>NC_067432.1:13935118-19537618 GCF_009764475.1 Pristis pectinata
AAGATTGAAGAAACAGAAAATGCAGGAAGTAAACACAAGGTTACAAATTTATCAGAAATCCAGACCATTAAGTTATACAGACTTCTGAAAGATATAGCAGTCATGTTTGTCACTTTTTGAGCAAGATATTTTCTACAGTTCAGCACACCAGTCCTGCTGTCATAAGTGAGCCTTTCATTCCCTAAGGTAAGGAGTATGCCATAATCAACCTAATGTCTAATATTAGTGAGAATCACTGATTATAACAGAGAATCTTACTGTTTTCACCAGCTATTTGAATGTGCCATTTGTCATATTATGATTCTATTTTCTTCAAAGGCAGCCTGAATATCCATCCTTTCCAACTGAGTCTGGCTCTATATCAACAGAAGTTTTACTAAATTAAGAAAGGTAAATCTACAGAATAAAACTGGAAGAAGTACGTTGTTCATTATATTATTTCCTTCAATGCATAAAATATTAGTTGCAGCTCACTTTCTTTTTAGATGTGGACAGATCAACCTGCCCTAGATTACTCCTCTTACAGAACAGACTTAAAAACCAAGGTTAAAAAGCTGCCACTGAAAGTCTTTGAGACATCTATTTATTGTTTTAATTGAGTGAGAGCAAGCCATCTGCAGAAGTCCGCATCTACTTCACAACTAATAAAAATTGCCAACTTTGGTTGTGGCAAAGAAGCCTTCATTGAATGAAAGGCACTTGGCATTTAAACAATTGCCATCAATGGTGCTTACCTTCAGCAACAACATAGCAGTGTATGGTCTCTTAGAATGTCCTTGTTGATTTTAAGTTTTAACATTTTACACAAACTCAAAAGGTATATTCAAAAATCCATCCCTGTCACAATTTTGTTTAAATGAAAAGATGATAATCATTTAATAGGTTCCATTATTGCAAGACATTCTGGAAAATGACTTCTTGTTTGTTTATGTTGCTTTCAGAAGTTTGGGCCTTCAGAGCTTGGGGACAGGTATAATCTGCCTATAACTTGACCAGATGCTATAATATGAAAACTGCTACTGCGCCTGTTTTCCTCTGTGTATGGTGGTTGTGTGTCCATTTGAAAGAATATATTAAAAAGCTAGTGGTAATCTTTCCTGTAATTTTTCCAACATGAGGAAGTCTTTGCCCATTTCCCATGGCCCATTTCACGTCAAGAAATGATTATATTCTTGAGGCTGTAAGACTTCAGTCTGCAAATTAGACCTTTCAGGTGTCAATCCTCTCTACTGCTCAGGCTGGGTACAAATTCTACCTGGCACATTACTAAATGTAAACTGTAAAATCTGGAAGAACAATGGGGGCAGAATGCACTTCAACCATTGGAGAACAATGTGGGCAGTTGTGAAGTCATTCGCTTTGGTAGGAAGCATGAAAAAATGTTTTAAGAATGAAGGTCAACTACTAAATGCCAGTACACAGAGAGATTTGGATTTCCACTATAATGAAGGTTAGGGGCGGCACGGTAGCGTAGCGGTTAGCGCGACACTATTACAGTGCCAGCGATCAGGGTTCGATTCCGGCCGCTGTCTGTAAGGAGTTTGTACGTTCTCCCGTGTCTGCGTGGGTTTCCTCCGGGTGCTCCAGTTTCCTCCCACATTCCAAAGACGTACGAGTAGGTTAATTTGGGTTTAAAATGGGCGGCGTGGACTCGTTGGGCCAGAAGGGTCTGTTACCACGCTGTAAATAAAATTTTAAATTTAAAAAATTTAAAAGTATGCAGATACTACAAGCTCTTAGGAAGGCAAATGGCAGGTTGGCCTTGTTTGCAAGGGGTTAGGTGACACAGTGATGCAACAGGTTGTGCAGCTTTCTCACTGCTCCAGCAACCCAGTGTCCATCCTAACCACTGGCTGTATGTGTAGCGTCTGCACATTCTCCCAGTGACCGCGTGGGTTTCCCCTGGTGCTCTGGTTTCCTTCCAAATCACAAAGAAATTAGTTAGCCACTGTAAAGTGCCCCAGGTGTTGGTGACTTATGGGATGATCAGGAGGTATTAATGTGCATGTGTGAGAGAAATAAGTGGGAGGGGGGACAGTTGGTGGGGGCAATGGGTTTGTTCTGGGAGGTAGCACAGGCTAAAAGGCCTCCTTCTATGTTGTATGGAAATATGATAAAAGAAAGAGTAAGGAAGACAGAGACACAAGAGACTGCAGATGGTGGGATCTGGAGCAAAAAAACAAGCTGCTGGAGCAACTCGGTGGATCGGGCAGCATCTTTGGAAGCAAAGAAATAGTTGATGTTTTGGGTTGAGACCTTGCATCAGGACTGATGTTGACTATCCCTCTGCCTCCACAGACACTGCCTGACCTGCTGAGTTGCTCCGGCAGTTTATTTTTTTCCATAAAGAAAGTCTTGCTGAAATTTTGCAGATGAAACCACAGCTAGAACATTAAGTACATTTTGCCTCCTTATCTGAGGATGGATATTCTTGGAAGCAATACAACAGAAATTTACTTGTGTTACTCCCAGGATGAGTGGGAGAGCCTATGATGAAAGATTAAGCAGAACCGGCATTTATTCTCTGAAATTTACAAGAATAGAAGAGAACATTGAAATATATAACATTTTACTTAAATGGTCCTTGTTGAGAAGTTTTTCCCTTCACTGGAAGTCTACAAATAGGGGCATTGTCTCTGGATAAATGGTTGGACATTTAGGGTTGTGGTCATGAGAAATTTCTGCCATCATGGTTATGATTCCTTGGAATTCTGTACCCAAATTGTTGTGGGGTTGTCATTGAATAAGTTAAATGCTGGGATTGATAATTTTCTGGGATTTGCAATGATGGGTTGATGAGTGGTGGGAATGGAAAGCAGAGCAAGGAGATCAGCCATGATCTGGTTGAATGGAGGGGTAGGATAGGGGCACCATGACCTACACCTTCTTCTTGTGGTCATGCCAAGGCTAAATTCTTTGAGTATTTTAGCAAGGCAGAGTTTAGTCTCCTGAGAATCACCAGTCTGTTCCAATTGATTCAGGCAGGTCAACCCCAGAAGCAGTGGCCTGTGCAGGGCACTGGGACCAGATAAGACAGAAAGATTGGACTAGATACATCATCATAAAGACCATCTGTCAATTGCATCAATTAACATGAACTGAAAAGAGGCATTGCTGTTAGACTAACAAGGATTCTTGAAGGAAATTCTACGTAGAAGGTAAAAGGCACCAAAATAATGTTCAGGAAATACTTCTGCAGGTCTTTTGTTTTGGTGCATTTTGCATTAGGTGAATTGGGATTTCCCTCATGCTTCCACGGCAATGCCCTCTTTCGGCTTTCATTGGTTGATCCATTCCGTGGGTCGCACAAACGCTGGGAAGAGACTCCGCAGGAGGAACGGCGGCGGCTGCGGCAAAGGCTGCCCGATGACGTCACCAGCCCCCCTCCCACACCCCGCCCGTCATCGTCACGCGCTCGCGGCGGGCGCGGGCACGCGAGCGAGCGCGCAGGCGCGCGTGCCCCCTCCCACCGGCAGCGAGCGCAGGAATTATCCGGGTATTTTAAAATGAACCGGGCGAGCGCAGCGGCAGTGCTGGCGCCTCAGAGCGGCTGAGGGGAAAGACCTGTGTCGTTCCCTCACCTTCGTCGTGAGGCGGGGTGTGTGTGTGTGGAAGGGAAGTGCACACATTTATATAAATACAAAAAAAAATAAATAAAGCCGCCTTCGTCGTGAGGGAGGGCGCGGCGGTGACCCGTTCAGGGATGTTGTGAGGGAAGCTGCTGGCGCCTGGGCCGTCACGATGCATCTCCATCAGGTGCTGACCGGAGCTGTCAACCCCGGCGACAACTGCTACTCGGTCGGGGGCGTCGATGACATCCCGTTCACGGTAAGACAGGGGCTTGCTGTTATTTCATCTGGTTCCTGCTCGACTGGGAGCGGGACCTTGTGCTCGGTGTGTGTAAAAAAAAGGTGCTATTCCCAGATATTCCCCCCCTCCCCACCCCCACTGTCTTCCAATGCATGGTTAATGCAGAGAGCAGTGATGCAGCAGGTCCTTTGATTCTGTGGGTGTGCACTGAAATCCGAATTAACTTCTGTTTGACATCAACTGTAGTTTGCATGGGTCGGTGCCTGCACGCCTGCCTGCTGTTTGCATTAATTCTTCACGGGTTTCTCATGGTGAGCAGATCGAAGAAATGCAAGTGCAGTTGTTGAGCTGTTCTCTTTCCGCCCACCCTTTACACACAGCTCTGCAGGTCTCACATGATTTGCTTGATAAATCGTGAATATCAGCACAATCAGATATCTCCCAGTTCTGTTTCGCAAAAAGAAGTATTGTCATTATTATTGCTGCGACAATAGCGATTGGCTGATGTTGTAATGTGTCTTGTGCTGCTTGCTGACTTGATCGCATTAATAAATCATGGTGCTGAAAAAGGCTGACTATGACATCCTTCAGAATTTCCAACAGGTTTCCATAACTTGTTTGTTATGGTACTGCAATCTTGCCAGGACAAAACTACGCGTAAATGCAATTCCGGATACTGCATAACAGACACAATCGGTAACTGCAGTGTTTATTTTGGATGAGAATGGTGGGGCGGAGGGATTAGATCGTGTAATGCAATCTATCGAAACCAAGGTCTTGCAGTTTATAAGGACAGAACGGAAACGAATTTTTTTCACGAGTTAAATAAATGCCTGATACCACTCAGTAGGTTTTGTGCATTTAGTACGATTTGTGCCATCAATAGTTGCCGATAATACCTTTAATTTGTAATGCGTTTCGTTCTGAAATTCATCGCTGTCTGAACAAAATGTAGAAGTAACAAATTCTGGTCAGAGTTGCAGATAGAGATAAATATGCCTTCAATGTTTAAGTTGTATTAAACTTTTCTGGCAGCCAATGCTGGACTTTACTTATAGCGTTTTCAAAACTAAACTTTAGTTGTGACTTTTTGATTAAAAATCATGTTACAATTGTTTGCTCAAAATAGTTGACCTCAACCTTGCTTTGAGTTCAGGGCTGTGGATGCTCATCTCTGAGATATACAGACAAGGAATCAGGCTATGGGTTTAGTGCAGGAAAGTAGCACTAAGTAAAAGAATTAGTCGTGATTTCTATTGAATGATGGAGATGCATGGGCTGCTACTCCTATTGTATTCTTGTGCTCAGCTTTAAGTACGTATGCTAGGTCCAAAATTCTAGTGTAGTACTTTACAAGGGCTGCAGCTGCATTTGTTTTGGAAGAGCTATTAAACCATAAGATTGCCAGATCAAATGAACTATTTGAAGAAGTGCAGAGTTTACAATATCTTCTATCTCGGTAGAGGTACAACATCAGTATCCCGTGCACAAAATGGAAGGAAAAAATCAATGCAACCAATTATTACATTTATCAGTTTGCAGTCATTCATCAGCAAAGTCACAAGCAAAGGTGTCAACCGTGTTGATCAGGTAGCCTTAAGTTAACCAATAACCTCCCACCAATGCTTGGTTTAGGTTCCAAAAGGTTCTTCTAAGCATCAGACCTCAATACCACCTTGGACAATATTTTGGAAATGAGTTAAATTTCACAAGTTGCATGATTGACATCTTTATCATGCATTCAACTTAATATGGCACAAAGGAACTTGAGTAAATTGGTAGGAAACATTTAGCAGTAGCTTGAGTCATGGAGACAGACAGTACTGAGTCTGCGCTGACCATCATGAATCCATTTACATCAATTCTACATTAATTTCAATTTGTATTCTCCCCCAGACAGCTTCCGCCACCATTCCCCCACATTCTACCACTCGCCTACATACCAGGGGCAATTTACTGTGGCCAATTAATCTACCAGTCTGCATGTCTTTGGGATGCTCAAGGAAACCCACACGGTCACGGGGAAAAGATACAAACTTCATTCAGTGAGGATTGAGCCCAGGTCTCTGGCACTGTGAGGTAGTGATTCTACCAGCTGTGGCACCATGCTGCCATATCTGGGTCAAAGCAATGATAGCTAATTATCCCAGTAATCAGGTTTGGAGTTTTACAGTTAGGCCAAACCAACTTGTACTCTTTCACTAATGACCTTTCACCCATCTTGAGATCGCAAAGCAGGTATTTGCAGATAATTGCACATTATTCGATCCCATTCATCAGGGTATAAAGTTGTATGGCACAGAAAGGGGCCCTTTGGCCTACCGCATCTATGCTGACCTCATCGTCAATCTACACCAATTGCATTTGCTCACATTAGGACAGTATCCTTCTATGCCTTGCCTATTTAAATACCTATGTACCTCTTAAATATAGCAATTGTATCTGATTACACCACCTCCACTTTTAGTGCATTCCTGATATCAACTGTTCTCTGTATAAATATTAAAACCTTGCCCCTCAGATCCCCTTTAAAGTCATCTTCACCTTAACCTATACCTGTCCTGTTTTGATACCCCTACCATGGGAAAAACTCTACCCTGCCTATGTCTCTACGTTATCTTATTACTTCCATCAAGTCACCCACCATCCTCCTTTGCTTCAGGTGAAAACAAACCCCGCATATCCAATCTCTCCCATGACTAAGTACTCCAATCATCCAGGTAACATTCTGGTGAATCTCCTCTGCACTTGCTCCAGCTCCAAGTACATATTTCTTCCCATAGTGTGGTGACCAGAACTGCACAGACTTGTGTACGTGGATGAAAACTTGGCAAATTGAGTTTAATGTGGGAAAGTGTGATGTCACTGCATTATTAATGAAGAGAGATTGCAAATGAGTTAAGTACAGAGGGATCTTGGTGCAGGTTCCTCCCTAGTTATGAACACATCCATACATCTGAACGAGTGTTTGGGTGACCGGTGAGAGAGATTTGCCCAGCTATTGTGGGGCTGTAGCCACTTTCTGCCACCTTGGGAACTCAGTTTGTGGCTGCATTTCTGACGTGAACTTTCCAGTTACGAATGCTTCACAGGAATGGAACCCTGCTCTAACTTGAAGAGGACTTGTATTATGTGCATGAATCATTAAAAAGTTATCAGGCAGGTGCAGCAAATGTTAAGAAGCCAAGCAACATATTGACCTTTAGTACAAGAAGGTTGGAGTTTAGAAATGGAAGTATTGTTATACTTGTACAAGCGGTTAGTGAGGGCACACCTGGTGTATGTGTATGGTTTTGGCCACCTTGTTTAAGAAAAGATAGTAGCATTGGAGACAATCCAAAATAGATTCACCAGGCTGATTCCTAGGATGATAAGATTGTCCTATAACGAAGTTGGATCTATATTCTTTGGATTTTAGAAGAATGAAGGGTAATCCTGTTGAAACATACAAGATGTGAAGGGGACATGACAAACTAGATGTTTGAATGTTTCCAATTGTGGAAGGGTCTCTAATGAGACGATATATGTATGAGATAAGGGAAGTGGTCATTTAAAATTATGTGTAGAAATTTCTTCATGCAGAAGGTGGCGAATCTCTGGAATTCTCTATCCAGTGGGTTGTGAAGGTTAGATTTATTGGAGGTATTTAAAGTGCAAGTAGATAATTTTTTTAAAAAAAATCAGGGAATTGAGCACTATGGAGAGCCAGTGCAAGAGAGGAGTTGTGGCTTGGGGCAGATCAGCTGTGATCATATTGAATAGCATGGCAGACTTGAGGGGCCAGGTGGCCTACTCCTGCTCATATTTCTTGCGGTCTTCAAGTTCTTCACATACTAAAGCCCTTCCTTCCCAATGCGGTAAGCCCTCTTGTCATCTAGAGCTTATCTGGTAAATGGAAAACAATATTCATGAATTGGCCTAGCTGTGGAGCTCCTGGCTGAAATAATTGATGTACCAAGCATGGACAATCTCCCAGAAGAGAGAACCTGTCTCCGTTTGTTGATGTTAAATGATATTACCCTTTCATTAACAACAATTATATGAAATACTGCATTTGTAAGAATCCCATCATCATTCTGCTGCTAATACTTGAATCCCCTCGGCTAGTAGAACACATCAGAGACCAGATGTTCTGTGGTGAGTGGCTGTCCTCCTGACTCCATAAAATACTCCTTAATGCCTCCAAGGCACAAGTCAGCAATGTGATAGTTGTCTGTATGCATGTAGATCTAATGTTCAGGAAGCTTGATGTAATTCAAGACAAAGCAGTCCATTCCATCTACCTGCTTGGATATCCATTCCCTCTACCATTGACTCACTGTGGCTACGTCATGCAATATTTACACAGTCCACTGGAATAACTTGCCAAAACGCTTTTTAGCAGCATCTATTAAATTCATCACCTCCCTTATTTAGAAACACAAGGGCAACGGATGTATGCAAAGAACATCAATTCCACATTTCTGTAAGAGTCACGTGCTACTTTGATTAGGGTATACGTTGCTTTTGTTCCTTTATTAGGTCAAAAGTTTGATACTGACCAGCTAACAGCACCTTTATGAACAACAACATTTCGGGAAGTCAGCCCAATGCTACCTTCGCAACAGCAGCTGGAGGTGAGCAATAAGTGCTGAATTTGCCAAGAATAAATAATTCCTGAGTACATTTTCACCATCAGATAAATTGATTTGGTACCAACACACAAAAAGCTGGAGGAACTCAGCAGGTCAGGCAGCATCTATGGAGGGAAATGGACATCAGTGTTTTGGATTGAGACCCTTAATCTGGACTGAAAGATAAAAGGGAGATGGCCAGCATAAAAAGGTGGAGGGAAGGGGTGGGGCCAGAGCTGGCAGGTAAGGGGGGGGGGGGGGGGGGGGGGGGGGGGGGGGGGGGTTGCGTGGAGTGAGAGGGAATAGTGCCAGAAGTGGGATGTGATAGATGGGAATGACAAAGGTCTGAAGATGGTGGAATCTGATGGGAGAGTAAGGTGGAGTATGGAATAAAGAAATGAAATGAAGAGGGCAGATGGGAGAGGGGAACCAGTGGGAGGAGTGTGTGCGTAATGGGTGGGTGGAGGAGAGGAAAGAGATGGTAATGGCGGCTGGGTAGTTAGGAAGGAGAGAGAAAAAGGACAGAAAGGAAGCAGAGAAACAAAGGACTGCAGATGCTGGAATCTGGATGGAAAACACTATGATGCTGGAGGAACACAGCAGGCTAGGTAGCCTGCTGAGCAGGGGAGCAGTTTACCGGAAGTTGGAGATTTAAATGTTAATATCATCGGGTTGTAGACTACCCAGGCAATATATAAGGTGCTGTTGCTCTAGTTTGCATTTAGCCTAATCTTGGCTGTAGAGGAGGCTGCGGACAGACTTGTTGGTGTGTGAATGGGGAGGAAATTAAAATGGCTGGTAACTAGGCGAACTAGACTGCCTCGGTAGATGGAGTGCAGGTGCTCGGCAAAACAGTTGCCCAGTCTGTGTTCGGTCTCTCCGATGTAGAGAAGGGTGCAAGTGGAACCTCGGGATATAATAAGTAATGCTGGGGAATTTGCATGTGGAAAAACTGCCTCACCTGGAGGGGCTGTTTAGGGCCCTGGATGGTGGTGAGGGACGAGGTGTAGCGGCAGGTGTTGCACCTCTTGTGGTTATAAGGGAGAGTGCCTAGGGAGAGAGGGAGGGGGATGAGTGGGAAGAAATGAGCGGGCCAGGGAGTCACAGAGAGAGTGATCCCCGCAGAAAGGGGTGGAGGGGGAAGATGTGATTGGTGGTGGAATCCATACCTGAATAAAGATAGACATAACAGCACAGTCCTTTTATCATTTGAAGTTTGCTCCAAGGAATTATGAAAATACTTTGTATTAAAACATTCAAAGAAAATATAAAAAGTACAGCTATATTAGATATTCATATTGTGAAGTAACACAGGAGTGAAGGGATTGGATAGATAAAATAATGAACATGCCATAACATTTCCAGGGGTTTTCTGACATTTTCAGTAAGTTGAACATTACATGTAACTGTAACAATCAAAAGAACCACCCATTTATTATTATAGGATGCACATTTTTGTATAAAATTAAGATGGTTTACCCTGCTGATGAAATTAAAGTATTCCTGGAAGCACCTTTTCATTGTGGGTGTGTGCACAAGTGAAAAGTAGAATTGCATTATTTTACATATCAAGAGTTTAGGATGTCCCAAAATACACTACTGTTTGTTTTAAAAACAAAGATATACATTTATATAGTGCCTTTCAAGGTATTCCAAAGGACTTCACAGCCAGTGAAGTACATATTGAAGCTTAGTCCACTCTTGTCAAAAATATAGCAACCAACTTGGGTACAGCAAGCTCTTGCAATAGTAAAGTGAAAATGACAAAATGTGGTTTAGAAATATTGATTGAAGGATAAGTATTGGTGAGGCCATCAGGAATAACTTTACTATTCTTCTTTGAAATAGTGGCAGGGGATTATTTACATCCACCTGTGAGGGCTGGCTGGACTCAGTTTAATGTTTCATTGGAAAGTTGGCAACTCCAAGAGCAGAGCATTCCCTTAGTACTCCACTACCGGTCTAAATTTTTGTGCTTGAACCCAGAATCTTCTGCTTTGGGTAAGATAACTACCAGTTGAACTGCAGAGGTGTACTTGGCTGGTGTGTTTATTTATATTAAACATCAATTTGTGTACAGCCAGATCCCACAAGCAGTAATGAATTGCTGTAAAGATGAGGTAATCTATTTCAGTGATATCAGCCAAGAGATAAATATTGGCCAGGGCACAAGGGTGAATCCGCTGCACTTGTTTGAAAAGTACTCTGGGATCTTTTTCATCTATCTGAAAAGGCAGATGTGCCTTTGATATCTCATTTGGTGGATGCAGTCCAATAGTGCAGATAAAACAATTTTAAAAGGCTATCTAGCCCTCAGCATAGATCCACTTCATGTTCAGCAGTTGATAATAGTATATTATGCCCTAGTTTATTAAACATAATTTTAATCTGGGTTTGTGGTAATCTTTGTTAAAGTATGGTAAGTTGAGTAATATTGCTGAATTTGATAGAAATATATATTTAAGAGTTCCACTTTTTTAATTTAGAAATAAAAAAAAAAGCTGATGCTTCTTTCCATTCATTTGTTTAATTTGAGGTTGCCAACAATGATTGAAACCAAATATTTGGAACAATTTAAGAGAGAAAAACTGTAATGTGTAAGTGTTGAGGATATTTCAATCAAAGTTGAAATCAAAATAAACTGAGAGGCCTTTTGCACCAAAGTTTTCTTGAGCTTCATTGCATGATGTTCATCGGCTTTATTTCCCTGATCTTTTAATTTCTTGAAAAATGAAATCAGCCGAGAATGCAAATTTACCAGATACTTGAAAAGGAATTCAATCAGGTACAGACAAATTATTGTGCATTTAAGTTAGCTAGTTTCAAACCTCTCAGTCCACATGATTGTCAGATAAATTTATTTGTAGCCCTTTAGTTAAAAGCTTTAATTAGCACTACTTTATCTGGTTTAAAGTTCACAAACAGAATAGGCAAGATCAACTGAGTAAAAGGAATTCTGTACTCTAAGTTCACAGCCGATGAATAACTGGGAAGATGCTAACTGCTTCTTGGAAGTTGTGGAGCAGATGTAACAATACATAATGGTGAAATGAGCCAGAGGTGACCTTCGAAGTAAAGAAATTAATTTATAACCTTGAAGATAAAGGAAAGTTGAAGCAACACTTGTGGAGGGGCAAAAAGAAAGTGAATTTAAAGGTGTGATTGGAGGAAATGTGGGAAGTACTTGGTGAATTCCAAATCTGCATCAAGAAATAATTATCTACAAAAATAAATTCTAATTGATGACTGGAACTCTTGGTTTTGAGTTTCACATAACAATTGTTTGACATGCTTTCCAACAGGAGAAGCTGAAACATTCAAGTTTCTGTTCACTGTTGTAGGCAATGGATAATGGATGTTCCAACCTTTTATCTTGGATTGATTTTATTTTGGGTCATATGATTTTCTTCCTTTACCCATTTTATTTTTTAAAGAAATTTCTTTGGTTTTAGTAGCACTTCAGGAAATCTAAATATTTACCAATAGTAAGATTTAAAAAAAATTCAGAGGGTAGCATAATGACAAAGCATATTCCACATGAATTTATTTATATAATCTTTACATTTTTGTGTTGTGTTATGAAGAAAATCATCTTTTGGGAAAGGAGTATTGCAAACAGAAGCAATCCTTCAAAGGATTTGGAGTAAGAAAAGGAGGATATAAAGAAAACGTAATGGTATTGTTCCTTGTTTGGTGAGCTTGATTACAAATGCTTTACTGTGATGGCTTCTATTTCCCCCAACCCCAGTGCTAACAATACCTGCTAGAAGCTCTGATGGCTAGCTCCATTGACTTCATTCCTCTTCTTGGCTATTGTCTGATTCCAAACAAGGCCTCTTTTATAAATTAAAATTCTTTGATTCTGAGTTGATTGCCATCAACCCCCACCCTCATTTCCATTGCCGATGCCCTTTTTCCTGCTCTCTTCATAACCCATCTGATCCTGAAATTCTCCAAAGAGATTTCTGTGAGATGCTATATGAATGCAAATAGTTATTGAGAAGTAGAAAACAGGAAACTTGCATACAAGGCTGAGAGGAGGTGGTTGATTTGAGTGAGGATGGAGAAGGCTTGCAAGAATCTGCCTTCGAGTTCATTGCCCACGTTAGAGATAGCAGTCAGTTTAAAGAGTGGTTCTGGCTTTTGAGATGGCACACATTTGCACTCTATAATTATGGTTGTATAAGCTGCAAAGTGTCATTTAGGAAGAGACCTGAGAAGGCAGCTAGTGTATGGAACAGCATGCTAGCATGAACCATAACCTGTGGAGGGGAAGTGGTTAAAAAAGGGAACAAAATATTTGATTTTATTTACATAGAATAAATCTTTTGCTAGCTTCAGAAGGCTTTCACTGTTGTGATGGTACTGACAGTGCTCATTTGAGAAAATAAAAACTGGTGTTTTTACTAGTAAGTAACTTTGGGTAACCAAGCTTTCTGTTTTGGAAATAATTCTAGGTTGTAGTTTTCTGCTTTGAAAGCTTTGTAATATCCTCTTAGTATCTGTTGTTTCTTTTCCTGTTCTTAATAATTTTGTACTAAAAGGTGTGAAGTGGTGGTGATTGGGTGCCTCAATGTATATGAAAAAGCTAATCCAGGTCATGCTGCTGCTTGGCCTTGTTGCATTTGCAGTGGTGAAGTTCAAATTTTACTTTGCCAAAGTTTTTTGGGTTGCTTAACTGACTGGACTATTTAAAATAGAGTCCAAATTTCATCTTGCATCATTTTTTTTCAGAATTGTGGAGTTCCTTGCTCTGTTTCTTGTTCTGCCAGATTTGATCGTGCTGAACTATACAAATGCAGGCACCCTGTGCAGAATAAATGTAAAGTCTAGTATACTTGATTGCCCAAAAATAATCTGTTCCCTATTTTAGCATCAAATTAGGAAGATGGCTATTTTTCAGGTAATATTCATTTATGGATGAATATATGCAATTTTCACATGAATTACACTGAATTGAAGTTGAGGTCTTTACATTTAAAAAAAATCTCTTGCATCCGCTGGAAAACAATCTGGGTGCTGTATACAATTTTAACAGTATGAGTCAGTGCTTCCAGGGATAAATAATCTTTCCTTCCTGATCTTTTTTTTGAGACTAACTGTAATAAAACATTGTAGCAGCTGCTACCACGATGTGAAAGCAAGACACTAGTCAGTGGGCTGCAGAACAAAAACAGAAATGACGTATGCGCTACGTCATCAAACTTTTCCCATGCACGGGTTCTCCCTGTCGCTTGGGAAAGACAAAGGCCCAATGCCATCTTGGGCCTCGCCGCTCCGATGATGCGCGACCCGACCGCCGAGCCAGTTTGCTTGCTCAGACAGTGAGTCGCTACACACCTTCTCCCCCCCCCCCCCCCTCCCCCCCAGAACCGGTGACATGGTCCCCAAGGTTCGTGGGCTGTGCTAGCTGTTGCTTAGGAGTTCGGCCTCTGAGTCGCGGTGTTGGGACCTTGACTGGTTGTTGTAGATCTAAGTGGGCTGGTTTGAGGCGGTCTGTCGTGAAGACCTCTATCTTGCCCCCAATGTCCAAAATAAAGGTGGACCCATTATTCCTGATGACCCGGAACAGCCCCTCTTATGGTCGTTGCAACGGTGCCCAGGGTGTGCCCCTGCGAACAAAAACGAACTTGGTCTCGTAGTTCCTTGGGCTCACAGGATGGGGCTTGACCATGCCGCGAAGTGGGAATCGGTGCCAAGCTGCAGAGCCCCTTGCGCAGTCTTTCTAGGATTGCTGTGGGTTGTTCCTCTTGGCCCCGAAGGCGGGTATGAAATCCCCTGGGACAACCAGGGGCGCACCGTACACAAGTTCAGCTGACGAAGCCTGGAGATCTTCCCTGGGGGCAGTGCGTAGGCCGAGCAGGACCCAAGGCAGTTCGTCGACCCAGTTAGGACCTTTCACGTGGGCCGTCGGGGCTGATTTCAGATGGTGGAAACGTTCCATCAACCCATTTGATTGAGGGTGGTAGGCCGTGGTGGTGTGCAGCTGCATCCCTAGCATGTTCGCTAATGCAGACCAGAGGCTGGAGGTAAACTGGGTGCCCCTGTCTGAAGTGATGTGGGCCAGACACCAAAACATGAGATCCAAGTTGTGAGCAGCGCCTGGGCGCAGGAATCAGTCGTGATGTCAGATAGTGGGGTTGCCTCTGGCCACCTCGTGAACCAGTCCACGATGGTAAGGAGGTACCAGGCTCCTCTTGAAACGGCAGAGGACCAACAAGGTCCACATGGATGTGGTTGAACCTTCTACAGGTAGGCTTGAACTGCTGTGGTGGGACTTCGGTGTGTCGTTGGATTTTTGATGTCTGGCAGTGCTGACAAGTCTTGGCCCACTCACTGACGAACTTGCTGGCGACCAGTCGGACAGTTGATCTGATGGACGGGTGCGTCAACCCGTGTACCGAGTTGAAAACGTGTTTCCGCCAGGCTGCAGGAACTATACGGCGGGTTGACCTGTTGCATTGTTGCAAAGGAGGGTCTGCTGACCTGGACTTCCAAGAAATCATGGAGCTGCAGGCCCAAGACTGCGGTTCTGTGGCTGGGCAGCTCGTCGTCGGCTTGCTGTGCGTCAGCCAGGGCCGTGTAGTCAACACCCAGGGACAGGCTGTGGATGGTCGGTCTGAAAAGCGCGTCAGCAACGACATTGTCCTTTCCGGAGACATGTTGGATATCTGTTGTGAATTTGGAAATGTAGGACAAATGTCGCTGCTGGTGAGCTGACCAGGGATTGGAGACCTTGGACAAGGACAAAGACAAAGGACAAAGGCTTATGGTCAGTGAAAGTGGTGAAAGGCCTGCCTTCTTAAAAAGTACCGGAAATGCCAGACTGCCAGGTACAGTGCTAGAAGTTCCCAATCAAAAGTGCTGTATTTCAGTTTGGGTGGTCTAAGGTGCCTGCTGAAAAACGCCAAGGGTTGCCAACGGCCTTCAATTAGTTGTTCCAGTACTCCACCAGCTGTGGTGTTGGATGTGTCCGCCGTGAGGGCGGTTGGGACGTCTGTCCTAGGGTGTACCAGCATTGCGGCGTCTGCCAGGGCGTCCTTGGCCTTAACGAAGGCAGCCACGGCCTCATCGTTCCAGGCGATGTCCTTGCCCTTGCCAGACATCATCGAGAACAAAGGGTGCATGATACGGGCTGCTGCAGGGATGAACCGATGGTAAAAGTTGACCATCCCCAGGAATTCCTGCAGGCTTTTGACCGTGTTGGGATGGGCAAAATGGCGGATAGCATCTACCTTGGTGGGTAGGGGTGTTGCTCCTTCGCTGGTGATTGTGGCTGGGGAATTCGATAGAGTCAAGTCCGAATTGGCACTTGGCTGGGTTGATAGTGAGGCCAAAATCACGGAGACGGGAGTACAGTTGGCAGAGGTGGGAAAGGTGTTCTTGGTGGTCACGGCTGGCAATTAGTATGTCATCTAAGTAAATGAACACGAAGTCTAGGTCTCAGCCTACCGCGTCCATCAGCCGCTGGAAGGTCTGCGCGGCGTTTTTAAGGCCGAACAGCATTCAAAGGAATTCGAAGAGGCCGAATGGATTGATAAGCACAGTTTTGGGGATGTTGTCAGTGTGGACCGGGATTTGGTGGTATCCCCAGACGAGCTCCACCTTGGAGAAGATGTGGGCCCCGTGTAGGTTCACCGCGAAGTCCTGGATGTGAGGGATGGGGTAGTAGTCCGGGGTGGTGGCGTCATTCAGCCTGCAGTAGTCGCCGCAGGGCCTCCACCCGCTGGTGGCTTTGGGGACCATGTGCAGGGGGGAGGCCCAAGGGCTGTCTGACCTGCGAATGATCCCCAGCTCCTCCATGCAGCGGAACTCTTCCTTTGCCAGGCGGAGCTTGTCTGGAGGTAGTTGTCGTGCTCTGGCATGAAGGGGTGGCCCTGTGGTAATGATGTGGTGCTGCACCCCGTGTTTGGGCATCAAATTTGTAAACTGAGGTGCCAAAACCGATGGGAACTCAGCTAGGAGCTTGGGGAACTCGTTGCCAGACAGGGAAATGGAGTCCAGGTGCAGGTCTGGTAGTCTGGCTTCTCCCAGGGGTAGGTTTGGAAAATTCTGGAGTGCACTAGCCGCTTCCCTTGCAGGTTGACTAACAGGCTGTGGGCCTGAAGGAAGTCGGTTCCCAGGTGTGGCCGGGCGATGGCAGCAAGGGTAAAGTTCCAGGTAAAACGGTTGTTACCGAATTGTAATTGAACTGTACGGGTACCGAAAGTCTGTATCGTTGTGCCGTTTTCGGCAGTGAGTACAGGACCTTGTTGCCTGTTACAAGGGTCGCGGCCGGTCTGGGGCAAAATACTGACCTCTGCTCCAGTATCGACGAGGAAACGATGCCCGGACTGCTTGTCCTGAACGAGTAGGAGGCTGTGTTGGTGGCCAGCCGTCGTAGCCATCAGTGGCGGCTGGCCCTGGCATTTCCCTGAAGCTTGCAGGGTGGGCGGCATCGACGGGCCTCCGCGCCCCACCTCTGATGGTAGAAACACAGCTGGTTGCCAGTGTCGTCGTCTGTGTTTCTGGGGTGTGGTCACTCAGTTGCTGGGACTGGTTTAGGTAGGTGTTGGGCTCGCGGCCTGGCGATTTGGCCGACGGACGACCTGCTCTCGCATTTGGCCTTCCACAGGACATCTGCCCGGGCAGCTACCTCATGTGGGTTGCTGAAATCGGCGTCGGCCAACAGCAGGCGAACGTCATCGGGTAGTTGTTTGAGGAAGGCCTGTTCGAACATTAGGCAGGGCTTGTGTCCCTCAGCCAAGGCCAGCATCTCGTTCATTAGGGCCAATGGAGATCTGTCCCCCAGGCCGTCGAGATGAAGCAGGTGGGCGGCGCGCTCGCGACGGGAGAGGCTGAAGGTCCGAATAAGGAGGCCTTTGAAAGCCGTGTACTTATTCTCCTCCGGAGGAGACTGGATGAAGTCTCCGACCTGGGTGGCTGTCTCCTGGTCCAGAGAGCTGACCACACGGTAGCACTTTGTGGAGTCGGAGGTGATCTGCCAAAGTTGGAATTGTGCTTCAGCCTGGTCGATCCAGACGCTGGGCCGAAGCATTCAAAAGGTGGGCAGCTTGAGTGCCACTGCATTGGCTGCAGCATTGTCATCCATTGTGCGGGTCCAAAATCCGTTTGGACCGTCAGGGTCGCCAATGTAGCGGCTGCTATCGCGATGTGAAAGCAAGACACTAGTTGGTGGGCTGCAGAACAAAAACTGATTTATTTTCCCGCCTTGCGTGGGCCTTTTAAGAGGAACGGTTCCCACCCACCAAAAACAGAAATGACGTATGCGCTATGTCATCAAACTTTTCCCGCGCGCTGGTTCTCCCAGTCGCTCAGGGAAGACTAAGGCCAACGCCATCTTGGGCCTCGCCGCTCCGACGACGCGTGACCGGACCGCCGAGCCGGTTCACTTGCTCGGACGGTGAGTTGAGCATGTACTTAAAACTTTGGATGGAAGCAGTAAGAATTTATTCAGTACCATACCCATTTTGAGGAAGTAATAGCCTTCAAAAGTGTGCATTTTTTTAGAGCGTGCCATATTCAAATCTGCAACATCAACAATAACACCTGTGTTTTTGAACCATTTTTCCAATATTAGAGCAGTGCAGCAGAACAAATGAGAGAGTGGAGCTATTATTCTCTCCGCCAGCACACCGTCATCCCACCTCCTGGTGCAATGAGCCAGAGCCTCATGAACAACTTTCCTTGCTGAGATGGAATGCTCCCTCGGGATTTTCTTAACCAGACATAAATGTAGTGATCTGTAATACTAAGTATCTAGCATGAAATGCCACAAGTTGGAAAAGGATGAAAGGCAGAACTGATAATATAACCATAACAAACCATGTGATGCTGATCTAAGAGGGCAATAACTGCTGCTTCATTCTTGTTATATCATGAGTAGCCCCTTTTGCATCTGCATTGTACTACCACACTGAAGTTTATTTTTGTACTTCATCAACATTTCCTGCATATAGAGTGAGGATCCAGCATACATGTGGGTGTTGCTATTTGCATACAAAGCGGTGGAAATTTGATTTGCCGCCTGACCTATGCAGAGTTTTGGGAAACTGCAAAGAAATTTAAATGATGCATATTAGGGTAGTTTAATTCGAGAGGTCAATCTTGGCTTGGTCTCACTCTCTTGCCTCTGGCTCAGCAAGATTTTCTTTCAAGCCTTGCTCAAGAGATTTAAGCATATAATCTGGATTGACACTTCATTGCAGAAAATGCTGTGTTGTAAAATGTGTTGTCTTTGAGATGGAATTTTAAACTGAGATCCTATTTACCTTTTTTGGATGAATGCAAAAGATTCTGTGTTAATTTAAAGAGGAGGTGTATTTTACTGGTGTATACATTATACTGTCATGTACTTCCAAGGTAGTTCTTTTGGCTATGAAGTGCTTTTTGATGTGTTGTACATTTGAAAGAGGTCACTTTTTTATTTTCCCTGAAATGCAATTCTTTGTGCACTTAAACTGTTTTTTTTGCTTTAGTCACTTAGGAATTTTAGGTAACTACTTTCCTGTGTGAATTCTCTCAACTGTTTTCCATAATGTAATAGATTGGTAACACTAGATTTTTAAAAGAAGAACTTAAGTAGGAAAATTGTGAAAACCACTACAAAATCCAGTGCAATACATTATAAAAGCCATTGCTTAAGCTTTGTTCCTTCTGTGATTTTTGTTATTCACCCATCCTCTATCAGAAGCTAGAATTAGTAACATTTTAATGGCTGTTAGTAAAGGTTGCTGTAATTTTCCTCATGAATTAGAAACCATTTGAAATCTTGACATATTATCTATCTGTACCTGTTAAGGAAACAGGATCTGAGAGTTACACTAATTAAATGTGTGACAATTGTACGTATGAACCAATTCCCAGTCTAGGTGTCTAAATGTGGAAAGGATTGTTGGGTCATTCACACTCAAACTGTTTCACTAATAACCTGGATAGTATTAATCTGAGTAATTGGAAATGACTGTGATTTACCAGTTGCAGTTTTTTTAATTGCGAATAGTATTGAGCTCATTGTTGTTTGGGAGAATAGGACTACTTTAAAATGGATTTTTTCAATCCTTGCTATGAATATCCAAGAATGCCTTAAGGCTTAGTTGGGAACACCAGACAGTTTACTATGTATTATACACTGTGAAATCATGGCAATTCTGTTTTGAGGTGATTGTCTTTTACAGCGAGTACAATATTTGAAAGGGCCTCTAATTGGGTTGGTGCCTGCAATAGCACTGTGGTGGTCCAGCAGATGTTCTATTTATAGACCAATAGCTAAGAAATGTTTGTGCACTAAGAAACTGGATTTGTATCAAGGGAAGGCCTTAACTTCGACCATGTGGAGTAGGCAAAAGAAATTGGACAAATCTGGGGAGTGATTAGGGGAGCAATGACCAATATTGTAGCTCCCTGATTTCTTTTTACTCAAACTCTTACCAGCCAGGATGTGAATAGTCCAACAGCCTATATTTACTTGCCTAGGAGCACCAGTGCAGCATTGGCTATAAGTACAGCCATAGAGATGTACTGTTGAGGCTCTGACCCTCCAGTCACTTGGCAGCTTGTGACAAGAAGGGCCAAAACCTTGCCTTTTGTTAACACTAAGTTTTGCAGGTGTGCTTTAAAATGAAAATGTTTATATTCTTTAATACTTAGAGGAATAATTTAAAATGAACTAAGAAATAATTAAAAACTCTTTATAGAAGCAAAAAATTAATAAATGAACTTAACTTTCTAAGTTAGGGGTCTTAATCTCCATTCAAATCAAAGGCCATTCCAATGCAAAATTTGGCTAGAATGGAAGTGGCTGATATCCTAACATAATGCTGTGGAATCCTGTGAACTCCTTTTAGTGGTATCTGTCATATAGCACTCTTGAGTCTGTGTCCAGGATTTACTTGTTTTGGAGTGGCTGAATACTGGTGGTTCACTTCATGATTATTGGCTTCAATCAGTTTGATTTAACCCAATAATATTTTGAAAATCAATTTCTAGGCAACATTTAGTTATTTTCAAATAAGTTTCTCCTTTGTGAATGCTGGGCAGCAAAAATTGCAAACATGCCTCAGTACTGAAGCAACTAAAAATAGCCAAAGATTTTTGAGACCTGTGTAATTCAATTCCATTAAAATACCTATAAATGTTTTCCATTTAGTGATAATGTACTATTGACAGCTCATTGACGTTAATATTTTTTTACTCCTGACAGCTGTATGATAATGTGCACCAGTACAGAGTCACATAGGGTTAATTGACAGATGGCTTTGAGCAGCAGGGTGGAATCAGTAGAAACATTACTGATTAGAGAAGCAGAGTGATTTACAGGCATATTAGAATGTTATTTTTACTCTTGTTAAAACAAGTGATTTTTTTTCTTTCTCTTATGTGAGACCCATTTTGTTTGTCTTGTTTATTGATGTGGCAGGAACCGAAGGATATTTTAAATGTAGTGGTAACTGGTGGAAAGCAATTAGATATAAAATTCAAATCATAATTTTTAGAAAGAAACTCGCATTTTTCTTTTTCTCCAATTTGGTATTGGTGTGAAAATTACCACATTGATATATTTCTGAAGTCTTGGGTATCTATTTATAAAGTTCTTGCTATTTTAGCTGCAGCTTACCTCTGCACTTTAGCTCCAGTTACTTAGAGGATATTATCCACAGCTTCACCTGTGGTGATTATTAGCCCATGTTGTTAAATGTACAGTTGTGGCTTAATGCGTAGTTCAAATTTTTTGATAATCCTGTAACTTCCATTAGCAAGCATTCTGAAATTGTTTAATGTGGCAGAGTATGCAATTTATTTTTGTGTACAATTACATGAAGTAAAAGCTAATCATTGGTCTTTTGATTTGTAGCAAACTCAATATTCCATAGAATGTACAATTTTACTGTAAATGCTGCTTTATTTAAAAGTACATCTGTAGAAAAATAGTGAGCATTACTTTAAATTGCTTTGCTTTCCTTCAAGTTCTCATTCTTAAAATTGCCACTCTTCCAGGCTCAACACAGAGCAGAATAACCTTTCTCTTCTGCAATGCAATCATCTTAAATCCCTTTCTACCCACACCTTTAATGACAAATGACAGCTTTAGTTTAAAAAAAGAATATATGTTTTCCCCTTTCATTTGATTCCATAATTTTCTGTCTAGTTAAGGACCTCTGCCTATTTTTTCCCAGCTATACATCATCATATTGGTAGTCTCTGGTGTGTATTCTCAGTCCTTTTCCTCCATGATGCTCCCTGATGACAGTGAAAATATGCAGTAAGCTTTTGGAAGGAAAAAAAATGTGATAGAAGTACTGTATGTACTAATTGGCTTGTATAAAATGGAATGGAAGAAAAAAACTCTTGTGGAGTATAAAGATGGATATTGTCTTATTCCTGTGCTTCAGACAAAATGGTTACATTTGGTCTAAAGAAGATCATAAAACCCAGAACGAGCACGTCTGTTTTCTTCAAATTTACCCAAGCATAACTAAGTGCATTGGTGCAAAAAAAAACAGAAATGCGAAATCCAAAACAGAAAATACTAAAATACTCAGCAGCTCCAGCAGTATCTGTGGGAAGAGAGAAAGGAGTTTATCATTCCACTCCTTTTCGAGCTCTAAATTTGGCAGCATTTGATGATAAGTGATATCCTGGCAGCTAGGTGGGTTGACTCGCAATCACTGCCATTTTCTGCATACAGGTGGTCCCCAGGATATGAATGGATTCATTTTTTCGCACATCCTTAAGTTTGTCCATAAGTCAGAAAATATCTAGGTGCACAGAATCACTCAATATGGTAACTATAGCTCCACAGTATTGAGGTGGAAGCAACTGGTTCTGATTTCCTTTCAAACTTCTGTTTCTTCAAAGAAAACTAAGATTGAAATGTTGCTTTTTTTTTCTAAAACTTCCTTGTAGCATTGAATACTCTCGTTGATGCCCCTTAAAGCCTTGGTGTATTTTCCTAACTTAGGATCTTGCTCTTCTAGCATTGCCAAACCTCTTTCAAATTTCTTCAAAGCTGCTGTTAATCCTTTTGTGATGAAACGTCTTTTCAGGTTCTGGGGTTTCAACTTCTTGCTCTTTTTCCTCTTCTAACAGCTGTTTTTTTTTCCAGTTCGATAAGCTCTTCCTCGCTTTGCTCTTCAGTGTGAGATTCGAGCAAGTCAGTGACATCATCCTCTATAATCTCAAACTGAAATTGATTACCAAGGGCTACCACTTTCTCTTTCACATCTTCTAGCATCTTGGAAAAGCCCTGGAAATCGCGAACAAAAATTAGGGAAAAGTTTCTTCCATACACCATTCATATTTGTTTGGTTTACCTGGGCTCAAATATCTGCAGTATTCTTCACTGCATCATGTTGTATGACTTCCAAGATTTTCTTAGTGCTGCCTTCTAGTGCATCAGTTACTTTAATAACTTGAGAAAATGTCTTGCTGAGGTAGTATGCTTTAAAAGATGCAACTACGCTTTGATCCATTGGCTGGAGAACAGTTGTTCTGTTCGATGGCAAGTTCATAACCTTGACATTTGGATGAAAATTATCCAAAAATGCTGGATGCCCAGAGCCAATCAAGAGCCAAATAAATCTTGAATGGCAAATTCTTGGAATCACAGTATCTCTCCACCTTGGAAACAAAATGCTTCATAAACCAGTCTTCAGAAAGGGCCAACAACACCCAAGCCATTCTGTTTGACTTCCAGATGACCAGAAGAGATGCCTTCCAAATTCCTTTAAGAGCCTGGTGGTTCTCAAACAGATAAACAAGCAAAGGCTTAAGTTTGCAATCTCCTGCAGCATTTCCACCAAGCAATAGGGTCAGTCTCTCTTTTGCCTGGAGCAGTCCTGGATACTCCTGTTGACAGCTGTGCTCAAATTTCAGACTTTGCTGGAACACCAAACCACTTTTTGAGGCCCTGGTTTTCTCATTGTTGGGAAGTGTACTGCTGATGCAGTCAAACCCACCTGGACTGGGTTCCTTGGGAAGGTCTGTACTTATGTGAAGGCCAAGCTGCTTATGGTTTATGTCCTGGAGCAGTCTTTTCCTTCCTTGCAATACAAGTATGTTCAGGCATACATTTCCAATGTAATTCAGTCTTGTCTGCATTGAACATTTGTTCAGCACAATAACCCCACCCACCCCCCTTAATTATCCAAGCCAAAGTACGAGGAAATGCCTTTACTGCAGCATGGTCAGCACATGCTGCTTCCCATTGCATTTCAGTGTTCTGCAAATTAGCCCTTTAAATTTGTTTAAACCACCCTCTATTTGCAACAAATTCTTTACTTACATTACTAAGCTTTTTCTTCAAATCTTTGAACAGGTTCTTTGCTTTTTGTATAATCATCAGGCTAATGGGTATTTGGCATTGATTTTGATCTTCAAGCCATTTCAGTTTTTCCATCTCAATTACCAAAACATTTCACTGCTTTGTAATGATGGTAGCTTGCAATGGGGCCTATCCTGTAGCGTGCTCAAGAATGTGTGCTTTGTCCTTTTATGATGCTATTTACTGTTGAACAACTAAAACTCAACACTCTGGTGTTTCTCCCTTTTCAGAACACTTAATTATATCCATTTTGACTTCCATTATGTTGGTTTTCCATTTCTTTGATGCATGTATCTTTTTTTGCTTTTGGGAGGCATGCTAATGGCAAAATACTCTAAGAGTTATATAGCAGAGTACATGTACAGTGTTGTAAAGAATCATAAACACTGCTTTCAATAAGGTGCTCCCAAGATGACTGGCGTCCATACAGGAGGCTCGAGTTGTGTTGCCATCAAATGTTCTCATTCGCTGAATGCACGAAGGAAACTGCCATTCGTAGGAACGATTGTGTGTACATATGTTGGACTTTTGAATTTGTGGGAGGGTGTCCATAAGTTGTGCATTCCTAACCTGGGTACAGCCTGTACGTGCTGTTGGCATTTGTGGGAAAAATGTTTATGCCAAGTATGTGGTAAAACAAATATTGTAAAACTACTTAAATTTGTTGTTGAGTTAGTAATTCCAAATGCCAAGAGAAACAATCCATTAAATCATAGAATTGTGCAGCATAGATGTGGGTTCTTTTGACCCATTTCGTCCATGCCGACTGTCATGCCTATCCAATGCTAATTCCATTTGCCTACATTAGGCCTCTACTCCTTTCCTATCAAAGTACGAGTCCAAAAGCCATTTAAAAGTGTTGTAGTTGAATCAGCCTTGACCACCTCCTCTGCCAGCTTGTTTCAGATATTCACCACCCTTTGTGTGGGGAGGAAATACTTACCTTTAAGATCTCTTTTTAAACTTCTCATCTTTCACCTTAAACCTGTGCTTTCTAGTTCTAGACTCCCCTGCCCTAGGGGGAGAAAACTCTGTCTATCCTATCTATTGCCCCTCATAATTTTATAAGCCTCTATAAGGTCACCCATCAGCCTCGTGTTCCAGTGAGAATAATCCTGGCCTATCCAATCTCTCCTCATTTACTACACCCCTCCATTCCAGGCGGTGTCCTAGTGAATCTCTTCTGCAATCTCTTCATTGCTACCACATCCCTCCTGTAGTATGGCAACCAGAAATGCACACAAGACGTTGTGGTCTAACCAATGTTTTGTACAGCTGCAGAATGATATTCCAACTCTTGTATTTAAAATGCCAAAGTGACTGAAAATTTGAATGAATATCCTCGTACAGTCTGACCTCCTGTGATTCCAGTATATTATCAAAGCTCTTTCCAGCAATGCTGCCTGACTTGCTGAGTGTTTCCAGCATCTTGTTTTTATCTCTAGTTTCCAGCATCTGTAACTTTTTAAAAATATTTTGTTGTCAAAACTTTTTTGACTTTTAATTATCTTCTCAAATGGC
This sequence comes from Pristis pectinata, assembly GCF_009764475.1. Classification (NCBI taxonomy): domain Eukaryota; kingdom Metazoa; phylum Chordata; class Chondrichthyes; order Rhinopristiformes; family Pristidae; genus Pristis; species Pristis pectinata. The sequence continues at coordinate 13,960,385 of NC_067432.1, forward strand.
CTCGTAACCAACTTAGTTGTAGCAGAACAATTAGGATGAAAAATATATAAGGTCCTTTTTGAAAAAGCAAACTTGGCACAGTTGTTCATTTCCTGGGGATTAAAATTGCAAAGCAGTTATGGTTGGTCCATGGTTAGGAAACTGTGCGGTTCTGGTCCCTGTATTACAACAAGTATGAGGAAGAATTTGAAGGTGTGACAAAGAAGATGCTTGTAAGAGAAACTTATTAAGAAAAATTTTACAAGCTTTAAAAATTGATAAATTTATGCAAAGCACATGAAGCTGCTGATAATTGTTTCAAAACAAATGCCCATTGAAATAAGAAAAATAAACAAAATAACACTAAGTTTTATTGTTTTAAATGAAAATTTGTAACCTCATTCAAATGAATGGGATCACACGATATGAAGCTGAGGGGCCAGATAGAAGTGTACCTGGCCCCTCAGCTTGGCAGCTTACAGAATGCCCCCCTGAACTTAATTTGCTGTTTGCAGCAAGATGCCTACGTTTTGCTGTTGAAATGTGTTCACACAATTTTTTTTCTTTTCTGCTGGCAACAAATTGTTGCCCAAAACTATCCTGATCTAAAACGGCAAGGCCTGTGAAATGTCAGGGCCTTGTGTAACATTGGTGTGCCAGGACAAACGGTAGCTAGGAAACTGCTGAAAAAAGCAGATGGCCAAGCTGCATCTCCCCCGTCATTGACTATCAAAGAACTTTAAGTGTCAGGACATCCAGAATGTGCCAAAAGAAAAACTAATTAAAAACAATTTAAATTTTTACATTTAATTTAAATTTTTAAAAACTATCAGCTACTGGTCCTAGTCCTTAGCGAGGAATGGCTGCATTGAAATACACAGACTTTACCGATCCAGCGAGCTGTTGCTTTAAGAAACTGCAGAAAGTCTGTGCTATTGCCACTGATGCAATATGGAGCATAGTTGGAGAACTACCTGAGAAGCTTAACCAGCAAGTTGGGACTTCTGGTTTGTGCAATGATTGCATACATGAGGAACTGAGGAATGCTGGCAGTTGCGTGTGGAACTGCCAACATTCCCAAGCAAGTTTGAGCCAATTCCATTGGCTGTTTCCAGGGAGCAGGCGCTCCTGGAAACGTGCTCCTAATCATCTTGCTCCTAGCAATTCCAGGCTTGCTACAATCTTTTGGGTTCCAGCCTCATTTCCTGTCACCCTCTACAGCATAGAAGATTGCTGCAGACTGGAAGTAAGCACTTCAACCAGATGGATATTATTATTCAACTTTAAATGATAAACCAGTTTGTGTATTGCTTCTGCTATTATAAAAATATATATGTAGTTAATCAGAAAGTTGTAGCATTTTAGGTATATACAGATGCAGTAGAAAACAAATTGAAATGAAGTAAAAGCAAGAGCCATAATCCAGAAATACAATGATAACAATGGTTATTGGAGAGCAGTGGAAGCCAGGAATAGTTTAGAGGAAGAAAAATAAAATAAAACGTAAGGGAAAAGAAACAGAATTTAAGTTTGAGAGAAATGTAGCAAACATTATTGGGAATTCAATAGTGTCTGTGTGCATGTAAAAGCAAACTTTGAATATATTAGTCACATTTAAAACAAGTGTTTACTTTTTTTCACATTTTATAGTTAATTGCGATTTGCTGTTATGGAATGGAAGACCTTGAGATTTTACGTTGGCTTTATGGCAATTTTACTTTTTTAACATTTTCATTTAGTTCCTCCCTTGATTTTGTGAAACAACTTCTTGCTGGAAAGTGTTTCAGATTAATTGTTTTTTGTGATTTCTGCTTTGACAGGCGTATGCTTCAGGATGTGACATAGTCATTTTAGGAAGTGACTTTGAATGTGTTCAGATCATCCCTGGTGCTAAACATGGAAATATCCAAGTTGGCTGTGTGGAATGTTCCCTTCAGCAAGGCCGGGTAAAATATTTTTATTTGGTTAATCCCAGTAATGTATTGATTAGTTTTATGTCATGTTTTTGAGTTTTATTGTTCTGCTTTACCTTGTGTCTAAGTTCTACATTGGATTTAGCACATCTAGGGTAGTTTTTAACAGTAGTTATTTACTGTTTTTGTTCAAATTTGCTTATTTTCTGATTCATGTATTATCTGAGAAATATGAAATAGTTAATACTGGAATCTAGGGGGAGATGTCTTCCAGGTTCAGAAAGCTTATCTTGTATTGCATGTCCAAGTCCTGGAGGTTATTATTGAAGTTTAGCTAAATAGAATTGCAGTTTTTGTGAAATGATGACAGTTCAAACTGAGGGTAGCCTACCCGTTAGGGCTAAACCAATCAGTAAGAAACTTGATCTTCTGGGTTATCTAGACTGAGAAGAATCCCAGCCTTGAGTAAACTAAGTTGGCTAATTGATCATGCACAATTCCATGGAACTCTGCACATCTGTGTGATTTGAATATTAAATTACCAATTCTTCCATGGTGGGTTGACTTGGGTTGGAGCATCCATCTGAGTTCTGTCATCTTGGAGCCACCTTTTAATCTAGGCTACATGTTGGCTCCCAGGAGAGGAGTCTTATTAGTCCTAAGCTACAGTATTAAAGAATATGCTGTTGTCCACTGTACTGAAATTAGGTTGGACAAACTTGGGTTGTTTTCCCTGGAGTGTCGGAGGCTGAGGGGAGACCTGATAGAGGTCTTTAAAATTATGAGGGGCATAGAGAGGGTAGACAGGGTAGAAATGTCAAACACCAGAGGACATGCTTTTGAGGTTGGGGGGCAAATTTTGTTTTACACAGAAAGTGGTAGGTGCCTGGAATAGGTCGCCTGGGGTAGTAGTGGAAGCAGGCAGTTTGGAGGAGTTTAAGAAGCTTTTGGATAGACGCATGAATATGAAGGGAATGGAAGGATATGGGTGATGCACAGGAGGAGTGCATTTAGTATAAATTGGCATCAAGACTTGCACAGCATCATGGGCCGAATGGCCTGTCCAGTGCTGTATTGTTCCATGTATTTCCCCCTCTCCATATTTCTTTGTACCCTCTGCAACTTATTTTTTCCCCACACATGCCCATTCATTCTCCCTTGATTTCGTTTTTTGCCATTAATCTACATTTAAGGAGTAATTTACAGTGGCCAATTAAGCTGCATGCATGTCTTTGGGACGTGGGAGGAAACTGGAATACCTGGAGGAAACACTTTGTCAAAGCCTGCTGGGGATACTTGCTAGTTGGTGAGTTGATGTATGCACTTAAACCTACAGCAGATGTGAAGTGCTTCTATGAACAAGGTGGTGAGGAGCACAAGTAGTCATAAAATGTAGAGCACCATGCCAAATTCCTGCTGCTTGGAGCATGGAATGGTACTCTATTATCTTGAAAGCTGGTGCCGTGACTTGGACATGCTGAGGAGGAGTTTCAGTGGAAGCTTATTATCTTATTGAACTCTAGTGAAGGTATATCCAACCCCCATCGATGTGAGTATGTTGTTTCATGCTTATTCTTCAGATAATTCCTTCACCAGCTGTTGTCTCCTGACCAGTTGTATAACAGCCTTCAATGTGACTGAAGAACCTACAGAAGATCCTGTGTTTGATTCTTTTTATATCTTAATGATATAGTTATCCAGTAAAGTGAATCAGCTCAGTAATTTAAAATCAATATAAATGTGTAAATATATTACAAATTAAGCTACAGGGCTAATGCATATCCTGTTGTCCACTGTATTGAAATTAAATTATTTCCAGGACTTTGTGACGTTCTGAACTATTCAGGTCTGTATGATGAATAAATGATTTTAATTGTCGTTCCTAGATTGCTGCTTCATATGGGAACACTGTTTTGCATTTTTGAGCCAATACCATTAAGGCATTACAAAAGAAAACTTGTGAGTATTATCATTCATTCTACCTATTCTTTGAAAATATTGTAATATAATCTAGTTCTAATTTTCTTATGATTATGTTATCATATCTTCCGTCATCTTAAACTGAACAGGTCCTCCCAAGGTTGTGATAGGGTTCCGTTCCTGAGAACTGATTGTAACCCAAACAGTTCACAAGTCGGAAATGTGGCTGCCCGGCAATATATTTAAATGAAAACATTGGCCAACCAAGGGCAATGTGTGGTTAAACTGGGGTATTTAACTCAACCGTTCAGATTTCTCTGCAAGATACATTGATATAGCTGCAAACAGTAGAAGATGCCTGCAGCCTCGGAGTAGCCGACAAATCCAACCCACCAGTCTCCCAAATAATCCCAAAATTTTGTAGCCATGGGAGGATCTTCACTTGCAAATCATCTGTAATATTTTAAATAAGTGCAGAAAATACAATTTATGTCAAGAAGTAAAAAGAAGTTGATATCTTGAACTAGTTTGCTATCTTATTTGTTTTTCAGTTAGACCAGGTGTTTTCACAAAACTTTTTCTGCATATATAGATATCAATGCAAGTTGCCACTGGAAGGTTTTTGCATCATTTAAATTCTACTGTTAGCTAGAGAAGAATAACTCAAATAGAAGATTAAGACTTTGCTGCTGGTGATGGCTGGTGTAGAATGGGGAAATTCATACTTTCATCATTTGACAAAGACATGCCAAGGCTACACACACAGCTCTTCTTTGTCAAAACTCTCAGAAGTGGATGTTTCCTGGAAACCTTGGGGGAAATGCCTCATTGAGTTCTGTTCATAGAACATAGAACAGTGCAGCACAGGAACAGGCTCTTCAGCCCATTATGTCTGTGCTGATCATAAATGCCAATTTAAACTAATCCCATCTGCTTGTCTGTAGTCTATCTCCCTCCATCCCCTGCCTGTTCATGTGCTTGCATAAATGCTCCTTAAATTTTCCTATTGTATCTGCTTCCACCACCTCCCTGGCAGTGCATTCCCAGGCACCTACCACTTTTTTAAAGATACATTTTGCCTCTGAAATCTTTTAAACTTCCCCTCTCTCATTTTAAACCTATGCCCTTTTAGTATTTGACATCCCTATTCTTGGGGGATGGGGTAGACTTTGACTACCTACCCTATCTAGATCTCTCATAATTTTTTTATATACTTCTATCAGGTCACCCCTCAGGCTCTGACACTCCAGAGAAAAACTGTTTTGCCCAACCTCTCCTTGTAGCTAATACTCTCTAACTCAGGTGACATCCTGATGAACCCCTTCTTTACCCTGTCCAAATTTTCCCCTTCCTTCCTTTAATGCAGCAACCAGAACTTCACCAGTACTCCAAATGTGACCTAACCAAACAGCTGCAACATGACTTCCCGACTATTATACTCAACATCCTGACTGATGAAGGTAAGTATGCCATCTGCCGCCTTTATCACCTATCTACTTGTGTTGCCACTTTCAGTGGGTTATGGACTTGCATTCCAAGATCCCTCTGTAAATCGATGCTCTTAAGGGTCCTGTTGTTTACTGTACACTTTCCTCTTACATTTGACCTCCTAAAGTGCAAACTTCACACTTGTCCAGATTAATCTGTCGTTTTTCTGTCCCCATTTCCAACTGGTCTCTATCCCGTTGTATCCTTTAACAACCTTCCTTAATATCTACAACTCCGCCAATTTTTAATGTTGTCTGCAAACTACTAATTAGCCGTGCTCTGTTTTCATCCAAATCATATGCATCACAAACAACAAGTGGTCCTAGCACTGATCCTACAGAATACCAGTGCTCAAAGACCCTCTGTCTTCTATAATCAAGCCAATTTTGAATCCAGTCTACCAAATCTCTGTGGATCCTATGTGCCTTAATGTTCTGGCCTGCCATTAGCGACCTTGTCAAATGCTTTACGAATGTCTATTCAGTCTGAATTAAAATCCACAGCTCTGATGTTCGATAAATTTTTGTAGATGAGCGTGAATAAGCTTGATATTTCTCAGTGAAATATTTACCCTTGCTTCAAAGCATGCAACTTCTGCTCAACATTAATCTTGTAGTGGATATCTAGAAATATGATGTTTGTAGAGGGAAGTGGTGGATCAGCCATGATCTTTTTCAATGACCAAAATAGTTGTCTCCTGCTTCAGTTTTATTTCCTTACAAGTTGGTACAGTATTAGAGAAATAAATAAAAGATTTTCATACTTTTTCTCATGTACCTATAATGACTGAACTTGAAATGCATAGTGCAGACTTACATTATGAAAAGTCAATCACCATTGCAGACCTAATAGAAATGAACTCCAAATTGCACTTAAAACTATCTCTCCATTTTAATCTCCCTCAAGTATAGGGAATGATTTCTTCCGTTGTACTGCCCAACACCACATCCTCCACTTTGAGTTTCTGCCGCTTTCTTTAACTGTGTTGCTTGTAAGTAAAGATAAGGTAGCCATGTTGATAATTTGATGTGTCAATTGTACTGTGTTCTAGGACTGTATATTCCTTTAACAATAATGCCACTGTCAATGTCAGTATAGGTGTGGAATTACATTGGAATACTTGACAGTTTGCTGACTGACACTTGTAGTCAGTATTTATAGTGCAGTCAATTGGAATGTCCTAAAATCATTCTGAGTTAAATTTTCATGAAACCAACCCAGTTAAAATGTATTCAAATTGCAGCATGCACTTGATTTACCAAAAGGGTGGACTGATCAAAAATTCCTGCTGAAGTTAATATGTTGTTTTGTAGAATCCCAGCCCTCCTTCCAACTTCATGAAAGTGCAAACTAAAAAAAGTTTTTTGACAACCCAAAAATAATTTTAATCCCAGATTTGTAATGTATTATTGAACTGAATTTTTCCCTCAGCAGTGAAGGAAAGGTACCAGTAGATCTCCTTAAAGATAGCTGAGCTGATGTTTGAGGCCTTCTGAGAGTGAATATTCTCTAATCTGACACTTTTTAGTGTAATACTCTATATAGGGTTCACTGTTGTCTGCACATGGACAAAAAAAGACAGTACTTTTAGGCTATAGCCACCAGGTGGTGATACAGCCCTACTGTATATTGTACCACTGCCACCTTTTGACATGTCTCTACTTTGTACTGTTGAAACCTGTGGAGAAAGATGCCCAAGTTGTTTGTCATGCTATGCTTATGTTCTTCAAATATACTAAATTTATACTGTGAAAAGTATACTACAGAAAGATGTCGAAGTCCTAAACCTGTGTTCAGTGTCCGTATCTTAATAAAGATTATATGCAGTTTGCCCATTTCCAATACAGTCAATGACTGAGACTGACCCAAAAGGTTTGTGACATCACATTGTAAACAGAGTCTGCTGTAGAACTTGTGTGTGACATCAGTGTCTAGTAAATTGGCACCTGCTCTATCCTTGCCCTATGCCCTGGTTGCAGCCACAAGCAGATCCTTGCACAATAGTAACTGCTAAATTGCACACAGTGCCAATATCCAAGCTGGTGGCTGTGAGTGTGAATTCTAGTGACAAAACATCTTCATCAATACTGAGTTCCTGCTCTGCCACTACTTATTATGCCACTACTATCACCAATAGCCTGCCCTGGTCCAACCACATAGAGGACATGACCAAGAGAGTGCACTAGTGCCTCTTCTTCCTCAGGAGGCTAAAGAAATTTGGCACGTGCCCTTTGACTCTCTCAAATTTTTATCGATGCACCATAGAAAGCATCCTGTCAGGATGCATCACAGCTTGGTATGGTAACTGCTGTGCCTGAGACCTCACAACCTACTCGATATGGCCGTGCACCTTGTTGTCTGCCTGCACTGCATTTTCTCTGTAACTGAAACACTATATCCTGCATTCTGTTGTTGTTTTCCTGTGTACTACCTTAATACACCATTGTAATGAAATGATCTGTTATGGATAGCATACAAAATAAAGATTGGTACATGTGACAATAATAAACCAGTTTACCAATTTTTACTATTAAGCCAGGTTGCAGATCTTGGGTATCTGAAATTAAAAAGGGTCATTGAAAAGTTCATTGACTGTCCTAAGCAACCTACAGTATATGAGATCACCAAACTTGCACTACTTCAACAGGCCCTTGGGATTAAACTGGCATTGGCCCCTGCAGCTACATTGGCATGCAAAAGTTTGGGCACCCCTGGTCAAAATTTCTGTTACTGTGAATAGCTAAGTGAGTAAAAGATGACCTGATTTCCAAAAGGCATAAAGTTAAAGATGACACGTTTCTTTAATATTTTAAGCAAGGTTATTTTTTTATTTCCATCTTTTACAGTTTCAAATAACAAAGGAGAAGAGCCCGAAGCAAAAGTTTGGGCACCCTGCATGGTCAGTACTTAGTAATACCCCCTTTGGCAATATCACAGCTTGTAAACTCTTTCTGTAGCCAGCTAAGAGTATTTCAATTCTTGTTTGGGGGATTTTCACCCATTCTTCCTTGCAAAAGGCTTCTAGTTCTGTGAGATTCTTGGGCTGTCTTGCATACACTGCTCTTTTGAGGTATATCCACAGATTTTCGATGTTGTTTAGGTTGGGGGACTGTGAGGGCCATGGCAAAACCTTCAGCTTGTGCCTCTTGAGGTAGTCCATTGTGGATTTTGAGGTGTGTTTAGCATCGTTATTCTGTTGTAGAAGCCATCCTCTTTTCATCTTCAGCGTTTTTACAGACGGTGTGATGTTTGCTTCCAGAATTTGCTGGTATTTAGTTGAATTCATTCTCCCCTCTACCAGTGAAATGTTCCCCGTGCCGCTGGCTGCAACACAAGCTCAAAGCATGATTGATCCACCCCTGTGCTTAACAGTTGGAGAGGTGTTCTTTTCATGAAATTCTGCACCCTTTTTTCTCCAAACATATATTTGCTCATTGTGGCCAAAAAGTTCTATTTTAACTTCATCAGTCCACAGGACTTGGTTCCAAAATGCATCAGGCTTGTTTAGATGTTCCTTTGCAAACTTCTGACGCTGAATTTTGTGGTGAGGATGCAGGAAAGTTTGGAGAAAAAAGGGTGCAGAATTTCATGAAAAGAACACCTCTCCAACTGTTAAACATGGGGGTGGTTCGATTATGCTTTGGGCTTGTGTTGCAGCCAGTGGCTTGGGAACATTTCACTGGTAGAGGGAAGAATGAATTCAATTAAATACCAGCAAATTCTGGAAGCAAACATCACACCGTCTGTTTAAAAAAAAAACTGAAGATGAAAAGAGGATGGCTTCTACAACAGGATAACTATCCTAAACACACCTCAAAATCTACAATGACTACCTCAAGAGGCACAAGCTGAAGGTTTTGCCATGGCCCTCACAGTCCCCCAACCTAAACAACATCAAAAGTCTGTGGATATACCTCAAAAGAGCAGTGCATGCAAGACGGCAGAAGAATCTCACAGAACTAGATGCCTTTTGCAAGGAAGAATGGGCAAAAATCCCCCAAACAAGAATTGAAAGACTCTTAGCTGGCTACAGAAAGTGTTTACAAGCTGTGATACTTGCCAAGGGGGTGTTACTAAGTACTGACCATGCTGGGTGCCCAAACTTTTGCTTCAGGCTCTTCTCCTTTTTTGTTACTTTGAAACTGTAAAAGATGGAAATAAAGTAATCTTGCTTAATATTAAAGAAATGTGTCATCTTTAACTTTATGCCTTTTGGAAATCAGGTTGTCTTTTACTTGCTTAGATATTCACAATAACAGAAACTTTGACCGGGGTGCCCAAAACTTTGTATACCACTTTAAACATAATGAAACAGTTATGTTAATATATAAAGTGTTTATTATTTCCTCTGGGTATAGAGGACATTCCTTCTCCTCTGCACCAACTCTACCAATATCCAACAAAGTTCCTTGTGCTATGTCCAAAAATCTGGGCACCTGATTGCTCCCTCAATTTTCTTTTTATAGATCAGTGTTCAATTACTGAATGATTCTATCTCCTGCTTGGGCCATAGGTGCCTCCACCTTGAGAATAAAGAATGGGCTCAAATATAGCTAATAACATCCAGCTTTAAATGCTGGAGCGGTCAGTTACTCCCAGCAAGCAGGAGAAATTATAATGATCAGCAGCACAAAATTGTTCAGTGCAGGTTAATCTCACCATCACTATCGGTGTACTTTTCAGTCCTTGCTGCTTAACCTACTTGAGAAAGTTGGTTATTTAAAAAAAAATTAATAGATTTCCCTCTGGATATTTGTCAACTTTTTGTGGGACATTGGCAAAACAATCCATAAAGTTGTTTACAGATCTCTCATTAGTACCTTTTTCATTCATGTTGTAATTAGAGTGTGTGATTCTGTAGAACCATATTTGCACTTCTGCCTAGAGCATAGCCACCCAAATCAAGCCCAGTGGAACCTGATTATGTGAATCACAGTTGGGTGCATTTTTCTGATCATGTGGAGCCGTGCAGTACTGGCCTCGCTGGGTTCTATATCTAGATTGGGATAATTTGCTTAGCATTGCCACTTGTCCTGTGTTCTTGATCAATATTTCACATTTTATTTTTAAACCAATCTATAGCGTTGTTTTATATTGTTGTATTAACAGCAATTTAATTAACGATCATTGGAAAATTTAAGTATTCAGCTCGGGGTGGGTTCTTGCTTGCTGCAGTCAGATGTTATTTTAATTCTAGACCTGAGCTAACCTCTACTACTGCCAAGTTAACAGCCTTTTAAAATGCCTGTAATTGGTTTGTGCAATATGGGATCAATGCATTGGCCTGTATTTTGCAGGAAAATGTCACCAGTTTGTGATTCCCACATCTGTATCTGTGAATACAGATGTCCCCATTTGCTTATATTCTTTGACAGCCTTTCCCTGACTTGACTCTGAAGTTGAACAAACCCCTGGAGTCCAGCAGCTGAGCATAAAGTTACCACAATTCCCCTAGAACTGCAAATCCATCCATTTAAAAGAGGAATGGTTGCGAGGGTAATTGGTAATCATTAAGTCATTTGCATTAAGGGCAGCACAGTGGCACATCTAGGAGATCTATTGCCTCATTGCTCTGGAGACCTGGGTTCAGTCCTAACCTCTGCTATCTCTGTGGAACTTGCATGTTCTCCCTGTGCATGCAGTTTACTTTGAGTGCTCTGGTTGCTTCCCACATCCAAGGCATGTGGTTTGGTAGGTTAATTCATCACTAAATGGCCCCTCGTGTGTAGGTGAGTGGTAGAAGATGGGGGGTAGTTGATGGGATTGTGAGAGAATAAAATGGGATTAGCGTAAATGGGTATGTGATGTTCAGCATGGACTTGGTGGGCAGATGGTCTGTTTCTGTGCTCTGTCACTCTGACTTTAGTAAAATATATTAAATATTTCTAGTAGCATGTTTTAATTTTTAATATTTAATGAAACATTTTTGATTTCTGTATGTCAAAGACATTTAAAAATGTTCAGTTTTTCATTGCAATGCTCCTGGTTTAAATGGCTGCCATAGTTAATATTTTTTCAAATACTTTATGCTTGCACCCCTTCTGAGTTGGCATTTATGTATGCACGGTCTGGCTGTTGTATTGAGTCCACCGACGCTAGGAGGTTCACACCAGTGGATCTGCATAAATTACTTGCCACGCAAGTCAGGGTGTCCATGGATGGCGTTAGTTGGCAGGAAATTCTGGGGCATTTAAAATAAATGCAACTTTCAGCTGTGGAGTATCATTTGATGTTAATTCATTTCAGGGGTCATATCTGTGAAAATCTAATTCCTACAATTTTTCCACATGTGTATTAATGTAGACATATTATAAATGTCATTCTTTGTTCTAAAATATTATATTTTGTTTTAAAACACTATCTAAAACTGCAGGTCCTAAACTATCAATGGCAGAAAAGGGGGCAGTTTTTCCTTCAGTCCATGGCATACAACTTGGCTTGGGATCCACAAGGTAACCCTTGCTGTATGGTAAACTTGAGTGTTCATGATGACATGCTGTAATCTTTATTCTTGGTTTGAAAGAAGTCTTATCTATTTTTAACTCAACATGAAGATATTTTAAAAAAAATTTTCACATTGAGTTTATTTTTAATGATTTATTAAAATATGTTCTTAAACTGTGGTTTAAAAACTTTTTGTAGTTTTGGAAACAAATTATTTTTCATATAATGTAAAACCAGAAATATGACCTTTTTGTACTTTGTGTGCAAAAATAGAGTAAATTATATGCAAATGCAATTGCACACGATGGAGCCAGGGCATAATGGAGGTGCAAGTTTTGTTTTTTTTTTGTAATGGAGAGTAGTATTTGGTTTGTAGATCTTAGTCTCAAATTCAAGGTACAGTAAAACTTGGATAATCCAACAACCTCAGAACTTTGGTGCGAGACTAGCAGATTTTCTGGACTATTGGATGTTATTCCTTATTAATACCTGAACACATTTTTAACATGCTACACAATAGTTAATACATTTTTCAGTGAATTCAAAGAGCGTGGGAAGCTGAGCCCTGGTGGGGAAAAAGGGAGTGGGAAATGGAACCTGGTGAATTTTGGTTTGTATGTTTCAACTTGACAAAACAAGCTGAAACACGTGCTCTTTGGATCTTGGCTCAGGCAGCAAATTTACCCACATTCCCAATTCCAGCTCTCTGTACCACCATTCCGCACTCTGGAATTCTGGCTCTGGCTGCATATCCGACTTGCAATCTGGATCCTTGGCTCACACTATAGATCAGTGAGTGAACCAGATGGTGAACAATTGGATACCAGATGATTGGCGTTTTACTGTACTTAGAATTAATATCTGCAGGCTTTTTGTTTTCCAAAACAGTGTACACACCTACACCCAGAAGGCTTGCATATATTGGCACAGGTTTGTCTTAAATGTAAAAGATTCTTCGAAGGCAATGCTGGTCTTTAAGAAGATAAACTGGATAATTTATCATTACATAGCACCAGTTAGAAATATCCTCTTGTCATGGTTTCACATTCTTTGAAACCAAGGTTTAAAGAATTCTGGGCCACAAAGCTTTTGACTCACCCGGTTCTACCAAGCAGGTGTGCAATAATGCAGGTGTCAGATTGAGTTTGCCCACAGGGTTATCATGAATCCAAGACTCCATTCCAGACCTAAACTCCAAAGAAATCCTGTTTATTTCTACTCAAGAATATTGTAACCAATCCAGTTATCATTTTAAATTATGTTAAATTAAGTTTTATTCCTTTGTGTAGGTAATCAATTATTGACAGCTACAGATCATCTGCAGTTATGGTCACCTCCCACTGATGACATTCTAGAGGAAGAAAGTGCTGAGGATTGCAAATTACAACCAGATTTAAATGACTGGAAATGTAACTGGCAGTGCAAGTAAGTGTGAAATGAACATGCAAAATTTTTTGCCGGATTCTCTCTTTTGTTGCCCTCCAGCACAGTTATTAAATCTGAGTCATTTGTATGAAAGGTAACACTTCTGGCAGCCACCTTTTAGTCATCTTCTTTTTCACTGTACTTCTGATACCCGTTTTGTGTGAAGACTCTCTCTTCTCGGTGCTTGACTAAAGACTTTACGAAGTTTATGCTAAGAACTTGGAGAATACTAGGCCAAGAGTATTATTAGTTTCAAGAACCAATTGTTTGTTACTGTCACCATCCGGGATTTTGGCACCCCCTTAAATTGAGGCTTTTGTATGCAATGTAAGTAAGAGAGTGGAAACTGGCTTAAAATTGAGCCCTAGTTTTGGTAACATTATCATAGTCTGCTTCCACAAACTGCCTGCCCATTTTGAAGAGATCAGCCTCGGTAGTGGCTTAAGGGGAAGTAAATCTAACTGGGAGAGTGAAACAAAAACAGAAAATGATGGGAACTCTCAGCAGGTCAGGCAGCATTTAGAGATTGAGTTAATGTGGCTGGTCAAAGACCTTTCAGGACTGTCAGCATCTGCAGTTTTTTTTCTATTATTAACTGGCAGTGTGGGTGGATAGAGGGTGTATTTTTTGTGTAAAATACGATTTAAATATCTCCTAGAATAGAACTGTAACATATTTATTCAGAATAGAAAATCTAGTCAGATTATAGTACTTAACATATTAGTTGACTTTTATTTCCCCCTGCACTTTCATTTTCATTTAAAGAATGCAAGGCTTGCACTTATGAAATACCATTTTCAGAACCTTTTGGATGTCTTGAAGCTCTACAGCCAGAAAAGTAGTTTTGAAATGTAATCACTTTTGTAATGTAGAAACTGCAGCAGGGAATTTAGACACAGCAAAGACCCGTAGGTAGCAACATGATAATTATCACATCTGTTTTAGCAGTGTTTGTGTGATTAAATATTGGCCAGGGCATTGGGTTAACAATTGTATGCTTCAAAATAGTGGCAAGAAGTCTTTTGTACACCACCTTCCTGACATCAATTACTTGAAGCCTATTACAATGATGCATAATAGTTGTAGTTTGATTTATTCTAATCAGGTAATAAATTTTGTAATAATGTTCATGTAAGTAGTTTTGGTTGGTAAGATTACAACAATCAAGTATTGTATTTCAAAGTTTAATTAACATTTTAGTTGTTTAATATTGCTACTGTTAATGTCACACATTTAATTTAATTAAGTTGGCTGTGTCATCCCTTGGCATCCCTTTCTATGAAGAGAAGAAAAAAGCACAATTACTAGAAAATGTGGGTAGCGAATATTTGGATTGTCATATTATGGGAAATTAGTATAATTTACTAACTATCTGTAACTGTGGGATTTACTTATTGCAGACCTATATTTTCTTAAAGGAGATTAATTTGCAAATGTGCCTCTTAAAGTCAGACCAGTGACAAGTAACAGTAAAAAGACATTAAGTTTCATTCAACATTTTTAATATTGAGAAGCTTTATTGCTAAAGCCTTATCTTCGCATAAAATGATGCAAGAAAATAGAGAAATCTTATATCGGTATAGTAATGAATAAACTAAGGAATTTACATTTATATTACACTTTATTGCTCTTGGGAGATTCCAGGATGATTTGCATCTAATGAAATATTTTTGAAGTGTTTTCAGTGTTGTAATGATGGAAACAAAAGTAGACAAATTGCCGATAGCAGTGCACCAATAATAGATGTGAGATAGTAATCAAGTATTAGCCTGGACATTTTGCTTTTGAATAGTGCGATTTGCTTTTCTTTTCACATCTACTTTAGGTGACAAAAAGGACCTTGGTAAAAATACTTACATAATAGGTGTTAACTCCAACAGCACCACTGCCTCAGTGCTAATATGTTAATCTAAATTATGTGCTTAATGCTTCAGAGTGGCACATGAATCCATAACCTACTGACTCAGAGCTGAGCTTACCACCATTATGTTGAGGTTGACACTTTTTAACATTGTTTTATTGAATTAATAAGTTTTCAAAAGGAGTAACCTCTACTACTCTAACTGATGTAACTGACTGTTTTGGACCAGGTGCAAAATTGCATAACAGATTTAAAAAAACAAAATACTGGAGTAAATTAAAATGGTGATCTGTCTGAAAGAGGAACACTAAAATATTTCATTCTGTTACTTAGGACTGCTATTCCAATATATCTCATGAAGTGGTCCCCTGATGGAGAATACTTTGCAACAGCAGGAAAGGTGAGGTTTTGACAAACAGTGATTAATTGAGCAGTACCACTGGTTTTGTGTTTTAGCACCAACTGCATAAATGTGGAAGCAAAATTAATTAAACTGCAAAAGTAAGCTGTACTTGTGGAAGGATTTATTACTTTTTTTTTGCAAGTGTTTATAACATGTATGAATACACTTTGTTTTTCCATGCAGGATGACTCCCTTCTGAAAGTATGGTATCTGACTGCAGGATGGAAATCTGCAGTTATAAGTGGAGAAATTCCTGGGGATAAAAGTGCTTCTACAGCTATAGACTTTTCCTTTGTATATCTGGCGCATCCTCGTGCAGTAACAGGATTTTCATGGCGGAAGACCAGTAAATATATGCCAAGGTTAGATTCATAAGTGTAAATGCAGTTTGATATTGGCCTCTTAAGTTGATCAGTCCAAAATCTAAAGTACAATTAGCCTTTTAATTGAATGACTGCTATTAAGTGTTGCTCTGAAAGAGAACAGGAAGGCAGTGGAACTTGAAATGCCCCAGTGATGGCAGAGGTTATTTTATGAATTCTGCTTAAGATGCGTATATTAAGCTATCTTGCATAGAAGGGCAGTGGAATTGTCCTCAACCTCCTGAGTTTATTCTGGAGGAGCTCAGTGATGGGTTTGACTCTTAATTAGTAGAGGCTTTTTATGGCTACTAGGTCTGGCATTAGGCATGTAAATGGTGTGCCTCAACTGATGTAACTGACTGAGCATAACTAAGGCCTCAGTGCTGGATATGTTGGCCTAGAAGAGAGCACTGATGTTTGCTTTTCCATGCAGTGAATTTGGAGGATTTGCGGAGAGGGTATGGATGCCTGCTGTAGATAGTTCTGGTCTCAGAAACGTGTAGGAAGGAAAGGATCACTGCTGTCTAGAAGACTATGACTTCAGTGCCAGGTCTTCATCTTCAAATACCTTTACCTCAATGATGTTTGCCTTCACTGAAAGGTGGCTCCTGAGATATGGGAAATGGCCAGCATTTTTTGCAGTGTCTGTATTTTATTTGAACCTTTAATGTTAGGCAATGTGACACTGAGGCGAGTGGAAGGGGGGGTGGGGTGGTGGAGAATGGTGGTGAAAATGTTGGTAGAGGATCTTTGTCTTGCATATGCTGTATGCAAAATCCATCCTATTATGCTTCAGTGAACAAGTTGACAATGGTTTGGAGCCCGACCTCCAAGTTTGCGTAATGTAAAACCAACACTGGGCTCTGGAAATGGTTACTCAGTTCTGAACTCTGACATGGCAAGAGATTACCAGGTGGGCAGAGGAATAGATTTAAGGATGTATAGATATTCTGCTGGAGGAATTGCAACATCCCCACTGACTCCTGGGAATCTCTGGCCCAAGTCTGCTCAAAGTGGAAAACAAGCATTTGGGAAGTTATTCACAACCTTAGCATGCATCAGTAGTATAAAGAAGCCCTGTGTAAGCAGCAGAAGAAGCACACCATATCAAAAACTATCCACCTGCCTGCCCGGTCAGGCAACACCTGTCCCATTGGTGGAACAATCTGCAGTTTCCTCTACAACTTCATTAGCTTCCTCAGAACCCAGATATCCAGTGTGGAAGCAAGTTGTCCTTTATCTCAAGGGGCTAACGGAGGAGAAGGAGAAGAAGAATAAAGTGTGAAGAGAATTGTGCTTGGTCATGACTGCCCATTTGGCTTTTTTTGTGAAGACTTGCATAGAATCAACAGAAATTTGGCTGAGTTATTATTGGGTGGCTGTCATATGTGGAATTGTACCTCAAGATTAAGTGCTATGGGTGGTGGAAGAGGAACAAACTGATGTAAAGATATCAAAAAAATTCAATCACAAAGGCTTTTTCTCCAATGTTATCCAATTTAGTTTCCCTTTTGGTAGGGAGATAAAATTACCATTTGTATTTTGGAGCAACACACAAAGGAGCTGGAGGAACTCGGCGGGTCGGGCAACATCTATGGAGAAGAAATGGGACAGTTGGTGTTTTGGGCTGAGCCCCCTCATTTGGACTGGAAAGAGGGGAGATAACCAGTATAAAAAGGTGGGGGGGGGGGAAGGGGGAAGCTTGCGGGTGATGGGTGGGTCCAGGTGAAGAGATGGTAGGCAGGTGATGGGTGGGTCCAGGTGAAGAGATGGTAGGCAGGTGAGGGAGGGAGGAGACTGCATCATTCCAGAAATTTGACCAGTTGTTTCCTAGCACGAATCATCTTTGCATGTTTGACAAGATTTCTGCATCAGTTGTGGATTGGAAAACACCATCCCCTCTGTGGTGTTGCTTTTGGAGGATTGGGGGGGGGGGGGGGGGGCGGTGGAGGTGGAAATTAGATCACATTGTACCAGAAGTGACCTTTGGGCACTATGATAACAACTGGGTCTTCACTGCACAATGGTAATTTCAGAACTATGTGAATTAAGCTTTGTTTTTTTTTATTCTTCCTTCACTGTCCATACAACCCCATCCATGATGTCACTTCTGACCTCCCCACCCTCCTCCCCCTTTCCCCCACACTGATTTCAACAGCAGGCTTTGACTGTTCAAGAATTCACCACTAACACAACAGACCCTGAGTGGGGGCCTCTTCCATCAAGCCTGGCCTTGACCCCAAGTGACATTTTCGAACATGAAAATGTAATCATGCTCATTAAATGGCTTGTGAGACTTAAAAGTAAACAGCAGATGACCAACAAGTTTGCCAGCTAATGCAGTCATCTGTGAGGACCAAGATTTCTCTGTGGTTATATTTTGTATTACAAAGAATGAAAGCTCAAGTGATTCCCACTGGAGACAGATTACAGTGGGAAATTGTACCTCTTATTTGAGTCTTTCTTGGGAACTACTTAGAATTCCTGTGTATTGTATAATATTTTCACACTTTGGTTTAGTGCATTTGGAGAGGACATTGGATATTGAAGTGCTGAAATATAATCTAAAGGAGGAATAAATGACATGTGAGCCTTTAATGTTTTTGTTCATTAGAAATCCATCCATGCCCAAGATGTAGTTGATCTTTAGAAGGAACTTCATTTAAAAATAACTACAAGTAACATTCTGTATCCACTGTAATTCATCATGCTTTATTGCAAAGTTGTATTTTTGGGATTGAATTTGCTGTACAATGCTACCAACTGTAAGGACCACCAAATTCAGGATTTCCATATGAAAGCACAAGTCCTTAATGTTCTAGCCACTCTCTGCTTGCAACTGCACTCTTGATTTTGAACTCTTCATGGAATTCAGTGGTGAATTGAAGATTTGTTGTAATTCACCAACCATAGCTGGGGAGCTTGCCTGCTAAAACCACACCATATTAGACCTGGCATCGGAAGAGTATCAATTTATTTCACTGAAGAGATATAGTAATTTTTTTTAGGGATTCAGTTTAAGAATATTTTAAATCTTTTCTCTTTTTTGTATGTTTCTAAAATGTCACGTACGTTCAGTGTATCTCAAAGTTAATTACTCACTTAATACAAGTCAGTCGTGAGTATAGTAGCTTGCTAATGGCAACAAGATCTGGCCTTTTGACCTGCTGCTGAAAAATTACTCTTAAAATAGAGTACTTTCTACATTGTGTATTAGGAGTGCATATGATAATCAATGTTCTTTCTGCAGGAGCTCTGTGTGCAATGTGCTTCTGACTTCATGTCAAGATGGTATCTGCCGGCTGTGGGCTGAAACATTATTGCCAGAAGATAGTCTTTTTGGAGGACAAGTGGCAGAGACTACCATCAGTATGTCAACCAGCAATCTCTCTCACGGTGGAGGTCAGAAGGACAAAATCCAGCATGCTCTGGAGGTAATTATTTCTAAATCCTCAGGAAGAGAGCTCAGAGTAAAATCCTAAATAATCAATGTGGTTCATTAATTGATGCAAATTAATATACTTAATTTGTTTATTCCATTGTTGACATCTTAATTCTTCACAGACCAGATAATTAGTAGAAGTGCCTATTTGCCCTAACATTGAAGTAAATCTATATGTAATTCCAGTTGATGTACTTATTAAGAAGCAAGGCAAAATTGAAGTCCCGTGCCAACAGTATGTGCAAAGTTTAATCATTCTGTTGATTTCTTGTTGCCGTCTACAAAATATAGGTTTGCGTGTATGTACAAACTAGAATATTTCTTTTGATTTTGCTGGTGCATCTCATTTTAAATTAGATATCTGTAATCCAGATGTTGAACTGCAACCTTCCTCTAGAACTACTACATACACACTCAAAATTTGCTTTATGTTCAAAAGTATGTTTCAAAAAGATGTGAAGTCATTTGTAAATATGAAATAAAATATTATGAAGTCTGATCTCCAAGCTGCTAACAAAGAAACAAAAAGCATACCATCTGATACAGATATTAAATTTACTACCACAAATAACTTGTAGATAACAACTGCGGCATCTTGAGAATGAGTAAACTTCACACATACTGATGGCATGCAATATCAATGTTTACCTTCTTAAAAGCTATATTACAGATGTGCCAATTTCAGCATCAGAGCCAGCAAATAATATTTATTTACTATAAAAGCTTGCATTTTCATAGGACAGTGGCTAAATATTGTTTCTTGGAATTCCCTGATCTTTTATGTGATTGCTTGCACCTAGCCTTAAATGTGTCCAGAGTGCTATTGTGATGTTTCATGTTGTTGAAAGGTTATTCTGTAAGAGGATCACAGAGGGGATGGTGTTGGGGGCACTTAATACAGTATCTTCAAATTAAACTTTGACCAATTACTGGATCTTGAGTGAAGTAAGAGCTGGGAATGTTGGGCTATTTTGAGAACAGTCTGGTCCCGGGATCTGATTTGCAACTGAAGACCAGGTCTAGGTTTTTGTTTATTCAATGAGGTGATAAAAATAACTTCAAAGAATCGAAGTTGCTCTATCATTGACTTTGCCAGTCTTGCTCCTCTATTTCTGAGCTGCTGTAGATTTTGGCAGATTTAGCAACTTAATCAGATTCTGAAAATTGTAATCAGTCAGAGTGCTGTGGATAGTGACACTGCTGAACTCCTGGAATTTTAATCTGTGAATATGTTGTGCACAGTATGACTCTGGGTTTTACCATAAGGATGAAGCTTGAGTTCCTAATCCAGACTAGAAATCCAGGAAACTGAGATTCAAGTGACCCAAAGAAAAGGCCAGATTTGTGGTTTATCTTGAATCTATTTCATAAATAGGTTGGGTCAGGTTAGTGATTTATTCCTCTGAATTATTCAGTGATTTTGTGGATGTATAATTTGTATCCCTATGTATTCTATTGGGCCTGTGGTCTAGATGACGCTAGTTTGGCATTTTCTTTTAAAGAAAATGCCAAGGGGCCTGGATTTTGGATCCTATCAAACTGCTTTTCTGAACATAGCTGTTTCCAATTTGGATTCTTAAATTACAAAATAGCTGTTGTGATATTTTCTGACAAGATTATGGTTACACTGGGATATTTGCCCTAGAGG
The DNA here is from genome assembly GCF_009764475.1 of Pristis pectinata. Lineage (NCBI taxonomy): Eukaryota > Metazoa > Chordata > Chondrichthyes > Rhinopristiformes > Pristidae > Pristis > Pristis pectinata. The sequence goes on from NC_067432.1 coordinate 13,981,270, forward strand.
TTTCCATTGATTGCGCTCAAGGTTTAAATAATGCTGATTTGTGAGTTGGATGGAGTTACTCCATTTTGCAGCACTTTAACTTCCAAGTGGGAAATATTAGAACATATTGTTCTACTTTTAAGCAGCAAGGTTTATCACTCCCAGTGGGATCATGTTTTACTTATGATGAATGCTCTATAACATTGTTATTCAGAGGGCCACTCAACTTCTGCAGACTGCTGCTCAAAACTGATGGAAAAAATCTTGATATTCAAGTTTTATCACAACAAGCATTTATGAATCCTCCTTTGTTGAATGTGGTCATCATTAATATCATTCACTTTGTGGCCAACATTGATTAACTTCCATTCCAAACAGCAGCATCTTTTTGTCCATTGAAAATAATAGAGTAAAATTAAATGTGCTTGGATTGAAAATAATGCAGGCAATAAAACAAGATAAACTATCTGATCAAAAAGCAAAAAAAAATGTGCAGGTTGTAGACATAAATAAAAATAGAAAACCCTAGAGTTCAGCAGATCGGGCAGCACTATGAAGACAGGAACTAAGTTAATGTTTCAGGTTTTATTAATTTATTATTATTTTTATTAATGTTTCGGGTCAATGACCATTCGTCAAAACTGTGAAAATAAGAAAACGAGAAAATGAGTGTGTTGAAAATTATGGAAGGGGGAGATGTAGAGGGAAAAAAGGAATGTGTGTGATAGAGATCGAGACCAACATTGTTCAGGTGACCGAAACACTCCTGGTGCTCTCTAAGGCAGGGTGATTTAAATCTGTTAAACACAGCTGATCTGTCTGGAGGAAAAGAAATAGAGGGATATAAATGAGGGTAGTAGAAGGAAAAAAGAATTCTAGATCTGGAAGATGCAGAACACAGCAGTTACTGAAAACCTGAAGTAAAAGAGAATGCTGAAAATAGTCAGCAGATCAGGTTTTAGAGGTTTAAGGGGAAAGATTTAGCAGGAACTAGAGGAGCAACCTTTTTACACAGGATGGTATGTATGTGGAATGGGCTGCCAGATGAAATGGTTGAAGCAGGTACAATAATGACTTTTAAAAAGATGGTTGGACAGGTACATGGATAGGAAAGGTTTAGAAGGTTATGGGCCAAATGCTGGCAAATGGGACTAGCTTGGATGGGCATCTTGGTCGGCATGGGCTAGTTGGGCCGAAGGGCGTGTTTCCATGTTGTATGACCCTATGACTTGTGCACCAAACCTTATCTGCAAGACAACCCTCTCCCCTTGCACAACTTTTGAGGACATGGATGTAGAGGGCAGGCTTTGCAGGTGTCAAAAGCATGTAAGGAGACCTCAAGGAGGGAGGACTCCCCAGTGTGTATGTCCCAAGACCTTGTACAATAAAAAAAACTTCAAACAAGCATGTTCCTACTAGATCTCTTCTTGTAGAGATGCACGTGCAGGTTAAGTCCACCAAAGCAACTATCGGAAGATATTTGACCTGTGTCAAGACTTTCAGACTCACTCTCTGATGGACTGCTTTCCCTGTAGAAGAGAAAAATCACAATATCACTTCCTCACCTCTATCCTTCATTTAGCTGCTACAGACCTTGCCATATTTCACAATTTTCTATCCACTGTTAAAGATATTTCAGACGTTCTGTACTCTTGCAAGAATGACTTTTTATTTTGTTTTGGCACGAACAGATAGCCAAGTGTGCATGCTCATTTATTTGCATAACCGGTTTCCCAAATGAATAGGGATGTGGATTTAACTTGTGGTGCTTGGGGCACCCATTAATAACCAGTCATTCTTCATGAACAAGAAGGACATGAAGATCTTAATATTCAGCAGGGGGTCAACTACTTGAAGGGCTTCGTGATGGTTGATGTCACATTCCTGGGGAGTTTGCATCACTCCTTTTGTTCTGGTTTAATCTAACCTGCCGTCATTAATTGAATGGGAGGGGAGGAAAGGGGGCAGGAAACAAGTGTTATCCTTGTCTGCCATAGCTTCTCACACAAAATGTGTTCCAGAGTTTCAAGCAAAGATGCAATGAGAGCATCCTGCAGTATATGGCCTAGTGGAGAATGCCATGGGTACACTGAAAATGAAATTCTGCTCTGCCAGTCTTGGGTATTTGCAGTACTCGGCCAGCCAGTGCCCTACTTTGTTATAGTCTGTGCCATGTTGCACAATTTAATTATCAACAACAGAGACCATGCTTGAGGAAGTTCAAGGGAATGGGAGGAGGAGGAGGACCTCTCAAAAAAAAGGAGGAAGAGCCTGAACAGGAGCAGTCTTCCAGCGATAACTTGGATATAAGAGAAGGAGACTACCTAGAAGAAGGAAATGTAGGCAAGGACAGTCTGATAGAGCTGTGAAGAAGTAGCTGGTGCACCACTGACTTGTCCCAGCCCACAGTGTAACCAAAGGAGAAGATGGCCAAGTATTCTCCTTCCTCCCGCTAAAGTTTATTAGCTTCAGAATTAGTGTAGAATAATTTGTGTCAAGCTTTGGTTGAACTACTTTCCAAAAGCACCGAACACAATTAACACTGGTATTCGTATGTATTGTCCACTATTAAAATACATCAGTCTGATTTAACTCGATCAAGACTATAAGATATAGGAGCAGAATTAGGCCATTCAGCCCATTGAGTCTGCTCTGCCATTCAATCATGGCAGATGTTTTTTCCAACCCCATTCTCCTGCCTTCTCCCTATAACCCTTAACCCGCTTACCAATCAAGAACCTGTGAATCTCTGCATTAAAGATATCTAATGACAGCCTCCACTGCCCTTTGTGGTAACAGATCCTACAGATTCATCACCCTCTGGCTGAAGAAATTCCTCCTCATCTCAGTTTTAAAGAGGTATCTCTTTATTCTGAGGTTCAGATCCTAGATTCTTTTACGAATGGAAACATCCTCTCCACATCCACTCTATCCAGGCCTTTCAGCATCTGGCAGGTTTCAATGAGATCCCCTCCTCATCCTTCTGAACTCCATTGAGTACAGGCCCAGAGACATCAAGCCTTTCATTAATGGGATTGTTCTTGTGAACCTCCTCTGGGCCCTCTCTAGGGCCAGCACATCTCAGATACGGAGCCTAAAATTACTCACAATATTCCAAATGCGATCTGACCAATGTCTTATTTCCTCAGTAGTACGTCCTTGCTTTTATGTTCTAGTCCTCTCGAAATGAATGCTAACATTGCGTTTGCTGCCTTTACTATTGACTCAACCTGCAACTTAACCTTAATGGAATCCTGAACTAGGACTCCCAACTCCCTTTGCACCTCCTATATCTGAATTCTCTCCCCATTTAGAAAATAGTCTCCTCCTTTATTTTTCCCACCAATATGCATGACCCCACACTTCCCTGCACTGTATTTCTTTGCCCAGTCTCCTAACCTGTCCAAGTCCTTCTGAAGACTCCCTGCCTCTGTCATACCATCTGTCCCTCCACCTGTCTTGATATCGTCTGCAAACTTGTCCACAATGTCATCAGTTCCTTCATCCAGATCATTAATGTATAAAGTGAAAAGTTGCAGTCCCAACACTGACCCCTGCGTCAACAGACATTAACACAGACCTCCGTATTAAAGTTCCTCTTAATCAAACATATTGTCATGAATAACTCTAGAAAAACACCCAACTTTTAAACTTGTTGGATCACAACTATATTCTGCAAAATTTAAATATTCTGTCAGCCATAAAAAATCTTCAGTTCATTCCATAAACTCTTAGTCACAATACCAAGAACTTTCCTGTAATGTGCTTACACTGAGATGATCAAAATAAATTGAGCTCTAATACTGGCAGTTATCATTTAAGTCTTAGTATGTACAGTCAGCTGTCATCCAGCAGAAGGCAACTGATTATGTATACTCTAAGATTTAAATGATAATTATTTGAAATTGCTGCAATAACAAGTATTTTAAGGCATGGAATATCAGTGTCAAAGTCTGTGCTACCAACGACCAGGAATGAAGCTCTACTGTGAAATGGCTTTGGGAGAGCATTCAGGGTTGTGTTATTAACTTTGTCAAACAGTGTGACGTGGTGTAGGTAAAATTAGTTAAAGCATCACTCAAGGAATTGAGGAAGGATGAGACTAGACCATGCAGTCTAATAGTATTCCTGATGCTTTTCCTTGAGGGTTGAGTGTGAAATGCAACTATGTGATTTCTGATCAGTGGATTGAAAATGCAATTACTTTCTTACTTATGCTTTTTTCCAAATGATTCACTTGACAGTTAAAGTTCCTCTAAGTTGACAGACTGTCCATGTGTATATACACATTTGCTCCCTTTCTGACATTGAAGCATGCTGAGACAACAAATTTGTTTAAAACAGATCAACTAAATTATTTGCATTGTGGAAATTTTTTTTAAAAAGGACACTTGCACAAAAGAAAACAAATACAATTTACTATTATGTACTCCTTATTTAATACCCCAAAACATTTTTAATTCGTCTTTTTCTTGGATGTTATGGAATACTATAATTTTTTTTCAATTAACCCATTGTATTTTTTTTAAAAATGTGCAAGAAAGGGGGCCTTGGTGTATTTAAAGGGAGTAGGGGAAACTGATTCAGTGAGCCAGGTACAGAACCATTGGAATTTCAGAACAATCAGACAGCAGATTATCAGAGTGTTCCTGTGGCTGCAGTAGGCTTGTGGAAGGCTGATACATTTCCGCTTGCACACTATCAGAGAGCAGAGTTCATATCTGCAGATAGTTATTCTCCTGCAAGGGCTAGCTTCAGACTGCTCTGTCCCACCAGCAACCGGATGCAATTTGGGAATTAGTGGCAGGAGGATACATGCAAAGATGTTTGAGAGCCAGACAGGCTTATGGTAAATACCATCTTGAGGAAGGTCAGATGTTCCAGTTTCAGTTACTTGAAGACTCGGCAAATGTTGACGTATATCTGCCATGAGGCAGATTGTATAGCTGCTCTTAAAGCCTCTGGACCTTGCACTAAGAAATCTCCCATGCATTGCTGCTTCCAGGTCGCTGCTTGTATTTCTCTGCTCCTACATAATATGTCCTTGCAAGCAGTCTGCTCTTGGGTAACATCTATCGGAGCTGTAATCAACACAGCTCGCCTATTCGGTCCACTTTAATCATTGAACTGTCTGTATAGAGGTAACAAGAAAATCCTGGAGGCCATGTACCGTTGCTGGGAGGTTTGTATAGCCTCAGCAACTAAGTTTATATTCTCCAGAGTCGGTGGGGAAAAAATAGCAGAGTGTGGCCACAGATTCTTGCATTTTGCATGGACTCTCACAGACTGCAGGAGATGGTCAGTCAGGCAAGGCACTGCCCTTGATGTTTTCATATTGCATGGCCTCCAACATGTTTTTGTTTTAAGGTGTTCGTTTGTATCCTCCTGTCAGTGCAGTCATGCCCTGCTGGCCAGACCTTTAGAATGACCTCCCTTCCTGTTTGGCCTGACTGCTGCAAGCACGAGGCGTGGGCAGGGTCGAGCAGTTTCGTTTGGATTTTTGGGCAACTTTTGCTGTTACAATTTCCTTTGTACTATAAGTATTGCCTGTGGGAAAAACATGTTGAGTAATACTTTAATAAAGGGTTACGTATACGAGCTGCCTGTTTATGTTTTGGCAGCAGTTGCTGGAATAAGTTGTTAAAATAAAAGATATTTTGGTCATCAGAAAGACAAATTTACTTAGTTAAACTGTATTGGTCCATACTAGGTGGTTGCTAAATTATTAATGCCCTTATGCAAATACTAATTCATTGGTTAACCTTATTAATAATATCTTTGCAGACAATTCATCATTTGAAGCATCTAAGTGGGCGTCGCAGATTCTTCAGTCCTGACTGCCCATATGGAAGTTTTGCCAAGCCAGCTTGGAACACACGAAGTCCACAGACAAATTTCACACTATGCTAATGCGCTTTGCCACTTCCATATTGCAGCAAGCATTAATCCGAATACAGGTTGGGATCAGTAGAACTAGTAATTACTTTTTCAAGTTAAGGTAATCTGTTTTAAATGCAAATTGACAGTTCCAACGAAAGTAACTTTGAGGTTAAAAATTTCATGAGACGGTTTTTAAAAAACCCACTTATGTGGGGGAGGATTGAAAGTCCTGCAATCAGTTTTTTTTGGGCCAAGACACAAAGTTCCCTCCTGGTGATGTTTATCTTCAATGACTTTGAAGAGGCTGAGGCCCTAGTTTCCACTCAAGTGGGAGCTTAATTTAAACCCAAAAGCTGCAATCTGGTGATTTATGCAGCAATGTAATTTGGGAAGATGTCATCCTGGTGTGAAATCTGCCAGCAAAATCTGATGCAGATTTGTCCAGAAAAGGCCAAGCTAAATAATATTTCTATTCTTCGGTAAGATTCTTTGGGTATCCAGTAGAAGAGGAATGCTTTTGCTGATCATCTACCCAGACCTTTCCCTTTCTCCTTTATGATCAACACCTTTCAGATACGACCCATCCCCAACTCCGAGCACTTTGCCTTGTACCACTGGCAATTGTCTCTCATCCCTTTTTACCCTTTTCCCCAATTCTAGCTGTCTGCCTTTTTAGCTGGCTCTGGTTGTTGCACCATTTCAAATATTAAAATAAGACCTGGCAGATCTTCTGGATGTTCCACATTCTCATTAAAATATTGTGATATTCTAATAGGCTCTTCTGTTGTTTCAAGTAATAAAACTTTTTTGAGATGAAATCTCTAATTTTCTTGGAAGTTGTTGAAGTGTCAGTTGAGGATAAATTATTTCTACTCAATGTTTATTCAGTTCTGAAGTCCATGACGATTCAGTGGATTCTCAAAGTTTGGTGGGAACCCACTAAATGGTTGTAAGTTCAGTTGAGCTTTGGACTTCTAGCATACATTTTGTATGAGCTTGTAGCAACAAAGCATCCTGTGTCCACAAAATATCATCATATAAATACTGGTTGGGTAAAGGAAATTCCAAGACAAGATTTCTTTTTTACTTCAGGCAAAGAGCCAGCATAAAAGTGACACAGGTACTTAATGGTTTCATTTGACATGCTTAGTTAAAGGAGGTCAAACTTTGTTTACTTTAACCTACAAGTTGAGGCTGGAGTTCAAGAATAGGTCTGTGGAAATGGAGCCAGAAACCTTCTGTGAGTATGAGCAACACAGTGACCAGCTCTTTTATGATCACGCTGATTCAGATTGTTGGTGAAGTGTGTAGTCTTAATGTTGCTGTATTAAAACTTCCAGACCCATTTCTTACCAGAAAATTGTAAAGGAACTTGTGCAATGTATTGCCCACTCTCTACTTAGTTATGAGAAGTCAAAATAAGTTAAAGGAATCTTGAGGTTAATCGAAAGATACTTTACAGATGCTCTTTAATCTTCCAGTCTTTCTTAACAACTATTTTTAGTTTGAAAATGTTTTGAATGCAGCTGCATTGGGCTTCAATTTGATTTAATGCAAAATACAGTTTAGGTGGAAATGAATGCCTTTCTCAGTTTAATGTTGCATATGAGGAAGCTGATGTTTCAATTGTTATACACAGATATTCCACCAGCACTAGCTGGAACAGCTTTTAAACATCGAAGAAGGTGGTGGAAATTTTGTGGTTCATTGGCTGAACAACAAAGAGCTACATTTTACATCGTCTATGAAATATTCATGGAGCATTTGAGGAAACTCGCAGATCAGCAGATGGAGGATGAGGTTGACATTGTCAGTCAGAATGGATTGAAAGTGAAACTAGACACTGGTGAGCATAGCAAATAAAAGGTTTGTGTTGTACAGTATAGGTAAGCATAATTTAATCTACAGTAAGATTATTTTTATATAAACCAAAAACAATTGATCTGTTTTGTTTAGGCTATCTGCCCATACCCTTGTCCACCAAAGAGATTAGAGGGAACAAGCACAAGGCACTTTTTTTTTGTTTAATGATGTGAAGAAGTTTTGAAAATATTTATAATTAACAAATTGACAGAAATTAAAAACTTTTTTAAAGTTGCTTTCAGTCCTTTCACAATTATTGTTCCTCTAGTTTCAAGTGATATTTGGTCAGAAATCATCATTAGTAAAGTGTGCTCTGCATTATCACAATGCATAACTTAAATTCTGGTAGAGTATCCCCTGGTCATCAATCTACTATTTACATTTTCTGGGTCAGATAACTCTTAGTGAGGCTGAGAGTTCTGAGTGATTTTCTTTTATGCTTTCATTTCATCTTTCCTTGGCAATAGATTGGCCATGCTTGTATTGTATGGAAAGCCTTGCAGCTATCATTAGCCTCATTAGCTTTCAAGCTCCAGGCCTGGAGCTGGATGCTCAGTATTCTTGCCCTGCATGAATCCATGTTCAAGATGAGTACAAGACCTTCTTGATAGAGTGGTCATTAGATGTAACAGTTAAATTAGTACTTTTAGAAGGGAAAGAGAGAATCTTATAAATAATCTTGATAACACTTTTTGAGCCTTTTGCTTGAAACCTGAACGTCAGACTTTTGAATGCGACGCAAAATCTTGGTGGGGAAATGGTGCAAAAGTGGTGGTAAACTCAGTCTGCATACCTGTGGAGCTAGTTGTGGGGCATTCTGATGGCCAATGTTGCCAATTTCTTTGTCATACAACCGGTAGTCACCAAATGTCTGATTTCAAAAATATGGCAGAGCTGGCATCAGATTTATGCAAAGCATTTGGTCAGTGGCATCCTCCCCAATGTGGAACCCAGCAATTCTGACAAAGCTGCAGATATTCTTTGACTACTCCTTTTCCTGAAAGGGAGAATGAAATATAGTAGTCTTTCATTTGATTACAGAATCTCAGTGACTAAAGTGGGTGGAGAACTGGATTAAATGTTTCCATTTCCAGCCTGGAAGGAGTCGGATACATAAGATACTGTTCAAGGAATCTGGCAGCGCATTGATTTTCCTGATCTGATGTTGCAATTGTGGGTGCACCAGTGGTTCAGATTTCGGTGAAGCTCTTGTTAAAGTTCTGACATGCCATACATGGCTGTTCATTGGGAGGGAGTAGGAGAATTGCTCTCTGATCACATTTGGCAGTTATGGCTTGGAATGCCTTCCTTTCCTCTCCTCCTCGCTCCATTGAGTATCCTGTTTTTCTTTGTGTATTGTTTAATTACGCAAGGTGTGTGATTATTCCAAAGGGAATACCGATTAATATATCTATGGCAGTAACTGGTTTGTGCAGCCTAGGATGGGAATAAAGTCCTTCATTATTTTCACATATCATTCCCTGTAGATTAAAGCATCTTCAAATAACCATGGAAAGAACTAAGTACTTGTAGAATTGAAGTGTCAACCAGTAAAAGTCAACTTGCAATTAATGAGTAACTAGTTGATCATTCTACTTAAATAGCAGTGGTGTGGAGTCATTCTTGCTGCTTATGTGCTTAACATTGCAAAGTGTTGGATTAACGAAATAGAATTCAAATGTTAGTGTTGATGTAAAGTCAAACATTGTGACATGGTAATCTGCTTGCTCTGAGTACTTTCGATGGATGCCTGTGTCATTATAGCAATTCACAGCAGAAGTGTGCATCAAACTATTTTGATTCCCAAATAACAATCAATTGCTTTGTATATCGAATTGGATGTGGTTAAAATAATCAATGAAAATACTTTGTTATTTTCAAAATTCCATTTTTTTACATCAGAAATTCTATATTTTAGAATAATTTTAAAGTTCTTATGTGCTGCAGATTGTGGAATATACTGAACATCAAAACAGCAAATAAATGTTTAATGAAGAGTACGTCGTTCAGTTGGAGTCCTGTACAATTTTCTGATTTGAGGAAGACTAATTCATGTTCAATTTTGTTACAGAACAAGAAGAAACTTCAGAGAAGGGATCAGAATATGATATTGAAGAGGCTGAACAAGATGCAAGAATCAAAATATCTTCACCATCTTATGCTGGAGTTCCACTACCCACCATTTTGTTAGATCGAAAAATTGAAGCACTGCAAACTGAGTGGAACAAGAATGCCGATATGCTGTTTACGATCCATCCTATAGATGGTTCATTTTTAGTGTGGCATGTGAAGTATTTAGATGAGTACCATCCAGAATATTCAGACAAGTCAGGTACAGATGAAAGCCCTTAATTTTTTATACATATTAAGTGGAAGGAGTCTAGGTTTTTATATAATATTCTATATACATTAAACACGTGAAACATGTTTAGATGAGCCTAATGATGTCACTTAAGAAACTGTAGTCAAATTTGGGTCGTGACTTTGGCATCTGAGTGCATTAAAATGTGAATTGATTTTTTTTTATGATCACGCAAGTTCTCTATTGTCTAGAATAGTCAGTGTTTTGTTTTCTTTGAAACTTGTGGAAACTTTCACTTGAATCTGTATCTAAGATGAGAAATTATGAATGAATTTTGTTACGTACCAGCAACAAAAGAACACAGTCATGTATAAGTGTTGGAAACTATTTTATTAATAACTACTTATGGTAAGAAAAAATAAAAGCAACAAAATGTTAGAATGTTAAAAGTAAAAAATGTTAGATATTAAACATTAACCCCAAAACTAAACTCTAAGTGTGTGTGTGTGGCAAATTCCCAAACTCCAAGTCCAGGAATAGTTCTCAAAGTTCAGTTCAGCAAGCCATAAGGTGAAACGTGAGCAAAGGCTTTTGCAAAACCACTGTTGACTGAAGAGAAATGTAGAGGAGAATAGAGACATTATGAGAATTCAAATGTTCCACGATGGAACCCATATGACACCTCCGTCACTGATCTCCACTGCTTTGTTCCGAAGTATCTGCCACCCCGAAAGGCATTCGAGACCTGGCCGTCAACACAAATACCTGTTTCCTTCTACAGGTTAACGACAAAGTAGACTCAACTGGGTTATTCCAAAACTCCATACGTGGATTGTAGTGACAGACACAGTTACTGTCTTTCATCCATTGATACAGAGACAGTCAGTCAGTCTCTCCGAACAAATGTCAGCACGTTATCTTGTTGCCATGGTGATGCCCCGCACACGCGCACACATGCACTACTGTACTATGTATTAAAGGGACATTCACCAAATAGTAACCTAATCCATAACAATGTGAGATTATAGTCCCTCAGTTCCTGTCTTTTTTATATATTTTAAAAAAATGAAAGAAAGACGTAACTTCCTCATTGCACTGTATTAATTAACACCCTGATTGAAAAAATCTTGCACAAGATATCTCACCAGAAAGTTCTGGGCCTCTAATATTTGAACATTGTCAATATTATTGGCCTAATTTAGTTGGATGTGTTATGAAAGTTTGATATCCACCATCTTTTTACCTTTCTACTTCCTTTCTCAGCCCATAAAACTTGCTTAATTTTATCATTTTCAACGCTTGCATCAAAATATAAGATCTTAGTGATCAGTCTAGTTCCAAAAGATTATCCTTTTACTACATTTAGTACCTTTTTATAGCTGCCCTGATCTAAGAAACTCCATCTTTTTCCCATTTTCTAAATTTTACTCTTCATTGGTTTGAACCATCTGCAAAAATAAAATGCTTGCATTTGTTAAAGTTTTATCCAATGCAGTATGTGCTCAGAAATTGTAATCTTTGTTGCACATAATGATGCATGCTGATACAATTGTACTCTGTGTCAAGTCATTGTTTTCCTTAGTTTGTTGTAAGGCAGAGTTCACCTAAACTTATGACATTCAGTTGCAGCTTTCAGACAATATATGGGAGCAGTATAAAACCTGGAATGTTTGTATTCATTTAGCCTGAGGGAGTTATCATGGGTTAATATACAAAAAGTGCTGGAGGAACTCAGCAGGTCAGGCAGCATCCATGGAGGGAAATAAACAGTCAACGTTTCAGGCCAAGAACCTTCATCAGGACTGGAAAGGAAGAGGGCAGAAGCCAGAATAAGAAAGTTGGGGGGAGGGGGAGGAGCACACATAGGCAGGGGACATGTGAATCCAGGTGAGAGGGGGAAGGTCGTGGGAGGGGGAGAAGATGTAATAAGCTGAGAGGTGGTAGGTAGAAGAGGCTGAGGGCTGGAGGAGGAGGAATCCAGTAGGAGAGGACTGTGGACAATGGAATAAAGGATGGGGGAGGGGAGGAGATGGGCAGGTCATCAAGGTGGGGGAAGGGAGCCATGGGAATAAGAAGACAAAGGAGTTGGGGGGGGTGGTGGGGAAGAAAAAGAAGGGGTGGGGGTTATCGGAAGTTAGAGAAATCGATGTCAAGGCCGTCAGGTTGGAGACTCCCAAGGTAGAATATGAGGTGTTGTTCCTCCAACCTCTGCCTGGCCTCAATGTGGCAGTGGAGGAAGCCATAGATAGACATGTCAGTGTGGGAATGGGCTGTGGAATTGAAGTAGGTGGTCACCGTGAGGGTCCTGGCTGTTGCGGCGGACGGATTGAAGGCGCTCGATGAAGCAGTCACCCAATCTACATTGGGTCTCACTGATGTACTGGAGGCTGCACTGGACCACCTGATGCAACAAATGACTCACTCGGACTCACAGGTGAAGCGCTGCCTCACCCGGAAGGATTGTTTGGGGACCCTGAATGGTGGTGAGGGAGGAGGTGTAGAGACAGGTGTAGCATTCAGTGCAGTTGCAGGTGTAAGTGCCAGTGGGGTTATTGGTGGGGAGGAACGAGTGAACAAGGGAGCCGTGGAGAGAGCGGTCCCTTCGGAAAGCTGAGAGAGGTGGTGAAGGGAAGATGTGTCCCTCCGTCTGGCAGAACTGGTACTTGCCCTTAACAACTTTTGTTTCGGCTCCTCCCACTTTCTCTGAACTAAAGGTGTAGCCATGGGCACTCGCATGGGCCCCCAGCTATGCCTGCCTCTGTCAGCTACGTTGAACAGTCCATCTTCCAAGCCTACACTGGTAATGCTCCCCAACTCTTTCTCCACTACATTGATGACTGCATTGGGGATGCTTTTCCTGCACCTGTGCTGAGTTCATCAACTTTGCCTCCAACTTCCACCCTGCCCTCAGATTCACTTGGTCCATCTCCGACACCTCTCTTTCCCCTTTCTGGATCTCTGTGTCTCCATCTCCGGAGACAGATTGACCGCAGACATCTTTTACAAACCCACTGACTCCCATAGTAACCTTGACTACACCTCTTCCCACCCTGTCACTTGTAAGCACGCCATCACCTTCTCCCAATTCCTCCACCACATCTGTTCCTATGATGAGGCTTTCCGTTCTAGGACATCAGAGATGTCCTTTTTCAGAAACCAGGGTTTTCCTTCCATCGCCATCAATGCTGCTGTTACTCGTATCTCCTCCACTTCCCGCATGTCTGCCTCCATGCCCCCACCCCCACTGACATAACAGGGACATGGTTCCCCTTGTCTGCACCTGCCACCCCACAAGCCTCCTATATCCAACACATCGTTCTCCAGAACCTCCACCTCCAACAGAGTCCTACCACCAGACACATCTTCCCCTCGCCCCCTCTCTCCACTTCCCAAAGGGACCGCTTTCTTCGCAATTCCCTTGTCCACTCATTCCTCCCAACCTATACCCCCCCACCCCCCCCCCCCGTACTTCCGTCTGCAACCGCATCAAGTGCTACACCTGTCCCTACACCTCCTCCCTCACTACCATTCAGGGCCCTAGACAGTCCTTCCAGGTGAGACAACACTCCACCTGTGAGTCAGAGGGAGTTATTTATTGCATCAGGTGCTCCCAGTGTGGCCTCCTGTACATCGGTGAGACCCGACGCAGATTGGGTGACGGCTTCGTCGAGCACCTTCGCTCTGTCCGCCGCAACAGCCAGGACCTCCCGGTGGCCACCCACTTCAATTCCACATTCCATTCCACATGACATGTCTACCTATGGCTTCCTCTACTACCACGTTGAGGCCAGGCACAGGTTGAAGGAACAACACCTCCTATTCTGCCTTGGGAGTCTCCAACCTGATGGCCTTAACTTCTGGTAACCACCCCACCATTCCTTTGTCTTCCCTTATTCCCATGGCTCCCTTCCCCCACCTTGATGACCTGCCAATCTCCCCTCCCCCATCCTCCATCCTTTATTCCATGGTCCACTGCCCTCTCCTACCAGATTCCTCCTCCTTCAGCCCTCGGCCTCTTCCACCTATCACCTCTCAGCCTATTACATCTCCCCCTCCTCTACCCATTACCTTCCCCCTCTCACCTGATCTCACCTATCCCCTGCCTGCGTGTACTCCTCCCCCTCTGCCTCCCCCCACCACTTTATTCTGGCTTCTGCCCTCTTCCTTTCTAGTCCTGATGAAGGGTCTTGGCCTGAAACGTCAACTGTTTATTTCCCTCCATGAATGCTGCCTGACCTGCTGAGTTCCTCCAGCACTTTTTGTATATTGCTCCAGATACATTCAGCATCTGCAGAATTTCTGATGTCTGAGTTATCATGGGTATTTGGTTCCATGGTATAAGAAAATGTAATTGTCATGTAATTGTATTGTATGTACTTTTTTTTAATTTTGGCAATCTCGTGGGAAGTGGACACCTACTTCTACTCATTCATAAAGATTTTCCAACCAAGCTGGTGTAAATGTCCCCAATAAACCTCTTGCTAGGCAAATTTGTTCATTCCAATGTCAAAGTAAAACTTGCTGGTTTGGAAGTCATCTTCAAGCCATTTTAATTATGCTTTGATCAGAGCCTCTAACTCCTGTCACTTTTTGTTCCCTTTTTGGTTCCTGTGTTCATCTCTGTGTACTTTTATTGAGTTAGAGATTCTATGTAAGTTGTTGCTTCTTCTAGACAGAAGATCATTTTCAAATTTTTCAGAAGTGTATGTTATCTAAAAATATCCAATTCTTTTTGTATTTTAGGTTGCATTTTCATCTCGGATTCCTGTTGCTTTTCCTACTGGTGATGCCAACTCACTCAGCAGAAATATAATGATGTATGCATGCACTGTTACAAATGTTAAGCATCTACCTGATAATGATCCAAGAATCAATGGAGTGACCCATTGTGTGAATGGTTCAAAAATAAATATCGTCACTCCATCTGTTATGATGATTTCAAAACACATTGATGGATCATTAAATCAGTGGGCAGTAACTTTTGCTGAAGAATCTGCCTTTAGCACAGTTCTGATTGTATCACACAAATTCAGATATTGTGGACATCGTTTTCACCTAAATGATTTGGCTTGCCATTCAGTGCTACCCTTGCTGTTGACTTCTTCACATCACAATGCTCTCATGACACCTGAATCTGACGTTAAAGAAAAGATCCAGATAGAACCTGTGAAATCCTTAAAAGGGCCAAGAACGCAACAGGTTAAAAATGCTGCCACACGAACATTTCATGATCCTAATGCCATCTACAGTGAACTAATCCTATGGCGTATGGACCCAATTGGACCATTATCATATTCTGGGGGCGTTTCGGAGTTGGCACGTATCAATTCCCTGCACACTTCAGCCTTTTCAAATGTAGCCTGGCTTCCAACATTGATCCCGAGCTATTGCCTTGGTGAGTTGAATCTTTTAGTATGGTATAATTTCAGACTGTTCATAGTTCATTCACCCTTGGTAAGATAGGAAATCTGTTGTAAAATTGAAACCAAGAAACCCTTTTAGAGATTTTTACACGTAGTCTCTTTGATATATCATTACTTTTATCTTCATTGACTGCATCCATCAGGATAACATACATTTGTTGCTTTGCATTTTCTTGAAGTTGGATATGTAAATGCAGTTTTTACTTAATAAACATTGAATATTATGAGAATATTTTGCTTCAAGATCCAGTAGCTATCTACTTGTTCCAGAAAACATGAGCAAATGTGGTAGCCAATAAAAGCATAGATGACAAAATCCAGATATTCCTTCACAATATATGACCAAAATGTCCAGAAAATTCCTATATTGAAATTTTCCAAGCCAGCCATACTTGTAGCATTTATGTGACAGGTTTTATGTTGTGGACCCGTACCCAAAGGAAACTGGGTTGCAATATCCAATAATATTTTGTGCAGTGCTGGATTCCACTGACTAAGCCTGGATTCCATTCTGGATCCGCAAGGCAAAAAGACAGTGCAGGCAACACCACTGCATCATCTGGTCCCAGAAATGTCTGTATAATGTAAATTGGGAAACAAAGAATTATCCAAATATATTAGTGCCAGCGTAAATTTTGTTAATGTTAATTTCACTAGTTAAAGCAATGTTCTCAAAAACATATAGCCCGCAGAATTGTATTGTAGTGAATGTTTCTTGACTGTAGGCTGTTTTGTTGTCCTGTAAATCCAACAATTATCATTAATAATATTGAAATCGTGTATCTGCAGCAAACATACATTGGTGTGTTGTGCCATAACTGATTTTACTTAATGACTCTACAACCAGCAACAATGTTGCCTTCTGAGACACAAAAATGGAAAAGCCTTTATGTTACCGAACTGGTAATACAGAAGCCTGGACAAATGACCTGGACATAAGTTCAAATCCCATCCCATCAACTGGGGAATTTAAATTTTATGGGAATTAAAAAGCTAGTAATTGTGATCAAGCAAGTATTGTAGTTTAAAAAAAAATACATACCTGGTTCACTGATCCTCATTTGGAATCCCCATCAAGTGATTCCAGACCAGCAACGAGCAGGATCTTGCTGACAGCTGGCCAGTGGTTCTGGACAACCACTGGTTAGCTTCAGAATGCCTGTCAATGCATTCTGGACCTCTGCACTTAACAGTAGAAGCATTAATATGCAGAATGTACTGGAGGAGATCAGATGCATTCAACATTTAATTCAAAAGTGTTCTGTAATGTGCTAAACTGAAAGAATGGATAAACCATGTATCCAATCCCTTGTTGTATGTCACCAGCTTTCAATGTGAAGATAAGTAATTTATGTTTTACTTAATGTTTTCTATAATATAAATTTCTTCAAACTATTAATAAATTTTAGTTTTAAAAATTTTATTTAAGTTTTCCATTTTCTAAATGTTGCCTGTCATTAGAGACATTTAGAAACAATGACAAAGGTCTTTGACAGCGTGACCTGTCAAGGTAATCAGCATGGTGCTTTGGGGGTGGTGGTGGTAATGGTTTTCACTGTCTGCTGCTTAAGCAATGTTTGTACCCGCTCTGCTTTGCAGAAGGGCGAGTGTAGTGACATTGCAAGTTGTACGGCTGCAAAATCTAAGTGCAATTGTGAGGTTAGTGCAAGGAGACAGGGTACTGAATGGGAAGCCAAGTGGTAGATGGATTGGGAGATGGGAGCAGCTTCGGGAGTCCTTACTGTGAAGTCTCCTGGCATTAGGCCAAAGACGGGTGAGGAAAGCTGCAGCTGATTACCATCACAGAATGTATCCTGGGTAGAGGAATTCATTCTCCATTGACTCACTAACTCTGCTACCCCTGAGTCTTGTACAAAGCTGCCAGAATGGGCCTTGGACAGATGATGAGAAAACCAACAGGAGGGAAAAGTCTACAATGTATCATTTGCAAATGCATCACTACTTGCCCAGATGTTTGATATTATCTAGGAGAGCCAGTTCCATTTGATTAATATCCTATCCAGTTGCCTAGATATTTACTCTCTCCACCTTTGGCCCAGGAAGCCTACAGCATGCTTTCTCTATAGAATGCACAGCTACATCTTGCCAAAGACTTCGACCACCAGGACGTCCAGGCTCTGGATGCATGCATCACTGCCACCTGCAAATTTCAACACACAACCTGCACACACCATTCTGATATGGAATTACTTCATTACTATGCCATTACTTCATTTTTGCTAGGTCAAAATCTTGTATGTCCTTATCATGATGGTGGGAGTATCACTTTCAGGAGGAATGCAATGATTTAGGAAGGCAACTCAAAGTTACTATCTAAATTTGAGAAGAGCAATAAATGCTTACAATCCACATCTAAATGAAAATTAAAAACATTTTAACTTCCAACATCAAAGGTATAAAACATCAAACCAAAGTGTTGTAAATAAGGATTTGGTTGTACTTATCAGTTGTCACCTGAATAACTGTGTTTTTAAATCTTGCTGAACCATTATATTTAAAGGAATTTTCAATATCTTTGCAAATAATGGGTTCTACTTTGGCTGTGTGAAGCCAACAATGAATTGCTTTGCCACCTTTCCTTAGTTTTTTGGAAGAATCTATTTAAATGTTAAAGCACAACATCCTGTCATTATGAACTATATTCATTGTTTTATTCTCTTAATGTAAAAAAAAAGGCACCATTACCACCAGGCTAAATACTAAATTGCATTACTTACTGTAAAATCTTCAAAAAAAATCTATAAAATTGTATATAGTAATGAAATAATTGTATAAATAAAATTACAAATAATATTCCATTTGTATTTTTAGGCACATACTGCAACTCTGCCAGTGCTTGCTTTGTTGCTTCTGATGGTCAGAATCTCAGGCTTTACCAGGCTGTTGTTGATGCAAGGAAACTTCTGGACGAACTCTCTGATCCAGAAATATCCGTGAGTTAATGACTATGAAATTGGGAAAAAACAGAATTAATATAATTATAATGGGCATTGTAAAATGTTTTAAAATGATTTTTAATCCAATGAAAATTGGTTCTGTAATTGTTTTAAATGCAAAGAAATGGGCATTGGGAGGGCTGACAAAATTTGGTTAAAGATGTGGATTTTAAGACAAAGAAGGTGAGGAAACTGGAGTGACAGTTGTTCATGAAGGAAAATGCAGTGAAGAGTGTAAGTGGCTGAAGGCATGGTCATCAATGGTTTGGCAAAGTTGAGGGAAATCAGGGTCAGCAATGAAGAGCTGGACCGGGGAGGTGTTGTGGTGGAATTAAGGGTGGCAATGCTGAGATGTAGAAATTTAAAATTCTTATGAGTGTTTAAATTTGGGATGATTTTGTTGGACTTGGAGTCCACGAAGGGCAGTGGTGACAGGTAAATGGGACTTGTTGGATGGTAGAATATGGAGATTGGGTTTTGTATGAGTTGACGTTTAGTGGAAGAGGCCAGGAAAGGGAGCCTTGGCATTATAAAGTAGATGACTAAATGATGAACAAGAATCTCGGTGGCTTATTCATTGAATTGGGCCAGGGAATATGAATGTTTTAACTTGCTTATTCTTATTTCCACATATAATACTTGAGGATTAGTTTAGATTGATAATGAATTTTGGATAAGGTTCACCATTTGCTCAATGTAAGCTCTTTCTCTAATACAACTTACCTTGTCCTATAATGTAATGATTTACTTGTGCTAATGATTTTTTTGATCAGCCACTTTATTTTCTTTTGGTTTCTGAACCTCTTGCATCAATGTTGTACTACATTTAGCTGCAGCCTGGAGCTCACTGGTTTTGTGAATAGTCCACAGCTGTGCCATTGAGACGTCCATAATATTTAAATATGCCCATGTTTTCAACCCCATTCTAAGCATCAGATAAGGATGAACTGTCATGATGGGATGGCATGGCTGATCCTTTTGTTTTGAGTCCTTTGGGTCTGCAGAAGACCATGGATAAAAGAGCATGATACTTCTGTTTCGTCAAGGTGGATGACATAAGATTAGGCTAACTATAAATGATGTTGATGATCTTTGTGGAGACACCTCCCTGTAGTTCTGTAATCAGCTGTCATTAGAATTCCAGCATTAGATCTTCATTCCAGTTTATGTAATGAGTCTGCTTCCATCATTTCCATGAAATGTAGTTTAAGCGATCAGGGTTTCTAGAGAACATTGTTTCCTTGATGTCAGTATAATTAAATACAGGTATCTAATGTGCCCAAATTTCCCCTGCAGCTTTATTCTAGTCTACTCATCTCAGGAATATACAAACGTATTTTTGAGTGCCTCAATATAAATTCAACAAGGCTCATACTGTGTCGCTATTTCTGCATTGTACAAGTTGCATTTGCAAATATTGCATTTAATATTTTATTACATCACTTTTGCAGAAACTTGTTGGAGAAGTATTCAACATAGTAAGCCAGCAATCAACAGCTCGTCCAGGTTGCATTATTGAACTGGATGTAATAACAGCTCAGGTTAGAAATTTGGACTGATGTGCAATTTGATGTGTATTTTACTTTCCTTTCGTCTGTGTTTATAATGTGAAATTTACTGTTTCAGGAATCAATGCTAGAAAAATAATCTTTCATCTAATTCTAATACTAATTAGTCATTTGTTTAAAAAGTCTTAGCATTTTAACACAAAAATTACGTTTTCCTAATTCTTCCTGAAATTCAAAATATAATTTTGGGATAGTGTTTTATACAGCCTTAATTCAAGAGGTGAATTAAAGTCAATTACAAAGAGATTACATTGACAATAGCCAAATTGACAACCTTGCTTTCGGTCCCAAGGTATCTTGAATCAGCAACTAATTTTTAAAAATATGGTATAAAAGGAAGCTAATATCAGTAAAGATGACTGAGAAAGTATATAGAACATAGACATAGAAATGTTCTATATGATACTTTCTTGGTCATCTTTGAAGAGTCATCTCAGTCAAGTATCATATAGTTATTGAGAAGTATATCAGTGAGCATCTTTGTAAAGGCATTTGTCTATATGTGGAGAAAGGAATATTTTTAATGATTTGAGGCAAGTTGTGCCTTTTGGTGATCCACACTCTAGTCTACTCCCTCTGTTAACCTACAGGTGAATGTGTATTCAGTGGAATGCAGAGCATCAAACTGCTATTTAAAGGGTTATCAATTATTTGCATGTTTTATTTTCTTTGTTCAGAAATTCTGTTTGGTACTTTTCCATTATTTATTACATATATCAATAGCCTTCAGGAAATGGTTGGGTTAGTGCTGAAATATATTTTTGATGACTTAAAAGGTTATGCTTTCAAAGTGGTGATTTTTCAAATCTGGTTGGCATCTGGCATGCCATTCTGATATTGGAAATGACTGGGAAAGTGGGCATAAAGCAGGATAAGCTGCCTGAATGGGAGAAGTGGGAAGGATTGCAGAGCTTTCATCAGGCTTCTACAGAGTTTTTAGGGAACAGATTTGTTTGAAGCTCTTCGTGCCTTGGAAGTTCTTTTCCTTATTCATATCGAGAGCCATCACAGCAGCAGTCTAAATTTTCATCCAGCAGCTGAGACTGCATCAAGAGATAAAGGCAGGGTTGTGATAAAGATAGAGAAGAAAGTAAGAAGTCCTCGCTCGCATTATTCAGAAAAGATTGTGGAATAAAAGAGAAATAGAGCCATACAGCACAGAAGTAGGCCCTTTGGCCCTCTATGTACATGGTGACTATCAAGTACTCATCTAAATTAATCCCCTTTACCAGCACTCAGTCTGTAGCTGCCTTTGCCTTGGCAATTCAAGTACTTGTCTCGATGCTTAAATGTTATGAGAGTCTCTACCCACACCAACCTTTCAGGTGGTGAATTCTAAATTCCAGTCACCTTCTGCTTAAAAAAAATTCTTCCTTGTATCCCCTCTAAACCTCTTACTCCTAACCTTAAATGTATGCCCTTTGGTTATACATACATCTGCTATGGAGAAAAGTTTATTAGTGCCTATCTTATCTTTACCTCATAATTCAGTATATCACCTATTGGGTCCTGCTTGGCTTTTTCTGCTTCATGGAAAACAAACACAGCTTATCCCAGTCTCTCCTCCTATCTGATACAGTCCAATCTAGGCAAAATACTGACAAGTCTCCTCAGCATCTTCAGAGCAATCAAGTCCTTTCTATACTGTGGCTAATAAAAGTGCAAAAAATTATTCCAGATGTGGCCTCACCAGTGATTATAAAGCTATACCATAAGTTCCCTATTCCATGTCCCAGATAATGAAGGCTAGCATCCTGTGTGCTGCCTTTACCACCCTATCTCCTTGTGCTGCCACCTTCAGGGATATTTGTACTTGAACACCAAGGTCCCTTTGTTCCTCAATATTCCCAAGGACCCTACCATTCACTGTATATGTCCTACTCTTATTTGACCTCCCGAATTGTATTACTTTGCACTTACTAAAATTAAATTTCATCTGCCATTTCTCTGCTCACTTACAAGTTGATCATTATTTTTCTGTAGCCTGAAACTATCCTCTTGCAATCCACAACACTGCCAATTTTTGTGTCATCTTCAAACTTGCTAATCATACCTCCTACATTAACATCCCAGTCATTAATGTATCTAGCAAACAGCAAGGATCCCAGTACCAAATCCTGTGGCACGCCATTGATCACAGGCTTCCATCACAAAAGCAACCCTTCACCATCTCTTTGTTTCCTGTTACCAAGTTTATTTTGGATTCAATTTGCCTTTGATCTCATGGACTGTAAGCTTTTGGACCAGGCTTCTATGCGGGACTTTGTCAATAGAGTTATTACACCAATCGCATTGCCCTCATCTCTATACTTAGTAACATCTTTGGAAAAACTCAATCAAGTTAGTCAGACATGATCTCCCACCAAAATGCCATGCTGATTTATCCCTGATCACCCTACCTTCTAAGTGTAGAATTTTTTTACAATAACTCCCCTACCACTGACATAAGATTCACTGGCCTGTAAGTACCTGGCTTATCTTTGCTCCCCTTCAATAAAGAAACCACATATGCTCTCCTCCAGTCTTCAGGCTCTTCACCAGTGGCCAATGAAGATTTAAAAATCTCTGACAGGATCCCTTGCCTCTTGTACTGGCCTGGGATCCATCTCATCAGGTCCTGGGGATTTATCCATCTTTGTCAGCTAAGACTTATTATAGATTATTAAATGAGAAGTAAGCTCAGGAATGAAAATCCAATTATCTTCAATGTTTTTAGCCTTGCTGGTGTCCACAGCAATGCCTCTCCTCAAAGCCTGTTGTCCTCTCCATTGAATCACAACATACACTGTGCCCTCTGTCTCGTTCCTGCTGCTTCTAGTTCTGTAGTACCTCATCCTGCATTGGAAATATCATGGTTAACTAGTGTGCATATTATGTACAAGATGTGAGGTGTAAATGTAAAATGTATGAGGGCAAGGCAAAATACACAGATCTTAGGGTTGAGTCCTAATGGAGGTTCATCATTGGTTTGTAAGCTAAATTTTACATTCAAGTCTAGTAAAGAAATTATTGTGGGTGCAAATAATTTTCACAGCCTTGGGTTCCCCAGAAGCATAGAGCCAAAGCCATCGTTTCCTTAGTCATTATACTCCATTTGCCAGAGTTTTGCCTTTCACTTAACCTATTTGTATTCCCTCTGTTGCCTCGTTTCCTACCTATTGTTTCTCTTCCATCAGCTGTATGGAAACTAAGAACTGTTGCACAGCTCTCTTTCTCTTGAATTTCTTCTACTTGGAAGGGCATATAAGAAAATAGTGAAAATATGATTTCAGTTTTGACAAAGTACACCTGAGACATTCATTAATCTTGCCAATGCCAAGAGGGAATGTTCTCTCCTCCCCTTCTCTAGTGCGTCTTATTTTTGTTACTTTGTCTATTAAATATTCTGACAGCCTTTCCCTAAAATAATGCTTTAATGCCTTCCAGAAACACTCCTTGTACTCAAACATGAAATAAAAGTTGAAGGAGGGTTAGGTTATTTGGTCTTGAGTTGATTGGCAAAAGTGAAATTGTGGGAGATATTATTCACTGTGCATTTTAGCCCACAGAAGAAAAGCTGTGTGTACAATGCCTTCCACTTCATATATTTCATTGCTGAGGCTTCGCAGCTTTGTACAAAACTGGCTTGATATCCCTTTCTCCATATCCTCCATCCTCTGCCCTCTCTGTGCATGTGTGGTCAGACACATATCTTCTTTCACTAAAGTACTTTCTAATAAGTGAATTATTGTTAATTAAAGCTCTTGAATGAGGGTGCTAATCATTTATGGAACCTTGAAAAGCTTTGAGACCCCCTTCAGGCAATAACCCCATCATTTAGGCTTCACTGTGGATACAAAAGTAACTTTCTCGCAACGTAAGATCATAAATGACAAATAATCTGCTGATATTCAGTGATATGTGTCTGACTAATCCTTTGCTATGTTCCTTTTTCAGTGTGGCTCGCACACACAACTACTTCATGTATTCCAAGAAGATTTTATCCTGGGATATAAGCCACAGGAAGAAAAAATTAATAAGGAGCAGGAATTTTCTTTTACTCAACCCACACAAGGTATGCTGGATCATTTATAAGGGTCTTTAACTTGGTATGCTTTGATTAAATACACCCTTCGCTTCAGTCTACTCTTAATATTGGCTCGCTTGGGAGTTCTCTTAACTCTGATCACTTTGCAGGAATTAATCATCAAACATAAATTGACGCATCAGTGCAGTCCCAAAGAATGTTGCATTGTTGAGCTGCTGATATATGGATGAAAAGCACTCCTGTTAATTGGATATAAAATATTATCTTGTGATGCTTCTCAAAATACCAGGGAGTTCCTAAGTGCTTCATTAAGTGGTTATTCATCTAACTAGCTGTTTCAGCTGTTATGTTTTCCTATATTTCAATACAGTACTCCAAAACACTTTGGGATACTCTCTGGTGATGTGGTTCTGTGTAAATAAACATCTTTATTTTGTTTTCAGTCTCTTACTCCTATTGTATTTTTGTATATACTTCCCAGGCATGGAATCTTATTATACTTTCTCTTATTACAATGGGAAACTTAGTTGTTTTTTGAATTATTTACACTTCTGTCATTTAAGGATATCATGCACCATCATTCTCCGAAAAGTTCTACCTTGTGGTCATAGAACGTGACAAGAGGCAATCTGTTCTTCATATGTGGCACCTCCATTTGAAGTCTGTGCAGCCCCGTATGGGTAGGTATATGAAAACCTAGCACATAGGTTGGTTTAGAATATGTAAGAAATTATTACTGTTCCATTAAGGCTGCATAACTAAGGACCTACCAAAATTGCTCAATGAACTTCAAACAAATACAACTGGGTTGTGGGTAGGGTAAAAAATTGTGGAAAAGTAATGTTTACTTTTATTAATTGTGGTTATTTGCAAGCTTATTAGTAGGGGGTAGCCATGCTCATCAGTAGCTATGCTCATTTCTGCGGGATTTGACTTTGCAGTTTAATCATGTCTGTGAAGTTTTTTTTTATCTGGGTACTTCTTGTTTTAAGTACACATACCTTGCTGCACTGGTGTGTGTTGCCCCAGTCCAGGGATGGGGTTGGTTTGGTTCCTGGGGTTTGCTGCAGAAACTAGTAATTGGGTGGACAGACGGCATGTCTCGGGAGCAGCTGAGGGGGTCCAGTAACCTTGGAAGCCCACTGAAGTGTGCAGTGCTCTGGCCCGTTGCAATAGAGGACTTGTGCTGTTAAATTGCCAATTTCTATATTATCACAATTTAGGCAAGGCCTTTTACATAACTCTTGCTGTTTGGTTATACGGTTTTAGTGATACAAAAAAGGGAAAACATAGTCAAAGCTAGGAAGTAATGCTCTGTAAACTAGGCTGGTTGATTCCGAGACACTTGCCTCAAAGGAATAATTAAGTACTGTAATGGTAAGGTAGAACTATTGATATTCTGAACAAATAAGCTAATTTTGTTTTGAATTTGCATGTTCTCCGGATGCGCCCGTCACTAACAATGCCATTGTTTATTGGCTTTTCCTATTTGCCCTGAACAAATTTTGCAATGTGTTTTCTCCCAAAATTGTACTGTTCTTTTTGAATGTTGCAAATTCATTTTATGGCTATATTTGTGATTCAGACCATAAATGACTGATGTGGAATTTTTGCTAATAATCCCAGAGTATTTTAATATTTGTCTTGATGTGTTAGATTGTCAAATTTGCAATTAAAATTGAGAGAATTAGCAGATTTCTTATTGCTGTCATATCAGTGGTCTCCTGCCACTGGGCCATTTGTTTGTTCCAGAAGTTAAGAAAAGTATAAAGGTACACTTAAAGAACTCTCAAAATGCATTCATACACTAAAAATCAATTTTAAAACATTGTTTTTAAATCATTTGTTAATTTCAAACTGCTTGCCTTTTTTCCAGAAGCTGATTTCACCCATTCATTTGAATAGGGACTTCTGTTTAACCCATCACACTCAGCAGGCAGGATTCCAGCCTGAGAGCTGGAAAGCCTGTGGAATGTCACTCTGACTCATTGGGAGGTCCCCAGAGTAGTATTTGGACAGGTGCAGCTGGCTTTGGCAGGGTGGAAGATACTTGTGTCAGCATCAGGAGCAGGGATATAGACAGGAATACCTGGATAAATCCTGGCATTAGAACTGGTATTTACTTATTGCAAAAGAAAGAAGCCATCTGCCCATCAGGTCCATGCCAGTTCCCAAAATTGTAACCTTATCAGTACCATTCCCTGACCCTTTACTTTCCCTACAGCTCTACGTCTTGGTTTCCCTCGCACGCCCATTAATTTCCCTTTTTGATTCTTCAGCTACATATGTACACTAACGGGTACTTTACAGAAGCCGATTAACTTACCAGCACATGTCTGGGATGTGGGAGGAAACTGAAGCCCCTGGCAGAAACTACATGGTCATGGAAAGTCTCCACAGATGGCACCCATGATCAGCAGTCCCTGCTGGTAAATCTCCCCTAATACATAAGGTTTATATTTCATTACCTGGCTCTGCTTTAAAAACACATGTATGTTTAGAATCTCTTCAGTAGAAGATTAATAATATGGTTTTCTATACCAAGGAAATGTATACAATTTATTTGTAGATGCTGTAAGCCAATAATACTTCTTTTGTGAGTAACTTCCTGAAGAATCTTTTGATTTTTAGTCTTTTATTTTTTCATTGCGCCTTTCTCACTGACACTCTATACATTTCAATTGGTAACAAAGTTCAATGAACTTTTTCTGGAAACAAACAGATGGCAAATGTCAGCAGGCTATTTTATCCTGTGGGCACAATAGACAGCATCCTATCCTTACCTGACATCACACAAGTGTGCTTTCCCAAAAAGTGATTTGCATCACAAGCAGGAAAAGAAACCTGCTAGTAATTTCCATATCCACTTATCCTCGCAACCATTGGACACTGAGACCCATGTGCCTCAAGTAATGTCCAGGCTGAGATTTGACCCCTCAATGCAGACTTACAACTGAGTTTGAAATATCTTAATCTGATTTTTTTTTCTCTCTCTGATGGTAGAGGAAGTCATATCTGATTATTAGTAAAAATAAGTTGCAGTTTTTAAATTTTTGTTTTTTTTTCTTTCTCTGTAAAACTAACAGCAGAAGTGAGCACATCAGATAAACAGCTGACTATATCAGAAGAGAAGAGCTTTCGTTTATTACCAAATTCTCTCCCACGCTCTGCATCAGTTGCTAATCTTCAGACTGCTAGCAAATTGATACTTAGCTCCAAATTGGTCTATAGTCAACAGTTAAATCTGCCTGAGGGAGTGGAAGTAATCCGAGCAACTCCTTCTGCAGGTAATTTTTTCCTTTTGATGTCGTTTTATTTTCTCTATTTAATCTGCAAGTCTTTATACATAACCACATCTTTAGTGGTGTACAGGCTACAATCTTTGCACTGACTATAAAAACAACTATTAGCAATCTACAGAAGCAACTTCAGAGCTTGGTGCTGGTTTGGCTAAGTTGACATATTTGCAGAATGGTCTGGGCTATGGTGGAAGCTTGAGGTTAGGTGAGCATTGAGAGGTACATTAAGCATGCTTTAGAAACAAGTAAGCAGCAAGACAAATGGTGCTTGTCTGGTAGTATTAATAAGGTGGTGTATGGCAGGCCACCACATTTGGTTTGATGTTGTGCCATTGTTTAAAAAAAATGTAGTTGTGCACAAGGCCCAAGGCACCATGCACAACTGGATGAGTCGTATTTTTCCCTGGAATGTAGGTGGTTGACAAGGTGACCTTATAGAGGTTTATAAAGTCATGAAGGGTACAGATAAGGTGAATGGTCACAGTCTTTTTCCTAGGATAGGGGAGTCTAAAAATCTAGAAGGGATAGGTATGAGAGGGGAAAGATTTAAAAGGGATCTGAGGGGCAAGTTTTTCAGACAGGTATATGGAATGTGCCACCAGAGAAGGTGGTAGAGGTGGGTACAATAAAAACATTTAGAAGACATTTGTACAGGTATATGGATAGGAAAGGTTTAGAGGGATTATGGGCCAAACATGGGAAAGTTGGACTAGCTCAAGTAGACGACTTGGTCAGCATAGACTTGTTGGGCTGAAGTATCTGTTTCCTTGCTGTATGACTCTGACTAAAAGGCCTTTTTAAGGTAAACAGTTGCAGGTCAGAACTAGAGAGTGATAGGGTGGTGACTGAAGTGAACAATAATGGGGGTCCATGAGAGGTCTGTAATTGTTTGAATATTGGGCACCACATAACCGATGGCACACGTGGAAATGTCTCTTGTCCATATGAGATGATGAGAACAGTGAAGAGGTCTTAACTTGAGGGCTGAGACCTTTGATTTATAGTGCTTAGATAGTCTGACATGTCTATTTTCCTCCTACCGGGTACCACCTATAACATTTCTTTGTTACAGATTCTCACCATTTTCCCTGTGCCCTTGTTACCTATTTCCACTGTCAACCCACTATAGAACATAGAACAGTACAGCACAGTACAAGCCCTTCGGCCCTCAATGTTCTGCCAACCTTTAAACCTCACCTAATACTATCTAACCCCTTCCTCCCACATATCCCTCTATTTTAAATTCCTCCATATGCTTATCTAGTAATCTCTTGAATTTGACCAACGTACCTGCCTCCACCACTGCCCCAGGCAGTGCATTCCATGCCCCAAACACTCTATGGGTAAAAAAAAAACCTTCCTCTGATATCTCCCTTGAACTTCCCACCCATTACTTTAAAGCCATGCCCTCTTGTATTGAGTATTGGTGCCCTGGGAAAGAGGCACCGGCTGTCCACTCTATCTATTCCTCTTAATATTTTGTACACCTCTGTCATGTCTCCTCTTATCCTACTTCTCTCCAAAGAGTAAAGCCCTAGCTCCCTTAGTCTCTCCTCATAATGCATACTCTCTAAACCAGGCAGCATCCTGGTAAATCTCCTCTGCACCCTTTCCAATGCTTCCACATCCTTCCTATAATGAGGCAACCAGAACTGGACACAGTATTTTAAGTGTGGTCAAACCAGAGTTTTATAGAGCTGCATCATTACCTCGCGGCTCTTAAACTCTATCCCTTGACTTATGAAAGCTAACGTCCCATAAGCTTTCTTAACTACCCTATCCACCTGTGAGGCAACTTTCAGGGATCTGTGGATATGGACCCCCAGATCCCTCTGCTCCTCCACACTACCAAGAATCCTGCCATTAACTTTGTACTCTGCCTTGGAATTTGTCCTTCCAAAGTGTACCACCTCACACTTCTCTGTATTGAACTCCATCTGCCATTTCTCAGCCCAGCTCTGCATCCTATCAATGTCCCTCTGCAATCTTCAACAATCCTCTGCACTATCCACAACACCAACCTTTGTTGTCTGCAAACTTGCCAAACCCACCCTTCTACCCCCTCATCCAAGTCATTAATAAAAATCACGAAAAGCAGAGGTCTCAGAACCGATCCTTGTGGGACACCGCTAGTCACAGCCCTCCAATCTGAATGCACTCCCTCCACCACAACCCTCCGCTTTCTACAGGCAAGTCAATTCTGAATCCACATGGCCAAGCCTCCCTGGATCCCATGCCCTCTGACCTTCTGAAGAAGCCTACCATGTGGAACCTTGTCAAATGCCTTGCTAAAATCCATGTAGACCACATCTACTGCACTACCCTCATCAATCTGTCTGGTCACCTCTTCAAAGAACACTGTCAGGCTTGTGAGACATGATCTGCCCTTCACAAAGCCATGCTGGCTGTCCCTGATCAGACCATGATTCTCTAAGTGCCCATAGATTCTATCTCTAAGAATCCTTTCCTTTCCAACAGCTTGCGCACCACAGACATAAGGCTCACTGGTCTATAATTCCCTGGACTATCCCTACTACCTTTTTTGAATAAGGGGACAACATTTGCCACCCTCCAATCCTCGGTACCATTCCCGTGGACAACGAGGACTCAAAGATCCTAGCCAACGGTTCAGCAATCTCCTCCCTTGCCTCACGGAGCAGCCTGGGGAATATTCCTTCAGGCCCCGGGGACTTATCTGTCCTAATATTTTCTACCAGCTCCAATACATCCTCTCTTGATATCAACATGCTCTAGAACATTAAGCTTATCAACACTGTCCTCAGTGTCATCGAGGCCCCTCTCCTTGGTGAATACTGAAGAGAAGTATTCATTGAGGACCTCACCCACTTCCACAGCTTCCAGGCACATCTTCCCACCTTTATCCCTAATCGTTCCTACCTTTACTCCCGTCATCCTTCTGCTCTTCACATAAGTGAAAAATGCCTTGGGGTTTTCCTTAATCCTACTCACCAAGGCCTTTTCATGTCCCCTTCTTGCTCTCCTCAGCCCCTTCTTTAGTTCCTTCCTTGCTACCCTATATTCCTCAAGAGCCCTACCTGATCCTTGCTGCCTAAACCTTATGCATGCTGCCTTCTTCCTCCTAACTAGATGTTCCACCTCTCTTGTCACCCATGGTTCCTTCACCCTGCCATTCTTTCTCTGCCTCACTGGGCAAACTTATCCCTAACATCCTGCAAGAGATCCCTGAACAACGGCCACATTTCCATAGTACATTTCCCTTCAAAAATGTCATCCCAATTCACACTCACAAGTTCTAGCCTTGTAGCCTCACAATTTGCCCTTCCCCAATTAAATATTTTCCTGTCATCTTTGCTCCTATCCTTGTCCATGACAATGTTAAAGGTTAGAGAGCAGTGGTCACTGTCCCTCAAATGCTCACCCACTGAGAGATCTGTCACCTGACCCAGTTAATTACCTAATACTAGATCTAATGTGGCATTCCCTCCAGTTGGCCTGTCAACATACTGTGACAGGAATCCATCCTGGACACACTTAACGAACTCTGCCCCCTCTAAGCCTTTTGTACTAAGCAGGTGCCAATCAATATTTGGGAAGTTGAAGTCTCCCATGATATCAACCCTGTTATTTTTGTACCTTTCCAAAATCTGCCTCCCGATCTGCTCCTCAGTATCCTTGCTGCTACCAGGGGGCCTATAGAATCCTCCCAGTAGAGTAACTGCTCCTTTTCTTGTTCCTAACTTCCACCCATACTGACTCTAGAGAAGATCCTGCTACATAGTCCACCCTTCCTGCAGCTGTAATAGTATCCCTGACCAGTAACGCCACCCCTCCTCGTCTTCTCCCCACCCCTTTTAAAACACTGAATCCGGGACTCCTCTCTGACCTTGCCATCCACATTTATTGTGGTTTTTTTTAATCAACTCTGTACATCTGAAATATTTTATTCTGAACCTGATTTGTGCCCATTTTTGGGTGGAATTGCATCACTCTTAAAATGTGATGGGACACCTATAGTTGTATATCATTCTTACTGGGAAATTAGTGCCTATTGTTCTGAGAAGTAGCCAATATTAGTCACTATAAGAATAACCAGATGGGACGACCATTCAGTAAGTTCTTCCACTTGCCTCCTCTTCAACAGTGCTCAGCTACTTGCCCAACCATGGTACCAAAAAGTCCTTCCCTCTATCTGATCTATTTGAAGTCCCATTTTTATTTTCCTACCCTGGCCAGCAACTTCCATCTGCTAAGACCCAATTAGGGACATGATTTACGGGAACAGAAAGAAAATGTGCACTTGGTGGTTCTGTAGCATTACCATAGCCAGCTCATGAACAAAATTGTTAACCATAATGCCCCTTTTCTAAGGTTCATGTCAATCTCTAGGCCTATTATGTTCAGGCGAATCAGTGCTGACTTTTCTCCCGCCTGTATTCCACATGAATGTAAATAAGGTCATTAGTGCACACCTTGCCACCATTACTGTGATAAATATTCTGCACTATTTCTTACTACTTTCATGTAGTATAAAAATAGTAAAAGTTTCTATGGATATATGAATAGGAAGAGGGCAGTTAAGGTAAACATAGGGCATCTAAAGAATGAGGCTAGAGAATTAATAACAGCAAACTAAGAAGCGGCAGATATGTTGAATAAATTTTTTGCATCACCGTGGAAGACATTGCGAATATCCCTAAGATATCAGACTGGCTAATTTCAAATAGTACAGATCTTAAGAAATCCCAGTTGCAAGGCATAAGGTATTGAAGAAATTTGGGGAGGGTAAAGGTGGACACATCATTAAGACTGACTGTACTGCACGTTAGGATGTTAAAGGAAGTGGCTGCAGAGATACTGGGCCCATTGTTTGAAATGTTCCATAAACCAAAATCCAGGAGGGTACCAGAAGATTGGAAAATGGCCAATATGACCTTGTTCAAAAAAGGAGTAAGGCAGAGAGCAGGGAACTACAGGCCAGTTAGTTTAACTGCTATTATTGACAAGATGGTAAAGTGAATAATCATTTAGGAAAGCTGAATATAATTAAACTTAGTCAACCTGGTTTTATGAGAGGTAAACCGTGTTTGACAAATTTGCTTGAATTATTTGAGGATGCAACAGGAAGAGTTGATAGAGGGGAACCTGTATATGTAGTGTATTTTAGATTTCGAAACTACATTAGACAAGGTGCCACCAATGAGGCTGGTGCATTAATTAAAAGCACGTGGTATCGGAGGAAGTATGTTAAAATGGATTGAAAACTGGCTGTCTCACAGAAAACAGTGTTGGAATAAATGGGTCCTTTCCAGACTGGAAGGAGGTAATTAGTGGAGTACCACAGGGATCAGTTTTTGGTTTGCAGTTGTTCACTCATTACATTAATGAACTGGAGGAAGGAACATTATGTAGGGTTTCCAGGTTTGCTGATGGTAAGAAAATAGGTAGAAATGCATGTTGTGATAAGGATACTAATGAGTGGGCTAAAGACTGGAAAGTGCAATTTAATATGTGGAAGTGTCAGATCATGCACTTTGGTAAGAGAAAAGGCTGATCATTATGTAACTGGAGAGAGACTGCAAGAGTGAAGTACAGAAAGATCCAGGTATTCTCGTGCATGAATCACAAAAAACAGACTGGCAGATGCAACAAGTAGTTAAGAAGGCAAATAGCATTTTGGCCTTCATTCCAAAAGGGTTGGCATTTAAAAAAAAATGAGGTTTTGTTGCAATTGTACCAGGTGTTGATGAGGCCTCACCTGGAATATTGTGTGCAGTTTGGTCCCCTCACCTTGAAAAAAAGATATAGTAACGTTGGAGGCAGCACAGAGGAAGTTCACCAGGCTAATTTCTGGGATGAGAGGGCTGTCCTACCAAGAGAGATGAAATAGTTTGGGCTTATATTGCTTGGAATTTACAAGATTATGGAGTGACCTTATTCTAAAAGGGCTAGTTTTGGTCCTCTTACCAAAAAAAAATGGATATAGTAGCATTGGAGGCAGTAGAGTCAAGATTCACTAGATTGATTCCCATGATGAGAGGGTAGCCCTATCAAGAAAGGCTAAACAGGAGTTTAGAAGAATGAGTAGTGAGCTTATTAAGATCCCAAGCGGGCACAATGTTGGGATGTTTTCATGAGTGAAAGAGTATTGAACAGGGGGATGTAATTACAATATAAGGGGCCGGTCATTTAAAACTGTGATATGCAGAAATTTCTTGCAGAGGGTGGCAAATATCTGAAATTCTTCACACTGGCGGGCGATGGAAGCTGGATCATTTGAAGTGGAGGTAGATAAATATCTGATAGATTGAGGCATAGTGGGGTCTGGAGAAATGGCACAGAAGAGTAGAGGCCAGCATAGAACAGCCATGGTCATATTAAGTGGTGAGGCAGACTTGAAGGCATATTTTCTTGTGTTCTTGCATGCTACAATTTTAACTGGGAATGTCTCACTGTTATAATAGTTTTTCTTTCTTTTTAGGTCACTTGAGTTCATCTTCTATTTATCCAGTCTGCCTTGCGCCTTATCTAATAGTGACATCGTGCTCTGATGGTAAAGTGAGGTTCTGGCGATGTACTGTGGATAAAAACTCAAACTCTGAAGAAGTACGTGCATATCGGTGGGAAACTTGGCCTTTGATGAATGAGGAAGGAGAACACAATAACAGTGCAGTGAGTGTCACTGGGCGCCCAGTGGCTGTGAGCTGTTCATACACAGGGCGTTTAGCTGTGGCTTACAAAGAGTCTCTACAGCCTAATGGCATTACGTCAAAAGAATTTTCAATGCACGTCTCCATTTTTGAGTGTGAATCTACTGGAGGATCAGAATGGGTGTTGGAGCAGACAATTCGTTTGGATGATTTAGGCAAGGTTGGAGGTGTCCTGGATTCAAGAGTTAGTGTCGACAGCAATTTATTTGTGTACAATAAATCAGACCTTTATCTTAAAGGCAAAAACATGATGTCTAACATCAAACATTTAGTGCACTTGGACTGGGTGTCAAAGGAAGATGGTTCTCATATTCTTACAGTAGGAGTGGGTTCCAAAATTCTAATGTATGGAAGATTGTCAGGGATTGTAACTGAGCAAGCCACAAGTAAAGATGGGTTAGCTGTAATTACTTTGCCACTAGGGGGAAGCATTAAACAAGGCACCAAGTCAAAATGGGTATTGCTGAGATGTGTGGATTTGATATCTTCTGTAGATGGAACACCTTCACTTCCAGTTTCTTTATCCTGGGTAAGAGATGGCATTCTAGTAGTTGGGATGGACTGTGAAATGCATGTGTATGCACAGTGGAAGCATTCTCCAAAACCATTAAGCGATACTGAAAATGGGAGTTTGTCATCTTTTGATGAATTAGCTGATGCCGACACATTTGAGACTAAAATGCTTCCAAAACGTCACAGTGTTGTTGATGGAACAACTATTGTAGATGATGTGTTTGGGGTCCCAGGAATGATTCAAGATGGCGGATTGTTTGAAGCTGCTCATATTCTTTCTCCTACTCTTCCTCAATATCACCCCACTCAGCTACTGGAACTCATGGATTTAGGCAAGGTGCGCAGAGCTAAGGCAATCCTTTCACATTTGGTTAAATGTATTGCTGGAGAAGTTGCCATCTTTAGGGACAAAGACCCAGGAGAAGGAGGAGGACCTCGACGCCACCTTTCTCGAACCATCAGCGTAAGTGGAAGTACAGGGAAAGATACAATTATAGCTGGAAGAGAAGGTACTCGTGATTATACAGAAATAGACTCAATTCCACCACTACCTCTTTATGCATTGCTATCAGCTGATCAGGACACATCTTATAAAATTGCAGAAGAAACTGCTAAAGTAGACAAACGTTCACAACCTCAGAGTAAAAAAATGGAGGATCAGTATGCTGATTTGTTTCAGTCTCCAAGTTTAAGCACAGATGACTTTGTTGACTTTGTAGTCGAAAAGAAGGAATCTAAGTCCAAAATCATTAACTTATCCCAGTATGGACCAACGTACTTTGGCCCCGAACATGCTCGTGTGCTTTCCAGTCATTTGATCCACTCAAGTTTGCCGGGACTTACACGATTAG
Organism: Pristis pectinata; assembly: GCF_009764475.1. Lineage (NCBI taxonomy): Eukaryota > Metazoa > Chordata > Chondrichthyes > Rhinopristiformes > Pristidae > Pristis > Pristis pectinata. Next base: position 14,016,621 of record NC_067432.1, read on the forward strand.
AACAGATGTTCCTTGTAGCTTTAGCTGACACGGTGGCTACTACAAGCACAGAAGTCAATGAAAACAGGGACAAGGATTATTCTGGTATGTAAATAATAACTATTAGCTTATTTTCTGAGTTGACTATAAAATATGTTATAGTGATAGCACAATCTTAGATTTGTACAATGGCTGTGGGTTTAACCAATGATATTTTGAAAGCATTGTATTTATATGCTGAAACAGAGCAACAAGTAAAGATTTTGGTGTGTCAGATGATATAGTTCATTGCTCAATTTCATAAATATTTCCAATCAAACTTGTAATTAATATTACTGTTTTCAATTTGGAGGTAAAGGAAAAAGGGGCATACTTTTTTACCTAATTTATTCACTGTGAAGCTGACTGGATCAGGTCTCCTGCCCTCTTTACGCCCAGGCTGATTATATTTTCTATAGATGCCTTTGAAAAGTAGTAATAGGCCAAGTAGCCAGATTGGGACTTGATTATTAACATAAGCAGAAGGTTCTGGGTTCAACTTCCTTTCAGAGTTTGAGCAGAAAATCTAGCTTGACACTCGAGTGCAGTGAATGCTCCACTGTTCAGAGGGGCCTTCTTTTGGATGAGACATTAAACTCTAGTCTGTTCTGAACATTTTAAAAAAAACTGATCTATAGTCTGAAATAACCAGAAAATAGCAGAAGCATTCAGCAGATCAGGTAACATCTGTGGTAAGAGAAATGGAGTCAACATTTGAGGTCAGAAACCCTTCATGTCTGTTCTGTTAGGTGAGCATGTATGTTAATAAAATAATCATAGGACTCTTTTAAAGAGTTATTCATGGCTGTGGGTTCACTTTCATTGATTAGCTCATTATCATCTGGATAAGTTTATCAATACAAAAATTCCTTCCTAAGCTCAGTATCAATGTCTTTTAAAGTCATTTGAACATTTGAAAATAATTATTTAAAAATAGTGATCCATGGGTCATGCCAGGGAGAAAATATGGTGGGTCAAGTAGTCAGTATTTTCTAATTATGTTTCATATGATTCTTCCATCTAGCTGAAGAAATGTTTTTGTACATACTCTGCATAAAATAAAGCACATTGATATGAACCGTAAGGATGTTAATAAGCCATGTTTTAATTTGTAATTGACATAAATATTTTGTTTGGTAGGTCTTAGTATTTGAATTCTTTTTCTCTCCATCTTGGCACACCTCAGAATGATGTGTACCATTTTTCGTCCTCAACATTGGATACAGTGCTTTTAACAATTGTTACTGCATGTAATAAATGGAATAGTTTCGAAATGGTTCAAATGTTAAAGTGAATGGACTTAACATTAAGCAATCATACTTGTTTCGCAAAAAATAAGTATGTGAGCTATAATAAAATGTTTAATTTTGGGCATTATAGCACAATTTTAAAATGCTTTGATAAATATTCTGATACAAATCACTTAGGAAAACTAATGTAGTAATAAGCAGTAAATATAAGTGTCTCCATTGATGGCCCTGTTTATTGCCAACTGAGGTAAAATCTGTCCTTTCTTTTTAATTGGAGGTGAAACTTTGGATGAATGTGGTTTACGTTATTTGCTTGCCATGCGCTTGCATATTTGCCTCTTGACCTCACTGCCTCCAGTCTATCGACTTCAGCTTTTACATCAAGGTATGAGATTTGGGTAAAGTATCAATATATAATTTAATTACTCAAAGGATAATAGTTAGCTTTATTCTACTTATTTGTACAAGTCTCAGAATTAACTATACTTAAGTAATATTTTTAAAAAATTCTTCTTGCTGGGGACCTGGAACCATCATATTCTAACCTAGGGTACATGAAGTTGCAGTTCCACTAAGGTGACTAGCTGTCTGTATGTATGGTGATGTCCCTATCATCACTGAACTCATTAACTTCCTATATGTCCTTGTGAGTCAACTTCAAGGTATGAGATTTTCTTTGTCACTTCTAGCTGCCCTTTAGGTCTCCCCAACTCTATTATCTCAACCAACTTGATACTTGTGTGTGCATCCACTTGTTCTTTAGTCACTCCTCATTTTCTGATAAATGTAGCAGCTATTCCTTCGGTTATCTTATTCCTGTATTATGGATGTCCCCTTGCTATCTCTGACTGCATCTTCCTCCTTGCCTTCAAAACCGTCGACTCTGTTCTGGTGTCCCCTCCTTATATTTCCCCCATTTTGCTCACCATCCCATTTCCCAAAATACTAAACTTAACTGAAGTGCAAATTATTTTTCCACTTTAGCATGTTCTGAAGCAGGCTGACCAAAGAGGACAAAAACGGAGTGAACCTCTTCTTTGCTGGGCTATTATACCATTTATCTCCTGACATTTTGCCTCCAGCCCTGGATCATTTTGTTGTCTGGGAGAAAGAAATCATTCCTAGAATTGGGAAGCTACAATATGAAAAATAATGAGTGTTTGAAAATGTTTTGTCTAAAATAAAATACTTTAAGTTCTGGCTGTTCTTTGAAATACAGTTAATCTAGAAAAAACAGTTGATAGCAGAAAGAGCTTTGTTTCTTAAAGCTATCGTATGCCAGAGCTGTGGTGAAAATGTTTTGTTAAGTTTGTTTAGGCTTATGTTTTGTTTAAGCATAAACCATTAATTTGTTCTAAAATGGCAATAATGGAGAACATCACCATTGGTTTAATAACAAAGCTTCATTCATATTTTTCTGTACAACTCTCTCCATTTTCTGAAAGTATTATGCTGGCTGATTGCTTTGTATCCACAAAATAAAATCCAGCAACTTGCCAAATTGATTCTCCTTTGTGACGCAAAATAACAAGGGCATCATTGGCAAAGGTTAACTGTATTCTTATCCCCTGTCAAAATGTACAGTTTCCTTGCCTAGAGGCTTGTTCCATAATTTATTTTGAGTTGGCAGAATTCAGCTAAGAATCGAGCTATTAACCTCTATTCATTGTTTTTTAACAGAACGCTGAGCAGTCGTATCCCAAATGAAGTGTTGTAACTTTTATCAAATGCAATTAAGCTATGAAAATTCCAGAAAATTAACTGATATAGCACTTCTCCTCCAGAAGCTACTTGAGCAATTAGTAAATAGAGTCATGGAGTCATAATTGTCTAAATGACAAGGAGCACAAAATAATGATTGTCTGCAGCATAATTAATGATGCACGGAAATAGTTGAGACCAAGGCAGAATAAATTGGCTTTGGTCTTTTCATTGTGTGGTTAAAGTAGTTCTAATTTAACCATAAGCTGTACAATTGTAGTTGTAGGATTGAATAGTAGAATTTGTAAAGTGGGGAAACTGAATCGCTGCATCTGGATTACATATAGGTGTTGGGGGTGTAAATAATAAAGAGATAAGCAAAGGATGAAACTTTGGGGTACACCAGGGATAACAGTGCAGGCCGGGCTGGAGGAGAAGCCCAGGTGGGGAGGGGGTGGTGGGGGTGGGTAGTGATGACTATTATATGGAGTAAGGTCACATGGAAAGAACAAAGTAGGTGAGTGGAATGGTTGATCATGCTGAGCACCACTGGCAAACTGAGGGAATGGGCAGTCTTGTGCACCAAAACTGGAGTCACAGTTATTGATTATTGTAATCCTGTATCTTCATCCTATGGGCAGGATTAAAGGCAGATTATTATTGACGTGGATAGGAAATAGTGCAAAAAAAATAAGGGAAAATTTGTTTTATGAGAAGTAATGAGAAGTTGGTTCTTTGATTATACAGTAAATAGTCATGATAAGTAGCTTAAATATACATTGAAAATGTAACTCATTCATAATCTGTTAATATTTTTCTTGCAATTAGTCATGTTACTTAGTAGTTTTCAGCTGCTAACTTCATACAGTGAAACTGGACTGGTATTTTTGCATATTTTTAATACAACTACTTGAGCCAAAACTCTTTGGACATAAACATTGTTAATGCATTTTGTAGGCTTGTCTACATGCCACTTTGCCTGGGCCTTTCATTCTGAAGCTGAGGAAGAGTTGCTTAGTATGATTCCTGCCATGCAGAAAGGGGATCCTCAGTGGTCTGACCTGAAAGCCATGGGAGTAGGCTGGTGGATTCGAAATATTAATACACTCCGCAAGTGCATTGAGAAGGTATCGTATTCCTAACTTTTTAGGAATTCACAAACAAGAATAGTGAAATAAGTAGGTAAATAGAGGTACCTCCATTAAGGTAAAATGGAGCTTCCATAAATTTGAGAGTGGGGAAGGTGATATTTTGGTTGGGGAAGCATTTAAAAACGCGTCTCAGACTGTAGGTGAAAGTGGATTTTGTTTTTAATCTGCCTCAAATGTTTTGCTTAATTAAGAAGTGTTTTATGCATTTGGAATGCAAACTGATAATTCTCAGTTCAAAATGAAACATTTCATGATTATTTCATCGTTATCTCTTCACAACATAAGCTAGTTGTGGTTATGCAGTGCCTTCCATTATTACACAGTCTGGTTCTTTTGAAGTTGCTAAGTAGCTAATATCTTTGTTTTAGAATTATAGTTAAGTTTCATTCTTTCTCCATGGGGGAAAAAGTCATGAATCAATTGCCAGTTTAAAAAAAAATTTCATTATTAAACTATCAACAGAATTATCTTAAATTGCTTTGGGATAGAGTCTTCAAGTGATAATTAAGTGTATACATCTCATAATTTGGTATAGAATTGTACAGATAAGAATGACACCATACTTTAGTCTGAATATTCAGTTACCTAGGCTTGGTTACTGTCAGTAGAACGAGAATAAATGGAGTTAAGAGGGTGAAAAGTCAATGTATCACCTTTTAGGTAAAGACTAGGTTCAGTTTGATTATGATTGGAAAAACCTGGAGCCTCGCTCTCTGGACCCCTGGATCAAAATTGCCACTTTGCTAAAGTAGTATGTACTATCAATATCCATTGATGATGGCTCAACATGAATTGCTGCTTTTAGAAGAGAAAATTGAAAAAGAACTATTATTTCTGAGAGTAGCCTGCACTGGAAGTATACTTGTCCACTCTCCTACCTAATCCCCCAACCCATTAATTCACCTGGGGTCCAGAGACTAATCAAATCCAGCTTTGATTCAACTCTGGTGCAAAACCTTGCTGAGTGAAAGACTTTTTTCCTCGCTTTATTTATTAGTTTCTCATCATTTTTAAAAGAATACCTTTTTTGTTTGTTACATTATTTCATGGGACTGCTAATAGAATAATGACAAAGTATATTAAAATGGCAACAGACATAGAACAAAATATTTCTATCTTAACTCGATTGCTAGATAAGCATACGGAGGAATTTAAAATAGAGGGATATGTGGGAGGAAGGGGTTAGATAGTCTTAGGTGAGGTTTAAAGATCGGCACAACATTGTGGGTCGAAGGGCCTGTATTGTGCTGTACTGTTCTATGATTCTATGAACTTGTAAATCGTGGCACTGAGCTACCCAATGAAAGTCATTGATAACAATGGTGGCAGAGTGGTAATTTTGATGTAGAAATCTAGTGGTAATGGGGCAGTAAGTGGTGTATAGCAGTTTTGACTATTAGTAGCTAAATTCTGCCCATTGCACCCACTTAAATTCCCAATTTAAATTTCTTACTGGCCTCAAAATAAAGCCCATGGCCATAGCCTGTAGCTTCACCACATCCCACAGATCTTCTTTCTCTGATTCTGGCCTCCAGTTCACCAAACTATATTTAGAAAGTCTGTCTACAAACTCGTGTTTCCCTACCCTGTCTCCTCTTTAAAACCATTTTGGTCAAGTTTAATGCTATTTCTTCTTTTTATAACCAGGATCTGTTTCCTTTGAACTCTGTAGAGTCTTGCAATTTTTGTCTATGTTGATGCTATTATGTGATTGTAAGCTATTGCTGTTATTATGCATTTTGGAAATAGTCTTATGCATTCTGTCCTGGCTTTCATTTTTATTAACTGTTGTATTTATAATAATTTATTTTTTAAAAAATTAGTATAAATACAGAAAGTAAAATAAACTTGTGAAAGACTTCAGTCTTGTGCATCTTCTGCACTAGAGTATATGATTTCTTTCTTTCTCCTTTTCTGAAATAACTTGCATTGCCAATTTCCATAAAATCACCATATTTCCATATGGTGTCCAATGGTAGAGACCAGTCTTGCTGGATTCTGCAGTATTGTATTGGGTAACCTGCCTCTTGTGCTGCACCAGTTAGACTTTGGGGTAGGATTGAAGGCCAGGTCATTTAAATAGGGATTTGCAGTTTGGAGAATTAGGGTGTTTTTGCATATTTCACTTCAGTTTAATAGATCTGTAAGTATTTTAATGTATGTTATAAGTGTAATTTGCAATATTTTTAATTTTTAAATGCCTCTGAATATCACTTGGGGAACAAAAAAAAATCACAGGCTTTGATAAAAGGCAGAGCTCTGCTGCTTGCATGTCAAAAAACCAATCGGGGATGGTATTTTGGCACCTTGCTCTCTCAGGTCTACAAATCATTCCCAGGTTAAGACAATTGGAGAGATCAACCTCTAGCCCAGTGAAGTGCCAGTGGGTAGAGAGTTTGAGCAACAACTTCAGGCTGCAGCTAGGTTCAGCACAGTCTGGTCTGTTAAATTTGTTTTTATTATATTTATATTATATTTTTATCCTTTAGCCTAAAACAGTCATTTTAAATGGGTGGATTATGAGTCCCTCACAAATATTTCACAATTCCATATCTTTTTAAAATTGTAAAAAAAAAATTAGTGTTTATTTTTTTAAAATGTTTAATTTTCTTTTACTTTGGTCCTGCATATGTTGCAATCTTAATTTTAAATAAACATTTTAAGTATATTTAATTTCTGGTTGGGGGGTGAGAATTCTTGAATATGACTAACATCAAGCAGGCTGGGTTGTCATCACTGAATGCTGACACTGCCTTGGAGCTGGTGCCAAGTAGCAACTTGTGTCAGTAGAAGACATTATTGTGGCCAGATTTCATTGATGCTGGTGATGAGCACTGTCACTATTTCTAACTACAAAATCCCAGCAAAAACAGTTTACTACTTTAATCAATCCCTTCAGTGTTACTGGTATAGAAATGGGAATACTTCTTTCCTCTTTTCCATGCAGGTTGCAAAAGCTGCTTTTCAGAGAAACAATGATGCATTGGATGCTGCATTATTTTATCTTGCTATAAAGAAGAAGGCTGTACTCTGGGGTTTATTCAGGTCAGTCCAGTTGAAAAGTGTATGCTAAGGTCAGTTATTATAAATGGAACACAAAGCCTTTTCATTTGATATCTATTCTTCTGAGTTGTGTCTTTCACACAAATGATCAGAGCTAACCCTGAAGATCGAGACTCAGATTCAAGATACCTCTTGGGAAATAAATGTCTTCCTTACATAAACTCCAGTGATAAGGTTTTTATTTGTATTTCTTCTGTAATTGATTTGACTAAGTTGATCTGAGAATTTGTTGATGTTTAATGACATCCTGTTTTCTGTCTCGATGCAGTTGTCTTTAAGTCTACTTCAGTTTTTTTCTATCTTCTGCTCAAGTATTAGTATCCTGTCCTTGCTTTTAATCCTCTTTGAAACTAAATGGATCTTTATATTGATGATGCTCTAACCAGTCTTTTCATTTGATAGATGTCTTGTCATGAGCATGATTTTTGATGTGGGTAAAGTGAAATCTGCAGTGATGTACTTCTGTGGTGTTGAATTATTTTCATGCACATGTATCCTGATAATTTTTCATAAAAGATTCAGCCTTTGTTATTTAGCCAGCTTGAATAAGGTTTGTGTTCTTTTAACAACAATTGTCCTTCCTTTCATTTCATTGTAGACACTTGTGACAAGCAGAATTCATTTTGTTATGGCAAGAGCCCTTTGTGAGAACGTGGGCAAATCGATAAAAAGCAATTACTTTATTTTTGTTTGAAGTCAATGCTATCAAGGAAGTATCCAAAGAACACTGCAGTATTTTTTGTCTTCAGTGAGACTCTTGCCTCAAAATGTAGAGTACAAGAAGAGCGAAGTTATGCTGGAAAGTAGTGGCCGGCCACAGCTAGATTACTGCATACAATTCCATTCACCACATTACAGAACAATGTGCTTGCAATAGAGGGTACACAAAAATAAAACTATTGCCAGAACTGGAGAAATTTTGGTTATCAGTTAAAATTGGTTGGATCTTGGTGGTTCGGAATTGAGGAAGTTGCTGCAAGGTTTAGTTGAGCTATAGTGTCTAAATAGAATGCATTTAAAGGATTATGCATCCCATAGCAGAGAAATCAATAACCAGGAGGTGTAGATTTAATAACTGGTGGAAAGATGAGGAGAATTTTTTTCCCTGCATAGGTTGATGGGGTCTGGAACTGTCTGCTTGAAGGAATTGTGTACAATTTTTAGGAATTGAGTACAATTTTTAGCAATTGAGAGGTACTTGGTCATGCACTTGGAATGCTGAAGCTGACAGCCAACCTAGAACTGGAAAGTGAGATTAAGATGGTTAGCTTTTCTTTGGCCAGCATAGACACAGTGGGCCAAATGGCCACCTTTATGCTTTTTTTTGTAAAGCAAAGTTTTACCAGAGCACAGTTACAAGAGGCTGGATTCTCTAACATCCTATTCACTTCTCCCTTTTGTCCACAAAACGTAATTAGTGCAGACTGAATTGATGGCATGCTTTCTTTTTAAAAAAAGAGGATGATAAGAAGACCAGTGAAGTTTTGGACATTAACTAGCATTTTTGGAAATGTCCAAGCAGAGTTCAAAGAGTAAGCTTCATGAAGTGTGGTAAAGAAATAATTCTTTGTTGTCAGGCTGAAAATTTATAACTTGAGTCTTTATTGGTTAGCTTTTGTGTTTGGCTTCTCTAAAAGATCCTATAAGCACCTTAACAACGTACAGCTCAGCTCAACTTACTGATATTGATGATAGCTTATGTAGAAGTAACATTTGGAATGCTACATTATAAGCTCCCCAGAAACCTCTTAAATTCTTTCTAATGCAGAATGTATAGGTTTGTTAGCTTCTCACTACTACATTTTGAGTCATAGAGTAATACAGCATGGAAACAAGCCCTTTGGCCCAACTTGGCCATGCTGACCAAGATGCTCACCTAAGCTAGTCCCATTCGGCCCATATCCCTCTAAGCCTTTTCTATCCACGTACCTGTCCAAATTTATTTTAAATGGTGTTAATGTACCTACCTCAATCACTTCTTCAGGCAGCTTGTTCCATAATTGCATTCTGAATTGTTCAGAACTAAATAGGCTTCCATTTCCTAACAACCAGACGTCATGGGGAATGTGCAAGCTCTACCCAGGTAACACTGGAGATCAGAATTGAATCCAGGTTGCTGGAGCTGTGAGGAAGCAGCTCTATGAGCTGCACGAATGAGGCACCCTCTTTAGTCAACAAAACGTTAATGGAACAGAATTGTACTCCTTGTAGCTGAAAAATCTCGAGAGCCTAAAAAAGCAAATTTATATCCGTAAAATTCTTTTTGTGTGTGTCTGGTAGCACAGAATCCTGGAAAACATCAAAATTGATTAGCCACTGCTACTAACAGTTTGTGGGTTCCATCCCATACTCCTACTGACCTGAGAATAAAAGGTGAAAATGTCTCCTGCTTTGAGGTGGAAGAGGAATTCAGCATATAATGTCCTTTCTAAAACTTCCAAGCTCAAGTTTCATGCATAAGTTAAAACTAAAGACAGGAGAGTGTACCAAGAGAATAGGTAAGTGTTTAGAAGTGTAGAAATCTTCTTTCCTAACTAGAATTTGGACAAACACACATTCTCCTTTCATAGAGTCACACTAATAAAGAGTAGTTATTCTTTCCTGTAGGTTTTTTGTTTGCTGATGGCACTAACTTGCTAAAGGAGCAGGACCAGTCTTGTGCTCTGCCCATGGATTCACTTTTCATCCTTCTGCCCAGCCTGCGAATATTAGCAGGTCTACTTCGTTATGGACCTTCAATACTGTCCACATCCAATGATCTCATTTCTGCATATAGTCATAGGAGCAAAGCCTTGGGTTTCCCTCCTCAGTCCAAGGCCTCAGAACAAGTGCCAACACCAGTCGAATAAAAATACATTCAACAGACTGGAGTCAAACTTAGCAGTGGGAGTATCTTGAAGGCCAGAAAATGAGCTTTGTTCTGATCAGGATTATGTGGAAGGTAGGAAGGTAGAAAGCCAGCAGGAGAGATTGAATGCACAGATTGACTCTGGACAAGGTCTTAGCAGTTGCATCCTTATCACAGGTGTAGGGATGTGCTATCATACCAATCGACTTATAGGTTCTATGCTGTCCAACTCCGAGCATTCAAATACTGTGAGTAGGCAAGATCTGCCAGTTACCTTGCCAATTTAACAAATGAAATACTCTAATTTCCTATGGCAATCTTGGAAAATGGATTACTTATTACATGAAAGAGAAAGACAACTATAAGTTACTTACCCATATGGATGGGGCTGATGCAGTAACCGCAAGGTATTCCAGGTTCCAATTTTATCCATGTGGGTTTGGAGATCAGGTGAAGGGCCTTCCAGTTACCTGTTTCCTCCTCCTTTCCTGATAGCCAGGAACATTATCTGAGGCACAATTCTCCAGATGATCAGGTATCATGCTTGTTTTTCCTTTTGACCTGTCTAGTTTATGGGAACTGAGGCCAACTGTCCCAGTGTTCGGTCCAAAGATCTATTAACCTGGAAGAGATCCGTGAGCTTTAAGGCTACACAGCCTTGCTCTCATTGACTGATCAATGTAATTGATTGGAATAGGAGTTGGGCAACAACATTCAATGATTAACAGAAAGACAATAAGATGAAAAATCTCATAATTGTAGTGAAATTTTCTCCATATCACCTATTCCTTGCCCCCACCCTGTGCCCTCTCCCCCACTAAAGCTCCCTTCCTCAATCAGAGCTGACCATGTTTATACTTTTAATATGCAGTTTAAAAATGGTAGGTTCACTAGCCTCTAAGTTGGAGCACATCCATAAGGTATTACATTGTTGGGAGGAGAAAAATCAGGGATATGGATTGGGGGTGGGGTGGGGGGAATCTGGGATTTTCTTTGGAGCACCATGAAGTGGTCTGGATATTTGCTCTTCACTAAAATGGTGTAAGTGAAGGTTTCATGCACTGAGGGAGGGGCCAAGAATAAATTCAAATAATTTATTTAGCTCACAGGTCATAGTTTGGCCACCAAGCCCATGTTGACCATCGTGCCCATTTACACCAATCCCATTTTATCCACTCCATATTCCATTCAACTGCCCCCAAATTCTGCACTTGTGTATGAGGGGCAATTTCCGGTTGCCATTTAACCTATCAATCTGCACATCTTTGGGTATGGGAGGAAACTGGAGCACAGGAAGGAAACCTACAGAGTCACATGAAGAACTTGTACAGACAGCACTAGAGGTCAGGATTGAACCCAGGTCATAGGAGCAATGAGGCAGCAGGTCTGCTGGTTGGACCACTGTCTCCCGTGCCACACTCGGCATCCAGTGACAACAATGTGGTGCAAATTCCCATAAAAATATTCCTAAGTGAGTACTGTTTGGGGATTGGCATCCATCCCATGTGTCTGTGCAATGTAAATGTTTGTTATCATGTTTCATTCCAAGGTGATTTTAAAAAAATCAGTTGTTTGATGCTGTAAAAAGTGATATGCAATTCAGTTTCTGGACAACAGTGTTTCATATTGGATCACCCAACTACTGTGTAGAAGGAATTAAAATTAGCAATATGAATTGATTTTATTATTTACCTTGTAGATTAAACGTTTGCAAATAAATGCCAAAGTTACAAGAATATAAATGGTCAATTTTCTACTGGATGAGGAACACTTTTTTTCTTAGTTATTGATGAATGCAAAAGTTGGTTTTAAGTCCATCAGTGAAGGCCAGGACACAAATTTGTAGCAATATAATCATTAGTTAGCTGGTATTAGTGACCAAAAATGAAATGGTGAAATTATGTATGGTATGTGGTGTAGAAAGTTGCATGCAGTATCACTTGCGTGCAATATTCAAAAACATTTTAAATGTGGTTTCTATAGTAAATTATCAGCTTACTCAAAATATCTTCAGAGATGCATCACTTTTGGAAAATAAAAAGAAGCATGCATGGTAGTTAACCAGGGCTAGAAATTAATATGTGCAAACCATGCAATAAATTTCACCTCTAATTTCCCACTCTGGTGAAAGAGGGAGGGAGTGGTGAGGAGAGGGTTACAGTTGAAGACAATTGAGGAGAAAAAGACGATCAGATGACTGAGAGGATTATGTGGATGAGGACTGTTTGGGAATTAGCAAAGGAGTAGAGGGAGAACAATGGAAGAAGTTGTTGGGGAAGATGATTGGAGATGGAATAGAAGAGGATTGAAAAGGGTCCAAGGATAAGTTTGGAATGGGAGGGTGCATAGAAGATAGGATAGTGGGAGAGAAGCAGGGGTGAAGATGGGGAGGGTCAGTGGTAGGGAAGATGATTTATAGAGTGGAAGAATTGAAGATTGGTGGGGTCTTAGAGATTGTAATTGCCATGGAGGAAACTGCAAGAGAATGAAGTCCCATCACAGAATAGGAAGATGAGGCAATTACTGAGGATTTAAGCACAAACAAAAGAACTAACCTTGATCAAGAATGACCTAAGCTGGAAGAATCTTGACTCTGACTGTCAGGCAATGGCCTAGATCAGAATTGCCTTTTAAATAACAGTCACAGACTGTGATTATTTGGTTAAGTACCATATTTAACAAAAAAAAATCACTTAAGTGACATCAATTGTGCTAGGTTTGTTAATTGATAGCACTATCCAGGCTTAGGTCTGTGTGTAAGTGCATCCTGCACAAGGAGGGCCATGCAACCATTTATAGAAGTGTACAAAGTACCCAACTGTACATTGATTTGGTTCTTATAAAATTCCATTACATTATTCATAAAATCTTTGAAGTATTACACTGTGGTTTGGTTACTTGATTAGTGGAATTGATGCAATAGCACAGTTACAAATTTAACACTTGCATTAGGAATATAATTCAAAGTTGTTTTTCTTTCTCAGATCTCAGCAGGATAAAAAGATGACTGAGTTTTTCAAACACAATTTTAGTGAAGATAGATGGCGTAAAGCAGCTTTAAAAAATGCATTTGCTTTGCTGGGTAAACAGCGCTTTGAGCAAGCTGCTGCATTTTTCCTTTTGGCTGGTTCTTTAAAGGATGCTATTGAGGTAATGCTGGTTTTCCTTCAAAGCATAATTGATTTTTTTTTCAAAGTAACCTAATCAAAACAGTATTTTGTTATTTAATGTTTAACTGCAGTAACTGATATCATTACAAAATATTATCTTTATAGGACCAAGATTGTTTAAAAGAAACTGCTTTATCAATTAATTTAAGTTTTAGTACTATTTAATGTTGAAACAGCATTTCTGAGTTAGATGTCCTGAAATAGAGTATTTAAAGTAAAGAAAACCACATTCCATATACTCCTGTAATATATTCGGGGAGTGGGAACATTTTTCTGTATTTTTAACATTTAGAATCCATATATTCCAATGTAGAGTAAAATTTTTAAACTGTACTCCAATTCACAATTGTTCACTCAGGCTTGCAAGTTTGTCTGACTTTTACTGTCTATATTCAAATGCACAGTTTATGTTCATGCCCTGACAGGTGATCCTGGAAAAAATGGACGATATCCAGTTGGCTATGATTATTGCACGACTGTATGAATCTGATTATGAAACGTCCTCTACTTGTAAATCTATCCTTTATGAGAAGGTTCTTGGCTGTAAGCCAGGTGGGTCTGAGTTTGCACCAAGTAAACTGCATCCAGATCCATTCCTGCGGAGTATTGCGTATTGGACTCTGAAGGATTATTCCAATGCATTGGATACTCTGTTAGAACAACCTACAAAGGGTACTGAAGAACATCCAGGTATGAATGTTCACCTTTACACTTAAACCAAATATACAGTCAAATCCATAGGAATAATATGTGCATGTATAGAATTTTTTTGGTCATATTGGCCTAAGTATTATGCCACAAGGTTTGTTTTTTAAAAGTTTGGGCATGATGCAATCTCCAATGTCCCAAAATGACCATTTTGATTAGAAAAAATACAGCCACTCTTTCCTGGTAATGATAAACAAATGGCATCTTTAAACAAAAGACACCCACAGATCTACAGATAGAGATTACAATGGTTGATTGGGTTCTAGCTGTAACAGGTTGGAGAAATCGACACTAATATTGCAAGCAAAAATAAGCATCATCTCACTTATTAATGCACCTGCTCCCCCAGCCAAATGAACCCTAGCCTCTGACTTGGCAACTAATGCTACTGTGTTCCATCCTTATCATTTTCACATAGCCACTTCTCTTTTCTCACCCCCCCCACCCCCCCACCATTCCCTCCCCACTCAAACTCACATTTTCTACCCCCTACCCCACCCAAGCTTGCACTCTTACCACAGAGGCCATCCCTTGCTATTATGTTGCCAGTGTTCACTTATGATTGCTGCAGTTCCTATAGCATTATCTCTGTAGGAATAAGGTCTTGAGTCTCAACATCTGGGTTCTACAGACTGTTCATGTGAAGTGTAATTGCCCCAGATGGGCATAACTTCTGAATTTTGACTTTGTTATATCTAACCTAGCAAATTGAAAAAGTACTTACTATAGTGTCTGTTATGTTTCAGGAATTCTCATAAAGTCTTGCAATCCAGTAGTCTTCAGTTTTTACAATTATCTTCGTGCCCATCCACTACTGATGAGAAGGCACTTTGTTCCTCCTGAAGGGTCATTGGCTACTTTAGGACTTGCCACAGAGAAAATCAATGAAGATGAAATTAACCTCATTGAGAGGAAATTATTTTTCACCACAGCAAATGCTCATTTTAAAGTTGGTTGCCCAGTCTTGGCTCTTGAAGTACTGTCTAAAATCCCTAAAGTCATGAAAAAATCAAAGCCATCCTTAACAACTGAAAATGCTGATTTGAGTGTCCAAGACCAAAATGGTATAGCAGAAATTGGAGGAAGCGCTAAAGATGTAAACTGGTCACAGACTGTAGCAGGTTCATCGGGCCTGGACTGGGAAACCAGTAATTCTGCTGGCATTGACTGGGGTGCACCAGTAGTGACATTTTCTGATGAGCCACTAAAACTTGAATGGGATGATGATTTAGAAGATGAAAATGAAGAGAGAGAGGCAGGTGGATTGATCATGAAAGATGCAGAAATGGTGAATGAGGCTAACGATGAGAAAGGAGTTCCTGGAGGGTCCCAAACTGTTCCAAGAGAGGATTCCATTTCTACTGACTCTCGAGTTGATGTAATAGCAGAACAGTTAAAATTCAGAGCTTGTTTGAAAATTCTAATGACTGAACTTCGAACATTAGCCACAGGATATGAAGTGGATGGAGGAAAGCTCAGATTTCAACTGTACAACTGGTTAGAAAAAGAAATTCATGCAATGCACCAAATCTGCAATTATAAAACTGAAGTGAAAGATTTGGTGGTTGAAATAGATAAAAAGATCAGTGGTTCATTTGACCAAGATGAATTAACTGAAAGTACAGAAGGCGCTTCATATGAGAGGCATCAGATTGATCGGAGGAGGCTCCAAGCAAAGCAAGAGCATGCAGAAAGGAGGAAATGGTGGCTGCGGAGAAATCAAGCTCTGCTTAGAGTGTTTCTCAGCTATTGCAGCCTGCATGGAGCTCAGGGTGGTGGCTTAGCGTCGGTCAGAATGGAACTTATCTTCCTGTTACAAGAATCACAGCAGGTAATATACTCGAGTGCTCTATAAATGTTGGCAAAATTGACTTGAAATGTGGATTTGTCCAGACCTGCCACTCCTCTTGGATGATAGGAAATGTTTTCTGCAGGTCCCTAGGCAATAAGGGCACTTTATAAGGATAACATTTACAGGTTTCATGGAAGGGTTATCACAGAAGACATTATCCTTCTACGGTTACATGAAGCCACACTTTGGCCTCCAAATCATTCCAGGCCACGGGTATTTTTATCTATGTTACATACTACAGTTTGCTGCTCACTTCTGCATTAGAGAACTTCTTTTCAAAAGAGGAGAATTTATCTGCTTCTCAGTTGACCTTCAGGAGATGTCTGACTAGACAAAGGCACTTGCTGCCATTGCAGACTTCCTCAAAGTGTGCACACTCTAAACCTACACTTGTGGCCAAATGACAAACTATTCAGTGACAAAGATTACATCTCAACATCAAGCATTGCCTCATAACTACAATTGCAGTTTTTGAAGGTGTTGACAGAGAGAGGTCTTGGTCCAAGGGCAAGGAAGTCCAAAGTGATTAGAGAACAGGCTCTATTGCACAAATGTAGTGATCACACAGACTTGCACACACAGGCATAGGGATAGACTGGCACTGCAGGCATGATCTTTCCCATATCAATGTGTGCACATAGTTGATGCAAGACCAAGGGTATAAACTGTTTCATTGAAATGATGTGCTGGACTGTGAAGGAAATGCTGATACATGCATTTATTGTTGGGTGTCCACTGTCCAAGTGCACCTCAGTGATGTGTATGCCAAGGGCTATTATTTTCATCGGGTAAAGTACCAATTTTATGTCCTCCTGAAGTGTGCAGGAGAGAGAAGCAGAGAGCACAGCAATGACAATAGGAGTGTTAGAAGGGATGTAAGAGGAAGGGGCAAATGACACGAGCATTTTGTGTGAGAGCAAGAGGTTTGAGTGTATTGTAAAGAAAGCTATTGGTAGAGTATGAGTGCAGATGAAGTCCAGAACTATGTGAGTACTTAGCCTGAAACAGTCTTGTCAAGATACTTTTTTCCAAAACTGATTTTTGCAAAGAATGTTGCTAAAAGTTGAGACCACCCTGGCAACTTCCTGTCAGTGTCACTAGTATGTAGCCCTATGTGACTCTGTAATGCACATTCCTGTGTGAGGTGTTGTAATCAAGCCTCAAGATTTTGACTGGTGAACATGCCCTCCAGAATAGTAGGCACAGCCAAATGAATAAAACTGTTGTCTCTAGTGGTTAGCAGAGTGCTATTGGTGTTACCAGAGTGCTGGCTGATGAGGTCGCAGCTGCCTGACCAGGTGCCAGTAACTGTGAGAAATTGGACTAGAGGTTTTTAGTAACATCCGTTGTTTCTGGGGAAAGCATGCTATTACACAAGGGTACCTGCTAACACTCTTAATTTTCCATGTTTCCTTGCTTTTATGTTCTACACTCAAAAGAAAAAGGGTAGTGCTGATTTCTATCTTGCACCAGTGAGAAATAGGGCAGTACCATAAATTGCAGCATTGAATTTGACCTTTTGCTCCCAATTTTGATTTTCCTACTGTTATTTCTGGCTCAGTAAAAATGCTGACCACCCCATCTGCTCGCATTTCCCTCCACATTGATATTTGTTTCAAGTCTTAAACTGGGTTTTAAATGCTACTGCAGAGAGCGGTTGGAGATTTTTGACATCTTGTTCCTGTTATTGAAGTGAGAGCACAGAGTCTTGGTTCATTTTGTTCCTTAAGTCTCATTTATGGAAATTGATGATCTTGTTTCCAGTAAAATAATGTTCATATTTCAGATAATCTTTGGTATTATTCTCTGTTGGTAGAACTCTAATTCTGAGCTACGGCTTTTGGCTCAGAGACTTGAGCACAAACATCCAGGTTGGTACTCCATTGGGATAATGAGGAATTGCCACATTGTCAGATTAGAGAGACATTAAACCAATAGCCTCATATATGTGTGTGTATGTATATGTAATTCCACGTCAAAATCTTTTCTTTAGAAAAAGAAACGTCATCTCTTGTGGACTTGCCAATGTCTATCCCTCCATCAACATCACCAAACAGATAACGTCATCATCTCACTTGTGGGAGCTTTTTGTGTGTAAATTGTCTGCTAAGTGTGGTCAAGTAGTTCACTGACCATACTTCACAAGTACATCTTTGGTTGTAAAGCTCTTCAGGATTTCCTGGGGTCATGAAAGGAGCAATGTAATGCAAATCTGTACACTTCTGCTACCCAATTCCTTTCTCTCCCTATGGAGGTCATATCAAGATTTATTTTCAAATTTTTTTTGCACACAGTTTCCCAGAGATTTCTGATGGGTAGAAGTAGCACTAAATGCAATATATGGTAGTATCACCACCTTGTATTCTGTCAGGAGAATTCCCAACCAGTCAAATATGTATAGGAGAAAAATCCATGCAATATCTGAGTTTCATCATGTGCATTGCTCCTTTTCTATTTCCTTTTTCAACATTTACAAGTCTAACTAAGCCAATGTAACGCTACTGCGTATTGGAAAAAAGGCACTATAGCAACTGACAGATATTGATTGTAACTTCCATTTAGGCTCTGACAAGTTCAGTTTACACGTTTCAGTTCTAACTACCGTGTTACATTGAGGATCATATAATTCAGAAATCCCAATGCTTCAGCATCTGGTTCACCAGATACTGATTCCCATGCCCCACTCAGACACACAACGGGGCTCTGGTTACCACACCCCTTTTGAAATCTACCAGGTTTGTTGGGAAAATGTATTACACTGCTGTACTGTGTAACATTGAAAAAAGATAAATATGTTGGAGCATTAATTACAATAACATCCAATTGTCCGAAAATCTGTCCATCCAGCACCAGCACCATTGTCATGAGTTTTACTGTAGGTGGTGTAAAACTTCACAATGAAAAGAATGGAAAACAAAAACCGAAGGCATTAATTAAAAATCTTGAAACACATTGTAATAAAAAAATCAACTTGTTCATTTGCTTTGGACTTTATCCAGACTGGTTATGAATTGTACATGAAGCTGTCAGTTTTCTAGAACTTTATTATTTCAAACTAATTTTAGGCATCTTTGTATAACAAAGAACTCCTAACTCTTCATGGATGGGGTAGGATGGAAAAAAATTATTTGTAACACTAAAAATACTGAAAACACTAAAGAGGCAGGCACGGTAGTGTAGCGGTTAGCATAAACGCTATTACAACAGTAATACGCAGTGTCCCGGGTTCAATTCTGGCCGCTGTCTGTTCTCCCCATGCGTGGGTTTCCTCCAGGTGCTCTGGTTTGCTCCCACATTCCAAAGTTGTACAGGTTAGGAAGTTGTGGACATGCTATGTTGGTGCTGGAAGTGTAGCGACACTTGCAGGCTGCCCCCAGAACATTCTATGCAAAGATGCATTTCACTGTGTTTCGATGTACACGTGACCGATAAAGAAATCTTACCTTATCTTAAATATCAAATACAAATCTTGATTTTTATTTTCTTCTTAGTGAAAAGCTGTGGATGAAAGCTATCCACTTGACTAGTTAATAAATCATCTCATTTGTTTGTTCCAGGTTTTTATCACTGATTAATCTTCTTGGAGCAGTTCAGAAAGATGATCAACCTAAATGGAATGAGAGGCAGTGATTGGTGTTTATCTAAGCCTTTTAATCCATGTTTCTATTCATAAGGAATTGTTATTTCACCAAAGTTTTTACTTCACTATGAATGGATTGCCCGATCTAGAAGTTTTTAATTCTTGTACAATGTTAATCTGTTATAAGGATATATGCTTGGGTATTCTAATACTGATTTTATTCATGTGTTAGGAAACTACTGTGAAGCAGCTTCAGTCCCCTCTTCCTTTACCTACGACTTTGCCCCTCCTTTCTGCAACCATTGCTTCAACGAAAACTGTGATAGCCAACCCCATCATGCATTTGAGTAATCACATCCATGATATCTTGTACACAGTGGTACAGATGAATTGTCCACCTCTTCCAGGTCTTAAGGATGAGAAGGTAACAGTTTTATTAGACCTTGCTATCTTTTAAAATACTAATAGCATTGGTTGCAGTTGTTACTTTTGTTTAAAGGAAAAAAAATCTGCCAGTGAGATTTGAGCGAAGGAGAAGAGTTTTCTTTGGGTTCAAGTTGTCATGTGAATAGAAGACTTTGCAAATTATCCATTCCAAGCCACAGAAATCTGCAGTACCTCAGAGTACAGTTGATGACTGGTTTGGATCCTTAATGGAATTGAGGAAGTTAAAGTGGTCATTAGTTACTTGGCTGCAGTTAATTCTGGCTAAATTAGCTGTGGGCAGATGGATTCCACGGTCTTAGCTGATTAAATTTCTGTAATAACCCTGTGCATACATCAGAGACATTAATTCTTAACTATTCTAACATAGGGCAAACTTTGTTTATTAGTATTTCAACTTAAAGTGCTGCATGTTGAAGAGAAGCAGCAAGTGAAATGTTTCTCCAAGCTATTCTTGTAACTCAGACTATATTGCATTTCTTATTAGGTTTTTATTCTGCACACTTCAGCAGCTTCACTCTCAGCCTGCATTTACCAATCTCTTTGTGACAGCCACAGCTACAGGTAAGTATATTCATTGTGATAACTTTCTTCAAGTTAAGAAGTGAGGAAAAGATAATGATGCAAGATAATATGAATCAAAATACAATTAACTGATCCAGACTCTTCTATAGTAAATGAAAATTTAACCCGTGACTTGACTTTAAATGAATGTCTCCACGTTGGTTTCTGTATTATAATAATCTGGGGTGGTTAGTTTGTCACATTTTAAGATGGAACAAAAATAATTTGTTTATAGAAAAGATTTTTTTAAATTATGAATTTCTTTTAACAGTCAAACAGCTACAAACCTGTTCACAGGTATGGTTTATCAGGGGCTTCTATTGGGTGAAAGACGTAGACTGCGGACCGAAAGCATTGAAGAGCACGTAACTCCCAATTCTTCACCTTCACATTGGCCTGGTAAGTTGGAAAGTCTTGTAATATTTTTTTTTAAAATTCAAATACAAATTTTGGATATTTTTTCTTCTTAATTAGTTATTATGGATAAAATGATAGTTATGCAAGAACATGTTCCTCCTGCTTGACTAGTTAATAAATTATCCCATTTGTTTGTTCCAGGTGTTTCATCACTGATTAATCTTCTAGGATCTGTTCAGGAAGATGATCAACCCAAACTGAATGTGTTGCTTTGTGAGGCAGTGATTGGTGTTTATCTAAGTCTTTTGATTCATGGTCTTGCTACTCAGGATAGTAATGAGCTCTTTCGTTTAGTTGCTCATCCACTAAATAATCGGACCTGGGCTGCAGTATTTGGAGGAGGTGCAAAAACTATAATAAAACCTAAAAAGCGGCCAGAACTTACACCAGGTAGGTCGATTTCCTTCAAAGTAGCAGTAGGAACTTTCAGAACTTTGCATCTTTATAGAATGCTTACTGTTATAAAGCATCCCAAGATGGTTCATAAGAGTGCAGTCAGTTAAAAACTTGACATAAAGATATTAAGACAGGTAACTAAAAGCTTAAACAAAGAAATAGGTCTTAATAAAAGTGAGAGAATTAGGAAGGGAATTGGGGAGTTTGATCAAAGCAGCTGAAGGAACGGTCTTCAAAAAAAACACCTCAACAACCTTCTAGACCTTGGATCAAACCTTTTGCTTACCGTATCTGATACGTTACAATGCTCAGCTTTAACTTCTTTTGTGATTTTTTTTTTCCCCTTTTGAAAGTTTTAAAGGATTTTTATATAAATGCAAACTTTTGCACTTGGCATTTTATCCATAAATGGGGCAGTTGAAATAAATGATTCCATCAGCATTTTTTAAGCTTTGATTTGTTTTAGTTGAACTCTTTTTGGCAAACCTGGTTTATTAGTGTACAACTAGTAACTGTGTTTTGCCTTAGATTATTGGGATTTTAGTGAAATGCACCAGTGGGGTTAATGGGGCTTTTACGTGGACTGAACTGAAGCATATCATTGGATGCCGATGTCCATTTGCCCTGCCTTGAGGTTTGGAATGATGTTACTAATATTCATCATTCAGAAAAGAAAGTCAAAGTGCAATGGAAAGGTGTGGGTGAGATTGCTGGGGGTTATAAGCCAAATCAGTAGGCATCCCTGCAAGATTGATCTATTTGTGTCCTTGTACTCTCAGTACAAGTCCACGAATATTACTACTACTTTTGTGTTATATTATGACTTCTATCGTGTTTTATTTTTTGCATTTCTAATGCTGGAAGTTCTATAATTATATTTTTCATGATCACATTTAGGAATTAATTTTCTCTGTTGACCATTGACAGCGTTGACATTCCTTTTTAAAAGAGCATAGTATTTAATTCAGTGTGATGTTATTGGTTATAATTGTCATTTTAAAACTATAATCCTTGCATTTTTCTAGTATTGGCCATCATAGAGTTAGTTGCCATCTGAATTTGACAGAGGGTATTTTTAAATGGAAAAAAAAAATTTATGGTGCAGGTATACCAAATATTTCAGCTGCATTAAATTTGGAGCAAAATATTGCCTTGAAGACAGAATCTGTAGATTTGTCCATGTCTCCCAGCTGTGAGACTGGAACACAACACACACCAGGACTAGATGGTGAGTGGCAACATTGGTTGCTGTGAAGTTTGGGGTGCTTTGCTCAGTTTTGAACTTCCGCTGCTGCTGCTGTGTGTGTGTAACTTTCCACTTACCAAAATTTCAATAAATCTGTAGGTAAAAATTTATTTAAGAATATATTTAATCTTCCCCAAAGCTGATCTCCAACCTGGGGGTTCTTTTGTTGTTAAAATGCATGTTATTGATTATCTTTTAAGATTTAAGGAATTTGAAAGAGGATATCAATTTTGATTAATGCTGGCATTAAGAGCAACAAACTTTAAAGTGTAGTGCAAGGCTGACGTAATTGAGAGGTTCACTGGTGTCTGGTATTACAATTGTAGTTAATTAATAGAATTATTAGATTCTGCTGTTTCATCTGATATAATCTGGAAACTGTAATTCACTGCGAATCATTTAAATCCAATTTGACCTGAGAAAAGTTTGCTGAATTGGCCCATCTGAATATATTTTCTGTTAATTATTACTTTACTGATGACTAAAACATGGAGTGGTGATAAAACTAATGCGAAGTTTCTTTATAAATCTGAAATAAATGTCAAGGATACTGTTGAATATTAGCAAGAATATCACATACATTTGAATAAGACTGAGTTCACAAATAATTTTAATTGAACTTCAATTGATTGTCAGCTTTTGCATCAACTGATCATGTTTCCCTTTTTGTTAACTTTAAAGTTTTTGGTTTGAATGCATATTTAAAGACTTAATTTTTGACATATTCCATCTTTCCTGGAAAGAAACAGTACTAATAATTCAAGGGATACAGGAGCTTTGAATTGTATTTGAGATGACGCTGGTCAAGTTTTAACTGATGCATCTTGAATGTCTGGTGCTGAGTCACTTTTCTTTCCAAAGATCGTTAATCTAAAGATCATGGGAGATGAAGCTAAAATGATCTGTTTAGCTTCAGGCCAGCCATTATGCACTACATAACCAGCAGCACAAAGATGTCTCACAACACGTTTATCACATTACTTTGAGCAGTTCCTCCAGAAGACATTGATCGATACCGCCGGAGATTTAACATGAAAATGTTGGTTCCTGGTAGACCTGTAAAGGAGACTTCAACACCACCACCTGTACCTGCAGATAGACCTTCATACAAAGAAAAATTCATTCCACCTGAACTCAGTATGTGGGACTATTTTGTAGCCAAGGTGAGAACAATATTTTTATATGTAAGTATTTTAGTAATTCAGTCAAATGGAATATGTCTCCTTGTAGCCTTTTGTGTGATTTAATCAATGTTGAAGAAGTTTTTAATTTCTCTTGGACCTTGAGTATGTTATGTTCATTGTGACCAATAAACATATCCATTTGCTGTGTTATGTTTGGGTGTAATGCCCATATTTGTCAACATAGAAAATAATTTTGTACAAAGACAGGTTTCAAAATAGTGGAACATAGTGCTCATTGAGCACTTCAGGCAAAAAATTCTTGTGTAGTGCAGTATCTTTGTGAATGTGTTTAATCTAAAACCTGATGGCCAAATGTCGTTGCATAGTCATGCACTCCTGAAATTCAACCCGGGTTCCAATATTACATATGCTACATATTTGCACAGAGAATACAGTGATGTCAAATGGTGTGCATTGCACATCTTGAGGCCATATGCCATGTATGTTTGAGGTGCATGAAAAGTGTGGATTACTCAAATGAAAACAGGCCTCAACCGTTGAGTTAGGCCTGGTTTGGAATTGGTTAAAGATAATAATTTAATCCATACTACATCACTGCACGTGTTAATTCTCACCCTATTGTGACAAAGTCCTGCATAGCAGACTAGGTGATCCAAGACATGTTGGCAAACAGGATCCAAAATTGGCTTGGTGGTAGGAAGCAGAGGGAAATGGTGGATGGATGTTTTTCTGACTGCAAGTCTGTAACAAGCAGTGCACCAGGGATCAGTGCTGGGGCCTTTGTTGTTTGTAATATATGTAAATGATTTGGATGAGAATGTAGGTAGTCTGATTCATAAATTTGTAGATGTGAAAATTGGTGGCGTTGCACATCGTAAAGAGGTTTGTCTAAGGATACAGCAGGACATCGATCAGCTGGAAAGGGGCAGAGTGGTGGCAAATGGAATTTAATCCAGACAAGTGAGAGATATTGTACTTTGAGAAGTCAAATTCTGGTAGAACGTGTAAACGGCAGGGACATTAGGAGTGTTGCTGTACAGAGAGACCATTGGGTGCAAGTCCATAGATCCCTGAAAATGGAGACACCAGTGGATATGGTAGTGAGGAAGGCATGAGTATGCTTGCCTTCATAGGTTACGACATTGAGTATGAGAATTGGGTTGTTATGTTGTGGTTGCAGAAAACATTGCTTGGACCACACTAGGTGCATTGTAGACGGTTCTGGTCGCCATGTCACAAAAAGGATGTGGTAGCAATTGAGAATATAGAATAGATTCACCAGGATATTGCCTGGAATAGAGGGCTTTAGGAGAGATTAGATAGGCTGTGTTTATTCTCACTGGAATGTAGGAAGCTGAGCGGTCTTGGGTTTATAAAATTTCAGACGGGCATAGATAGTGTTGATGATCAGTCTTTTTCCCAGGGTTGGGGAGTCTAGAACTAGAGGGCACAGGTTTAAGGTGAGATGGGAGAAATTTAACGATCTGAGGGGTAAGTTTTTCACACACATTTTGATCATTATCTGGAACCATCTGCCAGAGAGGTGATGGAGGCAGATACAATTACCACATGTATGCTGTATGGTTCTATGGTTAAAAGACATTTGAACCAGTACTTGGATAGGAAAGGCATAGAGGTATAAGGGCTTGATGCAGGCAATTGTGATTAGTAAGATGGACATCACAGTTGGTATGGGTGATGTGGATTGAAAGGGTCTGTTCTTTTGTGATTTGCTGTGTTTTGTGATTTGATGTGGCTGTCTTTCATTTTTCCTATCAATTTTGTTATCTAAGCGTCCCTCTCAACCTTCCGCTCCCTTGATGTGAACCCCCTCTATTGAAATGCTCCTTTCCCTGATTTCCAATACCCCTCCTGATTTTGTCTTCCCTACACACCAGTTCTCTCTCAAGCCTCCACAGCCTGCTCCCCTATCCTTCTGGAGACTACCTGATTTCATCTGCTACTTCTACCGATACCTGATGGCTTTGTCCTCGTGCACAGCAGAATTTAACTTGCAGGGGATTTGCACAAAGCTGGCACGGGCTCCCTCACTGTAATGAGTTATTTGCCTTTTTGAAATGTGGAAGAGCTTCTAGGTCATTGTATTAAGGAAACGATCGTATACATGTTCAAAATTCTTTGCCTAATCCCATTTTAATTGGTGTATTTGTGCTTTAAAGCCATTCCTGCCTCCATCTGAGAGTGGATTTATGTACGATTCAGATGAAAGTATTCCTAGTGACGATGATGACGACGACGATGATGATGATGCTTTTATTTCTGACATTCAGCTGCAAGAACATTCTGATCCTAATTCGTACAGGTTAGTTACAAGGATCTTTGTTCCAAAGAAAATTGATTCATACATACTTTTTAAATTTAAATACATAAAGCTAAAGAAGTTACTTGCAGAATTTTTGTTTAAACGTACTTATTTTAAAAGATTGGGATATTTCATAATATTGACAGCATATGAATTAGTTTTGAGGGCAAACATGGGGGAGTTTCACTATTAAAAATGTTTCTACTTTTTGTAGAAGACTGCTATCACTTGCTGAGATTTTTATTAATCTGATAATTTTTGGTAGTCTATTTAGTCAGGTCTATTCACAGATGGCAAATGTGGTTTAGCGGCATATAAGGAGCAAATTAGGGATGTAAGTAGACAGTGTGTGAAATATGATGACTATGACTTCAAGCAAACAGGAAGGTGATAGAGCTTCAGTCAATACATTGGAAATTGGCCATTGGCAAAGAGGAATGTGAGAAGCTACAAAAGAAAAGAGACCTCGCAGTCTGATGGCTTTGGCTAGGTTTTTAAATTTATTCATTCTTGGGATGTGGGAGTCACATTTGTTGCCCATCCCAAATTTCCCTGTACCAAGCAGCTTGCTAGGTCCTTTTGAGAGCAGTTATGACTCAATCAGATAAGCATGGCAGGTTTCCTCCTTTGAAGGACTTCAGTGAACCAGATGGGTTTTTCTGGCAAATGGTAGTTTCACGGTCATCACTGCTAATACTAGATTTTTAATTTCCAGTTTATTTAAGAATTTAAATTCTCTAGCTGCCGTGGGTGGGATTCAAGCTCGTGTCTCTGAATCATTAGATCAAGCCTCTGGATGCTAGTCCGGTAAATTAACCACTTTTTGTTATTTTAGTCTGAAGGCGAGACTATCAGTAGTTAAGTTCTTAGACTAGTGTAAAGACATAGCTACATCTCCTGTTCTTTGTTGCTGTTCATTTTATTTCATTTGCATTTTTTTTGAAGAGGATGGCCTCTAATTAAGAATCTGTACTTGATGTTTGTAAAAAGAAATTTGAAGTATCTGGCAATTCTATCTATATTTATTTTCCAGTTGGGCTCTGATACGTTTAGGAATGGTTAAGCTCGCTCTGAACAATGTGAAAAACTTCTTTCCTGTTGTAGGGTTGGATTTTGCAGGTATGGTATTTCCAGTTTAAGTTATATTTTTTAAATTGTGTCACAATTAGAAAAATACTGCATTTGAAATGAAATCATCACGTGGAATTTAAAAAGGCTTTCATTGTTTATTTGTAATTGCTAAATAACTGATTTAATTTTTTGCATCCTTCATAAAAACAACTCTTAACATATTAACACAAGACTTAACATATTTTGAATTGGTATAGACATTTTTACTGTGGCAAGCACCCCTAGATGTCCAAAATAGCCTCCTTGCCATTACTCTCACTTCTGACATGAGTAGTTAAACATTTGGTTTGGTGGAAATATTGGCGCAAGCACAAGCAATGTCCACTGGATACAAGCAGCTGAGACATAATGTCAATGAGCAATGATTTGATGCCAGCATTGCCATTTTGCAACCCATCACTCCAGTTAATGCATTGCTCTTAAACCCACATGGCTGCACACCTATTCAGTAATGGATGGATGTCCATGAGTGGTATTTGAATGGATCATCTGCTATTTATTGGTTAGTTGCTAGTCAATTTATTCTATCTTTTGGTTTGTTTCTCAAGTACCTGGTAATTTCTAGAGTTGATCCAAGTTGCAAAAGTTTATAAGGAAAGGTATGTCAAATGCTGAAGGCCTTTTTGCTGACTTCTAGCTTCTGGCTAAGCCAGTTGTTCCTAGGATTGAGTGAATTGGTATACATTTCCTTTGCAACTTTGTGTGACTGCATGAATGTAGGGTGTGCAGATCAGGGCAAGCTACTAAAGAGAGGAAGGAGAAGGGTCTCAGAAGGAAGCAGTAATCAACCAGAACGTATAAAGAGCTACTCTCCCACCTCAACTTTAGCAAGGAGCAATGTATGTCGAGCTTATGCTTCAGTAAAGGAATATGCACTGAATTTTACCATCTGATCTATCTCAAACTGCACCAGTGGAGCAGATTAAGGACCATATTGTTGAAGACTGTCGAGGTGACTTTTAGATATCTGTTACCTTTCAGGCTGGCATATTTGTAGTTTATCTAGGATTGCTGTCTATGATTTTTTTTAAAAGAATGTCATTTAGGCTTTCCATTCAAAGAGGGCCTGGTATATATTGTTCTCTAATGCCAGAGACCAACAAAATAGAGTGAACATGTAGTTTTGAGAGGATTATAATTATAAAATATCCATGGTGTGGGATGCCGCTGTCTGCATGCATACTACCTTATGGTTGCTGAGTATCAGCTCTGCCCTAAACTAGATCCAGAATGGTTTTGTGCTCCCTCAAAGACCAGATGGTGTGTGAACATAGGCAGTAAATCATGCATATCATTGCATGGTATCCTGGCCTCAGTCATGATGCCTTCATTCTGAAGCAGTACCCTGTGCCAATTCAACTTGAACCACAAGATAAAGAAAAGCTGCTGGACAACAAGAATGTTCTGTTCACTGACAACGTGGTGGATGACTCTAGTGTGTACCTGTAGAGGTGGTCAACCACGCTGAAACACTTCCACCTAGACCACTCTGGGGAAGCTATGAGTTGTCAGCAGAGTTTTTTTCAATCTAATATTTAAATGACTTTTATTTCTTTTTGATTGTCACTGAAACGTTCAGAAATACTTGGTCTTTGGTTCAAGTTAAAATGTGACCTAGCTGACTTTTTTTCATTCTGTCTCAGTGGGGGCAAGACCCACCATATCAACCTAGACTATTAAAGAGCAATGCCCTGATTGCCACTTCAGCACTTTCACTAAAATATCCCAGCTGTTTGTTTAAATACTTATCAAGTTGCATTTTGGAAGCTACTATTGAAACAGTAACCAAACATTCCATACCCTCTGATTCTTGATACATAAATTGTTGGAAACAGCACACTAGAAATTCAGACACATGGCACTTTTATTTTTAGCACTACACATATGAAAATCAATTTTCTCTTTTCTGTAGAGGAACACAATGGCTCTTAGTTCCAGATGGAATTGTGCCACACCGAAATTTGACCCAGCTCTTCGGGTCACAAATTGTGTTTGGGTAGTTGACTTATTTTGTTCTTAAGGCATGTAGCTAGTGATATCATTCCCTGCAACATGCTTTGCCAAAAACATTAGTTCACATGCGATTTTAGAGGTGGTAATGACAATTGACATTCTCACATGAAGTTTTTTTGTAATGTTGTTATCATGGCAGCAACCTGATTTAAAAGATATTCCCTGATTGGGTCAGGGTCAGGTGCTGGGAACACAATTTGGAATCATCCCCCTGAAAAGAATTTTTGCCTGTACTCAGCCACATGCATCATCCTACCAGCTCTAAGCATGTGTGCATAGCCACTTCCCCCAACATCTCCTCTTTTGCACCCATTTAAATTTTACTATTTAACATTTTGTCTCGTCTCTTATTCTTCCCAACAAAATGTTTCACCTTTTAGTTCCCTGCATTTAATTTCATCTGCCTTTCATCCCTCCAGTCTTTCTGCATCCTCCTGGTCTATTTTGTTCAGAATCAGGTTTATTATCACTGACATACGTCATGAAATTTGTTGTTTTGCGGCAGCAGCTCAGTGCAAGACGTAAAGACAATAAAAATTACTACAAGTTACAAAAATAAACAGTGCAACAGAGCAATGATGAGGTAGTGTTCATGGACCGTTCAGAAATCTGATGGCGGAGGGGAAGAAGCTGTTCCTGAAATGTTGAGTGTGGGTCTTCAGGCTCCTGGACAACAGATTCTGCCAACAGCATTGGTGTCATTGGCAAATTTATAGATGGCATTTGAGTTGTGCCTAACCACACAGTCGTGAGTGTAGAGAGAGTAGAGCAGTGGGCTAAGCATGCATCCTTGAGGTGTGCCTGTGTTGATTGTCAGCAAGGAGGAGATGTTACTACCGATCCACACTGACTGTGGTCTCCCGATAAGGAAGTCGAGGATCCAATTGCGGAGGGAGGTACAGAGGCTCAGGTTTTGAAGCTTGTTGGAGTGTGTGTGTGTGTGTGTGTGTGCTTTTGCTGTAGGCAATAATCTCATGGGTTGAACTGGATGAAATAATTTATTTAACGAAATAGTTATAAGTATTAAGGATTTTGTAATGAAATTTATGAAATCTGAAATTTCTGGGATTTGCATTATCAATTCAAAAAAAATTAATTTTTTGAGCGTGTGCTTCACATTAAGTCAAACCACTTGCAAAAATAAGAATTAAATTTTTTTCCACCCTAACATTATTCACACTGTTTTTGAAAACAGAGTTCGATTCTGTTTTATAGAATCCTAATTGAGTTTAAAAATTGACTGGCTGTCTGTTAATTTTGTTTTCCTCAAATGTATTTTTTCCATAGATCTTCCAGTAACTTCTCCTTTGGGTAATGCTGTTATGAAAACCTTGGAAAACTGGCAGCAGATACTTCAGGCAAAAATGGAACAGTTTGAAGGCCCGCCTCCAAACTACATTAACACATATCCCAATGATTTCTCTAATGTTGGTGGACCAGCTATTCTGCGACACAAAGCAATGCTTGAACCAGAAAACACTCCATTCAAGTAAGGGAACAAATTAAATATAGGCTTGGAGGGGTATATTTTTTATCAGTTGACTTTAATTAGTGCTGTCATAATGATAAGTGAAAAAAATATTTCCATGGTTAATCATCGGAATTCATCGCTAATAAACTTGCGGCAGAAAATGCTTTTAAAATGGTGTAGGGAGCCCAAAGAGGTGATGGTTGTATTTTCCATTATTTTTCTTATGAATATAACTACCAAGTGAACACAACAATACAACACTGGTAAGATTATATAAAGATGTCAATGGTATAATGATTGCTAAATGTCTATTTCCACATCCTCAATTATGTGCAGTCCTGAACTTACAGGGCTCCTGGTCTTTGGTGGTTTGAAGTTTAACTTTTGATGCTAATGATGATCTGTTAACATGGTTTGTTTAATCAAGAACTTTGTGCTTCATCTGTTACTATGAAGTTCCAGTTAAGTTTAAAATTATTGGTAGCAGGTAAAAAATAGACCTATAAATTTATTGTTATGCTTATGTGAACAGAATTTGTTAACTATTTATTTTACTTCAGGTCAAGGCATTATTCCACATTCCCTGTTAAAAGGCTGTGGTACTTCCTGATCAAACAAGAAATTCTGCAAGACACATTTATAAGATTTATATTCACAAAGAAAAGAAAGCAAAGTGAGGTAAATGGGTGTAAGGATAAAAGTTGTTGCCTTTTTTTAATTTTGTAGCTGGAATTAGTATTCTAGATTTAAAGACCAACCTTGTATTTGGCATAACTTAAACTAAAGGATGCTTATGATGATGTGTCAACTTGTAATAATTCAGTTATAAAAGTCAGCTTAATATAGCTATATTTCCTCCCACATCTTTCCTCTAGGAATAAATGGGATGATTAGTTAAAATGAAGGTCAAGCATTTCCCACTTTGTTCTTGATTTATTCCCACCCCCTACCATTGTAATTATTGGGTTTTGTAAGCAACATTAGCCAATCCACTGCAGGCAAGCAAAATTTCATTTCCAATAAAATGTTGGACCTCAGTGATACAATTAGTATTCCAATGCCGTTATTATCATGATAGTAAAGCAATGATTGAGAAACCCAGGAAATAGTTTTTGTTTTAGTATGCTTTCTTTGTGGGACACAAAATCCAGAATGCATCTTGAACTTTGCAACATAATTTTGGGGTTCCTGACAGTGATCAACCTCAGATCCCTCCCACATGCATTTGTCTTGCCATGTTTTCCAAAGGTTAAACTTCTTTGGATTTCTTCCTGATGATTTAATCAGGATGTTCAATGGGTAATTTACACTTGAAAATCATGAAGGGCTTGGAAACTCTTAATGTGTGTGGGTAATGTGTTCTGCATATTTTGCCCTTTTTGTCATTATATATTTTGTATTTACTTAAACCTAGCAATTTTGCATCCTTATCCATATCTGCTAGTGTAATAAGTGGCCCCTAAATTAAATTTTAGTAATCCCTTTTAAGCAAAAAAGATTTGTGGAATGTGACAATTACTGAAGAACAACTGGTAGTAGGAGCTGGGTAATTGCACTGTAGGCTGTGATGCAGAACTTTGCCAAGATCAGGTGTTATCCTTGATCTATGTTGTTTGTAAATTTTAGCAAGATCACTATTTGGAGGCATTTGAAACAGGCTTAGCACCTCTCTAATGGAGGCAAGGGAAAAACATGATGCAGGGTTTCATCCCGAAACATCAACAATTCCTTTACCCCAACAGATGCTGCTCGGCCTGCTGAGTTCCTGAGCAATTGTTTGTTGCTCCAGATTCCAGTAGCTGCAGTCTCTTGTGTCTCCAAAGGAAAAATGATTTTTGATTTATCCCAACTATGGATATTCCATCAAATCTTGTTAAAAGGGCAAATGCGTATGTGCATATTTGGTGGGAATGCAATTGTCCATGACTGTGATTAAATTCATCTGCCCCTCCATGGCCACAGCTCTGCCAATAACATAATCTCTAGAGAATGTTGTATTAAGAATGCCTCAGTGAAATGAGGTACCAGAGATATACTAGTGTTATGCACTAGCGTGTGTGTGTGTTATACCAGTGTTCGTAGAGTCCTGGCCCCTAGGAAAGAAAAATAGCATAATGGAGAAACTAGGGTTGAGTGTGCCAGAAATTGCAATTGTTATCAGATAACCTTTCAACAATGTATGCAGACTTAATATCTTGTGCCATTTCGAATTACCATTTTCCTTTTTTTAAAAAAAAGTATTGGCAAGAAACCTAATCAATTATATCAGTTTGTAAAAGTTAATTTTCTATTTGGTTTAATATTAGTGAAAGGAAATGCGCATTAAATTGGAATGGTTTTCCATCCCTTAAATAAGTTAGGCACATCATCAGTATATTGCTTGCCACCTTGTTTTATAGTCCTGGCAGTATTGTTCATTTAGGCTTTTATCTTTTTTAATGTGAATTATTTCAAAAAATATCTAACAGACTGTAAGAAATCTCTTCAGAAATAAAATAAAAAATTCTATTTTACACAAATCTGGTTATGATTTGAATCTTGTAACAGAAACCACAAATAATTCTCAATCTATAAGAATAAATCTATCTCATCCACCTTTATTTGCAAACTGCACAATTTCCTATAAAAGGTTTACAAACCAAAGTGCTTTTAGGTCATGAAGTTCTTAACAAAATTTCTTTTTATAACTTCACAATATGCAGACTCTGTTTATTACATTTTATTTTTATGAAATTTGTGTTCATTGAAAGTTTTGCACATTTCATCTAATGGCAAATTAAAAGGATTGATTAGCCATTTTTGTGAAATGTCAAATCATCAATTTGTAATGTCAATATAATACAATTGCTGCCTTTGCTGATGCAATACTACCAGGTTTTCATTTTTTTTAATTCAGTAAAAACATTTTATTCATTTTCATTTTGTTTTATTTCTGTGCATGTGTAATGTGCTGTGACTGTGTGCTGTGTTGTGTAGTCAGTAGAAGACCATGTGGACCAAGTCAAACAAAACTACGTCAGGGAACATCGTGGAAGCAACAAGGTAGTATTCCTTTCCCACCCCCTTTGTCTTTAGCAGCTGTTGTAATTGCACTAGCTTCAACATCTTGTTTAATGGTCTGTGAAGTAAATAATTGTGCACATGCAAAGCTCTATCTCATTGTTGTGACTGGAAAATGCAATGCAAATGTGTCATTCATTCTGTGTGATTTCAAAAGGGTTACGTGGATATTATGCACAGCTTTTTGCTGCATTGCTAAAACCATTAAACAGTTGGTAAGGCTGGTAATTCTTTTAACTTATCGCTGAATATTTTATTTCCAAATAAAAAGGCAAACAGCATCATTGGTACAGAACTTGTGCATTAAAATTTATTGAAGTCTTGATCTGTACATCATTTTATGTAGTACTGTCTTTTAGGTTGAAGCAGATATGGGATTTCCTGGTGGAAAATCCAAGATTATTCATAAAGATTCTGATGCCATCATGGCATTTGCAATTAATAAGGTAAGAAAACCAAGTGGCTTATAATTTTTTTCCTTGTAATCCAAAAACATAAAATTCTTTACAAACAAATGATATTATCACCTTTGCATTTGGATTTTTTCTTGTATGCTTATCGCATGGCCAAATACAAATGATATCAACACCTTCCTGTTGAAGCCAGTGGCTATAACTTATGACATGTGCCCAAATAACTTTTACATTGTACTGCACATTTTGCATGACCAGCTCACACATTTATGCTTAGGCTTGTGTACTGAATTCAGCTCTTCTAAGTGACTTTTTAACCCTTTAGTAAGATTAGCTAAATTGCTAAAATATCCAGGTGAAAGACTGTTCTTGAAGATTTCTTAAAGCTGCTCTACTCTTCCCAAGCATGATTGTGACATGGTAGGATGTAAAAGATATAGAAGTCAATGAGAATGGGAGTTCAAAGATAACAAGGTTGGGGAGTGAAGGTACCTGGTCATGTGCATTTTGTCTCTCCAATATAGAAGGTAATATTTGAGCACAGCCTCCAAGTTATGCAATACCTAACTCATCAAAGTGGCAGGATTGCAGAGGGTTCATCAAATCTATTTGTTGTGACATCACTTAGCTATTGCATACTGCTTGTGCTGAGCATCTAATCTAATCCTGATGTCACTCAGCTCCTTTTACACATCTGAACAACAGTAAATTCTTGATGTGATTACTGACATTGGTCTTGCAGGAAAGGGTTTGTGAAAGGGGAAGGGAGTTGGGGAAGGGGAACGGAGGGACAGGAAATTCGAGGAAGGGCATCTGGAGGAGGAAGGGGATTAGAGTGGGATGGTGAAGTGAGTGTGTGGAAGAGGTATGGGCAAGAGCATGTGGCTTTGTATCCACAAGTGTGTATGTGTGTGCATAGTCTGTGCAAGAGAGCCTGGTCTCCATTTTGTTTTGGAGATCCTTGCCATTTGACTAAAACTTTGCTCTGTCAACCTTGTGTGATAGTTGGTGTGCAGTGGCTGCCCCATACTTCGAAAAAATTACGTCTTGCATTCCTCAAAATGCTGGAATACACCTCCTTCCCTAAGGGGCTGCCCAAGAAGAAAGTATCGGTTTGGTGGTAGTGGATATAAACTATGGATTTTTAACATCCATCATTTTGGTTGGATGTGCTGTCGGTCTCAGTAGGCTGTGGGAACTTAAAGGCTAGTTGATTTTGGATGATCCTTCTTCAGAACTCATTCCGTGATGGAGGCGATATCCTGCTTTTGGCTCGGGATCCATATTTGCAGAACTTTTGTTTTCACCAGATCTCTTGTATTTTTATATTCTCAATTTCTCCTATGTTCCTATTCCTGCAATGGCATTCTCTCGTATGTTTTCGCACACTGATTATTTACATGTTCTTTCATTTTAGTTTCCTTCTGTTCCTTTGTTGAGATGGTCCTTTAACTGTTTTCTTGTATGTAGTTTGTAGGTCATTCAGTCTTCAACTTCACTAAGGTGTTGGTATAATCTATTCAACCTCTGAGCAAATAACATTTCAACTTTTAAGTTTTGAATTCCCAAAGATTCAAACACACAATGTTAAATTGCTGTTTCTCTTTGCACATGCTGACTTGCTCCATGGGACATTGTTGCCCTCAACACTGGTGGATTTGGCTTGGGTGGGAGATTATTTTTTCAAAAAATCAGAAATCTGAAAGAGGAACTCTGTCTACCCTGAGCCTGTTTTGGTTTTAACAAATGGAATGGGGAACAAGCAAGAAGAGAGGTGGTCATATAAATCTATTATAAAGCACAGTTGGCCAGGCTTCCCAGGCCTTGGAAACCTGGCAAGGTGGAATGAGACAAGAGTGGCAGGATTTGGTAAGTCACTTTATAGCACTGCTCGTGCATTCTTCCTACCAGCATATCTATCTGCTCTAAGCCTGGCTTAGCAGTAACCTTTTGCTGCGGCATTCAGGAGTTCCGACTAGGCCAAGAATCAATTTATCAATTATGCTGCTTTAGATGGGAAACAATTACAGGTTGTTTGCGAAAGATGTAGTTCTGGTTTTTCTGAAGTAGCTATTACACAGTCCTTCCACTTTTGTGTTGTTATCCAGGGCTATATTTCTAACAACTGTTTCAGATTACTAGTATGTTGCATATTTTTTCTAGTACTAGTTAGATTGATCTGCCTATCAGGGTAAATATCACTACTAACTTCCAGTTTATTGAAAAGGTTTTCTTCTGTGCTCTTAGTTTGGTTTCCTTGGTGTGAATTATTTTATTTTTCTCTCCCCTCATAAAAGGCAAATTCCAATGAGATAGTTCTGGCTTCGACACATGATGTGCAAGAACTTGATATATCTGCGATTCTAGCTGCTCAGCCTTTTACCTGGATTGGTGAAGATTCAGACAGAGATTCTAGAAGGTTCTAAAGTTAATATTTTTAGAATTTTTTTTGTATATAGAATCATAAAATTGTTTGGCATTGAAACAGGCCCCTTGGCCCAAGTTGTCCATGCCGACCAAGGTGTCTACCTGAGCTTCTCCCATTTGCCTGAATTGGGCTCATATCCCTCTAAACCTTTCCTATCCATGTATCTGTCCAAATGTGTTTTAAACATTGTAATTGTTCCTGCCTCTACCATTTCTTCTGGCAGCTTGTTCCATATGCCCACTACCCACTGTGTGGAAAAACTTGCCACTCAAGTCCACTTTAAATCTTTCCTCACTCGCCTTTAACCTATGCCCTCTAGTTTTGGACTCCCCTACTCTGGGGGGGGGGGGAGGATGAAGATGGTGACCATCCATCATGATTTAATAAACCTCCTATAAGGTCACTCCTCAGCCTCCTTCACTCCAGGGAAAACAGTCCCAGCTTATCCAGTCTCTCCTTATAACTCATGCCCTCCAGTCCTGGTTACATCCTTGTGAATATTTTCTGCACCTTCTCTAGCTTAATCACATTCTATCTATAGTACAGCGATCAGAACTGCTCACAATATTCTAAGTGCAGTCTTACTAATGTCTTGTACAGCTGTAACATGATGTCCCAGCTCTTGCCCTGACCGATGAAGGCAAGAGCACCATACGCTGCCTTCACCACCCTGGTTAACTGGGTCATCACTTTCAGGGAATTATGCACTTGTACTCCTCAGTATCTCTGTTCTACAACACTTCCCAGGGCCTTGCCATTTACTACATAATGTATGTCCTGATTTGCTTTACATTGAAATAAAAAGTTCACATTATCTAAAGTTATGATAAGTTACTGGATGATGGTACATACAGCACAGAAGTGGCCCAAACATCTTTCATTTATGGTCTACTTGAGTCACTTTGTGTCTTTCCTCAGTCAACTCCTGTCAACGTAAATTCTCATTTCATTCTTTCATACTCTCAGTATAACCTGTCTGTCCTACCCTCTGCTCTAAATTTAGCATCACCCTTCAATATAGAAACCATTATAATGTCTAAATCATTAATATCTCTTGTAGTTCTGATGATCTTGAGCATCGCTCAGCGGGGAGCACCAGCCAAACAAGTACAACTCATTTTGGATCCAGCCAGCTTTCTAGTTCGTCTTCAATGCCTTGGCTAGGAAGTGGGCAAACCAGCACAGGAGCCACTGTGGTACGTCAAGAGCTACATAACTCCTCCAATATTGTTAATTTTGTTTATAAAGGAACTCATGACTTTAGCCAGTTTAGGATTGCATGCTC
Source organism: Pristis pectinata (assembly GCF_009764475.1). Classification (NCBI taxonomy): domain Eukaryota; kingdom Metazoa; phylum Chordata; class Chondrichthyes; order Rhinopristiformes; family Pristidae; genus Pristis; species Pristis pectinata. The sequence goes on from NC_067432.1 coordinate 14,054,298, forward strand.
CCTAACTGCTTGCAAATGTAAAGGGTATTTGAGGAGGTTAACTTTAAATGATTGAAACAAAGTGCCAAGAATTGTTGAATATTTTTCATGTGTTACCCACTCACTGACCTCTCTTGTGACCCATGTATTTAACAATACTCTTTTTGCCTAATATATTTCTAAAATATTTTTCTCTGCATACCACCCCTTTGTTTTCCTTCCTTTTAACCTCTTATATTTGTAATTTCTTCTTGTGTTTTGGCTTTTCCTCTCCAGCTTTAAATTGCTTCTGAACATTTATAGAGTGAATTCCATGATTTTAAAAACACACTTGCAAGAACAAGGAATTAATTTATTGAGAATTTTTTGTAAACTTTACTCATAAAGACCTACTCTGAATTACTCTTAATCAGTTTTTATTTTCATAAGATCTTAATTGCATAGAACATGGATTTCTAGGAAGTTTGATTATGATACTAAATACTGAGTCATATCGGACAAATCCCATTCCCGTCAATTATTCATTTCATTTATCCAGTGAATAGCTGAGCCTTACATATGCAAGGAAAGACTGGATTGAATTTGGGCCAGTATTATCCACTTTAATTCACTGCATTTCAGTAATCAAAACAAATATTAATTATCATAATGAACTTCACCATTTGCTTAGAATGAAAATCATTTTTTCTTAACCAATAACCAAACTGGAATAGTCCCTTTTTCAAAATAATGCAGTAAATTGGTAGTGGCAAATTAGTAGTAAAGGTAATTATATGCAGTTGTACTCTCTGTATTGCATTGAATCAATGTGCATTTATTAATTTATGTATTTTCTTCATTGTAGATCATAAAGAGAAATTTGAATAATGTGAAGAGGATGACTTCTCATCCAGCTCACCGATATTGTGAGTGCTAAGCCAATTCTGTTTCTCAAACCTAACAGAAGACCTTGCCTGCCTTCTGCCCAAAGACCTAATAAATAAGTAAAAATTAACAACAAAAATGTTAGAACAAATAATTTTGTTATCTAACTGAGCCACCCAGCTTTCAGTCAAAAACCAGTCTGGTTGTCTGATTGAGATTATGTGCCTGAGCAAGGTTAGGCATTAACAGCATCTTCAAATCACAATGCACAGTTCTTTCTCTTTCTTGCTCTTTCGTTCTCTTCCCTATATCTAACCATATTTTTGCAAATGCTCACTCTCTCGCACTCTGCAAAATTTAAAAACTAACAGGTGTGCAGGAAGTCCTGTTTTCAAATAAAAACAGAAAATGCTGGAAGATTTTCAGGCATTGTGTGTGGGACAAGTTAACGTTTCTAGTCAAAATCCTGATGACTGATCTTTGACCTGGAATGTTAACCCTGTTTCTCTTTCTACATATGCTGCCATACCTAATGAGTGCTTCCAGCATTTTCTCTCTATTTCAGATTTCCAGAATCTGCAGATTTTGATTTTGCAGATCCTGTTTTTATCAAGTTCATTACATTGAGGAAGGAAAATGGGTAACATTAAAGACTGTGGCGCAAGATCAGTCCACAGACACTTTCACATGTACTTGTTGGCCAGCTTGAAATCCAAACATACTAATTGGGGCCAATGAGCTCCTCAGGCCTGCTCCACTCTTTAATAAGATCATGACTGATCCATTTATAACCAGAACTCTGCCTTCTACCCACAGTTACCTTTTGGCCATGTGCTTATCAAAAATCTCTACCTAACTTTGCCTTAAACGTATTCAAAGACTCTGTTGCTACCATCCTCTGATGTAGAGACTTCCAAAAACTCCAGCCCTCTGAGAGAAAAACTTCAGCTCATCTCCATCTTAAACAAGTGATCCCTTATTTTAAAACAGTGACCCCTAGTTTCAGATTCTCCTACAATTATTGTACCTGCATCCTTTTGCAAATGCGTCATCAAAATCAACTAAATATGAGATTACACACTGACACTTAATGAATTTCTGATTTTTTGAATTGAATGGCAGTCTTGACCTGAAACTTCGACTGTTCATTTCCCACCACAGATGCTGCCTGACCTGCTGAGTTCCTCCAGCATATTGTGTGTTGCTCCAGATTTCCAGCATCTGCAGTCTCTCTTGTGTATCCAATTTTCAGTCCCTTTGCATTTATTCCTACGAAGGGCAGGGCATTTGCACTTAAGACTAATCCCTTTAAATATTGATGATTACTAAATCCTTTGAAACAAGAGGTAGAACCAATCCTTTTTAGGACTTGAAGGGATACAGCTGGTTGCTTTTATTATGAATGAAAGGAAAAACAGTCTACCAAATAATAAATTTATTGTATGCGGAAAGAATTTATTCATGTGCATTTATATTTATTACCCTCTGATGATTACTTTTGATTTGTACCAATCAGATCTTACAGGTGCACAAGATGGAAGTGTCCGTATGTTTGAATGGAATCGGCCGCAGCAGGTTATATGTTTCAGACAAGCTGGCAATGCCAGGGTTACCCGACTTTATTTTAATACCCAAGGCAATAAGGTTGGTATTTAATGTAACCATTCTCAAGTTTTTTTTAGATCAGTAATATAAAGTACTGAGGAGTCATCCTTCCAGAAGTTATGAAATTTTCTTAATCATTCCACCCCATTTAGTTTTTGAGAGAGGTTTCCCAAATTACTAGAATGAAGGTGTAGAACATTTATTAGTTTTACACATTATCCAAACGTGATCAGTTGCTTTAGAAAGCATTTGTTCCATAGTCATTGTGGTGGAAGAGCCAATAAAACTGAACATTAGAGGCAACTGATACTCATGCTTTTGGTGCTAGTGACCAAAGTTGAATTTCTCACCCAGTGTTTCATAAAAGTAATTGACTGTTTCAGTAGGTATGCGTCTTTACAAATAAAGCAAGAAGCAACATATTTAAATTTTGTATAGTGCTTTTTGAGGTCTGTGGAGAAAGATCTGTGTGGATGGTGATGTGACACTAATTTGTTACTCATTTCAAAAAAGCTGGAATGGGTGTAATGGACTTGTCTCTGTCCTATATAATTTGCTGATTATTTCACAACCTTGGGATGTCAAAAGTTCAGTGGTCATTGGGGAAAGGAAGGAAGAATAACAGCAATCAATTTCCTTAATAAGGTGTCTCAAAAAATTCTCCTTTTTAATGCTTAATATCTTTTACATCCTCCTGAGAGAGTTCATGTGGTGCTTCCCTGTAACATCTCATTCGTAAACTGCTACTGAATGGAATAGTGATGATATTATTTTTGGCTGAATTGTGTCCTCATTTCTGGAATGGGACAACCAAGTTTTTGGTTCAGAGGCAGTAATGTGATACTGAACCACATTTTAAAAACTTTCAAATTTTTGGAGATTTTTTTTCCCCCTAATTGCAAACCTTGATGTAACAATCACAGGAAAGTCCCATTTGCCTGTATTTGGCCCATGTAGGGAGGAGTGCAACTTTATATAGGACCAGATGATGATTCATGTGATTAATGGACAGAAAATCACTTGGTGTATTGGGAGTGCATGTCAATCCAGCTGTAAATCTTGAAATTGAAGAGGTCAGGAAATTCGACATTGTAGCCAAAAGGTTTTTTAAATTGATACCACAATAGTGGTAATTTCCATTGCTAGGTGGAAAAGGAATGCTTGAAGCATGAAATTATTATGTTTTGAGTTCCACCACAACCTCTTTTAGATGTATCATTTTGACTAGGCTATTAGATATGGTGTTTCTATGCTTTGAAAAATAGTGTGGGTTTTATTGCTGGATGTTCTACTCAGAGGGGCCGATCTTCCATCGCAATACCAGTGCTTGTATCAGGACTTCACCCATGTTTCTCAGCTGAAGTCTTAAAGTCCAGCCCTACCATGTGCTTAAGGGAACAGCAGCATCTTCCACTGGGCCAGTTGCCTTTGTATTTCTCATAGTCCTGTAGGGCACCGCAGATCTCTGCAGATTTCCCAACCGTGAGACTGCAAATATATTCCCATACATCCCACACATTAAATTTGGTACAGTTACAGTAGTTTCATTAAAGTGAGTGGGAAGAATTGGCTGCCACGCAATAGGTTTTTTTTATTTGAGTTAATTAAAATAGGTAATAGGTTTATAATTTTGTGTTGATCTTTTAACTTGTAAAAACAATGCTAATAATTTTATTTTTTAAATGGGTCATGATTGATTTGGAATGTTTATTAGTTTTAAAGGCGTTCATGAACAGTGACAGGTTTGACAGCCAGTGAGCCTGAGAATGGATCTTCACCATCTGTCAAGACTGTTGTGTGAGCGCAGACTACTGCTTGCATTGAGATGGCCCATAATTGTACTGCATCACACTGTGGTGAAAGACAGGCTTCCAGTGGAAGGCTGTACCCAAGACCAAGCAAACAGTGTGGCCTAAGGGCAATCAGGCAGTGAACCTAGTGCAGTGGAAGATCTGCCCCAATATTCCTTTCTCTATAAATGCTCCCGTAAAAAGTTTGACTAAAATGTTCCTTTTATGAATGTTTTTTTAATCTGTAGTTGGGAGTGGCAGATGGCGAAGGTTTTCTCAGCCTTTGGCAAGTCAACCAAACTGGATCTAATCCCAAACCTTACCTTGTAAGTTACAGAAGTGATCTTGAGACTTGTTAAGAACATATACCTATTTTTGGCTTTGTTGTTGAATAAATTTCTTATTGGACGTTATAAGTTTGCTAAAGATGGGTTCAGTATTTCTTAATCCCTTCAGGACATATATAGAGTTGTCTTTCTTCAGCCAAATAGTAAATGTGATTTCTAATTCTTATAGTAATTTGTAAGTAATTATGTGTAATTTATACATAGGTAATGATGAGTAATCAGGAACAAAGCAAGTGATTTTAGTTTGGAATATTGTGATATTATGTTTTTTGCTTAATTGCAGAGCTGGCAGTGCCATAGTAAAGCTGCTGGTGACTTTGCATTCATTACCTCTTCAAGCCTCATAACCACAGCGGGGCAATCCAATGACAACAGGTACAGTGAACTCTATTACAATAATAGGAGAAGGTTTGCTTCCAGATAATAAAGGAGTCATTTTCTAAAGCCCTGCTAATTTTTTTTCTTCAGCTTGGGTCTTGGCATATTTTCTTCGTATAATCAAAATTATTTGTTTGTCCCATAACTGAACTTTGTAGATTAATTTTACAATCTTAAAGAGCACATCTACAATTCAGCTATGATCCACATCTTTTTACTCTTTTTATTGAATCCTTTGTGGCGTCTAGTAAAGAAAGATCTTGTTCTGCACAGTGTAAGAGATGAGCATTTTCCTGCCCTCTCTTATTCTATAAGATGCAACAAAAGGGGTTTGTGAAATGAGGAATCTTCAGCAACAAGACTGGTGTAAATCTGGTACAGATTTTGCAAACAAATCCTTTGGCTTGGTAGGGTTAGTAGGGGAGACCAAGAATGAAACCAGGAAATGGATCCCTTTTATTGTCTGGAATATTAATCACCTACATCTGTATTTCCTATAAGGATAGAACTGCTGAATATCAACGTAATAAAAGAAATGTTAGATAAGTTATTAACTGACATTTTCTGTTTCTCTTCCCAGAAATGTTTGCCTTTGGGATACACTGATTTCGCCACATAACAGTCTTGTGCATGGTACGATTATTGTTTGTTAACTTTATAATACCTGTTGGTGATTTAAAAAAATATTTTAATATTCTCTATTTTTACATTATCAATTTCATAGAATTCTGCTACAGTTCTGAGGAATTCCTCTACAAGTTCCCTTACAGGAAATTGGATTTTACTCTTTGTTTTAAGTGTACTATGATGCAGAAATCACGGTGTGTAATCTGATGTATGTAGTATAAAAGGGTTGCAGTGATAATATTCAGAAATCCTGAGCATTGGAAACTGAGGCTGGGTGATGCTGTGTGCAAGATATCAAAATGAGTGTAGAGGCCACTTTTACCTTTTGGGAGGTCAAGTGCAAGAGGAAAGTACACAGTAAATGGCAGGACCTCTTAGGAGCATTGATGTACAGGGAGACCTTGGGGTGCATGTCCATAGCTCCCTGAAAGTGGCAGAACATGTAGATAAGGTGGTTAATTTATCGGTTGGGCACTGAATATATAAGTTGGGAAGTCATGTTGCAGCTATGTAAAACTTGAGTCAAGCCACATTTGGAATATTTTGTGCAGTCTGATCACTGCACTATAGGAAGGAGGTGGAATGCTTTGGAGAGTGTGCAGAAGGGGTTCACCTAGATGTTGCCTGGTGTGGAGAGTAGTAGCTCTAAGGAGAGGTTGGACAAACTTGGAATGTTTTCTCTGGAGCATCAGAGGCTGAGGGGGGCAACCTGATAAAAGTATATAAAATTATGAGAGGTGTAGATGGGATAGATAGTCACTCTTTTTCCCAGGATGAAAATGTCAAATATTAAAGGGCATAGGTTTAAGGTGAGAAGGGGAATGTTTAAAGGAGATGTGCAAGGCAAGTTTTTCTATTTTACACAGTGGTAGATGCCTGGAACATGCTGCCCAGGGAGGTGGTAGAAGCAGATACAATAGCAACATTTAAAAGGCATTTGGATAGACACATGAACAGACAGGGAATTGAGGGATATGGACCATGTGCAGGCACATGGGACTAGTTAGATTGGCATCATAGTCAGCACAGACACGATAGACCAAAGGGTCTGTTCCTGTGCTGTACTATTTTATGTTCTTTGATGCATCACATCCTTCCTTCAAAATGACATCAAGCCATTGAGAGGGACTCTGCCACATCAGCCACCGTTGAACGTAGATGTGCTGCATTGATGAAAGGAATGGTACTTTGGAGTGACAGCTCTACCCTTGGAGTTATTACAGAATTATCACATGTCTGCAAACCTTGTGTTCACTTTTGGCTGTCCCTTCTCGTCTTTTCAGTATTTGCAATTATTGATGAATTACAAAGCCTTTTTAGATTCTCAGAAGGTGCTTGGCATTTTTGTTCCCAATTGTGATAAACCCAATTCCTGTTACCCATTTCTATCATATTTTTGTGTAATTTTTAGCTTATATTTGAATGTCTCCAATAGTTATGTAAACAAGCGCGAACATAAAAAAAATTAAGTGCAACTCCTACTTGATTGTTTAAATTTGTTGGGGGTCATGCATGGACAAAAGTATAAGCATCCAGTTTTATGTGCATCACAGGGACATTTGCACCAAAGGGACATTTACCATATTGCAGCAGATTGCTGCAGATGCATCAAGAGCATGCACCATAAATATAAAAATAATGAATGAAATACTTCAATAGGTTTTTGTACCTTGTTTGTGGTGTCATTTGGTCCTGGTATTTGACTAGCTACATGATGAACTAGATTTCACATCACAGATTGTCATAGGTAGGAAGACAGTACAATATTATCAAAATAAAAATTACTACAGTTCTTGTTCGGGTTCCATAATATTTGTGCTTGAGTAATTTGTTATGCTAACCATAATTTTTTTAATGTTTTCCTTCAATACCCCTTAGGCTTTGTCTGCCATGAAAATGGTGCCACAGTGCTTCAGTATGCACCAAAACAGCAACTTCTTATCTCTGGGGGCAGGAAGGGCTTTGTCTGCATTTTTGACATAAGGCAGAGACAGTTGCTGCACACATTTCAGGCACATGACTCTGCAATTAAAGCACTTGCTTTGGACTCTTCAGAAGATTATTTCATTACAGGTTCAGCAGAGGGGAATATGAAGGTAAGGCTTTTGTGCAAAAACTTCCATTAGAGGCCAACTTGGCAAAAGCCTCTGTCTCATGTTAAATGTTTTGTATGTTTCATAGTTATATGTATTACCTACTGAAATCCACCATCAGAGACTTTTAATGTTCTGATCTGGATTTCTAACTAATATAGAAAAACAATCAACTGAATAGGACCCACTGCACACCATTTAATAAAAGTCGAACTTTATCCATGCATCAGATGATGTAAGCAAAGGAGAGTATGTGTTCTGTGCGTTACTACTAGAATTGCAGCCTCTACATTTTCCTCTGCAGCCATTACCTTTTTTTGCTTGAACTGCATGTGATTTAGGAGGGAACATGTGCTTAGAAGCGGAAGATGTAGGTGAGGTCCTAAATGAGTACTTTGCGTCAGTATTTACCAAGGAGAAGCATGTGGAGGATAGGGAGATCACTGCAGAGCGTGCTAATATGCTGAGGCACTTTGAGATAAAGGAGGTAGTGTTGGGTCTCTGAAAGAGCATTAAGGTAGGTAGGTCCTCAGGGCCTGATGGGATATACCCCAGGTTATTGAGAGAGGCAAGAGATGAGATTGCTGGGGGCTTTGACCAAGATCTTCGTGTCCTCTCTAGCCACAGGCGAGGTCCTGAAGGACTGACGAGTAGTTAATGTTGTCCTATTATTCAAGAAGGGAAACAGACACAATCCTGGAAATTACAGACCAGTGAGTCTCACGTCAGTGGTAGGGAAATTACTGGAGAGGATTCTTCCGGATAGGATTTATGAGCTTTTGGAAAACCATGGCCTAATTAGGGACAGTCAGTGTGGCTTTGTATGGGGCAAGTCGTGTCTTACTAACTTGATCGAGTTTTTTGAGGAGGTGATGAGGGTGATTGATGAAGGTAGAGCTGCAGATGTTGTCAACATGAATTTTAGTAAGGTGTTTGACAAGGTCCCTCATGGAAGGCTCATCCAGAAGATTAAGGTGCATGGGATCCACAGTGAGTTGGCCATTTGGATTCAGAATTGGCTTGCCCATAGGAGACAGAGGGTAGTGGTCGATGGGACTTATTCTAGCTGGAGGTCCATGACTAGTGGTCTTTCGCGTGGATCTGTACTGGGACCTCTGCTGTTTGTGATGTATATAAATGACCTGGATGAAAATGTAGATGGGTGGGTTCATAAGTTTGCAGATGATACGAAGATTAGTGGCGTTGTGGATAGCGTAGAAGACTGGCAAAGGATACAGTTGGGATATAGATCAGTTGCAGATATGGGTGAAGAAATGGCAGATGGGGTTTAACCTGGCCAAATGTGAAGTGTTGAACCCTGGGAGAGAAAATATAAAGGGACAGTACACTGTTAATGGCAAGACCCTTAACACTGTTGAGCGGAGGGATCTTGGGGTCCAAGTTCCCTGAAGGTGGCTACACAGGCTGATAGGGTAGTAAAGAAGGCATATGGCCTGCTTGCCTTTATTAGTCGAGGCATTGAGTTCAAGAGTCATAAAGTTATGCTGCAGCTTTATAAAACTCTGGTTAGGCCACATCTGGAGTATTGCATTCAGTCCTAGTTGCCCCATTATAGGAAGGATGTGAAGGCTTTGGAGAGGGTGCAGAGGAGGTTTACCAGGATGCTCCCTGGATTAGAGGGCATGTGCTATAAGGAGAGTTTGGAAAAACTTGGGTTGTTTTCTCTGGAGTGGCTGAGGGGAGAACTGATGGAGGTTTATAAGATTGAGAGGCATAGATAAACAGCCAGTATCTTTTTCCCAGGGTTGAAATGTCTAATACCAGAGGACATGCAGGGGGTAAGTTCAAGGAAATGCGTGGGGCAAGTTTTTTTTTTACACAGAGAATGGTGGGTGCCTGGAATGCGCTGCCTGGGGTGGTGGTGGAGGCAAATACAATAGGGGCATTCAAGATGCTCTGAGATAGGCACGTGCCTGTGCGGGAAATGTAAGGATATGGATATTTAGGTGGAAAGGATTAGTTTAGTTGTGTATTTGATTACTAATTTAATTAGATCGGCACAACATTGTGGGCCGAAGGGCCTGTTCCGTGCTGTACTGTTCTATGTTCAATGAAAATTGTGGCTACAAAATTACAAAAATAGATGACTCTGCATTAGTCCCATGTTGTCCATGTTGTGTCTTATTAATTTGGCATCCTGTACTTGGTTATTTTTGGTGAGTTCACATACTTAGTTGTACTCTACTCTCCCCAATTATGATCTTAGGGTGCCAATTAATCACATTTTTTAAAAATCCATGTTTGGAAACTAGCGTGCTGCACTCTGGATTTGCACCCTGAACTTCAATTGGTTTTTCATATTGCCAATGGCATTTTTATGAAAATGAATATTGACAGTGCAAAGGAATGTACACCACTAATGTTTTAAGGGTTAAGAATTTTTTGGAGCACAATTAATAGTTTAGATGTGGAGATATAAGACCATTACATGATGAGATCTGGCACTTTGATTAAAGAACCTGGTTTCCTGAACCTGGAGAGTGTAGCCACATAATGATTATGAAAGAAAATTAAAATCAAGACATCCTAAAGTCTGCCATTGATACCACTCTCCTTCAGGTCCTACAGTCTAACTTGTTCTTCCACACTGATGCCTGCTCCAATTCCTTTGCCACAGTTCTGCCTGTTCTCAACTATCTTTTATCACAGCTGTGAGGTTGATAATTGGCACTGTCCTGTGCCCCCTAAATTAATATTCTGTTCCACATCACTGTTTATTTTGCTTCAGTCTCTGTCTCCTGTGATGCATTTATTAGCACATCTGATGCTCCTCACCTAGAACTGGTCATTTGCTATTGGTACATGGCATTTCTGTAAAAATATAATGAATAACTGGCAGTTTTAAAAAGCACTTTTACTAAACTTCAAAGAAAAAATTAACTCTAGGCAGCAATCTTTCTCACAAAGTGTACAGTATAAGAACAGTATTTTAAGTATTTTTTTGAGTAACTGGAAAACTGATTAAATGAACAAAATTGATACTGAAGTAACAATAATTGACATGAATTTCAGAGAATTATTAATGCTTTGATATTTACATTTTTTGTTTTTCAGGTATGGAGGTTAACAAGTCATGGATTAATCCATTCATTTTCTAATGAACATGCCAAACAGTCAATCTTTCGCAACATTGGTGCAGGAATTGTACAGCTGGAAATCCGGCCAGCCAATCGCATCTTTTCCTGTGGAGCAGATGGAACTTTGAAGACGCGAGTTTTGCCAGATTATTTTAATATCCCAACTGGAATGTTTGACATCTTGTAGTTTACTGGGCTTATTCTGGTTTCTGGCTATTAAAAAACATGGGCAACTCCCATATAGTGTGGGAATGCACAAGCTATTAGAGCGTGCTTTATGTTTGAATGGAAAAGAGATCCTAGGTTCAGCTCTGTGCAGAACACTTCTATTAGTATCAGATCTTGGAAGACTTGAAATATATATGAAGAAAGTCATTTGAAGAAGTGTAGTGTGGCTTTGTGATTTAAAGGCTTAAGAATCCATATTATAAACCCATAGGACAGACATGCATGTACTGTATTATTACTTTTAAAAGCAATGCAGTTGCAGGTTGTTGATAATGCATTGTGAACACAATGCAGAATCTTTTGGTGTACTGTAAGTGAATGGACATTAAAAGTATGTGCCCATAGCTAAAATCCATCAGCACTGAGGAAAATTGTATGTAATAATGTATTGGGAAATCCCATATGTGATGATGGCGTGAGTTGATTTCTAGAATTTAAATTCATTATTCTATCTTTTGAAAGAATTTTCAATGTTAACACTGCAGCAGATAAATGGTCTTAACTCAAAGTTGCAATGCAGAAATGGGATCCACTATCATTTGGATGTACAGTTTAATTTGACAATTTATAGAGATTTCTTTTTAATTTAAACACTCAAGTTAAATCTATTGAATGAAGCATTTAATGCCTTTATTGCACACTTCTTAAACCTACTGAGACTGTTGTACTTTATTGCAAACTATTCATCATATTATTGTGTAGTGCAGTCTAATAATGGCATTATATATCTATACTTGAAAAGCAGAAAAACCAGATGGTTTTTTTTTGTTCATTTTGAATTAGCATTATTGTTAGTTTATCCATTAAATCTGAATATTGCACTATAATATAAAGTATAATATGAAGACATTTGTATTTAAAAATGGAAGAATCCTATAATGTGTAAAAGATTTGGATTTCCTTGGATGAATGTCTGGCTTAACTAGCCCAACACATTATGTAATATGCTGAACACTTAAGTTATTTTATTCTGTGAATTAAGATAACATGCAATCAAGAGCTGTGTAAGGTCTTCTATTTTGCCTGTATATACTTTTTAATTTATTGTATTTTTGTTTCCTGTATGTACATCTTGCTAAAAATAGTAAGTAAATCCTGAGGACCATGAGATAGTATTTTGACACATTGTCTGTGAAGTTGTCTTCTCATATTTTGTGTCTGTATTCTGTAACAAATTCATTGCATTTCTTTGTGGACTGAGCAAGGTATGGTCTTTACACCTAGCGCTTTGAACTATACCCAAAATAGTTGTGCGTCCCAGTCTTTGTAAGAATAAATTTTTAATGTGTGTAGCTAACTGTCTGCTATATCATCTTTGTTGTATTAGTAGAAAATAGCCAGCATTTGTGAGTCTGTGGTTAATGTATTATCTCAGAACAATGGCACCAGAATTGTGGCTTGTGATGTGTTGTGACAGTTATCCCACCTTGCTTATTAGTGCTGTGAATACTGGAACCACAAAACAAAAGTCTCCAAAGCTGTGAGATCCCTGGGATAAACTCCTTCCTATTCACAGCTTTCAGATATGAAGTTGAAGAGCAATCAGCCATTAGCTGCTCTCCTGTTTCATCATAACTACCAAGAGCGACATAATTGCCAAAACACTTGCTGTATGTCGCAGCATGGCTTCTCAGTGCCCTCTGTGCTCTTGACCAAAACTAAGATCAATTTCATGAGCAATCTGTTGAAATAACACTTGTAGTTCTGGACCCTGTTATGATTCATTAAAATACAACTAAAAACCCAGTCCAAAGATCTTTCTTTGATTTGAGGAGTGATAGACATGGATGCTCTTCATCCAGATGGCCCAATTGCTCTGCACACAGTGGAAGTCTTGTGTGAAATAGTAATCCTGCACAGCTACAGTGCTGTAATTCTAGTTTTGGAATTCCCCATGTTACGAAAAACCTAAAGCAACAATTGTAATCTGTTGTAAATAATTATCATGATTAAGAATGATCTGATGTCTACATGTAAATCAACATAATTACCATTTCAAAGATGGGTCCAAGAAAAATATAGAATTAAAGTGCTTCATTACGTACCAAACAGCATCATACAGCTGGTATGTTGACTATTATCTGAAATTTGATTTGTTTATTATTTTATTAACCACTAATAAAAACTGCATTTACCACAATGTTGCATTATGAAACATTTTAAAAGGGTATAAAAAGCACAATTAACAATTGTGAATTTATTGCTGAATTTCACAACTCTCTGCTTGAATGTTCAATATTAAAAACTGATGGCAATTTTTGTGTTATTGTACAATATCTAAATTATTGCAAGTCTCAAATTTAAATGCTGTAAAGTTGTACTGTGCATATATTTGCCATAGATGTGTGTATCTTTTACAAATACACTTGCAGAACATTCACAAATAATTACACAGCAATCATTTACTCAAGTTTGTGTACAAGGAGTTTTTTTGGATTTAGATTATTTGGATTGTTTATACTGTAGCTACTAGTCCAAGAATGTCTGCGTTCATTAAATTTCTGTGTGGTCTGAAGAATTTGGAAAATGTAGGTGGTTGAAGGATCCCAAGAGCATTTTAAAATAACAAATTTGGCAAAAGTGATGGTATTCTCCATGGGATGTATTACAAGGTCGGGCAACAGTCTGCAATATTAGTGCCACTGCAAAGTGGCAACTACCTTGCATGAATGTGGCACTAAAACTACAGTATAAATGTAACCTCCATGCATTCTGACAGTATCAAACTGGTTCATATATAACAAATAAATCTCTAATTCCTAATGGAAAGAAAGCATTTAACAGTTCAACATAGAAGTTGCAGATATATTTAAAATACTGTATTAGATTTTGTGCAAGTATCGAAATTATTAGAGTTTTATCAATATGGCATTAGAGAAAATTGTCTTGTGAACATCTCAAGAATTAGTAGCTGTACCAGTTACACATGCATGAATTGCTATCTTTTGCATTTATTCAGCTGGTAAAAATTGTAGACCATATTTCTTTAAAAAGCCATTTTCCCATGTATGCAAATGATGATCATGTGGATTATAGGATATCATTGTAAGCATTTCATTTGATGATCTTAAATCAAAACTTACGTCAAGTTGCTTCTCTTTCAACAAATCAAATGCAAAAGCTATTTTGGAGTCCTTGGTATCGGTGAGGTAGAGGATCCCACGTGCAATGAATGCATTCCCAGCCTTTGATTTGGGGTAAGTGGTGTTAATATTCTGAACAATCTCAAATGATTTTTCACTGATTTCAATTTGGCCAACAATTATGTTTTCATCATTATTAGAAGCATAGATTATCCAAAGTCCACTTTTATCTGCAGTTAAATCAAAATATGTCTTTGCATTTTGAAAGAGATAATTGCGATTGTTGTGCAAAGCATTTTCCATTTTCAATCGTTGAAGCCGTTTCCCATCAAGTGGAAATCTAAAGCAAACATCAAGAAAAGTTAGTACACTTGGGTGTTTCACTACAACTCTTTTCTGAAATCTTTGTGTAATTTTTTGTTTGAAGTCCCATCTTCCATCAATTCTGGTGAACCAAAGACTGACCATGTATTTTAAAACCATTATTGTGAATGCTACCAGTAATGCAATGGTATTAATCAACAGTTAACATGGAGCAACAAATTGGAAACTTGATTTTCTTTAACAAAAAAGTTTACAGGTAGTCAAGGCTGTAGCTAATTTTACATTTCCCAAAGTATTTTGTCAACTCAGTGAAATGCTTCATCCACAAAAGGAGGAGATAGGATCAACATCTTGCACATCCACGCAGGAGAAAACAAATAACACTTCAGTCAGCAGGACCAAGCACAACACCCATTTTAAGATGGAAAGCAGATGTTGAAAATTCTAATAATCAATCTAGAAAGTCTCCATTGTTATCAGATTAATTATTTTTCCAGAAATATTAGGATCCCATTCACTTTTGTGGGTCAGTGCAGTTCCTATGTACATCAAATTGCAAGAAACATACTGGTTTGCATATCCTTATTGACACAAAACTTGTACAACTATATTCAACAGAAATTACTCCACTTGCTATATGAGAGAAAACAAGCAGCATCAATATATTTTCCCATAGAGTAACCACCACCAATTATGTGCATTGGTGATGTGGATTTCAAATTTAGGAGAAATGTAAAAAAAAGGATTTCCACTTGCGTAATATTTTCCATGAGGTTGTGATATCTGAATGTGCAATGTAGTTGGTCAATGATTCACTTTGTATAATGTAGGAAATTCTAAGGCCAATTTCTGTATAGTAGTAAGGTGATATCAGTTTTTTTTTATTTGAGAAATTGGCTGGAACTGGGGAGAGTGCATTGGGGTAACTCGATCACATTCTTTGGTGGGGGGAGAAAAATATGCCATGGGATTGGCGTACTTGCCACCTTGGTTAAAATCTCCTATGAAAGACGACACTTCTCAATAGTCAGCTCAGATATTTATCATCAATGTTTGAGGTGGGGCTTGAACCTGCAACTCTGCAGAAAGAGTGCTATCAAATGATTCATGACTGACATAAACTGTAGTAACATGTACCAGCAGAAACTAAGGCTATTGTATTCTTAGAATATTACAGTTCAAGCTTGATGGTTGACATAATCATAAAGTGAAGTTACTTTCTCTAATGGCATCAGAAGGAAGTTTAGCAGACACAATCTGCCCTGTTTTATGCATGCCTATCATAACCAAATGTCTAGTTCCTAGATGTACAATTGTTTAATGTAGAAAATGGTAATAAAATACATAGAAAATAATAACTGCAAAGTAGTATTAAGCACTTTAAATAACTCTTGCCATTGTAGGAATAACAATGTTAAAAAGTAAATCATTTCAATTGCAGCTAAAGATATTTTTATGCAATCAGGAAAATATTTTGTATTAAAATTGAAATGGGGCTAAAGCTAGTTAAAGAACTCGTTCATCTGTATCTAAACAATGTTTTTAAATTTATGATAAATTATGCTGCAAAGTTAATGGATTTGTTAACCTCATCAGAATATAGAACCTACAAAGGCAATCTGCAAGTCCTCCTTTAAAGGAATTTTGCCAGCAGCAAATTGTAGGGATCCAGATGACAATGAAAATATTTCCTGATCATTTTATACTCATTATTGTTCTATAAAAATACAATTAAATGTACTCACTTTATAATATTATCAGATCCTCCTTTGTGATAATAAATTGAACCATTGTACACTGCATGACCACAGCCATGAAAGAAGTATGGTAATGTTATAGTTTTGAAGTCAGTTCCATTCTTAAGTGCTTCTAAATTTTCATATTCTTTAACTGTCAGTCCTATAAACAAAATGCAAGATTCAATAACAATCCTTCATTAAAAAAAATACATGGCTAAACTGCCTTAATAATAATGTTCAAAGTAAACTGCACACATGAACCCTAATGCCTTCAAGTGGCAAGAATGTCACAGACTAAAAGGTAGCTACTGTGTACAACTCGGAAACCAAGATGTACAAGCAGGGCAGAGATGAGTCCCAAAATTGTGAAGACAAAAATAAGGTAACTTCCAACATTTGGAGGGGTACTGTAAACAGTTGAAGAGTAACAGGCCAATGTCTGTTTGGAGCCTGCCACTGGAAAATTCAATAGTGCCTAACTGAATGGCCTTGCATGCTATCTATTACATCTTTCTTTGCAAAGCAGATTATATCTTGGAGGGGGCTCAAGTTGAGTTGGAGGTGCTGATGTTGTAGGGAAGAGGCTTTAGCACAAGACCAAGGCCTTGGGTTAACAGAGGGCATGGATCAGTGCTTTTGGCATCCTTAGGACCTAGGACTTGTGGACTGTGGCCTGTAGAAGCATTCATTCATAAAAATATCAAGAACTAGAAATGACTTAGTTCTTAACTGAAACCTGTCCTCTGCATGCCTGTGGTCTCAGTGAAGCGGTTTATGGTATACTTGTAGGCAAATAAGCCATGTACTGTACATGTGACTCGATAATCATCACATGTGTTGCAAGTGCATGTGGTGGCTGTTGTTCTCAAAGAATTAATACATGCTCTGCTGTTCCTGGTGGCTCCTAGAGGTTATAATAAACACTGCTAACCAGCTCTACCATAGTGGTTTGCAGAGTGCCTCATAATAGCTTACATAATTATTTGATTTTCAATGTTTGATTTAGTATTAGGGAAACTCAGGTACGTTTAGATGGTTGAGCTGTTTGCAACAAAGCATATTAGTAACAAACCTGAAAAGTGTTCAACAATCCAAATCTGTTCATTATGCTTCAGTGCAGGGTCTTTCATCCATGCTCCAAATGTGTTTTCTATCTTTGTTACATTGTAAGGGTCGTCCACTGATTTTATGGTACGTCCTATTCAGAGATATTGCTTAAGAATTAATGCAAAAGCAACACAATTCAATACCATAATTAAGGCCAAAATAGGATGAAATAGTACCGGCTTTCTTTGAAAATGAGCTCTGTATTTTTTGTGCAGATGTCCTTCTGATTAAACTGTCGTCATTTGGTTCAGCGTGGGCTTCACCTAAATTTGAACACAATGGTGAGGCAAGGTCTTCTCAAATATTGAGTGCCACATTCCCATGGAGGGCTCAAATGTAAAGGTCCATTACCATAGCTGACCAAGTTCTGTTGTTTCCTGGACTTTCCTCTGGAACCTGGTGGACCAGGGGGACCTGGTGGTCCCGGTGGTCCGGCTGGGCCCGGTGGACCTAAAGGACCTCTCTGACCTGAGGAAGAAGGAATTGCACAGAGAAATGTAAATCTGTCAGTAACTGTTCACTGTTGATGTGCATGGGTAGGAATTGCAAGGAAACAGTAACTATAAATGCTATGTTAATTTACACAAACCCCACAACCTGTTTTCTGAATAAGTGATAGAACTTCATTATTAAATCCATAGGACATCTTCATTGTATGTGGATTATCTCCCTAAAAACAACCAATATTAATGAAAGATGTCATATTTATACAGCACCTTTAACAACTTAAAGATGTCCCACTGTAATTAAAATACAACTGAAATGTCTTTGAAGTGTAGCTACTCTAAGAGTAGGAAACGTGGTTGCTAATTTGTGTGCAGCTAGCTCCCACAATTAGCAATATGATGATGACCATATCATCTTCTAGTGTGTTAATTGAGAAATGAGTGAACACTTCCCTGGCCTTCATCAAAATACCACTGTGGGTTCTCCTACCTCGATCTCAGTTCACACCGAAAGCACCTCTGAGTGTGCAGACTCCCTCAGCACTGGAGTGCTGTCATCAGCCAAAACATTTGTGATGCAGAGTGAAAGTGCCCAACAACTGGATATCATGAGGTTGGAGGCATCTCAAGGCACAAACTTCGATTAGACCGAACTGGAGAGCTGAACACCCCAGTCCCACAATCCAGTCAGCAGATTCAGGCCAGTGAAATACTAGCCAATCACAAAGTGAAGGCAGGAGTCTGGGGCAGTGGCACTCATGTTATTAATGAGGGGTCCAGCAGACCATGTTCATAGAAATAAGCTAACCTTCTGTAGCTCTCTTTGGCTGTGCCACCAGGAGACCTGGATGGAGGATGCAGTCCTTCCTGTTCTGCCCCATTCTGTTGGGGTGCCATTTTGTTTTTACTTTATACCAGCTCTAGGTTTTTATTTCTAGTGTTAATAATCCCATTTCAAAATAATTATAATCTTGATAATATCAATGTTGCCAAGTTAAGTTTAGTGCCATATCATGTGAATAAATAGATATCAGAAGTTAACATGTCCAAGTTTAAAACACAAATCTTAAATACAGGTAGTTCTGCCATAATGCCTGTTTCCATAACGCGAATTGGTTATAACACAATTGATGGATTAGGGAACCCTATTTGCATTACGTGGGGTGCATTGGTTAATGCACAAATGCGATCAGAAAACTCTGTTTAAATCTGTGGTTTGAAGGCAACCATAGCCTCTAGTGCTATAATGTGTCTTTCTATAATGCGAGCTTTCTTAGGAATGTAACTGTCGCATTATAGCAGAACTACCTGCATAAGAAAAAGGACAGAATTAATGTGTGTTCTCCCAATCTTCAGTCAATGGGAACCTTGACGAAACTGGGTAAAGACTTCTCTCTTGCTCAAAGTTTATATAATATTCTAGTGAAGAATCCCACGGAAATTCCTGGTACACTGCTGCCACCACACTTGTCCAGATTGTAATAGTGTCTACACTTCAAAGTGAACTTACTGCTTTGGGAACTGAGCATATCAAGGCTATACTGTAAAAACCCAGTGAGTATTTTAAGTGCAATTACATTATTACATCGCTTGATTGACTTTACTGGATCTGCTATTTTTTTTAAAAAGGCACCAACTTTTAATACCTTTATGAAAATGACCCAGAGTGTCACACCACTACATCATTCTACTTGTATTGGGCCTACATTCTGACTCCTGGTTTTTGAAATGACAGGTAACATCAGTTCTCAATTCTCATAAGTTCTAAAAATAAGTATTATTATGTGTAAAGTAGAATGTCTGGAGAAATGTAAATAATAGCTCCTGAAGTAGAGTTTCATTCAATGCTTACTGTAAACATCAGTCAAGTCAACGCTAAGCTTTTCCATGCATGTTTCCTAATGTATACTCCCATCTTGCACTGCTCTTCAAGCAGAACACTAAATCGTAAGTATACCTCGTAATGAATTCTTGAGTGGTGTCATTCTCTATGATATGCTGAAGGTGACTTTCAGTTGGCAGCTACAATAACCACACAGTTGGCGAAGTTGCTACTAGCAAGCTCGTTCCACAGCAGCCACAAAGGCTGCTACTGAAGCAAGGGAAAAGGTACAGTCAAAAAGGCTATGAAGACCAAGACTCATTGACATGATGCTAAGTAACAATAAGCACCCACACTAAGTCAACTATACTTCTCATCCTAGGTCCACCCAAAGAAACAATCAGCCTTCCCTTTCTGTACCATAGATATTTGGTAGGACTAGGAATGGGGCAAACAGCTGTCCGTATGTACCTGAGAATGACAACTTTCAGGCTGGGTCTCCAGTGTTAGTGCAGTGGCCAAAGGCCCCTCATGCTTTTCTCCTGAAAAGTAGGTGACCAGCAATTGAAAAGGGAAACAATTCAAAACCACTTTTTAATGCTTTAACATCAATTTCCCAAAACTCCTGTCAGATCCAGCAAGGAGTATATTCTGTAAATGGAATTAGCACAATTATAAATTTCATTACTAAATCTAAGGGAATAATTAATCTAAGGGAATAATTAATCTAAGGGAACCTCACATTGGGCAGCAAGCTTTAAACCTCCATATAAAACCTTATGGATTACCTTCTAAAATGATCTCATTGTGAGGTTCTCCTTTATCACCTTTTGGTCCTGGTGCACCTTTTGGACCTGGTAATCCGTCTGATCCGGGTGGGCCTGGTTCTCCTCTGTCACCCTTTGGCCCTGGCTCTCCTGGTTCTCCTTTCAGTCCTGGGGGAGCTGTGATTTGAAAGAGTGGTTTTGCTTTAATGTAAATGCTAATCAGTTGATTACTTTGTTATGAAAACATAAGCATTTATGGATACATAAAATAAGATCTTACACTTACAAAATCCATATTTGCCAACTGATGCTTTAGTGTTCATTGTTTAATAAATAATAATAACTATCCAACTATTCATATAATTTACTTTTTAAAATTTATTTCATGATAAATTTAACCTGGCCAATTCAACCAGTAAGAGAAAATAACTAGAAACACTCAGCAGATCGACAGCATCTGTGGGAAGAGAAGCAGAGTTATGTTTCAGGTTGATGACCCTCCATCAGAACTTGGGCCTGAAACATTAACTCTGTTTCCCTTTCCACAGGTGCTGCTTGACCTGCTTTGAGTTCCTGGCATTTTCTGTTTCCATTTCAGATTTCCAGCATCTGCAGTCTTTTTTCATTTGGATTTTCAAAGAAAATAAGCTGTCCAATGTTTCAAAATGTCTGTATTGTGTACTAATCAAGGGACTTAATGTTACCTGTCACCCACAGCTATCTTATCCACACAGTAAAGGACTTAGACTGGGCTCTGATGTGTCCCTTAGTTGGAATGAGACTGGAGATTATTTTCAAATTGAGTCGAGTTTATTGTCATATGCACTAGTGCGTGTATGCACAGGTGCAATGAAAAACTTGCAGCAGTATGACAGGCACATAATACTAGAGGCACAATATTCAGAAAAACTTATTGAAGAAAAGTTATACAAAAGAACTTTTTGTACTAACAACAGGTTGAGAAAATGTACCACAATACTCCTCTGTCTGCCCTTTCCTCAGCAATATTAATCTATTACAAATGCAAAGGATGACAGTTCAGTGGAAAACCGCTGAGGTGTAAAAGATTTGTTACCTTTTCGAGCTCGCTTGCCTTCCTTTCCAGGTGGTCCAGGAAGTCCAATGGGTCCATCTGAACCATTTAGTCCAGGTAACCCATCCAGACCAGGAGGGCCTACAGCAATAAATCAATGTATTAGTCCAAAATTAAAGTGGTGACAAAAACTTGTTAAAATTCTTTAAAGTTTTAAAGGACAATATTGATGTAAATTATTTCCATTTCTTACCTGGAGGTCCAACTGGTCCTGGTGGTCCTGTTTTGCACAAATTAGAAAAAAAAGAGATTAAAGTGTACCTTAATTACCAGCTTTAAATGTGAGAATACCATGGAGTTAGTGTTAAGCTGCACTGAGGATGGAGAAGGACAGATATGGGGAGTCCCTCTGATAGGGTGAGGCCAGGACTGCCTTGGGGATAAATATAAATGAAGTCATCTGGTCAGTAGGGAGTGCTGGGGGGCAATTAGGGAGGAATGAAATGATCCTTTCTGCATAAAACCTATGAAATGTAAGAGTTGTAAAATGTGGGGGTGTAGGACATACTGGGCAGGTCAGCTCCTGAGCTAATGGAGAGAGAAAAACTGAGGCAATGAGTTACCTGAAGTTATCGAATCCAATAGTGTCCTGCAAGCTGCAACTTGCCCAGACAGATGAGGTGTTGTTCTTCAAGCATATGTTCGGCCTCATTGTAACAGTGTGGGAGGCTACAGATAGGTCAGAGTGGGGGGGGGGGGGGAAGAGTGGAGAATTAAAGTGGCAGGCAACAGAAAGCTCAATGGTGACTGCTGATTGAATGCAAGTGCTCCACAAAACATCACCCAATCTGTGTGTAAATTCTCCAGTGTAGAGAAGACTATATTGTGAGCACTGAACACAGTCAGTACACCAGAGTAGAAGAAGTACAAGTGAATTCTGTTTCACATGGAAACACTACTGGGTCCCTGGGTGGTGGGAAGGGAAGAGGTGAAAGGACAGGTGTGGCACCTCCTGCAGTTGTGTGGGAAAGTGCTGTGGTTGCTGAAGACAGAAGAGTGGTCCATGGGGGCACAAAGAGAGTGCCCCTTTCAAAACACTGAATAAATAGGCGAGGATAAGATTTGTCCAATGGTGGAATCGCATTAAAAGTGATGGAAATTGCAAAGTGGTCTGGGAAGGTGTGAAAGATACTCTTATTATTGAGGTAATTTAGTGAGTTCAAACACACTGTGAAACTTTATTAATTATTTGAATTAATTAGTCCAGTACTAGTTGGGCATAATTGCCTCGGGGCCACAATTCTGTATAAAATTAATATAACCTTCAGAGGAATGGATTAATTAAGGAGAGGTAGCATGGTTTTGATAAAGCAACATATCCAATAAATCTACTTATTTAAATAAGTAGCTGAGAGCACTGATTAAAATTTCTAACGGGTGCTATGCATACAGACTTTCAGAAAGGTGCAATGATTAGTACAGAATGATAAGGCCCTTTTCAAAAAAAGTATTCCCAGATTTTGCTCCAAATGAGCCTCCTGGTTCCACGGAAGTACTATGGGCCACCATCAATCCAAGTGTATACCTCGTCCTTTGGTAATACCACAACCCAACTCTAAACTACACTCTTCCCACCTGGATACACAAGAGATGACAGATACTGGAATCTGGAACAACAATCTGCTGGGGGAACTCAGTGGTTCAAGCAGCATCTGTGAGGGGAAAGGAATTGTCGACCTTACAGGTCAAAACCCCTGCAGGATCGGGATCAGGATCAGGATCAGCCAGCAAGCAGACACTTGCTCAGGGTGTGTAGGCTGCTGGTGGTGGGAATATAAGGTCTTCAAGGTAGTTCAGAACAGACTCAGTAGGTTGTTGTCCACTTTACCAGAACACTCGCATCACTAAAATGCAGTCATATCTTAACCATATCATAAAACCTTGATTTGTAGGTCTAAAATGAGGAGGTACAGGACTGTGTGGTCCTGGTGGAAGGGCAGCATGTGAACTATTGGTGTGAACTTCAGCTAGTTAATAACAGGCCTGAAAAGACCAGCTCACAGCAGTAACATAAATAGACAACAAAAGTAGCTGAATCTGCCATCAAAAGATGGGTCAGAAGAACCTGTTTCTGTGCTATATAACTCTAAGACTCCATTGACAACGTTCCACAGGGGCACTGCTCACTACCAGCCTAATAAACAGTGGCACTTTAAAATGATCCAAGTGTTTCTCCTTCTCTCATGGAATATCACATCAGGCAATACTGACTGTTTTCTTCCTGGAGACTTCCAGCTATCTCCTCCTGTGGGATTTTCTAACAGCCCCTCCCCCTTCCCACTGACTATTTAACAGAACAACTTGCAAATATAGATTCTGGGACATTGAAATTTGACTATCTTACCTCTCAAATTCAGCAAAATGTCAAATGACCAGTGAAACAATCATACAGCATTGTTTAAACTCAAGTTCAATCTCACACGCTCTCTCATACATTCACAATTTCTCTCACACAATCGCTTTTCCATGCATGCAACAATCTTTCAAAATATTTTTTAGACTTTTTTTTAGATTGTGGGTGCTGCCCATATTTCAAAGGGCCGTCACTAAACAAAGCCACCCAAACACCCATTCCTTTTTGAAAAACACGATGATGCTGGAAGAACTCAGCAGGCCAGGTAGCATGGAGAAAAGCAGGCAGTCAATGTTTCGGGTCAGGACCCTTCTTCAGGGCTGAAAATAGGAAAAGGGGAAGCCCAATATATAGGAGGGAAAAGCAGAGCATAGGTAGACAAAAGAGGGGAGGTGGGGTGGGCACAAGGTGGTGATAGATGCAGGTATGAGATAGTGATAGGCAGGTGCGGGGGAGGAGGGGAGAGCAGATCCACCGGGGGATGTGTCAAAGATCCACTGGGGGATGTTTCTCCAGCTTTATCCATTCCTTTTTCACATGCATAATATTAAATTAATTCTCAAAGGCTTTTTTTGTTTTTCAATACTTAACAAAATAAAAGCTTGTAAATATGATAGAAGGTGACAATAAGCAAATTGATTATTTACAGGTTGAAGAATGTTTGCGGGTATGCATCTTGGTTTACTGAGGTTCAGTCTGCACATTACTGCTCTCTCAATGTACCTGCTGCATTGCCTCTGAATTCAGTTCCCTAAAAATGAGATCCATTTGCATCCTTACTGTTTACATTAATAACATGCAATTTTGTGCATGTTTGGCAGCATTTACACACATTTCCTGGTGAAATCCTCACTGGGACAGGCATTTCCATAGGAGGAAATTAACAATTGCTGACCTATTCCACTGTTAAATGTGGAATATGAGATGCACTGATCAACAGCATGAGATTCCATAAAAGTCCATTGTTAGAAATGTGCGTGCGTGGACATTTGTATGTGATCGAGTATATGGGTATGTGAATGGTTACTTGGAGGAGTTTGTAACCAAGCACTCTAACACAAAATTACTTACAAGAAGACCCTTTGTAGGAAGCAGAACTTGTTCCAGTCACTGCCCTTTATCTCTCCGCATCTCCTGACTAGGACTAAGGCAATGGCTGGCAAATTCCCCAACACTGTCCAAATTACTTCACTGGATTGTGCATAAAGCCCTGAATGCACGGCTTTCAGCATCAGCAGAACGGGAGCAGGTCTAACCAAAGATAATGGATTTTCAAAATCAACAAAATGTTTGTTCTAAAAACGATCCTTTGTGTGACTTATAAAGCATTACTTACTCATAAAACCATTTCTGGGAAGATCCCTTTAGAAAACCACCCACAACCATCCTTGTTGCAACAGGGAGGATGGATAATTTATTTCTGCCATCATTATCTCTAAACATGTCCATTTCCACAGAAGCAAAACCTTCCATCTTCCAAAAATTAAACTGATATAAGCATTTCCATTATGAGCTGTACATCAGATCTGCACCTCAGTGCCATTTCCAGTTAGCAGTCCATCCAAGTTCACATCAGCCAAGTCACGGTAAAACAAACATGCAATCTTGCAAGTTGTTATGACACCCCTACACAGCAATCCTGTCAATACTCATACACTAACCAGCCAATCTATGTATACTCCCACAAGAAGCCTCACACACAACACACTAATTAACCAACCAATTTTCTAAAAATTATTAAAATACAAGACAATTCTTGGGAATGACACATTTTATTCAAAGCAATGAAGAGCAGTTTATAGATAAGAAACATTTAATATCATTCAGCTTTCTGGTCTGATATTCCATATGAAGTGGGAAACTTTTTGGAAACATACCTGTTAAGCATATCCCTTTCGTGCTGTTGCATAAGTCCATTAATATTCGAACCTATAGAAAAATGTAACCATGGTTATATTAAAAATGTCCCAAAAAACTGATGTTACTTACCTACTGTGACATGGAAGGAGGGCACTCGGGCCATCAAGTCCAAGCCAGCTCTCAACAGAGCAATCCTATCAATCCTATTCACTCCCTCCCTGTCACCCTACCGCTTCTCTCTTGCACATCAACTCTCCTTTGATTCTTTTGCCACCCACCTACACCAAGGGGTAATATACAGTAACCAACCACCACACCTTTGGGATTTGAGAGGAAACCAGAGCACGAGACAGAAACCCACACAGTCACATGGAGAACATGCAAACTCCGCACAGACAGCGCCCGAGATGGGAACTGAACCCAGGTCACTTCAGCTGTGAGACATCAGCACTAACTGCTACACTGCCATGTTCTTTCGGAATTGTTCACATTCCAACAGCTGAAGTTTATTTGAGACATCAAAATGGCTCAG
This sequence comes from Pristis pectinata, assembly GCF_009764475.1. Classification (NCBI taxonomy): domain Eukaryota; kingdom Metazoa; phylum Chordata; class Chondrichthyes; order Rhinopristiformes; family Pristidae; genus Pristis; species Pristis pectinata. The sequence continues at coordinate 14,080,433 of NC_067432.1, forward strand.
AATCAAACAGGCACCACACGTCTTCAAAGCAATCTTCTCTCATAAAAGCAATCATGATAAGGCAGCTGGGCACACAGATTGGCACACAGCAGCTGTAACAGCAGAAAGTTTATTGAACGAGTTACTGGCTTCAATAATGTTAGCAACTCCAACAGTAGGCTACAGCAATTCATCACATGCTCTGCTAGACCCATTATTTACTAATGAAACATGACAGGTAAAATGCTTATTAAACTCCAACCATGCTGCAGAGGAAACGGTTGTCTTCTCCATCCCAAAAGCTCTTCAGAAGTTTACATAAGTTGCCAACTCCGGGCACTTAAGGATGCAACTATTCAGCCACTTTAAAGTCAAGGTGAACCTGTTTTTCCTTCATTCACTTTTGGAATAAAAGTTATGGTGGGAATTTTCACAAGGTGTCTTGGAAGTAGTTTTATGGGTAGATAACGCCTTAGAAAGTTCCACAAAGGCCTGTTTTCAAAAGAAAGATTTTGCTGAATTTGAAACTGGGGGAGAGGAGGAATGAAATTGGTCAGAGCTGCTGTAGCCCAACAGCCCTCCATCACTGGATGTGTGGGGTGAACCACACTGGGCACTTCTTTTAAATTAATGGGGACCACATAACTGCAGACTATTGCTGAGATGTGTGGGTAACTTCCAGGAGCTTCTCTCCCTGTAACACCTGTTCCAAATATCTTTTTTTCCCATTGGTCTAACTAGACAGAAGAGGAAATTTTATTTCTGTAATGCTAACAGAGTTGCAAGTGATATTTAAAAATTATGGACAGGTGTTGATTAACAGAAAGACTGAGAGTAATCAAATTAAGCAGAAAGGGTGATGGATAAATATTGACGTTCATGGCTTAGACTTACTTTGACTACCTAACCTGATCAGATCCAATGGTTTGGAAGGGAAGAAATTAGGGTGGAAGGAACAGATCAGCATGCATTATCAATCCATTATCATGAGAACATGCTTTACCATGATTTCAGCTGTTTAAGGAAGGGAAGGAATCAGGTGGAGCTTGGAAGAAGACAAAATTTTGCAAAGCTTTCCATGTAACATTAAGGATAGTTGGCAGACAGTATGGCATCTCTACTGTTGAGGATTAACTAAGATTTGGTTGCAAGGAAAATCTGCTATTCTTGAGAATATAATTGTAATAGGTACCTCAGTTAAAAATAGTTTCATGCAAGAATTAAGAGAAACAACACCACACTGCTACTGATTGGTGCAACAAGAGACTTTGGATAACAGGCACTGAAGTTTAAGATTCTAGCTCCAGAGTAATCCTATCAAATGTTCCAGAGATAACTATGTTGCTTCCTTTGCTCCTTAATTGTATGATGCCTGGTTAATACAGTAAATTAACTCCTGCACCAGGTTGCTTTAAGCACATTATTGAGATTATTGACTCACATCTGTATTGCTAACACACGGTCCTGTAATGTATTTGAACATTAAAAGCTATATGATAATAAAGTTGGTGCTGTAGCTGTGGCCCCATCTTATGTCCCCTTGATTACAACATATTAACAATCCTTCTTTTCACTTGGAGGCATCAGTATTCAAATAAATTAAAAAATAAACTGAACTATGGTCCAGTGAGTTCACTACTTTGATCCCATCTTGCATTGAATGAGTGAGCTCAAAGACATTTTAGTGCTTTGGGTGAAACTACAGAGGTAATTGACTGAACAACAATTCCAATTCAGCTGAAATGGGTCCACTTCCTTTGAGCATTACCCCTCCTTTAAAACTACACCGAACCCTCTGTTCAAGGAGTGACATAGCTGGTAGCATTGCTGCCTCACAGCTCCAGCAACCCTGGTTCATTTCTGACCTCTGGTACTATCTGTGTGTGCAATTCGCACGTTCTCCCTGTGATTGCATGCGTCTCCTCCAGGTGCTCTGGTTTCCTCCCACATCTCAAAGATGTGTGGGTTGGTAGGTTGATTGACCACTATAAATCGTCCCCAGTATGTAGGCAAGTGGTAGAATCTGGGGAGAAGGTGGTAGGTGTATGGGTAGAACAGAGATATGATGAGCGCAAATGGGTTCTTAAATTCAATGGGCCAAAGAGCCGGTTTACAAACTGTCTAGTTCTATGATCCTCTATGAGAATATAATGATATTGTATTGCCTTTCAGTAGTATTTGATGGACTGGCTTTACCCATTAGAAAAAGCTTAAATAATATTATTCACATATGATTATTTATAGAACATAGAACAGTACAGCACAATACAGGCCCTTCAGCCCACAATGTTGTGCCGACCTTTAAACCTCACCTAATACTATCTAACCCCTTCCTCCCACATATCTCTCTGTTTTAAATTCCTCTATATGCTTATCTAGTTATCTCTTGAATTTGACCAATGTGCCTACCTCCACCACCGCCCCAGGCAGAGCATTCCATGCCCCAACCACTCTCTGGGTAAAAAGCCTTCCTCTGATAGCTCCCTTGAACTTCCTACCCATTACTTTAAAACCATGCCCTCTTGTATTGAGCATTAGTGCCCTGGGAAAGAGGCGCTGGCTGTCCACTCTATCTATTCCTCTTAATATTTTGTACACCTCTATCATGCCTCCCCTCATTCTCCTTCTCTCCAAAGAGAATGCAGAAGGAAGAACAAATGCAAATTACAAAATCAGCATATTAAAATATTAAATGTAGTATGAATTGAAGTTCAACATTCTTTGATAGGAGAAATTATTGCTTTTTGTGGCTGCTAATAAAATATATTTCTGGGTTGAACCACCATCACGAAAGCAAAAGTTAAATTTCGAACAGTTAAAGTCCACAGGTATTTCCGTGTGTATGGATTACATTATTCCACAAAGTAATGTGTTTCAGATACAAAAGGAAGAATCTAACTGCTGAACATGAATGGCAGATTTGTAAACGTGTAGCTTTCCCACATCAATAAAGCATCAATAAACTGATCGTGTTAACTCCAAAATATCTCTGGGATCTTTGTGCAACTAGAATTCTGCTTTTCCCTCAGTACTTCAAAGCTTCATTGTCAAAAAACATGAAATTATTTGGCTGTGAAGCAACTTGTCATTTTCTAAGGGCAAAGGACAGGAGTTTCCTCTCGAGCTCTTCAGTTTTCTTGGTGTGGTTCCCTTAACATCAGCATAGCACTCAAATTTCCCAGTTACCAGCCTTTAGTCTGCCATGTGATGTGGGTGTGGGTGTTTGAGCCATGTGAAGGTTGATGCTGTTCTGGTAAAGGTCAGGTGTCCTGGGACCAGTGCATTGCTGAGCCAAAGGTAATGCTACAGTCAATACCCCTACCTGCCAGAAAGTCTCTATAGCAGAAGGTCTGTCCCATTCTTAATGGATGTTGCTGGGAACAAAGTGCAAGTTGCACCAGTTACCCTGCTCTTCTATTGGGAAACCTGCTCAAAGAGCCTATACCAGGTTAGACCTGGCATGATTGCAATGGAGAAGAATGGCTGTAAGGGATTAAGGTATTAGTACATTTAGACTTTATTTAAACTTTAAATAAACTTATCAATTGTGTTTTAATAATTTATAATTTAATTTTACTATTTATGTCACACTAATGGTTTCATTAATTTTAAACACTTTGGAATGTTTCTGAATGTCAAAAATATTTATGTTTTGGCAACACTGACAGCCAGCTAAAACGGGAGAGTGGTATAGCCAGGTTTCAGTTTCTTTAGCGTGTCTGGGTAGTACTTGCTTTGAACCTTCCACAGGCCCAAGATTCCTCACCCACATGCAGATATTTACAAGCAGAATTCCTTGATATGGCACTGTATAGCAGGATGGCCTCAGGAGATTTGCACAAAATAAGTGCAATCTTCCTTCATGGGTAAGCGACAAGCACATTCATTTTGATGTGACAGTTCTGATACAACTTCAGGCTGACTCAGGAGTCAACCATATTGTGGATCTGAATTCAGATATAGGCCAAACTACCGGAAGGATCACAGATATCCTCCCTGAGGAACGTCAATGAGCCAGATGGGGTTTTTTAATGACAATAGTTTCATGGTCACAATTACTCAGAATAGCTGTTTCTAATTCCAGATTAATTAACTGAATTTAAATTCCCCAGCTGCTTTGTTGGGATTATGTACTTGCTGCTTCCCACCTTTAGTCCAGGAATCTTGAGACTGAATCTGAATCCCCTAATCAATGATTTAATGACCATGATACACCTCCCAACATTATTTATCTAATTCACTATGAACATACTTATTGAATTTGTTTCCACCAGCCTTTGAAGTAACATATGCCAAATCATAATAACTTGTTACTTAAAAAATATTTTCCTTTATATAATTTCTGGCTCTTTTGGCAATTGCACGATATCTGCATATCCTGCTTTTCTGAAATTGCTCCCACTAAGAAGAGTTTCTCCTCATCTACCCTGGCAAAACTCCTAATGGTACGAAATGTCCTTAATCTCCCTGCTCCATGATGAACAATCCTGGCCTCTCTGACAAATGAACCTAGACCTGCCCTTTAAAACCTTGACATCCTTCCTAAATTGTGATGGAGGATAATACACTCCTGACTAAAGTTAAAGATCCCACACTTCGTAGCTTTTGTTTTCACTCGTGAATTATATAGTTAAATTCCTTTTCTAACTCAAATTATATTATTTATGTAAACCATCAAATCTGCTCTTCAATAAACCTTTTGTTTTAGTCAGGCAGGTTTTCTTTTGCAATAATTACCAACTATTTGATGCATTATTTTGACTTGTACTTTGTTTACAATTGGAACATGTAAGATATGTCAATTGCAATGTTTTGAGCAGTATATGTAAGACAAGGTGCTTCCTGAGAATGTATGATGAAATAAGACCTAATAAACTGTTTCAATGGGCAGCAATCTTTTTCAGATCTCGTTACAGTGATTTACATGCACTTGAAGCATTCTTATGAATAATTCATTTTTTACAAACCACACTGCACGTCAAAGTATTCCCAGATGAAATCATAGTCCATAAATCATTGTCACAAGGAAATGCCTAGTTCATATATTATCAATAATAAAAAAAAGGGTGACTGTCCCTGATTTTTCAATCTGTATGTTGTGGGAACTGTGTGATCAACACTTAGATCAATGTCATCACTAACTGTTTATGGCTGTCTTCTCCGGTTGCAAACTTTTTTTGATATTACAATTATTTTTTTAATTTTCTGTTCAGTTTAACAAAATTTCCACATTTTCAACCCTTGCATTTTAAACTCTGAAAGCAACATGATAGACAGTTTGCACATAAAATTTATGTCATTTCTATTTGGGCAGCTTGTTTAAAACAATATTCAATGATTTTCTTCTGCCTTGTCAGTAAAATGAGATGAGAAAATAATTAATCTTTAATCATGTAGGTAGACATGGAAAAGTTTTTTTTAAGTTTTGCTTTGCTGTTATGATCATTGCTGCTGATATTATTCAAATACATCCAAGGGTAAATTTTCATTCTCAATACTTAGTTAGACTGTCCACCCTCTATAAAACTAAGATCTAAGTTTAAAACTAAGTTTATAAAACTAAAACTCACTTACAAACTATGCATATTGTTAAATAGTATTTAGTGTCATTTAATAAGAAAATGAAGGGCAATTAACAAAGAGAGGCTTGCATTTACATAGGATTTTCCATATTCCTTCCAGAATGTTCCAAAGTGCTTGACAGCCAGGGAGGTAATTTTAAAGTGTAGTCACAGTTGTGGGAAATGTGGTAACTATTTCCAACACAGCAAGCTGTAATGAGATAATGACTAAATACTGCTGAGTGAGGGATAAATAATGGCCCGAATATCCTGGATAACTGATCCCCTCTTCTTCAAAATTGTGTCATGGGCCTTTTATTTGAGAGAGCAGATAGGACCCAAGTTTAACATCTCATCTAAAATATGGCACCCCTGACAATCCAGCCTTCACTCAGCACTGCACTTGCAGGACTGGATGAGGTGATTTTCATGCCAAGGAAGCCGCGAGGGGATTTGAACAAAATCCTTTGGACTCAAAGGTGAGGCTGCCTGCACCTGCCCCCAGCTGCCACTTTGGTGCTACAGCACTGAGAGTTCATGGGTAGCAACTTTATTCAGTTTTATTTTCCTTTATTGCAGATGTTTGATGTACCCAGGGATCTTGGGGTCCCTAAAAGTGGCTGCACAAGTTGATAGAGTGGTAAAGAAGGCATATGGCATGCTTGCCTTTATTAGTCGATGCACTGAGTTCAAGAGTCAGGAAGTTATGTTACATCTTTACAAAACTCTGGTTAGGCTGCATCTGGAGTACTGCATTCAGTTCTGGTCACCCCATAACAGGAAGGATGTGGAGGCTATGGAGAGGGTTCAGACGAGGTTTCCCAGGATGCTGCCTGGTTTAGAGGGCATGTGCCATAAGGAGAGGTTGGATGAACTAGGTCTGTTTCCTCTGGAGTTCGGAGGCTGAGACCTGATAGAAATTTATAAAATTATGATGGGCAAAGCTGGTATCTTTTTCCAGGGGTCAAAATGTCTAATACTAGAGGGCATGCATTTAAGGTGAGAGGGAAAAGTTCAAAGGAGATGGGTGGAGCAAGTTTTTTTTTACACAGAGAGTAGTGGGTGCCTAGAATGTGCTGCCTGAGGTGGTGGTGCAGGGAAATACGATGGAGGCATTTAAGAGGCTATTAGATAGGCACACAAATGTGCAGAGAAAGGAGGAATATGGACCATGTGCAGGCAGAAGTGATTAGGTGTCGTTACCTTAATTAGTTCAGCAGAACATTGTGGGCTGAAGGGCCTGTGCTATACTGTTCCATGTTCTTCTATGTTTCCTTTTAATGCACTCGATAACAAGAGTGGTTTGGATTCAATGCATTAAGGGCAATCTGGTGGTGAACATTACATATCAGAGCCTCTGTGTACTTCCATCCATCCACTTAAATGAAGAGAAACTCAGATCTTTCCCTCCCCATCTTCCATATTACTCTGTCTGACTTGTCCATTCAATCAATCGCAATAGGAGGAAAAAGACATCCTTTAATGTTGAAGGAGATCACATGTAACCATTACCAGGAACTCAGTCTCATAACACTTCTCATAACACAGGGCCTCTGTCAACTCTCAAACCACTCCCATCAGTCCCATTTCCCACTTACTGCCCTGTGGTCTATACCCTCTCATATACCTATTAACTACCTCCAGCCCCATTTCTCCTGCCCCCACACGTACTAGTGACAAGTTACAGTACCCAACTGACCTACTAACACGTCATTGGGATGTGGGAAGAAACCAGAGCATCCAGGGCAAATCCACACGGTCACAAGGAGAACATAACAGACAAAGTTAGAATTGAACCCAGCTCGCTGGAACTGTCCAGTAGCAGTACTAACTGCGATGGCACTGTGCCACCTGATTTGATCTTTATTTTTTCTGTAAGCTGAGGCTTATTTTGTGATGGTGCAGGACCAGCTCCACACCACCATTCTTCTGGGAGGAAGCAACAAGAGAAAACTATAGACTGCATGACTGTCATTTCCAACCTATGGATTCCTTGTGGTTACCGCTCCCCAGTGGGAATGCCAAATTATCTCATTTACTAATCTCTGGAAAAACTCAGCACAGGTTTACCACAGGCAAAGAATAAGGGGATTTAAGTGATCACAAGGTGCCACCAGATTTTAACTTGCTAAAATTAGGCACCTTACTCCCTAAACCAGCTGCTAAGGTTACAATAAATAGACCAAAAATGATGATGATTGTAAGTCTGAAATAAAAACAGAAAAAGTTGGAAAAACTTAAAAAGTCAGGCAGCATCATCACCCAAAACGTTGACTGTTTCTCTTTTCATAGGTGTCGCCTGACTTGTTGTGTGCTTCCAGCGTTTTTACTTCAACTTCCATCACTTGTTCTGCAGAGCACCAAGAGGAAGAAGCCCATCTTTCAGATGCATTCTGCCTCTGCATCTCTTCAAAGAGTCTAAAGCCTCATGCATCACTGAGGTAATTACAGGGTCTGCCACAGATACTCAATTCAGCATCAAACTTCGAGATGTCTTGAAATTCATATAACAGAGACGAGTAGTTCATTATATAAAATTTGTATTAATGTGGTCCATAAAATTTGATCAGGTGTTTGAGTTCATAACCCTCCATTACCAAACCAAAAGAATGCTGCATTGATAAAAGCCCTGTTGGATGAGACTTTGAACTAGGGCTCTGGCTACACACCTTGGGCTTCACATGGACACCAATGATCTGATGGTACTATCTACGTGAATTTTGGTTTAAATTTAATCCTTCCAGTTAATCATCCGTACAAAGCACTTCAGACATTTCAATTTGATAAATGCAAATCATGTTAGAAATGAAGAAAAATATAAATCAGCACAACCTGGGAATAAACATTGACAGGAAATAAACCCTAAAGAGATTTTTCTGGGGCATACACATTTGGACAAATGGTCCTTTATTGTTATGTTTTTTAAGATACTAGAGAAAGATGAGATCTAAAGATGAAGATATGTAATGGTGTAATGTTGGATGTACAAAGAGAAAGTTTCATACACATAGATTTTCGGTCACGTAATTAGCAGCTATGAATATGAAGACTTGTTGAACGTGTCCAAGTGTTTTAATGAGCCACTGATGAAGCACTGCATGCAGTTCTGGACACCATATTAATGAACTAGTACCCATGGGATAGAAAATTGACAAAGTTCACTGGAATGATCAAAGGTCAGGCCTGAAATGTTAACTATATTTCTCTCACTGTAGATGCTGCCTCACTTGCTGAGTATTTCCAGCATTTACTGGTTTTATTTCAGATTTCTAATATCTGCAGCATGTTCCTTTCATTAGAAATTATAACTTTGTAGTTATGAAGACAAACTCAATTTTTAAATGCAGAACCTTCACCGTAGCTTCCTAACGTACTGCAATAATTATGATATAAAGTCAGCAACTACTTAGGAGCAGGGAATAATTATTTTATTCATGTTATGGGTGTAGGTGTCACCAGTCAATCGGCATTTAACACCCATCCCTTGCTGCCTTGAGAAGATGGTGGTATAATCATCTCCTTTAACTGCTGCAGTCCTTCTGTTGATGGCATTCATACAGTGTTGTTGGGTAGGGGGTTCCAAGATTTAGACTCAGAGACAATAAAGGAATAGAACTATATTTCCAGTCTCGGATAATGCGTCACTTGCAGTGGGACTTACAGGTGGTCACAGTCCCATGCTATTACCATGGTTACTCTCGGGTTTTGATGATACTACCATAACCCACTTTTATGACACTCTAGGGCATACTTTACTGTAACTGCACATTGAAGGGAAAACCCATTAATGGGGGCAATACTATGCAGGACATAAGTAAACAACAGGATAAATGGTCCATCTCCTTACCAATTAGGAGAAAAGTGAGTTCTGAACAGAAGGGTAAAGCACAGTGTGAACTCCGTGTCAAATCAGTTATGGAAAGAGAAATTAAAAGAAGGAAGCATTACGCCCTTTGAGGGAGGACGTACAAAGCACTCACAACCCTCCGCGAGAAGAAATTTTACCTCATCTTTCTCTTAAATGGTGACTCCTCATTTTTAAACAACCCCCTAGTTCTAACAATTAAACAATAATCATGTCATTACTTGACAGTTACTTGGCTTAACTTTGTCTCATTAAAACTATGGAAAGGTTGCAGGTAAAATGTCATTTTCCCAAAGCTAATAAACCACAAATCATCCACCGACTTATAGCTGTTCACAATTCACGGTACATTTCTTCCTTGCTGAGATTCTACCCAATAAAGACTTGCATTATTCAGGGGTACCATGCTTACTTCAGTAAAACCTGTCCTAATCTCATTCCCTGAAACATTCTGGATGGCAGTATAACTTGGAACTGATGTTTCAGTGCCTGTCTAGTGCTAATGAGCGAAGAGAAATTTCTATGTATGTCTGATTCACAGCTTTGTATTAAAATCCCTTAATGCATGTTCTGTAACTGTACTTAAAATGCTGATTAACACTTTTCAAAATACTCTGTCACATGTTGTCTTCATGTTCCCGAATTTCCACAAGAAATTTCAGCAGAACATTAGAGCCAGTGAGTTTTATCTCAGGAGTTCAGGTCAGCTAGTTTATCAAAGTTATGTCAACTTGGATTATTTTACACTGATGAGCAACAGCACCAAGAGTAAAATATTGTCTTGAATATTCAACTCCTACCAACGTTGAGCTGACTAAATGTTGAAGTGTTGACAGCTGATTATGAACCCATGTGGAACAATAAATAACCCACATTAATGAAATAATTAGCATTAATTGGGCCAACTATTTTTATCTGTTCTATCAACTACCTTCCATCCATAATAATGTTAGACATGTTCATTGATGATTGCACAATATTCAATTCTATTCACAATTCCTGAAAAAAATGAATTATCCTATCATTCCAGTCAACAGTCAGATAAGGGGCTGATAAGAGGCAAGTAAAAGGTACTTGGACAGGTACATGGATAAGAAAAGTTTAGAGAGATACGGGCCAAACACGGGTAAATGGGACTAGCTTAGTTGGGAGTCTTGGTTGGCATGGACCAGTTGGGCTGAAGGGCCTGTTTCCGTGCTGTATGACTCTAGGACTCTAATCTTTGCATTACACAAATGCCAGGCAATGGCCACCTCCAAGAGTGAGAACTTAGCGCCTCCCCTTGACATTCAACACTAACTCTAATCTTTATAATGGATAACACACTCAGGGGGGTCACCATTGACCAGAAACTTAACTGGACCATCCAGATAACAAGAGCAGTTCATATGCTATTGGATTTTCATCACAACATGGAAGGAGGCCATTCAGCTCATCAAATCCATGCCAGATCTCAAAGCATTCCCATCAGCCCAGTCCCCTGCATTTCCCTGTTACCTATTCTTTCTCACATGATCAGCAATTCCCCCTTATTGTCCTAACACTCACCTACACTAGGGGTAATTCACAGTTGCCACTTGACTTACATGCATATCTTTGGGATGTGGGAGGAAACCAGAACACCTAGGGAAATCACAGGGACAATGTGCAATCTGCTCACAGACAGCACCCGAGGTCAGAATTGAACCTGAGCCACTGGAGTCACGCGGCAGCAGCACCACCTGCTGTACCACTGGGACACTCCTCCGATACTCAGTTCAGATGCCGGGTATCTTGTCAGAAGTGACACCCCGAAGCCATTCCAGCCGTGAGAGAATTCTCCCAATGTTGCTGGATGAGTGCAGCTCCAACAGTCAAGAAGGTCAACACCAATTTAAGAGGCTCTTAAATTGACTTAAAAAGAGATATTTAAGAGACTCTTAGACACATGAATGATAGAAAAATAGGGGGCTATGTGGGAGGGAAGGGTTAGATAGATCTTAGAGCAGGATAAAATGTCGGCGCAACATCGTGGGCCGTAGGGCCTGTACTGTGCTGTAATGTTCTATGTTCAACACCACCCTGGACAAAGCAGCCTATCCACCAGCATAAGTATTTGTGCCTTTACCACCTGTATGAAACTGCACTGCAGCAATTCTCCAAAGGCTTGTCTGACAGCAAATCTGTGGCCTCCGCCACCTACAAGGACAGACAAATCGAATACCATCAACTGCAGACTGCCCGCCAAGCTGTGCAATATTCTGACTTGCACAATAACATCACCAGTCCTTCATCGTCGTGGAACTCCTTCCCGACAACACTGTGGGAACACCTTCACCAACAGTACTGCTGTGGTCCAAGAAGGCAGATCACACCACCTTCTCAGGGGCAATCAAGTATGGACAATAAGTGCCAGCATTTCCAAAACACACGCTATAAATGATTAATAAAAATATACAGAACAGAAAGCCTGCCTTGTCCAATTCCAGAGAGTTCCCGGTGCTCTCCATCACTACATCCAAACGTTACTTGGATGTAACACTTCATTCTGCATTCTGCTGTTGTTTTCACTTGTACTACCTCAATGCCCTGTTGTAATGAAATGATCTGTATGATGGCATGCAAAACGGGTACATGTGACAATAATAAGCCTATTTACCAATTTAATTTCAATAACACCATGTCTTTCATCCAAACTTCCACACCAATAATCAATTTTAATAATTAACTGAATTCTGGAATAAAAGGCTAGTTTTATTGCCATGAAACTCTCTTGTTAAGCTCCATCTATTTCACTATTGCTCTTCACAGAAGGAAATCTGTCATCTGTTTCCTGGGTCTGATCACCTAATATGTGTGTCTAAACCCACAGCAACTGCCCTCTGCAAGGATTAAGCACACCATTCAGTTCAAGGGCTGGTAGCGATGGGCATGGCATGCTGAGTTTGCCAGCAACGCCCACGTTTCACGACCAAAGTAAAACATTCTTATCTCCTAACTTGACCTTCCAGAGCTTCAGGCCAGTGTGGCACTCTTCAAATTCTGGGACACATCCAGCATTCCAGTTGCAACTTTTCTTCAAGTATTTGAAATTCTATTCACTTTAATTCCAAATGGCAGGCTGAATTCAAGTCTTCTATCCCTCGGTTAAATTACAAGATATTTCTTTTGAAGGATATGATTCCTTTGTAGGTTCTTGGTAGTTTCCAAAGGTTCCCGTGATTTGAAGCTCACTGCACTTACCGGGATCATCGAGTAAGTCATCATCACGATGGAGTCTTCAAGCTCTTCCTGGACTCCGGGGTCTTGTTGGCTTCGTCTATTGCGGTTTTTCTGCTCAGCCAGGTAACTGGCGTCCTGGGTCAGACTCGGGATAAACTCCAGGGGCCATGTCCCGGACAGTTCGTCCAAGCGGTTCTCCAAAGCTTCCACCTGGGACCTTAGGTTGCTGGATTGCAAGAAGAGGTAAATCAGTCCTGCGCAGTTTAAAAGGGTGACCAAGAAGGTCCCTGAGATCAGCACCTTCGCACTCACCGAACCAGACTGGCCCCTCGGGAGACTCATGTTCACACTCAGCCTCCGGGAGCAAGAGAGAGATCAGATCCCGAGGCTGAAAATAAATCCTCTGGAGAAATGCTTTTGCGTCCCAGAGCTGACGAACCCACACAATATTCGTGGCCAGTCCTTCTGACCACGGTACACTGGCGCCTGATTGATATGCAGCAGCGCCCTTTCTGCACAATGTCAGTCGTTGGAGGCTGATTCTGAGATTAGTCATATACATTTCATTCATGCCCGATTGTGGAAGTTACAGGCATGGCATTCAGTGTGTAGAGTCAGGCTTGCATCCATAGTCTGCAGTGCAGCCCAGCCTTTAATGGTCAGTGATATACTGTGTTCCACAGTCCAACAGGGAGAATTAAGGATTTTGCTTGAAACAAGTATTTACTCCCATGTGCCTGGTAATACTTTGCTGTATCCCTGATATTGTATTCCTGAGAAGATACTGCAATAATCTTCATATTATTCTGTTGTACTGACAACATCCTTTTATTTCTCTGCTTGATATCATCTGCAAGTAAATTGAAAAACTGCTGATGTTGGAAATCCAAAATAAAAACAGAAAATGCTGGAAGTACCCAGCAGGTTAGGCAGCATCTGCGGAGAGCGAAGATGTTCATGTTTCATGTCGAAGGCCGACCGGTAATCAACTAATGCTGCCTGATCTGCTGAGTGTCTGTGGCATTTTCTGCTAATGTCATGGGATGCATGATAATATGTTCCTCTTTATTCCTGGTACAAACTCTCTGCATCTCACATGATATCAGGTACCATCCCTAAAAATCTCGATTTTGAATTCATATTATATCTTGTTGAAGTGATCACAACCTGCTGTAACATCCTGATAATAAAAATCAAAAAACTGCATGTGTTGGAAATCTGAAACAAAATGCCATAAACACTCAACAGGTCAGACAGCATTTGTGGAAAGAGGGAAAGAGTTAATGTTTTAGGTTGAAGACACATTGTCAGAGTTTTCAGTATTGTCTGTTTTTGTTTCACAGCCTAATAGTAATCTGCTGTATCGCAGATACTGCCCTCCCGGATCTGTAATGTTTTATTGTTGTTTTGAGGGGTCTTCGGTTTTGAGGGCAGGCACAGTAGTCTAGCGATTACCGTAACGCTTTACAGCGCCAGCGATCCGGGTTCAATTCCGGTCGCTGTCTGTAAGGAGTTTGTACGTTCTTCCCGTGTCTGTGTAGGTTTCCTCCGGGTGCTCCGGTTTCCTCCCACATTCCAAAGACTCACGGGTTAGGAAGTTGTGGGCATGCTATGTTGGCGCCGGAAGCGTGGCGACATTTGTGGGCTGCCCCCAGAACACCCTATGCAAAAGATGCATTTCACTGTGTGTTTCGATGTACATGTGACTAATAAAGATATCTTATCTTCAACCTGAAGCGTTAGTTAATTTTCTCTCTCCACAGATGCTGCCTCACCTGCTGTGTATTTCCACAGTTTTCTAAATATAGTAAAGAGAAAGAGAATAAGAACGTGTTATCACCAAAAGAGGAAGGATATTTTGTTCTTCACCTCTCTTACTGGGATTGATATCAATCAGTTTGACTTGTAGCCAACCACCTGGTAATGACCTCAAAATGGGGTTGGTAGCCGATGCTGTAGCTGCTTTTTTTGGAAAGGACCTACCTTGGCTGTTGAAAACACTCACCTAAATCAGACAAAAATCATATTTTGATAAGAAAATCAGGATCCTGAGACCATTATTGCTATTTTAGATTGGAAGTAGTCAGACCATATGTCATGCAAACTCCAAGCATTACCAAGGGCGATTGATTTGAAGAGGCCAGTCATGACAAGTTTCCTGTTGACCCAGGAACAACTCCTTTGACTCCAAACCTACTCTTTCACCACACAATTTGATGGTAGCCAAGTGGGTCTAATATTGTTGAACCTTAACTAACAAACTGTATTGGAATGACTGTTTCATGCCCACAACTCATTGGCCTGTTGCCAGCAAGGTCCATGTGCCCGTTTGCTTCCAACAGGGACAATAATCCATCCTGCCTTCAAACAATGTTATTTTCCTGCATCAAATTAGTTCCCCACTTTTTGTCCACACCAGCATTTGGAGATCAGTTTTGTAGATGGGAACAAAATTGGTAAAAGAACCACAGATTTTTTTTTGAAGTATTTTCCATCACATTTTTATATTTCCCATTTAGAGTAAGAAGTCAATATTTATGTTGATAGAAAATTATTTTAAAAATGTACAGAAGTTAATTTGCACAGGATGCTGTTAATTTTTGGACAACTTTAGGAAATGGTTCTTTAAATGCCATCTTTAATCTCACCTCAGTGAGTACCAAGACATCAAGCTTTAGAGTCCAGTCTATTGGACAGGTGAAGTATTTTAAAATAATCCTAATCAAAATATCTGAAGCCTTGAGCTTATACAAAATGAAAGAACTCACTTCTTTCAATACAAATAGTCATCCAGGTTCCTGCATGCAGTAAAATAATGTTTGTGCTGTTCACAACCAACATGGCTACAATTTCTTCAATGTCTGGCTTCTTCATACATTTGCATCCCCAGCTTGTTGTATGTAAGCAGATCATATTACTTAAATATGGATAATCATTGAGATATGGGTAATGTTGGTTGAAGAGAGTTGGCGGAAGGTCCATGTGGGATCTAAGGCTCACGTGGGGCATTTACTCGCACTTACACCAAGCTGGATAGAACGGCAATTGCTGTGCTGCAGGCCCAGTATATCTCAAAGTATATCTCAGTGGGTTGCGAAGATCCTATGGAGGAAAGTGGACAGTCGACGTTTCAGGTTGAGACCCTTCAGCTGGTCACGACCTGAAACGTCGACTGTCCATTTCCCTCCACAGATGCTGCCTGACTCGCTGAGTTCCTCCAGCATCTTGTATTTTTTTTCACTCCAGATTCCAGCATCTGCAGTTGCTTGTATCTCAAAGCATTGCTTTCTCATTAAAGAAGTGTTGCTTTGGAGCAGTGACTTTCAATTCTTTAAATGATAAGCATTAATTTTACTCAAATATGAACATTGGCTTCAATAGCTGTAATGATACATGAATGGAAGTTTCATATTAAGTTCACTTTAGAAAAGTACCCTTTCTAAAAGCTTAAGAAAGGAGGATCCATTAGTATGCTGAAAACCTATTTGAGTGTGGCAATGTGAATCCATACTGAGCAGGCTAAAGGTTAGGACTGCAGTCGGCACATTACAAGTAGACACAATATTATGTGCAGACAGGGATTTCTTAGTGAAAAATTCACCAGACTAAACTGTAAAAGAAGCAGAAATATAAATGGATAGAGATGTACTGGCTCTATTCTGAACCTTGGTCCTAAAAATAAAGGAACACACTACTATCCAACTCTTAAAAAAAAATCAAAGCATTTTGATGACGCATCAGCTTAGGAGTCCAAGGCAAAAGCAATAGTCTGTTTTAAGTGAGTGAGGAAACATTCAGTGTGTATCTGAAGCTTTGCTGAGGGTCATTCAGATATTGTTCAGTGTAACATTGCATGTAACGGCAATGCCAAGATGAAAACATTTCTTGAAAGGAAAATGGATTAGAATCCTTGAGATTGGTATTGGTTTATTATTGTCACTTGTACCAAGGTACAGTGAAAAACTTGTCTTGCATACTGTCCGTGCAGATCAATTCATTACACAGTGCATTGAGGTAGTACAGGATAAAATAATACAGAATGCAAAGTAAAGTGTCACAGCTACAGAGGAAGTGCAGTGCAGATAGACAATAAGGTGCAATACAGATTGTGAGGTCAAGAGTCCATCTTATCGTATAAGGGAACCGTTCAATATTCTTATAACAGTGGGATAGAAGCTGTCCTTGAGCCTGGTGGTATGTGCTCTCAGATTCCTGTATCTTCTGCCTGATGGGAGAGGGGAAAATAGAAAATGACCCGGGTGTGTGGGGTCTTTGATTATGCTGGCTGCTTCACCAAGGCAGCGAGAGGTATAGACAGAGTCCATGGAGGGGAAGCTGGTTTCCATGATGCACTGGCCTGTGTCCTCAATTCTCTGCAGTTTTTTGCGGTTCCGGGCAGAGCAGTTGCCGTACCAAGCTGTGATACATCCAGATAGGATGCCTTCTGTGGTGCATCAATAAAAGCTACTGAGTGGCAAAGGGGACATGCCAAATTTCTTTAACCTATGAGGAAGTAGAGGTACTGGTGAGCTTTCTTGGCCGTGGCATCTATGTGCTTGGACCAGGATAGCCTTTGGTGATGTTCACTCCTGGGAACTTGAAACTCTTAACCCTCTCAACCTCAGCAGCATTGATGTAGACAGGTGCATGTGCACTGCCCCCCTTCCTGAAGTCAATGACCAGCTCTTTTGTTTTGCTGACATTGAGGGAAAGGTTGTTGTCATGACACCATGTCACTAAACTCTCTATCTCCTTCCTGTACTCCAACTCATTGTTATTTGAGATACAGTCCACTACGGTGGTATCATCTGCAAACTTGTAGCTGGAGTTAGCGTAGAATCTGGCCATGCAGTCATGAGTGTATAGGGAGTAGAGTTGGGGGCTGAGGGCACAGCCTTGTGGGGCACCAGTGCTGAGAATAATCGTGCTGGAGGTGTTGCTACCTGTCCTCACTGATTGTGGTCTGTTGCTCAGAAAGGAGAGGAGAACTTTAAGCACTTTTCAAGGGAAAAGGGATTTGCATCAGTTATGGTGGGATTTGATTCTATCTCAGCAATTACGTTTGCAAAGTGGGGCTGATTGTCTAAAACGGAAGAGTTAAAAATAAGGTAAGGTCAGCACAAGAGAGAAAGAGGTCAGTTGTTTGGTTACAAGTACCAGCCAGCCAGCAGAACAGTAAAATATATGAACATTAACATGACACGTAACAGGAAAATAGCATTACTGATTGCTATCAATAAGAAGGCATGCCATCTTGACTGAGGGCTTTTCATCTACTCACCTTCTGCAGGTCAGAGCCAAGCAAATACAGCAAAAGGAGTCCAGCAACTCCTAAACTACACCTGCTGCATCAAGCACCTCCTCCCCTACTTGTGACAAAGTCCATGGATCCGCATAGGCTCATTAGCCGTCCCAGAATCCACGGAAATGGAGTGAAAATATCATCGTCTGCCCTGATGAACGATAAGGGAGGGGAGAAGATAACTCCTCCCATTCCCTTTCCTCTCTTGCCCCTCTCCCCTATCTCCTCCTTCTCCTCACTCTCTTCCTCCCCTTTCCCACTCTCTCCCCTTCTTCACATTCATCATTCTCTCTCTCTCTCCCTCCCTCTTTCACCTCTCCCTCCTCCCCCTGTGGTTCCAGGCAGCAGCTGGGTAACCAGTGCCACAATGTCAAGCAACTCAACAACCAAATGAACACAAGCAGATGACCCTGATGAATTTGATGGTTTTTAATTGACCAGCTATATTTTTGTATGTCTGACTGGATCAATTCAAATAGAAATACAAATGGTAACTTTGGATGGAAAAGTCGTGGCAATGTTCCTTCCCTCTTCCCCTAATGCAATATGGTGAAGTGTTAAATTGGTTTGATTTTTTAAGAACAGTGAAATACTTACCCACTTCAGTTATTTCATGTGCACAAATGCAGCTGTTAATAACAAAGTGTACTATCTTGAGATTTGGTTAGTGGGAGCTGCCTTTGAAGCTTTACTTTGAGCAGTTATTTGTACAATGTATTGTTGCCAACGTAAACAGAATTTCCTATTTGGCAGCTTTGAAAGGTCAAAGCTGAGTCTTGGACCCAGCCTAAAGGCCACTTTGTCCCTGGTTACCGGGCCAGCAATGGTCATGCTCCACCTGTGCACCAATCAGCTCCTCTCCCGGGTGAGATGGATCAACTGAGAGAACATTCAGTACCATCCACATCTCTGACAATGTATCACCCACTCATAACTTGAACTGAAGCAGCAGTCTGGGCTTTTGTATCCAATATTCTAGAGTGGGATGTGAACTCACAACCTTCTGAGTCAGAGGTAAGAGTGCTTCCCACTGAGTCACAGTCAACACTGCAGAAAGTTTTGACTTTTGGAATTCTTACAATAATCTTTTAAGGACTTTTCAATTGTGGATTGTTATAGAATTATGAATACATATTGAATAGGCCACATCCCACACAGGCTAAAACCTTTCATATCTACTGTCCTTAAGTCCAAAAGCTGCTTTGTATTATTTGCTAAAATAAATAAAAGTGCCATTAATTGAGAAACCCTTTAATAGTTAGCTGTGAATAAACCTTTGGTCTTGTGCTCGGGGAGAATTCCTGTGAAGTGCAGAATTGCTGTTCCCTTTGTAAACTCTTGGCTTGAAGGAGACAATGAAATCACTACCATAGTTGAAAGGATTAGCAGTCCCTGGCAATGTTTTTATACATGCAGCAACATCTGCACAAAAATGGTATTGGCTCTTGCAGTTGCAAAATTAAAAAAGAGGTATATAATTGACTAAAATAAAGAGTAAATACAGAAGACTTTCTCAATCTCTTATCCACACCCTAGACACTTTCTTCAATGCTTTCCTTCCAAGTCTCTATATTCCACTATTCACAAATTCCAACTCTTCAATACATTGGCTCTTAACCTAAATCATTGACCAGGGTATTTCCATTCTTGTTTAGTAAACGTTCTGCATTTCCCCAGCTTCGTCTATGACCAATATCCCACAGTGTATCCTATGGTCTGATTCTGATGATTGTGACTCTGTCCAACATTAGTGACACAGATGTACACTCTGCAAATGCTTCAACACAGACACATCTTTCTGCAACTTGAACAGCCTCTTTAATGTCTAACTTCTTGTCAGATATTTGTCAGTCTCTCAAACTCTTTTACTTGCCTGAACTTCTTCCATTCTAGGGCACTGTTTTTGCTCCTCGTTGTGCAGCCTTCTCTCCATCATTGAGGCCAAATGCATTGTCAGTGATTACTGTGTTTTGTGTCCAAGTGTGACCCTGAACTTCTTGTGTCTCAGTGTTCTCTTGTGCCTTGTTCACTACAAGAAGAGGACAAGATTCATCTCACTCAGTTCAAAGCAGGATAGGATTTATACAGTGGATGGTAGCGGGAGTGTTGTGGAACAGAGGGACATAGTTCACTGAAAGTGGTAGACAGGGTGGTGAAGAAGGTACTTGGCCCGCTGGCCTTCATCAATCAGAGCACTGAGTATAAGAGTTAGACCAGTATGTTGCAGTTGTACAAAATGCTGGTGAGGCCACACTTGGGAGTATTGGGTACAGTTTTGGTTACCCTGTTATAGGAAAGACGTCAGTAAGTTGAAAAGAGTGCAAAGAAGATTTATGAAAATGTTGCCAGGACTCGAGGGCCTGAGTTATAGGGAGACATTGGGTAGTTTGGGACTTTATTCCTTGGTAGGTACGAAACTGAGGGGTGTATAAAATCATGAGGGGCATAGATAGGAAGTATGCACCCAGCCTTTTTCCCAGGGAGAGAGAATCAAAAATTAGAGGGGATAGGTCTAAGTTGAGAGGGGAGAGATTTAAGAGACCTGAGAGGCAACTTCTTCACGCAGAGGGCCGTGTGTACATGGAACAAGCTGCCAGAGAAAGTAGTTGAGGCCGGTACAAGAACGACATTTAAGAGACATTTGGATAAGTATATGGACAAGAAAGATTTAGAGGGATACGGGCCAAACGCAGGCAAATGGGACTAGCTTGGTTGGCATGGTCAAGTTAAGCCGAAGGGGCAGTTTTAGTTCTGTATTACTATGATTCTATGCACTTTACTACATGTTTATCAACCAGCTATCAATACAGCTCTCATTTCCTCAAGGATATATGTTGTTGGTGATGTATAGGACACCAGCATCTCTGGGTATTGGGGAGCTGAAGTATATAGCTAATAGGTGACCTGCATCTATTGTCTAGCTGTCTTCTATCACACTACTGGTCCACTGGAGCTGTCTTGCCTCCCAGATTTTTCAAGCTTCCCTCCCTCTCTACTATTCTACCCAAAATGTTCAGATTTCACCAAGTCGGTTTAAGAATTTGAATTCAGTTTAACATTCTTTGGAAACAAAAATGTTGCTTTTCATAAGCATGATCATGACAAACTGCTAGATTCTTTTACATATATAAAAAAAGCAGCAAGTTCAATAAAGGCACAGAGAAGGTAACTGTGCTGACGCCTTTACCCAGTCGTGCCTGAATGTCTTCAATCACTCACCAGTGTGGTCAACTCAGGAACAGCCTAATAAGCCTCCCAGCTGTGTTAGGGATCAATTAGGGATTAATAATAAGTGTCAACATGCCAAGCAACATCCACACCTGAAGAATGAATAAGAAACCTTTTGGGTCTTGGATGTTCCTCTTATTCTCTAATTACTCTCATTATTTCCTCCTTTTATCAACACTATTCTCACTTCTATTATTCGTTCATCTCATGTCAACTTAATCACAACCTGTTCTTCTTTCTCTCCCTGGCCCCTTTGCCCTGATTCAGTTTTGCTTCATCTGTGGCATCTTCTAATTCTGATGTACCAAAATGTGACTGGAAATGTTACCTGTCCCTTCCTCCCTCCACAGATACTCCTTAACCTGCTGAGTGGTTTCCTCTTTTTATTTAATTGATATCCATTGTCTACTTGAAAATCCTTGAGGCAATTTGTTATGTTAAAAGTAAACTAGGTCAGCGTAATTATACCTTCAAGATTTATATCTATTATATATAAAAATAACATTTTTACCAGTAAATTTGAAGCAATATTTTAATGATTCCATTGAGGCAATGAGAAAAGTGTTTGAGCAATGTCATGGCTTCAGTGAATGGGCTGCAATCTTCCAGTCCATTTAGACAGAGCTGTCCAGTATGTAATAATGTACTGTATTTGTTTGACACATTGGCAGATTGCAGAAATACTGTAAGTTACTCCACCTTCCTTTCCATATTAGCCTTTCTTTCCAACGCCCTCCAAAGTCAGGAGGGAGGAAGGTTTTAGCTGGTGCTCTTCACCAAGAACACTCAAGGTATTTTTTTCCTGAGCATGTTACCAGTACAGGAACAGTCAGTATTCCTTCTCTCACTGAACCTCTGGTGGGGATTGTCAAATCAGGACCTCACTTGGTATTCTGGAGATCTTGAAATGGAGATATTTGTTCTTAAATAGATCAATCTCATTAAGGGAGTAATATTTTCTATTTCCACATCATTTAGAATGTTAGATTTAATGTTGTAACAATTTGAGACATCAAGAAGGAGGCACAGAGCTCTAGCCATAGAAATGAAAACCATATTGGAAATATTGCCTTTAAGTAACAACAATTACTTGGGATATATTTCTGCTTCTGTTTTCTGAAATTCAAAATGTGACTTTTTAAAATTCTTTTAGTTATTATCTTTTGTTTTAAATGAACAAAGTAATTGCATTGACTGTTGGTCTGCAGGAACTGTGCGTTACTTCCCTCAGCAAAAACAAATGCATTACCAATCCTAGTCAAAACAAATCATTGCTTCCCTGTTGCTTCAGTTTGCTACAATTGATTCGGGGTCTGTCCAAGTGGTGAGGCAAAGAAGCGTGGAAGGAAAATAAGAGTGTAAGCCAGAGACCTTTGTGTTGGGGTTGTCTAATTGAGACCGTATCCTAAATTCAGGTCTTGTTGCAAGGCACTAGGGAAAATTCAAGCTCTGGTACATAGGAACATAATAAGTAACAGTAGGGTTAGGACAAACAGCCTTCAGTCTGCTCTGTCACTCAATGACATCATGGCCTATCTGATTTTGGCCTCAACTCTGCTTTCCTGCCAGATTCCTATCCCCTGGTCCTAAAAACCTACCAATTTCAGCCATGAATATACTGAAGCAATGCAAAGGAGGGCAGGGAGGCTAATTCCTGAACTGCAAGGAACAACCTGTAACCTTCAGCCCTATAAAGAAATAAGTGGAGTTAGAGCTCCAGAGATTCTTTCATTTAAAGGCATTCATCTTACTTACCCTTATTTATCACCATTACAGCAACCACAGCCAAAATTAGAACAGATTAAAACAAAGTTCATGCTAAAAGTGATGAGCTATTGTTGAATATAGACTGAAATCTTCAACAGGACTTTACATGTCTGGGCTGACCTCATGGTAAATGTTGACTTACCTTCCAGGATTATAGTGTAATGAATTCAAGAGCACTCATCCTTGGTGACTACCCTGTCCAATGTAAACAAATGAGCCCAAGGAGCATGAGATACAGGGCTTCTAACTTAATTCACACAGGAGATGGCGCTGCTGGAGGAGGCCAGACCTGAAGTTTAATAACAAGGGTGAAGGGATGGATTGATCTGTGGCTGGAGGTCCTGGTGGGAAATCAATGAAGGAAGATCTGTAAATTTAAAGGTCAAGGGGAAATGACATCAAAGCCTGAAGGTCAAGGATGAGGAATCTCAGCCCTGGGAGTATCAGCAACCAGGATAAAGGTGAGCAGATAAATAACAAAGTTTTATTTATAATTAATCTATTGGGTTGGTTCCCTCAGGTTAGCTATGATGGACACTGACCCATAACACTTACACAGGAATTTCAGGCCATGCAGAAAACAGACAGGAATTATGTAAGTTGAAGTACTCTTGATATCGCCTGTCACTTAATAATGCTTTATGATAAAACAAGTGTTAGGCTTGAATGGTCGATACTATAGCCCAGAACATTTCAAAACTGTATGGTGTTTTTACCTTCTATCTCAAGGATGTTGTTGTCTCTTTGGTACACAAGCATGGGTGGAACAAAAAAACATGTTTTGGTCTCACCCACGAATGTAAAACCACGGATTGGTGTGACCTGCTATGGCTTAACTGTACGGGAAACTAATCCTTTATTTTAAATTTCTGCTTCTCAAAGGCTTAAAGAAACATGCACAGGTGACAGATGGAAGTTTTGTAAATGGTTGCACTACTTTTTTGCAAAAATGTTAATAGTCATTGATGAGCAGATTGCAGAACCAGTAGGGAGATCAGACCAATTTTAGGGAAAGCCATGAACAAGGGGACATAGTTACAAAATAACAGCCGATCATTTAAAACTGAAATGCATAAAAATTTCTTCTCTCGGGTGAGGGGCAGGGATCTCTGAAATTCTCTGCCTCAAGAGGATGGTGGAGGCAAGATCATTAGAAATATTTTAGGTAGAGATAGCTAAGTATTTGAAAGATCAAGGAATTGAGGGCTATCAGGAGCTGACACAGAAGAGGAGTTGAAGCCAGCATAGATCAGCCATGATCATATTGAATGACAGGGCAAGTTTGAGGGGCCAGGTGACCCACTCCTGCTCCTATTTCCTTGTGTTCTGCAGCGGGAATGCTGAGCAAGTCTGTGTGCAATGTCGTTCATCTTCAAGTGAGCAGTGAACTGTCACTGACATCTTTCAAACACAGATCCGAGCTAATGTTCCAGATCATTATCTGAACTATACTAATGTTTCTTCGACAATGATCCAAAAAGTCAATTTGTGTTTAATCTCATTTGGGTAGATATTTTAAAGCATCTTAAATGTATGCAGATGAATGATAATTATGGTTCAGTGTTTAACTATATTTATAGAACTTTTGCCTGTGACTTATTATTCTAATGCAAACATTGTCTGACACAAAACATTATACTTTGTTCAAGTTTCCCAGGAAACAACTAAAAACACTCCAGAGACACAAGAGATTCTACAGATGCTGGAATCTGGAGCAACACACACAAAATGCTGGAGGAACTCAGCAGGTCAGGCAGCATCTATGGAGGGAAATAAACAGCTGATGTTTCGGGTCGAGACCCTTCATCAGGACTGGAAAGGAAGAGGGCAGAAGCCGGAATAAAAAGGTTGGGGGAGGGGGAGGAGCACAGGCCGGTAGGTGAGGGGGGATGAAAGGGAGTGATGTTAGAAGCTGAGAGGTGATGGGTAGAAGAGGCAAAGGGCTGAAGAAGAAGGAATCCGGGAGGAGAGGACAGCGGACCGTGGAATAAAGGGAAGGAGGTGGGGAATAGGTGGACAGGTCATGAGGGCGGGGGAGGGGAAAGAGAAGGGTTGAGGGGGCCACAGGAATGAGGGAAGACAAAGGGGGGGCAGGAAGGAAAGAAAGAAAAAGTCAGGGGGAAAGAGGGGAGGGGTTACCAGAAGTTAGAGAAATCGATGTTGAGGCTGTCCATATACTTCACTCAAACCTTAGTCCAAATCTATTCAATAAGTAGTCTGCTTTCTCAAACACCTCCTTGTACAAAGCCACACCCTCAGACGATGACACAGGAGATCCAGTAACATTTTAAAGAAAACTATAAGAGATTAGATTATTTGACTTTATACTTATGGTATCTGGTTAAGTTTTTCATCTTGTATTATTTACATTAAACTTTCCTTTGAAAATCACCACCAGTAATATAATCCAAAAAACAACAGAGTTGTGGACATGGCTCAGCACATCATGGAAACCAGCCTCCCCTCCATGGACTCTGTCTGCACTTCTCGCTGCCTCAGTAAAGCAGCCAGCATAATCAAAGACACCACCCACCCCGGGCATTCTCTCTTCTCCCCCCACCCATCAAACAAAATCCTGAAAGCACGTGCCACCAGGCTTAAGGGCAGCTTCTATCCTGCTGTTATAAGACTATTGAATGGTCCCCTAGTACAACAAGATAGACTCTTGACCTCACAATCTATCTCGCTATGACCTTGCACTTTATTGTCTGCCTGCACTTTCTCTGCAACTGTAACCCTTTATTCTGCATTCTATATTATTTTCCCTTGTACTACTTCAATGCACTGTTGTGATGAAATGATCTGTATGGATGGCATGCAAAACAAAGTTTATCACTGTACCGTGGTACATGTGACAATAATAAACCAATTTGCCAATTCAGTGCATCCTATTGGTGTGGGTGATGCACCAGAGCATCAAGTTTTGTGCTGGTCATTAGTCCTCCACTGAAAGCCACACTTGGAAGTTCCAAACCAAAAATGTGCTGCCCTGTATTTTCGGAGGCTGGGTTAAGGGGTGGACTGGGTGGACAACAATGTCCCTGGAAGTCAGGAGATGGGGAAGGGGGGAATGGATTGGTGGCTGGCACTTGGATAATTGAGAAAGCGGGAGTAATTTGGAAACCAGCTCTTCCACTTATACTGTACTGGTTTTCCCCCCACCCCCCCCCCCCTCCCCGCCTTGTGACATGAATAATGCATGGCATGCTGCAATGCAGGACCTCAGCATTGATGTTGGAGCTGGCAGTGTCCAAGAAGTTCTCAAAGGGAAATACAAGAAGGGTAAGAGGGAACTTTGTACAGACATCAGTAGGCAACAGTTTCTACCAAGTCCAGGCTGTAAATAAAACTGTTCAATTTACTTAAATAATTTAAACCCTCAAGAAACGAGTCTTATAATATGTAATGTTAAATTGTGAAGCTTTGTTTTCAGTGCCGGAGAGATGGCATTAACTAAGGCTTATCACAGGATCGACTTCACTAGAATTGAGATGGGTCCTTGCATATCCAAGGTTGTATGATAAGACCTTGGACTAAATAGTAGGTATAGGGTAATCCAGGTAGGAGAAATTTAGCAATACAATGGGAAAGGACAGGTTAATTTTGCAGTGTAATAATAAGGTTAATAATAATAAAAGTTATCCAGGAAAAGTGCAGCATCAAATAGGGTCAAAATAGTCAAATGTCAAAATTGAAGGCTTCTTATGCAAATTCATAAAGCATTTATAACAGAATGGATGAAATCACTGCATAAATGCTACAGAGGTAAATAGATATGATCCAAGACTCAGTACAAAGACAAGATGGTGAAGGCTAGGAAAGGAATATTCCAGGGAACTTAACATTTTGGAAATGTAGACAGAATGGATAAGGATATCAATGGGACTGTGTAAGTAATGATCTTGGCTCAGAAAATCTGGATGTGCAACTGTTTGAGTGGAGATAGGAAATAACAAAAAATTCAGGCCAAGTAAGCTCACCAGCGCCTCTACTTCGTCAGGAGGCTAAAGAAATTTGGTATGTCCCCTTTGACCCTCACCAATTTTTATTGATGCACCATAGAAAGCATCCTATCTGGATGCATCACACCTTGGTATGACAACTGCTCTGCCATGACTGCAAGAAACTGCACAGAAGTTGTGGACACAGCCCAGAACGTCACTGAAACCAGTCTCCCCTCCATGGACTCTGTCTACACTTCTCGCTGTCTTAGTAAAGCAGCCAATGTAATCAAAGACCCCACCCACCCCGAACATTCTCTCTTCTCCCCTCCCCCATCAGGCAGAAGATACAAAAGCCTGAAAACATGTACCACCAGGCCAGCTTCTATCCTGCTGTTATAAGACTATTGAATGGTCCCCTAGTACAATAAGATGGATTCTTGACCTCACAATCTACCTCATTATGGCCTTGCAACTTATTGGCTGCCTGAACTGCACTTTCTCTGTAATGGTAACACTTTATTTTGCATTCTATTATTGTTTTCCCTTGTACTACCTAATGCACTGATGTGATGAAATGATCGGTATGGATGGCATACAAAATAAAGTGTTTCACTGCACTTTGGTACATGTGACAACAATAAACTAACTTAACAATATGATTTAAGACATAGCCACCCGCCCCCCCCCCCCACCCCCACCAACAGTGGCTATACAATTGAATAGAGTATTAATCAAGAAATAAAGGGAACTCATAGAATATAATGCATTAACTGTGGATGAATTTAATTGTCTTATAGATTGGGAAAATCAAACTGGTAAACATTGTCTTGAGGTTGACTTCATGAAATGGATTCCAGACAGTTTCCAAACTGTGGACAAAACCACTAAACTGGCCACTTCAGATCTAGTCACTTGTAGTGGAATAGGATAACAGGGTAACGAACAGGCTCTGCTTTACTTCCAAAAGTTGATTTTTTTTCTTCTGTAAGTCAGAAAATACACATAAATCACTCGATATGGCAACCATACCTCCACAGTATTGAAATGAATGGCATCAAAAGCACATAAGACTGATAAGAAAGAACAATTACTAAAAGTGTAGAGAGAGGAAACTAGTTCTTTTATGTGTATGCACAGACGTCAGACTTTCAAATTTAATAATATTGTGAAAGTTTGTTCGTATGTATGGGTGTCCCATTAAAATCAGTGGGAAGAAATTGCTAACCACAGAATGGTAAGTAAACCTGTTAATCAAAGTCAGTGTTGAAATGTTTTAAGTGTTATTTTAGTTTTAATTCTTTAAATTTCTACCATTTTCAGTAATTCCTGAGTCTTTTTGAACACAAAAGACATCGGCAAGCATTCAGCTGGTGAACCTTGGGTCAGGCTTAACTGAACTGGCAAAGCCTTTATGTGAGTGCAACTGATCATTTGTGCTGGGTGTTACGCTGTGCTGAGCCTCTACAGCACACTGGGAGACAGTATTCCAGTGGACATCTGTGCCCAAGCCCACACTAGAGGAAACATAGGGCTAGCAGCTGGAAATCTTAAGGCAGTGGAAGACCCCACAATTTATAAGTTTGACCTGCAAACACATTGGTTTCCAGTCCCACATCCTAGAAACAACTGGGTTTGAAGCATATATGAACTGCTGTTTCATATTTTTTGAATTTAACCTCTGCCCTTGTCCAAATCCACATGTTTGGGAATTGAGATTCAGCCTGTTCATCTATATTTGGTCCAAGAAGATATTCATCACAAAGGTGGATCTACAGTGAGTCCAATAGCAGGACTGGAGGCATGGGATGTTTGGAAGTGACGGATCATAGGGGCAAAACCTTCAGGAGTGTGTCTATGAATATTGGCAATAGACACATGAATATGCAGGGAATGGAGGGATACGGATCATGTGCAGGCAGAAGAGGTTTAGTTTAATTTGGCATTGTGTTTGGTGCAGACATTGTGGGCCAAAGGGCCTGTTCCTGTGCTGTAGTGTTCTATGTTCTATGTAATTCTGCTGTAAATTGGAAGGATTATGAATTATGACTAGAATTCCACATCAACATCTCAGAATATATTTCCACCTTCTCGTCAATGTCAGGGAAAACGCCTGAGTGAAAATAGTGAATTCATATTAATGCAAGTGAACCAAGAAACATTTTAAAGCCAACTATTAAAATCTCTGAATTATTACCAAGGCAACATTACTGAGTTTAGCAATCATCTGCCATAGTATCAAACTGTGTTCCTTGTGTGTGAACATTTACCATTGGAGATGATCACACAAAGTGAAAGACTAAAACCAGTCAGAAGAAAGCACAACAA
The DNA here is from genome assembly GCF_009764475.1 of Pristis pectinata. Lineage (NCBI taxonomy): Eukaryota > Metazoa > Chordata > Chondrichthyes > Rhinopristiformes > Pristidae > Pristis > Pristis pectinata. Next base: position 14,109,605 of record NC_067432.1, read on the forward strand.
TATTGTTCTTGAGTTACCCAGTGCAATATGTTGGATTCTAAAGATTCACCAATTCCTTTGTAAATGTGAATTTTTTGTCATAAAAAGATATTCCATTTTCGGGGAAGAAACATTTTAAAACAACTACATTTCATCATGCCAAAGCAACAAAATGATGACGCTTTTAGGGCAAGGTGACATTTTCTAAAGGATTTAACCCAATGAGAAGTGAGATTTTTTTTCATTGCATTAGTAATTGAGCAAGTCCAATCAATAAATGTACCAATGGCTTTTACTGCTTGTCATCTTAACAGAAATAGACTGAGACCTTACTGGAGTTTAGACCAGGATCATTTTTACAGTAGCTATTGCTCTTGTATTTCCCTTATAGTTAGCACACATTTGGTGGTCCAGCAATTGTGATCTATGAGGTCTAAGGTCACTCAATCCACTTCTACTGGGATAAGTTACACCATGGCACCAAAATAGGTCCTCAGTAATGGCAAATCTTCAAAGAATGTTTCTAACTAAAAATAAATTTCCCATTGTTACTTTTATGTGATGTTTCTTCTTCCCCTCCTAAGCCAACCAAGTATGACCTGCAGTGAACTATGGGCTAGATAGTAGGCTACATTTTCCTGGATGAATATTTGGTCTAGCGTAGTAATACTGGGTCAAAGGGAAAAATAAAAACTGTATTGTTGGAAATCCTGAGAAAAAACTCAAGATGCTGTAAATGCTCAACAGGTCAGGCAACATCTGTGGAGAGATAAACAGTTAACATTTCGGATTGATAACCTTTCATTAGAACAATGATACATGGATTGGACAGCTGAGATTAGATAAAAGACAAACTTCATATCCAGTCAGTTAACTGTAACAGAAATGATGGGGCAACTCTAACCTAACATTTCACACCTTGTGCTGGGGGACAATACTGGTTGGGCACCTAATATGAAGCCACTGGAGAGTACTGCTTAGCAAAACACAAACTCAGTGTTCACTCAGTCCCATGGCAATCTGATAAGATGAATTAAGTTAGAAGTCATTTCTGGTCTTGGCCAGAGCTGAAGATTTACTCCAACCTTGGCCCCTCCAACTTAGCAACATCAGTGATAGTGACAGTAAAGCATCCTCTTTACACTTAAACATGTATTAAAGCGAACAGCTTCTGGAGATTATAAGCCTCTCCCCACTGTAATAAGAAATATTATAAACCTCATCAGTGATCAAAACGTACCACAGATTAGAATCTGTGGAAGAATTACTGAGAAACCGAGCTTCCCATTTCGATGATTAATATTTTGCCTTGAGTACTGAACTAGATATAAAGATCTCTTCAACTGTTTTTTTATTACCAAAGAGAAGGGTCAGTCTCAAAAACTAATTCTTTATCCAGAAGTATCTGGTACAAAATCTTTCTCTGGAAGTTGTCTACTTTCTTGAGCATTATAGGTAGCCTTACTCAGCCAGAAAACCTGAATAGATGAATTTCTGCTTTTCTGTGACTGCACAAGGTCCAGATTCTACTAGAATCCAATTAGCATCCACACTGCCTGCCAAATTTATGGCTCATCGATTTTCTCAGAAATGAATAATGCCACTTGTGTTCCATGTTGAGCAACTAACCCGTGATTGCTCACAGGGTATCACTATAATTGCTCATGAATCCTTTGATAATTGTGTCCATAGAATTCCATCCATCTCTTAATGGAACTGATGAACATGATAATGTGCCTTTTCCTTCAAGTTTTCCTTGCTGTTTATTCATTTGATATGTTTTCTCTGCAGTGAGATTAAAGTGTTTTCAGGCCCATAATCAGCTACAGCTTGTGTGGGACATATCTTAAAATCATACATTTCACATAAATACCAGAAAAAAGAACCCACTGCCAAAGAATTTGAAGCTTTCTTTGTGAAGCAGCTAAGTATAATCATCCTTTTTGTTCATTCTGGAGCTTTCTGGGTGAAGACTGCAAGTTTCTCAGGGCCTGTGTAGGCGCTTGTTGAATTCATGGAGTTCTTTCATATTAATAAATCGCAAAGCAAAAACAGCTTTGGAACACTTCACAATGACCTTCTGTCTTTCAAAAAACTGAGACTCCTCCAAATTTCTCCTATCAGTAACATCATATTCAACTTCGCGTTTATGTCTCGCTATGTGATTGTTTTGCACAATTTTATCAGCAGAAACATTTTCCAAAGGAACAGAAACATTCAGGTAAGGTTCTGCGATGTGCAATATTCTTCAGTTTGCTCTCTAAAGTGAATCAACCTTCTTTTATTCTGGAGTAGAATTCCACACAGCATCCTAACTGTGAGCTTCTGGTACTGCTGTGCACTGTTCGCTCCAGCTTTTCTTTCATTGGAATAAAGATTTTTAACCTTCCATCCACCATGTGAGGATGCTGAGAAGAAAAGATCACTGACAAAACCACCTATTGGCCGGAAGTCTGGCAAAGGTCCCTCATTTCTTTTCAATTCATTTACAAGGTGTGGGCATTGTACCAAGGCCATCACTTTATTGCTTCATATTTCCTTTTGACTTTGAAGGAGGTCCTTTCAGCCCATCGAGTCGATGCCGGCTCACAGAGCACTCCCATTCCCCACTAATTTTCCCTATAACCTATTCTCTCCACATTCTCATCAACTATCCCCATATTCTAGCACTATACACTAGGGGTAGTTTACAGTGGCCAATTATCCTACCAACACACACATTTTTGGGGCGTGGGAGGAAACCAGAGCACCCAGGGGAAACCCTGATGGTCACAGGGAGAATTTGCAAACTCCACACACTTTGAATGTGATTAGAGATCCGAAATGGCAAGTGTATTATGAACCTCCACCCCTGGTACAAAGCATATTGAACCCCATATTGGCAATGAGGTTATCTTGCATGTATTTAATATCCATTTGAAGTATGTAATACAAATAGCATGCACTGTTAGTTTGACTCCAGCCCTGTCATTTTTGGAGCTCCACACTCCAACCACTGCAGCTGCATGCACTTTAAGCAGTGAGAAGGGTCTGCTCCAGGAAAGGATGATCAACTCTTTACAGTTTAGCTCCAGGCACATTGACTGCTGGCACATGTCAACCTGCCAAGCACCTGAATGGAAAGTGATTCCACCCTCTCGGTGTGCCATAGGCAGTGCATCATGTAGGTGAGTGTAAAACATCCTGGCAACAACCATAATGTATTCATTTTGCAGCATTCTGTCCTGCCACCCAGAACGTGGCTACTGGCTGCCCAGCATTTATTGGCCATCCTTAATTGCCCTTGAGGTGGTGATGAGCTGCCTTATTGAACTGCTGCAGCCCTTCCGGTGATGATATTGCAAAGTGCCTGCTCTCCTTGTCCTTCGCTGTGATAGTGATCATGAGGATGGAAGGTGCTGAGGGAGTAGATAAGGTGATTAACTGCACTGCATTTCATAGATGGGCCATCACATCAAGGAGACACAAGAGACTGCAGATGCTGGTATCTGGAGCAACACACAAGATGCTGGAGGAAGTCAGTGGGTCAGGCAGCATCTATTTCCCTCCATAGATGCTGCCTGACCTATTGACTTTCTCCAGCATTTTGTGTGTTGTCACATCATCAACTTGGCAACAAGTCAAAAATAAAAAAACAAAATGTAATTCCAAACCAAATATCTAAATGAAATCATGTCGTTATTTAAATGCAAAATTAAACTCATCAGCCTTGTGCATTCCTTCAGGATCTTTCTTCTCACTGCCTTTGCCAACCCCTGATGCTGCTTTGCATTGTCATCTCCTGCAGCACTGTTGATGGAAGGTCCCTGCTGTTAACTGCAGGGGACTGCAGGTGGGTTTGCAGAATGACCTTGAGAACTCTGGACCAGAATGTTGGTCCCCTGGCTTGAGAGTACTATTAGTTTGTGGAATTCCTTGAATCATGAGGTTGCAGATTGTGTGGGTTTGCCTGCAGCTCTTGGTAGATGTCCATTTTTAGTTGTTCTAAACTAAATCATTTAGCACAATGGTGGAGGCACCAGAATCCTTCACAAACACATTTTCTTCTCCAGTACTTGCACTTTCTACACTCATCTGCATGGAGGTGCCTTGCTTATGAATTAATGTTCATGACTTTTTACTCACCACATGCTGTTTCCCAACTATAGTAACCATTTTGGGATAACACAAATGATGAACACTGGGGCTTGGTCACATCAGCTAGATGTCTCATGTATTATTATGCCTTTGAACAATCTCAGTTAGCATTCCAATGACCTCTCACTTAGGAAAAATGTGACATATTTCTACAGCATGAGGTGTCCATGTTGTACTAAAGTGTCCATATTGTATTTATTCAAGATCCAATTAAAGGGTCTTTAATGGACTCTGGGATATAAAGCACCAGCTTTAACTAATAAAACCAATATGGGATCCAGGAGATACTTCTTTATCCAGAGAACAGAGAAGATGTGCAAACTGTTACCGCCTCGAATCGTTGAAGGGAATAGCGATGATGCATTCAAAGGAAAAGTAAATAAGCACGAGGAAAAAAGGGTAGAAAGATAAACTGATGTGGTATGATGAAAGAAGACAGGAGACTCGCAGGGTACATTAACAACCTCGTAGACCCATTGGATTAAATGGTCTGTTCTGGTGCTGTGCATATGATGTAATAGACCTGAGAAGACATTTGAGAAATCTGAGTTACTTGACTCCAGGGATAATTTGAAATATTAGTCTCCCAGTTTCTGAATGGAGAAACATTTATAAAATGAGTCTGAGGTTAATAATCTACTGTATGTTCAGAAAGGGAGTCTATTTCAAAGTATCTCCAACATATAGGGCAATATGGGATAAAGTTGTTTGATCTGGTTTACCACATTTTTTGTTGTATCTGCAAAGCAGAACCTTGTGAGTTTAAAGTATTGCATTTATCTGAAGTCCTGTTCTGTGAAGAGTGACAGCTGCCTCAGAGCCACCAGTTAAGTGGAATGTCACGCAAGTTGAGTGCCACAGCTAGTGTCATCAAATCGACTCGGAGTCAACAGGCCAACTTTCAAAGTGTCAGTAAAAGATTTTTGGCTCCATGTGGTGCTTTTTAAACATTTAAAATCTCAGAAAATGAGTGGGCATCCCTATCTCCTTTCAATGATGTGGATGAGAGCGAATAAGCAGAAATTCCACTTGTAAAGGAAAGGTTTTAGCCAGTTGTTGAAAATGAAGGAGAAGCAAGTTGGATGCAAGGGAGCTTGGTCATGATGGAAGGAAGGGAGGAGGGGGAAACAAAGGACTGCAGATGCTAGATTCTAGATGAAAAACACAATGATGCTGGAGGAACTCAGCAGGCCAGGCAGCATCCATGGAGAAAAGCAGGCAGTCAACGTTTCGGGTCAGGACCCTTCTTCAGGACTGAAGATAGGAAAAGGGGAAGCCCAATATATAGGAGGGAAAAGCAGAGCAGTGATAGGTGGACAAAAGAGGGGAGGTGGGATGGGCACAGGGTGGTGATAGGTAGATGTAGGTAAGAGATAGTGATAGGCAGGTGCGGGGCAGATGGGGAGATCAGATCTACTGGGGGATGGGTCAAAGGTAAGGAGAGAGAGAATGGCAAGGAGGTGGATAGGCGAAGGAGAGAGTGTGTGCTGAGGGAGAGTGGACTGGGGCCAAGGGGCGATTTGAAAGCAAAAATAAAGATCTTGAAATCCATTTGCTGGGAACCAGTTTTCTGAGGATGGAAGTTTTGGGATTCCCAATGATTTTTATTATATGCATTTTTTCAAGGATTCTTTGAGGAAATAATCAGCTTAGCATTTAAGATCGATTGGAAAAAGCACAAATGTAGTTCTTCTGCATTTTGTTCTCAGTATATATTTAAGTAAATCTTATTGCAGGCAGCTGTATCAGGGTTTCTGCTGTATCTGTGCAGACTGAAGTGATTACTTATCAGCATATCAGTGTTACCTTCTGACATATTATGGTGACAATTCTGAAATGGCTCCAATCCATAAATTATGTTTTATTTTCCAGAAGGTAGAAATCTAGGATTGACAGACCCCTTTCCCTCCAAAACACTAAGCCCTTCTCCCCCTCCATATCCTGCACGCGTCCTAAATGATAGTCATTTGCTTTAGTGTGAGATTGCCATCTAGTCATCTGATCTTATTACTACATTGTAAAGACAAAAAAAGCAATGGCCACAGAGTTGTATTGTTTTCTCCACTATGATTGTGTAGATTTTTTCTGTGTTTAAAAATGGTCTGTTTTGCAATGAACTTTGCTGTTACTGCAAGCCATAATTTGACATTTTAATGATAAAACCTATCAATTAAACCAGCTGCAAAACCACAGTGGGCTGAAGTCAGTGAATCAGTCTGATATTGCCTTCCTTTTTATACAATAAGTAGGTTTAAAGCAGGGTTTAATTTTACATCTGCAGGAGAAGTATTTAGAGACAAACTCAATGGTTAATCAATCTGATGTTGCATCTTTTTTGCATGCCATAGATAGGTTGAAAATAGGGTTTAACATCTGAGAAATATTTAGACACAAGCTCTTATTCTGCCACAAACTAAACAGATATGTTCCATAGAATGCTTAGAATTCATTGTCTTATGAATTTATAACGATAATGGTAAAACTGAAAACAATATTCAAGTTTCATAGACAATTATGAATATTCCTGTACATGGTGGGGCCATAATGTGCTGCATGTTAGGAAATTTTACTCATTCAACCATTACCTGTTACACATGTATCGATCAGACTAATTTGTGAGTTCTGGCAGCTGCAGCCATTGCATTCTTGTCATTTATGCCACAGGTTTGATTCCCACTCTTGAGGTTCGGGTGTGTAATATGTCCTGCTGCTTCAGTGCTGTACAGACAGGGTGCTGCACGCTCAGAGGGGTTGCTTCCTAGAGATATTCCACTTCCTCAAAAATTAAAAAAAAACAGCAGATATTGAAAATCTGAAACAAAAACTGGAAATGTTGGAAATACTAAGCAGGTCTGTCACCATCTGTGGAATGAGAAACAGTTTTTCAGGTTAACGACCTTTTCCATTTCATCTGATGACATTCAGAACTGATGATAGGTCATTGAGCTGAAACATTAGCTCTGTTTCTCACTCCATAGAGGCTGCCTGACCTGCCAAGTATAACAGCATTTTCCTTTAATATCCCCCTTTCCCTTCTGGGTGGATGTAAAAGATTCCATGGAACTTCATGAAGAAAAGCTGGCAAATGTCCTGTCACAAATTATCAGTTCATTTATTTAATTCCTTTTTATGAGACCTGTTGTGGACGGATTAATGATGATGTTTCCCTGCATTATAACAATTATACTTCAACAGGTCCTTCGCTGATTGTGAAACACTGAGGTTGTGAGAGGTGTTATGTACTTGAAGCATGATTGAATGTCCTCTGATGACTTCCTTTTTGTTAGTCTGATACTCCTTAGCAAAATAGTAAAACCAACAAGGTGTGGGGTACAACAACAGCTGATGTCTGTGCAACTGCAAAAGGGAAGCCAAGACTTAATATCATTGATATGTATCTTTGGTTATGAAAGTTACTCATCACAAAAGATAAGTCTCAGATGTGATTTTCTTCCACGTCTACTAGACGTACCAGAATTTTTTATCCAGTTTCATTTCCATGGGGCTAATGCTATGGACTGGTTACATTGGAACTGAGACAACTGTACTTGTGACACAGCATGCTGCAGCCACAAAGGAAGCTTACTTTGCATCATTCCAGTAGGCCAGCTTTTTCGTTATTATCAAGCTGCTTCCTGCACACACGGTAGTGTAGAGGGCAGGCACGGTAGTGTAGCCATTAGCGTAACACTATTACAGCGCCAGCAACCCGAGTTCAATTCCCGTCGCTGTCTGTAAGGAGTTTGTACGTTCTCCCCGTGACTGCATGGGTTTCCTCCGGGTGCTCTGGTTTCCTCCCACATTCCAAAGACATACGGGTTAGGAAGTTGTGAGCATGCTATGTTGGCGCTGGAAGCTTGGCGACACTTGCGGGCTGCCCCCAGAACAATCTACGCAAAAGATGCATTTCACTGTGTGTTTCGATGTACATATGACTAATAAGGATATCTTATCTTATCTTATCTTACAAGTTGTTTGGTGGAAAGAAGAATCAGGAGCAGGATGGGCCATTCAGTGCTTCGAACCTGCTCCATCATTTTACATGATTGTGGTTGATCTTTCATCTTCGCTCCACATTACACTGGGTGCAATAACAATATCCATGAAGAACATCCAGTTCTTGAAGTTTTAAAACAGTCCCACACAGGAGATGCCTGAAATTTTCTACTTACTCATTTACCATGCATGCAAGAAAGTTGAGGGATGGGTCTATTCCCACGCCTTGCCAATGTCTTGTTCTCAGAGTCAGCCTGCAGTACTATCCAGAGCACACAGTGCCTGATGGAAATACTTAATGCATTAGATTACAGCAGCAGATGAGAACGTTATTTGCATAACCAGTCATGCTAAATGTATGGATCCTTTGTGCACCTTTGGTCAGTTCCCTTGCAATGTGGAATTAGCCTTGCCTTATTTACAATTGCTCTTCAGTGCCAAGATAAGGTTCATCCTTTTTATTGTAGATGAATCTGGGAAGAGAACATGATTAAAGCACTCTCTCTTGCACCTCTGAGCAGTTGGCATAGCTAACTTCAAGGACTGGGCTCTAACTCAGTACAGTTGTAGCAACTGCAATGATAGCATGACTGTTGAGATGGTGACAGTGAGCTCATCAGAGTATGGTAGTGGTTCTGTCATTGCTAAATTAAATTAATTTGCAACCTGAGTTCTGGACTGTTGATCCAGAGATAATGGTTTGAATCTAAATAAAACCTGGAATTTAAAAAGGAATTTGTCTCAGTAACGGTAACATGAAAGTACTTGATTCTCATTCTAAAAATAATTCTGGTTTACGAATGACCTTCGGGAAGGAGGACATTAGTGTTCAGATTTTTTTTCAGGGAAGGACACCTGCTATCCTTGCCTTGTCTGGGACGATAGGTGACAGCAAACCCACCAGTGCTGCCTCAGTTTGGGTGCAATTGGGCATGGGCTATAAATGCTGGCATTGTTAGCAATATCCACATCCCACAAATGAATAACAATTGTGTTGTTCAAGATATTGTCAATATAGCAAAAGCAAATTATTTTTAAAATGGAATGAGACAACAAAATGTGGTGCTCCAATGTGATCTGGAGGTCCTGGTTCAGGAAGCACAAAGGAGCAGCCTACAATGCAGAAGGAATTATTTGGTATTGGTATTGGTTTATTATTGTCACTTGTACCGAGGTGCAGTGAAAAACTTGTCTTACAAACCGATCTTACAGGTCAATTCATTACACAGTGCAGTTACATTGAGTTAGTACAGAGTGCATTGATGTAGTACAGGCAAAAAAAAACAATAACAGTACAGAGTAAAGTGTCACAGCTACAGAGAAAGTGCAGTGCAATAAGGTGCAAAGTCACAACAAGGTAGATCATGAAGTCATAGTCCATCTCATTGTATAAGGGAACCGTTCAATAGTCTTATCACAGTGGGGTAGAAGCTGTCCTTAAGTCTGGTGGTACATGCCCTCAGGCTCCTGTATCTTCTACCCGATGGAAGAGAAGAGAAGAGAGAATGTCCTGGGTGGGTGGGGTCTTTGATTATGCTGGCTGTTTCGCCAAGACAACGAGAGGTAATGGAATGTTGTTCTTTATTTGCAAGGGGTATGAAGTATAAAAGCAGGGAAGTTATTTTGCAATTTTTCAGGACACTGGTAAGATCACACCTGGACCATAGTGTACAGTTTTGATCTCCATTTTTAAGTAAAGATATATTTAAGTTGGAGGCACGACAGAGAAAGTTCACCAGATTGCCTCCTGGGTTGAAGGGATTGATGAATGGAGTAAGAGCAAGCAAGTTGAGCCTATACATATTGGAGTTCAGAAGAATGAGCACTGACCTTATAAAAATGCATATAAGATTCTGAGGGGATTGGCAAGGAGGATACTGAAAAGATGTTTCCCTTACTGGGCGAATGTAGAACATTTTGTGTGTGCATTGTTTCAGAAAGAGGTGTCACCTGAGATGAGGAATGTTTTCTCTCAGTGGATTTTGAATCCTTGGAATTCTCCATCTCAGAGAATTTTGCAAGCAGAGTTATTAATTATATTCAATGTGCAGATTAACAGGCATTTTAAATAGAAGGGAGTCAAGGGGTAAGGGGAAAGAACTGAAAAGTAGTGTTGGGGCCACGCTTGGATCAGCCATGATTTTATTGAATGGCAGGTCAACTTGAGGAGCTGCATGCTATTAAAAATGTGCTTATACTTCATGAATCCAGGTGTAATATTTGCATGGTAACAGTTTATAACCATTTGAAGTTGTCATTAATTAACAGATATCTTAAGATATCACTGGGGAAGGTTTCAGAATGGCATACCCTGGGGAGAAGCAGTGAATAACTGATGACGTTAAACTCCCCATTCTCCAGAAGTTACTGCCAGTTTTCTGTTGTAATGACAGTGAATGCTGGTAGTTTCCCAATAAGTACAGTCACAGACTCTGAGCCAACAAATTTCTTATTGGAAGAAAAATTCATTCACCAATTTTTGATGTAACTGAAATGTCAAAAAGTACAGCATTAAACAAAATAAAAATAAACTCATTACATTTTTAAGTGTATCCATTCAATCTGTTTTTGTCCCCTTTTAAAAGCTAAGAATGTGTGCTTGTGTGTGTGCATTGTCATTTCATCAGATAGACATTTGCAAATTGTAAGGTCTTAAACGTAATATTTATAAATTATTTTTATGCTTGTTTATAATATTTCATCTGTTATTTGGTCTCGTATATAAATCCCAATCTTTATCTTTTTCTCTGTAAAATTTTTCAGAAGTTGACTGAAATTTGTGCTTTAGCTTTCACAGCCACCTTCAATTTGATTGGCTAGTCAAGGTAGCTTGATGTCATCATTGCTGCTGGATGCTCTCGATCCCTGTGGAAGGAAGGTGGCTGATTGCGGCTTCTGTTGGGTGGGCAGATTCCTTTGAGACCAAAGGTGAGTGCCATTTCCTTTATGCCTATTTTATGTTATTATCTACTATAGAACTTGCTTTGTACAAGAACATTGTGCGGAGGTGACAGCCTGCCTCTAATAAGTGTAACCCCCTACTTGGTTCTTCTTCTCTGGCCATTTGCTGAAATAGATCATCCAAGTGCATTGTAATTGCACCTGGTTTTAAGCAGTATTGAAGCTTTATTATGTGCTAGAAGCTATATTGTGAAAACAAAGATATCAAGCAGTTAAACCAGCCTACTGTTGTGGATAATGGACTTCATTACATGTTGTTACAATTGCTTGAATGGCTCAGAAAGCTGAAATGTCCATGTAATCACCATCACTGCCTGAAAAATAGCATTTCCTATCTGTAAGCAAAGCTGAGGAAAACATTTTAGTAATGCTGAATAAATTTTGAATGACTATTAGATGTTTGGAAGAAAGGAAGAATTACAAGCCTGTTGATTTCAAAATCATTTGCAGATGACATATGACTAGTGATTAAAAAGTAAAGATTGGTAGTCATAGAGAACATATAGCTTTTCTGCCAATCACATCTGTTCCCAATTCAAGGAAGCAAGTGAGGGGGGAACTAGTTGATCATTGTTGTCAGAAGCTTTGTGGAAGAGCTAGGTGAGGGGTTGTTAAACTGAGCTCCATTGGATCTGTTGTTGGAGCAACATGAGTGCCAAAAAATTTCTTGAATGATTTGTGCCATTGCATTTTTAGCATCACCAGTCAGGTTGGTAAGTGCAATAATGCATACATTGCTTAGTTAAGCAGAATAGGCAGGGTGTGACATCAATCCATTTGCAGTACTGAGATGACAATGCAGCTCGTGACACACGTGAAGCTCATGGCACATTTGAAGCACATGTAAAGAAGCCAGACTTTCAAAGCAAAATGAGCTCCTCCACTCACACTATTTGACAGGGTGCCTCACACTATTTTACAGGGTGCCTTGGAAACTTGGAGATTTATTGGCAACTGATTGGAAGAAAATTAGAAGATAAAAGTGTTGGTTTGCTGAAGTTTGATTTTTGTATACCATTGGAATTTGAGAATCTGTGAGAGGGTGCTGTGGCTTAAACCTCAGTTACCAGCAGTAAGGCCAGGGGACTTTGGTGGTTGTATCTCTAGGCCTTCAGTGTAACATGAGAAGATATGTGGAGAAGGTCTTCAGTGCAGGATTACCTGCCAGGGAGAAGAAGCCCTAATCATGCTGTATCTTTCCTGCATCAATGATCAAGGAACAATGGTTTAGGAGACTCTGTAGAGATCCTCAAAGATGTTTGTCAAATGCTACAGCCACACTTGCAGCTATGTTGCAGGGATAGAACCATCTTTACATAGAAGGGTTCATTAGGCCTTGCGATCTCTCAGCTGAGCAGCCCCATTCCCCTCTCCTTATTTCCCTACAGCCCTGCAACGTTCTCTCTCACATGCCTATCAAATTTCCTTTGATTCTTTTTGCACTTAACTAGACCAAGGGATAATATTACAATAAGCAATTAACCTACCAGCATGCCTTTGGGGGGGGGGGGGGGGAGTTGGAGATATCTGAAAAACCTGAGGGTGTGCAAATTCTGCACAGCAGCACTGGAGGTTAGGATCAAACCCGGGTCTCTGGACCTCTGAGGTACTCGCATTAACTGCAGTACCAAAATGCTGCTCTTGCCAGTGGTATTAAATGTCACAATGAATTTCCAGACTAAATGGTCCTTTTCCGACAGGTATTGTTGACATTAAGGGCATTTTGCAACCTGGAGTACACTATTGCATTAGTGGAGTTACAAAGGTCTCTGGTCAAAGAGAACCCAGATCACCCCCATCTCCCTGTCATGGGAGAAGTAGCTAGAGTGCACACAATAGTGTGCAAGAAGCCAAGGTTTGCATGCATGTCACCTTGAAGCCTGGATACTACAATATTTAGATGTACAGAAACCAGAAATGATAGGACTCCTTCAGTGTCCAGCTTTCCTGCAAACATGACCAATGGGGGCTGTCTGATACCTTTGGATTGCAGATATCCAAGGGTTAGAGGGCTTGGGGAACAGCAAAGCCACGGAGGGACTTGAAAGCAAGGATGAAGATTATAAAACTAATGCATTGTGTAACCAAGAGTCGACAAGTACAATGGTGATGGTGAATGGGATGTTGCGCAAAGTGGGATACAAGCAGGATCATTTTGAATGACCTCTACACTAATGAGAACAGCTGAGATAGCAAAGGCATGGATGAGAATTACTATTTAGTCTAGAGTGCACAGTCTGTTCCCGCTGAGCACTTATTGAAATGAAATAACACCACAGAGACTTGAGCTGTTTGTAAAAGGTTTGATAAAGCACAGAGAAAGAGACTGCAAAAGCAATAATGATTGCATGAGGACTCAGAGTTAGAGCCCTCAGCATTTCAAATGGAAAATAAAACAAAAGGAAACTTAAACTAAATGCCTGGAGATTCAAACGTAAAGCAGTTTGTATAGAGTACTGAAGTCTGTTGACTCAGTTTTACACAGTTGGACAGTTACTTATTGCACACAATCTGAGCAGTAACCATGACAATATGTGAACTAATTTATTTGGGAATTGAGAGGTAAAAGCATCCAGATGAAAGTCGGAGTAAATAAATAGAACCTCAAAAGATTAAGTCTTTCATCCTGGAACCAACACACAGAATTGTTCCTATAATTGACACTGCTCTCCGTTTTATTGGAATCACTTCTCCAGCACCAGCACTCCTATTTATGCAACCTCTTCACAGAACTGCAAAAGCCTTGGGACATGAAAAGGAATAGCTGTTTATGGCAGAATCATAGAAATTTCAGGCACAGTAGGAAACCCTTCAGCCCATTACGCCCATTCTTAATCGTTGAGTTTAATGGTCAGTTAAGAAGGACCAAATCTGAATCCAGAGGATTTTATTGCTTTATTAGTTTCTCAGATTGTGGGGGGGTCACTGGGAAGAACAACATTTATAGTCCATCCCTAATTGCCCTTGAGGAGGTGTTGGTATAACTGCAGTCCATCTGGTGAAGGCATTTCCACAGTGCTGCTGGGGCAGGAGTTCCAGGATTTGAACCCAGTGATGAGCTAAGTCAGTAGGATGTGTGATTTGGTGGGGAACCTGAGGGCAATGGTGTTACCATTGGCCTGTTGCCCCGGTTCTAATGAGGATTGTAGAGGATGCTGGTGGTGCATAACTGCTATCCACTTTGTAGACAGCACACACTGCAGCCGTGGTGGACTGGTGGAGGAAGCAGCGAGTGTTTAGAATGTTAGTCGGGTCCCAATTAAGTGGGCTGCTTTGTTCTGAATGGTATAGAGCTCTTTGAGTTTTGTTGGACCTGTTCTCATCCAGGCAAGCAAAGAATATTCCATTACGCTTCTGACCTGTGCTTTGTAGATGGTAGGAAGGCTCTGTGGAGTCAGAAGGTGAGCTATTTGCCAAAGGATCCCCTGCCTTTAACTACAGTTTACGTGGCTGATCCAAGTTGAGTTTCTGATCAACAGTGATTCGCTGATATGTTATTTGTTGGAAACTTGGCCACAGCATTGAATATCACTGCAGATGGTCACTGCTGGCACTGTGTACATGAATACTACCTGTCATTTACCAACCTATATCTGTGTGCACACAGTCGTGGATTGCTTAATTTTCTGAGGAATTGTGCATTGTGCAATCATCAGTGAAGATCCCTACATATGATAGAAGGAAAGTTATTGATCAACTTGGGTGGGCTAATACACTGTCCTGAGGAAAGCCCTGCAGCAGACCTAAGATCTTTAAGATTAGATTATTGGCTTACAATAACCACAAATATCTTCCTTTGTGTTAGGTATGACTCCTATCATTGGATTTTTTTCCTCTTGATGCCTACTGATATTAACTTTACCAGGGTGTTGACACCAAATGCTGCCTTGATATCAAGGTCAGCCACTTACCTGGTCTCTGGACCAATGCTGTAATGGAGTCTGGAACTGAGTGATTTGGCAAGTTTTAGTCATAAGTTCAGCTTGGTAACTTTCATTTGGATGGTTGCAAGTCAGCTGAGGGTGGTAATTAGCTAGATTAGATCTACCCTGTTACTTTTCCATATTGTTGGCAATAAATCAGCCTTGCACCCATACTGGAACAGCTTGTCTGTAGATCCTCACACTACAATGAGGATGTTGTTTTGTTCTATAACCACTTTTTAACAAAATAAACTTTATTCATAATAAAAGAAACTATATACAGTAATAAAAACAGTGCAAACCTTTACATTCATGTACAGATCAATTCTTAGTGTTACTTTTTATAAAAACCACAGCACCAATGCCACTTGTGTGGCTCCCTGGGTTGATACCCTAATCCCATATTTACAATATTTGAGGGTCTTCCTCGCCTGACCCCGCCCCTCCCTCTCCTGTGGCAGAAGGACCCTAGACTGTCGTCCTTCCCCACTGAGCCCTTGCGTTGGCTGCACCCAGCTTCAGTGCGTCCCTCAGCACGTACTCCTGCAGCCTGGATGTGCCAGTCAGCAGCATTCCCCTACGGACATCTCACAGTGCTGGGAGACCGACAACTTTCGGGCAGACCAAAGGGCATCTTTCACTGAGTTGATGACCTTCCAGCAGCAGTTGATGTCCGTCTCTGTGTGCATCCCTGGGAACAGCCCATAGATCAGAGAATCCTCTGTTATGCAGCTGCTGAGGATGAAACGTGACAAGGACCCTTGCATCTTTCGCCACACCCTCCTCGCAAACCCACAGTCCACAGAGAAGTGGGCGAACGTCTCATCCCCAGCGCAGTCTTCCCGGGGGCAGCACGCGCTGGGGGTGATATTCCGCCCATGCAGGAAGGATCTGACTGGGAGGGCCCCTCTCACCGCGAGCCATGTGAGGTCTTGGTGCTTGTTGGTGAGTTCTGGCGATGAGGCATTCCGCCAGATGGTCTGGACAGTCTGCTCAGGGAACTACCCCACAGTGTCCATCGAGTCCTTCTCCTGCAGTGTCTGCAGGATGTTCCGTGCTGACCACTGCCTGATGGACTTGTGGTCCAAGGTGTTGTTCTGGAAGAACTTTTCCACGAAGGACAGGTAGCGCGGCAACGTCCAGCTGACTGGGGCGTTGTGTGGCCATGGGGCCAGGCCCATCCTTTGCAACAGTCGGGACAGGTAGAACCTCAGTACATAGTGACACTTGGTGCCCACGCACAGCCTGATGCAGCCACAGACGAAGGTGGTCATCAGGATGAGGGCAACATCGGGGACACCTATACTCCTATTATCCAGGGACTTGTGCATGGTGACCCGTCGGACCCGCTCCATCTTGAATCCCCAGATGAACCGGAAGACAGCACGAGTGATTTCCAAGCCGGAGGAGCGAACCTTTGCTGTATCCAGTGAATCAAATTAGCTGAAGACTGGCTTCTGTAATGGTGGGGACCTCAGGAGAAAGCCAAGATGGGCCATCCACTTCTGAGTGAAGGTGACTACAGATGCCTCAGCCTTATCTTTGACACTCAATAACACCAGACAACCAAAGCCAGTTGGTACACATTTACCACTATATCATCAGTAACTCAGTCCTTTCACCTTCTTCCTGTATTCTGATAAAGAAAAACATTTTACCAAAAACTGTGCCACTTTTGCGAAGCTAAACTACTTTTCTTTAAATATCAACAGACTTCATGTTGTAGGTTGAATGATGTAGATTGGTTTATAAGTGCTGGCATCTTATACCTTATAATACATGGAAGTACTTGGATTAGACAGCATGAAGATTTGGCAAACAGAGATGACAAAATTCAGCTGTTGAGGTCTCTGTTCTTTCATATGATTGTACCTTGCTTTCAAAATGACAACTTTCTCTGTCATTTCAGAATCATCCTGGAAGTTAAACATATCCCGAAATATCTCGCTTCATAACCAGCAGTATCCTCATTGTGTTGGGACCATGGTTCCTAGGGAAATGCCAGTAATGCCCATCATACATGTCACCAACTTCAGTATTCCTGCATTAATGCAGAAGATCCCAATTTGTTGGCTACCATGTATTGTGCTCAATATTGGACTCAATGTCCAGGGGTGGATGCAAACTTGCAGCAACTCAAATATCATGAATGAAAATGAAACAGAAAATGTTGAAAACTGCTGGCATTTGTGGAGAGGGAAATGGATTTAATATTTCAGATCATCAGCCTCTCAATAAACTCGGAAAAGTTGGAGGTAAAACAAATGTTAAGTTGTGGAGGAGGGAAGAGTGGCAGCAAAGTGAAGGAGGGCTGTGACGGGGTAGAAGGCAGCAGAGGTCGAATGAAGCAGGTGGTGGTGGAACAGGTTGTTAGGGGGTGGATGGGAGAAAACCTTCTGAACAGGAAAAGGTTTGACTGGGGAGGTGTAATAGGAGGAGGTAAATGAAATCTGAAATAATCAAAAATTTAAAAAAAACTATTGCACACCGAAATATTTATATGATAGAATGTATAATACACTTATCTTACTTAAAATTAGGTTTCTTTCAGAAGCAGAGAGTTTTCTAAGCAGCAACGACACATTCTTCAACCTCATACAGTTAATTAAGATTTTGAGGGTATTTTTTTTAAAAATTACTTCATAAGTATGTTAGATTCCAATTGAAGCGATTTTCCCTTGATGCCAGCGGAAATGGCTGTAAACAGCTTAGCTCAGGTAAATAAGGATTCAGTCAGCATTTCTGTATTTTCATATTGAACCATACAAGCATCTTTCTTAAATCCTATTTGTCTGGCAAAGTTTCTGATCACCTTTTTAATGCTTCCTTATGTAGTTTGATGTCAAAAGTTAGTGTTAACATTCCTATAATGTGCTGTGAGATGTTACACAAATGAAAGTTGTTGATTTCCCATACCACTCCCAGGAGGCAATATTCTACTCTCGGGATGAATGTTTTGAAGAGTAACCCTGTGGCGGTGCCACAGTGGGACATGGATGTACGATGACATTGAGTGTGACAGACGGGATATGTTCACCATTTCTGTTGTAAATATGCAGAGAGAGAAATAAAACAGTTCTTCTTAAGATGAAGTTAAGATTTTGTAGGACCTCAAATAGGAAATTAAGAAATATCTAGACAAGTGCTTGAATTGCTAAGGCATAGAAGGCTACAAGCCATGTGCTGGTAAATGGAATTAGTATAGATGGGTACTAAATGCTTGGCATGGTGGGCTAAAGGGTCTGTCTTTGTGCTTGATGACTCTTAAGTTCTTAAGACACATGAATTCCAGCCTCCCAGGCAACCTCGACCCACTGCAATTCACCTACCGCGCAAACAGGTCCACGGTGGATGCCACCTCCCTGACCCTACACTCATCTCTGGAGCATCTGGATTGCAAAGGCACCTACATTAGACTTCTATTTCTTAACTACAGCTCTGCCTTCAATACTATAATTCCAAACAAACTCAACTCCAAATTCCTAGTCCTGGGACTCAACACATCCCTTTGCAACTGGATCCTTAACTTCCTGACCAACAGACCACAATCAGTAAGGACAGGCAGCAATACTTCCACCATTACTATCCTCATTATCCTTACACTGGTGCCCCACAAGGCTGTGTCCTCAGCTCCCTATACACTCATGACTGTGTGGCCAGATTCTGCTCTAACTCCATCTACAAGTTTGTTGATGAAACGACCATAGTGGGCCAAATCTTAAATAATGATGAGTCGGAGTACAGGGAGGAGATAGAGAGCCCAGTGGCATGGTGTCATGACAACAACCTTTGCCTCAACATCAGCAAAACAAAGGAGTTGGTCATTGACTTCAGGAAGGGGGGTGGTGTACACACTGCTGTTTATATCAACGGTGCTGAGGTCGAGAGGGTTGAGAGCTTCACGTTCCTAGGAGTGAACATCACCAATAGCCTGTCCTGGTCCAACCATCTGGACGCCACGACCAAGAAAGCGCACCAGTGCCTCTGCTTCCTCAGGAGTCTAAAGAAATTTGGCATGTCCCCTTTGACCATCACCAATTTTTATAGATGCACCACAGAAAGCATCCTATCCAGATACATCATGGCTTGGTATGGCAACTGCTCCACCCAACACCGCAAGAAACCACAGAGAGTTGTGGCCACAGCTCAGCGCATCACAGAAAACAGCCTCCCCTCCACTTCTTATTGCCTCGGTAAAGCAGACAATATAATCAAAGACCCCCACCCACCCCAGACATTCTTGCTTTTCCCCCCTTCCATCAGGCAGAAGATACAAAGGCTTGAAAGCACGTACCACCAGGCTCAAGGACAGCTTCTGTCCCGCTGTTATAAGACTATTGAACGGTAAGATGGACTCTCGGCTCACAATCTACCTCATCATGGCCTTACACCTTATTGGCTGCCTGCACTGCATTTTTCTCTGTAACTGTAACACTATATTCTGCATTCTGTTATTGCTTTTTCCTTTGTACTACCTCAATGCACTTATGTGATGAAATGATCTGTATGGTTGGCATGCAAAACAAAGTTTTTTCACTGTACATGTGACAAAAATAAACCAATTTACCAAGTTCTTATCCCATAAATTTGGAAAGGGTTTGAAACCCACAAATTGGGTTTCACACACATAATTCACTCAAGTATTTAACCCTGTAGATATGACCAAGCAGACACCAGATGTAGGAGATGTTTCCTTGTTGTGTATCAAGCCATAAATGAATGTAGTTAGACAAGCATAATAACTTTGGGAACCCAAAACTGATTCTATGTCATAAAAGGCCAAATCCAAAGAAAAGTTACTCACACTGAGTGAAATTCATGTACTGATGATGAGTCAGAAATTGACCTGGTTTTGGTCATTTAAGATCTTTAATTTCAATCATTTGCTCCTGTTTTCACCTGAAATGTTAATTAATAAACTATGTTTTGTTCCTGAATTCATCAAACTGACTCATGGTAACTGCACAAAGTCTTTTGAACTGCAGCAATTTTTTTTGATGGGATAATCTAGTGCAAAACCAGTTGCCATGGAGACTTCTTCTAAGCAGCTGTTGAGGCAAATCATTCAAATTAAATAAGATTTTGTTTTTGTTGAAAAACTGAAGGAAAGCAAGGCTTTTTGTGGGAGCAGTCATGAGAAAATGAACTTCAATGTCGACCAGAAATGGACTGTGGGACTATATTCCACTTCTAACTTGTGAGATGCTTTTCAGTAGTAATTTCCTGCCTAATCTTTAAGTCATGGGTTTTCATTGAAATTAATAGCCCAAAGTGGAAGAGATGATGGGATTATAAGAGCATTTTTCTGCCAATGACAGGAGCTGTCACTATTGGTGTTGTTTCCTGGCAACTTTAGACTTAGCAACCAAAATTAAGCCCTCTAGTGAAAGGGAAGGTGGCGAACACAGGGTTACAAAGCAAAACATTTTCAAAACGGCTGGAGCAAGATCAGGAAAGGAATATTCCTCAAGTCCCAGGCTATTGCAGGTATTTCTGAATGACATATTTTTAAATAATACTATTATCCGAACTGCAGTAAATAGGCAGAAATTCTACATCATTGAATGGATGACAATTAAGGTATCATTTGTAAAATATTTGAGAAAAGCTATTCAACTAAATAATCCAAAATGCTTTAGTCACAACAAATATGAGTCACCTGTGAGGTAAGAATTGTTTCCACAAAATACAGAATGTTACATTTATTGAAAGAAAAACATCACAATTATTTTACTTTAGTAGAGTTTTGAAGAAGGATAAGGTGCTATTGCATTTAGATAATTCTCACAGTATCAAAAGATATAATTTCACGCTGAAGTATATTTGGAATAAAATTTAAACGTGTTTTGTTCTTGTTTTAGGGTGCTCTGTTATTTTGGCAAATGCTTTCTAAACTATTTTAAATTATACTCTCTGCAAGCAACAAGTCCCACGTAGTGAATTGTTTTGTGATTCTGTACTAAGTTACTTGAGTTAGGGGAGGAGACTTTGATTGTAAAGTCAAATGAGTTAGAATCTTCTGAAAAGAGGCTGTCATATATTATGAACACAACGTAATCTCGCCAGAAAAGAATTAAAGGGAATCTTTATGCGTGGGTTGAGAGTAGGGATGTCAGCTAAATTATCATGTTCATGTGTACGTGAAACTGGGTGTGGTTCAATAAAAATTGGTGTTTAAGTCAGAGAACTACAAAGCTAACCACATGAGGTGTAAGACTCCCTCCAGGAGCATATCTTGTACTAGTTTGAATGCAGTATTGAAATATTCAAAGTATTTCTCAACTTTCTGCTCCATTTTAGACAAAATAACACAGGTTTTGATACTAAATGTCATCCATAAATATGTTCAGATGCTTACCTGGAATAAGAACAGGGATATACTACTTCCTTTTTATTATGGGCTATGCTATGCTGAAAGACAGGAAATAAAAGAGGAAAATCAGCGAGAAATGTAGCCTTAAATAAAAACACATACAAAGTGGTGACAGCAGGGGATAGAAAATTAGTTATCAACCAACAAATAAACAGGAAACAGAATAATGCCTGGGATCAAAAGGAAGTTCCTAATTTACCAGATAGTAAAGGAATGCAATAAAATGCACTTAATAATATTTATGGACTTGTCTGATGCATTTTAATATAACTTAATTATGATCAATTTCATGGGTTAGGCTGAGTCCAAGGAGACCAATGAGTGTTCAAGGACAAAATTACAGATTAAAATTAGCATTGCACACAGGATTTTATTTGATTTATACCAAGGTTACACAGAATTTTGCCTTTTGAGAAAGTAACTTTATCTTTTTATTTTGACTTTGATTCCAGTCCCTCCTGTTTAAACCCCTCCCATACTGCCTCATATAAATTCATCTTGTGCTAGACTCACTCACAGAATCAGCCTTAATGTGCTTTGCAATCTCCTTTCCTTCTTTCAAACTTCAGCTTATGTGGAAATGAGGCAGTTTGCCCTGGGCGAGAATTTGTTGCAAATGTCGAAACCAGCCTATCAGAATATAACAACTGGGGTGGTGCCCCAAGTGGCATCGAGAGCCACAGTTCCTCTCCTACTTTTCCTGGGACTGCTTTTCATTTTTACCAAGCTCTCTCAAAAGAAAACAACTTTGCCAGGTAAACGAAAGCACACGTTTCTATCAGAGAGAGTTAACCAGAGGAGCAGTCACTCCAGTGTTCCTAACTGTGCAATGTCTTTAAGCAGGTCCTTCTTTCTGTCTGGGCATTGGACCTCTCATCTCTTATGGTAGATTCTTGTGGATGGGAATTGGCAGTGCCAGCAATTATTACAATGCAAAGTATGGCGCGATAGTGAGAGTGTGGATCCATGGTGAGGAAACACTTATTATTAGCAGGTAAATCCATTATAAGTTCTCAGGAAACCAATAGTCTGTTGAACAGTACTCTGCCAATAACTGCACTGACACTAAGGGACAGCAAGTCTCTCTCTCTTTATTAAAATTAAACAGGAATTCACTTGGTTTGTGGAAATTGCCAGGATGCTATGAAGACATCATCCAGGCTCGATTTCTTGTCTAGGTCCTCTGATCCATCTTCTCCTTTACAGTTAAACATAAGCTGGTGTTTTACTACATTGTTTTCATTATTGACCCAGATCAGTACTGCTGGCCAGGATTAGACAGCTGAATCTCTCAGGTAGATGGGCAAATTTCTTTCAATTCTGATGTCTTGTTTAGATCCTCTGCTGTGAACCATGTGATGAAGAAAGGTCACTACATCTCCAGGTTTGGAAACAAGCATGCCCTTCAGTGCATTGGCATGAATGAAAACGGCATCATTTTCAATAATAATCCTTCCATTTGGAAGCAGACGCGCCCTTATTTTGCCAAAGGTAAGAAGTTTTGGCATGTTTATTGTAAAGTGTTACCTCAGTCAGTCTCAAAGAGTTCAAGAATGGATGTTCAAGCATGCATCGTATTAAATGGCTGCACTGATACCGAAATCTCTTGTACCCGATTAATATATGCCCAATTGTGCAGCAGTGTTGTAAAGTTTTTGCATAGGGCTAGAATAACAATTAGGAGGATGTTTGATCAAATCACACTATTGCCAGTTTTAAAAAGACATAAATTCTTCAATTAAGTATCCAACATCACTCAAATGATCATGAAGCTTTGAACTAAAAAACCCAACTGGTTCATTAAGCTTGGTAATTCTTATACCCCTCAGTTGTATCAACCTGCTGTAGATGTTAACAAAAATAAAGCTATAAGATTCAAGAAGGCTCTCTGTCCTTCAGTCAATTAATGGGGACCATAAAGTGCTGGTAATGCTTGAGATATGTGATTATAACAAAAGAATTAACTAAATAGTACAATGTTTTTTGTTTTAATCCTTAAACTTGTGACAACAGCATAGAAAATGTGTTCTCTGGTTTTTTATCATTGATGTTAAATCTCAACTTCCCATAGTATGAGAACGATATCTCTAATTATATTGAACAAAATATTCAGCAGTATTTTATATTGATAGTAATATTCAATGCACCACTATCATAAATGAATCCTTAAATGTTTAAACTATTAATCCATGAGGTTACATACATTCCAGAAGTTTCAGTTGGAAGGAGCAATGTCTTTAAGGCAAATTTTTGAGTCAATAGAAGTCCTTTGCTTGAAAACTTTTCCCATCACTAAAATAAGGAATCCAAGGAAGAAGAAATCAAGTAATGAAAGGATTTAAGGTTAGTTTTAAAGTTTCATAAAAGTCAGAAAATTTATATTATTGAAGAATCATAGAATTTAAGTGTAAGCATGAGGCTAGGGTTGAAAAATCAAGCAGAATTACAATAACGCATTTTATTTTTCACTTGTAATTTTGTTTTGGTTGTTTGGAAGTAATGTTACATTTATTATTCAATACATGACCAACTTTATTAGCTTTAACCAGCTTTACTTTTTATAATACTTCAGTGTGGGGTGCATGCAGAGTCTGACCAGCATGTGGAGATCAGCATTGCCTGAATCTGCTGGAGAACTCAGAGCTAACACCTCTTGTCTATCTTTGGTTACTCCCTCCTTTCTTTTTCCATAATCATTATATTGTAGTTTATTCTGTATTATTTTCTTTGCTAAAATAGTATTACTTTGTTTCACAGTTTTGCTTACATTTCATTAAAGTTTAAATAATATTCCAATTAATCATGCTGTCAGTCCATTTGTATGCAATTTAAGTAATGACCAGAGGCTGCATTACTTTCCATCAAATCTTGAGTGGCTCACCAAGATTAGTTACATGTACATCGAAACACACAGTGAAATGCATCTTTTTGCGTAGAGTGTTCTGGGGACAGCCCACAACATGCTCCCGGCGCCAACATAGCATGCCCACAACTTCCTAACCCGTACGTCTTTGGAATGTGGGAGGAAACCAGAGCACCCAGAGGAAACCCACGCAGTCATGGGGAGAATGTACAACCTCCTTGCAGACAGCGACGGGAATTGAACTCGGGTTGCTGGCGCTGTAATAGCGTTATGCTAACTGCTACATAGCTTGGTCTGACTGCTCCACAGGAAAGAAATCGAACTAATACATTGAAGCCAGGGACTGTCTCAATCATGTGGGGCTGTTGGGAAGTGAGCAAGGTTTCTGCAGCCTTGGCTCTTGTTCTGTCGGTTTACATGTGAGGTGCATCCCTGAGAGGGGAGAATAGGTGTTTGTCAAAGATAATCTCTGCTGCTGTTAAATTCTTCATAGTTCGGCTTGAAAGTCCAGAGGAATAATCTTGGCTTCCCTTGCATGTCAGGCACCAAATGATCACAAGTCAAGCCATTTGCTTTCCCAGTGAGGGCTAGGAGCCAGAGCATGGTTCGTTACAGGATGGTAACTCACCTATTGCACTTGCTAATTTATAATAGAACAACTACTGCTAATCCATTACAATATTATCAACTAGACCAAAATCTGTTGTCTGCTCCTCCAGTTGTGAATTACTACTCATCTTTCACACCCCCAGTCCATTATTGGAGTTTATTCTGTAATCTCCTAGATGGTGAAATTTTCTCAAACTCCTTTGTATTATAATTTTCAAACACACCTGAAGGAATATGCAATACTGCTTGATGCCTTCACCTCCTCCCTGCAAGGGATTCTAAGGTGTTCTGTGTTAGGCTGCATGATTGTTAGCTCTTTCTAACAGAATAATTTCACTGCACACCTGAATTTCAAGTGAATATGTTTTCTAATATAGTCAGTATGTACAATTTAAGATTTGTTGTCAGTGGTGTGTGTATCCATTTCAGCCCTGACTGGCCCTGGTCTCCAGAGGACCCTCGCCTTGAGTGTGGAATCTACTCGTAATCACTTGGAGAAACTGTTAGGAAGAACAACACCACTGCCTGTGTGGATATACTGCTCTTCCTGAGGACCATAACATTAGACGTCTCCAACCGACTATTCCTCCGAGTACCTCTGCATGGTAATCCCTAATTTTCGGCCTAGTTTAATGCAATCATCTGAAATTTGGACAGTTATAATAATAGTCCTTTTATAACTTGAGTGCAGTGCAAATCAGCCTCTTCTATACAATGATGTCTGAGCTAATTGGAATTCATTTGATGCATCTAATCACAATATGAATTCTATCCTAATAGCAGTTATTCTGGCAGTGAGGATTAAAATGACACATTAGTCAAAAGCATAATGAATGTTCAAACCAAATCCCTCTGTAGCATTTTAATTCATCCATTCATAAACCAATTATCCATATTCATGAAATTACATGTGGGTCCAGTTCATTACAAAAATTGCAGGGGTTGATTTCACACTGCTGGTCTTCTGGCATCTTAATCAAGGATAAAATTGAAATGTGAAACTGTGCAGAATATTGGTGAGCAGATATAGATTTGAATTAAGCATTTTGTTCCCTGCTGGAAAGTGATCTGTAACATCTAACCCCTTGTATGGTATGGGTGGGAACGGGAGAGAGCGTAGGGGAGGGGGGGATGGTATGGATTCCTAAACCAACCAAGCAGCATTCATTCAGCCCTAGATTACTTCTTTGTTTTTAAATGAAGGAAGCATGGAGCTGTTGATAAGTTGTTTTATTTTGTAGAAGGAGAAATTGTGGCCAAATTCAAAAGTACTTTGACACATGGCAGACACTCCTGCTGAAAACCTGATATCTTCTTCAAGTTCAAATGGATGTACAAGAAGTACGAAGAGGCTGCGTGAGTATTATTTTCTTTATCAATGAAAACTCCAGCTTGAGCCCATTAGAATTGAGGTTATCTTGGAGTAGAATAGAGAAAGTGAATACCTAGGACTCATTCAAGGTTAATTTAGATAAAATGATAGCAGGAATATACAATGTTTTTCATGGACAAATAAAGTGAAATGAAGCAAACAATCCTTCTTCCTTTCCTTTATTTGTGATTATGCAATGTTGATGATGATCCCTGTTTTTCTAGTGTTTACCCATCTGGCTTTAGTTATGCCACCTAACCTAAATTTTAAATCCAAGTAAACACAAGTCTGTTTTTGGGAAGGCAGTGCAGCAAATGATCACCAGATTGATTCCTGTCAGGAAGTGGTTGTCATATAATGAAATATTTAATAAATACTTAATATGTGATTGAGTAGAATGAGAGGTGGAAAAACCTGTAAAAGTAGGGCAAAGTCTCAGGATAAATAGCCACTATATAAGATAGAGGAGGAATTTCTTCTCTCATAAGCTTGTGAATTTTATAATTCTTAATCCAGAGAGCTGTGGAGGTGGGAGTTATTACATATGATCAGCTCTGAGGTAGATAGAATTTGGACTACAAGGGAATCGGGGTTATGGAACAGAAGGTGAAGCCCAAGATCAAATCAGCCTTGAGCCTTGATTGGATTTCACCAGATTTTGTTGGCTAAATGAGTTTTCAATTAACACTAATGCCCAGTTGATGGACCCATTAAAAAAAAGGCAAAGGTTTGATTAAATATACCTTTTTATTTTTGAAAAAAAATGCTTTTCCCCAATTTTCTGCATTAAAACACTGCCTGCACAATTCCTAAAGGTAGCATCATGCAGAGCCTTCACCTGCTGCGTTCTTCCTGCATTGACCATTGGGAAGTGTGTCAGTGCCTTAAAGTACACTCACCATGGCAACTGTACCACAGTACAGAAAACTGCAGTAGAGCGAGGGCAAGTCATGGGAGGGTTGGGGATGTGGAACATGGGTCTTCATCATAACTGACCATAGACCCCTTACTTAAAAGTACCTCAAGATCATGCTGACACATCCATCCCTGCCCATTGTCTCACCCCAAGCATTGGAAATGTATTTCAGCTACATAACTGAGCAATGATCATGGCAGTATAAAGCTGCTGTGGACATAAATAGCACAGGGCAGACCTGACACACAAGCGGATCAGTGATCAGTCAGGCAGACGCAATAAGGGAGCAAAGCATAAATGTCCAAATGTGGACACTTCCATTCACACATGGTTGGTGACTGGGTGCAGAGTTTGCTCCTTGTTCGATACTGAGCAAATGATGATATCATCACACGAGAATGACGCCACAGAAATGACACCAGTGCTAACGTGATGTGTCCGGTTCCATTGGTCAATGGATGAGACTCCCTTTGCAAATGGACACAATCATATTAAAATAACTGCAACTCATTTTATGCACACCTTACACATAAAAACCGGTGTAAATGGATCCATTTTCAAGGCAACAGTCTTTTTGAATGTCAAACCATATGACCAACTCCTGCTCCTATTTCTTATGTTATCAAGCTCACAGTCATAACACTCTATGTTCTCGAATTTCAGTCAAGATTTGCAGGATACAGTGGAAGAGCTGTTACTGAAGAAGCAGCAAGAGCTGAGAGATGCTGAGAAACTGCAAGACATCACTGACTTTGCAACCGACTTGATTTTTGCACAGGTAAGACACTTCTGAATTATAATTCAAAAGTATTGAATTGCCAGTTATTTATAAAATATTATAGACATTTGCCCCATCAGGATTGTATGACATCACATGAGTATTGTTGAATGTCAGTTTCTTAATATTTTTGAACTGAAATTTAATTACTGGCTTCCACTGCTGCCCACTCTATGTACAATTTATTTTCTTCTTCACTTTCTTGTTTCCTGTTAAGTTTTGTTTTTGCCGAGTTCACATGTTTTAAGGGCTTTTTCAGTCATTTCACTTTTTTTGTTTATTTTCAATTATTTCTGGTCACTCTGTTCCATTTTATTGATATTGCCGTTCTTTCAGTTAGTTTTGCTTATTTATTTCCTTCCTTTTCACATTCAGTTTTTCCATTCTTTATCCTTTTGTTTCTTATTTAATTTTTCCTTTTCTAACTCCTAACCTTTTTATATTTCTGTTTCAGTACTTTTTATTCCCAATCCTTTATCTTTAACATTATTACTCTTATAGATTTTAATATTCTTTATTCCCAATCAATTACTTTTAACAATGTTACCCATTTTGTTGATACACTTTAGCCCTAGTCTTTTATTTTTAATATTTAATTTTTTTTTAATTTCTAATTTTTTAATGTGGAGTATTTTAATACTCTAGTCTCAATACCATTCTACAGCATTAGCTACAGCAGAGGGATCTGGGAGTTCATATCCACAGATCACTGGAAGTTTCCTCACAGGTGGATAGGATAGTTAAGAAAGTTTATGAGATGTTAGCTTTCATAAGTCGTGGGATCAAGTTTAAGAGCCACGAGGTAATGATGCAGCTCTATAAAACTCTGGTTAGACCACACTTGGAGTGTTCATTTCTGGTTGCCTCATTATAGGAAGGATGTGGAAGCATTGGAAAGGGTGCAGAGGAGATTTACCAGGATGCCGCCTGGTTTGGAGAGTATGCATTATGAGAAGAGACTAAGGGAGCTAGGGCTTTACTCTTTGGAGAGAAGGAGGATGAGGGGAGTCATAATAGAGGTGTACAAAATATTAAGAGGAATAGATAGAGTAGACAGCAAGCACCTCTTTTTCAGGGCACCAATGCTCAACACAAGAGGGCATGGCTTTAAAGTAATGGGTGGGAAGTTCAAGGGAGATATCAGAGGGAGGTTTTTTACCAGAGAGTGGTTGGTGCATGGAATGCGCTGTCTGGGCCGGTGGTGGAGGCTGGTACATTGGTCAAGTTCAAGAGATTACTAGATAAGCATATGGAGGAATTTAAAATAGGGGGATATGTGGGAGGAAGGGGTTAGATAGTCTTAGGTGTGGTTTAAAGGTCAGCAGAACATGGTGCGCCGAAGGGCCTGTATTGTGCTGTACTGTTTTATGGTTCTAAGTATTCTTTATTTTCTATCTTCAGTATTATTGCTCCCTACTTTAATCTTATTTCTTTATTTTTAATGAATTACTCCTTTCTGCTTAAGCTTTCCTTTTCTTTTACCATCACCTTTCAGTGCTATTCAATTTGAAATAAATGAAACCTTTGTGTTGTTTTGTCTCCTGTGTGTTTTTCCATCTATGTCCCTCAATTCAGCTTATTTCCCAGGAGAAGATATCTGGATAGTAAATAATAAACACTTTGAGTCCGAGCTGATCCTCCCCAAGCTCAGGGATACCAGAACCAAATGTACCTTCACAGCTGATATCAGCTAATTCAATTCAGAGCATAAATTGAACCTGGAATCTTACTTGAATCATTTCCACACAAAGGCCCTATTTATTCTTGTGGGCCATTAACTTTAATTAAATACCTTTAAATTTATTGTTCAACGTTATCACTTTCATCTTATTTGTGCAAGATGATCTGCATGGTTGTCCAAATGTCACTGTACTGTACATCTAATGACCACTATTCCATCTAGAGAAAATGGGTGAACACAGTGCAAGAAAGTTCACATATATCTAGCAAGAATGCCTGGGACAGGAAACATCTGAAGATGAATGTCATTCACTGTCCTTGTGGCAATATTGTTCACTGAAGGTTTGAAGGCAAGGGCCTCTTGTTATGGGAAAGCAGTGTCTGAAGTAATGATGAAATAAGGAACAGAAAACTGAATTGTGCTTATTCCTACGTTCGAGACTGATTAGGCACAAGGTTCCATTTGAATACTAATTCACAGTTCAGTTCAGCACATGTCAAGGAGAGCTCATTAACCTTAAGTGGTGGCTCTGGTTTGAGATGCTGTGAATGTATTGGCTGCATTGACTAGGGTGGCAACCTGAATATAGAAGAAGTAAACACCATTCCAGGTCCATAAAACAGTAAAAATTCTAACATTCAAATAGAAGGGTCTTCGACCCAAAACATTAACTGGTTTCTCTTTCCACAGATGCTGCTTGATTGGCTGAGTTCTTCCAGCATATCTGTTTTTATTTCAGATTCCAGCATCTTCCATTTTATTTTGTTTTCTGTTATTAATTATGTTCTTCTTTGATTCAGCTTTAATGAGTGATAAACTCACTTTAAGGTATTTGTTTGTGAGATGGCCAATCCTTTGAAAGCGAAAGTCCTTCTGGGTTTGCATTTTTGTAAACAATGAAAATCTCTCACTTCAATTTCATCATATTTTATCTTATTTGGTAATACAATGTTCATGTTAGGTCTGCAAACACTAAAATAAAATTGCCTTTCTGCTGTTTATGTAGACACATGGAGAATTGACTCCAGACAATGTCAGACAGAGCATGCTGGAAATTCTGATAGCGGGGCCAGACACAATGTCAGTCAGCATCTACTTTATGTTGATGCTTATTGCACAGCATCCTGAAGTGGAGAAGAAAATAATGGAAGAGATTCAGACAGTTACAGGTATGAAAGTGAGACAGGGGATAAACAACTGACTGACCACAGGCTGACTCTTATCCTTGAGCTATCATTTTGCTTTGATCTAGTCTCTGAATTTCGTTTTGTGAATTGGGTTAAAACAATCAAGTGAACTCAGCAACAAGCAAATCCAAACCTATTTGAGGCAAAATTAAAATAAACTTTGAATTTAAGCAATTATCGTCCATTTCCATCCTCTTATCACCTCCACATAACAGCAACACTGAAATCAGGCTCCTGGAGAATTCCATTTCCCCATAAAAGTGTAGAAATGTTTATGTCTGTATGTCATTGCACTCTACTGCTACCCCAAAACAACAAATTTCACGCCATATGTCAGTGATAATAAACCTGATTCTGATTCTGAACCCTTGGATCTCCTCTGATGGGACTGATCAAAGTAACAAGTGACATCCGTGCACCCTAAGCCAATGGGTTCATGTGTCACTCATCTTCCCCCATTTCCCCCCCGCCTCCAAAGATTCAGACCCACATCCGCTTCCAACCACTGTCAGTATAGGAAAGCCACCTCTTCTGTTTTAAATCTGCTCACGTAAAAATGAACACACTTGGTGATTTTCTGGTCTGAGACCACCGACAAGTCTGGTCTGTATTGTACCTTAATCCCTAATAACTCAAGGGCGGCCCTACTTAGAAACTCATCTGTTGCTAGAAATTCACCATTCATTGTGCTAAGCATGCTAATTAGTGGGCACAATACATTGTCCTCTGATTATAACGTTCAGTTCCAGTGTAATTGAATATGAGGCTGTATGCAATGTTCTATTGCAAGAATATAGCACACACTGCCACTGACCAGGGATGAATTTCTGGATGGGGTTCTTTGGTCTTCTCTTCCCAATCCCCTGCCTTGGGTTCAAAATATCTTTCTTTGGCCTGTCCTAACCTGATGCTGGGTCTAGACCTAAAACAGGGAGTATGCCTTTGCCTGCACAGATGCTGCTTGACCCACTGAGTTCCTCCAGCAGCGTGCTTTTGCTTTATCTAATGTTTATAATGACACAGAGATAAATTAGGGTCCATACCAGCTCCCTGGGGAGCAGTCTCATTAGTCCCATTTCTCTGCACTTCTGCAACTTATTCTCTCTGACAAATGCCCATCAAGTCTCCTTTCAACTTTTTTGCCATTAACCTACACAAAGGAGATATTTCCAGTTACAATTAACCAACCAGCGCAGATAACACCAAAGGTCAGGATCGAACCTGGGTTGCTAGAGCTGACAGCTGCTCTGCTGTCCAATAAAAAGAAAGAAAGAATTTAATTCATTTGATGTCCCTGTATGTACCTTTCAAAACATCCCAAACTGCTTTATAGCCAATGAAGTCTAGCACTAAGGTACTGTGTACTGTAGGAAACAGAGCAGCCTGTTTTACACCAGCAAGTTCCTCCAAAAAATAATATGTCAATGAACAAATAAATTGCTTTGTTGTAATTTTAATTGAGCAATAAATATCGGCCAGGACACCAGGAATAACTTGTCGGTTCTTCAAAGTAGTACCATAGAATTTTTTAAAATCAATCTAATGTGTCCTTAAGACAGCACTGCAGCGGTGCAGTCCTCCCTCAGTACTGCAGTAGGACGTCAGCCAGGACTTGGTTTTTTGAGACTCAAGTCTCTGGAGTGAGTGTTGAACCCAGACTCCTTGACGCAGAGATGTGACGCCACTCACTGAGCCAGGAATTTTCCTGAGTTTGTTGACTAGCATAAGATGTCTTGAGCACATGTTGTTGTTGATTTTCCAAGTAATATCGTAAAATTATGTCATCTTAACTTTCAATTTCTAAAATATACTCAAAAAACCACAAACTCTAGATTCTGGAAATCTGAAAAAGAAAAATGCTGGAAATACTCAACAGGTCAAAAATCTGAAGAAAGTTCCCCCTCTGCCAACCCCCATCCCAATCCCCAACTATATTTTCACATTCCTTTGGATCCCATGAGCTCTCTGTTTGGGCCTTTGCTGTTCTCTGCACCCTGATTACTCAGGGACCTCCTGCTCATATTCCCATTATAGAGCAAGGGTGGGTACAGGGTTACTTGTCAGTAATCTCTCAAGTATATTAACAAGTTATGGTTAGTGAATCCTCCATCTAACATCTGACACTTACTAACATCCACTAGTGTGGAATCAGTGAGACCTAAGATCACTGCTTTCCGATAGATTATTACAAAAGCTACACATCAGATGCTAAATTAGATTACCCACTTCCCTCTTCACTTCCAGGGGAAAGGGAAGTACAGAACAGTGACCTACAGCAGCTGAAGACATTGGAAAGTTTTATCAATGAGAGCATGAGGTACCAGCCAGTGGTGGACTTTACCATGCGCAAGGCACTGAAAGATGATGTGATTGATGGCTTCCTAGTGAAGAAGGGTACCAACATTATCCTTAACCTGGGCCGCATGCACAAAGATGAATTCTTTCTCAAGCCAAATGAGTTCAGCCTTGAAAATTTTGCCCAAAATGTGAGTACCTCCATTTGGATGCTAAACTTAACAATCCAATTCACTATTCCCAACAAAAGCAGATGCTAAAAATCTGAAGTAAACACTGAAAATGCTGGAAGAAAAACTGAGCAAGTCAGGCAGCATCTGCAGAGGGAGGAACAGAATTAACTTTTTGTGTGAAAGACCTTTCTGATGGATCTGAATCATTGACTCTACCTGTACACAGATGCTGCCTGACCTACAGTGTATTTTGCATCATTTTCAATGTATGCTTCATCATTCTGTCTCTGTAGAATCAGTACAAAGGCAATTTTCAATACACATGGTGATATTAAGGGAAGCGTTGATGTGTCAATATTTTCTGTCCATTGTCAATGTGTGGTTGTGCCCACAAGTCCTTATTCAGATGAAGATCTGAGCAAGAAGATCAATGTTGGAAAGGTACTGAGATCAGAGTGACCTCCCTGGATAGATCAGGGATCTGGATGTAATATCTAAACATAAGTGGGACTGCGTAGATATTGGAGAAAGGCGGCATTAGCTGTCTACAGGCATACATTGTCTGGCCTTATATTTTGGCTGGTAGTTGATATCCTAGAGGAGAACTGCAAGGGGTTAAAAATCCAAGTTCAAAATTGCATGCAGGCAACAGAGAGGAAGTTTCCAGTTTCCAGGGTACCTTTTCCATTATTAGCCAAGGGCTTCTCTCTGTTGTTGGATGGAAGTGTAAGAAGTGTCTAGTTCTGATGCTCCACCATCTTGAGAGTAGGGTGTGCTTGGTAAACAAGCTGCACCATGAATAGGTAGAGCACCTCTACTCACTTCAGTGCAGAAGAAGGGCTACCTGGGACTCTTGTAAGTCTGAGTTAATTTACGTTTGAACTGGTTGAGCTTAGTTAAATATTTTAAATTGCTTTTGTGTAATACTTTTGTTAAATCGTTCAAAAATTGTAATCTAATAAAAGGAAAAATTGTTGGAAACAATCATTCTGACAAAGAGTCTTCAACCTGAAACATTAGGTCTGTTTCTCTTTCCACAGATACTACTTGACCTGCTGCATATTTCCAGCATTTTCCGTTTTATTTCATATTTACAACATCTGCAGCTGTTTTCGATTTTCAAAATAATTTATAATTTGATTAATTTTTAAATATTTCTGAATGTCGGCCACATTCAAAAACATTGGTAGTTTTGACAGCTGGCCAAGGCAGAGATGTAGTTTTTACAACACTCTTGTGGGCAAAACTTATTCCCCTCAGCTCCCCCATGTGATAGTCCCTGCCACGGAACAGGGTCTTGGCATCGAGGATTAGAATACCTTCATCCAAGAAATTCCCAAAGGTTAATCCACACTGGGTCAGAGCAATGCTATTGTTAGAACTTGATTAAATAGCCATTGTAAAGCAGAAGATTCATCTAAATTAGAAAGAAATATTGGATATTCAAACAAGGATTGTATAATAATAATAATAATTCTTGTAACTGTAATATTATGTTTGAATAATTCAATATTCAAACATATTATTGGAGTCACAAGACACTGCAGGTGCAATCTTGCTCTTTGGAGACATTCAATGATAATGTTACCTCCTACATAGAGAAAATCATGGAACTAGAGTCATCAGCTTCTTTACAATGTTCTAACAAAAAGACACAATAACATAGAAGCAATAATTATGAAGTTTCTACAACTCCATCATTAAACTTGTGATTCCTCTTACATTTAGGGAAATTTTTATGGCCAACATTTCCCTGATAATAGTTTGGTTTCATGGTTCTAATGAACTTGCTATACCCCAGCCAATTAGACACTGTTAGTTATGACAGTAAGGGCCAGCAAGCTATGTGACCGCGAATAGTAGCAATTCCTCAATTAAAGTGGGTCATGAAGACCTCTCTGATTGGTTGTAGATTTGAGGCAGCTTCATCCTCTGGGTGCTATTTGCCTCCCTTGGTATTGGTATTGGTTTATTATTGTCACTTGTACCGAGGTACAGTGAAAAACTTGTCTTGCAAACTGATCATACAGGTCAATTCATTACACAGTGCAGTTACATTGAGTTAGTACAGAGTGCATTGAGGTAGTACAGGTAAAAACAATAACAGCACAGAGTAAAGTGTCACAGCTACAAAGAAAGTGTAGTGCAATAAGGTGCAAGGTTACCACAAGGTAGATCGTGAGGTTATAGTCCATCTCATTGTATAAGGGAACCATTCAATAGTCTTATCACAGTGGGGTAGAAGCTGTCCTTAAGTCTGGTGGAACATGCCCTCAGGCTCCTGCATCTTCTATCTGATGGAAGAGGAGAAAAGAGAGAACGTCCCGGGTGGATGGTGTGTTTGATTATGCTGGCTGCTTCACCAAGACAACGAGAGGTAAAGACAGAGTCCAAGGAGGGGAGGCTGGTGTCCGTGATGCGCTGAGCTGTGTCCACAACTCTCTGCAGTTTCTTGCAGTCCTGGGCAGAGCAGTTGCCATACCAAGCCGTGATGAATCTGGATAGGATGCTTTCTATGGTAAAAAATTGGTGAGGGTCAAAGGGGACATGCCAAATTTCTTTAGCCTCCTGAGGAAGTAGAGGCACTGGTGAGCTTTCTTGGTCGTGGCGTCTAGATGGTTGGACCAGGACAGGCTATTGGTGATGTTCACTCCTAGGAACGTGAAGCTCTCAACCCTCTCGACCTCAGCACTGTTGATGTAAACAGGAGTACGTCCACCATCCCCCCTTCCTGAAGTCAATGACCGGCTCTTTTGTTTTGCTGACATTGAGAGAAAGGTTGTTGTCACAACACCATGTCACTAGGCTCTCTATCTCCTTCCTGTACTCTGACTCGCTGTTATTTGAGATACGGCCCACTACAGTAGTATCATCCGCAAACTTGTAGATGGAGTTAGAGCAGAATCTGGCCACACAGTCATGGGTGTATAGGGGATAGACTAGAGGGCTGAGGACGCAGCCTTGTGGGGCACCATTGTTGAAATTAATCATGGCAGAAGTGTTGCTGTCTATACTTACTGATTGTGGTCCATTGGTCCGGAAGTCAAGGATTCAGTTGCAAAGGGAGGTGTTGAGTCCCATGTCTCAGAGTTTGGAGATGAGTTTGCTTGGAATTATAGTATTGAAGGTGGAGCTGTAGTTAAGAAACAATAGTCTAATGTAAGTGTCTTTACGTCAAGATGCTCCAGAGATGAGTGTAGCCGGTGGAATGAAGGAGGTTTGGAGGGGGGATTGGGTGCTGAGGTGGCGGACGTGGCTAAGTGTCAGTGTGCTGAAATGCATCATTGTGGTCAGAATGCATCTGTATGCAGGTGCACTAGTACTAACAAGCTGAAACAAAATTTTAGTGGTCTAATATTTGACTTTTTTCTATACTTTTATTTTAAAAATAGGTTTCTAGGTTTTCCCAATTTTCTTCTTGTTAGCCCAAAGTTTTTGCAGGTTTTCATTCAGATGGAGTGCTCACAAACTATATTGAATCCTAACACAATTATCTCCAACAATTAGTGCTGAAAGCAGCTACAGTGTTGAATAATTAATCACATTATTTGTGCAATTAATTGTGGTTAGGTTATTAAAGGTTTGTAATGCAGCCAGTTGACATAATAGGATGCTGGGAATGAGACTGGGAAACCCTCTTTTGATCAGACAAAAGTTTGGCCTTGAGAAGGCAGGAGACATTGTTTTACAGTTCTGTCATGGAAAACGTAAGGACTGACAATGAAAAACATTGCAGAGAAGCCCAATCCTATCCCTGGCATCAAAACTCATGGCTTTTTCAACAAGGATTACTGGTCACTTGACCGGGAGCATAAAGCTGAGAGTACCGAAGGCAGCAGTAAAGCACTCTTACGCTAACTAAACTCAGCAAGAGTGTCAATTCAGGAATAACTTCAGGTTTTACCCCTTAGTTTGCCCATAACTTGGCAAGAGGAGGGAGTTAATTTTCCAAACAAGATACAACAGAAATTTGCGCATGACTGCAAATGTTTGCAAATGTTGCCAGCACTCATGGGCCAGAATTATAGGGAGAGGTTGGGCGGGCTAGGACTTCATTCTTTGGAGCGCAGGAGACTGAGAGGTGACCTTATAGTGGTGTATAAAATTATGAAGGGCATAGATAAGGTGAATGCACACAGTCTTTTTCTCAGGGAAAGGGAATCAAAAACTAGAGAGTGTGGGTTTTCAGGTGAGAGCAGAAAGATTTAAAAGGGATCTGAAGGCAAC
The DNA here is from genome assembly GCF_009764475.1 of Pristis pectinata. NCBI lineage: Eukaryota > Metazoa > Chordata > Chondrichthyes > Rhinopristiformes > Pristidae > Pristis > Pristis pectinata. Next base: position 14,147,075 of record NC_067432.1, read on the forward strand.
TTCTTCACACAGAGGGTGGTGGGTATATGGAACATACTGCCAGAGAATGTGGTTGAAGTAGGTATAATAACAACATTTAAAAGACATTTGGACAGGTACATAGAGGGGAAAGGTTTAGAGGGATATGGGCCAAATGCAGGCAAATATGACTAGCTTCCATGGGCATCTTGGTTGGCATGGACCAGTTGGGCTGAAAGGCCTGTTTCTGTAATGTATTACTCTATGAACTTTGACATTTGATCCACCATCAGGTGTATCATCAGAAAGCAAATCAGAGCAAACCTAGAAATCCAAGTATTTCTTTGGACCTTTTATACAGCTATGAAACATCTCTATTCTAAACAGTGGCATTAACCTGGTTTAATCTCTGTATGAATAAATTGTACACATGGTAGTACTTGTTTACTTAACAATAATGTGCTGTCTCCATCTATTTGTGCACATGTATAATTCAGTTTTAACAATTCTGCATTTTTAGGTACCTCATCGCTATTTTCAGCCATTTGGCTGTGGCCCTCGGTCCTGTGTGGGAAAATATATCGCCATGGTGATGATGAAAGGTATCTTGGTGACAATGTTAAAGCAATATACAGTGCATTCACTTAATGGAAAAACCCTACAAAATATCAAACATGATAATGATTTGTCCTTCCATCCTAATGAGTCGCACACTCTCCAAATGATCTTTACTCTGAGGAAACAAGCAGAGGACTAAGAGGTTCAATGCAAGTATTTACCCTGATTGATATAGAATGAACTTAAAGAAATCATTCAAGTGAAACTCCTGCCATCTTTTCATAAAGTTGACTCAAAATCATGACTAGAAACTTAGCCAGTGTCCTTGAACATGAAACTTGAATATTGAAAGGTTATATTTCAACAAAAAAAAATTGTGTTTTGAATTTTTCTGTTCATCCTTTTCCAATATACTCAGTTCTCATTATCCACTGATTTGCTATCTGTGGATCCATGTGTTCGCAAGATCAACCCCAAATAATTGTATCTATATTCATGTACACATTGAGGAACCAGTCATTGAGTGTATAAATATGGTGATCAAGTCCAAACCACTTGTGTCAAGTGGCTCCCTATTTTGTACTGTTCTAATACACAATTGCACCTTATAATTTCAAAACTGATCACAGCTTGCAAATTTCAGTAGACAAAGTTTGTTAGCTAATATCCTTTCCTATTATGTATTTAAATGTTTTATGTGTTTATTAATGTGTGTTAATGCTTTTGGAACATTATGGGGCACATTTATGTTTACTTGGGAGGCATATTGGTAACAAAGGCAAGAGTCTTAGCTGAATCAACATTTTTGTTATCTGCAGAAAGACCATACCAACAATCTCTCTCAGATAAGTGTACACTAAATATTAAGATAATTAATGTGAATAAGAAGGTAGTTAATTAAAAACAAATACTCTCAAACTTAGTTAGGAGATATGAAAAAAAAGAGAAAAAAATAATCTTTGGTAAACAGAACAAAGTAACCTTAGTAAAGGAAAGAAAATTAGGGGAGAGGACAAATTCCACTCTGTGTTGTGAGACCATACTTAAGTACAGGACATATTTACAAGTCTGCACCATGGAAAATAAAGAAAATCTGCCTTTGTGCTATTGCTCCACTGCAGTTGACGATCGTAGCCTTCAGGCTTGCTATGAGGGTAGATTTTAAATTTTTAAACTTCAAAGGTTGAGAAAATGAAATTGCTAATTAATTAATTAATTATGAGGGGCAAAATATTTTTCATACTGCATAGAAATGTTGTAATCTACTATCTTACACATGTTTGTTTTTGCCTCTTTATTTACATCTCGGACCAGAGAGGAATACTGTTCTGTGTTGAGAGCTTTGACAGCACCTGTTATTCAGCAGCAGAATGCCAGACCCTCACTTAGACACAGCTATAACAAAATAATGTGTTTGGAGGGCCAGCCTGCGACCTCTCCCTCTTATTTTAGAACAAAATCTGCAAAACAGTATTATCCTTGCAAACTGCAATTGAAACCAAAACTAGAAGGTTCCTTTCATTCTCCATTGTAGCCGCCAGAAAGGAATCCCATTGTAAACATCTTCACTCCAATAGGACTGAAGTAATGTGAAATAGTCTGAGACAAGGAAGAAATTAGAAAACACATTGAACGTATAACTATCAGCATAATTTTAACGTTTGACTGACTGAAATTGTGTGCCTATACCATGACTGCAGTGGCCTCAGTTAATATAAATAAATGTATAAATAAAGTTGAAATGAAAACAACATCCAAATCTACATTTTGAAATCCTCATATCTGAAAGTTCAGACTTATTCAGAACTGAAGTGATATTATGCCCTTTAGGTAGTAATGTACACCACATTGGCTGCTGGGTTGACATCAACCTGAGCTGCAGTAAGAGTCTAGCTAGCTGTATATCAAAGGGCTAAACATGAACTGCAGGAACTTTAGATTTTATAGTCCAGATCAATCACCTTGAATGGAATTTTGCTGGGCAGGAGAGGGAGTCATGTTGTCAATTGTCACCATTGTGTCTCATGGGCCTGGCCTCAATGTATTTTTTTGCAATTTTTGGTCTACTGGAAGGAAAGAAAATACCTTTTATGACCTTAAGGGGTCTAAAAGCATATTATGGCCAATTAAGTACATTAGTTCTGCATTACTTTAGGAAACAACAACACTCATTTATTAAGTGGATATAGTAATGTGATAATCACCAGATTGTCTGCATTAAGTGTTATTTGAGGGATTACTATTACTAGACCTGCTGATGTTCTCATTCTTGTCGCATGTGACCTTTGTAGTCAGCACTAAAGCAGCAACTCTCACTGCAGACTTGCAGAAAACTTCCCACAAAAACCTGATGATCCCAGTGGAGAAAAACTCCCCCTTTCCAACATCTGTTGCTGTCATGTGTTTAATGGGATCCAAACTGAATAGCCAATCACACTGAGAAATCCTCATAGACCGCAAACCAGGAAGTAAAAAGTACAATTCATCAATAATTTATGAACGTTTTGCAGGGCATGAAACAAAGGAACTCACACATAGCATTGAGGTGGGTACTAACATTTGGTAAACAAGTTAGTAAAAAAATAAAATATTCCAAATACATTGACTTTGGGGGAAATATAATTATACACAGATTTAAAATCCTCATTAACAAAGTTAGTGTTTTAGGGCCAGTGGAATACTAAGCAGTAATTATGGCTTATTACAACCCATGCAATAATACATCACATTTTCAATGTTTTTTATAGTGAGAACACTTTATAAATGCTTTCAGTTCTAAACCAATCTCTGATTTCTGGGTGCATGGGAGCAGACTTCAAAACAGCACACATTGCAAGCAGGAAATCACTGACAGCAACTTCAGGATTTCAATGTTCAGTAGGTAAATGCATAGTCTAGAAGATTCTGTCATTTTTCAATCTAACATTCATTTTGTCATCAATACAACTGCAAAGATTCAGGCCTCTACGTGAACCTCAGACAGCATGTCTGCTACTTCCTGAAACACATGGTACCCATGTGCATAGACTTAGAAAGCTTTGTCCTTCTGTTTGCAAAACCTCAATAGCTGCAACAGGCAGAAACCTTCAATGTTCCATAGAACCATGAGACTCAAAAATAAACAAAATTCCAAACCTCTTCTAGCCAATCAATAGAGCGTGTAAAAATTAGGAACAGGAGTAGGCCAAACTGCTCTACTGTCCAAATAAATTCTGGTAAACCTTTCCTCAAGCACATCTTTCCCCTTTTCTTAACTTCCCCTCATAGTTTCACTGAACAAGTGCCTGCCTTTGTTACAAAGGCTCCTGGGGTCCCTATGTCCAAAAAGTATTGTGAACCAAGCAAGATGATTTTCTGTACTCATGCATTCTGGTAAAGCCATGAATATGAGCTTTTGGAATCCATGTGATTTTTCTGCGGTTTGTAGACGGAGAAATCTTGCCCCAAGTGGCTAGGAGAAGCCCTTCCTTTTAAACAGGTACCAACACCAGGAACAATGTAAATCAGAACTGATGGATTGGTAAGTTCACAAAGGAGCTAAGAAATGTTGGTAGATTAATTGGCCACTGTAAATTGTCCATAATGTGTGATGAGTGATGGAATTGGGGGAGCTAGTGAGAATGTGGGGGAGAATAAGAATGAGATTAATATAGGATTAGAGTAAATGGGTAATTGATGGTCAGTGCGGACTTGGTGGGCTGAATGGCCTGTTTCCATGCTGCATCTCTCTATGACTCCACGACTCTAAATGATGTGGACACAAAGGTCATTCTGTACTCCAAGAGATAAACTTCTGGAGACATGTTTTTGCCAATGACCTACCTTTTTGAAATATGGTATGCAATCACTGTAGCGAGGAGCAATCACAGATTGCCTACCTACATTCTGTCCATGCTTGCAAAATAATCCTTCAACTCTTGAGTCAGCAGAACAGAGGATTATTTAAAAATTATTTATCCATGATTACTTAGAACTAGTTTGTAATACTTGTGCAGTCTGAAAGCTTCCCTTTGTGGCTGAATGAGGTCAGTAATACCTCAGTTGATAATACTTTGGCCTCTGGGTTGAGTTCAGATTGTATCCTTGATGTCTGAGCACAAAAATCAACATTGATATTCTGGTGTAGTACTGAGGGACTGCTACATAGCCAACAATTCTGGATGAAATCCACACTAAGGTAATGTTTGCTTTATTAGTTTCTTTCTTAATTTGTACATGCAATGTAAATATCACTGGCAAAACCAGCACTTATTTGCCATCCTTAAGTACTGGGGAGACCCTGCCTTAAAGCACAGTGGTCCATGTGACTAGATTATCCCATCGTGTTGTGGGATAGGAAGTTCCATGTTTTTGATCCAGCAACATTGAAGCAATGATACTACCTCTCCAAGTCAAAGTGTTGTGTGATTGGAAGGGACCATGCTGGTGGTATGAAAGCAGAAATGCTGGAAATGCTCAGCAGGTCAGGCAGCATCTGCAGAGAGAGAAGCAGAGTTACTGTTTCAGGTTGATGTTCCCATTTTTATTGCATTAACTGTTTGTTACATTGTGTCCTAACTCCAAGTCGGGCATTTTCAAACAATTAGCAGAACTGGGACATCCAGACATCATTGATTAAAAACAAAACATTGCCATGGTTCTGTCTCTTTAAGGTGTGGTTAAAACCCAACCTTCCTGATTAAGCAGGCAGCTATCATGTAACATGGACACGGCAAGTCAGCACTTGCATTTCTTGGCGACCACATTTTGCCACGGAAGAGAGGAAAAAGTAGAGCAGATGGGAGGGGGTTGGAAGGGAGTTACTGCAAATAGTGCGGGGAAGGGAGAATGTAGCAGGATGGGGGTAATGACATATCCCTGAAATCTGGAGGGAGTCAATTGTGTCTGTACTGTGAGTACCCACAAATCACCTCAATATCCGGCACACAAACAGAGGCTTCTGTGAATTGTGATTTGTGAATTGTGTTCAGCAGTTGATGTGGTGAAAAGTCTGGGTGGGGTGGTTATTTACAAAACACAAAAACAATGTCCTGGCAGGGTCAATAACACATGGTTCACGGCTGTCAGAGGGATCTACTTGTTTTATGGATGGCTATTAAGAAATATGGATTATGAAGTTTTGCTCCAATTTCTGCCTGTAAGCAATTAATGGGCCCCTGGCACAATGATGACATCATCACGTGTGACCTATAATGGGGGATAGGTTAGGGTGAATCATGACAGGTAGTGCCTGACTGCTCTACTTGAGGTAGAGCTTGACCTGAATACACAAATATTTCAAGGCAGGTTCAAGATGATTTGTTTGCGTGATTTACACAAAAGAATAGGTGCAAAAAGGTCTAGTTTTTAGCAAATTATCTGCTCATATCAATTTATACATGTGATATTATTGCGTGTAAAATTACTGCTGTATTTCCTGTGTTAGCATGGGAACTACAGTCAAATAATTTCATTGCAATAGATTTAACTAAGCTGGAAGCTAACAAATTTAAATTCAGGGACAGCTCCTAATATTCAATTAGTAGCCCTCTAGGTTCAGAAATGTCATTCGAACAGAGGATAGGGGTTGGGGGTCAGAGGTGGGGTGGGAAGGGGGAAATTCTATGATATTCATGATACGTTCTAAAATCTACCTAAAGTGTTTTGAATTTCCTTAATTATTTTTTCAGAAGTAAATGGGGTCTTTGAAAACCGTACCTGTATGTACAGCACAGTTCATGATAGGTTATTTTACAATTGATTAAAAAGCGATATCATTTAATCACACATCAGCTCCAACCATTATGTAGGTAAATACTGTGCTCTCAAACTGCCCTTTACTTATTACATTATACATTAGTTTTATTCTGTACTGGGCTAAGACTGAATATACAGGAAATCATATTTGCATTTTTAGTTCTCTTCATTTATCCTTTCTATTTCTTGACAACTGCTATAGAAGAACATTAAAATTAGTTAGAGATAATGTTAGCCTGATCAAATCATAAGTGAATTGTTTTACCAGCTTGTTAAAATGGGAGATGTGCAAGGATAGTTTTATCTCACCTTAAAACAGTCATTTTACCATAAATTATTACCATAATGCTCTCAACCGGTGCAAAGTACCAAGAATTGGGCCTGTAACCAGCATGTATAGACACATGCATGTTAGAGCAAGGCCATTAACTGAAGGTAATCCAATTTATTTCTTTATGGAAATATTCAATGTTTTCATAATGAGCCTTGTGTCATCATGCAGCAATGATTTGGAGGGAAAGGTTGACTAATAAATTGGAATGATCAGTCAATCGTTTATTGGATTTGATGCCTCAAATCATACAAGAATGTAAGAAATTTGAGTAGTCTGTCTGGCCCCTTGAGTCTGCTCTGCCAACCAATACTATCATGTCCAACCTTGGTCTTAATTCCACTTTTTAGCCTTCACCATCCTAACATCCACAAATCTGTCTTTCTCAGTCTTGAATACATTTCATGTGCTCCATCCCAACCTCACTGCCAACATCCTCTGTCCTCTTCACCAGCAGAGGTTGATTGTGGCTTTCATACTGTTCAGAAGGGGAGTGGCACAGTCTATAAAATTCAGAAACAGAATCTAATTCCAGGCTGTCTAAACTTTTGGGTTTAGGAAGCAATTTTCACAATGGTATAGAAGACCGTTGTCCAAAACTGTTCCCCATATCTCAATGTGGACAATGTAGCACACAGAGGCAATTGAACAATCACAATGACATCAAAATTGCATACAATGCCCTTTGTTGCCACTTATGCAATATTCTACAATGCAGATGTGACCCACAAGAACATTGCTGGAGAATCTTGCTGGAGAATCCCAAAGATCCATCTTCCATCAGGTGGCCACTAGCTTTAATTTTCTGTTATTATTGATCATCTTCCTACCGTTTATACCTCAACACTCCCTACCATCTGCCTGGCCTAAGCTGCCCCAAGCATCTGCTTGATCAGTTCCATCATCTGTCCAAAACCCCTGGAATCACCTGCTCCCTGACCAATCCTATCACCAAATGACTTACTCCACTATATTGGCAATGGTGAGAGATCATGGAAGAAGGGCCTATTGCACAATGGATCATCCTTTGAGCCTTGCGTACAATTGAATTTTGGAGGCTCTTCGGCAGCTAAAGGCTACAGCTTGAGTGTTCCTGATGTGCACACAAAAGAAACCAATAAATATAGGCATAAGGTGAACTGTTCTTTGCACAGGCAAATAGAAAGTACAGTAAGATTACATTGAATGTAGGAGCAGTCACTGCTTTTGCATAGGCAATGAGTGAAAAACCTCACCCTTTGCTGACTTCTTCTGAAGACATGGAGCAATTCAATAAATTAAATAATTGCCAAGATGAATGATTCTGAGAATTCTGTCAAATGTAGTTTAGTGAATATCAAAGCTGCATCTTTCTGAAAGTCCCTTTGTCACAGAACCTGAATAGTCTTTGTTCTGATATTATTTTTTTGTAGTCACTCACCACAATTTCTCGCATCTAGGTTTATATGAATAATATTTGTAATTAAAGTGTCCATCAGAAATCCGATTATGCTGTATAAAAGTCACCTTATCACTATTAGAAAATAAAAAGCCATTTAAATTAAAATGTGTGCCTTTTTTCATTGTTTTGTCAAGTTAAGCAACAAAGGAACATATCTCTATTTATCTTTATAAAATAATTAAAATCTTTCTTCTGTTTTTGGTTTAAAGTTATTGAGCCAAAGTTATTCTCTACCTGTATTTATACTTGCTGTTGTTTTTAATAGTAGAAGTAAACCCTCAGCTCCTTGTGGAAATGGGGACCTTGGCATCTTTATAACAATATCTCATCTATATGCAGAGTCACTCATTGTTGAATATAATTTCTTGTACTAGAAGTTCTCTATTATGCAGTCCTGATGCAGCAGTTTTACTGCAGTGAATACTTTAATGTTAGGTATGCAGTGGTGGATTTAAAAAGAGTTTTTTTCCTTTGATGTCTGTGGAATGACTTCAAATGTGGTGTTGACTGGATTGTTGGTTCACTATGGGCTGCTGTGTGCAGTCATTCAGAGTCAAAATCTGCTCTAAATACTTCATTCAGATGACTTGCTGTGTCTTAGTGACTGTATGTCAGAAGGAAATGAGTTCAAGTCCCATTCCAATGACTTGAGTTTGAAATTTTGAGCTGATGTTCCTGGGCAATACAGGTTGGAGGTGTCCTTTGTCTGAGACTTTCAACCAAGGTCCAGCCTGGTCTATCAGATTAGCATGAAAGAAACCATCAATGATTTTGAAAAAGAACTCAGGATTATTTCCATTCATCTGGTCAATACACGTAATGAAAGCTCATCAACCTGAAACATTAACTCTGGAGCCACAAGAGACTACAGATGCTGGAATCTGGAGCAGAAAACAAACTGCCAGAGAAACAGTTGAGCAGCATCTGTGGAAGGCAAGGAATTGTCGATGTTTTGGGTTGAGACTCTGCATCAGGAGTCATTTACTCTGTTTCTCTGCTCACAGATGCTGCCCGACCTGTTGAATATTTCCAGCATTTTCTGTTTTTATTTCCTATTTCAAGTCTCTGTAGTATCTTCCTTTTGGCCAATATTTATCTCTCTCTAAACTTTTACATTCCTAAAGCACAAGCTTCTGGTCATTATCATGTCACTGTTTGTGGGAGCTTGCTGCATGTAGATTGGCTGCTGTATATCTTATAGTACAGTTCTGGTTACATTTCTAAAGTCCTTCATTAGCAATGGTGTTCTTTGAAATTTTCTAAATTTGATGGAAATGCCCTTTAACATGAATGTTGGCAGTTGCTGCATATTGTAACATCCAGTTAAAACTGTTCATATCTTCTGGGAGGCACTTTTTAGTTGGATTTAATCTCTGGTTATTTTCATGTAATAACATTTATAAATAAAAATGTAAAGCTGTCAGTGGGATTAGAACTGCTCGTGCCCACACAGGACTTGCATGATGCAGCTTGTGCTGAACGCAGGCAGGCGCCGTTGGGGCAGACTCCTTGTGCTGCTTTTAATAACAGAAGCTCCTGAGCCCCTTTGTAGTTGTGTCATGATGTGAATAAACAGCAGCTGTTTGTGTAAGGAATAGGAATACTGGCTTTACTGGAACAAAGAGACCTATAAATGTGGTCCGTGTATTTACAGTGTGGGCTGGTTTTAACCCATATTTCCTACTGTGCATAGAAATCAGCATGTTCAATGATTCTTATTTACAAAAGAAAAATCCAAACCAAAACAACATCTCAAAAATATAGAGGCTTCTCTCACTCAGTAATCTGATCTGCACACAGAGATGGAACAGACACCTCAAAATTGGTACTTCATTCTAAAAGGATAGAAAGCTGGATGGATCTGAATTACATCCACATAGATACGTAGATCGATGTATGAAGCAGAGCAACATTCATAATGAAACTAAAATCAAGAAGTTTGAAGATAATTTGCATGCATTTGTATTGTTGACCTCCTGTTGTGGAAAAATAAACTAGCCTGTTATGCAACTTAACACGTTTAATTCAAAGAAACATGCCTGAAAACACTAAACAAAAAATGCAATGACCATTGCCAGTGTGTACAATCCAATGGCCTCACACGCATGAATTGGGTAAAAACAAACTGGAAAGAAGCTGTCATATCTGGGAGGGGTTCGCTCACTATTGCCAGCAAGTATGTGTACCTTAAGTTGCTCCATATTGTAGAGTTAGGTAGGGTACGGTAGCATAGTAGTTGACTTACTTGACTAGCAATCAGAGCTCTGGTCTATTAATCTGGAAACGTGAATTTGAATCCCACCATGGCGCCTAGGGAATTTAGCTGTTCTTGTTCTTACAATTATTGAAACTGCCTTTTTTTTTAATTCCAGATTTATTCCATTAATTATAAGCACAAGAATGGCTAGATTGCTGTAAAGAATTGCCCTTCAGGGAAGGAAATCTGCTGTTCTTACCCAGTCTGACACCAGATCCACCAATGTGAATGACTCACAAATGTCTCCTTAGTTCAGAGGAAATTAGTGATGAACATTAAATGCTGACATTGCCAGTGAGGTCTACATCCTGTGAACAGATAAAAAAAAATAAACCTATGCTTATGGTTCACATATAACACCACCCATATCCATGTCAGCTTGTTCCTGGAAACTAGCTACAACTAATTTTGCAAGTCTCTTTATCAACATTCAGGCCAATGGGCAATATTGATTCCTATATGAAAAGCTTTTGGCTTCCCTTATAAACAAGTCAAGTCGAGTTTATTGTCATGTGCACAAGTACAGTGAGGTGCAGGTACAATGAAAAACTTGCTTGCAGCAGCATCACAGACACGTAGGTTCAGACAACATACAAAACAAGCCATACCTCTTCGACTTCTTCAATGAAAATGCAAAATCTTGGAAATACTCAGCAAGTCAGTCAGCATCTGTGGAGAGAAACAGTTATCATCAGAACTAAGCTTTATTAACCTAAGTTGTTGACTATTTCCAGTATTCTCTTTCTTATAGTAATTTTTGTCTTTTATGTCTTTATGTTTTTATGTCTTGCACTGCTGCCGCAAAACAACAAATTTCACAACATATGTCAGTGATAATAAACCTGATTCTAGTTCTGATTCTGATTAAATTTCAGGTTTTCAGTATCGGTACTTTCTGGGTTTCTTGTCTGGAATGATTACTATTTTCAAAACTATGTAAAGATTTGTGCCAACATGGAATTTGCTTGATATGAGTGTTTTCTATGATAAATGGTGTCCCGGCCCATCCCCTCTGTATCATCTAGAAAAGCTTCTGAGGCTCTCAGTCTGGGGTCATTGATAATACAGTGATATTTTTACACAAAACATAGGCAGAAGGAATCAAGAAAGCAAAGAAGCAATGAATCCTTACAAATACTTACAACTATATTTTTAAAAATAAGAGAGAATTCCAGTTATACATTCACCACTGTGGAGTCATTAGACCCAGTACAAAACCCTTCCAACATTTCCCTATGAATGATTTTGTGATTTAGATACTGAGTTGTTCACCAGCAGAGGACGCTGTTAGAAAATTGTTACATGCTTTTTTAAAAAAACATAAAGCAATCAAGATCATCCAGGATTTTAGTCATTGTGGAATTCTATTCATTTTGTAAAATGAAATATATATTTGGTAGGCTCTTGACCTGATATGTTAAGTATTGTTAATAATCTCTGTGAACTGTTATTCCGTACTTTCTACTTTCATGAAACAGGATGAACAGTCACCTTTCACACCAATCTCGATGATATAATGTACAATGTCCATCACTGGGAAACAATGTAAATGAAAGAAAAATAACTCATTGTGGAGCATTAGATTTTGCAGAATGTAGCTAAGTGCTTGACTGACACTACTTTGTTGTAAAAGCCTTGCTAGATAACAAAGGCTGCATTCATATGCCACTGTATTCTTTCTTTCAAAACATGTCAAAGCACTTCCCACACAATGAATGATTTTTTTCAATGCAGTGGCTTGTTGTATAGGCAAACCTGCAGAAGGAGAAGTAGGAGCTGAGAGCATCCTTAATCTCCATCCCTAAAGATTACATCAGTGTATCTCTTTCATTAACTCCACCTGTCTTTGGTTTATCCCTCCTTTTAACTTCACAAATAACATGCTGCCTTTTCATGACTAAAAGTCTCTCAAGTTGAAAATGTTCTTTTCCTTTTCATTGCATTGTACTGCTGAATTATTCCATTGTCTAAAGCAGTGGGTGGGCAGAAAAATCAGTTGCACCATTCCCTATTATACATCTCTTCATGCTTCAGACTGATGCTCTAGCACAAAGTCTCTGAACAGAGAGGTGTTTCTGAATATGTGACACTGGCCACCTATTAAGGCAAATCCGCACAAAATCTTTTAACACGTCTGATTTCTCTGACCTTAATTGTGGATTTCAGATGCGATTACAGATTTAACATAAAGTTTATTTTACTGCATTTAATTTCTTTTCTGAACTAGTTATTTCAAAAGTAGATGATTTCCATATATTAATAGTTCTCTATCTAACTGGCTGATGCACAGTCGTTGCATCTTTTCAGGGAGAAAATTTGATTCATACTTGAAACTGACGATGGTATAAGGTTGTGAAGCAAGACCTGAGAATGGTGGAGTTTTGCTGCTACAGGGGGTGTAGTGGTGAATCTAAATGGTTGGAGATGACAGCTCTGACAGTCCGTCCTTTGAAAGTTCATAAAATCTGGGGCTTCTGTGCAAGTAGTGCAAGATCTGGGACTACTTACTGATACATCTGTCACTATGCTGCACTTCTGAATTCCACATACAGTCATCTTGTTGGGATCCCTCAACAATATGATGGAGAATAGCCACTCATGTTAGAAGTGGTATAGGATCAGAGACCTGATTTCAATGGGGATTCTAGGCTTGCGAATTTGGAGGTAAATGGGATGGTAGGTAACTTCAGCAAGAGCAACCAACTGTTGCAATAATGCTCTTGACACAATATTATTTCTATGTCTTCATTTCTTTTTATTGAACTTTGTCCTTTTATTCTCAAATAATTTTAATAGTTTTTCACAATTTGCTTCAATTATAATAACTTGTTAATGCCAAATATTAGCGATATTCACTGCACCACTCGAGGCCGTGTGGTCACTGAGGTTGTGGTCACCATGGTCAAGTCCCCTACGCCTTGATATTGGAATAGCAGTGAGATCAACCCTGCATAATCAGCTGGGCTGATAGTGGGTGCGTGGGACTGTGGGTGGTGACTCTGATAGTGAGCCATGTCCAACAAGATATAGCCCAATAATAATGGGCTAAATGTCTCTTTAGTTCTGTGGCATATTCAAAATAATAGTAGTTACAATCTTGCAGATTTTGTTCCTACATCTAATTTACAAGTTTAAATCAAGCTTTACTGCAGCTTTATTTGGCAGGAACATGTATTGGGAGTTTAAGTGAAATTAACTTTCATTTTAATGCCTTCAGAATAAATTAATTTATATTTGAGATACTTTTTAAACAAGATAGCACATATTTTATTCACATGTTCGTCTCTCATGTTACTTGACACAGAAACAGGCCATTTGGCTCATTGGGCCTATCCCAACAATTCCATTTTTTGCTGCCTCAGTAAAGTGCCAACATCATCAAAGATCCCACCCACCCCGGACATTCTCTCTTTTCCCATCTCCCATCGGGCAGAAGATATATTAGCTTGAAAGCACATACCACCAGGATCAAGGACAGCTTCTATGCCACTGTTATAAGACTATTGAATGGTTCCCTAGTCCGATAAGATTACTCTTGACTTCACACTCTACCTTGTTGTAACCTTGCACCTTATTGTCTACCTGCACTGCACTTTCTCTGTACTGTAAAATATTCTGTATTCTATATTGTTTTTACCTTGTACTACCTCAATGCACTGTTGTAATGTATTGATTTGTGTGGACGGTATGCAAGTCAAGTTTTTCACTGTACCTCAGTATATGTGACAATAATAAACCAGTTTACAAATTTATTCCTCTGGAATGTATTCTCTCTCTCATGCTAATCAGCTCCACCCTGACTCCCCTACCATCCATACAGAGTCAAAAAAAGCAGAGAAACAGGCCCTTCAGCCCACCATGTCTGTGCCGACCGTCAAGTACCTATCTATACTAATCCCATTTACCAGCTTTTAGTCTGTGCATGGTAGTGTAGCAGTTAGCATAACACTATTACAGCACCAGCGACCCAGGTTCAATTCCAACCACTGTCTGTAAGGAGTTTGTACGTTCTCCCGGTGTCTGCATGGGTTTCCCCCGGGTGCTCCAGTTTCCTCCCACATTCCAAAGACGTACAGGTTAGGAGCTGTGGGCATGCTATTTTGGCGCCGGAAGAGTGGCGACACTTGCAGGCTGCCCCCAGCACATTCTCAGTAACGCAAAAAGACGCATTTCACTGTGTGTTTTGATGTACATGTGACTAATAAATAAATATCTTATCTTCTCTTAACCTACCACCCCTGGACAATTCAAGTGCCATTCCAAATGCTTCTTAAATGTTGTAAGGGTGTCTGTCTCCACCACCTTCTCAGGCAGTGCGTTCCAGATTGCAACTGCCCTCTGGGTGAAAAAAATCTTCCTCTGATCCCCTCTAAAACTCTTTCTCTTCATCTTACACCTTTGCCCTTTGGTTTTAGACACTACTGCCATGGGGAAAAGTTTCTTACTACCCATCCTATCTATGGCTCTCATTATTTTGTATACCTCCATCAGGTCAACACTCAGTCTCCTCTACTCCAAGGAGAACAAACTCAGCCTGTCCAGTCTCTCATTACTGAAACATTCCATCCCTAGCAACATCCTGGTTGAATCTCTTCTGCACCCACTCTGTGCAAACATGTCCTTCCTGTAATTACGCTGGGGGTAATTTACTGCAACCTTTAACTAATAATCAGCATGTTTTGGGGATGTGGAAGCAACTAGCAGCAACTCACCCAGTCAGAGGGAGAACGTGCAACTTCCTCACACACAGCACCTGAGGTCAGAATCTAACCTGTGTTACTGGAGCTGAACCACTGTGGTGCCTAACTCTAAACTCTTGATGCAAATGAAAAAAGCTGTGAAACTGATACTTTATTGTCGAGAGGTGAGTACACCACACAATTCTGCTCTTCAATCGGATCACATTGCGAACACACGGGTAACAGTGTGCTCCATGCTAAAACATACATTACCCTGATAAACTGAGTTGTTAGATTTAGAACATAGAACAGTACAGCACAGAACAGGCCCTTCGGCCCACAATGTTGTGCTGACATAGCTATTCCCTCCTACCTACAGAATGCCCATATCCCTCTATTTTCCTCTCATTCATGTGCCCATCCAAGGCCCTCTTAAAAGCTCCCAATGAACTTGCCTCCACCACCCTATCAGGCAACACATTCCAGGCATCTCAGTAAAAAACGTACTCCTCACATCTGTTCTGAACCTACCCGTCTCACCTCAATGCATGCCCTCTGGTACTGGAGCACTCAATAATGGGAAAATTTTACCATGTGAGATAATTTAAAAATTATTGTTCATAATAATTGAAAAATACACCAACAAAATATCGTGTGATTCTGTTTTATTTTTGTTATCTGCAACTTACGAGTTCGGAAAATGCATTATAATTTGTTCATTTAGTGACCGAGCAAGTTTATAAAAAGCTGCCTGGGTTGGTAATGAGCCAGGTCAACAAATTCACTTCCTTGCCACGTTACAGAGGAAATGTCAAGATTAATACTATACTTAGCTTCTGAGAAAAGCCCCACAAGAGACACAAGAGATTGCAGATGCCGGAATCTGGAGAAACAAACAACCTGCTGGAGGAATTCAGTGGGTCGAGCAGCATCTGTGGAGGGAAAGGAATTGTCAATGCTTCCCGTTGAAACCTGATGCAGAGTTTCAGCCCGAAACATCAACAATTCCTTTCCCCCCACAGATGCCGTTTGACCTGCTGACTTCCTCCAGCAGATCGTTTGTCGCCTCACTTTTAAACTACCCTGACCATTGGGCTTGAGGCAGTTTTGGATCAGAACCTGTTTCAATCAAAGCCATTTTTTCTCTCCATTAAAGACATAAAATTGTTATACCGTGAAATCATGAAGGCATAAAATTATAAATCACAAGATTATATTATTGAAGGCATAAAGTTATAAATCACAAAATTATATTATGAATTATAAATTGATAAAGCATAAATTGTACTTCAAAACTGATCTGTCTAGTTTCTATTGGTTGGATTAGGTTAATATCAGGTCTAGCAAACACTATCTTTATTCAACCCCATAATTTCTAGTAGTTGTGGATCATTTTATGTTCTCTTTCCCTTTTTTCTTTTGCTTTCTGGAACTCATCCGAATGGGTAAAATGGTCAAGGCTCCCAAATCAGTGTGACGCAAGGATTTTTTAAATAGTTTACTGTACTTACATGCTAAACTGTTATTTCCTTTAACACTCTGTTCCCTTTAGACGTTGCTCACATGTGCAGTTCTCTTTAACTCTGGATGATCTCAAACATACTTCATCCCAGTGATTATCAGAAGATTCAGTTCCCATGTGTACTGCAGATCAACCCTGTCCACAATCTCCTTGCCAGTAATTAAAGTTTGACCTGAAAATACCCAGTTTTATAATATAAAAATCATAACCTTGACAATTTGATTGAGACAACCTTGCCTTTGATTGTACCATTTTTATGTTGATTTTGTCATTTTACTGTGACTGTTTTTCAAATTGGTCCCATCACACTCCTGTATCAGTGAATTGGTTTATTTTTCTCTCATGGGAGGGTCGTCATGTTTGATATTTTGACCATTACCATGCAAAGGTGTTTTGATTGAAAATATTCTTGGTTAATTAGCATTTTGAAGGGCTTATAAATTGGTTTTATGATCTGAGCACTAACATTCCCAAGGGTTTTTTGGGGATGAATTCAGACTTGGTGGAACTGTGGTTGCTACTTCTCATAGATTTGTAAGTCTATGTAAGACCACAGGGGTTCAGAGAAGGAAACAGATAAATTCCAACAACTACATGTCATTTAGTGTTCTAATCACTCTCTGCCCTGTTTGTATCTCTGTAGGGATAAATTCTCCAGCATGTCCTCCAACCTACAGGCATTTAGAAGTTCATTTGGAAGTCGTCTGGTCCCTCACATTGTGGTCGGATCTGAAGCTTGGTCAATCTTTATGTGAGAAGGCCATGAATTGCCTTTATACTACAGTCACCTGACCCCTTTAATGTTAGTTTATTTTGCATTAAATGTGTTCCTGTTATAGTATAAAAGATCAGCTACAGTAGTAAAGGATGAGTCAGATCTTGTTCAAGGGAGCAACACACGAGGTGTTGGAGGAACTCAGCAGATCAGGCAGCATCTATGGAGGAAAATGGATAGTCGATGTTTCGAGTCAAGACCCCTCATCTGTACTCTTCTACCTCCTCAAACCCTTGTCCTCCTCTTGGACAGCCCCTGCTGGCTATTTGCCCTCTCTGGACCTTTTCATTTCTAACTGCCGTCGGGACATCCCTCACCCACTCCAAACTCACCCCTTCCGAACGCACTGCTCTCCACTCCGCTAAAGAGTCTAGATGAAGGGTCTCGACCCAAAACATCAACTATCCATTTTCCTCCATAGATGCTGCCTGACCCGTTGAGTTCCTCCAGCATCTTCTGTGTGTTGCTCCAGATTCCAATATCTGCAGTTCTCTTGTGTCTCTGTCTTGGTTGAGGGAACACTGGCAGGTTGAGGTCAATACGTGATATCCTGGTAACTTTATGACCTAATCCTTCTTTTTCATAGTTTTACAGAGATGATACCACAGAGTGAGGTGAACATTCCCATGGCATTCATTTTCTTGATTAATACTGATACACTGTCAAATATACAACCAACCATAAAATTTAGACAGGGCCATTAACCCAATCAGAAAACGTAACCCTGAACCAATGGTTGATCACAGGTGTGGAGGAGTTATTGGGTTTTACACAGGTGAAGGTTATTTTGGGGAATTTTAACTGTATTTAAAGTTTAGCCTTTTAATGTGGAGGTAGGAATTTGAAAAATATCCAAAAATACATATTTCATGACACCTAAAATAAAATGTAATAGAAAAACAATAAAATGAACTGCATATCCTCCTTATCACGTACAGGAATGGATAGTCTCCGACCGGAATTGCAAAACCTTGAAATTGCAGGAAGGACGTGGAGGCTTTGCAGAGGGTGCAGAAGAGGTTCATCAGGATGTTGCCTGGATTAGAGAGTATTAACTAGAAAGAAAGGCTGGACAAACTTGAACTGTTTTTCCCGCAGCATTGGAGGCTGAGGGGCAAACTGATAGAAGTATATAAAATTACCAGAGGCATAGATAGGGTAGACGGTGAGAGTCTTTTTCCCTTTGCACTCACTTCCCGTCTTGCCTGTACAATTTAAAACATGCTTGTTCTCTCACTTTTCCAGTTCTGATGAAGGGACAATGATCTGCAATGTTAACACTGTTTCTCCCTCCATCCATGCTGCCTGATTTGTTGAGTGTTTCTGACATTTTCTACTTTTGTTTCAGATCTCCAGCACCTGATTAATTCCTAGGATGAAGAAGTTAGCACTAATCACAGGCACTGAAAATCAGTCAGTCCAGTTTCTAGCAATATTCTTTTATGGGACAGAGTGAGAATCCAGCAAAGCCACACTAAATTAATTGAACCATTTCAAACACCACAACTATATGATGGGCCAACAAAAAATATTCTGTTAGGTGTACTGTACACAGCAATCACTGAGAGTATTCTAGTACATTGTGCAGGACTGGAAAGCAAGAATTTAATATCCTTGTTTTCAATGAATGGTTTTGGCTTTGCTAAAGCCCTTCCATTTGCCTTTGAAAGCTTTTGCAAAAGCATTTGAGTGGGTATTAGTCAAACATTTGAAAAGGAAAAATATGACCAGAAAAAGAGCAGGGAAATGGGATTAAAGTGACAGCTTTGATGTGCAGATGGCATTGGAACAAACACACTGAGGCGAACTGCCTCCTTCTGTGCTAAACTATCTCCGTGATCGATTCAAACAGGCAAGTCTGAAAGCTGGAATACCATTCACACAAATGAGTGGCAGATTAGCAAATGCTAAAGCAAGATTTCTTCATCAAAGCAATGTATTATATTCACCTATTCTTTCTCCCTTTTTCTAATTCTTGCAGAAAATAAATGGAGAGTGCTCCTGGATTACTTGGATGAAGCAGTAACACAGCCAGATTTGAACTATTGTAACTTCTTTGCCTAACACTGTGGATAAAACCAGAAGGGGCTTGGAAAATGCAGAAGGTTTGTTATTATCTTTCCACAGAACTTTCCTAATAAAAACAAAAAATATTGGAGTACTAAGATTGATTTTGTAGATACCAATGGACCAAAGAAAACATGATTAATGCAGAAATGAGGTGAAAGATTTTGTTGAATGGTGGAGGGAGTGGCTTCCATTTCTACCCTGTTTCTATTTTTTGTGATCTTATGCCAGCAGGACTGAATCCAAAAAACTAAAAAGAGATGTCACCTCACTTGGAATATTGTGTCAAGAGCATTATTGCAACAGTTGGTTGCTCTTGCTGAAGGTGTAGAATGAAATACATTTTGTGACTAAACAGTCTCCAACCAGAATCATATCTTGAAATTGGATTGCAAAGCATCTGGTTTTGATTTTGTCTGGAATATATCTGCTGAATGGGTAAAATCACCAAATTAGATTTGGGCATTTTCAGATGTCATCTCTGCTTGTGAGTTTGATGACTTTTTTGGAGTCAGACGCACATCAAGTGACCTTATTAATCATGCAATGTTCAATTTTGCCCTTACTAACAATAGAGCTCAAATTAGACTGCCATGGAACAGTATCAGTCGCATCAGCTTGTTGCTTTCCTTGCTATTTAAGGGGACAGTCTACAGATAAGGAGAGACCTGACTCGACAACTCCAGATCTGACTGTAGGTTGCTTGAGCACCTTCCAAGGTCTACAAAATGTACTGCATTTAGCTGTTGAGATTTAAATCCATGAGTGCCCAAGTACTGATGCTGCTTGCAGTAATCCATCATTGGAGACATTGCTTAGGTGTGGTTGGTCATTCGGGGTGGGTCAAGGACCTCCAGGCAGGAGATAAGGACATGCCCATTGGCAACGATCTTACTTCCAGGGAATCTTTAGCGGCATCTCATCCTAACCAAACCTCGCTAATGAGCAATGTGTCACAGGTTCTATTTCCAGTTTTAAACTACCCTGGCAAAAAGACTATGCCCATCCACCTTATCTACACCCCTCATGATTTTATATACCCCAATAACATCACCCCTCAGCCTCCTACACTCCAGGGAAGAAAATCCCAGCCTATCCAGCTTTCCTTGTATCCTCCTCCTCTTGGAGGATAAGGTCATGTTGACTCAGATCTTCTTCATCATTGGATCTTTCCAAGCCCAGCGGATCTCCGGCATGGTTCCCAAATGGCTGCTCATTGTTCATCAGAGAGGTCACTTTCAGACATATAATTGCACTTACTTTGATTTCACTGAGGAACGTGGTATCTTGAACACTGGGATTTGTCAGCATTGCTGCTTCAATCAGTGTGGGCAGGCACTGATTGCATTGTACAGCAATTTTCACACCTGATGAAGACAACCTCCTGCCAGGCTTCTTTTTTGCACAAGACCTCGTACCTAGCATGACCAGGACTTCCACATCCCACTGAGAGCTTACTGTCCTGCCACTGCACTCCAAGTCTACTGTTGCTGGAGTGTGTCTTTAAGAGCTGATGCCCTTCTCTAATTGTTGTCTGGCAACGTGTCAGAAGCTGTGTTTAATTAAGTGTGATGATGTTGGAAATAATGCAGGTCCATTTTTAGAACACCTTTTGGGTTGTAAAACAACAGAAAAAAAGAAATCTAATTTTTAGACTTAAGTGCTTTCCTCTTTACAGGAGCTGGGAGTTTGGCTATGATTTTCCAGCACTTACTGTTTTCAATTATTTTATCTTCCTGTTTAAACAACTTGGAATACTGACTAAGAATGCGAATAAAAGGCTAACACTACCAGATAAATGTCTGTATGTTGGGAATATACCTTCCCAGCAAGTTAATGATTTTGGTAAGTTCAAGCAATTGGAGATAATCTAAATGCCCTCTAATGCCTGGTAAGGTTTGAGTTCATTTGCTGTAAAATTAACAGTAGAAATGGAATTAGAATAACATAATACATTACAGTACAAACAATAGAAGAAAAATAGATGTATCAATATAGACAAAGTAACAATTATATTTTTTCACGTTTTCTTTTCTGTGAAAATAAACCAACTATATTAAATCCACAGCTGCAGAAGCAGATGGATAGTGATCTGTTTTCAACCGATGGGACTGTGTGTTGCCCTTGGACAGATAAACAATAAACCCTAAATAGATTTGACAGAATTCTTTCAGTAAATGCATCTGCAGTAGACTTTTAATTGAAGATTTGGAGATTTAAAAAAAATGACATAAAAATCAGATTTATTTTGAATTAGAAAATAGTCAATTGATTTGAAACCACTTAAATAGAAGAAGCCTTTACAATGCTCAATGGTATGTCCACCTGCCCCCTTATTAAATATCCAACTAGTGCACTTTCATTTGGCACGTTTCATGTATATTCATGGAAGCTAAGCAGTACTCAAACAAGAGATCTGCTCATTGTAGTAATTCAAGAGGATTCTTAAATTATTTTAATGTTTAAATCCATATCAATGCTGCAAAGTAAAAGCAGATTTCACTTCTCTGGGAAATATAGTTGCAACCAATGTAAGTCAATGTTTTGTAGGACAGATATGAATTTTAACAAAAGAACAAAAGATCGTAAAAAGTGGAAGGAGGAATAGGCCAGATATTGGATGATAAATAGGCCAAATAGTGAGAGTGGTAGGTGCTTAGAATGTGTGCCAGCAGGGGAGGTGGTAGAAGCATATATGATAGCAATGTTTAAGAGGCATTTAGACAGACTCATGAATAGGCAGGGAATAGAGGGATATGGACTAAGTGCAAGTAGATGGGATTAGTTTAATTTGGTGTCATGGTCGGTGCTGACATGGTGGGCCAAGGTGTTACTGCTCCGTATTCTTCTACGTTTTCTCAAGAATAATCAAAAATGTGCAATAAATGTTGGCCTTACCAGTGATGGCTACATTCCCTGAAAGAGTAAATATAAATGCAAGGAGTAAGTCAGGCATTTAATCGTTTTTCAGGTTGCCACCATTGGTTCTGTGGCAAATAGTCAGTATGACTTTGAAATAGCATTATTTACTACTTAGGTATTACCCAGCATTATAATTTTGAGATCATGACTTATGGAGACATCTGGGACGATTTAATTTCCACCATGTGCCATCCAAGAAAATGATGAAAGGCGACCTGAATTGCTAACCTTATTTCTCTCTCCACAGATGCTGCCTGGCTTACTGAGTATTCTCATCACTTTCTGTTTTTATTTCAGATTTCCAACATCCATGGTGGTTTACTTTTATTAAATGCCATTGAAGCAAGGTGGGTCAAATCATCTCAGCTTCATGTAGTGGCGTCAGGAGAGCTAAATGAAAGCTGCAGCTAATTAAAAATCCCCTTTATTTGAGGGATGTTTTCTGTTTTTAGTCAAGTCAAGTCTAGTTTATTGTCATGTACACAAGTACGGTGAGGTACAGTACAATGAAAAACTTACTTGCAGCTGCATCACAGGCACATAAGTACAGGCACCACACAGAATATAAATTATAAATAAAATTATACCATAAATTTTTTTAAAAAGACTGCAAAAGCAAGACCATACTGAGAAAAAAAAAGACACGTTCAAAGACAAGTCCATGGTAGTGCAAGAGGTGGTCTGTAGTCTTCCACTGCTGAGGTAGGATTAAGGTTGTGCAGGCTGGTTCAAGAACCTGATGATTTTAAGAAAGTAGCTGTTCCTGGTGGTGTGGAGCTTTAGGCTTCTGTACCTTCTGCCTGATGGTAGCAGCAATTTTAATTTAAAAGCATGATTATTATATCCATCATTAATAACATTTCATGGGTAAGCAAACACTTTGTCAAATATTTTTACTTAAGCTGTATTCTGGAAAACTGCACTTACGATGTTAATGTACACAATGAAGGATTAAGGTTATTTAGTGGCACATTTTAAAGTGATGCCCTGACATGGGGTTACATTAAAAGAAAACACTATCTTGGAATTATAAGCCCACAATGTCTGTTGTTTCATTTATTTGAATGACTGAGCAGGAAGCAAATGTTTGGGAACACACTTTTCCTAGCCGTTGACACAAATAAGCATCACTACTCTTCAAGAGTCTGCAGTTCTAAAATATATGAAATCTGGGACAAGTGAATGATACCATAGAGCCTTCAAAGAGTTAACACATCAGCAACTGACTGTGCAGAGATTCAAGGTAACTCAAACCTCAGATGCAACAAATCTCAAGAGGAATAGCTTTCTGACTCAGTTGCTATATTTCCAGATGGTTTAGCCATTTAATCAATTTAGCAATTAAAAGCAAAATTTTAAAATAGGAACAATCATATGAAGATAAACCTGATAATGAGGAAACCCATTTCACACTCTACACATGTAACATTTTGGACAAATACTCTGTTTCATTGAGAATTAGAATCAGAATCAGGCTTACTATTACTGACATATGTTGTGAAATTTGTTGTTTTGCAGCAGCAGCACAGTGCAAGACATAACAATTACTATAACTTACAAAAATAAATAAATAGTGCAAAAGAGGAATAACGAGGTAGTGTTCATGGGTTCATGGACCGCTCAGGAATCTGATGGTGGAGGGGAAGAAGCTTTTCCTAAAACGTTGAGAGCAGTGAATGAGCTCAAAACTTCTGTGCAAATTGGCCTTGCCAATCATTTTACTTTTCTAAAATCAATTTCCAAAATAGAACATTTTTCTATCCAAATTCTTCCTTTTCCCCCCTTAAACTAGTGATGAGTAATTATAATCAAGATGTCTCTGATACCTCACTCAGTTGGCTTTTCTTCATAAGTGACCCTTGACAGTGAGTTTAAGTAGGATTGACTGTAAATGTCATTTTAGTCCTCACTGAATGACCACACATGCAATCTCCAATAGTGATCAAATGATAGTGATTAGAAATGGAAAAAAGTGGTAATCTTGCTCCACTGCAGATTCGCAAACACAGTAAGTGAAGGTGGGACATTTGGAATGGAGAATTCAACTGCTGGACTTTCTGTTGACATAATTTTATGATTGCAAGGAACAAATTTATACCACTCTTGATAGCAAGGGCACATTCCAACATCTTCAAAGCAACAAACAATTTGCTGTAGGAAATCAGTATGTTGCGCAGCATCTGTGGGTGGAAAGGAACTATGGACGTTTCAGGTTGAAACCCTGCATCAATTCAAAACGTCGACAATTCCTTCCTCCCACAGATGCTGCTTGACCAACTGACTTCCTCTAGCAGATTGTTTGCTGCTCCAAGTTCCAGCGTCTGCAGTCTCTTGTGTCTCCAACATTTTTCAAAGATTAGCCCATTCCTTCTATTATGGAAGAAATTAAACTAAATGTTTTGTGATCAATTTTTTGGAGGTTAGACATTTTTCTAGGAAAATTCCTGGATAACATGTAATGAAGGATGCACAAGTTCATAAAAGGTGGCTTTTATTCTTTACTTTCTGGAAGAACGTGATGGATTATGACTTGTTCCATTTAGTATTTATTTTTGGTTTAAAAAAATGGGCCATTTGATTCACATCAGTTAAATCTTCTGATCTCATTGGTGAAAAAGTCACTCAGTTACTGTTTATGCAGATCTACCAGGTGAGGCAGCTGATTTCAGATGAAACTCATTGGACTCATTTCTGATGAAACTCATGAACACAACCAGTGCTTTAAAGAAGCCTGAATTAATTATTTCATTTTTCATAATGCCACTCTCTCGATGGTAGCATTTTATGTTCTTGTCTCAATGGTGATTATAGAGACATGGGAGGACCTGAGGCAACTATAATATGGAAAGACGACACATTGAACCTAGTAGCAGTACTGAGCCAACCTGGAGAGAATTAAATTGTGTGCCAAAGATCATAGCAAAATTTTCTGTGCACTGTCCTGCAACAGGTGATTGTTGACTCTGGTTCTGCATGTAAGGTTTATAGCTCCGATTAACTATGTAGGAGGATCTTCAATAATGTGTGTGAGACAGTTTTTCTATAGATGTAGAGTTTCTAGGTGAAAACTAGAAAGAACTCTTGTTGGCTTGGAATGGAAAAAGAATTAAGTACTTGTCATTTTACAGACCATTGGCAACCTGGTCACATATTTCTGATGTGACTCTAGTTTTAAGTAGACTATCCACCATCCTGCTTGGATCAGAGTATTGGAAATAACTGATTGCTTGTGAACAGCCTGATGTTATATTGAAATAGCTAGACAGTGAATAGGATAGGCCATCCTCCATACGAATCTCTTGCCCCTTGTACTAACCTCTACAGCTACACCAAACTTTTGTAATGACAGTTACCATTGACATTTAAGCCTTGGTTTAACTACCCCCTTGCTGATGGACCAGGCTGGGAATGGCAATCAGGCTACTAGACATTCCATCTTAAGACCTTGCCCTCAACACATTATATGTCAAAGACCCGTTTCACAGGTTTTACATGTCTCAGACCACCATAAACATTGAAAAATATTTGAAATTGATTGAAGTAACTTAAAATGAATTATTTTTAATTAAAAAATAAGTACTTAAACTGCTTTAGACTGCTGTTAATTATTAAACAAACATAAGTACAAAAGAAATAAAAAATAATAGAAACTCTCAGCTAAATCTAGCATTTTAATTAAAGGTGTTGATTCATTTCAAATGAATAAGGCCATGGTAGATCTGCCAGCTATGGCTAGTGTAATATTGAGTTGTCAAATACAAAGTGTGAGTCAGTCAGTTATGGATGCTCCTCAACTCAGTGGTAAGTCCAGGAACAGAAGTTTGACTAAAGACATTGAAATCAAGAGTGTTTCTATTATAGATAGGAACAGAGCAAGAAGTCGGATGTATCCACATCTAATCTCTGTACTATGCATGTAATTGTGGCCCAACACTGCAACCAGCCAAGAGATCTCAATTGTCACAGCAATCTGCCTAATATTTCATCAATATATAGACATTGGATTGATGGAACTCAGGAGTTGTTAAGTGCTGCCAATTACATGCATCTATGATAGAAATTCTCCTGATTTCAATCTCTTTAATCAAACCTCAATTCCCCTGTAATTTGGAAAGTACTTTAACTTTACAATATCAAGATCAGCTACAGTGAAAGAGAAATGAATGAAGGAACATACATTTATATAGTGACTTACACAATCTCAGGTCTTCCTAACATGTTTTACTGCCAATGAAGAGCAATTACATCTGTAATGTTGGAAACACAATAGCCAAGTACTCACAGCAAGTCTAATAATAGCAATATAATAAATGATCTGATAACCTGGTTTCTTTTGGATACCTGCTGAGAGATAAATATTGGACAGGAGTTTGGGAGAACTTCCCTGCTCTGTGTTGGGTAATCCTTTACATCCACCTGAGATGGCAGAGAATGTTTTGATCTAAAATTTCATCTAGTACATGGCATCTATGACAGTGCAGCATTCCTTCAGTGCTGCATTAAAATGCCAGACTACATTATGTGCTTATGACTCCAACTTTGAAGCCAGAGACCGTTGACTAAGAAGTATTAGTGCTATCTGGGACCCAAGGCTGAGACCTAACAGTGTAATCAGGATTGGAATGGACGCTGCCCGACCTGCTGAGTTCCTCCAGCATTTTGTGTGTGTGTTGGAATGGTAGACTATTTGCTACACAAATGGGAAACCACGATCCTATGCGTATGCCATGAAGTGTCTCTTGTCTTTTCCCAATAAGCACTGAACAATCAAAGCCAATTGCAGGTCCATAGGCCAGCTTATGTAGAGATATATAACAAAATAGAATGTCAGTGTGTCCCACGCATAGCTCAGTACTGAAATAACCTAGAAATCTGAAATTTTGTATGTAAGTTAGGTTTAGCATAAGGATGTGCACTACATTCTTAGTTGTACTAAAAAAAAGGAAGCCGTCCATAGCCCAAAGGGGGCCTAATTTTAATTTGCCTAACTGAAAATTGATGATTTTTTAAAATCTATTTTTGAGGTACTAAATATTTGGGTGGACCTGACCCAAGTACTTCTGGTCTACCTGAACCGCAAAGAGAAACTGAAAATTGTGCACTGCGTTTCTGTGGGAGACCAGCTACAACTTAAACCAGATGGACAAAAACATCTGAGAAAAAAAAACAACTTTAGTGAGATACCAAAGAAATGCCTTAGGTGCTATTTAAGAGGCTGTTTACAATGACCAAGGAATCATATTTTTTGGATGCTTCTAGTGGAACATGAAAAAACTTTCCTTATTAATCCACATTTGGCTTATGTTCGATTACTCTGGGTGTGACATCATCAGGCGTTGCTTCAACTCTTTGGACAGCGGGGAAAGCTGAACATTCTGCTTTTAAACTCCCTTTACATTTGACAAACGTGGAGACTCCAACATGTAACATTGGTCAGGGAACTGCAAAGGAAACAAATTCTAAAAGATTGTAAATCTATTGCTTGGAATAAATGTACAATGGTTCACAAACAAGCCATTGAAGCATTAGATTGAAATTGCAAGATCTTAGATACAATAATAAATTAATGGGAGCTAGCTGGAGATATTTGTCAAAAGCTACCACTAATTCCACGAGCTACTGAAGCAGATGAATTGAAAGCCTGTGTTAAAGCATCATATATTTGGGAAAATGTTAAATGATTTCATTTGAAAACCGATACGCAAACACATTTGACAGGTGGCCCATATGCAAGAGAGTTTGCTTCAAGTTTACTCAGATTAGAAAGTGGGAAAATTAAACAAGAAGACTCAACAAGAATGATTTCAATGAAAATCTTGAGCCAAATTGTTACATCACTGCATGATCTGATGCAAGCTGTTTTCCTAAATGTCACTCAACACTATTTGAATTACCAATGGTTGAGTGACAGAGCAATTTTAACACCAAAAAATTACTCAGTGCAAGTCATGAATAAAGACTTTCTTTAAAACTTCTGGGATAATCTGTACAATATAAATGTATTGACCATGCGACAGACATTGGTGAGGCTGTACATTTTCCTGTTGAATTTTACATTCTCTTTCACCACCTGCGGTGCCACCACATAATCTTGAACTAAAAGAAGGAGCTCCATTCATTCTACTCAGGAAATTGAATCCACCAATACTATGCAACGGCACAAGATTATAAATTCAAAAATTACAACCACGTGTAAGTGAGGCCACAATAGTGACTGGCAATGCTGTTGGGAAAATGTCTTCATCCCTCGGATATCAATTATCCAATCCGACTCACCTTTTCAATTCAAGCAACTTCAGTTCCCTGTTAAACTTAGTTTTGTTATGAGCATTAACAAGATGCAAGGGCAATCACTAAAGGTTGTTGGCCTTAATCTCAAAATTTAACATATTACCAATACCAGAGGACATCCATTTAAGGTCAGAGGAGGAATGTTCAGGGGAGATGTCAGAGATAGGTTCTTTACACAGAGAGAGTTGTGGGTGCCTGGAATGCACTGCCGGGGGTGGTTGTAGCGGCTGATACAATAGGGACATTTAAAAGGCTGTTAGTTAGGCACATGGAAGTAAGAAAAATGGAGGGTTATGAGCTGTGTGGGAGGGAAGGGTTAGATTGACCATGGAGTAGATGTTCATATAGTTTGGCACAACATCATGGGCTGAAGGCCCATGTTCTATGTACTAATGCTTTTCCCATGGTCAGCTCTATGTTGGTTGCTCCATACTTGGAGATAAAAATAATCTATACTTTTTACACTGGATTCAAAAGCAAGAAATATACTGTATTCTGTAGAACTTCAACATTGGAATCAAGTAAATTTACACATTGTGCACAACTACATATATTTAAAGAAACTATATTAAATGTAAATTTTGTTTTCATTTTCAGTGTGTAATCTTTTATTGGTAAATTAAGCTAAACTACATAATTTTAACCACCTAATCATATTATTCATGAAATAATTATATATTTAAATTAGATTTTATTTCATTTACTAGGAGTGTAATAAAACCCAATTGCATGGAAATAAATGCAAATATCATGAATGACATCATTATAACCCAAGCAATGCCCAATATAGCAGCTAGTTTTAAATAAAATATGAAAAAATTACTTTCCATCTAACACATCCACTTCCCATTATAAAATACATCACTTTGCCATATTCCCCCACATAATCCAATCTTTCTTAAACTAGTCCATTCCTGACTTTCTCTGTTAGAAGTCATTTATAGCTTTAGCTTCCACAATTGACCAAAGAGATGAAAAATAAATCTTCACATGGCTCTTTTTGCTACAGTGAGTGAGACAATGAAAAACATCTTCATGTGTCCTACTGCCTCACTGCTTTCAAAGGTAAAGTGATCTATTTGTGACTCACTGCCTTAGACAGATTTCTCCAGAAAAAAGAGACAGAAGAAAGTGATAGAGAAGTCATCTCACACCTCCATTGCTTTGTGAAAATAAGCCACTCTGTCAAGAATTTCCTATTGCACTGATGATATCATATGTAAATTCAAATGAAGTTTGTTTTGCTTCAGAATTACATTAATATTCTAAGTGTCTTTTGCAGCTGGCAGTTAACCCTTTATAAGGTGAACCTGACATAAAATCTGACAATTCAAATAAACATTTCTTACATCAGCATGACCTGGTCTGGCATATGTTATTAAACACAGTCCAGTTAAATTAGATCCTATTGATTTATTTGTGCATGCTTGATTTATTTCCTTCCATCCTGTTTGGATGCCACATTTATAAAATGTCTCATTAAACACTTCCAAAAACATGAAGCTCATCAGGATCTTTGAAGATTTTGTATGTTTTCTCACCCTGTTGACTGAAGCATTAATATGCTGTAATTTTCAAAGGGCTTGCAACCTTAAAAATTATAAGTCAGAAGGTTAAATTATGTTTACAAAGGAAATAACGAGCATTTGAGTCCTGCATTAATTATATTTGCTTTTGATGCCAGATCAAAGGCTAGGTTGCAGCAACCTACTTGTAATGAGCACCCAAATATTCTGCAGTCATAGAACAACTAGCCCATTTTGATCATAAATCCTTCCAAAGCAATAGTAATATGTCTGAAGCAAAAAAAAAGCAGCTGGAGGAACTCAGCGGGTCCAGAGGCATCTGTGGAGGCAAAAGGATAGTTGACATTTTGGGTCAAGACCTTGCATCAGGACTGAGAGTGCAGAGGGGAGGTAGTCAATATAAAGAAGTGGGGTGAGGGGTGAGGTACGGGCTGGCAGGTGATAGGTGGAATCAGGTGAGGAAGGAAATGGAACCAGGTGGGGCGAGAGAATGAAATTGGGTGATGGAGGGGGAGGAGGGGAAGGACAGAGAAAAGGTCCCACACTTACAGTCACCTTGCTTTTTCCTCTCTCCTCTGGTCCTCCCCACCTCCCACCCCCCATCCGTCCGTCTCCTCCCTCCACCCCCCCCCCCATCCCTGTCACTTAATTTCATTCCCCTCTGATCTGGTCCCATATAATGCGTTGCCAACTATCTAATGCTACTCTCTGAAGAACATCTATTAATACATATTTCTCCATCTCTTTTATCTATGGCTCAAAACCCATTTTTCCTGGGACTATTTCTATGATAAGCATAACGTACAAAAGGCAGTTATTATGGGATATGAAATGAAAGCATTGCTCTTCCATTTGTCTTACCATTATTATTTTCTTTCTTTGCAACTAAATGGTTAAAGAATACAGAGGTTGTTAAGATCAAGAAAGCCAAACCTGAAAAAGTGGGAGAATTCATAGGATTTTTAAAAGTTAATTGGACACATGCTTGAAGAAGGTAAATGTGAAAAGCAAGAGGGAATAGGTTGAGGGCTTCAAGTTCCTGGGAGTAAACAGCCTGTCCTGGTCAAATCACGTATATGCCACAGCCAGGAAAGCTCACCAGCGCCTCTACTTCCTCAGGAGGCTAAAGAAATTTGGTTTGTCCCCTTTGACTCTCACCAACTTCTACTGATGCACCATAGAAAACATCCTATCTGGATGTATCACGGCTTGGTACAGCAACTGCTCTGCCCAGGACTGCAAGAAACTGCAGAGAATTGTGGACACAGCCCAGCACATCACGGACACCAGCCTCCCCTCCTTGGACTCTGTCTTTACCTCTCATTATCTTGGCAAAGCAGCCGGCATAAGCAAAGACCCTACCCACCCAGGACATTCTCTCTTCTCTCCTCTTCCATTGGGTAGAAGATACAGGAGCCTGAGGGCACGTACCACTAGACTTAAGGACAGCTTCTACCTCACTGTGATAAGACTATTGAACAGTTCCCCTATACAGTGAGATGGACTCTGACCTCACGACCTACCTTGTTGTGACCTTGCACCTTATTGCACTGCACTTTCTCTGTAGCTGTGACACTTTACTCTGTACTGTTATTGTTTTTACCTGTACTACGTCAATACATCCTGCACTAACTCAATGTAACTGCACTGTGTAATGAATTGACCTGTATGATCAGTATGCAAGACAAGTTTTTCACTGTACCTCGGTACAAGTGACAATAATAAACCAACACCAATACCAATACTTGGGGTGCTCCTAATTTGAGCGTCTCATTCAGGCCCAAGTGACCTCCTGGTAAGATTCTATGATTCTACATTATACACATGTTATTTTCAAATTAATTATTAAATTATGGGTAAGAAGTGAACCATAACTTGAATGCAGATCAAAAGAATTCTGGTGGTCACATGAAGTCTTGCTTTCACTGGTCCAACAATATCACTGTCATGACATCAGGAACTCCTTGTACATGGTATGTTCTGGCATCCACTTTTTTAAATAAAATTATTTTCTTTAGATCAAATGTTAAATTATGGGGGTCATTGACTGAATTCTATTGTTTTCCAATAAGGTGCCACTCTATTGATTTATGAGAACAATCTAAGATCAGGTTAGTTACGTTTGTTCTATGCCCTTGATTGCAAAAAAAATGACTAAAAATTTTTTAAAATTAAAATTGGACATTACAGCTTTGGTCACATAAAGGAACTTGTTTTTGGTGAAAGGCTATCTCCCATATAAACTTCAAGTAATATTCAAATGTTTGTTACCAATTTATTGAAGATAGCAGCATGTGTCCAACCACTGCTATTAATAGTTACTCTCCATCTTCACAGTCCATCAAAAGGAAAGGAAAATATCCTTAAGAGCTTTTCAAAGTTTTTACACCCTTACCCAGAATATAGGACAGTAAAATGCTTAGCATCTCCCATTATAGTGGAAACAAACCTAATATGTTGGTGTTGAGTCAACTTCATCCTTGTTTTAAGTGTAAGGGTAATAAAAATTAAGTCCGTGCTAATAGTACAGTCATTAGTGAGTATGATTTTAGTACATATTCAGTAGTGTCAGCACTGCCTAATTGGTGAAGTGTACCAGGCAGCACTTTAGGCATTATTTCAACTCTACAAAGCAGAGAGTGGTCTGTGTACAACACCACAATGCTTATCACGCTGCTAATACTCCTCTTTGCACTGTTCAAGCCACATGTGTTCTACAGCCTCTATAAATAGCAAACACTTTATGCCTTAGAATGCAGCCATATACTAAATTTAAAAAACTGATGAGACAAGCCACCAGACATAAAAAGAGTTATTTCAGTACTAATGTCAGCAGAGAATAGGGAGAGGCAAAGATCAAAATCAAGCACAGACTTTGACAATGACGTTAGTGCAATCAAGGAAACCTCAAGACAGCACTTTCAGAGTATGTCTTGAATTCACACTCTGGAATTTTCTCAACATGAAATATTATCAATTCATGCTCAGCACCCTTGACATATAATTGGGTTAGAGTTTGAATCTGAGGGCAATGGGGGCAACTGCCGCTCTTGCATATGTTATCATCATCTCCCACAGACTTTTATTTGGCTCTTCTTATTCAGTTCTTGCCGAGCAGTTATTTATTATATTTGAGGCTTCATGGCCCAGTTCCCAATAGAAAGTGTATTTGGTTGAAAGAGTCATTATGCTTGGGTTTTTGATGAAGATGAGAATCTCTGTAGTGTTTTATTGTAAAGGTGAGATTAGGTTTTAGGAAGTAGAGTTAGAGATTGTGGATGGCAGTTTTGCATATTTAGGGTTTGGCATTCGCATTACAGTTAGGGCTAAAATTAATTAATTTGGGGAAAGTAAGAAGAGCTTTAATGTTCCATTTCCAGCAATTGCGAAGCATATACAGTAATCTCTCATTTATCTGGTATTTATGCATCTGCAATTCTCATGCAACCAGCAAAAATTTTTGATCATTTCTAAATCTCCTCAGTCTTCTACTTTAACTCATGAAAATTCTGTTGAACCTGATAAAATGTCATTAAAGTATCCAGAATAGAGCAAATGTATTGTATTGCCCTTTTACGACATTTAGAATTTTGATTTTAGTTTAAGTTGTTGCCTAGTCCAGGCTAGGTTATATGTAAAAGTCTATGCACAGCCTACATAGGATTTTTTTAAATGAAATATCGTAGCTGAAACAGTGAATCTTATTTTAAGTGTTATGCAAAATAAGTGTGAAAAGACATTTTTCGTTTCTTTACATTTATACATAAGGGCAGTGCAGTTGTAGGCTATTTAGCAGCAATGTTCCCTTTGAAGAGTGCTTGCCTTCATTGGCTGAGGCATTGAGTATAAGAGTTGGGATGTCACATTACAGTTGTACAAAACGTTGGTTAGGTAACGTAGGTGCAGTAGTAATCGCCACACTGTAGGAAGGATGTGATTAAACTAGAGCAGGCGCAGAAGAGATTCACAAGGATGTTGCCTGGACTGGAGGGCTTGAGTTATAAGAAGAGATTGGATAGGGAGGTGGAGGCTAAGAGGTGACATGATGGAAGTGTATAAAATGATGAGAGGCATAGATAGGGTAGATAGTCAATGTCTGATTCCCCTGGTTGGACTGTCTAAAACTAGAGGACACAGATTTAAAGGGGATCTGGGGGGGCAAATGTTTCACACAAAGAGCAGTTGATATTTGGAATGAGCTGCCAGAGGAGGTGGTGGAGGCAGAAATGGTAACAACATTTAAGAAGCATCTTGACAGGTACTTCAATGAGCAGGGCACAAAGGAATGTGGAATTAATGAAGGCAAGTGGGATTAATGTAATTGGCATGACGGTCAGCATAGATGTGGTGGGCCGAAGGGCCTCTTTCTATGCTGTACAGCTCTATGACTGTATGTGATGGAGAGTACAATAATTTATTTTTGCATTAATACTTTTTAGCCTAAAATATAGGACTGCAGTGTAAAACATTGTCATTTAACAGGGTAAGGAGACAACATATAGTTTGGCAATTTATTTAACTAATTATGCATAGAATTCCGGCAAAATAGTCATACAACACAGGAGCATGCAACTTGAATCTTTTTTGAGTCATGCCTTGGAGCCATGTCTAGTGGATATTGATAGCAAGGCTAAATATTTAATGTTACTTGATCATAAAATGAATGCAAAATGTTTTGCACCATACTGATATCTGAGTGGAAGAAACTCATATTTCTTCTCCCTTGTAAATAGGGTACACGGACTTTTTACACCTGTGCACTCTTATCTTTTACCAAGTTGCCTTGAGTACCTTCACTCTGTCCTCTAGATTACACAAGTCTTAAAAAATTACTGCAATTCCTCTTCACAATTTACCCCTTCTCTCTGATTTAGTTCACCTTGGTACTGTTGATATTTACCTTTAATGTAAATTTCTTAACAACAAAAAGATTTGGAAACTTGTTTATTCAATGCCATTTTTACAAAAAACTAGCAATCACAGTATATGAAATTTGTCTTTTACTTGTTATCCATGAAGAAAAATGAGATTGGAAGTGGTTACTGCATAAATCATTATAGTGTATATCTTGAGATATTTTCTGATCTCTAGACTATTTGACATTACTTTCTGTATGAAGCAGGCAGCAGTGCAATGCAGAAAGCAACCACAAACTGGTAAATTGCTTCAGGCTGACTTTCTGATCATGAAATTCCTGATGTAACCTGAATCTACAAAATTCTGACCCAAAAGCATGAATGCTACATTTGAATCAAAGAGAGTACCAAAGAGAAAAGACACTGGGTGCATTTAGATGAAGTCAGCATCTCTCAAATGGGGCAAACAAGAACACAGTTATTTTTGATAGAGCTGGAAGTATTAGTGACAGAAACTAGTGGACTTGAAGGGGAGGAGGGCCAGAAGAGTTGACCTTTAAAACCCTTTTAGAATAGCTCAGTCCTTTATTCAGCAACACACAAAAAGCTGGGAAACTCAGTGGGTCAGTATCTATGGAGGGAAATGGACAGTTGCCACTTCAGGTTGAGACCCTTCAGCAGTCCAGATGCTGCCTGTCCTGCTGAGTTCCTCCATCTTTTTGTGTGTTGCTCCAGATTCCAACATCTTGTGTCTTCTTTGGGCCCATATTGTCCCATCAGTCCAGCAGTGTCTGTCTCCCATCCCTCCCTCACTACCAGTCAACTCCCACTCTTAGTTTTGAGGGCAGGGAACTACCACTTTCCCCTTGTAAGCATGTGCTTGCCATTGAGTTCCTGACTTCAAGTACTCAGTGGACGTATGTTGTTCGAGAAACATAACTCTTTATGAAAAAATATTCTCATGGAACAATCAGAAATTCGCTATTTTGGTTTTACAATTCAATGTACAAAAGATTATTTCTGGCTTTCAAAAGTGAATATCTTACTCACAGTAGGAAAACTTTTAACTTAGTTTGGTATGAAAGTAAAGAGAAGGGCATATTTTGATTGACTCACAAAGGCTAATTAATAGAACAACAATTCAAATTCCTCTAGCACCAGCAGTTTTTTTACTAAAGAAACTGAAAACTTCTACAATGCTTCCACTGAGACAAAATTCTCGATTCTTTGCATTCTGAAATCTAAAGTAAAGCAACTTCATTGTCACTAAAGAGAAGCAAATACATTTACAAACAGGGATACAGGGAGAAACCTTTTTCAAGGAGATGGCCAGTACTTTGTCCTCACAGAAGGAGCACTAAGAGTGTGATCTCACTGCGATGCACAAAATGCCCAAGGTGTCGACGCACTGGAAGCAGAGTTGATTTTTGCCTAGGTCAGGGTGCCTTGAACCAGGGGTCACAGTCTCAAAGTAAGGCGTCTGCCATTCATAACAGAGATGAAGATAAATTTCTTTACCCAGTGGGTAGTAAATCTTTCAAATTCTCCATCCAAAAGCAATGTGAAGGTCCACTCACCATCTATATTCAAGATGGAGACTGAAAGTATTATAAGTTAAGGGAATCAAGTAATATGGGTGAGTATAGGAAAGTGAAACTGAAGTAAAAAATCAGCCATGATCTAAGTGACTGGCAGAGGACATAAGAGGGGTCGAACGGCTGACTCTGCTTTCTGTTTTCTTCTGTCATTATGATACAGTAGCATCTATGCTTTGTACACATTCCAAAATTCAGTTCTATTGACTTCAGACATGGTATACAACATGTGGACACTGCTTTATTAGCATTACTGAGCAGAAACATATTTCCTTCCCCTTAACATTGTAAAAGTGTTTTTTTTAACAAGGTGCTCATAAAGGAGCATAAATTTAATGCATCAGAGACTGCACTCAAACATTAGTAGTGTCTCCATCAAACAGGTAGTCAAGAAGGGAGTCATGCATCAAGATGCACCTTTACATTCTTTGTTTCTTTGTCTATAAAGCAACAAAAGAATGCTTCTAGGCAGGTGGTGAGATTGGAAATTAGCTATGACTTCCATCACTAAAGATGATGAAGTTGCCCCATTTTCTTTCCATTTAGCAGACCTAATTGTGGCCAACAAGAGGGTGTACAGAGAATGAAAGAACTGATTGGCAAAGTGACAATTTGAGCAAGGTTTTACTCTAAGCACCTCCTTCAAATTCATGGTCTTCAGCATCTGCAATGCACCTCAATACTCATGGAAATAGATAAATATCTGAATATTTGAAAGACTGATGGTTATGGGGAACTGGCACAGAAGGGGAGTTGAGGCCGGCATAGACCAGCCATGATCATATCGAATGAAGAGACAGGCTTGAGGGACCTCGTCGCCCACACTTGCTCCTATTTTCTTGAGCACTTGTGCGTCTATTGCTGGAAAACATTCTCATATTCTGACATCATGGATAGATTTATGTCAGTTTAAACAGGTTACATTTTGCTGGCCAAGTTCTCCTGTCACAAATCGTCATCCATGTTACCCCACTGGCTCCAGCCTGTATTTAATTGCTCTGGGTTTGGAGAACAAATCTCGCTGGTCCTCTGTGTGTCAGGGTACAAGGGCACAGTCTGAGCAGAGATAGGGTCTCTGGCAGTGTTGTGAAGAGGTCCCACCCCTGAAATGCCCGTCAGCTTTTGACAACCAGCATTCAGAGACAGTTAAAAACTATTAAAAGAAGTAAATAAATTAAAATTCCTAACAAATAACTAAAACACATAAATAATTCAATACAAAGTAATTGAAGGGAGGTATTACATCTCCCCGTATGCAACATGGTGCTAAAAACAAAGGGGCATAAGTTTAAGATCAGAGGCGAGAGATTTAAAAGGGACACCGGGGCAGCTTCTTCACGCAAAGGGTGCTGTATATTTGGAATAAGCTGCCAGAAACAGTGGTTGAGGCGGGCACATCAGCAATGTTTAAAAGCCATCCAGATAAGTACATAGATAGGAGAGGCTTAGAGGGCTATGGGCCAAACACAGGCAGATGGGACTAGCTCGCTGGGCAACACAGTCTGCATGGATGAGTTGGGCCAAAGGACCTGTTTCCATGCTGTAAGACTCTATGACTCTGTGCTACTTAGCTGCAACAATTCTACTTACCACTCTATACAGCATTATTATTGGGGAACAAGGGGAGTGGACTGACAGTTTTGGCCTCTTGAGAAATCTTTGGTCTGTTCTTGCTCTAGACCTGATAACGTTGATCATTTGAGAGCCTGCATTTTACTCCCTCCCCTCACACTTCCATTGCCAGGGACTATTTTCTTGATTCCCTTGCAATGGTTTGTTGCTGTGCGATCTCATCCACAGGCCTGATTTCAAAAAAAAGGGCTTATTTATTTATTCAATCATTCATTCATTTTGGGGATCTGGGTGTTGTATTCATTGGTCATCCCAAACTGAACCACTGTAGTATGTCTGGTGAAAGTACTCTCACAGTGCTGTTGAGTAAGGTCTAAACTCGGCAATGATGAAGGTCCAGTGATATATTTCCAAGTCAGAATATTGTGTGACTTGGAGAGGAAAATGACAGTGGTAGGGTAACCATTCACCTGCTGCTCTTGTCCTTCTTGGTGGTAGAGGATGTGGGATTGGGAGGGGCTCTCAGAGTAACTGCTGTGCTTTTTATAGACAGTACACCCTGCAGTTACTGTGTGCTGATGGTGGAAGGAATGAATGTTTAGGGTAGTGGATAGCGTGTCAATTCTCCATCTCCCTTTCCTTTCCATCATCTGCTGCCCTTGTTGCCTCCACCTATCGCCTCCCAGCCTCTGTCACTATTTCCACTCTTCCCTCCTCCATCTGCCTATCACCCTCTTCACCTGGACCCACCTATCACTTGCCAGCTTTTGCTCCACCCCTTCCCCTCACCTCATTACACTGGCTATCTCCCCTCTATCTTTCAGTCCAGATAAAAGGTCTTGACCCAAAATGTCGACTCCCCATTTCTCTCCGCAGATGCTGCCTGACCCGCTGAGTTCCTCCAGCATCCTGTTTGTTGCTGCCAATTCAGTAGGCTGTTTTGTTCTGGATGGTGTTCAGCTCCTTGAGAACTGCTGGAGCTGCAATCATCTAGGCAAATGAACAATATTCCAACACACTCTGATATATTCCTTTTAGATGCTGGGGAGGCATTGGGGTGTCAGCAGATGTGTCACTCACTACTGGATTTCCAGTCTCTGATCTGCTCTTGTAGCCATGATATTTATGTGGCTGGTGTGGTTGAGTTTCTAAACAACAGTGACCCTCCCAGGGAGGTTGATTGTGTGGGGACTGAGCAATGATAAGGCCAATGAACATCAAGGATAGGTGAATAGCCACTTTCTTGTCTGAGGTGATCATTGCCTGGCACTCCTGTGGTACATGACAGAGAAAGAAAATCATCCCTTCCATCTTAGATGAATAAAAACTTCATTTGTAGTTTTCAATCGAATTCACCACAAAATAAATCCACTAGATAAAATGATGCATAAAGTAGGCTAACCTCCAGCAGCCACTTGAATATAATTTACATAAAATTTACATTTTTGCACTACAGACAAAAATTGTGTTGATTAGCCATTGTTCAAACAGGTGTTACAAAACTATCATTTCATTAATAAACTGCATCTGAATGTGTGATCTTCCAGCTGCATTGTAATCCTATTGAATCCAAATGGTTTCATGCCCAGTCACATTATTTTGAGTACTGACCCCTTGTAATATTCATTAAAGTAAATTATAATGACAAACATTTCAGTACTTGATGACAGATTTTGCTTTGACACAGCTCATCTCGGGTCCAAAGTTGATGGGTTCAAATACCCTGAAGATTGAAGGACAATAGTCTTGGCTGATAACTCCAGTCTAGCACCAAGGGGATGCTGCCCTATTAATGGCTTAAAGGAGGTCCTATCTGTTTTACCAGCTATACATAAAAGATCCCATGGAAACCTGCCAAATAATTATACTTCAGTCACTGCTACTGAAAATTTATTAAATCCTAAGGTCTGACCCTTGCACAATTGGCAATGGTTCAATCATAGTCCATTGTAAACATAGATAGGCATCCAGGAGACACCTGTCCACAGATGGAAGTCACGGGTTTGCATCTTGATCTGGTTAAGAAACCGAGCTCTATGATCAATAAGATACTGGCAGTGATCTATTGAGTAAAATCCCATTCCATATGAACAATGAGAATGCTGAATTTGACTCTTAAAAAGTCAACCCCGACCTGTAGTGATTGCATTGGCTACAAAGACTGAATGGTTCCAGACCATCGTGAACAAGGAGACTCATGACATAGAGGACACATTCTAAAAATCTCATCAAAAAATGCAACCTGACATTTGGTGGTT
This sequence comes from Pristis pectinata, assembly GCF_009764475.1. Taxonomy (NCBI): domain Eukaryota; kingdom Metazoa; phylum Chordata; class Chondrichthyes; order Rhinopristiformes; family Pristidae; genus Pristis; species Pristis pectinata. Next base: position 14,187,419 of record NC_067432.1, read on the forward strand.
TTCTAGAGACACAAGAGACTGCAGATGCTGGAATCTGGAGCAACAAACAAACTGCTGGAGGAACTCAGTGGGTCAGGCTGCAGCTATGAAGGGAAATGAACAGTCGATGTTTCGGGTCAAGACCCTTCATCTGGACTGTGGTCTTCTGAAAAGCATGAGTGATGGAAACTCAGCAATGTGGATAGTACAGCTGTTTTTAACAGCTGTGTAATGAAAGAGTTAAAGAACTGACAATATCTTTGAAAAATTCAGCACACACCTCAAGCCAACACTGGATGTACTGATATGAGTTTCAAAGCCTGAAGCAGAAGTGAGGTGATCTTGTTGATGAGTTCCTTACAAGATTTAGAAACACAGCCAAAATATACAAAGGAAATGGATAAAAGGTTCATGAGTCAATTCATAGGAGGCTTAGCTTACCCAGGCATGAAGAAAGCTTTGAACAGAAAGAAACAACTCACTATAGCGCAGGCTACAGGAACAGACAGAGCACAAGAAGGCACAAGTAGACTGAGATAGGTGGTGACTTCTCAAACGGCCAACCTCCACATCAGTCCTGGTAAAGGAAACAGGTTGATGCAGTTAGAAACAAGGTAATGAAAGCCAGCTGGGAGAAGGTTGTTGGAGAGCTGTGGACCACAGAGAAAAAAAATTGTCCTGTATATAAATCAGATCTTGTAGCTAGTTCTACCATTGGGAGACAATGTGCAAATCAAAAGTGAAAATATAGAAAGGAAATGCAAAAGGAAGAGTAAAAGGACCATTGGAAAAGAAACAAAATCCAAGTTTTCATACCATGGACATACATGAGAGTTTGACCGTACAACAGATATTGAAACCATATATCCACATGAAATGAAATCCACGCTGCCATCTTAGAAACAAACTACAAACAATCCACCCCAAGCAAGAACCCAAAGTAGAATCATACCAACCAGCTTAAACCAAAATTTCTCTGGTGGAAACCTAAATGACAATGAGTATCCAAAGGAAAATGTCTTAAAACAAAGTAATGTTATTCTAATGGCATAAAGTAGCAATTGGGTTGAAGGGAAAGGTTAAAATGGGACTCCAAGAGATAGATGATAATCAAAGTCATTAACCCTGCCAAAATGCAACCTGTGAGCAACAAACATAATGTTTGTCTGGGATACATCTAAACCCAAATGACTTGAATCACTGACCACCATCCCCAACACCTGATCACCTACCCCACCTACTGAAGAAACTAAAGACACATTTTGGCTTCCCTGCAGAAGTCAACATGAATGAAATCAACAGTTAGGTCAGAGTTTGGGACTTCTAGGTCAATGAATGATAACTGATAGTAAGTTTGGAAAGAGTGGTATTCTGGGACTGAGACAAAAGTACAAATCCTGTTCAGTTCTATAACTAATTAGAAAAATCTGCCAAAAATTCTTCCATTTGTGGCAACAAGCACTAGCATATGGTGAAAACTCTACAATTAACACATTTCCTCAATTTGAATCATTAATTTCCATAAAAGACCTTTCATATTTTATACAGCTGAAATTTCGCATTCTGTTTTTTTCTGGAACTGTTTGTTGATTGAAGGTGCAAGGCTCCATGATGACTCAGGGTCCCTCCTTCCTTTCTTGATTCAGCTGAGTGATAGTATGGGACACTAAAGTGGACTTCAATCTCCTTTATTCAGTAGAAGTTGGAGAACAGCCAGGGAAAGTACTCTTCATCACCATCCAGCGATCCCCATAGGGGGTCTGTGTTTCTGGATGCCAGATGAGAAATGAGTCAGACTTGTAGTCCAATGGTTTACTGCCTCTGTTGATAGATAAAAACTGGTCTTTTGGGGTGCTGGAGATTCAAGTGATATGACCACAAGCAGAAAAGAAAGATAGGTAGTGAAGACGATGATCTCAACATGAGTCAAGTTTGAATATTCAGACTGAATCAAATTACAAAGCAATAAAGTGCCTTTTAAACCTCTCTGATAGATGTGTGTCTAACATGAACATTATAAATGCAATTAATTAGAAATTCATCCTTGATCAATAGTAATAAATACATAACTTGGTATCATCTGCGCATTTTACATCTCCCAATATTCAGTTTGAATGTTAAGGTTGTGTGTTTAGATCTACTGAGTAAGGATGTTTTACTAGGTGACTATGTCATGAAGAAATATGGACACGTTTGCACTGATTGTTTCGATTTTAACTCTGAATATGTCCAGGTGCCCTCTGATTGGACATAAATTATATCCTACAGATCCATTGCCTAAGTTTCCCTCCCCAGTATTGACTCTTCCTTAGACACCTCAGAATGGAAGGAGAAAGGCAAAATGAATTGCTGCCTGTGTAATTATTTATCGTGTTCTTAGATTTTCATCCCACTGTTTACAATAAGCACAAACATATGAAATAAATCAATCTGTCATGGAACGTACAAAAAAATCTAAATTATCTGCAAGGGTCCACAACAAGCAAGGCACAATACTAATTAAATGACCCATATCAGTGGATTGTATGTGAATTTACACTTGAATAGAAAAAGAAATGACTGCAATTCCTGTAAACGGCAGGTGACTATGGCTGTCAGCTTGCATTTAACCTGACCACAATAATTAGCCTGTGTTTTGGGTGATGCAGGCACTGGAAGAACATCAATGAAGTTGTCCTTTTGGACCTGTGCAGGACAAATTGGAACAAACAACTGCAGATGCTGGAAATCCAAAACAAGTGGCATCAGTGGGGAGGGAAACAGAATCAACAATTCAGGCCAGGGATCCTTTATCAGAACTGGAGAAAGTGAGAATAATAGGGCACTAAGTTGTCCAGAGTCAGAAAAATGTTCAGTGGGATCATAATGTACAAAAAATGTCTGTTGACCTGCAGTACACACCCAAATCTGTGTCGTGATGTCATTAACAACCTCAAAGGCACTGCATTGTTTACTATTTTAGTGCATAACCACATGGCCCAACATTGAGTAGAGAGTACCAGTTGAAAAGAACAATCAGAGACTGTACTTCTTAAAAGGAAGGTATTTTGTAGCTGTAACTGATGGTGATGGGAGTTAGTCTCAGGAGGTAGCAACCTTTTGGAAGTACAGGTGTGAGGACCTCTTTCCATTGCTACGTGCTGGGTTTTCCATTAGAGTTAAACACAAGGCATTAGCTAGATCATTCAGGTTCAGTTTGGCAGCACTGACTCACATAATGATTGACATCCCAACCTGCCTATGCTGCATTCTTCTTCCATGTATGAAATTGCACGCACTGCAGCCTTTCCAAACTTCATGGCGTTACAAAGCCCATGATAACTGCTCTAAGAAACAGATGAGGCAGGCATGGTCCAATGTCAATTTGATAGAGCAATGCCTAGGAGGTGGCAGCTCCCCTTAGTTTTAAATGACAAATGCTAATCTAGATTTACGTCCTGACACCTTGAAAGGACAGATCAGCTTATGAGGAAAATTGGAACAGGCTAGGCTTGTATCCACTGGAGTTTAAAAGAGTAAGGAGCAACCTGACTGTAACATATAAGATCCTGAGGGGCCTTAATAGGGTGGATATGGTAAAAATGTCTCTTCTTGTGGGGGAATCTGGAAATATGGGTCTCTAAAAATAAGGAATAGCACACATAAGAGAGAGATGAGGCAATTTTTTTTCTCTCAGAGGATTGTTAGTCTTTGGAACTCTATTCCTCAAAGGATTGTAGAAACAGTCTCTGAATAATGTTAAGGCAGAGTTAGATACATTCTTGTTAAGCAAGGGGGTAGGGTGGTGGAGGTGAATGGAACTTAAATTTCTCACTGGTGCGATCATGTGGCAAACATAATGATGGCCATTATTTTACTGGTACACCTTACTGGTCCAAACAGGTTACTGGGATAGGTGGCAATGTAGAATTGAGGTTACAGTCAGATAAGCCAAGATCTTATGAAATAGCAGATCATGTTTGAGGAGCCAAGTGACTCAATCTTACACCTAATTTGCTTGTTTGTATCAATCTTCGTATGAAGTCCTTGGGTGTGTGAGAATTGAGACAATTACAAATGGTTAACTCCTTCTGAAATTCAGGAATATTTATAGAAATAAGCCAAATCTGTACTTAATGCTGGGAAAACCTGAGAAATTCCAGTCTCCAGAATGATTTAAGTAGTTTCAGAAATATGAACTTCATGAACACTTGGATACCACACAATGAAAACAGGTGCATATTACCAAAGTGCCTGCAAATCACTGTATGTTCCTCCTATTACTGAAAATATATAATTATCACTGCAAAACACAGACACAACACACACATTATTGGGAACACAGTGGAACTGAATGCATATTGACACATACCCAACATGTAGGTACAAACGTACAAATGCTGTATTCACAATTTCAGATTCCAACAGCCACTGTTATTGCTATGAAGCTCCATCTTACCTCACCCCCACCCAAAGCCCCATTTCATATATCCAACAGTATCACTTTGTGAGTGCAGGTGAACCAAACAGAAAAAATGGTGCTTTCTCACATTAATGCTTTTGTTTTACTTCACTTCTCTTCTATGCTGTGTAACATTTTGATATTTGCTTTAAATTTACTCTTTACTAAAAATAACTTCTATTGCTTTGATGCAACATCTGACAAATTAAAATAAACAGATTAATACCTCCAGCGAAACAAACACAGCCCACACTCACCATTCACTTTGATTGTTTCAGATTTCAGAACAATTTTCTAATCTTCATGACTTATGACTCATACCCGAATAAGCACTGAGAAAACTGCATTTTAAATCTTTTTGTGTGAGTTTCAAGTAGCAAAAAACTGTGTGAGAATGACAGGTACTTACATTGCTCTGTCGATGGATCACACATCCACAGCAAACAACTAATTATCCCTCACTAACAGCAAAAGGACAGACCTTAAACTAGATTAAAGTTTCCTTTGACAGTTGTTGACAGTATTTTGCAGCAGGTCCCAGGCAAAACTGAAGTCATTAGGAACCTGAGGAAAAACTGTTCACTGGTTGGAGTTGTCCCAGACATTAAGGGAGATAGAACTGCTTGTTAGAACAGAGAACATAGAACACTGCAGCACAGTACAGGCTCTTCAGCCCAGAATGTTGTGCCGACATTTTATCCTGGTCTAAGATCTAGCTAACCCTTCCCTCCCACATAGCCCCCTATTTTTCTATCATTCATGTGTCTATCTAAGAGTCTCTTAAATGTCCCTAATGTATTTGCCCCCACAACTTCCACAGGCAGTATGTTCCACACACCCACCACTCTCTGTGTAAAAATCTTACCTCTGACATCCCCCTTATACCTTCCTCCAATCACCTTAAAATTATGTCCCCTTGTGTTAGCCATTGTCGCACTGGAAAAAAGTCTCTGAATGTCCACTCAATCTATGCCTCTCATCATCTTGTACACCTCTATCAAGTCACCTCTCATCTTCCTTCTCTCCAAAGAGAAAAGCCCTAGCTTGATCAACTTATCCTCATAACACATGCTCTCCAATCCAGGCAGCATCCTGGTAAGCCTCCTCTGCACCCTCCCTAAAGCTTCCACATCCTTCCTATAATGAGGCGACTAGAACTGAACACAATACTCAAAGTGTGGTCTGACCAGAGTTCTGTAGAGCTGCAACATCACCTTGCGATTTTTGAACTCAATACCCCGACTAATGAAGGCCAACTCTCCATACACCTTCTTAACAACCCTATCGACCTGCATGGCAACCTAGAGGGATCTATGGACGTGGACCTCAAGATCCCTCTGTTCCTCCACACTGCTAAGATTCCTGCCATTAACCTTGTGTTCTGCCTTCAAATTCAATCTCCCAAAGTGTATCACTTCACACTTATCCAGGTTGAACTTCATCTGCCACTTCTCAGCCGAGCTCTGCATTCTATCAATATCCTGTTGTAATCTGCAGCAACCTCTACACTATCCACAACACCACCAGCCTTTGTATCCTCAGCAAACTTACTAACCCAGCCTTCCACATCCTCATCCAAGTCATTTATAAAAATCACGAAGAGCAGGGGTCCCAGAACAGATCCCTGCAGAACACCACTGGTCACCGGCCTCCAGGCAGAAAATGCTCCATCTACCACCACCCGCTGTCTTCTATGGGCAAGCCAATTCTGAATCCACACAGCCAAGTTTCCCTGGATCCCATGCCTCCTGACTTTCTGAATAAGCCTTCCATGAGGAACCTTATCAAACGCCTTACTAAAATCCATGTACACCACATCCACTGCTCTACTCTCATCAATGTGCTTTGCCACATCCTCAAAGAATTCAATCAGGCTCGTGAGGCATGACCTGCCCCTCACAAAGCCATGCTGACTGTCCCTAATCAGCCTATGCTTCTCTAAATGCCCATAAATCCTGTCTCTAAGAATCTTCTCCAGTAATTTGCACACCACTCAAGTAAGACTAACATGTCTGTAATTCCTCAAGGGTTAGCCCTACTTCCCTATTCGTAAACAAAAGAAAAACAGTTTCCACCCTCCAATCATCTGGCCACTAGTCCTGTGGCCAGTGAGGATGCAAGATCGTCGCCAAAGGCACAGCAATCTCTTCCGCTCCTTTCCGTAAATAACCTAACCTTGGATATATCCTGTCGCAGCCCCCAGCTGACTTAATCTAATCCTAATGTTTTTCACATAGTTCGGGCAGCACGTCCTCTTTCCTCACAGTCGATATGCCGCCAGTAATATCAGTCCTGGTTGTAGCGCCATCGCTCACAAATGTCAAAGGTCTCCTCTCTCTGGTGAATACTGAAGGCAAAGTATTCATTAAGGACTTCCCTTAACCTCTACTGACTCCAGGCACAATGTTCCTCTTTTATACCGGCTGGATTGGTCCCTACCCTCGCTCAAGTCATCCTCTTCATTCTTCAACATATAGTGTGGAACACCTTCAGGTTTCCTTCGATCCTACTCACCAAGGACCTCTCATGCCCCCTTCTAGCTCTCCTAGTCCATTCTTTAGCTCCCTCCTGGCTACCTTGCAAATCTCCAGAGGCCCTGTCTGATCCTTGTTTTCTAAACTCAGGTAAGCTTCTTTCTTCGTCTTGACAAGATATTCTACATCTCCTGTCAACCATGGTTCCTTCACTCTAGCCATCCTTACCCTGCCTCAATGGGACAAACCTATCCACAGCCCCATGCAAGTATTCCTTAAACAACCTCCACATTTCCGCTGTGTACTTCCCCAAGAACGTCCTGTTCCCAATTTACGCTCCATGTTCCTGCCTAATAGCATCATAATTTCTCCCCTCCCCAGTTAAATACTTTCCCATATCATCTGTTCCTATCCCTCTCCAAGGCTATGGTAAAGGCCCAGAGTTATGGTCAACTATCTCCAAATGCTCCCCACCGACAGATCTGAAACCTGATCAGGCTCATTGCCCAGTGCCAGGTTCAGTATGGCCTCTCCTATAGTCGGCTTGTCCACATACTGTGTCAGGAATCCTTCCAGTACACGCCGAACAAACTCTGTTCTATCTATCCCCTTTACACTAAGGAGAAGCCAATCAAAATTAGGGAAGCTGAAATCACCCATGACAACAACCCTCTTATTTTTGCAACTCCCCAAAATCTGCCTCCTGATCTGCTCCTCAGTGTCTCTGCTGCTATTGGGAGGGTCTGTAGAATACTCCCAATAGAGTGATCGCTCCCTTTCTGTTTCTGACTTTCACCCACACTGACTAGGTGGACGATTCCTCCAGGACATCCTCCCTTTCTACAGCTGTGAATATTAGTAAAGCCACTCCTCCACCTCTTTTAACTTCATCCCCGTCCCTTTTGAAACATCTAAACCCCGGAATATCCAGCAACCATTCCTGCCCTAGTGACAGCCATGTCTCTGTAATGGCCACCACGTCATAGTTCCAAATACTTACCCACGCTCTAGGTTCATCAGCCTTGTTCCTGATATTTCTCGCATTAAAGTAGACACACTTCAGCCCATCCAACTGACTGCAACGTTGCCCTTTCAGCTGCCTATCCTCCCTCACAGTCTATCTTCCACTCCCTCAGTTCCACAACCTCATTGCAGGTGTTTCTCAGATCTGTGTCCCAAGCCTAACTATCTTCAATAATAAACCATAATCAATAACTATATTCAGCTGTTTCTTCAATAATTATCCAACCATTATAGATCAAATGTTGGTCTGACTGCTGATGATTGCAATTTTCAGCAAAATTTGAAGTTCCTCAAATAATGGAGCTGTCTTTGTCACCATTTAACAAGACCTAGATAACATCCACGCCTGGGTAGACAAATGACATGTAAAATTTGTGCCACTCAAGTGCCAGGCCATAGCTATCTCCAGCAAGAGAGAACTTAACCACTTCCTCTTGACATTCAATGGTATTGCCATTGTTGTGTCCCCCATCATCAACGAATTAGAGTCACCAAACCAGCCAAAGAAATAACATGGTTCGTAGAGCTGGCTGATTATTCTGCAGCAAGTGACTCACCTCCTGAATCACTAAAGCCTGGCCAACATTCACAAGGCAGAGTATGATGATGGAATATTTTCTACCGTATTTAAAATTTACAAGAAGCTCAGCACCATCCAGGATGAAGCTGTTCACTTGATTAGGCTCTTGCATGAACACTCACTGCCTCCACACCAGCATGTAATTTGGATGGATGAGGCAGGAATAAGTGAATTAGGTGGGTGCCCAGACTTAATCCTTAAGAAAGATCATTTAGGATTCCTGTATTTGCACTGCAAATGGTCCATTATCAGATTTTAAAATATGAGAGATAAATGGACTAAGTTTTTTTTTAAATCTGCTATAATGTAGATTTAACTTTCTGATGAGAAATTTGTGTCGAATATTGCAGGTGGCAGCTTCATAAGAACGGAATATTACCTTTGGGACCAAACTCTACGTGTAAAAATAGAATTGTAAACTCTTTCGACAAGTAACATATTAAATTTCTATCTGAGTGTCACAGAATGAGTTCACTGAGCTGAACAAGTCTGTGTTTGTGGATTTTCACCTATAAAAATACAACCTAGATTGCCTGGAAGACATCCTCCAGGTCTGGGCTTCAAATTGTCTGAAGAAACAGATTTATCATTAGTTTTACTCTATTATTGTATGGTGACAGATAATTATGTACTCATTGATTGAAAAAGCATTATCTCAACATCCAGTTGCTCTCTCAGTCAGACTACTGCAGCCTTGTATTAGATAGTTCAAATAAAACAGATAATGTTGGACACACTCAGCAGATCAGGCAGCCCAACATCCTTGAAGAGAGAAAAACTGAGTTAATATTAAGTTGGATGACACTTAATACTGGCTATTTGAGTCATGAACAGGAACAGCTGGTTATCTTACATTGTTGAATTCATAGGGTCATACAACATGGAAACAGGTCCTTCAGCCCAACTAGCCCATGCCGACCAAGATGCCCATCCAAGCTAGTCCCATTTGCCAGCTTTTGGCCCATAACCTTCTAAACCTTTCCAATCCATGTACCTGTCCAACTGTCTTTTAAAGTTGTTATTGTACCTGCTTCAACCATTTCATCCGGTAGCTCATTCCACATACATACTACCTTCTGTGTAAAAAGGTTGCTCCTCCAGTTCCTACTAAATCTTTCCCCTTTCACCTTAAACCTCTAAAACCTGATCTGTTGACTATTTCCAGCATTCTATTTTACTTCAGATTTTCAGTAACTGCTGTGTTCAGCATCTTCCAGATCTAGAATTCTTTTTTTCCTTCTACTACCCTCATTTATATCCCTCTATTTCTTTTTCTTCCAAACAGATCAGCTGTGTTTAACAGATATAAATCACCCTGCCTTAGAGAGCACCAGGAGTGTTTCGGTCACCTGAACAATGTTGGTCTCGATCTCTATCACACACATTCCTTTTTTCCCTCTACATCTCCCTTCTGTAATTTTAAACACACTCATTTTCTCGTTTTCTTATTTTCACAGTTTTGACGAATGGTCATTGACCTGAAACATTAATAAAAATAATAATAGTAAATTAATAAAACCTGAAACATTAACTTAGTTTCTGTCTCCATAGATGCTGCCGATCTGCTGAGGCAACTCTAGAGTTTTCTATTTTTATTTCAGATGTCTACAACTTGCAGATTTTTTTTGATCAGATAGTTTATCTTGTTTTATTGCCTGCATTATTTTCAATCCAAGCACATTTAATTTTACTCTATTATTTTCAATGGACAAAAAGATGCTGCTGTTTGGAATGGAAGTTAATCAATCAATGTTGGCCACAAAGTGAATGATATTGATTATGACCACGTTCAACAAAGAAAGATTCATAAAGGCTTGTTGCCACATTGTATAGCATCAAACCCAAGCCATTTGTACATCTATACTTAACCTTTGACAATGTGACTCCAGTGCTGATGAGACTTGAAAAGTCAACTGGAGTTTACAAGAATTATCCACAGAGCTCATCACAAACCCACGTCACATATACACAAGGCACAGCAGCTACAGGTATCTGATGCACAAAGGGAGTCGTATGTCAATGCTCAGTTTGCATATATGAACGAGGTGTTATAGCAAGGCACTCCACTATGCCTGAGGCATTAGTGTGGTTTTGAAACAAATCTAAAGTAGTTTCTCACTCCCATATCAGCCGGAAGAAAGAATAGACTGGAAGGTGACATTAGTAAAAAAATATAATATTATGAACTACACACACCAGTGATATTAACTGGCAAAAGATTACATTAGTCTTAAGGTCAGAGATAAACTGTAATTACACTTTGAACATAGAACAGTACAGCATAGGAGCAGGCCCTTCAACCCACAATGTTGTGCTGAACTAATTAAGTTAATGACATCTAATTAAACTAATACCTTTTGGTTGCACTTGGTCCATATCCCTCCATTCTCCGCATATTCATGCACCGAACTAATAGCCTTTTAAATGCCTTTTATCATAGCAGCCTCCAGCACCACCCTTGGCAGCGCATTCCAGACACCCACAAATCTCTGTGTAAAACTTGCCCCGCACGCCTCCTTTGAACTTTCCCCTTCTCACCTTAAATGTATGCCCTCTAGAATAGACATTTTGACCCTGGGAGAAAGATACTGGCTGTCTACTTTGTCTATGCCTTTCAAAATTTTATAAACTTCTATCAGGCCTCCCCTCAGCCTCTGCTGCTCCAGATTAGCTTTGTGTAGCTGCAAGGTTATATTTCAGTTATTTGTTTCAGTATTTCCAATTTATGATGAAAGTGAAATGATGCAATGGGAGTTTATCACATAAATACATTGGATTGTGAGATCTTGAGGGAGAAAATTGTCTTTAGTCATCCGTGCTCTATGCATGCCGCCAATGTACACCCCAATGAAATCTGGTTCCATTGAAGTCAAACTGTCAGGTATATTCTCACCGATTTAGCACTACCAATCAAAGATCAAATTCTCCTCCACCTTTGATTGATTTTTGGGATGTTGGCATTCCTGCATGGAACATTTATTACCCATCCTTAATTGCCTTCAGAAGGTAATGGTGAGCTGACTTCTCAAATTACTGCAAACCTTCCAGTAATGGTACTTGCTCTATAAGCTAGAAGTTCCAGAATTTAGATCCAGCAACAATGAAGGAACAGTAATATATTTCCAGTTTGGGACGGTGTATGACATGGAGGGAGCCTGCAGGTGGTGGTGCTCCCATGTGTCTGCACTCTTGTCCCTCTTGATGTTTTGTTGGGTTTGGGAGGCAATGTTGAAGTAGTCTGAGCGAGCAACTACAGTGCATTTTGCTACACACTGCAACCGTGGGTTGTAGAGAGGTCTGAACATAAGAAACATAAGAACAAAAGCAATTAGGAGCAGGAGTATGAAATCAGCCTCTCATCCTTCCTCTGCCATTCACTGAAATCATGTATGATCGTTTACCTCAGTACTACTTTCCTGCACTAACCCTGTATCCCCTGATTCATTTTAATATCTAAAAATTTATTGATGTCTCTGCTCACTGAATGAGCCTTCAAAGCCTTCTTCGATATTGAATTCCAAAGATTCACTAACCCCTTGGTAAAAAAATTTCTTCTCATCTCTATCCTGAATGGCTGATTCCTTTTCTTGGGATGGTGACCTTTAGTTCTAATTACCCCAGCCAGGAGAAACATTATCCTTGCATCTTTCCTGTCAAGCCCCTAAGAATTTAGTGGGCTTCAATGAGATCACCTCTCATTCTTTTAACCTCATGAAAGAACAGGCCAAGTCTGCTTAATCCTCCTCATACAACAAAGCCGACATCCCAGGATCAATCTGATGAACCTTCATTGCATTTCCTCCATTGCACAGACCTTTAAATTATATTCCTAATGTAGTCTCAGTAAGGGTCTATCTAAATGGAGCAAGACATCTCTACTCATATTCTCAAATCCTCTTGCAATAAAGCTCAACATATTGTTTGCCTTTCTACTTACTTTCTGAACGTGTATATTAACTTGCAATGGTTTGTTTACAAGGACACAAGGCTCCTCTGAACCAATCCTCACTCTTCAACATCATATTATCCCCAATTTCACACACTCCAATTGTTAATCTTTTGTTTGGCACCTTATCAAAACCCTTCTGAAAATCCATCAACTACTTCATCCTTTTTTATTCTGCCGGTTACAAGCTAAAAATAATTCCAAAAAACTTGTCAATGGTGACTTCACTTTCATAAATCCATGACTCTGCATAGTGCTACTATTATTTTCCAATGGCCCAGTTATCACAATCTGAATAATAAATTCTAGCATCTTCCCTACTTTTGATGTCAGACTAACTGTTCTAGTCTCATCAGCTAGGTGGTGGATGGGGTGCCAGTCAAATGGGCTGCTTTGTCCTGGAGAGTTTTGAGCTTCTTGACTGTTGTTGGAGATGCACTCATCCAGGCAAGTGAAAATATTCCATCACACTCCTGTGGAGAGACTTTGGGGAACATGGCGATGAGATCCTCCCCACAAGGTTACCCAGTCTTTGCCCTTCTTTTGCACACATAATATTTTCTTTCCATTATCTCTGCCCAACTGATCAGGTTCCATCCTGCTTGAATCATCTGTTTTCGTTCTGGTTTCCTTTCCTACATCGGTGGTAAACCATGGTGAACATGAAGAGTGCTTGTTGCCAAGCATGACAGTAGCAATGATATCATTACCATTCACACTTCTCCAGTTAACATTACATGGGTCACCTAGCAACATCAAAAAAATGTGTGACCTTCTCACACTTCTGCTTTCTTGGCCAGCTCTCTCCTTTTTCTCAATTTTTTTTTTTCCTTAGATCCCCAAGCCACATAATAATGATCATGAAGATAAATGGAACAGCTATGCCCAGAACTCTATTGGGTCCACTTTGAGAGACATAGAAATGTATAGGAGTGTCCTGGTGATGATACACTAAACATATCATCTCCTTTGGTCTAGAACCCCACCCATCTCAGCTGAATCCTTCCCAGGAGGAAGAAGTCTGAAGTGTTGTGAATTAGACATTTTGGGGGCATAAATCAAGTGTGCTCCACATCTAAATAACTATGACACACCTATGAACTTATAGGTGGATTATAAAAGGTTATATTTATTGCCAAGCAGTCAGGGATCTTTTCCATCTCTTCAACGTGAACTGCAAGGACAAATTTCAGTCTGTGGCAGTCAAAGTAACAATATTTCTCAGTAACTGCAAAATCTGGTGCTATGGCCAATGTGTGCTACAATGGTGCATACAGTTTTAACAATGTTTTAATCAAATGATATGCTGGTCTTTTACACACTCAGACACTACTTCAGACCCATGCATCCCTGTAACAGCTCCCTCTCACCCTATAGTGCTACTGAAAGGTGGCCACAACAGTTGCTACGTAACTCTGCAAAAGCAAAATACTATGATTGCTGGAAATCTGAAATAAAACAGAAAATGTTGGAAATATTCAGCAGGTCAGGCAGCATCTGTGCAAAGAGACACAGAGTTAATGTTCCAGGTTGACAGCTTTTCTTTGTGCTACGTAATATTCTCTTTCCATTGTCTTACTTTATCACACATGCTGGACACCATCCATTTGGTTGGAAGCTGTTCTCAATGCATTACTATTGAAGAAGAGTCACCAGTGCAATACAAAGACAAGAAAGAGCCTTTCTTATACCAGGTAACCAGCAGCCCAGGGATTCTGTCAGCAAGTGATTAACACCTCTTCTACTGAGCTACTGCACTGTGACAGTTGGTGCATAATGTCTGCAGTGATGTCGATCCTATATGCTTAGCAAATTATACAGTGAAATTTGCCAAAACTCATTCTTAGGATGTGTTGATTTCTGTTGGTGTTAACAGAACTAACATCAGTCATTTCAAATAACTATCAACCAAGGGCTTAGAAATGTCAAATAAACCTTATCTTCTCCTTGATGTGGTGGCTCCTGAGGGATGGTTGCTGTAAATTAGTTTCATGTATTGTAAGTATTTCTTTTCCAAGTTGCATTCTTATTAGATCCTTCAGATCTACGGCACAGTCCAGGCTTCAGGAGTACGTAACGTGGGACGCACTGAAGCTCGGTGCAGCCAGTGCTAAGGCTCTCTGGGGAAGGACAACAGTCTAGGCTCCGTCGACTACCGCACATGGAGGGGCAGATGTGGGTGGGGAAGCCTCTCGAACAATGAAAAGTCATATTACCCCAGGGGGCCACACAAGTGGCATGGTGCTGTGTTTGCTATTTTTCTTTAAAAATGTTTTCGTTACTGGATGTAGCAAACATGAATGTAAAAGTTTTTTGCACTGTTTCTTCCTTTGTATATATTTCTTATTATGAATAAAGTTTATTTTTGGAAAATATTTAAAAAGTCCTTCCGATCTATCCAAAATGCTTCATTCAAAATACTTGGGAGAGTTGAATCTGGAGGCCATTTTGCAAAATAACCCACAAATGGCAGTGAAATAAAATACCAGTTAATCCATTTTTTTCAGTGAAGGTACTTGAAGAAAGTGCGCTGACAACTGAAGTAGATACAATGGCCCAGTTGTTAAGGTACTGCATTTGTAGTCAAATCCTAGTGTTGCAAACTGAGCTAATAATACTTGGCAATTTTTGGAAATGATGATGAATGTTTCGGAAATCCAACTGGTTCAGGAGCCTAATTGATGTTGAGTTCCTCCCTTTGCATTTTCCTCTGATAACAACCCTCCCCAGTGTGTCAATGTAAAAGCTGACAAATAATGTAAAACTATTTTTAGTTTGCCTTAAGGCTGAAGAAGTTTTGCCTCTCCAATTAATCTCCCTTCATGTGACTGCATTCCTATAAATTTTCTCAGTAGGCAGTAAGAACAATTCAGTGACAAATCCTCAGTGTGCCCTTGAAGTCCATGCCAGGGGGCAAGTTCTAATAATTGAAATGGCATGAATCTGAGCAAGATGGGGGTCAGTATTAATGGCACATGTGTTATGCTTAAGGTGCGGCAATTCTGCTATTACTGCAGTAAAACCACAGAATCTGCCTTAAATGTGACTGAGAAATACTGAACCTGTCACAGAACTCAGTAAGCTAATGTACATTATATAGAATGCATTGTGACAACAGGATTAATGCAATTTTTACCAATGTTATATAAACATTAGAAATTTGTATTCCCCAAAAACAGCAGCTATCAACATAAAACTAGCATTCTGAATGCACTTTATGCAATTTTCCACAGGACCAGCAGTAATTTTGTGGACTCTCTCAGAAAGGACTACACTAGACAGCTGCTCTACCTCATGCATTTGCCCATAAATCACCCTGACACAGCTGACCCCATTTTCTCACCTGAAAGACAATGATTGATAAAGGCTTTCTTCACTCTCGCTCCTCCCCAGCTCCATTTAATGTTGACGAGTTCCCTAAAACTCTAGCAAGCAGTGCAATACGTGTAGCATAGAAAGGTTAACTCCTGCATGGATCTGCTCTTACTTTTAATTTTGCTTTGTTCAATAATGTTCCCATTCATTTGTGCTTGCTTTTGATTCGCGGGAGATTAAATATTCTTTGCAGTTTGAGGTTGATGCATCGGTGACACAGAAATTTTGATGTCTATCTACATCATCAACCTTGTTCTTTGTCTTTGAATTTGCCCCAGAGGTGTTCATCGTGCTGGATGCAGGTCCCCCAGATAACAAATTCTTATCCACAACTATTTAAGCAAGGCCTGAACCTGGTATTTCTCTCAAATTTTTCAAAATCCAAAACATTTGTAAACAAATTGTGTACATTTGGTCTAAGATCAATTGGTTTCACAGCCTGTGTGAGTGGGTCTATGTGCATGGTATTGCTCTCACCCACTGTCCACCCACCTGCACTTGACAGCACTAAATACTGGATGGTGATCAATTGTTGCCATGGTACATCTTCCCATTTGTTCATCTAGAGGCACTGCAGCCAACTGAAACACCTCCAATGCTGCTTGACTGAGGATCATTTAATCTAACACAAGTTAGAGTGTGAACAAAAGTTCTGTATGAGTAAGGCCAGCCTCTGCCTTGTACAATGCAATAAGACAAGATATCTTTATTACTCACATGTACATCGAAACACACAGTGAAATGCATCTTTTTTGCGTAGTGATCTGCAGGCAGCCCGCAAGTGTCGCCATGCTTCTGTGCCAACATAGCATGCCCAAAGATTCCTAACCCGTACATCTTTGGAATGTGGGAGGAAACCGGAGCACCCAGAGGAAACCCACGCAGACACGGGGAGAACATACAAACTCCATAGTTAAGTTCAATGACCAGTATCCAGCGATATCTCTCAATGGCAACTGGGGGATTTGAATTAATTAAATATATGAGTTCTTTTTAAAAAGTTATATTAAAATGAATCATGAAACTACCTGATTGTTGTAAAAATCTATCTGTTCAATAACATCCTTCAGAAAAGAAAATTGACTTACCCAGCCTGGCTAATATTTGACTCCAAATCCACCAGTGTGGATGAGTCCTAACTGCTTCATTTCAAGCACAAGTAAATAAATAATAATAATGGATAATAGATGTAGGCATATCCACAACCTGTGAATAAATAAAATGTGAGTAGTACAGAGCATTTACTCAAAAGGGATCTGGTAGCTTATTGTTCATTCATGCACAGAAGTCAGTCAGCAAGGTTCATCTCTTTCATTATTTAAGTTTGCTTTTCCCCAGAGCATAATGATTGTTGTTGAGAAGATGATGCTCATGTGTTTACTCCTGTTAGGGTGTGGAGTTCCAGGGGTTTGGCTCAGTCACAGTGAAAAAGCAGAAATGTCCATGTCAGATTGTTGTGTGATTTGGAGGAACGATTGAATGTGCCGATGCTCCCTTGTTCCTGATGCACTGTTCTGAGGTAGGGAACATGG
The DNA here is from genome assembly GCF_009764475.1 of Pristis pectinata. Taxonomy (NCBI): domain Eukaryota; kingdom Metazoa; phylum Chordata; class Chondrichthyes; order Rhinopristiformes; family Pristidae; genus Pristis; species Pristis pectinata. Next base: position 14,204,769 of record NC_067432.1, read on the forward strand.
AGGATTTGGGAGGTCCCATCAAAAATGTCCAGATGAGTTGCTTCAGTGCATCCTGTAGCTGCAACATTCCCATTTACTTCTTTGAGGTGAGACTGATGAATCTATGGCCTGGATCTATTCATTGAGTTTTCTTGAAAAAAAAGAGTATTATAATATACTTCACAAATATGCATTAAAATGGTACCAGTGACAGAATAAAATCAAGTAGCAAAGGACATCAAAAATCTAGAAGTCTGGATCATTGTGCTAGATGTACCAATTTCTGTCCTACCAGAGCAACTGGGATATTTAAAATTCAACTAAGTATATCAGGAATAAAAAGGCTGATTTCAGAAACAGTGATATCAAAACTACCAGATTATTTTTAAAACCCATCTGATTAACAATTGTTCAAAGAAGAAAATCTGCAGCCCTTCTGTGGTCTAGCCTATGTGAATCCAGAGCCATCACAGTTGTAGATCCTTAACTACCTCCTTGGATTAGGGGGCAAAAATGGATGGACAATATATGTCAGTCTTGCCAGCAACATAAACACCCTGTGAATAAGTAAATTTAAAAAAATCCGTTATCTCTTTGCATCCAAGAATAACCACATCCATCTTACTGGATTTATTTGCTTTGAGCTCTTTTAGCTTCTAGGATTTTCATCTCATTTATCTGTATATCTCAATGATTTTAATACATCATCAGTTAATGTACACTTTCTGACCCTACTTTCAGGGACTCTAATAAGTTACTAGATGTACTTTTCTAATTGATTTTATTCTGTCACTGGGGCCCAAAGAAATCAATAGAGGGCTACAAAAAGGGAGCTAAACAAATGAAACAGACATCCCAGAAATAGATTCTTGGCCCAAGACATCAACGTCACGCTTTAATTCTGTTGAAGACTCTCAGCAATAGGACCTGGTATGTTGAGAACAGCAAGAACTACTGTGACAATGGCAACAACAAAAGCAAAAAATTGGAGAGTAGGAAAACAATAGGAATTGGAACAGTGAAATAACCAAAACACTGGGCAGTTGTAGCATGAGATGAAAACACTGGGAGCAGGTATAGGGATGGAAAGGGCACAGCAACAACTAAACCAGGAGTTGTGGATTAAACAATATGACCAGGGATGGTGGGAACAACAACAGTAAAGACAGAACTAATGGGAACAATACAACTCAACATAAACAGTGGCAGTCTGGGCTGGCCAACTAACAGATTAACAATGAGCCCGTTGATGGATAGACAAAAAGAGATAGGATAGGCGTGCATTAATATTGGATCTTTTATGACCTATGGACATGACAAAAATAATTTACGGCCAATGATTTTGATGGACTGAAGTTTGGAACTGGACCTACAATATGTGTTTATTGCAAGCGACCAAGGACGCATTTATAACTTGCTGTGCCTTCAGCATCCTTGTTTTTTACCTTCCTGCACTTCCAGCTTAGGTTGTAGTTCTTTGGAACTTGAAAGGAAAAAGACACAGGGATAAGTCTGGCTGTGGTGTGAGGGGAGATGGGAGAGGGAATAGGACGTCACCATCAGTCACTATCAGTCACCATCTTGGTAAATCAGAAGTGTATGGATTGAATGGGAGGTGAGAGGAAGGATTAGGATTGAAGATATGGTCAGCCCTGCAAAAGGCCATAGCCTCTTCATCAAATGTTGCAGCGATGGGCAGCACTGCCTTCTCCATGGTGATTAGGATAAGTAGATGTGGCTTTGCTCTGCCAGTTAGTTACTGCAGCATCCAATTGTGTGTCACTTTCTCCATTTCCACCTCTTGCAAACCATAATTTGGCCCTCAGCCATTGACCCTCAGGACTACCTGTTGTTGCTGTCTCCTATGTGTGTCAAAAGAGTCTCCCAACCCCCTACTCATACAGGGCATTCCTCATCCTTTCCACCTTCGGCAGCAAGACCTTCAATGTAACATACAGAAACTTTGGAGCCTACTCTCTCCCATGTGCACCACTCTTCACAGTTCCCTGAGGAAGCTCACTTGTAAAGAGTCTACCATCACCTGCTCCAACCAAAACATAATTCCCCTTTATGAGGTGCAGGCTGGCTATAATTGGAGCTGGACACTCACAGTATTGATGCCCTGACAAAGCTTCTTATTAAATGACATCACAAAGATATCAAACAGAACAGCCATGGATTAAACACCCATCACAATCTCTTCACCCCTTATAGGAGGCTTTTAAACCAGCCCCTGAAATGCTTTATTCTAATCCACAAATAATATTGGAGCCTTAGTATAACTTACTATGCCCAACATATATATAATCTTTTCAGTGCTAATCTTTCCACATTTTCCATTGTTATATCAATCCTCCCCACCATTTTATGCTGGATTATGTACGCTATCAAACTCATATATATTCACCAACATTAAATATACCTTAATTTTTAAATTAAAGGTAACAACTTACAAAAAGCTGAGACAGCAGAAGCTTCTTGCTACTTTCCAAGAAACCACCAACCATTATGTAAGCTGCCTTTTGACTTTAAGGTATATCAATAATAAATGTTGTAAATGTCAGAGGTAACCACCTGCTGTTATTTTCCATTACCTAATGAATTCTGCACTGTCAAAAAGACTGCAGCTGGGAACATATTTTTACCCAAGCCAGCTTACGCTATTCATTTTTTGAAGCAGCCAGCGGCTTTGTTCCTTTGTCATCTTCTACTGGATGACCCCCTCCAGTTTGTTTCAGTGAGAGATAATCTCTTCATGTTGATATTGCCATTATTTGGAGAGATTATCCACAAAATTGTAACTTTGGTTTCTCTCAACAGCTTCACATCAACTCATGTAATGTAGACTTTTCCCGCTGTGACTGAATCCTTCTAGTAATCTATCCCTAAAAAGCTATAAAATTGAAGGAGTAATAATTATTCTACTCAAAACAAAGTTCTCACACAATTAAACAATATCCAAGGTTTTCCAATTAGCAGCAATGCAAAAGCTGGCATCATTACTCTTAAGGAAAGAGCCCCTTTAGCATTTAATGATATCTAAGATGCGATTTTACCTTTCCTGATGTCAGCTCTAGAAGATCTCAGGCATCCAACAACAGTATTGTTGACAAGTCCACTGAGCAGTCAATCACATTGAAGGATTCTCAGTGACAGAAATCCGGGAAGCAAAATATACTATTTTTAACTAATATTTTAAACATCTGAGAGACTGAAATAAAGGTTGGAACATAAACATGAAGCAGAAGCCAAAATGTCTGAAACAATTTTTTTTTAAAGATTAACAACTTCTGTGATTTTGAGCACCACAAAAGGCACTGGAGGAACTCAGCGGGTCAGGCAGCATCTATCTCTTGACCCGAAACGTCGATTGCCCATTTCCCTCCATAGATGCTTCCTGACCCTCTGAGTTCCTCCAGCGTTTTTTGAGTTGCTCCAGATTCCAGCATCTGCAGTCTCTTGTGCCTCCATTTTGTGATTTTGAAAAGACTTGGAGATAGAGATTCATCCTCTGTTGATTGCTTTAAAAAGGCATTGTAATAATTTTAGTATATTGAATTTTGCTTCTGAAATTCAGTTCCACTGAAGTCACTAGTAATGTAATTCAGAAGCAGAATTCAACACCTATACATTACTACATAGTGCACACAACACAGGAAAAATTTGCATCCCATTGAATCTTGAAATATTTATAGATTTATCTCAGAGAATTACAAAGTATACATAAAAAATATACTTTTTTTTAAAGCCAAAGAGGTTGTTACACAGTAATGGCTTAAAGTGCCACTAAAATCTCTGTTCCTCCTCATGCAACAAAGTATAACACTTCTAGGATTTTACAGGTTTGGGTTGCAAATTCCTGTAATTCTTATTTGTTCAATGATTCCTGCTGATTATACAAGCAAAGCTTTCGCATCCTGTGAAAACCAGGGAATTTCCAGATTACCATGTTTAACTGCATATGTGCGTGCTCCAGAAACTAATATCAGATTTCTTCCACTGTATGGGTGAGGTAGCCCCAGTGGTATGCTCATTGTAAATTCAAGACCATAGTCTCACACAACTTTCTCCTGCCAGTTTTAGAATGCCTGACAATAGATTCAGATAGCTTCTAAACATTTCCACATTATATAAAAGAGTTATTTGTAATTAACTGTTGATATGAACTCCAATGATTAAATAAGTACCAGGAGTACAAAACAAACACTGAAGTAACAGACATTGTCTGACCCAGTCAATTACTCTTTAATGGAATTGTTATGGATAAAAAAAGAGTGCTTTTAAAAGCAAGGTATTTTTTTAGTTCGTGCCATTTTTGGTTTGTTTATTGATCTGACTGTAATGCAATGTGACATAACTTACAGACTTGGAACAGAATGAAGGACTTTGCCTGGCCAGGTACCAAATTCCATTGGATATTGTTGAACTGGAATAGCCTTTCTCTTTTAATGTGTTCCTTTTCCTGAAGTCAGATTTTCAATTAAACCTGCTTCTTGCCTAAGTTCCATCTAAATCATTATTTTTTTGGACAAGCCATTCTACAGGCTAGGCTAGGATACAATATAATATTCATGAACAGGAGTTATTTTCTTTATGCTGATTTCATAAAATGTCTAGATACACAGATGCAGCTACTGGCAATTTAAAGCAACAAGTTATCTGATGCTTGGATTTGGAACAAAATAAAGTCTGAATTTTGTAACCATCCTCGATGTGTGAATAATTTAATTCCCTTTGCTATTTCTTGAAAATTCAAAGAAGTCTAATATCAACAATAAATATTTAAGAACTTATTAAAATGCATGACTAAGCTTCTCAATCTTCATATTTCAAAATGTATTTCTTGATGATCTTACAGACAGCATTTGCAAGCTTTTAAGTCATTTTTATCCACTAATCTTCTTAAGGTCTCCTCATACCTCAAGATTGGCTGGTATTGTTTTCTCAATTGATAGATCAGCATTCATTAATGTTACACCATACACTATGTCTAAACCAAATGTGGTGATGCTCCAGTGTCAGAATATTGCCTGTCTCTTCTAGGCTATATCCATGCCTCTTGTAAGTTATAAATCCATAAATATTCAAAAATATGTGAGAGTACACTTACTAACCTGATTTGAATCTATTTGGCAAAAAAATAGTTAGTAATAATGGAACCTTTCACCCAGTTAGCAAGACTTTCTGCACTGGTGGACAATGCTGGTGATTAAAGGGAATAGATAGAGTTTCACTTGGACATTGCCAATAAGGTGTCCATCATGTTTGTCTACAACACACAAAGAAAATCAAGTTCCAATCAGTGCAGACAAGTATCCCTTCCACAAGCTTCTTTAAATTAGGAGGTTGTTTAATCTCCAAAAACATCCCCTCCCCACTGAGTTGATGGAATTTCCGACAAGTCCACGAGAAGGCACAAGTTCACATTCTGTTATACTCTCTACTACAAGAGGAGGTCTAAAAGCTTCTTATCCCTGGCTAGATAGAAACTCGGATCTTTTATTTCCTGCATTTTACAAAATACTCATTACATTAATGAACTAGCATTATAATAAACAAGGCCAGGAAAGTGTAGTTATAATATCACAATATAAACCCAAATATGATAAAATCTTGTAATAAAGTGCAAGATCACCATGTGGAATTACCATGAACCAGTTGCGCATAATTTAACATTGAACAGTGCACCTTCTGACTCAGTGTTTGAAGCACGACAGGAGAGCCACTCATGTGTTCATAGCTCTCAATGCTAGCATGTGCCCATCACACATTGAATATCACACCATTCTAAATTCCAAAGTTTATAAAAAGAAATTCACTCATTTCCTCTGTTTTTTTTCTGACCTTTGCAACTTTGTCTTCTTCCAAGAACGTGAGTCAGAGGTTTACAAGCAGCTACTGATCAACAAATATGTTTCTTAAGAATTAATCACTTGGACCACATCTCCACAGAGAGTAACGGAACACTGTTAAATATTGCTCTATAAGTTTAAAAAATGCAGGTGTAACACTACTGCTGAGCAATATCTGAGATAATCAGTTATTGCACAGACAAATGTACACCTGGGCTGGGAACTACAAAGCGCATCAAGTATAATAAGGCAGTGCTGAATAGGGTGTCCACCTCAGATTTGTGCTTGGGTCTCCAGGAACAATATTCTATTGTGCATAAGCTCCAAGTTCTCATGCACAATAAAACTAGTCTTGAACTTAAGCACACACAAAGGTCCCTCCTTCATGAACTCCCTCCATTAAGGAGAGTGGACCTCACAAGGAACATAGAAACAGGAGAAATAGAAGCAGGAGTTGGCTACATAGCCCATCAAGTCTCCTCCATCACTTAATAAGATCATGGCTGATTTGATTTTGGCTACTTTCCTGCCTGTTCCCCTTAACTTTCATCTACCCTACAAACCACACATCTATTTATCTCAGAGTCATGAAGTTATACAGCAGGGAAACAGGTTCTTCAGCCCAACTCATCCATGCCGAGCACGTTGCCTATCCGAGCTGATTGGATTTACCTGCGTTTGGCCCATATCCCTCTAAATTTTTCTTGTCCATGTACCTGTGCAAATGTCTTTTAAATGTTTCTTGATCTTTTAAATGTCACTTGACCTTGAATATATCTAGTGATACAGCCTCTTAAAGGTGGGTATTCCAGAGTTTCACAACACTGAGAAAAAAAATCCCTTCATCTCCATCTTAAAAGGGCAAACATTTACTTTTAAACCATGACCCTAGTTCTAGATACCTCCCAGTGGGTCAGTGCGTCAATTCAGCTGCAGTTTGGGAGGTGGTAGAAGGTGGGGGCGGGAGGGTCTCTCAGGAAAGCGGGAATTGCCTGGGGAGAAAGATCTGTGTGGAGAGAAAAGGTTGGAAGGATGAGAAACGGGGAGGGAGAAGATCTTGGAGGGAGGATAAGGACTGTGGTAAGAGAACGGATTATGGAGAAGAGAAGATCACAGGGGAGAGAAGATGACAGGAAGGAAAGGATTAAGGTGGGGAAGAGAAGATCACAATAGGGAGAGAGGGGATCACAGTGGGGAAAGAGCATCACAGTGGAGTGCGAGAGGATCACAGTGGGGAGAGAGAATCATTGGGAGAGAAGATCATGGGGAGAGAGAGAACACTTTGAGGAGAAAGAGAGGATCACAGAGAGCAGGAAGGGGATCACAAGGGGAGAGAGACTGAGAGAGAATTGCAGGGCAATAGATAATTGCAGAATGCAGCTTTCTCCTTCAGAGTGGATGAGAGATCTGGACAAGTTATCAGCAGTGAGGGAGATGTGGCGGAAGTGGGTATGATCATTAAGAAATATGTTAAAGAAGAACGTACTGGCAACTCCTTTGACTGCTAACCAGTGAATCGGGTAAGGTCATGCCAATCAGCAAATCAGGCTTCAGCCCTCTAGTTGAGGTCTTCTTCCATCTGTGAGACCTGAACTATTTGTGGGCCTCATCTCAGCAGTAAAATGTTGTCCGGTGATATCAAAGCAAACATTCTGTGCCATTTAATGCCATTGGTCATGCTCAGAACCCCCACTGCATATGTGAGCTATTAGCATGATGCAGCCAGAACATAAACCCTGACATACATTTAGCAGCTGTGCTTTTGATAAAATTCCATTGGGTAGTGCGCGTAGCCATAGTGCTGTGTAATGGAATTCCTCGGCTTTGACCTTAAAATTCCAATATACATCTTATGAGTGAAATGTGTATTGCCTACATTTAGTGGTTCAACATGTCCAACATTAAATGTGAAATTACCGTATGTGAACTAAACCATTAGTGTCTTGTTCCTATGCATAGTCAGGAATGACAGGAAAGAATGGATAAAACATAAAGACATAGAAATTAGAAGCAGGAGTAGGCCATTCAGCCATTCAGTTGGCTCTGCCATTCAGTATGATCATTGCTGAGCATCGAAATTCAGTATCCTCTTCCTGCTTTCTCTCTTATCCCTTGATTTCTTTAGCCATTAGTACCATATCCAACTGCTTCTTGAATATATTTAATGTTTTGATCTCAATTCTCTTCTATGAAAGAGAATTCCACAGGTTCACCACTTTTTAGATGAAGAAATTTTGCCTTATCTCAGTCCTAAATGCCCTACCCCATATCCTTAGGCTATGACCTCTGGATCTGGCTTTGCACTATCAGAAACTTCTTTCCTACATGAAGTCTGTCCAGTCTCATCATCGTATGAGTTTCAATGAGGTCTCCTCTTGCTCTTTGAAACCAGCAAAATATAAGCCCAATCATCTCAATCTCTCTTCATCAGTCCTGCCATCCCAGGAATCAGTCTGGTGAATCTTCCCTGTACTCCCTCCATAGCAAGAACATTCTTCCTCAGAGAAGGAGACCAATCTGCAAGCAATACTCAAGGGGCAGTCTTACCGAGGCCCTATACAATTGCAGTCAGTCATCTCTGCTCTTTACTCAATTCCTCTCACTGTGAAGACCAACATACCATTTGCCTTCTTCACCCTTAAGCTTGCTTTCAATGACTGGTTTACAATAACAACTAGATCCCACTCCAACACCTCTTTACAAACAGCTCAGTGTTCAGATAATAACCTACCTTCCTGTATTTGCTACCAATTGTGTAATTGTTCACCCAGATGGACTCAGGGGTCCTTACATTTTTTGTTAAAGATACACTGAAATTATATTGAACTATTATCTGAGCTCACTTTCATTTAGAAGCAAATTCATGGATGGAAATAACATGCAACATTGAGTAATAAAGCAAAGTCATTTCAACAAAGAAAATATAAATGGACAGCATTTGGGCAGATATTAACACTTACATGGAACATTGGACAGTACAGTATAAGAACAGGCCCTTCAGCCCATGGATACCTGTCAATCTAAACTAAACCCATCTCCATGCACATGGCTTAAATCCCTCCATTCACTGCCTGCTCTTGGTTCTGTCTAAATGCTTCTTAAACGTTGCTATTGTACCTGCTTCCACCACCTCCCCTGGCAGAATTTTCCAGGCACCTACCACTCTCTGTGTAACACTTGATAGAGATTTATTTAGATTTTACACATTGCATTGAAAGGGAAGGGATAATAATTTCAGGTATTGTCTCTTCTGAATGGTGCTGTCAGTAAGTCTGTGTGGAAAGAGCCCATTGGTAAGCTACAGAATGGAAAAAGCTCAGGGGAGAGAGAATTGCAGGAGCCAGCACCTCAGTGTATCTGCAGCATTAGGATCATTAGTATTATAAGATGTGTGCAAAAAAAAAGATTTATGCTGGAGTGTGAGCTGCAGTGCATTTTTCCCCTCCATTTTGAAAAGGCTGTATATTAATTATACCAATCGCCGCTGGGAAAATCTGTATCCAGTTAAATAAAGCAATAATTATAGCTTCAGTCGGCAGTGCTGTATAACCAAGGGGGTTTGGAGCTGGGTTTGATTTCAAGACACAGCAGCTCTGTTGCAGAATGAAATGAGACTGCTAATGAGTGTAAAAAAGGTTGCAAAAGCAGACTTCAGTGGAAACCATGCTAATGGTTCCAGGTTAGAGGCAAGGGAAAGTTCACACATATTGTTGTTCACTGCTGGAAAAGGACTGAACTAGATCTGTATTCAAAAATCATAGAACCATAGAATCATAGAACAGTACAGCACAATACAGGCCCTTCGGCCCACAATGTTGTGCCGACCTTTAAACCTCACCTAAGACGATCTAACCTCTACCTCCCCCATACCCCTCTATTTTAAATTCCTCCATATGCTTATCTAGTAATCTCTTGAATTTGACCAACGTATCTGCCTCCATCACCGCCCCAGGCAGCGCATTCCATGCCCCAACCACTCTCTGGGTAAAAAACCTTCCTCTGATATCTCCCTTGAACTTCCCACCCATTACTTTAAAGTCATGCCCTCTTGTATTGAGCATTGGTGCCCTGGGAAAGAGGCACTGGCTGTTTACTCTATCTATTCTTCTTAATATTTTGTACACCTCTATTATGTCTCCTCTCATCCTCCTTCTCTCCAAAGAGTAAAGCCCTAGCTCCCTTAGTCTCTCCTCATAATCCATACTCTCTAAACCAGGCAGCATCCTGGTAAATCTCCTCTGCACCCTTTCCAACACTTCCACATCCTTCTTATAATGAGGCGACCAGAACTGGACACAGTACTCTAAGTGTGGTCTAACCAGAGTTTTGTAGAGCTGCATCATTACCTCGCATAATTCTTTAGAGTTTAGAAGAATAATGGGTGATTTTATTGAAACATTATTAGATCCTAAGGGGGCATGCCAGGGTAGATGTTGAGATGTTCCCACCAATGGGAAAACTTCAAACAAGGGGACGTAGTTACAAGATGAGTAGGTAATTATTTTAAACTGAGGTGTGTAAGAATTGCAGAGGGTGGTGAATTGCTGGAATCCTGCATCCTGGAGGGTCATAACATCGAACAGTACAGCATAGGAACTTGTCCTTTGGCCCATGATGTTGTGCCGAACTAATTAAGCTGGTCCCTTCTGCCTGCACAAGGTCCATATCCTTCCATTCTCTGCATATTGATGTGCTGGTCTAAGAGCCTCTTAAATGCCACTATCGCATTTGCCTCCACTGCCACCCCTGGCAGTGCATTCCAGACACTAACCTCCACCAGGATTTGGAGGCTAGATCACTGGCGATATTTAAAGAGGAGATAGGTACATTTTTGAAAGATTGGGGAATTCAGAGCTATGGCAAACTGGCACAGAAGAGGAAATGAGGCCTGAGGTAGATCAGCCATGATCATATTGAGTGATGGTGCAGGCTCGAGGGGCTGAGTGGTCTACTCCTGGGCCTATTTTCTTGTGTTCTTGCATTTTTAAGCATCATCTAGTTTTTTGTCCTTTCACCTTACAAGCCAAATTTATCTTGCCCAATGAGCAATAGTAGAATAACATAGAACATTACAGCACAGGAACAGGCCCTATATCTGTGCCAACCATGAAGCCAAGTTAAACATCCCATCTACTTGCATATGATCCATATCCTTCCATTCTCTGCATGTTCATGGAGTATTTCCTTTGGTTCAGGAGTTAGTGACAAAGGCCATCAATATGGAGAATAAGGCGACTGATTAGCAGAAGATTGTGTTATGTAAAATGGCACTGGATTATTGTTGACACAGGTTGTTGTTGAGAATGGGACCCATGCTTGAAACCCTGGAAATTCAACCTGCACTGGGATGGTAATGCACTCAGGTCTCCCTGTGGAAAAATTTGTCCTCCTGCTGGTGTTGGGCCAAGCTGGTGGCAGCACCCTCCATCCTGTTCTTGAGCTGGAAAATGCTGGCTGTCTCCTTCTACACCAATCTCCCACGGCTTTCTGCAAGGATTATGTGTTTCTAGTGTGACAGCTGTCAAAAAAAATCAATGATTTTTTTTAACAGTTCTCAAATAATCAATGAATTTCATTTCAGTGACACCCCTGACAGCTCATGATGGGACTTCACATACTTTCAAAGCCAGTCTGTGAGAGCAGCAGGCTGTCTGCACTGAACAACCCCTGCAGCAGAGTTGGGAGCTGGACGCCCAGCTGAAGATTAGCAGAGAGTCTATGTTGAGGCAAACAATGTGACCCATGGGCAGGAGGGCAGTGATTTCGGGGCAACGGAAGGTTTACCTGAAAATTGCTTATCTAGAAATTAATCCCTGTTTAGCAGCACTAAATCTAGCCTCCAAATTCCATTCCATTAGCTTCAGTAGAATTCCAGAGACAGAGTGAATTCTGTTTTATTTCGCACTTATCACCACTGAAGGGAGATGGGAAGGGAGATAAAGCAGTTGAATTACAACAAAAACATGATGGGCAGCATGTTCTCTTTCTGTATTTGCACAGTTCTATACTTTCTTCCTTGAAGAGAGCCCTAGATCCCTGATGTGTAAACAGGGACTTGGTTTAACATTTTGTTGTTGCAATGATAAATGAAAGAAACATCTTTGGATTGCCTGTTAAGACCACAGTGCAGTTCCTGCACCAGTATCAAAATGTTTTGTTTATTTTAAGCACCTTACAATATTACAATTTTAATGAAACATTGAATTAACAAATAAGGCATCAATTAGAGTTATAGAGTCATACAGAACAGAAACATGTTTTCAACCCACTGAGTCTGTATCGACCTTCATCCACTCATTTACACAGTTCCTACATTAATCTCATTTTATATTTTCCTCACATTCTCATCAACTCCCCCCAGATTTTACCATTTACCTACTCACCAGGGACAATTTACAGTGGTCACCCAACCTACTAACCTGCACGTCTTAGTACATTTGCAGATGACACTAAAATAGGTGGTGTCACAGACAGTGAAGGTGGTTATCAGGATTTACAGAGGGATCTTGGTCATCTGCATAAGTGGGCTGAGGAATGGCAAATGGAGTTTAATTCAGATAAGCGTGAGATGTTGTATTTTGAGAAGACAAATCAGGGCCGGACTTTCACAGTGAACGGTAAGGCCCTGTGGAGTGTTGTAGAACAGAGGGACCTAGGGGTACAAGTACATGGTTCCCTGAAAGTGGCGATGCAGGTAGACAAGGTGGTGAAGAAAAGGCTTTTGGCACGCTGACCTTCATCAGTCAGGGCACTGAGTATAGAAGTCAGGATGTTATGTTGCAGACATTGGTGAGACAGCATATGCAATATTGTGGTCAGTTTTGGCCACACTGCTATAGGAAAGATGTCATTAAGATGGAAAGAGTGCACGAGGATGTTGCCAGGACTCAAGGAACTGAGTTATGGAGAGAGGTTGAGCAGGTTGGGACTCTTGCATTGGAGTGTAGGAGAATGAGGGGTAATCTTATCAAGGTGTATAAAATCATGAGGGGCATAGATAAGGTGAATGTGTACAGTCTTTTTCCAGGGTAGGGGAATCAAGAACTAGAGGGCAAAGGTTTAGGATGAAAGGGGAGAGATTTAGTGGGAACCCAAGGGGCAAATTTTTCACCCAGAGGGTGGTCAGTATATTGGAATGAACTGCCAGCGGAAGTGGTTGAGGCAGGTACATTAAGAACGGTTAAAAGACACTTGGACAAGTACTGTACATGGATAGGAAAGGTTAAGAGGGATATGGGCCAAATGCAGGCAAATGGGACTAGTTTAGATGGAAATCTTGGTTGGCATGGACCAGTTGGGCTGAAGGGCCTGTTTCCATGCTGTATGACTCTGACTCGTTGGGATGTGGGAGGAAACCACAGCACCTGGAGTTTCCCTGTCACAGCGGGAACATGCAACTTCCACACAGGCAGTACCTGAGGTCAGGATCGAACTCAGGTCTCTGGCAATGTGGGGCAGCAGTTCTACTAACCGTGCCACTGTGCCACCCGAAATAAAATCAAAACCTGCTGGAAGTGCTCCGCAGATCTGACAGCACTGTGGAGCGATTGTTTCAAGTGAATGAACTTTTGTCTAAGCTAGAAAAGTTAGATATAAAGAAATTTTTACATTAATTTGTATTTCTTGGTTCAGACGATCTCTGGATGATTTATTTATAGCTCCCTAGATATAAAACTCGACAAGAATTGCCTTTGTCTATATTGGGTTTTATAGATTGATTGCAGCTTATAAACTAGCACTTGGGGCTGAAATGTCCAAACTGTCAAAATTTCATAAATTAGATCATTCCACTGAATAGTAATTCTTCTAATATTATCTGTGTAGATCCTTGAAATCAAATTGTTTAACCCTGTATTCCGTTTAATTTTAATTTATATGGATGTGATTTGGTGTGAAAACATTTTTTAGATGTTTATGAAATATAAAGTTGCCCTGTATTTTTTGATGATTACCTGTCCCTCATCCAGTTTATCCCATAGCCAGTTTATTTTACTTAAATCTCCAGGCTATTAGTATTTTATTAGCAATCAGATTTATTCAGTTTTCTTTTGTTGCATCTGTTATCAGCATTGTCACAGTGCGGCCAAAATTAAGTAAAATGAACAATTATGCTGCAGCAATCTAGAACAACAGTTAAAATATCAATGGGTGATCAAACTGTTATAGCTGCAACCTATTTTTAAAAGCACTGGCAAGACCATGCAGAGAGTGGAAACGAGTCTGAACTCAGCTGTATGTGCACACAAGTACCAGATGTGGTCACATTTGAACAAGGGCATCATGCCTCCTCTGGTAAAGTGCCAGTTGGAGCTGGATGTCTATCAGATCCCCTTCGGTGTAGGTCTAGTTCTAGACCTTCCAAAATCTTTACCAGGCTGGATACTCAGTCCCTCTGTATCACATATTCTCAAAATTCTCTTCAATGTGTTTAAATCCCATTACGTATACTCTCCTCAGTCCTTATAATCACAAACGTTCCATTCCTCTAACACTGATGTTTAGTGAACCCTTCCCCAACCCCTTCCTTTATCTACCATGGACACTTGTCCATTAAACATCTTAGGTTCCATTGTCCCAAGTTGCCTTTTTCAAGCTCTCTGTCTTTCTGCTCCTCTCTGCTCCTTTAAGGCCTTTCTTAAAAACATACGAAACAGATTGCAGCAGGAGCTGGCCATTCAGCCCCTTATACTAACATTCAAAAAATCATGGCTGATCCTATACCTCGTCGACTTTCCTGCCCTGTCCCCTTATACTGTAAGTTCCTTGTTCGCTCCTCTTTCATTTACTCTTTCTGTTGTATCTCCTTCACTGTAGTTTTCTCTCATTTAATTACACATTTATGTATCAGATTGAGATGTTCCACATTGGCAGAGTTGTATAAATACTTACGGTGCACATCCACTAATGGCAAACAATTATAATTCCACTGGCACCAGAAGAGGACTTAATCAAATCAGATTACAAGCAAACTTACTTCAACACACTCACAGCCTCATAAGTAGTAAATTAATATCTGTTATTATTTATGCATTATATTGAAGTCTAAAGCCCTACTAGAGGACTTGAGCCCGTAAGCTTCACTGGCTTTTTTATTGTAATAGCAAGGGAATTGTTTTAGAAATATTTTTCATTTGTGTCACATTAAAATCAACTCAAACTTATTGACTGAATCCAGTTAAAAATTGAGGCTAGAAGTATGTTGGTGACCGTTAAAGTTATAGGGGCAATTCCATGGAGTTTTGGTTCCAATACCAGGAGATAGTACAATGGAAAGTTGATACCACAATGCCCATGTATAATACTTGTGACCAATGAGAAATGTCTCTTCTGGGTTATTTTAGAATGGGGCATAGTTTGAAAGAAACTGAGCCCCCTAACCATGACAGATAAAATAAATATGTGATGGTAATTAGCTGATGAATCATACTTGTAATGTAACATGATCTGACCAAATTTGTTCAGTTTGGCTAGGTTTCAGTACATATAAACGTCATTGATTGTTGGCAACACAGTGTTAACAATCTTCAGAGTAACTGAAGATCTTTCTGTAAGCAGGCAATAATGTTTCTGATCACCCACTATTAGTTTATCACCATTGCAGTAGCATGTGTTTGTGGGTGGAATTACAGCAATAAAGGTATGATTATCTAGAATTATTTTGTTACAGGAGCAGAGATGTAAGCCCTAGTGGTCGTGCAGTAAGAATGCATTTAATTCCATAATAGAAAGCTAACATACCTCTTTACTAATTTCAGTTAAAAATATAGATATCGGTATAAAGTATTATAAAATGTTGAAAGTGTTTTTTCATCCTCAATGCTGGAATCAATATTTCTATACTTACAAAAATAGCCCTGACAAACACTATGAAGATATTAATAAAAAGGAAGCTGATACGAAGTTTTTAATTTCATTAATCATGAAATTATGTATCACGCTCCAGATTCACGGTCAAGTGAAGAGAGAATTCAAACCCATGGGAATGGGAGTAGTGAGAGCAACAAATGACATGAATATCATGGTGCAGTGTTCTGCCAGAGTGTATGCAGTGGCCACCATGAATCGGGAAGAGAGGTAGACCTGGGATTAAAGGGGGTATAAGAAGTACATCATGCAGGTCTCAAAACTTAACACAGAATTCTCTTCCTTGGAACAGTTGAGGAGCAACTCCCAAGCTTAGGCTAACCAAGCAGATTTGCTTGAGTTATTGGTACAGAAAGTTAATCAGCAGAACTCCTGATGGTGGAGGTTAGATTTCAAGCCACCAACTTTTCTGTTTCCCATTATATATTTGGAGCTATTTCCCATTCTGTTTCCCATTATATATTTGGAGCTATTTTGCCCAATATTTGATTTGACCAGAGTTTGAATAGGTAGTAGAGACTTTGACTGGATCACTTGGTTTCCTAAAACTCAGATTTTTGGGCTTCTGATAGCAAAGGAGCATGGCTATAAGGCCAGTTGGTACTATTGAGTGAAGGAAGGGAAATGGGGTAGGAATATGTGCTGTATTATCTGTACTATGCCTAGACTATGGAGGATTGTATTAGGGAATGTCTGCACTGTGGGGAATTGGGAGGGGGAGTGGGGAATGGGGGAACTGTTGAGCAATGGCAGGAGGAGTTGCTGAATGTTGTGTTTGTCATATGGGATATTCGTACTGTGCAGATTTGAATCAAGGAATCTGAGTGCCATGGGGGAATTGTACATTACTGGGGGGAATTGCTTAATGGTGTGTTTGTGTTATGGGATAGCTGTGTCATGAGGACTTGTCTGAGGGCTGTCTCTGTACTACAAGGGGGGCTGTGCATTGTGAGGTAGGGATGGCTGCATGATGGAGTGTTCGTGAAATGGGATAGTTGCACTATGTGTATTCTGTACTATGGGGTGTTGGTGTTTTGGGGTGATCATTGAGCAGGGTGTACTGTGGAGGATAGAATGGGATTGTATCATTGGTTATACTTCCATTGTGATGTGTTTTTATCTGGAAGCATTTGTACTAAAGGAAATATTACCATGAGGGTTTAGTGTCATGGAATGTTTATATACCATAGGGTGTTTATGCTATGGAATGTCTGTATGGGGGGCAGGGGGCGGGGGTTGTACAGTTGGATAGCTGGGCTAAAAACTGGGAGGTAGTTGCAATGGAGGGGTCTTCTTAAGTGAAGAATGGGGTTTGTACTATTGTACTTTCATACAATGGAGAAGAAATTCTCATACTGGCTAACTGTTCTATGAGTATTTGTGCTTTGGAGTGTCTTTATTACACTTATACCACACAGAGTTTGTACAGTTGTCTGTTTTATTATAAGATATTTCTGCATTTGGGTATCCCTGCAATAGAATCTTAATGCCATAGAACGGCATTGTAAAATGTCTGTACTATACGGAGTTTGTACTAAAGACTGGTGGGGGATTATTTACGATGTCTGTGCCTTCAGGTGCATGTGCAATGGTCTATTTGTGCCACAGGATGTCCGTGCTATGGAGCCTCTGTGCAAAGGGAATGTATTGTGGTTTGGGATGGTGGGGGCAGTGTATGTTATGTCTGGACAATTGGTTTGTAGAACAGGATATCTGCACAATGGACAGACTGACTTCAGAGCAGCTGCAAATTCTCAGCAGACTAAAATCTGGCACCCGCCTACTACAAATTAGGTTGATTTCTATCAACCAGCTTAGAATTACTGAAAACAAAAGCAAAATAGTCCAGATGTTGGACATCTGAAATAAAAACAGAAAACTCTGGAAATATTCTGCAGGTCAAGCAGCATCTGTGCAGAGAGAAGCAGAGTTAACATTTCAGGTCAATGATCTTTCATCACAACTGGGAAAAGTTACAGATGAAATAACCTTTAAGTTACATGGAAAGAGGGATGAGATTGTAGATGTACTTCTTCCAGTTTAATCTGCTACATTCAATTTTCATGGGGTGAACTATTCTACACTGGGAAAACTAAACAGGGATTGGGTGGCCACTTTCCAGAACACCTCCATTCATTTAGCAAGTTTTCAGTCGCTCTCACACTAACTCTCCCTCCCACACTCACTGCAATCCCTTTGTCTCCAGCTTCCTACACTGTACCAATGAAGCTTAACTATAAACTGAAGGAGTAGCACCTCAACCTCAGACTTGGTACATTAGAGTTTTCTGGATTTAACTTTAGTTAAACATCCATTCCAAAATTATAACTCATTTCCAACATTCAGTCTTATTCTCTCTTCTAATTTATGCTTCTTTCCAACCCCATTTGCCTCCTTCATTTTACACCTCCCCAAACATACCATTTGTTGCTTACTAGCCTTTGGTTCCCTCTTTTCAGCCAGCATGGACATCACTTGTTACATCTAATCTCTTCTGGTCCCCATCCTACCACATGATTTTCCTTCTGTTCTCTCTGCCTCTCTCCTTTTGTGTCCCCAGAGCTCCAATCCCAATCCCAATCAATGACCTCTCCTTATATCCCCTCAGCCTGCCCACACTACTACCACTGCCACCTTCAGGAAAAGTGAACAGGAGTAGGCTTGCCTCGAATGCCCCTCTCCATAGTTCTGGTGCCAAACTTCTATCAGAAATGGCCCCTTCATTCGGACCTTGTGGTTGATTTCTCTCAAATTATAACTGCGGCACATCAGTGCTTTCAGGAGATGGGAGACAAAATCTGAAAGAAAAATAACACCATATTATCTTCCTTGGCTTTGACTTGATTAATTTACTTCAATGATCTTTTAGGTCATGGAGATATCAAGGTATAAGACTGACAAATAGATTGAGAAATAGGTTCATGTGGCAACATAGTAAATCAAAAGTATTATCTCTATTGAAACCTAGATTGTACCTACATGTGGTGTCTGGAAGGTGCTTTTGTATTGCTGCTGGCATAAATAAAGAAACAGAGGCAGAACCATAAGCAGAATGTTCTTTATTGAAGGCGGTAGCTCTCAGCTAAACTGCAGTGCCTGGCACAACAATGTGTCAAGAGTCATACCAAGTGATACACTATGGTTCAAAGCATGAAGGTTCAATCCCTCACTTGTACTTGGTTGGCCAAAAATAATGGTGGCACATCTGCAACTAACTTGTGTTAAGGCATGAGGGGAAACGTAATGCTGGAGTTCTTCCTTCCAGATTAGAGTCCAATGACTATTACTGAGAATCAAGACAGATTATGGGATGCTCAAGGATTGTGATGCATCCTGCAGTTAAATAGCCTGACACCCACTACCTAGGCTCACATACAATGTATAACCATGTAGAGATGCTTAATGGTGAAAACTTAATGAATCACTGCCTTGGGGGTAGCAGAGGGAAAACTTCAGCCATTATTGTACCCAGCTTCAAAAAACTACAGAGAATTCCATCTCTCCCCTTGGTGTTAAGTAATAACAGACACTGAACTGTTTGCTAAATTCTGAGGGAGCTGCAAGGAAGGAACTCTTCAATAAACATTTACAAATTAGTTAAAAATATAAATGCATCAAATCCCATGATCTTGCATCAGAAAAAAGACTCGGCAAAAAAAATCACAGTATTTGGCCCAATGTCAAAATAGTACAGACTGTACCATCTTCTCTCTGGAAGCCCCGTGCAGAAGTGATCAGACTCTGATGAATGATGGCACAGGCAGGGGAAGTGACTCACACGTACCATTTTTTTTTCTCTTCAGAGGAGTTTAGTGGAACAAGAAAGTGTGCCAATTTTTTTTGTGGTTTAGCTGAATCGAATAGAAACATCAGACTTTAATAGATTTAAATGCAGCTGCCCTGAAACTGCCAGTCTCATCTTGTTATGAAAACTCTGTAGTACCAACTGTCCACTGTTTTAAAGATGATTTGAATAGGGATTTTGCAGCAATGAAGAACAGATTTTACTCATAATAATTCCTGAGTTATTGTGAAGGCTTGTGAAGAAGAATGACTGAAGCTGTTAGCTGTTAACAGTGAGCACTGAACTAATCCAGGGAACAGCTGGACTCCCAAGACTATCACTTTATTAATCATTTAGTCAGCTTGAATCCTCAATGCATTATTTCTTTGAGCAGCCTCATGCTCAATCATTAGAATCTTTGTTGTTCTTATACAGTCCGTGTGAGAGGAATTTAAGCAGTTCTGCTCTTCAGATTAGTTTCCTCCACATCGAACAGTCCCTTCGGAGAATGGTCTTCAGTCAGACGTCACAGCCAATCGCCCGGCTGCCCAGTCACTGTGCTGTGTTTAAAAAAAAAGGAGAGATGAAGCAGAGCTGGGAGGCAGCAGAGCTCAGAGCTGACTCACTTTAGGATCAATCTGCTTCTAACTTACAGCCGTGGCTCTGTCTGTATGCAGCAGCCTCTGTGTTGAAGAGTTCACTTTAAGTAGTCAACAACTAGTCACTGAGGAGAAGAATTAGAAGGAAAAATGGATTCAGAATCTGGAGAACTGAGTGAAGGGGATATGTCTCCAGGTAAGTTTTTTTTTATATCTAGGGAAAGGACTTTTCATGAAACTATTGAAACCTTTATTCGATGTGCGTACCTGTTATGTGGCACAAGATAACAATCAAATCTCCTTTAAATAAGCTTTTCCTTTTCAGTTTGCTTCATTAAGCAAAATGTATACCACTTGTGTTTCTAAAGTAACAGAAGAATATGCAGAAAAATGCACCCAGCTCCTTCAGAGGAAGCTTTAGAATGATGCTGTACTTCCTGTACAGTCTGTTATTTGTGCTTTTCATTTCTTAACTTGTGATTAGTATTGCACGCTGTCCTCCAGGAGTGTCTGTCAAATGAGCCAAAGACAGAGTCTGCACAAATTCATTGGAAGTGGACCCAGTCAAGTACTTCTTAAAAAATATTTTTTGTACTTTTCATTTCACAAATGGGAAGAGTTCCAAATTCAGCAGGATTTATTTCCGTTTCACTGCTATTGAATTCACTTATGCAAGGGATAAAAGACAAAACCTGTTTCACATCTGCATTAAACGGTTCTTATTTTTGTAGTTCAGGCCAAGTTTCCCCAAAGGGGCTCTCAATTCACAGTGTAGTTTTAGAACAAAATATCGCTACGGGCAAGCAAGTTGATCTGTTTATTGCTGAACAGTAATGGGGTGGACAGGAGGTGGAGGGGAGGGTGGGGTAGAGGTGCAGGTGTTAGGTGTAGGGTCGGGGCACTTGAGTAAGCAGCCAGGAAATACTCTGAGCTTATACCATTTTTGTTAAGCAAGCAACAAATGTTGGAAACTTTTCCACTCCACATCAATATCTATCTTAAAACGTGTTAATTCCTTTTGGAAAATACCAGGATTTCCGGCCTTTGTGTTAATGAGCAAATATTTCTGAAATTAACACTTGCCTTACCAGATTGACAATCTCATTTTTATTTGTTTGAATCATCTCTCCTGATTCATGATAAAAATGTTCATTGTGCAACCTTAAGTCCACAGTAAATAAACTCTGATCTCCTTGATACCAGATTTACACCAGCTGGAAATCAGTGACAACACTAGCTGGTGTGAACAGACCGACGTGAGTCAACTGTCACTTCCTGCCACACAGGAAACGATGATGGCTGTGATTGTGCACTCCCAGCAAGGGGGAGAAAGCTTGGCACACTTACATCCCTTTTTTACTTTTTGCTTGGCTGCCGAACTCTTGCTGATTAATCCAAGTTCATTGGTGCTGTAAGTTCAGGGAACTTATTTTAGAATCATAGAGTTGTACAGCACATACAGGGGCCCTTCAGCCCACAACATCCATGCTGACCTATTTGCCCATCTGCACTAATCCCATTTGCCCACATTAGGACATTACTGCCGTTGCAAAAATTACTGCCACAAAACTACAAATTCTGCCCCAAAACAACAGATTTCACAACATGCGTCAGTGATAATAAACCTGATTCTGATTAGGACTGTATCCTTCTATGCCTTGCCTATGTAAATGCCTATCTAAATGTCTCTTAAACTGATTCCACCAGCTCCTCTAGCAGCGAGTTCTAGATATCAATGTGTATGAAACATTTCACTCAAATCCCCTTTAAAACTCCTTCCTCTCACCTTAACCCTATGTCTTCTTGTTTTTAATACCTGTCCCAGGCGAAAAGACTGACTATCTATCCTATCTATGCCTCTTATAATTTTTTATACCTCTATCAGGTCACCCCTCCACTTTGGCTTCAGGGAAAACAAGCGCAGCCCATCCAATCTCTCCCCATAACTAAAATCCTCTAATCCAGGCAACATCCTGGTGAATCTCCTCTGCACCCTTTCCAGCATAGCCTCTTCTTTCCTATAGTGTGGCAACCAGAGCTGCACACAATACGGCAAGTGCGGTCTAACAAGGGTTAGACTGCAACATAATGTCCTAACTTTTATATTCTATGCCCCAGCCCATGAAGGAAAGCATGCCATATGCCTTCTTCACCAACCTATCTACATGTGTTGCCACTTTCAGGGAACTCTGGATTTAAACTCCAAGATACCTCTGTTAATCAACATTCCTTAGTGCCCTGTCATTTACTGTACATGTCCTACCCTGTTTGACTTCCTAAAACACATCACCTCACACTTGTTGGGATTAAATTCCATCTGCAAACGCTCCGCCCAACTTTCCATCTGACCTATGTCCTGCTGTAGCCTTAGACAACCTTTCTCACTATCCAGAACACCACTAACCTTCTTATCATCCACAAACTTACTAACGATACCTTCTACATTCACAGCCAAGTCATTACATATGAGAAAGAACAAGGCTCCCAGCACCGATTCCTTCAGTACACAACAGGTCACAGACTTCCAATCAGAAAATCATCCTTCCACCTCGACCCTCTGCCTCCTATCCTCAAGCCAATTTTGGAAATAATTTGCCATCTTGCCTTGGACCAGCCTACCATATGGAATTTTGTCAATGCATTCCTAACTTCTTTCTTAAGGTATCTCCTACAGACTCTATATTCCTTAAGAGACTCTCTCGATTCTAGTTGCTTATAACTGTCATATTCTTTTTTTTTCCCTGTTCAAACCTTCAATTTCCTTTGTCATTCAAGGATTCCTAATCTCGCCATCTTTGCCTTTCACCCTTACCAGAACACGTTAGTTCTGAACTCTTACTGGCTCCCTTTTAAAAGACTCTCACTTGTCAGCTGTCATTTTACCCACAAGCATCTACTCCCAATCTACTTTAGTCGAGTCCTTTCTTACCGTATTGAAATCAGCCACCCACAATTCAGTACCTTAGCTTGAGGACCAACCTTATCTCATCCCATAATGTGAGGGTTAGGAGTTGTGGGCATGCTATGTTGGCGCTGGAAGCATGGTGACACTTGCGGTCTGCACCCCAGAACATTCTACGCAAAAATGAGTGTGTATCGATGTACGTATGACGAATAAAGAAATCTTATCTTATGCCTTGAAACTTACAGAATTGTGTTTGCTATTCTCAATGTGTTTCCCAACCCACACTTCCACCACCTGGCCAGTTTCACTTCCTAAGATAATGTCGAGTACTGCCCCATCGCTTCTAGGACTATCTGCATACTGTCTCAAGACAACTTTCTTGGACGCACTAAGCAAATCCCACCCCATCTAAACTCCTTGCACTAAGGTAATCCCAGTCAGTATTGGGAAGTTAATATCCCCCACTACTATAATCCTATTACTCTTCCACCTTTCTGAAATTTGCTTATATATCTGTTCTTCTGTTTCCTGCTGACTATTGGGAGGCCCATTGTATAACCCCAGCAAAGTGACTGCCCCTCTCTTATTCCTAAATTCTACCTATATGGCTTTTTTAGACAAATACCCCCAGGATATCTGCTCTAAACATTGCCATTACATTCTCCCTGATCAGTAGTGCAACTTTCCTCTTATTTAACATTCCCCTGTGTCACGCCTGAAGCTTCTGTACCCCAAAACACTAAGCTGCCAGTCCTGCCCATCCCTCAACCCCATTTCCATGACTGCAATAATATCATAATTCCAAGTGCTGATCCATGCTCCTAGTTCATCTGACTTACCTGTGAGTCTCCTTGCATTAAAGTAAATGCAATCGTGTGCCAGCTCTGCCATGCTCCCCAACCTGCCTCTGTCTGCTCTTCCCACTGTACTTGCTAGATTTATCCTCTACCTTTTTCTCCCCACCTGCTGCACCGCTACAATGTTCTCCACCCT
Source organism: Pristis pectinata (assembly GCF_009764475.1). Taxonomy (NCBI): domain Eukaryota; kingdom Metazoa; phylum Chordata; class Chondrichthyes; order Rhinopristiformes; family Pristidae; genus Pristis; species Pristis pectinata. Next base: position 14,228,745 of record NC_067432.1, read on the forward strand.
CCTGCGCAATTAGTTTCAACTCTCCTGAGTAAGGTGAACAAACCTCCCTGCAAGGATATTGTCCCCTTCCAGTTTAGGTGCAACCTGTCCTTCTTGTATACGTTCCACCTACCCCAGACAGGACCCCAATGATCCAAGTACCTAAAGCGTTCTCTGGTGCACCAGCTCTTTAGTGACATGTTCACCTGTCCTATCCTCTTATTTCTACCCTCACTAGTACGTGGAACAGAGAGTAATCCTGAGATTAGGAGCTGAGAGGTTTTGCTTTTCAACCTTCTGCCTAACATCCTAAACTCATGCTGCAGGGCCTTATCCCCCTTTCTACCTATATCTTTAGTACCAATGTGTACTACAATTCTGGCTGTTTTCCTCTTCCCCTTCAGAAGGTTCTGTACCCAATTTGAGACCTCCCTGACCCTGGCCCTAGGGAGGCAACAGACCATTCTGGAATCTTGCTCTCTGCCACAGAATTGCTTGTCTGTTCCCCCCACTAATGAATCCCCCAGTGTTACTGCTCGCCTGGACATTTCCCTCCCTGGCTCTGCATCAGAGCCAACCGTGGTGCCACAAACTTGGCTGCTGCTGCCACTTTCCTCTGAGAAGCCATCTCACTCAATAGTATGTAAAATGGTAAACTCGTTTGAGAGGGCATGACCATAGAGAACTCCAGCAGTACCCGTGCAGTGTTTCAGAACTCTGTTACAGGGTCCTGGATAAATACAAGCAATTTCTGTGACATGTTAGTGTAAAAATCACCAAGACCAATTTCAGCTCCAGCAATTCATAACACCCAGTCTAAATGTAAATGAGCTGCATACTAGTCAAACACATTTATATAGATATACATTTGGAGGCAGCGTGGTTACATAAAAGAGAGTTACCTAGGAATCAATCCACAGTTGGTAGCACTAAACTTGTTGTACAAATGCGTCAATGAGTTGTACCCTACCTACGTAATTCATTCCAATGACTTCATAATTTGTTTAGATGCTGACTAAACTCTGCTGTCGATGCCACTTGAGTTGTGAAACAGTATCTTTGAAGTGGTCTCCTTCCGTCACAGTTCCGAAAGGTTAAATAAGCGCGGCTGGTATCACTCGGTGCTACCAGTTTCTGCCAGTTCTTTTACCTCCTTCCTGTCATCGGGAAGATAAAATTAAACAGAAGGAAGAATTATATTTGCATAATGCTCTTTCCAAATTCAGGATCGTCCAAAGCATCTTGCAGCCAATGAATTATCTTTCAAGTGTAGTCACAGTTATTCTTCTACTGAGGCAGTCTCTTGGGATTGAGGATGACTTACTTCCATTCCAGTTCTGTGGTTCTGAGGTGGCTGATGAAGCCAATATGGGAACGGCAGACCCTTCCGCAGGTGGGAAATAGGTGCCTGAAGGGGTGGGCAGGTGGGTCACTGTCATAATATGGCAAATGCGGCAGCCAATTACTGCACAGCAAGCTCCCACAGACACCATAGAGTCACTGAGCACTACAGTACAGAAACAGGCCCTTCGACCCATCTAGTCCATGCCAGCCTGGTTTTCTGTCTAGTCCCATCTACCTGCACCTGGACCATAGCCCTCCATACCCTCTCTCATTCATGTACCTATCCAAACTTCTTTTAAATGTTACAATTGAACCCGCATCCACCACTTCCACTGGCAGCTCGTTCTACACTCACACCATCCTCTGAGTGAAGATTCACTCAGTTTCCCCTTAATATTTCACCTTTCACCCTAAATCTATGACCTCTAGTTCTAGTCTCACCCAACCAGAGGGGAAAAGGCCTGCATGCATTCACCCTATCTATACCCCTCATAATTTTGTGTACTTGTTTGTATAATTTTCTATACACAGCGTGATAACAAGCAGATAATCTGCTTTGATGATGTTGGTTGACTGAGGGCAGTGGGGAAAAGAGACAAGTTGTGGAATGGGATCTTTCACATCCACCAGAGAAGGTGCTACATACAATTAGCTGGAGGAACTCAGCAGGTTGGGCAGCATCTGTGGGGGTAAGGAATTGTCGACATTTTGAATCGAAACCCTGCATCAGGACTGGGCTTTGACCCGAAACGTCGACAATTCCTTTCCCCTCCGCGGATGTCACTCAACCTGTTGAGTTCTTCCAGAAAATTGATTGTTGCTCCAGATTCCAGCATCTGCAGTCTCTTGTGTCCCCAGGAAAGGGGCTAGTCTAGCATCCCACCTGAAAGATGGCACCTTCATCGTCAGTTTTGGAATGCAACTTTGGCGTTGATGCTGAGGTCCAGTCTCCAGGGTAAGAGGAACCCACAAGTTACTGAGTCGGAACCAAGGGTGCTTTCACTGAGCTGCAGCTGATGGCTGATACGAGGGAGCAATTGACAGCACCACTACGGAACAAACTCACATGCAAAATAAGCACCTTTCTTTTGATGCTGCACTGTTGCAGGTTCTGAATCCATCCTGTAGTGTAAATAGGAGGAATTGAGAAATACCAACCTTACCCCTCCCCAGGCAGATTGACACTACAGGCAGTAGGATGACTTTTCCTCGAATTTGCTAACTCGATCGTTAAACCAAAAGTTACTCCACATATAAAACAGCAACAAAAACAACATATTGTGTTTACATGCCACATTTAACTTAGCAAAGTTTCCCTACATTTCTCAGAAACATAACCATAAGTTCAACACTGAGGCACAGATGGAGATGTTAGGTGAAGGAAGGTGGTTTTGAGAGTGGATTAAGGGATTGAGTTGAGGAGGAAGAGCAGAGAGTTTTAAGGAGGGAATTCCAGAACTTAGAGTCTTGACCTCAGAAGACACGGCTGCCAAAGGTGGAGTAATTGAATTGAGACATGATCATGGGGCCTGAACTGGAGGAATACAGATACCATATTGTGGCAGTGTTACTAACTAATAATTTCTGGGTCTAGTCTCATGATTCTAGACATGAAATCAAATCCCACCATGGTAATTAGAGAACTTAAATTCATTTGTATTTAGAATTAAAAGCAAGCATGAAATTACTAGATTGTTGTAAAGGCCCACGTGGTTTGTCCAACTCCCTTTGGAAAGGAGATCTGGTGACCCTATCTGGTCGGGCCTATGTGTGACTCCAGATCCACACCAGCTTGTTGATTCTTAACTACCCTTTGGAATAGCCGTGCAAACCATTTAGTTCAAGGACAATTAGGAACGATGGCGGTCAATAATGCAAATCCCATGAATGAATATTTTTACAAAATCTCAAAAATTAAGGTTGGAGGAGGTTACAAATGATAAGGAGAGGTGAGTTCCTGGAGAAACTTGGAATCAAAGATGAGAATTTAAAGTTAATCCATCAATTAAATAGGAGCCAGTAAGAACAGAGGTGAGGGGTGAATGGGCTGGTGTGAGGGAGGACACAGGCAACACATTTTTGGATGACCTCAAACCTTTAGCATAGTCTGGCCTAGATGTAACAGGGAGGTTTCAACAGCAGGTGAACAGATAGGAACAGAACTGGTGAAGTTTTGGAGGTGGCACAGATATCTAGCCTGAGGTCCCTCTTGGGGTCAGAGGACAAATGGCCTTGTTCAACTTCAGATACGCCCTGGTGAGGGGATGGGAGGTGGTGGTTATGGAATGAAGTTTGTGATGGAGGTCAATGACAATGCTCTCATTCTACTTCAACATTCAACTGGAGAAAACTTCTGCCCCTCTAGCACTGAATGCTGGCCAATTTCGAGACAGCGGAAGGGTTGATGGAAAAGATGGATGGCTGGGTTTTGTTAGTGAATATGAGGAAGCTGGAGTTGTGTCTTTTTATGATGTTGTGAGAGGAAGGCATAGATGAGAAATGGGAAATGCTTCCCAAATTAATACGGCAGGATTGGGAAGAGAAACAAACCCCTGTAGATGGTTTTAAGGCTACAGCTGGATAGACAAGAATGGAACCGAATATCCATGGTGCCACCTCACCAAATTACATTCTGCCAAAGGCTGCAGACAAGTTGAGAAAGACAGGACAGAATAGCTAAGCTCTTCACATGATATAGGATGTAATTTGTAATTTTAATTAAAGGTACTTTGGTACTGTGGCAGGGTGGAAACCTAACTGGTCGGATTCAAAAAAGTAATCTCAGGAAAGATTGGGGTACATTTGGGAAATAGGGAAATGGAATGAATAGCAGATATCAAACAATAGGAACAGTCAGACCGCACTATGAATGGGCTCAACAGCCTCCAATGTGTTGTATTGCACCTTAACACAAGCAGTTCATTGCTCGGATCACAGGTCAGCCACATGGTATTTTAGAAACATTAAACAAAAAATAAATTCCAGCGATGCATGGTGACTATAAACCATATGCCTTACTTCATTCAGTTTCCAAGGGATTTAAATGTTCATAAATAAACTGCTCTGTTTCAGTGGAAACATCTGGATATATTGCTTGGAACTGAATTGGGTTTATGAAAGTGTAATGCAGTGTAAATATTTTATGCATTATTAACTCATTTAAAGATATCTTGGAGAATTTTTGTGGTTAACCCTTGAAACATTTTTATTATGGCCAGAAGATAAGCAGTGAAGTAACAACTGTGTTAAGTTCAGATGAGGGAAGGCAGGCAGCATCCTTCCAGATGAACCCTGTGCACTTACTTAAAATAAAAACAAATAATGTTGAAATACCCAGAGGGTTAGGCAGCATCCATGGATGGAGAAACAGAGTTAACATTTTCACAGATGTTTTCTAATCCACTGTGTGTTTCTGGTTATTTCTGTTTTTATTTCAGATTTATAGCATCTGCTGTTTTTGATTTTCATTTCGTGTCCATTTGTTGCTCTATCTAATTTGCACTTAAATGTCTCCAAGGTTTTTATGTGTTTTCTGTCATAATCCATGTCTCCCAGTTTGATTATGTTGGTGGAATTCCTGCCTCTTGTGCTTGTTATTAAGTCCCATGTCAGAATCTAGACACACCAGCAGCGAATGCTATATTGTCAGTGGTGCTGTGATTGGGTGTATGTTCAACTTAGGTCTTGTTCAGATGTGGAGTAAAAGATGTTTTTTATTTTTCAACCAAGGCATGAGGATTAAGTTGCCAATAAAATGGTCTTTTTTTAATGTGAGTTTATTTTGGTGATACTGTCAACTGAGTGTGACATCTGCCTAGACTTACCTGTACAAAACAGGTAAAGATCACAATTTGAAGAATGACTTTGCCAAACTCCAGTATTGATGATGAACAGCCTCTTCATGCATTTGTTTACTAAGCTGCTCTGTTATCAAAGTGATGGGGGAGTCCGAGATCAGCTCCATCTAAAAGCTGCATTTTTAACACAACAACCCAGAAAGCAAAAGATTTCACAACATTGTGACATGGAGTCAAATCACCCATTCTGCTTACAGGCCTGAAGCCAGATTCTCTTAGGCTATTGAATATTTGAGTGCCCGAGTGAAAGAACCACTATTGTTATATATCACTGTATATTTCAACAGTCAGTGCCAGCATGAATTTTCAAACACATAATTACAATGTTTGTTCACCAGGCTTCTGACCTTTATCATTTCCAATTTGGGTAATGCACCATACAATAGGAACATAGAATAGAAAGGATAAAGCAACTCTTACAGTATACTACCTAAGCATCAGTGAGATACCTATTCTATTTGGTTACTTGATGAGTTTTCACAGTGATCAACAGACGAGGGCATGTATTCTGCTTTTAGCACCCAATGTGAGGATGAAGTGTTTCCTTGTCCAGTCCATTGTAGTTAGAAAACATATAAGTCTCCTAATTTGCCCCACCAACGTGCCTTCTCATAAAGATCAGAACAATACTTCCCTTCTAACTACACCGATGTTATTCTATTTTCAATAGTAATTATTTCTCTTTTAGGAAGAATGGCAGTTAAAGGCTGAATTATGGTCTTGTAGACCAGTGCCCACAAGAATCTTGGTTTATTGCATCTTGCTTTATATTAAGCCTAATTGCAGTAAAAGAGAAGAGATGTCCATTCTCTTCAATTTGTTTGTAGTTGACATGAAAGGATAAGAATGGACCACTGCAGGTCCATTCCCAGGTTAGGACAGGGTTCTGTTCCTGAGAAGTGTTGGTAAATCGAACTGTTCAGAAGTTGGAAATGAACAACAACCGTGTCTGGGAGAGAATCACAGACACGGCAGTGACGGGGGAGCAAGGAGGTGCAGGAAGAGTGGCCGCCAGCTGGCCTCACTGACTCAGTGAGCGAGCGAGTGAATCTGCTCAGTTCTCCCAGCTCTGCCCGGGTCGACCCAAACCCCAATTGTTGTGGTTGGGGGCGATGGGGTAGAGTGAGGGAGGGGGGGGAAGTGGTAGGGATTGATGGAATGCAGAAATACCCCGTTTCCACCCAGCAGAAGGTACCTGCATCCCCGCTGCAGCTGGCAAATCCATCCCGCCGGTCTCCCAAACGCTCGTTCACATGTACGGGCTGTCCGTAAGCTGGCCGTTTGTAACCCCGGGATGGCCTGCGCTTATCCCACAAAACATAAGAATTTCATAACAGCATAAAGTAGTTTTTCTCTAGACAATAGTGGCATCACTGCAGTGACTGTGGCTGTAGACCATTGCCTCACCCTACCCTTCAAATATATTTCTCTCAAAACTACCTCCATGTGTTTTTGAATTCCTAAATATAATTTAGAGTCATACAGCATAGAAACAGGCTCTTCAGGCCACTAAGTCCATAAACCATCAAGCAGCCATTAACACTAAACTAATGTTTTTATTCTCCCCACATTCCCATTAACTCCCTCTAGATTCTCCCACTCACCTACACACTAGGGACAATTTATAGTGGCCAGTTAACCCACCAACCCACACACCTTTGGGATACGGGAGGAAACTGGAGGACCCAGGGGAAACTCATGCATTCACAGGGAGAATGTGCAAACTGCACACAGACAGCACCAGAGATCTGAACCGAACCCAGATCACTGGAGCTGTGAGGCAGCGGCTCCACCATCTGCACCATTGTGCCACCCCTAGGAGGAACTTACAGGGAGCAATGCGCTGATACCTTTATCACAGTTTGTTATTCCAATCTTCCTTTGCTGATGGTCTATTTCAGAAAGAAAAATTGAATTCCTCTTTTCCAATGCAGTCATTAATTTGAAATGTTGATCATTGTTTAGAAAGCCACCAGCTCATTATGCTCTTTACTTGCTTCTAATTTATTTGTTGCTGTTCTGCTTAATGGTTGAAGATATATTCTACTTGTGTTCTTTGTTAGTGCCTCATCAATTTTCTTATATTTCATGGTACAGATTAATGGATCACCCTGTCCTGTTCATTCCCCAAGCATTTAATTATTGCCCTACTTATTCTAGGATATAGGTACAGCATAGTTTAACTGAAGACTGTCCCATTTGTATTATTCCCCTGCTCCTGAAGTATTCACGGTGTCTTAGAAAGGTAAAAAAAACATTTATCATAAACCTTTTCTCAACCTATGCTCTGATCTTCCTCTCTAATATTTCAGCACTCGATATGGTGAATATTGCTGAGGTTTTTTTTTCCTTTGAGGTTCTCTCATTCGCACTTGGAAACTTCCTCTGGAGCTTGCTATCCTACCTCTGCCTACACCATTGGTTCATGCACAAGCTTCAGTCTGCAGTTATTTGCCTTCTCTCTGCTCATATACGTTCCAAATTCTGGTTTATGAGAACAAAGGATGCAATTCAGAATTCACAGTTAATGCTTCGAGGAAACTCTTGTTTAACTGAGGAGTCCTTTATAAATATTTCTGTTATTTTCACTCTGTTCCAACCTGGATAACCACTCAGCACTTGACTCGTTCTGAATTTTCCTTTATTGGTCACTTACAACATAAAGAATTTATTAGACTGATCCACAACTTGTGAGAGTGGGACATTTCACCAGAATTTGCCTGATTCCTTGAACTGATTTTTGATCTGAGAGACTTAAGAAATTAGATTAACTTTCTAAAACTGGCAATTAAATGGAGCTTAGCTCATAAAAAGGCATTGCTAACTTGTACATAGAATTAGTTCAGGAAATTCCATTGCTCTGCAATTGTTAATTTGTAGATGGTGTCCAGAGATTCAGGAGTCTACCGAGGAGAATGATTTCTTGCTTGTAGCATGAAGCTTTGATGCGCCAAGAACACTCATTCACAACCTTAAATATTTACTGCTCCACCAGTGGCACATTGTGGCTGCAGTGCTTACCTTCAACAAGATTTATTATAGGCAACACTTTGGCAACACCTTCCAACCTTGTGACCCCCACCACCTAGAAGAGCAAGGCCTTATAAGAATGATGCTAACTCTGATGTCTCCAGACATTTTCCTGATTTGGAACTAACAATTCCATTAGGTGACCATCCTGTAACAGCCCTCCTTGACAGCAGAGTGGGAGGTCCATCAGTACAGACTGCAATACTTCAAGGAAGCAGCTCATCGGCACATTATCAAGACAAGTATGAATGGGCAGTGAACGCTGTCATTGTCAGCAACTCCTATATACCATGAATGAATAAATGACAGATATATATGTACTTTTTATCCACAGAAGGAAACTATTAAAAATTAAATTTGTCTAAAATACACTACATGGTATGGCATTGAGACATGTTATTTGTGATGATCCCAATTCAATAGAACATAGGTTCAGAAAATACTTCGTTTGCTGACTATTATCCATTGACTCTTATGTTGAAGAATACTTCTAAATACCAGATGAGGACAACATTTATTTCAGACAAGAATCAAATAGCTTACTGACATTCATTGACTATTTCATATAAAAACAATTACTATTTAAGGAAGACTATTAAAAAACTGAAGGCCTTTGTCATCACCCAGTTCTGCATTCTCATCTCCTTCCATGTGAGACAACTTAAATTCACACAGTTGGGTCATGGTAAAAGAATACCTCTGATCTTAGTAATACCTTGATTTTTGTTTGCTTTGTTTCACCGAGTGTTACACTAATTGTCGTTGTCTTTCAGCCCCATTCCTCTTTTTTTATTCACTTAAGTATTTGTATGACTTTAAAAGGAATTAAGTCAGACTCTCTTGGGTTCCAAAGTTGTCCAAATGCTTGACAGCTTTGGCAAAAGCTCAACCTTTAGAACTTGAACTGGGGAATAAATAGTCAACGTAATTTGGCTGAAATACTAAAAGAAGAATTAGTCAAACCTAATTCACTGGTCAAGAGCCAACTTTTCAATCTCCGCTTGAATTGAGTTTGGTTGATTGATTAAAAAAAATGTCTGAAAGGAAATTTAGAATTCTGGCTAAGAGACAATATAGCAGATTGTTAGATATTTTGCTTTTATTTTATATGAAAGCATTCATTTAAATTTTGTTGACTTCAGTAAAGCAAATTAGCATTGAGGAACTATTGAGCCTAACAGTGTAAAAGGTCCAAATTAAGACTTGCGAAGATAAGAGAAAGAGATTCTTAGTTAAAGTAAAAAAAGGTAACTTTTCTCAACAGCTATAAGAAGTTACATTTATAAGTCTGCTATAACGTGATGCTTTACTTCAAGGCTTTTCAAGTTAAAAAACAGCAGGATAAGGGAAAACAAAAGGGCGGGGGGGGGTGGGAACAGAGGGGAATGGTTACCATGTGAGCATCGATTTCTCTAACTTCCGGTAACCACACCTTTCTGTACCACCACCCCCCTTTTTGTTTTTCCTTATCCCACCAGCCCCATCACCCCTTCTCTTTCCCCTCCCCGCCCTCTCGATCTGCCCATCACCCACATATTCCTCCCTCCAGTTCTCCTTCTCACCTTCCTCCCTTCATTCCATAGTCCACTGTCCTCTCCTATCAGATTCCATCTTCTTTAGCCCTTTGTAACATCCACATATCACCTCCCAGCTTCTTGCATCATTCCCACTCTCCTCCTCCCCCATTTACTTATCTTCCCCCCTCACTGAAATCCACCTATCTCACACCAGCTCTTGCTCCACCCCCCCCCCCAACCCTTTATACTGGCTATCTCCCCTCTTTCTTTCCAGTCCTGATGAAAGGTCTCAACCTGAAACATCGACTGTCCATTTCCCTCCATAGATGCTGCCTGACCCGTTGAGTTCCTCCAGTATTTTGTATGTTACTTAGGTTAACAACTTGCTAAGAATTACATTCTCAATAATCATGTGCTTCAAGACACATCACTAATTGCAGATTATTACTGTGGAGAAGAGTAAGCAATATCTTCTTTTTCATTAAAAGAGAGAGATTCTCCCAAAATCACCAAAGTTATTTTAGATTTAACTGTACTTATTGCTTCACCCTCCAGACATATTTAGCTCTTCAGAACATTCCTCTCCCTGCCCTATGATATTGCTATTCACCAACATGTACCTCTGAATGACAGAAACAAATTAATTGATGTTAAAGTTTAGGGCAATTATTGCAGTAATTTGGTTATTGTTGGTGTTACTGGCCTTAAACAAAAAATGCAACTTTAGCCTCAGAATAATGCGAAGCGGTTCATGTTAACAAGTGGCAGTGAGTGTGACTTTGTTGAGATTACCTCACATGAGACCACCCCAAAGAGGAAACTGCTGATACTTCACATAAATTGCACTTATAAAGTTGATTTAACACCAAGATTTAAGCTATAAAGTAAAAGTCACATAACCAGTTGTAAAGCTTCTAATTCAAAACAACCAATATTAAAATAGCTATAAATATATACACCAATTTTTTTCCTGCAAGTTTTTAGCATATTGGGTCTAGAAACATGAACTGATTTGGATTTTCAAAACTCTAATTGCACCAAAATGTATTCTGTTTTTTTTGGAGGGGAGAAAGTTCCCACCATGAAGCACTAAACGTTTAGCATCTATCTTAAACACAATTCCAAAACATCTAAATAGTGTCAAAACTGCTCTGAAGAGGAAGACATTATTTTAATGATCCAAGAGTGAGGTTGGAGACAAAAGAATTAAAACGTAGTTTCCCAGATTTGTGCCACTTATCTGCAGCTTGCCACTTTCCAAGCTGGCTTCAGTCTCTGCACACACGTTCCAGCAGCAAAAGCCCATAATTAATAATTAATTAATGTGCCAGCTGCAAGCAGCTTGGAGACAACTGAGCATAATTGTTGCATGCAATCCAAAGTGTTGCCGAAAGATGTCAACTGATGAAGGTTTCCTCAACTTTTAATGATGGGCCTTTGTGACTGGAACTAAATATGTGACAAATGTAACCATTCTATTCTACAGTGCTAATCTGATGTTTTTTATTAGTGGTTGATATTGGGATTCCTATTGGAGACCTTCAATAATCTTTACCAAGCCTTGAGAATGGGATCCATCAGCCATATGAGGAGGTAGGATAAGGTAAATCCAAACTGGGGAGCAAATCTAATTGCATTCAAGGACACAGGGTATAAAATATGGGTCCTCGCCAGGTTATGACAGGGTTCTGTTCCTGTCAACTGTTTGCAATCAGAACAGTTCACAAGTTGGAAATGTGGCCGCAAACCAAATTCCCACAAGACAGAAGATACCTCTAGCCCCACAGCAGCCAGCAAATCCATCCTGCTGGTCTCCCAGATGCTCATTCGGATGTATAGGCTGTACATGAGTCAGGCATTCGTAAGCTGAGGAGGACCTGTACATTTCATGCATTCTGCACTTTCTGGGATCTAAAAGATATTCACTGGCAGTTTTAGTCAAATTTCTTTGATAATCATTTCTCCTGTTAGGAACGGAACTCAGTGGTTTTCCAGTTCTGCAAATCTGCCATTGTATTTCACTGGGATGTTCTGCACGTCTGTGGGGGGTAAGCTGGTAGAAAGGATTCTAAGGGATAGGATTCATGAACACCTAGAGAATCATGGACTGATTAGGGACAGCCAGCATGGCTTTGTGAAGGGAAGATCTTGCCTCACAAGCCTGATAGAGTTCTTTGAGGAGGTGACTAGGAAGATTGGTGAGGGTAGTGTGGTGGATGTGGTCTACATGGATTTTAGTAAGGCGTTTGAAAAGGTTCCTCATGGTAGGCTTCTTCAGAAGGTCAGAGGCCAAGGGATCCAGGGAAGCTTGGCTGTGTGGATTAGGAATTGGCTTGCATGTAGAAGGCAGAGGGTTGTGGTGGAAGGAGTGCCCTCGGATTGGAGGGCAGTGACTAGTGGTGTCCCGCAGGGATCGGTTCTGGGACCTCTACTTGTTGTGATATTTATAGATGACTTAGATGAGGGGGTGGAAGGCTGGGTTAGTAAGTTTGCGGATGACACTAAGATCGGCGGTGTTGTGGATAGTGTGGAGGGCTGTCGGAGCTTGCAGAGGGATGTTGATAGGATGCAGAGCTGGGCTGACAGGTGGCAGATGGAGTTCAATCCGGAGAAGTGTGAGGTGGTACACTTTGGAAGGACAAACTCCAGGGCAGAGTACAGGGTAAACGGCAAGGTACTTGGCAGTGTGGAGGAGCAGAGGGATCTGGGGGTTCATATTCACAGTTCATTGAAAGTTGCCTCACAGGTGGAAAGAGCTGTTAAGAAGGCCAATGGGATGTTGGCTTTCATAAATTGCGGGATTGAGTTTAAGAGCCGCGAAGTGATGATGCAGCTTTACAAAACTCTAGTTAGGCCACACTTGGAGTACTGTGTCCAGTTCTGGTTGCCTCATTATAGGAAGGATGTGGAGGCATTGGAGAGGGTGCAGAGGAGATTTACCAGGATGCTGCCTGGATTAGAGTGTATTGAATATGAGGAGAAGCTTAAGGTGCTAGGGCTTTATTCACTGGAAAGGAGGAGGATGAGAGGAGACATGATAGAGGTATATAAAATATTGAGAGGAATAGATAGAGTAGGCAGTCAGCACCTCCTTCCCAGGGCACCAATGCTCAAGACGAGAGGGCATGGCTTTAAGGTTATGGGTGTGAGGTTCAGGGGAGATGTCAGGGGGAGGTTTTTCACCCAGACAGTGGTTGGTGCATGAAATGCACTGCCTGGGGTGGTGGTGGAGGCAGATACATTGGACAGGTTCAAGAGCTTGTTGGATAGGCACATGGAGGAATGTGAGATAGAGGGATATGCAGGAGGAAGGAGTTAGGTAGTGTGAGGGTGGTTTGATGGATGGCACAACATGGTGGGCCGAAGGGCCTGTTTTGTGCTGTATGGTTCTATGGTTCTCCAGAGCTGACACTTCTTCTATTGGTTGAAGATTCTTTATATCAGACATTGTTAACTAATGCTTTGGGAATGGCCTATGTTTATCTCAGATAAAACAGTAATCTGTGCACAGGAACAAATGAGTTTAGCAGTCCTTGAATATGGAGGAATCAAAATTCATCCAGGCTTTGGAAAAGCAGTGGTGCCTCACACCTCAGTCTATCAGCAGTTGGGATTGAGTTCATGGTTTCTGCTCTCACCAGGTTGCCACTTCTGCCCATTCACCTTTAATGGGTGTCACTGTTTGGTGAGTGCAAGGTGGAAAATCCCATTTTCCATCTCTTGGTTGGCAGCTGATCACTTAGATCTGTGGTTCCCAAAGTAGCGCCACTTGGTAAACTATATGTCCTCACCCACTGCCCCCCATGCCCCTCCCCTTCCAAAAACACCTGATGCAGTCAAGGGCCTCGCCCCTTCTGGGCACAAAAGTACTGAAAGTTATGTTATTGGCTGATAACATAATGTTTGCTCTGGTAAAAATAATTGTTCATTAGCAAAATAGAAAATGAGTAACTTCCACTTCTCATCTGACCATTGACCTTAATGCTTGCACCATTCATTACAATGCTAATCTTATTAAGTCTTCTGTTTCCAACCTGCATTTCATCTCCTATCTCTTTGGCTTCTCAAAACTGAGATTTCCAATGATGCAGCAATAACTTCTCAAGAAATGTTGTATGCAGAGGATTGTTGCAGAGGAATTTTTAGTACAGGTGTCTAAGATTTTCCTTGTCATCAGTTTTACACCAGTGCTTCAACCCACTTGTTCAAATCATTGCATGGAACAGTGTCAATACACATCACTTCTGTTTGTTTTAAAGATCGTATGCCTGTAGCGTTTAGTTGTAGAACTATTACATTTATGGAATTATGGAAGGAAACAGCTGCACTATGCAAAGCAATTAGTTCCATTTAATTTGCAATTGAAAGCAAGATTCCAATTCTAACACAATGGATAATTTACATAAGATTTACATAAGAGCAAGATGAGTCACCAGACCATAGAGGTTCCTGAAACGAGGTAAGAGTGTTTAGAAGCAAAACACAAAGAAGCATCTGCTTTGAAGAAAATGTTAAGGCCACTGATGAAGTTCTAGTCAACTTTCTAATGAGGTACAACTGATTCTTTCAAATGCAGCAAGTCATGGTGACTTATACCACACCAAGGTTCAAGAAACATGATTTCACCAATCTAAGATTAAATTTAACTCTGAAAATCATCTTAAAATCAGTGTCCATCAATATATCCTGATCATAATGATCAATTTAAACTATGCTGCTCAACTCATTTTCTTCTGCTTCCAATTGTATGTCATTTCCCCTTTAAGGGAGAGAGAAGTATATCAAGAAGTATTGTGTAATATGAGTGGATGAAGTGGCTTCCATAGAGAATGTTGGAAGATATAAGATGCAGGAGTGGAGTTGGCACAAGTGCTTAGTGTGTGAGGATGGGGGGCAAGGATAATAATCTTAGGTATAAGTCCTGATTGTTAAGAGGTAAGTAATAGGTATCTTGAACCACAGTTAAGGCTAATGAATTTGGCATCTGACCTTGACCAATTAAATCCTTTGTGGCATTGCATTCCAAATCTTCAAGGTTAACCTCCTGGCCTCAACCTCCACAGGTATGAGAGGTATCTGCTCCCACTGTCTTATCATCAGGTGTCAGTGAAGGATGGAGTTTTGTGCCTGCCCATATTTATAGCACATTCTCCCTTTGCCAGTCCCTTCAACCAAGAATCCATAGATCTGAAACATTGATCCATGTTTTCTCCCATAGTCAGTATTCATCAATCATTGCACTGTTCTGTAGGGTTACAGAATATTTTCAGAGAATATTTTTATGGCTCTTGGCACACTGACACAACTGGTAACTCAACAAATGTCCTTGTCCTATCAAACAGGTTAGATCAGGTTAGAGTATAAATAATAACAGATAAAATGCCCACTGGAGTGTTCTCTTAAAGATAACAAATTCACAGGGCTGTAGCTGCCTTTGCAGTTGTGTCTATGGTGACACAGATGGAGATATATTGGAAAATTGACCTGTAGGCTCCAGATGGGCAGACTGGAAAGGCCACAGGCCTGTGAGTACAAATGACCCTTTTTGAATGAATACTGATGAGGAGTAGGGATCTCATCTCTAAATAACAAAATGGCTGTACGTTAGTCAAGAAAATGCTCAACCGTGATTTATAACCTTGGAGCTGGATGATTTAGGTCACAACTAACTATGCTTAGGTTATCATAATCACTGCTGTGGGAAGGGAAACAGGGTTAACATTTCAGGTCGAAGACCATTCATCAGAACTCGGAAGGAGATAGAAGAAGTTGTAAAGCTGCAGGGACGGTGGGGCAAAGAGGATGTCTCTGATAGGGCAAAACTGGGATGACCATGGGTTCAGCTCTAAACAAAGTTATCTGATCAATGAGTGAATGGGAGCAGTTAGACAGTGAGAACATTGACAGAAGAATGTAGGAGTTGTGAAAGACATGCCCAGCAGGTCAGACTGGGTGTGTTTTCCACTTCCAGAGAAAAATAAAGGAAAAAAAAGGGGAAAAAAAGTGAGTTGAGCCAATATCACAGATAAACAACAGATGCAGACAGGGAAATCAAGTTATCTGAAGCTGTAGAACTCAATATTGAGTCCAGAAGGCTGCAACATGCCCAAACAGATGATGAAGTGCTGTTCCTGAAGCCTGCATTTGGCCTCACTGTGACAGAGCAGAAGGCCACAGACCTATAGGTCAGAGTGGGAGTGGGTTGGAGAATTAAAGCAGCAGGAAACAGGAAGCTCAGTGTCGTAGACTGAGTGCAGGTCTTCCACAAAGCCGTCACCCAGTCTGTGTTTGTTTTCTCCAGTGAACACTGGCTGCAATAAGCTAGATTGAAAGAAGTGCAAGTGAATTGCTGCTTCACATGGAAAGACTGGGTCCCTGGGTGGTGGGAAGGGAAAAGATGAGAAGACAAGTGTTGCACCATCTGTGGTTGCAAGGGAAAGATCTGTAAGAAGGAAGTGGCTGGTGGGAATGGAAGACTAAACCAGGGAGTCACTAAGGGAACAGACTATGCAAAATTCTGAAAGGGGAGGAGAGGGGAAGATGTGCCTGGTGGAATCTCTTTGTAAGTGGCAGAAATTGTGGAGAATAATCTGTTGAATGCAGAGGTTGGGGGGTGGAAGATGAGGACCAGGGGGTCTACCCTTGTTCTGTCCCAGAGGAGAAGTGATGCAGTGGAAATGGATTTTCTGTTTTTAGTTCTGATTTCCAGAATTTACAAAGTTTTCTGATTTTCTTCTTAATGCAACATCTGGTTGGATGGATGACATGGAACTATGGCAATTCTATACAGAATTATATTCAGAAGAGAGACATAATATCCAACTTTGCTCTGTTCACTCTATCACCCAGTCAAGATTACCCTCCAACATGTGACAGCTATAATGTGTCCCCATATCAATAGGGAATGAGGGCATAAAGTGCAATCAGTACTTAGACATCTCTGAGTCAAATCAGTGACCGAAAAACGCTGCTGGAAGACATCAGTCCTCTTCAATCAATAGAAATTGCAAACCTTTCTCCAGTACGATCACATTGCTACCTGCAAAGGGCAAAAATGAAAACTATTTCCACAAAATTGCCTCATTTACTCCAGTCTCATCCTATGCTTGTAATGTGTGCTATTAGCATCAGGATCAGGCTAATGGTAAGTGGAAAAATTACTCTCCATTTGAGTTTTCTGCCCACCCATTCCAATTATGCCAGGGAAACTCTGCCCTTATTAAGATCTTTATTTCCAATGTGTTCATTTCACATTGTGATTCATATATATTCCCTAACCTGCTCTTGGAGCAGTCAATGTACTGTCTGTTTTCTTTACTGTAATTCTTTCAATTAGATTGATATAATCATTGTTGGACAATGATCAACTTAAATAGGTCATCAAAACAGTTTTTAATTAAAAGGAACAGTGTGTATATATAGCCATGGACACTGATTAATGGATGCCACATTCAAAAATAACTTTAATCGTGTGTAATTGATGTGGAATTTCCAAAAACAAACTTAGTCGGCATGTATAAGAAATCTCAAGGATTAGCCAAATTTGGGGTTAAACATTGTTAAAAGGTTCAGCAATGGCAGCTGTTCCAAATACAGTGGAGTTTTTTGCATTTGCCCGAATCTCTGCTAAAGCTAAACATTGATCTGTTGGCTGCTTTTCAGTGAATATTCAGCCTCTCGATTGGCCTACACTGACTGGAGTTTAGGTAATCACATTGACATGGATAAGGTTCTGAGACAGATTGGTACAGCAAATGCTGAGACACTGTATCCTCTAGCTGGAGAGCCTAGGTCAAGTATCAAGGACATGGTCTCAGGATAAGGTTGTCATCCACTTTGAAGAGATGAGAAATCTTTAGTCTTCCCTACCTCAGAGGCCAGTGGATTCTCAGAGGCTGCATATATTCAAGGTTGGGATCAGTAGATCTTTGGATATTGGGGACTTGAGGAACAGAGTCAGCTTTGATCCTGATGTGATATGGTGGAACAGGTTCAATGGATTCTGTGGGCTACCTCTACATCTATTTATCTTTCTTATGTTTGAATTTTCTTTCAAGATCAATCCAGGATGGGATAGTGGTATAGCTAGTAGAGCCACTTCCTCATGGTTCCAGAGACCTGGGTTCAATCCTGGCTTCAGGTGTGGTCTTTGTGGAATTTGCGTGTTCTCTCTGTGTTTGAAAAATTCCAGACTTGTTCCACAGCCCTGGTCCCCTCTCACAACACTTAATTTTCCTCTGCATCAAATACAGTATGTATTGAATTTATCCTTAAAAGATTTGATTATCTCTACCTGATAAGATATCTTTATTAGTCACGATCTACCTTGTTGTGACCGCGCACCATATTGCACTGCACTTTCTCTGTAGCTGTGACACTTTACTCTGTACTGTTATTGTTTTTACCTGTACTACATCAATGCACTCTGTACTGACTCAATGTAACTGCACTGTGTAATGAATTGACCTGTATGATCGGTTTGTAAGACAAGCTTTTCACTGTACCTCAGTACAAGTGACAATAATAAACTAATACCAATACATCGAAACACAGAGTGAAATGCATCTTTTGCAAAGAGTGTTCTGGGGGCAGCCTGCAAGTGTTGCCACGATTCCGGCGCCAAAATAGCATGCCCACAACTTCCTAACCTGTACGTCTTTGGAATGTGGGAGGAAACCGGAGCACCCGGAAGAAACCCACACAGGCATGGGGAGAACATACAAACTCCTTATGGACAGTGGCCGGAATTGAACCTGGGTCATTCACACTGTAATAGCATTACTCTAATCGCTACACTACCTCCATATCTTGTGACCAAACATTTCATGCTCCAACAACCTGTTGTGTTTGTGGGCATCTCTGGAAAAGCAAGTATTTATTGGCCAAATCTAACTGCCTGAGTTGCCTCTTTGAATCACTGCAATGCTTATAATGCAGACGTTCCCATGCTATTACAACTTCCAACTTCACTTTCTTGATGACAGTGTTAACGTGAAAATCTTTTGTTGTTGACTCTTCAATTCCATATTTTTCTAAATCTATTATGATTACAAAGGAAGAAGCTTATAGATATAAACATATAAACTATTTTGTATTGAAAGGTCAAACTGGACAAAAGAATCATTGAATCCCTTATAAGAAACTTTCCCAAAATGTTACCATGTAGGGCCTGTAATGCACCAACTCAGTCAGATCTCCATCTGAAAGTGATTTCTTGTTCCAATCAAAAAAATAGATTAGCAGAAATGAAATTTGAACTGTATTACACACTTTCTCCAATGAGTATATGATCAATTTTGATAGTAACATTTTAATGGTCAATTCAAGGTAAAATATACCAATACATTTTTCTACAAGTAAATGTCAAGTGGACAATGTACACTTCCATTGACTATCATACAATCCCAGACAAATTCCTTAAAGTAAAACCGGTAGACCATAACAGAAGTGTTAGAAAAATGCCAATCAAAATTAAAGAAAACTGTTCTTCTAAAAATATGATATTTTCCAATTACTTCCTACAGAAGCCTCATTGAAAAACCACTATAATGTCAATTGTATTTCAACACCTACATACAAATCTTGCATACTTCCTACCATTCCAGAACTTGCACATTTCACCTGTCACAGTTCTGGCAGTACACAATATCATGATCTCTGATACACTGTGTGTAATGGCAATGAAGATCTGCCAACATTCGAGATGTCACACTTAAGACATAACACTTCGTGGTGTCAAAAGTTAGAAAACATAAACTATTGTTATTTCTTCTGACTTAAGAGTTATGAATTTATAAGCATTTGCCAGTTTCTAAACACTGCAGCTGCAAAATAACACATTATGGAGAACTGCTCCTTGCAACAATTTTAACTCATTGCAGACTCATACATCTGTGCATTGTAGTACAGTCAGAAACATGCTGAACATCAGTGTATCTGACCTTCTGCTTTGTATCAGACACAGTACTGAGTCCAAGGGCAGAGCTTTACTGACCTGAGAGGCCAAGTATACTCACAGCTGACACATGTAGCACAACCCAATTTAAATGAATGGGGTCACATACCTCGACTGAAAAGAGAAGTGCGCTAAGGGCTTTTTTATCTCATCTTACTTTATGTTCCTACTGCTCAAAGGTTCAATAAACAAAGACCTCATAGTTAAGATTGACAAAAGAATAACCGATGCCTGATAAGGGAAAAGCAGAATGATTGATTAGGATTGGGAATCCACTGCCTGATAGGCTGTTGAACACTGATTGAATAGTAGCTGACAAAAGAAAACTGGGTATATTCATGAAGGGAAAAAAAGCTGGGGGTGGGGGTCAAATAATGACTCTTCAAAACAGCCAGTGCAAATGTAATGGGTTAAATAAATTCCTTATTTGCTGTACTTTCCTGAGATATTTTGATTTTATGATTATTGAAAACTGAAATTTTAATTTCCCAATTTTAATCTTCTGTCTCTGTAAAGTTTTAGTGGTGATGGTGGATGACTGAGGATAGAACAATGAATAAGTACAACATGAATGCTGAAAGGTAGCAACAGGAGTTTAGCATCAGCCCTGCTGTTTCATGGAATAGAGACATATTTAATGTGTTGTGTCTTCAATGTGGCAAAACGTGGTTGATAACTGTTCTCTTTGTGCTGAAACTGCCTAATCAGAAACATCTACTGCAATTGCATAGATGCAGCTGAGCATATATGTAGTAAAAGGGCACCATATTTCTTGAAGAGTTTATAATTAAAGCCAAGAAAATAAGCTTTATTAAAAACAGATGTCTAATAATAGGCTTGAAGGCCATCGTTACATGGCATCAATTGTCCCATTTAGCTCAGAACATAAAGGACAAGCGTATTATGCAATGAAAATGAAACATGTGCTGAGTTTTTCCAGTATATTGCTTCAATTATATTCTAATAATTGTTGACAATTTGGATAGTCAACCATAAATGTTATAAGTGAGTTTAGGTGTGAGAAAAGATCTTTAGCAAAGTTGGGCAGTTCTCTGAATGTCTATGGTGCTGGGTTAGATGTTGCAACCAGTAATTTCCTGCCTAGCTTTCATGTGCCTTGTTGCTCTTCTGTTCCTGCTTCACAAATATCTTACATGATATCCATCCATGTTCTTAGGTTAGGCATCCTATTTCCTTCTATTTTCTGAAGAAAGCTGTTGAGATTTTCTTTGACATTTTTTATTAACTAATTTTGTAAAAGGCATTGGTACAACTCAAAGATAGCACCCTCACTTAAATGAGAAATTTAAGATTCACTGTGAAGCACATGAAACCAAATATTAGGAGGAACAGGCAACAGGTGGGTGATATATCAAAGCCCATTTAATGTGAGTGATCAAAGACAAGTTTCTGGCCTACTGTTTTATGCATTAGATGTTAAATTGAGTCCTCATCTGCCTATACAGATAGATATAATGGCATTGCTAGTAGGAGTTCTCCCTGTGCCCCAGGCAATATTTATCCCTCAACTAAAACAGATTAACTCATCAATTACTTCATGATGATTGGCGAGACATTTTTGGATGCATATCTGATTGCAGTATTTGCCTACGTGAAACAGTGACTGGACTTCAGATTAATTATTGGCAGCAGTCTCAATTCAGACAGTGTGGGTCCATAATGCTCCTTTAGAACTAATACAAGTTGACAACTTCACTCTGACATGTCATGATTATTTGTCAGAAATGGGGATAAATTTGTCTGGCTAGAGCTGCTTTGACAATCTTTGTTTCTGGCCTGTGATTTGCCTGACCAGTGTGCAGAGCACATGCTGTGTATGAAAAATGTTAATCGGCCCAAAAAAATTCGCCATAAGGTAAACCACGTTGATGCTTCAATAAACTGAGGCTGGTCATCGTCTCCATGGCAACTAAATCTGCAGCCATGCTGCAGACTTCACACCATCCATCAGCAATGTTACTGGAGGTCCAACCATTCAACCTTGTACAAGACAAGGGCAGCTAGTGGAGGAGGGAGAGGGGGTGGTATACAGAAACATTTCTCAACTCACAATATTGTCAAAATAAGAACTTCAAGTGGTTGAATTATTTGTTTTCTATAACAAAGAAGTTTGTGCAATAGTCAAAAAACTAAGGTTATTCAAATTGATGATCAAGTCACATCACCTCATGATCAAATGAAACCACCACTGATAAAAGTGTGGGAGGCTTGACTTAAAGGGTTGAAACTCAGAATACAGAGTGAACTCTATCAAGCATGTACTCTAAAAACAAATTACTTTCAAATCAGTGTGTTATTTACATCCTCCGCAGACATGTAGGCATCACTGAAATGAAACAAGCTAGTTCTTCTCTTTAGCAAATTAAGTCTCAACCCACTAAATCACAAGTGTCTGATTAAATTAATTCCTCCCTGTTTAATATCAAATAGAAGTCAGAGACAGAAAGTCAACTAGATTACATGATACGGAACCTGCACGTTCTTAAGTTTCTCATTGTCTTTCTGGGTTTGGGCTTTGTGTGTGGTGACACTGTGCCTCATACAGAGGGTAATTCTCCAGGGTTGACTCTAGACTGGGTCAAGTTAGCTGATTTCAGATGAATAAAAGAAATAAAAACAGAAGAATACTTAGCAGGTCAGGCAGCATCTATGGAGAAAGAAAGACAGTTAAGGTTTCAGGAAAATGACCCAAATGAGGAGTCATTGATCTGAAATGATAACACTGGTTCTCTCTCCACAGATGCTGCCTGATCTACTGACTATCCCGAGCATCTTCTGTTTTTAATTTCAGATTTCCAGCACCAGCAGATCAATAGCATTTGAATGAGTGTCAGAATTTGTATCAGCCAATTACAAACCACAAGAGGAGGACTAGGGAAAACAAATCAATTCAGCTTTTCACCTTAAACAGCTCAGAGTACCAAAGCTATGTTTTCTGAAGTTGTCACCATCAGAAATGAAATCAGACCACCTGAACACTCTCAGATCGAACTGACAATGTCCCAGATTTTGACGAGTAAACTTGCTGCTCGACACCCAACTAACCCACATTTACTGAGTTTCCATCCTCAAGGATGAACCTACAGGCTGAGAGCACCTTGGACATGCCGTGCACAGCAGCAGAGCCTGTGTGATGTAACTGGGTCACCTGAGTGAACCAGAACAAATCTCACACAAAAAACTGCTGAAAAGCCTTTGACTGATTGCAAAATCGCCCTCTCAGCTTTGCCATCTATCAAAGCTCTCAAATTGTTTTCAGTACGTAAGTGTTAAATGTTGGGGAGTCTCAGTAATTTTGAATTCCTGCAAAGTCCAATGGCAGTCCATACATATTACAGAATGATTCTACCATGGAAGAAGCCCATTCATCCCATCCTGCCTATACTAGTACTATGTAAGAGCTTTCCCCACTACCTCACCCTCTCCCACCAGCCACACAAATTCTTTCCTTTCAGCACCTACCTAGTTCTCTTTTGAATGTTGTAATTGAATTTGCCTCCTTTATTATGCCTGGCATTGCAATTAAGATCCAGACCACTTCCTAAAATAAATTTCACATTGTCAGATTCACTGGCCAGAACCTGTCAGCAGATCAGAACTTCACTTTTGCATGCCTCAACATCCCAAACTTGGTGGTATTTAAATGGGTGAATCCCAGCTGGGGAACAGCTGAATTTTCCAAGCAGAGATCAGAACATTTTGGGAGATATTTGTGGTGCTAATCATTGTGGTTCTACATTGAATCGCACAGCCACACTGTCCTTGTGTTTGTGATTGTGTTTAGGCTGCTGATTGCTGCAGTGATCAGTATTCACTTGAAGTCAGGATTCAGCTCTGCAGTCTCAGATGAACCACCAGTGATTCAATGAGAAGCTGCATTGCGTTTTCCTTCTCTCTCTCTCTATTCTTGATGTTGGAATAATGGAATTGCTGCTTTAAGTACGGACTTAAAATTGTTCCAAATTTCTGCTATGCTCTAGAATTGCTGTTTGTGATGCATTGCACAATTTTCCAATAAACTATCCTGTGCCAAAAAGGCTAATAAAATTCTTAATATACACCATAAAATTGAGGGCAAAACTACATAATAGAAAACAAATGCTGATACTTTCTTTACAGAATTTAGGCATTTACCTTTGTACATGATATTCCATGGGATTTTGGACTGTAAAGTTGAACTGATGACCTAAAGAGATCATTAGGAACGAAGGAGAAATCATGTTTTCAATCAAGACTGATCATTAGTGACAAGTGGTGGTGGTTATTTAGCCGACACCAGTTCATTGTTTCTCTAATCAATCACAAGTCATGGGTATTGCTGGCAAGGCCAGTTTGCTCATGAGAAAGTGGTGGTGAGTCTCCATCTCGAAGCATTGCTTTTCCTGAGGTGAAGGTATTTCCACAATGATGTTGGGTGGGGAATTCTAGGATTTAGACCCAGTCATGATGAAGATGCATGATATATTTCCAATCCAGTAGGGTGTGTGTCATGGAGGTGAACTTGCAAGTGTTGTTGTTCATCAATCCAAGAAGAAGCTATATTTAGATTATGGTTTCTCAACCAGCTCCAGGGCTTTTTACTTCTGCTGTCCATAAATTAACTCCATGCGCTGACAGTTCACTTCATGGACAAAAAAACTCCCAGACCAAGAAGATTGATGAAGGCAAGGTGGTAGACCTTGTCTGTATTGGCCTTAGTAAGGCATTTGACGAGGCCCCACATGCTAGGCTGGTCCAGAAGGTTAAGGCACATGGGATCCAAGGCAAGCTGACTAATTGGATCCAAAATTGGCTTGGTGATAGGAGGCAGAGGGTGGTGGTGGAGGGATGCTTTTCTGATCGCAAGTCTGTGACCAGTCGTGTATTGCAGGGATCAGTGCTGGGACATGTGTTTTTTGTGATTATATATTTACAACTTGGATGTGAATGTAGGAGGTATGATTAGTAAATCTGGAGTTGACATGAAAGGTGGTGGTGTTGTGGATAGCGAGGAAGGTTGGCCAAGGCTACAGAAGGATATAGATGAGATGGAAAGTCGAGCAGAGTGCTGGTGGATGGAATTTAATCACAACAAGTACAAGGTGATGCATTTTGGGAAGTCAAAGAGGGGTAGGCATATTCAGTAAATGGTAATGGAAGGGTGCTAAGAAATGTTGATCAGCAGAGAGACCTTGGGGTTTAAGTCTAGAGTTCCCTGAAAGCATCAAGACGGGTAAATAGGTGAAGGCGGCATATGGCATGCTTGCCTTCGTAAGTCAGGCCAAAGAATATAAAAGTTGTGAAGTAATGTTGCAATTTTACAAAACACTGGTTAGACCACACTTGGAGCATGGTGTGCAGTTCTCAGTCACCATACTATAGAAAGGATGTGGCTGTGTTGGAGAAGGTGCAGAGGAGATTCACCAGCATTTTGCCTGGGCTGGAGGACTTTAGTTACAGAGAGAGATTGAATGGGTTGGGTTTATTTTCCCTGGAGCAAAGGAGGATGAGGGGTGACCTGATAGAGGTATGTAAAATTATGAGGCATAGATAGGGTAGGTAGTCAGAATCTTTTTCCTCAGAACAAGAATAAGAGGGCTTAGGTTTAAGAGAGGAAAAAGTTTTAAATGAAATTTGAGGGAAAAGTTTTTTTCTACACAGGGAGTGGTTGATTTCTGCAATGCCCTGCCACAAGAGGTGGTGGAATCAGATACAATCACTACATGTAAGAAATACTTAGACTTCAGGCCTGGAAGGATACGAATCTAATGCGGACAAATGGGATTAGTGGTTAGCATGGATGGGATGGGCCAAAAGGCTGATATCTGTGCTATACAACTCTTTGACTCTATGGTACTATTCCCAACATGTCTTCCATTTTCAAGGGCTGCCTGTTATATTTTAGTTTAAAGCATTATTCAGCTTTATTATTACAACAGTGTTTCTTGTCACAATACCTTTACAAAATCCACCTTCAATCTTCCCATCAGGACTGGAAATCACAATTTTTTTCAAGTCTTCCTTATAACATTAGACCCCAGCAGTCATAAATCACTTTCAGGGGAAGTCAACCTGTTCACATTGCATTTTTAAGTTGCACTTTCTGTTTTCCTGTGAATGGGTGCTACTGATGTGGGCACAGAATTATTTAAAGTGTAGCCTTCACCACACAAGATAAAGCAGGCAGGGCAATAACCTTAGCAGGAGATCCTCAGTTAGGAGGCAAACAGAACATCATAAAGTAGTTAAAAGGAAACTAAACCTAGGAACAGGGTCCTAGAGCAAGCTCAAATAATCCATCAAGCGACAACTGCTGTCCTTAATGTGACACGTAAAACCTTGGTTACCAACATAACTGCCTGTTATTGTAAATCAATTGACTCTTCTATTCATTGCCATTAGCTCCCTAATTTTATTCTGCTGTGTATTTTTAGAGCTCATTGTACAAATTGCCATCTAATAATCTAAATAAGAAGCTTAAATGCACTGATCACTTAGTTATAAATCTTTGTGTGATCAATTTTCTTAATCCTTCAAACAATACACTGTAAGGTTACAATAGGCTGCTGAATAATGTTTTGGTGAATCAAAAATTTTAAAAATAAAGTGCTATTGCATTCTCTTTAGATGAATTTTTGTCCCAAATACAAAAGTAACTCTACACTGTTTAGGACAAACCTACTAAAAATGAAAGGACTGCATATTCAACTCAACTTCTGATAAAAGAATCTTTGATTATAATTTTGTTTTAGTTGAAATTGGTATTTAATCCTGAATATAGTACAGATACTCATTGATAACACTTTTATGTAAACAGCTTCTTAAGGCAATTAAATTTTGCTTCCTCTTTTTATCATAAATGCAGGAAAGTTAAAAATAAAAGCTTGGGGTGTAAAGTTGAACAAATTAGGCAACGGATCTCCCTCAGCTTGTAAAACTGACAACATCACAGTGTGCCCTGGTTACAGTATGATGAGTAGATTGCTGGGGATGAGATGGGGAAGCCAGGGAGACCTTAAACAAAGGGAGTGAAAATCAAAAGACAGCAGATGTTGGAAATGCTCAGCAGGTTAAGCCAAATCCATAGCAAGAGAAACAGAGTTAATGTTTTAGATCGGAGACCCTCTGTCAACCTACAAACAGAAGAAGTGGACAGCTGATGTTTCAGATCGAGATTCTTCATCTGGACTGAGTAACAAAATGGAGACACAGAAGACTACAGGTGCTGGAATATGTAGCAACTAACAAGATGTTGGAGGAACACAGCAGGACAGGCAGCATCTTTGGAGGGAAATGGACAGTTGACATTTCGGGTCAAGATCCTTCATCTGGACTGGGTAGCAAAATAGGTTCCTCCAGCATCTTGTTTGTTGCTATGGATTCCACCATCTGCAATCTCTTGTATCTCTAAACAAAAGGAGAGGTTTTAGTGCAGGACACACCAAGTTTGGAGAGCAAATTGGGAGAAAAATTAAAATAGAAGTGGCATCAAACTTCAAGGACATGCAAAGCATGAAGAAAGTTGGAAGGTAGGCAAGAATGAGAAAAGTAAAGAGTTCTACAGCTCTGAGCTCATGGAAAGGAGGAATTGGTACAAGGTGGAAATTTCACTATTAAAGTTATTAAAATGAGGATGCTGGAAGAAGACCATGTTGGACATTTGGAGAGAGGAGCAATGGTCAATGAAGCACTAACCATGAACTATTTCTGAGAGGAGACAAAATAGTAATTATGATAAATGGTTAATGATCGCTCTCAGCTCCTCCTTGTGACCAGCTACAGAGCTGAATCAGTAGAAGCTTGGCATGGCTTATTTATGTATACAGTCAGCAGAGGAGGGACACAATGCAAATGAATGTAAAATGGTCTTTTGTCTGTCCAGTAGAATCCAATATAACCAATTCCACAAGAACAAACTTGACATATTTTGTGATTAAGTAACAGAAGTTTTACAATGATAACAGGAATTGATTTTGCTTGAGACCTTCAGAGAGTTACAAGAAAGAGGAAGAGGAGTAGGTTACGATCTCTCAAGCCTGCACCCCCATTCAAGAAGAGCATGGTGGAACCTATAAATCAAAACTGCTTTCTAGCTCAATGCACATATCCCAGATTCCCTTTATCCTAAAAGCCTAACTTTTTCACTAATGAATGTACACAACAAGCTGCCTTCTGCAATAACAAACTGTCACAATCATCCAAGCGAAAAAAGTTCTCCTAATCCTGGTCCTAAATGACATCCCCTATTTTCAAACTCCTTATCAAGGAAAACATCCTCTCATGTTCTACCTTTTCAAGCCCTCAGTTTCAAATATTTCCATAGGATCATCTCACATTTTTCTGAACTTCAGAGAATAAAAGCCCATTCTAAATCTTTCTCCAGGCACAGCCCTCTCATCCCTGTTATGTGTCATTGAAGGGTACTTACGTCTATACCCAATGTTTATAATTACATTCTTCCCAACTGGGATCAATAGATCAGGATAGAAGTACAAGGCTGGACTAATGTTTCACCTTCTAACCCCAATATGGTAATGTATAAAGGACTGAGGGCTGGAGTCGGCAGAAATTATGAGCCTTCAGAGGATATGAAGTGAAGGAAGAGGAAGACATAACCACCGAAAACAAATGAGGCAGTGGGACAGGGTCAACCTTTCATTCTCCAGTGGCCGTGCTTATATCCGGGACCAATGCCTTTGATGTTAATTGTGGGATCAACTAGTTAAACAATCTTGAGATTAAACTTTCAGGAAGGGCCTGACCACTAAACCAGGATTGAAATTGAGCTCTATCTTTGTGATGACTTTAAAAATGCGTAAATTTAAATGAGAAATGTATTGGTGATAAAAGTACATTTTTTTTTAAAAAGGCATTGGTTCCCATTGGTTCGTCCACAGGCACTAATGAAGAAGTTGGGTCCACTGGATGGAGAGGCCAGTTGCTATCAACTAACCCAGGGGTTAAGTGAGAACGTTTGTGACAGTAATCAGAAAGAAAATGGTGACTTTTGGAGTCCTTGACAGGTGATGCCAGGAATTGAAATGTCAGTTCAATGAAATATGTGGAACATTGGAGACAGAAGGTCATAAGTGGGGAGAGACAGGGCAGCCAGTACGTCATCCTAAAGAGCCAGGTAGAAAGGTTAGGATTATTACTTCTGTAACTCGGGTTCTTTGGAGAAGCTTGCCATGTCTCACGTCTTTGCATGAAAAACATTGTTCACACTTCTGTAAATACCACAGACATTGTATAGCTTTCATGTTCATTTAGTAGTGGATTTGCTTTAAAATATATTCAGTTTTATTCCTTCTCAGAGTTACTCCCTGCTGTCTTAGTATGTTGTCACCATTTCACAATTAAAGCAGTTCCTCCCCATGCCTCCAGCCCAACCCCTTCTCCTGCCCTTTTCTTTTGACCAATTTGAATGTCCCACCTTAAACATTAGCTAATTCGATGCCGACAATCCCTCTGTGTTTTTCCAGGATTTCATGTTTGTCACTCAGGTTTTTGGTACATGTGTGATTTTTTCCTTTGATGTCTTCATTGATAATGCATTCAAGTTTTAAGTTACAGGGAAAGCTGATTCTGATTAATCTTGCACCAAAACTGGTGAAATGGGGGGTAGTATGCATCACATAGAGGCAAGGGAGGAAGGTCATTCGAATGTTACTGTTGTTTTTATAAAGCCATGAAGATTTTCTACGATTGTTTTTATTTTAGCAATCTCCTGAACCTCTTTACAAAGTCCAGTGAAAATACAAGCAAGCAGAGTAAAGCTTCCCATGGGAACTCTATTTTCATATTAACCACTTTCTCTGGTTTTTGCAAAGTCAACTCAATAACTTAAACTCACACCAAGACTCGGTGCTGAAGTAGGTCAACAGATAAAGCTGCACATGTTCCTCCCAACGCATGAGGTCATAGAACAGACCTTATAATTGGTGAAAACCACCTTTGGACACCTCATGTATTACATTTTCACAAAAGCTATTTTTACAGATATGTTAATAAGTTAAAATAAATATGTTTGCACCTGGTTAAAAATAACGTGTTTAGTGGTTCAAAGAAAAGTTCAGTGATACTGTGCTCTCTGACCAGAAAAGGGTTTGAGAACTGACTCCATCTGCTACAGGTCTCTCATGGTCTCACATTCTGATCCACAGTGTAACTAAACTGATTGTGAAGGATGACTTGGATCATACAAAGCCCTCATCATCCCCACAGGAGAATGACATATCAGTCAGCTGGCGGAGAAGAACATGGGGACAAAATAAAACAGGTGTATAATTTCACACCTCAGCTATTGAATGAAAAGTACACCCGCCTCATGAAGGCATAGGAACACAGATGTGACAACATGCCTTTAAATTCCGCCAAGACAACACTAGTTTATCCAATGGAGACACAAGAGACTGCAGATGCTGGAATCTGGAGCAACAAATAAAATGCTGGAGGAACTCAGCGGGTCAGGCAGCATCTGTGGGGAGAAATGGACCATCAACATTTCAGGTCGAGATCCTTCATCTAGTCCAGATGAAGAATATTGACTTGAAATATCAGCTGTCCATTTCCCTCTACAGATGCTGCCTGACCTGATGAGTTCCCTCAGTGTTAGTTTATCCAATGCCTAAAATCCTCCTGTGCAATTCCAAAGTGGAGAGTTTGTATTCCGCTAATAACATTTCCATCGATTAAAGGAAAGGTAGTATCATTGACTTTGACTGCCAAACGACCAGGTTGTTATAAATTTACACTTGGTCCACAATGTCCTTTGGAGGAGGGAATCTGCTGCTCCCACCCCTTCTGACCTGTAGGTGACTCCAGGCTTACAACAACCTTCATTTCTCTCTGAAGTAGCCTGACAAGCCACTTAGCACTCAGGAAGTCAGTTTACCATCACAATCTCAAGGAATATATGATAACAGGAGACACAAGAGACTGCAGATGCTGGAATCTGGAGCAACAAATAATCTGCTGAAGGAACTCGGTGGGGGGAGGGAATTGTCAATGTTTCAGGTCAAAATTCTGCATCAAGACTGCTGATACAGGGAATAAATGATAGCCTTGCCAGCAATGCCCATATCTCATTCATGAACAAGAACAAAATCACGGCCATTAGAAATGCGGAATGTATGGGACTTCTGGTGATGTCACCACGCCAATCCAAAGTCTCTTAGAACATGAAAGGGGGAATTCAAGTCAAAATGTTGTCTCACATTATTCAGGGTCATGGGTAGAAAGGACAAAGAACCAAACGAATCCAGACCCCATCCTAAAGTTTAATATCCCATACTGCCCACCAATCTCATAACATATGCCCCAGTATCACATTCAGCTGGAATATGGAGATACTGTGTGAATGGGTACTAAGGGGGAAGATCAGTCATGAACATTGAATAGCAGCAAAGACTCAAAGGGCTGAATGGCCTATTCTGCTTCTACTACTTATGTTCTAACACATTAGATATTGAGTGAACTAATCTACCCTGAGTTGAATGTAAGCACAGCAGCCATTTTATGCACAGCAGGATTCCACAAACAGCAATGGGAGGAATAATCAGTTAATCAGCATTTTTAGCAGAAAGGAGCATTGATCAGGATTCCAGACGTTTTTTTCCCTTCTCTGAAGTCAGAGGAATGTTACTATCAACCAGAACCTACAGGCTGGGCCTCAAATGTAACATTTCATGCAAAGAAACACCAGCAATAAACCACACCCAACAATGAAAAGGGACAATAATTATTGGAAAGTGCTTTTAACAGAGAGGAATCTTCCAAAGAGTTTTACCAAGCAAAATTTAAAGCTAAGCCATATAAGCAAATACTAGACAAAGCTTGATCAACAGCTAGGTTTTAAGAAAGATTGTAAAGGAAGGAGGGAATAAATTCCAGAACTTGGATTATTTGTAGCTGAAGGCACTGCTACCAGAGTTAGTCATTATACTGCTGTTCAGTGTTACATTGATCACCCGAAGTTACAAACTCAGGTCCTGCATTGGAGCTTGAACCAACAGGCGTTGAAATAAGGGCACAAGAATGCTATCAGTCAAGCAAAAGTAGAGCCTGTGTCTAGGAGAAAATATTTCCTTTGGTACTGCAACAACACACAGAAACTGTTCCAGCACAGGTCAAGCCATGGAATTACCATAGTCTACTTTAATAGGGTTCCCAATGTGCGTAAAAGGCATCATCTGTTTCAAACTTTATTTAGTCAGCAATGAAATGACAGTATAGTATATGCTGTGGGCCATTTTTAGATTAAATCATAGGATTGCAGGATTCTGTGGCTTGAAATAAAACAACGGCAACTCATGATCTGCCTGACCAGTGAAAGCGATGGACTACCCTGACACATCAAAAAAAATCTGGTTTCTCAGTCATTGTTTTAGCCAAAGGTTCTTAATTATTCCTAATCTTTGAGCAGTAACAGCTGTGGTCTTGCTATCCAGCTGTCATGAATCCAGTTTTAAACATAATCCTCATCACAAATTTGAATAGCAAGGTCCAAATGTATTTGTCCTTATCTCAGCCCCAGTGAAGTAAATAGTAATTCTATTTTTAATTCCCCTGTGAGCCTCAGACTAAAGCTGTGTGTCCTTGTGCAACAAACATGGGCTAAGATTAGGCAGAAAGTCATAGAGTTGTACAGCATAGAAACAGGCCCTTCTGCCCACTGCGTCTACACCAACCACCATGTTTATCTATACTAACCCCACGCCTGCATTAATTCTATATCCCTCTGTGCTCTGCTCTTGCATACCTGCCCTAATGCCTCTCAAATGCTGTTACTGTTCCTTCCTCCACCACCTCCTTTGGCAGCTCATTACAGATACCAACGACTCTTTGCAAAACAATTTACCCCTCAGATCAAAAAACAACAAGACACTGGAGGAACTCAGCAGGTCAGGCAGCATCCGTGGAGAAAAGCAGGAGGTCAACATTTCAGGTCAGGACCCTTCTTCGGGACTGAAGATAGGGAAAGGGGATGCCCAATATATGGGGTGGGGGGGGGGAAACAGAGCAGTGATAGGTGGACAAAAGATGGGAGGTGGGGTGGGCACAAGGTGGTGCTAGGTAAGAGCTCGTGATAGGCAGGTGTGGGGGAGGAGGGGAGAGCAGACCCACCAGGGGATGGGTCGAAGGTATGGAGGCAGGCAGCCCATGGGGGGAGGGGAGGAGAGGAAAAAGAGAGAGAAAAAAATGGCGAAGAGAAAAAAGAGAGATAGGCTGGGAACAGGAAGAAAAGAAGAGGAAAGGTGGGGGGCGTGGGGTTGGTTTACTTAAAGTGTGAGAATTCGATGTTCATGCTGTTAGGCTGTAAGGTCCCAAGACGGAAAATGAGGTGCTGTTCCTCCAGTTTGAGTTTGGACTTCTCCTGGCAGTGGAGGAGGCCGAGGACTGACATATCAGTGATGGAGTGGGAGGGGGAGTTGAAGTGACTGGCAACGGGGAGATGCAGATCGCGGTTACGGTCAGAGCGCAGGTGTTCTGTGAAATGGTTACCTTGTCCGCGTTTGGTCTCATTGATGTAGAGGGGGCCACACTTGGAGCACCGAATGCAGTAGATGATATTAGGGGAAGTGCAGGTAAACCTCTGCTAAGGCAGAGATATCATCTGCAATATCATCTACTGTATTTAGTGCTCCAAGTGTGGCCTCCTCTACGATGGCGAGACCAAACGCAGACAAGGTGACCATTTTGTATGACATCTACACTCTGTCCATAACCGCAATCTGCATCACTTCAACTCCCCCTTCCACTCCATCACTGATATGTCAGTCCTCGGCCTCCTCCACTGCCAGGAGAAGTCCAAACTCAAACTGGAGGAACAGCACCTCATTTTCCGTCTTGGGACCTTCCAGCCTAATGGCATGAACATGGAATTCTCCCACTTTCCCACTAAATAAACCAACACCACCCCCCTCCCACCTCCTTGCTTCCTCTTTTCTTCCCTTTCCCAGCCTCTCTCTCTCTTTTCTCCTTGCCATTTTTTCTCTCTCTTTTCCCTCTCCTCCCCTCCCCCAATGCCACCTGCCTCCATACCTTTGACCCATTCCCTGGTGGATCTGCTCTACTCCTCCCCCACATCCCCCACCTGCATCGACCTATCACCACCTTGTGCCCACTCACCTCCCCTCTTTGGTCCACCTATCGCGGCTCTGTTTTTCTCCCCCATATATCGGACTTCCTCTTTTCTAATCTTCAGTCGTGAAGATGGGTCCTGACCCGAAACGTTGACTGTCTGTTTTTCTCCACAGATGCTGCCTGACCTGCTGAGTTCCTCCAGCATCTTGTTGTTTTCCCATCTAGATTCCAGCATCTGCAGTCTTTTGTTTCTCTAGTATTACCCTTCAAATCTCCTTTAAACTTCCTCCCCCTCATCCTAAACCTGTGTCTCTAGTTTTAGACACTCTTACCATGGGTAACAGACACCAACTATCTATCCTACCTATGTCTTTCACAGTTTTATATACCTCTATCGTGTCACCTCTCAGCCTCCATCACACCAGGGAAAACAGACCCAACCTATCCAATCTCCCCTGATAACTCTCACACAATGTAACTATTAACCATGCCAAGGACCAGAGAACCTTGAGCCTTGGCAGCCTCTTCCTTAAAAGCCAGGCAATGTACTTGTACTTGGCATGTTCATCAAAAGATGAAGAACTGTTTGTGTCCTGGAACCCCAGAAATCCAATGTTGGCTCTGGTTATGTCAGTTTGTTGTCCTCTGCCTCTAAAATCCATTCCATTGGCTGCTACAAATGCCAACTAGAATTGAATTTCTCAGCAGAACTGCTTAAGCAAAATAGTCATGCAAAATTATGCACATCAGTGGATATTATTGTGCCAAATTCTGGATCTTGGAATGAGTTCAGGGAGATCTACCAATATGATACCATAGTTGAGGGCTGCAGTTACAGCAAGAGCCCAGAGGATGTGAAACTTTTCTCCTTAGACCAAAGAAATTTAAGGGGAGATTTAATAAAGGCATTCAACTATGAAAGACTCTGATAGTGAACAAGACAAAACTGTTTCTGCAGACATCAGGATCAGAGCTGCCAGGCTTAAGATAACTAAAGTGGAGATGAAGAGGAATTTCAAGTTGCTACAATTTGGAATGCTACAGCTTGAAGCAGAGGTGGAAGCAATTCCATTGGTAACCTTCAAAAGAGAATTGGATGAACATTTGGAAAGGAAACAGTCGCAGGGGAATAGAAATCATTAGATAATTGTATCTTCAACTACCAGAGGCAGATTGGCTTCCTATCAGTATTTTCTGACTCCATGTTAATCCAAAGGGTTTACAGAAACAAACAAGCATTGTCTAGAAGCAGGTCACCCTCAATCCCGAGGGATTGCCTCAGAAGACAGAAACAAAGACAAAAGCTTAGCCGCCTCTATCCTATATCCCTGCTCAATTGTATAACAGGAAGTGTTTCAGCGGCAGCACGAGGCTAATGTCCTGAGCCATTCACTCTCCTATTTTTTGTGTGCCCCATCCAGTGTTGTTACTTGTAACTTTCTGATATTCAGTGTTTCAATGAAAATAAAAACAATCTTTCTTTCTGACCTTGCACATTGGGACTAATGTCCTGGGGGATTGTCAGAACAGTGGTAGATTAGGAAAGAAGGTGCAATGAGACCAGGTTGGCCTTGTACACCGGTCATTGAAAGTAAACATACAGATGCAGCAAGTGGGGAAGAAGGCAAATGATATGTTGGCTGGCAATGGTAAGAGGACTTGAGTATTGGTTTGAGGATGTCCCACTGGAATTGTACAGGGCCTCGGTGAGACTTCACCTTGAGTACTGTGTGTGGTTTGGGTCTCCTTATCTGAGGAAGGGCATTCTTACTATGGGGGGAGTTCAGTGAAGGCTGGCCAGACTGATTCATGGGGTGGTAGATCTGGTGTATGAAAGGAGATAGGAACTATTGGATTATATTCGCCCGGGTACAGAAGATTGCAAAGGGACCGCCGACAAGACTGAACAGACTAGACACAGGAAGGATGCTCTTGTCTCTGGAAGGCCGCTCTTGTCTCTGGAAGGCCAGAACTAGAATCATCACTGCCTAAGGATATGGGGTGGGCCACCTAGGAGAAACTGGTTCATCCAAAGAGTGGTGAAGCTGTGGAAATTAGCACAGAAGACAAATGAGGTCAAATCACTGAATATATTCAAGAAGGAGTTAGATATGGTTCTAAAGATTAAAGAGATCAGCATTATGGAGAGAAAGTGGGAAGAAGGTACTTAATTTTCGATAATCAACCATGATCGTATTGAGCAGCGGAGTTGGCTCAAAGGGCCAAATGGCTACTCCTACTCCTAGTTTCTATGAGTCACTCGGCCTGTTTGTCTCTATCGCCTTGAAACCTCTTTCGATCTTCCTTCATACTCACAATCCCACAATCATCAGCAAATGGGAAAATATGGCATTTGGACCCCTCAGTCAAATCATTGATGTAGACAGTGAATAGTTGGGCTTCAAGCACCAACACCTAACTAGTCACAGCCTGTCAATCCGAGGAAAATCCAATCATTTCCCCCCTCTCTGCTTTCAGTCCCCTAACCAATTCTCAGCCCGTTTCAGTATATTATTCTCAATCACTCTCATGTGCTCTAACAAGCCATTTCATATCACCAATAGCTATTATCCCCCTCCGCCTCTGTGTCATGATTAGTATTTTTAAATGTTAAATGGCGAGTTTGATTGCTGCTGTCTTCTTGTTCTCATTCACACTTGGACCCTGGTTGACATGCTGCTGACCCCTTCCAGTAGCTTGGTTCCTGGCATCCTTGTTTTCTACATTTGTCCTGTGGCTTATTCATTTCGTATTTAAATCACTCCTCGCTCCTCGGTCTATCCAGATTGACCTCTGCCTCAACTGCTTTTGCTGTCACTAATGCATTTTCTCAAATGGAATATCCATATATTTCTCTAACAGAAAGCATTCAAAGGCTCTGGTTAGAGCAGCCACTCAATCCAGACCCAATACTGGTAGGAAAG
This sequence comes from Pristis pectinata, assembly GCF_009764475.1. Lineage (NCBI taxonomy): Eukaryota > Metazoa > Chordata > Chondrichthyes > Rhinopristiformes > Pristidae > Pristis > Pristis pectinata. The sequence goes on from NC_067432.1 coordinate 14,265,436, forward strand.
TCGATTAATTAATGTTGTCAGGAATGGCATTTAATAAAATATTATGAATTAAGATTAGCAGTGCTAACAGAGTGGGAGTGTCCTTCTGGACTAGTGGTATCAGCACAGGGCCAAATCCTGACACGATTTTATTATTGTTGAACTGTTGATATTTCCAGGACTTGAGCACATAATCCATTGAAACAGCACTCTTTGCCACTTGTGGGATTAGTGCAGCAGTCTCCCCAGAATGGTCAATACCTATCCTGCAATCAACATCACCAAAGCAGATTAATGTAAGAACCAGACACATCAGGCTGGATGACCCCATGCAACCACTCTGCCATTCGACCAGACTCCATCATCTTCAACCTTCTGTCGATTCGCCTATCATTTGGTGCTATTTCCACTCTTCCTTCCTCCATCTGCTTATTGCCCCTCCTCACCTGGACCTACCTACTGCTTGCTAGCTCTTGCCCCACCCCTTCCCTCCACCTTTTTATACTGGCCATCTCCCCTCTGTCTTTCCGTCCATATGAAGGGTCTTGACCCAAAATGTCAACTGTCCATTTCCCTCCATAGATTGTTCCTGATGTGCTGAGTTCTCCAGCTTGTTGTGTGTCAATCCTGCGCACTGTCTACTTGTGTGTGCTCTGAGGTCATTGTCACATTGATGTTCAGAGAAGCTTGCCACAAGGAAACTAACCACCACATTACATCAGTGGCTACACTTCACAAAGTACCTCATTAGCCGGCACGGGGCTCGGATTGCCCCAAGGCATTCTGTAGGTGCAAGTCTGTCTCTCTTTAAATCCACAATATAACTGTGATTGCCCAGTGTAATTCCTCCTGTGTGATATGGCAAGGTACTGTCAAAATACTTTGGTTCTTTCGTGGGAGTAGGTGGGGAGGAATTTGTTGGCGTTTGGTCACAATGTCGCTTCATCATGTTGAGCAACAGCCTCTGTGTGGTCCTGGTCTTTTCCTACCAATTAATCTTGCATTCTTGTAGGTTTCTTTCTCATGGCAATATTATGGTAAATTGTACAGTGTGGTATACTCGGATTTCCAGGAAAAAACCATGACAGTCCTTCAATAAAGATGCTAAATAATTTCAAAATAGCGGGAATTCAGAGCAAAATATAAACATGGATATTAAACCGGCAGGGACACAAGAAGTTTTTCTTTTACTTATTTATTCACAGGCAAGGTTGACAGTTATTGTTCATCCCCAATTCCCATCTTTCAAAGAGGACTTGAGTCAAAGGTATGTCAGCATTCATTTGTAGGTTGGACTCAGTTAGGATGGCAAATTTCCTTCCCTGAAGATATTAATGAATAAGATTTTTTTCAAAACAGTCATTTCATATTTACCATAACTATTTTCTTAAATTCTAGATTTATTTAATTATCCACTTGCCAAGGCAGGATTTGAGCTCCTGGCTCTTTAACAATGTTCCAGATCCCTGGATACTGGTCCAGTTCACCTGAATGGCATGACAGGGAACTCCAGGAATTTGCTGTTTTTAAATGATGAACCAATCTGGAAAGCTGCTTCATCTGAATCATTAACACTGACCAGTCCTTCTATAATCTAGCCCTGGTGACTTTGACTTCCATACACCCCAAGTTTTAATATTGATAATTGTTTATTCCTTGCTTATGGGAGCTTCATCAGCCTATTCCACTCATGTGAGAGGAGGACAATATATTGTGGAGTCCAGAGGAGGAAAGCCACATCATTTACTTATTACCACCCAGTAGAAGCCCATTGGTTCCATGTCAGCTCCCGGCAAGCACTTCCATCAGTCCCACTCCCTCTCTTTTAATTACCCTGTGGTTCTGCAACCTATTCACTCACATGCCCATCAATTCCCTTTTGATTCCTTTACTCTTCACCTACACCAAGGGGTAATTTACAGTAACCAGTTAACCTACCAGTATATCTTTGGCTTGTGTGGGGAAACCAGAGCACCTTATGGAAACCTACACCATCACAGAGAGAACATGCAAATTCCATGCAAACAGCATCAAACCTGGGACTGTGGAACTGTGAAGTGCAGTACTAACTCTGCCATCCCGTAGCCACCCACTTCAGCTTTCTGAAGAAAGGAGGCTTTAGTTCAACAACAATTGTGTGGATTCATCTATCATCCTCTGTGCTCAATTCATCCCATGTGGACCTGCACACTAAAACTACCAGAGAGAGCGAGAGCTGCAGCTCATGTGTTGCTGTGGTATGTGTATTTACATAAGTCAGAAGTGCTTCACCAGATGCAAGTCTCCTCTGCATCTAGCTGCCCCCAATGTGAGGTCAACACATTTAAAGATTTTTTAGTGTGTACCGTGCGTCATTCCAGGGACTTATCAGGTCAGCTGTCTCCCTGATCATTGCTACTTGGCAAGTGATTTTTTTTGCTAATGACTCAATAAAGGTTACAAAACAAAAAGTCATACATAAAAGTGAATTTAAGTCAAGACAGCCTCCTTGGATCAGAAAGCACATTCTTCCTTAATAGTCTCCTCAAGTGCATTTTTCCCCATTGTTCCCATATTTTAACTATTCCTTGGTGCCTTACTGAGCAGTTTATGCAGAAGCTCACAAAGTTACTTGCTGGTCAGGCGCATTATGGCACATGAAGCTTCTTAGCAATGCTGCAGCAGCTTGGTCTCCTTGGCTGATTCCACAGCATCACATTATCAACCTTGTGGAATACCTGCACTTTGCTCAATGTTGTTGCTTGGTACACAATTCTTACAAGTTTCCTTAACAATCAATAGCAAGCAATACATAAATGCAACTGTTGGTTCTAGACAGTTCAACAAAACAAAACCAGAATAACTATCGTCTAGATCCACATTATATCAAAACTGAATACATCCCTTACCTATTTCCTTATGACATGGGAGAACACCATTCAGCCCATCAAGTCTTTGCATAGCTCTCAGAGAAATCCCATTTCCTTAGAACACACACCAGTCCTCATTGAGGAGTCAGCGGTGGAAAGGGTGAGCAGCTTCAAGTCCCTGGGTGTCGACATCTCAGAGGATCTATCCTGGGCCCAATCTGTTGATGCAATCACAAAGAAGGCACGCCAGCAACCCTACTTCATTAGGAGTTTGAGGAGATTTGGTATATCACCAAAGACTCTTGAAAATTTCTATAGATATACAGTGGTTGCATCACTGCCTGGTATGGAGGCTCCAATGTGCAGAATCAAAAGAGGTGGCAGAGGGTTGTAGACTCAGCCAGCTCCATCACGGGCACAACCTTCCCCACCACTGAGGACATCTTCAAGAGTCGGTGCCTCAAGGAGGCAGCATCCATCATTAAGGACCCTCACCATCTGGGACATGCCCTCTTCTCGTTATTACCATCAGGGAGGAGGTACAGGAGCTTGAAGACCCACACTCAACACTTTAGGAACAGCTTCTTCCCCTGCACCATCAGATTTCTGAACGGCCCATGAACCCATGAACACTACCTCATTATTCCTCTTTTGCACTATTTATTAATTTTTTTGGCAACTTATAGTAATTTTTATGTTTTGCACTGTACTGCTGTCACAAAACAACAAATGTCACGAAATATGCCAGTGATAATTAAGCTGATTCTGATTCTCTCACACACTCATCAATTTCCCCCAATCCCATTGTCACCCACCTACACAAGGGGCAATTTTCAGCAGCCATTTAACCTACCAGCACATCTTTGGGATGTGGAAGGAAACCAGAGCACCTGGGGAAACTTGTGCTCTCCCAGAGAACACGCATATTCAATATGGACAGCACCAGAGATCAGAATTGAACCTGAGCACCAAAGCAGTGAGGTCATATTTTTCTCCACAATGTACTTGCTTGGGAGAGCAAGATCTTTTGTTCACAGACCAGGAATGCGACACCAAGTGCTGGCCACATTTAGATTTCTGAAGAAAGGAGGGCGTAAATCCAAGTGATTATGTGGATTTGCACCAAAGGCTATGGGCATATTACACTGTTAGAGCTGGAACTGCAGTGGTTGGATGGATAATTGTCCATGCGCTGTCAGCTACACTTTAAGGGTATCTTTCATGCCTTCAGAGCAAGTGGCAAGGCTTCCTTTACTATTTGAATAATGTGGCACAGTACCAGACAGAAAATTCAACATCAGATGCTCCTCCTTCCATTTCATTTCACTTGGACTGCAATGGGATTGAACCAATCTCATTTTTATACGAAGTTCTGCTTTTCTAAATATCAATAACATTTGAACTAGGTCTTGAAATTCAGGTCCTGATGGGATAATTTGCTGGCTATTCTGTGAAATGCCAAGGGAATTTTTGCATTCACCACCAACATCCAATGGAATCTTCCCCTGAAAGATGGAACCTAAACAGCGTTGCACTCCCTCATTGGTGTTGCCTGTTGTGCTCGGATCTCTGGAGTCGGCTGGAACCCACAGACCTGGAAGTGCTGGCCACTTATTGATGTCGACTAAGTTGTTGTGCATTTCTGGCAATTACCTGTTTTTATTTCAGGCTTCCATCATTCTTGGGTTCCTCTTTCTCTAATGGTTAGAAACAGCATTTAAATATCACAATGCATTAGCATCATGCAATTCCTTGTGGCTTTTCAACTTCAGTATATTAAAGGAGCAACTTAGAATGCTATGTAAAGCTAAAGTGGACTTTAAGGGTATGTGGGTGGGGAATCAAAGGTTTAAACTGACCAATTTTGGACTGATCTTATGAAAATGTCCATCCAAAGCCTAGATTTCCACAATGGGTAGTGGAAATAGAGTGGGACAATGCAAGAAACATTTGAGGCCGTAGAGGAGTGCCTGGGAAGATGATGATGATGAGTGAATGTGTGGAATAATCCTTTTTATTCCCCCCAGAGTAATATATTTTTAAAAATATCTTTATAGGGAAACCTTTCTTTTAAGACCATCCCAACTTGCTTCTCAAATACTTTTGAAATATATCTACCACTGTATCATAGGAAGACAGGAGTCAGTGTGCACAGCAAGCTTCACAAACAGCAAAATGTTGACAACCAGATGTCCTGCATTAATAATATTATTTCATTTACCAAGGATAACTCTCGGCTCCTGTTCAAAATAATGTGATAGGGTCTAATGCATTTATTTGAAGGCTAATGGGCATTCATTTAACATGCCATCTAGAAGTCAAAGCCTGAATATTGCGGTGGCGTGTCCGACTAGACTTTTGTCCTCAGCTCTCTGCCGTGGTTCTTGAACCCTCTACTTTTCAACAAAACGAATAAATCCAATAAGATGTAATCTGTTACCACAAGAGATTATTGAGATAACCATCAGTTACATTTAAAGGAAATCCAAGTTGCCATACAAAAGAGAAAGTAAAATGATCTGCAGATAGAGTGAAATAAGTTGTGGCAGATATAAACTAGTGGGGATCTGATAGCCTGTTGGGGAAACAACATAACCGTATAATTGCTTCATGAAAATCCTTTGTGATCAATGTTCTGTTTTTCCTTTATTTTCACAGCAGGAACTGAATCCTTTAATTCCAAAAGCTTGGCCCTACAAGCACAGAAGAAAATCCTCACCAAAATGGCAACTAAGACAGTGGCCAACATGCTCATTGACGACACAAGTAGTGACATCCTGGACGAGTTGTACAAAGTAACCAGAGAGTACACAAATGACAAGAAGGAAGCCCATAAAGTCTTGAAGGATTTGATCAAGATTGCTTTAAAAATCGGGATCCTCTACAGGAACAATCAGTTTAACCAGGACGAAGTGGAGATTGTGGATAAATTCAAGAAGAAGTTAAATCAGGCAGCAATGACAGCAGTGAGTTTTTATGAGGTTGAGTTCACGTTTGACAGAAGCGTTCTGGCAGAGCTGTTGAACGAATGCAAGGATCTGCTGCATGAGCTGATCGAACGCCATCTCACTCCCAAATCCCACGGTCGCATCGATCATGTGTTCAGACTCTTTGCAGACATGGAATTCCTATCTGATTTGTACAATCCCAATGGCCCATACAAAGAGTCGCTGCAGAAAATCTGTCAAGGTGTCAACAAACTGCTCGATGAAGGAATCATCTGAACTCTGCAGCCCCCCAAAAGAGGAAAACATTTGACTTTTTGCTGCACAGAACATCCATTCATCATTTAATGGACCACTTCCGTTGTTTGTATCTGGGTGCCACAGCGAATCCTTTTGTCTGAATGTTATACTCTAGGTGTTTGCATTTAAAAACAAACCAGTTTGTGAATTAAATTTGTTGTTTTGAAGAAAGAGTAAATTATCTGCTGTGCCAATGTATGTTGAAGAGCTTTTGTTAAATTGCTTTTTCACTTGCACACATTGAAATGCTTTGAATACTGCTGTTTCCAGAATCTAAAGTATATTCCAGCATAGTAACCCAGTTTATAGTTGGAAAATGTATTACGGAAACTCAAACAATCTATGGAATATTGCTCCAACAATTTTGAAAATCCAAGAACAATATAGGCCAATAGGTATCATAGCTGCTTTAAGAGAATTGGGGTGTCTTTCAGTACAGAAAGACCTTCAGTTCATTGTGACTGTGCTGGCCCTCCAAATGCCATTCACTGTGTCCTTTTTCTATCCATTCTCCATTTTACCTGTTGCCTTTTAAAAGCTATTATAGATAGTGCTTCTGTTAAGATGTTACACTTTAAAGAAAATTAAATTTTCATACCTTATCAGTCAGAGATCAAGTTGAAAAATATACACATGACTTGGTGTCTCAAAGAGAGCCCTGGTGTTTCACTATGGTTTTAAAAAAAAGCCTAATACTCACAGAATCTAAGAGACATGAAACGTGGGTCCAGAATTCTGCGCCACGTTTAATAATTTATAAAACCCAGGGGGCTGGTCTTTGTGTTTGATCTTCAGCACCAAGGTTGACATATTCAGGAAGGAAAGTTCTTAAATGCACAGGTAAATGCTGAAGAAATGACCAGAGCTGTGATTCTGTTGAAGCAGCATAGTCCTTTGAGTAGAGTACAAATGTGTCTCAAAGTGGCAATACAATGGAAGGAAGCAAGTAACCTACCAGCACTATCACCTAGACCTGGATGGAGTGGACGTGGAGAGGATGTTTCCAGTAGTGGGAGAGTCTTAGAACCAGAGGGCACAGTCTCAGAATAGAAGGGCATCCCTTTAGGACAGAGATGAGGAGGAATTTCTTTATCCAGAGGGTGGAGAATTTGTGGAAGTCATTGCCACAGACAGCTGTGGAGGTCAAGTCACTGGGTATATCTAAAGTGGAGGAAATAGGTTCTTGATTAGTAAGGGCATCAAAGGTTACGGGGAGAAGGCAGGAGAATGGTGCTGAAAGGGAAAAATAAATCAGCCATGATCGAATGGCGGAGCAGACTCGACGGGCTAAATGGCCTAATTCTGCTCCTATGTCTTATAGCCTTATGGTCTAGAACGACTAATTGTGAGAGCATCACCAGAGTGCTATGTCAGAGTTTCTAAGGGAGGATTATTTGATTAAAAGCAGTGTGAACATTTTTCTCCTAAATGTCTGAAATTTTCCCTTTTTGAGAGGATCCCTTCAAGATTCTGGAGGTTTTTGGATTGCATAAGAATAGAATTCTAGGTTCTTAATACTGGTTTTGTCTTAAGTGAAGTCACTATTCCTGCACTGTAATAGGATCTAGATCTTGATCTTCGTTTCCAAGTAATGAAAGTGGTAATCAAATCTGAAAGATCATCTTGCTTCACAAATTTACTCTTTTGCTCACAACCTTTTGTTTGCACTGTTTTTTAACAGCTTTTGCACATACCCAATGTGTCCATTTCCGAGGCAACCGAAATTCCTGCTGAAACAACTGCAGCAAAGGACAAGCAGCAGCAAAGCTGCAGGTTTGGGGTGTGGGTTTCTGTCACAGGTATCCTCATGTTCATCTGGTTTAATCACATTTATGAGCAAATATTGAATCTATAAATTTTTTGAAGTCTTGCTTTAAAACCAATAATCCTTTGAGACGTTGGTCAGCGCTATTTTGTAATCAGATTGGGCAATGAACACAGCTCACTGCCCATCAATACGAGGCTGTCAATTGACTGTGTCAGGATTCACACGAAAAGAAAATCTTGGGATGGCAATCATTGCCAAATGCATCACAAGCCTGAGTAAAGCACGATTAGTAAGATTATAACAAAAATAAGATCAACTGGAGATGCACATTCTGCTTACCATGTGCAAATCCATAACACACAGCTGGCAACCTTTGTCAAATGCTGATTTAAAACTTTCACTCATAAGTCATCAGCTTACTGTGAAGACATAATTCAGGTCTTCTGTGTCAACTGAATTTGTGCAAGAGTTGTTAATATCTTTGTTTCTAATGAACCAAGTGGATAATAACCCTGTTAAAGCAAACATCTTTTTACTGTTTAAACAAACTTTTGTTGTATAAAATATTTTCAGTGATTTATTCACTCTTGACCTCTCACAGAATTTTGTTACCAATAAGCTCATATAATCATGAAATCAAGGAAATCAAAAAAAAATATTGCAGACAGGGAACAAGGTGGTGCAGTGTTTCAGTCACTGGCTTTTTGCCTTTAGGTTCCCAGTTCAAATCTACTGCAGACTGATGTAATGAATGTCTCCTTTGTCTGTTAACTGCAAGGGTCCTATGTGAAATGAATATGAGCATTCTCAATCCAGTTTCTAGTGCGTACAAACCACAGCACAGAACAGCACTGATCGACAATCATCACTCAGACCACAGGACTGCTGGTCCGGAAAATAGGAGAAATGTTACATTGATGTAATAGAGGCTGCTGATTCATGGCTTGGCAAAGGAGCCTCTACTCTGCATTTGAAAGTGCTATAATGCTCGATGCTGCTATTCAATGACTGCAATAGGAAAATGAATTTCCCAGGACTAACATTCCTCAACTATTTGTTAGCAACCTGTGATAAAACTATTACATTGCAACAATGTACTTAATCAGCGGACTAATAAATATTATAACAGTTGTGTCCCCTTAGCCAGAGGAAATCCCACTGTATTCTATCCAAAATAAAGTAGAAGTTGCATTGTTATACAGCTAATTTTGTTTTATTTATATTATTAAATTCTTCACTGTCAAGCCCAGAATCAACTCAGCTGTAAATCAATAAATGTAAAACGTTGTGGGTATTCTGATTACATTCAAATGTACCAGCCAATTGTAAGATAGCAACACAATTTAGCAGTAATTCAAATCAATAATTTCAACAACTTTTAGGAACAAGCTCACCACTCTGACAGATCCATCTGCCAAGGACCAGACCTTTTATGCACAAAGCATAAATGGTAAGCATTCTTCGAGATTATTTTGCCATTGATATTTTAGATTTCTTCTAGTCAAAATTAGGAGAGACTGGTGTTAAGTAATATAATACTTTTCTATTTCAGAACCAGTGGCAGAATCTGCCAGTCAGTAAAACGTACAATACTGCTGAACAAATCCAACCTCAGAGACCTTGTGCCTTTTACAACTCATTCTATTTATATTAGCTTGTGTTGGTGTCCCGGATGCTAAATTTAAGGGTGTGTGCACCTTCCAGACTTGTGCACCAGAGAATGGACTGTGATTTACCAGAACTGATTGCAGCCCATCAGAAAAACAAACTTCGACCCAGCCCAAATTCTATTCAAACCCAAAAAAATGGGAGGTGGAAGGCTGCAACTGTTCCTACTTTGTTGATTTTCATTTGATAAATTTGCAATGATTGGATGTCACCTTCAGTTTGCATAATGTCACACACTAAACACATGTATTATTCGTAAATTTGACATGAACCATTCCCAGTGAAGGGCCATGGCACGCAGCCCACACAAGTCATCATGATTAAGTGATCTCATTCTCAAATTATAATCTATAGACTGTATGAAGGTTAAAGAAAATTAACAATGATAAGAATAAATTACAAGTGCAGCCAACCAACCAAAATTCAGGCAATGGTCATAATGATAAATCCTGCATGAGTTTACAGGCATTTAACATTCCTGACAAGACTAGGATTCTATACTCAGTTTCATCCCTGATCTTCAGGTAAGCATCAAATTGTTTTCCAGTCAAGGATTCAGCTTGGAAATTCCCAGATTTGTATCCCTAACTGACACAAAAAAACACTGCAGACAATTAAGACTGACATCTTAATCATTTAACCATTCCAACATTTTAATTCACCTATTCAATGCCTCAATTAAATCAGTGCCAAATACATGAAGCTTACATTAATGGATTTGTAAAGAGGCATCCTTCCATTTGAAAATATACACATTTCCTTTTGTCATGGAGGCCATTCTGCCCATTGAGTCTATTCCAGCTCTGAGCAACCCCATTAATCCCCCCCACCTTATTTCCCTGTAACCCATCCTAAATCACACGCCCATGACCTTCCCCATGATTCTCTTGTCAACCATCTGCACAAGGGACAATTTAGAGGAGCCAAATAATCTACAAACCAGCATATCTTTGGAATGTGGGAAGAAAGTGGAGCACCCACATGGTCACAGGGAGAACACACAAACGGCACCAGAGGTCAAGATTGAACCCAGTTCACTGGAGCTGTGGGACAGCAGGTATTACCTGCTGCACCCAATGTATCGTCCTATCCACAGTATAAAATAGAAAGTATATTCTTTTATATATAATCGGTCATTTTATCATCCTCCTTAGGCAGAACTCACGATCAAGGATGACTTCCTTCCATTCCCATTTCGTGGGTTCTGAGGTGGCTAGCGAAGCCAATGTAGGAACTGCAGGTTCTTCCACAGATGAGACAGGTTATGGCCAACAGGACAGGAAAGTGGCACGCTCCTTCTGCTGTTTGGGCATGGCTTCTGTGTGTTCCCAATGCAGAGCCATGAGGTTCTCAGTACCATCCAGATAGCTCCTTCTGGGCCATCACCATTCAAACTGGAGAGATTCCCAGGAGTTAGCAGGGAAGCTGCACTTCTTCATATGTGACACTAGACTCCCAAGACAGATACTCCTTTCCAAACTCAGTCAATGGGAAGAGATTACCATACAGGCCATTTTATACCCATTCAATGATGTCCCATTTAAAATTTTAAAATCACAAGAATGGTTAACTCTCAATAAGCTAGGCACAGAATGTTTGGAGAAAGGTTTAACCATGGACAGAAGGTCATGGAACTTTAAATAATCTAGGGTGCATTTCAGTACATAAAAAGTGGAATTAAGAGGTTAGAGCCAGAATGCTAACGTAATTGAGTTGCTTTAACAGATTAAGGGATTAGATCGGGCATCTAGGGAAAGTATTTCTTCTGATAGAGGAATATGGAACAGGGGAATTCAGGAGTGAAACAATGAAGTAGTTATCCCACATAATTGGCTGTGAAAAATTTGAACTTCCTCCCTTAAAAAATCCATAGATACTATTCCACTGAAAATTTCAAGTTAGATACTGGATGGAGGTATCCAGGCACACAGCACAATGGAGAAATGCGTACAGGTCAGCCACAACTGAACGCCTGAAAGACTGATTGGCTAACTGATGTTTCTGCAATGTATTGTTTGCCTTGCAGAAGAGACATTAAATTGATGGTCCAGCTGTTTGTTCAGAAGGATAATTCCATTGCACTATTTTAAAAGAAGGGAATCTTTCCTGGTATCCTTCCCAATACTTACCCTTTAATAAACACTACCAATAAACAGATTGACTGGTCATTTGATGATTGCTCCACTGCTATAGTTGCCTACAAAACGAAGACCATGCCTCAGAACAATTCACACAGTGCACCTTGGAATGTCCTGAGGATGTGAAAGACATTGTATAAGTGCAACTTACTGTTGTTCACTGTGAATCAATAACTTCAGGAAACACATCTTAATTATCAACCAAAACAATGGCAGCTGATTCAAATGTTTAAAGATGGTCTTCTTTCGTTACCACTAGACATTTCCCAAATCTTTTGATATTTATTAAACTTCTAAGATTAATATTTTCTGTACTCATTTTAGCTGCATTTTCCCATTAGATGCTGTTCAATTGCCTCAGTTACTGTTCTAAGGTACATTGATTTGGTATAATGTGCACATATAATGGTTTCAAAAGGCCATTCTGCAGCTGACTTTTGAATACATTTTTCAATCATATATAGTACATCTTGTTCTAGCACTTGCAGACTGTATGAAATACGAGACATGCTGTCACTTCTCTCTACATTTAAATAAACTATGGATTTACAAAAGTGCAAAGCAGATTTTAAACATTTATCTTGTCACAGAGACTGCAAGTGCTCAGTTGGATGGTTACACACCTAGTTGGTCTTCAACTTCTTGTCAGTCAGGAGTGGTGACGAGGCTGGACCAAATGGAATTAAGGGGGCTCGCAAAGACAGTCACATTAAGCTGGACTTTGGACATTAATTGCCCCTCTGTGGAATGGGATCTTGACTGTCTAGCCTCAATAGTACCGAAGATCCTACACGTCACCACTGTCAGTGAGTTGTTGAGCCTCCAGTGTTCTTTCCATTTTTTCTTTAGGCCTTCAGTTTTCTGCAGGACCTGTGTCTTCAGGACTTTGTAGAACTACTTCTTTTCCCTTGAGGAATGGGTTTGTTTTCAATCCAGGAATACTTTACATTTGCAGTTAATTAGTTCAATAGTCTGGACATTCTCATCATATCAGTCTTAGTCTTCAAAACTAGTAGGAAACCATTTAACCTGCAGCAACTACACTCCAGAACCAAGGCCATATGAACCTCGAGCAGTATGCAGGCAATGTCCATGTTTGCTGCAGCTTAAGAGGGTGGATGTTACACTCAATAAGACGAACATCCATCACCAAATTGCCGACACTGTACAGTTCTGCCCTCCAGCGATAAAGATCCTCAGCGAGACTTTGGAAAAGGTGGACAGTTCTCATACCTTGGGAGCCACCTCAGTGCGAAGGTAGACACTGACAATGCAATTTACCACCGTCTTCAATGTGCCAGCCCTGTCTGTGAGCCACCTCAGTGCTGACAAAACTCACGATCTACTGGGCAGCGGTGATCCCTATCCTTTCATGTGTTTCTGGCACCTGAACTACCAATAGCAGGCACCTCAAGGCATTGGAAAAATATCACCTATGCTGACTCTGCAACTTCCTCCAAATTCACTGGAAGGATAAGTGAACCAACATCAGGATCCTAACCCAGACCACATGCCCCAACATTCAGATCCTAGTTACACTCAGCTAGCTCCGTTAGGCAGATCACATGCCTGATACCAGACTCCCAGTACAGCCATTCTCCCATGGAAGGAGATTACTAGGCAGATGGAGGAAGAGGTTCAAGGATGTGCCCAAAGCCTCCTTGGGGGGAAAAAAGTATCATCGCCGCCAACCCCTAGGAAATCCTGGCCCATGTCTATTCAGACTGGAGCAGAATTTGGTATTGTATGCAGAACCTCAGGTCCATGCACTGGAAGCACACAGAAGCCCTGTGTTAACACTGGAAAGAAAGCACCACCTCACAAACCTGCCCTCTCTCTCAGGCACTACCTGCCCCATCTATGGAGGAGTACAGTTCCAACATTAGCCTCATCATTCACCCCAAAACTTACAAAACAAGGAGTGGAAGCAAGTCATTCGCAATCCCAAGATGAATGCCCAAGATGTTACAACTGAAAGATAAATCTCAATAATTTCTCTGGATTTCATCTCATACACAAGGAAGACTATCCGAGAATTCTTTCTCCATACCACTCTGTCAAATGCATCAAAGTGGTTATTGGTGCTTTATTTTAAAACATTTCGTGACTACATCAAGATAGCATAAACATGGCCTTAAAGTATTAACTAAAAGATATACAAATTAATTTCTGCTTCAATATCAGCAAGGGCCACAATGCTTGAAAGGTTTCCTTGGCTTGGGAGCATTTAGCTTCAAAGAAATTACTGACTGCAACTTCAAAGCCAGGAAGTAGTCCTAGAATTTTGCCTAGAATTATTTTTATTCAGAGGGCACCTTTTAATGAAGTGTGTCACAGCATAGCCCCAAATTAATTATAGCCTATAGGTTGAATGCTGTAGATGACTATTTTTGAAACATATGCTCCTGGTGCAAGACATGTCAATACTTGTCACAGTCATGTGCTTTATCACTCAATTATTTATTGCTTCAGTAAGCTTGCCTCTGAACTAATCCCAGATATGGAGTGACCAGAATGAAAAATACCTGTACAATAGATAAATGGGAATTTAAAATAACATTTTATATTAAAAGAAACCTTGCAGAAATGGAATTATGAATTAGTTGCAAAATAATAAAGCGCCTTTCAGAAAAGCAAACACTATATTTGATTATAACTTCTTGCATGGTAGGAAGAGAGCATCAGGATTCAGGTGCACAAGCAGAAAAAGCGATGAAATTCTACGGTACCAGTGCCATTAAAGTTAAGGATCAGTAGTCCAATAATAGTTTCTTCTACACTGGCTTAAATTATAAAGAATAATGGCAAGGTGCTTAAAAGAAATTATTTATTTTGAGAGTTTCAGAAAATACAGGCTTAATTTTAAATCTTTTTCAAGGAGAGCATGTACGTTTACACAGACAAGCAGCAGCCACAGATTGTGTGCCGTTGTTAGGAGAGTGTCAAGAATCCATTCAACATTTTTCACTGCTTTGAACGAAGGAGATAGGATCTGACACCAAAGACCCTCGTCAGAATTTCAGACCAATACACATAAAATTTTGTTGATCAGAAGAGGTTAAGAAAGTATTCATGTATATGTTATGCCACAGATGTCAGGTGAAAATCACATCATGTTTTTCAACCCATAAAGTACTGCATGAAATCCAAGGGATGGAATTATAACCCTCCAAAACCACAACGTGATATGGAATGCTTGGGTGCTGTTTTTACATTTGATTGGATGATTACTTCAGTACAGCACAGACAACCAGCACACTCTCAAAGAGCGATGTCAAGTACAAACCATTTAATACAATTATACTTCTGCTTCAGTTCACTATTTTAAATAGGTTCCTAATTTTTAAGGACTATGCCTAATGATGCACAGTAATTAGTGCCTGCCATCTCAGCTGCAGGAACCCAGTTTTTATTCTGATCTCAGGTGGTGTCTGTATGGAGACTGCACATTCTTCCTGTGACCATGCAGGTTTCTGTCGAGCGCTCTGGTTTTTTCCCCACATCTCAAAGGTGTACTGGTAGGTTAATTGGTTACTGTAAGTTACCTCTTCATCTAGGTTAATGGCAAAAAGAATCAAGGGGTGTGATTGGCACATGTGAGAAAGTTGCAGGGGTACAGGGAGATGATGAGAGAAAGGCATTAAAGGGAATGCTCTCTTGGGAAATTGAGAAATTTATAAAATAACATCAGATGCAAAGGCACACTTGCATATCCCTGGCATTCACGATTGAAGAGGTAGTTTAGATTCTCTTTCCTCTTGAATTAGAGCATAGAAATTAGGACCTTTTCAAAAAAACATTGGAAATATTTAACTGGTTGGACAATTTCTCCCTCACTCTCTGGTCTTGATGGCAGCCAAAAGCTGGTTCATTAGTCTGTGCAATTCTGTCCTCAACTGAGAGTACTAAATGTGCAATATAGTATGTATCCCTTTAACACTGATTCTGAAGTTAGTGGATTACAATACTTGTACGTTACTGCACACTGTGCGTTTCGCACCTGCATTTCATCATCATAGAGCACAGAAACAAACCCTTTGGCCCATTCCATCCATGCTGACTATCAAGTACTCATCTATACTAATCCCATTAACCAGCACTTGGTCTGCTTTGGGGACTCAAGTACTTATCTAGGTAGTGAGATACTTCAAGAGTACCTGCCTCTACCACCCACACAGGTAGAATGTGCCAGATTCTAACCACCCTCTGGGTGAAAAAGTTCCTTAAATTCTCTTACCCCGAACCCTTAAGTTCAAGATACATCTGCTAGGGAGAAAAGTTTCCTACTATCTGCCCTACCTATGCCCCTCAGAATTTTGTATACTTCTATCAGGTTCTCCTCAGTCTCTTCGTTCTAAGGAAAACAAACCCAGTGTATCGAGTCTCTTCATAAATGAAAGACTCCATCCCAGGCCTCTCCTCTGCACCTCCTCCAGTGCAATTACATCCTTCCTATAGAATGATGATCACCCAAGGACACATTTCTACCTCATCTTCTATCTTTAATATGTCTAAAAGAACTATTTGTTTATGGAAATGGGGTAGAAAAATTGCAGCACCATGCAAATAACTCATTATTCTAATGTTGATAGGCCACATTGCTAAAGATGCCCAAAGACCAGATTTCCCTGCTATTGAACAATTTTTGGTGAACCTGCTTTCACTTGAAGCTGATGTGGAGATGCAACAACAAGTTTGAAGCTCATTGTTCTAAATAAATAATAATGCAATAACACACAAAAAAAATCGGAGCAGGAGTAGGCCACTCAGCCCCTCAAACCTGCTCCACCATGGCTAATCTATGCTGGGCTCAACTCTTCTTCTGCACCAGTTCCCGATAACCATTAATTCCTCAATCTTTCAACTATTTTATCTCCACCTTATATCTATCTAATGATATGGCCTCCAGGGCATAGGATCATTAACCTGTTTTTATGCACCTCAATTTTAAATGACTGACCCCTTATTTTGTACCACGTCCTCTTGTCTGTGACTCTCCCACCAGTGGAGACATCTCAACATCTGCCCTGTCAAGCCCCCTTAGGAACTTATGTTTGAGGTCACCCCTCATTCTTCCAAACTCCAAGGAATATAAACTCAAACTGTCCAGCCTCCATTGATAGGACAACTCTCTCACCCCAGGAATTGGCCTGGTGAATCTCCT
Source organism: Pristis pectinata (assembly GCF_009764475.1). Taxonomy (NCBI): domain Eukaryota; kingdom Metazoa; phylum Chordata; class Chondrichthyes; order Rhinopristiformes; family Pristidae; genus Pristis; species Pristis pectinata. The sequence goes on from NC_067432.1 coordinate 14,282,247, forward strand.
TCGGACTGCTTCCAATGCTACTATATTGTTTTATAAAGGCAAGCTGAATGCAGTATTCTGGGGTGGGGCCTCACCAATACCCTGCACAACTGTAACAAAACCTCCCTATTCTTAAACTCCAAGCCCTTTGCGATAATGGTCAACATATTGTTTGCCTTCTTAACTATTGGTTGGACCTGCCTGCTAACATCTTGTGATTTGTGCATTTAAACACCCTCTGAACGTCACTCATTTGCAATAACAGTTTTGAATTTATGTAGGATTTTAACTGAACAGACCTTCTCAAACCTCTTCACAGACTATTACCTACAGGATAGAGTTGATAGTATATAGCTAAAAATGGAATCAACTTTATGCAAAAAAAATCTCAAATGACCAGATAAACATAAGCAATAAACCCTTTTGTTTTGCCTGCACTAGCCTTTACCTGAAGCATCTTAAGGTCCTGACTTAGGCCCAAATTAGAGTTCCTCTAACTAAAGGTACTGTTATACAAGTTAATAGGCTACTTCTTTGCAGAATGCAGTAATTAAATCACCATAGTTCAATTATTCATGTGATTTCATGTGTCTCTGAAGTATGAAAGAGAAGATGACAGAAACAACAAACCTTATCACAATTATCTAACAAGAACTCATCCAAGTTTCTAGTTTCAAAAGGACAACTGAAGTTCAGGTGGCTGCAGAGTGGTTAATGAATCTAACTGGAGGTGAAAACATTCACAGAATAATTGATCACATTGCAAAGTACAACACTGTCGTGCGCTGAGAAATAAAACAAAGCAGATATATATTCAAAGTAGTTATATTGAGCAAGGCAGTCATTAAATTACAGGCATTTACAAAAACCATAATAAAACACACAGTATATTTATATATTATGTATTGTATATATACACACACATTATTAAACAGGGAGACTGTACCACCGGTACACAAAAAGCTTGTTATATTGTATAAACATAAGGCCTTGGGTTAGTCTTGATTAGCGCTATTAATTTACATGCACAGCTGCTCTGGTACAGCATGAAAATACTTCCCTGATTATTACCTTTATCTTGACAACAGTGCAAAAAATAAGAAGCAAACTCCCTTCTTTTAATCCTAGTGCAAGAAATTAGTGAAGCTCTTGTAACAAATTAGTGTTACATCTAACATACTGGAGCAATAAAACTTCCCTGCACCATCCAAAGACAAATTTCATTTTGCAAGTTCTATTACTTCAAACTGCATTGAAGTGAGCAAACCATGACCAATTATGCACAACTGCAAAAACGCTCACACCGTTTGACAGCTTCTGTGCTCGAGAACTGATGGTGTGAGACTCAAAATATTTCTGGTATTTGAGTGGGTACCCAATACATAGATGACTTTGCAACACAGGCAGAATAAATTGATGTTCATTTGATGGAATTCCTAGATGAGAACTTTTAAGCTTGTTTGCAACCATAAACATGCTATACGTGCTACAATATTCCAAGATTCCTGACATTCAGCAAACAGTAGGAAAGTATGTTTTTGTCTCACAGATCCCAATGTGTCCAAAACTTCAAAATGTGAAATCAAAACACTGCCATGATCCAAAATGTTTTACCTTATTTTGCAGTTTCCTCAAGTGCTCATAGTGGCACTAGCCAAGCTCTCATCCAGAATTTCCATATTAAAAAAAACTTTGGAAATTGTATCAAACATATGAACATCTTGCAAGAAACTGCTAGGAAATCAAATCTCAGGGACTCTCCAAAGATCAGGTTCAGTACATTGCTGCTACTCCATTGCAAAATGCTCTTAACTCTGAGGCTGCAGTGGTTAACCATTGTTCTTCTCACGTCATTACTCTGGAACCAACTTCAGTGGCCTTGGATAAGTTTGTCATCAAACATCACAGCCACCTTGATTTCAATGAACTTGAAGCATTGCCAAACCCGTGAAGGAAATGCAAGCTGGTTGATTATGTTTGCCTCAAGTTTTTGCTGAAGTTAGATTTTTTGTATCACCTTTTGGCACTCGTACAGCAAACAGTCTGGAAGGACACAGCAACCTGATCGCAGCCACAGTGACAAAATCCCAGCATGAAATCGACAATGAAGTAAACAGGACATCGATGGAAGCAGTTGGCAAGCTAAAATCCCTTCTGCTCCTGCAGATAAAGGTAAAAGTTAATTTGGACAAACGTTCCAAAACCCTGGAAATACCTTCAGTGTGTGTGGTAAGTTTGCTTTCCTCGACATCTATTTTACAGCTAAATGCAAACCGAGGCCAGCTTTCTGTGGTGAATTCCTGTACATAAGCAACTGAGTCAAGGTAACTCCAACGCACTTCAAATAAGATGCTCAGTCTAGGAATAATACCACAGCATTCCAGGAAATGGAGAGAGGGAAATTTATTAACACTCAGTCCACAATATCCCATGGATTATGGCACGTTGGGTTCCTTCCAGGATATGATCACATGGGATTAACTGAATGTTATTTTTCCCTCCCTCACTAAATAACTAAACTTCTTAAAGTTAAATATTGTCACGATTTCTGACATTAAAGTTTAAAAATTGGGCAGTCAGAACTGGGTGACCAAGAAACAAACAGCTAAAAGACATTACTGACAGTTTTACAAAATCTACTTCCCGTCTTTCAGCTACAAGATAGCAGTAGAGTGAATTCTTTAGTTATGGTTAACTTTTTAATTATGAATGATGTATTAATTTCAATTACTTTCTGAAAGTTTGATCAAAATGCTACTCTTTACAAGCATGCTAGACTAGCATGACTAGACTAAAGCTTCACCTCTAATCCTTGACAAGTGTATTGTCCAATGCTGTATCAGGTCTTTAGGATCAATAAAATTTCCTATTCAGCTTCTGTTCCAAGGTGAGCTGTCAAATGGGACACTGATTGGGTCAACAATTTTTTTTAAAAGAGTTCTACTTTCACAATTATACAACACAAAAAGGCAAAAGAGAAAGAAAAGGCTAGCAATACAAACTTCAAGCATTTTTTTAAATAGCTATTACTACTTGTTTCTCTAACTTTTATTAAATTGTTTCTATCATGGATTTTACAAACTGAACTGAAGAGAACAAAAGGAAAATCAAGGAGAAATTTTTAAAAAGGCACGGTGGAGGGGGGGGTGGGGCAGGGTTGGGAAGTTGGGGTAGACAAGGGGTGATAAGGGGTCTAGTCACAACGAGTGATGAGAGGGTCAAGTCAATGGGGTTGGGGTACATGGGCAACATGGGTAAGGGTGGTGAGGTGATGGCACAGGAGGCAGCAGAAAGAGAGAGAGACACACACACACAAAAGAATTATTGGCAAGACAAAGCTGAATCCACCTTACTTTGTCAACAACAAACAAATGTGAATTAATTTCATCTGAATGATTACCCTTGCCAAATGAGGTGGCCAAGGAAGTTAATATGAACATGTTAAATGTGTGTTTGTTCATTATCAGGGACTTCAACAAATGTCAAACACCCGAAGGTCCAATGTACTGAAAGCTCCTAAAAGCATGATTGTTTACCAAAGAAACCTTAGATAATAAAGGGCAATTATCGGGTTTGATAAATTCTTTAAGAGAATACTAACAATAATCGAGGCATTATGAAGTCTAGTCAAGCACTTTAAATAGCATACAGTTGACATGTTAGCACCTCTATCCACTTCAAGTGAGGAAGTGCTTTACAAAAGTTCATGCCACATGCAATTAGAGTATTCAATAATGCAAAAAAAAGGTTAAAAAAAATGTTACTTTTCCCTACCTTTCTTGGATTTCATTTTGGTTTCTGGCCACAAATTGCCACTTTGTCATTTTGAATCGAGGGGCATCTTAAGTGCTTGCTATTTACCTCCACTGGCCAAGTTTCTAATTTAGTGTTGTTAAGATTATATGCATTGTTCAGGACAATTACAGTATTAGCATATGGAAACATAGGAATGTGGGTGCCTCTTTTAATCTCTCAGGCATCTTCTAATGGTCACTGAAATCACATCTGATGACTTAGTTCCACACGTTTGCTCCCCCCCCCCCCCCCGCTTATTCCTTTATATCTACGGTTAACAAATATCTTTCAATTTTATATTTAACATTAACAATTGAAATATCAATTGCCATTTGCAAAAATTTTCAAGATTTCTCGTATTCACTATATTTGGAAGTTATTTCTCATTTCAGTCCTGAAAGGCCTAGCTCTAATTGCTTCCAGTCCTAGATTCCCCAACCAGCAGAAACAGCTTCTCTCTATCCCACTGGGTGCCTCCCTTTAATGCCTTGAAAACCTCAATCAATTCACCTTTAATTACTGAATGGCAATCATGAGAATATCTCTGAAGAACTCTTCATTTTTTTTAAAAATCATCTCAACGTATATGCTTGCAAACTAACCACAGACAAGTAGACCTTCATTTATTTAAATAATGCAGCAAAACAGTAATAGTGGGTTAAATGAAATAGCAATGGCAAATATATACATTTGATTTGACATCAGGGTCAATACCCACTGTTATTAATCTGTGTATGAAACAGTACCTAAAGTGAAAGCTGAAAAGTTGGAGGAGGTGAGGAAGGAAGTAAAACAATACCTAATATGGGTTTAATGTATACTAACACTGATCTGGTGTGGAGGAATACTTAAGCCAATTCCGAACTTTTATGGTACGATTCCAGATATTTAAAGAGAGGTGGAGATGACGCTGGAATGAGCAAATGAAACCAAAAAGCAATATGGCAAAACTGATGACATGGAAAATCCAATAAATTGTGGCTAAAATAACTGAGATGTGGTTTATATAGTCACACAAACAACATGTTAAAAAAATCAACATTACCAATAAATATTATGTTACTTCAAGTTTGTGTTAACTCATGTTCATAATGTACTGTGCTGCTGCTGCAAAAAGCTAATTTTCATGGCATTTATACCATGTAAGTATGCCCATGACAATAAACTTGAACTTGAAGGCAGTTAAACGTTTGCATCATTTCTAAGGATGTGCCTGTTATTATTGCCAGTTTTGAGATTTAACCTGCCTGACTTTATCCTTGTTATTTGCTGCTGTCACAATAGTTTCGTAAGGGAGCCTTAAGACCAACATTGAAGAAAAACACGATGATGCTGGAGGAACTCAGCAGGCCAGGTAGCATCCGTGAAGAAAAGCAGGTGGTCAACGTTTCAGTCAGGACCCTTCTTCAGGACTGAAGATAGGAAAAGGGGAAGCCCAAAGTAGAGGAGGGAAAAGCAGAGCAGTGATAAATGGACTGAAGAGGGGAGACGGGGTGGGCACAGGGTAGCGACAGGTAGATGCAGATAAGAGATAGGGATAGGCAGGTGCAGGGGAGGAGGGGAGAGCAGTTTGGCCTGCTGAGTTCCTCCAGCATCATCGTGTTTTTCATCTAGATTCCAGCATCTGCAGTCCTTTATTTCTCTTAAGACCCACATTACCTGCACACAAAGACCGTGTGGTCTTCTGAGTGCACACAGTGTGAACACCACTCAAGTAGACAGTCGAACTCCACTACGTGTTCAGTGGGAATAATGAGGGGAGAGGGAACAGTACATGTTACAAGCTAGCCAGTGGCTGGTCAGATGATCCAGTCCATCATCTCTTGCCAGTAACAAGGTTGGAACAACATCAGATAGGAACCTGCCTGTGCCAAATACACACAGTTCGGGAGAAAGATTTATTCAAAGGACAGCAGAGATTCTTTTGCAGACTATGATAAAAAAAATTAATGCCATGTTCAAAAAATGTTCTCAGGATACCCTTACTGAACATCTAACAATATTGTTCAATATGGCTCCTCAGATTGCTTGATGGCACTTGCCATCATTTTAAACCTGTTGAGTGCATATACCTGTTTGGTTACATCTCTGCACAAGCAAAGCCTGCTGACAATTATGGTCAAGGTTCACTAGTAAATCATAGTTACAGCCGTCACTTCTAGAATGAGTTAATGATCTCAGGAGAGGAATAGTGGGGAGTATATTGGCAATAATTAGAAAAACAGTAATCTGACTACATTGTGATGGGAAATGCTTTCATAACATATTTCTGTTCAACATTGCCTGTGTTATTAAATAGTTTCAGGTTAAAAATGGTCACAAGAGACATTACCTATAATAGACACAATATGTAGCCTGAGCTCTTTCTGCAGAGCATGAAGTGCTGAAGTTAAAGCTTCAGATGAGTTCAATGAAAAGCTCAGATTTTGTTTCACATCATTGGAAAGTGAAAGCCAAAGGTTCCCAAATTCTTCAGTGGACAGTTTTAATGGCCTGGAAACCAACAGAAACAAAGCCAAAATTTTTATTACTATAAAGAATTCATGAAGTTATATCACCATAACTGTATTGCAACATAATTAGGCAATGTCATAACTTTATTTTAATTATTAATCTGACAAAGAACTGCTCTATCATTCCACTTAGAAACCTCAGCATTCCTTTTGGTGCTAGAACATTCCATACTGAAGGTACAGCATGAAAAAGGAGAATTAAGTGGTCCCACAAAAACAATAATAACTTATCTTTACAAAAGCACCATTTTTGGAGTTTTCAATTAAAGATGATAAAAGGGTTGATAAATATCTTCAGCAGAGGTACAAATTATTTGTCGGTAAACTTCGTAAAGTCAATGGACAGGAAAATTAAGCAGCGTGCCTAACAGCTGACCAATCCACTCTTACCCATTTTGCAGTACCTCTTGCACCCAAGTTTAATGCCCCCAAAGTCTGTCTTTAAAGTTGAGAAGGTACCAGTTCGAGGAGTTAAGGCTTGTAGCTAAACATTTGCTGCTTACTGGTCAGCAATCAGTTGTTAATAAATCCATGTAAAATAGAAAGCACACTCAGAGGGAAAGGGTTGAGGTCAATTACCTCCAATACATAGGATTTCCATACATCCCTCAAAACTGAAATAACAATTAGTGAATTGTTAGGATACAACTAATTAACAGTCAAAATCTAAAGATGTATAAATGATTATCAGAAATTGAAAAACATTTTGCAGCTTTGTACTTAGTTAACTGGAGATTTTTAATTGTAAGATTGCTGCATCTTTAATCAAACCAAAATTTTCATTCATGAAATTGTTCTTTGTAAAAATTGTGTATAATTTATGTTTAGGTTTTCTTGTGAATGCTATGTGCCTGTGATGTTGCTGCTGCAAGTAAGCTTTTCATTGCACCTGTGCATACATGCACTTGTGCATGTGACAATAAACTCAATTTGACTTTAATGCTTTTATACACTGGGAATAAGCATTTTTAGGAAAAATAGCAATTTTGCAGCATCTTAGAATCGTACCTGATAAAATCAGTTAAGAATACAGCTAGTGCATATTTCTCTTCTGTACAATGACTGTGCTCAGGATGATAATTGACGTGCCCAGTAAGGGCTACCTGGGTACAAGGTTTTACCATCTGCAGACAGAGCTGACATCTGACTGAGGAATGTGATTCCACTGTTGTAAAATGGAAACTTGTGTCCTCACCAGCCTGTAAAGACATTAAAACCAGAGTTAAGAAAGATGACAAAATAATAAATATGTAGTATTGTCACATCCAAACAAGAAAAACATGATCAGATAAAGTAGCATGTAACACGCAGTGCTAGAATTCCCCATGTGGTGAACTGATTCATCCATACACTGGACAGCTAGAGATAAGGACAAACACTTCTCACAAACTGCAGGCTAAAGGACTTCCACCAAGAAGCAGCTGAGGAGAATACATGTGTTTTATCATGCAGCTGAGGAACAACATATTAGCTGATGGGCAACTTCCTTCCCTCCTCCACATCAGAAGCAAAATATTAACAACTGCACAAGTTCACTAGACTTTGCAACTAGATGGCCAATCTGAATCCAAAATCTCAAATTATTTGTTACAACTGCAGAACCTGACATGATCTAAAAATGCAATTGTATCAGGGATTTTATTTAATGATTAATAGAAATCTCAGTCATGTTTATAATGTATTTTGATGCAGTATTAATTTAATGCATTTGGAGATAAATTGGTAGAAAGATTAAAGACAGCTGAAGAAAGGTATTTTCATCTAAGGAAGGTGGGGATATGGAGCTCTTTACTTGAAAGGATGATGGAGACAAAAAAAAACCCTCAATACATTAAAAAAAAGAGCTCTATTTGAGCACCCGATTTGCCACAATGTACTTGGCTACAGAGCAAGAGTTAAATGCTTTTATTGCCAAATCAATTTTTTTTTTACCTTACATGATACAATGGGCCAAATGCCTCCTGGGTCATTATTTTTCAATAACATTACAGCCTAATTGGGCAAATAACCTGCTTTTATTACTCAATTCTGGCTAATTATGTCAATCATATTTACCTGTAATTCCTCAGTTAATGCAAAATTGATTGTTGCATTAGTAACTTCTACATTGCTGAGATTAGTAAAAAATAGGATTATTAACAGACAGTCCTCTTTCCAGACTTTGCAGAAAAACAAAGCTATATTTTCATTGGCACAAACACGCTCAACGTTTGAATGAGAATACTCAGAAAATTCTACTGGCAAGCTTGGAGTCAAACTGGAGATTGGTTCATGGGCCACAGAGGAAGAGTTACAATTCGCAGGCTGTATAATGTCAAAATTTCCATCTGCAAATAGACCTGAAAAAGATTCCTTTGATGCTGTAGGCCTAGCTTTGACAGTTGTCAAGTTGTTACTCAGAATCCAGGTTTGATCAGGTACTTGGGCATGTTCCACTCCAGAGTAACTTGCTTCTTTCCCAAGAGATACCGTTTTACTTTCTTCAAAGGAAATAGAGCTTTCTGGGACATTATCCATTAGATCTGGAATTTGAGCAGGGTGTGAAACAGTTGCCTTCTGAGCAGTCGTCATCTTTTCAAAGCTATTTTGTTTCTCAATGTTCTTTGACTTTCTCCGAAATTTATGGGTGGTGCTCTGAGATTTTCCCATCTGGAAAGATTGCACAAAAGGTATAAGTTGTAAATTTTACATCTTTAATTTAAATTGCTGATCAGCATTTGCCAAAAAGCGTTCATAATAACTAGCTTTTGACCACAAGATAATTCTACTTAAGCTGCTGTGAAATCAAGCACAAACAGCTGGTTGCATACTTTGTGTAGATTTTGGACCAAGGTAACAAATTGGTTACAGGTTCTGCTGCACAATTTCTTACACACTACAGGTAGAGTTGCTCAAATTGCACTTCAGATTCTACTCTGTATTAAATCAATGAAACAGATGGCAAATGATACATGCCCAGAAGCAAGATATATCATTAAGACCAGTAAAGTAGATAAGGAGCAAAAAAAAAATCAATTAATAGTAATTTCAAGCTAAAGTCAATATCATAGACTAAAAAGATATAAATTAGCTTGGAGATCTATTCAATTAACATTAAATAATCAGACCAACTGTAATATTATCTGTAATACTTAAACTATGAAAAATGCTTCTTGAGGTCTTGCACAGATTTTCAATGGGGCTAATCACATAATAAAATTTGAAATCAGGTGTTTCATCTGTTACACGATTGTGGATTTCTGCTGCACAAATAGAAAAGCCCTCCCTCTAGTGGCCATACTGGATGCTCCATTCAATTTCTCACAAGTGAGGCAGATATTTCCTGTTGCTATTTGTCCTCAAAATACAGATCCCACTGCTCTTCCATTTTCTTTTCTTAACACAAATACTGTGGGAAAGTTTTAAAATATGCTTGTATAAGCATATATCTTAATGTATGATTTAAGATTATTTTCCACTGTAAGACATTGCAAGAGAGCTGAAGTAGTTCGGTTTCTGTGTAAAAATATTTATAACTGGCTGCACAGTTATTAGTTATAATCCAGGAAATTTATGAAGTGATGCAATTTTAAATGAGCTTAGTTCACAGAACCTATTCCTTTGATTTGGAGTTGACAAAAAACAGATAAGAGACCTCTGAGTATTTAAACATTCCTTGGTTAGGGTATTTCAATGGATTGCAGACTTCAAATTTGGCAGTCAGTGTTTATGAGAGATTTATAAATTTTAAACTAGTCCTAACAATTACCAGAACGATGACTGATAAATTTCTGGCCAGTAAATGAACATCCTCTTTGCCAACACCTTCATAAAAATATTTGTTCAGAAATTTCATTTGGGAATGTTCTTTGGTTTTTTTCTTTATACAGAACTTAACTGGAATAGGGAGACTTTAACAGAAAATTCATTATTTATGCCTTGTGTATTTTGCAGACAAATACTTCTTCAGCAAATTACGTTGAATGCTGTCAAAATGTTACATGTAGTTAGATTGATTCAACTGCCTCAGTTACAACAGCTTCACAAAAATAGTGAAGCTTAGCTTAATCAGCACCTCTTGCCTTGGAAGCCAGAAAGTAATCCATTAGAAGTGAAGTCATGTAGAACATTGTGAAGACATTCAAAAATGTTTCTTAAATGTGTGTTCTTCCCATAAGCAAATACTAGCTCAAAGAATGTCCAGTGATCTGACCAGGTTACTTCCCCACCACCCCCCCCCCCCCCCCCCACTACTTTTAGCACAATTTTGTTAAGGAATACAACTCAAACGTATTACTAAAAGATACTGAGCTTAGGCTTAACAAGACAAAGTCGGTTCACTATCACACCACAAAGTTTACTGAGTTGATGTGCTGATATTATATTAGTTATTTCTGGGAAGATATTATGGGAAGATACCACTTCTCCTTGTAGAGCAAGCTGAATAAAGAGAAACTGCTCTACAAGTTAGTTTAGTTATTTGGTCCAAAGTTCAGAATCCAACATGAAATTAGGACTTCACAACCAGGGATAAGGGACTTCAGTGGTGTACAAAAACTGAAGAGGTGGAGATTGTTCTAATTACAGTAACGACAAGATATGTTTACAAAATCATGAATGCTTTAATAGTGTACAAAGGAAAAACTATTTCCATAGAATTATATAAAAAAAAAGTTTTGAAACACTAAGCCATTCAGCCAATAAGGCTTGTGCTGATCGAAGAACTACACAACCTAATTTTGCCTCACAGTATTTAGTCTGTGGGTCTGCAGGTCACAGCTTTTCCAAGTACAGTCTAACCTTCTCAGGTAATGAGTTCCAGATCGCTACCACCCTATAGGTGAAAACATTTTTCCTCATCTCTCTCCGAACCCTCCATCATTTGCTTTAAAATTTAAGCCCTCTGGTTCTTGACTCTCGGCTAAGAGAAGTAGGTCCTTCCTCTTTATTCTATACACACACACTCTATACACCCCCCAATTATATCTCCCCTCAAGTCTTTCATGCAAAGAAAACCACCTTAGTTCATCCCACCTTTCCCCATAACTACAGTTTTCCAGTCTGGGCAAATTTAAATCCCTCCTGCACTCTTTCCAATGTAATCACATCTTTACTGTAATGTGGTGACTATGACAAAAAGTTCTGTATATACTGCACACAATACACAAGCTGTGGCCTAACTGGCATTGCTAATAATGATGCCATGAGCTTTCTGCTCTTATATTTTAATGCCTCGACTAACACATGAAAGCATCTTGTTCACCTTATTAACCACCCTATTTACCTGTCCTGCAACCTTCAAGTAATCTGCTTGTGTACACTCCAAGGTCCTTCTGTTCCTCCGCACCACTCAATTTCTCTTGCCTTGTTACATCTTCCCAAATACATCACCTCACTTTCCTCTGGATTAAATTCCATTTCCTATTCCTCTAGCTGACTGGCCAGATTATCTACATCTTACTACCATATAAAGCTCCCCTTCTCACTGTTAACCACACGGCCAATTTTTGTTAAATCTGCACTCATCTTTATCATGCTCCTGACATTTAGCTCTAAACGCAAATTACAAAAAGCAAAGGAACGAGCAGTGAGCCCTGTGGAACTGTAATGGTATGAGTCACAAAAACACCCATCAATTACTACCCTTTATTTCCTGCCACTGTACCAATTTTGGATTCAACCTGCCACATTCCCTTGGCTTTTATGTTTTTGACCAGTCTGCCATTTGGATCACTGTCAAAAGTGTTGTTAAGATCCATATAGACTACATCAAATGCAGTGCTGTCCCTGCTACCTCCACAAAAGATTGAATCAAATTAGTCAGACATGGCCTTCCCTTAGAAAACCTTTGCTGATTGCCCCTGATTAACATGCGCCTTTCTAAAACTGATTGCAATAATTTGCCCACCACTGAAGTTAAACTAACTGACCTTTAATTACTTAGTGTCTCTCTATCAAAAGTATGCCGTTAGCAGTCCTCCAATCGCTGCTACCACTCCCGTAGCCAGAGAGGAGTGAAAAATGGCAATCAGAGCCTCTTATGCACTCTTTAATGGCCTAGGATACATTTCATTCAGGGGATTTGTTTATTTTCAAAGATAATAAATCCCTTAATACTTCCTCTAATACTGGTTATCCCATCCAATTTTAAGCCTTAACTACAACACCAGCATCTTATCCCTCTTCTGTGAAGACAGTCGCAATATGTTCCTAAAGAGCCTTATCAACATTCTTGGCCTTCAAAACAGGCTACCTTTCTGGTTCTTAATAGGCCTAATCTGTCCTCAATTATCCTCTTGTTTTTATGTACTCATGAAACATCTTTGGATTTTCTTTGATCTTACCTGCAGTGACATAAGTGTCAGAAACCAGATGACAGATGGGGGGAAAAAGTCAGATGCATCATGAAACAGGCCAAACTCTGTAATGCACTGCCTGAAAGAACATACATTCAAGAGCAAACTTCAAGCGTACTGAATAAATGTTGAAGGGAGAAAGCACTGTATTGTGGAGAGGACAATGAGAACTTTCACAGCTCTGCAGATAGAAGAATTATTCTAAAGTTCTGATCAACAGAATTCAACTCAAAGTCCATTGTGAAGTACATTTCTCTGTAGAGTCATAGTAGGTTCAGCACAAATCTGAATTGCCACCCTTGGGGGTTCACTGGTAGAAGTTCTCCAATTAACATATCAATAAAGCATGCAATAAAGGATGTCAAACAAAAGGACAGTAGATCCAACTTGCCCGCTTCTTCTCTCTGAAACATTAGCTTTACCAACTTTGAATTGGCTGTTGTTCAAGATCAAATTTAAAAGGACCCTTTCCCTTCAAGCTCCAACCACAAACCTGGTCTTGACTCTGCCCTTCACAGGCAAGATACTGGTTCTTCTCAACTGGATGCAATGCCCAACAAGACCTCCTTCCTGCCTCAATGATAAGATGTGGGGCAGACAAAGGCTTTGTTTCCAATATGTCACCACCGAATCCTCAAGTCCTACAGTATCCAGAATGGCCATGGACTTTCACTTTATGCTCAGCTCATTCTATTTGGAAACTGAAAATCATCAACAATAGCAAAAGGTGCCAGAAGTATGCATGCAATTAATCCAATCATCTTCAGAGACAACTTATATATGGTGCATCACAAGATAAACCAAAAAAGACTAATTATTTTTAACAAAGATAATGATGGGCCATTTAGAAGCTGTTGTGATTCATACATCATCACAATCCTATTTGATGAATCCATATACACATTAAAATTCACTTACCAAATTTACTAAATTATTGGATCCCAAACCAACAAATAGAGATGATGCCAAAATGTGTTTTTCTTGTTCGTCTGTGGAAATACTAGCAACATTCTCTACTGTGGAGGAACATTCAGCAGTCATTTCACCTTCAGAAATGGCATTTGTTTTGCTTGAGGTTTCTTCTTTGGATTCCTTGTTTCGAAGGTAGCCCTTCTTACCCCATACTTTCTTCACCCCTTCAAGTTTCAGACTATCTGAACTGAATATAAGAGGTATACAATTCAATACATGTCACCCAAATGCTGGCAAAAGATCCTTTATTCACGCATGCAAGAAATCATTACTAAAAAAACATTCTATTTAATAAAATCAGAACATTTGTTCTAACACACAAATAAAACTATTAGTTTTATACCACTATAAAAGTTCCAAAATGTTTCTGCACTGGTTGGATGTTATTTATTTGGCCAAACTGCCTTAATGATAGCCCTTTTGCATCAGTCAGGAGTTCAAGACCTACTTAAGAAACGTAAGCATTTAATTTTGAACTAATACTTCAGTGTAATGCTCGGAGAGTATTTTGGATCAGATGTTAAATTCCCATCTGTTTGAGTGAATATAAAAAATCCTACGAAATGATTCAAAGAACAAGGAAGTATCCCTGGAGCCTTGACCAATATTTATTCTTCAGTTAGCAACACTAAAACAGATAAACTGTTTACTTATTTCACCACTGCTCCTCAGACCTCACTTTGTGCAGACTGGCTACATTTGCCTGTGCCACTGAGGTGACTACACGTCAGAATCAATTTGGTTGACTGCAAAATATATTGAGACATTCAAATACGTAGAAGGTGCTTTGTAAAGGCATGTTCTTATCATCTTTTTATTGGAGGATATGCATTGCTTTTCCTTCTTTGCAAAGACAAATGCTTGAAGTCAAGACAACAAACAGATGAATAACTTGTTGTCATGTCTTTTGCCTAAATTACTTCAAAGCCAGCCTCCTCCCCCACTTTCAATTCTAGAGTCCGGTCAAATCAACTTTGGTAAAGTAAGAACATAATTTAGGTTTCATTTCAGTCTAATACTGCATCACTACTGGTAGTGCCATCTTTGGGAAAGAATGTTAAGCAAAAACTTCTCTCACTTAGGCATAAAATTTCCATCTGCACTATTTGAAAATACTGCGCCAACAAGAAATAGTTCTCCCTCAGATTGTGTAGTCACTACACTGTTGCTCATGGGATGTTGTTGCGTGCAAATTAACTATCTTGTTTCTTTGTAGCCCAATCCTTCAAATGCACTTAATTAATACACAAATGCTAGCTGTTTCCTATTTTTGACTTATTGTAGCCACTAGTGACTGCTGATCAAGTTTTCATTAATGCATCAATATGATGATTAAAGGCAGGACTGGAAAACAGTAGATTGCTCCCAAGCAATGGCTCTAACTTACAAAATCCACGTGAACATTGCTATTCAGTGACCAACTATTCTCTTATGGACATATTCAACTATACATGCCAGTATACTCACGTTCAACATCAAAATCAACTAGATTACAATTTCAGAAATATGGTCAAAAATGTATTTAACAAACACTAATTATACAAAAGATGTATTTGCTCATTAGATGTCTAATCTAAACAAACAGTACTCATGCTTAGATCTCCTGATATTTACCAAAACAACACCAAAAGTCTAAACTTACTCTTTTAATGCAGATTCTGTGCTGTTGTAAGAAATCTCTGAATTCAAGGACAAGTCTGTTGGAGACTGTCTTCCTGT
This sequence comes from Pristis pectinata, assembly GCF_009764475.1. NCBI lineage: Eukaryota > Metazoa > Chordata > Chondrichthyes > Rhinopristiformes > Pristidae > Pristis > Pristis pectinata. Next base: position 14,297,560 of record NC_067432.1, read on the forward strand.
AACACTGGAGGTCTGTGGGCTTGTCAAAAAAGATAGTCCGTATGGTTCAAAATTCAACACTGTAGAAAAATAAAATGAAAGTGTTTAATTGTGCAGGTAGCTTCTAACATAAGACTGCTGATATATATGCAAACTTGGTTAAAGTTTAGAACAAAAAAGTACCTTTTCTCGTCACCCCCCCCCCCCCCCCCATACCTGATCTTGCAATAGAAAATATTTGATCACACTACTTCAGTGTGATCAACCTGGTTACAAGGAGGTAGGCGTTAGAGCTGATTTGGCTCATGATCTTTTCACGCTATTGTGAAATCATTCTTGATAACTGCTTCAGTTCTATATTTCCACTTGGTGGTGCTCTCTCTCAACAAAATGCATTTGCTTACTAATGTATTATACATAAGTAAACTGCATTGCTGATACACTGCATCACTGATACACTGCATCTGTAGCCTCATGGACAGCAAACCCAATGGCCTTGCTCTTCAAAAAGTGAAATTAAGGAAAGAGAAACAACTTGTAGAAGGAAAAGAAAGAATTAGATACCAAAAGAATGGAATGGGTTAAGAAACAGATAAAAACAAAAAGGAATAGTTTAAAAACATATTTTAAAGCATTTGAAAACATCTTGAACCAGTTTACTATCACCTGGAGGGATACACTTGCATGGCTCACTTCCTGCCCTCTCCAAGGCTAAAAAGCACGTCAGGGTCCTCAATCAGAAAATGGTAGAAATAACTGATGAAAGATCACTGGCTTGGAACATTAACTTCCTTCTCAGATGATGCTTGACCTGCTGTATATTTCCTACATTTCCTTTTTTTAATATCAGATTTCCAACATCTACAATATTTTACTTTTGAAAGAGATATCAGATGAAGGATGCCAAATTAATTTTGCCAATAGGGCTAGTGGGTGATTTTGTTTTACTTTTCCCCAGATTCTATATTGCTTGTTTGAGATGTCAAAAAATTGTATAATAAAAAATACTGGAAACATTCAGGTCAGTATCTGTGGAAAGAGAAACAGCCAACTTTTCAATTCAAAGATCCCAAGTCAGAACTGGGAAAGAGAAAGAAAGTTACTTTCAATTTGCAGCAAAGGTGGGGAGCCTCTACATTGGAGAAATCAAATGCAGATTGGTTTTGGCCAACACGGGTGTTCAGTTCATGGGGATGACCCTGGGCTACCAGTCGCCTGTCACTCTAATACTCCATACTGCGGCCTGCTGCATTGTTTGAACAAGGGGAATAGTACTTCATCTTCCATCTGAGCATGTTCTGGACTCAACATCACATTTAATGCTAGCAGGTAACTTTCTTTCTCCATTGGTAACAGAACCGGCCAATTCTGATGTAGGTTAGCCATCTATAAAATTAACTCAATTTCTCTCTCTGACACTGCCCGTACTTCTCAAGTGCATTGCATAGCTTGTCCCTTAGTTTGTTTTGTTTTCAACCAGCTGAATTCATCAACAGCTTATAACCACAGCAACCCTGGCCTTAGCCTATAAGAAATATTCCCTTTGTGCTATCCACCCCTCCCCCATCCTTTCTGCAACTTAAAACTAATTTGTTTTCTCTCTTTACCAGGTACAGACCCAAAGAGCATGGCAAACAGGTCCTCTGGCCCACTGAGTCCACGCTGCATCAAGCACCGATTTACACCAAGTCTGTTTTATTCTCCTCACATTCTCATCAACTCCCCTGATTCTACCACATACCTGCACAATTTAAAGCGGCCAATCAGTCCACCAAGCTGCATATCTTTGGGATGTGGGAGGAAACCAGAGCAGCCCAGCATAAACCCATGGGGTTACAGGGAGAACTTGCAAACTTCACACAGACAGCTCCTGGGATCAGGACTAAAAGGCAGTAGCCCCACTAGCTCTGCCACTGTGCCGATGAAAGCTCTTCAACCTGAAACATTAACTGTTCCTCTTTCCGCAGATTTTGCCAAACTTGCTCTTTCCAACATTCTCTGCATTTATTGAAAATAAATTGAAAATCGAAAATAAATTGAAAATCTGGAGCATTGTTTCAGAAAAGCAGGAAGTTCTCCAGTCTTTTTGTGATTATTTTAAAAATTTTATTTATAGCGTGATAACAGGCCAAAAATGACAGTCATGTTTGTAAACAAAACATAAAAACCTTGAAGCTAGCCTTTCACCTCTCAAAGAGAAAACAGCCATATGCTTTCATAATTTTTTTATGAATAGATAAATGTATTTCTTGGGGGGAAAAATGCAAAATTTGATAAAAACATACTTTTCTGTCGAGGTTAAAGTGGACTCCTACAGTTGAGACATGAATAAGAGACCTCTGCTCTTAGTTTGAACATGATTAAGTTTACATGACTAGAGGGCAAAGTTAAGCGCTAAGAACAAATGGAATTAAAACTCGTACAAAGAGTGCACTATCCAAAGGAGAGCAAACTGATCCGCCAATATTATACTGAGAGATTAGAGTATTTTCTGTGTTGATATCAGACCTGACAAATATGCTGCTCCTCTTCAAATAATTTTTCACACTTGCTCAAAAGATTATATGTTAGTGTCAGAGTACAGCTGCCTACAAAACAAACTACTGCTGTGGAAGTGTTTCGGCTAATTAAATACAAAATCCTTTCTATTATGCAAATTCAAAGTAAATTATGGAGCAGTTCTTGCACAAAAGGTGGCTGTGGTTCAATGATATATAAAGTAGTCTCTGCGCATTAACTTGTAAAGCAAGCTATATGGGGTAAACAGTTTGAGAAGAAAACATTTAAATCAAATGCCCAAAAAAGTTTCATCATAATTGTCAGCAGAAGAATTTATCAAATGGAGTGGGTTATGGTGTTAAGCTAATAAACAATTACTTTAATAAACATAAATCATGGAGAGCCTAAAAAAAAATTGCTTTTCTGCTAAGCCACGTAATTGATTTCAAAGGCATTTATGTAACACCAAAGAATTTAAATCTGAAAGTTATCGAAGTTGATGGACTGTAAATGCCATCTGTAAGTCTGGCTATGTATCAGCTTTTCATATTTGAACCTGCACTAACGCCCACAGTGCTCCTTCACAAAGCAAAGCAACCTCAGTGATTTCATTTTCTACAATGGTATTGATTTATAAAGTTTCACTGAAAGTCAACAACATACCTATCTATGATATCACTATTAATCAGTCAGGCTGCAGAATGACTAAATGTCTTGGATCATCTTCAATAATTCCTGAACACACAATAAAAGCTGCTGACAACTGCCAAACAACATTTTCTAAAACACGTTCAGTTATCTAATGTGGAAGGAATGCAGAGGCCCTTAATCACTTTGTAAATACAGCAGAAGGGGTGGGCTCTTACTTATCGGCAGTGCATCCTGAACTTACAGCCTGTTTAAATGTGAACCATCCCAGAATTGGGTGACAGCTACCATTAATTGGGCCTCATTAATCTTATTCTTTTAAAACGTGTGATTATAATCATACTGCACATTAGTGGCAAAAAGCAATCAACATTTGTACAATATATTGTCAAAGGTAAAAATTAAATTATATAAGTGGCTGCTATCAAGAGTGGCTACATTTCCAGTGATAATGACTTCAATTCTAAATGGGATAAGCCCAGTACAGAATAGTATAAGCAGACATCAAAGGGAACAATGTACAGAGATCTACATTACACATTTTCTAATAATCCTACTGCGTGAGAGTGGAAATCAGCAGCAAAAATTGTTCCTGGCAGCTAACTGAGTGGAACCCCTTGCCCACAATGTGGGAGGATGCTTCTGACAACCAATGGGGAATGCAGGGCAGCTCATAGCAAGGAATGCCCAAGTCATCTTCACTGCATGAAGTTTGCCTTGCTGGTCCTATATTGCCAGTCCTCAACAGTCTGATGGTAAAGCTGGTTCTGTTCCAGTCCCCACACCACTCCAGCCTTCTGCTTTTATCACGCATCTTATTTGTCTGCTGAAAAGAGCTGTCTAATATTGGGAAAATCACAGAGAAGCAAGCAAACAACCCTATTCGAACTGCACCCCTGCTGCCCAGTTTCCCACAATAGGCCAGGGCTTTTTTGCAGGGGGCAGAGGACTGAAAGTGTCAATTGTGCGTAAAACAGGAGTTACTATTGTAATAAATTTTAAGAGGTCATTCATTACTGATCTATTACTTCATCAAAATTAAGCAATAAACATCTCATACAGTCCTGTTTTACATCCTCCATTTTAAATAGTTTCCCTGAAATTTTTAAGCATTGCTCTATTCCCATTCTTTCCCAGTGCTGTAATGAATACTTGCAAGTCAGATTATCTTCAAATAGAGTTCACTGTTTAGGTGCCATTGCACACTTGAATTTAATAATTCGAGATTCAGTTAATTTTGCAGAGCGTTTTCAAATATATCTTATAATTAGAAAATTATAAAAGATAAACAAGTTAAGCATCCAGGAATTTAAATAGCCTTTTCAGTTTGGTTCATAACAAAGTTTTTAAAACAGGCATTAATAATGATTCAGCACTGTAAGAGCTTCAGCTATGAGTGATTCAATACACTGCATCTGATACAATCATTTCATTAAAAAGGGCGCAACTTGGGTTTAACAGCAGCTATTTTAGCTGGATACTACTTTATGCTCATTTTTTCTTTTCAGGAGCTGCAAGTTGGTCTAAGCATCATGACCAGTTTTGCATCACCAAATTTAATTGCAGCGAGTTACAGCAAACACAGAAACCATCAACTTTTTACCCTTGCCTTTCATCAACAAACCAGCAGCTAATGAGGAAGTGGTAAAGATTCTGGTCCAAAGAAGTCCTCAGACTACATGTGATTAATGCTCGGCTGGTTCGCAGCAAGAATCTATTCATTACCAATGATTATGATCAATAACCTGTACAATATGACATTAAACTATTAAACAAAGGTTTCTGACACAAAACTATTTCTTTATGCTATTATGGGTAGAAAAAGTTAACCATAAGCTTCCACACAGCCTCAGAAAACTCATGTGAAAACTTGACATTACATCACTCGTAGGCACACATTTCACTTTTACCGAAGGGGGAAAACATAAATATATAGAAGTTTGAAGGTACAATCTGATGTTGGAAGACAAAGTTGAGGTAAATTTCTAGATGGATTCAGGGTCAGATTCCACTGAAAATGTTCAATTAAAATACAAAATTAATATAAAATGCATTTCAGGGACCTTCTACTCTACATTTATTCAAATTTAAACCAAAAATAGGGAGGCATTTGGATCTTAAAAAATATTCCACACACAAATACAATATTAACTCTACCATTTCCAGACCAATCATTCAACACGGCATTTTATCTTCTCCACTTCCAATCCAAAATAATGTGCAACTATCCCAACTCCCTGATTTAGATGGGCATTGTGCTTTTAAGATTTCTTAAAACATTTTGGGCTCTCTTCATTTGTACCTCAAGGTCCTGATGACCTATCCCAGGTATTGAATCTATCCCATGCTCTGAGTTTTGGAGCATAAACGACATCCAACACCACCTTGGTGACACAGGATGTTCATTGGATAGCAAGTCTCAGAAGGTGATCACCATGTGGTTGAAGAGAGCACAGGGGCAGAACCATAGCATCATGGTTGACACACGTGTACAGGGAGGGAGAGGGAAGGCCATGAAAATGATAGATATCAGGGATTCTGTAGTTAGAGGAGCTGACAGGTGTTTCTGTGATTATGAAGGTGATTCAAGAATACATCGTCTTTCTGGTGACAGGATTAAGGATATCACTGTGAAGCTGCAGAAAATGGATGAAGGCGAGAAGGGAGAAAGGTAAAGGATCGTTTTTCCACACAGAGGGTGGCGATTATTGAAACAAGCTGCTAGAGGACGATACAATTACAACATTTAAAAGGCATTAGGACAGGTACTTAGATACAAAAGGCATGGGGGGATATGGGCCTAATGCAGGTAAATGGGATCAGCCTAGATAGGCATCACAGTCAGCATGGACAAGTTGGGCCAAAAGGGCCTGTTTCTGTGCTGTAAAATTCGATGAAAATTCTGGAGGAAATGGTGAACAGCCAAAGGTCCATAATCGGTACCAATGGCACTGGTAGAAAAGGGATGAGATCCTGCAGACAGATTATGAGGAGTCAGGAAAGAGGTTAACAAGCAGCCCCTCGGTGGTGGTAATCACCAGATTACTCCCTGTACATGCATAAGCAAGCATAGAAAAAGGAGGATAGCATAGAAAAATGTTAGAAGAAATGGTGCAGGAGGGCTTTAGAGTACTGGGACTAGTTCTGGAAGATGGGACGTGTCCAGCCTGATAGTGTGCACCCCAGCAGGGTTGGGCCCAATGTCCACATGGGGAGGTTTATTGTGATGTCTGGTGACAGGATGTCTATATTAATTTGCTGGGTGATGGGTACAGAAAATACCATTGAAGAGAAGAAAAAAAGATGCAAAACAGGGTTGGGAGAGATAGAACAAGATATAGAAAAAAGAATTATATGGGACCAGACTAAGAGAGAGTACAAGGAGGTCTAAGACAGATTTAGGTTTATGGTTCACATACATAAGCACAAGAGATGAACGAGGTTGGTGAACTACAGACACCATTAATCATAAGTTTTTAATGATGTTATAACAGAAACCTGGATTTTAACAAAAAAAGGATAGGAATGGATTATAAATACTCCTGAACACAAGGTATTCAGGAAAGATAGTGGCAGGAAGGGAAAAGCAATATTGATCAAGGCCAATACTGCAGTGTTGAAGAGAGGATGTCCCACAACAATCGGGAACAACGTCCATCTGTTTATGGTGAAGAAAGAGATATGATTACACCACCTGGACTGTTCTTACAAGTCACCAACTAGAGGAAAGAATATCAAAAAGCAAATATGTAAAGAAATTACAGAGGTACAAAAGCCATATAGTGATAAACCATCCAAATACAGACTGGGTAGCAATAACACAAGGTACAAAGATGGGCAGGAATTTCCGATGTTCAGGAAACGTTTTCTTGATTAGTACATTTCCAACCCAATGAGGATGGTGGCACTTTGAACTTGGTGAACTAAGTGTTAGTGGGAGAACCTCCAGGAAACAATCATAATGCAATGAGAACAGCAATGGAAAATGACACCAATAACTCCAGGATAAAATTAGTCAAATACAGAAGGGCCAATTTCAATCAGATGAGAACAGATCCTGCCAATATAAACTGGAATCAAAACTCACCAGACAAAAATATGGGAAGCCTTTAAGGTGAGCAGGTTTCAGCAACAGGAATAGTACATTCCCAAGAGGGAAATGGGAAGGGAAATTAAAGCCAGTCCTTTTTATTGCAAGAAGTATAGTTACGTGAAACATTAAACCAAAGAGAGAGTAAAAAGAGAATAAAATAGAGCAGAAAAGAATGAGCATGACAGATATCAGGTTTTAAACACAAGTAAAAACCAGGCCTATTACAGAAAGTTCAGAGATATTAAAAAAAATAAGAGGTGCAGGGGAAGAACATTAGTAAAGACTGACAGCAAAATTATAAGTGAATCCAAATAAACATTCTATGCCACATGAACAGGAAGAGTGTTGCAAGAGAGACACCATAAAGGAAGTTTACTCATGGAGGCAGAGAGCATGGCTGATATACTAAATGAGTACTTCACATCAGTCTTTAACAAGGGAGATACTGCTGCTGCTGCTGAAGCCTCAGTAACAGAAGATATACTTGAGATTCAGGATGGCCTAAAATTGATAAATTGGGACAAGAAAGGCTAGATATGATTAAAATAGATAAAACACCTGGTCCAGATGAGATGCATCTCAGGCTGCTTAACAGAGGCAAGGGAGAAAATTGCAGAGACGCTGGCTATAATAACCTTTAGATTTAGACGTGAATTGTCAGGTAACTCCAAGGGCTTGGAAATTCATCTTTCATACAATTTGAACACAAGGTCACTTCCCAGATGAATAGTGAATTAGCATTAATTCCAATACCTCTACAAGCCTCTGCAAAGTGAAACAAACTGTTTCTTTTTTCCTTTACCTTTTTCTTGAGACAACTTCTCTTCTTGTCTTTGATGATGCGGCTTATAAGGTGCAGCTCCATGACCCAAGGCATCGGCAACAAACCCATCAAGAAAAGAGAGTGAAGCATCAACCTAAGCAAGAACACAAGCATACTTTTGATTTTTTTTGACTATTTATGAATATCTTTAATTTAAATTCAACACAATGGTGTAGAAGTTTCTCTGTTTACAAAGTCTATGTTGGCAGGTTGTTTAAGACTACCACAGATGTTCTCATTTAATATTCATCATGTTCAATAGCTAAGTAATCACCACGAGAAAGAATAAGATTCCCCTTCCCTAGTCCAGAGGTTGAAATCTGCATTGCAAGAGATTCAATCTTTAAATGAGACATTAAACCAAAGAGTTTTCTCTGGTCTGGTCTCCACCCACCCCTCCCCATCCATCAAGTTCTCCTGACATGCTTAGCCCTCAACAAGTCACAATGATGTTATACGAAAATTGTCTGTCATATTAGCCTACATAATAATGAATGTACTTCAAAAGTAATTAACAGAGATGAATCATTTTGAAACATCTTTGAGTTAGGAAGGCATTTCATAAATGCAAGCTTCTTCTCCAATTTAAAGCCCAGTTGAGTTCAATCAACTATGTCACTGTTTTGTCCAGAACTACACCAAGGACGTCATCTTCCAAATGAGTTATCCAGAAAATAATACAGAGCATTTCAAAGAAAATCCTATATTTCACAAGTTAGTCAATGCTCAGTGATTTTTTAGCCCAAACTAAACTTTCAGTTTTAGTCTTGCATAAAAATATTTACCACAAGAGACTCACCACTATATCATCGCAACTTGCATTCAATGGTAAAACTGCACTCATTATCTCTTTGTTCTCAACAAGCTGCCCCAACTCAAAACAACATTGTCTCAAACAAGATTCCATTGAATTCCCAAAACTTTGCACGATTTCAGGTAATGCTTCGACCTTCAGCGTCAGACAAAAGAGTTTGGTAATTGCACTCAAGATCCAAGCTTTTGTTTCTAAATTTGCAGCGCATTTCCCAAGTAAACAGTGTAATTTCTGTATGATGTCTTCTGGTTTCGTTTCTGTTTTGAGGTAGGAATACTCTCCCAGCACCTGATACACACAGAATAAGAAAACATTTCAATCATTTAACATGATCATTATTTTCATATGATTTCTCTTACTTTTGGGCTTGCAAATGTTCTACCACATATTTGGATCATAACTCAGTAATCCACCCAAAACCAGCAGCTGTGGACACAGCCCAGCGTATCACGGACACCAGCCTCCCCTCCTTGGACTCTGTCTTTACCTCTCGTCTTGGTGTAGCAGCCAGCATAATCAAAGACCCCACCTACCCAGGACATTCTCTTTTCTCTCCTCTTCCATCAGGTAGAAGATACTGGTGCCTGAGGGCACGTACCACCACACTTAAGGACAGCTTCTACCCCACTGTGATAAGACTATTGAACAGTTCCCTTATACAATGAAATGGACTATGACCTCATGATCTACCTTGTTGTGACCTTGCACCTTAGTGCACTGCACTTTCTCTGTTGCTGTGACACTTTACTCTGTACTGTTACTGTTTTTACCTGTACTACATCAATGCAGTTTGTACTAACTCAATGTAACTGCACTGTGCGATGAATTGACCTGTACGATCGGTTTGTAAGACAAGCTTTTCACTGTACCTCTGTACAATTGACAATAATAAACCAATATCAGCTTATATCAGATCACAAAACATAGGCTAGAATTTCTCAGCACAATTTTGTTATCTTAACGCAATAACATTTATGCAATGGTGCCAAAATATAGTTCTTTACCAACAAGTGTGATTGGCCAGGACATGCACTTTATTACCAGTTCATAAAAGAGTTGTGAAAATTAATTAAAATTCACAGAAACAATGTTTAAACAATTAGTTGCTGAACCATAAAAATCTGGAAAGGTTCCAAGTCTAGTCTGTGTTGAGTCAGTCAATCTCAGACAGAGCAATGGTACAAAAGCTACTAGTGAAATCATTATCTCTGGGATAGATGGGGGCAAAAGAAAATAGCTAACTTTCCTGCTTTGTGTTATCAAATGATCAGGTATGGTGTGCAGATGCTGAAAATCTGAAATAAAGACAGAAAATTCTGAAAATTTTGACATCCTATCACAGTCACTGCTTTTGTTCTACACATTCCTCTCACTCCCCCTTCTCTCCTACTGAAAACTAACTTGCATCTCTCTTTCTCAGTTCTGACAAAGGATTACAAACCCAGGGTGTTGACAGTATCTCCTTCCACAGCTGCTGCCTGACTAGCCGAGCTTTTCAGCATTTTGTTCGTGTTTTACAGCACAAGGAATCCCTAAACTTAATCTTATAATTAGTGTCTTTAGGGAAAAAAAAACTGTCATTTGCTTTAAATGTTATATTTATTACCTGTTACATCTATAGCATTTTCTAGTTCTAATGAATGATTACTAACTTGGAAAATTAGCTACTTCACCTTCCAGTTGCTGCCTTACCTGAATATTGGCAGCATTTTCTGTTTACATTTCAGATTTCCAGCATCAACAGGATTTTGCCATTTGTATGTGTATAGTACCTTTATCACTGTCATGAGGAGCAACTTAATGTCATAAATGGTCCACTGTGGTTACAGGTAGGATCATGGTATGGCATCAGTCCATGCAAAGCCTACAATTCTTTCACTGCCATGTGTACACATTGATATCCACTTCCAACCAGTTCAGCTTCCCTGATGAATATTACAACATGACGTTAACACACTGTGTCTGAACAACCCCTACCCTGCTGAACTGCTAACCCCACTCCATTTCTTTTACTTATAATCTTACCCAGCTCATAACCTGCAGGAATCTCTGAGGATATTGTGTATTAGGCTTTTCCAAAAGGGCAAGATAGGAATTCACTGCATAAAGTCTCAACTGTTTGTCTTCCACTTCATCATCAAACCCTGGAGGTCAAGAAGAAAATTACATTTTAAATTATCAAAACTGAGCTGCAAATACATCTATAAAATTCATCTCCAGAAGACACCTTTGGAAAAGATCCAATCCAGGTGTCTAATGTATATGAATGAATCACATACATCGTGTAAAGAATCCTATTGTACCTACACTTGCAAACCAAGAAAGCAGAGTAGCAAAAGAATGGTGTTAAATGCCTTCATCAGAATGATGATAACTGTGCTTAAGTGTGTGTCATAAATTAGAAGCAGCACAGTAAAGACTTTCCCCACTTTCATATACGCATGACATTTAAAAGAAGCAATACATCACTTACAATCACTGTGCTGTTGGTTAACACTTTCTAAGATGGATACAATTACTGTACTTCAATAGTATTGCCGTTCTTTTACCTTCAGCCAGTAGTCTCAAGAAGTTGTTTGGGATGTCTGGTTGTATCATATCTCCACCAACTGAAAATACTGTATTCATGGTTTGTATAAACCACTCGTTATTGGGAGCATATGTTTGTGGGTGTCAAGGAAAAACAATCTATTGTACATCTGTGTGCTTTCTTTTGGTATGTGACAGGGAATGGTGGGAAGAGATTGAGAAGATGCATTTCAATATAAAATTGTACTGAATAATACATGAAAGAAAAGATAATTTTCTGGAAGATATACTATTAAAAATGCAAATCTGAAATGAGTATTTTCATTACTGATTTTAACAAAAATGATGATGATTTGTACGTTACACATTATTCTCAGCTTTCCTTTTTGCAAAGATTAGCAAGTGATGCAAGGGCAGCACAGCACCCTAGTGCCAGGTCATGCATGGATGCAATTAACAACCCCAGCCTAGATACTTGGATATTCTGATTAAAGTATCAGCCAGCTGCATTTTAAACTTCAGGGGAGCCTGAAAAGGAAGCAATTGAATAAAAATCTACTTAAATCCAACATATCCATTTATTCTAGAAACTTTCTTTTCATTGTGATATGTAACATCCCAGACTTCTATCAGCAATGCAAACTGAAGTGTCATGCAAATTTTCACTTCCTTTAATGTATATTAGAACCATCAAGGGTAAAAATGGTACAAATTTTTTTCTAGGGCAATTTGAAAAACAAAAAATAAACTATTTCTCTGGTCTATATTTTCCCTATATTCAGTGTTCAAACACTATCCACCACAAGGCACCTTGAATGTAATGAGAGATAGAGAAACTGTAAACTGAAAAACTAAGCTGAAAAACTGTAAGCTCTAAGCTTTCGCTATATGTGATTTCAAGGTTACCTGTTTTCCACCTTAGTTTACGCATGGGAATACTTCTTAGCTCACTTTTAAACACTTCCAGCAGAATAATTAAGAATACCATTTTCAACCAGTGCCAGTATATTTTACTATACAATCTATATATCGTCAATTTCAGCATCTCACTCCAATTATGAAACAAAAAATAATCAATGCCCATTTGTACAAGCACACATCAAATCTTAAAGGATATTTTTCAGCAAGTTCTGCTATTTTGCCAACTAAATTGATGGTGATGTATTCATCTTTGCTTTGCCTCAAATAGTCCAGCAGCTTCTGCACTATAACAGCTACATTCTGTGCATTAGTGATTCGGTAGAGCAGTTCTAGTGTCTGTGGAAAGAGTAAAACAGTAAGAACACATGAATGAAATGAGGAATCATTTAAGAAAGCTGTCCAATCAGAGATGGAAGAATTAACAATCCAAGGCTCACATGCACTTTCCACTCACCAGAATCAACCTTTTGAAGCCAAATTAAATTAATTTAGAAAAAGACAAGAACAGTAAAACTATCTGCTGGATTCAATAAGCCTTCAAATCAATGTTTTGAAAATTAACAAACTATCATTGTATTAGCCTTATCATGCAAATAACCCAGGTCAAAACAACTTACCTCACTCTTTATGATTGGGTCAGGGTGATCTAAACACTCAATTATTGTCAATTGGTGCTGAAGAACTAAATTCAAATCTTGCTGGATTACATACGTGAGTGCTTTTAATCCTGCAACATTGAAATGTAGAGGTTCACTTTTCAACATCAGCAGTACAATACAAAACAAGAATAGAACTAGTTACTTCATACAATATCCTTACCCAAATATTTTAGATTGTTTTTCGGTGATAAGATAAACTTTCCAGTACACATTGCTGCCTTCTCCAACAATTCTGTCTTAGGATGAATAGTATATACTGTTTGAATACACTCAAACAAAATTGCTGAAAAACACAATATTAAAATAAGATGTGATACAACAAGGAAGCTACTGAAATATTTACTCGATGCAAGTCTACAGAATTATCCTTTTGTATTGTAACAATGAGCAAACAGGAAAAACAATGATATACACACTTAAGGCAAAATGTAGAGTGTGAGCACTGGCATTTCAAAGAATCAGCAGTTGTTTATATCTAGCAAAGATTTATCGGCAATATTATTCTACAGGCTGATTAACTGAAAGAGACGCAAGTGAAGGAGACTCAAAGGAGTCAGCTCACAAAAAAAAAATTACAAATGATTCAAAGCTCAAATGTTAGTAAGCTGATTTACCACACAATACAAGTTCTTACAGTTGCACCATAGGAGGCTTGGGATTTGTACAAACTAGTGAGACTAACAATAGAGCATTGGTTATTGAAGTTCACATAATGCATTGGCTTTTAACAAGTTACTGCATGGAATAATTTCCAGTGCCTCATGTGCACATTTGAATTGCTTCATCAAGAAATAAAAAAAGATAATTTTGTATTATGAACAGAAAAATTAGGAGTATGCCACTTGGGTGCTCGAGCATGCTCTGCCACTCAATAAACCATGGCGGATCTAACCATAACCTCAACTCCACATTCCTACCTACTCCTGGAAATATTTCATGCCTTTGCTTGTCAAGAATCTTACTCTGGTTTAGAAATATTCAAAGATTCTTCTTCCACTCCCTTTGAAGACAGTTCCAGAGCCACAACTCTTTATCTTGAATGGGCAATTACTTATTTTTAAACCCGTGACACCTAGTTCTAGACTCTCCGAGAGGGAACATCAGGTTCAAATCCACCCTGACAAAGCCCAAAAGAATCTTGTATGTTTCAATTATGTCCTTACTTAAGTACAACCCTAACCTGTCTAACATTTATCTGACATCTGATAAGACAACCTATCAATTCCAGGCATCAGTCTCTAATGCATTAGAGACTGCATTAGACTTTCCAATGCATTAATGGTCATTCTTAATAAAGAAACCAACACTGTGCAGAGTATTCCAAATATGGTCCCATCAATGCTCTGCATCATCAAGGCAAATCCTCCCTACTTTTATATTTAGTTCCCCTCACAATAAACAATGGCATCCTGTTAATTTTCCTAATTACTTATTGAATTTGCATACTAGCCTTTTGCAAATTATGCATCGTCACAGATCCCTCTGCAATCTCTCACAATTTAAATGTATTTAATATGCTTTTATATTTTTTGGGGGTAAATTGGAAAAGTTTACATTGTCCCAAATTATACTCCATTTGGCACATCTGTCCACTCACCTATATCTTCATCCCTTAGTACACTTTTTATTTTCTCTTAGTAACTTACTTTCCTGCCCATCTTTGTGTCATCAGCAAGTTTAACAACCATACATTTGGTCGCTTCATACACATCATTGATAAATTATGAAAAGTCAAGGACACAATCCCTGCAGAACACCACTTAATACGCCTTGTCAACCCGAAAAAGATCCAATTATGCTGCTTTCTGTTTCCTGCTGGGCAGCCAGCATTAAGCATTTAAAATATTATAGTACATCTTGCAACTGAATTTTTCAATAGCCTAATAAAAATCAGGTATGGTTCCTCATTGAACATCTTCAAGTACAACTTTATTATCCTAGGTCTTGAAATCTAACACTAGCTTTCAAAATGAAGTCTATTTATGCTCAATTGCTTTGTGGGGAATAATTTCCACATTTGTTTCATAGCAACAGTATCAGGCATTCCCAGGTCTGATTCAGCCCATTAGGCTTCCTGAATCATAATTGAGGACAGCTAAACTACAGCTGTCAATGCTGGTATAGATTACAAATAATAACTCCAGAACCTAAAAGCAATTTAATGGAGTAATCCAATACAGGAACAGCTTGCATTAAGGTTCGATCAAAATTCAGGTTCAGATCCCTCACTGAGCTATTTTACGCATTTAACAGAAAATACGTAAAACAGCAAAGTACTTGTATTTCCCCTGAGAGAGGTACTGGTTCAGCATCTGTTCCCAGTTATGCCATTTAACTTTTACAGAATACACAGAAAATGCAGAAGACATAATCTACAAGAAAAGTAAGACAACTGGTTAAGGTTTAAATTAAGTTCCAAAAGAAAAGAAGAACAAGCTACCAAAAAGGTTTTCATATAGAATCCTGGCATGGTTCCCATTCAAACCAGAGGAGACAACCAGATTATATTCATGCATCACCTGACTCCTTCACCTTAAGAGAAAAAATGTCATAATTAACCAACTAGCTTAGAGGATTTAAGGTCAGTAGATTTGGGTAGGCTACCATTTATAAATTACAAGATATTGTTGCGTAACAACTGTGTACTGGAGTTACTTTTCACTGGAAAATTTCAACTCAAGGAGTCAACTATGCACTACTTCCCCGTTCAAAAGCTGATCTACAGGGCAACTGCTCCTTGATAAAGACGTGAAAAAATAAAGCCAACTTTATAAAGTTACTTACCGTAGGTTATATTGTGGTTGAGATCAGCTCTTCGTAAAGATTCATCGAGAACATCATACATTAGTTCACTGGTTCTGCACCAAAAAAAACATTGCAGAGATATCACAAATTTAGATTCACGAAAAAATGAATCATTTAGAAATGCTGGATAGCTGAAAGAGTAGTAGTTAGTAAAAAGGAATAATTTTGACTTTATTAGTGCTTTTCACCAGCTCAGGATATCCTAAAGAATTTCACAGCAATAATTCTGAATTTTATTTGCTATTTTAATATAGGCAAAGGATAAAATTCCTCAGCAGGAATATACAAGAAAAACTTTATTATTCTTCAGAAAGCGCCAGGTCAACTTTACTATCTGGCCAATGATTCAGACATGGCCTTAATTTAAATAACTCATGCAAAAAATGGCACTAGACATTCCAGCATTCCCTCAGTAAAGCAACATAACCTCAACCCAAATGATGTGCGTATCACCAGAATGGGATATAACCTTGTTATTTATAGGAGCACTATTTCTGAATTATGACAGATTCAGAGCTCATTTCTAATAGAATTATTATACTCCTTTCAAGATGCACATCTTTGCAGACAATTTCCTCCTGTAATAATTTTCACTTGTGATGTTGTCTTTTGTTGGGGTACTGCTCCTTATATATAAGCCATTCTCACCTTATAGACCAATCTTCACATTGAACAAATGTCAACGGGATACAAGGATCCAAAAATAGGGACTTGCATTTTGTTTACATGATGCACAAGGCTATTAAACCAGAGGCAAACATTTCATAAACAGTTAATACTTTGCAGGAGATGAATAAATGCAATGATGAAAACTGAACTATATTATTTCTTAAATATATTCAGCCTATAGTATATGGGAAATGCTTCTTGTAAATTTGGGACTTCGTGGTGCTTCTGTAATACTTTTATTATTAAAAAAACACGTCTTTTAATAAGCCACATCCAACTGGTTAAAAATATTAGCTGAATCGACACAGACAAATTTTCTGTCGATTAAATGCTACCTCTTAATTTTACTCGCAAACAGATGAAAAATTCTGGTTTGTTAAGTCTTAAGGGATCCTATATTTATTAAATTACAAGTTCACCAATAATATACTTAACTCTTGGTCTCACTATAACTGACCAGTTATACATTCTAATAAAGCAGATATTAGAGAATTCTGAATAAGGTTCCTAGACCTGAAACATTAACAGATGCTACCTGACCTTACAAGTTTTTGCAGCATTTTGCTTTTATTTCAGATTTCCAGCATTTGCATTTTTTTTTTATTTTCACTTACTGTTGAATTTACTGCCTCATCTCTTCCAGGAACGCCAACGTTCAAGTTCTCTGCTCTCTGTCTGTCTCTTTAGACCTGAGAGTTCTGATGAAGGGTCGCAGACCCAAAATGTTAACTGTTTCTCTTTCCACAGATGCTGCGTGACCTGCTGAGTGCTTGCAGCATTTTGTGTTTTTTTTATTTATCTATAGAACCAAACTTATCAGCAGACATTGCAATGATAGTTTGCACTAAAGCCTTTAAAAATAGTTTTAAAGACTATAAAATTCATGACAAGTAAAATAGTTTAAAAAATACAATTAGCATCTAAATGTTGCCTTTCAGGACCTTGGTTCATCCCAGATGGTTTCATAAGAACAGCCATCAAGATCATGGCTTCTCTTTTACTTTGGCGCCATTTTACTGCACTATCCCCATTATCTCAAGTCACTTAATATCCAGAAATCTAGCAATCTCAGTTTTGAATAAACTCAACTACCGAGCCTCCACAGCCCTCTAGGGTAGAGAATTGCAAAGATTCACCATACTCTTGTGAAAAATGTTCATTCCTAAAAACTGTTCCTTATTCCAAGACTGTGGCCGTTGGTTCTAAATTCCTTAGCCAGATTCTTTATCCACCCTTCACAGCCAATTAAATACTTCTAAAAGCACTGTCACTATTGTAATGCAGTATAACAATCTGCTTTTCCTTTTTAAAATGCACATTCTAATTTCTACATGCAAGGACTGGCATCTATGTTAACCCAGAATAGACATTTTTACATTGTCAAAAATACATATCACGCACTTTAAAAGAGAGCATAGATAATACTTATATGCAGAAGTTTCTGGATATATATATTATACCTGTCTACATCTTAAAAACCTCACCTGGATGTATTTCCCGGCAACTTTTCCATTTTGAGTTCCTACGCCCACATTTATAGTGGAAGCTGCCAATGTGCACTTGTCAAGCTTCCCCTCAGTGGATTTACTGCAGCACCACTGCTGAGGGAGAGAGAGGGCAAAATTACAGTGTGACAAGTTTACAGAGACAGTTACCATTATAAATATAGATAAATGAGTTAATAGAAATAAGGACTTTTAATATGGGGGACTACCTTCCATCTCTCAATATTGCCCAAACATCCCCTGAGCACTACAAGATATAATCTAAAGGCTACATTTTATGTTGATTTCTTGAATACATTACAGGAGAGCAATCTGTAATTAAAATACTTGTATTGGGAACTGTAGCTCCCAACATATTAGAATCGATAATTAACTTGCAATGCCATTGCTTACTATTCTTACTTGCCAAAGGTGGTGCTATAACCGCAAACAGCCTATGCAAATATACACCAACCCTTCACTCATAATAAAAATGCCAATAGTGTATTTTCTAGAATTAGTTTCATTTTCAAACATGGTAGCATTAAACACTGAAATGGAAAACTAAATGAGGAATAACTTACACCGGATCATCTTTTCCCAATAATCTTAAAATTCTCAGCAACTGGATCTGTAGCCAGGGTGCCGGTACATTGTGGTAGTTGAAATCCACTGCAAGTTTTCCTCCAACCACTTGCTTAAGAATTGTTACAAAGCTCCCAGTTAAATCTTTATGACCATCTGGATTTTCCTAGAATACATGAGTTAAACTATTAACTTTCATTTCTTTAAGCCTTAAAAACAACCGTGGCCTTTTCAGTTTGCCTGCACATCACTTCTTCCCTGCTGCCTTAGAGAGGCATGGCCAAGTCAAACAAAACAAGTATTTTAATTATAGTTTAATTTCTAGTAAGTGGTTAACGATCCACTATAACCAAGTTGCTATAATTGGGCTTCAGGACATTAAGGCTATGGGGTACAGAGGAAATCAACAAAGGACTTTACTCCCGAGTGTTTTCAAGTCACTTATACCAGAAAATACAGTAATGAAGAATCCAACTCAGCTGCAATGGAGATAGCAGTCAACACTGGGTGCACACAAACACCATTTAAGATTGTGATAACATAACCCGGAGTTGATGCATTGACAGAATTCTTGAACATTTTAAATTAGCATTCTACATCTAATATTTCAGTGAGACTTGTTGAAATTAGAATGTTTGACAATATTGCATTTAAAATTACAAAAATAACTTGTTTTCTCACTTATTATTATACCATGGTACCTTAATCAGCAAAAGGTAGATGTGAAGAGAGGCAGCCATGACTCCAGGGTCCTTGTCACACAGAGCTCTCTTAAACTTGTCATGAATGTGTTGAACTTGATTTGGAGCAATAAGATAAAATTTGTACAGAGCAAGTACTGCTTTTCTTCTTATTATTTCCCTATAAAGCAATATTTTCACTTTAGATTTGTTTACAGAACCACACTCATAATTATGAATTTTAAAACTCAAAGTACGCTGACAGGATTCAGATACTCAGCATCTCACATTTTCTATTACAAGTGATTTCATTAAGAACATACAGCTCTCACACCTGCAAGTTTCCATTTAATGGTTTACACGTTCACTCGCAAACCATAACATCCTGCCAAGTCCATTTGTGCAGTCAAGAATTTTTCTAACAGCCTGTGCAATTCAGAATTAAGGGAAAAGACTTACATTTATAGTATAGACTTGTAAATTCCCTAATTGTTCATGGTCAGCTAAAAACTATGCATTGTTTTATAAGAACATAAGAAATAGGAGCAGGAGTAGGCCATCCAGCCCATTGGGCCTGCTCCACTATTCAATAAGATCATGGCTGATCTGGCTGTAGACTCAGATCCACCTACCTGCCTTTTCCCCATAACCCTTATGTTTGTCAAACAGGACCTGCCCTTCCCAAATCCATGCTGTGTCTGCTTCATGGATCCACTTCTATACTGATGTCTCGCTATTTCTTCCTTAATGATAGCTTCAAACATTTTCCGGACTACAGATGTTAAGCTAAATGGCCTATAGTGAACTGCCTTCTGCCTACATCCTTTTTTGAACAGTGGTGTGACATTTGCTGTCTTCCAATCCGCTGGGACCTGCCCAGAGTCCAGAAAAATTTAGTAAGTTATCACAAGTCTCTACTATAACTTCTCCCATTTCTTTCAGTACCCTGGGATGCATCCCATCAGGACCATGGGACTGGTCTACCTTCAGGGCCACTAGTTTGCTCATCACTACCTCTTTAGTGACAGCAATTATATTGAGGTCCTCACCACCCCCCACCCCCTCCCCAATCGCATCAATAACATCTCTCTTTGGCGTGTTAGATGTGTCCTCCACCGTGAAGACTGACACAAAATAGTCATTCAAGGCCTTGGCCATTTCCACATTACCCAATATTAATTCCCCCTTCTCATCTTCCAAGGGACCTACATTCACTTAGCCACACTTTTCTGCTTTATACAATTATAAAAACTTTTACTATCTGTTTTTATATTTTGTGCTAGTTTACTTTCATAATCTATCTTCTTTATCTTTATTGCTTGCTTAGTTGTTCTATGTTGCTTTTTAAAGGTTTTCCCAATCTTCCAGTTTCCTACTACTTTTGGTGACATGAGGTTTTAGCTTGATGCCTTCTTTTATTTCCTTAGTTATCCAAGGCTGGCTCTCCCCACCCTTACTGTTCTTGCTTTTAACTGGAATATATTTTTATTGAGCACAGTGAAAAATCTCTTTGAGAGTCTTCCACCGTTCCTCAACCGTCCCACCATAAAGCCTGTGTTCCCAGTTCTAGGCTAGCCAACTCCTCCCTCAACCCACTGTAGTCTCCCTTGTTTAGGCATAATACACTAGTTTTAGATCAAACTATTGCACCCTCCATTTGTATGAGAAATCCAATCATATGATGATCACTCTTTCCAAGAGGATCCCCAACCACAAGATCATTAATTTTACCTGTCTCATTGCACAGGACCAGATCTAAGATAGCACTTCCCTTGTAGGTTCAGTAACATGCTGTTCAAGAAAACTATCACGGATCCATTCTATGAAGTCCTCCTCAAGACTGCCTCGACCAACTTGATTCACCCAATCTACGTGGAAGTTAAAGTCCCCCATGACAAATGCCGTTCCATTCTTAGGTGCATCAAATATTTCTTAGTTTATTACCCGTGCCACTGTAATGTTATTATTCGGTGGCCTATAGACAATTCCCATCAGTGATTTTTTTCCCCCTTTACTATTCCTAATCTCTACTCAGATGGACTCAACATTCTGCTCCCTAGATCTTACATCATGTCTCACTATCACCCTGACCTCATTCTGAAGAGCGCTACCCCACCTCTCTTACTTCCCTGCCTATCCTTCCGTATTATCTCATACCCTTGGATATTTAATTCCCACTCATCTCCACCCTACAACCACATTTCTATAATGGCCACTAAATCATACCCCTTTGTACTGATTTGTGCCACAAGTTCACTGACCTTGTTTTGAACACCACAGGCATTCAGATGAAGTGCCCTTACACACATTGTCCTTTTAGAATCTAATAAGCTTTGTGTCCTTTGCGCTTGACTTTTCTGTACTCCACTCTTACTTTTTCCTTTTCTAACTTTTGCTCTGGTCTCTGCTTTGCTTCCTTGTCTTTCTGCATGGATTCCCATCCCCCTGCCATATTAGGTAAAACCCTCCCCAACAGCACCAGCAAACAATCCCCCTTAGGACATTGATCCCAGTCTGCCCAGTGTAGACTGTCCGGTTTGTACTGGTCCCACCTCTCCCCCTCCACCCCCCACTTCCCCCCCCCCCCCGCCAAATCAGTTCCAATGCCCCAGGAATCTAAAACCCTCCCTTCTACACCACTGCTGAAGTCACATATTCATCCTAATTATGCTGTTATTCCTATCCTGAGATTACTACCTTTGAAGTCCTACTTTTTAAATCTATCTCCTAGCTCCCTAAATTTGGCTTGCAGGACTTCACCTTGTTTTTTTCCTATATCGTTGGCACCTAATGGCGATTGGAGACCAACACTAGTTAATATACAACAGTTAAGGTAAAAAATGAGCCCTACTGTTTTTTTTAAAATCAGAGTCCAATAGTAATCAATAAACACAAACCAAGGTCAGAAGTTAATTATCACGTGATAACAAGTTTACAAAAGTACATTTGCATTCCTGTTCAAGAATTAAACACTTAAGGTGGCACAGTGATGCAGTGCCAGCGACCCACGTTCAGTCCTGATGTTGTGTGCTGTGTGGAGTTTACACTATTTACTGTATGTGTGCTGTTAGCATTTGACATCCCAAAATGTATTACCTCACAGTCGTCAGGATTAAATTTCACCTGCCACCACTCCACACGACTTTCCAACTGATCTATGTCCGTGTGTATCCCTTCACAACCTTCTTTGCTATCTACTACCCCATCAATTTTTGTGTCGACAGCAAACTACAAATCAGTCCACCTACATTCTCAACCAAGTCACTTACCTGACAAGCAACAATGGTCCCAGCGCTACACCACTGGTTACAGACTTCCAGTCAGAAAATCACCCCTCGAACCCTACTACGCTCTGCCCATCACCAAGCCAATTTTGGATCCAGTAGGCCAACACACCTTGGATCCATGTGCCCTAACCTTCTGTATTATCCTACCATGCAGGACTTTGTTAAAAGTCTTGTTAAAGACCACGTCTACTGCCCTGCTTTCATCAATTTTCTTGGTTACCTCCTCAAAAAACTCAGATGTGTGACACAGGATTTCTCCCACACAAAACCATGTTGACTCTTTCTAACCAGTCCCCACCTTTCCAAGTGAAATCCTGTCCCCTAGAATTCTTTCCAATAATTTTCCTACTATTGACACAAAGCTCACAGGCCTGTAGTTTCTTGGCTTATCCCTCTTGCCCGTTTTGAATAAGGGAACAACATTAGCTATCCTTCAGTCTTCTGATTCTTCACCAGAGGCTAATCGGATGAGGTACCAGAAATCAAAAATCTCCATTAGAGCCCCAGCAATCTCCTCCCTTCCTTCCCATGGCATCCTGGAAAAGATTCCTTCAGGCACTGGGGATTTATCCATCTTAATGTGCCAATATAAGTGTTAGCACTTCCTCTTTCCTGACACAGATAAACTCCAGAATATCAGCATACCCCTCCCCTAACTCTCCATCCACCACATCCTTCTCTGTGGTAAATGCCGATGAGAAGTACTCATTTAGAATTCCACTCGTACCTCCTGGCTCCACATATAGATTTCCCTTTTGATCACTGAAGGGACTGGCTCTTTCCTTAGCTACCCTCTTGCCTCTAATATATTTATAAAAGGTTTTGGGATTCTCCTTAATCCTGCTTGCCAAGGCCTTTTCATGTCCTCTTTTGCCCTCCTACATAATTCTCTCCTAGATAGACTTGGAGCCTTCTCCATTCCATAGTGAAAATGTCAGTGTATCCAGTAAAACATCCTGATCTGCTCTACACTCCGGCAAGATTCCATTTGTGAAACAAGTGCTTTAACAGTTACGATCAGGATGTTGCCATTTCACAACCATTTTCCATCATGATCTCTTACTTAGAGTGCTGAAGCTTCTCTTCAACCAAAGGAAGAACTGCAGGGATCATGTCTGGTGGAAAAAGCTGGCTGCCAACAGTCAAAGCCATGCAAACCTCGAGAAGGTTAGTACTCTGGAGATCCTGCAATTAGAGCAAGATTTTCCAGAATTAATACAACTGCATTAGATGTCTGAGATTCAAATGCAAAGGATACTTCTTCTCAACTATTAGACAAGTTGCTTTAATTTATACTATATATATGCACGTGTTTTATTTAGCATCCAATTCTCCCTACATAGAAAATAAATTATTCAACCATATTATTACTTCCAACATAGAAATGTTCTTTCCAGAGTCCCCAGACAGCTATTTATCATTTTGGGTATTCTTCAAGTGACTTCAGTTACTAATATATTAATCATACAAATTGTTTAAGGAACAGGATGAGACTTGGTGTAATCACTGAAATTTATGCTATAGAGACCAATTTAATTTTAGCCTACAAAATTCTATATCAAACCAATATTTTTCTTTAATTTAAAGCAAATAAAATAAAAAGATATAAAACAATGCAGAAAGTGAAATTCCTTTATATCAATCAGCTCAATTCAGAAAAAAAGTGCTGTTTATGTGATCAACTGCGGAACCTGTCACAAAATTGTTGGACCATACATCAGTGGGTGAGAGGGGCAGTGAAAGAGAATCTCTGCATTGTCTCATCTGCCTATTTGCAGGAAGCCCAAGAAAAGTGCCAAACTGTGGTTTCCATTTCCAAAGTAATGTGCTGGCTAGTTTAGGTTCAGTGTATGCAGGTCATGGCTTCGGCCAAATCCAAATGCTAACAGGTACCTCTTCAGTGATAGCACTCTCACCTCAGTCTGAAAGTAGTCGATTCAGGTCCCACACCAGAGACTTGAGCATAAAAATCTAGGTTCAAATCCCAGTGCAGCATTGAGAAAGAGCTGCAGTGTTGAAAGTGATATCTTAAACCAAGACATAGTCTCCTCTCTTTAAAACATTATCAAAGAATACCTGAGAGTTCTTCTTGTGTAATAGTTTATCCCTTAACCAGCATCACTGTCATAAAATATCTCATGATCATCATACTGCTATTTCTGAGATCTCTGTGTGATTATGGGTTAACTTCTGGGGTTGTATTAAACTCCTGATATTAAAATGTGTTGGAATATAGTTTGGGAAGTTCAGGATTAGGACTCCTAACTCCTGATCTAATGCACCTCAGACCAGGAATTGAAATGGGAAGCTTCTTGGCATAGTTAACTTATGAAACTTACATTACAGTAGAAACAAACAAGATTTCATAAAAGGAAAAGTACATTTGTATTTAAACAACAAGTTTTTTTTAGGAATGGGAATATAGTTGACTTGAAACGGCATTTGAATTATCAGCAAAGTGTGAAAAAATTGCAAGATATTACTGTTGTATCAATATGGCATCATTTACACAAAAGAAGTGTACATAATTTTATGTGAAAAGATCAAATTTAAAAACCCTATTTTGAATTACATTTAAAGTACAAATATATACAGGTATAATTAAGACCTCCTGGCAGTGATCAGACTGAAGCACCTATTTTCAAGTCCCACTCCTGAGCCTGTACTCTTATACCAGCCAAATCAACTTTGTAAACCACTGTATATTTATAATATTAAAAAATATAAATATTGTAGAAAACGTGTTAAAATAGGGTCTAAATTATTCCTCCCCAAATCCTACTATTTTGCACCCATGTACTCTACTCCACCTTAAGACTGCAACATCTTGTGCTTATAGTGCTATTAACAAGGGGAAAACACCTTAAGCACTGTACAAAAGTCTAATCATACAGTCATTGATACCAATCCAAAGGTGGGGAAAGTGGGGGGCGGTGACTGAAAACACAGATGAATGTTAAACCTGATCTTGACATGATACGGATGAATCAAAATGGAGTTTTGCTACTTAGTGCATAGGCGACATGAAAGTGAACTGAAGGAGCATCTCAAGCAACCAAGTATTGCTGAAAAAAACATTCATTGTACACTATTCCTACATTAGTATTCTAGACCTATAATAAACTAGTGTTGAATGAATACAAAGGCTTAAAATTCAAAACTACCTTGCCTGTAACATGTACATCAACTTCATATATCACATATCCTCACTGATAAATAATTCATTCTGAACTCAAGTAATTTATTTGAAATATCACTTCTGTTAACAAAAGTTAATCATATAAAATGTATTCAATGATTACTCAACTTTCATTTCTTCTAAATGTATTTTAAGAACCACATTTAAAGTTTCCCAATTAACTCATTAACTGTTGTTGGTCATTAAACATATTGCTATTCCTTCCTCTGAAACAGTCCAACAAAGCATCAGCTGACCTGCTGCTGAAATCCTCATCCATGCTTTTGTTACCTTGAGACAATTCCAATGCACTTCTGAGCAGTCCTCCTTATTCTAGCTCCACCAGCTCAAGGTCATCCAAGCAACTGCGATGCAGTACTAACTCATTCAAAGACCTATCCAACCAAATTTTCTTCTTAGGCAGTCCCACGAGATCAAGGATAACTTTCTTCCACTGTGGGTTCCGAGGTGACTGATGAGGACTGTGTGGGATCTGCAGAATCTGCCACAGGCGGGGCACTCTTTCCACCACTTAGACTGGACTTGTGTGCACTCCCAACTTCAAGGTTCTTAATGCCATCCCAAATTTTCCTTCTCAGTTTTGAGTGGTCATGGAGCCAGGGATTCCCATGAGTTGGTGGGGATGTTACACTCTCTCAAGGAGCCTTTGAGAACATCCTTGAATCTTTTCCTCCATCTGATAATCCCTTGCCTTGACAGAGCTCAGAATAGAGTGCCTTCGGGAGTCTGGTGTTGGCCACCTGAACTATGTAACTTGCCTATCAGTCAGCTGGGCCTCAATGCTGGGGATGTTGAATTGGGAGAGGACACTGACTTCAATTCATTTATCTGGCCAACAGATTCAAAGGATACTGAGACAACATTAGTGGCATCTCTCCAGTGCTTTGAGGTGCTGTCGATAGTCCAGTTCTCAGGAGCATACAGGAGGCCAGACCTCACTGCTGCCCAACAAACCAGAAACTTTGTGCTAGTTTTGAGATGCTGATCTTCAAAACCTCTTTCCCTCAGACAGCCAAAGGCTGTGCTGGGGCACGGAAAACTATGGTGAATTTCAGCAATGATGTCTGCCTTCATTGAGAGGAGTCTCCCGAGGTACAGGCAGAGGTTCATGTTTACCATGGACCATCTTTGTCGGGGGCTGGCATCATGCATCGGGGCAGACTGGAAGGGGATCTTTGTTTTGTGCATGAAAGGCCCATTGTCCTTCGTTCTTCAGTCAGTGATGACTTCAAACTCAGCCTCTCAATGTTTCCATACACAAGCTTTGTCTGGGTACTGCAATCTAATGACTGAAATTGGGGTGACCTTGGTTCTGAAGTGGTGGTAGTGAAGGTAAAATAGTTTCCATTTGCTCTGTAGATTAGCTTCACTCCAGCAAAAAGCTTGTTGGCAAGATGCAATAATATGGTGAGAAACATCGAGATAAGTTCTGGGACGATGACACAACCTTGTTGGACTCCAGTCTACACTGAGAATGGGTCTGTTGTGAACCCAGTAATTAAGAATACAGTTTGCACACCGTCATGAAGCAGTTGCAAGATGGAGATGAATTTCTGCATGCAGTCGTAATTAAGGAGGATGTTCCACACTCCCTGTCAATTGGTGGATGACACAAGGTTAAAAATGGCATGTGTATTGGTTGACGCTGCTCCCTGCAATTCTCTTGGAGACGGCTCACAGTGAAGATCATGTCTATGGTACCTTCAGGTGGATGGATTCAAGGTGATTCGAGGAGTAACTCTTCAACCAGTGGGAGGAGTTGGTTGAGGAGGATCCTAGGAATGGCTTTCCACATGGTAGGTAGCAGGGAAACCCCTCTGCAGCTGTCCATGATGATGGCACTTCTGAGGTCCCCAGCTTCTGGCATGTGCTCCTCTTCCCAGACATGGACATTGGATTTGTGACCGAAGTTCCTCTTTACCAGACTCATCCAATATTTTCCCTGTTCTTACTAACTTATAATGGTTGTAGCTTAGCAATTTCATTTTAAAATTCTAACTCGGTAATCTCCTCAAATTGGTTGTATCATGAGTTAATGGACCTGTCAGACACTTGACAGGCAGTTTTTTTTCCATGGAGGCTCACAGTTACAATCTTTCTGAAAATGTTCCCAGAATCTCCTCAAATCTGTTGTCTGATTTGCAAGCGTGATAACCACAACAACGAGTGCTCACACAATCCTATTACCACACAACAGTAGAATCAGTATTTATGACATGGTAGAATTTGTGAAATGTGCGCAGGAAAGTTTCCTGAGTCAATACATAGAGGGCCCTACTCGGGAAGGTGCAATACTGGACCTCCTCTTACAGAATGAGGCAGGGCAAGTAACTGATATGGCAGTCAGGAAGCACTTTGGCTCTAGTGACCATAATTCTATCAGTTTTAAGAAAGTGATAGAAAATGATAGGACAGGTCCACAGGTTAGGGAACTAAACTGGAGCAGGGCTAATTTGGGGGGGAATTGGGCAGGAGCTAACAGAGGTCGATTGGGGGAGCCTGTTTGAAAGGGAAGGAATGAATGGCAAGTGGAAGGCTTTTAAGAGTGTGATATCAAGAGTCCAGGGGCAGCATGCTCCTGTTACGATGAAGGGTAAACTTGGCAAGTTTAGGGAGCCCTGGCAGATGAGAGAAATTGAGGCTCTGGTCAAGAAAAAGGAAGTATACATTGGGTTTAGGTGGTCAGGGACAAATGAATACCTTGATGACTACAAAAATACACTTAAGAGGGAAATCAGAGGGCAAAGACAGGGTATGAGATGAATCAGGCAGTAAGGTAAATCCCAGAGGTTCTATAGCTATATTAAAAGGGTGGCTAGGGTGGGAGTAGGTCCCTTCAGAGATCAGCAGGGCCACCTGTGTCTCAAGCCACAGGAAATGGGTGGGATTTTTTAAACAAGTATTTCTCCTCAGTCTTTATTGAAGAGAAATTCATGGTTGCTCAAAGATAAGGGAAACAAATGGAGATGTTTTAGAGAACATTCATATTACCAGGGAAGAGGTATTTGCAGCCTTACAGCACATTAAGGTGGATAAATCCCCAGGGCCTGACCGAGTGCATCCTTGGACTTTGGGGGAGGCTAGAGAAGAAATTGCAGAGGCCCTTGTGGAGATATTTGCTTCATCATTAGAGAAGTTCCCAAAGAATGGAAGGTGGCTAATGTCGTTCCGTTGTTTAAGGGTAGCAAGGACAAGCCAGGGAACTACAGACCAGTTGGCCTGATTTCAGTGGTAGGGAAGTTACTGGAGGGATTTCTGAGGGACAGGATCCACAAGCATTAGTGTCTGATTAGGAGGAGTCAGCATGGCTTTGTGCGTGGGAAGTAGTGTTTGAGGATAAATTGTTTGAGGACAAAAGAATAAATGAGGGTAGGGCAGTGGATGTTGTCTACATGGACTTTCGTGAGGACAATGTGGAAGGTTAGGTCCCATGGAATCCAGGGAAAGCTAGTTAGGTGGATTCAAAATTGGCTCGGAGATAGGAAGCAGAGGGTGGTGGTTGAAGGTTGTTTCTCGGAATGGAGGCCGGTGACTAGTGGTGTGACTAATAACCTTGTTATTAGTTATTTATGTAAATTATTTGGATGCAAATGCAAAAGGCTTGATCAGTAAGTTTGCGGCTGACACTACATTAGGGGTTGTTGTTGACAGTGAAGAAGGTTATCGTAGAATACAGAGGGATCTTGATCAGTTAAGGAAGCGGGCTGAGAAGTGGCAAATGTATTTCAATACAGATAAGTGTGAGCTGATGCATTTTGGAAAGTCAAACCAGCGTAGGACTTATACTATGAATGGTACTGCACTAAGGAGTGTAATAGAGTACAAGTGCCTAGATCATTGAAAGCAGTGTCACAGGTAGACAGGGTGATGAAAAAGGCGTTTAGCACACTGACCTTCATCAGTCAGGACACTGAGTATAGGAGTTGGGACATTATGTTGCAGTTGTACAAGTCGTTGGTGAGGCTGCACTTGGAGTGCTGTGTATGGTTTTGCGCACCCTGTTACAGGAAAGACGTGGTAAAAACTGAAGAATGCAGAGAAGATTTACGAGGATGTTGTCAGGACTAGTGGCCGGAGTTTATTGGGAGAGATTGGCAAGGTTAGGTCTTTATTCCTTGGAATGTAGGAGAATGAGGGGCAACCTTACAGAAATGTTGAAAATTATGAGAGGGACAGTCTTTTCCCCAGGATAGGAGAGTCCAAAACTAGGGGGCATAGGTTTAGTGTGAGAGGGGAAAGATTTAAAAGAGACCTCTGGGGCAACATTTTCCACGCAGAGGGTGGTGAATATATGGAATGAGCTGCCAGAGGAAGTGGCTGAAGCAGGTACAATAGTCTCATTTAAGAAGCACTTGGATAGGTACATGGAGGGGTGGGACTTGGAGGGATATGGGTTGAACGCAGGAAATTGAGACTAGCTGGGTGGGCACCATGGTTGGCAAGGACTGGTTGGGCCAAAGGGCCTGTATCCCTGCTGTATTGCTGCATAACTCTATGACAGACTTCTTGAACAATAATCTAATCATTATCTTGCACAATAAGTCACAAGATTCAATTAAAGGACCTTTGTGGATAGAACACCAATTGATAGACAATTTTATTTTCAGTCTCATCAAGTTCCTATTTTCTCCAAGTGGAACTTTAGTGTAAGTAAACAGATTGCCGTGAACTTTAGCAGCTGATTATGCAACAGTGAAGTTGCAATATTTATATAGATGTATAAATCTTCATTCTCAGTTTAATTTTTCAAAAGAAAAATTCAATAGCTTTGACAATGCCTGAACTCTGAGATCTGTTTCCAGACTTAGAATATGCTGTCCAGACTACAACACTTTGCAACCTTTGGCCCATTACCAAATAATTTTTACTTGTAACGATCTAAAGTTGTAATTGGGGGAGTAAAGTGGAATTTTTAAAAAGTAAATTTCTAAAAAAAAACTAGAGATGCTGGAAAACAGAAAATGCTGGAAGTACCCAGCAGGTCAAGCAGCATCTGCAGGAAGAGTTAACATTTTAGGTCTGGCGAAGGGTCTTCGACCAGAAACATTAAATCTTCCCACAGATGTGGCCTGACCTGCTAAGTACTTCTAGCATTTTCTGTTTTGGAGGAATGTAACTTTAACAGCTTTTGGAGGGGCACTTCAACAGATACACGTTATGCATATCTAAGCCTGTTCATGCATCTTTATTGGGAGGCCCACTACAACACTTTGCCCGCCCTTGGTTAGAACTCACCACAGTCCCAAATCTTTTTTCTTTATTAGGTCCAGATCAAGAAAGTAAATCTATGGTTGCAGCTGCTCAAGTTCGCTGCAACAAGGTACAACAAACTGTGGAAATGTTTCGTGGAATGGAAAGTGTGAAGGGAATAAACAAGTGATGTGCCTTGCTCCTGTTAATGGTCTGCACTTCAGCTGGATCTTTTTGTACTACTATTGAATACGATACATGTCATTCACACTTCTACTCTGAGAAATCACAAATACATCTCGATTAGGGTTTTGCATTTTTTTTTAAACTGTGAAGTAGTAGTACCAGAGGTAGTTGTACAGAGTCATCCAAACATGAAAATCATGCCACAGTTCAACTATCCTTAGAAATGGCAGAGTGTAATTTACTAACATGGGTTTTAGATTTTCAAAGAAAGATTATTGAATATGTGGAATGACATTCCCAAAGGGCCAGTAAAAGTCAGCAAGAAAACAAAATATGACCTGTTCACTCTTATTTGTCCTTGCAGTGTAAAAGTTGCTATTTCACCTTGCCATTTGAAAATGCTGTTGAAGAACTGAATGGCTTACAAACTAAGTAATAACTGCTTCAGTATTACCAACACCAAGATGACAAACATTAATTCAACAACTTCCATTATTTTGTCTTAATCAGTTCACAGATTAATTATCAATTAGTTACATCACTTCTTACCTTTAGGACAGTGTTCACAAGAAGCAAAAGCAGCTCATGGCTCTCACTTAGAAAGAGAGAAACAGCCAAGTACCCTAGTAATGAATAATAATGAACAGGAATATGCTCAGTATAACTTTCTCCCAAATCTCCACTGCAAAATTTCAGGATGACAATGCAGATATTTTGCTGAAATCTTCAATCCTACTCTCTGGCAAAACTAACTGTCACATTCAGCAAACAACCTGGCATAGATTTCCCCCTGCCTGGTCATACTAGCTGAAGACTGCAAAATGCCTGGTCTAGACAAAGACTGCCACGATGTAGAAGACTGCACATAGAAATGACAACCTCCTAACAGTGCAATCATTTAATACTGCATCTGTAATCTATTAAACCCTGCATCAAGCCCCAGGAAGAAACTGAGAGGAACCAGGCCTGGATATAACTATGTATCAATATATAAATGCTGCAATTCCTATTAGAAGCCCAAAGTAATGGAGATGAAGCAATTGGCAAGGTCATATGGAAAATAAATTAATCAATATTAATTTGTAAAATAGATATCTCCTATCATTTTATCTAATTTTCAACATTTAAATTGTTAAAATTTTATTTTTTCTGTCATTAAAAATATCAAAACAATAGACAGGTGTAAAAACAAAAAATATTGAAAATTGTCAGCAATCTAAGCAGCAGCTGTTGAAAGAGAAGCAATCAACATTTTAAGTTGATGACCTTTCAATTGGATGCAATCAAATATTTCAGATATCCAACATCTGCAGTATTTTGTTTTGGAATAAACCAATGTATTTTAACACTCTTCCTTCAAAAGGCAGTGAGTTACTTTGGAGTACACTGCCATTTGACATTATGGCCAGGTAACTATTCCCTTTTGTATGACTTGACAAGGAGATGCATTACAATTGAACTCAACCTGCCCCCTCGTCAGACAACGGCATTAAATCACAAGCAGTAGGAATTTTGTTTCATTCCTTTCTCTGCATCCATAAAATACTGAGGCCAAATTTAGAAACTTTACCAAGAAATATAATAGCAGGCCATTGACTAATAACTGGAATTGCAAATATCTTGCTCAGTACTGTCACATCAGGGGAGCTTAATAGTTTATATTTAAAGTTCTATGCATTTAATAAATGTTCTTGAAAAATATATAGCAGAACATACCAACTCGTTTTTCCATCAGGCTGCCCTGCTGAGCTAACTTGATAGCGTGTATATATCCAAAGGAGGCCTCGTACCCCAGCATTTCACAGTAGATCAGACGAACCAAACATTCCCGCATTTGCTTCTGTAACAATTCAGCAAGGTTTAAAGAACACATTGGCTCAAACTATAACTATGGCGTTTGAAAGCTTCCAAATCTTCACCGTTGGTGGAATCTTCTGGCTTTAGCTCTTTCCTTAATATTCCTCAACTAAAACAAAATCTATAATTTTTTGGAATACTCCTCGTCAAGCCAGGCACTCTCTTACTGCCATCTGGTACCAAGTGAACCAGTACAGTTTTAGTCTATTGCAACTATGGAGCAAGCCTGGTCAAAGGGCAGGTGAGCTCCTCATGAGCCAATGGCCATCCATGCCTGGAGAGGAGAAAGGTGCCACCACATCACTGCCTGAAGAATCACCTAGGATGCAAAGCAACTCAACTAATCTTGCATAAATAACACACAGTCATGGGGGAGGGAAAGGATTTAACCTGTTGCATCATCTAAGGTGGCCCAATAGTTGCAGCGACCTCAGGATTGACTTGACAATGTAAAGTAACACTATAAAATGTGTGTTACTGAAAACACAACAACTCCAAGCCAAAGTTACAAAAAACTTTTGTTGAAAGGAAAAATGAATCTATTCCTTCAGAGGAAGTTAAGAATTCTTACCAGCGATGTAGTAGGAGCAGAGACTTGTTCTCTTAGTGCAGCCAGTTCCTTCTTTATCAGTTTCTCCTCATCCTTAAACCAAAATACCAAACATTTAGGAATGATTTATACCCGAGTTACTCAAAGAAAACACAAGAATACTCACATAGAACATTACTGAATTCATAATCTGAACATTAAGTCAGAACTATCCCAGAGTAGACAAGAAACCAGCAAAATAATTCCACAAATGTGCTTAAAAATCTTAGAACCCGTTTTCTTTCTGAAATTGTATACAGAAAATTAGAATAGGTAAACAGTTCCACAACTTATTGAAAGAACCTCAGATTTAGTGACATTGAAGACAGAAATAAATCCAGAAAATTAATAAACTATTCTGACATCAGGAGTGCACTGATTTACACTGTACTCATTTAAAAACTCCTGATGGTACTGTCTGTAAAACCTGTTTTTTCTTTATGAATATATATATATATATATATATATATACGCACATACACACACTTACCAAAAAACTTTTTATAAAGGATTGTGCATAATCCTTGGCTAATATTGCATTGCAATGCAAACAATAAATTTACTAATGATAGAACTGATTGAATAAAATGATTAATATTAATCTATGTATCTATTAATACATGAATAAAACAATATAAATAATTAATTGGAATGATTATAAGTCTGCAGTTTAATTGGAAGTTGGGAAAGTATTACAAAAATGGCAATGAGAATTTCCAGTGCCTGGTTTTTCAAAACATGGAATCCTTCCATAAGGAACAGTGAGGTGTCTACTTCTCCTCTTTGGACTATTAATTAAGTTTGGGAGGAATAGTGGAAGGAAAAGGGGGGGAGGGGGGGAGGGGAGGGGGGAGGGAGGGGGGGGGGAGGGGAGGGGGGAGGGAGGGGGGGGGAGGGGAGGGGGGAGGGAGGGGGGGGGGAGGGAGGGGGGGGGAAGGGGAGGGGGGAGGGAGGGGGGGGGAGGGAGGGGGGGGGAGGGGGGGGGGAGGGGGGGGGGGGAGGGGGGGGAGGGGGGGGGAGGGGGGGGAGGGGGGGGGGGAGGGGGGGGAGGGGGGGGGGGGGGGGGGAGGGGGGGGAGGGGGAGGGGGGGGAGGAGGGGGGGAGGGGGGGAGGAGGGGGGGAGGGGGAGGGGGGGAGGGGGGGAGGGGGGGGAGGGGGGGAGGGGGGAGGGGGGGGGAGGGGGGGAGGGGGGGAGGAGGGGGGGAGGGGGGGAGGGGGGAGGGGGGAGGGGGGGAGGCGGGGGGGAGGGGGGGGGGGAGGAGGGGGGGGAGGGGGGGAGGGAGGGGGGGGGAGGAGGGGGGGGGAGGGGGGGGGGGGGGAGGGGGGGGAGGGGGAGGGAGGGGGGGAGGGGGGGAGGGGGGGGAGGGGGGGGAGGGGGGGAGGGGGAGAGGGGGGAGGGGGGGAGGGGGGAGGGGGAGAGGGGGGAGGGGGGAGGGGGAGAGGGGGGGAGGGGGGAGGGGGGAGGGGGAGGAGGGGGGGAGGAGGGGGAGGGGGGGAGGGGGAGAGGGGGGAGGGGGGGAGGGGGGAGGGGGAGGGAGGGGGGGGGAGGGGGGGAGGGGGGGGGGAGGGGGGGAGGGGGGAGGGGGGGGAGGGGGGGAGGGGGGGAGGGGGGGAGGGGGGAGGGGGGGGGAGGGGGAGGGGAGGGGGGAGGGGAGGGGGGAGGGGGGAGGGGGGAGGGGGGAGAGGGGGAGGGGGGAGGGGGAGAGGGGGGAGAGGGAGGGGGGAGGGGAGGGAGGGAGGGGGGGGAGGAGGGAGGGAGGGAGGGGGGGAGGGGGGGGAGGGGGGAGGGAGGGGGGGGAGGGGGGAGGGAGGGAGGGGGGAGGGGGGAGGGAGGGAGGGGGGGGAGGGGGAGGGAGGGAGGGGGGGGAGGGGGGGAGGGGGGAGGGAGGGGGGGAGGGGGAGGGGGGAGAGGGGGGGAGGGGAGGGGGGGAGAGGGGGGGAGGGGGAGGGGGGGGGAGGGGGAGGGGGGAGAGGGGGGGAGGGGGGGAGGGGGGAGAGGGGGAGGGAGGGAGGGGGGAGAGGGGGGAGGGGGGAGGGGGGGGGAGGGGGGGGAGGGGGGGGAGGGGGGGGAGGGGGAGGGGGGGGAGGGGGGAGGGGGAGAGGGGGGAGGGGGAGAGGGGGGAGAGGGGGGAGGGGGAGAGGGGGAGAGGGGGAGAGGGGGAGAGGGGGAGAGGGGGAGGGGGAGAGGGGAGGGGGAGAGGGGAGGGGAGAGGGGGAGGGGAGAGGGGGAGGGAGGGGGGAGGGGGGAGGGGGAGGGGGAGAGGGGGGAGAGGGGGGAGAGGGGGGGAGGGAGGGAGGAGGGAGGGGAGAGGGGGGAGAGGGGGGAGGGAGGGAGGGGGGAGTTGTGTCGCCGCGCCGCTCCGCCCCCACCTCCCACCTGCTTGGACGCAAGTTCGGTGACGCCGCGGATGAGGGCGCCGAGCCTGGAGGCGGCCGACACCCGGGAGCCGGGCTCCAGCGACAGGAGGCCCGGCAGCGCCGACAGGGTCCGCTCCACCACGTCGCTCATCTCCCGGCCCCGGCTCACGCCATCTTCCTCACGCTGCGTCACCGCCCGCTTCAATCCCAAACTTTATTGACTCTGACCGCGGACAGCCGACCCCCGGGAGAAGCTTGGCCGCCAGGGGGCGCATCGGCCGTCCTCCAGCAGAGGGCGCAAGGGAGCCGGAGACCAGAGGACACAATGGAGTGGGTGCAGGATCAGAGAGACCCAGGACTCTGTACACATGGAAAGTGGCAGGTTTTATGGTTCTGCCACATCTAATTCAAAGTCGAGTTTATTGTCATATGCACGTGTGCACAGGTGCAATGAAAAACTTACTTGCAGCAGCATCACAGACACATAGCATCATATAAGCAGCATTCACAAGAAAAGCATAAATTAAACATAAATTATATGCAATTTTTACATGAAAAAGCACAATTAGAACAGAATAAAACAAATTCCATTTTAGTGCAAAGTGATCAGATTCAAGAACCGAATGGTTGAAGGGAAGTTGGTGTTCTTGAACCTGGTGGTGTGGGACTTCAGGCTTCAGTACCTCCTTTACTTCTGTACTTTAGAAAGGATGTGAAGGCTTTTGAGGTGATGCAGAAGAGATTTACTGAAACAATCATCAAAACATTAACTCTGACACGGTAGTGTAGCAGTTAGCATTACAGCGCCAGCGACCCAGGTTCAATTCCGGCCACTGTCTGTAAGGAGTTTGTACGTTCTCCCCATGTCTGCGTGGGTTTCCTCCGGGTGCTCCAGTTTCCCCCCCACGTTCCAAAGACGTACGGGTTAGGAAGTTGTAGACGTGCTATGTTGGCGCCGGAAGCATGGTGACACTTGCGGGCTGCCCCCCAGAACACTCAACACAGAAGATGCATTTCACTGTGTGTTTCGTTGTACATGTGACTAATAAAGATATCTTTAAAATTTTTTTTAAATCAGAAAAGAAACTACAGATGCTGGAAATCTAAAATGTACAGGCAGAAGAGATTTAGTTTAATTCAGAGTGCAGACACCATGGGCCGAAGGGCCTGTTCCCATACTGTACTGTTCTATGTTTATGTTCTAAAAGAAAAAATGCAGGAAATGTTCAGTAGGTTAGGCCACACCTGTGGGAAGAGAAGCACTAATGGTTCAGATCAAAAACCCTTTGTCAGAAAGGAATTTCCAGCATTTTCTGTTTTTATTTTGCTAAACTGATTCCAGGAAAAATGGACTTTATTCATGTGGATTGTCTGGAAAAGCTGAAGTTGTTCTCCTTGGAACAGACACTGTGGGGAGATCCGATAGAGTCATTTAAAATCATGGACACTATAAACAGAGCAGATGGAGACAATCTGTTCCATCGGCAGAGGGGGCCAACAATTAGGTAAAAGAACCAAAAGTGACATGAGGAATAAAACTTACACCGCGTGTAGTTAGGGTCAGGAATGTGCTGTCAGGAGTAATAGTAGAGGTAGATTTAAAAGGGATCTGAATAAGCATCTGACAGAAAAGAAGTTTCAGGGCTATTGGGAGGCAGCAGGGGAGTGGGATTGCTCTTACACAGAGCCACTATGGACTCAACAGGCCACATGGGCTCATACTGTGCTGTTACCATTCTGTGACCCTGGTCTATTTCTGTGGCAAAATACAATCAAAACTGTGGGAGGTAGAGCTCGAAGTTATCAGAACACAAACTGAATGGTTGTATTAAACAAGGAAACAGTGTATGGTGGAGAGAGAATAGACACCCAGATACATTGAAAATATCAGTGCAATCACGATCGAATGACCTCACAGTTTTCAATTTCTTGAAAATCAAAAAGCTGCAGATGATGGAAACCTGTAATAAAATAAAAAATGCTGAAAGTACTCAGCAGGTCAGTCAGCATCTGAGCAAAGAGAAACAGAGTTAATGTTTTGAGGTCAAAGACTTCTGTCAGAACTGGGAGAGTGAGAAACCACATTAGCTTTAAGTTGCAGAGATGATGGGAGGGAGGGGGGTTGGGGATAGATTGGAGAAAGAGAATAAAACTGATCAGGTGGGGTCAGGGTGCACACGTGACCCCAATGTCCGCACAGCTGATCGGTTAAGAGATTAATGTGTGAAGTTAGAGAGAAAACAAACGAAGGGACATGTTAGAGCCGTGAATTGCAGGTCAGAGCTGCTGCTGACACCTTAAACCTTAAAAGGATAAAGCTGGAAATGCCCTGCAGATCAGGAAGTGTCTGTGGAGGGAGAGAAATCTGAACTAGTGCCACAGGTGAAACCCTTACAGTAGAACTGGTGCAAACAGAAAATGTGAGATGTCAGAATTTTTGTAACTCATTGTTGGGTCCCGGAGGTTGCAAGGTGCCCAGAGAAGAGATAAGTCAAAGTCAAGTTTATTGTCATATGCACAAGTACATGTCTGCACAGGTGCAATGAAAAGCATCACAGGCACATAGCATCAGATGAACAGCATTCACAAGAAAAACATAAATTAAACATAAATTATACACAATTTTTACAAGAAAGGACGCAAGTAGAACAAGGAAAACATAATTCATTGTAGGGCAAAGGTTCAAAGTGGTCATACTGTTGCTATACTGAGGCAGTGATTAGGGTTGTGGAGGCTGGTTCAAGAACTGAATAGTTGAATGGAAGTAGCTGTTCTTGAACTTGGCGGTGTGGGATTTCAGGCGTCTGTACCTCCTGCCCAATGGTAGCTGCAAGAAGATGGTATGGCTCGGATGGTGGGGGTCTTTGATGATGGATGTTGCCTTCTTGAGGCAGAGCCTCCAGTAGATACTACAATGTTGGGTAGGGATGAGGCCATGATGTATCAGACCAAGTCCACTACAACACCCACGCGACACCTATTCCTTAACTTTGTCCCTTCCCACAATCATGGGACCTAACCATTTCACCACATGAAGCAGTGATTCACTTGCACTTCTTTCAATGTAGTGTGTAACATCCAACAGACACTGTGGGGTCTCCTCTACAAGGGAGAATCCAAAAACAGATCAGGGGTCCACTTTGCAGAACACCTCCATTCACTATTCAAAGGACACCCCAAACTTCCAGTTATCTGTCACTCAAATTTCCCATCCCACTTCTCGACGGACCTACTACACTGTTCCAATGAAGCTCAATAAAAGCTCAAGGAACATCACCTTATCTTTTGTCTGGGCTCCTCACAGCCTTTGGGAGTCACCATCAGATTCAACAATGTAAAATACTTTCTCTATTTGTATCAGAACTGGTCAGTTCTGCTGTCAGGTCATCCATCTGTAATCTTCACTCTGTTTCTTTCTCTCTCCAAGACACTCTCTGATCTGTTGGGCATGTCTACCATGGTCATTTTGGTTTAAGCAACAACTCTGACCTGCATTTCACAATTTTAACCCATCCCTTTCTTTGTTTTTCCTCTTTCTAACTGC
This sequence comes from Pristis pectinata, assembly GCF_009764475.1. NCBI lineage: Eukaryota > Metazoa > Chordata > Chondrichthyes > Rhinopristiformes > Pristidae > Pristis > Pristis pectinata. Next base: position 14,336,958 of record NC_067432.1, read on the forward strand.
CCTCATTATCCTATTAAACAAACAGCTCCACAAAATTTGGGGTCACCTGGGCAACATTGACCTCATCCAATCAGAGATATGTTCCTTTTCCTATCTGTCCCCAGTCCCCTTCCCACCTCACCCTCTTTGCAACTGAAAGCTACTTTCTCACTTTCCCAGTTCTGATGAAGGCTCTTTGACCTGAACCATTAATTCTTTCTCTTTCCACAGATGCTGCTTGACCTGCTGAGTGTTTCCGGTATTTGCTGTATTTTTATTTGATAATTTCTTCATTGTTGATGATATAGGCATTTCTGACTAGGTCAGATTTATTAGCCATTGCTAATTGTCCTGGAGCAAGTGGTGTGGGAAATGCTGAAGGTGAAAGTGCTTCTACAGTGCTGTCGAGTAGGGACTTCCCAGAGTTTAACCAAGAAATGATGAAAAACTAGTGATAGTTGGACGGTATATAAATTGGAGGGGTACCTGTGGGTGGTGTTCCCGTGCACCTGCTACCCCTATTCTTCATGGTGGTAGAGGTTGAGGGGTTTGGGAAGTACTCCCAGAATAGCTTGTACAAATAACTACAGTGTAGTTTTTAGCTGGTACACACTGCAGCCAGTGTGGTGGGAGGAATAAATGTTTAGCATTGTCGACATGGAACCAGTGAAGTGTGCTGCCTTGTTCTGGATGGTGTCGAGCTTCTTGAGAGTTGTTGGCATGACAGTCATTCAGGCAAGCGGAGAGCATCCCTTCACCCTCCCAACTTGTGATTTGTAAATGGTGGAAAGGCCTTGGGGTGGCAAGAGGTGGGATACTTGCCACAAGAACCCAGTCTGTGACCTGCTCTTGTAGCCATTGTATTTAGTGGCTGGTTGAGTCCTCATTGAATCCCCCACTATCAATATCATGGGGGTAATCTCTAGTCAGAGATGCCCCCAGGATATTGATAGTAAGTCTAACCAATGGCAATGCTATTGAATGTCAAGGATGGATGGTTAGACTCTCTCTCCGTGATGATCATTGCCTGGCATTCCCATGGCACAAATCTTACTTATCAGCCCATGCCTGAATGTTGTTCAGATCTAACTGCATGCAGGCGTGGACTGCTTCATTTGCTGAGGAGTTGGGAATGGAATTGAACATTTTGCAAACTTCAGCAAAGGTTCCTACCTCTGACATGATGGAAGGAAGGCCAATGGTGAAGCAGCTGAAGATAGTTGTGCTCAGGACACCAGCCCAAGGAACTCCTGTCCTGGGGCTGAGGTGACTAACAACCAAAACTATCCACCTTTGTATGAGGTTTGACTCCTACTGGAGTGCTTATTATTCCCATTTGTTGGTGCTTTTAGTCATTTAGCTCAGCTTGTTGGTCAGGGTACATTGAGACCCTTAAGCCATTTATTATTTTATGTGTGCATCACAATCATATAACCCATAGAAGGATCAGCAATATATTTCCAAGTGAGGATTGTGTGTGATATGGGATGGACCTGGGGGGAATGGTATTCTTAAAGCTAAAATTGAATGAAGTGTTAGGCCATTTCCATTTCCTTTTTAAATATCAACAGAACCTATACTTTCCAGCTTCCTGCCTTTACATACTCCATTGAAGCCACCAAATCATGCAGGGGAACCTTCCCGATGTGCCCAAATAGCTCTTCTCTCCTGATTCTGGGTGTTAAGCTATGGCAGAGTTTGAAGACATGTCACAGTTGAGTTTGATCCTGTTGTGGATTTACATTTCAAGTACAGGGCTTTGGACAGTATTTAAACTGGAGAATGCAGACTGGTTCCAGTTTCCATAACTGAAAGATGCCAAGTGTAATCGCAGTGTTTGCTTTCATAAGGCTTTACATTTTATAATAATACTTCAAGGATGGAATATTTCCATCCTCAATAATATTTAGATTTGTCAGCTTATTTAGTTCAGTCAGTTGCAGATAATATTACCACAATTTGAATTTAAAAATTCCAATCATTTTGTCTGTTTTAATTATCTATTTCCAATTTTAGCTGATGAAGTCCTTATTCATGACAAATTGCTTTAAACCCTGCCATCATCTTCTTGCATTTGTTTACACCATAACAAATGGCTTCAACGTTCATAACTATAATGGAAAGCAATCTGGATGAAACATTTCATGTGTTTCAGAGAGTTATCAAAATATTCTGCTTTGGTGTATATTCAATAGATCCATGTAAACTTTGTGACATATCTTGGAAAATAACTGTGATTGGATTTCCAATGGGCATCTGAAAAATTTAATTATTCCTTTTTTCTGCTGACTAACGTTTTACAGTATGGTTATAATGTTAGCTTTCAGAACATCCATTATGTTGCTTTTGGGTATTACATGAGGATACAATTATACAAAGGTCGATAAAAATTCATAAACTTTTGCTTAAGAAAATAATGTTTAGTATGCAATTATTCGTGAATGCATTCTTTTTGTTCAGAATACTGTTTAAAAGTAGGTGTTTCTTTGATAAAATATCATCTATTGCCTTAAATGTGTTGATGGCATGTCTGCCAATTTGTTGCACCTACTGAAGTCAAAGTAAAATTAACCGACAAAGACGCCTGGTCTACAAACGTGGTCTCATTAAACAGCGCTTTATCTCCACCGTCTCCCCGTCCCACCCCACAACTTTTGGATCAGCTTTGGATCAGTTCTTTCTATCGTTCGATCACCTCCATTTCCACCCCTCCCCCACACGCAGGCCCCCACCACTACCGCCATTTCCGAGACTTTCCCATGTTATTTCCCTCCCCTCGATGTGTGGTTCTTTGAAAGCTGCTTATCTCTAACAGAACCCGCTTCTGATAAAGATCATCAGTCTGAAACATTAACTCCCTCTCCCTCTCGCTCTCCACGGACGCTGCTCGTCCCACTCGGTCTTCCAACATTTTCTGATTCTATTTCAAATTTACAACAGTGTGTTAATTTTGCTGTAACTATCACACATGCCTCTAAACCAAACATTTTAAAATTGAAGATGTTTTTAAACTGAAACTAAATTAATACTGTTGTGTGCGCACAGTCGATAAAATGTATACGACCGTTGTCTTCCAATGAAACATAGAATGAGGAAGGTTACGTTGTGTTGTAGCCGGTATGAAAGAGTTGGACTTCAGGAAGAATCGTATCAGCACTTTTTTATTCATTTTGCTACGCCTTTTTTTTCGAATGGCAACTTACTGATAAGATATTCGCAGCTATGGGCATTAATCATCGCCCATTAAATATATTGACCGAGCAATGATCAAGGGCGCGCTATCAAGAAAGTGTTTCCTAATTTGATTTATTAAGTGCGGCATCTTTTGTCACGGCCTTGTTCAGGAATCGGTGTCTTTGCAAACATGGAAAAATAATAAAGGAGGCTTGAGTGCAGGAAATCTCCGGACGGGTGGTCAGTGAAATGGAAATACCTGATCTCTTTCTGATTTTTTTTTTGTTGAGTGACGCAGGTTGGGAGAGAGCTGACGCACAAGCCTAGATTTGCATGGAGTCCACCTCCTGAGAGCTGTCAAAGAGACCAGCGCCAGCATCCATCGCTCCAACAACGCCACGTCCAGCTACTGTTCCTTGGCGCTGTCCAGGGTGCTGAATCGGACGCCGAGTTAATCTGTACAAGCTCTTCCTGCTGGAAAGCGCCGGCGAAGGATCTCCATTCCCCCCTCTGCTCGGCCAGCATCTGCGCGATGCCTTCCAAATACACTGCATGGGTACTCTTCTTGCAGACGATTGCATTGGTGTTATATCAGATCAATGCATTTCCGACGCCCGAAGGACCGCAAGGTAAGTCCCATTACAGATGCGGTAAAAGAATAGCACTTCATAGCATAAAATAGAATATGAATCGCGAGTGTAGATGATCACCTCGGTGGCTTAAACCACTGGAGTTGAACTTACCGGATGCGTTTTCTTCAAATATTCAAATGCTGCGTCTAAGCAAGTCCTTTGTGTCTCGGAGTCCTGTAGGTAGGACGGTGCTGGGACACTGTACCCTAGGGTGCTATTGTTTTCGATTCATCCGATTTTTTTTCTCGGTAAATCTAGTCAGATTGCTCCCTTTCAGTCCTGAGTTGTGAGCTGTAATGACATTGATTTCAACTGAAATTATTAGAGTATTTTTCAGCACAAGGTTCCGCGCCGTTCCAAAGATCATTGTTTTGGTTTAACCCAGCGCCCTGGTCAGCAGCCGAGCCAATTCCATCTTCGGTCCGGTTCGTGGAATCTTGGAAAATTTACAATACCGAGGGAGACCGTTCGGCCCGCTGTATCTATACCGGTTGGATTGAGATATTAATCGGTCGGCGTGATTTATCCGCACTGGAAATATTTCAGTCGCATTTGTAGAACAAATTGAGGATTTTACTAAGGGGCATACTTCACAATCAGTGTTTGGCTATCAGTTCACGGCGGATTGAGGCCAGTGGTTGTGGGATAGACATTTTAATCTTCAACTAATTAAAAATCGCTGAACCATCGTGTGACAAGCATCGCTGACAACGTGAATACTCGAATCCGTAGAACTGCCACGGTATAAATTGTAATATGCAAATAGACTAACAGTCACACTAATATTAGTAACATTATTTTGGCCACGGTAGGTAGCATTGAGACTTAGTGACAATTTCTTTTTGTCAAATAATTGGTAAGGACTTGCTTAAATCAGATTTACAGGCATTAAAGTTTCAGTTGCTTCCACCCATTGCCAACGTGGCACCCATAACTCCGCACTCATAGCCAACGTGGATAAAACGTTGTCCTTTGGTAACCAATGTCTTTAGGGTCTGCTGGGCATCCCAGGAACAGAAATGTGCATTTTCTCCACACATTCTGCTCACACTTACTCTATTCGTTTCAGACAAAGCTGTATCTAACCGGGAATTATCAGCCGAAAGACCGGTGGACGAACAGGTAAATGATGCACTGCTGCTTCACACGTGAGCTTTGATTGTGGGTTCATCCACTATCCTTCATTTGGAAGTGCTTCACCTGTTCACTGGTGATGCCGTTCCCTTTTTATAAAAATCTGACTTTAAAACCTCCCTTGCAGTCATTAGTGGTGCCCAAATAAATCTAATCAAGTCCTTTAGAGATATTTATTGTTGAACGCCACCTGATGTGGATAGATATTACATATAATCATCTCTTCTGTTTGGGAATATCTTGGATTTGTTTGGGAGGAATGTCCTGGTTACTTTTTAAGTTTTACCCTTCTCTCTCTCTAGATCGCGGAGGCTGGACGAGTCGGTCAATCAACATCTACAGGTAAACACAATGTTGTTTAGATCGTTTATGCAGACATTCAATCTCATTTTAAGTTACCTTTCGCCCCTGGCCAACGTATCGATTTGATATCCTTACAGAGGACAAGGTCCCGCTGCAGAATGATTCGTTTGCAGATGACTTCATGCTGCTGAAATCATTAGCGGAAAAAGAAAATGAGAAGGAAGGTTACATCGACCAAAACTCTCCGAGTGACTCCTTTCCTCCCCCCGTCAATGTAGATTCCACCAAAAGCAGGAGATTGGCGGAGGATTATGATGATTCTACAAAAAGTGCAATGGATTACAAAGATGAAGGTCTCATCCTATTACTGTCCTTTCATTTGCCATTAATGATATATTATCTTTTCATATGGATTAACTTGATCTATATATGGACTAGGCTTGCTGGTTATAGACTTATGATTACTATTTAGCAGGTTCTAAAAATACACACTATGCCTTAAAATATAATATGTGATCCAACGTCATTTTTCCTTGTAGATGACCCCGATGGTCTACACCAACTGGAAGGGACACCTTTAACAGCTGAAGATATTGTCCAGAAAATCGCCAATAGAATCTATGAAGAAAACGACAGAGGAGTGTTTGACAGAATCGTTTCCAAGCTCCTAAACCTAGGACTGGTAGATGTCTAAAATTTAAGGATATATTTACAACGCAGTCAAAAAAGAAAATACATTTAATACCTTTTGGGTTTGCAGGGAGAAATTAACAGGGGACTAAGCAGCAGGGTAATCTTGCATCAATTCTAATGCCTGATTGAAAATCTTACTGAAGGATGATTGTTACCTCCCTGACAGTTCATTAGTGCGTTATGTGTGCCTCAGGGAAATTAGGGGAAAGCTGCAAGAGAATCATACTTAATTTACAAATTGACAAGACATGAACAATATAAACTGAATACAAGAATCAAGCCCATGGAAAAAATCCTTTACCCTCCCGGCTCCCCTCTCCCCCAAATGTAACATTAATAGCTGAGTATCAATTATTACAAGTGAGCAGCATCATGATAGTACAACTTCATTTGAACATTTTCAGTGCATGTCTGCTTTTGGTGTTTTGTTTCCTGCATTAAGATATTCAACTAAGAAAACTGATAAACATGCACTGTGTTCACAGACAGTAATCCACGTAAGGAAAGGAAAATGATTTTGTGATTTTGCTGCTTTTTCTCCTTTGCACTTCCCGACTCTGAATCTTTTCTGGGCTCTTTTCGGTACTTTTTCTTCATTCTCTCTCTGTTCTAAAACAACATTTTCATCCTTATGTTTGCTATAGTCTCATCTGCCTTTCTGTTCTTTCCTCCTCTTTGTGAGTTCACTGCTTGCTCCTTTCCTTTGCTCTCAAAGGTTGGGGATTAGTGAACTTAGTGATTTTCTTGTCTGTGTCTGGTTTCAGTTAAGTATCAGAAACATTAAAAATCTCAACATCTTTAGCAATAATTGAACAACATTAAAATTCTGACCTGAGCAACTTAGATGCACTCATAATAATTATAGGAACCAACTTTGCACTTCCATGATTTAATATAGATCCCTCAGTTTAATTACAGCTGTAACTCACTCAACACACCCAGTGTCTCAGCAGGGAAATATACCACACTGTACCAGGTGGGAAGATCCAAGAGTCAGCTCCTGCTTTCTGCTGAAACAGGAGCAGGGTGCCTGATCACTATCCAAGTAACTGGGAATATTGGCCAAGAATTTCATCAGTCTCATATGATAACCAGTCCACAGATAACGAGCTGTTCAAATTTCACAGGTCTGTTTGAATGTGATACTGGACAGTTCTTATTGATGATGGAATGGCACAGGACAAACTAATGATACATAGAGATGAGACAATTGGCAAAAAATAGGAAATAAAAATAGTATTGATATTTATACCTGCATCTATGACACTGTCGATATGCTCTTCCAACAGATAACAGAAAATCAGGCTAACAACCTAGAGGATGAAGTTGCTGCTGCTCTGCAAAAAATTATTACTGATGAAGCTCGTAAGAATGAAGTGAGGGTTCAAAATGGTGATTACCCTGTTATGAAGACAGATGAAGACTTGACTGAAGGAGAAGGGGAGGAAGAAGTGGTAAGTTCATTAAAGTAAATTACCAAGATGCATTCCTCACCTGCATATAAGCTCCCATACAGATGGTAGTTATATATAAAGCTTAATTGTTTTACTATTGAAGAATTACATTCGCCATCTTATTATTTACTGAAGTGAAATATGTTCTGGCAGTACTCAGTCACACAGAAGTTGCATTGACCATCCATAACCAAACACCATCAAAAATGCCTAGACACAGAATGAAGCATGGTTTTTCAATATTCTGAGTTTGACCACCAAATTGCTAACTCGTGTTAACCAAGAGGACCCCATGTATAGCACCCATCCTGAGCATGGTTAGATGATTGTAGTTTAGTAAAAATAAAAGTGCTAAAATGGATGCCTGCAGGGAAGGTGGCATTGCCTAGTATTTCCACACCTCATTGCCCTACTTTGGCTTCTCCTGGATAGATGTGAATGTGTGCATCCAATGAGAACAGCAGCAGACTCTGTTGCAGTGTTTTCCACATGGTCACTCATTGTCTTGGGTCATGAGTGGAAGATACTTCAATGTTCTATTAGAGGTAGTATTAGAGGGAATGATCTGTCTGGATGGCACACAAGCAAAAACTTTTCACTGTATCTAGGTACATGTGACAACAATAAACCAATTCCAATTCTAAGAAGGTGATTAGTGCCTGTAGACCCCCACCCCCTACCAGGGTAAGGATTTACATTTTCAGGAAGAGGGAAAAAACACACTGGAAAAAAATGATAATTGAGAAGGAGCACGAGCCAAAAAAGGGATAAGTAAGTCATTATATAACCTAATAATTCACAGTGAAAAATAATACTTGTGTATTACAACATCAGTGGAGTGGATCTCATTATTTGTCCAATGGTGCAGAACTATACTGAGGAAGTGAGATCAACAAGCACCACTCATTGACTGCTGTTAGAAAAGGAAACACAAATATTTACTAAATGCCAGAATCTAGGAGAAAATGCTTCTACAGATGTATAATAGTTTATTCATTGGGAAAGCCACAATGTTTCCTCCTCAAGTTAGGCAAGAAACCACAAAGGATTTCTTCATTCATGAGTCCTTGGCAAGTAAATAGTGCAAGTTCTATTATCCGTGAAGACTGGATAATTATCTTCATAACTTACAGAACACAGGAAATACATTAAAGTAATATAAAGGCAATGAAAAAACTATTTATATAAAAGCTTTCCCTGATTAATTAGTTTGACATAAAATGTTAGGCATCAGCCATGGCTCAGTGGGAAATACTCTCAACTCATGGGTTATGCATTGGAGCTGCAGTCCATTGTCACAAACACACATTCCAGGCTGACATTCACTGAAGTATTGGGGGAAGGGAGGTTGTTGTAGATGCTCAGATGCTCTTTCTCCTATGTCAAACTTCAAACTGACCACATTTCCCCTCCTGGGTGACAACTAAAAGCATCACATGGAACTGTTTGAAGCAGAGCCCGTTTTCCTGATCTCCTTTAATCAACTTCATAAATGGATTACCTGGTAATTTTTCCTACAGTTGGTTGCAGGTCTTTGAATGTTATCCACCTTTAACAGTGTTTCCCATTAACCGTGACTGCATTTCAGAAAACATGCATAGTGTTGACTGTGATGCACTCCTGGGCATGGAAAGGCTGTGTAAATTCCTATTTGAAGGCATTTTTTCTTCTTGGATTATGTCTTCAGTACAGTAAATATTCTGAAAAAGAGAGACACACTGGAACACCAACATGACTACCAACTGAGCACCCTCTCTGAGCCAAATCTTGCAGAGAGGTGATGGGCAAGTCTAATGATTCCCCCATAGAAATGGAAGGAATATGCACATTAGACTTAATGTCTTACTGCATTTCTACACAGATTATTTTGAGTGGGAGAAACTTCAAAACAGGTTCAGTCATTGCCCTCCTTAATGGAAATGGTGATCAATGTAAGAGAAAATGAATCTAGCAAAAAAAATTGTTTTGTTTTACAAGTTCTGATATTAAAATTTTACTATCTGCATTTATATGCACCTTCTGCTGCTGATACCTGACAAAACCCTGTGCATATTGAGTTTGATTTTGGAGTGTGGTGCCAAATTTCATTGGGAAACTATGTGCAGAGGTTTAAGGAAAACGTGAGAATATAGATCAGTGCTAAAACACTATTTTTTACACTTCCCAAGTCAGAACCTTGTTGGTGACTGAGAGAAAGTAAATCATGCAATTGTTCTCAAGAATTCTGCCAAATCAAGTTTTAAACCAACAGCAAGAGCCACCAATGTACTTAACTTGATTCTTCTCAAGACTGTGGGGTGCATCTTCCCAGCTTATTATTTCTCCATGATAACCTGGTTAGGTTAGCATCAAGAACATTCCTCAGTAGAAAATTGAACTCAAATAAAACTATTCCATTGCACTTCGTGTATTCAACTGCCTAAGGTTATTCTTTAAAATTATTCATTTTATGGGATGTGGGCAAAACTGCTAAGATCAGCATTTATTGCCCATCCCTAAGTGCCCCTGAGAAGGTGGTGGGAAGCCAGTTTCTTGAAGTGCTGTAGTCCTTCTGGTGAAGGTGCTCCCACAAAGCTGTTGGGGGAAGAGTTCTGGGATTTAGACTCAGCAACAATGAAGGAACAGGAATTTATTTCAGTCAGGACAGATGGGTCTTGGAGGGGAATCTGCTGCTGTTGGTGTCCCAATGCTGTCTTTGACCTTCTTGGTGGAAGATGTTGGGCATTTGGGAGATGCTGGAGACACAAGAGACTGCAGATGCCGGCATCTGGAGCAAAAAAATTGCTGCTGGAGGAACTCAGTGGGTCAGGCAGCATCTGTGGAGGGAAAGGGATAGTCAATGTTTCAGGTCAAGACTCTGCATCAAAACTGAGAGTGTAGAGGGGTGATAGCCAGCATAAGGAGAAGGAGAGAGCTGTGACGGGACCTGGCAAACCTCCTTGCCTCTTTATACTGGCTATCTCCCCTTTACACTATCAGTCCTGGTGCAGGGTTGATGATCCCTTTGCCTCCACAGATGGTGCCTGGCCCACTGAGTTCATCCAGTAATTTATTTTTTACTTTGGGAGTTGCTATTGGCCTAGCCCAGCTGCAGTGAATTTTGGAGATGGCACACCCTGTGGCTTTGGTGCAGCAGAAATGAGGAGAATGAATGTTTATTGTCCCAGTCAAATGGAATACTTTGACCAGATGGTGTCAAACTTCTTGACTGTTAGTGGAGCATCCAGGTACTCTTGACTTGTGCTTGGCAGATCGTGGAAAGATCTTAAGTGTCAGGAGATGAGTCATTTGCTGCAAGATACCCAGCATCTGATCTGCTCTTGTAGCCACAGCAATTATGTGCATGCTCCAGCTGAGTTTCTGTTCAATGGCAAACCCCAGGATGTTGATGCTGGAGGAGCTGGTGACTGTAATGCTCTTAAATGTCAAACATAGGTGGTTAGACTTTGTCTTGGAGATATTCATTGCCAGGCAATAGTGCAGGCATGGACTTCATTTTCTGAGGAGTTGTGAATGGAGTTGAACATCATTCACCATCAGTAAACATCTCCATTTCCAATCTTATAATGGAAGGAAGGATGAAGAAGCCATTGGGGATAAGACACTGCTGTGAGGAAGTTATGCTCTGGGTCAGGGATGATTGACCTCCTACAACCACAACTGTCTACCTTGCTGCAAGATATGACTCCAATCATTGGAGTCATTTCTTCTTGATACCCATTAACTTCAGTTTAACCAGGGCTCCTTGATTCCACACTCAGTTAAGTTCTGTCATGATATCAAAGGGAGTCTCTCTTGCCTCAGCTCTGGAATTCAGTGCTTTGCTCCATTTTTGGTGTGATAGGGTTTTGAGCTCGGTGGTCCTGGTGAAACCCAAACAGGGCATTGGGTATATAAACGTTTTCCATGATTTAAATGCTTTCTGATTTCACTCTGTGCAGCCTTGTGCTGATAAGTACGTTTTTGTGAGAATTTAGCATTATCCCATTTTCTCACTTTTTCCACAGAAAATGACAAAACCTACAAAGAAACAAAGTAAGTTTGTGAAGGAGGAGAGCTACAGTGCTCCGGGCAATACTTGGCACTTCAACAATAACAAGAATCAAAGAAGCAGTGCACTCACTGCTGATGGTATGGAAGATCTTCAGTACTTCCCAAACTTCTACAACCTGCTGCAGAGTTTGAACACAGGTAATTGAGATATCAGGATGGATTCTGCAATGGAATTAATAATGAGCAAGTAGTGTTCACAATGTGCAAACTAGGCAGCAAATTCAAGCCATTGGAATATGCACAGTTCAAAGTGCAAATATGGGGTTGCTGATTGAGATGCCCTGGTCCTGCAAGAATGGTGTCCTTTCTTGTTTGTGCTTTCAAACTCCTTGGAAAAAAAATACTTTGTCCAACATAAGAACATTTTTATCAACATGCTCTCATTTCCTGCCTATGGTCTCTCTTGCACTGAGAATTAACTTATACAAATATGAAGCCTGATTCCTCAGTTTTTATTTATTGTGGGATAGTTTTTTTTAAAAAAAGTAAATAATTTTGTTTTACTTTTCCTTTCTAGCCCTCTCTCCTTTACACCTATTAATTTCATCTCTGTACCTGATTTGACATTGAATTAAATATTCTGATTTATCTTTCACTGTTGACTCTGCACCTCAATAATTATTCTTCAGTCTGGTTGCTTAAAGATGTATGCAGATGCTCAGCTTGTTCTCTTTGGTCCTGGATCCCTTCTTCAGGGTGCTGCAACTTTTTCACTTATTGGCCAATGCAAACCCACAGAAGATCAATGTCAAGTGCAAGTTGAACATATGCCTGGCACCATTCATTCACTGCCAAGCCCCAGTATGTGGCTCACTAAACTCAAAATCCATGTCATTAACTCAATTATTAAAGAGGTGCAATTTTAACGTCAGATTGTTGTGCAGCCACTTGAGCTAGTTTCAGGAAGTGATCACACAGTTACTGAAAGAACTTAACAACCTTTTTGCAAAAATGGAGTTCTGCATCTATCAGTATGACTACATAAAAGTGATGGGCAATTTTACAACACATTGTAAAGTGATGTATGCAGCAAAAAAAAAGGAAGCAATATACTCTTCTGGAATCAATATGTTTGTGTTCTACAACCACAATAATATTATTTTAGGCACTAGCCTTCAGCTATTTAATTCCTGTATCAACAGCTATTAAATCCCTGTATCAAAAGCAATTAAGGAATCTCAATTAAAACATCTCTTTACTGTTCAAAATATTGACTTGCACAATTGAAATCTACATCAATATTCCTTCTGGATTGGTTTAAAACTTTTTCATGTTGCAGATTTAACCTCATACACTTCATTAATTTTTAATTTTACAGAGCAAGATGCAAAGGAAAAGGAAACATTGATAACTATCATGAAAACTCTGATTGATTTTGTGAAGATGATGGTGAAATATGGAACAATAAAACCAGAAGAAGGTGTTTCATACTTGGGTGAGAATACATTTTAATTATACATTGATTATACTGAATCTACACATGTCTAGTGATCAAGAACACAATGGAACATTACCTGCAAATGCAACAGGAATATGATCCCAGTGAACTCTGCAACCAGCCGTGAATGAAATATGTAACATTAGTCCTTGTTCAGTTACACTTGAAGGTCAGATAGAATTATTGGAAAGTTTCCATTTAAAGATTTTGTATCTCTCCCAGGAAACTAAACAGACTCATGAAAGTTATTTGTATAGAGTCTGTTAAAAGGACTGCACTCAATGGCTCAATAGTCCTTTCCCACTTGATAATTTATGTTTGGAAGTTTGAACTGTAGAGTTTACATCTATCGAGTGTTTTCATAAATAGTGCTATCACAGCATGGAATGCTAAATTACCTCTCAAAACAAGATCCATTTTACATTCAGCGTTCTAGAATTTGTTCCAAAGTAATGCAGCAGAAAGTTAAATTTTATTTTGAGGTCACTATTACTATAATGATCAGGAAGTTTTAAGCCAGGTCATTTTCCCCTCCCCACCCATTTTTCACTGTACACTCTGCACAGGCAATTCTTTTTGTCAAATGGCAAAACAGAGAGGTCTGTCTTTATAATACACATTTTCCACAGACAGACACTGGTTCTTCAGCACCATGTTCTAATCTATTGATGAAGGCTTGAGGGAAACATTGCTCTCACAAGTCTGCACAGAGGATTAAGTTACAATGAAACAGCAGAAAAAGAAATTAAGGCAAAAAACTTTGATGAATTTAAAGAGGAGTTGGACAGATACATGGGGAAGGGAATACAATGATATGCTGATTGAGATAGATGAACAGGGATTGAGAAGAGACGTGTAAAGCATAAGTACAAGCACAGTCCAGTTCAGCTGAATGGTCTGTTTCTGCTGGAGATTCTATATAGTTCTGTGCAAGAACTATGGCTCTTTCCCCAGGATTGATACCGACAGGGCACCATAGGGATCAGTACAGCGCCTTTGACTGTTCACAATTTATACTACTGACACTGAAGATGAGACAGAGTTTGGTATACCCAAGATTGCTGATTATTCAAAGGGAGCTGGGAAAGTGAGAGAGATGCAAGGGGTCTGCAAAGGGATATAGATAGGTGATGCAAGTGATCCGAAGGATGGCAGATTGAGTACAATGTGGGAAAATGTGAGGTTATGGAGATTGGCAGGAAGGCTAGTGAAAACAGAATAATTTCTAATCAGTGAGTAACTAGTCAGTGTTGATGTGCAGGGGGATCTTGGTTTGATTATTCATAAAATAAAAGAAGTCAGCTTTAGGGTACAGCAAGCAATTGGGAGGTTAGATGGTACACGGCCTTTACTGTAAGGAAGTTAAAGTGCACAAGTGAGGAAGTCTTGCTGAGATTTTACAGGGCTCTGGTGAGACCTCCTTTTGAAGATCCCGTGCAGTTTTGGAAGGATAAACAGGAGCAAGTGAGTGTAGATTCATCAAATTAAATCTGGGGGGAAGGGATTGTCTACGAGGAAAGATTAAAATATACTTACCGGACTATACTGCCCTGTACTTACTGGAATTTTGAAGAATGAAAGATAATCACATTAAGACCTCCAACTGAGAGGGTCAATGGAGAGTCTAGCATTGCCTCTGGGTACAGTGTCAGCCATTTAGTTCAGAGATGAGAACTTTTGTTTTAAAACACAGAAAATTACAATGTTTTGGAACTCTCTACCTCAGAGGTTGATAGATGGGCAATTATTCATGACTTTCAAGGACAAGATCAATACATTTTTTAATCACTCAGGGAATTAAATACAGGTATCAGACAGGAAAGTGGACTTAAGGCAGAGAACCAGCCATGATCTTATCATAGGGTGGAGTGGACCCAAGGGAACATGTGCCCACTACTGCTTCTATTTCTTATGCTCTTATGATGCAGACAAAATATTAAATAATACAAGTAAGGCAAAGGTGAAGAATTCCTCTAAAGTCATGACAAGCAACAAGGGTCTGGAGAGGGATTGGTGGAGGGGGTTGGCGTAGTGCTTGGGCCGTATGCCTAAAGGACAACCTAGTTCATAGATTTGGAAAAATATCTGTATGCAGAGAGTAAACTGTTCCTGTCATAATTTCAGTAGAATCTTATAACTAACAATTATTTTCAGAATTTCATCTTTTTACATTGTTTCCATTTACATCGTAAACAGTGCAAAGGCAGATCTTAAGTGAAACCTCAAATTTATTTCTTCATATAATTTTAGACTTGCTAAATAATACATGCATTGTTTTCAATGGATCCATGCATATTCTTTATTATTTCAAGTTTCTTTTATCAGGTTTATATTTCCCAATGTAATAGATCAAAATAAAGTGAAGTACGTGGTAAATATTTATTGTTATAAAAAAATGCTATATTCCTGGATCCTGTTTACATATAACAGGTGAGCAAACAGTTGTATTATAATTAGTCTTACAAATGCCATGATAACTACAACACATACAGTAATAATTCACAATGTTTTGTTTCAAACTGCGCAAGCAATTGAAAATATTTTACTGTTTGACATGAAGTAATTCATTCAATTTGTTAATTTGCATGCATAATATTTAACTACAATCAATATATAACATATTAATGCACACTTTTTGTTTAAACAGAGAAAATAAAATGAGCAATTAGGTCCCAATGGCAATAGTGCAAAACCTCACAAATGTTGAATACTGTACAAGGCGAGGCAAATCAGAGTCCAGTGTATGGATGGCAACAAAATTAAGTTTTAAAAGCTTAGAGGTTGTAGAAGGAAAATAATAATAAGTTATGCAAAAGGTAGTTTTTAAGCACTGCTAACAAGAGCACAAGCCTGGATATTAAGCAGTATTAAAGGAGCAATGAAGGTTAAGTTCTCAAGGGTATTAAACCATAGTACATCTCAGAGCACGTCTTGTTCTGCTAATGCAGTCTGTTGGGTCAAAGATGAGTTACTTCCATCCCAGTATTTTGAAGAGTGGAAGATGCTTGTGTGCTATTTCTTTTAATGTGTGGTAGCCATTACACACCAACTACTACAGTGGTTTGGAGAGCAAGGTCTTGATCCAGTGGCTAAGTAATTCAAGGCAATTAGAGAGCAGGATCTGTTGCACACGCAGGTGCACGCACACAAACACACAGACAGATACATGCCTATGCCCATTCCAACCACACACATTCACTTATGTGGACTCAAAGACCCTCTTACACCCCCACACCCTCCAACTGCCCCATCCTCATCTTCTCGATCCTCCAGGTTCCCCTTCCCCTAACCCCACTCCTTCAGTCCATCTTCTCCAACATCTCCTTCCCACCTCTCCCCGACTCCCCCCCCCCCCCCCACCTTTCACTAACCAAGTATGACTACCACATCAAGCTGTTTCCTCTCAAAACAAAAATGACAGCTATAAATGGGCATTGGTGTGCACTAGTGGGAAAATAACTAATCAGGATAAAGAGGAGAATTGCTCTGAGGGCAAAAAGTCTGAATTCATGGCCTAACTTTTAACAAAATAAGAGAGGTGGCTAGAAAGAGTGGCCTAGGGTTGGAAAGAAATTGCTCACAGATCTACTGCTCCTTCTAAAACTGCAGACATTTGGGACTTTAAGTGACTGCTTGAAAAAGCTTTAACTAATATTGAAGCAGAAAATGCTGGAGATACCCTGCAGGTCAGGCAGCGCCTGTGAAGAGAGAGTGGAACATATCAGCAATTGTTTGCTTCTCGAGCTTTCGCTGATAGTAGGCTCACTTTTTCTGTGTTTTAAATCTTTTCTTATTTTAATCACATTCAGTGGTAGCAAACATCATGCTTAGTGGTTGGAATCATTTACTGAGCTAGGCACATTAATTGTTCCTACGTTAACTGCTAAGTACATGTATTTTTGAGTAAAAGATTTATCCCGACTGATATAGAAAACTGTAGGTCCACCCACCTCATATCCTCAGAATGAGATTCAGGTTGGAATAAAATTAAAGCCAACAACACTGTTATAGTTACTCAAAATACAGCCACCAAAATGCAACAGGAGCTGTTACTGCATCCTCCAGCATGTGGAGCAGTAATTCAATACAGAATCTAGAGTTTGTATTAGTGTCTGTATAACACAGCCCCCAAGGTATGCAATACTTAACTCATCGCTGGACTGCAGACATTTAATCTGATCCATTGGTTGTGGGATTAATTAACTATTGTTTACAGTTTGTGTTGAGCATCTAATCCTGGGGTCATTCAAGACACCTGCAGTGGGCAGAGACCAGTGTGGGTTTGGACCGTGCCAACCTCCAATAATGATTGAGCACAATTAGGATGCAGGCACATGTGTATAATGAGCATATGTTTGAAGAGTCCCTGTAAACATAGTCAAATTTAATTTTTTTCAATCTCCTGTTAAATCTGATTAAAAAAAGAGACAAATAAAAGGTTATTGAGAGAAAATGACTGGAGCTAAAGTTGAAATATTGTGTAATAAATGCTAATATTTTCCTGGTATCCTATCTCTAAGTGTGAGGAAGTGTCAGAAGACTTTCCTGAGATATAAGAAAAGAGCAGACTCGTACTTAAGAAAAAGTTAAGAGAAAATGGAAGCTGTTGGTATAAACATATAGTTCTCTGAGGGATGTGTAGATGAATTTTAAAGTGATATGGTGGTATCTTATTGAAATTACTGGCGAATAATTCTTTATGTTCCTCCTAATATGCACCTTTATGGGATTTGATGTGCTGAGCTATTCATTTTCCTGCTGATGGTCAACTTTTACTTTTGAAAAGAAACTGGAGCTAAATGTGAAAAACCATTGGAAACCAATTGGAGATAGCTCTGAAAATGGAGGATTCCATCAGAGCACAAAGCAAGAATGTTTGATAGACAAAAAAAGATGTATAGTTAAACATTTTAGAGGAGAAAACAAAGGGGGAAAAAACTAAACAGTCAAGCCACTGAGAGATCAGCAGATTGTGTTCCTCAGTTGTCATATAGTGTGTCTACAGTTTTACTCTGTCAGTCACATTTCTAGGGGTTGAAAAGGTTGAAAAGACGTACTTAGGGTGAAAGATCAACCCCTTTAATATTTTTTCAATGAAAGTTAAAGTCATTTAAAATACTGAGGAGACACAAGAGACTGCAGATGCTGGAATCCGGAGCAACAGACAATCTGCTGGAGGAACTCGGAGAGCTGCATCTGTGGGAGGAAAGGAATTGTCAATGTTTCAGGTTGAAACCCAGTCTTGCTGCAGGGTTTTGACTCGAAACGCCAAAGATTCCTTTCCTCCTGCAGGTGCTGCTCGACCAGCTGAGTTCCTCCAGCAGATTGTTTGTTGCTTCATTTAAAATACTATTGTGTACTTCTGGCAAGTGTGATTAAAATAAGGCATTGCATTGCTGAAGATTAACTGCAATGTTAAATTGGTAAATTGGTTTATTATTGTCATATGTACCAAGGTACAGTGAAAAACGTTGTTTTGCATGCTATTCATATAGATCATTTCATCACAACAGTGCATTGAGGTAGTACAAGGGAAAAGCAATTATGCAATGCAGAATAAGGTGTTACAGTTACAGAGAAAGTGCAGTGCAGGCGGACAATAAGATGCAAGGCCATAATGAGGTAGATTGTGAGGTCATCTTATTGTACTAGAGGACTGTTCAATAGTCTTATAACAGCGGGACAGAAGCTGTCCTTGATCCTGGTGGTGCTTCAGATCTTCTGCCTGATGAGAG
The DNA here is from genome assembly GCF_009764475.1 of Pristis pectinata. Classification (NCBI taxonomy): domain Eukaryota; kingdom Metazoa; phylum Chordata; class Chondrichthyes; order Rhinopristiformes; family Pristidae; genus Pristis; species Pristis pectinata. The sequence continues at coordinate 14,355,553 of NC_067432.1, forward strand.
AGGAGAGAAGAGAGAATGTCCTGGGTGGGTGGGGTCTTTGATTATGATGACTGCTTTACCAAGGCAGCGAAAAGTGTAGACAGAGTCCATGGAGGGGAGGCTGGTTTTCGTGATGTGCTGAGCTGTGTCCACAATTAATGTATTAATCTGTACAGCATACAGAGATGAGGAAGGCAGAGCGGGGTGAAACAGCTGTTTTCTCAGTGTATTTTACTTTTCACATATGTCTCCAGTTTCTCCAGTAAAGGAAAATTTATAGATTGGCACATCAAATCCCACAAAGTCCTATATTAGGAGGAATATAAAGAATTATTTGTCATTAATTTCAATTAGCGGCCAGCATATCATTTTAAAATTCAACCCCAAGAGCACAAAGGAATATAAAGATACCATTGATAAATATAGAGCAGACTTATTTTACTGGAATAGATATCAAGTTCATATTAAATATTAATTTTATTGATTAAAAAAGCTTTGCAGTTGAACCTTTAAACCAAAGGATTTTAAAAGAGCTATCTTTCTTTAGCATCATAAAATATGATGTGTTTTAACTATACAGTACTATCTTCTCATTTACAATTGTGTGCCACTTCTGGACTAAGTATTGAGAAGCAGAAAAACAAACATTATATAAAATATTGAAAGATAGTTCATGTTTTGGTATTTGCTATTTCAACCTATAGTTAAATAGGAAGATTGCACCATCATAGCCATCCCCAATATAAGGCCTAAGACTGCCAATTGTCAGCTTAGCTCAGTTGGTAGCACTGCCATTTTGTGCCGGATGCTTATATATTTGAGGCTCATTTCAGGAGTTTGAGCTCATAATCTGACCTGACACAGCAATGGACTATGAGGCAAGGTTGCTTTGTTAGAGGAGCCTTCACGCAGAAAGGACTTTAATCTGAAGTATAAAGTACTTGGTCTATTGTATGATATACTCTGCACAAAATGACACTCACAATTGTCTATACAATGGCATTCACTGTACTTCAAAGACTTTGAGTACTGCTTTTGAGGAGGAGAACAATACAAGAAAGTGGTATTCTTGGATATTCAGAGTGCCATTGACGAGATACCACATGGAGGACCAATAGAGAAGATTAAGTCCTATAAAACTGGTGTTGGTATTGGTTTATTATTGTCACTTGTATTAAGGTACAGTGAAAAACTTGTCTGCATACTGTTCGCACAGTGCATTGAGGTAATACAGGGTAGAACGACAACAGAATACAGAGTAAAGTGTCACGGCTACAGAGGAAGTGCGGTGCAGGTAAACAATAAGGTGCAAGGTCATAACAAGGTAGATTGTGAGGTCAAGAGTCCATCTTATCGTATATCATTCAATAGTCTTATAACAGTGGGATAGAAGCTGTCCTTGAGCCTGGTCGTTTGTGCCCTCAGGCTCCTGTATCTTCTGCCTGGTGGGAAAGGGGGGAAGAGAGAATGTCCTGGGTGGGTGGGGTCTTTGGTTATGTTGGCTGCTTTACCGAGGCAGCAAGAAATATAGACAGAGTCCATGGAGAGGAGGCTGGTTTCCGTGGTTAGAGGAAGTGCAGCACATGTAATTACAATTAGAATTTAAGAGCAGTTTTTCCTTTAGGTTGTAAATAGGTACAGGTGTTGCACATCATTCTGCACCACTTGTTTACAGGATAAGGGCATTGCTAGCAAGTCCAGCATACATCGCCCATCCCTAGTTAATCGCTGGAGAGGCTTCAAATCTGATACAATGCAACACAGATGGAAACAGGCTTTAGGGGATCTAGAATGAGAATATATCAGGTATAAAACATGATGGAAGAAACTAAGGATGGAGCAGAAGAGTCTTTATTTCCACTAAAGGTTGTGAGGATGTGAAATATTCATCTAGAGCTTGACAACTGGAGCAGACGATGTGTCAACACTCAATGATAAATTAGATAGATGGCTATAGGAAAAAGGAGAAAAATGAGTTTGGAGTAGAGAAGACAGATACAGTGTGATGGATAACTACCAATGCAGAATGCTTAGGTTAAAGTGGAAGTATTGAACTGTAATTTATATACAATTCTAAATAGGTGAAATACAGAGACAATTGATAAGGCATTATGTAAATATCAAATTAAATATCCCTCATGCACATTCAGGCTTGATAATGGACTGATATATTTTTGAAGATTGCTTATGTGCATCAGAGTGACAGAGAATGGAATACTTCTGATTTCCTGCACTGAGAATCAGGGAAGCACTTCCAACCCAGCCAACGGACAAATTCAACGACCAGCAATGTGTCTCGGGCACAATCTCAGACACCCACAAGCTCAGCAATTCTATATTCTCCACACCAACCACCTCGGCAATGTCACTCTGGAATTCAGTACTGAGTGAAAATTTGAAACTCTTTTGTTCTGTAACCCCATGCCCATGAGAAACTTCACCAAATCAGCCAATGCCTTCAAAAGGTAAACTGAAAAAACAAATTGGGCAGGAAGCTTGAAGCCATTTTGCCCATCAAACCTCAGTTTCTTGAATATTAACTTTTCCCATCGTCGAATCCAATTGTGTTTTAAGTAAGCTTTATTTTTGCATTGTAATTTATTCCCAACGTTTAGCTATCCAAACACTAATTTTTTTTTGTAGAATTCCTACAGCCAGAAGATACAAGTCTTTTATCCCATCTCTGAGTTGGATTTGAACTCAGACATCAGTAATGAAAGGGATACTAGCCTTAACTATTTACCATATACATCTTCATTCAGATTTAATTGATTCCTGTAACATGATATAATAACCCAATGAATATGAGTTGGTTGCATCTGACAGCCATAAGAAACTGTAGCAAATGCCAATGTTCTGTTTATGTTCTTTTGATAAAATATATAAATCTTAAATAGAATGTACTTGCTTTCTAATATGTCAAGCTGACGTTACACGTTTATGGACTCGATGTTTGAATGACAGCTTACTATTTAGTTATACACGGTGATATATTTTCAGTAAGGATTTATGGAGATTAACAATATTCAAGGAAAGTTCATGTTCAAATCTTGAAGCACTACAGTCTTGATTGAAGTTAATGTACATTTTGGCAAAACAAAGGAAAATGACTGGGAACAATACTCAGTAATGCTTAGAAACCTGCCTTGTATTCAGCAAACATGAATAACATTGGTCCTGACAATCAAAATGTCCCAAATACATGTTCTCAGAATTGTTTGAGCAAGATTAGCAACTTGCACTGCAAAAACTAAATGGTCAAACAAATACTTTTACCATAGGATGCCAGTTGCTATGGGAACCAATGTGTATAGTATAATCTTATGGCGATCCAGTAAATAAAAGCATTAGTTGCTAAGGTACTGGTCCTTTATTTATCTTCAGACAATACCTCTATTTAAGATTCAATTGATGCTGAATAACTACAGCGATTCAGCTGTTATTGGAAATTTAAATGTTCTGCCTTTAAACAATGGCTTTTATTTCAATTTGTAGCAGTGACATTTACATTAGCAGTTTTCTAAATGCATTTAATTTACTACCAAGATTAACTTTAAACCGAAAGGTGAGGCGTGAAACTGAGTTTGAGATGCTATCTTTCATCATTATCAATTAGCCTTCAGCTCTCAAAAATTTGTAATACTTAATTGAGTTAAAATTGAATTACATTATTGTACCTGTGTTAGATAGGGAATAAATTCCTTTCACATAGAGTAGGGTATTAGAAAGCTGAAAATCATCACAGATAATATATTAGAGCAGAAGGCTAAATTAAGACTGCATAACTGTTTGGGATGTACAGTGTAGGAATTGTCCCTCCTGAAGAAGTGAACATTTATTGGGGAAAACGACACCAGTGTAATCTGTTGTCCGGAAAAATGTGTCTGTTACATTGTCAGTACAGATGGGGATGAAGCATTAAACAAAGTCTGCATCTTGAACCCTTGAGTATTAATCAGGACCCTGGAATGTCCATCTGTATCAGCCTGATAAATCAATCTGAAAACACTTGGTATTGTTAGAGTAACATTTATTCCTGAAGGTCTGGGAAAGGCATCAAGATGAAGTTAACATCATGCGATTCTAAATGAAAAGATGCAGATTATGAGTTGGCAACTGAACAACTACAAAGCTTGCACGTGATCCAGAATCAATTGTTCATGTTACACTGGGATTACATGAAAGCGTCTATTTTTAGACTGGGGTAGAAGAAAAGAAACAAAAGGATCTTAATAGGTCTCATCTTTGACTAATATTCAACCAGATCATTCATCCCAAATTGAATTAGTTTGCACCAGTTTATATTCATTGATTGTTTTGAATAAGGTATGGATTATTTGCTATTTATGACCAAAGTCACTCTCCCTTTTCTGCAGAGAATTTGGATGCAATGATAGCTGTGCAGACAAAAAGCAAGCTTGGTAAAGTCAAGCCCTATGCCATAAATAAGGAAGCAGCAGGTAAATTTGTGGTCTAAATTTAAATCTATTTTTGTAAGATAGTTAAAACCATTCTTCAAGGATTGTTTTCTAATATTATTTTATTGAAATAAGATTTCTTTGCTTTCTATAGATACTACTGATGACTTGGACAGCACGAAGAACTATCTCGTAAAGCAGGACAAAGAGACTACAAATTCTGAAGACTCCACAAAAGAGGAAGTGGAAAAAACTGAGAACTCTAAAGGTACACAGTTCATGGTTATTTAACAAGGCCCGTCAGACTGAATCAATCCAAATGATTGACTTCTCTTGGCATGTCTTTTGAAGAGTGAAATAGAGAATGGTTATATAGGAGATGGCAAGCATGTCATTATAAAAATAGAGTGAAGTATATTTTGGAACCCTGTTAAATCACCGAGGTGCTACAGCCACATGTACAAGTCTGATTATATGGTGCATCATGATAAAGATCCTTTCATGGAAGCCTGGCGTAACATAAAATCACAGTTAAGTTTAGTAGGGTGCAATTACCAACTCTTAGTCTTCATCTCCTTCAGTTGGGGAAATGGACAGAATGCTACACTGCTAAGCAACAGGTTACATATGAAAATCCCAAAGCTGACAGAACAGTAACAGCTTCAAGAGGATCTCACCGTTCTCCTCTGATTGAATGTTTGTCCATTATCTACAGGCATTTTTGAAAAGCGTTCCATCAAATTTTTCAATAATTCTCTGCACTGCTGGGTATTGTGCTCTGATCCATTGTATTCAATCTATGAACCATAAGTACAAATAAAGGATGGATCTTTTAATGCACAATGGATGCCAGACTTAAGAGGCACCTTTTTGTTTGAGATTGCTGCAAATGACACTATAATACAAATAAACTGATGCTTAGTGCTCTTTTTATTGCACCTTTGAAGCAGCAGCTTCTCAAGTAGAGGGCAAAAGGCACTCAGCCACAACACTGTTGCGTTCCCTGGGTAATAGAAAAGTTAGCTCATTTTGCATCTGAGTAAATGCCACCCTGTTGAAAAATAAGTCAAGGGCAGAGCACAGTAATGGTGTGTTTTATTTGTATTCCTGGACTGTGTTCTAGGCAGTGATGTAAATATGTAAAGCCTGCTTTACTATAATGCATGACAATAAATGATCACAGTCTGATCACGGTAGTGTAGCGGTTAGCGTGATGCTATTACAGCGCCAGCGACCCTGGTTCAATTCCGGCTGCTGATGTAAACAGTTTGTACGTTCTCCCCGTGTCTGTGTGGGTTTCCTCAGGGTGCTCTGGTTTCCTCCCACATTCCAAAGACGTACGGGTTAGCAAGTTGTGGGCATGCTGTGTCGGTGCCGGAAGTGTGGCAACACTTGCGGGCTGCCCCCGGAACACTCTACGCAAAAGATGCATTTCACTGTGTGTTTTGATGTACATGAGACTTATAAAGATATCTTATCTTATTATGATATCCAAGAGGAAAACAAAATTGAATTGTGAATAGTAAACAGCTTTCTGCCATTTAGAATGCAAAAGATTTCAAGAATACTAAATTCCAAATCTTGTTTGCAAATATGAGTGAGATCTGCCATTACTTATCCAGTGACATTTTTAGAAATAACAAGTGAAATAAAACATTGTTTACCACCTACCCTATTCTGATTCTCAGAGAGCTGTGCACTTCAGAACTTGGAAAGCTGGTAAAGAGGAAGAACCTCATGACAGCAAAATGTAGTATAATATACTCTGAGTTCTATCAATCTGTGATTCATCAACAATTCAAGTGCATAAACAGTTTGCAGTTTATCACAGGCAAGTGTAAAGCTAGGTTCTGCAGTGGATAGTAGAACAGATTAACTCCATTAGGTTGTAATTTATGCTGCTACAATTTGGAAACTACCATTTGGGTATCTCCATTTATGTTGATTCCACTCCAAATGTAATAGGATTCTCTTTAACAGGCAACATTAAGTATGTGAGGAGGGATGAATATTCTGGAGGAATATTGATTAGTTGAAGGATTAGAGGTTAAATGAATGATACAGTTCACAGTGGGACAAATTGTCAATGAGCTGTCAAAGGAATTGGTATGTTGGGTCATGGCCACAGCACGTTTTGCAATGATATCTTTGAAAAACATCAAGTGTGAAGTTTGTTTGCATAATGGTGTTAAGACACCTTTGTCTAGTATTCGCTTACTAATCAGAAGATCCAGATTAAGTAATGATTTACACAAGTTTGCAGATAAACCTATCAACAGCTCCATTTTGGAGTTGGTGTGGACCCATGGGATTGGAATGCATGGAAGGAAATTGAAATAATAAATGACATAATCAAAGCAAACTGTCACAGCTACTTTGAGTTCAGATGAAGGGTTTTGACCTGAAACGTTGACTGTTCATTCCCCTTGACAGATGCTGCCTGACCAGCTGAGTTTTTCCAGCAGTTTGTTTTTTCCCTCCAGTTTCCACCATCTGCAGTCTCTTGTGTGTCATAGCAATTGACTCATTGAAAGCAGAGTAATGTGCAGAGAATGGATATAACTGTTGTGTTTTTAGTTGTGAGGCATAGATAAAAAAAGGATTGCTCAATGCCTTTTATCCTCGTTATGCCTTTTGTATATCAGGGGGCTGAAATACAATCAAAACCTGCTGAAAGCACACAGACAAGTCAGCATCTGAATTACTGCGGGGGAGTCTCTCTGCCCAAAGCCAACCTATTCTTTTTGTAAATATTGTCATAGAGTCTTACAGCACAGAAATAGGTCCTTCTAAATATTGATTAACTTACTATGTATTACCAGCAATTTTTTCCATTTCAAACTTTTAATGCCATTATACTCTGTCACAGAATTGTTTTCTAGAAGCTCATTTGAGCCTTTTAGCAAATTACACTTTTGACAATTTTACTTCTGTAATAATTCATTATTCAAGGATAGTCATTTACAATTTGTTTTCCAGTACATTTCTAAACATTCAGTTAATAAAGATGTACATTGCACACATTGTGTAATGAGAGTATTCACTTTTAAAAACAACAATCTCTCTCAAGTAATAATAATGCCCAGAACTACTATATATGAGGAGTGAGCTCTCTCTGGATAATTGTGTGAGGTTGGGCTTTTGTAATGGCCATTATTGCATGAGCTAGAGAACAAAATGCTTGTTTGAAGTCTTACTCGGAATTCTGCTTGTGGCTGACCTAAGCAATTCCTGTAAGATGCACTCCATCCAATTCCCAGAGGTGCCTACCATCTGCTTTCTGAACAAAAGCTGTTCTGCTACAGCAGCTAGAGGTCACCATGGCTGTTTAAGAAAATAAGTACACATTGTAAATTCCCAGCACAGAAACCATTGCTATTAATGTAAAAAGTTGGAATTGACAATTGTAAATTCTAGCATGATTAAAAGATAGAATTGCATTGCTACATTTTTCATTAGCTGTTCCATTATGTATCTGAAATCTATTAAAACATTGCTATTTTGCACATATTCATTCTAAAATCAAAACAGAAAATCTGGGAAATTCATAGTATATCAATCAGTAGGCTGAAAGAAAAAATGTCGATTCTGATAAAGGAGATTATCTATCTCTCAATTCTATTCTGTCAAGTCTGCCAATGATAACTTGGTTGGTATGGACAATTTGGGCTGAAGGGCCTGTTTCCATGCTGCATAACTCTATGACTCTAAAGAACCTGCATTTAAATAGCATCTATTGCAGCCAAGAGGATCCAAGGTGTCGAGAAGCAATGAATTGTTTTTAATGTTTGTTATGGAAGCAAATGCAGAAGTCAACTGGTACACAGGATTCTACAAGCAGCACGCAAGATAATTTGTTAAATTATATCAGTAGCATAGATTGAAGAGTATTTGACACTTCTGCACTGATTCAAATACCTCTATTAGTCTTTTTACATCCACCTGAACAGGTGAATGGGCACCAGCTGATTGTCTAATCTAAAAGCATCTCTAAAAATACAGAATTCTCTCATTTCTGCATTCATTCTGCAATGTCTCAAATCTGCTAATCTACAAATTCTAAAATGGATCTTGAATCCACAACCTTCAGAAATGGTGGTAACAGTGCTACCATTCATTTAAACAAGCAACAAATAAAACCTGTTAACCTTCTACCATCTAAATAATGATAAATGGAGTTGACTATCATCTACACATTGAGTGAAGTTGTATTGTGATCAAACGTAAACCTACATAAAAGTAATTCATCTCATTAAAATGTAAAGCTTGCATATTATCAACAGAACTAATTGTTTCTCTTGCATTGGCTTGTGATCCTTCAGTGATGTCAGATGCTATTTAGTCCCCACAATCATGAGCTTATTCATAAATGAAGCTCCTAATCAAAGCACCACTGGGGCAGAGGGGTAGCATTGTTGAAGAGTCAAATCTACAATAAAAGAGTATAGATTACTTCAGCAGAATACTGAGGCACAGAAAGTTCCATGGTTTACAGAATAAAATATTTTACAAATCAAACACATACAGAAGAAAGATTGTTTACATAGGATGGAACTGTTTTGAACCTAATATAGATTGACAGCGTAAGGATCTGTTCCTTTATCACTTGAAATGTACTAAGGGCAGTGAGTCATTGGACGAGCAACTCAGGTTGGCGACGATACCTCCATAAATGGCTATTTATAACACATACCACTGAGGGATGACACCAGACCAGGGATAACCTTATATTTGCAATTCTCCATTCGCTGTCCAGTTTATTAGCAAGACTACTAAAACTACTATTATTTATAGTTTCAAAATAACATTTAATGAGTCCAGTGATTTCCCCACTTTTATCTGTAAAGTACCATGGCAATATGTTCAAACAACACACACAAAGTGCTGGAGGAACTCAGCGGGTCAGGCAACATACATGGAGGGAAATGATCAGTCGATGTTTCAGGCTGAGACCCTTCATCTGGACTGCTGATGAAGGGTCCTGATGAAGGGTCTCAGCCCGAAATGTCGACTGTTCATTTCCCTCCATAGATGCTGCCTGACCTGCTGAGTTCCTCCAGCACTTTGTGTGTGTTGCTCCAGATTTCCAGCTTCTGCAGAATCTCATGTCTCCATGGTAATATGTTCGAAAGCTGGTTCCATTATTTAAGAGTATTTCTGAAAGTTGCACTGAAGAAAGATTTTGGGTAGGGTAATGTTGAAAGACAAACATGAAATGAATCTTGTTATACCCACTTCTATTTTACTATTAGAACCTCTTTGCTGAGTGCAGCAACCTAGTCACAACACATTGGTAGTGGAATGAAAACTGAAATAAAGTGCACTCTGTCATTTACATTATTTGCACATGATGCAATGTTTGCATGTTTTACTTGAGCTAGGTCATAATGATTTAAGAGTACAAACCTTTACTGTTTGTTCTTGTCTGTTTAAACACTAACAATGACAAATTGTCCTAAATACTCATTAGCTAATGGAACTTAATACCTCCCTTTTGATCAACAGGGTTTGACAAAACAGAAACGTACCTTTCTGCGATCAGAAAGAATATTGAGTGGCTGAAGAAACACAAGCAGGAGAATGGGGAAGGTAAGTTCAAAAGTATTAGGATCAACATTTGTTTTCAGCAGAATTTTACATTTGACATTGAGATAATATGGTTAAGGCCAACTTTGCAAATCAGATTACTTTTAAAGATCCATTTGTGGGAAGAAATCCATGCTGTTTAGTTTAAGCTATGGATATACAGAATCACATCCCCTTTCATACCAGATGTGATGCACTACACAAATTAATTTGCAATTCTTATTAAACTCTGAACCATCAGAGCAACATACTTGCCTTTGGGCATTATGTGTTTCACTATCTCCACTAAACTTCATGCATCATAAATAAATCAATCATACAATGAAAGAAATCCAAAGAAATCCATTCCTCTCTGAGAAATTTTTAACAATATTCCCCAGGGCCACTTTGTATTGCTTCCTATAGTATGTTATATTGCTTTTTTTTTGTGACTGCAAGAGGCTTCTAAACCAAAATTTAAAATAAATCATTTCCAATAGTTCATTTCGTTTTTATCCCAGCCAAAACATCAATAGCACAGCTATTTAAAACAAACCTTTACTAATTGGCACTGCTTAAACCCAGTCGTTAAGAATACAGTCAACGTTACCCTCTTGGCAGTTAGATGTAGGTACAACTGCTCAGTGCAGGTGTGTCCTAACTCCCCATATCCTCAATACTATTCTTTCTTCATCTCAAGCATTGAATGAGCTTGGTGCTAAAATATGTTTTCTATATCTTACTACAGGGTATGACCTTCAGAAGCTGCGTGACATCATTGATCATCAAGTTGACACCTATGTACAGAAAGGAATCCTGGAGGAAGGAGAAGGGGATGTCATCAAACGCATCTACAACAGCCTGTGAAATCCTCCAGCGCAAAAGGGAAGTGACCCTGATCCTTCAACAATGGCCAGCATTATAAGTTTACTCAAATATAGTTTGTATTAGTCTATTTAATAAGCTTTATTTTTCCTTGGCTGTTCTGTAGTGTCAAGCAGATTCTAAACTGGAAACAGGGATAACTTGGGCTGAAAGAAATAACAGGTTGGGTGAGGGAATTGATCCCACATTCCGAGTGGAGATGCCGTGTTGACTAACAGGGATGGGCAGATGGTGCTCCTTCAGTGCTCCTCTCAGCTCAAGGCACAGGTTTGCAGCTTCACCACAGCTAATGTAGTTTCCCTGTTTCTGAAAAGAATCTGCTAGATACACAACAGGGCTATTGCACGTGGTAAAGCTTTCAAACCCTAGCATCCATATTCAAAATGAGGAATTATACCAGAAGCCACCCACCAACTGTTAAAACTGCAAACTCCACCACCTCTGATGCACCTGACAGTTTGGTTAGTGAAAGATTTGTCGGATGAGTGCAAGGCCTGGATTCACAGGAAATGATGTGTGTGCATTGCTTTTCTTTTCCAGTTCAAATTTATCTCTGGGCTCTATGTCATCTCTTGCAATGATACTTGATCTGATGAATTTTCAAATTATACCTTGAAGTCTCCTCTTTTGCAAAGAATTGTGGTGAATTAATAAAAGATTGGAAGAGTTCCCAAAAGCTTGTTGGGATGTAAACAACTTCTAATGCTTTTTCCTCGTTTATGCTCTATGCCAGTAAATTGGCTTGTACCAGAGAGTTTGATTGGTGTATTGTTAATTTCAAAAGTAACACTGACTTTTCCTGCCAAGAAATGGTTTCTAAAATTACAAAAGTCACTCAGGTGGAAACACCTCTCCCCACTATGACTTTCCAAACTGATTTTAATGTATTGTGATTGCATCACAAAATGACATTTATTGTGACTGTAGAGAGTGGGGTGGGGGAAATGTGATAAATTCAGTTATCTGAATGGATTACACGTGGAATCTTGGATCCTTTGTAAATGATTCCCATTCATGTGGTTGTCAGTAAATGCAAGAGGTATTTGTTCAAGTGTAAATATTTGTTAAATTTTCAAATTCGTGTAAAAATGCTACAATTAAATGGTTTGAGTTTTCTTTACAAACTTAACTTGCCCTGGAATAAGAGTGATACTGACCGTCAATTCAAAATGGTTTTCCCCCATTCCATAAATCTGGGAAAAGCGTTTCTGAATCAGTAACACATCAGATAGATTTTAACTGTCAGCAATATCATAATCACTTTAACAATACAAAAAAACTTAATGGTAGCAATTCTCCAGAGAATGTTGGATAAAGACAAAATTATCTAGCTCCAGGTTCCTACTTTTTCAAGATTTAAAGGTCTGAAGATTATGTGAAATGAGTCTAATCAACATCGATCAAATGCTAAATTAACACAAATTCATAGCCCAAGTCGTCAAGATGACAGATGTATTCAGTGGTTACAGGATGACGCAGGAAGTGGATGATATACCTTAAAGGAGGCCTAGAGTTGTTTTCCAAGGATTAGTTCACTGCATGGAAGAGGGAGGTTTTCTTTGCATTGAATTATATTATACTTAACCAGAGTGTCCGATAGTGATAGTTCCAGTCTCCACCTGCATCACAGCAGTGATTTTAAAAATTAATGCTCTTCACTTTCTCAAGTCTTGAGATGTTAAATAGAATCTGAGAGTAAGCTGAACACATTCTCAATTCTATGCACATCATGCTTGTTTTTTTAATAGAGAAAATTGAAAAGAATCATATGCGTGTAACTATCACTTTATTTAAGCATATTTGGCAATTTAGTAAATCTTAGGATGTTAGTTGCGGTGAGCAAAAATGTGAACAAACAGCTTTATTACAGAAGTAGTAAATAATATTTAAAATCCCAACACATTTTAATTTAGCAAATGGTGGCTTTGGACTAGAACATGGAGTACTATTTCTCCCATAATAAATGGCTTACAATGGAGTGAACAATAATTTGTTGGAAAAGCATCAGATAATGTTCATATTCTGATTAGAAAATCTGAAGCCAGCAGTTCTTTTTCCACAACTGAAAGGCAAAAAAAAATCAAGCAGAAACAGAAATTTGCTGGGAAACATTTGGGTATTGGTCTCAATTTAAAAAGGAATAATGGGAAGAAACAATTACTTGCATTTATAGAGCATCATTGGCGTAGTAAAATGCCACATGGCACTTCACAGGATTGTTATGAGACCAAATATTAGGACATATTATAAAGTTATTTGAGAGCATGTCATGGAAGGAAAGAGAGGTGGAATTGTCTGAGGATTTTCCAGAACTTTGGGACTTAACGGCTGAAAGCACAGCCACCAATAGTGGAACAATTAAAACTGGGGATGCACAAGAGAACAGAAGTGGAGGTACAGAGATCCCGGCGAATTGAAGGAGGTAACACTTCGGGATGAAAGGGGACATGGAGGGATCTGCAAAACAAAAGTGAGGTTTAATATTGAGAGGATGCTAAATGGGTCAGCAAGCCCTGGGGTGATGGATGAAAAGGACTTGGTGTTAAAGTACAAGCAGCAGAGTTTTGAATGAGCTCAAATTTCCAAAGTGTGGAATATGGGACGCTGTTCTGGAGCTCAAAGGCTCAGTCGAAAGCTTTACAATGAGGTGAGACATGAACAATAGGGCAACATTGAGGGAAAGCAGCCAGATTTAATGGAGTAGATGCAATCAGAAGCTTTTTTTGTTTCAAGTAAAGCATAAAGGTTATGAATGGTCCTCAGACAGTTGTGAAGTAAAAGAATTAAGTCAGTGGCAAAGGGGAAGAGTTTGTGGTGAGTCCTGAAGGAAATGGTTTGTCTTCTCAATATATAATAGGAGAACATTTCTAATTATCTATTTCCGGATCTCAGATGAATAGTGTGATAAAACCAAGCCAGTCCAGGGTTTGCAAGGTGATGGTGGAGCTGGGTATTGTCAGTGTACACATGAACCCAAAGAGCTTTGTGATGTTGAAAAAAATAGCAAAAGATCAAGGAGAGATCCTGAGGGAACTTTTCCTGGGAGGAAGAGGACCAGATAGGTAAGAATGGAGTTGGCCAAGTGTTGTCCACCTTAATAGACCACGGAGGAGAAATGTTGGAGGGGGATGGTGTCATTGGCTGCAGACAAGTTGTGGATGAGGACAGAGAGATTACCTTGTCATCAATACTTTTTCATCTTGCTATCCTTAAAATCATTGTTAGGTTTCTTTTCTGACAATGACTTAGGAGATGACCATTTGGCCCAGAGTTTATGCTGACTCTCAGAGCAATCCCATTTTCCCACTTATTTCCCTGCAACCTATTCAGTCTCACATGACCATCACTTTCACTCTGATCCTCCTGCCACCCACCTACACCAGGGGCAATTTGCAGCAGTCAAATAACCTACCCACCAGCACATCTGTGGCAAATGGGAGGAAACCACCTGGGGGAGACCCCTAGAGTCACAGGGAGATCAGGATTGAACCCAAGTCACTGGTGTTGTGAGGGAGCAGCAGTACTTACTGCACCACTGTGCCAACCTACTAACCTCAATGTTATATGAGGGGTTAATATTGCTCGGGTTGGATAAATCAAACACCTCACAGCTGAATTAGTTTGCCACGTTGCTGGCTTCAGAGTTTTCCCCAAGTCAGATTCTCAAACGAAGACAGAACCATTCTTGGTGTCCAACCTACAGCAAAACTGTCAGTTCTTGAAAGCACCATTGAAGGGCTGCATCAACTGATTCAGGTAGGTGATCATTCATCTCTTAACCAACTGATTTCTATCATGAACAATTACTTCTAAGTTCAGATTCCTCATGTACTGTTAACATTGAGAATTTAGAATTCAATTTTGGCCCATCAACATTCTAACAAATTAAAATTACTGTTGCATGCATTGACATCTCCTTTACACCATAGGCACACAGAATTTTTTGTGTATCTTTGGTACTGACACAATATGTAGCCTTACTATTCACAGCCAGAATGAAGATGTGCCTGTGATGCTGCTGTGAGCAAGTTTTTCATTGCACCTGTCATACATGTAGTAGTTCATATGACAATAAACTCAACCTTGACAATATCTGAAACTGTTGAATTTAATCAGCCATTCGAGTCTTGTATCTCATTTCGAGCACTAAGTATTTTTCCTCTCCCCTTTCCTGGGATTATGGATTTCATTTATCACTCTTAATTCCACTTTCACTTTGTGTTACTCAGCAGACTCTAACACCCTATTACAGTGGCACCACCTCCACTTAGAACACTACAGCACAGTACAGGCCCTTCGGCCCACAATGTTGCGCCTACATTTTATCCTGCTCTAAGATTTAAGCACTGTAATAGTTATCCCAAGATATTCTTTGGGGAGGGTGGACAAAAAGTGCACTTGTTCATTCAATCTGTTTTGCACCCCATTGTCACTGACCTTCCCTACTGGTCTCTTCAGCAACCCCTCCCCTGCCACCAACCTTCCTCTGCAACTTAAAACTTGTTTTATTTTCTAACTTTTCCCAGTTCTGATGGAAGGCCATTGACCTGAAACACTATATCTTTCTCCACAGATGCCACCTGACCTGCTGAGCATGTCCAACATTTTTATTTTAATTTCCAATTTCCAGCATCAGATGTATTTTGCTTTTGGTTTCAAGCCTGGTGATTATATTGCTGTTAGCAATTGAGATTGATTTTATGCACACAAGTTGTTATACAACTATCCTCCAGTCACTGCATTTTCTGGGTGAATTATCTTGGTTTTATTTGGAAAAGTTGTTGTAGTTTGTGTTATAAATTTTGTTTATTCACAATAGACAATACTTGAAGTAAATTGGCATTTGGCATGCAACTGTTTGCTGAGAGTTCAGTCATACTACTCACCCTCCTCCAACGTATGATTGACAACACTATCAGGCACAAACCTTGCTTTAGTATGGCCAATGGAATCTCCTCAAAAAGAGAAATGTTTACAAATGTGCTTCACGTTTACCTTAAAAACTAAATGTACATTTTTGCAATCAATATACAGATTGAGTGCTTTTGTTTTTGCAGATACACGGTATGTATAAAGACCGAGTAAACGACACATATTGCAAAAAGCAAAATAAGAATAAATACAAGAAACACATAACTTCCAGCTGAAGTTGTAACAAAAACTATTTATTGCAGATTTTCAAATGAAATAGTAACCAGAGAACAAGTCCTCATTGTCAATACATCAGTTAAAAAAATATCTAAGGCCACAACTTACACACACAAACAATTCATGCATTAAATGTTTACTGCATTAGTTATCCCATTTGGGTCTTCAAAATGCAGTTGCAGATCACTGAAGTTCAGAATCACTACCTATAACAATTTTCTTTCAAACCATATTTGCCTAATATTGGTCCTGAAGCAAAATAATCTTTGTATAATTTAGGAATATTCATAGAAAGCAAAAAAAGTGAACAGAATTTAATCCAATTTTAAATGCACAGCATTTTCACACAATTCACAGGCAGAAGTGGATCTACTTCTTGTCTACCCTCCCCAAAGAACATCTATGGGATAACTATTACAGTGCTTAATACTGTTTTGCAACAATGTCTGAATTTGAAATGCACAAACATTTTATCAATTCACTCCACTTCCACTCAATTCAGTTTATATGATTTTTGTGAAAATCAAAACCAAATCTGAATAACAGAATGTCTACTGGTGAACAAACACACATACAATGTTACTATCGGAAGAGATCCAACCCATGCCACATAACCCAAAGAGTAACAATGGGGTAAATTTGCAATTTGAGTTGTAGATGGATTGAAATTAAGGAGAATAAAAATTATGTCATTTCTATAATGATTTGTCAGCTTGCAATTTCAGCCTCACAACTGGGTGGGTAGCTGGAAATCTCTATCTGCTTATTATTTGGCCATCTGGTGATGGTAGAATACAGGAAGAACTGAAGGAAATAAATATTTAACTATCTATGTCAACTAAGAGTCCCCATTTGAGGGACATCTTCACCTGTGCTAGAAATTTGTTGATAAGCTCAAAAAACTAGCCTGCATTCTTTAATGAAATGTAATTTACTTTTTATTAACAAGCTCCTTAGCCAGAGTTTAGTCAAAAGGAATTGACATTTTATAGATAAAAAGCCACAGAAAGACATTATTAGATAATAGTATTGATTAAAATAATATTTTTAATACTAATGAGAAAAAATTGTGAACAGCAAGAGGGATGCTGCCCAGCATTTGTTTGACGATAAAAGTTCTTTAATATTCCTGCTGAATTTGTTTTTAAAATTTAAAAAAAGAAAATAAGATTCATGCCAAGCTTGAAAGTACCTGGCCCAAAAAAAGGCTTTACACATAAATTTATATGAATATCACGGAAAACTACTCATAAGCAATAAAAGAGTTGATATGAAATAATAACTGGAAAAAAGTCAAAATGTTCACCTACAAAATTATCTCATATTCAATATATGCTTAACGTACTTTGCTGCTTTTGTTAAAAGGCCCATCTGAAACAATAAAATATTACCTTGCTCCTTGAGATGACAATCCAGTTTGTATCTAGTATTATATAATTTGATATCTAGCAATTGTGGGTTTTCAGTTCAGTTCTATTTTCTCTTGATAGTTAGTATTTTACATTATCTCTAGCCATTATATTTAAAGTTGCCTGAAAAATGTAAGTTGCCTTCATATTATAGAGAAAAAAAAATGAGATAGATATGGTTCAGTTAAATATTTGATATACGCAAGGCAAAAATAAAGAAGCCACTGTGCTTATAGCTCATACAACTTGGTAATACCTGAAATGTCATTGAAACATCAATACATTCATGTATGGAGTTATGCAAGATAAATATTCAAAACATCAGTCAGCATGGTAATGCTCACCTGAGTGAATGCAATTAAAGATAGATCTTTGTCACTACTGAGTAATGACTCGTCCTATAGACTCAGCAGCTGCCAAAAATCTCAACATAACAGCAAATACCTCCACCATTCAGAGACTGATCATTCAGAACAAATGGATGTGAAGAAATGTATGCAATTGCTTAGATATTAATGACAACCACTTATTCTGCTTGTAGACTACCCATCCTAAAACTATTGTGCCCTTATGAGCAGCTATTACCAGGATGAAAATCCAAGGGCTGTATATTTCTCTATTTTCTTGCAACAGTTTGAGGTACTCCTTTTGCAAGATGTTGTAGTTCGAGATTTTAATAAATGCAATAACAACTTGCTTAGTTGTTTGGAGTTCAGAAGCAGCCAAAACAAAATTTGAGAAGCAATATAATTTCTTTTTGAAATTACATTTCTTGTGAAATTATGAAGTTTGCCTGGGAGACCAAAGTTGGGATGTGCCCCATGATTTGGAAAAACCCGTCAATCTTTGCTTTTGGAGTTCTTACGTTAAGATTAGTCATTTTGGTGCAGGTCAATCAGGGGTCCTGTTCCAACGTGAAAGAGCACTTTCCAAAGCAAAGAGGGAAAATTTAGAAACAATTGAACCTACAGCACCCTCGATACACATTATGGATCTTCTTCCATGGTCACAACCATCAGTCCATTTATACCTATTCATGTCAGCTTTTAAGTAGTTCCAAGTTGGGGAATTTGCATTGCCTTAAAGAATAACGTACAGCATCTGATTACTGTTAAGCATAAAATTATAAACTAACTGTCAATTTATCTACTTGAGCAACCAGTGCTTCCATGTATTTTTATACTGCTCTCTCAATATAGATTTAGATCAATTACTTATGAACCTGGTACATTGTTATCACCGGTCTTTCATTTGGTTCATTGTTCATTGGCTTTGTTTTCAACCAATACTACAGCAGGATTCTTCCAGTGCAAGTACATGCATGGTGCAGATTCTGTGGTACTATTCCAGCAGTTTAGTTGTTGCTTTACTAATAGGGAGGGCTCTTCCTTGATGGTCCTGAGCAGATTACCCTATAAACCAAGCCCTGACCAATTTGCACAAGGGAGGTAAATAAGGCAAGTGGAAATTAGATCAATCAAAAAATTAAATAGGAGTAAAAGCTCTTAAAACTGCTAATAAAAAGGCCAAATTAAATGCTTGATAGAATTGTAATGCCGAATAATTCATCACACATTTTCATTAGACAACCTGTCTGAATGGGCATTTTGGCATAACCTTCACCAGGGAAAGAACATACGGTGTAACCAGATACTGAGCAGATAGCTCAAATGACCGAGTCCACGTGAGCTTGAATTGTTTAACAGATCTTTGCAACTTAGTCAGAATGTAAAAAAAAACTTGTTGAGCTCCTCAGTTCCAGTTTAGTAGGTGCACAATTAGTCTCAGTTAAAAAGTAAAATGCCTACTCTCAGAATTCATGCTCAGGAGTCTGAAGGAGTTAGCTGGCTAAAAATGTCACATACAACTTACCTGTGCAGTGACAAACTGCATTCCCCTTGTGAAAAGCTTTAGCCAGTTTTGGGAACTTAGAAACTTCAAAGATGGGAAGATGGATAAAAAGTCTCCTCCTGCCTCCCCACCGTATGGAGACTAGCTCCACAATCAAATCAGCAAATCACTTTTCAAAGGAAGTAAATATGCAAATCTAGAGACAGAAGTCCAGTCTACGGTGTTCAGCTATTATGGAACGAGATGCCAGATCTCCTAGGGAGAGCAGTAGTCAGTCTGCACCAGTTGAAACTCAAATTTAGAGAAGGGAGTGACAAAAAAATGGAAGCCTTACTTACTGGAATACTATAATGGTGGCACTAACTGAGAAAACATACCACTCTCACAACTGCAGTTTGCAGATCAACTGTATCCAGTGGCTTAACATTAGGTTTAGGTCAAATTGCACATTCCCAACCAGCCAACTCAACAGTTAGGATGACCAGACACAAGCCCCTCCTTCCCACTGAAGGCAACTTGGTTCGAAAGTTGTGGGAGTCTGCCTGTGCACTGCCCTTGCAGAAAATAAAATGGCTGCATGTGTGAAACGACACTTGCAATTGTTCCCTTTAAAAGCAAACGGTTAAATTTGACTTAGCTTGGCTTCCATACCCGCACATTGAGTTTAACTTTATACAAGTGATATGATTCCACTTATTAAAAAAAATAAAGTTTGTGACTAATTCACTGTCTTTATCCTAAATTAACATTACTGCTTAACACCGAAAATAATCTTATTATTTTTGGTTTCAATTTGAAGATTTCAAATAAATGGGCTCTTCAACCCACTCCACTAATGTCTACTACCAGTCTCATCTGTAGGCAAACAGGACTGCCAGGTCATTGTTTAAAATAAGATCTCTCCCTCTCAGTTCAATCTGATTTTGCAAAAAATTATAAGGTCGTATTTGGTTCAGATTTCATTATTTCTACTGAGCTTAATGTTGGAGCAATTACACTCACCTCTGCCCCAGACCCATACATGTGCCAGACAGTAGGAGAAAGCACAGCAGCCAACACATGCAAGATGTACAATGAGACTACAGATTTGAAATCAGGTAGATTACACTGCTTTACACCCAATTTCGGGCCAGCAACATAAGCATTTCCTGTGAGCCAGCTATGCTGCAAATAAGCACACACTGCAAATCAGCAGAAAATTTGCTGTGGGAATATAAAACAGCGAGTAGAGATGGCATAAAGAAACACAAACGTAATAGCAGCTCACACTTCACACCAAAGATGCACAAGGTACGATGCTGCCTCTCTTGTACTTGTGCCCCAGTACGCCAAAGTATACAATGCAATTGCTTAGATTTAAAGCAAAACTAAAACCCAGAAACTAAATGATATCACACAGTCTTATCCACACATAATTGGAAAAACAATTATCTTTCGGCATCCCGCAAGGTTGGATTCCATTATATATTTAGTGAAGGCTCTGGTAGGAAGATGCTGCATAGGGATTATCTTTGTGTCCGGCGTCACCAGCTCTGTGGGAAGTAAAGCATCTGATTATTGCTCTGCAGAGGTAACGATTCTTTAAAAAAAACTATATATATATTTTAAAACAATTTAGAAGCAAAACTCTTAAAACAAAGCATGTTAAAATCATTCTTTATCGCATCCTCATCATATTCCCTTTATAACCAATGGGTATCTACCAAATGGCAGATCTACCAAGTGACAGATGGAGTTCAATCCGGAGAAGTGCGAAGTGATACACTTTGGAAGATCTAACTTGAAGACAGAGTACATGGTTAATGACAGGATTCTTAGCACTGTGGAGGAACAGAGAGATCTTGGGGTTCTGGTACATAGATCCCTCAAAGTTGCAAGGCAAGTTGATAGGGTGATTAAAAAACCATTTGGTGTGCTGGCCTTCATTAGCCGGGGGATAGAGCAGAGAGGTAATGTTGCAGCTCTAAAATACCCTGGTTAGACCACATCTTGTGTTCAGTTCTGGTCGCCACATTATAGGAAGGATTTGGAAGCTTTGGAGAGGGTGCAGAGGAGATTTACAAGAATGCTGCCTGGATTGGACAACACATTTTATGAGAAGAGATTAGTGTTTTTTTTTAAAAAACACAGAGAGTGGTGGGTGCCTGGAATGCACTGTCGGGGGAGGGGTGGTGGTGGTAGAAGCTGACACAATAGGGTCATTTAAGAGACTTTTTGGCAGGCACATGGATCAAAGAAATATAGAAGGTTATGGGAAGTGAAGTAGAGATAGATAGAATGTAGATAAGGTTTAAATAGGTCGGCACAACATCGTGGGCTGGAGGGCCCGGACTGTGCTGTACTGTTCCATGTTCTAAATACAAACAAACACAAGAGCCTGCTTGTACACACCTCAAACAGTACAAGAAATGAATGGGCAGATCCTTTGCTCCTGGCTTATATTGTTTGATGAAAGAATGGCAGCCAGTTTATGAGTGAACTTCTGTATCCTGGATACTTCCATGGAATCCCTTCCATCATCTAACTGGGCATCTCACCAAAAGTAAATACATTGCTGGCAACGTTGCATTCACTCAGCTGAACTGACGCATTTAAGTCTGCTGTTAACCTGTAAACTGTAATCTTTTAGCTCAAAGACAAGTGATTCATACCTATGAATCAAGGATTTATATCACATGCTTTTCGATTTTTAGGGCAGCATATGGTGCGTGGAATACACAGGGAAAAACTTGTTTTCTCTGCCCATCTCCCCAAGCTCCAAATCTCAGTGATGTCACATGGGAGCAAATGAGCAAAGGATTGCAAGTGTGTGTGTTTGTGTGTATGCATGACTGTGCACTTGTACAAGTGATGGACGTGGACACATGGAGTAATGTACCGACATTTCCATTCTTATACTGATAAGTTGGCAAGAACAGAAAATGGAAAATCCTCCTTCCGTGAAAATTCTCCTTTATGCAATGATGATGATTATTCAAAACTTAAAAATGTTATTGTGCTTTAGAATTTTAACCACCTGTAGATAATGCTTACACTCCTGGGTAATAGTTTTAATAGGAAAAAGGGAAAGGAACACAAGACTGGGAAGATGAAGAGTAAATGAAATTAATTTGAGGAGCAAAATGGAAAGACTTGAAAAGGAAATGCCTAAAGCTAGCTTTTGAAAGTAGTAAGTTTCAGTGTAATTGTTTTTGGGATGGAGTGGGGCAGGAGGGGTCCCAAAAAAGAGGGGTAAGAATACACTCAGATAAAATTTAATCACCTTCCCTTTGGAATCATATGATACACTAGTGAGTTCTTGCAGGTCAGTAAAGAGAAATTTTCAATATCACATCAATGTGTTCACCCCCTGATGTGTTCACTGATACTACAGACACCCACTTGCTGCATTTTCAACTGGAAATAGTCAATACATATTAACCATCATTTTTATGAAGATTTTGAGAATGACAAACATTTGGAAGTGAATTCCAGGTATCCATGTATGTTTGTCCTGCTAAAATAATGAGATTGATTATAATTTGCATGGATTTTACAAGGAAAAATATCACACTACAGCTCTGTCATCATGTCATAATGCTTGGAATATGCGGTACATGACTGAACATCTGAAAGAGAAAGGAATTTTAACACTTTGAATGTTAACACTTTATCAGATCTCCTGAGGCACAGAATAAACTAAAGCTTCATACCATATTCCACCAACTTTTAAGTCTCATTTGACAACATTCCTCACTATCCACAACTACATGAATTTTCATGTCACCTGCAAATTTACTAATCAGACCACCTACATTTTCATCCAGATCACTGACATACATTACAGGGGTCCTAGCCCTGATCCTAGTGGACCACTGGTCACAAACCTCCAGTCAGAGAAACACCACTCCACCACTACCCTCTGTCTGCTATGACCAAGCCAATTTTGTATGTAAATTTCCAACTCACTGAGGATTCCATGTGACTTAATCTTCTGGATATGTCTACCATGAAGGACCTTGTCAAATGCTTTACTAAAGTCTAGGTAGACAACATCCACTGTCCTACCACAGTTACTCCCTCAAAAAATTCAACCAAATTTGTGAGACAGAAGCTAGAGTTATAGTCATAGAAAAATACAGCATGGAAACAGGCATTTCAGCCCAGCTCATCCATGATGCCCATCTAACCTAGTCCCATTTGCCCACGTTTAGCCCATATCCCTGTAAATCTTTCCTATCCACGTACCTGTCCAAGTTGCCTCAACCACTTATTCTAGCAGCTTGTCCCATATACGCACCACCCTCTGCATGAAAAAGTTGCCCCTCAGGCCCCTTTAATCTTTCCCCTCTCACCTTAAACCTATGCCCTCTAGTTTTTGGTTCACTTTCCCTGGGAAAAAAGACGTGTCCATTTATCCTGTCTATGCCTCTCATGATTTTATACACCTCTACATAGTCACCCCTCAGTCTCCTTTGCTCCAATGAATAAAGTCCTAGCCTACCCAATCTCTCCCTATAACTTCCCTCAAGTCCTGCCAACATTCTCATAAATCTTTGCACTCTTTCCAGCTTAATGAATGACACTTTTCCTATGACAGGGTAACCAAAACTGTACACAATACTCCAAGTGCAGTCTCATCAACATCCTGTACAATTGCAACATAATGTCCTAACTCCTATTCTCAATACCCTGACTGATGAAGACCAGCATGCCCAACGCCTTCTTCACCACCCTGTCTACCTGCGATGCCACTTTCAGGGAAAACCTCCCCTGCACGAAGCCACCATTCACTCATTATCCCTGTTCTCATTGGCCAACACCCTTGTACTGTACTACATTGGCTCTTGTTAAGCAATATCTTGATTTTAAGATTCTCATCCTTGCTTTCAATCTCCTCCACAGTGTTTCCCTTATCCATCCTTGCAGTTCCATCATTGCATCAGTATGTCTGCAATTTTAACCTCTGTGATCATCCTTGGTTAATCATTCCACAATTTTCCACCTTCACTCCAACATTCCATTTTCCTTTAAAAATGTTCACTAAACCCAACATCTGGCTTACGCCATGCTCCTTTACCCTAATTGCTCCATTTGTGCAAATGCCTCAAGTTTTAATAACTCCCGTGAGTTGATTTTGGACGTTCTGTTGCTTTAAAGACACAATAAAAATACAAGTTATCTCCCTTGGAGTAAAGAACAGAGATCAGAGTCAATCCAAAAGAAAGGCCAAATCTCAAACAACCAAATCAGCATTATGTTGCTGGAGTCAAGTGAAGGGCCAATGGTAGAAGAAAGCCAGCATGGCAAATTGATCAAGGCACAAACTAATCAGATTTAAGCAGAAGTGGTTTTCTAAGATGCAGAGCAGCCAGAAGGTCAATGAAAAAGGAGATAGCAGAATATTGCAGTAGTAATTTTCCATCAAGGAAATGTTATAATTACACTACTTATTCCATGAAAAGTTTCTTCTCACAGTGCTTTGCAACACAGATATAAATCAAAGTACTTGAAAGCGAGACAAATGCTGAATTACAAAAAAAGGACATTAAAGGATGGAGCCAGGCAGAAAATTGGGATTTATAGAACAGAGTTTCCTTTGCAGAACAAGCTCCAAAGATGAATGGTTACTATTTATATTTTTGTTTACCAAGTCTGCTGTAGGCATGAAGGTTTTAGCAGATTCCAATAAGATTCCAGGAAATGATAAACATTTGCCAACACCAGATAAAGTTATCTATTTATCACATCTCCAACAATTTGTTCTCTGCATGATATGATGGATGGGCTCCAACAAGCCAGCTCTCTCCTCCGTGAAGAGCAAGTTCTTACCCCAACAGTCTCCTTTGCAGATTCTTGACAAGAGTTTTTTTTTAAAAAAAACTTCTGGAAATCAAAAACCCTGCAGATACTGGAAATATAAAATAAAAACAAAATATGCTGGGAACACTCAGCAGGTAAGGCAGCACCTGTGGAAGGAGTTAATGTTTTAGATCAAAGACCATTCGCTACCTCTTTCCACAGATACTGCCTTACCTGCCGAGTGCTTCCAGCATTTTCTTTTAAAACAAACTTCTGGAATGTGATTATTCATTTGATCTAGATCACCGCTTACATTCAGGTTTACACTGATGAATAGGAACATACAACATATAAAAATATTAAGGATTAAAGCTCATGTATATAAGCTTTCAGAAATAAAAACAAAGTAACAGAATCACTCTAAAAACAGGTGAGATCAATGTTTCTGAACAATGTGTTTCTTCCCTCCACAGCTGTCAATTAAGCCTCTGAGTTTTTCACTTTTAAGATACACAATCACCATTTTTGTTGCATTTATTCGACTAACGCAACATGTGAAAATTAGCGCTTGGATTCTAATCTTGTAGCTGGCCTCATCAATCCAATTATAGTGCAGCTACATCTATTTCACACAGAGACAGTGATAACATCTGCCATGAAAAATTTCCCAGCTGAGACAATGCAGAATTTAATACAGAAAAATTACAAACTTCCAGTGTCGCCATTCAACCAATTAACCTTATTGGCAACAACATACTCAGGAAACTTGAGTGAAGACAAGCGAAGGCTGTGCATTTATTTAAGCTCATCTTAAATTGTTTCCATTAAGAACGTTTGTAACAACAGACCTTGTAAACAAGAATACAAACAGTAGCTGTTCATCTATGGAGCTTGTTCTTTTCCTTAAATCCTAATTATCTGCCTGACCCCATCCTTTAATGTCAAGCATTTATCTCCCTTTCAGGTACTTTGATTTATATCCATGTCCCCTGAGACCTTGCAACACACTGTGAGAAGAAAATTTTCACAGAGTTGTTCTAGATTCGTTATAGGATGCTTTGATGCAACTTTGCATGGCACAAGTGAGACTGCACCTGGAGCACTGCATACAGGTTTGGTCTCCAAATTTAAAGAATGATATACCTGCTTCTCTACTTCCTCAGGACAGCTTCTATCCCGCTGTTGTAAGACTATTGAAGGTGGACTCTTAACCTCACAATCTACTGTGACACTTTACTCTGCATTCTGTATTGTTTTACCTAGTGCTACCTCAATGCACTGTGTAATGAATTGATCTGTATGAATGGTATGCAAGACAAGTTTTTCACTGTACCCCAGTACAAGTGACAATAAAAAACAATTCCAAATTCTTATAGGTGGTGCAGAGGAGATTCACTGTGTTGATTCCTGGGATAAAAGTGTTGTTGAATGATGAAAAGTTGAGCACTTTGGGCGTACACTCATTGGAGTATAGAAAAATTAAATGCAATCTTATTGAAATGCAAGTTTCTGAGGAGGATGCAGAGGAGCTATTTCCATGAGTGGAGGTATCTACAATTAGGTGCATAGTTCAGAATAAGCAGTTGACCATTTAAGATACAGATGAGGAAGAATTTCTTCAATGAGAATCTTTGGAATTCTCCTCCTCACAGAGCTGTGGGTATGGAGTTATTGAAGATATTTAAGGCAAAGTTTGATAGACATTTGAACTACAAGGGAGTCGAGGAGTATGAGAAGGGAATGGGAAGGTGATGTCGAGGCCAAGATTTGATCAGCAAATGGTCTAATGGAATGGCAGAACAGTTTCTTACACTCTTATGTCCTACTTTGGCAACTTCTCTATTTTGAGCACCTCAACCATCTAAGCTGCTCAACTCCAAGATGTATATTAACCTTTTATCGTAACTAGTTTATCCTGTGCATCAAGCTGGTACTTGATAGAATCTCTCCTAGGCCAACATGTCCTTTCTACAGTGCAATGCTCTCAAATGCACAGAACATTCCAAATGAGAAATCAGCAGCTTTCTCTGTCACTGCAGTAGCACGTCTGCATTATCAATGTGTCAGGTGAATCCAGCATTCCAGTTCTTAATGATGTATAGATTCCTAAACTGATTTTTTAAAATCCATGAGCTGAAAGTACTTCACTATTAAGACTGCAATCCCTTCTACCAGGGTTATACAAAGTACACCATCCCAAACTTATTCTAAATAGTGCCATAAAGTGTGCTTACATTGAACTCTGCACTACTTACGCAGAATAAGTTGGTAAAACATAACAACTTCAGTGTGCTCATAAACAAAATGCTCTGATAGGGGACCAACAAACCCCTTCTATTAACATCCAATCCTTTTGTAGTACAACTGGGACTGATGGCGAATCAGACCCTGAGCCTCTCGGTCCTGAGAGTGTTGCTGATGTGAGCCAGCAGTTTTGTTGGGAGGAGAAACAAAAGGTTCTGCTCTCTCATTCATTCATTTGGTTGCATTGCCCAAATCCAAACTGTACCTTCTACGTGGTGAAAACAATTGTCTTGATATAAAGTCTGAAAAACTGTTCTGTCCTGGTCAAATCACGTAGATGCCATGGCCAAGAAGGCTCACCAGCACCTCTACTTCCTCGGGAGGCTAAAGAAATTTGGTTTGTCCCCTTTGACTCTCACCAATTTTTTCCCGATGTACCATAGAAAGCATCCTATCTGCATGTATCATGGTTTGGTACGGCCGCTGCTCTGCCCAGGACTGCAAGAAACTGCAGAGAGTTGTGGACACAGCCCAGCGCATCACGGACACCAGCCTCCCCTCCTTGGACTCTGTCTTTACCTCTCACTGCCTTGGTGAAGCAGCCAGCATAATCAAAGACCCCACCCACCCAAGACATTCTCTCTTCTCTCCTCTTCCATCAGGTAGAAGATACAGGAGCCTGAGGGCACGTACCACCACACTTAAGGACAGCTTCTACCGCACTGTGATAAGACTATTGAACGGTTCCCTTATACAATGAGATGGACTATGACTTCACGATCTACCTCGTTGTGACCTTGCACCTTATTGCACTGCACTTTCCCTGTAGCTATGACACTTTACTCTGTACTGTTATTGTTTTTACCTGTACTACCTCAATGCACTCTGTACTAACTCAATGTAACTGCACTGTGTAATGAATTGACCTGTACGATCGGTGTGCAAGTCAAGTTTTTCACTGTACCTCGGTACAAGTGAATAATAAACCAATACCAATTTTTGCTAACTCAGATTTTGAGAGGATATGCTTTAAAAAATGCATTTTGTAAAGGTTAATGCAATTTCGAAAGCACCTAGCATTTTCTACTCAATAGTGGTCTGAGGAGACAAATTGAACAACCTTCCTTAACCCCAACTCATGTAACTACAGGTCTAAGGTTCAATCAAGTGCACTATTTCACAGAGTTTCTATTGTGTCTCTACATTAGATTTCCATTTATTCCCACAGAACTTCCCTCCTTGACAAACAGTTCTTGATAAACAAGGGGTTGAAGTTACAGGGGTTGGTTGAATGTGGAATTGGTGTCACAATCTTATTGATTGGTAGAGAAGGCTCGAGGGGCTGAGTATCCTACTCCTGCTCCTAATCTCCATGGAAGTTCAAAAGTGTTCCTGGAATGCACAATGCATCTCTTGATGCTGTAGAAAACCATAGCTTTGTATACATCTCAGGAGTACTGCTGTCAACAAAAGCAGCAAAATAAATGGAGAGCAAAGCTTGGTAAAAAGCAAAAAAAAACAGCAAAATTTTTGCAACTTAAATGCAAGATTGCAGCAATTGGTAGGGCAATTTAGTGTTTTATGTACGTGAAACTGAAATATATTTTCTTTAACCAAGAATAAACACTATGCTCAATGTTGGCAAATTCTCACATTCAGAAGTTGGACAGCAACAAGTTGTTAGATTTACAATCACAGCAACACAACAAAATATCACTTTGCTGGTTCCAAATACACAGCAACAAATTCTATTTTAGTTTTGCAAACTACATATGCCGTGAGGGCAAAACACTCAAGATTAAAACCTGTCCTCTATTGAGGGACCTTGAGGGGAGGAAAAAGTGTAGAGTTTTGTGTGGATGAAGTGGAAAAAAATTCATGGAAAGTCAACATGACTCATTTAGTGGCAAGTTCAACATATCAAACTTCATAAGGCTTGAATCTAATGCTAAGCAGCTTATTTTGACTCAAGTTTCAAAACACAAATTTTTTCCTTTCAAGCATTACACATGGACACAATATTATTTTGCAAATGTGAAGTAGGATTTCAAAGTCAATACCAAGTGCATTAAACAGCAAGAATTAAGGAAGTGTTAATGAAGTTCAGAATGTCATAAGCAATGTGAAAACTGATTGGCTGAAAGCCAGTTTTTCATCATATGGTATAAATTTTATGTCTAATTCATATTTTGTGTTGTTGTCCGTACCTACATGCCTGTGATGCTGCTGCAAGCAAGTTTTTCCATTATACTATACCGCACTGTCCTTGTTCACATCTCAGTAAACTAGACTTGGGTACGAAGTGAATAAATCTTAAAAAGTTACTTGATACTCATTAATTAGAACACTAGAAAGCAGGAGTATGAGTAACCCATCTGCCCCACCATTCAATATATCATGGCTGATCAGCCCCAGGCCTCATCTCTTCTCCTGTTTCAGTCCCCCATAGCCCTTATTTCCCTGAGCTTTCAAAAAATGTACTGTTAGGGATTATTCTAGAGTTATGAATTTATGGATAGCAGATACTAATTAAAATGAGAACCAGTCTTCGGGAAATAAAACCTGTTCACAACTGATACTTTAAGGCTATTGAAACAAGTCATTGGGTGTGGGTCATTGAAACTACACAGGGGAAGACAATAGATGAATGTTCGTGTTAATTGTGCTCATTGAAAACTTCAGGATGAGATCAGGAAAGGCGTTAAGTGGCCATCTCCTGCATTAACACATTGTCAAAGACATCTCCTGCAACTTAATGCACAGTTCAGGCCAGGTCTGTTTTGTGATCTAATATTCTGGCCAGTTGTATATTCAGGGAGCCATCCCTCAATGCTGTAACAAAAGAGGTATATTTTGGGTGTCTAGACCTTGTGCTCAGAAGCTTTCAGACCAGCCACCAGCACTGAATATTCGAAGTGATTCTGGTAGCTGGAATGTGCTACCATTGTAAATATGTAATTCTGGAAAGTTACCTGTCTACATTCAAAACATTAAAAGTAAGTAGGTGATTATAACTATTGAAACTGTAGTCAATCATTTATTGCTGTCCTTGTGCTTAAAAAAGTATAAAACATTGTGTGAGGAGAGGAGAACTGGATTCTCTCCAGAAGATCTGCTGTGCTGAATAAAGACTTTTATACCAGCAACTTCTGTATTTCTCCAGTTACTCAGCCGGTCACAACAGTACCTTTTTAAAATTTGCAACTATGTAGAAGTTGGAGGTGTGGTAAACAGGAAATTAATGGCGTGCAATAGGGCATAGGCTAGCAGAATGGGCACCTAAAGTCTAATACAGTAGAGAGGTGTGTAAAGTGAAGCAGAAAGCACATCTTAGTTTAATCTTAGTGATTTTGCCTTCACAACCCCCTGGGGCAGACAATTCCAGAGATTCATCACCTTCATGCAAGAAGTTGTTCCTACACGCCTCAGTTTTAAATGACTGTTCCCTAATCCTGTAACTATATTCCATCATTCAAGTTTCACCCACTAGTAGAAACATCTCGACGCTTATCCTGTCTCCCCTCCCCCCGCACACTCCCCCCCCCCCCCCAGGTCTTTTTTGTTTCAGTAAGGTCACCCCTCAGTCTTCTAAATTCCAAAGAATGTAGATCTAATGTCTTTACCTTCTTGTTTAAGCTTTATTTATACAGCACGGTAACAGGCCCTTCTTGCCCAACAAACCTGCGCCGCCCACTTGTGATAGGTCAACCCTCTCATTCCAGGAATTAGCTGAGTAAATTTCTTTACAACTGCCTACAGTGCTAGTATATCCTTTCTTTAATAAGGGGACCAAAATTGTGCTCTGTATTCCCAGTACAGCCTCACTAGTACTCTGTACAATTGTAATAATACTTCCAGATTTCTAAACTCTTTGCAATAAAGGCCAATATGCCATTTGCCTTCCTAAGCACTTGCTGCACCTGCCTGCTAACATTTTGTGATTCACACACAAAGCACACCAAGATCCCCTGGTACTTCGCTCATCCACAGTCTTTCTGCATTTACATAATTGTCTGCCTTTAAATTCCTCTCACACTTTCCCACATTAAACTGCATTTGCCAAATTTTCGCCCACTCACTCAACCAATCTACATCTTGTTGCAGAATCAATATCCTAATATGCTGTGTGATAACCAATCTTCAACCCATGCTATCAAAGTCCCCCAAATATGATGTATTCTTAAAGTATGCACCAGCCTTTTATGTGGCACCTTGTCAACCGCCTTCTGAAAATCAAATACACTACACCTACAGGTTCTCCTCTATCGACCCTGCTTGTTACATCCTCAAAGAGCTCCAGCAAATTTGTCAAACATTTATTACATTGATTTACCTTTTATAACACTGTTGTCTTAGTTTGATTACACTAAGCTTCTTTAAGTAGCTAGCTATTTTTCTTTAATTATAGACTCCAGTGTCTTGCCAACAATGAATGTTAAGCTAATGGACCCCTTCTCTGACCATCTGTTATCAAAAAATTCAATCAGATTAGTCAAACACAATTTGCCAAATCCATTCTTGCTCTCCTTTATTAACATAATAATTTTTTCTCTTCATTGTTTCAAAAGGCTTCCCACCACCCAGGTTAAAACCCACTTGCCTATAGTTGCCAGCCATATCTTTGCATCCTTTTTTGAACAAGGCTGTAAGAGTCACCATTTTCCAGTCTTCTGACATCTGCCCTATATTGAGGGAGGACTGGAAGATTACGACAATTATCTGCCCTCAACAACCTAGCGTGCATTCCATCTGGAACTGGTGACCAGCCTTTCTAGTATTTCCTCAGCCATTATCTCCATCTTTCCTTCAAAGAGATTTTGGCAGCATATTCCTTCTAGGCAGAAATTGAAACTGTGCTATCATTAATTATCTCAGTCACATCCTCTCCCTCTCCAAGGTTAACTTTTTGGTCACTATTTGCACCTACCCCTCCTTATATACCTACTGCCCATAGGTTTATTCACCATTCCTCTTTTTGTTTCATCTTTTCCCTATCTTTTCTGAATAAGAAATAATAAATGGGGCAGCACGGTAGTGTAGTGGTTAGCGCGAAGCTATTACAGCGCCAGCGATCAGGGTTCGATTCCTGTCACTGTCTGTAAGGAGTTTGTACGTTCTTCCTTGTCTGCGTGGGTTTCCTCTGGGTGCTCCGGTTTCCTCCCACATTGCAAGGACGTACGGGTAGGTTAATTTGGGTTTAAAATGGGCGGCGCGGACTCGTTGGGCCAGAAGAGCCTGTTACCATGCTGTAACTAAAATTTAATTTAAAAATTTAATATATAACGTACCCAGGAATTTTGAGTATCTAGTCCTGATCTCTTCCCCATGAAAAAGACTACCCATCACCTCAGCAATCAATGACCACATGGAATAGTGGGATCATGTACAAATGTATGTAATTTGATTAATTTGCAGACATTAACCCAATTTATTAAGGAACTTGGACCACATGGAACCGAAATTAACATGAGGAACTGGAAATTTCAAGGCTTGTTTTAAATTGGAACATCAAGCACACCATATTATTTGTATTTGATGTGCACATCAAAGGGTCACTTCACTGAATCAGAAAGGCTTTGATCAGTTTTGGCAGCAATCTAACATCTGTCACATGCAAACACTATAATCATCTCCCAAAATGAATTGTGACCTTAGCCCTCCACAACAGAAAGTGAAGCTTGGAACACTCAGATTTCCTCACAGGCAATGTGGAAAGTCACAACTTCAGATTGATTGTATAATTCCCTGCTAGCAGTTTCTGTGGCAGGGAAAACTAAAACCATGCAGAACCTACAAAGTGATTCCGTCACAGAAAGGTGACTAAATGGAAGGTGATGTAGAATTAATATACTGTCAAAAGGAAGCTGCAGGCACTTTTGATTTTTTTCATTCTATACTTCTGAGTACACCACGTACAAACTGTACAATACAAAGTGCTGCTGGCACATCAAGTTTCTGCTCTTTCATCTTGGGGAGCTGTCAGTCTAATAGATGAAAAATCGCTGAAAGCTGCAAGAACCATGTGTAAAAATAACTAATTTGAACCCTGGTCAATAGCTAAATATAGATGAGGAAGGCCATTTAGCCATATACAGGCAACCCCTATGTTACGGGGAGGGGGGGTATTGCATTCTTAGAGAACGAGCTGTATCGCCATTTTCTGTAATGCAAAGCTGTGTCATCTACGCATGCATCAAGAAGCAGGAGTTGAAATAAAATGTGTTGATTTCACATAATTTCCGTAAGCAAATTTTATTCTGTATCTCAAATTTTTAGGGTAGTGACTTGTAAATTCTTTAAGGCAAATTTCTGCAACCCAAATGGCCATGAGGCAGGGGTTGCCTTTATACGAATCTACTGCCATCTCAATCTGTAGAGGGCAAGGGCGTCCAAATTAAGGTGGTTTAATATATTGAGATTTTCATTCAAGCTACAGGAATCATCAGGATGAGGAGAAAGTTGTGGGTAAGTGGGGAAGAAAAATGTTTTTTATATTTTTCCATGGTCTTTTTCCCAGCACTTATAACCTCATTCCGTAGGTAAAACATTACTCCAAGATTGTGGGTACTTCTCAACAAATCAATTAAATGTCATTGTATATAATTGGTATATAGGAAATATTTTTAACAACCAACAAGATGGCCCAGTGAGAACAAATTAAATATAAAAGCTTTTTAAACAAAGAATCAAGGGTCATATCAGATCCTCTTAACATGCGAAGGATGGTAGGGAATGCAAACTCTGTAAAGCAGAAAATGCTGGAAATACTCAGCAGGTCAGGCAGCATGCTTGGAAGGGGAAACAAAGTTAACGTTTCAGGTCATCTGTCTGACCTTCTATTTCAGATTATCAGTATTTGCAGCTTTTTGCTTTTCAACGATCAAAACCAAGGCATCAATCTTTTACCCCTATACTCTCTCACATCCTCCATCTTGGAGATAAGATTTTCTAACAAAAGCTATTGATCTGCAGTACAGGTGGGTATGAGGAGTTAAGTCAATTGTGTCGTGATCTTGCTGAATGGTGGCTCACGCTCGAAAGGCAAAAGGTCCCATTTCCTGTTCCTATATTTTCAAATCCTCACTGTTGACTTATGTTGTACTCTAGTTTAACCAATTATATCAACTTCACTCACAATGATTATCTGAAAGGTCAACTTTCAACATCTGTATTAAATGGCCTTGATGTGTTTTTTTTAAATATGAAAAGGCAACAAATAAATAATTTCAGTTACACGCTCTATAAAACATGGTTCAGTGGCTAAATATATTATTTATAATCAATGGGCACAGGATTACCACAGTAACACATATACCTACCAAAGATAGAAGAATTTTCTCTGTTAGAACGTAAAACATGTACATTTACAAAATATTTTAACAGTTCATTTCTCACACCTATATACTGAATAACACCAAAATATCCTCAGTGCAGTTACAAATGTGCTGTTACTTAAAAGACAATTACCCATAATCGTCCTCCTGTATCGTTTTTAGCAGCCGCTTGTGTTGACAGTTTAATCTGCAAGTCCAGTCTCTGCAAGTAGTCTTTAGCGGAAAGTTCCTCAGGCTGAGTGGGCCTGGTGTCAGGATCTTCTGGACTCGGAGATGAAGAGCTTTCTTCTCTATATTCAGTGGCTTTTCATTACTGAAAGCATACATCCCTCTGGATTCATTCTCAGGAGAGTCCAATGAGTCAGTCCATTAAACAGTGATCCTTTTGCTGATATGGACTGGGATAAGGAGAGTTTTTCCTCAGGAATATGCAATCGCTTGTGAAGAGTTTATTTGCCCTTTTTATTTGCTCCGTCTGGAACAGAAGCATGATAAATGTTAACAACATCTTAGCTGCAGATTTATTATGTTTTCATAATATTATATCTTTCCTACATTGTGATGTCTAAAAAATAAATTTTGACCAAAGATGAGAGTGTAATTTTGGCCTAAATTGCACTCTGGAGTAAATCAGTTGGTCTATGTATATTAAGTTGGTATAAAACAATGAAGGTATATTAGACACTGGATTTTTACCTTGGAACCCAGACTCAAATGCAGATGGATGGGATGAAACTGTTATCTAGCTTTAAAGCTTCCTAATGAACTGCATTTGAGTAGTGTCTTAGGGCTAATGGCACATAGTCCCACTGATGTGGGAAATGGGGAAAAGAAGCCACACTGCTCAAGAAGAGGGTGCCGTTTGGAGGGTGATTTCTGCGACTGGTGGGGTTTTGTTGGTAAAGGGAGCAGAGGATTTTGCCCTGTGATTAACAGGACCATATCTGACACCCTAGGTATACTCCACATCTAAGATCAAAAAGTATTCAATGCTCCAGATCCAACCTCTTATCCTGATGGCCATCTTCTTCTGCTTTTTACACTGATAAGTTAGTTGGAGGGCTCAAACTTGCTGTGTTTGTGCTCCCAGAGATCTCAGAAGAAGTGAGAATATTACAGTGCATGGCATAGACAGTTGGAAACCTCTGTGTCGCCATGACTATGATTTACCAACTTGGTTCTGGAAACAGTTTCTTATTCAACAGAATCTGTGTCTGCCCACTTATTTTTGATATGTTCTGACACTGCCACTCCTAAAGACAGCTTTCTTTAGAAACTGTAGCAGGCAACTCAGAACTGCAGCCATTTAAAAACTAAGACGCTGGAGAACTTTGGCACTTCCCATTACAGCACAAGGTTTACTCCTATAACCAAAACCTCTTTGTATTATCAAACACAAACGCTGATAAATGGCATTTCCAAACAAAACCCACAATCAGTGACTGCATGGTTCTGCTGCAAGTGCATGAGTGGGGGAGGAGTTCTGTAATCACCAGGTCTGAGCCAGATTCAAATGCAGTTATTAATTGTGTGAATAGTCAGCTAAACTAATTCATCGCTCATATCAGAGTGCGGAAGATATTATGGTAATATCAATGTTTTCTGAATCATCACCATTTGAAGCCTTTGATCTCCCTCCAGTGTTCAACAGTAGTGGATATTTGTGACAAACTTCACAGGACATTCACAGCCCACAATAATAACCATTAAGTAAAATTTAAGAAAACTATGAAAGTTTATTCCAGCTGTAGCTTACCATAAATTTTACCTACAGTAAATTAATAATCCATGGATCGTTGTAGACTGGCAACCTGTTAAGCTTTGCAGCACAGAGCACTGCATGATTATAGCACCCGTGGTTCTCCAGTCTGAATACTCAATAGGTCTGTCCTCCTCATGCTTCAAGAAAGGCATCATCTCAAGCAGCATGCTTCTGTGCTGGGAAACTGGTGTGAACTCCCGCTCTCCTCTCTGCTGGTACCAGGTTCCTGGATGTCAGGAACCTGCTGCGAATCCCCTGCCTTCCACTGGACTCCCCCAGCAGTGTAATCACCCGTGGCTTGGTGTGGAGGGGCTGGCGTTGGATGAGTGGTATAGCAACTCAGCACTGAGGTAATGGCTCAGGGATGCACCCTGGCCAGCACAGTGAATGTGGCCATTGCTGGAGACTAGCAGCACCTGCTCCATTTGTTAACAAGACCACCTGAATGCTATGGTCTCTGTCATCGCCTCCAGTGGAAGCTGGTGGCTCCCTTTTGTCTTTGTTTGGCTGCAGCAGCTTAAAGGACAGCAATCACCATCAAGCTTGCCATCTTGCATCCCACAGGAGTGACGAGAGACACCATGGGATCTGGGCAGTCTTTTGGCATGTGGAGCAGCCACTGCCAGTCAACAGCCACGGCCCACAACTCGGCGCTGAGGGACCACACCGCTTACCCCAGCCTGCCCAACACCCACTCTTTCAAGCAGTCTCTCCACACCAATCCGTGTGCAATTCATTGCTGGATATGTGCCAGCTCCCCTGCAGAGCAGTGCAGTCAGTAATGCATTTCGATGTATGATGCTATCATCTGGCAGTTTTACATCGATTCTATTGGCACTCTTGTTCATAGGAATGCATCCTGGGTGCTAAGGTATCAGAGTATCAAGTATATGGATAGTGTTCATCACTAAAAGAGCAATTAAAATAAAAAAAACAATGATTAGAGAAGAATGCATTACAAATCTACTGGAAGAACAAACTTAGAGCACTGAATGACCACTCCTGTTCCATGTTATAGAACTATAAAAGCAAAGGCGTGAAAACGATTAGACTGCAATTTTATCTTTCGGTGCAGGAGACAATTTTGAAAAAAATCTTTGTTCTTGTGTCACCCAAACTCCACAATGAGATCTCCCTTACAGGCCTTCAGCTTTCATCCTGATTGTTGGGCAATTCAGCATGAGAAACATCCCTGTATCCATGTCTTGGCCTAGATTACTAAACAAAATCTCAAGAAGCTGCAAGACACTTTACACTAATTTAATTTTTCTCATGCATCTATTTTCCCCCAAAACAGCCAACAATGAATTTAGCTAATATTTTATAACTGCCAAACAATGAACAGGTGAGATTGTATATGACAGCAGCAATCTAACAGAGGAAATATAATAAAACTGCTGCCTGGCAGTCCATTCCCACTCATGCAATGTTTCTCTGTAGGCATTCCAGCTCATTAATCACATCCTGTGGCTTCAACTAAATTGGATATTCTCAATACAATAGGGAAAGTGATAGAAACTAAGCTTTGAAAATACTCTGTTAAGTCAGATGGCATTTCTACAAGGGCAGTTTGAGGAATGAGGAAAGCAAGAATTTCATTTTGCTTCACGGAGTGGCTGTAGTGAAAAAACATAAATATATTTAAGAGAAAGCTTGAGGGGGAAGATTATATTGATACAGTCATATGAAGTACAGCAAACCCTTAAGATAAGCAGTCTTACAAATTCATGGTAGACCTTACCATGGACATAAAGAAGTTGCTGGTCAATGAATTCAGGAAGTGGGGTGGAGTACATGCCCCTGTCTGTATCAATGGTGCTGAGGTGAAGATGGTTGAGAGCTTCAAGTCCTAGGTGTAAATTTCACTAACAAATAGTCCTGGTCGACACAACGGCCAAAAAAAGTGCTCCAATGCCTCTACTTCCTCAGAAGGCTAAGGAAATTCAGCATGCCCCCGATGATTCTTACCAATTTTTATTGATGCACCATGGAAGACATCCTATACGGATGCACCACAGCTCGGTATAGCAACTGCTCTGCCCAAGACCACAAGAAATTGCAAATTGTGAACGCATCCCAGTCCATCACACAAACCAGCCTCTCCTCCATTAATTCCACCTACACGCCCTGCTCCCTTGGGAAAGCAGCCAACATAATCAACGACCCCTCCCACCTTGGTCATTCTCTCTTCTCCACTCTCCTATCGGGCATAAGATACAAAAGCCTGAGAGCACGAACCATCAGACTCAAGGACAGCTTCTATCCCACTGTTATCAGACTCTTAAACTGACCTCTCATATGCTAAAAGATGGACTCTTGAACTCCCAATCTACCACATCATGGCCCTTGCACTTTATTTGTCTACCTGAACTGCACTTTCTCAGTAACAGCAATACTATGTTCTGCAGTCTGCTTTCTTTTCACTACCTCAATGTAATTATGTCTGGCATGATCTGTCTGGATGGCATGGAAAACAAAAGTTCTTCATTTCACCTCAGTACATGTGACAATAATAAACCAATACCAACAATCTTGAGAATTTC
Source organism: Pristis pectinata (assembly GCF_009764475.1). Classification (NCBI taxonomy): domain Eukaryota; kingdom Metazoa; phylum Chordata; class Chondrichthyes; order Rhinopristiformes; family Pristidae; genus Pristis; species Pristis pectinata. The sequence goes on from NC_067432.1 coordinate 14,394,472, forward strand.
AAAAGGATAACACAACATAGTAAATTTACAGAGTCATACAGTAATAGAGCAGTGGTCCATACTGACCAAGATGCCCATCTAAGCTAGTCCCATTTGCCCATATCTAGCAGATATCCCTCTAAACCAGCCTCCCAGACAACCTCGACCCACTGCAATTCACCTACCGCTGTAACAGGTCTATGGCAGATGCCATCTCCCTGGCCCTACACTCATCTTTGGAGCATCTGGACAGTAAAGACACCTACATTAGACTATTGCTGATTGACTACAGCTCCATTTTCAATACTATAATTCCAAGCAATCTCATCTCCAAACTCCGAGACCTGGGACTCAACACCTCCCTTTGCAAATGGATCCTTGACTTCCTGAACAACAAACAGCGATCAGTAAGGATAGACAGCAACATCTCCGCCACAATTATCCTCAACAATGGTGCCCCACAAGGCTGCGTCCTCAGCCCTCTACTCTACTCCCAATACACTCGCGACTGCGTGGCCAGATTCTGCTCTAATTCTATCTACAAGTTTGCAGATGATACCACCATTTCAAATAACAATGAGTCGGAGTGCAGAAAGGAGACAGAGTTTAGTGACATGGTGTCATGACAACAACCTTTCCCACAGTGTCAGCAAAGTAAAAGAGCTGGTCATTGACTTCAGAAAGGGGGGCGGGGGCAGTGCACATGCTCCTGTTTACATCAGTGGTGCTGAGGTCGAGAGGGTTGAGAACTTCAAGTTCCTTGGAGTGAACATCACCAATAACCTGTCCTGGTCCAACCACACAGATGCCATGGCCAAGAAAGCTCACCAGCGTTATTGTTTTACCTTGTACTACCTCAATGCACTGTTGCTGATCTGTATGAACGGTATACAGGACAAGTCTTTTACTGTACCTCAGTGAAAATAATAAACCAATTTAAACCTTTCCTATCCATAAGAGACTCTTGCCAGTGCTGAAACTACATTTTGAAATTGAAAGCAGTTTACCATCCTTCAACTGACTGAAGTCGGTTAGTCCTGCTTCCCTTTCCCATCCAGGCTATATAAACATGCTACTTAAAACAGGAAGAACTATTCAGCACCTATATGATTAGGTAAAATGGATCAGCTAAATGACTGAGTCTTGTGAGGCAAAATGCTTGCAATCAGAAAATCTCACTTTGCAACAATCAGTAATCGCTTGTTTCCCTACTCCCAGAACTCTGACGGTAACCCATCCCAAAACGAAGCACATCCATCTGGCATTTCTATCAATAATGCAGGTTGGATTAGTGCCATCTATGTTCCAGCCTGTCAAAACAAGAACAGTATGCTTTTGATTTACTGTATCCTCACAGGGAGGAGGTCGACTAGCTTCAGACTTTTCTCACTATCTGCAGCAGTCGGTAGCTAGCGGCAGCAGACAGTGAAGTTACCAGAACAATACATGCTTGCAGTAGTTATATTATCAGTAAATATTACGTGTAACATTACTGTTCTTCACATACATACCGTACTTATTTTTGTTTGACTTCCACACTATGTTACAAATGCTACTCATAGTGTTCAGGATTCATGGCCATTACTGGGACATATTCCTGTCAAAGTTAAAGGTTTACTGTCGATCGAGCAGAACGAATGCCTACTTCTGTACTGTATCTACCCATTTCAATGTAAGCTGCCTTGAAATGTTCATTAAAAAAAACTATGTTAAAGCTTGATAGGCTTTCTATCCCAACTCTGAAATGAGAGTGGTCATTTCAATCAGAGCCCTATGCCTGAATCTTACCCACAACTTGTGCACTTTTGCTGCAGCTAAACTTCAGATTTCAGTCTTGGTATTCCAGCTTATTTCTTCCTTTCCAAAAGTGATTTCAAAAAAAACTTCAGATGCCAAGTTATCAAAGGTAACACAGTACTTAAAATTGTCATCTTTCCACGGCTGGGAATGACATATGGAGTAATCATTGGACACAAGTCCAAAACACTAGTACATTGTTGGACCAGCATAAGAATGATCGCATACACTGTCCTTAAACCATGACCTCATAAATTCACTCTTCATTAGAAAGTTTAAAAAAATGCCATAGTCCTTTAAAGCTCATTGCCAACCCCATGTCGCCAATGTTTAAAGTACAGTTGAATATTAATGTACCGAACTCCACTACTTTGCCCAAATATTTACCAACTTGAATAAAGAAATTCTTTGCAACATTCATTTCACACTCACTTTTAATCTTTTGGAATAATTGTATATAACTCTAAGATGTCACACTATAAATAAGATCCATCATTCCAGACTACATTCTAAACCAATTAGTTGGTCATTAGCATATTACTATGGGAGCTTGCTGCACACATGTTGGCTACTGTATTTCTTGCATTATAACTGGGGCTACACTTCAAAATCCCTCTGATGATTGCAAAAGCAATGGCAAGGATGGGAGAAGGTGCAAAGTGATGTTGGGAAAGACCAACTTACTATGGCATGAGGTGGTGGCTTTTGGCCCATCAGATCCATGCCAGCTCCCAGCACAACACCCTTTAATCCCAATCCCATTCTCCTTACTTCCCTGCAGTCCTCATAAACACACCAACTCCCCTTTGGTTCTATTGCCACTTACCTACAAAAAGAGGTATTTACAGTAAATTAACCTATAGGCACATTTTTGGGAGCAAAGCAAGCACGCAGAAGAAATTCACACATTTACAGAGAGAATGTACAAACGCCAAATTCTTACCACCCGAGGTCAGGATCAAACTTGGGAATCTGGAGCCGTTAGGCAGCAGCACTCACTGTTCTTTGTACTTATGTAGAGCTTGAACTTTTCCAATTTTTACACCTATGTTAAGCAACATTTCAAACAATTTCAACACTTTTCTTCAATAAACTAAGGCTAAACTGCCTTCATTAGCAAATCCAGTGCCAAGCAGTCACCAGGTCTGCTGGAACGAAGTTCAAGCCCTTGGTTCGTGCTTGGATTGCTGATCTTATTTGCAGGGTCATATAACAACTTCGATGCCCTCCTCCTTGAAAGTTATCAAGCAATTCTTAGTAGAAAAACCACATGCAAGCACAAGATCAGACACAGTTACCATCTTTCCAAGTTTGAAAAGTCTGTTGTCATATATTTGAGGTTCAGAAGAGGATTGGCATTTTGACAATGCAGTGTTGATGGCCTTTGCCTGGTGACCAATACTGTTGCATGAGTTAGTGCCTTCTATTTACGCAAAGTAGTTTATGTAGGAAGAGGGACATAATGACTTAAACTGGAATGGGGGAAAATACTTAAAATACATTGGAAATCCAAAGATGTAGGATATTGTGTACAGAGAGCCCAAACAGTGTCCCCTATGGAGTACCCTACTGAGACTGAGGCCAATATTTTCTGATTATGACTGCAACCCAATTAAATGTGTTACTATCCACATTAACAATCAGAAATTATGGATCTCACAGACAGTCATAAAGTCACCTGCTCCAATGTGATTATATCCCAAATTTAAAGAGTAAGTAAATTACTTCAAAGCGTGATATGATCTGGTCAGTGAGAATGTCATGTCCCTGGAGGCAGCATATCAATTTACAGATACAAATTTTCTTCTTGCGCTTGTAATACCTTCTGCTAATGTAACTGTCTTAAGCATCACAAGTCACAGATTATATTACTTGCGCATTCATAGATGAAGTTTACAATATCTAAGTTCACTGGTTAAATACTATATAAATTGAAATTCACACACAGATGAAATCACCATTATTTTACATACCCCCAATGATTTATGATAACCCAATTAGTATATTTATAAATTTAAAATTGAGCTTTGTCAAGGGGCTCTGTCTCACTAACCAATCTGGCAAGCATTTTGTTGCAATAGTTTGAATATAAGCTTTAGAATTGTAATGCCACAGCATAATCATAGCACTACACAGCATAAAAACAGGCCCTTTAGCCCAACTCGCCCAAGTAGCTAGTCCCATTTGCCTGCTAGTACCATTCCTCGGACAACTGACCCAGTTGACCAAGATATACTTAGCTCTAACTGTTTTTCAGCACAAAACTTCACAACTATACATTGTAACCTCTCTTTTCCCAAATCCCAGGCATACTGAACATAGTCTAAAATTGAGCAGGCCCACGCTACACCAGATCTGCTGCCTAGACTGCAGTATGTACATTTACTTGCACTTACCACAGCTAGGTACGGAGGCCAGACTCACAGGGCCTCTACACTCCAGAGTTTAATGGCATGGCCTGGAAGGTTACTTTGCCTCCGACTGTGAAAGAGAGTGGCCCTACCCCAGAAAAACATCTGACAGAAGCCAAGAGTGGATGGGTTCTTTGCCAGCTCTTAACATCACGAGATATTTAAAACCTACCTCAAGTGAAGTAAACAAATCAAAAGATATTATTTTTTCAAAAAAATACACATAAGTTTAACTTAAAAGCATACAACAATAAATAAAAATATTGAACTAAATCAAAATAACTTTAAAAATTAGAGTATTTTCCCCTCCCAACACCCATTGAAATTAAAGTAGTCTTGGATCCAATGGCAAGGCAGACCTGGCACAGGGTTGTAGACAGGATTTCTTCATTTAATTTGCATAGCACCACTCAAGGGAAACTACATTCAGTAAAGCCTGAATCTCCAATTATTTCATTCATTTTGTAAAAAGAACAGAAGACTGGATAAAACCGTAAACCGAGTCAATGAAATTGTCAACTAAATTGCATCCAAAAACAGTGGTGGAATTCAAAATGACCCTTGGGCATTGTTTTTGACAGAGTTCACCAGAAGATTCAAAATACATTTTCATATTCATTATATTCCAATGACATTCAAGATGCAATTGTTTCTAGAACGATTGCATGAGAATTTTCCAAGCCATCACACCGCGATGAAATCAAAAAAGGATTATAAATTGAAATTAAATTCAGAAACCATTTCCACTATTCAGTAAAGGTGTAATAATCAAAACAGATTACGGTGAGCCGTCAAATCATTTGAGAGTGACAATAATCCTTCACGTTGAGTTTCACAGAACTGAAAAATTTTAAACTGGATAGTCAATTGCAAATGATTTTAACATCCCGAATGGAATCATTATCTTACATAAATCATTTGCTGTGGTGGATATTTCTAAGAGTCAATTTCAAAATCAAGGCAAATCCCAAGAAGACCCATGGTGCAGCAGACAACATGGTAATCTGTATTGATCCAAGTCTGAAAGCTATGCTAAGGACTGCTCTACCAATATTACCTTGAATGGAAGAAGGCAACAGCAATGTTCTCATGAACTGCGGCTTCACTAATCACAATTATTCTTGTATCTATTGCCATTATCCAAATGAGGTTGATCTATGCAAAGAAGTCATTTAAACCAGTTCGCATTAGCAAGGCAGCTGTCAGCTTCCATTGGGCCCATATGAATTCATTCTTCTGATTGTTCAAACCCACAACCAGTGTGACCCTTCCAGTGGTCCTTCACCAAACTTTAACAGTCTCCAGTGAATCCTAACCAACATAGACTCTAACGTATCTTACATTCCTTAGACCACAACTTATCTTAAATTCTAATTTATCTAACATCTATCATTCCCGGCCTCACCTCTGTTGGCTTAAAAATCCCTTCTGGATGTCCTCCTTCCTAAATCCACAAACCTGATGCAGGAATATACCTTAGCATCAAGCCAATGTTGTTCAGAATATCCTCCAACACATTCACAATCCACAGCAGTGGCAAACTTACTCTACTAATACCTCAATTAAATTTCATCATCTAAATTCTATGTTCAAAAAGTGTTCATTCAAGTGATGCAGGCTTTCCTGTCAAAGCAGCATATATTACTTGCCACTAAATACCTAATAAGCTGATGGTGCAAAGTCACCTTGATACATACAACTGCTTCACACAACTGAGTGCTTTCCTAGACCATTTAAGAGACAGTATTGTTGTAGGTCTAAAAGCCAAACTGGCTAAGGATCCCAGATTTCCTTCCTCAAGGACATGAATGAACTACAGGGGATTTTACGACAATCCAGAAGTTAAGGTTACCATTACTGATCCCCAGGTGATCAAAGAAACCAATGCAGGAACAAGCAAAACTGTCAATAGATCGATGATTTTTTACAGTTAAAGAGCTTAATGGAAAACAATCACTTGGTGATGTAAACAAGCACTGTATGGTTGGGATCTGTATCATTACACAAATATAAACACTTGCCTCATAATTTTAAAAAATGACAACACAACTGTCATTTTAACACAAAAATGACAGTAAAACCTTAGTGAAATCTGAACAGGTAAATTGCTTGTCCATTTTTCCCTACATTACCCCTTTTCTACTTGCACAGTTGCATCTTTGCTAGTGGAACACAAAAAAAAGGCCAATAAAGTATTGGCTGCATTGGCAACCAGGTGCAGTACAAATCAAGAGGAGTTATATTATAGCTAGATAAGCTGATGGTCTAACTCCATCTGTAGTGCTTTGTGCAATTTTTGTAACTTAATAGTCATAAAAACATAAGTGTCATTGAAGTGGTACAGGCAAGAAACAAAGATTGCAGAAGTACCACTTCCTTAAAGTTATTTGACTGGGACTTACACAGTCATGATGAGAATTCTTAAAGATGATCCAAGCAAATTGTTCAATGTGAAAAAAAAGGTAAAAAAAATCAAATAGCTTTTTTAGAAGAAGAAATTTCCACCAGAAGCAGTTTTGGAGAGGTTAACAAGATATTCTTTAAAGTAAGCTGAAGGAAGAAGTTCAAGAAGCAACAAAATAGATTTCTTGAGCGTAAGTGCTTCAAGTTCCATTTCAATTACTTAAGATTTCTAATTTCTTTTGAAACAGGATTCTTAAATAACTATTTCTGCAACTGGATCAGTAATAAGAGCTTAAGTATTCCTTTTGCTGAATTCATCATTTGAAATATCAGAGGGCAGTTGGCCCAATGCCATTCAACATGTCCAAGCAGACAGTGGATTGTCCTCTTTCGTAATTGCTTCAACTGTATGACGGTTGAATGCACAATAGACTGTGTAGTAACCCTAACTACATACAAAGAAAAACATTGCATTCTTGGGCAGATGTAGTCACACACTTACTTGTGTTGCACATAGATCTTCACAGCAATCAATGCTCGAAGTATTACAAGAAAAACCTTTATTTCAGGACCCAGGGACATGTTGCCAGCATTATAGAGTGCTCAAATAAAGGGGAAAACACCTCTCTGTTCATACTCCAGACAGGAGGTCTGAATAACCAGCCTTTGCACATTCAGCATCTAGATAAAATGCTACGGTCTACATGCATTACAAAGTCTGTGAGCATTAGCAGAGAAGACAGAGTCATTCAGGAAATTAGATTTCTTTAAAAAATCCAAAATGTGCACATGTGGGCATTTATCTGTCATCTTTGCCTGCCGAGGGAATATTTATGGGGCTTCCCTTCAAGTGCCACAGACCTTGTTGTGTTTGTTCTCCCACAGCTGTGTAATATAGGAATTTCCAGGAAAATAACCAGTGAAAGTGCACTCACTTTTAACAAATATAACTTCTTGTTTTTTCTCAATGGGTTACAAGGAACTTGATGTTGTTTCTAAGTGCAGCAATATTATTGTACTGCAATTGGCCTTCATTGGTGGTGACTACCATTGCAACATGGCCTATGGCAATCAAAATGCATCATGAAAACTAGGACCCTTGACTGCCTCATTCCCAACAAGCCTGAAGACATCAGTAACAATATGAATGCACCGATATATTTTTTTTAATTCCTCATTTAAATAGCATTTATGAAATAGCTATTTAGGAAAAAAAGCTCATAAAAGGCCATTCCATTTTAGACAAAGTATTGAATACTTAACACTGTATTCCTAATTCGGATTTTATGTAATACATTAAACTCAAAAACAAGTGCAAGTATAAAGAGGAAAAAAGGTTTTGAGCTGAGTGGGTGAGAACATGGCAGATTAAATAATTGGAAAATTGCACATAACGGAAAAGGTCAGATACTCAGTAATGCTGATGTTCCAAAGGATCTAGGTTTGCTTGTTTGCAAGTCACCAATGCCCAACATACAGGTGAGGTAAAACAAGGAGGGTGGCAAATGGTATATTAGCCTTTATTACGAGAGGATTTGATTACAGCAATTGTAGGGGGCCTTGGTGAGACTGTACTTGGACAGTCAACAGTTACCGTCTCCTTACCGAAGTAGGGATGTATCTGCCACAGAAGGAGTGCAGCAACGATACACTAGCCTGGTTCCTGGGATGCTGGTTTCCCCTTTGAGAGAACAAGTAAATTGGGACAGTATTCTCTTCAAGTTAGAAATACAAGCGGCAATCTCACTGAAACCTACAAAATTCCTAAAGGGCTTTATAGTCTAGATGGAGGGAGGATGATTCTTCTGAGGAGTCTCGGACTGGAGGCAAAGTAAGGGGTAGACTGTTTAAAACTGAGTTGAGGAGAAATGCCTTCAGTCAGAGAGTGGTGAACCTTTGGAATTCTCCACACCAGACAGTTGTGGAAGCTCGAACGTTTCAATCATTCATTTCTGAGCATTAAGGTAAATGGTGAACGATAGGAGGTGGAAGATCAACCATGTTCCTGCTGAATGGCAGAGCAGGCTTGAATGCCACATGGCCTACTCCTGCTACAAATTCTTAAGTAGTTTCTTTATTTAAAAAAAGATATGTCTAATTACAAAATCTCTTCAACTACTCTCCTTTTATGGTCCATAAGGTCCATTCCGACTTCCCAGCAGTGCAAACTCATCAGTCCCATACCCCTTTCCCCTACCTCCAACTCACTGTCTGTCACAGATGCCCTTGACTCCCCTTTGTTTCTTTTTGCCATTAACCAAAAGGGTAATTTACAGTGACCAATTAACCTCCCATCACATGAGCAGGATATAGAGGGAAACTGGAACATCCAGTTGAAACTTATGCAGTCATGCTGAGAACATGCAAGTTCCAGAGACACCACCCAAGTTCAGGATCTAATCAAGGCTCCTAGAGCTATGAGCTAGCAGCTCTAACTGCTGCAGCTGTTGGTGACACTGAATCCCCATGTGAAATTTGTTTATTTATCATTGAAAATCCCTCATTTTTATCCTTTACTGATACAATTGCAGCAAAATAGCACTGGAAACTACCAGGCTGGAGATTCATGGCTCCAAGAAACATGACATCATTGCGCTGCCATCTGTCCTATCACTTTGCACACTAGATTCAATCGATCCGCTACAAGGCAGCATGTTTCAGGCTTCTACTGCGGACAGCAGGCATTTTGCATCTTTCTGTAAATAGAAGTAATGACAATATTGCCTTCAGACTGTTATAGCATTGTGTTAAACCCTACTCTGTAACTAAAATAAAACAGAAAATGCCAGAAACGCTCAGCAGGTCTGGCAGCTTTTGCAGAGAGAGAAACGTCGTTAATGTTTCAGGTCAAAGACCTTTTTATCAGGGCTGAGAAAAGTTAGAAATCAACATGTTTTAAGTTGCAGAGAAGGGGAAGGGGGTGGTGGGAAGGAAGCAAATATCTGCGATGGGATGAAGACCAAACAAGACTGAATGACACATGTGATGATGCTGCTGACTTGTTAATCACAGCTGATCTGTCTGCAGGAGTTGAAAATAGATGATGAGAACAGAGGAGGAATAGAAGCAATGCCGAAACCAAGGTAAAAAATACAGCAAGTGCAGATCTGGAAGCATCTGTGGCAGAGAAAAACAGAGTTAACATTATACACTGATGACCTGACAAGTTCTGATACAAATAGAAAAGGCTGGTTCTCTGAAATTGTTGACTTCAGTGTTGAACCTACAACATGCCTCGTGGCAAGATAAGATGTGGTTCTTCAAGCTTGCATTGGTTTCATTGGAACCATGTAAGAGGCCAAAGTCAGAGGTCCAAGTAGGAATGGGATACAGAAATAACAGGAAACTAGGAGCTCAGAATACACTTGAAGACTAAACAGAAGCAGTCACCCAATTTGCATTTTTGATTTGTCTAATGCAAAGGAGACTACATTGAGAGAGCTAAATGCAAAACAGTAAATTGGAAGTGTAAGTCCATTGCAGCTCCACTTGTAAGGCTTTTGGGTCCTTGATGGTGAGAAAGGTTACCTCTTCAAGGGGCAGGTGTTGCATCCCCTGTGACTGCATAGGAAGGTGCCATGAGGAGCAGTTGATGGTGGTGGATAGGAGAACCAAGGACTTGCAGAGGGAACAGTCCCCTCAGAATGCTGAAAAGAGAAGGGGACAGTGGTGAGGGAATAGGGGCCACCTCACTGAAAGTGGCAGAGTTTACAGAGGATGATCCATTGAATGTGGACGTTGTTAGGATGGAAGGCAAGGTCGAGGGGATCCTATCCTTGCCCTGAGTGGGAGGAGGTGGAGTCAAGATGGCTGTGGGAGTCTGTGAACTTGTAATGAAAACTGGCCACTAAACTAAGATGGAGATAACAAAGATGAAAAATGGTGAGGAAGGGTCAGAGATGGGCCACGTGAAAGTTAGAATAGGGTGGAAATTGGCTGCAAACACGCTGCAGCTTCCAAGGTTTGTGCAAGAGCAGGAAGCAGCACCAATTCAATCATCTTCAGATTTTGTTTTTATTTCAATTTGCTATCATCTATTATTTTTTTTACCTTTGTATTTTCTATGAATTCTACTCATTTCTAACAGATCAAAGATGGTAGTTGTGGGAACTGTCCGTACATGTCCGGACATGTAACAATAGTAAACCAATACTTCCCCAAGACACTGAAATATTACACTTGAAGTAAAGCTCCAATTCCTCTTTATGGATTACTATTGAATCAGCTTTCTTGTCCTTTTAAAGGCAGTGCACTCCGGATCATAACAGCACAAAGCTAAAACTCATCACCTCTTACATTCAGAAGTCGCACGAGAATTTCTCAGTCACTCTAGGATTTATCCCCAAATTTATTTTGCATGATTGTACTCTAAAGTAGTTTGAGCACGTTTAACCATCAATTTGAGGTCACATGCAGGATTTGAGTAATGATAATTTTACAGAACCCAAGGTCTAAGAAAAATTAGCAGTTGTATTAAAAGTTCTACATTTTATGAATGATACTTGGTAAGTAGCACCCAGATTCCTGGAGTGATAGCAGTAAGGTACCGCATGGCTTAAGGATATTGCTGGTCCCATTATCATACTTTTATTGGGTAAATAACAGGAAGCAGCACTAACCATTATACATAGCCATCTCTCACCTCACTAAAGGCATCGGCTCTGTGGAACACCCTCCCCAAATTTGGCTGCCCAAAGAACTGCATCTCCATCTTGTGTTTGTTTCATGGTGGCACACAAGCTGTGATCAGTCATGAGAGGATGGGCCTCACACTCAACACCTGCAAAACAAGCATCTCTACCAGATGCAAAGCAATGGTCTCCAACCATAAAGCTCCATGGCAAGACCTCAGAAATCATGGATCCGTTCCCATATCTCAGAAGTCATCTCTCAGTGAAGGCAGACATTATAGATGAAATTCACCACAGCCTTCAGTGCACCAGCATATCCTTTGGCCCTCTGAGGAAAAGAGTGCACTTATATATCAAGAAGCAAAGCACACAGGGAACCCTGCCTTTCTGGATATTTCTGAGACTACTTAAACAGGTACCTTAAAACACTGGAGGGATAGGACCAACACAGTCCACAAAAGATCCTCCAAATCCACTAGAGAGATAAACAAGCCAACATCCCCAGCATTAAGGCCCAGCCAACTCCATTGAGAAGGCCACATCAATCACATATCCCACACCAGACTCCCAAAACAAACACACTATTCCAAGGTCTGCCCCAGCAAAGGATTATCAGGTGGACAGAGGAAATTATTCAAGACTTTCTTGAAGCATCCTTGAAAAAGTGCAACTGCTGGGAAACCCTGGCTCATGTTCAGTCAGAGTGGTGAAGGATGGTGCTGAGAACCAAGTTTGTGCATTGAGATTCAGGGAGGCTCGGCATTAACGACTGGAGCAGAACACCTCACAAACTACACTCCTTAGGTAAGGAGTGTAGTTTGTGAGGTGTTACCTTACCTTACCTACCCTACCTGTGGCAGAGTCTGCAGGACCCACACTGGATTCAACTGCCACCTTAGAACCCACAGAACTGGAAAGGAAGAAAAACATCTTCAATCCTGGGGGAGCCAAGAACAACTTTTGCTAATTCAACTCAGGAACAACAAGAGGAGAGCCCAACAAAAAAAAATTAGCTCATACATTTAAATAAACTGCAAGTCAACAAGTTTTATCATTGGCATAGTGCATAATAAGAAAATCCACCAACAGAAGTATCCTCCAATATAATTAATCTAATGCTTTTTAAAAAAATATTTAAAACAAACCCCTCTTTACACATGTCCCACAACAAATTGTCATCTTGGGAGATTTCAGTATATTTCTGTTTGAGTCTGTTTCTGTTAATTTCTTCATGTTAAAACAAAATTGAAATATTCAACAACATTGGAAAGAAGGAATTTGATATTTAGTGTCTTTGAATTCAGCAAAGTAGACCTATGTTTGTCCATGTATTGTCATCAAATTCTGCTGCAGTTACATTACCTCAAAAAGCCTTTCTGTCTGCATGGATTATTGCCCATCATGAGACCCACCAAGAGAAAGCAAATCCTAAACAATATCAAATTCCATTTCCTCAAATAAGATATTTTAAAAATTATTAATAATACAAAACTGTAATGCGGCCTCAGCATCCTGGCAACCGATCAGATAGTTTGTGTTAATCCATTCTATACTCTGCCCTGAGGATCAGACAATCACTGAATGTTCCCGCAATAGGTTTAATCCTCTTGTATGAAATGTTATGAATCAAGTACGGAAAGCCTATGCAAAAATATAAATTAAGATTGCACTTAGAAGTTGAAACCTTTCAAGTTATTTATGCTAAAAGCTGACTTAGGGTAGCAATTTAGTTCATGGTAGTTATGAACCACTTGAATTCAAGCCAGAGTTTACAAGCCTATGGTTAAACGTTAGCAACGCAAATAGGTTTTGCAATAGTCCTCATCTCCAAATGCAACAAACAAAAAAAACATGCCTTAGTGGAAATAACAATTAAGTAACAGCGAACAAGTTTTCCATCTATGAAAGGTGTCCAACCACGGAATTGTTTTGACATCAGAAGCAAATGGCTCCTCATTCATGAATTTGGTTGTTTCAAATGATTTGAATTAAGAGCTAGAAGTGTTACAAAAGGACCTAATGTCATTTGAAACAGTTTGTAACAGTTGTTCCACATCACAATTGTTTTTAAACATCAGCATTTAGAAGGAACTTAAATGTTAACATTTTAACACAATGCCAGCATTTTAAAATCTTTCTAGCATTGCTCCCATCATCCAAAATGCTCACGGCAAATTGAACTACCAGCATATATACATCCATTATTTTACATTACCAGCTGTTTACCAGACATTGCTGTCAAGCCTCTCTGAGTCTAACGTTGAGTTTCACAGTAATGGACATCATATTCGAGTTGGTCTTTGAATACTCTGAACTTATATTTGCTAGTGATGTATTAATTATGATAGGGGTTTGAACAAATATAAGCCAACAAAAATAAACTTGAGTTTAACTCAACAGGAATCCAGTGAATGTTGGACAACCATCGAACAAGTATTCACAACTGGATTTGTCTTTCTCTTCATTCAAGTAAATGATTCATCGAAAGCAATCTAAATTTTTGTATCCTCTCCCTCTTTAGAAAAAAAACACACTGGAATGGTCAAATTTTCTTATCACTCTACACAAACCAAAGACCACATGGCTGCCCCAATAATTTACAACTATTCCTGCAGAGCATCATTTTGTTTTTGAAGAAGCCCCACATTTATATTGTTTCTTTCACATCCCCTCGAGGGTCCTCCCCATGAACAGTTCACAAGTCGGAAATGCAGCCAAAAAACTGAGTTCCCACACGGCAGAAGATGCCTGCAGCACTGCAGCAGCGGCAAATCCATCCCGCCAGTCTCCCAAACACTTGTTCGTATGTACGAGCTGTACATAAAAGTCTGGTGTTCTTAATCTGTATCCCAAAGTGTATTATTTGAAGTACAAGAAAGTACTTTCTGAAGCACAGGAAATAAGGCAAACAACATCCACACAGGAAATTCCAACAGGTGGCAACATGATAACAACTAGGTTGTTAATAGATTATGCCCCATCCCTGCAGATCCCACCAAGTTCAAAACTACCAATTCATTCAAAAATTAATCTCCACTGGACATAGAGGGTACAAGCTTCACCACAGACGGGGATTGGGGGGCAGGGGGGGAGACGGGGATTGGGGGGCAGGGGGGAGACGGGGATTGGGGGGCAGGGGGGGAGACGGGGATTGGGGGGCAGGGGGGGAGACGGGGATGGGGGAGACGGGGATGGGGAATGGGGAAGGGGGCGGGGGATAGGGATGGGGGAAAGGGGAAGGGGGCAGGTGGGGGATGGGGTGTGTGGGGGGATGGGGGGATGAGGGGACGAGGGGACGAGGGGACGGGGGGACGGGGGGACGGGGGAAGGGGGGACGGGGAAAGGGGGAGGGGAGGGGAGGGGGAGGCGGGAGGGGGAGGGGGAGGAGGGGGAGGGGGAGAAGGGGGAAGGGGGAAGGGGGAAAGGGGGAAGGGGAAGGGGGAAGGGGAAGGGGGGAAGGGGGAAGGGAAGGGGGGAAGGGGGAAGGGGAAGGGGGGAAGGGGAAGGGGGGAAGGGGGGAAGGGGAAGGGGGGAAGGGGGGAAGGGGAAGGGGGGAAGGGGAGGGGGGAAGGGGGGAAGGGGGAAGGGGGGAAGGGGGAAGGGGAGGGGGGGAAGGGGGGAAGGGGAGGGGGGAAGGGGGGGAAGGGGAGGGGGGGAAGGGGGGGAAGGGGAGGGGGGAAGGGGGGGAAGGGGAGGGGGGGAAGGGGGAGGGGGGAAGGGAGGGGGGAAGGGGAGGGGGGGAAGGGGGAAGGGGGGATGGGGGGAAGGGGGAAGGGGGGATGGGGGGAGGGGGGAGGGGGGAGGGGGGGAGGGGGGAGGGGGGAGGGGGGAAGGGGGGAGGGGGGAAGGGGGGGAGGGGGGAAGGGGGGGAGGGGGGAAGGGGGGGAGGGGGGAGGGGGGGAGGGGGGAAGGGGGGAGGGGGGAAGGGGGGAGGGGGGAGGGGGAAGGGGAGGGGGGAAGGGGAGGGGGGAGGGGGAAGGGGAGGGGGGGAGGGGGGAAGGGGAGGGGGAGGGGAGGGGGGAAGGGGAGGGGGGAAGGGGAGGGGGAGGGGGGGGGGGAAGGGGAGGGGGGGGGAGGGGAGGAGGGGAGGGGGGGGGGGAGGGGGGGGGGGGAGGGGGGGGGAGGGGAGGGGGGAGGGGGGGGGAGGGGAGGGGGGAGGGGGGGGAGGGGAGGGGGGGAGGGAGGGGGGGGGAGGGGGAGGGGGGAGGGGGGGGGGGAGGGGGGGGGAGGGGGGGGTGGATGGGGAGGGGGGGAGGGGGGGAGGGGAGGGGGGGGGAGGGGAGGGGGGGGAGGGGGGGGGGGGGGGGGGGGGGGAGGGGGGGGGAGGGGAGGGGGGGGGAGGGGAGGGGGGGAGGGGAGGGGGGGGGAGGGGGGGGGGGAGGGGGGGGGGGAGGGGAGGGGGGGAGGGGGGGGAGGGGGGGGGGGGGGGGGGGGGAAGGGGAGGGGGGGGAGGGGAGGGGGGGAGGGGGGGGGAAGGGGGAGGGGGGGAGGGGGGGGGGAAGGGAGGGGGGGAGGGGGGGGGGAAGGGGGAGGGGGGGGGGGAAGGGGAGGGGGGGGGGAAGGGAGGGGGGGGAGGGGGGGGGAAGGGGAGGGGGGAGGGGGGGGGAAGGGGAGGGGGGGGGGGGGGAAAGGGGAGGGGGGGGGGGGGGGAAAGGGGAGGGGGGGAGGGGGGGGGAAGGGGAGGGGGGGAAGGGGAGGGGGGGGGCGAAGGGAGGGGGGGGGGGAAGGGGAGGGGGGGGGGAAGGGGAGGGGGGGAGGGGGGGGAAGGGGAGGGGGGGAAGGGGAGGGGGGGAGGGGGGGGAGGAGGGGAGGGGGGGAGGGGGGAAGGGGGAGGGGGGAAGGTGGGGGATCGGGGGCAGGGGGGACGGCGGGGACAGGGATCGGGGGGAGAGAAGGGGA
Source organism: Pristis pectinata (assembly GCF_009764475.1). Classification (NCBI taxonomy): domain Eukaryota; kingdom Metazoa; phylum Chordata; class Chondrichthyes; order Rhinopristiformes; family Pristidae; genus Pristis; species Pristis pectinata. Next base: position 14,410,592 of record NC_067432.1, read on the forward strand.
TGGTGGGAAAGGAGGGGACGGGGCCGGGCAGGAGGGCGCTTGGGCCGTTCCCCCCCGGGCCTACCTGGTGCCGCTCTCGGACTCACCGTGACTCCGTAGCGCAGGGCCAGGCCCTGCAGCGTGTCGCCCTCGCCTACCGGGTGCTGGATGTAGCGCTCGGCCAGAGGCGCCGACACGCTGGCCGTGCTGCCGTACGAGCGCGTCTTGGTCCGGGCCAGGCTCTGCGACAGCTCGGCCTCCGACTCGTCCAGCCCCGCGGCCGCCAGCAGCGCCTCCGCCATCCTCCGCCCGGCGGCTGCGGCAGGAGAAGCGGGGGGAGAGGGAGCGGCTGCTCCCGGCCCGTGTGTGGCGCAGCCCCCACCGCCGCTGCTCCGGCTCCCGGGGACGGGAGGAGCCTGTGGCTCCGGGACTGCCTCCGGACTCCCCTCGCCGGCTGCCGGCCGCCGCTCGCCAACAAACTTCCCCCACCCCCGGTGCGAGGAGCGAAGGGGAAGGCGTGGAGGCTGGCAGCAAAATATGGCATCAACCTAGGGGCAACATCGACCTGACGGGCCGAGTGGGCCGCTGCTGTGTCCTCTGTGCGCAGCGTGCAATATTGCACCCAGACCCTGAAATTTCATTCAGATACTGAGCACTGCATTGGTGTGAATGCTGCTTATCTGATGCTCTGTGCCTGTGGTGCAGTTTTCCATTGCACTTGTGCATACAGAAAATATCTTTATTAGTCACATGTACATCCAAACACAGTGAAATGTACACTTTGCATTGAGTGTTCTGGGGGCAGCCCGCAAGTGTCGCCACGCTTCCGGTGCCAACATAGCACGCCCACAACTTCCTAACTGTACGTCTTTGGAATGTGGGAGGAAACCGGAGCACCCGGAGGAAACCCACACAGACACGGGGAGAACGTACAAACTCCTTACAGAGAGCGGCCGGAATTGAACCCGGGTCGCTGGCACTGTAAAGCGTTACGCTAACTGCTACACTACCGTGCCTGCCCATGTACTTGTGCATATGACAATAAACTCAACTTTTGACTTTTACTCAGAGTTATAGAGCATGGAAACAGGCCCTTCAGCCAACCAAGGCGTCTTTCTAAGCTAGTCCCATTTGCCCCTGTTTGGTCCCCATCCTACCTTTCCTATCCATGAATCCCTGGATCAGGACAACAACCTTTCCCTCAATGTCAGCAAAACAAAAGAAAAGAAGCTGGTTATTGACTTCAGGAAGGGAGACGGTGCACATGCTCCTGTCTACATCAACAGTGCTGAGGTCGAGAGGGTTAAGAGCTTCAAGTTCCTAGAAGTGAACATTGCCAGTAGCCTGTCCTGGTCCGACCACGTAGACGACATGGCCAAGAGTGTTCACCAGCACCTCTACTTCCTCAGGAGGCAAAAGAAATTTGGCTCGTCCCTGTTGACCCTCCCCAATTTTTATCAATGTTTCATAGAAAGCATCCTATCTGGATGCATCATGGCTTGGTCTGGCAACTGCTCTGCCCAGGGCCACAAGAAACTGCAGAGAGTTGTGGACATGGCTCAGCACATCACGGAAACCAGCCTCCCCTCCATGGACTCTGTCTATACTTCTCGCTGCCTCGGTAAAGCAGCCAGCATAATCAAAGACCCCACCCAACCCGGACATTCTCTCTTCTTCCTTCTCCCATCAGGCAGAGGATACAAAAGCCTGAAAGCATGTACCACCAGACTCGAGGACAGCTTCTATCCCGCTGACTATTGAATGGTTCCCTAGTGCGACAAAATGGACTCTTGACCTCACAATCTACCTCGTTATGACCTTGCACCTTATTGTCTTCCTGCACTGCACTTTCTCTGTAGCTGTGACACTTTACTCTGCATTCTGTTATTGTTTTTCCTTGTGCTACCCCAATGTACTGTGTAATGAATTGATCTGTGTGAACCATATGCAAGACAAGTTGTTCACTGTAACCGCGGTACATGTGACAATAATAAACCAATTCCAATTTCAAATGTTGTTTGAACATTGTAATTGTACCCGCCTCAACCACTTCCTCTGGCAGCTCGTTCCGCACACCTACCGCCCTCTGTGTGAAAAACAACTTGCCCCTCACATTTCCTTTAAATCTTTCCCATCTTACCCTTTAGTTTTAGACTCCCATACCACAGGACAAAGACTGTGACCATTCACTTTATCTATGCCCCTCACGATTTTACAAAACCTCTATAAGGTCACCCCTCAAGCCTCCCTCACTCCAGAAAACAGTCCCAGCCTATCCAGTCTCTCCTTATAACTCAAGCCTCCAGTCCTGGCAACGTCCTTGCGAATGAATCCTCTCTGCACCCTCTCTAGCTTAAACACATCCTTCCTATAGTATGGTGACCAGAACTGTGCACAATATTCCAGGTGCTGTCTCGCCAATGCCTTGTACAGCTATTTCAAAAAAGTCTCTGGAGGGACAAGGGGGTTTCAGCTGCCCTCTTTGCGTCCATTTCTGATTGAAGTCAGACTCTGTTGAAATCAGTGGAAAGTAAAATCATCTGGCAGATAAAAATAGTGCTCTACGTGAACCCACTATGTTAAAATTATATCCATTTACATCCATAAGAATTGTGGCTTGGAATCTTCTTCTCCTCTTCATCACGGGAAAAATCAAAGGGCAGAAATCCAAAACCGTGGATCTTGTGTCTGATTAGTATGGGTGATCCATAAAAACATTCAAATGCATGTAAATTGTGTCTGATGTTTGTCCAGAGTCTGTGGAAGATGAAAGTATGTTTTAAACGTTTAAGATGATAATGTAATGGAGTTGCAGAAATCTTCCCACAGAATGACCATAGTCTGTACTGCCTAGTGAATGTTTGCCATGATGTAAAGATTTAAATGCTCATGTTACAGTACTGCTGTAAATATTGACACAACAACCAACCAAATATAGTGCCAAATAAAGGGAGAACTAGCCTTTGCCTAATACTTTTAAACATTTTGTATAATGAAAGGAGGTAATATTTGTAATTATAGTATAGGCTATTTTATTTTCTTCATTTAAGTACACTTGGATGTTAATGAGAATGGTAACAACATATTTATAAGATAAGATTTCTTTATTAGTCACATGTACATCGAAACACACAGTGAAATGCATCTTTCATGTAGAGTGTTCTGGAGGCAGCACACAAGTGTCACCACGCTTCTGCACCAACATAGCATGCCCACAACTTCCTAACCCGTATGTCTTTGGAATGTGGGAGGAAACCTGAGCACCTGGAGGAAACCCACACGGACAAACTCCTTACAGACAGCGGCCAGAATTGAACCTGGGTCGCTGGCGCTGTAATAGCGTTATGCTAACTGCTACACTACCTTGCAATATGAGGTTAGATATGAGGTTATAGGAAAACAATGTAAATTGGTTGAATTCTGTTCCTTAATTGGAATCTCATTAAAATTAGCTGTACACCATTGTCAGTTACACAAAGTACTAGGAAATAGCTAGAAACCCAAAGCTGATTAAACTCCACCCAGGATATTTATTTAAGATAAGATAAGATAAAATCTTTACTAGTCACATGTACATCAAAACACACAGTGAAGTACATCTTTTGCGTAGTGATTTTTTTGGGGGCAGCCCGCAAGTGTCGCTAGCATCCCATTTGTACTAATAAAACAATTAACACTGAAGATAGAATAGCTCACTAAAGATGTCATGTGCTACCTGATCCAGTGTAAAATTCGATTCTAAAGAAATACTGGGATATAACAAGTAGAATTTGACATGCCTTGATATTTGCACCTCATTAACTTTGATTTTTCTCCCAGAACTTGTACACAACTGTTAGAAGCCTTCAGCACCAAAAGAATCGAAGCCTTCAAACACGTCACCTAGATCAATCACTTACAGAGATCAGGGATTTTCTTTGCGATCAATAAAGGGTTCTAGTCAGTTTCGCTTTGCCCTTGTTAGTTTCTTTTAAATTCTCCTAGTCTTGGTTAGGAGTTGTGCCCTAGAAATTTTATCTCCTATTCCAATATTTTTTAGTGTATCAGACAATGGAATTTTAACAACAGTCCATTTGTTGAACACAGTTGGGACTGCAGGAATCTTCTGCCACCTGGGTACTCAGTTCACAGCTGCATTTTCAACATGCAAACTGTCCAGGTTATGAACAGTTCTCAGAACGAAACCCTGTCATAAACTGGGGAGGACCTGTACTCATTTGTCACCATGGGGCAAACTGCTCTGAACGTATATGAGCTCAGTTGCTGCTCACTTGAGCAGAACTTAACCAGAGGCTCACTTTATCATCATTTAAAGGGCCCAACCCTACCTGGGCCACTTCTGCAGCATCTAAGAAGTCATAGATAAGTTTTTCTTTAAGGTTATTCTTTCTGACCATGCCCATTCCCTCCGAGCCCACCCCTCCCAGCTCTGCTGCCAGTGTCATTGACTCCCAGTAGCACTGCCTTAATCTGCCAAACTCCTTGACCAGCTCCATCTTTGCCCTGACCCCTTGCTTCGTCTTTCTAACCCTTATAGACCCTTATCTTTAACCCTCACAACACGTCCTCATAATTTCCCCAACTGATCCTGTCTCCTGTCCCCTTGTGACTTTCCCCCTTCCTGATCCTCTGCCCTCCTTCATCCATCGCTCAGCTTCTTCTGTGCACTCTGTCCTCTGTTGTGGAGGGAGCTGAGAGGTGAAATATATTTGTGCGTGTTTAAGCTAGTAGGGTGGGGAGAGTGGGGAATGGTGATGGGACAGAATTGGGGAATGAAGGTGAAGTAGAATAGGGGGTTGGTAATGGGTGGGAGGTTTGCATAAATGCATGTCAGGCTCCCTTGGAACGCTTTGACTTTTTAAACGCAACACAATTTGTAAATGAGTATCTCTTTGGTAGATACAGAGGTTCTCTTTGTCTTCTGCTGTAATTTTTACAACAGATGCAGAAGGTAACCTTTGCAAATATTTCTAGATCAGTAGAATTAGAATTCAGCAAGTCAAATTGTATGGCCATACCAACGTAAGATTTATCTCAAGCTTTACTGCACAAATTGTCTGAAACTCAAGGATTTGTTAATTAAGCCAGCTAATATACCTTCAGGTTTGTAAAGTGGAGCAGAGGATCTAACTGGATCAGATAAACCCACAGAAAAAAGTTTCATTGCCTCAGTCTTCCAAAAAATAAGGGCACTGTCCCAGGGAAAACTTATCCACTTGACCATGCTACGGATAAGAAGATAATAGAAGTTCTGATAATTTAGCTAACCACTCTACTCCATTCATTAGATTGGTTAACCATTAGTATGAATGTCAACTATCTAAAGTGTTTACTCCTAAAATAATCTCACCCGTCTGCAGTAGTCCTGGGCACCAATGTGAATTGCAATTAAGTAGTCAACAATTCTGAAATACCAAAGTCCAAGTGAATGAATCTGAATATGTAGAGGTCAAAACAGAGAATATTTAACAACCGATATTTCTTGCATTTAATCTGTTAACAATCATGGTAATAAATCCATCTGAAAATATTGCTGGAATCTTAGCTAGCAAACAAAACTTTAAGAAGAGCATAAGTAGATGTATATACCTTATTCCACAGCAACACAAGTACTAAGATAATTTATGAAGAATGTACAGAAAAACTTGCTATTTGAATGATAGCAGAGAAAATGATAAAATGACAATTGTTTAACATCCTCAATTTCAACAAGAAAATTACTCATGCTGGGTATATATAATAAAAGAGTTTTTATTGACAAGTCTGTGCCAGTCAATGAAATGCAGGTGGGGCAAGGCATTTTACAGACCAAATACACTAGTCTAGTACAAAACAAGCAAAGTCAATTCACTCAGAAATCTGAATCTATTTAAAGAGTAGCAGAAGCAAACTATAATAATTTGTCCCTGTTGAAGGAGGATATTTTCTCCAGAAAGAAAACAAACAGTAATGATGATTACAGATAAATTACATGCACAAAATTGAGTGATCTCAGTCTCTTGTAGCAGGGTAGCCTCAAGGCTTGATCAGCAGAGAGACACAAGAGATTGCAGATGCTGGAATCTGGAGCAACAATCTGCTGGAGGAACTCAGCGGGTCGAGCGGCATCTGTAGGAAGAAAGGAATTGTCAACATTTCGGATTGAAACCCTGTATCAGGACGTTGATGCAGGGTTTCGACCCGAAACGTCGACAATTCCTTTCCTCCGGCGAATTGTTTGTTGATTGACAGAGAGTTACTCAATCATCTTGTTTGTGACTGACTCCTGCATTGTCACTAAATGCAGATAAAAATGCAATCATCTCTCCTGTAAGTAATCAATGCCATAGAATAAAAATAAAAGACAACTTAAGAAAAAGATTGATCAATAAATGAGAGAATGACGATAACATAAAGAAGGCAAGAAACAGCAGCCTGTATCACTGTGTCTGCTGGGTACATGGTCTTCCCATAACAGACAGGTTGGTGCTAGAGATTGCAAATCGTTGTCAGGAAGACAAACAGGGTTGGAAAGATGCAAGGAAGGGTGATCAGGAAAAAGTGTGGAAAAAGCAGAACATTTGGACTTAGTGGAGAAAACAATGAAACCTGCTGGAGGAAAGCAGGAACAAACATAACTTTCACATTTTATAAACAATGAAACCTGCTGGAGGAAAGCAGGAACAAACATAACTTTCACATTTTATAAGCATATGGAGCTGATCAAGGGTAGAACTGTATGCTAATCTTTCAAACATCAGCAGCATGTGGCAAGAGGAAGTTGTAACAGTTGTTACGACACGACCAGAACATTTATGCTGTTGAACTTGTACACCTACTGGGCATGACCATGTAGAAACAGGGTCATTCTGCTCAAAAAGTCCTTGCGCAGAGCTCTCATTTATCTCCAACTTCAGATTTTTCTGGTGAAAAGTCATTGACCTGAAATTTTAACACTGTTTCTCGCTTCACAGATGATGCATGACTTACTCACTATTTCCAACATTTTCAATATTTATTCTCGATTTCCAATATTCTTTTGCGTCATTCCTTTGGCTTTTTTCTTTATCCAATTTCCTCTTGAATGAATCCATGCTATCACATCAACTGTTCCCTGTGGTGGGGTGTCTCATGTTTTGACATTCTGGGCAAAGTTTCTCCTGAATTCCTTGTGGGATTTATTAGCACCCATCTTTTATTTATGGCTTCTAGTTTTCATCTCTTACACACAGGTGCATCTTCTCCATATCTATCCTATCAAACCCTTTTACAATCAGAATCAGGTTTATTATCACTTACATATGTTGTGAGAATTGTTGTTTTGTGGCAGCAGTACAGTGCAAGACATAAAAATTATCATAAGTAACATAAATAAATAAATAGTGCAAAGGAGGAATAACGAACACTATTTTCTTGGGGTAACAGTAATTCTTGCACTGTACTGCATAAAACATCTCCAGAGAGGGGAGAGAAGGCACACAGAAATGCCCTGTTCCCACCCAGCAGAAGATGCCTACAGCCCCTCAGCAGCCAGCAATTCCAGCCCCATCCATCCCGCTGGTCTCCCAGACACTCGTTCATTAGTAGAGAATGTCCATTAAGTTGAGATTCGTAACCCAAGGAGGACCTGGAAGTTCAACAAGACCTTATTTGTTGCTCCATCCCAGTGATGTCTCAGGCAAAGGACCCAATAAGAAATGTTCTGGGATCATCTGGAAAAGCAGCTGAAATTGTTCTGGTAAGCTTTATGGATCGTGTTTTCAGCAGAGCAGTAACCTTGGGTAGGGGGGTTATGTCACTACTGAAGCAAGCACTCTATAATCAGGCAAATCTAAACCTTATAATGGTTCTGGATTTCTCCATCCCTTAATTCAGAGGCTTCTACACAAAGTCATAGGTTCCCATGGGTGTCGGACAAGCAGCTTCCTGAAATAAAGGGAGCTGGTTAAAATGCCCGATGGAGACACAAGAGATTGCAGATGCTGGAATCTGGAGCAACACACAGAATGCTGGAGGAACTCAGCGGGTCAGGCAGCATCTATGGAGGGAAATGGACAGTCGACAGTTCGGATCAAGACCCTTCATCTGGACTGACCCAAAATGTAGACTGTCCATTTCCCTCCATAGATGTTGCCCGACCCACTGAGTTCCTCCAGTGTTCTGTGCATTGTTTAAAAAGCCCCAGCTGATTAGGTCATTTATTGAATTTTAAGACAACATTAATCAATACAATTCCATTTGTCTTATGGAAGAAATACAAGGGCATCACTTCAAAGGCAAGGGAATACAATGAACCAAAAAAAGACAATGAACATGCAAATGATAATGCCTGTAATTAAAAATAGTTACTTCATAGTGGGGAGGTGATATCGTGCACTGAAGCACTAATGCACATCTGTGATGCGCAGAATGCTGGCTTTTGTGTGATACATGCTGAGTGCTGGTGATGACATTTTCACAAGGGAGGAAGGAAAACAAATCATTAATCCATACTATTCTTTTCAATCTCTGAGCAACATGTTCAAAGTAATGACACTGTGAAAAGACTGAGAACAGGCTGAGGAAATTGAAGTATATTTTTTGTTAATTTACTATAATAACAAACAAAATCACGGTGAAGGCTACTTTGTACACAGTAGTCTTTTTGAACAATCTTCTATGATTGGTGGAAAATCTGTATTTCATGAGGAGGCCATTACAGAAAGAAAGACTTGCATTTTTACAGCACCTTTATAGCCTCATGTCCCAGACCACTTTATAGCCAACGATCTTGGAGTATGTTTATTTTGTTTAACATGGAACACACAAGCTATAAAAAATTGCAATTCAATAGGGATCTAATAATCTGATTTAGTAATCATAATTGAGGGACCAATATTGATGAGGAAAGCAGTAAGAAAATAGGAAATAGAAACCCTCTCCATTCCACCTTTCATTAAGGTCAGGCTTGATCTTGAAAGATTAGCATACAGCACTAACTCCAGAATCCTTGATTCCAATAACGTCTAGAAATCTTGATCCGTGTTTTATATACACACAATGATCAAGCCTTGACCTCTCTCTGGGGTAAAGAATTCACAGTGGCTAACCTTAGGGTGAAGAAACTTCCTTTTATCTCAGTTCTGAACAGCCTATCACTTATTCTGAACAATTATTAAACAATATTTGATATTGAGCCACATATTGGAGATGATCATGGTTTGCCTTGTGGGCAATGATTTTCCAGGCTTGTCAGGAGAAGTGCCTTTCTAGAGTCATAGAATCATAGTGAGGTACAGCACAGAAATAGGCCCTTTGGTCCCCCAAGTCCATGCCAACCATCAACCACCCATTTACACTCAGCCTACATTCGTACCATTTTTATTCTCCCCAGATCCTCATCAACACCCCACAGATTCTGCCACTCACCGACACACCAGAGGCAAATTACAGTGGTCAATTAACGTATCAACCCCATGTCTTTGGGATGTCGGAGGAAACTGGAGCACCTGGAGGAAAGTCCTGAAAAGTCAAAGGTTTACAACTAATATCTGGAGCATTGGAAAAGGATTATATTGATGATTCAGTGACATTAAGTAGCATTCAGGGTGGTCATGACTTGGAGCCATTGTACAAAATGTATGATATCATACATCTTTCCTACTTTTTTGGGAATGGTTCATATGTGTACAATGTACTCAATAAGCATCAGAGCCATTGTGGTCTAGCCTTACTTCTATAAACAGTGTAGGATTTCCATCCCATCTCTGGCTGATGAATGGGAAAGAGAATCAAGGTAGTGAGAGGAATAGCCAGGGACCCACGGGATCTCCCCCAGCATGGCAGTCGAGCAGTCAGGAAGTGGAGGAGAGATGATTACATTCAGGGAAGGAGGTAAAACAATGCCAAGGGAGGCCTAAAGTTTCCTCGTGGGGATGGGGCAATGCGCTTGTCCCTCCTGGGCATAATCATGATCTCTTCAGATTTGCCTTGATGTTGCCAGTAATTTACAACTTGGTCAAAGGCAACACCGTTGTGAACACATTTCTGAGTCAATATGGGAGCAGCAGCTTTAATCATGGATCGTCCGACCACAGAGTGTTGTGGGATTTGGTGTTCGACCTTGCTTACCTCCTTCAGTTTTAACATGGTATTGGTATTGGTTTATTATTGTCACTTGTACCGAGGTACAGTGAAAAACTTGTCTTGCATACCGTTCATACAGATCAATTCATTACACAGTGCATTGAGGTAGTACAGGGTAAAAACAATAACAGAATACAGAGTAAAGAGTCACAGCTACAGGAAGGTGCATTGCAGGTAGACAATAAGGTGCAAGGTCAAACAAGTCCATCTCATCATATAAGGGAACTGTTCAATAGTCTTATCACAGTGGGATAGAAGCTATCCTTGAGCCTGGTGGTACGTGCCCTCAGGCTCCTGTATCTCCTGCCTGATGGGAGAGGAGAAAAGAGAGAATGACCCGGGTGGGTGGGGTCTTTGATTATGCCGGCTGTTTCGCCATGGCAGTGAGAGGTAAAGACAGAGTCCATGGAGGGGAGACTGGTTTCCATGATGCGCTGGGCTGTGCCCACAACTCTCTGCAGTTTCTTGTGGTCCCGGGCAGGGCAGTTGCCATACCAACTCGTGATGCATCCAGATAGTGGTGCATCAATAAAAATTGGTGAGTGTCAAAGGGGACATGCCAAATTTCTTTAGCCTCCTGAGGAAGTAGAGGCGCTAGTAAGCTTTCTTGGCCATGACGTCAATGTGGTTGGACCAGGATGCCACTATACATGCATGTTATAGTATCATACAGCATGGAAACAGGCCCTTTGGCTCAACTTGTCCATGCCCAGGCAAGATATCTAACTGACCTGGTCCCATTTGCCTGAGTTTGGCCCATGTCCATCTGGGCCTTTTCTATCCATGTGCCTGTCCAAATGTCTTTCAGGCATTGTAATTGTACCCGCCTCCTGTCAATGGGATGGTGGGTGGAAGGTGGAATGGGGAGGGGGAAGACATCAGGGACCCCATGCTGGGATGAGTCTTGTACATGCACAGGTATTTGACACCCCAACTATTGTCCCAATCAATTTCCTTAGAGCCATGTGTGCTCACCTAGTAATGCAGCTACATATATGCACTTATCCTCTGGCCTGAAGGGTTGTTGGGACAGGTACACAAAACAATTCCTAAGCCTGCTTTTAATCCAAGCTAAAAACAAAACGTTTTAACTTCCCTTGTTGGTCCTCCAACCCCCGAAAGATTTGGAAATCTGCACTGCTGAGGCCTAAAACTAAAATCAAAGTCAGTGGGGGTGACCTCAGAACCCTAGCAGTCTCTTGGGGATACAAACCATCTGCTGGAAACACTTAGCCAGTCAAGCAGCATCTGTGGGAGAAAAGGAATCGTCGACATTTCAGGTCGAAACCCTGCATCACGACTCAGTCTCTTGTGTCTCCAGTCTCGTGGGGATGTTGTGTTTGCCTTCTCAGATATTCAGGTTATTAATCTGACCCACTGAGAAGACACCCCACCATGTCAATGTTTTCCCCAAGCAGAGAACTGTGGGGGTTAAAAGCAGGACCGGGAAACTATGAGGAGGGAGGGAGTCAAGTGAACATTTTTCGGTCAGAGGATGAATTAAGGTCATTCAATCGAAAATGTTCAAGGGACATGCATTTCCAGAGAATGAAGGAAAATAAAGTGAGTAGGTAGGTAGGTGGAATTAAACAACAACTAGCCAGGTTATAAAAAACAACATCCTCATGAAATAATGTTCTGCGTAAAAAGAAAGCACAGTCTCCTCTCCTTCCTGGAAAGATTTTAAAAAAGAAATTGTTCTATGCTGCTGCATAGCTGCCACCTGAACCATGCCTCACTGAACCTGAAACTAGATCTAAATGACGCAGCAATGCTGAGCCTCTCGTTCCTGTTTTGTACCACATGTCACCTTGAAGGAGAGCTGAGGAGCATTCCTATTTCACTTTGTCAATTCTGTATTCAGTTAAAACATAATTGCAAAGTTAATAGTACAAGTAAATAAAGTTTCCAAGAGAAGGGTTACAATAAACACAGTTTGGATCAAATTACATAGCATAGGATGAATAATATTTTGCATTTCTGCTACATTTAATTTCTGAGTTCATTGGAATTTTTTTTGTGTTGTGGAGCTTTTCTGTTACAAAGATCAAAGACACAAACACACATGTGGCAGATAACGTGAATCATTCTGGTGGCTTTAAACCAAAATAATGGAACCAAGTCTAGTATCATCATTTACCTCCCTTGACTCAATAACCCTGATTTTGCAGTAGCAATGGTGTCAAAGGAAGAGTGTAGTATAATGATTAAGTTTCTGGACTAGAATCCAGTGGACTGGACATGAGTTTAAAGCCCAGTATGGCAGCTGGAGAATTTATGTTCCATCGTTGGCAATGGTAGAAATGTAAATATTGTTGTTCAGTAAAAGAAGTCTGCCTTGGCCAAATTATGACTCCCAACCCACCAAGCTTTTCATTTCTGGGGCATTTAGGGATGGGCCTAGTCAGTGAAAACCATGACCAGTGAACATATCAATTTAGAAAAGAATTATTGGCATTCACAGTGTGGAAGTGGCTGTATGTGTCCTACTCTTGCTGCACTGGCTGTACCTTCTTCAAGCAAATCAAAGGGAAATCAGTTGAATTAATGAAACAATCAAAAAAAAAACCAGCAAGTGCTAAAAATCTGAAATTTAAAAAAATGCTGAAACATCATGGCAGATCAGGCAGCATCTGTTGAAAGAGAAACCTTCAACATTTCAGCCAAAGATCCTTCATCAGAATTGGTTCTGAAGAAGGGTCTTTGATCTGAAATGTTAACTGCAGATGCTGCCTGATCTGCTGAGTGTTTCCAGCATTCTCTGAATTACACTTACTTCCTCAGCAAGGTCTCTGGTCCTAGGCAACTAATTTTATACAACTTTCTTAAATAAGTACCCCAAAATAGAATGGACCTTAAAATAAACTATTATTAATGTATTTATCATACTTCAGACTCCACCTTAATCATATATGCATGCTCCAATTTTTATTTAACACTCTATAAAATTGTCATAAAGTTATTTAAACATTGTATTTTCTCCCTTCTAGCTTTGCCTGTGAGAATGCTTCAGTGTGTTTGACTGCTTAGCTAGTTTGATGTTGTGACTGTTGCTGGACACCTGACATCAGCAGGCATGGGAAGGTTCTTGTCGTAGACATCACTAGATCTTTTTCAGGTATTTTTTTCAACTTCAAGAGTGAGTCAATGAAAATAAAACAAAACTGCAGATGCTGAAAATCTAAAACAGCAACGGAAAATTGCTGGAACCACACAGCCCATCAGGCAGCATCTGTGGAAAGAGATAGCGAGTTAGTATTTCCAGTTAAAGACCCTGAACTGGAAAAAAGAACAGAGAGAGAAAAACTAAAACTAATATTTTCTCTCTTTCCCAGCTCTAATGAAGCGCCTTCAACTTGAAACATTAATTCTGTTTCCCCTTCCACAGATGCTGCCTGAACGGCTGTGTTTCCAGTATTTTATGTTTTCATTGAAGAGTGGGTCCCCCTGCTTTACTGCTGCCTGCAGCTTCCAGGCCATCCTCAGAGGTATGTAATGGTCATCAATGGACCAGATCATCCTGCACCTGGCCCACCTGTCCAGGTTTATTTTATTTAAGTAAAACAAATAAAAAAAACTTCAATAATGTAAAGTAAATTAAAAATATATTTCATTAAAAATATATTTTAAATGGTAACAAATAATTAACAAAGTTACAACAGAATAAAAAACTCAAGCACTTACACCTATTCTTTTGCAATGGGGTGAGAATTTGTATACTACTTACTCCTGGTGTAAAACTGAGGAGCCATATGCAAAGTCTTTCTCTTTAGCATGTCACTGCCCCCAGCACATTCTTAGCAACGCAGAAAGATGTATTTCACTGTGTGTTTCGATGTACATGTGACTAATAAATAAATATTTTATCTTATCAATGGTGTATCTGTCAGATGCAGAGGAATTTGACCTCTAGCACATAAAAGACTTCCATCAATCACTGTGCTCACAAAGCACTCTGAGACGTACTGATTGCAAAAGGCTGAGAGGCATTTGTTTGACTGGATGAAGGGTCCAGTCCTGATGGAGGGTCTCGACCAAAAAACATCGACTGTTCATTTCCCACCACAGATGCTGCCTGACCTGCTGAGTTCCTCCAGCACTTTGTGTGTGTTGCTCCAGATTTCAGCATCTCTTGTGTCTCCAAGGTATTGGTTTTCTTTGGAACAGAAAGCTATCAGTCAACTCGAACTGATCCTTTAAGTTTTCCTGAGTAACTTAATTCCATGAATAGGCTGGTCTGAAATACGAATATCCAAAAAACTGCAGATGTTGGAAGTTTGAAATAAAAACAGGAAATGCTGTAGAAACTCAGCAGATCAGAGTTAATTGTTTCTCTTTTCTCTGATGCTGGCTGACCTGCTGAGTTTTTCCAAGACTTTTTGCTTTTATTTCTGTTCTGAAACATAGTTGGTACAATTATAATATTTTGAGTCTTTTGCATTAAGAAACCAAATGATCTGCTCTCCTATATTTTTGCCATGGTGAAGCCTATCATCATAGTCCTTACTGCAGAGAAACAGGTATTGCTCTAATGGCATCAGCCACAGTTGAGGCTAATTTTAACTTCTGGCAATAGTGTAGATTTCCATTGACTTTAATAGAACGGAAACTCAGAGATAGTGTATAATGACGGATAATTTGACATTGTTCACTTTACATCCAGTGTCAGAATGACTCCACTTTACCATGGATCATCATTCTCAAAATAGCCATCCCTGCCTTCAGTTGTTATTCTTGATCAGTCGATAGAGACTTGATTGCATCAAAATGCATGTATTGTGTGCACTCCATGAAGAGCCAGCATTGACTTACAAAGGATTTGCCAGCTCTCGTGCATCTTTGCTGGCTCCAGTACAGAGGGAATTTGTCTCCTAAGTGTTGGTTTAAAGTGAAATTATTTCCACAGATTGAAAATAAATTGCTTTAATTTTGATGAATAAGGCATCAAGTGAGCAACGTGGATACATATTTTAATACTAAATCCATTATTTCATACGTTCAGTCTGGAGAAGTACTGAATTAACATGTGGTAATTTCATAACAATTCATATGCGAAGATTTCTTAAAATTAATTATTTTAGCTCATGGATATAATTTCCATTCTTTCTGTTGCAGAGTCTGATGACATTAAATAATGCAGCAAAAATGGCATGAGAGAGAAAAGGTAGAAAGTTATCAAATACCAAATCAGGTTTTAAGACCTTTGGTGAACTGTCTTTACCGACATCATTAATACTATGAAAAATACTTCGAAAATTGGGTCTGCCAGTGATATATATGTCCTTTTCCTTTGTTTCCTTAAAAAGGTGTTACCCATAATACAGTTATTGTGTTTAAAAATATCCTTCATTGTATAACCATGGAAAGATGTGATATAATTTGCCATGTACAACTAATGTTATACAAAAATCTGAGGTATGAATTTCTCTCTTAATGTTAATATACTAATTATAACGATGATATATTCTATCCAGAGTAGAAGTGAGCTATTGGCCATAATATTTAGATTTTGACAAATATTTCATTTCTGTAATATTGAAGTTGGCAGAGTTGTAGATAGTGAGGAAGGTTGTCAACAGGTTCCGCAGGATATAGAACCAGTTGGAAATATAGGCAGAGAAATGACAGATGGTGTTTAATATGGACAAGTGTGCACTTTGGAAGGTCAACTGCAAGAGAAAAGTATACAGTAAAGGGCAGGACCATTAGGAACATTAATGTACAGATGGATCTTGGGGTGCAAGTTTGTAGGTCCCTGTAAGTGGTGACATAAGTAGATAGGGTGATAAAGAAGGTGTACAGCATGGTTACTGCCCATTGGTTGGAGTGTTGAGTATAAAAGTTGGAAAGTCATGTTGCAACTGTATAAAACTTCGGTTAGACTGCATTTGGAGTAGTGTGTGCAGTTCTGGTCAGCCTATTACAGGAAGGATGTGGAGGCTTTGGAGAGGGTGCAGAAGAGGTTCACCAGGATGTTGCCCAGATTAGAATGTATTAGATATAAGGAGAGGTTGGACAAACTTGGATTGTTTTCTCTGGAACAGTGGAGGCAGAGGAGCAGCTTAATAGAAGTATATAAAATTATGAGAGGCATAGATAGACTCTTTCTCCCCACAGTGGAAATGTCAAATATTAGAGGGCATAGGTTTAAGGTGAGAGGGGGAAAGTTTAAAGAAGATCTATTACATTTTTTTTTAAATACAGAGTAAGGTGGGTGCCTGGAATGTGCTGCCAGGGATTACTCCATCTGCCAAGTTGTTGCTCACTCACTCACTCACTCACTCATCTTGTCTCTATCCTCTCGAAGCCCCTCTGCATCCTCATCACTACTCACACTCCCACTTCGTTTTGTGTCATCAGCAAACTTGGAAAGTTACATTTGACCCTGAGCTATTCTTATAGCTAGTGAATATATGGGGCCAAGCATTAATTCTTGTGATATTCTACTATTCACAAGCTGTCAACCCAAGAAGAACCTATTTACTCCCACTCTGTTAGCCAACTCTCAATCCAAACTGTAATGTTATCACCCAATTCCACATGCTCTAACTTTATTCAGCAGCTTCTTGTGTGTGACCTTATCAAAAACCTTCTTGAGAACTAAATATACCACATCCACTACTTCCTCCAGTTGTCCTGCTAGCTAAATCCTCAGAGAACTCCAGTGGAATCATCACACATGATTTGCTTTCATCAATACATAATGACTCGGCACGGTAGCATAGCTATTACAGCGCCAGCGATCGGGGTTCGATTCTCGCCGATGTCTGTAAGGAGTTTGTACGTTCTCCTGTGTCTGCATGGGTTTCCTCCGGGTGCTCCGGTTTCCTCCCACGTTGCAAAGACGTACGGGTAGGTTAATTGGGTTTAAACTGGGCGGCGCAGACTCGTTGGGCCGGAAGGGCCTGTTACCACGCTGTAAATAAAATTTTTAGAAATTATAAAATTAAAAAAATTTAATTCAATCTTTTAATTATTTTCTAAGTGCCTAGATATTGCATCCTCCCATCAACAAGGCAGGAGGTTGCTGAATCATTGTCGAGGTTATGAATTCGTGTTACTTCAGTTGCATGTGACAGTAAACATGTTGAATAAATATTGACCACCTTAGTCCAGATGAAATAGCAGTCAGACAATGGAGTTACTAATGGCTAATCAACCAACATTAATGTGCATAGGTTAGCTCAGAAAATTGAAGCTAGACAGAGGGGGGAGGGGGAAGGAGAGAATGGGAGAGAGGGGGAAAAGAAAGAAAGAGAGAGAGAGAGAGGGGGGAAGAGAGGGAGGGGAAAGACGGAGAGAGAGGGACTGAGTTTGTGTGTGTTTCTTTGTTACTTTGTTTGTCAGTTACTGGGCAATATTAAATGTAGTACTAACTAAACCGAACAAAACTACGTATGTGATGATTGGAAGGTGACATTGAACAGGCAGTTGATGACCAACAGTATATGTCAACTACTTCACTGGATATATATTTGTACATTTGGCAAGAGTCAATGTTTTCACAAGACTAGACCATCATTTGAATGTGAATAGGGCAAGTCCTCAATATTTGACAATTATTTTTCATAAGTCTCTGTATTTGTACAAATAAACTACCTCAAGACATGAAACAACACCAAGGACCTTTTGAGCTACAATGGAAAGGGTTCTACAAGGTATAGGTCACTGTCTTTACAATCATGACGATATACTAAAAGATAGAAGCACCAAAGAATTAAATTTCTTGAGTATTGGAAGAAAAGTACAGTAGGCTGCACATATACAATGCAAAGCTCGAAGAAACAAGTGCATGTGCTTACTGTAGGTGGAAACTTGTCTTGTTATAAAAAAAGATGCAAATCAACCGCAACCGGTCAGAAAAAAGTTGGCTATTGTTAGGGCAAGGAAACTTGGAGAATGCAGAACTTAACCAATTCTTAGGCATGCTACAGTGGTACGCTAGAGTCCTGCAACAATATTGCATCAGTTACTGAAAAAAGACAAAAAGTGGAATTGGAGCAAACAACAACAAAATACATGTAATTTATGTAAGAAGCGTTTTGAAAGAGGTTTATTTGGTTCACTGTGATACAAAACGTATGTTGAAACTTGCTTGTGATACTTCAAATTATGGGGTAGGAGCTGTCATGAGTCATGTAATGGATAGCAGTCAAGAAAAAAGCAATTGTCTTTGTATCACATACATTGATGAAGAGTGCGGGAAATCATGTTCAAGTAGAGAAAGGTATTAGGAATTGTCATCAAAGTGAAAAGTTTCATCAATTCTCCTTGGGCAGATCTTTTACTTTTGTCACAGACCATAAACTTTTATTAGAAATCCTTGTTCCAATAATGGCTACGTTGAGAATTCATTTCTCTAAGTAAGATTACATGATCAAATATAGAAGTTTGAAACAAAATGTGATTGGAGATGTGATTGCAAATCATTTGTTTCTATTTGAGTGCATTGAATTGCAAACCAGAAGATTCCTCTTAAAGTTAGAGCTATAGAGCCATGAAGAGAAACAGCATGGAAACAGGTCCATCAGCCCACCAAGTCTGCTCCAATCATCAAGCTCCCATTTTCACAATAACCTTACCCTAACCCATTTGATTTTCCCCACATTCTCATCAATTCCCCCAGATTGGACCACACACTTACACTCCATTATCCAATTAACCTACCAACCCACACACTTTTAAGGATGTGGGAGGAAGCCAGAGCACTTGGAGGAAACCCACACAGTCACAGGAAGAATATGCAAATTGTTTATCATTCTTCTTTAGACCACTCAATCTTGAATGTTTTGTCACACTTATGCATCGAGAGCCAGGCTAAATGCATTTACCACATGTATCAATGCCAAGTCACATGATAGCCCTCTCAGTGGTACATGTAGTTCTTGTAGTCCAGTGCTGGACCTAGTTGATGAGCAATCATTGACAATGTGCCATATGATTTGTGTTCAGCTACACCTACAGTGTGGGTTGCCTTGAAGACCCAGTGGTGATAGTTAGCCATGCACAGGTTATACCCTGTCCAGAACTTATCCAGCTTGGTCCATTGGTGGTGGGGCATGTGGCCCCAGGTGACTGTAGGGTCTGTTTGATGGTGTTTGCAGCCTCACACAGGAGAATTTTTACTGTTGTTTTCTAGCGTAATGCTTGAACAACTTTGGGTTTTGTGTTTCCTCTCCTCGAGGAATCCTGGAGTCATCTCCAGATGTGATGCAGTCCGATGGCCTTCATGATATCGTGGTGCCAGATTGGCTGTGAGCAGCAAGAGGTTTCTGCCAAAGATCCACATGAATGCTCCCTGGTAGCCAGGTGAAGAGGGCAACTGGTAAGATATCATTGTCAGGGAATGGGAGTTAAAGCCAGGGCAAGAAAGGTCCATCAGCCCACCAAGTCTGCTCTAGCTGACAAGGAAACCAAACACCTAAAAATGATTTAATTTTTATTATCGCTTCTGTTTAGGAAGACTGCCCGATCCAATACAAGATCCAATTATAGATAAACTGGTATCAAGGAAAACGCTGATTTTATTCCATGGTTGTAAGGCTGTTACTGCCCCTAAATATGCATACCCAAGACGGTGACAAGCAAAAGTCCCTCCAGAGTACAATGTTAAATTTTCTATTGCTTGTTTAACCACCAGCCTAGCCCTTCACAACAGAGTTAAAATAGGAAGTGATGTATCAGGTCCTTTGATGTCTTTTGTGCTGTTTGATTAATGAAGAATTTTTTTGCCACTAATCACCAGCCTTTTATATGTTCTCTGCAAAGTAGTACAGAAAGACTCTTCCTGCTTCTTGCACAGTAAAATAATTCGTTTCCATGACAACCAATGCCCAGCAGCAGACAGATCAGAAGGAATAAAAAAGGCAGCTTGAACCTGATTGAAAATCCTGAATATGATTTCAGCTGTTTAATCAGGTCTGAAACTTTCTCAATTGGTGTGACAGGTCCAATGTATCACCGCTGACAGCTGATTTTTCCGAGGACTTTGCGGCTTAAGGTAAATCAAAATATAATTCAAAATGTGTAACAGAATGATCATTTTGTCGCAGTAGGTAATGTGAAGTGTCAGGTTTCAAAGAAATGAACATTACCATAAAAAAAATGCAAAGAGCTCTACAGAAAGACAACAGCAGTGCAGCCAAGTGTACTGTGAAGGAACAAGGGATACATAAATCTTACTAAGCAACAACGCAGACGATCATATAAAGAGGTGACTTTTTTTTAATGTAACTTTTAGTTCCCCTTACCTGAATGCCAAATCTAAAAATAAGATAGTGATTTACACAGTGCTACAATTTGAAAACCAGGCTGAATGAGCTTCACACTGACAATGTATTTTTGTTAAACTATCTTGTTTTAAACAACTAAAATATAACATCAATTTAGCTATTTTGATGTTGGGAGTTTCGTGGGAGAATCCATAGAAGTCCCAGCATGTCAAAATTTATAGTTCACTAACAAGTTACCTTTGTAAACTCACCCCCTTAAACCAAAACAGTTCCAGCTAATGGATTTTGAAACAATCACTAAAGATTGTTTAGGATTCCAACTGGAATTAGAATCACTTTTTTTTGAAGTACCTTGGATAATGGGAGGGCATGTACAGGAGGAGGGTACTTAGCCTCTTAAACCTGTATAGCATTCAGTGGCAGTTCTGTGATCTGACTCCATGTTTCCATCTTTGTCTTTATCCCTTTAAATGCCAGGCTTTCGTTAAGTGTCTACTATCTCACCCCTTCCCAGATACTTGACACCTGCCAGATTTAACGGACTGGATTTGCATATGTCCCGCAATATTGAACAGAGTTCACCTCAAGCTTCAGGCATTGGCAAATGGATCCGAGACGTGATTCCCTAATGGAATATTGGAGAAGCACCAACAAGACTGAGCCCTGCCAGTGAATACCATGTGCAGTCCAGCAACAGAGGAGCTAACAGGTTCAACCTTCTGAGTGTCTGTAGGGCAGGCACAGTAGTTATAGGGCAGGTACGGTAGTGTAGCAGTTAGCTTAACGCTATTACAGCGCCAGCGACCTGGGTTCAATTCCGGCTGCTGTCTGTAAGGCATTTGTATGTTCTCGCCGTGACTGCGTGGGTTTCCTCCGGGTACTCCAGTTTCCTCCCACATTCCAAAGACGTACAGGTTAGGAAGTTGTGGGCATGCTATGTTGGCACTGGAAGCGTGGCGACACTTGTGCAAAGATGCAATTCATTGTTTGTTTCGATGTACATGTGACTAATAAAGAAATATTATCTTATCTTAAATGTTTGTGGATTTGAGAGTTTCGAACAACATGATTTCCACATTAACCAACTACTTGGGCTATTTTTATGGCATTTTCTGTTTACATTTCATATTTCCATAATTTGCAGAATTTTGCTTTCATTCAGTTGATGGCTAATGACAAAATTAAAAAAACAATTCCAGCTTTGGAATTTCCAATTGTTTTTTCCTCAATCACTAAAACTTTGCAGACTGTGTAACTTTTAAAAGTACAATGATATCACACTTGACTTAATGAATATGCCAGAATAAAAATGTCACCAACTACTTGCAGCAGTAATTCACAGGTCTGTCCGTAGGCATTCATCACAAAGTAGATGTCACACAGCCTACTTTTACAATCTTTATTGAGACTGACTGCCACTTTATGTTTTATACCTGACATGAGGAATATTTGCCATTTTTGTCATCATCACAGAAAGAGGGATTACATGATTAATAGTTATTGTACCTGTATGTATATAAATTCTTGTGATTATTGGAAAGGTAACTTTATCTTGTCAACTTAATATAAACTGAACATCTTTCACTTTTAGAACCTTTACAAGGCAAAACTGAGACATTCAAAATCTTTCATAGCCATTGTTTAGCTAGGAATTAAGCAAAATAGTCAGCCAAAAAACAGTAAGATTTAATCAGTTTGCTGAGTTCAAACAAAATCCATCCTGGATTAAGCAAATCTCCAATTCATCTTTGCACTGTTACACAAAGTGATTTTCTGGAAGTCATGTCTATCAAATACATGTCACTTCATTGCTCTGTATTTGGCCAGTCAATTGGAACTTACAATAACAATTACATTAGAGACACAGGGGGCTCAAGCATGGCTTATGTATATTGCCATCAAATTTAGAAATAGAAAGAGGAAGGTGAATTTAAAAGGGAACATCACATTCTCCAAATCTACCCAAGTACCTCATTTTGACTTAATTATACTTGAAGTGTGTCTTTTAAAACAGAAGGCAAATTGGTGTCTCAAGATCCCATGAATGAAAATGAGATGGATAATCAGTTAATATGCTCTTAATGGAGTAGATTGAGGAAAAACTGTTAACTAAGGTAGCTGGAGAACTCCCTGTCCTCTTGCAATAGTCATGGAATATTTAGTGCCCACATGTGAACAGGCTGATAGAGCCTCAGATTAACACTTCACTCTCAAAAGTACTTGCTGTATGCAACATTTTCACAGTCCTGTACTGTATGGTTAATCTTAGAAGGAGAAATATCAAATCTACTTCAATGTATAACAACATATTGTTGGCATTTGTTCAGTTTGATAATAAGGAACAAGCTTTGAGTTTCTCTAAGAGTTCTCTCTCTTCCAACCTTTAACCCTCAGACATCTGTGCTCAATTTTAGCCTCTTGCTCACCCCCACATTCAATTGCTCCCCCTTCACAGTTTAAGCTCCCAACATCTTAAACTATAGAATTCTCTCCCTGATCCTTTCCGTATCTCTTCTTCCTTTTTTTCCTGTAACATGCTCCTTGCGTCTTTGGCCAAACTTTTGGTCATCTTCTCAAATATCTCTTGTGCAACTCAGCCTCAATGTTTATTTTGTGACATTCCTGTGAAGTGGCTTGTAATGCTTTGCTATGTTAAAAGCACAATATAAGTGGAAGTTGTTTTTGTAGCTTTCGAGAAGTAAAGGGCCCTGACCAAGACATGAAAGGAAATAAATGATGTTATGAAGATTCATTGTTTATGTATGTGTGAGTCAAAAAACAAAGACAGTCAAGGATTAGACTTCCTTAGAATAATGTTCTCTCTCATATGAGAAAAAGTAACCAAGAGTGCATATAGCTTCAGGAATGTGAACAGTCAGTGGCATGACGATGGGAGAGGTCATTGGTTTGTGATGAATGTGAAATGAAAGTAATGTGAGTTTACACAGTGTACATCAGTTATGGGGTCTCAACATAACTGGAAACTACCTCCTGCTGTAATGTATTAAAGGTACTATTTTGATCCCAGTGTCCATTTTCAAAGCAATGCAAACCAAGGCACCAGGTTATACTGCTCAGTTTGCACTACTCTCTGGCCCAGGAACAGTGGAGTTCTGTGTTTGCGTACCTGAAACTTAGGTTATAGTAAAGATGTTAAGATGGGAAAGAACAGAGTTTCATTTGCAAAACTCCCCATAATAAAATGATGAGCATTGAAATACAGTATTAAAATACTTGAAGTAGAAAGCCTACATTGCCCACTGCAGTGACTTTCTAATACCAACTAATTACTGTTGCTGCATCTAACACCTCTGCTAATAAAACAGACAAATTAATTTTGTTCAATGTGTTGAGGTTTTAACACTAATCTTTGTTAGTTTCTTGGTGTCACATTCTTGAGAAATTGTCCCAAGCACTTGCTTTAATGCAATAATGCAAAATCAATTTGAAGACCTGAGTGAATTTGCAGATTGCATTTTACATTTGCAGTTGCACTAATATCAGGAAGCTTTATTTGGGAACTGTTGAAACTGTTTTATTCTAAGCTAAAATATAAACAAAGAAAAACTGGAAATCTCATCAGGTCGAGCAGTAGCAAAAAGGAAAGAAACAGAATTAATGTTTCAGTTGATCCAAGATCATAAACCTGAAATATTAATTCTGTTTCCCATTCAGTAGCCAATCCCTGACCTGCTGAATAGTTTCAGCATCAGATTTCTACTATCTACTTGGCCATGGTGTTTCGGTGGTTGGACCAGGACAGGCTATTGATGTTCAGTCCCAGGAACATGAAGCTCTCAATCCTCTTGATCTCAGCATCATTGATGTAGACAGGTGCATGTGCACCGCCCCCCTTGCTGAAGTCAATGACCAGCTCTTTTGTTTTGCTGACACTGAGGGAAAGGTTGTTGTCATGACACTAAGCTCCCTATCTCCTTCCTGTACTCCGACTCATCGTTATTTGAGCTATGACCCGCTACGGTGATATCATCTGCAAACTTGCTGATGGAGTTAGAGCGGAATCTGGCCACACAGTCATGAGTGTTGTTGCCACATCTGCTGTGAGTTAACTAAAAGATGTAACAACACGCATGTGATATTTTTCTGTGTAAAATAAACCATGCTTCCTTTTTAAAGGCACGCTTTCCAACTATCAGGTCTTCTGACTATGTCCTGTATGTTCAGTGATGGGGAGCAGCTGGATGTCAAGTGTTTCCAATGAAAATTAAAAAATAGGTTTGACTGACTTTCATCACTACAGGGGAGAAAAAGCAGCCATAACAGCAGACAGACAACTCTTACATTTTGCAAGCTGACCAGGAGCCTTAATGCTGAAGAATGGATTTATTTAAATACTGGATACATTCTTTCTGATTCTAAATTCAACTAAAATGCAGTCAGCAGGACATTTACCTTCGTCACTCAGACTTCCCCACCCACTTTCCACCCAGCAAATAACAATTTCCCACCGAGTACCTGACAAGTTCCATCTGTTCTGAAGGACCTTTGATGGTTTGAACCCTCCTCTTGATGATCAGGTGCAATAGATCCAGTTTTGTGCCAATACAAACAAAGTGGCAGTGTGAGTTTTGAGGAGGATTCAGGTGGATATAAACATGTCATGTGAGAGGGTAGATGGAACATAAAGTGGAAAATCTGAGATATTCCACTTTGGTAGAAAAAGCAGAAAGTGGTCGTTTTTAATATGGCAAGAAATTGAAAGATGTTTGTGTTCATTGAGATGTGGGTGCCCTTGTACATGAATCACAGGAAGTTAACGTACAGGTATCTGAGGCAATTACAAAAGAAGTGGTACATTGGCCCTTACTGCAGGAGGATTTGAGTACAAGCATGTGGAGAGGATAAAATAAGATTAAGGTAGGATTGGTG
Organism: Pristis pectinata; assembly: GCF_009764475.1. Lineage (NCBI taxonomy): Eukaryota > Metazoa > Chordata > Chondrichthyes > Rhinopristiformes > Pristidae > Pristis > Pristis pectinata. Next base: position 14,435,797 of record NC_067432.1, read on the forward strand.
TAAATGAGTGGTTGATAGTCGGCACAGATTCAGTGGGTGAAGGGCCTGTTTCCATGCTGTATTACTTGGACTCTTGTGGTAGAAACTCATTTTACTTCAATTCTACGGGACTTTGGTGAGATTCCATCTGGAGTGTTCTGTACAAGTCTGGTCTCTCTACTAGAAGCAAGCAATACCTGTAATAGAGGGATTGCAGCAAAGATTTATCAGTAAGATTCTTTGGATAGTTGTTTTGCCCTATGCAGAGAGATTAAATAGATGGGGGCGATATTCTCGAGAATTTAGAAGAATGAGAGGTGATCCTATTGAAATATACAAATTACTTATGGGGCTTGACTTACGATACAGGGATGATATTCACTCTGGCTGGGGTGTCCAGGACCAATGGTCACCATCTAAAAATAAGGGATCAACATTCAGGATAGAAATACCTTCACCCAGAGGTGAGTGAATCTTTAGAATTCTTTAACCCGGAGGGCTGTGGAAACTCAGGTACATTCAATCCAGAGATCTTCAGACATTAAGAGAAGCAAGGGGTGTAGCGTTAGTGCAGGAATCTGGTGCTGAGGTAAAAGGCCAGCCATGATCTTACTGAATGGTGGTGTGGGTGTGGTATATGGCCTACTCCTCCTAATTCTTCTACTCTGTAGATCACTGATTACGTAAAGGCAGGTTAAAGAATCCTTCAGGTGGTTCTGCTGCTGATTCAGTCGACTGTGGAACTGAACCATAAAATGAGAATGATTCCAGGTTCAATCACCTGTTTGCCTTTAATTGGACAGGATAACAGTGAGCATGCATCAGTTCCACTGATAGGACAAATAATGAGCCAAACTTTATCCATCCTGGTTGCCAAAAAAGTGTCCTCTGCAGGAAAATGGGTGAAAACTGCTTTAAGTAGCATGACCTCTTCTTTATGGTTTAACAGGCACAGATTGCACATGAAGATTGGTCATTTTGGTGACCTCCCAAACCTGCGGCCTTTACCCCCAGAAGAACAAGGTTAACAGGAACAATTGGAACACTAACATCTCCAAGTCAGATACTGGCATTCCTTCATTGTCTCTGGGTCTAAATTCAGGACTTGCACGCCCACCAGTACAGTGGGAGTACCTGCTCTGTTGACCATTCAGGAAGGCGGCTCACCAACTTCTCAAAGGTGATTAATATCTTGATTATGATTAATATCTGCTGCCCTTGTCAATGACAGCCACATCTCACAAATAAATAAAATGTAAAGAACAGATGTGTGGATAGAAATTATTGATAACATTAGATTTAAATTATGTAATGTAAAATCACCAAAAACATAATTTTAGGGTCAAAGGAAACGAGGTGACGTCAAAGTGCACAGATCAAAGTAACAATTCAACAGTATTAATAGTGGGTATTCTTCTGGTGTCAATTAAATGTTCCCAATTATATTTTTGTTCACTTTAAAAGGTCGAGGTGGTACACAACCAGAGGAAAAAGCAGCCAATTGGCTGGGGAGTGACATGATTGTGTTATACAACATTAGAAAAAGGAGTAGTAGGCCATCTGGTCCTTCGAGCCTGCTCCACCACTCATCACAATTTGGGCTTTTCCCCCACCTCATGGCCATTTTCAGCACATTTAGCCCCTTGTCCCCAAGAAGAGTTCTTACTGTAAATGGTGCAGCTGCTAATTAAGGCAGAAGCTGATAATTGTTTCAAAAGTATTCTTAACCCAAGCCCAAACCCCAACTGAGTGTTTCCATTCTGCTGAATAAATAGAACTCTCTTCCTTCCATCACTTTATTAGGCGAGCCGACGGCCACATTTGAGCACTTTTCTGCCACAGCTTCAGTGAACTATTCTGCTCAGCATTTGCTGGTTGTACTCCCTTCCACAAATGGCCTTACCTGCTTCTTTGATAAACAGGTTGGTTTTGGTGAAATGAATGGGGTGGAGTGCTATCCTGCATTTACCTTCCATTAAGAGACCGACTGGGAGTAAACCGGTCAACCCTGAAAATGGGGCAGAGATCATGATGCACAATTAACCTTACCTTGTTGTCTTCAAAGTAGGCACATTGAGAAGGCAGCACAAACTTGACAATTACTCATAGCTGGAAGCACTAATCACTCTATTCATTAGGTTATCACCTTACTATGTGGATCCTGTCCCACAAACTGCATCACTGGTATCACACATAGCTCAGTCCGGCACCCAACTAGCAACATTCGCAAGTCAGGACTTGCTTCTAATCTTCACAGCCTACACCTCATTCTCACACATTTACCATCGTACAAGGCTCACACCATACAAGGTACAAGTTGCCAGCTATTCAGCCATGACAGGCATGTCAGCCAACTACTCTGCACAACGCTAATGAGTACACTTGCAGGTCGAGGTGGTGCACAACCAGAGGAAACAGCTGCCAGCCGGCTGGGGATAGGCATGACTGTGTTATACAACAACATTAGAAAAAGGATAAGTAGGCCCACCTGGTCCATGGAGCCACTCGTCACAATTGGGGCTTTCCCTCATCTCATGGCCATTTTCAACATATTTAGCCCCTTGTCTCCAAGGAGAAAAGCTCCAACTGTAATTGGTGCAGCCACTAATTAACCACTGACTGTGGGGCAGAAGCTGACAACAGTATACTGATATTTCATTTCCCCCTCATATTTCATTTCCCCCTCAGCCTGGCACCTGAAAATGTGAAACAATGCAATTTCATTCCTGGATTGCCCATTGTGTTTTCATCCTGGTGTTTAAGGGGATTGATTGCATTGCTGGAGATGGAGCAACATTTAAATTTCATATTTCTTTCTAAATGGTTCTTTAATAAATTTAGCATCTGTAAATCTTTGTTCTTTCTTCCTTTTAACCTGCTCTCACTTTACTGCACTTACATTGATAAAAGTTGTTTCTGGTTCAGGACTGTGCAACCTTCATGCTCCAAGTCACCCTTTAACATTTCTATCTGCATATTGGCTGCACACAAATGCAAGTCAGAGATATAATTGCAGCTAATGGCTAAATCTGCTGAACTGGCTCTTCATATTAATTATGCTGGGGGTGGGGGGAAGAAATCACCTTGATCTAATGGAACTTGCATAGATCCACATGTGTGGGTCTGCAATTCTATTGCTTCCGTATGGATTTGCTTACTTACATTGAAGAGTGCAACAAACGTAACTGCTTTTCTCAAACACTAAAGAGCTCTGTAGGTGACTAGTTTCATGGTTACCATTACTGAGGATAGCTTTTTATTACAGTTTTATTTAGTTAGTTGTATTTAATTCCCCAGCTACCATGAGAGGGTTCAAGTTAATGTACCTGGATCAATAATCCAGGTCTCTCGGTCTAGGCCCAGTAACTTAATGCCCACTACACTTCGAAGCATCCTCAGTGTACCAATGCACCATACCCATTATAGCACAAGCTCATAGCGGGACTATTGATTTCATTATCAGAGACGAATTCTCATATTGGGATTAGATCAATACTCTTCATTCAACTCTACAATTTACAGCAACATTAGTATTATGGTAGAATTGCATGACATCCTTACATTATCGGTGCTGTGGAACAAGATGAAAGATAATACATTTATGGCTGGAAACCCAGTCATGTTTACATTGGAAGGGCACGTATTCCCTTATGCATTTGATGGCTATAAATATAATGTGTTCATTTCTAAAAATGTCATTGTTAGGGAAATAATTGCCTTTGGATGGTGACAACTGAGCACTAGTCCACTTCTGCGTGGGTTGAAATAAATCACAGGAAAACATGAGGAAAAAAGTTTTTCTTCTTCCATCATGTGCAATTCAAGGACAAAACCCCACAACAACTAATGACACTAACGTCAATTGATATCAACCAGACACCTAATGATTGAGAAACAGAAGAAAACTTGTTGAAATTGAACTGTTGTGTGGTGAGCTCAACCCTATTGGACAACTGGGTTGTGAACCATAGAACCATACAGCACAAAACAGGCCCTTCGGCCCACCATGTTGTGCCGTCCATCAGACCACCCTCACAGTACCTAACCCCTTCCTCCCGCATATCCCTCTATCTCACATTCCTCCATATGCCTATCCAACAAGCTCTTGAACCTGTTCAATGTATCTGCCTCCACCACCACCCCAGGCAGCGCATTCCATGCACCAACCACTCTCTGGGTGAAAAACCTCCCTCTGACATCTCCCTTGAACCTCCCACCCATAACCTTAAAGCCATTATAGCCAAACACAGGTCACCGTGGACCCTTCTGATCAAACAGAGGAAAAAAAAAATAATTATGAAGACTTTGATATGACTTGCTTTCCATTTGCGGCATCCACGTTTGGTGATTTTTGAATGACAAAAATCATAATCAAGTAACTCTCATCACTCCAAAGGAGATATAATCCATATCCTGTGTGCCATCCTGTGTTGATCTAAATTGTGAAACAGATCAATCAGGTAAGCAATCAGGGAGATCAAAAGATTTAATGGGCTCTGCCTTGTCTAATGCTCTTGCTTCAGTTAATTTCATTGCAAATTTTGATTAAGCTGTTGTGACTGAATGAGCCACACAGGCTGAAGCTGCAGATGTAACAGCACAAGGAGACAGGCAGGGGAGCCCCGGTGGGAGAATCTCTTGCAAGAATCCCCCTAACCTCAAAGTACAATGAATTTTTATATCCGTTAAGTACTAAGATAGCAGCAGGTAATTAAATAATGGTTACATACAGTTACATATTTACAACGGGAGCACATCTTAACTGACACAACCAACACTAAATATTCAATTACCATATCTGATGTGCTAAATGGAAAAATAACCAGTCTGGATCCTTTCTTAATCTCTATCACAATGGTGCAAAATATTTTAGCTCAAGATGTCTGATGCTCGATTTGACAATTGAGGAGAGCCAGACTGTCTCAGAGCATTCTGGTGAACTTCTACCAGTGTGCGGTGGAGAGCATCCTGACATACAGCATTACTGCTTGGTATGCCAGCTGCACTAGGAAGAAGTAGAAGGCTCTGCAGAGGGTTATCAAGACGGCCCAAAACATTATTGGGACTCAGTTACCAGCGATGGAGGACATCTATCAGGCTCGATGTCGGAGCACGGCTTTAAACATCATTCGAGAACCAGCTCAACCTGCTCACTACCTTTTTAAACTACTCCCCTCTGGTAGGCGATACAGGACAATACATGCACACGCTACAAGACTGAAACACAGCTTTTTTCCTAAAGCTGTTAAATTGTTGAACATGGACTGACACCTCCCTATACATACATACATACACATACTATGTCTTCCCCCCTTTACCAGCTGGACTCATCATGGTGTTTTTTTAATATATTGATATTGATATGTTATTATCATTATTATTATGGTTCATTTGCACACTGCCTTTTTTTATACTTTATATTTGTGTAAGTATGCTTGTTTTATTTTATAAGTTATATTGCTCTTATCAATTTACTGCTTTGGTTTTTATTAGGCAAGGGAGTGCCATCGTAATCTGTGTTGTTGTTGCAACAGTACAATGACAAATAAAGAATAAACAAACAAACAGACCAATTAACATAGCCCTATTTTTGTATGTTTGGCCAATGCATACGAGATGTATTGTCGTGTTTCCAAACCGCATTCCTCAAGTAATTTCCTATTGTGAGCTGTTAACCTGCTTCCTTCATAGAGAGTGCTGTTTGTTCACACTGTTATCTTTGTAACTTCAAGATTAATTAAAATTTGCACATTACATCTGAAAACAGTTTGAAGGCTGATTCTCATTTGTATTAATTCATACCCCCCAATTACATCTGCTTCTCCCTAGCAAATCTATTGCTGGATGAAGTGGCATGAATAAGTTTAGACTTTGAACAATTGATGTGAATGAATTTTCATTGAAGTTCCAGGAATTACTTAAATGAGGGAAAAAAACCATTAAAGTGACATCACTTGCACGGTAGCCTGGTTTACTCTGTCAATTTAAGATTGGAGTTTAACCATGATCCCAGGAAAAATGGAACAAATATAAATTTCACCAGGTACTTCAAGTCCCATCCACATAACTTTGGCTAAAGATTGTTAGAAGTTCTGGAGAAACAATATACATCTGTGACAGAGGGAGACCTCCTGTGGACCTGCTCTCTAATCATGTTTTAAGAGGTTCCATTATACTCCAAAGAACAGCTCAGCTCTGTTGAAATGCCTATTTCAAAATAATTTTCAGAAATTACATTTGACTTTATCCATTTCCACTGAAGGCCTAATTAGGCACATTGACCCAAAATGCTGAACCATCCTACAACTCCAAACAAAGATGAAAATTTATGGTTAGACTTTCTCCATGCACAATATACTTATGAAAGATCAAAATGGAAACAATTGCACGTCCAACAAACATTTCATTTTTGAAATCTAACTCCTCACTAACAAACAGAAATTCCTTAATGTCTCAACAATTTCTTGCCACACAGCTATGATTAGATGATCTCAACACACTGGGCTTCAGCATCCAGTAATCCACATGATACTGAGGTGTTACTGCTTGCAGTGAAATGGAGGATTTATCTTGGGTCTGAAGTAGCTGCAGTCCAAAACTAGAGACTCATTATATTTGTGAGAGTAAACAAATAAACTATTGAGTAAAGCAGCAAATGTTTACTGATTACTGAAGTATGAAGTGAAACTATAAAGTTGGAGATTTTGTTGTCATGGCAATACAACCCACTCTTCTGAGTCATCTTCTATTCCCGCTCACTAATGATGATATCCAGTTTTCTAATGACATCTTGGCAGCCATGCACGATGATTAATCTGTTGACTTTGCATCTGGTTGCTTTGTGTATCAGAAATGGAACACATGAGCAGAGCAGAGGACAATATTCTTGGCGTATTGATGTTGCAGGAATTGTGGACTCTTCCATAATCTTGGCAGGGACACAGCTTTACTTCTCCCCTCATCTCACCCCAAGGAATATTCTTCATCAGCTGATTTGTTTCTTCCAATTTAGTGGATTTTATTTTAAAAGCAATGAAGGAAGGAGATTGTTTCTCTATGATTTGAGTACTTCGACTGATATCCCTTAAAGCACCCATGTGTTTTATACTTTTGAGGCAAACAAAAGGACACAAGTCGGATTCCAGTGCAAATGTAGCCACACATGATCATGCTATACTTAGGCTCTGTCTGAGTCCCAAACACTCTGTTAAACTTAGAGCCAGTCACGGGTGTCTTCACTGGGCTCCCAGAGTCCAGGGTCCTCTCTGCTCTACAAAGGTTCCTCTCCTGCCTCAGATGGTGTTGGTGATGCCTTCACCCCTTAATTGGAGCCCCCAGAGGAAGCTCTTGCTGGCTGTTGTTGAGGTTCTTCACTGCTGACCACCAGGCAGAGTTATCACTGCCTTGGCTTGCTGATGGGGGCTAATTATACCCCTGCTGTGACCTTCCAGAAACTTCTCTTGACCTCACCCATTGGGTGGCAAGCTGGGAGGGTCACTATTGGTAACTTCGAAAGGATAATGAAATTGCAGAGCGCTTTGAAATGCAATCCTCCAAATGAGGTAGGGGAAGGAAACCAAGGCTCCATTCAGTCTGCCCCTCTGTTGATTCTCTTTCCCAGGACCGACACTTATGTTAAGTATTCAATCACTTATGTAGACTAGAATGTAATCAGCAGCACCTATTCTTGCCTTGGTATTACTAACCTGAGAGCTCAACATCTGGCCCAGCTAGTTTTGTGGATTTGGATCTTCCACTTGTCTAAAGTCAGCTTGGTCAACCTTCCCATTAGTCCCAACTCCCGTTCTGAGGAGCTGCTTGGCCACAGTTGCAATTTCCTTTCATAGTGCGTGCTAAATTGGCAACAACTTCAGGTGTTGTGCTTCACATAAAATTGCCCAGTTGTAGTCAGATAATCACCTGCAAAGACTTCTCTTCCTGGATCCACATCATTACCTCAGATGACCCAAGGATGTATCCATGGCCCTCTCATTTATAACCTGCAGAACATATGGTGCCTTAGCATATTATTCGCAAACATAGCATCACCTTGCATATGTACACTGTCAACACCCAGCTGTATCTCACCACCACCTCTTGCTCTGTCAACAAGAACATAATAGGAGCACAAGTAGGCCATTTGGCCCTTCAAGCCCTGCTGTCATTCATCAAGATCATGGCTGATCTACCTCAACAATATTTTCCTGCCCCATCTCCACATCCCATAATCAATGACCAAGCTTCTGCAAGGATTCTCTACCCCAGAGAAAATTCACTGAGTGAAGTAATTGCTCATTTCAGTCCTGAATGGCTTGCGCTTGATTTGAGACTGTGATCATAATTCATTTATTCCTATTCTTTAACTTCTGTTAACAAACTTTCACTCCTTTCTAGTATATTATCCCCAAACTTACATATGCGACCTTATCAAAAACCTTCCAAATATACAAATGCACCGTATACTCTGATTGTCCCTCATCAGCTTTTCTAGATCTATTCTCGAAGAACTCAGATAGATGACATCCATTTTGAATCTGCTCAGTCACATTATTCAGTGTGTGTGGATGACATAGCCTTTATTACAGATGCCAGCATGTTCATCAGCTATTAATGTCAGGCTAACAGATCAGATAATTCTCTGTTCACTCAGTTCTTTCATGCTCCATTCCCCAAGATGAGCTTCTGAACATGCATCTACATCATTATGACTGTCCATTTCCATATCCATAACATTCCCAACTCTCATCTATGGGTGGATTATTACTCATCACTGTTACCTCCAGTCTCAACTATTCTAACACCCACATATCCCTGTACCTCCCTACTGTTGGAATCATGAAAAAAAAATATTCCTCCTCCAATTCTGACTTCAAAATCACCTGTGAAGTATTTCACTCCAATTCCCTTCTCAAACCTCTCTGCACCAAAACCTTTTCTTCTTCTTAGAAGCTTTTTGCCCAAGATTTTGCTCATCAGCTTCAGTATCTCCTCGTGGCTCTGCGTGAAATTTGTTTGTTAAACCTCCTGTGGAACATTTTGCTATGTTAAAGGCTCTGGATTTTTTTTAAAAACAGGTTTTTTTTAAACAAGCATTTTGCTTCACAATAGTATCCACCAATCTCAAAATTGTACTGTTGTACTATTAAAAATACTGCAATAGTGTACATTATGGTAATTATCCACCACTCTGCTTGTGCTTTTAAAGTTACTGGCAATTAAGATCTGTTGTAGAAGGCATTTCTCCATGTGTCATCTCAGGAGGCCAGTGATTGGAGTGACAGATTCAATTTCTGAGTGTGAGGCTTTTCACATCATGCTAAGGAAGTATGGGTAAGAGCAGAATTAAGCACCATCGCTAAAGGAAAAAAACATGGAAAGGTATAAGATACCTTTATTAGTCACACGTACATCAAAATGCAGTGAAATGCATCTTTTTGCATACGTTGACTGGGTCTGAGTATTGGGGCCACAAAAAAGTCAGATCAAATCAACAAGCCATCATCCGGGGGTACAGTGTCGAGATGCGTCAACCTTTAGTAGACTCAATTGGCTTAATTAAGTCTCCCATCTGTATGGGACTACAGAAATTGCCAAAATCTGATTTTCTTGGATAATTTATGAGAAGAATTAACTTGCTAATATACGTTTTAACCCCACTAAGACTAAGATTTGTTTATAACAGAATGAATTAATCGTGACCATCTAATATTGTCATCTTCTGCACCAGGTTGCCCCCTGGAGGCATCATTTGAAGCACTAAATTCAAGTAATTTGTGTTTCTCACACGATAAACATTGTACCAATAATATAAAAATTATGCACTGCTTCACATTTACTGCATTTTGGCAGTCAGAAGCACACAATAACTCATGCATTGCTTAACACAAATCTTCACGCTTTAAAGAAAAATCTAAATATTTGCAGAAATCTGTAGAAAAACAGATCACACCACCCACAATGTCTACAAGCTCCTCGATGTCCTTTCCACAAAGGACGCCAAGGCCCCATCTCCAGTCTGAAGATCAATTAACATTTAAACAAACAAATCCTATTTTTGTTTCAATTACAAAATCAGAGGGTTGTGATTAAATGGAAGGAGCTGAATGGGGAAGTGGGAGAGGCAGATATGATTACAACATTTAAAAGGCAGTTGGTCTGGTAGTTAGGAGGGGAGTAGGGGGAAATGGGCCTAATGCGAGCAAATGGGATTAGTGTAGATAGGCATCGCAGTTGGCATGGACGAGTTGGGCTGAAGGGCCCGTTTCTGTGTACAGCTATGACTCTATAATAGAATGGCTTGCTGAATGAATATCACCAGCATTTAATGATTAACTACGTCTTACGACTTTTTACAAAGGGCAATCTCCACCATGACCTCCACCCCCAACTTTGGCTCCTGTCAAAAGTGGTCAGAGTGTTCTGGGAGAAGGGCCTACCTAGCTCTCTGGTATGAAGGGTCAACAGAATCTGTCCTTCCACAGCTGGCCCAGGGTGGGTGGGGGCCACAGGCAAAGAGTGAACGCAGCAGAATTTTATTGAAGGTATAACAACTGCAATTCCTCAATTGCAAAGATAGTATTATGATCCAATCTAGGAGCCTGGACCGATTATCTGGATATGAAGCCAAATCACATAACCACAATGTTATCTTATCCCATATTACTTCAGAATGTGCTTTGTGAGAGAAAACTCAGACAAAAATTGACAGAGCAAAAGGAGATATTTATCCAAGCAAAAAGCAGAGTCAAAGAGAAAAGGTATACACAGCACACTAAAAAAAGTGAAGAGTTAACACCTCAAGACAAGAACACTCCCACCTTTGATTGTATTGTTAACTCTCCCCAATCACAATTTATAAGCACTATAACATTGACTAACAAAGGTCCAAACTCCAGTTTAAAGTATAGTCAATATTGCTGTCATTGAGTTCAAATGTATAAACCAGAAATACCCTAGATCACTTAGAGCATTAATCCCAGGACAACAGCAACACTCTTGCCTCCAAATTGAAAGATTCTCTCACTCTGCAAGGCTGGAAGTTTGGTGTGGTGCTGAGAGAGTGCTGCTGGCATTTAGATATGAGGTAATACATAAAAAATCCCATGTAACTATTTCTGAAGAGCAGCATTCCCAGGGAATGTTTACCCTTTGTTAATAGAGGAGATTATCTGGCCCATTACCTCATTGCAGTTTGTGGTATCCTGCTGTGCAAAGTTCATATGTTAGCAGTGACAACATTTCTGATGTCTATTTACTTATGACACAAATTTCCTTGTAGCTCATCCTCAATCACATGCTCAGCTTCCATTCTAATTATTTCGCCGCTTACCAATCCTATTCACATGGACAATTAACCTACCAGCACGTCCTTGGGATGTGGGAGGAAGCCAGAGAAGTCAGCAGAAACCCACGGAGGCAAGGAGACACGCAAACTCCACACAGACAGAACTTGAGGTGAGGATTGAACCCAGGTCTCAGGAGTTGTAAATCAAGAATACTAACAAGTGTGCCATAGTGCCTCCTTTTGAGACATGATAAATAAACAGGTCTTTTTCCATAATCACCAAGCTAACAGAACTAAGCATAAACAGAAGGCTGCAGCACATTAGCAGCGATGCTCTATCACTTCCCTCTTCAGCACTTATACCAATAAAGATAATTCAGCAAACATCTTTGAAGGATGCACAATAGAAGAGACATATCCCTCCACTGGTAGAAAGGATTAGACCAGTTATTGTCACATACACTGGGTTGCAATGAAATTCCTTGTTTGTATGAAGCTCACAGAGTAAACAGTGTACACTGTAATAATAAATGCAATAAATACAACAGAGCACAAAGCAACAGAATGGTACAAAGACTGTAGGGCAAAAAGAATAGACACATGAATGATAGAAAAATAAGGGGCTATGTGGGAGGGAAGGGTTAGATAGATCTTAGAGCAGGATAAAATGTTGGCATAACATTGTAGACTGAAGGGCCTGTACTGTGCTGTAGTGTTCTGGGTTCTATGTAAAAGCTAAAGTGAGAATAACAGATTTAATTAAGAGTACAAGATAATGGCAGAAAGTGAAAGAGGTGATTAGTCACAAGTCTGATAGCAGTGGGGAAGAAGCTGTTCTTAAGTCTGGACATCCAGGCTTTCAAGCTCCTGTAGCTTCTCCCAGAAGGAGAGAGAAAAAAGGGAATGGCCAGGGTGGTAGGCATCCTTGATAACTCTACTAGCCTTCCTGAAGCGACGCATCATGAAGATGGACTAGATGGATGGAAGTGACAAGCCTGTGATGGACTAGACTGTTTACCACTCTCTGCAGGTTCTGTCAGTATAGAACAGACCAGTTGCCATACCTGGCAAATGTGCATTTTACCATCAGAAAGGAAAGGGAGATCTTAGTCAGGATTCAAATGCCTCAAGTATTTCACAATTAAAGAGGTAGTTCATTGGCTTTGGAGTCCTTAAAGATGTACTGAGCTTGTAAAAGTCATGATATGACTGAGTTATGTTAATGTAGTGTTGAGAAATGAAATATTGCAGCTATCACAATGTCAAGTGGATATAACATGAACCTGAAGGTGGTGCTGTGGTACAGCAAGCATGGATACCCAAGGAGGCATCCATTCTGCCTTTGGTGATTAAATAAAACTTTTGATGCATTTAGATCATGGAATAAAGTATAAATTTAAATACAGGTGGACCAAGAAAATTGAAATTTAAGCATAGATTTTCCATCCCTTATTACTGTTGAGAATAAGTTTGGTGTCTGGAGAGTGACTCCCTCCGTGGGATAAGTGAACGTGTCATTACTCTCCAGCTCACAGTCAGTGCATACTCCTCCAATGTTGAAAGCTGTGGATCTGGCCAGCAAGGACATCTACTCTGACCTTGAAAAATTCTGGTCCATATCAGAGGGGGAGACAAATTGATCCTCCTGAGCAACATCAATGCCAGTGTCAGAAGAGTTGAAATCCTCAGGCAAGGAATTATTGGCAGAGGGAGTACGGGGAAAGCTAACCCCTACAGGGTCCTCATCTGGACAAAGTGCTCAAATCCTAGTGTTAATTACCAGGGAAACAAGCACAAGGTCTCATGGAAACACCCCTGATCCAGGCACCAGAGCCTCTTAAATTACATTATTGCCCTTGCACGAGACTGCCTCTAAACGACTGAATGCCTCAAGGATCCCACAAAGCTCTCAAACAATGCGTCACAACCTGGCAACCACCAATCAACAGAAACCACGGAGTTTTGACTGTCCTAAACTCCACCATAACTAGTTCCTGTGAAGAGACCCTTAGTTCTTTAGCAGAAAACACCTGGGCTAGATTGATGAGAATGCCCCGGAAATCTAGGAACTAATTTACTGCAAACACAATGTTTCGGGATGGATGCTCCACCATGCCTCAAAGGAAGAGAAACAGTTCTACAAGCATCTGAAGCCCAAGGTCCAACAGTAAACCTTCGATCTAAAGAACAGACGGAAGATGTCGAGTGCACGAGATCCAGGAACTTGCCAATGTCCACTGATTTCTGGGCATTAAGAGGTTCAAGGGATTAGGGGATAGTGTTGGAGAATGGCTCAGAGAGATCAGCCATGATCTTGATGAATGGTTGATCTGGTCTGAAGGGCTGGAAGGCATACATCTTCACTTTTGTGTTTTTAATGATTCATTAGTGCTAAAAGATCATGCCTGAACACCCGAGGCCCCACCTTGTTGAAACTCTTTCTAAACAGTCATACCCACTGGATTATATTGTCAGACATGGGGGGGGGGGGGGCCTCCAATCCACAGCAAACTATCCAATCTGATTTGCTTACCACCCCCCTACTGATTTTTCCCCCAATCTTTCACTCCTTACCCTAAACTTATGCCCTCTAGTTTTAGATACCTCTGCTAACTGGAAAAGTCTCCTGCTATCTACTTTATGCCCCTCGATTTTGTATACCTCTGTCAAATCCTCCCCTCACCCTCCTCCACTCAAAACAAACCAGTCTCTTCACAACTGAAATGCTCCATCCCAGGCAACATCCTGGCCATCACATCCTTCCTATATTGTGGCGACCAGAACTACACACTGTAGTTCAGCTGTGACCTAACCAAATGTTTTGTGAAGTTGTACCATCATTTCCCTGCTCTTATATGCCCTGCAAATATCCTGTATTCTTCCTTCATCTTAGTGTTTTCCTCCTTCGGAGATCCTTGGATTTACACTAAGTCTCTATAATCTTCAGTACTCCAAGGTCCTACCATTCATTATGTATGTCCTACCTTTATTGGTAAGGACAAAGTGCATCACCTCACACTTATCAGGATTAAATTCCATTGGCCAATGTTCTCTCAATTTACCAACTGATCAATACCATCCTGTAACCTACAACTACTCTCCACACCATCACCACCACCACTGGTTTTCACATCATCTGCAAATTATTACTCCATTAAAAGTATTTTATAAATAATTGGAGCAAAACAGTGCTAAAATAACAGCAAAAAACATTACTGTGACAAAAACAAACAGCTGGAGGAACTCAGCAGGTCGAGCAGCATCTGTGGGGTTGGGGTGGGGGGGGAGGGGGTGGTGGAGGAAGGAATTGTTGACGTTTTGGGTCGAGATCCTACATCAAGACTTTGTCGAAGTCAATTGACTTTTATGGCGCCACCCAATTAGATTGGGCTGCAGCATCCCAGGATAACATTGGCTAAGCTATAACCTTTAGCCTACCTCCCAAACTACTGATGCACTCACAGGAATCACATAAACATCAGCAGAATCCCACATTTCTAGAAATCCCTCATATTTCTAGAATTTCCAAATCCTAAAGCAGTACTGTGCTCAGAATTTTTTATTAACATTTTTCTGAACAAATAACAAGGTAATTAGTCAGCAATAAGATGATTTCAGACACTAGCTACAACAGTGAGTACAACAAGCTTGCTTGTTTACTGGCATGTGGATGAAGATCAAAGATTAATTAGTCCGCTTGCATGCTATAAACCCATTAACTGAGAGATCCTACTGGAGATGAGTCAGGAAAATTTACATTATTAACTAAAATAATCAAATCTCAAGCCAATCACAATTACTTTGGGGCGTGCATTCAAGTACAATGCCCAAAGTAAAAATAAACAGCAGCTTTAAAAGAGCTTTTGCTTATCCACAGTGGCAAAGTGTTACAGTTGGAATGTTTAATACCAAAATTCTCTGCAACTCAGAACCCAATTTGAAAACTATGTATTTGGTGATTGCTAATAATACTTTCATAACCTTGCCTTTTACCTCAAGCTGAACAGTTAAAAACAATGAAGTGGATAAATGAGCGAGATCCTCATCCCATGTAAAGTTAGTAAGTAACCAATTCTCAGGTATGTTTGATTTATTAATTTCCATTGATGACTTAAGTTTTCTCTCTCCATAGGTACATTGAAATAGTATGGGGAAAAATGTCAAGAACAAATTACGGGTGAAAGTTACTGCGTAAATTCCTCTAAATAAAGAGGAAATGATTAAGTTCTATGACCCCAGTAAAATGTAATGTAACAAGTGCAAAGTAGGGGAATTTTAGTTGGAAGATCACTAAATGGGTTGTGACCCACACATCCAATCAGTAGAGATCACCCAAGACACACAAGAGCAAAAGACACCAAATGATGCCAGAGTCAACGGCATGCTTGTGTAACAGTGTGATGAACATGACACTGTCTAATGGAACTTTGAGCCTCACTGACAGTGTTATTAAATTGCAGGTACCAAATGGGCCCAGTAACCTAGTGATTCTCGTGGTGTTTTTTTTGATAGTTGGGTCAAGGGAAGTGTTGAAGACAACTGATGTCAAGTGGAAATACTTTTGTGAAGCCATGCCTGCTCTTCCAGTGCCTCCGGAAATCCCTTTGAAGAATAGAAATTATGGTTCTATATACTTGGAGGAACAGACAATCTTGCATTGTACTTACTGAGACCTTTCCCCCTTACAAATGTGTCAACAATGACAGATGTGGCCAGATCTGCTTAACTAACCCTGTCTGGTTTTGGGTGGAATGATTCCTGGTTGTCTAGTTAGAAAGTCACACCTGAAACTCGATTCAAGGAAAAGCTTAACTACTGGCTGCTTATGGATGGGGATGTAATATTCACACAATATTTTCACAGAATGTGTTTTGATTTAAGAAACAAACCCATCATATAGATAACAATTATTGAGGATAATAAACTGATGTTAATAAACTGACCTATGCAATTTCTACAGCAAGATAGTTATGAACTGTACTCACTACCTTTTTGTTTGAAAGGGCCATCCTGAAATGAGTATAAGTTTTTAGAGCAGACATTGCTGGTTAGCCCAACATTTAATGCCAATCTTAATCACCCTTGAAAATGTACGATAATAACTAGATGAATAACCAATAAATTTGGTCAGAATTAGCAGCCAAAATTAGGTCAGTTTTAAACTAGTCCCATTGAAATGCATTTTCACAGGGGAAAGGCATCAAAGTCTTAACAACTTGATTGTGTACTAAAAAAAACAGGTTGTTTTATCTTGCATACATCTAGATCCACTTACTTTACATGAAAATATTCATCCTATGTAGACACCATTTCTTTTTGTACCATGACTGAAGATCAAGTCATCTTGCTATTTAATTCTCAGTCTATCGATCTCATTAATTTAGTCTTTGGCCCTGCAGTTGTCCAATATCCAGGATAACCGTGTAATCTCTCATTTATGGCATGGTTGTGGCTACGTTACCAAACTAATAATCCAGAGTCCTAGAGTGTCAATCCAGCTGTGGAATTTAAATTCAATTAATTGAATAAATTGGACATTTAAGAAGGGTTCGGTGGTGTTGACCATTCAACTGAATTATTGCAAAAACTCATCTAGTTCACCAATGTCTTTCAGGGGAGAAAATCTGCAGTTCTTACCCAGTCTAATCTATGCAATTTTATACCCACAACAGTACAATAGATTCTTAAATGCCCTCTGAAATGGCTCAACTAGTTATTCAGTTATACATTTAAGGGCAATTAAGTTGGGCATTAGATGTTGGCAAATGTCCACTTCTTTAAGAACTTTTCATACCCATTTCAGGACGTCCCTTTCAAACAAAAAGGTAGTTTTTAACTGTACTCACCATCTTATAGAAATTGCACAGGTCAGTTTATTCACATCAGGCAGCAGTGTAACAATGACCAATTATTGAGAGATAATTCAATGATCCTCTAGTACACTGCCATGAGTCATTCCCCACCCACCCCCACACACACATTCACAGCTGACAGAACCTTGGGTTGACATCTCAGCCTGAAGCTGGCATATCCAACAGTGCAACACTAAAAGATGCATTAAAGTAGTGTGGGCTGCATTATCTTGGTTAATTCCTTCGATGTTTGCTCATGACATCTATTAAACTTATCAAGAAGGGGAATTGCTCTAAAGAATGATAACTTTCTGACTATATTATGGGTCTTTAATCCGATTAGAGTTGGAATAGTTCATAATTAACCCTACAACATTCAATTTGAGAATACATCCTTCAGGGCACTTGTTCTTTTGCATACTTTACCCTTTTCTGGCAAAACTTAAAATGATCATTGAGGCACTTGGTCTTGGAGTAAATTCAGCCTGCATAGTTGGGAGTACACAGTGTTACCAGAGCTAGGAAAAGATGATCAATGAAGTCGAGTACAAAAATACCATACTTGGAGTACAAACTTGAAATTGTACTTGAGTACACAAATCAAAGCAGACACTCCAGTTCATACTGTACGAGTGTAATATATCAAGTAATGACATGCTGAGTTTTAAGACATTGTCCGTGCAGTTACTTCATTCCCAGAGAATCTAACTCTCAGTTGAAACAAAAACCAGTGAGGTCATCTAAAATTATTTGACAAACCATACAAGGAATGTACAGTTTGATGTCTGTATTAGGGGTAAAATGAGATTATATAGGCAAACCAATTACTCCCATTAACACTAGAAGCTATGAGATATTATATGGCAAGTTAGTTTAAGATTAAATTGCATTAAAACATAGAATTTCAACCTAATTTAAGTTCCTAAACAAGGTTGAAATTGTTAATAATTCTAAAAGAGTATGCCAGCTTGTGACATATCCAGGTTTAGCTCCCCAGCCAAGACATTATTCTATTACTTGATCCAGACATTGATATCCTTGAGTGCTTCTTTCATCTACGTGACAAACAGAAATACCTACCATACATCACCAAAAAAAGATGGATTACTACAACACATTAACACTTACCTTGATGTTTACAGATGTATGGTCTGGTTATTCTCCTTATAAGTTAGGAGACATGGGAAATCTTATTTATAAAATGCAACTTTTTGCAGTCAATTGTAATAAATTTACATTTTTATTAGGTTTGTCCACAAAATCTTTAAGTTAAAATAAGCCATATTTTGGGAAAATTAACCACATGTTGCATTTAATAATTATTCAATCACAGCAATGGTCACGCTTGATCAAACAGTGGAATGGATTTTACCAAGTATGCAGCAACAAAAACAATTTCTGCCTATAATAAGACAGCTGAAATAATTCAGAATGAGGTTAGACAATAGCAAAACATGAATAATTAAAACTTATTTTGAGCCTGAGTAGCTGAAGGCAAGGTTTCCAGTGGTGGAGTGATTAAAATTTTATAAAGGCAAGTAGCCAGATTTGAAAGAATAAAGATCAAGGACTGTAAAGCTGAAATTTAGAGCTGGAGACTGCCAAACCCATGGAGGGGATTTGAAAACCAGAATGAAAGTTTAAAGATCTACACAAACCACATCAGGAGCAAA
This sequence comes from Pristis pectinata, assembly GCF_009764475.1. Taxonomy (NCBI): domain Eukaryota; kingdom Metazoa; phylum Chordata; class Chondrichthyes; order Rhinopristiformes; family Pristidae; genus Pristis; species Pristis pectinata. The sequence continues at coordinate 14,454,585 of NC_067432.1, forward strand.
TATCATGGTGCTACAAGGGTGCAGAATGGAGACCATGCCAATGTCAGTCATGATTATGTATTACTTACCACTACCACATATTATCTCAACATACTATGCTGTGGTTGTTTTTTTTTCCTTTTGAGAGGACATTGCAATCCAGAGTCCATTAAAGCAATTTTAAGTTGTTTATTTTATCACACACACCTGTTCACATGTTGAGGTACAAGGTCACCTTCCAGGTTGGAAGAAATCCAAAAACATTGAGCCAAGCCAACACTGCACACCATAAATACAACCACATTCTCTGAAGGGAAATGTAGCTTTTGAGCATAAACCACTTCCAAGTTTTGCTTTTTACTTGTAACCTCATTCTCCTGAACACAGATGCAGAGCACGTTTTGTTTCTAAGAGCTTTCCCATTGCACCTTATCCAAGCAACCAGTTGACAGAATTTGGAGAGAAAGTGGCCACTTAATCACGAGGGTTCCTAACACCAAGCTTTTGTTCTCCCTCAGATAACTCACCAAGATGGCAGAGCTCCAATTACCAAGACTTGCCAACTTAGAACCCGGAAACTATTACATTTATTACAGGATGCATTCTACTACCACTTGGTTATGCAACTTAAAGAGTCTGATGCTCGGCCATCAGACAACATTCAGTTACATACACACTAATGAAAATAATTTATGACTGGAATATTTGGAACCAAATAACAGGAATATGTATTCGCTGCTTAAACTTTAAATTTTCATAATTTAGTTAAAAGCATTTCAAGACTTTGGAAATCCAGACAAAATCAAAACAAATGGAAAAAGTGGAATTTAAATACAAGATCTGTGGTGTGCATTTCCCAAGGTCAAAAATAGCATGTGAATTTGAACAGAAAGATATAAAATGATCAATTACTTCATTTTACCTGCACAAAAGATGGTTAAATCATCTGTCACAATTACCCAGCATGTCATTGATGACAGATTAGAATGAGTTCAGTTCCATGGCAGACAAACCCACACTGCACTAAAAAACAATTACCCTTGAAAGGAGGCTTAATTAAGTATAATCAGATGTTGAAAGTAAAATTTGTTCTTAGAAACAAAGTTCCACGAAAAAGGCTTGGCAACTGATGTAAACACTCAGCTTTACAGTTCAGTAAGGTGACTTCTATAGTTTTAACTAGCATTAGTATATCGGGAATAGCAGTCACTGTTGCTATATAAAAAGGTATAGCTTTTAGTTTAGTTAATCAATGTAAAATGTACTGTTCCAAACCAAGAATTCTCAAATGAAATGACATTTAGTTATGATCCTTGATATCAGAATTTATCTGAAACTTTGCCTTCACAGACTTCTAAAACAAGCATTGATACACATGTAAACTGAGAATTAAAAGAGGAATTTGAACATGAGCAACAGCAGTGAGTAGTCAGGGCCTTCCTGCTCAGTCAGTCCTGACTGATCTGATCTTGGCAACAACTCAGTTCCCTTGATATTTGACTTCCCCATAGTTCAAAAGTTTGCCTTTCTTGATATACTCAGCAACTCTACTCCACATCCCTTTACAGATTCCCAGAATTTCACATTCAGAAGCTCACCTTAAACTAGTAATCTTATTCTTAAATATGCCACCTTTTTCAACATTCCCACACAAGGCAAAACATCCTCTCAGCTGCTACCCCAAGCCCCCTCAGAATCTTAAGTGTTTCAGTAGGATCACCTTCACTTATTCTTCTGAAATTCAATGAAAATAGGCATTGATTCTTCACAAGACTCCTCTTCACAAGAACCAATCTAATGAACTTTTTGAACTGCCTTCACTGTAAGTATAACCTTAAAAAAAAGTCAAAACTCTACACACTATTTCACATGTGGCCACAGCAAGCATTACATAGCTTTGCTAAGATTTCCCCATTCCTATTTTCACTCTTTCAATTAAGGCCAAATTCCAAATGCCCTCCTAACTGCTTGCTGTACCTACATGCTAGTTTTGTTTTTATGTAGCAGGACACTTGGATTCCTTGGCAAAGCAGCGTTCTACAGCCTCTCTCCAGTTAACCAATATTCTGCATTTTTATTCTTCCCATCATGCACCCACATTATACTCCATTTTCCATTTGTTTCATCCACTGCTTAGCCTATCGATATTTCTTTACATACTTTGCATCTTGCTCAGAACTTGCTTTCCCGTCTATTTTTCAAGACACGCAGTTCATTCATGTGGAAAAAAAACACAGGAAAAGGCATGTCTTAATAACAGATTGTAAACAGTTAAGGACCCAGCATTGATCCACTTGTAATACTTGCCAACCTGAATATTGACTCCTCCCTCAACTCAGTTTTCATATAGTTAGCTAATCTTCTTCCCTACTAATTTGTCCTCCAATATACACAGTGCAATATTTTTTGTGGTACTTTATCAAACACCTCCATATTTAGGATGATAACTAAATGAGAAACAAACAATAGAGTTTAAGTATGAAAAACTTTATTATCCCTCAGGTTTTGTTGTAGAATGCTGTACATTTTAAATATACACAGCACTGCATCTTACATAAACTTCCCTCATTTAACAGATTAGTTCTGATATGCATTTTACTTAGATTGTAACCAATTATTCAATAAAACAGAACAATCACAATCCTACACCTTCTGCAAGGACATTTTGCCATTTCAGAAATAAGGGTATGTGATACAATTACATTAAACAATCAATTTTTAGTTTGTGAACAATTACTACCACAAGTCAGATTCTCATTCATGATCAGACAATATCTTTTGTATGATTTAAGCTCAAATTTCAGACAGTTCAGCAGTTAACAACTTTATAAAATCCCATTAAGTGAATGTTTGAAAGAACCACCACATCAATGCAATGCATTAGCTGATAAGGAAAACATTATACATGGGCTTACAAACAATGACATAGCTATTCATTATGTTATCATAACATAGCTTAACCACACAAACGCTCAAGGCCTAGGACTTTCAGACAGCATTCACAACTTGGTCCTTTAAGCAACCTACCACAAAATGCAGGCATGTGCATGGATTTTCTAGCATTCAGAATATTTCCTGTAATATTAGTCATGCTGCCACAGGTTTTTTTTAAATATATACAAACATTAGACAAACTTTAAAATAATCAGCAAATATAAACTTTAAAGGGGCATAACTTTTTTTTTTACTGCACAGAGCTTTCAGCGCAAGTTGGCATGGATCTTTTGCATTTTTTATTTTTTACAAACCATTAACACCTGGTGTGGGCATTGTTTAGATGTTTCCCCAATACTATTAGCTTCTGTACTTCATAGAATCTAACTTGCCTACTGAAACTGTATGCAGGTTTCAATACTTAATACATTAGGAGAATAAAACTGTCAAAGTCCAGATTTATAGATCTTTGGTTAAACAGTTATGACTAGTGCCAACTACCATAGTCCATTCAGATTATCTACAAGTATTTTATTACTTTCTTCTAACAGTTTCCATCGAAGCAAATCATTTTGGTAATAAAATTAATTTGCAGCAGAAGACTATCAATGAATTTAACATTTGCAAGCAGCTTTTTTGGCAGGAAGTCCGAAGAATTACTTGTGTTGAGACTTGATTTGAACTGTTCTTCCCACATTCATGTAGAAACTCAGATACCTTCTGTGGTCATGGTTTAACTCTGCACAGTACAGGCAAATCAAAGTCCCAAAACAAACCTCATTACAGCTTTTAATTAATACAAAATTAAAAAAAAGTATTTTGTCTGAGTTACATTGGAAGCTTAAATGCAGTACAAAAATTACACTTAACTGCACAAGACACTATAATTTTAGCACAATTTTAATTACAGTTTAAAAAAGATTAAAAAATACTTGATGTTGGGCACAGTGCAAATTTCAAGTCAAACATTTTTCCTGTACTGGATATTTTAATCTAACATTTTTGCATATCAAGATAGTTTGGTGCTATTCATGAGGTCACCTGAAAAAAGTTAAAGAAAAAAGTGTGATGTTTGCGGGTAAAAGTTACTGTCAAACTACACTTACTACTAGAACAGTGGAGGAGTTAAATTCCAGTCTTTTCCCTTCTACCCAGACAGCAAATATATGAATGCCTTGACCTAGGCTTGGCAACTTGCCCAATACACTGTAGTGGATCTTCCATAGGATGAAATACAGCACCAGGCAGGCACAGGCTCCAGAATACCATTAATATGTAACTCTTTCAACTCGCTTTTTGCGAACTGTATTAAAAACAGAAAAAAACGTAACTGTAGAGGCTTAAAATAATAGTCAAACTTTTAGAACAGACACACACTACTATCTTTTGGAAATTTAGAATTTCTCTGGTCCACTGCAAGTATATTGGAACATGCATTCAAACAGCATCCAGTCTCAGAAATTCTAACTGGTCAGAAATAGGTAAAGCAGTGAAGTTAAGATGAAGTCAAAAAAACTAAAATCAGTTAGTGCAATGCCAGAAAACTGGTGATTAGTTCAGCAATTCCAGTTTCTCCATGCTCACACTTAATACCATTTGAAACTTCGTGGCCGGACAGCTGGAAAGGTGCATGAAGTGTAATTAACTCATATCCCAGACTGAAGAAGAATCAAGATGACAGCAACTAGCAGGAACAAAAATAATTTAGCATGTAAAAGTGACATTTTACAGTGTAATTTCAAGGGTAGATACATCAGTTATATCTTTGGTTCATACAAAATGTTTTCAGGAAACTTTTGTTCATGGAAAATAGAGGAAATTTAAAAGGATAATTTCATAGCTACATTACACCAAAGATTCCTCAAATATCTCCTACTGAAAGAAACGGAACTAATGCAACTATAAAGGATCTCCAAATTTATATTTAAGGTAAAGCGATAGTACTTTATCCATAATTGTACATCAAGAAAGCTTCCATGGTGAATTATGTAAGAGGTTTACTTTGTCACTATGCAGGAAGCAAAGGCTATTTCAGTTGTGACTTTGGCTTGTTTTTATTTTGATGATTTGGGAGCACTTTGATGGTCCCCACTGTTACTAATGAGATAACCTCAAGAACTGAGTGTCCTTCATGGGATTTGTTTTAGTTCATACCCATACATGGAAACACCAAGATGCCCTGCTTTGTTAGCTGAGGTGTTAATATCTGCTTACACTTCATAGCTTCTACAGTGGTTGCCAAGTATGTACTTGACTCATTAAATTGGTCTGGTGTTATGATAGAGAACATAACCAAAATACAAAAAAATTGGTACAGATAGCTGCAAGAGTGGGGAAATGGTGGTGGGTGGCTACTTCAAACGCAAAAATTAAATATTTGAATGAAAGCAGGTCATTCCAAGATCATGATAGCCACCTGATTCCCTTATCTTCTGAAGCTACTGATTTGCAGAGTTAGAGCTCCACAGGTTCTGAGAACCCTTATCAGTAAGAGCAAGCATCAGTCTGTTCAGAAAAAGTGTGAAGTCAGTGCCAAGTCTCATCAGCTGACACCATTACACAGCAAGGATAACCGAAAAGAAATTCAACTTCCATTTTCTCTCCATCTGATATCAGTTGCGTAGTTTCTATATATTACCCAAACTACTGTGGGATGTGGGTGCATTTCAGGGAAAGTCTTATCTGAATTCTATTGCCCTGCAATAATCTGACTTTCTATAGAAACAGAATACTTACTGATTACTGTCTGCCTTGTATTGAATAGTTTCATGTTTTTGTAATTCTGAACTTAGAGCTAAAACACAGAATACTTGGGTCAAAATTAAACAAACTGGTCAAACCTACTCCTTTTGGTCAAACGTCCCCTAGAGTCATGCACTATGAAGAGAAGAATGGCTTGACTGACACTGCATGAACTGAACTTATTCTATTCTCTTCCTCTGGGTACAAAAGCTTCAACATGCACTAACAAGGTTCACAAAAATAAAATTAGATACTCAAAAGATCAGGTAGACTGAAGAAAAAAAGTTAATATTTCATATTGATGTAAAATTTATCTCGCCACAGATCTTTTATGAGGCAAAGAGTATTTCCAGTATTTTGTTTTCATTTCAGATCTCCAGCATTGCAGCACTTAGCTTTCGTCATCCATGATAAATGATCATTCAGGCAAGAACCCAGAGGATTCCCAGTTCTGGATCAGAAATATTAACTGCTTCTTTCCATATTACTGCCTGACCTGCTGAGTTTCCAGTATTCTATTTTTAAACCATTTAATGAGACCTTTGAATTATATTCAAATGTGTACCTTTATTAATAAACTCTGGTGGTCTGGAATGCAAAAATAGAAATCTCCCTTCAGGAATCACTACTATGATGTGACCAAAGGTGACTGTAGACCTTACTTACCCAAATCATTGTTTTTAGTTATGGCTGCTGCTGCCCTTGTTCGCGGTCCTTGTTGCATAAACTGATACCCAAATTTCAAGACTGAGGTGTTTGTTTCCAACATTTGTGCCATCTCCATTTCAACTGTTGCACCTAGTTGCTGGCGCTGTGAGTAGAAACACATCTGATGAAAGTTGTTGACTATGTCACTCCTCTACTGCTATAAAGTGACAATTTAAGGGTTCAAATAGTCTGACTGACATTTTAAATGAGAGGGAGCTGAAAAAGGCTTGGGAATGAATCTAAAGCATTTCAGGTGTGGTAACAACACATTATTATTAATGTATTTAAAACTTTCCAACTTTACAAGTTAGCAATTATTTTTCATAAACTAGCTATAGGTCTTTTTTTAAAATATAAACACTCATTCAACTTGCATTTTAAAACGATGCAAAAATATGACAATGTACTCCTGCATATCTTTGCAAATCTCCATACACTAATAATACCTTGAAAAGTCTAGTTGAGGAGGATGGTGCTGCAATATTTACTTCTTGGTAGAAAGCATAAGTAATTAAAACTAATTAAGTTAAAGATGTGTAACAAATTTAACCAATAAAGGGTACTGTTGGTTCAGCTTTGATACAGATGTATTGTAGGCTTTTTCAGTTGAGATCCAAGAGGGTTCATGCAACACTTTACTGTTTTAACATCAGTACACCAAAGACCATGATATGCAAAACAGCTTACCTGATTATCAATCTTGATCTCCATTAAGGTTTCATTTTCTTTCAGTGCATCTATGATTGCCTGTATTCCAACACCAGTGATGAAGTTTGACTCAATATTTAAACTTCTAAGTGTTGTATTTACTCGTAGCATATCTGCTAAAGCCTTTTCAAAAAAAGATGTTTGGTAAGTGCTCAGGTGCAGTCTCCAGAACAAAGCATTTAAATTCTAGTGCACTTTGTATTCCAGGGCTTGGCAATCTCTCATTTTATTTTCCAAGCAAAATGAGAAATTTCAATTTCCGATATTATAATCCATTTGTCAAATCTTTGCCCACTCACTTAACCTGCATCTCTTTGCAGCTTCCTTAAATCCTTTCCACAACTTTCCTTCATGCATCTTTGTATCAGCAGCAAATTTAGCATCGATGCATTTATATAAATTGGGGAAAAAAAAGAGGCCCCAACACAAATTCCTCTGGCATCCCTAACTTTGCATCTCGCCAATGAGAAAAGGCTCCTTGTGCTGACTGTTTCCTTTAAGCCAGCCAAAATTTTATCCATGTTGTTTCCTATCATGAGTTTTTATCCTCCATAATGACCTTTGATACAGTACTTATCAAATGCCTTCTAGAAAGCCAAGTATTGCACAACAACCAGTTCCCTCTTTATACACAGCATGCACTAAAGAAATGCCAAAAATCAGTAAAACACATTTTTCATTTCACAAAATCACATCGACTTTGCTTGATTGCTTTGAATGTTTCCAAGTGTCTTGCTATGTCTCTAATAATGGTTTCTAACAATTTCCCTGCGACAGATGTAAAACTGCCTTTCTTCATTTAATCCATCCCAGAGATGAACCTTCCTTAAACTGCCTCCTTCAATATGGATAACAAAACTGCATGCCGTAATCCAGATGCAGCAGCACAGCCTGCAAAGTTGCATCAAAAATTCCCTACTTTCGTAACCCACACACCTAGCATCAAAAAAACAATCCATTAGCTTTCCTAATTACTTGTTGCATCTGCATGGCAATCCTTAGCATTTTAGGGACCATGGCTCGCAAATCCCTTTTTACTGCAACATTTAAATAGAGTAAGACTTGAATAACAATTTGTACTATTCTTCCAGTGGACTTGTTATTCCAACTAAACAAACCATTAAAAAAAATACACACAGTGCAAGTTGCCTTAGTTTTGGCCAGCAGTTGGTTGTTAGGTGAGGAAGCATTGATAATGCAGCAACGTTAATAGGGTAGGCAACACTACACTGCCTAGATCAATTTCAAGTTAATCCATCACAAAATAAAATATTTCTTGCGAAGGTGCAACTAGACAAAAATAAAACTTACGAAAGCAATGGGATCATTGCTCCGAGTCGCTGCCAAACTAAACTTCTTCAGATGAGAATTCTTTTTCAAAGCTTCCGCAAAATCTTTTAACGTTGGAATTGGAATATTCTAGAGGACAAATTCAAATAATTGATGAGTATTTACTTGGTTTCTCTGACCACACTGGATCCTAACTAGTCAACCAGTTGGATCATTGGCCAACTTGCCCATTTTCAAACATCTTAACTATATTTACCAGATCTGCCCACGTTGAAAATCTGCTGAAAGTACGCCCCAATAAAGTGATTTATTCAAAGAATTTCAGATTTTTTTTTGCAATTTATTGACTGCTTACTCCTCAACCCTTTTACAGGCCTCTGACTTAGCTCATGTTAAGCACTGGATGCTGAAAGAGAATGGTCAGTCTTCTTTCCTTTCTCAGGTAAACAACAGCCAAGTAAATTTTGACTGGCCAAACCGCAAGAAATTCAATTGCTGAAAGAACTGGCCTTTGAAGCCCATTTTCTCTTAGGTAATGGAGAGAAGTCCACTGGCAGTAAAAAAATAAAACTTGGAGGCATAAATTAAAAACAAATATTTGAAATAAAGCAGCAATTAAGTATTTTTTGTAGTTCATTGATTGAATTAAATAATTTATGTTTTATTGCAGAATCGAGGCATCACAGATCATGAGCTAGATCTTCCATTGATCATTTTGGTACCTGGACATTGTCCCTCTCATGCAATCCCAGCATGTCAAGGATGACTTGTTTCCACTCCAGTTCTGTGGGTTTGTACTAAAGTGGCCAACCTCTAAACAAGAACTACAGACTCTTGTGGGCAAGGCATGAGCTAATTGATAGGGCAGGTAGGTGGGTCAGCTATCTGGGATGTTGGGAGTTCCTTCTGCTGTTTGAACACTGCCTAGAGATCTGAGGTGCCAAATGCTTTTTTTATATTTATATACATTATATTTATGTAAAAACCCATATCCCTTCAAAAGATGTAGGTTTCACAGGCTGAGACAGCAGTTAATTGTGCATCCCTAGCTTCCCATGAAGGTCGTGGTGGCAGGCTGACTTATTGAACTGCTGTAGTTCTTGAGGTCTGGGTATACCCACAATGCTGTTAAGTGAGGGAGTTCCAGGATTTTAACCCAGTGGTGAAGGGACAGTAATATATTCCCAAGTCAGGATGGTGTGTGGCCTGGAGGGCAACTTCCTGGTGATAGTGTTCCCATACTTTTGCTGCTCTTGTCCTTCTAGCTAGTAGAGGTCATGGGCTTGGAATGTGATGTCTAAGGAGTTTTGGTGAGTTGTTGCAGTGCATCCTGTAGATGGGACAGACTGCTGCTACTGTACATTGATGGTGGAGTGAATGGTTGTGGATGGGTGCATATGTGCCTATCAATCAGGCAGCCACGTCCTGTATGATGTTGAGCTTCATGATTGTTGAAGTTGCAATTATCCAGGGAAGTGAAAAGCATTCCATCACACTCCTGACTTGAGCCTTGTAGATGGTGGACAGGCTTTGGGGAGTTAGGAGGCACTCTTGTGTATATGACTACTCTAGTTCAGTACCTGATCAATGTTAACCCCCAGGACATTGATAGTGGGGGATTCAGTGATGATAATGCCAATGAACATCAGGGAGTGATAGCTGGATTTTCCGTTGTTTAATATCGTCATTACCTAGCACTTGTGTGGCGCAAATATTACTTGCTACCTACCAGTCCGGGTCTGGATATTGTCCAGGTCTTGCTGCATTTGGTTGTGGACTGCTTCATTATTTGAGATGTCATGAATGCTGCTGAACATTGCACAATCAGCAAAGATAGCTACTTCTGACCTTGCGAATGAAGGTCATTGATGAAGCAAATGAAGATGGTTGGGCCTAGAATTCTACTCCCAGGAACCCCTGCAGAGATGTCCTCCTACACTGAGCAGTTGTGGACCAGGCATGTCAGCAAGGATATTAATTCCCACTAATGTGATAAATCTTCTTTGAAGCACTGTGTCTTCCTCGAAATCACTTTTCATGTAGGACCTAGGAGTAATGCTCATTTCAAATGTCTGATACCAGACTTGCAGAAGATGTGGCCCATTCACTGGAGCTGCTTGAAAGCCATCACAATCCTGATGCATGGAATATTAGCTCTGGAGAAGACACCAGCATTGACAGTAGGTGAATCAATAGATTTGGAGGATTTTGCAGAGAGTGTTGGATAATATTTTAAGTGCCTCAAGGTACCTATTGTAGGCTGCCCATGTGTTCAAGACATACAAGAGGGTGGAGAACACCACCACTTATTAGATTATGAGTTTGTTGAAGAATTGAAGCCTGTGAAGAAACTCTTGGCTCCTCTACCATGAACACTAAAACTGGTTTAATGAGAATGCCCAAGGGATCCGGGAACTAATTGGACTGGAAACAATAAGCCTCAGGGGGAAAAGTAAAAAAAAATCTATAATCACGAGGCACGGGTCCAAAAAGAGTACAGGTGGCCAAGAAACGAAACAGACATAGTATGCATGGATCCTTTAGATGGTCTTAACAACACCTTGAGGGTGCAAAACACTGAGGGCTATTACTATCGACAGCATAGAATGGAGGTGAGCTTATCAAGCAACAGGCTTGCACCAATCATTGGAAGCAGCACTTTGGAAAAGCTCCTCAGTCAAGGCACTGACTTGATGCCAAACCACAGTATATTACCTGCTGCAATCTCAGACCTACCCTACTTAAGTTGGGGAGGTCATCATTCAGTTAAAAAAAAACAGGAGTTTCTGCAGCAGACCTCTGCCAAGTACAAAGCATGACAGAGGGGTACTTCTGGTACTGAGTTATTTCTTGCTAAAAGCACATATGACTATTAAAATTAATAAATTAAAGCATGTGTTAACACATGGCTTAGAGTAGCCTTTTTTTTACTGCAATAAGGGAGGATTTAAATAAAATTGCATTTTTCAACTAAAAATACTGTAGTATTCAACAACATTTCTCCGTAGTTGTGACACTTTACTTTGTACTGTTATTGTTTTTACCTGCACTACATCAATGCACTCTATACTAACTCAATGTAACTGCACTGTGTAATGAATTGACCTGTACGATCGGTTTGTAAGACAAGCTTTTCACTGTACCTCGGCACAAGTGACAATAATAAACCAATAAATAAACCAATAAATAAACCAATAAACATGACTCCTACCTTAATGTTATTAAGATTAACTTCCACAAGGCCAGGATCATTGGCTTTTATTCGCTGTAAACTTTCTTCTACATTTGTTGGGTTGGGAGGTTCATCCAAAACAGGTTTGACCTTCTCACCTTTGACAACATCTGGAAGGTACCATTCAAAGCAAATCAGACACACTTTTCACCAATTATCCTGAACCTTTTAAAATATTAAATGGATCCCTTTATGTAAAGGAAAAGGACTCTTGTCCAGTGCATTTTAAATGTTGCAATCTGCTTGACGTGCTGCTTCAGATAGCAATATCATACTGACATGATACCAAGATTGCAATAGATGCTGGTTTAAGGCTTACTTCAGTGAAGTCAGTGTACTTAACATGGTTGTTTTCACTTTATATGTGCAGGGTTTAAAATAACACCTTTAGTGAATTGCTAAGCAAAATTTTATTCTATTAAGCCAAACTATTCTAATGAACAGTAATCAAAAGCAAACAAAAATTGCAGACCGGAAAACATTCCAATGAAAAGTCATTGCCCCAAATAAATGTTTCACTCTCCATGGAAGCCATCTGACCTGCTCAATACCTACATCATCGCTGTTTTATACTTTTGAACAAATCCATGTGTTGGTTAATTCATTAAGCACAAAGTACAAGTACACAGCAATAAATACTACCACTTTGGTTCAACTTCAGGTGAAGTGAAATGTGGAAATATGACCAGAGTAATTTGGGACAGTTACTGGAACTTGATGAAAATGTAGGTGACGCACAGGGAAATTTTCAATGTCATGTGCAAAGCATCTAGTATAGGTGTTTAGTGACCAAACAGGTCATCATGAAGCAGCATGTAGATTACTGACAGTTAAAGGTTTGTTACAGTGATAGAATTTGCTATGAATTAAGAAATGTCAATCTACATTATTGGATGGAGGGACCAAATGTAATACAGTAAACTTTGCTGAATGCAAAGGAAGATGGGAAAGCAAGTTGAGGACATGGAATTTCAAATATAGACAAATTATAATTAAATTCACTTTGCTAGGAAGAACAAAAGTGGATTAAGAGACTGCAGAACGCTGATGTAAAAGGATCTGACATGCATATCTCAGAGGTACAGCAAGTAATTCACAAGGTAAATGCAATATTGGCCTTTATTGCAAGGAGGATCAAGTGCAAAAGTAGGAAGACTTACTATAGATCTTTGTTAAGACTACATCTGGCAGCCTTATTTACAGGGACATACCTCCATTTAAAACAGTTCAAAGGATGTGGGTGAACTGTCTGTGCCTATACATATATTGGGAGTTTAGAATGAGATTCTTTTGTGGGGTTGACAAGGTAGATGGAGTAAATAATTCCCCTCATGGTGGAACCCAGAACCAAGAGGGGTCATAGTTTCAGAATAATTTAAGATTGAAATGGTGAATCTGAGGATTGTGGGAGACTGTCACTGAATATATTGAAGGCTGAGTTTTGCTCCAATAGCAGTTATCAGTTAGGAGAGGGAAGTGGGGGGGGGGGGGGGGTGGTGGGCAGCAGTGGAAGTAGAATTGAGGCCAAAGATCAGATCAACCATGACTGGATTGAATGGCAGAACATGGTCCAAAGGCTCTATGCCCCAATGCTGCTCACATGTTATGTAAAAGAACAAATTTTCTTGAATACATAATGAAATCAGTAATGCTGTTTCAACATGAAGGCCAGTTATTTTCCAAGAAAAATGGGGCAAAATCAAGTGAAAAATAAATCATAGATATTATTGATGTTCTCCAACTTACTGTTCAAACCCCCTTTGTTTCCATCAACTGAATCACAGTAATGAGTGTTGGTCAAAGTGTGCATTCCTAGAATAGCTGGAATTAAGAAACATTAAATTAATAAAATCTTAACAGGTTCGATAACCTTTCAAACATTTGGCTCAATTGAGTGAGTTTTAAACCAAGCTATAACATAAACTTTGAAAAACAGGCACATTAAAACTGATTAATTCAATTACTGTCAGTAATTTCCCCTTTGAATGAAACAGGAGACGTAATACCAAACGATGGAACAGATGGTCTACCTTACTTGCATTTGATTAATCATGTTTTCGCACATTTTCTATGGTGCACAAAATATAGATTTCAAAACAATCTTGAAACAAAACAGCCAAATGTAATTGGCTATCGTTTCTTTAATGTGGCAAATTGCTAGAATTCACCATTTGTCAGGAAGTCATTAGCAATGCTAAGTTGCAGCTCTGCTGCAAACAATGAAATATTAAACGATTGTGGTTTTTGAATTAAAAATTCCAGAATGTGCATGGGGAAAAGATCAAAACAATAATTTATTACACACTGACACCCTAACCTAAAATTTGATACAATTATAGTCTATTAAACAATGAGTACCGAATATAGTTTGAGACTTTAAAAAAAAATTGCTTTATTACCCCATGTCATTGATTTATTCTATTTGCTCTTTACCACTTGGAATACAAGTCCCACTTCTAAGAGAAGCATGGGTGCCTCCTTGGCATTTCTTTAGTTAAGCAGCTAGGACTCGTTTGGAGTCTTATTATATTTCTCTTTCCTCATTCTCCTCCCCAACTCCACCCACTGGAAACATCAATAAGCAAGAAGAATCTAGGGGGAAAATACACTCTAGTACTGTGGCACTGGATGCTGATCTCCTAATATGTACAACATATTTCACTGAAATTCATCTGAAAGACTACATGAAGACCACTTGTGCCATAAATAATGCATCTAGTAACAGTACACTCCACGTTGCTCAGTAATCAGCACAGACACCCAAGATTTTTGGAAATAATAATTACCACTGAACTGAATGGTTTTCTCAGCCATTTCAGAAGGCACAAATCAACCACAGTAATGGGCCATGAATCCCATAGGCCAGACTGAATAAAGGTGGCATATTTCCAGTATTTCTGTGGACATAATTAATCATGAAAAGCTTTTAAAAATATTAAATTATTAGCCAAATTTAACGGAATTTAAATTCTACAGTTGCCATGGCAGGATTTGAATTCAAGTCTCTGGATTGTTAGTTTAGGCCTCATGAAATTAGATCAAATAGAGCATTAAATGGATGATGCAATTTATGAAGTGCAGTACATCTTTGATAATCCTGTATCTGATTAATTGGTTTGGCAACTGGTTCACCAGACTTGGATGTCCACATTCCCTCCAAACTCACTGGGTTTTGTTTTCCCATGCTCCCTTTACACTCATCTTGTTCACTGAAAAAATCTGTTATACTGTGTAATATCTTAAGTTGAATAGGAATTACATCCATTCTGTTAATTTTCAATTAGGGCCAAGCTTGAAAGTGAGAGTAAACAAAAATTCTTTTAATTTAAAAGTTTTGCACAATCCCCCTCCATTGTCCTACCAAAGACAAAAACAAATGACCCAGCAATGTACCAAAGTTCTGCTCAAGATGTTTTACCTGCAAGGTCACAGAGCTCAGTATCTGATGCACTGGTCAAAGCTTCTTCCAGTTCTGGATCCAAAATTACTTTCTCTTCTACATGCTGCTCTATGGGTTTCTGCTTGGGCATCCATAACTTTCCTGTGACAAATTATTTTTAAGTTATATTCCAAGATTTTGACTATTTCATATTAACTTTTAGATGATGCATACAAGTGTTTTAAAATTCAACAAAATACCTAAGTACAACTGGAATTCTGAATTTCTCTGAAATTCTGCACCAGGTCACTAAAAATATTCTGAAAAGGTAACTGTGGAGATGTTTTCATTCAAGCATAAAGTTGGAGATTACTCACATTTACAATGTACTATTACATTATGTTAGAAAGAGCTGAAAATGAGCCAAAATGCAATGCATTGCATGTGACTCAAATAAAGGTGCAGGCTTAGGTCATATCTTGGCTTGTGACTCAATATGCCTGCAACTCCATCCAGTTTGCAAGCTCAGAACCAGGCTATTAATTGGAGGCATACTGCAGTAGAGAAGAATGCCTGTTTCAACAATAGCTATTTAAACAATTGGCAAACAAATTGTAGCATACTGCTAGGAAATAAGTAATAAATCCAACAAGCTGCAAAATGTAGCAAAAGGGTATTGGCAATCCCTTAATTTGAGGGTGATCGCCATTGTGGTTCACTGACAGAACATGAGGCTTTATTACTTACAGGTGCAAGGCCAATATTATGCACCCCTAATTGTCCTCAAGGTGGTGTTGGTGAACTACCACCTTGAACTCCTCCAGTGCTTCTGATATATATACTCCCAATGTTGTTGGCTTGAGGGCAATCAAGGACCAAGACATAGTAGTGGTGAAGACTACATTTCCCTATCATGCTATTGAACAAATTGGAGAACCTGAAGGTGGCAGTATTCGAATGCACTGTTACCTTTGCTCTTGGTGGCATGGGTATGGGATGTGCTTTTTAAAGAAATTACTCTTATACCACAGAATGAAACATTTGCTGGACTGCATTCTATAACAAAAGGTCAAAATACCATAAGTTAAGGAATTAAACATCTTCATGGAACAGATGGCTCGTCCCATGGGCAGATTACTTTATGGAGAACAGTTGCTTCATGATTTCTACTTAACAAAATAAGACGTCCGACCTGGTTATGAGTTTTAGTGGTATGTTACTTTTGAGAACGTGTAAAAACATTTATATGTACTTCAAACAAATTTAACATACCCTCTGCTTCTTGGTATTTATTCTAACAGCCACAGTTGATACACGTTTGCTTTTTTTCAAAACTACAAAGTTCTTAATAAGCATTGCTCTTGCATTGTAACTACATAGCCAGTGAACTGTATGAACAATTTTAAGAATCTCTTCAAATTTAAACTGAACAATTTATTCAAAAAAATCAAATGACATTTCGATGCAAGTAAAATCAGTATCAGTAGAAATTATTGGCATCATTACCTTCTGTAGCTTGATCTTTTACACAACTATCCCTTGATGCAGAAACTACAAGAATGGATTACTAAATAGCTTCCAGACTAGTCAGATTTATGTAAATGAGTATATCCATGTGTTATCAAAAGAATAAATGTCAAATTAATGCCACATCTAGTTCAACCAATTCTATACCCAATTCAAAGAATTATACACCATGCCCATTTGTCAAATTGTACAGTAATCCTACAGTTACAGAAACAATTTAGAGTTGGCAACTACAACATTGTAATTTGTGTAGTGCATGTACAGAAGCAGTAAACAACTGGCACAACATTCCTCATTACTCAAATATTTACAACTTGAATTTCAAAACAAACCATTTTAACATTTAAAAAAAGACTGAAGAAACAAAATTAAAGTTTTTCTCCCCATAGATAACATTGATAATAATGTAGCTTTGCCAATCTCTGAAGTGTTTATTTCAACCAAATGGCTTTCTAGATGAAAATGAAGGTATTAACATCATGGGAAAGGTCAGAGTATAGACCCAGACCAATGGGAATGACAGCTGCTTCTCCCCTGCAGGAGAACAGTGAACTACTGGTGTATTTAAAACAATTTATAACCCATTTACTACTGTCAAAAAGTTCAATGATTTTGCAATTTCATAATATGGCAGCAATTGAACCAGTCCATGCTCCTGAAGTGGCTGAAGTAACAAAAAGTAAAATGCATTAGCAGTTAGTTTTGGAGAACAATATACATGGTAAAATTAAATCAGGAGATTAAAATATAATTGACTATTCAGTAATCACAGGACCAATAGGCAATGAAAAATTTGATTTTCAAATCTAAAGACTTTAAAAATAAGTATTACCTTGGCAACTGGCAGAGTTATACATTATGCCAAGACATTGGAGTTTGATTATGATAAAGTTTATATCATTTGGATTCAGAGGATCAGAGATTTGTAATAGTTGTGATTGTAAAGTAGTAGAAACAAAATACAAGCTCAGTACAACAGTCAATAAGTTACCTCTCTGCTGCAGGTGCTTATCTTACATTGCCAATTCTAAACAGTCTCAGGTGTACAAATGCTCAGCACATTGAGCACATTAAGATCATGAACAAGTTCTATATTAAAGTCATGCAACTAAATAATTTGGATAAACAACCATTACATCAAATCAGCACACATGATCAAGATTCTAGCTGCTTCCTCCCTGCCACAAATCTCTTCAAAATCTTTCCCTGATCCCTTTGATTCTGAATGTTTCTTTTCAGAGAAATGCTTTGGTCACATCCAATCTAAATGCCATAAATTTAAAAAAAATCACCCTGCATTCTCAAGTAACATTCATGCCATAAAAGTCCCTATCAATGACCATCTCTAACAAGAGAGATTCTAATCACCTATCCTTGGCATTCAATGTTATTGCCCAGCCTGCCATCAACATGCTGGGGAGGGACAGTTCCCTGTTCACCAAAATTCAACTGGACCAGTCACAAATGCTGTGGCAAAAGAACAATGGGCATCCTGCAACAAACATCTCATCTCCCAGCACCCCAAGCCTTTCCATTATCTACAAGGCACAATAAAGGAATCTCCAAAAACACAAGGACCACGACACCATGCATGACAAATCAATCCACTTGATTGGTACCTCATTCAGCACTTTAACTTTCATTCTCTTCAAGAATGATGGAGGAACAATACATTTCCAAGTTAACCTGGACCTGCTTCAAGTCAAATACAGTACCATGCACCATATACCTTTTATCTAGTATTATTGACTTAGTATATTGATAACAGACACAAATACTTAGTATATAGATAACAGACACAAATACTCTTTGTTAACATTTCTGGATAATTTGTTGAAATATTCCTACCAACATGTTACAAAAAGAAAAATAGTTTGAAAACTTGCACTTTGTGGTCCTTAGTAATAAGCCAAACCTGGAAGTTTGCCTAACTGATGACATCTAGCCAGCAACTTGTTAAATGAGGTTTAGTATAAAGATATTAAACTTTTATTTTAATTCATAAATCACCATTTTAGTTAGTTGATTTATCACATTCCAAATCTTAGTCTTCTAAAGCTTAGAGCTTAAATCCATTAAGAATTTATTCATCTTACAAAAACTATCATAGACCAATTACTCTGCAGCACAAAGACTTCAACATAGTATTCCCTAACCCCTTAAATATATAAAAATAAAACGTGTATCAATGCCTCAATTTTTTCTTCAAAATTTGGCAAGAACCGTTAACACTAATTTACAACCAGTGGCACTGCCATTAGTTGAGACAGGATTCAAGCTCCAGAGAATACTATACATCCAAAACTAATTCCTGAGTGGCTAAATACTGCTTTTTGCCAGCATTGCAGAATAACTATTGTAAACAGGCAATTTTATATTCCTTTCAAATCTAATGCTACATTAAGTTTCAGAATTATTGCTGAAAGCATTCATCCTACAACCCAAGACTACGTTTCTTGCAACCTGAAATGAAAGAGTGATTTCAAATCAATAGCACATCATATTGTTGACCAGACATTTTATGGCAACCCTCATCGTCATTTTAACAAGACACATATGGAACTGTCTAACAATTTTAGAATTACAGTTTGGTTTACACTAAGTTATAGATACATGAGGCATTAAAATTAGATCCACATTTCTGATTTATACTAGATCAGATATGATATTACACACAAAAAAATACAAAGATGACAAATTATGGCATGACAAGTTGTGGAAGAGGAAAGTAAAAACAAAAGAAAATCAATTTAGGCAACTTTCACATACTATGAATAACCCCTTAAACTTCGAGAATATGAGATGAGGGCACAGAAAAAGGTCAAAAGCATAAACAGAATATTCTCCATTAACTGAAGATAGATCAGTCTGGTAACCAAATGTATATGCCAATTCATCCAAAAAGCAAAACTATCCGCTTCTCCAAATGAGAACTGCAGGCGAATTAAATATTTTGAACTGCTGTTCACAATTTACTTAAATTTAAAAATCAGTAAACTCTTGCATCACTATTTTCTTTGTATCAAACCATGAAAAATTGCAACAAAGTCAACAATATTACCAATAAGCATAGTTGAGATAGAAATAAAAATGGAAAGTATAAGAAAACAAAAACAACTTGCTGGTATTAGCATCACATTTTAAAACGTGATGAGTGTGCGAGTGTACATGATTGCAAAAATAACTGAGCAGAAACAAAATGTTTCTACTGAGGGATATCTCACCTGAAGTAGTGGCAGCTGCTGCTCCTGTGGTTGGCATTAGGATGAGCAGCAGAGAGCACTGGTTAGCAAATTAGAAAAAGCCAGCAAAAAACGGTCAATAGAAAACACGGAGAGTAGCACAGCCGTGCAAAGTTTTTGAAATAGAAGCTACTTTAAATCAAATATTAAATTTAATTACAAGGGTGACATTGGACAGGCCATGCAACATTAACTGCAATCCATGTACAAAAAAATGCACCAATATATATCTGACAAAGGTAAACAGCAACATTCTCAATAGATAGTCCATGCATCACATGCTCCCCTGAATACATGCAACACCAATTTCTATAATTCAGAATGGGTCTATTCCGTCATTTTTCCCTACACAACACATTCTCTCGTTAAATCTTTGTTTTCCAGTTACTCTCATTCCAATGGAGAAAACTATGCCGTAATGAAAAAACACTTTCCATTTCACTACTGTAGTTCAGGAAGAGAGGACATCTGCTAGATATTCCAGTTTACATTTTAGCAGCTTGATATTTTAAAATATAGATTAGCCACAATTTAATTATGTGGGGAACAGACTTGCAGGACTGGACTATATACATTTAGGAAATGGAATAAGTAAACTAATTAGCATGTGCATTACTTAAACTTAGTTTACAAAATGAATTAAACTATCCATCTTTTAAAGTTGCTTCACAAATTTGATGTTGGATGCACAACCCTACAAATAAGGTAAAATTATGACAAATGGAGATTTTTAAAATTATAAAATGGCATTTTAAGAGTATTTCACACTATGAAATGGAAATAGAAAATTTCTTAAAAAAGCAAGAAAAAAATCAAATAGTCAATACTGACGCTGCATTGTGCAAATTACAAATGTTGACTACTACAATGGAAACAGACTAGATATTCCCTTCTGGATGGTTAGGGCTATTAATAAACTAGGTTTTAATCTAGCCTATTAATAGTTTTGAAAGTTAAGATACCATACACCGCACAGCACTGACTTTAAAGTCTTGGTGACAAGAAATCATCCTTGAGCAAGTGCTAGATCCATAATTAAAAAGCTTGTCTTAAAAATGTCACAAAGCAACTGAGCAATGCTATTACCAATACTATACAGGTAAACAATGAAGCCAATTTATACACTGACATCTCAAGGAGTTTAAAAAGAGTTGATCAAATCTTTACTAGTTAAGTCCACACTGGCCAACTTACTAAAAGAACTTCCACCTCCAAAACTCCTGCTCTTTAAATAGCAGCATGGAGCCTTTCAGATCCACTTGATCAGGCATATTTAACAACTTGATTTGAGATCTCTAAGAGTACTTCAAACAATGCAGCATTTCCTCAGTACCACTTTAAACTATCTACTTGTGTGCTCCAAGTTCCACAACCAACTGATTTAAATTACTACATAAAGCAATTAAATCAAGCCATCTACAACATGTCTGATACAACTAAGTAATTCAGAAATCATTGTGCACCCTTGAAAATGGAAGAATCTGCTCACCACCCATTTCTACATCATTTCCAGGGAACAATGTTTATATTAATCCACTAACATTTTCTAGTCAGTAATTCAATAAAGCAGACCATCAACAAATAAAGAAAATAATTCTATTCACCCCATTAAGCAAAAAAAATGTATTAAGCCACAAGTACAGCTAGTTGAAGTTAAATAAAAAAAATAGAAAATCCTGTAAATTCTCCATTCTGAAAAAGGTCCTAGACCCAAAACATTAAGTGTTTCTTTCCACATATGCTGCCTGATCTGCTGAGTGTTTCCAATATTACTTTTATTTCAGATTTCCATCATCTGCAGTTTTTTGACTTCAACTTTTATTTCAGGAGTTTTAGTACTTGAGTGGTTCTAAAAATACATTGAGATTCAAGATCCATCTTTATTATTTTGTTTACCTGTGCTAAGAATTGGGGGGGGGGGGGGGGTGCAGGAGTTATCCCACTGAGACCAGGAAAGGATGGTAGGGTGAAGGAACCATGGTTGACAAGAGAGGTGGAACATTTAGTTAAGAGGAAGGAGGAAGCATATTTGAGGTTTAGGAAGCAAACAAAAAAAATCAGACAGGGCACGAGAATTATAAAAGGTAGCCAGGAAGGAGCTTAGGAGAGCTAGAAGCGGACATGAGAAGGCCTTGGCGAGTAGGATTAAGGAAAACCCCCAGACGTTTTCCATGTATGTGAAGAACAGGAGGATGACTAAAGTGAGGGGAGGACCACTTAGGGATAAGGGGGGGAAAACATGTGATTGGAGGTGGGAGAGGTAGGGGAGGTGCTTAATGAATATTTTGCTTCAGTGTTCACCAGGGAGAGGGACTTGATGAATGTGAGGTCAGTGTAGAACAGGCTAGTGTGCTGGAGCATGTCAAAGTTAAGAAAGAGTTAGTGTTTGGGCTTCTGAAAAATCCTTGGGGCCAGACGGGATATACCCCAGGTTACTACAGGAAGCGAGGGAAGAGATTGCTGGGGCGTTGACGATGATCTTTATGTCCTCCCTGGCTGGAGAAAGGCAAATCTTGTCCCATTGTTCAAGAAAAGTAATAGAGAATCCTGAGAATTATAGACCAGTGAGTTTTACGTCACTGGTGGGTAAACTATTGGAGAGGAATTTTAGGGACAGGATTTACAAACATTTGAAGCAGCATAGTCTTATTGGAGATAGTCAACATGGTGAGGAGCAGGTCATGCCTCAAGAGCCTGATTAAGTTTTTCCAAGATGACGACAAATCGATGAAGGTAGAGCAGTGGATGTGGTGTATATGGATTTTAATAAGGCGTTTGACAAGGTTCCCCACGGTAGGCTCATCCATAAAGTCATGAGGCATGGGACTGATGGAGACTTGGCTGCGTGGATTCAGAATTGGCTTGCCCACAGAAGGCAGAGGGTGGTAGTAGATGGATAGTTTTCTGCCTGGAAGTCGATGACTAGTGGTGTTCTGCAGGGATGTGCTCTGGGACCCCTGCTCTTTGTGATTTTTATAAATGACTTGGATGAGGAAGTGGAGAGGTAGGTTAGTAAATTTGCAGATGACACAAAGGTTAGGATAGTGTAGTAGGTTGTCATACGTTACAATGGGATATAGACAGGATGCAGAGTTGGGCAGAGAATTGGCAGATGGAGTTCAATCCAGAAAAGTGTGAAGTGATACACGTTGAAAGATTGAACTTGAAGTCAGAGTACAAGGCTAATGGCAGGATTCTTGGCAGTGTGGAGGAACAGAAGGATCTTGGGGTCCCAAGTCCATAGATCCCTCAAAGTTGCCATGCAAACTGATAGAGTGGTTAAGGCAGCGTATGGTGTGCTGGCCTTCATTAGTCAGGGGATTGAATTCAAGAACCGTGAGGTAAATGTTGCAGCTCTAGAAAACTCTGGTTAGACCACACTTGGAGTATTGTGTTCAGTTCTGGTTGCCTCATTATAGGAAGGATGTGGAAACTTTAGAGGGTGCAGAGGAGATTTCTCAGGATGCTGCCTGAATTCTCTATGTCTTATGAGGATTCTCCATATTCTCTATGTCTTATGAGGAAATATTGAGTGAGCTAGGCATTTTCTCTTTGGAGCACCACAGGATAGAGGCAAATTGATAGAAGTGTATAAGATTACGAGAGGGATAGATAGAATGGACAGCTTGCACCTCTTCCCTAGGGTGGCAATGGCAAATACTAGAGGACATCTGTTTAAAGCAAGTGGAGCAAAGTTTACGGGAGGTACCAGAGGTAGGTTTTTTTTGTTTTTACAGTGGTGAGTGCCTGGAACAAACTGCTGGGGGTGGTTGTAGAGGCTGACAGCATAGGAACATTTAAAAGACTCTTGGATAGGCACATGGATGCAAGAAAAATGGAGGGTTATGGGCTGTGTTGGAGTGAAAGGTTAGATTGATCGTGGGTAGGTTTATAAAGGTCAGCACAACATTGTGGACCAAAAGGCCTGTACTGTTCTATGTTCTAATGTAAAGACTCCCACTAGCTGCTAAAACTAAGAAAAGCCTTTCTAAATAGAGAATCTGTGACAAGGAGAAAGAGGACCCATTAAAAACAGCTGCAGATGAAACTATAACAGGTAAATACTTGTTAATTGAGAATATTGCACATTTGCATAATGGAGGAAGAGGAGCTCATACCAGTGGTGCAAAGGAGAACAACAATGAAATTAAAATTTGAAATATACTATTGGAAATATTGGTTTCAAGATAAATATTTAGAACTTCAGTTTTCCCCACCTTCAGAAAGAAACAGCTGAGGAAATTGCTAACAGATTACTCAAATGGATGGGAAACTGCAATTAGCATTTGACCGGTAAAGGGAGCGAGGTAGCTACAGGCCCGACTGTTCAGTCTGGGGAAATAACTGGAACCTCATTGAAAGAATGTCTGAGCACTTGATCATGTATCAGCCCATTTAGAAGTGAAAACGTGTGAAGGGCAAGTTGTATGCAACTAATCATGCTGGCATTTGAAGGCTGTCAGTAATTGTAGATGAGGGAACATTCATAAATTTTGTCCATGTGAGTATGAAAAAAAAACATGTGGATTTTCAAAAGTGACCAGATATTGAGACAATCCTATAGTGTAGGTTAATGCAAGAAAAACACATTCCATGGTATCCTCAGGCTTTGATGTTAAATATTCATATTTCAGGACTGGGCTGTTGCTAGCAAAGCTGCATTTATTGGACATCCCTAACTACCCTTTACTTGAATGCCTTCATTGGTTATTTCATAGGGGCTTTCAAGAACCAACCACACTGGCAGGCTTGGGGACACATGGGTCAGACCAAGTAAGTAAGGCACATACAGTAACTAAACGATTGCTTCTTTCAATCCCAGAAACACTAAATGGCATACTTTCTTAATGGAGAGGGGAATGAAGTCATTAATGCAACCTCTAACAGTACCGACTATGCTCCATGTTAGAGCTTCATAATTTTTAGACCGTGATCCTGCAAAGTTAAGAATTCAAACCTTACTACATGTTTCACAAGTTTCCATTTGTGCAGTTAGGAAACAGGTCTCTGGTTGTCTATGAACATAATTTTCATCCTTTATAAGGATAGGATTTAGCTGGCATAGGTAAGAATCTTACGAGCTGCAAAAAAAACTTGTATGCCGTGCATTGACCTTGTGGGGGCTGGTATGTTTCATAAACAGCCAAAACACTAATACTCTACCCAATTCATATTAGCACGGAATATTAATTAAATGGTTAGAAAAGTATGCAAGTTCTGTTCCAATTCTTTCAGGTTGCAAAAACCTGAGTAGGCATCACAAGGTATAATGTACTAAAGGAATTTAAAGTTCACGGTTGCTTTCAATGTTTTTCTTCGAGTTCTTAAAAAAAAATTTAAGGAAACACTTGGATTTTAGATGTATTTTTACTCTAGCAAACTAATAAAATCAAAGAGAAAAAATAATGTCATTTTGTAAGGTGCAGGACATGATTCCAGCAGTTCTACCCAGGTGGGATGCTCCAAGCTATTCATGGAATTTAAAACCTGATTAGTCAAGAACTTCTTGTAGGGAAAAACCTAAGTTGTATTGGATTTCTTTTGATCTCTGGCTTTAGATTTAGAGATTCACTCCTGTATTAATACATTAGAAGTTTAAGCAAGCTCAAAAGCAATTCTAACGTTAAATACTGCTAATCTACTGACCACAAGTTACAGGATTTCAAAGCGACAAGTTCTTAATGGGCCATCACACTAATTACTGGGACATGGTTTTGGTGGTGAATGGTGCAAATGGGGCAGTGCAGGTGGGATGCAGGAACCAGGAATCATCTTTTCACTTCAGGAATATAAAATTATGCATATAGAGACTTGCTAGCAAAAACACAAAAATTGCCTTCATTCTCAACATTCTAACCTAATAATACCTATTTTCTTAAAAGCATGATGAAAGAATCAAATGCCCAGATCCAATCATCCTGGCAAGTTTCTAATGGAGAATTATGAACAGACTGTTTGGGGAAAGTTAATTACTACTTACATCAAAATTCATCATACTTGAGAAATAAAAGTCTTCTCCATTATTAACATTAAAAGATGATTTTAAGTCAATACTCTAAGATTCAATGCTTACAATGGTCTGCAATTCATTGTAAATTGACATGGTTTTCATCCTGCTTAGATTTTTTTTAAGATAGTACATGATAAACATTTGGTTTTCATTAAGGTATTTATTTCAAAGAAGCCCCTGAAATAGGACCCTAAAGATTGCTCATTGGATATTTATTTACAAGAACAGACTACCGTCATGGGATGCTTATGCTCAACAGTGCTAAAAAGTAGGAAAATATATCTGGCATTGCTACTGGCTGGAAATGCCAGTGCTATTCAACAGTCAGCAATTACTTGGAAGAACATTATACATTTAAATCAGTAGTGCTTTGGCATTTCTCACTCGCCCAATGGTATTTGATCTACTTCTACACAAACTCATCCAAGAGCTAAAAACAAGACCCCATATTGCTGCCAACAGAAAAATCCTAAGTAAGTAACCACAAAGTCCCACTATCCGTTATAAAAAATATTTCTCCTCAATTACAACACTTTTAAATACTGTAATTAGCATGCCTGATGCATGACAGGAATGTAGCAAAACCCTCTCATTTGGATATTATAATGTATCCAAGTCTGTTTTTCAATTCAAAAATTACATTTGATTAGCAGCAGGAACTACACATTTCCCACTAACAAAATATTTCAGTGATTTTACCCTTCCTGCAATTCTGTTCCTTTTCAGGGCTTCTTTGATAGTCTTAAAGAATGACAAACACCTACTGCTTGCCATTTAAAATTCATCTAAAATGGACAGAAAAACAAGCTGCAAATCCCAAGTATTGAATTCTGTAAGATTTTAATTGTCAATGCTTTATTATAATGCAAAATTTAACAGTGTAAGATTTTAAAGTTTCTAAATATGCTGAACTTTGGCATTCAAATAAATCTTTGATTTTTAAATGTCACACTGGAAGATTTAAAAAATTTCAATCAGATTAAAACTTTTTTTGAACTGGTTCATATTGTTTCTGCTTAATTTACAAGCACAAGATTGAAGAGAGTTAAACTTTCAAATCCTTTTATAATGCATCATTCATTAATTCCCTCAAAGATGCAAACATGCAAAAAAAAAGTAAAAGTCTGTGGACCCAAGTCAAGCACTGTACCTTTTTTCTCTCCAGTGAAAGGCACAAAATCTTCTCTATCCTTGTATTCCAAGGCCTCCTTCTCCAAGAATAAGAGAAGCTGATCTCTATTAAAGGGGCCCGTTGGGGATTTGACAGTCTGGTCCTTCTGACGAAAGCCTGCTGGCAGGAGTGCATGCTGAAACAGCAGAGAAAATAATATTTTACTAGTCTAAACAAAATACATGTACGTATATACACAAAAAGCCACTTTCAGCTCAAATGCCTTAGAAATAACAAAATTAATGCTGGCCATCTTTCTATACGTTAACCTTTAGTGGATGGAATTAATGAGACAAAAACACAAATCTGTCTCCAGAGATAATAAACAAGATAGGATGTAAACACCATAGTATCATGAGGCTGGTTTGCCTTTTGTCAAGTCTGTGAATCTTTTAGTGTAGGTGAAAATAGACACACTTTAATGAATTGATAAGAATACCAATGAATTAGGAAATATTTGTGGAAGACGGTAGGAGTGAAAAGCCACTTGTCTTGGTAAGCATGATGTTGCATCTCACTGAGGTGAGCTTCTAACTGAACATGCACACCATCGCTAAGATCACCTCTATCATCCAACCCTAATGTTCCTCAACTCACGTGCTCAAGACTTGACAGTGCCTTCTGTCCAGCTTCCATCTTCCACTTCCCATCAACTTGGCAGCATTTATAAAATTTTGGTGAGGGTTAGGACTAGGACAACAAATTCTGTTCACTCATCACTGAACTCCTTTGGTGTCCTCCCTTCATCTCTAACTTTCAGCCTGAGAAACATCAGGATATAAGCCCTCCTATAACTTGAAGCCCTCACTCCAACTTTACTCTAATGCAATGAGACACTGAGAAAAGAAAAGTGTCAACTATGGAGTTAAGAGGCTGTAAAGCAGGACCAAGGGTAGTAATCTTTGGACTACTCCTGGTGCTATGTGCTAGTGAGAACAGGAATAAAAAGATGTGACAGATGAACGTGTGGCTGAGGAACTTGTGCAGGGGCAGGGTTTCTGTAGCTGGGGCGACCTGTACAAGGGGAACGGGTGCACATCCACTGGAGGGGAACCAATATTCTGGCAGGGAGGTACACTACTGCTACTCAGGAGGGTTTGAACTAGTTTGGCAGGGGGATGGGTACTAGAGCACCAGATCAGAAAGTGAAGGAATTGAGGGGAAGGTAGATGTCATGACCAGCAAGTCTAAGGACAGACAGAAGCAAAGTAAGATAAACATTGAGACAGAAGGGTTGAAGTTTACTTTAATGCAAATATTATTAAGAGCTAGGGAGATGAACAGTGCATGGATCAATACAAATATCTATGATATTGTGGCCATTACAGACTTGATTGAGAGGGGGACAAGGACAGGCTACTTAATGTTTCAGGGTTTCAATGTTTTAGAAGAGAGAGGGAGATAAAAAGAGGGTGAGGAGTTGCACTACTAATTAAGGACAACATCACAGCTGCACTCAGCAGGGCCACAATGGATGGCTCATCCGCTGAGTCTATATAGGTAGAACTCAAAAATAAGAAAGGTACAATCACTCTGACAGGATTATACTATAGACTCCACCACACCCCACATTGCCACCAGGACACTGAGGAACAGATACACAGGCAGATTAGAGAAAGGTGCAAAAACAAGGCTGCTGTAGTGAGCTACTCCAACTTCCCCAATATAGATTGGAATGTCCTTAGTGCAAAAGGGTTAGATGGGGTAAAATTTGTTAGATACATCCAAGAAAGTTTCTTGAAGCAGTATGTGGATAGTCCAACTAGAGGAGTGGCCATACTGGACCTTGTGTTGGGAAACTGACTTTGTGGGGGAAACATTTAGCAAACAGTGATCACAACTCTTCAAGTTTTAAAATAGCTATGAATAAGGACAAGTATGGACCTTGCTGGAAAGTATTAATTTGGGAGAGGGCAAATTATAAGAGTATCAGGCAGGAGCTAGGGAGAGTTCATTGGGAACAGCCGTTTTTTGACAAGCCCACACTTGACATGTGGAGGGTGTTTAAAGACCAACTGCACAGGACCAATATGTTCAAGTAAGTAGTACAAGGATGGCGAGAGAAGTTATGAATTTAGTCAAGAGAAGCATATACAAGGTTTAAGAAGCTAAAAATCGAACTGGGACCTTGAGGAATAAAGCCAGAGAAGAACTCAAGGGAATTAGGAGAGCCAGGAGGGGCCATGAAAGTCCTTGGCAAATAGGATTAAAGAGAATCCCTAGGCATTCTATATATAGACATGAAGAGCAAGAGGATATCCAGGGAGAGGGTAGGACCACTCTAGGATAAAGGAGGGAACATGTGCTTGGAGACAGAGGACGTGGATGAGGTCCTAAAATGAGTACTTTGTGTTGGTACTCACCAATGAAAAGGACATGGAGGATAGTGCGATCAGTGTGGAGCATGCTAATATGCTAGGGCAGTTTGAGGTAGGTGGTGGTTTTGGGTCTCTAGAAGAATGTCAAGGTGGATTAGTCCCCAGGACCTGATGGAATAAACCCTATGTTATTGAGATAGGCAATAGATCTTTGTGTCCTCTCTAGACATGGGCGAGGTCCTAGAGGATTGGCAAATAGCTATGGTTGTTCCTTTGTTCAAGAAATAGGGATAATCCTGGAAATTATAGACTGGTGAGTCTCATTTCAGTGTTAAGGAAGCTACTGGAGAGGACTCTTAGGGATAGCAGTTCTGAGCACTTGGAAAACAATGGCCTAATTAGGGACCGTCAGCATGGCTTTGTGCAGAGCAGGTCATGTTTTACTAATCTGATTGAGTTATGAGGAGGTGAAGGTAGAGCTGTGGACATTGTCTACATAAATTTTAGTAAGGTATTTGATAAGGTCCCTCATGGTGGGCTCATCCAGAAGATTAAGATGCATGGGATTCAGAGAGTTGGCTGTTCAGATTCAGAATTGGTTTCCCACAGAAGACAGTGATTAGTTTAATTAGACATCATTAGCTTAATTAGTTCAGCACAACATTGTGGGCTGATGAGCCCATTCCTATGTAATACTACTCTATGTTCTATGACAATAGATCAGTCTCCATATAATCAGACTTGAAAAAGCTAGATTTCTGACAACAATCAGAATATACACATGTACATGTGTACACATACACGTTGCACATACGTTTTGAGCAAAAAATTTGATCGAGGTTGGCAAGGTAAAAAGCCTAAAATGCATTACACATTTTCATTTGGCCCACAATCAATTGAGCTCTGTTCATTAATTGTTTACCTAATAATTGGTTATCCACCATTTATCTATCATCTTTACACTGAGAAAGACATGTTTTCATGGATTAAGTATTTTAAGGACCATCACATGTCCATGTGCCTTGTACCTCAGGGAACTTCCACATGAAAGCAAATTATTGGCAGGTAAAGTTTTCCTCATTGCAGTTACCCGCAACACAATTTCAAACATTACATTGCTAATTGTATTTACCCTCATGAACAAAGGAAATATTTCTTGCTACAATGAAGCTTGAGTTTACTCATTAAGTTGCCATCACTCCCCAAAACTCCAGCAAGCTTTTCAACATAGTTATGGCCACCTAAACACTTTAGGATGTGTTACATGATACTCTTCCCCCACAACCTTACAGACCCCCTCAATACTGATGAAATTAAGTGGATCAGAGGTACACTGTTCTTTAATAGTGAACATTTTCAGGAAGGAGCAGAGTGGATTTTGAGTAAGTGATCAATTTAAATTCATAAACCATGGACTAAAAGGTTAATTGGAACTCAACTACAACCTACAATATGAAGGGGCACATGTCATGCTACTGAATTTCTTACCACATAATGCTGTGGGAAAATGCCAAAAATAAAAGTCTGGAAACCAGGCAGTTATAGTAGGAGAGTGACAGAATGGGAACAAATTCTAAGCAAATTAATGAAACCTCTTCTGCAGTAACACAAGCCTGTTTTAGCATCACAATGCAAAGCTGCAGACCCTCAGTTCCCAAATTTAAAACTTCATTCAATGGTTTAAATATGGCTTGTATGGAAAATCAAATTCTTTTATAAAGTTAAATATTTCTGATAATTAAACATTACTACTTTTTCTCCCCAAAAAATGTTTTAGCTTCAGTTCTGAAAAGTTAGAAGTCCAAACATGTCCTCTGGAAAATGTCAAAAATTCCAATCTCACCTCTGGATCCAGTTCCTCAAGGGTATTTTCAAGTTGCTTCAATTCTTCTTCACTCAGTTTGCCAAGAAGTTCATCCTCATCAATATCTTTATATTTCTCCAGATCCTTTTTGAACGGCAGAGCCATCTCTTTGGCAGCAATTATATCACTTTATTCTGCTACAATGTATCAATTCAGTCCTTAACCAGATGCAATTTCTGCCAAGAAAATGTGTAGAGATATTTTAAACCAGTGCAAAAGATATTTTAAAACAGTGCAAAGTTTCCCCAGAATTGATAATTTCCCTAGAAGTGAAAGTTTTGCAAAATCCAAGAATACAAGCAGGAGCAAATGGCACTGCCTCCTCGAGCCTATTAAGCCATTTGAAAATATCATGGTTGAAATTTATCATTTGTGCCCTCGATTCCGAGTCCAAAAATTTTACAAGCTCACTCTTGAATGAGCATCCATTGGTATATCAAATTGAGTTCCAAAAATTCACAAATCAAAATGACGAAAATTCTACTCATGTCTGAACCATCTTAAAACTACAACCTCCAGTTTCAGGTTTCCCTGCCAGAGGAAAAGCAAGCTCAGTGGCAACACTGTCAAAGCCCTTAAAAAAGTGTGCATTTAATTGTGATCAACCATTCTCCAGAGAACATAGGCCTTTGAGAAGCCCTTCTATACAAAAGAATAGAGGCATAACTCATCAGTTAAAAGACAAAAATTGCTAACATACGCCAGGCCCTTTACAACTGGTGCAAGACTGCTTTCCTTGCAGTAATGGCTGATGTGTGCCTTTCTAACTGCTTCCTGTATCTGCACACCTTTCATGCCTACAAGAACAAAAACCTTTCCAAATCCCAAATAATCACGAAGAATATTTACATTGTTCCAGCCAAAGTGATTATTTCCACACCTCCATATTATACTCTATTTGTCATCTTCTTTCTCATGTATCACTTTGTGGCTTCCATGTCAACCTTAATAACTTACTTTCCACCAAGTTTTGTATTGTTGACAAACTTAAATGTTACATTCTTACCCAAGATTATGAAATTAGAAAGGCTGTAGTCTAAACACTGACCTTTGCAGCATCCCACTCCGTACACTTGCCATTTTGAAAGTTACCAATTTATTCCCATTTATTAGCATGAATTAGTCAATTGCCCCCAATTTCATGAGCCTGAAAATAGGCAATTACACTCAACTTCATGACCTATTGAGTGAACTGCCAAATCTGTACCCAAGTTTAAAGGAAATGTCAATGCATTTTCATAAGTTGAAGTAAATTTCCCAATAATGAGACCAGTACTGTAACTACTTGGCAGATAACAAAGTTACACAATTTAGATAATATGAAGATATTGACCTCACCCTGGAAGTCATTGGTTCAAGACCTACTCCTGAAATTTGAATATGCAATTTAGGTTGTACTGCAGTTACTTATCCAGACTACTCCACCAGCACCTCCCAACCAATGACCTCCAACAAGAGAAGCAGTAACTGCATGGGAACACCATCACCTGCCATGTCCAGTCACTTATCAGCCTAACAGAAATAAATTACCTTTCATGGGTAGACTCATACTGAAATTCCCTCGATAACAGCGAAGGAGAACCTTCACCAGAAATGCTGCAGTGGTTCACGACTACCCTCCAGGGTATTTTGGAAGGGGCAATGATTTCTGGTCTTGCTAGCAACATTTACATCAAGTAGTACTGCACTGTTCCAGTTGCCATCATCCAATGTGACATTAAACCTGGCCTATTTCTCTCAAGTGAAGAAAGCAGGGTGTCCAAACATTTGGGCTTGGAGGGACATTTGAAGACATACAACAGAAGAACACAGGCCAAAATTCTACTGGACGTCCAAAGCTCAGGTTGATGCCTGCTTTAGCATTAAAGGTTTGACCTTATTTGGGTTGATTCTAGGGACTCTGAACTAGCCACAGCCTCCCACCCTCACCAACCCATCCTGCTGCTAATATCCTCAGCTCCATATGTTTGCTCACCTATAATATTGCCAAGCCTCAAATCGAAACCTTTCCAACCACCCCATACAATTCAGAGAATATCCATCTCCCTTAACAACCACCCCTAACAAAATCCCTACTTCCGACCAATCCCACTACCCACCCTTATCTCAATTTCTTTATAATCTCCATAGTAGTGGCAGATCATGGAGAAAGGCCCTATTTTATCAGGCACCTTACAAAATACCTTTCCCAAAGGTCCTTCAGTAGGCCAATCCAAGAATTGCCACAGACCAAAGCTGTGATGCCACAGTTGTAAAAGATTCACAGTGCGCTTTTTTAAAATGGCATCCTGGACTTTTACCCCTTAATTGATATGACAATCTGATTATCTAGTTGTTAAGACCACTTTCACTGAATCTTACTCTGCACAATATGGTTCTGCTATTTCTGGACATTGTAATTAATTGGTTATAAAACACTTTGGGGCATCCAAATATGAAAGGCTCCATATAATTGAAAGTTAAGCAACAAAATCATCCATGCAAGCCTTATATTAAAAAAAGGACTGTAAAAGGTTCATTTTCCAATGCATCGTTTTATTGAAAGTACTGTTCAGCTATAATTACTTCCAATGTGTTCATATTAGAATAAACTGGTTAACTAATCTTCCCATGCAAAAAAGGAAAATTCATGTGCTCCTACATTGTCAAATAGAAAAATCACGCCAACTCTGGTGCTCCAAAACAAAATGCTGCTTTAAATATCCATGAGTGCCAATTTTTATCTTAAATCATTAGTCAGAAATTGAACAACTGCCAGTACCTTAATAGTGACTGCAACAATAAACAGGGAATAGCCTGAAAGTCATTAAATCTTTGTATTGCTCAGCCCCAACATCTGGCATCATATGATAGCCAACTCTCACCTCCCTACCCAACATCTGTCAAACAATTTAACATTACAATAGATAGAAGTCTGTATTATTCCTAGTACACATTGGTGTTCTCTGGGGCAGATTATGTACATCAGAACATTGCTCTTGGGTATTCAGGAAAGTTACATATGACAAAACCTGTAAGACAGTAACAGATGAGTAAGCCACTGACTAGTGGAATGAGTAAAAACATGGCAGGAGCTATTTAACCTGAAGCTGTATGTACACAAATCTCTACTGTAAGGGAGCAGATTTCTTATCAAAAGCAACAAGGATACAGCATTTCAATTAGTTGAAACTGGAGAAGCCAGGGGACTCAGGAGGTTAAGGGAAGACGTGAATGAGACTTCAAACCTGTTTTAAGTGCAAGAATAAACTGCTTTCATTAACAAAGGTCTTTTCATCCAGCCAGACCCAGAACAGGCATGATAGGTGAAACAGTTTATCACAATTCTATAATGGTGTTTATTCAGAGCACGTGAAACACTTAAAAAAAAAACTGACTTTCAGAGCTCTTTGGTGAACCCTTTAATCTAAAATTAGATTGAAACATTCACAATTCAAATACACACAAAAATTCAATTTTAAGCAATAAATCGACATATGTACGTGAAACAACCCAACAGATTAGCCCATAGAAAGACAGAACACCCGAATGCCTTCTGGATCTGACTTGCAGCGATAAGAGAAATTAACAAATGAATAACAAAGCCAAAACGGAAAAGAGGGCTTTGTTCACTAGCTGGCTAACATGGGCTTATATTAGTTTACTATAATTAGATCCGAAAGTTACATAAATCTTTCAATTAATAGTTTTAACATTTACTTCAAAGCTTTTGTTTAGCAAATAGCCAGTCTCCAAAGCAATTTCATACAGTTCATGACGACCTTTAGCAACAAAATCAGACAGCCCTACAGAACATGTGCACCTTCAGCATTTACCTCATTGACCATCTACAAAACTTGTACACATTGAAAAATGCAGCTTCAAGATTGTTGCAGTGCTCTACAGTAAATAGACATGAAGCTTTCAACAAAACCAAATCCCCGACTTAATTATTTTTTGCAATTTACAGATCCACGACAAGCAGCAAAAAGTATCCATCCAGGAAGAACCTAGTGTAGGACACCTTGCTTACTGTTTGTTGGGAATAGAATGCAATTGTCAAAGATAACGGAACCCAACAAGGAATAGTTTCACATGAACAATATAGAGCATCAAATTCAGCTTCCTAGCACTTCAATATTTACACAAACTTAGAAAAAAGTCTGCCCATTTTCATTCTGCAATGTCATTTTAATAAGTAGTCAATAAATGTTTCTTCCAAGCAGCTCCATTTCCCCAAAAAAATGGAAAACCTGGGTATTCATTGCAAACCTGGAAAAGCCTGCATCAGTTTCAGGACAAAACATTTACAATTTATTACCCTTGCTATTGTGCCAACTCATCTGATCACACATTTCAAGTTAGCTCACTTAACAAGATTTTAATATTCATATCAGGCTTGAGGCTGTGTTTACCGTTTTCCTTCACCAAAATTTTGGTAATTTCCCACTTCAATTCACATTTACACACTTTGGGGGAAAAAAGTAAGCTAATTCACATTCTAGTTATACAACTCCAAAGAAGTTTCTGACATGCACTAATTCAATGCCTAATATGAATTATGTACACTTCCTGAACTGATTTGATAATATTCCATCTAACATATAAAATATCAGCACTGAAACACTTTACTTGAACCATGCTCACATCACTATGCACCAGTTTCTCAAATCTAAAATTCAACTGTTTGAAAACTGGCAGATCCCCGGTGTGTTAGTTGCCACAATCTAAAGAGCACATCAGCATTTAGTTCTGAGGGTTTTGGCTTTGAGATTAAGTATTAAATACACAATTACAGAACAGCATTTTTAACCAAACATCTGCTCATAACCCTGCATTAAATTGCTGGTGATGAAATGCATTTGGATAGAGCATATATTACACCGTTTATTTTGAGGAATGGAAAAGTAGTTACTGGCAGAAATGGGCAAAGATTTAAATGGTAGTATTCCTCAGAATTAGTGACCGGCACAACATTTAGGGAAATGACATGGGAAATGCTTGTGCTGCAGATTAGATTTAAATGGGTAGAGTTTAACAGGATGGCACAATCCACCGTGCGTTATTTAAGCAAGAATTTAAATAATCGTACTCAAAAGCCATCTACTTACCCCATTTCTGTTCTCAACTCAAACTGGAGGGAGGGGTTGACAATTGGAAGGAAGATGTAGATCTGTAGGAGGATTGGTTTCTTTTGTGCAAAGACAATCTCACTGCTTCAATATTTTTGGTGATGGGGATGGCTCTCAGTTTCTGTGCATGAGGTTTTAACTATCTTCAACTGGGCTTGCATTTTGGAATTATCATGCAGCCTACAGGTTTTGATACAAGTATGTAGCACAGGGTTTCAAAATATTAAGTACCCTTGATTTAACATACGTGCAGGCGACCCCCACGTTACAGGGGGTGTTGCAGTCCTGGAAAATGTGTTGTACCACCAAGCCATGCCTGCGCATGAGTCAAGAAACACGAGTTGAAACACAGCGTTGAATAGTATTGATTTACTTTATTTTTAAATCCCCCCTCACATTGATTCCATGAGAACAAATTTTATTCCCCATCTCAAATTTTTGGGTTGTGACTTGTGAATTCTGCAAGGGTGAATTTGTGTAACTCGAGGGTTGCCTGCATCTATTTGGTACTTTAAACATAAATATGTCAGCTGGCAAGAGAGAAAGGCTGCATGTTAGATTACTTTGCAGTCTGGCTACAAGCCAATAATCAGAAAGAAACCCAAATGACCACTAACCAGGCATGAAGCAGATGTACAGGGGAATAACGCAACTCCAACTATTTGACAGGATTGTGCCGAGGCCGAGCCAACAATGCATCTGACCTCCTACTACTGGTACCAAATGTGGGGGCAGTTCCTAATCAAGCTGAATGAGGAACCCGACACAGTTTGTATCTAACCCCAATACAAAGCTATACATTGGCCTCGTCTGGCAAATCTAGCGTGAACCCAGTTTAATGGGGTCACTAACCTTCATTAAGGCAGGCAGGTGAAGTGCTTTATTTTGTTTTTCCTGCAAAATCATTACCATGAATTAAAATGTTTTAAATAAATTATCCAAGTTTAATCCTTTTATATTATTTAAATGTTTGTCAATGTTTCTAAATATTGAACATCAGATATTTAGAGATAGTCAAAAAGGCCTCCTTACAGCTCATTCTGGGCATTGGGAGTAGTGTACCACAAGGACTTCAAATACAACATGGTGTGAGGGACTGTGTGAAACATTTTACATTCAGCAAAACAATTCAGATTGATCGCCCAGAAAGGGCACACAAGACATGAAATTTAATGCAGAGAAATATGAAATCATGAAGTCTAGAATCATGCAGTAAGGAAACAGGCCCTTTGGCCCAGAGTTCATGCTGACCATCATGCAGCCGTTTATATAAATCCTACATTAATTACATATTATTCTCTCCATATTCCAATCAATTATCCTCACCAAGCCCGATTCTACATTTCACCTACATACAAAGTCAGTGGTCAATTAACCAACCAAGTGTTACACGTTAGGAAGAACAAGAAGATGGAATGACAACACAAGTTACAAAGCACGATTCTAGAAAGGCAACAGAAGCATAAGGGGGTATGTGCACATAAGTCATTGAAAGCAGCATGCCAAGTTCAAAAAGTGATTAAAACAAAGCGTCCTTTACTTCCAAGCACAATAGCAAAGAGGTCAGGATGAACTTTTAATACAGTCACAGTTAAGAGTACTGCGCCCTGTCCTGAACACCATACTCCAATGTGAAGGCCTTGCAGTACTGATTCCAGGTACAGGGAACTTTGGTTCTATGGACAGACTGAAGAAACTGGAGTTTTTCCTCCTTGGAACAAGAGGTTGCAAAGAAATTTGACAGAGATATTTAAAATCATGTATGGTCTAGATAGAGAGAAACTGTTGTCATTGGTGAAAGGATCTAGAGCAAGACAGCATGATGGTGATTGATAAAGCTAAAAACTGCTTTTCCTTCTGTTGGATTTAAACAAGAAAGTGGATAGGGTTGGAACACATCGGAAGTACTGGAAGCAGATTCATTGGCGATGGTCAAAGGGAACTGGATAAGTACTTGAAAGGGAGAAAAAAAAACGAGGGTACAAGTGGGAAGGCAAGTGGGACTAACTGGGTTGGTCATGGGATACAGCCAGTAGCGAGTTGATGGGCAGAATTGGCTCCTTCCATGCTATAACATTTCAATAATTCTGTCATAGCGGATAGCTCAGATTTCAGCTCTGGGATAGTTTAGCTGAACAGATGTTATAGCTAAAGAAAGCATAGAAATGAAACAAAGGGATTACATGCATCAGATCCCAAGTGGGAGTCTGTTCTCAACTTGAAATATTATCTAAAATCCCACCCTAAATTAAAGTTTTCAGAAAAGGATGTTTGCTTCAAGTTAAACAATGATCTTCCACTTAGCAAAAGTGAAATTTCCAAACACACTTTTGCTTAAATAATCAACTGATGAAATCACTGTCCTTCCCAAACATGTGTTTTCAAGTGGCCAAATTTTCTGATACTACAGGCCAATTATAAAAGGAATTCTCTGAAGAGGGAATATACAACAGATGCCACGTTTGGAAAAGGTTTGAACTCTTCACTTACATGTCATTGCTTTCACAGCTCAGGTTTGAACAATTTCAGTCATAAGTAAATATGATTACATTTTGCAGAAATTTAATGAAAATTTCCCATAACAAAGGCCCACAAATTTAAGGTAATTGAATTGAGAAGGGATTTTTCTCTCCAAAGGGTGAGAGAGTTGATGATGGTGCTGGCAGCCTACAAAGTATTGATGAGCTTGAAGTGTCATGACTGGAAAGCTGTGGACCAAGAGCTGTTACGTGCGATTTAACTCAATAGATTTTGCTTGGCTAGCATAAACATGAGTGAAATGGCATCCCTGTGCTGTAAAATTTTTTATGTACAGGTTTTTTTGCTTTCTAGTGTAAAGTGTTTGGTATCACTATTTCATCACGTTCTCAAATTTTCCATATTATTGAAACTAGATTCAGCAGGTTTTGCATGATTCTCAATGAGGCCAGCTGGAGGCTGCTCTTCTCGTGCCTGCTCACTCCCCCATCACAGCTATTTCTGTGATCCTCTCCCACACAGTTTTTGTTCATTTCTGATTTAGGAAAAATTCGGGTTACGAACAGTTCTCAGAACGCAACCCTGGCCATTACCTGGGAACTGCCTGTATATTATCTAGTTTTAACATTTGAGTTAAAAGCAATTTCACTAAAACATTATTATAGTCCTGAAAAGCAGCACACAAATATTGCTGGGCGAAATGACAAGCATCTCAGCAATAAACAGACTGATGGATTAAGCCACGTTAAAATATATATTTTATGTATTGCTAGTTTGTTCTCATATTTCAATATCAGATTTGCTTCAAGTTTTATAGTCTACAATAATCAACTACAAGATCAAGGTACATCACAGAATTTTTGATGAAGTTTTCTTATTGAATAAAATGGACAACCTGGTTTAATACCTAATATTAATCACTTGTTAGGGAGAAGAAGGTAGCATACGTGAGGTATAAGCAGCAAGGTTCAGACAGGGCCCGTGAGGAATATAGGGTAGCGAGGAAGGAACTTAAGAAAGGGCTGAGGAGAGCTAGAAGGGGACATGAAAAGGCTTTGGCTAGTAGGGTTAAGGAAAATCCCAAGGCCTTTTTCAAGTACGTGAAGGGTAGGAGGATGGCTAGGGTGAAGGTAGGTCCGATTAAGGACAAAGGTGGGAGAATTTGCCTGGAGGCAGCGGAAGTGGGAGAAGTTCTGAATGAGTACTTCTCTTCGGTATTCACCAGGGAGAGGGGTCTTGATGATGTGGAAGGGAGTGCTGGTAGGGGTAATGTTCTCGAGGTTGTTGATATCAAGAGAGAGGATGTGTTGAAGTTGTTAAATAATATTAAGACAGATAAATCTCCGAGGCCTGACGGGATTTTCCCCAGGCTGCTTCGAGAGGCTAGGGAGGAGATTGCTGAACCGCTGGTAAGGATCTTTGAGTCCTCATTGTCTACGGGGGTGGTGCCGGAGGATTGGAGGGTTGCGAATGTGGTCCCCTTGTTCAAAAAAGGTAATAGGGATAGGCCAGGGAATTATAGACCGGTGAGTCTCACGTCTGTGGTGGGTAAGCTGTTAGAAAGGATTCTAAGGGATAGGATTTATGAGCACCTTGAGAATCATGGACAGATTAGGGACAGCCAGCATGGCTTTGTGAAGGGAAGATCTTGCCTCACCAGCCTGATAGAGTTCTTTGAGGAAGTGACCAGGAAGATTGATGAGAGCAGTGTGGTGGATGTGGTTTACATGGATTTTAGTAAGGCATTTGATAAGGTTCCTCATGGTAGGCTTCTTCAGAAGGTCAGAGGCCGAGGGATCCAAGGAAGCTTGGCTGTGTGGATTAGGAATTGGCTTGCATGTAGAAAGCAGAGGGTTGTGGTGGAAGGAGTGCCCTCGGATTGGAAGGCAGTGACTAGTGGTGTCCCGCAGGGATCGGTTCTGGGACCTCTACTTTTTGTGATATTTATAGATGACTTAGAAGAGGGGGTGGAGGGCTGGGTTAGTAAGTTTGCGGACGACACTAAGATAGGCGGTGTTGTGGATAGTGTGGAGGGCTGTCGGAGCTTACAGAGGGATATTGATAGGACGCAGAGCTGGGCTGACAAGTGGCAGATGGAGTTCAATCCGGAGAAGTGTGAGGTGGTACACTTTGGAAGGACAAACTCCAGGGCAGAGTACAGGGTAAACGGCAAGGTACTTGGCAGTGTGGAGGAGCAGAGGGATCTGGGGGTTCATATTCACAGTTCATTGAAAGTTGCCTCACAGGTGGAAAGAGCTGTTAAGAAGGCCAATGGGATGTTGGCTTTCATAAATCGCGGGACTGAGTTTAAGAGCCGCGAGGTTATGATGCAGCTTTACAAAACTCTAGTTAGGCCACACTTAGAGTACTGTGTTCAGTTCTGGTCGCCTCATTATAGGAAGAATGTGGAGGCATTGGAGAGGGTGCAGAGGAGATTTACCAGGATGCTGCCTGGATTGGACAGTATTGAATATGAGGAGAGGCTTAAGGTGCTAGGGCTTTATTCACTGGAAAGGAGGATGAGAGGAGACATGATAGAGGTATACAAAATATTGAGAGGAATAGATAGAGTAGACAGTCAGTGCCTCCTTCCCAGGGCACCAATGCTCAAGACGAGAGGTCATGGCTTTAAGGTTATGAGTGGGAGGTTCAGGGGAGATGTCAGAGGGAGGTTTTTCACCCAAAGAGTGGTTGGTGCATGGAATGCACTGCCTGGGGTGGTGGTGGAGGCAGATACATTGAACAGGTTCAAGAGCTTGTTGGATAGGCATATGGAGGAACGTGAGCTAGAGGGATATGCGGGAGGAAGGGGTTAGGTAGTGTGAGGGTGGTCTGATGGACGGCACAACACGGTGGGCCGAAGGGCCTGTTTTGTGCTGTATGGTTCTATGGTTCTATAGTAAAGTTATATTCCCAATTTGGAATGCATACAAGTGGTAGTTAGATGATCAACACATCACGATACTCCAGAGATGACTCACATTGTTACTTTAATGTGAAACCTTTTCCATATATTACACCAGTTAGTAAAGTATGCATTACACAGATCAAACCACACAACTTTCATCTTTCAGTAAAAGGAAAGGTTAGCCTAATGAATGCAAATTACAGTACCTTCCAAAATACATACAGAACATTTAATGAGCAGGTTAAATGGCAGGATGATGTTGCACAAACATCAGATGTACTCCAATTAGTTTTAATGCACATCTGCAAAACTTGATATTCTATTTGAAAGGAAATTGGATAAACTTGTTAATTCTATAGCTGGCAGAAATCTTTTGCTATGTTCTCGGTTCTAAGTTAGCCACTGTAGAAAGTTCAACTTCAACGAGCTTGACTGGGGAATCACAGCTCCAACAGTTTCAATTATGACCTCCGGTACTTCCTGTGCGGAATTTGCAGGCTTTCCCCGTAAGAGTGAGTGCTCCGGTTCCCCGCCCCCCCCCCCCACCATCACAAAGATATGCTGACTGGTAGGTTAATTGGTTATTGTAAAATTATCTCTAGTGTAGATAAGAATCAGGGAGGCAGCAGAAAGAATGGTTGTAAAGAAATAAGTGGGGAATGGAATTTATGAGACTGTTCTGAGAGCTGGCAGAGACTTGACGGGCCAAATGGCCCATGTTATAAGAAAATATGGTTATGAAAATTGATCAAACTTTACAGAAAGTTCACGGCAAGAATCAATGCATTTAATCAAAAATATCCTATTTTTGAAAGTATTAAGCAGTGTTACATTTATGGGAATTATGCTGTATACCTTGGTTTGAGACGTGCCATCGAGAAAGAACAAATAACAGTCACTTAGGCTGCCACTGTAGTTTCTGATCAACTGAGAATGGAATACTATATTTGCAGCCCAATGCTGGTTAAATGGGATAATTAAAATACTGACCGTCCCAGCAAGGCCAAAAATTAAAAACAATGCTTAATGTCAGAGAAGCTATAAACATTCTTTCATTTGCAATAATGGACACCTAAATAACAGTGCTTATGTTATATCAAAGTTAGACCCCTCTCCCACCCCCCACACACATTCTTCTCAACAAACTGCAAGGTATAACTGGGAATTGCATAAAATACAGGGATTGGTTGCAATTCTATTTAAAAATGCATCCAAAAGTCTGTCTCAGTTACTGCAGGGGAAAAAAAAATCAGTTTAAGTGTGAAACAGTACATAACTTCATAACTTTTTCCCCAGGCAAACTTGATTCAGACCTTAAGCAAATGTGTTTCAAATACGTCAAGACATTAGGTCAGGACCCAAGACTTCGCCAAATTGCAAACTTTTAATAGTCCTGTGAACCTAACCAGCCTTGTGCATCACTCCACCTAACGTGAACAAAATGCAAGCAAATGTACACATTGTTGATTTTAGGAATAAAGAGTTTAAAAGTCTCCAAAAACAGGCATTTTAAATTGATAATTCTGCCATGATTTGAGTTTCTCTTTTACTGGGTTCAATGCACACAGCTGCAGCCACTCCCTACACTATTGTACATGGTTGAATGCCAAATTAAAAAAAAGACAAATCACATAAGTGCAATGCAAATTTTTATCCTAATAGGTCAGATTAATTTGTAAATTCCTCTCATGGTTAAAAATGCTGCACATTGTTAGGAATGAAGTCTACCTCTTCCAAACTGATCATGGTTGTTTAAACAGGAGTTAGTAATGACACTACCAAGTCAGGTCAGAACCAGGCAAGACTAGAATATAGAACTGACATTTAGTTACTGCAGACGGACACCCTTGGAACAGCATTCTTGTGCTGCTATTTTGTTCATTATTTATCAAGTTACTCATTCTAAAAAGCATGTGGACAATGTTACCAGTAACTTAATGTTATCTACTAGACTACAACAGTAACTGTTAGGCTAGAGCATCAAAAAGGCATTATTAATATTTCTGATTGGTAGATTTCTTATTTTGTCAACATCAACCAGGACAAAAGCTGAAGTCATATAACCTGTAAACATGGTGAATAACAAAGCAGTATCAGCCCCAACTTCCTAACCTTTTGCAATTATAATCTGGCTACTTGACCCATGTCTGACAGAACCCAACTATGTGTGTATGTTTTACTATAACAACTGGGTTCTGGTTGGGTGGGTGGAGCCAGGCTGAGATGAGTAACCTAGCTGAGTAATTTATCTCAGTCAGGGTAATTTCCTTACATATTACTGCATGTTGTCCTCAGTTCTTGATCAACAGCAAGATACATGCAACAAATCAAGTCACCTTTCCTGCTTCTAGGATGGATTTAAGATATGGTAAAAATTAAGTACTCAGGCTCAAGTTGTGTCCAGATTCATTGTGACCAGGTCAGGTTTTAATTTCATATCCACACAGACCTCTACTTGTAATTTCTCTCCTGTAGTATCCAATATTATTGCCAAGGCACAATCCTATTTGATTAGACAGTCCTAAAAGATAACTATTCATGCAAACCATATTTATGATGGTTGATACCATTTACACTTTCCCCAAAAAGGCTCTCAGACATGAAGACATATTATGAGAATCACAGAATAATGGTTTAGTGCAGAAAAGTGACACAGCAGTAAAGGATCAGCTACCTTAAATTTCTTATTCCAAATCGACATTTTGATGTGCAAGCATGGAAAGTGAACGGCAATAAGCTACTTGACTGGAGGTGGAAAGAAAAGTGAAATCCTCAACTGATATCCAAATATGCATTCTTTGTAAA
Organism: Pristis pectinata; assembly: GCF_009764475.1. NCBI lineage: Eukaryota > Metazoa > Chordata > Chondrichthyes > Rhinopristiformes > Pristidae > Pristis > Pristis pectinata. The sequence continues at coordinate 14,498,991 of NC_067432.1, forward strand.
GAATCACTGTTTAATAGACAGAAACAGAAAATAGGACTGGTTTCTTTTCACTCAAAGTTACTTCAATAGATTGAAGATCAAATATTTGATCTTGGTCCTTTGCAATGAGCTAATTGCAAAAACTGAAGTGGCAAAATTACCCATTGTGGCAGCCATGGCCCAGTACCTGATCCCGAGCTCTCCTTTTGGCTTGGACACAAGTCCCACTCAAGAGCCTTGAATTGCCTCTAGACTGAGTGAAATGTAGTACTCAAAGTGCTGCACTGGATGTACCATTTGTCAGATGAGATATTAAACTTGGGCCTCATCTGTTCACTCAGATGCAAGTTTAAGACAAAAATACTTGAAATTATCTTAGAGACTAGAGTTCTCCCTGGACCTTGACGAATATTTATAGCTCAAATAAGTGAAAAAGAATCCTTGTAGTTTATTTGCTACTTATGAGATATTGCTGTACACAAACTGGATGTCCCACTGCAACTGTGACTGCATTTCAAAAGCACTCCATAGGTTATGTAGCATTTTCGGCCTTTGCAAAATGTGCCATATAAATATCTGTCCCTCCTTTAATATCACAGCTTCCCAGAATTGTTTTAACTGGCATTTTAGCCAATTAAGAACAATTCCAGGATTCATCCAATTAGGTGCCAGTTAAAAGAGTCAAGCATCTGGAAATACATTAAAGTGCTATTCTAAAATGTAATCATTGAAAAGAACCTGCAATGAATAATTCAACCACAAATAAACACTTCGACACCTTTCTATTCTATGATACTGCAAACTGGCCACGAATCTTGCTACAGAAACGTGCTTAAAGTTGTCAGAAATGTTTAAGTGGGAGATAGCCAATTTTAGAACAGATGTAAAGTCGTATCAAAATCTAGCTATTGCTGCCTTACTGCAAAATAGTGATTAAATGATTTATCCATCATTTTGAATTGATTTGTTACTAGTACAAAATTTGTCTAAAGGGGCCATATTCCCCAAAGAAAATCACACCAAGAATAAACATACATTTTGCCACTATACACTATGCTAAAATTTCCCAAGTTGTTTTCTTATGATACAATACCAAGAAGAACTATTAAACAAAGCTTGTCAACACAAACAATTTGAAATTAAAAATTTGCCACCTTATGATTTGCTACATTCATAAAACTGCAATTATCAACTAAAACAAATTAAAAACATTTCCAGGAAAACAGAACTACCATTCTTAGCATTTACATTTGAAAACATTAATGAATACTAACAACAAAATTATCAACCACTGCTCTGCAAACAATTAAGGCCAAGTAAATAACTTGATACAGTGTACCGCCAGGTTATGGCAGTTTGGTAACAGAAATTCATCCTTACAGAATTCACAAATCACTGCAAAAAAAATATACAGAATAAAAATACACTCTTAGGGAAGTTGTGCAAGGGAATAAAAACAACAAAATATGAAAGAAACAAATTTTGTCAATTTTTGCCAAGGGCTTGCATTACAAAAAAAATTGCGATACGGACAGTATTCTAAGAACGCAATCCTTTTCTAACTGTTCCCAGATCAGAGCTCATTGATAAAACTTCAAATTCACACAAGTATTTTCATAAATCTAGTTAGAAATTTGATTCTTTCGCTTTAAAATTAATGCCTCAACAAGGAAACAGTTATTTATATTTGTGACCATTAAAATAACAAAATATTCAACCTGCAATTCAGCAATGCTCTCACAATTGCATTGCCTTGAGTAATAAATAACATTCCCTGTTCAAAAAGATTCATCCAGATGACATCAAATTCACATACAAGATTCTCAAGATGAAGAGGCTACCAAGCATGGTAAAACTGATACCACCAACTTCTAAACCACAATTGTATTATTTGCCAATAAGGGAAACTGCAGATACTGGAAATCCAGAACAAAAAACAGAAAATGTTGAAAACATTTGTGGGCAGCATCTATGAATAGATAAACAGGGTTAACATTTCAGGTTGAAACAGCTTCACCAGAACAGGGAAAGATAAGTCAGTTACAAGTTCCAGAGAAGGTGGGGGAGGGATGGAAAAGACAAAGGGAATATCTGTGATTGGTTAAGGTTAGGAGTGCTGTGGATACAAGTTGTTGATGGGAGCAGTTGGAGGAAAATAAAAGTTGACAGGAATGTGGGGAGAATAAATTACAGGGAAACTAATGGGAACATGAGAATGATCAGAGCCAGTATACACTCAATGGCCCTCCTCCTAAGTTGTAAGGGAATATGGAATAATTAATGGCTTATCTCAGCAGACTTAGAATGAAGACAAATTTCTGAAGGCAACCAATTTTGAGGTTTTCCCACTGTCACTTAAAACGAAAGACAAAGGCTTTGGTGAGGTCACAAACAGTCACGCAGTGATTGTTGCCATTCCATATATTCAATGCAGTAAAAAATTATGTCCACTTCATCTTTAGTAGATGGAATTCATGCTGAAACTCAGGGAATGGTCTGGCCAAATGAGAGTCTGTTGAGGTCCCCCTGCGAAGATTGCCCTTTGGTAGGCAGATAATGACACAATCCGATTTGCCTCCAAGGTGGTCACATTACGTCAATGGGTCCCCGACATGTCATCTTCTCAGCTGAGCAAGGTAAACAGGAATTGTCTCAAGTTACTCTCCACCAAGCTTTAGAGTTTCAGCAGGAATACCATCTGCTCTAGAGCCCTCCTTGTTTCTCATAATGTCTTTTCAACCTCAAGCCATCTCACAGCACATCTACAATCTCAGGGTAATGCTGAGAATGCAGATGTGCTGTGAGAGATGGCTTCGAGGCGTGTATCAAAGTCTCAGGTGAGGAGATTCTTTGAAAAACTCCATCCAGCAGACACCGAGCATCTTTCTGCGCTCAATAAGCTCCCTTGTTCCTGGCTCTCAGCAGGGGAGGCCTTCGGTATTTGGATCCCAGATAGTCTTAACAGTGTAGTTGTAAGTTAGTTCCTGGATCTCCTGCACTCTTTCCACCCACCATCTGTTCTTTAGGTCATAAGTTTGTAATTTTGGACCTCTGCCTTCAGACTCCTATAAAGCTATTTTTCTCCCCTTGAGACATGCAGTTTTCAAGAATGCCTTGTGTTTGTGCTCAATTAGCTCACAGATCTCCTGGTCATTCTCAAACCAATACACATTTTCTGACAGAGAAGTCAAGAATCTTTTCACTGGTGCAAATTATGATGGATTTTAGAGCAGTTCAAGCATTTGGGAGTTGTCAAATTGTCTGCCAGGTGCTAACTGAGAAGAGCTTGCTTTGCAGGGTCCTTGAAACCTTCATTGATTTTCTTGCTTTTTTCCTGCAATGCTTTTGTTGCTGCTGGTGTTGTCTGATGTAAATAACAGAACAATTAGGCAGTGGTCAGTCCAGTCGTCATCAGCACCTGTCATGGCACTAGTGATGCATGCATCCTTGGGATCTCACTTGGATAACAACAAAGGTTGACAAGTGCCAGTGCCTAGATTGACTATTTTGCCATGAGGTCTTGCACTTGTCTCTGACAAAACAGGGTGAAGGATACAACAAGGATTCTGTCAGGAGGATAACTTCACTAGATATCAAACTAGCTCATACTTGACAGGAAAACCCAACCCATTACAATTCTTTCTGCATTGCCCTTTTAGCTGGTATACTTACTACCTTGTTCTTTGATGTGTCTGTCTTCTGCCAGTAATGTCTCACTCAGGACAGCAACATTAATATCAAAACGCCCAAGTTCCTAAGCTCTGGGACCAATATGATATTCAGGTCTGTCACTGCTCTAATTTCCATCCAGGTCCTAACATTCCAAGTGCTGAACTTCATTTTAATGAGAAGGTAGCACATATTCACAAGTCCTTTTAATGCAAGGTGGCTGTTGCACACCAGCTAGCTCTTAATCGTAAGAGTGAGATCTGAGTCTGCAACTGGACACCAGGCTGTGCTGCATCAATATCAAGCGCACATGTGGAGATGGACACAGACACACACACCCCTTTCCTCAAGTATCCACTCCTCCTTCAATTTCACTCACCCACAACTGGAAGCCCCCTTCTCCAGTCCCCCAAGGCCTACGACCCAGCAAGAAATCTTCTCCTTTCCACCCACCCCACCCCCACATTACAACCACCCTGCTGATATTGACAGTATGCAGTACCCTAGTGCTCTGCAGCCAGGTAGCTGAGTTGCAGTGCCTTCTTTAGTTCAAGGGAGGTTGGATTCATCCTGACAAGGAAGGTTAACCTCTGTATAGAATGCAAGGGTAACCACTTATCCAATACCATCTGCAAGGATAACCCCAGCTTCTACATGTCTGCTACTTGAATTCTCTATCCCAGTGACCCCTCCTGGACCTCAAGCCTGAATTACACACATTAGCCTTTCAGGCTCAACAATTTCAGATGATCAGCCATTCCAACCATTAGTCTCCATCCCCAACTCCATTTCCTACCACCTCACACATTTTTCTTGGTAATTCCAGGTTTTGTCTTCCCCATTTCACTCACTACCTCCTACTTTGTAATTCACATGCTCTTTTAGCCAACTCCACCATCACATTTGCCATTCCATCTGTGCCCTCACCCCCTGCAGATATTCTGTGTTCTCACCACCCTCCCCATTTGTGCCTTTAAACATTTTATTTCTAACTTTTCCCCAATTCTGAAATGTCATTGATGCAAAATATTAACTTGCTCTCTCCACAGATGTGCCTTACCTGCTAATTATTCAATAGAATTTTTAAAAAAATCTGTACAAATGACTTCAAATTATTAGGAAATCTACCATGCTTCCAATCTCAATGAGAATTTTGTACTTCACAGAACTGCTAGATACAAACCATAAACTCAAATGTCTTCCATCGTAGACTAACTGAATTGCAGTAGATTGCAAGTTCAAAGAAACAATTCCATCAGTAAATACACTGTTCACAACGTAGGATCTAATATGCACAACTTCAAGAGCTTATATTTTCTTCAGATCAAACCATTATTGGATCTGTACCTTCTTATCAATGAGAGCGAGTTATCTATATAATTCTTTAATCATACTTTCTCCAGAATTTTATTAAACATGAGCAGAGTAATGACATAGCTTACGAAAAAGGATTTTTCTCAGATTGTTCCTCATCAAGTTAAGGACCAATGAAACACTGCAGCTTAAAATTAACAAGTATACAGTTAGATTCTGATAACACATGGTGGTCCATAGCTGATAAGAGATGAGAGGCCTCTATTTGAGCACTTCTGTTTTGATGGCTCAGTTCAAGAACCAAGTGATCAGAGTACCAGAGAGTTTGCTGCTGCTGCTGGCACAATACAAGAAATATGGTGTGGTAAAGTCAGGGGGAAGGCTTATACTCCGAATGGCACTGCTTAAATAATTGCAATTTAGAAGTGAAATGTGAACATTTGAGTCTTCAATGCTAGAGAAGAAAGTCTTGTTTCCTTAAAAAAGAACTAATTTCCCAGTGAAGCTGAGAGTAAATGTTTTAAGTCATGAATGGCCAATAGAACCAGCTGAAATAAACAGTCCCGTACCTGCAAGATGAATCTGCCCCCATCTGCCTGGAAATCACAAGGAAGAACCCACCGGCAGAGCACCAGGAGATCACAATCCACCATCAGGCAGCACCAAGCAGGTGATTCAAGACTCTGCTTTGTTTTTCCTCAGGGTCTGTGTCTGAACCCACCCTTGTGCATGATTGACTACTTGTATTTATAGATGCATCATGAAGCAGATACGACAGGATGACACAGCAACAAAAGATCTCCAGGCAGCAAGTATTCAACAGTCTCAAAAACACCATTAACCACTGATAGGCATTACATCCTTCCTGTCATTACCAAAGTGATAGCTTTTTTTTTCTTGCATTTGAACCAGTAGAAACAAAATTAAAAAACATACAGGATTAAACTCTTATGCTGACATTTCAAAGCTGGCTCAACGAAAGATTTTCTGATGCATGCAATTTTAAAAAAATGTACAGTAACTGTCAGATAAAAATTGAAAGAATTCACAATGATGCTATGGACAAAAGCATGTGCGGAATATTTTTAGATTCATGCTTGGTATCGAGCCCAAGAATACTGACAATTTGTTTAACATCCCTTGGAATACAAAAATAGGCCTACTGAACTCTGAGCATCAAAAACAGCAGGACTCTTCGAAATACTTATGCTACTTTTATGTGCTGACATTTTAAGGTAACAAAACATTAATTTAATGAAAGATGCAGCAACACCAGTATATATTAGTCATTAAGATCACCACAGCCATCAGCTAATGCAAAATTTAGCAATTTCAAACTACCAAAAGTTGAACACAAAGCTGGTTTTACTATAAACCACAATATAAAAAATCCAATCCACAATGCTAAGCATTCTATCAAACAGCTTCCAACCTCACAGGGCTAGCATATTACACCATGAAATAAAAAAAATCATTATGGAGCTACTTTTGCATTTCAACAGAAAAACATCTGATCAATCACCATCAAATGTTAAATTAAGTGCAAGATTTAACCAGTGAGGAACTTGAAAACAGCTCTTTTAATCCCTGGCTGTTAGAAGGGAAACCATGTCAATATACAAGACACTGATATCATGGTACAACTTGTGTGGTTTAATAATTATTATTCCTCACATACCCCACACATTCACATTTGTTGGATCTCAGATTCCATATCCAACCCCTTTCTCAAAGCATAAATTGTCACCAATAGTCCTCCCCCAAATGTTTTGTGCCTGACCTCTCAGGCACAGAAATTGGTATTAGTATATTATTGTCACTTGTACCGAGGTACAGTGAAAAACTTGTCTTGCATACCATTTGTACAGATCAATTCATTACACAATGCATCGAGATAGTACAGAGAGCAGTGAGGTAGTAATCCCAAATTTGAATTATCAGCAATCGTTTAACTTTCTTCCTCAAAGTACATCTTTTCACTTCAAACTCAACACCTTCAATCTTGTCAGCTTCAAAAAACAAACCAACTTGTTCAGAAAAAAGTCTCAACTACATACTCATCCAAAGTCCCCCACAGCTACTGCTCAATCCTTGCCAATGATTTGACATGTGCAGCACCTATAACAAACCAGATTAAGCTAGAGGGATGAATAAACACGAGTTGGAAGTACCAAGAAGATAGCAAAAAAAAGGAATGCAAATGGAAGCTTAGGAAATGCAATTAAATGTAGAATGGTGGAAGGCTCCAGAATGTACAAAGTATCCAGCAGTTCTTTCCAGGATTTTTATTCCTACTTTTAGAACATAGAACAGTACAGCACAATATAGGCCCTTCAGCCCACAATGTTGTGTCGACCTTTAAACCTCGCCTAAAACTATCTAATCCCTTTCTCCCACATATCCCTCTATTTTAAATTCCTCCATATGCTTCTAGTAATCTCTTGAATTTGACCAATGTACCTGCCTCCACCACTGACCCAGGCAGCACATTCCATGCCCCAACCACTCTCTGGGTAAAAAGCCTCCCTCTGATATCTCCCTTGAACTTCCCACCCATTACCTTAAAGCCATGCCCTCTTGTATTGAGCATTGGTGCCCTGGAAAGAGGCGCTGGCTGACTACTATCTATTCCTCTTAATATTTTGTACATCTCTATCATGTCTCCTCTCATCCTCCTCCTCTCCTAAGAGTAAAGCCCTAGCTTCCTTAGTCTCTCCTCATAATGCATACTCTCTAAACCAGGCAGCATCCTGGTAAATCTCCTCTGCACCCTTTCCAACTCTTCCATATCCTTCCTATAATGAGGCGACCAGAACTGGTCTAACCAGAGTTTTATAGAGCTGCATCATTACCTCGCGGCTCTTGAACTCGATCCTCGACTTATGTAAGCTAACATCCCATAAGCTTTCTTAACTACCCTATCCACCCGTGAGGCAACTTTAGGGATCTGTGGATATGGACCCCCAGATCCCTCTGCTCCTCCACACTACCAAGAATCCTGCCATTAACTTTGTACTCTGCCTTGGAGCTTGTCCTTCCAAAGTGTACCACCTCACACTTCTCCAGATTGAACTCCATCTGCCACTTCTCAGCCCAACTCTGCATCCTATCAATGTCCCTCTGCAATCTTCAACAATTCTCCACACTATCCACACCACCACCAACCTTTGTGTCATCTGCAAACTTGCCAACCCACCCTCCTACCCCCTCATCCAAGTCATTAATTAAAAAAACCACGAAAAGCAGAGGTCCCAGAACCAATCCTTTGTGGGACACCGCTAGTCACAGCTCTCCAATCTGAATGCACTCCCTCCACCACAACCCTCTGTTTCTACAGGCAAGCCAATTCTGAATCCACACGGCCAAGCCTCCCTGGATCCCATGCCCTCTGACCTGAAGAAGCCTACCACGTGGAACCTTGTCAAATACCTTACTAAAATCCATGTAGACCACATCTACTGCACTACCATCATCAATCTGTCTGGTCACCTCTTCAAAGAACACTATCAGGCTTGAGAGACATGATCTGCCCTTCACAAAGCCATGCTGGCTGTCCCTGTCAGGCCATATTTCTCCAAATGCCCATAGACCCTAAGAATCCTTTCCAACAGCTTGCCCACCACTGACATAAGGCTCACTGGTCTATAATTCCCTGGACTATCCCATTTATTTCTTTTCATGCCACCCCTCAACTTTTTTAGCAATCTCCACAATCAAGCAACTTTTGTCAGCTGTGGTTCAGTGGCTACACTTTCAACTGAGTCAGAAGGTCCTATCAAACAAAAATAAAAGGCCAACACAACTGCAATACCCAAGGGTGCACCAAAGCAACCATTTTTCAATCAGGATGTTAATTTATAGACCCACTTTCTACATTAAGAGTGACTAGAGTTCTTAAAACAAACTACATTCAGAATATCCCAAAGTTGTCTACCAAGAAGAAAAACAATGGTTTATTACCCTAGTATAATCATCCAACAGCATTCTAATTCCTTATTCTTTTACCCAGCATTTGCAGTTGCACAAAATAAATTTTTGCCCAGTGGTCAGCTCAGATCATTTTCAACCTTTCTTTTCAAAGGCACCTTAAAAGTTCCATTTCCCCTTCCCCAACTTTAAATTTCCTGTTTTGTAAAATGCAACGAGGCAATTTGTTTAAAACCCAAAGCATAAATTGCTCCCTTCCTTCATGAAGATTTACCAGGTAGTATTGCATCCAAAAGGCAAATCTGAATCATCAAACATCTGGATTTTCAACACAAAGTCAAGAATTATAATCTCAAAAGTTCAATCTTAAAACGTTTGTAAAATTTCAACCAATAGCCAACAATATGAATTATAGCCTTAAAGCTTATAACCTGAAAGAGGACAAAATGCCTAAACATTAATAAATTGATTTGTAATGCCTGGATAGCTGGGAACAGAAATATACAGTTTCAGTTTTGGAAAAACAAAGTCCCTCCAAATGTTTCCCCCCCCCCCACATATTAATTGTTGCTACCCCAACTTTCTTTTTTGCTTTTGTCTCAACACCCAGCCACAAATCAGGTCCACTGCAGCACCAGTCAGCACTTGGCAGCATTTTTATTCACCGTACCAGCTCTGCCGAAGCACAACGCACCACAGCAAGGGTCAAGGATTAAAAAAAGCGTTTAAATGTCACCATCCACACCCCCGGACTCCGAGGTACAATGAAGCCTCAGCTGGTGACGATAAAAGGCTTTATTGATGGGCGTAAACAGTACATATTTAGGGGCAGCCCACGCCGGTGACCCTACCTACAGCCCTCAAGGCAACGGGAAGGGACAAGGTAGAATGGAGGGAGGGGCGCTCGGTGTTTCATTGGGACGAGCGTGGGGCCTAAGCGGGCGGACCCCACTCGTTCACCCACCCACCCCACCGGCGTTCCCTGACAGCCGCCCCGAGGGGGACCAGGCGGCTCCGGACCCCACCCCCTCTCCCCTCAATGACCAGGTCATACCAGCCTGACGCCGCTGCCCTGGACGGAGCAGCCGAGCGTCACTTACCGGCACGGCTGAGTCGAGCAGCGTCGCCCCAGCAGCTGCCCACAGGTCGCACTCCCTCCCTCCTCCTCGCCCCGCCGCCCTCCAGCAGCCTCGCTCTCGCCCAGGGACCCAAGGGGGCGTGGCCAGCGCCCGAGCTCCTCCTCCCCCGTTTCCAGGCCAATCGCTGACGTCATTCCATTGGCGTCGACCTGCGCCAATCGCTCCCGTCCGCCTATCAAGCCCCGCCTCCGGCCCCTTCCCTTCTCCCCGCCGGCCGGATGGAAACTCACCAATCCCCGGGCAGGTTGTGTGAGAAAGGCGGGATTAGGGAAATAAGGAAGACCGCGCAGGCGCAGTGCTGCTGCCTTTGCGCAAGAGGTTGTTTCATCCCTGCAGAGGGAGCGGCCCTGTACTCAGGGGCGCCCTCTCTAGGTGGCATCAACTCCTGCAACAGAGGCGCTGGCTCCTTGCGAAAGATGTACATCAGTTCCATCCTCCTGCCTCTTCCTCAAATCCCCCACAAAATATCCCTTCATGAATTTATGTAATTTATGAAAAAATATTATTGAAGCTGCTTGTATTGCTCTTCCATGTCATGAAAACTAATTGAAAATGATTCATGAAATTTCCTTGCAATTGGGGAGGTGGTAGAGGAGAGCCTGAAGACCCACACTCAACGATTCAGAAACAGCTTCTTCCTCTCCACCATCAGATTTCTGAATGGTCCATGAACACTACCGCTGCAACAGCCAGGACCTCCCGGTGGCCACCATCCAACTCCACATCCCACTCCTATATTGACATGTCTATCCACGGCCTCCTCTACTGCCATGTTGAGGCCAGATGCAGGTTGGAGGAACACCACCTCAAATTCTGTCTCAACATCAATTTCTCTAACTTCGGTAACCCTACCTCTTCTTTTTTCTCCCCCCCCCCGACTCCTTTGTCTTCCCTTATTCCTATGGCTCCCTTCCCCTGCCTTGATGACCTGCCCATCTCCTCTCCTCCCTCCTCCATCCTTTATTCCATGATCCACTGCCCTCTCCTACAAGATTCCTTCTTCTTCAGCCCTTTGCCTCTTCTACCTATCGCCTCTCAGCTTATTACATCTTTCCCCTCTCACCTGGACTCATCCAGTTCCTGTCCATTTCCCTCCACAGATGCTGCCTGATCCGCTGAGTTTCCCCAGCATTTTGCTTGTTGCTCCAGATTCCAGCATCTGCAGTCTCTTGTGTCTCCTCCACAAAATTATCTTTGTAAATTTCACTGGTGGGGGTATCTGGAACCAGGGGACATGGTTTCAAATAAATGGTTGTGAATTTTTGGAATTCTCTGCCCGGAGAGATATTGAGGTGCTTTCAATGAATAAAGTCAAAGCAAAGATTGACAGACATTTGAATTAAAGAAAGGGATATGGGAAGAGAGTGTGAAAATTGCTTTGAGGCCAAACTTGGATCAGCCAGGATGTTATTGAATGTTTCAGCAGGATTAAGATCTAATATCTCCTCTTACAAAATGCTTAACCCACACAATATTTCATATGTGTCTATGTTAACTGCTGCATTGACATCTCCCCATTTTTCATAATGACATAACAAAATATTAAGAATGCTACCCACATCCTCCACTTCCGCACACAGATTATCCCTTTGGTCCCAATTAGATGTTCCTCTTTCCTGATCCACTTGTTCTTAAGAACTGATAAAACATTTCTCGATTTTATTAAAGACAGAAAATGCTGAAAACATTCTGCAGGTCAGGCAGCATCTGTGGAAACAGAATTAATGTTTCAGGTTTCTGACCCTTCATCAGAACTGGGAAAGAGAGAAAACAAGTTAGTGATTTTTTATTCTGATTTTCTTTGTTTTCCTTGCCAATGTTATTTTTCATAGTTCTAATAAATGGTCTTCAATCTGAAATGTTAACTCTGTTTCTCTTCCTACAGATGCAGTCTGACCCACTGAGTGTTTCTAATATTTTCTGTTTTGTTTATTATTGTTTTTCATACTTTCCCAACACCCCTTTGAATTTCATTCCTGTCCTCTATACTCTTCCAGGCTTTCTGCTGTACTCAGCTCTTAGTGTCTGACTTCTTTCCCTTTCTGCCTTCTTCTACCCTCCATGAATCTTGTCACCCAGGAGGCTCCAGATATGGCATTTATTTGTAGAAATGTCTACCCTGAAGACCTTAATCTCCTTAAATGCCTTCCAGTGCACTGGAACTGATTTATTTTGAAGTAGATTACCTTCCAGTCCATTTTTATGATCTTTTATTATCATCTTATTATCATCTTTTAGTCTGGAAAGTTGGCCTTGCCTCCAATTTAGAATTGTTACTCCTACGTTTTTTGTTCTTTTCCATCACTATGCTAAATCTAGCTGAATTATGATCACAACCACAATCACACACTCCCACTGATACTTCTTCCACCTGCCCAGTTTAATTTCCTAAACTAAATCCAGAGTTGACCCCAAACCCATCTTACTGGATTTGCTGCAGACTAGTGAAAATTTTTCTCCACAATGAAATTTGAAAGTTCTGTGCCCTCTGTACCTTCTACGCTGACTGTATCTTAAAATAATTGAAATCTCCCATTGCTCCTGCCTAAAGGCTTTTTGCACTTGTCAGAAATCTGCTTGCAAATTTGTTCTTCCACCTCCCTTTGACTGTTTGGAACTTTATAGAACACTCACAACAGTATCATCCCTCCTATTTGTTCTTTAGTTCAATCCTTATAGGAATATTAAGCTTCCAGTCCTCCCTCTTTTTAAGTTATTTTTCTATAATATCACACTTCCATGTGTTTATAGTGCCATCAACTCACCTGCCTTCGCTGTACTCCTTGCATAAGCACATTCAGGCTCCTTTTTTGTCTACTCTGTTTTCTCTGCCTTTCAAATTCATGCATTGATTTTCGGCCTTCCATTTCAGGTTCTGCTTTCCTCCCTTCTGCAGCTTTGCTCAGATTCCCATCTCCCTGCCAAGCCAGTTTAAACTCTCCCCAACACCACTAACGAACCTACCTTAAGGATATTGGTTCCAGTCTTATTGAGATACACTCCAACTGACACATAGATACCAGAACTGGTCCCAAAGGCCCCCTGGAATCTAAAGCCCTCCTTTCAGCATAATCATTTCAGCCGTACATTCATCCTATTTCTGTAGGTCACCTGATAGTAGTCGCCCCATTTCAAAAAGATGTAATTGATCCTAAAGGATGTAGAGGCATACTGATTAGGGTTTATTATTTATTTTTCCTCCCAAATTGAGCTTAAGCTGAGCACTTCATTGAACAGTGCAGTTGATCACATTGCAGTGGGTCTGGAATCTCAAACAGGCCGGAGTAGGTAAGGAAAAAAGCAAAAGTAAATACATTTTTAATAACAATCCAGTAGTTTCATGTTCACCTTTATCAATACTTACATTCTTCAATAGCACAGATTTATATTAGCTGCCATGATGGGTTTTGAGCTCGTCTTTTCAGATCTTCTGTTCACACTTCTAAATCACCCATCTTGTAACACTACACTTCCTTACGGGGCATGAATAGATGTATAAAGTCCGACTCTTTCTTTCTCATTGTTTATAGTTCCACATTTCATGTCACCTGCAAAATCTGAAATTTTGTCCCATTAATAAATATTGTACACAGCATCTTTGTATATATATTATCTTCATATACACATTATATATACTATGTTGTATATAGCACCTTTTGCAATCTCAGGGCATTCTGAAGTGTTTCACAGCCAATGTAGTATTTTTGAATGTATCCACTAACATAAGGTATCTTTATTAGTCACATGTACATCGAAACACACAGTGAAATACATCTTTTTGCGTACAGTGTTCTGGGGGCAGCCCACAAGTGTCACCACGCTTCTGGCCACAACACAGCATGCCCACAACTTCCTAACTCGTACGTCTTTGGAATGTGGGAGAAAACTAGAGCACCTGGAGGAAACCCATGCAGACACGGGGAGAATGTACAAACTCTTTACAGACAGTGGCCGGAATTGAACCCGGATTGCTGGTGCTGTAATAGCGTTACGCTAACCGCTACACTACCGTGCCTGCCACTACTATAATATAATAAAGTTTACGGCAAAGTTCCACAAGCAGTAGCATTACAATGACCAGATTATCTTTTGTTTTAAACTGATGTTGGTTAAGGGAAAAGTATTGGTCAGGACACTGAGAACTCTCGTGCTCATTTTCAAAGTTGTGCTTCTGGATCTTGCACATCTACTTGAAAGGGTGAATGAGACAGTGCTTAATATATCATATAAAAGAAAGCACTACTGACAGTATATTTCTTCATTTAAACTGCAGTGCAGCAGAGACACTGATCTGAAGTAACTTAAATAACAACCTTCAGACTCCAAAGTAGGAGGTAAGAGAAAATCTTGATCTAGCCATTGATAGAATTAATGGCAACTTTCACCAAGGTGTTGAAAAGACAAAAAGAGCTGCAAAATAATGCAAGTTCCTCACAGAAACTGACTGACCTGCTGAAAATTTTCAGCATTCTGTGTTTCCATTTCTACTAAGCCTTTTTTGAAAAATTAACCCCTGGAAATAGAATATTGCAGGCAACCCACTGGCACACAACAATTTATCCTGACATTCCACAGAATTTTCAACAAAGTTACAGAGGGCAAGCTGGAGAATTTCTGTGGAAATTCTATTCCACACTGTCAGTTTCTGAAAGGAAAACACTGCTATCACTAGAGACAACATAAAGAGCTGCGCACAGCAATTGTGATAATACCTTGGAAAATGAATAAATATTGAACAGCTCAGAACTTGATGCCTTTGGGACAGTGGGGTGGGAGGTGCTGTGGATTAGGTTCTGGGAATTCTAGTTTGGTGACCTATAGGTTGAGGCAATTTACAATGGACTGGTCTGAATTGAGTAATACAAGTACTGATGCAAGGATCCCATCCCTTGGATTGCATGCTTCCCAATACCTTTAAGTGAAAGTAAATATGATCTTTCCTAATTCAAAAGTCCGATAGAAAAGTTATGTCATCCTTCCAATGTCATCAATACTGTGCATTGTGTAGAGCGGGCACCAATGTGAGTGGTGCTCACTCCATTCTCTTCCCTCGTCAACTTCCTCAGCCTCAACCAATTTCTTCAGCGGTGGTTTCAAATGCATTTTTGCAGCTGGATTATAGTTGTGAAAATTTGATTTATGAACATAAATGTTTCCCTGAGAAAACACTAGAGAACAGATAAATATATACAGTTAAATATAAATGTGCATTTCATCACCTCGCATTTTTGCATACACATCTTGTCAGTGGTTGTCATTTCAATATTTTAATTCAATGAATGCAATGGGTACATGTAACAAAGTAAAACCAAGTGATTAATAGGAAGGTAAGTGCAACTATTTGCTACAGAACAACCACTTCCGGTTGATCTTATTGACTTTAATTGGCAGTTTCCTTCTTCCTTTTGAGTCATTGAAATGAGTCATTCTGTTCTCCTTTGGAAAAGAAAGAACATATTTACATAGTCCTGTGTCACATGTCTCACAAACCTCCCAAAAACCTTCCCATATGTTTTTCTATGAGCAGTCAGCATTGTTATGTGAGAAAGTGCTGAAGCACAATGGCAAAATAAATGGACAGTTCACCAGTTTCGTGATGGTGTTGATTGAGAAAAGGAGGTTGGTCATAGGATGGAACAATCCCCTACCCTTTTCTGTATTCTGCTTTAAGGTCTTTAATGTTCACTTGATCCAGCAATGGAACATAGAACATAGAACACTACAGCACAGTACAGGCCCTTCGGCCCACAATGTTGTGCCGACATTTTACCCTGCTCTAAGATCTATCTAACCCTTCCCTCCCACATAGCCCCCTATTTTTCTATCATTCATGTGTCTATCTAAGAGTCTCTTAAATGTCCCCAATGTATCTGCCCCCACAACCTCTGCCGGCAGTGCGTTCCACACACCCACCACTCTCTGTGTAAAAAACTTACCCCTGACATCCCCCTTATGTCTTCCTCCAATCACCTTAAAATTATGTCCCCTCGTGTTAGCCATTGCTGTGCTGGGAAAAAGTCTCTGACTGTCCACTCGATCTATGCCTCTTATCATCTTGTACACCCTTATATTAACGTCTCATTAGAATGCATTGCTTAGATAAAAGGGCTGTAGAAATCCAGGTTGTTATTGCCAATCCCACCTCTGAAATACTGTACACTTTCAGTACCACCCTATTATAGGACTAGATGTGTCTGAGTCCCAGAATAAGGTTTGAATTCCAAACCTTTTGAATCAGAGGGCTGTGTTCTACTAGCTGAGACAACATATCTCTGGATTCCAACCTGATAGATCAAATCAGAATCAGAAACAGATTTATTATCACTGACTTATATGTCGTGAAATTTGTCAGCAGTATAGTGCAAGGACATAAAATTACTATAGGTAACAAAATAAACAAATAAATAAATAGAACAAAAAATAGGGATAATAAGATAGTGTTTAAGGGTTCATGGACTGTTCAGAAATCTGATGGCGGTGGGGAAGAAGCTGTTCCCAAATCATTGAGTGAGGGTCTTCAGGCTCCTGTACCTCCTCCCCAATTGTAGTAATGAGAAGAGGGCATGTCCCAGATGGTCAGGGTCTTTAGTGATGGATACTGCCTTCTTGAGGCACCGCCTCTTGAAGATGTTCTCGATGGTGGGGAGGGTTGTGCCTGTGATGGAGCTGGCTGAGTCTAGAACTCTGTGCAGCCTCTTGCGATCCTCTGCATTGGAGCATCCATACCAGGCAGTGATGCAACCTGTCAGAACGCGCTCCACCATACATCTATAGAAATTTGCAAGTCTTTGGTGACATACCAAATCTCCTCAAGCTCCTAATGAAATAGCCACTGGTGTGCCTTCTTCATGATTGCATCAATGTGTTGGGCCCAGGATAGATCTGCTGAGATGCTGACGCCCAGGAACTTAAAACCGCTCACCCTTTCCACCACTGACCCCTCAATAAGGACTGGTGTGTGTTCTCTGGACTTCAGCCATCACATTGAAGCTGATCTTTGATTGTATTATTTCCTCTGTTCTTAATCTGAAGTTTGAGAACTTCTAAATGTCCAGAAGAGAACTGGTGTGTTTTGTTTTATACTTTCTCTCATTAATTTCCAATATTATAAAGCATTTGTCAATAATTCATAATTGGGTTTTAAACAGAGGTATTTTCACTATAGCACAGTCATGGGTATAAATTTGCCTTTTGTCACCAGTTTTAAAAGTGTGGTGGAGTATCAGTTGTCTGTTGTATTCCCCTCATGACACAAAACAATAGAACCAAATATCAAAATAGAAGTACAATGAGCAACCAGTACTAGAACACCCATTTAGCATTAGTAACTGTAGACAAGTTTCTGAATCACTGCTGCACCACTCGTTTCTTAACTTTTGTTAACTTTTTTTTATAAAGAAAACATTAATCAATATACAATCGGAGAAAATTCCATCTCATAAAAGTGATAAGCAATCTGACAATGCAGAAACATTGGAAGATGTTCAGAGAGGTGGTGGAGAGTTTGAATTCGGTGTCATTAATGTACAGCTGAGGAAGGATGTATTAGAGTAAGTGAACTGCAGATTAAACAGAATGTTACTTGGCTGCCTGATACAAAAAGAGATTAGAGAACCAAGGGTTCTATTCCATGAAACTTAAAATATTAAAGGGTGATATAATCAAAGTTATCTGGAAGGAGCAAAAAATAAACTGCTGGAAGAACTCAGCAGGTCAAACAGCATCTGTGGAGGAAGAGGGATGGTTGATGTTTCAGGTTGAGACCTTGCATCCGGATTGAGAGTGCAGAGGGAAGGGAGACAGGATATAGAATTGAGAGGGAGAAGGTGAGACAGAGACTCGTAGGACTGGTAAGTGATAGGTGGAGCCAGATGAAGGGCGGGCAGGTGGGGGGGAGGTGGGGCATGAATATGGGCAGGTGGAGCCAAGTGGGGGAGGGAGCATGGGGACTGTTGAGACAGAGGCTGTTAGGTGATAGATTAAAACAGATAGGAAGAAAAAAATTAAGCAGATGGAGCTGGGTGGGGAAGGAGAGGGGGAAGGGTAGAGATAGAGGCTGGTAGGTAAAATCAGATAAGGGAGGGATGGTGTCAGATGGAACTGGGGGATGGAGGATGGGAGCGAGGAAAATAGGAAAGGTGAACCAAGGGAGAAGAAAATCACTTTTGTTGGCTTGGAAATCTAGGAGTAGGGTAATTGTCTCAAATTTAGGGGTAAATTTGGAAACATCAAAAGGCAAAGAAATGTTTGGAACTCCTTTTGAAAATCAGTGATAACAGCAATTTTGGAAGAGAGAGAGTCAAGCTTAAAGAGAAGGTCTATTTTACATGTCAGCTACATGGGAACCAGGAAAAGAGGTTGGGTGGTTAGCAGTTTAGTGGGAATGGAGCCGAGAGAAGAGGAGGTAGATGTCATGGACAGGATGAATTCTGGGAGGATACAAGGTATATGAGGTGCAAGAACCTAATGCAGTTTATGGCTAGACCGAGTGGTTCTCTGGGAGAAGGTTTAACTTGGTGTTAAAGGGCATGAATAGGATTGATGAGGGGATGCTAAAAGACAGTTTCAAATGCAGTGACAAGTATTATTGGAGGTGGACGATAAAGGCAGGTGTGACAGTTCAAGGAGATGGTGACAGTAGAGGAAAGCAGCGACGGCTTATCCTGGTGTAATAAACAGTATTGGCCAACGAGAACAAGGATCAAGAAAGGCTTGGTGTGTCCCTACCAAATGCATAAATCAATTGAGCATACTTGAGATGTGCACAAATCAATATGCTTGGACTGAAGGGTCCAGAACAGAGACAACAGCCAATCTGGGTAAAAGTAAGGGCAATACTTGGGGAAACTGTATAAGCTGGTGGAGATGACAGAGTGGTTGAACAGATCATCAACTACAGAAGGTTAAAGATTACATTCTTTTGAAAGTGCAGCAATAAGTGATTTCAGGTAGGGTCCCATGAAGCCAGAACGAAGAGGTGCTTGATGGTGTTAAGGAATGCAGGTAATGAGGGATATGAGAAAGAGGGTGGAGCTGACCAAATCATTTGTAGGAAGTAGTGCCAATGAGGACACTTCGCTAGGGAAAAACAGGTGTCACTACTTGTGAGCCAAGTTCCCGTCAAAGGTAAGTTGAGAGTGCAGTAATCCTCAACTGAAACTGAGCCTTGGACGGCAGGCACCTCATTCACTGATCAACATATCCTGGAGAGAGGTGGAGATTAATTCCCTGGCAGTCTTAGTGGAGAAAATAATACAAGGAAGTAGCTGGCAATGTTAGCCCCAGGGAGCACATACAAAGAGTAAATCAGAAGGAAAGGAAAATGAGATAGTTTCAATTGCTGCTTGTGAGAAGACTCTGACAAGTTCTTTGATGAATCCTATGAAGAATGCCAAGAGGATCACAAGAAGTATCTTTGGGCTTATCCAAAGAGATAATGATGGCTGAAATGGTGATAGCAGAGTAAAACGATAGATTTGGGATTGAGGGAAGCAAAGAACCTTGAGTGGAGAAAAAATGAGGTGACATGATTGGACACAAAAATGGGAGGTAACTGGAGAAGGAGCCAAGAGAAAGCAAGAAAGTAAAACAGAGACAGGGACAATAACAGAATGTTTTTACTTGAAAGCATGCCTATGATTTACTGTTAAAACTGTTATACTGATATTCATTTTGAACTTCAACCAAGATATGACTTCATAGGTCACTCTGATTTTGGAGAGGAGGTCCTTGGAGATTAAATTTCCTTTATTTTCTTTGGAAAGTATTTTCATGACTATTGCAGCTGTCTATTGAAGTTAAGATTATAGTTAGGCAAGTTTTGAGGGCCAGGTGTTTGTTCAACAATAGCATTATGTGGCTATTCTCAAGAATAAATTGGTTAGTAAAAGATAAACAATTCTAGAGGATAAAAAAAATCTGAACAACCATAAGGCAGTGTTTATTACTATTCTAGTCCTGTCAAAATGTCTTATTTTTTAATTATTTTACCCTGTTGGAAACTTACCATTTCCAGAGTGCCCTTTCTTTGACCTTTGATGGTTTGGGGTAAGTACATATTGCTTAGCCTGGAAATAACCATCTAGCAGCAACCAAATATTTATTTCAATTTCCTGTAGCTTTAGTGGAACCATTATCCCATTAAATCTTTATAATGATGATCAATGCTGTACTGAGCCAAAGCTGAAGCCATTTTTACTCTGTCTTATTCCTTTCAAATAGTCTTCCCAGAGGGAACTGACTAAAAATGAAGGCAACATGGACTAAGCATCATTGGCTCTAGATGGGCAAAGTAATATTAGGGGTTCAGGAATTATGGAATTATGCGAATATAGCAGGCATTAATTCAAACAAGAACCCAGTCTTCAGTTCTTAATGTAAATTGCAAGTAGTAACCAGTTCAAAGAAAACCTGTTCAAATGTAGACTACAAACAGTAATCAGTCTTCAAATTAAAAGGACAGCTTTGTAAACAAACAGCACTGTCTATAGAGCACAGGCTACTGGCCAACAGCAGGACGCTGTCTTGCAAACTGACGTGACCATGAGATGTGCTTGTATGCATCAGGCAAATGTATGACAATGGCCGACGTCAAACCAGGTATCAGACACCTTCAGTTATTTTTGCATCACGGTGATAATGATCAAAGAAACTTTCAGACCAGACTTATTTTGTCGTTTAGTGCATCAAACGTGGTCATAGGCAAATTTGCTCTGTCAATAATTGGGATATTTGTGTCCCCAGGGAGTCAGCCCTCACAATACTAATTCCGGGTATCTGGGTTCTCTGTCCTCAGAAGCTTTTAGACATCCATGTGAATTACTTTGTCCCAGCAAAGGTGTTTCGACATTCAGAGGTCTTGTCAGGTACAGTGTTTTCCGATTGTAAATATGTAATTCAATGGAACCATATGTCAGACTCAAAATATGGAGGTAAACAATGTCACTGTAGCAATTGAAATTGTATTGAATCACCTGCCGTTATCTTTGTTCTTAGGAGTATAAAAACTTGATGCACTTTGAGTTTGGGAGACTCCACTGAGAGTGTCTCCAAGAGCATGCCTGCTTGTTGTGATGAATAAAGACCTTCATATCTCCAGTTTCTCCAGTGACTTAGTCATAGTCACAACAAGTAACTGGAACCCTAAGGGGACAATTGAGCTTGTGGTGAGTGCTAGAGACTTACAAGAATGCCATTTATTAACCCTGTACTTTGGGAAATCTTCCTACGTCAAAAGAAATACAGAGCTCTCTCATTCTGCTGTCAGGTTTCTAGCAGAAAGGTTATGCATCTATGTTCTACAGCATGACTGATTCATTTGCAGCCTCTGTTGGTGGTTTGGAAAAACCCTGAGGCATAAAAAAATCAGGGGTTTGGTGAACCTGCCCTGCTGTCACACCCTTCATGTAATGGAACTATTCTGCAAGTTATGTTCCCAAAGAATGCACACATCTGCCTCTATTCACCTGATTAAGTAAAAACTGCAAAGCTTTCCATATCCATTGCCAAGTAGTGTGCTGAACCACAGAACAAGATAGTTCGGCCCATTGTGTCCATTCTGGGTCCTCGTGAAAATGATGCAGAAATAATTACTCTGTGCTGTTCTCTCCCAATAGATCATCCTCTGCTTCACATTTCCTTTAAAAAATGCAATGGCCTCTTCTTCAATCAATCACAGTGAAAAACAATTCTACTTTCCAATTGTTCGTGTGGTTTGCTGGTTAAGGGGAGACTGCTGGTGATGATTTGAATGTGCTTTGCATTCTTTCTTTCATCTGATCTTTTTCTCTGAAGATCACAGGGATACGTGGTGCACCCAGTAGAATTCCCATTTGCAGGCTTTTGATTGTAGCAACGCAGTGTTGTGCTTGCTGAAAACAGAAACATGAGTCTTCAAAAGGAAACAAGCTGCCAAAAATGATCAAGTAAAATCAGTTGTGAGAAGCATTCAAGTCAAAGTATAGCTGGTCTTCCTCTGAACGATTGCTTTCTGTCAGTTGATGTTCTCTTTTTCTTGGCTAAAATGAATACATTTCTTAAGAGAGAACTAGGCAATTGCACTACAACACCCAAATGAGTCTGTCGGCCAAAAGAATAGTTAGAGTATGAATCACAACAGGTGGAGATCTTAGAGGCATGCAGTTTGGAAACAGGCCCTTCAGCCCACAGATTCTATGATGACCATCCACTTACGCTAATCCCATTTTATTCTCCCCACATTCTCATCAATTCCCCCCAGATTCCACCACTCACCTACAAATGTGGGTCAATTTACAGGGGACTATACAAGTCTTTGGGATGCGGGAAGAAATCGGAGCAACTGTAGGAAATGCAGATGGTCACAGGGAGAACGTGCGATCTCCACACAGACAGGACCTGAGGTCAGGATTGACCACAGGTCTCTGGCACTATGAGGCAGTGGCTTTACAGCTGCGGCACTGCGTGTTCTGCGTGATTGCAACAAATAACCAATTTTTGAAAAGCAAAAAGCCTGCAGATGCCTGAAATCCGAACTAAAAACTGAAAATGCTGAGCATGTCCGGCATTCAGGCAGCATCTGTAGAGAGACAAACAGAGTAATTGTTTTGGGTCAATGACCCTTCATTAGAACAGGTAAAGTGAGAATATAAATTGCAGAGAGGGAGAGGGATGGAATGAACACACAAGGGTAGAGACCAAGACTGACCAAGTAACAGTTGTTTTCTGTGCCCAGGTTTTTTCTGGAGGAGTCCATAAACAGATGCAGATGAGAAAGGGAAGTAGGGAGAGGAAAACAACATGCTAGAACTGTAAGATGCAGAACACAGCAGATGCTGGAAATCAGAAATAAAAGACAATGCTGGAAATATTCAGTACATCAAGTAATATCCCATCTCCAAATCTAATCATGAATTTATATCCTGTTTTTCATATCTTAGGGTCTTGGGGTCCAAGTCCATAGCTCCGTGAAAGTGGCTGCACAAGTCGATAGGGTGTTAAAAAAGCCATATGGCATGCTTTCCTTTATTAGTTGAGGCATCGAGTTCAAGAGTCAGGAAATTATGTTGCAGCTTTATGAAGGTCTGGTTGGGCAACATCTGGGGTATTGCATTCAATTCTGCTCACCCCATTATAGGAAGGATGTGGAGGCTATGTAGAGGGTGCAGAAGAGGTTTACCAGGACGCTGCCTGGATTAGAGGGTATGTGCTATAAGGGGAGGATGGTGAGACTAGGGTTGTTTTCTCTGTAGTGGCGGAGTCTGAGGGGAGACGTGATAGAAGTTTACAAAATTATGAGAGACACAGATAGAGTAGACAGCTGGTATATTTTTCCCCAGGGTCGTAATGTCTAATACTAGAGACCATGCATTTAAGGACAGAGGGGGAAAGTTCAAAGGAAATATGTGGGGCAGGTTTTTTTTTTATACAGAGTGTGGTGGGTGCCTGGAATGTGCTACTGGGGGTGGTGGTGGAGGTAGGTATGATAGAGGCACTTAAGAGGCCCTTGGATAGGCACATGGATGTGCAGAGAATGGAGGGATATGGACCATGTGCAGGCAAAAGGGATTAGGTGTCATTAGTTTAATTAGTTCGGCACAACATAGTGGGCCGAAGGGCCTGTTCCTGTGCTGTACTATGTTCTATTTCATGCTATGAATTATTTTTGCAGTGAAGTAAAGTTTATCTCAGCCGACTAACATGTAGTTAAATATAGAAAGTCCTGTAGGACAGGTAAAAGGTCATACTGAAATTCTCGAAGTTTCTCTATATCACCCTTTAGGTGTGTGCGCTTGTCATATCTCTCAGCCTCCACTTTCTTACATGTGGATATGTATTTACAGTACATACATTATATTTGACTGGACAAGGTGGCTTCTAATTTCTACTTTTGTCTATCATTACTTCCCTTTGCCCTCACTTAGCTGTCAGTCAGTTTTTATTCTTTACATTTTGCCTGACTCTCCAACATATTTTTGGTCTGCCTCATTAAGAAATCACTCATTCTTTCCATCATCTACTATTTGCATACTTTATCATTCATGAGTAAGTGTTCCCACGAAAGCAGCAGGATCTACCTCTTGGGGAACAGACTTTGACTATATATTTGTTCTTGATTTAATAATTCAATACTTGTGCTCCTTCTGTCTATTTACCCTCACCCACCCATCCCTGGTGAGTATCTTTGTTATAGTTGTTGTTATATTTGGACAGCATTTTAAGATCTCTTGTGTAAAGCTTTGTGGTCTGTTGGCTCACATTACATTTCCTGAGCGTCACTCTAATTTCTTTGTTTTAAAATCCTAATCTTGGCAGCACTTCATGTCGAGAGTTCATGCTGTGAGTGCCACTCCTGCTTTCAGGATGTTGATCATGCAGTATAACTCATCAACAGCTTAGAAAGCAGTTGTCTGGCAACTGTCATGTGTTTAATCAAAAATGTACAACAACAAAGTTACTGCCAGTCCATTGGCAATTTCAAAAAACTGGTGAATAATGCAGGATTCAATTTTTAACCCCAATGCTTGGGCAGTGCAAAAGAGAGAACCTCATTCTCAGCTACTTGTGCTAAACATGCGGATATAGTAATGACTGCACATTGTACAATTCTTCTGAAATTCATCAAATTAACTTCAATGCAATTGAACTTTTGGTAGCAGAAAACAACATGCAGCCACTACTTTATGTATGCAATAACTGCTGGTAACCATGGATGAATTTCTGGGCATCAAATTTGCTGGTATAGAAACAGAATTTTACCTTGCCTATTTTACAGGCATTATAGGAGCATCAATTAAAGGTAACTTGTCTGTCCTGACTCCATGCCAGAAATACATTGCCAACCATATTGGCAAAGGCTCCTTCATAAGCCCCTGGGCTACACACCTGAAAACAGGTCTCTCTGCGTCATTCTCTCTTCTCTCCGTGTCATTCTCTCTTCTCTCCTTTTCCATTGGGTAGAAGATACAGGAGCCTGAAGGCATGTACCACCAGACTTAAGGACAGCTTCTACCCCACTGTGGTAAGACTATTGAACAGTTCCCTTATACGATAAGATGGACTCTGACCTCACAATCTACCTTGTTGTGACCTTGCACCTTATTGCACTGCACTTTCTCTGTAGCTGTGACACTTTACTCTGTACTGTTATTGTTGTTACCTCTACTACATCAATGCACTCTGTACTACCTCAATGCACTCTGTACTAATCCAATGTCACTGCACTGTGTAATGAATTGATCTGTATGATTGGTATGCAAGACAAGTTTTTCACTGTACCTCAGTACAAGTGACAATAATAAACCAATACCAATACCAAAGTATGTAGTGGACAAACTGCAATCAGCTTCTTTAGCCACTTGGCAGCCATGCCAGGAGTTCTTATTGCTAACTCTGAACTATTTTACTTACCTTAACAGAGGTCTGCTTAGAACCTGCACATCCTCCGAAATGCTTGTGACAACTCAAGTTGGCTTCTGGACCAATCTTGCTAACTTGGGAATTAGTCAATTGTGTTGGGTTGTGACTGGTTCCCCCAGTTCCTAAGCAAGTGGGTGGCATGCAATTTAAAGATAAGACAGTGAATCAGTTTTTCAAATACGTAGCTTAGGAAGTCACCAAACAAATATGGACCCCACAAGTTGTGTAACTCTGAGCATCTTTACTTAAGAGAAAAGTAAATAAAATAACTGGAAAAAATCTCATCAGCATTATTCACAAATCTAAATTTTGAAATGCTGTTAAAAAGTATTAAACCAATCATCTAAATTTATAATTTAAGATAATGTAGACTCAAAGATGACAAGAGACTTGAACTGTGTTGATTTTCTATAAGAGGTGAGATTATCAGTGTCTGAGTCAAGTAGGTCCATAGTGCAAATGGACATTCTGATCTACAAACCTTGATTTATTGATAGAATCTTCATGATCAGATGTAGTTGTGGGAGCTGAAATATTTTCTTTTCATTTCTCATTTAGTGCAAGCCAATGCCTTAATTAACGAGCTGCTTGCAGTTTACCAGTTCCCTGTTCTGGTAGTCTGCAGGTTTTTGTTGGTGAAAGCCAAGCAAAACATTTGCATGTGCTCACAGGTCCTGTTTGACTATGACCAACATTCACCAAAATTTTCTGGCAAGGAATGTCCATTTTTGTAAAGGCAAATACAAATTCCACTTTTAAGGATTTCTTAGCTTGTTTTATAAATATCTTGAAGAGTGATTTTGCACGAATTTCAGATGCCATTCTGACCAAAAATACCTGAATGCTGTTGCAAATACAGCAATAGACAGAAAAAGATAGTTTGCTATGAATCCTTTGACATATCACAAAGAAAGGAAATTAAATTTCCAACATTATCTCCAGTGAACAATGACAACATGCAGAAAATCAAATGCTATTGTGCTTCTCTGATCCAGATAACAAAAGATAAACAATGCTGCTGGTAGCAAGTATTATAACTTGCTGTTCATATGGTCAATCTACAATAATGATTATACTTCAAATATGTTTTTTGGCTCTCGTGTTGGGTTTGTTTGGATTGACATGAAGCTGGAAGGCATTTTATATGTATTGATACTTTATCAATACTAGGTTGTAACACCAGCATTATGACATTGCAAAGCTTACGCAAGTACTCTGAAATTAGTTTAACAAACTTATCAGAATGTTAAATCTTGTTTTGGCTTTTTGTGAGTGAAGCTGCCAAAAATATTGATAATTGGTAATGTCCCTGTGGTTCTTGAGAAAGAAAACCTATTTACCCCACCTTAGACTTTGTCACCAGGCTATTTGCTTATTTGACAAGATACTAACAAAAATTTAAATACATCAAATTAGGTCAGCCTGATATGCTTCTAGGTTTAGCTCTGGGAGATAGGTCCTGAGATGAACTTTGAAGCACCCATTCCTGCCGTTTCAGCAGCAGAAGAATTCAGGCAAGATCAGACTCAAGTGAAGTTATAGAGATGCCATTTGCACCTCAACAACTTCACTTGGTTTTGCCTGAATTCATCTGCTGCTGAAACTGTCATGTTTGCAACCTTAACTTGAATGGTGCACTCCTGACCAGCTCCTACATTTTATCCTCTACATACACAAAATCACCACAAAGTCCCAATATTTCATAAACTCTGTGCACTTTGACCTATATTAATTCATGGTTAAGCAACATCCCTATTTTAAAATGCTTGCCTTCATTTTCCAGTTCATCAATGGCCTTGCCCTACTTTTCTCTGTAATTCCCTTCAGCTCTACATACTTCAGAAATCTCTGCAATCCTCCAATTTGACCCCCTGTTTGTATCTTATTTTGCTCTATCATTGGGGGTTGTGCTTCCAGCTACCAAGAGCCTGACTCTGGAATTCCTTCCATAAACCTCTCTGCCAGTCTTCTCATTCCCCTTTTACACTGCTGCTCAAAACCTACCTCTTTGGCTAAGCTTTTGATCTCCTGCCCTAACAATTCCTTAAATGGCTTGGTGTCAAATTATGTTTGATAACGCTCCAGCAAGGCACTTTGGGAGGTTTTTATTATGTCACTAGTGGTATATAATTATATATTCTTGTCTCAACCCAGAGTGCTGGATCTAGTCATTTATTCTGGGTTTGCATATACAATAGGTTATTGTAAATGGAAACTATATTTATATAAGACCACTTGTATCTCATCCTTAAAATTATCTCAGTAAGTATGCCAGTTAAATTCTGGCAATTCAGTCAGTATTATTCCACACACTTCCTAACTCAAAACCAGCACATTGTGGAATGTATAATGTGAGTCAATACATAAGTGCAAAAGAGATTATGTAAACTTTTGGTTTTCTTACCGGAAGGAAGGTATATCTGCTTTAGAAATGGTACAATGAAGATGACTCCCTGGATGAGCAGGCTGTGCAATAAGGACAGATTGAGCAGACTCTCAAGGTTTAGGAAAATGAAAGGTGATCCCATTAAAACCTAAACTTTCACAGTTTTGGCAGCAGAAATGTAAGAGATTGATTATTTTAAATATCTATCAAATATCTTAATGCAAAGATGATTTTCCTGATAGCAACACTATGACCACTTTGCACTACAATGGACTTTGTGTTTTTTTTTGCTTTAATGTGTTATTTCTTGTAAACATTGTGTATAATTTAATTTAATTTATGTTTCTCTAGTGAATGTTGTGGATCTGCTGCTATGTCCCAGTGATGCTGCTGCATGTAAGTTTTTCATTGCACCTGTGCATACATGTAAGATATCTTTATTGGTCACATATACATCCAAACACAGTGAAATGCATCTTTTGCATACAGTGTTCTGGGGACAGCCCACAAGTGTTGCCATGCTTCCGGTGCCAACATAGCATGCCTACAACTTCCTAACCCATATGTCTTTGGAATGTGGGAGGAAACCGGAGCACCCGGAGGAAACCCACGCAGGCACGGGGAGAACGTACAAACTCCTTACAGACAGTGGCCGGAATTGAGCCCAGATTGCTGGTGCTGCTAACCGCTAACCGCTAACATTACGCTAACCGCTACACTACCGTGCCTGCATGTACTTGTGCATATGGCAATAAACTTGACTTGACTTTTACTTTGCTATCTGTTCTATAGTTACTTCACATCATTTTCCATCTACACTTATCTCTAAAGGACCTCACTTACACCAAGATTCTATTGAATTTCCTCAGAGCTCAACAGGTGCAGATTCTCACTCGATGGGTATGTGGATTGGTTCAGTGCTGCCAATTCAGAACATCATTGATTTTCCAATTATTGTAGCATAAAGAATGGAACATTCAGGAGCAGAATGGGCAGACCTCCCAGCTCATTCTCCATCTGTACTATTAAATTCTACATCTCACATGCTTTGCTAGCAGAGGACAACGGCAAATAGCATCCTTCTGTGGTGTCAGATGTGTCAGAACCCTGTTGTCCTTGTTATATTTGAAATCAATTCCATTGTCCTTTTCTTTACCCTTTATAATTATTCATACATCTGTTCGAACTCCGTTAGCCCACAAGACCACTTTGCAATGTTTTAGTAAAAGCCTCTATTGGTTTATATTCTTCTGACTAAATACCCTAGCACTTCATTAACTTTGTAATCGCTTTGTCCATTCATTTAGCCAGCTGGTAGTAACTTGTCTAGTATTTCTGCCAGATTTCTTTCTTAGTTTAAATTAATTTAATTCTGTTCATTGCTTACTAATGTTCAGTATCTTTTTGAATAAGAATCTTCGTACTGATTTTGTTTGATCATGATAGAGACCCTGTTGTGTAATGTTCAATGAATCTTCTGATACCTACTGGTTAAACTCATCTTTGGTACATTGAATCATATCACAGAACAGTCATTAGCTAGTTATACTATTGTTTGGAGCAGGTTGGTTGACAAAAGAGAAACATTGTTGTTGCATAACTAATACATGGTTAAAATTGTTTAACTAGGTTAAAGCCCCAGAAAATTTTAATGGTAGAGTAGCAGCATTCTTAAAGCTTAGTATCATGTTTGTTTCCTATTGTGAATGTGCACATAATGCAAAATTAAAGCCACAGATTGTGCATATTTGCATAACTCACAGTCCTTAAGTTATTCTTTGTAAATGATTATATATCAAATTATATGATTGTTTTGGTTACCTTTTTTCATGCAAGTTACCTGCTAAAAATATACAGATAGGAGCAGTTCCAGTGCATTCTTAAATGTTTCACATTAGCCTCATACATAATAGATCTGACAACCAAAGACATTTAAGTCCAGCTTCATACCTGGATAAACAGGGGACTGGTGAACTACCTTCATACACATGCTGTAGCTGCTGCCTTCAAGTAATTTATTTCAAAGGCCCAATTTATGACCCACCATTAGCTGTTCTGTTAAGACAGTGATGAGCCTTCATCTTGAACCACTGCAGGTCGGTGTGGTGATGTTCCCCTAATAGTACATAGTAAGAAATACCAGGTTGTTTATTTTGTAATGTTGATAATAATATCCCAGTCAGGATGTAATATGACTCAGGAGTGAAGGCTGTTCTTTCAACATATGTCAGCTCGTTCTAGTTGGTGGAAGTGACAGGGAATCAAGGGGCTAAGTCACAGTGCATCCATGTAATGGTGGTGAGTATTGACTTGTTTACCAACTGTCTCTAATCCACCATTTCCTCAAGCACCCTAACACCAGCCCCCCCATATCCATACTCTCGGAATGTGTATCCATGCACCATATTACCAGCCCCCCATATCCATATTCTTGAAATGTACATCCATGCACCCTATCACCAGTCCACATATCCCAAAGAGCCTCAAAGAGCTGGTCATTGACTTCAGGAAAGGGGGTGGTGTACGTGCACCTGTCTACATCAATGGTGCTGAGGTCAAGAGGGTTGAGAGCTTCAAGTTCCTGGGAGTGAACATCACCAACAGCCTGTCCTGGTCAAATCACGTAGATGCCACGGCCAAGAAAGCTCACCAGCGCCTCTACTTCCTGAGGAGGCTAAAAAAATTTGGTCTGTCCCCTTTGACTCTCACCAACTTTTACCAATGCACCATAGAAAGCATCCCATCTGGATGTATCACGGCTTGGTACAGCAACTGCTCTGCCCAGGACCGCAAGAAACTGCAGAGTGTTGTGGACACAGCCCAGTGAGTCACAGACACCAGCTTCCCCTCCTCGGACTCTTCCTTTACCTCTCGTTGTCTTGGTGTAGCAGCCAGCATAATCAAAGACCCCACCCACCCAGGACATTCTCTCTTCTCTCCTCTTCCATCGGGTAGAAGATACAGGAGCCTGAAGGAACATACCACCAGACTTAAGGACAGCTTCTACCCCACTGTGATAAGACTATTGAACAGTTCCCTTATACAATGAGATGGACTCTGACCTCATGATCTACCTTGTTGTGACCTTGCACCTTATTGCACTGCACTTTCTCTGTAGCTGTGACATTTTACTCTGTACTGTTTTGTTTTTACCTGTACTACCTCAATGCACTATGTACTAACTCAATGTGTAATTAATTGACCTGTACGATCAGTATGTAAGACAAGTTTTTCACTGCACCTCGGTACAAGTGACAATAATAAATCCATACTCTTGAAATGTATATCCATGCACCCTAACACCAGTCCCCATACCCTACACTTTGTCCACTGCTTGGAGAATTATCTATACAGTGGGAGGTGCCTGCAGTGCCCTCTCCCTCCATCCCCAGCTGCTGCTCTGTCCAGGTCCATGTGCCCCCTGAACCTCTCCCTCCGTCCATGCTCAGATGCCACCCGCAGCGCCCCCTCTGTCCATGCCTCGGTACTGCCGGCAGCGCCCCCTCTGTCCATGCCTCGGTACTGCCGGCAGTGCCCCCTCTGTCCATGCCTCGGTACTGCCGGCAGTGCCCCCTCTGTCCATGCCTCGGTACTGCCGGCAGCGCCCCCTCTGTCCATGCCTCGGTACTGCCCGCAGCGCCCCCTCTGTCCATGCCTCGGTACTGCCGGCAGCGCCCCCTCTGTCCATGCCTCGGTACTGCCGGCAGCGCCCCCTCTGTCCATGCCTCGGTACTGCCGGCAGCGCCCCCTCTGTCCATGCCTCGGTACTGCCGGCAGTGCCCCCTCTGTCCATGCCTCGGTACTGCCGGCAGCGCCCCCTCTGTCCATGCCTCGGTACTGCCGGCAGCGCCCCCTCTGTCCATGCCTCGGTACTGCCGGCAGCGCCCCCTCTGTCCATGCCTCGGTACTGCCCGCAGCGCCCCCTCTGTCCATGCCTCGGTACTGCCCGCAGCGCCCCCTCTGCCCGTGCCCAGCTGCTACCAGCAGCGCCCCCTCGTGTCCCGGAGTACTCCGTGCCCAGCTGCTGCCGGCAGCGCCCCCTCGTGTCCCGGAGTACCTCACCGCCAGCAACATCGCCGCCGCTTCGGCTCCTGCTGCCGTATTCGGCGTTGCCCCGCGACGCTTGCCGTAAAGGTTTCCGTCGGGCGCGACGCGGCTTGTCTTTTGCGACCCGGCAGCATGGCGGACATGGCGGACCTGTTCGGCAGCGACGCGGACAGCGAGCCCGAACAGAAAGGTAGCGGCCGGCAGCCGGGGCTTCTCGTACCGTGTGGGTGCCCGCGGGATAGACTGCAGCCCCTGCCGCCTGGGTGACCAGGGGTTGTGCTTATAGCCCGAGGCCAGGGAGACCCTCACTGGAGGGGCCCAGTTGCTCCCTCGCCCCATTGGGGTCAATTCAGGGTCCAGCGCCCCTGGGTCATGAAATACTGGCCGAGTTGTCAGTCTGTGCAGTGCCGAAGAGGTTTACCAGGGCGCTGCCTGGATTAGAGGCTCAGGTGCTGTAAGGGGAGGGTGGACAAACTTGGGTTGTTTTCTCTGGCGCGGCGGAGGCTGAGGGAAGACCTGACAGAAGTTTATAAAATGATGAGAGGCAGAGACAGAGTAGACAGCCGGTATCTTTCTCCCAGGAGCGAAATGTCTAATACCAGGGGGCATGCATTTAAGGTGAGACGGGGTTAGTTCAAAGGAGATGTGTGGGGCAGGTTTGTTTTTTACTCAGAGAGTGGTGGGTGCCTGGAATGGGCTGCCAGGGGTGGGAATGGAGGCAGACACGATGGTGGCGTTTAAGAGGCTCTTAGATCGACGCATGAATATGCAGAGGATGGAGGGATTTTAGAGCATTTCCAGGCAGAAGGGATTAGTTTAATCAGGCATCACTGGATTGATTAGTTTGGCACAACATCTGGGGCTGAAGGCCCTGTTCTGGTGGTGTATTGTTCTGTATGTTCTCGAGAAACAGGAGGATCTTGAAATGTATGTCTGCAGATCAGTAAAGGGAGCAAGACAGGTAGGTAGGGTAGTAGAGAAGATATATGGGATATTATTGTTATTTGTCAAGGCATAGAATATAAGAGCAAAGATGTCAGAATAGAAACACGAGTTATGCACAGCTGGGATACTGTGGACAGTTCTTGTCACCAGCTATAACAAGAGCATAATAACATCTTCATAAATCTCTGTAACTTATAGTTATCAGGCCTGAAGAATTATAGTTAAAAACAATCCTAGCCAATCTTTCCTTTTTATTAGATGTACGTTGGATGAGCATCATGTATTCTAACCTGTAAGGTTAGACTGAGAGTTGTGGCATGGGATTAATCTGAGTAGCTTTATTTCACTTGATGACCATGACTATGGTGACCAAGACTATGGTGACCAAAAGATCTCATTTGTAAATTTGTGTTGCTGTGATCTGAGCAAGCAATAGAAAACACCATCACTAACTCCTGTCCAGATATGAATGTGCAACCGAAAAAAGAATTTTAGAAATATTATGTCATAAAAGAGCCCCTGAAAGTAGTGTTTTGTCAGTTTAAAAACACAGCTCTTCAACTGCTGTCCTTTTACACGTTTCATGCCTCACCTTGTGACTGTAAAAAAATACATAAGTACCAAGAAATTGATAAAGATAGCATATGAGGGTGAACTGGCAAAAAACATAAAAGCAGACTATTAGTGCTTCTATGTGTGTGTGTAAAGGAAAGGATTAGCTAGGGCAAATGTTGGGTCCATTACAAACCAAGATGGGAGAATTTATAATGGGGAATGAGAAAATGCTAGAGGAATTAGGCAGCTACTTTGTGTCTCTCCTCTTGGAAGAAGACAGAAGGAAGCTGCCAGAAATACCAGCAAATCAAGGGTTAAGTGGGAACGAGAAACTAAAGGAAATAAATATTAGTAAAATAATGTCAGCACCAATAATGAAAGCCAATAAATCCCAAGAACACAGTGATCTACATCGCAGGGTTTTGAAAGAGGTGCTAAAGAGATAGTAAATGTTCTTGATTAACATGTATCAAAATTCTACAGATTCTTGTGGATTGAAAGGTAACAAAGTGATCCCACCATTTAAGAAATGAGGAAGAGAGAAAATAGGGAACTACCAAACTGATAGCCTAATATCGGTAGTAGGAAAAATACTGGAATATATAGAGTCATAGAGCTATACAGCATCTAACAGGTCCCTTGGCCCAACTCATCCATACTGACCAAGTTGTCTGCTTGAGCTAGTCGCATTTTCCTGCATTTGGCCCATATCTCTCTAAACCTTCTCTATCCATGTACCTGTCTATGTGTCTTTCAAATGTTGTAATTATATGTACCACTTCTTCTGGCAGCTCATTTCATATACCCACCACCCTCTGTGGAAAAAGTCCCTTAGATCCCTTTTAAATCTTTTCCATCTCACCTTGAACCTATGCTGTTTATTTTTAGACTCCCCTACCCTGGTAAAAAGATGGTGACTATTCACCTTATCTATGCCCCGCATGATTTTATAAACCTCTATAAGGTCGCGCCTCAGCATCCTACACACCAGGGGAAAAAAAGGTCCTGGCCCATCCAGTATCTCCTTGTCGCTCAAGCCCTGCAGTCCCAGTAACATCCTCGTGAATCTTTTCTGCAGTCTCCAGCTTAATGACATAGTTCCTAAACCCTAAAATGAAGGATATAATGACAGAACACATTGCAAAGGGAAAGGATCCAGTGGAGTCAGTAGATAATTATGAAAGGCAAATCACGTTTGACTGATCTACTGGAGTTCTTTGACAATGTGAGTCATTGAGCAGTAGAATAGATTAAGGGGAACCAACAGAAATGGTGTATTTGGATTTTCAGAAGGCTTTCAGTAAGGTCCCACACAGGATGTTGGTTAACAAGGTTAGAACATGTGGAGTTGGGGATAACTTACTGACATGGATTGAGAAATGGTTAGCAGACAGAAAATGAAGAGTGAAAGTAAACAGATCTTTCTCAATTTGGCAGGCTGTGAACAGTGCAGTACTGCAGGGATCAGTGCTTGTTGACACTTTGGCCTAGGGGACAAAATGTGAAATTTTCAATTTTTCTGATTGTACAAAGTAGGTGGAATTGTGAGTTTGAAGGAGAATGTAATATGGCTTCAGTGGGATGCAGGCAAACTGAATGAATGGGCAGGAACATGTGCAATATAATGTGGAAAAGAAATTGAAGTTATCTACTATGGTGCACAAATCAGAAAAGCAGAGTATTTTTTAAATGGTGAGAGATTGAGCAATGTTTAAGTTCTAGGGGATGCAAGTCTGGTAGACAAGTCAGTGAAACTCACCATACAGGTGCAGAAAGACAAATGGTATGTTGGCCTTTCTTACCAGGGGATTTGAGTACAGGAATAAAGATCTCTTACTGCAACTATATGGGGCCTTTGTGAGACCACACCTGGTGTCTCATTTCTGTATTTGGAGTATAGGAATGAGAAAACATCTAATTGAAGCATACAAATTCCTTACAGTGCTCAACAAGCTGGATGCAGGGAGGATGTTTTCCCTGTATAAGGAGTCTAGAACTTGTGGTCACAGTCCCAGAATAAGGGATATGCCATTTGGGACCAAGATGAAGACAAATTTTAATTATACAGCGATGTGAATCTTTGGAATTCTCTGCACTGGTGGGCTTGGAGACTTGGGCATTGAGTTCATTCCAAACAGGTAGATAGAATTATAAGGACAAAAGAAATAGGAGCAGGAGGAGGCCATCTGGCCCGTTGAGCTTGCTGCACCATTCAGTAAGATCATGGCTGATCTGGCCGTGGACTCAGCTCCACCTACCTGCCTTTTCCCCATAACCCTTAATTCCCCTACTATGCAAAAATCTATCTAACTGTGGTCTTAAATATGAAGGGTCTTGACCCAAAACGTCGACTGTTTATTTCTCTCCATAGATGCTGTCCGACCTGCTGAGTTCCTCCAGCATTTTTTGTGTGTGTTGCTCCAGATTCTAGCATCTGCAGAATCTCTTCTGTCTTAAGAATGTTTAATAAGGTAGCCTCTACTGCTTCCCTGGGCAGAGAATTTGACAGATTCACTACACTATGGGAAAAGCAGTTCCTCTTCATCTCCGTCCTAAATCTACTCCCCTGAATCTTGAGGCTATGTTCCCTAGTTCTAGACTCGCCTACCAGTGGAAACAACTTTCCTGCCTCTGTCTTATCTATCCCTTTCATAATTTTATGTTTCTATAAGATCCCCTCTCATTCTTCTGACTTCCAGCGAGTATAGTCCCAGGCAACTCAATCTCTCCTCATAGGCTAAACCCCTCATCTCTGGAATCAACCTGATGAACCTCCTTTGCACCTTCTCCAAAGCCAGTATATATTTTCTCAAGTAAGGAGACCAGAATTGCATGCAGTACTCTAGGTGCAGCCTCAGCAGTACCCTGTACAGTTGCAGCATAACCTCCCAGCTCTTAAATTCCATCCCTCTAGCAATGAAGGCCAACATTCCATTTGCCTTCTTGATAACCTGTTGCACCTGTAAACCATTCTTTTACAATTCATGCACAAGCATTCCCAAGTCCTCCTGCACAATAGCATGCTGCAATCTTTCACCATTTAAATAATAATTTGATCTTCTATTTTTCCTTCCAATGTGGATGACCTCGCATTTACCAACATTGTACTCCATCTGCCAGACCCTTGCCCACACTTAACCTATCTATATCTCTGTGCAGACTCTCCGCATCCTCTGCACAATTTGCTTTTCCAGTCAATTTAGTGTCATCAGCAAACTTAGATATGTTACACTCGGTCCCTTCTTCCAAATCGTTAATGTATATTGTGAACAGTTGCCGGCCCAGCACCGATCCCTGCAGCACTCCATTCATCACGATTGCCAACCAGAGAAACACCCATTTATCCCAACTCTCTGCCTTCTATTGGTTAACCAATCCTCCATCCATGCTATTACCTTGCCCCCAACTCCATGTATCCTTATTTTATGAATAAGCCTTTTTTGCGGCACCTTATCGAATGGCTTCTGGAAATTCAAGTATACAACATCTACCTGTTCCCCTGCACTTGATATATTCTCAAAGAACTCCACTAAGTTTGTCGAACAGGACCTGCCCTTCCTGAATCTGTGCTGTGTCTACCTGATGGAACCACTTCTATCCAGATGTCTCGCTATTTCTTCCTTAACAATAACTTCAAGTGTTTTCCTGACCACAGTTGTTAAGCTAACTGTCCTATAGTGACCTGCCTTTTGCCTACATCCTTTTTTAAACAGTGGTGTGACATTCGCTGTCTTCTAATCTGCTGGGACCGCCCAGAGTCTAGAGAATTTTGGTAAATTATAAAAAATGATATCTTCTGCCATTTCTTTCAGTACGCTGGGATGCATTCCATCAGGACCAGGGGACTTGTCTACTTTAGGCACACCAGTTAGTGCTCAGCACTATCTCTTTAGTGACAACGATTGTATAAAAGGTTCCCACCTCCCATCGCATCCATAACATTTGTCTTTGGTCTGTTAGACGTGTCCTCCACCGTGAAGACCGACACAAAATAGTCGTTTAAAGCCTTGGCCATTTCTGCATTACCCAATATTAATTGCCCTTTCTCATCTTCCAAGGGACCTATGTTCACTTTAGCCACCCTTTTCTGCTTATATAATTATAAAAGCTTTTACTATCTGTTTTTATATTTTGTTTACTTTCATAATCTATCTTCCTTTTCCTTATTGTTTGCTTAGTGTTCTATGTTGTTTTTTTAAAGTTTTCCTAATCTTCCAGTTTCCCACTACTTTTGGTGACTTTGTATGCATGAGCTTTCAGCTTGATGCCTTCTTTTATTTCCTGAGTTATCCAAGCCTGGCTCTTCCCACCCTTACTGTTCTTGCTTTTAACTGGAACATACTTCTGTTGAGCACTGTGAAAAATCTCTCATCCCATTGTAGTCTCCCTTGCTTAGGCATAATGCACTGATTTTCGATTGAACTATTGCACCCTCCATTTGTATGAGAAATTCAATCATACTATGATCACTTTTTATAAGAGGATCCCTAACTACAAGATCGTTAATTTTACCAGTCTCATTGCACAGGACCAGATTCGAGAAAGCATTTTCCCCTTGTAGGTTCAGTAACATGCTGTTCAAGAAAACTGTCACGGATGCATTCTATGATGTCCTTCTCAAGACTGCCTCAACCAACTTGATTCACCGAATCTATGTGCAAATTAAAGTCACCAATGAAAACTGCCGTTTCACTCTTACATGCATCAGATATTTCTTGGTTTATTGCCTGTGCCACTGTAATGTTATTGGCCTATAGACAACTCCCACCAGTGATTTTTTTTTTCCCCCCTTTACTATTCCTAATCTCCACCCAGATGGACTCGATGTTCTGCTCCTTAGATCTTATATCGTCTCTCACTATCGTTCTGATCTCATCCTTAAATAAAAGCGCTGCCCCACCTCTCTTACCTTCCTGCCTATCCTGTATTACCTGATACCCTTGGATAATTAATTCCCACTCATCTCCACCCTGCAACCATGTTTCTGCAATAGCCACTAAATCATACCCCTTTGTACTGATTTGTGCCACAAGTTCACCAACCTTGTTTTGAACACCACGGGCATTCAGATAAACTGCCCTTACACTCGTCGTCCTTTTAGAATCTAGTAATCTTTGTGTCCTTTGCATTCGACTTTTCTGTACTCCACTCTTACTTTTCTCTTTTCTAACTTTTCCTTTGGTCTTTGCATTGCTTAGGTCTGTCCTTCTGCATGGATTCCCATCCCCCTGCCATATTAGTTTAAACCCTCCCAAACAGCACGAGCAGACAACGCCCCATAGGATATTGATCCTGGTCCTGCCCAGGTGTAGACAAACTGGTTTCTATGGTCCGACCTCCCCCAGAACCAGGTCCAATGCCCCCAGGAATCTGAAACCCTCCCTCCTGCACCACTGCTCAAACCACATATTCATCCTAACTATTCTGCTATTCCAACTCTGACTAGCATGTGGTACAGGTAGTAACCCTGAGACTATTACCTTTCAGGTCCTTTTTAATTTATCTCTAGCTCCCTAAATTCAGCTTGGATCTCATCCCATTTTTTTTCCTATGTTGTTGGTATCACGTGCACCACGACAACTGGCTGTTCACCTTCCCTTTTTTGGAATGCCCTGCAGCAGCTCTGAGACATCCCTGACCCTTGCACCCAGGAGCAACACACCAACCAGGAGCCCTGTTTGCGGCCACAGAAGCTCCTGTCTATTCCCCTTACCATGGAATCCCCTACCACTATAGCTCTGCCACTCTTTTTCTTGCCCTCGTGTGCAGCAGAGCCACTCACTGTGCCATGAGCTTGACTAATGATGCCTTCTCCTTATGAGCCATCTCCCCCAACAGTATCCAAAGCGGTATATCTGTTTTGGAGGGAGATGACTGCAGGGGACTCCTGCACTATCTTCCTGCTGCTGCTGCTGCTGCTGCTGCTGCTGCTCTGCCTGTTGGTCACCCATTCCCAATCTTTCCTTAGGCCCTTAAACTGCGGTGTGACCAACTCACTAAACATGTTATCCACAACATTCTCAGCATTCTGGATGTTAAAGGAAACATGGGAAATGGGGATAGTGCAAGTAAATTGCATTGAGATAGGATATTAGTCATGGGTTTCATGAAACGAGGACCAGGCTCAAAAGGCCAGATGGCCAACTCTTATTCCTATTTCTTGCATTCACAAGGAAATTCACTACCGCAAAGCAACAGGGAAAGAGTATAACTGTGGCCTCTAGGTGTCACTCCTGTCCTAAAAGTTCAAAAACACTGCACATTACTAACCAAAATATATTTATCTAATACTTTTAGACTGCCTACTATCCCTATTATTTGTATATCTATATTATTCCTGTAAAGAAATGTTGGAATCTTAGCACGGGTGAGATTTTCATATTGAACTAGAGTATGGTACATGATACAGAGAATTATAATCGTATGATAGCCCATTGGTTAAGGTTAAGTCTTCAGATATGTAGCCTGGCATATACGAAACTGAACTTAATATGTTTTGTCAAGTTTTCCAGTATCAGGAATAATTCTTATGATTGTCATATTAGAAGATCTCAATTGTTTCACAGAGGAGAACACATTTTCGATAACATGTCTGATTTATATGGCTGATTCTTAATGCTAATAGGGAAACAAAGAATTGGGAATACATAATGTCAGGTGTCTCATATAACCAAAGAATATTTTGTTTAAAAATAATTGAATCTCTTCCATCTCAATTACATCATTTCACCTGTATAGAGTGAGTCAGTTGTTAATAAGATAAAGATCTGGATTATCTCTGGTAAATTTGTATGTGATACAATATTTAATCCTTTCAATTATTGCACTGTTAGTTGTGTTGCTTTTTTTGAAATCCAGAAACTGTCTAGGCAGTTTTCTTGACTTTTTCCTCTCCATTTTTTGCTGCCAGTGAGTTTGTGCCCCTAATATTAATCTTGACTTTTTTGGTTACTGTAGGGAGATCTGGCTCTACTGAAGTAGGAAATGAACATAGCACAAGACCTGGTTATTAATGACTTAAAAAGACACATGTTTTACTGCCAATGAGGGGTAGGGCAGTTGAGTTCAACAAGTCTATTTCACATGACTGTATCCAAATGGTATGGGTTTGATTTAATTCTAATGAGGATTTGGAAGGTGTTTTACACAATTTGGAACGTGCAGTGGCTGAGATTGTGTGAGTATAATGTCGAGAAAGTTTCAAGTATATACTTTGACCTAGATCCCATCACCTTTTTAGTTGGGATTGCTTCTAAAAAAAACCATTTGTGGTAATGTAAAAAAATTGCTGAAGTTCTTCATGCATTTGAGCAGGAAAAATATTCCTTCTCTCTGCTATATGTCATGAATTCAGTTACAGAAGGAATTACTGTTGTTCCAGCTTTCCTAGTTTAGTTGATACAAGGGCAAGCTTTTTTGATCAAGCATGTGGGTCAGTAGCTCAGAAGCAAAATAAGTGAACAATAGCTTCCTTTAGCTTGCTCCTTAAAACTTCCTGTTTGGCTAACCTTGCATGCATCATATCCTAATATCTTCAAATGTGGCCAGGCATCAAATTTTGTTCAATAACTCTTCAATACAGTAACTTGGGTTGCTTTACTATGTTAAAGGGACCAAATAAATGCATTTGTTGTTGTAGTTGTAAATCTGAAAAATATCTTATTTATCGGATACAGCTTTTCAGTTGTACAGTTTATGAAAGTAATTTGTGCTTTCTTCTATAATGTTAACTTTTTCACAATTCTCATTGGACAGAAAGATTTTTTTACTTTATATTCAGAGCACTTTTTTGGAAAGGAGATAATTGTGTAGTAGTCAACCAAATCTTTGGTTAAT
Source organism: Pristis pectinata (assembly GCF_009764475.1). Lineage (NCBI taxonomy): Eukaryota > Metazoa > Chordata > Chondrichthyes > Rhinopristiformes > Pristidae > Pristis > Pristis pectinata. Next base: position 14,540,184 of record NC_067432.1, read on the forward strand.
TTGTTGGCCTGCTTAAATATTGAAATTAAAGCAAGACCTTAAATTATGGAACTTAGAGGAGACCATTGATGAATCCTCAATCAGACTGTTAGCCCATTTGTGTTTTGAAACAGGAAAATATGGAAGGTTGGTTTGGAAGTTTAACATCAAATGTGTTACTCACCATCTCAATAGTTAAAGTGTTATTATTTAAAAAGCATAGTGGTTGGGAATGAGACAGGAAGCAAGGTGGTAAAATCATAGGTCAAAATATCCTAGCTCCAGAAACAGCAGTTCATAGACTGATGACTTAATCACTTTTTAGGTCCTCATGATGTGGGATAGTTTACATTTGTATTTTTTTTATATAAGTTAGTTGCAGAGTGGTTCACCGTGTATATTATTGGATGCAAGAATATCCTAGGCTCCCTTGGCTGGAAAATGATTAGCACATTCCAACAGGAGGTTCTCTGGCAGTTAAGTGGAAGGCATGTGTTTATGCAATTACTGTTTATGCCTGACATCAATTTAAATTGCAGAAAACGTATTAGAAACAATTTTTGCCAGTTGAATTATTTCTTGATCCATAACCCTTTGGTTTGGATGCAGAATGTTCATATCAGTTCCAGTTCACTTCAAATTTCCTTCCAACTTGATATGATTGAATTCATTTGAAAGTCATGTTTGAAAATTATATTCGTTGATATGTGCTTTCATCAGTCACCATATCAGTAACCCTACTATATACTCCAGTGCAGCTTTACATTAATTGTTAATTGGCTTTGTGTCACAAAATGTTTTGCTATCCAAATAGTTGAATAAAAAGGGGAGAGGGTGATTTAATCTGTTCTTTGGACATATTTGCTATAGGTTCAACTGATGACCAGTAGTAAGCAAGTTAAACAGAAAAACAAAACTTGTGCAAATTGAACTGATTTCCTATCATGAATTAATCTATATGTACTTCAAATGCTTTAGAACAAAAATCTCCTGAGCACAATGGGATGCTGTTGTCACAGATAAAATCCACCATTTTAAAACTAAATCGCAATGGTTGGTTCTGTAACTGCCCCTATGACATGCTTTATGCTACTGATTTCTCTACTTGCAGTTGTGATATATTTTGGCCAATAAAGAAACTCAATGTTGATGAAATGATTAATATACATTGCAAGGATGCTTTACAAAAGCGTGTAATGCAGTTTTGTGCTTGTATGTGACTTATTCATTTCCTCAAATCAGAAATCGGGTGATAATGCTGAAAAATAGTATTTCTTTAAAAAACTGCAATATCTCCTGTGGTAGTTCAGTTTAAGAAATCTTTTCAGATGATATGATGCATCTTTTCCAACCTCAGTTGTCCAATTTCTCTGAAGTCAGTGAGCTACAATGAAAAGCCACTGAAATGAAATATTAACTCTTATTTTTCTCTTTCTCTCTCTGACTTACTAAGTACTTTGGATTTTACATATCCAACATCTACAGTACTTTGCTTTTGGGTTGTGTGCTGTAGTATTCTGAGAGTATTGACGCTGAATTGTTCGTAATGCTGGTTTCCAGGCTTTGCAAATGTGTAAAATTGGCAGAAAGAAAAGACCAACAATTTCATTACCTACATCGATGCATTGGAATAAGAATACCAATAAATTAATGTCAAAATTCCATTTTGTATAACTGCATTGATGGAAACTGAATCAGATATTAATTTGGTTATTTCTCTTGTATGTTTACAGATTTTGATTCCAGATCTGGATCAGGCTCAGACTCTGAGCAGGAACAAGCAGCCTCAGAAAGCAATCCTTCCAGGAGCGAAAGTGAAAGGGAAGATGGAAATGAGGATGAAGATGAGAGAGAGACTACTAAACCTAGCAATAAAGAGTTATTTGGAGAGGACAGTGATGATGAAATAGGGTCAAGACAGAATGGAAGTGAAGACATGTCTGAAAACCAGTCCATTGTTTCTGCACAGTCTGACCAAGATGATATTCAGCATTCAGAAGCAGAGCAACAAAGTGGCTCTGAAGAGCAGCAGTTTGAAAATGAAGATGATGACAATGGATCAGAAGCAGAGAGTGTGCATTCAGAAGCAGAGAGTGTGCGTTCGGATGCTGGCAGTGTGCGTTCGGATGCTGGCAGTGTGCGTTCGGATGCTGGCAGTGTGCGTTCGGATGCTGGCAGTGTGCGTTCGGATGCTGGCAGTGTGCACTCAGATGCTGGCAGTGTCCGGTCCCACTCTGAAGCTGGTAATATCCATTCAGACGCTGGCAGTGTTCATTCCCGATCAGACGTTATCAGTAACCATTCGCACTCTGATGCTGCCAGTAACCAATCAGATGCTGAGGATTCTGGAAAGGAAGTGCACTCTGAGAATGAGAAATGGGAGAGAGCTTCCAGAAGTGATCAATCGGATGAAGAGGAGAAAACACATCATTCAGAAGAAGAGCAGCAACTTTCAGATGAAGAGCAAGAACGTAAATCAGGTATTGAAAAGCAAAAGATGTTGGAAATCTGAAATAGTAAAAGAAAAATGGATGTACTCAGCTGGCCAAGCAGCATCTTTGCAGAGAGGAACAGAGTTATCATTTGAGGATAGTGAGCCCTGTTCATTTAAAAGGTCATTCACCTGAAATGCCAACTTTGTTTCTCTCTTCACAGATGCTGCCTACCCTGTTGCGTATCTCTAGCTTTTGCTGGTTTTCTTATATAAATCAGGTAAATTGATGATTATAAACCAGAATTGAACTTTGTCTTGGTGTTCTGTATGGCTCAGGCTTACCAGGCAAGGTTGTTGAGTCTAAACCAACTTCAACTAAGATATCCTGTCAGGATAGTCCTTTTCTTTCTTTTTCAATCTTTTTATTAGTTTTCAAATTAATACAGATTAATATATCAATGTTTATACATGTAATACAAAGAGATCAGGAGAACAATCATGACATGGATAATCATAAAGAACAATAGAGTATTAAAAAATCTGTAGATCCAATGATCTGTTAGTGAATGAATATAATATAAAAGAAAAAGATTTATTATAAAATACGAAAAAAAGAAGAAAAACCCAAAACAATAAGAAAAATAATAAACAATATATCAAACCAAACTAAGCTAAAGAAAAAAAAATTAAAAACAAAACAGAAAAAAAAACTGGACTAAAATTTCTCAATAGAAACAGAGCAATATTATGTCATCAACTCCGTTCTTCTAAATTAAAAGGTTATTATAAGGGGATCTATATCATGTGAAAATATTGAATAAATGGACTCCAAATTTCGTCAAATTTAAGTGAAGGATCAACAGTACCACTAGGATAGTCCTTTTGAATCATGTTGATATTCCCTAGAAGAAGCACCACTTCTGTTTATATAGTACTTTGTGGTACTCTGATTGTGGTTTCAAGTTCTTTAAGGTCGTCATCTTTACATCTCTAGCCATTGTCACAAAAAAAGAATGGAGTCTTGGTAAGTTTTGACCATGACTGAGAATTTAGCTTAAATATTACTTTTTGTAGTACTTGTGTGGTCTCAGAATTTGGTGCTGTTAACCTGGATTTTGCAATAGTAGTAATGTGATTGTCATCTGTTCCTGTCTTTACGCCACAAAACTGATAGCAACTTTGGGATTTCCACACACACTTTGATAATGCAGAAATTGCTGTCAGTGATTCAACATTTCCCCAAGACTGCTGTTTATGCTCTTCCATGCCACAATCATCAGAATAGGCTTGTTGCAAACCATCTCACTTTAAAATATCTTGAAAACTTTAATGCTTTGTCACATGGGTCTTAAATGGGAATTTAACTGTATTACAAACCATCAGATCCCAAAAAATAACTTCTATATGTTTATTGTGATTTTCCCACAGAATGTTTAAAATGGAAAGAAGTTTAGTTTTCTTTAGGAACTGTTTGTTTCTACATTAATTATATGTGTTTGTTCCAGTCTTTATTTAGCATTCAGTAAAGTGTTTAAAATGTTAATTAAAAGTGGTATTTTGGCTTAGTATCTGTGGGAATTCTTCAATGTCATTCGTTGATCAACCTGCAGCTGGGGAGCAGGGATCCTCTTGAACTGACTCCTGACAGCAGCAGGTATCAGAAAAGGGAAACTTTGCCTTAAAGGGTGTTTAAGGTTTTGTGGGAGGCCTTCTTTGAGGACAGCGGTGAGCATTGTTGCTCACCGTCAACTACAATTTCTGGCCCATTATTTTCTATCTTTTCAGATGGCTTTGTAGTATCATTTGGCTCATCAAAGGTTCTTCAAGAATTTGTAAATGAAACATATCTATGAGGTAGTATTTATGTTTCCATTGATTGAAATTATTTGCACTCTGCCTAATTGTAGAGTTGACATTTTTCATGTACAGAAAGGAATATTATTTGTTTTAATCAATTTTCAAAATTTTAAGTGGATGAAACATGACTACATTTCTGCATTTACAAACTCATTGAATTGTGCTCTCAAAATTTGATTGTAAGTAACCCTGCATTTGCGATCACTTCTGTATTTGAACTCATTCCCATTATTGCATGAATAAGATGAGCATCGATATCAAAAGGTTCTTTTAAATAGTTCTCAATTTCAATTGCAGGGTCTGCAAGAGGCAGTGACAGTGATGAAGAAATAGTTAGACACAAGCCAAAAAAAATAATTGCTTCAGATTCTGACTCTGACAGCAATGTGAAAGATAAAGGTAACATTTTTCAAGATGTTTTCGCTCTCTGTTACATACATTTTGTTTTTTTTTTAGAAAGGATGGCATTTTTATGGAATTACCAGCTATGGATGGTGCAATATTTTCTGAATATGTTGGTGCTATGACTGTCTTGCAGATAAAATAGATGGAGATGATCTTTTTGGAGGTGCAGATGATATTTCATCTGACAGTGAAGGTGAGAAACCTCCCACTCCAGGCCAACCCGCAGTAAGTATTTCTTAAAAAAAAATATACATGCAAAATACTTTTGATTGGATTTTGTAGAAGTCTCATTTTGTAGTTGATACTCAGCTGTGCTTTAATAAGAAATTTGGACAGATGGAGGACGAGTAAGGAAATAATAAAGAAAATTGAATTTGTGCAAGGCATTGGTTCATCCACAATTGGATTATAGCAGCCAGAATAGATCACAAGAAAATAAGTGGGGGAATGGGCTTGATCGGATTGCTGTGGGAGCTGGCATGGACTTGATGAGCTGAATGGCTTTCTATGTCATAAGGCAATGTGAGAAATGAGAAGTTCTGAATACCTCACTATAGGATAATTCTCTGGAGCTGTATCATGAGTTTATCATTATTAGGAAGCTTTACTTTAAAAAAATATTGTGGCTGTTGCTGGTGAAAGGGTAGTTAAGGTTATGAAAGTTTTAGAGGAAAAAAGTTCTTTGGCTGGTAAAATGTCAAGCATGGGGCTTGGAATCAGGATCATCACTACAAAAGTCAAAGGATGTTGTTCACCTGGCATTGCATAGAGTCACCTTATTATTTTGCTTTTGTTAAACTATTAACTGCTTAATTTATCATTTTCCTTGTATTGAAACTTTGGGAACAGCATTTTAGTTGTTTTGGGGATAATGGCAATGCTACCACTAAATGCTAGCATTTGACATTTTGTGTGGGTACACTTTTACACCCCACCTCTCCCACCTTTTAATGATTGTGTATTTGCTTTAGGATGAGTATGACATGGATCAGGATCATGCAGAAGAGGAACCAATTCCGGAAACACGGATAGAAGTCGAGATTCCCAAAGTGAACACCGATTTAGGAAATGATCTATACTTTGTTAAACTACCTAACTTCCTCAGTGTGGAACCCAGGTACTTTAGACTTATATTTTGACGTCTTCTCAAATATCGAAATGAATATACAGGTCAATATCTCGTGGTTTAGATTGTAATGTCCAGGCGAAAGGCTATTTAGCCCATTTTGACCTCCAAAAATATTTCGGAGTCTTTCCCTCAAGATTTTATCCACTTAAGTAATTTTGATTCCATTACCATCTCCAGAAGTCCATTCAGTGTGGGGAGTAAAACTAGAGAGGATTCTTCTTAGTGCATTCTTTTCAAAGCTGATTGTCTTTATTTTTTTCTTAAGTCCTTTGTTAGGCATTGGTTTTTCAAATTGCATCTAAGTCTTAAGTCTCTTTCTTATGTATTCGTGGCCAAAGCTGAACATAAGTTATGCTGTAACTAGAGCAATGCACAGTGTGAACCAGAGTTCCTGTAACTTCCATTTTATGTTTTACCCTTTGAGTCAGCAGGTCCTTTGCTAAAATTCTTCTCCAGAAGCTTGAGCATGTAATCCAGTTTCACACTCAAGCCCATGACTGAATGTGCTCCATGGTCGGGGTCACCATTTTTCTAATGTAGAGTTAAAATGAGGTCTTCTTGGCTTCTTCATGTGGACTTAAATGATCCCATCTTCAAAGAACAACAGTACACCTAGCAGACAGATGTTGCTAAGCATATTATTTGGTCATTTGTGTTTGCACGATCTTGCTGTGCATAACAATGACCATACTCCACAATGCATTCCTTTGAATGTGTAGCGTTTTGGGATTTCCTGAGCCATAAAGGCCATTGTGTAAATCCATGTCCTTCTCTATATAGATTAACATTTTACTTAATTGTTCCTTCATGTGGAATGAAGATGCTGAATATTATCTGCTATAACTTCATTCTTGTTAATTTGATCATCATACAAAAACATTTCAATATCCCTGCAATACTTGTAAAATCTATATTTGATACCGGCCCTTTGTCTCATGATACAAGTATATTTGTTGACACAAATAGTGAGATCAATAAAAAAAATCCCTTTACTAAATGGCATTAGTTAGCATTAAATGTTATTTGTACTTTTCACTATATAACACAAAGTAGAATGTTTTGTGATAGTTTTGATTTGACTTCTTGTGTGTAAAAAAAGAAGTATACTTTAATATGCTCACTAACGTAGCTAAAACCAATTAAATTCAGAAGCATTAACTGTGAATTAAAAATTAACTTGTTCCATATTTGAATCAGATTCATTTTCCCTCTTAGTTTATGTGGAATACTTACATCATGGTAGTTTGACCCCATTTTTCAAATTATAACCTACAAACATCCACCTTTCTGATTTTATTTTTAAAGACCATTTGATTCTCAGTACTATGAAGATGAATTTGAAGATGAAGAGATGTTGGATGAAGAGGGTAGAACAAGACTGAAGTTAAAGGTAATGCCTACCACTATCCCTCACATTCCCACACCGAGGTAATTAATAAATGTTTCTGACTGCTATGATCTTGCTGCATGTTTAGAGGTGGGTTTGAGAATGGAATATGTCCCCTCTTTAAGGCCATGCCTGTGATATTAATATCTTAAAGTCAAATATTTTCTGGTCACAGGTAGAAAACACAATTCGCTGGCGAATACGTAAGGATGAAGAAGGAAATGACATTCGTGAAAGTAATGCTCGAATAGTAAAATGGTCAGATGGAAGGTTGGTAATATTTATTTTACTGATTAAAGTGTCTCTGACAAGGATTAAAATTTGCAAGATTTACTGTTTTATAATGTAGCTTTGAAGTATTCTGATTTCTTGTGAGGATCTTGATTTAAATTTGCTTATTATGTAATGTCATTTTGCACACTTTTTGAAGAATTACTAAGCACACAGTGTGTTTATTTTACCTGGATAGATAGTTGTAACACCAGCAATGTAGAAGAAAAGCTTCCTTTAAAAAAATAAACACATGTCTGTGTGTGCACTCTTATGTTGAAAGCGAGAGTGGGGATCAGGAAGAGAGAAGCAAGTTTTAACTGATAGATTATTATGGTTTCATTTTAACAGACAAAATTTTGGGAATAGGTTGAGATTTTTAACTTTTAGAAATATGAAACCTATCTCTGTCAGACAGCTTCTGGATTGTATAACACAAGACATTGGGTGGACAACCAATGCATTCTTAAAAAATAGCTAATTTTTTTAGAGACTGGAAGGCTCTGATTTAATTAGCTCTGTGGGTTTATTCACGGCCAGCTGGATTTCTCTGTTTCTGGGAAATCCAGCAGCTAAAGGGAGGCGAGTAGCTTGGAAATACTATTCTTTGCCTATTGTGTATGTTAATTTTTAGGAAGTATACAGTAAAAATCTGATAATCCACAATCTACTTGTTGGGAAATTCTGATGGTGTGGTATCTGACTCACTGCCTGTTGTTTGCACCACTCCTTATAACATGCTTTGCGCTCCCTCTAAAATGTTCTGGGACCTGATTTCTCATGCTTCCTCTAAACGCAGCAGCACCCCATTCCAGCACTCCCTTTAAGTTATCAGTGCCCTGTTTCCTGCACTCCCATTTAAACTCACTGGGTTTACAGGAAAATGTATTAAATTATATAACGTTATTAAAAAATAGTGAATTGAAAGCGTATTGTGATTTTAATATGACATCCAATAATCCAGAAAACCTGCCTATTTATAGGAGTTTAGCTGAACTATTTCTGGACTATTTTCTACTTAACACAAACTTCACAGGTCACTGAATTTTAATTTATTTAAAGAAACAAATCCCAATAATACAATCTATGCATAAAGCATATATATAATGGTATTTTCTTTATTGTAGTATGTCCTTGCATCTGGGAAATGAAGTTTTTGATGTCTACAAGGCTCCACTTCAAGGGGACCATAATCATTTATTCATTAGACAGGGAACTGGTTTGCAAGGTCAGGCAGTCTTCAAAACCAAGCTTACATTCAGGTGTGTTGAACTCTTATGAATTAAAGATACACAACTTTTAATTTGTATTAATTAATTGTCTAACAAACCATTGTAAAAACTTTGTGTAAGATATATGAATTTATTAAGATAATGTTTATCTTTAGTAGAAGTATTTGTTGGGGATAAACTCACCTTTTTAAAACTGTTCTTGTAGTGGAAATTGTTTTATTAAAATTAACTTAGAAGAGAATTTGAATTTTCGTTCTGTAACCTGAAAAGGGTTATGTTGTGACTTTGACTTTAGCTGTGATAATTGAACAAGCATATGTTACCATACTTCAGACATTTAACCAATGAAATCAGTATCTTTGCCCACTATTGCTATCCTAATGTTCACAATAGTAATGTTGAGTTTCTTTCAGTAATATGATTTTTTTAAAAATGGTCGCAGCAATGCGTATATCATACTTTAAAGGTTTTCCAAACCATCTTAGAAAATGTAATCTTGGTACTGATTTTTCTTTCCCCACTCCACTGTACTTCACAAATGTCTGTTCGTCACTTTGGAAGATTTAATAACTACTGATGCTCTCTATGTTTGCCCAATGTCCACTCTTCATGTATGAACTGAGATAACTCATGCAGGCAAGATTGCCACAAGAACTACAGCCAAATCTATAATCATCTTTGTTAGCGTGCTTTTCAGCTGAAAGTCAGTGGATGACAATCCGGTGGGAGGTCTGTGTTTAATTATATTCATCTCCCTGAAGCCAATTGATTACCATCCAGTCTGAAAATCAGTATCTTCCTGAGTATCACACTATACATTATGATTATCCCCTTGGATGTCAGGTGAATGTACTAATTCTAAATGGTAAATGTGTGGGTTTATATTAAACCAGTTTTGTCCTAATATACCACAGGCCTCATTCCACAGACAGTGCAACCCACAGAAAGATGACTCTGTCTCTGGCAGATAGATGTTCAAAGACCCAAAAGATTCGAATCCTTCCTATTGCTGGCAGAGATCCTGAGTCCCAGCGTTCGGAAATGATAAAGGTAAGCAAAATTGATCATGCTGCAATGGAAAATATTGAAATAGAGACGCCACCTCTTTAGGCACATGCAGAAATAGAATAAACAGTATTGTTATCATTGGAGTTAAAATCCACATTTGCATCTTTACAAAACTGCAAAATTGTTTTTGCTCTTGGCAGAAAGAGGAGGAGCGTCTTAGGGCATCTATTAGAAGAGAATCGCAGCAACGTAGAATGAGGGAGAAGCAGAGTCAACGAGGCCTTAGCTCCTCCTACCTGGAACCTGATCGGTATGATGAGGAGGAGGAAGGTGATGAAACCATAAGCCTTGCAGCCATCAAAAACAAATACAAAGGAGGAATTAGAGGTATGGAAAATGACTCAGGGTGCATAGTGGAAAGTTCATTCTGAGCTGTGAGGCTCTGCTCTATTACTGCAAAGTTTTCCATATCAACAGTCTGTTTCTAGATGGGAAAATGGTCTTTCTGTGATTACAGTGCATTTTAATTTTCATAATGCATTTCATAAGTTTCCATGCAGTTACTCTGTTCCCCAGTGTGTACAAGTCAGATTACTGCTGCATATCAAATTTTATATCCCATTCTTCTCAATGTTTAATTTCAGCAGATTACTTTTAAACAGAGAAGCTGGTAATACTTTCATCTTTAAAGGAATCAAATAATCGGTATAACACTATCTTAAAAAAAATCTCTCAACTGAAAAATAATTCCTCTTAAACTTAGTGGCCAGTCGAGATTGCAGGAATGTGTGGCGAATTTAATTTCATTTGTGGGTTGTTAATTGTGGGAAGTATGCGATCATTTTTGTTATGGTAGGAATTCTACCCTATTTTCCATAAGAAGCTTAATGTTAATAGGAAGAGGCTAGTGATTGTTTGGTGTCTTAGCATTTTTATTGCTGAGAAATGCAGATTAGGAAAATGCAAAAGTTTTCAAAAATTTGAAATAGTAATTTTGCTTTTTTTTAATTAATTGATGCTTATAGTTGCAAGTAGTGGGAGAATATTTTTCAACTCACTGGTTGCCATCCTTCTTCCAACAGACATCCAACCCAGCGTAATTTTAGAACAAGCTTCAAAACAACTGTGAGCCCACTTAAAGTATTCAACTAGATGTCCATGCTCTATTTAGGATCCTGATGCAATAATATTTCTCCACTAGGTGGTGTGCACTGCATCATATGGAACTGTAGAGTCAACAAACTAATAATCTTTAGAGGTGAAATCTGCAGGCAGCTCAGAACGATAAGCTTTACTAATGGATTTTGTTGGCTCAGGAAGATCATGAAAGCCAGCAAACTTCCTAAATGTTCTTTTGTCTCTTCCCTAGCCCACCCCAAACTCCACCAATGCACAATTTCTATCTTAGTTCCACAGATTTTCTGCTCCCACTACCACTCTGTGAGTGAATGGTTTACAGATATTATTGCAACAAGGTGTGCTATGCAGTTTCACCTCATGCCTGTGTGCTTCAAGCCTATTTTATATGCTAGTTCTTCCATGCCACAGCAGCAGTTGTGTTTAAATATGCATACAAATGGACAATTAATGTTAGCAAGGACGTTTTAAGCTTATGAATGTTTATCAATAATCCAAAAGACTAAACATGTTCCAAGAAACCCAAGTTTCTCGGGTTTCTTGAAGTCCTGCTGTATGACAGCATGTGAGTAATTAGCAAATTAATGTGAAATATATTATTTTAATCATAGTCTAATGTCTACAACAGAATGTCAGTTGCTGTATTTATGACATTAAGAATAGAACATTGAATTTATTAAGCAAGTTCATTGTATTCAGTTCACATATACACATTTTGTTACAGGCTTTTCTCTCCACTGCATGCCCATAAATCCATCTTGAGAAATTTACATGTGTAAACCCAATGATTTAGTTGACATAATTAGTTTCCTGGAATGCACCATTAGGAGTTAATCTCAGTGGAGAATGTTTGGCTGAGGTGTAGAGGATGTTAGGTAGAGCAGGTATTACAGATTGAACAAAGTATAGGGATCTTGGATACAATACTTAAATGGAAAAGGTAAAGACCCTTCCAACAAGTAGACTGGCAGAGAGCTACTGCAGTCAGTGGTGGTGTGAGGTAGCTCGCGAGTCAATGGAGAGACCGTTCAGTTTTGTTTCTGGAAGCTAGCAGGGTGGAAAAAGTCTAGTACAGGAGACAACAAAGGAGCAGTGCCTGATTTAGATTTGGGGATGAGCAATGGACCAAAAAGCAAATGAAGTTTCATTCACAAAACCAGTCTAGAAGCAGAGCTCATTTTAGGAGAGCAACAGAGGGATGGAACTTGATCCAGGAAAAATGAAGAGAAGCTAATTGATGCCCAAGAAATAAAGAATATATTAGCCCAGATAAACCTGAGCAGAGCTGTGGATTTTAGCCGAGGAATTCAGCAGGTAACTTCAGACAAACAAATTACCAATCAGTGGGAGACAGGGACAGCAGAGAAGAAGGTCCAGGTGCACTGCAGAGTCCTCATGATAGAAGTGTTTGATCATGAAAGAGGATTTCAGTTTGGTTTGATATACTGCTGATGCAGAGCCAGTAAATGTTAAATCTTAAATTACATCATTTGGTGGTGTTGAAAGTTACAACATCACTTTAAAAGTCATCATATTTATAAACATAGGTGAGTGTTATAAATATCTAGTTTAATGTGCATGTGTTTAATCTATTTCAGAGGAGCGTGCCCGGATTTATTCCTCAGATAGTGATGAAGGGTCTGATGATGACAAAGCACAGAGGCTCCTAAAAGCTAAGAAGCTTGACAGTGATGAGGTTTGTATGGAGAACTGGCAAGCAGAAGTCTAATTTTAAAATACAAATAGTTACTGCAGGTTTTTTTGTGGGAGGGGGACAAATATCCATTTTCATTGATTGAAGACTGATTTTTAACTTTAAATGTTGATCAAGAACTTGTCATCTTTAAATAGGGTTTTACATTTAGACTATTCAGATTTCTAATGATACTTGCAGATAAAATCAAAATGATTAAAATTAAATGAAAATGTATAAAGTGACTTCACTTGATGTCTAACGTATATTTAGTTGACATTTTGTGAGGAAGCGTTTAATAAATTCTTACATTTGTCACTTTATTTACAAATATATCATGTACAGTACAAAAACTCTACAGAATGCCAGAAGCAGTACTTTAAGATGTAGGAATGAGAAGCTTATGGAAAAAATACATTTCTGTTGGTGGACTGCTCAGTACTCATTCAGATAAGCTGGATTTCAGTTTGGAGCATTCTTTGCACTTGCCTGTGCTGTGATAGCTGTAATTAGTTTTTAGAATCATGACTGTTCTATCTTGGTAGGTGGGGTGGGGGGGGGAGGGGGAATTAACTTATTCAGAGCTATATATTTTTCTGTAAAGCTTTCCTGCCTGAACAGAGAATGACTATTAGCTTTCAGCGAGTGGTTGACCCAAAAGGTGACTGTAGGCAACAAAATGGATATACATTGTAAAATGTAATGTTTTAACAGCATTTTGAATTTTGACTTTAAGGGAATTATCCATTGTTTATGATTACTTTAACAAAGTAAAATGCTGAATTTGATATTTAATCTGGAGGTTGGATTTTTAGTTAATTTTGATCGCATCCTATTAAATAGTTAACAATTTCATCATTGTTTAAATATTTTTATGAAACGGATCAAAGATGTATTTTTAAAAAATACAAAGTCATTCTACCTGCTAGGTATACTTACCTGTTAAGCTGGAACTCTGGGAGACAGCCGAGTTGATACCTCCTGAGTATCTTCCAAGTACCTCACAAACTGATTCTTGGGATTTCTCAGAGAGACAATGGGCAACACATGTAATGAACATCAGTACAGTGGCTAATTAGTGCAAGGGCTGAATTAAGCAGCTAGAGGAATTTTACTCTATATATTTTTATATAAGGGCTTTTCCATCCTTCAACATGCAATACCAAAAGGAAATATTTGGCCATTGAAATATTCTTACTAGGTACAGTAAAGCTCTGGAAATCCTGATGGTCCCACATCTGGCTCATTCCTCAGTCCAGACTGAGGGCTGGGGGTCTAAAATGCAAGGAGCATATGCAGCCAGAGCTGCGTATTGAGAGTGCAGCCAGGGCTGGGGTCTGGACTGTATGCTGGCTATGTGGCTGGAGCTGGAGTTGTGGTCCAGAACACCAGGAGTCAGAAATGTGGGTAGGATTGTTGCTGGGTCTCGAGTGTTTGTATATTTCCTACTCTCTTTAAACTCACCAGATTCACTGGAACACGTATTGTACCATTGTGTAAAATGTTAAAGTGAAATAAAAGTGTATGTTTTGCTTTTAATAGGAGTAACATCCAATAGTTTGGAAAATCTGCCAGTCCTGCACCATCAAGGTCCAAAGTGTGGTGGATTATCAGGGTTTTACTGCAATTTTTATGATGTACCTTATGACTCATATCATTGATTTAGAAAGTACTTCACAGCACCTATCAATACATATAAATATGATGGCAGTTTATACAATTCTCTTTACTATCTCTCTTTTCTCCAAACCCTGTTCCCCCCACATTAGGAAGGTGAACATTCTGGAAAGAGAAAAGCAGAGAATGATGACAAGGGTTCCAGCAAAAGAGCAAAGAAATATGTGATTAGTGATGAAGAGGAAGATGAGTAGGATCTCCTGAGTCAGATGGCTTGTGTCAGCAGACATTAACTGTACAGTTATTTTGTAAGTAGCTATGTTGTCTGATTTTTTTTTTTGGATGATTTTGGTAATCATTTGTAATTTGGTTCATGTATGTACCAATATGATAAAATTAAATCTTTTATATAAAAAAATACATTTTTAATGCTTTTTTTGTTATTGAAGTAAATGTTATGATAACACAATTTTTAGAAGCGAGTCAGGGCTGCCAGTGTAAAATAAATAATGGGTCGATGTTGCTTTCCATTGATTGCTGATAGCTATACATAAGAAGATCAGAAGTAGGAGCAGGAGAAGATCAAACTACAAACTTCGGTAAAATCTAGGTTGATCTGATCTTGGTCTCAGTTCCTGCCAAATCCTCATAATGTGGTTATGATTTTGTTTTCCTCAATCAGTTATAGATACATACATGGAGCAATTCTTCAAATTACCAGCTGATTTTCTCTAAAATTGCTGAGGGAAAAAAATTGGGGACACAAAAGACTGCAGGAGCTGGAATCTGGAGCGGGAAGAGAAAACTGCTGGAGGAACTCAGTGGGTCAGACAGCATCTGTGGAGGGAAATGGACAGTCAGTGTTTTGGGTCAAGACCCTTCATCTGGACCAGACTCGACCCAAAATGTCAACTGTCCATTTCCCTCCACAATGCTGCCTGAACTACTGAGTTCCTCCAGCATTTTGTTTTTTTTTGCTTTTCCCTGTAGTTTTCTATGGTTCTCTCTCATTTATTGTGACTCTACTGGTTTTTCCTTGTTTTCTACTTCTTCTCTTCAGTGTTTCCTACTCTTGTCTGATTCTTTCTCCCACTGTCTCTTTAGTTTGATTTTAAAAAAAATTAAGTATAAAATAGTATACATTGGAAGAACATACATTATTTTTTGAGAGGTGTCAAAATAAGTAAAAGTGTAACCAAAGCGATCACGAGTTATTGGATTTGGAACTCAAAACATCTAGCCATCATGGAGTTGCAATAGAAAGTGAATGGAATTCAATTTGATACATGTTGTGCTGAAATGATACAGTGTTTTGGCCTGTCTGCAGCTCAAGTACTGTGTTCATGATACATAAATAAGACCTCAAATCTGTAGAAACGTGTGCCTTTCATGTGTGGAAGTATGTGGTTAAATGGGAACCTTTTGATTTAGGTGATTCCATTTATGAATATGGGATTGAAATATATAATAATAGCACAAAATATTGACCAACTTTCATAAGCTGCTAACTTCAATTTAAATCAGTCACTTGGTGACTAAGTGTTTTATGATACAAAAGGCTCTAAATTGGCTATTTTTATTTGCAGTATATAAAACATAATGATTTGTTCAACTAGGTTTACAATTTTCAAAGTATGATTTTAACTGAAAATTATGTTTATTCAGGGAAGACTGATACTGTTCCATGCAATGAGTTGAGCATTTTTAGTGCAATGTGGCCTCCCTTTATCTGCATATTTATCTGGGTTATGTTTTTCACAATCCATTAATGGTGATGTAGTTTTAAAGCAGTTTTGAAAAAGGTGGCCAGCCTTCAAGATGTGCAAACGAATATGGAAATTCTGATGTATTGGAGAATAGAATGCAAATCAGTGTGACCTGAAATGGACCATTTTTACTGTACTTTTGGCAAATGGGAGAATTGCAATTTGATAAAGTTGATTATTTTTAACTAAGCAGTGCATCATATGGTTCACTAATAATTAGGCTTCACCAACTTATACATTAAAAAAAAGGTATCATTTTTGGAAGTGACTATCAGTGGAATGGTTGCATTGATAACTCATCACTGGTTATAATTTCTTAATATGCTTTCTTAAACTGCTGTAACTCTTGTGTTTGTAGTACTTCTGGAATGATATTAAGTAAGGAATTCCAGCACTGTGAACAAACTGAGAATGATGAAGGAGTGGCTGAAAACATCCTGGTTGAGATGGCGGATTGGAAGGATTGATGTTTCCATGATGTTATTGCTGTCCTTGGTGGTAAAAATTTTGCTTTGCCATCAGATGAGGTTTAAAGAGTTACTGAAGTATATTCAATTGATACAGCAGATGGTAGGAGTTTGGCTTTGCTGTCAGCAAGCTTGTTGAGTTGCTAAGGTTTCTCCAGAACTTTTAGTTGATAGAGCAGCTGTGAAGAGTCAGGACATGAGCCGTTCCTCTCAGTACCCAGCCTCTGCTTTTTTAACAATGCTGTTAATCAGGCTGGTCCAGTTAAACTTCTAGTAATCAGTAACTGCACAGTTTTAATTAGTCATGATGTTAAAATTTGGGGGAAAGCTTAGCTTGTTTTTGTTTTAAGTGCATGTTTCCTGGAATTTGCTTGGTGCCATATTAACTATGATTTATCAACATAAACTTGAACGTAGTCCTAAACCTACTGTTGGCGAGCATGGGCTCAATTTATTATTAGAGTTGAGAACAAGACTGGAAGTGTTGAACTGTGGCAAACAGACACGTTCCTGCCATTATGGAAGTCATTCATGAAATAGCAGAAAATGGTTGGATTGCACTTGCCTGTGCTACTTCCAGTCTTGATTGTTCATATGGAGCCCTGACCAGCCTTCCTCTTTCCAGCCTCTGTTTAAAAAAGAAGTCATTCATTTCTTTGCTGTCTATGTCGTAATTCACACCAGGTCCTTTTCACTCCTCATCTTTGTGCTTTTTGACAAAGTAGACTTGAGATATGGAATCTGCCAAGATCTGAATGACCCAGAATATCCCAGCTGTGGTGAGATGTATGCTATTACCATGCTTACTCCTGGTTCAAATTCATTGGCAAGAACTTCCTGGCAAATTCAGGTAACTGGGATGTAAATCCCATTACAGGGGACCAGAACAAGACCCTTCGACAGAAATGTTGGGGGAAAAATATGTAGTCCTAAATCTACTGTTGGCGAGCATGAGCATGAGCATGGAGAGTTGAGAACAGGACTGTAAGTGTTGAACTACATTTGACAGCCAGTTAATTAAAAGTTGACCAAACTGTTTAAAAGTTTTTTTTAAAATTAAGAGCAGCACACACAAAATGCTGGAGGAACTCAGCAGGTCAGGCAACATCTATGGAGGGAAATAAACAGTCGATGTTTCAGGTCAAGACCCTTCATCAGGACTGGAAAGGAAGAGGGCAGAAGCCAGAACAAGAAAGCCGGGGTAGGGGGAGCAGCACATGCTGGCAGGTGATAGGTGAGGCCAGGTGAGAGGGGGAAGGTAGGTGGGTGGGGGAGAGGGGATGTAAGAAGCTGAGAGGTGATGGGTAGAAGAGGCAAAGGGCTGAAGGAGGAGGAATCCGGTAGGAGACGACAGCAGACCATGGAATAAAGGGAAGAAGGTGGAGAATAGATGATCAGGTCATGAGGACATTTTTTTTTGTGTTTTTAATTAAAACTCTTAAAAATAATGAAATTCATTTCATTAAATACATTTGAACAAAATCTAAGATACTATATCTAGGTCCCTTGCAGCCTTGCCTCTATATTGAAATGAATGGATTTGCTGTCCCTGTGAGATTTAACCTGGCTCTATTTTAACAGCTAGATTCCCCAGCACAAGTTCTGGGGGTTGCAAGAAGTACATGGCAGAGAATCAGACTTCTTGACACCTCCAATGGGGAACTGCTGGCATTTCTCAGGAAAACACCAGCCTTTGAGTGGCATAGCTGCCTCTATTTTTTATGGTTACTGGTTATGGAAATACATGGTTTTAAAGTTTTCACCATTTTCAACTATTTCCTTTGCTTTACCCCTTCATCCCTTTCATTTCTCCCACTGTTGCAGACCTCCTGGATATCCACGCCCTTCCATTTCTTGCTTCATGATGAGCCTTAAATTTAATTAACTGTTAATGACTGTTTCCAGTTATAAATCCCCTTCATGTACCTTTTTACCTCTCTTTTGTCCTTCAGAAGTTCCTGCGAACCTAGCTCTTTGATTTCATTTTTGGTCCTTCGTCCTATTATCACTTTTCTGGTTTTGTGTCAAATTTTGTTTAATGATGCTTCTGTGAAGCAGCTCAAAATTTTGCTACTTTAAATGGGCAACATAAAATTTTTGGATGTCTCTGGATGCTACCCTGATGAACAGCTGTAGTGATGTTCTGAGGTGATGATGGACCACCAACGATCACAGCCATCCTCGTTAGTACCAGTTACCTCAGACTTCCCCCTTGGTTCCCATTGAACTCAGTTTCAAGAAAGAAGATCTTGCATTTATATAGTACCTGTCCTGCCCCTTTCAAGACATCCCAAAGCAATTTACAGCTAATGAAGTAGTTTTGAATTATATACAAAGATTGATTAATCCAGGGGTCAGTACGAGGCAAGAAACAAAAGAGCACTGATACTTCAGAGGGTTGCAGGGCTGAGGGAGATTGGAGATTAGAGAGGAGCGAGGGAAGATTTGCAAATGGTGAAAATTTTAAAATCAAGAATTTCCATAACCAGGAATCATTCAGAATAAGAAAACATCAAAGCAGGAGTAAGTTTGGTGTCACTTCGAGACTCTGCCATTCAAGATCCATATTTTGCTGAGAAATGTGGGAAACATCACAGTTCAATGTGCAGCCAGAAATCCCCCATAAATGACCAGATTATCTGTTTTACTAATGTTGATTGAGGGATAAATATTTGTCATGACACTGGGATAACTCTCCTGGTCTTCAAAGTAGTGCCATGGATCTTTTACATCCATTTGGAAGAGCAAATGGAGACTTCCTTTAGTGATGTAGAGTTCTGACCCGAAATATCAACAATTTCTTTCCCCCCCCCCACAGATGCTGCTTGACCCACTGAGTTCCTCCAGCAGATTGTTTCTTGCTCCAAATTCCAGCATCTGCGGTCTCTTGTGTCTTTCATTTAACATTTCATCTGAAAGACTTTAGGAACCAAAAAAATCCAATAATCAATGCTTTGCGTAATCAATAACTGCCTTAATTTCAGGGCTTTCATTACTTGATACGTTATAAATATACTATAGTTTGTGGTCAGCATTCATTTACTGCAGATGATAAAAAGGAAGGCAAGCAGCAGGTCTGAAATTTGTGAATCAAGATCTGGTGTTGAGCATCTGCTCCTCAACAGCATCTGGCAGGAAATTCGTAGACCGTTAAGTAACTGATCCTGAATCCATGTTACAAATTTAGATTGGTGCAAAGAAGTTTTTACTTCACACCATGCTAAGATTGTGTCATGTGAATCAGGTTTCTACAACTGAATTGATTCGAAAGCAAGGAAGAATGAGACCACCTCTTTCGATGAATCTCACTGTCTTAGTGATAGTATTGTTGCCTTCAAATCAGGTTGTTGTTTCAAGCCCCACTTCAGACAATCAAACATGTTAGGCTGACACTGAGGAACGTCAAGGGTCTTGGGCAACATTTATCCCTAACCAGATGATTTGGCCATCAACTTACTGCTGTCTGTGGGGCTTAAATTGGCTGCTGCATTTCGTACATTACCACAGTGATGTCACCTTTTAAAAAAATACTCAGTATAAAGTGCTATTAGCTGTCTAAGGTTGCAAAAATGACTACTTTTTTTCAATTGTGCTATATCTATCTAATTTTCAATAGAATTTGTGCTGAAATTGCTGTTCCCTTGCCTTTTATTTAAAATGTCTAATCACCTAGAGTACTTTTGAGACTATAAATCAGGGAAGACTTTGTTCATGCAAACAATACTGAAGGAAAATTGGTTTCTTAACATAATTTAGAAAAGTCTGAACTATGAGTGAATATTAAGTATGGTCCATATGTAATATATAAATGGAAATTCTTTATTGTATTTTGTCACTGTGTTCACAAGAAATGTGAGAAGCATGTTTGATTCTCTGACAAATGATAAAGCAGAACTTCAAATAGCCGTAATAATTTGCTCCCTTCCCCACACCTCCACCATACCACAATTCCTGTTGGATAATGAAATCTGGTGGGTGAATCAAACTCCCCAATGATACTTTCAAGATGTGTTTTAAATTAATCACTGTTCTACTTTAGGGGTTTTACTGAAATCACCCAAACTTCCTACTGGTCCCCAAATTTGAACACCTTTCAGTAAGATTCTCAAATAATTGAGGGCAGGTATTTAAACTTTCACTTTTTTAGGAAATATGTTGAAGCCCTTGAAGCATGAATACTCATTTAAATCTGCTATTGTAGAACAAGTTATAACATAGGAATAAATTAGAAATCAGATCAAACCATCTTTTATGACATTTTAATGGAAAGATAGTAACAAATAACTGGCATGCGGACACTAGTATCATTGGACCTGAATTAATTCTATAAATCAGAATAATCACCCGTGGCACATAACAATTATCTAGACCTGAGATTCAGTGAATGAGGTAACGTTACACAGTTCTATTTCATTGATACTTTCCAGAGGTCATGATTGTTGTATTTGCCTTGATTTCAATTGAATGCCAGAACTGGAAAGCAACCCACAGCTCTTGCTCATTATTTTGTTACAACAAGAACAGCAGGATTTTTTTTTATTATAGTTGAATCCAGATTTTTTTATTGATTACCTGAAAAAATGCACAGTAACAACAGATCCTGCCGTGCCAGTCAACCTGACTGTTGATGGCACAGTTGTGGACTGTAAACACATACGAGAAAGTATTAGTAGGGAAGCACAGGATCTGCATTCCACCAGTTTATGAAATGGGGCATGCTAGTACGTTAACAGACTGTCATCATGCCCATTAAAGTACAAAGATACTCTGTTCTGTAGGTCACACTCATTACACTCATGACTACATTCCTCAGCTATCTGTGACCTTGAAATTTTAAGTTCATTAGCTCCTCTTTAAAAATAGATTGGGATAAATATCAGCAAGCTTCATGTGATCTATGGAACAAATGTGGATACTTGTGTAGTGGCTGTAGAGAACCTTCCTCGTGAGATTTTTCTAGATGTCAAGCAGGATGAGGTTACTTTTATTAGCAAGTCTCTTGACCCAGGTAATAATTAGCCTGGATGGAAGTGATGGGCCAAATGGTTCTTTTCTGTGCCATAAATTTCTATAAGTGGAGTTTGTGTAGTAACTACAATATATCATTCATTTTATTATATGATTGCCAGAGTAAATGTCAGTGATTCAACAAGTAAATAGGCTTGTTGATATTTATAATTTAGTGCAGTAATTATTTAGCCAGGAACATGTATTCTGGGCATAGCGTACACACACCATTGGTAATTTGCATTCAGTACTGTGGTTTTAGGCTGCTTGCCATTGGTTATTTCCAATACATCCAGGGAAATGGTAACAGCAGTTTTTAAAATTGAGAAATCAAAATTTAGTCTAATTATTGGAAAGACGACATGGAGAATAAGGAGGCACTGATTTGTGTGTGCCAAATTTTGGATTTTTAAAAGCTGCACATACTTTGAATAACTGAATTGAATACTCTATTGGCAAAACTATTGAAAAGACCAATTTCTTAAAGTATGTGACCTGCGGTTTATTACTGAAGGATACATGCTCCTGTGTAAGTGGCCACCTTCCTTGTTACAAATGTAATGGTCAGTTTTCAGTTAAAGCCCATGATGTTTTTTCCACTGTGTACAAAGATGGAAACTCCTCTGAATGTACTTTGAAACTGTAAGTATAGTTTCCATATATATCAATGACAATTTTTCTATAACCAGTTTGAAAATGATACCCCATGGGGTGTGGAATCCGGCCTAAAGCACTCTTGCATAATGCTCAATTAGATACAAAACAGGAGAAAGTCTGCATAAACTTGCTTATGTACACAGTATAATACCTGGGTGGAGAATTGATGGTAGCAATCATTTGCAATGACTGTCATCAAATGAGAGCATCCGATGGAATAATGCATAAGAAACAAAGTGGTGAGCCTGTTTTAATAATGGATGTGCTTTCGCAATGAACATCATGGCAGATATTTTCCAGATAATACGTCCTGTCAAAGGTTTTAGAAAATGTTAACAACAATGTATGTTTGTAGTTGTTATTGCAGAGAAAGATGATGTATCACATAAGCATAGCTCCAGTCATTAGGCTTGCAGGGTATAACTGTTACTCTATTGGTACTATCCTTTCCTCTGAACCAGAAGGACTTTGGTCCAATTCGTACTCCAAAGACGAATTAAAGAAAAACTAGGCTGACATTTCAGCGCAGCCCTGAGGTGGAGTTGAGGTGTTCAAGGTTGTGTCTTTCTGAGATATTTACCTGAGGCCACATCTCCTGTATCATTTATACATGAAATATCCTATGGCACTTTATTCTAGAAGAGCAGGAAAGTTATCCCATGTATAAAAACAAAGTCCTGGAAATGCTCAGGAAGTAAGACAGCATATGTGGGGAGAGAAACAGGAGTAACCTTTTGTGTCCATGACCTTGCATCACTTGTTTTTAGTTCAGATTTCTAGCATTTGAAGTTTCTTATTGCTTTTTGAGTTACCTTTAGTGTTTTTCCAATGTTAATCTTGCTTAAAAAGAAAAAGTTTGGTCACTTTCTCATTCCTGTTTGTGGGATTGGGTACTGCATTTCTTACAACATTTATTACACTTCAAAAGTACTTTATTGGTTCCAAACACCTTTGTCTGTATCTTTCTTCTCATTTTCTAACCATTCCTACATGGCTTTTATTGTTTTGTTTAAATCAAGTAACCAAACTTACTTTTAACTGAACTAGCATCCAGCATTCATTCTCATATAACATTAGAAATTAGAGTCCAGTTGTACAGAGGAGGTGCTGAAGGCCACTATGTGGATTTGGATGTACAGACTGAAGAGCCCACTCTCCATGTGGATCTCGAATTACCTAAGTTTAAATTGTCGATAGAAAAACTAAGTTCCTCTCCTTCCCAATCCTTGTTACAAAAATTCTAGAAGATAAATGGCAGTTCCTGACGGGAACAAGAAAGGTCAGGTGGAGCTAATTCTAAAGCCTCTCCAACTGGTATCAGTACAACATTTATCACTGTTGCTGTTTTATAATGGCTGAAGTCCATTATGTTTTTGTCCAATTTTTTTTAAAAATCAGCTTTCTAGGATTGTGTTCTTTGTAATTTACCACATTGGTTTATGAGTCAATTGCAGTTTATATTACATGGGACTGCAGAATTTTCATTGGGATTGCTCTGTGCTATTTCCTTCATCTTCCAGTGAAATCTGTCCTTCAATGGCCTTGAGAATCAGACTTGTCTGGACTGTAGCAGTAGTTGGCTGTATTGCCTCCAGGTGGCACTGTTGCATGGATTCCTCTGGACACTGCATCTTTCTGTTGCCCAGTGATGTAATGCTGTTTAGATTCAAACCATCATCTATGGACTACTTCCTTTCCAGCCTATAGATAAAGGAGGGAATGAAATAATTGCACATTTTCTTCCATTTATCATTGTGAGCTATGGATCTTTGATTGACATGTTTGTTTTTAATTTAATTGGCATGCTCATTGGAAGTTAGTTTAAGATTCAGCTCTTCAGGGTAAACCTGGTCAAAGTAGTCTGGCTCAAACTATTTTTTCACTATATATATTTCAGTGCCATTCAGTGACACTCTTAAATATCCATCATTACCCCATATTCTTTAATACCTTTAGTTAACGAATACCTATCACTCTCTGATTTAAGTATTTGTATCCAGCATCAATTTGGAAAAGAATTTGAAACTTGAACCAGCCTTTGTAAATGGAAGTGCTACCTCAGTTCATTCCTCAAAGGCCTGGCCGTAATTGTTAGATTATAGCCCCCCCCCCCCACACCCCCCAAACTCTAGAATTACCCAGCCAGTGAAAATAGCTTCTGTTCCTCCAAACTATCATTTCCTCTTGATCTTTTGAAAATTTCAATCCAATCATCCCTTAACCATCTAAATTCCAGGGAATACTTTAGTTTCTCCTTGGAGTACAAGTATCATTCTAGTAAATCAGCATATCATCCAAGGACAATAAATCTTTCATTCAAGGCTTTACTTACTTTATCCCCTAACAGATAAAGAGGGAATGCATATGGTGATTCTATTATCTTTAGGGTAGTTTAATTCTTCCTGATGTCACAGGATGTTCTTTGAATATAAGAAGAAATGAAGATTTAACGTCAGCCTTCATAAGTTTTTGGAGGTGGGTTGTTTGACAATAGAATGCTTTTGAAGGAGTAACAGGTCAAAGTCGAGTTTATTGTTAAATGCGTAAGTACATGTATGCGCAGGCGCAATGAAAAACTTACTTGGAGCAGCATCAGATAAGCAGCATTCACAAGAAAAGCATAAATTAAACATAAATTATACACAATTCTTACACAAAAGAATACAATTAGAGCAAAAAAAACAAAGTCCATTGTAGTGCAAAGTGATCAAAGTGGCCATAGTGTTGCTAAACTGGGGTAGTGATTACGGTTGTGTAGGTTGGTTCAAGAAGCAAATGGTTGAAGGGAAATAGCTGTTCTTGAACCTGGTGGACTTCTGAACCTCCTCAATGGTAGCTGCGAGAAGATGGCATGGCCTGGATGGTGGGCATCTTTGATTGGTGTTGCCTTCTTGAGATACAGTAGTGGGGAGGGATGTGTCTACTACTCTTTGCAGCTTCTTGCATTCCTGGACATTCAAATTGCCGAACCAATATTTTCATACATCTATAGAAGTTTGTTAGTGTTCAGTGACTTGCCAAACTTCCTTAACCTTCTAAGATAGTAAAGATAAATAAAGGAAATGCAGTAGTGGTGTTAAGATTTAGAAGATACAGAAGCATTGTGATTAAATTAATAAATTATGTAATAATAACTAGAATTTTGCACCATTGATTAAATCCCACCATGGCAGCTGCAGAATATAAATTCAACTAACTAACTAGATTTAGAAGTTTAAAAAGAGTCTCAGATTTGGTAACCATAAACCTGCCAGCTTGTTGTAAAACCCATCTGGTTTACTAATATTTGATGTGCTTGATTGGCCTGGCCTATGTGTGAGTGTGAACCCATTATTGTGGTGGTTGACCACCTCAGTTCAGGTGGAGTTAATGATGGGCAATAAATGTCAGCACTGTCCACGTTCGAATTGCTGAATCAATATTTTCAACAGTGAACGAAAAAAATAAAGAACTTAGTCTAGATTAGTTGTAAAGTAATTTCCACCCTGTGCACTCTCCCAATTTTATTACTGATTCTTTGTTAAAATTTACTCAGCTGTCTGGAAGAGTTTTCTCTAAACAATTTTGGCAACTGAGAAGATTAACAGTTCAAGAAGTTTGAACATCCTTTCACAGGTTATGGGTATTACTGGTGGGCTTGGCATTTATTGCGCATCCCTAATTGCTCTTGAACTGAATGCCTTGCTGGGCCATTTCAGTTAACCACTCTGAGTCTGGAAATGCATAGGTAGACAAAGTAAGTAGGTAAAATCTCCTTCAGTAAAGGGGATTAGTGAACCAGACTTTTTTAACAACAGCCTATTAGTTTCAGTGACCCCTATTGATTTATGTAACAAAATTTAATTTCCCCAGCTACCATGTTTGAATTTGAACTCATGCCTTTACAACTTCATGCTTACTTGGAAGCAAATTATCCCTGTCTTGTTGCAGATGGTCATTGCCTGGTACTCAGAATATTGCTCACATTCATCAACCCAAGCCTGAATATTATCCTGACCTTGCTGTATACAAGCCTAGGCTGCTTCATATGCTGAGCAGTTGCAAACAGAATTGAACATTGTTCAGTCCTGAGTCAACATTCTCCCTTTTGACCTTATTATGGATGGCAGGTCATTGACGAATCAGCTGAAAGTGGTTGGGCCTTGGACACTGCACTGAGATCTCCTCCAGTGATGTCCAAAACTTTACCAATGTATCCCTCTGTAGTAATTAGTCCAACTCAGAGTTGGGGGCAAGGGTACTGTTCGTTTTCTGTGTCTAACTTAAAGAGAAATACATTAAAATGAATTTTGGCAAGAGGGAGATAATATCCCAGATATTGGAATAGTTGTGTGGCTTTGTCTATTGAAGGAACACTATTAAACAAACGGTAGCATCATGATTTGTGGCAACAGCAATAAACCATTGTTCATCTTTCCTTACAAACCTAACAAAATACTGTACAATTACTGTAACATTAAGGAAGGTAACAAAAGCAAACATGAACAATGAATATATCACCTGACTTATATGAAAAGGTGACTACAATATTGTTTAGTTGTTTGACTCGCTACACTTCCACAGGACTCTGTGTTATGGGCAACTCTGCAAATCCTATCCCCCATCATAATGATCATTATTTTCTGTGTATTCAGAAAATAAATCATTGTTGTAAAGAAGGTATTCAAGATGGAAGAAGTTAAAAATCTTCACACATTCGTATTTATTGGCTGTTTCCTTTTTGGGTGGAATTATGAGAAATTTCCGGATAAAATATATCCTGTACTCTATATAAGTATAAACCAATTGTGAAGGAAATCACTGTAGCAGAAAGCCCCTGCCACAATGAATCAACAGGAAATTCCTAGTGATGATTACATTGGCAAGTTTTCTAAATAGCTGTTGCAGCCCCACCCTTCCATCTTTTTCAACAGTGAATAGGGTTTAGGTTCATGCGTGAACTTATGTTGTGTTTAGATTGTTATCCAGTGTGAATTGAAAGGGTAAATAGAAAACGACCACTGTCTGCTCCAGCTGTCGTCCCCACACAGATTCTGCATTGTTCTTGTATGAACTCTATTAACCAGTCAGTACAGTTCCTTAGCACTTTAATGGAAGCAGTTTATATGCACCAGTTTCCTTATGAATGAAGCCCATGTTGGAATGAGCACTGAACCTGAGATAGCAGTCTAATAGATCTTTATGTGATACAGGCATTACAGACTGGGTACCACGGAGCCATGTTCATTATAATTTTATGCTAAGAAATAAATCTACAAAACAAACCCACTGCAACAGCAAATGCTAACAAATTTGATTAATTATTTAACATTTTGTATCTCTAGGTAGTCTGATCATGCCCAGATTAATGTGGCAAATACTGTCTTAATGCGTGGGAGTATGTGGGTGGGGAAAAAATATGAGGCTTGCATTGATATGGTACCTTTCATGATCTCAGGGCATTCAAAATGCTCAACACCCAATGTAGCAGTTTTTAAACTGTGGGCACTGCTGTAATCTGGAAATGTGGCTGAAATTTACACACAATGCTCAATAGCTGATATTGGGATAACGACTAGATAATGGTTTTATTAAATGATGTAGATTGATGAGTAAATATCAGACAGAGCACCAGGTATTCTCCCTTGCTTTTCCTTCAATAAAACCATGGTTATTTCACATCCACCCAGCTTTAATTCTCATTTTAACAATAGCACATCTGCTAATATGCCATTCTCTCAGTTCTGCATTGTCAGCCAATATTATCAGCTCACAATTCTGGGGAGAGGATTGAATCCATGATCTTCTTTCTTGGAGGCAGGTACTTTCACGAGCCATGCTTAAGACACCATTCTATTATTCCGGGTTCCTATGATGAGTGGAAGAGTATTTTCCAGAGTAAGGAAGGAAAGTGTCATTGATAGCTTGGAACTTGACTTTCTGAGCAACCACAAGTGTCAGCTGCATACTGCAGTTTGATTACTGAAGTCTATGTAACCTTGGTCCTGGAGTGTGGTTGCTGGAGGTTGAACAGTTTTCCATTAGTTCTGAAGATTAGCTCCGTTCCCAATGGATGTCTCTTGGAGGTGAGATGCAGCATTGTGCCAAGAAAAATTGAAAGAAGTATTGCGGCAGTGGCATAGCCTTATTTGACACGAGTCTTCACTGAGAATGGTTCTATTATAGAGTCACAAAGCAAGTATAAGATACAGACAAATTATGGGCAGCTGAATTTGAGATGATGGAATCCACCACCACCTTTAATGTGCCAGCCTTTGGTCATTAAGAGAAAGGGTATTTGAAAATCAACACTTCATACCAGGCACAAAAGCACATTGTCTACTAGTCAGCAGGATGTGATCAAAACCTCCTTGAACAAATGCAACATCCCCACTGACTCCTGGGAATCTCTGGCCCTTGACTGCACAAAATGCAGCAAGAACATTCGGGATGGTATTGGGAACCTCAAGGCCGTGCATCAGGAGTGGAAGGAGCAGATGACTCTTCCCATCAGCCACCACCTGCTGCATCTGTGGAAGAGTCTATGATCACCACATTGGCCTCATTAGCAACCTCAGCACACAAACCCAGAGTGGAGGTTCGTCATCCTCTATCCTAAAGAACTGAATAAGAGAGAAGTTCTATACAATAAATTCAACTTCTGTCATATTTTCCCATTGGGATGCTATATATTGCCTTTCAACAATTCAGATTGCTTTGAAATGTGATCCTGGTTAACCATTTTAGACAGACTCCTGTATTTCAAAAATAATGCTGATAAGTATGGTTTTCCACTTTCTTCAGTGCCCTCAAATGGCATGAGACACTACATGTTGGAGCTCATGACACTGACACATAGAAATGGGACGATTCAGGTTAAATGCCTTATGCTCCTGCTGTGACTGAGATAAGCAAGCCAGGGAGAACCAAAAACCTTCCCATTTTTAGCAGGCAAAATGATTTTCTTGAGAAAAGTGCTACTGCACCACATTAAGAGACAATCTTGGCATCCCATGAAGCAATCAACAGTGAGCAGGAAACCAGATTAAATGGAGTTGGAGGTTAGTTGTCTTTTTTTTACCCTCAAAAGACCCTTATGCACCCTTTGTGATAGACATAAAGAATACTTGCTCATTTCACAGAATCACACAACGCAAGGGCTGTTTGACCCATCATACCTATGCCACCTCTGTCTGACTCCTCAATGCCAGCCCTACAAGTTATTTCTTTAAATGAAAATACGCCTTAGATGAAACAGCATTTTAGAAATAGTGTGTTTTCTTACACCAGAGTTAGAAATTGGTGACATTTTAAAATGTCAAATTTGATCCACAGATTAATAATGCACACTGTCAACTGACTCCATCCTTGTTGCACTTAATAGCTAAAGAGAAGATCACACTCTGAAGAATAATGGGACTCTCAGAAAGCAAAGCAGACCTTTCCACTTCACATGCTGGTTAGAGCAACAGTGGAGAGAGGAGTTCAAAGCATTCGATTAACAATTCCATTCCATCATCTGTTCCCTGTCCCAATTCCTCACCCCCCCCCAAAAAAATTGTTTTTCTTTCATTTAAAAGACATTTTAATAGATTCTGCTTCCATTATTTCAGATGGTGTTCTGCCCTCTCAAGATTCTGCTCTCTTTTGTGTCTTTGTAAAAACCAGAACTAGAGAACGTACTTCCTCACAGAGATAGTAATCATCTATTTTTTCCCACAGTTCATTTCCTTCATTTTGTCATTTGCATCTCAGAAATTACCTTTTTTTTGCTTCTGTGCGGTTCTTTCCCTTCACCCGTAACTGATCAAAGCATCTGGTGGCTGGGCAGACTAGACTCACAATGCTAGATATTGGCTGTTCAGAGAGGTCTGACCAGCTACCAAACGCTTTGATCAGCTGTGAGTGAAGGGAACGAACCACACAGAAGCAAAAGAGGTCATTTCTGAGCTGCAAATGACAAAATGCAAGAAATGAACTGTGGGAATGTCAAATTTTAAAAAAAGGAAAAATGTTAAATGTTTAATTATAGGCTGTATTCCACATGGATATTGTAATGGTGTAACATAAAATGCAATCTGGAATGTGAAATAATCAAGTAATTTAAGTTTTGAAGATGAAAGACCTGCTTTGCTTTCTGAGTGTCCCACTATTCTTTGTAGCATGATATTCTCTCTACTTATTAAGCACACCAGAATGCAACAAGGATGCAGTCAGTTGTCTGTACACGTAATTAATCCATGGATCAAAGTTGTTACAAGCTGCTAGCAGATCAATTTAGGGTAATGCAAAATCTGAAAAGGATAAGGCCCAAATGCTAGAGGTGGAAAAGAAGCAATAAAGTCAAAATTCAGTATGTGTTCTACAACATCACACTGCTGTTCTTCTTTCCCTTTAATGAACGATTACTGTTCTCTACAATTCTCTTCTTCTTAGGCAATCCCTTAATACCAGGAATGACTTGCTTCCACTCCATTTTTGGTGGGTTCTGAGGTGACTGATGAAACCAATATGGGAGCCACTGACTTCCACAGATGAGGCAGGAGGTAATTTGGGAGGTGATATGTTCCTTCTGCCATTTACACTGGACTTCTGTGTGCTTCTGACGAATGGACTCAAGGTTCTCAGTTGCATCCCAAATGCTGCTGCTTCACTATGAGCTCTCGAGAGCCAGGAATTCCCAAGAATCAGTTGGGATGTTACATTTTTTCAAGGAGGTCTTCAGCACATCTTTGAATCTTTTTGTCTGTCTACTAATAATCTCTTCCTATGATAGGGCTCAGAATACAGTATCTATTATGGGAGCCTGGCATGTGAACAACGTGGCCAGCCCAATGCAGCCAACTGAGTATCACTAGTGTCTTAATAATGGAGGTGTTGGCCTAGGGATGAATATTAACGTTGGTCCACTTAACCTTGCAAGTTAGGTTTGGAAGATTTTGCAGAAACAGCATTGGCCTAACTTATCAGTGCCTTGAGATATCCAGGTCTCAGAAGCATATGGAAGAGTAGAGATCACTGCTGTCTGGTAAACCATGAGTTTTGTGCCAGTTCTGAGGTCTTGATCCTCAAACCTCTTCTCCTCCATTGACCAAAGGCTATACCTGCAAGGCAATGCTAAATTTCATTATAGGTGTGTGCCTTCACTGAAAGGTGACTTCTGAGATGTGAGAAGTGGTCCACATTTTCCAGAGTCTGGCCATGAACCTTTATTGTCAGAGGAATATTCTGTGGAATACCACATTGCAAAAGTGTATGGAACAATCTCCAAAACCAATGCAAATCTTTGACCTTCAAGGATTGACTCATTTACCTTTACACATACCAGTCAGTAAAGGTTTGTTGCTGTTGGACAATGCACAGTAATAGTGTGTGGTGTTCATTGTCCTGAAAAAAGTCCTTTTCCAAATGTGTCACTAGATGGCATATTTGCACATCAGAAAAATCAGAAGCTGCGAAGAGTCCAATTGTGATTTATCAACCAGCCCCTCACAAACCTTTCAGTATCCTCTAGATGCTGATAACCTCATAGGCAGTCAACTTGATTGTAAACACATTGGTTTGGATTCTTTTTTGCATATCTCCAGTATTATTTCCAATAATCAATACATTGTGCCATTTTTGGACATGTTGCCCTCTGGTAACTAGTAAAGGACCACATTTCAATGAAGCTTAACAATTTTCATCTCAACTTACCATCCTGGCTCTGGCCTACAACCTTGTTTCAAGTCTGTTGCCTGGGGCTATAATTCTTGTGTCTGCATTCTCTTTAAAGTGTGAGTTTGAACTAGGCCGAGTCTATCCAGAAAGTAGCAGATCACTTCCCAGGAACTAGATCAACCTAACTGGAACTGAAGTACACATGTTGATTTGTAGATGTTCAGAGTCAGGTAGAAGATACAGGAGCCTGAGGGCAGGTACCACCAGACTTAAGGACAGCTTCTACCCCACTGTGATAGGACTATTGAATGGTTCCCTTATACGATGAGATGGACTCTGACCTCACGATCTACCTTGTTGTGACCTTGCACCTTATGGCACTGCCCTTTCTCTGTAGCCGTGACACTTTACTCTGTACTGTTATTGTTTTTACCTGTACTAACTCAATGTAACTGCACTGTGTAATGAATTGATCTGTACAGTCGGTATGCAAGGCAAGTTTTTCACTGTACCTCGGTACAAGTGACAATAATAAACCAATACCACTATCCACTTCACTGGGACAATATCCGTCACTGATTGAACAAACACAGATTAGCATGAGTTACACACAGCAAAATTGACCAAATTAACAAGCAGCTCAAAACATTGAACAAAAATAGGCAAAACTAAAATCAAAATGAAAAGCAGAAGGTGGGAGAAAAAAAGGGAGAATAAGTGATGATGACCAGAGGAGGCTGAAAAATTGGAAATTAAAACTGAAAGATGCATAAGGGACCACACTTCCGACATCAAATAAGCACTTTGAAGCAGTCTTCTACAGGAAAGTCCTGATGAAGGATCTCCGCCTGAAACGTAGACTATTCATTTCCCTCCATAGATGCTGCCTGACCTGCTGAGTTCCTCCAGCTTTTTGTATGTTGTTCCATTGGAAAGATACTGGCTGATGTTTATATATTGAACACCTAGTGCTCAGAGAGTGAGTTGGCGATATCCTTTTACTGGGGATTTCTGAATAATTTAATGTGACTGGCTAGAGGGTAAATTAACTCTTTACTGTCAAGCAGTTTCTCAGAAGCAAATAACTTGATTCAAGTGGTTTGTAATGAGTTGTTTCCCTGATTCCAAATTGTTAAAACTTGTTACTGGAAACAAGACTACAGGCAATCTTTACTTGTACATATTTTACATCAGTGTAATGGTTCAGATATTTGCTTATGTTCAGTGCCTGTCACCACATTATAACAAGGACATAATTGGTGAGTGTGCTGCCAAGGCAGGAGAATTTTAGTTATGAGGATAGATTCTAGATTGGGCTCACTTGCTTTGGAACATGGGAGATGTAGTCATGGTATATAAAATTATGAGAGGTCTAGCCAGGGAGAACATGAAATTTTCCGTAGCAGAGGTCAATAACTTGGAGGATACATTTTTAAGGTAATTGAAGAGTTAAAGTGGAGCTGAGAAAAACTTTCTCAGCCGGAATGGTGGGGAATCCACTAACCTCTGTAGTGAAAAAGTTCCTTTGTTAATATCCATTGCTGTCATTCAGTTTAGTGGGATCCATATGTCTCTGTGCTGTAGTGTCATCAAGTTGGCTGATGACAGATTTTAAAATTCTCACATCAGCAAACCAAGAAGGAAAAAGCACAACTTTTAACCTACTTTTTGAACCTTTTACAGTGCACCAAATGAAGATAGGAACACACGATCAATTTATGATCTGAACTATCGTAAATAATCTGTCAGGATGTTTTTTTTCAAATGTTAAAATTATTTTTAGACGTGTAAGAAAATTACAAGATATGAACAAAATTATTTTTAGGAAATTGCTAGCTGATAATAATGACCAAGAGCAACAAAAACTCATCGATAGCTCATATAGGATTTTCAGGCTATTTTACAGCAGGGCTAGTTTATGAATACTTCAAGCTCACAGCAATTCACTTGTTTAGTTCACACAATTCCATTGTAGAAGTCTGCAAACAATGCAACCAGTAGAGAAGGGCTACATTAGTAATAGCATCTGAGGGACTTTCACATTGAATTACAAATGACAAAAGTTGCTGTCATTTTCACTGTGTGATGGCCGCACAGCAAAATCTGGACCAAACCCTTTCCCCAGCCTTGTCTCAGTGATAACGCTGTTGCACCCAATTTGGGAAGCTGTGGTTTGAAACCTAACCTGGCACTGCAGTGCGGTACACTATTTTGGATGAAAGTTTTAAAAAAAAGAGCAGCTGCTAGTTCAGGAGACCCCTGAGGGCATCTTGCTCTCTAACCACATTCTGAGTACTGATGGGGCAGAGGTTGCCCTGGGCAGCATATAGTTGTCTCTACTGCATCACATCTAGAGGGACCCAGGTTCGATCCTGACCTCAGGAGCTGTCTGGAGTTTGCACGTTCTCCCTATGATTGTGTAGGTTGTCCTATGTCCCTCATCCCAAAGATGTTGGTAGGTTAATTGGCTACTGTAAAGTTAGTGAAAGTCGAGTTTATTGTCATATGCACTACTACATATATGCACAGGTGCAATGAAAAACTTACGTGCAGCATCATCACAGGCACATAGCATCATATAAGCAGCATTCACAAGAAAAAGCTAAATTAAACATCAGTTAAACACAATTTTTACAAGAAAACACAATTAGAACAAAAAAAAGCAAAGTCCATTTTAGTGCAGAGTGGTCATAGTGTTGCTAAACTGTAGTGGTGATTAAGGTTTTGCTGGTTTGTTCAAGAACCGAATGGTTGAAGGGAAGTAGCTGTTCTTCCACCTGGTGGTGTGGGACTTCAGGCTTCTGTACCTCCTGCCCAATGGTAGCTGTGAGAAGACGGCATGGCCCAGATGGTGGGGATCTTTGATGATAGATGTTGTCTCCTTGAGGCAGAACCTCCTGTAGATACTACCAATGGTAAAAAGGGGAATTGATAGTCTTGTGAGAGAATAAGTCACAGGCGGGCTACTGGGGAAAAAGGAGAGGGGGAATGGGACTGAGGAATTTATTCTGCTAGAAGCTGGCATGGATCCAATGGGCTGAATGTCCTCCTTTATGTGGAAATAATTAACTTTTCAAGTCTATCCACATAATTAAAGCCCCTCGTCCCTGGAATCATTTGGTAAATCTTTTCTCCACCTTGTCTCACTTCTGGAAAGTTGTTAAAGATTGTGATGCTCACACTGGGCACAGTACCTCCAGATGTGACTCAGCTGAGGTTTTACATGTTGTCCCAGCTCTTGTGCTTATTTTATGAAGCCAATGATGATCCCATGTGTATTTTTACCCACTGCATCACTGTATTTCCCGGCTGTGTTGTTCTCCTTGGAACAGGAGGTAATAAGGCAATTAGATGGAGGTATTTAAATTCATGAAGACTACAAAGTAGATAGAGAGAAAAAACTGTTTCCCACTAGCACAAGAATTAGAGCGCACTGAATGAACATGATTGGAAAAAGAACCATAAATTACTTGAGGAAAATGGTTTAACACAGCAAGTGTTTAGGGTCCAAAATACACTGCTTTAAAATCATTAATGTTTGAGAGTTTGCCAGAGGACCTCAATTGTTGTACACATTTAATTTTGCCAAAATGTCTGGTGTGTTAAACCTGTTAGGAATTTGCTCTGAACCCAGCTCTGTTTTCATTCTTACATAGAACCTAATGGGCAAATGGCCTCTTTCCAAGCTGTCACCATTCTGTGAACCTATGATTCTGAGACATTAAACCTGGACCCTGTCTGCCTTCACAAGTGGATTTAAAAATCCCATGGTACTATTGCAAAGTCCAGGTGCACTATTTCTATTCTTCAGCCAATGCCACTAAAATAGATTATTTGCTCATTATCACATTACAACAGCAATGACATTTCTAAAATACTTCATTTGCTTTAAAGGAAGGCTTTATATAAAAGCAAATGCTTTTTTGGCTCTGTCTTGAAAAAAGGAACTTGGTTTAATATTCAGCTTTCTCTGAAGCCACTTCCAAACCAACTTTGTACTATATGGGACAGTTATCCTCACTGGGATTTGACTATTCCTATTTGAAGAGAAGGACTGACATCCAATATGTATGCATTTCTTCTATTTCCAATGTTATATCTAGGAGGCAATAAAAATTCAAATAGCAATTGATCCTAGATTTTATGACAAGGATTCTTTGAATGCATCTGTGCTTTGCTGGGCACTGCTAATGGGATCGCTCCTGAACAAGCCATCTTAAACAAGAGAGAAAATTGTCCTCAGTCACTGTTTAAAATTCATTTTCAAGGCCTGTCAAGAGCAGCATTTATTGCCCATCCCTAACTGCCCTAACTGAGAAGATGGGAGTGAGTTGCCTTCTTGAAGCTGCAGTTCTTCTGGTGAGAGTGCTACCACAGTGCTGTTGGGTAGGGAGTTGGACACATGATATATTTCCAAGTCACAATGGTATGCAATGTGGATGGAAATATGAAGGTGGTGGTGTTCACATCCTCCTGCTGCTTTTGCCCTTCTTGGTGGTAGAGTAGCAGTGCATTTTGTAGATGTACACACTGCAGCTGCTGTGTGCCAGTGTAGAGGGAATGAACGTTCAGGATAATTGATGAAATATGGGTTACCTGCACAGTGTTGAACTTCTTGCGAGTTGCTGAAGCTGCACACATCCAGGCATGTGGGGAGTATTCAATCATGCTTCTGACTGGCTTGTAGATGGTGGAAGGCCCTGAGAAGTCAGAAGGTGAGTGATTCACCAGGATACCCAACCTTTGGGCTGCCTTTGTAGCCAAGAAAGTTATGTGGCTGGTGTAGTTGAGTTTCTGGTCAATGGTGACCTCCACAATATTGATGATAGGAGACTCAGTGATGGTAATGCCATTGAATGTCAAATATAGCTGGTTAGACTCTCTCTTGTTGGAGGTACTCATTGCCTGGCACTTCTGTGGTATGAATGTCACTTGTCACTTATAAGCCAATGCCTGAATATTGTATAGGTCTTGTTGCATGCAGGAATTTGCTGAGGAGTTGCGAATAGAATTGGACATTGCACAATGATCAGCAAACATCCTCCCTTCTGAGCTAATGATGGAAGGAAGGTCATTGGTGAAGCAGCTGAACGTAGTTGGGCTTAGCACACTGCTCCAAAGGACTCCCGCAGTGATGTCCTGGGACTGGGATGATTGACCTCCAACAACCACAGTCATCTTCCTTTGAGCAACCAATGTTTTACCTTTGATGTCCCTTGACCTCAGTTGTACCAGGGCACCTTGATGCCACATCAGTCGAATGCTGCCTTGTGTCAAGGGCAGTCACTCTCACCTCATCTCTGGAATCCAGCTCTTTGGTCCATGTTTGGACTATGGCTGGTGATGAGGTCTGGAGCCAAATGGTTCTCGACTCAAAACCTTGCATTGGTGAATAGGTTACTGATGAGTGAGTGCTGCTTGATGGCACAGTCAATGACAGCTTCCATCACTTTGATGATGATTGAGAATGATCTGATTGGGGGTGGTAATTAGCTGCACTTCTACTTGTTTTGAACAGGGATACTTGAGCAATTTTCCACTTTGTTGGGTAGGTGCCAGTGTTGTAACTGTACCAGAACAGCTTGACAAGGGCACAACACACAATGTACTAGGAACCCACAATGTACTGGTGGTTCTGCTTGGTCTTCCACTCCTGAAACTCAGTTACATTGACTGTAAAGCAACCAAATTTCAGAAGCAGTATATAATGCAGAGCCACCACACTATTGTATGTTTAATGCAAACTATTCAGGTCATATTTTCACCCTAACAAATAAGTTTTATTCTAATCATACTGTATTGGTATTGGTTTACAGTTGTCACATGTACTGAGATAGAGTGAAAGACTTAATTTTGCAAGCTATTCATCCATCTATCTATCCATCAATCCATCATTTCAAAACATAAGTACTTTGAGGCAGCACAAGCGAAAAGCAATAACAGACCACAGAATATAGTGTTACGGTTACAGTTACAGAGAAAGTGCAATGCATGTAGACAATAAGGTGCAAGGGCCATGGTGGGGTAGATTGTGAGGACAAGAATTCACCTTTAATGTACTAGAGGTCCATTCAAGAGTCTTTTAACAGAGGGATAGAAGCTGTCCTTGAGCCTCAACAGAGAGCAATTATGTCGGCTCTTATGAGTCTTCTTGAATTACATCTTTTTTCTGAAGCTTCAGCAAATTCCTAGCAGGTTTAACACACCAGAAAATTGAATGTGTATGACAACTGAGGTCCTCTGGCAAATTCTCAAGCAGTAATGAATTAAAACAGAATGGTTAGCTCTCAACTGATTATCTAGTGAATAAAATGGAAAACTTGTATTATTTGAGGAGTCCATTGAAATGTGAAGGATGTGATGGATGCAGAGTAGCTTGTTTGTGCTCCACATTTGAGAAACTTTCTGGCCAAGTTTGGTTCTTATAGGAAAGTAGTGCCTTGTTCAAGTGCAGCACACTAATTAATGTTAGTCTCTTACAATGGTGGGAAAGGTGCAGCCTTCATAAAGAGACAGATTTAACACGAGCTTTTTAATGACCTTTAATAACCACAGTAATGTGCAATGTGCAGATCTCATTTGGCCAGACTGGACTGCTGGTTCAATGCCAGTCAGATCATGCCTTTATAGACAGCTCTTTAGCTGAACAGCAGCTGATGACATTCCCTCCTGTAGGATCAGAGCCCTCTACTTTTGCTAATTCATCAGTCTTGAGGGCCAAAAACTTAGTATAGAAGCATATCATGTCCATTAATGCCTGTGTTCATATAAGGAAGGAGATCACTTTTTAAGCCATTATTCATAGTCCTGAGATGTTGCTGTGCGTCCTTTTGCCCATCATTGCTGCTAAGTTGATATTTATGAATTTTCTTCCCCAAAGCACAGCATCTTGGCTCAAAGAACAAGCAACTTAATACAGATTTTCCTGGAGCAACATGTCATCCACTCACCAACTTGAAGCTGTACTATCATCCTAAATTCCAGAATTGTCTTGAATGTCCTTTTAATTAGTTATAAATGATAACATATCCAAACAGAATTCTCAAATTTATGACTTTTCCATAAGACTGAATATAGGTCAAAGAATTTGAGAATATCTATCCCACTGTTCCATATCCCAAACCCAATGCAATGTCTTTCATTGGCAAAGCTTGTGCCTCTGCCCACCTCTATAGAGGATTCACATTCAAAACCACAGTGTATTCTGGACATTTAGTACCTCTTTATTCAATTTGTCTCTAAATGGTGGGATGAACTACAAAAATATGCAGCTGAGTTGTGGACAAGACAGACAAAATCGCTAAGCCCAGTCCAGATGAAGGGTTTTGACCCAAAACATCCACTGTCCATTTCTCTCCACAGATGCTGCCTGACCTGCTAAGTTCCTCCAGCAGTTCAATATTTGCCAAAAGTAATGCTTACTTTATTAATTATGGCTATTTGTAAAGGTCAGTTGGAATATTCAAAGCTGAGGAGAAAAGCAGCTTGAACTACAAAAACACTTGATGCTTCTTCAAAACATGCAAATTAAATTATTCTTCTGAAGTGTTTTACTTTAGCAACTTTAATTTCTTTCTCAAAAGCATCACTTAGTGTCCTTCACTTCAGTGCTGCAATCCAGCAATGTGATTGGTTTGCCTGCTGCAAAAACAGGTGAGTCTGAGTTGGGATCAGGTAAGCTGACGGTAAGTTCCAGTGGTGACCAATGGAGAAGCTGCAGGTAGTGGGGGCTGCCACTTCTAGTGACCTAGACAGAGGTCAGAGACTATTGAGGTAGAAGCCTAACATTTGTGAAATTTGCAATTTCCATAATGTTGCTATTTAGGTGGGCCCTTCCTCATCTTTTTGGTGTTAGGGAGGAAAAGCTGAAGGAAGATGCCCTGTAAGACTCAATGGAAGAGGAAAGCAGATAGTGGCTGACATTGGACACTAAGTGTCTTGCGCTTACAATTTTTGGAGCATCTGAGCAATGTACCTTCTCAGCTCCTGTCTCCTCACCATGTGGGAACCAAACCTTCAAGGCCACTTGCATTATAAGCAATCAGTATCGTCACTAGTCATATCATACAGAATATTGTTGATTGACAAGGAAGAGTGAGTATGGAGGAGCAAGGGTAAGTTGGAAAGGCAGTTTGCTCAGATAATTTTTAAAACCTTATCTCCCATGATATTGCCAAAGTGTGTCTGTGCTGCCAAGAGCTGGGTCACATCAAATAAATTAATCATCCACAATACTTTATGGCTTATATAGTTTTTTGTTCAAACTATACCAATGCATTATGTCCAAGTTTATGGAGCACAAGAATGTTAAAATGTTTCAGCTGCAATGAGTATCACACTGTCAAATAAAGCATGCCCCCGTAAATAGCATACACAGGCTAATATTTCCATAAATAATTGTTTCTCATCCCTTATATTGGTATATTTTCAGTAACAAAAATGCTATTGTTGCTTTCCCTTGGAGAACAACGCACCAAGAATTGGCGTAGGCTGATTTTCTGGCCACAAGGAGATGATGCGCGTAGAAACCAGAGGCCAATCAGTTCTTAGCAGCTGAAGTTTCCTCAGCATAATTCCAGAGAGTTGGAGATGTCAGTCGGTTCTTCAGAGGCAACCCCCCTCTCCCCCAGTGAGTTGTCCACCAATCTGCATCAGCAGATGTGCCTAAATAGGACCTGGAGTATTGGGTAGGGCTAGAGGAGAATGGGCGCAACTGTCATGAGTGGTCTGGAAGCAGTAAAGCAAATCACACTCTTCCTGGCCAAAAGAGAAGCAATCGGCCTTTAGTACTTCATTTATTGATTAGGCCGTGGGAAGAACAAGGAAATGTGAGCAGTCTTTGTGCTGCACCTGCTCCATTCAGGGCAACAGATTTCTGGAGGTTGTTGTCATCTTAACAGCATAAGCAAGAGTGCAACAAGGTTCAATTCCAGCCCCTACTGCCAACCCCTACTGTAAATCACAGCCACATCAGGCATACTTCTAGGCTCCTTTTCCCTGATGTTTAGCAGTCATATCCCACATGTCAGGAGCATGGCCTGTGGCAGTGAATTCACCAGGTTCATGATGGAAATTAACATAGAAATTCAAAGCTCAGTGTAAGTTGCTCAGGTATGCAGACAACAGTAAATAAAAGGGGAAGTAAAATCAAACTGAGCAGCTGAGGAATTAGAAAAGGTCCCACTCAATAATTGCAGTAGGCAGAGAGTTGGGCAGATCTACATCATCTGACAGATCACTGCCAGCTATAACTATTAACAAGGACCTGTCTACTGCTTCAGCTACTCAATTCAGATATTTCAGTGAAGCTGTATCTTGAGGATGCATTGCACATGCCTTCTGCTTTACCTTGAGTCCATCCACATTATTAATAAACAGAGATTTGCAGGAGGTTACTGGCAGCTATACATTCTCACTCTTGGAACAATGCTATCACCAAGTGATTATGATCATCTCATAAATCTTTGATTGTACTTCGGCCTTGGAACCTTCATGCCATATCTCCTGTACAATGGACTTTCACACTGGAGATGGAATCAGGTTGTAACCATGATTTAACTTGGAAAGTTAAACATAACTCTTGTAAACTTTAATAAAGAAATGTCACTCTACCTAAATGGGAACAGGAAGGGTGCACCTGAGAGCAGAGAGTGAATCTGCACACAAGAACAGAGGTTGTCCAATTATTGGATTTTTTTTCAGACATTAATCTTTTTTAAATTTTATTTACAGCGTGGTAACAGGCCCTGCCGGCCCAACGAGTCCGCGCCGCCCATTTTAAACCCAAATTAACCTACCCGTACGTCTTTGCAATGTGGGAGGAAACCGGAGCACCCGGAGGAAACCCACACAGACACGGGAGAACGTACAAACTCCTTACAGACAGCGACGGGAATCGAACCCCGATTGCTGGCGCTGTAATAGCGTCGCCCTAATAGTGTCAAGTGGGCAATAACACAAACAAGGCATCATACTTTTAATTTCTATCAAGAATCCAGCAAATGACAGTCACCACAGGAGGGTTAGTGCCACTCTGCTTTCCCTTTAAGCATTACACAGTACAGATAGATTTGCTGCATTAACTGTTTTTAGGTTTATCCTCAACTATGCTGTAAAACCTTGAATAAAAGGATTTTGTAATTAGTGGCTCAGAAGGTTGAAGTGAATGTGGCCTTTGTTTAATGTGTGGATAGTAGAGGCTATTTGGGCTTATCTTTTAATGAATGAACAAATAATTAACATTATGTCCTAGATTTGCATATTATATAAGCAAACTGGCAAGTGATTTATTAGTCATTTGAATAACTGCAGATTCTGGACATTTTCCAATGCTTCAACTGACAGTTTTGGGCATTGTTTTAATGTTTATGCTGACTGCAAATGAATTAAACTAAGCTCAGTTAATAATTGGTACTTTTGTCCACAGGAAGGTTCCACTCTAATACAATCTGCTGACAGTTCAAAATCGTAGACCTATTCTCTACTAAACTCAGTCATTATCATGTTACATAATATCATACCTAAATTGCAGTGTGTTCTAAGGTTGATGAATTGAACCCCTAATAAACCATAATGAGGAAATCAAATTGAAAATAACATTATTTTATTTCTCATAAAACAGAGAACAGAATATTCTTCCTTCATCAAATTCTAATTACAAGGATCAGCTTGCTTCAATGGCTAAAATTCTCAGTCCAGTTATGGGTTGGGTTGAGATGAGCTCAGAAAGTTATAGCTACAATCAATGAACACATGTGGCCAACTCAACCTGCATCTCAAGGGCAGGCACAGTTGTGTAGTGTTTTAGCGCAATGCTATTACAGCGCCAGCGACCTGTGTTCACTTCCAGCCGCTGTCTGTAAGGCAGTGTTCTCCCCATGACTGCATGGGTTTCCTCCAGGTGCTCCAGTTTCCTCCCACGTTCCAAAGATGTACGGGTTAGGAAGTTGTGGGCATGCTATGTTGGCGCCGGAAGAGCGGCAACACATGCAGGCTGACCCCAGAACATTCTACGCAAAAGATGCATTTCACTGTGTGTTTCAACGTACATGTGACTAATAAAGATATCTGATCTTATTTGCCACCGGGATTTTGGTCCCACTGCACCCACTTGGGGTTGGATGCAGAGAATAACATGAGATCTTGCACCTAGGAAGCATTTGGCAAGCCACAGAGAGTCTCAGAAGCAAATGGGCCTCTTCCTTACAGTTGATGGGGAAAAGCTGGGAGTGGAGCCTTGTATTCAAACCTGTCAAGGCTTTGTAACAGTCCAAAGTCAAAGTCGAGTTCATCGTCTTCTGCACAAGAACATGTGTGCACAGGTGCAATGAAAAACTTATTTGCGGCAGCATCACAGGCACATTGCATCTGATACACAACTGATACGCAACATTCTCAAGAAAATACACAACATTCACAAGAAATATTTTAAATGCCATTGATATTCTGAAGAATTTTAAAACTTTTATAATTGCTTTAAATAGCTAAAATAACATTTCTTTTTCTATAAAGTAAACTATGTGATAAGTAAGTAACCAAACTCATTTCTCCATCTGTTGAATAGGGCTGAGAATCCTCATTCAAAGGAATATCTGGCTGATGCGGGAAGGGAGAGTGTAATGCTGGGGAATCCCAATGAGATCAGGTCCCAATGCAGGACTCCATGTGGAGTCAACTAATGGAACCAATTGACAGAGGCATCAATATCTGTCACTCAGTATGTCTCCTTCCTCCAGTGGTTCAACATAAGTCACAAAGTCATACGGCACAGAAGCAGGCCCTTCTGTCCATCATGCCCATGCTGGCCTCCAGTTCCTATCTATACCAATCCCATTTACCAGCACTCAGCCCTTTGCCTTCAATGCCA
Source organism: Pristis pectinata (assembly GCF_009764475.1). NCBI lineage: Eukaryota > Metazoa > Chordata > Chondrichthyes > Rhinopristiformes > Pristidae > Pristis > Pristis pectinata. The sequence continues at coordinate 14,583,734 of NC_067432.1, forward strand.
TGGCATTTCAAGTGTTCATCTAAATACTTCTCAGGCAGTGAGCTCTAGGTTTCAACTGTCCTCTGAGTGAAAAACAAAATCTTTCTCAGACATCTTCAAAACTTTTCCACCTCTGACTTTAAGCCCCTGCCCTCTGGTCACAGATACCTCTGCTAGGAGGAGAAAACTCCCACTATCTACCCTACATATGCCAGGTTTGGACTTACTTACCTGGGAGCAACGGAACACCATCAGCCACAGCAGCTCAGCACTGTCCATAATTCAGACTGATACTTGAAATCAGTGTAGCCACTTGGTTGAGACATTAAATTGCTCTTTCAAGTGAATGTAAAAGATTTGGCGATCTAAGAAGTCACCTGATTATCTGACCAAGTTTATTCTCTTAACTAACAGTAACAAGAGCTGTTGATCTGTAAATGAACCATCCTAAATTGTGGTTTCTGAAACAATATACAGTTCAACAAATATATATTGTTTTAGAAAGTTACTTCCACTCTAACCTCACATCTCCTCCCTTCTACCTTCTGCATCATAATTCAGGTCCAAGCTAGGTTAACAAAGGACAAGTCAGTTGAACAAGCAGTAATTCAGGATACATTAAAAATAAAAACACTCAGCAGGTCAGGTAGCATCCATGAAGAAAGAAACAATGTTAAGATTTTAGGCCAATGAACTTTCAACAGAACTGGAAATGTTAAGATTCTATCCATATTGTAAACTTATTCAATAATCTGTAGAGATACTACCTGACCTGCTGAGTATTTCCTGTTTTAGTTTCAGATTTCCAGTATCCACGGTATTTTGCTTTGGGGAGTGATGATTCTGAAACAGTGAGTGAACAGCAAAGGTACCATTTTGGAGTTTGTCCATGTCAGATCTCTCACAGGTGAGGATGCCCAAGTCAGGAACTTCACACAAGGTGGAAAACAAATAAGAACTAGGAGGAAGAAAGAATAAACTGTAGCTTATAAGTCTTTCCAAAAGGATCTCAGATCAACATCGCCAGCTCCTGTTCATTAATACTGCACACAGACCACATTATCGCAGTGCCCAGGGCAATAAAATAATGCAGCATGGAATTTCACTCTTGTAATGGGAGCTGGGGTAGATCTAGGTTACTGCCAATCCAGAAGAAAAGTACTAATTCCCCTAAATAAGTGAATAAACTTTAAACTGATAGCATAAAGAGTCTGTTGGTGGAGTGGCATCTACTCTTGTAGAAGCTGTGACATGTATTGCTACAATGTGGAGAATGGGTATTAAAATTAAGATTACAATTTTCAATCAGAGTGTATTTCGAATGCTTAAGGCAGTTCTAGTGCACGTTAAAGCATGCAACAGTTGAACTTTAAAGTAATGCCGACTAAACAATGGACTGGAAGAACTGACATTAAATTGTTAGTTGATCCTGAACAAATTGATTGTTGGGTGATAAACGCCAGGTATGAATGCGCGGAAATGTTCTGAGATGTTTGCCAAGAAGGGATGCAATAGTTTTTGTCCAGGTTCATTCCACTTTTTACAAAGTTTTATAGATGTACGGTGGAGAGCATTCTGACTGACAGCTTGGTATGGAGGCTCCAATGCACAGGATCACAAGAGGCTGCAGAGGGTTGTAGACTCAGCCAGCTCCATCATGGCCACAACCCTGTCCACCACTGAGGACATCTTCAAGAGGCAGTTCCTCAAGAAGGCCGCATATATCATTAAGGACCCACACCATCCAGGACATGCCCTCTTCTTGTACCATTGGGGAGGAGGTACAGGAGCCTGAAGACCCACACTCAACAATTTAGGAACAGTTTCTTCCCCTCTGCCGTCAGATTTCTGAACGGTCCATGAACCCATGAACACTATCTCGTTATTCCTTTTTGTTTGCACTATTTATTTATTTTTGTAATTCATGGTAAGTTTATGTCTTTTCATGGTACTGCTGCTGTAAAACAACAAATTTCACATCATATGTCAGTGATAATAAATCTGATTCTGAAATAACAAGGAAATTTTAATTTACAAAATTAGAGCATTTCCAAAAGTTTGCTTCTCCCACAGGAAGAGAGCTGAATGATGCTCAACACACCATGGACTCACTGTGTTAGGTTACAGCACTGCTCCTCCTCTAAGGTTGTACAACTTCATGAAGCTGATGTCAACGGCAAGCTGTCTAAAGTACGAGGGGCACATATTCAGGTTGTGACGGTGCAGGCAGACTTGGTGCAAGTGAGAGGGAGCCCTGCCTGTACTTCCTGGGGCAGGACCAGCACAGCTGCTGTGACTCATCTCTGAGGGTGGTGGAAGATAAGCTGCTATCTTTTATTAAACAGCACCAAACATCTGGGTCCAGGATGTACTCCATTCCCTGTGATGCAGCACCAGACCTGAAGACCTTCAGAGAGCCATGGACTCATGTGCTCCCTCTCCAGGGACACCCAGACACAGACATTCCCTTGGAAGAGGGGCAGGACGGCGACATAGACAGACCCCTCAGTGGCCTGCAGACCGGACCTGTGAGTGGCCACCTTGGCGGTGTCCAGGAGCAGACCAACAGGGAGGTCCCCTGACCGACCCCCTCCTCCCTCCACACCAGGTGGCTAAAGATCAAGAACGTGGGGCTGAAGCGCAGCCAGAACTGCTGAACGGCTGTGTAACACAGGACTCTGTGCTCTGGGACACACACGGAGACAAACATTGGTTGCTGCTGGAAGATCATGAACTCAGTGATCATCGTCGGTGGCGGCCCAAAAGTTGTTGGTCTTGCACTGCGAGGGGCTATCCGTGACCACACGGTGTAGGCTGCACATTCCACGCTGCAGAAACAAGTGCTGAGGGAGAAGCTGAAGCTTGGTGCAGCCACCACAATGGCTCTATCAGGAAGGACCATTGGACACTGAGGGGTTGGATCCTGTGGGACTCACTTTGGGAATGTTTGTAAATAAAAAATTGATGTCATACTGATCTTGTAAGGAAATGGAATGACATGCCATGTAGTATTTAAGGTGACAAATCAATGTACAATTGGTTTTGCAACCCAGTTCCACATAGTATCAGCAGATAGAAGATAAGACAAGATTTCTTTATTAGTCACATGCACATGGAAACACACAATGAAATGCATCTTTGCGTAGAGTGTTCTGGGGGCAGCCCGCAAGTGCTGCCACGCTTCTGGCGCCAATTTAGCATGCCCACAATTTCCTAACTTGTACGTCTTTGGAATGTGGGAGGAAACCGAAGCACCCGGAGGAAACCCACACAGACACACGGGGAGAATGTACAGACTCCTTACAGACAGCGGCCAGAATTGAACCCGGGTCGCTGGCACTGTAATAGCATTAGGCTAACCGCTACACTACTGTGCCTGCCGTGACATGCCCAGGTTGGATGGAGGATACAAAGGAGACTGGGAGCTTGACCAGTGTGCTGCTTCCATTAGGCTCTCAACTTTTATACAAAATGGTGGTCAGCACATGCAACTGGAACCTGTCCTGGCTGCCATGAAAACGTTCTCTTTTGTGAATGCTAGCCTCTGGGTCCTCTTGTCACACCTTCCTTCTTGCCTCCGCCAACGTTCTCAGTACTTCCTCCCGATACCAGGCAGCAGCCAGCAGCCTCTAGCCCTGACACATCATCAGAGACACACCTAGCAAACCACAGTACAATCTGCCTGGGGTAACCTGATATTATCTTGTGAGGTCACCTGCAACTCCCCAACTGTGTTAGCAGCTGGATGCAGATTCTATCACCAGGTGTATGATGTGGGGAAATTCCATGACAATGTACTTCCTGAAAAGTCACATGAAACTGACAAAAGTTCTACAGCTTGTGAAAGTGAAGAAGCAGAATTCTTTAGAAGCTGGTGAGAAAATAATCGAAAAATCCACAGGCATTTCAATTCAATTAACATATTAGAAAGACTGGTTTCACAGAGAGCTCTAAAATACGACCACCACCTCAGCATGAAAGCAGAGCCCAGAAGGATTTTCGGACAGATCCCATTTACCAAATTCAACCTGAACCACCCATCTTTCATTCTGAGAAGAATGAGGTTGCTTGATCAGAAAGTGGGATTGCTGAACTTTTAATGCAAAGCAAAATTTCCCCCATTTAAGTTACAAAGCTTCGATTGATAACACTTGAATGAGAAGGGGGAGGAACAGGGTGTATCACAGCAAACAACCTATTGTACAGCAAAGTCAGCTTACTCAGAGAACAGGGTATATTTCAGTAGTGGCAGAGACAGAATTTATGACTCAAACTGCAGTAACTTTTCTCAATAAAAACAAGATTTCTTCTCCAGAAAGGTGCAATGAGTGAAGCATACTTCCATATAAATTATGTGTGATTTTCTTCGATTATAGCAGGGCTTACTTGACATGAGAGTGACAAAGGAATTTGCCTCTGTACTCCAGCTGGGAATAACACGGTCACTGTACACAACCATGTAGTTTTGTCTAGGAACCAAAGAAACAAGGGAAGATCAAGAAGTAGGAAGTCAAAAGTCACCTTGTGTTGCCTGGCCTAGAATGATGTGAGATCCACCACTATTTGCTTACACCCCTATTCCCTTGCAAGAGGTCAAAGTATGGATTCACGTGACAATTGGCTGAAAATGAATCCCGGATACAAGGGCAGACTCCACCCAGTTTTGTCAGTTTAAAGAGTATTGTTTGAGTAAGTAGCAGTTCATGAGCCATTTGCAATCTGCTGTGAATGTCACAATTAACCAGTCTGGTGCTGACAAAGGCATTGGTGCTATGTTTTTAATATATAAAAAGCTAACACTAATGATTGATCCATACACGAATGTAAAGGTTTGCACTGTTTTAATTGTTGTACATAGTTTGTTTTTTTATGATGAATAAAGACTATTTTGGATTAAAAAAAATAACCAGCTTGAAAGGAAACTGAAGCTTTAGTTACAATTGAGTGTGAGCTGACAGTTTGCCTCAGAAGTGGGCCAAATTTGCATTTATAAAACAATTTGCATGTTAATCAAATGAAGGAAGAAACACATGTATTTATACAGCGTGTTTTATGACCTCTAAATGACACAAAGGACTCAACAGCCAATGGTGTATTTGTGAAGTGTGGTCTTTGTAATGTAAGAAATCCAGGAAGCATGGCAGTCAATCTGTGCACAGCAAGATCCCACAAACAGTATGATCAGTTTGCTGCTCAGATTGGCTGAGTGGTTGGTTTTAGCCTGGGTGTTGGGGAGAGCTTCTCTGCTCTTCAACTTTCTGCAATGGGATCTCTTACATCTCCATGAGACGGGGCCATGGTTTAGCACTTCATCAGACAATACAATGGAGTGGGGCTTGCACTCACAACCTTCTGATGGAGGGCAATCCTTGTACAAATTGTGGTGGAACCCAGTGCCACAAAGATGAGAGTGGGGAAGGAGGACACCAGGCATCAACAAATGAACAAACTACACAGGCCGGAAGTGCAGGACAATTTTTAAAATGAGTGGTGTCCAGCAGTCATTTAAAATTCCAAGTGAAATGGTGCACTGTTTGCTATTTCATGGCAATGATCCAAGCATTGGGAGAGTGGTCAGGGAGAGCCTCTGCCGATGATTTTATGCAGCCTGATTCACAGAGGTAAGAGGAAGTTTAAGGAGTAATGCACACAAGAAGTGCTGGAGGAACTCAGCAGGTCAGGCAGCACCTATGGAGGGAAATAAACAGTCGACGTTTCGGGTCGAGACCCTTCATCAGGACTGGAAAGGAAGAGGGCAGAAGCCAGAATAAGAAGGTTGGGGGAGGGGGGGGAGCACAGGCTGGCAGGAGATAGGTGAGTCCAGGTGAGGGGGGAAGGGGGAGAAGATGTAATGAGGTGATGGGTAGAAGAGGCAAAGGACTGAAGAAGAAGGAATCCGGGAGGAGAGGACAGTGGACCGTGGAATAAAGGGAAGGAGGTGGGGAATAGGTGGGCAGGTCATGAGGGTGGGGGAATAGGGAAAGAGAAGGGGGGGAGGGGGCCACAGGAATGAGGGAAGACAAAGGGGGGAGGAGGAAAGGAGAAAAAGAGGGGGGAAGAGGGGAGGGGTTACCAGAAGTTAGAGAAATCAATGTTGAGGCCATCATGTTGGAGACTACAAAGGTGGAATATGAGGGGCTGTTCCTACAACATATATCCGGCCTCAACATGGCAGTAGAGGAGGCCATGGATAGACATGTCAGTATGGGAGTGGGATGTGGAATTGAAGTGGGTGGCTACCGGGAGATCCTTGCTTTTGCGGCGGACAGAGCGAAGGTGCTCGATGAAGCGGTCACCCAATCTGCGTCGGGTCTCACCGATGTAGAGGAGGCCACTCCGGATGCAATAAATGACACCCTTGGATTCATAGGTGAAGCACTGCCTCACCTGGAAGGACTGTCTAGGGCGCTGAATGGTGGTGAGGGAGGAGGTGTAGGGGCAGGTGTAGCACTTGGTGCGGTTGCAGGGATAAATGCCGGGAGGGTCATCTGTGGGGAGGGACAAGTGGACAAGGGAGTCACAGAGAGAGTGATATGGAAAGCAGCATCATGGAACAGATGTGGTGGAGGAACTGGGAGAAGGGGATGGCATCCTTGCAAGTGACAGGGTGGGAAGAGGTGTAGTCAAGGTAACTGTGGGAGTCAGTGGGTTTATAAAAGATGTCAGTGATTAATCTATCTCCAGAGGTGGAGCAGAGATGGAGACAGAGAGATCCAGAAGGGGAGAGAGGTGATGGAGATGGACCAAGTAAATTTAGGGCAGGGTGGAATTTGGAGGCAAAGTTGATGAAGCAACCCCAATACAGTCGTCAATGTAGCAGAGAAAGATTTGGCTAGCATTACCAGTGTAGGCTTGGAACATGGACTGTTCCCTGTAGCTGACGAAAAGGCAGGCATAGCTGGGGCCCATGCGAATGCCCATAGCCACACCGTTCATCTGGAGAAAGTGGGAGGAGCTGAAAGAGAAGTTGTTGAGGTGAGTCCCAGTTCCGCCAGACAGAGGAAGGTGGCAGTGGAGGGGAACTGGTTGGGTCTGTTGTCAAGAAAGAAGCAGAGAGCCTTAAGGCCTTCCTGATGGGGGATGGAAGTGTACAGAGACTTGACGTCCATGGTGAAAATGAGGCGGTCAGGGCCGGGGAACTGAAAGTTGTTGAAGTGATGGAAGGCATGCGAAGTGTCACGGATGTAGGTGGGAAAGGACTGGACCGGGGGACAAAATGGAGTCAAGATATGAGGACACGAGTTCAGTGAGGCAGGAGCAGGCAGAAACAACGGGTCTACCAGGGCAGTTGGGTTTGTGGATCTTTAGTAGAAACAGGCAGTGCGGGGTAGGGGGACTATGAGGTTGGAGGCTGTAGAGGGGAAGTCTCCAGAGTGATGAGGTCAGTGAGGCCTGATGTTCTTTGGTGGGGTCCAGGTTGAGGGATAAGTAAGAGGAGGTGCCCAAGAGTTGACGTCTGGCCTCAACAATGTAAAGATCAGTCCGCCAGACTCCAACAGCACCACCCTTGTCTGCTGGTTTGATAGTAAGAATAGGATTAGTATGGAGAGCGTCATCTTCTTCCTGGCGACCTTTGTCCTACAGAAAGCCATTGCCTCTCTGGCTTCTAGTTGCTCTCCTGGGGCAAAGGTAATAAGACCAGGGAGCAGGCCACTGTCATGTCAGGCACGAGCTTACAGAACTGGCTTGTTAGAGTCGCACTGAGTTCCTGACCCCGAGCTCAAGATTTCCTGGCTAGTAATAAAAACTAAGAGCAGGTCAAGCAGTGTCTATGCAGAGAGTAATACTTAAAGGCTTCAGGTCAGTGGCTCTTTGTTAGAGGAAAGTTGATTGACCTTAAATGTTAACTCTGTTTCTCCCTCTCTAGGCACTGCCTGGCGTGCTGATGATTTCCAGCATTTCCAACCTCTGCACTATTTTGGTTTTGTATCCCTGACTAACTCCCTGGTGTTAGGGTCTTGGGTGGAAGGATTACATATCCTCTAATTTCCAGATATTGGCATCTATTAACATTTCCGACTTTGGTTGAAGGTTTCACCTTGTGACCTCCTGCCTTCAATCAGCACTCTCTCATCAGCTGTGTAACTACCTCACACTAACCCTCTCAATTCTCTGCCTTCCCTTACCAGTTGCAAAGCAAAAAGATTCTTGTCACGATCTCAGGTATTTCCAGAACAATCATAATACACTGTGTATGCAGAACTAGAATAATCCAGAGTATTCCCACCTTCCAGGGAATATTGAGATCAATCACAATCTGGAGAACATCCAGATTTATCGTGATCCATTCTGAAGCATACCTAGATCTGTCAATATCAACCCTTGTTCTGAATGCTGACAATGTGTGGTGCTAATCATATTTTAAAAAATAGCGTGTTCAACTGTAAATGAGAACAGAAAGTGCTGGAAATACTTGGCAGATCAGACAGCAGATGTGAAGAGAGAAACAGTGTAAACGTTTCAGGCTGATGGCTTTTCACCAGTTCAAACGTTGATGATTTACAAGGAATGGCCAACCAGTGACCTTGGGATTTTTGGCTTCAGCGCCGTATTGTGGAGAATCTTCTATCCCAGGAGGTCAATTTACAGAGGTTAATGTTCCAAAAATCACTTACTGGTGAAGCAGAATTTTCCGATATGCTCTCTTGGCAACAGCCAAGGTTACTGAGATGGAAAGTGCCAACCAATCTATCACACTCATCAGTATGGATGCACTCACATTGCCTAAAACCTGTCATTAGCTCTGCCATTTTTACTGCATTATAGATCCCTGAAGCTCAAAAGCTAAAGAATTAAATCAAAAGCGTTAATTCAGTGCAACATGGTAACAAAATGGTTAAATCGGTAATTTTTTTTTCTAAGGTGCTCGGATTTACCTAACACCTCAACAGGAATAAGTTATACTTTAATGTGCATACAATTAAGTCGTCTCTTGCTCCTGCTCTCTCTCTGTCTCAGCTTGTTCTTCTTATAATGAGTAGTTTTACTCTGTAGGCTTTGTACTGCATCGTCAGCATTTAAGTGAAGATCAGTGGCTCCAATTCTCAACTTTGAAAGTGCTCTACAATTAAATCTTCAGCCAAATGATTTAATTCAACGCTTCACTGTCCAGCAATAAGTGCAATCTAGCTAGGGTGAGTCAACTGTTTCATCCATCTAAAATTCTCCTTTTATGCAGCTGAAGTGAAAATTCCATTTAGTTTCTAATTAAACACAAGAAATGTTATTGTAAGGCTCTAAGAATTTCCCAGATGTTTCCCCTTTTAGCTGAGTTTTATGAGTGGGGTGGTTGACTTTCCCAGGAGAACACATGGCACTTGGCTGAGTTGTGGTGGGGATTGACATGGTTATGTGGGACAGATGGGATGGACCAAAGGGTCTTTGCCTACCAACAATCACAGGTGGTGGAAAGGGGAAAAGAGACAACGTTTCAGGTCGGGGATTCTTCATCAGAACCAAGAAAGTGAGGAAGCAAGTTGACTCGAAGTCAAAGTCAAGTTTATTGTCATATGCATAAGTACATGTTTGCACAGGTGCAGTGGAAAACTTACTTGCAGCAGCATCACAGGCACATAGCATCATATAAGCAACACTCACAAGAAAAACAAATTAAACTTAATTTTTACAAGAAAGAACACAATTAGAACAAAAAAAGCAAAGTCCATTTTAGTGCAAAGTGATCAAAGTGGTCATAGTGTTGCTAAGCTCCAGTGATTAGGGTTGTGCCGAGTTACAAGCAGGGTAGCAGAGAGATGGATAGGACACAGAGACAGTCTTGTGATAGGTGAAGCCACGATCGCTGAGTTGCGTTAGGGACTGTAGATGCATTACATCCTTCAGAAGCTGAGTGGATTGCAGGCGTTAATGCAAACGAACCAGTTTTGTAAAGAAAACCTGTTCAAACACAGACTACAAGCAGTAATCAGTTTTGAAATTAAAAGGACACCTTTGTAAACAAGCAGTACTTTCTACAACATCTGCAGTCCTTTGTTTCTATATGAATGAAATGGCCTGTCCAATGGAGTCAGGTGAGTGTAAGTAGGGCAGTGTTGGGGTTGTTGGTCGGGGAGGGGACACTGGTGTTGTTTCTCTTATCCATCCAGTGGACTTGGAGCATTTTGTGGAGTTAGCATTGGAGTATCTTTCAAGTAGCTTGAGATGCCTGCTTTTGTAGTGAATGTCTCAGAAGCATAAAGGAGGGCAGGGATCACTGCTGCTGGTGGATCATGAGTTTTGTGCCTTAACCTTCAAATACCCCGTGTTTGTACAAAGCCTGTGCCTTTGCAGGTGAAGGTGTTGGTGAATTTCATCATCTGTGATATGGGAAGTGGGCAATGTTTTCCAGAGATTTGCCATGAATCTTTATTGTCAGTGGGCATTGTCGTACGGTGGGAACAGGCTGGTAGAGGAGAAAAAACAAAATGCTGGAGGAACTCAACCTGAAATGTAACTGTCCATTTCCCTCCACAGATGCTGCTTGACCCACTGATTTCCTCCAGCATTTTGTTTTTTGCTCTAAATTCCAGCATTGGCAGTCTCTTGCATCTCCAGGGTAGTAGAGGATATTACTCTTGTGGATGTTGAGTATAAGGCCCATCTTCCTGTATGCTTCATTGAATGAGTCGACAATGGCTTGGAGCTCAGCCTCCAAGTGTGTGCTAGCATGAGTCGAGTGCCTATTGCAGTTTGACTACTGAGGTTTAGGTGACTCTGGTTCTGGGGTACAGTCATTGTGCACGTTAGACTGTACAGCAATAGTGCTCAGGTGTCACCTACATTTAAGCCTTTAATGCCTGTCAGTATAGAGTGATGGTTTATGGGATAAACAGCAAGGCAAGTTGCTATGGCACTTAAAACAAATTTTATTATTTCTATAAAATTTAAATTTAATGTGTTTAAACTTTAAGCAATTACTTCTTTTTCTGAGTTTCCATAAGCAGCTTTTTAACATTTAATGCTTTCCATTTTCCCATTAATGAATGTACCTATTCTGGGGATAGCATTGGGACACAGAGTCCACTGCTCCAGGACAATAGGAGTGACACAGGATCAAACTCTGCTCCAGCCATTCACAGCTTAAAAATAAAGGTTAGATTTTTCAAACTAAAAACAGCATTTATTTCCATAAGACCATAAGACAAAGGAGCAGAATTAGGCCATTTGGCCCATCGAGTCTGCTCTGCCATTCAATCATGACTGATTTATTTTTCCTTCTCAACCTCATTCTCCTGCCTTTTCCCTGTAACCTTTGACACCCTTACTAATCAATAACCTATCAACCACTGCTTTAAATATACCCAATGACTTGGCCTGCACAGCTGTCTGTGGCAATGAATTCCACAGATTCACCACCCTCTGGCTAAAGAAATTCCTCCTCACCGCTGTTCTAAAGGGACATGCTTCTATTCTGAGGCTGTGCCCTCTGATCCTAGACTCTCCCACTACTGGAAACATCCTCTCCATGTCCACTCTATCCAGGCCTTTCAATATTTGGTACGTTTCAATGAGATCCTCCCTCATCCTTCTAAACTCCGGTGAGTACAGGCCCAGAGCCATCAAATGCTCCTCATATGTTAACCCTTTTATTCCTGGGATCATTCCTGTAAACCTCCTCTGGACCCTCTCCAACGTCAGCACATCCTTCCTTAGATCAGGGGCCCAAAACTGCTCACAATACTCCAAATACAGTCTGACCAACGCCTTATAAAGCCTCAGCATTACATCCTTACTTTTGTGTTCTTGTCCTCTCGAAATGAACGCTAACATTACATTAGTCTTCCTTACTACCAACTCAACCTGCAAGTTAACCTCTAGGGAATGCTGCACTAGGACTCCCAAGTCCCTTTGCACCTCCAATTTCTGAATTCACTCCCCGTTTAGAAAATAGTCTACGCCTTTATTCCTTCTACCAAAGTGCATGACCGTACACTTCCCTACACTGTATCCCATCTGCCACTTCTTTGCCCATTCTCCCAACCTGTCTGAGTCCTTCTGCAGACTGTCTGCTTCCTCAACACTACCCGCCCCTCCACCTACCTTTGTATTTCTTTTGCATATTATATGTGGTAGATGGCAAACAAAGAGATGTTGTCATTGACATGTTTGAAATAAATTGTTCCATCTAGGCTCAATAACATGGTTATAAATGCCTAAATATAACCACTATAGTCACACATGTACAAGGTGTGGAAAATATCAGCATTTGGAGAGAATTTTTCTGTTCCACATGTATATACAAATTAGGAACAGTTGTAGGCTGCTCAGTATTTCAACCTTGCTCTGCCACTTGATACAATCATTGCCAATCAGATTGTAATCTTCACTGTCCAAATGTGGTAACCTTGCTTAGCTACCTACCTCTATTTTAAAAATGTTCAGAGACCTTCTACCATCCTTAGATGCAGACAGTTCCAAAGATTCATGATCCCTGAGAGAGAAAAAAAACACTTCATCTGTTTCTTAAATGGGCCGCCTCTTATTTTAAAATTGTGAGCCCTGGTTCTAGATTTCCCCAGAAGAGGAAACGTCTTCACTGCATCTCCCGTGTTAAGACTGCTCAGAACCTTACATGTTTCCATCATCCAGTCTCGTTCTTCTGTGTTCCAGCAGACACAACCCTAGCCTGTCCAACCTCCCCTCACAAGAGAACTGCTTGTTCCAGGTCCTAGTTCTAGCAGCAACACACAAAGGCACTGGAAAGAAAGAGGGGAGATAGCCAGTATAAATAGGTAGGGGGAAGAGGTGGAGCAAGAGCTGGCAGATGATAGGTGGATGGATATCGACCTGAAACATTAACTGTCCATTTCTCTCCATCGATGCCGCCTGACCCACTGAGTTCCTCCAGTGCCTTTGTGCGTTGCTCCAGATTTACAGCATCTGCAGTCTCTTGAGTTTCCTGATTCTAGTAAATCTTCTCTGAACTACTTCCAACACATTAACATTCTTCCTTAAAGACGGAAACCATTATTGTTCACACTACTCCAAGATGCACAATGAGCAATGCTCTAGATAATTAAAGAATAACCTCCCTACTTTGTTATTCAGTTCCTCCGTCAAGCATCAATAATATTTTGCTTGCTTCACTAATTACTTGTTGTTCCTATATGCTGTCCTTCTGTGAATGATACACTAAGATGCTCAGATTCTTCAGTAAACCAGAGTTCTGCAGTCTTTCACCATTTAGATATATTTTTAAAAAATCCTGCCATAATGGACAATTTCACTTTTTTCCCACATTATACTCCATTTGCCAGATCTTTACCTGTCACTTAGTCTTTATTTATCACTCTGTAGCCGCTTTCTGTCCTTGTCACAACTTACTTCCTACTATCTTTATCTCATTAGCAAGTTTAGCAACCATTCCCCCAGTGCCTTCATCCAAGTCAGGTATATAAAGGTTGAGGTCCCAATAGCTACAGCACACCAGTCACTATTTCTTGCCAACCAGAATAGGACCCATTTATGCCTACTCTGTTTCTTGTTGGCCAGTCCATCTTCTTTCCGTACTACAATGGTAGCACCTACATCATGAGCTTTGAACTTCCACAATAATCTCTGTTGTGATTCCTTTTCAAATACTTTCTGGAAATCTAAGTCTAGTACATCCACAGCCTGTACTTTATCCATGGCACACATTACTTCTTCAAAGAACTGCAATAAATTGGTCAAACATGAATTTCCTTATGCATTGGACATAAATTAATGTAAATGCACATTGAGCAAATCTAAACATTTTATTTTACTTCTTTGGAATAGCATTATCACTTTATTTTCTCTCTGGACTTTCAATCCTGCATTAAGTGATTAAATCCAAATAAGCTCAGTGGTGTCTGCAGTAAAATGCAAATACAAGCAAAAAATGGCCAGCAAAATTGTAAAAATGGAGCTTGATTTGCAAACCTGATTTGCAGTCTAAATTGTCCATGAAACCTATAACAAAAAAATGAATACACGGGTGCTTGCATAGCACGATTAAAATCACTGAAATTGTTTTCCAGAGGAATTTAATACCCTTGTTCATTCTCCTACATACTGATAATTGATTTAATTATCACCAGATGTGCCAGAGACAGTTGAATGGAGTGCAGTTCCTTAGCACCACAGTTAAAGTAAAATTATTCATCAAAACTCTGCGCAGTTAATCGGAAATGATGATTAACTTTGGTCATTTTGAAGTACACTGAGTGGAAGAGGTTGTGGAGGGACCTTATAGAAGTATACAAAATTAATGTGGGAGGGTAGATAGTAGGAAACTTTTTGTCATAGCTGAGGTGACTAAAGGTAGAGGGTATAGGTTTAGGGTAAAGGGTAAGAGGTTTAGAAGAGATCTGAGGAAGGATTCTTTGTTTGGAATCTGGAATGCACTATCAGAGGGGGATGGTGGAGACAGGTACTCACACAATATTTAGGAAGTATCCAGACGAGTACTTGATTGCCAAAGCAGAGAAAGCTACGGATCAAGTGTTGGTGAATAGGATCAGTATAGGTAGATATTTGATAGTCAGCCAAAGGGCCTGTTTTTGTGATCTATGACTCTTTGAATCTGTGACTCAATGAATGACATTTGTAGATCCAGCTTGTGTAATGTATAAGGCAGTGCAGTATAATATAACAACATAAATAAATTAATGATCTCTGAATATACAGGGTGCATTAGGACCCTGGAACTCACGCAATTGCACAGAACCTGTAACCAATCAAGGCCCTTAAGATGTTCCACTGAAATAGTTGCTATGCAGTGGTAATAGTGCCATAATGTAAATGCAAGTTAGTTAGGAAAGCTAACAGCACCTCATCATTGCTTGGTGAACTGAATACAAAAGCAGGAAGGTTATGTTTCAGTTATATAGGGCATTGGTGAGAGCACATTTGGAGGATTAAGTACAGGATTTAACTCCTTATATAAGAAAGGATGTTAATGTGTTGGAAGTAGTTCAGAGAAGGTTTACTAAATTAATACCTGGAATGGGCAGGTTGTCTTTTGAGCAAGGGTTGGACAGGCTTGGATCTACTGGAGTTTAGAAGAGTGAAAGCAGACTTGTTTTTTAACATATAAGATCCTCGAAGTCTTGACCGGGTAGATGTGGAGAAGATGTTTCCTCTTGTGGAAGAACCTGGAACTAGGGATCACTGTTTAGAAATAAGAGTTTGCCCATTTAAGCAGAGATGAGGCAAAATTATTTCCCTCAGAGGGGCCATGAATCTTTGAAACTCTCTTCCTCAAAGGGCAGTGAAAGCATTGGATAGTTTTAAGACAAAGGTAGATAAATTCTCAATAAGCACGTGGGTGAAAGGTTAAGGGGTGCAGGTGGGAATGTGTATTTGAGGGTACAATTGAATGTGTACTTTAGCGGTGTAGGCAGGAATATGTATTTGAGGGATCACCCATGATCTTATTAAATGGTGGAGTAATCTCGGGAGGCTGACTGTCCTACTCCTGCTCCTAAATCGCGTGATCATTTTGCCAACTCCTTTTACAATATATTTTGCAAATTTTCCATTTGTAAGTTTGTCCATTGCTGGGTTTGAGAGCAGAATAAGCCGGTGATATTTGGGGTTCTCGACTATTTCATCCAAGGACCCTGCAAGGTGAACTCCTCTCCAGGTTATATCAGGTGATTAAACTCAAGTCACTGCTGAACCCTGGAGTTGCAGGGTTGACAGGTTGCGACACCTACCATGGGGCTGTTACTCTACTCCTCTTTTATCTCAATTCCTTTCCTTCTGTGTCCTGCAATTTTTTAATAAGTGCTTTCCTGCATTTAATTTCATTCACCAAGTTTTTAGTTTGGCCACAATGTACAAAGGTCACACTTACTGGGCTCAAGTGGATCTTGAATCACTGCTGGTACATTTCACCAGCAGTGCCCAAGCCTCTGCTCCATGTTGGCTGCAGCAGTGTGGAAGTTTTAAATCCATATTTCCTTCAATATTCATACATCTCAAGTTTATGGTGCTAACAGCGCCTGGTGCTAATTCAGGATTTATTTGTCAGCAACACAACAGAATTGACTCTTTTCAAACCTCTGGGATCATCAGTCCAAATGTGCAAACCAGTGATTAGGAAGCAGCATGGGAGTCGGTCATTCAAACCCTTGATCCTACTCAGTGATTCATTAGATTCTGGCTAATGAGTTGCCTCATTCTATTTGGCTGCCTTGGTTCCAAATTCCTTAATTGCTGCACTTAAAGATAAAGGGAAGATTTATTGTGGTTGAACACATGGACCCACATACCCTCTGGTGAAACAGATTCGGTTATTTTTGTGCTCATGTTTCTGGAGTTTAACATGGAGAGTGCAGCCTCAGACACACTCAGTCCCTGTTAGGAGTCACTTCTGTACTGCCATCTACTTTCTAAACTAACTGCAAAGTCTGCCCCTAAAGAAAACAGGGGGAATAGTCTGAAGCAACTGGGTCTTCTTTCTTGGGTTCCCAGGACAGGTTGTGATGTGGACCACAGAGCACTTTGTTTAAAGCACCCTTCCTTTAAAACCTCCATTTTGTTTGGCTTCTTATTTTGGTCTCGGAAAGAATTGCATTTATACTGTGTTTTTTCTCTCTCCTTTGGAATGGCCTTTACAACAGTTGTAGCCAATGTTGATAGAATTCACTACTACAGCCTTTGGTGTGCCAGCACAGCATTTGGCCTCTTCGGAAAAGAAGATCAAACCTCAAACCCAAGTGGCTCATAGCTCACCAGGTAACAGTAATTCCCACCCCCTGTATGTTTCTGAGACATGGACAGCAGGCACCTCAAAGCACTAGAGAGGTACCACCAATGCTGACTGTGCAAAATTGTTCAAATCCATTGGCAGAATGAGCGAACCAATGTCAGTGTCCTCTTCTGAGCCAACGTCCCCAGTACTGAGGCCGAAAGTTCACTCAGTCACCTCCAAAGAGAAAGCCACATCGTCTGCATACCTGGTATCAGACTCACAAAACCGTTACTTTATTCCAAACTCCATCACAGCCACAATATTACTAGGTGGGTAGAACAACCAATGCAAGGACACCCTCGAACTCCCTGAGAAAGTGTAGCATCCCCACCAACGTGAGGGGATTGCTGGCCCATGAACACTCAAAATGGAGAAGGAGCACTTGAGATGGCATTGAGAACTTTGAGTCCATCCACTGGGAGCCCAGAGAAGTCCAACAAACATCACTGAAGGAGCGCACCCCCCCTCCAGGACTACCCACCCCATGCATCAAGCGCCTCCTGCTCCAGCTGTGGGAGAGTCTTCAGGTCCCACATTGGCCTCATTAGTCACCTCAGAATCCACAGCACTGGAGGGGAAGCAAGTCAAGAAGAAGAAAAGAAATAAGAATGTGGAAGGGACAGCAGGAAATTTGAAATTCGCACACACGCATTGTCAATAGCAAGGCAACAATGCCAAAATAATAGTTTTCTGTAATATTAACTGAGGGATAAATATTAGCCAAGACAACGGGGGATAATTTCCTTTCTCTTCAAAATAGGGCCAAGGGTTTTTTTTTGTGTCCGATCAAAAAGTGATGGAACCTCACTTTGTCGCCTCATTGGAAAAGTGGCATCTCTGACAGTGCAGCGGACCCTCAGTACTGCACTGGGTGTAGGGGGATCACTTTTACAAACGATAAACCAGGACCCAGGTCTTTAAAAGGTGAGGTGTGGCCCAGCCAGCATGTTGTGTGTGAGGCTTGTCCTTGGACCACCTAGATACTCTTACAGAAGTCCTGCTGGCACGTGGAGTCTCTCCACGACTATTAGTTCCGGAGGTGTAGGAAGGGAGAACTGCCCAAGATGTTTTGTTCAGAGGTCAGTGTGTGCGTTTCACTGTGGACAGAAATTTCTGGGCCAAAGGAGACTTCAGAACAAATGCTGAAAACAGGGTACTGGATCTTCATAACTTGGGACGGTCCTGGCCAAGAATGAATGTTTACCCTCCAGTGAATCAGGTTCAGTTATGTTTGTGCTCATGTTTCTGGAGCTTAACATGAACCTGGAACTTGCTGACTAAAGAGCCAAGTCACAGCTGATATTTTATTGTTGGTTCAGCTCTAGGCAAAGCTTTTAGAAATGCACTGATGTGTTTCCACTTGAAAAGAAGTTCATGGAGGTTATGAGCTAACTCATTAATTTCCATGTCAGGTCAGGAGTCTACTGGTTAGCTCTGAATAGACAATACTTTGGAAGGTACAGAGGGTAAAACAAGTAATTCATAAAAAAGCAGATCATTTATTTAAAACATAAAATCTTGCAGTGATATGCTTGCCCATTGATCATTGATCTTAAGTAGTTACGTCTAACTGATTTCACTAAACATTGGTGAGTCATAATGGGAATCTCAAACCCAAAATATCAGCCAACGCTGGCTCATGATCTGCACCCCCCACCTCCCCTTAGCCACTGAGTTTCTCAATTTTCAAGTAAGTTTCCTTGAGGCTTACGAGCAGCAAGAATTATAAAGTATCCAGAATGTCTGTTGATTGTACTGAGTTAGGCAATGAGTTGAAGGCAGACAACACATGTGTAGGCTTTCAGCTGTGGTGTATAACTGGATGGGCCTACCTAGGCTGCAGCTCCCATCCTCAAAGACCCAAGGTTCCTCCAAACACTGGGGCTCAGAACCCAGCCTGGACTAGGATTAGCAATGTGACTGGGTGTTGGGTCAGGACCCAGGACAAGATTCCTCGTGACCAGAAAACCACGGACTATGTCAGACTTGGACCCATCTTCTGGGTTCAGGTCCAGATGCAAGTCCCTATCCTGAGACCCAAAAAGTGGGCATGGATCTGTGGCTGTTACAGTGAAGTGCAGTGCTGGTAGCACAAATCTCTCACCATATAACACTGGGATCAAATGCTAATGCGTATAGAAACTGTAATTGGAACTGGGATACAGTAATAGTGGAGGCAGGGTGGTTGCTGTATAACACGGGTTCAGTACAATACAACACTGAGTTACAATACAGATGTCACTCTAAAATTGGGATACAGCACCAGTGAGCACAGCTCTGTCACTGAATAACACTCAGATACAGGACTGGTGCTCAGGGTATAACACCAGAGTACAGTATAGGTGGGTAAAGATTAGTCACTGTATAATACTGAGGTACATACTTGTTACACAGCTCTGTCACTGTATAACAGTTGGAGAGAGCACTGGTGGAAAGGAGTGGCGAGTGAACCAGTTTTGGGGCAATAGGTGAAGCAATGAGGAGACAGTGAGGGGGCAGTGAGGACATGGTAAAGAAACAGCAAGAGTGCTGGCATTTGTGTCTTCACACATGGCTAAAAGTAAAATCTGGTTACAGTTATGCACAATTAAAATAAAATGTGTTTTTTCTTTGTGAACTTCAGAGGCTGTTTTTATTGTTAATCTGGACCATCCTGGGAAAGAAACAGTTTTGCACCATTTGTTTCTGGTTCAATGATCACACAGCAAACAGAGTAAATTTACTCAGGAATCAGAATCCATTTAAAGTGCAGCGGAAGGGGAAACTACAGCAGCTTCTTCCATTAAAATCAGGATAATTTTTCCAGTAAATTGCATTGGGTGGAGGAATTCCACATACAATTCATGTACGTAACATGAATCTCAGTCACTCACTGCAGGACAGTCCCCAGGCCTGATTAACAGTGGAGTTCCCCAGTCATTGCCTCTCCATCGAGGGACTGTGCCAATTAAAATATATTAGCTGCTGATATTTTTTCTCCTTTGGGAGAAATTATTCATTGTATACTTGGGAAGTTTTTGCTTCCAAATTACCACTTGCCACTTAAAAAAGGATCATTCAAAACCTACACATTGCTTATTTTCTAAAAAGATGGAGATTTATGTATTACTGAATTACCCCAGACCTACCCTGGTTTGGATTCCATCATTTTGTCATAATCCCCCTCTGCTGGGATGTCTGACAATGATGACAAATTGACTTTTGTGAATAAAGAAAGCTGATGATCATCTTTCCAAGGGCACAGAGTTCCTTAGAGCAAAGATACGTAACCAGGAGAATAATTATCAGATTTACAGAAGCCCAGTTGGTCAAAGAGCATTATATTAATCAGTATGGCCACAGGGCTTATAAGCTCACATAATAACCAGATATCACTGTGTGTGAGGGGAAATTCTCTTCCAAATCATAACAGTGATCAAAACTACTCCTTACTTTATCCAGTTAAAAAGGAAAGGAATGGTGGAAGATTGCTTCGGAAAGCTGTGGCAATGACATTAGTTAAATAAATTATGAACTCTTGAAAATGATCTACTTAAATTGATAAATTGGTAAATTGCTTTATTATTGTCACACTATTATTGGTACAGTGAAAAACTTCATTTTGTGTGCCATCCATACAGATCATTTCATTACAACAGTGCATTGAGGTAGTACAAGGGAAAACAATAACAGAATGCGGAATAAAGTGTTACAGCTACAGAGAAAGTGCAATGTAGGTAGACAATAAGGTGCAAGGCCATTATGAGGTAGACTGTGAGATCAAGAGTCCATCTTATCATTCTAGGGTACCGTTCAATTGTCTCATAACAACGGGATAGAAGCTGTCCTTAATTACTTTGACTGTCCATGGAACCTTGCCACCCCAGAAGCCATGACTGTTTCAGACTGAGATTGGCAGAGGTATGTTGTATGTTTTCATCTTAAGCAATGACTGCTGTAGCTGTATCCAGGTTTTCATCCTCTTTACAATTTCAGCACAGCAGTACATGCTGTTCGTGCTGTGTGCAGCGCAAAATGTAGAACATATAAGCTCAGGGATAGCTGTTTGATAAACAGCAGTCGCTCTGATTACAGGAGTGGGGCAAGAGTTGGTGAACACAGGCTAGCTGGCGTTAAACAGCTGCTGCAGTGGGCTTTGAACTTCAGTGTTGCGGGAGGTCCCCATCCCCCTAACCCACTGAATTACCCTAAAAGGAGAAGGGGCTGTTGTTCACCCCTTTGCCATTATGGAGCACCTGAAGGTTATCAGGACCAGTCCTGGGAATGAGGCCTGGAGAGTGAGGGTTGGGCATCAGGGTCAGGGTGAGAGCTGATAGGGAGGCTCATTTGCCGAGGATCGGTGGGGCGGGGCCAGCAGTGACTCAGGAGGTATGATTGGCTGGTGGAGGTTGGTGTTTAAGAGGCTGGTGGTCTGTGGTCATAGGTCGTAGGTGGGGAAGGGGTCGGGCATGGGATGAGAACTTGGGGAGGGTGGACATTGCTACTGTAGAAGGATGAAGACATTTACAATTATAAAGTTTAAAAGACATTTGGACAGGTACATGGATAGGAAAGGTTTAGTGGGATATGGGCCAAACACAGGCAAATGGGACTAGCTCAGGTAGGCAACTTTGTCAGCATGGACGAGTTGGGCCGAAGAGCCTGTGTCTGTGCTGTATAACTCTTTGACACTATAAGGAGGGCAGAGGCCCAAAGGATAGATGGTACAGAAACCACTTAAAGGGGTACTACCTGAATTGGGTTCCCATCACTAGCCTGAGACCTGCTCAGTGAGGCCCCCTTTAAGTCATACACAAGCAACCCTGTGAATGCCTGTTTAACACAGAACATAGAACACTACAGCACAATACAGGCCCTTCAGCTCACAATGTTGTGCTGACATTTTATCTGCACAAGTGGCCCTCAACTACCACTGGAAATTATGGAAGTGGTGTCTGGGCACACATGGCACACCACCGGACCCCACTGCATATGTCTGGATGCTCCATATATGAGATGTCACAGACACAAACACATGACACCGCGCAATCCAGCTTTTATACTTCTGTGATAGTGAATAATGAATGAATTTTTACAATCCCGCAGTATATAATCCCTCACCTTAGTTTTCACAAGCCTGGCCTAATCCTTTGAGATATGCAGTCCACAGTTTTTAAATAAGTTTCTCTGCAGATATTTTAGTCAGGGCCTATATATGAGATAATTTTTTGAGCAGCTTCTTCGGTGGTGAGAGACTCACCGGCATTTGTTTTATAATCTCAAGATCAGAGTGGGCTTGTAAACTCACAACACTCAGGGCCAGGACTCTTGCTGGGTATACCAAGCCAAATCTGTTGCAAGAAGTTACATGCTGAACTGAATAGGCAGATTTTTATTTTATGGAGCTGCAAGCAGACCTGGTGATCTGTGTTTGTACTTTCTCTGGTTCTTGCTATCTTCATCTTCAATGGGATTCAGCACTTTACAAACTGCCCCAGGCCATGGGCAGTTTATAATACATGATAGAACATGGATACAACTACTGGAATGATGTAAGGTTTCTGTGGAGGTTTTACACTCCATAGCAGGCTATCATTCCAGCCTTCTTGATAGAATGCTTCAGGGTAAATTTTCAGCCCATACAATCCCAATACAGAGCCTTGTACTACTGCCAGCAAGGTAATCATATCCACTTTTTGTTTGATAACACTGCTGTTGAATGCTTTGGTACATTTCATTATTTTACAGCTGTGACTCAATTGTTTTTGTTGCTGGATGAAGACAAATGAGTTTCTGATAAACCAACAGGTGGAAAGTAATGACTGTGTGTTACTGACATGTGTGGCTCTGTATGGTGTTATGAAAGCAAAAAATATAACTGTTAGTGCTGCTAATATATGTCTCTTAAACATATGATAGAACAGGAATCTTCCCATTTATAATGCACTAAGCTCTTCAATGTTTTATAGTGCTATCTACAGACAGAAATACAATGCCCTAGGAGTGAGGGGATAATGATCCAGGAATAACAAAAAAGAGCTACAGATTATGTCTGTGGCACTGTTAAAGAGAAACATTTTTAATGGTGTGAGAGAGGTAGCAAGATGGAGATATTTAAGACTGGAGTTGCAGATAGGAGGCATATGGTGACTTAAAGAGCAATTGATAATGGTGACCAGACCTTGGACGGGTTTGAACGAATGGAAGAGGACATTAAAATCACAAGAAGCCTTTGCGACTTAGTAAGTTCCAGGTTCTCCGCACAGATAGGGACGTGGGCTACAGCAGAATGAGTTGTAATTTGTCCAGCTTGGAGATCTGCAGCTGGCTGGAGGACCCTGTGAGATGAAAGCATGAATCAGGGTATCCTGCTGCAGTGGGAGGAACAGTTTTTCAAGGTCTGTTCTTTGTTGAATAGTACCTTCCAATATTTGCAATATAAACAGAAAATGTCAGAAACACTCAGCAGGTCAGGCAGCATCTGTGGAAAGAGGAACAAAGTTAATGTTTCAGGTCAGAGACCCTTCATCAGAACCGGGAAAGAGAGAAGTTTTAAGCTGCAGAGAAGACGGGGGAAGGACGGATGGGACAAAGGGAATATCTTTGATAAAGACAGACCAGAAACTCTAATTCTCTTCCCACAGATTCTGTCTGACTTGCTGAGGGTTTCCAGCATTTTATCTTTTTATATCAGGTTTGCAGTGTCTGCGGTGTTTTAAATCTCAACTTATATCCATTTTTGACAAAGAATTAATTTTCATTCTTAGAAGAACTTGTGGTCTTGATCTCAATCTCAGCCTGAAACAGTCATGAGTGCTGGGGTGACATTCAGTCTTTGGGTCTTAATGTACTGTGTTAAAGTCATCCACTAAAGTGCAGCATTGTGTCCTATTTGAGTATGTTAGTCATTCATGTGAGAGACTAAGCCAAGCAAAATCCACAGGTGACAATAGCACCTGGGCGATGGAACATTGTGCTGTATATGTTGGTACTGCACAGGGCTTCCTGTCCACTGAGAGCACTTTGGAACTTACTGTTCTGTGCTGTAAAAATGCCATTCCATATACCTCAGATTGTAAACTCATTTATGTGCAGTTACAAAGGGTCATTTTGACTTAGTGTGACAAGGCTTGTTTCACAGATCTTCCAAATGTAACAAAGAACATAAAAAATAGGGGCAGGAATCACCATATAGATCCCCCCACTCCCCGAGCCTGCACCACCATTTAATAAGATATGAGATGATCTGATCTTGACCTCAACATCACTGTCCTATTCCCCATAACCCTTGACTATCCTAAAGGGGCAAAAAACTACCCCAGTTTTGAATATATTCAATGGTTCAACCTCCACAAGTCTCTGGGATAGAAACTTCCAAAGGTGGATGACCTTGAAAAGAAATTCCTTCTTATCTCAGTTTCAATGGATGGGTGCCCTTTATTCTGAAACCATGCCACTTACATTTCTCCACAAGAAGAAATACCCTTGGCACCTAGCCTGTCAAGCACCCTCAGGGTCCTATATCCTTCAATAAGATCACTTCTCATCTTCTATACTCCAACGAATATAGAATATCACACAAGATGCTGGTGGAACTTGGCGGGTCAGGAAGGTATCCATAGATGCTGCCTGACCTGCTGAGCTCCTCCAGTATCTTAGATTCTAGATTCCAGCATCTACAGTCTCTTGTGTCCCCAGTGAGTAAAGGCCCAACATGCTGAACTGACTTTTTTTCTTTTGATTTCACTGGGTATTTTTTCATTGATTGAAAAAGAATATTTCAATTGTTTGAAAAATAAGCAAGTGACAATAATTGTGGAATAAGTTCAAATGTCTCTGATAACTGGACCAATTCTTTCAATGATCTATGTAATAGATTTCAAAAACTATATCATTGCTGGATTTATGAAATAAGAACAAAAATTGGTAAAAATATACTGTAGGTCAATCAGCATATTGAACTATTTTGTTCATTCCCTAACATTCTTCACAATTGTAAAAATGGTTTATAATTTATGTTTAATTATGTTTTTCTTGTGAATGCTGCTTCTCTGATGCTGCTGCAAGTAAGTTTTTCATTGCACCTGTGCATACATGTTCTTGTGCATACATGTTCTTGTGCATATGACAATAAACTTGACTTTAGACTTTAGACTTCATCCAGACCAGTACAGTAGGCCTGTTTGCTCTTCCAGCATCTTGTTGATAATATTCTATTTGTCCACTTTTCTCTCCGAAGGGTCAACTTGACAGTTAGTTGAGCATTTAACAGTTAAATACCAGAGGAGATCTAAGGCTAATCACGGTTAATTTCAATTTAATCTGAAAGCTGATATTTCTTTGGGCTGCAAGAAAATGTGATTGCACTGCCCAATGAATGTATCTCCCAGGGAAACAGACTAAAACACCCTTTCACCTATGTTATATTCTAATTCCAATCTATTAAATTGTGGGACAAGGAGCTCTTAGAGTGAACTCTGTAATGCTACATGAACTCCAGGACAACTTTGCCACAAGAGTTTCACATTGCATACACACACTAGTGAGTAAAGTAATGAGTTATTTTGATCTGCTTTAAACTACTTAATCACTATGTTTTGAATTGGCAACCTTAGTAACCTAACAACAGCCTGGATCTGTTGAACTTTTTGCCTTTGCAATTAAATTAAGTTTGAAGATGGTAGATGTTACTTGTGTTACAAATGGGGAGTTCTAGATCTCAACTTTGAATAATAAATGAAATGTTGAAGATAAATTTAAAAGTTAAATTGCAATGTCTCTCTTTTACATTATTTATAAGCAACCCTCTGAGAGAATTCTCGACATTCAGGTTCTCAGCTACTTGTGGAGGAGGTCGGCAGAACTCAGTTATAATGGGATTGCCTCACACTCATCTGTCTCTCCTTTAAGCGAGGTAGACTGAGCCAAGGGCTCACTGTTTACACACCAGCCTCAACCATTGCTACAGGTGCATTTCTGAGAATTCCATCTGGCCTGAATCCACTGAGTTTTAAGAAAGGATTCAAGATTTCTCCAGATTTAGCCAGTCAATGCCAATCTAAATTAATCCCCTCATTTATGTAGTCCACAACTCACTGCTGAAGCTCTCATTGTCCATCAATCGTTCGAGCAATTGGACAATCTGTGCTTTGTACCCCACTGGGGCAACACACGTACCTGCTATGTGCAGTATGTGTTCTGCCTACTGATGCACTAGGATGGCAAGGACCACCCTAGTTACTTATTTCAGGAGAAACCTATAGCCACCCCCACCCCCCCCCCCCCCCCCCCCCCCCCCGATTCAGGATCTACTTGGAACTCACATCAAGTGGCCTTGGGTAACTGAGGGGCGAACATCTTTGTTTTCAGTTTTTAACTGCCAGCTACCCTATTTCCCAATGTAAATGAATATTATGCTGCCTGCATAATGTCACCTTTCTCCAGCACTACTTTCCTATAACCATCAGGTTTTTGAACCTACCAGCACAACCCTAACCCTACTTCAGCAGCAGAACATGACGCACCACCTCTTGCACTACCATGACTTGTCTTTGATTGTGTCTTTTGTTTTGCACTAAGCTCCTCAAAGGGTTCAGGCACATCCTTCTTAATCCAAAAAAAGAGGCAAAAACTTCTTTGAAATAGCATGCTTATTTTTAGAGTAAAGAGATTCAAGCAAGCTTTAAAGAAAGCATTGAGAGAGAAGTCACAGCTCATTTTCCTGTGCAATTGGAACATTTAATGATAGGGATAGACTGGTCATATGAGAAATTACAGACATTTCTTCGTATCCTGTGATGATCCCACAGCTGTGTAATATTGGCATGCCTCCTCCCAGCTCTGCCTTTCTCCATAAGACTCCTGAAGAGCTCAAGAGAGAATCAGCCCTTGCTGTTTAATGGGATATTTCAGTTGAGGCTCAGGGTGGCTGTAGTAGATGGAATAGGCTGCCAGAACCAACAGGTTTATCCAGCTGGCCATTTTCATACGCTCTTAGTGAGTGACAAACCTCCCTTTGTAATCAACCAGCACTAAAGGCTTGAAGTGTGTCAAGTACTGTGATATCACGAGATTCACTTAAATCCATGTTGACAACATTTTGAGGACTCAGGGTACATCAGTCAGTGTCAGGTCTGGCTATTTTTAGTACAACTAAGAGGTATTTGAATATAATTGATTTGAGTTCCCATGACTGCACTTAGCATTCAAAATTGACAGAGTGTTAACTTAGCAATAAAGGACATAACCACGGCAGATGGATTGTACAAGAGATCCTGAACTTAAAGTATTTGTAATTAAAGGATTTATTTCTTTTCACCTTGTAGAACAACACTGGCCAGACTGGAAGTTCCCCTTCTATAGTTGCCCAAAAACCTTTGTGTGCTGAGGCTGCATGTTTCAGTGTATTTCTAAACAGGGCACAGTTTGATTTGGCAAAAAATATTTCAAAATGGACTTGGTAATCCTTGACACAGAGAAATAGCATGGGCAGTTATTCCTAAAAAAGTGAGGGAAGAGTAATATAGCTAGGATATCCACCATGAATGGTATGTCCTACGTCCTAGGAAGTACCAAGGAACAGAGGGGCCTTGGTGTACATGTCCAAGGATCCCTTCATAGGTAGATAAGAAGGTAGAAGGTACGCCAGCGTCTTTACTTTCTTACGAGGTTAAGGAGGTTCAGCTTGTCACCAAACACTCTAGCAAACTCCTACAGATGTACTGTTGAAAGTGTCCTGACTGGTTGCATCGTGGTCTGGTACAGCAATTCGAATGCGCAGGAATGTAAGAAGCTGCAGAGAGTAGTGGACTCAGCACAATACATCATGGGCACATCTCTCCCTGCCATCGGTAGTATCTACGTGAGGTGCTGCCTCAAGAAGGCAACATTTATCATCAAAGCTCCCACCATCCAGGCCATGCCATCCTCTTGCAGCTACCATCGGGCAGAAGGTTCAGAAGCCTGAAGTCCCACACTGCCAGGCTCAAGAATGGCAACTTCCCTTTAACCGTTTTGTTCTTGAACCAACCAGCACAACCCTAATCACTGCAGTATAGCAACACTATGACCACTTTGATCACTTTGCACTATAATGGACTTTGTTTATTTTTGTTCTAATTGTGTTCTCTCTTGTAAAAATTGTGTTTAACTGATGTTTAATGTATGTTTTTCTTTTGAACGCTTCTTGTATGATGCTGCTGTGAGTGAGTTTTCATTGTACCTGTGCATACATGGACTTGTGCAAATGACAATAAACTCGACTTTGACTTTGGTTAAGAAGGCATATGGGATACTTGCCTTCATTAACCATGGCAAAGAATAAAAGAGGAAAGGGGATAGGGTACAGTTATATAAAACTTTAGTTAAGAATACCGTGTGCAGTTCTGGTCGCCACATCATAGGAAGGACATAATTGCACAGAGAAGATTCTCCAGGATGTTGCCGGGATGGTGGGGTTCAGCTGTGAGGAGAGACTGGATAGGCTGGATTTGTTTTCTTTGGAGCAGAGACTGCCGAGGTGGGACTTGACTGATGTATACAAAGTTATGAGGGGTGTAGATGGGATAGATAGTGAGAAACTTTTCACCTTAGCAGAGGCGTCTACAACCTGAGAGCAGAGTTTTAAGGTAAGGAATAGGGGATTTAGAAAGGATTTGAGGAGGATTTTTTTCATCTAGAAGATGGATGAAATGTGGACTGTATAGCCCAAGTGGGTGGTGGAGGCAGCTACTCTTACAGTTAGGGAGTGTTTAGATGAGCACATGAAACACCATGCATAGAAAGCTATGGACCAAGTGCCAGAAAATGGGATTGGAAAAGAAAGGTCCTTGAAGGCTAGCACAGACAAGGCGGGCCAAAGGGTTACAAACCTAGACAGTCTTTCCTGTGTCATATTAAGTACAGGGGAGAAAATCAAAGAAATCTGAAATAAAGGGTAGAAAGTACTGGGAACTCTCAGCAAGTTAGGCAGTATCTGTAGAAGGAGAAACTGTTAACGTTTCAGGACTGCCCTGCTTATGACTTCAAATCCATCAATATGGTTGACTTTTAATTGCTCCAGGGGCTGAGATTTCTAGAAGTCCTGGTGGAAATATTGCATTTCTTCAAAAAGACTTGAATTTTTCCTCTGTCCACCTGTAAGCTTCTTCCTTTAAATGTAAAGAGGGCAGAGTGTTGTTACATGGTCCGTCATCTGATCAGGATTCCCACAGTCACATTCCGCAAAGCTCCTAAAACACCATTTGTGCATCAGGTTCCTGCAGCGATTGTGCCCAGCTTATTTCCAGGAACTTCTGATGTTTTTTTGTGGAGTATGACTGTGACTTGTGACCTCTGTGAAGTTAAGATTTGTTGTTGCTTCTTTCTCTCTTTAACCCGGCGACTGAGAGCTGAACTGCAGTGCCTCATCATTGCCCCATACTGCACAACCAGGATTTGAAGATAAAGGGTTTCTGATCTGCGTGGCTCAGTACCAACTGGGCACTGCACTCACCCACATAGCCAGAGCATCTTCAGCCAGCTCCTGGATTTTCCTTTTGTCTGCTGATGTTTTGCAAGGAGGGAGATGCACTGAGCAAAACCGCGTGATAAGCTAACAAGCAGAATGATAAATATACAGGAGGAAGACTGACTGTGTAGCGATGGGCTACACACTGAGCTAGAAATAACGACACGCAGTCGGTAGGTTGCACTCGAGACTGGTTTTTGCGAACCTCGCCGCGCTGGCTTTTAAACAGTTAAGTTCCCACCCTCTCTGGGCGGCGATGACATCAGAGGTGCACCACCAGAACCTCTTCCTGCGCGTGGGCTTTCTCCCCTTGCTGGTGGAGGAGAAGGCCCAGCGCCATTTTGTGGCTGGCCTCTCTGCCGACGCACGCACCGTTTTCAGAGCCGGTTCGCCTGCATGGAAGGTGGGTCGCCACATAACCCCACCCCCACCCCCCCCACCCTGGCAATACACCCCCCGAAGTCCACAGACTGGATCAGTCACTGTTTGGGTGGTCTGTCTCTGCGCTGCGGGGCCTGAACCTCAACCGGCTGTGCCAAGTCCACATGGGCCGGTTTGAGCCAGTCCACCGTGAAAACCTCCTCTTTCCCCCCAGTGCCTAGAACGAACATGGACCCGTTGTTCCTGAGCACTTTGAATGGCCCCTCATATGGCCGCTGTAACGGTGTCCGGTGTGTGCCCCTCTGTACAAATACAAACTTACAGTTCTGCAGGTCTTTGGGTACGCAGGTCGGGATCTGTCTGTGCCGTGAAGTCGGTACGGGGGCCAGGTTGCCGAGCCTCTCGTGTAGTCTGTCCAGGACTGCCGCAGGTTCTTCCTCTTGCCCCTTTGGGGCTGGTATGAACTCCCCTGGGACAACCAGGGGTGCGCCGTACACCAGCTCGGCCGACGAGGTGTGCAGATCCTTTGTGGGTGCTGTGCGGATTCCAAGCAGGACCCAGGGGAGCTCGTCCACCCAGTCAGGCCCTTTTGGACGAGCCATGAGAGCTGACTTCAAGTGACGGTGGAAACGTTCCACTAGTCCATTTGACTGTGGGTGGTAGGCAGTTGTGTGGTGTAACTGTGCTCTCAACAGGCTGGCCACAGTCGACCACAGACTGAAGGTGAACTGGGTGCCTCTGTCGGAGGTAATGTAGGCCGGTACCCCCAAGCGTGCTACCCAGGTCGCAATCAGCTCTGGGGCACAAGTGGTGTCAGTGAGCGGGGCCACTTCCGGCCACCTTGTGAACTGGTCTACCATAGTTAGGAGGTACCACACTCCCCTCAACACTAGCAGGGGCCCCACGATATCCACATGAATATGGTCGAACCTCTGGTGGGCGGGTTCAAAATGCTGTGGCGGGGCTTTGGTGTGCCGCTGCACCTTGGCTGCTTGACACTGCGCACACGTTTTGGCCCATTCGCTGACCTCTTTGCGAAGGCCGTGCCACACGAACCTGCTGGAGACCATCTGGACGGTTGTCCTCATAGATGGGTGCGCCAAACTGTGTACAGAGTCGAAAACCCGCCGCCACCAGGCTGCCGGGACGACGGGGTGAGGTTGGTCGGTAGCCACGTCGCACAGGAGGGTCCTTCCACCTGGGCCTACCAGGAAGTCTTGCAGCTGCAAACCCAAGACTGCGGTCCTGTAGCTGGGCAACTCGTCGTCTGCCTGCTGTGCCTCCGCCAGTGCTACATAGTCCACCACCTGGGACAGGGCCTGGATAGCTGGCCTGGAGAGTGCATCCGCCACGATGTTGTCCTTTCCCGAGACATGCTGGATGTCCGTCGTGTACTCAGAGATGTAGGGCAGATGTCACTGCTGGCGGGTCAACCAGGGATCGGACACCTTCGTGAATGCGAAGGTCAACTGTTTGTGGTCCGTGAACGCGGTGAAAGGCCTGCCTTCTAAGAAGTACCTGAAATGTCGGATTGCCAGATATAGCGCCAACAGCTTCCGGTCGAAGACGCTGTACTTGAGTTCGGGTTGCCACAGGTGCCTGCTGAAGAATGCCAGGGGTTGCCAGTCCCCCTCGATGAGCTGTTCCAGCACCCCACCGACTGCCATGTTTGATGTAAGGGTGGTTGGAACGTCCATTCTGGGGTGCACCAGCATCATGGCGTCTACCAAGGCTTCCTTGGCTTGAATGAAAGCGGCCACGGCCTCTTTGTCCCAAGTAATGTCCTTGCCTTTACCCGACATCAGGGTGAACAAAGGGCGCATGACACGGGCTGCTGAGGGGAGGAAACAGCGGTAGAAGTTGACCATACCCATGAACTCCTGCAACCCTTTGACTGTGTTGGGCCGGGTGAAGTGGCGGATCGCGTCTACCTTGGCGGGCAGGGGTGTTGCCCTGTCTTTGGTAATCCTGTGGCCCAGGAATTTGATGGTGTCGAGTCCAAACTGGCATTTGGCCAGGTTGATTGTGAGGCTAAAATCACTCAGGTGGGAGCAGAGCTGGTGGAGGTGGGACAGATGCTCCTGACAATTTCTGCTGGCTATGAGGATGTCATCCAAATAGATGAACGCGAAGTCCAGGTTGCGTCCCACTGCATCCATTAGCTGCTGGAACATCTGTGCGGCATTCTTCAGGCCGAATGGCATTCGGAGGAACTCGACCAGGTCGAATGGGGTAATGAGTGCTGTCTTGGGGATGTCTTCAGGGTGTACCAGGATTTGATTGTATCCCGGACGAGGTCCACTTTGGAAAAGACACTTGCCCCGTGCAGGTTTGCTGCAAAGTCGGGTATGTGCGGCATGGGGTAGCGGTCTGGGGTTGTAGCCTCGTTCAGTCAACGGTAGTCGCCGCATGGTCTCCAGCCCCAGGCTGCTTTGGGCACCATGTGCAGGGGGGAGGCCCATGGGTTGTCTGACCTCCATACGATCCCCAATTCCTCCATCCTCTTGAACTCCTCCTTCGCCAGGCGGAGCTTGTCCGGGGGAAGCCGTCATGCACGGGCGTGGAGTGGTGGTCCCTTGGTCAGAATGTGGTGCTGTATTCCGTGTCTGGGGATGGCTGCCGTGAACTGCGGTGCCAGAACCGATGGGAGGTCCGCCAGGATTCTGGTGAATTCATTGTCCAACAGCGTGATGGAGTCCAGGTGTGGGGCCGGCAACTTGGCTTCGCCCAAGGAGAATGTCTGGAAAGTCTTGGCATCGCCCAGCCTTTTCCCGTGCAAGTCGACCAGTAGGCTGTGAGCTCGCAAGAAGTCCACCCCCAGGAGTGGTTGGGCCATGGCGGCCAGTGTGAAGTCCCACATGAACCGGCTGGCGCTGAACTGCAACTGCACTGTGCGGATGCCGTAGGTTCGTATTGTGCTACCGTTTGTGGCCTTCAGGGTGGGTCCCGGCTCCCTGTTGCGGGTGTCGTACCCCGTAAGGGGTAAGACACTGATTTCTGCTCCGGTGACAACCAAGAAGCGGCATCCTGACTGTTTGTCCCAGACATACAAGAGGCTGTCCTGGTGGCCAGCCGCCGTAGCCACTAGTGGCGGCTGGCCTTGGCGTTTCCCGGGAACTCGCAGGGCGGGCGACTCCGGCGGGCTTCTGTGCCCCATCGCTGGTGGTAGAAACACTACTGTGCATTGGCCTCCTCACTCCTGCCTCTGGGTTGTGTGCGCTCCATTGCCGGGCCTGGTCTGTCCTGCCGTTGGGCACGTGGCTTGGTAATCTGTCTGATGGACGCCCCGCTTTCCTTCTTGGCTTTCCACAGCACGTCTGCCTGGGCCACCACCTCCCAGGGGTCACTGAAATCTGCGTTGGCCAGTAGCAGATATATGTCCTCGGGCAGTTGCTCTAGGAACGCCTGCTCGAACATGAGGCAGGGCTTGTGTCCGTCAGCCAAGGCCAGCATCTCGTTCATTAATGCTGACAGCAGCCTGTCTCCCAAACTGTCAAGGTGCAGCAAGCGGGCACCTCGTTTCCGCCGTGAGAGGCCGAAGGTCCTTATGAGCAGCGCTTTGAGTGCTGCATATTTGCCTTCCTCCAGGGGCGACTGTATGAAATCCTCAACCTGGGCGGCTGTCTCCTGGTCAAGGGAGCTCACCACGTAATAGTAATGCGTGGAATCAGAAGATATCTGCTGAATCTGGAACTGGGCCTCTGCTTGGTCAAACCACAAGCGTGATCGCAGCGTCCAGAAGGGTGGCAGTTTTAGCGAAACTGCATGAATGGATGAAGAGTCAATCATCTTCGGTCCAAATCCTGTTTGGACCATTGGGGTCACCAATGTAGCAATGGGCTACGCACTGAGCTAGAAATGACAACGCACAGTCGGTAGGTTGCACTCGAGACTGGTTTTTGCGAACCTCGCTGCGCTGGCTTTTAAACAGTTAAGTTCCCGCCGTCTGCGGGCGGCGATGACGTCAGAGGTGCACCACCAGAACCTCTTCCCGTGCGCGGGCTTTATCCCCTCACTGGTGGAAAAGAAGGCCCAGCGCCATTTTGTGGCTGGCCTCTCTGCTGACGCGCGTGCCGTCTTTGGAGCCAGTTCGCCTGCATGGCAGGTGGGTCGCCACAACAGTAAGATGGTTATGTGGAATTCATTGATCTCTATCCTCCCATCGGTGGTTTGAGTTTCCAACTATGAGTCAGTAGCACGCCTGGTTTGGGCTCAAATTGCAGGCAAGAGCTCAGTGGTGTAGAGGGATCAGATAGCCATTCCTATTATAGCTTTCCCATTTATAGTCTTCCCCTCAGGGTTCAGGGTGAGGAATGCCCTGCTGAGGCAAGGTTGGCTATTCCAGCCACACACGTCAAGGGAAGTCCAAAGAACAATGTGTTTAGCAGCAGACTATTCCCTCATAGGAAGGAAACTGATGTAATGGCCCCCACTGCCACCCCACCGTAATAACCAATCAACACCACTGTCTTTGTTGCATATAGGTTTATGTGTTCTGGGTGTTGGGAGGTTGGAATGGGTAGGATTTGGTGGACAATGTCTTTCTGCCAACTTCCTCTCTTCTGCAGTCAGCGTGGGTGGAAGGGATGGGCTTGGTATTGGTTCCTCCAGAAAGTACCTGATTCCATTTTGCCGATAATCCTCTAATGAATCCATGCCCAGTACTAACCCTCCGCCAGTATATAGTTTGCAATTTCTGTAATATCTTCCCATGACCCAATTTTAAGGGCCAAATTTTAAAAACAGTCCTTGAGATCAAAATGCCAAGGAATTGAACTTTCAGGTATTTATTATCTAGGTCAATAGGGTTAGGGTTAGGGTTAGGATTAGGGTTAGGGTTAACACCACCCACATCTCCACCCTACTCTCAGTGAGGCAATAATGTGGCAATCATTGGTAATCATTAATACTGGCGTTGCAACAACAATCTTGCACTCAATGTCACCAAGACCAAGGAACTGATTGTGGACTTCAGGAAGGGGAAGTCGGGAGAACACACACCAGTCCTCATAGAGGGGTCAGCAGTAGAAAGGGTGAGCAACTTCAAGTTCCTGGGTGTCAACATCTCAGAGAATCTATCCTGGGCCAAACACATTGGTGCAATCATGAAGTCGGCACGCCAGTGGCTCTACTTCGTTAGGAGTTTGAGTGAGCGGATTTGTTATGTCACCAAAGACTCCTGCAAATTTCTACAGATGTACGGTGGAGAGCATTCTGACTGGGTGCATCACCGCCTGGTATGGAGGCTCCGCAGGATCACAAGAGGCTGCAGAGGGTTGTAGACTCAGTCAGCCCCATTGTGGGCACAACCTTCAAGAGGCGGTGCCTCAAGAAGGTGGCATCCATCACTAAGGACCCTCACTATCTGGGACATGCCCACTTCTTGTTACTACCATTGGGGAGAAGGTACAGGAGCCTGAAGACCCACATTCAATGATTTAGGAACAGCTTCTTCCCCTCCGCCATCAGTTTTCTGAATGGCCCATGAACTGCCTCGTTATTCCTTTTTTTTGCACAATTTATTTATTTTGTAATTTATAGTAATTTTTATGTCTTTGCACTGTACTGCTGCTGCAAAACAACAAATTTCATCTCATATGTCAGTGATAGTAAACCTGATTCTGATATTCCTTTCATAAGCAATATCCCAAATAGGAAAGAGCTCCGATTACAACCAGCGCTCAACGCTGAGTGTGACAGGGCTGGCAGATACCGCACTTGTTTAACTGTTGCTGCAAACCTCTCAGTTAAAAGATCAAATAGTTCAACTCCACAACTGGATTCACATTCGAGTGCCAAAGACCTCAGCTGAACAGTTCTAGAGTCATAGAGTCATAGAGAGATCAGCATGGAAACAGGCCCTTCGGCCCACTGAGTCCATGCCAACCATTAACCACCCATTTACTCTAATCCTACCCTAGCCCATTTTATTCTCTCCACATTCCCGTCAACTCCACTCCTCACCACCACTCCAGAATGTATCACTCACCCACACGAAGGGCAATTTACAGTGGCCAATAAACCTACCTACCTGCATGTCTTTGGTATAGAACATAGAACATTATAGCACAGTACAGGCCCTTTGGCCCACGATGTTTTGCCGACACTTTATATCTATCTAATATCTATCTAACCCTTCCCTCCTACATAGCCCTCCATTTTTCTATCATTCATGTGACTATCTAAGAGTCTCTTAAATGTCCTTAATGTATCTGCCCCCACAATCTTTACCGGCAGTGCATTCCATGCACCCACCACTCTCTGTGTAAAAAACTTACCCCTGACATCCCCCTTATACCTTCCTCCAGTCACCTTAAAATTATGCCCCCTCGTGTTAGCCATTGTCACCCTGGGAAAAAGTCTCTGACTGTCCACTCGATCTATTTCTCTTATCATCTTGTACACCTCTATCAAGTCACCTCTCGTCCTCCTTCTCTCCAAAGAGAAGAGCCCCAGCTCGCTCAACCTATCCTCATAAGACATGCTCTGCAATCCAGGCAGCATCCTGGTAAACCTGGTATGTGGGAGGAAAGCAGCCGGAACACCGAGAGGAAACGCATGTGGGCACAGGGAGGACATGCAAACCCCACACAGATAGCACCGGAGGTCAGAATAACCTGGGTTGGTGGAGATGTGAGGCAGTGGCTCTAATATCAGTACCAATGTGTCACCCTGTGTTGTTCTGTTTTATTTATATCTTATACGTGGCAACTGTATCGATAATCTGCTCCATCTTTTTTTAAATATTATAGTTTGTGCCTCTTTTGGAGTACCTTTGTAAAACATACACTGATTCACAGACTAACTAGACTATGTTATGCCCTCTATGCTTTCTCTGTACATTTGCCCAGCTGATGTTCCTTGCTAACTTTATTTTTGCCACATTCAGTGGTTACTCCACCCATCTCCACCCTCCACATAAGAACATGATCATGAACCCTTACAAGTCAAGCCAATCACTGCTTAAAGGGGCATTACCTTTTGATGGTGTCTTGTTAAATCCTTGCTGGGTCCATGTGCAGAAGGGTATGGATTCATGCAGTTTATGGCATTAGCACATCAATGTATTATGTGCAATCCTTCTCATGTTCCGCTGCAAAAACTAATGGTGTGAAAGCTGGAAAATATGAAGTCAAAACAAAAATTGTTGGAAGTGCTCGGCAGAAAAAGTACCGGCGGTGGCAAGGTAAATAACATTAACATTTCAGGGCTATGACCAGGCATCAGAACTGCTCTGATCAGTTGTGAAGGGCCGTGGACTGGAAGTACAACACTATGATGCTGTCTGACCTGCTGAGTGTATCCAGCATTTTCAGTTAATAGAACATAGAACGGTACAGCACAGGACTAGGTCCTTGGCCCACAATGTTGTGCCGAACTAATTAAACTGGTAGTTAAATGCTTAACTAAACTCGTCCCTTCTGCCTACACAATGTCCATATCCCTCCAATTTCGTGCCTATCTAAGAGCCTCTTAACGCCTCTAATGGTATCTGCTACCACCACCACCCTGGCAGCACATTTCAGGCACCCACCACTCTTTGTGTAAAGAACATGTCCCACACATTTCCTTTGAACTTACCCCCTCTCACCTTAAATGCATGCCCTCTGGTATTAGACATTTTGACCCTGGGAAAAAGATACCAACTGTCTACTCTGTCTATGCCCTTCATAATCTCATAAACTTCTATCAGGTCTTCAATTCTCCGAAGAAAATAACACATGTTTGTCCAACCTCTCCTTATAGGACATGCCCTCTAATCCAGGCAGCATCCTGGTAAACCTCTTCTGCACCCTCTCCAAAGCCTCTACATCCTTCCTATAATGGGGTGACCAGAATTGAATGCAATACTCCAGATGTGGCCTAACCAGAGTCTTATAAAGCTGCAAGCCTAATATTTCCAATATTCTGGAAGTCATACATCAAACTGCAATGGCACATGTTTATGCCAGGTAAGATACTTGTCAAAGTAATAAAAATGTCCCCAAAAATGTATTCACAGCTGACTCACAACCTCAATTTTCCTGCACTCTGTCCTGTGTAATAGTTTTCCATCCAGTGACTTCTAATGGATCTGATGGACTCCAAGTTCAGCTGAGTACCTGAGGACAGTGGACAGAATGCATCCACCTACAAGCTCCTCTCCCAGGTAAGACTAAGGTAGACAAAGTGCAGTGGGTGAAGTTTATTCTCAGTCTACTCCCCCAAGTAGGGTGAAGAGGAAAGCAGGTTTTTTCTCACTCTGGTGATGGGCAAGGGCCGGGGTCATTATGTTGGCATCACTTTCTCCTTGACATCACTGTGAGTGGTCAATGCTGCTCCTTTACGAATGAGGTAAGTGTACCCATTGGAATAGTTTTAATGTTGGTCTTCTTCAATTGCCCCACCTCTCGTGTAGCAGGTGACCATTTGGTGGGCTGAACTATTTATGTTGTTTTTTTTGTTGTCTAAGAGACCTTTCTTTGCAGCACAACTGTACAGTGAGCACTCAACAAAACCCTCCACTTGTCGGAAACCCTGCTGGGAAGGTCAGTTAAGATTATGAGGGAAAGGTTTGCCCTGCCTCTGATTCTGCTGCTGTCTTCACTGCTCTGAGTATTAACCTGATCTTTTGAGCAGGCCCTCTGCTGAATCTGACGTATCCTCTTTCCGTATACAGATTGTGGCCCAGTGCCATCACTGGAACATCACCTCCTACTTTAATCTGTGGTCTAAGGTGGGGCCAGCTGTTATCAGGCCAGACCTGCCTGCTGGGGACTGTTGGCTGGGAGAAGCTCGTGAGGAAGCAGCCCTTTTAATGTGGCCCAATGGGAGCAGGAAAGCTTGCAAAAGAAAATCTGGATCTTCCTTAACTGGAGGCTTGCTGTTTCCAGCTGAGTGGTTTTATTCTAACTTTCCCTCCACCCTTAACTCGACCTCAAAGAACAATAAAGCCTCCTGGCTATGATCTCCCGTGAAAGTTGTTTATTAAATCTGACCCAGGCACATCCACTGCAGTAGCCTGTTGCGTAAACAGTGTCTCGGGAGTTTTGTGGAATGTGGCTGTGGTGATCCTGATTGAAATATGGACACTCTGACCTCTTTATGTTTGTGACATTGTCTGAGCCCTGTCACAGAGGAGATTACCCGGCAGACAGAGGAAGAGATTCAAGGATGTGCTCAACAGCCTCCTTGATGAAATGCAATGTCCCCACTGACTCATGGCTCATGACCACTCAAAGTGGAGAGAAAGGATTCAGGAAGGTATTGAGAACCTTGGTTCCTACCTCAGCAAAGGAACACCACGGACCACCTCTTGGACTTGTCTCTGATTGTGTTTTCATCGCACTAATGTCTTGTTTTGCAAGTCTTTTTTTTCACTGCCTTGTATAATTTATGTATCACTTATGTTCTGTGTGTTGTTGTCTGAACCTACATGCCTGTGATGCTGCAGCAAGCAGGTTTTTTGTTGTGCCTGTACCTCACCGTACTTGTGCACATGACAATAAGCTCAACTTGGCTTGACTTGATGCGTCTGGAGCACACAGACTGTCTGCATAAACAGTGGAAGGAGTACGATACTTCACGAACTACCCACCCACAGGACGATACTTCACGAACTACCCATCCTGAGGCCCCAGTGAGAACCTCTCACCCCATCGATGGAAGAGTCTGTAGTTCCCATCAGCCACCTCAGAACCAATAAAACCGGAATGGAAGTAAGTCATTCTTGATCCTGTGGGACTGCCTGGAAAGAAAGAGAAGAAGAAGAAAGGACTTACCTTTTCCTGGTTAGCTGAGGTGAAACAGAAACTAGCAATGTGGGAGCAATGCTCTCACCCGACTGTGGTCATCAGGTGTAAGGTTCTCTCAGTATAACTATAGATGACCATCATCCATTTCACCTTAAGTTCCAAAATGGATTGTGCCCGTGGGAATGTGACGTACATATCTCCAGAGAAAAAGGGAGAAAATGTACCTACATGGTCTTCATCCCTCTGGCTCCCTTTGTGCATGGCTGCATCAAGCAGTCCCCTAGTTACACAAAACACTAATTCTCTCCAAGATCCAAGATTCAATCAGTCCCCAGTGTTGTGAAGAATGGGCCTGTCCCTGTGGCCACAGAACACTCTGTCCAAAACAAACTGCTGGAGGAACTCAGTGGGTCAAGCAGTATCTGTGGAGGCAAAGGGATAGTCGACGTTCTAGTTTGAGAGTCCTGATGCGGGGCACGGTCCCTCTGCCCTCACAGATGCAGCTCGACCAGCTGAGTTCTTGCAGCAGTTAGTTTTTGCTCCAGATTCCAGCATCTGCAGTCTCTGGTGTCTCTACTGAACATTCCATTCAGTTGGGCTCTGCCACTCTGCCCATTACTCCTGGAAATGTTTGTGCGGAAGTCAATCAGGCAGTGGTCTGCACACAAGGTCCCCAGGGCATTGCAGGTGAAGGAGACCGTGGATCCTGTCGGATGGTTCCGAGTAGACTCAGCAGAATTCTTCACCATCAGAACTTTCAATCAAGTACCAAGACTTAGAATTGTTGTTCCAGGACAGCCCAATGGGAAAAAAGACCACCTCCCCTACCCTTTCCACATCTCCCTACTGTAGGCACAGTAGTGTAGCGGTTAGCATAACGCTTTAAAGCGCCAGTGACCCGGGTCCAATTCCGGCCGCTGTCTGTAAAGAGTTTGTATGTTCTCCCCGTGTCTGCGTGGGTTTCCTCCGGGTGCTCCGGTTTCCTCCCACATTCCAAAGATATACGGGTTAGGAAGTTGTGAGCATGCTATGTTGGTGCCGGAAGTGTGGCGACACTTGCGGGCTGCCCCCAGAGCACTCTACGCAAAAATGATGTATTTCACTGTGTGTTTCGATGTACATGTGACTAATAAGGATATCTTATCTTATCCTATCTTATCTTATAACCACCCGACTGCAAGGGACTGTGCACCCTATCACCTACCATT
Source organism: Pristis pectinata (assembly GCF_009764475.1). Classification (NCBI taxonomy): domain Eukaryota; kingdom Metazoa; phylum Chordata; class Chondrichthyes; order Rhinopristiformes; family Pristidae; genus Pristis; species Pristis pectinata. The sequence continues at coordinate 14,624,240 of NC_067432.1, forward strand.
CTCACTGGCCAGCCAGGTTGCATCTGACTGTAATGGAAATATTGCTGTTGCAATTGATTGGCCGAACTCTGAGACTAGGAAATACTGAGCCACTAAGCCACCCCCATCTCCCAATAAAACAGTTTTTTTTTAAATTTCAGAAATAGACTTTATTCATGATAAAAAAAAATATACACAAAGGAAGAACAGTGCAAGACCAAAATCTTAACATTCATGGTCGTTACATTCAGTAGTATAAACTTGAAAGATAAACACAAACATAGCACCATTGCCTTTCACATGGCTCCCTGAGGTGATACCCCTTTCATTGTTTGAGGGGTTTCCCCACCCACCTCTGCCCCTCCAGGTGCGGTATCGGAAGGAGCCCAGACTGTGGTCCTTCCCCACAGAGCCTTAGCATTGGCTGCACCGAGCTTCAGTGTGTCTCGGCCTTGTGGCATTGGGCTAGTCCTTTGTGAAAGACGACTTACGTTCCTCATTTCCAGTGGACGTCTTTTGGTTGCAGCCCCGGGAGGGGGAGCGTGAATTTCCTCCCGTCGCAAAGATATGTTAAATGAGTATTCTCAATTGCCCCAAGTATGATGGCTTATGGGAGATTCAGGGGGAATTTGATGGGCATGTAGAAGGGCACCAGGGGCATGTCGGTGAGAACAGGTTAATGGGAAATAATTGAGTGAGTGGGATTGATTGGATTTTTTAACTAAAACTTTAAACTTTATTTATACAGCACAGTAACAGGCCCTTCCGGCCCAACAAGCCCACACTGCCCAATTACACCCATGTTAACCTACTAACCCGTATGTCTTTGGAATGTGCGGGGAAACCAGAGCACCCAGAGGAAACCCACGCAGTCACGGGGAGAACGTATAAACTCCTTACAGAAAGCGGCAGGAATTGGACCCCGATCGCTGGCACTGTAATAGCGTTACGCTAACCACTATGCTACCATTGCATAGACTTGATGGGCTGAATGACCTCCTTCTATGTCATGAGAATATGAAAATTATCATCCAAAGAAATAAATTGTCTTTATAAGTAAAAATATTATGTAGTGTCCTTCACAACCTGATATTTCTTTTGTGCTGGAGACACAAGAGACGGCAGGTGCTTGAATCTGGAGCAAAGAACAAACTGCTGGAGGAACTCAAGAGGGTTGAGCAGCATCTATGGGGGGAAAGGAATTGTTGATGTTTTGGATCAAAGCCCTGTTGGCTGAACAGAGAACTCTCACAACATTTTATTTGAACACTCAGAACATATCAATGAGCTTCACATCCAGTGAACTGCTCTTTGAAGTCAAGTCATTATTTCTGTTATTATGATAAATGTGGACACACAGCAAAAGCACCAGAGAATGAGCAACGATTGCCCTCAATCGGATTTATTAAATGTGTGAATAGAGAACCTGAATTTTGAGGCAAAGTACAATGTGGTGGTGTTAATGTATGCCATGATTAGCACTACTGACTGCGAATGAATTCCTAGACAACAGTAAGTTGTTTATTTTTGTTTAATCAGATTGATGCTATTTAATGGGTTTTACCTAATTACTGTTAGCTATGGCTTTGGGTATAAAGTGGGCCATGTGCATGGGTGTAAGGAACTTATACTTCTTATAGATACGGTCATATCGCTCACGTTGTTGATTTAACCCATTTGTACTGATTGCATTGGCCACTTTCTTCCTGGTACACTGTGCCAGCTCACTTTCACCTCTGGTAACACCGAGGATTTTATTTGGAGACTCTGGTATTTAATGACAATTGTTGGGGTTCCAGGGATTCTGGAACAATCCCTGGATCATTACAGATGGAAAGGCCATCCAAGAAACACACATGTGCCCAGGCTGCACATGTGCTGAATTGAAGTCTGTATCTTGGAAAATCTCAAGGTCTGCTTACTAGGTATGCAAAAGGAGACAAAATCTGATGAAAGTGGAGGACCAAAACACTAAGGCAATTATAATTCATCCTGTACCAAGTACAAAACCCCAACACTGGAGAAGCCCTCCTTTGCTGAACAATTTTTGCTTTGACTCCACTTACTTTTGCCAGATACAGAATACCAGGTAGAGGTGGTTAGTGTTACAGATGGAGACTGGATTGGCCTCTGTCTGAAGACGATGAGTAGAGTTTTTATGCAGCTCGAAGTATAGGAGATTGGATGTCTATGAGCACCACTTGAACTTGACATCTTCCATTTCTGAATTGTTCAGTGCCGTGCCACATCACACACTGAAGGTCCTGTGGATGGTACATCTATTGAAAGTTGGTAATTGGTTTATTATTGTCACATGTGCCAAGGTACAGTGAAAAACTTTGTTTTGCATGCCATTCATACGGATCATTTCACCACATCAGTACATTGAGGTAGTACAAGGGAAAAGCAATAACAGAATGTAGGATATAGTGTTACAGTTACAGAGAATATGCAGTGCAGGCCATAAAGAGGTAGATTATGAGATCGAGAGTCCATCTTATCGTAGAAGAGGTCTGTTCAATAATCTTATAACAGCGGAACAGAATGACAATGTTACTGCAATTCCTCTACACGAAATTCTCAATTTTATTTCAAATATAAGGAATACATAATTCCAGAGATCAAACTTTGAAATGTGTGAATATTCACTTTATGAATTTGGTTCAAATCTGCACTTAACCTTGGAGCAGCATCTTTAAAACTAAAGTCTAAGGTTGCCGGCTTGGTTTAAAAGGCAGATTTCTTTATCCCCATGCCAAGTGTATATATTTCCAGTCTATGGTTACATCTTTAAGCACTGTACATAATTGCTGTAATTAAGATACAATTATCTTAATGTTAAAATTTCCCCTAATGGAGTCAAGAGTCCAACTTAGTGTTCTCTCCTGTACATCAGCTGTAAATCTGCTGACTCACAGAGAAACCCTTCACAAGCATACTTCACGAGAAAGCTTTGAGAAATATGAAAAAGATGACCATGTGATGTTAAAATCAGCAACTTAATCAGCAACTTAATTACACTGAAATTCTAAACTCAAATAAGCTCCTCAGTGGACTTTAGATCTGGCACCATTCCACAGTGCTGTGTCACATAAAATTCTTGGTATTTAATCTATTCCTTCGAGTGCAAATCCGCATCAAATACAATATGATGGACAAGGTTCACAGAAATCATTAAGGAAGTTAATCCGTTGGTTATATTTAATCTTTCAAGGCAAATTGAACTCTTTCTGACAAAAACAAATGCCAAACCATAGTCTGATGTGTTGATGTTTTGAGTGTGGCCCTTCGTTGTTCCAATAATCAGGCAGACTTCAAATATTAACCTTATTTTTCTTAACTTGGGGGTAACCAACTTGTTGTGTGACTTTGCACCACTTTCTGGTTTTGGTGCAGGAGATCAACATCAACAGGTTTTTTTTTAACCATGAGGGGAATGCTGAGATTTTTCAAAATCTCATACAGCAGTTGAAACTTAAGCAATTTCACGGGACAGGATTCTGTGCTTTAAAAACTGATTCATTCACAGATCTCTGGTATTTTTGTAAAAGAAAACCTGCTCTATTAAAGCCAGGGTTTGTGCCATCTTCTCCACAAGAAGCAGTTATGTGAAGAAGTAGTTGCTCTCAGATCTTTGACAGCTTAGAGAAGATGGGGTTGAATGGGGGTTTAGTCTACATCAGGCACATTTGTTTTTTCTGTGTCCTGACAACAGATCCAAATATCTGTGGTTAGTAGTCCTCAAATATTGTCTTATGTTTGTTGTAAATTGAAAGGATCCGAGTTTAAGATTATTGTACAACAAATCATTTTCCTCTCCCATTAGTGATTGTTAATGTTCCCATTTTAAACTTACAGTCAGGACAGAAAATGTTTGAAACGTTTGGCAAGTCAGGCAGCATCTGAGGAGAGAGAAACTGAGTGTTAACATTTCAGGTCTTAACTCTTTCCACAGATGGTGCCTGAACTGTTGAGTGTTTCCTGCACTTTTTGTTTTTATTTCAGATTTTGAGCATCCAGAATTTTTTGATTTACATTCAAAGTTTACACCAGCTTTTTCAGTAATACCTACAACACACTGTTCCTTGTTTTAATGTGGTTTAATTTGCAAATTTATTTCTTTTAAAAATGTCAGTTTAGTAAGGCATTAAAGGATGACCACATTCCCCGCCTGACCACAAGCTGAAAGCTGTGGATCTCTCAGATGGATGGGCAGTTACATGGGTGTATTCCACATGTGTTTTTAACAAGAAAGAGGGGAACCTAAAGAAAACAGTTCTTTTAATCATTGACAAGAACAAAATGTAATTAACGGATATAACAAAAAATAAGAAATAATATAATTAAACTTCTCACTGCACTAGGTGCTGTGCATCTGAATGTTAATATGCCTACATATAGTATTTTGAGTACAATTATAATGAACATTTCCCGCTGAAACAATTATCTAAACTTCCATTAGCACTAATAATCTCCCAGCCAGTCTCCCATCTCTCACAAATACTAACCCTACCCAATTTCCATTTACTCACAAACCCTATACTCACTGGCCTACATTGATTTCCAGTCCACCAACATCTCCACTTAAATATTCTCATTCACATTCTCACGTCCCATTCAGGCCTTGCCACTCCCCGTCTCTGGAACCTCTTCCACCCCTCCAGCTCTCCCAAATGCCTGCCCCTCGAGCTTCTGGTGCATCACCCTCCCCATGGTGGCTGTGTCTTCAACAATTTAGAACCTCCACCTCATCTTTATGCTGCTGGGTAAAATCTTTGACCAAGCATTTACCCACCTGCCCCACTGTCTCTCTCTTTGGCAAGGGGTCACTTCATGACTGGTTACACTTCCTATGAAGTAGATTGAGATACGTTGCCATTTGAAAACCCTCCATCGATGCTCATATACTGAATGAAGAGTGAGGTTTAGCACTGAGAGAACTTCAGATAAGCTGGACCTAACCATCGACTGTTCATTGGTGCTATTCAACAACTGTCATTTGTAATTGTAACCATTTCCAGCAATTTGACACCCAACAGGGTGGTTTAATGTAATTGTAAAACTCTTTGACACAGAACAACACCATTTGGCCCATCTTCTCATGCAGCTAGAGAAAGAGCTGTTTAAGCAATTTTGTCCATTTCCACATTCCAGCACTGTAGGTTACCGCTGTTCAATTCTCTGCACAGGAGGGCTGCCGAGTATATTCAAGTTTGATTGATGGGTAGATATGGAGGGATTCAAAGGGTCTTGTGGTTAGTGCAGGAAAGTGACACTGAGGTAGATATTATAGTCACATGTACATTGAAATACACAGTGAAGTGCATCTTTTGCGTAGAGTGTTCTGGGGGCAGCCTGCAAGTGTCGCCACGCTTCCGGCACCAACATAGCATGCCCACATCTTCCTAACCCATATGTCTTTGGAATGTGGGAGGAAACCGGGGCACCCAGAGGAAACCCATGCAGTCATGGGGAGAATGTACGAACTCCTTACCGATGGTGGCCGGAATTGAACCTGTGTCTCTGACACTGTAATAGCATTACGCTAACTGCTACACTACCATGCCTGCCCTTAGGAATAGTAAAGGGAAAAAAATAACTGCTGGGGGTTGTCTACAGGCCACCAAATAATAACATTACCGAGGCACAGGCAATAAACCAAGAAATAGATGTAGCAGAGGATGTGGCAAGTCCACGGAGAGATATAGATAGCCTTGAAGTTGAATGGCAGACCATGGAACAAGGAGCTGAATGCCTCTCCTACTTCAGTTTCTTACGTTTGAAGTTCCCATTTTGGTAGAATTTAAAACACGATTTGCATTCCTAGCTCTACTATTGAGTTCCAGTTTATTGTCACTCTTTGAAGGAAATACTTTCCTCAGCATACCCCCAGTTCTTCCAAAAAATCCAGCAAATCCAAGTTCTCCAGGTTTTTTTTCCTCTTTACTATACTAAGGGAAATGAGTTCTTCTGGAGCATCTCATATTGTTGTTCACCATGACTAAGAATCCCCTCAATTTGCCCTCTTCCAAAGGTAACAATCTCAGGCTAGGAAATCATTCCTCATCGAGAACATTGTCTAGGCCTGGAAATAACCTTGTAAATCTTCTCCAAACTGCTATTGTAGATTTCTTATAGGGACACAAGAGACTGCAAATGCTGGTATCTGGAGCAAAACCAAACACCCGCTGGAGGAATTCAGTGGGTCAGGTAGCATCTGTGGAGGCAATAGGATGGTCGATGCCTTGGGCTGAGACCCTGCATCTTTCTTACAGCTGCTGAGGACTGTACTCATTACTCCAGTGGTGGCCCAACTGGTGTTTTACATAGATTCAGCACTGATTTCTCTCCTAATATTCTGCTGCCCAGGTGATAAAGGCAAATACCCCAAGTACCTTCCTAACCTTATTTACTTGTCTCACTTCCTTCAGGGATCTGTGACCATCGCTCCCTCTGTTCCTCTACACTCTTCCATGTCTTAGCAGTGTGGATTCAACTGTTTTAATTAGCTCTTTAACATGTATAGTGTTTAATACACCTCAAGTGGCTGCACAGGGAATGGCCACTTCCTAGCTTATTGGTTCATCCATCAGGTGAATATGTGTTTTTTTATTGGTTTGTTTGGCCACTGGTATCTATCTAATAGGTTTCTGATTGGACTATTGTTAGCCAAGGAGTACCTCTTATCTCAGGTATAGAAGGTGTCGATTTTGTTAATCACTCTCTTGTCTCTCTCTCTTGCTCTCTTCCCCACCACAGCCCCAGCTCATCTTTAGTTCCTTTTGTCTCAGCTCATCTCCCAGTAGTAAAGCTAGTGCCATGTGCTCTGTGACTGTTTCTTTGTTTTAAACTTCTCCAATAAAACTTTGTGAAACACCAAGTTGTTTTCAACTCATTCCTGGACTCCTGAAAGAACCTGTGGATTCGGAAATAACCGGATCCGACAGGAGTAATTGTGCATTCTTTGAATTTCTTTCCCCTCCACAAGCACATTGCTTACACGTCTCTGGATAGAACCTCATTTGTCACATTTTTGCCCACCTGACAAGTCCACCTTTCTACAGCCTGGAATGTTTTTGTTTGCTGTTAACCGTATCACCGACTTTGACGTCAACTGAAAAACTTGTTAATCGCCTACATTTAGGTCAAGGTCATTAGTTTAGTACATATCACAAAAAGCAAAGGAATCAAGCAGTGAGCCTTGCGAAAAAGCACTCTATACAGTCTATAAGTCACTAACACTCCTATCGAATGTGCACAACCCCTCCCCACCATCAAGGACATCTTCAAGAGGCGGTGCCTCAAGAAGACGGCATCCATCATTAAGGACCCTCACCATCCGGGACATGCCCTCTTCTTGTTACCACCATCAGGGAGGAGGTATAGGAACCTGAAGACCCACACTCAATGATTCAGGAACAGCTTCTTCCCCTCCACCATCAGATTTCTGTACGGTCCATGAACGCATGAACAATTCCTTTTGTTTTGTACTATTTATTTATTTTTGTAAATTATAGATTTTTATATCTTGCACTGTACTGCTACCGCAAAACAACAAATTTCACGACATTTGTCAGTAATTCTGATTCTGATTCTTTGCTGTATGTGCTTTTGCATTTCTGGGACTTGATCAACCACTTTGCTAACATCCACGCAGACTTCAGTAAATATGCTGCCTTGTCCATTCCTCCTTGTTACTCACTCAATAATTTCAATTGTTAGATATGACTTTCCGTGAACAGATCCATGCTGGCTGTGTTAGGTAACCAGCTTTATTGCAGTAATTAAGAATGTTTTTCTTTACTTTGCCCAACACAAATATTAGTCCAAACTGCCCCATAAATTACTTGGTCTGTCACATTATCCCCTTTTAAGAAGTGGCACTATGGTCCTCCAATACACACCTGTAGCCAAAGAGGATGGTAAAACAATGGTTGATGTGATTTGGAAGTTGATGATATTCCTCCCTCAAGGGCATGGGAGCTCCCTAGAACATGGCTGGTATGTGTCCATCTATTTGTTGGGATCAGAAAATAGGGCCTTTTTCACTTCAGCAACATTAGCCTCAAATTCAAGGTGTATAACAAGGGACATTTGCATCAGTTTTGATCCCATCACATACAGGAACATCTCCGGATGGTAACTTTGCGATAATGATCATCCCGCACCTTATCAACTGATCCTGAACAAGAAAAAAGTGCCGAGAGATGAAAGTTGGGCCCTTGTATTACAGTAATGAAAATGAATTTGTCGTTATTCTCATTGCTAATAAGTTAACTGAAGATCACAGTGCAGTGATGTTTCAGAGCTAACCTGAATTTGAAAAGATCTGATCCCTCCATGTTCCATTCTTTATAGAGCTGTCAGTATCATCTTGAACTGGACTCCTGCTTTTTTTTTAAACAATGACTAAAAAATTGCATCAAGGTGTTGAAATCAAGTGCCGCTTATATGGATTACGGATCCTGATGAAGGGTCTTTGATCTGAAATGTTTACACAGATACTGCTTGACCTGCTGAGTTCTGCATAGAACATAAACCATTACAGAACAGGAACAGGCCCTTCAGCCTACAATATCTGTGCCGAACATGATGCCGAATTAAACTAATTCTCTTCTGCCTGTACATGATCCATATCCCTCCATTCCCTGCGTACTCATGTGTCTAACTAACAATCTCTTAAATACCGCTGTCGTATCTGCCTCCACCACTCCCCCAGGCAGCCTGTTCCAGGCACCTACCACTCTCTGCATAAAAAAACTTGCCCCACACATCTTTAAACTTTCACCTTTTCATCTTAAATACATGTCCTCTAGTTGTTGACGTTTCTACCTGGCAAAGAAATTCTGACTGTCTACCCATCTATGCCTCTCATAATCTTATAAACTTTATTTCAGATTTACAGCACTTGCAGTTTTTGGATAATGTGAATTCTGACCAACTGCTGATACAATCTTACAGGAACTAAGAAATTAACCTGAGACCACACTAAATGTTTGCCGGTATTCTGATTGGCAGTACCTTGTGAGGGTTCTGTATGTTAGCTGAGTCCGAGAAGGGCTGGTGTAACTGGCTCTCTGTTGCCACAGCTCTTACCTTCTGTACATGAAGCTTATGGATGTGATATACAAACCTCTGGAGAGCGGTGGAGAGAAATGTATCAAATGGGACCCTCATCCTGAATGTTACCTTTGTGTGTGACTGCATACAGTTGCACATAGAATGTGGTACATAAATTTTAAGGTGCCGCTATTTTCTAAGGAGCTATCTGTTCACTGTGTTGCATGTATGGGTCAGGCCTTTTTGCTGTATAACATTCCATTCAGTTGGACTGTGCCCTACCATCTATCTGTCACGGACAAGTCCATGTGAGAGAACACCTTTGGCCACAATTCACTCAAGCAGTGGTTTGTACAGAATGTCTTCAAGGCTCTGTGGAGAAAAGAGATGATGTGTCATGTTGGGTGGTTCTCCGAGCAGATTGTCAAAAACGTCCAGCAGTATGTATCTGCACCCAACCTTGTCTGGCTTTTGGTGAGAAGGGCCCTCCCTGTCAGATCCTTCATGCACAGGCAGAGTTTCGTTGCAACCCCACACTACCCTCAAAGTGGCTGCAGTGGGAATGAGACCATCATCCATCTCCTTTTGGAATGCGCATTTGAAAGAGGGCTTGGAAAAAGATGCAATGGCCTTTGTCAAAGTTCAATCCAAACAGCTGCATAACACAGGACCTGCTCTCAGGGACACACATTGGACCGCAGATCAACTGCTCCCTATGTTCCTTCACTCAATGCCTTGATCCCCAGTGTCCCTGTCAACAGTGCTCTATACCCCAAAGCCCAAACTTCTCATGTTGCATTCCACACTTCACACCTCTCCCTCCTCTTTTAAGGTGCTCCCAATATATACCTCTTTCAACCAAATGTTTGGACATCTGTTCTAATACCTGCATGTGGCTTGGTTCCAAACTTTGTTTGATAATACTCCTAGGACGCATCTTGGGATGTTTTGCTATGTTAGAAGCACCAGTATAAATACAAGTTGTTGATACTGGTGGTGATGAATGCTCACCATGTCCTCTGGCACCTTATACGTCACTGGGCTTTACTAAAGAGAGAACATCAGCCTCCTCCCATATAAACATTCTGACATTTTGGCAGAATTCACCTTGGTGAAGGTCACAGAATAAAGTTACAGCACTGGAGGTCATTTGGCTGATTATAACCATGCCATCAAAAAGTGAATGTTAAGTCAGTCCCTCTTCCTAGCTCTTGGTTGATAGTCCTACAGGTTATGACTCTTTGACTAGTCATTCAGTTACTTGTTAATTGTGGCCAGGACTTCTAACTCCACCACCCTTCAAGGCCAAGAGCTCCAGACTTCCATTACTCGCTGAGTGAAAGAATGCTACCTCTAATCCTTCTACCAATTAATTTAACTCTACTCTTCCAGTTACTAGCCTCGCTATGCTCCTTTTGAACAAAACCAGGATATAAAATGTACTTTTAACAATGGAAAGAAGCTGCTCAGCCATATTGTGAAAACTGAAGGAAGGTTTGTTGCAATGTAACGCACTGCTTCCTTGCTGGACGCTCCGCAGCATGATGTTGGGGTAGGAGGAACAGTGGTCGCATCTCCCCACCCACAGACACACGCATTCTGTCAGCAGTTCGTTGTGTGGGATGAGCAGTGACACGGGGAACTCAACAGTCTGAACATTGAATTCTTCTTCTTCTTATTCTTATATCTTTATTGGTCACATGTACATCGAAACACACAGTGAAGTACGTCTTTTGCACAGAGTGTTCTGGGGGCAGCCCGCAAGTGTCGCCACGCTTCCGGCGCCAACGCAGCACGCCCGCAACTTCCTAACCCGTACGACTTTGGAACGCGGGAGGAAACCGGAGCACCCGGAGGAAACCCACGCAGGCACGGGGAGAACATACAAACTCCTTACAGGCAGCGGCGGGAATTGAACCCGGGTCGCTGGCGCTGTAATAGGGTTACGCTGACCGCTACACTGCCGTGCCTGCCTCCAATTCTCCAACTTCAGGTAACCTGCTCCCCCTCTCTCCCTTTTCTCTCTCCTCCTGATCTACCCAGCTCCTCACACACCCAGCCCCGTCTCCCATTACACTGTTTCTTTCCCCTTCTTTCTTCTCCAGCCGCTCCATCTGCCCATCACCCACACACCCCTCCCTCTGGGTCCCCTCGCTCTACCGTTCCCGTCTGCTCTCCCCACCTCCCTTATTTGGTTCCTTCTCCACCTTCCTTTCTTATCAGATTCCATCAGCTGCAGCCCTTTGTTGCCTGCACCTATCACCTCCCGGCCTCCGTCACTATTTCTACTCTTCCCTCCTCCATCTGCCTATCACCCCTCCTCACCTGGATCTGACTATTGCTTGCCAGCTCTTGCCCCACACCATCCCCCTCACCTCTCTATACTGGCCATCTCCCCATTTTTCAGTCCGGATGAAGGGTCTCGACCCAAAGCATCAGCTGCCCGTTGCCCTCCGCGGATGCTGCCTGACCCGCTGAGTTCCTCCTGCATTTTGTTTGTTGCTGCGATTCAAACAGCCTCACCTCTTGATGTGTGATGACAGGAGCTAGGAGTCAGGGCGGAGGCCAGCTCCAGTTTTTTTCAAAGACAAAGTGAGATTTTATTTTCCTTTTCATTTAAGTAACATAAATAAGGGTTTCTTTTTTGGAACTGCTAGACTTTGTAGTCTTTGATCAGGAGCTGTTACATCTGGGCAGGTGTATCGTAACAAAGTCAAAGCAAGACACCTAGCATTTTGAGGGCAAGACAAAAACAAGTTTGTTGGTAGACAACATGAGTCATTATTATGCCTCACATTGTGTTCGAAAAAGCCTTTAGGTGCGATTTTCATCCATCATAGGATACAGACAACACTAGTACTCAATTTAAATCCAATAATAGCGACTCTATTAATCGTGGTGTGAACATTGGGTAGAAATGCTTTGAAGCTGCATTTGGGAATAGTTTTGCATGCTCCATGGCTATACCTCCTAAGAAGATGAATATAAATTTCACAATGAAGAAGTCGTATATGGCTCAGATTTGTCTCTGGGGTCTTTGGGTGAAGCAGCTCATGGGGGTGTTGTTCTGACCCTTGGAGATTAATTATGCACTGTCATTAATGGATAAATTAGACCTTCCAGAATATAAACTAAACCACACTGAGATAGGGGTTATTTGGGTTTGGCAGCCTTTGGAAATATATTCTCTTGCCTAGGTTATTTGATGCTTCTGCTTCAACACGTTTCATCAAGTAATGAAGTCAGCTAACTCCTGCACTCGACTACACACTGGCAAAGATGTATTGGAGGGTGGCTTTCATTCCCAACTGCACATCTCATCAATGACAATCCTCACTAAAGCTTTAGAGTTCCATAGATTGTAGAGCACAGATGCAGTCCATTCAGCCCTTTTGGTCCATGTTGGTATCAATGCTCTGCAAAATCTCCATCCCACTGGAGCCTGGTTGCCTGACGTGAGCCCAACAGGACTTGACTGTATGTGTGGGGATTGGGTTGGCTGGGTTGCACTAAGTCATGTCAGCCTGGTGCAGTACCTTGTCCAGGTCGGGATGATTTGCTTTGTATTACTGCACACGCCCTGTTTTCTTAACCAATATTTTGTGATTCATCCTCAGGCAGATCAAAGTACGTTTGACATTATTGGGTCTGTATGGGAAAAATTATAAGTACTATGTCTGGGTTCTGATCAGCTATGGTTGGTTAGGGTTTTAATCTTATTCTGCCTTGCTTTCTTTCATTTAATCAAAATATTGTTTTTGTTTTCCTTCAAGTTTCCTATGAATTCCCTATTGGACTTTAGTCTAGTCAGATTCCCAAATCTATGCAACTCCATGATTATCCGGAGAGACTGATTAAAGTCAAGGTAAATAACAGTATGTGAACAGTCTCTACCTTGATGCAATAGCTTTAATTAACACAAAAGCCTCTTGAGTCTTTCAGGGTCCACCATCAAGTTTAATGAAGCCAATCATTTTTTTTGATAATGGCACATCAGTATACTTCCTGTCCAAGCACACCAGCATGGTGGAGAAGGTGGTCGCCACCATGATGTGCCTCCCATTCTAGCTACAAAAATACATTATAATTAGTTTCACAGAAAGGATTATATTTCAGGAAAATAAGCCCCAGGATGAGATTTCCAGAGAAAATTAAGCGCAGATGAGTTGGAATCCACACATCTTAACAAGAAAAGGATGGAGACTTGGTCAATGGCATATGTACCCTTGCACATAGAACCCAAAGATGCTGGGGGAGTGGTTTAAGGACGGTAAGGAGAAGGGTGTAAACCTGCACATCTGAGCAGCTCCAAAATCCTAGTCCTATTGGGGCAGTGGGCACAGGAAGTAATGAGCCACTTCCACAGTTCTCTGGTACAATACAAAATCAAAATCCCATGGATCCTGGAAATCTAAAATAAAAATAGAAAAAGTTGGAGATACTCAGCAGGTCAAGCAGCATCTATGGAGAGAGAATCAGAGTTAATAATTCCGGTCAATGAATGTTCATCATAATACTGTCATTTATCCCACAGAAATATACATCTGTGCCTGACCCTAACTGGAAGTACTTTATCTATTAATCCAATTATCAATCACATGGAGTAATACAGCAGCAAAACAGATCCTTCAGCCCGACTCATCCATGCCGACCAAGATGCCCATCTATGTTAATCCCATTTTCCTGCATTTGGCCCATTTCCATCTATTCTTTTTCTACCCATGTACCTGTCCAAACGTCTTTTAAATGTTGTTATTGTACCTCAGCCACTTCCTCTGGCAGCTCATTCCGCATTTGCACCATCCTTTGTGTGAAGAAGTTGCCCCTCAGCTCCCTTTTAAATCTTTCCCCTCTCACCTTAAACCTATGCCCTCTAGTTTTTGATTCCCTTTCCCTGGGAAAAAAGTATGCATTCACCCATTTTATGCCGCTCATGATTTTATACACCTCTATAAGGTCTCTATCTATTAATTCTATTGATATCTGTCTGTCTATCAGCCTATGGGGCTAGATCTTACTGAAGGGTTTATCGGATCTAACGTTCGATGTTCCATGTACTCCTGTTCCTCTTTCCTTATGTCTCTGTCTCTGAGGTTAGACTGCTGTGAATTACCCTGCTATTTACTCTCCTGAGGAAACCATGACTATGGTCATTCATAAATTGCTCAACCAGAGGTTCTCATTATTTGTGTCATTTCAACACACTTCCTTCATTTGTCAATACTCACACCAGAACAGATGAAAACAAAGCAGGAGTGAACACTATGGTCTTTCCAAAGTTAGCTGCCATTCAGTGACATTGTGACCCCCGAGCTTCTACCCCACCTCCAGCTTCCCTCCCTATCCCTATATCCCTTTATTTCCCAGGATCTAACAATCTTTGAAATGAATACATACAAAAACTGTACTGTCCTCAGAGGAGAAATTCCAAAGATCCAAAGAAAAAGTATCCTTTCATCTTAATCTAAATAGCTGACCCCTTCTTGTGAGACAGTAACCCTCTGTTCTATGCTCCCCACCAAGGGAAATGTCCTCTTATCCTCCACCCTCTCAAGCCCCCAAAGGATGCCGTGCTTCGTTGAGGTTGTTCTCTACGACGATGTCACTTTTATTTCATCTTTTCTTGTCTTTGCCTGAAGATGTAGTCTGCCACAAGGCGATTTCACAAACGGCTGGTATGACAACTGGCTGTTTGACTGTGGGGCATCACTAACATTGTTCTCCTCAACAATGCCCACATATGGCCACTTCCTGCAGGAGTCAATGTTAACAACCTGGAATGATTATTACAATTCAAGAAGATACTGCAATATACACTCTACTCCGGATTACTAAGGACAATTATGATACTTTGATGCCAACGTAGCTGAAATTGACCAACAACATTTATTTGGATAATTGAATCAATACATGGATGAAGAGGCTATTAATCAATATGAGAGGAAGCACTCTTTAATATGTGTGCAATGCTCCCTGGATTTCACAGTAGTAATGATGTTGTGTGTGTGAGGATGATGTAAAGTGCAGTTTCAGAGTGTAAAAATAACGTCCAATATATCAGATTTTGCACATCAACTCACAAATCATATTGAGTATACAATTATCATCATGTGGTTGGCTTGATGTTCAAATATTAAACTCAATTTTGATTAACCTTTACTCTGGTTCCAATGTCAGGCAGAGTGCAGTTACACACCATCTCCAGAGTTTTTTTGGTCGACAGGACAGATCTTATGATCTCAGGGAAACTGCACTGCAGCTACTAGTGAGAAGCTCCCAGCAGCCGGGACACTTACAACAGAAGGAAAGATCTTAGATTTTAACTTAAATGTGGCCTTCTGCAATTCGAGGTTTAACATTACAGTGTGATGGTCTTTTACACCAAGTCGAAGTGTTTTAGGATATTTATTTCTGAAATTTCCACTTGAGAAACATATGAAAGGTAAGTGTTACAAACTCTACACCGAAGGTTCATGAAGTTCATTGCATATACACAATATGATTTAGAGGCATCAATAATTTACACTCTAAGAAGCAAGGATAAACTAGCTATTCAGTGAATTCAGGACAGTCAGTTTTAGCTTAGTGGGCATCACGTTTGCCTCCAAGTCAGAAAGTTAGGGGTCCGAGACCAATTCCATAGAGCTGCACCCAAAATTCAGGCTGATCCTCTAGTGCTGTACTACACTTTCTTAGGCAGTCCCTTGGGATCAAGGATGACTTGCTTCCAGTTGGATTTTGTGGGTTCTGAGGTGGCTGATAAGGAGGGAACTGCAGACTCTTCCACAGATAGGGCAGGAGGTGCCTGAGGGTGCAAGTGTGTGGGTTGTTTATGAGGTGGTGCACTCCTTCTGCCATTCATACATAGATTCAAGGATCTCAATATTATGAATAATGCACTTTCTCCCCTTTGGTGGGTGTTGGTGGGGATTTTGCACTTCTCCAAGGAAACTTTGAGCACATCCTTGAATGCTTCTCTCTGTCTGCCTGGTAATATCCCCCCACAACCGAGCTTGGAATAGAGCGTCTGGTGTCAAGCATGTGACCAGCAGGGCCAACATAGCTGACTGAGTACAACTAGGCTCTCCGTGCTGGTGATGTTGGCCCGGGAGAGGACATTGAGGCTGGTTTGCTTATACTTCCAGTGAATTTGGAGGATTGGTGGCATTTTGCCTGTGCCTTGAGATATCTGCAGAAGATAGACGTATCTCAGAAACATAGAGGAGGGAAGAGATCACAGTTGCCTGGTAGACCATGAACTTTGTGCCAGGTCTGAGGTCTTGATCTGCAAGTTCTCTTTTCTTCCATGAGCCAAGGCTGTGCTAACACGTTGAAGATCTTGGTGAATTTCATCACCAATTTCTGAGGAGGACCATGGTGATGATTTTCCCTGTGGCAGACAGCAGAGAGACTCCTCTGTAGACACCACAGTCGGACAGGTCTCCTTCCTTGAGTATGTATCCTCCTCTTCCTAGATGTGGACAATGAGGTTGTGGATTTGTGACTGAAGTTCTTCATCACCGTGCTTCAGGATGTCAGTGGGGATCCATCTGCTCTTGAGGCCTTGTTATTTTTGAGTTGGATATGACCATCTCACTGCATCCCTCCTCGCTTCTCACCCAGTCACTGGCTCCAGCCACATACCAGGCCCCATTCCTGTTCCCTTGCTCCTGCTGCAAACCTGCTCACGTTCCTGACCCCTGCACGCCCAGCCCATGTTTCCAAAGCCCCAAACCAACCATACACTTGTCCCCACATACTGACCCCAGGCTCTGACCACGCACCTGGCTCACATTCCGAATGGATTCCTGACCCGCATTCTGATTCCCGGCTCTCACCTCACACCTGCCCCACCTTCTAATTCCCAATTCAACTTCATACCTGACCCACGTTCTGACCCGCGGAGAGAGTCATAGGGAGATACAGCATGGAAACAAGTCCTTTTGCCCACTGAGTCCGCACTAACCAACAATCACCCATTTACATTAGTCATGCATCAATCCTATTTAATTGTACATTAATCTCAGTTGGACCCTCAATTCCAACCACACCCTTGGCCCATGTTCCAATCCCCAGTTCCAGCTGCACCAGGTAGAGATTTCCACTGAAATCCTCCAGGTCTTTCTGCGGTATCACCAACAGCCGGTGAATTGGTTGTTACCAAATTGCTGTTTGTTGAAGCTTGTGAGCAAATTGGCTGCTTCATTTCCAGCATTATAATGATGACTAAGTTTCAAAAATACTTAATCAGATGCAAAGTGCTCTGGGACTTCCTTAGCCCTAAATGGGATGTTATATATGTTATTTTTTTTCCTCTTTTTAATAAATACAATGTCTTCACTTTTCAAATCCCAGTGGACCTGACATAATATATACCTCCATGTGGAGGTTAGGTAATAAGGGTGAAAATTACATTTCATGCTTGGTTGCAAATGTCAGAACAAAGTAACCATTATTTATTCATGGGGCCACAAGATGCCTGAATATTTCAGGTCTGCCTTTGTTTTCAGTTTGCCCTCAGTGACTGATTTTCATAATATCAAATCATAGGATGTTTCCTGCTTTATAAAAAAGGAGTAAATGGTAAGTCTTTTTTTTCTCTTCCTCATTAACCTCTACTTATTTCTCTTCCTCTCCAAAGACACAGATATCCCATTACAGTATTGCACCAATCAATTAGTTCTGGCAACTCCCTCAAGTGTACATAAATCGACTGCAAATTTTAATGGTGAGAGCAGGCGTGTTGTGAATCCTGGGGGAAATCACATCCTATCCTTGCCCATAATCCTCACTTGTTTGTTTGACTGGACCACTGGGTAACCAGTAGCAGGGGGAACGTCAACTCTTTCCTGTTTTGTCCGCCTTAGCCATTCACTCCTGGAACTGTTGCAATACAAAAGTAAACATGGGCTCCACAGCAAAATATTCAAATAGGTTAGAAATTCTTCTACTTCCTGCAGAGATGTGCAGAATTGAGCAATGCTGCAGAGCGGATGAGAGCTGGGGAAGAGAGGAGGGGTCCTATGATACCTTTGGTTGAAGTCAAGGAATTGGGATTGGGGAAGGGGTTGGAGTGGGTGGTAATATTTGAAGCCATGTGGTTGCAGGGTAAGTCTGGGATTTGCAGTGTGTTATAACTACAAATCCCGGACTTCCCATTCATAATGCAAATACTGGGCGGCACATAGGTAAGATTTCTTTATTAGTCACATGTGCATTGAAACACACAGTGAAATGCATCTTTCCGTAGAATGTTCTGGGGGCAGCCCGAACTGTCGCCACGCTTCCGGCGCCAACATAGCATGCCCACAACTTCCTAACCCGTACGTCTTTGGAATGTGAGAGGAATCTGAAGCACCCGGAGGAAACCCACGCAGTCACGGGGAGAACATACAAACTCCTTACAGACAGCAGCCGGAATTGAACCCAGGTCTTTGGCACTGTAATAGCGTTACGCTAACCGCTATGCTACCGTTCCACAACAGATTCCAGGTCCAGTCCTGACCTCCGCTGCTGTCTGTGTGGAGTTTGCACTTCTCCCTGAGACCACATGGGTTTCCTCAGCTTCCTCCCACATCCCAAAGGGGATTGGTAGGTTAATTGGCCACTGTGTGTAGGTAAGTAGGGTGAAGGTGGCGGGAGGTAGTTGATGAAAATGAGAGGAGAATAAAATGGAATTACTGTAGGATTAAGTATAAGTGGGAGCTTGATGGTCGGCATAGACACAATGGGCCAAAGTACTACTGTAAGATTGTACTGTGTTCATGCCACTGGTACTGGCTTGGGCACCTATGTATAATATTAAAGTAATCTCACCTCTGTGACTTGGAAGAGGGTGATGCAGAGTTGAAATGAATAGACATAAATCCATTGCAACCACACCTCTGGCAGCAAAATCGTGGATATTTATAATGTGACCTACCAGTTATACTTGTACCTTACATAATTACCAGTTAACTATTAACAAAGTTCCAGAACTCTTACAGTTTCCTAATAATTTTTCAGCCTCAGAGACCTATCAGCTGAGTTCTTAGTCATCATGAACTAAGTTCACCTCCAGACTGATGATTCTGTCCTGTTGATCTGTGAGGGAAGGTTTACATATTCATTTACTGGTCAGGTAGAGTTACTGCTAGATAGATGTTGGATTTTATAAACATGCTCAAATTCAGGTGCAGAACGTATCACAACTGGAGAACATGTTGGTTCCCATTCCACATTATTTCATACCTTTTGTACTGCACCCAAAAAATTCAGATTTTTATCTGCAGAACATTCCTTGGACTGACGTTTGAGATTGGCAGTGTTGAAGGGGTTGGAAAAAGGATTGAATTTTGTTGCTCTGGTCATTGGGATCATTTCTCCCTCACTTTGCTCCCAAGCAAGAATTTCTCCTCTGCATCCCAATTCTACTTTGATTAGTGCCAGTGCTGAACTTTGTGGTCACTTTGCAGATTGGTGAAATTTTTTAAAAATACTGTGCAAGAAAAATAAAGTTGTAGAATCAAGCACAAAGACTAAAGTGTATTGAAGATTAGACTTCCTGTTTATCTGGAAGATCACATAACACTCTCTGGGAAATTACATTGTGCTTATGCATGGAGAGTGCTGGTCTTCATTTGATGTAACCATTGTGAAATCATAGTGTGAGTACGGGCTTTGGGAAATTGCAGGTCTTAGCTGCAGGAGCAGAGTTAACTGGATGGTAAAAGCCTGCTGCAGCCTAAGCTAAAGGGTCCCCCTTTATCTAGGCTGTGAATCAGTGCAGAAGGAACATTGTACAAATACTTTGGTTATACAGCTTCAGTGCAGAAGGAACATTGTACAAATACTTTGGTTATACAGCTTGTACTGATATAGCATAAACATTCTGGACACAGAGAGAAAGATATCTCTGAAAGAGCACTGACTGAATGTGAAGACTACCTGTAGACAATTTTATTGGAACATGTACATAACTTAATCCATCTCATCTACAGATGGCAGTCAATTCATAGCACTGAATAACTATGAATTTGATGATTTCAGCTATAATGATTTGACTGAAACAGTTTAATCTTGGAGCTGATTCTATCCACTTCATTGGAAAATTTCAGACTAGAAAGAAGCTCCTTTGTTATATCAAAGAAAATCTCTGAAAGTAAGAGCATGTGATTTTATGTACTTATTAATAAATATGGTTGTATAAAATGCCTGTTGCCCAAGCTATTGGACCAGAAACATTCTACTCTTTCCTCTGTTACCCATCCACAATCTTCAAAGACAACTTTCTGCCCCAACACATTCCAAAGAATCATATAGTTAGGTTTATCTAACGTCCCAGCCCAGGTAAAAATACTTAGGCATAGCTTCAAGAAAATTCAACAGATAAAGTGTATTCTTTACTTGAGGACTGGATTTGAGAGTCAGTTCGATAGTGCAATGCAGCAAGTGTGGCTTTTGAATCATTCTGGGTGGATGAACTAAGATTGGCAAAGTTAATGTCCTCCTTTGCAATTATTTTAAGATTAGCCAAAGAAAAGACCTGGAACCTGGAATCACAATCAGGTTTTAACATATGCCCAGCAGCATGTCAAGTCACCATTTTCTGTTTAGTTGAGGTGGCCCCATTAGAGATGAGAATTATAGAGACATAGATTAATTAGGCAGACCCTTCGGCCCACTGAGTCTGTGTTCAAACACACATATACACTAACCCTACACTAATTGTTTTTTATGCTGCACATATTCCCAACACCCCCTCCCCCTCACAGACTAGGGACAATGTACAGAGGTCAATTTACTACCAACCCACACATTGTTGGAATGTGGGAGAAAACCAGAGTATCCATGAAACCTAAACGATCACAGAGAGAACGTGCATTCTCCACACAGACAGCACCAGAAGCTGGGACTGAACCCGGGTCTCTGGAACTATGAGGCAGTGGCTCTACCAGCTGCACCATCGTCACCTATCTTCACTGGAACATGTGTTTGTCAAAAAGATCTAGAAATGGATGGAGAGGTCTTTGTTGTGGTTCATTCCAAGCAGCTGCATAACACAGGACTCTGTGCTACATGGGCATTGATGTACACTGAATTAAATAAACACTGATGCTGGGGAAAGATACATTTGGTCTGCCCAATACTTGCTGATCTTCCATTGCAAAGAACAGTGTACAGCTGAGTGTGGCAAGCTAGCACATTCCAAGGTGTAGGACTATGTGCTGAGGGAAGCACTGAGGCTTGGAGCTGCCTCCACAGAGGGTCTATGGGGGAAGGGGCACAGTTGAAGGTTCTTGCACCACTGTTCACAGAGTGGCTGAGCCCTGTGTAATACCTCTCAAACCTAATGTTGACAGAATGTCTGCTACGGAAAAATGTATGACATGTTGGATCTCTTTAAAGCAAATATAATGAAACATCAGAGACAGTCAATGACAATGAATGAGTACCCATATTGCATATTTGCAGATTTAATGCATGTATATTTTTAAGGGGAAAAAAATTTCTGTTCAGCTGCCTGTAGAGTGGCCCCATCTTTATATTTATGCATGCCAGCCCTGAGCGGTACTGAATTAGTGTGAATCCAGATTGTTTTTAACAAAAGTGTAGAGCAGCACATTGCAGAGAAGAAACATTTTCCCTGATACTCTGAATCTACAACAGTCATAACATTAAAGTCCAAAAAATGCAGAAAATGCTGGAAACATCCAAGGTGTTCTATACATCATATATTTCTATGCTATTAACACCTCCCATACTTTTACAAAATTTCCTTTGAGGAGTTAACATTCCTAGTTCCACCAGTTGATCTATAACTTAATCCTACCAGGGATCACGTGTGCCCATTTTATGAGAATGTTTAAGAGTTGACTAAATGTGATCGTCAGTTGTGTGCATGAATACTTAAAAACAATCTGCAAACTTCCTCAACTGACATTAATCAAGTTCATCCTCAGTTAACCCTGTTTCACGGATCCCAACCGTGGTCATTTACAGCAGGTTACTGTATCAACCAGTCTTGAGGTAATTTATCTCTCTTTCATTGTTATCATTTCCTTATTTCTCATTTTTCACTTTGGCATATCTTTAAGCCCAGTAGTTTTTTTCCAGTTCACCCTTTGGACCCTCTTTAAAGTGACTCCCCCATGTGAACTGCCACTTATGACTATTAAACTTTGGATATTGGTGTTCTACTCTTGCACTTCAAAGGGAGCATTTAATCAGTTTGCCACATAACATTTAATACTTCAAAGCCTTGATGCAAAAATTTCCATTCTTCAGGAAGTTCATTTATCAATCCACAGCTTGACTGGTCCATTGTGTGTTATTAATATAATTATTGAGACAGTGCATCATACTTTCAAGATTTTTCTGATTAGGCAAACGATTTTGTGATCCTTCAGTATCCCAAACTTCTACAAACCACCCTGGTTAATGTTTTTGTGAAAGCTTCTCTTTCTTTAAAAAAAAGGTAACATTTAAACATAATAATAACGAGAACTGCACACAATATTCCAAGTGTAGCCTAACCAATCCCTTGTACAGCTGCAACATGATGTCTCAACTCTTACACTCAATACCCCTGCATATGAAGGCAAGCAAGCTAAATGCCTTCTGCACTGCCCTATCTACCTGTGTCACCATTTTCAGGGAGTAATAAACTTGCAACCCAAAGTCCCTCTGTACATCAATGCTTCTAAGGTCCCTGCCATTTATAGTGTACGTCCAGCCAGAAGAATAGCACAAGAAGAAAATATAGACATATATTTCTGGTTTCATGTGTTAAACATACAATGTTTATTAGCATTGTCTTCTGTTTCTGAAATTCAGTTCTATTAGGCTAGATTTTACAGGGAAATGTCAGCATATCCCCATGAAACTGCTAATAATTCCCTGCATAATCCAAGTTCAGGATTCCTGCATAAATGTAGAAGTTCTGAAACTGCTGGTTGCACTTTGCTGGTGTTGTTCTGACTGGGCTCCAACGCTGGACTCCTCAAGGAATCTAGTGATAGTGCACAAAGTTTTACCAGTTCCCCAGCATTTGCAATGATGAATCTGCCTGCCAAAACCTGTACCAGGTTAGGCCTAGAGTGCAGAAACAGTGACTCTGTTCTTTCAGATGGAGGTGAATGGCCGATGGCCTTGAGGGACCTAAGTATTATGTAATTCACAACTTTTTAAGTTAATTGAGTTTAGTTAAAAAATATAATCGTTTGCACATGTTCTATTTATGTTTTAGTTATTATTTATCATTTTTAGCAATTTTTAATATTTTAAGTTGTTTTCAATAATATTGTTTTTTGAATATTCTTGAATGTCAGACATTCAAGAATATGCATAGTTTTTATTTGGTTTGACAGCTGGCTTTGCTGACTCAGTTTTCTTTTGGATTTTCATATTTAGGAACTTTTCTATTCCCTCCATCTCCTGTAAATAAATACACCACTCTACAAGGCAGCTTTGGAGCTTCTGCTGGTTCCGCTGGTGAGATTGGTGTAGAAGGCCATTCACTCTGGAGAGTAAAATGACAGCAGTTCAGCTGAAAGTAGAAGAAAAAGAGGAATATTGTCCAGCTTGTGACCTAAGCAAATGCTGAAGACATTCACTGGCCTCTAAAGGATTGTCATGAGGAGTGGACTAGTGCGTTGCTTCCTTTTACAACATTGAATTACAAATCATCTTTGCTTGTTTTTACAATGTTGCATTTTTGAGTACTTCTGACGACATGGTTATAGAGTCATAGAGCACCAAAGCAGGCCCACCATGTCCATGCTAACAGTTAAGTACCAAATATACTAATTCCCTTTGGTTTGTAGCCTTCTATGCCTTAGTGATTCAAGTGCTTGTTCAAATTCTTCTTAGGTGCTGTGGGAACATCTGCCTCCGCCAACCACTCAGGCAATGCGTTCCAGATTCCAGCCACCCTCTGGGTGTAAAAATTCTTCCTCATATCCCCTCTAAACCTCTTAACCCCTTACCTTAAGCCTATACCTTCCAGTTTGGGACACCTCTGCTGTGGGATAAAGTTTTCTGCCAACTATCCCATCTATGTGCATCACAAATTTTATAGCTCTCTCAGATCTCTCCTCAATCTTCTCTGTTCCAGGGACAACAAGCCCGTACTATCCTGTATCTTCTCATAAATGAATTGTGCCAAATAAAAACAAAACTGCTGAAAATACTCAGCATGCCAGGCTGCACCTGTGGGAAGAGGTTTCAGTCTTTGGCCTGAAATATTAACTGTTTCTCTTCCCATTGATGTAGCCTGAGCTGCTGAGCATTTCCAATGCTTTCTGTTTTTATTTTAGATTTCCAGCACCTGCAGTTCTTTTTTTGATTTTCATTGAAACATCCCATCCAGGAACGGTCTTCTGAATGATTCCGGGTAAGACTGTAAATGAGCTTGTGCATATGGAACAATGCATACTAAATAACTAGTATTAAAGATACAAGGAAAGAATCACAACTCTTTTTCTCTTTCTGCACCTGTCTTCTACTATTGAAGTGTGTTGAGTTTGGGGCCATGCCCTTCTTCCTATTGAACCAGAACTCCAACCTCCTAAAGCTCAGTCCTTCAGGATCATTACACTTTACAACGCATCTCAAAAGCTCTTTAGTGTTTGAGTTTTAGAAGATCACTAAGGAAGAAGACATAGCACTCTGGCAACCATTCACCTTCTTTCCAAATTCACAGGAATGTGCATGACCCAGCACTTCACTCTGAGTTGTGACCATATTCCCCTCTGTCCTCTGACATCTGATATCAGAATATCCAGACAAACAACCAGCTTAAGTGACCAATGGACAAGACACCCGTCTGTTGCTGCTTGAGACACTCTTTTCCTTACAGAACCAAGCTGGGTAAGTTGCAGTCAGCTAGGTCGCCTAAACTCAACATACTGCATAGTTTCTTGTATTCTATACTTCCTTCTCTGGAGCCAACAGATGAGGAGAACTAGCAAAGAGATACCAACATGTTCTGCCTAAATGGAGCTCAGTTACAATCTTGTACACAAATAGGCACCTGTCACAATAACTCACTGACTCAAGTCTCCATTAAATGTTCACTCAGCCATGCCTGCAGTGCGTCAGCCAATGGAAAGCTGCACTTTTAACCCCAGCGTTGGATGTAATGAAATAACATGTTGTCCTTTCATCTCTTCAAAACCTGGGGTTGAGCTCAGCCCAGACTCTCAAAATGAAAACTGGACTTTTCTGCTAATTATAACAACTCTTTGCACTTATATCACATAGCAAGATATCTCAACATTCCAAATGAGATAAATTTGGTCAGTTGCAAGCCTGTTCCAAATGGCAAGTTTAAACTATCATCCAAATTTGTAATTTTATTCAAAGGCAATGCAAATGACCTTGGTGTATGGGAAGTAGAACCTTTGATACTAGGAAAATTTGAGGTCATGTCCTGAGGTGAAATAGCATGCATCCTTGTGTGACAGAATAAAGTAACCCTTATATTCCATACTCCTTTCTGCAACTGATCTTGTGACACCTGGTAGTGAGGTGTATTATTCCTTAATGCTGACATACCTCATCTTGATGAGCAAAAAACAAATAAACTAAAAGGTACAACTTATTCTCTTGCAGCTGGATACCATCAAAATGAAAAAATGCCTAATATGCTCAACCTTTAAATGTTATTCTGCTCTTAACAAAAGAGGTTTTGCAAATAAAGAGTTCTTTCTGAAGTACTGACATGGTGTTCTCATTCAAATGTTGACTGCCTTGATTTTGTTTTTGACAATGTTCTGTTTTTGTTCACAACATTCAATCAACAATTGAAGCACGGAAACAGCAAGACGTAATGTGGCCAAACTATTTAGGCAATGACATTCTACAGACTTTCCCAGACTGACCTATATTTTCACCAACTGGTTCTTCAGATCAAACTAATTTTTAACTGAAGGGGCATTAGAGATTATTCTCCTTAATCCAAACAAAGGTTATATGATCTCCTTCTGTGCCACAATTTTCCTATGATTACATGATGATACATTTGACAATGTATGACTGTTGCTCCATTATGCACAGTGTCTCTTCACTACACAGCCTTTAGTCCTAACTGTCTTCACCCACTTTCTGTCCTCCATTATCCTAATTTGAGATCTTTTAAGATCAGTATTAGTACGATCTGTGTTAGGACAAGCTTTGACAATGTTTCTCAATGATTACGTTATTTGTATACTGGTGTGAATTGGAATGATGCAAGTCTTTTACTCCTGTCTTTGAGAGTGGGTTTATTTGACACCCGAAGGAAAACAGAATGCTGAACTCACATCTGAATATTTCACATGACCATGTATATTCCCTGAGAAAAATAGGACTTTGGTCGGGTAGTGCCTCTGGATTGTCACCTACTTTTCGTCTTAATTCTCCATTGGTATCAGTGATTGACAAGATAAAACAAAAAGAGTTATTTTACACATCCCAGCTCTTGGATTTGAACACTGCTTAAGACATGATCTTTATGAAATGGCAGACCAAGCTCGGACTGGATGGCCTACTCCTACTTCTAGTTCTTATTGTCTTAACATAGCAAAGTGTTCAAAGGTGCCCCACAGAAGAATTAGCTACCATCAGTTCACACCATGCCACAAAGGTCTTGCACAACACATAGGTTAATGGTGTTGTGGACAGCGTAGAAGATTGCCAAAGGATACAGCAGGATATAGATCAGTTGCAGACGTGGGCGGAAAAATGGCAGATGGTGTTTAATCCGGGCAAGTGTGAGGATTTGCACTTTGGGAGATCAAATGCAAAGGGACAGTACATTGTTAATGGCAAGACAGTTAACAGTGTTGATGTACAGAGGGATCTTGGGGTCTAAGTCCATAGCTCCTCAAAAGTGGCTGCACAGGTTGATAGGGTGGTAAAGAATGTGTATGGCATACTTGCCTTTATTAGTCGAGGCATTGAGTTCAAGAGTCGGGAAGTTATATTGCAGCTCTATTAAACTCTAGTTAGGCCTTATCTAGAGTACTGCATTCATTTCTGGTTGTCCCATTATAGGAAGGATCTGGAGGCCTTGGAAAGGGTGCAGAAGAGGTTTACCTGGTTGTTGCCTGGATTAGAGGCCATGTGCTTTAAGGAGAGGTTGGACAAACTTGGGTTGTTTTCTCTGGAGTGGTGGAGGCTGAGGGGAGATCTGATAAGAGGTTTATAAGATTATGAGAGGCATAGACAGAGTAGACAGACAGTATCTTTTTCCCAGCATTGAAATGTCTAATACCAGAGGTCATGCATTTAAGGTGAGAGGGGTTAAGTTCAAAGGAGATGTGCAGGGCAAGTTTTTTATACAGAGAGTGGTGGTGCCTGGAATGGGCTGCCAGGGGCGGTGGTGGAGGCAGATACAATAGAGGCATTCAAGAGGCTCTGAGATAGGCACGTGAATGTGCAGGAAATGGAGGGATATGGACATTGTGTAGGCAGAAGTGATTAGTTAGGCATTTAATTACTAGTTTAAATAGGTCTGCACAACATCGTGGGCCAAAGGGCCTGTTCCTGTTCTATGTTCTATAATCGGACAGATGAGAAAAGATTTAATTAGGGAGGCTTTAAGGAGTTTCTTAAAGGAGAAAAAAGTAGAGGATCAAAGAGACAAGGTTGAAATCCAGAGTTTGGGGCCTCAGCAGTTGAAGACATGACTGCTAGTTGCAGTCTGATTAAAGACAGAATGCTCATGAGGCTGAAAATGGAGGAACACATATCTCTCAGCTCATTGTAAAATGTGGGGGGGTGGGGGGGGGGGTAATGTCACAAAGGAATTTGAAAACAAAGATGAGAATTTAAAAACTGGACTATTGTTTAACTGGGAACCAGTGTAGGTCAACAAGCACTGGAGAGGTGGAGTTAAGGAAAGATCAAACTTAAGACAATGAGCTGTAGAAATAAGGATGACTGATAGTATAACTTAGGACACTGGTCAGGACTGCACACCTTCACTTACTTTAAGCAGATGAATTAATACAGGAGAGGGGTTGAGAATGCTCCAGTGGAAATAAATGGTCTGAGTGAATCTCTAAGTATGTGCTTGGCAGTACATCTTGAATTCAAGCAAGCACAAATCTTCCAAACAATGTGGTTCAACCTCAAACAATTGTCAGTGATAGGGATGGAGTCAGTGGTTGGGAAAAAATTGTGGCAGTGTCTGAAAATGATGATACTCCTAATTAATTCTTCTCTTGGAAATTTCAAAAATAATCTTACACATACTGGGAACTAGGATTTATGCTGAATTTAATAGCATTGTGAGATTCTTTAAGATACTTTCTTCATAATGTTCAGGATATAATGACAATAAGATGTAAAGATAACAAGAACATGTGAAGGTTTCCATGAATAAACTTGCCAAACATTGGCATTGGCTTTCCAAGTATTAAAATACTTATGTTTGGTCAAGATTATTGTAGTTGAAGGTATTACACAAGCATACTTGACCCCTTCTAAAGGAAAAATCTTTAACTATGTAGTACTTATAGGCATTATGCCCAGGCTGATAAGAATCATATGCATATGTTAAGGACATGCCAAGCCACAACGAAATTCTGGGAGGATGTCTTTGATTTCCTGGAGAGTATATTGAAGTACACAATAGCATGAAATGCTAAAATAGCAATTACTGGAAAAACACTGCTGTACAGCGAGCCTATAAATCATGACAATTGTCTTAGCTAAGTTTAGTTCTTCTTTAAATATGTATATTACAGCATTGAAAAGCAATGAAATCATCTACCACATAGAAAAGAATAGGAAAATAAACAGCTTGAAATGATTTAGAGTGAACTCCTATTGGTTAAAAGAATTGCAAGCGTGAGAACAAAATCTCTTTAGAAATCTGTATTAAAGTCATTAAAATTATGATTAGTTCCATGAAAAAGGAGATTCAGGGAAAGGAATAAACAAAATTACCTTTCCATCAATTCTTAGAAGAAAATGTAGCTCATTCCAGTTAGTTGTTTTCTTCATTGGCACCTTTATTGCATGGGAAATGGTACTGGCAGGATATTTTTAAAAATATATTCATAAAATTAAGATGGTAGTCATTTCAATAATAAGGAAGTGACTGCAATCTAGTGGTGCAATTTGTGGGGTTTCCTGTGAAGCATATCTGCCATCGAACATTGACATGAATACTACTGGTGTGTGACAAGAACGACCAGGAGTTGTCTCTACTTTTATTAGCTTGCTCCCCCTACTTCCCAAGAGAGCCAATTCTCATGCAGAAAAGCCGCAACAGAAGTAAACAAGAAAACTAAAAATGAAGATAATATAAGCTTTGCCAACAGTTCCCTTTTTGCAGACTTTATCCGGACAGGTGTGACTATAAAACCTTGGTGTTCTTTTACCAGCCAAAGCACATATGTGGTGTTTAAGATAAATTCGTAACTTGTATCTGGGAAGATATTAAAAAGGGAAGGTAATGCTGTAAATTCTTTGGAAAAATCCTGAGATCCTTGTGTTCACATCTGAAACAGAAATCTGAAACAAAAAGAAGACAGATACAGTGGAAAAGGAATGGTTTCTCTTGAATATTAATCAAACTCTGGTTTATATGTCTATTAGTTAAATTGCATGGTAAGTGTTTCAATATTGTTTTCTTCACCGAGTATATGAAGTTCAAATAGCATCCACTTGAAGGTCCCTTCAATATTTCAATCAAAAAGTTTGAAATCAGATTGCTATCAGGACTATCTAGGTTCCTTCATATGTGTTTTAATTCCGAGTGTGAGTGAGAGCCATTGAATTATACCACCTCTTGACAATCCTGTCTATACAATATAGGTTCCTTAGCTTCCTCTGAAACTGCAAACACTAGCAGGCTTTTAACTACTGCATCATCTGACACATATTCACACACAGTTTTGGTGCCTTGAATTTCAGAGGAACATGAGTCGCCAACAATTAGAAAAATATTATCTGCAACTATTAATGTAATATCTAAAAGATCAAACCAGCTGCTATACATCAGAATTAATATTGGTCCCTGAGATTTTAGCGGCATAACAGACATTGTTTTAGGGAGATGTTAAAGTGAAACTACACATTTTCTAAAACTGACAATATTAGTTGCTCTTTTATTTGTTGTGTTTAAATCTAAATTAATAAATAGTTCAGAATATTCTCCTTCTTCATTGGCTGCACTTGGACTATTGCATTCAATTCTGGTTGCCCCATTATAGGAAGGATGTGAAGGGTTTGGAAAGGGTGCGAAGAGGTTTACCAGGATGGTTCCTGAACTAGAGGGTATGAGCCATAAGGAGAGGTTGGACAAACTTGTGTTGTTTTCTCTGGAGCACCGGAGGCTGAGGGGAGACCTGAGTTTATAAAATTATATAAACCTGAGTTTATAAAATTATGAGAGGCATAGATAGAATACACAGCCAGTATCTTTTTTCCAGGGTTGAAATGCTAATACTAGAGGGTATGCAATTAAGGTTAGCGAGGAAAATTTAAAGGAGATATGCAGGGCAAGTTTTAGTTTTACACAAGTGTCAAATCCATTGAAAACAAAGGCCTTTGGACTTCCTGGAAGCAGATATGGTAGTGGCATTTAAGAGGTTGTTAGATAGACACATGAATATGCAGGGAATGGAGGGATATGGATCATGTTCAGGTAGAAGAGAATGAGTTTAATTCGGCACTGTGTTCAGCACAGACATTGTGGGCCGAAGGGCCTGTTCCTGTGCTGTACTGTGCTATGTTCTTAGGCAAACCCTTGGGTTAAGAAAGATTTGCTTCCACTGCAGTTCTTTGGCTGCTGAAGTCAATGTGGAACCCACAATTGAGCTATGAGGTACTTAACAGAGTGTGTGGGTGATATTTAGGAAGTGGTGCACTCCTTCTGCTGCTTTACTGGATTTCTATGTGATCTCAACAAATGGACTTAAAGGTTCTCAATACCAGCCTCCATGCTCCTTATCCATTTTGAGCATTCATGGGCTAGGGATTCCCATAAGTCAGAGGGAATGTTGCATTTTTTCAAGGAAGTTGAGGGAAGATCATTGAATTGTTCCCACTGTCCATCTGTAAGTCTTTTGCTGTGATAGAGCTGGGTATAAAGGATCTGCTTCAGGGGTGTGGTGTTGGGCATGTGCCCATCTGAACCTATGTGTAATTAGGGCCTCAGCATGACGATGTTGGCCTTGCAGAGGACACTGATGTTGTTTTGCTTATCCTCAGAGGATCCTTATTTTCAGAGAAGGCATTGACATTATCTCTCCAGGATTTTGAGATGTCTGCTGTAGGTAGTCCATGTTTCAGAGGTGTCCATGAAGGCAATAATCATTGCTGCCCATTAGATCATGAGTTTTGTTCCAGGTTTGAGGCATTGATCTTCAAGTAGAAGCCAATGCTGCTCTTTGCATTTCTCTTGGATTTGACCTGCAGTGAAGATCACGTCCACTCTGCCTCTAGATACAAAGAATCCACACTGTGATTTGAGGAGCAGCTCTTCAGCCATTGGGAGGAGGTAGTTGAGGAGGACCCCAGGGATAACTTCTCCTGTGGTAGACAACAGCAAGACCCGACTTATTCACCCAGATTTGTCTGCTTTCTTGAATGGTCAGTATTATAATGTCTCTGAGGTGCCCTGGCATCTCTTCCTCTTCCCAGACATGGGAGCTGAGGTGAATTTTAGGCAGAAGATTTTCTCTGCAAATTGTTAGAACTTCAGCATGGATACTACTCCTGAGGTTAGGTAGTTTTTCCAACACAGATTCCTTTTCTGTGGAATTTCAGATGAAGTTCAATGTGGACTCCAGGTACCAGGCAAGGAATTTGTTGTCACCATAGTTACCAGGGTAGCCTTAAGGCTAAAGGAGACCTTTCGTAACATAATCTTGATTTTTGATGCAACACTTCACTGTTCTGTGATATGTTCCTGGTTGATACTTAAGGATAACAACTACAATCCAGCAGATTTATAGGATTATCTCTACAATTTATCAAATCAGTTTGCCTCTGGCTGTTCTTCTCATCCTTTCAAGTAAGCAGTTTTATTCCAGACATGTTAATGATTTTCAAGATATTTAAAAGCTGTAAAAATGGAATAAATAAAGAAAATTAAAAAAAATAAAGTGCATTGAAGTACATAAAAACATAAACAATTAAAAACATTCAACTGAAATAAAATGATTACATTCTCGTTTACCTTCAGATCAGCAGGCCTATAATTTCCAAGGGGTTCAACGCCATCTCAAATCCCATATCAGGTTTGTCACAGGAATTGAGGGAGGATCTTCAATTCGATCAGCCATTGTATAGCAGAGCAGGTGGCAGACTCTTGCTTCCATTTCTAAAATTCTTCAAAGCAAGATGGATCTCAGTTCTCATAGAAGCTAATACAGAGCACACCTACAGTACATTTGGAAGTTTGGTATCATGGAGACATGGTTATATATGTTTCATGAACCACAGGCACTGATGAAGGACAAGAAGATCTGTTAGTCCCATCTCAGCAGAACAGTCAGGTTGAAGCTGGCACCTACCTGATCCCTAAGTACTGATTCACTTTATCAAATGGGTCCAGAGTCCACTGTTCCTTCAAATTAGTTTCCTTTGAAATCTCCTCTTGAGCTGGGGAAAGACAACACTGAATTTGCCAGCACCCACCCCTGCTTAACAAAACAGAAAATTCTAGACGAGCATGTGATTCACCAAGGCATGGATGACTATGGGTCAAGTACAGACTGGGATTGCTTTCTCTGGAGCATTGGAGGCTGAGGGGAGATCTGATAGAAGTTTATCAAATTATCAGAGGCATAGAAATGCCAGATCGTCAGAGTCTCTTTCCCAGTTTAGAAATGTCAAATACTAGAGGTCATAGCTTTAAGGTGAGAGGGGGCAAGTTTAAGGGAGATGTCCCTGGGCAAGTTTTGTTTTACACAGGGAGTGGTAAGTGCCTGGAACACACTGCCAAGCGTGCTGGTGGATAGTGGCTTTCAAGAGACTTTTAGATAGGCACATGAAGATTCAGAGAATGGAGGGATATGGATCATCTGCAGGCAGATGGGATTAGTTTCATTTGGCGTCACGGTTGGCACAGACATGGTGGGCCGAAGGTCCTGTTTCTGTGCTGTTTGAATCTATGACTCTGACAAAATGTTTCAGTTGTTACATTAACGCTAGCATTTACCATAATACACAAATAGCAATCAAAAAATCTGGAATGGATAAATCTCAGATGACTCTGCCAGAACTAATCCGCGAAAGGAACAGAGTAATCCTCAGGTTGACATGTCCTGAAGCGTTGTCAGTCGCTACACATCATTGGGGCAGGGCGGGCAGCAGCGGACAATCTAATTCCTTCAAGTCCCTTATCCTGACAGTTCACCGTCAGGATAAGGGACACAGCTTTAGTGACTAAAGTCAACTCCGGGACCTGGCGTACTTTCAGTACTGTACAGCGGACCCGGTACACACGGTTTTAAGGGAAAAAAAATACTTTACTGCGCCATAAATGTAGCGCAAATTCAGCAACAAACCAGCGCAGTGGAAGATGGGACAACCCCCTACAGCTACGCACAGAAGTATTCAATTATCTGAACCTATAGGCTGAGTTTTAAGCGGGACTGCGTCTACGAAATTTCCACTAGATTATTTATATCCGACAAGAGGGAAATATATGTCTCGCACAGTTTAGAGAAGTGACTAGAAATCACCCACCCCCTGCGTGAAACCCGATCGGAAAAGGGTAATTCCATACACTGAGTTGAGGATTATTAGACATGACCTAAAAAGCGAAACAAATTTCTGCAGTGCCGGCCCTCGCTAGTTTAGGGTCCCTGAAGAGGTGGGGGGAAGGGAAGTGAAAGTTTACCCCTCATGCCCTCCACTTTACCGTTAATTTACAAAACAAACCCTGGGAGAAAGGTGTTTTGTCTTTTTTCCGGCAATGGTAATTGTGCAAGACGGGAAAATGTGGGCTCGGTCTCTGTTTACGAGCTCGATGCGTCATTGCAAGTTGACACTTAAAATGACATTGACACTGAAACTGATACAAGCACCGCCTCCGATGCTGTAAAAAACCAGCACAACCGCATGCAAACGCAATTTAAATTCGACCGGCACTAGCTGCCTACAGAATGGCTTTGGCGTATGCTAAATAAGTGCAGAAAAAGTACCCAGGTTAAACAATCAGCGATCGTTCGATTCCTACAGACGTGGATTCATTTCTCTCAGTCGTTTGATTACTTTAGTAAATAGAACCCGGCACTTGACGTACCGCTGTCAAACGCCAAACATGGTAAGCTCTTTCATAACAAACTTGACGGTTTTTAAATATATGACTGAGGAACACGTAGACTTTTGGCTTCCGTGAGCTATATGTCAGATAATACTGTTGTTGTCAGTTCTGTAGAATTGTTCCTACGTGCTTCATTGTGCCGCTACTGCGCGTAGTTTCTTTTCCGAATTCGGTTATTGTCGTTCGGAAATCAAGGGTGATGTTACAATTTGTTCACTGTTACCTGGCCTGATGTACAATCAGAATCTCGACAACTTGTAGCGATAACATCGTTCATAAGTCTGACAGACGGTTTCATTTTGCAACCTTGATTGGTTTTCTCTTATAAGAGAGAACATTCTATATCTATTGGAAATTCAAGATAAGAAATTGGTGGCCCCACGCCTGCGCGAAATCGCCCTGTTAACTTTAAACAGCAGTGAATTTACCTGACCTATAAACATTTACTCAGTTAATGAATTTTACAGTTGCCCGTTTACCATGCAAGATAATTAAATGTATATTTTATTTTTTTGATTCTCCTTCTTAATTGTGCCCAAGATCACTAATGTCATAATGCTGAGCTAAACAATTATACATTATGCTACTTCGCAGAATGCATGTTACAATTACTGCCTTTAGGAAGAAAATCAGACTTTCTGTTTGCTTTTGTGGTGTCCAGAACAGCGCTGCACACACGCTTAATGTAAATAAAGTTAGATTGCAAGGAACATCTCTTTCATATTACGTTTCCCCATATTTAATTTCGAATCATATTGAAATATAATCGCAATAAATACGGTAACACGGAACGTACCTTACAATTAATTAATCCAATTTCTGAAATAAATACAACAGAGGTATACTCTATCAGATGGTAGGCTACTTATTTATGTATACACAAGCCTAAAGGATGCGAATTGATGTACATTGTTTTTAACTCAGCTCCTTTAGATAGTATTCCGTAATGTCCATGGTCAAATCAAATGTCACAATCTGCCGCGGGCAACATTACGTGTACCGTGTCAGATTACCATGCGACTTCAAAAACAATACCTATTTAATTCATTGTTTGGTCACTTCATTGTACCCGTAGTTACTATGGTAATATGTGTTACTTTCTCCTTTGGGTCATGTAGTAGGAAATAACACGGGGTACATAATGAAAATAGTTCCAGCTGGATTTTTACGATAACTTTATAGAATGTATGACGAATAAAGGTCAGGGTAAGACCGGGTCAGGGCAAAACTAATTTTGCAGTAGTCATAAAGAGAGGCAGATACACCTCTAATTGCACAAAAGGGCGTTAAAGATCATTGTTTATATTAATCACTGCTTAACAGAAACAGGTTCAAGGTCCAAACTGAATACCTTTGCTCCCCATTCGAACCTTCAACCTGTAGACTTTCTACCGACAGATGCCCGCAGATGCTATACCTATTAAACCTTTGCACTCGTTCCCTCGTGTGAGAAAGAAATACGATAGATGGGTCGTCCCCTTGTTTGGGCTGCGCTCAGCTCCAGCTGCAAAGGGTGGGCAAAGAGGGCAGGGGGGAGGTTGCCCGGGTTTGAACTTCCCGCCGGGCGGGCGGGCACGCGGGGCCTGTCGGGTAGCGGTGACGCCGCGCAGTGGGCGGTGGGTGTTGGGCACTGCGCCTTCGCCGGAGCGGTGGTGGTTTCGACGGAAGCGGCCGGTACCGCCGCACTTGAAACCCTTTTTCCTCATGCTGTTGGGACGCCTGGTGAGTTGACGGCGATGGAGGGGCGGCGGCGGCGGCGATCGCCGGCTGCCATGTGTGTGGCTGAGGCGTGTGAGGAGGACTCCGCCGGTCTAGGCCGCGCCTTCCTTTGTTTGGCGGTGCTGAGGGTCGGGGAAGCCACGCTCTTCCTTCTCCCGGGGATCGGGGAAGAGCCGACGTTTCCCCGCCGCTCTGTTCTTTCCCGGTCCGTCCACCAATCCCGGGAATTTCCCCCCTGGAGGAAAGGAAACCCCGCTTTTTTTTCTTTTGTTTCAGACGTCTTAAATTTCTCAATCGCCGGAGTGAAGGCGGCACGTTGATTGACAGCTGCGCGACCATTGAGAGGCAGCGCCCGTGAGCTGGGCGGGGCGGTTTGGGGCGCGCTGGCCAATCGGCGTTCGGGAGAGGCGGGACCTGTGCCCGGTTCGGTCGCTCTGTTGATGTAGTGCGGTTGATTTACGCGGGTGCTTCATCTTTTTAATGGGGGAGAGTGGGCGCTGCAATGTTCCAAAGTGGAGGCAGTTGGTAGGCATCTATCACCCTGTGCTGTAGTGGCACAAGCAGACAGCGCAAACATATGCAATACCATTGGCGTGTGGCCGGTCTGTGGCTCTCCTATTGTTCAGGGACAAGGGCTGCAGTGAGACTCTCCTTTGAACCATCTTGCTTAATTAGCATTCATGCCTTTTAAATGGCCGTTTAACTACTACTTTCAAAGCAAAAATGTGCAGCTTTTCTGAAATAAAAGTTAATATTTTCCAGGAATTAACCACTTAAGATATGCAGCGCAGTTTGGGAACGGCTTTGGTCAGGAATTACTGTAATTTTTTTCCCGGCAACAATTGCCGGCGAACACTGGGTTTCTCAATTCAGTGGTTTCTCATTGTTAGATGATTTCAGACTTGACGCGCCCCCGCCCCCACGCCAGTTTGTCATGTGAAAGCTCAACTTTCAGGTCTCTGGTCAGTGAGTAATTTTTCCAGGGAGGTGATATCTCAATGATTCGTCTTGCCCACAATCTGCGACGTGGCTCTATTTCATGTGACGCGTATGGTTTTTCTCTAGCAAGTTGCGGTTTAGTTTCCTGTCGCCGGGTTTAAATGGCTACTCCTTAATAGGATTCATCGTGTTCCGTGTTTCGAAGTAAGCTATTCAAGTTCCCTAATTAATTTGGTCCCTGGAGTTACAAGCAGTGATAACGTGCTTTTTCACGGAAATAATTGACTACTTGTATTTATCTTTGGATAGAATTCCCCAGATTTTAATTGAGTTTAGATTACATGTGTCTCGATCTTTTAATTAAAATTCAACGGAGAGGGAACTATTGGGTCATTTGATCAGTTTTCCGCCGGGATTTTTTAGTTGAATGATTATTCTTAAGTGAAAACGAAAGCACCTAGTGAGGTAATTGCATGAGTATTTTCCCCTTTTGAGGTAAAATGTTTGTGCGTTAAATATCAAGATTAACAATTTATGAAAAAAACTTAGTATGAGTTACTCGGATATTAAGAGAATGAAAAGGAAGACAAAGTTTGAAATATGAACCGAGGGTAAATGCTATTTTTATTACATGGGTAAGCCTTTGTACATAAACCATGTGACTAGTTGGTTTGTTTAGAATGTCATTGTTTTACTTTTGAAGCTGGTGTATGCAAATCTAGTTCACTTCTGGTGGCATTTCCTTTTGTCAGGAGTTGTCATAGCAGATGTATTAGGATTCACATTGTGTGACTTGGTGTCTGGTATTTTTGGTCAAAAGTTGAATACATTTTTTTTAATGTAAAGTTTGTAGTTAAAGCAAAAAAAGTGTGCACTAAAGTTTGGGTTCAGGTGTAGAGAATATTTGCACAACTGTAGTTCTATCACCAGAGGTTAAAGTTATGATGAATATTGTACTAAATGGTATGTTAGTACTGAACTGTAAGACATGTAATCACCAGATTTTTTTTTTGTCTCTATGACATAAGTGAGTACCAGAGGATGGTCTGAAGTTTTTTTTTGATATAGTTGATTGTAGCATTTACTAGCAAGGCTTTGAAATTAATTGTATTTGAAATTAAAGTTCTACGTTTTGCATATATGCTGCAATTTGAACGTGTGTGTGTGTATGTTAATTTAAAGCGGGCACTGCATAATATTTACAATCAATCTGATTTTCAGTTATTAATGTGTCAGATAAACAAAATACTCCTAGAACAAGGCCAGTTCATGAGGATCTTTTAGCAATGGAATTAAATCTGAAATAATATGCTGTTACTGTGAGTCCCTGAAATCTGGTTATGTTGTGTGAATGTATTTGTTTCACTATCCAACTCTCTGCAATTATAGGTTAAATTACAGTGTTTTGTCAGCTTTCTTTAAAAAAAACACTGTTTTCAAAATCCTGAAAGAATGTAACTGAAGGTTTGTTAACATTAAGGTCTTGGGTGCAGGTGTTCTTCCTTTTCAGTGCTTGCAAAGCTGTTGATAAGGAAATTGAAACAGGAAGCTGATGTCTATTAAGTTCTAAGGACTTTCTAACGGAGTAAATATTTTAACCCAGCTCTGAAACAATTTTTAAACTCTTTTAAACTAAATTTTTTGGAGATACATGTAGGAGATGACCATTTTGGCCCCCTCTGAATAAATTATGACATTCATCCCATACAATTATGATTTTACCAGACCTTTTCTATTTTCTTTTACTTCCCCTCTCACCAACCCTGATTCCACATCACCAGCCCTCACACCAATTCCCGCTCCCAATGTTAGTGTGGAATTTAAACAACAAGGTTAGATAATGATGGGTTTCTTACCTGTAATACTGACCTTTGGTTTAAAGATTACACCCTGAGGGCTTGCAGTATTTATTGAAATCTCCCCTCTGTGTTTAAGACTTTCTCGGACACTTCTGTACGTTAATCAAAAAGCAGAATCTGGAAAATGAATGTTTTGGTCATATTACAGGCAATTACATGGATGCTGCCTCTCAGTGGTGATTGGGAATTCTGAGGGGATCATGCTTTTAAATTCAACTCTTCCCACTTGAGTGTACAACTCCACATACAAAACAGACTTGTATGTCTAAGAGTTGTACGTCTAAGTGACATTTGGATAATCAAAGTGAACCATGAACTTAGAAGGCAATTTAAGAGTAATTAATGTTTTGCGTGCTATTGAAACAAAAATCCATTGTACTTCGTGGCATTTAATAAGCCAAAGGTGTGTTGACACCTCTGGGATCAACTTAAAATTCATACATTAGTATGTAGAAGTTAATTTCACAGATGTGATGACTTGCCAACTCAATGGGTACTAAGAATAGGGATAATATGAGCTTCATTCAGAATATAATTTTTGTTTCTAAAAAGCAATCTTAGAAGTCACTTCTAAAAGTCCAGTGTATAAAGTCACTTCTTGAACTTAGAAGATTTTGTTTCATTTTATTTATTGCAAAATTACACAGTTATATG
This sequence comes from Pristis pectinata, assembly GCF_009764475.1. Taxonomy (NCBI): domain Eukaryota; kingdom Metazoa; phylum Chordata; class Chondrichthyes; order Rhinopristiformes; family Pristidae; genus Pristis; species Pristis pectinata. The sequence continues at coordinate 14,663,699 of NC_067432.1, forward strand.
ATGTTCCATCTAGATATGTTAGCTTGTTGATTCTACCCAAACCCTAATGTTGAAAGTAAATATGACGATTAGGTGTAGGGAAAGGTTATGCTGAATGTACTGTTGCACAAATTGCCCTGGCCTTTAACAAAATGAAATGAGTAGCTCAGATTCCATTGTCAAGTAAGCATTGTATGTTCACTTTCACAAGTAAGCTTCTTTCATGTTTTAAATTACTTTTGCTTTATCTTCCTTGTTTCTTTATTTGCTGCCTTAATCTCAAGTTCTCAATCCAATACCTGAATGGTTAAATAGAAGTATCTATGGTGCTTTGGTTTGTACAACAGCACCAACGTTCCCAAGTATATTGCCACCACTGCTTCATACACAATTTGTAAAGCCAGAGAAGTATAGGAGAGACAGACCTTGCCCAAGAAAATAGTTGGCTGATTGCTACATGGACACCTTGCAGTCTATGCATAATATCTCCAGTATGCTATGTCATCAATTTGAAACTGTCAAGCCTGCAGAATTATTAGCTGCTTTGTTTTTCTCTTTTTCTGAAAAGTGAACACAGTGAAAAGTTGAGAGAAAAATGATCAACTCTTATTAAATGTTTATAAATGTTCATTGCAAAAATTTTTAGATCTTTCACTTAACAACACTTTTTCTTCTGTTTTTGTTCATAGGTTGTCCAAATATAAAATGGATGATAGCTTTGATTGTGACTGCGGTGAGCTGGAGCCACCTGATCATTAACGAGAGCCATCTTTAGAGATAGAAAAGCTGCCACAAGTTCTTTGCTTGACCACATTATAATTATAAAGGAAAGAAAAAGTGCTCATCAGCACTGTAGAATGTCGCTGCTCAGGACCAGTCTTACACTGAATGTATCTGCACTATGAGGAGGATATCAATAGAGGTTTATAACACATATATGTATTCTCACACACCCTGTTAAATGTTAACCTGTTTACAACGGTAGTTTGGATGCATCTGTCTGTCGAAGTTCATTCCGTTGCAATCAAACTTTAGTTTAATTTTTAATGTCTGCAGGGATGCCCTTATTTGAATTAGAAGCATAACCTTTACTGACATAAGTCAGACCTGAATTTCTATTCTGCAACCTGTTCATTCTTTAAAGGAGGGATTCATATGGGAACAGAGCTGACCTTGTTCAGCTAGGCTGGATGGCGCGCACATTTCAAAGAGAAAATACCTTGAAACTAAGAAACGGTTAGGGTTGGCTTGCTCTCTACGGAAGCTTTTTATTGTGGAAGCTGATTTTTTTTTAAATAGCCTAGTTTTGATATAGGATTGGCCATCTGATAGAAGAGGAAAGCTTGAGGGTTATCAACATGGCAGAAAAGTTTGGAAGTTTAATGAACATTCATGGGTTTGATTTGGGTGCTCGGTATATGGACTTGAAGCCACTAGGGTATGGTGGAAATGGCCTGGTTTTCTCGGCTGTGGACAATGACTGTGACAAGCGAGTGGCTGTCAAAAAAATTGTCCTGAGTGACCCACAGAGTGTCAAACATGCCTTGCGAGAGATCAAAATCATCCGACGACTTGACAATGATAACATAGTGAAAGTGTTTGAGATCTTGGGCCCAAGTGGGATACCGATGTCTGATGATGTGGGTGCCATCACAGAACTGAATTCAGTATACATTGTTCAAGAGTACATGGAGACCGACCTAGCGAAGCTGTTGGAACAGAGTCCATTCTCAGAAGAGCATGCTAGGCTCTTCATGTACCAGCTGCTTCGTGGGCTAAAATACATCCATTCAGCTAATGTTCTGCACAGAGATCTCAAACCGGCTAATCTCTTCATTAACACTGAGGATCTGGTGCTGAAAATAGGGGATTTTGGTCTGGCACGCATCATGGACCCCCATTACTCTCACAAAGTAAGTTTTGATTTATTACCCATGAACGAATAAGATAGTGTGTTGTTAGTGGTGCTGGCTGTCCTTGTTTGGATGTTTTGCAAATGTCGTTTAGTAAGTGCATAATATAGCTTAAGGGGATTAAGTGGTGTGTCATTTGTCTTGAGGAGTGCAAATGCTAGCATTTTGTAATTTCTAATACAGTTTAAGGATCAATTACATAAAGTACATTTTAGCTTTGCAACAGTCCTAATATCAACATTTATTCCCTGTATTCTTCCAGCATTGGTGCAGCAAAAATATTGTTTTAAAGTAATGAGGTGCTGAATGCAGAATAAGTGGTGGTAGACTAAATAATTGCATTCACAAATATAGGAAGTTGTGCTCTAATTTTCATTCGGCACTTTGTCCTCTTCATTGGTAATAGCTGTAATAAAGTCCATTGTTTAAATTACTATGGTTTGGTTTTAAGAGTGCTAGTAAGCACTTTATTTGAGACTAAGAAAATGGCAATTGGGAATGAGGTGATTCTGCTTTTAATTCTCAATTCAGTTGTGAACTCTGCCATGTATTAACTTGATTTAGAAAGATTTCTTCCATTTTTGATTGAAGAGTGTTGCCTTTGTCATTCTTACAATTTTGCATTGTAATTGGAGTGAAATGGAAAATACAAAAATGTCTCTTTTGCATAATTTACAGGGCCTAATTAACTGGTTTCACTTTTGCTGTAAAACCTCCACTCTCCAACCCCCTACTCCACCCCAGAACTTGTTTTGCTATTGACAATTAAGAATGTATTTCTGCTTTTCAACCAAGGTACTCCTATACACATGAAAGTGTAGTTAATGGGAAATTGTACCAGTGCTAAGAATTTGGACATGGGTTCACAGACTGAATTTTGGAAGAACATATTGATAGCATGTATTTGCTGCAATTAGTTTTTCCACAATTGCCAATCCTAAAATGTTTTCCTGCTTTCATTAAAATTTTGGAAGTGAATAGAGTAAAAAGGTAATTGTATCACACAAACAAACATTAGTTTCCTGAAATAATTTAATCTTGATTCCTGCACTGATGTTCTTTTTAATCAATTTTTGCAGAAATGGCAGAGCCAGTCCAATTAATATTTAAACAAATTTGGAGTGTTCTTATAACTCAAGTCCAGAGTTTCACTGGTCATAGAACCTCAATCTGTCACTTCCCATCTATAGTTTTGACGTGATAAATATTACTTAGATATTGGATTTTTTGCTGCTGACATTATTCTAGGATGTAATAATGGATTGCATTCTGGCAGCAGCATTTTATAATAAGGATAATGTAAAATTAAATGGATGTTGATTGACTTTGTTGGTATTCCATTTTGTCATCTCTTGGAAAATGTTGACATCTGACCTAAAGTTAGTGTCAGTTCCAAATATGTAGATGAAATCTCTGGATGCTTCAGTTGTCATTCCATTTTATCATGAAGCAAAGCATAAACTGTAAATGTAAGCCACCCTGCTCACAATAAATCTTCAGTCAGTTAGATTTCTTTCAACTAATAAGGATAGAATTCAGGAAAATCATAGAGTGAAACAGCACAGGAAGAGCTTATTCAATTCATTATACATGTGTTGACTTTTTGATAGAGCTATTCAGTTAGACTCAATTCTCTGACCATGCCACATAGCCATGTAAAAACATTCCCTTCTTGCGTTTATTCAGTTGAATGTTACTGTGAGAATCAGAATCAACTGACCTTTTCAAGGAATCCTTTCTAGATCCCAACAACTGCTCCATTTTACATTGGAAAAACAATCCTTTGTGTCAACTCTTTCGCCAATCTCCTCGTATCTATCTTTTCAGGTTACCAACCCTGTCAAAATTGTTCATGAAATTGAAACACCTGTCAGACCTCGTAACCTTTTCCCTGAGAGTCATTGCCACTTTTTTACCCTCTTCAACATTAAACGTCCCTCATTTGTGTAACCAGTTCCAGTAAATCTGTTTTGCATCTTCTTGATAGCTTGACTTTTGAAAACCTTAACTACTTGCCTATGGCGCTGCCCAGAATTGAACCCAGTAATCTCAACTGACAACTCATTAATGAAATTCTCCTTATTTTTCTGCTTATTCCTTTACTTCTGTTTGTAATGGTCTTCTCCATTTAATAATTTTTATAAACAGACCTCCAGGTATGTGTTCTTGTACCTTTTTAAAATGGTACCATTTAGTTCATGTTGCCTCTCATTCATCTAATGAAAAAGAATCACTTCACTGGTAAATCTCCTGTCTTTTCATTTTGCCAAATTCTTTTAGACTATTATCTTTCTGATTGTTTATTGTATTTAATTTTCTTGTCACCTTTGCACTTTGAAATTGCACCCTGTGCTCAATCAAATTGAAACTGTTAATATATTAGTGGTTGGGGGTGGGAAAACACTGGTCCTGATTTAAACTAGAGTTTGGGGAAGTGGGGGGGGGGGGGGGCGCGGGTGGTGGGAACCAGAGCAGGACAGTAAGTGGAGAGGCTGTGGGGAAAGTAGATGTTAAGACTACAAGCAAAGATGGAAGCTGAAAGATTGAGCATGGAGGGACTAATGTTTTGAGTTGCGTCTATTTCAATGCAAGGAGTATTGTAGGTAAGGCAGATAATCTTAGAGCATGGATCTGTACGTGGAATTATGATGTTTTAGCCATTGGTGAGACTTGGTTGCAGGAGGGGCAGGGCTGGCAGCTCAATGTTCCAGGGTTCTGTTGTTTTAGACATGATAGAGGGGGAGGTATTAGAGGGGGAGGTATTAAAGGGGGAGGGGTGGCATTACTCATCAGGGAAAATGTCACAGCAGTGCTCAGAAAGCACATACTGGAGGGCTCGACTACCGAGGCAGTTTGGGTGCAGCTAAGGAATAAAAAAGGATGACCACATTAATGGGATTATATTTATAGACCTCCCAATAGTCAGGATTTAGAGGAGCAAATTTGTAGACAGATAGCAGACAGTTGTACGAAATAAAGCTATGATAATAGGTGATTTTAACTTTCCACATATTGATTGGGACTCCCATACTGTAAAAGAACTGGATGGGATAGAGTTTGTCAAATGGGTTCAAGAAAGTTTCCTTAATCAATATATAGAGGTCCCAACTAGAGGGAGCATGATACTGGATCTCCTCCTGGGGAATGAGACAGGGCAGGTGACAGGAATGAGTGTAGGGGGAACCCTTTGGACCCTAGTGGTCATAATTTTATTAGTTTCAAGATAATTATGGAGAAGGATAGGACTGGTCCTCTGGTTAAGATTCTAAACTGGAGGAAGGCCAATTTTGAGGGAATCAAGGGATCTGGCAGGTGTGTATTGGGATAGGTTGTCTTCTGACAAAGAGAAACTTGGTAAGTGGGAGACCTTCAAAAGTGAAATATTAAAAGGCAAAGCTAACAGGTTTAGGGAACCTTGGTTATCAAGGGATATTGAGGCCCTGGTAAAGAAAAAGGTGGCACATATTAGGTTTAGGCAGTTAGGATCAAATGAGGTGCTTGAGGAGTATAAGAAATCTAAGAGAACACTTAAAGAGAGAAATCGGGAGGGCTAAAAGGGGATATGAGGCTGCTCTGGCAGACCAGGTAAAAGAATCCCAAGCATTTTTATAGCTATATTAAGAGCAAAAGGATGGTAAGGGACAAAATTGGTCCTCTTAAAGTCATCTATGCGTGGAGCCAAAAGATCTCCCACGTCTCTTAAATGAAATTTTTGCGTCTGTATTTACTTGAGACAGACACAGTCTATAGAACTGAGGAAAAAGAGTAGTGAGGTCATGGACTATCTGGATTACAGAAGAGGAGGTGCTTGCTGTCTTATGGCGAATTAGGGTGGATATATCCCTAGGGCTCGATGAGGTGTCCCCTCGGACCTTGTGGGAGACTAGTGCAGAAATTGCAGGACCCTGGCAGAGATATTTAGAATGTCCTTAGCCATGGGTGATGTGCCCGAGGACTGGAGGATAGCTAATGTTGTTCCATTGTTTAAGAAAGGCTCTAAGAATGGGCTGGTGAACCTGATGTCAGTCATGGGCAAATTATTGGAAGGTATTCTGAGGGACAGGATATATAAGTATTTGGATAAACAGGGCCTTGGGGATAGTCAGTATATCTTTGTGCATAGCAGGTCACATCTAACCAATCTTTGATAGAGTTTTTCAAGGAGGTTACCAGGAAGGTGGTGGACATTGAATACATGGACTTCAGGAAGGCCTTTGACAGGGTCCTGCATGGGAGGCTGGTCCAGAAGGTTAAGTCGCTTGGCATTCTGAATGAAGTAGTCAATTGGATTCAATGTTGGCTTAGTGGGAGAAGTCAGAGAGTGGTAGTAGTTGGTTGTCTCTCTGATTGGAGGCCTGTGACTAGTGGTGTGCCACAGGGATTGGTGCTGGGCCGATTGTTGTTTATCATCTATATTAATGATTTAGATGATAATGAGATAAACTAGATCAGCAAATTTATGAATGACACCAAGATAGGGGGCATAGTGGATGAGTGAGGAAGACTATCAAAGCTTGCAAAGTGATCTGGACCAGCTGGGAAAATGGGCTGAAAAATGGCAGGTGGAATTTAATGCAGACAAGTGAGGTGATGCACTTTGGGAGGACAAACCATGGTAAAACCTGCACAGTGAATGGTAGGGCACTGAGGTGCGCGGTAGAACAAGGGGAGCTGGGAATACAGATCCGTAATTCCTTGAAACTGACATCACAGGTAGATAGGGTCGTAAAGAGAACTTTTGGCACATTTGTTTTCATAAATCAGGGCACTGCGTAAAGGAGTTGGGATGTGATGTTGAAATTGTATAAGATGTTGGTGAGGATAAACTTAGAGTATTGTGTGCAGTTCTCGTCACATACCTACAGAAAAGATATCAATAAGCTTTAAAGAGTGCAGGGAAAGTTTACACAGATTTTGCTGGACCTTGAGGACTCAAGTTATGGGGAAAGGTTGAATAGGTCAGGACTTTATTCCCTGGAGTGCAGGAGAATGAGGGGAGATCTTGTAGTGGTATACAAAATTGAGGGGTATAGATAGAGTGAATGCATGCAGGCTTTTTCCTCATGGGTTGGTTGAGGCTAGAACTAGAAGTCATAGGTTTAGGGTAAAAGGTGAAATATTTAAGGGGAATCTGAGGAGGAACTTCACTCAGAGGGTGGTGCGAGTGTGGAATGAGCTGCCAGCAGAAGTGGTAGATGCAGGTTCAATTGTAACATTTAAGAGAAGTTTGGATAGGTACGTGGATGAGAGAGGTATGGAGGGCTATGGTCCGGGTGCAGGTAGGTGGGACCAGGCAGAAAACCAGGCCGGCATGGACTAGGTGGGCCGAAGGGCTGTTTCTGTGCTGTAGTACTCTGACTCGATAAGAACCTCTATGGAACACCACTAAATATATCTTTCCAGTCTGAAAATTAACTGTTCATCACTGTTTTCTACTTTGTCGTGCAGCTAATTTTGTATGTACAATGCCACTGTTCCTTTAATTTTATGGGTTCTAATTTTGCTAATTGGCTGTTATGTATTAGTATCCTTTACTAATTGATTGTGGATATCTGAAAGTCACAACATTAATTGCTTTGCCTGCAAGCTGGCTTCTGCAGTTTAAAGAACTTGATCTAGCTAGTCAAACATGAATGCCTTTTAATAAATTCTTCCTCACTGCCATTTGAAGAACTAAAAGTTAATAATCAATTTTGTCCCAGACCCTTCTGTATGAATGTTTTCTCTTCATTGACATTAGAGTGATTTGACCTAATTGTCAGGTTTGTGTGTCTCAATGAAAATGTAACACAAGCAATCTTCCATTTCTCTGACATTAAATCCACTTCCAAGGACATTGGAAGATTGTTCAGAGACTCCATGATTTCCGTCACCCTTTCAATAAACTAGGGCACACCAAAAGGACAGATTGACCTATCTAAGGACTTCCAGCCTTTTTAAGTACATCCTTTTTCATCATATCCCGTAACATTTCTGGCTGGGCTCTTTTATCATTTCAACAATATTTGCATTATTTTTCTTTAAATGTGTACAGGGTGTTAGTTTTTAGATTAGTTTTCAATTAAAGTAGCAGTTAGAAAAAGCAGTTGGGCTGAATGGCTTAGACGTGCATTTGCATGTTAGGAAGAGAATGTAACTACTGCGATGTACAAGTAATAATTCCAAACTATTATGCTAGTTTTTAGACAGATTCAGGTAAACACTATAGTATAAAGAATGCATTTGGGAGGCTGCACTGAGCTTTAAGGATGCTAAATAGAGGGTTAAAGTTACAAAAGGACCACTAGGAGATCTGTTTATTTCAAATTCAGTGCTTGGTTTAGCAGCAAAGGAGCAAGGCCGCAGTACTCAAGCTATCTCCTTTGCGTGAACGTGAATATGATGAACTGAATATAATGATCCCAATGTTCTAAACAACAATTGGCAATCTATGGAGTGAAGTTTTAACAATTGAATGATAAAGGATAGGGCTACAAGTATCCTAGATGTCTTTCAAGTAGTCTGTGCTGAGGGAAATGTGCCCTTCAATGTAAATTACCTGGAAAATTCTTCAATTTCTCTCAAAGTAAATTAGATGTATCAATGTACTGAAGAAATCAAATAGGAAATTCATGAGAATTTCTTTGCCTAGGGAGAAAAAGTCAGTGCGTGTAACTTGCTATTATGTTGAATGGTTAAGGAAATCTATAAGTGACATAATGGAAAACTAGATAAACATATGAAGTAAAGGCAAGAAGAATTCTGCTGATGAAACCAAATATGGAAGGACTTGAGGATTGAGTGGAGTATAAAACCTTGCATGGACTAGTTGGGCTAAATGGCCGTTTTCTGTGATGTATATTCCATATAAATGATTAAAATATTACTTTCCACTGCACATTATGTACATCTTTTAATTTGAGGAAAGAAAAATCTAGCGGTAAGCGGTGGTAACTAAAATAGTGCTGCTAAGACTAATTCTGTGTATGCGACTATGGGTAAATAAAGGTCAAGTGATAGGAATTGTGTTCTTGACTGGGAGTTAGTCATGTGGGGTTTAATTTTTGGTTATGCTGCGCAGCCTAGTTTGTAACAGGTTTTGAGTTGATTGTAGGTTCAAGTTTAAATGCAGCATGTCTCTTGGATGAGGGTTCAAATCACTATCCCTTTTGCCTAATGCATGCATTAAGACAGTGGCAAAAGGCAGCACCTGCCTAGTATTGTTAAAATGTAAAGAAGTCTATTTCAAAACTTGGTGTGCTCTTCCAACTTTTCAGTTTTCTCTCAAAATGTTACTTTTGAGGATCAATTTCCCCGAACTCTCGGCATAAGTTCCGATGGCATTCTTCCACATGAGCTTTTTCACCTGTTGGTCTTTTTTTTAAAAGCTTCTACTTCCTTGCATAGATGAAGGGTAACTTTTGAAGGATAACTTTTTGTCTTTTAGTTAATTATTATTACCAGCCTGATTTTTTTTTTTGACCTTGTGGTTTAAGGTATAAAATTAGCTATAAAATGAAGGAAATGTACTGCAGGTCAACAGCAAATGTAGCAAAAAAAAGGTTGGTTTTTCAGGCACTCTTCCTTCGGAATAAATTAGATGCATGGAAGTCATAACTTAGCTGGCCTGTGCATTTATAATACTTTTTTTAAAATCCTGCTAAATTTGCATAATATTGTTGTTAAAGTAACACTGAACCTAACAAATCCTAAAATTTTCTGATCAATCAGATACCTCCGTTTTTTAAAACAAAAATTGCTTGTGCGTCTGCTTCAGCTCTCAAATACAATGGAAAAATACCCTGGAACTGGGAATTTTAAGAATGGAATGTAAGCACTAAGTAGAATGATAAGATTTCATGGCAAAGCTCGCATTCCCTTCCCAATAAACCACCTTGATTTACTTAGATTTTTTTAATATATAGTAACTACAGGTTTTAAGAGACTTTGTGGGATAATGATATTTAAGAATCACCTAGTCTTTAGCTGGTGACTAAATGTGAAATTTTGGGATTAATCTGTGGAAGTACAGTCCTACTCCACAAGTGATGTCCGTAAGTCAGAAACTGTCCATGTTTGCTTTTCTCTAACTTGGCTTTGTAGAAGGATCTTTCCAGAATTTCTTTTGTGTGGTGGGGGGGTGGATTTTATACTTCTGAGAAGTGAACTTGATGGCATGATACTTTTTTTGTCAGAACTGCAGTATTAGACAAGCAATAAATGAAAGTAAAACGTGCTATTTTTCAAATTGACTTCATAAAATGATTTGTATTTAGTTATAGTGTGGTCATTTTTGCCTCTATTTTGCCTTGTATTTAGTTGTCTGTTAATCTGTTTTCTTGGAATTGGTCTATTATTGTCACTTGTACCAAGGTACAATTTTAAACAAAACTTGCATGCCGTTCAATTCATTACACAGTGTAGACCTGCAAACTGGGTTGTATTCAGGTTGGTTAGGCTTACATTTGCTTGTCCTGAATATATGCAAACTTTTATGGAAAAGATAACATTTCAGTTGTCAGATCTACTAATGAAGTATCTTATTGCAGTGGAATATTTTACTACAGAAAACGGTTGTGGATGTTTATTTCTGAGTTATTTGCAGTGCAGAGTTCTCAGTTAAATTCTAAATTGGACCCTGAATGTGTTTGTTTAAAAAATGGGCTCTGCTATTTGTTATTTGCTGTACTTATTTAATACCAAAAGCATATCACTGAAATATTTTTGACATCTAATTTTCTGCAAGGTAAGCATTCTGTGATAGTCTAGATTACCTGTTCACATTCGCCCAACTTCTGAACTTTTGCTTTCACATTTTCTACACTTTGGGTATTGTCTCTGTCTAATGGTTGCCTCTCCAGTTGAGCTTTAGTACAGTAAAACTCCAATAATCCACCATCCAACTATTAGGAATTCCCAATCTTTTGGCATGTGGCTCACCAGATGTTGATTTCCCTGCTCCCTTCCGCTCACTGCAGCTCTGGTTCCCATGCTCCCTTTAAACTTAACGGGTTCACTGTAAGTTTTATTATTCTACTATTTAACATTTTTTTAAAAAGTGAATTAAAGGTGAGTTTAATCTGATAGTTTGGCACCAGCAAAATCCCAAACTTGTTGGATTAACGGAGTTTTACTGTAAGTGAAGATATCACAGCTGAGCCTGATTTTAGTCCTCACTTGGGCAATTGGAAATTTTTTGTTTACCTTGGATTAGGCAGAAGTTAAATTATAGCACTTTAGTTTTCAGTCCCTGCTAAGAGAAATTTACAGCAGTGTGGAAATCTATTCTGCAACTTCCTCAGCAACCTTATCGGATCATTGATTAAATGTACTCTTATAACCAAGTTTTTTTTATATAGACTTCCTTGACTTAGATTCTTTATCAAATGTCAATTGATCCATTTTATAATGACCTAAGATCACCACCATCATTATGGCACCAAAAATAAGCTATATAAATGCACCTAGTTAAATTTTCTGATTACGTACTGTGAGTATATAAATATATACCTGAATGTAAAGTTTTCATTAAATGTTGGTAATGCACAGTTTTTCCATGTGGCTAATGTCTTTCCTAAACATTCCACGTACAAGGGTCCCTTTGTTTTCTCCAGACCTTTCCCTTCCTCTCCTGAAGGCAGCAATTTGTGCCAGGATATGGTTCCACAAGCAGTGGCCCTCCAGTACTTCTGAAATGGCCATTCTTCATGTGTGAACCTGGATGGTGAGTGCTAATTCTGCTATTCACAGCCAAGCCCTGCCCTTTCTCACTTGACATTCACTTGAAGCAGGAACTGCTGATCTGATGTGCTGAGTGTTTCCCAGAATTTTATTTTTGGTTTATTTCTGGCAATGCAATTTTTTTTAAACATTATTTAAACCTTTTTGTGTATGGCTTGGCGCAACAGCCTACTGAGTAAAGGTGTTCAACTATAATAGAGCAAAAGGCAAATCCACCCAATATTTGTGTAATGTAGTTTGGGGGCATAGTTTAGGACTGGTGTAGGAATGCTTATTACCGTAGACTAAAAGTCTTGATTGGTTGCTTCATCTACACTTACCGAATGGAAATTTTAGAATTTTAGGTATGCTTTCTGTAATGCGGAAACCGGTGGGGATCAGGGAGTGATTCACTCGCATCTCCACCTTGCAAACATCTAAGCAAGTTTGGAAGGGAGATGATAAATGCAGGAATATTTGTTCTGGCCTAAGGATACAGAACATATTTTCTGATTTTTTTTTTCTCTCTGTGTGCAGAAAGGGTTTGATGGATAATAGAAATATAATATTGAGCTCCTGCAAATTCTTATTCTGTCTTGATTTGTTCCATATTTGTCAATGAGTATTTAGAAAAAATGGCAAAAGAATCTATTTAGTTACTTCATTGAATTAGTTGTAGGTAGTCCTCTCCAATCTTGTCTCCCCTGCACCTCCCCCACCCCTCATCTCTCATAGGGCAACTGTGAATTGAATTTTTTATTCATAGCACCTTAAGTTTATTTTCTTCAGTTAGCTATTTTTAGCAAGGAAAAAGTGTTGGCAGAATTGGTGAATAGAATGAAAAATGCACTCTTAAGACCATACCAGAAGTGGTGTTCATGCTTGCCACACAACTTCCTAAAACAGGAGGGATATTACTATCCTTTCTGGTAGGTTAGTATTTGGATGAAAGATATTGTAATTTTGTTTTTTCCTCCAGTACTTCCCACAGCCCCAAGATATTATGCTGTGCACTGTTAAAAGATGAAGTATTGCTGCATTAAGTTTTTTAACTAGTCATCTGATGTGCAGGAGCATAATTGTGCAATCTGAAGTGAATTTGAAGAATGAAGATGTATCTTGTGAATTTAATGTTGTGGGGGATAACACATCAGTTGGAATAATGCTGATGTTGCATGGCAAAGCATATTTAATTTTGATGGCTTGAAATGAAAAATTGCATGATGGTCTTATTTAAAATTGCAGCCAGCATGAGCAATATGGTCTTCGAGTGTTCACAAAGCTGATTTAGAATATTTATTTCAAAGAACTGATGGCAATTTCCTTCTAATAGAAAACGAACATATTTCATTTTTAAAAATCAGCGCAAGAAATGTGCTGTATTGTATTTCTTCTACTTTGACATGTCTACTTCTGAAGTTTGAGAATTATTTCATTACCAAATTATAAGCATGTTTTAGTGACATGAGAATAGTCCACAGAATTTGTTTCCCTAACTATAGAAGCTTAATAAATTCATCTCTGGAAGATTGGCAGGAAAATTAGTTTCTTTAGCATAAGCAATGAGCAAGCATTACAACCATATTTCTAGCATTAGCAGGGACAGCTTGTGATTGTCAGTGTGATTCTAGAACAGAGGTTTGTATTCAATAATGTGATGTGAAAATAAATTTCTTGCTGGCAATTGGCATTTATTTGTCTTAGACCATTAAGTTGAGCGTATTACACAGCAAGTGAATTAGGTTCATATAGCTCCTGGACAGATTGTTTTCTGTAAGTGGTATCCAAAATTTAGAAGTGGCAGTTCTAGATTGCTGCATAGAATGTGTCGTGTATTGTGTCTTATAGGAAAGGTTTGTACACATCTGTAAATCAGCCAATTTCAGTGCTGTGTGCATGGATTATTGTATTCCACTTTGTTTACAAGTAACTTAGTATGCAAAAAAATATATACATCTTATTTTTCTAGGGCCATCTCTCTGAAGGATTGGTTACTAAATGGTACAGATCTCCACGCCTTCTCCTCTCTCCCAACAATTATACCAAAGCCATCGACATGTGGGCTGCTGGTTGCATCTTTGCAGAAATGCTGACTGGGAAAACGCTTTTTGCAGGTCAGTACTGCTGGAAGATAATGAGGTGAAAGTGCAAGAGCATTCCAGTTTTGTAGATAATATTTTAGTCTCCATTAAACTGCTCTTTGTTTTGAACTAAGCAGTTAATTTGTTTACAAAACATGTTTCATTGAAACACTGATACTCATCCTAAATGAATAAATGAGCAGTACAGTACTTCACTTGTAGAGCCAGGCACTTCATGCTGTTATTGGAATGATTAATGGAACAATTCAGAGCTCACTCGACTCTTATCTCTGCCCAATTCTGTAAGACTTATTATACAGAGTGTCATATCTTATCTCTTCAGATATTCAGATCTCTTAATCTTTGTTTAGGTGCTCATGAGCTGGAGCAAATGCAGTTGATTCTGAATTCCATCCCTGTAATCCATGAAGAGGACCATCAGGAGCTTTTGGGTGTCATCCCAGTTTATTTACAAAAGGATATGACAGAACCACATAATCCCTTGCCACAATTACTCCCTGGCATCTGTTCTGAAGGTATGTGCTCCACAAGCTCTCAAAATGAACTTATTTAAAATTTGTTTCTTCAGACATATTTGAATTTAGTCTTAATTTGTACATTGAAGAAAAATATAAGGATACCATTAGTTTTCTGTTTTAAAATAATCTAGAAACCTAGCACTTAAATCCCCAACTGCTAATTTAATTTTGGCTCAGCTACAAGGAAGAAATTGAAGGGTAAATTCAGGCTTGTGCATTGCAGCTTGTTATTAGTGACATTGCAGGAGCTTGGGGATAGACTGAATTCCTGTTTCTTGTGTTGGGAATTAATATTGCAGTTATCTGTACAATAATGCAACAGGTGTACTTATAGACTTGGAAGCAAGTGAAGGAAATGTTTAGGATCCTCTTACAATGAGTTTTTCTTTTTAAAATAGCATTAGATTTTCTGGAACAAATTTTGACCTTTAATCCGATGGACAGACTGACAGCAGCTGAAGCCTTGGCACATCCATACATGAGTATTTATTCCTTCCCATTGGATGAACCAACCTCTACCCATCCTTTTCACATTGAGGATGAAGTTGATGACATTTTACTGATGGATGAGAGTCACAGCCATATTTATAATTGGGACAGGTACTGCTTTTCTTATTTCAGTGGTAAAGTACTGTTTCTCAGATTTTTGTTTTTATGAAACCTAATTCAATAGTTAAACCAGAGGAGTTGATTTTGGGTGTGACTATAATACATGATGGCAGAATCCTTGTTTTAAAGATTTGTTCCTTCACAGGGGAATGAAACAAGTTTGATCTTTATGCAAGATTGCAAAGTACTTTTAACCCTTTCTTTGACTGTATAGTCAACTTTCCCTATATGACAAAATTATTTGCATGTATATTCCCTTTATGACAGGGGATCATGAGTTGTTGAAGTTTGCACTAATTAACTGAAGTTTTTGTCCTTTCTGCTAATAATGACCACCAATTTTTATTATTGAGGCATAATGGTGGACCGATCCAAGGAAAATTTTTTGTAGATAATCTTTGTTTTAATTAAGAAAACTATTGAGCAGGTAAAGCTGGGTGGTTGAACAGTTTAGTATTCAAAGTGGAATATACTATCATAGATTAAATTATATGACTGCACTGTAACTTGGATCTCTGGGATCTGTACAAGCTCAGCTGATGAGGTGATGTAGTTAAGTGTTTAATGGAGGCTTTCCCCTAACTTTTTGTGATCATTGATTAAGTATATTTGTGGAATCTAGTTTCAGTGAAAACTAGGTTTATATTATATTAAGGTTTCGTAAAGGTCCTCATTCAGTGAGGTAACATTATTTCTGTGACATGTCATCCTGTCTCGAGGAAAGTGTGTAAGGTATGAGGTATTAAAATTGATTAATGTTAAATTTTGGATGGTTATATTCATATTTCCTTACAACATCACATTGAGTCCATTGCAAGGTTTTGGATCAATTCCTCACTTATTTCCTTGTAATCTGTTCTCTCTTGTGCCTATAAACTCCCCCAAATTCTTTCCAGCGCCCCCTCTTCCCCCCCCCCCCCCCCCGCATTCACCCTGACTCTCTTACCACCCATCTACACTAGGGGTAATTTGCAGTAGCCAACTAACATGTCTTTGGGACATATGTGCTCAACTGAACTGTAACTTTAAATTACCCAAATAAGGACACTTTTTTTAAACACACTGATAATTGAAACCAAAGACACAATCTTCCATCTAAATGTTCAGCCTTGTGTTTTTAATGGATTTTATATATATCTGTGGAACATTTGCTACAATTACAATATAGCCTGTTGCATTTCAGCAAGATGATGCTTCAGTCTTTGAATCATTCAAGATGCTGAATTTCTAAGTTTGCTCATCCATCCTGTGTCTCTAAGCCATTGCTCATCCATCCTGTATCTAAGCCCATTGCTTGAATTGTTCATTTCAGATACCATGAGAGTGAATTGTCAGACCATGATTGGCCTTTGCACAGTAACTTTGAGGCAGATGATGTTCAACGTGATCCACGAGCAGTGTCTGATATGACTGAAGAGGAGGAGGTGCAAGTGGACCCTCGCAAGTATCTAGATGGAGACCGTGAAAAGTATTTGGAGGATCCTGCTTTTGACTTGAACTTTTCCACTGAACATTCTTGGCCACATCCAGATCACCATGAAAACAAATATTGTGATCTGCAGTGTGGTCACACTTGTAACTATAAAATGGGGTCACCATCCTACTTGGATAACTTGATGTGGAGGGAGAGTGAAGTGAACCATTATTATGAGCCCAAACTTATTATGGACCTATCTAACTGGAAAGAGCAGAGCAGAGAGAAACCAGATAAAAAAGGAAAGTCAAAGTGTGAAAAGAATGGACTGGTGAAAGCACAGCTAGCCCTGGTGGAGGCATCCCAGCAGATTGTTGAAAAGGACAAAGAGAAGATTCGAGAGTTTGACTTTGATTCTTTCATGGCCAGCACTATCAAACTGGGTTTACAGCCAGAGTCTCCTGATGTAGACAAGCTGAATGACTTGAACAATTCAGTGTCCCAGTTGGATCTAAAAAGTTCAATGTCAAATTGCAAGTCTGTTAGTCAGGAGAAGGAGGAGAAGGGGATGGCCAATTTGGCTCAGCTGGGGTGTTGGAGCCAGAATCCATGGGAATGCCAGTTTGCAATTGATGGAAGTGGTGGGTGGGATGAAAGCTTTCTAATTCAAGATGAAGAAGTTTGTTGGGATAGCAGGAAAGATGAACAGTTGGAAAAAACTACATTTACTAGTTACTTAGACAAATTATTCAACAAAAAAGACGATGTAGAAGTAGCAGAATCTGAGCCAGCGAGTGACAGGAAACTGGAGGACAGGGTTAGTGAAGAGAGTGTGAAAGAGATGAGCAGAAATGGGGAAATCCCATTTAGCAAGCAGTTGGAGTCCATTGGTATTCCCCAATTTGACAATCCTGTCAGTTCACCGCTAAAAACGAGAGCAATTCAGACCACTTTAGCACCTGCGGCTGCAAAACCGTCTCCTCAGATTCCTCATAAGACCTATAGTAGCATCTTGAAACATTTGAACTGAATAGAACACTCGGCAGACATTTGTTTTGTATACTTCACTATGTGCATTTGTCTTGTTTTCTGAAGTCTGGAATCTTTTTATTTTTGTAATTTTTCTTTTTGTGCTTTTGGTTTGAATAGTTTATCATTTTTATTTTATACGTCAAATTATTTTGACATTGCATTTTAATTTTTTGTAAACCTGTATGTCATTTGCACAGTTTAAAATAATGTACATCGCAAAAAAACAGTGACTAACACAAAATTGTGACTGAAATAGTGGTGAGAAAATGCACTAAGCCAAGTGGGTACATTTTATTGGTGAAACAGAAAAGCCACCAAGCACAGTCTACTTGTTTTACAAATGGAATGGCTTCCATTTTGGCAAACACACGGTTAAAATATACATGCATGAGATTTTCAAAAATTTCATCTGAAAATTAAAAGTCCAAGCAGTAAATTACATTTGTTTTCCCCAGCAATATATTATAAGATACTTTCTGATAGCTTAAATGTTTCTTAAACATGTGATGCCAGGAAAACCAGCAATGAATGCAGAACATGGTACGCATGTGTTATCTACCTCAAGGTAACAGCAATGAGTGGCTTACCTTGAGCCACATACAGTGCTTCACAGCATGCACGTGAACTTAGCCAGCAGTTATTCTGTTTGAAAAGCTGTCAGTACTTGTAACTTTCTGGTATGCATTTTCCATAGTAAAGTGTTCAGATACTTTATTTATTTTAGCAGATGTAAGATTTCTTCTGTATTTATTTTAATTTTATAGTTTCATTGTGGCTTTAAAATGAATGAGGCATTTTGAAGCTAATTTTGTGTTTAGCACTATGGTTAATTGTGTAAAATGAAAATCTCCTTAACCTGATGCTTTCTCAGTTTTCCTCTCTATAGAATTGGCTTGTTTTGGAAAGAGCATTCACTACATATATAGGAATTGGAATATTTTAGTGGTGCTTGATGACAAATAACAATTTAGAAACCATTTCAAAACTGATTTTTTGGAAATGCACCAATAAGTCTTAAATCCTGTATTTAATTTGTTAAGACCTAAAAGACTAGAATTCTCTGCATGGAAATAACTGAGTTGCAACCATTACTGTAAAAGTTAAAACTAGAGACTACAGTAAGATGAATGTTGAATCTTCATCTTTATTTTTATTGTACATTTTTATTAAATTTGTAACTTCTCAAGCCAGCATGGTTTCCATAGGTTCAGAATATAGCATGTAGAATTATTTCTGAAAGTTTATTTGCATTTACCAATTTAGATACCAAGTTTCTGTATTACTGGTTCTTGCCCCTTCCCATCTCCCCCCCCCCCCCCCCCAATAAAAATCCAAAAATGGAACAAATAAAAATGACCAGAACCTGAATACTTGTGACTTGCTGTCTTACCTGAAGTTCATTAAGGTTTCTGCCAAAAAAACTAAATCTAAGGAAAATATTTTGAGTTGAGTTGAAATTTAAGTGGACAAATGATTCCACTGGTGAGTAATGATGACCAACTGGAAGGCTCTTGTTCTTGGGTATAGAGATTCCTCTGGTGTTATCCTGTGAAAAGGCTGAGCATGAATGTAATTAATCAAACTGCACTGATGTATGTGGTTTAACATTCAGTGAATAGCCATTTAAGTTCCATTTGCAGTTCTGCTCAAATTATTTGATAAGAGGATGCTATGCAAAACAAACCTTGACAAAAGGTTTCATTACACCAATTTCATTGTATAACATGCTGCCACAAAATTGCGTGAATTTGTTTCTTTTTGATGTAGTGTCCCTTTGATTATCTGGCATTGCCTTTCATGATTTAAAGTTACTTTTGGGTTGTGTGTTGGCCCTATTTTAACTTGATGAGTTTTATAACTTTTCAATTTTGCATGTTTTAACAAAGATGTAACTTTGTATTCAGGGCACAACATTAAATTCTACAATGACCCAATCCACTTTCCTCTGAGAATGAGTGTACTGAACATTGTGCACTAGATATTCTGAGGTGGGACATCTAGCTGACTGAACATAATTAACAGCAACCCTGGGTTGACATACTGCAGACATTGCATTGCAAACACGTTCCACTTGAATTTGCTCAGAGACAGATGCAGCCATCCATGCTTCATACTGGTGCAAAACAGCAGCAGCACAGTTACATAGAAACACAGCTGCTGAATGGGGCACAGGGTCTTCATTTACTCAAGCGGGGATGAAAGTACTCCTGCAAAAGAGTGGCCACAAGAGTGGTGACTTCATATGGGTGGAGGGATGCCAATTCCAGGTTTTTGTATCTTGCCTTGGTGAAGGGAGAGGTTTCATAACCTTAATCTGTTGAACAATGTACATCATAACATTTTTGGTGTAAGCATATGTATTGCTTGCAATAATCTCATCTTCTGACAGTGGTATCATAAAATCAGCCACCTTAAAGACTTAACTGGAAGCTGATGTATTTTTTTTCATGAAGATTGTGAACTAGAATATTCCTTATGAAATATCATGAACACTGTGAGTAGAATGGTCATGATGGTATTGGGGATGAAATAGGAGGACAGGGAAAATTTATTGTTCTCCTATTCTGCTTTTGGATAAGGGCAGCAGCCAATTTAGAATAATAAGTGCCAACTATTGACTTAATAGTAAAGGTCAACTTGCTGAAATCAGAGCTGTTGGTCTGTAATGTGGAATATATTTGGGAGTGTAATTGTTTGAACTCTCCTTCCCATTATAAGAGGGAGGCTACTGTATGACAGCAGCTGTATTCTTGTATAGCAGCATCATATAAACAGTCTTCATTTCACATAATCATATCATCATAATCAACAAAGTATTAAGAGAATTCTGCTCTCATGGCCAATTTGCCTGGGCCCTTGGCAACGCTGGCTTTCTGGAGCATACGTTCTTAAAACACTTGAACCCTTCTTTGTGATTTATAACAGAAGAAGATTGCAGATGATGGGATTGCAATTAGTGTATGACAGGAGCACTCTTACATGGTGAGGAAGGCCAGGAGAAGAGCTCTTGGATGAGGAGCTTGGGGTTCTGTCTTTTAAAAGAAAATGTTTGAAGGATTCCAGTATTGGACAATGTACTGGGCAATGTGCTGCTGATGGCTAAGCAAACAAAGTCAATCCATGGGCAACATATTGTAAACACAGATATAATCAGTTGTCACACAGTGCTGCTATTACTGGTATTCCAATAGGACATTCTGTTGGATCCCTTCAATGTTAATGCGCTTAACAGGAAGTGGCAGGTCAGGTGGAACATTAAGCACCGGGGTGCAGCCAGCACCAAGTCAGCTTTAGAACTTTGAGGAGCATCTCGGGGAATCCCCCCCCCCCCCCCAAATTTATCACAATCTCCTATAACTTGAGCATTCCGAAGTACTCGAGTCATAGTTCACTGAAGCAAAACAAGTAGATGAGAAGCTTGTGCATGGAACATAGGATTTTAAATAAAATTAATAAAATAACATGGAAAAGTTAAGAAGAGCTTAACTGGATGGTGTGAGAAGTGTCTGATGATATAAGATATCTTTATTAGTCACATGTACATAGAAACACAGTGAAATGCATCTTTTGGGTCGTGTTCTGGGGGCAGCCCGCAAGTGTCACCACGCTTCTGGCGCCAACATAGTATGCCTACAACTTCCTAACTTGTACGTATCTCTGATTGGTTCAGGATGTGTTGGGTATTAATAGTAAGTAGGCAGATTTAGTGAAAGGTAATTCTAAAATGAAATACTGCAGATATTCTTCTACAGTATTCTGCTGCAAATTACAGCCAAGTCATTGGGTGTAGTTAAGGTAGAGATTGATGGATTCTTGATTGGTAAGGGGGTTGAGGAAAAGAAATCAGCTATGATTGAATGGTGGAGCAGACTCGATCAGCTGAATGGCCTAATTCTACTCCTTTTTCTTACGGTCTTGTCCAGTTCTGGTCGCCTCATTATAGGAAGGATGTGGAGGCATTTGAAAGGGTGCAGAGGAGATTTACCATGATGCTGCCTGGATTTAAGTGTATGGATTATGAGGAGAGACTAAAGGAGCTAGGGCTTTACTCATTGGAGAGAAGGAGGATGAGGGGAGACATGATAGAGGTATACAAAATATTAAGAGGAATAGATAGAGTGGACAGCCAGCGCCTCTTTCCCAGGGACCGATGCTCAATACAAGAGGGCATGGTTCAAGGGAGACATCAGAGGGAGGTTTTTCACCCAGAGAGTGGTTGGTGCATGGAATGTGCTGCCTGGGGTGGTGGTGGAGGCTGATACGTTGGTCAAGTTCAAGAGATTGTTAGATAAGCATATGGAGGAATTTAAAATAGAAGGATATGTGGGAGGAAGGGGTTAGATAGTCTTAGGAGTGGTTTGAAGGTCAGCACAACATGGTGGGCCAAAGGGCCTGTATTGTGCTGTATTGTTCTGTGGTTCTATGGAAATCTGAAAGAAAAATTGAAAATGCTGGAAATACTCAGTTGATCAGGCAGCATCTGCATACAGAGAAACAGTTAATGTTTCAGGTCAATGTCCTTTCATCAAAACTGGGAAAAGTTAGAAATGAAACAGGTTTTAATTTTCAGAGAAACGTGGGTTGATGAAAACGAGGGGAGGTAGGTTACAGGATGGCGATCAGGCGAGATTGATAGAAGTGCTGATGGTGCTGGATGAAAGACAAATGTAGGAGCTATAAGGAGCTAACAGGAAATTTGGAGTACCAGGAAAGAGAGACAAAACAAATAGTGGATATGTAAGATACTGATTTTGTCGTTGAGTCCTGAATATGCCAAAGCAGATGAGGAACTGTACCTCAAGCTTATGTTGAACTTTGTTGTTATGGCATAATAGGCCAAAGATAGGGGTCAAAGTAGGATTTGATGGTGAGTTAAAGCTACAGGCAACTGAAAGCTCGAGGTCACCCTTGCAGACTGCAGTGCTGTCACCCAACCTGTGTTTGGTCTCCCCAGTGTAGAGCAGACCATAGTAGTTAGCATTGAGTGTAGTACAGTAAATTGGAAGAACAAGTAAATTGTTGCTTCACCTGGAAAGAATGCTTGGCAGGAAGGGAGGGGATAAAAGGACAGGCATTGCATCTTCTGTAGCTGCGTTAGAGGGTGACATGAGAAAGGGATTGAGTATTAGTGAAGATGGAAGAGAAAATCTGAGTGTCATGGAAGGAAGAGTGGAAGGGAAGACGTGCCTGGTTGGTGATGTCAGAAATAACAAAGGATAATCTGTTGAATGTTGAGGCTGGTGCAGCGGAAGGTGAAGACAAAGGGAGGCTGGCTGGGTGCAAGGTGAGGACAAGGGGATCCTTATCATTTTTTCCCTGAGTGGAAGGAGAGGGGATGAGAACAGAAGTGGTACTGAGTAGAGCTGTCACGTCAAATTGTAGTTAGCAACAACACCTTCTTCAGGTGTTAGTGATGACAACTGTGGTCTCCAGGGCCTTCTTGAGGAGATTTCGGCTTTAGAACATACAACGCAGCACCATGATGACTAAGGCAAATATACTCCAGATTTTAAACTGCCTTCAATGTGCCTTTCAGATGGTTGATGGTGAGAATTTTTTTTGCACTGACTGATTTTTAAATCTTTCCTGGCCCCAGACCGGGTGCCAGGTGACTGTAGGATAATAATTTTATTCAAGAAGGGCAGCAAGGATAAGTTTGTGAATTTTATGTCAGTTGTAGGGAAGTTATTGGAAAAAAATTCTGAGGGAGAGGATTAATCTACACTTGGAAAGGCAGGGTTAATCATAGGTAACGTGGGTTTGTTAGGGGGCAGTCCTGTCTGGCAATTTGACTGAATTTTTCAAAGAAGTAACAGTGCATTTTGATGAGGGCAGTGTGGCAATATAGTCTACATGGTCTTTGGTAATGCCTTTTGACAGTGTCTCACATCAGGGAGTGATCTAAAAGTCAGAGCCCATGAGATCCAAGGCTAGTTGTAAAATTGAATCCAAAATTGCCTTGGTAATAGGAGCTAGAGGGTGATGGTGGAAATTGTTTTGTGATTGGACGCCTGTGACCATTTGTACCACAGGGATTGGCGCTGGGACCCTTACTCTTTGTTATATCCATTAAAGATTTGGATGTGAATGTAGAAGGTAATGTAAATAAGTTTGCAGATGACATGAAAATTGGTGGTATTATTGATTGTGAAGATAGTCATAAAATTCAAAATGATATAGATGAGGTAGTAAAATGGGCAGAGCAATGGCAGATGGAATTTAATCCTGATAAAGGTGAGATCTTGCATTTACTGGGTCACTGGAGGTTATGATTCAACTTTACAAAACATTGGTTGGGCCTCAGCTGGAATACTGTAAATAGCTCTGGTCACCATATGATAGGAAGGAAGTGATTGCCCTGGAGAATGTGAAGTGATTTTCCAGGATCCTGCCTGGAATGGAGCGTTTCAGTCAGGAGAAGAGACTGAAAAACACGATGATGCTGGAGGAACTCAGCAGGCCAGGCAGCATCCGTCAACGGCAAAGCAGGCGATCAATGTTTTGGGTCAGGACCCATCAGTACTGTCAGGACAAAATTAGGAGGGGTACAGATAGTAAGAAACTTCTCCCCATACCAGAAGTCTATAAAACTAGACGGTGTAAGGTAGGAGGTTTAGAAAGGATCTGAGAAGAATTTTTTCACCCAGAGGACATTTGGAATCTGGAAACGGCGTTGGAGGCAGAGAGTCACAACATTTAATAACTAGATGAGAACTTAAATCGCCAAGACATAGAAGGCTAAGGGGCAAATGCTGGAAAATGGGATTAGTATGTATGGTCACGGTGAGTTGAGGAGCCTGTTTCTGTGCTGTATGACCCTATGATTCTATCTATGACTGTATGCACGTGATATAACACTTGCTCTTTTACATCTTTCCTTCTCCCCAGCTAATACCCTAGACAGTAGTACAGAGTGGTACTATACCTGCTGCTCAGAACATGGTATGGTCAACAACAAGGAAACCAAATGCAGATTGGATGGCTGCTTTGTGGAACATCCTTTCTCAGTATACACACAATAACCTCCCTCCCCTCGGGCTATCACCTCAATTTCTCTCACAAGCCTGATCTGGCCCTCACTGTCTTCAGCCTCCTATGTAGTTCCAATGAAGGTCAATATTAGCTCGAGATATAGAACCTCACTTCCCATCAGACATGATATGGCCCTCCAGACTCAGCATAAATTCCTGATAATGATTCTGCTATTTCCACTTGTACTCCTCTGGAGCCAACTTCTGTCTCTTTAGTTCTCCCATTACCAACCTCTGTTGTTTTACCTTTACCTTACACCATCATCCCTTTTATCATTTACTCTCACACATTTCACCATTTCACAGATATTTCTTTATGTTCTTTGCTTCACCTTTTCTTTGCATCTTACAACTTGTTACATTGATTTTCTGATGAGAGGTCATTGGCCTGAACACTAACACTACTCCTCTCTCCATGAATGCTACTTTAACTGCTGAGCAGTTTTCTTGTGCTTTCATTTTACACTGTAGTAGGTTAGGATATAGAGTTCACCGTAGAAAGTTTTGGAGAGGAGTCACAAATTCTTTGTAAAGGGAATTAGATAGTTCCTTATTAAAGAGAAAATGTAAATGAGGCTGGGGCTGAACAGAAGAACAAGACTGCACTAGGTATGTCATACAGTGAAAACCATTGGCACTAACTTGAGCCAAATGATACATTTCTGTTAAGTAATATTCTGATTCCATGAATTTATTGTACAGGAATTGTTTTTTAACATGTCTCTGAAAGCTGCAATATAAATCAAGAACACTTTTTTAATAGAAATACCACAGCTTGCAGCAGTCATTTCTGTTCCCTTAGCATCAAGACAAAATCATTGAAATTAAAGATTTGTTACGATTAAAGATATTTCTGATAAAACCTAGATTCAGTGTGGTGAAGGATGTCACACAACACCAAGCTAAGCTGGGTGCACCTTATAACTGAATAATAAACCAGTGTGAAAAGCCTAACTTTGCAGCACAGAATTCTGATTCTTTCACATCAGCTGTTCTGGTATCACTATGACATGAAGGATTATGGCCTGATTTATGTTACAGGTATGTCCCCAATTAGTCAAGCACACACTTCATGCAAGAGTGACGGAATAAATGGGGAACTTCTGCTCTAGCTGATTGGGGTGAATTTAGGTTTTTGGAAAGTAATGGGACATACCCACTCCCCCAGTTATACTCTCTTAAGTATAAAATATAAAATTGATTGAAACACATTCTACTATAGAAGAGGTGTTTTATCAGACTTTCAGAAATGTTATATGATAGCCTTGGATTTTACTGTTTTTTAAACAGTGACTGGTGATGTCAAAAAGTACTTATGGTTTATCAGCAGTGACAAAATAATGAAAGAAATGTTTTCAAACTGAAATGCCACTGATTTTTGTCTTACTAATATTAATGCAATCAGTAAACAAGTGGCATCACTCTATAGCATTGGTAGATGACCTTGCCTTTATAGTTTTGGCTTATTTTTCAATTGTACTAATTTCCATCATTGTTGTTCACTACTTTGTTTGACTAGCAGTCCGACTAAGTCAACAAATGACTGCTGGTTATGCATTCACATACGCACACGAAAGTTTGTACTGCCTTATCAGAAGACGAAATGTTATCGGATCAAAGCACCCAATGACTCACAGACAGATGGTTCCATTTACAGATGCATCACCTAATCTGCAACACGTTTGCACTTGATTTTGCAATTGGTGAATGAGATATCCAGTAAACAAAAAATGCGGCAGCTTGCTCGTATTTAATTGCATGCCATTTAAATATGCAGTTAAGCTTCTTAGAGCAACCTCCTTAATATCTCTTAGTAAGCCAAGTGAACCCTGTCTGGTTTGAGTATATTAAAATTGGCATAAAGTTGAAATTGCTACATGATTATTCAAATTATTAATGTTTATCCTACTTACAGACAACTGTTAGCAGTCAGCCCATGCAAGTCAGCAGTTGAAAATGGCAGGCAGGAAAACACCATTTGGTTCATCATAGCATTTGTTCGGCAAGATAGCTGAGGTGGTTCTGCAGGTAGTGCTGCTGTCTCATTGATCCAATGACCTGGGTTCAATCCAGACCTCCATTGTTGTCTGTGTGGAATTTACACATTCTCGCATGACCATTGAATTTCCCCAGGTGCTCTAGATTCCTCCCAGATCCCAAAGATCTGTAGGTTAATTGGTTACCTTATATTGATAGGAGAGTCTAGGTGGAGTTGATGAGCCTGTGAGAGAGAGCAGTTTACCAGGAAGTAGGTGGAGGAACGGGATAAATGGGTTTGGTCTGAGAGCTGGCATGGACTCGATAGGCCCAATGGCTATTGTAAGGAAATATGAGAAATCATGTCCAGTCACTTGCAACCTCCCTGCAACCAGATAATCTCGTGTTGGAGGGGAAACAGATCAGAGATGTAGATTAATAGCGTTAAATTCCTTTAGATTAAATTAACAAAAATTGTCATTCTTTTCAGAAGGATCACACTTAGTTTCCAGTTATTTTACTGCTGTTAGTTTTAATTAATTTGCTCATGGGTGTGAAACATCACAGGCAAGGCCAGCATCAATTGGCCTTTCCCTAACTGGCTTGTTAGGGAAAGGCTTGTGAGATCACTTCAGACTGCAGATGAGATTCAATCATGTTGATGCTTCTGGTGTCTGTGCATTAAAACTCATTCTCTATCAATCATTAAAGTTTAAGTACTGGCAGGACATTTAGCTATTTCAACATAAATTTGATCAAAGATAGTCAGAGGTTTTTTCCCAGGGCTGAAATGGTTGTCACAAGAGGACACAGGTTTAAGGTGCTAGGGAGTAGGTACAGAGGAGATGTCAGGGGTAAGTCTTTTACTCAGAGAGTGGTGAGTGCATGGAATGGGCTGCCGGCAACTGTGGTGGAGGCGGATACGATAGGGTCTTTTAAGAGACTTTTGGATAGGTACATGGAGCTTAGAAAAATAGAGGGCTATGGGTAAGCCTAGTAATTTCTAAGGTAGGGACATATTCGGCACAACTTTGTGGGCTGAAGGGCCTGAATTGTGCTGTAGGTTTTCTATGTTTCTATGTTTCTAAAGAACTTTGTTTATTATTGAGAAGGGAAGGATTTTGACCCAGAGGAGTAAGAAAAGACAAGTTAATTTGAAAGTAGCAACAAAGGAGATAATCTTCAAAGTGCTACAAGAATAAGACAAGGTTGAAATAGTGAAAATGACAAACACTGTTTGAGTCTCTTATTATTTGGAACTGATGTAGTATTTGTTTGTGTCCATAAGGAGATATTGGTGCTTATTTGAACTTGATAATAATGTGTTGAAATTAAAGCTAGAACACTGTATGCAATTTACAGAGCACCTTCCACGTAATCAAATAATATGTGGAATAAAGTCAAGAGTTTATTCCTCCTTCCCGTCTCCAGTCTTAAACCCTGCAACTCCAACCTATCTCAGCTCCACTTCTTTTGCTCCACCATTGACAAATGTGCATTCAGCAACCTAGGTCTAAACTCTGGAAACCTCTCCCTACATCTCACATTTGTCTCTACCTCCATCCTCTTAAGACACTCCTTAAAACCTATTCCTTTGACCAAGCCTTTAATAATCCAACCAAATTTTCTCTTCTTTGGCTCAGTTTCAATTATTGTCTGAATTTGCACCTGTGACACTCCTTTGGCCCAGATTAGTTGTTTTTAGTTTATTGGAAAAATGCCAGTTCGCTCTCAGTTTGTGTTTCACAATTACTCATTGCATAAACGATTGAAGAACTGGGAGCATTACAACAATGACTAAGATGTTTTGTCATGAAACCTAACCACCCTCACTTAATAAAAATCTCAGTCCAAAAGGATTCAAAATGATCCAATATGCTCAGTCATTTGAAGGAGTGTATTCCAGATTACCACAGTCACATAATTCCGATGATCTGTACAGTCAAGTCTTTTTCGGATTAATATCCCAATTTTGTTTAATTAAAATTACTGGATGATTTTATTTTGGTTTGACAGTAGTTGACTGTAATTATCTGTGGTAGATAAACTGTATACCTTTTTAAGCATTAGCAAAGTGGGGAGTTGAAGAGAT
Organism: Pristis pectinata; assembly: GCF_009764475.1. Lineage (NCBI taxonomy): Eukaryota > Metazoa > Chordata > Chondrichthyes > Rhinopristiformes > Pristidae > Pristis > Pristis pectinata. The sequence continues at coordinate 14,692,065 of NC_067432.1, forward strand.
TTGACAGCACTGCTACAGTTTTAACTATGCTTCCATCTTGCATCTTGACAAATATTACATTGTGGTGTTCCAGTTTAATGGAAAATTGTAAAACAGTTTTGGAAAGTTTGATATGATTTTCTTTGGTGTAGCGAGTGAGACAAAGGTAAGCAACAAAATTCAACCTTTCTCATGAGCTGAGATAGAATTTGAGCAATAAATTGCAAAATCATGTTGGCAACTCACAGTACAGCTTTAAAGAACTGCAGTGTTCACATGGACTGTACCATCTGTCTGTGTGTGTACTGAGATAAATAGTCCTGATAATACAGAACCTCACCTGTCTGAATGAATTTAGATAAGGACTGGGCAGAGTTTTGTATTTATCATCTGTAAGATGTGTGCTTTTACTTGTAATGCCATATTCTTCATTCACAAAAACTCCAGCCAATTAATTTTTTTACTGTGAGCTGTGCAAACAGTAAATGATTACTGCATTATTACTGTCAAACTCATACATTGTTGCGTCGGAAATGTGTTGGTGAACCATGAGTTTCCTAAGTTTTTAATTTCCTTTTTTTTGAATTGACTTCCCAAAATTGTTTAACACAATCAATTAACATTAGTCAGGGTGAATAGAATGGGATAAGAGTCACTGAGGAGCTTCAGTCCATGCATTGGTTTATATCACCACAAGGATGTCGCATGACTGGCACCGATTCCTGCCGGGCCAACTACAGCCTCACCCACTCTGTCATCTCCATCAACCAGTCCCCTACGTGGCAACAGAAACACTGCCACATGGGAATCTATGCCAGAGGGGTTACAGATCCAGCAAAGAAACCTCTCCGCGGACAGTGCTCTCAAACAACCTGATGATTGTCAACCGACAGTAGCTGCAGAATGTCCACCGTGTCTGGTCTGGCCTGAAGTCTGCAATAATGCAAAGGGACTAAGCTTCTCTACCAGAGAACACAAAGGTTGGTTTTAATCAATGGTAAACCGGTAATTACAATTGGACTGGAAATGCCACCATGCCTTATAGGCAAATGACTAACAAAAAATACATTTGACCTCTGATGGTGCATAGAAAGATCACACTAAATTAAGCAGCTGACTGAGAGCTATAATGTGTGGATTCTTCAGCAATGTCAAGACCACCTTGCCGATGTACCCACTCTGCTGAGAGCCAAGAATGGAGGTGCACTTAGCAAGGACAGTGAGGTAGTTAGCTTTTGCTGAAGGAAAATTTCAATGATCTCCTCAAGAGGGTGAAAACAACAAGGCATTTGGAGCAGACAAAATCCCTGCTAAAGTAATACAACATGGTGGAGAATTACTATTGGCTCAAATTCATGACCTTATTTTCCTAATCCGGGAAGAGGAGAGGGTCGAGGATCTCACAGCTGTCATAATGACACCATTTTAAAGAAAGGTAATAATCCGATTGCAGTATCAAGAGTGGGGTCTCCAAGCTGAAGAGGTTTGCAAGATAGAAATGCTGGACTTCTAATCTGCCCCACCTCAGCTCAGACCTTGAAAACCCTCAGTGCTCACCCATCCCTGACACTGACTAACTCTTAAATGATCTTTCTATGGTCCCTCCCTACCCAGCCCCCATCCACCATGGACCCTGTCCTTCATATTTTAGATCTTCTTAGGCTCAGAACCAACACACTTCCTCCCCAACAATGAAGATGTTACCAAGAGTGCAGGGTTGCTGAACAAATGACCTTGAGTCCTATACCCACTTTGTATTCCAAAAGCAGGTTCCAGTCTCGAATGATAACTGATAATTGGTTTACTATTGTCACACATACTGAGGTACAGTGAAAAGTTTTTGGTTGCATGCCATCCAGACAGATCATTCCATACATAAGTACAGTGAGGTAGTACATGGGGATAACAGAATGCAGAATATAGTGTTACAGTTGCAGAGAAAGTGCTGTGCAGGCAGACAGGTAAAGTGCAAGGGCCACGACGAGGTAGATCAGGAGATCAAGAGTTCATCTTTAGCGTATGAAAAGTCAGTTTAAGAGTCTTATAACAGCGGGGGTAGAAGCTGTTCTTGAGCCTGTTGGTGCTTGTTCTCAAGCTTTTGTATCTTATGCCTGATGGAAGGTGGAGATGAGAGAATGTCCAGGGCAGGAAGGGTCTTTGATTACACTTTCCTGAGGCAGCGGGAAGTGTAGACAGAGTCCATGGAGGGGAGCTTGGTTGTGTGATAGACAGGGCTGCATTCATAACTCTCCACAATTTCTTGTGACCTTGGCCAGAGCAGTTGCCATACCAAGCTGTGGTGCATCCAGATGGGTCCGAATAACTAGAGGCTCACTGAGTTCAATTCCGTTCTTATTTCTTGGGATTCTGAAATGTTCATGTGTGTATTGGGATCATATCCTCCAAATGTTCCCCGTTTTCCATCCAAAGGCTTTTCACTGTACCTAGATACATGTGATGATAATCAACCAATTACCAATCTTTTTATATGGAGCTGTCCAGGTGTGAAGCACAGAGTGGGACAGAGTGAAGATTTTGGTGTCACACAAGATCTTTTATTTGCGTATATGAAGTTGCACTCAGAAATCTTGGTGCCTTGATTTAGTCACCTTTGAAGTAACAGCACAAAGAACATACATTTCCAAATCTCCAGGCCATGAAATGTAACAGACAAGTCGGCTAATAACAAATGTGAATACAAGCGGTTAGCTTGCCTTGGTTTCCAAGATTGGATTACCAAGACTCAAGGGAGCAAATACAGAGCATGGGCCTCAGGCTGAACACTCTGGCCAAGTCCATAATGCAGCTACAATATTAGTTGTGGATATTATCCATTGTGGAAATTTACAAATGACTTGCAGTCAGCAGTTAAACCGTTTAAAATTAGTTCTGTATTTAACTGCAATTTCAATTATATTTACAGAGCCTGGTTTTAAGTCAGCACCACAAAGTACATAGTGAGCTTGAACTGTTTCCTTTCCACAATCTGTTGGGAAAGAGAACTCAATGTTTCTGTAAATCGTCTGTTGCTAAATTCCATACTTGGTAAAATCTCTCTACTAGGTTATCTCAGACCACTTGTGTACAGAGATGTACTGTACTGTGACCCTGTACTTTCAGTATTCAATTGTAAATCCTTCTAAACACAGAGGCTGTATAAATTGGATCGTCATACAGATGGAAGTGGCTAATAAAGACATTTTACAAACTGGAGTCTCATCTATTCGATTATTAACAGGAACCCAGGCCAAACCCCTCCTGACATAAGGGGGCCTCCATATTACACGTTGATTCAAAATGAAAGACACATCTGGGGCACTCTGCTATTACACACATTGCACAATGAATGATTAATGCTAATAAAAGAATTTTTGTTTCAATAGTATTAATAATCTTGGAGGATAATCCTGTCTCTGTCCCACTTTTTCCATTGCCGGTGACATCCATTTAGTGAAGGTTCAAGATGATTTGCAAAACTACAAACTATAGGAAGATTGATGTAAGAAGTGTCCAGTCTTGAACTCTGGGTCAAAAAGATGTTCTGACTATTTGCAAGTTTACTGACTCAATCTGTTGCACAACCAACAGGAAGCAGTTGACTTTAGAATGGCATTTCTAATTCAGAGGAATGTCAAGGCTCATAGTCATTTTAAATTGAAATGACCTGACAGAACCATTTTTAACATCTTCTTTGCCACACCGTTCTTCAGCTGAATGTAAAACTGTGTGGCCGTCCTGTGACCATGGTGTACAAGACCAGACGGGGAGAATTTGAGGAGGCTGTTGTCTCAAGTCTGATCCATTTCTGACCAACACATCAGAAAATTTACGAGTCCCAATCCTTGTCTGCTTTCCAATGTGCCGTGTTTTTGTAACACAAAGCTGCATGGTTTTTAAGGACGCAAATAATACCCTTCACCCACATGAAAGTAATTACCCAGAGAATTCCTTAAGGCGTCCATACAAGCTTGCAGACGTCAGGCTGTTTTCATTTCCATTATATGGAGAGACTGGTGCTGATAGCAGCGTAAAGTACTGCTTCGTTACTAATTGTTAACAGAAGACAAAAGGTAGCCTTTACTGGTTGACTGTTTGTTATTTGGGGCTGCCTTGAAAACATGGACTTCTTGGCGATTGGTAATTGGTTTATTATTGTCACATGTACCGAGATACATTGAAAAGCTTTTGTTTGCATGCCATCCAGTCAGATTGTTCCATACATTGAAGCAGCACAAAAGGGAAGAAAAAACAGAATGTGGAATATAGTGTTAAAGTTACAGAGAAAGTACAGTGCAGGTGGACAAATAAAGTGCAAGGTCCATGACGAGGTAGAGATCAAGAGTTCACCTTTTGTGTAAGACTGTGTAATCACTATTGTGCAAGGGGCCTGTTCAAGAGTTATAACAGTGGGATAGAAGCTGTCCTTGAGCCTGGTGGTACGTGTTCTCAAGCTTATGTATCTTCTGCCTGATGGTGAGGGGGGTGGGAGGGGTCCTTGGCTGCTTTCCTGAGGTAGCAGCAGGAAGTGTAGACAGAGTCCATGGAGAGGAGGCTGGAATTCTTGATGGTATTTATAAGCAAGATGTAAATTCATGGTGTTACGGTTTTCTCCTGTGTACAGCAACACATTTATATTAATTCTTCCAGGTTCTGGTAACCAAAATATAGCAGTTGGTGATGGGATGCCATTCACCACTCATTGTGATGAGTAAGTATTAGGCTCAGTGTACGAGGAATCATTGTTACCAATCTATCATCGATGGATCTATCTCTACAGAATTGGTAGGAGCCACCACACCACAGTCCTTCTGGAGATGAAATCAAAACAGAAAGTGCTGGAGAAGCTCAGCGGGTCAGGCAGCATCAGGGAAAAGCAAAACAGTTAACATTTCAGGTTCAAGGCCCTTCATCAGAACTGAGAAAGAGAGAAATGGATTAGTCCATGTGGAGACTGGAGATGGAATCCTTTTCTCATACTGAGGGCACCCTCCAACACATTCTGTGGCACTGCTACTGTGATAAAGGCTTCAGATTAGAAGACTTCAGAAGGCTTCTAATACCAGAGGGCATGCACTTAAGGTGAGAGGGAGATGTGTGGGGCAAGTTTTTTTACACAGAAGGTGGTGGGTGCCTGGAATGCGCTGCCAGAGGTGGTGGTGGAAGCAGATATGAGAGAGGCATTTAAAAGGCTCTTAAGTGTGCAGAGAATGGAGGGATATGGACACTGTGTAGGCAGAAGGAATTAGTTTAGATAGGCATTTAAATACTAGCTTAACTAGTTCGGCACAACATCGTGGGCCAAAGGGCCTGTTCCTATGCTATACTGTTCTATGTTCTATGATTCTGAATAGACCTGTCAGTTCACATCTACGCACTGCTGTAGGCCATCAGAGCAGCAGCAGGAATGCATTCCCCCACAGTCTTACAATATTAAGACATTTACTTATTAGTCATATGTACATTGAAACACACAGTGAAATGTGTCCTTCTGCGTTACTGAGAATGTGCTGGGGACAGCTCGCAAATGTCGCCACTCTTCTGGTGCCAACGCAGCATGCCCACAACTTCCTAACCCGTACGTCTTTGGAATGTGGGAGGAAACCAGAGCACCCGGAGGAAACCCACGCAGACACGGGGAGAACGTACAAATTCCTTACAGACAGCGGCTGGAATTGAACCCGGGTCGCTGGCGCTGTAATAGTGTTGCACTAACCACTACATTACCACGTTCAAGTTCAAGGCCTGATATCCCCAGTCTGCCATGATTAGAGAACCAGGAGCTCATCCATTTTGAAATGAGGTGAGTAGGTGAACAGACCAGAGAGCGTCAGGTGTAAATGAAAGTGGGTGCTGAGCTGGTGAGGTTACCGTACAGCACTAAAGAGCAGAATCAGGGTGCTGTAACAAGAGTAGAAACTATCCAAAAATGAATCAGATCAGAGCTCTACATTTCTCCCATATCTAGTCATGGATTGTGGTGGACAATTAAACTGGAGGCCCTGAGAACATCTCCACATTAAAAAACTGGCAGCATCCAACGCAAAGATACAAGAGACTGCAGCTGCTGGGATCTGGAGCATAAAACAAACTGCTCAAGGAAATCAGTGGGTCAGGCAGCATCTGTGGAGGGAAATGGACAGAAGAAGGGTCTCAACCCAAAACGCCATCTGTCCATCTCCCTCCACAGACGCTGCCTGACCCATTGAGTTTCTCCAGCAGTTTGTTTTTAGCATCGGACACAGCTTGCCAAAGAAAAAGCTGAAGCATTTTCAGCTGGCTGTGACCAGCATTGCCTCGTGGACAGACAATATTGGCCTCAGGAGGCCCCAACTGTTATAGAAGCTGAAGCTGACAATGTGGCTAATTCAAGGTGATATTGTGGAATGACAAAGTGTGCTGGATGCAGCAATGCATAGGACCTGACGACATCCCTGCTGCGTTTTACTGAGTCAGTGTGGTATGATAAAATTAAAGCCAGTGGAATCCAGAAGAAAAACACCAATGCTAATGGCTCTGGTTGTAGGAGACTAATCACCTCAGCCACAAAATTGCTGCAGGCAGTTCTCAGAGCAGTGACCTTGGTCCAGCTATCCACAGGCTATTTATCACTGATCTTCCTTCCATGATAACGTCAGAAATGGGAATTTTGGCTGACGTTGATTATTGCAGTGTTTTCAGTTCTTGATGATAATCAGATGTAGCCAGACCTGTTCAACATGCTGGTGTAGACTGATAAGTGACAAGTAGTATTTATAGGTGCTTCAACGAGAGGTGGTCTAATGATCTCTTGAAATTCAACAGTATTACCAGCACTGTGTCCCCCGCCATCAATTTCCTCAGAGTCATCATTGACCAGAAACTTCACTGGATTAGCTGAATAAGCATTGTGCCTGCGAGATTAAATCAAGGGCTGGTTATCCTGCAGCAAATAGCTCCTCTCTGGACTTTTCATTATGCACAAACCTCAGTCAAATGGAATAATCTTCACTTAATTAAGAAAGTGCAGCTCTAAATTCATTGAAGAAGCTTGGAAATTTCCAGGACAAAACAGCCTGTTGTCCTGGACATTCACCAAATTAAACATTCACTCCCTCTGCCTCAGGCTCACCTTGACTGCAGGGTGGACTTTCTGACAACAATTTGTCTTTCTGTAACACCTTCAACATAGCAAAGTACCCCTAGGGTCTTCACAAGAGCATTATCAAAGAAAGCTGACGCTAAGTTACATGAGGAGATATTAAGGGAGATGACTAAAGTCTGATCAAAAAGTTGTTTTTCTAAGGAGCCTCTGAGAGGCAGAGAGATTTAAAGTAGAAGTTCCATAACACAGAACATAGCTGTCGTATTGAACTGATTAAATTCTGGAATGACCATAAGGCCAGAATTGGAAGGATGCAGATATCTCAGAAATTGCAGGGCTGAAGACAATTACTGGAATAGGGAGAGGAAATGTGATGAAGGATTTGAGAAGAGAATATGAATTTTTAAACAGTCATTGTTTAACGTGAAGACAATGTAGGTCAGAAAGCAAAGTGATGGATGAACAGGATTCAGTGTGAGTAGGGACATGGACAGCAGAATTTTTTATGACCTCAGGTTTTGTTTACACAGGGTAGAATGAGGGAGGCTGGAGGAAGTATGTTGAAACTGTCAAACTGAGATGTAACAAGGATGTGGATGAGGATTTCAATTGCAGTTGAGCTGAAGCAGAGGAGAAGTAATGTTACAGATGCAAATGTGGTCAGTGATGCTGTGCATTTGTGGTATCTGACATGAGCTCATCTCAGGTTCAAGTAAGCACTACAAGATGTATGGTAACGCAGCAACGCACTGAGGGCTCTTTGACACCACTTCCCAATCAGTGATCCCTAGAAGAGTAAAAGATGAGGGTACATGAGAATGCCAGTGGCTCTGATCTCTCCTTTAAATCACTTGACTAAGAAATATTTATTGGCATTGGGTTAAAATGCTGGAACTCCCTTCTCTACATCACATTGGGTAAGGGTTCACCACACAGTTTGCTGTGGTTTGAGGATGCTTAACACCAAGGGTAGCCAAGGCTGCTCAACAGTAACTGTACCATCATATCAATAACTAGGTAAATAAAGTGGAAAATAAAGCTGACCAGGGCTTTAAGAAGCCTAAGGTTTTTTAGTTGTTCAGAAGATGAATTTTCTTATGCTCTTCCACTGAAGATTGGTGATTGGGTGAGGCAGGAGTCAGTGGGCACAGATACTGATCTTATATTATGTCACTGATAGGCAGCTTGGTGCCTCCCTTTTTAACCATTTATCAGTGAAAATGTAAGGTTACACAGCACTTCTTATGGAGGACATCTACTTCTCAGAGTTAGCGTTGAAAACTAAATGGGGGTTATCCCAAAGAAATTGGGAAGGTGGGTTCAGGCAGGTGTGGTTGGGGATGACACGTTTTAACAAATCACCTTGTGTGTAGCAGAAGTGCCTTTCTGGAAGTAATATCCAGAACCTTGTTCAGCTGGGTATCCACAGCGATTCCGGCAACATGGAGTGCATATCCTGATATTATTTGTAGAAAATTGTACCATGTGTGCCTTGCACACAAAATAAAGGTCTTAATCTGAGGGTTGAGGCCTACTGCCACGTTATTTAAAGAGAATAAGAGGTGATGTTGCAGCTCTATTAAAGTCTGGTTGGACCACACTTGGAGTATTGTGTTCAGTTCTGGTCGCCTCATTATAGGAAGGATGTAGAAGCTTTAGAGAGGGTGCAGAGGAGATTTACCAGAATGCTGCCTGGATTGGAGAGCATGTCTTATGAGGATAGGTTGAGTGAACTAGGGCTTTTCTCTTTGGAGAGAAGGAGGATGAGAGGTGACTTGATAGAGGTGCACAAGATGATAAGAGAGATGATCAAGTGGACAGTCAGAGTCTTTTTCCTAGGGCGAAAATGGCTAACATGAGGGGGCATAATTTTAAGGTGATTGGAGGAGGGTATGGGGGGATGTCAGAGGTAAGTTTTCTACACAGAGAGTGGTGGGTGCGTGGAACGCACTGCTGGCAGAGGTTGTGGGGGAAGATACATTAGGAACATTTTAGTTCATTAGACACATGAATGACAGAGAAATGGAGAGCTATGTGGGAGGGAAGGGTTCGATACATCTTAGAGCAGGATAAAATGTCGGCACAACACTGTGCTGCAATGTTCTATGTTCTGTGTTCCTTGGTCTCGGCTCATTCCACACTTCCTGCCTTGGGCCTCATTATGAAAAAGTTTTAGAGCCAGGCCACATATACAAGACTGCTATAACCACACCCCACCCTGCTCTCCCTACGTCCACGCGGCATTGCCTTAACACGCATTTTTTTGGAGCCTTGCTGTTTCTGGGCTGATGTATTCTAAAAAAAGATTTTGTGAGATTATAGACATTACAGAGGCAAAAATCACTGAAGCTGCTGGAATTGTTTATTTTATTTTCCATCTGCTTGTTGAAACACCAATGCTGTCACTTCTTTGTTAATCCCAGTTATTTCAGAATGACTCTCTTTATTTGTAAAAGAGACTTTCGATTTTCTGTTACCACCCAGTGCTGCCTGTCTTTCTTTTACTCAAAATACAACCAAATCACGAGCAGAAGTTCATTGTTGCTTGCAGTTAGACACGAGCAATGGTTCACATCAGGTACTATAATCTTTTTCCAGCCCAAGAACTTTGGGACATGATTTCACATTACACAAACACTAAATTTTGTTGGTATTATACGACACAGTTGTATTGCCTTGATGCTCAAGGGCACAATGATGAGTCTCACGTCACTTTGGTTTCACATTAATTGTCATGCAACTGACTCTGATCGAAAACAATCTTTTTAACGTCCTGTGCCAGAGTTGGCCCTAGTGTGGGCCTCCCATAGCCAGAAGTTAAAATTCCACAGCTGACGGTTCTAACCTTTATGGAGATTTGAAACCACGGTTCAGTTTGTTTGCTCAGAGGGATGTTGGGGATCCAACTGATGTGTCAGAACAAAGGCAGCATAGGCATCCTGGCTAACATTTTACCACAAAACAGATCAACTGATCATTTTCTCACATCGCTATCTGTGAAACTTTGCTGTGTGTAAACAGGTAGACATAGCTGCTGAGGTTAAAAACAGAAGGCTGGAAATTAGATCCATTAACGCCTGTTTTTAATATGTAAATTGTACACAAGAGAGATTTAACTCTGGTTAGATTGTAATAGTAATAATTTCCAAGCATGCGGAAGTTGGCTCAGGCAATTCCGTGTGCAATTCACCTAAGTATGCTTGATGTTTTCCGGTGTCAGTTGTGCATCTAATGATGTCACTACTGTGCACCATATGTTTCCTCCCTGGCCGACATAAATTGGAGCCACTGCATACAACCTGTGACTGTCACTGAACAATGCCAGTAGAAACAGTTGCACTTACTTTTTTGCAATACTTTGTTACATGTGTGGTAATTTAAAGGGGAACCCTGCTGATATCAGGAGACGTGAGAGCTGCAGAACTGAATACAGGCTGCTCAAGCACTTACCAAATGTTTATAGAGCATGCTCAGATAGCGAGTACTTTCTCATCGTTAAGTTTGCTGGATGTTCATTCCATGAGGCCTCAGGAGGACATTGCTGGCAGCTGTCCATTGCAGGAGGTGCTAGGATGGCAATGACTACCCACCTCCCACAGAGCCTTCAGCGACACTATGTCCTACCTGGATCTCTCCGGTGAAAAAAATATTCACAGGCTCAGGTTTTCCAAAACTGTGAAAAATGTAAGATGCTGTTGGTAGACCTTCAGCCACACTCTCAGGCCTGGATTGCTCTCTTGATGAGGTCAAGGTCACATTAACATTGAACTTACAAGATCTTCCTGTGAAGCCACAGAGATCTCTGCCACATCGACAGTATGAGAGGTCACCTGGGGATTGTATTCATGAGGAAATGATTTAATTTCCTTTGATGAAGACCAAATGATATCTCTGAGACTTGCTCTTTAACTTCACTCCTGTCCCTATAAAGGCACCATTAACAACATGGACCTTTACTTCAACAGGAAGGTTTCCACTTCCTCAATGTTGGGAGGGATCATCAGGACATCTTCCTAATGATGAATGCCATCACTGATGTCCTTTGATGAGAGCCCCCCTGTTAAGTTCCCTTGTCCAGTGCACCATCCCCTCACCATTCCTCACTTTTCCTTATAATATATTCCTCACTTTCTTTATAATATATCAATTCCACCTCAGACTTTGCACTGTTAATTTCACAATCCTTCAATATGATTGGTTAAAGAACTACTCTGTAAACAGTATATCACCATGGCAACCCTGGCCTCACCCTATCCGACATATTCCCCTCATTCTATATAATCCTCTCCCACCCTCTCTGCAACTTAAAAGGAACTTGGTTTATGACTTCTCCAGTTCTGAGGAACAGTCTTCAAATGTTAGCCCTGTCTTTCTACAGGTGCTACCTGACAAACTGAGTGCTTCCAGCATTCTCTGATTTTATTTATTGGTTTCCCTGTTCACTTCACTACCTAGTCTCCCTTGCTAAGCCATTCTCAGCTCACTCTTTCACCCACTCACTACACAGGCCCTCCCCAGGTTACGAATATCCCCCCCTTAAGTACAGCTCATACACACGAACAAGGGTTTGGGAGACCGACTGGAGGGGTTTGCTGTTTAGGGCTGCAGGCACCTTCTGCCATGTGAGAACTCTGTTTGCACTAATATCATTGGACCTTGCAGAGAAACCTGAATGGTTGAGTTCAATGCACTGGTTTAACTACACATTAGCCTTGGTTGGCCTATGTTTTTATTTAAATATATTGCCCGACAGCTGCATTTCCAACTTGCGAACCGTTCAGGTTACAAACAGTCCTCAGGAGCAGACCCTGTTGTAACCTGAGGAGGACCTGTACTAAACAACTGAAAACTAAAAAATGCAGTTAAACACCATGTTACAATGAGATTTTATCCATTTTATGAAATTCACTTTGCCCGCAGCTGAAGTTGCTTCATTCAAATGTTGTGAAACAAAATAGTGTGAAAATGAATGCTCATATTACTTCTAACCAGACCAGTACTTGTAAAGGTTGACTTTAATTATATATTTAAATTAAATCCATAGGCAGGTTAAGAAATATTTTTGATTTTGTGACTTTTTCCCTTAAATATATTGTCACATCCTCCAGATACTCTTCAGGATTTCATAATCAATGAACAATGTTTAAATTATAGACACTTTTGATGTGGATTTATAAAGCGGCTTATTTCACCCTTCATTTGCAAATCAAGCCCAATAAAGTGCACACTATTGTGCAGCAGTCATTAACATCTCACCACATTCAGAGGTGTATTTGGTGATCTGGTTTGAAGGAAAGACGTGGTACAAGTTATCAGCCTGCTCTTAGGAGTTCCTGGGGACCCTTAATCATATGACCCATGCAAACAGGAATCTATACCTCATTTTGACATTTTGCTTAACAAATAGTGCATCTGACCATGCAAGGCTCATTGTATTGCACTGAGATATTATCTTCACATGCTAAAATGAGTTCATTCCTTCAAACTTCTGTCTCAGGGGTAGGAATATTTTCAGTAAAAACTATCTGCAATAACGTTGAAGGAGGAAATGGGTAATTTTTAAAAATTTATTATGCTGGATGGTGTTGATGGCAAAGCTCACATACAATTACCTCATACGAGTCAGTACGGTTCTGCTGTTGAAGATGCTCCCCCTGTTGCGGAGTGAGTTCCAAGACTAGGACATTACAGCGATGAAGGAACAGTAATATAATTCCAAGTCAGGCTGGTGTTTGACTTGAAAGAGAACCAGAAGGAGGTGGTGAACCCACGCATGTGTTGCCTTGTCCTTTTCAGTGGTAGAAGTTGTGATTTAGAAAGTGCAGTCAGAGCAGCCCAGGGACAAAACCTCAGTACAACTTGAAGATAGTTGACACAGAAGTCAGACTGTACTGCTGGCAGAGGGAACAGACATTTATGATGGTGAATGGGCTGCCAATCAAATAGGATGCCTTGTCTTGAACCCAAGTTCTCGAGTGTTGTTGGAATGCACTCACTCAGTCAAGTGGAGAACATTCCCTCTAACTCCGGACTCGTGCATTATAGAGTGTGGAAAGGTTCTGGGGATCAGCTGAAGTACTTACAGCAGATACAACCATGAGATATTATAAGAACATAAGAAATAGAAACAGGTGCAGGCATTCAACCCTTTACACCTGCTCTGTCATTTAATAAGATCATGGCTGACCTTAGCGCTCTTTCCGACACTCTCTATATTCCTTAACTCCTTCAATATCCAAAAATCTATCGAGCTCCAACCTGAGTAAAGTCAGTGATTGAATCTCCACTCTTATTTCCGTATCCCTATTAGAACGTATCTTCAAGAACAGAACATGTGGGTCTATCTGTACCTATGTGTGAGTTTGTATTGTGATCTTATTGGACAGCCAACTCCTGTAGAGAGTCTGCTTCCTAATAGCGAAGCAGTTTCACAGATATTCTGTCTGCAGCAGGAAGTTAAAACCTCAACATGGAAACAGTTGTTCACTTTTGAAAATTTGTTACTTAGCCCTCAACAATTTCTTTAGAGAGAGTTAAAAACTTCCACTACCTATATGGGGAGAAGATTTTCCTAACAACACTCTTGAACTGCTTAACTCCAGCTGTAAGGTTATACTTTCCGATTTTGGCTTCTCTCCAACCTCCAACACCCCCTGCCCTCCTCACTGCCCAACCCTTGCTCCAGTGGAGAAATTCATGGAGTTCATGAAGGGGAATTTATGGAGTTGCAGATATATAAAAGTTTCACGGTAGCGTAGCGGTTAGCACGATGCTATTACAGCACCAGCGATCGGGGTTTGATTCCCGTCGCTGTCTGTAAGGAGTTTGTACTTTCTCCCGTGTCTGTGTGGGTTTCCTCTGGGTGCTCCGGTTTCCTCCCACATTGCAAAGATGTACGGGTAGGTTAATTTGGGTTTAAAATGGGTGGCACGGACTCGTTGGGCTGGAAGGGCCTGTTACCACTCTGTAAATAAAATTTTAAAAAAACTAAGAAATAGCTGCAGGCAATTCAGCCCCTCAGTATTGCTCAACCATTCACATCATGGCAGGTCTTCTACTTCAGATCCATTTTCTCTTTTGATTACCAAGGTAAAATGTTGACAATCTATTGTTAATGACTATGCTGCAGCAGCTATAGAGCCTGTTGTGATACAAACTTATCAGAGTGAATAGAATCTGATAAACCAACCTTATTCAGCAAAGTGTTTCCAGTTCTTATAGGACCTGAGCCCAGCTAAATTCTCCTCACTGAGGTGATAATCTACTTTTACAGTCTCGGCCGCTTGCATGTTATTCTAACCTTTCCACATTTATTGAATCTTCTTGAATTTCGTAAATACTTATATTGTAGAATTTAATGTTGAAAAGAAAGCAAAGTCTTGCAACAATGCCACGCAGCCTTAAAAGAATCAGGCATTCGAAATGACTCTGTGTTATGGAGCAGTTTATTTCAGAAGGGTCTGCTGAGAGAACCATTCATGGTGTGGCAGCACAGTGGAGCTTACTGTTTTGGCAATAGAGGGGAACTGAAATATGATCCAACTCAAGGAGCCTCCTGTTGTGCAGTCCAAACCCCAACATGTGCAATAGCAAGAATAGTTGGCAGAAATGCCATTTAATCTTTGAGCTAAGATAAAGAAATTTAAAGAAAATATTTCCTTTGCCATTAATGAACACCAAAACCACACAAAACACAATAGGATTAGGTTGTAAAATGTAAATTCTTATCAGGCACATTTAGGCTATGACTTCACTCATCTCAGCTCAACAGTTAACAGCTGCACATAATTCAAAGTCTGAGCCTGACACTGTAAGTCACACAGTTCTGTGTGGCTATGCGTTATGTAGGAGCACTTTTTCTGACCACTTCTGCTTATCTACCGTAGTCTTAGGGATAGGTGGGGCTGAATAAGGAGCCAGGGGCAGTCGTCATCTCCCCTGTTTTGTCTGTAAGTTTTTAGATGGAATAAAGTGCATTCTCCAGAAGGGTGGTGCTTTAACTTACTTGCAGATCTGAACTTCAGGTTCACATTCCTTGATTGATGTTTGACAGCTTGGCTCCAGGGTTGGAATTACTACTTGGACAGGCCAGTCTGGTTTTTGAGTGGGTGATTCAACAGTTTATAAAATGCAAACCAGACCTCTTTTTAACTTCAGAATGGGTTGAGTTCCTGCACTCATTAGGTTGGTTGGTTCATTAAGGTTGTGGGACCAAGGCTGGCTTAAGTACCTTAGAATATAGCAGCCACTTTGGTGCTGTATTGGGGGAGAGACATGCTAATCTGCTTGATCAGGAGGATGTAACAAATTCCACAAGTTTTCTAATGAAGAGCAAGAATGATCCTAATCAGCATTTACCTTCAAACAACAAGGTCAAAATGGAAATGATTATTTCTCTCATTAATATCTGTACCATATTGAAGTGTGCAATGTGCTGCCTTATTAGACAGTCTAGCCTGGAGGCCACATTTCAACAGCAAGTAATTATTCACTGTGAAATGCTTTGGAGTATCCTGGAATATGAAAGGCGATCCTTCTTTCTATTTTCCTACTTTTCTGCCATTAAGCTTGAAGACATTTTCAGTATATTTACACGTGAAATATAACAGACACAGTGAGATTAAGTTGAGATCCCACCCACTGATTGGCCTCTTCAATGCATAATACACGAACCATTCCAGTTCTACACTGGGTGAAAGGTCACAGCCTTGGTCCTTAGATCAAAATGTAAACAGAAAATGCTGGAAAACCCAGCAGGTCAGGCAGTCATCAGTGGAAAGACAAACTGTCAAGGTTTTGGGTGTGTGACCCTTTGTTAGAACTGTCACACAGCTAGAAAGAGGGTTGAAGACCCGACATGTTGACTGCTTCTCCTTCCACAGATGCTGCTTGACCTGCTGAGTGTTTCCAGCGTTTTCTGTTTTACTTCAGATTTCCAGTGTCTACAGTTTTTTTGAAAGTCCTTAGAATGTTTGATCAGTGTATCTTTTGGTTCAAAGACTGAAGCTACACTTAGCTGGAACACAAGAGATTCTGCAGATGCTGGACTCTGGAGCAATGCACACAAAATGCTGGAGGGACTCAGCAGGTCAGGCAGCATCTATGGAGAGAAATAAACAGTCAACATTTCAGGATGCGAAACATCGACCATTTATTTCTCTCCATAGATGCTGCCTGACCTGCTGAGTTCCTCCAGCATTTTGTCTGTGTTACTTAGCTGGAACAGCCAACAGGTGGCATTCAAAGTCCCGTAGTCTGACAAACCTACATAATTTTGTGTTGGAGCCAATTGAGCCAAATACAATTCATTTAGACTTTGATTACTGTGGACAGAACTTCCTTGTCAGTACCCCTTTTAGAAACAATAGGATGTTAAATTGAATTACAATCAGGAATTAATGAGATATGTTGCAACATTTATCAGAGGCTTTCTACAGGCTTTGGACCTTTGACCAAACACTGGAGTCTTAAAGTTCCTCAGTGATCCCCTTGTCCTGCTTTAACTCTGAAATTCCTAAAATCTTCCGGAGACTCTATGTATCCAGGGTTCTCTGTTCTCCATCTTGAGTAAGAGTGTGAAGCCAGGAGTTTCCCCCGCGGGCTTCAAGACTTTAGTGTTTTAGTGAAGCTTTTCATAAAAGATTCAAAACGTCCTGAGTAAAAAGATGTTATTTAATACTAAATAGCAAAACAAAATCTAATAGCTAGAACAAAAGGTGGAAAAACAGAATATTTAGTGTTCAAAAGCTCTGTTTGATACTCATTGTCATCACTTGCTTGACACGTCATCACCAAACAGGGCCCAAGGAGAGCCTGGTCCTTGAACACTGAAGCAGATCTTCACCGGGGTGTTGAGACCTGCTATAGTGTTAGTCAAAAGACCCCAACCAACCTATTGAGAAGTAAGAACTATCCATCTTTCTCCAGGTAGTGTCTTCTTAACCAGCTTAACCCCTGATTGACCCCAGCAGCAATGATGTTGTCACCCGTGTCCTCAACCCCCGTCATCTCTCCGAACTAGCTCCCAGTGAACTGTAGCTCCCAGTTCAGAGAGATTTCAGTTCCGATGTGAGATAGAATAGGCAGGATTTTTCTTGGAGCAGAGAATGCTGAGGGAGCATTTGACTGAGGTACGCAAAATTATGAAAGGCACAGACAGTAGGGTACTGAGATACTTTTCTCCATAGCAGAAGTGTCTATAGGCATAGGTTTAAGGGTTCCAAGACTTAGACAAATTTATTTTTAAGATCTTTATTAGTCGCATGTACATCAAAACACACAGTGAAATACATCTTTTGCATAGTGATTTTGGGGGGCAGCCCGCAAGTGTCACCACGCTTCCGGCACCAACATAGCATGCCCATAACTTCCTAACCTGTACGTCTTTGGAACGTGGGAGGAAACCGGAGCACCCGGAGGAAACCCACACAGACACGGGGAGAACGTACAAACTCCTTACAGACAGTGGCCGGATTTGAACCCGGGTCGCTGGCGCTGTAAAGCATTATGCTAACCACTATGCTACCGTGCCTGCCAGAGGGCGATTGAAGTCTGGACCTCATTGCCTGAAGAGGTGGTGGAGGCGGACTCTCACAAAATTTAAGAAAAAGACCTCCAGGCAAATAGAGAGAGAGAAAAAAAACACACTGGATAAGGTGACTCTGCTCTTTTCCCGCTGCTGCCGCTTCCCGTGCCTGCGCACTGGCTTCTGCTCAAACAGTGTTGAAGAGCAGAGAGACCTTGGGGTGCAAGTCCATGGCTCATTGAAAGTGGCTACACAGGTAGATAGGGTGGTTAAGAAGGCTTATGGAATGCTTGCTTACATTAATTGAGGTATTGAGTACAGGAGTCAAGAAGTTATGATGCATCTCTGTAGAATTCTGGTTAGGCCGCACTTAGAGTATTGCGTGCAATTCTGATCACCTCACTATAGGAAGGATGTCGAGGCTTTAGAGAGGGTGCAGACGAGGTTTACTAAGATGCTGCCTGGATTTGAGGGCATGTGCTATCAGGAGAGGCCAGACAAACTTGGGCTCTTTTCTCTGGAGCGGCGGAGGCTGAGGGGTGATCTGTTGGAGGTGTAAAAAATTATGAGGGGCATAGATAGGGTGGACAAGCAATATCTTTTTCACATTATTAAGCTACCCAATACCAGAGGACATGCATTTAACTGAGAGGAGGTAGGTTCAGAAGAGACGTGAGGGGTAAGTTTTTTACTCAGAGAGTGGTGGATGCCTGGAACACCTTGCCTGATAGGGTCGCGGAGGCAAATTCATTGGGGGCTTTTAAGAGGGGCTTGGATGGGCGCATGAATGAGAGGCAAATGGAGGGTTATGGGCTTTCTGTAGGTAGGAGGGATTAGCTATGTCAGCACAACATTGTGGGCCAAAGGGCCTGTTCTGTGCTGTACTGATCTATGTTCTATGTCTTACGAGCACTTGAAATGCCATTGGCACAAAAGGTTGCAAGCCAAGTGCTGGAAAATGGGATTAGTAATTATGGAAACTTGATAGCCAGACTGGATATCATGGGCTGAAGGACATGTTTCTGTGTTGTATAACCCTATGACAAAGGTGTCAGAGGGGCAGCAGTTCCAGGACATCGACATAGTCATGATCGAGGAATGGTTGCCAACGTTGAGGTCCAAATAGTGTGTAATTCAGAAGTGATAGTTTTCCTCTGGTATTGCTGCTTACTATTCTCAGAATAAGTGACGAGAGAGAGAGAGAGAGAGAGAGAGAGAGAGAGAGAAGCTTTTGAAGTAACTTGCTACTGTTGATTCTAAAGGTTGTACATTCTACAGTCACATGTACTAATAGCCAAATGGGTGGGCAGAGTACTGCGGCAGATAACATGATCATCAAACTGCTGTCTTAAATTTGGCGTCAGGTTTTTCTTTGGTTGTGTCTGCATCCATCCAAAACAGTGGTGACCTTACAGCCACATTTTAATTGGCGTTTTCCATATGTTGGGAGGGGTTTGAGAGTTCAGAAGACAATAGAATCATCATGAGATAACCAGAACCTGGCTTGCTCCTGTGGCCACAGTGATCACCCAGAAGAGGGGGAATAGGTAATGGTGCGACAGTGAACAAAAGGGAGACTGATGGGTCTAGAAATTTATTCACACATCTCCAAAAAAAATCCATTGTGCTATTGAACCTTGGCCTAATCTATGGAAGAACAATCTTCATCATGTTTTTCAGTGCCTTAGTGCCTATCAGTAAAAACTTCCTCATTCTTCAGCAGGATTTGTGTTCTACTTGGCACTTCTATTTGGCAAAAAAAACCTTCCCTAATTGATGTCAACTGTAGTAAAACAGAAAAAAATTCCAATGCGAAATTTCAACCTCACTAGTTTGAAAAACAATAGTTCTTATTTGTTTACAGAGCAACCAGGTTTCCCCTGACACCATCACCTAAAGAACCAACACTCACCTCTTGTCCTCACTGAGCTCTGTGAGCTCCTGTGACCTCAAATATAACCTCACACATGCACTTTGACTCCTTTGTCCACAGAGGTTGGGTCGCATTATTCTCAGCTCCTTAGCTTCAGGATCACCCCAGACAGCTTCTGCTGCTCCCTGCCATATCTCACAGTCTGCTGCTCACTGCCACACTGGGGAGGTCACTCAAGTTCCACACTCAAAGAGAAGAAGACTTCATTTATTCTTCAAATCCCTGGTCCCATTCTTCCTGCTCCTTTACATCTCTCCAGGAACCTCCCACTGGAAACCTGTCTATCACCCTAGAGGGTCTCCATTTCCCTCTAGCTACTGTGAGCCCTGTCCTTCACCAGCCTGTTCAAGTCACCTTGACACCCTGGGAGCACTCTCTCACGACCCCACTTTCATCATTATATCATTCATTACTTTGGTTGCAGCACTCCCATGTGGCCGGAAGAGTGCTTCTTGTATTTGACACAGCTGCAGAGCTAACAGCAGTGATTACACCTACTAGGGCACATGGTGGGACTTGCACCTCACTGATAGGGAACATCACATTGAAACTGACAAGGGCAATTTCACCACAAAGGTTACCCAGGGAAATGTTCTGTGAACGTTGCAGTTAAAGTTCTTGCTCTTTATGTAACTTTCACACAGAGTATTAAGGTGCCCCACAATGCTGTATTTTAAATGCCAGAAAAAGGAACAGCTTCTAAGCCTCTGGGTTTCTTTATTAGGAAAGCACAAAAACTAGAAAGCCAAAATAAAAAACAGAAAACACTGCTCTTTAAGACTGCATAGAGTTATACAATGCTATAACCAGCCAGAGTGGGTAATTCTCCTATCAGTCAAATGTGGTGACAACACTGTTGTAAGTGGCTAAGGCTGATAGTAGACACAATATCTATATGCAGCTACCCCATATATATTGCATTTTTCTGTAGACCTTGCCCTGCTTCTAGAGGTTGCTGTTGTTTCTGTCTCTTTCATGCTGTGAATAGGCTCTTGTTGCTGAGAAAATTGGCTCTTTGCTCTTGAGTTAAATGTGTTGTCTCGATTGGCTGCTGTTTTGTCAATAAATACCCTGTTTTTATTTAGACAATAATTGGTAATTAGGGAGCGAAAATGTCACCTGCCATTTATTTGCCAATGTGTAGATGTCATTGATATCTTGTACTGGGCCAGCAGAAGCCAATTTATTAATGGAGAAGCTGTGAATGGAATCATGAGTGAACTATTCCCCTCCCCCTGACCTTGACAGACAAAAGGTCATTGACGAAACGACAGAGGTTGAGGTCATTTCTCTGTGACGTCCTGGCAGCTGAGATAATCGCCTTCTCACAACTACACACATCGCACGGTAGTGTAGCGGTTAGCATAACGCTTTACAGCACCAGCGACCTGGGTCAATTCTGGCCGTTATCTGTAAGGAGTTTGTACGTTCTCCCCGTGTCTGTGTGGGTTTCCTCTGGGTGCTCCGGTTTCCTCCCACATTCCAAAGACGCACGGGTTAGGAAGTTGTGGGCATGCTATGTTGACGCCGGAAGCGTGGCGACACTTGAGGGATGCCCCCAGAACACTCTACGCAAAAGATGTATTTCACTGTGTGTTTCGATGGACGTGAAACTAATAAAGATATTTTATCTTCCTTTGTATCACCTATTAAATCTAGTTTTTGTAATTTGAGAAGAGAATTAAGCTTCAATCTCAGGCCATGAAGAGTTTCTCAAAGTAACTGTTTCTTTTCCCTGGTATTTCACATTTTACTTTTCACAAAAAACTTAGACATTCTAAAGGATGAAATTTGGAAAGGAATCTAGACTGGTATTTTTCTTGTACAGGTCATTCCAGGTAACGAATAGGTTCCATTTTTACAGTCGTTCACAAATCAGTTTTATCCACAAGTCAAAAAATACACAAAAATCACTCGATATGGTAACCATACCTTCACAGTATTGTAACGTATGGCATCAAAAACACATAAGACTGATAAGATACAACAATTATAAAAAGCGGAGAGAGAGGAAACTAGTTCTGCCATTTGTAGGACTTCTGAATTTAGTGATATTATGAGAGCTTGCTTGTATGTAAGAGTGTCCAAAATGGCAGATGTTCTTAACCTCGACATGGCCTGTATATGTAAAGCCAGATGAGAGAGAGCTATTACACTGCAAGGGCATCACAGCCCAAATTCAATTTCATTGCCATGCACATATATGTGGAGTTCACCAGCGATCAGCACTGATCTGAGTGATGCTTAGAGTAGATTGACTCAGCCAATACTCTGATTGACCACTGATCCCAGTAGTCAAGCCTGGGACACCCCCAGTCTTATTCTCTCAGTGCTGCACTAAACTGTAGTGCAGCTGAATTGCAGATTCTCATCTGCACTAGCCCCAGCCCTAGCTTTAATGTCAACATCTTCTTTGTCATTTACAGTTCAGGCTACGGATTTGGCCAATGATACCCTGAGCAATACTTCCAACTGTACCCTCACTTTGCACTCTGCTTCTCTAACCAGGCTCCGTGCTCTACCGAGGCCATTCCTTATGCGGAAGGTGATTATTCTTCAGAACCCTTACCCCAGCTTCCCTTGTTGACTTTTAGCCTTTCTTTCAAAGGCCCATCACAAACCTAATCAAAAACAGAACACAGCAAATGCAGGAAGTTCACTGAAATGTTAGAAAGAAGCAGTTAGCTGAAATTTGGGAATCCACCCTTTGGAAATGAAAAGGCCAATTAAGCACTTTCACAGATTCATACCGAGGGGAAGGGATGGAGTAAAACTCAATAAACAGATACAGGAATTATGGCCACTGTGCTCTTTGGTGATGCAAGATCCAGGAAAGGAATTGAAGTGGCAGAGATGCTGAGAGGCCCAAGGGGGAAGGTGAGGAAATGGGAGAGGGAAAACCTGGGGATCAGATAGGAAATCAAAATCCATTAGCACTATTTCCCACATAGCCTGAGGATGTTAATAGAAACCAATGCACAGTGGCTGTAATGGAAGTGGTAAAAAGGGTCCTTATTCCTGCATCTGCAAAGATTTCATTTTATTGCAAACGTTCTTGGCCAATACCATGTTTTTTTGACTTCTTTTCCCAGAATAATAAACATTTTAGAACTGCCTATAAAAAGAGTAGCAGGTGGTGTGGGGCTGAAACACACAGCAGACACCCACAATGCAATCTCTTTGTTTTGCTCCCGTTCACATCAACATGACAACCTGGCAGATCCTCAATAATCCTGCTCAGCCCCTCAGGAATTAAACTTCTCTCTGGCCTCATGCAACAGTTAAGTTTCCTTCTAAAAAGATTCATCAGGACCACACTGACCACAATACAGCAAAAGCGAGAGTCGAGATCATTTTGTGGCCAGAACTCTTTCTCACTTGTGCCTGGCTCATTTAGATAACAAACCTTTTTGCTTTATTTCTTCCATTGCCAACCCTCTTCCCCTTTTCCCTGAAATTATCGGCAG
This sequence comes from Pristis pectinata, assembly GCF_009764475.1. NCBI lineage: Eukaryota > Metazoa > Chordata > Chondrichthyes > Rhinopristiformes > Pristidae > Pristis > Pristis pectinata. The sequence continues at coordinate 14,715,050 of NC_067432.1, forward strand.
TTTGCTGGACCACAAATCCAAGGCCATTGGTTGAATTCTTGTTAAATCCAAAAGGGTCCACTAGCCTGGTCCAACAGTGAGGTGCCAATAAGTGGTTTAGTTGTGGGACCCCATTCCAAATTTCAGCTGCTCCTGAAGCCTCCCTGAACACATGTCCTGAAAGTGTGTCAGCCAGGAGCTGGGGGTCGAGGAAGGGAAGGTTGGCATCCGGATCGGAACTTGGGCTGTAGCTGGGATTGAGGAGGGACTGAAGGAACGATTAGTTGCTGGAATGAGGTTGTGTCAGAACAAGGGACAACTCACTGAGGATCACAACTGAGAACAAGGAGGTGGAGCCAAGGATCGTATCTGTCAATCACAGGTGCCAATCTAAAGGTGTTCGAGGGGAGAGGGGTTTAGAGATTTTAGGCTCAGGGGATTGCAGGGTCGGGTGGTTGTGAGGTTCAGAGGGGCCTCGGAAGAATGAGAGGTGACCTTATTCAGACATATAGGATGCTGTGTGTGCAAAACAGGGTAGATATTGAGATGTTTTCCATACCAGGAAGGTCTCAAACAAAGGGCCGTAGCTACAAAATAAGGGGCCGTCATTTATTACAGAGGTGCGTAGAAATTTCTTTTCACAAATGGTGGTGAATCTCTGGAATTTTCTGCCCCACAGGGTTGTGGAGGCTACATCATAAGAAGTATTTAAGGTGGAGATAGATAAATTTGTGAAAGATCAGGGTTCTGGGGAACTGGCACAGAAATGGAATTGAGGCCAGCACAGATCAGCCATGATCATATCGCATGGTGGGGCAGGCTCAAGGGGCCTGATGACCCACTCCTGCTCACTATTTTCTTGCGTTCAGGGAGAAGGTGGTTGGGAAGACGTAAAGGTCAGAGAATTTACAAGGATGTTGCCGGGACTTGAGAACCTGAGTTACAGGGATAGGTTGAATAGGTTAGGACTTTATTTCCTGGAGCGCAGGAGAATGAGGGGAGATCTTATAGAGGTATACAAAATTACGAGGAGTATAGATAGGGTAAATGCATGCAGGCTTTTTCCCCTCAGGTCGGGTGAGACTGAAATTAGAGGACATAGGTTTAGGGTGAAAGGTGAAACATTTAAGGGGAATCTGAGGGGGAACTACTTCACTCAGAGGGTGGTGCAAGTGTGGAATGAGCTGCCAGTGGAAGTGGTGAATACGAGTTTAACTGTAACACTTAAGAGAAGTTTGGATAGGTACGTGGATGAGAGCGGTATGGAGGGCTATGGTCCGGTGCAGGTAGATGGGACTAGGCAGAAAACCAGGCCGGCACAGACTAGATGGGCTGAAGAGCCTGCTTCTGTGCTTTTGTGCTGTAGTGACTCTATTGGAGCCTGAATTTCGAGAATCCCGTCTATGGGGTGGTGGATGGGGCAGATCTCTGAGCAATCACAGTAGTGACATATTCACGTGTGAAGTGTACGAATTGGTGGGATCACTGATTCACACCTCTCCAATGTTGATATGATTTTGACATATGGATAACATGCAGCACGTAGTGTGGCTTCCTCACAGCTCCGGAGACCCAGGGTCGATCCCAACTTTGAGTATTGTCTGCGTGGCATTTACATGTTCTCTCCCTGACTGTGTGGGTTTCCCTGGGTGCTCTGGTTTCTTCCCACAACCCAACAATACATTGATGAGTTAATGGACATCACTGTAGATGACCCATTAACATATGTTAATGCCAAAAAGAATCAAGTAGCAGGGATACAGGGAAGTACTGAGAAGGTAAATTAGTAAATTGGTAAATTGGTTTATCATTGTCACATGTACCGAGGTACAGTGAAAAACTTTGTTTTGCATGCCATCCATATAGATCATTTCATCGCATCAGTTACATCAAGATAGTACAAGGGAAAACAATTACAGAATGCAGAATATGGTGTTACAATTACAGAGACAGTGCAGTGCAGGCAGACAATAAGGTGCAAGGCCATGACGAGGTAGATTGCGAGGTCAAGAGTTCATCTTATCCTACAAGGGGACCGTTCAGTAGTCTTATAACAGCAGGATAGAAGCTGTCTTTGAGCCTGGTGTATCTTCTGCCCAGTGGGGTGGTGGGTGGGGGGGAGAAGAGAGAGTGACTGGGGTGGGAGGGGTCTTTGATTATGTTGGCTGCTTTACCGAGGCAGGAGGACCAGTGGGATTCCCCTCCAGGGAGCCGATACTGATCCAATGGGCTGAATGGCCTCCTTCTGTGTCATTATAAATGTAAGATTAGGCAATATTGCTCAGATTGAATGGAATGCAGTGCAGAGTCTATCTCCACAGAGAATCAGAGTCTCGTGATGCTTTGATCCTGGCTGAGATGCACATGGGAGCACTGCCTCTTGGACATCTTTGGTGTCCAAGAGGTTAGGATCTCCGTCCTCCTCCGACGAGGACCCCACCCCTTCTCTCTGGGACCTCTCCACATTCCCCATTCCTCCTGCAAAGTGGGTCACCAAAACCCCATGTTAGGACTGAGTACGGTTTGGAGGTCCAGGTGTAATTCCTCGCACCACCTCCCTTGGACCTTCGATACATGATACCAAACAGATGTGTCAACACGTATCTACATCCAACTCCCCTTCAAGTCAACCCTCCAATGAATCCACAATGAATTGGTGATCCTTTAAACAGCATAGAACAGAGGGGTGGGGTGAGGAGTTTCTTCTGACTGCCGAACATTGAGTTCTCTGGCCGAGTTGTACACACAGTGCTCGTTGGTTCATTGAGGTCTAATTGACATTGCTGGCACCGATTCAACATTGCGCATTGATTGACATCACGCTGTGGTTGCTCTACGTCAGCCTGGTGTTGCAGTTGACACCCACGCTGCCAGCCTTATCAAAATTGTCAGCAAAAGATGTGTTGAAAATGTGCACACATTGTCTGTAAAACTTTGCCCAAATTAGCACACATATTGCCTAGTTGTGAGGTCCTAAGTTGCACTGTGAATTTATGCAGCAGCCAGTTCTGCTGCTGATGCTATCTTGAGTCCCAGAGGAGTCCCTGAGCCCTGCTGGTAGCTTCCACAAAGACTGGATTCAGTTTTAATGCACAAAATCAGAGATGAAGTGATAGCAGAGAATTGCGCCACCCCCTGGAGTTATGTAATATTTCAGCCAGGACACCATTTCAGCCAGGACACCTTTTCCAGCCAATCTGAAGAAAGTAATAATGTCCTAAATAAATATGTTGTCATGACTGGACATTGTGTTTGTGTGAATGTGCTATGGGTGACATTCTAATTGATACTGAGTTCAGTTCCTTAAAGCTTATTGCTTTATTTCTTGTGTTGTAATAATGTTGCTACATGCAAGAGTGAAGAACCTTAACGAACCTTAGCAGCAGATCTGATCACTAACAGCCTTGGGCATCTTCTGAGCTGCACTAAGAGCTGTTGCTCACTTTGGGCCTTAGATATATTGTTTCAAAAATTGCAGAGCAGGGTGTGTGTTAAACAAAAATTCATGAATATACTTTGTATGTCGCTGTTGTTTAGAGGCAAGTATAGCATCTGCTTGTTCACCATAACATGCTATCACACAGCTCGGAAAGAGGCCCTTCGGCACACCAATCCACGCCAACCCTCCAGCACCCATTTACGTGAATCCCATTGTATTCTCCCTACATTTCCATCAACTCCATCCAGATTTTCTCACACGCCGATGCACTAGGGGCGATATGCATGGCCAATTAAATTATCGACCCATGCCCTGCCTTTTCCTTTGCTGCGTTTTGTGATGGATCATGTAACTATTCTTATTGTATTTAATTACTAAATATTTAAACTCATAGAGTTGTAGAGACATAGAGCTAAACAGCACAGAAACAGGCCCTTCAGCCCAACTCGTCCATGCTGACCAAGTTGCTTAATTGAGCTAGTCCCACTTACCTGTGTTTGGTCAATATCCCTCAAAATTTTTCCTATTCCTGTCCTAATTTCTTTTAAAGGTTTTAACTGTACCCACCTCTACCACTTCCTCTGGCAGTTCATTCTATATACGCACCACCCTCTATGTGAAAAAGATGCACCTCAGGTCCCTTTTAAATCTTTCCCCTCTCACTTTAAAACCTGTAGTCTTGGACTCCCCTATCCTGGGGAAAAGACTGTGGCCATTCACCTTATCTATGCCACTCATGATTTTATAAACCTCAATAAGGTCACCCCTCAGCCTCCTGTGCTCCGGGGAAAAAGGTCCCAGCCTATCCAGTTTCTCCTTATAACTCAAACTCTCTAGTTCCGGTAACATCCCTCATAAACCTTTCTGGCACCCTTTCCAATCTAATGAGATCCTTCCTATAGCAGGGCGACCAGAACTGTGCACAGGAAGGAGGAGTGGATCCATCTTCTTTGGACCCTGTCACAAACTTCTTTCCCTCACCTTTGTCCCTCATTCTAGAAACTCTCTGAAGCTGGACCATACTGTTCACAACTTTAGGGTCATACTCGATCCTTAGATGCATTTTGAACTTCCTATCCACCCCAGCACTATAACTACCTATTTCCACTTTCATAATCTTGCCTCAGTTTAGCTTGTTGAAGCTTCCATCCACGCCCAGCAAACTTCCCTCATTCTACTCTCCATCAGCTTCATCCAAAGCCCTGCTGATGGTGTCCTAATTCACACTGTCCCATCCACCCAGTGCCCTACACTGTCTCCTGGTTAGGACTGGTTAGAGACAGAGGGAGGGGAGTAGGTGTCAGAGGAAGGCAGAGTGAATATAGGCTTGTGGAATGGGGGGTATTGGGGGGGGGTGCAGGGGTGCAGGAACCGAGAGGCAGAGGGTGGGGACAGAGAGCAGGGCAATGGGAGATCAGAGGAGAATTGGGGGCAGGGAGGAGTGAAGGCGTACAGAGGCAACAGAGAAGAGAAAGGGAAAGGGCGATATGAGTCTGAGGAGGGTGCTAGACTGTCGGCACAGATTGGTGGGCAAGAGAGTAGGCAGCAAATCAAACTGAACCCCAGCTCAGTGGGGTCCAGACTCTTAGAGAGGTTGTTGCTTCAGTTTATTCCCCATCAGTCTGTACATACCCCTCTCACTCCTCTCCTTTCCTCCTTATCCTCCTCCTTCACTCACCTCTCTTTCCCTTCCCTCTCCCACACCTTTCCTCAGGAACTCCTGCATCCCCATCAGCAGGCTGCACCCTGCATCCTCAGATGTCAGGCAGGTCTCAGGCAGGTTCTATCTCCACTCTCGTAACTTAGGGAGAGTTGGGAGTGGAGGACTGGCCAGTGATGAGAATCAGCCTCTGGGGGAAGGAGAGGTGTATCCCAGCGCAGAGGGAGGGAGCAAGATAGTGCATTTGGAGGCAGTCTGAGAGCCGGTCCTGTAATCCAGGTGAGTATTGTAGATCCATGAACTAGGAGCAGGACCAGACTGCTCAGTCCCGCCTGCCTGCCTGTGTGAAACCATACAGCTAAGCTGAATCAGCTGCTTCAGAAGCTATAGGCTGAAGACCGTCCCCTTCAAACTCACTCCAAAAGGTCATTGAAATCTGTCCATAATCATCCTCTAACTTTGGAGACTACAAACCAGTTTTGATGGGAATTATTGTTCCTGTCCTTAATCATCCTGCAATTTGACAAATATCCTGTCAGAACAGCAATTTATCTGTTTTGGAAGCGGATCTACAAAGAAAATTGATGAACTGTAAGTTTTTGTCCATAATGTAGGACCTGTAGCATGAGCTCCTCATTGTCCTTTGCTATATCAAATTAAAAGGAAGTTGGATATTCTAATGATGAAGAGTCTGGACCCGAAATGTTGACTGTTTATTTCCCTCCATAGATGCTGCCCGACCTGTTGAGTTCCTCCAGCATTTTGTGTGTGTTGGATATTCTAATACAGCTTTGAGAATGGTTTATAAATGGTGAGATTACATACAATTTGTGTGCATTTACAACTCTGAGATGAGAGACAAGTCTAAACTTGCCCCCTTTACTCACTGTTAGCATTGTTCTGTGGGGTCCAGGTAATGTTACATCTATGTGTCCTTCTCTAGTTCCATCTGGGAGGTGATATTTGCCAAGCAGAATTATGACAAAATAATTTTTGTTAGATAATTTATTTTTTATGTTGGTGGAAACTGTCTGATGTTTACTTAATGTATCTCAGAATCAATAACTAGACCTGATTCCCTGAAGGAATCTTTCATCTGAACACGTCATGTGTGATCTAAACTACACCTGGAGCTGCTGCCAGTGTCACATGGACCTGCAACCCAGAGTACAGTTAACCCAAGTGGAGAATGAGTGAGTCATTCACTTTATTCTCATGACACATGGGGAACTTTTAATCAAATGTGTGATTCTTACACCATCATGAATCAACTTAAATTCATTTTCATCTTGAATCCTTAATTAAATAAGGATAAAGAAATGACAACTCTGGATTACAAAGAGATTAGCAACAACAATCTGAGCAGTTTTAAGCCTTGTGAACCCTGAGTCTAAGGACACAGTACAACCAATGAGAAAGAGTCAAGGCTCACTTGGGAACACATTCTGTGCAGTTACTACAGGCCCACATAAACTGAAGGACTCCTATATGAAAACTAAGAATGTTCAGTGCACCTTTAAAATCGTCATAATGTGCGCAATGTTGGGGAAGTTGCTTCCTTACCCTTGTGTTAGTGACTGAGCAGAGATGGGGGGGGAGTCAGTGAACTAGATGGTGCTGAGAAGACCGCAGATGCTGGAATCTGGAGCAACAAACAATCTGCTCAGCAGGTCGAGCAGCATCTGTTGGGGCGAAGGAACTGTGAACATTTTGGGTTGAAACCCTGCATCAAGGTCAATGGCACAGAGTCTGAGTTTGGCTGAGTTCTTCCACTGTTTCTTGCACCCTTGATGTTGAGTCTGGTCTGCTGTCAGGGCACCTTGGATGTGATGCCTCAGACCACTCCTTCTATTATCTACGGTCTTGACTAGTTATGGGTATCATAGGTTTGGGTACCATAGATTGTGCCATATTCTCCCCTTTAATCGGATCATCCAGTCTAACACTGAATGACGCTACATCGTGATTCTGCTCCCCGCAGTTGGGACCGTACTGTTGTTTATTGTATTACACGGTACCCATCGAGGACCATGTTTCTCCCTAATGCTACTTCACAGGTTAACCCTCTGCGAATTAGCATTAAATGATTAACAGGTAGAGGGTAGTATTTTGGGCATGCTGGCTTCTCACTCCTAACCGTCCTCACCTGAGCTGACTTGCTAAGATCATTCACTTCTCCCACACATCCTTCTGTTGGTTCTCTGGGCTCCACTCATTCAGTCACTTTGTGCCATGCCAGATGCACTCAGCATTTTACAGGTTAGGTTCATTGTTCCATGCATGGTCGTCTCTTTCCCACGAATTCCTGAATCACTTTCAGCGCCCGATCATCCAACATCACTGGGAAGGCTGGCTCACTGTGTGCCCTGTGGCCACAGTGCATTAATTACTTCCCTGCTCTCCCTGCCCAAAGTCAAAGTCGAGTTTATTGTCACATGCACAAGTACATGCATGCACAGGTGCAATGAAAAACTTACTTGCAGCAGCATCACAGGCACATAGCATCAGATACACACCATTCATGAGAAAAACATAAATTAAACATCAATTATACAAAAATTATACAAGAAAGAAGACAATTAGAACAGAAGAAGTCCATTGCAGTGCAAAGTGGTCATAGAGTTGCTATACTGAAGTAGTGATTAGGGTTCTGCAGGTTGGTTCAAGGACCAAATGGTTGAAAGGAAGTAGCTGTTCCTGAACCTGGTGGTGTGGGACTTCAGGTTTCTGTAACTCCTGCCCGATGATAGCCGCGAGAAGATGGCATGGCCCGGATGGTGGGGATCTTTGATGATAGATGTTGCCTTCTTGAGGCAGTGCCTCAGGTAGATACTACCGATGGAGGGGTGGGATGTGCTCGTGATGTATTGGACTGAATCCACTGCTCTCTGCAGCTGCTTGTATTCCTGTGCATTCGAATTGCCGTACCAGACCATGATGCAACCAGTCAGGACATTTTCAACAGTACATCTGTAGAAGTTTGGTAGAGTGTTCAGTGACTTGCTGAATGTCCTTAACCTTCTAGGAAAGTAAAGGCACTGGTGCTCCTTCCTTGTGATTTTATCTATGTGCTGGGACTGTTAACACCAATGTCTCTTGTTATTACTGGGGCTGTTGTGCATCCACTGTGTTGTGTTACAGCACACTTTTGTTCCTGTGGCAGTATCCAGCATTTTCAGAGTTAATGAGTAGCCTTTAATTCTCATGAAAACTTTCAGTAACATAAAGATATGTGCAAATGGCCAAAAGTTCAAGGCTGCAAAGTGGCCCAGACAAACTCTGACACCAGCTGGTTGAACAAATGAAAGCTAGGTTAACTGATCGCTGGGCTAGATTTTGGTGGAGTGGCAGAAGCACAAACTAGGCCTGGATTCCTGGTCAGGACCACCATCCTGCTGGACGCCTGGAAAGCTGTTGGGAAAAGAAGAGTGGCTGGGCTGTGCTGCTGCTGATCACCGCAGACTCTACACAATAACGAGCAACGTGGGGATACCCTGAGAGGAAGGGGAGAGAACTCTAAATATAAGCTGTGTGCATAAAAAAAATATTTGGACTACTCAATAAATGTGTTAAGGTGATCCTTGTAGCTTCACTGGAACTGGGTCAATGCATGCAACACATGATGCAAGCTTTAGTGGCTAAATATAAAACTAATACCTAGATGGTCAAATGAAATGACCTTGCAGAGCAGGGATTTATTAATAGCATCAGATCATTTGCACAGATCATTTGTTTGTGGATAGCGATATTTCCTTTAACATACACACAGACACGTACAGACACACACACACACACACACACACACACACACACACACACACACACACACACACACACACACACACACACACACACACACAGAGTCTTTCTCAAACATTGGGATGATCCCTTAAATAGATCCCCATTGCATTTTTTAACCTCTGCTTTGCTTGCAAGTCGTGTTTCTAATGTTGAACCAGCTGTAGTTTCACATTCATTAAGGGATCTGTGATGAATGGCACCATTGCCTGACTCCTGAGAAATTCCAAATAAAAGTGAAACAATGGCGGAGTTATGGGATTGCCCAAGTATTTGAAAAAGCAAGTAAAATAAAGTGTGGGGGTTCTCATATGGCATAGAAAGAGGCCATTCACTGAATGAAAGAACAATCCTATTCCCCCATTTAATTTCCTGCAACCTCTTCTCTCTCACATGCCCATTAACATCCCCCGATTCTTCTGCCACTCACCTACATTTAGAGATAATTTACAGTGGTCAATTAACCTGCCAATTAGCTTAGGGTTTGGGAGGAAAACAGGGGAAACAGTCACAGAGAGAACATCCAAACTCCACACAGAAAGCACCAGAGTGGTGGACGGAACCTGGGTTGCTGGAACTGTGAGGCAGCAGCACTTTGTACTGCAGCACTGTGCTGCCCATTAATGTAGAAAGCACAGAGGTAATTAGGGTGGGTGCGGGTTGGAGTCTGGAGATGAGGAGTTTGGATTTGGCTTCAAGAAATATTCCCTACAAGACAGACAAGTGGAGGATAAAAAACATCCACTTATATAACAGCACAACAATCAGTGTCAAATTTCACTTCAAATTAGGAAAGAAATCTTTGACCCCTTAAAGAAATGTGTAGAAAAGGTTCATATCACCGATTCCCAAGTGAGATATTGGCATTAGTATTGGTTTATTATTGTCACTTGTACCGAGGTACAGTGAAAAACTTGTCTTGCACACCGATCATACAGGTTAATTCATTACACAGTGCAGTTACATTGGATTAGTACAGAGTGCATTGAGGTAGTACAGGTAAAAAGAATAACAGTACAGAGTAAAGTGTCACTGCTACAGAGAAAGTGCAGGGCAATAAGGTGCAAGGTCACAACAAGGCAGATCGTGAAGTCATAGTCCATCTCATCATATAAGGGAACCGTTCAATAGTCTTATCACAATGGGGTAGAAGCTGTCTTTAAGTCTGGTGGTACGTGCCCTCAGGCTCCTGTATCTTCTACCCGATGGAAGAAGAGAGAGGAGAGAATGACCCACGAGTAATTAAATCACATCTCTGTCACAATAAAGAAAATAGTCAGACCTAAAATCAGGTGAATGATACTGAAGTGCTAACCAAGAATAAAAGGGCCTTTGCCAAGAAAATCTGAAATAAACTGGAGAGGGTTCACAGGTCCAGGAAACTTTGTGTGTTGGGTATGTTTCAGTGGGGGGGGGGGGTACTCCTCCCCCGTAATCACGAGGTTCTGTATTCCAGTCCCACTCCAATGGAGCACCAGACCTCAGCTGGCATCCCATGTGGTGCTGAGGAGATCAGAGGAGTCATCCCTGATGGCCTGCCCAAAAATGTATCTCCCAATCAACAACATGAAAAGTCATTTGTTCAGAATGACACAAGAGATTGCTTAGGTGCAAACTGCCTGCTGCATTTCCCATGTTGCAGCAGCAACTATAAAATGTTTTTTCAATTGTAAAATGCTCAGGGACATCCTGAAAAGGACAAGAAAAGCGTCAGAGAGTTGCAGGTCTCTATTTCATTAGTAGGGTTAGATATGAAGGTGCTGTGACTATCCTTTGCAAATAGAAGATGCTGGTTGGGAACACGGCAGAGATATTTAGCCACAGTGCAGAGGGACTTCACAAGATCACAAGATCACAAGACAAGGGAGCAGAAGTAGGTCATTCAGCCCATCGAGTCTGCTCCAAGGAAAAGGGAAAAAAGAAAAAGAAATGAGAGATTGGGGGGGGGCAGGTGAAAAAAAAACACACTATTCTAACCCCAATTTCTGGCCTTATCCCCATATCCCTTGATACCCCGACTATTTAGATATATGTCTGTCTCTTCCTTAAACACCTCCAATGTTCTGGCCTCCACTGCTGTACCTGGCAAGGAATTCCACAAATTCACCACCCTCTGGCTAAAGAAATTTCTCCCCATCTCTGTTTCAAACCTGTACCCTCTAATTCTAAGATTGTGCCCTCTGGTCCTGGACTCACCCACCAAGGGAAACAGCCTAGCCACATCTACTCTGTCCAGTCCTTTCAACATTTTAAATGTCTCTATGAGGTCCCCTCTCATTCTTCTGTACTCCAGTGAGTACAGTCCAAGAGCCAACAAACGCTCATCATAGGTAAGCCCTTTCATTCCGGGAATCATCCTCGTAAATCTCCTCTGAACCTTCTCCAACATCAGCACATCTTTCCTAAGATATGGGGCCCAAAACTGTGCACAGTATTCCAAATGAGGCCTCCCTAGTGCCCCGTAGAGCCTCATCACTTCCTTACTTTTATACACTATACCTCTCAAAATGAATGCCAACATAGCATTCGCTTTCTTTACCACCGACTCGACCTGGTGGTTAACCTTTAAGGTATCCTGCACGAGTACCCCCAAGTCCCTTTGTACTTCTGTACTTTGAATTTTCTCTCCTTCTAGATAATAATCTGCCCATTTATTTCAAGAGAGTTAAAGATGAAAGGAATGGAGAATAATCAGGTTTAATGGTGACAGAGTTGAAAGCAAGCATCTCTAGAGATGGATAGGAGCTAATTTTGTTCAGGATCAAACAAGGCAGCAAGAGTCTGTGACAAGGGAGTAACAACAAAGAAATAGTGTGATATGCAATTGCCAATGAAGATGGTGGGCTGGAGGAAACTGTTATTTATCTAAGATCTTGATGTATCTAAGATGTATTGAGGGGGAATTGACCAAGCTCACTCCAGGGACTGAAGATACATAAAAAGGAAGCCAATCCATTACAAAGAAGGAGTGAACCATTGGTATCGGTATTGGTATTGGTTTATTATTGTCACTTGTACTGAGGTACAGTGAAAAACTTGTCTTGCATACCGATCATACAGATCAATTCATTCCACAGTGCATATAGTACAGAGTTCATTGAGGTAGTACAGGGTAAAAACAATAACAGAATACAGAGCAAAGTGTGGTAAGTGACATAGAATTTAAATTTATAAGTGTAGAACGATTATAGTGAAAGTAATGAGCAGATCTGCAGAGAGCAGCTTGCAACGAGTTGCCACACTCCAGTACCATCTTGTTCTCTTCAAGCTCAATTGTTGGAAATAGACATTGTAGGAAACTAACAGACACACACAATGCTGGAGGAACTCAGCAGGTCAGGAAGCACTTATGGAGGGAAATAAACAGTCGACGTTTCGGGTCGAGATCCTTTATCAAAGACTCATCAGCATTCATTTTACTGGAATCATTCTAGATGCTGATAGATGCATTTCCTTAAGTCAGGAACATTAATTTATAAAGACAAATGAGATGGCAGATGCTTGAATCTGGAACAAAAAAACAGAACACTGGAAGAACTCAGTGAGTCAAGGAGCATCTGTGGAGGCAAAAGGTATACATCCACATTTCGGGTCGAGACCTTGTATGAGGACTGAGAGGGAAGAAGAAAGCTTGCAAGTACATAGCAGTACGAGGGGGATGCGGGAGGGCAGTGTTGGGATAAGGGCTGGTAGCTGATAGGTGGAGCCAGATGGGGAGGGGATGATGGACAGATGGAACCAGGTGGGGGTAGGGGTTGTGAATGGCGAACAGAAGGAGAAGAAAAATACTAGTTGGACAGGTGAGTGTGTGTGGGAGGAGAACCCACATCTGCCCATCACCCCCTCCCCAATCCACCTATCACCTACCAGCCTCTGTCCCACACCCCCGCCCCCCCCCCCCCCCCCCCCCCCCCCCCCCCCCCCCCCCCCCCCCCCCCATATTCTGGCAATCTTTCTGGTTCCCTCTCAGTCCTAATGCAGAATCTTGACCCAAATCGTCAATTTACCCCTTTTGCCTCCACAGATGCTGCTTGACCCACTGAGTTACATAGAACTTAGCACAGTACAGCACAGGAACAGCCCCTTTGGCCCACAGTGTCTGCAGCGAACATGATGCCGAATTAAACTAAATCTCTTCTGCCTGCACATGATCCATATCCCTCCATCCCCTTGTAGTGACTCGCCGTCTGGGCAAGCAAACCAGCTCGGCAGTTGGGTCGCACGTCGTCGGAGTGGCGAGGCCCAAGATGGCAGCGGGCCTTCGTCTTCCCCGAGCAATGAGGAGAACCCGCACGCGGGAAAGACTTGATGACGTAGCATATACGTCATTGCCGTTTGGATTGGGCAGGAACAGTCTCTCTTAAAAGGCCCGCACAAGGCGGGGAAATAAACCAGTTCTTGTCTGGAAACCCTTCGACTAGCGTCTTGTTTTTACATCGCAGTAGCTACTGCTACATTGGTGACCCTGATGGTCCAAACGGATTTTGGACCCGCACAATGGACGACAACGCAGCAGCCAATGCAGTGGCACTCAAGCTGCCCACCTTTTGGACACTTTGTCCCAGCATCTGGTTTGACCAGGCCGAAGCGCAATTCCACCTTCGGCAGATCACCTCCGACTCCACAAAGTACTACCATGTGGTCAGCTCCCTGGACCAGGAGACAGCCGCCCAGGTCGGAGACTTCATCCAGTCTCCTCCGGATGAAGATAAGTACCCAGCTTTCAAAGACCTTCTGATTCGGACCTTCCGCCTCTCCCGTCATGAGCGCGCCGCCCGCCTGCTTCATCTAGATGGCCTGGGGGACAGATCCCCATCCGCTCTAATGAATGAGATGCTGGCATTGGCCGAGGGACACAAGCCATGCCTGATGTTCGAACAGGCCTTCCTCGAACAGCTACCCGATGACATCCACCTGCTGTTAGCTGACGCCGACTTCAGCAACCCCCGTGAGGTAGCCGCCCGGGCAGATGTCCTGTGGAAGGCCAAAACGCGAGAGCGGTTCGTCCGTCGGCCAAATCACCAGGCCGCGAGCCCAACGCCCGCCTCGACCAGTCCCAGCAACTGAGCGACCACACCCCAGAAACACAGACAACGACACTGGCGACCAGCTGTGTTTCTACCATCAGAGGTGGGGCGCAGAGGCCTGTCGATGCCGCCCACCCTGCAAGTTTCAGGGAAACGCCAGGGCCAGCTGCTGCTGACAGCTATGGCGGCTGGCCGCCGACAAAGCCTCCTATTCGTTCAGGACAAGCAATCTGGGCGGCGGTTCCTCGTTGATACGGGAGCAGAGGTCAATATTTTGCCCCCGACCGGCCGCGACACTCATAACACCAACCAGGTCCTGTACTCAATGCCGCCAACGGCACAACGATACGGTCTTTCGGTACCTGTACACTTCAATTACAATTCGGCCGCAGCCGTTTTATCTGGACCTTTACCCTTGCCAACGTTGCCCGACCACTCCTAGGAGCCGATTTCCTTCGGGCCCACAACCTGTTAGTTGACCTGCGAGGGAAGCGGTTAGTCCACTCTAGAACTTTCCAGACCTATCCCCTGGGGGAAACCAGCCTACCAGCCCCGTGCCTGGACTCCATTTCCCTTTCTGGCGACGAGTTCACCAAGCTCCTAGCCGAATTCCCATCAGTTTTGGCACCTCAGTTTACAAATTCTAGGCCCAAACACGGGGTGCGACACCACATCATTACTACAGGGCCACCCCTTCATGCCCGAGCACGACGACTACCTCCAGACAAGCTCCGCCTGGCAAAGGAAGAGTTCCATCACATGGAGGAGCTGGGGATTGTTCTCAGGTCAGACAGCCCCTGGGCCTCCCCCCTGCACATGGTCCCCAAAGCCACTGGCAGGTGGAGGCCCTGCGGCAACTACCGCAGGCTGAATGACGCCACCACCCCAGACCGCTATCCCATCCCTCACATCCAGGACTTCGCAGCGAACCTACATGGGGCCCACATCTTTTCCAAAGTGGACCTCATTCGGGGATACCACCAAATCCCGGTCCATCCGGATGACGTCCCCAGAACTGCGATTATCACCCCATTCGGCCTTTTTGAATTCCTTCGAATGCCATTCGGCCTTAAGAATGCCGCACAGACCTTCCAGCGGCTGATGGACGCGGTAGGCCGAGACCTGGACTTCGTGTTCATTTACTTAGATGACATACTAATCACCAGCTGTGACCGCCAAGAACACCTTTCCCACCTCCACCAGCTGTATTCCTGTCTCCGTGATTTCGGCCTCACGATCAACCCGTCCAAGTGCCAATTTGGACTTGATTCTATCGATTTCCTTGACCACAAAATCACCAGCGACGGGGCAACACCCCTACCCGCCAAGGTAGACGCTATCTGCCATTTTGCCCACCCCAACACGGTCAAAGGCCTACAGGAATTCCTTGGGATGGTCAACTTTTACCATCAGTTCATCCCTGCAGCAGCCCGTATCATGCGCCCTTTGTTCTCACTGATGGCTGGTAAAGGCAAGGACATCACTTGGAACGACGAGGCTGCGGCTGCCTTCGTTAAGGCCAAGGATGCCCTCGCAGATGCCATGATGCTTGTACACCCTAGGACAGACGTCCCAACCGCCCTCATGGTGGACGCATCCAACACCGCGGTCGGTGGAGTACTGGAACAACTAATCGAAGGCCGTTGGCAACCCTTGGCATTTTTCAGCAAGCACCTTAGACCACCCAAACTGAAATACAGCGCTTTTGATCGGGAACTTCTAGCGCTGTATCTGGCGGTCCGGTATTTCCAGTACTTTCTAGAAGGCAGGCCTTTCACCGCTTTCACTGATCATAAGCCTTTGTCCTTTGCCTTCTCCAAAGTCTCCGATCCCTGGTCAGCTCATCGACAGCGACATTTGTCCTACATTTCCGAATTCACAACGGATATCCAACATGTCTCCACAAAGGACAATGTCGTTGCTGACGCGCTTTCCAGACCGACCATCCACAGCCTGTCCCTGGGTGTTGACTACACGGCCCTGGCTGACGCACAACAAGCTGACGACGAGCTGCCCAGCTACATAACTGCAGTCTCAGGCCTGCAGCTCCAAGATTTCTTGGTTGGTCCAGGTCGGCAGACCCTACTTTGCGACATCACAACAGGTCAGCCCCGCCCTATAGTCCCTGCAGTCTGACGGAGATGCGTTTTCGACTCGGTACATGAGTTGGCGCACCCGTCCATCAGATCAACTGTCCGACTGGTCGCCAGCAAGTTCGTCTGGCATGTCCGCACTGCCAGACATCGAAAATCCAACGACACACCAAAGTCCCGCCACAGCAGTTCAAGCCTACCCATAGAAGGTTCGACCACATCCACGTCGACCTCATGGGCCCTCTGCCGGTTTCAAGAGGAGCTCGGTACCTCCTTACCATCATGGACCGGTTCACGAGGTGGCCAGAGGCAAGCCCCCCTATCTGACATCACGACTGATTCCTGCGCCTGGGCGCTGCTCACAACTTGGGTCTCACGTTTTGGTGTTCTGGCCCACATCACTTCAGACAGGGGCACCCAATTCACCTCCAGCCTCTGGGCTGCATTAGCGAACATGCTGGGGACACAGCTGCACACCACCACGGCCTACCATCCTCAATCAAACGGGTTAGTGGAACGTTTCCACCGTCATCTGAAATCAGCCTTGATGGCCCACCTGAAGGGTCCTAACTGGGTCGACGAATTACCTTGGGTCCTGCTCGGCATATGCACTGCCCCCAAGGAAGACCTCCACGCTTTGTCAGCTGAATTTTTGTACGGGGCCCCCTTAGTTGTCCCAGGGAATTTCATACCTGCCCTTCGGGACCAAGGGGAACAACCCCCAGCAGCCCTGCAAAGACTGCGCGAGAAGCTCGGCAACTTGGCCCCGATTCCCACCTCGTGGCACGGTCAAGCCCCATCCTGTCAGCCCAAAGAACTACGAGACTGTAAGTTTGTTTTCGTTCGCAGGGGCACACCTCGGGCACCGTTGCAACGACCATACGAGGGACTGTTCCGAGTCATCAGGAATAATGGATCCACCTTTATTTTGGACATTGGGGGCAGGGAACAGGTCTTCACGATGGACCGCCTCAAACCGGCCCATCTAGATCTGCAACAACCAGTCGAGGTTTCAACACCGCGACGCAGAGGCCGACCTCCTAAGCGGCGGCTGACACAGCCCACGGACCTTGGGGACTGTATCGCCGGTTCTGTGGGGGGGTTGTGTAGCGATTCACCGTCCGGGCAAGCGAACCGGCTCAGCAGTCGGGTCACATGTCGTCGGAGCGGCGAGGCCCAAGATGGCGGCAGGCCTTCGTCTTCCCCAAGCGATGGGGAGAACCCGCGCAAGGGAAAGACTTGATGACATAGCATATATGTCATTGCCGTTTGGATTGGGCGGGAACAGTCTCTCTTAAAAGGCCTGCACAAGGCAGGAAAATAAACCAGTTCTTGTTTGGAAACCCTTCGACTAGTGTCTTGTTTTTACATCGCAGTAGCTACCGCTACACCCTGCATATTCATGTGTCTGTCTAGTTTTCCAACATTCTGTTTTGGACACTAATTTATAAACTCTATACCTGGATTCCTTTATGATTAGTATAAATGTCCTTACCTCAATGTGCAGATAATCAAGAACGATAAGCAACTTTGCTGTTTATACACAAGAACATTCATTACTCTGATGGCATCCTTAATACAAGGATTCAAGTTCTGAGTTCTTATTAGTTGTAGCTGTGGTTTCTGAAGCTGATTCACAGACCACTAATACTTTTGTTTTTCCAGTTTGTTAATGATAGTATTCTTCTATTTTAAATCCCCTTTGTTCAGATGGAGCCAATCTTTCACCACTTTGACATTAATACTAGTACTAGAAAGTGTCTAATCCTGGAGTCCTTGATAGTGTTGGCTTCATACTTCAGAAACAGATTATCATCTATTTATGTGCATTTATGTGAAATAATGTGGCTGAACATAATGTTGGTTGGTAAAGAGGAGCTTGTCCAAACTTGTAGGTGGCATCTTGCTTAGCTGGCATTGATGCCACTGGTGTCAATGTGTCTGGTAGGAGATTGCTGACAACACAAATGCTATCCCTGTGACTCTACTGTCCTAAGCTGGAAGCCATGCAATATGATCCACTTTTAGGAATGTGCCTGCTACACCATGGTACATGGTGAATTATGCTGGACATGGCCAAAGTAAATCAGTCGTCTGTGTAGTTGCTCTGTGGGTTGAACAGCAGCTCTGTGGGCTGCCAGGTGATTAGGAATTGAGAGCTGTAGTTAGCCTGACTCCTACAGGAAGAGAGGTGCTACCAGAGGAACATCCCTTCAGGAATTGGGACAGGTCCACGATCAGCTCTTGTGACATCAAATTTAACCCATAAGACCATAAGACCATAAGATAGAGGAGCAAAATTAGGTCATTCAGCCCATCAAGTCTGCATCTGATTTTTTTTCTCAAGCCCTTTCTCCCGCCTTCTCCCCGTATCCCTTCAATCTATCAATCTCTGCCTTAAATACACCCAATGACTTGGCATCCACTGCCTTGCGTGGCAATACATTCCACAGATTCACCACCCTCTGGCTGAAGAAATTCCTCCTCATCTCAGTTCTAAAGGGACGTCCCTTTACTCTGAGGCTGTGCCCTCGGATCCCAGACTCTCCTGCTAATGAAAGCATCCCCTCCACTGCCATTATCCACCTGCCATGCACCTGTCCAACAATTGCTGCTCCTGCAAAGACATTGGGCTTCTCTTTGCCTTGTACCCAGAGGCCTGAGTGCGGGCTGTGTGGGTGGTGGTGATATTTCTTTGAACCGTAAACTCCAGCCCCGAATTTTGCAGTGACTCTCCTCAGGCACGGCCGAGGAGAGGATATGGGAACAGGACTGGGTCATTCAGCCCCTTGAGCCATTCAATCAGATCATCCGGGAGTAAGTCCCACCTGCCTGCATTGCTTCTGTGTCCTTGCGGAACAAAAACCTAAAAACTGAAATGTTTAACTCGGCAGCATTTTGGAAGAGAGTTCCAGATCTTTGCTGGCACTTGTTTGAAGATGTCGCTTGGCATCACTTCCTGGCTAAGTTCAATTTTACGGACACACGTCCTTGTTCTGGACTCGCCCACCACAGGAGATGCTTTCTCCTGATCTACACTCAAATAATTGACCTTCTCATTCACCTCACTAAGGCAGCTCCCAGAGCAATCCATCAGCCCCCTTTGCCACTTCTCTCTCAATTGCCCATCAAATCACCTACACAAGAGTTAATTTACTGTAGCCTATTGATATACCAACCAGTATGCACTTGGGATGTGGAAGGAAGCTGGGCACTCAGGGGAAACCCACATGGTCTCAGGGAGAATGTGCAAACTCCACACAAACAGCACCCGAGGTCAGGATCGAACCTAGAGCTATGAAGCAGCTGTACTACTGTTGAATCACTGCACCGCCCATAAACACTTCAATTAAATCATCCCTTAATTTTTTTCTGTAGAAGGGAATCCAAGCTCATGCAATCCATCCTTATAACTGATCACTAGTGGCCTCTGGGTCATTCTGGTGTTCGATCATGAATCTCATCTTAATGCTTAAAAGGATGCTTGGCAAACACACAGATTTTTTTCTATGTAAAATAGCAAGCCATTCTAGCAGATTTTTAATCTATTCATTTATATGTTGGGCTGCTGTAGGAATTTTCCCTCTTTCTACAATATTGTTATAATTGTGATTCACAGTACGGAATTGTGGTCACAGAGTGATCTCTTCCCCCAGCAAGCCTATGCAGAGGAATTCACATTTTGTCTCACATCAGCTAGTCCCAGACATGAAGTCATTACAGATAATGAATTTTTCATAACAGACATGCTGACTGATTGGTTTCCTGGCACTTGTTGCCCTACAGATGTAGTCCATGGATTCCAGTGTTAATGAATTTTAAGATGAAATCCTTTTGTTGGAGAGGGAACAGATGAATATGAAAGTGGGAACTTTGAAATTAAAACAGAAGTTGTAAATGTTCAGTAGGTCAGGCAGCAGATGTGCAGAGAGGAAAATATGGAGTTACGTTCAGATCATTGATCTAACATCTGCTCCTACCTGAACTTTGTTGGAATGGTTGCAAATCATCTGAATTCAACCTTTGCCCCCTTTCACTGTCTGTAAGGAGTTTGTACGTTCTCCCCGTGTCTGCGTGGGTTTCCTCCGGGTGCTCCGGTTTCCTCCCACATTCCAAAGATGTACTGGTTAGGAAGTTGTGGGCATGCTATGTTGGCGCCGGAAGCGTGGCGACATTTGCGGGCTGCCCCCGGAACACTCTACGCAAAAGATGTATTTCACTGTGTGTTTCAATGTATATGTGACTAATAAAGATATCTTATCTTATTGGCTATGGCGCTGGTTAAACAAAGCCATGTTGTCTGGGAGTTGGGCAGCTATATAAATCATAATGAGAGTGCTAGATCAGGTTGGAGAGTGAAGCGTGAGAGAGATGACTGTCAGAAGGTGTAGAGGGTGCTGGGGTTGGTAGGTAGAGTGAGAAAATTCTTTGCAGTGGAATCGACAACAATGTTTTCATTGTGTTATATAATCCAGAACAGAGGCAACATAGAAGAGAAACTCACCATAATAGGATGCTAAAATGTTCTCAATCATACAGCATTCCTGCAGAAGTGAGCAACTCGAGACCTGTTCATAAACCTCAGTTAATGCCTCAACACAACAAAAGGTGATTGTTGATCCATTTTCCCTCCCAGTGAGGGGTTATCTGGTGTCTGTTTGACGTCTTTCCACAGTGGCACAGAGGAAACACAAGAGTGCGTGAACGTAAGAGATAGAAGCAAGAAAAGGCCATCTGATCCTGCACCACCATTCATCTAGATCTTGTCCAATCTTCTACCTCCGCACCATTTTCCTGCATGATTACCATATCTTTTTGTTCATTTAATATCCAGAAATCTTTAGATCTCTGTTCTGGCCCTCCAGTGTCTTCTGGGGGAGAAAATTCCAAAGATTCACCACCCTCCGCATTAAGAGGGTGGTGATTTCTACCCCTCTCTCCCCTCTCTCTGTCCCTTAAGGCCTGCCCCTCTACATCCCTGGTTCTAAACTCCCAAACCAAAGGAAACATCCTCCCTGTGAAAAAAAATTATAAATTTCCTTCTTCTGAACTCTGGAGGATACAGGCCAAGTCGAATCAACCTTTCCTCAAATGGCAAACCAGACTAATGAATCTGTCAAGGTGTTCTGATACGATGTTGTTTGCCATAGACTCTGCCACATTCCCCACCACTGGCATTAAGCGAACAGGTTGGTAGTTCCTTTTTCTCTCCACCTTCTTAAACAGTGGAGTCACATTTCCTATCCACTAATGCACAAGAACAATTCCATAATTTTGGAAGATGATAATCAGAACATTCACTATCTTTTTAGCCATTTCCTTCAAAACTCTGGGATGTCGATCGTTGGGTCCTTGGGATTTATCGGCTTTGCTCTCCTAAATTTCTCTTTTTTTTTACACTTAATATTCATTTCCTTTAATTCTTCATTCTCTCTTAACCCTTGATACTCTCATATTTCTGTTAGAGTTTTAATTTTTTTGCTGGCATACACAAAATATTTATTTATTTCCTCTGCCATTTTCTTAATCTCCATTATAAATTCTCCCATCCTCATCTGTAAGGGACCCACACACACCCTCGCTCGTCTTTTCCTTTTTACATACTCATGGAAGATCTTATGGTCCATTTTTATATTTCTTGCCAGTTTACTCTCATATTTTATATTACCTTTCTTGAGCAACTTCCTTGTCCATCTTTGCTGAGTTCCATAAGTTCTCAATCCTGAGGCTCACTACTGTTTCTGGCAACTTTGTAGGTCTCTTCCTTGGATTTAATACAATCTTTAATTTTTCCTGTCAGTCGCGGTTGGACCATATTTCTTGATGGGTTAAAGGGATATATAATTTCTGTAAACTATTCTTTGTTTCTTTAAACGTTGGCCATTACCTGTCTACCATTGTGAACCCAATGTGTTTTCCTAATCATCACAACCAACTTTCAATTTCCTTTATTAAGATTTAAGATCCTAGTTTCCAGTTGAACTGCCTCATCCTTACCAATAGCACTACCCCACCTCCTTATCCTTTCAGAAAATCAAGAAAACTGTAGATGCTGGAAATCCGAAATCGAATCAGGACATTTTGGAAACACTCAGCAGGTGAGGCAGCATCTATGGAAACAGAAACAGAGTTAACATTTCAGCGTGAAGACCCTCCATCAGAACTGATTAAATAGTTTAATGAAAGGCCTTCAACCTCAGAGGTACACTCTGGTTCTCTTTCCACAGATGTTGTAGAACCGACTGAATGTATCCAGCATTTTCTGTTTTTATCCTTTTTCCTTTTTGCCTTTCTAATTGTCAAATCTCCCTGAACATCCCAGCTTTGGTCACCCTGCAGCCAACGTTTCTGTATTGACAACTAGGTCATATCTGTTGACATCCATTTGTACCATTAATTCAACTGTTTTGTGAATTCTGCAAGCATTTAGATAAAGCACCTTCAAATTTTGATGTTTTTACATTTTTATATCCTTTGACCTATTGCTGTTGTGTTTCTGCTGTTATTTATTTTGTTTCCTGCTCTTCCAACCCTTACTTCCCACTTTGCTTCTCTCCTCTATGAATTCCTTTCTGGGTTTACATCCCCTGTCATCCATTGTGACACCACATTAGGTTTTTAATTCACTGTGTGACCAAAAGTCAGTCCACCTTACTTATTTATAAATGTGTTTTTTTTTGGGTAAGTTGTGCCTTGAAGGATACCAGCAATAGTTGACAACCAAGCATGATAATTCATCAGGCTAGGACTGAAGCAGAACTCAGAGGAAATGCGGAGCAGAAGGCAAAATGAGGACTGGGCTGTTATTCTTTGCTTTAAGAATCAATAACATGCGACTATTTCAGAATGGATAAATCAGTCAATAACCTCTAGAAAACTGTCAGAACGGCCAAGAACAGAAATAAAGATTTCAGGAACACGTTAAAACCAAAGAGAGGGGCTTCAAGAGAGGGGAATACACAGGGAGATTTATCATTATTCAGAGAAAAAGTTGCACCAGTTCCCCATTGAAGCAAGATCAAAATAATGCATTGCCCCAGAAACACCCCAGTGAGATTTCTGTCAGACCAATGTGTGTGGCTAATATTGAAATTAACATTAAGACACAGAATAGGGAAACTGTTTTTGGAACTGGGTCTTGGTGACTGGCAGGTTTATTTTAAGGTGGCACAGTCTTGGTGGAATATTTGATGAATCAAGTTTTGTTTCTTCTGATGTAATTGCAGGTTTATGTCGACTCTAATGGCCTACTGATGTGCAGGAATGGAGACTTTAACTCCCAGATGGGAAAGTGGACCAATGTACACTAGTCTGTTTGGGACCAGCGGGGAAAGCACCAGCCAATTTTAACCTCTACACTTCCCTCATCAACTTGCCACTGGCCAACTTCCTGAGAAAAACAACAAAGACATTGCCAGGAAACAGCTGGTTATCAAAACAAGATGGCTCAGGCGCAGCTGGCAGGCCAAAGGGAAGTGCGCTGCGGTTATGAGGTGGTTTGATATATTTAGCATTTGCAGTGATAGTTGGCATCACTTTAAGACTTAGATCATGGGACCACTGTTGCTACAGTGGTTACCGTGGAACCTTCCTGGGGATCTTCCTACCTCTGCGTGGAGAGCCACAGTGATAAAGTACTGTCCCGACGTAAACTTGTCTATCCTATAATAAAGTGCCCTTGTTAGGTTGGATTCGCCGTTGTTTTCAAGTGTGTTAGAGAGATAGGCTGAGAAAGATGGAGGATCAGGAGGACAATGGAGGCAGATGTTGGGGGAAGTCCTACATTTCCTCTGGTTTCCTCTTACATCCCAAAGATGTGCAGGTTGGTAGGTTAATTGGCCACTGTAAGTTGCCTCCGTGTGTAGGTGAGTGATAGAATGAGAGGGGAGAGGTTGATGAGATTGTGGGGAGAATAAAATGGGTTCAGTGTAGGACTAGTGTAAAAATGGGTGGTTGATGGTGAGCATGGATTTGGTGGGCTGAATAGCCTTGTTGCCAAGCTGCATCTCTCTATGACTACACAACTTTCCTTGGATGCCCTGAGTATTCCTCACGTGTTCATTGGTCTGTGACTTTAGATTGCATTGTCAGAAAGGAGCAGTTGTCAGCCCACGTTGTTTTAACTGCCCACCAAACACCACCTCCTGGAAATGCCCCCAGCCATTGCCAGTTACCCGTGAGGAGCTGAAATTGCCCTCTTGCCCATGTGATGTTTGGAGTTAGTCAAGAATGTGGATGAGGTACTGTCTATTCTTTCCTCCATATTCCTCTCCAATATATTCAAAGATGCTATTGCCTTCCTGTCCAGCGGCCAGCCCTTCTTCAACCCCTGCTTCCAATCCCTCCAATCAGAATTCCTCTCTTCCTGCCCACTTAAAGCCCTAATCAAAATTGCAGATAAAGTTATCTGAGACCTTGATTTTGGTTCATTATTTCACCATGAACTCCTTCACCACTCTGCAGTTGTCAACACAATCTTGTTTCAAAGTCTTCCCCATCTGTATAGGTTTGCACTGGCCAATTACATTCTTACATGGCCAATCATGATGGAGCAGCTCTGACAATGATTTGGCTTCTAACCCCAAGCCTTTACTTTAGTGATGCTCTTGAATCCACCCTTTACCCCACCTCTCATTCACTTGCATCTGCTTAGGAGCATCATCCTCATATATGTAGGGTCAACAGCCTCATGTATAACAATGACATCTTGGGAATGAGCCACATGGGAGTCAGCAGTTCAAAAGGGGAAGTGGAAGTGACAAGAAATGGTAGAATGACATAAGGCATCTCATGTCTTAGCCTCCCGTATTCGTAGAAAAAATTAAGAAGAGCGAGGACTCTCTAATTTCTGTCAAAGCGGAAAGCCGTAGTGGAGGTTTGGCACAGCCAGCACCTTTTCCCCAGGGCGGCAATGGCCAATACCAGAGGACACCAGTTTAAGGTCAGAGGAGGAAAGTTTAGGGAGATGTCAGAGGTAGGTTTTTCACACAGAGAGTGGTGGGTGCCTGGAACGCACTGCCAGGGGTGGTGGTGGAGGCTGATACAATAGGGACATTTAAAATAATCTTAGATAAGCACATGGAAGTAAGTAAAATGGTAAGTTATGGGCTGTGTAGGAGGGAAGGGTTAGATTGATCAGGGAGTAGGTGTTTATATAGGTTGGCACAACATCATGGGCTGAAGGGCCCATATTGCGCTGTACTGTTCTATGTTCTATGTTTCCTGTGGCTGAGGTCACATGACCTGGGATGTGTGCAGATCGGGATTCTGCCTGATATTTGCTAAATTCATATATTTCACTGAGACGGAGAACAGACCAGGAACCTTATGTGGTGTGATCCGTTAGTAAACCTGGGTCATTAATCCCTAGCCACACAAATACTCTGTAGATTCCCTGCAAAACTCTCTCCTGTTCTTGGGGTCCTGATCCTCAGATATTCCTTCCACATTCTCATTATTGTTATTACACTTGCAAGGAGCATCCATTCAGATGTTTCTCTGCCCCCTAACATTCACTAAGCCGTCCCCAAATCCTCATCCTTATTTCTCTCTCTCTCTCTCTCTCTCTCTCTCTCCCTCTCTCTCTCCCTCTCTCTCTCCCTCTCCCTCTCTCTCTCCCTCTCTCTCTCCCTCTCTCTCTCCCTCTCTCTCTCCCTCTCTCTCTCCCTCTCTCTCTCTCTCTCTCTCTCTCCCTCTCCCTCTCTCTCTCCCTCTCTCTCTCCCTCTCTCTCTCCCTCTCTCTCTCCCTCTCTCTCCCTCTCTCTCTCCCTCTCTCTCCCTCTCTCTCTCTCTCTCTCTCTCTCTCGATCCTCCTCTGTCTACTGCTCCACTCCTCTGTCAACGTTTCCATGAGATCTATCTCCTGCCTCCCATTCTCATGTATTCTTGATGAACCAATTTCCTACCCTTGCCTATCCAGTTGATGCTGTAAGTGGTACCCATTACTTAGGCACGCCTTTTAAAATTGCTGCTGTTATCAACTGTCATGATGAAAGTTTGTCTTTTCCCTTGCCACCTATTTATCCACGTCCATTTTTTCCCTCCATTTTCCTCTCCAAAATTCCTGAAGATGCTACTACCAGTGGGCAGCCCTTCTTTAACTCCTGCTTTCAATCCCTCCAATTAGAGTTCCTCACCTTCCACATTACTTAAAGGCCCTTATCAACCATGCAAGTAAATTTATTTGCGACAGTGACTTTGGTTCATATTTCCACCATGAACTCCTTCACCACTCTTCAGCTGTCAACACAATCTTGCTTCAAAGTCTTTCCCATCTGTATGGGATTGCACTGGCCAATTACATTCTTACATGGCCAATCACATCCAACGTTGGATTGGCTTCTAAACCCCAGCCTTTATTTTCAAAGATGAACTCTTGACCTCACAATTTATCTTGTCATGTCCCTCGCACCTTATTGTCTGCCTGCACTGCACTTTCTCTGTAGCTGTAACACTATATTCTGCATTCTGTTATTGTTTTCCCCTTGTACTACCTCAAAGTACTTATGTTTTGAAATGTTCTATATGGATGGCTTGCAAAACTAAGTTTTTCACTTTATCTTGGTATATGTGACAATAATAACCAATTCCACCCTTGACCTCACTCCTCATCCATTAGCAACTACTTGGGAGTATCATCCTCATATACGTAGGGTCAACAGCCTTACATATGACAACAGCATACAAAACCTCCCCAACCACCTCTCTTCAGCTTCCCCTGATCCTCTGCTGTCAGGCTTATTGGCCAACATTCAATGTTGCTTGAACTACAATCTCCCCTGGCTGCGCAGCAGAAAGACTGATGTCATTGTCTTCAGTTCCACTGTAAACAAAGTCCGTGCCAGTTCTAGCCCTCACCCCAGCCACTATCTCGGGCTGACTCAGCAAACTTTGCTTCCAGAGCTAACTTGCACCAAAACAAAGATTGTGTCTGTAATGTCACCAATCTCCATCTCCACCACCAGGCACAACTAAAACCCAATCCTCCCACTGCAGACACAGCAATTTCAATGCTCCCCTGACTGACCCTTCACACTCGATAAACTCCAGCTCATTCAAAATACTGCTGTCATATCTGTTCTTGGTGACCAGTTTTGACTCCCAGTCTCCTAAAGCCTCAGATAAAATTCTTTATGTTCAGATCGTTGTCTCTGCTCTACAATTCCCACCCTACCCCCACCTGCTCCAGACACTCTGTGTTCCTATGACTTTAACCATTGACAGCAATGGCTTTGGCCATCAATGCAATCACTGCACCAACTGTATGCACATGGTATCTCTGGATGTTCCGTGGGAATCTCCATGGCAAACTTGGTCAGGGTTCTTCATTTTCTATGGACCTCAATGTTTAAATCTTTTACTCTGGTATTTCCTATACTCTCAAGACTAAAATGCACCTAGATTGGAAATTATTGGAAGCGCTATGATATTATTAGAAGAAAGATTTGCATTTATATAAAATCTTTCACAATTTCAGGGTGCACTTTATGCATCTGATACAATCTGTTCACAGCAACATCCCACAAATACCAGATAATATCCAGAGTTTGCTGTCTATGGCAAGGTAATGACATGCAACCTGGAAGAAAGGCGCCCAAATGATCTCTGCATCATGAATTTGCACCCTTCCTGACATTAACTTCATTTCGACATTGAGTAGATGAATGAACAGGGAATCATTGTGATGGATTCTCACAGACAACAAACCAGAAAATAACAATCAGCTTTTACCATAATGGAAATAAAAAAAAAACCTGCAAATGCTGGAAATCTGAAACTAAAACAGAAAATGCTGGAAACACTCAACAGGTCAGGTGGCATCTGTGGAAAGAGAACCAGAGTTAACATTCAGGATAAGGATCCTTCATCAGAACTCAGTTAAGGTTCTAAAGAAGGGTCTTCAACCTGAAAAGTTAATTCTGTTTATTTTTTACAGGTTTTATCACATACTTTTCATAAATTTACAGAAAGCAGAGTAAGGACTAGGATGAATGAGGTTAAGGTCAAAAATGAAATGTTATGAACAAACATATAAAAACCATTCCATTTTTACAAAGGATTGGAGAAATTTGACATTCCAGAAATATTATTAGTTTTTTTTAGAGCCAGACAAATTCCTCAGCCGTAATTATGACATAGCAGGTCATTAAAAATTTCAGGCCCATTACATTTGTCCAACACATCACACATAGAGTCATAGAGTTATAGAGTTATACAGCATTGAAACAGGCCCTTTGGCCTAATTCATCCACGTTGACCAAGATGCCAATCTAAGCTGGTCCCATCTGCATGCATTTGGCCCATATCTCTCTGAACCTTACCTATCCATGTACCTGTCCAAATGTCTTTTAAATGTTGTAATTGTACCTGCCTCTACCACTTCCTCTGGCAGCTCATTCCATATACCCACCACCCTCTCTCTGTGTGAAAAAGTTGCTCTTCAGATCCCCTTGAAATCTTTCCCCTCTCACCTTAAACCTATGCCCTATAGTTTTATACCCCCGTACCTTGGGAAAAAGACTATGGCTATCTAGCATATCTATTCCACTCATGATTTTATAAAGCTCCCTAAGGTCACCCTTCAGGTTCCTCCTCTCCAGTCCCAGCAACATCCTTGTGAATCTTTTCTGCACCCTCTCTGGTTGAATCACATCCTGACTATAGCACAGTGACCAGAGTGTGATCTGACCAACGTTTGTACAGCTGTAACATGATGTCCCAGCTCTTATACTCAGTGCCATGGCTGATGAAGGCAAGCATGCATATGCCTTCTTCACCACCCTGTCTGTCTGTACCACCACATTCAGGGGACTATGTATTTGTATCCCTAAGTCTCTCTGTTCTGAATCAAATTCCACAAATGGAACTCACACTGAGGAGAGTGTGATACCACTTCATTCCATTCAACTTTCTTGGGAATTTTCATTTATTTCCTGTGAGAGTTAGAGTTGGTTTTTAACTGTTCATTATTCTTGACAGTGCTGTACAAACTGAGTAAATGGCCAGTGATGGGGGAGGTACATACTCAGTAACTTATTAAGACCTTGCAAATCAAGTGCAGTCTGGGACTATAACCTAGATGTAAAATATACTCAACACTGATATATATGTCCTGAGGCAATTTTAACTTCACATTGGAGTTCTGTGCTTAATATTACCCCTTTAAGTTATGTCCTCTTGATTTTGTCTTGCAGTGCAATAGAACCAATCTACCAAAATGTACTTGATTATAACCTTAAGTAATTCTGGAGCTCTTTATGAATGCAGTGCTGGAAATATGAGAACCATATCCAAGTGCTTCTTATCTCACCCAAGGAACAAAGACTCAGTCTGTCACATTGAAAAGGATATTGAATGGCATCAAGCGCAGAAGTAACAATGGACCTACTATTGTTATATAAATTGGCATCACTGCCAAATGAGATTTGCAGGCAGGCTGGTTCCTGGAACAGTCAGGAATAGACTGCTCTCAAAATAATTTTAATTGATGTCATATTGGCTGCTAAGTTAACAGGATCTGCAGCATTTGAATAGAAGTCTTTGAAACAAGCAAACACAACCATCCAGGGGATGAATGCTCAACAACAGTCATCAACTTAAATGGTCAATGACCCCTGGGATCAATTCGTCAGTCACAATTCATCAGCCGATACGCAAACTTTGTAGCTTTCCACTCTGTGAGGCTTAAAAGAACTTTGGAGTGATTTTGTTATTTTGACATGTATTTGCTTTCAGAGCTAACCTGGGAAAAACAGTTTATCACTCAGAACCCCTCTACCCTTGGCAGTCAAAGGATCAGTAATCACCAAGTCCCCTAACATCAAGTGGACACTCGGTTGGACCAGCCACATAAATACTGTGTACATAAGTAAATGGGTTGGATCCTGGGTATCCTGCAGTGAGTGAATCACCTCCTGACATCGCAAAGTCTTTCCCTCATTTACAAGGCACAGAACGGGAGTGTGATGGAATATTCTCCCCTCACCTGAAAGAGTGCAGCTCCCACACTCACAACATCATCAAAGACAAAGCAGGCCGCTTGATTGGTGCTCCGTCCACTACCTTAAACGTTCCTTCCTTCTACAACTGGCACACTGTAGCTGTAAGTGTGCCATAATGGACTGCAGTTACTAACCTAGGCTACTCCAACAGCAAGAGCACCAGGAAATGCAAGGGCAACAGGTGCATGAGAACACCACCACTTCCAGGTTCCTTTCCAAGACCCACACCATCCTGCCTTGGAAATCTACCACTGTTAAATGTCATTACTGACGTCCAGGAGCAGTCTATCCAGCAGCATTGTGAGTGCACCATCAGTAGCAGGACCTCTGCAGTTCAAGACGTCTACCTTTATCTTCTCAAGGGCAATGAGGAACATGCAATAAATGAAGGCCTCACCAGATCCCAAAAAATAAACAATAAGTAGCACACTTAGAAATAAACTGGTGAGAATAGGAATATTAAATCAGCAATGATGGTTTAATATTCCAGATACTTCCACAACATTGTACAGAACTGGTGGTTTGATAGTCAAAGTAGAAAATGACTAATTGTGTAAATTATTTGATGTCAGAACAGGTGATGCATCACAGCTGGAGCATGTGGAATCTTCTAGAAGTCAACGTGATGCAAGGCAAACACAACTGCTGTGATTATTCGTAGCTCGAGGAGCTTTGGCTCAGAGTCATTGAGGTGGAGGCCAAGCTGCAGACACTGTGGCACATCTGTAAGGGTGGAAGACAGGGCTACAGGACAACATGGAGTGGGATTGGAATATTGAAGAGGACGTGACGTGTGGGAAGAGCAGGAAGCTGGGGAAAGGGGAAGGAGCAACACTGAAGAATGAAGGATGACCTCAATGCAATGGAGGGAGATGGTCTATGTTCAGGAACTAGGATGCAGAGGCCAGTTGAGAGGAGATGAAGGCAAATACTAAAGGCAAAAAGTCACTTGCGGGAGTTGTGTAGAGGGCTTGTAACAGTAACCACACAGAAGCATAGAGTATAAAGGAAGAAATTATAGCAGTTTGTCAGAAAAAAGATGGCAATAATAGTGAGGGACTCTCTGGAAAAACAAGGTTGGCAAAGGTAACCTTAGATTCGGAGTTCATAGAGTGTTTGCAGGATAGCTTCAAAGAATGGCACCAGATCTGGAGCCAACCAAACCTGCGAGCTGCATTCGACTTGGTATTGAGCAAGAAAATGAGATTAATTAATGACCTCATAGTGAAGGTGCTTCTAGGTAACAATCGTAATGATTGGATGTTACATTCAGTTTGGAGGAGAGGCAAAAGGGTCCATGATTACTATTTTAAACTTAAATAATGGAAAGAAAGCAGAGTTAGTAAAGAGAGTTCATAAATAGGTTATAGGATCTGTCAATCAAGATGCAGTGGCAGACATTTAAGGGTTTTTTTTTGGAATAGACATCATGGATACATTCCAATGAGAAAGGAAAGTTCTGAGGGGAGAACCTGGCAGCTGAGGTTAACTAAAAAGTCAAAGGTAGAATTATTCTTAAAGAAAAGAACATAATTGTGCAAAGACAGCTGACAAGTCAGAAAATTCAACAGAATATATAAAAACAATGAAGAAAGATTAATAAGGACAGAAAAATTCGACTACAAGATAAAGCTAGCTAGAGAAGCAAAAGCAATAAGATTTTCTATAAATATTAAAAAAAAGAGTTAATGAAGTGAGCATTGATTCTATAGAAGTTAAGCCTGGGGTATTAATAATGGAAACAAAGGAGAGGGCAGATGTTAAATAGATGTTTTGCATCAGTCCACTATCAAGGATACAAGCAGCAAAGCAGAAATAGCTGTAACATGGGAGTTGTAAGAGAAGGAAGAACTCAGGAAAACTACAATCACCAGGAGATTCTACCGTGAAAATTGTTGGAGCTGTGTCCTGACAAGTCCCCAAACCCTGATGGACTTCATCCTAAGATCTTAAGAGAAAAGGCTAGGGAAATAGTTGATGTGTTGGATTCAGGAAGGTTCCATTAAATTGGGAAATAACAAATATAACTCCTTTATTGAAAAGGGGAGGCAAACAGAAAGCAGGAAACTATAGAAACACAAGAGACTGCAGAGTCTGGAATTTGGAGCAAAACAACAGAATGCTGGAGGAACTCGGTGAGTCGAGCAGTATCTGTGGAGGGAAATGGACAGTTGACATTTCAGGTTGAGACCCTTCATCTGGACTGTTCATTCAGGTCAAGACCCTTCAACTGGAAACTAAAGTCCACCATGGCTTAACATCTCCCATGGGGAAAATGTCACGAACTATTATTAAAGCAGGACACTTAAAAAACTTGGAGATAATCAGGCAAGGTCAGAGAGAAATCACGTTTAACAAAATTATTGGAGCTTTTTGTAAAAGTAACAAGTCGATGAAGGAGAATTGGTGCAGACACTTTGATTGCCAACAAATTAATAAATTACTCCATCAAAAGTTATTGTGGAAATTAAAAGTTCATGCGCTGGAGGTAACATACTGGCAGGGATAGAAGAAATAAATAATTGGCATAAATGGATCTTCTTCTGGTTGGCGAGATATAACAACTGGGGTGCCACTGGGATCAGTGCTGTGGCCGCAAACTTCAGCCCTACTTTTACTCAAGTGGGTTGACTGAAGGCATCAAAGATTGGTTGTTATACTTACTGATGATTTAAAGACAGGTAGGAAAGGGATATAGATAGGTTAAGTGAATGGACAAAGCTCTGGCAAATGGAGAATAACGTGGGAAAATATGAGTTTGCTCATTTTGGCAGAGAAAAATAAAATAAAAGAAGGGTACTGCTAGTAATGGGGGTGGTTCTCATTTACTCTGAGGCAAATCGAATACACAATACTTCTGTTATATAGGACGTTGGTGAGACCACATTTGAAGTACTGTGTACACTGTTGATCTTATTTAAGGAAAGATGTCTATGCATTAGAAGCAGTTCAGAGAAGGTTTGCTTGACTGATACCCAGAATGGGTAGGTTGTCCAAGAAGGAAAGATTGGACAGGCTCGGCTTTTATCGACTGAGGTTTAGAAGAGTGAGAATGAACTCAATTTAAATCTATAGGAGTCTGAGGGGTCTTAACAAGGTGGATGTAGAGAGAACATTTCCTAGAACTAGCGGTCACTGTTTAAAAACAAGGCCTCATCCATTTAAGTTAGAGAAGAAGTAGAATTTTTTCTATTTGATTGTCACAGCTCTTTGGAACTTTCTTCCTTAAAGAACAGTGAAAGCAGAGTCTTTGATTAATTTTAAGGCAGAGCTAGATAGATTGTTGCTAAGCAAGGTTACCAGGTGTGGACAGGAATGTGAAGTAAAGGTTACAATCAGATCAGCCATGTTCTTATTAAATGCTGGAGCAGGACTTGACGGGCTGAGTGGCCTTGTCCTGCTCTTAATTCATTAATTTGTATAACAATGTGTACATCAATAACAACAGGCTGAAAATTAATGATGGTTTTGATCTGGCAAAGTATATTTTTGCCATATGTTCTGCTTGGTTCAGTGGTGATACTCTTCTCTCAGCAGAAGGTTACAGTTCAAGCTGTCGTTCAGGATTTCAACCCATAACCTTGGTGGACATTTCAGTGCCTGTGTCCTTGGGAGAACTGTTGTGAACTTTTCTTTCTGCTCAGGTGGATGTAAAAAGATCTCACGGGACAAATCAGCTGAATGTTTTCCCACCATGTCCTGGCCAACATTTAAAACAAACCCAGTACAGCTAAACACAGATTAACAATGATTTTATCTTATAAACTCTTGATGGGGCCTGGTTGTTCAGAAAGTAACTGTTCTCTTTGCCAACAAAAACAGCAGTGAATGCACCTCAAAAGAAATTCACCTGTTGTAGAATGCTGTGGGACATACTAAGGATATGGAAGGTGGTCATTAATCACAAGCTGTTTCTTTCTTGCTTCAGTGTTAAGAATTGACACTCACAATGACAGCACTGAGTCACTGAGCATGCCTCTGTTTACAAGGCTGTTAGTGTCTCAAACCATAGCCATGGCTTCACAGAAATAAAATCAAGGGCATCCAGTGATCGCATTACTCATGGACCTATTTATCCTCCAGTCTCAGCAAGTCCACCTCAGTGTGTTAACCTGTTGTGTTCTGAATGCCGACTGCTATCTTCTAATATTAACACAACTTTTATTACTCAATCAAACATGATGCCGCATTCTTAAGGGGAAAAGTTCGTGGGTACCAAAGGAAGGTTTTGGAGACTAAGATAAAGATGCATTCACCCAGGTCAGTGGGGTTTTATTGTCACTGTAGCCACGGTAACCATCCCTGTTATGAGCTGACATTCCTTTTATAAAGCAATTATACCTTTCCACACAGAGCACTTCACGTGGAGATAAAGGCCATAAGTGTGACCACAACTCTCACAGGCTGAGTTGGTCAAATGCTTTCCTTTGTCTCAAGGTTATTTTGATCTACATTAAACACCTTCTGTTTTCACAGAAGCATTGTATTTTGATTGCTCCATTTGTTGTTTACAAGGCCCTGTGCTGATGAGGACATAATGTGACAACTTTAGAAGACGCAAGGCAGGTCCACAAAGTGCCTCAGATTGGTTGTAGGCACAGGTCTCTTGGGAGATATGGAGCCAAATGTTAGCACCTACATGTGCTAAAAAGCCAATCAGCGTGCTTCCTTTAATGGCTCAGCTGGTAAACCAATCATCCTGCATAAACAGGCTCAGACCTTGGGTAGCCTAGCCTAGGCTAATCTCAGCAACATTGCTATACATTTCCTTAGTATCCCTGGGATAATGATCTACAGGGGAAGCAATAGGTTGCTTTCCTATAAATACAAGCGTGTGGCTTTTGAAAGCCATTGACTTGTATATTAGAGGAAATGCAGCCGCTGATTTGAATACCATAATCATTTGCAAACAATCCTGCAATAATGACAATATTTTCTATTTTTAGTGATATCGGTTGAGGGATACATATTGGCGAGAACTCTGCTGGTTCCACATTATAGAATAGTGTGGCCCACTTGAGAGATGGATTTTGATGAGTGGGGTTTACTATCCCGTCTCACCACCATTCCCCCATTCCCCCAAACGTCTGTTTTTTCTGGCCCTCTTTGTTCTGGAGATGAAAGTGAAGCCCTGAGCAAGAGCCGGGCCTCAAATAACATGATCCGGCTTTGTGGGCAGATCACAGCGAGGCCCATTCATGAAGAACCCTCTGGAAGTCTCTTGCAACGACCCAGTCCCCAGTTGTACTGTCAATCAAATCTGTCAAAACTTTTGAATAGTTTTAAATAGCTTTGGCATATCTGCAGGCAAAACCTAGCAAAAATCTAGGCCATAATCTGATTCTGTGATTCTAAAGACACCACCTCTGACAATGCAACACTCCATCCTATATAGGATACCAGCTTAAACAACGTTCTTAAGCATTAAAAGCAGAAAAATATTCAGCAAATCAGGCAGCATCTGTGGAGAAGCAGAGTTAACCTTTTGGGTCAATGCTCTTTCATAATGAAACCTGCTTCAACTGCAATGATTTAATCTTAGACTGCATCCTCCATCTCTAAAGTGAGATTTGAACCCATGACCTTCTGACACAGTGGCAAATTCCCAGCCGAGCAACTGGCATTCATCTCCATTTGTTATCTGGGCTCACACAAGAATAATGACGACGTGCAGTCTAACGAATGGGTGGCAAACGCCAACAGAAGTGGATCTAAATGCCCAGGAAAGGAGAGAAAGTTGCAATCATAGAATTGTTGCAGCACCGAAGGGGGCCATCTGAATCCTTGTAGAACCATTTCATTAGTCCCATCCCACTGCTTTTGTCCCCTAGCCCTGCAATTTGTTCTTTCCTAAGTGCCTATTCAAATCTCCTTTTAAGACAATGATTCTGCTTCCACCTCCCTATAAGCAGTGAATTCCAGATCATTAGCCCTCACTGTCTAAAAAAAGGTTTCTTTTCACTTCCTTTCCCTGCCGCCCAAAGTTTTAAACTTGTGCCCCCTATTCCTTGAACCATCCACTCGTAGGAACACCTACCTTTATTTACCCCACACAAATTCAACCACGATCTTGTACACCTTTAGCAAATCTCCTGCCAGCTTTCTTTGCTCCAAAGAGAACAACCTTAACCTGACTTGACCTAACCTAACCCTAATGCCTGGTATGCCTGGTATGGAGGCTCCAATGTTCAGGACCAAAAAAGGCTGCAGAGGGTTGTAGACTCAGCCAACTCCATCACAGGCACAACCCTTTCCGTCATCAAAGACACCTTCAAGAGATGGTGCCTCAGGAAGGTGGCATCCATCATTAAGGACCCTCACCATCCGGGACATGCCCTCTTTGCATTACTACCATTGGGAAAGAGGGACAGGAGCCTGAAGACCTGCACTCAACGTTTTCGGAACAGCTTCTTCCCCTCCGCCATCAGATTTCTGAATGGTCCATGAGCCCATGAACACTACCTCATTATTCCTCTTTAGCACTATTTATTTAGTTTTGTAACTTATGGTAAATTTTCTGTCTTGCACTGTACTGCTGCCACAAAACAACAAATTTCATGACATATGATAATAACCTGTTTCTGATTCTGATTCTGAACATCTCCAGTCTAATCTTACAGCTGACATCCTTCATTTCTGGAACCAATCTAATAAATCTCTCCTACATCTTCTCCAGCACCTACACGTCTTTGCTAAAATATGCTTATTGGGATTGAATGCAATACTCTAGTTGTAGCCAATCCACAATTTGAACATAACTCTCCTTTTGCACCGTATGTCTCTATTTATGAATTCCTGTTTAGGACAGGGATTTCCATGCATCAGTGAGCTTGTTATCTTTTTTTCAAGGAGATTCTGAGGATGACTTTGAGGCATTTTCCCTGTCCTGGAAATCCGGCAGAAATATTGGCTATGGGTTGACATCTTTTGTGTCTCATGTGTGTGGTAATGAGGAATTTACCTCAAGGATCACCATTAGCAACCTCCTGCATTCTGCCATGTATCACCGCTGATTTTTGCATACTTGTTCTATAAGTCAACAAACTTCAAAGGACTTTCAAAGGAAGGTCCTTTGCAGGTCAACACCACTAGGTGGCAAAATGCAGCTCAGAATGTGGTATAAAAAGCAGGAAAGACATCACAACATGTTGGGGTGAGCAACATAGAATTTCTAACCAATATAGAAACTGAGTAGTGTGTGGGCACTGAGGAATTGTTGAGTGGCGAATGTAGCCTGCAGTTCGAGACAACTCAAATCCAAGACTAAGGTTGATGAGTCACCAGCTACAGCAATGTTAGTAAAGCTCACGGACTCCTTGGGAAAACAGGAATCTCAGGAGGGGGAGCAGAACAAAACAAGTACATACAATTTAGCAGTGATGCAGCAGAATGGAGAAGGCTGCTGGCAGACAATATTCCTGCCGGATTTCCAGGGGGATGAGAAAATGCTCCAAAACCATCCTCAAAAGTCTCCACTCACCTGGCCAGTGACCAGGCAATATAGAGAAGGAGCATCTGAAAGGTGCTGAGGAACTCGGGTCTCGACAGCAGGAGCATGTGGAAGCCGTGCACAAACAGCAGCAGGAGTTCACGACATCCCAAACCGCCCACCCAGCCGCACCACCAAACAACTCCTGCCCCATCAGCACGGAACATCGGCCACCTCTGTCCTATTGAACTGGAGTGGAAGTAACTCACAATCAACCCAAGAGGCTGCCTAACAAGGGGAAGCTTAATGCTAACACAAAAAGGCGAGTTCCTCCCCAAAGTGTTTTTAAAACAACCCCATCCCACCCTGAGTGATCACGTCACTTTTATTATGGCTTAATTCAGTCAGTTTGATGTGTCTCAAACCTTCAGCCACCTTTTTAAAAATAAAATGAGTGAACTATGAAATAAAGCAGAAAAATACATTTATAATTCTTGCCAAATCCTTGGAAGCAACGCTTTCTACTTCCCATTTGTTTCAGGCCCTCACTGGGTGGTGGCAGGTGTTCTGGCTGTTTACGGACATGGCTCTATGATGCCCCTTGGGGGCCTTCCTGCTGATAACAGTGAAAGAGTCAAGGGAAGCCAAGAGGGACCAGAACCTGGAAAACAGCCAGTAGACCACAGATTGCTGCTGCTTTCTGGAAATTACTTCAGACCAGGTCAAATCCAGCCCATTCCCAGGTATGTATCACAGTTGAACCTCCCAGGCCACTGAATCTCCCAGAACACAATTATATACAGAGTTGCGTAATTATTGGTGCAAAATTGGACATAAACTGGCTTGCAAGTGCAAAAGTATTCCTCCATTTCTCCTCTGTATCAGCCGCAGTGTAAAGAGTATATGTCAGTGCACAAGCACTGTCTCGCAGTCTCAAAATGAAGGGTTTGTCCACAGGACAGAGATGAGAAGGAACTTCTTCACCCAGGGAATAGTGAATCTTTAGAATTCTCTACCCAAGGAGGTCATTGAGCTTTTGAGTATATTCAAGACCAATTGATCATTTTTTAGGTATGAAGTAAATCAAGGGAAATGGGGTCAGT
The DNA here is from genome assembly GCF_009764475.1 of Pristis pectinata. Lineage (NCBI taxonomy): Eukaryota > Metazoa > Chordata > Chondrichthyes > Rhinopristiformes > Pristidae > Pristis > Pristis pectinata. The sequence continues at coordinate 14,753,578 of NC_067432.1, forward strand.
GCAAGAAAGTAGTGCTGAGGTAAAAGATTAGCCATAATCTTATTGAATGATGACGTAGGTCCAAGGGGCCAGTAGCCTGCTCCTGCTTCTATTTCTTATGTTCAGCACGCCTTCTCTCTGTAGCCACGATACACAGGGAACACAGACACAATCACCTTTTTGACAAACGTTTCATCAGGGCATAGCCAGGCGCTTTTATTCAAGGGAATAAGAAAAAAACCATGAACAAAAAGATTGTTAGAAATGGAGAATTTGACACATATTCTTGAACCCAGACTTTGTCCATAATTCTCTGCCAAGATATATTTCAGAAACCATGTTCTGGTGAAGGGTCCTTGATATGAAACATTGACTCTGTTTCTCTCCCCACAGGTGCTGCTTGATCTGCTGAGTATTCCAAGCATTTTCTGTTTTTGTTCCTTCCCTGCAGTAGGTAGATAGCACCTGTGTTCAACGAGCTGAAAAGAATTTAGATCTTACTCATCAATTCATTCGTGGCAACTTCGTGTTTGAAATAGGATTCAGAGTAATGGGCATGTTTGTAAACTGTGCAGGCAGATTTTCGAGCAAAGACACAAAGCATTAGTTAAACGTGAGTCTTACACAACAGCTCTACCATTCCTCACAAAGAATATCGAGTCTATCTTCCACAGCTATTGTGTAGGCACTACTTGGGCTGTATCCTGGAAGAGACACATTTATAAGATATAAGATAAGCTACCTTTATTAGTCACATGTACGTCGAAACAACACAGTGAAATACATCTTTTTGCGTAGAGTGTTCTGGGAGCAGCCCGCAAGTGTCACCACGCTTCTGGCGCCAACATAGCACGCCCACAACTTTCTAACCCGTACGTCTTTCGAATGTGGGAGGAAACCGGAGCATCCGGAGGAAACCCATGCGGAGAACGTACAAACTCTTTACGGACAGCAGTTGAAATTGAACCTGGGTCGCTGGTGCTGTAAAGCGTTACGCTAACCACAACACTACCGTGAAACTTCTATGTAGCTTGAATTGGAAGATTTCTTATAACTGTTATAAGGTAATGTGGCACAGACAGGTATATGGAGTAAGTTCACACACCAGTCATGAGTTGAATGGCTCTGGTCTATTACTGGGTGGTTGTTGTGAAACAGATTCGGGGTCTCAGAAGGCAAGGACTCTGAACACAGTAAACATTTTTTTTACAAAAGACGAGCGGGGAAAACGGAAACGGGAATAACACACACACGTGCACGGTTTATAGCCAGCGTGGGAAAATTGCAACGGGGTAAAGTACACACACACACACACACACACACACACACACACACACACACACAAGGAAAAACAATATGATAGCCGCCACCCCTTGACTCAGTGCAGGAATGGCTCTGTGTTACTAGGGACACTAACTAAAATGTTCCCAACCCTTTAACAGTGCACACCTCACCAACGATTTCTCCAGCACCGTCCCATGGTCCTCAGCCTGGAGTGAAGCAGGGTAGTCCCTCGAAGACAAAAGAAGCAGAGCCGAGCACATGTGGCACTCTTTATGGTGCTGGAGGGCTGGGGGCGGGGTCCAGCCCAGGTAAACAAAGGCCAATGGCCCAGTGTCAGCAAGGACTAATTGATTACAAAGGCCAATGGCCCAAGGCCAAGTACAAAGGTACTTAAAGGGAGCAATATTCAGGTGTGTGCTGATGGGTGGGGCGGGGCCAAACCTTGATTGGCAGTGGTGTGTCTTCCGACCAGGTAATGGGCGGTACTGTCACGTGACAGCCACGACCCTCCACAATACAGTGGGTCTCCATAAGCTGCATTCTTTCTTAGAATCCCAACTACACATTCTGGGAAATTAATTTAGTTTTGATCTTCTGTTACTAAAGCAACAGAGGATTCATTCGTGGAGCTGACTTACTAGAGATACACAGCCTACTGTGATCTTGACAGTCAGAAATGCACACCAGGAAGGAAGCACAACTTACTTAGCCAACAGCCTCGTATCATCAGCCACACTGATCACCCAGATGTTCTGAGTCAATGAGAACGCCTGAAGCTAGCCCTGTTCTTTGAGATATTCTGATCCGGTTGATTTGAAAGTATATGGCCACCAGAAGTTGGAACTACTAATAAGAAAAGACCTAAGCAGCAACATGTCAAGTACACAGCTATTGTTCGCAGGATATTGCAGAGCAGCTGTTGGACAATAAGAAGCCCTGTAGTTTGCCTGAAACCTGCTGGTCTTCAAGCAGAAGGAACTATCCACAACTGAGTGTTGCAGACAGGCACATTCCAAGGTTCAGGGCACACACCCAGACATGGTGCAACCTCTGCCAAGGGCCCATTGAGGACACCTACCATGCAGTGTACACCTCCTTTGCATTTTTTTTATTGTGGAAGCACTACTTGGGCTGTACCCTGTAAGAGAACTGGCATTGCACTAAGGCCTTCTACCCAGGGCTGAATTTGGATCTGGTGGGTACGACGAGAATCAGGCCTATTTCTGATTGGGCAACAGCCAGGTGGGGATGAGAAGGAGGGACCTCAGCCTATCAGAGACTTGTGTGGGAGATCAGTTTATGGGGCGGGAGGTAGTGGTTGCCCTTGTTGTTGGTTGGGTGGTCTGGAGGGTGAGAAGTTGTGCTGGGAGTGCCCAATTGTAGTCACTCCGTAAGGATTAATTTCCCCTCAATATTCTGAAAAGGCCATTGAATGGGGATATTGATGTACATCTGACATGAGAAACACCTCAGGGATGTAACCATGACTCATGCTGGATGCTCCCAGTTGAATTTCAAGAGTAATGTGTCATTGGGGCGTTCTATGCTGTGGTAAGTACATTTTCAATTCAGGAGCACTGCAATGAACAGCACCAGGGAATCGATTTTCTGGGCTTTAATATCCTTCTGCAATGGCCGTTATCAAACAATTGGTATTTTTAAACTGTTTCACGATCTTCCAAGGACAACATGGAAGGAGCAATACATTCTGAGCTAGCCAGTGACACCAGTATTCTCAGCATGAGTTTAAAATAGGTGTGTCTGGGGTGAAAGGGTGAGGCTAAAAATGGTTCACATTGAGGCTGCATGAGTGGTGCATTAGTCACTGTGTGAACTATAGCACTATGGCATCCCATAGCAATTGTTTTGTAGAGTGACACATTTCTCTTGAGAAGATTTTGAGATTTGTTGAAGGTCTTCCATTACTTGCAGTTAAAAATAAAGTCATCAAGCTTACAACACATTTGAAATTTTTGAGAAACAAGTGACATGAAGGGTCTCAACCTGAAACATCAACTGTTTATTTCCCTCCATAGATGCTGCCTGACCTGCTGAGTTCCTCCAGCATTTTGTGTGTGTTGCTCCAGATTCCAGCATCTGCAGAATCTCCTGTGTCTCTGACATAGTTCTAGGGTAGTGATTTATAGGAAGGCTTCAGATGTAGACAGGTCTTGAAATTTTCTATTGAACAAATCCTCTATAATTACAGCTCTTGTATCTGAATCAATATATCTTCAGTTTCTGAGTTATAAAACTGATGGTTTCCCTGTTCTAATTCAACCGGTATCTTCAACGAAATTGGAAATTACCTGATGATAGAAATGCTTTCAAAACACCGCAGATTCTGGGGAGGACATTCTGATATTTCCTGTGGCCTTTACTCCAGTATATAGCTGAAATAATGACAGATATCAATCGGCCAAGTAGTAAACATGGAGAAGATTCGCATTTCTTTTGTCCCTTGCACAGCCACAGGTTGTCCCAAAATCATTTTCTCCTTCTTCTCAGGCTGCCCCTCGGGATTGAGGATGACTTTCTTACACAGTCGAGTCCTCTGGGTTCTGAGGTGACTGATGATGACAGTGTGGGAACTCTTCCACTGATGGAGCAGGGGATACCTGCCAGGACAGGCAGGCAGGCAAGTTTGTGAGGTAGTGTGTTCCTTCTATCATTTATGCAGGACTTCATTGTGCTCCAACTGTATGGACTTGAGGCTCTCAATATCTTCTTAAATGTTTCTTCCCCACTGAGTATTCATGGGCCAGTGGTTATCAGGATTCAATGGGTATGTTGCATTTTCTCAAGGAGGCTTTGAGCGCATTCTCAAATCTTTTCCCCTGTCCACCAGGTGATCCCTTCCCCTAACAGAGCTCAGAATAGAGTGTCTGTTTTGGAGTCTAATGTCACTGCCTGTCCAATGGAGCAAACTGATTGTAACCATGGCCTCGATGTTGGGGATGGTGGTCTGGGAGAGGACCCTATGTTAGCCCGTCCCGAAGTACTTGTGAAGTCTAATCACTGTCATTATGTAGGAAAGAAGATAGCTATTTTGTGCACAGCCAGACCCCACAAACAGCAATGATTGTGACCACATACAGCACACCCTGTGTTACGGAAGGGTTGCCTTCCTAAAAAATGTCCATGTTGCAATTTTCCATAATGTGAACCATTGACAAAAATTGACAATGTTTGTTGTTCTTTCATGTTTTGAGATTATTTAGTTATTTCTTTTCTCACATAAATTCCATAATAGCAAATATTTATTCCGCATCTCAAATTTTTTGATAGTGATTTGTGAATTCCGTAAGGGCAAATTTCCATTACCTGTAATGTGACGGTACACTGTATTTGCCACATTTCTCATATCAAAGCTTTGAGATTGGATCAAATCCAGAGCAGAATATGGGCAATGGAATGGTGGGGCAAAGGATATGATTTCAGTTTGAACTTTCAGTCCCAATCTGCTGTATAATTTTCTGATGTGCACTCACAATAGATGATGGTATATTCAGGAGTAATCCACTGCTTGATAATCTGTTCACTAACATGAACTGAGTGTTAAATATCGGTCAGGACACCTGAGATAACTTTGACCGTAGTGCAGTGGTTAGCATAATGCTTTACAGCACCAGCAACTCGGGTTCAATTCTGGCCACTATCTGTAAGGAGTTTGTATGTTCTCCCCGTGTCTGTGTGGGTTTCCTCCGGGTGCTCCGGTTTCCTCCCACATTCCAAAGACATGAGGGTTAGGAAGTTGTGGGCATGCTATGTTGGCGCCGGAAGTATGGCGACACTTGTGGGCTGCCCCCAGAACACTACGCAAAAAGATACATTTCACTCTGTGTTTCAATGCACATGTGACTAATAAAGATGTCTTATCTTATCTTGTCTTAAATGATGCTTTGGGACTTTCATATCCACCTGAGGAGTCATCTGAAAGAAAATAACTTGTGAACTGATCAGAAGATTGGTGGGAAAGGTTTGCTTCTCATCCATGCACAATAAGCCACCGAAGCCTAGAAATTTGTCTGCAGCAATTTTCCAGCGTTAAAACTGTGCGACCAAACTCCTTATTGCAATTTTGAAAAGCTTGTTCATTAATGCCTGTTCAAACCACATTGTTGGTCTCCCTCATGCAGCACCATTTCAGAAACAACAGGCTTAACTGGATGAACAATGGGGCATTTCCTTACAGGTCTAACCTCCGGAAGCACATCTTAAAGGGTCACAACACAAATAAGCAGCGGTATTCCAACAGTATGACCAGGGGATACTTACATACTCCGTGATGGAAGTGGGACAGTGACAGACCTCCTAGGAGAGCAGTAGGACCCACACAGGTTTCTGAAGAATAGTGTGGCTAGGAGGAAGCCTCAATGTGCAAAGGGCATTAAGGGTATGAAGTTGCCAGGGATGTGTCTGTGAGGGCATGTTCCTCTTTGGTTGTGCTGTAATGCAGCCAAATACCTCAGACAGGGGTAAATGCAAAAGTGGGAGGTTCTACCTTGACAAGAAATGATAAGGAAACTGAAGGCTCCCACACTGTTCATTTGTCCAGAAATGCCAGCGGACTATTTCTGGTGTGTTCCCTTCCACGTGATAAATCAAATAATGTATCGTCCAAATGTCTGCAGAATCAGGACACTCAGTGTTAATAAAGGAACACAGAGAAATTCATATACAGCACCATGCCTGCCAGGAACACTGGCAAATAAGGACCGCAGTTAATTTGCATGTAATCTGCAATTGTCTCTTCTGAATGCAGCTAAATTACAAATAGCAAGGTCGTGTAGTGGTAGGAAAATTCCTCTGTGGTGCAGTGACATAATGGGCCAAAAGGGAATAGTGACATAATCTCCACCACACATCAGCAGGTCAAAGTGCAAGTGGAGCTGACTGCAGCCAATAGCCTTCCAGCCCTTTGAGAGGTTGAAGGTGTATTGTTTGTGCTGAACTGACTTTGCAGATGCAGCACACTCTCACAATAATCCCAGAGTGCTGACATGGAAACAAATTATTAACCAGCATTTAAAATGGAATACAACTGTTACCCTGTCAGCATCTGCTTACTCTATCATCATTTTTAGTATCTCTTATTTGGGAAGTAGATGCACTCCAGCATGTTAAGAGGGGAGAGAACATTGCAAGAGAAACAAAGGACTGCAGATGCTGGAATCTAGCTGAAAAACATGATGATGCTGGAGGAACTCAGCAGGCCAGGCAGCATCTGTGGAGAAGAGCAGGCGGTCAATGTTTTGGGTCAAGATCCTTCTTCAGGACTGAAGACAGGAAAAGGGGAAGCCCAATATATGGGAGGGAAAAGCAGAGCAGTGATAGGTGGACAAAAGAGGGGAGGTGGGATGGGCACAAGGTGGTGATAGGTAGATGCAGGTAAGAGATAGTGACAGGCAGGTGCAGGGGAAGTGGGGAGAACAGATCCACCAGGGGATGGGTCAAAGGTAAAGGAGAAAGGAAAGAAAAGGAGGGTAGAAGAAAGAGAGACAGGCTAGGAAAAGGAAGAAGAGAAGAAACATGGTTGGGGACGGGAGTTACTTAAAGTGGGAGAATTCAATGTTCATGCCATTAGGCTGCAAGGCTCCAACACTGAAAATGAGGTGCTGTTTCTCCAGTTTGCATTTGGACTTCTCCTGGCAGTGGAGGAGGCTGAGGACTGACATATCAGTCATAGTGTGGAGGGGGAGTTGAAGTGACTGGCAACGGGGAGATGCAGATCGCCATTACGGACAGAGCGCAGGTGTCCTGCGAAATGATCACCTAGTCTGCGTTTGGTCTTGCCAATGTAGAGAAGGCCACACTTGGAGCACCGAATGCAGTAGATGATATTAAGGGAGGTGCGGGTGAATCTCTGTCTCACCTGAAAGGACTGTCTGGGTCCCTGGATGGAGGTGATGGAGGTGGTGTAGGGGCAGGTGTTGCACCTATGGGGGGGGCAGTGGAAAGTTCCCGTGGTGGGAGGAGTGCTTGAGGGAGTTGCGGAGGCAGCAGTCCCTGCGAAAGGCAGGAAGGGGTGGGAAGGGGAAGATGTGCTTGGTGGTAGAGAACATTGCAAATATGATTCCTTCAGTTTTATTCCATTGACTTTGTGATTACACAATCCCTCCCCTGTCTTGGACTCTTGACCTAGTTTACTGCATTGCCTAAGTATCAACTGAAGCAGCCAGTTCAAGCCCTTATTGAGTTTGCTTGCAACAGGAGTGGACAAACTCACGTGGCAGCCATGGGGACTCTGCCAATGGGCTGAATTTTACTGGATTAAAAAACATGCCTGCACAACATGGGCCTTTGGTACTACACATATTGGAAGGCAGCTGGTGACAAGGGAATCTCATCTCGCAAACTGCAAATCATCCACATGACTGGGTGATTTGTGGGGCTCTGAAGTTAGCCTTGCAAAAACAAGTCTCATTTAACTTCCTCCAGATTTTCTTTACACATTAATAGCATGGTATCACCTCACCATGGAGGGCTGCGTTCAATAATTATCAGAACATCTCCTTTAACAATATAATGATTACTCCCAACCGGTTGTTAATCTCTCTGGCTCAAAAAGACAATGATTATGGATCCTTGTTCTTTCAGTTGTGAGTTATTTCAGGACGTTTTAAAAACTTCAGATTTTAAATTGAAATTATTTTATGAATTTCCCTTCCCTTCTACTTTTATTCCTTTGCCCTAACCTTCTCTTCTCAATATTTACCCAAACTTTGACTCTCATTAACTTTCAGATCAGGGAGAGAGATTTGTCTTTGGATGCCAATACTAAACACAGGAGCTTCACCTGAAAATTGCCCCTATTCTACATATTTGAAAACACTGACTTCAGTGGAGCTGAGTGCAGAAGTGTGTGTGACCACTGGTCAATACTTGTGCTTGCATTTAAAACATGACCAAAGATTTGTTTCATTGGTTACCAAGCTCCCTTGATGCACTCGTAATTTCCTTATCACCCCAAGATTTTAATACTTCTGTGATAAAAAGATTAAACTCTAAATATGCAGAAATAAATCTAACAAAAAAAGTATTGCACAAGATGTCCCATTCTCCCCCACAATGTTTAATGTAAGTGGAGTACATTGAAATATATTTGCTTTGATGTTAATACAATTCAATTTGCTTTGATGTTAATACATTCTTTAAGCATTTCGTTGCATTCATGGAGGGGGGTCAGGATTTGGAATAAGGGGCATCCAAATACTTCAGGTGCCTACAAACCCAGCAATTTTTGACCCAACATAATAACTGTGTTATTGAATAGAAAACCAGCAACTAAGGCCAATAAATCAGAAGCATAAATACAAATTTCATGACTGCAGCTAGGAAATTTAAATTAACTAAGTAAATCTTAGGTAAAATGTCAGATTCAGTAATAATAATCCTTACACTACTAAATGGCTAGGAAAATACATTTGATTCACTTATGTCATTGAGGGAAGAAAATGTGATGCTTTTACTCAGTCTGGCTTTTATGTCATACCTACAGCAAAACAATTTCCCCTCTGAACTGGCCTTGCACAGCCCTCGGTTGTGGACATTTAACTGAGGTGATGCACTCGGTCACTGTCTTTCTGACGTGGTGAGTTTGGCCAGGACCCTGGGCAGTAGCAGGCCCAGGAAGGTCTGGACCTCCTGAGAGCTAATAGTTGAGCACTTCTGTAATGGGCCTTTTGGGAAACCTCACCGACAATGTACTTGGAAATATAATTCACAAAAGACTTTGTGATGCTCATGGCCTCAGAGGAGATGCTGGCGTCGGTGTGAACCTGTATTATTGCCTTGTGGATGCAGACAAAGTAACTCTCCATCCTCACCTTCTTCCATTTCTTGCTGGCATTTTGTACATATTTTGGGAGTTGTTTTCTCATCCTCAGACATTTTCAGCTTCAGTTTTAACCATGAGGATCCAGATTGCTCAATTATATTAGGAATTCATTTTCTTAGGACAATTAGGGATGGGTATTAGATGCTGACATTTCCACCAACGCTCAACAATTGTAGTGTGGGAAGTGCTGTCTTTGCTGCCTTTTGTCCCATCAGCTTAGTAGAAGGTAAAACAAACAACCTCTGGCTCCATCTATAATGGAACAGGGGGTGGGGGGAGGGGTCATCCTGGTGCCCTGAACAACATTGCTTCCTCAGCAACCCTAAAATAAATAGAATGATTAACCATTTACCTCACTTGCTCTCTATGGGGCCTGGTTATACACAACTGGCTGCTGCAGTTGTTTGCATAAAACTGGCTGTCTGCATTTCCCAAAACCCTGCACCACCAACAGTGGCTCCTTGCAAAATTGTGGGCTGTGTTGCTTGCAATTGTCCATTGACATTAATGAATGGAGTATTGTAAGCAATATACTGATTTCCTGATCAGTCACCAGCTGCATGCAAAGCCCTAGTGATGACATGGAGCTTTGGGAAGACTCTGCCCACCGTCGGCACTGTTATTTACTGGTAGGAGAGCACACTGCAAAGTACTGAGGATTGAATAGGGATCTAGCGCAATATAAATTTTTCCCTTATTCTGGAGCTATCATTCCAGGGTAACCACAAAAAGGGATGTATTTCCCTTTGAAGGAAAAAAAAGATAGAATTTTTTGAAAAATGGGAACAAAGTTATGGTTCATATTTGAAGATTAAACACATTTAATTGGCACTTCAACGGTATATAAAATCTCTTTGAAGGTCAAAAGGACTTTGCAGTTCATTCTACTTAATTAAATCTCCACTGTCATCTACCATAATAAAATCCCTTTCTAAGTAGAAGGAAGGCATCCAACTCATTGCAGGGCAACATCATTGCCAGGTAGTTTTGTACTGCAGGCAGGCTGGGAGGCCAAATTAGATGGAGTCTATTCCCTGAGGAACAAACTAACCTTTAGAATTTGATGAACTGAATGTGCTTTAAAGCCTACTTGATGTCACTCCACTGAGAAGCAGCTTTAGAATTGTAACCTTCAAAAAGTTCACATGAGTTATTGAAACTGTGGTAATATTGGAGGTCAGTATAAGGCTGAGAAGCAACAGAGACATGGGCCTTGGCCCAGAAGGAGAATACTGTTGGCACGTGTCACAATAAAACTCATACAGGTTAGAAAACAGAAGCTGCTGAGTACCTAGACCAACAGAAATCATTAACTATAGATAGAGGGTTGGAGCAAAATATATTTTTAAGCTGTCACATTAAATTATCTGTTCAACACAGTAAGCCTGAAAGTACACAGATAACTGACTAAACGCCATGGGCTTGTTTGTGCTTGTTGATTACAAAGAGACCTTTAAATTATGCTTTTTACTTGCATTCTGGTATGCAAAGGTTCATTGCCAAGTTACAAATGAATAGTAGCCATGAATCCATTATTGTTGGAACTCATGCTCATCCTATAGTAGTTAAAGTGCCCAAGGTACTTTTATGTTTTGATCTTGATTTCCATGTTCCTGGGTGTAGAGTCACCATTTTACAAAATGCCCTAACACATTTCAGCTGATCATATATTAAAGTAGAATGTCTCAGTTAGTAAAATTATACCATATTTAGACAGGAAAAGATTGGTTTATATTTATAGTAACACATTCATATTGCAGCTTACCTGAACTCGGAATATCTCAAAACACCTTACAGTGAAGTCACTGTTATAATATAGGAAACGTAACAGACAATTTGTGCACAGCAAGCTCCCACAAACAACAATGTGACATTGACTAGATAACCTGTTATAATGATTTTAGGTGACGGATATATATTGGCCAGGACAATGACCTATGACATGGTGTCGTGTGTTTTTTTTACATCCATTTCAGAGGATAAATCAGGCCTTGGTTTAACATCTCACCTGAAAGCACCCCTTGTGACTTATTGATCCTTTGTGACAGATCTTGTTCTCAGGATGATATTAAAGACTCCAGCCCATTTCACAGACTTTTCCAATTGTTCTGTCTTTTTAATACTACACAAGGAATCGGATGATAACAGTTTCTCCTAGGCGCATTTAATCCAAACATTGTTTGCACTGCATTTCAAAGCTAAGGAAATCCATACACACCAATAGCAAGTGGCATATCTGTTCCCTCCAGTGAAGCATATTTGACCAATCATGCCGAGAAGCATAAAATATATCAAAACTTTTTGGTTATGAGATTATGCAGATGTGTTCTTTCTAGGTACAGTATTCTTCTTGAACAAGCTAAAATAAATACTTAAATCCTTGACAGTTTTTTGTACTAAACCTTGACAGCTCTTCTATCACATCCACTTGTCAGCCAAGCACAGCCTAGAAAACCAATTGGCTGGTGTGACTAATCCTGTGGTCTATGTCACACCTGCTTTGCATTGATCTAGTAGATAACAAAAGTAGTCATGCTATATGGCATGAGAGGAAATTACACACGTATTCTACTTCAGATTCATTAAATATCAATACTACAGACTATGCAAACTTAATATAAGACAAACCACAGTAAGACTGACTACATTATTTGAAACTGACTTTTACCTCCTACACATGAACTTTATGGTTCGCAGTATCATTGGAAATATTATATTCCATGATGACTGATGCTTCTGTTTATTGAGATTCAGCATGCTGATGAAAATTGAAATACAGTTTGGCAGTGTCCATCAGAGAGATGATATGGGTAGGTGGTGTGACAAGATCGCAGCAGTATATAATCCCCGAAAATATGTGGAGATTTCGTTTCTGGCCTTGATAATTCCAATGCTGTCCTGACCAGCATCATATCTTCCAGTCTCCATCCTTACAAATCCCAACCTGCACCAAGTTCTAAATTAACAGTAATTTATAAATGCAAGTTTTTGTTGACTTATCTATTCCTGACCTGGAGGTTCTTGCTGCTGCCACTGGTTAATTGATTGTAACAATTCCTTGCCAAAGTGAATGGGTAAATAATTTAGATCTTCTATTTGAACTGACCTGGGATGACTGCCAAAGGCAATCTAACCACGTCTTAATGGGAAGAAATCATAACCTTTCATCTGAGGAACTTTGTCAATTACTCAGACACAAATGATCAAAGAAAAGCTTTGAAGAGATTCAGAGAGGTAATTTTGTTGATAGATAGTAATGATTGGTGTGTAATGTTTACAAATAGAGCAACTTCTCAATCCAATCCAGCTTTGGTGACAGATTTGATGGTGAGTATTCCCTTGGCTTCAGAACAATTAAATGATTCAAACCTGAGATCTTAAAAGGGCAAAATTCTCCTTACAAGTAATATGTAATTAACCCTTGCCTGCCAATAACTTCTGGGAAGCTTCAATCTCCTATTTACCAGTTTGTCACGTTTACAATTTATGCATGAGTGACACTAGTGTTATATTGATATTTGGTCTTTATTCACTTTTCAGGATCTAGGCATCACAGGAAAAGCCAGCATGTACTCCTCATCACCATCTTCCCTTGAGAAGATGGTGATGAGCCCCCTTCTTGAACTGTTACAGGTATGCCCACACCGCTGTTGGGTACAGAATCCCCAGATTTAGACCCAGTGACAATGAAGGAATGGTGATATGCTTCCAAGTTGGGATGATGAGTTTACAGATGAGTGAGTAACGTGCATCCCATTCTCCTGCTCTTGTCCTTGGTGGGAGAACTCATGGGTTTGGGACGTGCGTTAGAGGTAGCCTAGATGAGTATCTGCGATGCATTTTGTAGAGGGTACACACCGCAGTGCTGGTAGAAATGTTATGGTGGTGGATGGGGCACCAATTGAGCAAGTTGCTTGTCCTGGGATGGTGTTGAACTTCTTAAGTCTTTTTGCACTCCAGGCAAGTGGAGAGTTTTCTATCACACTCCTGATTTGTTCCTTGTCAGAGGTGGAGGGCTTTGGTGTATCAGGAGGTGAGTCACTTCCAACTCAACACCCAGCTGGTGACCCAAACTTATAACCACAATATTTATATAACACATTCAGTTGAGTTTCTGTTTAATGGTGACCCCCAGGTTGTTGAAGGTGAAAGACTTGGCAATGGTAGGTTGTGAGTCTCTTGCTTGTTGGAGGTAATCATTGCCTGGAACTTCCACGACATTAATGTTACTTGCAGCTTATTAACCCATTCCTGGATATTGTTTAGGTCTTCCTGTGTGCAACTATGACTGCTTCATTTGCTGAGGAGTTGGGAATGGAATTGAACTTGTGCAACCATCAGCGAACATCCCCACTTCTAACCTAATGACTGAAAGAAGGTCACTGATAAAGCAGTTGAAGATGACTAGAGATGACCTGGGGCTGGGATCATTGACTCCAACAACCATAACCATCTTCCTTTCTGCAAGTACGTCTCCAGCAACCAGAATGTTTGCCCTCTGATATCCATTGACTTCAGTTTTATCAGAGCACCTTGACACCACGCTTGGTGACATGCTTTCTTGGTGTCAGGGGCAGTCACACTCACTTCACCTCTAGAATTCAGCTCATTGCACCATGTTTGGATGAAGACTGTGAGGGCTGAAGCAAAGTGGTCCAGCAGACCCCTAAATGTGCATCCTTGAGTAGATTATTGAGAGGTAAGTACCACTTGATTGCACTGTTGATGATACTTCCTTTACTTTGCTAATGATTGAGAGTAGGATCATCAGGCATTAATTATTTGGACTGAATTTGTCTTGATTTTGGTGGACGATACCTACCTGGGCAATGTTCCATATTGTCAGGTGGATGCCTGTGTTGTAACCAGACTGGGCTGCCGATGTAGTCAGTTCTAGGCAAGTCACTGCTACAGCCAGGATGCTGTCTAAAACTTTGCTGTATTCAGCAGTCTCAGCTGTTTCTTGATATAACATGGAGTGAATCAAATTAGCTGAAGCCTGACTTCTGTGATGTTGGGGATCTCAGGAGAAAGCTGAGATGAATCATTCATTTGGCACTTCTTTCTGAAAATAGCTGTGAATGTTTCAGCCTTGCCTTTAGCACTCAAATACTGGGCCGTACCATCACTCAGGTTAGGTGTGTTCCTGGAGTCTCCTCCTCCCAGTAGCTGTTTAATTGTCCGTCACCATTGCCACTTATAATGTTTAACCAATGTTGAAGCGCTTTCCAAAAAAAAACCGAATGTAAACATTTGCTTTCTCATTTTTTTACCTCTTTGCGCTTATCGTTTTTTGTTTAACTTTATTTATATACTATTTCTAATATTGTGACTTTCCACTTCTTAACTTTTCTTCTGATGTTTCTTTCATCTCAGTCCAGTTTGTAGTCAGAAGCAATGTTTTAAAATTATCATTTAACTTGCTCAAAGCCAAAAGAATGGGACTAATGTTGGATTAGTGTAAATGGGTGGTTGATTGCCAGCATGGACTCAGTGGATCAAAGAGTTTGTTTCTGCACTGTATATCTCTATGACTCTACAACACTTTCAAACGTCTTGGAAAAGGAGGAGAAAATCAGTCAGTGTTGCTGCTGATGATCAATGCCCAGCACTGACCAAGAGGACAGGTTAAGGATGCGCTGCCTCCTGCAGTTTAATATCATAGAAACATAGAAAACCTACAGCACAATTCAGGCCCTTTGGCCCACAAAGCTGTGCCGAACATGTCCCTACCTTAGAAATTACTAGGCTTACCCATAGCCCTCTATTTTTCTAAGCTCCATATACCTATCCAAAAGTCTCTTAAAAGACCCTATCGTATCCGCCTCCACCACAGTTGCCGGCAGCCCATTCCACGCACTCACCACTCTCTGAGTAAAAAACTTACCCTTGACATCTCCTCATTATATGCAAAGTTTGGACCAGTTAAAGGCATTGTTTAGTTAATTTAAATGAAATTTACCACACTTTGCAGATGGGTCTTATTTCTGTTCAAAAATTACTATGACATAAAATATTAATGATTGTGTAAATGAAATGTGTTTATCCACACACACACACACACACACACACACACACACACACACACACACACACACACACACACACACACACACACACACATATTGTCAAAATATCTCTGTGACCCTTTAAAATCTGTCCAAATGCAGCCAAACCAAAACCAAATTACAAGCACCAAGTTTGCCATCTGAATGATGATCCCATTAGCTTTTGATAATTTCATTGCCTCATGAATGTTGTTTAATTATTTCTAGTCAGTCAGCATCGTAACCTGCCCACATCTTAGAACTATGGCCATTTACCAACTTAACGTATCAGTCATGTGTCATTTCCAAGCTTCGACAATCTTAATCTCTTAAATTTGTAAATACCAGTAATGAACCCGAATGCTCATGGAAAATCCACGATCATGCTTAAAATAAACATTTTGACAATAAAATTAATCCCTCTTTAGCAGCCACTCAACAATTATACCCTTTTACCAGGTCTTTCTCTATAGTTCAGCTTTTCCTTCTCATTGTCTGATGTTCTGTTCAGATACTTTCCAAGAGTTTGGTCTGCAGTTTTACATAGAAACTCATTTGTAGATTCTGAAACATAAGACAGGATGCCATCGCTGCCTTATGCCAAATTCTCTGGTTCAAGGCCATCTGTGCCATATCCTGCTATATTTTGCTGCCAAGCACCATGCATGAATGTTGTGTATGTGGCTGAGATTCTGATGAATAGAGTGGGTGGAACTGTGTGTTGACAGAAGGACAGTTGGAATGGAAGAAGTAGGAGGAGGACTACAGCCCCCTCAAGCCCTCTCTGCCATGGCTGATTGTCACTCGCAACCCCAGTTTCCCATCCAATACCTGCATTGCTTGAACAATAAGAGAGGATTGTGGAATGACTCAGCAGGCTGGGCAGCATCTGTGGAGAGAGTACTGGAACTAAAGTTTCAGGCTGATGCCCTTTCATCCAGGTTACTTGATGCCGTTAGGTCAAAAATCTCTTCACTTCAGCCTTGACCATCCTCAGTGACTGAAGTCTGGCTGAGGGGAGTAGCAGTGCCCTCAGGAGACAATGGGAGAACAAAGGTAAAGGAGAAAATATATGTTGAGGAAGCTGAGTAAATACAATCCCTGAAATCCTTGATTCCTGATTGCACTATAAACAAAGGTGTTTCTGCTTTGTTCAGTGACTCCCTGTTTGTTCCCTTCCTTTGTAAGGAAGTACCTGAAGCATTGTACTCCAACCCATGGCTTCCCCTTTCACAAACTGAAAATATTTAACATGTGAATGTGCAGCATTCTTGATAACTTGTGACCGCAAGTCTAGTCAAAATTTTATTTTGAAATTAATGTCAGAATGAAAGCAAAATGTAACTTTAATAAATTTGGACATCACCAACATTAAATGCTGGAAAATTTGCTGCTCTCACACCCTCATGGAGAGCAGTCTTGGAGTCCCAAGTCCATGATGTTGTGAGTTACACGAATGTTGAGTAGCTTGGCAAAATACAGGTCAGATTGACAATCATAAGTCACATATAAACAAGGACTGGCTCTCTCAGAAATAGGGCATTTAAATAATTATCTCAGTAGGTTAAACATACTTTATGCCATATAGTTGAGGCGGAGGTTCAGGATCGCTGAACAGTTGAAGAATGCCAGTGTGTGTTGCAAAATTTTTTAATCAAAGGAACAGCTTGTGTTTTTTTTTCCTGTAATTAATGATCCAATGACAGTGTCGTGGGAACTTGCGGCCTTGAAACATAGTTTCGTAATGGGCTATCAATTTCACAGAGATACACTCCCACATTTTCTTTATAAGGAGAAATCTACCTGCTGTTTTATATTTTCCTGGAGCAGTAGGCTGTGGTTTTGGTATCATATTGCTGTGATATAATGAGACTATGTTTATCTCTTCAAAATTAAACTCCTGAAGACAGTGATACTGTTGCAAGCACAAATAAGAATATGGTGTATGTGGGATCTAAAGCAGCGTAACCAAACGTCCAATAGGGAGGCTGCATAGCTCAGGGTAGTGAACAAAACCTGGAGTAGGATAGGGAAGTGGGGGAATGGAGGCAATGGTACCGGTTATGTGAATAACAGCACACTGGGGAATATAATTAATTCAAAGCTGTGTTTCCTTCTAGCGCTTAGAAGCGATTTGGAAATTCAATGCAAGTTGATAATCATTGCAAAAGTGTTTGGAAAAGGTCTTTTTTTTAGGCAGCCCCTTGGGACCGAGGATGACTTGCTTACACTCTGCATATAAAATGCTGGAACTCAGGAACTCAGCAGGTCAGACTGTTTATTTCCCTCCATAGATTCTACCTGACCTGCTGAATTTTGTGTGTGTTGCTCCAGATTCCAGCATCTGCAGAATCTCTTGTGCCTCCTTGTTTCCACTCTGGTTCTGTGGGTTCTGAGGTGACTGTGGAACCTGTGGACACTGCCACAGATGGGGTAGGGGGTACCTGATGGGATAGGTTGTGCTTCTTTCTTTGTTTTCACAGAGTTTCTGTGTGCTCCTGATACCTGGACTTGATCTTCTCAACACCATTCCAAATGTTCCTTCTCCACTCTGAGCAGTCATTGGCCAGGGGTTCTCATCTAACTAGTAGAGATGCTACATTTCTTCAAGAATGCTTTTGAGAACAGCCTTGAGCTTTTCCTCTATCCGTCTGGTAATCTCTTTCCATGACAGAGCTTGGAAGACTGTGTGCTTCAGGAATCTGATGTTGGGCATGCAAATGACATGGCCTGCCCAACAGAGATGTCTGACGGTAACTTATGTGTCAGTATTGGGGATTTAGCCTGGGAGAGGATGCTGATGTTGGTTCACTAATGCTTCTAGTAGATTTGTAGGATTTTGTGGAGAGGAGTTGGTCTCTCCGATGCCTTGCGGTCCCTGGTGTAGGTTGTCCAAGTCTCAGAAACATATAGAAGGGCAGAGTAGATTAGACAGATGGAGTACACATCCAGCATCTTTTTCCCAGGGTCGAAATGTCTGATACTAGAGGGTATGCATTTAATGTGGGAGGGCATAAGTTCAAAGGAGATGTGCGGGGCAAGTTGTTTTACACAGAGAGTGATGGATGTCTGGAATGCACTGCCAGGAGTGATGGTGGAGGCAAATACAATAAAGGCATTGAAGAGGCTCTTAGGCACATGAATGTGCAGAGAATGGAGGGATATGAACATTGTGTAGGCAGAAGGGATTAGTTTAGTTAGATGTTTAATTACTAGTTTAATTAGTTCAGCATAACATTGTGGGTTATAGGGCCTGTTCCTGTGCTGTACTGTTTGATGTTCTATTTTCTATGACAAGGGTTCTCTGTTCCTAGAAAGACCATGAATTTTGTGCCAGGTTTGAAAACACGATCTTCAAACATCCTTTTCTTTGGTCGTCCAAAGGCAGTTCTAACTCAAGGTGATGTTGAATTTCATCATTAACGTCAACCTTTTCCAAGAGATGGCTCCCGAGATATGGGAAATGGTCCACATTTTTCAGAGTCTCACATGAACCTTTATTGTTGGAGGGCAGTAATGTACAGCAGGGGCAGGTTGGTATGGCAGGCACGGTAGTGCAGTGGTTAGTGTAACGCTTTACAGCGCCAGCGACCCAGGTTCAATTCCGGCCACTGCCTGTAAAGAGTTTATACGTTCTCCCTGTGTCTGCGTGGGTTTCCTCTGGGTGCTCTGTTTTCCTCCCACATTCCAAAGACGTACAGGTTAGGAAGTTGTGGGCATGCTATGTTGGTGTCGGAAGCGTGGTGACACTTGCAGACTGCACCCAGAATATGACGCAAAAAGACGTATTTCATTGTGTGTTTCAATGTACATGTGACTAATAAAGATATCTTGTCTTATCTTATGGGACCTTCGTTTTGCAGATATTGAGAGTAATTCCCATCTTCTTGTAGGCTTCAGTGAATGAGTCAATGATGACTTGGAGCTCACACTCTGAATACATGAAAAGGCAAGTGCTGTTTGCATTCCTCTTACTTCTATTCCATAATCCCTCCTGGTTGAAGGAGTTAAAGGTTTCAGTGAGTCAAATGATGCCATGTACAGTGGTTGGTACTGCTCACTGTAAAAAAAAGCAAATAGTCTCTGCCTGAAACCTTAACCAGTCTGCCATTTCATCCAAAGGAGGCCCACAACTATCAAAGCAAAATCAATGCTTGGCAGGAGGTTTGCCTATTTAGTTTGTGAACAATTTTTATTCAGAATGTGGAAGCTGCTAGCAAGGTTAGAATTTCTTTCCCATCCTTAAACAACTCTGAGAAGGTGATGGTGACTGCCTTATTGAACCAGTCTGCATGTACAGTAGCAGTTATAGTCCCTATCAATAAGAGGTGGATGGAATGGGCACCCAGCCCATTGTATCCTCCTATTGCTGCTGGAACCTGACATATATTGGTCTCCAGCCAAGCTCTGATGATAAGCAACACATCTAGGGGCCAATAGAATCTTACCTTGCATTATCTGTTGCACACTCAGGTGATCACACCTTGAATACTGCATTGAAGCATCCAAGTTATGGAAGTATTGACAAGGAACACACAGGATCTCGCCCTAAGATCGGAGGACAGTCATCGGAATTAAAATGGGAATACCCTGATTCCTTTTCCTTGAAAGGAGAAGTGAGAGTAATGCAAGAACCTGGTCTGGAATTCTGGCTTATGCCCAGGCTTTTCCAGTTCAATTCATTTGAATGTAGTGTAGCTACAAACACCAGCCTTACCGTGTTCAACAAATAAAAAAACAGCTGAACAAAAATTCCCTTAATTTTAAGCACAAAATATTGTTTGGTGTTACCCTTAGTGTTAGAGAGTCATAGAGACATTGAGTCACACAACATGGAAACAGACCCTTTGGCCCTCTGAGTTCTACACTCATTCCATTTTATTCTCCTCATGTTCCCATCAACTTACCAAATTCTGCTACTTACCAACACACTTGGGCCAATTTACAATGGCCAGTTAACCTATCAAGCCTTGAGACGAGGGAGGAAATCAAAGCACTCAGAACAAATGTATGTAGCAACAGGAAGAATGAGCAAACTCCATATTGACAGACTGAAGGTCAGGATTGAACCTAGGTCATTGGAGCTGTGAGGCAATAGCTCTCCTCTGTTTTCCAATGATAGTTTTTTTTTGTAAACAGATTATTCTAAAAGTTGGCCACAACTATAACAATGACAACAATCTCCAGGCAAATTATTCACTATTGTGAGTTTTCACTGGTTGAATCCATTTGCAGACATTTAGGGAGGCTCCAAAACAGTAGGGTAGGTGGAAAACACGTCAAAAGGAGGATAATTTTAGCCTACTTTAATCCTGGACCAATAACTCCACCCAAAGTAGAAGCTCTAACCTGCAAAGTGAAGTATTAGAAGCTCGGAGCAGAATGGCTATAAGATAATGGCAGATACAGGTCGACAAAGGCCTCTTGTTTACTGATGCCAAGAAGCAAAGCTTCACATTGTGACTAGTACCTGGAGTGCAAAGCAGTGGAACCAATCGAGAGATATGGCAGAATGATAGGTTTCTATGGAAGAATTGGTTAATTCGCTGCTAGCAGCTTTCTCTGGTGGTTCATGAAATCAAACAATAACCGTTCAAGTGTTGAGGTCCATATAACTGCTACTGTGCAATTGATATCACACCTCATAACTCAAATATAATGGTTTAGTGCTGAGAAACAAGATTGTGATTAGAATGCATCCACCCAGTTTAATCATTACAATGGTGCAAGTACAACAAAACTGTTTGTTCAGCTTGTACTGTAATTTTCCAGTTAATAGTAATGTGTTCTGAGCCCTTGTTGTGATCCTGTATGTTTGAGAAAATTTCTACCACACACACAATGGGGTCTCTGTGCTTTACTGACCAAATTCCATTTACCTTGTCTGAATCCGACATCAAAACTGCTTTGATTCAGTAAAACAAAAACACAAAGGAACATTATTCACGTTCCAAAGGTAAATTAAGAGAAATCTAGATAAATTTGTGTTTCATCAGACTTAGGATCATGTTTGTGAAGTATGAGGGAGGTGAGGTTTTTATTTTAAAGAGAAGCCCATTGTGACCGACACAGGTGCTGGCTCTTTGAAGTCCAGCTTAATCCAGCCAGCTGTTTTCAATAACATCATTTTCATTTAAAAAGGAAAGATGCTATCTGAAAAATATATTGAAAACAAAGGTTTCCTTAATTTTCCAACTGGGAGTACATGAAAAACTTAAATAAGGGAAGATTATTTCCTGTTGTAATTCAATTATTTTTTGGGAATAAGTGTAAAACAGGATCTTAATGATTGGATTTCACTGACTTGTAGTAATTTTAATCAGCTATAATTCATGTAACCTAGCAAAGGATTGTGAACACATGTTAAAGTGCTACTAAGTTATAATGGAAGCGCTTTCTGCTACGTAAGAATGGCTAATTGCATTTTTGACCCTGAAATTCTTTATAAAATTGCAGAAAATCACCCTTTGCTATGAAGGTAGTAATAGTAATGCAGAGAATGGATCTTTGTTATACTTCAGGAATCTAGGTTCTCTGATGTTTGGTAGCTAATAAAACTTGCATATGTTATAATCAAATAACCTAGTATTGTTCTGAGTTGATGGAAGAAATGTTAGCTGGTGCAGTTGAGGCACTGTATTACAAAGAGGCAAGCTTCTAAACTGTGGAGAAGTAAACATACATGTAAAGCAGGGTTTCTCAAAATGAATTAACTGTACATTTGACAAGTGACTCCTTTGGAAAATAAACTATGTTATTTTCTAAGAAAAGATTGAAGGTTATGTAGGTTTGCAGTTAGGAATTCCATACAGAGCTAATATACCTGTCGCCTCTGCACCCAGCAGCCAATCAGGTGTGGCACACATCAAGGACCACATTTCCAGTGACCTGAATCCACGCATCTCTCCACTTGTCTCACATGATTACACACAAAGCTCAGCCTATACAGGACCGACCATTGCCGGAAACTTGTGCCTGTTATACTGTCTGATGAGGTGACACCCAAAATTGGAACTTCTGAATGATGTTCAAAACTTGAAGGCTTCTAGTATTGATCACTGTCCATGTAAAAATAAATGTAGACTTTCCTTGGGTCATCAGATAATGCCTGCCTCTTTTAATTATTTGATCAGAAGGAATGGGAGATGATCTTCAAGCATCTTCTAAATATCCTCAAAATGAGGGCTCTCCTCTGGAATTAATTGAGGCATTAGGCTGAGCTTTGCTTGCAGCAATTGTTCATGCAGTGGGGCTAATCCCAACAACAACACAAAATCCAGAAATCCCATGGGTGAGAACTTCCAGCATCATGTCTGTCCGTTCTCATATCATTATGTCTGGAACCGCATGTTCCACACACACCATCCAGAGGAGTATCATCCTCTGTGTATAGTATAGTTGAGACCAGATTGATGTTGCCTATAAAACACAGATTCTGGATTCAGAAAGCAATGATATTGGATTAAATGTTTCATTTCATTGCCCCCATTACACTACTGTTCTAGAAACGAGTTTATTTTAGACTTGTAAGGAGCACTATGTCTGTGGAATTGAAAATAAAAAGACACATAAAGATACACATGTGAAACAATTGAATATTGCTTCCAGCATTTAATATCAATTAATACTTGCACTCTGTCAGGTTTGAGATGGTATCACAAGAACACCAGAAAATAGGAACAGTGGTAGGTTGCCTGCTCTTCAAACCTACCCAGCCATTCAATATGGTCATGGCTGATCTGCCCCAGGCCTCAACCCTTCTTCTATCCCAGGTCTACAAGATCCTCAATTCCCCAGTGCTCATCCCAGAAATTAGCCTAATGAATCTCTTCTGGACTCCTTCCAACACTAATATATCTTTCTTAAATATTTCCCATGAATGGCTAATGAAATCTCAACTCCAGAGAGCTATTGGAGCTATCGAGCCAAGCACAGCCCACCAGCCACACTGACCATGAAGCACCCATTTACACTAATCCCAGTTTTTTATTCTACCCACATTTCCATCTAATCCCACCAGATTCTGCTGCTCACCTACACTCTACAGGCAATTTGTTGTGGCCAATTAACCCACCAACGCACACATCTTTGGGATGGGGCAGGAAACTAGAGCACACAGAGGAAACCCATGCCAACACAGGAGGAATGTGGAGACTCCACACGTGCAGCCCCTGAGGTCAGGACTGAACTCTCTTCCTGAATTCCAAGAACTGCAATATATTTCACTATTTGTAAGTTGCCCTCAGATTGCATCTGATAAATCAAGACATTGTTAAGAGCAGAGTGGAATTAAAGATCACGAAATGGGAATTATAGTTGGTGACCATTAACCCTGCCTCTTCTCCACACACACTCTCAACCCCACCACTTCCCTTCATGCAGAAACCAATACATATAGTTCAACTGAGATCATTGTTACAGAGTACAAGGAGAGGCATACAGGATCAACTGATACTATCCTACTCACTTAGTACTAGCAACTAAGGGCAAGTTTCTCAGAAGTCTGTTCCATGCAACTGAAATAATAGTTAAGAAGGGATTACTTGGTGGCATCAAGCCACCAAAGTTAGAAAGGATAGCTCAGTTGAATTTGAGTGATGGTTTTCTTTGAGCAGGGTTTTAGTAATGCTGTTTACTAATGTTTGTAGCAAATTCACTAAAATTCTATGGAACAATAAAATCATTGAATCATAAGAGCACAAAAGGAAGTCATTTGCTCAATGTGTCTGCACTGATTCTTTGCAGAGTAATCCCAAAGTTGTACTGCCCTGTTCTTCCCCAGTCGTCCTGTGTTATTCTCCGTCAATTGTTTATGTCCTTTGAAAGTTGTCCTTGTCCCTGTTGTCACCACTTCTACAAGGGTTGAGTACCAGACAATAATGACTTCCTGCATAAGAATGTTTCTCTACACGTCCCCCCTGTACTTCTTGCCAAAGCTTTAAAGTTATGTCACCTGGTCATTGGGCCAACTGGTCATGTGACCAGCATCTCTCGATTTACCTCTGTCAAACCTCAACTTCTTTTTTCCGGGGAGAACCAATCCAACTGCTCTGTCTAATCTTGTAGCTGAAATTTCTCAAACTCTCTGCCCAACTCTCTGTCTCCTACTCCCTCTGTCTTCTATGTGATAACCGGCCTTCAATCCATATTAACACACTCCCCCAACATCGTGCCTTTTATTTGGCACTTTAACAAATGCATTCTGGAAATCCAAATACACTACACCTGTAGGTTTCCCTCTATCAACTCTTCTATTTACATCCTTGAAGAACTTTAGCAAGTTTGCAAGACATGACTTTCCTTTCATAAAGACGTGTTGACTTGGTTTGATTGCAATATAATTCTCTAGCTCCTTCTCCCTTGATTATAGACTCCAGCGTTTTGCCAACTTCAGACATTAAGCCAACTCACCTACTTTCACATTTTTATCTCTCCCTTCTTGAAGAAGGGTTCCACATTTGTGGTTTTCCAATCCAAGAGTACCCTACCAGAACGCAGCGTGCTTTGAAAATCTTCAACCAATGGTTCTACTTTCTCTGCAGCCACTTCCTTTAAAACCCTTGGATGCAGGAAACTAATCAGATAACTTTTTAAAGGATGTGATCCTAGTTGGACAATGCCAGCGTTTAATACATCT
This sequence comes from Pristis pectinata, assembly GCF_009764475.1. Taxonomy (NCBI): domain Eukaryota; kingdom Metazoa; phylum Chordata; class Chondrichthyes; order Rhinopristiformes; family Pristidae; genus Pristis; species Pristis pectinata. Next base: position 14,778,365 of record NC_067432.1, read on the forward strand.
CCCTATATGCCTTTGAGATGGTGGTGATGAGCCACCTTCTTGAACAACAGCATCCCTCTTCTAAAGTTGCTGAAGGGCAGGGGGTTCCAGGGTGACTCAGTATCCTGGAATTTACATAAACAGGGCTGCATGTTGTTTTTAGACTCCTTCACTTGATTTGCTTTGCTTTCAGCTTGACCCTGTTTTACTTTCTGTGGTAAATTATTGCAAGTGTGAGGCAATGACGAGGGTATTTGGTCCATGCAGGACCAACAATCTCATTAACCAAAGAGATGTAAGGATTGAGAAAGAAAGAGGTTAGCAAAAAGTAATTATGTTTTAAACATCTCCTACAATAATTATGGCCTGCAAAAGTAAGAGACAATGGTTTCATTAATTCCCAGACAGGAAGATCAGCAGAACAAGAACATAAATTAATAGGTCTCTTCTGCTGTGTAAGCCAGCACAAATGTGCTATGGGAAGCAAAATCGTCAAGGAGTGCGGGTGGTGGTAGTTGAGTGAAGTACGTATGAAATTAATACCAGAACAACACAAGTTCTTCACTAGTTTATGGAGATTCACAGTTCGTAGTATGTTTATTCCTCTTCAGAAGTTATCAGATAGGTTTCACATTAATCTCAGTGACATTTTGGCAGGAACTACAGGCCTGGAAATTGAGATTGTAATTTTGTGAAGCTGATAATATTCAAAATCTTTGCCAACAGGGAACTTCTGGAATCCAACATGTATGGTTAAACATGAGAATGCAAGGTTTCTGTCCATGATTCCATGATTTTCCATGGTAACTATTACTAATCAACACAGTGACAATCGATTTGACATCAACTTCTATTTTTAGGCACAATATTTGCTGTAAAAACCAATGAAAATGTTGTCTAGTTGAAGTGTAGATAATGGCATACTAACTCATAATTAGTGGTGAAGAACCTGATACTTTTATTATGCCCACATGGAGCCTAATCCCCATCGGAGTAACTATTGCAAAATTTAATGGATTTGAAGTGTTTTTTTACGGATTTGTTTATAGTATTTCAGCCTCTGTCTAATTCATTTTTGAGTCCCAATCTTTATTCTACACTCAGGAAAATAGTTAAAAAGTTCCTTAAAAAACAGAGCTTTTTACTTCCTGGCTTGGAATCTGTCAGAATTCCTCAATTATATTGGCTACTCAGCCATGTTGGTAACATCATTGCTGCTCAGTGCTATAAATCTCTTATAGAAGGTGCTTTATAGCAACTCCTGTATTCAGATAGTATATCTATGTCACAGTGTCGCTGGAGCTTCACAAGTACTGCTCTTTGCCATCAGCAGTAAGTGTAAAACTTTTGCAAACAAACAGAAAATCCAGGTAAGTTATTGAGGCACGGTAGTGTAGTGGTTAGCGTAACGCTTTACAGTGCAGCAACCCGGGTTCAAATCCGGCCACCGTCTGTAAGGAGTTTGTACGTTCTCCCCGTGTCTGCTTGGGTTTCCTCCGGGTGCTCCGGTTTCCTCCCACATTCCAAAGACGTACAGGTTAGGAAGTCGTGGGCATGCTATGTTGGCACCGGAAGCGTGGCGACACCTGCGGGCTGCCCCTGGAACTCTACGCAAAAGGGTGTATTTCATTGTGTGTTTCGATGTACATGTGACTAATAAAGATATCTTATCTCTTATCAATCTAGTCATTGTCGAGATTATTTAATGATCCAAAATACACTTCAGTGACAGCATCTTTTTTTTAAAAAATTGACTTAAGGTTTTACTCAATTTTATTTTTGAACAATACAAGCTTCTGTGTATATTGCAAGATTGTACCTGCCCAGAATTTCATGTAGGATAGATTACTAAACCACCATCGTGCAAATGGAACACAAAAGCTATTGTTTTACATTGTATTGTGCTTCTGACAACCTCACAGAGGAAGCAAAGGCAAAGTTGATTAATAAGGTGGTAAGAACAGCCTCACTTTGCTGCAAGGCATTTAGAGTAGCAGCTACAAGTAACCTGCTCTAATCTGCCTTTTTCTTTAGCCAGTTACAGAATTTATTGTTTTATTTTGTCCAATAAACATTTCCAGGTGTCAGTTAGCAGTTAATTAGATAAGGAACTTCAGCTGGCAGATGGTATACCTATTATCGTAATCTTCTTGCTTCATGCTCAGACTCCAAACTGTGAACACATCTCCCTCACAGATTGGTCCTTTCACTTTACAAGTGATGGATCATTTGGTCCTCATTGTCAATGAAGGAGGCAACATTCTAATGAAGATTTTTGTTGATGATGCCATTCTTTATTTAAATAACACTTGAAATAACCATTACAATTCAAGCTTGCTGAAGAGATTGTTGACCTCTTGATATATTCTTTCTCCTTCTGAACTGAAAAAGGCACAAATTGTCAATGGTCTGAGTAATAAATCCTTTTACACTGTTAGGGTTAGGAAATGGGGAGCTAGGAATAGCATGGTATCTGATACAGACCTCTCTGACTTATGGTGAATAACACACCAATGGTTCATGGGACTTGGGTGGAAGATTACCTGTAGCAATAACAAACACCACACTTGAATTTAATTATAATGCTTTGCCTATCATAGCACTTCATTCAAGCAATAAAATTGAAAAAATATGTTTTAGTAGTTTTCTGCAGTTGTTCAAACAACTTGGCTTCATCGAAAAGCTTTTAGCTGAGAAATGAACCTTCCAAAATTCCTTGTTGGCCTTTCTGTGCACAGTGTCTCATCATAAAGGGAATGAAATAACAAGAGGAAGACAAAGCACCAGTCCCAATTTTCTTCAAACTACTGTAAAATGCAATAAAGCCAGAAATATGAAATAAAAACAGAAGCTGTTGGAAAGGCATCATCAGCAGATCAGGCAAGTTCTGAAAGGAAGTCAATGTTTGAGGTCAGTGACCTTTCTTCAGAAGCCAGGTTCCTTCCCAGCCTGTACTAGAGGAAGATAAACAGATAAGTGAGAGCTAAACCACTGATCAACCCATGAGAGACACTGCTTCAAACTTTCACAAGGGCCAGAAAGATTTTTCCAGAAAACATACAAGCAATCTTTGCTTAGGGAAAGTCGTCCCTAGCTGAAAGCACCAGATGAGTTACATGGTTGCTTCCAAAATTCATTTCCTTGGAGGCAATGGGATGAGGTTTGGAAGAGTGCAATGCACTGGTGTTACTAGATGTGAACAAGCATGAAGCTTGACACAATGCATTTGCTGAGGACTCATCTAAACTGCAAGCCTTGCTCTCAGAACCCTGGTGATTGATAGTGTGATAATTCTGAATATTCACCGATCTCCAAACATTTAATTGACAAAAAGAGAATTTGGACAACGCAACCTATGTATTGCCAGTACTGACTTAGCATACTGACCTGCAGAGGTAATAACCAACCTCAGAAAAATACCAGGTATCCATTTAAGTAATATCTATGACTGCACCGAACTCAGAGATTCAGAGATTCTTCAGGCCCCAAGCCAGACAGTCCTCTGATCTGTCACCATAACTACCAATTTATTGAAACACCTGGGACTTATGCTCATGATTAAAAAGATGTGTATTTATGTCTCTTCTATTCTGAGTAAGGAAGCTGTCCTCGTCAAACTAAAAGCCACATGTGGGGGCATCAAAGGAGAGCTTTTTTAAAAAAAAAATTCCCGTTTCAAAACAAACATTTTCAGTCACTTGCAAAGAGGTCATTTCACACAGGATCTATCATGAAATTTTATTTTGATCTGTTTTCATTGGAATAATCGTAAAATTCACAGGAAAATATCAGAAGGGGAGGAGGCTTTTAGGGCCTGTGAACCTTCTCTGTCATTCATTGAGTTCATGATGGATGTGATCTAATTGTATTTAACAATCCACCCACAACCTTTTCCCTTCCCTTTGTCCTATGTTGCAAATAAATTTAGCTAACAATAGTCTATCAATTGGAGATGTAAAATTGCCATTTGTAAAAGTGAGTTCCGAACTTCTCCACTTTTTGGATGTCGAAGTGTTTTCAAGGCCTAGATCATCCCTTGGTTCCAAACTTCAGAACCAATGGAAATAGGTTCCCTTTCCCCAGCCTACCAGTTAACCTTAATGTCTTGTTAACTTTGACTTTGTCTACCCCATGTATCGTTCACCTGGTACTGTCTTCCAACTCCACCGTCGGTCCCATCTCCTACTGGTGCAACCTGCCTGTCACTTTACACCCCTCCTCAGTCCACCAGTCACCTCGTGTTCCTGTCTCACTCCTCTGCTTCTCCTTACTGTTTATCTGCCGTTAGTACAGGCTAGGAAGGAACCTGGTTTCTGAAGAAAGGTCATTAACCTGAAACATTAAGTTCCTTTCAGAACTTGGAGAATCAATCAATCTACTGGAGGAACTCAGCAGGTCGGCAGCATCTGTGGGAAGAAAAGAATTGTCGACGTTTTGAGCCGAAAACCTGCATTCTTTCCTCCCACAGATGCTGCTCAACCCACTGAGCTTCTCCAGCAGATTGTTTATTGCTTCAGATTCCAGCATCTGCAGTCTCTTGCGTCTCCTTTCTGAACTGCTGATGATGCCTTTCCAGCAGTTTCAGTCTTTACACTGGCCACCTCGCCTCTCCACTCTCAGTACTGATGCAGGGTTTCGATGCAAAACGTCAATAATTCCTTTCCTCCCACAAATGCTGCTCGACTCACTGAGTTCCTCCAGCAGATTGTTTGCAGGCACAGATTTCTAATATAATAGATGTCCTAACTATAACCTTCTGGAGGTCTCTTGAATTTTGGGATTGTTTTTAAAAAACTCAGTCCTCATTGGTAGTTAGGACATTTGCAATGATCACACCTCCGATCTGTGAACCAGAAAGGAAATCAACTGGTATTGGAGATTTGTCACACTTCAGTACCACTGTTCTGTTCATTAATGTTCAAGTTAGGTTTTTTAAGCTGACATTAATTCCACACACCAACAGATACTATCCATACTGGTCCTACCCAGCTTACCAACGCCTGTACGACCTGTACATTCAAACGAGCATTTGGGAGACCGGCGGGATGGATTTGTCGGCTGCTGCAGGGCTGCAGGCATCTTCTGCTGTGTGGGAGCTCAGTTCCTGCCCACTTTACTGTTACGAATAGTTCACAAGAATGGAGCTTTACTGTAACCTGGGGAAGACTTGTCGTGGAGAACGTTTGGACTGACACAACCATCCAAGCAGAGGCATGTTTGTTATGGAAATCCCATAGGGACAAGTGTGGGTAAGTCTGTGCTGTCTTAGACTTTACTCTGACAGAGAACCCATCAAAGTACAACAAAGCAGCAAAAGGCCACTGGAGGAAAGGAAGATCATCAGCTTGCATGGCTGAAACTGCTTCAATGAGATCTGTTTAGGGTCACAAAAACTCACAAGTGTTACGCTGCAGAGAATAGTAGACACAGCCCAGTCCATCACGAGCCCTCCACACCAATGAAAGCATCTACAGGAGGCACTGTCTCAAGAAGGCCACATCTATCGTTGTGGATCCCACCATTTGAGTCATTCCCTCTTCTCGTTGCTACTGTCAGGCAGGAGATACATAAGCCTAAAGCCCCACACTACTAGGTTCAGGAACAGCTACTTTCCTACAACCATCAGGTTCTTGAACTGACCTGCACACCCCGAATCCTACCTCAGCAACAGAACACTACGGATCACCTCTTGCACTATCATGGACTTGTTTGTGACTGTGATTTTTTTTGCACAATTGCCTTGTTTTGCACACTTTTTCTTCACTTTCTTGTGTAATTTATGTATAATTTATGTTCTGTGTGTTGTCTGAATCTACATGCCTGTGATGCTGCTGCAAGCAGGTCTTTCATTGTACCTGTAGCTCACCGTACTTGTGCAAATGACAATAAACTCGACTTAACTTGAATACTATCAAACATTGCACTGAGTGAAACGTGTCTGTTCATTCAGAGAGCCGTGATGGTCACACACAAAGAACACTGCCCTGTTTTGTGAATTCAGTAATCCTGAGTAATGTGTATGTGCTGGTACGTTATTAAGCTACAGCCACAGATGATAAAAAGAGGGCAGTAGAACTTGGTAGTGTCACTCCCACTCCACTGGCTTGATCTAATCTATTGCTGGATAATCAGACCCAACAGGAAGCAGCAAACAGGGACAAAAAGTTGTTGTTCACCTGAATCAAGGAATCCTTGAAAGAGACTATATGGAATACTTGCTTCAGGATGCACATTAAATTAAGTTGTTACTGTCCATCTGCTATTTAATCTTTGTCATATTTACCCTTAAAGTAGGGCCATTAACATCAAACAACATTTACTAACTCTGGAGTTTAGATAAACGCAACAATTAATGAATGAAGTTAACTTTACATCTTTAAAATAGATTAACTGCTGCTCTGCCTTTGAAGTTTTAAAGTATATTCATTACAATTATTGCAGTAGATCCACATAATCAAAAATTCTGCACATAACATTTTAAATATCAGCAATGCATTTTAAATTTCTCCTTCTTAGGCAGTCCGTTGATATTGAGGATGACTTGTTTCCATTCCAGTTTTGTGGGTTCTGAGCGGCCAATGAGGCCAGTGTTGGAACTGCAGACTCTTCCAACAATGGGGCATGAGCTGCCTCACAGGGCAGACAGGGGAGTAAGCTTGTGAGGTGATGTCCTCATTCTGCCACTTCTGTGTCCTCCTGATGCATGGACTGGAGGTTCTCAAAAGAATCTTGAGTGCTCCTTCGTCACTTTGAGTGGTCATGGGCCAGAGCTTCCCAAGAGTCAGTGTGTATTTTGCATTTCTTCAAGGACTTCCAAAACAGGCAACTATTTCAAGCTCTGTCCACCTGGTAACCTCTTCCTGTGTTAGCATGGGAGAAGATAGTGATATAGATTCACTTATCCTTCCAGTGAATTTGGAGGATTTTGCAGAGACAGCGTTAGTGATGTTGTTAAATTCCAAGCTTAGACAACTAAATACACAATGTTCATTTACATAACCACCATTAAGCTATTCATGTCATTAACTGCAAATTTGCTCATATATTCAACTATCACTTAACAGAAAGGAAAAGATTTCAGTAGGAATCAGCAATACCCAAAATCAAATTGCTCTAGTTAAGTTTAAGGGACTGCTTAAAACGGAACTTGTTAACCAACTTTTGGTCATCAGTCCTCTAGCTTTTCATGTGACTGAGTCAAATGTTGTTTGCTGACTACATTTGACATAAAGGTCAAATTGCACAAGAGTCTGGCAAAGCTTTACTAAGTTAAAGATACTATTGTTGTTTTCATGGCTATCAGGGGCTAATGACTGATGAGTTTTTAAAAACATCAGAGCATTGAAAAACTGGAAAACAAAAAGAATCTGATCCCAAATTTCTTAATCAGCATTTGCCCATCACCATACCAATCCATAAAACAATTTGGATGATCATGTGACTAGCTATATAGAATTGTTAATTTGACAGTGACAAGTCATGCTGAATTAACATGAGTTTAATGTGTTACAAAGGATTCAAAGGTGGTGATGGTTATTAGCCAATATATTTCTCAAAAGATAAAGTCACTTTTATCTAAATGTCTAATTCAACCACAAACAAATGTATTTGACTCATCATCCAGCCTATTGATGTTCTTGAACCTTTTCATGCCCACATTTGGCATTTAAAGAATCTGTATTAACATAGAACACAGAACAATACAGCACAGTACGGGCCCTTCGGCCCATAATGCTGTGCTGACCTGTATAAACCTACTTCATGATCAATCTAACCCTTCCCTCCTACACAGCCCATAACCCTCCATTTTTCTTACATCCATCTGGCCTATCTAAGAGTCTTTTAAGTGTCCCTATTGTATCAACCTCTACCACCACCCCCGGCAGTGCATTCCATGCACCCACCACTCTCTGTGTAAAACACCTACCTCTGACATCTCCCCTAAACTTTCCTCCTCTGACCTTAAACTGATGTCCTCTGGTATTGGCCATTGCCGCCCTGGGGAAAAGGTGTTGGCTGTCCACTCCATCTATGCCCCTCATAATTTTATACACCTCTATCAAGTCGCCTCTCATCCTGTGTCGCTCTGAAGAGAAAAGCCCTAGCTCGCTCAGCCTTTCCTCATAAGACATGTATTAATTTAACAACCACAGGTTTCACCCAATTTGCAGCATTCTGCTCTAATCACTTCAGTAAGCAAAATTCTTGTTACACACTCATCCTTCTAGATGTTCTTCTGTAAAACTTTCTTGGTGGAGCTACAGCACTGTCAGTATGTTTGCATAAAGGTGAACTGGGCCACAGAGAACAATATCACAAACCACAGGTTGGTTAAAGTAACTATAGTGGAAGGAGAGTGGTGGGGGAAACACTGGAAGATCTGTGGGACCGAATGACTGGTTTCTGTGCTCGGCATTTTACAGAATCAAGAGGATGCTGGTGGATTTGATTAAAAATGAGTTAGCTGTTGGTCAGTGGTGGCACTGTCGCATTTAACACCTGAGCATAACATCTAAACTGATACTCCAGTGTAGCGTTGAGCAAGTTCCCCACTCTTGGGTATGCTGTGTGTGTGTGTGTGTGTGTGTGTGTGTGTGTGTGTGTGTGTGTGTGTGTGTGTGTGTGTGTGTGTGTGTGTGTGTGTGTGTGTGAGTGTGAGAGAGAGAGAGAGAGAGAGAGAGTCATTTTATTAATTTGAGGAAAAAGCAAAGGCAGTCTGCTTCTTTTCCAGACCAATACTTAATTTTTCAATCAACAGTCCAAAGTAGCTTTTCTCATTGTTATCACGTTACTGTTTGTGGGCCCATGTTACACTTGCCATTTTGCAACAATTACCACATATTTAACTGTTCATGAAGCATGGAGATATACTAAAGCATATAGGAATATCTGAGGACATGGTACACAATGTAACTGCTAGTCTTTCTTTCCTCTATAATTCATGATATTTTGCACCATATTTTGCACCTTTCAGTTGATGAGCTGCTGGTAACTTTTGCATTTGGTTTGGGTAATACAATGGCTGGTTTTACATGGTAGATTTTACGGGGTTCACGTAACCTTGAAGAAGAGGTGGGAGTAGTGGAAAGAGGAGAGTGAAAAGAAACTTGTCTGCTGAACCCTGAGCCAAAACAAGCAGAGGAAGATAGTGTTAAGTGGGTGTTATGGTATTGGCTGTCTGTTATACAACCCCCCTGATAATCAGTTCCATTGTTATCTATGGAAGCAAATATTATGAGGAAAGTATAACAGGCAGCTGATGCTATTGCACATATTCAGCAAAGAAGAATTTCTACCAAAGTTCAGCAAAAGAAATAGAAGTAGGATTAGAGCATTTGCCTTTCTCCTAGCTTTGCCATTCAATATGATCAGGGCTGACACTTTATCTCAGCACCATTTTCTGCTCTGACCCCATATCCTTTGATTCCCTTAATATCTAAAAATCAGTCGATCTCAGTTTGGAATATAGTCAGCGGCTGAGTCTCCACTGCCTTCATGGGTGGAGAATTCCAGACAGTGACTCTCTTCTGGGTGAAGACATCTTTTTCACATCTCCTCAATGGCCAACCTGTTATTTTGAGTCAGTTTCTCTTGGTTCTAGACACCCTGCCTAGGGAAAGCATCAATTCCACATCTACCCTGTCAGGCTCTATAATAAGTCTGTACATTTCAAAGAAACCAATGAAAACCTATATCAGGTCCAACATTTACAAAAAAAATGTTAATACTTCATCTCTTGAAGGATTTACAACCAGTCTGTTAACCTGTTTCATTTTTAGATTGTAATGGGTATAATGTGTACTTCCAGTAGTTTTGGCTTTTAATTTTGATGAATTAAGATGTTTTACTGATGGTTCCAGACATTAAGAATACCTTGAATTTTGTTTTTCTGAATAATAAAAGTAGTTAAGGCCAAAAATTTATTTCTAATTAATCCAACAACACAGCTGGGATCAAACAGAATTTGTTGAGTGATACAAACCTGTCATCATGTACTTGCTAGGTCCTCTGGGAGTGTGTTATTGAAGGCATTACACCTTTTTTTAATCTGGCTGTGCTAATAGGCTATAGGCAAAGAGGAGATGAAAGCACTTTTATCTGTTTACATCTCAAAACATGACCACACAAACCCCTTGGCTTTATCTCCTTCAAAACCAAAACAGTATCATTCAACAACTGAACTCCCAGCACTCAGATGAAAATCCCCAGGCACTTTGAAAATTTAGCCACATAATAATACTTTGAAATTCAGCATTTCTGATTAATAACAGTAATCAGCATAATTACAGGAGAAAATACAGCTTGGGAGGTGTTGTGTGAGGGGTGGGGAAATGTGAAGAGCATTTGAGTGTTAAGAAATACAAGACTGTTAAAGATAATAGGGAAATCTCAACATAAGGTTTACCCACACAGCCCCTTCTCCCCACTGTTGGATCAGTGTTTCACTTCTATGTATCTAGAAAGATCCACACAGGGATACCTGGGGAAATAGTTTGTTTTAAAGAAACCAAACATCCTAATTCAATAGTGCTTGAAGCATTAGCTGCAGCTCAATTGGTCATGTTCTTGCTTTTAAATCAGTTGATTCTGGATTCAATTCCCATTCCAGCGACCTGACATAAAAAATTAGGCTGGTGCTTCAGTGCAGTACTGAGGGAATAGGGCACTGTTTAAAATGCTGTTACTGAAAGCTTATCCCTTTTAATTGGATAGAAATGATCCCATTGTTCACATTTTAATGATGTGCAGGGGTGTTATCCTTGGTGTCCTGGTCAATATTTATCCCACAAACATTTCTCGAACAATTTATATGATCAGCTAATTGTGGGATCTTGCTATGTGTAAATTTGCTGCTGGTGACTACACTTCTAGAGGATTTGACAGGCTGTGGGACAGTTGAAAGGGATGTGAAAGTGTCTATATAAATGTAAATAATTTATTTCTTTTCAAAATGTTGACATCAATGTTTCTCTCCGGCAGCTTCTTTCCCTTTTCCAAAGCTGCTTCAAGTTCTTGCCCATGTTTTCTCTCCATATGCTGACTGATGAAACCATTTCAAACATTTTCTATATTCAGTAAAGAAATAATATTCTTTGTTCCGGCAATCCCCACCATAGAACCTTCTGAAATCCATAGTCTGAACCTCCTCCACCTCATTCCAAAAGCTCACCTTGTTGTGCACTGCATTGAGCTTAAAAGGCTAACCAAGGAGTGATATCTCGTCTCTGCTGAGTGAGACAATCTCGGTGAAGATATAGTGCTAGAAATGTAAAGGGAAAGTCTGTTCCTTGTATCCACCTTTTACAGTCCATCCCTATGTGTTTTACATTTATTGAAACCCTTTTGATGTAGTGATTGTTGTTATACTGGAAATATAGCATCCAGCTTGCAAACACTTGTGAACTCAGTTTATTCAAAATAATTATTGGTGAACTCTCATCTAGGCAACAACAACTAAATAATGTAGATCTCCCTGGCAGACCAGTACTGACCTCTCTGATACATCCATAATTGATGTTGTTAGAGGACCCATTGCTGTCAGACCCATCCCTGAATTCTCTGGAGGACCCACTACCGATCCCTTGGCAGACCCATTATTGACCTTGCTAGAGTACCCAGAACTAAACCTGCTGGAAGACCCATTACTGACCTCTTGAGAGGCCAGTCACTGATGATTCTGGCAGGCCCATTACTGACCTCCCTGGAGGACCCATTTCAGATCTCTACGACAAGTCAATTATTGTCTCTTCTGGTAGGCTGTTACAGACCTATTCTGACCTCTTGGAGGACCTGTTACTGATATGTTCCTGACCTGTTACCTCCTTTTGCTGTGCCCATCAATCACGGCTATGGGAGACCCATTACTATCTCCCGAAGGGCGCATTACTGATCTCTGTGGAGGGCCAATTGCTGATCTCTGAAGGGCGCATTATTGATCTCTGTGGAGGGCCCAGTAATGTATTTGCACTGAGATTAATAATGGGACTTCCAGTGAGATCAGTAAAGAACTTGCCAGAGAGGTCAATAGTGGGCTCTCCAATGTAATGGACTCTTCAGAGGGATCAGCAGGGGATCTGCCAGAGAGATCAAATATGGGTGTGTCAATGAGGTCAGTTATGTTACTTCTAGAATAACAAGTCTTGAGAACAGTCAGTAGTGGACTGTTAAGAGAGATCAGTAATGGGCCCTCCAGGGATTAAAATGGGCCCTCCGGAGAGATCAACAATGAGACCACCAGGGAGATCAGTAACAGGCCCTCCAGAAATGTCACTAATAGATCTCCCATAGTTGTAATTGATGGGCACTGCAAAGAGTAGAAACAGGTCAATAACAAATCAGTAACTGGTCCTCCTGAGAGTTCAGAACGGATCTTGCAGAGAGGTCCATAATGGATGTGTCAGTGAAGCCAGTCACATCACAACAAGAATTACAGGTCTTGAGAATCATCAGTAGGGGGCCCTCCGGTGAGATTAGACATGGGCTGGTGATCTTTCACCAGAACCCTCTTGTTTCTCCATTTAGTTTTTATTTGTGCTAGAGCCTTGACACAGATGAGGAAGTGACTTTAACCACTACACCGCCATTCAGTTTAAGTGGTTAAAAGGTTATTCGTCTGGTCATCTGGAGGTCTGAACCAGCGAGTTTAGATCCCACCATGGCAACTGTGGAATTTAGTTTCAGTTATTCATATAACCTTGATTTCTTTTTTAGAAAAATAGGATGTATCAATAATGGTGACCATGAGATCACTGGATTATCATAAACCCCATCTGTTTCAGAGAAAGAAATCTGCCTCTCTACCTACCTGATATATGTGTGACTCCACATCCAAAATATCATGCTTGCCTTTTAATTCTCTCTGAACTGCCATTGCAAACTATTCAGATATATTAAATTGCTATGTTTAAACAAAATAAAAATAAAACCAGACAGATCACCTCGTATTGACCTTGCCCTGGATTGGGTCATATTAAGTTACTTACAGAACAGTGTATGATGCAAAATCTTCCTTACAAAGATCTGTGGACTGATGTCTAAATTGAGCAAGCTGCAGACCAGACATGCAACAGCCTAAATTAGTCATCACTCAGAGAATCAAGCCATTTAGCCAATGCCCTAGAGTCTTTTATCACATTCTCTGGGTAAGTCTGTTCCACCAGCAGGACAGACCCACTGGAGATATTTGGGAAGAAATGGCTCAATGACTCCAGATACATTGAAGACTCCCAGCATCAGGTCAGAAAGGGATAATGAAACTTCCCCTGTCCAGCCTCCAATCACAACCTTTTACTACTTTCTTCAGCACGATGAATCAGTGCTCCTCTTCCACATTGAACACTACCTGGAAGAAACACAGAGCAGTAAAAGCACCAAATATTCTCTGTGCAGGAAACTTCAATGTCCATCAGCAGGAATGGTTTGGTAGCACCGCCAGTGACCAAGCTGCCAAATTGGCACCATGACAGATAGCGAGAGAACAAACACGAGAGATAAACCTGCTTGATCTCGTCCACACCAAACTACCTACTGCAACGACATCCATCCAGGACAGTACTGGAAGAAGAGACCACTCCACATTTCCTGTAGAGTACTGTCTTCACACTCTCCATTATGCTGTGTGGCAGAGTAATTGTGCAAAATTGATTAGATTCAAAACTAATGGCTTGAAACATGGCTGACTGCAGCAGCAGTAGAATTGTATTCTTCCCCAACATCTAACCTCATGACCTGACATCTCCCGCACTCTGCCACGACTCTCTATCAAGGGAAGGAGCAAACCTGGTTGAATAAGTTGAATGAGCCCTCTTGATTGGCAGACCATTAACACCCTAAACATTCATTCCCTCCTCTACTGCACAGTTTCATCAACAAAATGTACTGCATTTTTGTAAGGAATGCCACCTGTTGCATCCCCTTCAAGCCAGGCACTATCCCAACAGCCAGGCACTATCCCAACTTGGAAATATGTTGTTGTACCATTTGTTTTTCTGGTTGGTTCTGAGTGCTGGAGATTACTACTCAGTAGTAAAATCACCAGAAGAAGAGGTGCTGCGAAAAACTTCTGTGCTGACTGTTGTATGGTTTGGGAACTCCTCAGATATCTTTCCCAAGCCACCCATCAGGAAAGCCTATTTTTATATTAAGGCATTGAGCTATTGTGGAGAGAGTTCAATTTAATTTTCTCTTTCAGTTCCACAGTTAGAGGCATGTGAGCTTATCCCGAGACAGCCCTCTCTCTTCCTTTTATTCGTCAAAGTCTTTGGTCAAAAAGATAGTACCTTCAGAACTCCACAGTGTCCAGGTCTTTTCAACGGTTTCAGATAGCTAATCACATTGGGAGATTAGCACAATAGATGTCAGTGATTTGTCAGACTTTGTTTGATGACGCTCACACAAAGTGCCTTGGGACAAACTACTTACTTAAGGTTTTTTGTAAAATATATAATTGATGTTAGCAGAAGCTTGAGGTAAAGGTAGATGGATAAAGGTGACAGCTTCAGAAGGATGAGGGTGGATCTCATTGAAACCTACCAGATCCTGAAAGGCTTGGATGGAGTGGTTGTGGAGAGGATGCTTCCATTAGTAGGAGACTCTAGTCCAAGGGCACAGTCTCAGAATAAAGAGAGGAGGAATTTCTTCAGCCAGAGGGCAGTGACTCTGTGGAATTTGTTGTCACAGAGGGTCATGGAGGCCCAGTCATTGGGTGTATTTAAGGCAGAGATTGATAGGTTCTTGATTGATGGGGGGAGGGGTGTGGTAAGGGTTATGGGGAGAAGGCAGCCAGATTGGGGTTGAAATAAAATCAGCCATGATTGAATGGCGGAGCAGACTCGATGGGCTGAATGGCCTAATTCTGCTCCTATATCTTATGGTCTTACATCACTGAGGATATTACTAGTCATGATCAATCGCTATCACTGAAGCTATTCAATACAGAGGAAAGGACATATGCAGAACAGAAACATTTTGGCCGTAATTCCGTTCTTTCAATGATCACGTGCAATCTAAACATCAGGACAATGTTGATAGACTTATCAGCTGATTACAAGACTGGGGCTATCAGCTATTGCTCAATATATCACATGTTGAAGCATTGTGCAGCTCCTGACGGTAATGTTCAGCTCTGATAAGAACCTCTAATAACATGCGATCTCTAACATTGAGGCACATATAAAGGTCCACGTTTTATAACATAACACAAAAAGCCATACACAGGATCACACATACACACAAGAAATACAAATGGTTGTGTGCACACGAATGTCTATCAATAAATGCCACAATTAGTTTCACTCATCTTCTAGAAGTCTTATAACGCATTAACCATTCGTCCAAATAAATAAAAACAGAAAATGCTGGAAATATTCCACAGATCAGGGACGATCTGTGATGAGAGAAATAGGGTTAATGATTAAGATCAAGGACCCTTTGTCAAAACTTGGAAAAAGCAAACATGCTTTGAGTTGCAGAAAAGGGGAAAAGGGAATATTTGTGATAGGTTGGGGACCAAGAGAAACTGAATGGCACAGAAAGTGGTGGTGCAGGCTGAGAGAGGGGAGTGAAGGCTTGTTAATTGCAACTGATGTGTCTGCAGGTGTGATAAACAGAAGGATATGAATGCACATGGGAGAAAAGAGAGAAAAAATAGCAATGTTGGAACATTGAGATAAAAAACTGCAGTTGCTGGAAATCTGAAATGCGAGAGAATGCTTGAAATACTCAACAGTTCAGGCAGCATCCATGGAGGGAAATGGACAGTTGACGTTTCAGGTTGAGACCCTTCATCTGGACTGAAAGATAGAGGGCAGATAGAGAATATAAAAAGATGAGGGGAAGGGGTGGGATACGAGCTGGCAAGCACTAGGTAGATCCGGGTGAGGAGGAGTGATAGGGATGGAGGAGGGAAGATTGGAGATAGTGACAGGGGCTGGGAGATGACAAAGGGCCGCAGATGATGGAATCTGAGAGGAGAGGAAGGTGGAGCATGAGATTGGGGTGCAGTGGTCGCCTAATTGCCCTACCATTAAATTCTATCAAAATTTACTGCGTATCTCAAGTTTTGTTCTGAATGAGCAATCTCATGTATGACACAGTGTGGATAATGTCAATAATTTCCAATCATGACATAAAAAATTTTCATGATTAGTTGTGCTTAGTAAACATGCTATTTTGGTATCTATGAGTGGGACGATTAAAAATAGAGCATTTCATCAGCCTTGTTAGCTTCTAGTATTCTGCCACATTCTCACAGTCCACCTCTGGTTCTTCCCTTATCTTCCTCGACTTTCTTATCTCAATTCTGGGGATAGGCTGGTGACGAAAAAAAACTATAAGCTCACACTGACCCAGCCATCCTAACCATACTTCGTCCTGCCCTGCTTCTGGCTAGACTCTAATTAGTTCTTCCGGTCCCTCTATTTTCATTTTATCTGATCAGATGACGTTACCATCAACAAAGGGCATTCAACCAGCTTTATTCCATTTTGTGAACTCCCTTGTTCACTCCCCAAACCAGAAGCACTGGTTTTAATCATTTTACTCATAGAAGGGAATCTAGAGTATTTTTCATTGTTCTCACATATCAGACTCCACATTGTTCTCACATATCAGACTTCACCGATCACCCTCTGCCATTTCTGACATTTTCAATGATGCCATCTCCAATATAATTTTCCTCCTCTTTCAGTATTCCAAAGGGACCATTTGCTCCAGGATGCTCTGTTTCACTCTTTCATCTTCTACACCTGCCCTTAGGGGACCTTCCCATGTTACTGCAGTAGATGTGATACCTGGCCTCTGCCACCATCCCACCATCCAGGCCCTTTTAGTTGATGAAACAGGAACTTACTTTTACTTAGAATCATAGATTTACAGAGTTATACAGCATGGAGACAGGCCCTTCATCCCAACTGGTCCATGCCAACCAAGATGCCCCATCCAAGCTAGTCCCATTTGCCAGCATTTGGCCCATAACCTCCTAAACCTTTCCAATCCATGTACCTGTCCAACTGCCTTTTAAAAGTTGTTACTGTACCTGCCTCAACTACTTCCTGTGGCAGCTCGTTCCACATTAATAAATACAACCCTTTGTGTAAAAAAAGTTGCCCCTCAAGTTCCTATTAAATATTTCCCCTCTCACCTTAAACCTATGCCTTCTAGTTCTTGATTCCCTAACCCTGGGAAAAAGACTGAGTGCATTCACCCTATCTATATGATTTTATACACCTCTATAAAATCATTCTTTCGATTTAATGTACTGAACTCACCGCCCATGGTGTGGCCCTCTCCACTTTGAGGATGCCAAACTCAGATTGGGAGACCTCCAAGCAGAATAGCTGGTCTGAATCATAGCTGATCCAGAGTTTCCAATCACCCACCACTTTAATTCCCCATCCTACTCTGGCTCCTTTCTCTCTGTCCTTGGCCTTCCACACTTTTCCAAAAAAGATCGAAATAATTTTGGGAAATGGGGCCTCATTTTCAAACTCCACACTTTACATCCTTTGGGACTCAACACTTTGTTCAACAACTAATCGGTAGTTCCAGCATCCTCTATTAGTTTTTTTTAATTATATGTTTCATTTCCAACATTCACACTACTTTTCTTCCCTAATTTATGCTTCTCCCATTTACACTCCCTCTAGGCCAATCTTTTCTTCCCTTCCATGTCCTTTTGCCACCCTTTTTCAG
Source organism: Pristis pectinata (assembly GCF_009764475.1). NCBI lineage: Eukaryota > Metazoa > Chordata > Chondrichthyes > Rhinopristiformes > Pristidae > Pristis > Pristis pectinata. The sequence continues at coordinate 14,796,035 of NC_067432.1, forward strand.
CTTACACCATCATCCCTTTTGTCACATCTTCTGCCTTCCACCCTTTCACTCCCTCCTCGGCTTTCCTCTTCCCATGTACTGCAAGACTTGTTTAACTTTTCCCAATTCCAGTGAAACATCCTTGACATAAACACTGTTTCTCTCTCCACAGACACTACCTGACCTGCTGAGTATTTCCGTCATTTTGTATTTGCATTTAAAACTCTGTAGAGTTTAGCAAACAGCAACTCAGGATGTTAATCAGCTGCTTTCGTTGACGTATTGGTAATTCTGAGAAATTAGCTGTAGGGGATAAACTGCAGCTATAACGTGCCCAAACATCTTTGGTTTCAACTCATCAGCTCCAGGCCAAAATGCAAACAAATTGACACGTAGCAGCTATTCTCATGACCTAGGGTGTGCTTGAGCAGAAATTTGAACAACTCCACAGTAATAAAGCAACACATAAAGGAACTGGAGCAACTCAGCGGGTCAGGCCACGTCCATGGAGGGAAGTAGACAGTCGACATTTCAGGTCAAGACCCTTCATCAGGACTGGAAAACAAAAGGGGAGATAGCCAGTATAAAAAGGTGGGGGGAAGGGGTGGAGCAAAAGCCAGTGGGTGATAGGTGGATCCAGGTAAGGGAAGTGATAGGCAGGTGGGGAAGTGCGAAGAGTGGGAATGAAGTGAGAGGTGAGAGGGGGAAGTAACAAAGTGCTGAGGAATCCGATAGGGGAGGACAGTGGACCATGGAATAAAGGGAAGGTGAGGAGGGAAACCGGAGGGAGGAATGTGTGGGTGAAGGGCAGATGGAGACGGCAGGAGAGGGGAAAGAGATGGAGCCTCTTGCAGGTGGGCCGGTGGCCAGTGGGATAAGGAAATAAAAAGGGACAGAGGGGAGTGGTTACTGGAAGTCAGAGAAGTAGATGTTCATGTCGTTAGATTGGAGGCTACCAAGGTGGAATATGAGGTGCTGTTCCTCTAATCTGCGTGTAGCATCAACTTGGCAGTAAGGGAGCCCGTGGACAGACATGTTGATGTGGGACATCTACGATGAAGCAAGTTTGATTCCTTTTATCACTCATGAATCTATTGTGTTTAAAATCCATAGTCCATATTCAAGTTTGCTCTGGTCGACATTCAAACCAGGTCCCGCAAGTGCAATGCTTGATAAATTAGAATTACATTTGCGCAGCATGTAAAAATAGTTCTAACTTCAGTGTGCTAGAATGAATACTTCGCAGCTTCTGATTAGTAAAATTGAATTTCACCAGTTCAACTTTTCTTCAGTGCTAGTCCTGAACATCCTGGCAGGTCCTCCTATTGTTATTCCCACAGCACAGTGATGTTGAATTCCTCACGGAGTCAAGTGCGGAGTGCCAGCTCCCTGTAGTTTCCCAGCAATTACTCTGGGGAATATATGTGCTGAATTTACATTAGGTTGAATGAAGAAACGATTGAAATTTTAGCTTATCTATTCATTTCAGTGGAGAGGGATGGACACAAAGGAGATTAGTAAATTTCAGGTAATTTGCATTTTTTAATTAATTGAGCTAACTTAAATATAATTAATTGTTAACAAATTCTTTAAAGCAGTCCTATCTTCACAACGGGAACACCCTCAATCACATTGTGTGGCACTAGAATCGTGGTAAAGAGATTAGACAGAACAGATCTGGCAGCTCAGAACTAGGCACTCATGGGCACGTGCACCTTCAGAAAAAAACAACAATGTTCATCACTGCAACCTGTAACCTCATGCCTGACATATCCCTCATTCTACCATTACTATCAAGCCAGGAGATCAGCCCTGGTACAGTGAACACGCAGCATCAGAAATCCCTAAAAATGATGATGCTTTCAGCCTAGGGAAGCTGCAACGTGGCACTACATGCATGATAAACTGCAAGAACAGCATGCAATACACAGAGCTCCCCAACAGATCAGGCCAAGGCTCTGTGGAACTTCCACATCTAGTTATGAATAACAGTGGACAACTAAACGGCTAAGAAGTGAGGAGACTCCATGGATGTCCCCATTATCAGTGATGACTGAGCCCAGCACATGAGGGCTGAAATTCACAACATTTTCAGCCAGTCACCAAATGGACGACCGCTTTGACTTTCTTTTGAAATCCCACTATCACGGAAACCAGTCTTCAGCCAAGTTGATTCATTCCACCTTATAGCAAAACCTAAGGGCCCAGGCAACATCCCAGCACTCCAGAACCAGCTGCGCCTCCTGCCAAGCTGTTCCAGTACAATTACAACACTTGCACCTATTCCACAATAAGAAATTTGCCCATCTTGTTCCCAAACAGCAGGAGAAATTCAGTCAGGCTAAATATAGCCCAATAGCAGCAGAGACACTGAGGAACAGATCAGGAGGCAGATTTTAGAAAGGTGCAAAAATAACAGGGTTGTTGTCATGGGTAATTTCAACTTCCCTAACATTGATTGGCACCTCCTTAGTGCATAAGGTTTGGATGGGGCGGAATCTGTTAGGTGTGTCCAGGAAGGATTCCTGACATAATATGTAGACAGGCCGACTAGAGGAGAGGCCATTCTGGATCTGGTACTAGGCAATGAACCTGGTCAGGTGTCAGATTTCTCATGGGTGAGCATTTCAGAGACAGTGACCACAACTCCCTGACCTTTACCCTTGCCTTGGAGAGGGAAAGGAGCAGACAGTATGGGAAAGTATTTAATTGGGGGAGGGGGAATTATGATGCTATTAGGCAGGAACTTGGGAGTGTAAATTGGGAGCAGATGTACTCAGGGAAATGCATAATGGAAACGTGGAGGTTGTTTCGAGATCACTTGCATGGGGTTCTGGATAGGTTTGTCCCATTAAGACAGGAAAAGGATGGTAGGGTGAAGGATCCATGGTTGACAAGAGATGTGGAGTATCTAGTGAAGAGGAAGAAGGAAGCTTACTTAAGGTTTAGAAAGCAAGGATCAGGCAAGGCTCTAGGGAATTACAAGGTAGCCAGGAAGGAGCTTAAGAATGGGCTTAGGAGAGCTAGAAGGGGGAATGAGAGGCCTTGATAAATAGGATTAAGGAAGACCCCAAGGCGTTTTACTCATCTGTGAAGAACAGGAGGATGACGAGAGTGAAGGTAGGACTGACTAGGGATAGAGGACAAAACGTGGCTGGAGTCGGAGGAGGTAGGGGAGGTCCTTAATGAATACTTTGCTTCAGTATTCACCTGTGACAGAGAGCTTGACGTTTGTGAGGACTGCGTAAAACAGGCTGATAAGCTAGAACATGTCAATGTTAGGAAGGAGGATGTGCTGGAAATTTTGAAAAACATTAGGATAGATAAGTCCCTGGGGCTGGACGGGATATATCCCAAGATACTACGGGAAGCGAAGGAAGAGATTTCTGATCCCTTGGCAATGATCTTTGCGTCCTCACTGGCCACAGGAGCTGTACCAGATGATTGGAGGGTGGAAAATGTTATTCTTTTGTTTAAGAAAGGGAGTAGGGATAATTCTGGGAATTATATACTAGTGAGTCTTACTTCAGTGGTGGGCAAATTATTGGAAAAGATTCTTAGGGACAGGATTTATGAGCATTTGGAGACGCATAGTCTGATTAGGGACAGTCAGCATAGCCTTGTGAGGGGCAGGTCATGCCTCACGAGGCTGATTGAATTCTTTGAGGATGTGACAAAACACACATTGATGAGGGTAGAGCAGTGGATGTGGTGTATATGGATTTTAGTAAGGCATTTGATAACGTTCCCCATGATAGGCTCATTCATAAGGTCAGGAGGCATGGGATCCAGGGAAACTTGGCTGTGTGGATTCAGAATTGGCTCACCCAGGAAGGTGGTTGTAGATGGAGCGTATTCTGCCTGGAGGTCGGTGACCAGTGGTGTTCCACAGGGAACTGTTTTGGCACTCCTGCTCTTTGTGATTTTCTATAAATGATTTGGATGACGAAGTGCAAGGGTGGGCTAGTAAGTTTGCAGATGACACGAAGGTTGGTGGTGTTGTGGATAATGTAGAAGGTTGTCGAGGGTTACAAATGGACATTGATAGGATGCAAAGCTGGGCTGAGAAGTGGCAGATGGAATTCAACCTGGAAAACTGTGAAGTGATTCACTTTGGAAGGCCGAATTTGAAGGCAGAATACAGGGTAAATGGCAGGATTCTTCGCAGTATGGAGGAACAGAAGGATCTTGGGGTCCAAGTCCATAGATCCCTCAAAGTTGCCGCATAAGTTGATAGGGTTGTTAGGATATGGCGTGTTGGTCTTCATTAGTCGGGGGATTGAGTTCAAGAGCTGTGAGGTAATGTTACAGCTCTATAAAACCATGGTTAGACCACACCTGGAACATTGTGTTCAGTTCTGGTCTCCTCACTATTGGAAGGATGTGGAAGCTTTAGAAAGGATGCAGAGGAGATTCACCAGGATGCTACCTGGATTGGAGATCATGTCTTATGAGGATAGGCTGAGTGAGCTGGGGCTTTTCTCTCTGGAGCGAAGGAGGATGAGAGGTGACCTGATAGAGGTGTACAAGATGATTAGAGGGATAGGTTAAGTGGACAGCCAGAGACTTTTTCCCAGGGCGAAAATGGCTAACATGAGGGGGCATAATTTTAAGGTGATTGGACGAAAGTACAGGGGGATATCAAAGGTAAATTTTTTTACACAGAGTGGTGGGTGCATGGAACGCGTTGCCAGGGGTGCTGGTAGAGGCAGATACATTAGAGACATTTAAGTGACTCTTAGGTAGGCACATGGATGATAGAAAAATGGAGGGGTATGTGGGAGGGAAGGGTTAGATTGATCTTAGAGTAGGTTAAAAGGTTAGCACAACATTGGGGGCCAAAGGGCCTGTAGTGTGCATAGACCATTAGTTCTATGTCTCTCTGGGGTACAGAAATTCATTGTAATAACATTAGTAGACATTCTCAACATATCGTAGACATTCATTTGGTGCCTCTTTTAATTCATTGGGGTTACAGCAAAGTTCAGACGAATGCTGAATTTATAACTTCAGATAAAATTCTTGCTCATCTCCTTTTGTCAAAATTATCCTTAAGCAGTTGCCGTATTTCTAACATTGACCATTACACTCAGTCCTGCCCATATAAACAGGAAACACACCCAAGGAATTGTCAATTGAAAGTACCAATCTCGTTGCAATTAAGCTGTTGACTTCTGTGGTGTTTGAGAACTGTTATTAGCCGGGTTCGTTAATAAATAGTATCCATAACAACTTGCACTAATTTAGCACCTCTGATACAAAGTGTTTTGCTAAAACATTATTGAACAAAATTGGCTACTGAGTCAAATAAGATGACTTTAGATCAAAGCTTCAAGATCTTGGTCAAAGAATTGTGTCAAGCATTTTAAAGTAGGAAGAAGAGGTGGAGAGGTTTAGTGATGGAATTTCAGAAAATAGACAAGTGAGGATTTGACCCCCAAAGGTGGGAGTATTTACAGGTCGACTGAAGTGTTTTCTATGAACTTGTAGCAACATTTACCAGACCTGCCTCTAAAGGCCATTGACTGGTATTCTCTGTGGGAAAGTGGCCTGAGTTTAACAAGTCTAAAATTCGTTACTTACTTGGATCAGTGACCAACTTTATTTAATAATGGTCTAGAAAAACACATTGTGTTATAGGCGCAAAATAAATGCAAAGATTATGTAGACTGGCAATGGGTGAAAAATCATCCAGCTGCTGATGATGGAAGTGAGAGATTATCAAGTTCAGGAAAACCAGCAGGAAATTGCTTTTTGTTTCAAATCAGAAAGCTTTGACGCTTTAAAGTATGATGTGAGTTTGTTTTTATTTCAAAGCTCTTATGTATATTAATTTAAGACAGGTGCAGATTAAAATCATCTCTAACTCAATCCCAACTCACTGAGAAAGTTACCAGTGTAAATACTCCAGGGTGGGCTACATGTACAAGCCCACCAGACAAGAACCATCCAGATCCTGATCCTGCAAATACCAGTAACAAACTTTGCATTTTGGGCCAACTGTATGTGTAGATATTTTGGACCAATGTGAAGTTGTGTGTCACTGCACAGCCAACATGGTAATTTCATTGAATATTAAGGGTAGGTAATTAGACTCCCTCTTGTTGGAGATGGTCACTGTTGGCGGCTTTGTGCAGCAAATATTATATACCATTTATCAGCCTATTCCTGAATCTTGTTGCTTGCAAGCATGGGCTGTTTCATTTGCTTAGGAATTACAAATGGAATTGAAGATTGTGCTATTATCTGCGAACATCCCCACATCTGACCTTATGGTGGAAGGAAGGTCATTGAAGATAGTTGGACCTAGGACACTGCTCAAGGATTTACAACAACCACAACCATCTTCCTTTGTGCAATGTATGCTTCCAAGTTTCCCCTTGATGCTTTTTGATTTCATTTCATCAGAGTTCTTTGGTGTCATACTCAGTCAAAGGTGGACTTGATGTCTAGAGCAGCCACTCTCACCTCACCTGTGGCATTCGGCTCTTTGAACCATGTTCGGAGGCTATGATAAAGTCTGCAGGTTAATGGTCCTGGCCTTCACCTTCACCTTCATCTTCAGGCCTGACTAGGAGAAGGTGGTGGGGATCTGGTTTGGAGGGGCTGAGGTGTGTAACAAAAATTGGCTGGAGCAGATTGGCAAGGTAAAACAAAAACTGGGTTTATGGAAATGGTGTTCTCTGTCAATAACTGGGAAGAACTTGGCCATCAGGTGCAATGGGCTCTCAGGGCTGCTGTACCTGGCACAGGTGTGGTCTAGTGGCCAGCACTATTTAGCCCAAGATCTTGTTGATGTCTGCCAGCAGGATTAGAGGCCTCCTTTCCTTTTTCAGTGAAGCATCTGCTCCTTTCTTAATAGGCAGTTATGCAAAAAAGATAATTAACCACATAAAAACACTGCTCATATTATAACAGCATATTCGGAATAAACATACTCTCTCCCTCTCTTTTGAGGTATCGCTCCAGGGTTGCCAGCTGGTTTCTTATTCTTCATGCATGCAGCATAAGTTTATGTCTGAAAATCAGGTAATTTAACACAGACTCAAAGCTGGTAACCTTGCAGTTCATCACACCCTAAGGGTGCCAGTGACACTGGTTGTTTCATGTTCCAAGTGAAAAGGAGCATCCTGGGTTGATTTGTACTTGAAATCTGACAGTGACTGTGCATTCCGTGGCTTATCCTTGTGAAGCTGTAACACATGGCTAGTTCATGCCAAACTCCAGAGACACCAAGCTAAGCGCGACCGCAACCATTAGTGGTTTGTGAGAATCCATTCAGAAACGGTAGTTAACAGCCAGCCAACTAACAGGAGGACAGGCATCAGGAACAACCACATCCTGAAGACTTAAGTTGCAGTCTGTACAATAAAGGAGGGAGAGTTAAGAAAGAGGTCCTAATTCCCATAAAACAGAGGTTAGTAACCAGGCAGCATGGTTTTAAGTCAATTGGTAGAAGAATTAGAGGGGAGCCTAGAGAGCATTATTTCACTCGATGAGTGTCAGGGGTCTGGAACTCACTACCTGAAAGGGTAGTGGAGGCATGGACCCTCACTACAACTGAAAAATATCTGGTTCAGTACTCGGTACCTATGTACCAAGAGCTGGGAGCTGGGATAAAGCTTAAATCTGTCTCTGGCCAACATAGCCACGATGGGCTGAATGACCTCCTTCTGCACCACAAATGTCTATCAATCTACAGACAGTCATGGATATGAAAACATGGATATGCTAATAGGTTTAAATGGAGAGAGAGGTGAAAGGGGCCATGTAGACTATGAACACAGGTATGGAGAAATTAGGTTAATTCTGTAGAACAGAATGTGTATAACTCTGTGTATTGTTTTTGATTGCCAGTCCCCAATTGTCCTTGAGAAGTTGGTGGTGAGCCAGCTTCATGAACAACCACAATTCTTCTGGTGAAGGTGCTCTCAGCATTCAGTAGGGGAAGGAGTTTCAGGATTTAGATCCATCAACAGTGAAGGAACAGTGGTATATTTCCAAGTCAGGATAGTGTATGGTTTAGAGGAGAGGAAACACTGCACGTAGTGATGTTCCCATGTACCTGAAGATCCTGATTCAAGCTTTGTACATGGTGGAATGACATTGGGTTATTAGGAGATGACTTTCCACAGCATACCCAGCCACTGGCTTGCTATTGTAGCCACATGTAGTGCTCTAATTGTGTCTCTGGGAGATTATGAGCCACAGCATGTTGATGCTGGGGGACTTGGTGGTAATGATAATGCAATTGAATGTCAAGGGTAGGTTATCAGACTTTGGCCAGCACTTTCGTGGCATTAATCTTATTTTCCACTTATCATCCCATGCCTGAGTACTGTCTAGATCTTGCTGCATGCAGGAATAGATGTCTTCATTTGCTGAGGAGGCATGAATGGAATTGAACATTGCATAATCATCCCCACTTTTGATCTTATGATGGAAGGAAGGTCATTGATGAAGCAGCTGAAGATGATTGAGCTTAGGAGACCACCCCGATGTCCTGAGGCTGGGATGATTAACCACCAACCACAACTATTTTCATTTCTGCTTAATATGATTTCACATATGAGGAGCTTTTTCCACAATGATGTCTATGGACTTGTTTTACCAGGGCTCCTTAATGCGACCTTCATTTAAATGCTGGCTGATGTCAAAGGCATACACTCTCTTCTCAACTCTGGGATCCACTCTTTGGACTATGTTTGGACTAAGGTCGTGGCGAGGTCTGGAACAGGTCCTGGCAAAGCCCAAACTAGGCATCGGTAAGCAGGTTATTGATGAGTAAGTGACACCTGATAGCACTCTCAACAATACCTTCTAAAACTTTGTTGGTGATCGAGAGTAGACTGAGAGGATGATAGTTAGCTTGCTTGGATTTGCCCTTCCTTTTGTGAACAGGATATATATGGAGACACAAGAGATTGCAGATGCTGGAATACAGAGCAAAAAACAAACTGCTGGAGGAACTCACAGGTTAGACAGCATCTCTGGAGTGAAATGGACAGTCGATGTTTCAGGTTGAGATCTTCCATTTGAATTGAAAGCCGGAGGGGAGATGGCCAGAATATATTTAGGCCTGTTTCCATGTTGTTGATTAGATGTTAGTGTTTAGCTGTACAGGACTAGTGTGGCTACAGCTGAGACGTTACCTTGTCATATATAGCCACATATTCAGTGCTCTCAGACATTTCTTGACATCACATGGAGTGCATTAAAGTAGCTCAAGACTCACACTTGGTAGGGTTCTCAAGAGGAAGTCAAGGTGGATTATCCCCTTTTAGTTGGGAATGATAAACCTTGCCTTTAATTCTCACATGTTGGGTCCTGGCATCATTGAGGATGTTCTTGGAACCTTCCCCTCCCATGAACTGATTAACTGTCCACCACATTCAAGATGATATGAAGAGGACTGTAGAGTTTTGATCTGATCTGTTGGTTGTGAGATCACTTAAGCTGTCTATTGCACATGACAACATCCTATCTGTACATACTGCTCAACAACCCCTACCACACAAACCCTTTCACTTTGACCAATAATCCGGTGTCAAACATAATCCGATGACAAGAAAACACAACTGATTACTTCTGTGAATCTCCTTCCAGTCATTGGTAAAGTTATGGAAGGGAATGCTCAGACACACATTCACCAACAAAGTGCAATGTGGTGAGAGATCCACCAGATCTCACTACTTCACAACTCACAGCTTTGTGTCACAGGAAAGTTGAATGGCAGAGAGAGATGAGGGTACTTTAAAGGTTAATCAAACAGAATTTGACAGTATGGCCCAAGAGGGTTGAGCAATGTTGCATTGATTCCTCTTTGATCAAAAATTTAGTCGAGATTTATTACAAAAAGCAGATTCATAGTTTTAAAATAAACATAAAGATCCGGAGACAAATATTTAACAGATTGGTTTGTTTTCTGCTTTGAGGAGATACAAACGTGAACTCTCTGGAACAATGTCAATAAACAAACCTACCCCTGTAACCTCACAGACCAATATATTAGTATTTACCCAGTGATGCTGTAGATCTCTTTAATGCACTCCATGTGGGGTGGGACATAATGGGCAAAGGAAGGACTTTCAATAGTTGGAACCATAACCAACAACAAAAAAAAAGGAAGCCAAGTGTGGTCATAGGCCAACCAGTGCAGCCACAAGACATCACAATGCAATTTCAGTGACTTCAATAACCTTCCCCTTATCACAAGATCAGGAGAGACAATTCCAGAGTTACATTTTTAGTCAATATTGATACTCCCAACCCATCCTTACCACCACCCCAGGATGTTGAAGGTTGGGGGCAGAGGTCTAGCAATAGGGATGCCATTGAATGTCAAAGGGAGAAAACTGTATTTTGTCTTGACGAAGGTGGCCTTGCCTGGCACCCGTGAGGTACAGATGTTACTCATCGGTTATCAACCCCTGCCCAAATGTTGCTTGGGTCTTCCTGCACAAAACACAGACTATTTCATTATGTGTGCAATGGCAAATACTCCCACTTCTAAACTTATAAGTCAGCTGGGATATATTTTGTAACCATATGCTGAGCTTCAGTGCTGTTGAGAAAGGGGTATGTTTATGGAGTCTCCTCCCATAAAGTATTTAGTTGTTGACCATCATTCACAACTGGATAGGAAGTCTGTGCCAGACTGACATTTCCTTTATAGTACACTTGGTGCCCTGGCATCCCCTTCGACACTCCTCACCTCCCCTCCATTGACTGCTGGGAAGAGCAGCCAACGTGGTCAAGGACCCCTCCCGCCCCAGTCATTCTCTCTTCTCCTCCCCCACCCCCACCCCCTCATCGGGCAGAAGTTACAAAAGCTTGAAAATACGTACCACCAGGCTCAAGGACAGCTTCTATCCTGTTGTTATAAGACTCTTGAATGGACCTTTTATATGCTAAAGATGAACTCTTGATCTCTCAATCTACCTCATCGTGGGCCTTGCACTTTACCTGTCTACCTGCACTGCACTCTCTCTGTAACTATAACACTATATTCTGCATTGTTTTGTTTTAGCCTTTGTATTACCTTGATGTACTTAAGTACAGATGATCTTTCTGCATAGCACACAAACAAAGCTTTTCAATGCATCTCAGTACATGTGACAATAATAAACCAGTTACCATTGAATCATACTTGGCCCCTTGGCTTGACTGTAAAAAAACAGGATATTCTGGCCTTTGGGTTATTGTGATGGAATGTAATTCTGGCACTGGTGATGGACACAGGTTGTCATGTGCTTGGTTTTGAGCTGCAAAATCTGGGCACAGATGTACATTGGCATTCAGGGATCAATATTTCATAAATCCCATCTGACTGCAACAGGGGTGTATCATTACTTCGAGCTGCAGAAGTGTCGGCTGACCAATACCTAAAAGAGATGTGCACCATGTGCTGCCTTGTGAGCATCTCTCATAGCCACAGAACCAAGTTGAAAATAAAAACCTTCTCAAATCAAAACACCAACGTTGGAAAAAGATTTATGGATTTTGCTTTATCACATTCCATACAGCTCTGGATAATGTACAGGGCAAATCAATAAATGACTTCAGTTCATGGTCCTGGCACGTCCAACAGGAACAATGAGCCAGTTTAAACGAGTGGTCATTAATCTGAATCATTAACATTGTCTCCCTCACCACAAATGCTGCCTGACCTGCTGGATGAGTATCCATCTCATAGATAATCCAAACAAACACAAGGCTGCCGTCTCCCCTCCGCAGCCTCCAACCTAGTGCCGCAACCGTGCACTGCCCGCTTCCATCTCCTACTCAAGTTCCACGAATAGGTGACTGCCCTGGTGAGCCCCATTGTTTCTGCCTGGTCTTGCCCCACTGAATTTCTCTTCATACCTTGACTCTATCCTGTTTCTCCTTGTCTAGTTCTTTCCACCAACATCCAGGACACCTTTTGTATCCACTATTATTTTGAGAACTTCAAATTCCTCAGCTCCAACCATCTTGTCTTTATCATGGATGCCCAGTATATATAACACCTCCATCCTTCATCAGGATTAGGGCCCTCTGCTTCTTTCTGAAACAAAAACCCAACCAGTTCCCCTTCACCAACACACTCCTTCACCTGGCAGAACTTATTTCTACCCTCAACTCAATTCCTCCCACTTTCTGCAAATCAAAGGTGCAGCCATGGGCCCCAGCTAGGCTCATCTTTTTGTTGGCCTTGTGGAACAGTGTGTTCCAAACCTATTTTGGCACCACTCCCCACCTCTTTCTCTGCTAGGTCAACGACTGCATTGGTGCTGCTTCCTGCAGAACTCGTCATCACCTTTGTCACCAGCTTCCACCCCACCCTCAGATTTAGCTAGCACTCCTCTTCCTTTTTCTGAATTTCTCAGTGCCTATCTTAGGTAACAAACTATCCACTGATACCTACAGACACCCACAGCTACATTGACGACACCTCCTCCCACCCGGTCTCCTGTAGGGATGCCATCCCCTTTTGTAATATCTCCATCTCCACCACATCTGTTCTCAAGGTGAGGCATTCTGCTCAAAGATTTCTGAAACGTACTCCTCCAGGAAACCTGGCTTCACCTCTGCCGTAGTTGACGGAACGGTCACACACCTTTCCTGGCACATCTACTCTCACCCTGCCTCCCTCCCCACCCCTTCCCAGACAGAACAGACTCTGTTACCTTTCACCCCCCCCCCCCCACTAGCTAGCTAGCCAGCATATTATCCTGTGTCACTTCTGCAGCTCCAACGAGAGCGCACCACCAGCCACAACTTCCCCTCACCCTCCTTTCCGCTGGGATCGCTCTCTCCAATGCTCTGGCCCTCTCCCTACATTCAGATGGCAGTTATAGGCCAGCTCCGTTTTCCCAGTTTTCATCCATTTTCTTCTAATGTTTTATTTGCGACCTCCCCTGCCATTGTTTAATGCAGCTGTGGTTTACAGGAATGCACTGAATTAAAATTCTCAACATTCAATTAATAATTGCATAAGAAAAACATAGATTCCTTCAAAATGTGCCCTGCCCAACTGCGGGTGGGGGGGGGGGGGGGTGGGGGGTGGGATTAAACGAATTGCAAGGGAAAACAGCCATGTCAGTTTATGCTTGTTTTGTAAATTCCCCCCTCCTACAATTTACTCATAAGGGCATGTGTTAAGGTTAGAGGGAGTGAGAGGACAGAATAGGAAGAGTGTTTAAAAAAACAAAAGATGGGAAATTTCTGCAGTCACCAACAACTATGTTTTTAAAAAAGCATCGAGAACACTATGGCAAGAAGCAATTGCTCCTTGTCAGAATTGTAGCTGCAAGTATTGCCTGGTGTTCTGACCAGTCTCGATTTGATGGTCTGAGGTGCAGTGAAAAGCTTGTCGTGTATACCGTTCATACAAATCAATTCATTACATGGTGCATTGAGGTAAAACAATGACAATGCAGAATAAAGTGCAACAGGTACAGTGCAAGTGCAGTGCAGGTAGACAATAAGTACGAGGTCATAACGAGGTAGATTGTGAGGTCAAAGATCCATCTTATCGTACCAGGGAACTGTTCTATGGTACGAGAAGCTGTCCTTGAGCCTGCTGGTACACATTTTCAGGCTTTTGTATCTTCTGCCCGATGGGAGAGGGGAGAAGAGGGAGTGTCTGGGGTGGGTGGGATCTTTGATTATGCTGGCTACTTTACTGAGGCAGCGAGAAGTATAGACAGAGTCCATGGAGGGGAGGCTAGTTTCCATGATGTGCTGAACTGTGTCCACAACTCTCTGCGGTTTCTTGCAGTCCCAGGCAGAGCAGTTGCCATACCAAGTTGTGATGCATCCAGATAGGATGCTTTCTATGGTGTATTGATAAAAGTTGGTGAGTGTTAAAAAGAGACATGCCAAATTTCTTTAGCCTCCTGAGGCAGTAGATGTGCTGGTGAACTTTCTTGACTATGCATCTACATGGCTGGACCAGGACAGGGTATCGGTGATGTTCACTTCTCAGAAGTTGAAGCTCTCAACCTCAGCACGGTTGAAGACAGGTGCCTGTACACCACTCCTGCCCCCCTTCTTGAAGTCAATAACCAACTCTTTCATTTTGCTGACATTGAGGGAAAAGGTTATTGTCATGACACTATGCTCTCCATCTCCTTCCTATACGCCAACTCATCATTATTTGAGATACTGCCCACTACAGTGGTGCCATCTGCAAACTTGTAGATGGAGTTAGAGCAGAATCTGGCCACGCAGTCATGAATGTATAGGGAGTTGGGGGCTGAGGCACCAGTGTTGAGAATAATTGTGGTGGAGGTGTTGCTGTCTATCCTTACTGATTGGGGTCTATTGGTCAGGAAGTCAAGAATCCAGTTCCAGATGGAAGCGTCAAGTCCTAGGTCTCAGAGTTTAGTGATAATTTCACTTGGGATTATAGTATTGAAGGCAGAGCTGTAGTCAATAAACAATAGTCTAACATGGGTGTCTTTACTGTCCAGATGCACCAGAGTGTAGGACCAGGGAGATGGTATCTGCTGTAGACCTGTTTTGGCGGTAGGCAAATTGCAGTGGGTTGAGTTTGTCTGGTAGGCTGGAGTTAATGTGTGCCATGACCAGCCTCTCAAAAGCATTTCACTATTGTGGAAGTCAGAGTCACCAGGTAGTGGTCATCAAGGCACGTTACCAAGTTTCTTCTTAGGTTCTGGGATGATAGTGGTCATCTTAAAGCAGGAGGAAACCTCAGATTGAAGCAGGGAGTGGTTAAAGACATCTGCAAATATGCCCACCAGTTGATCTACATAATATCAAAGGATAAGGCTAGGGACACCACCTAGGCCAGATGCTTTCCTTGGGTTCATTCTCCAGCAGACTGATCTTACATCCACAATGGTGACTATAGGTTTAGGTGCACTGAAGGCTATCAGAGTGAGTGGTGACATACCAATTGCCTTCTGGTAAATGCCAATCAATCAAGCTTGGAAATAGCTTCAACAGTGACAGTATCTTCTTGTCAAACTAGGTTTGTTCTTCCTGAAGGTTGTAGACTCGTTGCAACAATGTCATATGCACATAACAGAAAAGGTAACAAAAAGTTGCATTAGTGCTAACCAACATGCAAGATAGCAGAAGGGCTGGGAGAGAAAGAAAGATGTCCTGGACATTGAAGGCAGACTTGAGTTGCAGTGTCTACAAAAAGAACAAGAGATCCCACATTTCTCATGATAAATCTTGCTAAACAGAGATCACAAAGGGGTGGTTATATAGGCAAGCAGTGAGAAGCAAATGTGACATGAAAATATTTACAAGACCATCAATTAGCTTATCACCTGTACATACAAGTGATCAAATATAGATCTCAGATCAGCAAATAATTAGTCCAAATCAATGATTCCTGATGTCCTGTTTTTGTATTTCCATCACAAACTCATTGTTTGATTTATAATGAAGACTTCCTTTATCAGTTCTCATGAGGCAGCTACAGTATCTTCACGACTGCCAAAGATACAATTTGACAAACAGATTTCAATTATAAATGCAGCATACAAATATAGGAAACTTGTTAGTAACATCAAGTCTTGTGGCTAACATTTTAAAGTCATATTCAGTCAATGAAAATATGACCAATTTGATTTGTTCCATTTTACTGTGCTACGTTCAACTACACTAGTGATTTTGCATAGATTTGAGCTGGATGTCAGCTGGCATCCTATAGAAAATTTAGATAGGATCATCCTTGCTCATTCCTCAATGCTTCTGGTGGGCCAACAAGTTGTATTGATAGCGATCCAGGGAAACTGCCCATACAATTGCATTAGGCACAGGACACAAAGTCAGGCCAAAAGACTAAATTATAGGAAATTAACAGCAGGATCATAGATTACCAAGACTAAAATTACTGGAATTAGTGAATTTAAAAGCATAATGTAGAAAATCTTAAGTCCTAAATAAGCACTTGAGCAGATGATTTAGGACAATTGCTGAAAAAAAAGACAAGCTAAGATGCAGTGGGATTAAAAAAGTATGATGAAGAGCAAGTATAGGGGCAAAATAGAAAATCAATAGCAAAAGTGCTCGGGAGGCCAAGGACTGGGAAATTAAGCTCACTGTCAAGGGCCAGCAGAACAAAAAGGTCAAAACATGGGCTGCATTCTGTCACACTTGTAGAGGTAGAATAATCATAATTGATCAACATATTAAAACAGCCTTAAATGTTACAATTTGGGATGGGGCTTCATTTAAAATATTCTAACCTTTCAGCATACCATGGGATTGGTGTACAAATCTTTACTACATCACAACAATGGTTTGCCTATACATTTAAAATCACAGAAAAATGCAAGTGTGGAAAGAGGTGGTGCAAAAGTGGTAGGTGTTAAAGTATTATTAAAATACACAAATATTTCCAGCAAGCTCATTGTGAAAATTTGCTGCTTACATTAGCAGGTCCTAAAGCTAAACAGGGTTCCAGGTCAGATGTTTTGGTACTAAGTTCATTGACTTTAGCTGCAATATCACCAGGTTCCAGCTCGAGCAAAATGCTCACCTCCTGTTCCCCGAATCGCCAGCCAATGGCATCCAATTCCAACACCCCCCCCCCCCCCCCCCCGCAAAGAAAACAGCAAAAAAGCTTATGGTTCAGTACAATCAATACCTGTAAAGGATATGGCAGTCAGATGGCAGAATTGTTGAGGGGGAAAACTTACCATTTAATGTGATGAATGACTGAATATTGGTGCAGAGTTACCCATAAAAATGTTGTGCATATTGGCCACTTGTACAAACAATTAAAAAATAATAAATAGTGCCCTGGGATGGCAGCCAAATTGTTTCATGGCATTGTTACAATTAACTTCTACATCTTTTCATTGCAAAATCACTAAAGACAAAAATCATGCAATATAACCAGCATATCACAAAGTTAACACCAATGCTATTTGACTAAATCAGAATTGAAAGTTTGGTGTCTTATCACATTCATTTTCCCCAAAGGATATTGGGAATCATATTCAACACTTAAAGCTACATTCTAGGTTTAAACACTGCCTTGTGAAATTTGTGGAAACTAGTTTTCATTGCAAAATGGGTTCATTGAAACAGTGTATTGTATGAATGCAAAATTCTCACCTTCAAATCCCTTGGTCTTTTACTCAATACTGGAGCTTCCTCCAGCCTTTTATCTCCTCCCAAACTTTTCAGTTTCCAAACTCAAGCCATTTTTTTCCAATTTTATAACCAAGATCCTACAAACAACGAGGTAATTGCCCAGCTAATAATTTTAATGCTGTCACTGGAGGTTTTAAAATACAAACTCAGAACTCCAGAAAAACTCCCAATTCATCTTTTAAAGTTTATGGGATTTTTCTGTCTACCCACAATGTCAAAAGCTCAGTTTAAAATGTCTTGTACAGTAAATATACAGCTTCTGAAAAGAATCCTGTGGTGAGATCCACAATTAGAGCTCATCTCTTGCAAATTTCAAAATTACTCTCATGTTAGACTGGTTTTACTACATATACATTGGTGCACATTACAAATTGCAGGTTTCAAAACACAAAATGACCAATTGTGCAGCACACAAATCAGTTTCCCTTGCTCAATAATGCAGCCAAGAATGTGTAGAAATATGTCACAAGCTAGACATGGGCTGATAAAACAAAGTGCACTTTGATTTCTGAGGCATTGCATTTGGACATGAATGAATACTGTAAGATGACTGGAAGAAAATAGTTCCTTTTGCAAGGCTGATTAAGGAATACAAGAGATCCAAGTTCATGTGAGATTTAAAATTACTTGGCTCAGACTTCATTGAGTATTCAGCCCACATTCTAGCCCAACTTCATGATTTGAGGTAAAATGTAAATTCCCAGCAGTCAATTTGAAGAGGTTCTTCTATGCTGGAGAAGAAACTGTCTGTACTAAAGTATTTTAATAGCATATACACAGACCTGCATTTGCTCATTTGTTGTGTAACTAAAGAGCAGCAGCTATTTTAGCTTGAACACAGCAGGCACAATGCATATTATTTTGCAGATTAAAGACAACTGGAATCCTACCAAATTTTAGTACACACTTTAAACAGGGCTAAACAGCCAATTTTAACAGTGAAGCATTACACATCAATTTGACACAATCTCCTTTAGCTGCTTTGGACAGAATAACAGCTAGATTTAAAAAGAGTAGGTCTTATGGAGAAGGGAAAGTGGGGAAAAGTAAAAGATCAGCAGTTGAAGGAAAAGACAAGGCCACCAATCATAGAAGATTAAAGTGAAAATGTGCAATCTGCCAAAAGTGAAATGGCACAGAGAACAGACTGTACAACTAGAGGATATTACAAAATAGGGAAGAGCAAGGTTATGGTGAGATTTGAAAGCGAGAATAAGAATTTTATCCAGAAGCCAGTAGAGATTAACAAGTTAAATGAGCAAATTTGGACGATGCAAATTGGGATAGGTTGGAAGGTGGGAAGAAGCAAAAGTGAGGACATGGGTTTCTGCAAATGGGGAGGCAAGTACGGAATCTGGCAAGGTTTATAAGAGGATAAAAATGCTTGGCACAGCTGTAATCAGAAGGTCATCTCAGGGTCAAATGCAACATTGGTTTAATCTTAAAGATTGATACTGGTTGTTCACAAGGGTCTTCGACCTCAAATGTTAACCCTGTGCTTATTTCCACAGATGCTGCCTGACTTGAACATTTTCAGCATCTCTCGATTCTCAATTACCATGTTTAGCTTGACATACTGAAGTTACCAGGTTCAAGATTTTAGTGCAAATAAACATGTGGGCTGGATTCCAGACACCAAACAACTGGGTGGGGTAAAAAGAATGCAGAAAGTAGTGTACAGGCTTCATTACATATACATTTTAAAAAGGCTGTATAGCTATAACTTGGTGGTTAAAAATGAGCAAAGGCATTATTTTGATTGGTCCAAAATAGTTTTCAGCTCAAGTCAGTAATAAACACCTAATATTCAACAATGTTAATATACATCTGTGATAGAAAGATTCTCTTGAATACCCAGCACAGACTTATGGGAAAAAAGTATGTTTTTTTTTGTACCTATACAAAACTCACGATTGCTTTCTGACCACTTTTATGGAGATCCAACCAAGTTCTCCAAATACAGGTCCTCTCCAATTACCCAACATACCTACAGCCCACACATGCAAGCAAGTGTTTGGGAGAAAGGCTGGCGTTTTCTGTTGTGTGGGAACTTGGCTCATGGCTGCATTTCCAACTTGAAAACTGTTTAGGTTACGAATGGAATCCTGCCCTAACCTGAGGAGGACATGTAGAGGCAAGCCAAATTGAACTGAATATTCATTAATGAATCAGTTGGTGGAATTTGGCAGTGCTCCAATTGCAGTTAAAATTCCAGAGCCAAGAGAAAGAAGTCAATAATAAGAGGAAGCATGCACCATTACAAATAGTAAAGACAATATGACAGCCATTAGCAGGGGCAAGCAACCAATGATTTATTCAATTCGTGTCATTTATTTCCTCCAGCAGAATGCCAGTTTGGGGAGAACTTCTGAACTTTGATGGGTCAACAACAATAGAAGGAACATGAAATTCAAAAGCTGCACTTTTGGATGAGATTAAAATGCAAGGTTATCACATCATCATTGTCCAACTTAAATCAATTTAAAAAAAATGAACCTTGGGTGCATTTCAAAATAAACACGTGCATTTCAGCTCTCCTTCCATAGTCTCACAAATTAAAGTTTTAATTTAGAATGGCTTCAAAAAAATTGTTAGCATTGTCCAAGCACTAATCTCATTTTTTCTGAGATTGCTTTGACAATGCTAACAATTTTTTTTGCTGTTAATCCCATTATTTGGTCTTTTTAGCCAATTGACATTTTGGCTTAATAACAAACATTTCTATCAGGAGACAGAATCACAGAGCAGAACCACTGGTGTTGATGGTAAAATATTGGTTGAATACAAAGGATGATTTCAGTCTTCCAAAAAAAGTTCGGATTGATTTTAAATGCACACAGGCTGAGAATTTATTCTATTAGAGCAAACTAATGGTTCAAATTTACTGGACTAGCACAGAGGGAGCTCCAACTGGTTAAATTGTTGTCAAAGGCAAACCAAACTTCATGTCATGAATGTCTAATTATAAATTTAAGAGCAAATATACATTTAAAATGCTTTTGTTAAACAAAATGGTTTAAGCAAGAATACTCACTCAACATTCTCTTGAAAAGAGGCATGGAAGGAATCCATTCTCCTCCAATGAAAATTCCACCTTCCATATGGTGTTCCTCTTTAAAAAAAGCAAGATTTAAGTTCACACCCACATTTCCCTTGAAAATACATTCCTCCCCTGCCTGTCCTCAGGGGTGGATACAAGAGATCACAATAAACTATTTGGAAGAGCCAGGCTGTTTTCAGAGATCCTGCTCAATATTTCTCCCTCAAAACATCAATGCAGCATATTGTTTGTGACTGCAACTTCGTCATTAAATTTGTTTTAACCATTCTTTTTAGGTGTAGGCAGCAAATTTGTACAGACATTTCATTTCAATATTTGCAAAAAAATTCTTGCAGTTTTAAATAAGGCTGGGGCATAATATCAGTTTTAATAAGGAATGGAAATCATCCAGACTGGCAAAGTGGGCAAGACAGATGTGCCTCTGGTCTGCTGTCCTTCCCTTCTCCAGAGAGGCATTCCAACAAGAAACTTACCACTTCTCAGTTCAGGTTTTGATCTAGAATTAGTCTCAATGAAATCTGAATTTGAAGTTTAAGGCATGAAAGGCGGTTTTATTTATTGTGCATATGTCAGCTATACAGCCTAACAAATTACCTGTTTTTGGTCTGTTGTCCTGAAGGTTAAAGTATTTAATACTCAACCATTTTCCCCCTTTAAAACACAATAAATGGCTATTAACCTTTCAAGCAGCATTTCGGTTTCTGGTATAAATCAGAATGAACAGTTCCTCAACCTCTGGAATACTGCAATCTGTATACAGCAAACTCAATGTTCCCTATTTAGAGTTTTAAAGTAGCTCATCTACAAGCACCACTCAGTTCTTAATCCCCAGAACCAAATTATGAAGCAAACTAAAAAAACTGCAATGATTAAAAAAATAAAGATTATGGAATAAAAACACCAAAATCAAGCACAACTCAAATCCATAAAAACATTAATGTTAATAGTACCCAAGAGCATTCCTAGAAACTAGGGAGGAGAAACCCCCAAGTTTCTTGATACCAGACTCCTAACCGAGTCATTATCCAAAAACTATTTCCACCAACTCCAATGGAAAAGCAAAGAATTACACTGCTTTGAAACCAATGCTCCTAGATGACCAATTGCACATTTTTCTACAAAAATCTCAGTGGTGGAGTGCCTGTAATTTTCAAAACCAACAGTTATGTCACCCAGCACAGCAGAGTTTACTTTATTAGTATTTATAATTGGGATCCACATCTTTTCTTTTCATGGTCTTGTTGGCCATCCAGCAGGGCATTCATTCTAGCTCTGGCAGGATAATATTTGTTTAAAAAAAAGGAGACATCTTGCATCTTAAAAAGTAAGATGTTAATAAAGTTAACTTGTCTCAAGGGAATTGTAAAACCACCCCCCCCCCCCCCGCACCCCCCAAAAAAATCTCATGAACAAAGTATTTTTTTAAAATATTCAGTTCCAAAGCCCTGGTGCTATAGTACTGCCTAGATACCAACTTCCTGCACTCTCCAATCATTAATCTTCTTGCACAAACCATTGCCAAATGACACCAACATGCAAATCATCATCATTCACCATACCTTTGAATTACTGGGGCCAGGCCATCACTTACTTGCAAAAATCCAAATCCTTTTAATTTCCTACCTCCAACTTGGGCATAATCAAATCCATTGTCACATGCTCTCAAGTATAGAATTGATACAGCTAGGAAAATACAAAAGCTTTAATAAACTTTGAAGTGCAAGAAAATGAAAACCAAGCTTCTGCCCAGGCTTCATCCTAGAGTTTAGGAGGGTTCAAAAAGCAGTTCCCAACTTCTTGCAATAACAGTCACCCATTCAACCAATCCAAGGATCAAATCAACATTTTTAACAGTTAAGAATTGGAAGATTAACAAAGTCTTCTTAGGAAAATGTCTTTTTATTATTTCTAACATCAATTTCTAATCTAGTTTTAATGCAAACATCTTGATGAACTCAAGATGGTTTAGATATACCCTTGTTGATTTATTCAAGGACTACATTAGCCAGTGCAGTACAATTTGTACCTCACATGTAGATAAAAAGAGCAGTCTTCCTTATCCAAGGAAGATAATAAAGTAAGCACAACATTAAAAATAGGGGAAATCAGATCAACTTTCCTGGCACTCTCCCTCTCTCCTTTAGTAGGAATGGGCTCAGTTTTCCATTTTATTAGCTTCAATTGTGGCTATATTTGAATACAAGACCATGAGGAGATTGGTAAATGCTTACCAAGCTCATTCAGCCCAAGGCTTATTATTAGTTTACATTTCAGTCAAAAGATTTAGCAAGGATTTTTGTAATTTTCTTGGCCATTTTTTTTGGGGGGGGGCAGAAAGAATAAGAAACAATAAAAATTGCAAATATTTCATGTGTATTGATTGCATCCTGTGACAGCTGCTGAGGAGCCTTTTTGACATCTAGGGTCACAGCCACCCATTAATCTCTTGGCTAAAATCATGGTAAAAATGGAGCTAATAAAGTCATGTCAATTCTTTGTAAGTTGACTGAGTTATCAGATTTAGAAATAAAGCCTGTATTGCTATCCTTGCTATTTAGCACTTTACCACACTTAATGCAGAAAATAAGATTTTGCTTTCTATATTAACCTTGTTTGAACTTGAGCCATTCAGGCTGGCAGCTGTGTCCTTGCCAAATCCTCTTATCTCACCAATTTTCAAAATAAGTGGTTATTAACCTTTCAGGCAGCAAGTTTAAGATCCCCAGTACTCTACTTCCCAACCTTCATATCTAACTTTTGAATCCTTAGCAACATTCATGCAAAACCTTCCATTTAATTCCTTTAGTGCCATTATATCTGCCTAGAAGCATGGTAGTGAGAACTATGGATAGTAATGTTATTGGGGATAAGTGTTCATACAAGATGAGGCATGACCTCCTTACTCTTACCTTGTACTGGACACTTTTACAGCCAATGTGCATAATCAGTGGATCCTTGTTGCAAGCTCAGAAAAGCAGATCAAAGTTCAAAACAACAAGCCACTGACAATTTTGTTTTGAGAAAAGTGCCTTGTTTCCATCAGGCAAGTAGGAAAACTGCAAACAGTCATGGACCTCAACCTTAAAAACCCAAGCAAGATTTAATTTCTCATACAAATACAGATAGCACCAATGCGAGGAAACCCATGTGGTCACAAGGAAGAATACAAATTCCAGGTCAGAACTGAACCTGGAATTGCCAAAGCTGCAAGACAACAGCTTTGCTAAATGTGCCACCCTAGGTATTTCACTATTTTTTAAATTTTCAAAATGCACATCCTAGCAACAGAAGTACTGATAACTAAAAACAAGCAGGCATCTTCCTGCAGAGACTGCGAAAACTACTTGCATTAAATACTCAGAAGGAATCTCAGCTGTAGTTTAAATGCATTATATTTTGCATATTGACTTATACACAACCCAAAGTTCACCATCCACTCTCCTCCCAGTCCTAGCAAAACATTGCTCCAACATTAAGGCTCTTTAATAAGCACTCAGTTAGCAAAACTGCTTTCACACGTTCCAAGTTTTCTAGATTTTGTTCTATTTAATAGATTGTACAAGGCTCAATTCTCAGAGCCCATCCACCTTCTATAAAAGGAAAAAAGATCTCCCCATCCAAATGGGAATTGGAGGTGAAAAAGGGTAAAAACTTCAAAAAGCCCCCCCCCCCCCCCCCCCCCCAAAAAAACCAAATGCACTTGAAGGCAGGCAGACAAGAATGTTGGTTTATCTACTAGGAATGTAAATTAACCAAAGTAATCTTTCCACATGACATCAACAAACTAGTATACATTCCATCTCTGATTGCTGAATCAGAATCTGCAAAGATCAACCCAAAATACAGTTTAGCCATCACATCCAATATTCATGTAAAACCTGGCACCTATTCCATTAATATCAGGTTATTCTTAAACTGTGATACCAGAAAGGTTTTGACAAAAGGTAAGTGGACAAATTTATGCTGCTGTTTCCAAACTAAAGTTTGTCTGACCCAATGATTACAAACAATAGTCTCAAATATTGCAAAATAGTGGAGCTTTTAACCGTGGAATGGAAGTGCATCATTCTGAATACCTTGAACAGAAATGGAGGCAAACTTACACCCTGCAATTTAATGAAAGTCATGACAATGCTTTGGAAAATACAATCTTGCAAAATCACTATCCTGACCATTTTAACTACACCTTAGTGCATTTCCAATCTGAAATTTACCCAATAACACTAGGGGGAAAAACCTTTACCATTAACAATCTAGTTTTTCCATGAAACAACATTTACATAATTTGAAGGTCAATGTAACCATTCTTGCAATGTTATCCTGAAAATCATTAGTAAATGGAAATACAAGCTGGCTTTTAGGAATAACATGGCACGAATAGCAGCATTCTTGGTAGAATTTTTATTATATAAAGAGTTCAACTTGTGTTCATGGGATCCAATTGCAACTCTTTAGTTTAAAATTACAGGTTCCTCAATCCACACCATGCAGTAATCTTGTAACTGATGAATACTGGATTCTAGTACAGCCAGTGAAAGTTCCATAAAAATTAAGTGAACAAGGTCAGTCCCTCAACCATTGTGGCAAAGAACGTGGAGTTATGTTGATGTAGAGAACGTCTTCCTCTTTCATGACATACTACAAAAGAGATCTTTTACATCAAAAGGACAATATTACTATTTCTCCAATTTAACATTAGGAAACCAGTCTGGATTTTGTTGTTTCTGAAGACACATGTATAGATTTGGGGAGGGGGGCAGCAAGTATTAACTATGAAGGCACAGATGTCATGGGCATTTTAAAGAAAATGCAGCTTGTACAAAAATACCTTCCAGAAAACAGTTAAAATAGCTGCAGGAAATCAAGCCAGCTAAGGCACTAAATGTGTTCCAAAATCAGGTGAACATCAAAGACCAAGACAACAGCATGCAACTGACAATCATACTCCAGCAGGCAAATTATTGAGGAAAAGTGCCAAGCATTTGGAAGAGAGCAACCTTGTTACACTTATTTGCTAGCTTCATTTAATCTCTTCTCCAATTGTTTTCTCTTGTTCCTCCATCTCTTCTGTTCCCCGACTTCAGTTCTGAAGAAAGTTATCTGAAATTTTAGATCTCGGGAAGTTGAAGTAGGTAGTGGAGTTCCCGTTAAAACTTAACTGGAAATGGCAAATGAACCCCATGAAACTTCATTAGAACAGAAGCCAGCCACAGCAAAAAAATTAAAATTAGCTACAACTGTAGATTTACTTATTACAATTCATAACTAATGTTGCCATTTAGATATAACAGGTTGAAAGAATACAAAGTGTGTTAAAGCTTAAATAGAACAATCACACTACACATATGGGAAACTGTTGATCTTGTGCACCTTCAATTAACAGCACAAAGGGATTCTTGTTGGTCCTGTCAACATCCCATTTCAAAGATGTATTGAAAACGATACACTTCATCAAGTAAAATTTAAATGGCAAGGGTAGAAAGGAAACTAGAGAGTATATTAAGTATAAAAGTTAACACTAACTGCTGTCCCAAAGTCAAACAAGCTTTGCAAAAAGCCAATCTTAAATCACTTGCTTTTAAATGGTTGGCTATATTTGTGTCATATTAATACCATTATATAAAAAAATCTAACATCATTTAACCTCCTCTCCCTGCTCATTCCTCATTTAAACTATAACTTTGCCAATGAAATTGACTTGGTAAACTTTCTCAACATTTGTACAAGGCATTTTCAAATTTTGAAATATTCAGTAGAAATTGGAGCTTTTAATGTACAATTAGCACACTGACATAATAATGAAGTAGAAATTTTCTTTTGATAAAGTTTGCTGGGTGCATGTGCCATTTTCTACCACTACTTTGAAAGCTGTATAAATGTGGAACATCAGTTTACCAAAAGGATGAAATGATTTACAGTTACCAAACAACTGGTATCTTTATACTTGCACTTCATTAACAATTCAATTAGTGACAAGAGAAACTAGCACCAGTGGGGCCTTTAGCTTTTCAGGCAGAATGTGCTTTTCTTTCTGGTAAAGCAATTTCTTTTAAGTTAGAAAAATACAGACAACACATGTTGCCATAACTGAACAAATTGTAAATTGTTGAGTTTAATTTGAACCAGGGCACAAAAGCTGGCTTCTGACTATAACACAAACACACGTACACACTGCCATGAAACCAAAGCATTCAAATGAACTGGGTTATACATTACTTTATCTGATTTACTCCAATGGTTAGTGCAATTCTTTGTGATACTCAGAATGGGGCTGTAAGAAAAGATGTGCAATTCTGCACGAAAACTTCCCCTCATTTTCCACACCAACCCACAAATCAGACCTCTTTTCAATCCAAATTCTTATTACAATGCTTCCTGAAAATATTAAAGGAAACTTCATTGTACTGTAGGCAGTATATGAATTATAAAAGTTTGTGTACGTTATACAAACTTAACACTAGCAAACTGCAGACAAAAGTTTGAGAATCTCCATATTGTTTTGCTGCTTTGTCCCATATGATGGCAACATCCAAAATATCATAAAAATGGAGATATAAAATTGGAAAACATTGTGCATGAGAAATTTATATCTTCTAGGATGTTAGCAGCTGTTCGATTGGTTAGATGCAGTTTATCGGACGGCAAGAAGGCAGGCTAATCCAGCTATACCAAAGCCAGCAACCGTTATCAGCATGTTTCGTACTGTTGACTCTTGCCAGTGGTCATCGCTGCTGAAGAATCTGAGAAATCCTTCCTATCAACACAAGAGAGATAGTGGTTCAAGAAGTCAATTTTTCCAAAGGCTAAATTAATGTACAAGGACAATTTTCCCCAAAAGATTCAAAAATGTCTGCAGGAATATAGAATGGCAATTCCCTTCTGTAGATGCCCCAAGACAGGATGCTGTCATTCTAATGAAAAATGATAAAGTCCAATTATAAATACTAATCCCAGTATATCCTGACTTTGCATTTATAATCAAACCCTTAGGAACAGGATTGCTTGCAACCAAAGCATCTTCAAATTTTAGAACCAAATTAAAACCTGCCCCCACCACAAATTCAGTTACATTTGAATAAGATATCCCTGGCAGATTGCAGAATTAGATACACCAAGGCAGCTAATAACAAAAAATCCTTTCAAAGAACATTTCAACCATATTTACTTTTTTTTGGGGGGGGGGGGGGGGAAGGTAGCAAAGAAATATAGATATAGGGCCCAATTCTATTCTCAACTCCAGACCTAAAAAGGTGGGCACAAAAACTCAATATAATGCTTTAAACATATCATTTGTATGCTCCTAGATCAGTTTCAAAGCTCATGCAGAAATCAACTCCATTCAGAAAAAAGGAAAAGGCCAGGCAGCTGTGTTTGCTTCAAGATCCTCACTCAATATCATGCATTGTGTATGAATAAGCCCAGCTGGTGTATTTGTGTATTGTCTGCCAGATGTCTATGTAAATTTGCCCAGCCCATATTTCTTCAGGCACTTTATTCACCTTATTACTACCTTTGAAAAAAATCATGCCACATCTACTAAATGCCATTTGGATTCAGATCTTTCCAAGGAGATAGTTTAAATACTCAAGTTAAAAAATGATAATGATCAATATTACATTAAAGTATATTCTTTTCCTTGTACTGAATTAGGTTCAAATTTACAGTTAAATTGTTTTTTGTACAATCCCAAAATGCAGATTAAAATTTTTATCTAGTATGCAACTTGTCAATTATGCTGCACCACGTTCTCCATGGCTCCTTTATGACTGTGACCAGAGAAAAATGCAAAACATTTTCCTGATGGCATCTTACCAAATTAAGGTTCTTCTCACACATAGAAGTTTATTCATGACTAACATCACAGTTAGCAATACATTAATACTGCAATGTTTACAAAGGTATTGAGAAATGCAACATACCTTAGATTTTTTAAATTCACAAGCAGGTTAAATAAAGCCTGCATTCATAAAGAGGGCAAGACTTACAAATACCAGGTAACAGGAGGCAGTTTTATATTCATGACTAACATTGCATTTAGCAATACAATAGTACTGCAATTTTTAAAGTAGTATTTGAGAAATGCAACATGCCTTAATTTTTTTTAAATCACAAGCATTAAATAAAGCCTGCATTCATAAGAGGGCAAGACTTACAAATACCAGGTAACAGGAGGCAGTTTTATATTCATGACTAACATTGCATTTAGCAATACAATAGTACTGCAATTTTTAAAGTAGTATTTGAGAAATGCAACATGCCTTAATTTTTTTTAAATCACAAGCATTAAATAAAGCCTGCATTCATAAGAGGGCAAGACTTATAAATACCAGGTAACAGGAGTCAGACATTCAAAATAAACTGCTTCCCCCTGGCTATTAATACCTTGGATGTGACAGACAAGTGCCTTAATCACACCCAATACTCCATCAGGACCTGAATGTTAATCTGCTGAGAGGGTGATGTGGCACCTCAGTACAAAGCTCAGGGACAGAAATTAAAAATCTTTTTGTCTGCCTGGCTTTCACAATTTGGCTGTAAGAGAAAAAGTGCATACCCTGATTACAGCCATCCGCATTTGCAAACTCAACATCAGTCACCAAGGGCTAGGCGAGAACGCATATTTTAAACCTTTATCTCGCCTTTGTTCAGATCCTCCCTTTCAATGAGCCAGATCAGGGAGGGAGAAGCAGCACACGTCCAATATTCATTGCTCCATTGGAGAAACAATGCAGACTCGTCCTTCAACCCTCTCCGGATCCCAAAGCCCAGGGATGGAGCTGGCCAAGGGGATGGGTCCCATTGCACAGTGAATACAGGACAGCTGCCCGGGCTGCAGTGAGAGAAGGAGCAGATCATGGGCGGAGGAGGAGGAGGAGGAGGAGGAGGGGGGGGGTGAGGAGGAGGAGGAGGAGGGGGGGGGGGGTGGGGAAGAAAGGAGGCTCTCGTACAAACGCAGGAAGCGGGTGTAAGGCCAAGCCCAGGCCCCCCCGGTCTCTTACCCAGCCACCGTTCTGCTCGATCCACTCCCGCCGCTCCTTGCCCAGGTAGTTGGCCACACACTCCGCCAGCGTGTCCAGAGGGCCGGGCCCAGCCTCGGGGCACATGTCGATACCCGAGTCCCTGAGGTGGCGGCACAACACGCCGGCGAAGGCGAAGATGCTCACCACCCGGCCCCAGTTCATCTTCTCGTCGGCCGACATCTCCTCCACCACCCGCTGCAGGAAGCTGGCCGCTGCCGCCGCCGTGTCCTCGGCCGCCGCCTGTCTCTCGGGCTCGGCTGCCCCGCTCCGCGACACGGCGCAGAACTGCAGGCCGTTCTCCAGGCGGCTCTTCATGCTGCTGAAGGCGGCCTGGTGCTGCTCCACCATCTGGTCGGCGACCTTGCGCAGGGTGAAGGCCGCCTTGTTGGGCGGCCTCTGCCCCCGGCTCGGGCTCAGGGTATGCTGCAGGTAGTCCCGGGCCAGCACCAGCGCCTGCTCCCTCATCACCGCCGCCTCCGAGTCAGGCATCGACTCCGCCGCTCCCCCCGACCCCAGGCCGCTTCCCCCCCCAACACACACACCCGCGCTGCTGTTGCCCCGGTAACGGCCGCCGGTCTCAACCGCCCGCGCTGGTTGCCCCGGGGACAGCTCGCGCTCCTCTTCCCCCTTGATCCGACCCCTCCCGCCCCGACGGTTGCTCAGCGACGCCTCCACTTCCTCTGCCCGAGACCGCCTGCCAGGGCCCTTTAACCCACGTGTCACCGCCTCACTGTGACGCAGGATGACGTCACCGCAAGCCCCGCCCCCCCACCGGGTGGCTGTTCCTGCAGCATGTCAACCTTGTGCAGTCGCCCGCACCGTGCCGGGCATTCCTCCCCCCCGCCGCCCCATTCTCAGCCGTGCAAAGGTCCCAGTCACGCACCCCAGTCCTCATCCCCCTCGGAACCCAAAGTGTGCATTCCCACCCCACCTCCCAAATCTCAGCTCCCCCCAGGACCCATGCACTCCCACCTTGACCACACCAGTCCTCACTACCCAACACCCACACAATGCCATGCACTCCCACCTTGACCACACCAGTCCAATTCCTTTCCCACAGATGCTGCTCGACCCGCTGAGTTCTTACAGCAGATTGTTTGTTGCTCCAGATTCCAGCATCTGCAGTCTCCTCTCTCCACTGCCCAGTTCTCACCCCTGCACGTCCCAGTCATCCACCCCAGTCTTCATCCCTAAGAACCCAAAGTGTGCAGTCCCACTTCCAGTAATTCTCATTCCCCCAAGGACCCACACAATGCCATGCGTTCCTTCCTTCACTACCCAATTTTCACCACCACAAAGCTCCATACAATGTCATGCACTCCCACCTTGACTATACCAGTCCAATTCCTTTCCTCCAACAGATGCTGCTTGACCTGCTGAGTTCTTCCAGCAGATAGCTCATTGCTCCAGATTCAGATTCCAGCATCTGCAGTCTCTTTTGTCTCATCACCCAACAACCCAGACAATGTTGTGTATTCCCACCAACCCACCCCACCCCCACACTGTTTCCCTCTTTCCAGGACCACACAATACCATGCATTCCTACCCCAATCCATACTCCTGCAAAAGTCTGCACTCTACTATGTATTCCCACCACACCCCAAACCTAACACTAACAAATGTCTGCATAATGCCATGCAAGCCCAAATCCCACACCAATTTTCACTGCTGATAAGATCCAAACTCAGCCAGGAACATCCAACCTGTTAACCCTCGCCCCAGGCCAACTTCATCTGCTGCTTCAAGGATTTCAAAAGGGATGCCATGCACCAGGAAATTCACATTATGTTGCAAATAATTGAGCAAATCAGCAGGAATTATCGCAAAATGTTGCACTTTGACAGATGCCCGGTCAACATTAGATACCCCATCAGCAATTTCCGAGGTCAGGCAGACTTGCAATTTTTATGAGTTTTGCTTCTCTTTCCCTTCCTTTTAAAGTAGCATTTTTAAGCAATTGTCCAGATGAAGCAGATTCAGTTTCAGAATTTCAGGTAAAGATCAATGGAACAGAAAATATGTCCAGTTTTATAACAGACTCAATCCATTATATCAGATTATTGCCTAATCAGCATCATTAAAAATGACTTCTAATTGTAAGAAAATACTATAAATTCAGCTTGTTTGCAATGTGGATCCATGGATTTGTTGCAGGAAGATCCTTATTAGCCAACTTCCTTATTGTTTTATGGTGTAAATGACTTCTGGGAATTAAGGAAATTCCCACGGCCTGATGCTTCTCAGTTTTGAGATGATATTTTCATTATGTTTTAATCCAGTGAGGACACAGGGAGAAATCTAGAGTTGGATACACCAGCAGTACTTACTAATGAAATATGTTGAATGGCACGTCCGAGGGATCTGTGTTGTAGCCTCCACTGTTTCAAGTTAACACTGATGAATAGGCTAACAGGTTACAACAAATTTGCAAACCGGGCTGGACATTTGCCTCTGATGCATGTGAAAGGTCTGTACTCTGTGAAAATGAATGGGTATTTATCACACAATACTGTTCAGCGATCTGTACTCCCCCAGGTTTAGTATTATTGGGCACATTGTAAATGGAGGCCCTTTCCCTAATATCCTGAAGAACTCCCATGTACTCAAGGATCATGTGGTAAATCTCTTAGATGACTGCTATTCCAAACCTCCTTTTGATGATTGCCATTCCAACTAATTTGCCCTAAATGTTATCCATTATAGTTTCCGCAACTCTGTGGATTGGCTCTTTGTGAGCTACATAGAAGGTCATCATATAAATTAAACAATATTCTCTGCCAGACCATTACAAAAGTCTCAATAGATCGAATAGATAGTATTGAAATAACTATCAAAGATGCTGTTGAAAGAGATCTAAGGGTTTAAGCGACTTGGAACTTCTAACACTGTGCATGAAAAAAAGTCTGAAGTGGTCAATTTCACCTGGTATAGTGCCCTAATCAGACTACCAAGGTACTGTGTCAACCTCTGGAGACTAAGGCACAAAGGGGATATCCAGTGATTCAGAGAACAGCTGCAAGACTGATCCCCAGCTCTTGGCAACTGAGGATAGATTTCAAAATATGCAGCCTAGCCAATCTAATCCATATTTAAGCAAATTATTCTGAAAGTTAATTTTGTTTACATCAATTTAGATTTTAATCACATACAGGCTGCTTTCAGTGAGACTGCTTGGATTTTATTCTCATGTATACATGCTGAAATATTAGTGCTGAGGGCTTCAAGGCTAATCACTGCAGAGTGGAGTTGATGGGCTCATGAAGGAAAAAAGTTCACGAGAAAATCAGTTGCAGAATGGGATTGATCTGAAAACTGGCATTGACCCTATGGATTGAATGGACTCCTGCTGTGATGTAAGAGAATACAAGACTACAACGATGCGCATGGGTGCAAGGATTGCTGTGTCCATTCTTTTTAATGAATGAATTTATGGACAAAAGATATTCCTCAGTCGGTTAACAAAGACATCAGCCTAGTGAAGAACGACAAGAAGATGGAGCTAGGTAGGTGATGGGGAGGAGTGGAGTTGGGAGACAGAGGCAGGTGGAGGCAGATAAAACAAAGCAGGTAGAGCCAGGTGGGGTGAGGTGTGTCACAAAATATGCACTATCACTCTACTCCCCATGTTCTCATTAGTAGAATTTAGTATAACCTAGAGTCATAGAGTCAAACAGCACCGAAACAGGCTCTTCGGCACAACTGGTCCATGCCGACCAAGATTCCCATCTAAGCCAGTCCCATTTGCCCGTGTTTGGCCCATATCCCTCTAAGCCTTTCCTATCCATGTAACTGCCCAAGTACCTTTTAAATGTTGTTAATGTGCCTGCCTCAACCGCTTCCTCTGGCAGCATAAGCTGTTAGGTAAATTTGTAAGATTTAAAACATTTGACATTATTTAAAATATTATATGTGCCATTTATTATTTTTTGGTACATTTCAAAAGATTTGCACAAGTGTTCACCAAAAGAACTGTTGAAATATTCACAAAACAATTACAGAAACAGAACCAAAATCATACAATTGATCCAACAGAAAATAAGTGCTTTAACAAGGGTCCTTCAGAGAGTCAGAAGGCCTTACTTTTTGCCTAGATCTCTGTAAATATTGCACTTCTTACGAAATGAATTAAAATCTTGAAAAGTTCACAGTGCATTTAAATCTACTGCATTGGATTACATCAACATACCACTTTAAACAACAACTTTGATTAGATTTTCTCCTGCTGCAATATGTGTAGTTTTCAAACAGTCAATGTCTACAGACCTAACCCAGACTTGTCATCTGCTACTGAAACATTATTTTACAATTCCGTGTATCAAAAACAAAAAAAGTACTCTGACAAAATGAACATGCTGAGCTTTAAACAAAAGAGAACTTTGCCACCTAATAGTACTGTAACTATTCAGCACGATTCATATTGCATAATATACGTACATATATTCCGGAAAAGATGAGTTTAAATAGATTCTCTACATTTTTCATTGTCTAGTCCACTAATTAACCATAAGATTATCACGTGTAGTTATTTTTAGCAATAAAACATAGGTAAATAGTGCTTTGTAGCAATCTTTTGAAGTGTCTGTCTCCAATATAGCCGCCACTTTGACTCAACAAAGCATTACGATTTTTATTTTGTTCCAGAGCTTTTCTTTAAGCCTATTTTTTCTTCAACAAAATGTGAACTCAAAGGCATGGGAAAATGGGAGATTTAATATAAATTGTATTTAATAACATTTAAAAATGCTAAAATAATTAGGAAATGTGGAAACCAACTACTGAATGGTATTTTGGAAAAGGCGGCAGCTACTTCTAAATATTTTGTTTGGTACAAGTGCAACTGAATTATGATACCAATCCATGATTACATAAAATCCTGCCAGGTTTTTTAAATAATGATATAATCACTACAGACTCATTTAAATGTCACAATCCCCAATATTCGCACATTTCCTAAAGCAGACACAAGATCTAGGAGTTGAGCCATCATACTGCAAATGTCAAGAAATCCTGGAATGGAAACTTCATTCAGAATCGGAGGATCAACTCCAGGAAGTTTTAAGCCCAAATCTGCAAAACAAAATAATAAATAAAAATCAAAGTTTTATTGGTTTGTGCTGGTAAAACAGCAAAAAGTTAAGGGTAATCAGTTTAGACAACTCGTGTATTTTGAAATATTTGGAGTTCACGTAGAAAGTTTCTTTAATGTGTTAACTCCAGGATAAACATGAAACCTTTGACACAAAACTGGTTTATAATTTCACTAGTCTAAAGTGTGGAAGAAATATTCCTGCATGGGATGTATGGAGACTCTATATACCACAGAACTATAAGTCAAGGGAAACTAATTGGTGATTGGAGATGATTACAATGCAGAAAAGATGTAGTCTGACTGACATCTCAGGTGACTTCACAAGCTGTGAGTGTCACCTGAAATAAGTTCACTGTTTATTTCATGGTTTGGGAAAAATATACTTCCAGCCAGGATTATTCAATTCTTGTGGGAGTAGTTGGCTATCTGTAAAAAGACCAACTTTCAGTCTGTCCATATAATCAAAATGCAACAATATTCATACCTTAACATCATGATATCAATGGTATCGAATTTCAAGAGTGGAATTCAATGCATGTGTGTTATTACATCACCAAGTTAGTGCCTAAAAGAGAGAATGAATTTACGTCTCTCCAATAATCGACTGATGTGTGACCATCATGCATGTGTGTCATTCACTACCATTTTAATCTGAAAATTCATCAGTGATCACAAACCTGTCACTGTTAGACTAAGATCTGTTCAAACCAGGCATGTGAAATCACAATGCCGGCCTGGATGTGCGGACCGATGGTTTGGCCGTTGCCAAAATAAAATGGTTGATCCATTGGCTCTCATGGTAGCAGCAGCCACTGCTATTTGCTGTCAGCCCTCAGTGCCTTGTCCAATGTGAGCTGTTCCTCTTCTAACGTTGGTTCTCAGGTGTGGGTTTTAGAATAGAAGTGGGGTATTTGAGAACAGAACAGGACTTGCTCTCAATTTCTCCCCTGAGCACAAGGTAAAAACTTTTCCCATTCAATATTAAATATGTGAGAAAACTAGGCCATGCAATCCTTCAAGCTTGTTATGCTGTTCATTGGTGTACATACTATACAGAAAATAATAACCAAAACACAAACCCTCAGAGTATGATCCCATGATCCTGAGGAGAAGGCAGTGCCATCAGGGGAAACTCGTAAAGTGCTGACTCGGTTCTCGTGCCCAAAGAGGATTGATACCCTGGTTCCCTTCAATACATCCCACACATTGATGGTGTAATCATTGTAGCCAGCGAACAAGAGTCGGCCTGCAGAAAAGTCCAAATATATTACTTCATTATAGGAACAGGAGTCAGGTACTCAAATCCTCAAACCTGCGCCGCCATTCAATACTATCAAGGCTGATCCAATGGTAATCATGACTCTGCATTCCTACCGATCCCTGGCAATCTTATACCCTCTTGTTTATCACATCTATCTACCTATGCCTTCAAAATATCATAACACTCTACTTCCATCCCTCTTGGAGGGATAGAGTTCCAAAGACACATGCTCCTCTGAGAGAAAGAAAGTCTTACCCCATCTCTGTCTTAAATGGGCAATCCCTTAGTTTTAAACAATGACCCTTAGTTCTAGAAATGAAAATCAAAAAACTGCAGATGCTGGAAACCTGAAATAAAAATAGAAAATGCTGGAAACACTCAGCATGTTAGGAAGCGTCTGTGGAAAGAGAAGCAGAGTTCACATTTCAGGTCAAAGATCCTTCATTGGAACCTGGTCTAGATTCTCCCACAACAGAAAACATCCTCTTCACATCCACTGTGTCAAAATCCCTCAAGATCTTACATGTTTCCTTTAGTCACCTCTCACTCTTCTAAACTCTAGTGCATACAAGCCTAGCCTGTCCAAACTTTCTTCATTGGCAACCCATCCATTCCAGGAATTGGTCTAATAAATGTCTTAATGGTTTCCAATAATAAGACCAATAGTGGATACATTACTCCAGATATGCTCTTACCAAAGCCTTATGTAACTGATGCATAACCTCCCTCTTTTGTATTCAATTCTCCCAGCCATAGATAATAACATTATGTTAGCTTTCAGAATTACTCGCAGCAATGGGCTGGTGGAACAAATTCATTGGGTATAGCTAATTCAAAGGCCAATTCTCCTTTTACTGTGGCCAGAAATGACTGTTCCTCAGGCGCAGCAAGCTGGGTGAAGGGATGCACCTCCCCATGGAACATTATTGAGCATACCCCAACAATAGGTGTTCAGCCAACCAGCTGGAGTGGAAGACTCTTTAGTTAGCAACAAACAAAATGCTAGAAGAACTCAGAGGGCCAGGCAGGATCTATGGAGGGAAATGGACAGCCGTCGCTTTGGGTCGAGACCCATCAAAACTTCTCCCAACAGTTTTCCCTCCATGACTTACACTTTACCCTCTCTGCCATGCATTGATACTTTCTGGCCCTCTCTCTTTCTGGCTTTTTGTTTTAGCCTTTCATCCCATTTAACTTTCCCCATCTTGCATCTCAGTGAAAGGATATCTGAAGAAAAAGTGCAAGGGCTGACACAGTTACCCAAACCAACAGGGAGGGTCTTCGGGTCTATCCCTGGTCACACCAGAAATAAATGGTGGCGGTTGGTGTTTATCATAAACAATAAAATCCTCCTCCCCACAACAATTAAAAAGCTCATGATTTTATCACTATTGCCACTGACAATTCCCCCATTCTCAAACTCCCAATTTCTTTGACAAGGAGGCAAGAGGATGGGGACAATCAGAAGGTCACTGCACCTAACGTGTGTTTCTCAGTCCCCTTTAGAAAATTACACAGACCATTAAACTTTACTAAAAGCTAATGCTTCAGCTCAGCAGTCCTGTGCTGCTGCCACTAGACTAGATGTCTCACATTGGAACTACAAGCAAAATGAATAGCATTTTGTGCAATGACTCAAATCTATTTAGAATAAATAAGATGGATTGAAGAGTGTCTCAGCCCTTGACTTTAGATTCTGCTGAACCTTGCTCCAGGTTAAATAGTTCACCTCACTGGGAGTAAATGGCATTTCCTTTTCACTGCTGTCATCAACATGTTTTTGTTCTCAGCCATGGTTAAAATGAACAAAAATATTTGGCTTGGAAACTCCCCATAAGGTTAAAATCCTGAGAACTACCAATAATATTTTGAACTGGATTGGTCATTGGACCTTTTTTCTGGGCTTTTGGGAATATTTTTTTGTGCAGCAGTACAGTAAGCATCAGATTTGTTTTACAGGTTCAAAACGTTTCCATAAGGCACCAGGCAGCAGTGAAATTTAAGGGATCTGTTTATTTTATAGGTTACAATGATTAACACTTTGCTGGTGCTTTTCTGTGATAGCTCGATCAATTTCCCTTTCGACTGAGGCTGCCTCTTGAGCAGTTCTGGTAGCCTGTGAATTTCCCAGGTTCGGTTGATTTCCTTGAGGAGAACGGGCGGAAACTCCTGTGGAGCTTTGAGAGAAAAATCAGGTCAGCTGGCACTGCTCAGCAGCAGTGTAAGGTAAGTATGGAGCAGAGGAATAGCACTTGGCTCTTTGGATTCAATCTCAATAACTTCTTGACATGCTACAATAGCAGTATTTGTGATGCATGGAGAATAATGAACATCAGTGTCCACATGGTACCAGAGAAAGACCTCATCCGGAAGGAGAGAAAGCTTCACTGATGCCTACTTCCAACCTCTCCTTGAAGCCAGGAGGAATGTCTGTCAGGTATGGATGCCCACAAACCTTACAGTAATGACTGCTTATCGCTTGGGAGGTGGCATTGCTAGCTGCCTCAGACCCAGATCCACAGATATGAAGGCAGAAGAGGACAAAAAAATGATGCAGCACATCCTACAGTGTCAAGAGCATGGTGATTCCAGCATGTTAGGGTTGTCAGGGTTTAACAGCTGCCATTAGACTAGTGATGCCACTGATCTGGGGGCTGTGGATTCAGGGGCTGGCGAAGTGGATACCACCAGCCATGACCTACCTGACCCAGAAATCTCTTGGCCCAGTAGCATGTTCCAGGCCTCCAGCTCTCCCCTTCATACCAGTAGAAGTGAGAAGGTGAGAGCAGGTCCTGGAGAACACTACCACTTGCAGTTCCATCTTCTACCACCCAGACCTCCAAGCAGCAGCAATTATTCGTAGCACCAGAATAGGTGATAAAGAGGTACATGGGACACAAAAGAGTCACAGCCTCGGAAAAAAAACAAGGTGATTCATTGGATTTTGCAATTATTGTGGGAAAAGAAACATGGCATCACACATAAGAACAGTTGGATTTGTCTAACGCTGAGACCTGTAATGCATGACTACGATTCTCAGCATGCAAAAGACACACTGGTCTATCAGAGAACCAGGTTCCCAGCCAGTGGTTGATAGGTGGAGGGGGCATAGGCACACTCTGCTGTTGCAGTTGAATGGACAGTGATTAGCAGCCACAAGAGACAAAGGACCAATGAATGGTACAATGGTTACTGCTTGGATACTTGGTCCATCTGCAGAGTAACCCCTCCATGCCATCAGCTGGTCAGTGTTGTAAACTTTCTTCTCGAGTCTCCTCAAACACACAAACACATATGCAGAGGAACCTTTGTGATTGACAGTTGCTGAGAGCTAATCAAACAACCTCTTAGACTCAAGCAACCATTGTCCTGCAACGTGCCATCACTATTAACACATCCCTCCAGCAAGCCAATCAGAAACAATGGAGCAATGGAAATATTTTTTTCACTTGACATATTAATTAGCAGCACCAATTGAATATTTGTCCTATTGTGAGCAGGTGGGACCCAAGCAACCCCACAAAACATTGGAAATACTTTCTTTTTCACACCTGAAGCAGAGGGTTTGTCTCCCTATGTGGAGGAGGCTGAGATCAGCCATGATGTTAATGAATGGCAGGGTTGGTTCAAGCCTGGCGCATTCCTACTGCTATTTCTGATGTTCTCAGAAGTTATAACTGGGATCTCCCTGGGGTTTGCTCTGGAATCTCCAGGAATTTATGAAAATAACCAACTTTCAAGAGCTTGAGAATTTTGGCCTCCATCCCCAACAAATGGAATCTGTTGCTTGGAGCTGAGGAGCTCAGGCTGTCAGCTCCCTCGAAAGGTTGTTACATACAGAAATCTGGAGATGATCTGTCCCCTGAGTGAGTACCAGCCTGATGACCTGCTCCATACAGCCAGAGTCCCTCGATCTAGAAACTACACCCCAATACCTTCATCACAGACCACTCCTTCCTGAATGACTGTTCTGAATGAAAAATGAACAAAATGTAACCAGGCACCAAATACTAAAG
Source organism: Pristis pectinata (assembly GCF_009764475.1). Taxonomy (NCBI): domain Eukaryota; kingdom Metazoa; phylum Chordata; class Chondrichthyes; order Rhinopristiformes; family Pristidae; genus Pristis; species Pristis pectinata. The sequence continues at coordinate 14,835,582 of NC_067432.1, forward strand.
AAGAACATTCACCTCCTAACATTTGCATTTAAATACTTTGTAGTTTGGTTTTATTCTATCCAACAGTGAACAAGCACAGGAACAGGCCCTTTGGCCCAATGAGTCCACACGGACTATCAACCACACATTTACACCAATCCCCTCATCCTCTGCCCCTCACTCCTTTCAGTCTGTCAATTCTCCCTCTCTCAGCTATTCTGTTATTGTCACTTTAGCATTTCCTTTTGCATTACTTCAGGTTGCACTACTACCTTTGCACCATTCTGTTGTTTTGCACTCATCGCTGTATTTATTATTACCATGTACACTGTTCACTCTGTGAGTTTCAAGCGAGCAAGGACTTTCATTGCACCCTGGTGTGTATGACAATAAACTGATAACTAGTTCCACTTATCACCTTCCTTACTAATCAGATTCCAGCACCCGCAGCCTCTTGTTTCCACTCATCACCTTCCAGCTTCAGTCTCTACCCAACCCTCTCCTCCCCCCACCTGGCACCACCTGCCCATTATTTCCCTCTTCACCTGCTTCCACCTATCACGTGTCGGCCCCTGCCTCACCCCTCCCTCTCACCTCTTTATACCGGCTATCTCCCCTCTACACTCTCAGTCCTGATGCAGGGTGTCGACCTGAAACGTCGACTATCTCTTTGCCTCCGCAGATGCTGCTTGACCCGCTGAGGTCCTTCAGCTGTTTGTTTTTTGCCCCACAATGCAGCATCTGCAGTCTTTTATTTCCTTATATTAAATCCCATTTTCTTTATTCTCCCCACATTCTCACCAGCTCCCTCCAGATTCTATCACTCACCTACACACTAGGGGCAATTTACAGTGGCCAATTAACCAACCCACCCGTAGGTCTTTGGGATAAGGGAGGAAACTGGAGCACCTACGTGGTCACAGGGAGAATGTGCAAACTCCACACAGACAGCACCCAAAGTCAGGATTGAACCTTTTCATTGCAGACAGGAAACAAATGTAAACAAAGTATTAACTTTGAGGCTATTCAGCTAATTTTCATTAGCAATTTATGCTTAACAGCTCTGAATAAATGTTCAGAAACCTTGGAAGCTTTGTATAGAAATCTGGCACCAAGAGTTCAGAATGTCATTTATAATATTTTCTTTGTTCACATACATATCCATCACTCTTGTGTATCATATTCTTGATTTGCAAACTAGAGGTACAGATCAGGAACATAAGAGGAATACTGGAACACCTGTTGACCTGTTCCTACTGCCAAATGGCATTGAAAGCAGTAGCCATTGCAATTAATCACATATCTTTTTGGATATTAAATTGGATTAGAAATAAATGTACAGCACAAGCATTGGAACACTGAAGGAGTTCAGATTTATAATCACTTCTCAGTACAGGCGACTCCCTCTTAAGAGAGGGTTTGCGTTCCCAGAAAAGGTTCCATATCGCAATTTTCCATGACTGGAAGCAGCACCATCTGCGCATGCATCAAGAAAGGTGAGTTGAAAAATAATAAATTTTGTTTATTTATTTACTTTTTTTTCCCACATAAATTTAGTAAGAGCAAATTTTTATTCCATATCCCAGATTTTTTGATCATAATTTGTGAATTCCACATCGGAGAATTTCCATTAGCCAAACAGCTGTAATGTGGGGGTCACCTGTACATAGTATACCATTTGAAATTTGTGCGTTAATCTATTTTACCAAAGACTCACCACTGAGGGAGAAGTCCACACTGGAAGCACCAAAGATGATGCTGTCCTTTGAATATATAGCAACTTCTCTGTCAGCACGGAGATCATACAAGCGACACTGCAAAAAAGCAACAATCTTATTTAAATCTTGAATTTGAAGTTTGCTTTTGAAAACTATTGGAATTATTGGACCGTTTCAAACTGAACACTGAAGGAGACAAAGGAGTTTCAGTATAAAATAGTCCAATCCCTAACAGATATATTGTTTCAGCTGTCTGAAGGCTATGTATCTCTTTCTCCTTGCTGCCCTTTCTCCCCTCAAACTGGTCTTAATACAATCCAACCCCTCCAGTATATCACCCACATCCTTGTGACTCCCTGTCTCCTAACGCATTGCATTTGAAAGTTTCAACCTCATCTTCCAATCTGAACAATCGGACTCTACATCCACCTTACATTCATTCTCCCACCTCTCCCAAAGGGTGACCTTCTATTCTCTGAATCCAGCCTTCTGAGGCTTCTCCCAATTGTTAGCTTCGTTATTGGCTGCAAAAAATCAACAGCCATTCACTCATTAAAAATCAACAGGCACTTCCCCCAGAAAGCCCTTCTCCTCCTCCTCCCCCCCAACACCTCCTCGAGCTACTTATTAAAACATCTTGAAAGGCCTTTTTCCTGAGTATTCATACCTTGGCATCTTTGGAATATTCAGCCACTTATAAATCTGTTTCTGTTTCTTCATCTGTTTCTTCACCCTCTCAACGTTTCTCATTTCCCCACTGCACTTCTTCCTCTCCCAGATAAAATGTCCCGGAATCTCATGCTAACAACCTTATACAAATTGAAGCTGCTGATAAAATTTCACTGACATTGCCATCCAATGGCCCACCCTTCCCCACCACCACCATCCATGGGCTGGATATTTTTGTTTGTAACAATCAATGACGGAATAAATGATCCTCTGAGCTTGGTATGGACCTGTTATAAATATCCTTCCCTCAGCTCAATCCACACCAGTGTGTTTCAGGCCAAGAACCATTGGATTTCAGCTCAGCATAGGAATGCTTTTGTTGGTTCAAGCAATCTTCAGCTTAACTAGTTTCTAGGTTAGCTTCACGTGCACTGGTAATTTGTATTCCTGAACATTATGCGAGCGGTGAGCAGAGAGTATTCTTTTTTGATCTGCTTTCATTCTCTTACAACACCATTTTCCTTACTAATAAACTGATATCCCAGGTTAATCTAACCAGAGCCATCAAACAAAGAAAGAAACATACTAGAGGTACATTTTAATGCTTTTCACAAGCAAATTAAAAGCCGCCAAATTCTGTGGATTTTGATTTACTGTTGGGGACCTCACATTTCAAATTAAAATAAACTTACGCAGTTCAGTAAAATTCCAACTAGAATGAGCAATATTGCTCAACTTCTTTTAGCTTGGCATTTTTGTCTCTGAGTCATAAGGTTCCAATTCAGGCACTTGAGCTCAAAAGCCTAGGTTAATATTCCAGTGGAGCACCAAGACACTGCAGCACAATTCTCCGGATGAAATATTAAACTGATTTTTTTTCAGATGGATGTAAGAGATCCAATGGTACTCAATGAAAAAGCAGTGGGGCATTTATTGCTGGTAATAATGTTCAAAATTCATCCCTCATTCAACATTATAATACCAGATCATTTGGTTGTTATCACACTGCCAGACGTGTTTCCTCTATTGCAATAGTGATTTCAACACAAGGAGCGCAACTGATCTCCCAATCCTGTCCTCAAACATCATGACTACATAACAAGCAGCATGTCCTATTTCATCATATTTTCTACTTCAAAAAAGATAGAACGCTCAGAGAACACTGTCTAATCCAAACTTGTAAGACTCCAATGTATGCTAAACCTCTTAAAACATAAGATGAGTAACTTGGTTAAAGTGGAGGCTTTCTAAGCAACTTTGCAGGGGGCAGGAAGAAAAATAGACTTACATTAAAACAAGCACTTATTTAAAGACCTCAATGTTTCAAAGTAGGGCAAACAAAGGACTTTTGAAGTGTGCTTACTGTTTTAATCCAGGGGAAGAGCAGTCACTTTTGGCAGAGCAAGATCCCACAAACAACAGTGTGAATGTGATTGATTGAGGGGCAAATGTTGGCCAGGCTATCAATACCACCCATTCTTCTTGCATGGCATCCATTTGACAGGGCATGCAGGGCCTTGATTTAACCCTTCATCCAAAAAGACAGTACCTCTGACACCACGACACTCCCTCAGTACTGTACTGGTGGCAACAGCTGGGACAATATCCTCAGCTCCCTGGAATAGGATTTAAATCCATGACATCCAACCTTGCAGGCAACAATGTTCCAGTGAGTTAAGCTACCACTACAATGGGAGGAACAGCTTTTCCCAAGGAGCCATAAAGCTCCTTTTGATTTTCATTTTGAACAAACAACTGCCTCAAGAAGACTTATTTAAAAGGACTGACATGGAAAGCTGCCTGAGAAGAGCAAGCGAGAACCACCCACTTGTTATAGTCCTGGTTCAAAGGAGTCAAGAAAAACCCAACATAAGCCTTACATTGTGGCTGTTGAAACTTATCAGAAGGAATCAAAGAAAACTATACTGTCAAGTTATTGATCATATCATGTTTGCTGGGACCCTGTACTGGAAACACATTGTACAATCATCTGGATAATACACAAAGCAAGCAATGTACAGTAAAACTTTAATTGTTTGGAAATCCCAAGGTTTCAACAAGTGGCTCATTGGATGATGTTTACAGCATTCCCTTTAAAATGGGATCCCACTCCCACGCTTCTTTTAAAATTACTGATGCTTTATTTCCACAATCCTTTTAAACACTCCACTGAAACACTTCGGAGCACTGTTCCCTGCATTCCCTTTATTCTCACCAGGGTTGCTTTCCCGTGCTCCCTTTAATCTCACTGTGTTTTGATTTCTTCACTCTGTTTGAACTCACCTGGTTCACTAAAACATTATTATACTACACTGTTATATATAAAGAAAATGAATTAACACTGCGTTGGGGTACTAATAGGAGTAACAGTCAATAGGATGGAAACTCTGTTGGTCCAGCACTACCACAATCCTGAGGGTGCAGGATTATCAGATTACCAGTTGTGATTGAATCAGACTTACTGTGGCATCATCTGAACCAGAGGCAAAAGCATCGCCACTTGGGAAATACCTGTTGTGAGAGAATGTGCTTCAGTACCACGTTTGCAAAACAGCAGTATAACACTTGTCTTGAAAATTGTAGCCATACAACTTTAGCTTCAATCTTATAACAAAAAACTGGGCAGAATAATTATTTCTTGTATGAATCATAGAGCAATACAACACAGGTACAGGCCCTTCGGCCCAACGAGTCCATGCCAACTACGTTGTCCACCCAGCTAGTCCCAATTTCCTGCATTCGGCCCATGTCTCTCTAAGCCCCATGCATCTTAATTGATACTATTGTACCCGCCTCAACCACTTCCTTAGGCAGCTCATTCCTCAGATCCCTTTTAAATCTTTCCCCTCTCACCCTAAACCTATGCCCCCTAGTTTAGGACTCACCTACCCTGGGGAAAAGACTGTTACCATCCACCCTATCTGTGCCTCTCATAATTTTCAACATTTCTATAAGGTTGCCCCTCATTCTTCTACATTCCAAGGAATAAAGACCTAACCTGACCAACCTCTCCCTATAACTCAGGGCCCTAGTCCTGGCAACATCCTTGTAAATCTTTTCTGCACTATTTCCAGTTTAACCACATTTTTCCTATAACAGGGTGACCAAAACTATACACGGTACTTCAAATACGGCCTCACCAACGACTTATACAACTGCAACATAATGTCCCAGCTCCTATACTCATTGCCCTGACTAATGAAGGCCAGTGTGCTAAATGCCTTTTTCACCACCCTGTCAACCTGTGGCGCTGCTTTCAACGAACCAGCTCCTTGGCCCCTCTGTTCTATTACACTCCCTAGTGCCCTACCATTCATAGCATAAGTCCTACGCTGATTTGACCTTCCAAAATGCGTCACCTCACACTTATCTGTATTGAAATCCACTTGCTGCTTCTCAGCCCGCTTTCCTAACTGATCGAGATCCCCCTGTAATCTACAATAACCTTCTTCACTATCAACAACACCTCCCAATTTCGTGTCATCTGCAAAGTTACTGATCAATGGTGAGGTCACATGGTGAGGTTTTCTTAGATTGGAACATATGATTAATGCAGTTTGTTATAACTTGTGATAAAGTTTGCATGACTTCAGGCCTGAAACATTGGTTTCACAGATAAATCATTAAGTCTACTAACCTAACACTATTGATGTCAGACTCATGGGTCTCAAAGGACTGGATACACTGGCCAGAACGCATATCCCAAACCATTGCTTTTTTATCGCAACCCTGCAAGTGAATGGGAACAAAATTAAAACAAGAAATTGAATTGTATAAAAGTGAATGTAATTGACTTTTCAACTATTAACCACATCCAAAATGTGCATAAATGACAAGAATCCGTATAGCCACAAAGTCACTAATACAAATCTTTTAGGACCATCTCAGCTTTCTGAAGCAACGCAAGGATGAGTTCTATTTATTAAGTCACCACATTCAAACACTTAGGTTATTTTATTTCCTTGTACAAAAGAGATTGAAATAATAGAGACAGTAATGCATGATCTTATGATGGGACAGATCTGTAAATTGTATCCTCTTTACGTTACATTGGACTTTTTTCCCCACTGAAATAGAATTACTTGTTATCTTCACCTTGTTAGCAAAAATCTTCCTAACTACCCCAGCACCTGTGGGAAGCCATCTCAAGTCCTCACTGAAGAGGTCTCCACCTAACGCAGAAACTGGGCTGAGAGAACAAACCTTAAAATGAGAGCCAGCAGAGTTAGAAGATATGAAAGGATCCAGCAGTAGCAGGTTCTGTAGGAGTTTTAAAATACCCTGTACACATTTGAATCACGGCTACACGATATTTTTCCCGTGTCTTCAAAAGTTTCTCGCTTATAATCATGACTCTTCCTGCCAACAGGCACAGTGACCTGAAAGAAATGTTACAGCACCCAATGTACATGTTGGACTGGCACTGTTGTAGATTGTCAACAGCCACCACAGTAAAGATGAACATGAAGCCCCATTTGATTCACTACCTGGTCTGGTCAAGATGTAACTCCAGACTTATAGTAATGTGGTTGACTCCTAACTGCCCTCTGAAACATCATAACAAGTTGTGTCAAATCAGTATGTTGAAACAGGACTGCCACAGTTTAAGATGGCTGCCCCCCATCATCTTCTCCAGAAGGATTTTTGCCAACAAGATGGAAGATCCCCAGTACAAAGCAATGGTTTCATGGCCTCCACTGCAAACTTTAATTGTGTCTCAGGACCAAATGGAAAACCATCATCATTCAATTGAATTCCTAAGCTCATTTTGTCCCAGGTTTTCAAATCTGTGGGCAAGCCCCCGAGATGTGGTAAAATCAGTGGCGGGGTAGGGCACAACTATAAAGTCAAGCAGTTGTTATTCAACGCTTAATTGACGTGGAGAATGGGAAGCGGTGTGACACAGTGGGCGGCTGAAGCTCCGCGATATGTGATGACGGTGGAAGATTAGTTGAGCTTCTTCTTAGTCGTCTGAAAGGAAAACAAAATATAATCATTACTGGTTATCGTGGCAGAGTGTTGGTTAAGTCACTGGACTAGCGAGCCTGGATAAACAACCTGCAGAGAATTGAGTTCAAATTCCACAATTCAGGTAATTTAACAGTTAAGAAGTAAAAAAAAATGCAAATGGTCTCTATGATGGTGAACAAGAAAGCCCATTTGACTCACCATTTTGTCTGGTCTAGATGTGACTCAGTGACTCAAGACCCACAGTAACATGGTTGACTCCTACCTGCCCCCTGAAATGTCCTAGCAAACCAGTCAGTTATATCAAATCAATATGTTAAAACAGCACTGTACCCATTCAAGATGGCCCACCACCACCTTCTCAAAAGCAATACATATTGTTCTTTTCAGCAATGCCATCACTTGAGATATAAATACATTCAAAAAATTGTTACAACCTTCCAAACTCCCAAATTGCTTTGAGCTCACGTAAATGTATTGGACATTTTGCATTGATCAAAGAAATACAAGGCCTGCAAACCTACCAACATTATAAAACCAAGCTCTACCTCGACATGTCTGAGAAAGGCTCCCCAGCCTCACGGAAGAGACTTTCTTCTTCCAAATAAGATAAGATAAGATAAAATAAGATTTCTTTATTAGTCACATGTACATCGAAACACACAGTGAAATGTACCTTTGTGTAGAGTGTTCTGGGGGCAGCCCACAAGTGTCGCCATGCTTCCAGCGCCAACATAGCATGCCCACAGCTATTTGAAGTCGCTGCTTGTGGTAATGCAATTTACATTCCAACAATGCCGTGGATACGATAACTCTTTCTAGTCTTCACATTATCCTTATGGCATTAATCCTAAATCCATCCCCCTTATGTTCTTATCATTTAAATAAACGATGTTCTACTCTTTCACACTGGCAGAAAAGGAAGTGCAACAGAAGATGAATGAGCTCCAATGATCAAACCTTCAAATGGTCCTGCACTATTTCACTAATATTACCTGATGTTGATTGGTACTTTCCCAGTGACATGAAAACTGAGAAGTAGGAAAGTACCTGAATCAGTCAGTTGAGAGTAAGTATGTCTCATTGTTTTTGAAACAAAAGAAAATATTTTTGACTGGAATTTTAAAAACTGGCTTTATAAGAGATGAGAAGATTTCCCCACCTCTCACCCTGCCTCACAATGGTTCCACTGAGTCAAGTTGTTGGTGGCTGTTATTTTGGTGACCAATGAATGCTTTCTGTTTCTTTATAAAGAGGAATATTAAAGAGTTTTGCTTTTCATTCATCACTGATAGGGCTAGAATTTGCAGTACACCCTTAATTGTCCTCAAGACAGTGGTAGTGTGTCAACTTCTAGAACAATATCTTCTTGTGAAGGTCCTCCCATAAGTGCTGTTGGATAGGGAGTTCTAGGATTTAGACCAAGCAGAATCAGCAACATATTTTCAAATTAGGATGGTATGAGACATGGAGGGCAGGTTTATATGTGGTCATGTTCTTCTTCTTGTCATTACTGGTGGCAGAGGGAGGTGTTGTTGGAGTGGCCACGGTAAGTAATTGCAAAGCATTATGTAGATGGCACACACTGCAGCCACTGTGTGCCGATCATGGAGGGAATGAATATTTACAGTGATGGATATGCTACCAATATAATCAACCAGATGTTGTCATGCTTTTTGAGTGTTGACTAAATCAAAGAGCCTAAGTTATTAAAACATCTCTGATTGGGTAAATTCTCAAAGGGCACAAAGGAAAAAATGATTGAATCATACATATCATGTGAGTTCACCTTCCAGCAACACTGATCACACTGGCCACCTTGTTACATTGCAGCAGACATGTTCTGTCTAGCAACTACACATCCATGAATGAAATCAATTATCTCCATCAACTCAAATTTAAAGTTGATTTCAGATGGCTATCACACCAGATGACAGTGTTCTCTCATTTCTTGCTACTTTCTCATGAGGACAAATTAAATGGAATGAAAATAAATGTAAACAAATTTGCAATATATCAATCTCAATATTGATCTTCCTTCAGCCTACAGCTCAAGTAAAGATGAAATCCTCCCCTAAGCCCTGCACACTACTTTTGCTCCACCGTGCAATTTTATAGCCTGAGCAAGTTAAAAAGTAAAGAGCTTCCATGACTGCAATTTGTTAAGATATTGCTGCTGACGTGTATGTGTGATGGATGAAGAGCTGAAACTTTAATTTTTGTACCTGGAGGAAAGCATGCTCTCTTTGGGTCCTGATTGATAAAGCCATTTATGTCCAACTTAAATTCAGAAATGTTCAGAAGAGATTCACAGGAAATTTGTTCATAGCTAGACATTGTCAGAATGAGTGCAGTTTTGCTCTAACATCGGGGCCATGCCCGTGAAGGATACTCCAGCCCCAATGTAATTACACGTCTACTCAACAGTCGGAGGTTACTTCTTTTCTGGGTCATAGTCAAGACCAAAACTAAAAAAATTCCTGTTAAAAACAAACACTGTAAAGCAAGAAAAGGCCTGGTTACTTCTCAGTATTATACAGAACCACACATCCAATTACAACACGACCACACTGTGTTCTACACACGTACACCTACAAATAGTTTAAATTGTGTTCCTTGTTCTTGTCACTCACCCCTGACACAAATGTATGACCTGTCTCAGAAGGTGCCAGGTCAAGGCAAAGGACATCAGCACCATGTCCATGGAAGCTCTGAAGCAGCTGCCCACTCTCCACATCCCAGAGGGCACAGGTTCCATCACCACTTGAGGTCAGAATCTAAGGAGATGGAGAAAAAGAAGTTAAAAAAAGGTGATCAAGGTGGCAATGGTAAGAAACAGAGGCGCTGCGTGTTAAGGCATGTAATAAGAGTACAATGTAGTCTGGTGTAGAATAAATCTTCATCCACACTTCCCAATAATACACTTCCAATTATATCCATTACTTAAGTCATAGAGAGACACAGCACAGAAACAGGCCCTTCAATCCACCAAGTCCATGCCGACCATCAACCGCTCATTTACACTAATCCTATGTTAATCCCATTTTTCATTCCACACAGACAGAGCCTGGGTTCAAAATTAAACCCGAGTCTCGAGTGCTGTGAGGCAGTGGCTCCAACAGCTGTACCACTGTACTGCCCCAAAAGTGACAGAAATTCCCCATTTCCCACAACAGCCCTTTGGCAGACTGAATAGAACCGTCAATCAGTGCCAGCTTTTGATGATGTATCATATGTGCATTTATATAGTGTCTCCACAACCTAAAATTGTTGCATCACTACTGTTGATGTGCTGTCATTGTTGTAAGGTAGGAACCATAGCAGCCAATCTGTGAACAGCAAACTCCCAGAAGAAAAATTTGCAAAGTTAAAGCCCTGATAGTCTGCTTCACTAATATTGGTTGAGAGATAACTATCAAGCCCCTTGTTTTCCTCTAAACTGCCACTGGGTGCCTTTCATTCATTTCAGATGCAGTGAGCCTCAGTTTAACATCTCAGTTGAAAAAAGGCTTCTGCAACTGTGCAGCACACTTCTAGTACTGCAACAGAGTTGGATTTGAATCCAGAATTTGCTGACCAGAAGCAACAGTGTTACTCACTGACTGCTAGACAAGGTTCTGACACCAGACCTACTAAAAACCAGAACATGATTGCTCAAACCCATTTCATTAGGGTCCTCACAGGCATCTATCAGTTGGGGTCTGAACTAAGGTTCCAAAAATGAATGTCCAATGTCACATTGCATTGGATCACCAAATTCCCCAAATCAATTCTTTTTACATGAAACAGCACTGAAATAAAGCAAGGACTAAATATATCAAAGATGTGCAGTTGATAATTTCTTCCTGATCACTACATCCGTGAACTTTTGTAATGTGTTGTGAATTTCTGGCCGGAAGATTGGCAAACTTCCCAGAGAGTTGACCTTTTATGCCAATTTCCAGGAGGGTTCTTCCAAGGCGGATGACCATACGTTGTGATCTCTCTCTAACATTAACATAACATCAGTGATAAGATTTCTGCAGCACCCTATGGTCAGTGCAGGGGAGTCAGACTAATTGGCTAACTCTTGCAGAAAAGCTTGTGCAATTTTGATGGGCTGAGTGTTCTCCTCCTGCTATCCTCATATGCAGCAAGGTTCATGGACACAGCAGTTTGTTCCGAACTATCCATCCCTGGACATTGGAAGCTTTTAGTGGGAAACTGCATCAGTCACGGATTTTCTCTGTTCCCTGCTCCTGAAGTTTACTGCTTGATGGGGCAGAGTTCCATATGCTCCAGGTGCCCGATGACTATTCCCCCCCAGCGTTCGGTCAGCAATAAGTATCAGCAAGTTAGTTTCTGTTTGATAAAGCTCCACTTAGAAAGTTGGTAGGGAAAACGGAGATTCATACAATAATTGTCTCAGCACCAGCATGGGCGAAGGAAAGAAAGCAGTTATATAAGTGGCTGCTTTTCAAATGGGAAGATAGTTGACCATGGTTTTTTCAGGGCTGTGTGCTTTCTTTGTTATATGTTAACGATGTGGATTTGGGTGTGCAGGATCAAAGTTAAAAATCAGCAGACGACCAAAAACTTAGGGGTGAGGCAAAGAGTGAGGAAGTCGGTAATTCATGGGGACAGAGATAAAACGACAAAATGGGTGGGCAGGTGGCAGATGAAATTTAATACAGAGAAGTGTGAAGTGATTCACTTTGACATGAAAGAAGCAGGGTAAAGAGTGAATGGACAATAAAAAACTGCAGATGTAGGAAATCTGAAATAAAAACAGAAAATGCAGGAAAAATTCAGTTGGTCAGGCAGTATCTGTGGAAAGAGAAGCAGTTAAATGTTTAGGGTCTGTGACCCTTCATCACACAGGCTAACGAGTGCAGTTCTAAAGGGTGTGCAGGAACATAGGGATCTTAGTGCACTTATGCTTAAATCTTTGAAAGCGGAAGGATATGTTGAGAGTGCAGCTAGTAAAGCATAAGACCTTCATAAAGAGATAGAGGACAAAAGCAGGGAGATTCTGTTGAACCTTTGCACAGCACTAGATGGCCATAGAGTACTGTGTCCAGTTCTGGCCACCACACTCTAGGAAGGATGTGACGACTCTAGAGAAGGTGCAGAGTAGATTTCCTATAATGGCTTCAGGGATGAGATACTTCAGATACAATTTTAGACTGGGAAGCTGGGGATGTTGTCTTTGAAGCAAAGAAGATTTGACAGAGCTGTACAAGCTCATAATAGCTTTGATAGGTTCAACCTGTTTCCACTGGCAGAGGGCTTCAGGGAATACAGGTTCCAAATGATGGGCAAAAGCAACAGAAGAAATGCAAGGAATATTTTTAACACAGAGTTGTGATGATCTGGAAGCTACATGCAGTAAATATAGAATCATTCCGGACTTTTAAAATAGAAGTGGTCAGGTCCTCATGAAAACAGTTTGCAGGGCTATGGGGAAAGCATGGGGGAATGGGACTGAAGGTCTGTTCTACACTGCGTGGGCAGGCACGGTAGTGTAGCGGTTAGCGTAACACTATTACAGGGCCAGCGACCCGGGTTCGATTCCGGCCACTGTCTGTAAGGAGTTTGTACGTTCTCCTTGTGACTGCGTGGGTTTCCTCCGGGTGCTCCGGTTTCCTCCCACATTCCAAAGGTGCACAGGTTAGGAAGTTGTGGGCATGCTATGTTGGCACCAGAGGTGTGGTGACACTTGCGGGCTGCCCCCAGAACACTCTATGCAAAAAGATGTCTTTCACTGTGTGTTTCAATGTACATGTGACTAATAAAGTTATATATAAAAAAACACTGAACTGGCATCAGTTGATATGGGAACAGTCTCCATCTGTGTTGCTCTACTCAATGCTTTGATTTCATCCTGTGATCCAAAGAAGCTTTTGTTGAAGTTTTACATCCACAGACTTTAACAGCAATAAAAACAAAAAAAAACAGAAATATTGCCATGAAATGTTGATCGTGTTTCTTTCCCCACACATGGTGCCTGACCTGCTGAGTATTTCCATTATTTTCTGTTTTTACTTCAGATTTCCAGAATCCACCGTACTTTCCTTTCATACTACTGACACTGGGATTGGGGCAGGAACATTTTCCTTTAACCGATGGGTGCTGAATACAATCCTGGCACCTCCACCAGAAAGCCCGCTGACTTTGGCAAACTTCAGAGAAAAGACTTTGCATCTTCTTGGCCTGTATGCACTGGATGAACTCAAGGTACCCTCTGGGGAAAATGCAAAAACATTCTTCATGTATTTCTTTCCAACCACTCTGAAGAATGTAAACACAATTTTTCCTGGCACAGTTGCCAAGGAGAAGCTAAAAAGGAATCACATCTTCAGTCAATTGAGGAAAACAGGAAAATTTCTCTCCACCCGACTGGTCCACCTTCCCAAAGCACTCATTGAACCCTTTCTAGAGACTGGTCGCAGCCAACCAGATGGGTTTGAATTGCTTGTGAATGTTCCCTACTGATTCATACACGATGAAGTGACCCTTTGATGAGAAAGAGCCAGTGGAATCAAAGCCCAGAATCCTCACTGGGAAACACTATTATAGAAATATTTTGGAAACTAAAAAACAATATAAATTTACAGACTCAATGTTGGCAGGAGGACATTGCACACATGAAAATTAGCATGAGGGTAGGAGTTAGTGCTGCTGCAACATGGTTCTTGCCTTTAGTAATCTGGGTTCATTCCTGACCTTGGGTGCTGTCTGTGTGGACTTTGCACGTTCTCCCCAAACCACGTGGATTTCCTCCATTTCCTTCCACATCCTAAAGATTTTCTGTTTGCAAGATTAATTGGTTACTGCAAATTACTCCTAGTATAGGTGAGTGGCAGGATTATCATAGAGTTATACAGCACAGAAACAGGCCCTTCAGCCTACTATTTTCATGCTAACTATCAAGTACATGTGTGTACTAATCCCACTTTCCTACATTTGGCCCGTAGCCCCATATGCCTTGGTGATTCAAGATACTTCTCATGTGTTGTGAGACTCCTTGCCTCTACCAGCCACTCGGGCAGCGTGATCCAGATTTCAACTGCCTTCTGGGTGAACAGACTCTTCCTCAGATCCCCTCTAATCCTCCTCCCCTTTACCTTAAGCCAAAGTCTTCTGGTTTTAGAAACCTCTGCTGTGAGGAAAAGTTTCTTACTCTCTACCCAGTCCATGTGCCTCATAAGTTTGCATACTTTAGGCAGGTATCCCCCAACCTCTCCAAACTACCCAGTCTCTCCTGATAACTAAAATGCTCCATCCCAGGCAACAGCCTGGTGAATCTCCTCTGCAGTTGACGGGCAGGTGAAAGAATCGGTTTGACGTAAACAATGAGGGAGGGGAAAGGAATTGATGGAAATCTTCTGAATATTAGCATTGACTTGGGTCAAATGATCTCTTTCTCTGTCACGGAATGAATGAGAAATTTTACAGGGCCTCAGTGGTTTCAGTTACAGCTCAGGAAGGCAGTCTGTAGTGAAAGGACTTTCCCCACAGCAGCCACTGAACAGCAGCAGAAAGAGGCTATCATCATGGCAAGAGTGTGCTTGCCCCCACTGACCAATCCACTTGATGAACTGGTCCAACTGACTCCTGCATCAGCAGACCAGTGATTGCTTCCTGCAGCTTATCACTGCTTGCACAAGGAAAGCTGTGATCAGTGAAGGGAGCTCCAGTGGGTTATTTAACATTGCGATGGCCATTAAAAAGCAAAGCCGGGAGGTGCTGTGTGCAGGCCACCTATATTTCAGTGCAAGCCCTTCAGCTACCAAAGCCTGTACAATGTTCCCCTGATTTTCTTGTGACACAATAACCACATTCAAAGGTTTATCCCCATTTCTCCAATTTCTCCCACCAGTTGTGACGATGTGTCCTGGCATCAGGAAACCAGCCCATCAGATGTGCAATGAATGATGTCATAGACTGCCTTTTAAATAGGGAACTTATGACATCATTAGCTGCATGACTGACAGCAGGCAAACATCAGCCACACTGTGAATGTGCCTGGGTCAACTTCCCAATGGTTAATAATCCACCCAGAAACAATTACTAGATGACCTGCTGTGCACTAGATGGGTTTGATGCAATATTCACACATAAAAAAAGGGTTTACGTGGGTCCAATCTCTGGGCATTAACTTTTGTCCTTGAAGTTCCAAACTTTATGAAGCCATTTGTTTCATTCAATATTGTCCAATTTCAGGAGCTCTAAGTAAAAGTGATTATCAACACAATTGACATAGTGTTGGAGTCCAAGGAGGGCACTTTCTTTTGTAGGCAAGGTATCATTTAATTATGATTCATGCATTGTATGCAGTTTCTGACTGCATCTCAAACAGGAGTGATGCACTTGGAATATCCCCAGGCATCTGGCTGGGTTCTGTAGAAATGCAAGTTCTTTCCAGCTGCTTCATGTTAGGGAGAGATGCACTGTTACCATTTCCTGTACACATGTGCCATCTAGTGAGACAATTTCACTCATCGATCTTCCCCTCTCTAACAGTGCAACAGTTGCACCAAGGGAGCTGGTGTGCTAACTTCGTGCTGAGGAGCTGCACTGATGGCCCAAGTTCATTTGACATCGATCCTGTACTGCTAGCAGACAGGAAGCTCAACTCATCAGGTTGGGATTTAAATCCATGTTCCAAGATCATGTAGATCCCCACTGTACCACACAGTCCCTACTGTTTTTTCTTGGTAACCATACTTGGGAGGTTAAGGGATACTTGACTAAAGTATGCAAAATTGGAAAGGCATGCAGATCAAGTTGAATGGTCCTGCAGAACTCAACATACCATGAGAAACAAAACCAACAGTTTCAGCAAGGGAGGAAGGCAGTGGCTTTGCAAAATCAACAATGATCTCTTACCTAACATGCACTAGAATGTTGACAAATTCTCAAGCACGCCCTCTGCAATGAAATCAGATTCTAACCAACAGAAAATCTGCTTCATCCAATTAATTACCACATTGTTGGCATTGAAATTCATCTTCGGTTACATACACTGAATGTACAATTTGAGGATTGTATGCAACTTGTATTTTACTTACAAAATTCAAAATGGTACTAAATTTCAGAAGCCGAGTGCAACCCACACGTTTCACAATTAACATTTACTAACTGAAGACACATTCTGTCCTGTCATTTCTTTATTTTTTCTAAACTGCTCCAATATTTCCTTCTTTTGGGTTTCTTATCCTTTGTGTTTTAAAATGAGGATATTTGAAATAAGCAAATTTAACCTTCCAAACAGAATACTTGTTAAAGATCAAGTCACATGAACCAAGAAGGTGAACTTCCATGGATTTTCACCCCACCCCTACCACCAACGTTTCAATGCTTAAATGTTCCCACCCACAGACAGTTTTCATCTCTTTTAGGGTTCAGCATACCTTTGTCCTTGAGGTCAGAGTGGTGGCTATACCATTAGTCAACCTGTTCCCATGTCCAAGGCAATTAGCAACCAGCTTTAAATCAGCCAATGGCTCTCTCGCACCATAACACAGAAATGCAGACTGAAATTTGCATGTCCTCCCACAACATGGGGACAGCTGAGGCAAAGAGCCAAGTAGACACTGGGGGCAATGATCCTTTCACACCTTGACGCTGTATTTTACGTCCAATGATCTACTGGATGTCAGCCATGGTCCAGTGGATCATGCTCTCACCTTGAGTTTGTAGGTCATAAACTCAAATCACACTCTAGAGACATGGATACTATAGTACGAGCAGTACTGAAGGTGTGCTGCCTTGCTGAATGTGCTAACTTCCGTATGAGCCCTTAAACGGTTGGTCCAGTGTTTTTCTTCTTATCAATGCAAAAGATCACACAATTCCATTTCGAAGAATGGGAGAATTTTCTCTGACCAATAATTATCCTTTGATCAACATCGCTAAAAACAGATCATCTCACATTGCTGCTTGCAGGACCATCTGTATGCAAATTAGCTGCCATGAAATCTTTCATAGTGATGAAATGTGATGAAATCTTTCAATGGCTGTGGAGTTCCTTGGGACATTCTGAGGTTATGAAAGTTGCCATATGAATTCAAACCTTACTTTCTCATTAACTTGGAGCTGGAGTTTCTTTGTTAAGATCAAAAAGACAAACACTATAACAAACCAAGAAGTCTTTACAAAGACTTGAATTTCTGTGTGGAAATAATGTGGAATGGTTACAAAGAGGTTCGCCATTGTTTTGCACAGAAGCATAACAGCAGCTGTACTCTTTTAACAGAAAACAAGCTGTTCACCAAGGCAACCTACTTTTGTTGTTGGGTGAGGGAGGAATATTGATTAGGACAAGGATGAAATCTCTAATAGTACCACTAAATAATGAACATCCACATGAAATAGTGAAACTCACTTATTTAAACAAAATGTGGAAAAGATAATTTCATGACCCAGAACTTTGATTTTAAATTTCAATACTGTGCAAAAACCTGTTTTCTAAGTGCAAATGTTGTTTCACTACAATTGTGCAAAATTAGCTTTTTTAACTAAATCGAATATTAAATACTTTAATAATAATATAAAATAAAACCATAAAATGCTGTAAACACACAGCTGTCAGCTGGTCAGGCACCACTTGTGGAAAGAAAAAAAAGTTAACATTTCAACAAAAGAGTTTGTGACCTAGAACATTAACCCCGTTTCTCTTTCCACAGATGCTACCCGGCATTTTCCAGTGTTTCCAGCATTTGCTGTTTTTATTTCATATCTTCTGCATTTGCAGTGTTTTTGATTTTCACTCACTGAATATTTCTGTTCACACATCATGGGTAGCCTCTATTGAGAAAAATCACAAATGTAGTTTTTATCTTCTCTGCAGATAGCCATCAATGAACAGAGCCACACGCAGCAGGCAGAGGATTATAGATCTGCAATAATTATGATTACTTTTTGACAGAGTGTGAGCACATAATTTTAGATTAAAGTGTTTAACATTTGAACATTTTGCAGCAAATTATGCAGATAATAACTCACCAAGATTGATTTTCTAAACCCTCAGGACTGATTAAATCAACCTCTTACTGTCTGTGCCACACTGGTTCACAGCAGTGGTCTCCAGATACATCTTACACTTTTAGCTGCTACCATGACAACTGACTTGAGAGCCATCAACTTATAACTGTAAGAACAGACAAGATTATGAATGTGTCCCGAGGATAGTTGTGCTGTATCAAATGGATGAGCAAAAGCAAATTAGTATTTTTTGCAGAAAAACAATTACATCCTGCAGTAATAGGACCTGGAACTAAATATTTTATAATGTACCTCACAGAGACAAAAGGGTGGCCAGATGCTAAGTGGGAAACTAAAGTTTAAAGGGATGTAGCTCAAGAGTGATTAAGTCGTAAGATTTATGAAAAGGTCATTCTTATGAGTAGAATTCTTCCACGTACAATTCCCCACTGACTAGTCTATTAACTCCAGTCATAATTCACCTTCATGTTTTAAATGCTAAACCACCATGATTTGGGCCTCAGTGACAACAGTGCATTAACTGTTTTGTGTGATAATTGATGGAGTAAATTAGTGTTCATAATTTTAACTAAACTGACACAACTACTGAAATGTCCATTACAAGGAGACCACCTTGTCTAGAAATTCATTGCTGGTTATTAGTTCTAAACCTGCTGAAAAGCCTCATTAGTGCTTCTCTGAAATTCATTCATTCAAACCAACAATATAACACATTTAGTGCTACTGACCAACTGTGAATTTCAAGGCAATTATATCAGTGCTGGTGCTAACTCCCAATTAGAAATGCCTCTTCAAATCTTTTTTACTGAACCCTTTAATATTTCCCTCTTCTGGTATTTATCTAATTGCCCCATAAATACTGCAAATGATTCAGCTTCAACATCTATTCATTGCAACACATTCCAAATCTAATAAGCCCTTACACGATGTTCTGTCGTACAGATCTTCAAGCCCTGCTCACATTCTTCGGCTTTATTTCTTTTGCTTTCTTCCTCCACTTCCTTTCTCATCATCTTTCTGCACTTTCGATCCCTTCCCTTTTTCTGTGTTTATTCCTTAATGATTGTCTTTCCTTAAATTTCATTCCTCCCTCACTTTTGTCTCTCACTCTCTCTTTCTCCATTTTGTCCTTTCCTTTCAGTTAAGTCTACCTCAATCCACTCGAGTCTATTGCACAAACCATGCTACATAGTGACTGAATTTTAGAGGCAGAGTTCAAAATACCGGCTCTACTGTGCAGGCATCTACTTCCCTCCAGATGAGGTGGTTGAGGCAGGTACATTAACAACGTTTAAAAAGTATTTGAACAGGTACATGGATAGGAAAGGTTTAGAGGGACATGGGCCAAATGCAAGCAAATGGGACTAGCTTAGATGGGAATCTTGGTCAGCATGGACCAGTTAGGCTGAAGGGTCCATTTCTGTGCTGTATGACTCTCTGGCTCTAGCTATAAATAGGTAGCATTCAAAGGCACCTCAGTGGAGTCAGCGAACTAGAATTTCTAAAGGACAGGGATGGCTCATGAAAATGACACTGCAAGGGGGACAGTTGCCAATTTATTCCAGGGCTGTGGGCAGCAATTTCCTTATGCACATTGGATACAGAGAGCTGTAACTTCTGGATCTTGCACGCAGCTACACAAGAAATACAAGCTCACTGCTTTGAAGTGCAAGCATAGTTGGCGCATCAAGCTTTATCATGGCCCTTTGTGTGTGTAATGTACTCACACACGAAGGGTGCACAGCACTGATGTCAAAAGGCATGTGATGCATGTTTGAAACTCACAAGCAGGATATCTGCCTTGCCAGGAGCTCTTAAGGTGCTGGTTCTCAGGGGGAAGCACCACCAATTAGAGGGCCTGATTTGGTTTTTTTTCACCTTTCACTGGGAGTGGTGGGACAATGGTCCTCCATCAAATGGTTGGGCATCATGGAAATGAAGGAGGACACACAGTGGGATCATTGGAATGGTCAGAGGCTGCCCCAAGCACCACCAGAAGGCTTTACCCACAACGTTTGAGGCAGCTGGTCCACTGGAGATGATTCCAAATTCTCCTTCAGTTCTGGACTCACCAGAAGCTGCTCAAGGAAGGATTGCCCCCTTAACTCATGCTCAAGGAGGCCTCCTTCCTTCTGCTTTTTCATTCAAAGCACAAGTAGTCCATTCAACTGGTATGGGTGCCAATTGAGCAACAGCATGTTCAAACATGCATAACATGCCTTTCTACATCAATGCTAAATTTTCTTTGAGTGTCGACATATTATTCACACAGCAAGTGGTGATAGAACATGACAATCAATCAATAATGCACAACAAACATTCAGTACATGACAAAATTTCAAGGCTATTACATCTGCAACACATAAATGCAGAAATACAACTGTCAATGAAACCTGCCAATTGCACCTCACATCCCTCACCATTCTCCAGAGAGGAAAAGAGCTGACTTTCCCTCAAGTGTCACCTTCTGAAACAGGTTTTGTTAAAGACATGTGAACAGAAAAAGCAGGTTAATTATTTGACTGGACTTCTCCCTTCTGAGAAGTTGTGTCTCCTGATTAGAGACACATTACTAAAATCAAGTGGGAATGATTTAAATCAGAGACTGCCGCTGACTGAAGGGGTCACCCATAAAGAAAAATCCTGCAAAATCTTGCCTAGCGCCATTCATGGCCTCAGGACATCCCCTGACAATGAAAGATATTTTGGAGTACAGTTGATGTTGTGTTGAGGCAAATACAGTGGAATTTGACCAGGAAGTTTCCACAAGCATGATAACGTCCAGACAATCTGTAATTTTTAGTGTTGTGGATTAAGGATGAGCATTGGCCAGCCTGATGTATGTGGCAATCCATCTCAAATCCACAGCACCAGCAGGACACCTGAGCCTTGCATCAGTCCAGATATGTTAGTTTTGGAGGTCAGTCCTGATGTTGGTGTAGAGTCCTCATTGATGCACTGCCAGTGATGCCTTCTCAAAGTGGTGGCGTGGTTGTTAGCACGTGAATGGACACTGGAGAAGTGGGGAAACTGCTGGTGGCATGGCCCAGATAAAGAGGTACACTTTTAAACCTGAAACCAGCACACCATGATCACTCCTACGGTAATGATTGACCTGAACTAATTGCTTAAAGGGAACACGAGTAAAAGATCTTGAGCAAAAATGTCTCTTGAATTCACTTCAACAGAAGAGTGGGAAAGCTAGATTCTGAAAGGCAGAACTTATAGAGCAACAAGTAGAGATAAAATATCAAACTTCTGTTTCCTGTCACTAGTCCTTCAAAATGGATGATAATAACACAGTCTACAAATTCTACCCTGTGGTGCAGTATTCTTGTTTGCAATGTAATGGAAGTTATCAAAAGCCTAATTGGTAAACACAATAGGTACATGGAGTACCTACAGCACCCACCCAGACTTTTGTTCCAGGTTCTCTGTGTATCTGACACGCCAGTGCACACGGCTGCTGGGATCGCACATCAACGTCAAACAGCGTCCAACACATCTTTTGATGTCACTGGCAAAAAAATTGTCCTGTGTATATGAAGCCACAAAAGGCAGAGCCTTTGAACTCTGAATTTGACCCCAACTGGAGGGTTGGGACTCCTTCTGCTTCTGTTAATGAGGGCCTGACCTTACCTGGTGCAATGCAAGAAAGTCTGAGGCATCCATCGTTGAAGGTAAGTTCTCATATAAGGTTTGTTTTAAGTGGTTACTCCCACTCATCAGCCTAGTTCATTGCCCTTGGTCCACCCTTCCAACCCATCCTTACCCATCCCTTCCACTCAATCACCACTTCAACCCACTGTCCCCCAATCTCAGGACTGAACCTGCCCCCATCCAATATCAGTCCAATCCTCTCCCTTACTAACACTTCCCTACCCCATTCCCACAATCTTATCCCGATACCTCACCAAAATCCACAGCCCAGTCAGAGTCCTCTCCTTGCTCCGCAATGGCAGGAGTAAACCAACAGATGCCTTTGTGTACTCAAGATGCACAAAGATTGTTCCATCACACTTTATCTTGGACTTCGTGCCTGCCAGAATTTTGTTGCTCGGAGGGCCTCACACAAATGTGGCATACACCACCCACAGCACTTCAACCTGCCTCTGAACTACACAAAGGATTAATAGGGACTGAGGTGAGTAGGGTCAAGGTGTTTGAGAAGTTCCCATTACAAGACACCAAAAGTAATCTGTAGAGCACATTAGCAGGACTAGGATGATGAAAGGCAGCATACTGAATCTTTCTAATGCTTTTTTTCTCAGCAAGCGTTAAGCCAGGTGGTGTATACCCTGAGGTACAGAGGAAGTTCAGGCTCTACTGGCTACAGTCAAGCAGAAAACGTTGGGCACCTGGGCTTTCTGCAGGACTGTATTCAACTAAACACAGTGTCTAGAAACAAAACTGAATACGCGGTAAAACGCAGGCCCATTAAACCAAAAACAACAAATTCTCAGGGGTGTTCAGCCAGCAGAGCTTTCAATGGCAAACCAAATGCCCAAGACACTAGCCCAAGATAAGTTAAAGACACAAATGACAAGGTTGTTTAACTGCATTTTAAAAAAGGCTTTTATGTTGGGTATCAAGAAGAAAACAGTCGTGCAGCTAATAGAGCTGCTGCCTCACAGCTCCAGTGACACAGGTTCGATCCTGACTTTGGGTTCTGTCTGTGTGGATTTTGAACATTTTCCCTGTGGCCCCATGGGGTCTCCTCCCAGTGCTCCAGTTTCTTCCCACGTCCCAAAGACGTGTGGGTTGATAGATTAATCAGCCACTGTAAATTGTTCCTAGTGTGTAGGTGAGAAGTAGTATCTAGGGGGAGTCGGTAGGAATGTGAGAGGAATAAAATGGTGTTTAGTGTAGGGTTAGAGTAAATGGCTGCTTGATAGTCAGCATGGACTCAGTGGGTTGAAGGACCTATTTCCATGCTGAATGGCTCGATAACCTTGTATGACTCCATGAAAAGCAGGAGTAGTAGCTTCAGAATGGGAGAGGAGGTAAGCCAATGCTGACCATGAAGGTCTGGCTGACCTTCCTCCAATCGCCTTAAAATGATGGCCCCTCGTGTTAGCCATTGTCACCCTGGGAAAAAGTCTCTGACTGTCCACTCGATCTATGCCTCTTATCATCTTGTACACCTCTATCAAGTCACCTCTCATCCTCCTTCTCTCCAAAGAGAAAAGCCCTAGCTCGCTCAACCTATCCTCATAAGACGTGTTCTCGAATCCAGGCAATATCCTGGTAAATCTCCTCTGCACCCTCTCTAAAGCTTCCACATCCTTCCTATAATGAGGCGACCAGAACTGAACATAATTCTGTTCAATTCTGTCTCTTGACCTCGGCTTTTATTTCCTGATGTCTTTTCCCCCAGCACTGGAACTGGGAGCCCTTTGGGCTTCACTGGATGGAGTTCCACAAGCTCTACAATTAATAAGAACAGAAAATGATCGGAATACTCAACAGGTCAGTCAGCATCTGGGGAGAGAGAAACAAGACTTTATGCTTCAAGTCAATGGCCCTTCATCAGATTCTGATCAACATGAAGCTTCAGCTGTTTCCCGACCTGCTGAGTATTTCCTGCATTTTTTTGCTCCTCTTTTGGAATTCCAGCCTTTGCCGTATTTTGTTTTTGGGAAACTTATTATTTTCATTAAAAGTTGAGTCTTACCTGCATGTCAGAATTAGTGAAGCTGCAGGCAGACAGATAGTTTGTGTGCATCGCAACAGATTTCTTCTTGGCTGCCATGGTCTCGTTTTTATCAAAGGTCAGCGGGTACACAGAGCATTTGTTGTCCAAACCGCTGGAAAAGTTAAAGAGAATTACTGGATACAACTTGGAAAAGGCTCTTTAAAGTTTTCTAGAAAGGTGGGAATGACAGCACAGAGGACACTCAGCCCTTCAGAACCAATGCAGTGCGAGCTCTCCATCTCATCCCATTCTCCTGCCCTTCCCCCACATTCCTTTAAAGAAAGGAACATTGCCACCACTACAGCTGACTTACTTCTCTGTGTGTCAATTTGCATATGACAGCACCTAGCTAGGTTTTTTTTCATACAAATGATTCTCTGGGTGTCTGCTTCAAACATTCTGCAGGCACCCACTTGGCACCACCCAAAAGAGGCCTGGGTGTTCATCAAGGGAAATGAATGTGAAGCACTGGAAGTGTTAAATATAGAAAAAGGGATGGCATATTAAGGATCTAGCATATTTAAACAGGATCAACTCCCAAGCCTGGGGCATTCAGCTTCTCATGCACATGACAGACATTTCCACTCTAAAATTTGCATATAACAGCACTACAATTTTCCAATGAGCTGTAAGTTCATGAGGGGCATAAATAGGGTGAATGCACACAGTCTTTGTCCCAAGGAAAGGGAATCAGCAACTAGGGGGCACAGGTTTAAGGTGAGAGTGGAAAGATTTAAAAGGAACTCGAGGGGCTACTTCTTCACACTGAGGGTGGTGGGTATATGGAATGAGCTCCCAGAGGAAGTGGTTGAGGCAGGTACAATAACAACACTTAAAAGACATTTGGACAACTATATGGATAGGAGGGGTTTAGAGGGATATGGGCCAAATGCAGGCAAATGGGACCAGCTTAGATGGGAATCTTGTTTGGCATGGACAAGTTGGGACAATGGGCCATGCTGTATTGCTCTGTGCTCTACGATAAATGAATCTCTGGGTATTAGGTGAAGGAGTAAATACAACAACCTGCAGACCTGTTGCCTTTACACCCAGAAGAGGGAAGCAAGCTAAAGGCAATGATACTCTGGGTGGACCAGATGGTAATGTTACATGGAAAGAATATTGGGTGACCAGATCTGGGTGGTATATTCAAAACTGGTCCCAATGGTACTTTGCAGTTTGATCAAAACTTGCTCTATATTATTCTGCTGCTTTAGCTACACTACACACACACTTTGTCATCTCAGGCTTTTAAAAGAAGCAAGGGAGGAAACAACACAGGTTTTGACCATCTTTTCCTAATCCTCTTTGGCTATAGGTGTGGCGCTAGAGGACTGGAAGACTGCTAATGTGGTGTTGTTGTTTAAAAATAAGAGAAAGGGATTGTGGGAGTACTGAGCAGGGCAGGGAAAGGACGCCGGAAGGAGAGAAATTCTTCAGCTTGTGTTTCTGAACTCCTGGTGGGCTTTTACCAGAAATGATTTCCCAAGAACAGGATGTGGGCTGTCTGCTCACTGCAAAAGGAAAATGGAAATTAAGTGTGACAGTTAAAGATTAATGACCAGTGCAACCGTACTCACCCACATGCAATAGCACAGCCTGATGGAGCATAGGCACAAGCCATCACCCAGGTACAGGGCATGGTCACTGCGTGTTCCTGCAAATGCACAGATACTCATCAACCAACACAACCTAGGACTGGTGAAAATGAGCCTCCAATCAAGCAGTCCAGAAGCAATCTTGGTGTGGGTTGAACCCGGGGAGTCTACATAATATGGCCTGGAATTCTGGTTAATTTTAAACTTGACCAGGATATGGAAACAGAGGTTTTCCAGGCAATCCAGGGGAGGTGCTTATTTATGTATTACGTGGATTCAGTTCAACAGCAGAGGGTTTATTTCTGCAACTTTTGAGCCTGCCCTCCTCTGTGAACAGGACACTGTGAACCAACAAGACAGTGATGGAGGGAAAGAAAAAGAGGCAGCGAAGGTGAGGGAAGGAGAGAGAGACGGAAGGGGAGGGAGGGAAGGAGAGAGAGGGAAGGGAAGGTGAGGGAAGGAGAGAGAGAGGGAAGGGGAGGGAGGGAAGGAGAGAGGCAGGGAAGGTGAGGGGAAGGAGAAGGGGGGAAGGAGAGAGGGAAGGAAGAGAGAAGAGGAGGGAAGGGGGAGAGAGAGGAGGGAAGGGGAGGGAGGGAAGGAGAGAGAGGGAAAGGGAGGGAGGAGAGAGAGAGAGAGAAAAGACAAGAGAGAGAGTGAGAGTGGGTGTGTGATGCACGTGTGGGTTTGTGTATCCTCCCCTCCCTGTTGGCCCAGGGTGGCCTGGCTACCAATCCAATGGCAAACAGCTAATGGAACTGGGCATCTCCTCCCCTGCATGGCTCTGCCAAAGTTAGGTCGTTTTCAGGAACTGTTAATCCTCAGGTGTAACACACTGACAATGCTAGATGTGTGCTGCTTACCTTGTTGGTGGTGAAAGCATCCCATACAATAACCTTTCCATCCTGAAAACAGAAAAAAGATCAGTCAGCACATACTCCTGGGTCAGCTGCTTACAAGGGAACACAAGTATGTTCAATGACTATATATGTATATTCATTAGTCACATGTACACAGTGAAATGCATCTTTTTGCGTAGAGTGTTCTGGGGGCAGCCCGCAAGTGTCGCCACGCTTCCGGCGCCAACATAGCATGCCCACAACTTCCTAACCCGTATGTCTTTTTGGAATGTGGGAGGAAACCGGAGCACCCGGAGGAAACCCACGCAGACACGCGGAGGACGTACAAACTCCTTACAGACAGCGGCCGGAATTGAACCCGGGTCGCTGGCCCTGTAATAGCATTACGCTAACCGCTACGCTACAGAGAGAAACCATACTGTCTCCATAGGTATCACCTGGTGATTAAACTCTCTTTCTCTTGTGCAATAGGGACAGACACATTCACAATACCCCTTGTCCCAAATACAGAGGAATCCATTCCACAAAGTGACACCAATTACACAGAAAGTGGCAACCTTGAGCAAAATTACCCAAATATCCTCCCACAGGCTGATAAACAAAAAAGGGCCAGAGTTTCTTTTGTTATCAGTGGGAGGGATATTGCAGATGATTCCATGGTATACTCCCTGGTTGTTCTCTGGGTGCATAGCTGACTGTGCAAAGATTCATATCACCCTTAAATTGCCCTAACAGTGACCTATTTCAATTGCAGCATAGCCTTCACAATGTGCAGATTTAATTGTCAAAATAAATCCACACAGGATCATATCCAGAATCCTGGGAAGAGGAATTGTAACCAAAGCGCTAGAGTAAACATTGCTGGCACACATCGATTTTGGGAATTACTAGGAAACATTATGTCAGCAATTCGTTGCAACAGAAAAGCCAGTGAAAATGTAACATGATTTCTCACTGTACTACATTTTGCTTAAAAGAATAAATTTCCCCAAAAACATAAGTTTGTATTGACAAGTGAACACAATCCTGTTCACTAACCGTTCGACTTGAACTTACACTGTGTGTGTATATGTGTGTGTATACACGTGTGTGTACGTGCATCCCCATGTGGGTCCGTGTGTTCATGGGTGGTCATGGTCTAGGCTTCTGAGACATAGACAACCTACAGTGGTCCAAAGCACCAGAGAGGAGCCATCAACACTGTCTCCACAAAACCCTCCAAATTCAAGTCAGGATAAGAGAACAAACCTCTGCATCACCTCCCCAGCACTGTAGCTCTAATGATGTCAGCTGACTCCAGAGGACAACCTCCATCATTCATACACCTGAGTCCAGAGCCTCTGCTCAGAGTTCCTTCACAGTAAGAGATTACCAGGCGGTCAAAGGAAACAATTCAAGCAGGTTCTCAAAACCTTCTCGAGAAACTGCAACGTCCCAGCAACGTGAGGGAATCCCTATCTCAGGACTGCTCAGAGTGGAGAAGGAATGCTCAGGGTGGCACCGGGAATCTCATGAACCTCTGTCAGGAGTACACAGAAACCCAATATGCCCCTTCAGCCATTTCTTGCCCCAACTATGGCAGTCTGCAACTCCCACACTGGTCTCATCAGTCACCTCAGAATCCAAGGAACTTGAATGGAAGCAAGTCATCTTTAAACCCAAGGCTACCTTAGAAGTAATGTGTGTACAGATGGAGGCAATAGATACTGCTGTAAAATTAACACATCTGAGAAACATATGCAAATCATGTTTGCCTTTTGTATATCAGCTACACCAAATCATATAATTATCAATGAGTCATAGAGTCATACAGCACTGAAACAGGCCCTTCAGCCCAACTTATCCATGCCAGCCAAGATGTTCATATAAGCTAGTCCCATTTGCCTGGATTTGGCCCTTATCCCTCTAAACCTTTCCAATCCATGTACCTGTCCAAATGTCTTTTAAATGTTGTTAATGTACCTGCCTCAACCACTTCCTCTGGCAGCTCGTTCCACATACGGACCACCCTCTGTGTGAAAAAGTTATCCCTCAGGTTCCTATTAAATCTTCCCCTCACACCTTAAACCTGTGCCCTCTAGTTCTTGATTCCCTAACCCTGGCAAAAAAGGCTGTGTGCATTCCTATCCCGCATTTCTTCAATCCCAGGTTGCAATGCTCGTAGAAGCTAGCCTTTTACATTTCTACGGGTATCTATTTCATCCTCCCTGGTTGCTGGGATAAAGTCCTGGAGTCCCCTTCTCTGTTGCTTTTCAATTACACAGCCCAGAGTGCATCAAGGAGAAGGTTCACTTCTCAAGGCAAGTAGAGACTGGCAGGAAGTGCCATCCATGCCAACAATGCCCACATTCTAAGAATGGAAAAAAATGTTCCAGTGTAACTCTGTAGTAGAAGAACCTTGTTCATTAGTGGATAGAGTAAAGCACCCAGGAGTTTAACATTGTTACTTTTAATTAACAGAGCTATACAAGTCTGCAGCATGACACGCAAGTACCACCACTGGGACCGCGCCTTCGTCCATGCACAAACATTCAGGCTGCCTTTCTGCTCTACTATGCTTCTAGCTCCGACACACACTTGCCAAGATCTGCAGTCAAAGACAGAGGGGTGTGAATCTGCATCATATCTTCTGCAGCCTGTTGAATCTGCTTCACACAGACTCGTGGCAAAATATTCCCTCCATCACACCAGCTGCTCTCGTTCCGCTCTGCTCTGAAACATTACCAGCCAGTCGTCATTTAACATTGTACAGAATTGCAGCCCAGAGTTTATCAGTGCATGTATAGCCATGTCCATGTGTGGCAGGCTAATGAATGTGCTGTTCCCTGCACTACCGAACCGGCTTCACTCGTGGAAGGGCCTTTCCTCTTCCCAGGGCGGGGGAATCAGCTCAGGAAGTGGAGGAGAGAGAGCAAGGGCTGGCCCACAAGGATCATGGGGAGGAGGTCAGGTGAGGTCATTGGTTGAGGAGTAGGAGTCAGGTGTGATTGTTGGTTGGGGGTCAGGAGTCAGTAGTTGGGGGTTGGTCAGGAGGGTTGATGGTTGAGGGTGGTGTCATGTATTGGGTCCAACAGGGCAGGTTAGTGGGTAGCAGGTGTCCTATGAGGGAGGGCCTGAGTTTTTGATAACACAGTAGATACTGGGCAGGTCACCAGTGTTAACACCTTTCTCCTCTTTGGATTAGTCCCTGAGATCTTTCATATCCACCTGATTGGGTAGCAGGGCTTCAGTTTAGCACCTTATCCAAAAGACACGTTTCCTCTGGCAATACTGCATTTCCTCAGCACCACACAACAGTGTCAGCTGAAGTTCTTGTGCTCATCTCTAGAGTGGGCCTTGGACCCATAGCCTTTTACCTCCCTCCCCCACCCACAAACCACCCTGCCGACATCACGTTGAAAGCTTTCGATGTGACCTTGGCAAATTGTGGTTTAGTTTATGGGGTTCAACATTCCAATGGTCTGGAAGACCAACAGGATGAAGGTCATGGAATGGACACTGGCTCCAAAACAGCTGAGAGAAATGCAGGGCTTTTTCTGGGTGTGGCCCTCCTTGGGTTGCCTTAAGTACAGACTATGATGCACATTATATTAGACGTGACATATGAGAAGAAAATTTTATGTGAATTAAAGCTGTTCTTTAAATTCCCCAACAATATGTCACATGCAGTAGAAAACTCCAGCTGAGCAAAATGCTGGAAAATGAACTCTCCTTGTTGCCTTTGGAAATGTGCTCTTCCCCGAAGGTCAGAGCCATGGTACTGTTGCCACTTCTTCCATTAGCTGCCAACAGCTTCCACATTCCAACCTTCAGCTGAAAATGGTTCATAACAAAGCTATTTTCTGGGAATGATGCTCAACTGGTCTGATACTGTAACATGAACCTGGCTGCCTTTATCCCAGTGTTTCAGTACCACCAATAATACTTGCACAGGCAGAAATGTTTTCACCTCGCTCTGATATATGCCGACCCAAAGACTCGGCAGTGCGGGGCCACCTAGGCAAGATGTTGGGAAGGAGTTACCCAGACAGCTCCAAACCCAACAAGGTCATGGTGTTGGCTGTGGTTGTGGGTTCTGAGACAGTTTAATGGACAGAAGACCATCAGTGTGGGGCCAGGTTGAGAGGTCCTTGGAACAGAGCTTGTGAGACCAGGGCAATGACACCGTGAGCTTTGAGTGTTACGTGTTTTACTACATGTAGGCCTTGACATAAGAATATTAAAATACGCTGTAAAGGTTCTCGCCTTGTTAAAACATTACCTCTCAACTCTTTACCAAAGTTAAAAACTATTTTTCTATAGAAAGAAATTAAGGAAGTTCTACAGCAACCAACCAAGAGAGGAAGACACGCTCTTGACAAGAGCCATGGAGGATGCCTTAAGCTGCAGCCACACTGCTCTTTAATCATTTGAATGCTGTCATCAGCCAGTGGTCACATTAAGGTAAACCTGTTGCTTCTAGGTTTACTCATTTAGTCCCACTGCACCGTGCATCCATGCATGAAAAACAGTTTATCAATTTTCTCTCAGTCTTGGCCCATAATGACCAAAAGCAGAAGAGGTTTGTTCAATCTCTGCCTTAAAGGAAATGACACAGACATGGGGAAAGAGACTATTGGGAGATGTCTAGCACCCAACCTTTCCTCTGTCTTTGTTCAAGGAAGTGAGTGCAGATGTGGCAGCTTGGAGGCCGGAACTTTAGTTGAATGCTAACCTGAGGGTGTGGGCCCCACGGGGCTCCCCGAGGGTGGGACCGTAGCTTATTGGCTGACACCAGCATTGCATTGGGAGAGATGTGGAAGGACAGACCCTGGAGCAGGGTGGAGCAGGGGCTGGCAGTGAGCTGTGGGTGATGAGCGCATGGTACATCCTGAGCTTTGCACGACTGGCACCGTGGCAGGTAAACCAGGGCAACTGTAAAACAGCGTTAGGAGGTACCAGTGTGCCAATGTCTTCCCAATGTTCAGCCCCCATTGCCCGTTTCTCAGTAGACAATTGATGGATACAGGCTGAGCAAAATAAATGATCCTGCTGATGGCTTGATTCATAGACTTGCTCTCTCTCCCCCTCTGAACTAAAATGAAGGGAACTAAAATCAGCCTACGTCCCAGGCTGGAAGAGAGCTGTCAGGATCGGAGTCAGCAGTGACATTCACCATCACCAAATAGCTCCCTAGTAGTTACTAAAATCTGGAGGTCCCTACGGGAGGCAGAGCTCAGAGGGAGTGAAGTGAAAAATTGCAAGAGTACACCCCATCATTTACTGCGGTGGGAAATTTTTGCTTTAAAGACGACCATTTGAGTAACAACAGGTTTAACTTATTAAGTCACTTTAACATAGTGGAATGTCCCAATGTACTTCACTCAATTTCAGGTGATGTTGCCAAGGCCAAGCCAAAGTGGATGAGAAATAGGGGGCCAAGGTAGCAGTGGAGGGAGTGCAGCAAAGCTTCACAATATTGATTCCTGGAACGGCAAGTTTGTTGTACGAGGAAGGATTAAGCAGGGTGGCCCATGCTGTCTTGCATTTGGAAAAATTAAATGTGATTTCACTGAAATGTACAAAATTCTTATGGGGTGTGACAGGGTAGATGTGGAGTTGATTTTTCCCCTGGCTCTATTGTCTAAAACCAGGGGTCACCATCTCAAAATAAGAGGACATCTGGAGTTGAGAAGAAATGTCCTCATGCAGGAAGTGGTGAATGCGTGGAATTCACTACGCATGACAGCTGTGGAGGCTCAGTTGCTGAGTACATTTGAGATCGATTGATTTTTAGATTGTCAGGAAATCAATGGATATGGAGTTAGTGTCGCAAAGTCACTTTGAGATAAAAAATTAGCCACTTAATCTATTGAATGGTGGAGCAGACATGGCCTACTCCCACTTCTAGTTCTTAAGTTGAGAATAGATTTGGGGTAACAGAGTGGATACTGGTTCAGAAGCCATTGCCGGGTGTTCTCTGAAGACTGGATGAATATGAAGGAAGGGGGTAAGGCAGTCCCATGCAGCTGGATGATTAAGGCATTGCTGGTGTGGTCAATCACATCAAAGAATGCAGACAAGAACAATGATTTACCAACTTGACAGTCTTGCAGAATGCCATTTGTGATGTTGACTTGAGTTTTCTGGAGAGAAGATTGAGAGTCGGGGAGTAGAGCATCCAATTGAAAGGGTTCAAGTATGAAGTTACAGTTAAGTTGAGCACAGATTTAGGACTTTGGAGAGGAAAGAGTTGTTGGGAATGGTTAAAACAACAATAGTCTGCTGGCACAGTACTGGTGGTGTGTTTGTTGATGGGTGTGTTTGGAGGGTGACTGAATGAATAACCCTCCATTTTAACTGCTTATATTTATTTTTAAACAAGTTTAGAAAAAATAGATGCATACAAACAATAATGGAAATTAGGCCCTTTTTAATTCTCTGTCTGAAGTGGCTACTTCACACATGTGATGTTAATAAAACAAATGAGCTTCCGCCTGTTCTACAGGGAGACATTGTGTTGGGTTCTCTTGACAGATGTCACACTTCTCTCTGGGGATTGGCTGGAACAGCTGCTGAAGCACTGCCTGGAATTTCTTGATTCCTGCAACAGTGCCTGAACCCTTATAGGATGCCCACCGGGAGCCTGTTCCTGTCAACCTGAATGAACAGGCTTCAGTTGGAGCAGTGAATCAGCATTATTCTGGCCCTCTTCAATTTGAACAAAATACAAATTTCGAGTCAATTTAGATTTTTAGATTTTAGATTTTAGATCTCTTTATTAGTCACATGTACATTGAAACACACAGTGAAATGCATCTTTTGCGCAGAGTGTTCTGGGGGCAGCCTGCAAGTGTCACCATGCTTCAGGTGCCAACATAGCATGCCCACAACTTCCTAACCTGTACACCTTTGGAATGTGGGAGGAAACCAGAGCACCCGGAGGAAACCCACACAGACACGGGGAGAACGTACAAACTCCTTACAGACAGCGGCCAGAATTGAACCCAGGTCACTGGCGCTGTAAAGCATTACGCTAACCGCTACACTACCATGCCTGCCCTCACTTAGAAAAGCTGCAATTTTTCATCCATATCCCACAAGAATGAAATCAAATGAATGAAATCAAATGAATCGCTTTCTCTGGGTGAGTTGGGGTGGGAAGTGCACCTGATGAGATAGTCGATTGCTTTTAGAACTCTGCTGCAATTAAGAGGAAATCAGAGCACCTCAGGGGCTTCAATCAGACAGGGTGCAGCCCCGAGCTGCAACAGACAGGCAGATAGAAAACTGTGTCAGAAGGATAAGTTCATATAGAGACTATCCTCAGTTATGATTAATCCTTTACTACAGACATGACATCAAAAAGACATGCAGTATAGAAACAGTCCCTTCAGCCCGCTAAGTCCGTGCTGATTGTCAGGCAACCATTTACACTAATTCTACATTAATCCCACTCTTTCTAATCTCCTCATATTCTCCAGGTTCTACTACTCACCCACACAGAAAGGGGAGTTTACGGTGGTCAATTAACCTACCAACCTGCATGCTTGCGGAGGAAACCAGAGACCCACGGTCAAATGGAGAACATGCAAACTCTATACACATAGCACCCAAAGTCAGGATTGAACCTGGGTCTCTGGGGCTGTGAGGCAGCAGCTCTACCAGATGCGCAACTGTGTTGCAAAGGTTAGAAAGGTTAGGAAGCTCCTCCCCTCCCATCACAACAAAGCACACACACACCCCCAAACCCACAAGCTCCACCTGACACTCAGTTTGTCCCTGGACCCCACAATCTCTCCCTTCCCTGCTACTTCTGACACTGTCTCACACGATGCCAGTGTTGCTGATGCCATCTCTCATAATGTTGCTGGACAATTTGATTACACAAGAAACGTTTACACACTGGGCTCCAATATCCTTTTCACACCTCTAGACTACAATTCTCCTCTGCGACATTGGCCGGTTGTGATCAGATCTTGGTCATGTTAGAAAGGTTAAGAAGGAACTCAGCTGATGCTGCACTCATTTAAATAAATGCCAGCATCTTTTTCTATTAATCCTGTATATCACCTATTCCCATCTTACATTTTTCAGTGAAGGTTCTTCTAATTAGAAAAAAGAAATGCCTTTTCTTGGAGGCCCTTTACATTAGTGAGACCAAATGCAGACTAGGTGACCGTTCCATAGAACACCTGCGCTCTGACCGTAACCGCAATCTGCATCTCCCCATTGCCAGTCACTTCAACTCCCCCTCCCACTCCATCACTGATATGTCAGTCCTCGGCCTCCTCCACTGCCAGGAGAAGTTCAAGTGCAAACTGGAGGAACAGCACCTCATTTTCCGTCTTGGAACCTTGCAGCCTAACGGCATGAACATTGGATTCTCCCACTTTAGTTAATCCTCACCTCCTTTCCCCACAAACCTCCCCCCGCCCCACCACCACCCCTCCCTC
Organism: Pristis pectinata; assembly: GCF_009764475.1. Taxonomy (NCBI): domain Eukaryota; kingdom Metazoa; phylum Chordata; class Chondrichthyes; order Rhinopristiformes; family Pristidae; genus Pristis; species Pristis pectinata. The sequence goes on from NC_067432.1 coordinate 14,870,490, forward strand.
CACCACCACCACCACCACCAACCCCCCTCCCACCACCACCACCACCACCACCATGCTTCTTCTCTTCTTCCCATTCCTAGCCTCTGTTTTTCTACCTTCCTCTCTCTCCTTACCTTTGACCCATTCCCAGTGGAGCTGCTCTCCCCTCCTCCCCTGCACCTGCCTATCTCTATCTCTGACCTGCATCTACCTATCACCACCCTGTGCCCACCCCACCTCCCCTCTTTTGTCCACCTATCACTGCTCTGCTTTTCCCTCCTAGATATTGGGCTTCCCCTTTTCCTATCTTCAGTCCTGAAGAAGGGTCCTGACCTGAAAGGTTAACCGCCTGCTTTTCTCCACAGACGCTGCCTGGCTGCTGAGTCCTCCAGCATTATCGTGTTTTTTCAGGACCAGTATCTGTTCAAGTATACACACATTATAAACCTGCTTCATGAATGTTGTCCAGTCCCATTGTTATGTGGTGCAGCTACACTGATATCTAATCCTATTCATATACCAACACTTGTATCATCTCCTCATCCATCCCTCCTCACTACCCACTGACTTCACTCTGGGTTTTACTTGAACAGATGGCCCTAGTTTGACAAAATAACGCAGCTTGTTAAGTACTGAGACAAGAAACATTTCACTCTGTCTCCCAGGGACTCGTTACAGACTTTTTCTTTTTATATACACACAAAGAAGTTTTTATCTCTGGAGATGACACAGCAACCCATCATTCAGAGCAAAGCTGTTTTAACTTCATTAACCTCAACATCAGGACCATTGAATAAAAGGGTACACTTTAACTCATTCGGGGAAATGACCAAGGCTTGGCTGAAGGACTGGGTTTTGAAGGTAGGGAGAGATGATTTGTAAAGTAGGAGGAAGACCATGAAGGGATTTGTAAATTTAACTTAGGTTTAGGACATGGGAAGGCAGCACAACTGTGGAGTATTAGGTGGGCAACTCATAGAAACAGTAAGGAAGTAAGTGGCAGTGTTCTGAATAAATTGGAGACACGAGACTGCAGATCTGGAACCTGGAACAAAAAACAACCTGCTGGAGGAACTCGTAGGGTCAGGCAGCATCAATGGAAAGGAAATGGACAGTCAACCTTTTAGGATGAGACGCTACAATCTGGACTGAAAGAGTAGAAGGGAGAGAGCCAGCATAAAGAGGGTGAGGGGAATGGTTGGAGCAAGAGCTGGCAAGCGATAGTTGGATCCAGGTGATAGCAACAGATGCTGGGACCTATCACCTCCCAGCCTCTCACTATTTCCACTCTTCCCTCCTCCATCTACCACCCCTCCTCACCTGGATCCACCGATCACCTATTACTCCACCCCCTTCCCCTCACCGCTTATAACTGGCTATCTCCCTCTTGCTCTTTATGTCCGATGAAGGGTCCTTGACCCAAAACATCATATGTCCATTTCCTTCTACAGATGCCTGCCTGACCGCTGATTCCTCCAGCAGTGTGCTTTTTGCTCTGTATAAATTGAGCTCACTATGGGGTGTAGTTCATGAAACCAGATGCTGAAAGGAAACAAAATCATGGATAAGGATGAAAATATAAGTGAAAAATTTTATGCAAGGCTTCGTCATTTTGAACTAAAGCTACAATTCATCTAAAAGCTTTACCTTAAGGGCTATTTCAAACAACATACCCAAAAACATCCAGGAAAATTCAAAAAGCCGTGACAGAAAAACGACTTCATTACCTCTTAAAAGCATCTGGGACATAAAAACCATTGTACAAATGAAGCTTTGATTCCCATGGCTTTCACACTCCTGATTTCCAAATAAGGATTTTAAACTTGGCATGACAACATCTTTTCTAACCCTTTATTAAGAATTTTCTGAAATGGTTTATCCCATGATTTCAATACAATGAACACAGTAGTACTTTCCTGAAGTATTTGAACATTCAAATCTCACTCTAAACTTTAGATCCAATGATCTGAACATTCCAAACATAAATTTACATTGAGATAATTTCTTCACAGCAAATATAAATATACATGATCAGGCAGGAAATAAACTATAAGCTATACAGCTAAAAGTGCATTGTCTGGAAATCTGATTACATTGTATGTTTACTTTTAGCACTATGCAATTGAAAACTTATTTAATCCTGAGTAAATCGCACTTGCAACCATTTTCAGTAAATCACACCAATCTGGAAATTTAACCTGACACTTCTGGTGGAGTAATGCAGGTAAGTTGAGCCATATTGTTGTGGGGTTGCCCATTGTACAACACAGTGCCAAGAAAACATGGTCTTAAAAATGCAACAATGAACACCAAATCCTCTAAGAGAGAAAATTACCTAATTCTTGGCTCCTCCCCCCATCAAAACAAAGCATACACACCCTTCCAACCCACAAGCTCCACCTGACACCCAGTTTGTCCCTGGACCCCACAATCTCCCCCTTCCCTGCTTCTTCTGACGCTGTCTCACACGACGCCAGTGTTCCTGATGCCAATTCTCATAATGTTGCTGGACAATCTGATTACACAAGAAACGTTTACACACTGGGCTCCAATATCCTTTTCACACCCCTAGACTATGATTCTCCTCTGCAACATTGGCCGGTTGTGATCAGACCTTGGTCATGAGTGAATTTTGATGCATGGCGTGTTGCATTAAGATTCATTTCCAACCAAGTGAATTTTCAGTCTCTATTGGACCACATTACTGTCATCTCAGCTCACCTTTAAAATGCACTGAAAATTCTTGGTATATTTATCTTTGAACTATCACCTGTTCTTTCTGCATTTGTGAGCTCTTAGAACAAAATCAAAGGAGGGTTTCATGGTTGACATTGTCACTAGCAAGATGGAGGATGCTTTCAGCTTTACATTACCACTGAGGTATTTCTAGTCATGCATTGCCAGTCAAACGATGTCTGGTACTGATCTAACCTGGGAGGAGCTGACAATTCTTCTCTTGTCCCTGCACCAGTCCATGCACAACACTTTATTTCCATGGCCTTTTAGAGTCCGTCTTGTCTTCATCACAAACTGTCCGAGTGCCTCTGTTCTCTCAGCCACCTGGTGAACTGGACCGAATAGCAAAAGAAGTATAATTGGTAACGTTTAAAACCCAGTCACAAAGGGTAAGATTTCAAAGCAGTTTAGACCATCCCATTTGAAGTTAATCTCTTACATCAGGAAAGGAGCATCTCTATCTCAGGGATCCTCAAACTTTCTCCACACTTACAAAGAATGACCGCACGTTAGATTCTGAAGGAAGCCAATTACCAGGTTAACCTTCTTCCCGTATGCACATTCTAATTCCTCAGCAGAAAGGAAGATTGCAATTCCATACACAGGGAAACATTTAGGAAGATGTGTATATAAATCTGCCACACAGATGTGATGCATACGCTTTCAACCACCTGAACCATCATCCAGCAGGAACCTCCAGCCCCACCATCAGCACAAGTGTAAAGGATCGTCCACTATTATACCATAGCTGCTGGTTGATTTCTTGCTGCAATTCAACAAGTGTTTGGTGCTTTCCTTGGCCATTTCAAATTGCAGAGGACTCCTGGGCATGGACTGACAGGTGCTGACAGAACTTTTTGCTGACCTCTGGGTTCCAAACAATAGTTTCCAGACACTGCCGTGAGTAAATTACTGGTTTAGTGATCTAGAGGCCTGGACTATTAGTCTGCAATTTAAAAAAAAATAAAGTCTCAGCAATGATGCCCTATTATAGCTGCTATCTGTGGGTTTGGCCTGTTTGTGACTCTGGTCCCAGATATACAACAGCATCATTTACTCTTAACCCCTAGTGAGTCTTCCAGTTGTATCGAAGTGAAAGCACTGACTGGATCATCAGACTGTTCTATAAAGTTATCCTCATTGTAATCTGCCACCTGCTCTAACCATAATTGTAACATCAGCACAGGACGAGGGCTGAGTTGCCTGCAGTTGTGACCCAACAAGACTTCTGCCAGGCCAGAGCTGGGTGTATTCGCTACATCCCTTTTACCACCCATGTCACACATTGGAGGTCTGTCCAATTCTCTGTTCACCAGTAGAGTTCATTTCATTTTCTTTTGCAAGATACCAGCAAGGGGAGAGAGCTTGAAGATTGCAGAAGCCATGGTGCAAACTGCTTTTGACTGCCACACATTACTTTGTAGGTGCCATTTATCAAACAGGTCCAGAAAGATTCTACTCTCTCAATATCCATAGGTAGCCAATGGATCATAATGTGGATTGTGATTCTGATCACATGGGTTGCATGCAAAATTGAAAGCTGTCCCACAAAATGTGAAGGACCAGACCACTGGATCCAATTCTTCTGCTCTTGAATGACTCTGCAGAAGCCCTGCAGGGCATTTCAAGCTGGCCTGCAACTTGCTGCAGAATCTCAGTTTACCACAGCAATCTGCAGGCAAGTTTGAACTGCACCTTCGGTCAGGAGCCAGAGGAGGAGGTAGGAGCTGGGTGATGAGAAGGAAGAGGAAGAGAGAAGGCAAGAAAGCAATTGCTGTTTTCAGCCAGGCTGATTTAAATCAGTGCGTTACCAGTAACTGCAACCCCAATTCCCCATTTACCATCAGTACCACATTTCAATGATCACCTACTTGATGGCTTGGCTACAAGCTAGAATTCCTAATAGATTAGATAAAAATGCATGATAAAACTTGTCAGAAATCCAACCTGCGTCTAACCCAAGTCTCTCACTGTGTAAATTATCTCAACTAAAACCGTTTGGATTGTGAAGCCACAATGTCAAATTCTATTCAAAGGTCTCTTATAGATATCAACCACATGTAGCCTACTTTCTCTGTTTAAGACTGGTAACCAATTACTTGCAGTGTATAATCTCCACTCATTCAAAATGGACAAAAGTGAAAACATTATACATTGCCTGGTGCTTGTTTTTGAAATTATTTCCATATTTAATGTTTAGGCTTCCCATCTTCCCTACAATAACAATACCTCTCAGCGTCACTACAAAGCAAGAGACTCAGGTGAGTCTGACCACAGCTCAGGCCAAACAAATTAAATTGCATTCCCAATGCTCCATTCATTGGAGAAAGCAATTCATTCTTGTCATCAACTCCATGCAAAAAAACTACGAACAACATGGAAAAAAATGCACAAGAATAAATTGTTACTGGCTTCACTGTCACTGTTATTTTAATCCATTATCCGTTAACTGGGTATTAAGGTAGAATCAATAACTAGCCAATGAGGACAGCCAGATCCAAAAGGACAAAGGCTTGTTTTAATTTGTCTAATAAACCATTGGAGGGTTAGGGGTTTAACAATCCGAATTTCTTGCTTCAGCTGAATTTGCTTCTTGATATTTTAAATAGAAGAATATTATATAAATAATCTTCTGCCTGTTGTTATTATCTCACCATTTTCCCAGGACTATAACTGTATGTGCTGTTCCTAATGTGCTGAGGGCTATTGCTAATGCATTGAAGCTGAAGTCTTTTAAAAAATGTGATCAGGAGCTAGTTTACCTGAACTGCCTAAGCTGCTTCTAGTTGACAAGTGGGAGAAGCTGACCATTAGCAACTTAATGAGCAGATGAAAAGGAGCTCATGGTGACCTTTGTTGATTTTTTAAAATCTTGATACTGTCCAGCAGATTCTGGGATGGGGAATTGAGACATCCATGTCTTATTTCAGGCAGCATCTAGCTGCAAAATGGAATGGATAGGCCCAAGTTCCTGGGGGCTATTGAATAAATCCTGACCTGGTGATATTGATCAAATATTCAGCTTTGTAAATACACCAGTGCTTTCTTTCCAGAGCCACCTACTGAAGGAAGGGAAAAAGGAATGGGTGACAAAAAGACCGATCTGACAGGGGATGACTGGACTGACAGACCAGAAAAGGCCTTTTAGCTGATCCAAGCTTTCTTTGGCTTTGAGAATAACAAGAAGATTGTTGCCTTGCAATTTTTTTTCAGGGTGTAAATGCCATTGAGAAGGATTGGCCTTGAGAATTGGTGGCAGGCCGCCTTCTTGAACCACTGCAGTGTTCACAGCTGGGCATTATGTTTGGCAAAGTGGGTTGGTACGATTGAGTGGCTTGCTGGTTCATTTCAGGGGATAGGGGCCAGATGCATTGCTGTGGCTCAAGTTACATAGAGGCCAACCAGGCAAGAACAACAGATATTACTGAGACAGATGGGTCATTCACAACAACCCTTTAGTTTCATGGTCATTACCAACAGCAGCCTTTTACTCCAGATTAACTGAATTTAAATTCCCCAGCTGTTGAGCTGGGATTTGAACTCATGTTTCCAGATCTTTATAGTCCATTCCACTGGATTACTAGCCTAGTAATTTAATCACTATGTTACTGTTCACTTTAATAATTCCAGAAATTATTGCAATGAAAGGCAAGAGCGGTATAAATCATATATATATAGATTTATACCACCCTCTAATGCATTGTGTAATACCAGGTTTAACGAGTAGAAATCTCAATGCAGAAGTACAAAACATAATTGCCCTTTGCAACATGATAGTCCTGTTAAACACAGTTATTGATTTCATTTTTTAAGTTATGTTTAGGTGTAAGTTCTGGCTCTGTTTGGGAAGTACAGTATGAAAAGAATCTCCTGAGTTTTACACTTGTTTAGGATGCGTTCACTCCTGTGGTACCAGTAAACCCTAAAATGGTTTTGCTAACATCCTACAAGCTGAGGATACTTAAACAAAAAAGCTGTGTTAATAGAAACTGATGTTAATATGTCAATAGTGCTCAAGCTTAAGACATCTTTTCCAAGAAAATCTTCCAGGTGAATGTCACTGGTATGATTAGGTGTTGATACGAGCAGAGAGTGACACCCATGCACTGAATTACCCGATGGAAGTAACTAAATGCTGAACAGTTATTTGAATCACTAATACCCTGCATACTGTAAACATTCTAACATTGCTTGATAAATATACTGGTTAAATCTACATTGTGTGTGTATGCACGCATGCTTTATACACATAAATTATACACATAAAAATTAAATACACATGATATAATAGATATTTATACATATTGACCTAAAATCATTTATGATTCTTTATATTTTATCTAAATTATAGCTGTGTACATACGTAATATACAAGTGACAGATAAACAACATATATATTAACGCATATACTTTTCCCTGCGATGTCGTATGTGCGATATATATGCGATATATATATAACGCATATATATACTTAATATATATTTATATATTAACGCATATACTTTTCCCTGTGATGTCGTGTTAAACATTGCACAGGGAAGGGTACATCAGCCGCAAATATCAGCTCAAGAGCAAATCTCCTGGTGGCCATGGGCATTAGGGAGAGTGCAGGGAGCACACATCCCGGCCACAGAGTCGCTCTGTATTTGGGCTGAGCCGCGGAGAGTCTCTGGGCCCCGGTTTACCCCCTCCCCTACTTACGTTCTACATCATGAAGCTTTGCCCTCTCCTCCTCCAGTTTACCCTTGAGTGCCTCTGCCTCGTTCCTCAGCGATGACACCGTTTCGTTTTCCTGCAGCCCTTCGGTTGCCATCTTTTTGACACCAAAATCACACACAGGAGGGGGGGGGGGGGGAGAAAAACAGAGGGAAACAAAAGAGGATTTATTTGTTTTGCTTGTTGTGAGCCGGGAGATGCCAGAACCAGCGGCTGCAGCCCATACAGTACGGTTAGATGGAGGCTGACTGACGTCAGTGGGAGGATACTGAAACTCAGCAGCCTCCACAATAAAGATTTCTCCTTCTCGCCCTTAAACGACCAGGGGCCGTTATCAGGCCCAGCAAAACATCAAAACAAGCCATCCAGCCGGCTCGACAGAGAAACCCAGCGGTTGGGAATAGCAGCCACCGCTGCCAGTAAGGAGCTGAATTCCTCTTTCTGCCAAAGTGTTGGTTCTGTCTGATTCTATTCCACAGGGAGTCAGCATTTGCTACAGGAAAGTGAACGCGCTGAAATTCAAACTGATTCAATATAATATTTCAGGTGAACAAACTGATTCAAAGAATCAAAGTTCTGATTGACAGGCTAATCTCCCAACAACTTCCTATCAGTAAAAGGAAGTGCACGGGAGCATTCTGTCTTAATGTGTCTAAATAGTTGTATCATTTGCTTTGTATGGTGTGTGTACGAAATTCCAGGTTGCATTAATGCAGGCGGAGATGACCAAATCTCCAACACTCTACCCTGTCCCCCACTCCCATCACATCTAAAACCCCCAAATTACTCAGGCATGTAAACCCAGCAGAAAAAGACTATCTCATTATATCTCAGATATTTCAAATGATCATTTGGGGGGTAAGTGGAGATGATTGTTAGTTTCTCTCTATCCTTGACAGATTCTGTTTTCAATTTCTCATAGACTAGAAATTGTTGTTAATGCTAACCAGCAGATGCTGAAGACATTTCAGTGAAATGTGTAGTTTTACAGGTGTTAACACTAAGTGGTTTTGTCGATTCATTTACTAGACATGGATTAACATAAATAACAAAAAATTCTAAAAATACTCAACATGTCAGGAATCATCTGTCCAAAGAATGTGGAGGCAGTGTCTGTGATCTAAACTTGTTGCAAATCTTTAATACTCAACACTGAGTTCAACAATCTCAGTCAGAACCACTGCTCCCAATTTTCAGACAGCAGAAGCTGATAACAGTTCTGCAGTTGCCACTTACATCCTCTCTAGGTCATCACTTATCCTGCTTTCACCCACTCCTGCCTTACTCCATCATCACCTTTCTGAATTAACGACTCTGGGCTTCCACTCCATCACAGACCTCCTCCTCTTTCTTTCCACCACCCCCCCCCCCCCCCCCCCAGCTTTTTACATCTCTGTATTTGTTTAAAAAACATGAGAACTACAACATTTTCCTGTTCTGATCCAAAAGTCACTGGAATGAAATAGCTTTCTCTGCCCATAGATGTCATCTGACCTGCAGAGGATTTCCAGCATTTCCTCTTTTTGTTTCAGGTTTCCAGCATCCGACATGTTTTGCCTGCATACTACAGATCAATAATCATGTTACCAACAGCAATTTCAAATCACACTAGAAAATGATAGAATTGTTGAAATGTTATCATCATAGAAACCTTTTAGCAAACTCCGATTGATATTCTACTCTTTCATCATGTCCCCAACACCTCCCTTCTTTAGACTCCTCTTATGATGAATATACAGTGTGAAGACATTGCTTAAGTATCAGTGTGCATCTGGCATCAAGACCTGACTGACTCAGGAACTCAGTGGAACTGCACACTAACTGCACTGGTTTGAAGTGCAGATCCCGGGCATTATCATGTCCAATTTACCAATGTGTTGCAGAGTTTGTTGTGCCCTGGGGACATTTTGTAGACCACCAATCATTGAGTGGCAACAAAGCATAAATCAAGAAATTAGAAATGCATTTAACAAGACTCATACAATCATCCCAGTGAACTCAATCTACAAATAGACTGGGCAGTAATAATGAAGAGGACTAATACAATCATCCCAATGAACTCAATAATGATGAGGAAAAATGTATTAGGATTTTTTTAGATCACTATGTTGAAGAACCAATGAGGGAATAGTTATTTTGTGATCTAGTCTTGTGTAATCAGAAAGGGTTAATTGACGATCTACTAATTAAGGGATCTTTATGGAAAGGTGATCATGATAGAAATTTATATAAAAAATGAAAATGATTTCGTTCAATCTGAAACTAGGGTCTAAATAAAATAAATTGTGAAGGCACAACATGTACGTTGGTTATGGTAGGTTGAGAAACTACATTAAAAGAAATTACAGTAAATAAACAAAAACTAATTTTTAAAGAATGATTACGTAGTTTACAAGTCATTTATATTCCTTGAAGGCAAAATGAAAACAACAGGAAAAATAGTTTAGCCTGGCTATAAGTTAAAGATAGTATCAGATCAAAGGAGAAGGTTTATAATGTTGCCAAGAATAAACAGTAAGGCTGAAGATTGGGAAAATTTCAGAATCACCAAAGGAGGGCCAATGGCATTAATAAGCAAATGGAATGCAGAATATGAGAGTAGTCCAGCAAGAAACACAGAAACAGGCTGTAAAACCCTCAATAGATATATCAAATGAATAGATGGGCTGAAGTTGGTAGGATTTCTTTGCAGGCTGAGACAGAGGAGTGACACTGGGAAGTATGGAAATGACAAAGAAATTAAACAATATGTAAAACCCTGTTAATCCAGTGTGTTTGGGACGTTGGTTGTGCTGAACCAGCAGATTTTCTGGACTATTGGATTTTATAATATTCCAATGCCCTTTTGAATCACCACTTTTTTTAGATGTTACACAGTAGAATAATAATTTTTCCAGTGAACCCTGTAGGTTTAAAGGGAGTGCAGGAAACAGAGCCAGGTGAGTTTAAAGACAGCATAGAACCAGAGCCCCAATGAGCTTAAAGGGAGTTTGGGAGCTGAGCTGCACCCCCCCCCCACCCCCCTCCCCCCCGCCTCCCGTGAGTTAAAGCATTATATTCACAGAACATATTCAAGAAACAGATCAATTGATTTTTGTCTGTTCAGGGAATGAAGGGATATGGGGTTGGCGCAGGATGACAGCTCCGAATCTGAAGATCGGGCATGGCCTGAGGGTTGAGGACCCTTCTCCTGCTTTGGCTTCTTAAGTTTTCCCCACTCCAAGTTCAAAGGTCCGGTGATGTGAACGGTGTTCTGTCTGGTTGAAAGCCAGACAGATTAATGTGGCTCTGTAAATCACGATTCACTCTGTCCTGTGCATTCCAACCCTCCAAAAGCCCTACATGAAAACACATTTGTAGAGTACATTTGGACATCTGTAACATCAATGGGAAGACCTTTCACTTCGCGCAATGCACTGGCTGAAACTGGGAGAATTAAAGTTAACAACAGCTTTCAATGGAGAATTGAATAAGCACTTGGAAGCGTGTACTGATGTTTTGGGAAAGAGCAGGAGAGTGAAGGGAATTGGAGCGGTGTCAAAGAGCTAGCAGGTGCATGATAGGCAGAATGGTGACGTTCCGAGTCGCATGATTGTTGAACAGAACGAATCCTGTCATGGGACCCGACCTAAAGTCCCCCAGGAGGAGAGGGGAGACTCACTGAGTCATTTAGGACTTTAACATTCCAGGTGGTGGGCTGGAGTCCAACCCCTGTACCTCGCGGAGCGTCAATGCCTCCCGCACTTGCCCTGTTTGCATTGCCAAGGCTGCCCTACCATTTCCACGCACAATGAGCAGTAGTTGATCTGCTCGGTGTTGATGTAAAGGTTCCGCAGCGGGCCGATCTCCTGACATTTTTCACAGGGTCCGTAGACGGCAGCAGCAAAGGTCTGGTCGCACATGTTTGGGGATGCACAGGCTGAGCTGGGAACACAGAGAAGGAAAGGTCAGTCCGCGGGGTGGGAGGCAACAGATGGACATTTGGTCAACGGAGACAAATCCGCGCCACTTAATCCGCTCAAACGCACAACACACAGTCATACACCGTCACACACAGGGCGCTGCCTCCGACAGTCCTGTCAAAGTCGAGTTTATTGTGTGTGTTTATACCGAACCACATTCCATCAAAATAATTCTTGATACTTTCATTACAAGAATTTCACTGCAATACTTTAAATTCTACAGTTTGAGCCCCTGACAGTCTATAAATGTGCTTTAATCGCGAACAAAGCGCCATGAAGCCTGTAGCGGACCTCGTCATAAAGCAACAGGTAGAATGTAAATAAGCTTTAACGATCAGTTAACCCTTTTCCTGAACACTTACGTTACTTCGGGGTTAATGCTGAATAAATCAAAAGGTGTACTGGAGTGAGACGTTTATAAACGGCATCATTTGAACAAGGTCACACGTACCTGGTAGCAGGTCGAAAGCAATGGGAACCTCCGTAAGATGGAGAATGTGAGAAGCAGTTCCAACCTATAGGGCTGTCCGAAATCCGTTTAAGAGATTAATTACAGGTCACCTGAGACTTTCTGCTCAACCTTCCAACACAGAACTTTATATTGGCCAAAAACTTCCCGCTTTATTGTAGAAAGCACAGAATGCTCCCACAGGAAACGGTCCACACGTTCCACGACTGCACAGGATATTTGCATCTCTTTCGGGCAATATAAGCACCGTTTGACCTCTTGTTAGGCGGTTTGTTCAACGTGCACCATAACCCCACGGATGTGCAGGCCAGTAGGTTAACTGTAAATTGCCTCCAGTGTATGGGCGGGCGGGTGTAGAATGTGGGGGCAGATGGTACAAGTGTGGGGAGAACAGGCAGAGGGGAAATTGGGGGGGGGGGGATGGAACTGCTTTGTGAGGCAACATTGACTCGATGGGTCGGAGTGGCCTCATTCTCTGCCGGAAGGAAATAGGGAAACAGTTCAAAACTGTCCATTAAGCGTAGCACCGTCAACAGCACAAACACAACAATGTTAAAGGAAATATAAAACCATGAGTGGGCTCTTAATTGGGGACTGGGGAGCACATTGACATAGCGGATGATGGCTGTAGCATGCTGCTGACTGGCATCGTGCCAAGATGCCCCGTATCCTCGATATTAGGGGACGCGAGAAAATAAGAGTACTGGAAATCCAAGAGAAAAAGAATTACAAAATTCGGGAGGTGCGCAGGAGGGGGGCCAGTATCGGAATAAAAGCAAGGACGCGGTGAATTCAAAATCCAAGTACTGCAGACGTTGGAAAGGTGAAATAAAGCAAAATGCTAGAAGTTATCAAGGACAAAAACAGAAGTTCTCAATGGGTCAGGCAGCATCTGTGGATGGGACGTTTACATCTCAGGTCGATAACGTGACATCAGAGGTGGGGAAAAGGGGAGTAGAGAAAACATTGAGTTCGGCAATTCCAAACCTGGTATCTCGCATCTCCAACATGTTCATTGTTCCATTTTCTATTTATTCATCTTCTCCTATTTCCATCTCCAGACGTACCTTTCATCACTTACTAATCCCTCTTTCGGAGACACAAGAGACAGTCCCGATGAAAGGTCTGGACCCGAAACATCGACTGTTTATTTCCCTCCATAGATGCTGCCTGACCTGCTGAGTTCCTCCAGCATTTTGTGTGTACTCATCCCTCTTTCTCTGGGCTCCGTCCTAACTTTGGATCTTTAACCTCTGGTGCCTGCAACCCAGTGGCAGACCTTCCCTTCTCTCCTCTTTTGATGGAATATTAAAATTTGTTTTATTCCTAAATTATCCCAGTTTCAATAAAAAAAGTCATCAGCTCCATATGCTGAAGATCTGATGAGTTTTTCCAGCTTTTCCTTTTCTTATTTTACATTTTGAACACCCACAGTGTTTTCCAATTGATGCGTTTGCCTGTGCTGTTTGGAGTTAGTCATTTAATATACAAATTCTGAGGAAAAGTCATTGATCTGAACTGTTGGCTGTTTCTTTCTCCTGAGATACTGCCTGAGCTGAGGACTATTTCCAGTATTTTATAACTGAAACATATCAGATGCTAAGTGGGTATGGCATGGTAGATGTTGAAATGTTTCCAAAAGTGGGAGAGTGTTGAACAAGGGGATGTTGTTACAAGATAACGAGATGGACATTTAAAACTGAGTGTGTGGGAACCTCTGGTGAATCTCTCCCACAGAGGGCTGTGGAAGCGAGATCACTATATAAGGAGGGGGTAGATAAATTTCTGAAAGATAGGGGAATTGATGGCTATGGGGAACTGGTACAGATGAAGAGGTGAGTCCAGGGAAAGATCAGTCATGTTTGTATCGATTGATGAGGCAGGCTACCCCTTCTCCTATTTTCATCTGTCCTTGTATGTTAAACAGGGATGGTTAACATTTGATATAAGGGTCTTTGATGTGAACCAGATTGTGCTCTTGTTATATATGTGCAAACATTATGCTGTAATTTTTTTTAATGCAGATGCTGGAAATCTGCAATTAGAACAGAAAATGCTGCAAATGCTCAATAGGTCAGGCAGCATCTGTGGAAAGAGAGAAAGAGTTAATGTTTTCATTCTGATGAAGTGTCTTCAACCTAAGACCTCAACTCTATTTTCCCTTCCATAGATGCTGCCTGACCCCCCCCCCCCAAGTGTTTACAGCATTTTCAATTTTTATTATACTGCAATGTCTCAGCATTAGAAAATATCATGTTTATTGTTGATACTTTAGGAAAAAAAGGTCGCTAGGAACTTGCAAAAGGTAGGATATTTCAAATGTGCTGTGCATTATCATTTTGTTTTAACGCATCCATATGATCGAGAGCCACAACACTGAAACCACAGTCCTAAGCTATTTCAAATCCTTAGTGCCAAGGGCATTGAAGGATTGAAACTGGATTAAAGTAAGTCACACCTAAATGATCTAAAGTTCATAAGCTAGTATAAATTATTTTGCTGCAGTTTGAGAAATATCAATAAGTACAGAATGGTTTTGATCAGAACAGTGAATGAGAAATATTTACTTACAATTACTATCAAGAAATGAAAAACAAACATGGTGTTGGTAAACTGTATGGTGAATTTGGTCAATGATATTGTCTGGTGCTTTTTGTTAACTTACCTGGACTGCAGGCCTCATTTTTGTTCTTAAAATTCAACAGCTTATTGTGTTTCATTTCTGGTTAAGTTCAATGTCTTTGTTGTGCCTGTGTTTATTTAAAGATTTGTTGGCTGTTTTTAGTCACAGAATGTGGCTGCAGCTGCTAAAGTCAGCTTTTAGTGCCCATCCTAATTATATTTGAGGAGGTGGTAATAGGCCGTATCCTTAAACTTGCTCCATCCATGGTGGTTGGGTAGGGAGCTTCAGGGTTTTGGCCCAGCGATCATGAAGGAATAGCATCAAGGCAGTGTGTCATCTGGAGGGAAACTTGGAGGTGATGCTGCTCGCATCTTCCAGAAGCCCTTATTTACTTACGTATCTAAAGATTATGGTTTAGGGAAGTTAAGTCAAACAAGCCTTGGCAAGTATATAGTCACGTTATAAATGATGTACATTACTGCAATGATGTATCAGTCATTGTAGAATGAGTGAACACATAATCTAGAGTGTCAGTCAAGGGACCTGCTTTGTTCTGGATGAAGCGGAGATCCTTTAAGGCTTCTCAAAATGCAATTTTACGAGTAATGATTACACTTCCTTCTGTTTTCCCACAGATGTTGTCTGACCTGCTGTATATTCCCAGCATTTGTTGTTTTAGTTCAGATCTCTATCATCTGCAGTACTTTGTTTTTGAAGATTATTCCATTCCAGAGACTTGTAGATGGGAACATGGTGACTAACTGCAGGATAAGTAGTCTCAGCTTTTAAGTGGCTGGTCCAGTTAAGTTTCTG
This sequence comes from Pristis pectinata, assembly GCF_009764475.1. Taxonomy (NCBI): domain Eukaryota; kingdom Metazoa; phylum Chordata; class Chondrichthyes; order Rhinopristiformes; family Pristidae; genus Pristis; species Pristis pectinata. Next base: position 14,885,788 of record NC_067432.1, read on the forward strand.
GTTAACAGTATTGCTTGTTTGTTACAATATCAAGAGACAGTCATATCAAGGGGACTTTAGCTGGCATCATGCAGCACAAGAATGGTGTGAATGAATAAGGCACAACGAATGTGATTGTACAAGGGATGGTTAGCAAGTTTGTGGATGATATTAAAATAGGTGGTGTTGTAGAGAGTGTAGAATGTTATCAAAAATTACAGGGGATCTCGGTCAGTCAGGCAGGTGGACTGAGGATTGACAAACGCCTTTCGATCCACAAATATGTGAGGTATTGCACTTTGAGAGATCAAACCAGGGTAGGACTTTATACAGTGAATGGTATAGCCCTGGGGAGTGTTACAGAATAGAGACCCCCAGGACTGCAGGTACATAGTTCATTGAAAGCAGCTTCACAGATATATATGGTGGTGAAGAAGGCATTTGGCACACTGGCCTTCATGGCAAATATTACCTGCCATTTATGAGTGTAAATCTGAATTAATGAAAGGAATCCAGAGATGGATAACTATGATCTCTTGTGTAATCAGGGTTTCCTGAGGATGCTGCATCAAATGTGGAAACCTAACTTTTCCTAATGCTTTTGAAATATCAAGGAGACAAGATTCACCAGACTTTGTTTTAGTTATTTAAATAATTTTAACAAATGTAACTGTTAACTTCTGTTTTTGAATATTGCAAAATTCAAGAAAGGGAATTACCCACCTTTGCCTGGGTCAGACTCACACACTACTTCCATCCCACACCACCTCAAGACTCCTAGCTAGCCACTTAGTTGTTGCAGTCAAGTCCACCACCATCTTGGAGCAAGCAAGTATTGTCAATAAACCAGCCATGTTTAGAGGCCCCCACATTTAAAACACACCAATAAACTATTACGTTTTGGAAACTGTCACAATTTTTCCAATCCATACATCTCATCTCAATTTTTATTGGCTGACAAGGTGAAGAATCAATTCACGTACTTGGTTCCCTCAATGGGATAATGGAAAGACTGTGCTCCTGGAAACAGCCAGCTGACTGGTTGCTATGTGAGTGAGCTATTGTTTACAAGGTATTGGCCTCTGTTTTGGCTAGATTAACAGTTAATGCAGTGCAGCGAATGTGTTAAGATGCTTTGATATCATTCATAAGTTGTAAGTTCCTTCTTTGGTGACCCTGAATGACTTAAGAGGACATAGTTTATGAATCTTTGAAACACTGAACACTGGTACCTGTCATCTAAATATGAATAAACATTTAGAACATAGAACAGTATAGCATGGTAAAGGCCCTTCAGCCCATGATGTTGTGCTGACCTACATAAACACCTACTCCCTGATCAATCTAACCCCTCCTACACAGCCCAAAACCCTCCATTTTTCTTAGATCCATGTGCCTATCTAAGAGTCTTTTAAATGTCCCTATTGTATCAGCCTCTACCACCACCCCGGCAGTGTATTCCAGGCACCCATCACTATGTGTGTAAAAAAACCTACCTCTGACATCTTCCCTAAACTTTCCTCCTCTGACCTTAACCTGCTGTCATCTGGTATTGGCCATTGCTGCCCTGGGGAAAAGGTGCTGGCTGTTCACTCTATCTGTGCCCCTCATAATCTTATACACCTCTATCATGTCACCTCTCATCCTGCATCGCTCCAAAGAGAAAAAGCCCTAGATTGCTCAACATTTCCTCACAAGACCTGTTCTCTAATCCAGGCAAGGGAACAACATTTGCCATCCTCCAATCCTCTGGTACCACTCCTGTGGCGAGAGAGGATGCAAATATCATCGTCAATGCCCCAGCAATCTCTTCCCTCACTTCCCACAGTAACCTGGGGTATATCCCAACCAGCCCTGGGGACTTATCTATCCTAATGTTTTTCAGAAGCTCCAACACTACTACTTTTTTAACCTCAACATGCACATTAGCCTGTTCTACGCTGACCTCTCATTCAAAGTCCCTCTCCCAAGTGAGCAATGAAGCAAAGTATTCATTAAAGACCTCCCCTACCTCCTCTGCCTCCAGGCACGTTTTCCCCCTTTATCACTGAGCAGTCCTACTCTCACTCTAGTCATCCTCCTGTTCTTCATGTACGTGTGGAAAACCTTGGGGTTTTCTTCAATTCTACTTGCCAAAGCCTTCTCATGTCCTCTTCTAGCTCTCCTAAGTCCCTTCTTAAGCTCCTTCCTGGCTACCTTATAATTCTCAAGATCCCTGCCTGATTTTTGCTTCCAAAACCTTAAGTATGCTTCCTTCTTCCTCTTGACTAAGTGTTTCACCTCTCTTGTCAACCATGGTTACTTTACCCTACCATCCTTTCCCTGTCTCAATGGGACAAACCTATCCAAAAGCCTATGCAAATCTTCCCTAAACAGCATCCACGTTTCTGCTGAGCATTTCCCTCAGAGCGTCTGTTCCTAATTTACGCTCCCAAGTTCCTGCCTAATACTGTCGTAATTAGCCCTCCCCCAATTTAAAACTTTCCCATATTGTCTACTCCTATCCCTGTCCATGGCTATGCTAAAGGTCAGGGAGTTGTGGTCACTATCCCCTAAATGCTCACCCACTGAGAGGTCTGTCATCTGATCAGGTTCATTGCCTAGTCCTGGATCCAGTACGGCCTCTCCTCTAGTCGGCCTGTCCACATACTGTGTCAGGAATCCTTCCCGGGTGCACCTAAAATTCTGCCCCATCTAAACCTTTTGCATTAAGGAGGTGCCAATCAATATTAGAGAAGTTGAAGTCTCCCATGACAACAACCTGTTATTTTTCCACCTTTCCAAAATCTACCTATTTATCTGCTCCTCCGTGTCCCAGTGGCTATGGGGGGGGGGGGGGGGGGGGGCAAAAAAAAACTCCCAATAGAGTGATTGCTCCCTTCCCGTTTCTAAATTCCACCACACTGACTCAGTAGACGATCCCTCCACAACTTCCTCCCTTTCTGCAGCTTGATACTATCCCTGCTTAGCAATGTTGCTCCTCCTCCTTCCCCCCCCCCCACCCTTTTACATCCCTCCCTGTCCCTTTCGAAACATCTAAACCCCGGACCATCAAGCAGCCAATCCTGCCCTTGCGACACCCAAATCTCGGTAATGACCACAACATCGTAATTCCACGTACCGATCCTGGCTCGAAGTTCATCACTCTTATTCTTAATACTTCTTGCATTAAAGTAAACACATTTCAACCCATCCAACTGACTGCTTTTATGCCCTATCCACTGCCTATCCTGCCTCACAGTCTCTCTGCACATCGAGTCTGGGACTAAAGCACAAACTTGTTGTAAGAGATAAACCAGGCTACCTCAGTTTCAATTCTCAGAAATGGTTTAGAGATCCAATGATGGATGGAAGCAATTGGATCCAATTGCTGGACTAATCACCCAAAGTCTCCAGTAGCCATGACCCCATTAATACAACAGGCATTTGGGATTCAGAATGATCTCCTTTCCAGTAATTGGAAGGACCAATCATATTTATTCCTCAAGTGAACCCCGTCTTTTAAAATACAAATAAAGACAACTGAGAAGCTAATGAACATCCAATAAATGCTCAGCATTGTGTCAGTGAAAGGTGTAGAGAACAGACTGGGTAAACATTGGAGGCACAGCTTCTTGTGAAACTGCTCTATTGAGATCCCAGTCCAACTCATCAGTGGGGTAGGGGCAGGAACAAAAGATGCTAAAGGTGTTCAATCTGTATGGGGGAGGGATAAATTACAACATACATGCCCTAACTTTTAAAATCACAATGAATTAAGGCAGGTAAAGGGACCAGGAATTAAATTATTATCTGAACAAAGAAAGCCATTACAAATTTGCTAGAGTTCATGAGAATGTAATAAACAGGGTGAATAAAGGAGTACCAGTAGATGTAGTATATTTGGATTTCCAGAAAGGCATTTTATAAGGTGGTACATAAGTGATCACTGCACAGTAATGCAACAGGTTGGCAACAATGTACTGGCATAGATGGGGTAATGGCAAACTAACAGAAAACAGACAGGATAAATAAGTTGTTTTCAGTAATTGGTTGGGTGCCACAATTTGTACTGATGACTTGGATGGAATATGATACACCTAAATACACCAAAGATAAGTTGGTTGACAAGCTGTGGGGAGGACAAGTAGATCCTGGAAAAATATATAGATGGGTTAAGGGAGCGGGTGAAAAGATGGCAGATGGAGCAGAGTCAGAGTTACACAGCACGGAAACAGGCCCTTCAGTCCAACTCCTCCATGTCAACCGAGGTGTCTTCCTGAACCTTTCATGGTTCCGAGTGCTGGTTCTCGATTCTGCCCCTTATCCCCATTGATGGTACCTTGTCGTGCAGCACATGGTTTCCATGCACTGCTATTTGCCTAATGACACACACCTGAGTTCCATCAGCAGATTAGTATAAGAACCCTGGTTTCACAAACACTGGTTGCCAGATTATTGATCTTTCTCTGGGTATACTTCATCTCCTAGCTGCTTCGAGCCGTTAACTCTAGAGCAGTCCTGGTTTCGCGGTTTCTCCTAGAAAACCCTGTTTCCGAGTCGGGACTCCGTCTCATGGTCCCGAGGCAAGATTCCTTCTGTTCGCCGTTCTGCGTTTGGAACTGAGGAAGCATCCCAACTCCAGTCTCGTTCCGGTGTTCCGCATTTGGGTTCTCCGCGATCTCGCTCTTCATGTGACATTGTGACAGAGCCAGTCCCATTTGCCTGTATTTGGCCCATGTCTCTCTAAAACTTTCCTATCCATGCACCTGTCCAAATGTCTTTTAAATGTAATAATTGTACCCGGCTCTTACCACGTCCTCTGGCAGCTTGTTCCATATTCCCACCATCCCGTGTGAAAAACTTGCATCTCAGGTCCCCTTTAAATCTGTCCCCTCTCACCATAAACCTTTGTCCTATTGTTTTAGACTCCCCTACCCTGGAAAAAGGACTGTGACACTCTCTTATCTATGCCCCTCATGATTTTATAAACCTCTATAAAGGTAACCCTTCAGCCTCCTTCACTCCAGGGAAAACAGCCCCAGCCTGTGCAGCCTCTCCTGATAACTCAAGACATCCAGTCACATCAAAATCCTTTTGAGTCCTTTCTGCACCCTCTCTCACTTAATCACATCCTTCCTTTAATACGGCAACCTGAACAGCACACAATACTCCAGAGTGCAGTCTCGCCAGAGTCCTGCAATGTCGTAACATAATGTTCCAACTCTTATACTCAGTGCCTGCTCCCATGAAGGCAAGTGTGTCCTACGCCTTCTTCACCACCTTGTGTACCTGTGTCACCACTTTCCGGGAACTATGTACTTGTACCCCTAGGTTACTCCGCACTACAACACTCCCTAGGGCCCTGTCATTTACTGTGTACGTCCTGCCTTGGTTAAACTTCCCAAAATCCATCACTTCACACTTGTCCAAGTTAAATTCCATCTGCCATTCCTTGGTCCACTTTCCCAGCTGATCTAGATCCTGTTGTACCTTTAGACGACCTTCTTCCCTGTCCACCACCCCACCAGTTTTTGTGTCATCCACAAATTTACTAAACATTCCACCTACATTCTCATCCAAATCACCAATGTACATGACAAACAGCAGGGGCCCCAGCACTAATCCCTGCAGCACACCACTGGTCACAGGCCTCCAATCTGAAAACAACCCTCCGCTACCTCCCTCTGACTCCTTCCACCAAGCTAACTTTGTATCCAACTGACCAGCTCACCCTAGATCTTATGTGATTTCACCTTCTGGAATGATTTACTATGCAGGACCTTGTCAAAAGCCTTGCTGAAGTCCATGTAGACAATGACTACCGCCTGTCCTCGTCAATCTGCCAAAACTCAATCAAATTCATGTGGGGAAATGTGTGTTGTGTTTATCTACTTTGGAAGGAAGAATGACAAAAGCAAATTATTGATTAAATGGAGAGACTACAGAAATGTTGGAAAGGGGATCTGGGGATCCTAGTAAACAAAAAAGTTAGCTTGCAAGTAAGACAAGTAATTAGGAAGGCTAATGGAACATTGGTCATTATTGCAAGAGGTACAATACAAGATGTACAGAAGGTTTGATGCAACCTTAGGTGGGATCACAGCTGCAATACTCTACAGTTTTGGTCTCCTTATTTAAGGTTGTGTTACAGTGCAGAGAACCGTTCACTGGGTTAAATTCTGGGATAAAGAAGTGACATACAAAGATCAAGCAGGTTGGGCCTACACTAACAGGAGTATTGAAGAATGGCGTGATCTTATACAAACATACAGGCTTCTGAGGGTGATTGACTGGTTGGTCACTGAATGGATGTTTTCCCTAATGAGGGTATTTAGAACTAGGTAGCATAGTTTCAGACTAAGGGGGTCACCCATTTTAGACAGAGATAAGGCAGCATTTTTCCTCTCAGAGTGTTGTGAACTTTTGGAATTCTCCATCTCCACAGAGCCATGGAGGTAGAGTTGTTGAATATATTCAAAGCAAAAATCAAATTACATTTAAACAACGAGGAGGTCAAGAGGCTTAGGGAGAGAAAGGGAAAGTCCATGCCAAGACTGGATCAGTCACGATGTTATTGAATGACAGACATGCCCAACCATCCCTCCTGTGCTTGTTATGTTTTTAATGTAATTTAAGGAATGCAGTTCTGGAAAGAAGAAAGCATTTCTACAATTGTCTTTGTTTTTTTGTTCTAATTGTGATTTTTTTTGTATAATTTATGTTTAGTTTTTCTTGTGAATGTTGTGTCTCTAATGCTATGTGCCTGTGATGCTGCTGCGTGCAAGTTTTTCATTGCACCTGGGCAGACATGAATTTGTGCATATGACAATAAACTCGACTTTGAAGAGTTGTACACTTACGGAACATACTGCCATCTAGTGCATTCATGAAGCTTACAAACTTTCATTAATCATGTACAAAGGTTACAGAAGTCCTAAAGCACAAGCAAAACAGAAATAGTCCATGGAAAAGCTGGATAAAGATGTGAAAAAGGGCCACAGTAGAAGTATCAAGTTGTCTTTTTCCTTCATATTTTATGTTCTTGGAATGTTAACAGATCACATAGAACAGAATAAAATAGACATTTACAGAACACACATGCAGTTCTAATAATAGGAAGAGTTTGGAAAGCCATCACAGGTTTGTGATGGTTGTGAACACCTAACATGTGGACACCCCGTACATATGAATGAGCATTTGGGAAATATGCAGGATGGATTCGCCGGCTGCTGCGGGGCTGCAGACATCCTTTGCTGGGTGGGAAGGGGCCATTTTTGTGCGCCTTCTCTCCCCACCAAACCCCTCATGCCTTCCACCCCAGCCCCCCCCCCCAGACCACAACAATTGGGGGCTGGGTCGAGTTGAGCAGAGCTGGGAGTGCTGAGCAAACTCACCAACCGAGTCAGTGAGCTGCTCTTAGTGCACCTGCTCAGTCTCCTGTCACAGCTGTTCCTGTGACTCTCTCCCACACACTGTTGTAGTTCATTTCCGACTTACGAACAGGACAGAACCCTGTTATAACCTGGGGACTGCCTGTAACATACTAATCACAAATTTCCTGTTTACCTTTAGTATTTTCATCAGAAAATTCTCTCAGAAATACCGAAGAGAGGAAACCTTCACCATCACATATACAATTTCATTTCACACAGAGGGTAAACACATCCTTACCTTGTGTTGTCAAATTTTCAGATACCTGCTAAGGCCTTAATATATATACATAATTTTAAAAACACATTTTACAGTTTCTCAGTTACTTCAGATCTACATCTATTTATTCATTAGCACCATGTTTTGCATTAATTAGTGCCAATAGAAAATTAGTTTTACAAAAGAATGATCTAAATTAAAGTCAGGTTTATGTTGTAAATGGCAAACTGCTTTTATCAGCTGCCTATATTTTAGAAAGAACTTGGATTCTATAAAACCTGTGTTGACCAAGGTTCTATATTGTAGGGCTAACAAAGCACATGAAAGTGTTGTTACTGTAGCACTGAATAAAAAAGCCAAGTTGTTCAAACAATCTTACAAATACCAATGAAATAAATGATGAGATACCTGTTATAGTAATGATGGTTGAGGGACAAATGTTGGACAGGAATGAACGACAGCTTCCTGTTCCTTTTCGCACAATGCAATGGGATCTGAGAGAATAGACAGGATCTTGTGTTCAGCTACTCACCATGATCTCTCAGGACTTTGTGAAGTGTCAATGCAGATTATACACTGGTGTCCCTGGAGTGACACTTGATAGCATGACCTTCTGATGCAGAGGTTCAAGTGCCACCACTGACACCAGGGTGGCGTTTAAAATAACAAACCACAGCAGCCACAGATTTTAATCAGAAGATTGATAGTAAAATCACCACAAATGAACTGAACAGGTACAAGCTACCTTTATGAAAAGATTATGGCTTCTGTTAAGCACTGAACAAAACACATCTAATGCAAGTCCAGAAACTAAATAAATCATCCAGTTTATGTAAATTAAATGTTAACATCTGCAAACTGTTCCTGAAACATTATTAACAATCTGTTTACAGGCTTAGATGGTTAAAATAATGGCATTTTATAATGCTAGTTAATGCCCAGGTAGAAGAGGGGCTAGACAACCCATGGGAGCAAATGCATCATTGAACATTAGTACAGTCAATAATTAACCTCGTCTTTAAAAATAAGGCATTTTATAACCTTATTGCAAATCTTAATGAAAACATGTTATAGTTATAATGAAACATACAGTGATGTTTTCTTAGAACCATGGAGACGCAGTCATACTGCACAGAATTAGGCCTTTTCGTCCACCACACCTGCACGGATCAAGTCCCCATAGACACTTATCCCGTTTTACATGCTGCATTCCCATTAACTTCCCCCACCACCTTATTTTCCTGCCACCCACCCACACTGGGGGGTAATTTCGAGTGGCCAATTAACCTTCCCACTGGCACATCTTTGGCATGTGGGAGGAAACCAGAGAATGCAGAGACAGACCACAAGATCACAGGGAGAATGTGCAAACTCCATACGGACAGCACCAAAAGTCACAATCAAACCTGGGTCCTTGGAGCTGAGGCAGCAGTATTAACCATGATGCCTTCAAGCTATAATGTGACAAAATGTACTAACAAAATTAGATCCTTTTTTTTGGTAATTCAGTGGTATAGATGAGAAAGAAATCTATGATGATGGCTAAGTGTTTAAGTGGGTGGTTAATAGGATCTCAAAGTGAGAAGAAGTTGACTCCATTTCCTCAGGAAGTCATTGAGAAGCTCGACAAAACTAGATCTTGACAAAGTAGAACATGTGACCGGTCTGGTAGTTAAGTGACTTTGAAAATAGACACTTTCAATCTTGTTCCCTAATTCAGAACTCTAACTTTTAGCTGGTTGCTGAATAGATTACCAGATGATGTCAAAATAGTTGAATCAGGAGAGGAAACTGGTTGAAAACCTTGCACTTGAACAATCCAGGTTGGAGAATAACACTGATTCACGAGGCAGAGAGAAATCCACTGTCTTTGGGGATCCACTTCTGTAGGATGACATTATACATTGAGCAAGGCCCCAATAGGACCCGATTATGTGTCGAGGTGGAGTTGGGTCAAGGTTCAGGGCCTTGCCATACTACCCGGCTCAGTGCTTTGTTCAGATCAGGATGATTCAGTTGGTATTACTGCATGCATCTTCTGTTCTTGATCAATAGTGACAAATATGCAGCATTGTAAATTTTTTTTCTGCCGCCTGGACAGGTAATGAAACATTAGGTTCTAGGCTAGGTTTGGATTTGGATTGGTTATGGTCAGGTTTGGTCTTAACTTTATACCCAAACAGTTCTGGAGTTGTGTGTAGTTTTTGATAATTGGGAAAGACAGATCAGATAGAATGAAACTTCTTTAATGTACTGTGAACAGACTGCAGGAAATTACCTCGTCCAAGGGACACAATAGCCACCATTCTCTCTTAAGTTTACATTTTTAAAAATGGCAATACAAGCACAAGTTAGTGAAGAGAAACTTTCCTTACAATTTTACAATATGCCATGGAATTTCACACAGCAAAAAGGCATTATGGTGGAATGTTTTAATATTGCAGTTTTTGAACAGTACTCATTGGTATAAAGGTAAAATACATTCTGTACGTAGAAAGTCAAGATGTGATAAATAGAATCATTTAGTGATTTTCCTATTCTTTTTGGTTCTAAACATGTATTAATTTTCTACGTATATCTTAAAAACATCCTAGAATCTGTACAGCTTTAAAAACCACTAGAGTGTGATTGTTGGGAAAATAAATTTTTAATCAACATTATGAAGACAGAGACTGAAAGAGTCAGATATTTGGGCTATAAGGGAATTCAGTGTTATAGCATAAGACAGAATGGTGAACTGACACCAAAAGTCAAATCAGCCATCATGTGGGATGATAAAGTAGGTTTATGAGGACAAATGACCAAATCTTTGCTCTTCTCTCTTATGTAAACATGTCAACATTTTTTGTGATAACATTTATGCCATTTGCAGTTGTTGTATACTTACATGATATTTTAAAAAGAATTAAATACTATACTTGTGAGAGCAACCAATTCAAACTGAATGTTTCAAATTTTATAAAAATAAATTGCGTTATTTTTAAAAAATTGCACAATATAAAAGTGTACTTAAGCTCAAATAAATCATACATTTTGGCAGGTCATGAAGAGAAAAGATACCCAATTTCCACAATCTGAACCGTCAACCATTGTCTTAAATAATCAATTGCAATGTAACTCATCTTCATTCAGAAGTGCCAAGACATTCTACACAGTAACATGCTTCAGATCCTAGTAAGGAAATTTAATTTTAAACTGCTGGGTATCTGGATAGTCTCCAAGGCCTGTGAAGATGGATTGAATGGGAAAGTCACTTGAAAATGGTATTTGGCGTCAATTATCAGCGTGGAGCCATCTTCACGGCTGTTGAGTTGCGACTAAAAGAAAATAAAGAGTGAATTTTTTTTCACAATAGTTTTACAATTTTTCTTTTTAAGTGTTCACTTTCTCCTTCCCAGAAAGTCACAGTTGATACCTTTATGGATGAAAGCAACTCATTTACTCATACTCCACCTAGAACAGTCTGCAGAATTATTTAAGTGTTCAGTGAATCCTTCTTATCGACCATTTCCAAATTCACCCACAATATTCCAAGACAAATCACATATTAACAAGTCTGACAGATCTTTAATACACTATCTACTTAGTGCCTTGTTGAAACCATAGTTCCAAATTATTTTTCATTTATCAGTAATTTTGCTTTTGATTGCTCTTTATGCAACTTACTTTATTCTCTTTAAATATACTAACTTGTGCAAAATTCCAATTTCTATAATTCTTCTGGACCTTTAAGCTTTTCTGATTTTATTTCTGCTATATTAATATTTTCTTTCAGATGGAAAGCTACAGGTACCATGCACATAGTATTTTAAATGCAATGCTTTCTTTGTAACTTCAACCAATTCCAGATGAACACTGTATTGATTGTAAATTCCACACTTTCTTTACAGCTAAAACTACTAAGGGATGTTTAACTACACAGACAGGTTTACCTTCAACTGATGACTCAATAATGACTCATGAAGCTAGCCTTTAAGAGAAGCTGGAACACACATGCCATGAAATGTCAGGAACGTACATGACCCAATTAATACAGATGAGCCACCTGCCATGGGAAAGTAATGCACATGGCAGGTGAAATTAGGATTTTAATTTCTATTTGCTTGAGTAGGGTTCTTACGCTCTGGAAATGAGCATCTCAAACATCAATTCTTAGTCAACTCTTACTTCAGGAGGGGATCTAATGAATTTAGCCTGTTGCAAAATCAACACCATTTACTCATGCGTAATGTATACAAGTAATGCTGTACATAGTGGTCGGTGAACTACTGCAGACAGAGTTTAAATCAAACCTTGAAGAAAGCTAAAATTACCAAAGTGAAGAGTCACAAGGAAGAGTTTTGTTATTTGTATCCCTCTCATTTTTCTCGCATCTAACTGGACTCAGCTAGGTGTGTGATCAATTATGTTATTAGTACATAACCAGAAAATGAGAACTCCATCTTTGGAGAGACACTAAATTTATTTGAGCATAGGTGATGAATTCAAATTCTCTCTCTTAAAACTTTACTCACCTGAACTTTCCGTACGAAGGATGGAGCCACACGTTTCTCAAAATCGTCAATTGGTGTGTAGGAATTCAAGATCTTGACAATCTGTTGAAACAAAGTACTTTAGTATGCATCAGTAATTCCACTGCAGAAAGGCATTCCTTAGCCCTGTAGTGTGTTAACTGTTCACAGTATGAAGGAGCCATCAATGAAAACAGGTTAAAAGAGAAACTGAATCAATTCAGAAAATCACTTTGCTTCATGTCTCTATATTTTTCATTACAGTGAGTTGTACAGGAATAATACTTCATATAACGTCACCAGCTCTGCTCTCATCCACACGCTCCATCTGTCTTACTGGCAAAACTGAACCAGGCTGTTCACAACCTTAGTTGGAGAGAAGTTGCGTTTTGGACCATCAGTAAAATCGCCCATTTTCACCTCAACAACACTGCCTGATACTGCACTGCTTTAGACCATTAACTGCTAATCACTCATTCATGCCTTTGTTACCTTAAGACTTGACCAGTCAATACCCAATGCTCTCAGTCTATTTTGGGTAAACTAATGGCTACCCAAACTCTGCTACCCACTTTCCTAACTCTATTCCTGTTCATCCACTGTCCCCCATGCTTATTGACCTACCTTGGCTTCTGATTAAGCACACAATAACACAAGAAAATAGGAAGAGGAGTAGATCACCGGGCCCCTCAAACCTGCTCCAATCTTCAATGTGATCATGGCTGATCTACACCAGTCACAACTCCTCTTCTGGCCAGTTCCACATAGTCCTCAATTCACTGATCCTTTAAAAATTTATCTACCTCTACCTTCAATATTTCCAGCAACAACTTGATTTTAAAGTTCTCATCCTTGCTTTCAAATCCTTTCATTGGCTTGTCCCTTGCTATCTCTGTAAACTTCAGCCCCACTAGGCCCCTGAGATATCTATGGTCCTCTAATTCTGTTTTCTTAATCATTCCCTGAATTTAATCACTTCACCACCAGCAGACACACCTTCAGCTGTCAAGATCCTAAGTTCTGGAATTCGCTTCCGAGACCTTCCTGTTGCTCCTATCTCTATTAAAATGCTTCTTAAATTCTATGAACTAGATTCTGGTTGTCTGAACGAATATCCCCTTATGAAACTCAGTGTCAGTTGTTTGAAAACGTTCCTGTGAAAAGCCATGTAATACTTTTGCTGCATTGTAGGTGTTCCTGCATTAAAGGAAGCTGTCATTAATAGAAATCTCACAAGGAATGCACATTGCATCAGAAGTCATGGTAAACTGCAGAGACGGGTAAGAATGTAGAAGATCAAACCAGAAACCAAAATAAGATAAACCAACTCAAGCAAACAAAAATTATTAAACACAAAATTGGATGTGAATGTAGGAGGTATAGTTAGTAAGCTTGTGGATGACACAAAAGTTGGCGGTGTTTTGGATAACTGGGAAGTTTGTCTAAGGCAACAGCAGGATGTAGATCAGAGAAGGTTGGGATGGAATCTCATCCCTACAAGTGCAACGTGATGCATTTTGGGAAGTCAAATATGGATAGGACATATGCAGTAAATGGCAGAGCACAAAGAAATGCTGAAGAAAAGAGAGACCTTGCGGTTCAAGTCCGCAGTTCCCTGAAAGTGGTAACACAAGTAGATAGGGTGGTGAAAAGGTACATGGCATGCCTGCATTCGTAGGTTGGAACATAGAATATAAAAGTTGAGTGATTATGTTGCAAATTTACAGAACACCAGTTAGACCACACTATTTTGTGCAGTCCTGGTCACCACCCTATTGAAAGGACATGATTGTGCCAGTGAGAATGCAGAGGAGCTTTACCGGGATGTTGCCGGGATTGGAGGACTTTAGTTATGGGGATAGGCTGGATTTGTTTCCCTGGAGCACAGGAGGCTGAGGGGTGACCTAATGAAGTGGGTAAACTTGAGAGGGTCAGAGTCTTTTTCCCATGATAAGGGACATGAAGGCATAGGTTTGAGGTGAGAAGGAGTTTTAAAGACTGTCTGAGGGTCAAGTCTTTTATTACACAGAGAGCAGTTGATACCTGGAGCGCGCTGCCAGAGGTGGTAGTGGAATCAAATACAATTACTATGTTTGACGCATTTAGACAGGCACTTGAATAGGCAAGGCATGTAGATCTAATGGGGGAAAATGGGATGAATGTAGGTGGGTAAAAAAGATAGCAGGGACATGGTGGGCCAAAGTGCCTGTTTCTGTGCTGTACGACGCTGAGATCTTGCAAGTAATTCCCTTCATATCATAACATTTTGGATTTAATAATTGGACCCGTTTATATTATCAAACTGGGAGGAGCTTGGTGAAACATTAGTGAACTCATACATCATTGATTAAAGCAAGTGTAGGCAACAAGTCAAAAGCGCTTTCAGAAATCTCAATACAACTTTTTTCTCCCAACCAGAAACTACATTGGACAACGTTGGGATAAATTCCAGAGAAGTTTGTCCAACAGCTTCAGAAACTATTTTCCCAGCCTTCCAACCTCCTCCTGGCTCTAGCCACGTGGTTCCCTCCTCCTGAACCCCAACCCTAGACACCGGGGACTTTACCAAACTTCTCCTATGGGGTCAAGCCATCCACATGTGACACTGCTCGGAGTAGAAGACTGGGTTAAACTTCAACACCTGGCTGGAGGCAGACAGGAGGTCCATGTACCATGAAGTTTCTGTGCTGTTTTGATAGTTTTGAGGAAAGTTGGAACATTAGGTGGGTAATTTCAGGAGGTAAATTCTTTTGCGTTTTGAAGACAGGAGCACTAATAAATATACAGGAGGGATTGACAAGCTGGAAAGATGGTGCAGGAAAGGATATAAACAAAGGAAACAGATGCAAAAGGAGAGAGGAAAAGGAATTGAAGATGAGCAGAAATAGGCAGACCATGGCGTATGATCTGAGAGAACAGGAGACAAAGCAGGGATACAAACTTCAAAATAACAGTGTCAGCCAGTAATAATGAAAGCTAAATTTGACCTGCACAGATGAAAGAGAGGAACATCTTTCAGAAATTTCTTTAACATCATCATCTGTTGTCTTGTTGACCTGAAGCAACCAGGCGGCCTGAGAGAGCGACTCCAAAGTCTCTTTCGCACTGCTACTCTGCATATTCTTTTCCTTCAGCCACTCTTCCAAATAACTAATGTTGCATCTGTCTCAAGAACAAAGAAATCATTGCATTAAACAGGTTAAAAAATTACTGATAATTGCCCCCATCTCATTATAGAACCAAGTTAACAAACATTGGTGCTTGTGCAATTGTGCCGAGCACCGCAAATAATTCAAGTTAATACAGAAAAATGTGATCACATTAGATCTGTCATTTCAGATGCCATTATATCCTTCGGTCTCTGACATCAAACATGGGATGCTTGTGTTCCATGTCTCATGCACCATCTATTCTTGATCACTGTCTGTGAAGCATTATTTTAGTTGCTTATTCCCAAAGAAAACAAGTTAGAATTAGTATTTACAGAAAATATGCCTCTAGTTCTTGACTTGACTAACATAGCGTTCACGAGCGATACAGAAGGTGTTGCTCAGTTATTTATTTCTACAAATCTCCAGTCTACATCATGAGTACATAATCATGAACAGGGTAGCACAGGTCAATATCACAAATGCACCAGAAAGCATTAATGCTATGCTCTCATGTGGCTCAGTGGTAACACTGTCAGTGGGTCTGTGGAGCAGGTTTTCCCTCGCCCTGACATTGATGTCCAAGTGCCAAGTCACACCGTTTGTTTCATTGTGACCTCCAAGCAGAGTCTTCCACTGGGAGCCTGGCTCCCCACGTTTCACCATCACCCGACACAGCACAGGGGCTCTCTCAGCGCAGACATCAGCTGCACTCACAGAGCGGTTTTGACAGCCGGTGAGGCCACACCGCCAGTCAAACGCTCAGTGTGGTCAGCCCTTTAAAAGTTTGTGAACATCTTTAACATGCAGAAACATTCTGTAACAATCAGGACAGATAAAATGAATTTAAATAAGTATTACATTTCCTTTACATTTAAAAAAAACACATCCACACAATAAAAAATTAAAACTACTTAAGCTACCTTAAATAGGTAATAACACAAGTGCCTGCCTTTCTCAGGGAGCTGATGATTCCCATTCCCTTTGAATGGAAAATCTGTGGAAGATCGTATTGGCCCTCTGAACTCCAGGAGTTCACCAGAGCAACAGAGACAGCTGGGCAGAAGACGACACTAACACTTGAATCAGTGGGGTCAAGTAGTAAAGTTCAGGGACTGTTGGGTAGGAAGATCTTCCCCATTTATGCTTTAACTGGAGATTTGGGAATGTAATCACGGCTAAGATGCTGATGTGCCTCTACTTCCTCAGGAGGCTAAAAAATTTGGCATGTCCCCTTTGACACTCATCAACTTTTATCGATGCACCATAGAAAGCATCCTATCTGGATGCATCACAGCTTGGTATGGCAACTGCTCTGCCCGGGACCGCAAGAAACTGCAGAGAGTTGTAAGCACAGCCCAGCGCATCACGGACACTAGCCCCCTCCATGGACTCTGTCTTTACCTCTCACTGCCTTGGTGAAGCAGCCAGCATAATCAAAGACCCCACCCACCTGGGTCATTCTCTCTTTTCTCCTCTCCCATCAGGTAGAAGATACAGGAGCCTGAGGGAACATAGCACCAGCCTCAAGGACAGCTTCTACCCCACAGTGATAAGACTTTTGAACAGTTCCCTTATACGATGAGATGGACTCTTGACCCTACAATCTACCTCGTTTGACCTTGCACCCTATTGTCTACCTGCAATGCACTTCGCTACAGCTGTGACACTTTACTCTGTATTCTGTTACTGTTTTTATCCTGTACTACCTCAATGCACTGTGTAATGAATTGATCTGTACGTTCAGTATGCAAGACAAGTTTTTCACTGTACCACAGTACAAGTGACAATAATAAACCAATACCAATATTGAGGGAGTGCTGCACAATCAGAGGGGCCACCCTGGAGATGAATCATTAAACAGAAGGCTCGTCTGCACCCTTTAGCAAATGTTATAGACCCCCCGGCATCACTCCAAGGTAAGCAGGGGAAGTCTCTTGGCGGTTAACATTTCTCACAATCAGCAACATGAGAATAATTGTTTCTGAGATCTTGTCTTGAACAAATGGGCCAACATGTGTAACAATAGCAACAATTCAAAAGTATTATAAATCGGGATTCAGGAGTGACTTGAGTGAAGCAACGTCATGTCTGGCAGAGAGAAAGAAGGCAAAAGACCAGGCTAAGGTGAGCCAAACATCATCAGAAAAGTCTTTTGTGATAACACCCACACCTGGCTCCGAATGGTGGGATCAAGTGGAAATTGGGTCTGATTTACAAGGATATCAATGGAGTGCTGAAGATACTCCTGGAAAATGCTGTCAGGGATGTGGTCACTGCCACCAAGCAGGCCAAGTGCATAATATTGCAAGGAATGGGCATACCCTCTGAAACACCAGGGTTGCTCTCTCTATGGATTCAGCAGCTGAAGAAACTGACCTTTTCTGCCAAAAATTTAACTGGGCAAAGAACACCGAACATCATTAACAACACAGGATAAAAGCAAGTTCTTTCTTTTCATCTGAGTGTTTAGCTTGTAAAGTAAAAAAGGACAAATAATCTGACCCAAGGTTCTCTCTCACACAGACTTAATGTAGCCCCCTCTTTATGAGGAAGTATTGGGGTAAAATGCCCAGTACATTTCCACTTTTACCTTATTTGCATTCCTTTTCTACATGAACACATATCCTTGCGCAGGAAGAGATTATTAAGGGTGATTGCTCCAATCAGAAAGAAGAGCTGCTTGATTGCCTGTTTAATGAGATCTGTGTCCGTGCCATGTTGGCACATGGTGGTGTAGTAGTAACTGAGTTGCTGCAGAATGGAAGAGATGGTATACTGTTCCACTTCATCCAGAAAGCTCGAAGATCGTTTCCTAAGCCCAGTTGGCTTCATGCTGGAAATGCCCTGAAGACTTTCATGTTCCAGCATTCCTGGTACTAAAATAAATAATTGAGAATTAGTATTTTTGACAATTGGTTGGCACTGTGGTAACACAATCACTGCAGTAAATAAAATCTGTGCACAAAGCCAAAAATGTAAACCAACCACACGCAGGCTATTAATGGTTCTTGTTTGCACATTGAGATTTTTAGATGAGCACTCCAATCTAGTTTCAATTGCTATCCAATCTTATCTAATCATAAGCACTCTTATTATTTGCATTCACCAGAGAAGTATGATTAGAATTATATCCTGCTTCAACTGTAGCAGTTGTCATGAGTTCATACCCTTGTACGTTTTTTTTCTTGAAATTCATGTCAAAATTGGGAATGCTAAACACTCCCTACAATACTGCAGTGGTTCCAATGGAACTGAATTTTGAGGCAGAGTACAATGCGATGACGTTACAATATAATATGTTTAATGCTATCCACTGGGGTTGGATTTCTAGGTAGCTGCATTTTATCCAAGCTCAACATTCAATCCTTTAGTTCCTGATATAATTTTGGGGTTTACTTTGAATGTGACAGCACAGCACCACCTGAAGGGGCATGAATTTTTCATGTGATGTGCAAGAGATGACAGTTCTGACGATTATCTTTACCTATCATTGGCTGAAGATCATCTTCCATCACTTGAATCACTTGTTGGTAAATATGGATAGCCAAGTCACTCAGAATCTGCCTGTACTCAGACAGGTCAAAGTTTTTCAGGCATTGATTGTTTTGCTGAAGAGTGTTGTGCTTCATAAACTCCTTCATTAAAAACAAGAAGTACATGTTAAAAAATGAACCAATAACAAATATTGCGTATTAGACGTCTGTTACTTCAGAAATAAGATTTTGGTCCACTTGGCAATTGACTAGTGCAGCCACTGTGCACAAGATCATAAAAATAAGATACAGTATCCTTAACAGTCACACGTACATCAAAACACACAGTGAAATGCGTCTTTTGCACGGTGTTCTGGGGGCAGCCCGCAAATGTGATTCAGGCCCTTGTACCTGCTCTATCATCTTTTACCTCAATACCTTCAAACCCAAGTCCTTTGATTTCCTCAATATTAAAAAATATATTCACCTTTGTGCTGAATAAACTCAACAACCGAACCTCCGCAGTCCTGTTAGGTGAATTCCAAAATTCACTTTTCACTGGGTGTAGAAATTTTTTTCTCATTTCTGCCCTGTATGGTTAATCCCTTAGTTTGCAACTTCGACACCAGGTTCCAGACAGCCCAGTAATGGAAAACATCATCCCTGTGTCTATCCTGTCCAGCCCTATAGGAATTTTTGTAAGTTTTAATGAGATCTCCTCTTATTGTGCTAAATTCTATCAAATACAGGCAGTCTACTTAATCTCTCCTCATAGAACAATCAATCTAGTGAACCTTCTCTGCCCTCCCTCAATCACAAGTATAGGTTGGAAGACCAGACCTGAAAACACCTATCTTACCTGTGCCCTATAAAATTGCCGACTTGTCAAACTCTACTGCTTTATATAAAATGTATAAAGAAAAAATATTAAGGAAAAATATCTTAAAGAAAAATCTTATAAATAAAAATATATTAGAGAAAAAATGATCAGGAGTACTTGGATCATTGCAGCTTTGGTCCCAAACAGGGAACCGTGCTGAATTCTAAAGCTGAGGCAGGAGTGACTGTTCTTGATATTCAGACAATACTCAAACAAGTGTGGCACCAAGGACCTAGTAAAACAAAGGAGATGAAGCAGAAATTGGCTGATGTCATAGCTAACACAAAGGAAGATGACAATTGGAGACCATTCATCTCATCCATGGCACACTGCCACACAAGTCTTCATTTAGCCCAACTATCTCAAGTTACCTCATAAATGACCTTTTCTACATCATAAGCAAAATATTGGGAATACCAAAGTAATACTCTTTCAGTCCCTACCACAAAATCCAGCCCCCTCTGCAGCAACAGTGTGTTAATAGGATGAGGAAAGTCCTTTATAGTTTTATCAAGGACATTTCTCCTTGTTCCGATGGTTTCTCCCTGGAGGATATGAAGGAATGGAATACTCACAGCTAGCTAGATTTATAATCCTATGATTAAAATCAGAAGAAATCCTGACATTATTTACAATCCTCAAAACATGAGAAAAATTAATTAATTAAACATTTTTGCCAAAAAACTATTTTTAACCTTGGTGTTAAATGATATCCTACCATGTGGACAATCCCCAGAGGGGATGAGGCAGAGGGCTGACCTTATAGAGAGTAATAAAATCATGAGCAGCAGAGATAAGATGAATGGCCTTATCTTTTCCCCAGGGTAGGGGAGTCCAAAATTAGAGAGCATAGGTTTAAATTGAGAGGGGAAGATTTAAAAGGGACCTGAGGGGCAACTTCTTCCACACAGAGAGTGGTGCGTATATGGAACAAGCTGCCAGAGGAAGTGGTAGAGGTGGATATAACTATGACAATTAAAAGGCATTTGGACAGGTACACGGATAGGAAAGATTTGGAGAGAAATGCAGGCAAATGGGACTAGCTGTCAGGCAACATAATTGGCATGAACAAGTTGAGCCAAAGGGCCTGTTTCTGTGCTGTGTCTCTCTGACTCTAATAGCACAGTGGTTATGTTACTTAAATAGTATTCCAGTGGCCTGAACCAATGAGTTCAAATATGAACATGACAAATAGGGAATTCATACCAAATAATCTTAAGTAAAAGGCAAACATTATCAGCAGTGACCAAGGAAACTACTGGGGATGTTGTCAAAACTGTACTGAATTTTAGGGAAGGAAACCTACTGACCTTACCCAGTCAGTAGGTTTCCTTGTGATTCCAGACCCAGAGAAATGATTGCCTCTAGAGTTGGTTGAGCAAGTTATTAAAATGGTACCCGCAACACTGAGAATCAAACCAGACAGGTCTTCTGACATCAACCCATGCACTGGAAACAACTTCTTCATCAACTTTGGCCAACATTGGGAGAGCTGACCACAGATTACTCAGGTAGCAGTGCAATGTGGATGCATTAAAAGAATGTGAGCTTCCAGCCAACATCCAATTCCTCTAGGAGCACAGCACCAACAGAGTAGCAACAGAGTTATGTTTCTTCACCAACAGCCAAAATCTAGGACCTCCTTGCATGGCAGCATTGAGGGAATACATTCACCAGGTGGACTCCAGTGATTCTGGTAGTATCTTGAGAACCATTAGAGATGAGGCTGAACACTAAAAACACTGCCAAAGTCATGGCAAAGAATTATATGTCATAGATACCTCAAAAGTGTGCCAATGGACTATAAAGTGGCCTGTGTAGATTATAAAAATGATGAATAATGCTGAAAATTAAAATAGAAAATTAGAACTAATGAACTTTAATATTTAAACAGAAACTAAAGCTGATTTTAATGGAGGGCAGATCCAGGGTTCTGAGACAAAGCATGTTCTTACCTCCTCTCCACTATACTGCTTTAAGCAGTTAAGAAAGTGGACACTGTTTGAAAGCCAGAAAGACAGAATTTCAAAATCTTCATTGTGATTCTGTGAAAGACAGCAAAACTTGTAAGAATAAATATTAACAAATCCTGATCTGATTTTCAAATGAGAAAAGTTATATTTCACACACACAAATGGGGGGGGGGGGGGGGGTGGAGAGAGGGAGAGAGAAGAGCAAGAATGCAAAGTAGTTTTAATGCACTGAGTCCATTCGTAATCACACACAACCATTTCAAGATTTCCGTTATCCAAATCTTAAATGTACTACCACCTTGTTTTGGATGGAATTTATTTGCTGCATCAAACATTCAAAATAATTCTAAAATTAATACGTCATTTGTAAAACCATGAGCCATGCTACAAGGAACATGCCACCTCTTAAAAAAGTTTAATTATAAAGAAACAAATAAACATTTTATTACTTCCAATGATTTTTCTACCTTAGTGACTTCTTTGATACCACCAATCAGGGAGTTCATCATGGATTTCAACATGTCAGCATCATTACTATCATCAGCGTAGCGTACACACATGAACATAATGTATGCTGGAAGTCCTGGAATCATGTTTACTACCACACCCCTTGGTTTAAGATCTAAAAGTAAAATAAAACAGATGATTATAGATAGCAATCCTAAATGTAAGCACGATAATAATTTAATATTTTTAGAGCCAAACCCACAGCCACTATAAAAATTAAATGTGTAACAAAAACTGACATGTGACACAAGCTACTGAGGGCAGAAGTTGGGTCACTGCCAGGAACCGGGCTGACATTGGGAGACAGCGAAGAGCCGTGCCTGAAGTTGGAAGCCTGAGATTCACTGCAGTTCAAGTCTCAGTTTCATACGATTGAAAATCAGGCATCTCCACGCTGTTCGCGAGCCCCAACATTGGTTGGGTTGTAAGCCAATTGTCCTGTGTGTAGTTGGGGAATGGGGTGTGTGTAAAGGGTGAACAGAACGACGATAAACATGGTACAGCAGCTGGCTGCAGGACTGTATCAAAGGAGAACTGAAAGATAGGCCTCTGTGCAGGCTGCTGTATAACCAGAGCAGAGCATGTGTGATTCATACTCCTTCCAATTATGCCCAGTTTGGTATCAGAGACCTAAAACACATCTTATATTTATGGTATCCAAGCAGGCACTCAGAAATTGCTGGTTCCCACATGGTGAGTGGTGAACTTTCAAGAGGATCAGGTGTCTAGAAACTGTTCCATTCCACATCCATTCTATTTTCAATTACAGGCACAGCAGGAATTAATTCCAGCCAACACCCCACACTGCCGCTAAGCCCTCCACTTCACCCCACCCACAGAAAATAACTCAAACCCAGCAGCCTCTGTATCAGGGTATTACTAGAGATAGAAAATTTGAGGATAGCCATATTAAGGTATTATTCCTTTAATATGGCATGTTGCAACTGTCACATATTCTCTAAAGCAATTAAATGCTGATTGCTGCTGAACAGCTTTTCATTCAGACACTGGACTGGCTGAATTAGGCCTATGAATGTCAAATGATATTCAATGACAAGAAATGGGTAGCATTTTACAGGTGGAGAAGAAGCTAAAAAGGTAACCACTTTTATTTTATTGCATGATTGGTAGAACGGGAGAAGGCATTCACATTGGGACTTTGTCCACCAGCACCAATGTTTGAAGGTCTTTCTGACAGCATGCAAGTCATCAAACAACTTTACCTAAAATTAGATTTTTGATGAGTTTTTCTTCATCTTCTGTTTTGCATTCCAGCATTCCAAGGTACTCCTTTCTCACGGCTTGATTGAGATTTGCATTGGTCTGATTAACTGTTGAGATTATACAAACACTTTGAGGCAAATCAGATCCTCCTGTCAAAGCCATTTACATCCTCAGAATCTCATGTGTGATCCATTTTAGAGCATTTATTTCTGAAGTAGCATCATAATGCATTAATTATCGACTGTGTTCATGTGTGTTATCATATATTTATATACATATACACACATATAATATTTCATATCAAACTATGTTTCTGTATATGAAATGACTACCCCTTGATCACAAATGTTAAGATTTGTAATTAACATACCAGTGTCCCTACAACCTACCAACCTCATTTATGGATGGGTATTCCATACCTTTTTCAGCTGTTTTTGTTAATGACTTGATCTGATTCTGCAACTTCCTTATTTGTTTTTCTTTTTGGTCAAGTTGTTCCTCAAGATCCTCCAAAACAAAACAGAAACAGAATTATATTTCTGCTGATCAGTTTTTGATTTGTATAACAGGGTCCTAAACGTGGTTCAACATCCCACCTAGCTTCTCTAAAATCAAGAAGTAATTTAATAAGAGAAAACACGTCTATTATTGAGGATGAAACGAACAATTCAGTTTAGTCAGACAAGTTGAAACATGGTTATCATAAAATGATTTTGACAGATTATTTTGACCTATTATAACTCATAAGGTTTTCAATAAACAAATACTTAACCAAGTAAGCTTTCTGTTTTAATTTAATTTCCCCTCTGATCTTGATGAAGATGTCCAATTACTTTTTATCTTTAAATTATTTGGACTACTGTGTAATTGATGTTTTTGTGCTGCCAAGCTAAATATGAAGAAAAGTTTAAAATGCCATGAATTATTTCAAAACAAGAGCAAAACTATTAGCATTGGAATTACATTGACTCATTGGATTACAAGCTTTAGTTTGGTGCTAAGAAATCAACCAATGAGAACTGTATTTTCAAGGGATGTTGTTCGTTGTCACTGCCTCATTTCCATAGATTGGTCTGTTAAACAATGAGGATATCTGTAATAAACATTTCACTTTATCAGTTAATGCGACATTCTATCTCTGAATTCAATTCACTCTCACTGGAGCTTATCATACATGTTCTATGTTGTTGATAGAATTATTGAACATTCCCATTGTATGTAATCAAGTCTGAATGCCCTCAACGATGGTACTGAAATTCAGACTTTCTGGTTCATCCTTCTTGTTCGATTGCTGTGCAAAAAATATCTTTCAACAACATTCTGATCATCTCGTATTTTAAAAAGGTTTCCCTCCACCTGCATAAAACAAGTATGGTAATTTACTAGCACTCACCAAGTTTTCCATTGTTAACTGAGAGGCTTCCTGTTGCATTCTGTTACTGATTGTGCTATCGGTTTGAGTCCGATTCAGGAGCTGAGTATTCTCATTCTGAAGTTTTCGGACTTTAGCAAGTAATTCCACATTTTCTTTTGCACAGCTATCTTTCTCAGACTCTAACAATCTATATATTGTCAACAAATTGAGAACAAAATTTGTTACTGTACTGTGAGGAATTAACAACACTGATATTTTTGTTGAAATGGAACCCAAGGAATTTGTTGTTCAATTTGAATAATCAATCAGATTTATTATCACTGACCTACGTCATGAAATTTGTTGTCTTGCAGCAGCAGTACAGTGCAAGACATAAAAATTACTATAAGCTGCCAATAAATAAATAAATAGTGCGAAAGAGGAATAACAAGGTAGAGTTTATGGACCATTCAGAAATCTGATGGTGGAGGGGAAGAAGCAAGTGATTTGGTGTCCTGGAACTTCCTAGTATTATTATAATAAGAAAATAAAAATGGAAATTTGATTAATGTCTGGAACTTATTTCAGTTCAAAATAAGTGAAGTGATTCATGAAGAAAATCAAATTAAAAGGAAGTTAAAAAGACTATTGAATCTCTCCATGGTCTTATTCTTGGCATTGTCTCTTGCGAGTCATTGGCAATGAGTATGAGCTATAAATAATTACTCTTCTTGAAGGAAAAAAAACTATAAATTACACTAATTTACAAGTCATAGATCATACAGCACAGAAACAGGCCCTTTGGCCCAACTAGTCCATGCCGACCAAGATTCCCATCTGAGCTACTCCCACTTGCCCACATTAGACCCATATCCCTCCAAACCTTTCCGATCCATGTACCTGTCCAAGTACCTTCTAAATGTTGTTAATGTACCTGCCTCAACCACTTCCTCTGGCACCTCATTCCATATACTGACCACCCTCTGGAAAGTTGCCTCCCAAGTTCCTATTAACTCTCTCCTCTTTCACCTTAAACCTATGTCTTCTTAAACCACCTTAAACCTTGGTTCCTCAGCTCTGGGAAAAAGACTGTGCACATTCACCCTTTCTATGCTTTTCATAATTTTATAC
Source organism: Pristis pectinata (assembly GCF_009764475.1). Classification (NCBI taxonomy): domain Eukaryota; kingdom Metazoa; phylum Chordata; class Chondrichthyes; order Rhinopristiformes; family Pristidae; genus Pristis; species Pristis pectinata. The sequence goes on from NC_067432.1 coordinate 14,911,604, forward strand.
ACCTCTATAAGATGTATAAAATTCTCCTCCCCTCGTTCCCCTATGCTCCAATGAATAAAGTCCCAGTCTGCTCAACCTCTCTCCATAACTCAGTCCCTCAAGTCCCAGCAACATCCTTGTAAATTATGTGTGGAGAACATACAGGACATCTATTCTTCATTTATGTTTTACAAAAGATTTCCTGGAACCTATTCAAAAATTTATCTTTCTTTACAAAAAAAACTGCAGGAGTATTTTAGAAGAGAGAAGTCTCTTAGAAGAGTTTCTCAAATTATAGGAAATCAAGAATTCCAACTAAAATAACTGAGTACTGAGTGGCATTGGAAATAATTATTTTTTCCAAAAACATTGGTTTAGATCATGCTTAACAAAATATTGTTTGGTTAGTATGCTGGGTAATTAGCTTAGGTTAATAATTTAGTACTAACACCTCAGAACAAATGATTGAGCCTCCAAAATCTCTTCACAACTCAGATCTTCCAAATGATTCAAAGTATCCAAAATGAAATTCAAAGAAAAATAGTCATTCAAAAGCAAAATGCAGCAGTTGTTGTAAATCTGAAATAAAACCAGAAAATGCTCAACAGGTCAGGCAGCATCTGCGGATAGATAAAACTGAGTTAAACATTCATCTCAATAACATTGCATAAACCCCATCTAACTCTCCAAAGATGCCAACTGACTTATGGAGTATTTCCAGCATTTTCTGTTTTTATTTCAAAGATAATTAATGCAATGCTTGGTCCTTTTACTTAAAGATAGCTGACTGCTAATGATTGGAAATATTGATCAGATTTAGATGCAAAACAAAAGCAGACAGCTATTAAAAATACTTAAGACTAAAGTTGCAGTAGTAATTCTTTTCTGTTCTGCTACAGTTCACACTTCTGACTGCTATGTTCACAGATAGACTTTGAATGTCATTTTACATATTGAACCACAGTTAAATTAGATACTATTCATGATAGGTTCTACGGCTAATATACTTCTGACTTTCTCAAAATACTGCAGTCAATGCAATTGCAAACCTGCATTATAATTCTGGCGATTCACTGAAATGAGAAGTTTGGCATTTTAAGCAGCTGGAGGCTTTTAATTAACACTCTGATCAAGCACGTCAGCACAGAGATCTAGAGCACCTGTAATGAATAATACAACTTCTTGTATCTCCAGTAAAGAAAATATCTGCACAAACTAATGCAGTAACTAATGTGAGAAAGTTAAGCCCTGATAAAATGCACTGATATTAGATTTATCACACCTTCTTTGGAGTCCTTCTTCTTCAAGATTGCCTTGCAATTGATCAGTAACTTCCTCCATTTTTTCTGTAAATTGCAATTATTTCCAATTAATGCATGTAAAGCAGGATTTATTTCAGAGACTTTTACAACTGCAGAGCTTGAATTGAACTGTGAAAAATCAACCAAGCACACCATGATCTGTATGCTTTAGATCAATGATGTGAGACACAGATAGTCACCTTTCATTTTCACAACCTGCCCCTTCAAGTGGTTCTCAATCTCCTGTTTCTCTTTTTGTAGCTCTAGGATTTGCAGTTTGAGTTCGGGGATGACCTGAATGTACACAGAAATTATTTACTCCAATGAAGATAAATTCAATACTATCAACAACATAGAATATACTGTATCTGAGTGGCATCAACAAACCAATGCTGAAATAGCATTGATATGAAAAATAGCTCAACATTAATGAGGGGACACTGGGATACCCTGACAGAGCTAGTGTGTGGTTAGCACACTGGGAAGGCATTTCCTACGTGAATTCCTTAAATCACCCCCCCCCCCCCCCCCCGTTTTACTTCTGTTTTCCTTGGCTTTTTTCTGATGTTTCACCCAAATGGCCATTCCTTGTGTGTTTTTTGATGCACCAACATGTGTGTGACCCGACGCAAGTTTATCCTGGGTGTCCATTCAAGTTATGTCATTTCTCAGCACTTTCTGGCAAGGTGATAACTCAAGATCAGGCAAACCTTTGTAAGGAAATCCTATCCTAATATCCAGCAGTTGTGCACAATGCCGGTTTGAATAAGAACCATAGCCTCCAGCAGGAGATCACTAGGTGGTGGTTGGACTTTAGCTGATTTTCCCCACCCTGTGGACTCAAAGTTTCTTCATGTATTTCTGATATCTCCTTATGACATAGGAGATCATTCAGTCCATCAAGCCTATGCTAGTTCTCAGAGCATTCACCCATTTATTTCCCTACAACCATTCTCTCTCCCACCATCCAACTACACAAAGGGTTATGAACGGTTCCCATTAACCTATCAACCATTGCACCTTTGGAATGTGAATGGAAACGGAAGCACCTGGAGGAAACCCACGTGATAAGAGGGAGAGGGTGCAAACTCAGAATGCGTCTTTGCCTGGAGATCAGTTGATTGAGGAAATGAGTTGAACCATAAGGGTTAGAACTGATGGCCATGATGTACTTTACTGCCATACGACTACGTCCAGATAGTAAAGTATACTAGGAACTGTCACTGCAATCTCATTAGATTTGGTCAAGTTGATTTCTGGCAAGTTCTCAACCAACCAAACTTGGATTTTGCTTACACATTTGGGATGGAAACATCTGTTGGTCCCAGCACTCAAGACCTTAATAATTTTAATATACCATGTTTTCATTGGCCAGTCTGGTCAAATCTAGTCGGATGTTCTCATTAATATGATTCTCTTCTTGGAACTTCTGCTGCAGGCGAGTTGTGTCTTCAGAGAGGTGGTCAATTTTAAAACTGAGCTCTTCAATTTCCTTCTCATAGTTCTCTTTCTGAGACTGAATATGCAATTCCATCACTCTGTGTAACATGGAGATCCACAATTAACAGAATTATTGTAATGCTGAAAGGTTATTTTTAAATACAGTAGAAAATAAAAAGCTACTAGAAAAGTCACCAAGAGTGTAAGACCATAAGAGGCAAGAACAGTAGTAGGCTATTCAGCCTCCCGAACCTCCTGTTATTCAGTTGGATCACGGCTAATCCCATATTCCTCAAGTCAACTTTCCTGCCCTCTCCCCATAACCCTTGATTCCTTCACTGATTAGAAATCTGTCTGAGCCTCAGATATACCCAATGACCCTGTTCCCACACTGCATGATGGAAGGCACCAAAACACTCACAAACATACGAGAGATGAAACTCTTTCTCCTCACAGTCTTAAAGGGTGTCCCCTTATTCCAACATCATACTCTCTGCTTCTCCACTCTCTCATTACAGGTCCACCCCTCATAACAGGGCAGCAATAACCCTGCCTAGACTTAAGATTCTTCTTTGTTTCAATAAGATCACCTCTCATTCTTCTAAGCTCCAATGAATAGTTCACCAATCTGTTTAGCCTTTCTTCGTAGGACCACCCCACTGTATCTGGGATCATCCTAGTGATGTTCTCTAAGCAGTCTCCAATGAAGTAATTTCTTTTCTTAATTTGTGTGTGTGTGGGGGGGGGGGGGGGAGTCCAAATTGTTCACAGTACTCTAGATGTGGCCTCAACAGAACCTCATACAATTGCTGTAAGAGTTCCCTACTTTTGTACTACAACCCCTTTGAAACAAGGGCCAACATTCCATTCGCCTTCCCTATTACCTACTGCACTTGTGCGCTGGTTTTCTGTGCTTCAGGCACAGGAACCTCAAATCCCTTTTGGCTGCTGCGTTCTCCCCGCACCCCCCTCCACCCCAATTTAAATAAGAATGTTCTTTTATTCTTCTTTCCGCAATGAACAACTTCACATTTACCACAGTACCTTCCAATGAGAGGGAAAGGGCAGAGAGGAAGTAGAGGGTGAGAAAGGGTGAAAGATATTGAAGGGGGAAAAGGTGATGAGAAAGAGAGAGGATGCTGGAGAGCAAGAGAAAGGCAAAGTGCAAGAGAGGAAAATAATGGAAGTGAGGATGGGAAGGGCAGCAAAAAAAAACCACAATGATTTGTACGTGGGAACACTTCGCAATGAATGCCTGAATACAGCATCTTTGATTCATAGTGGACTTTATTATTTTGATGTAATAACAGAAAATGCTGCAAACACTCAGCAGGTCAGGCAGCATCTATGGAAAGAGAAAAAGTTAACATTTCAGGTCCCAGGACCCTTTGTCAGAAATGGGAAAGTCCTGTGTTCCCCAGTCCTGAAGAAGGATCCAGACCTGAACTGTCAATTATTCCTCTTTCCACAGATGCTGACCAACTCACTGAGTGTTTCCAGCATTTTCTGTTTTTATATCAGGTTTACAGCATCTGCAGTCTTTTGACTTTCATTTGATGTTTGAAGAGGTAGCTAAAAGGCAGTTGTTTGGCCCATAATGGACGGAACGATTCAGTGACAGCTGCACAAGTGTGATCAAGCAGTTATTGCAAGGATTGTCCACAGAAGTAGGAAAAAAGATTGCCCAAACGTGCCCAGCTGAGAGAAAGGCACCAGGGAAAGGCTGGAAATGCTCAGCAAGTTGGGCACCATCTGTAGAAAGAGAAACGATTGACAGTTCAGATCTGGGATCCTCCATCAGCACTGGGGAACACAGAACTCTTTCCCATTTCTGATAAAGGGTCCTGGGACCTGAAATGTTAACTTTTTCTCTTTCCATAGATGCTGCCTGACCTGGTGAATCTCCACCCAAGTAACCTGGGTGGTAACATGAAGAGGGCAGGAGTAGTCCTTTCCATTGCCAAGTTTATCTCAGCTTGGGGGCTATGGGTTAAACCTGCCACATTTTAACCTTAACCCCCTTGCCCATTCCCAACTCCTGTTTCAGTTCAGTGATGGTGAGAGAGGGAACTTCCTACTAGTTCAGCAGTGAAGGAAAGGAACTGGAAAGCTGAGGTCATCAAAATGACTTTCTGATCCCCATGGGGCTGGGATAATGTGGTCAGGTTGGGGAGAAGGAGGCATCTACATAGCAGCCCCTAAATAGGGGCAGAGAGAATCCAAAGTGGCTCTGAAAGGTTGAGGGAAGAGTGAGAAATGTGAACAGCAGGCTGAAAGAGAGGAGATGCAGGGATCGGACAACAGCAAGGAGAACAATCACAACCAAGCAAAGAATCAGCTGTGCCCGACATTCAGCCTGTAACTGAAGTCAGTCAGTTAGATTCACAAGTTCACAACTCTCCCTTCAGTGATGACAGAGGTGGGGTGCAGCAGTATGGCAATGTAACAAAACATCAGGAGACATCCCATGTTTTTGATCCGTCATGGAACATTATCTCTACAATGTCATTGCTGAAGCAGCACATTTGGAATCTTGAGATCACTCAATGTATCAATATAACAGATAATAGCAATCAAATATCAACAATATCATTTTGCATATCAAGGATACCCTTGGAGGTATTAACATGATTTAATCTTCACAATAATATGTCCCTTGCAATACTGAGGATAGCATCTCCTTGATTAATAATCTTATTTTTGGAGCTCCAAGCCAATTTGTCAAGGTCCAAGTCAATTTGTCGAGCTCCAAGTCAACTTTTCCTGAAATACAAGTTTATTTTTCAAGTAAAACTGCTGGTAATTCAATACTCACTTCCTATTTAATTTCTGTCTATTTGTGTTGAAGCTCAATAATTAATACATAGCTGCCACTACTGTGTAAGCATATTTCAAAAAGATTATATTCATCTCCATTCCCATACACGGTATGGACATTAATGTAGTTTGAAGCAGTTTAAAAAACCTGATGCTATAATAATGTACTCTTTTCACAATATTTATTTAGGTGACTTAAATACATTTAGAATTACTGCATGCAGATATAAATACAATAGTATTGCAGAAAGCATCTACAAACAATTCTGTAACATTGTCATTATATACTTAAAAAAGGATCAATTTATTTTCTACTACCTGCTTGCTCTTTTCAATCCTTCATAGGCCAACCAGAGTTCCCCATCTTCATTTAACTGTTCCATGTCCTCTGGAGAAAGCCTTAAATGAAACATAATTTTACAAGTATATAATACAAATTATTTTGCCATATTTAACCACGTTGTTAATCAAACATATGAAGAATACAAGTCTTTAATGTTTTCTTTGAACATACGAGCGTAAATCTGATTCCTTCCTCACTGCCTGACTGAATAGTGACCTGTACCATCCTTCTTCTCTACAAACTACTTAATAATTATTACTTGCACAGATTTTTAGTCACTCTCAATCACTCTGATTTTTTTTCTCTTCAATGCATTGCTTCCAATTATTATTTTATCCTTGAAAGCACAACCTGCATTTGTGTTTCAAAAATTAATGTTAGAATTAAAAGGCAACTATCACATGCAGGAGGATTTCTTATGCAAGAAAGATTAACTATAGAAAGAATTATTCTCTTCCAGTTATTAGAAACCAGGTGTAACCATATAGAATTACAGTAATTTGTACAACAGGGCCAAGGTTATTTTAATAATCATAAAAGTACCAGTTTTGCTGTCATCTTAATTCTTATTTTATTGATTTCTTTATAAACCATTTTTATGTTGGCCTTTTATTTGGTAATATGCCGTTCATTAAAGTGCTTCTGAAACTATTTCTCCATCACCTGTATTTTAATGCTCCAATTTTCTCTGTAATCCCAGCCTTTCAAAAATCAAGAAGGGCTCTCTGACTACCCAGAAAGAAAGAGATAGACCAGAAGGTGAGAACCTAGAATGGAATACACTCACGTTATGACAGGCTTGCAGCATTTTTCTAAGACTGCTGGTTTTGCTTTTTGAACAGTTACTTCCGATTGTAGGCTTTCTGGCTTAAATAAGACCCTGAAGTTTCTATGGAGTAGAATTGTTTTCAATGGTACTGATCTGAGGCATCATGTTGAGAAGTGCTGTAAGCAAAGGCTGTGTGTGTTTACCAATTTCATTGTAGACAGGACATAAAAATTAAGGGTGTAGTGTATAGATCACTAAAATCTTCCTGTAGTGTACAGATCATTAAAAATAAAAGTGAAGCTAATAGATAAATAACCTACAAAAAACTAAAGTAACACACAATTACTGACATTTTTTGAAGGAGGTTCTCTCATATTAATAATGGGCTCTTGAAAATTAACATTCAAATACACTCATGTTTATACTGACTTGTAGCACTTTCTGAGATGGTGCTGGAGTTAAGGCATCATAGTTTATCATATCACATGTACCCAAAGATGTGATACCGACTGAAGAGTACCCTAGTGAGTGATATTTGAGAATATCTGCATGTCACCTAACAGGGCGGTTTTATTATCCTGCCAACGAATCATTTTGTTTTATTTGCTGTGGGTGTTTACGATGAGCAGCAGCAGATGGTACGATTTGAACTGACGTGTTGTTCTGCCACTAATTTCATTTGGGGGTGAGTCCAAGTTTTACATCACTGCATATTAAAAGAAAGTACTGTTTAGCACAAACACCATCTCTGTCAGTTCTCAGATCTTCACACTACTTCAGTAACACAAGTGTTAATAGTTGGTGATTCTGCCAACTAAGTATGAAAATTCATACCTCTTTCGTAACTCTTCTCCCTCTAAACCTCCAAGGAGCTGCTGCGTAATTTCTTCCATTTTTTCTGTGAAATTGTAAAATGTTTGTACAGTTTTACAAAACTGATCAAGTTTGCAAAGGCATATAATATCGCATGCTGCATTTTGTATTCCCAAATTTACTGAACGATTAGAAGCAGGATAGACTGAATATTACCAACATAATTCCAACCACGTGCATTCACCTGAAAATCACAACAATATGAAGTTCTACTGCTATTTCATCCTTCTATTTCAAAATTTGGCACAACATAATCTTAAAGAGAAATTCTAGGTTCCAGAAAACTTTAGTTAGCTGCCTTTATGTTAGATTTTGGAAGTGTTATTGTCACTCAGCCATTGTGCACTGTAGCTAATCCCAGCTGGCTGGGAGAAGAAATATTTACTGTGCACATCTCACGAGTTATATGCGACCCACAAATTAGCATGAAGCAACAATAAGACACCCCAATGTCCAAATTCAATAGAGATTAAAGATAACTAACACACCAAATGCTTGGCACTGATTCATTTTCACAGTAGAGGGAAATAAAATTAATACATTGTACATTGAATTGTCAGTTGTTTACCGCCATGGAGAAATTGTTTGCTGTATATCATTAGCACGTGATCCAGAGTGCTGATCAAGTCGAAAGCAAAATAATGATCAGTAAAAATACAACTCACTTTCTTTTTAATCTTCACTGCTTTCTAATGCCTTCACATCCTTCTAATAGTGAGGCAACCAGAATTGAACAATACTCCAGTTGAGCCTGGACCAGTATTTTACAAAAATTCAGCATGATCTCCCTTCTTTTATACTCTGTGCTTTCATTGATAAAGTCCAGAAGTTGTGTCTGTCATATTAAATGCTGTCTCAGCCCGCCTTGCCACATTCAATGAAGTGTGTGCCCAGACCTTAGTGCTCCTACACCCCTTTTAGAAGAGTATCCTTTATTCTAAGTCGCCTCACAGCTCCAGGAACCTAGGTTCGATGCTGACCTTGGGTGCTACCTGCGTGGAGTTTGCACATTCCTCCTGTGACTGACTGCATGGATTCCTGCAAGTGTACCAGTTTCCGCCCACGTCCCAAAAGGCATGCTGGTTGGTAGGTTAATTGGCCAATGTAAATTGACCGTAGTGCAGATGAGTGTCAGGAGAAGTGGGGAGAGTTGATGAGCATGTAGATTACAGGGAAATAGGTGGGGGAATGGAATTGAACCAGCATAGACTTGATGAGCTGAACGTTGTAAGGAAATACAAGGAAAAAGCTCTCCCATGTAAACGTGAGGACTAATTTCAATTTTAGAAGAGGCTTGAAACAGACGGCACCACGTTAGTTGATTGACACACATACTGATCCATTAACTTCAGTGGGAAAACAATAGACAGAGGGCACCTGATGCAACAGCCCAGACAATAGTTAAAGCTAATGCCTTAGCTTCTCCATGATGTCAACCAACATAGGAAAATCCTTTGAAAAAGGCATCGGGCAGTTCCTTCATGATTTAATGGATAAATACGCATAAATAACAAGCCATGCAGTTGGTCTGCGATTGTATATCCACTGGGTCCTTACCAAGCACCTCAAAGTCTCAAAAGAAAAGATGGTAACTGATGATTTACAGCAAATATTATTTCAGGCTAAACACATCACTAAATATACAAATGATAAATAAATATGTACATATACTTAGAATGATTGCACCAGAAGTATAACAGGTGAAACAGAACAAATTATAAAGTCATCGGGTCAGGATGCACCTGGCTTTGGCCACCAATTCAGCAGAGATCATTGGCAATGTTTTCCCGGCAGCTCATCTCGTCTCTGAATTCCACGCTCACAATAAGGGCGAGGATGTTCTTCAGGTTTGGCCTTACACCAGCCATGCATGGTGTTAAGATGAGCAATCTCTTTCATTTTAACAAGATAATTAGAGGCATAGAGCAAGTGGACAGTCAGAGACTTTTTCCCAAGGCAACAATGGCAAACATGAGGAAGATACAAGGGGGATATCAGGGGCAAGTTTTTTTTAAAAAACACAGAGAGTGGTGGGTGTATGGAACACACTACCAGCAGAGGTTGTGGGGGCAGATACATTAGGGACATTTAAGAGACTCTTAGATAGACACATGAATGATAGAGAGATGGAGGGCTATGTGGGAGGGAAGGGTTAGGTAGATCTTAAGAGCAGGATAAAATGTCAGCACAACATTGTGGGCCAAAGGGCCTGTACTGTGCTGTAATGTTCTATGTTCAACAGGGTTGATGACCTTGCTTAATAAAGGTAAGTCTGGTCAGTGGATTGTTAATTTTACTTTGTGTTTCTCATTCATTTCTAGGAGCTTAAAATATTTCTACATATGTTTTTATTTTGCACTGGTAATTAGTTAAATCTATTTGAATTGCTGTTGATCAGAGATGTTTTAAATTAGTTAAAACAGCCTTTGACTGTGGCAAGCTTCCAAATGGCTACCGGAGCGTTCTGATTGCAGGGCCTCGGGATCCATCATCCAAGGTCTTGTCTCCACTCAAAGACCCACTTAGCCCCATCCCTCTGCTCTTTCTCCATCACATTGATGGCTTTATCGGTACTGCTTCTTGCACTTATACAGAACTCAAAAATTTCATCACTTTTGCTGCCAACATGTTCTCATTTTCACATGGTCCATATCTTACACTTCTCTTCCTTGACACTTCTCTCTCCATCTCGGGATAGGCAAGTGATCAGTATCCATTTAAATCTCACCAATTTCCACAACTATATCCTTATTTCCTCTCACCCCGTCTCTCATAAGGACTCCATTCTGTTCTCCCATTTACTGTCTAACTATTATAATAGAGGGATATGTGTCAAACACAGACAAATGGGACTAGCTCAGGTAGACAACTTAGCTGGCCGTGCTGTGCAACTCTATCATATCTGCTCTGATGACTAACTTTCTATACCAGTGCCTTTAAAACATTTTCCTTTATCCTCAAATGTGGCTTCTCTTCCACCATAGTCGACATGGCTCTCAATTGCTTCTCTTCTATTTCCCACATTTCTGCTCTCACCCTCTCTTCCCAGCCAGCACATCAACAGGTCTCCCCTGTCCTTATCTTCCACATTCAATGGATTAGTCTCCATAAATTTCTGCCACCTCCAATGAGATGACACAACCAGACAGATCTTCTCCTCTCCCCTCTAGTTTCAGCACTGCAAACAGACCATTCCCTCTGCAATTTCCTGGTTCATTCTTTGATCTCCACCACCCGCTCTCCACTTCACAGCACTTTGCCCTGCAATCACAGGAGATGCAACGCCTGCCATTTTACCCATTTCCTTCTCACCATCCATGATCCAAACAGCAATTTACTTGCAGTTCTTCTAATTAATGTATTACATTTAGTCCTCTGCATTACTATGTGGTCTCCTCTACTTTGGAGGAACCAAACACAAGTTTGGTGCTAGAACATCTCCATGTGGTCTGCAAGCACGTCCTGAGCTTCCAGTTACATCACTTTAATTCCATGTCCCTCTTGGACTCTGTGCCATTGGCCTCCTACATTGTTCCAATGATGCCCAATGCAAGCTTGGGGAACACAACATTGAATTTAACAATTTTAGGTAACCGCACTTATTTTTCACTCTATCTTCCCCCATTCTTTTTTTCTTTGAAAAGGTATTTCTTCATCGGTAGATCAGTCTGCACTCGATCACAGACATTCTCTCTGATAACTCCACCCCTCCCTCTCTCTACAATTTCAAACACACTTGTTTTCTCACTTTTCCAGTTCTGACGAAGAGCCTTTGACCTGAAACGTCAATTCTGGTTTTCTCCCCACTGATGCTGCTTGAGCTGCTATGTGCTTCCAGTTCTTCCTATTTCTGTTTCTTATAGAAGTTGTGTGTTCAATGCTCAGCAGCTGCTGCATTTGCTGATTTCATGCGAAATCACCATTACCTGTCTTTGGAATGATTCTTACAGGAAATAACAAGAAATGAAAGAGAACTTGGACATGTGCATGTTCCAGTTTTCCAAAATTTTGCTAATCCCATTCTGAAAAGTGGCATTTGCAAAGAGCAACCCAAGCCCCAAGTATGATTGAACATTTCCAGCAATGTTTTCTAGAGTAGTCAGTATACACTGGGCTTAATCACAGAGAGACCTAAACCAGTCTTACCTCTCATTTCTTTTCTTTGATTTTGCAGGCACATTTCTAAACCTTGTTTCTTCAGTTCAAGTGTTGCAATGTCCCCTTTAAGTTTAGGAATGATCTGTGAATATATGATTTATTTATTAATTTATATACAGATCATATTTAGCTCTGATGGTCAGCCACCATCAGGTGCAACTTGATAACTGAACTAAAATGACTGAAATGGATATCTAACAATGTGATATGTCCTTTAATTGCATATGATGGTAAACAGGTCACTCTTGTCAGCACATGACATTTATTTGTGCATTGTTCCATAGTACAGGGATTCTCACACCCAGAGGAGACAAAAAGTTACCTTCTTTTGCCAGGCTTTTACGCTGGGTCTCCCAGCCTCCCTAGATTGCAAGACCTCCCTCCTGGAAAATGTTCTGTTGACCAGGACTTCGATCCCTTTGACTCTTTGAGTCAATATGGGAGCTCTATCCCTCTCCCTGCAGCCCCTCTCTCCTCCCTGCCAATCACAGAGTGTCCTCCTGCATGGAGAGTGTGCCTTTAAAGGCTGATGCCCCTCTGTTATGGCTACACTAAACTAAATTTGGGATCTGCGTTGGCACAGGTTTCTGGATGCAAAGCACCCTTATGCTGTACATAATTTGGGCCAACCTACCAATATTTTACAGATGGATCTTACTTGGCAAGAGTGCTAAATGCAACAATGTTTTCATACTATATAAAGGGGTCCAATCCAATTTTCAGGTCAAGGTGCTTATTAAACATACTAGTGCTTCATTAGTCAGCTGTGCCATTTCCTTCCGTAAACTCTCATTTGCCAGATACTCTTCCTGAATCTTCTCCTGCAATTGAATTCTTTCCTCTTGCAGAAGTTTTATTTCATCATTCAGAGCCTCTATCTGATTCCCATAGTCCTCCTTCTGGATTTGAAAATTGTGCTCCAATTTCCTTAAAGGAATAGAACAGAAAGAATACAATTAGTACCTCACAGTTGTAACAGAGTTCTTTTCTCATGCATTTGTCTATTACGTACTTCATTAAAATTTAAAGCAAACAATGAGGTCAGTCATCCCTTTATACCAGTGCTGGGCGAAACTGGACTTTAGATTAATTCCGCTTCTCAGCTCTTGGTCAAAGATCATCAAAGTTCCTCACCATCCGGGCCATGCCATCTTCTCGCAGCTACCATCGAGCAGGAGGTACAGAAGCCTGAAGTCCCACATCACCAGTTTCAGGAACAGCTACTTCCCTTCAACCATTCAGTTCTTGAACCAACCGGCACAACCCTAATCACTACAGTTTAGCCACACTATAACCACATTGATCACTTTGCACTAAAATGGACTTTTTTTTGTTCTAATTGTGTTCTTTCTTGTAAAAATTGTGCTTAATTTATGTTTTTCTTGTGAATGCTGCTTATATAATGCTACATACCTGTGATGCTGCTGCAAGTAAATTTCTCATTGCACCTGTGAACACATGTACTTGTGCATATGACAATAAACTCGACTCTGACTTTCCTTGGTCCATGGTCTTTTAGGTGTCTCCACTCCAAGTGGTTGTGGAGATACTCTGTAAACTGAAGTGGGAACTTGTGCCTCCGCCACCCTTTCAGGCAGTTAGTTCCAGACCTCCACTATTCAGAGAGAAATAATTCTATATCTTTCATTTCCATTAACTTGCTAAAGGCAGCAAACAGGTATTGATAACACAGATTGATTTCAGGAAACAACAGCAGTACATTTCTTTCCTAAATGGAGTCTCTCCATTCTATTAGTTATTACTTGCTGCTTATGATAGTTAGCAACCATGTAGCCAGGATCTAGGCAAAAACCTCCAATGCAAGCAGAAAATGCTAGAAACACTCAGAGGGTTAGGCGGCATTTATAGACAGTGAAACAGAGTTAATGTTCCAGGTCAAAACCTCTTCAACATTTTGAACTGAACCATTAACTCTGTTTCTTTGTCAGCTGCCTGAACGTTTCCAGTATTCCCCGACTTCATTTCAGATTTCCAAGGTAATTTTCAAAAAATAACTAAATGTCCAAAATGTATTTGTGATTTTTGGAAATAATGAGGTCACACAATGATAATACCAAGATTTAAAGGCTTCTACAATAAAAATAATGATATTGAGAGAAAAATATAATCGAGCTTGTTGCATTATTCTGCAACAAATCCCCTTCACCTTTCACCTTTGTAAGTGAATGGAAAAATATTAACATTTCTAGAATTGGAAGAGATAATGGAAGCACTGAGAGTGCCGTTTTATAACAAAATTAAGCACGGCCAAGACTGTTCATGAGATCCATGCGATATTTCCCAAAATGAACAGCTAGGTATCTTATACCCACTGGCATCACCCATATTAAAAAAAATAGCAGAAACAGCAGGGGAAAAAAAAGCAATCTCTCCAAAGTGTAATTTCTTTTTAATAGAATAATATTTGGATTGTTCTCCGTGCTGTCAGATGCTGTACTGTGAAAAGAAAATAACTGAAACATTACACAGAATTTAGAAAACTGGTGTTGACAAGACAGACAGGATTTTTCACCTCCTTGGAGCTATATAGTTGCAAATTTCACAAAGGATTATAACAAATTATGATGCTGGAAAACAGGAAATTTTGCCTCTTTTTATTCATGATTTGGCCAATGTTTCGGTCTGATGATCAAGGGATCATGTCTGGGTTTGTAAGTGGGATCTGAATCCTGGGAATATGTTTAGGAATGGGGTTTTACTGTCCTTGATATTATGATAGGCCTTGAATTCCTTGACTAATTTTCCCAAGGAGGAAATGAAGATTTTTGAGCCACTACAGTTATATCAGGAATAATCAAGATGCACTCAAATAGTTCTAAAAACTGAAGAAACAAAGGACTGCAGATGCCGGAATCTAGATGAAAAACTCAGTGATGCTGGAGGAACTCAGCAGGCCAGGCAGCATCCGTGGAGAAAAGCAGGTGGTCAACATTTTGGGCCCTGAAGAAGGGTCCTGACCCGAAACTTTGACCGACTGTTTTTCTCCACAGATGCTGCCTGGCCTGCTGAGTTCCTCCAGTTCTAAAAACTACCTTTATCCAAAAGAATAAATTAAGTAGTGAATTTGTCTATAACAAATACAAGTTGATAAGAAGCTCTCTACTCTTTCCAAACTAAAACCACCATCTTTGTTTCTCCACGTGCGAAGATATTGCTGGTGGATTTGTTAATTGTTCATTGACGTCACCAAATCTTTAAGCAGCTCAATGTTCTTTGAAATTTTCTTGAAAGTCCTCTTCTTTTGAAACTAAGCTTTACTTTCTTTAGTCCAATATCTGCTTGTCTTTTTAAATTGTAGCTCTGTGAAAAACTTAGATAATTTTTTTTTCCATTTTAAAAGGTACTACATAAATTCAAAATGTTGCTATTGTTGTTCTGTAACCATCTTAAACTATTAAAGGACAGTGTTGCTTTCTAAGTGGCAGCCTCATTTTCAATGGGCATCCATATAAATAGTTGCAGTGATGTTAGCAGGTTCAAGTAGTTCCTTAATTCAATGATTGCTATAAACCCACAGATGTGCATGATGTAGTTTACCTTCCAGCAGATACGATGCTTACTTCAGTTGAAGCATTCACAGGGTTTAACATGGAATTCAAACTAATCTGCTGAAGGAGAAGGCTATTACTGTATCTCAGCCTGTTTTAACCGTCGTAAAAAGAATAGTAATCCTTCGGAGACTTGTAGCTTTACCAGTAACATTTTGCAGTGTGTCAATGTATCAGCAGCTTTGGTTCATAATACCTGACTGCTTTGAAACAAACTGGGCATAAATATGCAGCAACTTGTTAGCATACAAATCTGCACATGTAACAAAATACCTTTCTGTAGTTGAACTCATAATATTATTGCTTTTACATGATCCTATAATAGCAAATACTGTAATATTCTTTTAAAAAATGAGGAATATGCACTGGATGTGAATATATATATCCTTGGAACCAAGACTATGATGATGTACTCCTTGTTTAGCTTATCATTTCAATTATCCTTCTAGTTTAATGCTGAGAAAAACCCAATTTTTACTTGGAAAGCAGAAGCAGGATGCAATACAAATGTGATCTTTCTGTACCTTCTTTGACGTTCTTCCCTTTCTAAATCGTCAAGATGCTGCTGCGCAATTTGTTCCATTTTTTCTGTGAACAAATAGAAATGATCAAATATTCATTGCGCTAAATTTCTTCCATAACTGACACATTGGTCCTTTCCAGTCAGCAGTTTCAATCATCAGTATTGATCACTGTAATCACTGTACAGACTTGAAGCCTGACTGGATCAGGGAAAGAAATTTCCCACATTTTCAATGTTACTGCAGGAACTTCATAAAAACGATTGCACTGATTTGCTTCAGTTTTCTCTTCTGACTGAAAATTCCCACTCTGAGACTTCTTTCATAATCCAAACCAACTTTACACAGCAGCAATAACTACACCGTCAGAGATTATGTCAAAAATGGTTGGTATCTTAGTGCAGGTAGACAGATAAAGAGTCTGATGCAATATTAAAAAAGATTTTCAAAGCCATCTCATACACATTCATTTCAAGATGGATTTTAATATAATTTTCTACAATTGGAATGGGCACTGTTCACTAGTAATGGGCCTTTTTGGTGGCCTGTGTTTCCCATACTTTTCACGAAGGCAATCATCACGGCAGTGGTAGTGTATACGGCAGGCACAGCAGTGCAGCGGTTAACGTAACGCTTTACAGTGCCAGAGACCCGGGTTCAATTCCTGCCACTGTCTGTAAAGAGTTTGTATGTCCTCCCCGAGTCTGTGTGGGTTTCTTCTGGGTGCTCCGGTTTCCTCCCACATTCCAAAGATGTACAGGTTAGGAAGTTGTGGGCATGCTATGTTGATGCCGGAAGTGTGGCGACACTTGCGGGCTGCCCCCAGACCATTCTACTCAAAAGATGCATTTCATTGTGTGTTTCAATGTACATGTGACTAATAAAGATATCTTATCTTGTCTTATTAAAAATATACGCACACTCTGAAGAGACGTAGTCAATGTTTGTAGGTTTATCCTCATTGTGTCTATCAAGGTGGTAAATTCTGACTGGCTTCTAAGGTATAATCAGTACAGCAGAGTCCCAGCCAAGCCAAGTCACACAGACTTACCAAATAAAAAGGCAGCAGATAGAAAAACCTATTCAACACACATCAATGCATCATTTTGCTCAATCAATCATCAAATCCACCAACTCCACAACTTTGCTCATCTCTACCTCTCTCACTGCTCACCTGCTGCTGAAAGCCCCATCATGCCCAATACCTCCAAACTGGACTACTTCCACCTGTCCCAGCTGGTACCCTCTGCAAACACAAGGTGCTGCTTAAATTTACTCTAAGTGTCATTCACTTCATCATTCCATGGTCCCAGATTGGGAACACCTCCATTTAAAAGTTGTTTTCAAATCCTTCCTTGATCTCAGCCCTCCTAGTTTCTGTAACCACATCCATCGCTGACACCCTTCAAGATATTCTCTCTTCCAGTGAAGACCTCGAGTCACCTCCATTTTAATCATTTTCTACCTCCCAGGGCCAGCAGTTAACTGGCGTGGAAGGCTGCAGTTCAGTCCGAGCTTGACAATCTCAAGTTTGCTCAGGTAAGTATGCAAGCCCACGGTTGTGTGTGCGTCTATTGGCTTTCAGGTGGAAGATTGTGGCCATTGTTTTCACTCCTCAGATCAACACAATGAATCCAATTCATTTAATGGCTTTTTTGTAATTTAATTTTCTTACATTAGTGTAACCATGCAACCTAAATCCCAGAAGTCAGGGAGGTCTAGAACTCAGCATAATCAGATTTTGAAATTGCCTCCATCAGTGAAGCATACCAGGATTTTTGCTGATTGCAATACTCATCTGCTGTGACATCAGACTCTAGTGTCCAATAACCAACCACCTTCCCCCAGGTAGTCTCCTTTAAATTCACATTGCTGTATATTGCAACCAAACTCACTCCTCCATTCCCTGCCAGCTGCCGATCATCTCCGACTATCCATTGGCTGCCACTTCACCCCCTTCTCCCTCAAGATCTCTGCCACCCTCTTCACCGTTTGGTCTTCCTCCCCAATCTCCCATACAGACCCTAGACATCACCCTGCCCCCCAAGTGAGCACTCTCCACATGCCACCTGCTCCCCACACACCAACTGTGAACCACACCCTCCTGTGATGGCAGGAAATCATTGAGGAAAGACTCCCGTACATACTTAAGTATACAAGACCAGTCCAAGTTTGCACCATGACAGAATATCATGACCTGCGGCATTGCACGAAACAAGCACGACCCCTCTATATACCACCATCTTTAACACCCTTTTACCCATTCTACCATTTTTTAGGCCAGTATATTTTGCACCACAACCTTTTATGCTCTTGATTAACAATTTCAGATTTAAAAATAGCACTTGCTTTTATTGGGAAAGTTCCAAACTTCCAACATCCTTTGCACGTACAAGTAGTTTCTAACTTCGCTCTTGAGAGGTTTGTCTCAACTTTTTAAGACTCTCCTCCTTCATCCTGGACTGACCAATCAAGCCCCCAGGACCAACCCTCCCACTGCCCCTGAAATCTCCAGACCCCAGCTCCGTTCAAGAGCCCCAACTTGATTCGCTGATCCATTCGAGTCCCAACTCCCCAAATCATCCTTGAGCCACTGATCCCCTAATCATTGACACCCCAATGGGAGGCCTGATCTCCACAGCAACCCTAGCCCCAATCCACCACCCAAAGTACCAATCACCAGTCTGCTGACATTCACTGGCTCTCATTGCTGGTAATCCCTCCAAAATCCTTTTCCCTTCATGTGTTACAAGTCATCCAGCAGTTCCTGGCAATGTAACATTTGTAGAGTTTGCCCTTCAAAATCTACTTGTACAAAAAAAAGCATACTTTTGATTTCTTGGGTCTGTTCCTGGTGTTGCTGCTTCAACTTCTCATTTTGGGCCTGTAGCGATAAAGTTTCCTTTCGAAGTTCTGACAATGTCTGCGGGAATTAGAAAATGAAATAAAGAATGAAGCTGATCTGAGAGTATCTTTGAGGAAAATGTAAGGTTCAGTCCTTCCCTCTACTTCTCCTTCAAAATAGTTGGTCAATAATTTCAATTCTATGCCGTTCCACAAGAAGTACTACCTGCTCCGTTTTCGCCTTGCTCTTCTTCATTTGGTCCTCAATGAATTTCTTTTGCGTCATTGTTTTTTTTAACTCTTCCTCAATTTTCTGAAATTTACCCGTATCAGCAGAGTGAAGTGTAGACAGAGAAGTCAAACGTTCCAGCAATCCTTTGTTCTCTTTGCTCTGGTATAGAACAACAAATACAGATTCACATATATTCAAAGATTATTTTGATCTATACTAATAACTTAATCACAGTGAACATAGAACTTTACAGCACAGGAACAGGCCCTTCAGCCCATAATGTTGTGCCAAACAAATTAAACTAGTAAGTAAACACCTAACTAATCCCTTCTACGTACACAATGTTCATATCCCTCCATACTCTGCACACTCACGTGCCTATCTAAGAGCTTGTTAAACGCCTCTATCGTATTTGCCTCCACCACCACCCCTGGCAGTGCATTCCAGGCATCCACCATTCTCTGTGTAAAAAAAAACTTGCCCCACACATCTGTTTTGAACTTACCCCCTCTCACCTTAAATGCATGCCCTCTAGTATTGGACATTTTGAACTTGGGAAAAAGATACTGGCTGTCTACTCTACCTATCCTTCTCATAATCTTATAAACTTTTGTCAGGTCTCCCTTAGCCTTTGCCACTCCAGAGAAAATAACCCAAGTTTGTCCAACCTCCCCTTAAAGCACATGCACTCTAATCCAGGCAGCATCCTGGTAAACCTCTTCAGCACCCTCTACAAAGCCTCCACATCCTTCCTGTAATGGGGCGACCAGAATTGAATGCAATACTCCAGATGCGGCATAACTAGAGTTTTATAAAGCTGCAAAACAACTTCCTGACTCGAACTCAATGCCTCGACTAATAAAGGCAAGCATGTCATACGCCTTCTTTACCACCCTATCAATCTGTGCATCCCATGCATCAAGCTAGGAGGAAACAAACCAATTCAATTTTTTTAAATATTGTATTTAAACCATTTTAAGCTTGATTGAACCATTTTAAGACATAATTGGCTTAGCATAACATTCCAAAATATGGTTTTCTAAATTTTCTATATGAATCACATGATAATTCTTAACTAGGATAACTGAGATAAATAGAAATTGGTAATTTACTCACAATAAAATGAGGTGTATAGTACATCAGAAGTGATATTGCTATTATAACTTATCCATTGAATCAACCACTTGCAGGCCAGAGATGAATACAACTCAGTGTCATCACCACCCCTGGCAAGTTCTGGCTCTTTGGACTGCTCCATAAGCTCATGAGATCCATGCACCCAGTTGACCCTCACCCCTCCAACTTCCAACTCCATCACAACTTCGACTCTCACCACCTTCCCCCCCCCACCCCAAATTTCCCTCCTGCTCAGTTTCCTGCACCCCTCCTCTTCATTGACCTCCCTGCAGCAGCCTTCGGAGAATTCCCTTTAACTGTGTTGACCTATTTTCCACAGATGTAAAGGGAACAAAAATGTCCTAATTCAACATTTTTTCTTGTGACTTCAAATTTATCATTCAAACTGGATTTGTCTCTTTTACCTTGTTCACCTCCACAACTTTCTGGTTTCCTTCTCTCTACCAGTCCCCCTACTCTGCAATTTACAACATGCTTGCTTTCTAACTTTGCCTAACTTTGATGAAAGGTCAGTGAACATTCTTAGTGGGCGTCAACATTATCTCATTCTCTCTCCACAGATGCTGCCTGACCTGCTGACTATTTCCAGTATTTTCTGTTTTTTTACGTCAACACTGGCAGGTAAATTTCAACAATTTTACTACATAGAAAATGGCATTTGCAATTCCTTTATCAGTTTATAAAAGCTGCAGAAAATTCCTTCTTCTCTTTCTGCAGTCTCTTGGGATTGTGGCTGATGAGGCCAGCATGGGAACTGCAGACTCTTCCATGGACAGGGCAGGTGATGACTGACAGGGTGGGTGAGTGGATAGTTTGTGAGGTGGTGTGCTCCTTCCATTGCTCATGCAGAGTCCTGTGCGCTCCCAATGCACAGCCCCAAGATTAGCAATACCATCCTGAATCTTTCTTCTCCACTTGGAGTGGTCCTGGGCCAGAGATTCCCAGAAGTTATCGGGTTGTATTTCTTCAAGGAAGCCTTGTGCACAACTTGAATGTTTTTCTTTGTCCACCTTGTAATCTCCCCCACAATGGAACTTGGAATAGACTGTCTGTACGGGAGTCTGAAGTCAAGCATGCAAGCAATATGGTCTGCTCAACATCTGCTGACTGAGAGTAATTAGGGCCTCAGTACTGGGGATGTTGGCCTGAGAGTTTCTAATCCAGGAATGCCTCATACTTGTGGTTAATTAGCTCCTTAATTGCCTAGTCATTCTAATTAAACCAATCCAGGTTCCCCTTGGTGGATTTCAGGGTAACCCATAAAAGTGTGAACACTTTGTGGCACTTGCATGCTTGGAATCAACGGGTTGTCCATTAGGTGATTCCTTAGAAGACCTGCCTTTGTGGGGTGTTCAGGACATCTAATACCAAGCTGGTCTCAAAACTACCAAGCATACCGCATCTAAGCCTTGTTCAGTTAGGGTTTGGAAGTTCAAGCTTTTCAGAAATACATTACTTAATTCACTAGAAATTTGCTTATTTTCCAGATGGCTGACAGATTTGTAACTTACCTGCTCCTCCAGTTTTTTGTGGAGCTGCTTGACACGAAATGAGAGCTGGATGTTCAAAACAAAACGCCGTATACTTTGGTACCTGCGTCTTACCAACCAAGCACGGACATGCTTTTGAATTACTAATGCTTTCTGATCCTTCACCATCTATAACAAATGTTTAACAAAGTTAGGATCCTCTATCGTGGCCTATATTAGTAATGGAGTAAAAAACCTATTCTGCTGGTTGCTTATATCAAAAAAACTAAATATAAAGAGCAATTATATTTTATTATTTCTCAGGTGCTATACTATCAAGGAATTCCATCATATTCATGCTTGGGTTATTGCTAAATTATAGAGGCATGGCTTTTCTGCTGAACATATTGTCTATTAATTGACTCTTGCCTTGGTTTTGGCACCATTACCATCTTTAAAATTCTTCCAACAACTCCTTTACTGTTGTATACGGAATTAATTTCATAACCTTTTGAAATAACCAGTGTTACAGTTACACAGTTTTCCAGGCATTTGATTACTCTTTACTTCAACCCTTTTATGCCGGATCTATCTTTGACATGGTTCTTTTGTGCTTGTAGTTAGCGTCTGCCATTTTGTCACAATGTTGTTGCTTAACAATGCTCTTATTTTGGCATTGATTGAGTTACATTTTTGCTGGTTTTAGTCTTACCTTATTGTACTGTCTTCTGGCAAGCCAGCCACGGGTGTGCGATTGGATTGTGACAGTGGCCACCAGAACGAGCTGGTAAAGACGACACACCATAAATCGCCGCCAGTGTTTCTGGATGATGACTGCTGCCCATGCTTGCTTTAGGGTAGTGGCATTCAATACATGTCTTAAATTAAACAAACATATCAATCAATTACCCAATAAATAAACCATATGCAATTATTCTGTCTAATTCATGACATGAAATTGCATCGTAATCCATCAGATGAAGTCCAATGCACAGCAAAGTAACTGTTAACTTCTGTCCTTCAAGAACAAAATGCAAGCTACACAATGTTTGCTTATCCAAAAAGGGTGTGATGCAACTTTATCCAATGTAATCTTTATTTCCATAAGGAAGATACCCCAAAATTAATGTATTAATAAGTAAATTCCACAGTAGGAAATGGTCAACTTAATAAATAGACATAAAAGAATCTATTTTGTTTTTGTTCCTTTTAAGATTGGGAAAGGGCACAGAATCTTTACTTTGTGGCTGGCATGAAAATGAGATTATTAATTCCACAATTTGATACCAGGTAAAGATTATAGATAACATGGAGGGTGAATTTCCACAGTGTTCCTGTTTTGATACATGACACACAGATGCGGGAATCTATTGAGAATCTTACTGCAGTCACATTTCCGATTTTAAAATGCGTAACAGCTAAAGAGATATTTCCAAAAGGATTGGTGCATTGTATCAGTGGAGAAGCAAACTTTATCCCCACTTCATATATTTAAACATCAGAAGAATGACCAGACTGTTGGCTAAGTATATTTGCTGATACCACTAAACCTTCAAAATCCACAGAAATTAAACTTTTTAAAGAGGATTGGACTTGTCATTCATGCCTCTGAAACACTAACAGTTAGTGGATTCAGAATCTCAAACTCTGATGCAGACTTGCCCCAGTAAACCTCATTAGATGCAAAAAAATTATACATTTCTAAAATGTAAATTTAACAGTAAGATTACACTAAACCTGCTTATGTGGGAAACTAAATGCATAACTAGGCCACCCATAGCAGTTGCACAAACTGTGGTATGGTAAATAAATTGTAACATATAGCTGAATTTACCATGATTAAACACAAAAATGAACAGTGGTACATCAATCTTTTAACACTGAGTGGTGTTGATATCATGGCATCTTTATTTCCATCTAGTATTACTACGTTGGAATAACAGTCCACTGCATTTTCATGGAACAAAGGGACAGATATTCTATGGCTCCAAAATTGCTATCCGACTGCCCTTGGGTCACACTGCTTGTTTCAATGTGAACTCGAGTGCAGTCTTCCAAATGGGGGCCCAGCTCCTAGCACATCATTGTGGCCCAGTCCAGCACAGCACAGGGGCTGTCCGTCCATCTACGTTGCAGCACTCAGAGTGGCTTTGACAGCTGGCAAGGGGCCTGGCAGGCAGTGCTGTCACCATCACTGAATGTTTGCAATGTCTTGACATTCTATCAGTGACATGTTGGACACGGCAAAAATTAAACAAGATAAAAATATGCATGCACAAGCATAAACACACATACACACACACACACAACTATTTTACATATTTTTAAAGAATAGTCATAGAGCTATACAGCTTGGAAACAGGACATTCAGCCCAACTTCTCTGTGCTGACCACGATGTCTATCTGGCTTAGTCCCATTTGCCAGCATTGACTCATTTCCCTTGAAACCTTTCCTATCCATGTAACTGAACAAATAACTTTCAAATGTCATAATTGTACCCTCTTCTACCACTTCCTCTGGCAGCTTGTTCCATATACTCACCACCCACTGCAAGCAGCTTCACTTCTTTTTCTCCTGGCAGCCAATGTCATCCATACATTAGAATGGGGACTTATTCGCTTGGGTGTGGGCCTGGTTTAACCTGATACAGGTTCTGCTGGCAGATTGCCTAGCCTGGAAGGTGGGAAGCCTGCAGTAGATCCTGCTGCTCCTCTGGACACCATGACCATACAGGGATTAGCTCACAATCTACTGTATCTCAATTCTTAACTACAGCATTTGACCTTATTTCCACCCGACCTGCTGAGTTCCTCCAGCATTTTGTGTGCGTTGACCTTATTTCAATTGTACTTTATTACCAATAAAATACTTAACATCCCGAGAATGTTAAAAATGCTAGGATTTGCCAAAATATATGGGGTATACTGCAGTTTCATTGCATTTTTAAGCATTCTTTTTCTTATTTGTGATCGTTTTATAAAACAATGCAATGAACTGCAGTGTTCCAAGAGAAGTTCCTACCGTATGGCACGCTGTCCACGCACATACTGTTGAATGACAGCAGTGGCTCGTTTGAGCTCAAGGAATTTTTTCCGCTGAATCCAGCAGCGCAGATTTTTCTGTATGGTAACAGAAGCTGCCCTAAGTCTATCTGCTCGCAGTTTCTCCAGGTAGGCCACTTGCCCTGCTCGGAAGAAAATCTTTGTTTTACCAAAGTGATATTGGTTTGGATCCTGCAGGAAACAAAAGAATTATTATTCACTAAAGTAACATAACAAAACTAAGGCCCAAAAGGCTTGGATTACAGAGTTTTCTTATTGAATGATAGAAACAGAGAAGGAGTGGGTCATGCACAGTATTGCAGTCAAAGCACATGCACTCTAACTGGACCAGGCACCAATCTCACAAGCCTTTTGCACCCTCAAGTTGGGCAGCAAGGTGTCTGTGGTAGCTAGGCCTCAGGTGTAGCATCAAGGCCTCGCCTTGGAATGCTCTGATAAGCTGAGGACAAATTTTGAAATAATTGAAAACATCAAATAATTTAAAAAAAACTTCCCATCCTTTTTTCCTGCAAGCCCTGCGATGAAACCCCTAGGTTTCTGATTGCACCTTGGGTTAGACCTGGAGTGGGAGCTAAGAGTTAATTTCTTAGTCTAAATACTTCAGAGTCACAGGCTAGGCTCTGCCACTGGTCTCCAGTGGCGCAGCGAAGTGACAGAAGCAAATGATTTCCACGTTCAACAGCACATGTACAAAGTACAAGTATACGGAAGTTTCTGACTGGAACTGGGATTCCAACCAGCAGGATTCACCCCATCAGGTTCAATCATTTTATGCATCCTTCCAGGAAGTGATCTCACATTTTTGTTTGTGGAGCTTCTCCAAACCATACCCAAGGATCACTTCTTAAAGTACAACAGGGGCAGAAATTCATCTTCTGCTGTAGGAGCTAAATGCAGAGTCTGGCACACTGAAGTCCATATTTGAAATCCGGTACAAATTAAATCAATGGAGCTACATTTCAGAAGTGGAGTTCAGTGAACATACATCATGCATTTAACGCACACTCACAGGACTAATTTTGGGGCCAATACATTCCTCTCAATGGAGCAAAAGAAAATGTCGCCTATTGTTATACAATTTACCTCACATACTGCTGTGTCACAATAATTTTCTTGAACATGTATAGCAGAGGAAGAAAGAAGACAGTGTGTTACATTACAGTATTAACTTCAGCAGGCTTCAGTTATATATTGCTTTGAACATATCATAATTCTGATACTTAGTTGATTAAGGAAAAAAAAAAATCAGGTGTTAACAATTGCAGAGGTTAAGGCTAGGTTGGAAGACAGTAATTTAATTGCACTCCCTTAACATACTGACCTGAATTAAGCGTTGCAAGACCTCTTTGCAAATCTGTTTTTTGTCATTTATTGCCAAGTCGTGTTGTGACATCAAGATACGGTAACGGCTGAAAAACTCAAAATAAGTCCATCTGAAAATGAAAAATTAATATTTATGTTTTGCAGTGCCTTCTTCAACCTCATTCTGCAATGACAGAATGACAAAACCTGATGTTCACCTGGAAGGATAACTCTGTGCACTGATCCTAATAGTTTCCAGAACACCACAGGCTCTCAGCTGCTGAACAACCCTCTTTGAATCGTATCTAAAATCAGAAGTTACAATATTAAACTTGAAAGTTATCAACACAATATTTTACTTGGGTGTTATTATCACATAATATTTTCATTTTGGAAGTAACATTAAGAATGCAAAAAAACTTACTCAAATGGGAGTTTAGAATCATTTGGCTTAATACATCGCACATAGTGAGGTGTTGTGGCATTGAGGGTCTCCATGAGCAAATGCAGAGAATTACGGAACTGTAATTAACAACATTTCAGCAGGATTAGAAAGCCAAACTTTTCTTTCAACACAGAACAGTGGAATACTGACATTGTCCCCAATGGACCAAAAGTTAAGTCTTGGAGTTTAATGGATGCAAAAGGTATTTCCAGATTCTGTAGGTAAATACAAATCTAAGCATTAGTTCTTTTGAAAAGTAACAATTCTTGAATGTTTAGCTTTTTTCAAGTGATATCTGTTTCCAAGTCATATTCTGCTTAATGCATCCAAAATTGCGGTCTGTCCTTCCTCCCAAGTTGAGTCTTTCTGGCTAGTTCTACAGTAATCCACTAAAATAGCCAGGCTTACTACATTATGCTTCAAAACCATGTGATTTTTTTTGTATCTTTACCATAAAGGATTACTGGAAGGCTTGCCTGAGATTTGTGGATGTACATGATGTCCATCATGGAATATTGACTTGCAGAAGGGCCTGCATGGCTTGCTCTGTGGATTTGGTCCTTAAACTCTCCAGTTCCTTGCACTGCTGCTTCTGTACCTCCCCTGCTTCCTAAAACACTAACAAACTATTTTTTCTTTTGAAGCAACTCTTGCAAAGGAATGTGGTTACACTATTTTGGGCAGTGTTTCAAAACTACTGAAATGAGATCTAAATGACCCACTTGGTGGAAGAAGCAATTACTCAAATTTCTTTATCAAGCTCTTCTATTTTAAATGCTTCCTAATAGATCTCTAACCCCTTTTGCTTGGACAAAGTTCCAATTTACTTTATCTCCAAGTAAATCCTGTTCCCTAGTAAACCCTCAATACAGTATCGAATTTTTGGAAAAATTGCAGCTGATGCCAAAACACATTTCATAAAGGTTGAGCTTTGTAAATAGGGATATCTATTTTAAAAAAATCATAATTTGCTTAACAATTTCCCTTACAATTTTGTTAATCTAACTGTACTTTTTTCATGTCTGTGTTTTTACTTGCAGGAGGCCATTCAGCCTATTGAGTATGTGCTGGCTCTCAAAGCACAGGAACAGGCCACTCAGCCCATGATGTCTGTGCTGAGCTTGATCCCAAGTTAAACTAACCCCTCCTGCCTGTACATGATCCATATCCCTTCATTCCCTGCATATTCACTTGCCGATATAAAAGCCTCTTGAATGCCACTATCATAGCTGATTCCACCAATATCCCTGGCAGCACATTCCAGGCACCTACCACTCTCTTTGTAAAAACAAAACTGGCCCCACACACACCCTTTAAACTTACCCCCTCTCACTTTAAAGCTATGCCCTCTTGTATTCAACATTTCTACCCAGGGAAAAAGATTCTGGCTATCTACCCCATCTATGCCTGTCATAATTTTATAAACTTCTATTCAGGTTTCTCCTCAGCCTCCAACGCTCCAGAGAAAACAATCCAAGTTTGTCGAACCTCTCCTTATAGCTAATACCCTCTAATCCAGGTATCATCCTGGTAAACCTCTCCTGAACCCTCTCTAAAGCCTCCACATCCTTCCTGTAATAGGGCGATCAGAACTGCATGCAATGCTCAATGTGCGACCTAAGCAAAGTTTTCTCCAACCGCCATATGTCTTCCTGACTCTTATACTCTGTGCCCTCAACGATGAAGGCAAGCATGCTATACGCCTTATTTACCACTCCACCTACTTGCATTGCCACTTTCAGGGAGGTATGGACTTGGACCCCAAACTCACGTTAGAAGATCTTACTGCAGAAAATGATCCCCTACATAACTGTACCTTACTGCCAACTGTTGTCCGGTGTTGCTTGTTGAAGGATTTAAACCCTGGTCTTGCAGCTCTGACCTTAATGTTTGCATTCAGGCTTCCTGTGGATGATTCGTTGTCTTGAAAGAAATCAGCTAGTAGTTGGAACTGTGTAATTAAAAAAAAGCACATAAACTACATTCATTGCAATACATTTAGGTTTTCCATGCTGCAATTCCATGCTCCTGGACTTAGTTTTATCGCGTTGTCTTCACGTATTCTTGCCCATTTTGTTTGGAAGATCTACTTCAATGCTTTTGACAAGTGTTTGCTACAATTCCCATGTCCACTGATTGTGTCCTCTCTCCTTTACTATGTGCCACAAGTACCATTCACCCTCCAAACCTTCATTTGATGATCATCACTCAAGCGTGAAGCTTGACAATTATGTACCAGAAAGCTTTGATCCTTTGCTTACTCAGTGCCCACACATGTACACAATTCCAACAATGCAGCTTTAGAAACTGGGCAATTTCAGTTACACAAAATAGGAGTACTGTGACCAGGTGCATTTTGCTTCTGGAACATAGGGCAGCTAACTTGGTACGGATCATCAGAGGAGCCGGAAGCTTTTTAAAATCTTCCCCCCGTTGAGAGCTTGTTTTCTCCAGTTGCCACAGCCAGATCAGCAGAGGGGAGGAGTCAGCATCTTTTAAAAAGTTGTTTCTGATTGGCTGAGTTGCCACACACTTTTGCCAATAAAAAGGTAGGACCAAGTGGTGTGGCCATTTTGGAGCAGCCATTCGGAGAGTGGGCCAGTGTAGGCGTGAGGAGCTGAGGCTTTGGTGAGGAGCAGGTAAGAGTCAGGTAAGGTTTTCATTTTCCTGTTAATTTGTGACCTTTGACAGTGTAGACAAAATGACAATGGAATGCTCCTCCTGCAAGATGTGGGGAGTCAGGGAACCTCATGGTCTCCCTGATGACCGAGCTCCTGACAGACCGGGTGAAGGAACTGGAACTGGAGTTGGATGTACTCGGAATCATCTGGGATTCCGAGGATAACATAGATGAGAGGTTTAGTGAGGCAGTCACACCTCAGGTGCAGGCTACAGATAGATGGGTGACCACCAGGAGAAGTAAGGGGAGTAGGCAGACAGTGCAGGGTTCCCCGTGGCCATTCCCCTAACAGGTATAGCTCTTTGAATACTGTTTAGGGGATGACCTTTCAGAGGCCAGCATCAGTACCTGGGTCAGTGGCACCATGCCCGGCTCTGAGGCAAAGAAGGGAAGGGTGAAGTCAGGGAGAGCAATACTGATAGGGGCTCGATAGTAAGGGGTACAGATAGGTGTTTGTGTTGCTGCAATTGAAACTCCAGGATGGTGTGTTGCCTCCCTGGTGCCAGGGTCAGGGGTGTCTTGCAGCAGGTACAGGACATTCTGAGAGGGGAGGGTGAGCAGCCAGAGATCGTGGTCCATACAGGTATGAATGGCATAGGCAGGAGTAGGGATGAAGAAGTCCTGCAAAAATGATTTTAGGGAGTTAGGTAGAAAGTTATAAAGCAGGACTTCCAAGGTTGTAATCTCAGGATTACTACCCGTGCCACATGCTAGTGAGGTGAGAAATAGATACCTAGTGCAGTTCAATACGTGGCTAAGGAGCTGGTACAGGGGGGAGGGCTTCAGATTTGTGGATCACTAGGCTCTCTTCTGGGGCAGGAGGGACCTGTACAAACAAGACTGTTTGCATCTGAACTGGAGGGAACCAATATCCTCGTTTGCTAGTGCTACTTTGGAGGGGTTTAAACTAGAGTGGCAGGGGATGGGAACCAGGGCATGAGGTGGTAGGATTGAGGGCAAGGAAGATGGTGTGACAAGTAAGATGGAAAGGAAGGACAGCAAGGGGCAGGTGAATAAACACGGTGGGACTGACAGGCTAAAATGTGTTTAGTTCAACGCTAGGAGTACTATGGATAAGGAGGATGAACTTAGATCCTGGATCAGTACATGGAATTACAATGTTGTTGCCATTACAGAGACCTGGATGCGTGAGGGACAGGACTGGCTACTTAACGTTCCTGAGTTTTGTTTTGTATGTGATACAGAGGGGGGTTAAAAGAGGTGGAGGGGTTGCACTCCTGATCAGGGAGAACGTCACAGCAGCACTCGGAGGACATGCTGGAGGGCTCATCCACAAGGCAGTTTGGGTGGAGCTCAGAAATAGGATGGGTGCAGTTACACTGGAGTTATACCACAGGCCTCCCAATAGCCACTGAGAGGTGGAGGAACAGATATGTAGACAGATTATGGAAAGGTGCAGAAACAACAGGGATGTTATAGTGGGGGACTTCAACTTCCCCAGTATTGACTGGAACTTCCTTACTACAAGAAGCTTAGACGGGGTGGGATTTCTTCAGTGAATCCAAGAGGGGTTCTTGAAACAGCATAGGGAGAGT
Organism: Pristis pectinata; assembly: GCF_009764475.1. NCBI lineage: Eukaryota > Metazoa > Chordata > Chondrichthyes > Rhinopristiformes > Pristidae > Pristis > Pristis pectinata. The sequence continues at coordinate 14,942,102 of NC_067432.1, forward strand.
CCAACTAGAGGAGAAAACATACTGGACCTGGTTTCTGGAAATGTGCCATGCCAGATGACAGACCTGATAGTGGGTGAATGTGGTAAAGACGACTTATGGCAATGCTTGCTCTCATTAAGTAGGGGTGTTGAGTATAAGAGTAAGGAACTCGTGCTGGATGTATATTAAAACTTTAGTCAGACCTCACTTGGAGTATTGTGTGCAGTTCTGGTCACCCCATTATAAGAAGGATGTGGAAAAGGTGCAGAAGAGGTTTACCAGGATGCTGCCTAGGTTAGAAGGTGAGCTACAAAGACAGGTTGGACAAACTTTGGTTATTCTCCCTGGAGCGGTGGAGGCTGAGGGGAGACCTGACAGAGGTTTTTAAAATCGAGAGGCATAAATAGGGTAGAGAGTCAGAATCTTTTCCCCAGGGTAGAAACGTCAAACACCAGAGGATATGCTTGTAAGGTTAGAGGGAGGAAATTTAAAGGTGACGTGAAGGGCAAGTTTTTAAAAAAAAATGCCAAGAGTGGTGGGTACCCGCAATGGATTACCAGAGGTAGTACCGGGATCAGGCAGTTTGGTAGAATTTAAGAGGCTTTTAGTTAGACACATGAATATGAAAGGAATGGAGGGAAATGGATGGTAAACAGGAGGAGGACATTTAGTATAAATCAGCATCAAGATTGGCACAACATCATGGGCTGAATGGCCTGTCCAATGCTGTGCTGTTCTATGTAAACCTGGGGATTTCTGTTGAGTACAGTCCAGAAGTTCTGGCTTTGTCTGGGAACCACTTGAGAACTGATGGAAAGTTTGGTCTGCTTGAACTGCAAATAATTTTACTAAGCTTTTCGTCTGCATGACTTGAAATGGTGTTTCCACAAGTCTGTATCCTGTAGAAATTCCTCTGTGCACAAGGCTACTTAACTAGTGGACATTCTTGAGGCAGGCCAACTTCTTGCTTCCTGGTGATAGTTTATTACCCTCACATAAACCCAAATCCACATATATTGGGGGTTAAAATTTCTCCCTTTTAGCTATTGCATCCTGTAACTATATTTATTTTGGTGAGCACACAGTAAAGTAGCAAAGCAACACATTACCTTATTTTTGCATCCCAAACGAAAGAATAAAAAAGATCAACATGTGGCATTTTGTGTTCCCTTTGCACAGTGAACTCCTGTCAGCAAACATTCAGGAAATAGTCTGCTGGTGATACTTGTAATGCCACATTGAACACAAGACAATAAGGTATAGGAGCAGAATTAGGCCATTCAGCCCATCGAGTCTGCTCCACCATTCAACCATAGCTGTTTTCATCTTCTCAACCCCCATTCTCCTGTCTTCTCCGTGTAACCCTGAACCCCCTTACCAGTCAAAAACCTATCATTCTCTGCCTTAAATTGACCCAATGACTTGGCCTTCACAGCCCTCTGTGGCAAGATTCACCACCCTCTTAAGAAACTCCTCCTCTAAAGTTCTAAAGGGACGTCCCTTTGTTCTGAGGCTTTGCCCTTGGATTATGCTTCAGGTTGCCATGGATCGTACTCTCAATTTACCTGTGCAGGCCAGCCGTAAGTTCTCACCATTGTTGACTTGTACAAGGCTTCCCCAGAAATGGGAGAAGGTTAGGAACTAGCATGATAAATACTTAGCTGCAATCATATTGTAACTGCATTGGCAAGATTTGTCTTGCCCACTGTTTCACTGCTGCATTTGTGAGCCACTGTGCAAGATCAAGTGTGCGTATGCAATTACCACAGTGCTTTCTGATATGGTCTGCAATATAAATGGAGGGGATTCAGCTCCAATGGAGCTGGTGTGGTTAAGATTCCACTGGAAGCAGCTCTGCAGAGACCAGGAACAGTGGACCAGATCGTGGTCCAGCCTGCAGCTCACGTGACAGCCATCGGTCATGCTAAACACCTGCAGCCAAGCTGCTTCCAATGTTCTGCAGGTGACACTGCTACGGCCATTCCACCGTGTGGATCCCAAGGCTATGTGCCTGGGCACCTTGAATGCCTTCTGACAGGTCACGCTGTCCAATCACTGGAGAGATTTAGAAACATTCAAATAATTTTTTAGAAATTGAAAAATAAATTAAAAACAAATGTTTACTTCAGGACACTTTTACCCTCATGTAAATTAACTAAAAAAAAGCAATGTTAATTTAGTTAAAATAGCTACACTAACCCTGGGAGGTGTGTGTGCAGACTTTGCACATTCTCCTTGTGTCCACAAGGATTTCTCCATGTGCTCTGGTTTCCTCCCACATCCAAAAGATATGCTGGCAGTCACATTAATTGGCCACAGTAAATTGCCCCCTTAATGTAGGTGCGTGGTTAGAGGTCAATGGTGCATGCGAGAGAGAATGGGGAAATAGGTAAGGGGTGGTTGTTGGGTGGGGGGGGGGAAGAGTTGGAGGGGATGGGATTGCTCTGCGAGCTGGCATAGACTTAAATGGGCTGAATAACCCCCTTCTATGTCCTAAGGAAATACAATATGAACAAATGAGTAGGGTCTCACTAGATATGCCAACCAAGCTGAGCGATCAGAGACAGCCCCTCAGCTCAGTACAAATAGGAGCCACTCCTGGATTTGTTGGAATGGGAGATCAGACGTGTGTGTATATGACTCCCCAGCACATTCCATGTTGCCACACTGCAGTGCACAGATGAGGAAGCCCACAAGGCACTGGTGCATGCACTGGAGCAGACCGGTGGCTCTCTATGGAACTGCTGGCTAAAAGTCAGCATGATCCAGCCCACAGAAGGCAAGCTGACCTCTTTACACCAGAAGGAAAGGTATTTCCACACAGGGCATTGTGGACCTGTGTGAAATCATAGTGCAAGAGGATAGAAGAAATGGGCTCCCAAGCAAGGAACTGCAGCAATACTAACTTCAGCTAGGCAATTATCTGTGGATGGAAAAATTAGGTTTTAGAATTTGGAGGGAACACAATAGAATAGCAGCCTGTGAAGTTTTAAAAAGGGTAGCTTTTCTTATTATTACATAATAAACTGTATTACATTAGAGATGGTCACAAACCTTACTTTTCTTCAGTACATTGATGAGTTCTTCATACAACGTATCTCTGTTTTTCTCCAAGAATCCCTCACATTCATATTGCACCTTGTGGAAATGAGAAACTCGTTATTCCAAAGCATCAGTTGCACAAATCTCAGCCTCCTCCTGTATTCGATATGTTGCTACTAATGGAAATATTCAAGGGCAAGGCAGAAAGAGAACTGCTCTGACTGTCACTTACCTTGTCAGCAAAGTGCTGGATGATGAAAGCCTTGCTCATCATTCTGGGCTTCTCAAAGAGGGGGTTTTTGTTTAAGAAGTTGTTCTGGAGTTTCTGAAGCCAGTTTTCCTCTGTTCCTAATGGCAGCTGAATAAACAATATTTAAAAAATCAATTTGGTGTTTATCATCTACTTAGAAACTGTTATTTTTCCCAGTTATTAATACAATACCAGGTATTCATTCTTCACACATATTAGTCCAAAGTTTAATTATAAGCTTTATGAGCAAATGAAAGGTTAAGGCACAGAAGTACTTCAATTGCACATTCCTGACCACCATAACAAAATCTCTTCTGTCAAAACAATTTTTTCAAATTCCCCTCAATTGCCTGTTATAATTATTCTGGAAATATCTTAAGTTAATAAGCAAACAGGATGTTTTACACCCCTAATGCATTTCTGGTATATTGGAGCCTTGTATGGTCAAAGTTTCCATTTTGTAAAATCCATAGCTGGTGGATAGACAAAACTGACTAGTAATTTATACATTTTACTGTTAACGAGCCAGCTACAGTCTCTAATATTTGCAGATAAACACATTATTAACTGCTAAAATAACAATGACCAGGAACATCATTCAATTGCTACGTTTAAAGGTTTCACAGCAGTTATCTAATCATCATTAAATGAAACACACACTATTTCCACTCTGACGTTTTAGCCCCAGCTATCTACTGAAGCAGTTTTTGTGGTTCATTCCCTTCACACACCAACTTGATTACCCCAGATATACTTTACTGACTTTCAAGGATTCTTGAGTGACCCAAATAATGCAAGATCATAAGACTATTGAACAGTTCCCTGAAATGATGGACTCTGACCTCATGATCTACCTTGTTGTGACCTTGCACCTTATTGCACTGCACTCTCTCTGTAGCTGTGACACTTTACTCTGTACTGTTATTGCTTTTACAATAACGGTACATCAATGCACTCTGTACTAACTCAATGTAACTGCACTGTGTAATGAATTGACCTGTATGATCAATATGCAAGACAAGTTTTTCACTGTACCTCGGTACAAGAGACAATACTAAACCGATAACCATAGAACAATACAGCACAAATACAGGCCCTTCAGCCCACCATGTTGTGCTGACCTTCAAACCACTCCTAAGACTATCTAACCCCTTCCTCCCACATATTCCTCCACCTTAAATTCCTCCATATGCTTATCTAACAATCTCTTGAAATTGACTAACGTACCTGCTTCTACCACCACCCCAGGCAGCGCAGACCATGCACCAACCACTCTCTGGGTGAAAAACCTCCCTCTGATGTCTCCCTTGAACCTCCCACCCATTACTTTAAAGCCATGCCCTCTTGTATTGAGCATTGGTGCCCTGGGAAAGAGGTGCTGGCTGTCCACTCTATCTGTTCCTCTTAATATTTTGTATACCTCTATCATGTCTCCCCTCATCCTCCTTCTCTCCAATGAGTAAAGCCCTAGCTCCTTTAGTCTCTCCTCAATTCATACTCTCTAATCCAGGCAGCATCCTGGTAAATCTCCTCTGCACCCTTTCCAACGCCTCCACATCCATCCTATAATGAGGCAACCAGAACTGGACACAGTACTCCAAGTGTGGTCTAACCAGAGTTTTGTAAAGCTGCATCATTACTTCGCTGCTCTTAAACTCGATCCCACGACTTATGAAAGCTAACATCCCATAAGCTTTCTTAACTACCCTATCCACCTGTGTGGAAACTTTCAGTGATCTGTGGATATGAACCCCCAGATCCCTCTGCTCCTCCACACTGCCCAGAATCCTGCCATTTACCTTGTACTCCACCTTGGAGTTTGTCCTTCCAAAGTGTACCACCTCACACTTCTCCGGATTGAACGCCATCGGCCACTTCTCAGCCCAGCTCTGCATCCTATCAATACCCCTCTGTAGGCTTCGACAGCCCTCCACACTATCCACAACACCACCGATCTTTGTGTCATCTGCAAACTTGCTAACCCACCCTTCCACCCCCTCATCTAAGTCACTAATAAATATCACAATAAGTAAAGGTCCCAGAACCGACCCCTGTGGGACACCACTAGTCACAGCCCTCCAATCCAAATGCACTCCCTCCACCACAACCCTCTGCTTTCTACAGGCAAGCCAATTCTGAATCCACATGGCCAAGCCTCTCTGGATCCTTTGGCCTCTGACCTTCTGAAGGAGCCTACCACGTGGAACCTTGTCAAACGTCTTACTAAAATCCATGTAGACCCCATCTACTGCACTACCCTCATCAGTCTTCCTGGCCACCTCCTCAAAGAACCCTATCAGTGAGACAAGATCTTCCCTTCACAAATCCATGCTGGCTGTCCCTAATCAGTCCATGATTCTCTAAATGATCATAGATCCTCTTAGATATATATAATATCTATATGAGATATATAGAATAACAATATTTTCATTTTAAAATTTGTTCATTTCTACATTAATCTACATAACAATTAAAAGTGAAAACAAAAAGGAACACAAAACATCCTTTTGCTTTTGATTGTCATTGGTGGCTCTGCTCAAAGAGTGCACAATTAAAATGACTCATCTGAAAATGTATCTAAACAAACGAGTTCATTTAAATAAAAAAAAACAAAGATTAAAAGGAGAAAACAGAAATATTATGATGCATTGCTGACTTTAAAACCATTTTCTCAGCCTGCATCCCCTTTACTTGCTAAAGGAACAACATGGATTGCCATGGCTCACAAACAATCGGCAATTACTTAAGCACTTCATCCTCACCAGACACTCCTCGTCCAGTAGCTCCAATATACCCATCTTAGCTTCTATCAAGTCAATGCAAGGTTGATTATCGTTGAATTCTATCAAGGTCCATGGAATGTCTTCTTTCATATATTCATCTTGTTCAAGTTTAAACACGTGCTGGAAAGATTTTATATTTAAAAAAGATTTAATCTACATTTTCATTACAGTTAAGATAACTTTACAGGTGGTTAAGTTCGGTCATCATCACTAAAACACGGATAAAATTATAATCAAAACGATGAATAGAACTCAAACATCAGCAGTACTGCAAGTACTCACCAGATTAAATTGTTGTTGCAGTTTCTCATTGGCGTAATTTATACAGAATTGTTCAAAACTATTCACGTCAAAGGTTTCAAACCTAAAGGGATGCAAATAACAATCTTTCTTGCCTCTTGAAAGAACCACATATAATATGTTACAGTAAAAACCCAAATCAGATTTATCTGTTTGATGGCACATTGGAGATGTTTAATGCTCGGTGCAGAACTAAGGGTTAGAGATTCCAATTTTGAGCACCAGTTGGCTATTTCAACTAGAACAGTAAGTGGGGTTCAACATCAGACATCAGGGCTTGAGGAGAAATAGAATCATTCAATCTGATTCAATAATTTAGTCAAGCTGAATAAAATCCAGTCATTGTTGATTTCTACTGTCCTCTGAATTCACTGTAACACTCAGCACCACAACTGAGCAAGCACAGAAGACTCCCAAGGCAGTAGGGTTAGGTGAGTGTACAGAAAAACATGCAGCTGTCCCGATTCCAAAATCAATGCCACTCATGAGTTTAGGATAAAAATAGATACTATGATCTCCACAGCTGAATAGCTTACTGATATTATTGGGCCCCACATTTGAAGGAATGCCGAGTTGAATGAAGTATCTGAAAACTCTTGGTATTTTGTTGAACTGGATTCAGTGCCTAACGGGAATTTTAAAAATCACCTTCCTCCCTTCACTATTGATGCCCAGTTTGGTCTTCAGCTTAACCTGACTATCCTGGCATTAACAGTTTGATAATGACCTCAGAGTGGTGACACATCACCAGCACCCTGTTCCAACCTGTCAGTGTGGCTAGATCCAGATTGAAATGGCCTTTCACCATGTCCAAAGTACCACTGTTTCAGACAGTAGTCTCCTTAAAGAATACAAACGGAGGTCAAAGACCATAAATAAAATCCAGGTACCATTTTAGGTTAGGACTTAGATGGGTCATGCACAGTACAGGAACATAAAATAACTCAGGCCTCCACCCACGGCCCAACACTGCTCTTCATTCATCAATAGAGAAACCTCAACCTAAAGATTTCTACTGTGACCAAAAGCCACAAAATATTGCTAGCCCTCAATCCACCAAGTGCTATTGGGACACTTGTTTGGTTTCTGTTGACCCAACACAAATGAGGCAGTGTGTTCAAAATCAGGGCATTCTCTCCACTTCAAATGTGCACAACAAACAGAAACACCATTGGTAGGTTATTGCAGAGTCAAAATAAAGCTCATAATACAGTGTCAAAGATTAAATTTCACAAAGCTTCTTTCTTCACAATGTGAAATACAATTTTCACTGTCAACAAACTTGAAATTTAAGATAAATTTTATGACACAGCCAAGCTGTTAATTGAACTACTAATATTTTCCTGCAGATTATGTGATGTTTTCATTACCCATAAATGTCCAATACACCAATAAAGGTATGCTGTCTTCCAGAAAACTGTAGAGCCTTGTTAATGTGATCCACAATGTAACTGAACAAATGAGAATAGATGTGCTTGGCCAAAGCATCCCTGGCATTGACAGCTTGAACTTTGGTCATGGGTTTGATCACAGTGTCTGAGGCAGTAGCAATTTTTCTGTGGCACAGTCCATAAGCCATGTCTTCAGTCTTAAGTTCAAGGAGTTCACAAAATACTGTCAGATGATGATCATCATGCTGTTTAGAAGCAAAGTGGGAGGATGATCATTATGAGTGCATTCTTTGAATTCAAAACTCTGTGGCTGTCCATACATTTATTAATTAACTAATTTAAATAGTTTTTAATTGAATATGAACAGTTTATAGAACTAGATTATTGAGGGACAGGAAGCCACTTTGCCTGTGACATCTGTTCCAGGGCTCTGGAACAATCCTCACACTCCTTCCACACTCCAACAAATGTTTTCTTCACATTTTTCAAAGTGCCTACTTAAATCAATGTCCACCACTTCTGAGACAGTTCATTCCAATCTAGTACAACTCACCAAGTTAAAAGAACAATTGTCACATCATTCCTGGCTTTTTTTCCCCCAATTATGTCAGAACCAAGTCCTCTGGTTACCAATCTTTGCTCTGCATCTTCTTCACAACCCTATCAAAATCCCTCAATTTTCTACTATTAAATCTCCCCTTTAATTTCCTTTGCTTAACGGAGAGCAAATCCCAGACTCTCTTGTTAAAAGATCCCATTGTCTCCAGTGAATATATTCTCAAACTTTCTCTCTTCCTTCTCCTCAATCAGCTGATTGGTAACATACCTCTGTTACTACTTCCTTTATTTACTGATGATCCAAGCTATGTGGCAGGGTGGAATGCAAGGAGAATGTAGGGAGGCTTCACTGGAATATAGACAGGCTCAGTGAATGGGCTGGGACATGGCAGATGGAATATAATGTGAGGTCATCCACCTTGGTCAGAAAAATAAAAAGGCACGGTATTTTATAAATGGGAAAGATGTTGGTGCTCAGGAGGACCTGGATGTTTTTGTATACGGATTACTGAAAGTTAACATGCATGGACAGCAAGGAACTAGGAAGGAAAACATTGCATTAGGCTTTATTGCAAGATGTTTTGAGTACAAGATGGAGACATCCTGTTCTAATTACACAGAACCCTTGGTGAGGCTACACCTGGAATATTGCGTTCAGCTCTGGTCTCCCTGGCTAGGGAAGGATGATTGTGATAGAGGGAGAGCAATGAAGGTTTACCAGATTGATTCCTGGGATGGTGGGTTTGGAAAATGTGGGGATTAATCCGAGACTTGGGTGGCACAGTGGTGCAGCAAGTAGAGCCTCACAGCACCAGAAACCCAGCTTGAATCCTGAGTGCGGGTCTGTGTAGAGTTTGCAGATTCTCCCTGTGACTGTTTGGGTTTCCTCCAGATGGTCCTGTGTCCTCCCAAAGACATCCAATTGGTAGGTTAAATGGGCACTGTAAATTGCCCCTAATGTGTAGATGAACGGTGAATATGGGGGGAATTGATGAACACGTGGGGAGAATAAAAATGGGATTGATGTAGGATTAATGGAAATGAGGGTTGGCAGAGACATAGAGGGGCAAAGGGCCTGTTTCTGTGCTGCACCGCTCTAGGATTCTGTGACTTGTACATTTTAGGGTTTCGAAGAACGAGAGGTAATCTCATTGAAACATACAGAATTCTTAAGGGGCTTCTCTGGGTAGATGTGAAGTTGATGTTTCCCCTGTTTTGTGGTCTAGGCCCAGGAGTGAGTCTCAGAATTAGTGGTAGGTCATTCAGAACAGAGATGCGGGGAAACTTCTTCACCCAGAGGGAAATGAATCTTTGGAATTCTCTACCCAAGGGGGCTGCAGAGATTCAGTCACTGAGCATATTCAAGACAGAGATCTAGAGCCTTTTGAAGTTAAGGGAGTCGAGGGACACAGGTGAGCGCAGGAAGGTGGTGCTGAGAGAAAATATAAGCCTTGAACTTAAGAAATGGTTATGCAAGCTGCCAGAGGAAGTGGTGGAGGCAGGTACAATAACTGCATTTAAAAGACATTTATATTGGTACACGAATAGGAAAGGTATCGATATGGATAGGGGCCAAATGTGGCAAATGGGACTAGCTTGGATTGGCATCTGGGTCAGCATAGACAAGTTGGACCGAAGGGCCTGTTTTGATGCTGTATTACTGTATGACACAAGGGCCTAGACCCGCTTCTATTTCCCATGTTCTTATGAGCAGGGAAACAAGCACTAAACTAAAGGTTTTATTCAAAACAAAAAAATATTAACAATGACAATCCTTTTTATTTAAAGACAGTTATAAATGAATACACTGAAAATAAGAAAAAAAAATCAGTGTATCATCAATGCACTCTATTCAAAACTGCAATTTAATGTTAAACATTTACTGTAATGCTGAACATCACATATGATAGAAGATTTGAAAGCTGCAGACTTACTTTTACTGAAGATTTTTCGTCACTCAGAGCCCTAATTTCTACATTTCCTAAATGCAGAATCCCTGCCAATACTTTGAAGATATCCATTTGAAAGTTTTCTTTCAAACCTGAAAAATAGATTTACTTTTTTTGTTTAATGCGCCTGGGTTTCTTGTGTCATATTACAAAGACTTCATTTATAGAAAGCAGAAATGATGGAAACTTAATTTGGTGACAAAATTGGATTAAGGGAGGGACTTGGTATCCATGGCAGAAAACAATATTACAATTCGGAAAGGGTTAAATGGCTTTGTTGTAAATATACAATATGAAATCTTATCAAATACAGGCTTAAGTTTGAAAAATTTGACTAATTAGTTTATATCCCACTATTGGCTGCTAATTATGATGTGTTTTAGAGCTGGCCCTAACCAATTTGAATGTTAGTTTGTCAATGTATTTTAAGTGTGTTTATTACTATGCTTTGTTAGGACATTAACAGGAGGGAGAGCTCATCTCGCTGCAATGAAGTGCCCAGTCCCATCTTGATTTGGCTCCCAGCTGTGCTTGCTTTAATGGCACAAAGTTCAGGAGCATGAAGCTTACCTGATTTTCACCTTGTTAGCCCCAGAACAGCGATACTTAGATTTAACAAAAAAATCAGCAAGTTTGGGTTTTGGTGAATGAGCAACTGAACACTGAAGTCTCAAAATTACGGACACATTCTTGCTGGTGAATCTGTCACTGTGCTCCATCAGGAGGCTCAACATGCCCTCCATATAGAGTTCAGTGGTGCAGCATAAACTTAGTGGGGAATCCACTCACTACAGGCCATCCTTGGGACAGGTTCCACCCATTCATTCTAAAGGAGATTTTATGCTGTGAGAAAGAAAGATACAACTAAGGCAGGTTTCAGTTTTCCTTAAATTATTTTTGATTGCTGTAATGCTTTTAATTGTTTAAGAGCTTTCAGGTGATGTAATTCTTTTTGAAAAATATATGTGCTTATTTGCTAGTTAGTAATCTTTAAATACTTTGGAGTGTTAAGGACATTCAGAAGTTCTGAAGAAATTTGAAAGCTGGAGGTGCAGCTTTGCTAGCTGTTAAATATTTCTCAGTCATTCCACGGGCAAGGCATGTTCTGGACCATCCCCTGTAATAGTGGCTACACACACAAAATCCTGCAGTCATGCAGGATCTCACACGGGCAGGCACAGTAACGAAACGGTTAGCGTAACGCTTTACAGCGCCAGTGACCCAGGTTCAATTCCATCTGCTGTCTGTAAGGAGTTTGTACGTTCTCCCCGTGTCTGCATGGGTTTCCTCTGGGTTCTCTGGCTTTCTCCCACATTCCAAAGGCATACGGGTTAGGAAGTTGTGGGTATGCTATGTTGGCGCTGGAAGCATGGCGACACTTGCAGGCTGCCCCTAGAACACTCTATGTAACAGATGCATTTCACTGTGTTTCGATGTACATGTGACTAATAAAGATCTCTAATTTAAGATCTGCACTTTCTCTTCATTAAGTTCAGTCTTCCAATATAAAGGAGGTATATGTGTGAATAACACATACCTCAGTGTCAAACCACATTCAGCCAAATCCAAGCCAAGCCATTTTATCTCAGAGAGGCAGTACTCATGCTCAGCTCTCTGAAGCCAGGAGAGAATTTTTGTGGGTTGTGTGACCAAGTACCTGGAACATTTACCAAGTGAGCCCCTTCAGAAGCACTGCCAATCATCCTTCACTTACCCAACAGTGAAAACGTTTTTTGAGTTTCGGTAAAGTCTGTTCTGTCATTAACACCATCAATGACAGCATTTCCACCCATGTTAACGTAACTGAAGTTTTCTGCAACACCTGTGAATAATTTAAATCTCATTAGAAAAATGTAAATCAATTGTTGAATCCCAGAAAAAACCTCATTTCACAAATGGTGCCCTGATTGTATCACAGTCTCCTTCTCAGCAGACCAAAACAAATTTATATAAAACAGATTTAAAAGTAGGAAGCTATCAAAACACCTACCTAGTTTTAGGTGCTTGAACTCGGACTTATCAGCAGATGCACAAAGTTGGTAGAATATATGATAATTCCTCTCACTTTCTGTCTGAATTTAACAAATAGACAATGCAATGTTATTGCCAAATGGGCAGTATAATTGGAACATAGCTATGCTCTAATCATTTGCTATCATAACCCTACTTTCACCATGAAATAAGAATACTGTAGTACAAGGAAGCTGGCGAATAAGCGATGGTGCATACTGTTAAGATGTGAAGGTGTGAGGTAATGTGGAGTGATGGGCAGAGGTGGGAATTATCCTGTTCGATGACTATATGACATACGTGATTATCCTATGTCAGTCAGCATGCAAGGCCTGCTGGATTCCACACAGTTAAATGATTTAATTTCTTCACTGGCACCAGGTTTAAGTCTGGGAACCCAGTGCCCAATGCCACCATGAATACATCCAACACAAGAAGTTGTAACTATTAAGAACCATGCCAACAATTCCCACATCCTATAAAAACATTACATTAATATCTTAGCTATTTAAGACAACAGCTCACCACTATGTTCTCAAGGGAAATTACTAACTACGCTAGCAATACTCATATCCTTCAAATTATTAATAAAAATATTAATAATTTTTTTGGAAAAATATAATTTAGATTGCAACTTATCTTTATTCCTTTTTGTTTTCAGCTGATCTAGCTAGCTGATTATCCAAACCACCAGATTTGTGCTTAACATCCATGACTTGTACATGGAGAGCAGATGGGCGTGGAAATAGTGGGTGCCTGGGACTGTCCAATCACCACAGACAAAGTGTATGTGATCACTGATTCAACAGTAAACTTATGAATTTAGAAGTAATCTACAGAACAATTGTACGAGCAACTCGTGCCATAGATACAGGGAGGATGTATCTACCCAATGACTGGAAAGTCTAGAACCTTGGGATATGGGGTATGCCCTTTAAGACCAAGATCAGGAAAAATTTCTTCACCCAGAGAGTGGTGAACTCTAGAAATCTCTACCACAGGTGGCAGTTGAGGCCAAGTCACTAAATACATTCAAGGAGGAGGTAGATTTATCTCTTACTGTCAAAGGAAACAAGGAGTATGGGAAAGAGGCAGGAACAGGAGACTGAAATGGTGATCAGCCACGATCATGGCAAATATTTGAATCATAGAATTAAAAGACAACTCGTTACAAAGATAACTGAAAGCCAAGAGCACTGTGGAGAAGTTTATACATATTGTTATGTTTTAGAAAACTATACACCATAGCCATGTTCCTGAATCTCTTTCTACCCAGCAAAATTCTTACCTGAAACACCACCCGAGACTTTTCCAGCAAGTAAGTTCTCATATTTGCACCAATGATTCGATACCGATTATCAAAACTGATCTCGGTGTATTTACCAAAACGACTGCTATTGTCATTTCGTGTCGTCTTTGCATTTCCAATAGCCTGGAAACGAGGAGATATTGTTACAAGCATCTTGAGGCAGAACATGCATTAGGCAATCCTGCAATCAAACCATTTATGAACGTTTATTGAAAAAGTTAAATATGAAAAAAATAAATGAGTATCTATTATTTATGGAGGCCTTTGTTCATTTTAATGAAGAAAATTTTGAATTAAGCATTGACATTTACAGACTGAAGAATGACATTTCCCAAGTCTCCTTCATTATAACGGTAGTTCCCAGCAATTTGAAACTGCCATGAATTTAAAAAAAGGGCAGACTCTAATGTTTGTTTGTATGGACTTCAACTATAATGATGCACAAAGAGGGATGTTTATTCTTCTGGATATTTATTAATGATAGAACCGGCTCATAAAATCATAGAATGGCAACAGCAAGGAAGAGGACATTTAACCCTTCAGGACCATACTAGTTCACTGCAAAAGCAATATAGTTTCCTTGGTTATCCCCATAGTCCTGCTTTTTTCCCCTCCAAGTTCTGATATAATTCCCTTTTGAAAGCAATGACTAAATCAGTCTCCATCAAACTGTCAGCCAACACATTCCAGTTGCTAAACCACCCTGCAAGAAAAATGCTATTCCTCATCACCTTTGGTTCTTTGCCAATTACCTTTCATCTGTCTTTTTTGGTTTTCATCCAGTTTTTATCTACTTCATCTAGATGGTCCTTTATTTGAAAAACATTTAATACACCTCCTCTCAGCTTGCTCCGAGGATAATAATCTCAGCTTTATCAGCCTTTCTTCACAAGAATCCACCCTCCAACCTCATATCCGAGGAATCATTTGAGCTAAATCTTCCTCACACTCTCTCCAAGGCTTTCATAACCTTAACATCTCCAAGCTTGACTTTACCTCTGTTAAATACAACATACTGTGGACTCAAACTATACAAATAACCAATCTCCACAATAACATTCTAAGCCCTAAATGCATGATCATCGCTGTACTCAAACAATTGAAATTATCACCAATACCCCCCCACCCCACCCCCCACCCAGGGATGGTGGAGATAATTAAAAACCACGAAAGATATAGTACACACTTTCTATCGCCCAAATGATTGATTACCTTGTTAGCTTTTTAAACGTTGTTAAGGTTCTTAATCTTAAGGTTATTGACTTTGTAACTGCTGTACTATTTTATTGCTTCTTACCTCTGTTATAGGATTTGATGCAAGGACTTTATCTTCTACACAATCCTTGCTACTGGATTTGCTAACAGTGGCGAAATATCTCATAGCATATCGGGCAGATACGGTCTTCCCTGCACCTGATTCTCCACTTACAATAATAGACTGGTTCCGATTCTTCCTAACATGAGGAGACATAGCATGAAGAGTTAATGCAACAGTTCCCCTTTAAGGAGTCATTATCCAATGGAAACATAACTAAATTTAAATTACATTACTCTTTGAGAAAACATTAATAATTTAAAGAGACAAACAAATACAAAATACAGCAAATAGGAGTATTAACATCTTAATTTTAGATTAGCACAATCATTTTATTTGAGTCATATAATAATCAATAATTTTGTTTTACTTAAAAACATCAGATTGAAATATCTCTTAGTTAATAACTGTATTCTTGATCTTGAGCTATATTTCTACTGGATTGTGTTGATTATCAAAAGGTTCCCATGGATTGTTGTAAAACTCAAAATAAGGAACTAAATCCTCTGGATATGCAATCAGCAGTCGACTTCTATGTTTACAAAAAATTAAAACAGTTGTTGTAATACTTTAACATGACACCAACCCTTTCTCTCTGCCAACTTGGATGAAAAAGTCTAACTGGAGAAGTGTGTTCATAGAAGTTTTTCAAACTCACTGCACCAGTGTAAAGGTAGTAGGTAAAGAAGCATTTTTTAAAATTAGGTTAACGCTTCCAAATGAACAGTGTGCACAGGAACGTTGCACGAGTGTTCAATATGTTAATGCACAAATCCTGTTAAATGGAATTTAGAAATTGCTATTTTTTTCTTAAAGCACTTTGCTTCTTCTCACTTTTCATCTTCACTTCATCCTGTCATTGGTTATTCCATATTTGATGTTTTAATTACGCCATTCCCATTGTACTCTACACTACACAGGAGAGGGTGCAGGGGAAATTCACCAGGACATTGTCTGGGGTTGAATGTTTAATTTATGAAGAGAGACTAGATATGTTGTGTGTGTTTTCCTCGGAGCAGAGGGGGGAGCTTGATAGTGGTGGACAAAATTACAGAAAGCATCAGTAGGGTAGAGAGTAAGAAATGTTCCCCATGGCAGAGATGGCGAACAGCAGAGGGCATAGGTTTAAAGTGAGGAGTAAAAGTTTAATTGGGGTATTTTCGCCCAGAGGGTGGCTGCAATCTGGAAGACCCTGACTGAGGATGTGGTGGAGGCAGGTCCTCTCTCACGTTTCAGTTGCATCTGGACAAGCACCTGAATTGCCAAGGTATAGTAAGCTAGGGATCAAATCCTGGTAAGTGGGATTAGTTATCGATAGGTACTTGATGGTCAGTATGGACATGGTGAGCTGAAAGGCCTGATTCTATGCTCTCTGACTCTATACAAATGTCTCCCTGCCTCCACTCTACTCTGGCCTTCCTTGACAGTTACTGCAGTTCCTGATTTTCAAGATGAACGTGCAAGATGAACATTTAATACAATTTATAAAAATCAATATGTACAGAATGGCAGGTGGTCAAAGAAAAAATGGTCAGGCCTTTCCAAAATGCAAGGGCCTAATCCACTTATTTTGCAATTTACAGATATAAACTTTACTGATATTAAGTTATAAGAAAAGAAATGTCTTAGACCTCTGTACTGAATGCAGTGGTAAATTACCTTGTATATAATTTGAGCACATTTTCCAAATATAATTCATTTTTTGATCATATCTTTCCCTATAGATTTAGGATTTCCAGCAACGTTTTTCTGATCTATTTCATTTCCTAATGCAGGCCTAACAAGAAAAGTTCACCATTTTGATTGTCATAGTACTTGGAAAGTAAAGCACAGCCTGAACTGATCTAACATCTCTTAATGTCACAAAAATAATGCGGCACAGAATGTAAACTAAAACCAGCGGAGACAAGGAAACATTAAAAAGCTTGATGGGATAGGAGTCCCATTTTCCTGTGTGTTTTATACTAAGCAACATTCTAGTCTGATTTTTTTCCATATATACACTCGATAACAGGCTGTCCATTGCTTTGGATAAAATCCACCCCACGGCATGCCCCCCTACTGTCCAGGCAAGTGGGACCCCCACTCCTGCTTATCCAGTAACTGAAGACAGCCTCTTTCTTCCTGCCTCTGCAACCCATTGCTATGGACTCCACCATGGATCTTTCCTTGGGGATCATCTTAGAACCAGAATTTTCATTTACATGTATTGGTATTCTTTCTGAAAGTGGAATGACTTTGATGGAATATTTGTTGCACAAATATATGGAACGAGCTGCCAGAGGAAGTGGTTGAGGCAGGTACAATAGCAATATTTAAAAGACATTTAGATAGGAAAGGTTTAGAGGGATATGGGTCAAACACTGACAAATGGGACTAGTTTAAATGGGTATCTTGGTTGGCATGGACCAATTGGGCCAAAGGGCCTGTGTCCATGCTGTACGACTATGACTATCTAAGAATTATAATTTTTTTTTAAAAACACAGAAAGTTGTGTGTGAAACCATAACTCATGGTCATGGATCCTACTTTCATACTGAACCGAGTGGATTGGAAAAATTAACCTGGCCATTTGTTTGTAAGCCTCTTCTGCCACCGCAAAAATATGAGGATCCATATCGCCCATATTCTGCCCACTATAGGCATGGATGATAACATCTCCATAGATTGGTATTTCTTTGTACGGATTAATAGCCACAAGAATAATACCTAAAATAAATCAGAAATAACAGTTATCATTACACATTCGTGATTTACATAAAGGTGATGTGTAATATTCTGTGGTTTTATTTCTTACCACAATAAGTGTAGATGAGTTTGGAATCCACAAAGCGCACTTTGAGGTTGTGCAGAACTGCAGGCTCGTGGAGATAACTGAGTGCTGTGAGGTCATTTTCACCCACAAGTATATCGGGGTTCCGTAGAGGAGGTAAAAATAACTTGACGGGATCAACTGGATATTCTAGTTCCTAAAATGTTCAAGATAAATGAGGAAAGAAAGTAATGTTTACTTTTTAAAATGTGCTTGCTACAATTAAGCACAGAGGTAGATTAGGCAGCATTACAATGGCAGAAGAAACGTACTTTGAAACCAATTCCGCGACGGCACGAATCATATATGCTATATTTTAAATAAATGCTTTGTTTTCCAACATGACAAATAAAGAACGAGTATTCTTTAAGTCATGAATATGGTTAATTATTCACTACTAACAAATAATACACAACTTATTCAACTTCAATTACTTATTTTCACTCTAAGTCACAAATGCAGATAACTAGTCACTAATAATAATATACAATATTCAACTTATATAATTTCTTCAAAGTGGAGTTAGGGTTAGGCTTATATAATTTACTTATTTTCACTCTATATGCCATAAATGCAGATAATTATTTACTATTCGTAATAAACAATATATTCAACGTACAATTTACTTTCACTTTTTTTTGCATAGGTCAAGTAGTTATTTAAGCAAAATTTTTACTGAATACAAAATTGGTTTTCACAAATTGCATCATCACACTGCATGCACAGACAAATCATACGTGAAAGTGTTAACAACACAAATGTTCCCAAGCATGCAAAGAAATAAACTGAAGGAGTCGAGATTTCACGTTTATACAGAATGAGACTGCAGCTCCTTTCAGTGTCTGAGGAAGCTGCTTCTAATGCCTGCACTACACTCCAGTCCAGTCCTACATTCCTGATCTTTCTGTGTCTGTTCAAGGGGAACAGACTGCCCGAGGTTGACGACTGCCCTGGGCCTGGCCAAGGAGACCATTCACACATCCGAGCAAGGGGCTTGACTGCTTTGGAGTCTATGTTTGTGCCCGAGTATCTGTGGGGAGTGTGCAGTGTTTGCCAATACAGTTTAGGCCACCATGGCCAGTAGATACCATACATGCTGGATGCTAAGGATAATCATGTTACTTATTGCTGGTTCACTGCCAAACATTTTAATGTAGCTTCCCAATCCACTGATGCCAGCTCACATCTTGTGCCTTTGTGGTTTGTTTTATTCAGATTTAAGATTGGTTTCTGATTGAACGAAAAGCACTTCCAATCTTCACATAAACCCTAAACTGCCAGATCATCAGTTAGTCCTTTCTCATGACACAACAATATATCTAAAATAGATATCAAATTTTGTGCTCGATTATTGAATAAAAAGTTAAAAAAGAAAATAAACAATATCCTTCCTCATCCAATAGCTCAGTAATTCATCCTTATAATGAGCAGCTAAAAATAAATTTTTAAATAAAACAGGAACTGCTGGAAATACTTAACCATTCATGCAGCAGCTGTGAAAGAGAAAGACAACTAACATTTCAGATCAAAGATCCTTCATCAGAACTGGGAAAGAGTGAAAAACAAGTTAGTTTTGTGTTGTAGAGTGGTGGGAGAGGGATGGACAGGACAAAGGGAATGTATGTGGTAGGGTGAGGCCAGGGTTGCGCTGGAGATAAATTGGAGAGGTCCTCCTGGCAAATGAGTGAATGGGGGCAGTTTGAGGGTGATAATACAGACAAAGGAGCGTAAGGTGTTACAAATGACAGGGCTGAGGCTCATGTCTACCAGATCAGGTTGTACTAATGAAGAAAGAAGAGAGAAAACCCAAGTCAATACCACAGAAGGATGACATACAGAAGTAGCCAGTTCTGATATAGACAGAGAAAAGTTGCAGAATTCGATACGGAGTCCAGAAGACTGCAACATGCCCAGATGAAAAATGAGGTGCTGTTCCTCAAGCTTGCAGGCAGGTAAATCAGAGTGTGAGTGACAGGCAACAGGAAGGCGAGGTCACTCCTGCAGACTGAATGCACGTGCTCTGCAAAGCAGTCACCCAATCCTCATTTGGTTTCTCCAGTGTAGAGCAGACCACACGGTGAATACCAAATGTAGTACACTAGATTGGAAGAAGTGCAATTGAATCATTTCTTCACCCAGAAAGACTGCTTGGGTCTCTGGATGGTGTGAAGGAAAGTGGTGAAGCGACAGGTATTGCAAGTCCTATGAAGGACTGGGAAAGAGCCACAAGATGGAAAGTGGTTGGTGGGGACAATACAGCAGACCAGGGAGTCAAAAGGGAACGGAACATTGAGAATACCGAAAGGGGAGGGGGAGGATGTGTCCTGTGGTGGAATCTCACTGGAGCTGGTGGAAATTGTGAAGTATGATCCACTGAATGAGAAGGCTGGTGGGTGGAAGGAGAGGACGAAGAGTCCTCTGTCCTTGCTCTGTCCAAGAGGAGGGGTGGCGAGAGCAGTTGTTCGGAAAATAGATGGAGATGCGATCAAAGGCACAGGGGAAGCCATAGTTCGGGAAGAGGGGAAGACATTTCAGAGGCACCTCTGTGGAAAGTCTCATCAACCGGAGCAAATGCAATGAAGGTGGATGAACCGGGAGAATGGAAAGGAGTCCTTACAGAAAACTGGGTGGAAGGAAGCATAGTCAAGATATCGTCTTCACCATCGAGGACATCTTCAAAAGGCGGTAACTCAAGAAGGTGGCATCCATCACTAAGGACCCTCACCGTCCAGGATATGCCCTCTTCTCATTACTACGGAGGTAGTAACAGGGAGGAGGTACAGGAGCCTGAAGACCCACACTTAATGATTCAGAAAGAGCTTCTTCCCCTCCGCCATCAGATTTCTCAATGGTCCATGAACACTACCTCGTTATTCCTTTTTTGTTTTGCACTATTTGTTTATTTTTGTAATTTATAGTAACATTTTCTCTTTGCACTGTGCTGCTGCCACAAAACAACAAATTTCACATCATCATATGTCAGTGATAATAAATCTGATAATAGCTGTGGGAGGCTTTAGGCTTGTGATGGTTGTATGTGGCTGGCCCAACTGCTGAGATGGAAATAGAAATATCTAGAAATGGGAAGCAAGAGTCAGAGAGGGACTTTATGAAGGTGAGAGCAAAGCAGAAACTGGCAGTGACAGCACTGAAGTTTGAGACACAAGAGACTTTGCAGAAGCTGGAATCTGGAGCAACACACACAAAATCCTGGAGGAACTCAGCAGGTCAGGCAGCATCCGTGGAGGGAAATAAACAGTCGACGTTTCGGGTCGAGACCTTCATCAGAACTGGAAAGGAAGAGGGCAGAAGCCAGAATGGAAAGGTAGGGGGGGGGGGAAGGGGGAAGAGCATAGGCTGGCAGGTGATAGGTGAGTCCAGCTGAGGTGGGGGGGGTGAATGAAAGAGAATGATGTGAGAATCTGGGAGGTGATAAGTGGAAGAGGCAAAGGGCTGAAGAAGGAATCCGATGGGAGAGGACAGTAGACCTTGGAATAGAGGGAAGGAGGAGATGGGCTGGTCGTGAGGGTGGGGGAAGGGAAAGGGAGGGGGTGGAGGGGGGCCACAGGAATGAGGGAAAACAAAGGTGGGGGGAAAAAAAAGAGGGTAAGGTTATTGGAAGTTAGAGAAATTGGATGTTGAAATGAACTGAAATTTGAGTTCTGTATGAGTGCGTGAAGCAGCACCAATGCAGTTGATCAACGTATCGGTAAAAGAGCTGAGGAAATGGGTTTGAGTAGAACCAAAGCAAAAACTGTTCCAAGTATCCTGCAAGAAGTCAGGCACAGCTTGGGCTCATGCAAGTCCCATAGATCCGTACCTTTGATGTGGAGAAAGTGAGTGGAGTTGAAAGAGAACTTGTTAAAGGATGAGTTCAGCCATATTTAAATATTTCTAATGACTAATGTCACTATTATTAGAAGCTCTGACATTCTAATTAAACACATACCATATATTAGCCTTTGTTACAAATGTTAAAAAGAATGTGAACAACATTCTCTGTCCTTATGAAAGACTTCAGTCAAATAAGGGAGAGCAAGGAAGTGGAAAGACCTGTTTGACTGGTAACTCCATATTTGGTTACAAGTAAAATAGACATTCAAAAACTGGTTGAAAGATAATACAAATGAAATAATGAAGAAAATAAATTTATGCTAAAAAAAATCAACAAAACTGAAACATATTTCCTTCACCATTTTCTCCACATCCCTACAATCCTTCTTCATCACATCAGTGGGTTGGGGATCCAGCACCAGCTTTAACCTGGTACAGGATCTCGGCAAGATGGAGCTCCATCCCTGGAATCTACAGGGAATCCAGCAGTGGAACATCCTGACCAACACAGTGTCATTCAGCCTGTTCGGACTTCTACATCTGAATAGGCATGTACAGAAATCTTGGATTTATGTATTCTCTCCAGACAGAAGGCCATTTGGCCCATCAAGTCAATGCAGCTTCTCAGGGCAATCCAATTCCCCTACTTATTTCTCTGTAACCTATCCTCTCGCACATACACACTAGTTTTTTCGTGTAATCGTAAATTGATACTGAATATAAACAACCTGTCGTGCTGAGAACATCACAGGTGTCCAGTCCTCTCCTTGGCTAGTATCCACTTACCCACATGTATATCTGCTGGAATCACCAGATAGGTAACAGAGAGTTTCTCCCACTGAATTCATGCGATGCCTGGGCAGCAACTGGCTAGTAGGAACCATACCTAGCTTCACTGCTGCTGGGTCAGGGAGGAGGGAAGAGACTCTTCCAGGGTTCCTGTCCTGACCATCACACAAATACCAGCTGGTGCAAAATACCATGGCACGCTGGCCTTCAACGGGGTCAGGTTATTGGGTATAGAAGTTGATAATGTTGGTGAGGCCGCAATCAGAATATTCTGTTCAGTTTTGGTCACCCTGCTATAGAAAAGATGCCATTAAGCTGGAAAGAGTGCAGAGGAGATTTACGAGGATGTTGCCGGGACTCGAGGGACTGAGATATGGTGAGAGGTTAAGCAGGTTGGGACTTTTGTCACTGGAGCATAGGAGAATCAGAGGTGATCTTACAGAGGTGTATAAAATTATGAGGGGCATAATTGGGTGAACATGCACAGTCTTTTTCCCAGGGTTGGGGAAATCAAGAACGAGAGGGTATAGGTTTATGGTGAGAGGGGAAAAGATTTAATAGGAACCTGAGGAGTGACTTTTTCACCCAGAGAGTGGTCAGTATATGAAATGAGCTGCTAGAGAAGTGGTTGAGGCAGGTACATTAACAACATTTAAAAAGTACTTAGACAGGTGCATAGATAGGAAAGGTTGAGGGATATGGGCCAAATGCAGGCAAGTGGGACTAGCTTAGATGGGAATCTTGATTGGCACGTAACAGTTGGGCCAAAGGGCCTGTTTCCATGCTGTATGCCTCTATGTAATACTCTTTAACTCCTTCCTACCAAGTTATTATCAATTTGCATTCATGTTTTGGCACATTATTTCACTTCTTTACAAACTGTTGTGCAATCACTAAATAATAAAACAAAGCAAATTAAATTAAATTAATTAAATCACAAAACCAAATAATTAGAGATTGGAAAATTTCATTCTACCCATTTCTGTCACACACAGAAAATGAAAGCTTGGAAGGGACCCAGTTTATTCATTCTTTGCAGTTCTGATATTATCCTTCTCAACCCATCTTTGCATGCTTTCTAGTGCATTCAAATCACTTTTATAGATATCACAAGTCTCACTCCAAGTCTGGTCCAACAAGGTTCAGTTCCAGTTTTGCTTAAAAGATATGTTGGTCCTTATTACAAAATGTTTGCAGTACAAGTGCAAAGAAGCCTCAGTGAGACTAAACTTGGGATATTCGGTAGAGCTTTGATTTCCTTACACAAGGAAGGATATCCCTACCTTAGTGGGAGCGCACAGAGGTTCAGTAGGGGGTAGAGGGAGAGGATGGGAAGGGAGAAAATTGTCTTATGAGATTGAGTAGGCAGTGAAGCACAGTGATTTCTATATTCCCTCGAGTTTTGATGAATTAATGAGATGGGTGTTGGTTGGGAGTCTAGAACTAGTCAGAGTCTCAGAATAAGAGAGAGGATTGGGATGATTAGAAAAGTTCACAGGAATTTTCTGCCTCAGTACGATGTGGATGCTCAGCTGTTAATTATACACAAGACAATAATGACAACTTGGTAATACTGCAGAAATCATGGGAAAATGCAGAAAGATGTGCAGGAACTTGCAGAGTTGGCTACGACAAATTATGCATTCACTCACAGTGCATGGCTGGTTTAATATACCATTTGAGGCTTGAAACAACTTCTAACCCAGTATGTAAATCTCAGTATGTAGAGCCACAATTTATCTTAATTGTCATGACCGTTTTGAAATGACACAAGCTGTATTTTTTTTAAAAAAAACAGGTGCTGACTCATCAACTGCTTATTTCCAACATTAACAAGTTTGTTCTTTCTTGACAACACTGAACATTTATAGGATCTAATTGCAAAATCTCAATTAGCAACCTCTACTCTAGTTTGAAGTAATTCAAACACAACTTCTGCAGTGCAGCAGTTGTACTCTTGTCAATCTGTAGGTTATGAAAGCTCTTGGCAGCTCTGTCAAGCACTACAGTCACTGCTTGTCAGAACAAAGGGAACAAAGTGTACCAGGAATACTTTGAAAGAAACCTGATGAGTATCCCATATCTACCAAGAATAGGCTAGGAGATTTATTTCTATACAAAACCTACAGGTTTTATATAGTTAGTTTTATCAATTCAACAATGTTTCATACAAAACCAGTGGATTTTTACTCATTGACTTAGAGACCCGATAAATATAAAATTGTTTTACACTACCAGTGTTGTGGAACAATAGGAGTCAATTGTTTTCATTAATCGAGGTATTGAGTACAGGAGTCAAGAAGTTATGATGCACCTCTATAGAACTCTGGTTAGGCCGCATTTAGAGTATTGCATGCAATTCTGGTCACGTCACTATAGGAAGGATGTCAAGACTTTAAAGAAGGTGTAGAGGAGGTTTACTGGGATGTTGCCTGGATTAAAGGGAATGTACTATCAGGAGAGGCTGGACAAACTTGGGCTCTTTTCTCTGGAGCGGCAGAGGCTGAGGGGTGATCTGTTGGAAGTGTATAAAATTATGAGGGGCATAGATAGGGCAGACGAGCAATTTCTTTTTCCGATTATTGAGTGATCCAATACCAGAGGGCATGCATTTAAGGTGAGAAGGGGTAGGGTCAGAAGAGACGCGAGGGGTAATTTTTTTTTACTCAGAGTGGTGGATGCCTGAAATGCATTGCCTGATAGGGTGGTGGAGGCAAATTCATTGGGGGCTCTTAAGAGGGTCTTGGATGGGCACATGAATGAGAGGAAAATGGAGGGATATGGGCATTCTGTAGGTAGGAGGGATTAGCTACGTCAGCACAACATTGTGGGCTGAAGGGCCTGTTCTGTGCTGTACTGTTCTATGAGTTGTATCAGACCACAATCAATTGCATAAAAGAACGCAAGAGATCGAGAAACTCACCGATTACCACACGGGTTCTTTAGCACTGTATAGCATCTTTGGTCCAAACGTATGGTCCCACCAACCCCTCTGAGCCAAGAATGGAGGACAGCTTTCAGGAATGGACAGGCAGTTAGCACCTGCTGGAAGGAACACTCTGAGGAACTCCTCAAATGTGACTCCATCCCTGCGTAAATGGTGTGAGGAGTGCACCGTCTCCCACACTATCCACCCTCCAGCGTCAACAAGCACCTCCTGCTCCACCTCCACAGAGCCTGAGGATCCCACATTGGCGTCACCAACCAACTGGAGTAGAACTGAGGTGGGGGGGTGGGGTTGGGGTGTAGTAGGAAAGAGACATGATAATATTCCCTTTTACAATGTGGGCATTTGCACAGCTAAGCTCCAGTGGAATGAAATGTCTAATTTATAACCTCAGCCGCTGCAGTAATGATGGTCCTTGTGCATCAAGAGTACACTGCTGACAAGGCATGAATTTCTTATAAGGAAAACAACAGTTGAGTGATTTGGCAAGATTTTGAAAAAAGTGCATAAAAAAGTCAGTTATATTGTTCTGTGTCAACTTACAGTGCCATCTTCTAACTGCAGATGTAGTACATCAGATCCCTTCTTGTAGTCCTTGGTGATTTCTGCTGACTGCCAGACCTCATCAGGGTCAGGAATCCAAACACTATTATACTGTGAAACGAAATAATTAAAATATTAATGCAGGAGACACTCTCAGAAATCTTTTTTTAAACCTACAATTCACCAATTTCTACCTTTGCAGTGCATTTTGGTCAATTATTATGTTAAAGGTTCCAGACAGGGGTAAATTATTTCTTGTAGTTCCCTCTCCCTGTGTCTACAGCAGTGGACTGACTAGTTGTTGAGGCTGCTTTCCCGAGGCAGCAGGAAACAGAGATAGAGTCATTGGAGAGGAGGTTGGTCTGCACGATGGACTGGGCTGTATTCACAACTCTCTGCAATTTCTTGTGGTCTTGGGCAGACATATAACATAATCCAGGACCCCTCCCATCGCAGGCATTCTCTCTTCTCCCCTCTCCTGTGGGGCAGAAGATTCAAAAACTTGAGAGCACATACCACCTGACTCAAGGACAGCTTCTATCCCACTGTTACCAGACTCTCGAACGGACCTCTCATACGCTAAAAGATGAATTCTTGCAATCTTGATCTCCCATTCTACCTCGTTGTGGCCCTTGCACCTTATTGTCTACCTGCACTGCCCTTCCTCTGCAACTGCAACATTATATTCTGCATTCTGTTTTTCTTTTTACTACCTCGATGTAATTACGTGTGGTGCGATCTGTCTGCATGGCATGCAAAACAAAAGCTTTTCCCTGTATCTTGGTACATGTGACAATAATAAACTGATCCAATATATTACGGTACATATATCAGAGCTGTTTTTAGACTGGTTATAACACTGACCACATATCATTCTGATTTGTATTCCCCCTAATCAGGGGACACCTCTGAATGTGAGAGTTTATGCAGAGAGCTTCACATAGGTTGTTTTGATGGTTGGGAACAACAAGCTTTTCATCTACAAATTCTATACAAGAACCTGAAATGTACTCAAAGTCACTCAACTACCTTCTGAGACTATTAACGAAATATTGACAAGAGACGGCAGATGCTAGAATCTGGAGCAAAGATAAAGCGCTGAAAGAACCCTACCCCTCGTTCCACCTTCATTCCTCTGAGCCCCCATCTTCCTCACACCCCACCTTCCCCGACCCTTCTAATTCTCCTTTGACCACAGCTCCAACCATGCCTTCACTATCCCCCCCCCCCCCCCACCGACCTTCCCGAGGCGCAACATTCTATCCTTAGCAGGGGCCTTGCGCCCGCACCTCAACGAGTTCTGCGCCCGCCATGACGCTGAGCTCTTCCTCTGCCGCCTCAGTCTCCAGGCCTACTTTTTTAGCAAGAATTCCCCACCACCCACTGATGACCTCCTTCTCCCGCCTTAAGCCATCTTCCTCCTCTTGCAGGCCTCATTCCAGCCTTCTGCTCACTCTGGATCTCTAACTGCCGACAGGACATTGACCGTCTCTACTTCACCACTCCCGTTACCTATCTCAACCTCTACCCCTCTGATCGCACTGCCCTCCACTCTCTCCACACAAGTCCTAATCTTACTATCAAACCCGCAGACAAGGGTGGTGCTGTTGGAGTCTGGCAAACTGATCTTTATCTTGCCGACATCATCTCTCTGACACCTCCCCTTATTTATCCCTCAACCTGGACCCCACCAAGGAGCATCAGGCCATTGTCTCCCGCACTATCACTGACCTCATCACCTCTGGAGACTTTCCCTCTACAGCCTCCAACCTCATAGTCCCCCCACCCCACACTGCCTGTTTCTACCTCCTACTCAAGATCTACAAGACCCGTTGTTTCTGCTTGCTCCTGCCTCACTGAACTCATGTCCTCATATCTTGACTCCATTTTGTCCCCCCTTGGTGCAGTCCCTTCCCACCTACGACCGTGATACTTCACATGCCCTCCGTCACTTCAACAACTTCCAGTTCCCCGGCCCTGACTGCCTCATTTTCACCATGGACGTCGAGTCTCTGTACACTTCCATCCCCCATCAGGAAGGCCTTAAGGCTCTCGTTTCTTTCTCAACAACAGACCCAACCAGCTCCCCTCCACCGCCACCCTCCTCCGTCTGGCAGAACTGGGACTCACCCTCAACAACTTCTCTTTCGGCGCCTCCCACTTTCTCCTAACTAAAGATGTAGTCATGGGTGCGCACATGGGCCCCAGTTGTGCCTGCCTTTTCGTCGGCTACGTGGAACAATCCATGTTCCAAGCCTACACCGGTAACACCCCCCAACTCTTTCTCTGCTACATTGACGACTGCACTGGGGCCGCTTCCTGCACCCGTGCTGAGCTCGTCAATTTCATCAACTTTGCCTCCAACTTCCACCCTGCCCTAAATTTACTTGGTCCTGGATCTCTCGTGTCTCCATCTCCAGAGAGAGATTAACCACGCATATCTTTTACAAACCCACCGACTCCCACAGTTACCTTGACTACACCTCTTCCCACCCAGTCACTTGCAGGGATGTCATCCCCTTCTCCCAGTTCCTCCACCGCATCTGTTCCTGTGATGAGGCTTTCCACTCCAGGACATCTGAGATGTCCTCCTTTTTCAGTAAACGGGGTTTCCCTTCCACCACCATCAATGCTGCCCTCACCTGCACCTCCTCCATTTCCCGCACGTCCGCCCTTACCCATCCCCCGCGACCCCCCCACCCCCTCCCCCTCCCCCCGACATAACAGGGACAGGGTTCCCCTTGTCCTCACCCACCACCCCACAAGCCTCTGCATCCAACACATCGTTCTCCACAACTTCCACCACCTCCAGCAGGATCCCACCACTAGGCACATCTTCCCCTCCCCCCACCTCCACATTCCGCAGGGATCACTCTCTCCTTGACTCCCTTGTCCACTTGTCCCTCCCCACTGATGACCCTCCCGGCACTTATCCCTACAACCGCACCAAGTGCTACACCTGTCCCTACACCTCCTCCCTCACCACCATTCAGGGCCCCAGACAGTCCTTCCAGGTGAGGCAGCGCTTCACCTGTGAATCTGAGGGTATCATTTATTGAATCTGGAGTGACCTCCTCTACATCGGAGAGACCCAACGCAGATTGGGTGATCGCTTCGTCGAGCACCTTCGCTCCATCCGCCGCAAAAGTAAGGATCTCCTGGTGGCCACCCATTTCAGTTCTACATCCCATTCCCATACTGACATGTCTATCCATGGCCTCCCCTATTGCCACATTGAGGCCAGATGCAGGTTGGAGGAACAACATCTCATATTCCACCTTGGTAGTCTCCAGCCTGACTGCATCAACATCGATTTCTCTAACTTCCGATAACACCTCACCTCTTTCCACACCTGTCCCCTTGTTTTTCTCCCCCCGTGTCTTCCCTCATTCCTGTAGCCCCCCTCACCCTTTCTCTTTCCCCTTCCCCACCCTCATGACCCGCCCATCTATTCCCCACCTCCTTCCCTTTATTCTATGGTCTACAGCCCTCTTCTACCGGATTCCTCCTCCCTCAACCCTTTGCATCTTCTACCCATCACCTCCCAGCTTCTTGCGTCACTCCCTTTCATCCCCCCTCCCCCACCCACCTACCTTTCCCCTCTCAAATGGACTCACCTATCACCTGCCAGCCCATGCTCCTCCCCAATCACCTTATTCTGCCTTCTGCCCTCTTCCTTTCCAGTCCTGATGAAGGGTCTTGACCCAAAATGTCGACTGTTTATTTCCCTCCATAGATGCTGCCTGACCTGCTGAGTTCCTCCAGCATTTTGTGTGTGTTGCTCCAGATTCCTGCATCTGTAAAATTTCTTGTGGCTGGAAGAACTCAGTGGTTCAGGCAGTATCTGTGAAGGCAATGGGATGGTCGACGTTTCGGGTTGAGACCCGCCATCAGGACTGGGTTTTGTTCTTTTCTTTAGTGCATTTAGCTTCTTTGGCCTGAGTCCAAAGTATTTTTGTTTCTAAATAAACACAAAACTATGTTGCATTGTTACTAAGCAGTAGCACACAAAGAAAGCTCAATCTAATCATGCTGTAATTAAGACCTT
The DNA here is from genome assembly GCF_009764475.1 of Pristis pectinata. NCBI lineage: Eukaryota > Metazoa > Chordata > Chondrichthyes > Rhinopristiformes > Pristidae > Pristis > Pristis pectinata. The sequence continues at coordinate 14,971,961 of NC_067432.1, forward strand.
TTCCTTGACCAACTTCTAGCAAGTAAAAAGTCTGGATTCTTGGTCCCAAAAGAATGATGTAATAGTTTACCTTGTGGGATAACCAGCTATTCCTACATTGTCTACATTCCAATAATTTTACTGCATACGCCTTATATAAATATGCATGTGATTTTTTCTTCCTCCTACCAGTCTGGTTAACTCCCTCGTTTAATACAAATCTGTTCCAATTATAGGAGTTCCTTAAAATTTGCTTCTATATTTTTATATTATCGGATCCTCTTCTGACTTTCTGTGCAAAAAGGATATGTTTTGTGGGTTGAGATTGCACTTCATTAGAGACTTAATGCCGGAATAGTTACAGGAATTGAAGTTTATATCATCTGACTCATTCTCTCATATCTCCCTGGCAAATGCCGGAAGTTCAGTTAACTTCAAGGTTCTTCAACCAGCATTAGAGCCCAACTCCCCCTTATTTCCACCCTTGGGTACTAATCTACACTATCCATTCTCACTGTGCCACTCAAAGACCGTTTTTTCACCATTAGTAGATAATTTACAATGCAAATCATAATTACTGTATATTTCCATATTTAGTCACTGATTTCTTGAATCAGGAAAAACTGATGTCCTCATTTTTTGACTCTGAATTTCCCCAACCTCCACTGATTATTATAGCTGATATATCCTAAATATTTAAATACCAGCATTAAGCTATTTGATTCTAACATGCACTAGAGAAATCTTTGCTTGGCGTCTGAGACCAATTATTGCCAGCTACTTCATTAACTGCTGAATTTGAACATTGGAATGTATCCAAAGCAAGCATCTTTTACAAGGGCTCCGTATACTAAATCAAGCTTAGAGTATAAATCCAGAATTATCAATGTTCATGTTTAACATGTGGAGATTATCTAGTTGTTATATTTCACCTTATCTGTGCACCTTCCTGAACTCTGCTACTTTTCTAATTACCTACTGGCTCCAAATCTCACCATCCATTGAAATGAATCTCTTTCACTGTCTTAATTAACAATTTGGCACTCAGTTCATATCAGGACAATGGGAAAGGGCACGGGAAGTTTCTGTCAAGCTCTTATTCAAACACCCTTAATATTAATTTCCTCAGTGTCATTCAGCATCCATTAATAACACCAAATTGTTTATTTTAATAGACAGGTTTTGTGGTATTTTGTGGCTTTGATAAAAAAATCTGTCAGTGCCAAGATTCAAACAGTGACAGGACCTTCTTCCATCTCAACCTCATTAGTTAATGAGCAGAATTCCCATTAAATAACTATTTGAATTAGGATTTGACAGTCAAAAGATTGAGGGTGTGATTGTGATGAGAGGAGAGTCAGGGGCATTGATGAGGATGGGATGGGTTCAGATTACTGTAACCCACACACGAGGTGATTTTGAGGCAGCATCAGGTTTGGCTGCACAGGTCTGTGTTCACAGTCGGGTCATCGTTTGAAGTCTTGGTCTTTGGACAATCTCTTTCTCAGTTGATCAAAGCCTGTGCTAGCCAACTGTGCTAATGTCTGCCTTTACTGAGAGGTGGCTCCCAAGATAGAGAAAGTGATAGGCGTGTCCAAGATGTCATTGTAAATCCTAATTGTCGGGAAGGGGGACAGTGTGTGTTAAGTGGCAGGAACAGATCGGTAAAAGATCTTTGTCTTCAGGACTTATAGCAGACGTCAATCCTCTTGTACGCTTCAGTGAAGGAATCAACAAAGCCTTGCCTCTAAATGCGAATTATCATCATTTGTGAGTTGTAAATCAATGACTGAGTTTGGGGTGATCTTGATTCTGGAGTGAAAAATGATAAAGGATGACAAGCTTCCCACTCACCTTGTATATGAACTCCACTCTAGTGGAAATCTTGTTGGAGGTGAGTTGACCTATTGCAGCAAGGAAGATTGAGAAGTGTGATAGTGCTTTACTCAATTCCAGTCTGCACTACAACTGTGTCTGTTGTGGACCCACTTGGCTTATATGTCATCGTGAAGCCTGCATATCATGGTAATCAACATCCTAGGCCAGCAAAATGTAAGGGTTGATGAAGTTGAAGGCTTTTGGTTTGGTTTTGCTCTCTACATCTCTTGTGGACTCTTAGCACAGTCAATGTCATGATTATTGTACCTCTGGACAGGCGGAATTATCAGAGCTTATCAGATCTGAAACAGAAGGAGTTGCATGACTTATGGGAGTGGAGGTGGGGAAAATGGGTGAAGCCTAATGTTGCTCCCACACTTGCAAAAATTTTGAATAAAGAGAAGTAAATTAATTTGTTAATAATGTTATTTTCACACAACATGGCAGGGGTTAGCTAAGGTGTAAGACTATTTGTCCACAAAATCATATGATTCAATATATTGGGAAATTAAAACAAAACTGACAACACATACAGCAATAATAAATGAGAAGTTTAAACATGCTATCCATGACAGTTGCTATAACCAAATTAGATACACATCAGACAGATTACAAGTATAGCAGGTAACAAGTACAGTTTATACCCAGTGTGGCTTTACTGAAAACACATGCCATCCTTCTGAAGTTGGTGATAATTTTACATTATTTTGCCTGACTTTATACACACACAGGTTAGATTTAAAGTCTTAGTTCACACAATTTATAGATATCTGTAACTATTAACTTAATTACTTAGTGCAACTGTACTGGTTTGGAAACAGAATGAAGAACAGTTTTTGATGATTGAAGTCCCAAAGAAGTGGTGCCCAAGTTGTATGTTCCTCTGGCAAGGATGGGTAAATTAATGACCATTCCCAGAGAACACGGATGGGGATGGTTCTGGTATTGCTTCTATTCTCACACTTGCCCATCCACTTTTGCGGACTGGAATATTTGTGAGTAACTTGAATGAGCCATCCTTAAACTATGTAGGAACAGTACATAACTCACTGTTGTACTAAACTAAACACTTTTCCAGAAATGGGATACTTACATTGTTGCTATGTCTTCTTCACAATGCTTCCTTCTTAATTTAAGAGACATTTTGAAAAATGATAAAACTGAACTAATTTTCTAAATTTTATTTTGCACATCATGATGCTGCTCACATGTCTAATGACTACAGTTAATGATATGCATAATATACCACATTAAATTAACCAGCATTTGGATAAAGGCCATTCCAACAGTTCCCACTCTGTATCTGCCCCATGAAGAAGATTTATATACACAAAGAGACACAGAAATTCACTGCAACATCAAAATGATTCATACAATGAATTATTTCTGGACTTTAGCATTAAAGAGTTAACAACAATTTGAACTTGTATTAAGATTTACAAGGACAGCCTGATGTAATTCTAATCACCACGTATTGCCATGGTTACTATTCAAATAAAAAGGAGGCCAAGGAGAGGCAGAGAGAACAACAGCTGGCACCCTACTTACCTTTACACTCTGTTCATTTGAAGTGAATCAGGTGACATTACTTACACGTCAGACACCAGATGATGCATTCTTTAAACTAATTATTTCACTTACTGGAATTTGAGAAGTCAAAGACCAATTTAAACTTTTAAAGTTTAAGCTACAATCTAGGGTCAAAAGCAGGGTAACTTGAAATATTAAATCAATAGACAAAGAAACATGAAAGAAAGCTATTAAGTCGCTGATATTAAAAAACCTCTGCTTGAATCTGCTAATTCAAGCAGATCCCACCACCAACTCCCACACGTTCTCCCTCCTGCACCCTAAGCATGCAATGCTCACCCACTGATCACTCCCAGTGCCAACTGCAAACTCCCCCTACCATCACCAATCAGCTGTACCCAACGTCTTCTTCCCATTCCCAACTCCGTACCCCTGGACCTCTCTCCTCCATGGTCCCATCCCTGGACTAAACTACAGCCCAAGACTCTCCTGTTTTCCTTCACTCTGCACTAGTGCAGTGTACAAAAACCTCTCACGCTACCATGCTTCCAAGTGGTAGACCCACAAACTAGAACACTCATTAGCCTGTCATGCAACTGCTGCTAACTACCAACTTGTCCAGTAGGTTAAGTTAGCAGTTGAAGTACAGAACCATTGATCCAGAGGTATCAGCTTGAACCCCACTAGACGTAATTTAAATTCAAGTAATTATATAATTCTGGAATGAAACACCAAGCTCAGTAATGGTAACTACAGAGTCATGCAGCACAGACACAGCCCCTTGACTCACTGATTCCACACTGGCCATCAAACACCTATTTACATCAACCCGAGTGATTACTTTTATTGTCCCAAACATTCTTATCAACTCCCCCCAGATTCTACCACACATCTACATATTAGAGGCAACTTACAGCGTCCAGTTAACCTACCAACCCCACGTCTTCAGGATGTGGGAGGAAACTGAAATTCATAAGGTCACAGGGAAAAATAGCAAATTCCACACAGGCACACCAGAGGTTAGGGTTAAACCCAGGTCGCTGGAGCTGTGAGATTGCAGATCTACCAGCTACACTACTGTGCCATCCTAATTTTATGAAGATTCAATTATGACTAATAAATCCTGAAAAGACTTCAAAAATTTTAAACCTAAATATTTCAGAAAATAATTAGGTTAGTGAAAACTTCATACTACATATCACACATTGCAGGCACGGTAGCTTAGTGGTTAGCATAACGCTATAACAGTGCCAGCGACCTGGGTTCGATTCCGGCCACTGTCTGTAAGGAGTTTGTACGTTCTCTCCGTGTCTGCGTGGGTTTCCTCTGGGTGCTCCAGTTTCCTCCCACATTCCAAAGACGTACGGGTTAGGAAGTTGTGGGCATGCTATGTTGGCGCCGGAAGAGTGGTGACACTTGCGAGCTACCCCCAGAACACTCCACACATAAAGATGTATTTCACTGTGTGTTTCAATGTAGAATGTGACTAATAAAGAAATCTTTTCTATTTATCTTATTTCTTATTGCAAGTTGTGCGAATACATTTTGCTTTTGTGTCAATTTACACATGATTGTGTCAGCACTGAGTTGTTCTGCCTAAAGGATTGATCACTTTTGACACAAGTTCCCATTAATGGAAGAAAGTTAAATAACTGCAGACGCTGGAAATATGAAACAAAAGCAGAAAATGTTGGAAAAACTCAGCAAGTCAGGCAGCATCCATGGAAAGAGAAACAGAGTGAACACTTCAGGTCAAAGATTGTCCATCAGAACAGAGAAGGAGAGAAAACAAGTTAGCGTGAAATTACAGGTTTTTATATGTTTCTATTCCCATTATGGAATTTGAATAAGGAAGATTTAATCTTGCAGCACATTAACCTTGATACAACATAAAAAGCTTCCCAAGATGTGTACACCTGCCAATAATGCAGTTGGACAAATTATAGCAAGTGCCTACACTTACCATAACTCCTGCCTTCGTTTAGTTGCCAGACCTTCATGCTTATCCCAATCTAGGCAATGACTTCCCTCTCAGACAATGCCAGGCAGCTCTCTCGATTTAGAGCGTAAATGTGGAGAAACATCATCATGAATATTTGTTTATCAATGAAAGGATTAACTGCTTAATTCAGGCACAACTGGGGAGGGACAACCGAAAAATATTTTTTTTGAATCAGAAAACAGGGATACAAAAAGCCTTTATAGCAGAATATGCAGAGAAATATTCTACTGGGGGAATGAAAATAACCATCCACTCAAACGTGCAACAGAGTTAAATCGCAATCATTTACATTTTCGGGCGTGGACCTTTGTTAGAATAAGGAAAACTGACATATTCTCTAAACCCATCTTGTGGCATTACACACTGAGAATGGTAGAGCCAGCACTACATTTCATTAGGAAACCACAAAGTTCTGTATGCAGTTTTGGTGTCTTTAATATAGGAAAAGATTTTAATGCATTTGACAGAAGCTGCAATCAGAAAGAAATGGCCACTAACCAAACAATGAGATGGATGACCAAAAGTTTAAAAGAAAAGTTTTTAACAGGAGGAAAGGAAGATGAAGAGGCCACAGAGTTCAAGGTAGAAATTCCACAGGGTGATATCTAGGGACACAGAGGAGAGCTCTGGACAAGTGATGCAAAGTTTGAGTTACATGTTCTCACAGCTCATGTGGAACCTGACTCAAGATCTGTAGATAATGACACCAAGGAGTAGTTTGTAGATGAGTAACAGTAAAGCGCCAAGGATGGATCATTGGAGAACCCTGGAGATAAAAATCTGCAATGATGGGGTGAGACACCATTGCAGAACATGCCCTGGCTACAACTGGATGGAAATCTGAAACCGTTCCCCGAAGGAGCCAGTCTAGGACAGGCATCGCAGTAGGAACATCAGTCATGTCAAAAGCTGAATATAGGAATAGTCAGTCACAATCAATGATAACGTTCATAGTGACTTTAGTTGGAGGTACATGACTGGGATGGCATAGTGACCCAATGCTGATAGAGATTTATGATTAGCAGGGTCTGTCAATTATGCTTATGGAGACATGTGACTCATAACTTGGGTCAAAACACTGAACTAGTGTTTGTAGAGAGACAGAAATTGGCTGCAGACAGTTTTTGGGTGTTTCTTGGCACTCAGACTGGGAGACCTGAAGTGCGCCATAAATTGGGCTTCATTTCAAACAACTCCAGACGCTTATCAGGCCTTTAAACAACACTAATCCATATCAATTGGATCAAATTGGTCCATTATAAGTTGTGGCTTGGGGGATGGGGATGGATGCATGAGGCAAGAACCTTTGTGAACTAGCAATGGCATTCACGAACAGTCTGAAGCTACTGTCTGGGCTCCTACTTTGGTTTTGAGCCCTGCTCCTCAAATATATATTGGTTTTAGAAGGAACAGATATACTACCATGATACCATGTCTTAGAGGGTTAAGTTACAAGGATGGGTTCTGTATGATCTGACTGAGATGATTAAAATGTTGAAAGGGGGTAAATACAGAAATCAGTCCTTCTGGTGGAAGAACCAATGACAAGGAATTATGAGCTCCTGTGTTCCAAGAACAAATAAAAAATGAGAAAAATTGGAGCTCAGTATTTTAGAAGAGAAATCAGGAAGTATGTTCATATGATGGATAATAGAGACTGGGAATTCTTACCCTGCTCCTCCTCGTCTCCCACTCCCCTACAAACTCTACTGATGCTGGAACAACTGCTGATTCAAGAACAGAACTGGCAGACTTTGATTGGGTGTGGACAAGAAAATGATGGAGCAAAGGCAGGCATGAAACCAAGGAACAAATCTGCCCTGATCTAAATGAATGACGGAGCAGAATTGCGAGGCTGAAAGGCCTACTTGTGTTCCTGTTCAACAGAGAATTTACAGGATACTGCTGATATATATATATTATTTTTAAATACTTAAGTCGCACAGCTTCCCAAAACATTGGAAGAAGGGTGATACATCCATTTCCTGATTCTTGCACAAAGCAAATCCAACATAAAGGCAACACATTTAACAGGGGAAATGTTTTCATTTCCACCTTCAATGAAAATGTTGTGTTTGAAGGCAGAATCATTATAAATACAAGTGGGAGTATAGGTCATATGCATCCTGGAGCCTGCTCTCCCTTTCAATAAACAACAACTAATTCCAATGTCCCATATTCTTGACAGATCCATAAATCCCTTGGTGCCTAAAAATCTATTGTTCTCAGCCTTACACTCAAGAACCGACTAAGCACAACTCTCCAGGGGAGTTCCAAAGATTGAATGCAAATGAAAATTTAAAATAAAACCCTGCAGATGCTGGAAATCGGAAACAAAAACAGAAAATGCTGTTAAAACTCAGTCTGGCAGCATCTGCGGAAAGAGAAACAGTTAATGTTTCAGGTCCGCAATCCTTCGACAGAACTGGGAAAGAGGAAGATGCAAGTTGATTTTCAGTAGGAGAGGTGGGGCAGGGTGTATAGAACAAAGGCAGCATCTGTGCTAGGATGAGTTGAAATGGCTGATTGGCAGTAGTTATAAGCATTGCATCTCTATCTTTCCTAGTGCTGTTGCTCTTTCCACAGATGCAGCCTGCATTTTCCGTTCCTGTTGCAAAGACTTACAACCATTCTAGTAACTTGTCCCCCCGTCTCCAGGACCAACCACGGTACTGTCCCCCTCAGTTCTAGACTCTCCAGCCAGAGGAAACGGCCTCTCACAATCTTTCCGGCCAACCCTGCATTGCAGCATCCTGTTACTGTACCCAGATGATGTCATACATCGTACAGTATGTGCGACTCTCCAAGCTGCCCAAACACACGTGAAAATGTACCACCTCTCTGACAGTACTCAACCAATAGAGGCACTGTGGAAGGTCAATACAATGGACAAAGGGTTGCAATAACAGCGCGGAATCTAAAAAGGCACCCTTACAACCCAGTTCCTTATGGCCGGAGAAGACTAATGCCTGAGGCATTCCAGAGTAACAAGTTGAATTCACTTGGGACAGTGTCTCTTAAAAGCTCCCTTGGATTACCTCTTACACCGGCAGCTAGAAGCGGGGAGAACAGACTGTGAAAGTGTCCAGCCAACTTGTTGAGCCTTGGTGGCGACGCATAGAGGAACTGTGGGGAGTAAACTGGTTACTGAATTACCTTGGTGTAGAGTTCAGCTACTGCCATGGTCACGGGGCGGATTATTTCAGCAGGTGCTTGAGCGAGCCGCGCTTCCACTGCTCATGGTCCGGGCTGGAGTCAGCGTCAAGTCCACCTGCTCTCCCACTTCCACTGTCTCTGTTTTGTTTTTGCGCGCACACACACGAAAGCAATCCAGCTCGACTTTGCTCTGTCTCTCTCTTCACTCACTGCAGGCACCACCTCGTGACAGAGGGAGTGCCTGCCTGCACACAACTCCTGGAAATAGGTGGCAGGTAGGTGGGAAAATACTGCCCGGGCACAAAGCAGTGAGCAAAGATACTCGGATTTAATCCTTTGGATATATGCATTAGGACGCAGCATGCAAATGATGCATAAGATAAAGGTGGTTTAGCATTTCATGTCACTCCTGATAAAATAAATTACAATCACACCTTCTAAGTTTTATGACACGCCAGCAAGTGCCACAGGCATAAACTAAATTACCTGTAACGCTTTAAGTAGTACTTCCTGTAACATTAGTAAGTCCCCATAAGTTTTCCAAATCTATTTGTGTAAAAAGTTTAGCAGATTAATTTTATAATTAAGATCGTTATCAAACATGGGCTATCTTGGCGTCTTTTAATGACTCCGACAAATCAATTTTAATAGCATAACATTCCATCTTCTTAAAACTCCATGCCGTGTGTTCCTTGCATCCTGTTGACAAGGACATCGTGAGCTACCACATCTAGTAATAACATTAACCATTACAGTCCTCGAGTGGATCGTTGGAAATAAATAAAAGTAGGTCAATCTCACAAACTAAGATGACGTGGTTCTTTGTCAAAAACATTGGAAGACATTGAAATATTGTTGTAGCAGAATAACTAAGATCTTGCATCCATTTATTGCCGCTTCTATGTTGCACTTGCCAGTATAATATTAACAGCACGTCTTCAAAGACTGCATTCTGGGTTTTATTTAGCATCTGTTTTGCAAACAGCAACAATTTCTGAGTGTAATATAATTTAAAGGATGACATTGCTTTGGTTGGTACATTAGCAAATTAGAGCGAAGATCTGGTGCCTTGGAGCCACTCTCTATTACTAATACTGCAGAGGAGATTTGGGGCTGGAACCCAAGCTTATATTCGCACTGTTGTTGGGTGCGTAAATCAGGGAATCACGTTAAAAGGACACAATACATTGCCATTGAAAATCGAAAAAACTGCAGATGATGGAAATCTGAAAATGCTGGAAACACCCAGCAGGTCAGGCAGCATTTGTGGAAAGAAAAACAGATACGTTTCAGGTTTAAGACCCTTTGTTAGAATTGTTCCACTAACACAGGAACATAGCAAAGGACGGAATAGGTGGAAGGGCAAGTCATATAGATGGATTGAGTAAGTGGACAAAATGGAGTTTCATGTGGAGAAGTGCAAGGTAAGGGAAGTCAAGGAAGATTTTGAATACTTTGTTATTGTTTTTACCTGTGCTACCTCAATGCACTCTGTACTAACCCAATGTAACTGCACTGTGGAATGAATTGACCTGTACCATGGGTTTGCAAGACAAGTTTTTCACTGTACCTTGGTACAAGTGACAATAATAAACCAATACCAAAAGGAAGGTTATCTAAAGGGAGAGAGACTGCCAGTGAGTGAAGTAGAGAGGGATCTTGATGTTCTGGTGCATGAATAACAAAGGGCCGGCAGGCAGGTCCAACAAGTAGTTAAAGCAGCTATCGGCATTTTAGCTTTCATTGCAAAAGGTTGGAGTTCAAAAATTGAGGTTTTGTTGCAATTGTACAGGGTGTTGGGGAGGCTTCACCTGGAATACTGTGTACAGTTTTGGTCCCCTTACTGAAAAAAAATAGTCACACTGGAAGCAGTACAAAGGAGGTTCACCAGGCTAATTCCTGGGATGAGAGGGTTGTGCTGCAAAGAGAGTAAATAGTTTGGGTCTGTATTCCTTGGAATTTAGAATGAGGGGTGACTTTATTCAGACATTCAAGACACTAAAGGGGCTTGATAGTGTAGATATTGGATGTTTTCACTTGTGGTAGAGTCTTGAAAAAGGAGACATAACTACATGGGGCTGGTCATTTAAAACTGAGGTACAGAGAAATTTCTTCTTGCAATGGGTGATGAGTCTCTGAAATTCTCTGCCCCAGTGGATGGTGGAAGCGGGATCATTAGACGTATTTGAAGAGGGGTAGATAACTATTTGATTAGATTGAAGAATAGTGGGGTACGGAGAAATGGCACAATGTAGGAAACCAGGCCAGCAAAGATCAGCCATGATCATATTAAAGTGGGGCAGATGACCTACTCCTGCTCTTATTTTGTATTTTTTTGTTAGTTTTCAATTTTTCATTGCAAATACACTGATGTTAACATTCATTCAGCCATTTTGAGAAATCCTTATTGTAAACTAAACTGTACGACTAATATTTTGAAGATCACCTAATGTTATTGAGTGTTTTTCATCAATATAACCCTTTAATGAGTTGCAAAAAGAAAACAATGTGCTGCATGCTCTTTGAAGTGTCGATGCCTCAAGATTCCAGGAGTTGTAGTGGCTCAGGATACCGGTTTATCATGGGGATCGGGTGGGTCATTCCTGTGCAATCAGACACCACGTTCAGTAGAAGTCATTGCACTGGAGAGGGTGCAGAGGAGAGTCACCAGGATGTTGTCTGGGGTGGAACATTTCAGCTGTATGGGAGACTGAGTAAGTTGAGTTTGTTTCCACTGGAGCAGAGAAAACTGAAGGGGGGACGCAATTATTAAATATAAAATTAAGAGGGGCATAGATAAGCCAGAAAAGGGGAAACTTTTCCCCTTCGCATAGGTGTCCATAACCAGAGGCATAGATTTAAAGTCACCGGTAGAATATTTAGAGTGGATTTGAGGAAGAATTTTTTTTCACCCATAGGGTGTTGAAATCTGAAGGTGGTGGAAGCAGGTACTTTCTTAAACGAGCACAAAAAATACCATGGCACAGAAGGCCATGGAACAAGTGTGGAAATGGGTTTGGTATAAATCAGTAATTGATGGGCCGAAGGGCCTGTTTCCATGATGTCTTACATGGCAGCTGCGGAATTTACATTTCCTTAATTAAAAATGCAAGCCAGCAGTGGCCATACAATGTCTGGATTCTTGTTAAAGCTAACCAGGCTAATTAATTACCTCACCCAGGTTGGACTGTATGTAAACTAAGATCCAATGTTGACTTTAAATACCTCTGGAATAACTTCACAAATCACACTGTTCAAGGCCAATTACTATTTTTCAGCAATGCCTTCAGAGGAAATGATTGAGGCAGGTACATTAATAACAGTTATAGTAGTACTTGGACAAGGACAGGTACTTAAATAGGAAAGGTTTAGAGGGATGTGGGCCAAACACGGGCAAATGGGACTAGTTTAGGTGGGAATCTTGGCTGGCATGGACCAGTTGGGCTGAAGGGCCTGTTTTTGTACTATACGACTCTATGAATAAAAGATTCACAAAAATTGGTAAACATCAACCATAAAAGCTAAAGAAGCTGGTTCATAGTGTTGAAATTTTTATTTTTACAAGTTGGACATTACTTTATTTCCTAAGTCAATATACATTTGCCATAATGCACACAGTTACTAATTGCAACAAACAGGAAACACTACAGTGTTTTCAGAATTTTTCTGTACATCAATATCATACTCATTGTTTGCTACCTGGTTAAGCACAATAGTTTTCCAGGGTCAACATCAGTCATCAACATACTATAGCAACAATTGTGTTTTCAGCTGACCACTGTTGATAATTTAAGTATCTCCAGTTTCTTAACACTAATCACTAGTAACGTACTTGCATTTTATGATACAAAAAAGTAAAATGCAATATAAAGCAGGAAACATGAAACTATATATGGGGTAAAACTAAAGTGCATAACTGATATTTCAAAGGAAGATTGCCTTCATATTTTGTTCAGCAACAATTAAGTAATTATTATTTGTTGTCCATTTGCTAAATTCAAAAGGTTCACTTAACCCAGAATTTGTGTAAATGGCCCAAAATAAATTACTGTTGATGGAAAGTTACAGAATTGATGAGTGACAGCCAGTAACTTGGAATATACTGATTTCCTAAACAATCTTTCTTTAAAACATAAACCCTTTCTGTCTGCAGCGTTTGCTCCCTTAACAAAAAGCCTTTTTTTTGATTGACCAAAGCCTATTATGCTTATTTTAAAAAATAATTTTGGGTGAATTAAGGAAAGATTTGATAGAGGGAAAGGCAAGGCTCTGGGGAACTTTGTACTTTAAGACATTAAGACTGAAACGTACACAACTGCAAAACCCAAAACATGTAATGAGTATATCAAACATTCAGTAATGTTTTCTATCAGTGTTTTGCCTAATTTGTTTTGGGTAACATCGGTGGACTACATAAATCACTCCGTAGATTTACAGAGTACTACATTAACTTTTACCCTATGGGACTTAGAAATACCATACATCTTTCAATTAAATATTGGGTATTCTAGTAGGACTATAAATAGGCACATATAATACACCATTTAGATATGTAAACCATTGTCCTGAAATCAGGTTTCTGAAATTGGCTGCTAAGTTAATGAAGTAAATAACTTAAAATATGTAAACAACGATGGGTAGAACAAGTATATAAATTTTGACCACCACGAAGTGACATTTTAAATCAAATTTCTAATCAGAGTACCTATTGTCCTTAAAATAAGACATTCCAATTTTAAGAACATTCAGCATTGATTCTACACTACAACATCTGGAACTTTGGGAGACTGGAATGATAGCCATCCTGTAAGGGTGATGCCTGCATCTTAACCACTGCAACTTGAATGTAACCTGACCCCAAGGTCACTAAATACTGCACTGAAAATACTGGAAAAAATACTTCTACTCTGCTTTTACAATTGTCATCTTTTACCCTAATATACACAGTAACAAACAAATGAAAGAGTATTTCCTGTATTGTAAAGTCTTAAGATATTCCAACAAGGGCGTATTTAAAAGGCCAAAAGGTAATGTGTCAAATACTGAAAAATGTTTTGTTCAACCTGCTATATTTTTAACTCGCTGCCAAATATCCATCTGAGAATTTGATATTTTGCCCTTTTGAGTGCTTTTGTGCTTTGTCAGAATTGGAACTTAAAAATGATAACTAAGATACCTGCATAAATCAGTTTAAAATGGGTTTGAAAAAGTCGTAACATCGACGCGAAATATTTTTAATTACGTCTTAACGTTACACAATGTGGTGTTAAATGAGTGCAGATCAGCATATTCAGAGGACACCGGACAGGGTTACTATCATCATGTGCTAAGTAAAACACCAACAATATAATCTCTAGATTATATTCTAACAGAGCTTTGTACTCTAGATCATTTGTATATTGACCTTAAATAATAGTTATCAGACAAAATGATGCTATATCAGGCAGTTGTATTCCCCTTAGTTTGATGTCTAACAATTAAAGTATGACACAACCCTAATTTACAGTTGCTAAATTCAAAGAATATTCACTGGAACTGCACAGTGGCAGTCATCACAGGATATTTATTGGTACTGCATGAAGATGTTCGGCATTTACTTTCAATGTACATTCCTTTAAAAGGCAGATACTTCAACACTGCTCTAGCTGTATGTCATGAATGGATATGATCATTATCTTGCTTAACTGTTCCTCAGACACGTAACAGGAATCCAAGGTTCATGCTGCTTGGAATCTGAATGCTTTCGAGTGCTAAAGATGATGGATTGAAAGGGAACGTAACAGGGAATATGTGTTTTGCATCCATTAGCAACTGTGGAGAGTCTTTTCGGTTTTGTAAACGTACCTAGAGAGATGGAATAAAAATTATTGGAATATTATTAACAGGGTTTTAACGGAATTGGAGTTTACAAATATTCCTAACAGGTTTCTGATCCCTGCAAACTCCTTTACTAAAATGCAGACAGTGGTAAATATTCATCTACGAACACTGATGAAAAACAAAGCAATCCCACAAAATGCATGTTTTTATTTCTAGTACATGAGGGAACATGCAAAATTAAGATTCTCTACATATTTTCTGGAGAGGTTTTCTTGCAAGTTTCACATAGGAATTAAAATCTAAGAGTAACGTTGACTACTACCCATGAGGTTTGAAGGAACACACAGCCACGGCACAGGGAACAAATTTAGCTCCAAGCCTGCATGACTTCTAAATTTGACTAAACTTTGACTTCAAAATTCTGGATAATCAGCATGAAGCCCAAAGATCGGCTGTTACTTAAATTTTTCAGCTCACATGCAGGCTGAAAGAACCCATGATAAAATACCACTCAACTATCAGAAGTTCAAATACTGAAGTAACACTTTCCCACACAAGTAGACCCTAAAGATGAAATGTCCTATTAACCATGATAGAAGGAATAGCGACAGTCAGCGTTTCTTCAAGTTTTCAATGCTAAATTGTTGACAGTACATGAAAGCTCAACATCATTAAGGATGAATCAGCCCCAATGATTGACAGTCCATCCACCCTAAGGGCTCACTCCCTCCACCAATGGTGCACTGTGGCTTTTTACAAAATGTACTAGGTCATGCCAACAGCATCTCCCAAACCTGCAACCTCCACCACCGAGAAAGACAAGAGCCACTGGGACACAGGAACACTCCAACATATGGGGTCCCCTCCAAAAGGCACACCATCCTGACTTGGGATACATGTCGCTATTCCTTCACAGTCACTGAGTCGAAATGCTGGAACTCCCCACCCAACATTACGAATGTACCTTCACCAGATGAACTGCTGTGGTTTAAGACAGTAGCTCATCACCACCTTCTCCAGGGCAATTAGGGATTAGCACTACGCTGGCCTTGACAGTGGCACCCACATCTCAAAATGAATAAGAGCACCAATATACAATATAAACAACTGTTTTGCTCATTTTAGTTAATGAGAAACAGAGTCTTACCTGAATAGTACGTATGAATGAGGCAGTTACACGCTCTTCAAATTCATTAACAGGAGTGTATAAATTTAAGACTTTAACAATCTGACAAAGAAAGAAAATGCAGTTACCATTAGAAGGGCTCACCTCATGCATAGAAACCTGCGGAATAAGTTAAGATGATTACCTGTTGGAATCCAGCTCTATTTGATGAAATCAGTCAAGACACCCTCACTTAATGTACATGTTATGCTATTCCCAATATAAAATCATCAAGCTAAGCTGCCGCCTGTGTGTGTGGCAGCTCCATTCTGAAGCTAATACATCTTAAAGCTTGAAGCACTCAGGAGCTCAGGCAGCACCTCTGCAAACAGAAACCATTAACGCTTCAGATCCTTCATCAATTCGGAAGACAGGCTTGGGACTGAAACATTTACAGTTTCTTCCCACGGATGCCACCTGACCCACTGAGTGGCTCTAGCATTTTTCAGTTTTATTTCACATTTCCAACATCTACAGTTTTTAAAATTTACATTTTGAAGGTTTTTTTTTGGATTCTGATGTGAGCAGCATGCAAACCATTATCGACATAATGATCTAAAGGAAACACTACCCACCCCTCTACCCCCAGACTACATACTTCAGTTGTGTTCATTTGCAATCATCCTAAAAGATGTTTGATGGCTGGAAATAGAGGGCAAGATTATACCTTGAAGATGCTGGACTGAAGATCACACCACCAAGTAAGTCATTACACTGAAAGAAATTTGCTGTTGCTATATTTTAATATTTGTCTTAAACTACGAAAAGTTGGCACTGCCAGACATGACTTTACATTAGTGATTATGCCCTTGCATACAGCTTGAGTTAGAACACTGATCCATCTCTAGATTTAAATAAATTTACATCGGACTGCAATCACAAGTGTATATTGAACTAGAGAACACAATATTTTAGATAATTTGATTTATTAGTATTTTAGAATCTCATCAGCTGATGGGTCCTCATCTCAAACTCTAATCTGTACTGGGATAGCAGGACAGACTCCGTCATGGACTTAATGCCTTCGCATTACAGAAAGCACAGCGAGCTTTCGCAGATATCTGGTTCCAACAAACCCAGTGAGATGGGCAACTGACTACAGACTGAGCAGCCTCTGTGGAACTGTGTCCTGACAAGGAGTCAACACCTTCAATCTCAGGGTAAAACAAAAACAGCCTGATTGCTTTTTTATTTACTTGTTCACTGGATGTGGGCATTGATGCTAAGGGCAGCACTTACAGCCCATCCTTCATTGCCCCGTGAACCAAATGAAGGGGGTGTGGGATCAGAGGAGCCAGACCAGGCAAGGGTGGCACATTCACCTTCTGAAAGGTATTAACTGAAGCACATCAGTTTTTACAACTGTGCAACAGTTCTTGCAACCATTACAATCCAAATTTATGTATTCAAATATAAATTCTTCAGCTACCATGATGGGATTTAAAGCAACACACAAGATGCTGGAGGAACTCAGCGGGTCGGGCAGCATCTTTGGAGGGAAATGGACAGTCGGCATTTTGGGTTGAGACCCTTCATCTGGCTGCCCATCTCCCTCCAAAGATGCTGCCTGACCTGCTGTGTTTTGCTCCAGATTCCAGCATCTGCAGTCTCTTGTGTCTCTAAGATGAGATTTAAACTTTTAAGATATCTTTATTAGTCACACGTACATCAAAACACACAGTGAAATACATTTTTTTTGCGTAGTGTTCTGGGGGCAGCCCGCAAGTGTCGCCATGCTTCCGGTGCCAACATAGCATGCCCACAACTTCCTAACCCATACGTCTTTGGAATGTGGGAGGAAACCGGAGCACCCGGAGGAAACCCACACAGACACGGGGAGAACGTACAAACTCCTTACAGGCAGTGGCTGGATTTGAACCCGGGTCACTGGTGCTGTAAAGCGTTACGCTAACCGCTACACTACCGTGGCCTTCAGATCACTAGACCAGGCCTCTGGACACAAGTCTAACAAGTTAACCACCATGCCACCCTACTCTAACTTGCACCAACAATCGGATGCTTGATTGGCACACAGTCTTCCACGTCAAATATTCACTCTTTCCATCATCAGTGTGCCATCAACACAAGGTAGAGCAGCAACTTGCCAAAGCTTCTTCCCTGGGGAGTTGAGAAAAATAATATTTTCACCCAGAGGGTGGTAGGGGTCTGCACCACACTGCCTGAAGGGATATTAGAGGCAGAAACCTTCATCACATTTGAACAGTACTTGGATGTTTTCACTTGAAGAGCCATGACCTGCAGGTCAGTTGCACTAAAGCTGGAAGGTGCATGCGATTCTGACTTGGACATATAATACTGCCTCTAGGCCTACATCCTGGGATTCCCTAATGAATTGAACTGCCATGGCTCAAGGAGGAGGCTTACCTGCACCTTCAAGGGCAACTAAGGATGGGCAATAAATGCAGACTTGCCAGCAACTCACACATCTCATAAATGAATATAAAGAAAAAATAGCCACAAAAGAAGTTTTGGAAATTATTTTGTACACAGAATTTGTTTGTATCATACCTGGGCAGTAGTTAGGGCACTGCACATTGAACAAATGGCTTCCGCATCTTCATCGGTCTTCTTTTTCACCTGCAGTAGCTGTGCTGCCTGAATTAAAGGCTCCAGGGTTTCCTTAGCACCACTAGTCTGCAGGTTCTTGTCCCTCAGCCACTCCTCGAGTTGACTCACATTGTACCTGTAGAACCAAGAAAATCAGGTTAGGTTGGTCTCACAGGTAGGCCAGCAATTTTGAGATAAAATTAGTTTGCCATTAAGACATGCTGCAAAACTGCCAAACAGGTTATGGAACCATAAACTGACAGACTAGAGCTAACTTAGAAAACTACCGTGGTATGGTAGAAAGGAGAAAGAGGTAGAGGGGGCAATTTCACCTCATAAGGCAGAAGCTATCAGGAAAAATACACAAAAAAGTGCTGGAGGAACTCAGCAGGTCAGGCAGCGTCCATGGAGGGAAATAAACAGTTGACGTTTTGGGCCGAGACCCTTCATCAGGACTGGAAAGGAAGAGGGCAGAAGCCAGAATAAGAAGGTGGGGGGGGGGGGGGGTGGAGGGGGAGGAGCACATGCAAGCAGGGGATAGGTGGGTTCAGGTGATAGGTAAGTCCAGGGGATAGGTGAGTTCAGGTGAGAGGGTGATGGTAGGTTGGTGAGGGAGGGGGAGAAGATGTAATAAGCTGAGAGCTGATAGGTAGAAGAGGCAAAGGGCTGAAGGAGGAGGAGTCTGGTAGGACAGGGCAGTGGACCATAGAATAAAGGATGGGAGGGAAGGAGAGGAGATGGGTAGGTCATCAAGGTCGGGGAAGGGAGCCACAGGAATAAGGGGGGGGGGGGGCGAAGAAAAAGGGGTGGGGTTACCGGAAGTAAGAGAAATCGATGTTGAGGCCATCAGGTTGCAGACGCCCAAGGTGGAATACGAGGTATTCTTCCTCCAACCTGGGCCTGGCCCCAATGTGGCAGTGGAGGAGCACCTGATGGCTCACACACACACACACATCTTTATTATTATTATTCAGTAACTTAAGTATTAAAAACTATTATTGAATATTTTTTTCAGAATAACATCTATGATGTTTACATACTTTGGGCTAGAAATTCATGCACAACTCTAAAAAAAAAGTGCCATTGAAAATCAGAGCAGTAGAGCAACTTTATACAGATTTTTGGTTGCCTTAGAACCTCTCAGGAAACTCTCCTACTCATTTTTAAAACAGCATTTTCATACTTCCTGGCACTTTATTTTCTAATGTTAAACTGCTCCAGATGAAATCAACAATAGCACATTGACAGCTCTCATTTTCTCACAAAACAACCAGCTTTTACTAATGCTGCTTTCCCTGAAACCATGTTATTTAAAGGGCCAACACTCAAATCATCATCTTTGCCCTCACCGATACACTTTACAACCCCAAATACATCACATGTGCTTTGACTGCTGTGCCCATGGAAGTCAGAGTCACATCAAGCTCAGCTTCCTGGCCTCAATCCGGGCTGCTGCTGCTGATCTCTGCCACATCTCAGTTGGCTGCTCTCCATTGATTAGGAAGGTCACACAAACTCCACACTCAAGAGGAGACTTCATCAACTTTTCCTTCATCCCACTGGTGTAGGCAGAGGACATTCAGAGACTGTGTTCATGTCCTCATGGAGACTTCTATGGCAACTTCCTGCCACGAGTGCCTGGTTATAGAGGGAATTCACAGGCAATTTGCACAAAGAACATGCCTCTGCTGGAACCTTTCTTCATCAGCCTGGTGCAAGCAACACTGATCCCTTGGAAGCACTCTCCCACCCGCCTTTCCCATCACTGCACCGTTCATTCTGTAGCATCACTCTCAAATAGCCGGAAGAGTGGCATTTGTAAATGTCCCTTTAAGAACTGCTCACAAAGATCATACCCACTGTGTATTAAAGCAACTAGCAACGCCTCAATAGGGAACACCATGCTGTCACTGATAACGTAGCTTCAGCGGGGCATTACACGGGGAACCCAACAACACTGAACTGCGAACTTTGCAATTGAAATTCTCATCCTTTATGTGACTTTCACAAACAGTGTGACCCACAATGCATGGAGCAACCTTCTAAGCTGTTATCTCCTGATTCTTGTTCCACCTGAATTGATCAACCAGTTTGTAAAGTTAATTACTTTTGCATTGCTTTATTGAAAACGCAGAGCCCTGGAATGTTCCGCAGTATCCCTGGGTTAGCTTTGTGGCAGTACCACAGACCTCTTTGTTCTTTGGATGAATCACATACCTGATTTGCATTCCCTTGCTCCAAGAACACATATCCTTGCGAAGAAGCAGGTTATTCAGGGTGACAGACCCAATGATGTAGAACATCTGCTTGACGATTTGCTTGATGAGCTCAGGGTCCATGCCATGCTGGCACATAGTGGAATGGAAGTTATTTAGCTGACGAACTATGGAATCGAGAGTATATGTTCCTTCATCTGCCACACTGGAAGTCCTCTTACGGAGACCTGTGGGCTTCAGCCCAGATACCCCCTGAATAGTCTCATGTTCCAACATACCTGAAACTATTTTATGACACAAGGAAGTTAGTAACACAGCTTACAATCCAATTCCTCTTCTGCAGAAAGATGAAGGTTACCACTGACTCTTTCTGCTACACAGCAGCCCCTCTTGAAAATTGTGTTCATTTAATTTCCAAGCACAACTTTTAGATATCTCTGCCTTTGAATAAGAGTCACATTAATTTCCATTATTCATCCATTTTCCTCCCATGAGCTACACTCAGAGAACAAGACTGTACAGTTCCCTCCCTATCTGGGCAGTGTTCCATGTTATATGCTGAACACTGCAGAGGGGACCCATTAAAACACTGGACTTCCACGCTCAGCCACAAAGGCACCGTGGCCAGCCACAGATAGTTCTGTATAACATGCAGGAAGCAAAGTATAAAACTGGGTCTTTCATCCAGGATAGTTTAACAAAATTCCATTATAGGAAGCTGTAATGACTTAGTCTGGAACATAGTCCGTGCTATGCTGTAACTATAAAATGATGGATAGAGAAGAACTGTCCTCGAATACATTCAGTTAGAAAGCGAGAGAGACCAATCCAACCTTAGTGTTTTATTAGAGGGCCACAGCCAACCACCCCAAGTTATTTCTGTTCTGAACTTTGATAATTCATTCATGTTTAGAAAGGAATTTTAAGTTATACAAATCGATCCTGTTTCCTAAAAGCTAGGTGCACTAATAAACTCCATTGCCTCAAGTATGGAGTGTGCCCACATGCACAGAGTGCATCCATCTACATGCCTGTGTCCGTGTCTGTCTGGGTGTATGTACATTCGCATGGTCATCTGCACACATGTGCATATACATGGTGGGTTAGACTTCTCCTTGTTTACAAGTTATTTTAGTCCTCCATTGATTTTCAGCACCAAGGGCAAGAAGCCTAAAATAATTCCGTGAAATGGTTACTAGAAACACCATGGCCCAATAGTTCTATGGTGGAAATCACTTGTCAGGGTTCTGCTTCACATTCAATGCCTCTCACACAACAGGAAAAACACTGGATGGGTGAATTTGCATTGATATTGAGCAACTGATAATCTGTATAATTTTTAGCTTTCCATGGGAATGGAGTAGGGAGGGAGTGATTGAATTCATGGTTACCCAGTTCCTGCTCCAAGCAGGCTTCAATTGGCAGTTTATTAGTAAAGAGAAATTCAGTAATTTATTTGTTAAATTCAATTTAATCTTTTCTTTCAGAGGGTAAAAGGCTTTATCCTTCCTTAAGAAAAATATTTGGAAAAACAAAATGGACCTTGTTTCAGGCCATTCTTCACTCTAGGGTCAGAGTACATACATTATAGTAGTGGTGTAGCTGGTAGAACTGCTGCCTCATTGCTCCAGTAACCAGAATCCAATACTGACCCAATGTTCCCTCTGTGACCGTGTGGATTTTCTTCCACATCCTAAAGTCACGCAGACTGGCAGGTTAAATGGCTATTGGAAATTGCCCCTCATGTGTAGTGAGTGGTAGAAACACAGGGTACTTGATAGAAATGTAGGGAAAATGAAATGGGATTAGTGTAAAGGGGTGCTTGATAGTTTACATGGAGTGCTGAAGTACCTGCTTCCATGCTGTGTGATCACATACTGTTAACATGTCACTTTTGTATCACTGGAATTTATCTCTCAAAGGTACATTTTCAGTAGAGAGGAGTGCTTGCGCTTTCAAAAAGTATCAGTGCCCTGTACATCGAAGCAAACTGGAATACTTCCCCTCAAACATACGAGTGAATGTATTTGGACTGTTTCATTTCTCCTCCATCCAACTAAAAATATCTCTTTTCTTGAGAGGTGCGGAGGTTCGGTTACAAAAATCAAAAATGTTGGAAACACCAAGCAGGTCTGTGGAAAGAAAAACAATTAACATTTCAGGTCAAAGACCCTGTTTCTTGTAGTAACAGGTACCACTTGATCTGCTGTGTGTTTCCAGCATTTTCTGTTCGGTTTCAGGTTTGCAATATCTACAATTTTTTTCGATTTTCAACTTTGGTTTGCTAACTTTGTTTCACTGTACAACCTCTTCAGATGTTTAGTCTGCTTAAAAATTCATGAAGTAATAACCAATGTTTGTATTTAAAATACACTTATATTTTCTCCTCTCTAAACTTCATATGCTCACCAATCATTGGCTGCAGAACGTTCTCCATCACCTTGGTGAGCTGTTGATATATCTGAATTGCTAGATCACTAATGACCTGCCGGTACTCAGCAAGGTCAAAATTCCTCAAGCAATGATCATTCTGTCGAGGAGTATTGTGCTTCATGAATGCCTATACAAAATGCAAGAATATAACAGTAAATTAAATTCTTCATGGCCGCAGAAGCTACTAGCACTGACAAAACTAAAGGATAAAAAAACCATGTCATAGACTAAACAACAGCATTACAGTAATCCATCATTAAAGTAGAACAATATTATTTTAAAACTCTGTTGGATCTGGATTTTATTGACAGTTGAATATTTAACTAATCTGTGTAAAATGCTCTAAGATGTTAACTTACATGGATCAATTAATGAAAGAGATTAATATAAATAAATGAGTAGTCTAATGGGCCCTCGAAATTGGGAGTATGGATTAATATATTAGATTATTCTAAAACCAGGTTCACAGATGACTAAAACCTGTGTTTTACTACCCATGGTTGTTTATAATCCATCTTCTGATCAGATTTTAAATCCTAGTAGTTTTCCAGGAATTAATAATCAATCCTTAAAGTCAACACCACTTCAATGAAATCTTACACTGATAATACACTGGTAATATTCTTCACACTTATTTTAAGCAAGATGATTCAACAGCAGTCTGAACTTTAAAGTAAACCCTGGGTCATCACATATTTATGAGATACTTTTCCATCATCAATTGTACAAAATTGCACGTTACCTCTTCGCCACTGTATTGCTTCAGACAGTGCAAGAAACGACAAGTGTTGGACAACCAGAATGACACAATTTCAAAGTCATCACTTCGTTTCTGCAATGAATGGTGGTAAAAAGCAAGAACAATCAGAAAAACATATTAAAGATTGAGGAAATTTTTTTACTTGTGAAAGTATTTTAACAACACTCTTCAGTCTACATATTCAAGATCTTCTAACACAAGTTCCAACAAAATATTACTGTTTGCATGATCTGATAACCTGTCTGCTGGTCATTTGGACATGGAGCTAAATACGTCTAATGACTCACGGGAAATTTTATACTTCTAGAATAATTGTGCAAGTATCATCCCAAGCACTGTCATTGAGCATAAATATTTTGGGACAGGTATATTACGGGATACAAGAACTCTAAAATCAAGAACTACTAATAAGCATGCAAATTCATGCTAAAAGCACTTAACTAGAATATTTCACAAACATCATTATTTTGAGCCTTCTCTTATGAAGTGGTAGATACTCAAATTAAATATGACCTCACACTTTAAGAGTCCTTTTGTTTAGATACTCCATTAGCTGATCCCTGTGTTTTAAGAGGTGACTAAAGCCATTAACCAGCACTTACAATCGCCTCCACAACAAAGTGGTATCCTATAGTGAGCAGCAGGTACTTCATAAATTCAGTGCTGAATCACAATCAAAGTCACCTCAGGAAAACAGGGGTAAAATTTAATCTTCAGCCGCATATATGGCTGTGCACTGTGCTTCATTTTCAAAACTCAGTTCTGCTAAAGTCAATAGAAGTGAACTGGACAGCTGCTGTTATAACACCTATTTAGCATAGGCAACTGAGGATGAATTTCTTTTCCTCTTTCTCAGTGAACAAAAATGTTAGGACTTTAATCTCTACAAAAGTCTTAAAATATCCTACATCAGCTTTGAGATTGATTATTAGCCTGTGTGCTGAGCTAGACTAGGGGATTAGAATCAGTGGCACATGATGACAAAGCAGCACCAAAACTTTCTCAAAGATGCCTAGTTATGTACAATTAAAATATGAGAATACTTTGAGAGGTGAAGTTAAACGATCTGCACCCATTTTTATATTTGACAATTTACAAGAGAATTTTCTAGCTGTAGTTTCCACCCCAAACCACTGGCCCAGTTACAGTAACTTTTGAAAAACAATACCCCCAACAAGATTTTCAGATATATCATTCATAACACATCTTTCCTATGTCAGTTGGCAGGTATTTGTGCTTGTGATTTTAAATCCTGCTTCCATGTACCCTGCACAGGTATTGACTTGCAAGAGAACTAACTTGACAATCCATGAAATTCCTGCATCCAAGGTCTCTTCACAGCACCTAAGATTTCTCAAATATCAACTCTAGTCCAATTCCCATCCCAATTCCCAACACATTTGAAATTTCCCTTTTCAAATATTAGCCAAATTTTTGAAGGAGTTCTGATTTCATTACAGTAATTTAGGTCCTAACAACTCACTGCATTAATAAAGAAATGTCCTTAACTTTCTTAAGCCTTTTATTCTTTTAAGATCTTAAATTTACCTCTACCTGACTGGCTAAGTTACCATGAGAAATACTTCTCTCCGATTTGCTTTATTAAATTGTCCAGAATTTTGAAGCAGGATTATTATTTCTGCATGTACCTTTCCTTTTTGTTTAGTCCCACTTTATTAGGTCTTCCCTTGGAACTAAACCACCTCATTGCCAGTGCTGAATCCCATCTGCACCTACTCCAACCACGACGTCTATTCTGACATGTAACTGGATACATTATTCTAAATGCAACCTGTATTGTCTTGCGTTCATTCATTCATGCAGGGTTATTTATATTGGTTTTAAAATTAAATTTGAACAAAGATTACTGACTTATTGAATAAGCTACAAACTAGATCCCACCAGATACAACAAACTTAGACAAATCCAAAGTCTTACAAACACATGACTGCATAACTTGTTTCTTTCAGTATGGTCCATCCGTTGGATAAATATATCAAATCCACTGAGTTCCTGTTACTTATTTACCATTTACTTCTCTCTCTGGTGCATCTTTGCTGGACGGTGCTTGAGGAGATCTTACAAAAGTTACCTTGTTCAGCAGGTAAGTGACAATCAGAGTAGACCACCAAACCAGAGTTCAATCCCATCATGACAAGAAGCAATTCTACTGTCCCTGGTTCTCGGAGGTTCAGCAATACTGTGAAGTGGAACATCTAAGCATTTTTATCTCAATGTTTTAACTACTCTTGTAAAGAATGTCATACCTTCAGGATCTTCTTGATGCCATTAATAGTTGACGTGAGCAAAGATCGCACTCTTTGGTCATCATTGATGTAATCAGCATGGCGTACACACATAAACAAGATGTAAGCTGGCAGTCCAGGAATCAAGTTGACAGCCACACCACGAGGCTTTAGTTCTAAAGGGTTTGAAGGGAGTATGCTTTAATTTCAGAAAGGTGGTACAATCTAACAAGCAACAGCAGTTCACCCGCACAGATCTCCAATCAACTAAGGAGCAGATATTTTGAGGAGGATGTCCATCCTAGGGGTAGCTAAGGTTTGGTAGGGGAGCTGTGGTACTAGCTCATCCTCACTGCCCATTTTGCAGGCTGGTCACTTGATTACTCATGCTCATCACTTCTGTGAATGTGGTAAGTGGCGAGTGATGTAAAACCTAAATGTGCAACTGAAACCTTCTGAAGAATGAACTGAGAACATTGACTTCACTCTTTGCTCCAATTACAGTTTAATATGGTGGAGCAATTTATATTTTTGCTGTTGGATATAGGCAGCCAAGTACAGCAGCACAGTGGTTCAATGACTAAACTAGTACCCAGGCCTGGACTATTGATCTGGAAACACGAGTTCAAGTCCCACAGTGGCAGCTGGGAAATTTAATTTAAAGTATTTAACTGAATCACAAATTATTTTCTCTATCATAGGAGGCCTCTCCACCTTCTGGGTCTAGGCTACCTCCCAGCAGAGCAATCCCATCTGTCCCATCCCCTCCCTCCTTATTTCCCTGAATTCCTGCAACCTATTCTCTCTCACACATATCCATTAACTCCACTTTTTGATTCCTTCACCAAATTTCTACACTACAGTGGCCAATTAACCTACCTGAACATCTTTAGGACGTAGGAGGAAACCAGGGCACCCGGTGGAAAACCAAGTGGTCAAAGGGAGAATGTGCAAACTTCAGAGACAGCATTCGAGATCAGGATCAAACCAGAGTTCTTTAAGCCGAGAGGCTAACTGCATCACTACTGATCTGGAAATTAAACCTTGCAATCATCCATCTGGAGCCTGGCCACACTTCTGTTGACCTTCTTCCTGACCATGGCTCTTAATTATCCAGGACAAACTTTTCTTATGTAAATCTGGGTCAGCGGTACCCAACCTTTTGGGCTGGCAGGGTCATATTGTGGTTGGGAGACTATGGACTGAAGTTGTCAGCACTTCCTTGAAAGTGACACAGGAAGAGTGCAGACATGTGCAATGAAGACACTGCTTGCACAAAATTCTACTCTGCATACAAACCTTTGTGAGAACACTGAAGCAGGGAGGGTTAAGGACTGGGTGCTGTTAAAGGTTTCCATCCTACCTGGACCACTACTAGAAGGTCTGAAGCTTCATTTTCAAGTGACAACCAAGTGAATCGACCCAATCCTACTTAAGTGCATACTTGCCTAGAATGAGATTCTTAATAAGCTTCAGCTCGTCATCCTTTTTGTACTCCAACATTCCCTGGAAATCTTTTTCTTTCCTTGGAATATTCACAGGACGGATGGGTTCATCTGTGAGCTGAGCTGGAGACACGTTCTCAGTCTGGCCCACTGTTACAAACACAGATTGTGAAAAGCCAAATCTCCCATGGCATGCTTATATAGAGGACAGCATGCATGTTGTACCATTATTACTTTATAGATATTTTTTAAACAATATGCGTCACAAATAAACACATTTTAAAAATGTTAAAAAACACACATGCATCATCAAGTTATTGCAGTGGAAGTACCAACTGGTACACCCAGCATGCAGGAGACTCTTTTACATTTTAATAGAAGTATTAATTTCCATAGGTCCTTTTATAACTGAGCACTGCTCAGTTAGATCCACTGGGCACGTCATCTGTATAATATAAAACAAAGCTGTAAAATACTATTAACATAGAAACAAAGCACCTCAGCTTCTTCTAGTTCTGGGATAAAAACTTAGGTCACTGTACATGTGTGCATCATTTCAGCTGCTGTTAAAAGTGAAATTTCATTTTTTCAACTCAATGTCCAGAAAAACTCATTGTACACAAACAATCCATTAAGAATACTTAGTCACCAAAATTACAGAAACTGCTCAAATGGACTGTGGTAAGATTCTAATTAGACATCTTACACTTCAGTCACTGATAACCATGTAGAGATTAGTCTGCTTCATCCTGGAGAACGTACCTTCCAGTTCACCAATTTTCTTTGCAAATACTTTAAGCTGCTTTTTCAGCTTCCGGACAGTCTTGTCCTGCTTCTCCAGCTGTTCCATAAGATCCTGTGGTGAAGGGCAGAGAGAATACTGAATAAAGTTGCTCACTGATACGATGTTGCTGCAGGCAAAAATTGCTGACACTCAGAGATGATCAGAATAGCACAACAGAAGCAAAGTGTAGACTGCTGGTTAGCAACAAACAAGCAGAAATCACAGTGTAGCAGCAATTAATTGAGGCAGTTTCATAGAGGTGCGAACAAGGCTGACAGAACAAAAGTCTCAAGATTAATTTTCTGGTTAAGCACAAACTTCATTCTAGGATGGTCATTCTAATTCAGTACGAGCAGATAGCTTTTGATTGTCATAGAGTTATACAGCATGGAAACAGGCCCTTCGGCCCAACTCGTCCATGCCAACCAAGATGCCCATCTAAGCTAGTCCCATTTGCCTGCATTTGGTCCATATCCCTCTAAACCTTTTCTATCCACAAACCTGTCTAAGTGTCTTTTAGACATTGTATTTGTACCCGCCTCTACAGCTTTCTCTGGTAGCTTGTTCCACATGCCCACCACCCTGTGTGTGAAAAGCTTTCCCCTTGAGTCCCTTTTAAATGTTTCTCCTCTCACCTTAAATTAAAATACCTATCGGGGGTACAGTTTTAATGAGCAGCTGGTGCAGTCAGCTTGCCCTTTCCTACTCCATTTCTCAGCATAAGAGGATTAAGGCTAGGTGTGTTAAATCATGCTTTAACATAATGTGCCTCCAAAATGTGCACATCTTTTAAATTCTTAGTAGATGCTTAGAATTAAACTGTCACCTACATGGACAGTTGCACTATTTTAGGACTCAGGTCAAAAGACCACATTTTGATTCAATCAAGAACTGCCAAGATCTCCAGCCCCAAAGATTCAGGGTGTCGTTGGCAAGGCCAGCATTTATTAACATCCCTAATTGTCCTTGAGAAGGTGGTGGTGAGCCGCCTTCTTGAGCTGCTGGAGACCTTCTGATGAAGGTACACCTACAGTGCTATTGGATACGAAGCTCCAGGATTTAGAACCAGCAATAACGAAGGACTGGTTATGCTTCAGATCTGGTCATGCATGCTTCAGCAGACATCCAGTGACCTGAGTGCTATTACAGAGTCATCCAGTCTTCTCGCCTGAAGGTTGAATGGTGATAAGTATTTAGACCCATAACACAAGTCCTATCTGTCCAGATGATGATGCGACTGTGCAGCTTAGTAACCTTTTTCTCTACATTGTGCTATTTGCACTTATATTTGAATTGAACATTGCTATTTACTGAATGTCAATATTATTAGCACAATTATCTAAAGAAAGCCAATTTCTTTTAGATTTATTCTAAATAAATGACTTCTTTCCCCCACTGAGACCAAGATAACAGAATTAAGAATAAATTGCATGTTATAACGCTGTGTTAAAATTGATTGCGATAAAACAGTAAGGTGCTTTGCAGCCACAGTACAAAAGAGAAGAAAACATGGATTTTTCTTCATAGGTGCAAAGGCAGGGCATTCTTCTGTTAGTACTCCAGAATAGAGAAACAGTGGAAAGAGAACAATTTAGGCCAAACAACAGTGGTTTGATCTACATACAATGATCCGTTTGTAAAGCGATATCCTGTAGAACTGATACTTCATGGGGTCATCTGCATATAACTCCTCATAATACTGCAAAAATAGTGGTGAAATTGGTGCAGTTACCTAAATGGTTTCAAAATTATGCCAGTAGCCTGGGAAATAGTAGTTGTTTAACGGGAGTGTTATCTACAGAAAGTTAATCATATTGCACTATCCTTTATTAGTTAACCCTAAACAAACTGGATTTGTCCCGAGATCTAACCAGGTCAGAGCCCTGTTGCAAAAGCAATCCTATCTGGTCATGTACAATCTAAGCTAATTGGAAGACATCATGCATCGTGGATGTCAACAAAACTACTAGAAGCTGCCATAAGATTAATAATGGCACAGATGAATTGCTGGAGTTACCCATTTGTTGCCCAGGTCGATTAAGAGCGTGGAGTCTGCTTTGTCATCTGTGTGACCAATTTAGCTCTGACAAAAATCTAATTTAACCTTCTGCAAGGTACTATCATTGCTGCACAATAAGACACAGAGTATAGCAATTGGATGTCAGTGGTTATAAATAGTGTGTTTGTACAAGTGATTATGAATTAAACATTAAGGTTCCTGCTCATCCACTTCCATAACAGAAACTCCTGTTCAACAATTTACTAACTTTGAGATTTTAAAAGAACATTGTTTGCTGCAGTCAACATCTTTGGGGACAGAAAAACATTCTCATTTGTAGATGCTAAACATACAACCTAGTAACTTGTGCGTTTTGTTCTAATTGAGCCACTGAAATTGGATATCAGAAAAGGAATTCAAGAATCCATTACTACATTGTGTGGTCAGCACATCAGGAGGAATGATTTTATGTCCCTTGAGAACTGAGTGCAGTTATTAGCTGATTTTAGTAATGACAAGTGCAGTGTCAAGTTTAATTTTTCTTTCCAACTGAAATAAGCAGCAAACGATATTTTAAAAAAATGTCCTCTAATCTCATGTTCTATAATCTTAGATCAAGATAAAATCATTTGAAATGAAAGAAAGAAACTAGGGAACTGGATTAATTTGTGTGTTGGCGTATTAAGGAAATAAAAGTGTGCTGGGTACTAATAGGAGTGACACCCAATAGTCCAGAAAGCCTGTTCGTCCAGTGTTACCAAAGTCCCTGGCATGTGCCGAATTAGCAGAGTTTAACTGTATCCTTCTCTTCCTTTCCCTGTGTGTTGTACTAGTCTGTGGCTGAGGGTGCAAGATTACAAGCATCTGCCTCATTTCAGCCAAGACTACTCTCACAGGGATGACTAATCCCAACAAAAGGCCATCCAGTCACACGAGCACATATCCCGATCTCTGGCACAACATACTGGAACACCAGTAGCCCAGTACCACGTGTCACTTATTAAAATGCATAGTTTGGGGAACTAGTTAATGATAACTAATTGAATCAGTTTCAATATTGAATAAGGATGGATTAAGTTGAAGCAGATGCTTTCAGTTATACTCTATGTTATGCATCAATTATATTAATTCATTAAAAAAATGAAAATAAAGTTGTTGGAAGCTGCAGTGTCAACATCCTATTTTCTTCAGATGCAAACAAGAGGCTAAACTGCCAACTTATTTTTTGTTTATTTCCCACTTGCTTTCAAGACATTGCACTGAGTTTCTATATTGGGGAGAGAGTCTGCAAATGAGGTGGCCAGCTGATTGACTCGCTTTGCAATTAGTGATTGCAATTTGTTTTTTTAAACTGTCAATGGACAGAATGGGAGGAGCCCTTTCCTCGTCCTTCCAACACTCGCTGAGACAAAAACCTTCGGGTAGATGCTCCTAATACAGTAGGAGTAACTGCGAGAAGAAATTCCAAATTGACAGATTTCATTCCCAGTATGAATTGCTTTTGTTCTACACATAATCAGTGTCAGTGTGCCAGTTTAGACAAGGTATTTTAATGCCTCATTCGATTGGTCCAAGGATGCCTTTACTCAGACTAAACGAAGAGGAACCTTGGCCATTGGATCATCTCAGAGAAAAAGGACAATTCCATTTCAGGTCAGAGAGAAAGCTTGCAGAATTAGCAAAGATCCCACAACCAAGTGACCAACAATGAAACCGGGCCTTGCCGATGGTCCAAGCTCTAAATAACTGCATACAAAATTCTAAAGCAAAATCATATTATGACAGACTATTAATAGTTATTTCACATTCTATGCATGATGTTAAATGACTAAAACTTACCCCAGGTTACATAAAATCCAAAACATACACACAACTTTGAGATTCTGCTCCTTAGTTAAACCATGTTTTACTAACTAAATTGTAAAATCTAACCCCATTATTGATGTGAAATACATTAGAACGATCGATCAAGCTACTTCAATAATTTGCCTGCATCTCAAAAAGTTCGAATAAATAATTCTGCTGGTGCTATGCATTTAATTATAGTTGTAAGCAAAGTGTTATGGCTTGCAGGCTGTATACTTAGAGTGGTGTCATAAAGGAAATTGGCCTGCTTTGTTGTGTATGCTGTGATGTACATCGTCAGCACTGTTTGACAAAGCGTGGCAATACTTACGAGATTCTCATTGGTTAGTCTGGTAATTTCATGTTGCAGGCTTGCCTCAATCCGAGCCTCCGGTGGCAGCTGCAAGTTCTGAGCCAATAGTTGCTGCTGACGATTTATCTCCTCTTTCAGATTCTGCACCTCCCCACGCAAAATCTCCAACTCATTCTCATAAACCTTTTTCTGGCCTTGAAGCTGAGATTCCAGCAGCCTAGTGAGGGAGGAGGGAAGAATAGAAAAGGTGTTGGTAAAATTTTAACGGTGCCCTTCCAAACCAGCATAGCTAAAGCAGAGTCTGACCATTGATCAGGGCTCAAGGCTTTAAGCTATGACTGTAAGGTTCTTGGGAGAAACTCAAATGTGCGATATCTTTTAAACCTTTCAAAGTGGTACAGACAAATGGAAGAATGAAATATTTACTTCTTTAAAAATAAATTGTCATCACATCTTTACAATCTAACAATTGCTAGGCATGATGGCAGCCTTGGTAACTAATTTCAAAACTCGGGACTTAAAGTAACACTTTGAGAAGGTTTAAATGTATAAAGCAGCAATGTGACAGTAACAGCTTCAAGAAACAAGCTGCTGAAGGCACATCGAAGATTGTGCCTTGCATAGGCTTCAGTTGGCTTGAAAAGGACCACTAACATGGCGACAGTGACAGATTATTACCGCATTTCCAAAACAGAGTTGAGGAACTAGAGAAGCTGAGGCGAGACTGTGTTTAGTAGGTATTTTCTCTTGTAGGAAATTGAAAGGTCTTTCCGCATGCTGCCCATCTTCAATGACCAAATGTTGATATCTTCATTTTATCCTCGTTTAGATTACAGTTAACGGGATTATGAGGCCAGCACTGAGGAATTTATTAGTGATTAGCAATCCAAGTCTAGCACAGCTAGTTCTGGAACAAAGATTCTTTTCACGCCCTGCAATCCACATGGTTCATCGCCAAACTCCGAACAGCTGGAAAATGTACATTTTGCACTCAGGACATTAACGAAGTGTGTCTGAGCAGGATTATTGGTGAGGCACAGTTTTGTGTTGTGGGCTCAGGTCTACCAATAGTGGAATCGAAATGATCCCATTTCATAGGGAGCCGTCAATCTTGGTGAGAATTGAATGCGGGCCAAAGGAACAGGGCAGTGTTCTAACACACACAAACTGGTCCTAGGCACTCCTCCTTCACGTGAAACCAAAATAAATTTTCTATGGTTTCTAAATAAGGAGCAGGAGTAGACCATTTGGCTCTTCAAGCCTGCTCTGCCATTCATTAAGATCATGGCTAACCCTCTACCTCGGTGCCATTTTCCCCACACTAGCCCCATACCCTTGATTCTATTAAAGTCCAGAAATCTATCAAACTGTGCATTGAACAAACAACAATTGAGCCTTCAAAGCCCTGTGGAGCTGAGGATTTCAAACATTCACCACTTCCTTCGTGAATCAATTTCTCCTCAGCCCATTCCTCAACAGCCTACCATTTATCCTGAAACTGTGCCCCTGGACCTCGTGAGCAGAAGCATCTACCCTGTCAAGCCCTTTTGCCTCACGTTTTCCCCATCCCCAATCGCTCTTCAATTTAAATAAAATATTTCTAGTCTTTGAAGCTTTTAAGAACTGCCACCATGAGGGTAACACTTCCCGACCCTTTCCTTAAGATAATTATTCTATAAACAGCAGTACACAGCTAATGTTAAAGAGGATTACATGGTCATCAAGCAGCAAAGGTGCATTACTATACAGCAGACATTAAAAAAGTTTGGTTAGAATTGACAACACACTATTGAATTTATCTTAGTTGCTAGTCTAAGCCTGGTTAATATGGCAAGCCTGACTCCGGGTGTGAGAGCTTGAGCACTTTTCACATTAACATGAACAAATTGCCAAAGCATATTTCTGCACACAGAAAAGGCCTCTGGTTAGTGCAAACAAACAGCAGATCTTTAAAGGCCCTAGGGACAAATGTGGTAACCTGTTGGCTTCTTTTAACCCTTCATAAGCCATCCAAAGCTCTCCATCCTCATTCAGCAACTGGCAGTCCTGTGATGGTCTTCAATGAGAACAAAAGATGCAAACACAAAAAGGGACAAATGATGGGAATGCATATGAAATGTTAATGACAATGATAGTAACAGACAAGATGGAGACACATTAGGACCAACTGAGACTGCATTAACTGTTTATAAACATTGTTTACTGTTTTACATTTCATTCTGCTTTTGAAATGATGTGAGCCTAACTAATAATGCTCTATCAACACCTAGTTATATTTACACAACTTAGCATAAAGCATTTTCAAAATACTTCAGAGGCATACTAGACAAAATGGACACCAATCCAAAGGAAGATGGTCAGAGATTTGGGCAAAGAGTTTGGGTGCTTAAGGAAAGAGCAGAGGTTAAGGAAGACAAGAGATATTTAGAAGGAAGTTTCAGAGATTTGGGCCAAGATAGTAAGAGAGCCATTAAAGGTGCACTCACTGACAAACACAATTTATATTATGCTGGTTTTCTTGCCTTGCTAACAAATATGCAATCAAAGAAATACAAGGAGAAGCAGAAAAGGTCAAAGTAAATGGAGTAGAGAACTCTGAAAGGGAGTTTACAAAGTTTGAGAAAAATAATCGCCAGCTAAGTACTGGATCATAGTAACGTACTTGGAAACAACTACTCAAATATCAAGTGAGTAATTTTTATATTAACATGGATTTTCCAAGTTAACAAATCATAGTACTGGGTGAGGTGTAACGATGGGATGAGGGTGAGAAATAATCCCTGGTTCCACAGAAACATTATAGTACTTGGCGAGAATGGTCTGGTGCTGTTGTCCTATGGGTATTTGTTGGAGGCTCTGTTCCAGCTGGTATCTGTGGCCTTTGTAAAGCAGGCTTCACACAGACTATAGGGGAAAGAAATTAATTTCTTCCAAAAATTTCCTGAGTTAAAAGACATATTCTTCCTGATATTGTTAAAATAAAATCAAAGATCAGGATCTATTTCTAATATATCAGATTCTCTGTACCAAGTGTTTAAATGAAGATATGTACTCAGACATTCATTGTATTTAACAAAATGAAAAAAAAACACTCTTTTTATAATATGAATGCTGACAACTATATTCCTCTTCACGTACTCTGATACTAGAATACTTTTGCATATCAACAAGCAGAATTAAGAAGTTATATAAAAAAAATGAAGATCTTGGTCAAAGTGCTGCCTGCTGATTGGTTAAAACCTCGGCTTAAGTTCCTGCCTGACTGGAAGGGAAGGGTGACACAAGACAAACTATAATCACACAATGGGTGCTAAATCCTTATCCACCCACAGACTCCACACTGCCAATCCCAATCCTGGGACACTGAAAGAGATTCCCATCTATATGAGACCTCCCTCTGCTCCAGGTCCAATTGAATTTTGGGCAGTGCACTATTATTTGGCCAACAGCAAGAACTTTAAACATACATCAGAAACGCTCAGAGGGAAAAGAATTACTTTTTGTTTTGGGAAAAAAAACCACATGCTTGTTTTCCTGACCGAAAGAACGCAAAACCTTTTTCTCTTCAGCCTTCCACTGGCCTGGGGATCTCCCTATTGAAGTGATTGAGCGGCACTTTGACATTCAGCATCTATGATGCACCAATAGAGACAGTGACAGCCTGCCCAATGGGACAGAGTGACTCTGTCCCTGCCCAATGGAGTCCACAATGTTGCCTGCTCACAAAAATAATCCCAGTGATGCAAATGCAGAGTAAAGTACAAACAAAGGAAAGATCTATCAAGACCCTAGATATAATCATCTGTTGGCTTATTTTAACCTCAGATGACCTACATGCAGAAAATTAGGATTCAGAGTTACAGTAGGATTCACTGTCTTTATCTCTGACCATGGAGCAGGGAGTGTGGATTAGTAGAGCCAAATTGCAAATCCTATACTTTTTAAAATCAACTTTCAGGTTACTTTGCTATGAAATAAAATCATTTATTAATTCAGACAAACTGCGGTCATGAACACAAGGCAACAGATGATGCTTTTCTATTGCAAAACCCTCTGAAGTTAGAGTCCTTCTAAAGTAGGTCATCAATTCATATTATCTTTTAAAAAAATCATTAATCCATCATTAAAAAGAATGCAGTTTATTGTTTTACTATATAATCTTATCTCTGACCCACTTCTGTGGAGCTTCACTCTGAGCTAGATTGTTTAGTATATGACAAGGACAGTGGCTGCAACTTACAGACACATCCGCCATGCTGGTGTGATCCCTGACACCCCAAACACAGACTACGCCTCAATAAAGTAGGAAAATTCTCATTTAATTCTTTTTTTTCTCTCCCTTCCTTTCCTGAAGTCTCCGATTCCTTTGTGGGTACAGTTCAACTAGTTTGTGATAATTCACACAGGAGCAGCTTGACAGCAAGATTCAGCAGGGCAACACATCACAGAAAATCACAATCCTAGCCTCAAACAACATCCATACTTGTGCACCTCCAGTGGGAAAAATCAGAAGCAGGAATTCTGGTTGGCTTCTGAGCCCAACTACAGCTCCTCTACTCCTTCACCAGACCAACGTTCCAACCTGGAATCATCCTGGTCTCTATGGCTCAACTAAACAACTCCCACATAAGAGAAACCATTTTCTAGTTTTACAGTTATATCATGAATTAACCTAAACAGCTTAATAACATAAGCTTTCCACACAACTGCATTAATTATGAAGATAGCATTTTAAGAAATTCCACCTAAAAGATAATTATAGTTTTTCTTCTGACTTCTGGCGTACCTGCATGCCACATATATGAAGCACGTCTGTAGCTATTAGATTTCTAGACCTTATGTTTTATTCAGATGTTGACCACTAGACATTTATGCAACTGGTGTGCAATACAAGTTTGTGGGGAACTATATTCTACCTGGCATTACAATCTTCCGGTTACCTAAGTTTGTGTAGATCACCTGGAAGTGGTTTACATTTTCTCTACCAAGTGACTGGTCTTTTTTCTGGCTCCAGTGCTGAGCCAGGCCATGCAGCTAATAATTGACAGTATCCTGGAATCGCACAGATCTGCCTGTCTCAAATACTGAATACATCACTCCAAGCTGCCAGCCACAGCACTTAGGTGAGCCTCTCCCTTAGCACAATGGCCAGATCTTCAGCTGAATGGTAAACAACTTGGCTTGTGGCTGCCCGATTCCCTGGAAAGTTGCTCTAACTTGGAGCAGGTCCTGGGAACAACCTTCCCCCGGGAGATCAGTTCCCAGTCAAGCTCAGAGATCTGGAGCAGATGGCCTTTCTGACCATTACCAAACCCCAGAACCACTCTGACAACAGGTTACACCTCAGCCCCAGACTCACCACCAATCAAAGCCTTCAGGGAGATGTAATGTTTGTGAATGGCTTCAACATTCAAAAACCAAAGGGAATTGGATTTTGAAAATCATTAAAATATATTTAAATAAAAGAACATTTAAAATCATTGGGAAATATTTAAAACTAATTAAATCCATTTAAATTAACACAATTTAATTGAAAAGAAATTCCTTGTCTTCTCTCCACAGCTGCTTCTTTGCAGCAAGAGAACAACCCACTACACCAGTCCCAGCTCACTCTGCCTGAGATGGTGGGTATGCTGTACAAGGAGAAATAGAGTCACTTTGGCCTCTGTTTTCTAGCGTTTAGGTGATCTCATTGAAACTTTTAAAATTCTTACTGGATGGATTCAGGGTGAACGTATCTCCTGGCTGAGAAGTCTGGAACCAGGGGCCATCTAGGACTGAGACGAGGAGGAAGTTCTTCAAGCAGAGTGTGGTGAACCTTTGGAATTTTCTACCTCAGTCACTGAGCTCATTCAGAACAGAGTTGGATAGTTTGCTGGATACTACTGGAATCAGGGACATTGAACTAGATCAGGAAAGTGGAGCTGAGGAAGGTGATCTTGATGACTGGCGGAGCAAGTTCAAAAGGCTAGATGGCCTCCTCCTGCTCTTACTTCACAGAAGTTTGTGTCCCATCACTTCAGATTAGTTTATTGCCACATACACAAGGGTGCAATGAAATTCCTTGCTCGCATGAAGCTCACAGAGTAAACAGTGTACATGGTAATAATAAATACAGCAATAAGTACTGTGACAAGTGTAGAAACAATGGAATGGTGCTATGTATAGTAGTGTCAACTAAGGTCCTGCGAAAAGAAATGCTAAAGAGACAACAACGGAAGAGGTAGAATTAAGGGTTCGAGAACATGGCAGCAGCAGCAGGAAGGGGATGTGAAAGCAATGGGAACTCCATGGAGGAGTCTAATGGCAGAGTTCAGTTGTCCTGAGAGTGGCGATGTGCTGTGCCAAAGTACAGGCCTTCCACCTTTGCTTGGGATTAGAAAAACTACCCGAGGCTAACAGCAGCTAAATAACAAAATCTGGGTTTTTATTATTTTGTAGATTAATTTCACTTCACACACATAGAAAACACCTTTTCCGATTCCTCTCATCATTACACTTGCATCAGAAAGCTGCATTTATTAACAACTTCCTCTGCACTTACTGCTGGCTTTAGACTCAGAGTTTAGAAGAGTGGCAGTTTTATAGAAACATTTGAGCTCCTGAAGGTGGCTGAAGGAATAGAAGTCAAGAGAGCATTTCCCTTCATTGAGGAATCTGGATCTAGAGCGCATCGTTTCAATTTAAGGGGTTGCCCATTTAAAAATGAAATTAGGAGGAATTCCTTCACCTGGAGGGTCAGGAGTCTTTGCAAATCTCTACCCCAAATACCGAACTACAGGTTAGATTGACAGATTGTCTTGGTATACAGGGTCAGGGGTTATAGGGAACAGGCAGGAAACTGGAGTTGAGGCCACCGTCAGACAAGTTATATACTTATTCAATCATGAAGCAGATGCAAGGGGCTGTACAGCTTATTCCTACCCATATTTTTATGTTCATACCTGTTGACAGGTGAACAGCTAAATAAAGCTCAAGTTCCCCAAAAAATCCGTATTATTCATTAAGTTGTTTCGAAGTGTGTGTGGAAGGGCAGTCACAATTCAGAGCTACATGCAACAAATGAGAAGTTAATCAACTTGAACCTTTAGCTCACATCAGACCAGTGATTTCACAGTAGGTTACCTTTTCCAGCATCATAGCCAGAAAGCCTATTAGAAATTGGGATGTTAACTAGCCCAGAATAATCAGGGCATTAATTGAAACATCAGTTTAGCGGGGATGAACGGCACAGTTAGCGCTGCTGCCACATAGAACTAAGATCCCTGGTTTGATCCTGACCTTGGGTATTACTTCTGCAGAGTTTGCACGTTTACCCTGTAACTGCATGGGTTTCCTCTTGGTGCCCAAGTTTCGTCCCATACCCTGATTACATGCTCGTATGTTAATTGGCTGTAAATTGCCATTAACTTAATTAAGGGTTAAAGAATCAAAGGGGAGTTGATGGACATATGTGAGAGAGAATAAGTTGCAGGGGGACAAGGAAATGCAGGGGGGGGGGGGGGATGGTGAGGGGAAGAGGACCAATGAATCAGTTCCTCTGGGATTCAGCAAGGACCCAATTGGCCAAACGTTGGGTGGTTGACACGTATACACCCTGTTCCATTATGCACAAGATTATGCAACACCTTATTGAAAGGTTTTAGTCTCCCATGAGTCATAAGCGTACTAGTTCATTCCCATTTGGCCACCTCTACAGGTACATAAGAAAGCATGATATTCACAAGTATGGTTCCTTGTATTATAACCAGAAACAAACCAAACTGGTTATCGAAGATTCC
This sequence comes from Pristis pectinata, assembly GCF_009764475.1. Classification (NCBI taxonomy): domain Eukaryota; kingdom Metazoa; phylum Chordata; class Chondrichthyes; order Rhinopristiformes; family Pristidae; genus Pristis; species Pristis pectinata. The sequence continues at coordinate 15,011,881 of NC_067432.1, forward strand.
TTTAACAAGCAAGATTACATTACAGTGAGTAATGTGGGATTCAGTGAGATTTGGCAAAATACAATGAATTTCAAAACTGAGCCAAGTCGTATGGATTTTTATGAAAGTGCTCTCCATACCCTTGCTTGGAAATCCATTCCCTATCATTACTTGTCGGCAGGTTGTTCTCTGCCTCTGGAATTTCAGAGGCCAAATGTGGGACATGTTGCCGCTACCAAATAATGCTTACTGCTGTCAATCAGGGATGACTTTGTAGGCACCCATATCCAGCGAAGGTCCAAATCTACAAACCACCTTGATAATTCGTTTTCAGGGTCTTTTTAAAAACTGATTTTCCAAATAAGTAAACAGAATCATTAACCATGGCTCACTGCAGTAATCACTGAAATATATCACTTTGTTATTTGAAGTAAAAATTAGCAAATGAAAGGCCACAGACAAGGGCTACTTTCTGTCACAAGTTTTGCAAAATCTTAAACTTTCCCCAAATAATTAAATTTCATTTTAAATTAATTTATCCTCTCAAATATATTCTTGTATATTTTATAACAGAAGTCTAAAGAAAGTGCAAAGATCATTGAATTCTGTTCACGGTATTTTTAAAGTGCAATGCAAAGCCATTGTCATTCACAAGAATCACTGGCAGCACTTCTTTCTAAAATCTAGTTTAGTTGGGACTTCAGCAGTTAGGCCTTAAATGTGGAAAGACATTACTGTAGCAAGTTCAAATACCATTCCTTTAACTCTACCAAGGTAGCTATGCTCTGTTGAAACAACACACAAGATGCCCAAAAAACCACTGTTTTGAAAGTTTAGATATTAACTTAATCAATCTGAAAGTTCCGTATTTATTATCAACCTCCAATTGTCTAGATGTTGCTATGCCTTTTCTGTGAGTCAATCACATTCCAAATTTATTTAAATGCTTGAATTTAAACTTCCAGCTGCCATACTAAGATCTGAACTTGTGCCTCCGAATCAATGGTTCAGACTTCTGCAACCTAATTATAGTCCTGCTGTAATCCCTCACAGGCTCTTCTAAAAAAGGAACTTCACAAGGCCACTGGAGGTTCAGTTTTGGTTTCTGGGTGCGTGGATTTATGGAGGAAATCCCCTTGGCTGTGCACTGTTTGAGAATTTGTGCACATTTAGCCTGATTGGCAAAGTAACTTTTCTAAAACAAAAACTGCAGTGACTAGTTGGGATTTAGAATGCATCGTCTCAGTGGTTCAATTGCAGCTCAAAAAAGGGATTTGCACAAATACTTGATGGGGAAAAAACCTCAGTGATGTAAGGAGAAAACAAGGAGAGGGACTGACTGGGTTACAGTCTCGAGAGGTCGAAGAGTTTACTTTAGTGCTCTAGTCTCTCCAATTCCATGAACTCTGGCAGTAGCATTGGTTCTATAAATAAAGTAATATTTATTTTCCCTTAGACTTATGGATTAAAGAATGAGAAATGATACTTCAGGGTGGACCACAAATAGAAGACTCTGCAGCTTTTTTATTCTAGTGCAGATTTATCTGGATGATGTAAGCAAAGGAGTATTATAATATTGAGGGAAAAGTGTACAATATTCTAACTACATCACTGGACCAGAGATAATGGTATGATGCTTTTGATGTTATGATTTATTTTAGGAAAGGAACATGTAATCATCAGCTTAAAATTTCAAGAAAAGAGCAAGCAGAAACATTAGGAATTAGACATTGGATACAGCAAAGTCTATGAACCCTGACGACATTCCAGCAATAGTACTGAAGACCTGTGCTCCAGAACGTGCTGCACCCTTAGCCAAGCTGTTCCAGTACACCGACTGTATAACACTGGCATTGACCCGACAACGTGAAAAACTGCCCAGGTATGTCCTGTCCACAAGAAGCAGGACAGATCCCAAACCTGTTGAATGAATATTAGTTAGTATTTCTTTATTTAACAGGTTAAGCAATTTCTTTATGTAAAGGGTTGTTGTGGCACAGAATAGTTTGTGACAGGAATGTTAAGCCAGGGGGCCATTACAACTTTTAACAGGAAACTGAATAAGTGCCTGATGCAAGGAAGTTAAGTTGCTACAGGGGAGTGGGATGTGTTTTGCAATCTTCCAAAGAGTCAGCATGGTCAGAAGGACCAAATGGCCTCTTTTTAAGCTTGGAACCTCTGGGTGTATGGAACAATTAAATGAACAATTCCCTTTCAGGAACAGAGATTAATTTTCTACTAAGCTAATTTATTTACCCACTATATAAAAAAAATCCTAGTGCATCTCATCTCTCTGCTCTGAATTTATCCTGGGAATGCCTCTGAAGGAATGTTAGGACGCTGGCAAAACAACTCATTGAATAACAATAGTGATGCACTAAGCTCCAGTCACAGATATTGCACAGGCTTTGCATGATAAACCACAACCTCATTTTTTTATATATTTTCAACTATACTAATTATTCAAAGGAGTTATCTCACAATAATAAAGTGACAGACTGATTTCCAAATCAACACAAACACTGATCATTGTGAACCAGTCAAACAAATCTAGAAGGACAATACAGCATTTTAAACAGAGTTACAGATCTCCTGCCCAAGTTTAACCGAGGTGTTTCTTTCAGGCATCCAAGACTCATTTAATGTTACTGAATCATGACCATGCAGTACATTAGCCAAGAACTTTGTACATCTGCACAAAGCAACACAATTAAAGTGGAACTACCCACTGATCTAAAGGGAATCCATCTCAATTAAAGCCACATGATCAAAATCCAAGATTAGCCTTTAACATGAGGGAGCTGGATACTTAACATTGTGACTCCTCCAAGTCAAAATAGTTCATTTACTCAACCAATCAGGGCACATTTGTTCCTTAGTAACCACACAAGCATCAACCTCCAGACTATTGAACCAGGGTGATACAAGACGAATACCAGATATATCTGGTAAATCACACAAGATATCCTCCAACAGAAATCATCTGCACAGGCAGGTAACACTTCCTGCTTTTCCTCTGATAACATTTGAAGAAGCCTTCCTACGTAACTCAATTACACAGTACTACAGTCAATATATTGTACTCACGAGAAATCTCCCATCTCAACTCTATTCATGAGTGTTCCACCTCACTCTCAATAGTTACAGTTTTCTATGTTGTTGATTCATGCTCCAGATTACATTGAATGGGCATCAGAGCACTGATGAAAGTGTGATGACAGATGGAAGGACAGAGAAGGTGGGTATGTCACACAAGCACATGCAATTATTCCATCTTTGCCTAATGGCCAATTACCTGTTGGTTTCCTTGAGTCCGAGGAATGCTTGGGTTATTTCTCCTTGATCCTTCATTTTCCGCACATCCTCCAAGAGAACCATTGGCTCCGTCATCGTCTCCTGCAACAAGAACTCATTGAGGATTCTAGCAACTTTTACGACAACCACTTTAGGAGTCCTCTGCTGACCAGAGCAGTTTCTCCAAAGCCAAAACACCCAGAGTGGTGAATGGGACATGGTTTTTTGCAATGATCTGAGACAAAGCAAAACTTGTTTATATAGGATTAAGAAGTTAAACAGTAATTAGTCAAGTCCGCCCTAAAAGTAACAACCTTAAAGCATGCTGGAGGAAGTATTAATTTTACTCTTGTGTCTCCTTCACCCGGTTTGTGGTGCAAAGTCATTTTTCCAGACCCCAAAGACATACAATGGGGTATGTTCCTTCTCTGTCTCTGCCCAAGGTTTCAGCTGTTGGATACTGCACTTTGCACAAGGTGACAGCATTAGTTGTGTTTATACTTGCATCAATATTTTGATGCAAATCAGTAACTAGAGTAAAGTATACTCTGGTATTCTCTTCCCATCATAAAACAGAAAATGCTGTAAATCCTCAGCAGGCTAGGGTTCATATGTTGAGAGGGAAACAGTTAATATTTCAGATCAAATGACTTTTCCTAAAATGTTAACTGTTTCTCTTTCCACAGATGCTGCCTGACCTGCTGAGCATTTCCAGTTTTATTTCGGAGCTGCAGCATCTGCAGTTTATTTGCTTTCACCGTTCTCTTGAGACCTCAGAACACATCACCAAGAGTGCAGCAGCAATGCATTGTGAAATGCATTGTGACACAAACATTGAGAAAATTTGTTTTCTAAGGTATCTGTTTAGTAGACTTAAAAATCTTAATTCTTTCCAAATTAAAATGCATAAAATTTTTTGAAACATTTGTTTTAGTGATAATCCGTACTTTTTAAACTTTCAGCACAAAGCCATCGTAGAAACAGGTCTCTGAATTAAACATCACTCCGCTTGATGCTTGCCTCTTAACTGAATGTTAATAACTGTAGTAAAGGAACAGACATTCCTCTCATCCCAGGTTTGTCCATAGACTGGATCAAACTCCAGGAATTTTCTTTAGCTGCCTGATCCCTCATCCTACCTGTATTGGGAATCCCATTTCTGGCGAATCCTTGAGGAAGTTCTCATGGCAGCGCTTGAACTGCTGTCGTTCACTCCCATGCTCACAGTATAATGAACCATTTATGTATTTAAAATGCTGACATTTTCGACCCTTTTAAGCTTTTTAAAGAGATATTTACTGCCAATGAGCATTGTTGAATAGATGCCCTTAAAATCTAACTAATCCCAGTAGGACAGGAAATTTGCTACCTATCCCCATCCTGGGCTCTATCCAACACCAACCCCTTGCCAATGCAGTTGACTATTACGAATCCTCTTGGGTTGCCACTTACTTACATTGAGCATTAACAGGAATTAAACCTGCTGACAATAGTAAATTAGGATAGCATACAGGGATCATCTATCCCACCTGAATCTCTCAATCTTCCCAAAACTGGACTATACCCTTGCCAGTAATCCCCTCATTCCAAGACAGAGAGGAAAAATGGTACAAATATAAAATAGTTCTTCATTAAAGTACCAAGGTATCAATACAGAGACAGGTTAAGGTTAACATTTACCTTGCTCTCCTGGAGGTGAGAGGTTCAGAGGAAAAACACAAGACAAGAATTAAAACATTAGAATTAAAACGTTAAAGCACAATTAAAATACTACTATGAAAAAGAATACAAAAACACATTACAGGCTTATTAAACAACAAGTTCTAATTTAAGGTAAACAGAGTAATAAGTAATTTAAGCCTCAGTATTTCCTGTCTGCCCAAGCTTCAAATACCTTGCAAGCCATGGCTTCCTTCTGGCTGACCAGTTGGGATCGCAGTATGAGAACTTCCTCCTTACGAACCTCCAGCTCTTCAGTTGCTGCATTCAGGTGGTCAAGTAGGACTTTGTAGGCAGGAGAACCAGGGGCAGTGGCCTGAGGGGTACCCTTGTCCGTCAGGGCTCTGTGCAACTCGTTCAGTTCATTCTTCAGTTTCTTATTCTCTGACTCCAGTTCTTGCCTCTGTGAATTAAAACACAAAATAGACAAAAATCATCTTCTCTCCTGATAAGCCTTTGAAATTCAAATTCCACTAATTCTTCAAGCTTCATTCATTCGCCAATATAAGTGGTTGAAAAGGTTTCTACAGGCATTTGATGAGGTGGGTGACTGATGAAGCTGCAACACAAACCTACTGGTCAGGTCAAATAATTTTGAAGACCCTGCTGTTTTACACAGAACAAGAATTTTCACAAACCTACTAGGAATCCATTCAGTACCTGTGACAGAAGGGATTCTATTGACCTAACTTGAAGTCCGGAGATCAGAAATAGTGATGTACACTGGCATCAGGTGTTGTTTAGATGCAAAGACATGTTCATTCGAGATACAATGAAGTTCTTTGGCGCCCAGTAACCACAAACAAACCAATGGTACATGGTGGACCAGCAACTGCTTCCTGCCATCCTTGAGGCCAGCAACTGCCAAGTTCTGCAGCCCACAAAGCCCAAGGTGTCAGGGACAGGACCTTTCACAATCCACACGGTGAAAAGGTGCTTCCTCACATGGTTCACAGCTATAGAAAGCAGATAGATTGTGGATTCAGATTCAGCAAAGAGAAAGAATCTGGGCTTGAGGCGGACACGATGTGGGCAGGATCATTCAACTCAAAGATCTACCCCAAGCCTGACTCCAAGGTTCCCCTTTAAGTATTGATGAAGCAAACCTGACTTGCTCAGAGAAAATTTGCCTCCTCCCAAGTGGTCTATGCCACCTCAGGGCTGTGCAAGCACAGACAATGCTTGCAGAAGTGGTCCAGGTGTGCCACACACACCTAGTCAGCTCCCAGCATGACTTGCACAGGAGGGTCTGGGAGGAAGATGGAGGATTTCACAGGATGTGTGACAAGCCCCTGATTTTTTAGGTCCACATTTTTTTTCCATGGAATTTGTATGAGGAACACAAGGTTGCACACCACAATGGAATTGCTAGACTTGCCCACTCAGTCCTTGTTATCTGCTGATCTGCTATGTGCAGACCCGCACACTTATGAGGTCACCTCAGGCTCTACTTGAATCTTTTCTAACAAACACACATGTACATGGAGCAACCAATCATTGCAATAAATAATGATTAGTTTCCAGACCACCACTGTCAAAAGAATTCCTACTGTGCATGTTCCAACAGAGTGGTTTCAGCTTACACAGCTGCAACTAGTGATTTCAAAACTAATCACTGCTTGCAAGTTTCAATAGAAGTAGTTTGGTAGCTAATATCATTTATTTTTAGGTATTTAAATGTTTCATTGTGTTTTTAATGTGAGTTAATGGTTTTAGAACATTTCAGTTGTGTTAAGTATGAAGGGAGAGTCTCACTGGTAACCGGCAGGTAAACCATGCCTCTATCCCTCACGGATAACGAGGAGTTGGTGTACTCTTTGTTCACCAGCGGAAATCTGATTCACTGCCACCAGATGGTGCAGTTGGTTGTCCTTCCCCGAACTTTCAGCAAACGCCATTGCGCACAGAGCTATGGAAACGCCGCCTTCAAGCTGGCAATGCACCACAGACACTCGCCTGCCCTGGCACTCAAGCCAGATGGGATTCAAACCAACAGTTCTACTTCCCACAGTTTTGGCAGCTGCTCAGTTTGAACAATCCCATTCATTTTTCAGAAGTCTGAAAATTCCGAACAGAGCAAAGACAAAATAATTTTTCAATCACGAACGGATGGGTCACACTAGAGACATTTGGACTGAGTTTAATCTTTTTTTTCTATTATTCAAGACAAAGAAGAAACTTGCATTTATACATCCCTATCCAAACCACAGGAGATCCCGAAGTACTGTACAGCTACTGAATTATTGATGAAATGTAATATAGGAAACATGGCAACCAACAGGTGCACAACAAGCTCCTACAAACAACAAGAGTCACAGAGTTATACAGCACGGAAACAGGCCCTTTGGCCCAACTGGTCCATGCTAACCATGGAACCCACCAAACAAGTCCCATTCGCCTGCAATTGGCCCATATCCCTCTCAACCCTTCCTATCCATTTACTTATCCAAATGTCTTTTGAATGTTACTATTGACCATTTTTTCCGGCAGCTCACTTCATACACCACCCTCTGTGAGCAGAAGGTGCCCCCAGGTCCCTTTCAAATCTTTCACCTCTCTCCTTAAATCTATGCCCTTTAGTTTTAAGTTTTCCTTTCCTGGGAAAAAGACCATGTGCATTTACCCTATCCATGCCCCGCAACATTTCATATATATCTATAGGGTCACCCCTCAACCTCCTAAGCTCCAAGGAATAAAGTCCTTGCCTGCCCAACTTCTCCCTATAACTTAGGCCCTCGAGTCCAGGCAGCATCCTCTTAAGTCTTCTCTGCACTCTCTCCAGTTTAATGATGTCCTTCCTATAACAGGGCGACCAAAACTGTACACGGTATTCCAAGTGCAGTCTCACCATCACCTTGTACAACTGTGACATAACGTCCTGACTCCTATACTCAATGCCCTGACTGATAAAGGCCAGCGTGCCAAACACCTTCTAGACCACCCGGTCTACCTGTGACACCGCTTTCAGGGAACTATGTACTCATACTCTTAGGTCCCCACGATCATAACCTGATCATCTGTTTTAACTTTAAGATTTGCCAGGTAATTACTGGCCGGCACACCAAGGATACTGGCTGAGGGAATAGGCAGCACCTCAGCTTAAAGTCCCATCCAAAGGCTGACTGTGGCCACTGGCCTTCGTTAAAAGGGAAGATTCTGCCCACTCCTCACATTCTTCAATCCTTCTGTCTCACTGATGTGAGCTCAAGGCTGCTGATATATGGACGCTCAGACGCAAGAGCAAACCATTCAGCCCTTCAGTCTGTTCTCAGCCCATCAGAGGAGGTACCATTATTTGCAGCAGATGAACCTGATTAGTTAGGAATAGTGGGTGTGAGTTTTGCCACAGCGGCAAAATTAGCAAGAGTTGGGGGGTTAAATTGGCCCCTGTAAATTTCCCCTAGTATGTAGTGAGTGGTGAAATTTGGGCAGAGTGTATGGGAGTGCGGGAAGGATAGGTCATAGATAAAATTAGTGGGGAATAGGATTAGTCTGTGACCTGCAGACTCGATGGGCTGAAATGTCCTTCTGTGTGGGAAGGAAGTATCGAAGTAACAGTATGAAATCACCCCATGTTTAAAAACATCAAATTGAACACCATAGCTCAGCTCAATACAACTAGCCTGCGTCAAACTGGATCATTTCTCAGGAATAAGGTCCTTGATTGCAAGAAACGTTGGATTGCAAAATAACGCCTTGGCTCGTGACTGGTAATTGCAGTGTCTTTGTTCTCAAATGCCAGAGTGCGGGCAGTGATGTGGGGTTGCCGCTTCATTCTTTGAAGGGCTGTTTAAGTGCCACAGCTGAATCCAATGAAGCAAGCAAACCCAAGGGGAATAACTTGCTGAGACTTCAACTGGTCTTACTACAATCCTCTGGGCTTGAAATCAATCCATTATAAACCTTAAAATCTATAAAGCCATACAAATCAACCCAGCGCTGAATCAACTGTGAGAAAATGCTATTCCAAAGGAAACTTCACAAGGAGGAAAGAGGGATGTGGACTATGATATAAAGAGGATAGAGAGACACAGAAATCACAAAAAGGATTCAAGACAATGAGAAATATGGCTGTGGAAGACCATTCCTAAAGCAGAAGCTGTGAGATTCTGGGCTAATCATTCAGTTAGTCCGATGTGTTACATGGAGTATTATACAGATCCTTATATCATAGGAGAAGGACATTTTGGCCGATTGATTCCTTGCTGGCTCACAGAGCAATCCCACTTCCCCACTCATTTTCCCTACAATCTATGACGATCTATTCCCTCTACATCCCCATCAGGCTAGATTATACCATTCACTAACATACTACAGACAACTTACAGCAACCAACTAACCTGCCATGTGTGAAAGCACATAGGACTGATGTCCTAAGTGCCATTAGACCAACTGCAAGCAGCTTATAGGATGACAAATGCTGATCCACTTTACATTGCAAAAAAAAGCAAACTGCAGTCCATATTTGTTGAATCTCTATCAATATAACAGCTCTGATGTTATCTGCAAAGAAATCACTCCAACCACTTGGTGTTGGCAAGTACCACATTAAAAACCTCATACCTGCTTCAGTTCTATGGGAAGAAAAGTCAAAAGGTGTGTTGCCTTTGTAGGGTAGTTCCTGACTTCAGTGGGGAAATTCCCTGTAATATTTTAACCACAACATCACACAGGAAGCATTTCTCTAATGGGAAAATGACCACAGGTTCATAGGCTTCAGGAACCAGCGACCGCTCCTGACTTTTCTCACCTGAGCAGATTATAATAATCGAAGCATCATTTCCAAAATGAAAGTATATCATAAGCATTTTAAATGTTCATTGGGAGGCCCCTCAGGAAGAGCCTTGAGGGCACCACGATGGGCAGGAATGTCCAGATGGGGTAGAAAATCAGCCACGATCTTCTCCCCTTCAGGGAAGGAAATCTGCCATCCTTACTTGTGGAAGAATATCAAACTGGTGGCTATTGTTTAGAATTGGAGGGTTGTCTACATAAGACAGAGATGAGCCGAATTTTTTTTTCTCAGAGGGTTGTGGATCTTTGGAACATTCTTCCACAAGGGGCAGTGGAAGCAGAATCTTTGAATAATTTTTTTATGGCGGCGGTAGATATATTATGAATACGTGAGGGGGTGAAAGATTCCTAGGAATAGGCAGGAAAACAGAGCTAAAGGTTACATTGCGATCAGCCACGGTGATACTGAATATTATATACGTTTCCAGGCCCACCCTTGTGGTCAACTCTTAACAGCCCTCCAAGATGTTCCAGCACACTATGGTTAAGGGAACAATTCAGGATGGACAATAAATTCTGACCTAACCAACAAAGTCCACATCCTGTGACTAAATAAATAAAGCAACGAGTATGGACAGGCTCCAGGGGTGTCTACTCTTACTCCCATTTCTTCTGTAACTTACTGAAAAATCTTGAGCATCTGTAATCCTTGGTCCGATGACATCAGTGTGGGACAAATCAGGCAGAACTATTTTTTGTAGCAACACTTGCTGCTGGGTGAAGCCTTGTCGATGAAGCGGAGCCTGGGAAAGCTTCCATAACTCTCCAATTTCAATACACAAAGGAATTCTTCCAACCACTAGCCACATCCCGACCCAGCGGAGAACATCCTACTCTCCGAGGAGTCACACACCTGCAGGAACAGATCGCACCCCGAGGCCACCTACCTTCAGAGATTCATATTCTAGTTCAGCGCCCCTGGCTTTAAGCTGCTGTTCTTCTGCTTCCTGGTAAGAAACAAACAAAATTGATTGATCGACTGAGTAGAATGGAATTTATCTGACACAACCTTGTTATACAATTCCTTCATGTCCGACCATTAAAGAGGTACAGCTTACACTGTCCTCCCAAGATTTTCCCCGGTCACAGGAATGCACAAGAACCTGCTCTCCATCAGCCCCATTGCAGAAACCATCTCCCTCCCTCCAAGCTCTATCCATTTCAGCATTCACTCAGTGGGGGCTTCAAACTCATGGTCAGTGAATGTCAGTGTACTGAGTGACTACTTAAGCCCTGCCTGGGTACGGCTCTGTTCCAGTTTAACCCATCCTTTTGACCGGGGTACTGACAACTGCATTATTCTGCATTCTGTATTGTTTTACCCTGTACTACCTCAATGCACTGTGTAATGAATTGATCTGTACGAACTGTATGCAAGACAAGTTTTTCACTGTACCTGACAATAATAAACCAATTCCAACTGAGTTCTATAAACAGAATAATCACAGTAAGGCATCATCAGACCCAAATACAACCCTAGCCCTTGTCCAAATGGAAGAGCTCTTGCAAACTGCAGCCAGTAGGAGGCAACGGTGTTCATGTACAGAGGTTGATTCAGACCCCATTGGGAGTACGGAGTTCTGCTCCACAGGAAGGATGGACTGACCTTGGAGGAGGATGGTGCAAATTCACTGAACTGACTCCAAGCTTAAAGGATTAGACTTTGGGAATGCCAAATGAATTTGGTGCATTACCTTGGGTTTGATCGATTGAGGGGTGATCTGATGGATGTATTTAAACCAGTAGAGGGGGACTGGGTAAGGTAAATGCAAGGAAGCAACTGCCTGCGGTGGAAACCTTCAGAACTAAGGGTCACTGCCCTAAACAGTGGGGTCACTCAGGAGGGAGCACCTGATCAGCGGGGAAGGGGAGATTCCCCCCTCACCACCCATCCAGTGAACGATGGGCCACTGATATTATTGTGATAGAGAATGCCAGTCATTCTCCTTAACTCAGTGACAGTATCAAGTGGATGAATCAAAGATGGATCTGAGGGGCACCCATGATCTAACAGATAGAATGGGTTCAAAGGGCTGAGTAGCCTCTTTCCGTCAGGGTAAAAATAAATTGGTGAAGGAATCAAACTGCACTCTCCTTGTTCGTGTCTGCAACAGGAAATCCCAGACTGACCGAGCAGAGCCCAACAAAGCCAGCCAAGGGAGAGAGGCTTTGTTACAGGTGCAGTACACGTCATCAAATGCTCTCCATCATTTGATGGGAGACCATACAATGAACACCCAGCTCCTCCAAATATGTGGAGCTGCACTTAGGACAAAATGATCAATTTCCTCTCTCAGGGTCAGCACAGACACAATGGGCCAAATAGCCACCCTGACATCAGAATATTTCCTCTTCATACAAATGGTTCCATATCAAAGCTTCACTCAGACTAGCGGCCAGTCTGGCTCTGACCATTACCTTTTTGCTTCGGAGTGCCTGCTCCTCCTTTCCGTCCAGTTCTTCCTGCAAGGCCTGTTTCTCTTGCTCCAACTCGGTCACACGCTTCTGTAGTTTCAGGAACAGGGACATATCCAAAGCTCCTTTCTGTTCTGGAAATTCCTAAAATAAGCAGAACATTCTGGATAAAACTCTGCACTGTCTGCCCTTCCTTCCCTGAGCACCGGGGTATTAGGGAGTGAAGGTTTTGCCAAATTCCTGCTGGTTTACCAACTGTGGACAAACACACACACTTCACATCCTTCCCGTCTTCAAGCTCATTTTCACTTCAAATAGGATCAAGCCACAGAGAATCCATTTCAATCCTGTAAGAAGATTATCTGGATCCACTGTACAATCCTTCATCAAGAGCTGTTTAAACTAAAGAGGACGTTAATATGTCCCAACCAGTTACTTTGCACTTTGGTTAGCTATTCAACAGATCATGCCTGATGTACCTTAACTCCAGCACTCTCTCTAAGTCACCAAGTCCCTTATTAGGGTCATAGAGAGATGCAGCACCAAAATAGGCCCTTCAGCCCACTGAGTCTGTGCCAACCATCAACTACCCAATTTACGCTTATCCTACATTAATCAAATTTTTTTTTTACTCTCTTCAACTCCCTTCCCCCCCACCCCCCTCTCGACTCACCTGCATACCTGGGGCAATTTATTCCAGCCAATTAACCAAGCAATATACATGTATTTGGGATGAGGGAGGAAACTGGAGCATCCAAAGGAAACCCACACAGTCACGGGGAGAATGTATAAACTCTGCACAGACAGCACCCAAGGTCAGGATAGAACCCGGCTCTCTGAAACGGCGAGGAAGTGGCTCTGTTCACTGTGCTGCACGATCATCAAAGATTCTAGTGAGCTCCAGCCAAGAAATTCATCCACGTTACACATGTGCAAAAGGGTCACCGATTACGGTACGGAACAAGGGAACTTGCAGCAAATTTCATATGGTCCCAGTGACCAAGGAGTTGCTGCCACTGATCACCAGTTGTGCACTTACCATCACACACTGAGGCAGCAGTGCTTTGAAAACACAGTTGTTCTGGGAATGGCCAATGACAGTACTACAGGGAACAAGGTGACCTTATTTCTCACACAAAGCTCCAAAGGAACATTGTACTGGAGACAAAGTCATCCCGTGCATGAACTGAGGGTGAAAATCAGATTGTTGGTGCAAGGGTGACCTGTGGCCAGAGGTGACCCATCAAATTTCCACGATTCAGCACGGAAATTATCGCAATCCCTTTCCTCTCTGGAAGGATGCAATTATCGGGCAAGTAACACTAAGAACAAAAAAGTGCCACATCGCCAGAATTCGAGGCTTGTGCACACTGAACCTTCCAAGGGTGGAGTAAATACAAATCTCCGAGGTAGAACAAATAACTTCTCATCTCCATCCAAAAGGAGAATCACTTTATCCTAAGCCTGCAACCCCAAGTTCTGACTCCACAGAAGTTCTGACTCCCAGCATCTACCTTGGTGATCCCTTCCGGTTCCCCTCCATCAACTTTACTTGTCATGTCCTTAAAGAACATGAGAAAATTTTGTCAAACATGATTTCCTTTTCACAAAATCAAGTTGATTTGGTTTAATTATATGAAACCTTCCTATACAATTAGCTATTTCTTCTTTGGTTATTGACTACAGCACCTTGCCAACAGTAGATGTTAATCTAACTGGCTTATCGTTTCCCATCTTTTATCTTCCTCCCTTCTTGAACAAGGGAGTCACATTTTCTAACCCACTGGTACCATCCAGAATTCAATGAGTTTTGAAAATCTTCAACCAATGGATGCACTATCTCTGTAGCCACTTTCTTTAAAACCCTGGGGTGCAGACCATCGGGTCCTGGTAACTTGTCTGCCTTTAGTCCAGTGAGTTTTCCCCTGTACCTTATACCTCATGATTGGGATCCTTAAAATTAAAACTTAAAAAACTTTATTTACAGCACGGTACAGGCCCTTCCGGCCCAACTAGTCTGCGCCACCCATTTAAACCCACATTAATCTACCCATGCGTCTTTGGAATGTGGGAGGAAACCGGAGCACCCGGAGGAAACCCACGCAGACACGGGGAGAACATACAAACTCCTTACAGACAGCAGTGGGAACTGAACCCTGATCGCTGGTGCTGTAATAGCGTCACACTAACCACTATGCTACCATGCTACCCCAATGATGAGTTCCATGCTATTTGAAACTAGCCCATTTGTTATCATCGGGATATTTGCGGTGAACTGAGTGATGAAGACCAACGCAACTAAAAAAAAAATCAGTTCAACTTAGCTGCCATTTCCTTGTTTCCTGATGTAATTCCCCCGCCTCATTCTCTGGAGGATCTACATTTGCCTTAGCTTTTTATATATATCCAGTGTTTACGGTTTGTTCTGATATTAGAGTCATAGAGTCATACAGCATGGTAACAGGCCCTTTGGCCCAACTGGTCCATGGCGACCAAGATTCCCATCTAAGTTAGTCCCACTTGCCCGTGTTTGGCCCATATCCCTTCTAAACCTTTCCTATCTGTGTACCTTTCCAAGTAACTTTTAAATGTTGTCAATGTACCTGCCTCAACCATTTCCGTTGGCAGCTCGTTCCATATACTGACCGCTCTCTGGGTGAAGAAGTTTCCCTTCAGGCTCCTGTTAAACCTCTTTCTTCTCACCTTAAACCTATGCCCTCTAGTTCTATTTATTATTGTATTTATTATTACCAAATATACTGTTTACTCTGTGAGCTTCACCCAAGCAAGGAATTTCATTGCACCCAATCTGAATCTGAATTCTTATTCAGAAATTTGGGTTCTTTGAAATAAACTGACCTGAAATTTGTAAACAGAGTTGATTGTGCTTCAAAATTGCATGATATGGGCTGAGATGAATTTATCCTTTGAGCTTTGATTCTATCAAAGCTGCTTCTGAAAGGAGCAAGTTTGAAAGTTTTCTCTCAAAATCAATTTTCTCCTTCCTTCTACCTCTCCTCATGGGCAAACCCCTCCTCCCAAAACTCCACCTTGTGAACCTCCATTGAGCAATTCTCCCTCTCAGGCAACTTCACATTTCCTGGTTAAAGAAAGCAAAACTGTACACAAAACTCCAGACGTGTCCAATCAAGGCCCTATATGATTGATTTAAACACCGGGATAACATACCTTTCTTAATGGCTTGGAGTACCCCTGTGCAAATTCATAATGTGTGTACAAGTTCACCAAAATCCTTGCAAATACGAATAGTTCCCATTCCCTTCACCTATAAAAGATACTTATCTTTTCTATTTTCCCATCAAAATGGATAATTTCTGCACATTATATTCTACCTGCCAGATTCTTGCCCACTCAATCCAACTACAAACCTTTGCAGTCCGACTGCATCTACCTCAGAGGCTGCATTCTTGCCTGGCTTCATCCTGAACACCAGACGCTCTGCCCTTTCAACTCAGTCACTGGTAAACATCTACCCAGCTGTGGCCCAGTACTTACAGAACCATCACACCTA
Organism: Pristis pectinata; assembly: GCF_009764475.1. Classification (NCBI taxonomy): domain Eukaryota; kingdom Metazoa; phylum Chordata; class Chondrichthyes; order Rhinopristiformes; family Pristidae; genus Pristis; species Pristis pectinata. Next base: position 15,027,614 of record NC_067432.1, read on the forward strand.
ACCTCACCTTTCACCAGATTGGTCCTGGTTCTACCTCAAGGCAACCTGCCCACGAAGAATGGAACCTACCTCCGTCCTTCTCGTCACATCCTCCGATTCTCCGGGCTCCGAGGAAAGCAGGGAGTTGTAGGTGTATTCCGATTCATTGCTGCTGTGGGTCGAGTCGGTCCTTCTGTGACCAGGTTTCGTTATGCTCTGTAAAAAGGAGTGTGTGAAATTCCCAATGAGGAACTTAACTAAATCTGGGGAACTCTGCCTAGCGTACATGGGGTTTGTGGAGCTACCCATGAGACAGATCCCGAAATCTCTCAGGTAGGTCAAGGGTGGGGGGAGATGTGGATAAAGAAAATAAGACTTTTTGACCAATAGTGTTCAAAGAAACTCCGTACCCATCATGCTCCAGGCGTGCATGATGTGTCAGAACAAGTCACAGAAAGGTGAAGATTGCATTGGAAGGGACCTGCAAACCATCTAGATTCCAATAAAATTACAGGGTTTTTTGTTTAGAAAGAATGAAAGTAGCAAGACAGGGTGACAAGGCCTTGGAAAAACAAGTCCAATGGCAAGGCTGAAGTTAGGAAGTGAAATTGGGGTCGGAGGAGTGGGATACATGGAACATAATGGCTGCCGGAAGCTGCAGAGATGGGAATGGAGCAAGACCACAGTGGAATGGAAACAATGGTGGGTGTTCAACAGGAAGCAGCTGATGCTTGGGAAAGGGACACTGTGCCATTGAGGAGGATGTCTGCAGTTTATAGGATGTGAAAGGAGGGAGGCCAAAAAGTGATCCCACTTCAGTGGTAAAGTCACGGTCAGCTATTTGCCTGGAGTTTGCTGCCACTCACGACCCACCCAGAATGACTCCATAGCCAAATGCACCGACCCCGCTTGCGCCATATCCAGTGACAAGACCCCGAGCACCGACAGAGCCTCAAGAGATGCGGTGGAGAAACCCCAGCCAAAAAACTCCCATAAAGGCTCAAAAAACCTCAACCTCAGCTTTGCTGACTGTCAAAACTACCAGCATTTTCAGAAACATTGAAAGACTATTAAAATTAAAAAGAATAAAACCATTGGAAAAAAAAATTGAAAATATATTTTTTTAAAATATAAAACAAAGGGGTTCTTATCTTATTTCCTTTCTTACCCACAGCTCTACAACTCCCATTGAAGTGGGGTGGTGGATGCTATGCCTGGTGTACCCCGGCACAGGATCGGAGACCCAATGCCCCATCATCAATGCTGCAGTCCTAGCACCATGGAGCTTCTGAAGCAGATGGGACAGCCTAACCCTGAGCAAAACCAAGACTCTGTTTTAGACAACGTGTGGAACTCCTGCATGGAACTATCAGGATTTTCCAGCAAGATCCAGGCCATTCACACGAAGAATTTCTCTTTGCTGCAGGTCAGTGTATTTAAGATACTTACAACTAAAGACATTTCTTCTTTCAGGTTATCATAACGCTCCTCCAGTCTGCAGAACTCGTTAAGCAAAGACTGATACCTAGATCGTTCATCATTAAGGTCAATTTGAAGTTGTTTGGTCTCTTCTTCGTTCTTTCTCTCCATTGATTCTGAAGAGTAGCAGAGTATTGTGAGAAGCTGAACTTACTCACTGCACTGATACAATATAAAGTTATTTAGTGAAGTACATGGACACAGCATTTGCCAGTGTAAGTTTGATGACAGAGCATCCATGTTAAACTTTATCTTAAACGTAATGACATAAAATATGATGTTGTAGAGTGCTATTGTATGGGACAGGACCTTGACGTGGGCCTTGAAAGGCATTAATCAGACAATACAGATGGTACACAGTAAGCCTCACACTTCAGCTGCAGCTTCACCCTCATCCAATCCCATGTGAGGGAGGAGAAAGACTGCAGATCCTGGGCTACCCCCTGCATCTCTTTGAGATTCTAGCTCAAGACTACAGTTCACAAATCCTTGTGAACAAATCACCACTCTGCTGCACCTTGGAGTAATCCTCTTTCTGATGAAGATGATTTAACTGGCAAGAGCATTTAGCAGGTATTAAAGTTAACTAAATTCTGCAGGAAAAGACCTATGCACTCACTTTGAGTGGTTAGACAGAGAAATCTCAACTTTCAACGCGAAAGATGAGATTGACTACACTCATTGTCGACAGTAGTTAAACGATTTTGGCACCAAGGAGTCCTAATAAATCTGGTCAGGAGAATCCATCCTGGGAAACTAATGCCAATGGGGATTGGGGAAGATGATTTTGTTTATTGGGAGACCAAAAAGTCCTGGGACACTAGTGGGAACTCCTTAAGCCAGTGTCCTAGGCATGACTACTTTCAGCTTCATTAATCAATGACATTCAGTATGTCAAAGTCAAAAGTGGGGCTGCCTATTGATGATTGTGCAGTTTCCTTTTCACTTCCTCATATTATGAAGCAAAGCATGTCCACACAACACAAGACCTGCGTTGGTAAGTAGAAAGGAATATTTATGGCAGACATATATCAAGCAACAACAGGACAACCTGACCACCCAACATTCAATGGCATTAACAACGTCAATCCTTCACTGGCATCTAACCAGCAGCATGTTAGATTGTTCTGGTTATGTGCAGTTGCATTGATGCTCAAAAACTATAGGGAAACAGCTGCCCTATATGGCATCTGCCCACCAGTCTGGGCAGCCTCTCCTTCCATCAACAATGCACTGTGGAACCATCTACAAAATGCACTGGAGCAACCCAACAAGGCTTCCTTGAGTCACTTCCCAAACCTCAACTACCTAGAAGAACAAGGCTAGCAGATACATAGGAACACCAGCACCAAGCTTCCAGGTGCCCTACAAGTCACCACCACCCTGACCGGGACATTAGTTGTCCCTTCACTGCCATTTGGTCAAAAGTCTGAAACTGAGAGCACACCAGCACATTGGTTGTAGTGCTTCAATGTGGCAGCCCAGTGCCATCTACCCAGAGACATAGTGCCAGACCTGCGGTGGTGTCGAGATACCAAAGTGCGATAAACAGAAAGAGTAACAACAAAACCAACAACAAAGAACACACACAAGGAGCAGGAGTTGGCCCACTGATCCCTCAAGCCTGGCCCACCATTCAATACGATTGTGGCAGATCTGCCTCAGGCCTCGACTCCTCTTCTACGAGTCCCACTTAGCCCTCAATTCCCCAATCTTTCAGAATCAGATTTATTATCACTGACGTATGTTGTGAAACTTGTTGTTTTGCGGCAGCAGTACAGTACAAGAATTTATCCAACTCCTCTGTAAATACCTTCAATGGTCTAGCCTCCACAATTTCTGAGGGTCGAGAATTCCAGAGATTCACCACCCTGTGGTGAGAAATTCCTAGAAATTCCTCCGTTTAAAATGACACCTTATCTTGTAACCACATCCCCTCAAGACTCTCCCACTGGTGGAAACATCATAGCATCCATTTTGTCATACTTCCCTTTAGATCTTTAATGTTTCAAATGAGATTACTCTTCATTCTTCAAAATTCTAACTTCTTGAGACATTCATGATAGAACAACCCTCTCAGTCCAAGAATTAGTCCAGTTGATCTTATCTGGAGTGCCTTCAATGCTAGTATTTTCTTTTCTAAATAAGGGGACCAATAGCATAGACAGTACTCAAGGTGTGGCTCCATCAACACCCTGCACAATAGTAACAGTGTTCTCTATATTTAAACTCTAACCCTCCAGCCAACAAGGCCTTCTTAATTGCTGCATCTAACTTTTTATACCCTTCCATTCCTCTGAACACCACTCATTTGCAGTCTCTCTCCATTTTGATTTCACCTTCCAAAGTCCATGACCTAACACTTTTCTACATTAAGTTCCATTTGCCAATATTTGTCCACTCACTCAACCTATCCAGATCCTACTGCAGAGTCCTAATATCCTCATCACAGCATCGCCTCTCACCTATTTTTGTGTCATCAGCAAACTTACACAGTGCCCCCTCCTCTGTCATTAACAGAGACAGTAAATAACTGAAGGCCAAAGACTGATCCTTGGGGAATTCCACTACTGACATCTGTTGTTGGGAAGATGCTGGAGTCTATAGTGAAGGATGCAATAAGAGTCTTACCAGTCTGTTAAAAGACCCATTTATTCTGTCTTTTGTTAACACGTTTGAGCTCTTGTGCACTAGCCTTTTACATGGCACTTTATTGAAAGTCTTCTGGAAGTCCAAAATCACCATATCCACAGGTTCCCATTCTCCTTAAACTCCAGCAAACTTGCCCAATGTGATTTTTCTTTCATAAAGCCATGATGACTTGGGTTGATTGCATAAATCTTTTCTAAGTGACTAGCTATTGTATACTTGACTAAAGACGCCAGCATCTTCTCAATAACAGGCCTATAGTTTACAGCTATACATCTCCCTCCTTCTTGAATAAGGGCATTGCATTAGTGGTTGTACCCTACCAAATGAACTGAATTTTGCAGAGCTTCACCCAATGGCTCCATCATCTCTGCAGTCACTTTCTTTAAAACTTGAAGGCAGATCATTGAGCCAGCACTGTCGTTGGTTCATCCTCAATCCAAACAAAAAGTTTAGAATATTTTAGAGTTTCCTATTACAGAGAGATGCCTATCAAAAACCAGCTTAAGACCATAAATACACCGTCTGCACCTGACCTGACACCAGAAGTCAGTCAAGAGCAGAAAAAAAGATGGAGTTTTAAAAATCTGTGAAGGACACATTCTCAAACTGTTGATTTTCCTGTGACATTCCTCTTCTATGGGACAAAGTCTATTGTTGCGATCATACAGTCAGATTCCACCCTTTGAACTTGGCTACAATGGAATCCATTCCCCACGGTATTTCAACTAAATGAGCCATGGCAGTATCACCTGTTATCTCTTTCGCCTGCTCCTGGATTCGGCGATTCAGGTCTTCTTTCTCATTCTTCAGCAAAGCATTCTGCTCTTTAAGCTGGAACACCACCTGGAGAGGAGGATAAGAAAGGACAATTTTAATTGTTTCGCCTTTGTTGACTGCGAACTCTGTACCACATGATAACCGTCATACTGCCTTGTAATCCTGATCTCCCCATTCTACTGAACTGCCACTAAACAGTATTTGAATCTCACTCGAGGAAGAATGGAAATCTATTCAGCAATAAAAAAAATAGTATAATCTTAAAGTAAACTAGGGCAGTCAGTGCATCAAGAAATGCTCCTGTTGTGTAATGAAGGAACATTTCTTAATATTAACTTAACTTTTTGAAAGCAGTTTTATTAAAGATCCCACACAAGAAGCGGTGCTGAAAATGTAGGGAACCCTCACCAGATCAGTTTCCTCTTTGTATTTATCTGCACTTTCTTCAAGACGTTTCTTCTGAGCCTGGGTTTCCTCAAGTTCCTTACGGAGTATGGCAATCTCCTCCATCAAGCAGGTAATCTTGTTGGAGGATAGTTTAATGCTTCCTTCGTTTATACGCAGCCGATCGACCTCAGCCCGCAACTTCTCTGTCTCGTTGGTGTACGTAGTCTCCAAACTCACCAGCTTCTCCAGCAGCGATTTCATCTCTTTAGTCTACATTGAAAGAAAGGAGCCAGTGAACAGCAGTGAGAATCAAAGGCCATTAATTCAGCCGGGGAGTAAAGCCACAAGGGGCTGACTGCAGAAATGTGAGAAAGGCTTAGAGGAAAAAGAAAGGTCATGATATACATCTCTGGACAGAATGGAAGGGTGAACATATAAATATCTGTGGGGAGCACATAAAACACAAATATTACCTAACAGTCTACTGCTCACTGGCATATAGAGATTACTCCCATTTTGCAATAAAAACAGAAAATGCTGGAAAAGCTCAGCAGGTCAGGAAGCTTCAGTGGAGACAGAAGCAGGGTTAATGTTTCTGGTCGAAGACTTTTCATGTGAACTCTTAACTCTGCTTCTCTTTTCACAGATGCTGCCTGACCTGCTCACTGTTTCCAGCAGTTTCTGTTTATATTTCAGATTTCCAGCAGCTGTAGTTGTTTTGATGTTCATTTTCCTTCACCCCTATTATGGCAGTCCCTGCCCCTACAAAGCAATCCAAGTGAGAAGAATATTGCAGCCAAGACGGTCAAACATGTGTGCTTTCAACAAGGGCCAGTGTCGATGACAAGAGTAATAGCCAAGCTTCGTACTGCCGGTGATGCGATTACATTAGTCAGCATAAGGTGGTACATGTGTAAAGCAAACACATACAGGAGTACTGCCCAGTAGAGGCCAAGCGAGAGCCCACAACTCATATACAGCCTCCCTCACTGATCATAATCCTCAGCCACTCATGGTCACTCTAACAGAACTGCTACATTACAGTATGGACATAATTTTAAACCATCCAACAGTGGACTGCAGCTAACTAACTACGATTTTTTTTTAGTGAAATTGATTGCAGCTGTACACTGAATGCACGTTAGCTGTACCTGGTCATTGACTTTGCACTGCAGCTGCACGATCTTGTTCTCCATGCCAATATTGAGGGTCTTGTAGTGTTCCACAGAGCGAGCTTCAATCTTCAGCTTCTTAAGCTCGCGTTTTGCCATCATGCGGCGATAACAACACTGCAAGTAGACGATGGCGTGGTGCGTCCTGCTGTACTTGCGCCTTGCTATCCAGCCCCGCAGGTGCTTCTGAAGAATGATGGCTTTTTGTTCCCGGAGGATCTGTTTGGAAAAGGAAGCGTTTTAAATGGAGATGTGGAGCTGCAGCCAAAACTTTAAATTGGCTGCATACAGTCAGTAGAGGAATTAAAGGATTTAGCCAACCACATTCACAGCTACTCTTCACGTCTGCTGAATTACTTCTGAAATGCAATTTAGCCACCAACTTTTGTGCAGTTTGAACACATGAAGCAGTAAATTAAATGACTAAAGATAAAAATTCCAGAAGTACTCTGCAGGTCAGGCAGCATCAATAGAGAGAAAAAAAGGGGATAAAGAAACTGAAAAGGTAACTGTTTCTCTCTCTCTCCACAGACGCTGGCTGACCTGCCGATAATTTCCACCATTTTCTGTTTCCATTTTAGATTTCCAGTCTCTGCATTTTTTTGTTTTCTAATCAAATTCAATGATTGGCCTGGTGATCTCTTTCTTGTTATGTTGGTTTAAAAACTTTTCTGGGGTGCTGGAAAAATCTTTCAAAACAAAATAAAAAAATCTCACAACATTTTTTAATGTTGCCTTAATAAGTGTGTTTTAATTAGGGCAGCTTACCTTTAGAGGTATTAGATCATTTCCAAAGAGTGGGACTGTTTGCCCATTCTACATCAGGAACAAATGAGCCAGGCCAATAACCCAATGGATCCACCAGAGTTTGGAAGGAATCCACAAATACAGCCACGGTAGCGTAGCGGTTAGCGTAACGCTATTACAGCGCCAGCAACCCGGGTTCAATTCCGGCCACTGTCTGTAAGGAGTTTGTACGTTCTCCCAGTGTCTGCGTGGGTTTCCTCCGGGTGCCCTGGTTTCCTCCCACATTCCAAAGACGTACGGGTTAGGAAGTTGTGGACATGCCATGTTGGCGCCGGAAGCGTGGCGACACTTGCGGGCTGCCCCCAGAACACTCTATGCAAAAGATGCATTTCACTGTGTGTTTCAATGTACATGTGACTAATAAAGATATCTCATCTTGTCTTATCTTATTTCCAATAACTTTGAGTCCAAGTAAATTATCCATGATTCAAAGAGATTGAGACACAATTTGGAGCCTTTTAACTGAAGTATTTGGCTTATATATTCATCCTTAATTATTCCATTATTATTGCAAGGGCATGCATGTAGTACTTAGAAATTAAGTGCCTTTTGTTGGCAGCTTAACTCCTACTTACTGTAGATTGGCTGCAAGAAAGCCCTCTTATCTAAATTCACTCAGCACAAATTCTTCCAGGTTTCCCATACACTGAAAAGTCACAAGACTCATTTTTTCCCTCCCAATACCTGCCCTCAATAAGGTTGCCTCTTGATATGCTTTGTTAGTGTGCCTTTCAACCTTCAAAGAGCCAATGAACGCAATGGGGATGAGGAAACTTTGACAATTTAAACTCAGGAATGCACCGAGATAGACACTAGTCTTTAATATCCAGATTCATGTTGCTGGGATAAAAGTCTCTTTTCCAGGGATTAGCTTGGGCACTTGTGGACAAGGAGCTGCTTGGCAATCCTACCCACAAGCCACATGGAAATTATAAAAATACCTGCTCAGTTTGGAGGCTCTTCTTGAGCTTTGGGTCAAGGTATATCGTTGGGCAGAGTTGAGCGAGATTTTCTCCCCAAGCAACCCTGATAAAGAGGGTTGGCTTGATGTTACCAAAATGGAAAATGCATTTCATTCGGCAATACACACAAAATGCTGGAGGAACTCAGCAGGTCAGGCAGCATCTATAGAAGAAAATAAACAGTCAACGTTTTGGGTCGAGACCCTTCATCAGGACTGGAAAGGTCCCAAAATGTCGACTGTTTATTTCCCTCCATGGATGCTGCCTGACCTGCTGAGTTCCTCCAGCATTTTGTGTGTATTGCTCCAGATTCCAGCATCTGCAGAATCTCTTGCCTCTTCGTCTTTCATTCACCAATATCATCTCATGTCAACATATACAGCAAGAACACAAAAACAGTGGGATAGCCCTATTTAACAGCAATTTCTTCACATAACTGTGACATAGTGTTATCACTCTAAGTTGTAACTATATCCTTGTTGCTTTCTGCTTCTCCTTATGGACTTCATTCTGAACCATGAAAGCATTTGCAATAACTGCAATGAAATAAGTTATGACAGCAGGTACTCACAGCCTTGTATTGTTGCCTTCCCCGGAAGCCTCGTACAAAAGACTGGATAACAATGGTTGCTGACCGGATACGTAGGAACTTCTGCCGAGCAGCATACATACGCTGGTACTTTTGGATGAGGACTGCTGCCCGGGTCCTGCGGAGGAATTGAGCATAGCTGGAACACAACAAAAAGGGTGCAGTTATTGAAAGCTTGAGAGGGGCAAAATACAAGCCTGACAAGACAGATTTAGGTTAACTGTTTAGTGGTGTACAAGGACAATTGACGTCCAGGACACTAAGAGAATTCTCCTGCTCTTGCTTAACAAGCCTTAACTTCAACCTGAGACACAGTTTGGGCTTTGGTTTAATGTATCCACTGAAAATAGCATCTCACACTGTACAGAGCCTTCTCAGTATTGCCTGACACATGCCTGAACCCACAATATTCTGTCTTATCCTCGGCCAAGGTCAATATCAACACTCAGGAACACAATCAACTGCATCACTACTGCAACATTATGGATATAAAAGGAGTGAATATTGGTATTGGTTTATTATTATCACTTGTACCAAGGTACAGTGAAAAGCTTGCCTTACAAGCCGATCATACAGGTCAATTCATTACACTGTGCAGTTATGTTGAATTAGTACAGAGTGCATTGATGTAGTACAGGTAAAAACATTAACAGTACTGAGTAAAGTGTCACAACTATAGAGAAAGTGCAGTGCAATAAGGTGCAAGGTCACAACAAGGTAGATCGTGAGGTCAGAGTCCATCTCATTGTATAAGGGAACCGTTCAATAGTCTTATCACAGTGGGGTAGAAGCTGTCCTTAAGTCTGGTGGTACGTGCCCTGAGGCTCCTGTATCTCCTACCCGATGGAAGAGAGAATGTCCCAGGTGGGTGGGGCCTTTAATTATGCTGGCTGCTTCACCAAGACAACGAGAGGTAAAGACAGAGTCCAAGGAGGGGAGGCTGGTGTCCGTGATGCGCTGGGCTGTGTCCACAATATTCTACACCGCAATGAACACCAACTTAGTTCAAATTTGCTAAACTTTTCAGAGCAGGTGAGGAGAGGAAGGTTTTAGAAATAGAGTTTCTCGTTTATTTTAATGGCAGTTTGGGAAAAAAAGGTGGGAGGAAATTCTGAACAATGGAGCATGCAACACAGACATCCACACCACTGAGAACAAACAATCAGTTTCACAAGTTGGTCAACACTAATGCTATACTGCACTCAATAACAGCATAAAAACCCTTTAGATCACTAGAACCTGTCATGAAAAGGCTTGTTCTGACTCCAAATGAGGAAAATTTTGTGAACTCTCCAACCAGCTCAATGAATCAAAATCCTGAGGCTGCAGAAGGAATATACAATGCAATATATTTCATATCTGATCAATATACTATCCACTGAACACAGCTTTTAATGAAATATTCATTGGAGAAAGATTCATTGACATTGGCAAAAACAAAGTTGAAATATTCATGAGTTAACAAATGAAATTAATTATTTATTGCACGTGCATTGCCCTGCCGTCAACTTGAGTTAGGTTGTCAGAGTGACAAAAAGTTATCTGGGGGAAAAAAGTTTTGAGAACCAAAGTAACTGAAGCTTGAACCTCTCCCATTGTGGCAAGGTTTCTATCTAGCAAGTTCTCGATAATTCACTCTTCTTCCATTTAGATCTGAATGAGGAGGTGTTGTAATGACTCTCCTCCTTGGTTCCTATACCACATAGTCGCACACGGGTAAGTTGGATTAATTCAACCTCTCTCTCGGTGGCAGTTCTGACAGCTCCCACACGAGGCTGAACAAACACCTGCCATCCCTCTCTAAGATGCAACCAGTGTGGCTCACGTCAAGGGGAAACTTGTTGATTTGAAAGGTGTCATACCATCTGGCCTGGTAGCCCCGCACATATCGCTGGATCGTAATTGCCGCCGATCGCATACGCAGATACTTCTTCCGCTGCAACCAGCTCCGAATCGTCTTCTGGATCCTGATACAGGCTACACGGAGCTTGTCAGCTCGGAGCTTCTCCAGGTAGGCCACTTGCCCAGCGCGAAAGAAAATCTTTGTTTTACCAAACTGATACTTGTCCTGGTCCTAAATGAAGAGCATAAAATTAGAACAGTACGTTAGAGACGGGAATGTTTTCAACCAAAAAAAAAGCCTGAAACAAATTAACCAAGCACGTGGTGTGAACATCTCCTATCTGACCAACTAGAAAGTCACATAAATGACCTTAATTAATCAGCTTAATTAATCTAATGGGGTAAGATTTAACAAGATTGAACTCTTGCACAATACCTTCACAGCTCTTGAATTAAACCAAGAAATCTCTTGAAGAGGTTTTAGGTTTAAACGCTTTCATTTCCTAGTTCAATAAATTATGTACTAACCCTGTCTTCAGCCAAAATACTGAGGGTACATCATGAACAAATGTGTGGCATCTCTATTTTAAATCCATCAATCATGTACCAAGCACTTCTCCTAATGGAATATTCATTCAAGGAGGATTCACAAACACGAAAGCATATGTGCACATTTTCACAAGATCACAAGACAAGGGAGCAGAAGCAGGCCATTCGGCCCATCGAGTCTGCTCCAAGGAAAAGGGAAAAAGAAATGGGGTGGAAAAAAAAACTATTCTAATCCCATTTTCCAGCCTTATCCCCATATCCCTTGATACCCTGACTATTTAGATATCTGTCTATCTCCTCCTTGAACACCCCCACTGATCTGGCCTCCACTGCTGTGTGTGGCAAGGAGTTCCACAATTTCACCACCCTCTGGGTAAAGAAATTTCTCCTCATCTCTGTCTTGAAACTGTACCCTCTAATTCTAAGATTGTGCCCTCTGGTCCTGGACTCGCCCACCAAGGGAAACAGCCTAGCCACATCTACTCTATCCTTTCCTGTCAACATTTTAAATGTCGCTACGAGGTCCCCTCTCATCCTTCTGTACTCCAGTGAGTACAGTCCAAGAGCCGACAAACGGTCATCATACGTAAGCCCTTTCATTCCCGGAATCATTCTCGTAAATCTCCTCTGAACCCTCTCCAACGTCAGCACATCCTTCCTAAGATGTGGGGCCCAAAGCTGCGCACAGTATTCCAAATGAGGCCTCACTAGTGCCCCGTAGAGCCTCATCAACACTTCCTTACTTTTATACACTATACCTCTCGAGATGAATGCCAACATAGCATTCGCTTTCTTAACCACCGATCCAACCTGGTGGTTAACTTTTAAGGTATCTTGTATGAGTACCCCCAAGTTCCTTTGTACTACCGTACTTTCAATCTTCTCTCCTTCTAGATAATAATCTACCCGCTTATTTCTGCTTCCAAAGTGTACAACTGCACCTTTCTCAACATTGAATCTCATCTGCCATTTCCTTGCCCATTCTCCTAAACTGTCTAGGTCCCTCTGCATCCTTTCTATTTCCTCTATGCTCCCTACTCCTCCACTTATCTTGGTGTCATCCGCAAACTTAGCCACACAACCATTTATTCCATCATCCAAATCATTGATGTACAAGATAAAAAGGAGCGGCCCCAACACCGACACCTGCGGCACACCACTAGTAACCGGTAACCAACCAGAACGAGATCCTTTTATTTCCACCCTTTGCTTCCTGCCAACCAGCCAATGCTCCACCCATTTTGCTACCCTACCCATAATTCCATGACCTCTCATCTTATTAATCAGTCTCTTGTGAGGCACCTCATCGAAGGCCTTTTGAAAGTCTAAATACACAATGTCTACCGCCTCTCCCTTATCCACCCTACCTGTGATTTCTTCAAAAAACTCCAATAGGTTGGTCAGACAGGACCTCCCCTTCACAAAACCATGTTGACTAGGTCCAATCTTGCCTTGCGCCTCTAGGTATTCGGTAACCTCCTCCTTGAGGATAGATTCCAATAATTTTCCCACCACTGACGTCAGACTAATAGGTCTGTAATTTCCTTTGTGCTGCCTCCCACCTTTCTTATACAGCGGAACTACATTCGCTACCCTCCAGTCCTCCAGAACCATGCCAGAATCTATCGATTCCTGGAAAATAATCGCCAATGCCTCCGCTATCTCTACAGCCACCTCCTTCAGAACCCGGGGATGCACCTCATCCGGTCCAGGAGACTTATCAGTCTTAAGCCCCTTTAGTTTTCCTAGCACCTTCTCCCTAGTAATCTCAACTGAACTCAGTTCCAATTTGTGAGACTCCTGACTAACCGGCACATTGCTTATGTCCTCCACGGTGAAGACCGATGCAAAATATTCATTCAATTCCCTTGCCATCTCACTATCGTCCATTATAATACCTCCTGCACCGTTATCAATTGGTCCTATGTCAACCCGTGTCTCTCTTTTATTCCTTATGTATTTAAAAAAGCTCTTAGAATCCTTCCGAATGTTGTCCGCCAGCTTCCTTTCATAACTCATCTTTGCTTTCCTAATGACCTTCTTAGTTTCTCTCTGCAGATTTTTAAAAGCTTTCCAATCTTCTGTTTTCCCACTAATTTTTGCTACTTTGTACGCCGCCCCTTTTGCTTTTATTTTATCCTTCACCTCCCTCGTTATCCACATCTGTGCCTTTTTTCCATTCAAAACCTTTTTTCTTGGAATATATCTATCCTGCATTTTCCTTATTTCCTGTAGAAATTTCTTCCATTTCTCCTCCGCCGTCCCTCCAGCTAACTTACTCCTCCAATCAATTTGGGCCAACTCTTCTCTCATACCTTTGTAATTTCCCTTATTCCACTGAAATATCGATACACCAGTTATCAGCTTCTCCTTCTCAAACTTGAAACTAAACTCAATCATATTGTGATCACTTGTTCCCAGTGGTTCCTTTACCTTTAGTTCCCTAATCACCTCGGGTTCACTACACAGCACCCAATCCAAAACAGCCGATCCCCTGGTGGGCTCCTCAATAAGTTGCTCCAGAAAAACATCCCTTAGACATTCCACAAACTCACTCTCCTGAGTCCTACCGCCTTGCTGGATTTCCCAGTCCACCTTCATTAATTAAATTTATCTTTACAAATGCATTGCCCTAGCGTTATGTTTATACTGAGGCCAAGAATGTGTCAATCTATTTATGTGGAGACAGTCATTTTATGCTAGGAAGGTTGAAGATGTTTTACATTGGTGACAGGTTTACACTGTCACTGACCTATTGACTCCCCTAGGCTGTCATCTGACCACACAATCTTTTTAAATTTTAAATTTTATTTACAGCATGGTAACAGGCCCTTCTGGCCCAATGAGTCCGCGCTGCCCACTTCAAACCCAAATTAACCTACCCTTACGTCTTTGAAATGTGGGAGGAAACCAGAGCACCCGGAGGTATCTTCTATGACTGTGGAAAATATCTTGATAATAAACTAATTCTTTAACTTATTAATGCCAAACTTTACATTTCTCTTTGCTAACTACATTCATACCAAGAAATTCACTGATATTAAAAATCCTGAACTGGATTATTTCCAAATTAAGTTAACATCTGAAAACGTTAAAAGTTAGACGGCACGGTCTAATTACATGGTCTAAATGTGTTACAGGAAGTAACAATGACACATAAAGTGTTTGAACTTTGCCCATAAATAGCTTACTGCACTGTATCATACTTTTCCAGGAATGTAACAGCAATTAGGGGTTTTAAAAGGGACAGAAGGGATCACATTTAGTTGCTCCTTACATGGTATAATCCCTGCCCTTCCTGAGCAGCCGTAATTTACTGCAGAAGATTTACTCACAATTCAAAGATCCTTTCCAATCCTTGCTGGTCTCATACTCATCATGGATGTAACCAGTGTTACAGGAGGCAGTGATTTTACACATAGTACATAATGTATTTGCAAACCTGTCAATTCACTAGGACTAAATTTACCTGTAGATTATCCTCACACCACATAGAATGTCCAGTAAACACCAGCTATAAACTTTGACACAGACCATTATAAGCACTGATCACTTCGGGTTTTAAACAAACAGAAACTTCATTTCCAGGAATTAGTGATTGAAGACTTTTAAACCCAAACTCACTTCACCGAACCTCTGCTTCTGCATTTAGTCTTGGACTCTGCAATCTGGTAAGAGTCCTGCACTCTGGGTTTTCACCAATGCTCCTCAGTGTAAGCAATAAAAAGCAGCTTGAGGGACTGTTGCTGTGAACTTTGATTAGACTACGAGTTTTACAAATGCTAAAAAAAAAACATTTAAAACTTTCCAAGTTACAGCAGCAATGTTGACGGTTGAGACTGCATTTGCAAATGCAGAGTGGAACCTCAGACCACAGTAGATGTTTATTTAGTATCTAAGGATTTGTACTAATGTCCTCCTCAATTACTGGCCAGGGTTTTAAATGCTCATCTCTGACCCCACAAAAAAATCCAACAACCACTCCAGCAAGAACTTCCCTCTTCCTAAAGTCAGCATGAAGGGATATGTGGCATCCAGCAACAGTAATACCATTAAACATGATAAACAGCCAACAATTACAGGACAACAAACTAGGATGTGAAAACACTCAACGTTTATATAAAATTTTAACTAAACACAAGGTTAAACATATCTGAAATACAAAGCTAATTTTTTTTAAAATTAGTTTCAACAGGTGTGAAATTTTGAAATATTTTTGAGGGAATTATCTTTGGGGCTGAAACGTTAAGGTGTGATTATGGCTCAGAAATGCAACTGCATTCCATGCCACAAATCGCAACATCTTCAGGGATTCGTACAGCGAGAACCATTGATAAATACCCAAAGTTCTCAATGGTTCAGTTTTCTCCAAATTACCCTGCAGAAGGATAAAACAGCACTCCCTGTGGTGGAATGGGGAAATACAGATAACAATGCATGTTATTCCTCCAGCTGCTACATGTGCATTCTTCAAAAGATGCTGTCAGATTTTTTTTCCGTTGCAGCATTTAGCACTGATAACCTCACTATTATTTTTCACTGCAAATACCAGGCTTTTGCCCATGTGGTACATCTGCAAAATCGGAGCGGGCAATGGAAATGCAGTAATTGGTTTTAATAATGAAGTGATTTGATTTCCACTTATCAGCTGAAGGAATGCACTTGAGGACAGTAGCAGGCTCAGCTGTGAATTGGCTCACTCCCCTCTCTTCCTTACTTCACTCAAAAACATTTTGGATCTCTGACAACACCCAGTACTATCCATTCCACCTACCGACCCCCCTCAAGCACATTTATCTTGTCGTTTTGTTTTTCCAACATCCAAATATGGATGAACCTCAAATTCCTCATATAAATTTTCAGCAGATTGAAGCAAATGTCTTTGGCTTCCACCACAAGCTCCACAATCCTCTAATTCAACAGCCCCCATCGCTAATTGGTGTCCATAGCTTCTTGTACCCACAGCATCCAATTCCATGACAAGTTTAAAATGAAATGATCACTGTTGAAGTACATGCCAACAAATTTTATAGGGGAACAATCAAACAAAAACAGATACCAAAGGATGAAGCCAAAGCTGTGGGTATTGAGCAAAGTGTTTCAAGGGGTTAAAAGAGTGTTTAAAAAAAACCTTAACACTACCTCGGACTATATTTTTTGCTCTCTTTCAATCTTGCACTACTGTTATGTTTATTTTGTATATGTGTAAGTTATGTATAAGGTATGTTAATTTAAGTTTATGTTAACTAATGTTTGTCCTTATCTTGTAAAGTACTGTGATGCTGTTGATAAAAAGCTAAGTTTCATAGCATTTATTAACCTATGTCTGTATGCCTATGACAGCAATAAATTTGAACTTGGGAGATGGAGGTAGAAGCATTTACAGTGTGAATGCAAGACTTCACAAAGCTGAACGTCCAGCCATCACTGGTGGACAATCCACACAAGAGACCAGAGGAATGGGAATGCATGATTTCAAGCAATGGGCTGCAGTTGGTTAATGAAAGTAGAGGTCAAGTTCTGAAGACGAGATACGAATTTTAATTTGGAGGTACAATAAAACTTCCACGTTAGAACACACTCAGGATTTTGATGGTGCCGAATTAGCAAATTTTACAGACTATTGGAAGTTATTCAAATATTAATGCCTCAATACATTTTTAATTCACTTGTTTTAGATGTTACATAGAATTATAAAATCTCCCAGTGAATCTGGTAAGTTTAAAGAGTGTAGGAAACAGGATCACAGTCAGCTTCAAGGTAGCATGTGAATCGGTGCCCCAGTGTGTCGGAAGGGAACATGGGAATTGGAGCCCTAGTGAGTGGAATAGGAGCATAGAACATTGCCTGGTGAGCCAGATGCCAAACCATCGGGATTTCCAACTGGTTGGATAGCAGATTGTCAGAGTTTTATGCACTGGAGGATTGACGGAGGTCAGCAAGGGGAAAGGGAAGTAGTAGTTAAGAGCAGGTTATATCGTGCGTGGTAGAGTTTTGGATATGCTTAAGGTTACAGATTATCGTGTGGTGAGGAAAGCATTGCCATAGTTGCATCTTTCTCTGGACTGTGCTCAATTTATTTTCTTAACCTTAGGAGACTTCTTGATGTTGGTGGCATAATATAATTGCAGGTGGGTGTTAACAGCACCAGGTCTACAATCACACAATAAAAGCAGGTACCTTGAGAAGGTTACAGAGAGATCGGGCCCTCAGCACAAATCAATGCATTTGAGCAGGAGAGAAAAGCTAGCTGCCTTTCACATGGAGACTGAAAGCTCATGAATCAGACAGGAATGGAGGGATTGTTACAGATAAGCTGGATGCACACTCTCTCCTCAGCAGTACAGTAATCCTTATGACTGATCATTACTGTATACCAATGAAAACATTAAACTCCACTGCCAGGAAAAGTCCAGACACAAACTGGAGGAACAGCACCTCATTTTCTGCCTTGGGACCTTACAGCCTAACGGCATGAACATCGAATTCTCCCACTTTATGTAAAACAACCCAGCCCCCCCCCCCCCCCCCCCCCTAATCATAATTCTTTTCTTCCCTTTCCTAGCCTTAACTCTTTTCTCTCCTCGCCTATTTTGTTTTACATCCCCTCCCCCCCATGAGGCACCTACCTCCTTATCTTTGACCCATCCTCTTACCCCTCGCCCCCCGCATCTGCCTTTCACCATCTCTTACCTGCATCTACCTATCACCACCTTGTGCCCACCCCGCCTCTCCTCTTCTGTCCACCTATCACTGCTCTGCTTTTCCCTCCTATATATTGCCTTCCTCTTTTCCTGCCTTCAGTCCTGAAGAAGGATCCTGACCTGAAATGTTGACCGTCTGTTTTTCTCCACGGATGCTGCCTGGCCTGCTGAGTTCCTCCAGCATCTTGTTGTTTTTTCAAAAACATTAAACCTGCTTTGAGCTTTTTAAGGAGAGCAATGATTCAGTCTGTATAATGCAAAGGATTACCTTTATTAACTTCTCTAGGACATTTTTGCACGTCAGTTTTTTGTCACTGAGAACATCTTTTTGCTTCATCAGGACACGATAACGATTGAAGAATTCTTGATAGGTCCATCTGAAACACCAAAAAGAACTCAATAAACTAATGCAGATTTTCAGTTTCAGGTTTGTTGTAAAATTGCACCAGGTGGAAAAGGTGAACAAGCTCCTGAACGAATGGCTCGAAGCAAAGGAGGACTGAGAGCAGCTCAAGTGTGATTTCTGAATTTCTTCTGGACAATTAACATTACCTTGATGGGAACCCTGCAGCACTTATCCTGATGGTTTCCAGCACACCACAGGCTCGAAGCTGTTGCACTGCTCGTTTTGGATCAAACCTACAGAGAGACATTTAGGATAAGTTAATTTTGGACATCCCTCCTCAATGTTAGCAGATGGACCAGCCAAACCAGGCTCAAAATTAAAGGAATTCAGATTTTAGAAACAGACAGTTAATAGAAACATGGAATAGAAAGGGGAGTAGGACATTCAGCCCCTTCTTCCTGCTTGACCATTTTCAGTGAGACCACGGCTAATCTTCTAGCTCAGTGGCACTTTCCTGTACTAATGCCAAACTCCACTAATTGTTTAATATCAAGAAATATACTGGAGAAAAAGACAGAAATTTTGGTTTTAACCCAATCATGACGGCAGCTCTAGACTTTTACTAGAAGGTTTTGCACTGGACCAAGTCCATTGAAGAGCATGCTCCAATGCAAGGCCATACATCACTTTACAGTGAGCCGGAACATAGAAGAGTACAGCACAGGAGCAGGCCCTTCGGCCCACGATGTTGTGCCAAACTAAATTAGTAATCAAATGTCCAACCAAAATAATCCCTTCTGCCTACACAATGTCCATATCCCTCCATTTTCTGAACATCATGTGCCTAAGAGCCACTTGAACATTGTATTCGCCTCCACCATCACCCCGGCAGTACATTCCAGGCACCCACCACACTCTGTGGAAAACAAAACTTGCCCCACACATCTCCTTTGACTTACCCCCTCTCACCTTAAATGCATGTCCTCTGGTATTAGACATTTCAACCCTGGGAAAAAGATACTGCTGTCTACTCTATCTCTGCCTCTCATAATCTTATAAACTTCTATCAGGTCTCCCCTCAGCCTCTGCCGCTCCAGAGAAAACAACCCAAGTTTGTCCAACCTCTCCTTACAGCACATACACTCTTATCCAGGCAGCACCCTGGTAAACCCTCTCCAAAGCTTCCACATCCTTCCTGTAATGGGGCATCCAGAATTGAATGCAATATTCCAGATGTGGCCTGGAGTTTTATAAAGCTGCAACATAACATCCTGGCTCTTGAACTCAATTCTTGACTAATAAAGACAAGCATTCCATACGCCGCCTTTACCACCCTATCAACCTGTGTAACCACCTTCAGGGAGCTATGGACTTGGATCCCTCTGCACATCACTGTTAAGGGTCTTGCCATTAAGAGTGTACTGTTCCTTTACATTTGATCTCCCAAAGTGCAACACCTCACATTTGGCCAGGTTGAACTCCATCTGCCATTTCTCTGCCCATATCTGCAACTGATCTATATCCCAACTGTACCCTTTGCCGGTCTTCTACGCTATCCATAACGCCACCAATCTTTGTATCATTCACAAACTTATGAACCCACCCATCTACATTTTCATCCAGGTCATTTATATACATCACAAACAGCAGAGGTCCCAGTACGGATCCCTGTGAAACACCACTAGTCACAGATCTCCAACCAGAACAAGTCCCATCAACAACTACCCTCTGCCTTCTATAGGCAAGCCAATACTGAATCCAAACAGCCAATTCACTGTGGATCCCATGTGCCTTCTGGATGAGCCTCTCATGAGGGACCTTGTCAAATGCTTTACTAAAATCCATGTAGACAATATCCACAGCTCTACCTTCATCAATCACCTTCATCACCTCCTCGAAAAACTCAAGTTAGTGAGACACGACTTGCTCTGCACAAAGCCATGCTGACTGTCCCTAATTAAGCCATGGTTTTCCAAATGCTCATAAATCCTATCCCGAAGAATCTTCTCCAATAGCTTCCCTACCACTGGTGTGAGTCTCACCAGTCTATAGCTTCCAGGATTATTCCCATTTCCCCTCTTGAATAATGGAACAACATTAGTTACTTGCCTATTTCTCCAGGACCTCGCCTGTGGCTAGAGAGGACACAAAGATATTGGTCAAGGCCCCAGCAATCTCATCTCATGCCTCCCTCAATAACCTAGGTATAACTCATCAGGCCCTGGGGACTTATCCACCATAACGTTCTTTAAGAGACCCAACACTACCCCCTTCTTTATCTCAAAATGCCCCAGTATATTAGCATGCTCCACACTGATCACCCAATCTTCCACGTCCTGCTTGATAAATACTGATGCAAAGTACTCATTTAGGACTCATTTCCCACATCTTCTGCTTCCAAGCACGTTCCCTCCTTTATTTTACGGTGGTCCTACCCTATCTCTAGTTATCCTCTTGCTCTTGATGCATATATAGAATTGCCTTGGGATTCTTTAATCCTACTTACCAAAGACTTTTCATGGCCCCTCCTGGCTCTCCTAATTCCCTTCTTGAGTTCTTTTCTGGCTTCTTTATATTTCTCAAGAGCTTTGTTTGATTTTAGCTTCCTAAACCTTACATACGCTTCCTTTTTCTTCTCGACTAAATTCACCACCTCTCTCATCATCCAAGGTTCTCTTACCTTACCATCCTCGTCCTTCCTTCTTACTGGAACATACCTGTCCTGTACTCCATGCAGTTGGTCTTTAAACACCCTCCACTGTGTGGACTTTCCCAGAAACAGCTGTTCCCAATTAACTCTCCCTGGTTCCTGCCCAATGCTCTTGTAATTTGCCCCACTCCAATGTAATACTCTCCCGCAAGGTCCATACTTATCCTTATCTATAGCTATCTTAAGACGCAAGTAGTTGTGTTCACTGTTCCCTAACCATTATGCCACTGTAAGGTCAGTCACCTGGCCAGGTCCAGTATGGTCCTTCCTCTTGTTGGACTATCCACATATTGATTTAAGAAACCCTCCTGGATGCACCTAACAAATTCTGCCCCGTCTAAACCTCTTGCACTAAGGAGGTCCCAGTCTATATTCAGGAAGTTAAAGTCACCTGCTACAACAACCCTTTTTTTAAAAAAGTGCCTTTCCCTAATCTACCTGCATATCTGTTTCTTGATGTCCCGATGGCTATTGGGGGTTCTGTAGTATAATCCCATCAGAGTGATTGCACCTTTCTTATTTTTGTGTTCTACCCATATTGGCTTAGTGGATGAGCCCTCCATTATGTCCCCTCTGAGTGCAGCTGTGATATTGTCCCTGATTAATAGCGCAACTCTTCTACCTCCTTCTCTATCTTTTCTAAAACATCGAAACCCTGGAACATTAAGCACCCATTCCTGTCCCTCTCTCAACCAAGTCTCTGTTATTGCCACAACATCATAGTTCCATGTACCAATCCATGCTCTGAGTTCATCACCCTTACCCATAATACTCCTAGCATTAATATACACCAACCTGTCCGTCCCATTGTGTCTTTTACTTTACTCCTGCCTGTTGTTACTGGTCATGACATCCGCTTTCCTCTCAATCCTTCCACTTTCTGACCTGATGCTCTCGTTCCCATCCCCCTGCCAAACTAGTTTAAGCACACCAGTGTAGCACTAGCGAACCTCCCGGCCAGGATATTGGTTCCCCTCCAGTTAAGGTGCAAGCTGTCCCTCTTTTACAGGTCGCCCTGCCCCAGAAGAGGTTCCAATGATCCAAGAACCTGAAACCCTGCCCCAGTTCCTCAGTCCCACATTCATCTGTTCTATCTTTCTATTCCTGCCCTGATTAGCATGTGGTACCAGGAGTAATCCAGAGATTACTACATTTGAGGTCCTGCTTTTCAGCCTCTTTCCGAACTGCGCAGGACCTCTTCCCCCTTTCTACCCATTTCATTGGTGCCAATGTGCAACACTACCTCTGGCTGCTCACCCTCTGAGACGTCCCAGACCCTGGTACCCAGGAGGCAACACACCATCCTGGTGTCTCTTTCACAGCCACAGAAACTCCTGTCTGTCCCCCCTCACTATCAAGTCTCCTATCACTATTGCTCTGCCGGACCTTACCCTTCCCTGCTGAGCATCAGAGCCAGCCACAAGTGCCACTGACTGGCTGCTGCTGCTGTGCCCTAATAGGTCATCCCTCCCCTCACCCCCCAGCAGTATCCAAAGGGGTATATTTGTTGCTGAGAGGAATGGCCACAGGGGGATCCTGCATTGTCTCTTCCCCTTACTACTCCTGGTGGTCACCCAACTATCTGCAGCCCATACCTTAGGTGTGACCACCTCATTACAACTCTCATCTATGAAGCTCTCTCATTTGTCCTCTCCTATTTTGAGATCAATTGAGGAAAAGCAAGAAAACCACAAAGGACGGACAAGTCACAATCATTGTGTCACCCCAATTCCTGAGGTGCAATAAGACATCAGGCCCACTTGGCCAACACATATTGTTCTAAAGTGAAACCATTGTAAGCAAAAATAGATGAGACCCTGTTTTGGCCCAGTCATGGTCACGTTCATCATGGATGTCAATCTGCAGGTCCATAATCGAGTCCCACAACCAGATTGTTCAGTACAGACTCAGTTTAGGCTCAAATGGTGCCAGCAGATGTCTGATTATTAATCACATTAAAAACATCGCAACATTTGTCATTAATGTTAGATTCCCAGTGAATTCATGAAAGCTTTGTTAAACTGGCTATCTGTATCCATCAGTCAATATCTAAACATGCTCAAGAATCAAAATGCTGATTGTTTGGATGTTTTCTGGTAGAAATGAATGCTTGGTCAAGAACACCAAACGTGGATTACATCAGTGAAAGTGCCAGCTACTCCATTTTGGAAATTCTGAGTTTCACAAACTGCAAGGGAACCAAATTTCAAAAGGCAAGCACAATGTGTGGCTGCTTTTATATTACTTGCTCAAGATACCAAGAACAGATTTCTAGCCTTCGGACACTTTCTTAATCTTTTAGTCGGGACACCGACCAATAGATTTCAACTAAAATTCTACATTTAAACGTACCAGTTGCCAGAAAGAATAGTAGGTCTGAGGATTGGGAACATTTCAGAACTCAGCAAAGGAGGACGAAGAAATTGATAGAGGCAGGCAAGAGAGTAGTGTAAAAGATCATGGCTGTCATGTGACTGTGAGAACACTGACCCCTCTGACTGAGATGACACCATTGAGCACATGGCCGAAAGCAACACCACTGTCAATCAAGGTTTGGCTCCACCCCACTAGGTAAACACCTTTGTCCTTGCTGGGCTACTCGGATTGGTCTGTGCGAGCACCTTTGTCCTGGGCACACCTACCATTGGTCCGTTTAAACACCTTTGTCCTTGCTGGACCACCCAGCCCCCCAGCAGCATAAAAGTGCTGCATGTTTGGTTTTCTAGCTCTTTCTGCCTCCGAGGATGTTGAAGTAAGCTGTGCACTACTTCAGGGCAGTTGGTTAAGGACTCCCGAGACAAAAGAGCCAATGTTTGTCCAGAATCAGGGTGACAAAACATTGTATTGTTTATTCCTTGATCATTTGTACCCAGTTATTGTGTGCGCGCGTGTGCGCGTGTGTGCACGCACGCACCTCACCCCATTGCGATTTCCCTCCACATTTGCAATCTCCTGCTTGAGAGTGTGTGAGTGTGCATCTGTTCCTATTCATTCTGTCCCCATGTTTGTCTTTGTTAATAAACCATTTTTAAATTACAAAGACTGTGCGTCCAGACCTTTATCTTTAAGATACCAGAAGAACCTTTCTCACAACAACTGGTGAGAAACAAAGTCATAGCGTAAGAGCTTCCATTGTTATGGAAAAAGGAAAAGATCAGCAAGGGCAAATTGGGGTCCTGGTTTCTTTTATAAAAGGAGTACTGAATGTACCAGCATCCTTTGTTTTAGTTACAAGAGTTGCTCTGTACAATGATATCATTATCCAGCAGTAAGCAATGTGTTAAGTTTGTAGTTAATGTGGCTCTCACAATGAAGGTCAAAATTACCACTCTAGTTTAGAAGATTTAGAGATGATCTCATTCAAACATGCAAAATTCTTACGGGGCTCGACAGGGTGGGTGCAGGGAGGATGCTTCTCCTGGCTGAGGAGTCAGGGAGCAGGGGTAGACCATTTAGGCCTGAGGTAAGGAGAAATTTCTTCTTTGGAATTCTCCACTCTGGAGAACTGTAGAAGCTCAGACATCAGGTCAATTCAACACAGAGATCAATAAATTTCTGGATATTAAGGGAATCAAAGGATATGGGGATAGGTCAGGAAAATGGAGACGAGGGAGAGGAGTCATAAACACATACGGCGCAGAAACAGGCCTTTCGGCCCACACCTACGCAGACCATCAAGTACCTGTCTATATTAATCTCACTCACCAGCACTTGGTCTGTGGTCGACTATGCCTTGGCAATTCAAGTGCTCGTCCAGATGCTGCTTAAATGCTCCTGCCTCCACCATTTACTCAGGGAGCACTCTGCAGATTCCAAACGCCCACTGGGTGAAAAACAAAATCTTCCTCAGATTCCTCCTAAACCTCTCACTCCTCACGTTAAACCTGTGCCCTCCAGTCTTAGACATGTCTGCCACGGGGAAAAAGTTTGTTACTGTCTACCCTATCTACGCCTCTCACAATTTTGTGTACCTCTCGTCTCCGCTCAGTTGAAGATCACCCATGATCTAGATGATGGCAGAGCAGGAACAGGGGACTAACTTAACCCTGTTCTTAATTCTTACTATGGAAACATTACATACACACAAAATACATGCAATCATTTGCATCATTTTGAATCTTGAATTGAAATGAGTCACAGAGTTTGAAGCTTTCACTTCATCTCTGGTGTGGGAGGGGACTGGAACATTATACAGCAACAGCCCAAAGCAGCTCACAATCAGCAGGCAACGATGTAATTATTAGACTTCCTATGTTGCCTCTGCAGTAGGAACAATACAAGTAATGGACAATACTGAATAAACTCAATCACATCCCATTCATTCCTATTTACGCTGGGTGAGGAGTGTATTGATGGACCATCCCAGCTACGGTCTGCTACCAATAATTCACTCATTGTTGCACCAAAAAACAAATGAATAATCCAACATTTTGAATTAAGTCATGAGCAAAGTAGAAATTTATTGCCAAAATACTGAATTAACAAACCATTTGAATTAAGTAGCTTTGAATTAAGCTGCTATTCCAACAGCACTGTGACTTTTTAAATAAGCTACATAGACCCCAAGGTCAAGGGGCCTGTTAGATTCATTAAATCATTTTATAGCAGGTTGTAAACACTTAAGGAAACAATAACTTTCAGTCTCAGTGACTTGGCAGCACATCAGACTGCAGGCAGTCCTTGGAACACACCCATACTTTCTACTGAGAGTGATATTCATGAATTACTTGTTATTTGTAAGTGGGACCATCTTCCCCACAACAGCAGACTGGCAGGGGATTCAACCAGTACCACTGTGGATCCAACACTGCAGGTCAATCACTCGTCCACATCTTTCTGCATTAAACTAAATGCTTACAACTTGGGTTAGTAACAGGACCTCTACTCAGTGCGTGATCTGTTGACCCATTCACACAGGAGCTGCTGAGACAGCTTTAGAACTAGTTTTACAGCTGCTCAAAATGCAAAAGGATTGTTAAATGCGACAAAGCATTTAACTCTATAAATATCCAATGTAAAGAATTGTCCCTTGTATTCTCAAGAACATTGCAATCAATAGCAATCGGAATCAAACCATTCCTCCTTTTCACAATAACCGGCAGCTTCCTGCTCAACCCTCTCCCACAACGATGGAGATGGAACTCCGGTCAGAAACTGAGTGAAAGTAACCAAACCATAGAAAAATGACAACACTGAAGGAGGCCATTTAGTCCATCATGTCCGTACCCGCTGAAAAGAAACAACCAAGCCTAATCCCACCTTCCAGCACCAGGCCAGGAGCCCTGCAGGTGCACATCCAACTACACTGAAGCTTTCTGTCTCGATCACCCTTTCATGCACGGTCCTACCACCATAGAAGTGAAAAAAAATTCATTTTTTCTCTCCATTTCTCATCTTTCTATCAAGTACTTTAAATTCTGTCCTCTGACTTTTGCTCCCTTTGCCAAGGGAAATAGTTCCTCTTTTTAATTACACCACAGCCCTCAGTCTTATCCAATTCATCAAAGACTCCCTTCAGCCTTTGTAACAAAGAACCCATACCCATCTCATCTTTTCCCATCCTAATCCTCAACTTTCATTGAATCAAAATGTAGAGCACAAAAACGTGCCCTTACAGCCCACCTCGTCCATGCTGATCACGATGTTTATTTATGCTAAGCCCATTTGCCCACATAAGGCCCGTACCCCTCTACACCTTTCTTGTCCAAACGCCTTTGAAACGCTGTAATTGTACCTGCCTCCACCACATCCTCCAGCAGCTTGTTCCAGATACTCACCACCCTCTGAGAGAAAAATTTACCCCTCAACTCGCCTTTAAATTTCTCCCTTCTCAACTCAAACCCGTGCCCTCTAAACACCCCTGCCCCAGGAGAAAAATCTCCCAACATTTCCTCTCGGTATATTTCACTGTGAAGGATTGAAACGTGGAGTGAGATTGACAGAGGTTGATTCATCTGACAGGACAGTGGTGCACTAGGAAGCTCTGACCTTTGATAATGGATGGCCATTTGGGAGAAACTTCTTGTGAATCACTGGAATTCTCCATCTCAGGGCACTGTAGATGCACAGTCTGCAAGTGGACAAAAGGCTTGAGACTGATAACGTTTTATCATTCAAGGAAGTCAGGCAAGAAAGTGAACAAGGGCCAGTTTCAACAATAAATGGTAGAGCAAGCTCAATCTAACCAGGCGCCTATTTCTTACCATATTTTCATTCCTACTCATATCATATCATCTACAAAAATTCTCTTTGCCTAATAATATTTAAAGAACACAGGTCACGTACAGCCTGGCCACTTGCAAACTTTGCTGTGCCCATTTCACTTCCTGCAGTAGAACTTAGGACAGTACAGCACAGTATGGGCCCTTCGGCCCACGACGTTGTGCCAACCTATATAAACCTACTCCACGATCAATCTAACCCTTCTCTCCTACACAGCCCATAACCCTTCATTTTCCTTACATCCATGTGCCTACCTAACAGTCTTTTAAATGTCCCTATTGTATCGGCCTCTACCACCAGCCCCGGCAGTGCGTTCCAGGCACCCACCACTCTGTGCAAAAAACCTACCCCTGCAAAGATTACTGGCAATCCACTATTGCAGATGGACAAGGTTACGGAGAGAAGAAAATATGCTTTTATGAATGCTTCCTGGGATTATTTCAAGAAGTTGTCCTTTACCAGGAACTTGCATCTCCTCCCTATTTGATGTGCAGCTGGACTGAGTTACTGTACGTTCCTTATCCACCTGGATTCTGATCCCTTTCCCCAGGAGCCTGTGCTACAGAGAAACTCACAACAATTTGCCAAAAGCAGCATTCTATCCAATCACAGGGGAGGAAATCGGGGGACTGCCTCCCTCTATTCTTCAAATAATGTTGTCACTCGCAGAAGGAATAAAAAACAGATGCAAACTTAGCACTGGACCAAAATCCTGGGATTCCCCTTTGTGGGAGCACCATCATCACTGGTTAAAATCAGGGCGCTACATTGGGCAGGTCACGTCATTCACATGCCCAACTCCAGACTCCCCATTCCCAAAACAGACTGTCATGGAAGAAGATTACCAAGCAGGCAGAGGGAAAGATTCAAGGATGTACTCAAAGCTTCCTTGCATGACATTATATTCTGCAATCTGTTACTGCTTTTCCCTTGTACTAACTCCATGAACTTGTTTTGAAATGATCCGTAAGGATGGCATGCGAAACTATGTTCTTCACTGTGTCTCAGTACATGTAACAATAATAAACCAATTCCAATTACATTGCAACATCCCCACTGACTCTTGAGAGTCTCTGGCCCATGACTGGTCAAAGTAGAGGAGCATTCCAAATGGTATTGAGAACTTTTAGTCTATGTATCAGGGGCACACAGAGGACCTGCATAAGTAGCAGATGGAGGCAATCACCTCACAACCTACCCATGTACCCACCCCAAGAGCAACCCCTGGATCAACTATGGAGAAAGCTGCTATTTCCAGAATGGCATCATCAGCCACCTCAGAACCCACCAAACTTGAGAGGAAAGCTAGTCATCCACAATCCGTATAGGTTGCCTGAGGAGATGCCCACTGGCTGAAGAGAAAATTGCATCACCAGCAGTGAGCACAGGACCGTCCACAAAAATTTAATAAAAACATACTTAATTTTGAAACAGTACAAAGCTCCTTGTAGTGAACATTTAACTGCATAGCAACACAATCCATGTTTCACAGCAAAAAGGCCTCACAGTTTTAATTACAATAAAAATTATTTATTGTATAACCTAAAGTTCCGCCGAATGTGGAGACTTCAATGGTTTGTAAGGAATATATTGGCGTCACACTCAGCAACCACAACATTCTGATCAAGAGCCAGCAACACTCAGAAGGTTTTGTTTCGTTGGCTGAAAATGATAGATTTATTTTGGTCTATTTTGTACAACTTCCAACATTAGCACAACAGAACTGCTGGTCTATTATTAGATTTATATAATTCTACAGCTTAAAGCATTCTACAGACTCAGTGTGACAATCAAGCCCAGGAGACACAATGACACAGGTTAATAAGATGAGACTAAAATCACAGGGTAACTTACGTGAAAGCAAATTTGTCGTCATTGGGTTTAATGCAGCGCACATAGTGAGGTGTTGTAGCGTTGAGGGTCTCCATCAGGAGATGAAGGGAGTTGCGGAACTGCAAGAGATGAATGAAAAATGAATTGTAATTCATCAGATTGGTGGAAAAACTTTAATCTTTTCTCTTTCCTCAAATGAGTCAGAATTTTCTTTCCCTTAATGTGCACTTGGTAGTACAGAAGTTGATTGTTTGTTGGCATATCCTCCACTATCTTCCCAAATGACTTCAGAAGAAAACTCCTGGAGTCAAGAACAGAGAAAAGGGTTTCAAAATTTGTTTCGTGCAAATGGACAAGGTCAGGACCGCTGGGCGAGGCCCAGATCGTGAGAAGGGTCAGGCCGTGTCTTCTATTTTAATACAGCTCAGTGACTTTGCCAGATCACTACTGATGGTAGTTAAGAGTCGGTCATGGGTAATGATCGAGTAACTGTTGTGTTACTGAACTAGCAACCAGTGACCTAATCTTTTCATCTGGTATCACAGTTCCGAGTCCCACTATGCCAGCTAGAGAATTTAAATACACACAAGTGCGCATGGTCTTTTTCCCCAGGGTTGGGGAATCGAGAATTAGAGAGCATAGGTTCAAGATGCGAGGGGAGAAATAGAAACCTGAGGGACAATTTTTTCACCCAGAGGGTGGTCAGTATATGGAATATCACAGAGGAAGTGGTTGAGGCAGGTACATTAACATCATTTAAAAGGTACTTGGACAGATACAGGGATAGGAAAGGTTTAGATGGATATAGGCCAAATGCAGGCAAATGGGACTAGCTTAGATGGGAATCTTGGTCAGCACGGAGCACAGTTAGGCCAAACCCATTTCCGTGCTGTATCACTCTATAATTAAATGAATCTTGAAAATATAGTATGACTAATGGTGTCTCAGAAATTATTGGACCATTATAAAAATCCAGCTGTTTACTAATGTCCCAAGGACTGTTGCCTTCACCTGCTCTCCCCATGGCAATGTGGTCATAACCACCCTCTGAAATGACCCAGCAAATCAGCAGCCACAAGTGATCTATATGTTCAGAATTTGTCAGCCGAGGGAAACTGACCCGACCAGTAAAGGACACCAGGTCCCTCTGTGAAAAGAGATGACTCATTTGCACTTTTGCAACAAATCAGCAACTTTATGGTCACATTTTCTGAGAGGACTCTGGTGTTTTTTTTCCTGAACTCAAATACTCAGTCTACCACTGGGAATTTTAAACACATTCCCTGAACTATTACGGGAGGCCTTTGAATTTCTAATCCTGTAAAAGTACTTTCCACACTGCACTTGAGCAGTGTAACATTCACAGAAAACAGCAACAACAGAATGCTGCCCTTAGGTTATTTCCAAAGCTGCGCAAACTGGGCTCTGGACTCACCTGATGCCCTACTGATTTCTTGTGCTCTTTGCTCGGCTGCAGTGCTCTCGGCTTGGCGGATTTCACAGTTGCCCTGGCAACTGGGGGCCGTCCCTCAGTTGGGCTACTGACCTGCTTCTCCTCTTGGAATAGCTCAGCAAGCAGACTTAACTGGTTTTGGTTAAATTACAATGACAATAACATTAATAACAGTAATAGTTTCAGCTCACCATCCATACCTCAGTGCTAGGGGGTCTTATAGAAATCCACTCAGATATTTGTGAATGCCACTGACTCTAACCCAACCCAAGGCCCCTAGGCTGACATGGCTCTCTCCAGCCCACCTCAGCGGCCAGCTAGCTGCCCACCCTTGCCACTCCTCCTCCACCGTTTGCCTGCAGCGTCCTCTGTGCGGGCAATGTCCCAGCACGATTGCTATCGGTTCACAGTGGCCTTCGTGACATAAAACACTCCAACATACCAGCCCAGTTCCCAAAGCAGGCTCCTAATCAGCAAGGTCCTCCGATAGAAAGTTAAACCATGCTCCCAGACTGAACCATCTGCCACATCTCCCAAAAGCTATCTGTGCCTCTGAACATCACTGACATTCACAAACATCCAAAAATAATCTATTAAAATTAATGTTCTTGAATTAAATTTCAAAAACAAAACACAAATTCATTTAAACATTTACGAACAGAGCCAGTGCTTTGTGGACCTGCTCTGAAATCTACAACAAATGCTTTCTCTGAGTACCAGCACCATTCACTTTTTCTACATTTACATACATCACTAATTTTTGACGAGTGGGTTTGACTGATGATCCAATGAGGTTGGCTCATTTTCTCTTGAAACTTTCACAGACAGCACATAACAAAGGGAAGACCATTCACCCAGCTACAGGTTTCCAATGTTACTTTTTGCCAGTGAACAAACACAGGGACCAACGTTTAACCCTGGAGCTGTGGAACTCAGCAAGCTGCACCATCCACTCACACTGCTTCAGAGATGAAACAGGTTCCTTACCACAGTCGCATCATCCTTTAATCCACCTGGGGCTGGACTGGTGGAAAATTAATGCCTTATACAAAAACACTTTCAAACTTGATGGCAACCTATTAAATACACAGAACATGGCAAAGCTATCATGCAGGGTAGAGTTCCAGGGTGCAGTAAATTCTTGTTAGCCAACAAATGTTGTGTTTATAAGAACATAAGGCACCGGAGCAGGTGTAAGCCAATCAGCATTAGCCTGCTTTGTCATTGATATTTAAGGTGGACTGAGTTAAATGCTCCTCTGTGCAGCAGATAGAGTGTCATTGCTGTTGGATCTGGGAATATTGCAGACTAGGGAATACTTTAAAGGCTTTTACCTTCTGAAGAATAGACATCCGTGTGCATCAAACAGAATAAAAAGGAAAAGAATAATCAGAACATTTAATGACATAAAGGCAACTATTGTCCAACTATCCACCTTTTCTTTCTGCTCTCCCTTCTTCTCGTCGTTGTAATAAGAAACATCCATTCCCCCCAAGACACTAACTTGAAGTACAGGCTGTCCCCAGGTAACAAACAAGTTCCGTTTTATAGACATCCACAAGTCAATTTTGTCCATAAGTCGAAAAATACACAGAAATCATTCTATATGGTCACCATAACTCCACATTATTGGAATGACTTTTTCTCAGGGCGACAATGGCTAACACGAGGGGGCATAATTTTAAGGTGACTGAAGGAAGGTGTAAGGGGGACGTCAGAGGTAAGATATTTATTTATTTATTTATTTATGTTACACAGAGTGGTGGGTGCGTGGGACGCACTTCCAGCAGAGATTGTGGGGGCAGATACATTAGAGGCATTAAACAGACTCTTAGATAGACACATGAATGATAGAGAAATGGGGAGCTATGTGGGAGGGAAGGGTTAGATAGATCTTCGAGCAGGATAAAAGGTCGGCACAACAATGTGGGCCGAAGGGCCTGTACTGTGCTGTAGTGTCCTATGTTCTATAAAACTGGTAAGAACAGTTACTAAAAGTGGAGGGAGAGAGGAAACTAGTTCTGCCATTTATAGGAACAATTGTTTTATTGGACCTTTGGATTTAACATTACGGAAGCTCGTATGTATGTACAGGTGTCCATAAGTCAGGCGCTCGTAACCTAGAGACAGCCTGCACTCAACATTAATACATTATCCTTTGATATCACTTGTCAGTGGGTATTGGGCATCAGCGACCATTATGGCCAAACAAAGCCTGATCCCTTTCTTCACCCAGCATCCTTGGGCCTATTTCCTGCAGGGGGTGTCAGAGAGCAATCAGATACACAAATCCATGCCATCCCTCACTCGATACACTGAGGACCAGTTGTACTGCTGCCCAAGTGGAAAGAAGAGAACTAGAGGGATCAGGACTGCCTAGATCTGTGCAGCTCACAAAATGGACAATGGGCGAACCAGGAAACCAAATTTAATGGAGACACAAGAGACTGCAGATGCTGGAATCTGGAGCAACAAGCAATCTGCTGGAGGAACTCAGCGGGTCGAGCAGCATCTGTGGGGGAAAGGAATTATCAACGTTTCAGGTCAAAGCCCTGCATCAGGACCAAATTTAATGACGTGACACTCCTTTCTTGGTTATATAATCAACGGATACCTGGATCCAATAAACTCAAGTAGCACATGGCCCTTTGAATTAATGTCCAAGTTAACAATGTTTAGTTTGGGTAACTGTTGATTCTGAAATATCCAATTTACCCACTGTAATCGGATTGGAATCATGATCATATTAACTCACATTTTTCCACCAATGTGTGAATTGGAGGGGGGGGGGGGGGGGAGGAGGCAATTGGGGTACGATTCCAACAGGAGCTGTAATTTGAGGCAGTATCCAGAACGATCAAGGTGTCATGGAGTCCAGCCACCCTGATATATTACATCTGGGACCATTCCACCCAACATTTCCTCCATCCACCAAAAGAGTACAGCCTCCAATGAGGCGCTCAGCTAGGAAGGCCAACTGCTTGAGGCATTACTCCTTGGTGTCACCATCTCAAATATCCAAATGACCTTTGAGAGCCATTACTTTCTCCCTTTTGTCAAATTGTACTCAACATTTCCGACTCTCAGACCAGAAGAGCTCTGATACCTGCTTCATTAAACCGCTGTGGTAACTCACCCAGTTCTTGGATCTACAACCCCTACTCCACTGAAATGTTATTCCGCCAATCTGAATCATGGGATTTGCAGGCTGATCGTTGATCTGAAACTTAGCATCATTTACTCTCCACAGATGCTGTCTGGCTAGCTGAACATTTCCAGCTTTTATTTCAGATTTCTAGCATTGCAGCATTTTGCTTTTGAATTTCCAGGTTTCTTTATTTAAAAAGTAGCCTTTAAAAAAAACAATCAAGGAGCCGATTTTTTGCTGGCATTTACTTTGCATTAATGCTAAGTTTGCACAGTTCAGCTGCACAGAGATGAAATCTAAATATATGATTTGATTTTTTTTTCTGGTTTCCCCTGTGGCATTGCTCATATATGGCCTGACGAGATGCAGTTTTATGACAGGAAGTGCTGTGTTACATAATAAACAACATGCCATCTTTCTGCAAAAGCACATCCAGGTCAAATCACCCTCGAGTTTCAGATCTCATTGAGGGTGGCTCAGAACATTTGCTGCACTCACCTTGCTGGCCTTCAGCACTGTAATCTGTTCTTCATACACAGTGTCTTTGTTCTTTTCCAAAAATCCCTCGCACTGGTACTCAACCTGTTGAAGACCAGCAATCCATAATTGTCAGGAGGAACACAAGGTGAATGAGTTTATAATGCAGATCGAAATCGGCGGGTACAAGCCTTCTCACGCAAACTAAATTCAAAACAGGATGTTCAACCTTAGAGACTGAAAAGCTACGGCACTGAGATGCAACAAGGCTGTTAAATGTCACAAAACATTAAGCAGCATTCATTCTCTTTTATCGCACAGACTGATCCCAAACGTCACCGGTCTGTACCCCTCAGCTACTCACTGCAAGGTCACTGAGCAGTAAGGTCACTTCACATAATGGCGCCAAAATGGTTTGATCATCCGAGATTTCAGGAGGGAATACTGAAGGAGTCAGTTGGGACCTATTTACAATGACAGAGCAGGTCATCCAAACCAGTGGGTCCATGCTGCTCCTAGAGAGCATTCCCCTCCTCTCTTCCCTGTAACTTATTCTCTCATTTGCCCATCAACTTCCCTTTGATTTTTTTGCTGCTCACCTACACTGAGGAGTAATTTACCCACCAGGACATCTTTGGGATGCAGAAGGAAACAGGAGCAACTGGCAGAAACCCACGTAGTTCTAAGGAGAACGTGCAAACCCCACTCAACCATACCAGAGGTCAGCATCAAACCGAGGTCCCCCGAGCCGTGAGGCAGCAGCAGCTTTAACTGCTGCGCCAAAATCTCATCCTTGGGATTATTTGAGTGTCTGGAATACCCAGTGATGTAGGGCTGCGAGTTCAGGGTTAATGGACAAGTGTAGCTCAACAAAAGACAAGAGAGGATGGATGATAGGAGGCTGGTCAGAGCAGCAGTAGTGGAGTCAACCACGTAAGTTATAAAGACAAAGAGAACAGTTTCAGTAGAGGTGAACAAAGTGATAGGTCGAAGCCCAACTTGACCCAAATACAACTGAGACCGAGAACAGGCTGGTTCAATGTGAAAGTCTAAGGTGGTGAAACAGAAGAGGGAGAGCTGCAGGTTGAGGGTTTGGACAGAGTGTGCAGTCTGGTACTGAAGACTCATAAAACAAGACTGGTTTTCTATGTGGGAAGCACTAAGGAATGGACATGAACGTTTGAATGTCCTGGTTATGTCAAGTACCAAAATTCTTCATAAATGAAGAAATTCTAGCAGATCGGTTCCTGTTAGTTTTCCTTTACTGTGTTAAACTGCAACATTTCTGTCTTCTATTTCTTTGTTAATCACAACAGCTAGGTTAGGGTGTAAACCTAGTAACATAACCAACACTACTTGCACTGGTCAATGTCAAGTTCCAATGACCATCCAGTAACCTGGTCATTTGCAGAAAGGGCCACAGGCCTTGGGCAGATCAACATCAAGAGGAAGGCAGTCAGTCCCTATATGGAGAAAATGCCACCAAAAGAAGACAAGTTAACCTCTGAATCAAGCAACACTGTTTGCAACCTGCAAACTGCGGCACAGCTGCAATGTACGATAAGTCAATGAAAGTGGCCATGGAGAGTCCAAAACACTGTACCAGCATTCAAGATGCAGTCACTGGAGATTACATGATAATCCAAATTAAACAGAGGCTTTAAACAGACACTTACATGGATTTGAAATAGCACTGATGCATCAAAGCTGCATTGACCACCAAGGAAGAGTAGGGAAGCCAGCAAAACGGATCATCATGTAACAGTTACCTGTGCTTCGCCTTCGGGATTCTGCACATTGTCAGTGAGATGATACAAATTCCACACAAATAAACACACACAGGCTTGCTTCCATGGTTATCAACAACCTCTCACTAATTGTCACAGTGGAGGTGTCACATTATCCACCTCTTTTCATTGGCGACATTACGTTTGGAAAGTTGTTACCTGGTCAGCGAAGTGCTGGATGATGAAGGCTCTGTTTGACATGCGCGGCTTATGAAACAGTGCACTCTTGTTTAAGTGAGTGTTATACAGCTTCTGAGCCCAGGTGTCATCAGATCCTTTGGGCATCTTAATGTAAAAAAGATGAAAAACTCCAGTCATGAATAAGAATCAAATTGTGCTCTTGTGAAATTAGATTCAAGAGAAAACTAATCTATGGTCTAGGCAGGAGTAATTTCATAATTGCTCACAGATTTACCTGGCTTCTCTCAACTGCAGACTGCAGGACTTGGGTTACACAATATTCTGTTCCCAGGAACATGAGTGAAACAGCTTTTTTTTAGTTTAACAGTTCAACAGCTTTCATGGTTACTTACCTCCAGCCAGCTCCCAAATTACTGGATTTAATTCAAGTTCTTGATTTCCCTTGACCTGATACGAATTTACAAGCTCCAGTATGCAACTCAATACCGTAACAACTTGTCCACAACTTCAGACCCACAGCAGCCCCTACTTGTAAGCTAGAAGAAGACATTTCATCGCTGACTAAGCCTGCCAAACTCCACTGGACATGGACAGGCTTCTGCTACCTGAAACGTAGTGAGCCCAAATATGTGATCGAGAAAGTTGAATCACTGCAATGGGGCAAAATAAGGCAGGGAACTTGATCTGCAAACATGTTATTGTTGAGATTACCTTGCACTCTTCATCCAATAGGTCGAGAATGCCAAGTTTAGCTTCAATTAGGTTAATGCAAGGCTGATTGTCATAAAAATCTATTAACGTCCAAGGAATCTGTTCCTTCATGTACTCTTCCTGCTCCAACTTGAACACATGCTGGGAAGAAACAAAGTTATGACTTGTTTACCATCTGCTGAATATGTTTATTAGGAGGCAAAAAATATTAACCTTTTGTTTGTATGATCAAAGGCTGCAAAATGTTGGAGAATGAATGATATTCTACAATGCTGCACATTCTGAATGTCCTCATAGTGATTGGGTTGCTATGGAGAAATACTCTGATTGTCAAGCCTGCTGCCTTGGAAGCTTTGCAATGAGGAACATTCTATTACTAATTAGCACAAGACTCCAACAGCTTCCATTACTAATTCAAGGTACCTTTTAAAATTCAATCTAATATGCAGAAAGCAGAACTCAGTTCTATCACTGACAACTATCTATCATTCTGTGCTCCTGTATTACATCTATTTCTAATTTTTTTTACTGTTTGATATGTTAAAAAACTTCCCTCCTCCCAGCAGGATCATATACCCACTTCTGTCAATATATCAGCAGTACTACAAGTCAGTATCAGCTTTGTTGTGTACCTTACATGGGGGAAATGTGCTAGAATTTGGTTATGTCTCTTGCATCCCATTTATAGTTTACAGTGCAATTAATAACACTTTCCTACAGTAATATATGCAGCGAATTGTCACGATGAACCCTAATTACACCTTCCTAACATCGCTTTATTTTGACCCTGTCTCAATACTTTAGCCACTGAAACCCACATTCCTGTCATTGTTAACTTGAACACAAGAGCATAACAAATAGGAGCAAGGGTCAGCCAATCAGCCCCTTGCATTTGTTCCACCATTTAATAAGATATGGCGAAGCTTTTACCTTAGTGGCACTTTCCTGCACCAAAAACTTATACTGCTTAATACCTAAAACCTTACAATCTCAGTCTTGAATAGTCTCAGAAACTGAGCCTGCACTGTCCTCTAGATTACAGAATTTCAAGGTTCAAACCTTCTGGGTGGAGAAATTTCTTCTCAGCTCTGCTCCGAATGGGCGACCACTTACTGAGAGACAGTGATCCCTGGTTCTAGATACAAGGAATACATCAACTCTACACTTACACTGTTAAGCCTCTTAAGAAGTTTTGACATTTGAGATCAATGCTCATTCTTCTAAATTCCAGGTGCATCAGCTAAATCTGTCCTCATTTGACAAACCTTCATGCCGGAAATCAATCTGGTGAGCCTTCATTTCACTCCTTCCGCCACAAGAACATCCTTCCTTAAGAAAGGACAGCAGACCTGGATATGATATTCTAGACATGGTCTCACCAGGGTTCCATATAATTGGAACAAGATGTCCACTATTACACACAAATCTTCTTGCAATAAAGATTAACATGCTGCTTGCCTTCCTCATTGGCTATTGTACTTGCACATCAACTTCCAGTGATTCACTTACAAGGACACTCGGGTCCCTCCTTTCAACTTAACATTTAAAAATATACTCCACAGTTCTACTTTTTCTACCAAAGTGGATGACCTCACATTTTTCCACATTATATCCATCTGCCATGTCTACAGCCATTCACTTAACTTGTCACTAAGCACACCACTCACCACCACCCCCCACCCACAAAGCCTATCTGCATGCTTATATCATCTTCAGAGTTATATAGAACAGTGCAGCACAGAACAGGCCCTTTGGGGGGGGGGGGGTGTGTGTGTGTGTGTGTGTGTGTGTGTGTGTGTGTGTGTGATGTTTGATCCTCCCAGCCAAATCACTGATGTAGATTACAAATAGTTGGGACCCCAGCACCAACTCGCTAGTTACAGCCTTTCTGCCCAAAAATGACGCATTTATTCCTACTCTCTTTTCTTTCCTCCAATCCACAGTTGTACATTACTCATAACAGTGGGCATTCTAATTCTGTTTAGCAACCACTTGTATGCCATGAAAATTTAATTTCCATTATCCACG
This sequence comes from Pristis pectinata, assembly GCF_009764475.1. Taxonomy (NCBI): domain Eukaryota; kingdom Metazoa; phylum Chordata; class Chondrichthyes; order Rhinopristiformes; family Pristidae; genus Pristis; species Pristis pectinata. The sequence continues at coordinate 15,066,369 of NC_067432.1, forward strand.
TCACACCAGAAGTGAGCTACGCTCCAGGAGGAGGTATCACAGTAAAGCTCTCAATAGTTGAGCTTAAGCGAGGCTGTGCTCAAGTCCCCTCAGATCTGCCAAGTGCTCAGAGCGTTCAGGACTGAGACAGACCTCACTGTAGCCCAGAACATCCTTTGTCTCAATTCACAGCAAAAGCTAAAATTGGCTTGAGATAATGATTGATCAGTAATCCAATAAAGACAGTAACTAATCTCAATGATTTACTTATGTTATGGCAGAAGCCTTAATGAGTAGAGCAAGTGTTAAACGAGTGCCATTTTCACTTACTGTGGGCAGAGTAGAACTAAAGTTGAACTTCCAGAGAGCAGATGCAGGACGACAAAAGCAGGGAAAAATCCACCAATGAGGTTTTTCAAGCTATCGGGCAGCAAATCATTTCTTTTAATTTCTATCAGTTGTTGTATAGCTGGTAACCCTCTTGGTAGAAAGCTGTAGTTCCCAACCCAGTGACACCAGCGCAAAACCTCGGGAGTGCTGCATTGTGAAGAAATGCCACCTTTCCAATGAGATGTTAAACCAAAGGCTTGGTTACCCTCTCAAGTGGACAGAAGGTTCAGCTACACCATTCTGATGTTTAGCGGGGAGCATACTGACTGGGTGCATCACCATCTGGTATGGAGGCTCCAACGTGCAGGATCAAAAGAGGCTGCAAAGAGCTGTAGACTCAGCCAGCTCCATCACAGGTACAACCCTCCCACCATCGAGAACATCTTCAAGAGGTGGTGCCTCAAGAAGGAGGCATCCATCATTAAGGACCCTCACTATCCGGGACATGCCCTCTTCTCGTTACTATCATCGGGGAGGAGGTACAGGAGCCTGAAGACCCACACTCAGTGATTCAGGTACAGCTTCTTCCCCTCTGACATCAGATTTCTGAACAGTCCATGAACACTACCTTATTATTCCTTTTTTGCAATATTTATTTTTATAACTTAGTAATTTTTATATTTTTACGTCTTGCACCGTACTGCTGCTGCAAAACAACAAATTTCACGACATACGTCAGTGTTAATAAATCTGATTCTGAACAGCAAGGAAGTTCTCCGTCATGTTGTTTTGGCCGACATTTATCCCTCAAATCGGCATCACCTGGAGGATTTGTTTATTATCACAGTAACACTTGAGAACTCACTGTGAGCAGGTTAACTGGTGATTTCCTACAGCAGTGACTTAGACTTGAAAGGTACTTAAAGACTATGAATGGCGCTACCTAAATGCAAATCTCTCATTTCTTTTAACAAATCAACCTCTCCCAGCACTGTCTTTTCAAACCCACGCTGCTGCAATCAAACCTGTTCTGCGCTACTTCCTTCTCCCCTCACACTTGCCCCAAAAGGAATAATTTTACTCTCACGACACAAGTATAAGTTTGCCTTAGACCTGATTTCTGGGCTCCAAGCTGACACTTCCTTGACTGTCGTTTCTCTCATGGAATCTCTGCATGCCCATGGTTCATGCTTCATGGGAGAAAAGCTATTCCTTTTGGGGCAAGCACGAGGGGAGGAGGGAGAAGCGCAAAACAGGTTTCTCACATCAGCACGCCTTATACTGCACTTCTCTCAACACTCAGCTCCTTTGTCACTGATAGAACTGAATATTGCCTCATACTAGACGGCAGGACAATGCAACATCAGCAATCATCTGAGGCGAATATCTACTTCCAAGGTCATCAGCTGCCAGTTATAACAATGAAAACGGCTGAAAGAATTACTCACCATATTAAACTGCTGCTGTAATTTTTCATTTGCATAATTGATGCAAAATTGTTCAAAACTATTTATTTCAAAAGTCTCAAACCTGTATAAAAAGGTTACATATATTAACAACACAAGGCACAGTTAAAAGAAAACACCAATTTAAAAAAAATTAAATGAGAAACTAATTTCAAGAAGCATGCACATAATGAGCCCTGGGGAATTAGCTTCCTCTTGCTGGGCGACTATATCCGTTAGATCAGGTACTCAATAAATTGCCACAGAGTTCTCAAACTGATTAACACAGTCAACTTGCCACCTCTAAAGGAGGAGTTTCACAAGGCTGCACTGCGGGACACTCACTCAGACCCGTGAATTGGGAGGGCAGATTATACCATCACTCCACTCACACCCATTTCTGAGCTACACCAAACAGGGAGGGACCAACCAGACGGGCACTGTATCAGGAACAGGCTACCAGGGTGCTGTTCATTATACCCAGCATCCAGCAAAGGCAGGCAGTGGCAAAGATGCAGGCGTGATCTGCCTCATATCTTTTCAGCGGTGGATCATAAATCCCAAGGTACTACCAAGGAAATTACAGATAACATGATAAAGGAAAGAAATTAAAATATATTCTGTCATTGACTTTGGAAATGCTCACCAGATGCATGGATTATGTGGTGGAGAAATTATTCTCCATCTCCTGCACTAAAGGGTGATAAAGCTGCCAATGGCTTCCATGGAACTGAATTTCCGGAGCACAGTAAATTGCAGACACGCTATTGTTATACCATCAACAGATAAGAAACTGGACAAATTTCTGCCCCTTTGTTTTAGCAGTGCTGCTCAGTACGTCCGTTCAATACAGAGTGGCAATCAGCCAACAGAACGTTAAACCAAAGCAACAGAATGTGTAAATCAAGCCAGAGGAAGTTGTGCTGAAATTGTAGAGTTGTTTGTTATGGACTACATCTTCAACACTGTGTCTGAGCCTGGTCAGAGACAAAGACCAGAGGCACAGAGAGAACAACCAAAGGACTAATTCACTAGCCTTAGAAGACTGACACAGAAAATTTTAACTTCAAGTGACAGCCAAGGAGCAACTTAATGTTATACAGGTCAGTCCAAAGTGCAGAGAAAGTTATCCAAAAGCAAAATAATGAGAAAGTTAAAGTCTGAAATAAAAACAGGAAATCCCGAAACATACAGCATACCAGGTAGCAACTGTGGAGAAAGAAACGGAGTTAATGTTTCAGGTCTGTTAATCTAAAGAAAACACTTCCTAACAGCAGGTTATCAAACCACGGATTCAAATGAGTAAAAGGAACCAAAATCAAAGAGGGATCAGCTGTGGTGCGGGCTCCCATGCTTCGTATTGGAGGCAACAACACAAAAATGTCTTGCCATTATGGCAGAATAAGACAGCTTTTCATGAAAGAATGAGCCAAGAAAAGGTCAGGGATAATATTTTACACCACCTTCACACAATCTTCTTCACTCTCCAAGATTTCAAATCCCAGATCTGGTGACACCTAACCCAGACCTCTTGGCTTTTTGTCACTTCAAACAGGCACTATTTTCCTGGCTTCTGCAAGTCAATTCCTTAAGGGAGATATGGCTGGATTTATTTTAAATGAAGTAACATGGGTCTATTGTCTAAAATAAATTATTAAAAAAAAAGTCAATAAAACATCACCAAATCTGATCTTTGTGGCAACTATCTTCATTAAGCAGCCTTGATTGAATTGTTGACATTAGGGGAACTTAAACTCTTGACCAAATACAAACAGCAAGCTGGAGTAGTTCAAGTCAACACCCATATACTTCCATGAAAGGCAGAAGAAGCCACTCACCCATATATATCCAACACACCGATGAACGAATGCTGCTTTACTGAAGCACGAAGGGCTCTGTTGACATGGTGAACGATCCAGTTGAAGAGGCTGGCGTAGATATGCTTTGCCAGAGCATCCCTGGCATTGAGGGCCTGAAATTTGGGCATGGGCTTGATATAAGTCTCCGACCCTGTGATGATCTTTCTATGGCACAGCCAGTGAGCCATCTGTTCATAGTCCACACCCAGCAGATCACAGAAGATGATCAGATGTTCCATGTTAGGCTGCCAGGAACAGAAAATTGCATCAGAATCGCACTGCACCCACTGGTCCCATATACATAGCTCATTTGTTTTTAAAATCAGTTAGGCAGCATATAAAGTAGCACTGCTGTAAATGGTGTACAGGCAACCACTTTTCGATTATGTCATGCAGACTAACAAAGGACATCTTTGCAAGTGTTGTGCTATTTGGTTCCTCTGCTCTTGTAGAAGAGCTCTTAGGCACAAATGTTGCAGTGAGAAACAGAATCACACCTTCTTCACATCAGCCAACACAGGGAACCTAGAACGTGCAAATGTGAGTTACACATATCATCAAATATGAATCAGCCTCGTCTGTGGAACTCTTCACAGATCAAATGACCAAAATTCTCAACAGCTCTTTAACTGCCTGGACAAGTGGAGTTATCTTTCCGTCAGGACTGCACAGATAAAGAGCAATCTAACCACAAATTAAAAAGGGCACAATTCAAAAACTCGATGATTAATACAAGTGAATTCAATGAATGCCAGTATCTTAGTTAGAACCTAGTCCATAATTATTAACTTTTCCTTTGCATTGTTACTTTACATTTGTCTGCATTACCATTTTGTATAAACAGTCCATGTAGTTAAAAGCACAGTAATTTAAGGCTCGCTCAACACACATCATTCACTGTTTAAATTTGCTTCTCATGCATTTTGAAAGACTCTAGGGCATCGGGTTAAAATTGATTGCAAAGGTGTAATTTTGTTATTTATGATAAAAGCATTAAGGACATCTGATGCAAAACTAAAACAACTAGAAAGGCATAAACATCAACTGGAGAAAGTAGCAGTAGGATAACATGATCACTGTGACCCAATTTTGCAAATTAAAACAAATTCTTCAATCCAACACAAACAGTGCCTTTTGGTAACACAACTCACTTTCATCAAGGGCACCAGATTTACCACCTAATTAATTTTTAAAGAAGGTTTTGTGTCTAAATTGCTTGTTATCATCTCTCTTCCCAAAATGCTTTATAGATAGTGAAGGATTTTATTTAAACAAGAAGTAACAATGGTGGCTAGATGGCTGATAAGAGGCACATGGCAGAAGGGAAAATGATTACACGCTCAAACTTGCACGTGGAACACCTGAAAGTGGCGGGAGTTCAATAGTAACTGGACGGGACTGGATTGATCTGTGGTAAGAAAACATTGCAGGACTGTGTGGACTGAGCACGGGAATTGGCCTAATGGAACAGCTCCTTCAAAAACTTAGCACTGACATGACTCCTTCGGTGTCACATGATTCCTGCGGGCTGCTGTCACTCAATTCTGATTTGGCAGCCACTTTGCACGGTGCAAAAACCACACCAACAACAATGAGGTGGATGCTTTAACTGTGGTGGAGGATGAATGTTGGTCAGGACACCAAGAGCACCTCCTACTCCTCTTTGAATCATGCCATAAGTTCCATTAATAACCAGTGGGTGATTCTGTGGCACTCCTTCAAAGAGCAGAATTTTCCCAATGTCCTGAACAATACATATACCTCAAACAAATTTTTTAATAAAATCACCTGGGATCTTAGCACTTATAAGCTGCTGGCATGTTTCATTATCACATTGAAAACCATTTTGAAATTTTGATGGAGAAGTTCTGCACCACTCCGAGGATCTTTCGTCACCTGTGTTCAGCCTCCAAGTACAGCCCACCTAATTCTCAGCTTGGTATTGGTATTGGTTTATCATTGTCACTTGTACTGAGGTACAGTGAAAAACTTGTCTTGCATACCGATCGTATAGGTCAATTCATTACACAGTGCAGTTACATTGAGTTAGTACAGAGTGCATTGAGGTAGTACAGGTAAAAACATTAACAGTACAAACTGTCACAGCTACAGAGGAAGTGCAGTGCAGGTAGACAATAAGGTGCAAGGTCACAAGGTAGATTGAGAGGTCAAGTGTTCATCTCATCGTATAAGGGAACCGTTCAATAGTCTTATCACAGTGGGATAGAAGCTGTCCTTAAGCCTGGTGGTATGTGCCCTCAGGCTCCTGTATCTCCTGCCTGATGGGAGAGGAGAAGAGAGAGAATGACCCGGGTGGGTGGGGTCTTTGATTATGCTGGCTGCTTCACCACGGCAGTGAGAGGTAAAGACAGAGTCCAAGGAGGGGAGGCTGGTTCCTGTGACACGCTGGGCTGTGTCCACAACTCTCTGCAGTTTCTTGCGGTCCTGGGCAGAGCAGTTGCCATACCAAGCTGTGATGCATCCAGATAGGATGCTTTCTATGGTGCATCGATAAAAGTTGGTGAGTGTCAAAGGGGACATACCGAATTTCTTTAGCCTCCTGAGGAAGTAGAGGCGCTGGTGAGCTTTCTTGGCCGTGGCGTCTACGTGATTTGACCAGAACAGGCTATTGGTGATGTTCACTCCTGGGAACTTGAAGCTCTCAACCCTCTCGAAACCAGCAGCATTGATGTAGACAGGTGCATGTACGCTGCCCCCTTTCCTGAAGTCAATGACCAGCTCTTTTGTTTTGTTGACATTGAGGGAATTGAGCTTGATCCTTGCAGTAAGATTGACAGCACTTCCTAGCTCCTGCCATACCAGTCAAATGTCAAGCTGGACCCAGCTCCCCCAGCTTGGCCTAACCAAACTCATCACTGAGATGAAAAAGAATCCTAATATGCAGGATGAATGAAACAGACAAGATTGCCCAAAGAAACAAGTACATGTCATAATCAAAGAAAAATAATGCTCTGAACTCACCACACTGCATTGGAAGATATCTCCCGAGTCTCATGTCTTATATGTGATGATTATATACTGTTTTTATTTTGTATTTATTGCATTGTACCGAAGGCATGCTTAGTAAAGTTGTGCCTGTAAGAGGTTAGTGGCTTCATTTAAAAAGTAAATAAGTCTCAAATGAATGGGAATCCAGTCTTTGGCAATGTTTCAATGTGTGTTTTTAACACAATAGAATTTACACACTAATACAAACACTTATACGAGCTGCAAGTTTCACAATTAAAGAGCAACTTGAAGTACACCACCATATGCAAGTCACACCCAAAACTTGAGGCCTCCCAATTAAATAAAAAAGTCAACCCAGCTTGAACTAACACAGAATTGAGATCAATTGAACCAACTTCTGGAGGCAGAGCACAATGCACATATACCACTTTATAACATAGAACGATGGACAAGTTCTTCCCCAGTAACATGAGACTGGAAAGGATATGCATTTGTAAAATACATTTACACTGCAGTCAAAATAATCATTTTATTTTATAATCTGAGCCTTCCCTTTTATCACTCCATGGATGGCAGACTTATCCCAACTTCTTTTTTTGCGAATTAAAACAGAGGAGCTCTAACGTGATGTTGTACAATACACAGAGTACAACCTGGAATGAAATGGTACAACTTCATGAAACGTAGTGATCACAGGGAAGTGTGGTGACGTTACTCCTGTCGATTTCAATCAGAAATCAGATAGGGAGAGGAGAGAAGGGTTAATGGCAAGGACACGCAGGGTACAGAATGTCACACCTTAAATCAGGTGGGATGGAGCCAAGCCAGGGAAAGCAGGGTGTCAATTGCCACACCAGCAGCTGGGTACTTGTTAAACAAAGCCTTCGATGGGAACATACACAAAAAGGTTATCTTGTAGATGTGGTACGACCTAGAGTCATAGGAAGGTACAGCACAAAAACAGGTCCTTTAACTCACTGAGTCCATACTAACCACCCATCCTTACACTAATGCTACCCTAAACCCATTGTACTGTCTCTTCATTAGCTGCAATTCAATTCTGTGTGTACATGAACATCACAAATCACAGAGCACAAGAATATGGAACGTTAGTATTTATCCTGAGCCTCTTCCTGAACAAACTCTCTGCATTACTCCCTTCTTCACACAGTCATCTACCTACTGCACCCTAACTCGTCTTCTCCACATGGCAGTGAACTCCAGAATCACATTCCTCTCAGAGGACAGCTGCTTATTTTGTTATCTTACTTTATTAAATTGACCTTCTATCTCCATCAGGCCACCCCTCAGCTTTCTCCACTCAAAGGAAGTGAGACCGAGCTTGTTCATCCTTTCGCAAGAGCAGCAGCCTTACTGTCCTTGGGTTATTTCTGTAGGTGCCAGGTGCCGTCTATAGTATGCCACCAGAGCTCCAACTGTAGCCTTACCAAAATTTCATAAATATTTATCTTAACTGTTCTGCATTATCTTCTCGAGAAAATAAATCCAGTGCTTGATTTCCTCACTGACTACGTTCCAACTTTTAGTGATAGTTTCTGTACTTGCACAACAAGGTTTGTCTTCTCCTCTTGTAACCTTAGCCTCTTCCTCCACCCACATTAACATGGACTCACCTTCCACGAATGTGCCAAAGACAGCCAGCATTGTTTCTCCATCATCTTATTTTCAGCCACTATCTCTGCCTGATGACTTTTGCATATTTCTCACAGCACGAGAGGCCATTCAGTTAATCAGGTCAATGCTGACTCTCAGAGCAATCCCATCAATCCCAATCTCTTCGATTATTTCCCAGTAAGCTGCCCTCTCACATGCTAACATTAGAATGGGATGGGCCACGATTCTCTCCCAATAAATACTGAAGCTGTCACTTCTGAACCCCAGCAAAACACTCGTCCTCACCACTTCCTGCAGCCCATTCCCAGGGCATGGTCCTTGGCTGAACCAGACTCCTCATTACTTCATCGTTCTACAAGACCCAGAGCCCAGCTTCCAGTCATTTATCATCTGTCACTGACACTACCGACACCTCGACAAGATTTGCCTTTACTCCACCTCAGACCAGACCATTGGTTACGGAAATCCTCCTCCACATCACTGTTCCCTCCACACTAGACCAATTTATTTCCCACCCTCATTCATAGAACATAACAGCACAGTACAGGACCTTCAGCCCACGATGTTGTGCTGACGTTTTATCCTGCTCTAAGATCTATCTAACCCTTCCCTCCCCACATAGTCCTCCAGTTTTCTATCATGGTTATCTAAGAGTCTCTTAAATGTCCCTAATGTGTCTGCCCCACAATCTCTGCCAGCAGTGCATTCCACGCACCCACCACTCTGTGTAAAAAAAAACTTAGCTCTGACACCCCCCTTATACTTTCCTCCAATCACCTTAAAATTATGTCCCGTCATCTGAGCCATTTTCGCCCTGGGAAAAGGTCTCTGACTATCCACTCGATCTCTGCCTCTTATCATCTTGTACAGCTCTAAATTCACCAGATACAATCTAATGCTGCTGCTCTACCCAGCCCCACTCATCCTTCACTCTGAGCTCAACAAGTGACACTGGCACCCACTCCAAAATATCCAAAATTCCTACCCGAATGCTAAATGCAGTACCAGCCTCACCCACTCCCTCCCTCACCTCCATAACCTTCTTCAGACCGTAGCTTTTTGATGGGAAAAGGTGGTGTTATTTTTCTCACTGTGCATTTGTGCACCCATCGTGTCTCACACAATCTTCCTTTAAACAATTTTAAACCCTCTTCTTTGAAGATATCCACAAACTGTGATGCTACAGCAACTAAATCAGCATTTACCTGACTACATGACAAAGCAACAAATCAATTGACCTTGTACTTTTCTAAGGTGTCCAATTCCCAAGAATCTCTCTGCCAGGTTTTGTCTGGGAACTGATATAATACCAGAAAGAGGTTTTTGAGAATAAAGAGCTTTAATGGACAGTCCTGTAACTCAAATTGCCTTTTTATTTTGAAGTACTAAGTGTGCAGTTGCTCCCTCAGCTCAGTGATACCTGGGTAGACACTCCATTATGGTGAACAAGCATACATGACAATGTAACACTACACTTCAAACTATACCTATAAACTCACAGTGATATGAAAAGAGAGTTGACTTTTGAAATTGGATACGAGGAAAATGGCCTCATTTCAGCCTGACATTTGGCAATTTACTTCTTTCACACAATGCATGTTTATACGTACAGACAGCCAGGGACTATGCAATTAGCTGTTTCATCAAATTATTAAGTTGCTGACCACACAGTATATTTTTTTTAGTTTTCTTTGATCAATTTGCAGTCACTTGTAGAATTAACTACAAAACACCAATTAGGCTGGTGATCCTTATTTTCCCATAGAAGAGGGACCGAGGAGGGGCAGCCTTTGAGATTAGGAGAGGATTTGATGGGGTTGATGAAAACGAAGTATTTCCACCTTCCAAGATAAAAACCATTATTGACAACGTTCTTCTACAGTAGAGAATTCAGGAAGATCTTCTCAAGCCACAGACCGATCAAAATGTGAAATTTATAACCACGGCAAGTAACTGAAGTGAAAAGCACAAATACATTGAAGGGAAAACTGGACAAACTTAGGAAGAAGTTAGATGGTGGACAATGGGAGAAGCTCAGGTACAGCATCATTACCTGCTAGAGCAAGTGACAGCATGACCCATTTTTGTGCAGTAAATTCTATACATCTGCTTTGCAATTAGGCTGCAATGATTTACCATTTTGAGCCAAAAGTGAATAAAGTAAAATGCATGCTTACAGGAAGCAAGCACAAGAATAAACAGTTATTGCTATCCCATCAAAATATAAGCCCGAAATTTGGTTTACCCAAGAATTGGAATAGGTGTCAGAGAGAGAGGAGCCAATCTTGTTGCTCAGAACATTCAGCCAAACATAATCTGATCATTCATCAGAAAAAGCAATGAACCATTTACAGGCAATAACTCAAGTTGTGTGGCTGCATTTAGCTGAATTTATTCAGCTCTGCTGTTGACAGAGGGAGTTTTGAGTTGCTGCCCATTTTCCTTTCCCTTGGCTTTGGGACAGGATTGTATTAACACTGGCACATCTCCACAACTGGGCATTGAACCATTACTAATACCAAAAAGGAAGTGTCTAAACCCGAAGATGGTACAAAATAAAACTCTGAAGCAAAGAACGATATGTGTGGTGAACATCCATAAGTAACTAAATAAATAAAGATGCTGTAATCATCTTTCGAATCCTCTGTTAACTGTGCAGAGACTGTAGATCTTTCTGAGACAACAGCCGACAAAAGCACAACAGCTTCTTCCCTGGTTGGACACTGACCCAGGAACTTTGAAAGTTAAGATTTGGTTTAATTGTGGAGTTGATGATGATGATGGAGTTGACAGGTTGGATGGGGGTGTTATCTCTCCTTGCATGGGGAGACTAGAATAACCTTGAAATCCTGGCCAGGTGTTTGGGATGATGTCAGGAAGCATGATGGAAAGCAGGAACGCTCCCTAAAGAGTTGTTTCATCATTATCGTGTTTCACACCTATTTCGCCATTCCAATGAAATAATTTCTAAGCCACTCCAAAGTTTTTATGTACACATCAAGTAGCTTAAACTTTAGGTATCACTATCCCTAGAACTCTTCAGCTCCTCAAATATGCTTCACCATTCAAAGACATCACAACCGCTCTGTAACATGGCAACAACTAGCAATTATAATCCATTAAAAAAAACATTTTTACTTTATATTTTCTTACATTGAATGAGACAATTTGGCCGATCATCCTTCCTTGCTCTCAAAGCAATCCCATTGGTCCCATTCCCCCACTTACTTGCCTGAAACCTGTTTTCTCTCTCACATGCCCATGAGCTATCCCTGACCTTTTTTTGCCACGACAGACAATTTACAGTGGCCAATTATGCCTCTCAGCCAGCACATCTTTGGGATGTGGGAGGATACTGGAGGACTCGAGGGAAACCCATGTGGTCACAGGGAGAAGGTGCAAGCTCCACACAAATGGCAGCCAGGATTGAACTCCAACTGCTGGAGCTGTGCAGGAGTGCCAATAACTGCTGTGCCACTGTGCTGCCACTTTCAACTCACCCAACCCCTACATCCTTTTGGAAGAGAGTGTTCCTGCTTTCCATCATTCTTCCTGACATCATCCCAAACACCTGGCCAGGATTTCAAGGTTATTCTAGTCTCCCCAAGCATGGAGAGATAACATACCCCCATCCAACCTGTCAACTCCATCATCATCATCATCAACTCCACAATTAAACCAAATCTCAACTTTCAAATCTGCCCTTTCCTGTATCCAGTTCCTACTCTAATCTATTTTACCAGGATGCCAATTGAAAAATTTGCTTCTGTGAATGATTGGGTGAAAATAGAATTTAACTCATTAGTGCCCTCATTCCCCTTCACCCATCATCAAGCACCTAGCAACCCTCCCTGATCTATTTTGCATTTAAAGAATGTTTACTGCGTAAAGAATCTCTGAATAAAACACATTAAGTAACCATGGCTCAAGCTTTGAGCAATCATATTGTACAAGGCAGCAGAACAAATCAAAAGATTCACAGCCAGATAAGAATGCAAAATCTCAATGGCAGAAGTGACAGGCAGTCAGACAGCATTCAGCCATGTGTGATGACATGGAGCATACTCTTACAAAGAAACAGATCACTCCATCACCAGTGCACTGAGTACAACCTACAGCAAGAATAAGGCACAAGATGGACTAATGTCATGGGAACATCAGCTCCAATTCACAAACTACCACTAAGTGAACAATTGATCACCGGCTAATATCCTGGCTCTCCCTCCTCCAGATCCATTGTGCAGTTACACTAAGTACCTTTCATGTGGTGCATTATCAGATGTTTGCTAAGTAGCTGTACAATATCTAGCATTCTTAAAGGCATCTGATAGCACAAAAAGTGGTTATACAAAATAACGGCTCATGGGGATGGGAGTAATATGTTATCATGGACAGGTAAGCAGAGGAAAAATAAAGTAAAACAGTGATTTCCAACTTGTTGGTAAGTCACTCGTAGAGTTCCACAAAATCAGTTCTGTGGTCTTAGTTATCTTCAATCTACAATAATGACTTGGATGAAATGACTAATACAGTGCAACCCCAGGTGACTGCAGTTCAAATAACAGAAATTCACCCCTACAGAGTTCACAAATCACTACCAAACAATTTGAGATACATAATAAATATTCACTCTTATGGAACTTATGTGAGGAAAAATGCAAAAGAAACTTTGTCAATTTTTGTCAAAGGCTTGCGTTATGGAAAAATCACAACAGGAACACGTAACATGGGGGTGGACTGTAGTAATGCATCCAGTTTTTCTGAAGATACAAAACTAGGTGAGAACAGGAGCTGTCAGGGGGATGCTAAAACTTTCCAAAGGAAAGTGAATGGATTAAGCAAAGTGGACAAGGTAGCAGGCTGCGAGTGATGTGGTAAAACATGAAGTATTCACTTGGGTAAGCAGGTTTTTCAGATGAGTAAATGCAGGTCTTCAGAGGGTTCTGGGTATTCTTGTATACCAAAGTTCAAGCAGTCAAGGAGACAACTAATAGATTTGTTGCAAAGGAGTTTGGTTATAGAGTAAAAAAAATCTTGTTACAAGTCGGATGGGTTTAACCACAGTGGAATACCATGTGCAGTTTTGGTCTCCATACCTAGGGAAGAATGCACTTGCCTTGAAGTTGGTTCAGTACAGATTCACTACACTGTTTCCTAGGGCAAAGCTGTTGTCCAATAGAATTCAGTGTAGGCCCATCCTACTCATCTGGAGTTAGGAATAACAGGAGTCTGTTTCCTTTGAAAGGTCTCAGGATATGGGCATAGCCATTAGAATGAATGTGGAGAGAAACTTGTACACCTTTTGGAATTCTCTATCTCAAATGGCTCTGGATGAACAACTGGTGAACATACTTGTGGCTGATGCATTTTTGGAGGCGAGGGAAATCCAGAGATTATGAGGCAAAGGCAAGAAAATGGAGTTTATGATCAGCCATGATTTTACTTAAAGAAAAAACTGCTCAAGCAGATTTAATGCTTGCTCCTTCTCCTTATGCTCCTGTCACTCTGAAAGATACCAATACCCAACAATTTTCCACATTCATAGTCAAAGCTTTCTGAGATACCAGCGGTAACTAATCTTTGCCGTTCTACCCACCAACCTGATCCAGCACCAAACTGAAGGAAGTCCATGTTCTTTTGAATGGCCAGGAATACTCACAGGGATAAAGCAGTTTTCCGCATCACGATCATTCGCTTTGATTGTCACATTTCCCAAGTGAAGAATAGCTGCAAGAATGTGGAAAATTCCCATCTGGTAGGATTCATTAATACCTGAAATAAAAATTAAAGAAACTTGTCAAACTGGCAACTTTGCAATTTTTTAAATGAAATTGCATTCAATGATATTAACACACAAAATTAATGTATCCATATGAAACTTCTTATTTTAACAAAGTCAATTTACAATGAATGAATTAGTGCATTATTAAATAGAACAGAGATAACATACGTACATAACATAGGAGATGTCAGGGGTAAGTTTTTTTTACTCAGAGAGTGGTGAGTGCGTGGAATGGGCTGCCGGAAACGGTGGTGGAGGCTGATACGATAGGGTCTTTCAAGAGACTGTTAGATAGGTACATGGAGCTGAGTAAAATAGAGGGCTATGGGTAAGCCTAGTAATTTCTAGGGTAGGGACATATTCCGCACAGCTTTGTGGGCCGAAGGGCCTGAATTATGCTGTAGTTTTTCTACGTTCTACACATGCCTATATTACAAAACATGATACAACTTTCAAAATCTTGAAGCTGGACCTGCAACATTTACTTCTGTGACAGTCTGAACACTTCAAGTATTAACTTTTAAAAAGTGCACATGGCACACTGGTACCCAACTTAGCAGTCAGGATGTCTTCCCTGGAATGAGAACACTAAGTGAATCAGTTCTAAAAGGTGTCAATACTTACTGCACTCTCATTGGCTAAACTCTAATTGAGTAACCTTTCATCGGCCAAGTGAATGTGAACAACACGGCTGCATTCTATAAGCTTTCTGGTTGCATTTGCTATGCTGGCAAACACTGACAAATTTTAAAATACCAATAGTTTTTGGTACGGATATTTTCCCTGAGCCAAGAGCACCTTAACCAATCAGCACTCAGCAGGGAAGTGTGATGCAGTACCAGTGTTGATGGGAATTCTCAGCATGGATTAACCTAAAACTTTATTTGGAGAGAGAACTTCAAAGCAAAAAACATCCTTTCCAGTGGCATCCAACCTCAGAGGACTGAGGATGTTCAGTATATTCAACACTGGGGCCACTGGAATGTTGGACAATTAAGGGATTTAGGGATCAGGGGATCAGGTGGGAAAATGGACCATGTAGAGAATCAGCCATGATCTTATCAAATAGGAGAGCGGATTCAAGGGACAATGTGACCAACTCCTGGTATATTGAATATTCACTTAATGTGTTGGAAGAAGATTGTTGTTGATCACTACAGCTGACACGATATAACATTATTTAGAAAATTAATATTCTCCAAACTGCTGGCACTCTACCTTGGGAATGAGGACATTTTCCAAAATCAATCTGTATTGATCTTGGCTCGAACGTACTTAGTAAACCAGCACAATTTACTTCAACAATCCGGCTGGTGAAAGTCACCCACCACGCTGTGAGTACAATAACAGAAGCTCAGGGAAATGAGCTTGACCGGTGACAATTCAGTGTTTGACAAATATATTAAAAGAAGTGTTTTAAGTCAAACTGTTTCAAATCAAAAACGGCTCAGTAACCATAAAATGCTGGCTGTTACTGAGCTTTCTTATCATTTCTGGATCATTTGCAATTAGGAGGAGGTTAAAAGGGACGTGGTGAGTAAAATCTGGTCACTTGCAATCCTGTATTTAAAACACCAGGTGAAAGTCAATGTAAAAGATTTAGATGTTTACCTAGCAAGGTGCATGCCTGCCTTGTATTCATCATTTCTTTTGCATCATCTATTCCCTCAATCACAGGACTGCCTCCAAGATTAGTGTAGTTGAAGTTCTGGGCATGGCCTGAAAGCAAAAAAACACCAACAGGACAATTCATTTGCTTAATAGTTTTCTGCTGGGAGAAATGGCAGCATTGGAATAATCTATTCAAAAAAAAATTACATGCCACATTACAATATTAATACAGCTCACCCACTCTCATTTCAGGCCCTCCCCAGGTTACGAATATGCAACTTATGGACACTCGTACTTGTGAACAAGCTCCCATAAGTATTATTAAATTCAAGCAAGAACCAGTCTTGAAAAAAGAGACTGTTTCCATGGGGAGACCAGAAGCAGGTTGGGTAATCGTTTTGCTGAGCACCTTCGCTCTGTCCGCTGGACCAGCTGGGATTTCCCAGTGGCCAGCCATTTTAATTCCACTTCCCATTCTCACACTGACATGTCTGTCCATGGCCGCCTTTACTGCCACCTCAGGGCCAAACGCACGGTAGTGTAGCGGTAAGCGTAACGCTATTACAGCACCAGTGACCCAGGTTCAATTCCAGCCGCTGTCTGTAAGGAGTTTGTACGTTCTCCCCGTATCTGTGTGGGTTTCCTCCGGGTGCTCCAGTTTCTGCCCACGTTCCAAAGATATACAGGTTAGGAAGCTGTGGGCATGCTATGTTGGCGCCAGAAGCGTGGCGACACTTGTGGGCTCTCCCCAGAACACTGTATGCAAAAGATGCATTTCACTGTGTGTTCGATGTACATGTGACTAATAAAGATATCTTATCAAATTAGAGGAACAGCACCTCATATTCCACCTGGACAGTCTCCAACAAATATCCAGTAACCACTCCCCTTCTGTCCCTTTTTCCTTTTCTCTCTCCTCCTGATCCACTGGCCCCCATCACCCTCTCCCTTTCCCCTCCTCCACCCTCTCCATCACTCACACACTCCTCGCACCAGTTCCCCTCCCCACCTCCCTCCCTTTATTCCATGCTTCTCCATCCTCTCCTATCAGATTTTATCATCTTCAGCCCTTTGTCACTTTCACCTATCACCTTCCAGCTTCTGACATCATTCCCACTCTCTCCCCTCCCTCAACCGCCTATCACCCCTCCCCTCAACCACCTATCACCCCTCCCCTCTCCTGGATCCACCTATCACCTGTCAGCTCTTGCTCCAGCCCTTCCCCCCTCACGTTTTAATACTGGCTATCTCCCCTTTCCTTTAGTCCAGATGAAGGGTCTCAACCCAAAACATCGACTGTCCGTTTCCCTCCATGGACACTGCCTGACCCGCTGAGTTCCTCCAGTGCTTTGTGTGTTGCTCCAGATTCCAGCACCTGCAGCCTTGTGTTTCCATGTAACCTCCCCTCAGTAATCAGACGCCACTGTCTCTTAAGAACACGGGCTGTCAGTTTCACCATGGGAGGCCACTTAAGAGAGTTACTTTGGAAAGTGACAATCAATTCTGTTGATATTGTTGGCAGATCTTGTGCTGCATTATATCATTTGCCCTGGTTAATATGCTATGGGAGAGTTTTACGTGTTTCCTTCATTAATGAGGGAGCTTAACAGTGCAGCCATGGTACAGGAAACCAACAGACAAAAGAAGGAGTGTTGTACAGGCCAGTGATGCTCCTCATCCCATGAATTTTGAAGGGATTAGCCCGAGGTTTAAACACTGATTTCTACTCATTTACTTGAAGTTAACAAAGTATTGGTGAACATACTCAGTCGGAGCTCCTTAAATTCCGGCAGATGTTTAGAAGCACACAGCTGGTAGAGAATGTGGTAATTCCTTTCGTCCTCTGCCTGAAAAAGAGGGACAACAGCTTAAATTCTGCTCTTGTGCATAGCTCTAGAGTAGAACAGAAGGATCTATACCTAATATTCTTATTCCCACACAACCCGTGTACCAATACTGTCAATCGTCTATTTTTTTCTATAAACCCTGCCAATCCCAACAGACATCACCTGGTACCATCCCCCATCATTTGATCTAAATGTGTTGGGGCCTCTGGACCCCTGCCCTGCCTCTCTACAATCGACCAAGGAGGTTCTGTGGCCTTAACCAACGTTGAGCTTGAAAGTCTCTCTCCCTCCCCCACCACAACAACTCCAGCCGTCTCCACTGTCGCCTCAAAGCACTCAACCAAAGAAATAAGCCTATATTCTCCGGGGTTTGGAAGAACAAGAGGTGATCTCACTAATATTTACAACATTCTTACAAGGCATGACATGGTGGATGCAGGGAGAATGTTTCCCCTGGCTGAGGAACCTCAGAACAGGTGTCATAGTCTCAGAAGGACTAAGTCAGTAAGGCTGAAGTGACAAGAAATTTCTTCACTCAGAGAGTGGTGAATCTTTGGAATTTTCTACCATGGAGGACCTTACAGCCATTGAGATCAATGGATTTCAGGGCATCAGTGAATCGAGGAAAATGGGAATAGCACAGGGAAATGAAGCTGAAGTGGATTAGCCATGATGTTGATGAATAGAGCAGCAAACTCAGAGGGCCAGATGTCCTACTTCTGCGCTTAACTCTTAGAAGTTCAATCATGGAGCTTTTTGTTTTTAAAAGCACTTCACAACTGTACTGCAGCAGAATAGTGACGATAATGCATAAAGGGCACTTTTGAGCACACAGAGTGGGAAATGGAATCAAGTGTTTCTCTGCACAGGGCATGTTAATGTGTGGAGGCTGTTGGGCAAACCATCAGCATCTGATGTCACTCCTGAGGCACTGGAGCACGAAAATGAGACTTGGAAGTGGCCCAGGGATTGAGCAGGAGAGCAGCCTGCAGGGACAGACCTTACCGAGCCTTTGTTGGGGAGTTTGATGGAGCCATGGACCCAATGTGTCAAGGATTTTGAAAGTTTATGTGAGAAGCTGCGAGGAGGGGTCGGTGAGGATGTCTCAATCCTTGTCCAATGGTCTGTTACAGAAGTGGAGCCCCTGCTCCAAAAATACTTCTGACATTTCCAGCATTTGTTGACCCCAATTCTCCAAAAGCATTGAAGCAACTTCTGCCCAGAGCTGGTGCCATGGCAGGGAAATAATTCCTACACTGTCATGGTACATGACTGCATGAAGAGCTAAGGAAACAGTGCCACTCACTTGCATGCCCTGACAAAAATCATTCCCCCAATGTCCTAGAAGATGCTGGGATCAATGCATGTTTCTGATAAAACTCTAGCCATAAAATCTAAGATGATACCACCTTAGGAAATGTGAAGACTGAGATCTAAGCCCAAAGCAATATTGCAGGTTATTGGCTTTCTATAGACTAGAAACTATTCTACACTATGTTCCCATTCCCAAATTGGTCTGCGTTGTGTTACCAAACCTCCACAGAAGTTTCCTATGCAACTGCTTCAACTTCTTGCAATAGAAGTCGTCAATGTGTATGTCACATACCTTACGCATCTCCAGAGTGTCGAGGAAGTTTTAAGCTGGGTAGCACTCACCTGAAAAACAACTCTCGACTTTTCTAACAGGTAGGTTCTCATGTTAGCCCCTGTGATGCGATACTTCTTGTCAAACCCAATTTCGATGTATTTCCCAAATCGACTGCTGTTATCGTTTCTGGTCGTCTTTGCATTTCCGATTGACTGCAAAGAAAACGGAGGCAAGGAATTCTGGTTTGCTCTGTAAAATGATCCTTTATCCAAATATCAGATGTACAACTGTTAGAGGACTATTCAGGCTTCTATCTTAACATCCAGGTGGAGGAAATTTCTCTTGACAAAAATCATACCTTGAGCTAATCGTCACAGGATTTGCTAATTCCAAAACAAAATGTGGCCATTTGCAGCAATATTGACTCAAAAACTTTTAAACAGCACAATTTTGAAATCAGGCATCTTAAATACAAACATTATGTGCAACACATTCTTGTTCCATTTCATGTTAGTGTGTGGAATTTAAGAGCACAAAGTTAGCACAGTGACACTGAACTCGGCTCAAATACAAACCAGACGGGAATACAACAGCCTCAGTCAATTACAAGTTTCTCAAGTGATAAAAATCAAAGTCAAGTTTATTGTCGTATGCACAGGCGCAATGAAAAGCTTACTTGCAGCAACATCACAGGCACATAGCATCAGATACATATCATTCACAAACACAAATTATACACAATTTTTACAAGAACACAATTAGAACAAAAAAAAACAAGGTCCATTATAGGGCAAAGTGGTCATAGTGTTGCTATACTGAGGTAGTGATACCGGTTGTGCAGGTTGGTTCAAGAACCGAATGGTTGAAGGGAAGTAGCTGTTATAAATATATGATCTAATATGACATAAAGTTAGATCATCCTATACTCAATTCAACCTGATGACTTGCGCAATCTAATTTGTTATTCCTGGTGAGGAAAGCTAACAAAAACCAAGGAAGATACTTGAATTAGTCCACTTCCATCAAACGTTAAAAAACTGCACCACTTGGTTTCTCTCTCAGCAAGGATTGTTTCCTCAGCCAGACACACAGAGGCTTCCACCCAAGTTAAAAAGTCACAAGCACTCTCCAGGACCCACTGTCTACTTTAAATCTGCACCTTGAGTCCTAAACAAGGTTGGAAAAAAGCCACAGGGTGAACACAGGCACCAGTTTGCATCCTGTCGCTCCGATATAGTCTGTCCGCGGGTGATCTCATTGCCGACATTTCAGCAAGCCGATTTTATTTTGATCCAGTTTCATGGTGCAGTGCATCACACACAAACACAGTCTGTAGTAAACTGCACTGAAGATTTATGCTTTGGCTCTTGTGCACATCACCTCAGTTTGGCTCTCGAAGCCTTGATTGTCCCTCACTAAAGGACAAGAATTCAGTCCAAGTGACTAGATTATTAGATTCAATTTAAATTAAAAATACTCCAACAATGGAGATTATTAACTGTGGATGGTGAAGCTTCGAATGAAGTCATTTTAAATGGAACTTGTGCAGGCCAAATCAATGGGATCCGGACCAGGGAAATGATGTGCAGTTGGATCATACTGTGCTCAATTCCTCACAAGTGAGGTACACACTGCTGAATTAGTGAGCAATTCTGTACAAGAGAGACACAAGAAACTGTAGAGGCTGGAATACAGAGTGAAAAAACAGCTGCTGGAGGAACTCAGTGGGTCAGGCAGCATCTGTAGAGGGAAATGGACAGTCGGCGTTTCGGGTCAAGACTTTTCATCTGGACTGAAAGATAGAGGGGAGATAGCCTGTATGAAGTGGAGGAAAGAGATGGAGCAAGAGCTGGCAGGTGATAGGTAGGTCTAGGTGAGGAGGGTGATAGGCAGATGGAGGAGGGAAGAGGGAAATAGTGACAGAGGCTGGGACACGATAGGCGGAGGATACAAAGGGCTGCAGATGATGGAATCCGATAGGAAAGGAAGGTGGAGCACGGAACCAAATAAGGGAGGTGGGGAGGTCGGATGGGAACAGTGGGGGGAGGGAACCCAGTGGAAGGAGTGTGTGGGTGATGGTCAAATGGAGCAGGGTAGGTATAGGAGGAACTGGGTAGATCAGAAGGACACTGGGTGTCCTAAAATTGGAGAATTCAATGTTCATGCTGTTGGGTTGCAGGCTACCCAGGCGCTGTTCCTCTAGTTTGCTTTCAGCCTCACCCTGGCAGTGGAGGAGGCAGAGGACAGGCAGGTCGGTGCGGGCGCAAGTGAATCTGCCTCACCTGGTGGGACTGTTTAGGTCCCTAGATGGTGGTGAGGGAGGAGGTGAAGAGACAGGTGTTACAACTCCTATGGTTGCAGGGGAAAGTGCCTGGGTAGAGGGAGGGATGAGCAAGCCAGGGAGTCACAGAGAGGTAAACTGTGTCAGCTGGAGTGCAGAACTGTTCCAAATTGTAATCTGAAACCACAATCTGAAAGTGAACTGGACCCGATCACATGCAGACCGACTGCACTGCTTCATGCCCTCTAATTACAGGAGCATAAGCAGCACAAGAAAAACATTCAAGGAAAGCAAGCTTGCAATGTAAACCAATCCCAGAACAGTCCTCTCATTCTTAGCTTACATGCGCAATAATCAATTAGAAATAGAAAGCATATCACCAGTACTGATTACTGGTCAGCTGCACAAGCAGCAAGTACCAAAGTCATTGCTGCACAGTGTGACCAATGAAGGACGGCAGCTACATGGAGCAAACAGTTGCAATGCTGATAACCAGAACGATTCATATTTAAGGCACTTTAGTTGCTTTTGTGCCTCTGGCAATGTTACACACAGAGGCTGAGATCTGTCAATGATATTTACTCGAGCAAACAGATTTCTGACATACATATTATTCACCATTAACAAAGACAAGTAAAGTAATTAGGAATGAGCATTAAATGGCTACCTTGCCAGCACCACCCAGGTGCCATGAGAGAAATTTAAATTAGGCAATTTCCAGAATATTTAACTTGTGAGCACAATTTGAAGTAATAAAGAAGTAGCCATAGACTGGCTTGAGATGTGAAATGATTTTAGTTCAACCTATGTACATTTAGATTGAAACTTTCAGCTATTCTATTTGAATGATTTTATGCATCTAATGTTTAGACCCTCATCAGTAACGTGGACAAGTCCGAGTTTGCAACTCGTGTCTAAGGCTTGAAATCTGCTAAATTCATTGCCTTCCCTATCTTCCTGCTAGCAGTTAAATCGAAGACCAATTTAGTCATTTGTAGAAACACATGTGAAATATGCATGGTGTACAATTCCACTCTACAAAATAGTCTCAGCAACCAAAATCCAGCTTTGCAATTTACACAATCTGCTCTAGATTTCAAGGCAGCAGTTGTTGACAGCCCCACATCTGTAGCTCGTGTACTCCAATGGAACAAACTGCCTGTTCTGCCCATTACTGTTGCTGTAACAGACACTTCATCCTGCCAAGCACGTATTCCTGCTCTGCATTTCGCAACTCCTGTCTTTTGTCCACATTCACACTCTCGAACTGCTCCCATTCACTCACTGACCAGTTTATCTCCATGATCAGTCCAGTTTTACCCCAACAGATACATGGGCCTCTTCCTGCATCTTAACAAGCTTCTTTTGTCTCCTTCTTCAACCTGAAATGTTAGCCCCATTTCTCTTCCCACAGAAGCAGCCTGACCCGCTGAGTATTTCCAGCATTTTCTGTTTTTACTTCAACTACCAACCAGATTCCAAACAGTTGTGCAATAGTGAATGTCCAAATAGCAAACAGGGGAAACCGTCTCCATCATCCACCTACCAGTCAACTCCATAGAGCAACCTCATGCCAGACCCAGGGACACAGTAACCCAGTGATACAGTGTTTCACTGATGCCCGAGGACCAGGTACCACAATTCTGAAATATCCAAAGCCCAGACATAACCCCTTTGAGCTTCAGAACATTGGAAACTTTCGTAGTTTCAACAAGAGACTCCAGACAACCTATTTTTGATGCTTTCTGCACCAATTTGGTCAGACTTTGTTTGCAATACTAATTGCAGGTTTTATTTTCACATACAGCTACTGTCCATGCCTCGCCATTAATGCTAAAAGTCTTTTCAGCAGCTAGTGAGTACTTTTTCAATTCATATGGTAGCTACCAGTAACATAAGCAATGCCTACATAAAAAGTGGCTTCAGGTTTCTCCTTTTAGCCCTGAACACTGCCCTCATGTTAATAATATCTTCTTCAATGTCCTAATATCCTTCACTATTGTAACAGGAGAAATGACTTACTGCGCCCATTTCTCCACCCACCAACGTCCCGGCTAAACAGCATTATCTGGCATATATTCTTCTTTTGAATACACTACGTAATTTACAGAAAAACAAGCTTTTATCCTAATAGGAGCTGAAAATTGCACAAAGATGTGCGTCGCGCCTGTCAAATTATACCTTGTATCATATTTGGAATGAACTGGAGTATTTTTGTTTACTGCCTACATGATGATTTAGTTACTCAGATCAATGCTGCACTGAAGCAATTGCCAGAGCCCATTCTAGACTGACTAAGCTGCTTCGTGACAAGCACTTCTTCCAGCCTGTGTTAAGCATTCTCCAAAAACTCTGCTCTGCTCCCACACAGTCTGTCAGCTGTGACTCTGTTGGTAACAGTCTTGTTTAAGAGTCTGAAAGTTATGGGTTCAAGCGCCACTCCAGAAACCAGAGCACAAAAAATCTAAAATAGCATTCAAGTGCAATACCAAAGGTGTCCCCGACTATTGGGAGCGTTATCTTCAGAGAGAAATATTACATCCGGAGACATGTTTTCTCTCTCAGGTGGACATAGAGGATCCCATGATTTTATTTCAAAATACAGCACAGGAGCTAATACTGGTGTTCTGTCCAATCACTGGATTATCTGATCATTATCCATTGCTATTAGTGGGAGCTTGCTGTGCACAAACTGGCTGCCTTGTTTGCCATATCACAATAATAATTACACTTGGAAAAAGCATCTATTGGTATCTGTTTATTATTGTTACTTGTACCGAGGTACAATGAAAAACTTGTCTTGCATACTGATCATACAGGTCAATTCATTACACAGCACAGTTACAATGAGTTAGTACAGAGTGCATTGATGTAGTACAGGTAAAAAACAATAACAGTACAGAGAAAAGTGTCACAGCTACAAAGAAAGTGCAGTGCAATAAGGTGCAAGGTCACAACAAGGTAGATGGTGAGGTCAGAGTCCATCTCATCGTATAAGAGAACGGTTCAATAGTCTTGTCACAGTGGGGTAGAAGCTGTCCTTAAGTCTGGTGGTACGTGCCCTCAGGCTCCTGTATCTTCTACCCAATGGAAGAGGAGAGAAGAGAGAATGTCCCGGGTGGGTGGGGTCTTTGATTATGCCGGCTGCTTCGCCAAGACAATGAGAGGTAAAGACAGAGTCTAAGGAGGGGAGGCTGGTGTCTGTGATGTGCTGGGCTGTGTCCACAACTCTCTGCAGTTTCTTGTGGTCCTGGGCAGAGCAGTTGCTGTACCAAACCGTGATACATCCAGATAGGATGCTTTCTATGGTGCATCGGTAAAAGTTGGTGAGAGTCAAAGGAGACAAACCAAATTTCTTTAGCCTCCTGAGAAAGCAGAGGTGCTGGTGAGCTTTCTTGGCCGTGGTATCTACATGATTTGACCAGGACAGGCCGTTGGTGATGTTCACTCCCAGGAACTTGAAGCTCTCAACCCTCTCGACCTCAGCACCATTGATGAAGACAGGGGCTTGTGAAATATTTTGACAGTGAAGATGCCAATAAGCACAATTTCTCATTTAGCATTCTGAATGTGTATTTTCCTGAACTATACTACTTTATCATTTATTGTAATTACAGTGAACTATACCAAGAGAAAGGAGCCAAGTGACTGATGATAGAAGACAACTCATCAACATTTTTAAGCCTTTTATCGAAAAGGTTACAACACCAGTTTTCTGCCTTGAATTGAGGTAAAATTTCTATGGGCACCACCTGTGCCCTACAATCCCGACATGAACTGGCAGAGCAGAGGCAGTTCAGTCCCATCTTTGCATGAATTGTTCAGGAATATCATTAGGACACATGAAGGCACCTCAAACTGGAAAAATTACTTTTATGGCAAATGCTTACATTACAAGTAAAATTCCTCCAAGGTTGCTTGTTAATTTTCATTTACCTTTTTGCCCCAGGGAATAGAAATATCTTCCAGCCTTAGAGACAACTCTTTTTGACAGTTTATAAACCATAAACCAAACACGAGATACCTTCGGCACTGCAGCACATCACCACCTGACATTCTAAGACCTCATCAGATGACTGGGTCAGCAAATAAGCAAAAGCAACAGGAAATAAACAGCAAAAGGGAGCTCCCACACAGCCATCTCCACCACCAGAGCCATCAGCTGTGGGGCACCTGAGTGGAAAGGTTAAATTTTCAGAAAGTTCATTCCTAGAAAATAGCCTGCATTGAAGATTCTCAGAAAATTCCACATTATCAACTTTTAAAAGCAAAATTCTCCATTTTGCTTCAATACCGGTTTAAAAGATGGCAGTCCACTATTAACATTCGAGAAGTGTGGCTTGAGTGTTATTCTATGATCCTTTTAAAATAGTATCAGATGAATAATCTGCTGGAGGAACTCAGCGGGTTGAGCGGCATCTGTGGCAGAAAAGGAATTTTCAATGTTTCGGGTCGAAACCCTGGATCTTGACCCGAATACCTCAACCCGACAATACCTTTCCTCCCGCAAATCCTTCTCGAGCAGATCGGTTCCTATGTTCATAGTGCTCTAGAGCTATAAATCATATAGCTCTAGAGCACTATGAACATAAATGTATCACAACACAATGTACAAGTCACTCAAGGCAAATTCAAATCCACATATGTGCTGTAAACTCAACATTTCAGTTCTTCCAATTTACATGTCACTAGTTAAGATCTGCTACACAATCAGGATTCATAATTAAACTTGACAGAGTTTGCCTCGTTGACAAATTGCAGGTATTAGTTACTTGACGGGAGATCAATTTCTCGCCATGCTCTGAAAAGCCTCCAGATCTCTTTCATTAATGTCCAGGATCATTAGCAGAGCAGTTGTAATCACTGAGATACTCAGATTACTCTAGTTCTTCACGTCAGCAAATTATGAAGAACATAAAGGAACAGCTTCTCTAGGGATAACAGAGGCGACACAAGAGACAGCAGATGCTGGAATTTGGAGCAACGAATAATCTGCTGGAGGAACTCAGTGAGTTGAGCAGCATCTGTGGGAGAAAAGGAATTTTCAATGTTTCGGGTCGAAACCCTGGATCTTGACCCGAATACCTCAACCCGACAATACCTTTCCTCCCGCAAATCCTTCTCGAGCAGATCGGTTCCTCCAGCAGATTGTTCATTGCTTTGATCAATCACAGACTTGCTGTTTTGTAACTTTAAAAATCCAGTGAGAGTCCTGTAATCAGCTACTCCATCAAAGAAGTAGTTAAAACAAACTGCAGTGAAGAGAACCGAGCAAACACCCTTAAAGCACGTCTGCTCACTATTGGAATGCCAATGTGATTTGCTTTTTCAGAGGATCAAAGCTTTCTGATTCCAAGCCTTGTCAGAACATACCAGAGCATTCACATGATCACATTTTGAAATTGGGAGCAGTCTTACAAAGGCAGTTACACAGACTTCAACATCCCAAGGAAAGACCACTGCTCTGCAAGCAAGTGAGCCAATAAGCCAGTAACATCAATAAGTAGGGAAGTAATTGGGGAAAAAAATTCTGAGGGACAGGGTTAATAATTATTTGGAAAGGCAGGAACTAATCCGAGATAACCAGCTTTGCTCTGTCAATGGCAGATCGTGTCTGATCAATCTGACTGAATTTTTGAAGAGGTAACAAAATGTATTGATGAGGGCAGTGCAAACATGTGGTTTACATTGACTTCAGTAAGTTGGATGCAGGCCAAGTTGGCTCCAAGGTTGGCTTGGCAATAGGAGACAGAGGGTGAGAGTGGAGGGTTGTTTCTGTGATTGGATGCCTGTGACTAGCAGTATTGCACAGGGATTGGTGCTGGCACCCTTGTTGTTTGTAACATACGCCAATGATTTCGATGTGGACATAGATGGCATAATCCGTTCGTAGATGACACGAAGATTGGTGGAGTTGTTGATAGTGTGGAGGGTAGTCTTAGGATACACAATGATATCAATGTGTTGTTGAAATGGACTGTGAAGTAGCAGGTACAGTTTCATTCAGATAAATTGAGATGATGAATTTTGGGAGTACTAATGAGGCTAGGACATACACCATGAATGGTAAGGTCCTTGAGAGTACTGAGGAGCAGAGGAACCCTAGTATGCAAGTTCAAATATCCTTGAAGGTGCTAGCGCAGGTAGATAATGGTGGTTAAGACGGCATACTGGCCTTAAACAGTAAGGGCATGAATACAAGATCAAGGATGTTATGCTCCAACTTTATAAAACATTGGTCAGACCTCAGCTGGAGTACTGGGTGCAGTTCTGGTCACCGCACTAAATGAAGGATGTGATAGCAACAGAGAGGGTGCAGAGGAGATTCACCAGGAATTTGCCTGGGATGGAGTGTTTCAGTTATGAGGAGAGACTGGGAAGGCTCTGTCTATTCTCCCTGGAGCAGTGGAGGTTAAGAGGGGACGTGAATGAGGTATGTCAAATTACGAGGGGTACAGGTCGGATAGACTGCCAGAAACTTTTCCCATATAAAACTAAATAGATTTAGGGTAAGGAGTAAGAGATTTAGAGGGGACCTGAGGGAGACCTTTTTCACCCAGAGTGGAGAGTATCTGGAATTTACTGTCAAAGGGAGTGATAGAAGCAGAGTCTCTGACAGCGTACAAGACAAGTCTAGATGAGCACTTTAATCGCCTAGACATTGAAGACTATGGGCCAATTGCTGGAAGATCAGATTAATACAGATGGATGCCCACTGCTCTGCATAGACACAGTGGGATGAAGGTCCTGTTTCCATGCTGTAAGAGTCAATTATTCAATGCTGCTTATGTTTCCTCTCCTGTAAACAGAAACTGCTCTGGCCAAGGCAAGGCAAACGTGACTGCCATCTGGCAATAGACCGTTTGCCACCATGTGCCTGACAATCATAACTCAGATTGAGACAGAACACAAATATTTGCCCATCCAACTCTCTGATACTTGTTCTAAAAATGTTCTGGTGTGGGATGCATTATGTCTTTACCCTTTCGAGTTGGTGTATATTTCCAAGAGTTTGATTCAATTTAAAGCTCGCTTTGGTCTGGTGCAATTCAGATCGACTGAGTTCTCACAGCAGCAGGAAAGTTCCCATGTTCAGGAGACATTCAATCCTGTTAATTGGGCCCAGTACCTTCCACCTCCGAGGAATGCAACACAAAGCAGGCTGTTCAACTCTTTTTGTCACACAAGAAATGTAGAAAAGGAGGCCACATTTTACTCCAAATAAGGCACAACATGGCTTGCATTTTCTAGGATATGACCAACCTCAACTTCTCAATGACCCTGAATTGCCACAGATACTGAAGATATCTCTTTAATTAGACTACTTTCCCAGCATACACCTTACCTCCATGATGGGGTTAGAGGCCAGGACCTTCTCTTCCACATTGGCCTCACTGGCAGAACCACTGACCGTCGCAAAGTATCGCATGGCGTATTTAGCCGAGACGGTTTTCCCAGCTCCGGACTCTCCACTTACGATGATGGACTGATTCCGTTCGTCCCTGAAACAGATCATAAACCACTGTACACTCAAGAGCCACTGAAAACATCATCTGCCTTCTCAAAAAATTCAAGCAATTATCACAACTGTAGAATTATAGGCAACATATGTTCCACAGCAAGGGACTTGGAACCACAGAAAAGCTGTTACTGACCAGAAGTTTCTTTTCCCACTGATGAGCAAAAGGCAAATATCAAAGTGTGGGGAAACCCACCTGGTAATGAGGAAGCTGAAGTTCCTCACAATCATAGGGAAATTGTAAACTATTATTCCAAAGAAGCGAATCACAGGAGACCGTCTACAAGTCATAGACCGCCTGTTGGTTTAGTGCTTTCTTATCTGATGAGGATCTTGCCTGGATAATGATCCCAACATACTAATTTAAAAGTCAGTTGAGGCAGCTTCATTGGTACCTTGAGACAAAACAAAACAACTGAATGACAATGCAAGAGAAAGCCATGTTGTCCTCAGTTGCCACCAATGCATCTTTCAGCACAAGGTGAATGAAAAGCCATTCTCCCACCACCAGAGTGGATTTGCAATCGTCATAGTTTGCCAGGCAAATCACACCACTCCAGAAATTCAAGCGGGCACTTCCAAGTCAGAGATTCTGGGAGAAATTGATCAACAGGATTCCCAACCAGGTTTTCATTGCACTATTCCCTGAGCAGGTCCAAGTTCAGTGCTGGGAACCTGTATCAGGTAGGTTCCCTTACCTCCTCGCGCCCCCCCCCCACTCAATTCACTGTCACCAAACTCCACACCCTCCCTCTTCCCAACTCACTGACCACAAGTCCCAACTCATTCCCCTCGCCAATGCCCCAATTCAGCAATGGTAAACCCACATTCAAACATCCCGCCAAATGCCCCGATCAACAGAGTCCCAACTCACTGATTGTGGATGCTGATTAACATTATCCCCTCCCCAACTCACTGATTGTGACTTCCACCTAATGACACACCCACCCATCCCAATTCATGGTTCCTTGTGTCAGAGGAGGCCACGTGGCTCATCACTTCTCTGCTTCCTCTCAGAGTAATCAGATTCCCCCAGTTATCAGAATCAGGTTTATTATCACGGACATATGTCACGAAATTTGTTGTTTTGCAGCAGTAGTACAATGCAAGACATAAAAATTACTGCAAGTTACAAAAATAAATAAATAGTGCAAAAGAATAACAACAAGGTGGTGTTCATGGACCGTTCAAACATCTGATGGCAGAGGGGAAGAAGCTGTTCCTGAAAACATTAAGTGTGGGTCTTCAGGCTCCCGTACCTCCTCCCCGATGGCAGTATCATGAAGAGGGCGTGTCCCGGATGGCGAGGGTCCTTAATGATGGATGTCGCCTTCTTGAGGCACCGCCTCTTGAAGAGGTCCTCAATGGTGGGGAGAGTTATGTCCATGATGGAGTTGGCTGAGTCTACAACCCTCTGCAGCCTCTTTCAATCCTGCACATTGGAGCCTCCATACCAGGTGGTGATGCAACCAGTCAGAATGCTCTCCACAGTATATTAATAGAAATTTGCAAGAGTCTTTGGTGACATAGCAAATCTCCTCAAACTCCTAATGAAGTAGAGCCGCTCACGTGCCTTCTCCATGATTGCATCAATGCTGGGCCCAGGGTAAATCCTGAGATGTCAACGCCCAGGACCTTGAAGCCATTCACCCTTTCTACCGCTGACTCCTCAATGAAGACTGGTGTGTGTTTTCTCGACTTCGCCTTCCTGAAGTCCACAATTAGTCAAGGTATCAAGGGATATGGGGACAAGGCCGGAAATTGGGGCTAGACAGAAATAGTTTTAGTTTAGCTCATGGAGCAGACTCGATGGGCCGAATGGCCTACTTCTGCTCCTTTGTCTTGTGATATTGTGATCAATTCCCTAGTCTTGCCAACGTTGAGTGCATTATTTCATTATAATCACACTCCCACACATTTCAATCAGTTCTACACTTATCTACACTGCGGGAAGGTTGCATGAGCTTGCCAACTTGCCAAGTGTGGGAGGAAACAGGACTGCCCAGGGGAAAGCCACCCAGTCACAGGGAAAACATACAAACTCCATCCAGACAGCACCGGAGATCAGAATCGAACTCAGGTCACCGGAGATATGAGACAGCTGCACTACCTGCTCCACCAGTGCTTACTAAGCATAAGCCCCACCATTGGTCACAGGCCCTGACTCAAGTATCCCTGCCACAGGTAGGCGCTCACAGCCAGCCAACCATTGCCCCCAACCCTTCCAATCCCTGACGCTCTCTCTCTTCCCCAGTTCTTTCTCCCCACAAGGACTGACCTACCTTCCCCCCACCACCCTCCCAGATATGGTTCCAGCTTCAAAAGGTTGAGAAGGATTTGGGGTTAGGAATCCAACTGGCAAACAAAGTGTTGGGAAGAGTTTCTGAGAAAAGCCCCAAGGTGATTGGGTGTGCAGGGTAAGAGTCAGAAGTTAAAAGCAGCTGCAAGACCAAACCACATGATTCAGGGTGTAGGGTTAGAAAGGGTAAGGAAAGAAAAGATGGTGATTTTGAATTCATCTCACTGCAGGAGTAATAGTCAAGTGGGTTGTCAAAGAGGAAATTGTGGAGATTTGGCCAAATAATAGAAAGCTATAAGCTCAGGGAGCCAGCAAGGTGATTGAACCAAGATGTAGCACAAGAATGGATATTGAAGGCAGTGACAGTAGGGTTGGAGAATAAGTGAGAGCAGAGCTGAGCAATGCCGGCAGGGTAACCAGTGCTTGCACCAAAGGACAGAATTCAGCCCCAAGTTATTCTCAAGGGAGGGGCTGTTGTCAGAGAATTCAACCTAGAGCAACTGGTGGCTTTAATTATTGTCAATATTCAACAGGAGTGTTGCCTTAGCCAGAGTAGAACCATATATCTACAGAAAAATTCTGATTCACTTTCCATTGTGCAGTTAGAGGTGGTGATAGATGAATAAAATGTAACACCTTTCTGCAAACTCCGCACACAATCTTGGAGAGATTCTGTAAAGACCAGCTCTATAAAACGAACCTTATTGGCAACTATTCTAAACTTTGCTCCCTAATCAAGGTACAGGTGACCATCATGTTACAGCAGTTTGGATTATGGAAATTCGTCCTTGTAGAATTCCAAACTTACTACCCAAAAATGTGAGATAGGAATAAAATTTATTTCTCACAAATTCTGTGAGAGTGAAGTAAATAAATAAATAAAGTGACCCCTTTTTTTCAACTCGTTTCTTAATGCATGCACAGATGATGTACATTTGTGTTACGGAAAATGACATAGGGACAGTTTTCCAGGAATGCAACCCTTCCATCTTGCGGCGTCACCTGTATGATAATGGGCGGCACGGTAGCGTAGTGGTTAGCGCGACACTATTACAGCACCAGCGATCGGGGTTCGATTCCCGTCGCTATCTGTAAGGAGTTTGTAGTTCTCCCGTGTCTGCGTGGGTTTCTTCCGGGTGCTCCGGTTTCCTCCCACGTTGCAAAGACATATGGGTAGGTTAATTTGGGTTTAGGATGAGCGGCGTGGACTCGTTGGGCCGGAAGGGCCTGTTAACACGCTGTAAATAAAAAAAAATTCTTTCAAACAATAGAAAATGCTGATCAACAGCCTGAAACACTCGCTCTGTTTTTCTCTCTCTACAGATGCTGCCTAACCTACTGTTTTATTTCGGATTCCCACCATCTGCATTATTTTGCTTTTAGCTTGCAATTCTTTCGAACTTCTTAGTTCTCAGTATTTTTAGGAAGTAGATCAACCACTTATTTCCTTTACAATTCCCACAATATACTGACAAAAAAAAACTTCTGGGAGAAGGGCTGGAACAGTGAGATAGAAACAAAGTCTTCCACAATACATTCTCATCAGAACAGACGGCACACAATGTTGGTGGATCTGTGTGGATTCTTTACAATCGCAACAATACACAATAAAAAAAATGGGGGGAAGCAAACAATCCAATAGATTCAATTTCTATTTTAAAGCCATTTCCTTCTCCTTCCTTGAACTATACATTTGCTATTAATAGGAATTAACTTTCCCCATGGCCAAAAGGTAGCAGTCCAATACTGGGAAGTGATTTTAAGGACATCAGCACCCATTCCAATAGTTTTCACATAATCACCTCCCCATAAGGCATCAATGAGAAAAGCTCTGCTGTCAGAGGCACAGCCAGTGCCTAGCAATATGCCATGGGTTGAGTCAATGTTATCCTTACAAAAGAAGCTGAGTGGCCTCATACAGGTAACCAATAAAAGGGCAAAAGGTAGCAGAAAGACATCAGCATTGCCCCTGCAGAATGAATGGTGAGCTCCCACCAAAGCTACATCATGTTCATCAGCTGCTCGCTGAAGTCCCACAGGCCATTTTGTATCAAAGTGGAGTTATTCTTATTTTAAAATTCTATTGTCTCCCATCTTTCACACTTTTCTCGAGGAAGTTGTGTGGAAGATTTTGGCCCAAGCTTTCATTCCAATCCTCAGCTGACTCCTGAACCTGCAAATAAACCATGTCTGAATGGACTATGTGCCGTATAGTGCAGCAGAAGCCAGTGAAATCCCCCATGGAAAGACCAAGGAAACACATTTAGTTGAGAATTGAGTATTATCCATTGAAACTTCAGGAAACTATTCAGCTCTGCAGGGCCAATTAAATCCCAGCTGTCATATAATATTTGCAGGGCAAGATATCTATTCTAATGAAGGCACAAAGGAACAGAAGGATAAATTGAAGGGCTGTTGGATGAGGCAGATGCTTGAGGCATAAACACCAACAGCAGACTTTGGGCTGAATAGCTGTTTCTGTGCTGTAAGTGCAACACATGCTGCAGTATTTATAGGATAACATGCCCATTCCTGGGCAATGTTGTGGAGCATTTGCAAAGCAAGGTGTTAATTTTAAGACTTGTAGGGTTGTACATGAGAGGTTTAAATCTACATGTAGACTGAGCTAACCAAATTAGTATCAATACTGTGGAGGAGGAATTCCTGAAGTGCATATGGAATAGCTTTCTGGACCAAAGCATCAGGGAACCAACAAGAGAGAAGGCCATCCTAGATTGGGTTTTTAGTCATGAGAGTGGACTAATTAGCTATCTCGTTGTGAGAGGTGTGACCATAATATCATCAATTTGTAGAGTGATGTAGATGATTCCGAGATTTGGGTCCTGAATCTAAATAGAGGAAACTATGACAGCATGAGGTGCAAGTTGGCCAAGATGGATTGGGGGACATTACTTATGGGGTTGATGGCAAACATTTAAGGAGCACGTGGATGACCCACAACAATTGTTCATTCCTGTCTGGCACCAAGATAAAACAGCAAGGGTGACTCAACCAAAGCACTCAAGGGAAATCAAGCACAGCATTAGATCCAAAAGAGGAGACATACAAATTGGCCTGAAAAAGCAGAAAACCCAAGGAACGGGAACAGTTTAGAACTCAAAAAAAACGAGGATCAATAGATTAATTAAGAGGTAGAAAAGAGAGTACAAAATTAAGCTTGCAGGGAACATAAAAACTGAATGTATTATCTTCTATAGATATGTGAAGCAAAAAGTATTGGTGAAGACAAATGCAAGTTCATTACAGTCAGAAGCAGGGGACTTATAATGAGGATCACAGAAACAACACACCAACTGAATAATGTGTTCTCCTTTGTGAGGACAGAACCAAAATAACTTCCCAGAAATGGTAGGGGGCCTAGGCTCAAGTGAGAGGAAGGAACTGGAGGAAATCAGTGAGAGTCGGGAAGTGACGTTATGGGAATTGACAGAATTGAAGGCTGATAAGTCCCCAGGACCTGATGGCCTGCATCCTAGAATGATTAACAACATGGCCTTGGGCGTCCTTGTACACCAGTCGATGAAAGTGAGCACGCAGGTCCAGCAAGTGGTAAAGATGGCAAGTAGCATGTTGACCTTGATGGAGAGCGCATTTGTGGAATTCATTGCCACAGAGGGCCGTGGAAGCCAAGTCATTAGGTGTACTTAAGGCAGAGATTGATAGGTTATTGATTGGTAAAGGGGTCAAGGGTTACGGGAGAAGGCAGGACAATGGGGGTGAAAAAAAAAAATCAGCCACGATTGAATGGCAGAGCAGACAATGGACCAAATGGCCTGATTCTGCTCCTATATCTTATGGTCTTATTTGACTGCAGAAGTGGAGATCTCTTACTGAAATTGTACAGGGCCTTGGTGAGATAAGAAGCTTCTTCATCCAAAGATTGGTATTGGTTTATTATTGTCACTTGAACCGAGGTACAGTGAAAAACTTGTCTTGCATACCGTTCGTACAGATCAATTCATTACACGGTGCATTGAGGTAGTACAGGTAAAAACAATAACAGAGTACAGAATAAAGTGTCACAGCTACAGGGAAGTGCAGTGCAGGTAAACAATAAGGTGCAAGGTCATAGCAAGGTAGATTGTGGGGTCAAGAGTCCATCTCATTGTATAAGGGAACTGTTCAATTGTCTTATCACAGTGGGATAAAAGCTGTCCTTGAGCCTGGTGGTACGTGCCCTCAGGCTCCTGTATCTTCTACCTGATGGGAGAGGAGAAAAGAGAGAATGACCCAGGTGGGTGGGGTCTTTGATTATGCTGGCTACTTCACCAAGGCAGCGAGAGGTATAGACAAGAGTCCATGGAGGGGAGGCTGGTTTCTGTGATGTGCTGGGCTATGTTTACAACTCTCTGCAGTTTCTTGCAGTCCTGAAGTCAATGAGCAGCTCTTTTGTTTGCTGACATTGAGGGAAAGGTTGTTGTCATGCCACAATGTCACTAGGCTCTCTATCTCCTTCCTTTACTCTGACTCATCGTTATTTGAGATATGGCATACTATGGTGGTATCATCTGCAAACTTGTATACGGAGTTAGAGCAGAATCTGGCCACGCAGTCATGATTATATAAGAAGTAGAGCAGAGGGCTGAGGACGCAGCCTTGTGGGGCAGCAGTGTTGAGAATAATTGTGCCGGAGGTATTGCTGCCGATCCTCACCGATTGCGGTCTGTTGGTCAGAAAGTCAAAGATCCAGTTACAGAGGGAGGTTGTGAGTCCCAGGTCTGAGTTTGGTGATGAGTTTGCCTGCAGTGGTGAATCTGGAATTCTCTACCAGAGCTTTAATGCTGGAGAGAGGATGCTGTTGTTGATGTGCTTATCAATACAACCAATGTACAGGCCACACCAATATACAAGTCATTCCCTTAATATGGGGGTTTCAATTTTAGGAAAATGTCTTCCTTGGATTTAAAGCACACTTAGTTATTCCCCTACAAGGAAAGCATTTTAAAATTTTCTCACCTTGTTTATTCCACTACTATGTACTACACTAAGTTTTATAATTTAATTGCTTCAAGCAATGTTTAGTGAAAATGAACAAACATCAAAATACAGAATTTAATAAACACTGGTTGCAGAAATAAAATTCAAATTCTATCAGTACTAATGTTACTGTACAAACACAGCTTGTACAAGTTATAAGCATTCTTGTCCCACCTTAGCCCCTTCTGAAAATACCTCAAAAGTTGACAGCACACAAGGGGACAAGACCCACAGAGAGCTCCTATAATCTCCGACTGTAGCATCTTCCCTTCTGGGATATATTCAGCTCCCATTGAAAAACTTTATATTTGACAAGTGACTGCAAGCAGTTAAGGTGTACATGGAATACAAAACCTTACCATCAGAAGTCTGAATTAGGAAGAAAAACCTGGACAAAACTAATGTCTTCTGTTTTATGTGGAGATACCCAAGTAATCTTTTAATCTATATATGTGGGGAAAATGCCTGTTACTATCAAGGCCATCTTTTAACATCGAGCACTACGGCCCTCAAAAGGTTGTGAAGAGCTGCCATCTTGACCCACTGCAGTCCTTGTTGTAAAAGGTAATTGCACACAATATTGGTGGGGAATTCCAGGACGTGAAGACAACACAGTCCTACAGAGGCATACAAGGTGGTTAGTGATGAAGTATAATCTGAAAATTAAGAGTATGGAAAAGGTGATTCAAACCATCATGTTCTCAAGGCCAACTGGGCATGGGCAATATTCAAATATGGCTTACAACTCCTCCTGGAGAAAACAACGTCCTCAACCAAGACCATCAAACCATGGATTATCCACAATGGAATTTTATTTTCTGTTTTTTTGGGATCTTGCTATGCATCATCTGACTGTCATGTTTGGCTGCACAACAAAACTATTCTTCAGAATAAATAAACTGGATAAATGAATCAGTTTGAAATGTCACAAGAATCTGACACAGCATTACATAACTATTCTGCCTACTTATTTCTCCCTTATCCTCTCCATTTTACTGTTGTTTCACTCTCCATTTTTTCCCTCCTTTTCCTGCTCTCCGCCTTCTGTTTTTGCATTGCAACATTCTCTTCCTGAAGGACCAGTGGCTTTCTATTCCAACAGATGTAATATTCCAAGGACATGGCATATCAGAGGATCTCGTCAATCCCTTGGGATGGTGGCACTGGGAAAACTAAACGTTTACATTAGTAGTAACCAGAAAAAAGAAAGGCTCCACTAGCATCTCTCTGTGAGGGTAGGCAGCTCACCGAGGATCAGTAACAGGCACACACATATACAAGTAAGGATGGCTAAAGTGAGCAAGAGGGAAAGCCCTGAAGTGATGGTGCTGGTAGGGGACAGTTTCAGCCAGAAGAATTTCCAAGCCATATTTGAACAATAACGTGGGACTCTCGACACCCCCAGATGGGTCAGATGCAGAACAGGAAAGGAAGGTAAATGGCACTTGCTTATCCAGGAATGACAGCATCATGCAGAACTAATTACGAAATGGTTGAGAGCTTCAAGTTCCGAGGTGCAAACATCACCAATAGCTTGTCCTCATCCAACCACGTAGACGCCACGGCAAAGAAAGCAACCACAGCACCTCTACTTCCTCAGAAGGCTAAAGAAATTCAGCATGTCCCCATTGACCCGCACCAATTTTTATAGATGCACCATAGAAAGCAACCTATCTGGATGCAATAAAACTTGGTACCGCAACTGCTCTGCCCAAGACCACTAGAAACTGCAGAGAGTTGTGGACACAGCTCAGTACATCAGGAAAACCAGCCTCCCCTCCATGAACTCTGTTTACACTTCTTGCTGCCTCAGAAAAGTAGCCAACAAAATCAAACACCCCTCCCACCCCAGACAATCTCTCTCCACCCCCTTCCATCAGGCAAAAGATAGAAAAGCTTGAAAACACGCACCACCAGGTTCAAGGACAGCTTCTATCCCGCTGTTATAAGACTATTGAATGGACCTCTTGTACGTTAGAGATGAACTCTTGACCTCACGATCTACCTCGTCATGGCCCTTGCACCTTATTGTCTGCCTACACTACACTTCCTCTGTAACTGTAACACTATATTCTGCATTCTGTTATTGCTTTTCCCTTTTACTACCTTGAGGTACTTATGTTTTAAAATTATCTGTGTGGACTAAGTTTTTCCACTGTATCACAGTGCACATGACAGTAATAAACCAATTCCAAATCCCAGAGGCAGAATTCCCCAGCATGCTTACTGGAAGTGAACTCTACACTTAGACCTTTCCCATCCTGTTTCTCACTCTATTTCGCTCCTTCCTTTTGTTTTCCCCATCTGTGTCTGACCCCTTCTTCGGATGCAGGTAAGAATCCCCGACGCACTCTCTCTGTACAACAGCACTTGGCAACACCTGCACCAGAAGGATCATACCAGTTCAAGGCTCTGCCTCACCACTACGTTCTCAAGGGGAATTAAGGACAGGCAATAAATGCTGATCTTACCAGTGACGTGAAGGTCCCCAAAAAATGAACAAATAACAAAACAAAATGCTGCAACATTCTGCTGTTTGATAATCACTGCTCAACACGTGAAAGAAAATGTTGGAAGTAGTCAACTGGTTGGAGAGCGAAATAAGTTACTGACGGACCTGCTGAACATTTCCAGCATTTTCTGTTTTTATTTCAGGTACCAGCATCTGCAGTGATATGATTCTTTGATTCCAACAGATGATTAGCACAGAGCTCAACTGTTGTCCAGTGATCAAAATATTGCAGTAGAGAGCGAGGGCACCTCACTGGCAAAACAGTTAAATAGCTTCTTGTGACGAGGGGAACTCTGCTGAAACGTTCAGCTGGAACATCAGCAGTGTCATCAGAGAGGTTGCAATGCCTTCCAGCTACAGAGGAAACCATCTGGCACCAACACTGGAGCAATTAAACAAGGAAGTAATGCAGTTAGCACAAAACTTAGAGTAGCAGGATTTTTGTTTGGCTTCACTGCAGTCACATCCAAACAAAGGCTTTTAGAAACCAACAGCAGAGAGAAGCATCTTGAATCCCCACAGTTTAGAAGGCTATGGACCAAATTTGGGGAAATGGAATGTATGGATAGATACAATGGTCAGCATGGAAATGGTGGGCCGAATGGCCTGTTTCTATGCAATTCCATGACTCTACGTCAAAATCCCCGAGATGAATGATTACCCACCCTCCTCCTCCAAGAACGATAGCAAGTTTTAAGTAAATCTTCAGTATTGGGGTTTTACTGCAGTGTCCGTCCATTTGCTCAACACTCAGTGAAATCAGTGGGTCAGTTTACACCCCATCACCAAGTGAAGCACCAGCCCAGAGTGGCAAATGTCAGTGTGATCACTATTTTCCACATCACCTGACAGACAGACAAAACCATCCACCTGAAGCACTTAACTGTCCCTTTACTCTCTTCTGCCCTGGCTAATAAAATGGCGGCAAAGGCAAGCCTCGTGCATAGTTCACTGCTTCACAAAAGCACACGAATAAATTCAGACCCAATTCTCATCTCTTGGTCTGAAGCCTTGTACACACATGTCTGAGCATTACATTTTTTTTTAAGAAAAGCATACTACTGGTTTCTGCCTCCTTTACCCTTGCAATAAGTTCCAAACAGTTTCCAACTTCATCCCATCATTCTCCTTTTCCTCATTCTTTGAGTGCTGGAATTAATGGTTTTTTTTGGGAACAGAGCGACATTCAAGAAGTGCCACATGCAGAAAAAAAGTCTCAAAACTCCCTCTACAATATGTAACAGGGGTCACATTGTTAGGACACTCTCCAATCAGGATAGGTGCAATTCTCTTTCAAAAACAAATCAAGCAAAAATATCATCAATAGGTCAACATGCTTGCAAGTTTTTTTTTAAAATCACTGAATCACTTGCTAAGCACACAAATGATATCAAAGTTCAAAAGCACTTGAAGCTGAATGAATCAAGGCACCAACCTGGCCATCTGCTTGTACGCCTCCTCAGCCACAGCAAAGATATGAGGGTCCATGTCTCCCATGTTCTGCCCACTGTAGGCATTGATGATATCTTCCCCATAGATAGGCAGCTGCTCATATGGATTGATGGCCACCAAAACAATACCTAGAAAGTAGGAAATATTCCATGCATAAGCATAATACAAGGGATCAAATCCTGATGTTATTTTTAATTAGTATCTCATCAATGGATGTATAGAACAACCATAAAAAATCCAATCTCCACAATCTGCATAAATTATTCATGGTCCTTATTTCCAGAAGCATGAAGAAAATTAGATAGTCACATCAAAACTTTTATTGCAGGAAAGCAGAGCTGAGGTCAAAGATTAAATGGTAGAACAGGCACAAGGGACTAAATGGTCTTCACCTGCTTCTATTTCTTACTAACTTTTTCAGGTAAAAGCTTATTAGAATGCATCAACGATTAAAGTGTTTTAAAGGCTAACCTAGAGTTTAGAAAAATGAGGAATGATCTCATTCGAAACGTACAAGATCATAAGGGGGCATGACAGGATAGATATCAAAATGTTTCCACTTGGTAAGAGAAGCTCAAATCTCGTGTCACAAGATCAAGGGCGGGTCATTTCAAACAGATGTGCAAGAACAACTTCTTGCAGAGGTGGCGAATCTCTGGAACACCCTATCCCAGAGCGTTGTGGAAGACCATTTAAAGAAGAGGTTGATACATTTTTGAAAGCTTAGGCAATTGAGGGCATTGGGGAACTACCACAGAAAAGGAGAGGAAGGCTGGGGCAGATCAGCCACGATCTTGCTGAATGGGGGGCAGGCACGAGGGGGTGAGTAGCCTATTCCTGCTCCTATTTTATGTTCTTCCTGAAACAGACTCAGAGTCAAATCAATATTGCCATGGCTACAGGGTACAAAGTTGGGGAATGGGATTGAAGACTGTTTTAATTTCAAGCCAATTTGAGTGCAAGCATGGAAACACAAGGAAGACTGCAAATACTGTAATCTGGAGCAAAAAACAGAACAACCAGAGGAACTCAGTAAATCAAGCAGCATCTGTGGCGGCAAAGGGACAGTCGACATTTCGGGTCAAGATCCTGCATCAGGTACAATGGGAATTTTGGGCAGGTTTTGCTCTTTAACAGAGATAAGTGCCCTGCCTCTGTCTGTTATCCACAAAACATCCCAGATTATAATGCATTTGGATATTTCCAGAATTGACAATACCAGGCTTAAAACAAAGGAGGAATTTAATCTCTGTTTGGGAAATTAATAACTCATTTTCTAAACGAGTCCTAACAGCCAAGGAGTGGAATACAAGGAAATAGAAGAGGTTAAGAGTTCTCTCTCAACTCTGCTCTGCTATTCGTTAAGGCCACTTCCAATCCTCCACCTCATAGATATCTTCATGTCCATTCATCGTCCCTTCAATTTCCTCAATGTTAAAATACATATTGATTTCAGCCTTGGATAATATCAATGGCAGTGTTCTGTATCTCTCTGCGATGTGACTTCATTATGACTCAAGTA
The DNA here is from genome assembly GCF_009764475.1 of Pristis pectinata. NCBI lineage: Eukaryota > Metazoa > Chordata > Chondrichthyes > Rhinopristiformes > Pristidae > Pristis > Pristis pectinata. The sequence continues at coordinate 15,107,998 of NC_067432.1, forward strand.
AACCACATTAGTCATGAACCACTTATCATCAAATACCACACAGGGAAAATGTGACATTTTAGTATCAGAGCAGTTGGCAAACATCCCTGCTTAAACCCCACCTAGATTTGCTGAAATCAGGGACACAAATCACTCTCTTCCAACCATGCAAGAGATTGTGAATATTCCAGAATGCGAACCGTTCCCAAAAATGCTAAGATGTCTCACTGGGGGTACTGATAGCTCACCTCTCCCGACCAATAATCTCACCCGGTCTGGTAGTGGAACAAAAGCTTTCTTTAAACAAAGATCTCTACAGTTTATGGGTGCGGCAATTCATTTCTAATTATCTTCAGGCAACTGTGCCGAGTGTTAGTGGGATCCGATATAGACATTGGCTTTCACAGGTTCGTTTGCAACACTGACCTTGCAATAAGGCTAACTAAAATTCAAGACATCTATATCATCAAATTACAAGGGACTTGTAATCCACAATCAACACCTCCTTTAAATAAATCACACTTCCTTAACAATGAGGTGAGAAATCACAGGGTGCTGCAAAAGAGATCAGAGCATCTCAATGTCAGCTGTGGTTGAGACACAAGAGATCATTGTTTTACTATTTCCCTTGGGTGCTTGGGGTGGGATGAACAGCAGGGGTTCCCTGAGAGGGAGTTTGACACTGTGATTCAATGGAAATGGATTCCAACCACTCACAGGTGAAAGTTAGCTGATGGAGCATACTGGAAAGAAAATGGCTAACACAATCAATACAAACAAGATAAATCAGCAATGTTAGCTATACAAGAAATTTAAAGTTGTTTTACCCCAGGAGATGCTGGGTTGGAATTGATCAAATAGTGGAATCGGAAGTGGATTAGATCCACTGGAGTTCTACGGGTGGAAAACAGATCAAGTCTGCTGGTAATCTATACTGTACAGTGGAATTCAGGAATGGGGAAACAGAGACCACAACAGATAATCCCCCTATGACATTTGTTTTAACCCAGAGTGTTAGGGAAACCAATTCAAAGCAACATGTATTCACCAGACTACAAGGAAGGAATCTTTGGAGAACTTGTCTTCAGGCCCAATCTATTCCATAGTGCCTTAGCACCACAGACGTAACCGTGGCAAATCAGAAGAGTGGTAGCAATGTGAGAAATCACCTGTTTGTAAGAGGACCCAGTACAATTAATCATATCACATTTCTGCTGCCTTCCCACAACAGTCACCATTTGATCTATAATAGTTTCAACACATTCAATACTTTTGCAGAAGAAGATGACAGTTTTTCTTTAACTAAGACAGAATGAAGTGATGACACCTGTCAAGTGAACAGTTCAATTCCCTAAAATAGAATCCGGCATAGTACAAAGTTCTGGTTAAAGCTTTCTTGTGGTGACCTTCAAATACTAGAATCTGTCACTGCTAGCAACAATAATTCAGTTCTTGCTTTATGTATAGCTGCATTAAAATATCCACACAAATGTGATGACCTATTCCACTGGAAAGCACAAAACCCAATAGCATGTCAGTGACATGACATTAATGCTGTAAACAACCCAATGCAAACTAGTTAAAATCATGCAACGATTCCTGATCCACCCAATTTGAGCTCAATTCATTCTTGGTCTCTAGAAGTCACCACCAGTGTGAGAGCAGAATAGCACCTAACTTACCACAATATGTGTAGATGAGTTTGGAATCCATGAAGCGCACTTTGAGGTTGTGCAGAACTGCAGGCTCGTGGAGATAACTGAGTGCTGTGAGGTCATTTTCACCCACGAGTATATCAGGGTTCCGTAGAGGTGGAAGCTCCTGAGTTTTTGGATCAATTCTATATTGAGTTTCCTGTAGTGAGGGAAAATACAAGTAACTGCGTAGTTCCAAAGATCTCAGAGTTGGTGAACTTTGGTTTCCCATGATAGTCTTACAGACCTTGTCCGGATTCAGCTAACATTTCATCAGAAACTTGAAAAACTTTCTTAAAAGCAATGGCTTATTTTATGAACAATCGACATATTGTGTACACCAGTGGAGTTGGAAGGCTGGTTATCCATTTCTGTGCAATTACATTATTTGTTCATAAACTGTACACATTGGGTAGGAATCTCAACTTTATGAGTGGAAAATAAGTGGAAATAGATAGGCTCCCATTTGTTTCCATGAAATTGTGGGGGGAATAGCTTGGGGCAAGTGTGGTATGACATCTCCACTGGAATCAAGCTAACTGAGCTGAAAGTGTGATCATTTTAACTGCAAGTAATTTAACCAGCAAAAGTTGCTGTAATATCAAGCCATCAGCTTGGGCCCAAGTAGCACCAATATTAACAATGTGGGTGGCCAAACAGATGTAGGAGCTCACGTGTGATATCACAATAACACCACCAACTCTGTTAACTCACAGCTCCTCAGGGTTTGATCTTTGTCCAAGAAAGTTGAATAACCAGGAAGAGAGAACTTCAGCAACAAGAGGTTATGTAATTAAGTAAATAAGGTTAAGAAACAGGGAAACAACTTTGTATTAGAAGTTTAGGATATTCCCTCCATAGTGCCTACTGGCTGGATTAAACCTACATTAAGCAGGAAGAGTGGAGGTTAAATGGCACCTTGTACAACCACAGGTCCTCCCAAGTGCTTAAGAGCCAATGAAGTTAATTTTGAAGTGAGCTATTTATTGTAATACAGGAAAGCTCCGTCACACACAGTAAACTTCCACCAATAATAATGCTATCAGGTAATCTGGTTTCTGTAATGTTGACTAAGGAACAAATATTGGCCAGGACTCCAGTGATAACGCCCACATTCACCTTTGAAATAATACCCTGGGATCATTCACACAAACATACTTACCATGACACAGCAAAAGGCCATTTCGCCCATTGAGTCCATGCAAGCTGCCAGCAGAGCAATCCCATCAGTCCAAATGCCCTAGTTTTATTCCCCTGTAGCCTTGAAACCAATTCCCGCTCACATACCCATCAGCTTCCCCTTTTGATTCTTTTGCCACTTACCTATGCTATTTACAGCAGTCAGATAGCCTACCAGCTTGTCTTTGGAGAGGACGTCCAAATTCCTAACGCCCAAGGTCAGGATCGAACCCGGGTTCTTGGAGCCATGAGGCAGCAGCACCAAATGCTACACCACCACGTTGCTCAGATTTGTTGCAGCAAATGGAGCTTAAATTTAATGCCTCACCTGAAATACAGTGCAACCCTCTCTCAGAGACGCACCAGATCTGTGCGCTCAGGTCTCCACAGTGGCTTGAACCCATGCCCTTCAGGCTGGAATGCTTCCACGTGAACTACAGTCACATCTCTGGGCTCAGTGTCAGCTCCAATATTTACACAAAGCACAGAGCAAACAACAGTGCCATTTGTTACAGACATAAACAGATTACCACACCACAATTGAATTAAAGGGATCAGAAACATTAACCAGAATAGACAAACTATGGCAATGGGAAGCAAGAGGAACACTGAAGCATTGGGCGTTCTGATGTATCTACGGGATTTGTGCATAGAACCAGGCTGGATGGAAAATCTTGGTTGGTTTTAAGTGAAATGGGTGCAATTGCTAGTTTAAATTCTAACTAGCACTGCACCACTGTAGATGGGCAGGCACGGTAGTGTAGCAGTTAGCGTAACGCTATTACAGCGCCAGAGACCCAGGTTCAATTCCGGCCACTGCCTGTAAGGAGTTTGTATGCTCTCCCAGTGTCTGCGTGGGTTTCCTCCGGGTGCTCCGGTTTCCTCCAACATTCCACAGACATACGGGTTAGGAAGTTGCGGGCGTGCTATGTTGGCGCCCGAAGTGTGGCGACACTTGCGGCTGCCCCCAGAACGCACTATGCAAGTGATGTACTTCATTGTGTGTTTCAATGTACATGTGACTAATAAAGATATCTTTTTTTTAAATCTTACTTACAGAGTGGTAACGGGCCCTTCTGGCCCAACGAGTCCATGCCCCCCATTTTAAACCCATATTAACCTACCCATACGTCTTTAGAATGTGGGAGGAAACTGGAGTACCTGGAGGAAACCCACGCAGACAGGGGAGAACGTACAAACTCCTTACAGACAGTGACGGGAATCGAACCCCAATTGCTGGCGCTGTAATAGCGTTGTGCTAACCGCTACGCTACCAAACTGGCCATAATTTTGCTGTAACTGGCAGTAACATTCAGCAATGCTACAAGTGAAAAATTATTCTAGGGCAAGAGGAAACAGAGTTCCGTGATATCTCTGAACTGCAAGAACCTGAAATACAGAAACCTGCTATTCACCAGCAAAGAGGAATGAAATAAAATTCACCCCCAACAAATGGACGGAAAGTCACTTTCCAAATTATGAAGGTGACAAGATTGGATCATAGCTTTGAAATAATTATGTGAAAACATTTTTCACACAAAACTTAAATTTTTTTTGAGGAGTCTTCATTTTATAAAATTTGCTACTTAGTTATCAGGGATCCTTCTTTTGAGAACTGCCAGAGGATTTGAAGGAGGCCATCTGCCATTCTCTTCCAGGTTCCCCTTACTTTGGCTGATAAGGGTCACAGCATGACATTAAAGGGTTAATTTCTCCTAACATTTGGCAAACCTTTTGCTTAGGGAAGGAGCAGAGCTCCATTCTGAGAGGTTGGATGAAGCGGTCCAACAGCATTTGAGTTTATAAATAACCATAAGCAGCTTTGCTAAAACCTTTTCTGATCAGTTTTGACAAGACCGAGTATAAATGCTGCAAATTTATAGAAAAATAATCTGCAGCCAGTTACAGGAATTGAAAATACTTTATGTTCATTGAACTGGCATCACTTTGGATTAACTCTTTGGGAAGTTTCTAATTCCACCTCTGGACTGGCTGGGCATGTTTCTCTGTTTACAATCAAAATTAAAACTCAAGCTTTGAGGCAGGATAACACCTGCGCTTGTTGGATTCCTTCTCAAGTATACAGATGCATGTCCCTGAGCGGTGGTTTTTTAGACTCCTGGGTTGTAAATTAGTCGAACAGCCAAGGCCAGAACATTCTAAAGTGGGGAAAATGTGGTACACCTTGTACTTTGGGACCAATCACAAATCCCAGCACAAATTGTGCTCATTTCCCTGGAGTGATGGTTCAAGTTTACATTTAAACTCAATTGCACAACAACAAGCAAATCTCCCCCACAAAACAGCACATCTGGGTAGACTCAAGGAATATAATTATTCCCCCCTTGTGTTAACAAAATCCTCACTGTACTAAGTATAGCAACTTGGTGTGTTTTATACATACATGGACTTTTAATCGGTTTCTAATCCAGATTAATCTACTTTACACACCTGATGTAAAAAAATTGACACACTCAGCACTATTCAGCATTTGAAGAGACACAATTACCAGTATTGTTATTAATCCAAAAGTGGCTAATTTTGCAAAGCTTTCATTGTTTGTTTAAAAATAGGTGTATAAGATTCCAAAAATGCAATGTATTTTATTCTTAAATGCAAAAAAGTACTTTTTATCAGAAGAAAAAGGTTATGAGGTCATGGCGTAGAGCGGGGTGGTTGTTTTTGGGGGGTGGTGGTAGTAGGGGGGAGCGTCAGGCAGCAAATCTGAAGGGAACCTCTAACATCATTCTTTTATTATATAAAGTGCATCACTGCATGTTTGCAAATGCTGATGTCCGGCTGAGGCAACATGATGCAGGAAGGATAAACAAATTGCTCTGCCACCATTAACAACCCAGACAAAAAGCAGTGTGCTGTAATACCTGCCCTCTCACACTCCCCCACCAATTTACCTGATCATCCTCAGATTTCAGATGAAGCACTGTGTCTCCTGGTTTGTAGTCTTTGAGCAGCTCTGCAGATTTCCAGACATCCACTGAATCAGGGATCCACACCCTGGCGAACTGCAAAACACAAGAGAGCAGGGGCAGAATGAGAATAAATTAAAGTGAAGGGAGTCTGTAGAACTCTTAAGTAGAATATTAAGTGGTCTCGATTTTCCCATGACCCAGCTTCATGTGGGCTGGGACACCAATGGCCACACAATCATCTAAAACACTAACTTACTCAGCTGCCTTGATGACACCACCTTACAAGTTGCTCACTTCTCACAGTTCATAAACTATTTAGTTTTACCCAAAGAGATAGATGCCCTTGGCATTATTAATGATAAGCTTCCTGGAACAATTTGCTTATACTGGTCACTGAAATGTAACATAAATAGAGGTGCTTCACATCGCACCTGTAAGTAATGGATAGGTAGCTGAATGCTCCCTTAATTGAAAAAAAATTACTGTTAAGCTTCCCAATACACTTAACAGCTTTGACTACATAAAATGCTGTGTGGACTGCACACAGTTCAGACCGATACAAAGGAATCTTTTTTTTGAAGATCTCCTTCCTCTTCCTTTAGTATTAGAAACAGAGCAAGAAACAGAAAATACTTCCGAACGCATTACAGTCTTCTGTTAAAGCCCGATTACAATTCAGATTCAATATTTTAAGCCTTAAAACTATGGAACATCGAGGTTTGTAAAAATGATCCACACATGAAAATGATCTTGAATTAAACACCAGGCAACTCTGATCTTTACAAATGGGACAATGAAAAAAATCACTTTGCGCTATCCCACTGCGATAAGACTATTGAACGGTTCCCTTATACGATGAGACGGACTCTCGACCTCACAATCTACCTTGTTATGACCTGGCACCTTATTGTCTACCTGCAATGCACTTCCCTGTAGCTGTGACACTTTACTCTGTATTCTGTTATTGCTTTTACCATGTACTACCTCAATGCACTGTGTAATGAATTGATCTGTACAAACGGTATGCAAGACAAGTTTTTCACTGTAGCTCGGTACAAGTGGCAATAATAAACCAATACATGTTGGACAAGTAGCAGTAAAAGTGGAACCTAGCTCCCCTCACATTTACTCTTGGCACCACAAGTACAAGAATTTGGGTTCAGCCTTACAACTGTGGGCAATGAGTACACCGAAACTGTGAATTTCTATCATTAAAAAGACTATATTATAAAAATGCCAACTGCAAAACTCTGCCACATACATGATCCAGTGAGGCTTAATGTTTGAGAATGCATCAGCTGGTCACATGGTGATTGGGAAATGGGACATGGGGGTGGGAAGTGAGAGAAAACAAGAGGGAAAAAAAAATCTTAGAAGGCTCATCTGACTGAAGGTCAACTGGTGAAACCACAGTCAATCTGCTGTCCTTTAACTAACACATCCCACTGTCTTGTTGTGACCAATTTCCAGACATAGCCTGCAGCATTCTCAAACCACCCATGCGCTAATGATCTTTGCTTAACCAACTTGAAAACATGTACTGCACATTGCTTGACTAACATGTCTGGCCACTTCTGTGCAACATGAATAGCCTTCTACATCAATGGCCTTTGAATGCATATCATTATTAATGCACAAATCGGTGTTGGTACAAATTAGGGCATGAGAATCATTTCTTGTCAGTTTGCTTCATTAACCCCATAAAAGTCATCTCACATTTAACGATTATTTTTATGATGGTGCATTTGCACATGAGCTCCCAGTGAACCTTGCCCTAGAAAATGCTGTCTAATATTTATCTGTCCAAGAAGTGACAAGTGGTAATGACTGTTCAGTAAACCTCTCTGGTCCAGAAAGGAGAATAATCCATCATCAACAGCAACCTCTTCTACTGATAAGCCCCCTTTAATGCAGCAAAACTTCCCAGGACCAACACCAAACAGAACTTGACACTGAAGTACGAGCAGATATTGGGCCAGATGACCAAAACACTTAATTTTTTTTTAAAAGGAGTGCTTTAGGAGGAGAGAAGGGGAGGCAGGGAGATTTAGAATGGAAATTCCAGAGTTTAGCTGAAGGCACAGCCACCAATCATGGAGTGCTTGAATTTGGGGAACAATCAAGAAGCCAGAAATGAAGGCGCTTGGAGATAGTACAGGGCAAGGTCATGCAAGGACCTGCAAACAGGGTAGGAATTTTAAAATCAAGGAAAGGCTTAACTGAGAGCCAGCAGAAGTCAGTGAATGCAAGGGGGCTGGGCAGAGGATGAAGGAGAGAGCGTGTTGGGTGGAACGAAAGGGATTTGGTACAAATTAGGGCATGAACGACGAAGCTTTGGATGACCTCAAGTTACAGAGCACAGAATAAGGGAAACCAGCAGATGCGCTGCAATACGTCAGGATCAGTATTCCACCAGCAAGCGAATTGAAGCAACAATTTTTATTTTCCAAATATCTCAGACTTATCCATTCCTCACTGGCCCAGTTAGATTAGAACCCTCGCCCGCTTAAATATCCGGCGCCACTGGTGACAGAACCTTTAACCAGCCTTGCCCCATTCGAATGTTCCAGAAACCCTTTGCATCTCAATCCCTTTCTTTAAAATCCTGACCAAGACCAATCACTTCAGGTAAACTCTGGCCACTCCTCCCAATCTCTCCCTTCCTCATCCCATCCCCTTTTCTTCACGTCCTTTCATCAAGCTTTTTGGAACATTTCTTTGCATTAAAGATGCAAACGGCACATTATTATTGCATTCTACCAGGAGAAGTCACAAGCTTTCCAGCAGACACTATCATTTCTACCAAAGAAAGGCTACTCAAAGCTAAATGACATTCAAGTCTGATCTGGACACTTAATAACTTGCCCGGATGGAAGAACCAGTTGTTCATTTAATGAGGGCAGAGTCACTAATACATCCAAAGAACTTTTCTTGTCAGTCTCATAAATAAGGAGATTTCATTCTGTGCTTCATTACTACAGAGGGACACAATTTGACCGTTATCTCTAATGTCTTCATGGATAATGTCCGATGAATGCATCACCACAGCCAAACTGTATAGTTCATCAGAGAAATGTATAAAGTAGCACCAGCTTTAAGAGCATCTACAGGGAAGCCACCTCGGTCTACATTAACTGGAGAAAGTAACTTCACAATGTTGTACAAGGGTATTGCCAGACATTTATCAGCTGCATCATCCTAGCCTGGATACCTTCAAACTCAATACCCTCTGCAAACCAAATACAAACCAACAGATCAATGACAACAGGCAATGATATGATCAAACAACTATACTACTCGTTAAGCCACATTTTTAAACTCATGAGTGATGAATTCAAGTTTTCAAAAGATTTGTGTACTGCATAAAGCATTATGAAAATATCTGAAGCTTAAAAATAAAAGAGTTTCTACAATCTGGTAATTGATTTATTATTGTCACATATACTGAGATACAGTGAAAAGCTTTTGTTTGCATGCCATCCAGACAGATCATTCCATACCTAAGTACATTGAGGTAGTACAAAAGGACAAAAAACAATGCAGAATACAGTGTTACAGTTATGGAGAAAGTGCAGTGCAGGTAGACAAATAACGTGCAAACAACTGGATAAAGCATCATTTCCATACATCGCTCCATAGATCAGAGGTGCACAGTCATGACACACAAATAACCAGTCGTTGTCTGGAAGGAAATAATTTCTTACTCCCCATCTCAGAGCAGTGGTTATCCATACAGTCATCGGTTTGCTTTGTGCCATTTAAAACTTTAGAGAGTTTCCAAATACAATTTACATCAACACCTCTGGGAAAACTTAGCCAACATGATAGGTAACAACATTACCAATTCAAGATGGTGGTTTGGTATATATTTTATCTTAGGCTGAGTTATAATGGACTGTATGGTTGAGTTTTATTCAAGGTTTATGATGTCTGTATGTGCTACTGATTATCAATTTCAAGATAAATGAGAATCACAAAATCTAAAAACTTATTTGTAATCATACTTTGCACACAAACCAAACATCAAGATGTTAGACACTGGTATCCATAGGTAATTATCATTTAATTTCAAAAACAAGTTTCAATGATAGTGCTTCATTCTGGACAATTTCTCCATAAGGTGGAAAGCTGGCCCAGTAATTTGCATCCATTTCCATTTGCTTGGCAGCCTGTTGAAAACAGTTGCATGATGAGTCTATGTTTTGAACACTCCAACACATGGGAATGCACAGTTTCTCCTTGTATCGCACCTTCTCAAGTTGCCTCCTCGGATGCTGCTGTCTTAGCAAAGCCTCATCCAGTGTCACAACGCGAGGTTCCGCATCGGCACCGGTACTTGCTGCAGCCAAAAATTCTTCTCTTCCTTACACTAATTTTGGGAAAAATGTAGTGAAGCATCATCTCCAACATCTCATGGCGAATGTTCATTAAATTCATCATCATTAGCACCAGACTAAAATGCACACACAAAGCAACTCTGAATCCATATCACAGGCTTCCTTCGGGATAACTCATTGCTTGAAGTTTGAAGTTTGTACTGGATTCTAGTTAGGATTTTGACCAATGCAGGGTTGAAATAAGTGGGTAGCACCATACTGTAATTTAACCAGATCAACTTGGACTTTTGTCTAAGGGTAAAGCTTTCTTATTGTAATATATTGGAGCATCATGATCCAACTTATATTCAAAATCATTCAAAATACCCTAGGCCTCCAGATAGTGAGGCGATCACATGCCGATATCACTTCCCCGCTACTTCTTGTAATCTATCAGGACCCCAGCAGACTGTGGGTACACGTCTCATGGGGAATAATAAGCAAGGCCCTCTGCTTACCGTCCTTCACTTTTGTACAGTAGGGAGGGGAACAGTGGTGGGCAAGAGGCAACTCCCATAGCAAAGCTAGTAACTCCTCCTGTACCAGAAAGACAGAGGCATCAAAAGGCAAAGAGAAGGAACTGTCCACTGAGATCCCTCTGGAATCAAGCACAGCAGCTCTACTGGAGATGGAACCAAGTTGCTTCCCACTCACTTGCATGGAATAAGACAGGTTTTGACACTGAGGCATCAAATGTGATGTGCAGTTCAGTGACTGAAAGCTGGGAGTAGATTTCATGTAATGTTGTGGGACAATGATCAGACTTGATGAGCAACTCCTTAAATGAGATTTCTTGCTTTGATTACAATTCTGCTTCTTAAGCAGACCCTCTGCATCAATGATGACTTGCTTCCTCTCGAGTTCCGTAGGCTTTCAAGGTGGCTGAAGGGATCTATACAGGACTGATGCAGGGTCTTGACCCAAAGTATCAATGAACCCTCTGCCTCCACAGATTCTGCCTGACCTGCTGAATTCCTCCAGCCGTTCATTTTTTGCTCCAGACTCCTGTAACTGCAGTCTCTTGCATTTCCACTTTCCCTTCACTTCATTGCAGGAGTCAACAGTAATTTTGAGGTCTATCTCCAAATGCAAGTATCATGTGCATATCATTGCTCCATGACCGAGGTTAGGGTCATCTCGAACCTACAGCAAGAGATGACAAAGACTGAATGGTTTCCTATTCATCCTGGAGATTTAATCCACTGCGGTAGGAAGCCAACTTGTGGTGAATTATAAGCTTTTAGTGACAAAACTGGTGCAACTCGGAGAGTACATCAGTAGGCTGGGCATTTTGGTAAAAGTTTAGTTAATGATCAGTAATCAAGCTCAATAGATGGGAGGGAGAGGGAAACAGAAGCACAGGGAGAAAACAAATAACATTAAGTATCATTGTGATTATGAAATACATGCTTGTTTCAACCAATATTTTCGAATGCAAACTAAGTTACTGACGCTTCTAATTTAATCTGAAGTGTTAGCAATCCAAGGTACATGGCGCCACAGTTTTTAAAAGAATGCCATCTGTATTTCACTGACCAGCTAACAAAACAGTCAGCTTCTTGGACTGTATTCAACAACATCCACACGACTTGCACTAACTCTGTGGACCTCTACATTCTGCATCAGCCCATGTTAGCGTCCTTTCACCTCTCTGATTGTTAAAGCCATTATCTTTTCCACGATGTCCCTTCAAACCCACTTCTCCAAGTGAGAGAGGACTAAGGATGACTCTGAACGCTGGATGGCACAAGGTTAGATACGGTCTCTGCCAGCTTAACAGTGAGCCAACACAGTGTAGGTGCACTGAATGCACCAGGCATTACTGTTTACTTGGAGGTGTTTTTTGACGTCGGTGACTCGCAGAGATTAAGATCGCGCCGTGAAAGTGACGAAGGAACATCGTCACTTGGTAAGAGGAGAAACAAGACACACACTCTTTGCCGACGGTGTGGAGCTAAAGCACTTCAGCTGCAGAAATCTACCTGCGGTAACTGTGCCTACTCTGCCAAGAGACAGAGGAAGTATTACAGGAGTGTGAAAGCCAAAAGGAGAAACACAACTGGCTTATATCACACTAGGCACCTGAAGGTGTTTCGGAGGTTCAGGAATGGATTCTGTGAAGGCACCACCCCAAATCCCAGACATGCTTCTTCTAGCACTGCATAAACTGTTGGTGTACCAATATAACAAATAAAGCTATGGTTTAGAAAGTTTTTTTTAAAAAATTAACATTAATTAGATCAGGGTGTTTGTCCCTTTGCAAGGATAACCAGCAGGCTGACTCAGTGCAGAGAGAGCTGCAAGAAATCCAAGATACTGGATCAACAATCGACGGGAAGAGTACACAGACAAAACATTCAAACTGACTGCCCTTACACACCCTTCATCTTTGTCGCCAGCATAAGCTGCGATGGGCTGTCCCTGGTATCCATGATTAGTTATACAGACCTACGGTTGAGCATGATGTGAAACAATGGCTGCTTTCTTTATAAATAAGCACAACGATAGCATTACACACATCCGGCATTATTTTGCCCTGTTACAGAGAACCCCAAGGGCCAGTTACCATGCCGACACTGAGCTCAGTGTTCACAGATCATATATTGTGTGGCTTCACTAATCAGTTAGCCAAGGGAGTTGGTAAGCATTAACAAGAGGCTGCAGTGTAGCATATTTTACTCATGCTAATGCAGCGTGAAGGACAAATGGTTCTTGGGCTACTTCACAACCATCGTACCTGCTGGTGGGCTACAGTGGAGGTGCCCGAGAGAAGTCCTGATTTTTGTCTTATGAGCCTGAAACAGCCAAGACAGTGGGTTGGTAGACTGCAGAAAGACAGCTTGACCACTGGGCAAGAGGAAAACAGTAAACTGGCCAAGGATCCCACACAAACTGCTGGCCACAGATCCCTGCTGTAAGTCCTTATTTGTAGTGAGTGGCTGGGAGATCGGTGTGGTGGACCAGTGGGAGCGCTAATGAGGGAAAGGACCAGCAGTTCCTGGATATTTCAGTCCACTGCTTGCAAGGAAGGAAGGAGAAATGCAAAGAGAGAAAAGAATGTGGCGATGAGACCAGAGGCAGCCACACAGATCACTGGAAGCCTTCCTGCGGAGGTGTAACAGTCAGCCTCGGCACCCTGCATCCTCCCACTGTACGTTTCCCATTTTACTGAGCAAATAATTTATTTTCCCTTTTTCACCTTTCACCAATTCCTCACAGAATTACCAGATCCAGAGGCAGCTGCAAGCTGGATTCCTTATGATTGTAAAGATAACCCTGCCCAAATAAAGTGAAAGGCAGAATGACCCAAAACAGAGCACTTCTCACTCAGCTAACTGCACTGGGACACAACAGCAATAGACCCTCAGTATAGCACAATCTCCAGAGCTCCAGGAGTGTACTGATTGACATGGAACAAGGCAGAGGGTGAGGCAGCAGCACCCAACCCACACCAAGTCACAACTCAATCACCTCTGGACTCCCACGGACAGGTGGAAGTCTGGCTGCCAAGAAGCCAGAAGACCTCATGATAACAGAATCCCAGTTTAGATGAACGCCCTGCCATCTCCTGATGTTGAAATTAATCATTTGGCTCCCGACTACCTGCCATCGATGGGTTTAGATCTTCTGAAAATAATCATACACATGGGAAAGCTCAAATGCTTTGAGTTTTTGGCTAGCCTGTTACAATTTAGGAAGGGTGACCAGCCAGGGGTCCAGTCATGCTCTCAGGCACAGGAGCAGAAGGATGGGTTTCATTGCTATTAATATAATCATGCAAATAAAATCATTTAAAAAAATGAACTCTTGCTCTCCTAATCTATCTTGTTATAGCCCTTACACTTTATTTGTCTACCTGCACTTTCTCTGTAACTGCAACACTTTATTCCAAATCCTGTTTTTCTTCTTACTACCTCGATATATTTATGTATGACATGATCTGTCTGCTTGGCAGGCAAACAAAAGCTTTTCACTACATCTCAGTATATGTGACAATAATAAAGCAAACCCGATATTAATTGCTCCTAAATACATTGTCCTTGGATTATAAGTACTCCTTTGTTGGCAGTACATGCCAACATTCAGGAATTGAAATGTGGTAATTCAGCTCCAAACCAACCTCCTGCTGTTCCCTTCACTTTCCCTCATGCTCGTCTCTGCCCCTTAATGAAATGGAAGATAACGAGCCACCAAATTGGTTCCCAACCCAGCCACTGGGAGGCACAGTGCACTGCAGTCATATGGGATGCGTAGCGCACCGAACTCTGGCTCACCGGACAGCATCCAGAGTGCTATGCTTGGCAAGTCTGTGCAGACTGCACTGCAGAGCCAGGTGTACACGTGGGCTGGGAATCTGCCCTCAAGAAGACTACACCTTGAACTACTGCAGTCCTTCCATTGACAGCATTCCACAACATGGGAATGACAAGAGCAGGTTTAACACAATGATTGAGTGAGGATTGGGTTGGACTTGGGTTCCAACATAAAAACACTGCAGCAACATGCCATGGGAACATAAACTGTAACCAGGTCCTCATTCAACTACGAGTTGTGTTTCTGTTAGCAGAGTCCTTAAAACTATTGTGTCACGTGAAAAACCTCCCAATATGTGCCCAGCCCATGGAAATTACCATTGCTAACTCAAATACTTCACCTCAATGCAGGAGAAGGTATTGAGATCACCTGTGCTATAGATTCTGCCACAAAAACTTTTGCAGGAACTATGAATCAGAACATGTACATTCATGTTCTACAGAACTCATTACCACTCCCACAACTCACTCATCTTTAAGCTCACAAACTTGCACTGGAGCGTTCTGGAAAATTACAAGTTTAATTCACTGAACTTCTGGTCAGGGGGAGCTCCCGATACTGGAGCCATTATTTGTTCCCTCAAAATAAACCAAGTTCAAACACTTTTAATTTGGTTTGAAGTCCCTCTCATTAGTTCCAAACTGATTGATGAAGTCAATCACCAAAACTGGATTCTGACCAAGTTTTAATATGTTCTGTAGAATTTTTTCAACCCCTAGATTACCAGCAGACAACGGATTACAAAAGGAAACAAATTTAATTAGACACCAGGAATTTCTTAATGCTGGCAGCAGTTTGACTCCCATACCACTGATCTTCCCTCGAGGTGAGAAAAATTGGCACAACTGAGAGATATCTCACATTGTTTGTTGAGCTTTAAACCCTCACACAAGATAGTACATAACATCGACTCTAATTACTTTGGACAGGAGGATGGTTCAATGGTTACAATTGAAGCTTTCAAGCAGATCTTTCAACTGGTCACTGACCTTACTGTGAATTCCAGAATTCGCAACTTTTAATACCAATGTTAAGTACAAGTTTATGTTCTCATACTTGAATGAACATATTCCTGTTATACAATTAAATTACCTCGAATGAGAGTCAGCAGATATGGGTTTGTGCTATCTTCTGATTAGCTATATTATCACAAATTGGAATTACAATGGAGATTTTATTTAGACTTAAGGGAAAGTAAACATGCACTTCTTATTATCTCTGCCTACACTCTGACACCAATTGAAAGACCATTCATCTCTCCAGCAACTTTCATTAATGGGTCAGATATCCCTTGCAGTGGCAAGGGAATGGCTTTTTTCATCCACCTCATTGACGAATTCTTGGGACTTGTCTCTGGATATTTTACAAGGACCAATGTCACCTGTGAATAGGTAAAGCAGCTACAAAGCTCTTCAACCAAACAATGCATTTGAAGTACCTTCACTGATCCATGTAGAGCCTAAAACAAGAAATTTTAAAAACTGGAAACACAAATTAGATGCAAACAATATTGCAGAATTGAAATAAAGATTAGGAATAATAGTTTAATTATAATAAAGATGGGATTAAGCTACTGAAATACGTCTTCCTTTCATTGTCACTGGGTCAAAATTCTGAATCTCTTCACCCAACTGCATCTTCACCAGAAAGACTCCAGTATTCCAAGAAGGTGGCTCACCACCATCTGTTCAGGAACAGTAGGAATCAGCAACAACTGTTGGCCTTGCCAGCATCATCCACAACCTAAACAATGAATTTTAGGGCAAAAATGAATATAAGTTTCCAGCATTAATCTTGTGCTTCAGTCATGAGCAACAACACTTAAATTTTCAACACCAGAGAGACTGTTCAGTATTTATCCTTCATTCCTCTGTCAGAAACTCATTCACTCCTGAATAAACCAGCCCTAACTTTCTCAGCCATCCTTTTTGGGAAACCAGTAGGCAACTACTTCAAGAAATACCACTGCATTCAACTCAGGGATGAGCACACAGGTAAGGGTTGTTGGAGTAGTGCATCTTTCAGCAACATCTGGATTTTCACAGGCTGTGGAAGCTGCTGTCCAATTTATCCTTCAGTAACATGAGCACTGATAGCCCCATCGTTATTATTACAACAAAATGCAGGTTGGCGTCTTCAGGATCACCAAATGAATTAGCGCCTTCCGTCCACCTGTCTCTGCTCAAGGCAACCAATGGTAGCCAGGATTAGCACTTCATCATTATTGCAGGAAAGGAACATCAAAGTTAACGCTATTACATTTCTAGATAGTTATCTGGTATATGCAACAACTTTACTGTTCTTTTGTTCCTCTTCTCTCATTCTGTCATCATTAATCTAGCAATCTGATGGCTTCATCTACAGTAGGCCTGGCTTCACCTCAGAGATATTCACTTTGCTCTATCCATTCCTCCCCTAGCTTCTCTGAAACTTAAAACTAACTTGTTTTCTCTCTCAGTTCTGACCACCTGAAAATTTAACTGCTTCTCTCTCCATAGATGCTGCCTGGTTTGCTGAGTGTTTCCAGCATTTTTATGTTCGTCAGCTGTGTTTGCAAAAAAGAAATGATAATTAAGACAACCAGTGATATTTATTTACAAGTCATTCATGTTCATTAGGTGTTCTACATTTTAGCAGTTCTCCTCCGTCTTCTCACCTTGCCGACCTATCAGCTGGTTTGATATCAGGCCCAAACAGGTATGGGAGGGAGTGAACCAGAGATAACGTCAAACGTGAAGGAGGAAACTCCAAAACACACACTATACAAGTGCCAAGGGTCAATGATGGAGACATATTGCACAAAAAAGCATATCAGTGATACAAAAGGTGCAGCCAGAAATACAACCGACACAACTAGCGTTAAAATGGGTTTGCAGTGCTTGGACAGATAGTTCAAAGGGACGAGTAAACTCATATCTATGTCAGCAGAAGTTATGTTGGATTGTAATCTTACTCACATGGTTCATGACAAGGCAATGCTATTTGCAAACCACACCCCAAAATTCTTTCAATGAAGATCTCCACCCAAATTGCTGACCTAACATTTTCAAACAAGTACAGACTGAGCAGAGTTTGATGTTCCTGATTTCAGCTTCCTGGGATTGGTGGTTTCCATTGGTGCTTCCTTGGCTCCAAAGTAACAAATCAAGCAAAGTATAAAATCTAAGAAGTGTCAGAGATCACCTGTTCATCTGCAAGCACACAGGTAGCTCAGTACACAGCACTTGTCCTCGGAGTCTCAGAAAACAATGGATTTGAATCCTGTCAAATGCAGGCCAACATTCCTGTGTGGTAGAGGGGGGATGTCAACTCCGTCACTGATATCACCTTTCCAGATCCACGGAACTTCCTTCCCTCAGGTAAATGAAAACCATCCAATCACATGAGGGTGGAATTCTCCCCAGTGTCCTGGATATTTTTCCCTCAAACTATATAATTAAACAGATTCAAAAAAAACAAACTGTGGGAGGAACTCAGCGGGTCAGGCAGCATCTGTGGACAGAAATTGACAGTTGATCAAGACCCTTCATCTGGACCAGTCCACAGATGCTGCCTGTCCCACTGAGTTCCTCCAGCAGTTCGTTTTGTGCTCCAGGTTACAGCATCTGCAGTCTCGCCTCTTCATTAAACAGACTATCTGGTTGCTATTACGCTGTTGCTGCCATTGAACTACACTGTTTTCCACAGTGACAACATTTCATTAGTACTTCTGCACTGCAGTGTGTTTGGAAACATCCTGGACTCTCAAAAATATTACACAAGTGCCACACAAGTGGGCTAGATGTTTGGTGTACAAAACTGAGAGAGTCAAATGATACCACATACGACAAGAAGTGTCACGAACATACATGCGTAGAAAATAATTGTGAGCAGAAGAACATTCAGCCCCTAAAGCCTGCTGCACCCCTCAATAAGATCATGACTGATCGGAACAAAACTTCAGTCCAGATGAAGGGTCTCGACCAGAAACATCGACTGTGCATTTCCCTCCATAGATGCTGCCTGACCCGCTGAGTTCCTCCAGCATTGTGTGTTGCTCCAGATTGCAGCATCTGCAGTCTCTTGTGTTTCAACTAGAACCTCAGTTCTGTAATCCTCCCCATCCCCAGTAACCCTTCACCCCAGTCTACCTCTGCCTTCAAAAGACTCAAAGATTCTGCTTCCATTGCCCTTCGAGGAAGAGAGTTCCAAAGATTCACCTCAACTCTGTATTAAATGGGTGACCCCTTATTTTTAAGCAATGACCCCTAGTTCTAGATTCTCCCACAAGAGGGAACATCCTCTCTAATCTACCCTATCAAGGGCAGAGCAAGTGTCCATTTTACCCATGAAAGGATGGATTAGAAATTCTTTCCCATACTTCCAATGCGGCCAAGTGTCAACCTCACTCTGTCAGTAGTGTTCTGCCAATTGGCAAATGCTTCAAATTTCTGACTCAAGCTGATAATCAAAGCCTGATGGCAGCACACTGAGAGGATGCTACACTGTCTGATGCACTGATCTTCAAACATAATGCTAAACACAGCCCGCGCCTGGCTACACAAGTTGGAGGTCTCACAAGTTTATCCAGTCGTAGCTAGAAGCTTTCCTCGTTCCCCATCTGAAATCTCCACCTCAGTCAAAGTACATTAACCACCTCATTGTGTGATCTTGCTGTTGATAACAAGCCACTGATTTTACCCACAGAGCAGCAAAAGGAAGAGTTCATCACACTCAGCGAACAACAGAAAGCCAGTGATTTGAACATAACGAAAAGAGCAAAAGGCCATTCAGCCCACATGCCTGCTCCACCATTCAAAGACCATGACTGATGTTTTACTCCAGCACCACTTTCCTGCACAAACCTCATATCCCTTGATTCTCACGAGCAGTGCATTCACTTACTTCTAAGGCAAATGCAGAAAACAATTAACCTGATGAGGTGAATGATCATGGGATCCATTTTTGGAGGGAAACATGAACATGCTGTGCTATTGGTATAATGGGATCTTTTATAGCAAGATCAGAGATGCGTTGCTGAGGTTGTCTCTGGAAACTTGCAGCTCAGTCATTCCTTGCATGCAACTCAACTTGAAGGCAATTTAAGGACATTCAGAACACCATTTGAAACAACAGATCATTGTGGCATACAGTCAGGCAAAATTGCGAACATCAACACTGCCAGCAAACACAGTGGATATCTAAACTAGCTAGTATAAGCCACATAAACACTGCAGCAACAAGAACAGGTCAGAGGCTGGGTATCCTGCAGCAAATGACTCGCCCCTTCAGACGCCTTTTCACCATCTACAAGATGCAAGAGCATGATGGAATTCTCTTCATTTGCCGGGATGGATGCAGGTCCAAGAAGCTCAATACCAGGACAAACTAGCCATCTTGATTGGCACCCCTTTCCATCACCCTAAACATTCATTCCCTCCAGCTCTGCTACACCATAGCCGCAGTGTGCATCATCCACAAATTGCACCATTACTTGCCCAGGCTCCTCCAACAGCACGTCCCAAATCCACAACTTCCACCAATGAGAAGGACAAGGACAGTAGGTTCCTCTGCAAGTTATAAACACCATCCTGAATTGAAAATATCTTTCTATTTGCAGGAACTCCCTCCTCTGCAGCTATGCAAATACCTTCACCAGAAGGACCGTAGTGATTAATGCAGCGGCTCCCGACCACCTTCAACGGAGGGAAGATAACTGGAGGGAGTACCATTGATACTCAGATCCCCAACAGTGAATAAGTAAAACAAATGTTCTGACAACAGAGCCTCGTCCCCAGAAGCCGTGCAATACGAGGCCACCTCATCAAGGCAGAGCAAGCTTGTTTATAGAAGGATGCATCAAGCCCATTAGAGTTGCCTGGCTTCTAAAAACTGGTGAGATTTCAAACCCGCATCATGCGGAATCTTCTATTCAGGCAACTACTTGAAGACACTTCGATGGCTTTTGTATTTGTCAGTTTAGACAAGCACACAAGCCCTCCCCGCAGTTTGGGAATCTCAAGCCCACACCAGGCTGGCTTTTGAAGTCATTTCAGTGCCATGACAGCCTCCACCAAGACGTTTACAGCATGGACTTCCCTTATTTCAGGAGATACCTGACTGTCCAGCAACAGTGATCTCAATAAGCTGGCTGGGCAGCCAAATACACTGACAGCAAACTAAAAGCACAATCATTGTGTAACTAATACTTTTAACATTTTAAAGAACACAAAATAAAAAGCGGAACATGCACATTAGCTTAAAATGGAGTCCGAAATAAAAATAAGTTAGTTTTATTAAAATTTGTGAAGAAAGGTTTATCTGAAGGAATGACAATACCCACACACAAAGTTAAGCAGTAATTTAGGCCTTAAACCTCATGCAACATAATGCAACTTTTGGAATATTTTACACCAGGATAAGTTCATGAATACCCCAAAGTTTTCATCAATGCACCGCTTCTGCTGCAAAACACTGATCATTGTGAAGGAGCAGGGATAGCAGTTGCTGGATTGCTACGTTTAACTAGACATGTGCGTCCCAGAAGTTGCTGGCAATTTGAGGAAAATGATGAGGAATATCGTCTGCTACATCAAAGCTCACGCTACTGTGTGACTGGAGTGCACCAGCTCACACATCCTTCTGAATCAGGGGCAGGAATGCAGGGCCAAGCTTAGCACTTCTGACTGTAATCATCGGCACACCTTTGAGATAAAGGAAGCGCACACAACCCCAAAGTTCTGCCTCTTGCATCCTGGCTCCCCTCCCAAATGCACTGATGTTGAAATTTACTGGTATGACGTGGGAGGTTACACCTCATGAAATCACTCACCCAAGAAAAGGACAGATCAGGAGCTGAGGCTGTAAAAATCTGTTTAAATACAACAGTCAGAACAGATATCACTAAGGGTCCATAAAACTATCAGTGTGTGGAATTAGTTTCTAACAATGGAATAAGTAGGCAAACGTTGAACTGAATGAAGCAAGCACCATCTGCAGGCAAGTCACCCATTAGCCTTCTCACCATCACTTCCAATGAATGGTTCAGGAGTCCGCAGCTGGACTTGTGCCGGAACAGCGGGTTCAATAAGGAAGGGTCCCCCCCCCCCACCCCACATTTATCATTTATTACCTACCACGGTGGCAAAAAAGTGTTCACTGAGGGCAGAGGGACGGACAAGGCCCAGCAACAATCCGACAACAGACGCACAAGTCTTTTCATGTTTGCAGTCTGTTGTTATTAATGCAATGAGATCATCAGCACCACTCTTGGTCTTCTCTTCTCCAAGCCCCATGGGAGTGGCAGCAACGCCAGGCTGCTGCTTGGGCTTGCCTCCCTGTTACGACTGCATATTTGGAAGAGGTTGGGCTCAGTAAAGTTTGGAGGACAGAAATTATCAGAAAGCTGAGAGAAGATTTACACAACACAATCCTGAGTCAACATCAACCCCACCCAGGAGACTACTTGACAGAACAGCATATTTCAGGGAAGCAACAGCCCCATATCCAGCGATGAGCAGCTTGGTGATGCAGGGGTTAGTGCTGCTGCCTTATAACTCCAGAGACCCAGGGTTCAATCCTGACCTCAGGTGCTGTCTGCGTGGAGTTTGCGCCTTCTCCCTGTGACTGTGTGGATTTCCTCTGGGTGCTCAATTTACCTCCCACGTCCCGAGGATGTGCTGGTTGGGAGATTAATTGGCTGCTGTAAATAGGAGGAGGATTGTCACGAGGAGGACATGTGCAAGGGGTTACCAGGAAATGGGATTGATGGATTCCTCCGAGAGCTGGCACAGATGCAATGGGCCAAACAGCCTCCTCGCAAGTCATGAAAAAGGTGAAACAAAATGGGAGAAAGATGTACATAAAAAGGAGCGGGAGTGAAGTGTGGGAAAGCAGACATCCACTACTGGATAACAAGGCAACAGAACTGAAACCTCAGCTTGTCTGAACCAGGAATGAATTCCTACTGTGCTTACACATTGCATTACACACAATATGCCCAGGTGGTGCATCAATGCACCACGGACTACTCAATGACTGCACAACTCACTGTGTTATCTCCACCCTTCCCCTACATAAAGCAATGCCATCCAATGCTATTTTCAAACAGTTGCAACAGTCACAATGCTTCAACGGTATTCTGATGGTTGTAGTGTTCTTCAGGACTTCCTAATGTCCTGAAAGACACGGTATTACTGCAAGTCTTCCTTACATTTTGATCTATGATCACATCACCCATCTTTTTTTTTTAGGGAAATTGCTAGCTCTCTTTTACTAAAATAATAATTTACCTTTGTCCAAAATGAAGTTGTTTCATACCTCAGACAGTGATTTGAATGCAGATCTGCAATCTACATGGCCCAGAGCTGGATCTTAATATTAAATTGTTTCTTCCTGAAAGCACTTTTCAAACTTGTTCCAAAACTAATGTTACAATTGTTCTCCTTTTCCTCAAGCAATGCAGTACGATCTTCTTTTTAATGACGTGAGTTTGCATTGCCAATTAGCTCTGGGAGTTCATGGACACGTGCTAGCTGCACTAAACCCATCGATAGAGGAGGGATAACTGCTGGAAAGCTGGGCAGGTGAAGAGTGCGAATGGGAAATGTAATCAAAGAAATTCTCAATAAGGGGGAAACATGGTAATCAATGGTAACTTCAAAGCAATCGTGGGAACAATTGGAACTTACATCCAACACATCTGACAAAACAACCAAATACGATTGGCAACAACTTCAATCTGATGAAGGGGTGGAGTTCAGGGTGAGAACAAGTTCAGTCAAAGGAGAGCAATGGTGAATGGAGACTGGGCAGGCCACTCTGACAAAGCGGGGAACATCCTGGTGAAGGAATCGAAGCAAAGAACAGCCAACCTTGAAAGCTGACAAATTTTAGGTTAAACGAGCTATAAATATTGGACACAGGTGATGGGGGGAGAACAGACAAAGGGTGAAACAGCTGAGAGGGGACACTGGCTAGTTTAGGTGGGCCAGGTACATTCAGGTGGCCGTTTATGTGTGCATATGTGTCCTTGTATGTACGTTGGTGGAAGAGACAGGGATGCAATAGAAGCTCAAATATAGCCTGAGGAGATGATGTGGATAAGGGATTGGAAGATCACCAGAAGGCAGCTATCAACATCTGACCTCAGGCAGGTCCTTCCTCCACACCACTGGCCCTTGGCAATACACCGATCATCACAGGGAGAACATACAAACTCCGTACAGACAGTGGCAGGAATTGAACCCTTGTCGCTGGAATAGTGTTAAGCTAACCGCTACACTACCATGCCTGTGAGGACAGCAAATGTGGTCCCCCATTTCAAGAAGGCTGCAGGCTGGAGCATGGTAATTACTGACCTGCAACCCTAACACCAGTAGTAGGGAAGTTATTGGAAATAATTCTGAGGAACAGGATCACTTGGAAAGGCAGAAACTAATCAGAGACTGCCAGCATGGCTTTGTCAAGGGCACATCCTGTCTGATCAAGCTGAGTGAATTCTTTGAAGAGGCAACAAAGTTTATTGATGAGGGCAATGCAGTAGATGTGGTTCACCTGCACTTCAGTAAGGACTTTTTACAAAGTCCCAAGCAATCTGCTGGAGGAACTCAGCAGGTCGAGCAGTATCCGCGGAAGGAAAGGCATTGTCGACGTTTCAGGTCAAAACCCTGCATCTCCCCAAGTCCCATTTGGGAGATTGGTCCAAAAGCTTAGAGCCATGGGATCCAGGGCAAGTTGGTAAATTGGATCCAAAATTATCTTGGCAAGAGGAGACTGAGGGTGAAAGTAGAAGGTTGCTTTTGTGATTGGATGCCTGTGTTCATTTGAAATATATGTGAATCATTTGGATGTGGATGTAGGAGGCATGATCGATCAGCTTGCAGATGACATGAAGATTGGTACAGCTGTTGACAGTGTGGAGAGTAGTCTTAGGCTACAGGGTGATGTCGATGTTAAACTGAAATAGCAGGTGAAGTTTAATCCAGGTTAATGTGAGGTGATGTATTTTGGGAGTACCGATGCACCTTGGACATACTACATGAATGGTAGGGTCCTGGGAAGTATGAAAGAGCAAAGGAATCTTGGTGTGCAAGTCTAAAGATCATTGAAGGTGCCAGAGCAAGTAAATAATGAGGTTAAAAAGGCATACAGTATGGGATACTGGCCTCCATTAGTCAGGGCACTGAATACAACAACAAGGAGGTTATGCTCCAACACACACAACATGCTGGAGGAACTCAGCAGTCAGGCAGCATCTATGGAGGGAAATGAACAGTCGATGTTTAGGGCTGAGACCCTTCATTAGGGCTAGAAAGCAAGAGGGCAGAAGCCAGAATAAAAGGGTAGAGGGAGGGGGAGGAGCACGAACTGGCAAGTGATATGAGTCCAGGTGAAAGGGGAAGGTAGGTAGGTGAGGGGTCCAGGTGAGAGGGGGAAGGTAGGTATGTGGGGGCATCACCTGCCAGCTCGTGCTCGTCTGCCTCCCCCACTCAGGGTAGAGTGCTAAATTGGGGAGGAAGGCTAATTACAATAGTATTAGGCAGTTGCTGGGGAAAGTAGATAGGGAGTAGCTGTTATTGGGTAAGTCCACATCTGACATGTGGGAATTATTTCAAGGCCAGCTGGTCAGAACTCAGGACCAACAGGTTCCTGTGAGGAAGACAGAAGGGTGACAAGGTTTGGGAACCTCAGATGACCAGATGTTGTAAATTCAGTCGAAAAGGAAAAGGAAGAATTTACAGGGTTTAGGAAGCTGAAATGGGACAGGGTCCTTGAGGAATATAAATGAAGCAGGAAAGGACTTAAACTTAATATCCATGGTGAGTAGGATTAAGGAAAATTCCAAGATATTTTATAAATACATTAAAAACAAGCGGGTAACTAGGAAGGGTGTAGAATAAAAGAGCAAATTTATGCAAAGAGCCAGACGAAGTGGTTGAGATACTAAATGAGTCCTTTGCTCCACTATTCACCAAGGAGAAGGAATAGGGTTGTGAGATCAGGGAGGGGTATGCTAATATTCTAGGGCATGTTGATATCAAGGAGGAAGCGGTATTGGGTCTTTTGAAGAACATTAAGGTGGATATATCCCCAGGGCTGATGGGATTTATCCCAGGTTATTGAGAGAGGCAACAGAGGCGATTGCTGAGACCTTGATAGAAATTGCTGTATTCTCTTTAGCCACAGGCGAGGTCCTGGAGGATTGGAGAATAGCCAATGTTTTTCCTTTGTTTAGTTAGACAATAGGGACAAACCAGGATATTATAGACTGGTAAGACTTACATCAAATTATTGGAGAGGATTCTTAAGGATAGGATTTATACATATCTAGAAAAGCATGGACATATTGGGGATAGTCAACATGTTGAGGGAAGTCATGTCTTAAAAACAATTGAGTTCTTTTGAAGAGGTGACAAAGATGATTGATGAAGGTAGGGCAGTGAATGTTGTACACATGGAATTAAATAAAGCTTTTGTTGTTTGTGATTACATATATATATATATATATATATATATATATATATATATATATATATACATATATATATATATATATATATAAATATATACATATATATATATATATATACACACACACACACACACACACACACACACACATATATATATATACATACACACACACACACATATACAAATAAATGATTTCGACAAAAATGAATGCGGCCTGATAAGTTTGCAGACGACACAAAATTGATGGAGTTACAGATAATGAGGCAGGTTGTCAAAGGATTCAGCAGGATATAAACCAGTTGGAAATATGGGTAGAGAAATGGCAGATGGAGTTTAATCTGGTTAAGTCTGAGGTGTTGCAAGTTGAGAGGTCATCTGTAAGAGAGAAGTATATATTAAATGTGTACAGGACCCTAAGGAGCATTGATGTACAGAGGGATCTTGGGATACAAGTCCATGGCTCCCTGAACATGACAATACAAGTAGATAGGGTGGTAAAGAAGTGTACAATATATTTACCTTTATTGGTCGGCTTTGAGTATAAAAGTTAGAGGGGATGTGGAGGCTTTAGAGAGGGTGCAAAAGAGGTTCACCAGGATGTTGCCTGGATTAGAGTGTATTAGCTGTAAGGAAAGGTTGGACAAACTTAGATTGTTTCCTCTGGAGCGTTGGAGGCTGAGGGGCGACCTGATAGAAGTTTATAAAATTATGAGAGGCAGAGATAGGGTAGATAGTCAGAGTCTTTTTTTCAGTCTGGAAATGTCAAATACTAGAGGGAAAGTTTAAAAGAGAAGTGCAAGGCAGATACATTAGGGACATTTAAGAGACTCTTAGATAGACACATGAATGATAGAAAAATAGGGGGCTATGTGGGAGGGAAGGGTTAGATAGTTCTTAGAACAGGATAAAACGTCAGCACAACATTGTGGGCCGAAGGGCCTGTACTGTGCTGTAGTGTTCTATGTTCTATCTCAGAGCTGGAACACTGGAGTTAATCAGTTGGCCACCAATGAACTGTCAGGGAGAGCAAAAACTCAAGACAGCCAGACTCTCTGGAGCAGTTCCCAATGGGAAGACTGAAGGATGGAAGGTTGAAAAGGGCAGAAATGTTGGCCCACTGAATGTGGAGGCTGCTGGGGCAAAAGGTGAGGACAAGAGAACCCTACCCTGGATCGGAGCAGGAGGAAAAGGGGTCAGGGCAGGAGTGCAGGAAATGGAGCCAATACAATTGAGGGCCTTATCAGCAATGGCAGAAGGGAAACATTGATTAACTAAAGCCCAGTAAGGTTAATATGTTAGCCAGACAAAGACCTGGAGGAAAAGACAAAAGAAAAATATTTTCATTCCTTTAGTTTTTCCTCACAGTCTCAGGATATCCTGAAGCACTTTACAGAGATTTCTCTCCAGGTTATGCCTTCAGAGCCCTCGCAGAGATCATTATGTTTGATGTTTCCAATTCAATCAAGGGACAGCCACATTGTGGCATCAGTCCCAGCACTCAAAACTAGTTTATCACAGTGCCTGTCAAAAACTCCTGAAAACATCAACCAGTTCCGGCAATGTAAGCATTGGTGTTCAGAACACAAACATTATTGTGCCAGAATCTAAAGTACAGAAACTTTAATTACAGTAGTGCCACCATATTTGATGCAGTGTGTGGAGGAAATCTGTCTGCTTCTTTGTGAGAACATTGGTCAGGCACTGGAGAACTAGTTCAGTATTCTTTGCAAACCAAACAGATGTGACTCATTTGATATCTTAAGCCAGAGAGAATCACCCGACAATGAAGCTGGCTCTTGGTGCTGCTTTGAATACCCTCTGAAGCCTCGAACACTCAATGACCGCTTGAGGTACAGGACTGCCCTCTGAACAATGAATGCAAGGGTAATGCCAAGAAAGATCCCCAGTGTGTGCTGAGGAAAAGATCAAATTAATCTTCTGTTTCTCAGACCCAGACTGCTGTTATAATTCAAGCTTCCAGCTTTTGCAAATTGTGTTTGGTTTGATGTTTTATTTTCTGTCGATGGTGAGTTCAGTGGTAGGTTCCCTTCCACAGGGCAGGACGGTCTGCAACACGACTCTGGGGCCCAAGCAGCCATCACCGCCAATTAAAGCAGCACAGATTCGGCTTCAGCCGACAGATGCTTTCGCTTAAGTCTTTAGAGTGGGACCCAGTACACCAGCTCATAAGGGTTGGATGCTTGGCATACATGAAGAACCCTTTCAGACCTCTACCCTTGATGTTTCCATTCTGATCAAAAGAGTGTAGCAATATCCCTGTATTCACAAACTAACAACTCTCCAAGATTCCCTATTGGCTCCAATGAACAGCATTGCTGTACCTCTCCTGCCCTCACCCCCATTCTCCCAGATCTTAACACGGAGTTAAATACATCGACACCGAGTCAGATATCTGTCCCTTCCTCTGGGGAACAATAGCGACTTTAAAGAAAAGTTGGAGAATTTATTGCTTTAGACCATATGGAGAACACTTAGCCAGGCTCCTCACACTCTCCGTAGTGTTAACGAGAACATTTGGAGAAGTCTTTTAGAAGGGATATTTACAGTACAGACAACATATCAATTTATTCTCAAGTAATGGCACAGAAAATCAGATTAGCATTCTGCAATACTGAAGAATGATGAGACAGTACAAGTTAATCCAACAGTGATGGCAGAAAAAAATCATCGGCAACTGCCTGCGAAGCCACAATGCCACCTGTGGGAGCCTGCACCAGCCTATTAGTCACATAACGTTGCTTGGAAACCAACCAATAGCAAGTTTAGAAATCACCCTGCCCCAGTGTACGGCACAGAGACATCTAACCAAGCTGCTCAGCAGCCTGCAGGAGGCCCATTGGAGATTTTGCAGTATACACTGCTTTCCTCTGTAGATCACGTAGCACCAAGCCTACAGGATGAGAGAGACACCAGGAACACCATCACTTTATCTTGGCAGCTCAACTGAATCCTAGAAGGTCTGGAACAACTGAATTCAGGGCTTCCCACAACTCACTGCCTCCTCACACAATTTGAATTCTACAGGTTGTATGTCACTGTGTACATGGAACATCAGTGTCCTCTCCCAGGTCAAGATCCCCCTCACGAAAAGCTGAGTTACTCACAGTCAACTACAACAAGCAGGCCATGTTGTCCACATGCCCAATACCAGACCCCTCAAACAGATGTTGCACTCCCAACTGTGGTGAGAGGAGATTAGCAGGGTGACCGAGGAAATGATTCAACGATGTGCTCAAAGCTTCCACTGAAGAAGTGCAAAGTTTCTACCAAAACCTGGGAGCCTCTGGCCCATGACTGCTCAAAGGAGCATTCAGGATGGTACTGAGAACCTTGAGTTCCTGCTTAAGGAGCACACAAAGCTCTGCATAAACCACACACCACCCATCCCATCACCCACCTCCTGTGGAAGAGTTTTTGGCTTCCACATTGGCCTCACCAGCCACCTCAGAATTCATAAAACCAGAGTTAAGTACCAAGCCATCCTCGATCCTGAGGGACTACATAAGGAGATAAAACTTCTTTATTTTAAACTACAAATCAGCTAACTACCCATTTCTTCAGCTTGCTCACATTTTACAGGAAAAATAATTATTCCCATCCATTCCTGCTGAAAGACGGAAGATATTCAGAGTCACAAGCAACAATCGTATTACATCGAAAAGGCTCGCGGGATAGAAGAAGTGTAGCAAAGAGGATGTTGTGTCAAAGGACGTGACACCCAAGGATTGATTAAAGGAAGAGCTTGGGGGGGCGAGGAGAGAGAGGGGAGACTTAACAGAAGATATAGAAGCAATTCCAAGGCATGAGGTCCGATATGGTTGTGTGAGACAGACAGAGACAAGAAATAGGAAGATCATGAAATGATTTAAACGTGGATGATAATGACTTAACTCGAGGCTTTGAGGAAATCAGGGCCTGATACAGCTGCTGGGGTGAATGGCCGTGAAGGTCAGAGTCCTGAAGATGATGAGGTTTGAGATGAGGGGATCATGAGTACAAACTGAGAATGGCATGGCTCTTCATTACTAGTATGAGGGGTAGGTGTTTCTAAAGTAGCTATTAAATTAGCCTTCAAAAGCTGCTTTGAAAAAATAAATCTTAATGAAGAGAACCTCCTGAGCCATGCCTGGTTTAAGGACAACAGGAAGAGAGTGAATTCAGAGGACAGGGAACAAGGATAGACTCGCTCAGCACCAAGACCAGAAGATGAGTCACCGTTCCAAGCATACATCGAGGTAGGCAGTGGGAGACAATAAAGAATATTTTAAAGGGAAATGTGGGCAGATGGAACAAAGTGAAGTGGTTAAAGAGTGCAGGACAGTTTTAAACCAATTTGGTTTTCAGTAGCAGTGTGAGGGGGAAGGTCTATCTAAAAACTGTCTCAAAAGCTGCTACGAAATGAGCTATTAAAAAGCAGCTTTGTAAAACTAAATATCATCTTCCTCAAGCAAACCTTCCGAGCTATGCCTGGCTAGTTCCTGGTGTGCATGAAAGCTTTCCCCCAGATTTTTAAAGTTAAGGAAAAATAGACAACCTTTCTGCTGCAAATTCAGAAATTGTCTTTGTTTGAGCACTCTTGTCACAGCACGTAAGAAACTGGCATCGTTTAGAAACAAAATAGGGAGGTGGGTTAAAGAGTGGTGAAATTTAATGTAAAAATGACACATCCTCAAATTTTAATCTCGCTAGTGTGTGTTGTGGTGTAACATTTAACAAATGTTGTGATGTTCTAGGACTTTGAAATACAGTGTGTTCTATTCATTCCTGACTGAGATAGTCTCACTCGCACAAAATAATCAGTAGAAGAGGTGCTGGCAAATACAAGGAGCGGCATTAGTATTTGGTAAAAACGGCAGACGGTCAGGTTCACTCAGAACCTAAACTTTGGTCACAACAATAAAAACAGTTCCACTGTTGGAGAGCATGGCTGCTGGAGAGCATCAGCAGCAGTAGGGAAAACACTAGAACCTATCAGAAAGGCACTTAGAAAATAAAAATAGAATTGGGAAGAGTCAATATTGATTTATAAAAAGGGAAAATTATGTTTGACAAATCTGAGATGGTCTCTGGGATTTGTAACTGGAAGAACAGATAAGAGCAAACCAGCACATGTGATGTATTTGAACTTTCAAAGAGCCTTCACTAAATTGCCAGTTTAATAAAGAAAATTAGAGCACGTGGGATTGAGGGTAATAAACCAGCACAGAGTGAGGATTGGTTAACAGATGACAAACAGGATATGAATGAATACATCATTTTCAGGTTAGGAAGCTGTAACTAGATTTTGTTCGGCTGGTCGCAATCTGTGTTGATGATTTGGATGGGAGGATCAAGTTTGCTAATGATTCAAAGCAGGGCAGCAATGTGAGTTACAAGGAGAAGGCAGAGAAGCTTTAAGGGGATAGCAAACAAGCTGGGATGTGGCAGATAGAATTGGAAAAATGTGAAGACGTCCACTTCAGTAGAAAAACTACAGAAAGGAACAGTATTTTTTAAACGAGGGATGATTGAAAAATGTTGGCATTCAAAAATCTGTATCCTTGCTCATGCATCACTGAAAGTTAACCTACAGGAACAGTAAGCAATTAGGAAGGCACTGGTATGTTGGGTTTTAATGCAAGAGGATTTGAGTGTAAAAGTAAATCCTTACAGCAATTAAATGGGACCTGCTGAGAATATACCTGGAATATTGCGTACAGGTCACCCTACACAAGAAAGGATATACTTGCAAGAGAGGGCATGTAATGAAGATTCACCCAATTGCTTTCTGGCATGGGAGTGTTGTCCAATGAGAGTTGAGCAGGTTGGGCCTAATGTCTCAATTGAGAGGCGATATCAATTGGAAGTTACAAAATTCTTATGGGTCACGATAGGGCAGATGCAGGGATAATATTTCCTTAGTTGGAGTATCTAGAACCAGGGATCACAGTAAAAGGATCGGCCGTTCAGAACTGAAGTGACGCGAGGCTTCTTCATCCTGAGAATTTTGGAATTCTCTATTCAACAGAACTGCAGAGGTTCAGTCACTGAGTACATTCAGGATCGATAGATCGTTAAATATTAAGGGAATCAAGTGAAATGGGGTTTCACGCAGCAAAGTAGCACCAAGGTAAACAATCAGCCATGATCTTATTGCGTGATGGAGCAGGCACGAGGAGTCAAATGGCCTACTCCAGCTTCTAGTTCTTATGCTTCCAAAAGAATACAGGAATTATTCCCATAAATCAGGAACCAGTGATCACCACCTTTCCAAAAGAAGCTGACAACCCTTTTATTTTTTTTCCCCCCACAAATTAGTATGTTGCATCTGGCTTTAGTTTTCCAGTGGAGGGCTGGATCCTGCATTGATGCCTCTGTAACTAATAAAAAATAAATACAGATCACCCTTCCAGGAGAGATTTTTTTTTACCCAGTATTATAGCAGTTATCAGAAGTCTTCAGACAAAATAATGGTTTGCTCAAGGGGCGGGAATGTGCTCAAACCAGCAAAAACATGAACCATACACCTTCAGTACAAAAATACTCTGTAAATTTGCAATTCACCAGTGCTATGAATTCATAAAAGGGTCAGTCATTGATGCATTGCTGTTTACTGTCCAAAGTGGGAGCATTAGCCTTATAATTGTAATTATCACTGTAAAACAAGCACAAACTGACATCTTGACCCAAAACATCGACTGTCCATTTCCCTCCACAGATGCTGCCTGACCTGCTGAGTTC
The DNA here is from genome assembly GCF_009764475.1 of Pristis pectinata. Taxonomy (NCBI): domain Eukaryota; kingdom Metazoa; phylum Chordata; class Chondrichthyes; order Rhinopristiformes; family Pristidae; genus Pristis; species Pristis pectinata. Next base: position 15,140,665 of record NC_067432.1, read on the forward strand.
CTCCAGCAGTTTGTTTTTTGCTCCAGTTCCCTGCGTCTGCTGTCTCTTGTGCCTTTGTTCAAATATTAAGCTGCACTGAAACATTCTTACTTGTTTTCTCACATTTCTATTTCTAACAAAGGGGCTTCGATCCAAACATCAACTCTTTCCATAGATGCTGCCCGATCTGAGTGTTTCTAGCATTTCATTTTTATTGCAGATTTCCAGCATCCGTCATTTTTTTGATCATGAATAATTTTTAGCTTGCCTCAGAAAAAGTCCATCAAGTGTCAGGCTCAGCTACGCAATTACAGACATCTCACGCCCTGCCAGGCCAGATAAATCAAAATGTTATTAAAAGTGACCTCTTGCTACAATAGCTTCTGTGAGACTTAATTGCTGTGACTTCCAAAAACATGCAATCCAAATGAGGTGCAGAAAATACTTCCATTTGTATGCCACCTCTCTGAATGTCCCAAACTCTTTTGATGTGTAGTCACTGCTTGCTGTAATGCAGTAATTATCACAGAAACTTCACTCACAGCAAACTCCAACCTAAGTGTTTTAATAGGGTCCAATAATCTGCTTGCGGGAGAAGAAGGGGGTATGACACCAAGTGCAACTCAGTCACTCTTCTAAAGTGCCATGGGTCTTTTCCCGAGAGCACAAAGCGCATCCATTTACTGACTCTGCCTAAAGAAGTTTTCTCTGACAGGGACGGTGATTCTTGGCACAGCTCTGGAGGTTTGGACTGGCTGTTCTGCATTCATGTCTGTGAAGGGAGACTTGAACCCACAACCTTCTGACCTCAGATCCAAGAATGCCTCCAGCTCAGCCATGGCCAACAGAACAGAACAGAATGGAAAGGAATGCCTCACTGCTCACAAACAATAGCAATTTCGAACTCAGTATTTAATACAACAGAAGCACAAACGATGGTGGCTGATAATAGCTTTCACTTTTCAGAAGAGGGGATTGAGGAACAGTCCACATGACAACGTTGGTCTAATATCACAGAACAGAGGGCACAAGCAGAATGAGATTCCCACGTATATGTGTGAGATATCTCAGCACCAGCATTTATAAAAACTTAAATACTTTCTAACGGCAGAAGAAATGGAATTGGGAAGTTTGATGGGCTTATTCTAGAGGCTAGCTGCGGTATTTAGTGCTAACCAGTAGGTCTTCCAATTATTGGAAAGAATCTGCATTCTGATATTAATCTCATGATCGCTGAGCACCAGTCATATGAATCAGCAAACAAATCGCTCCTTTTCATTGCACACCAGAGCTGTCATGAGACTGGCAAACAGCACCCCACAAGGAGCCATGGAAAAGTCATTAGACCATGGTCTGCAGTCCCTTCGAGTAGTGCGTGACTAATACAGCCCTGAATGCAGTCTGTAATTCACTCCAAGAGCAGTTCTCATCTTGCTGCATTGCAAATAAAATGTAAAGAGCTGGGATGGTTTCCAAATGATCCCCAAGGATACTCCTTTACCGAAATGGCATATTTCAGTTTCATAAAAAAAGGCTACAGAGGTGCTGGGAGGGGATGTGGTGGATTGTGATAAATGACTTATTTGTTATGGCACCAGAGATATTTTCAGGCAGATCTTTCACAAAAGTCATTACTCACTGCACCAATTTTTTTTAAAATTAATTTGGCTAAGATAGAAAACATTGTGTCCTTGGAACAATTTGGTGACCCTCAGTGTTAGAATACCCTGCATCATATATTCCTGTTAAACATGGCAGCTGCATTGCTCATAGACTGGAATTTATATAGCGGCCTTCGCATTGCTTTGTAATGTCATACAGTGCTTTATAACCAATGATCTTTTTAAATGTAGTCACTGTTTTTAATAAAATTCCATATCATATTACTCAAAAACATGGCATCTTTGCTGTTCAGTGTTTTAAAAAGCCAAACAACAGAGACAAATGTATACAACAAAAGTTCTTGATCAGACTGTGGTGAATGGAAAAGTCAATCAAGTTTGGAACAAGCAATTCGAACAAGTGCACCATGTGCGGGATGAAAACAGCTCTAAATGCAACTCAACAGGTTAACTTTAATGCCAGCTTATTAGGGGAAAAAATGGAGAAGATGCTCACTGTTGCACCAGACTGCATTGTGTCCACTCCCTCAAGTCTATCTGAGATAAAATCATAGAGTGTGTCTGCCACTGTGGATTTGGGACCAGCTGCAACAAATCAGGGCAGCTAATTTGGCCCTACTTTCTGAGCAAAGCCAGAGGAACTCTTCACCCACAAGGATTACACAGTGCAGACAGGCCAACGTCCTTTTCTCTCTCCCATTTTAAATGTATTATTTTTCATTTAGATCAGAAGTGCCAAGTTATGGAATGCCGAGCTACCCAACTTACTGCCCAATTTTATGCTGGAGCCAAGGGAAGGCAAGAGGACCCCGAGACATTTCCTTCATTGCTTCACTGCGTCTTGCAGAAAGTTTGCTCCATTTCAGCATACAGAGGACATCACAGTCACATACCAATGTCTTACCGTTAAATGGTACAAAAATTGTGAACCACCTTTTCTTTCTATAGTAGCCACCAACAAATCGCACTTGAAAAGCCTGCCTGATGCTAATCCCAGCAACTGAGGGGAAATGTTCCACAGGGAAAAGCAGCATGCATTTATCAAAAGACTTGTATCTTTCACAATATCAGGATATCCCAAAGAGCATTTTAACCAACAAACTACTTTCTGAAGTACAGCCACTGTTGTACTGACAGCCACTTTCCACACAGGAAGCTCCCACAAAAAGCAACATTAAAAATGGTTAGATAATCCTTTCAAGTGCTGGTGATTCAGAAATAAGCATCTCATCAGGGGATTATTCTCCTACTCCTCTTCAAAAGGGAGCACTGGGATCTTTAACATTCACCGTTTAAAACATCATCTGATTACTTCTTCAGCATGGCATTGCTCTGTCAGCTTGAGTTGTGTTCAAGTCTCTGGAATGAAACTTGAACCCAGAACCTTCTGATTCAGAGAGCTACCCACGACTGAATAGCAAATCACCAACACAATACATCAAAGACGTTTGCAACTAATGAATTAATTTTGATATCCATTCAACGTCAATGTGGGAACATGCATAATGTTTTTAAAAATAAAAAAGTAATGTGAAAGATTGGGCAAAGCAACAGAATATATTGATACACCTTTAGCTCCCTAATCTTCACACAAGAGTTATCAGGGTCCCACAGGAACCTAGGGAAGTCTCACACTGTGGAAAATAATCCACACATCCTGCTCAGTGCTGCTGACACGTCGAGTTTGGTGAATTAACACAAGTAATATGATTGGTAGAGTCACAGTGGGATGGGAGGACTCCAGAAAAAACAACTGGTGGTTTTAATTCCAACCAGGTGAAAGAAAAATAGAGGGGTGCAAAATGCTCTTTCAGTCCTTTCCTCGTAACCTGCGAGATTTCCTTCCCCCCAAAATATTTCACTGAATCACACTGCCCAGGGGCCATTCGGCCCACTATGGTTATCTGCTCATTTATTTCCCCTCCCCGATCTTTTCACAAAGCCCTGCCTTTCCCCATTGAGTTCATATCCAACCTTCAATTCAAAGTTACAAATGAAACTGCTTACATCACCACCTCCAGCAGTGGATTCAACATCACAAGTTGTGCATATAAAAAAATGTTTTCCTCTCCCCTTTGGCTCCTGTCAATTACAGGTAACCCCTGCGTTACCGCCATTCAGGTAATGGAAATTCACCGAGTTCGTAGATCACTACCAAAAAATTCTGAGATAAGGAATAAAAATTTCCTCTCTCAGAATTCATGTGACCATTTTTGCCCCCAGTCTTGCATTTCTCAATGCATGCGCAGGTGATATGGTTCACGTTATGGAAAAAAATCGCAATACGGACAGTTTTCTGGGAACGTAACCCCATTGTAACGTGGGGGTCACCCGCACTGTTGACTTTGTCTCCGATCTCAGGGGCTACCACACTTCCTCTCCATTCACTCATTTTATTTGTTCACTTGCCTTTTAAAAGTGGTCTCCCACCCCATGACCTGTAAAGTTTATCGCTCAGGTGCTAACACCCCACAGTATCAAAATAAATTCTGCCAACCTCTCCGTTCTTCTGACTGACGGGGCCAGTTGTTAGGAGTACCCAGTCTCAGACACATTTTGAAGTTGAAAGTAAATGTTTGTGAAATCTCACGTACAATATTACATTTAGGGAACTGGATAAAGATTAGACAAGGCCACACCAGAACAATACATTACGTTTCAATGAAACTAATATGTAAAATGCAACAGAGTAAGAAAATAATGCTGAAAACCATGGGTACTTTTTCCAGATGCTAGGTTATGCATTTAGGATACAAAAGATTGCTTAAAAAAAATGGAAGGTTTAACTTTAATCATCAGAAATATCATTTCAAGAAAGCAACTGTCATCGACACAGGAACTAAATCCATTTAGTCTCCTCTAGAACTGAAAAATTTGAGTGAGGGAGGGGAAAAATCAACATAGGAAACATCTAGGAATAGATGTTTATGCCAAGTATTGCATCAAAAGGAGAGAATAATCAAACTAACTTGTGAATGGATACAACACCGACATAATGCTGGAGGAAGTCAACAGATTACCCCTTTTGCATCTGTTGGTCATTCCAATATGTCTATTAGAAACCAAATTGTTTCTGAAGTGAAGATTATTTAGGATGTCACAGCAACCACTTTACAAAGACCCCAAACAGAAGGAAGATAAATGGGCAATAACAATGTACTTGTGGTTTTCTTATTGTGACACAGGAGACAGACATTCAACCCATTGTGTCCATGTTGGCTCCCAGCAGTGCTATCCCATGGTCCATTCTGCTTCCACTGTGACCCTGCAACTTATTCCCCCTCTCAAATGCCCATCAAATCCCCTTTGATTTGTTTGCACTTACCTACACTAAAGGGACAATTAAAAGAAGCCAATTACCTACAGGCACATCTGAGACGTGGGAGCATCAGGTGGTCGCAGGGAGAACATCCAACTGCCAGACAGACAGAAACCATTTGGAACAAGGTGGCAAAAACTTAGAGCAAAGTCTTTTATGATGGTGTCAGGGATACCTGCTTCATACAAAAGTGAGTAAAAAAAAAGAATTCTGGAGCTCCTCCCTCCCCTATGTGCTGTAGCTAGGATCCCGTAGAAAGTTTATCACAGATTTAACTAATTCAGTTTGTTAATGAGAAGTTGCTCAACATTATAAAGCAACACCAGTGGGTGAAATCAAGGTAAAGAATATCTAACTGAATGATGGAATAGAAACAGCAGAAAACCATTCAGTCCATTGAGTCTACGTAAAAGCCACCTAAACCACTGAACAAGGATTTAAAACCAAATCAGGCAATGTGAACAAATTAAAATGCACTGGGAATAGCAATTCTCCAAATATCATTCAGAATTACTCCCGCTCTTAAATACAAGTGGGTTGTGTAATGGTCTGAGGGAGGGAGTTAAACTGCCTAGACTCTGAAGCAGTATTTGTATCAGCAGCTGGAATAAGGGGGCATATTTAACTTAAGTTAGAAGATGAGACCCAAGAAACCATCTTAGAAACAGAAAGACCTCTTTCACTTACTGAACCCATAGGCTACAGAAATCATGGGGCGGGTTTCTGCATGAAAGCATCACATTACATATTGATAGTTACTCGCTTGCATCAAGCAAGACTTAGAGTCCCTGGATTCCTCATGCTCTGCAGTATCTTGTGCTTAAGAACCAAGGACTTGATGGATCAGTAAAACATTATCACACACTCACACCCTTCCTGCCTTTGCTTTAGGTGATTTACTCAGAGCTGAGAGAGGGTGATTGTACATGCACTCTCTTTCCCCACGGAGTATCACGAGGTGGTAGGGTGTGGACATTCCAGAAGAACTGATGTCAGTGGTATATTTTAAACTCACAGGCTTGCTGGCCAGACCTTGGTTGCAGCAGTTGCCCCAAGAGCTCCCAAAGTTTAATATTTCTGCCCAGACACACTGAAACCGCATTTTGCATTTATAATGCTTTTTAACAGAGCAATAAATCAACCCATTGTACCTCACCAGAGAAATCATTGGACAAAATTGACACTTACTGACAAAAGGAACTCTCAAGACAAGTCACCTGGAACTTGATCAAAGAGCAAACAATAATCAAGAAAACTACAGATGCTAAAAATCTGAAATAAAAACAGAAACCAATGTGGCTCAGGAAGCACATCGGTTGATGGATGAACGAGACCAGGGTTGAGCAAGGATGCAGCCAATAGATCTCACGCCCTGCTTCATCTTGGTAATTCCACCAGACTGCAGTAAGTGCTAGTGAAAATGGTAATGTTAAGTCTTTCTTTTGGTGGGGGGTGCGGGGGGAGGAATTAAACCCTACCCAAACTTGTCACAATTTTATCATCAGTTAGCAGCATTTGTTTCTGTGGTCATAAGGAACAGGAGGAATGGGCCAAATGGCTCCACAAACATGTCTCACTGTTCAATACAATCATGGCTGAGCCTCAATCTCAACATCACATTCCTGCCAGTCCCATTCCTTCAATTCCGTGTCTGAAGTTCCACCCCTCTCTGCTTCAGAAGCACTGGGTGACTCCACAGCCTGTGGAAAAGAGAATCACAATTGTCAACAAGGCCATCTCCCCTCTACGCTCTCAGTCCAGATGAAGGGTCTCAACCTGAAACATTGATTGGCCATTTCCCACCACAGTGCTGCCTGATCCGCTGAGTTTCCCCCAGCAGCTCGTTTTATTTTAAGTTCCAGATTCCAGCATCTGCAGTCTCTTGTGTCTCCAAAGATATCTCAATCCTAAATAATGAACCTGTTATCCAAGAATTAAGCCCCTGACTTGTAGACTTTCTGGTCAGGCGAAAGCAAACTCTCTGTGTCCAACCTTAGAACAAGGGATGGGGAAAATGCAGGCTAAAAATATGAACTTGTACACTGCCAGTTTGCATAAAGCCACATACCATACAGGCACCTGTGTTACAACCCAAGCAACCACGTGGCAGTAAATGATTTCCTGTGATTCACCAAAGCTGTCTCTTGAGCATTGCCACTCTTCCCCAAATCTGGAGGTCATGGGTCCATGTCTTGATCCAGGACCTGACTACAATAATCCAGGGGACAGGAGATGGGAGTTAAAATTCCTGGACCAGTAGTTCAGAGAACTGCACTAAAGATCTGGAGAAGCAAGTTCAAATCAACAAATGGGGAAAGTAAATTCAGTTAATTAACTAAATCAGAGTTAAAGGGTCCTTTAATGGTTGCCAAGAGTGCACTTCCTACAAAAACCCATCGAGTACACAAACATCCTTTCGGGAAGAAAACCTGGTATTGATGTGACTGCAGACCTTCACTTTCCTTCTGAAATGGCCTATCAAGGCACTCAGTTCAAGGCAATTAGGGGTGAGCATTAAATGCCAGCCTCACCAATGACACCCACTTCATTGTGAAAGAACAATAAAAGGACCGATACCCTGGTGCAGTACTGGACAGCAGGAGGCATCATCATTCAGTAGGGACAAGTGCCTACCTTCTCAGTTCATGACCCCATCAGATGATCTGAAGAACAGGGGGACTTCCTCCCAACTCACCGGCCAATGGTTAACCCTCAATGTGCATCACCAGAACATGATCAACCAACTGCTCTGTTGGAACGTTAACCCACGATGCCTAATGGAAGAAACCAAGATGGCCACTGCACCAGTAAAAGCCAATATTAATTTCAAAACAAATGGATAGTGGGCACCAGACAGACCAGAAGAGCGGCAGCATGCAACTGGGTGAGCAGTAATGAAGGAAGGAGGGGATGGAGGGTAGTGGGGTGGCAGGAGATACAAAATTGCCTCAATGCCATTGACAACAGGAGGAGTTATTGCAAACAATTCAGTCTCAGCAATGGAGGAGAATTCCATCACATTGCAATCTGCATGAATCCGCTGCAATTTGTTTGCCAGAAAAATAGGGACACATCTACAATCTTCCAAGTTACAAGCACTTAATACAACTGTATGATGGGTCATTAGAAATGCCCACCTTCTTCACAACATGGCATTCTGCCCATTTTCCAGGCAAGAATACAGGCAGGGAGGGGGCAGCCATCTGTCTATCCCAGTTCCAAGTTTAATACTTAAAAAGATCATGTGGTAGTGGGAAGAGTGGGCAAAGGGGAGTAAGCATTGACATGGCAAAAAAAAATTAGTTTCCACATCTCAGGTAACTCCCAAGGCTGTGAGGTCTGGTCCCACAAAGAGCACAGCCAATCCGAAAGAATCCCAATGCCATCCTGTGCCTTTGTGGTGATCTGGATTGGTCCAGAAGGGTTTGATTTGAAATGTGCAGGAGCACACTAGTCTAATCTCATCCTTTATCAATCTGGCAGAGAGAACGGAATCTACAGCAACATCGGTGTGGTCTGCAGTGCAAAGATTCTCCAAAGCAAAAGGAGGCCCTTTAAAATGAATCTAAAGAACTGCAGGTTCTTTGGACAGAAGAACATTCACTACGATCACTGAGTACCATCTTTCAGTTCAGCATCAGCTACCGAACCCCATCACCGTACGTCTGATGATCCATTGGCTCGGTTCACATTCCACAATGAGTGCTCTTTGATTCAAACCATGAGTAGAGGTGCAAGGCTTTATATTATCTAAAAGGCACCAAGTTTTACGTGGGGAAGTGCTGCTAATTTACCACAGGGCTATAACTCTGGCTTTTTCGTCAGAGTTATACTCCTGTGGTAAATTAACAGCAGTAAACCTCTGCTGCTTTCTTAATAATTAGTGCACAATGAACCACACACAGCCAGGAGAATTATTAGTGGATTGAAACTTCCCTGTGAATTTGCAATGTGTTTAAAACAGCAGATACACATCCATTTCAATAAATGTGGCACAGCTCGACCAGTGTTCAGTAGCTCAGTGATCACTTCCTTATTGGGATTCCAAATTCTTAAATGTTAAGTTTTAGGGAAACATCTCAATAATTGCAAGAAAATCAGGTATATTTGTTAGTAGCAATGGGTATATTTGCTAATAATCAGTGTTCATGCTATGAAGCACTTAACATGGTTTATGGATTCCATTAGTGGTTCATTCAGCTTGAGCATCAATGCAACAGGTTTAGTGTCACTACAAAGCTGCGGTTATAATGCATAAGCAATGTGAATCTGACATTAGGGGCTAACACATGATCAAGGTCAAATTAGCTTGCCCTGGAGAAATGGCCTCACTCCTCTTCAGGAGCACACACTCATAAGCTTAGCAACAAAAAGCCAAAATTAGTTCTCCTTTGACTTGGGGCCTACACAGTAAACACACCATTAGATACTTCACTGTAAAAAAAAAAGTCACTTTCTCCCCTCTAACAGACTCTAGATCCATTATTTTTAATTTCAAGGCAAATGGAAGAAATCAGTCTAATTTAGCCTTCGGCAAAAATATTGTGCAATTTATTGAAACCAAGTTAGAAGTGTGTGTGAATACAACTGGAGAAGACAAACAAGACAAGGGGATGTACAGCAAATGGTTGTGTGCTGAGTAGCACAAGGGAACAAGTGAGTCTTGGTTCAAATGTCCATCGATCCCTGAAGGTAACAGAGCAGATAGATGAAGTGGTCAAGGTGAGGTGGTTACTTGCAGGATCCTGAAAGATTGGAAAGGGTATGGGCATTTCCTCTTGTTGGAAAATCTAGAACTAGAGGTCACCGTTTAAAAAGTGATTCCCCATTTAAGAAAGAAAAGGAAGCAAACTTTTTTCTCTCAGAGGGCCATGTGTCTTTGGCAATGGAAGCAGAACCTTTGAATATTTTTAAGGCACAAGAAGATAGATTTTTAGTAAGGAAGGGAATGAAAGATTACTGGGCGCAGGCAGGAATGTGGAGTTGAGGTTACAGACAGATGAGCCATAATCCCACTGAAAGGCAGAGCAGACCTGAAGGGCAAAAGTGGCCTACTCTTCCTCCTAATTCATTTGCACATTGCCTTCCTTGACCAAGGCACAGAATATGAGAACAGAGAGGTTGTGGTAGAACTGTGCAGTACACTAGTTAGAAAGAGTGAGACTACTGTGGACGGTTCTGATCACTACAGAAAGGTTGCAACAGCACCACAGAGGAATTGCAGAAAATTGCACAACTGCATAGCAGAAATGTGGAGGTTATTTAGGGACCACTTGCATGGGGTTCTGGAGAGGTTTGTCCCGCCAAGACAGGGAAAGGATGGTAGGGTGAAGGAACCATGGTTGACAAGAGAGGTGGAACATTTAGTCAAGAGAAAGAAGGAAACATACTTAAGATTTAGGAGCAAACAAAAAACAAAATCAGATAGAGCTCTTGAGAATTATAAGGTAGCCAGGAAGGAGCTTAAGAAGGAACTTAGGAGAGCTAGAAGGGGACATGAGAAGGCCTTGGTGAGTAGGATTAAGGAAAACCCCAAGGCATTCTACACATACGTAAAGAACAGGACGATGACTGGCGTGAGGGTAGGACCACTCAGGGATAAAGGGGGATACATATGCCTGGAGGCGGAGTAGGTAGGGAAGTCCCTAATGAATACTTTGCTTCAATGTTCACCAGGGAGAGGGACTTTGACAAATGTGAGGTCAGCATAGAAAAGGCTAATGTGCTGGAACATGTTGAGGTGAAGAAAGAGGTAACGTTAGGAGCTTCTGAAAAACATTAGGGTAGATAAGTCCCCGGGGTCGGATGGGATATTCCCCAGGTTACTACGGGAAGTGAGGGAAGAGATTGCTGGGGCGTTGACAATGATCTTTGCATTCTCCCTGGCCACAGGAGTGGTACCAGAGGATTGGAGGATGGCAACTGTTGTTCCCTTGTTCAAGAAAGGTAACAGGGATACTCCTGGGAATTATAGACCAGTGAGTCTTACGTCAGTGGTGGGCAAGCTATTGAAGAGAATTCTTAGGAACAGGATTTATGCGCATTTTGGAGAAGCATAGTCTTATTAGGGATAGTCAGCATGGCTTTGTGAGGGGCAAGTCATGCCTCATGCGCCTAATTGAGCTTTTTGAGGAGGTGACAAAACAAATTGATGAATGTAGAGCAGTGGATGTGGTGTATATGGCTTTTAGTAAGGCATTTGACAAGGCTCCCCATGGTAGGGTAATCCAGCAAGTCATGAGGCATGGGATCCATGGAAAATTGACTGTGTGGATTCAGAATTGAAGGCAGAGGGCGGTAGTAGATGGAGCGTATTCTGTCTGGAGGTCACTGCAGAGTTCGGCAGATGTGGCAGATGGAGTTCAATCTGGCAAAATGCAAAATGATACACTTTAGAAGAGTGAATTTGAAGGCAGAACACAAGATTAATGGCAGGATTCTTAGCAGTGTGGAGGAACAGAGGGATCTTGAGGTCCAAGTCCATAGATCCCTCAAAGCTGCCACGCAAGTTGATAGGATGATTAAGAAGGCGTATGGTGTGCTGGCCTTCATTAGTCGGGGGATTGAGTTCAGGAGCCACGAGGTAATGTTGCAGCTCTATAAAACCCTGGTTAGACCACACTTGGAGTATTGTGTTCGGTTCTGCTCGCCTCATTATAGGAATGATGTGGAAGCTTTAAAGAGGGTGCAAGAGGAGATTTGCCAGGATGCTGCCTGGATCAGGAAGCTTGTCATATGAGGAAAGGTTGAGGGAGGGAGGGCTATTCCCTTTGGACTGACAGAGGATGAAAGGTGACTTGATAGAGCTGTATAAGATTATCATAGGCAAAGATAGAGTGGACAGCCAGCACCTTTTCCCTAGGGCAGCAATGGCCAATACCAGAGGACATCCATTTAAGGTCAGAGGAGGAAAGTTTAGGGGAGATGTCAGAGGTAGGTGTTTTACACAGAGAGAGTGGTGGGTGCCTGGAACGCACTGCCTAGGGTGGCAGTAGAGTCTGATACAATCGGGATATTTAAAAGACTCTTAGATAGGCAGATGGATGTAAGAAAAATGGAGGGTTATGGGCTGTGTAGGAGGGAAGGGGTAGATTGATCGTGGAGCAGGTTTATATAGGTCGGCACAACATCGTGGGCCGAAGGGCCCGTACTGTGCTGTACTGTTCTATGTTCCATGTAAAAGTTCCAGTCAAGTCACCAGAGCTAAAGAACACTTGTTAGGAGGAGAGAATGGATTGGCTGGGTTGCTTATTGCAAAACAAAATGAGACGGAGAAGATTAAAAATTGATGCAAATAAGATTATGGCAGGCCCATTCATCAAGGCAAGCAGGAAAGATTTATTTTCCTTGACAGATAGGTCTGTAACTCAGGACATATGTATAAAGGTAACTGATGGAAAAATCAGTCAAACTCCAAAGTCAAAGTCGAGTTTCATTGTCATGAAAAACTTACTTGCGGCAGCATCACAGGCACACAGCATCATATAAGCGGTATTCACAAGAAAAACATAAATTAAACAATTTTTACAAGAAAAAAATAATTAAAACAAAAAAAAAGTCCATTTTAGTGCAAAATGATTAGAGTGGTCACAGTGTTGCTAAACTGTTGTGGTGATTAGTACAGTGCTGAGGAAAGATTTGTTTTTTCTCCACACAGAGAGTGGGACCAGAAAGCCTGGTGGAGGTAAAAACCTTCAACACATTAAACAAAAGGCCTGAAGTGCCACAACCAACAGGGCAACGGGCAGTCAGCTAAAAAAAGGGATTAGGTGATTGGCACTTTTTTGCTTATCATTCCTAGTAATTAGGCAACACTAGAGAACAAGCACATATCCAGAATAATCTGCAATTCCTTTGCAAGGATATTTCTGCAATCTCTCACAATGCAAGTACATCAACAACCAGACACAATAGCAGAAGGCACTGCCATTTACTCCTTCAGGTTCAAGAGCCATATAACCCTGATCAGATGCACGATAATACCTACTGCTTGATAATCAACAAAATTATCTTCCTGGACAACTAAGCAATGCACTTTGAAAGATTAATAATTTAGTTAGTGATAAACTAATCTGCAAATGCAGGAATAGATGCCAGGATTACCCCATAAACAAAGCAATAAAATAACCAGCCAAAGATTCACATCCATTGCTGCAAGAAAGCTGTATTTATATTGGATCTTATCACAGTTTATCCAAAGTGCTTCAAGTTTTGACCAATTGCCGTTGCAATGAAGCCACCACAATGTAGGCAAACATAACGGAAAATCTGCTAATAACAAGCCACAAGAAACAGCAAATGAACAGCTAATCCAAGTGATGTTGATTGAGAGAGGAAATCAACGGGACACTGGGAGAGATGAGTTTTCCCTTAAGCAGAGCCAATTGGATCATTTACACCTACCTGGCAGTGTGGGCTTTTATTTAATGGCTCTTCTAAAACAAACAATTGGTAGCTTTTGATCCCTCACAATATTCAATGGATGAATCAAGCCTTTCCTAAACATTTTCCAAGTCAGTCACCTGTGGACACCACTGCTATAGTCACACAATGTGCTCAGACACCTCCTTTCCATGGACTCTGTCTACACTTCTCACTGCCTCAGAAAAGCAGCCAGCATAATCAAAGACCCCACCCACCCCAGTCATTTCTCTTTCCCCCCCCCCCCCCCCAAGCACTCCCAACTTTCATCGGGCAGAAGATACAAAGGCCTGAAAACATACACCACCAAGTTCAAGGACAGCTTCAATCCCACTGTTCTAAAATTCTTAAACAGACCTCTTGTATGCTAAGGATTAACTCTTGACCTCACAATCTACCTCACCATGGGTCTTGCACCTTATTGTCTACCTGCAATGCACTCTCTCTGTAACTGTAACACTATATTCTGCATTCTGTTATTGCTTTTCCCTTGTACTACTCCAAAGTACTTATGTTTTGAAATGATCTGTATGGATGTCACACAAAACAAAAGCTTTTCACTGTATCTCGGTATATGTGACAATAATAAACCAATACCAATCAGACCTCCAATTCATGGAATACATCAAGCTTAAAAATAGAAATGTTACTGCCTTTCCCACCAAAGACAAAAATAGGATATCTTTATTAGTCACATGTACATCAAAACACAGTGAAAAGTATCTTTTGCATAGAGTGTTCTGGGAGCAGCCCGCAAGTGTCGCCACACTTCCAGCGCCAACATAGCAAGCCCCCAACTTCCTAACCCGTACGTCTTTTGGAATGTGGGAGGAAACCGGAGCACCCGGAGCAAATCCACGCAGACATGGGGAGAACGTACAAACTCCTTACAGACAGCAGTCAGAATTGAACCCGGGTCGCTGGTGGTGTAATAGCATTATGCTAACGTGCCTGCTCCATAAAGTTTCCTGCACAAGACACCCATCATACAGCACCAGTTTCTTGCTTTGCAATAAGTGCCGTGTTTCTTCTCCATTTACCCCGTTGACCTGTCTATATGTAATCCTGGTTTAAGTAGCAGGAAGCTTGAAAGAAATGGTGGAAAAACAAAACTGCAGATAGTGATTATTTTTCTCTGCATATAGAATAAAACAATAGAATATTCACTGTACATACCTTCACATAAACAAAATCCAAATCCATCTCTTGGAGCCCTCAGTACCTGACCAACTGTTGCATTGGAACTACTTGCATCTGTGCATTTAGCCGCCGTATCTCATATGCAGACTGCAGCATCCCCACAAATAACTCCGAACATTCACTTGTGAAATACTGAAGTACACAAAAGCCCCGCCCCACTGTAAACATACAGGAAATCATGAAATGTCACAGGCCTAATGTGACTAGGTGAATGAAGTCTTTTATGTATTTTTTGTTGCATAGCCCTGGGACAACATTCCCATCATCCCTTTCAGCACAAGAGGCAGACTGTTTGCAGAGAAGTGATTTATTTGTCTTTGTGCCGATCTGACAACAATAAAAGGATTATACTCTGCAGAAAACAATCATTTTTGCTCTTTTGATGGTGCTTAGGATACAGCTCAAACCTCAAACTTGCACAATCCTTTCAGTGCTTCAATGTAAAAAGGGAGAATTACACAAGCCGCTCAGCCTGGTAGCAGGCCACAGAATCTTGCCTGCCACTTACGTCATTTCCCAACGGATGGGCTCAGCTGGTATGCACACAAGTGACCCTGAAATAACAGTAATTCTCCAAGAATCAAAGTCTACACAGATAAATAATCCCCCTCTCCCTGCTGCACAACAATTAGGTGAATTTATTGCCGAGGTATTAGACACATCTTACTGGTTAATTCAAAATGATTCTTCACATTTTTAAAATACTCATTTTCAAAGCATTTCTAGTGCAGAAATTGTCTTGTCAGCTTATGGAGGAGAAACGTATTGACCAAGCTCCTGTATGGTATCACAAGAGACACACAGGAGCCTTAGAAAAAATGTGCAAACCACTACATGTCAACTATATTCTACAAAGCTTGACTGAAAAGGATTGATTAACCCATTTGTTAAGGAGGTTTGAAATATTGTCTGAAGTCTCCAAACCACAAAATGGCTGGAATTGAATAAATTTCTGAAGACTTTACTTTTAAAAAAACTTCCCGTTTCATGGTGAGGATTTTGTTTTTAAGTACACATCTAAACAACGCAGGAAATTCAACTCTTACTTTTTAATGATAGGCATTGTGAATATCCTGTCCAGGATTTAGTTGAAACCTGATTGGCTAAAGACCAATGGTTACTGATGCAGCGATGATCCAGCTGTCTTTGACTGATTGTTACCTCTCCTCATTCGTGAGCACCAACTCCCTGACTTTCTTTAGGCTTCAAGGGTCATTGTCAACCTCTGGTACATCGTGTCTAACTGATACTCACCTGCAATCCAAGCTGACAGATGTGACAGACATCACAGCTAAGCCAGTTAAGGTCATCACTTTATGTCCATTCAGGTTTATGTCATTGAGAGCACATCAGTATTGTGATCAGGAGCTGGAATTACAGGCAAATTCCAAAGTCCAGAGTTATTGTTTCTTATTCTAGTACTTCTCAACTCCATTAACGAAATGGATGCCAACCAATATGGCAGATTTGTGGCAACATGGCTGGATTTGCTTACATAGGCCCTACCATTGATTGATTTTCATTATTACTTAGCAACCAGCAGTTTAACAGACATTCTGGAAAAAAAAGACAACAGAAGCATCAATGCAAAAGCAGAAAATCTAAATTCATCTTTTCAATACACTTCAGATATTGTTCCAAAGCTATAACCCAGGAAGTTCTTTAGTTTAAAGATGTGTCCAGCACATCTCAGAATCACAGAACAGTTACAGCATGAACATGGAACAGTATAGCACTGGACAGGCCATTCGGCCCACTATGTGCCAATCTTGACACCAATTTATACTAAATGTCCTCCTCCTGTGTATCATCCATATCCCTCCACATTCGCTTCACATTGACATCTATCTAAAAGCCTCCAACTCAAAACTGCCTGTTTCCACTACTACTCCTAGTAACCCATTCCAGGAGCCTACCGCTCTCTACATAAAAAAGCCTGCCCCTCACTTTGCCTTTAAACTCCACCCCCCAACCTTAAAAGCATGTCCTCTGGTGTTTGACATTTCTACCCAAGGGAAAAGCTTCTGATCGTCTACCTCATCTATGCTTCTCATAATTTTAAAAACCTCCCTCAGGTCTCCCCTCAGCCTCCAATGCTCTAAGTAGAGCAACCCAAGTTTGTCCAACCTTTCCTTATAGCTCATACCCTCTTATCTAGGCACCATCCTGGTAAACCTCTTCTGCACCCTCTCCAAGGTCTCCACATCCTTCCTATAATGGGGCGACCAGAACTGCACACAATACTCCAAGTGCGGTCTGACTAAAGGTTTGTGTACCTGCAGCATGACTTCCTTACTCTTATACTCAACATCCCTAACAATGAAGGCAAGCATTCCATACACCTTCTTTACCACCTTATCCACTTGCGTAGCCACTTTCAGTGAACTATGGACCTGGACCCCAAGATCCCTCTGTACCTCAATGCTGTTAAGGGACCTACCATTAACTGTATACTTTCTCCTTTCATTTGACCTCCCAAAGTGCAACACCTCATACTTGCCCAGATTAAACTCCATCTGCCACTTCTTTGCCCGTATCTGTAACTGATCTATAGCCCACTGTATTCTTTGATAGTCCTTTACACTGTCTACAACTCCACCAATCTTGGTATCATCCACAAACTTGCTAATCCACCCATCTACATTTTCATCCAAATCATTGACATACGTCACAAACAACAGAGGTCCCAGCACCAATTCTCACAGCATACCACTGGTCACAGACCTCCAGCCAGAATAACAGCCTTCCACCCCTACTCTCTGTCTTCTATGGGCAAACCAGCTCAGAATCCAAACTTGCAATTCACCCTGGATCCCATGCATCTTTATCTTCTGAATCAACCTACCAAGAGGGACCTTACCAAATGCCTTACTAAAGTCCATGTAGATAACATCCACTGCCTTACCCTCATCAAGCATCTTTGTCACCTCCTCAAAAACCTCAATCAAGTTTGTAAGGCATGACCTGCCCCGCACAAAGCCATGCTGACTGTCCCTAAGCAGACCATGCCTTTCCAAGCGCACACATGTCCTACCCTTCAGTATCCTCACCAATAGCTTCCCTACCATTGACGTGAGGCTCACTGGCCTATAGTTACCTGGATTATCCCCATTTTCCCTCTTGAACAAAGGCAGAACATTAGCTACTCTCCAGTCCTCTGAGACCTCACCTCTTGCTAGTGAGGACACAAAGATCTTTGTCAAAGCCCCAGCAATCTCCTCACTTGCTTCTTTCAATATTCTGGGATATATGCTAACAGGCTTATCCACTTATGTTTTTCAGAAGACCCAGCACTATCTCAAAATGTCCCAGCACATTAGCATGCCCCACTCTGTTTTCACTATCCTCCAAATCCTTCTCATCCATAAATTCTGAAGCAAAGTGATTCCAAGCACAAATTCCCTCCTTTTTCCTTGAGTGGACCTACCCTCTCCTTAGTTATCCTTTTCTTCTTAATGTTAGTATAAAATGCCTTGGGATTCTCCTTGATCCTGCTCACCAAGGACATTTCATGGCCCCTTTTGGCCTTCCTAATCACCTACTTGAGCACTTTCCCGCTATCTTTATATTCCACAAGGGACCAGCCTGATTTTAGCTTCCTAATCCTTACACGTTTCCTTTTCCTTCCAGACTAAATTTCAGACCTATCAGGTCATCCAAGGTCCCCTGACCTTACCATCCTTGTCCTTACCCCTCACCGGAATATGCCAATCCTGAACTCTGATCAGCTGGTCTTTAAACAACTCCCACGTCAGACATGGACTTGTCTGACAGCAGCTGCTCCCAACGCTCCTTAGCTCCCGTCTTATCCTGTCGTAATTTGCCCTAACCAATTTAGTACCTTCTCGCAAGATCCAATTTTATCTTCACTCATAATTATCTTAAAATATAATGAGTTGTGGTCACTACTCCCAAAATGTTCACCTGTCACCTGGCCTGGCTCATTTCCCAAAAGTAGATCCAGTATGTTCTCTCCACATACTGTTTCAAGAACCCCTCCTGGATGCACTGAAGAAATCCCACCCTGTCTAAGCTTCTTGTAGTAAGGAAGTTCCAATCAATACTGGGGAAGTTGAAGTCCCCCACTATGACATCCCTGTTGTTTCTGCACCTTTCCATAATCCGTCTCCATATCTGTTCCTCCACCTCTCAGTGGCTACTGGGAGGCCTGTGGTATTACCCCAAGAGTCTAATTGCACCTGTCCTATTTCTGAGCTCCACCCAAATTGCCTCTGTGAATGAGCCCTCCGACATGTCCTCTCTGAGTATTGCTGTGACATTCTCCCTTATCAGGAGCGTAACCCCTCCACCTCTTTTACCCCCCTCTTTATCATGTCTACAACAACGAAACCCAGGAAGGTTGATCTGCCAGCCCTGTCCCTCACGCAACCAGGTCTCTGTAATGAAAGAAGGCAATTCAGCCCATCGAATCAATACCAGTTATATGCAAGAGCAATCCAGCTAGTTCTACCTGCCTGCCCTCTCCCTTTGGCCCTGCAAATTCTTTCCCTTCAGGTACTTAGCTAGATCCCATTTGAATAAAACAAATGAATCTTCCTCTACAACCAGCGCAATCTGAACTCTGGTCACTTGCAGTGTAAAAGAGACACTTCTTACTTCAATTTTCACACATGTCCCCTGCTTCAAGTCCCTCTCATTCCATGGGAAAAACTTCTCTAAACACTGTCTATACCCTTTGATCAGATACCCTTGTGACCACTTCCTATCCAAGGAGAACAACCCAAGTTATCTAGTCTCTCCGGTAGTCCATCATCTCTGGCAGCATTTTGGCAAATCTCTTCTGCATCCACTCCAATCTTCACACCCTTCGTAATATGTGGCACTCAGACTGGGACACAATACTCCAATGCACAATGCCTCTTTTTATAAAGACCAGGTTCCTATGTGCTTTAAACTAATTTCTCAACCCCCTCTGCCACTTTCAACTAACTATGCATGAGATCTCTGTTACCCCTTTTAGAGCCATGCTCTCCAATTCATATTGCTTCTTTTCACACTTCCAACTAAACTATAAAGCTTTATATATTTCTCAGCAGTAAATTTTATCTTCCACCCATTCTACCAGCCAGTTCATATCTCACTGAAATCTCTTACTAACCTCTTTACAGTTCTTTAAGCCTCCAAGTTTTGTGACATCTGCAAATTTGGAAGTTGTGCCCTGTACACCCAGGTCCAAATCCCTTTCAAAGTTCAGTTCAGATCCTTGAAATCAAACAACTCATTCATAAATATCCAGAGAGATAGATACAGATAAATAAATCAATCTGGAAGTCACTGAACTAAGAACCTTAGGCAGCAATTCTTTTATAATAAAACAGAGTATGCCAAAAGCCATAACAATTCTGCCAATGAATTAGTGGATAAGTACACTTATCGATGAAGTTAGAGCATAGAAATAGGGGCATTAGAATTGGGCCACAAATTCCTGATAACTTTTCAGCATCTTCATTCAGTGGAGCAAGTCTGTGTGCTTGGAAAGGACACGAGTGAGCTTGTGAGCTTTGTTGTGATGTTACTGATATTTTGATATCAGTGTATTGAATATCATGTTTTGAGGTACAGAATAGTTAAAAAAAAATCTGAAAAGCAAAACCTGGAGACCTTAATATTAATGCAAAACGTTTTACCAGATCTGTAGGTTCCTGCCTGCTGTTCTTCAGCATGCAGCTCTTGTCCTGATACTAAACAACAGTATTACCACAACAATGATATTTGTATGTAATAAAACTCAGGAAGACCAGGCAGAAGATGACAAAACAAGAACCACCTCAACTTCACTTTCTAATGGAAACAAAACACTAATAACAGGACTCAAATCCAAACAAAGAAAGCTCCCAACCTATTGGCTCACTTACATCTCCAAAAGGTGGCCAGTCAGTTACACACTTGCAGCAGCGCAGCAGTTATGCAAAAAGTGCAGGGATCAATCACAGGTAAAGTAGGTCATTGAAAAAAAAGTACAATTGAGGACAATATTACTTCAGCCCCAGTTTCTTTTACTAAGTACTGTTTGTCAGAACAGGTTATGGTGAAATTTCAGGAAAGCAAATGAGTACCAGGAACATATCATTAAATTGAGAACTCTACTCTTTGGGCTCTCATCTTCCCAGAGCACCACACTGCCTCTTGCAAGATCAACCATTAAACAGGCTCTTCATTAAGACACCCCAAAGCATTCAGGTGCTAATCATTTTACTAATTTCTAAGACCAACAATTTGTATTTTCATGGAAAGTGACCAGAATTGTGAGAGAGATTCCCAAAATATTTTTTTTAGAAAAGGAAATTCCAGCTACCACAAACAAGAAGCTAGAGTTTGAAATGTTTGGATACCATAAATCAGGGGTGCTGTAAATTCTAAATTACCAAAAGTTCTCCTGGAGAAGGAATTATACAGGATCAGGAACAACAGATAAACACACAAGCTATAGATGCTTATTCATCTAACTGAATTTTACTCGAACCAAGTTTAAGAGCCAAGCATTCAAAGTGACTCAAGTCTGACCAGCTACCTCCCTGTTGTTAACCGATAATCTACCATAAATTAACTCAATGAGCTCAAGAGGGCTCAGTCAGATGAGGAGTTAGGAAACTGCCATGAATCAGGATCCTTATGATGGTGTAAATTACTGGGACAGAGTCAATGGGTATTTAAACTCACTGCATTTGTCCCATGCTATCCTCGTGCTCGTAGCAATGTTTCATCCTAGCATGAACTCAGTTATAAAACTGGAAGATGATCCATTTAGAGGGCAGAAATGCAAGGATTTGCTCAGAAAGGTTAACTTAATACCTGCAAGGCCTCAAAATAAAACTAAGAGCCCTTGTTCACAAGAACTCGGCACATTGATCCATTGAGTAGGTTCACAGCTCAAGTAATTCTGAGCCGAGTTTCCTGTTCATAACGGTAGTGCTGGGCGGAACAGCACCAGCTCAGCAGGGGAAAAAAAAAGGATCAGCTTTTTATCTCAGTTACTGCCCAGACATTCTGAAAGCACAATTATAAATTACACCATTAGCCAGACGAATTAAAACAGAAAATGCTGCAAATGCTCGGCAGGTCAGCGAGCTTCTGCAAAGAAAGAAACAGAGTTAACATTTCTGCTCGGTGATCTTTCACGAACGCTGATGAAAGGTCATTGACATTAAACATGAATTCTGTTTCCCTGTCCACAGCTGCTGCCTGACCTGTTGAATGTTTCCAGCAGTAACACACAAAGCACTGGAGGAATTCAGAGGGTCAGGCAGCATCTACGGAGGGAAGTGGACAGTTAACGTTTTGGGTCCAGATCCTTCACCTGGGCTACCAGAGTGTTTCCAGCACTTTGCTTTTATTTGAAAGAAGTAATTTACTATTAGATTGGCTGCAATACCGTGCAGTTGAATTGCCCGCCAACACATTACCATCCTTCATTCATTCATTAAGACCATCAGCAGGGTAAATGTACTTATACAAATAACCAAACTGGTGCAATAAAGAAAAGTGCATCCAATAAGCTTTGCCTCTTATTCCTTAGTTTGGTTGTTGCTCTATCGATTGACTGAAAGTTCAGCAGGAACTCTGCAATTCCTACCATACTCATCACTCGTTACGAAAGTGGCCATATATTTAACTGTCATTTTTATTACTTAAATGCGTGCATAATCTAGAAGTAATGGATATTCAAATCAAGGAAAATTATCAATAAAGTCCTACCTATAAACAGCCATGCTAAAATTATTCTTTTTAAGAATTAGCAGGATTAGGTGATCCTATCCATTGAGCCTGTTCCACCATTCATCAAAATCATTTTCCTGCATTATTCCCATACACCTTGATTCCCTTAATATCGAAGAATCTATTGATCTCTATTTGGAATGAACCTCCAGAGCCATCAGGGGTAGAAAATTCTAAAGATTCGCCACTATGTGTGAGTGAAGAAAAATTCTCCTTGTCCCAGTCCTAAACAACCTACCCCTTATTCTGAGACCATGACCCCTGGTTTTAGACTCATCAGGCAGAGGGAACATCCTCCCTGCATCCAGCCTCGAGGAATTCTGTAAATTGCACCTTCAAGAGAATACAGACCAAGACAATTCAATCTCTCAGTGGCAAACCTGCCACCCCAGAAATCAGTTTGGCGAATCTTGACTGAATTCCTTCCAAAGAAAGAGCACATTTTCTATGCAAGGAGAACAAAACTCCACATACTATCCTGGGTGCCATCTCACCAAGGCCCTATATAATGGCAGTGAAACATCTTTACTCCTGCACTCAATTCCTCTCGTAATAAAGGCCAATATCCCACTTACCATCCTAATTGCTTTCTGCATCCATGATAGCATTTACTAAGTTGCGCACAGGGATATTTAGTTCCCTTTCAACATCATTCCCTGCCAACATTTAAAAAGTACACTGCTATGCTGCTGTGGATGACTTCAAATTTTTCCACATACTGCGTTCCATCTTCCACATTCTTGCCCACTCATTTAGCTTGTCTGTATCTCCTCAAAGCCCCTTTTCATCCTTCTCCCCATACACAATCTGACCTAGTTTCACATCAAATTTAGGAATATGATATTTGGTCCCCTTAGCCAAACCAATGATACAGACTGAATAGTTGGGACCCAAGCACTAACCTTGCAATACTCTACTGGTCACAGCCTGCAAAGCTGAGAAAGACCCATTTATTCCCACTCTTTCTGTCTGCCAAACCAATTCTCAATCCAGCACATTATATTATCCCCAATCCACATGCTCTAACTTTGTTATCCAACCTGCTGCATGGGGCCTTATCAAAAGCCTTCTAAAAATCTAAACACACCACATCAACTGGTTCAATTTCTCCCTTCTGCCAATCACATCCTCAAATGACCCCAGTAAATTACTCAAACATGATATTCCTTTCATAAATCCAGGCCGACCCTGCTCAATCCTATTATTGTTTTCTGTTATTACATCTTTCATTATAGATTCCAGCATTTCTCCATCTGTTGATGTTCGGCTAAAGGTCACTAATTCCGTTTTCACTCTCCCTCTTTAATAATGCTGTCACATCTCTCCAATCCACAGGAACAATTCAACAATGTGTGGAATTCTGAAGGTTGATGACCAATGTGAGCAAGGAATTTCATTGCACCCTGGTGTATTTGACAATAAACTAATCTGAATCTGAAGCAATGCTTCCACAATCAGAGTCAACTCTTGGACATTGATCATCAGATACTTGGGTCTCATTGTTAGAGAGGTTGGTGAATCTGAAAGACAATGTCCTGTTCCTAATTCTAATTTCATTCACTTCTTCATTCTTGCTAGATCCTTGGCTCTCTAGTATTTCTGGCAGGCCTTCATGTCTTTTAATGTGAAGACAGACACAAAGTATTTGTTTCATTCCTTTGCCATTTCCTTATTCCCCTATCTGTCTGTAAGGGACCCACATGTCTCCTCAGTATTTTCATGGAACATAGAACAGTACAACACAGAACAGACCCATCGGCCGACAATGTTGAGCCGACATAGCTAATCCCTCCAACCTACAGAATGCCCATATCCCTCCATTTTCCTCTCATTCATGTGCCCATCCAAGCCCTGCCAATGAATTTGCCTCCACCACCCTATCAGGCAACGCATTCCAGGCATCCACCACTGAGTAAAAATCTTACCCCTCACATCTCTTCTGAACCTACTCCCTCTCACCTTAAATGCATGCCCTCTGGTACTGGATCACTCAATAATGGGGAAAAAATATTGCTTGTCCACCCTATCTATGCCCCTCATAATTTTATACACTTCCAACAGATCACCCCTCAGCCTCTGCCACTCCAGAGAAAAGAGCCCAAGTTTGTCCAGCCTCTCCTGATAGCACATGCCCTCTAATCCAGGCAGTATCCTAGTAAACCTCCTCTGCACCCTCTCTAAAGCCTCGACATCCTTCCTATAGTGAGGTTCCTTTTACATGCCAATGCTCTCCTGGCCTGTTTCTGTGTTTCTCATCAGTCAACTCCCATATTCTACCTTCTCCTTTCTTTATCAATTTCTATTCTATTTTGGAATAAAATTACTTAAATATAATGTGGTTTCTCACATCCGTTTCAGAACTTCCCAAAGCGTTTAACAGCCAATGAAGTGTTTGAATGGTGTAGTGGCCATTGTAGTTCTGTATGTGTCATGGCACCACTGGCTCTGACCCAACTATCTATAGGTTGCATGGAACTAAAATGACTTTACCCTTATTTATTGAATCCTGATGCACATTACCTGAGCTCAAACATAAAAGAACCTCTTGAATGCCTTGCTGATATTAAACACAAAGAAAGGTCATTGCCCCTCAGCGTTAACTGCCTCTCTCTCCAAAGATACTGTGAGTGTTTCCAGCATTTTCCATTTCTATTCCAAATTTCCAGTATCTTTTTTTTCTTTTGTTTAAACACTACCAATGTATTGAAAGGTATCCAGTAATACGATAAATCGATCAACAATCAGATGAAGAAATATTTACAATGATTTAAACGTGATACGCTTGGTTGCTGTCAGAATGGAAGGGGGGGGGGTTGCATTTAATAATGTAGGAAACTAAATTGCAAACGTTCCTGTGAGCTGGACTGAAATCAGTCGCCTCCCATCCTGAATCAGTGGTCAATTGATAGCCTTGTGCCCGGCTGTACTTTCAAAACGGCCCGTCAAGCGGCTGAAAATTGGCTTTAAAGGAGAGGTAATTGAGGGGGTGGTTGGGGAAGCTTCCTTTTGGGTTAACAGCTGTGAGGTTGGTGGGTGGCCTCCGAACTGCACGGCCCTGTTTTTTTTTGGAGGGAGCGGGGGTGGCGAACTGCTCCACTTTAATGGGGAAAGCTCCATGCACATTGTACAATAAATTGCACCTGGCTTCCCCCCTTCCCTCCTCTCTACTGCCCCACACATTGCTAATGAAACACAAGCACACATCCTGAAATCAGGCTGCTGCAGTGACGCGCAGAGCTGAGATCCTCCAACTATTGTTCTCCTGTGCTGCACATTCTGGCCCGATTGCCCGTGTTCCGCATCAGAGCTGCAGTCAAACGACATGCAGAAATTCATCGCCCACCGCAGTGCTCCAGAGGGGGGTATGGAATCTCATATAACTCCGTGCAATGCAACATCAGCCCTTACCTTGGTGAAGAGCTCGGATGCTGCCATTCTCCTGCGCTGCGTCTCCGAGGCTCCAGCGCCGTCTCCGGAAGCCCCCGTAACCCGGCAGGGAAAGGGAGCGTCGGCTGCGGTAACAACTCTACGGGCTGGGCTGCAAATAAACGGCGCTCACTCCACCCCGAATTGTCAGCCCAAGGTACCAATCTCCATGTTACCTGTCTCAGTACTCTGCTACCCGCCAATGCATTCTGGGTGTAAGGGAGACGGGCATGGAGATGCTTTCGTACACACACACAAAAAAATCTGTGCTCAGCGAGCCTTTCGCCGGCAGCACCAAATCACCCAAGTGTCAAGAGCTGGCTGGTGAGAGAGCGCCACCGCAAGGAACACGCAGATCCCAGAAAACAGGAGCACTCCGGGTCCCAGGCGTTACACGGGATCAGTCAGCGTAAAACAATTAGATTCACTCTCTGGTGGGTGACCAATAAGGGGGGGAAAAATCCACACTCAAGCTGACCCCAGCCAAAAAAAACGTCTAGGGCATGGATAAATCCCACAGTCCCCTCCGCCCACTGCTACCTCTCACCATGTCATGATGTGGTTAAAGTTCTGATCTGTTTGAAATTTGTTTGGTAACTTTTATTGGTTAAAAGGACATCCCTCTTGCACAGACGCAACTTGTAAAATATACAATGGGGAAGAGCATGAGAACATAACAAAATAGTGCTTCATCAGCATTTGGCTTCTGGTTTTCCTAAATTTAATTGAGAACTGATGGTTTTTGTCACATGGGAAATAATCATTCACCCGCCCACTCTCCCCACAATTCATAAACCCAAACTGAACGTGAGTTTGGGAGCATCCTCATCTAAAAATCATTTTGCTTCCCTCCAATGTGTCATTATGACATTTATCAAATCCTTTTCAATAGCAAGATGAACAAATCAATAGCAAAATTTGCTGCCACTTTACTGATCAGGACTGTTATAAGCTGACCTGGTGAATTGTTTTGCAAAATTAATTTACCAAACAGCAGCAAGAGGTAATTATATTCAAACATTCAACTGCAACTTGCAATTAAGCAGTTGCATCAGATTGTTTTGTGTCAGGTGGCCAGGTGAATTTCCCTTAAGGTTTAACCCTAATGCAAGCCAGCTTCTACTCCATACTTAACTGAAATTTATGTTGCTCAAAGTAAGGCCCAACATGTTTAGTTGGGTCTTTATGTTTGAATCATGTTGCAATTACTCATAGAGTCATACAGCATGAAAGCAGGCCATTTGATCCACCACATCCACGTCGACCAGTATACCAAGGGACTTAAAGGGGAAACAACATGGAAGTCATTATCTGAAATACACTACCTTCCAATATGGGATGAAACTTTTCAAAGGGGAATTAGATAAATCGAACATAGAATATTACAGCACTTTACAGGCCTTTCGGCCCACAATGTTGTGCCGACATTTTATCCTACTCTATCTAACCCTTACCTCCCACATAGCCCTCCATTCTTCTATCACTCATCTGTCTCTGCACAACAGCATGCTGCAATCTTTCACTATTTAAATAATAATCTGATCTACTATTTTTCCTTCCAAAGTGGATGACCTTGCATTTACCAACATTGACCTCCACCTGCCAGACCCTCGCCCACTCACTCAACCTATCTATATCTCTCTGTATAGACAACTGTATGGCCTATAGACAACTCCCACCAGTTTTTTTCCCTTTACTATTCCTAAGGGCAGGCACAGTAGTGTAGCGGTTAGTGTAATGCTATTACAGCACCAGGGACCCGGGTTCAATTCCAGCCACCATCTGTAAGGAGTTTGTACATTCTCCCCATGACTGTGTGGGTTTCCTCCGTGTGATCCGGTTTCCTCCCACATTCCAAAGACATATGGGTTAGGAAGTTGTGGGCATGCTATGTTGGCACTGGAAGAGTGGCGACACTTGCAGGCTGCCCCCAGAACGCAAAAGATACATTTCACTGTGTGTTTTGATGTACATGTGACTAATAAAAATACCTTGTCCATCTAAGAGTCTCTTAAACGTCCCTAATGTATCTGCCCCCACAACCTCTGCTGGCAGTGCATTCCATGCACCCACCACTCCCTGTGTAAAAAACTTACCTCTGATATCCCCCTTATACCTTCCTCTAATCACTTTAAAATTATGCCCCCTTGTGTTAGCCATTGTCACCCTGGGAAAAAGTCTCTGACTGTCCACTCGATCTATGCCTCTTATCATCTTGTACACCTCTATCACTCACCTCTCATCCTCCTTCTCTTCAAAGAGAAAAGCCCCAGCTCACTCAACCTATCTTCATAAGACATGCTCTCCAATCCAGGCAATATCCTGGTCAATCTCCTCTGCACCCTCTCTAAAGCTTCCACATCCTTCCTATAATGAGGCGACCAGAACTGAACACAATACTCCAAGTGTGGTCTAACTAGAGTTCTATAGTGCTGCAACATCACCTTGCAGCTCTTGATCTCAATACCCCGACTAATGAAGGCCAACACTTGGAAAGTACTTGGAAATACTTGGAAAAGGCAAATACTTAGAAAAAGAATCTAAGATGAGAAAATACTGGGGAGAAATCTAAATTGAATAGCATGTTCACAGTCTGAGTGATTTCCTGTTATCTATGGTTTAGTGAAAGGTGATATCAACCAGAAATAAATAATTTGGACTAATTCCTATTTGTCAGCTGATGTTGAAACCATGGCCTATCTGTAGTTAAATAGCAAAACATTTTTGTTATTTTTCATTTTCAGAATCTGGGTGTCACTGGAAAGATCAACATTTAATGTCAGTCCCTAATTGCCCTTGAACTGAGTGGCTTTTAAGAGTCAATCATGTTGGTGGATCTGGAATCACATCTAGGCCAAATGGTAAAGATGGCAGATTTCAATCCCCCATCCCTACCACCGCCATCCCAAAGGACACTAATGAATTGGATGGGTCATTACAACTCAGGTCGTGTTGCTGTCATCAATCTAATTCATAGGGTAATACAGCATGGAAACATGCCCTTCAGCCCAACTGATCCATGCTGACCAAGATGCCCATCTAAGCTCATCCCATTGGCCTGAGTTTGGCCCATATCCCTCTAAACCTTTCCTATCTATGTACCTGTCCAAGAGTCTTTTGAATCTTGTTATTGTACCTGCCTCAACCACTTCCTCTAGTAGCTCATTCCGTATATGTATCACACCCTATATGAAAACGTGCCCTTTTATATTTTTCCCCTCTCACCTTAAACCTAAATTTTTGATTCCCTTACCCTGAGAAAAAGACTGTGTGCATTCACTCTATCTATGCTCCAAGGAATAAAGTCCTAGCCTTCCCTTCCTCTCCCTATAACTCAGTCCCTCGAGTCCTGGCAAGGTTCTCACAAATCTTTTTTGCACCCCTTCCAACCTAATGACATCTGTCCTATAATAGGGTATCTAAAACTGTACACAATACTCCAAGTGCAGTCTCTCCAATGTCTTGTAAAACTGCAACACACTAACTCATCTTTTTTTAATTTCAGATTATCTAGTGAATTTCATTTATAAAAACTGCAGTGGTGAGATTTGAACTCAGGGCTCTTGATTACTAGACATCGAGTCAGACAGCACGAAACAGGCCCTTCAGCCCAACTGATCCATGCCGACCGAGATGCCCCATCCAAGCTCATCCCATTTGCCAGTATCTGGCCCATAACCTTCTAAAGCTTGCCAACCTTAAGTCCAATAACTTAACCTTTACAATACAACCAGACTTCAAAGTGGAGAGGAACGGGTTTATTTCCTTCTTCGTGTCTTAACCACTTGGGTTGACAGAGCAGATCTAAATGCCAGACCTAAGATGCCTTTGCATCAAACTTCAGTCACAGTGCAAAGCCAAAATTGTTGTACACAGACTACAATGATAACTGGACCATGTGTAATGTCAGAGGTGAGAATGAATAAGCCATTTTAGGAAAGTGGTCCACAAGGTTAGAGCCCATGGGTTCCAGCGCAAGCTGGCAAATTGGATCCAAAATTGGCTTCATAATAAGAGGCAGAGGATGATGGCGGAGAGATGTTTTGTAACTGCAAGCCTGTGACCAGTGCTATGACCCTGTTTGTTTTATATATTGACAATTTTGATACAAATGTAGGAGGTATGATTATTAAGTTTGCAGATGACACGAAAATTGGTGGCATTGTTGACAGTGAGAAGGAGAGTCATAGGCTGACTTAGATCAAAAAAGAAACTGTTGCAGATTGAGCAGCATTGGGATAGTTGACATTTCGGTTCGAGACCATGCATCACAACTGAGAGTGTGGAGGGGAGATAGACAGGATAACGAAATGAGAGGGAGGGGTGAGCCAGTGGCCAGCAGGCAATAGCTGGAACCAGGTGACGAGGGGGATGATGTGTAGATGGAGCCAGATTTTGGGGGGGGGGGGAGGGAAAGAGGTAGAGACAGATCTGATAAGAAAGGAAAGTGATGTGGAACCAGACAAGGGGGGGGGGGGGGGATGGTGGGCATCTGGGACTAGTAGGGGAAGGAGATAGGAGACTCAGTAGGTACAGTGTGTGGGTGATAGGCAGATGGAACCAGGTGCAGGAAGAGAGAACCTGGGTGGATCAGAAAGAGAGAGAAAGGAACACAGGGAGTGTAGGCTACCTGAAATTGGAAAATTAAATGTTCACACAATTGGGTTGCAGACTATTCAGGTTGAACATGAGGTGTTGTTCTTCTAGTTTGCATTTGACCTTACCTGGCAGAGGAGAGGGCCAAGGACAGACAGGTTGGTGTGGAATGGGAACGGGAGTTGAAGTGGCATGCAATTAGATCAGGGTGGCCATTGCAGATCTTCTGCAAAACAGGCACCAAGTCAATTTGATCAATTGGTAAAAAGGGCAGAGCAATGAATTTAATCCTGGTAAGTGTGAGGTGATGCATTTTGGAAGGACTAATAAGGGTAGTGGAAGGACTAATAAAGACTAATAAGGGTATAAGGGACTAATAATCACAATGAATGCTGAGGCACTGGGGAGAAAAGAGGGGCATCGGTGCACAAATCCAAGGATCCCTGAAGATGGCAGTACAGGTAGATAAGGTGGTGAAGGTATAGGAGTATTTGCCTTCAATAGCTGGGGCACAGAATATAAGAGCAGGGAGGTACTGGTACAACTTTCTGAAACATTGGCTAGACCACAGCTGAAGTATCATGTATAGTTCTGGTTGCCATACTGCAGGAGGGACATGACTGCATTAGAGAGAGTGCAGAGGAGATCATTGCTTGCATGGAATGAAGCATTTCAGTTATGAGGAAAAACTAGATAGGCTTATTTGTCTTGGAGTGGAGGAGGCTGAGAGGGGACCTGATAGAGGTATACAAAATGAAGGGGCCTAGGTAGAATAGATAATAGGAAACTTGAAAGCAGGGATATCTAAAATTAGAGGGCATAGGTTTAAAGGTCTAAAAGGTTTAACAGGTTTAAAGGTCTGAGCTTTTCACCCAGAGTGTGTTTGGAATCTGGAATATCTAAATGGGTAGTAAAGGCAGGTACACTCACAACATTTAATAAGCATTTGAATGATCAAGGTGTTAGGTGGCTGTAGGTCAAATGTGAGAAAATGGGATTAGTATGGACATGATGGGGTTAAGGGCCTATTTCTGTGTTGTATGATTCTATGACCATGAGATTGAATAAGAAAGCAATGTGAATTGGAGATCAGCTGAAATAGAAAGTTTTATACCAACAGAGACTCATTTTGAAGGCTGTACTAACAGAAACAAACTGCAATGTCCAGAACTGGATTGATAATCTCTGGGCTATTTCAGGCTCATTCTAAGACTATCACACTCCTGTTGAGATATTTGATCAAAGCAGGAATAGATTTAGCACAGGTTATTCACTGTTGATACATGTCTGTTAGCTGCTATGGAAAGTGCTACTTTAAGATTACTGTGTTCATATTCCCATGATTGTACCTTGACAGAGCTTGCAATAGAATGTCTGCTCCAGGACCCTGGTAGCGGGCACGCAAACAACAAAGCCTGCCTAAAGAGGCCAAGTGGAACTACAGTCTTGATACAGAGGACATTGGTTCACTGGTAAATTTGGAGGTTTTTGCAGAGACAGCATTTGTGGTACCATCCAAGGAAGAGTACCAGGCAAACACAGGAACACAAGGATGTGCCTAAGGTCTCCTGAAAAAGAAATTTACATCCTTACCAGCCTAAGACCACTCAAAATGGAAGAGCATCCAAGAAGTATTGAAAACCAAGTCCTTGCATTGGGATTTTACACAGAAGGCCTATGCAAGTGGCACCACTCACAAATTGTCCACCTGCTTCACCAGACACCTCTTGCCCCATCTGTTGGCTATTCCCACATGGGCTTCATCACCTCAGAACTGGAGTGGAAGTCATTCTCCATTCAAAGGAACTGCCCAAGGAGATTGTTACAAAACATTAATAGTACAAAAGTTGTTACATCCTTACAGGTCAGTTTAAGATTGACTGTCACAAATAAATAAAAGCAGAAAATGCTGGCAATACTTAGCAGGCCTACAGATCTGCTGAATGTTTCCAGCAATTTTTTTTTTAGTTTCACGCTTTCAGCATCTTTTTGTTTTGCTTCTGGTTGTGCTTACTGTATCTGCGTGAAAGTGATTCTCAGCTGTAGACCAGTTCAGAAGAATACACAATAATCTGCAAAAGTAATCAAGCATTGAAAGCAACACTCACCCTCTCCCTGTCATTCTTCAAGTATTTATCTACTGTCCTTAAAAAAAGATATTGCTTGAATGTGGCCTTTGAAACCGTGCCCCATGCTGCACACAGGAACAACCCCCTCTGCCATCGAGGACATCTTCAAGAGGCGGTGCCTCAAGGTGGCAGCATCCATTACTAGGGACACTTACTACTGCAGGACATGCCCTCTTCTCATTACCACCATCGGGGAGGAGGTACAGAAGTCTGAAGACTCACACTCAATGTTTCAGGTACAGCTTCTTCCCCTCCACCATCAGATTTCTGAACAGTAGTACATGGACCCATGAACACCACCTCGTTATTCCGCTTTTGCTTTATTTATTTGTTACTTAAGAGTAATTTTTATGTCTTGCACTGTACTGCTGCCACAAAACAAATTTCACAATATATAATAAACCTGATTCTGATAACATTTCCTGTACCCTCAGCACTGATTAAGTGGGGGAAAAGGTCCAATTACACAAACAATTATTTCAGCCATACTCTGCAATGTTTAAATGCAAATGGAAAAAGGCAGGTAGTATGAAATTAATATGCATTTATTTAGCACCTTTGGACCATTCCAAAGGCAAAATCCTTTTGTAGGAAACAGTGACGAGACACTTGTTCAATCACCTATTTCAATACAACAAATAAACATACAGTGTCAAATTCAGTTAAGAATATTATACAATCCTTTCACTTTTATTTTACACAAGTTTGTTTGAATTTTTCTTCCTTAAACTTCAGTATGGATTTGGATATAAATCTTTTATATATTTATTTTTATTACATATTATATAGAGCAGCTGTATATATTATTGCAGTGGTACCAGCTCTCATCCTGGTGCAACACTGCTTTTCATTTCCTGTAAATCTAACAAACAACCCTGAACACTTCTGGTTTTGTAGCCATCTGAATATGGATTTTGGCAAATTGTTTGTTTCAGGCCCACAAAAATATACTTTTCTACAGGCTACAGTGTGTGTGAACCTCAGTTTATGGCAGTGATCCTTGTGGAAGACAAAGTTTCTCTCCATCCACCTCACAATAGGAAATACAGTATTTTTAAAAAAATATATCATCGATTAATAACCTTGTGCTAATACCTGGGGCCAGAAGCTTGGTGGTTAGTTACTGGGGCACAACCTATTGGACTGAAGACAAGTTCAAACCACAGGTCATCTGAGAAATCTAAAAACCTCCCCTTGGAAAGTGTGACCATAAAAGACTGGATTGTTGCAAATTCCCATCTACTTCACAAAGTCTGGAAGAGAAGTTCATGTGATATGCTTAGCCAGCATGACAAATATGATTCCAGACTTGTGTGGTTCAGGAGCAATAAATGCCAGCTTTCCTAATGACAGCCACATTCTATAAAAACAATAAAAACATTTCCTGCTTAAATTTAAATCAACACTGTTTAAGGTTTTTTGCTATAGTTGATTCTCAACTGACTTAAAAAAAAAAGCAAAATTGAAGATACTCAGCAGGTCAAGCAGCATTTGTGGAGAGAGAAAAACAGATCATTGACTGGAAGCATTGACTGCTTCTGATAATTATGCATGCAGTTCTTTAGCTGCAGGTTTCCAGAAAGATCAAACTATTAATAAATTGCTTCAATTTTGTAAGTGTCTTACTTTCTTTTAAAATAGATCACTTTTATGCCAACATCGTAAAAAGACAGATAAGAATCTGTAGACCAAGATCTTGCAAGTACAACTTGTTACACAGGAGAAACAAGCAGCACCTCACTGAATGGAGGATTTCATTTCAGTATTTTTGTACAACACATTTAGTCTTGTGTTTTTCTGATTACTCAACATGATTGCCTTTGATGCTGTACTAATTGCAAGGAAAAAGACAATTAGACTAGTTTTCTTCAGAGAGAAGAATGGAGGTCAGTTGAAGTTCAGCTGACACTTGTGATTGTTTTAAAAGGTGCAGTAGGCTGCCAAGTTGAATTTATTTTGGTTAAAAACAGAAAATGCTGGAAGCACTCAGTAGATCAAGCAGCATCCATGAGGAGAGGAACAGAATCACTGTTAAGGTCAACTTCTTTCTCCAATTACTAAGCATTTGGAATGCCTTGAATGAGATCAAATAAATACATGGGAATCTTTACATAGAAACTGTCAAGTATTCATCCATGCAAATGGTTGAAGATCAGGTACTCAAATACCAGAGATGAAATTAATCAGAAAAACTGGAGCAGTGAATCAAGTAGAACATCACTCAAAAGGACAATTATTGCAAGTTTAACACTTGGGAGAGTTATTGACGCAGATACTGAGTTCTGACCGTGGGCTATATGGAATTACAGTAAAGTAGGGACTTTTCTGTTCCTTACTGATACTCCAAAGCCAAGGCATACATTCTTATTTTATTAAAATGTTCAGTTCCCACTAATTTTAAATGCACTTGAAAAATGTGAAATAAGAGGCCAAAATAAAACAATAGATTTTCCAAGACCTAGAGCATTTTCCCTATAAGCAAGGTACAAACATGGCAAATTCAACACAAGGCAATTAACTGGCCTCAATTAAAGCATCAATTCAGACACTAAAAGTAGCATGCGAATTAGTCCAAATGTTAATTTGAAGTGTTTGAACATGTGATTTCTTTCAA
This sequence comes from Pristis pectinata, assembly GCF_009764475.1. Classification (NCBI taxonomy): domain Eukaryota; kingdom Metazoa; phylum Chordata; class Chondrichthyes; order Rhinopristiformes; family Pristidae; genus Pristis; species Pristis pectinata. Next base: position 15,175,708 of record NC_067432.1, read on the forward strand.
AGGGTATCCAGTTTCACTGTGAAACCCAAAGGTAATAAATCCTACTCTTGAACTGATGTTTGATGTTCTGATCGTTCCCGGTGATACAATTATAAAACACTGAAACCTAACAGTGCAGAAAAGACTTCAATTGATTCCCCATGCTCAAGATTTATAGCAAACTAATTGCACACAACTCCCCAGTATTTAAATGCAGCAACAGCACATAGTGCAAAACTATTTTATTTACAAAAAAAATGGCACAAAGTGACTGCACAGTTTATGCTCATGCACATTTCAATCACCTTGAATATATAACTGCCCTAACCTACCAATCTTTAGGGAATACCATTCAGAACTACAAGAGGCACAAGTTATAGATTGAAATACATCCAGGAGGGTACATCCAGGAGGGGTATAGCAGTGTGGACAAATATTGTCCAATTAACAAATACTTAAATAGGTTTAACATTTCTGAAGATTCATTGAATATTGGGCCACATTTCTTGTTTTTTTTTAAAAACACGTTCTATGCAATTTTCTGTTAACATCCACAAGGACCGTTACTTGCAACATTGAGGTTAGTAATAAACAGGAATATGGAAAGGAAAAACAATCAGACTTACCCAATTCAATCTAGATTTTACAGCAGCACTAATGATTTTGAAACAGTAAATGTAAAATATTTAATGTCAATACTTCTCAGAACTGCTTCTACATGAAGTTACATTTGTGCCTCAGTACTGTAGTCCACTACTTCCTAATTATAACATTAATGTCCTTGCCCTCAGTGCATGGTTTTTAGTTTATGAAATCTCATTGTTCTGTGTTTACTGATCTTTCTTGCAGCAACAACAAAGTGCTGTAGTTATCTGCCAAGCTGTCAGACATGTTGATGTAATGGTACAAGAAAAAAAGCTAAAACACAGGAATTAATAGCAAGAGAGGAATGACAAGTTTTATGCATTCTTCACGAGGTTATCAGACAGCCAGTTTGCTAGCAACAAGTGAAGGTTTTCTCTGAGGCAGATCTTGCGGAGTGGGAATGTGTTCTCCCGTCACTTGGTTCTTGTCTGCTCCACTGTTAGGCAGCTGCTTGTTCTTGATTTTGGCTTTAGCCATGTTGTAATCTCCTGAATCGAAATACTTTGGCTGCAACATAAAAATAGTTCACATTAAATAATAATTAATTTCAAAACTTGCTTATGGTTTACTTTTACTGGCTTGGCTTCTGATATTTTCAATCTGCAATTACCCCACTCAATTTTGGTATAAATCTTAAACGTATGGGTTAACAAAGAAAACAAGGACAGACAAGAGGTTAATGACACGGTTCTGAAGAATATTCAGGAACAGAGGGACCTGGGTTAAAAATCCTTGAAAGTATCAGGATATGTTGTGAATTAGTTTAGTAAAGCATTTGGGATCCTGTGCTCCATAGGTAGAGGCAAAAGCAGGGAGGTTATGTTGATTTTTATAAAAATACTGACTAGGCACAAATGGGGTATTGTACATGGTTTAGGAAGGTTACAGAGAAGATGTGCAAGATGTTTACTTGAGTGGTTCTATGAACCAGGGAATTCAGCTTCAAGAAAAATCAACAGTAGATGTTGGGATTCAGAAATAAAAGCAGAAAATGCTGCAAACACAGGTCAGGCAGCATCTGTGGAAAGAGAAACAGCTAACATTTCATATCTGGGAGTTAGTTTAACTAACTTGTTTTCTCTCATTCCCATTTCTGAAGAAGGGTCCAGACCTGAAACCATTAACTGATTCCCTTCCTCAAATGCAGCCTGGCCTGCTGAGTTTTCCAGCATTTTCTATTTTTACTTCAGTTACAACTGGGGATTTTCTCCCTGGAGGCAAAGGTTGAAAGATTTGATGGAAATGACAAGATTCAGTACACAGAGACATTGCTCCAATTAGATAACAGTTCAAGGACCAGATAGGTAAAAACATAAGTGAGAGGGGTGGGAAGGAGGGAGGGAGAGTGATGATCCAGAACTTACTGACTGCCATGGTGATGAAAACAGTCAAGTAAGGATTTTTCAAAGGGAACTGGATTGACAACTGAGGGAGAATAATTTCCAAGGCTACAGCAAAGGAGCAGAATGGAAGCAAAGGACTCATTTGGGCTAAATGACCACCTTCTGTGTTGCAAGAATGGCTGAAGAGTTGACCAAAGACATAAAAATGTTGCAGCTAAATGCAAATGAAGACAAAAATCAATCCTTTTATGTGATCACTCACATTTATGCAGAAGTAAAGACCAATTACTTTTTTCTTTAAGTGTAGTCATTCACATTTAGGCACAGAGGAAATAACAGAACTGAAGCAGTTGTATTATAAACAATGTAACTGCTTGTATGTGGAGATTAGCATTATAACATGCAACTTTAAAGGAAGTGACCTAAATTGCGCCTCCCTGGATTAAGCTGAGGGATAGCAAAATATCAGTTACAGTATTACAGACCAAATAATGTAAGGGAAACATTTTTTCTTCTGATTCAGGACATTAGTGCTATTAAAAGTAATTTTAATTATCCAAACACATAGGGACAGTGAAAGTTTTTGGTTGTGGAAGGAAAAATGTTGTATGTTAATGTTCAGCATTATTTTTTGTTCATTGTATGGCTACTGCAAAGAAAGCATTATTAGTTCTAGTTTTGGACCATGAATAATAGAAATTAAGAGCACTTTATAAGATCAGATGAATAAAAGGAAAGAAACAAGTCAAGGCAAAGGGAAGGGAGATAATTGATGAAATGGTGCATTGAAACAAGAAAGATTTGCATAGGTTAAGTGTGGGGGGAGAATCCAACAGATGAATATACTGGAAATGGAAGGGTAAAAATTTAGTATAACCAGCAAGGAAGAGCCTTGGTAGGATGGGACCCCATCAGGGAAAACTGTAGCAAAATTCACAAGTTAAAAAGCATTGTTTAGAGAGCACATGAAATTTACAGCACAGGGGACTTTTCAGTGACAAATACTAAGAGTAAGTTGTCAAAAAGACAAAATTAAAAGCATTTCAATTAATTAAACACCATTTGGATAGGTTAGAAGATAGCGAAGGATAATCAGGAGCTAAGGCAGATCATTTTTGGTGATGTGAACAATAACAAAAATATTTCAGCACAATTCAGAAGCTGGTTATTGAAATGAGACAACTAAAAATGGATGTTGAGCAATTAATAGTGTATAATGCTAAACAAAATTAAAATATTGAAGTGTAAAATAATGTATAAAAACCCATTATATATGCAAGGTTCCCAGAGGAAACCAGACAAGCATGGGACAATTTCAACAATTTATTTAGCAAGAAAAATTGTGCCAGAGAAGTTGTGGTTGGGAAACAAAATACTTCTTTGCAGTAGTCTTTGAAGCCAGGTATTAAGATGCCATCATATAGGTCAGGATCAATGGAACACATCTCCAGTTGAGATGCAAGTTGTACCACTGGATTTAGCACTCTTAAATAGGAAATCTTGGCGCACATACTTGCAGTATTAACTATGCAATTTTGAATCAGGAGACAAAACATAACATTCAAAAACAACCAAACTATTGGATATTCTGTTTTTGCACTGTGCTCAAGTATTATCAAAGAAGTGGCACAGTAAACAACACACTCATTTAATGTTATTGTCACAGAGAGGCAAGATCTGGAGAGAACTTCAAAGTGTAGGATTTTGACATATGAAGGCATAGCTGACAAAAAAAAATGTCAGTAATTAAATTTGGGGTTTCACACGAGGCTAGAATTTGAAGGGCACAGGGTCCTTCCATTTATGGACCTGGAGGAAATAGAAAGTGTGAAAACACAGGGAATTTGAAAACAAAGATAAGGATTTTAAAAAGCTACATGCTGCTTAATCAAGAATCTATATAGGTCAATAGACAAAGTGATATGCAAAACAGTTGTTTGGAGTGAGAGCACAGGCAGTAGACTTCAATAGACAGCAGAACAAGGGAGGCAACTGATCAGTGCATTCAAAGAGTCAAATCTGGAAATAACAAAAAGGCATAACAACAGGGTTAAAAATATTTCTGAAAAGCAAAGAACCAAAGAATTTATAAAAGGATAAAAAAACTTTAGGGTTATGTTATTATACTGGTCCAAGGAAAAAAAAACAATTTTTCTGAACAGGACTTAGAGTTCCTACTGCAAACTCTAGTGTCCTTCCTTTCAAAAGAAATGTTGAAAGGTGCAAGTTCTTCCCAAACAGATTTGGATTCCCATTTTTAGATGCTTTGCCTGCTATCTTGCTTTAAAAAATATCCATATTCAATGTAGGTGGAAAATGCTGCCAACAGGTATGGATACAAAAATATGAATACATAACACTAGATCAAGAAAAATCTGAAAGAATCCACAATATTCATTTGATATGGAGAATTTCTTCCTAAAAATACTTGCATCTTTCTGTAGTCGCTTCCTCAAAAATTCCGATCCACCAGGTTTCTGTCCTAACTTTGGATACTTTAACTTCAACTTGGCTTCCTCAGCTTTTTCAGGACTGATTACCGTGTCCTCCATTTCCTGGAAAACAAATGGAATAGGAAACTAAGTTGAGCAATTTATAAACCAAGCACATGATCATAGCACATCATCCCATCACCTTTTCAACCCAAACTGTGTCCTTGTGCTACCCATATGTTACAGCTTTAGGGATTGCAGTACTTTTCTTTGGTAACCTTCAGCAAATTGATCTCTTCCTCCACATTAGCTTAAGACCATCTTGCTTTGGTCACTGCACATAGTACCTGTATACGAACAGACAGCTAGTCTTGCTTAGTATGCCTAAACCTAAAATGGCAGCTCTGGCAATGTTGGAGCTCCATTGCCAAAGATTAAAGTATAATTTTTAAATAAACAAAGCTTGCAGTATATTCAGACTTGGCAGGAATTGACATATTGACACAGCAAGCCAGTGTGAAAATTCTTCATCTGGTAGTAAGAAGAAAAACAAGTTTGTGATGTTCCACAGATCAAGAGATCATGGCAGACTTAACATAATTGGGAACAAAAAGTTCAAATCTAATTGAAAATGCAAAATTAAGTCAAACAAAAACAAACAAGCCATCTTGAAAAGTTATTCAAATGATTTTGCATGCTATCCTTGAAATATGCCTTATCAGATTTTAGTTCGATTTCAGATGAATCTGTTTACAAAACAGATATTGCCATAAAGTAGGAAGAGACATACAAATAAATTGATGCTGGGACCACTTCATGCTTATGGACATTTTGGATTTATATCTGAAGTACAGGATAAAATTTGCAAGGGGAAGGGCAGGTTGTATACCAGTGGAAGATAGCATCAAGATACATGATACAAATATATTTGGAGAATTGGCATGTAAAAGGCAATGCTAGTAAAACATTTGGGCTTGAATAATATTCCCTACTCTAGAAAACATCCTTTACATTTTTGTCAATATGGGACAAAATCAATTGGCACTTGGAAAATATGGGATAACAAATGTAAACCAGCATACATTTGTTAAAGACACATGCTGTTCAACTGATACTCATTGCTAAAGGTACAGAAAGATGCTCATGAAAGTACACCATGAATATAGATTTTCAAAAGGTATTTAATAAAGCATAACATGGATATATCTTTAAAAAATAGGAAACTATGGGGTTTATATGGGCAACTACTGATGAACTAGATGGACACAAGTTAAATTTACTCTTGCCAAAATATATAAGCCATGCAATTTGTGAAGGAACAGAACCACTGGCGTGTTCAAAGGGGGCCAGAACCTGTGCAGATATCAAAAAAATAATTTTGTTCCCATTTACGCCAAATACTTCACTGAATCTTGGTTACAATCCAGCTGAAAATGTGTACATAAAATTCTCCCTCTCCCCACACTCACTCCCTCCTCCCTTCCCTCCATCTCTCCCCCTTCCTTTTGCCTGGCCTGGTCATTCACTCCCTCCCACCCACCCCCTTCCCCCTGCCTCCCTCCTTCCTTCCCCCCCTCCCCTACAACCCTCCATCCCCGCCCGCCCACTCACCCCTCTCCCCGCAACCCCCTCCTCCTCCCCCACCATCCCCCACTCCCCACTCTACCCCCCACCTCGCCTCCCTGCCCCTACCATCCCCGTCTCTTACCCCCTCACTCCCTCCCTACCCACCCATCGCTACCCCCTCCCCTCCCCGTCCCTACCTGCCGCTCTTCAGCCGACGACCCTTCCAACCTTTTCACCGCCTCGTATTTCACCGACATCGTCACCGGATTCAAACAGAGAGCGATTAACCAGCCCTCCGCCGCCCGTATCCCTCCGCACTGCGGCCCCCCTGCGCACGCGCAGCCTCAGCCTGTGCAGTCCCGAGCCTCACTCCTACAACGCCACCGCCCCATTCATTACGTCACCTTGTTCTAGACCTTTCAAAACTTTTTCCTGACGGTCCCTGGGAACATATTTTATTGCATTCACGCTTCACTCTATTTAAATCACCATTATTATTTTTTCCTCTTAATTTCATAATTATTTAGGCGTAAGCCTTTCCTGAGTTGGATTCTGGGAGATGTAGTTTGCAATCACCTCTGAAGTGCCCTCGCCTGGTCAGAAATCAAATTGCATCTGTTTCAGAGGAACAGAACCAAGTGGCACAGAGCTGCAGGTGCTGAGTATCTGAGATAAAATCAGACAGTGCTGGAGATACTCAGCAGGTCAGGTAGTATCCATGGAGTGAGAAACAGAGTTAACAATGAACTGTAGTCATTTAGCCTGCTCTGTCCTTCAGTTAGGTCAAGGCTGACCATCTGCTTCAAAGTCAAAGTGGAGTTTATTGTCATATGCACAAGTGCAACTCACTTGCAGCAGCATCACAGCCACATAGCATCATATAAGCAGTTTTCACAAGAAAACATACATTATACACAATTTTTTACAAGAAAGAGCGCAATCAGAACAACATAAAAACAAGGTCCGTAGTAGTGCAAAGTGATAAAAGTGGTCATAATGTTGCTATTCTGAGCTCATGATTAGGGTTGTGCAGGTTGGTTCAAGAACCAAATGGTTGAAGGAAAGTTGCTGTTTTGAACCTGGTAGTGTGGGACTTCAGACTTCTGCACCTCCTGTCTGATGACAGCTGTGAGAGGACAATATGGCCTGGATGGTGGGGAACTACTTTGATGATAGATTTTGTCTTCAAGACAGCACATAACGTAGATACTATGATGGTGTGGAGGGATGTACCTGTGATGTATTGGGCTAAGTCCACTACTGTCCGCAGCTTCTTACGTTCCTGCGCATTCGAATTGCCATACCAGACCATGATGCAACCAGTCAGGATACTTTTAACAGTACGTCAAGCACCATACTTGGGGAAAAAATTCTTATCAACACTACCTTGCAAAAGTAGTGTTTTAATGCGCCTTTCAATTACATGTATTTGTACAGGCCCTTTAAATGAGCTGAGCCACTTCACAGTACTGTATCATCCAGCAGGACTTGACATTGAGATAGAGATGTTCAGGCAGAGGACCAATAGAGTCCACATTATCTGGATACCATACTCCAATCTGATCGCATCACTGGGCAGTCAGCTGATAATTTTAGTGATCTTACCAGCATGAAATTGCACAAGGACATGAGAGTGTGAAGGAGGAGGGAGGGAGCTCATATGTGGGGATAAAAATGAATAGCACTATCTCTATACTATGAATGACAGCAATTGATTTAATAAATCAGATCTTATGGCAGATGGAACCTGCATTTATATGATTTACTATTAGAGAGAACTGTTGCACATATAAATGATCAAAAATGGAAGTCCCAAATAGAAATAGCAAAAGCTGGGAATTAAAGCTTGAAAATACATGAAATATGGAAAAGGTCTATCAACAGCTGAAATGAAAATGTGATAGGTTGTTTCAGACAGAGACCCATGACAGGAACATGACATTGTGGGAAAAATGGGATAAAAAACAAAAAGTGTGAATTCATACAGCTAACGGCAAGGAAAATTATTTTTGAGGTTACAAAGAAATGAATGAGATACAAAGATTATTTCCCTGATATTTATAATAGTTTATAAGTTAGTCACCTCAATGTTAAAATCTTCGCTTTGCAAAACATTTAAAATATTTGTAAAATATTTAAAAACTCAATTAAAATTATGCTTTTGTTTCCTGGTTTACCGACAGTCAGGCAGTTTGGTGACACCATTGTTGTTGGATGCCAGAGTTCCTCTAGAACTGATCCCCGGGATTAGCAAAGGTAATCACTAAGTCTTTTCTTTGTAGGCAGATTTCCTGAAGATCGGCAGCAAACACCATTTTTCCACAAAATCTGGGGTTTTGTCAATTAAAGCTATACTTGTTTCACAGCAGCATTGATTGTTATAAACAATTCTTTTATCCTGCAGATGTTGTTGCCTTTTGTGCCTTTTTTATTTGAATGGTTCGCTTTTATGTTTTAGATGAGTCTTATAACTGAGTCTTACTACCCCATGGCATGAGTATTTTCGCCTCCTCTAGTTTGAGTACAGTATGACCAAAGATAAGGAATACAAAATTTTCCTTTGATTTAATTAGCTAATGAATCCTACCTGTGACCCCATAGAACTCTCTTCTGTCGATGTGATAAAATGATTTAAGAAAGATCTAGTAGGCTTTAACAGGATGATCAAGTAAATTGTGATGAGGAAACAATAATTTCTAAGCTTATAGTTAACCTTCAATTTTAGAATTATATACATATTCTATACTTAATTACTTTTTTTTCAACTATTCAAGTTAACTGGTCTAGAGACACAAGAGACTGCAGATGTTGGAATCTGGAGTCAACTGGTCTGACTAGTTGCCATGAAGGTCCAGATTGACTATGACTGGAATAGCTGAACAAAAGTAAAATGCTTTTGATGCTGGAGATCTAAAATAAAAACAGAAATTGCTTGAAATGTTCAGGACAATGGTCAGCATCTTTGTAGAGAAAAGCAAATTTAATATTCTTTATCCCCAGAATCCTTTATACAATCTTGGTTTCAACCCATTCACTGACCTTCCCTGTTGTTTATTTTGGTCTTCCTCCTTTTTCTGCATCAGAACATGCTTGAAAGTTGCCGCATTACTAAATTTTTCCAGTTGTGACTAAATGTCATCAATCTAAAAATGTTTTTCTCTTCACAGATGCTTCATGTGCTGAATATTTCCAACATCTTTGTTCTTCATGAGGTTGTTGAACTTTGACTTACATTTTCCAAAACAGTAATTGGAGTTTACGGAGTTGATAAACCATTGGCTAATTTCATGAAGAACTATCAGCATGTATGAAATGGAATGAATGACACAATGTATTTTTGTTTACTTTATGTGGTTTGGCTTTTCCTTAAGTCAAAAGCCCCAACTGGCGTTGTTCAAAACTCTTATGTTGTGTCTCAGCTAATAAACTCGGTACAAGTGACAATAGTAAACCAATACCAATAAAAAGAAGCATCCTATATCCATATAACCATGTCATTGACCTGCCTTGCTACCTTTATGCATCAGTGGACATGTACACCAAGGTCCCTCTGTTCCTCCAGACCATTCAATATTATCCTATCTTTGTTTGCAATGCTGGATCTTTCCAAAAGCATTACCTCAGTCTTCTCTGGATTAAGTTCCATTTCTCATTTTTCTGCCCAACTAACAAAACCATCTAATCTCACCTGCACTCTAAAGCTTTCCTCTGGTCCACATTGCAAATTTTTGTGTCAACTGCAAGCTTCTTCTACATGCTCCCAATGTTTAGGTCTACATATTATGAAGAACAAGAGACTGAGAACTATGGAAACCCACTAGGTAACAACCTTACATAAACACTCATTAACCATTACCCTTTGCTTCTTTCCAAAAAGCCAATTTTGGGTTCAATATGTTGTCCTCCCTTAGATTCCACAGGCTTTTACTTTTGACCAGCCTGGCACGTGGGACCTTGTTACATACTCTAAGAAATGCACTGCCCTCATCCACCCTTGTTACCACCTCAAAAAAGTTCAATCAAGTTAATCAGACATGACCTTGCCTTAATAAATCCATGTTGATCGTCTTTGATTAATCTGCGTCATTCTCAATGAAGGTTTATACTGTGCCTTAAAATGGATTACAACAGTTTGCTCACCACTTCAATTAGACTATCTGGCCTGTAATTACTTGGTTTATCCCTTCCTCCCTTTTTAAACAATATTTCAAAACGATCATTCCTCTGGCATCACTCCAGGAAGGATTGAAATATTGTCAGTGCCTCTGCAATTTCTTCCCTTGCTTCTTTAAGAGTCTGGGATATATTTTATATTTCTATCATACAAATAGAAAATATAAACAAATAATGTTGCATGCTTTATTAAATATCACTGACATTTTTCAATGTTGTCAGAGAATCACAAAGGGATTACAACATGGAAGGAGGCCATTTGGCTCATCAAGTCTGTGCTGGCTTTTTGTAAGAACAATTCAGCTGGTCCTACTACCCCAGAGCCCTGTGGTACTTAGTCAGTTCCCTTTGGAATGTCACAGTCGAATCACTATCCACCTGACAGCTCATTAACAAAAACATTTTTGTGATGTCACTTTTGCCATTTTACCAAACATCATAGTGTTATCTGCTTCTTGACATTTTTTCTCAATAGGACCAGTTTCGCTCCATTTATGTTTTTCATGATTTTCAATACTTCTATTAGATCCCCTTCCAAACTCCTCTGTTCCAAGAAAACAGTCTAATTCAAAGAAGAAAAGCCCCTCATCTCTGGCATTATATCAGCAAATCTATTCCACTAAAGCCACATATTTCCTCCAGTTTGGTCCCCAGAACCAGGTTCAGTAATCAATTTACAGCAAACTTGTGTTTCATAAAGGCTCATTGTCACTGCTTTACTCTTTTAAACTATATCTCAGTTTATAGAGCCCTGGATCTCATGCTGTCCTGTCATTTTCATTGATCTATACAAATATACTCGTAGATTTCCCCATTCCTGTTCCCCATTTGGAATTATGCCATCTAGTTTATATTGCTTCCCCTCATTGTTCCAACCAAAATATAATGCCATTGACAATTTTTTGGATTAAATGTTATGTGCCACATATCTACCCTTTCCACCAACCTGGTTACACTCTGCAAATTTGGAAATTGTGACCTGTAAATCCAAATCCAAGTCATTGATGTATCATGAGAAATACAGTGATGGAGACTCCCAAGGAGTACCACCGCACTTTTCCCTCCACTCTCTCTAAATATTTAATTGCATATTTTCCATTATATTTTGTTGCAATCCAGCGATTGTTTAAATAGGGAATAAAAAAAAATCAAAGTTTAGAGGTCATCACAATTATGCTGGACGTTTTCATTTCTCCAGCTTCCAGGTTTTCTGTATGAGGTCACCCTCACAATAACATGGTTGGGAGAAGTACCTCCATAAAGGTGGTCACCACTCTGCATTTTTGCTACATTTCCACCATTAGAATCCACCCCAAGCCTAGAAATTGGAGTTCTAAACCCCACCCCCTCAGGCCAACACTTCAGTGCAATACTATTTCAAAGCTCAAGAGTTATCACTAAGGCCCTGAAATTTATTCCTCAATCAACAAGATTGATCAGATTTACCTAGAAATTAGATTTCTGGATGCCGCTTACTTACAAAGACGCATGATTTGGTCTTTGCAGTGCACGACTGGAGGGAACACCACCAAGTTAGACCCATTCTTCCTTTTCACCTGCTTTACGGTGGCAGACCCACAATCAAAATGGTCATTGACATGCCTTTCAATTACCATTTAGTGCATTTGCAAGGCTGCACTGCAATTTCTACATACCTCTTTGCTGTTTTATTGGAGCCTATTGTGTCCAAGCTGGCTGCCACTTTCCAGTCAAAGCACTTGATTGTTTGTAATGTGCTTTGGGATGTCTGGAGGTCAGGAAAGGTACTATGTAAATGCATATCTTGACTTTTCTCATACTCAGTATAGCCTACCTCCTCCCTCTCAACCTCATCCCAAATTCCTTCCAACATGATGAACTTTCAGCTAAAGAAATACATTATCAATGGTTCCTTTGCATCCAATGCTGTTCTCCCACCTTTCAAACCGCTAACAAGAAAACTCACCTGAGTGACTCATCACTCACCATCACTCAGCCCTTTACCAAGATATTGAAGCCTCAGGCTTCCTTTAACAAAATTAACCACCTTTTCATTTTTGCTAAGCTTGCACCAGAATTCAAGAATGAAACAAAAATTTGGCAGATGCTGAAACCCTGGAATAAAAATGAGACAAGCTGTAAACACTCAGCATGTCAGCCAGCAACTGTGGAAAGAGAAACACTTCAGGGCCAGCAGTCTTCACCAAATCATTAACGGTTTCTCTTTCCACAGGTGCTGTCCAACCTACCGAGTGGTTCCAACACTTTGTTTTCCTCCCCCCCCCCCCCCCCCCACCTCCAGTTCACCTTTTACACATTATTCTGACTGATTCTATTCCCTAACTGTCTCAACGCTGGCTTCAGATTGCTTCTGCTCCTAGTTCCCTTCCCCTCTGCATCCTAACCCATACTTAGTTCCCATATGACACTTCTTTTGGAGCTCCCTACCTAAGTTCTCTTGTGTTATTGGTTCCTTCCCACTATGATGTGCTTTTATAATAGAGGGGGGAGGTTAAATATTTCTTATTATTTTCAAGTCTATTGTAAGAACAAGTAGTGAGAAAAATGTGTTCAGCTATTTGGTCCTGTGCAATCAAATATCCTGATACCTTATTGCCTTGGAGAATGACTGCTTGGGCGAGATATTGGAGACTCACCAATGTTCCTCAAATTGAACAGCAAAGGATCATGCCTTCAGGGTACTGGAGAAACAGAATGACTTTTTTTTTTAAATTGTTTGTTGGGCAAATTAAGGAGAACACAATCCTGGCACAGTTACGGAGACTGGACTCTTACATGTTAATGAAAACACAGTGGGGTAGAAATCTGTCAATGGAAATAAATTTTGGAAGCTCAGCAAAACATGCAGCCATTAACTACATGTGCACCTAACACAAGTGACTGAGGACATATTTTTACCCCAATGCTTCTATGCACACACAGTCATGGACAGACAGACACAGAGATTCACATATATTTTGTATATTTGAGTATTAACCATGTCAAAAAAATACAGAGTATGATTTTACATAGAGAATTTTATGCTATATAACACTAAACAGGACAAATTATCTGTCCAATAAGTGAAACATTAATTTAAATATTAAATAAAAGACAAATAAAATAATATGTTTCAACACTAAACTACTTCTTGTTTTTACTATTGCAACACATCCAATAAAGTGGTTTGTGACTTCCATTGTAACAGTACAGATAATATCAGGACAACATGGTTTTCATTCCAGTCTACGGCTTGCCTTAAGTACAAGGGATTTTATTCAAAACACTTACACAAGACTGGCCCACTGTCTAATAGGTGCTGGGGTTCTAAAAGACTAGTACCAATAATTTCTCACAATTATGTATTGTGCATTATTTTATTTCCATGAATTAGCTGAACATGTGCCATTCTCCAGAAAAAAAAACAGAAAAAAGTCCTAACCAATACAAAGGTTACTAACATCGTGCTGAAAAGTGAGGATTTGTTGGAAACTCCGTATAAGATTTTAATTCATACGCAGCACCGCTGTCAACTTCCATTGACTTTCGAGAGAAAAGGAGTCTGACATCTCTGTGGAGGTAGATCTTCCCAGATTTTGAACTCTGGAACCTACAACATAAAAAACAATCTGATTATACATTCATCAGATCTCAAATTATTACAAACAAAATAAATATGATTCATCTACCACCTACTCTTAAACATAGATAAATATGATCTTTATAACAATTCTTTTTGTATGCTTCCCAAAGGCAGAGTTACAGTCCACAAGTCCTGGAAAGAACAGTTATTCAGATGATCTTAACTGAAGAATAAATTTGTATGTTGATGTCACCATTATAAATCTGGTCGAGGTTAGCCTTAAGTTAAAAATGTTCTGGAAGACAATACATCTTATTGGGCAATGAATTTATATTAGAACTATCCCAATATACAGAATTTATATCTATTTTTCTACACAAACAGGGAGAGCAAATCACTTCTTGGATTTTAGACCTTGCAACAAAAACGAGGACTCCAATCTCATTCTTCTGCCCTCATCCACCAGACTACTCCAAAAAACTGCATCAACTCCCACTGTGTTCATTCTTTTTTTTAAAACCAATTTTCAACCCATTTTCTACTTATTCTCTTTTATCTTTTAATTATCCCTAAAAGGCTGTTGTGTGGGACTTTAAAATCCCATAATCCATGCACACTACATCCATTACATTTCCCTCAATAATTAAGTCTACAAAGATGGTCATACATAACCATTCATTTTTGGGATCCATGCTACTTCTGGCTATTGCTTGATTCGTATTTAAAATATTCCCACAAATAGCATGCAGGCCTGCAATTACCCAGACTAAATTTGGGTAACATCCAAGTCACTTGCAGTTTTTGGCTCATATAAGCAGTAGAATTTTAATTACAACTCCAAGCATAAGGTAGTTTCTTTTCTCATTTTCCTTAGGATCCCATGATATATCCAGTTGCATCCTGGAGATATATCCTCCTTTAGCCAAATGTATCTTTCTAAAAATTTCCTCACCGATCATAATATCATTCAACTTGCCGTCAACTAATTCAGAGTTCATCTTCTCTTGGATATCCCTTTCTTCACTAAAAGATCAATGCAACACATCAAATATCTTGCTATTTTCTTTTTGATCATTAGCTACTAATCAATAATCCCCTACACATTAGAAGGTCCAGTTTGCTTATAACAGCTATCATTTTAAACTGATAATTCTAAAATAATGCCCATGGATGTATATTGTTCATTTTATCTTCTCAGTTCTACTTTTCCAGTTGTTATATCCGTCTTCCCAACATTCACTTTTAGATTTATCACTTTTATTATTTTCTAGGCTTTATCTTTAACATTTATTGGCTGCTAACATCAAGATTCCAATGCAAAGAAATTACAAATTTGTTTTCAATATACGTGTTTCCAAAACTTATTAACTTTGCAATTTCCTGGCCAATATTTACACGTCAAAGAACATCACTAATACCGACCAACTATCTTAATATCATTGATATCTTTGGGACCTTCCTGAGTATACATTTCTAAATTTCAACAGTAATATCAAAAACATATAATTGCCAGTAAAACACTTCGGGATGTGTCAAAGTTGTAAAATGTGCTCCAAAAACGCGTAATTTTTAATATATTTAAAAACTACTATTAATTCACACTCCTGTGAACCAATTTCTCTTTCTGCCCCTGCAGTTTTCTGTGGTTCTTGTAAGCTGTCAAGTTTAAATGAATGTGGAACTCTTCCATGATGGTTCAATGAAACCATTACCAGCAGTTTGATTGAAAATGCTGGATCTAAACTCAGTGTTGTGAAGTTGTATCTTTAGCAATAGAAGAAAATTGTTTCCCTTAAGGGCTTGTACTAAGTCTCAAGAATTACATAAATCTCTTTTTATTTGAAGTCAGTCTCAGATTGCTTCCAAAACAGGTCTGATGGAAGGCTGCATCAAACTTAAATATATAAAGAAAAAGGAATATCCACAAATGCAGTAGGGAAATCATGTACTTTCTACCTTGTATTTAGGAAGAATTTCAATAAACCTTAATGGCTAAACTCCATGGTTAAGGAAGTCGCATTTAATAAATAGCAACCATGTAACCTCGAGTCTGTTCTTTTGTTCAATCAGATTACAGCTGTTTTGTGATCTAACTACATATAACATAATTTGCCCCACACTCCTTTAATTGACAGAAATTTTATTAAAATTAACAAATTATTAAACATTAATTGCTGCTTGTAGAGAGGAGTTCCAACCTTCACCACTCTCTGCATGCTGAAATGCTCTTCAAATTCACCCCTGAAAAGTATGGCTCTAACTTTCATTCTCTGTGCCCAGTCCTTGAGTCCACAACCAGTGGAAATAGCTTATGTATACTCTATTGTGATTCATCTTATTATGTTGAAAACATTAATAAAATATCCCATTAATCTTCTAAGTTCTAAGAAAAACAACTGTGTGTGACATCTTCAAAATGTAACCCTTTGAATCCAGGTACCAGACTGGCAAATCATGCTGAAGTCTGGTTTGCAGTACTCCAGGGATTTATATCATGACAAACACGCCCTGTGCTTAGTGCTCTGAATATTACGATTATTATCCTTTTTTATCATTTTCTTTATTCCTCCATGATATTTAAATAAAGTCTGCGAACCCCAAGTCTCTTTATATATCCACTGTTTCTAGCTTTTAGGACAGATACATGGATAGAGAAAATTGAGAGGATATGGGCCAAATGCAGGCAAATGGGACGAGCTCAGGAAGACACTTTGGTCAGCATGGATGAGTTGGGCTGAAGGGCCTGCCTCTATGTTGTACTTGTTTTGTCCATTTGGCTCCAAATTGAATGGTCACATATAAGAATCTATTTGCCACAGTTTTATCCACTTGCTTAATCCATTTTACATCGCTGTGTTATTTAGTGCTTCAGTGCAAGCAGCAATGTGAATTATCAAATAGGCTGCACTAAAGAAAGCAAGAATGGACTTTAGGTAATTTCCAACTTTTTTTTTGCCATTGGGTAAAATTTACTGCAATAAGTGGTTTGTTAGGAACAAAGAAATTCACAGCACATAAGCAAGTAATCTGCATCATCACAGCTATGGTCCTCACTGCATC
This sequence comes from Pristis pectinata, assembly GCF_009764475.1. Lineage (NCBI taxonomy): Eukaryota > Metazoa > Chordata > Chondrichthyes > Rhinopristiformes > Pristidae > Pristis > Pristis pectinata. The sequence goes on from NC_067432.1 coordinate 15,192,468, forward strand.
AATAAAAAAGAAATCCTATTTATAAACATATTTGTTTGGCATAGCTAACTAAGACTTTGTTTCAGTATTCAAATCATGGAAGAATTAATTCTAATGCCAGAATACTACTAATGACAAAAAGTATGAGGCCTTACCACCAGGTAAATCCAGTGCACATCCAAAATAAGACAAAAGCAAAAATACTTAAAGACCGTACAATTAAATTGTTTTGTCACCCTGTTTAATTAAGGATTGAATTGAAATTCAGGCATAAATTTAAAAACCTGCTGTGTGCATGATCAGTGAAGTTCCAGACACAAGATCTCAGTTCAGTATAACGGTCATAACTTGTGAATTTAAATGACAATATTCACATAAATAGATAATAGGTATAGTATGTAAATGCAGTATTTCAGGGAATGCAATGGCATTAGGAGGAACCAGCACTACAACTGATCTGTGCTTTACCTGACCTTGGAAAGCTAGAAGACACGTGGTCAAGAAGTAAAACAATTCTACACCAAGTAGTCTTATCACCATTGTTCCTCCCCTATTCTCCACCCCACCCTACCCCACCACCAACAGCCAATTGCCACGAAGAATAAAAGAGTAAAAATGCAAACACTTTGCTCATTTTAACTTTGGACAATATACTTTATGAGCCAATGTGTCAAGATATGGGGCATGTGGAATAAGGCCACAGATCAGTCATTACGTCAGCGAATAATGGACTAAATGGACTATTTCTGTTCCCACACAAATGAGGTCAAATTTTTCAGAAGCTTTGAAACAGTGTGTTAGGCTCCATCTCAAAATATGGATTCAATTACCAGTGGTTTTCTTCTGAGCTGAACAGGATCATTTTAGTGTTCACTGCACAACTCCTCATGGATTTCATTTTAAAATTACTGCTCTAGTTCTATAGAAGCTGGAAACAAAGGAAACTTTCCTGTGATGTTATCTTGTTTTAAGCAGGTTCCAAGCTAAAGACAAAAATGTCGCAGACATTCTTTTCTAATGGGGTCCAGTGATCGATGCTACGACGTAATTAAAACAATATTTTATTAGATTCTTCTTTGAAAATTTGCTTGATTTATATTCAGAATATTTGAATCTTTGGCCACTACAGGCTAAACTATGTTGTTTTATGTGAAAACAAAAGGTTTAGATGACTAATTAATTACTACTCCTACTAATGTCAATTGCAAAATACTGTAAAATTATTCTATCTTTCTGGTTACCTCAAGTGTACGAGGTAGCGAAGTATCCTTTCTTCAGTCTGGATTATGTTTTCTTTATTGGCATGTCCAACAGTTTCACGTTTCACAGGAACAGAAAACGTCCTCTGTCGTAGGAATGTCTGGTGATTGGCTGGCATCTCTCTCAAGTCATAAATCACCACAAACATCTTAACCACCGTCTTGTTCGGATTGAATAAGGTCTGAAACATAATTTACATTTGCGAGTTATAAATATTATAACATAGATAAAAGTGCTGCATAAAATCTCCACAGGTCATGAGCAAATCTGATAAAAAAAAGCAGAATTAATGTGCACAAAATGTAACTGCTCTTTCAGGGAATCGTTACATAATGATTTTAATACCTGCCTACACTGCAAAAAATTTACTTATAAAAATGCTAATCACCAATGACAGCATGATATTTTAACATTTTCAAATTCTTCAAACAGATACGATTTCTGTTTCCTCCCAGTCTTTCGTGGTCACCACCCATGGCTATGCATGTCCATGAGAAATCTCTGCCACTTTGCCAATGCCACTTCAAGCCAGAAGACAAAACATATAAAAGCAGTGCAGTAATAACTGGCCTGATTTTTTTTCTGCACTCCTACAGATGCGATGTAGAGGGCTTTCTGCATTTGCTCCACACATCAATGTGGTGAAAATCTCTAACTCTCAGTAAAGTGTTGAAAATAAAAATCACTCTTGCATTCCATCACTGCATGCCTGTCTGTGTTAGTCAACCAGTATGCACTGGCACACGAACTGAGAGGGAAGGAAGAAAACTATTTATATAACAGTTTTTGTATTCCCTTCAAGACGTAAATACTTTAAAGTGCAGTCCCTGTTGAAACCCAGCAAATGCAGCAATCAATTTGGCACAGCAAGTTCTCAGAAAGAGTCAGGTAAAAATGACCTAATAACTGCTTCATAGTAATTTGTGAAAGAGATTAATATTAGCCAGAACTCCTGGGAAACTTACCACTGAACTTATACTAAGAAAGAAAAGTTCTAAAATAGAGCACAAACTGTTATAGTGCAAAGCCTGTATTTTAGAATGTGAACATAGCCTTGTAATACACAAGGCTAATTTACCGGCACCTTTAGAAATGCAACAAAAAACCATATCAAACCTAAGCATTCAATGCTTTTAAAATGTCATACAAACAGAAGAAAATAGGACCAGGCCACATGTACCTAGGAGTACCTAATCAATGAATTTACTTATTCTTTTCTTCCTTTGTGTTATTCTAATGCAGAAGGACAGAAAATATGGACCGATGTTATACAGCAATCTTTGTATATTTGCTCAAAATATGGTCAAAGGAGAATAAAGCTGCAGCATCTATAAACACATTCTGCAGACACCGTTGTACACAGAGAATGATTGCAATGACTACAATGACATACATTTCAATTCATCAAATCTGCACCCCTATTAGGAAGTATTAGTCATGGAAACAGTTGTCAGAAAATCAGAACTGCAGTGTAATATTCTTAAAACCTAACCAATCTGCAGTATCAGTGACAAGGACTGCAATGATACACATGACCTCTATGACTAAATCCTAGCCTTATTTCCATTCTCAAATCTTAAAATGGACTATAATACTGTGGTCGCATTACTCTGAAAACAAATGATAAAATAGTATATGCATTTTTTTCTTAAAAGTAATTCTCAATCTTAAGCTCTTGAGCCAAATTATTCACCATCACTGATAAGCTTTCATCATTTATTCAGGCTATCTATGGGGGCATGTGTGCTTTGAACTTGCTTTAAATGGAGTGGTGATTTTCCATTCCTATTCAGTTCCTGAAATGGATGGGGTCAGCCTTCCCAGCAGTTCCATTTCACAACTACAATATGGCTACTGAAAACAAAAAAAAACTTAACTGCAACAAATGAAATGATTTATTGGAATACAGTTCTCAGAGAGTGATCTAATTTAATAAAGAATGAAGAGAAATTTCTTCTCTCATGGGACTGTGAATGTGGAATTCCCTCCCTCAGAGGGCTGTGGATGTCAAGTCAATAAGTATATCCAAAGCTGAGATGAATAAATTTTTGGACTATAGAGGAATCAAGGGTTATGGGGATCAGGCAAGAAAGTGGAGTTGTGACCAATGATCAGATCAGCAACGATCTACTGAATGATGAAACAGACTCAAGGGGCCATATGGTTCCTGCTTCTATTTCTTATAAGTTGGCTGGGTTGACAGTTCCAATCCAGAAAGATGTCAAATTCAAGCCCAGTACTGAGAAAGTGCTGTATTGTAACAGGATGATGCTTCTATCCGAGGCCCTGTCAGTCTTCAGGTGGTTGTTGATCCCACAGAGCTATTTGGAGAAGAGCTTGGAATTCTCTAATCACCATCAACTTAGTTCACTCAAAGAGCACCATTAAAACAGATAAACTAACAATTTATCTTATTTCTGAACACAAATTCATTTCCAGACCTCCATACGTATTAATAGTTATTGTGCACCAAAGGTAATGGTTTGCACTTTGGTATTCTCCAAGATCATAATATGTTACTAACTAAATTAACATGTTCTTTATTTGACAGAAGTGCAAAAAATATTTTTATTAGGGCAATGTACCACTATTCACTTGAGATATGAATTACACTGCATTAAGACACCTGTATCATTATTAATATGGAACATGCTGTGAGTCTATTGTTTTTGGCAGTACCCTGCTGCAACATGTGGGGAAAAAAAACACGATTCTTAAGTATCTGAAATAAACCGTACTTTATTGACCAGTTCCTAGCTAAAAATTCTAATAATTTCATCAGATGCAATCAGTTCTGTCAATTAACTGAGCAACAATGTGTCATCAGTTCTTCTTGCAGTGTTTGTTCACATTATCACAGCCTACATATCAAATGCTCTGTAGGCATGAAGAGTCATCAACAAATCAGATAGAAATGTTAACCAACTTACCACTTGTATTGTTCCTGAAGGAGGCACTCGATAGCCTCGTTTTCCCAAGGATTCCAAATTAATCACACCCTATAAACAAATAATCATCAATTCAGAACAGATCACTTCAAACAAGACATTCTAGTTCTAAAAAAAATCAAATGAAATATTTCAAAAGAATCAATTTCAACATACCCATAAAGAAACAAAATTCAACAAAGGAATAAATGAGTGATTTACCAGTCTGTGAGATAGGGTCCTAATCAATTACTGCTACACCATGACCTTGATCACAAGTCTTTAACTACAGGAATGTGTAATAACACATACCATGTAGGGTGATGGTGCATTATCATCAGAGACACTGTAGAACGACACCTCAACTGGAAGAGTCATGTGACTGGGACAGAATGTTCCACTTGCTCCCACCTCGGCTGTGAAACCATCAACTGCTCCTAAAGGTTCCAAGCGGAAATTCAAGATAGATTCCTAAGAACATTAAGATACATCGATGTTAGAGTTGCAAGGTAGCCTAGACTGAATTACAATATTTTATTCCTTCTGTACATTCTGCAATGCTTCTGAACAATTAACCACCAAATATCTGATCAGATTCTTGCATTCGTCTTCCATACATTTCAAAATCCAAGTACTTAATGAAATACTGTTATAACAAATGTTTAATCATCACCAACAGTATTCCACCAAGTAATGTTTCTCATCATCTCTCGAAGCAACGTGGATCAGGTACAAGTGAAAAGCTGTAAACCTATCTTGAAGTTTTATAGGTATTTTGGAAATGCTTAAAGCTACACTTACAGTCTTACATCAAGGGCACCACACATTTCATTCTTTTTAGAGCTACCAAACAATTTTGTGGCTTTAAAATCAAGCACATATAAAATCTATTTTAAATGTTATTTTGCACCTTCTCCCTTAATTGTTTAAATACAACCATTCCTTTGTATGAAAAGGATTTACACCTGTTTTCAATTTTGATGTATACAAAATCTTATTCTAAAATCAGGAGCTGTTCACAACAATATTGAATACCCATGGATAAATATAGCTTACAATGTCTGATGTGGACAGAGCATAAGATCATTTTCCATTGCTGCTCAACAATATTAATACTGGGCACAAGTGCCAATATTGTGGATAGATTGGGAGATCTCTCGTTAATTACCATTCAGTGAAAAATGTGACTAGGCTTCTACTGGGTTAAATTAAAAACATTTGCTCAGCTGAAGACTCTGAATTGACTCAACAACGATGCAACTAAATTCTTTGGTATAATATCTGCTCAATAATGATTTTGTTGCCATTATTCTGTTTAGAAATTCAGCTTCTGTCCACTATTGCCAGGTTACCCTGAAGCACAGGATCTACACAAAACCAAGTACCTGTCTCACCTATAGTTTATGGCTTACTGTGCTCCTTTACCAACACTTTAATCAATTGTAATTTTCTCATGATCACATTGTGGATGAGAGGTGAACTGTTTAAAAGCCCTGATACACCAATTTGCTTTGTTTTCCTTTTGCTCTCATGAGAAATTAACACTTCAAAGTTTTTGTTAAAATAAATTAATACAAATGTCAAGGAGGTTCTAACTAACCAAGAGACTAACAATTTGCCAATAATTTTTAAAACATAGTTTAATCTCTTTTCTTTGTTTAAAATTAGTTGTAGATAAATACACATTTTGACTCCAATGGCATGGTTTAGTATATTAGACACCTAAAATATGTAATGACCACATCAGGCTATAAATATCTTGTGTGACATTTAATTTTGTAACTTGCTCATCACTGGAGGTGGTTGAGCATCATTGACCATTAGTTGAGTAGTGGTTGTAGAGGAGTATGCAATGCTTTTATTGCAGGTAATTTTTGACCAGTCATGTTTTTGCCGGAAAGGTTAATCAAAAGGATTCACACTTAACAAATCATACTGAATCAATTCACCAAGCAGAAACAAAAATAGTTAGATTTAGTATGCAGTATTAATTATCATTGATGGACTTGGTATCAGAGAAATATAATTGCATCAATACAAGGCATACACAGAGAATCAGTAACTCAAGGAAAACACAAATTACCTATGGGTAATTTCATTCATGGCAGACATTTAAATGCCATTTAGCATCATTACTTATTTTACATAAACTAGTTTTTCTCAATTTCCTCAATGTATAATTTCCAGACAAATTGAACATTTAAATCACGTATATTAGGATGTGTAAGCTTTTAGGTTTAGATTGATGTGAATGACAATTTCTTCCTAAAACTTCACATCTCATGCTATTGGTAACTGTTGCAAATAAATCAGAAAGTTATTCTCACATTTCAGTCCTACTTCCAATTCCTTGACTATGCAATGCCAAGATCCCCATTTATTCTGGCTGTTCGTGCATGGCAAGTTCAACAATATTAAAAGCATCTAAATGCTACAAATGACAGAAAACCATTTTCTGGGGGAGGCAATCAGACCAGAATGTCCAATTTTCAGATGATTTAAATAAGGATATCAAGACCATGTATAGCATGCAGAAGAGGTTTTGATACTCTACATGGACAAACCAGAGAAATTGAGGTTTCGATACATAAGGCTTTCTCCAAGGGAACTAGGAAGGGTAAGAGAGGATCTGATGGAGATGTTGCAAAATTTGAGAAAGTTTACGAAGGAAAATAGAGAAAAAGCATTTCCATTGTTTGGTAAATTGGTAGAGATGTGGCATGAGTTTAGGACCTCCTTCAAAAGAACAAAGGCTGGGGTTGGGACAACATATGTGTGTGTGGTCACTCTACCTGCAGCACTGGTGGAGGCAGAATCTATTTGGAAAAGAAATGTTAACATGGAAGGGTAGGAGAAATGGGACCAATTGGAAGTCCCTGTTGAAAGCTTACATAAGCATAATGGGCTGAATGTCTTCCAACTACACTGTAGACTATTTTCTGCACTGTTTTCTAATACATTATTTTCTTGAATCCTTATCTAGTCTTGGAAACATTTTAATTCCTTTGATATACTGTGAATATTTAAAAAGCATTGAGGTTCTGAAAATTGCCAATGCTGTTTTCAGACATGTATTTATAGAGCCATATTAGTCTTTAAAGTAGGTGTGATACACAATCTAAGTTCTAAAGTAAAGGAACGGTTCTGCACTGTTCTCTGAATCGTCTTCCCGATGTTCTCCAGTAAAACCACTGTGTTCTCCAGTAAAAACATAACCCACACCAAACAGTCAACAACTCATCAGTAATGCTATGGCACTGCTGATGTTATCTTTTAAAACAGCTACACAAACTGTAAGCTTGCCATCAGCAGAACTGTGAAATGGTAATACAATAGTAGATATGAATAAATCCAAAAAGTCTTTAAAACTCAAAGGAATTTCAAAACCCAAGAACTGTTCTTGTATTCAAACAAAAAACCTCTTTCAAGTGATCTAAATACTGAATCAATTGTTTAACCTACATAAGCATTACTAATCTGTACCTCAAAGTTTCCAAGCAGGCTTAGACTAGTTGCGGGTGGAGCACTAACACTCAGCTGCTGCTTCCCTTGGTCAGCATCATTCTCTTGTCTTAAGTACTTCCTCTGGCTATAAAGAAAATGAGAACACGTCATAAAACCAAGTAACTTTGCCTTTTGTGGGGTGGAGCCAATAACACAATGAATCAAACACTGCTCATTAAATGCAATATGTAAAAGCTGTACAAACAGAATATTTTGTTATAAATAAACACAAGAAAGAATATTAATCCATAATTAGTTCAAATAAATGGCTAATATTTCTAAATCATGGGTTTCAACATGTGCTTCCTTTCTCATTAAAATTGTTTCCCACAATCATGAAATCAGTGCAACAGAGGTGACAAAGTTTAGAATGTACCACCTCTATGCAAAATTTTGCTCCCTTCCCCTCCTCCAGCTTGCAGTTCTTTCCACTTCTGTACTTTTCACTGGGGATACTTATGCTGGTATTAAGTACTGATTTCTTCGGCTTTAATGAGCATCTTTTTTGTGCACAAGTACCAGGTCAAAAACAAATGCCTCAAAATGATAGGAAAAACACCATTGACTTGCCAGCAGATGGTGCTCAACTCCATTAGCAGTACTTCAAAGCAAATATATAACACCAACATTGCAGAACACCAAGTTATCTTCTTAACACTGACTTTGGCAACCACATTAAATCTCTCTTGTAGAATGGTGTACATATAGATCAGGGAAAAGTCTGACGTGGACTTTTTACTAAGTAGAGTGCTGCAGGTTGCAGGTGTTAAACCACATCATTTATCCAGTAATGTTACAGGACAGAAATATGAAATTTTTATTTGGGCACTAATAGATTAAAATATATCACAATGAGAAAAGTGGCATCAAGACATCCAATTCAAATGAATTAGATATTATATAAGTATGAAAAAGATGAGTCCAATGGCACATGGGTAAGTCATCCTAAAATCACCATTTCACTTATAGCTTTGTTTCAAAGTCCCTTAACTAGAAATTGTAAGTTGCAGCTTGCTTAGGGAATTTAAGGAAAGAAGTCAATAGAGCAAAATGATCTCAGTTAAAACAATGATATTTAAAAATAGAACATAGCTAACCTAAAATCCTGAAATGCAATTCATTAGAGTTGATGAATAAATTGCCCACTAAATTTGGTAAGCATCTGTATCGAAAGACTGTCACTTGATTACTGATGAATGCCACCTTTTTTTTAAAACTGTAGAAAAAGACACAGAAATACCTTTTGCAAGGTACCCCTTTTAGTCTTTGCAATGAAGTGTCCAGGTCAAAGTATCCCGATTGTTTTTTTCTTGGTGGAACCTTGGTGTACAACAAGATAAATTCTATTAACAATTTAGTTATGCTGATTTACAGACTCTTTGACACTAAACCATACCTATGATTGTAATAAACAACATTCAATAAACCTTAGGTAATACAACAATAGATTTCCGGGTTATGAGGGAATCAAGAAATATGGGGTTAGTGCAGGAAAACGGGGCTGAGGTAAAAAAAATTAGCCACGATCTCATTGAATCACAGAGCTGCGTGACAGCCAAATGATCTATTCATGCTTCCATTTTTTTATGTTTTACATACATAAACACTATATTCTGATGCTATTAAAATTGTCCCAAACACAAAGCCCACCAATATTTGAAAACAAAACCAGATCACAGAGACACAGCCGGAACAGTATGTCAATGTATAGTTTTGTTTGAATCCTATATAGAGAAATAGAGTTTTCAATGTTTTAAAGAGTACATTTATAGAAACATAGAGGTAGGTCATTCAACTCCGCAAGTCTTTTCTATCATTCAATTAGATCATGGATTATCTGTAGCTCAATTCCATTCACTGGCTTTTGGTCTATGCGTCTGTTAATTGACTTAGCAAACACAGATCTATGAACCTTATACATGGAGATTTCAATTGACACAGCATTACAGTCTCTTGTGGGGGTGCAGGCTGAGTGACTTCTGGATTGCTTCCCGATTTCATCCTAAATGACCTAACTCTAATTCTGCTTGTGTTCTGGATTTCCCTCACCAGGGAAAACAGCTTCTCTGTATCTACCTTAATGAATTCCATTATCATTTTAAAGACCCAGTTAGATAATATATAAAAGGTATGCCTTTGTCCTCATGATTTAACTATTTAAGCCCAGATTTCAGTCTGGTAATCTGCATTGTAGCCCTTTATAATGGTTACATATATTTCTATATATGTGCATAAAACAAAACTAAGTTCTCCAGATGGGGACTAACAAAAACTTTGTATATTTGAAACATCTCTCCCTCATTATTATATTCCAATACCCTTGAGATATTGCCCAACATTCCATTAGCCTTTTGTTCATCTTGTGTTCTTCTGCACTACTTTAATGATTTATGCAAAGGGTTAATCTAATTCTTTTGGTCTTCAGTGAGACTTGGTCTCTCACCATTGGCATTAACTGAATTCTCCTCCTCAGATCCAAAGTGATAACCTCATGCCTCCCTGCAGTCTATCGGCCACATTTTTTTCTATGCATTTAATCTTTCTTTCTACTTGCACGTACATTACTTGTTACTTGTAAACGTCACTTGTTAATTATAAACATAACTTCTTATTCTTTTACATACATAATGATGAAAAGTTAATGCTCCAATACCAATCTCTGGGAAACATTATTCATCACATCCTGACAATTACACAATCGCCAAGAGATAGAAGACTAAAGGCCAATTGCTCGAATTTGGAATTGAAATAGATGGGTACTTGATGATTGGCATGGTAGAGTGATGGCCCTGTATCCACGCTGTATGATTCTATGAGAGCACTTACTTCCTAATTAATGTAATGACATTTGGAATATTCCAATTAAGAAGCTAATGCAACTGTAATTCATACATTTACTTTAACACTTTCAGATGGAAATCAAAGTCCCGTGTATCTTTGGTCCCATTACTTTCTCTATAATCAATTTTATTTATATGAAATCCAGTTCATATATTTGACAATTTTTGGCTCACTTTATAGCAATATTTTATCCTCTCCTCGTAAAATTTTGCTCCTATAACAAAGACAAGTCATGTAACAAGCCCACAATGTCTTGTCTTCATTGTCTCCACTGCAGCTGTTTTGATGGGTCAACATTTTCTTTAGCAGTCCCCTGCTCTTAACGTATTTATAAAGGATTAGTTATCCCTTGATGCTTATCTATTCTCCTTTTTGCAACCTTTTGCTTTTAACTGTTCAGCTGTTTACTGTAGCCAGTTCATTACTTATCGCATCAAATGACACTCTTCCTTCATCCCCTAAAATTTGATATCAAATTCAATCAGTTTGATAACTTATCTTAAAATGGTTTGTTATTGTCAGATTTTTGACTGATTTATTTTCACTATATAGTCATCATTAAAATTTGGCTCTGGCCTATTTCATTGTCAGTTCTAAAACACTGTATTCTACAAAACTATCCTGAAAGCATTCTAGGAACCCATTGGCATTATTAATTTGGTTCAACTTTCCTCATTGTAATTGAAAAGTAAAGTTCTTGCAACATAACTATTTTTTTTGCTAATGTTTCTCTGATCTCTGTATTTACACATGACCCAATAACGTAATTCATATTAGGAGATCTATTCTTGGAGACTGGATATGGAGGGATCCTCCTGTCCTGCATGGAATTGCCTGCTCAAAACATCACTGGAGAGTACCTAAAAACTTAGAATATTTTAAACCAAGATTACACCATGCTTGTTTGCCAAACATAAAGAGCATGTCAAGAGTGAGCTATTTCCAGATTTTGATAAATAAACAACTATATAACTCAGAAATATCAGATTTTGTTAGCACTGGCAACTTAAACAAAACATTGAAAAGCATCTCCACCAGAAAAAAAACACTATATTTATTGTTGATATTCAAAATCATTGCTACACACACAGTAACTTACTGTTAAAATGTATGTTGGCATGTGAAACCAAGTATCTGAATGAACAAATATGCTACTTTCTTAGGGTGCATATGTGACCAATTTCAATATAAATGTAATTAATGGCAATGGATTTAATCATTCAAATCTTGCTTGTGTGGTTGCAATGAAATAGCCCTGTACCATGTAATTGCATCACTTTGAAACACAAGGTCTTAACGTTTTACAATCCTCTTTCTAAAATAAAGCAATAAGGAAAATGTGCTTGAACATTTATATAGCTAGAACTGAAGGCACCTGTATTAGTTATTATGTTTCATGGGAGACTCAAGATGTAAAGTACCCAATTTTAATATTGTCAAACTGATTATGGTATTTCAATTTTGTAAAGCCTTCATAAACATTCAAAAGCTGTAAATTAAATTCTTACATTAAAATATTTAAAAAATTATACCATCACAGTTTAACTTACAGGACTTGAATGCAAGGGTAATCCAGTACATGGATGGAAAACTTTTGTTGAGATCCCATCTAATGAACGGCGATTTTGTTTCTTCCAAAAGTTACCAGAAGGTCTCAGTGGAGATTTTGAAAAACTCTTCTGCAAGGAAAACGTATATTACCATCTTAAATTCAAATTTTGTTGTCAAATATATTTTAATAGGTTAATCTAAATTTAGTATCTTTTGATATTTCCAGGAAATGTTCTTTATTGGGCTTTATGCTGGGATATTACAACTGGGCAATATATACCATCACTCTTTATTTGAATCTACACCCCTAATGATGACTCCTCTCCGTTGTCTGGGAAGGACAAATGAAGTGAGCTTAAACAAAATCAAATGAACCTCTAATTTGCATGAACCAGCAGAAAAACTGTCCAAATATGACAAGATATAGAATTACTAGTGCTAAGATTAGAACGTTCTTGCTGGAACATGTGGTATCCTTCTGGGCTAAATGCAAAATCCATTGGAGGAGTGAGTTGGGGTGGATTTTTAATCAAAACTAAGTGGGTTTGAGTTGGATGCAATAAGATCCTAAAACTTAACCCCCCACTCCACACTTCTGGTATTAAAGGAGGCAAGATGGAATAACAGATGATGGAACAGATCAGAGATGGTAGATTGGTCAGACTTAATCTCCTAACTGGGTAAGTTTTCCAGACCACTAATAAGAGCAAAGGACAAATGGATCCATCAGGTTTGTGTTTCTCAAAGTCTTAATACTTACCCACTGGATCCATCTTATTCCAACATACGCCACAATCTCCCACTGACTAGACTCTTTTGATCAACTGTCCCCCCTCTTGATTCTTCCAATGTTGTCTTCCTTCCTCTTCCTCTCCCTCTCCATAACCCAGCTATGGTTTGATGCTACCAGCCTCCCTTCCAATAGCCCATCACATCCTCAATCTTACTACACACAACACATGCTGGAGGAACTCAGCAGGTCAGGCAGCATCAGGTTTGTGTCTCAATCTTACTATCTGCAGTAGGGAAATGTTAAATCACGCATTTTTTTTATTCATTCATGAGACATGACTGGCAATGCCAGCATTTATTCTCCATCTCTAATTGTCCTTTAAGCTAGAAGTCAGTTATGATCTTTTCATGGACAGTTATTGTCAGGAGGCAGGGTTCTGCAATGGCAGCAAATTGGTACAAGACCTTACTTTGGAATATTTTGTAAGGCCTATTCTCTCAAATGTTTCAGTGAATGACTCAATGGTGATTGGAATTCAGCCCCTGAATGTGAGCATACACATACTTTAACTGTGTACTGTAGTCCAATGACCGAGGTTGGAAGGACTATGGCTTTGGAATGAAGATGATGCAGGCTGGAAGGTTTACTATTTATTCTGTTGGTTAACTTCAGTTTAGTTCTACTTCCTGTAGATCTTCTATTTCAGTGGGAAGCTCGTTGGAGATGAGGTGCAGCACTGTAGTGAGACCGAGAAAATAGTGGGATGATGGTGCAGCCTTGCCCTACAACAGCTTTCACTGAGATCAGGTCTGTTAGTTAAGGTCAGTTTGTGTAACATCAATGGAGACAAATTTTTGCAGGCAGCCAAATCTTACAAAGGTGTGACACAGTCCCTCTCAATTAAAGAAGGTAAAAGCTTTCCAAACAAAAACATTTTTGAGGGTTAAACATATCTCTTGAAAGTTAACACATGGTGAAGATCATGTCCCTTTCGTCTCCACACGAATAGAATAGAATCCACACTGCTATTTGGGGAGTGGTGTGGAGGAGGACACAGAGGCCGCCCATGGGGATGACTTTTTTCTTGTGGCAGACAGCAAGGACAACCCTTTGTATTTACCCCAATTCGATTGGTTTCCTTTCTTGGAGATGGTCACAATTATGGCACCTCTGAAGTTTCCCAGGCATGCCCTCCCTTCTAAGAAGTGAGAGATGAAGTTGTGAATTTGTAAGTAGTTTCACTTTGCTCCCAAGGTTCTAATTGTTTTTCATTTGCCTGTTGACATCTTGTCTGTCTGGGATGGATTACCATGGGATAGAATCAAAGGACACTCATATCAGGGACAAAGTCATGGTTGAAGAGTTCTTCAAAACGTGTTCCTTCCAGCAGGCACTGACTCCCTCTTTGCCCTTGCTTAACTCTCCTCCATCCTTTGTTCTCAGCAGTTGGATCCTTGGGTGTGTTTGCTAAATGTGGTATTGACACTGTTGAAGAACCTGCACATCATGGTTATCAGCAAGTTGCTGGGCCTCCTGCACTCTCTCTACCCACCCTCTGTTCTTTAGATCGGCTGTTTCCACTTAGTAATTGGGCATGCTTGCTGTCAATAAGGGGCCAGCCTTTTGCTTAAAAACCAGCAGTTTCGTTTTGAACTGCCAGCTTTTATAAGCTAACTGGGAAATGCAAGTGCAGGCACAAATTTTGCCTTTCACTCAACGGTGTGCCAATGGCCACCTCATCGACTCTAATGGAAGCTGGGAAATCTGTCCACTAAAGCTGAACCAGATTGAGAAGAAATAACTGTGCTAAGAAGGGCGAGTACAAAGTCATTTCATTATATTTGATTAAATTGCATTGATTTAAATTATTCTTTTTAATTGTGCACTTTTTTTGTATTTTAGACCTTTAAAAAAACTTTTTAATGGAAACTACTAACACATTAGCATTGAAGGCATTCATAATCTTTTAATCTCAACAACAGCTTTGACAGCCGCTAAGCCTGGTGATCTGGGGCCTCACTGGATATCAAGGCCATTTTAAATTCAAATGATGTACATACATATGTTCATTCTTTCAAATGGCAGAACTAGTTTCCTCTCTCTACTTTAGTACTGTTCTGATCAATCTTGTATGTTTTTGATGACATTCATTACAATACTGAGGACGTATGGTTACCATATCAAGTGATTTTTATGTATTTTCTGTCTAATGGACAAAATCGACTTAAGGACGTCTATAAAACAGAAGCCGTTCACTACCCGGGGTCAGCCTATAATTGTGTTTAAAACACTGAAATATGTGTTTCACTCTACCACTTTTCTTCAGGCTAACAGTCATTTTTGTTTTGTATTTGTGAATTTGTAAAGTGCCTGAGAATAGAGATGGACAGGTAGTTCCCATATGTCAACAAGTAGCATGCAATTTGTCTTCAACAGCTCTGATTGCCTGTATTATCCAGATGTTTCATGTTATTTTCAGTCCAATTTGAAACAGCTGGGAACTCTGAACGAATGTCAAAGGAACTCATTGCCTTACCTGTTCTCCAATCCACTTGCACTTGTAATGTTCATAAAGGCAAAATGTGCTAAATAAGCACACAATGCTGCATGAACCACACTTAATTTAATAACAATGAACAATTATTATAGCACTTTGAAGTGTGCCAAAATACTAAAGGAGCATGGAAAATACCATTGTGATAATATATACAATTTATATAAAAATTGTCTTAATTCAAGAAATTAAAACAATGGTCAAGCTAATTTTCTCATTCTAACTTGTAAAGTATAATATTATTTTGATTTCTTACCAAGACTTCGATACCACCCAAAGTCACCATTCTCAAGCAACCCAAGTAGTTTCATCTACAGTTTGACTTTAGCTTTTATGAAGGTTCTCCAAGTCAGGGGTGTAATGGAATAGTCTTGGATTGCCTGGAGGACTGCAGCTTCAAAAACACTTAGGAAACATGACAGCTTCCAGGACAAAGCAGCCTGCTTGATTGGCACCCCATCCAACAACTTAATACTGCATTCCTTGCATCACTGACACATGATAGCTGCAGTGCATGCCATCTACTAGATACATTGGAGTAGCTTGCTTGGAGAACTACAATGCATCTTGCAAATGTGCAACTTCTACCAAAAAGGACAAAGGCCACAAACACACAGGTATACCACCACTTGCAGTTTCCTATCCATGTCGCATGCCACGATGATTTGGAAATACAAAGTCATTCCTTCATTGCCACTGGGTGTGAATCCTGGAACTCTCTCTCCGACAGCACTGTAGAAGTACCTTAACCAGGAGAGCAGCAGTTCAAGAAGGTGGCTCAACACCAACTTCTCTGGGGCAATTAGGGATAACAATGCAATGACCTTGCCACGAGCACCCTCCTCCGAAAAAATTTATAAAAATGTGCACGTGTACAAGGACTGGGACTTAGCATCTCTTCAGAGAAAAGCTGAACAGCTGAGCAACATCAACCAAGCACTGCAACCCTTCCTAAGGAAAAGACTTCTTTGAGATAGTGGCATACATACATTTTTCAGCAGGTAACAATATTCCATATAAATAAATAATAGGCAGGTTCAATTAACAATTGGAGAAAGTTAACGTGAAAGAAAAATGAATAACTATACCAATAGCACCTATTTCTTAGGAGCTACAAGAGTCCCTACACCTCCAAAGTGGCGTTTGTGGCATTCATGCACGTGTGTGAAGTTGCTCAGATTCCACATGTTAAGTGCTTTCCAGACTTGTTTCAAATTGTAAACGTCCACAGAGAGTTACGTGTCAAGCACCAAGGAACCTTTTACTGACTTTTTTGCCAGTTGCTCCTGGATACGAGTGCAGTAATAACTATTCATGTTGCAATACATTGAGCGGAGATTGAGTAGCCAGCATACAGAGCAGGATATGCAGGTAAGAGGGAGTTGGGTGACCTCCTGCCTGAATCTGAGGAACAATACTGAAGCCATTTAGGTGTCCTCACTTGAGGCTGCTACTTCCTACATCCATAACTGCCTGCTCAAAGCTGGACAAAGACCACATTCGCAGTGACAGTTCCAGTAATGGTTGTTATGAGCACTTTTTGTCTCCAGCTCCTTCCAGACCAGAGTTGGGATATATGAAACACTCAGTTTACCAGGCACCATGTATAAGGGAAATCATTCAATGGGAAGTGACTTCATTTAATTCTCTCTGATTGTGATTGCCAGGCAGGGAGAACAATCTTCTTTGCTAAGGCTGCAGACTTTCCTATAGCCCAGGCTGCATTGTTTTTAAGCACTGCAATTCACTGTTGCCCACACTGAACCAAAATTAATTAAAGTCCTTCAATATGTAAAAGCAAAGTACTGCTGGAAAAACAGAAAATACTACAAGTATTCTTGTAGCACCTGTATACAAATATCAATATGAATTAATGACCCTTCATTCGATGAAATGTTATACTGGTTTCTCTGTCCACTGCACTTTCTTTTATATCCCTCAATATCCATCTGGTGTGCGACCATTGGCAGTGAATCATGGATGCTGATGCAGAGTATGCTGAAGCTATCATGAAGCCTTCATTCTGCAACATCCTGCTCTACCAGATGCACTTATGCTATCATAGCAAACTAAAGGACCCAATGCATTAAAAATTTCATCGGCAATCTTCTATGGCCTGGACCAAAGTCATCATTTGAATTATCTGCAGCAGACTTTATGAGCAATCTTGCCCTCCAACAAGCTGGCACCTATGCTATTCTTTACTCCTGCCCTGATTTTACCGCATAGGGTGAACGCAGTCTTTTTCCCAGGGAAGGGGAACTAAAAACTAGAAGGCATAGGTTTAAAGTAAGAGGTGGGAGACTTAAAAGTGACCTGATAAGCAATTTCTTCAGGCAGAGGGTGGTGGTATATGGAATGAGCTGCCAGAGAAAGTGGTTGGGGAGGGTATAAAAACAACATTTAAAAGACATTTGGATAAGTACATGGATAGGAGGGGTTGAGAGGGATATGGGCCAAATGCAGGCAAATGGGACTAGCTTGGTGGGCTCCATTATCAGCATGGATGATTTGGGCTAGAGGGCTTGTTTCCATGCTGTATTAGTCTATGACTCAGACCACTTGCATCCTGTGTTACATCATATGAAGATTCTGTCACTGTGCTATCTTTGGAACATTGAGCAGTGTTAGTATCCACTGCACGTGTAAAAGTAATAACGTGTCTTCTCCCTCTTGTTGTTAAACCACCTACCAAGGTTAGATTTGCTGGGCATCTGAGATGAAAAATGGTCAATGATGCAGGGAAGGAAGTAATATACCTGAGTTAGGGAGACATGGAATGTTAGAATGAAGGCAGAGCATGTGGATACTATCAATTTCAATGGTTTCAACCCTCCCAATGGCCACAGCAATGGGAATCCTAATAATCTTCCATAGAGGATCAGGGCATGCAAATTCATCCATCTACCTTCTGATGTCTTCAGTTCTCAACTATTGTGTTCTGCAAGTCAGAGAGATGCATGGCAATGTCATGCAATCAATGTGATTGATGTGATTATCAAGACAATGTGGCTGGCAGCGTATGCAAGCTGAGATATGTGGGTACGCAGCAGTCCTAATTATGTGTGCAGTGCAGTATATGAATGTTGGCCTAACTGGTAGACATTGTGGGTGGCTGAGTGACAGCAGTGAGTTGCATTAAGCAGCTTTCTGAGATGGTATGATACAGAAGTTAAAGACGTATTCACTGACTAACCTCTCATTTGACATCATTCTGCACCATTCAGCACTGAATCCATAATCCAGGGACTTGATTTGTTACACCTCCCTCTAAGAGTACCAGCTCTTACTGTTGTAAACATCTGGAGAACCTCCTGGCCCATAATGAAAAGTTCTTCAACTAGCCACCCCCTCCATCAAATCTGAAAAAAACCATTGGAAACTGTCCCCTCCTGTACAGTGCCATACTTCAATGCATTCCAGATCAGACTGGCAATGCACATCTCCCCTTTCTTGCTGATGTTGTCAATCAACGAGGTGGCTGAATGCTACAGTCATGGAAATGAATGGATGGCACATTGTTATGCTTCCCTCATCCACAAAATGGCGGGCAATTATTTGTGCATCATGATCCTGATATGTTTTCAGAGGCTATGAATTTAGTTCTCACGGAATCCATTATTCTTGAATAATTGTCTCTTACCCAAACACCTGAATCAGTTAATATTGGATTGAGCATAAAAGTAAAATAATAGCATTGAAATTCCCTCCTAAGGACAGAATGACAGATTTCCATTAGCTTTATTTGAGCTCAGGATGATGACACCTGTACTTGGGAGTTGTATGCAGACTTGTGTGTCATCTACAATGAAGCTGTTATAAAAGCTAGAGCCATAAACAATCTGCTGGAGAAACTCAGCAGGTCGTGGAGCACCTGTGGGAGGAAAGGAATTGTCGGAGTTTCGGGTCGAAACCCTGCAATCAGGACTATAAAGCTATAATTGTGATGTTAACAAATTGCTACTTTTCATGCAAAATCAAATTAAGCTGCTTTCATTCAAGTCCAATAAAAAACCTCAACATGGTAAAAAGGTTAAACTTTCTTACAGTTTGCATTTGAGATTCTCCAGGTCTTTCTCTGCAGTCTCCATTAAGTCTCCTTGGCAATGATGAATTACGTAAGCATTGTGATGAATCACAGCTCTGGGTCTGCAAGTCAATTTTTTCTTGGTCTCCCTTTTTTGAACTGACAGTTTCATTTGTTTTTATTGTGCCAGAACGGTCATCACCAGAACTATTCAATTTATTCCATTCACTTTTAGACCCAAACTTGCTACAATCTACAGAGTCTGAATGCCAGGTACATGAGCATTCTATACTAACTGGCTTATTTTTTGCATTGTTGACACCATTTTCAGTACAAGTGCCTGAGTCAAAGGAACAGTCTGATTTGTCTCTATTAAATGTACTCGCATTATCAAGTTCTGAAGGATCATGATGTATAGGAGGGGTATGTAGATTTAGTTCAGAATTATCTGTAGAGTTCACAATGTTCTTATGGAAGGAACCAGAACATGATGACTCAATTTTAGATTTTTTGTCAATTACAGTGTTGCCAGACACTGGGCACTTCCAGTTCACTTTACCTACGTAATTGATTTGTGACAGTTCTGCTTTACCATGCTTACTTACAGTTCTTTCAGCAGGATGCTTTGTTTCAGATTTGCCAATGGTATCAGTAAAAGAATCTGCTGGAAATAGTTTTCTTCGTGTCTGTGGCTTTGGGGAAGCTGTTTTATCATTGTCAAGTTTAGCCTTTCTACATAACATGACTGGAGTATGTTGAGAAGAGATTCTGCTCGTTTTTTTGTTTTCCAAGAAACTACTTTCACTGTGGGTGGCAGAACTACAAAGAGTCTCTTTTCCAGAACTTCTTGGGCTTTCCTCTTCAAAAGAGCTCTGCAGTAGTTTTGCACTTGTTGAACTTGACTCTTGTACGATATTAAAATGGCTTCCAGAAATAGATGGAGGATTTTGATCACAATAACTCAGTTGTTGGGCAATTCGTGCAATCACTTCTTCCCTTTCCTGAAGCAAGCTTCCTATCAAAGGGTTCATCTCACCTGAAGAAATTTGAGTAGATGGACTGCTGGTTTGATTGGAATCCGTCACAGAAAATGACTTTAATGTTTTGACTGTATGGGTTTCATAGGGATGTACTTTAGTTATTTCAGCAGTATTTGTCCAATTACAAGTCTGAGCCTTAGGCTGTGAACTTCTGATATCAGATATTTTGTCATTATCACTTAATGTTTCCCACTTGCTTGTTTCCAAGATCTCAGGAGAAGGGCATTTTCTTACATTGACTGAACTTGTTGGCAACAATTCATGGTTTCGAATGGCAGTGCATGCTTGCTTACTGTACTTCTGTTGTACTCCTGGCATGTTGCAGTAGTCTTGCTCTTTTACATTAGTACGCTGATAAGCATCCTTTTCTTGACAGGGGATATTTTTCCCAAAGAAACTGAAGTTGGTGTGAATACTGCATGTCAGCAAAGGGTAACTCGGTTGCCTAGGCAGGGATAGTACACTCACTCGCAAAGCCAGGTTGTGTGAAATATTTGGAACTGGAAACACATGTTCAACTGGGGGCTGGGTAAAATTTAGCAACATATCTTCATCAGTTGCGCTTATCCTAAATATTAAGAAAAACAAGTTTAAGAAGTCATGAAAATTCTGTTATGTAAAGCATCATTAATACATACTCTATCCGTACTGAGCTATTTTATTTTAGCTGGGGCACTGGAAATGAAGATACTAAAATCAGTCTGATACCCCTGGTCCTGATATCCTGCTTCTCACCTCTTTCTGGAAGAGTACTTGCGGTCAAGTCAACCTCAACTCAGTAGGTAGTTTCCTTGCCTAGAATCTGAAGGTAGAACAGTCAAGCCCCACTCCAGCACAAATATATAGACTGGATGTTCCAATGCAGTATTAAGGACACGCTGCATTGTCAGGGGAGGCATCGTTCAGATGAAATGTTAAACCAAAGGTCCTGTCAATTCTCTAAAGTGGATGATACTATTTTGAAGAACAAGGGAATTACCAAAGAGACTGGCCAAAATTTCTCTCAGTTTATCTTGCCATTTGCCTTTTGCTGCTGGCAAGAGCGTACTATGTATACCCTACTTTACATGTTATTGTACTTCAAAAGTACTCTGTTGAGTTTAAAGTGCTTCAGGACTTGCCAAGGTTGTGAGGAGTACTAATGAATGGTCCCTTGAGCAGCACACTAGAAAGGCGTTGGTATCAGTGGAGCTCTAATTCACTTTAACACCTTCTGCAGTAGGGGTACAAAATGGGCAAGAAAGAACACAGGAACAAGAGCAGGGCATTCAGCCCCCTGAATCCACAGTTCAATTAGATTGCGATTTATCTGCACTTTAATTTCCATCTACTTGCTTTGACTCTACGGCTTAAAAATTTTGCTGATCAAAAACCTATACAAGTTTTCAAACTTTCAATTAACTTGGTGACTACAGTATTTTTTTTTTAATGTATTTGTACTTCTGATTCCTACAAGCTATATGTGGAGAAATATTTCTGACACCAAGCCATAACCTTAAAATTGGAGCCAGATTCTGGATTCTTCAACCACAACGTAGTAGTTTCTTGTTTACCCTATTAAACCTTCAAACCATCTTAAACACTTATAACAGATCATTCTTTAATCTACTGCATTCAAGGGAATTAAGCCCAGCCAATACAGCCTATTGTCATAAATCAACACTAGTAAATATATCCTACATATCCTTAAATGGAAATAATTATTTCTTGAGGTGCAATCTCTAGAACTCCAAACGGGGTTTGTATAGCTGTAACATATCTCAAGATAAAATCCTACATCCATCAACCTTTTTAGTTATTATTTTTTATTTAGCTATTAGCCTTTTAGTGATTCCTGTACTTGGAGTCCTAAACCTTTATGCACACCTACAATTCATAATTTCATTGTTACTTCGAAAATACTCTGATCTATCTTTCTTATGTCTGAAGTATATAGCTTAACACTTTTCTATATTGAACTCAAGCTCTATCCACATAATACTCACCGGTACAGAATATTACGTGGAACAGCACCTTGTGATGCACTCAGCCAAGCACTCAGCTGAGAAAAAAAGACATAAGAACGGACAGCCTGCAGAAGGCTTTTCTCTTCAATAAAACGATCTCCAGTTCTTAAAGATGGGTGAAACATTAATAATATAGTTAGTGCAAAGCATTGAAATGAGGCATCTGTCAAACATGGACACTATTGAAACACTATCAAAATCTGATACTTTCATTGACAGTGAGATACATTTGACTGGGGAAGTGAAGAGAATGGCAATTCTCGCTTGTCTTTCTCAAATAAAAGTAATAAATTTAAGAAAGCATCAACACAAACCAATAATTTCATTTCTTAAATAAGAAAACAGACGTGCTACGCAGATACTAAAGCATGCAATGAGAAACTGGAGCATCCCCACCAGTCTACCTAAACAGAGTGAGAAGCCCTATGAACACAAAATGTCATTACACATGGATTGCAATGAGTCACCAGTATCTTAGTTTCCTTCTAACATACTATTCCCTTGGCACAGTTTTTAAAAAGGAACTTTTCCTCTATTCTTCAACAAATGCACCCATTGATTTAAAACTATCAATTTTCCCCATTGCAGTTGGGTTAATACTGAAGCTCCTGTCCCATCATTTTTAGTAACCCCAAAAGGCAAGCAAGTTGAATCTTATGGACAAACACAAACATATCCTTTGTGGCTCCCAAATGAAGGCAAGATACAACCTCCCTAAGCTGAAATCACAGCACACAACCCACTTTCAGAAAATTGTACAAGTTTGCTGACAACACTAAGAAAAAGCAGTCTTTCTCTTGGACAGCATTGAAGTTCTTGAGTTGTTGGGGCTACACCCATCCACCTAAGGGGTAAGTATTCCATCATATTCCTGACTTGTGCCTTGTAGTGAGGTTACGACTTTGAGGTGCCATGGGGTCTTTCTCCAGAGGATAGTGAGGCTTTGACCTGCTCTCAAAGCCACAATATTCATGTGCTGGTACACTTGAGTTTCTAGTCAATGGATGACCACCAGGATGGTAATGACAGGGGCGTTGGCAATGGTAATGCCATTAAATGTCAACGGTAAGTTATTAGATTCTCTCTTTTTAGTAGTAGTCATTCCCTGGCAGCTTCATGACACAAATATTCCTTTCCGTTTTTCCATCCCATGGCTAAATGTCATCTAGATCTTGCCAAGTGCAAGCAGGGATTGTTTCATTTGCTGAGGACTTGCAAATGGAACTAAACATTGTGCAATACGAAAACATCCTCACTTCTGACCTTATGGAAGGTAATCATTGATGAAGAAGAAAGATCTGCGGAAGCAATAATCAACTTCTCTTGCACCAGAATATCATCACTGGTAGAACATTTATCCCAATAACAATACTGAGATTGCAGCACCTCAAGACTGCATGATACTAGTGCACTCTGGATCTCACAGTAAGTGTAGATTCTCAAATAGTAGGCAGAATTCATCTTTAGTCTCCTACAATTTCTCAACTACCGTCTCTCTCTCTCTCAGCAAAATTATCCAAAAACAAAGTGATTTTCACATGAATGTTAATAAAACCAGTTCTACCTCACTACTTCTTGACCATGAAACTATCTCTAACTTGTCAGACTATTTCTCTGACTCAGAACTGAATAAGCAGAAATTTCTTCCAACTAAATATTTTGAAGGCCAAAACCATTTCTTTGATCAACCATTAAACTCTGTTCCCAAGCCACAACATGCATCCTTCTCCCTGACAATTATCTGGCCAATGCTTTCCTTTTACAAGCCAAGATGAGCTTCCAGGCCATCAAAACCACCTATTTCCATTTAATCTGCTATCAAAACCCTTCAGCTATTCCTTCATTAACACAGAACTTGATTATTCTAACACAAGCCTAGCAGTTTCCTCTCTAACTGCTCTCAAGGTCTTCCAAACTCAGCTGTACCTGCCCCTTTCTCTCATCATCCTTGTCCTGTTGACAGTGGTTCCCAATTAAACAATACTTTGGCTAAGTAATACTTTGGTTTAATCTCATCCAGGCCATTCCCAAGATCATTCTCAGATTTAAATTGTTCCACTGCTAGTGACTGCATGTTCAATTACCAAATATCTACGTACCAAATAACCTCCCTAAACACCTCTACCCCCCCAAGACACATCTGTTAAAACCTACACCTGTGACAAAGCTTTTGGGCATTAGCCCTAACAAATTCTTATGAGGCTCAGTAAAATTTAGCTTGGTAACGTTCCTTGAAGTGTCCTGTGCGATTAAAGACAGCATATTGGCACAAGGGCCTTTTCTTCAGATGAGTGAAACTCATTTGTTTTATCCAGAGTTATTTAACCTGATTTACTAATTTTTATATTTTTTTTAACCTCAGTGCTGAGTAGTACCTGATCCATTACTCAAATTAACCGACAGATTATGAAGAAAAATATTTTCCCCAGTCCATAAACTAATGTACAAACCCTGGGAGTAAACTGGAGGATAAAGCATTTTAATGCTAATGTTCCTGAAATTGTGGGATTGAACTATTCCAGTCATGTTAGCACCAACACATTGGGGTGTACAGCAATAAATTTATCTATTAAGGAACCTGCTACATATTTTGTTTAACAGCATTTAGAAAAGTAGAGTACAAAAGGCAACCACCAGGGAAATAGTTTGTTAAAGGTACCTATAACACCAAATTTAGTCACGTGGTTTTAATAGCTTGCGTGGATTATTTTATAACATATGGATTATGAAACAATTTATCACATTGACGATTGTACCAAGAAATCTACTTGTACCAAAAAAGATGCTAAATCTTTTACTTACTGTGAAACAAAATGATTAAACCCAACAGCTGTAGTGTGTTGTGCCTAAACAAATTCCAATAAATACATGGCCTGTAAGCTGATTCTTAGACTCAGACAATGGTTTCTCTATTTTTATTCTTTGTTTCAACTGTATGGCATTACTCATTCTTTTTACAAGACAAAAGGAGGAAAAAAATTAGATGTCTGTTAATTTTGTTGACTTTTTTTTAGTATTTCATTGTGGTGAAGAACAAAGACTTACTGTTTGGGCACTGGCTGTAAAGACCACCTTTCCAGCAGCAAAGCATCCTGTTTGATAGCAGGGTCATTTATATCACTCCCCTCTGTGGATGGACCATCAGCATCACTATAGCAACAGTCAGGAAGCAACATCACTTCAACCATGATGGAAATATTATTCCTCCACAGAACCAAAACCTGAGATCTAGTCCTTCTGGCTTGATAACACTGTCAAAATACCGGTGCAAAAGGAAAGGAAATTATTAGGAAAATATCTGAACAACATTTTCCAGAACCAAAGCCACAAATCTTACAACTTTGTACTAGAATGTACAATACCTTTTCTCTTCAGTTGAAAGAAAAAATAGGAATGGGTAAGAATTTTTAATAGTAAAATCTTTAGTTACGCACATACCTGTGGCACTTTTTCAGTGCATTCGTGCTTTGTACTTAAGGACTGTCCAAGCTGTGCTGGAGGGCAATGAAACCCTTCTGTACGACCTTTTGCTGAGCATTCTGGTGTACGACCCTCTGTGATCAACAAGGTCAGGGAAAGCAAAAACTCCTCTGCTTCATATTCAAAGTACTCATCTATTGTATCTGTAGAGAACAAGCAGAAGTCTACTTATTGCACAAGATAGCTATGTGATCCTTTTATTAGCTATTACTGTTTTAATGCATACAGATGTTTACATGAACAAACTCAGAATAGTAAATAATGCTAACTGCTGTAGATGGCAGTTCAGCAAGTTCTTGAAGCTCAGTAAACAAAACTCTCCACTCATAATGAGGGTTAATCATGAACAATTGGCACAGGACAAAACTGTAAGGAACTGATGAGGATTATTTGTGTCCATGCCAGCTGTTTGTGACAATTAAAATAAGCAAAGATATTTTCTAGGAGCTCTTTTAAACCAAAAATAC
This sequence comes from Pristis pectinata, assembly GCF_009764475.1. Classification (NCBI taxonomy): domain Eukaryota; kingdom Metazoa; phylum Chordata; class Chondrichthyes; order Rhinopristiformes; family Pristidae; genus Pristis; species Pristis pectinata. The sequence continues at coordinate 15,218,837 of NC_067432.1, forward strand.
AAGTTTTCCTAATGTCTTCCTTTACCATATTCTACTTCAGGTGGCATTTAGACTTGACTCTCAGTAGACATTGAAAAATGTAAAAGCGATCAATCATAAAAGCCCTTGTTCCTTTTTTAAATGCAATAATGTCTACATCCCATCACACACAAGGAAGGATTCATGATGAATCTACAGTAGGTCCTTTGTTACCAGCTGATACCAAACCTAGCCAATAATTAGCAGCAGGAATTAAAATTCAGCACTTCATGGCGATTACAACTGCAGCTGTCAGTGTACATATTGCGGAGCCCTTTGTTTTTTTTTACACTGTAAAGTCTGCAGTGCAACAAACCACAGCAACATTTTATTCTGCAGCCACAATGATGTATTGAGCAAGGTAAATATTTTAGAATTTTGTTGTAATCATTAAAATATACAAACTATGAACAATTGTCTCTCCGTGGAAGCAAAGCATCATCCGAAGAAGTGTCTTTCCAGTTCAATTTGTAAAGAATATAAAAGGAAATATAATTCAGGAATTAGTCTAAGAGTTGTTCTTAAATCCATTAGTACCACTAAAATGAGTTGCCACAGTTTACAAGTTTCCTGAATATTTCCACTATTTTTCTTAGATACTCCAAATAATGTTATCAACAGCATTTCATGAAGTTCAGGCCATAAATTGTCACAACATGGTGGTAATTCAATCATGGCAAACTTTTATGTTATCACTAACTGTATATGAATATTGTTAAAATCTTTCAAATGCACTTTACTTAAATGGCAGATATTCTGGATTATATACTGCAGATGTTTTCTCAAACTTTAACATGAAGAGTAACTAATAGCACGGTGTCTTTTGAAGCTCCAATTTTTCAGTCACTTGGTCAACTGTGTAATGTGCCCTCCATATCTGAAAACCCAGGGTTAATTCATTCCCTGCCTCTCCCCATAAGCTTTTGGGCAACATGCAGGAAGGAGGTAAATATGAAGTGAATCTGTTTTCCAGTTGTTTATAACAGCAGGATCCAACAATTGTGATATCCCGTTACTATTTGTGATTTACCACAATTCCTTACAAAACCACTGGCTAATGAGCATTAGCCTTGGCTTGTGATAGCACCTTTATTCATAAGGAGATGGTGGCATCGAGCCCTACTCCTTGGGCTCCAAGCTATGTTAACATTCCAGTGGAGCACAAGAGGAAAAAAGGGTGAATTTCCCTACTGTAGATGTCACCTGCTCAGCTAGACATTAAATCAAGCAATACCTTGCTGAGTGCAGTAAATTCCCCAAAATTATTACCGATATCACCAAGAATTGATTATTTATTCATTTATCCGACAGCTATTTGTAACACGTTGATATGCCACAATTTCTTACATAACCACAGTGACTAAACTCCATTGGCCACGAAATGCTTTGGGAAATTGAGGTTACGCAGGTTATTAAGATTATTGCCATTAAATGAGTGTGCTGGAAGAATGTTGCAGCACTGCATGAATGACATTTTCAGCTGTGACTCCCCACCCTTACCCATTGCAAAAATCAGCCATGCCCAAGACCAAAAGTCATTCCACTTTTCCACAACATAAAACATGCCCCAAAAGGGCCACGGCTGGTTCCAGGGAAAAGTAAGGAATGAGTGGTGGGGAGGATTAAAAGATTAGTTACCAGGGGATGAAGATTGGGTTGGGTCATAGAGTCAAGGAGTCATACAACATGGACCAGGCCATTTAGCCCAACTTGTCCATGCCAACCACGGTGCCCACCAAACTAGTCCATTTGCCCACGTTTGGCCCCTATCCCTCAAAACCATCAAGGAAGGTAAGTGACAATGGATATTGGCAAGTGGTGGGATGGTTCTGCAATGAGAATCTGAGCCTTGCTTGGGTGTGGGTTCAGGCCAGGGGAGTTGTGGGGAAGAAATCAACAAGGATGAGATGGTCAGGGTCTTCGTGTCAACAGGAGGGGAATGAGGATGAAGTGTTGCCTTTGCCTTGGGGGCGTCAATGGTTCTTGGGTGTATAGTGAGAAGGCCATGGCACAAAGAGGGCTTGGAACCTCAGCGGGATAGGAGGGTAGGGCCTGGCTTTGGGTTGAGGTTGAGATGAAAGATAGGACCAACCAAATCAAAGTAAGAGGCTTCACACAGGACCCAATCCAGCACTGCTTCAGCAAAACGTGTGTTGTCTCAGGAGTGCCAAACCATGGTTGCTCCTGGGGCAATTTAGTCTAAGCTCGCTATGCAATGCTCTAAAAGAAGCCCTGCACAGGGAATGACATCATCCTGAGTGCAATTGAAGCAGAAATAAGTTGTGCAAGGGTGATTAACGCTGGCAAGATCCCAGTTATATTTCTAGAGTTATGCTAGAAGGTTCCAGATGTTGGTTGTTACTGTGTTTCACTCTAGTCAGTTTTAAATGACAAAGCTGAAAAAAAAATCTTGGTCCAACTTGTTTCTTTGTTAGCCTTAGTTTTGTGGTGGGAGGAATAACAAGAACAAAGGAGGTCTGTGAATAGGGGGTGCAGGCCAGAAGAGATTCAATGCCGGAAGTGGTGCTATTGCTACCTGAAAGAGGAGCTACAAATAGGAAATGACACGTAAAATTTAAACAAGATTGCTGGAAGTGTAGATGCAAGACTGGAAGGGCTGAAACGATCAGGTTCGATGTTAAATCCAGTAGGCTTTTAATGCATGAGGTGCTGATCCCTGAGCTTAGATTAAGCTTTACTGGAACAGTGCAGGAGGACAAAGACAACGAGATCACAGCAGGAGTGGAATGGAGTATTAAAGAAACAGGCAACTGGAAGTTAAGGATTACTCTTGTAGAGTGAACAAAGGCACTCTGCAAAACAGTCAATGCTTCCCCAAGTAGGGCAGACTGTATCAGAAGCAGCAAATGCAATATGCTATAGTGGATACAGTACTACTAAAATAAAGACCACTGGAATGATGTATGTATATATTTATGCATATATGTGCCTGGCATGTTGGAATAAATAGGTTATATTCTAATTCAACATTAGATTTCAACATTCTGTAAAGAGTTGAGCAAATATTCCATAGAAAAAAAATTACTCACGTTAACATTTTCTCTGGCAATATTCTAGTCAGTTTGATTATCTAAAAACCTTTGTGCTCAGTAATAGTTTGAGCTTGAACTGGGGAAGCTATATTTAATGCCAATAGTATCAAACTGTAAAGAGTAAATAGAAATGGCTTGGAAAAAAAAATCACTCTTTCCACTGATATACAATTGGTTATTTGCAGTTCAATGCTGAAATTGATGGCATTAAATTTTAAAAGAAGGAAAATGAAATTAGGAAGTCGGAACAATAAAATCATGTACGATCTGACTGTAACCTCAACGTCATATTCCTATCTACCCTCAATAATCTTTCACCCCTTGTTTATCAAATATCTACCTACCTCTGCCTTAAGGACATCAAAAGGACTCTACTTCCACCACCCTTTCATGGCCAGTTCCAATGACTCACGACCCTCAGAGAAAAAAAATCATATCTTCTATCTTAAATGGGTGACTTTTTTTTTTAAGCAGTGACTCTAATTCTGCATTCTCGCACAAGATAAAGCATCTCCCCACATTCATCGTGTCAGCTTTTATTCAAGTCACTTCTAAACTCCAGCAAGTTCAAACCCAGCCTGCCAATTCCATGTATTAGTCTAAAAAAACCTTTGCTGAATGACCTCCAGTGTATTAATATCCTTCCTTAACTAAAAAAACCAATACCATATACGTACTCCAGATGTAGTCTCACCAATGCTCTATTGACTAAAGCATAAAGCCCCTTATCTTTGTATTCAATTCCTCCAGCAATAAACAAGAACTTAGTTAATTTTCCTAATTACTTGCAGTACCTCCATACCAGCTTTTCACAAATCATGCACATACCTGTAGCATCTCAAAGCTCTGCAATCTTTCACCAGCTTGACAGTGTTCTTTCTTATTTTTCCTGCCAAAATGGCCAATTTCATAGTTTCCTACATTATAGTCCACTTGCTAGATCTTTGCCCACTCACTCCTTTATATATAGTCTTTGTAGCCTCATGTCCACTTCACAACTTACCTTCCTAACCACAGTTGTGTCATCTGCAAATTTAGCAACATTATCTTCAGTGCCTTCATCCAAGTGATTCACATAAATTATAAAAGTTGAGTATACAGCAACAATCCCTTTAGCACACCACTCATTACATCTTGCCAAGCAAAGACCCATTTACGTCTGCTCTCAGTTTCTTGTCAGTCAGCCAATCTTCTGTCCACAACAACATGTTACCTTCTACACCATGTGCTTTTGTTTTCTGCAATAACCTCCAATGTGGCATCTCATCAAATGTCTTCTGGAAATCTATATCCATAATTTCTTCTTTATCCAAACAAAAAAAAATCCTATAAATTGGTCAGAATGATTTCCCTTTCAGAAAATTATGTGCACCTTGAATGATACCTTTAATTTTCTATGTGCCTTCATAATTCCCTAAACGATAGCTTCTAATGTTTTCCCTATGCCAGATGTTAACTGGCCTGTAGGTTCCTGCTTTCTGTCTCCCTTCTGATAATAGTGCTTTGAAGATGAGCCTAAATTATCCAGTTATGTCCAATCCACAAAAAGAATCCAATCTGACCAATTATTGCTTGTCTACACTTTAATCATCAGCTGAGTGATGGAAAGTGTAGTTGACTGCTAGTTAGTAACCAATATCAATGACTAGTTTAGGTTTCACTAGGACCATTCACCTCCCGCCATCATCACAACCTTGATCCAAGAATGGACCATAACGTGGAATTCCAGAGGTGAGGCGGGAGTGACAGTGAAACAAGATGGTAAAATTTAAGTCAATGGCCATCAAGGGAAAAACACTCAGGTGGATCGAGGCATCGGGATGTGGTTGTTGGAGATCAACCATCTCAGCCACAAGTCATTGCTGCAGGAATTGCTCAAAGTGGTGTCCTAGACGCAACTATCTTCAGTTGCTTCTTCAATGAAGTTACTTCCATTTTTATCTCTCCCTAGCCTCCCCCCTCCTTTAACCATCACAATTTCTGTGCTTCTCCAGTTGTAGTCTAACAGTTCTTGTGCACTTACAGAAGCCATCAATTATGTCTTCCTTTTATTTTTTTGCTTTTTCTAAATGGGTCTGCTGTCCTAACAAAAGGAGTCAATGCGTACAATTCCATTTAATATCACAGAATTATAACGTGACAATTGCACAGAAGGCAGCCTTTTGGCCCTTTGAGACTATTCTAATTTTTGACAAAAAACAATCAATTATACCTAACTAACATTTCCCTTAACCCTGCACTTTTTTTTTGTATATTTCCACACAAGTACTAAAGACCTTATAATGTGGAAAAATGTCCCAAGGTATTTACATGAACATTAACAAAATTTGGTCTGCCTATTTTATATTATTAGAATCAAAAATTACACTCCATCATTACAGACAAGTGCTTACACTACAAAAGTGTCATCATTTGTGAGTTCCACTGATCATATTCCTGTATTAACAGTCGAGAAAATGTATTCCATTGTTCAAATTTTTAACGTTGGTAATGCAATGATTTTCTTGCTAATGAAATGTACAAATATTTTTGAAATCATTCCTGCATACACCAAATTACGACAGGATTCATCTCCTTGGAAGGATACAAAGAATCCTTAATCTGATCCACAATAAACAATGTGGGATGATCATTTCGTGATATTCAGATAAAAGCTTCGGTATTCAACAGTTCACAGCAGCCATTTCTTTCAAATGTGGGTCTGCCATGATAATGTCAAATTTGCTTTGGTAGCATCAGTTATTCCTGTTAGGTTATCAGAAGGCCTGATGTTGACAAGTGAATTTTACATCACCTCCACATCTATATTTCTCCAAATCTCTTTGAAGGGAGATCAAACAAACCTTAGTTGCTTTATTTCATGTTAACTGAACAAAGGACAACGGTTATGATGAATTTAATTATTTATTTCAATCAATATAACTTGTCTTTGCATAATAATAGAGTGAACACAACCAACAACCTGATATTATTTAACTTAAACAGAATAGGCTAGGACGGTGCCCCTTTGTTATACAGACTCGTGGCTTTTTCTGAGCCCTCTTCACCGAAAACAAACAGAGTTGTTTTACAAAACAATTAATATCAGGTTCTTTCACTGATTATCCAGAAATTTGCATATTATTTAACTGAGGGGGAATATCTTCCATCTTGAAGTCTTTTCCAAAAATTGTGAGGAAACACTCCTGCTAAAATAAAATTAAGGGAACTAAACCTTTTAAATTCTTTCTGTGGAAAAGTATGCAAGACTTAAGTAATTACCGTTCAATTGTACACACTTTATTTTAAAATGTAGCCAAAAGAGATAGCAGATGACCAATGAGATGAAAAGAGTATTTTTAGTGTATGAGTATTTGCCATGTCATTGAGAGATCTCCTTTCCTTTTGTTGGATCTGTGCAATCTACTGGAATCAGCTGAAGAGAAAGACAAGCCTTGATTTAACATTCTATCCAAACTATAACAGATCAAAGAATGCAGCCTTTACAGAACAATTCAGTGAAATGTCGTCAAAACTATATGTTCAAATCTTAAAGAAGTGCTTGAACTCAGAACTTCTTAAGCATTAAGAGAAAACCAACTGAGAAAACTAACATGAACTAATTGTTGCAGAGCATGAAATGTGCAATTTCTGTCCAAAAGTTTACATGGCAACTGCATTCAAAATAATCAGAATTAATTTATTGAAGAGAATTTGAATTATTGAATACAGAGTCATTTATATTATCGATATTAAGTATCTGCTCTTGGCAAGAATAAGCACTATTCAGGAAGTAGTATTTAATTTGTCACTTCTGTTATCAGTGCACTGTTAAGAAATAGTTATTATTTACTCTGACAAACATTTTGTTCATGTGAAAAAGACAGTTGATGATTACTGTGCATTACAACATTCACAGCTTGCATACATGCTAAAAGCTGCACAACTTCAGGGCAGTCAGTGACAATAATGCTGTTTCCAAGAATGTACAGTGTGAAGAAGCAACTTTTAAATTTATAGATTCAATATTAGTAACAATAATACTCTTGTGCTTAAACTCACAAAACAACATTTGTAGTCAATAGCGTTTGCTAGCAAGGATTTTTAATAAGGAACTATTTAATGTTGATATTTAATTCTGAAACGGATTTAATGGATTCAAGTTTAGTCATCTTCAACATCTGTTTGAACAGTTGACAAAAGCTCAACTTTTTGACTCCATTCAATTTATTAACATTAAGAGTAGAGGTAGAAGTCGGCCATTCAGCCCCTCCCCTCCTGCCTACTCCATCATTCTATAAGACCATTGCTAATCTTTTATCTTAACCACTTTCCTGCGCTAGCCCCATATCCCTTAATATCTAAAAATTTATTGATCTGCCTTAAATAACATTGCGAGTCTGCCTCCATAGCCCTCCGGGTAGAGAATTCTAAAGATTCACTAACTTCTAGGTGAAGAAATTTCTTCTTTTCTCCATCCTGAATTGCTAAATTCTTATTTTAAGATTGTGTGAACCCTGGTTCTGAGCACCAAGTCGGAGAAAGCATCATTCCCGGATCTACCCTGTCAATCCTCACAACATGTGATCACCTTTATACTTCTCGAGTTTAGAAGACTGAGAGTGTAGGTCAATTTTCTGAAACAAGGTATGGAAAGGAATAACAATGATCTAGGAACAGGTGTGTTTTAAATGACTTGGGAATAAATAAAGTGATTGCCCTATTTATCACTTCAGTCATCTGTGTAAAGGTAGAAAAATGAACACATGCACTACATGTATAATTCAATATGAAAGCTAAAAGGAGTCATTTAACTTTAAGTAATTCTTAGGACACACTGAAATACAATGACGGCAGAGCATAAGGTAACAGAGAGTCTATATTCAGTTAAGTAAATGCATATAGCCAGTAACTATATACAGATGAAAAATAATCAGCTTATGTCACAGTAACTCAAACTCTTCAGAAGAGTCAAAAATATTTTTCTTTTCAAATATAACTTGTAACATAACGTAATATCTAATTGCACTTCACATGTACCAGACACTAGTCACTAGTGCATCAAAAGTGGACTAATTGTATTTTGAGGGAGTGGGAAAGAGATTCTGTTTAGACAAACAATAGTTCATTTTTGACAGAGCTTTTCTTAGAAGTTGGAAATAGTAGTTTACACTTTCTAGAAGCTGCTAATAACTTTGAACATACATTTGAAACTGGAACAAACATTTCAAAATATGTTTATAGAAAAAAAAGAGCAGGAAAAAAATTAACCAATGTCCCAATACTTTTAAGTGATTTCAAGACAATGTAAGAGAACAATAAACAGCAACGGAAAGCAAATATAAAAAGAACCTCTCTTTATCCATTTTATCCCAAAAGAAAATACACAACACGTGAAACGGAGTTACCTCAGTGACAATCTTGGTAAGTAGGAGAGGAAAAAGCTGGGTTGTCAGGCACAAGATGAGTGCTGGATGGGTTTCTTACAAACAAAGCACAAATCAGCTAGCTCCTACATGCTGATGTAATTGTGAATGTAGGCAGCTGGGAATATTTAGTCTCAAACACAACACACACTGTGTGTCACCACTGTGTTTAATATTATTTAACATTAACTGTGTGTCATCTGATGACATGCTTTCAGAGTAAAATTCAAAGCATTTTATCTAGTTGCAGTATCATACGAATCAAACAAGTTAAAGTCACATAATTCTTTTAAGTGCTCTTTCATTAGCAGAGCACTTGATACCACTATGACCTCAGGTGAACCTTAATGCAACAAATGTCTTGCTCCAAAACATTGCGTTTCCAAGCACTCCACCCAAATGGAAGCATCGAGTTGGCCAAAGGATAGTTAGTGTTCACAATGCTATCACAGATCTCTATGAACTCTATAGCAACAACAGCCTTGTGTTTATCAAACCAATCCATCTAATGCAGATTTTGCATGGCACAAGACAGAGGAGTGAGGAATACGAGTATCCTACTAATATGAAAGGTTAAGGAAGATGATGAAAGAGAAAGCTTAAACAGAGTTGGTTTTAAGGATGATCTTAATGGGGGTTAAAGAAATGTAGAGAGATTTAGGTAGGGAATTCCTTAGGCAGCATGTCCAGAAAAACTGAAAGAACAACAAATGAAAAAAATGTTAGCTGCATGTCTCGGGGCCAACTTCTTTGGCGAGGATTCCCCACTCCCCACTGATGCCCCCTTCTCCCACCTTAAGCCCTCTTCCTCTTCTTGGACACCTCTTCCTGGCCTTCTGCCTGCTCTGGATCTCTTCATCTCTAACTGCTGATGGGACATTAAGCATCTCAACTTCACCACTCCCTCACCTATTCCAACCTCACCCCCCTTCAGCGCACTGCCCTCCACACCAATCCTAATCTCACTATCAAACCCGCAGACAAGGGTGGTGCTGTTGTAGTCTGGCAGACTGATCTTTACATTGCCAAGACCAGATGTCAACTCTCGAATATCTCCTCCTACTTATCCCTCAACCTGAACCCCACCAAGGAGCATCAGGCCATTGTCTCCCGCACTATCACTGACCTCATCATCTCCGGACTGCTCGTTTCTACCTCCTACCAAGATTCACAAACCCAACTGCCCTGGTAGGCCCATAGTTTCTGCCTGCCCCTGCCTCATGTATTAATTCCACTTTTTCCCCCTTGGTTCAGTCCCTTCCTACCTACATCTGTGACACTTCATATGCTCTCCATCACTTCAGTAACTTCCAGTTCCCCGGATCTGACCGCCTCATTTTCACCAAGGATGTCGAGTCTCTGTACACTTCCATCCCCCATCATGAAGGCCTTAAGGCTCTCTTGTTTCTTCCTCGATAACAGACTCAACCGGTTCCCCTCCACCTCCACCCTCCTCCATCTGGCAGAACTGGTACTTAACAACTTCTCTTTCGACTCCTCCCACTTTCTCCAAACTAAAGGTGTAGCCATGGGTGCTCGCATGGGCCCCCAGCTATGCCTGCCTCTTTGTTGGCTACGTGGAACAGTCCATGTTCCAAGCCAACACCGGTAACGCTCCCCAACTCTTTCTCCACTACACTGATGACTGCATTGGGGTTGCTTCCTGCACCCGTGCTGAGCTTGTCAATTTCATCAACTTTGCCTCCAACTTCCACCCTGCCCTCAGATTCACTTGGTCCATCTCTGACACCTCTCTCCCCTTAAGGCCCATGTCTCTGTGCCTCCATCTCCAGAGACAGATTAACCACAGACATCTTCTACAAACTCACTGACTCCCACAATTACCTTGACTACACCTCTTCCCACCCTGTTACTTGCCAGGATGCCATCCCCTTCTCCCAGTTCCTCCGCCACATCTGTTCCATGATGATATTTTCCATTCTAGGATATCAGAGAGGTCCTCCTTTTTTAGTAACTGGGGTTTCCCTTCCATCACCATCAATGCTGCCCTTACCCATATCTCCTCAACTTCTCGCATGTCTGCTCTCACCCCCTCCCACCACCCCCCAACATAAGATGAACAGGGTTCCCCTTGTCCGCATCTACCACTCCATGAGCTTCCGTATCCAACACATCATTCTCTGCAGTTTCTGCCACCTCCAACGGGATCCTACCATCAGGCACATCATCCCCTCACCCTGCTTTCTGAAGGGACCACTGTCTCCATGACTCCCTTGTCCATTTGTCCCTCCCCACTGATAACTCCCCTTGCACTTATGCCTGCAACAGCACCAAGTGCTACCCCTATCCCTACACCTCCTCCCTCACCACCATTCAGGGTCCCAAACAATCCTTCCAGGTGAGGCAGCATTTCACCTGTGAGTCCGAGGATGTCATTTATTGCATCTGGTGCTCCCGGTGCGGCCTCCTGTACATCGGTGAGACCCGATGTAGGTTGGGAGACCCCTTCGTCAAGCACCTTTGCTCTGTCCGCTGCAACAGCCAGGTCCTCCCAGTGGCCACCCACTTCAATTCCACATCCCACTCCCATACTGACATGTCTATCCGTGGCCTCCTCTACTACAACATTGAGGCCAGAGGCAGGTTGGAGGAACGATACCTCATATTCCGCCTTGGGTGTCTCCAACCTGATGCCCTCAACATCGATTTCTCTAACTTCCGGTAACTCCACCCCTTCTTTTTCTTCCCCCCTACTCCTTTGTCTTCCCTTATTCCTATGACTCCCTTCCCCCGCCTTGATGACCTGCCCATCTCCTCCCGTCCTCCATCCTTTATTTCATGGTCAACTGCCTTCACCTACCAGACTCCTCCTCCTTCAGCCCATTGCCTCTTCTACCTATCACCTCTCAGCTTATTACAGCTTTTCCCCCTCCCCCACCCACCTACCATCCCCCCTCACCTGGACTCACCCATCACCTGCCTGCATGAGCTCCTTCCCCCTCCCCCCCACCTTCATATTCTGGCTTCTGCCCTCTTCCTTTCCAGTCCTGATGAAGGGTTTCAGACCGAAACGTCAACTGTTTATTTCCTTCCATGGATGCTGCCTGACCTGCTGAGTTCCTCCAACACTTTTTGTATATTGCTCCAGATTCCAGAATCTGCAGAATTTTTTGTGTCTCCTTAACTGCATAAATACCCGGACTCAGAACAGACATGGGCAGGGTTCAAATGAAGTAGCAAAGAGAAATAGGACAGCTAATTATTCCTTGGATCATAGGTACCACAGTTACTGGGGTTTATTTTTAAATTCAAACCCTCATCGGCAAATCACGCTGGAATACTTAGATATAAATACATTCCAATTACTGAGTAAAGTGGGTTTGAAATGTACAATTTTATATATTTCAGTCATCTTCAATATCATCAACTTATATCATGCTGCACTTATTTACCCAATGGACTTACATTGGAAGTGAACAATTGTAGTGGCAATTTTGAGATACGTGCATTAAAAATGTAAAAATGCATAACATCTTGAAATCCTAAAATTAATAAAAATCACACAAATATGACCTCAATTCACAGTTCATGGAAGAAACTCAAAGCATTTTTCATGCAGATACCCATCAGCCAGCTCCTCTGTCTGTTCTGCAGTATCATGTTACTGACAGTAGTTGAGGTTTTATGAAGCCTTTAAAAAAATACTCAGCATCAGCATGTGCAGTAATCCTATACTGCCAAAAATATAAGAATTACTGTAAACAGATGATGAAGTGAATTTTAACAGAGTTGCAAATTGTAGAAAAATATTAAGAACACTATGCTAAAAACTATTTTTAATTTGCTTACATGTTACCATGTAATGACTGAATTCAAATTTGTGCTTGGAAAATTTAAAAACTACTTTTAAAACTCAATAGATCTAGTTCTAGAATTCTATTTGCTCTCCAAACTAAAAACTTAGATGTTCACAATAAATTTTAAAAAAATGTTTTGCATATACTGATTACTAGTTGTCTGAATTCTGGAGCTTGTGGCATTATCATTATTTCCCCTTCAAATAACTTTAAAATGCAGTAAGCATAAATAAAAGCTTCTGTATCTGTAATACTCAACAGGGACAAAGAGAATTTAGAATATCAGGAAAGTAATTGTTTTGCTTGATTCATTACATAATAAAGCATTGAAAAACATCAACAATATGAAATACAGTACCTACAGGGTGCTGCAACACCCACGTAAGCTTTTTGAAGCCCCGTCCTGGTACTAGAAGTTCAGGTCTTAGTTTTCGCTCTCAATCAAAATCAACTTGGCAGACAAGCTCCATTGCAGACAAGCCACCTAAACAGAGGGAAAGCTTGCAGTACCAGATCAGGTACGCCAAACATCCATGCAGTTACCCCACTTCTGATATGAGTTACAGATAAATTTCCAGTTCAGCTTGTGCTCCTGAGGGATGCTGGTGGCTGTGAAGGAGCTTTCAAACTGAACAAATACTAAAATTAACCATGCTACTGATGGAAGTCACAATACACTGTTTCAGAGGTTGAAGGGTCAAATCAACTAACAATCATTTTCATGGCTTGAGTGACTTGTTATGCACTGTCATGTTCTATTTTTACTAACTAAGTAGTCAAAAACATAAGAAATTTGAGGAGGCTAAACAAACCTTTGAAAATGCTCTACATTTCACTAAAATCATAATGATCTCGACTTCAACTCTACTTTTCCATCCAATCTGTATATCCTGAATTCTATGAATAAATCTAATTACTCTCCATCTTGGATATATCCAACACCTGCATATTCACAGTCCTCTTAGGGCATAGAACTCCAAAGATTCAGAGTTTTCTGAGTAAAGAAATTTTTCCTTATTTTAAATCCTATACACCAGAATCCTCAAACTTCAGATATCAACAAATTACCAATGATTGACAAAAGTAGTCAATAGAGACACTTTGCCCTAAATTCATCAGCTATATGGTCAACAGGCAACTTATACTTTTCCTACAGTTCAGCCAACTTTCTGCTTTTGACCTGTTTTCAATTCCACCTGAGTGTTCAGCTGGCTTGTCCAGTTAGAAGAGCAAGAAGATCTTTTACTCCTAAATATAATGAACAGGCTTGATAATTTTATGAGTGGAATTATTTTCCAACTCAATAACTAACATATTGGTGCCGATAATGATTTAGTACTCCAAATCCAGACTTTGGTTTATAGCTCCTTAAGATAATGCTTGTATCACAGTGGTTATTGATCCATAAAATGTAGTGATTTAAAAAAAATATTTCCAATGTATTTCTTTGTTGGGAGTCAGACCCAAGTAGGTGAAATTATTAGTAATAGCTTTAGAAATTAACAGAATTTTCCTGATTCACTCTTCCCATTGAATTAAAATCTTTCAGGTCAATAGTATCACACTGTTCAAAAGCATAACACCAGAAAGTATAGTTTCAGAGGTATCATGCTTATTGGACAGAAAATTGTGACTTCCTCAAATAATTAGTTGCTTATTAAATTGGAATAGAGATATCCATTTAACTAAAACCAAATCAAAAGTAGCAATTAAAACCAGGCAAAATAAAATTTTCAAAATTGTCATTCATTAACCCAAAAAGTACAAAACCAGTGAAATTAAAGTAAATACTTAATACTCTTAAAAATTTTTGTTCTTTACTCAGTTCAGTGCACATGGCCACAAAGATTAATAACATTATACAAATATAATGTATTATCCCACCTCTGTAAAAGCAACATTTTTTTGCATTAGCATGTGGACATTTCTTATGAGCCTTGGATACTGTACATATATTTATCTACTTGGTTGGAAATCTCCAATTGCCAAGACACTGGAAAAATTTCCTAATTAAGTTCCAAGCACCTTATCATGCTACTTAAAGGAAACTGCTCACAGGCGTGTGCAGATGTCTGAGCAGGAACTAAAAGAAAACAGCATGGTTCATGTTAGTTAATAATGACAAAAGGTGGAAGAGAATGTATTATTGGTGACACAGAAACTGGACAGTACTATTAATGTAAACAGAAAAGCATAAAGATATTAATAGATGAAATGACTAGCAAAACAGTGGAAAATGAATTTCAAAGTATACAATTTTAAGAATACAGAATCCCCCTTTGGTCTCAAGGAGGACAAAGGAGCAAATATTCCAAAACAGTGAAAACCTAGAAGCACCAAATGTCCAGAAAGGCTCAGGAATCTATGCACATAATGCATTAAGATGTAATATCATTGCTCTCAAGATATAAAGGGGAGGCAATAAAATGGCTGGAAAGAAACTATTTCCGCTGGTTCAGACTTCGAAGACTAGGAGTATGCCTAAAATTAGAGCCAGAATTTCACAACAGAACTTTCAGGAAACATTTCTAAAAGCAAAGTGTGGTTGAAGTTTAACAGTATTCTGTAAATGATAACCGATGCTATGGCAATTGTTAATTTAAATCTATGATAATTTTAGTTAAACAAAGGTGTTAAAGAACATGGGCAAATGCACGTATGTGAAGTTAGGTCACAGATCAATCATGATTTCACTGACTGGTGGAAAATGATAGAGGGGCTAACTCATTTATTCCTGTTCCTATATAGTTATGTTCACAAATTTGGTTTTGTTGAATGGTGGAACTAAATTCAGCCATTAAAAATTAAGAGGCAATTTTTTTTCTTCTGGAAGGAGAGAGAAGTCAAAAGATCTACACAATGAATGGTGCTTTTCCATCAACAAATATCACATTCCCAAAATGAATCAAGTCTCATTTGTTTGGGAGTGGTGGGAAAGGGTACAAGTCTCAACTACAGACTGAATTTCACTGATTTGAATTAATGGACAACATTGGATTCTAGTTTTCTTGGCATTTTCACAAAACTCATTAATTATTTATCAACGTTAATTGTGGTATACCACATTTAATACTATAGGTGTGTATCATAGCAATTAAATTTGTTTACTTCCAAACCAGAATAACTTGAATTGACTCTGTGAAGCACATCATTCAAGTCCAAGAAAATAGTTTATAAATTGGGATGCCAGATAATATAGCTTTAAAAAAATTAAATGAATCTCAAAAACACTATTTTTAAATAAAAATGCACTCACGGCTTACCATGTTAAGAACAGAAACAATGTCCATTATCCATTCTACTTCAGCGTGATCTTCTTTATGAACTTAATGTATAATAGCACTGTGTCGGAGTTCATGATAGTTGATAGTCCTGTCTACCCCATCTTGCTGGCTACAAAAAAAATGTGTGAAGACAACTGGGGTTAACCCCATTTGCCATTACATTGTATATTGTGTGCATGTGGTGTCATTCTGCTATATATACATCCATAATTAAAACTACACTACTGAATTTGCAGTGGCATCATTTTCGTTATACCTGATTAGTTCAAAGGTCCTTGCACCTATGAGAATAAATTATTTAATTTATTCCTGTGGTTTGATTTTGAGAGTGTTTTAAATGATATGCACGTCTTTTGATTTAATTTTATTTGAAGTTTATGCTGCAGCTAGCTCCAGCAGAACCTTACGTATTTAATCCTGCCTCCCTCTCACAGGCCACGTCTGCATACTCATGGATAATTACTGCTTTACACAACTATCCTGTTAACCAGCAGGTGATGTCAGAGTCTTGCATTTCCCTTTCATGTTTTACCATGGCAATCACCAAATTCAGGCTTAGTGTGACAATGCTATCTTCCATCCCATATGACCCAGAATTCAAGTTGCAGTGGTCAAATAGACCATGCAGAAAATACTCTGATACATGACTTCTAAGACGAATCAAGATCTTGCTCACTCAGCATTAGTAGTGAAGACGGAAGTCCAATTCATCTGGATCCAGCTGGCTACACATTAAGTCTGTGCGTCACCAACTGCCACAGACAAAACTATTATTTGTGCTTCCTTATTCAAACCTATAGACCCTACTGAGGAAATATTGGTTTTAAATTTAGCTATGAGATATGGGATAGAAATGTTAAAAGGTATAGGGATAGAAAAGAAAGCGGGAGTTATCAGAACACCAATGCACATTACTGCTGTGTGGAAGTTATACATTTAACACAGTGGCAAAGAAGTTGAGCTGAAAATAATTTTAAAGCTTAAAATGTTTGAATTTAAGTAGTAAAGAAGTCACCTGGTTATGAACTACACACCATCTAGGATTGCAAGCTTTCTTCTGATTTTGGCCATTAAGGATTTCTATAAACTTGTTCAGAAGCCTGACAAAGTAAATATCTGAATGGACACGATTACTTCTTAGGCTTCCAAACAGAACTAATCTGGATCATGGTAATTTTATTCAAAGTTAAAGTACTGGAAAAATGGTAGCCTGTCTCATCCTGAATGAACAATATGAAAAAAGACTTTCAGATTCTAGCTAAAATTACAAATTTATGTAAGAATTATCTAATCTTCTGGGTGGGAGGTGATGTTGAGGGTTCAAGATTGTTAAGACTTCACAGAGACATGAACTGGATGCTGAAGAACAGTGCTCACAGAAAGCACGTTCTTTGTGTTTCTCTCCACAGATGCTACCAGATGTGTTGCACATATCCAGCATTTTCTGTTTCTATTGCACAACGATTTCCATTTTTCCGTATAGGTTATGGTTGAAATATTGGAGCAGTTTAGTGAAAGCACCGACAGTTTAGAAGACATTATCCTCCAAAAAAAATCATACACAGAGAGTAGGTGGTATCTGGAATGCACTGCCAAAGGAGATGGTGGAATCAGATACAATTACTATGCTTAAGAGGCATTTAGACAGGCTCTTAAAATAGGCAAGGCAAAGAAGGATATAGCCCTAATGAGGACAAAAGGGATTAGTATAGATGGGCAAAGGTCAGCATGGATGTGGCAGGCCAAAGGGCACATTTCTGTGCTCTACATCTCTGTGACTCTCTGACCCTAAAAGTTAAAATCCATATCTTGCTGACAGAGAGCTGCCACCCAAACTTATCTAGTCTGAATGCAGAAGACGCATCTTGTTGGCCTGAAACATCCCAGAGTCTGGCAATGAGGCCTGAATATTGTCGAGGCCTGAATATTGTCAAGGCCTTGCGTGGAACACCCAAAACTCCCATGAAAACTTTTGACAGCCAACATAATCCTAAGTGCAGTTTTGCCTGCTGTTATTACTGAGGATTTAATTGAAATGATAGAACAAAGGCAAACTAGTTTTTATAAAGGCATAAAAATTATAGTTTTTTTCTTCTCCACAGCCCTACAGTCCCCACTGAAATTGCAGATCTAATGCCAGGTCTAACCTGCTCCAGGACCTGAGAGCTGATGTCCCCGCATAAATGCAGGGGAACCCCAGAGTAAACTCCGCAAAAACATAGGGAGTTCCAGCTGCAAAACATTTTGAAATATGATTTGCACGTGAGAAGTCTCAAACTTGCTGGTATTTACCAATAAAACCCAGGCCAAAAGTCATTGAAATGGGTCCGGAAAGTTTCCAAATCTTTTAAAATAAAACATACCAATTATTAAACATTTACATTTATCTTTATTCCCTTAAAAAATCTTGCTGAAAATCAAACATTTTTTTTAAATTTCACTTTGCTTTTGTAATCTTCATATTGCAGTTTAACAGATGACTAGAAAGATTAGCAGGCATCAGTCATACAGGTATGTGAAAGGTTACAAACCATAAACTGAGGCCAACTAGAATTTCACATACACCTTCCATAACCCCAAACATTTTTGCACATCCTTCACAGATACTAGTTTGTAATAGTCTTAGGGATGTATGTTTGCCACACAGGAGTCTCTATTGCCTTGCAGATTCTTTGTTTGCTTCATAGGACACTAACATAATCCTTCATCTTAATTCAGAGCCCTTTGACATTCACAATATAATGATTTAAAAATTAGAGAAACAAAAGGTGCACTGTCAAGTCTCAGAAGACAAGCTAAAAACAAATAAGACAAATCAAGAAATAGGATTAGTTGAAGCAAAATTGGTTCTAAAAGTTTATATACAGTAGAAGATCCAGGAAGAAAGCACACTGTCAATTCAAATGCAGGAAAAATAACCTACACCTCCACAAAACTCTAACATTTGAAAATTAATCCAATGTGTATTTAGATAGGAACCACTTCCCAACAAACATGCAATATTTAAATTAGGGTGCAAGTATCCTGCAGAGGATGTTACACTTGTTTACATCCACCATCAACTCCAAGTAGCAAATTAGAAAGTTAACCATGTATGTTACTTGTAAAGAAAATGTAGTTTTAATACAGAAGTAATTCTTTTATCCCAAAGTAATAAGTTCTGGATGGGCTGGAAATTCAATTAATTTCAGAGCTCCTCTAAATTCCATGTCACTCACCTCACTGCAGTTGATTAGGTAGTTTAAAACTGAAATAAAACTTTGAGGAAGGCATGCAAAACACACTAACCAGAGCAGCTTTTCTCAACCGAGGAATAAAATGTAGTCATGGATACTTAAATAAAAGGATATACAAGGGAGAACTTCAACCTCACAGGTGGATTTACCATTCTCGGATTAAATGATTGAAGTACAGAATGAGCAAGAGTTGAAATAGAAATGTACTAACTGCACCCACATGAGGAAATCAGACTTGTAAATAACCCGATGAAATGTACTGCAGGATCTTCCTGGAGAAGAGTTCATCAGCCATGAATGTAGTTCCATGGTTGTTTTACTGATGGCATTTCGATAATCACAACCACAGTATAAAATCAAAGCATATGAAACCGTAGATCAGAATCCAACCACACAACTGGAAAAATATTGGCAGACCACAAGAATGGTAATTCAGGAGAATCTAAAAATCAAGAAAATAATTTACGCATTTGAATTATTTTCAGGGAGCTAGTTATCATTACTGCAAACAAAAAAAGAGATGTGCAGATTCTTTTGGGTTATCCAAAGGGGATCCACTTAAACATCTGTGAAAAATACTCCTCTGGGTCAGCCACAGAATATAATGTACTCCTGCTTCTTACAGATGAATCCTCACATAATCCTCAGACCTTCCAATGGCCTCTGTCCATCTTATCACTAGAAAATGCCAGTGTGATACCAGCTACCTTGATTTCTCTATTCCCCACATTCACACTCGTCTACCTTCTTCTAAGCTTGCACTCTGTTTTCTCAGCTGCAACCCTGATGTTACTAAAGTTACTACAAACATCGTGTTGCTCTTTGATGAGCAAACCTCCACGTGAAGAATGTTATATGTCCACTCTGATACCATCCTACCCTTCCATTGGATCATGACGCTTACCATGTATCAACACATCACTCTCCAGGTTCTCAGTGACCTCATCACAAAGACCTGAAATCTCATAAAGCTTAACCTCACACAAGCTCATTCCTAGACCTAGAAATAGGATCCTGCAAATGGACATGCTGTTTGTGCTTGTCCTTGATCCACAGAACTCATTTTTCTCCCCTCAGCGGTTTTTTTTGTGAACTACATTGCAATTCTTCCCATATCTTCTGATAATTTTTTTTTAAATAGTCTATCACCTGCCTATCTCTATCTCTTACCTGCATCTACCTATCACCAACTTGTGCCCACCCTGCCTCCCCTCTTTTGTCTACCTATCACTGCTCTGCTTTTCCCTCCTATATATTGGGCTTCCCCTTTTCCTATCTTCAAGTCCTGAAGAAGGGTCCTGACCCAAAACATTGACCGCCTGCTATTCTCCACAGATACAGCCTGGCCTGTTGAGTTCCTCCAGCATCAGTGTTTTTCATCTTGATTCTTTCATCCTCAAGCATGCCTCTCTAAAGTCAAGGCCTTGTACTTTCTCAGATTTATGCTCATCTTACGCAGAATTCCTCATTTGAATGACTGAAATTAGCTTCTTACCCCTGCCACTGTACTAAAATGCCCCTCAGATTGATTCCACCCCTTTTCCTTACAACCGCCTGAAACTGAACCAAGGTGTAAATGTAAACTTGGTATCACATTTGAATCCCAGATGACTTTTGGAACTTGTATCTCCATTATCACCAAGCCAGACTACTTCCATTCCCATAACATTATTCAACCAACCTCAGTGCCTTGAATACTGGAACTCACATCCACACCATCGTTCCCATTCCAACTCAGACCTAGTCAGCTTCCCTCTTTCTGCCCTTGACAAATTTCAAGTAATCCAAAATTCAGCTGTCCAAGTTACAGCAACTCCCATTCACCAATCTCCTCCATATTTGATGACATATAATGGATCCCAATTAAGCAATACCTCAATTTTAAAACTCCCTTGCCTGTTTATAAATCCCTTCATGGTTTCACCCCTCCCTATCTCTCTAATCTCCTCCCTTCCTTAAGCACTTTGAGATGTATATACTCCTCCAAATCTGGCCTCTTGCTCATCCCCAAATTTGGAGCATCTACTATCAGCACTGTGCTTCCAGTTATTAAGCCCTTTCATTTTAGAATTCCTTCCCCAAACCTCCCTTCCTCTCTATTCCCCTTTAAGGAACTCCTTGCCAGACATTTGGTCATCTGCCCTAATATCTCCACATGTGGTAAGGCATCAATTTTTTTGTTAATGTTCCTGTAAGTCCCTTAGCATATTTAATAATGATGAAAAAATCTATAGGAATGCTTATCATTCAGTCAGTGCTAAACTCTTCAGGTTTGAGTGATTTATTTTATTTCTTTCAATTCATTTACTATATAGGTTGTTCTCATTGCAGTCTCCTCTCCAATGGGGAAGCAAACATGAGATGGGCAACCACTTAGTTGTACATCTGTGTTCAGGCATATTGTGACCATGAACTTCAAAGTGCTTGCCATTTCACTTTTGTTCTCCCTACTCTCAGCCTCCCACTCTGTTCCATTGAAACTCGATGGAAGTTCAAAGAACATCTGATCTTTCACTTCAGTATTTTAGTACCTTTCAGATTCAACAATTATCACACAACTACCACTCAGTTTTTAAATTTTACCATTTACATGTACAGCTCCTCCTTTCTGATCTGTTTAGTTAATTGTTCCATTACTAAATCATTTTGCCCATATTATTCTTTTTTGTAATTAATCACTCCTGCCCTCACTTTGTCATGAGCTTTACTTCTTCCATTCCCCCACTCCACTACCCATAACTCTGCTTCTCCCATGTTCTATTTTAAAGATTAAGACTCTGACTTTCTGCTGTTCTGGCAAAATGTTAGCACTCTCTCTCCCCAGACACAGGATATCTAGCATTTTCCACTCTTCCACTGAAGCACCTCTTCTGGATGGCGCTTGGAGACCATACAACAAATGATCACCTGCACTAAAGCATCATCCCTGGCACTAAATGCTTTATGTAGTTGCAATTCACCATCCATTAAGCCAATGCAGATTCATTGACAATACTATGCCTCAGAATCAGAAGGACGTGGGTTCCAGCGCCACTCCAGAAAATTTAGCACATTAAGCTAACAGGCCAGAGCCACAAGAGACTGTAAATGCTGGAATCTGGAGCAACAAACAATCTACTGGAGGAACTCAATGGGTCGAGCAGCACCTGTTGGGGAGGGAGATGTTGACAATTCCCCCCCAACAGAAGATCCTCGACCCACTGAGTTCCTCCAGCAGTTTGTTTGTTGCTCCAGGCTAACATACCAGTTCAGTACAGAGACAATGCTCCACTGCCAGAGTTAATAACTTCTCAAATAAGTTGCTAAATTAAGCTTCTATCTACCCTCTGTTGAATTTCAAAGTTACAAAAGCATTACAAGGAAGAATGAGTTTCTTTTGTTATCCTATTCAATTATTTTCCATCAACCAATAATACCAATATTTGTCCCTCAAGAAACACCACCAGAAACGGTGTAATACATTTGTCTTACTACCATGCACAAAATGGCAGCCATAGTTTCTTACATCACAAGATTTACTATTTCATGAACAACAAAGCATGCTGAAGCCCAGGTATTATGATGGTGACACATGGAAGAGAATTGCAAACATTTAGGCTCAGTGGCTTGTTTTTGGATTCAACGTGGTCCAAATTTACCTGTAAGAAGCACAAACATACTACTATCACTGTGAAATAACATCCATAATAATATCAGTCTATATGCTGACAATTAAATCACAGCATATTTTATTCCACTTCAGCATTCTTATTATTCTATTAGATGACATTAGCAAGTGAACAAAGTGAGACTCTTTAAAAGAAAAACAAAGAATATATCTTTAGCAAAATCTACAAAGAAGCCACAGTCCATACCATTAATGCTATTTATGCTAGGACACAATTTCTATTGTTATCTGTTTATCATTTGTGGTTTTCTCAAATGGTGCTTTGTAGCTAGCAATTAAATGCAATTTCTCTTTAATGAATCATTTAAAGATGTCTTGCTATGTTTTTCCACATTCAGCTGGTGAGCTGCCTTCTCTGACCCTTTATTTCATTTGCAAGGTTTTTGAGAAACAGGAGAACGCATCTGCAGCTCATTTTCTACAATGAGTTTAACATCTCTGTTCATAAAATGGGTCTTTCTCTGCCATGTTCAAGAATTTTCAAAACAGGTCTCTGACTGTAATTACAATCCAATGATTTGGAAAGTTTAAATACCTCGATAATGGTTTATGTTTTGATTGTTGTGTTTGGTTACTTCCATGTTGCTTTTAATCAATATTGCACTAAATTGGTCTCACGTGAAACTAAGCACATTCTGAAGGTTAAAATACTCTCATTCACTAAGTTACTGCTCTGAAATTACACCTTCCTTTGGTTTTGTGGTATTTCTACTTTTCAATAGCTATAACTAATTGAGTACCATCAGAAAAGTTGAAATTCCATTTTTTTCAGATCAAGGTAATCTTTTATTGTTTGGGGATTAATTCCAAAATATTAGCATATTCTTAAGTTTTCTTGATTCTCTGCATCTAATTTGGTTAATATCTCTACTTGAAGAAAGGCTGGAATTGCAAAACAGCCCAAGACCATTTTTTTTTTAAAAAAAGACCTGTAACTAACCTTAGATATTAAGAATGCCTCCAAATTGTTCTCAACTTGTACTTAATAGGTTAGCTGAGCGAGTAGTAGTATAGAAATGCAGTTTGTATAAATTCAAACTCTGTGCAATTTACAAATTTGTAAATGTCAGATTAAAATTCAAAATAAGTGATATACAAATTTAGATAGTTCATAGAAAATAATTCACAGTAACAAAAGTTAATTTACAACAACAGCAGAGGCCTGAAGAAAATTTGGAAATCCAGTAAACAGTTCAATGGAAAAGTTTTGTGCAACACAGGCAATAAAATACCGTAATTGTGATGGATATGGCTCACTTTAATTAAAGATGTACCAGCAGCTTTAAGCATGCAAACATCCTGTAGTGTTAAAAAGGAGAAAATTAGGTAAGCAATTTCTGTGAAGCAGCAGCAAGTTTACAAAATTGTTATTATAATTTCCACAGTAATACACATTTCCACATTAGAGTGGTCATAGTGTTTCTGTACTGAGGTGGTGATTAGGGTTGTGCAGGTTGGTTGAAGAACCATATGGTTGAAGGGAAGTAGCTGTTCTTGAACATGGTGTGGGACTTCAGGCTTCTGTACCTCCTGCCTGATGGTAGCTGCAAGAAGATGGCATAGCCTGGATAGTGGGGGTCTTTGATGATAGATGATGTAGGTCTATCTATTGTCCAGGTAACAATTTTATTCGCTCTGAGGAAAAACTTTTCTTTTACTGGAAATGGTTTAATTTGGGAGCAAATCTCCAGCGTAGTTTTGGTCACCTTCTTTACGTATCCATCCACTAATTCACAGATCTTCTCAGAAACAGGCAAAAAGCAAAGTTCAGGAGTTGGTCTCAACAAGATCTTGAACTTTGTGAGGGCTATCCTCGAGCAGCAGGCTCAACAAAAGGAGATGCAATCTGCATCTCCCCACACTTGCAGGGTCAGGAATTGGAGCCTAGCCTTGTTTCACCATGTTGGTTCTTGTCCAAGTGACTTGGGGTGTGCAGTTTATAGTCTTCTGGTTGGTCCATTTTTTTCTGCAGCTTGCATGAAGCAAAATCGCCCCAATGCCCATAACGACCCTTTCTTCAAAGTCTATCAGTTGTGCCTGTCACAACTCCTCATAGGCAATTACAGAGGAAGTGCTGGCTGCTGAATATGTACAAATAATGGGTATTCCTATTTATATAATCACTACTATTCTCCCTCTGCATCTACATAAAACCTGACCTTGGGTTTTTTATTTTGTTAGTGTTAAAATGAATATAAATCAAAGCAGAAGTCACTTGGATTTTAAATATAGTTTTACAGATCTATTTCAATAGCTTACAATTATAACACTCCCCGTGACAGGTTTCAGAGAACCATTTATCACAGAGTAATACAGCACAGAAAAAGGTTGTATAAGAGCCATGTCCAAATTACTGTTGAAGAGAATATCTTGACTGAAATTTTAAAAGTAGGGAAGGATTTAAAGATATAGTTTGTATTGCTGAAGCAATAGCCTTGTATTATGAAGTGGACAGCAGACCCAAAGTTGTAAGGGGTGCAAGAAAGGAAACAGGGTTAAAAGAACCACTTAGGTTAAGGCACTAAAATCTGACAAGAGAAATTAATTCTTTGCAACACAGAAATCTTGTATGAAAATCCACAGCTTGTACATAATAAAGAAAAAGATTGCAACATTCTGAATCAGCCGTAGTTTGTAGAAGGTGGAAGATATACCCCAATCTTACAGAAATTAAGTCTGATGGTGATAACAAGCTTGGTGACAAGTGGGGATGGTAGGAGTGAAGGTTGGTGACGATACAAAAAGTAGTGGGAGGTGAATTATAACACAATAGATACAAAAAAGTAATTTGGAAACACTCCCAAATTTAGCATCAATGCAACTAACCCTAGGTGGCAGTGAGGGAAATTAGTGGAATTAAAGGCACAAGAAGATTCAAGCCTGTGCTTAACAAGACAAAAACTGACTCTGTTAAATTCCTTGCTAGTCAACTATTGAAAATTAAAGCTATATGCATACATACGAAATCTGATCTGTGCTTTCATTGATACCACAACTAGTTATCATTTAGAAAATTAAAAGGATTGAACAAGAACAACCCAGGGGGTGCACGTGCAGTGAAAATGAGAGCACGGTAGAGGAAACCTGATACAATATGGTATTAACAGCAAGGGGAACGGGACAAGGAGGGCGGGAGCTCAGCAATCAGATGGAGTAAAAAAATAATTAAAATTGTTTTCAGTGCATTGTACGTGCTAAAGTAATAAAGCCTACTGAGGCAGACAAAAATCTGGAGAACTGAAAACCTCCCAAATACAAAGTTTCGGGGGTGGGGGGGAGGGTGGTGGTGGTGGGGGGAGGTCAGTGAATAGAAGTCTGGGTGAGTGCCAAGGGAATTGAAAACAGAACAAAACTAAAAAAGCCTGAAGCTGGAAAGTTAATCAGAGGTTATCTGGCATAGAGAGTTCAAAAGGTAACTTTGTGTTGGTAATTTATGAATTGAAGGTTACAGGGTGCCTGGTGGCCAGAAGAGTTGACTGATATTTAAAAATGAAAAAAAAACAGTTGACAGACCAAGAAAATAGCCACAACAGAGATCACTTTGAAAAAGAACATTTTCCATGAAATATTTGTTTTAAATTGGAACATCCCAGTAAAATTATATAGCATACATTGTAATTGAATTACATTGTATGAACTTTTTCCTATAAAAAGAGGTCAACACAGTAATTTGAAGCAAAGATTTGAGAAAACTACCACCACGGGTCATATTTTGAAACGTAATTAAATACAAAGCCTCAGTCTATCAATGTCCTCTTGGTGCATTGACATAGTACAGTAAAAAAAGGTCACATTATCAAGAGTTGCTGCCTAAACTTGTTGCAAACGCCTTTCATTTACAAGGAGTCCTAGTTTCTTCATGATAAGGAAACTTATTCCCTTGAGTTGCACTGTGAGATACTGTTTCAACCTCACGTAAAAAGGGTATTTACGATAACCAAAGCAGTAGCAATCAAATTCCAAACAATGGTAGTTTTCAAATTTTTGTTTGAGAGAATTCCTGAAAATACTGACATGTTCCTAAGAGACTCCCTGCAAATATTGATTTACTCCCAAGGATTCTGTCCTCTCAAAAGTAATACTAGTTATCCATAGGCAAACATTGATTTTCTTTTTAAAAATTCTACAATGACAAAAATAAAATGCTAGCATGGTAAACACAACTATGGCCCCTCTGGGATTCCCTGCCAATCCCCTAGAATGTCTTTGCAGGGCTCTCATTATCAGGGACATCATTTTGAAAAATATGTTCCAGAACATTTACAGAATTAAAATCCATAGATTCATCAATCTAGAGCTGAAAAATTGAACATGATTTTGACATCAGTAAGATATAATCAAGCAAGAATTTGAGAAGGTATTGGAAGCTACAATGAATCGTGTTTAGAAACTACTTCAACCAGTCTTTTGGGTTTTCCTTTATGCAATTCATTACCTTTTCATTTTCACCAGATAACTTCAACAAACACATTTGGTACATACTCTTCCAAAAGGATGTGCAAATTACAATCCACAAGCAACAGCCCCCAATTTTCTCGTGTTTATTGCTTATTTTCTGCTTTATATTATTTGAATTTTATGCCCCTGGTGATTTGGAAAGGACCCGTTCTTTTTGCTGTCTCTCATTGGTAAGTAAATCCTCGGATAGAATACCAAGATCTATATTAGCAATGTGAGATGCATAAATTAATGTGAACATCATTCGAAATGTTACACGTGGCTTGAAGGTTTCACAGCAAGCATTAAGAATAAATACTTGGGTACTTTCGTTCCACAGCCTGGTATCTCCAAGGCTCAACAGATGTCTTATGGCAGTAGAAAGTACAATTAGTCATGAAGCATTGTGCATTTTTAAGGAAATCTGCAATTCACTTTTCATTAGTAAAATTTACATTGTTCAATAGAAGAACCTTTGCCATCATTTTAAGTAACCACAGTGGAGGTGAACAGAGGAGATGTGGAGATGAGATGATGGGTGCAACACAAGTGAAAAGCTGAACTATTAATGAGACAACAATCACAACATTCAGATCATGGAAAACATTACCATTCATGGCACTAAATTTCACTGCACAACTCTGAAAGGCTTCAATAGATTTGAAAATGATAAGCTAGTCATTGTAACAGTGAGCCATCAGAAATAAAGTATATAGTGCCATTAAATAAGTTACAGATGACAAAACACCAGCAACTAGTTTTGCTACATTGCTGTTAACTACAATATGAATATTGGAGATGGTTTCATCTCTGCAATGCTTTCTTGCCAGAAAAGATGCCAAGGAAGAGGAGGCTGAAGAGAAAAAAGTTCAGGGTCAGGCAAGAAAGGAGAAAAATTGCAAATGGATCTATCCTAATGTCCAAACAAACTCCAACAAAACATTTGTGTTGTACTGCTTTTTGAAAAGTTGTTCTTATCCACATCTTTGAATTTGCATAATTAGCTATTGTTCAATCCCCACCTTTGCAGTCTATTCCATTAATATAAAACCCACAAAATTATGCTTAAATTGTATTTCCATTCTCCCTCTTCCACATTTAGCACAAAGCCCCTTTGTTGTTGAATCAATAAGCATGTTAAATATACTAATCATGCAAATTTGCAATCTCAATCTGCTACCCAAATCGTATTGAAGTAGGATTTGAGTATGCCTGCACTAGTATCCATGCAACTGGGATTCTCTAGATAGAAGAAGAAGAAACATTGGGATTGGCCAGCAATCAGCTCAAATTCTTGAAGATATGGCTAAAAAAATCTTTCAGATGCAAAGAAAGTTATAATTTTCAGGATACCCCATAGATTTATGATCATAAATTGGCAAGGATACTGACTTTTTCAAATTCAGTGGGTCATAATTTTTGCACCTTGCAGTCATGGTGGTCGACAATTAAAAAGCTAACAGGAGGAGATGGCTCCAGAAACACAGGGTCCATCACAAGTGCTAAAAACAAGCCACAATTATTATCAACAATGTGCAGTCAGAAGTGCCAAATAGATAATCCACCTCAACTACCTTGCGAGATCCGTATCATCAATGAAGCTGTGCTTCAACAAATTTGATTCACTCTAGGTAATAGCTAGAAACAGCTGAGAACTCTAGATACAGCAAAGGCTATCGGACTGACAACATCCTAGCCACAATACTGAAGACCCGCACCAAGGTGTTCCAGTACAGTTACAACATTGATATCCAAGAAATGGATGTCATTCCTGTTTTCCTGTTCGCAAAAATGACAAATCCAATATGGCTAATTATCACTTAGTCTTCTCAATCACTGTCGACGGCACAATCAAGCAGCCCTAACTCACCATTGACCAGGTTGGGTTTCATCAGATCAATTCTGCTCCAAGCTTTGGTCCAAAAAATAGGATTCCAGAGATGAGAGTGAGAGCCCTGATAAAGCCGAAGTCTACGTACATAAAGGGGAAAACACTCTGAAGAAAGTTGGCTGTGGTTGTTGGTGGCCAATTATCCCAGTCCAGAACATTACTGCAAAGTTTCTTCGGGTGGTCTTCAAGGACCAATCATCTTCAGCTGCTTCAAATATTGATTTTGCTTCTATCATAAACTCAGCAATGGGAATATTTGCTGATGTATGCGCAATTTTTAATTCCTTCTGCAACTCCTCAACAAATAAAGCAGTCCATACAGCAAGACCCAGAAAATGGAGGCAGCACTTTGGCGCAACTAGTAGAGCCACTGTCCCACAGTGCCAGAGTCCAGAGTCCAATCCTGACCTCAGATGCTGTCTGTGTGGAGTTGACACATTCTCCTGGTGACCAACTGGGTTTCCTCCAACATCCCAAAGACATGAGAGTTAATTGGCCACTGTAAATTGCCCCGTGTGTAGGCGAGTGATAGAATCTGGAAGATGATGTGAACGTGGGGGAGAATAAACATGGGATTAACATAGGATTTTAGTAGATGAGTGGTTGATGGTTGGCGCAGACTCAGTTCGTTATGGTCTGCAACTTAAAGAGAGCGTTTCTTCTGTCAAGACCCAAGCCATTTAAGTGAAAATTAAGCAACAGTAATTGCAGTAAATTTTGAGATGGTCCGCTAAGTTAGTTCTTTCCTTGTTGATCCAGCACCAATTTTTTAATCACTTCAGAAACATAATTTGTAGATCAACCTTTGATAACACAGATTAGGAACAAGCATTTGGGAGACCAGCGGGATGGGTTTGCTGTCTGCTGCAGATCTCTTGGCGTCTTCTGCTGTATAGGAACTCAGGTTGCAATAATACCTGAATGGTTGAGTTAAACACATTGGTTTAACTACACATTGTCATTGACTGGCCTATGTTTTCATTTAAATATATTTCTGGTCAGCTGCATTTCCAACTTGCTAACTGTCTGGATTACAAACAGTTCTCAGGAACTAAACCCTGTTGTAAGCTGGGGAGGATTTGTAAAGGGATAAGGAGAGCACTGGGAATTCTTGGTTGCATTGCATAGATGACCATCACAAGTTTGGGCACATGGAAGGAAAGAAGAGATAAAATTCAGACTGAGGACACAGACAAGTAAAGTTTGGATGGAATAATGACAGTGAAAGACCAGAAAAAGTAGTCGTGTACAAATGGGGTAGGTTGCATGAGTGGACAGAGAGGAGGTAGTGATGGCTGTATTGGAAAGGGGGCATAGAAAAGCAAGTCTAGTAGTAATAAGGAAAGGGTGGAAACAATCCCTGAGAAAATAATGTGTTTTGCATACAAGGAAGTGAGTACGAAGATTGCAGGCCATATCAGGGAGTAATACCACACTGTTTCAGTGAACTTGACACACTGTCAACAACAAGGAACAAACACAACTGACCTCAGTGTTGCTGCACCAAATGTCATACAGTAGCTTCTCTAACATGAACAGTCAATTTAACCTTGCATGATTAACAAAGACAATTATACATCAGTCTCTAGAATAATTTTCTTGTGCCAGAAAGTCAGTTACAAAGTTAAATGAAATTTGAAAATTCCCAAAACTTGATGAAATTTGTATGCTCAAAGAACACTGGAAAAAATCCTGCAACACAATAATCTGGAAGGTATTATTAAGTTCTTTAATGGTGTGTAAATCAGTAATGTTCTAGTTAAATAATGAAATAAAACAGGTACTGCAGTGTGCCTTCACGTAGCTTTGTTTGAAAGACAAGATAGGTTGAGAATGCACTAAAGTCACAACTTAGAACAGAAGCCATGTAAATCAAGAGATTCCTGGAGGGTGCCTTTTTAGGGGTTTTACTCTGTTATTTTCATAAATTGTAAGCTATATCTGACCTAGGCCAGACAAACATTAACAAAAGATTAATTTTTGAGGTAATTCGAAGGTAAAATACTTCCGCAGCCAGAAATTAAAGAAAGCTGATCTACTAAATGCAGATGAAACATAATGAAACAACCTAAATCTTTGCTATCCATTGGGTAATTGATGATAATGTGAATCATAAGTAATAAATCTACTGAATTCAATCACATAAAAGAATAAAGTTAGGGAAAACTCAACATTTCTGTGTACACTCTTGTGTTCCAGCCCCTTAAACATGTTACATGGGGGAAAATGTAAGAGAAAGCAATGAAAATATAACATACAAAAGCACTCTCCACAGTACACACCTTTTCTATGCAGCCATAATTTTCCTTTTTGAACAAAGAATGTTTGACTTCTTGAGTAAAGGAAGTTGCCTCTGGCTAATGCTGGGCTGCACTGTCAGTATCTGAGTGCACCAGATGTCTGCAATGGTCAAAACAACATGTTCTGCTGTGGTGCATATTAGCTCCAGCCTATCACTCTGCAATGCACTGCTTCTACAATGAGGCAGACTTAGAGCAGGCATAGCAACAGCCGAGCAACCTGATTGGCTGGCAGCAATACGAAACCCACAGTGTCAAACTCTGCTATAGTTTCCTGTCTGTTCAGTAGCAGCCAGTACTTCCCTGCTCACAGCTGCAATCAGACAAATTAAAGTTCAGAGTACAACAGCAGCTTATTACACTGGCAATGGTAGGACTGAGTCGGTAATATATAACATACCTGCTTTGCCCATATATATACACACACACACACACACACTCAGTAACTTTAAATACAGTTTATTACTTCAGTACGGTTTATAAAGAAATGTTACAAAATTCTTACTCAATCATGAAAATTAACACTGCCAATATAAAAGTAATCAGAAAAGTTTAATGGGTATGTCATGAGACTAAATCTTGTTAAACATAATATTTTTAAATGAAGAAAAAGCTTCCTTCTGCCACTTTCCTTGTGCTGCTAATCAGCTGCCTTCAAATGCAAAGTGGATGCTTCTTTAAACCAGTCACCAAAGCTAATCAATTACCAACTGGTTGGAGTGGCACAGTGCTCTACTCAGAAGAAATAACTGATGATTCATTTTCTTTCTTGCACACATGCATGAACCTCTTTTAATATCAATTAAGATGCTTCTGTCTATCATTAGAATAACCCATCCTCCAATCTCAAATACAGGCTCAATTAGGAAAACTGATGAAGTTGACAAAACACCTTCAGAAATAAAATTTAGGACCTAAAATTAATCCTACATTTTCACAAGAGGCAAAGAAATATGGCACACAGAAATGATTAATGCCGTAATCTAATCATGGTGCAAGTGATGAATGTAAACCAGTCAGTAGAAAGGATCTTGAATTGTTCTGAGTTTTACAATACTATGCTTTCAATCTGGAATTTCAGTTCAAAGCCACTAGACACCAATGGGATTAAGAATCTTCTGTTGCTTGTAAACATCTTATCAAGAGCATACCTGGTGGTACAAATTTATTGATCTTATAGATGAACCATACAGGGGAAAAAAA
Organism: Pristis pectinata; assembly: GCF_009764475.1. Taxonomy (NCBI): domain Eukaryota; kingdom Metazoa; phylum Chordata; class Chondrichthyes; order Rhinopristiformes; family Pristidae; genus Pristis; species Pristis pectinata. The sequence goes on from NC_067432.1 coordinate 15,251,149, forward strand.
AACTTGGGTTGAATCACAGGGCTGTGCCAATTTAGTTGGAGACAATTAAAAAGTTGCCTTTGGACTGTGGAAGACAAAACAAAACATACAACTCAGATTTTCCCTTGATACTGTGTATACATGAATGTCAGAATAAGCACTGGTTACAATATTCTGCACTATAACATTCAGTATCAAGATTTATTTGAATAATGGCCATCTATGGAAAGTATCAAATAGTACTTGGTGCCCTTTAAATTACAATGAATAATGAGGTGGGAAGTCAGTAAGCAAAAAAGTGAATGCAAACTGAGCTTTGATCCTCTTGAAACATGCCCAAAACATATATGCACCAGAAAACTGACAATAGACAGTATGGCAATTGGAAATTTCAAACAGCCAGTAGATTGTATAATGAAGACAAATTAATTGTATTTATGCATGATACTCATGATCCCTGCTCTACTTTATGCATCTGAGATCTGGACCACAAACAGCAGACATATCAAGGCCCTGAAAAGATGCTACCAACACCATTTCTGCAAAATCCTTAAGCTTACTGGAAGGATAAACAAACTACCAGTGTCCTCTCCCAGACCAACTCGGTTGGCTCTGCTGTGCAGGCCCTGCCATTAAGCATGTCCAACAGCAGTCTCTTGAAACAGATTATTCCAAGCTCTGACATGCAAAAAGATTACCAGACAGAGAAAGGGAAAGATTAAGGAATTTGCTCAAAACCTTCTAAAGAAAAATGCAACATTCTCGCTGAATCCTGGCAATTCACATGCAATGATTGCTCAAAATGGAGAAGACTTTGATGTGATATTAGGGACCTGAAGTTAATGCATCAGGAGTACATAGAGGCCCACCGTAAACAGCAGAAGGAATGCACCACTTTGCAAACTAATGTCAGTAACCCTGCCCCATGTGTAAGCAAGACTGCAGTTCGCTTGTTGACCTCATCAGTTGCCCCAGAAAACTGGAGTGAACGCAAGTGATCCTTGATCCCGAGCGACTGGATAAGAACAAGGTGGTCTGGGACTACATGAAGGCAACAGCTTTGAGAAAAATTACTCCATTTTCTTACCTTCATTAGTAATTGTTTTAAGTAAGCTAGTTAACTGATTGACATCATTCAGACTCTGTGAGAAGATTACTTACTGCCTTGTACAAAACGCAAGTTGTCCACAGGTCTGGAATGCACCACGATGTTACTGCAATTTGGCAAAGGTACTAACAGGGAAAAACATTTGAACTAAATATGCTAATTCACTCACAAAGAAGAAAACATGGAAACGACTAATGAGTGAGTGCACAGGAAAAAAAATACACAACTCATTTCCAAATTTTAAAACTTAGTATTCGACAAAAGAAACAGTAGATGCCAGGTCAAAACAAAAATTATTAAATCAAATGGCCATAATTTTCCATCAGAATGTTTTAAAATCTTTGAAGTCAACTAAATCTTAAACCAAAACTGTTCTGTGGAAGCACAGTGCAACATGGAAGTCACATGTAAATGGATGAATCCAGTTTAATTGGCGATTTAATTTTCAGATCAAAGAACTTGCAGTACCAATCTGACAATGAAAATTTTAATTCATCAGAAGAACAACTATCAGCTGTATAGCTGAAGACTTAAAAAAAAGAGATGTAGAAACATCATTAAAGTCTTCAGAGGAAATATTTGCTTGATGTTATCAGTTTACAAAGTTAAACATAATATTCAATATGACATTTTACATCATGGAACTGGTGTTATGGATTAGGTTACTATTGGGGAATCTCCCTTTAAGACATAGCACAGTAGTGTGTGTGTGGCGTGCTGACGGCAACAGGAGATAAGGACACGATGACGTTGTTTGGGAGAGAGAGAGGGAGATATGTATAATCTCGGATGCCTTTCGGGATGGCAGATACCTTGGAACAAGGAATAGAGATCATCAATGATTGAGGTATTGTACAAGTTCCAAAGTGGAACATTTGGATTTCGTAATTACTCTCTATTTTCTCTCTACATTTCCTCTTCAGTCAACGGTGGTTTTGCAGAAGCTTTTGCTCACGTTTCACCTTACAGCTTGCTGAACTGAACATTGAGAACTATTCCTGGACTTGGAGTTTGGGAATTTGCCATACACACACTTTGAGTTTAATTTTTGGGGTTAATGTTTAAGATCTAACATTTTTACTTCTAACATTTTTACTTTTATTTTTCTTGTTATCATAAGTAGTTACTAATAAAATAGTTTTTGACACTTATACATGACTCGGTGTGTTTCTTTTGTTGCTGGTATGTGACAGTGGATGTTAGATGACCAATAAGATGTAGGAGCAGAATTAGGCCATTTGGCTCATTGAGTCTGCTCCACCATTCAATCATAACTGATTTTTAACCCATTACCCCTTACCAATTAAATGTTATCCAAATCTTAAGGGACAAAGTTAGATTACAAGTTTGATTGTGACATTAGGATTGCCTTATTATTGCAGGTAATGGAGTAAATGAGTGCAGCATCAAAACTTTTGATAAACTGTGATGCAGCCATTTCTGCCAGATGCCAATATGAAATATACTATGGTATGCCTTTAAACATGATTCTAAAAAAAAATAAATTTAGAGAAATATCAATGTTGGCTTAGTATTTCCAGTACAAATGTTCACAGGTTCCAATAAAAGGGGGCAAAAGAATAGGCTCTCTCATACCTCTCAGCTTTTACCTGGTGTTCTTCATCAACCTTGTTAGATTATGGCTATGTTTCATATAAGTAAGATCCCACATTCAGCAATGGGATGAATGACCAGTTAATTCACTCCGATTCTGGTGGTTCAGGAACATATAACTGCCAAGATACTATTTAAAAAAATCATCACTCTCAGTCAGCTACATTGGGCAGGCAAAGTTGCTCACATGCCTGACACCAAACTCTCAAAACAGACGCTTTATTCCAAGCTGTGTGGTGGGATGAGATGGAAAAAGAAAAAGATTAAAAGGATGTGCTCAAAACCTCCTTAAAGAAATGTAACATCCTCACCAACTCCTTGGAGCCAACACCCCACAAGCACCCAAAATGGAGAAGGAACATTCGGGATGGAATTGAGAACATCAAGGTTATGCATCATGCGCACAAAGCCCTGCCGAGGTGGGGGACGGAGTGCACGATTTCACAAACTATTTGCCCACCATCAGCCATCTCCCCCCCCCACCCCCGCAGAAGAGTCTGTGCTTTCCATATTGCCTTCATTAGCCACTTCCAAAACCACAAAACAGGAGTGGAGGAGGAAGGGAGAAATGAAAATGAATTAAAAGAGGGCAAGAAGTGAGAATGGGAAAGGACATACAACGGAGGGTATAAATGGAAAAACAGAGAATGGGGAGCAAATAGAGAGTGAAAGGGGGAAAACATAGGAAAAGGGGGAGAATGGGGGATGGGAAGGAGAAGACATGCATAAAGAGAAATTAGAGAGAGATTGTGATTGGAAGGAATTTACTTAACTGTTAATGACCTCAAACATCCTAAATGTTGTCCCTCTTAAGTCCAATCGATGCTTTATTAAACAAAATTAAACCTCCATTGCACTTTAACCAATGTCATAGGATATCTTAAACACGCAACTGAATAATTAGATGGGTTGCCAGTTTAAACACCTTGTCTAAAAAGCAACATCCCTGACAATGCAGTGCTTTAATGTGCTAAGAAATATCAACCCTGATTACAGGCTTAAATCCTTAAATGGGGCTTGAATCCACTGGGTTAGATTAGTTTTGAAGAAATTCTGGAAACTATTCAATGGTACTGACGACTTCACATGTAAGGATTAAGTAGCAGCAGTGAATTAGAATGTTCCCCCAGTCTTCAGTAATGCATTTTATCCGGTTCTTGAACACTCCGGACTTTATACAGATGTTATGTCATGCCACACTACTCAAAGCAACTTCAGAACTCTAGTGATTAAAAAATTGCGTGCATTTGTGGTCTCTCTCCATCCTGACCACAGCTTACAAACCAAGTTTAAGCAGGAAACCTAACATGCAAGGCAATATCAACACACCTCCATTTATCTACTAAATGGCTACTTTTACATTTGCTGAGTTCAGGTGCAATTCTGCCATATATGCTGAAAGCAAATGAAGCACAAAATGTGGTTAATATATTACTGAATTGAAGTTACTTTAATTGGAACTAGTTTATGGGAAAAATCCATTTGCAAGGAATAATTGTTCATGCACCCATTGATTCTTATTTCACTTAAAACATTACAGGAGCTGATGGGAAGAAAAGCTATGGGTTGTAATCTGTTGCAAATACTTATTTTACATTCTAGACAAGACTTCAGATTCCCATTTGCAAACACACTAGTGCATATCCCTCATTCCTTTAACAAAACTGCTATACTTGTAAACAAACCACCCAAATAGGAACATGTTGCTATCTTCCTGACCTTCACAGCACAATAATCTTCACAGCTGCCCAAACAGCAGGAAGTGACGTTATGATGACAGATACACAAAGTTGTTGCTAGGTGGTGAAAGCCATATCCTATTACATTGGGTTAATGCAAGTCTGAAGGCAGCTAGAATGACTAATACCACATGAAATACAAACACCAGATAAATAATCAAAGTTAAATCCGCTGTTGCTTCCATTTTAAAATTCAAAATAACATTAATCCAGTTTCACCAATTTGTTGTTGGTCCACAAGTAAACTGGGTACATGACCAAATGTAATTATTGCCACAAAAGGGTTGGCATGACCATACTTCTCTTGGCCAGAGGCACAGAGTCTGTTACAGTGCCCCACCTTTCAATTTTATTTTCCAAAACAAGTGCAGGATTCCTGTAAAACAGCACTCAACTCCTTGTAAACAAATACAAGGCATAACTCTGCAGATTAAACCTCGATGCTCTATCTATGTAAAATAGTTTAAGGATATATTAAACATTTGCTTTTGACAAGGTTATATTCCACAGAGTAACAAGTGCTAAAGTACAAATTCAATGTGTTAGCACCTGAAAAAACATCTCAACAAGATATACACTGGAATCAACTGGAATGAGATTTAAACACAGAAGTCTGAGTTACTTTTCTTTCAAAAAATGTACCTCTTTTTTTTAAAAGAAATAAACATTAAAGATTGAGCTGATCCTATATTAAGGTACCCTACAAACTACAGGCTCTTACACTGAATCTTAGAAGCTCCTGCTTAACTTTCTAAAAAAAGAACTGAAGAAAATACAACACTTCGGTCTGAAGTGCCCAACCCTGTTCCGTCTGCTTGCCACAACCCTTCCTGCCTTTTTTTAAAAAAATGAAAATGCTTTTCATGACTTCAGTTCCCCCACTTGGGTCTCAATTTTTTCCTCTTCCATCATGTACTGTATACACAATTTTACTCTGCTATGCAGAGGACATTTGGTCCCTTACACCTGCTCTACCATTCAATAAGATCATGGTTGATCTTGAACATCATAATGTGTACTTTTGTGAACATATAAGATTTATTAGTCACATGTACATCAAAACACACAGTGAAATGCATCTTTTGCGTAGTGTGTTCTGGGGGCAGCATATGCAAGTGTGGCCACACTTCCGGCACCAACATAGCATGCCCACAACTTCCCAACCCGTACGTCTTTGGAAATGTGGGAGGAAACCAGAAACCGAAGCACCCGGAGGAAACCCACGCAGACACAGGGAGAACATACAAACTCCTTACAAACAGCGGCAGATATACTTTGATATCTAAAAATCTATTGATCTCCTTTTGATTATACTCAGTGACTGTGCCTCCACGTCCCTACTTAGATAGAGAATACCAAAGATTCACTATTCTCTGGTAAAAAGATTTCTTCTCATCCCTGTGGTGAATGGCCAACACCATATTTTGAGACCATGACCTTTGGCTCCAGCGAGTGGAAATATCACCCTCACATCTACCCTATCAAGACCAATAAGACTGGTGTACATTTCAATGAAATCACTTCTCATACTTCGAAATTCTAGAGAGTTTATGCTCAGCCTGTTTAATCGTTCCTCATACATCAAACACACCAACCCAGCAATCAATCTGGTGAGCTTTCACTGTACCCCCTCATTTGCAAGCATATTCTTCCTTGGGTATGGACATCAGTATACAATTTTCCAGATACAGTTTCACCAAAATGTCTCTCTTCTTTGCCATTTCATCATTCCCTAATACAATTTATCCTGTCTCATGTCTGTAAGGGACCCTTATTAACTTTAGCTAATCCTTTCCTTTTTACATATAGAAGCCTTTAATGTCTGTTTTTATGTTTCTTGCTGGATTATACTTGCTCTTTTCATATCAACGATTAAGTCCACCTTTGCTAAATTCTGAAATTTTCTCATTCCCTTGCGCCTACTGCTTTCTTGGCAACATTATGAACTTTACCCTTTTACCTAAAAGTATCCTTTATTTTCCTTGATAGCCATGGCTGTACCACTTTTCCTCATTTTTTTTTGCCTTAACAAGGGATATATATTACTTGCAAACTACATATTAATTCTTTAAATGTTAGCTTAATAAGGAGTTCATACATATGAAGACAGTTATAGAACTGTTCTCTATTCTATAATGTTAACACTGTAATATTCTCATTATGGGTCTATTGGCTGAAGTGCAACCAATTATCACTACACTTTGTTACTCATTTTAAAAAAATGAGGAAAGTTGTATAATTGCAGGGATTATTTTGCTATTGGGCAGGTTGACACAGGACAAGTTGACTCTCTAACCAAGAGTCATCCAGCCAAGTGGAGCAGGCCACAAGTGATAGCTATGCCTCAGGAAGCATATCCTGAGGCCCAACCCTCACAACATCAATCTGGACTTTGACAGCTCACTGCAGTCAAAAGCTTTTGAACTGTTTTTAAATGCTTCTGATAATGTTACAATCGGTTAAACCTATTGAAATAATAACATCTTAAAATCCTGTAAATTAATGACAAACATCAGGATAAAGTAAAATAAAGAAAATAAGTAAACTATTTACCTTTATACGGAAGGTCAAAACAACATTCAAATGAATGGGCTTATGCTATCTTTGCCAGCACTCTCAGTGTAAAGGTGAAAGGCCAGATGCCAAGGGAATCTGGCCCCATGTGTGTGCTATGTCCAGCAGTAGGACAGAAGGTTTGGTGCACAGGCATCTTACTTACTTGGCAGGGGAGTCTCAATGATCGGCAGGCACGGTAGCGTAGCGGTTAGTGTAACGCTATTACAGCGCCAGCGACCTGGGTTCAATTCCAGCCACTGTCTGTAAAGAGTATGTACATTCTCCCCGTGTCTGTATGGGTTTCCTCCGGGTGCTCGGATTTCCTCCCACATGCCAAAGACGTACAGGTTAGGAAGTTGTGGGCATGCTATGTTGGCGCCAAAAGTGTGGCGACACTTGCGGGCTGCCCCCAGAACGCTCTACGCAAAAAAGGTGCACTTCACTGTGTGTTTCGATGTACATGTGACTAATGAAGAAATCTTATCTCTTTGACCAACCTCCCAGAATGAACCTACTGATCGTGTTCGATCTCCCAGAACTATTGAAAGCAATGGAGAAAGAGGACAATGAGAACTCTGCAAGGTCAAGTGACTGCCCAATGAGAGCTTAACCCATTGAAGCAGAGGTGGATCCTTGTGCTGATCTGTGAACTGATCTAACACCTCTTTCCAGCACATAATCTGCTCCATCACAATGGCTGTGGTGTCAAACCCCTCCAGGATGAGGGCAAGGTATTTGCAATGCTCTCAGCATGACAGTGAAGGATCTCTGCGAGGGCAACCCTTCAGTAGGGACCTCTTTATAATGAAGTTCCTAATGGAATGCTGCAAGTTCGAAGCCAAGGACACCTACTGCCTCCAGGACTTCCCAGTTAACAGATACTTCGATGTTAATTCATGCATGCTGTGGGATGGCAGAAGCTGCTACAGGAATTTTGGGAGAAGGGAAATAAAGCCCTAATGTCACCTTTCAAGGTGCAGCTGCTCTTTACCCTCCCCACGCAGAAGCAACATAGGGTTACTGTACACATTTAATCCACATGCTCCAGTCATAGATGTGCTGAATTTCCTGTCTCATTACATCAAGGGAGCAGGAAACTGCACCAACATTATTGATCTCCTTGGATCTGGACAAGTAAATACCTGGTCAAAGTCACGGTGAGGGTAGATGAAAAAGAGAGCCATCATCCACCTGCCCAGGCTGTTTGCAACTGGAGGTGGGTACGTAGTGTACACAGGACAACCCAGAGTGTGCTGTAGCTCTAATGAACCTGGGTACATGGCAGCTCAATGCAATGCAGTCATCTGCAAAATTTGCAAGCAGTAAGGATACCAGACCAAGAACTGCAAAGAAACTAAGTGCTACAACTTGTGTCAGGAAGCAGGCCACCTTTACAAACCCTGCCCCCAAACCCACCCATACCTACGCACATGCAATAAGAGGTGGAACTGGCAACGACCCCACTTAGAATGTGGATCACAGGGGGAGCTCTGTGATCCACAGCCTTAAGGAAGAGGATGGCTCAGTATCATCCTCAGATAGACATATAGAGGATCTGTACATACTTCTATGCTGGTCCGTATGGCAGAAAGGCCACAGACAAAACTTCCTGTCCTCTATTATGAAGGTATTAGATGACAGGAAACAGGAGTCTGGACCAGCCACTGACACTAAAGGAGTTGACTGCTCCATCTGTCGGCCTGAGTGGAATAAAATTCCCAGAAGCAATGGCTTACCAGCCCTGCCATACTTAGCTCTGTAGGAATGGATGGGCCCAGACCTGCTGAAAGTGTACAATGCTTGCTTCTGGCTGGCAGCATGTCAGAACCAGCGAGAAAGGACATCATCACCTTCATCTAGAAGCAAAGGGGGAGATGACAAACATCAGGAATCGGAGACCCATATCACCGTTGAATGTGAATTACAAGATCATCACCAATTGGGTTAAGTTGGTTATCGGACAGATGATCCACCTGGACCAAACCTGTGCTATACCTGTATGTGGACGACGTCACCATCTTCTGGTCGGACCCAAGGATCAGTCCACAGATTAATCAGCATCCGTAACCAGTTTGACATAGCATCAGGGGACAGAGTCAACTGCAGGGAGAGCAAGGCCATGATCTTCGGCAACTGACCCGACTGGGACGCTGTCTCCTTCACCGTCATCTGACTACCTGAAGATGCTTGGGATCTGGTTTGGAGGAGCTAAGGCGTGTAACAAAAATTGGTTGGAGTGGATAGCCAGGATTAAATGAAAATTGGGACTGTGGGGGTGGCTCTCTTTCTAGATGATGGGCAAGAACCTCGTCATCAGATGCAATGTGTTCTCCATGTTGCTGTGCTTGGCACAGGTGTGGCCCACAGACCGCTCCTCTGCCCATAACAGTCACCTGAGCCATCTTCTGTTTCATCTGGGGATCCAAGATGGAATGTGTCCAAAGAGGTGAGATGTACAACAGGGACAGGGAAGTGTACCTAACATTGCCCTCATCCTGATGGCCACCTTTGGGTGTGGCTGCACAGAACCGAAATGCAAACACCAATTGACACTACGTGCTAAGGTTCTACCTGTCACCGGTGATGCGAAGGATGGGCCTGGCCTCATTGCCCACAAGTGGTCCATTCAGTTGGACAATGCCACACTACCTGTCCTTCCTGGAAAAGTTCTGTCAGCACAGGACCTTCTGCAGGCACTGTGGGAGAAGAACACAATGGATAGTTTCCCAAGCAGACTGTCAAAGTCATTTGGCAGAATGCCTCATTGCCAGAACTCACCAACAAACATCAAGACTTTGCTTGGCTAGCAGTGAGAGGGGCCCTCTCTGTCAGATCATTCCTGCACAGTCAGAGACTCACTCCCAACACATGCTGCCCTCAATACTGCTGTAATGAGGATGAGACGATTGCCCATTTCTTTGTGGACTGTAGATTTGCAAAGAAGGTCTGGAAAAGGGTGCAATGGTCCTTGTCAACATTCATCCCAAGCAGCTGCATAACAGAGGACCTTCTGATCCACGGGCTATTCCCAGGAACTCATACTGAGACAAACATCAAGTGATGCTGGAAGATCATTAAATCAGTGAAAGACGCACGTTGGTCTTCCAGTATAACAAAATAGCTGTAAGGGGATACTGCAGGAGTACAGGTGCAGCTAATGCAAGGGCTTTATGGGGAAGGACTGCATTCTAAGGTCCTGCTGCCACTATATCCAGAGGGACTTAATACTTAATCCTGTGTAAAAATAGTCACAAACACTTGAAGTTTGTATCATGAGTGGCAATAATGCCTCATTCATAGAATGTGCTGACATGACACGTCAATAACACTATGAATGTATACACAGATCGGCAGCATGAATGTAAAGAAAGCCAAGTACTGTTTTTTTTATGTTTCTTGTATATATTGTTGTGAATATAGTTTATTTTTGAAATGAAAAAAAATCTGGACTCCAGCTCATCTGGAGCTCATCCAGCTCCAGCCATTTTTCTATGACAGGCACTGATGAACTGAACAGAAATATCAGTTATCTATAGAAGTGTTGGCTAAAAATAACCAAACTAACTCATTGATGTTAAGAAGATTAGTCAAGCTTGTACAAAAGGAAGTATCAGCAAGAATTTCCCCCATATACAGAGTTAGGCACGGCCAAAAACTCCTTTACAAACTCTCCAATCACAAACAGGAACTGCGACTTTAATGACATAGTAAATCTTCTTTGAGGTCTTTGAATGATACTATTAGTTTGTTATCGCCAAGGACACAAAGACTCAGATTTTACATTAGGGATAATTCTTGGGCTGTCAGTATACAACTTCATTATGGTGTAAACCAGACAGTTATTTCAAGCACAGTTTAGTGCAGAAAACCCAAAGTTGTTGTCTGATCGGTTTGTTCCTCCATGTTTCACATCATCAGTGCCAAAGAGTGTGAGGTTACAGTATTTGCTCACTACGTAATAAATGTTCCAGACAAAGTCAGGCTTGTGCACGATAATTTATTATATGTATTTGGCATTGTACGTCTTCATTATTGCCCAATAATATTTGTTTACACACGGTTTCATTCCATCAAATTTTAATTGTTGTTAGTGAAAAACACTTTTTTCTTTTATATCACTTTACTTTGTTTCTGTATATGATTTAACATTCATATCCTAATTTATACTTCCTTGTTTAGAGAGGCTCAGTGAGGATTCCTCTACCTGATTGGTTGAAGTGACACCTCTTGCCTGCCCTGTTCACACAGTTTCCCAGATCTCCTGTAGAGGGCGCAGAGCTGAAGTCTACAATTACACAGCCGATGAAAAGTCTGCGGGCAGCTGCAAGCATGATGTTCGTTCACCACCCACTCCAAAATCCCAGCCAGTTATATATCGCAGGACTTCAAACATTCAAAACTTTGCTGACCTTATCCTAACCCATTCACTTATCAACCTTGTGCCTACTGACATACACTAAATCCTGGACTATCAGTCTCAAACAACTGACAGCTGTCTCTATAAATACAAATAGACTCAAAGTCAGCTGTTCATTATTTCAAATGCATGGGATGCAACCACAGGTGGTAGAAAATACATGGTAAGAATGACTGTTAAAGGGCAAGAAATGCATGTGTGTAGTGGGGAACAGGGTGGAGGGAGCAAGGTACTTGTCCATTTTACTTTTTAAACAGAGTCACAGAATGTTAAGAGCACAGAAGGCAGCAATTTGGTCCATCAAACTTGCTTCATTTGTAAGAGCAAGTAAATTGGCTTCATTGCTCTTTCCCCAATGGGCATGCATTTTTTCTCTTTCAGGTATTTATATAATCCTTTTCCAAACAACATGATTTGTAAAAACAGTTTCAATCTTTCAGACAGTAAATTCCAACCATACCCAACCACTACATGAAGGTTTTCCTCTAAAACTTATTACTAACTATTCCGATAATTATCAGCTGAAAGACTCCTGCATTGCTCCAGTTGATTAAGACCAATGTTTCAGATAGATGCAGTCCAGCGACATCAGGTAGTGGACCCTCACAATGCAGGCCTTGTAGTCATGATGAGGACCACACTATCTATTCACAAACAATCAAGCAAATACTTCCTTGCTTACAGTAGTCCAGCCAAATACTGTGAATCAATGTGTCCACCATTAACAAGAAACACCCTTCGTTCAATCCAATTTCCCCAGCTCGTTGGATGTGAATACCACAGGGTTAGAATTTTTATATCTTACAACTCAAACTCTCAGCTCCAGCTCTGAACAAAATCAGAATCCCCACTTTGACAATCAGTGAAAATTACTGTGCAGAGCGCCCAGCACCTATGTTTGCTTTCAACGAGTATCACTTGAGGTTGTCTGGGGTGAAAAAAAAGAACAAGTTTTTGATGTAAAGCATGTAGTTGAGAAGAGAAATTTTATTATTTTCTTTTACATATCAGACTTTTTAAAAAAAATCCTTCAGTTCCTTTGAAAATTCAGTTGATGTTACCTGTAGGTCTGCCAACAAATGGCACTACAGTGAAGTGTACTCAGCTGGAACTGAAATATAAAACTATTGACATCTGTAGGGACTTTCAAAACAAAGGAGTGAATCGTCAGTTAACAAGGATTCTGTAAATCTTGCTGCCAAGAAAGAAAAATATGGGTGGAACACAGTAAATTACGAAAACTGTGCAACGGCAATACTTCCAGTTAAAGGGAGCCTGTTACTGCAGGCAGTCAATGATGATGCAAGAAGGATGAAACTATGGTTTACTTCCATATATAGTTCCGAGACCAATAGGAGGGTGCTTTTTAAACTGTCTCATTTTCGTTCAGTATAAGTGATCATCGCCGATGACAGTCTGACACGTCGCCAATATACATCACAGTTATTTTGAGTGACCGGACATTGAAGAACTAAACATACTGGATGGAAAGCAAAGCAAACCAGAGAAGTTTGCTTTCCTTTCCATCCAATTCCTGCCTAAACTTCTGATGGTCAAAGTTGCAGAGCTGGAATATATTCGCTGTAATGTGCAGCAAAAACTCACCTCGCACTCAAGTCTCTCGGCCCCCGGGACAGATTATAATCACCTTTTGAACAGAATCAGTGGAGATAGATGTACAAAATGCCCATTACCTCGGTCTGACTTCATGGTCGGCGGTGGCAGCCGGTCCCTCGGCCGCCGTCCGGCTTCCTCCGGAGTTGATGCAGCCGCCGAACCCGGCTCTTCCCGCAGTCCCAACTCCGAGCCTCAGGATAGGAGGGAGTGAAGGGTAAGGGGGGGCGGGGGAGAGGAGGGCGAGGTGTGAACTGACGAGCCCCCCCCCTCACTCCTCCCTCCCCCAGCGTCAGCCCCGGCGGCCCCCTCCTCGCCTCACCGCCGAGATGTCACCGGGGGCCACCCCCCCTCTCCCAGGGGTGGGAATCTCAGAGCGGTTAATGCGGTGCCGGGGAGGACGGTGTGTCAGTGCGGGGGGCACCTCCAGCGGCGACCTGCCCCCCTCCCCTCCTCCCCAGTCTCTGTCTGACGGACTGTCCCGACCCTCTTGTCACTTCGCCGCCTCCATGTTGTCAAAACACAACACTCTCCTCCCCCCGCCCGAAGCCCATCCCCCACCCCACCCCGGCCCAGCCCGCCGCGCGGTCACGTGTCCCAACACCCCCCCCCCCCCTTCTGACGTTGGCCTGCCTCACTTCCGCTCCTTTCGCCGGAGTCCTGGCCTCGTTGCCATGGTGACGGGCTCGGCGCACCCGGGGAGGAGGATCCGCCGCCGCCGTCGCCTCGGCAACTTGGAGAAAGTTTATTCCCTCCGCCTCCAAGGCGTTGTCGTTACTGTGCTGACTTTGATCACGGACCTGTCAGGGGTAAGGTCAATAACTTACGGGGCAAAGGTAACTGGTAGGAGGGATAAAGGCAGACTTGCATTTGCATGGCGCCTGGTGCGTCCCTTTCAGTCTCCCCAAAGCGCGTTGCAGCCGATGGAGAACTATCTGAAGAAGAAATGTTGGAAGCACAGAAGTCTATTTATAATTAGCTTCTTAAAATAGTTACAGAAAGAATGTAAGCATGTCATTAATTTATTCCTGGGAGCAAAGATTGTGAAACACGATTAGAGAAAATTTTGGAAAATATTTTCTGGATATGGGTTACAGAGGCAAAGTCATAATTACTGTACAGTCTTTGTTGTAGATGTGATCATATTTGTGAAGAATCTTTCTTGAAGAAACTTTGGAGAAACATTTTTGGAGAAATTTTGGAGAAAATGACCTCCCTGTGAACGCACTGCCGGCAGGGGTTGTGGGTGCAGATACATTAGGGACATTTAAGAGACTCTTAGATCGCCACATGAATGATAGAGAAATGGAGGGCTCTGTGGTAGCGAAGGGTTAGATAGATATTAGAACAGGATAAAATGTCAGCACAACATCGTGGGCTGAAGGGCCTGTACTGTGCTGTTATGTTTTATGAAAATAAGAACAAAAGAAGCAGGAGTCAGTCATTCGGCCCCTGGATCCTGCTCTGCCATTCAGTAAGATTGTGGCTGATCCAGCCTTGACTTCAACACCCCTTTCCTCTATCCCTCGACTCCCTTATTGTTCAAATGTCTGTCAGTCTCCACCTTGAATATATTCACCAACTCTGCCATCACAGCGCACTGGGGTTAAGAATTTCAAAGATTTATTGTACTACAAGTGAATAAATTCCTCGTCATCTACATCTTAAATGAGTGACCTCCTTATTCTAATCTCTGCTGCCTAATTCTTGATACCCCCACTGGAGGAAATCTCTGTTTATCCTCTCAGCAATCCTGTCAATCCCTCTCAGAATCATACAAGATTGCCCCACATTCTGTTTTTTTCCAATAAATATAGGACGAACCAGCTCAACCTTTCTTCATCCATCAACCTCTTCATCTCAGGAATTAACTTGATGAAACTTCTCTGCACTGCCATCAACGCAAATATATCATTCTTTAAATATGGAGACCAAAAGTGTGTATAATACTCCAGGTATGATCTCACCAGCACCCTGTAGAGTTGTCAAAATTTCCCAATTTTTATACTCCATGCCCCTCGTAATAAGGGCAGACATTCCCTTAGCCTTTTTGATAACTTGCTGTACCTTCATGCTAACTTTTTGTTTTTCATATATCAGAACTTCCAGATCCTTTATACTGCACCATTTTACATTTTCACTCTATTTTAAATAATAGTTTCCTTTTCATTTCTTCCTTTTATTGTGGATTGCCTTACATGTTCCCACCATTATACTCTACCTACCAATTTCTTGCCCACTCAGCTTAATTTACCTGTACCCCTTCCCAACCTCCTAACCCTTCTAACTTTCTATCTGGGCGGCACGGTAGCGTAGTGGTTAGCACGGCGCTATTACAGCGCCAGCGATCGGGGTTCGATTCCCGTCGCTGTCTGTAAGGAGTTTGTACATTCTTCCGTGTCTGCGTGGGTTTCCTCCGGGTGCTCTGGTTTCAACCCACATTCCAAAAATGTATGGGTAGGTTAATTTGGGTTTAAAATGGGCGGCGTGAACTCGTTGGGCTGGAAGGGCCTGTTACCACGTTGTAAATAAAAACAAAAATCTGCAGCATATTTGGCTATACTATATGCAAATGCATCAATATAGATTATAAATAGTTGAGTTGCCATCACTGATCCCCATGGCACCCCACTAGTTACTGATTATTAATCTGAAAATGACCAGTTTTTCCCGACTCTCTATATTCTATTAGTTATCCAATCCCCAACATTCTGCAGTCTTACCATGTGCAGTAACCTTATATGTGGCACTTTATCGAATGTCTTCTGGAAATGCAAATATAGTACACCTACTGTATGTTACATCCTCAAAGAATTCCAGCAAATTTGTCAAACACAGTTTGCCTTTCACAAAACTGTATTAATTCTGTTTTTGTTGTCTTATGGATTCATTAATGTCCCAATTACTAATAGATTCCAACATTTTCCCAATGATGGATGTTAGGCTAACTGCTCTACAGTTTCCTTGACTCTTGATGGACTCTTGACCACACAATTTACCATGTTATGACCTTGCACCTTATTGTCTACCTGCACTGCATTTTCTCTGTAGCTGTTGCACTTTATTCTGCATTCTGTTATTGTTTTACCTTCGACTACCTCAAAGCACTGTCTAAATGAATTGATCTGTATGAATGGTATGCAAGACAAGTTCTTCACTGTACCTCAGTACATGTGACAATAATAAACCAATTCCAATTCCTGCTTTCTGTTTCCTTCATTTCTTGAATAGTGGTTATATATTTGCTGTGGTCTTCCAATCTTCTAGGACCTCTTCAGAATCTAGGGAATTTTGATAGATTCCCTATCTCTGCAGCCTGCTTGTGCCTGTATTTCCACATGGAAATATTTTCTCCCCCGATCCAAAAGGTAAGATCCCCTTCTGCCTCCCCTAGCCCCACATGGATTCACTCATTTAGAGCAAGTTTGTACAAACAACAATACAGTCATTTTTAGTGCCTTAAGGTACAAATATTCTTTGCAATTGTGGTGTCTGTCAGAAGGGATAGATAGAGCCTAGATATCTCCTCAATTTCTGTGCTTTCATCTTTAGAGTGTAACATGAACCAGGAACTTTCAGTTTTAGAGGGAAAAGTAGTATCATAAAAGTGTGACACCATGATTAGAGGAATAATGAGGAAAAAGTCTTAATCAATTTAAAAATATCTGGGTGAACATTTTATTTGCTGTAACCCACTAGAGTACAGGCTGAGAGCTGGGAAGTGGAATAGGTATGAATTGCCCTTGCTTTTTGCCAACATATGCACACATTAGGCTGAAAAGCCTCCTACTGTGCTGTTATTTATGAGTTCCTTCTGAAAGATTTATGGAATTACAAAAACATTTAAAGCCTCCCAGTAGGAGGTGGTTTATTTCTGAGGCGGGTGGGTGATTCCATTAACAAGAGAAATTGGTGACAAAGGTGGAGGTGGAGGGAGTTAATCTTACCTTATGGATTGGGGGAGGGAATCTTAGCATTAGGAAATACAGGCATAAGCAGAAGTTGATTCAAAACTCTGAGCCCCAATCATTTCTGTATTGTATCTGATGCCAGTCCCATTACCAAATACCTATCAATACATATTAACCAACTCATTATGGAATGCTTGGAAAGAGTGGTCTTTCCATACCATGGGATCGAACAGCCAGTTTAGATATGATGGGCAGAATGCCCTCCTGTGTCATAGAGATTCCATGGTCCTTCAATCATCATCACCAGAACAAATGATCTGGTCATTATCACATTATTTGTGGGGCTACATTATAATAACGATTACTTTTCAAATGTAAAGTGCTGTGTGAATTGTTGAAAGAGATGTGAGAAGTGTAAGCATTTCTTTTGCTAATCTATCACCCTGTAGATACTTTACAAAAAAGAACTTTCACAAATTTTAACATTATTATTTTTGCATTATTAATCATCAGTTGATCTCCAGAACGGTTCCTCTTGTGAAATCAAGATAAAGCATTATCTTTGCTTGAGGCAGAGCTATAAATTAGGACTTAAATGAATTAGTGAATTGGTTCTGGCAAAGGCTCCAGGACCTGAGATGTTAACTATTTCTCTTTCTACTGGCAAAGGCTCCAGGACCTGAGATGTTAACTATTTCTCTTTCTACAGATGCTGCCCGACCTTTTTGAGTGTTTCCAGCATTTTCTTTTTTTTAAGTGTAGATTCCCAGCATCTGTAGGTTTTTAATTTTCAATGAATTAGTGGCATTTGCCCAGAAATTCATTCCTGGTCTGTAGCACCTAAAACGTGATATAGTAGCAACAGTATGATGTACTACTCTGCCCCTGAATTAAATTCACTGATGTTAATAGAATGAATTTGAGGCAGAGTACAATGTAGCATATACAGCATAGAAACAGCCTAGTCAGTCTAACCAGTCTATTCCAGCATTTGTGTTCCAGTGAAGCCTCTTTTGTCTTTATTTAATTCCATCAGCACAAGTCACCATTGTAATCTCTTTCACATGCTTTCTAGCTTCCCCTAAACACATTTATTGCATTTGTCAGAACTACTGCTTATAATGAATTCGACATTCTCAACGCTCTCAAGGTAAAGAAGTACCTTATAACTTCTTTCACTTTCTTGATCCCTACCAAAAACTATACTACTATAATGAATTTGAGTATATGTGAAGTCTTCTCTTATTTTGTTCCCTCCAATGAAAATAACCAAGCTTCTCCATTCTTTTCAGACACCTGAAGACTCTCATCCATGGTACCAATCTAGTGCAGGCTGTGGAGTCAGTGCAGGCTCTGGTCATCATTTCATTGCTGTTTGTGGATGTTTGTTGTGTGAAAATTAACTACCATGTTTCCTAAGTTTACAACAGTGACTGCATTTCATAAAATACTTCGTTGATTTTAAAATATTTTGGGACATCCCAAGGTTACAAAAGATAAGTCTGTGTTTAAATCTTTTCTGTATCTTCTCTATGGCCTGGACATTTTCTCTAAACTGAGGCACCTAGAATTGAACAAACCTCTCCAAATTTATCAAATCCAACTTCTTATCACATCAATTATTTATGACAATGTTGATAAGAAGTACATACAAATGTAAGATTTTCATTACATTGTAGAAAAAAACAAAAATCTCAGACAAGAGATGTGAGCAAATCATAAAGTTAATTCAATGAAAGTCTTTCTAATGGTAAAACCTAATGTTTTGCTTCAAGAATCAAGATACTAAACAGTGTGCAACAATCTACTGGAATGAACTTAGTAGGTCAAGCAGCATCTGTGGGGGGAAAAGAATTGTCGAAGTTTCTGGTTGAAACTCAGCATCTGGACTGAGAGTGGAGATGGCCAGTATGAAGAGGAGAGGGGGAGTAGTGGTATAGGAGCCCAAGGCAATTGGTGGATTGAGGAAGGATGAAAGATGACGGGCAGGTTGTGCCAGGTAGGGGGGGAGGGGTGGTGGAGTTGGGAGACAGTGGTAGACGGATAATAGATGGAGGCAGACAAAGAAAAAAAAGAGGCAGATAGAGTTATAGAGCGATACAGCACAGAAACAGGTCCTTCGGCCAACTCATCCATGCCAGCCAAGATGCCCATTTTCCTGCGTTTGACCCATATCCCTCTAAACCTTTCCTATCCATGTATCCGTCCAAATGTCTTTTGAACGTTGTTATCGTACCTGCCTCAACTACTTCTTCTGACAGCTTGTTCTGTATGTTGTTATGGACTCAGTGAAAGTCCCTTTAAGATAGAGAGTGTGTGTGTATGTGTGTGTGGGGCGTGCTTACGTCAATAGAAGATAAAGGACGTAATGACGTTGTTGAAGAAGTAAGAAGAAGAAGAAGAGAGAGAGAGAAGGGAGAGAGACACCAGCCTGCTTGTTTTCTCTATCGATGGATGAGAAACAATAACTGTGTTTGCCACTGAAATCCATGTATGGAAGTTGGAAGTAATCCGGTGGAGTTCACTTTGTTGCTGACCTGTAGAAGGAAACAGGTATTTGTATGTGGACGACCACGGTTCGGATGCTTTTCGGGGTGAGGAAGTCACTACCGAGTAAACACTGAAGTGTCGTTTGGGTTCTATCGTGGAACATTTGGATTTCGTATGTACTCTCTCTATGTTTTTCTACATCTACATCTTATCTTCAGACAACGGTGGTTGTTGAAGAAGCCCTTGCTCATGTTTCACCTTATGGCTTGCGGAACTGAACTTTAAGAACCATTCAGGAACTGGGAATTTTGGACTTTGTCACACACACACACGAAGAGTTTAGTTTTGGGGTTAACGTTCGAGGTTTAACATTTTTGAATTCTAACATACTAACATTTTTACTTTTATTTTACGTATTATCATAAGTAGTGATTAATAAAATAGTTTTTAACACTAAATCATGCTCAGTGTGTTTCTTTTGTTGCTGGTTCGTGACATCCTCTGTGTGAAGTTGCCTATCAGGTCTCTTTTGAACCTTTCCCCTCTCACTTTAAACTTATGCCCTTTATTTTTATCCTTTATCCTCTGTGTGAAGTTGCCTATCAGGTCTCTTTTGAACCTTTCCCCTCTCACTTTAAACTTATGTCCTTTATTTTTTCATCCCCTTTCCCTGGGAAAAAGACTGTACATTCATCCTATCTATGCCCCTTATGATTTTATACAGATCTGTAAGATCACCCCTCGGTCTCCTACGCTCCAAGGAATAAAGTCCTAGCCTGCCCAACCTCTCCCTATAACTCAGGCCCTCGACTCCTGACGACATTCTCATAAATCTTCATTGCACTATTTCCAGCTTAATGTCATCTTTCCTATAACAAGGTAACCAAAACTGTACTCAATACTCCAAGTGCAGCATCGCCAATATCTTGTACAACTGCAACATAACATCCCATCTCCTATACTCAGTGCCCTGACTGATGAAGGCCAGCATGCCAAATGCCTTCTTCACCACTCTGTCTGCCTGTGATGCTACTTTCAGGATACTATGTACTTGTACTCCTAGGTCCCTCTGTTTTACAATACTTCCAGACCCCTACCTTTCACTATGAGAGTCCTACCCTGGTTTGACTTCCCAAAATGCAACACTTAATACTTAACTGAATTGAGTGCCATTTCCCTTTCCTCAGACCAATTACCCAGCTGATCAAAATCTCCCTGTAATTTTTGATAACCTTCACTGTCTACGATACTGCCTATTTGAGAGTCATCGGAAAACTTGCCAATCATGCCTTGTACATTCTCATTCAAATCGCTTATATAAATGACAAACATCATTGGCACACCACTAGTCACATGACTGGAGTCCAAAAAAACAAACTTACACCATCACCCTCTGCTTCCTACCATCAAGCCAATCATATATCCACTTAGCTAGCTCTCCCTGTGTCCCATGCGATCTCACCTTCCAGGCCAGCCTTCCATGCAGAATCTTGTCAAAGGCCTTGCTAAAGTCCATGCAGACAACGTCCACCACTCTGCCCTCATCAATTCCCTTGGTTATCTCTTCAAAAAACTCGAACAGATTTGTGAGACATTCATTATCACTATCCCTAATCAGTCCTTGTCTATCCAATGTTGGTAGATCCTGTACCTTAGAATCTCCTCCAATAACCTACCCACCACTAATGTCAGGCTCACCGGCCTGTAGTTCCTTGGCTTGTCTTTGCAGCCCTTCTTAAATAACAGTCAACATTAGCTACCCTGCAGTCCTCTAGAACCTCACCTATGGCTAAAGATAATACAAGTATCTCTGCAGAGGCATCCGCTATTTCTTCCCTAGTTTCCCACAAGATCCAAGGATGCACTTCGCCAGGCCCTGGGGATTTATCCACCTTTATGTGCTTTACAGCTGCCAACATCTCCTCTTTGGTAATTCGTATATGGTCCAAGCCATCACAACTTATGTGCCTCAGTTTTATATCTTCCATGGTCTTCTTCACAGTAAAAACTGATGGTAAATATTCATCAAAAATCTCACCCATCCCTTGTGGCTCCATGCATAGATGGCCTAATCTTTAAGGGCACTTATTCTTCCCTTAACTACGCCTGTACTCTTAATATCCGTGTAGAATTTCTTAAGATTTTCCTTAACCTTGCCTGCCAGATCCATCTCATGCCCATTTTTGCTCTCCTGATTTCCCTCTTCTCTTATACTCATCAAGGGATTCGCTTGATCAATAAACACATGGATGGAGCAAGGTGAGGGGAGGGGAGGGTGAAGATTGGAGGCAGCTGCTGGAGGGAGATAAGCAGGAAAACAAAGGCCTACCAGTGCTGGAATCTGATGTAAAGGAGGTGATAATGGGAAAAATTAGGGGAGAGCTGAATGGCAGATGGAACCAGAACCAGATGGAGGGCAGGGGGAACACGTGGGTGAACTATGTGTGTGGTGCATGGATGGAACCAGGATGGGGAGGGGGACAAAGATGGGTGCAGGGAGGGAGGTGGGAAAGTGGAAAGGAGAGGTCGGGGGGAGGGGGAAAGTCTGAACCGTGGGGAGGGTTGCCTAAAACTGGAAAACTCAATGTTCGTACCACTGGGTTGTAGACTGCCGAGGTGGAATATGAGGTATTGTTCCTCTAGTTTTTGTTGGGATTGCCCTGGCAGGGAACAAGGCTGAGGATGGACAGGTTGGTATGGGAAGGGGAATTGAAAATGGCATGCAGTTGGGAGCTTGCGATGGCCATTGTAGACAGAGCATTGGTGCTCTGCAAAACAGTTGCCCAGTCTGCGCTTGGTCTCGCCAATATAAGGAGACCACTTTGGGAGCACCAAGTGGATGACTAAACAGTGTGTTGTTTGAAGTCCATAACTCAACTTCAACACATTGCAACATGAAGTGATTAAAGAGTCAATGGTCTTCATACCTGATGCTGCCCAACATCTTGTGCCCACCTGATTATGAAGCTGGTGTTAAGACTGAAGCAATACCACAGCCAGCTTCTCGAAACCATTGCATTGCATATAGTGTTATTCTGTATATTCTTTCTCAAACACTTCACAAACATGTTGAAATCATGTTTAAGCAGTGTAACTACCTTGGCATTACTGTATGTTATCTATTCATCTTCTTAATGGATCTATAATGTATTGTCCTCAACGATTAATCTTTACAATGAGGAGAGATTCTGGTTTAAGGAGATGTTTATGAAACCATCAGATTCCTGGAGCCTCCTCCACTCTGCTAATATTTCATTAGTCGTAATTCAATTTGCCAATCTGTTTTTAAGCTTTCCTCTATCTTCGTTCTTTGTCCAGATATTTTCTCACATCATGCTTCCTGTACATTATCAGTTCTGCCTTTTAACCATTTCCTGATTTTACCTTTCCAGCTGAGCATTCAATTATGTTTTGGCTTTAGCAGTTTTCCTTTGTTCTGTTTCTTCTTAAATGCTATTCATTTGTAGTACCTTATAGCCTCAACAGATGATTTTATACCTGAAATGTCATCAGTCATGTTTTCTTGCCAGATGGTGTTTGACCTGCAGTCTCCTGCATTTTCCACTTTTGTGTGAGCTTTTAATTTTAATATCAGGAGATCAGTCTCAGTGTTTAGTTTTCTGTGTTGGCACTACTGCATCCATTTCTCATATGTCAACAGTAACTTCATAAATTCATGAAAAAAATTTCATTCTGTTGTCATGATTGAAATTAGGTGAAAATTTAACTGCTGGCTCATAGAATTTGAACTAAACAAGTGCCAATGTAAAAGTGACATTTAATGAGCAAATCTATTTTCTGCCTGTAATAAATGTTTTTCTTTCTCTCTGTAGTTCGATGTTTTTATTAAGAGATGGCATTAAACTGAATGTGTCATAGAACTGTCAGATGGACAGTTGATATAAAAAAACCTATCATTCACTCCACTATCTTATCCTTCTCTATTTGCTGAAGCAAAGAATGTTAAAATTAAATGAGACTCATTCCAAATGAATGCAAGTATGTAAAATGGTGTATTGAAAGTTGATAAAGTTGGGATAATGACTTTCTAATGTATCTTTTTAATGTTGCAATCCAATAAAATGTTTAAGGTTTTCTCAGGGATCAAAAAGCCAAGAACTCTCTTGTTTGAAAGCCACATGCAAGCTTCCAATATGCTGTACCATGTACTAGTTGATGGGACAAAGGTCTTCAAGTGTGCTGTCCAAGTTCCTGTGCCCACCTGATGATGAAGTCACTGTCAAGTCTGGAGCAACATCACATATTTAATAAAATGAGATCTTGTTATCCCCCAGTTGTTTTTTTTTAAACCAATGGGCTGGTAAAAGTGGGCCTTTGGGAAATGTGATTTGGATTATGAGCTAAGTCGTTAGGAGTTTGGACATTTTGCCAGCTACATTTTCAAATGGAAGGCATTTCTTTGACCAAATATGAGTAAACAGCCAGACATTTCATTATTGTTAATTTTGCTCCTGAGGTCCCTGTGCAACAGTTGTTGGAAACATTTTGTTCAGTTCAATTTAAATATGTTGTTTTCCTTATGCTAATTGTGAAAGGAGACATTGAAGTCTTTACATTGGAGGCCAATTTTAGTGAAGTATGATTAATCCTCTATACTAGAGTTCAAGGATTAGCCCATCATAATTCACTGAAATTAACATACAATAACAATAAAAATAGTATCGTATGTATTGTGCAAAGAATATTTCCAGAACAAATATATATTTTACTAACTTAAAAAATTACTGTGGATGCTGGAAATCTGAAATGAAACTCATTTATTCTCACCTGTTTGCAAATATTATTATGTGGCAATGCATTTATCAGGATAATTGATGTCTTTTCCATATTTACAGGTCAGACAAATCAATAGAGAGATTCGAGGGCTATTTCCAAATAAATGCATTGCAGTTTTGTAATAGACTTAAACATTTTGTATTAATGTGCATCTCCGAAGTGAAAGTTGCAGGCTTAATAGGACCTACACTTTCAAAAGTGAACTCATAAATAAGGAGTGGCATTTTTGGAATATCACTTTATAGCGCCATTAGCAATGAAAACTGGCAAACAAGGTACAACTGCAGTGTAGTACAGTGATGTAAATTGCCATAGATCTTTTTCTTCCTTTTTAGGGTCATGTTTATTCACTGACAACAAGCTGAATAGCTTGCTACGGATGTACCACCCAACAAAATGGTTTTGTTCTGAGTGGTGCCCACAGTTATTATTGACCCTTATAGAAACTGCTCTGCAACTTAATTGAGACCTGGATGGGTGATACAAATTGTATTGTAAATTGCTGGTATACTCAGTCAGGAACTTGGTGTGAAGATTAATGGACAAATGAAACTAATCTTCAGGATTTTTTTCTTGAGTTGCTACATTCTCAGTTGCCATGAATATGGTTGTGAGCTGCTATGTCCATCTGCTGCAGTCCTTGTGGGATGATGCTCCCAACAGTTTAGTGGTTTGTCTGGCCACTACATAAGATATTAAGAATCATAACCTGAGATTGGAATTGACTAAGCTAGATCATGAAGGCCATTAATAAATAAACTAAGTGGGCTTTCCTTATGACATTGCAGGATTCTGATGGTACTAATCAATAATGAGCAAATTTATTGAATTGTTGAGATTGAATTTATGACCTTGGGCTACCTAATCCAGTATAATAATCACTACACCATTATTCCCAGTGGATTTCTTATCCGCAAGTTG
Source organism: Pristis pectinata (assembly GCF_009764475.1). Lineage (NCBI taxonomy): Eukaryota > Metazoa > Chordata > Chondrichthyes > Rhinopristiformes > Pristidae > Pristis > Pristis pectinata. Next base: position 15,276,295 of record NC_067432.1, read on the forward strand.
CTGACCTCAAGTCAGGATCAGCATCAAACTGAAAAGGGCAGCTGGAAAGTTGTATGCATGGCATTTATTTCAGTGCTAAATACATAATTTTTTTCCCCCCAGAGGAATAGGCAATTGTGATGATTTCCTTGTCAATTCTTGCCATTCTAGGAATTTGACCAGGCTGGAAATTGGTCTTGTGAATGGTTTGATTTCTGTTTCAGATGCACTTGGATTGATGCTATTCCCTGTGCAATGCTCTGAAAGAGAATTGCTCAGGAAGTTAAGTCACATTGCATTAAGTTACACTTGCTATTGGGCGTTCTGAGAACAACTATATATTAATTTTCCTTCTCCTTAAGTCACGGACTGAGATCCCTACAGAGGTAGGTTTTCTTATTTTCCTTTGCAGCTCCAACCTCCAAATACCCATTACAGCTCACTGACTCATTAATCTCTCCTCAACCTAGGCCCCAACCCTCCCCCTCCAATCACCAATTGCACTCTAAATGCTCAGATTCAATGATCTGGTCTCTGACCAACAAACCTTTGGTCCCAACAAACAAACACTGTGGACCACCTGGACTCAACCCTGGTCAAGATCTCTCCTTTTTGAATTCTGCAAAGGAATGCAGTGTGTCATTCTAGTGAAACATTTGTGACAAGGATTTGACTTGAAACTCAGAGGTCGCATTCATTTTACAGTCAAGTCCTGGTTTCACATCCAGACAACACAGCCAAAAAGTCCAACTGCTCTTCACTTTGTGAACTCTGACCTCCATTCAACCTTGATCAGCTGACTTGATATTCAATGAATTCCCTGTAATCTAACTTTTGCTCCATGCTCAGCCAACAGAAAAAATTGCCACAAACAATGGATTGTTTATTGCTTCAACTTAGCATCATGGAAAGTGAAGAAAATATATTGGTGCAGCACCAACATTTTTTGCATTGGACCAGGCAAAGAAAGACAAAGCAAATAATTTCCTCCATGTACATTACTTCCTGCAATTTGACTTAACACTCCCCAGTTTCAATTAATACTGGAGGGTGGATTCACTAATGAGTGAATGATTGCACATGCAGAATCTTGCCCATGAACATTCATTGCAGAACAGATTTTTTTTAACCATTTTAATTCCATCCATTCACTGTAGTTAAATATAGGTCAGCCTGCCCATTGTTAGGCCAAAATAATAACCTTAATGAGACATAGATGCCTTCACCACCAGTGGCACTCTGTTTCTGGAAATTGAGGATAAAGGTACCTTGGAACAGTATACTTCTGGCCCTGAAGACGAGAGGGCTATCTTACTGCTACAGGATTACCTCAGAGGCAAAGCTGCATCTAAAGACTTTAAAGCAGATGGAGAAGGCACAGTTTCTAAGCCGCAAAATTCAAGATAAAACGTTGTTGTCTGTATTCCAATGCATTTTGCTGGTTAGGCCCAATTTTAATCAAATAAGATTAAAAACATAACTGAATTCAAAACAGAGCTTTTAACTACAGTAAAACATGCTGCAGGTCTTCTTTGATTAGTATCCAAAGTATGCCATAATATTTACTTTTAAAATAACATTTGAAATTTAATGGAAAACTAGCTTAACATGTTCTAACTATTGGGGGCAAACAAAGGATTTAAAGTGCAATTCATGAAACAGAAAAGACATGAATACATTCAATCAATGTGATGGTCCAGCTATATTATAAATGGTTGTGAATTTGGAAAAAATAACAAATCCATCAGGTTTCTGAAACTCAAGTTCATTTGAAAAGAGGCACATGGAATTTCTTACATTTTCCATAAACAAATTGAATCTTATCCAGTGACAAAGTGACACTTATGCCAGATTAATGTGTATGTACTATAGGGACCAAGGCCAGGCTGCACAATAAACAGAAGAATCATCACTACATTTCCAAGTTACAATCTGACAAGATGGTCTGAGCCTGCAATCAATTTATTACAACTCTGGTTAAACAACTGGAGCTCACATACAGCACTTCCAAAAAAGATGTACATTGTAATTTCATGACATGGATAAAAATTAAATGATCAACTTACTGGCACAACTCCAATTCTCCTTACATTGCACAGTTAACACTTAAATATGAAATACAGTAAAGAAGGCTGCACATATCCGATGATCCAGTTTCCTTAACCTATGATGCCATTGTGTATAACTTAGTAGGTTAATGCAATGCCAGTCTTGCACAGGTGTTGTGAATTTTGGATTACTTTTGAACACTATCATTGCAGGTAAATGCTGACATCATTTAGCTGCTTGGGAGGCAATTTAATCCTCATTCAACCACTCTAATTAATGTGACTTAACCTATTTTTGGAAAGAAATTGTAAGTTCCATATCCCATTGGGAATTTCTGAATGGCACAAAACAACATTTACTTAAAACAACAATAAATAACATCAAACTCAAACAGAAGGATGCTTAGAGGATAATTATTTAATGATTTAAGATTGGCTAGTCATTTCCATTGGATTCATTTCCCAATACCCTATGTCTTGAGTAGCAAGGGCCTCCCCCAAAATGCTGGTATCTGTTCTGATCATGTTTCACAGTGGCTACAGTTGTTGCACATCTATTCAGACTTTATAAGTTGCAGTGTCCCACAACTTATTTTAAGTTAAGATTCAGATATTTCAAATAACTTTCTTAATTTTATTTCTTTCCAATCTTTTCTCTCCAAAGTTGCTAACTCTTCACTACTTTAAAAGAAACTTTGAAGTTTGGGAAAAGATTTTGGTTCATATTAGAGACTGCAGATGCTGGACTCCGGAACAACAAGCAACCTGCTGGAGGAACTCAATGGATTAAGCAGCATTTGTGGGTGGAAAGGAATGGTCAATGTTTTGGGTCAAAACACTGCATCCAAACTGAGAGTGGAGAGGGAAGATGGCCATTACACTCTTCACTGTAGTTCATTCTGTGAGTGTAGTCCACCACTGCACCTTGCATATTGCCATTCTCCATGTGAACCTATGGTTTGAAAACTTCAGAGGAGAGGATAATGACATGTGTAAACAAAGCTTATGAGTATTTAGATTGAACTGTGCCACTGATTCCATACTGTTTGCTAGGGAGCTACTTGTAACCATTGAGGAGTAAAGATCAGCACGATTTCTATAAAAATGTTTCCTAAAATATAAAAGAAAAGAAAAGTTAAAGTCTGGGAAAAGATTTCAATTTATATTAGAATCTAATTGAAACTCAGATGATTCATGTGCAAACAAAGTTATATGAAATTTGGGATCCAACATTATTAATAAAAGCAAACATTTAACATCAACCTATAAGTTATTCGAACTGTGGAGTACTAACATGCTAAAAATAATCCAGTTTTATCCAATTCCATTAAATCTTTTCTTTAAAAGCTTAATCACTTCTGCTGATATTTTCCCTTTTGCCTTTACTATTGCGTTTTTACCTTTATAAATAACCCCACTGGTGTTTAATTTTTCGTCAGATTCACTATCATTGCATTTCAATCTGTTGTGAAGAGTATGAAACTCTGCAGAACAAGCTATGTTCCATTTATATTTTCTTGGTCAGCATTCATTCATTTTACCTCTTGAGTGGCTGACTGATGGGTTCCAAGAACCTTCTTGATCCCAGATGATTTTATACAAAGCCCCGGTTTCATTCCTGGATCAAATATGGTCCAAAGCAATGGAGACTAGAGGGTGCAAACTAAAGTCTTCCTTTTTGCTTAAAGCCACACAATTGAACTCTTTCATTTTCCTATACTTAATTGATTTATTCTTGAGAGAAATTGATAATTTTTTTTGGTGTAATATTGCAACTAGTTAGATTTCTAATGAGGATAGAGGTTGTAAAGTCTGAAGGCTTTAATAACTTGATGATAAAAACTTCACTGCAATTTGGATGAAATCTATTGATTGAACATAAAAGATCTGATCACTTTAAGCACAAATGTTTAATAAGTAACATTTGTGTTTTTACTTGATCTTTTATCCTGCATTGATTCTGTTTACCAAAAAGTTGGGGGTGGGGGAAATTCAGATTTTTGTGAAATACAAGAAACGTTTACGTAACATGAGTGCAGTTTGGATAAAATCTATTGATCCAATGAAAAGATTTGGGAATTTTAAGCACAAGTTTAAACCAGTAACCGAAAATCAAAAACTGCCAATGATAGAAGTCTAAAACAAAAACCTGACCTGAAACTTTGACTCTGTTTCTCTTCCCACAAATGCAGCCTGACCTGCTGAGTATTTCCAGCATTTTCTGTTTTTGTTTTAGATCTGTAACATTTGTATTTTTACTTGATCTTTTATCTTTTTTTCAGAGTCAGTTTACCAGATTAGGCCATATCCGCTAACTGACCACAGCTACTGTTCAGCTTAATTCTGTTAAACCTTTTATGTTGATTTTTCCATTCTATGTTTGCTACTCCATTCTTACCTTCATTAACATTATAGGGTTCTTAAGACTGCAATGACTACAGAGTGATCTTCAAATTGCACTGACACTAAGAAATTAACTACTGTTTGCCAATTAAACAAAAAATATACTGGCTGGCACAGTCATTTTAAGTGCATTTAAAATTAGTTTGCTCTCAGATTGTGGACAGATGTCCTTCCTTAAAATGCTTGTGCTTAGTGATGTCCATTTTCATCCGTATTAAAGAAAGTCATTGCTCTTATGTACATCAAGGAATAGTTGTAATGGTTAGGGAAACATTAATATATAATGTGAATATATAAATTGAGTTTAAAGGAGATTTGAACTTTAAACCAACCAGTGTAATTTCCCTGCTTGCTAGAGACGGAATCTAAAATATGCTATATGGGTGAAATTATACAAGACAGGAAAATACCCCATTTTCATATGCATCAAAATAAACCAAACCTGAGCAATACATGATGCACTATTATTCTTGTGAGAATACTCGTAGTAGTGTACTCCTTAAATCAAGGTTGCTTTTTATTTAAGTACTATTATTATTATCTGTTATAAATTGTACTTTGAGATTTTTTGTTTTCAGCAGTAGAAAATTAGCTTGAGCACATTGTGATGGCTGTGAGTTGGTTGTACTTTAGTTATTTGGGTAGCATTTTCATTCTTGATTGAAGTCAATGACAGCTGTCATTTATATAGTACTGTAATAGTAAAACAGGATGCTTCATGGGAACCGTTATAAAACAAAATCTGGTACTGAACCACATAATGAAATGCAAGGATAGGTAACCAAAAGCTTGCTCAAAGAGAATAGACGCAAGAGATTTAGAGAGGCAGAGAGATTCAGGAAGAGAATTCCAATGCGTAGGAGCTAGGTGAATGAAGCTATGACCACCAAAATGAGGTGATGAAAATGTTGAATGTGCAAGAAGCTAGAATTGAAGAAGAGTAGAAATTATGGAGGATTCTATGACTACAAAACGGTACAAAAAAAGGAGTGGCAATACCACAGAGCAATTTGAAATCAGTAAAGAGAACTTAAAATTCAAACCAATTCAAAATAAGATTTGAGAGTGAGTTGAATACTGAAATTTGAAATCTTCATTCACCTGAAATGAGTTTCTGTGTACTTGATAGTTGTTGATGTATAAATTTATGTCGAATTTATTTAGGCAAGTCAAGCTGAAAACAAAACTGCAAAATTTTCTGTTACCATATGTGTAAAATTAGATTACAGCTCCCTTGATGCTATTAATGTTGTATCTTACCCCAGTTGTTATTTCATTTACCACCTGTACACTTACTAACTTGACTACCTGTTATTAGGAGGGTTATTTGCTATCATCATATATGTACTACAATGAACTTCATCCATTTATCTGAAGTAAAAAGATATGATAAAGAAAGGTGTGACAGTTATAGCAGTATATGAAAACAGAAAATAAGGTAACACAATTGGAGATGTCACAATTATGCTCAATTTTTTTGTTCATTGTGGTTGCACAACTGCCAAAGAAAAAGCAAGATGCTGAAAACACTCAGGTCAGGCAGTATCTGTGGAAAAACAAAGAAATAAATTTCAGACGGCCTGAAACATTAACTCTGGTTGTCTTCCTGTAAATGCTGCCTGACCTGCTGAGTATTTCCCATTTCTGTTTCTGTTTCAGATTTCCAGCCTCTACAGATTTTTGAGTTTCATTAAATGCAAAGCTACACTGTTTGTGTAAAGGGGAAAAAAACTGATGAACACTTGCAAAACCAGTTAAACTTTTCCCTTTTTCACTAAAGGACAGTAGTTATCTGCAACCACATATCACTGAAAAACATAGATATCACAAGAAAATGGCTTTATCTTCACTATGAATTGTTTACAAAGTATACCACAAATAAACTAGCACAATGTGCAGTACAGGATCATATAAACAAACTGTATACTGATGTTCTATTAAGTTAACTATACTGCATATAAAAGGCACCAACTGACTTTATATCTACAAAGAAAAGAGAACATGACTGAAAGGTAAAGGGTTATAAACAGGTCAAATGTAATGATCTGTGATGCACTGCATAAAAATAATGTTTCCATTTGCACATTTGCAGTGTTTGTGTAACTGCTACCAGTGGTGGAGGCCCCCTATATCTATGCAGAGGATGGTTCACACTCCTACATGGTGTTTGTGCTCTCAATAGTTATACACTGGTTGTAGATTTTAGATTGTTTCCTTTTTATGACAATTGTACCTCTAACCACAAAATGTCCCAAAGAGAACATTACAAAACATTAGATCAAAATAGTGTTATCTGTCACTAAATAAATAGATTTAGCACTCATAACTACATCTTGGTTCAGTTCTCTGGTAAGGATGCACTATACATGGTGCTGAACATCTTTATAGCATTTGACGAGGTCAAAGAATTAATATGGTAGTACAAAAATGATTATTCAACGTCCTCCAGAACAAAAACCCTGTTATAGCTGTATTTTGAATATTACTATTTACTTTTGTTTGCTGTTCACTGGAAACATTTATTTTTGAGTAAGATTTTTTTAATATCATTTTTGAAGTTACCTGCAAATTTTCACATTCTTCTTCACCAATTTAAATTGTGCTAATTAGACTTGCACCCCTGAAAGCCTAACACTTCTACAAAGTTGCAGACATAGGTCACCTTCCTGCTAAACCTGCCGAGCTGCTGAACCTACGCGTAGTCTAACTCGGTTGAGAAGCTACGGAAGTTTGTCCTACAAAGCTGGAGGAGTTCAACATAAGTTTGGGATGTACATCTTCCTGTGGAGTCAAAATCACAATCCTCTGCATAGTCGTGGAGCTAAAAACCAGCAGCTTGCCACAAAACTACCACTTTTCAGGCTGATATTTTGGGTAAATTTCTGTTTAGCCATTTTCTTTCTTGATTGCTCTCAGTGAACTTCACTGATCTTACTTTGTTGCTCACTTCCTGGGCATTGTATTGTTGCCAACCTTCCTCTCATGGAAAATCATCAAATCCTGGAGCTGAGTTCACCCTAAAGCTCAGCATGGTGGCATGCAACTGAGCCCTGAAAATTACAAATGTCCCTGGTTCATTATTGTTCTGTGCTACGTTGACGAGCATGTTCACTGGGACAGTACAATTGGCATGAACATAGTATGGCTGCAAGCACTGGAGAAAGGAGGAAGATGAACTAAGCTGCAAAGTCTTGTCTGTTATATCAGCACAGAGCCAAAAGCTGACCCACCTTTAGCATTGATCCGCTTATGAAACTTCTCAATTGATTCAGGGACAATGGAGGAAAAAAGGAGAATCTCAGTTGAGTGCAAGATTTGTTTATGTAAGCAGTAAAATGACAGCACTTACCACGGACTTTAAAAAAAGTTGTCCACAAAGATCTAGCAAGCTCTGTGGCATGGACTTTACATTTTCCAATGTCAGTTGCATTGGGTGTCAGGTCTAAGAAACCCCTGGCACCTGGCAGTAGTGACATAATCAGGCTCAGACAGTAAGCAAGGAAATTAAAAAATACCATTTAAACCAACATTTTAAATATTTTGCAGACTATGAAATAAAGATTAGAGTATGGACATGAGCTGAAGGTAGAATAATATGATGCTGGAGGAACTCAGCAGGCGAACAGCATCTGTAGAGAAAATCAGGCGGTCAATGTTTTGGGTCAGGACCCTTCTTCAGGATTGAAGGTAGGAAAAGGGTAAGCCCAGTATATAGGAGGGAAAAGCAGAGCCGTGATAGGCGGACAAAAGAGGGGAGGTGGGGTGGGCACAAGGTGATGATAGGTAGATTCAGGTAAGAGATAGTGATAGGCAGGTGCGGGGGAGGAGGGGAGAGGAGATCCACTGGGGGATGAGTCAAAGGTAAGGAAGAAAAAAGGGGGGCAGAAAAAAAAGGTAGGCTAGGAAAGGGAAGAAAAGAAGAGGCATGGTGGGTGTGTCGGGGTTACTTAAGTGGGAGAATTCAGTGTTACTGGCAACGGGGAGATGCAGATCATGGTTACGGACCGAGCACAGGTGTTCTGCGAAACAGTCACCTTGTCTGCGTTTGGTCTCACCAATGTAGAGGAGGCCACACTTGGAGCACCGAATGCAGTATCACAGATATCATCACAGATATGTCAGTCCTCGGCCTCCTCCACTGCCGGGAAAATTCCAGGCGCAAACTGGAGGAACAGCACCTCATTTGCCATCTTGGAACCTTGCAGCCTAATGGCATGAACATTGAATTCTCCCACTTGTGAAGTAACCCCCACACCCACCATGCCTCTTCTTTTCTTCCCTTTCCTCACCTCTCTTTTTTCTACCCCCCTTTTTTCCTCCTTATCTTGGATTCCAGCATCTGCACTCCTTTGTTTCTCTAGCTTAAGGTAGAAACTGAAATAACATAAAAGTAGCAAAGAAATACTTTTGAATTATTTTGAAATCCATTATATTTTGAAATACTTATGAAGGAATTAAAATCACATATAAATTTAGTTTTTTCCAAGGTTGCTGAGCATTGTTTAGAACATCATTACAAACTCATAGCCATTCACTATGCCTCATGGTTCCCATTCTCACCTCTTTTACTTATCAGAGTCCAGCACCAGTAGCCCTTTGTGTTCCTGCTTATCTCCCTCCTGCAGCGATCTCCAATCTTCACACTCCCTTCCCCCCACCTTGGTATTGGTATTGGTTTATTATTGTCACTTGTACCAAGGTACAGTGAAAAGCTTGTCTTACAAACCGATCGTACAGGTCAATTCATTACACAGTGCAGTTACATTGAGTTAGTACAAAGTGCATTGATGTAGTACAGGTAAAAACAGTAACAGTACAGAGTAAAGCGTCACAGCTACAGAGAAAGTGCAGTGCAATAAGGTGCAAGGTCACAACAAGGTAGATCGTGAGGTCAGAGTCCATCTCATTGTATAAGGGAACTGTTCAATGGTCTTATCACAGTGGGGTAGAAGCTGTCCTTAAAGTCTGGTGGTACGTGCCCTCAGGCTCCTGTATCTTCTACCCGATGGAAGAGGAAAGAAGAGAGAATGTCCTGGGTGGGTGGGGTCTTTGATTATGCTGGTTGCTACACCAAGACAACAAGAGATAAAGACAGAGTCCAAGGAGGGGAGGCTGGTGTCCGTGATGCACTGGGCTGTGTCCACAACTCTCTGCAGCTTCTCGCAGTCCTGGGCAGAGCAGTTGCCATACCAAGCCGTGATACATCTATGCTTTCTATGCTCCATCTTCCTCTCTAACACACCTAAAAGGCATGCTGGAGAGACGTTTTGTACATTGATGTGTGAGCATGAGAGAGTGTTGGGGTGGGGCACCTGTTTTGTGCATGCTTCCCCCCCCCCACAACCAAATTCTGCTGTGCATGAAGTGTTGTGCACAACAGAAAAGCCTGTTCCTGTACAAAAACTTGTATCAGCCTTTCTTCTGCTGGCTCTGGCTGAAGTTGGAGGCATCAGTGGATGGAGGGTTGTGGAGGTCGGACTTGCCACAAGGCCAACATGTCCAGCACACGTGCGACCGGTAGGTAAGCTTGGTATCTACCTAAAAGCAAAGCAAGCCTCAACCTCCCACTTAATGCCCTTGTCAATCATATCTTCAATGCATAAAAGAGTTTTTCTCAAGCAATGTTAAGAGGTGTATTGCATGCCATTTGATGCCAATGCACATACCCATTGACCTCTATGTATATGCATGTCACACACACACAGATACTAGAACATTCCATTAGGAGTTAACTCATGCTTGAAGGAAATTATCATGTTTAGCTACAAACAATCAACTGGAGGAACTCACTGGGTCAGGCAGCATCTGCGGGGGGAATGGAATTGTTGATGTTTCAACCCAAAACATTGACAACGCCTTTCCCCCACAGATGCTGCTCGACCCACTGAGTTCCTCCAGCAGATTGTTTGCTGCACCAGATTCCAGCATCTGCAGTCTCTTGTGTCTCAATCATGTTTAGCTATCTGATTTCAGATAAAGTTAATTCACATGATGCTCAAAACAATACACTATGCAAAAGAATTTCTAGTCCTATCATTTTTATCAACACAACGTCAGCATGAAACAACGCCAGCTTGGGATCAACAAGCTGTTGGCAAGACATGGTCAATCATCTCTGTGTACTTACCGTGTCTTTAAATTGCCAAATAGATATAAGATGTTTCTATTAAATATGAAGCACTATTAATGCTGCATTATATTCTGTCTAGTTAAGTATCTCAACCTGGATCCATCCCATTCTTGACACCATGGAGTGGTATATTTCGTGCTCTAGCACATCATGACGATTCAATGTGTTTCCACATTTGAAAGAGTCAGCTATTGTGGGCCTGTGCTGATTAAGAATTGGTCAAAAACTCCCACATGCGGAGTTTACATACTGTGAGAGGGAATTTCATCCTACTGTCTTGGTGGATTTGGACTTAAGTCACCAATGATGAAAGAACAGTTTTGTTCACTTTGTCCTCATTTCCCAAACAAATTCTTATTTCAAGACAGTCAAATCTTTTGTAAGCAAATCTCTTCAATGCAGCCTACACACACAGTGGAACTTAACTGATAAATCCACCCTGCCCACAGAAGCCTGGAACATGATATCACCATAACCTGATCACACACAATCACCGGCTTTGTTTTTCACTTTTTGAACTCTCATAAGTTTTAGTACATTTATCATTCACAAACTAATAGCAAAAGTTATTCAGAATTGAGATTTATGACCTTGGAACTAACACTTCCATGAAAAATATCATAGTCTGATGTTCTTCCAGATTATTGTCAGCAAATAAGATATCTTTATTAGTCACATGTACATCGAAACACACAGTGAAATGCATCTTTTGCGTAGAGTGTTCTGGGGGCAGCCTGCAAGTGTCACCACGCTTCTGGTGCCAACATAGCATGCCCACAACTTCCTAACCCGTATGGTTTTGGAATGTGGGAGGAAACTGGAGTACCCGGAGGAAACCCACGCAGACACGGGGAGAATGTACAAATTCCTTACAGACAGCAACGGGAATTGAACCTGGGTCGCTAGCGCTGTAAAGTGTTATGCTAACCGCTACACTACCATGCCTAACATAAAGCAGAACAACTCAGGTTTAACACCTCACAGAACATTTGTTCCATAGCATTGTATTATGTCAACCTGGATTTTGTGGTCAGCAGCAAGTGAAAAGGGACGTACCATTTATAACAATAACATTTGTAGAGTTTCATAGTGCATTTAGGGGCTAACCATAAAAGTAGTGGAGTGCCACTTACAGGGGATTTGGGGCTGAAGAATCATTATGGAGGCACGCAGTGTTTCAATCAGGTAGTGTATATTTGAATTTTTGATTCAATGCAAAATCACGTGCAGAAAATGAAATAAAGAGGCAGAGAAAGATGAGAGCAAAGGACACCCTGAGAGAGACAAGGAGATAGAAAGGAAATAATTTTAAATTGATTTTTACCTTCTTTAAGCTCTCCAAAAATTAAAATATGAAGGAATGGAACTTTGTATTTGAAAACTAATTTTCAGTGCTGAGACATTGTTGGCAGTTAATAACTCCTCTTTAAAAATACACTTAAACTTGAAAGGAAAAGCCCTGAACCTTTGTGGGTAATTAGTGAGTAAATACAGGAACATCATGTCAAATCTCTTGACAGGGTGCCATTAGAACAAAAAGCGTGGAGGCAGCAAATCCTGGATTTTGAAATTTAACTGCACTGGAGCAGGCACTGAAAATTGCTGCCTGATTTATTCCAAAATAGATGCAAAGGCTGAGAGCACTGCTCCTATTCTTAGTACTAATTCCTGTCCTATGTATTAAGTTTAGAAGTCCTGCAAAAACAGATGACAGGTAGGTTCGGTGTGGTGTCTTACACGGTAGTGTAGCGGTTAGCATAACGCTTTACAGCGCCAGCGACCCGGGTTCAATTACGGCTGCTGTCTGTAAGGAGTTTGTACGTTCTCCCCGTGTCTGCGTGGGTTTCCTCCGGGTGCTCCTGTTTCCTCCCACATTCCAAAGGCGTGCAGGTTAGGAAGTTGTGGGAATGCTACGTTGGCGCCGGAAGCATGGCAACACTTGCGGGCTGCCCCCAGAACACTACGCAAAAGATGTATTTCACTGTGTTTCGATGTACATGTGACTAATAAAGATCTTATCTTGTTGTTGGCAAAACTAGAGTGGATGAGTCCTTTGCTAAAATAATGTATTGTTCTCCCTTTAAAGTGGGGCACAAATCATAACTTAAATAACATTTTTGAAATCCACCATGCCTACCAATCCCCGTGGGAGTCACTATTTGCTGAAAGTTTCAGAAATACAGAGGAACACCACATGCTCCTTCTCCAGAGATACCTGTGGGTACAAGACTGTGAAAGCCAGTGTGGTTCCTGTTTGTGATCATTTCTTTGGGATTGGTGCATAAGACATAGGAGCAGAATTAGGCCATTCGGCTCATTGAGTCTGCTCCGGTGCATGCGCTTTCATGCCTTGTACTTCAAATCTGGGACAAAGTGACACCAGAAAGGCAGGAAGTGAAATAAGAAAGCAAGTATTCACAAAACATCAGAGAGTAACATGCGCACACAAAAACCCTGCATGTTTTCGCTGTCAACAATTGGATTTCTGAACTGAGAGAATATTTTTCTCTTGTAAGAAGAGATAACCAATTTTCTCCTCTTCTTTTGTCTCCTTTACGCAAATGTGCACAGTAGATTAAAGAAACAGGCCCTTCGGCCCACCTTATCAATGCTGACTATCCAGCATCCATCTCCACAGGTTCTATCCCATTTTCCTCTCATATCCCCATCTACTTCCCCTGCCCCCCAATTCTCCTGCCACCTATCTCCCCTGGGGGCAAGTTTACAGTAGCACAACCTACCAACCAGTCAGACTTTAGCTTGTGGGAAGAAACCAGAGAACTCAGAGGAAACCCATGTGGTTACAGTGTGAATGTACAAACTGTACACAGACAGTGCCCAAGGCTGGGATCTAACATGCGTCTCTGGAGCTGTGAGGCAGTAGTAACTACTGTGCCGCTGCGTTATTCTGCTGCCCATATTCCTTGCTTAGCCACTTGCTTGGTGCTCTCTCCTCTTGTGTGTCCTTACTCCTCCCTCTTAACTATGTTTCTCCCTTCTCCCGATGTTTAGTCTTTAGCCCTCCACCCCTAGGATTTATTTCTGCTCTTGGCATGCCTTGCAGCCCCACACATTTCTAACATCACATCACTTTTCTGAACCATTGTCAAGCTTTGGCATATAATTCATTGTGTAAATGAAAATCAAAAAAACTGCAGTTGCTGGAAATCTAAAATTAAAACAGAAAATGTTGGAAATACTCAGCAGGTCAGGCCACATCTGTGGGAAGAGAAACTGAGCTAACGTTTCAGGTCAAAGACCCTTTGTCAGAACTGGGGAGGAAACAAAAGAAGCTTGTTAAACTGCAGCGAGGGTGGGGAAGTGGGATGTCTCTGCTTGAGTAAAACCAGGGTGACTATGGGGTCATGTTGCCTTACAGCCTGGTGTGGAAACTCCAATGCATAGGAACTCAAGAGGCTACAGAGAGTGGTGAACTCAACCAGTTCCATCATGGGGTACAGCTCTCCCCACCACTGAGGACATCTACGAGAGACGATATCTCAGGAAGGTGGCATCCATCATTGAGGACCCCCACCATCTGGGCCATGCCCTCTTCTCATTGCTGCCATTAGGCAGGAGGTACAGGAGCCTGAGGACCCACACTTCAAGGTTCAACAACAGCTTCTTCCCCACTGCCATCAGGTTCTTGAACTGACCTGAAAAACCCTAATCTTACCTAGGGTTATATTTCCCTGAACTTGCATTAATGTTGTTATGTGGCCGGGGCCTAATGTTGTTATGTTTAGTTTTGTTTATTTTGTTGTGTAAGTTACGTACAATTGATTTCAATTTAAGTTTATATAATTTATGTTCGTCATGTTTGTAATGTACTGTGCTGCTGCTGCAAAAAGCTGATCTTCATGGCATTTATACCCCGGGTATGTATGCCTGTGTTAATAAACTTGAACTTGAAGCTGTAAACAAGGTTATCTGGTTAACGAGAGCAGTTAGAGAGTAGGAACATAGGCAAAAGAACATAGACACACTCACCCCGGTTGTACCTGATCAGAAACAACCCCTGTCCCCACCCTTCCTGCAGCTTAACAAGCTTCTTTTGTCTCTCCCCTCCCCCCCCCACCCAGTTCTGACAAAGGGCAAAGGGTCTTTGACCTGAAAGTTATGTCTGTTTCTCTTCCCACAGTTGCGGCCTGACCCGCTGAGTTTTTCCAGCATTTTTGGTTTTTATCATCCTGGAAGTGAAACTGCTCATTAATAGAACCAAACATTTTGTCATCATGACATAAGGCACTGCCTCAAGAAGGCTAGGGCTCAAGAAGGCAATATCGATCAGTTATGTCTTTGCACTGTACTGATGCTGCAAAACAATTAAATTTCATGTCATATAAGTCAGTGAGAATAAATCATATTCTGCTTCTGATCCTTACTGTCTGGGCCACGTCATCTTCTCGCAGATACTGTCGGGCAGGAGGTACAGAAGCCTGAAGTCCCTCACCACCAGGTTCAAGATCAGTTACTTCCCATCAACCATTTGGCACAACCCTAATCACTACCTCTGTATAGCAGCACTGTGACCACTTTGTACTACAATGGACTTTGTCTTTTTTGTTCTAATCGTGTTCTTTCTTGTATAATTTACGTTTATGTTTTTCTTGTGAATGTTGTGTATCTGATGCTATGTGCCTATGATGCTGCTGCAAGTAAGTTTTTCATTGCACCTGTACATACATGTACTTGTGCATATGACAATAAACTTAACTTTGACATTAAACTAAAAGCCAGCTGCTGTACTAAACAACATACAAACATTGTTCTAGACCATTATGACTTTATATCTCTGTCTCAGATCTATCTGGAGACGTTATGATTTGGATCCTTTGCATTTACTGAAGTTCTGGTGCCTTCAGACTTCCCTCTTCCATTGGGAATACCACCACTTGCAGTTTGCCCTCTGTCACCCACTATCCTGAACTGGAACTGAATCAATGCTGTATCAACCCTCCATAACACCACCTTCATCAAGGTGACAGCTCACTGCCACCTTCTCGGGCAAATAGGGATGTACATTTAAAGCCAGCCTTCCAATGGCTTTGACATTCCCGGAATGAATTAAGCCATTCTGCCAGAGTTACTCTGTTACTCAAGCCCATTTTTAGCCATACAGTGTAATCTATCTTTTGCTCCTCAGTTTTTGATCCTTTATCTATCTGCCCTGTTCCACCTAGTTATATCTCCCATGACTTGTCCTATCGACATCCACACTCCTTAATCCAGTTGCAACAAACAATCTGCTGGAAGAACTCAGCGGGTCGAGCAGCATCTGTGGGAGGAAAGGAATCGTCGACGTTTCAGTTCGAAACCCTGCATCAGGACTGAGAGCGGAGAGGCAAGATGGCTGGTATAAAGAGGAGAAGAGGAGGGAGGAGAAGCTCTTCTCTTTACACTGGACATCTGGCCTCTCCTTAATCCAGTTGCCATGCCAGGAATTGTCCCTCTTTTCCTACATTCTCCCTTCTCTGACACCTTCTCCCTCCACTCCCTTCCAGATTCGCACCACTTCCATGTCCTGCAGATTTCTGGTTCGCCCTTTAACTGATCCCATCCAGTGTTTCATTTCCTTCTCCAACAAAATACGAACTGCTGAAGGAACTTGGAGACACAAGAAATTCTGCAGATGCTGGAATCTGGATCAACACACACAAAGTGCTGGAGGAACTCAGCAGGTTGGAGAGCATCTGTGGAGGGAAATGGACAGTCAACATTTGAGGTCGAGGCCCTTCAGCTGGATTGAAAGATAGAGGGGAGATAGCCAGTATAGAGAGGTGAGGGGAAGGGGTGCTGCAAGAGCTGGCAGGTGATAGGTGGATCCAGGTGAGGAGGGGTTGATTGGCAAACAGAGTCAGGTGGGGGAGGGAAGGGTGGAGATAGCATCAGCAGCTGGGAGGTGATGGTGGAGACAACAGGTTATTTCCTTCTGTAGCTTTAAGGAGACAAAAAGTCATTAAAAGTTATAAAGGCGCTAAAAAAATTTTCTGCGTACCATAAGCAACTTTCCACTTAAACAAATGCTCTTATGTTGTAGGGAAGTAGAAAGTCCTCAGAAGAGCAGGCACCTGAACACTGCTTTTGGATGCTGGTTATAACAAGTCTCCAAAGAGAGCAAGGGTGTGCCTGCTGTCAGTAAGGCTTGAGGCTGCAGGTATAGTAGAACGAAAGTCATGCCTGTCTTTATTCTGGGAAGTCACAAAAGAGCCTCTGTATATTTTCTCAGTTTGGCAGCTAAAGCAGATGATGATGTGTTGGATTTTTCCAGAGAGGAAAATATTAATAGAAATTCTGTGGTTTATTATATTCTGCGGTAAGCATGAATGATCAAAATGTGGAACTGATTGGCTGAGCATTGGTCCCATTGTTTTCTGTAAAACTCTGCACTGCGGAAATTACCTGCTGTGTTTGTTGACACATCAATGCTTGAATTTAAATTGGCTGAAAAGTGCTTTGAATATCCTGTGAACTTTGTGCTTTTTAAATGCTGTACCTTTGTGTTTAACTACTTTACAGTGGGGATGGAATCTACGACATTCATAAATACAAATATCCTGATTTAGAGAAACTCCTGTTCATAAATTGTAGCAACATTGTAGTTATAATGACATGAAATCCACTCCTTTTTGTATATTTTCTTTGGTTATTTGTGAGATTTGGGCATCGTTGGGAAGATGAGCATTTATTGTCCATCCCAACTGTTGTTGAAAAGGTGGAGGTGAGCCGTCTTCTTCAACTGCTGCAGTCCCTCTGGTGAAGGTATTCTCACAGTGGTGTTGCGGAGGGCATTTCAAGATTTTCATTGGGAAGGAACAGCTATGTATTTCCATGTTAGGATGGTGTGCATCTGGGGGTGGGCTGGGGCGAGGGGTAGGAACCTGGTATTGTTTCTATATCCTTCTAGGTGGTGGAGGCCACGGGCTTGAGAGATGCTGTTGGTGAATTGCCGCAGATCATTTGGTTCACACTGCAGCTTTGGTGTAAGCTTGTGGTGGAGGGAGTGAACGTTTAGGGCAATGGATGAAATGCCAGTCAAGCTTGTTGCTTTGTCCTGGACTGTGTTGCTGAGTGTTATTGGAGTTCCTCTCATCCACATGCAGAATATTATATCACAGTTGTACTAACTTCTGTACTACCTCAGTCAATGTGGAGTGCTGACTCACACTGGCAATCTCAAAGTCAACTCACCCATTACGTTTCTCTAATTTCCAATACAATCAGTTTCCAATTACTCTTAAGAGACAATCTTTAGGATTTATTGATATTTGTCAAAATTTATACATTCATCAATGTGGTCCATGGCATCCAACTGAAAAGTTATATTTACTATTTTATGATTGCAGAATGATATCTAAACAATCTTGCCCAGTTATACTATGGGCCTTCATTTTGCTGAAGTTTGTCCTTTGGTAGAACAGTGGTGGTTATTTTCCTGTTATCACATTATTGATTGTGGGAGCGCTGCTGTTGCAAATGGTCTGCTGTATTCCTCGTATCACCATAGAGACTTCATTTCAAAATGTCTCTCCTGGATTTGGGACGTCCTGAGATGAAAGGTGCCATGGAAGTGCAATTCTTTCCGTTTTCCTGTTAATCTAATAGTATTTTCTCTTTGTATGCCTGATTTGACTTTGAAATCACTTTTTTTCCCCTGGTGATGGCTTCCTGTGTTAATTTCACAATCCTTAAATCTCTTTAAGGATGTACCCAGCTGGTTCCCCTGTTCAGTCAGTTCCCTACTTTTCTTGCTGTGGTATTATTAGCTTTCTGATGGGACCAGCAAGGTTCTGGGTCCAGGGCAGTTAGGGACAGGTTATCAATACAGACCTTCCCAACACAGGCTGTTGATGAATGAAAACAAAATGTGAAGTTCACTGATAACATTCAGAATCCTTCATTCCCCACAGCAATACAGAAGCTCATTGAAATGTTTCCCAAGAGATTTACATCAGTGTACTGCAGTTCTCTACCTGTAATTAGCAGTAATCCTATAACCCCACTCCCCCTTATATTCATCCTGTAACTACAGCCAGAACACCACCTGCGCTCCACTAGTTCAGAGGCAGTTAATGCCGCCGTTGACAGGCCAAATATATCGCCTTGTTTGCGGTTTTGCTTGAAGATGGCAATCCTGACTCCGACTGAGCCCTCTCAGTCACTGCTTTGAGTTTGCACGTCAAGACTGGCTGGCACAGACCAAGCAGAGCCTAAGTGAACCATTGCACAAAGCTTCACCACAAGGTTTGGTGTTGAGGGAACTTCACACCAACAAACTCCTAAACCAATCTCCCTCTTTGGCCCTTAGTTCAGTTAACCCAATAATCCATTCTCCACCACTATGCCTGCCCCAATATCCATTTGCAAATGAACAAAATTTCCTTAGAAAATTACAACACATGTATGTACCTTGAATGTTACTTGGGGTAAAGTATCTCTCAGTCCAAAAACTCCTTCTTTTGGGAATCCTTGTCTTTCACCTTGCTTTCCCATTTACTCACCAATTGTCAGAATACTTCAAAAGAGACCTGGATTAAGGGCTTCACTGAGGTTTCACTCAACTCTGTATTATAATCAACAACTTCAGAAGTCAGACACGAGACTCTCCAGATATTGTGCCGCAAAACTCATCAGGATGGAGTTAATGCAACATTACAGCCCAACAATGGGCGGTGCAAGATTGGCATGGCAACTCTCAGAAGAGTGCAGGGAGGTTTTGGATCTCATATTAGGAATAGTGGTGATCAGTGAGTGGACAAGCACTGTGGTAATAAAGCGTGATATTGTAGACACAGGCCAGCAAAGGCTGCCTCAGGACAAACCAAAGTTGCAGAGTGACTCAATCTTATTTTACATTTACAAAGATTCTATGGGATATTGAAAACTATTTACCCTGTTAGAGAACAAGATATTATTTCACAAATTTAAAATTCAGTGCTGATGAGCTTTGAATGAGTTTGTCTGTTCAAGAATTTCTTTTCTTTTCTAACCATGGCTGCCATCTTGTGGTTGTAGCTGATATTACAATTAATGGCAATCGTTGCGAGTGGTGAATTTAAAAAATACAGGATCAGCAAGATTATAGCGAATTATTTCAAACTTTTCTATGCTAAGAGTTTCTTGTAAATATTAACATATTCTTGGTGACACGACAAAATTAACTGAAGTTAGGACATGCTTTCCCATCTAACAGTGATCATAAACCAAAATCGTCATGAAGCTGATGAAGATGTTATTATGCAGCAACAGAGACAACAGATGAGAGGTACATACTATTAAAATCCTTACGTCCGTCGGTACTTTCTGCCTTATCTGACACGGTTCAGTTTTAGGATTTCCCTGATGCTCAACCAACCCTGCAAAGAATTTCTATCTCTGCATCTGACTCTTTTGTTTTTTAGATTGCTACAGGTTTAGTCACACCGTTATCATGAAATGACAACAAGAATGCAAGACTTTGGAGTGGATCTTGGATTAGATCTGCACACCAAGATCTCATTACAGCCCACCCTGTGAACCTCTCTCACACCTAAAGCACATTTGACCTTCCGAGTACATCTGAGTTCTGTTGACAGGTCTTTGACCTGAAACGTTTAACTCTGTTCTCTTTCCATAGATGCTGTCTAACCAGCTGAGTGTTTCCAGAATTTTCTGTTGTTATCTCATTCATTTAACCTTTGCTGGTTGTGCACAATGACACACAGCGCAGGAAGAAATAATAGTTCAGATTGTACGTACCAGTGGCTGACAGTTCCAGAGAAAACTGTGGCCTATGTCCGGCTTGGGAGTCAGTTTGTCTCTGAATTCCACAACTGTGGAATGAAACCAGAAGTGAACTGCAGGGCAACTTCCTGTCACTCATGCCACCACTTGACCTCGTAGTGAGTCCGGGGGTGGCTCACAAAACCATTGGTCTTGCGATCGGATTGCACACAGCATGTAGCTCCTTAACTTTATCCCAGAATAACTGGTTTGTGCATCTTGGACCCTCTCATTTGAGTCTGTTTTCTGAACTTGATTAGAAGGACAAGTGCATGTAAGTGCTTTAATTATTTCTATCTTATTTTATCTTTGTGTATAATTAATTTCTAGTACATTTAGGCTAATTTTAATTACATTTATTTTGATAGTGTTAGATCTATTAAATGCCATTGATTATTAGAGAGTTTATAAACTTCCTTGGTATAAAGTGAGGGGCAGGTTGTAACGTGCTACTGGCCTTCCGCCTTGGCATGTTTGGGCTCTGTCCTTGGGAATGTGCAAAACTCAGCAGGGCCTCAGGATCCACCACCTGAGGCCTAGTTGATGTCCATAGCCTGCTCTGACTAGAAGATTGGTCACAGCAGCCAGGCCTTGAGCATGATTGCTACTGCAGAGGAGCGAAAGGCAACTGTGGCTGTGGGAAAAGCACCTTGGGTCATTGGAAAATGGAGCACAGGTAGTGGGATGCATCAAGCATCTGACCCAATGGGAAAACCAGCAAGCGCACTAGTTAACCGGGCAGGAACTCGGGACTCCTTGAGCCAGCAAGAGATCCCTCCCTCTGCTTTGCTGATACCGTGTCATCTGCACAGCGCTGTGAACTCCTCAAGCCTGGCGGGTACATTGATTTCATGGGGAAGAAACTGATGCTGATAGAGAATGAATGAAGGATAATTTCCTTTCTATTTCATTAGTGAGCTCTTGAAATGGTGCCCAAGACAGGTGAATTCCCAGCTCCACGCAAACTGAATTCTCATAATTTTGCCAAAGGTGACCGACCCTAAAGCCATGACCACTATGAACGAAAACTGTATTTTTAAAGTAAACCAACATGATTCAGTTTTAATACAAGTCATTCTGATAACTGGTTGCTCAGGTTAATACAGAACCAGACAAACGATCAGACCATTGTGTACCTGCTGGCTTGTTAAGTGATTTCCAATCCCCTGCTCTTTCATAGAGATACAGCAAGGAAATAGATCCAAGTCTGTGTCAAACATCAAACACCCACATTTAGATTAATATTAAGTTAACCCATTTTATTCCACCCACATTCCCACCAACTCTCCTGCCCACTCCTACTGTACTCTCCACTCTAGGCATAATCTGGAGTGGCCAATTAGCCTATTGTAGCCTTGCAACTTTCCCTTTAATCATAGAGTTGTGTAGCACAGAGATGGGTTTGTGTATCTTCCTTACAACATAGAAAGAGGCCATTCAGTCCTTCAAGTCTATGCTCACAGATCAATCCCATCCCCCCATTAATTTTCCTATTTTCCCATCTTACCCACACACCAGAGGCAATTTACAGTGGCCAAGGAATCTACTGACCTGCACGTCTTTGGGATGTGGGAGGAACCCACGCAATCACAGGGAGAACATGTAAACTCCACATAGACAGTGCCCGAGGTCAGGATTGAACCCACGTCACTGGAGCTGTGAGCCAGTGGCTCTAACTGCTGCACCATTGTGCCACCCCCAGTTGCAAAAGGTTTCTGTGATCTTTGAAAACTGTGGTGAAGGTTTTGCTAGGTTTGCACTGATACTGCAACTACACACCATCATCAGGAGAACAAAGACAATAACCTCTGCTTTCTACAACCAGAAAAGAGTGTAAAAATACACAGGTGGCCCAGCGGACCTGTGCACATGGACTCATGCTAGACTAGGGTTGTGTTGTAGCCCACTGCAGCTGAGAGTGTTGTTAACCAGCCTCACTGAAAAGGCTGGAGGAAAAGCTTTTAGCAGTGAAACCAAGTTATTTTGCCGCTTTCACATTAGTGCCCGCTTCATGTTGATGCTGAGTAACTGTCCTGAGGGACGCCTGATAGTTGAGATTAAAATGACCATTAATATGGGAAAAATAATGTGTTTATCAGCAGAGGTTTCATCCACGCTCTGTTCTAGGTCAGCCAGAAAGTGACATGAAAGGAATGGAATTGCTGACAGCTGGATCAATGCAATGTTTGAGAATGTCTCTTTGTCTTGTTTTAATTTTCTCTCTCATGGACAGATCAACACATGAAAGAAAGATTCAAGCCTGTGGTGACAGGCTCCTTCCTGCTGTGGAAAGAATCAATACTGCTTGCCTCCGTCACCACCTGAGGGTATTGGCTAGAGTTGGGGGAAGGAGAATTCAGGAGGGGAAGAAACACCAGTGAAACAGTCCCCGAGTACAGCGGTAAAGGAACGGTCAGGACTCCGGCTGCTGGGAAATCAGAGACAAGAGGCAAACGTCCTGGTCTGACAGAGCAGCTGCTCCTCGTCTGATGACAAAGATGACAGCACCCCAGCAACGGAAACCAGCAAACCGAGAGGGAAATGGATTGAAAAGATGCCTGGGCCAGGGACCTTGAAGAGAAGCAAAGAGCCCAGTGCTCCCACTCCGGGGATCTGCGAACAGTGACCTCCTCCAGGTCCCAGCTCTGGGAATCTGGGAGCAGTGGTTTCCTCTGCATCCCAAGCTCTGGGAATCTGGGAGCTTTCCTCCACACCCCACTCCGGGAATCCAGTAACAATGTTCCTCTCCTCATCCCAGCCCTGGGAACCTGAGAGCCTTTGCATCCCAGTTTCTGGAGGCCAAGAGCTGGGCAAAGGGTAATGTACCTCCATTCCAGGAATCTGGGAGCCTCAACCTTGAAGGTGACAGTCAGAGGGAGGAGAAAACACAGACCAAGAATCAAGCAGATACCCTTCAACAATGTCCCTTGCTGTATCACAGCAGAGCTCAGACCCCTGGAGAGGTCAGGAGCCGTGTCTGAGCTGATGCACAGGCAGCAGTTGTGGGCATGCTGGGACAGAAAAACTGTATTTCAGTCCTGGGTTACCTCGCCAAGGTCAATGCTGACCTGTTTTTTACTGCATCTCAGCAACAATAGGCAGTGGTCATGGTGGTGATCTGATCAGGGGACAATGCTGCTTCTGCAGACTGGTATCATGCTGCAGAGAGGCAACATCACCATCACTGAGGTCAAAGAGATGGTTGGTAGCTGACAGAATGTACAAATACTCTCTGTTCTGGTAGATCACCATGCATGCCCTGGTTTGAAGAACAAACATCTAGTTGACTTCTAGCTGCTGCCTACACTGCTGGCAACATCTGGTCCGTAGTTCTAGACAGTGACTTCAACTGCAGTATTTATGTGACTGGATAGTCCAGCAGAGCTAACAGCAAACTGGATACCTCCTCCAGAATCCTGACTGAAAGGCTCAAAGATGCCAAACTATGTGGCGTCTTCATAAACCCCACAAATGGAGCTCTGCAGCAATGTACTCGACCGAGAGCAGATGACTCAGTCCAGTCTTAGACAGACTTCTGACATGTGTCCCAAATACTCAAGGTCAGATTCAAAACTGATGTTCTTCTCTCACCACTGCATCCCACTGGCTTATTGCCAGCTACAGCAAGACCAGAGGCTGGCAGGGGATATGGAAGTTGAATGTGAAACTGGTGACTCCAGCAAATATTGAAGAACTTAAAAGGGATGATGCAGGAAACATCTCTTTGATTCCCTGAATTGTTGGTGGGAAGTGATTAAGGTGAGTCTCAATAGGTGTTCGAACATGAGAGAGAGAGAGAGAAAGAGAGTTAAAGTACACGAACTCCAGAAAAGCATGCAAGATCTGCTCCTGCAGCAGTTTTGGAGTGCTCCAGTATCACCTTCTGATCCAGAGTTTGTGGAGAGGAGGAGGTGTGCTCACGCTTCTTCCAAAAGATCACCGAGGGAGCTCTGTGATGTGAAGCCACGAGGAAGAGTATTGTCCCCATTGTCTGACATATTAAGGATCTGCAAGTCCTTCCATGCCAGCAAGGATGTGGGCATAAGAGGGACGACGGTCCTAGGCAGTGGAGGTGCTCAGGTCAAAGCCTTCCTGTATATGGATGATGTTGGCTTCTACTCAGACCCATTGTCAGTCCAATGTTGATAAGTATCTGTGATCAGTTCAAACTGACCTCGTGGACCAGAGTGAATCTGAGAGACCAAGTGAGACCATGTTGTTTGGCAACCAATTCTTTCCTCTTTGACGTCAGGGCTGCCACACACCTACTTGGAAGCAAATGCACTGTGAATGGGGCCGTCATCCATCTCCTTTTGGAATGTACATTTGCTAAGAAGGTCTGGATAGGGACGCAGTGGTTCAGCCCCAACAGCTGCATTGCAGAGGACTCTGCGCTCTGTGAGTTGCTCCCAGGGCCAGACATCAACTGCTGTGGAAGACTATCAGTTTGGTGAAAGGCAGTCTCTGAACTGCCCAAAATTGGTGGGGTCTTCCAATGCAAGGAGCTGTCCAAATGCTGGAGGTTGTCACATTCCATGGTCCAGAACCATGTGCCGGGGACATACTGGAGCCTGGTGTGGCTGCCTTGAGAGGAATGGGAAAAGACCACAGGGCAGGCCCTCCCACCATTGTGCATTGAGTGGCTGGAAGCTGTATGAAAGCCCCTTGGACTTAGTACTCATAGAATGTACGTCAAAGGAAAGTTAATGTCAGGCAGTTAGATGTAATGTAAATCTTATAAGTGGAGTGTTATGTCTTGTACAGTGAATTGCAACATGGTAATGCACTAGCTGGATGCATCATGGCTTGTTATGACAACTGCCATGCCTGTGACCACAAGAAACTGCAGAGAGTTGTGGACACAGCTCAGCACATCACGGAAACCAGCCTCCCCTCCATGGACTCTGTCTATGCTTCTTGCTGCCTCGAAAGATAATCAAAAACCCTACCCACCCTGGACATTCTCCCTTCTCCCCCCTCCTATCAGGCAGAAGATACAAAAGCCTGAAAGCACGTACAACCAGACTCAAGGACAGCTTTTATCCTGCTGTTATAAGACTATTGAATGGTCCCCTAGTATGATAAGATGGAATCTTGACCTCACAATCTACCTCTTTATGGCCTTGCACCTAATTGTGTGCAAGCACTACACTTTCTCTGTAACTGTAATACTTTATTTTGCATTCTGTTATTGTCTTCCCTTGTACGACCTCAATGCACTGTTGTAACAAAATGATCTGTATGTATGGTATACAAGACAAGTTTTTCACTGTACCTTGGTACATGTGACAATACTAAACCAATTTACCAATGTATTATTTGAAGATATTATGAATAAAGCATATTTTTGAGGAAAGAAAGAAAGTGTACATGCTTAAAGTCTCTGGGGTGGGGTTGAACTCACAACCTAATAGCTGAGAGAGACATCAGTGAGCCAACACCAATATCACAAGGCAACCTGAAACCAATATAGAATATTTAGGGAAATATTCAATGAAATGGAATGTGAACTGCAGACTCTGGGCCAAATGAATGGCTTAAATTCTTGTACAACGATTCTGCTAATGAAACAAAGGGGAGATTGTTCAACTAAACAAGGTGATATTTCCCAGAAAATTAAGCTTTGAGTTTTTCCTCAACCTCCATACAGGCTTTAATCTGGAATTCCTTTAAGGGGAATGGGAGTAGGTTTGTGACCTCAGGATGGGACTGGACCTTTTATAAAAGGTGTAGCTGTGGAGTTAATTGAGGATTTTTTTTTTGCCTGATTTCTCTCTGCTTTGGTGCATTGAATTTGCTCTCCCTGAAGTAGCTTATTGTCTGGCTTCTATCCAAGACCGGCAGTCACAATAAAAGGGTAGCCCTAACGCGCTGGTAACTTCACAATCATTGCTGCATCACATTACATTTCACACAGCACTCAATCTCTTTCCATACTTCAAATGCCAATCCTGTTAAAATATTTATCTGGCTTTTAAAAATAATTAATTGACATGGTAATAAATACAACATCAGGGGAGTGAATCACTGTGATTGACATGCATACCTGTGCACTAGATCTTTCACCAAACACCTAGATTATACACACACCAATCCAAGTCTGTTGAGGCCCAGAGCAGTCTTTACAGCAGAATTCAAATTCAAATTAAAATAGTAGCAAGAACAATTTACTAATGAGTGCAAAGATTAGTTAAAAATTGACTGATTGACATATGCCTGGATAGAGAGCTTTCTCTTCTGTGTTTTTTTAAAATTCATTATCATGATACAACATAGAACAAAGCTCTCAAAATTATGTGTCCATTCTACAACATATGGATTTGTGTTCTGCCAACGTGAATTTTGTTTGAGCAATTGTCATTTGTATCTTCATTTAACCTACAAAATTGGGAAGACAAGTTGTGTGAAGTGAGAATAAAAACAGATAATGCTGGAAATATTCAGGTCAGGCAGCATTTGTGGAGAACGAAATGGCATTAACAAGGTCCATGGCCTTTCATCATCACCAGGTAAAGTTTTAAGTTGCAGAGAAGGGGCAGGAGTGGAAAGAACAAGGGAAATATATTCCACAACTCTCTTCCTCAAGGGCAGTGGAAGCAGAGTCTTTGAATATTTTTAAGACAGAGAAATTCTTGATAAACAAGGGGGTAAGTGGTTACTGCAGGTGGACCGGAATGTGTGGAGTTGCAAGTTATAGTCAGATCAGCCATGATCTTATTAAATGGTCGAACTTAGTTCATTTGACGCGATTTTACTGCCAAAACCTGCAGTTTTGCTTTTTGAACATAAAACTCATCAATTCTTGCATTTATGCAAACCAAAAGCACCTGTGTATTGGCTTTTCACATGTACAGCTTTTGTTTAGGACAAATTGTGCATATCACAATCACGTTTGGGAAACAGTTAACGCTGACATTGTGTATAAAACACAAGTTGAGCTAAAGCTGGCATAACATGTATATTTCTGTTCACCCTACTATTGGAAAAATGTGCCAATGAGAGAGGGTGCAGAGGAGGTTTATGACAACTGTGGAATTTTACTTCTAAGGAAATGCTGATCTGATTGGAGCTGTTTTCTTTGGAACAGAAGCAGGTGGAAACTTATATAAACTCCTTGGTAGAGAGAAGAGCAAGGACACATTAAAGAGGCCAATAACTAGGTTTAACTTAATTGGTAGAAGGGTTAGGAGGTTGTTTAGGAAAAATGATTTTCTCTGAGAGATGGTGTTGTGTGAAATCGTTCTTTTAACTGTCTTAAGGATCAAGGACTCTGGACTCGAGCTTTGTAGACCAAAACTAGTTTAATCACAAAGGCAAACGTGGGTCAGAATGGATGGGAACAGACACATGCTCACTCACGCACAGGATACCACGAGCACGAGAGGGAAATCGCAACTGGGGTAAAATACACTCACACACACACACACACACACTGAGACAAACAAGCACACAATAACAATGTACAACTTCAGGATATAACACTTCAACGCCCGTCCCACATTAGCGTTGGCCCTTAACACTCCCTGAGTCTGAGTGAAACGCTCCCTGACCATGTGGTGATGCACTCTTACCAATGATCTCTGCAGCATTGTCTCACTACTCCTGGGGTCATCAAAAGAGGCAGGGCTAGGGGAGGCAGCCCTTTTTATGGTGCTAGGAGGCTGGGAGGAGCCTCACTGTTATGATTTGAATGAGCCAATGGTGTGGAAGTCAAAGACAAAGGTTCCTGCCACAGCCAGTGGTCAGGCGGGTTCAGAGACAAAGGATACTGGTCAGGCAGGTTCAGATGCAAAGATACTCTCACACCTGAGGGGTGGGTGGAGCCACACCTTGATTGACAGTAGAATCACTTCCGATCAGAGGAGCAATGCTGTCCTCCGGTCAGCGGGGGTCAGCGTCATTACTGTCACGTGACAGCCATGTGGATTTCTCACAGCAGATGGAGGAGTTTTAGAACTCACTGTCTGTGTTGGTCATGGAGATCGAGATTATCACATTTAAAATATCATACAGCCAAACTTCAGAGAAACAGGCTTTCTGGCCCATTAGGTCCACAGCATCCAACAAGCACTTATTGATACTAATCCTAATTTATTCTCCCCACATTCCCATCAACTTGCCCTAGGTTCTACCACTCACCTGCACTCCAGGGGCAATCTATAGCAGCTAATTAACCTACTAATCCACTTGTCTTTGGGATGAGAGAGGAAACAGGAGACACTTTCCTCCCTGGAGGAAATCCATGCAGTCACAGGGAGAACGTGCAAACTCCACACAGGCAGCACTGGAGGTCAGGACTGAACCCATGTCACTGGAGCTGCAACCACCCAATGTATCTGAACGAACACTTGAAGAGCCTTACGTTACAAAGATGTGGAACAAGAGCTGTCGAATGGAATTGGTCTAAATAGCTCTTTTGGTTGCCATGCACAGACACAATGGGCTGAATGGCCTGATCTGATCCATAGGAACAGGATGAAAGTTGCCCCGTGTTAAAAGCATGTGATTAAAAGGACACATGAATGATGAAAAGCCATTCAAGTTACTGGATTACAATCTGTACTACTAACTCAAATTTTAACAACCTCAAAAGAAATGCTTTGTAAAGTTCTCCCTGCATCTCCGAAAATGTAAATCAAATGCAACTTTAGTGCAGAGAAGTTCATGCCTGCCTTTGTGAGTCCTAACATTTCCATGAATCAGGAGCTCAAAGACTCTCTGTTCATGGGCCACTTGATGATCTCTGCTCAACCAACTTCTGTCTCAGTTTCCTTATTAACCATTATCATCAGCCAGGTGGGAACTTGTCAGAGTAATGCTCCACTGTGGTAATCAGATGGTAATGTCAGAATGACACACAGTCGTCTTCCCTAATACTCTTTCATTAAGAGGCAAAACAATGGTTAAAGGTGTGGCAGGCTGCTCAGTTTGAGGTGAGGGGGCTGGGGGGGGGGGAGGTGGTGGGAGGGAAGGTTTTCCATTTATGCTTGGCTTCTCCCCATTTGATGCATAAAACCTTTACAAAACATAAGGGGACATTACACAGTGGCAAAGTGGAAAATATCTCCCCCTAACACTAAAGCTGGGATTTAAACCATTCTTTTATTTCCATTTCATGACTAGAAGGCAAGTTATTTCTAATTTTATAGTTTGCATTATACCTTATAAATAATAATCAGTTTAAAGAAAATTGAAGAAAGAAGATATATTTAGGTTAATCATAACGTTTACCTGTTTGAGTTTACAGCAATGTACTAACAGCTCCAACTATTAGTTCTGCAGTCCAGGCACTGACCATTTTCCCTCCCTAACATCTTCTCTTTTCAATCTTCTTATTAATTTTCAAATTAGTACAAAATAATATATATAACATTAGTAATTATACATATGGTGCAAAGGGATCAGGATAACAATCATAACAGTTAATATATATAATCACGAGGAGTAAAAAAAAGTAATCTAGACCTCCCACTCTCTTATTAAGTGAACATAATACAAAAGGAAAAATTGAAAAGAGATTTAATTATATGAGAAAAGAACTCCCAAATCAAAAAAATATTGATAATAAACCAAAAGAAACCAAAAACTTCAAAAAAAAAGCTGGACTGATATTTCTTCAATTAAAAAAAACATTATTATGTTGTCAACTCCGCTCCTCTGTATTCAAGGGTTAGTGAAAGGGATCTGAAAAAGGTCAGCTTATATCATATGGAAGTATTGAATAAATGGACTCCAAACTTTCTCAAATTTAAGGAAAGGATCAACAGTACCACTCCTAATTTTTTCTAAGTTTAAACATGCTATAGTTTGAGAAAACCACTGAAAAGTGGTGGGAGGTATTGGATCCTTCCATTTGAACAAAATGGATTGCTTGGCCATTAATGTGACAAAGGTGATCATACGACGAGCAGAAGCAAATAAATGGCGAGATTCCATCATTGGTAACCCAAAAATTGCAGTAATAGGATGAGGTTGTAAATCAATATTCAATACAGATGAAATAATGTTAAAAATGTCTTTCCAATATTTTTCCAAAAGGGGACAGGACCAAAACATATGTGTCAGGGAAGCCACCTTCGAATTACGTCTGTCACATATAGGATTTATACGATGATAAAAAAGGACTAACTTGTCCTTGGACGTATGGGTCCTGTGAACCACCTGAAACTGTATCAAAGAATGTCTGGCACACATTGAAGATGTATTAACTAATTGAAGAATTTTCTTCCATGTCTCTGTAGGTAAAAGTATCTGGAGTTCTCTTTCCCATTCATTCTTAATTTTATCAAGTTCCTCTGGACGTATTTTCATAATCCGATCATAAATTATTGCTATCAGACCCTTCTGATAAGGATTAAAACCTAAAATTTTTCCCATAATTTCAATTTTATATGGTGTTGGAAAAGAAGGTAAAGTAACTTTAAAAAAATTTCTAGTCTATAAATATCGAAAAAATGTGATCTAGGCAGATTGTATTTATTAGACAACTGTTCAAAAGATAAAAAACAGTTATCAATGAATAAATCATGAAAACATGTTATTCCTTTCATTTTCCATAAGGAAAAAGCTGAGTCAATTCTAGATGGTTGAAAGAAAAAACTAGATTGAATAGGACTTGATAAATTAAATTTATTCAATCCAAAAAATTTACGAAATTGAAACCATATCCGTATTGTATGTTTAACTATAGGATTAGTCATTTGTTTACTCAATTTAGTAAGTGCAAAAGGGAATGAAGCTCCTAAAATAGAAACTAATGAAAATCCTTGCACTGATTCACACTCAAGGTGTACCCAACAGGGACAATGAATTGCATCTAAATTTTGTGCCCAGAAAATTAAGTATCTAATATTAATTGCCCAATAGTAAAATCTAAAATTAGGCAAAGCCATACCACCATCCTTTTTTAATTTTTGTAAATATTTCTTACTTAACCTTGGGTTAGCATCTTCTCAAGTAGAACTTCTGTGCTATTTGACTCAAAGCTGACCAGCCTGTCTTTTCCAGGAAACATAACATTGACTCCACCTACCTGGTGCAGAACCCCAACCAATGCCTCTATCCCACGCCCCCCACCCCCACACTGATACACGCTTTCTAATTCCTCTGGCTTTGTTGACCTATAATGCATTTAGCCACCACAATGCCTTAAACATTATATTCCCTAATTTATGTTTAAAACCTTTCAAGGTCTTACTTCTTCACATCTTCATAACTTTGTATAAAGTGACAACTCTCTGCTCATCTAATTCCAACCTTTTTGAACATCCTCTCACACCGATGCTCTACTTAGACCCCTCATTTATTTGCGAAACTCCTTTGATATTCTATGCCTCCCTCTCCCCACTAGAACCTATCTAAAAGTTCATGAATTACCTCAGTGCCAAATGTATTTTTACTCGAATGAGACATACAGAAGAATTAAAGGGTTCAGAAGAAAAGATTTTCTACCCAGAGGGTGGCTGGAATCTGGAACAGATTGCCTGCGAAGGTGGCAGAGGTAAGTATTCTCACAACATTTAAGGAGTATCTGGATGAGCATGTGAACCGCAAAGGCATTGAAGGTAATGGACCAAGTGCCTGTAAATGGGATATGTATAGAAGGGTGCACAATGGTTGACACAGACATGATGGGCTGAAGGGCCTGTTTCTGTGCTGTATGTCTCTAATATGATGCTTTGCATATAATGATCACCCTGATACAATGAACTGGAAATGCCAGTTTATTCTGAAATGATATTTATCACTATTGAGGCGCAACAGAGGGATACAGCATGGAAACAAGCCCTTCGGCCCATTGAGTCCATGCCAAACGTAAGCCACCTATTTGCATTTTTCCTATATTAATCTCATTCTTTCATTGTCCCCATATTCTTGTCAGATCCCCCCACATTTTACAACTCATCTACATACAAGTGGCAAATTACAGTGGCCAATTAACTGACCAACCCACATGTCTTTGGGATGTGAAAGGAAACAGGAATACCTGGAGGAAACCTATGCAGTCACAGGGAGAACATGCAAACTCCACACAGACAGCACCCAAGTTCAGGATTGAACCCAGGTCTCTGGCGCTATGAGGCAGTGACTCTACTAGCTACACCACTGTGCTGTAGCCGTGTGTTATACATTTCAAGTTTTATTGGAAATTACGGACTCAATGTGCACTTTTATTTACCAGTATGTACTGATCAACCTGAGAAGAGACTGTGCTGGTAACTTTCATGATTAATTGGTTGGAATGGAGCCATACCTGTACAGAGCCACAACATCATTTGTCGCAATTCCCCATTCAAGGACAATCTGTACCATGGTTCACCAGTGGATCTTGTGGTGAGTCAGTAATCCATTCCTGACCCACAGATCCATCAACATGGAGATGATTCCATGCAAGAGAGTTGCATACTAGCCCTTCTGAATTATTTAGCCAGGCAATGTTGAATTATCAGATGCTGCCATACTCTCTTAGTATTTCCCTTCAAAGCAGCAGGCTTCAACTTTGAGATCAGTTGGTGGCCAGTTCACAGTACTTTCTTCAGATACATCTTTGTAGCAATTTTTTTGAACACCACAGGATTTCTGGCATGCCTGGTATGAGCCACACAGTCATGTTATTTTGCGATATACATCTAAAATTGGGAGCAGCAGAACACAACTTGGAGTGGGAAACAACTGTGTTGTGTACTGCCTACTTACTTACACCCTGGAGTCAGGAGAGAGCTTTACGCCTACAGGCTTTCACTGTGATATCCAAAGTAACTTTGAACTGCTGCTAAGCATAAAAGTCTCACAAGCCATGTTTAGCTTTTATTCTTTAGCTTAATTAAGGTTAATCTATAACAACTGGAAACAACTGGGAAACTTCACGCTCACTAACAAATCTGGTGGAAATATACCTTTAATATTGGGTTGAATTTAGCATGGTGCAGAATGAATTGGAGCCATTAAAATGTGAAACTGGGATAGATAATTATTGAAATATAATGGTGCTTAATTGGGTGCTACATAATGAATTGCAATAAGCACAATTGCACGAGTGAATCTGCCGTACAACATCTGAAAAACTAGTCCCTACTGTGGCAAGTTGTTATTAATATCTATTAATCAAGAACGTTACTTACATTACATTGTAACCACATCTCATCTTGTCAACTATTTAGATTTTATTTTTAAAAGTGGACATTGGAGACAAAGACTAACAATAAACCATCTTCATATGTTACATTTGTAATTGATTGGGAATCATGCTTGGAGTGTTGATAGAGTAATAATTGTGAGCTATTCTGCCCAATGAACCTGCTAAGATTGCTTCTATTATCACCAACAAATTACCATCGAAGACTTCTTTCAACAAAAAGAAGATTCGAGGTTGGATCTTACTTGACCTGGGCCACACCTTACATTCACTGCCTGTGTGACTCCCACACTGACACTCACCTTTCATTGCCCTGCAGATTGGAGGCTTTGCCACAGCAGCCACCCCAGGGAGTGGAGCAGCATGGTCGGAGAAGCAGCTTGGCCTCAGGTGGCTGAACCCGAGGCCTTGTCCCAGACCACCTAATGGTCTTTGAACAGCATAGGTTGTGAAAGGCCTTTTCACTTATTTCCAAATGTCCCTGATATTGTGTGAGGGCCACCAGGCACGGCTAGTGTAAAGCCAAAGGGCAGACATGAAGCAAATCCAGCTCACTAATTGAGACTGACTGAGTGCTGGTATCTGACCAGAACACATTTTGTATTGTTGTTCTGTAATGCACAAGTATGGAAGTCAGGAGTGCAATGGCCGTAGGAACATAACAAACAATGAGATAGGAGCAGGAGTAGGCCATTCAGCCCCTCAGCCCTGCTTCACCATGCAATAAGGTGGTTGATCTATTACCTCAGTGCCATTTTCTGCATCAACCCCATTCCCTTAATTCTCATAAATTCCAAAAATCCATTTAATCTTGATTAAAACTCAGCAACTGAGCTTCTACAGCCCCCTTAGATTCACTATCCTCTGAGTGAAGAGATTTCCTTTTACCTCACTCTTAAAAGGCTAATCCCTTATTTTGAGACTCCACCCCCAGCCAGGGAAACCACCTCCCCTGCATCGATACTGTACATCTTTCAGTGAGATCACCTCCCATCTAGAGTCAGAGTCACAGAGCACAGAACCAGGCCCTTCAACCCACAAAATCCACCGACCATTAAACACCCATTTACACTGTTCCCATTTCAATCACCCCACATTCCCATCAGATTTCACCACTCACCTACACACTAGAGGATATTTGCAGTGACCAATTAACCTACCAACTGGAACATCTTTGGGTTACAGGAGAGAATTGGAGCACCTGGAGGAAATGCATGCAGTCACAGGGAGAACATGCAAACTCTTCACAGACAACAGTAGATGTCAGGAAAGAAACCTAGTGAGGCAGCAGCTCTGTTAGAATCATGGAGTCAGAGCATGGAAACAGGCTACTCAGCCCACCCCATCCACGCCAACCATAGACAACCATCTGTATTAATGCTCTCTTCCAGCACTAGGTTCATAGCCTTCAATGCCTAAGTGATTTCAATGCTCATCTGGACACTTCTTAAATGCTGTCAGCAACTCTGCTTCCATCACCCTCTCTGGCAGTGCATTCCAGATACTCAGCGCTCTCTGGGTGAAAAAAAGTCTCCCTCAGATAGCTCTTCCACTATGCTACTGTGCCACCATTTTCTAAACCCAAGAGTATATAGGCCCACTCTGTGTAGAACAATCTCCCCCATCACAGGAATCAATCTAGTAAACCTCCACTGCACTTCCTCTATCACAAGTATATCCTTCTTTGGTAGGGTTACAGACCTGTAGACAGTGTTCCTGGTGCAGGCACATCAAGGCCCTTTGGAAATGCAATAAATATTAGCTCAAGAGGAACACGTTCCAAGAGAAAAAAATACACTATGCCATGCTAACCATGTGAAGTAATGAACTCGTAGGCAGCAAAAAGGATGTAAAAGGCTTAACTCTATAGATTTTTTAAAAATTGTGGTATAAAAACTGGGACATACACATGGGATTAAAGTAAAGCTGAAGGATAAGAAAACAAAACAAAATTATTCTTATTTTAAACAAAAAAAATAATTTTGAGATAATTATTCTGAGGGAATTAAATTCCATTTTTTTTCAGGACCAGGGAGATCATTCAACTTAATAGCTATTTTTGGTTACATCTCTTTCCATAAGGTTACATCTCTTTACAATAAGAAATATCCATTTACAATCCTGTGCCTTCTATCCAAGTAATTTAGCCCTGTTATATAAAGAAAGTAGTAAAGAAGTATGTAACTGAAAGAATCACAATCAGGATGAGGGCTTAACATTAATCACCTCAGTCTGTGGTTTAGGTTTATTAATTTATTAAATGTGTTTGTCTTAGCATCAGGAGAAGAAATGAAGACATTTCTTGGATCCTTCAATTCCTTGGATTCATTAATGGTTTAAGGATGAATTTAATTTATTTTTGTTAATGTTTGAATATCTTTGTTGCATACAGGGCTTCAGTAAAACAATTGTACTGAGGGAAGGCACAATCAGAAATGTTTATCCAACAGATAAAGGAGTTCCTGATAGCTTCATGGTATTTATTATATTTTTAATGCAGATATACATAACATAACCACAACTAGTAACAACGAACACACAGTGGGTGTGATGTCAGAGAGAGAGGAATTATCAGACCAGTGATGTCATGGTCCCACCCACTTCAGGACACTGCACCTGTATAACGTGCATGTTTACCATGCCCTTTCAAAAGCAGTCAACTTCAAATTTAGTGCTCATCCCTTTGATGAAAGCTACATTACTTGGAATAAACACTGACAGTAACCAAATTTTCTGATTGAATGGAAGTGACTGAAGCTGCTTTCTCAAAGCACTGCAGCCATTGTGGCAAAGCTGCTCCTATAGTGCCATTGTGCAGGGACTTCCAGGATTTAGGTCAGTAATGACGATAGAACAATATATTTCCAAGTTAACATGGTGTTCAGCTTGAGGGTTTGCAGCTGACTGGGTTCACATACAGCTGGTACCCTTGTATTTCTAAGCAATGGAGATTACGGGTTTACGAGGTGTTGAAAAGAAGTCTTGATGTACGCCTGTCATGTATTTTGTAGCAGATAAATACAGCATCCATGGTATGCCGGTGGCAGAGGGTACATCTGGTAAATATTTAGAATGTATGGTAAATACTTAGAATGATGAAGAAGTGTAATTGTGAGCAAGCTGCTTTGTCCTGCATGGCGTCGAGATCACTGAATGGTAGAAATGCACTCATCAAGCAGGGGAGAATATCACATCACACCCCCACTTGTGCTGTGTGGATGGCAGAAAACTTTTGAGGCTGTGGTGGGCTGAGGTACTGGGGGTGGGTGTAAAAGTTCAGTCACTTGCTGTAGGATACCCAACACAATTGTGTCCCGCTCTCGTTTAACACCCTTTTCCTTCAGTTACATCAGCAACCCAAGTTACAGCAGTTTGCGTAACAGAAGTTCATCCTTACACAATTCACAACCAAAAAAAAACTGAGATACAGAATAAAAATTTGCTATCATGAAATTTATGTGAAAAGAATAAAATTTACTTTTGTTTCAATTTGCATTTCTTGAAGCATGCATAGATAATGTCGCTTTGCATTGTGGAAAATCGTGATACAGATGGTTTTCTAGGAACTTAACCCACCACCCCCAAAACACAGGGGTCACCTGTATTTCAGTTGCTTTTTCATTGTTTATCACCACTTGGGTACATTGCACCTGATGGCTGGCCCAGTTACATTTTTGGCCAATGACCAATGTTGAGGTAGGGGACCCAGCACTGATAATGTCATTGAATGACAAGGGTAGGTGGTTATAGTGTCTTTTGTTGAAGATCATGGTCTGGCATTTATTTGGCTCAAGCATTACCTACTGTTCAGCTATCTATCCCTACAGGTCAACTAGGTCTTGCTACATGCAGGCATGGACTGCTTTGTTATCTCAGTTGTGAATGGACTTGAATATTGTGCAATAATCTTTAGTGATGGTGTCCACATCAGACTTATGAAAAAAGGAAGGTCATTAATGAAGCAGTTAGAGGTGGTTAGCCCTACGAGATGCTCTTGAGGAACTGGGGCAGAGATCGTTGACCTCTAACAACCATAGCCTTTGTGCTAAATACAACTCCAGCCAGTAGAGAGTTTTACCCCAATTTCCATTGGCTTCAGCTTTACCAGGGCTCCTTGATACCATACCTGATCAAATCCAGTCTAGATGTCAAAGGCTGTCAATCTCACCTCTGGAAAACAAGTCTTTTGTTCATGTTTCAATCAGGTATGTAATGAGATCTGAAGCCGGATAATTCCAGCAAAATACAAACTGAACATCGGTAAGCAGGTTAACAGAACAACACAGGAACAGACCATTTGGCCCACCATGGTTGCGCTGACAATAATGCCAATCTAATTAATTCACCTGTATGCACATGGTCAATATCCCTCTATTCCTTGCCTGTTTGTGTGCCTGTCTAAGTGCATCTTAAACATTGCTATTGTTTCTGCTTCTCCCACCTCCCTGACAGCACATTGTAGGCACCTACCATTCTGTGTAAAAAAATTTGCCTTGCAAATCTCCTTTAAACTTTTCCCCCTCTCACCTTAGACCTATAATATTTGGCATTTCCACCCAAGGAAAAAGACTGACTACTTACTCTATCTATGTTTCCCATAATTTAAAAAAATATATATCTATACTTCAATCAGGTCACCCCTCAGCCTCCGATGTTCCAGAGAAATCAATCCAAGTTTGTCCAACATCTCCTTATAGCTAATACTCTCCAATCCAGGAAATATCCTGGTGAACCTCTTCCTCACCCTCTCCAAAGCCTCCGGATCATTCCTGTAATGTGGCGACTAGAAATGCACATAATATTCCAAATGTGGCCGAGCCAACATTTTATATAGCGGTAACATGACTTGCTAACTTTTACACTCAATGCCTTGATCGATGAAGGCAAGCATGCCTTATGCATTCTTTACCACCCTATCCACTTCTGTTGCCACTTTCAGGGAGCTATGGACTTGCAACCCAAGATCCCTCTGTACATCAATGCTCCCAAGGGTCCTGCTATTTGCTGTATACATTCCTCTTGCATTTGACCTCCCAAAATGCAACAACTCACATGCATCCAAATTAAATTCCTTCTGCCATTCCCCCCACTCAAATTTCCAACTGATCTGGATCCTATCGTACCTTTTGATAACCTGCCTCATTATTCACAACTCCACCAATTTGTGTTATCGGTTACTGGTGAACATCCTGCTTGATGGTAATACAAGCTGACACCTTCTACTGTTTGATTGAGAATAGACTAAGGGGCAGTAATAAGCCGAAATGCATGTCTCGTTTTTTGTAAACAAGATGTTCACAGGAAAAGTTTACACATGGCCTGGAAGATAACATTGTTATAGTCGTGAAATAAAAAAGAAACAGATGCCAGGGATCTGAAATAAAACCAGAAGATGATGGAAGCAGTCAGCAGATCAGACAGCATCTGTCGAAAGAGAAATGGAATTAACAGTTCAGGTTGAAGGGTCTTTCCACAGATGCTGCTTGACCTGCTGATTGTTTGTAGCATTTTCTGTTTTCATTATTGTTATAGTTGTATCAGAACTGCTTGGCTAACAGCATTACCAGTCCTGAAGTACAAGACCTCAGCATAACAGAAGTGATTTTGTTTGGTCCCATACCTCTTGCTGTATCCAGTTCTCTCATTCATTTCTTGATATCATACAAAGTGCATTGAATTGACTGAAAGCCATCTTCTGTGAGGGTGGCGATCTCAGTAAGAGGATATGATATAATTGGATTACTATTTTGGTGCCCACATTCACACACCAGTGATCTATTGAACATTCATTGCTTGCATGGACATCAGATGCAATGACTATTTGAAGGAATGGAAAACTGGCATGTGATGGCAAATTATACATCTTGGCAGCCCCCGAAGTCATCCCTTCATGGAATCTATATCCCACCCCTCTGGATTTTAATTCAGCTGAATGGAACCAAGTCAGCTCTCAGCTAGTGTACGTCACTCTTAGTGGAAAAATACATTGCTACACCATGGAAGACTTCAGTTGTGTTAGCAAGAACTCTGACCCAGCAGCACATGATTTGTCGCTACAAGGAACTGTATTTTTTGTGCATTTTTCCATTGCTCTGGGGCATTGACTGTTGCCTTACATTCTGTTCAACTTTCATCTGTGAATTGCATAACTTGATCCCTTGTATTTCCCAGTGCAATGCTTGGATGCATTGAAGATCAGAGATATAGATCCTGTTAATAATCCTGTGATGTGAAGAGTTATTCATTTATGTTACTTCTAGGTAATTTTTGCAACTATCTGAAAAAAAATGGATATCTTTTATCCATCAACAATTAAGTGTCCACTTTTTGGTTAGGCCTATAATTTACTATGACTGAAAATGTGCCTTTGCCTTTATGACAATTATCTTGTTTTCCTTGTTTGTCACTTCCAAATTCTTCAGCGTTCCACTGTCAAAATCTGAAATCACTTCAGTTTTCCCAATTTGTGATTTCTAAAATTTACTTTATATATCAGCCTTTATTGAGATTTCTACTGTAAAATTCATTCAGTGTTGCTTCCATCATTTAAAAATGTAAGCAGCAAGGATCAGCCATAAGGTCCCTCAAGTCTGCTCCATTTGCAAAATGTCACAGCTGATCTCTGCCTCGTCAACTTTCCCCAATCCCCATACATGGAGTCTAGAAATCCATCAATTCTGGTACTGAACAGGCTTAATAACCAAGCCTCTGCAGTCCTTGGGATCGAGAATTCCAAACATGCACAATCATTTGAATGAAGACATTTCTCATCATCAGTCCTAAATGACCCTCTTCTTATCCCAATACACTTAACCCAAGTTCTAGGGAAATACAAGGACAGACTTACAAGGCAAAACACAAATATCACAGTTTCAAATTCAAGATATGTGCTGGGGACAGTTCACTTGCAACAAAATTATACTAAACTTAAACTCAGTGTAAATGCAGTCAAATCAGAAACTTGGTTCCTCAGCTGCTAGGGTACATCCTACAAAGTACATCCATTCTCCCAAGCCTATTTTTGTTTCAATACAACTTTGACCATCTTGTTACTCATGGTTATACATCAACGTTTGTTAATAAAACTACCAATAAACCGATGAAAATGTAAGAATTTGACTTTCTTTCAAGAGAAGATTTTGCAAGTAATGGTTGCACCAATGCTGAACACATGCACACATAAATACTAAAGAAAATCATGTTATACCCTAATTATTTTAAAAAGATAAAGTTGAAAATAATTGCATACTGGAAATTAGAAGTAAAGCTTAGAGGGTGGATGTAGATTTTGAACCTACCCCAGTTTGATATAAAATTGCTGGAAGCACTCATCAAATCAGGTAGCATCTATGGAGAGAGACACATAATTAATAATTTAGGTCAAAGACCTTTCATTAGAATGGCAATTTGAGAAAACAAAAAGAGGCATGTTTTATGAATCAGAGAAAGGGGTAGGTAGGGAGAACAAAGTGAACATCTATAATCAGTTAACACAAATGTCATAAATAGTTATCCTAGCAAATTTTCACTAATTCAGAAGTGAATGAGTAATCACTGCAATGGTACGAATACAGGGGACCCCGATGGGGGCGGCAGGTTTGCTTTCCTCGAAAATCTGTAATCATGAGATTATAGTGTGAAGCTGTATCATCTGCACTAACTTCATTAGACGCCAGTTGATTAATGAAATAAATTGCATGTTTAATTTCTTTCTTTCTCCCCCACATAAATTTTGAGAGGGTGAACTTTATTCTGTATCTCAAATTTTTGGGTTGCAATTTGTAAATTCTTCCATTACATGACTGGCCTTAACACAGGGGTCACCTGTAGCTTGCAAGAGAAGAGACAGACGATGGTTCAGGCGTACAATCTATCACTTCAGGCATCCAGTTTGGTTTCTCATTGACGGCATTTTTGACATGCTATTTATCTACCCTTCTCTTCAGAACTTTCATAAATTAAAATGATAGGGGATATATTTGCCTCTGATTTGCACTGGATGGACTTTTTTTTGATGACCGATCAGCAGTAAAATTATTATCTATAGATGACTTGGAAAGGTCTTTTAGCATGCATTCATATACTCCCTGTTCAGTCTGTAATAACTAATGTTTGGTTTCAGAGAAGCTGAACACATCAGTATATTGTAATTATCTAGTTTTTTTTTCTTGAATTAATTTAACTCTCATGTTTTGTCCCTGTTCCCACTGAAAGGGCCTTCATATACATCCCTTGGATTTTGAAAAACTTCTTTATGAATTGTGGTTCAGGTAACTGTTATTCAATAATTCAGGATATTATGTTTGTTTCATGTTTACCTGGAATTACACTTATTCATATTCTTCACAGGTCTCAAACAAAAGGCAAACAGTGCATTCATATCTG
Source organism: Pristis pectinata (assembly GCF_009764475.1). NCBI lineage: Eukaryota > Metazoa > Chordata > Chondrichthyes > Rhinopristiformes > Pristidae > Pristis > Pristis pectinata. The sequence goes on from NC_067432.1 coordinate 15,318,137, forward strand.
ATGAATTTTCATTTCATACCACATTTCAGCCTACATCAGCTTCAAAATCTTTCTTTTAGTTTGATAAGAGTTTCGAGGTGGCTTCATTATGCACTTCATCTATTTAAAGTCACAAGGTAATGCAACTTTAAGAATAAAATTTATTTTTTTCAGGACTTGGTTTAGTATTGTAACCTATAATTGCACTTTTAAATACAATTAAAGAACATATTTATATGCTCAACCTTGTGAAGTTTCATGTTACTTAAAGGAGTTAAAGTTCTGAATGAACATCCCCCATTGCAGTAGGTAGCTTTCTCATTACTGAGGAGATTCCTTTTGTACTACTCTTGCAGCTGAATACTTAGGAAAACGTGCATATTGTTGGACTTTAAAATCTTTAATGCACTTTCTTAAACTTGTCACAGTGGTTCCTTCGCTCATTGGTTTTACTGAATTGGCCTCAATAAGGTATTCATATAGCACCTCATGTAGCTGACAGATTCAGGGTCCTGTGTTGCTTTCCACAAAGTAGCAGTGAAGGTCAGAAAGTACTGTTCACGTCTCCTCACACTTTTGAACGACAGCTGCTTTTTGTTAGAAGAAGAATGGGAGAACCAACTCTCCGATTCGGCCAGTGAGTAGTAGAGTCACAAATACCAAGTTTGATTTTTAGACTCCACTGAATTAACACATCTCCGTTCAAAGCGCTTTTTGAAGATAGAGTAACTTAGCTTCATTACCTCAGCATGGGATGAAAAATAGGCCAGGTGCTGTATTTATGCTTTTGTGAAGTGAGGACTGAATTCCATTTTAATATTCTACCACCACCCCCAGTCTTAACAGTAACCTGGTTGTCCATGCAATCCGAATTCACAATGCAAGTGGTTACTTGAATGAGACAGTAGAGGTATAATTGTCCCCCTTTGGAAATTAGGAGAGAAAAAAAAATCTAGCGGTTTCAATCTGAGAAGTTTTGAAAAGTGTGGTTTTGTGGCAAAATACAGACATCCTAAATAATCAGAGTTTTCCTTCCAGGGACCGTGCAGCAGCATTTACACTGAGGGTATTTCTAAGTCAGATTGTTGACTTTTTTCTCTTCATTCATTCACAGGATGCCAGTGTCATTTGCAAGGCCATCTTTTGTTACCCATTCTTAGTTGCGCTTGAACTATATTAATTGTTTGATCACTTCAGAGAGCAGTTTAGTGTTAACCACATTGGGGCGGGTTGGGGGGCACAAACTCAGCTTTTGCTGCACGAGCCCTGGTCATCCTTTGTGGCTGCTGCGCTTTATGGAAGAGACACAGCGTGGAGACCTCCAGCCTGGCCCAAGCTGCAGATAGCACAGCAGGTAGGCACAGACATGGCATTAGCAAGGGAACAGAGGGTGGGTGACAGGTATGATGGAGCATGATCTGCCCCAATGATTTTATTCCAGAGTACGTACTAAACCAACTGTTATCTCTGTGGACATAATATTGTAAATGGGTAATAATGTTCTGACTGAAGAATTGCATAACATCTCTGACTTACTTTCATAATCCTGGTAGGTTTCCTCAGTTACAAAATTATGTCTATTAATTTTCTTAATCTTATTTGTACAGTTCTGATTAAACTCAGGAAATGGCTCCAAGTTTTCTAATCAGCCTTCACTGATAAGAATGTTTAAATTTCAGCTTCATTTTAAAGTTAAATCTCACTATTAAAATTTAATGACCATGTTTTGTGTTTTGGTTAACTTCAGACTGAATTCAATCCACATCTATCTTTTAACTGCAGTATCAGTAAGTGGTGAAGCTGCCTCGCACCAATACTATGAATTTAGTATTAATGCACCCATAAACAAAACATTGATTTTTAACAACAAACAATCTGCTGGGGGAACTCAGTGGGTCAAGCAGCATCTATGAGGGGAAAGGAATTGTCAGCTTTTCTTCCCCCTGCCAGATGTCGCTCAACCTGCTGAGTTCCTCCAGCAGATTGTTTGTTGCTCCAGATTCCAGCATCAGTAGTTTCTTGTGTTTCCATTGATTTTTAACAATGCTTTCATTTTCTTCTGCATACATCAACAATTTACCTTGTATGACTTGCTTGCGAGTTCTTTCCACATCTGAACTGGAACACACTCACAGAAAGGCCAGTAAATCCCCATTACATACTCCTAGACATGGGCTTCTTTGTCCAAGGATGGATTAATTTTCACAGAGCTTCCAAGGACTTCCCTCTTCTTCCATTACTTTGGGAAACAGTGCTGAAATCTATCAAATGGGTGACTTCAAACTATGAAGATAACTGTGCGAAGTGTTTTCACCTGTGAGATGAATGGTTTCACTCATGGTTTTTGATTAATTAGCTTTAGTGAATAACATCAGTAAGCAAGAATGTACAAAGTTCGTTTGCTTATGTCAAAAACACACAGAAAAAATGTCAAATTGTTTTCCATTTCTAAAACATTATTATTTGAAGTTTAGGAACTAGTTTGCATGTTATTTAAAATAATAACAAAAAATGCTGGAAATACTCAGCAGGTCAGGCTGCATCTGTGGGATGAGAAACAGACTTGATGATTAACTCGGTTTCACTTCCCACAGATGCGGACTGACCTGATGAGTATTTTTTAGCATTTTCTGTTTCTATTTTAGATTTTCAGCATCTGTAGTTTTATTGATTTGCATGTTATTTGTCCGATCCTTTTGGAACCAAATATGGTATAGATAAAGACACAAAGTCAAATCCTATGTTTATTTGCTGAATACATCTTACGAGTTACTATTAATGTTTTTTTGTCAGTAAGTACAACCTATTTTACTGAGTTGGATACAACTGTAAATGAAAGACTAACTTATTTTCTGGATTCTTTACGTTCATTTCCATCACACTGTTTTTTCTGTATTTGTGTATCATTATTTTTCAGTGCTGTACAGATTTGACAGCTTGCATCTAACGATTCTGAAGCCAGAACTAAAAATGCAAGTTACTGTAATCAGGTGAATGATCACATTAACTTGCATTTATGTTAAACTTCTAAACAAGATAAGATAAGATATTTATTTATTAGTCACATGTACATCGAAACACACAGTGAAATGCGTCTTTTTGCGTTACTGAGAATGTGCTGGGGGCAGCCCGCAAGTGTCGCCACTCTTCCGGCACCAACAAAGCATGCCCACAGCTCCTAACCTGTACGTGTTTGGAATGTGGGAGGAAACCGGAGCACCCAGAGGAAACCCAAGGGGAGAACATACAAAACCTGGGTTGCTGGTGCTGTAATAGCATTACGCTAACTGCTACACTACCGTGCCGTGTGGGCAATTATTAAAAAGAATTCTGCCCCTTGTCTGTCAAATGAGTAGAATTTTGGGTGTTCTCACAACCAGCAAACAAAAGGTGTGGATGTTGGAAATTTGGTATAGAAAGTGTTGGAAATATGTTAAAGCAAAATCAATGAATGGAAGAAAGTATTAACATTTTAGATACATACCCCAATTGTTCTTTTTAAGATCTTTGACAAAAGTTAATCCATTTGACTTTTTCCTTCTTAAGTGTTTCCAGCATTTTCTGTATGTATTTTACATATCTAGTCCTATATTCTTAAGCGCTTACCCAATCTGCACTTGATTTCTCCAATTATGAATGTCGAATGCAGTTCACTAGATTAGAAGAAAAGTGAGTGAATCACTACTTCACTTGGAAGGACTGCTGGGCCCTGATTAGTGCAAAGGGAAGAAATAAAAGGTTGCGTATTGCATCTTCTGCAGTTGCATGGGAAAGTGGGGTAAAAAGGCGAGTAGTTGCTCTCATTCCCTTTCTTCCTGAACAGAGCAAGGATAGAGTTCTCCTGGTCCTCAACTTCACCACCGCCCTCCACATTCCATCTGCTTCAATGAGATTCCACCTTCAGACACATCGTTTTCTCACCTTTCACCATTTTGAAGGGACCATTGTCTTTGTGACTCACGAGCTCGCTCTTCTGTCCTCACCCACCACTTCCCTTCTTAAAATACTTCCTCAGGAAACCACAGAAGATACAATACCTGTCCTTTCACCTCTTCCTTTTCTTCCATCCAGGGATACAAAAAGTCCTAATAAGTGAAGCAGCAATTCACTTGAACATTTCTATCTTGGTGTTCACAATGTGGCCTCGTCTACATTGGAGAAACCAAACATAGACTCAGAGCTTCCATTGCTGGCCACATTAATTCTCCATTCTTCTGCCACTCTGATTTACCTGTCTGTGGTCTCTGTACTGTTATGATGAGGCACAATGAAAGCATGAGGCACAGCACCTCATCTTCCATCCGGACATATTCCAGCCTTCTGGACTCCATATTGAATCCTATAACCTCAGGTAGCCCACTCTCTCTGTATCAGGACTACTTTAAGTCATCAATCTATGATATTGGCTCAGTGTGACCCATTGACCAGATTACCTGGATCTTGATCAGTTAGGGAAGTGGGCCAAGGAGTGGCAAATTGATTTCAATACAGATACTGTAAGTGTGAGGTGATGTATTTTGGAAAGTCAAACCAACATAGGACCTAAACGATGAATGGTAGGGCACTAGGGAGTGTAATGGAACAGAGGGACCCAGGAGTACAAGTGCATGGCTTGTTGAAAGCAGCACCACAGGTAGACACAGTGCTGAAAAAGGTATTTAGCATGTTCGCCTTCATCAGTCAAGGCACTGAGTATAGGAGTTGGGACACTATATTGCAGTTGTACAAGTCGTTGGTGAGGCTGCACTTGGAGTACCATGCAGAGTTTTGTTATAGGAAAGATGTGGTTAATCTGGAAAAAGTGAAGAGAAGATTTACAAGGATGTTGCCAGGACTAGAGGGCCTGAGTTATAGGAAGAGGTTGACCAGGCTTGGTCTTTATTCCTTGAAGCGTAGGAGAACGAAGGGTGATCTTATGGAGGTTTATAAAAGCATAGATAAGGTGGATGGTAGCAGTCTTTTCCCCACGATGGGGAGTTCAAAACTAGGGGACAGATATTTAGGGAATGAGCTGCCAGAGGAACTGGTTGAGTCAGGTACAATAGTATCACTTAAGAAGCACTTGGATAGGTACATGTAGAAGCGGGGCTTAGAGGGATATGTGCAGAACACAGGAAATTGGGACTAGATGGATGGGCACCATGGTTGCCGTGGACTCATTGGGCCAAAGGGCCTGTATCCGTGCAGTACTGCTCTATGACTCTATGACGTCCATACCTTATACCCTTTGCAACCCTGGCCTTAACAGAGATAATCCCTTTGTCCTATCCATTCTTCTTCTATTCTGTCTTAAATTAAAAACTAATTCATAGCTTAAAACTAATTTGTTCTTTGTCTTCCCCATTATGACAACATTAACTCTGTTTCTCTTTCCACAGAATCTGCCTGACATATTGAGGGCTTCCAGCACTTCCTGTCTTTTTGTTTTAATTTGGATTATCACCATCTGCAAGTTTTCTTGATTTTCATTTGAAAAACTTGACTTCTGCATAGATCCTGGCTTTGAATACACTCGATAACTCAACCTCCATAGCTCTCTAGGGTGGAGATTTCCAATGATTCACAGCACTCTTAAAGGAAGAAATTCCTCATAATCTCAATCTTAAATGGCTGATCCTTAACCTGAAACTCTGTCTTCTACTTTTAGATTTAGAATTCCAGGATTTAGAGTATTTTGCTTTTGCCTTTTGATTCCATATTGTCTTGTGTTAGAGCAGCCAAACTAATTTATAATAAAAATAAATGATGCAATAGGAACTTGGACTATTTCCTATTACTGACTAAATTAACTCACCTGGAGAATTTGCACTGGCATTCTGGAGTTGCAAGGAGTGTTTTTCTACAGAGGAAGAAGATTCCATTGGAAGATCATGAAGAGCGGTAGTGCAAGACCTGGTAGCAGATTTTAAACAGTGTATTAATTGCAAACAATCTTTCCAATCACTTACTAATTTTGAAAAATTTTGTAAATTCTTTCCAAGAGATGTTGTGAAGTCCTAAAAGCTTGTTCATTTAAACATAATCCTAATAATATTTCCAATTACTTATTAAAGAGACTTCTTAAAATCTTTCCATTGCCATATTTTTTCAGAAACACTTCTCAAATTTTTCCATATATTTTAAAATCTTCACAAAGGTTTATTAATTTGGAAGTTTAAAAACTTGCTAAAAGTTTTAAGAGATTGGTAAATAGTTTCTGTGAATCTCTAAAATGTTTCGGAGAATACTTACGTACTTCTTACCTCTTTAAGCAGTTCAGATTATTTTTGGGGGATATACTTTCTGATCTTGTGGGTCGGTCTAGGTTTGACTGTGTAATGTGACGCCAGTTTTTCCCCCCCTGAATGAAATAACAAAACAAAGGGAAAGTCACAGAAAATTCTGAAATATTTTGTCCAAGTTCTTGCCTGGAAAATTGCTCAAGATGAGTGGACAGAATTTAATGAGGTTCATGTTATGAACTCCAGGTAAGTAAAATCGGAAACATGCATTTGGTAGTTTTGCAACATCCCAAAGCACCATCCAGCCAAAGAAATTAATATTAAATGTAGTCAATGTTGCAGTGTTGGAAGTTGCCAACATGCACACAGCAGGATGCCACAAACAGCAATCTGACGTTGACCAGATAATCCATGTCGCTGGGCAAATATTGGCTAGGACCTGGAGGACAATTTCACTCCTTTGTTTGAATAGTGGCATGGAATCATTTGTGCCTACCTTAGAGAGCAGATGTGGCTTCAGGATAGAGTCCCAAGCCAAAAACAGCACCTCAAGCATTGCAGCACTCTCTCAGTATTGCGCTGGTGTCTGCTTGGATCTTGGCCTCAATTCTCTCGAGTGGGACTTGCATCTATAACATGATTAAGAGACATAGAGACATACAACACAGAAACAGGCCCTTCTGGCCACTAAGTCTGTGCCAACCATCAAGCATGCATTTACATGAATCCTGCATGAATGCCATTTCATTCTCCACACATTTTCATCAACTATCCATAGATTCTACCACTCATCTATACACCAGGGGCAATTTAGTTGCCAACTAGCCTACTAACCCACGTGTCTTTGGCGGGAATACGGAGCACCCTGAGTAAACCCACACAGTCACAGAGTGAATGTACAAACACCACACAGACATCACTGGCTGTCAGGATTAAACCCAGGTCACTGGAACTGTGAGACAGCAGCTCCACTGCCTATTGTGCTACTCTAGAGCACAAGGTGCTGTGGTCTGAAATGAAGCTAATTGTAATGGTTACATTAAGAGGGGGAAAAAAAAACAAAAGACCATATACATTTAAAGTGCTGGAAAATCCAACATTTTATTTACTACATTTTGTGACTACATAAACGCTGAAACATTTTAACACTGAAAAAGCATGATGACATCATCACTTGCTTTTTTTGCTTAGCAAACACAGCAGATGATATTGCACGGCATATAGTGAGAACATTAGCAAAGCTTCAAAACTAAATTAAATTTTCTTAACGCAGTACAGGAAAGATACTTAGAAACAAACCAGAATAATGCCTATTGCATTACACTCGCAGCTAGCACAAAAATACATAAGAAGCGCTTGACTAAGAGAAAGATTGACAAAATATCAGCAATAAACTGTAATCATATACAAGAATCACTTAGTTGGAAATGCAGATGCAAACGCATAAACTACTACCGCTTTCTAATTTGCAAAATGTCAGCAAATTGTCTTATATCAAAACCTTTTTTTTAAAGCTTTTCTGATTTCATTGCTATGGAAGAACTTCCTCTGGCTCTTGGAAGAGATACTATTAACTATGCACCCTTCACCTGTTGATTGTCTTAGGCGCTCTCTTTTAGGTATTAACTCCAAGGCAATCTAACTTGAAAGCGGAAGTGCAAAAATGCTGTCCAATTAACTTTTCTCGAATCAAGGAACAATAAAGCTGAAAGTGTGCATTATTGATGACAAGAAGCACGGCTGAATTTCTTGGACAAAAGAGGAAAGAGGTTGTGTAAATCCAGTCTGCAATGCACCACCAACGTTTGCTGTTACTTGTTGGTGATAACTGTTAAATTATTAGTCGCAATATGTTATTATCAGTGAGAAATTACTAATGCAACTCCATCAGTTGCTTTGTATATTTGATCGTTAAACTCGCGTTATAACATATGTTGGTTACATCCCGTGGTTTACTTCATTCCAACGATGTATCTGGCAATATCTTACAGCTTAGTTTATTAGTGCAGTTTAAAATTGCGCTGTATATTGCACGGTTGGAATTTATCTATATAAAAACATCACCAACCCCACACATTTTCAGTTTATTATTAGTCTAATGTCTAGGAAAATTCAGCCGACTAAAGGTAACATCCAACCATCTTGATTGAAATAATTGGCGAACTGAAAGAGATTAGTTAAATGTTCCCGATTAATCACTGGAGCTCATTGAAATGATCTCAGAATCCAGAGTCTAACGTCACTATTTATTATTAGTTAAATAAACATATTTCCGGAAAACAAGGACTATCAGAGAGAAGTTATTGGCTTAAAAGATAGATAAATACAGGTTAAAATGCTGGTAAGTGCGTCAAATACAACTTTATTAAATAATATAAATCACGGTTTCAAAAATGTACTTCAGTACCTCTAAGGTCGGATATTACCTTTCTATATTATATCCATAACTTCGATGGGATCGCCACTGTTCCAGCAATGCTGCCCCGCAGGCAAATACGCTTCAGGAACCCTTGGCGATTTGGGGAAATGTGGTCCGGCTGAACTATCTAAGTCACGATCGTGTCCCCGAATACTGAACTTAAAGTGGGATAATGGTTTCCAGCATCAGGTTAGGTTGCCCGTAAAGTTCTTCGCCTTCTGCTTTCTATGCCCGTGCGAATGACAAATTAAAACAATACTTAGACTTCACAAATCCCAGTGCTTCAAAACATTAAACAAATTTAAAATTCTTTGGAATTGCGGTCTTCCTCGAGGGAAGACCCTTCCTTAGTATATATTTTTAAAACACAAAAAGAGACTTTAAACAAATCTTACAAGCCTTCTAAGTGACGAAGTGATAACTTCACTGATAATTGAACCTTATTTTTTTGGCATTTTAATTCGTTGGGATCTGGCAGTGTTTGTAACATTTGAAGTGTCTGCAAAGAGATTTCAGACGATATTCGACTCTGCACCTTTACAGCATTTTTTTCCACCAGCTTTCTGGGAACACGAGAACAGAACTCTTTACCTACAGATTGTATGAGAAAGCTCTGGTTGCTTTAGGAACCTACTATGTACACTATTTTAAAGATGTACAGACACATAAATTAATACAAAAATCAAAACAAATCTTCACATAAGACAAAATGAATTGAAACAAATCACAGCACACGAACATTTTTGCAAGAAATACTTACACGCATCTTAGCAGAGAATGGCTTACCCTGTGAAAAGACTTTTTAATATAACACAAAAACCCAGTACAATTAACAGAAAAGTTAGGTTTCCCCTCAGAACCAACAGCAACCAACCCTGCACTACCACCCTCGTCTTCAAAATACTTCTTCCTCGAGCCCATCAGAGTTCTGCCAAATCTACAAAATAAATAATTATAAAGCTTTGAAGTAACGTTAACAATTATCAAACTATTAAGTTCTGCCTTATCACATAGACTCTCTATACAACATAACCCTAAAGATTTATTACTATGAGGTATCTTGAGAAATTGATAAGGAATGCACGGCCTGCGTTGTGTGAATACTCTAGGACGCAAAAAAGAGCTTTGGTAGTCAGCAAAAAGTGGAAATATCCTTTGGTATCAAAGAAAGTTTCATTGCATGGTTGCATGCAAAGCACCACGGTGAAAAGTTATTCCTTTTTTTAAGTAGTGGCCTTTCTAGAGGCTGAGGTATTCAAGAGTAAGGTGAGAAGAGGTCAACAGCGGTTTAACACTTTGGTTCAAGCAAGGCACTCGTCCTATGATTTTACAAATTTTGCAATATGTTTGCCTATAGCTTTTATGAAGAAAACTTCACACTGAGTGACAGTTGAGGGTTTAAGGAAAGAACGCCGAGTAGCCCACTCACGAAGGCCGTGCAAGAAAAATCTTTGGTATTCTTTGGTATCATCAATGTGATTAAAATCACGAATGGAAATCGAGTGAGGTAGCGTCTTTGGTTCACACTATAAATAGTAGATCTTTACACATTTTTACACGTGGAAGCAGCTATTTTACCTTTGCTTCTTTGTCTTAATAATAGTAAATGATTACCAAATGTATCGTAAAGCTAACCACACCACAAGAAACACAAGGCCAGAATATTGTTAAAATCCGGATTATTATCCATCACAATGGCCTCCTGCGTATGAACGCACCTGGCTAAATGTCACCTTTGAAAAATCACTAGTTCATTCTCTTTGTGCGAGGAGCCTCCTTTAACAAAAATAAAGCTAGACAGTTTCCTTTGGTCATAGTGGGAGTGAAAGGGAGGCGTGTATGGGAAGGACGTTTATAAAATTCAAGTTTATAGCGGGAATTTAACATTGGTTAAAAAGTCACTCAAGGCGTGTAAAATTACGAAAACAATATCTGACAGAAATATATATTTCATATCACCGTGACTTCAAGGATGAGTGACTGGTGCACAACAAGCAGTCAGAGAAATGACTCCAAGTCAGACTACATTTGAAACCCTAAATATATTCACAATTGTGATGTCCATTTTTAAACTCAATTATTCCCACAAATAAACAGATATCTTTTCAGAAGAAATTCCCCAGGAATTTATCTAGCAGTTTCAAATGGGTAGGTGTTTGGTACGAAGAGAAATCCTCGCTCAGCGGAAATACTTCGTGGCATTTTACTTTCAGGGAACGAGAGAAAGGCGAATTCCTTATATAATGCAACACACCCACCCCTCCACACCTCGTTCTGGCTGTGGCCACATTATATCACTTTTTAATTATATCTGTATATCGTGTGATCCGTATTCGACAGTGACTCGGTAAAACGTTGTTTTAAAACTGTCAAGCAAAATAAACCTTAAAATGAGTACAAAATAGTGGGTTTCGCTTGCATATTAGTTGGACTTGAGGTAAAGAAGTTATTTTGATGGAGTTTGACTTGAAACGATCGTTGTTACATTGAATAGATTCATTCAATCCTCGACAATTATTTATGCAAGACTCGTGTCATTTACTTTTATCAGAAATGTCATGAAAGGGTCGTGGCAGAATAAAGCACCATCGCGAGTAGTAGGTTTGTTAAGTCCATTTAAACTTCAAGATGCCGTTCCTCTTCTAGATCTTCGACTGACTTTTTTTTCGAGCATACCTACTTCCCGCCCTATGGACAGGTGTTCAATCATAAGACATGTTACTATGTGTGTCGTGTGTCGTGTCAGTGACCCCATGAGATTGCTCCTCAAGTATCTTGTTGATACCTTGACCCCCTTCATCTGATGGCATTGATATGTGATAAGGTATCCCGAAGACGGATACTAATACAACTGATCGGTGTAAAAACAAAATGGACTAGTTTTGCATTGTAGCTCGCCGACAAGTGCAATGTTCCTGAATAAAGAGTTTTCTTTGGTTCTTTAGCAGAATTTTTTAAAGCACAAAGGGTAATATGTAACTGCAACTGGGTGACTGAAATGTTGCATCCTGTCAAGAATAAGTCATATCTTGACTGAAACCTGAAACATACTGTTCAGTAGCCCAGATTTGTGTTCTACAGAGTTCCACCTCTGTTGTGTTTCACTATGGAAAACTAACCTGAATCATATAACAACTTTTGGTGTTAACAGCACCGAGCAGTAAAGTGCCTCCCTTTTCATTGGTGCATCCAACCAGATGGCTTTACTGTCAGCATTTGGTCATTGTAACTTGGGAAAAACAATGCTTCTACAGTACTGACTTCCCATTGTGTGCAGATTTACTTCCATAAGGGACAAGAATCTAAACTTGCTTTGAAACTTGTTATGTTGACCAATAATTTACATAATTTCGCATACTCCATAATGTATATTTAAAGGGGAGTTTGTATTTTTTAAAAAGTTGTTCGTTTTAGAGTTGATTAACCAATAGATTAAACAAAACATATAAATTATTATTTTTCTAACATATAAGGTGGGGTAACTATTTTTTAAGAATTGTGTTACAATATTCATTTTGTAGGCCACAGGGTTTTAGAATATATATTGCATGGTATTAAGCGAGTTTAATAACTTTACCCTGAAGCATATAGGGCGAGTCGCAGTGGTCTGCGGCACTCTTAAATATGGAATTCTTGTGTTAAACCTAGGCGAATTTGATATTGCTGTTACTTGTGTAAGTACAGGCTGGTACACCTGACAGATGTGTCCGGAAAAGCCTGTGGCATTGATAACTTATTTGTTGTATCGCTGTGTTCAGTAGAGTATTCATTCAATTAGCATATTTGACAATGCTATCCCCAAATGGAAGCATCCTTTGTCGCTTCCTTGCCTTTGCGGCAATGTGGATAGCAAGGAACAGGGATAAAGTGAGTGATTCCCATCTAATTCTACGGTAACTGCCACCTTTCTGTAACGTATAAAGTAAACGTTTGCCAATAAAATGCCATATCATTAATTTGGTGTGCAAAATATATTCGAATAGAAAATAGTAAGTGGTGTATTTTATCGCAGATGAACGAAGCTCCCAGTACAACTAATATTTGTGCTTCTGGCGAAATCTCCCTGTCATTTATCCCGCTCTTTGTTATCCAACAGAGTTTTCGTCTACAATACTGGGGTTGGTGTTATAGAATGGGTTTTTTTGGTCATTAGCTGTTGCATTTCCTCGGCCTGTGATACAAAGAGAATGCACTAGTGTGAGGTGACAGAACAGCTCTCACAGCGTTGAACTGTGCCCAGAATTGGAGCTTTCGCGTTCAACCAGCAAAGAGCTCGAATTCAATCACATTCCAAATGTACACAGAACGACTCCACAATTGTAAGGGTCGTGCCTGAGCACAACCCACAGACCAGCCCCTTGCAAAGTTTTCTGGCCACTGGCACGTACACGGGTATCTCTACAACATACACCTTGGTTGGTATATCCGAGGAAGTGAAATGGGTCAATGTTTGAAATAAAGTTTTTTTTCATGACGATGCTCCCAACGACTTTACGGCCACAGACACTGAACGATGTTGGATGATGAAGGTGTACGGCCAGCGGCTTCATTCTTTTTTTTGCAAAAGTCATAATAAAGTGTTGTAGAACGGAGTCCTAATGCAGGTCAATTAAGTCTTTGGTTTCGTTGGGCATATAAATATTATATTGTCTTTGAGTTCATTAATTAAACCTGCTGCCTGGAGGTCCTGGTCATTGATTTTAAAGCTATTCCACCGAGGTTTAGTCCGGGGTTCTCCTTCATGCTTTGGTACAAGTGCTTGATGAGGAAGATGAGTTGACTGGGTTGGAGGTGCCGTCATCCTGCCACTTATCCAAACTCCTCCGACGTGCGTTCATAAAGAAATTGCTGACGGTGCTCAGCTCCAAGCCCAGCTGCTGGGAAATGGTTATTTGCAATTCTTTGGACGGACGCTTGTTTTCTTTGAATATTGCGTGTAGAGTTCTGCGCTGAACATCCGTGAACACCAGCCGAGGTTTCTTGGGCGCGGCGCCCCTCTCTTTACCATGCTCCTGCTCTTTTCTTTTGCACGCTGCAAGACAAAGACGTGACATTAATCGATACCCACTCACAACGCCGGAGAAAATACCAGACAACGCCAAGGTGAGAAACAGATGCAACGATCTAAAACAAAGAGCGGGCTGCATTATTTGGACCAGACTTTCTTAGTTTTCAAATAAGATCCCAATTAGTCATTTAACGATTGGAGATTTCATTCACAAGGAGCTATTTGTCAATTTCGGGTCGATGACTGACAACAATTTAAATGTAACCACTTGTGCGTGATTGGGGTTATTGACTACACGCAAGTCACCGCCAAAAGAGGTCTCCGGAGCAACATTAAAATATCTTTATACATGTGCCCAAATCAAACTACTCTCAACATGAGATGAAACATTTATAAAAAACGTTAACGAGGAACAAACGTCATATCAGGCCAACCAACTCGTTCTCATTGCAGTTATTTTCTGTGTTACCTTGTCTAGAACCATCTGACTCCAACTCCACGTCCACTTCTTCGGTTCTCTCCCTATCCAGGAATTCGCCCAACTCTCTCGAGTAAAGCTGCCAGGTTGTGGGTGCCCTGTACCTGGCATCATTTTGTCTCCCAATCTGGCTCCCTTTATGTGTAAAAACAAACGGACGCCGGAATTTGATTTGAGGGTGGATAGATTTTTGTTTTGTTGCTGTTGTTGTATGGTGAAATAAGCCAACTGGTCAGAGGCGATGAAGATATGGAAAGTATGTGCATACGTACACGATTAGATTCCTTAAAACAGCGAGATGAAATTCAACTATGAATCAGTAGATGGCGCAGTTCTAACTAACTTTAAATCTTGTGACTACTCTGAAAATGAACTACATACAAGGTATTAGAGACAAATTCTCGATTGACTTGATAAACACAATTGTTTCCTGCAAATTGAGATCAACGCCTTAAAAAGAGCATTATTAATTAGCGAACTAAATGAACTGTTATTTTTATAGTTTCTGTGAACTGCACCAGTTGTACCAACCGCCTTCATCTTAACTCCGCTTTATAAATATGCGCCGAGACAAAATTTTGTGAACATTTAAATCCCACAATAGGCAGTTCTCTCAGTGACACTGCAGAGGTCTTTTCAAATTGATGCAAATTTCCTTCGATTTCAACCTTTGTGCCTTGATGTAAACACCACAATCACTCTCGTTTTGGCTGCATTATTTTTCTTTAAAATCCACATTACTTAATTAAAAGCTTTCGGTTGTCAACGACTACAGTGCAAAATTGAGCTGTGGCTGTCCAATGAAATATGCTTCAGCAGAGGTCAACAGTCTCATCTCGGGAGGTAAAAGACTCATTCCACGCGGAGAGACACCTAACCTGCAGCCCAAGATAAAGATAGAGCTGTCAGATGTCATTTATCATGTAAATAACCGGGGGAGGAAGGGAATATCGATCAAAATTGCAACTTAAGGTCGTCGTTTTAAATAGGATGTGAACTTTCAAAAACAATATTTGGGGTATTGGAAGAGGCAGAATGAAGCCGCGGAACTGTCCGTGGTGCTGAACGCAATCTGCCCCGCGATGCCTCGCGGAGATCTTGAGTCAGCGATGCCTCTACGACCGGTCCATTTTAATCCTTTTAAAAACAATCTCGGACTGTAAAATTAAACATTCCACGGGATTGTAATCTACATTATAGTTAAAGCAATAATCCACTTAACCTCCATTTCCACACATTGTTTTCAAAATAGAGTCACCTAAATTGCATTTAATATCTGCCGACTGTTACTCGGACAAGACCGTTTTGAAATCATGCTGGAACTGGCTATCAGAGATACGTTGCGTAATCCATAATTATGCATTGGCCCAATTTCCCCAGATTGCAGCCTCTAGCCAACATCTTGTTTTGATTCCTTGTACTAAATTACCTCACTGCCCACTGCTGTAAACGTAGGTGTTTACATCTATAAATATTTATTCAGATCCTGACGTAAGGAGTTGAAGCTGCTGAATCAACCAGATGGTGGCGCACTGGTCCTGTGGAACAAGTCGACGGTGACGAAAAATCGTTAAAGATTCTGATTAGTTTTAACACATAAATGCTCCATTTATGTCTACCACATTGCTACGTTTTGTACTAGGAAGGAGGACGGAGAGAATAGCTTTAAAATCGTTTTACAAACAAGGCAGAAACACGGCATTTCCCCTATTTTACGTGTGAAATTAGTATTATTTGGAAAGTAAAATTCAGGATAAATAGAAAGTTTTTTTCCTATTTACCACTGGAATATTTTAATCTCAGGGATTTAAGCAAGCACATATGCCATTTTTATCCACTAAGCACACGCGTTTAATTACTTAATAACTGAACAAAATAGCGAGCAGCGAAGGAAGATCTCCTTTGTTAATTCGTTGTTGTTTTCTTTCTGAATTTGAGAATAAACTGATCAACGTAATTGCCATGGATATATCCACTGAGTATCTCTGGTCACAACCAGTAGCAAGGTGCCCGGAATAATAATGGAGCAAATTAAAACAAACTCCCGCTGAAAAGCCTTGAGTGCAAGCTGTGCCAGTTTCACTGCTGCCACAGGGCGTCCCCCTTTGCCTCCCTTTAATTGCTCCCACGTCATTTGACCTAAATCAATCACTTCACTCAAATTAGATATAGGCAGATAACACTTTAAACTTCATCATTTAACTATTCATTACAATTGTCCTCATCTTTGTAAGTGCAAAACGGCTATCAATTTTGCTTTTAATTATTTACTGAAACCTAATCGAGGCGAAATTGTTGCACAAATGGGCACGGGATGAACCAACAATAGCCTGTAATTCTATTCCAAAACCACCAGTTTGACAGTGCGTTTTGGTTGTAATATTATTGAAGTCCACAAACACTGGCTGAAAGTCTGTATATGCAGTACTCCTCTGTACAACGACAGGCAATCTAATACTATAGACAATGAAGGAACTAAACTCCAGCATTCTTAGCACAAGACTAAAGGTTAAATATTTCGAAAACTGTGCTGTATTTTAAAAAAATCATTAATATCCTTAAATAGACGATTGTGTTACCTGCCCAAATATCAGTAACATCGTTTTAATGCTGGTAAATGCCTTCAATTTAGACAAACATTAACAGAAAACAAATGTGGTTGGATATTACCTAGTTATAAATCAATGAGGTTACAAGGACACTGTCAAGCAAAATCAGGAAATGTCACAGGTGTAGAACTTTCCCAGAGTCCAAACATTTAGCCTAAAATATTCCATAACTCGTATCACTTCCCTTATCTTTACAATGCAAACAAGCAAATAGCGTGCAGCGTTGCAAACTGTGGAAACCAGTGTTTTCAAATGTAACTAAGTTTATGAGAACCCAAAAGCTTCCATCTAAATGAGGCTCTTCCGATTACACAAAGAAGCTTGCCATACTCCAGGAGTTGCCGGAGTGTTCTAGGCTCAAACAAAGCCCAGAAGTGCACATCTGTACACTTCCACAGAAGGGGATTTCTAGGTCAGAATTTTAATTAAATAATTAATCACAAGAGACCTTTCTGGAAAGTACATCCTATAATTCTTGTAACATATCAAGGCCTTGTTAGAAGAGACAGCCGAAATAATTAACAATTTCAGGTTTCCAAGCAACGCAACATAAAATATATAAAACATACCCCAAGGAAATTACTCACAGTATAATGATTGTTTCACAATTTACTTTTAACATTTAAAAGTACGGCGATGACCTTTACTCCCGTCACCTATATTCTAGTTTGTCTAATTGGGGCCCTGAAGCAAATAAAAATAATGAATTTCCAATATCATCGATGATCACTTGTATTACTGTAGGTGCAAAGGCACCGACTGTTGTGAAATTTGGCGTATAATCGCCAAATTTATATTGTGTAATGTTATTTTGACAGCCTCGAAATATAGTCTTTGATCTACATAAGTGGCACAAGAACACATCTTTCCAAGCGTTGGAACAAAAACGTGCTCGGGTTCATTGCTATTGGAATTTACGGCAACCACATTCTGCACTTTAACTCATTCTTACGTCTGTAAATGATTGTTTGGAATCAACTACATGTAGGGAACGCGATGATAAGACAAAGCGAATGCTGACAACTGTTGTAATCACTTGGAGCAAATGGCTGTCTCTTTTCATAAATTAGAAATGTTTACAAATTCATTCTTAAATGAATGCACGCCTTAAACCCGTGACATTTGCTCGTCTCATTGTTACATGGGTCACAACGGAAGAACGGCCATGCTAATATATTCACAAAATACCGATTCAGAAGCCTATTTGCATGCGCAGGCCTGTTGATTTTTTAGCTACAGTTTTTGATACGTAAAGTGACTTCAACAGATTCTTATATATCTGGTTTAAGTACATTTCCTCCATCTAGAGATGCCGACATTCCCAATTATACCAGGATGCAACACATCAACACTCACGGGGAGAAATAGATTTCAATGGTCCCCTAATTTACCCTTGGAGGTGCAACTAGTGGGCGTTGTTGAGCGGTACTCATTTGAATCGAATTAACTCATTTGGATGTAATGTTAAAAAAACTGCGCTGTCACGTTAGTGATTTTACATGGAGACAATCCAGGATTTTGATTATTTTTAAAAAAAAATCTTTCAAACTAATTGGCATCCTTTACATTCTTACTATTTAATTGAATATTATTGCCAGATTAATGACCCTATTTTATACTTTCCTCACAAGTGAAATTCTCAAGAAATTCTTGTTCTCTATATTTAAATGACAATGCATACTACGTAGATTAAAATCTACATACTGATACAGTGGGGAAAGAGAATTCATTTTGAACAAAGTATACAGTAATGTTGTGGAGTTAATTGCTTTACTGATGCCGCACCTGTCAGCAACTACCGACTACATGAGTCAGTCTCTGCTGACGGGGCCATTTAAAGTCTGTTGCCAATATCTCCGAAACCTGTTACCACCACCAAATCACCAAAAAAAGCTTTTTGTTGATTTTTTTCCCCAAATACTAGAACCGAGATCACCTCCCAGTCTGAAAATTAATATTTGAAAATTAATTACGGCGCGTTCAAGATTTGTATTATACCATTTAATTTGTCTATCTAAATGTGAAACTAAGCGCTAATTAACCCATCGCCCCCTTTAAAATGCAAGACACCAAATAAAAATATAATTTTAAAAATTGTTCAGCGACAGTTATTAAATTAAATGTTTATAAAATAGGTGAAGCTGGATTATATACGACAAAGAAAGAACAAAATGGAGTGTAAAGAGGTCACCCTTGCAATTAGTATTTTCTGCTTGCATTTGAAGATAGTACAGGAAGTGTCAAGACCTCAATATTCCTTACATGTAACTACCAATTTTGAGACTGTTTGCGGGAGGTTCAATGTAATCTCGGTACTAGAAATCCCCCAGGGATTCGCGGGAAGAGGCAAACACAAGAGGCGAGCTTGACAAAGCAAGAAGGGAATTGGATGAATAACAGATTTCACTTAGTCAGTGGAATTTGTTTCGGCCTCTTCATGCAAGGACATTTTTTAAAACAAAATGTCCTATATGAAGCAACGAAACTCGATGCTCATCAGGTACAGACTGGTAAGAAAAAGGAAAGCATCCGGATTAACAGTGGCCAAATGATCACTCCCTTACAATAAACTGTAAAGGTTCAGCGTGTTCATTCCCCCAAAGACCAAAACATAGCAAGAAGGCATTCAAGTTAATGAAACATTTTCAGTACCCCTAAGATCTGACACAATTATCTGTTGTGGGATTTTATGGCAATTATTTATCAGGATAAACAAATGGAATTTGGTTTGTTTAAATTATTTCTGCGGGTTATTGTACAATTTGTTCAGACAGATACTTCTTTCATTTTGTGTTTAAGCGAGGGCCTGAGTTGTTCAGTGTGAAAGAATAAATAATAAATGAATTGACTGAATAATAGATCACAGGTTAGGACACGTTTAGATAGCTTTCTATCAGGTTGTTATGTTTAGCAGCTATAAATATAACGGCTCAACGTAAACGTTTATTACTTAACGGACACCTAAAAATCGCAATGTCAGAGATATTGCAACTACCACAGCAACCTCTTTTGAACGCCACGATGAACTGAAATAAATGCATATTAATAAGGTGAAGAGAAGAGTTGTGGTTAAAGAGGTGATTAGCAATCCAAATCAGTGTGTGGGTATTTTCTGTTGAAATGGAGACGTGACCTGTTCCAACATCAGCCAACCCGCCTTGGCAGCGTTTACCTTGCGATAACACCCATAAGACTCTACAACATTTTCTAATTCAAGTGGTTGTTTCCAGTATCGATCCATGCAAATAAATGTAGACTGAGGTCGACAAAATTGTCGTAAAAATACACTCAAGGCAGCGTCTAAAAATCGAACAATACGAATGTTATCAATCGTTCGATGGAGA
This sequence comes from Pristis pectinata, assembly GCF_009764475.1. Lineage (NCBI taxonomy): Eukaryota > Metazoa > Chordata > Chondrichthyes > Rhinopristiformes > Pristidae > Pristis > Pristis pectinata. The sequence goes on from NC_067432.1 coordinate 15,338,195, forward strand.
TTTCTTGACTAGTTATTTACTCAAGCGTACGCATGCTCTCACAGCAATTGAATTTGGATTTAAATTATGGAACACAAAGAGCTTGGGGTAGATCATTTAAATACATGTACACGGCACCTCTGCTTTGAGTAAGCTACATTTTCAAGGGGAATATTCAAATGGTTTATTCTGTCAACTTGATTTTATACAGAAGCAATTCAGAATAATGCTCGATATTATTCAACAAATCTTTGCTTTTTGACGAGGCTGGACCATTACTTTCAAAATAAAGTATATTTTCAGGTGAAACCTCAGGCTGTTTGTAACACTGAACAATTCCCAAAATAAGCGATAACCAGGCGACTAATGTACTGTAATTCGCTTTAAAACCAAACAAAGTTTCCTGTACATTTTACAGCTGGGGCTTGGAGAGATTACGCGCATTAATTGCTTTCTCGTTTTATATAAACGTGCTTCTTTATAGAAATGTCACACACACGCGAACAAATACAAAAACAGCCTTCCTTTGTGCACTTAGATCTGAATTAAAATTGCCCGCAAGTGCACGTCAGAGTCTGTGTGAAACGGATCACTGCTCCTGACTCTGGCTCAGATTGACTGTCTTTCGTTCTCTTGGGAAAAATTAATAGAGACCTATCAGTTAATTAACAAAGCCTCACGCAGGGCCACACCGAGAGAAAAAACCCAGACTTCCCTCACTCGCTACAACACAATCAAAAAGTTAGCAGAAGTAACAATTCGCCTTTTGTTTTCTAAATCGGTCGCGACAAATCTCATGCTCAATAAAATTGTAGGGGTAGAAATGAGGCCAATTAAAATCACGCTTAGCTTCATTGTCAATCTAGAACGTGCAACAATAGTTAGTAATTTACTTTCACGGGCTTTCAAGAAGAATATTTGGACCCCGGTCTCTCCTGGATACCGATTTAACTTCACACCGTTACTGAAAGGGGAGCGGTTCGTTGTCAAAGGCACTTGGATCAAACCGTTGCCCTGAAAGTAACCAAGTCACAAATATGAGGTTACATTTTTGCGAGACGTTTCTCATTCTGCAGCAGACAAATCGGCTGCGGTGCACTGAGACCATCGAGTTTGTACAGTTAGACACCAGACACCTGTGTAGACAGGGCCAGGTCGCCGCTCTAGCTGCAACCATATATTAAAGAAAATGCTACCAGGCTGGTGTGAGACCGTGGGGCTTTTCTGGGTTGGGATCCGGCAAATTTCAGGTACAAACCGGACTAATTCTAAGGACCGTTTTATTTAACCGGGGAGGGATTCTGGATCACTGTATCCTTTCCCCGTTGATGTACTGAGACCATCGCTGTGTGGCCGCTGGACCCAGCACAAGCCCCAATATAACGGCGAGCTCTGCTTACCTGCCAAGCGTAGGGCCGACATTCGCTGGAACTCGGGTTCCTGCAGCCACTTCCACATGCGCCTGAAGGTCTCCCGGCCCGACTTGAGCTTACTCCAAGGTTTCGGGTTCCTCAGCAAGTCGGACAGGGTGCCCTGCGAGCGGCACAGCACCCGTTGCGCGAAGATAGCTTGCGGGATGCTGTAACGCTTGAGCTCGGTGGTGATCCTCTGCGCTACCTCCTTGGTGTTGATCTCTTCCAGCTGGCTCGACCCGCCGCCTCCTCCTCCTCCTCCTCCGCCACCCCCACCTCCTCCTCCGCCGCCCGCCTGCGACCCGTTGGAGGAAGGGGGCGGCTGCTCGCCCCTGGCCGAGCCCAGGACCTGCCCGTGGCCCTGTGCGTGCGGGTGGACGTGGGGGTGATGGTGCAGACCGTTGATGGGCACCATGCCCACCGAGGGAGGGCTGAGCCCCCGGCTTAGATGCTGCTCCGCTCGGCCTAACATGCCCGGGTGGCCCTCGAAGCCGTTCGGGGTCAGCATCTTGTCAGCGGGCATGGGTCCAGCGTGCCCGTAAGGTGGCAGACCGTGCTGGGAGTTGTGGATGGTGCCCAGGCCGTTGGTGAGAGGGGAGCCGGAGAGCGGGGAGAGGCTCTGAGCCATGCCGCTCATATCCTTGTGATAGTGGCTGTACAGATTGTTCATTGAAGTCAAACCTCTCTCGTCCCTCATCAAGGTGAAGCTGCCGCTCACGTTGCCGGCCAGCCGCTGGTGGTGGTGGTGGTGGTGGTGAGGGAACTTGTCGGACACGGTGGAGATGGGAGGCAGCGGCTGCAGAGGGGTCAGCGTGGTGTACGTACTGCTCATGCCCGGCACCGTCTCGCAAGCCATGGTCATGGTCGGGTGCAGCGGGGCGGCCAGTGCGTGGTCCGGCGGCCGGTGGTAGTCTCCGGGACCGTCCAGGATCGAAGCCATGCTGGACACCATGGAGCGAGCGTGGACCGGCAGATTCCGATGGCCGATGGAGCGGCTGTGCGGGCTGGGGCTACTCAGCAGGTCGCCCGGCTGCACCGGTTCATGAGGCACCCCATGCAAATCGCCCAGGTTCTCCATCGTTAGCTGAGCATTCATGGTTGGCGCACGGTTTTACACCGGACATCTATCTGGCGTGTCCCTGGGAGAGCTTCACATCAAGGTGGTCACTTGCACTTTGCATTTCATTCATTTATTTATTACTCCCGATTTGGTCTATTGTTTCCCTCACCAACCCCAAGACTTTTGCCCCCACTTTCTTCTCTTTCTTGCTTTGCTGTAAGGCTCCCCTCCCGTCCCTCCCTCCCACCAATTCTAATTTTTTTTTGGTTGGTAAATTTGTTGCTTAGAACGCCCGTAGCCGCGGTGCCAGCCCGCTCCGGTCCCTCGCCGCCTCTGCAGCCATATCTTCACTGTGTGTGTTTGGTCCACACTTCGCTTGTCTTTGGCCCCCCGAGCCGTCGCTGCTGCAACCCTCCCCCATCCTCCACCCCCCTCCCTTCCAACTACATCCCCCCCCTCTCTCTCCCACCACCACCACCACCCCTCCCCTCCCCAACCACTCTCCCTCCTGCCTTCTGCCGCCAGCAGTGCGCACTCACCGTCTGCGCACTCCTCTGCAAGCCGCCCTGACGTCGGGCGGCCAATTGGAGATTGGCGTTTCCTTCCGGGTTCCCCATGTCAACACAAAATCCAGAGAAAGAGCCGGAGAGGGGTGGGGGGGGGGGGGGGGTCGGTGGAAATCAAATCAAATCACAGCCTCCTGTTTAAGGCAGCGCCGGCTCCAAGCTGCACATTGCACCGGCTTCTCCGCCCCTCCTCCCTCTCACAAACACACATTGCATTCAACAGCAAATTCTCAATCGAACACTCCGGATGCATTTTCCCCCCATATTCATTTTATTCAATGCACTTTATTGTTACCGTGCTTCATTATACATTAGATATAGAATGCAGACTGCATCACTAGAAATGCATTAAAACTGACCCGATATTGTTAGGCAGCCGAGATATATTAGTAAGGGCATCGCGCCGCACGAAGACCGCTCCAAACTGAAGGTTATCCCTGTCCAGATCCACTCGCTTCTCAAATCCACGACCGTTAATTCCACGTTTGCAACCGGGGTAAAATATCACTGAAACCAGTTTGTTTTGCTGTTGTTCCTTGGGGAACATTAGGTTGATGTAATGTTCCACCGCACCTCGGGCTGAAGATGTAAATCGGACCCTGGCCAGTCTCCTTGCTTGGGGTCGAGTGGGTTTCAAAACATAAAGATAAACCAAACCCGTGGGTTCCCATCTCACTGAGGCAAGGCACCGAGGCGAACATGTCGACTGGATATTCCGGCAAAATGAAGCAGGTGTAAAGTGCAGTCAAAAACTGGTTGCAACATGTTTAGCTAAATTTGTATAATATATGTTTGATCAATAAACTGAGCTTGGATAGGCCAACAAAAGGTGATGATGTAGAATTAATTAACCACACAAGTCACTTCTGACGACCACAGTGCAACAAAATTGGCAAACAAATTAAATGGAAGAGAAAAGAAACTCCAAGCCACCAATCTATTTTTAGGTCAGTAATAATTTTCTCGTAATGGACTGGATTCCCCTTAAAACTCTAAGGTTAACGCTTGCCGGCTAAACAATTAAAACGCAGAAGTGCTGAAATGTGTTAAAGACAAAGGATTTTATTTCTAAAAGGGACGCAGCACGACACATGCCACTGTTGCTGTTTTAAGCGCTGGTCCGATAAGGTGCTAAGCAAAAACGGGACAGATGTGCCCATTGTTCTACGATTAACAATAACGGATGAGGCCAGACAAGTGTTTGGAAAATGTGGCCCTGTTCTCGCAGGCGAACCGCGGGAGGGACGGAATTATGACATAATAGATTATGATATTTGACTGAATTCGTACAGATCTACACGAAATTGGTCAAATTGATTGGGTGGGAGAGAATCGAATGATGAATATAAACAGGGCAAGTGTCAAATTACGTATCAGAATACTCAAATATATATATTAATACACATATATGTATGTGTGAGCAGGGATCAATCATTCGGTCTTATATTTCAGGAAAATGAAATTACTATGATGGCAATTATGACATGCCAAAATGCGATTAGCCAAGAAAACATCAACAGCAAACAGATGAAAAGAATGTAAAACAGATCATTGCAACAGCAGCCTTACTATTATCTGTTTAATCAAGCCCCACTTAGCATTAAGATGGATATATTACATCAGTTATATCATTAAGCCATTATCTTAGCAGAAGCGTTAAACAGTATTTGTTTCCAGTAGTTATTTGCAATATATCTTTGGCAACAATGAAATAATCACTGTTAAGGACAACCATTACTTGTCAAGCTATTGTCATGCTTCAAATATTCATCAGCAGTTTTATCAATTAATAATTTATATTCTGATTATTGATTACGTTAATTCAGCGGAATCTCAGTCAATGCAATAGATTAGGTGGGATAAATAGTTGGACGAACGGACCTTTATATAACCCTGTCAATACGATTTCATGGAAATATTAGGACCCAAAATTAATTTGCTTATGCGTTGACATTACCACAGATTGGTTTATTTTGGACTTGCACACGCGTAGAACTTTTGTTTTGTATTTCTGAAGTTCGACTTGTCGTTGAACTATCACGAACCACATGAAACTTAAATAAGAGAACCAATTGGAGAATGGCAAATTTTTGTAACATTGGATTGCAACAAAACCTGACTATAAACCCATTTTGTTGATGGCCCATTCTTAAAATAAAGCTGCCCAATGTGCCCGCGTGTGTGCGTGAATATTAATGGTCCTGAAGCATTGCGGTCAATGTTTGTGTATTTGTTGGGGGTGGGCGAGGGGTGGGGGTGGGGAGAGAGGGAGAATGAGGAGAAATCGCACATTTGAAATCAAGAAGGTAGTGGCTGGGATCTAAAGGCCGGCATTAGTTAATCCATCAAAACGTTGAAAAGACTGTTATGGGTAAATTTAGCAGCATCTTGAGCAGGCGTCTTCTTGCCCTTCTTTTATGGTGCTTGTAGTGGTCAGTTGCTGAAGGTCTGTCTTGATTGAAAAGGGACATGTCAAAGGTGACGCTTCAAGACTCCAAGAGCCAACAGCTGCCGTTTCAACAGATTAACCGGAGACTTTTTTTTGTACTTTCGCCTGTTGAGCTTCTTGGACCTACTTGGCCATAAGAAAACACACATCTGTCAGTCCAAAAAATATAAGAAATACCAGGTGGATGTTAGAGGGGGCAAAAGGTTTAATGTTGCGAATGGGGAAAATTAAACAATGCAGCTGTTCCTTAACAACTGTTACTTCTCCACAATAATCATGCACTAAAAAATTAAACCTGCAAAATACAATTTTTCTACGTTTTGACGTTTTCCCATTAACGGTCTCTCGCTAAACAAGACTGAATGTGAACGAGTACAGGAAATACGTGCTCCTAGAGTTAGCAGGAAGATAATTAGCAGGAATGGTAAATCCTTGAAAGTTTTGAGCCACTGTTTCACACCGTTTCAAATGTGCGTGTTATTCTCTTGAAAGCATAATAAACTTAGGCTGGGATCTGACTTTAGCCTCACCAGTCTGCAAACACACAGTCCTGCCGCCCAGAGTTGGAAAAATTTTGAATTTCACTTATCTGCCTCACTGTGGTCAGTACCAGTGTAAACGCGATTTATTTTGAAACTACACAGGAACCTTAAATTGCCCATTGTCACGACGCAAGGCCGAAGCTGACATCAGATTTGGTAATTGTGTTGCAAGTGATATCTTCATAACGCAAACACTCATTGACCTTACTTAGATTTCCACTGTTCAGCCTCAAACTTCATTATACCGACGGCGGTGCAAGTAGTTTTAATGGACATTAAGGCATGTTCCCCTCATAGCAAAGCAGAGGCCGGTCCTCACGCTAAAACTGCATCTGTTCATATTCTCATACTGGTCGATATTTTTCATTCACACTCACATCTCAGCGGCTTGTAAAGGGAAAATTAGACTTTTGTTGAGATTCACTCAAGCAAATCTTATTCGTGTTAGAACGCGAGTTTGTCGCATATGTTTTGTGACTGAATTAAAATGTAAAATGGTCGTGACCTGATGGCACTTCGGTACACTCAAAAAAGCCCGACCGCTAAGCCAGCAGACACGAAGAATAGGATTAGAAAAAAGGCACGTGGCAATTAATTTGGCGGAGATTAATTGGTATAAATACCGATATTATTAATATGAAATGAAACATACACATGGATTGGGAGGACTCGGCTTCCTCAATTTTGTGGGCAATTTGGTTTAAATTAATTTTACGCCATTAGCAATTGTTAGATTATTATACCGCTTTCATTTTAGATTTTATTGTAGAATTATAATATAAATATTTGTTATTTCAATACGGTCAAAAATTAAATACACCCTTTGCTGGAACTTCCAAAAATTGTATTTAATTTGAGCTTTTACTCCTTATTTAAAGCAATTTCATAAGGGTGATGTGCTTGTTGGTAGATCTGTAAAGGCTTATGAGATTTATTAAAATTCACAATTATATTTTCTTTTAGATTACGTTGTTCACTAGTTTGACGCAAATAACAAGTCTTTTACCTTTATTTCTGTTTTCAATTCCATTTCATTAAAACACACAACTCTGTTTACAAAAATCATTGCCAGAATGAAGAGTTGAATTATTATGTTCAATTACCTGGGGAAGTAGGGTGGTGATGGCAATGTGGTGGGGAGGGGGAGGAAGTGGAACTCACACGTTAATGTATTCGGTCATTGGGACATGAAGCACCCTACCATTGCACCAACGTTAGGGAGAGAGCCGACAAACAAATAGGGCAGTATGGAAAGGCAATTCTCACATTTCACTTGGAAATAAGTATAAAAAGAATACATGGTAAAGTTGTCCAGGTAAATCAGTTATTGACTACGTAGTAATGGTTCCCAAACACCACTAACACAGGCTCCCTCTCAACAGAAGTTATTGCACTTGCTCCTGTACATTACCTCCCCTTATTTCGCATTTTATGAACTATTTGCTAAGCAAGCAGAGTTGTTCCCATTAAATATTTACACTCTAATGTCTTCTTGTTTCAAATTATTAATTAGGCGCCTTTGGTCATTTTAAGTTGAAATGGAGAGTCTGCGAGGCTTTAAATATGATTTCAAATTATTACAGCCTTCTATAATGCGAAAATTATTCCATGTCTTGCATGTCAGAGATTAACAGCTTTAAGGATCAATAATGTGAAATTCGCGAACTGGAAGCCTGCAAATGACAGCATTATTGATAGCAGGCATGTAAATTACTTCATACTGTAAAATAAATAAGAATGTAAAGCCACAATCATCGGGATTAAAACTGGCAAATTGCTGTATATCTGCCGCAACAACACTGGAAACATGGCAGAAATTGTTAGAATAACGACTAATTGTAACCAGTGAGGATTTCAAGTGACCCTTTCTGCATAGAAATCAATGCAAAAGCGTCACAAGACGGATCCATTTTCTTTGTAATCTTAAAACTTACTTTAACGTCAATTTACAATCAACTTGCTATTTCGGTTGAGGTACACTTAAGCAACAATCAGCTTCAACATAAATTTGTATTTTCATTTTACTTCACTGCCATTAACCATTTTTTCTGTCATTTTAATACCATACAGTAAAACTAAACGCTATTACCTGATGAATATGCCGATACTTACCATATTATTGAACGTAATCAGTATTGTTCCAAAAACATATTGCAATCCATTCAGAATAATATTTGATATCACCTTTCACTTTGATCATGTGCCCTTAACGCCATCTCGTTTCTGTTCAATTTTTGCTTTGAAATTGTCGATAAAACACTGTAGATACTCAGTCAATATCACCTTGCATTTTAAAAAAAATTAATAGAGCTACTGATAATATTAATGTTCAACCAAGACCTAGTTTTCCAAAATTACTTGGTGTTCTTTTTCATAATCGAAAACTATTTTCAATTGAATTCAACTTTTAATTTATTTTGTGATTCCTGTAACTTTTTAATGTTTAAATTGTAAAAATGTTGTGAATTGAGATCGCTCAATTTTTCGAAAGAAACATCAATTTACGGAAAAGGTTGAATGGAGGAAATTTAAATTAAGGAGCGATTTTGCCGATAATTCCAAGTCAGTCATTCGAAAAGAATTCGGCGGGGTGGGGGTTCTCCTGTTTAATCCAACTGGTGCAATTGCAAAAGTATTTTACTCACATTTAAACGAAAGCCACGAAGATGTTCGTCATTTTCAGAAAACTAATTAATTTAATGCAAAACAAAAAATTCAGTTAAACAATGCAAACTTTAAATCTACTGGGGTTTTAAAAAGTGTGGAAGTTAGGAAACAAAATCTCCACGGAAGCTCAGACTGGAGAATATAAAATAATATTGATTAATGAATGTTATACACCCAAATTGGTCTAATGCGCCAAATTTGAGCGAGCAAAACGATTATTCTGTTTCTGCTATGTTTAATATACAGGTCCACGTACACTGAGATTATCCAAAGTCTCATACAACGTATTTTAAACGACTCTCCCCCCTAGCAATGGAGGAATTCAAGGCTGGGCGTGTGCTGATACAGGTACAAAATGTGTTACTGGATAACCACAGGTGAAGTTTGCTTTACTTAGGAAAAAAAAACTAAAAATAAACACTTCACTACCAACTGCCAGACATACTCCTAGAAATCCTTTATTAAATTCCACAAATTAATAAGTTTGATGGTTCTAAAAGTTGAGGAATATATTTCACACAATCCCAAAGGAAACAAAGCGACCAGTGACGGGAAAAGGGGTTGCGTAATTTTGAAAAGAATAATCCGGTTTAAACACCCCAGCATTGGGAACACACAAGCACAGAAAGTCTGTTCACCTTTCCTACTGCTGCTGCAATGACATTCTTGCTCAACAGAGAGCTTTGAGAAAAACGAATACACTGTAAGAACAGCAACTGCTAATTCTTGTAAAAACGTCTAAATATTAAATGTAGATCCCGCTTGGGACGGGGAAGGATTCTTGAATATTAATGTTTCCGATATTAATAATCCCAGTCGTAACTGATGAGCAAATACATTTCGGGAGGGATGGGGGGGGGGGGTGAGGCTGTCAGGACAGTTCGTTCTACCTGATGCACCGTATCATCAAGCCAGGTACCAAAACGAGCACAATAGAACTGACAAAACTCCCATAAAGAGCAATTGAATTATTTAACGCCACGCGAAATCATTACTTTTAAAAGAAACGATCAAAAAGCTGGTGTAAATGAAGTACTAATTCACTACGGGAAAGCAATGGTGGAAGTAACCCACACAGGAAGAAAACTCAACTGGCGAGATATCAAAACGATTTGAAAAAATGCGACTAAAACTTTTGTTCCCTGTAACTCTCCAGAGGTGACAATTTGTGTCTGATTATGATTCCCAGCGCTGAGTTTCAGAATTACAAACAAATCTTGCTGTCTCATAATCGTTCTCAAAACTGACGGGGCTAATTAATTCGGGCCGACGTTGGTACAGGTTGAAAAGCTGTGCTAGTTTTCAAACACAGTTGTAATAAGTCAATAGCACGGGCAAACTCTCAGTTTAAATGACAACACAAACAAAACCGAAACACTCGGTCCTGTCATATCCAACAAAAGGATCATCTACACTTGCAGTTAAGCAATTGTCAATCTTTAAAATGCACAATGCAGACCAAACAGGGAGGGCGGGACCCAAGCATTGTTCAATTAAACAAACGAGGAAGAGTTATTTAACTTGAAACATCAGGCATAATAGATTAATGAATGGCGTGTGTACATATGTGTGGATTTAAAAGCACGGGATGAGCGTGTACAACCATTGGTTAGAAGCCCCCCTGCTCTGCGTACCTTCTCCTACCCCATTCCCCACCCGTTTAAAAAGACGTAGGTCGGCAAGCCCATGAACAATATCCCGTGACAATTAAATGACCTATTAACAGCAGCAACTGATAGGTTAAAGCAGAAGAAGAACATTAACTCTTATCTAATTCAAAGCAGGACCACATGCAGAAAGTTAACAAGAGGTGCTTCTGAGCCTTTGCTTTTGTAACTCAAGCCCTTATAAGTTTACGTTAAATTGGTCCATGCAAGCTGCATTTCACAGAACTACTATATCCATTGCATTCATCCCAATGGTCTTGTTGTAAATATAAACACAACAAATATGGCTGTTACAGTAGCTGGCCTATTAGTTATTATTGCACTACTTATCAAGACCTTTCAATGAAACTATGTGCACGTTTAAAACAGGATAGCGTTTCAAAGAGATGGTTCCACGTCAATCAATTTGTAATTATCAATCTGAGGGCCTTTGCGGGTTTACCGCACAGACGTAGTAAAGAATGTGCAGCGAGAACAAAATCGAAAGCACGATTCCTCAATCAATAAATGGGACTAAGACAGTTCAGCTTTTTCACACTGTTGCGCAAAGCAATTCAATTATATTTGAAATGGTTTAGTCACAACACATGTTCAGTGATTACTGGGTATTCATTTATCTATATGTGCAATGTAATTTATATCATAATAAACCAAATTTCCATAAAGAATTGGCGTCATTATATTAAAGAAAATCTCTTTTCATGTGTTGCTTCGCCACTTGATCGTTGAGTGCCGCGCTCTCAGCCAATGCAGAGCAGCTCCCATTTCATCCGCACTTAATGGGCAGACGTGGAGGAGAACTGCTCCTTGTGTCCTGTAACTGCCCTTGTCAAATTAGGAAACAGAACTTTGCATAATAACATCAACTACTGCTCAACTAACGAGAATAGCAACGTTATTCTTTTGCAATTGAATCTGAAACATGATTTTGAATCGAGAAGTGTATCCAATTAGCATTATATTTTGTATAGGGAAATCAATCAGGAAAAATGATATCTTGTGAATTACCACACCCACTAGTAACTAATTAAATAAGATATTGTGAAATTTGGAAACAGCTAAACATCGAACCTTGACATTGATGAAATTGTTACCTTTAACACTGCAATAGCAAACGGGTATCTCATTCCCATCTTAATCCACAATCTTTATTCTACGACTATGATCATCACTCCTAGGTACTATAAAAGAAAGCAATTAAAGCACACTCTTAAGGGATTAGAGTAAATTGTCTGAGACAAATGTCTGAAAAATAGTAGAACATTCCAGATTGCAAAACATTTTGTTCCTAAATGAGGACAACACGCACATCGCCAATGTTAGTATCAAACCTAATGACCGAAGGTCAGAACGAAAACAAAGCTTCACCGGTCTTGGTAGAGGAACTAATAGGTTTTTCATTAGAACCTACTTCTAAAACAACATTGGTACGCAGTGTGAGCAATTCTGTATACATGCGGAGTTTACAATTCAGACAATTTACTGAATGTATTAATACACCATGTATAATACCAAAGGCAGGAGGCGAAATCTTTGTGTACTCTGTTTCAATTACAAATATGCCCCACTTTAAAAAAAACGAAAGCGCACCTACGTTTATATATAATGGCTCACATATAACTATTGAGCCACTGCAAAATGTACTTTGAAATCATTACATGGATGATCCACTCCACGAAAGCCATTATATCTATCGTGGGTTCACACACACACTTGCCACAACACTATATTTTAATGTCCTTTTGCCAAGAAACAGAACGAAGATATATAACAAAACAGCGCTTTGCGAATTGTGCATGCAATTTAAGGACGTGGTATCAGTATGACTGGAAACTGTCCCTCTGTCAAATTTTATACGCTTAAATCAGTGTTTGGTTTTGGAACAGTTAAGTGCAGATAATATTCTGTCTTGTTCAAATTTACATGAGAAGTCCTTCAGTTGGCTTGGTCATCTCCGTTCAAAAGAAGGTACCTCAATTTTGTACATTTTAAAAGCGTATTATTAAACTGTCACACAATTGAGATTTATCCACTTTAAATAAACTAAATTATTATTGTTTAACGATCAAGAAATATGAACAAGACATCACGGAAACTACACGTTATGTACGGCCATCAAACCATCACAGATATCCTTCATCAAACGCACTGTAATTTGTATGCTAGTGTGCTCTCAAATTCTCTGAAATATATATGAAATATTACAAGCTGCGACCTGTCACGTCACTTCCTGTTTTTAACCATTCAGGAAAGTTTGCAATGGTCTGGTTCTGCAGTTCTTGCAGCTCGGAACAGAGTTAATGAATGATATCCCTTGAAGCATGTCAAGCGGGATCTTAGTTGCTTAATCCTTCACGTACAGTCACCGCCACCAGCCGACCTGTTCTCCCGTCTCTGCAAGACTTCTGCTTATTTCTCTAAAGTCTCAATTATAAATCTCTAATTTCATACTTGATCTCGGACGCATTTACAAATTGTGTTTAGTATTTTTGTTGGCAAGTTGCATTGAAAATTTCCCAACGTCATCCACCCCTCCTCCCACCGTCGTTCCTTTGCAATTCCAACCCATTCCCAGATCACATCAAAACATATTCTCAGTTCAACACTTTCTCCACCCCCCCCCCCCCCCAATCCACCCCGCCCGGATGTTGACATTCATTTACAAGGGTTGAATGCGACGCCCTTTCTCCCTAACGCAAGTGTGATGCTGCAGGTCTTTTACCGCGCCCGTGACACATGCCCTAGCTCTCGCCGGAGTTAGCGGCGGATTTACCACGCCAAACCCAGCGGGGTGCCACATGTAACTGGGACGCAGCCGATAGCTATTAATAATCGTACCCCTTGGACCTTTTTGCAATTCTGACTTGAGCTATACTTACCGAAATCCGTGCTAAAGGCATATTTGCAGCTGTATCGTGGCATGTTGCACCTTTGTAAACATCCACGGATAATCAAATGTCGTATGTGCCCCAAGGAAACATAGATCTGCATAATTTCAATTGGAAGCTCTCCTGCTCAGTTCCAGGGCCTTTTTTTTGGGGGGGGGGGGTCGGGTTTGGTGGGGAGGGGGTGTTCGGGGTTCGGGTGCGGGGTTGCTGCTTAACATACAAAAGTTTATCAGCTTATCCGGGGAGTCGCCCACAGCAGCCGGAGAGCCAGACCGTTCGGTCCCGGGGCCAGGGAATCTCCAGCCTCCTCTGGCCCGTCCTTTGGACTTCAGGAGAAAGACCAAAGGCCCCCTACCCTCTCTCCCCACCCCCCGCCGTCCCATCCTATTTCTCGCCCTCTTGCTTTCGAAACAGTCGCCGGAAATAATAAAAATATTTTTTTAAAAGAATAAAACAAAATAAAGCCGTTCTAGCCTTCATCCTTGTCCGTGGGGTGAAGCAGCTCGTTTCGGTCAGTATATCCTCGCAATGTCAGTTGCATTTGAATAGCTCTGGCTTGTTATGTACCTCGATGGCTATGAAAGGGAATCAGTATGCAAATTGTTTCAGTTACAATCGAAAGGTTCGATCTGAGGTAGCTCGCTAACGGAAGCTGATGTCAGCTCTCCCTGGATTAGTCGAGATATATCTGCCCAGTGAAGTAGGGTTTTAAATTCTTGTTAATTAAAAAAAACAGCTTGCAACACGACTCCCCCCCCCCCCCCCCCCCCCCACAACCCCTCCAATGAAGGCTGAATAGCCCCTCTAAGACAATTATCATTCTGCAGGTGTTATCTGGTGGGTTGCAATGAGTGTTAGTATAATCGGGCAAGTGCTTGCAGTTTAAACAGGACGAAAGGTTTTGGACATCAGCTCCTGGTCAGAGTCCCCGCACTGCAAATCCAAATGCTCACCAATCAATATGTGCAGTAAATGAACACAGTGAAAGAAATGTGTGGAGGCGGCTTGTCGGTTTATCCCACATACCGCTGCCTAACGTCAGTTGTACCTGGTCTAACATTACACTACCTCAAATCTGGGAAAAATATGGCTTTGATTGCCGTAACCTGCAGTCTGTTCCCTCTGCTATAGGCTAAAATTGCCCTTTTTGACCCTTCTCCCTACATGGCCAGAAATCAAATAAAAATCCAAATGCAATATCGGCGAGCGTGTGCGCTGTGTGTCAGGGAGCAGCGCACATAGGCCAGTGTTTGGAAGATCCATGTTTTGAAACAGTAACGGAGATTTGAATTTCCCCACATCTTAATAAGAAAGATTTAAGATCTGGTTTTGGGGGAATGCACAATGTAAAGCCTGGTCACTATAATGTTTATCACCCAAACGGATAGTTCATTGATTCTTAAACATTGCCTTTGAGCAGAACCGCAGGTCATTAATACCCGAACTGCGTTTCACAGCAACTCCCGGAGCTGTGCGGTGTTGTAAATGTGACCATATGACAGGGTTTCCCGTCAAAACAACCCGAGACAATTTTAAACAGAAACTTTTCGATGCAGAAAGCAAAAGCCTGTTGTGGATATTAACTGCTCTTTTGAAATAAAATTGATAGCATATTAATTAATAATTGAACCTTTGAAAATATTTATCAGAAGAAAAACACCTTCCTGCGATTCTAAAATATACAATTGTCAGCATTTCTTTCCTATGTTTTCTTGAAGCTTAAGATTTTGGATTCAATACATTTGGGAATTTAAATTTTGAGCAAATCTCAGTGCTTTTTGGAACCTTCTGCAGTCGCTGGACAACTAACAGTATATCCAATGTCGATGGAACCCCACAGAGTGTTGCTTGCATCCTCCTTTTCCAGGTATAGGGGAGACAACTTAAAACCCTGTGTTGACAACTGACCTTATTCATACAGGACACATATATTTGACACACAACCCAGCACGCGTCTTCCTTTTGCTAAACCAAATTACTTGGATTGTAAGAGCAGATCTTAGTAGCCTTACAATCGATTTTCTATTGATAATAATGCAATCTAATTTATTGGAAACCAAACAGATATGTGAGATGAAGCTGATTTTTCTTGATACCAGTATAGGTGACTTGCCTTTCTTTAGTGATCTGGATGTTGACTTGCCCAGTTGAAGCTTATGGCTAAGCTGACCATCTGTCATTCAATTAACGTTTCAGGGCAGCTGATCTGTAACCAGAAGGGTCAGCGACCCCAGGACAAACCTAAAGCTGCCAGAGAAAGGCGACAAAAGTTCAAATGTTAAACGCTTGGCACTTCTTCGAGGCTGGGCAGGTCAGAATATTTGCCTATGCAAAGCTTGCATTGAGTGCTCGGGGGAGACTGCACCCGGATTCGATTTAAAGCTATTGTACCACTTTGTTCTTTCAGATGACAAACACACTTTTAGCAAACAATAGATTACAGGATTTGGATTTTTTTAAACGCCACGTTTAAAGTTATATCAATTGTACAGTAGATTTGAGCAACATCTTTTTCCCCTCTCTTGAAATTGAGCTAATTCCCCTCAACGGAGATGCTCTAAAGTGATTGGAAAACAGAAAAGCAAAATCGTTGTAAATTAATGAAACTGACTTGAAAGTGCTTCATTGATTTGTCAGTAAGCGGGAAAATTTACTACCACGTCATCATAATCACAACCCCCACCCGGTTCATGATTAAATTCTCAGATACTGCAAATTCTAATCAAGAAAACTTACTTAAATTTGAAACAGAGTATTAACTAGGGAGGATTCTACGATACTTTGCATTATGCATAGGTTGTCATTATAAATTGACGTTTAGAATGTTACCCTGCCAATGCGTATTCTATAAAAGTAACACGCACTCCCAGCACCATAAGCTAAAGGAACACAGGTCCAACGAGTTAGCTGAAGCTTTCACACAAAACACCAAAACAAATTGAGCTTTCGCTATGCTAATTTAGCAGCCATATATATTTAACCAGAGACCTCGTTGGAGCAGGTATGAATGGATTTATTAAAAAAAAACACATGTAATCTATAACCAGAGTTAATCTGCATCTCCGCCCTTTGAGGAATGGTCCCTTCTGTCCAAATTTGTTTTGCAACATGCTCCAAATTTGTGCAATAGAAATACTGCAGGTGGGAAGCGGAATGATATTGCGATATTTTCTGGCAAACAACTCAATTTCGACATCCGATCAATTCGTCACGAATTTTTAACCTTTTAGCCATCATTTGCTTTTTGAATTCAAGGAAGTGAACCTCTTTCTAATAACGCATTATCAAATCCTATCCTCAAGTGTTGAGGCATATAGCTATTAATATTCTAAAATACAGCTGGTCTTCGGAAATTTGTAGGATATTATTCAGTTTAATAGCTTCTGAAGATATTGAAAAATCAGCAGAAATTATTTCAGGTCACGTGGAAGGTCTCAGCTAGTTTCATTGTCATAAAATCCATCCTGATTCAATATTCCTTCACATCCAATTCTCAGGATTGTTAGAATGATAATGCGGATTCCTTTTAAGCACCTTTGCATTTAAATTTGGACAGCTTCACAATCCGCTGGAGGAAAAAATGATGTTGATCGTGAAGCAAAACTGGAGTCAGAACTGACGGCTTCTGATTACTTATTACACGAGAATGAATCTGGATCTTATTGACATCAGTTCAAATGACACAAGTGATTGCAGTTAGATACAATTTTATTGGAATAAACAATTCATAATAACCATGAAGAACAAATCCACATTTGTCCGTTCTCAATTTCCAGTTAAAGTACATATAAATTAACAATATGTAACTTTTGTAAAATAACTGTTGCTTCAGAAAAATAAACTTAGCATGGCATTTAGACTAGGCACAGGTGGTTCATATGTACGCCCCTGTGAGATATTTTATCCTATACGATAGGAAGGAAGCAAAGATTGGAAGGTATTTTTCCCCGTGTAATAATCTCTAATTTTCACCTCTTCTTTTTCTTCTCCTTTTCTAATAAGCACATGGTCCTTTACAGCTTCAAAGACAAGATCATTTCAGAGTTAGTTATTGAGCTAATAAGAACTTTCATCGCTCCGACTGAATAATACTATGTATGTTTAATTCAAAGTCACTTAGTTTGAATTATCTGATAATTCATTTTTAACGTACTGCGTTGGCCCCTTTCCACGTTATTTATGCTGCTTCATTCAAATTACTGAATAATTCACTTTTTAGGGCAACAGAAGCTTAGAATTATCAGGAGCAGACTATATTTCAAATTACAATCATTTGGACTAAAACAGTCCTCCACATGAAGCACAGCAGATACTAAAAACTAACAATACTTTCAGTCCTGCAATGTATTATTTCTGTATTTTGAAAGATATGATCATTCATTCCTGGAAATAACTGTTTCTTTTGTCTGAAATATCTTAGGGAGGACTAAGGTTTTCAAAAAAAATCCATATTTTTCAGGATCTGGGCATTGCTGGAACGACCAGCATTTATTGACCATCTCTGGTAGCCCTTGAACTGAATGAGTTGCTAGGTACTTTCAGAGGACATTACAAGAGTCAACCACATTGGTGGGTCTGGAGTCACACATAGGCAAGTCCAGGAAAGGACAGCAGCTTTCCTCTACTGACGACCATTAGTGAACCAGATGGGTTTGAACAACAATCCAGTAGTTTTTGTTCTTTAGAGGTTGGTTAAATGAAAGGTTATTAACTATTTAAATTCTTCATGCATCACACTTGGATTTGAACATGTCTCTGGACTCTTAGTCCAGGCTGTTGGATTACTACTGTGGTAATTTAACTGCTGCCTCACTACCATTACCCTAAAGGAATGAGATAACACTCTGTTTACATTAATATAAGACTGAGAGATATAAGTCATAATGCTGGCTTTATATCACAATTTACTCAGGCCACATACATGTATGTGATTCTGCACAGCAGTTTCCATTTGATTAGCACTAATTTAATGTTAGCGTAAGTAGCAAAATTAACTTTCTAATAAAAAGCCAAAGATGAAAAGAATATTTCAGTTGTTTGCTAGGGGTTGTTTTTAAAGGTTCCTTCAATTGCTTCTAATCATGAGTATGTATCATATCGTTATGAATATTTTTACAGAAAAAAATTAGAACCATATCTACACAAGGTAGTTTTCATTAAGAAACATAAAATGCTCTTAGCTTTAATGGTGTTCTACTTAAATTATCATTATAGGGAATTTTTCAGTTGCTAATTAAGGGTGAAGACATTGAAGGTGGGGTGATTTTGATATTATTCTGCAGTTATAGCTAATCATATCCTTCACGGGGTTAAAGGCCGGGTAAGTGATACCAACGGTACACAACAATTACATCAAGATTATATTATAGTTCAAGGAACAAAATAGGATAATTGTTATTTTGAATGAAAGATTCTACTCCCACCTCCCCTCATGTGCCTCCCCTCACCTAAATGTAGGTGTGAATGATGCTTTTCCAATGGCCTTAATGCAATTCAAGCTATTTGTACTTCTCTTCCTGGGATGCCACATTGAAAATCTCACAACGCAGGTTGGGAAGGAAACACTTGGGTGGCTTTAGTACAGACCAAAGTTGTTTATGTAACCAATTGGGGAATCATGTATAATACGCCACAAAATATCAAAGTGATTTTATTCAAAGTAAATGGACTGAACCAACAGTTTTCTTAAAAACCTAAAAATTATTGATGATCCCATTCCTTTTAATACTGTATTTCCTATTTCAAACAACCATTTTCAAACTGAAATGTAAAATAGCTTAAACAAAATTAATATCTTAAAACAGTTTACCATTGTTTTGCTACAGTTTACCATTGTTTCATCAGCAAGGAACAATATAAAATTGTACAAATACTGAAACTTAATTTTCATGGATATGCCATCATAACTATTAACTTCCTCCACAGCATTGTAGGTGTCCAGCTGTAATTCAAGTAATGTACTAGTAAATATATCAGCTATGAAGTATTCTGTTAAACTGAATATGATTTTGCAGAAAGGAATGCACAGATGCATACGCGCATACACACACAATATTACATGTGACACGATCTCAGTTTATCTAGTATCACATAATAAAACATAGTATATAGATGTGCTGGATGGATATCAATGCTAAAGATCCATCAGACAGCAGTTTTCTGATGGCAGTAATTCACAATACGTGCTGCAGTCTCAGACCTGGTGTTGGACTTCTGTTATGCTGTGAAACGAAATCCCAATTCTTTATAAAACTAATCTAGTAAAGTAAGGCCAAAAATGAATGCCTAGATCTACTAGAAGTGCATAAGCGTGTTCCTTCTCAGGTTTCTGTTTAATGTGTGTGCACCGACATTCAAAGCTTTCAAAGATGATTTATCAAGTTTGTTTCAGAGTGCATGTTATTAATAATGTGTGCCCATTCATGTTGGCCTATGGATTTCACTGGAAAAAATAGCAAGTACAACATATACAATTACATTTGCTTCCTCGGGCTTGACAGCAATAACTTATCTCCTCTGTTGTTACTGCGTTTGCGCGAACTTGTCTTCATATGTTATAAACCATTTCATTGCACTTAATATCTGGACATATTCTGTTACAGACTGCAGCCATTCTGGTTGTCATTGTGGTACTAACTATGATAAACCGGAGCTTTTGATGTCATGGAAACTGATTTATTTCTCAATTAATGGTTTAAAATGAAGACTGAAGGTGCACCAAATTTAAATCTGCAGGTAGATCTGAAAACATTCACTATCTTTAGAAAAAACAGCTAATTCTTAGTTTTATAATCTACAAACCTAAGCTTGTCTTTGAGCGCAAAGTACTCCATTTTTGCATTTTGTACTGCACAGCTTTGTGGATTTTTAAAATATTAGGTCCTTTATTTATTTTGTGTCATATATGAAAATAATTTGAGAACGCATAAAGTGCAAGAATGTAATAACTTAATTACAAAAAGAGGCTCAATTATGACAGTGGAATCAGGTCACTTTTTAAAAAAACAAGATTAAGGTTGAAATCTCTGAAATACTTTTTTAAAATAGTGAATGCTCATGGCATTGCTGTCTGGGGCAGCTTGAAGGAATGCTTGAGTCTAGCTAAAAAACCGAACTTGTTTCTACAGATCTGAAGTTGCAGTAACCTGGGTTAATGAAAGTATCAATTGCTGTTAATTCAGCTCTCTTACACTGTCAAAATCAGTAAATCTTTCAATTTAGTATCACTAATAATAAGACAGAAACTGGTCAAACGTTTGTTGGTGAAGTCATTTCTGAATGAAACCTTGCTTCATCAAGTTCCCTCAATAAGCTGACTTAATGCACAACATGACATTTCAGAAGTAATTAACAGGGTATATTCTTACACTGCATTTTAAAATCAGTACCTGATTTAATTTAGTCAGGGCATTTTGATTTGTCACCACCCATTACATTCATTGTCTGCTGGTCAACTGAGCATAACAACTCTGAATATTCAAATTTAAATGAGCTACCAGTGAAACAGTTCTTCCATATATTGGCCTATCATAAAGGCCATTAGTGAATTGGAGATATGTTTCAATTGGATAAACTTCAATACTTATAAGATTTGTAAAAGGCTATAATAAACATCAATGCATTTTTTGCAAGATGTCATGAATAGGATGTACAGACAAAAACGTTAAAAAAATTTCAGAGACAATAATGGCAAAGATGTGAACAGGCTGTGACTTTGAAGAGACAGGATTCCCTATCATTGTTTCTTCGAATTATGCTGCTGAAATTATTACTATTTTATTAATTTCTCCTTATGACCTCTTCCCCTTTTTTAATCTTTCTCCTAGCTTTATACATTTATGGTCTAAAAAGGAAATCATGCATAAATGCCCAATGTTGCATAATTGTTTTGCATTGGCAAGCTTGTAGGACTTTTGAGTTTATCACGATTTACAAAACTTGTCCATCCCTTTAATGACCAGAAAGCTCATTACAGATATTAAAGTCTAATTCTTTAACTCTGCTTTCAGGCAGAATGGCCAGAAGACAATATCCTTAAGAATGCAAAATTGTTTTAAATCTTAAAGTCAAGGGTTGAACAATTTCATTAAGTTTGACCAAATAGCAGCTTGCAGAAGATGGGTTAGATTAACCCTAGTTTACTAAGTCTGTTGATAAAATATTTGCTTTTAGAGCTGGGATATTACTGTTCACTGATAGGTACATAAGGGTCAGGAGCTGATTGTTCAGTCTCTCAGCCCTGCTTCCCAATTTAATAAATCAAATTTCATCTACACCTTAACACTATTTACTACTTCTCGGTATCTCTTGTCAGCCTTATCCAACAAAATCCATCTCAGTCTTGTCCAGGCATCCATGGCTTTTTGAGGGAAGGGTCCCACATTTTCTCTGCATCAAAGTAGTGCAGATTTAGTCTCTGAATAATCTAGCACTGACATCATTGTACTTGTTACTTCCGATTTCTTCCACCCAAGGAAATAATTTCTCTCTATTAGTATGATCAATTTCTGTTAATCTTTTAAAGAAATTTGGTAGAGCCAGGGAGGTACAAGCCAAGTTTATGCAGCGTCCACTTTTAAACTTACCCCTTGTAGCTCAAATATACAGTCACTATTTACAGTTGGCCTTTTGACTGATATCAATTGTACAATTTCTGAGAATGGGATGTCATTGGATGGGTGATGCTTTATGAATCTCATTGGGTGGGAAGGAAACAATATACTTAATTGGTGCCAAATATTCAGTACAATTTCATCTACTTCTTCAAACAGCATATTTCCTCCTTCGCAGATAAAAGTTAATAAATCTTTGTGGACCTGCATTATAACAATGGCAATTATTGAATATGTGCACTTGCAGGGATCTCCAGCTTAAATAAATCCATGATTGTGGAGCTGCAAGTACATGAGGCATTTTGTACCAGTTATCTACTCCTCTGTCACTTTAGTCTATGTGTAGCTGGGCTTCAACCTCTTCCAGTTTTAATAAAGAACAATTACTCTAATGCAATGGTTACTGACACATAACACACTTCACTTCCCAAGATGCCACGTTAAGGCCTATGAGCTGCAGTTTCCTGGTAACAGAAAAAAAATTCCTCCAGGTATTCTGAACCAATATGTTATTGATCAGTAGAATGATGAATGGTGAGTAATAGAATTGCTTATCTAGTTTTAGGCAGGAAAAGCAAGGAAAAAAATCTTGCATCTGCATATTTCTATGGTCTCACAGGCTGCAAGTGAATCTACAAACCATGGCCTGCATTAACACTGATTGTAGACAAATAGGTTTGCTGATTTGTGCATCACCTTTATTTAAATAATTGTCTTATGTTTATAAAATTAAAAATAATGAAGCTAGATTCATTTTTTCAAGGTACCAATTATGATATTAGAATTATAGATGACAGGTGTAAATCTTTCTTTTTCAAAGAAAAGCTCTAAACCTCTTGCATTAATACAATGTATTTAATGTAATAAATCACCTTAAGGTGGATCACAGGCCGAATCTGAAACCAAGTCGCATAAGCAGATTTTCAGACGTGTGGGCAAATGTCAGTTCAAAGAGCTTTAAGGTGCTTCTTAGAGGAAGTGTAGGAGGTGAGAAGACTTAGTGATGGAAATGCAGAGCTTATGACACAGGCCAGAGTTTTCCAACCTGTTTGTTGGCTGGAAGGAATGTGGGAGATGCATCAAAAATCATTGGTGGTCTATGAGGCTCTGATAATATTCAGATAATTTAGCTAGAATGGTCAAGAAAAAAAATAAAAACATACTCAGCAAGCCACCTGTCCTGGCTGCAGGGAAATTCACACTCCTTTAATTCCTTAGAAGTAGTGGCCCCGGTGTTATTCGCATTTATGGGGACGAGTGGGCCCATGTTTTACTGAGTACAAACAAGTAAGGCTTTCATTCACCGCCTCAGACATCTGGAGGTATGGTCACCAATAGTGGTGCATGAAAATCAAAGGTGCACAAGGGATCAGAGCTCCCATTGGTCGTAGGGAGCTCTATAGATGAGGCCAACATACAAAATTCAAATTTGAGGCATTGCTGAGAAGTATTCTAATCTGTGATGGTATTTAATCTTTCTGACATAAACATTTGGTAGCGGAGGCATCACTAATAACTGACAACAAATTAAAATGCCAGAACCACTGTGACGTAGGTCTATTGCTGTTTGACACATGTTGATATAAACACTGTTCTGGCTGCAGGTAACTCATCAGTGACAGTTTGTCAAGGAGACGCATCGTCTTTACATATCTGTCTCTTCAAGGTTGTCAGCAACAGGAAACCTTTAAGTGACTACAATGACGGCAAATAATCTCCAGCCTACAGACATTTAACTACACGATCACTCCATTTACAGAGTACAATTTCCATCTTTTGTCATTTGACAAATTAAGCTTAAATATACAATTAATGCCTGTTAAAACCAGAGATTAACATAGCAGTTAGCTGAATGGAAAATATTTTGAAACAAAACTGTGAGGAATTTTCAATAAATATAAATATTGTAGGCTGAGCCTTTAGTAATAAATGGCAAGAAGTATTTTTAATTTATAAATCATAATGACACCTTAAAAAAATCAATGACATGCTTTAAGAGAATTGTTCACTATAGGGGGTGCTAAAATTTAAGATCATCTACAAAAATTACAGAACTGAAATTAAATCAAAGCAAACCTTCACAGGGTCTTGTGCATTGTGAACAGGTACACAGTAATTTGAAGTATTTGTAGTAGCTGAGGCTTGTCATTTGAGATGTGATAAGAAATAATTTGTAATAAGAGAGCTACCTTCCTTAATTGTCTTCTGCTGAAGTGGAGAGTCCCAGTAATGATTTATTGCCCCGCTGCCTGTCTGCTGATAACTGGTCACCAAATGGCTCTTCATTACTCAAAGCTCCTTCATTCTCTATAACCAAAATCTTTTCCCATTAGTCCAGTTTTGTTTGGAGGAAATGAATGTAAGGCCTTCTAGTGTAAGCCCATAAACTATTTTAGTATATAAAAAAAATCATAAATAATGGGGGGAAATCTTGTTTGCTACGCCTGCTGGATCAACTGCCTCTTGGCCTTTTGATAGCATCTTTGAAATGGAAATGCCCAGCTGCCTGACCTTCTGTTCAATGACCCTTTTGTACAAAGTCAAATCACCGTGGCTTTGCAGAAGCCCAATCACAGCAATTCACCTGATGGATACCCTATGCCTTTAATACCATTTACAAAAAATATATAGAATATTCCACATCAACTGATTTCATGACAGCTCATATCAAAATAGCTGAAATTTTACAGGTTAAAAAGTGTATTTTAAAATCATGTGGAATATTATTTTAAATGGTTTCTTTTGCTATTAAGTGCAATTTTATGATTCATAACCAGTTAAGTGCTAGAGAATTACATGTAACTTATAACAAGTAAACCCATTGTATTGCTGTCTGTTGCTGAGATAGCAATAAACAGAGAAAAGTTGCAGCAGAATTGCTGCAAACATTTTGTGATCGTGACTCAAAGGACATTTATATAAGCTCAGTTTTTCTGTATGAATTAATAAATCCTGTGTAAAACCCATTGACTACCATCAGAAAGGTTACACCGATAATTAGCCTTCCATGAAGTAAGGTGATGAGTTACTCAATTGTTTGAATATTTCAGTTTATTTTCACTCAGAAGGTAGGGCAGGGCTTGACTTGTTTAATTTGTGTAAATTGCAGTTTATTGGAATGCTGAATTGAGAGTGAGAAGAGAGGAGGTTGTTGGCTGGCAAGTATGTCAAATTTCTCAGTGAGTGCATGAAACAATAGGGTTCACAACAATGTGGCAAGCTGCCCAGTTTCTCAGCACACAAAAACTGGTTCATAATTACACTATAATTCAATCAGAAGTCTTTTCCTGCAGATAAGTCCCTAATGAAATTAGGATACTATGCAAAGTTAACACTGAATACAGACATTCAAAAATTGGTAGTTCACATCAGGACTACTTTCTATATAATCCCTCACAGTGTTGTACTCAGTTAATATCCAATTTGTAAAATTGGACTCTGCAAAGACACAAGGTTATGGCTGGCATGTTATAACAGAGTCATTACATTTCCCATTCGGACACTTCATCACTCCAGCTGCCCTGTTTTATATCTAATTTACTTACATTTATCTGCTGCACACATTAGGTGATTGGCTTCAGACAGGATGTGGAAATACACCTTAAATACTTGGAATGGAGGGACAGGTTTATTGAATCTTTCACCTATTGCAGGAGCACACTGAGTAACTCCACAAATCACAAATTCTTGTGGAGTTAGGTAATGAGGAAACATTCCCAGACCAACTTCAATCTGTACATAATTTCTGTATTTTTTTAAACAAAGTTGAACTGGAATAATTTCCCACTTCCTCAGTTTGAGGAAAAGTTATGTTCTATTTATTGCCTGTTAGGTGTAAACAACGCAACTGTAAAGGTAGTGATAGTTTTATTTTGTTTTAGAAGTTATAGTGTAATCTTTTGTCTCTAGCATTACACCATAACTTCTAAAATAAAATAAAACAACAATTAAACAGGAATGACTGATAAAACACAATTCTGCCTCATGATTTCAAGATGTCCATTGTGAAGGAACACTAGTATGAGAAACATTTTACTGAGTATGAGAAATAAAATACTGCAGGAGCTGGACAACTGAAATTAAAAAAAGGAAAATGCTGGGAATATTCAGCAGATCGGGTCGTGCCTGGAAAGAAGAACAGAGTTAACGTTTCAGGGTGATGACCTTTTGTCAGGATTGTGTCCTTACAGGTTGTAAACGAGAACAGTGGAGGGAGAAATGTAAGGTGAGGTCTGAGTATGGCTGGGAAAAGGGTGTGGTTAAATGATACAAATTAGGAAATTTAGGTAAGTATGTGGAAAGGAGGGACTTGGAGGGAAATGCCAAATGTGGGAAAATGGGACTAACTTGGTGGGCACCATGGTTGGCATGGAGGAGTTGGGCTGAAGGGCCTGTTTCCGTGCTGTATTACTCCATGACTCTATGAACAGGAGGAGGACATTCAGTCACTTGGGCTACCTCACCATTCAATAAGGTCACAGCTGATCTCATTGTGGCCTCTGCTCTGCATTCCCACCTACCCTGGTAACCTTCCACCCCCTTGCTTATCAAGAACCTAATTCTGACTTAAAAATACTGAAAGACTCTGTTTCCACTGCTCTTTGAGGAAGATAGTTCCAAAGACCCATAAGCCTCTGGGAGTGAAAAAAAAAGTCACTTAATCCATGTCTTAAATGTATTTTCAGCAGCAACCCCTAGCTCTACATTGTCTCACAAAAGGAAAAACACTCCACACCCTATCAAGATACCCCAGGATTTTATATGTTTCAATTAAATTTTTTTTTTATTTGCAGCATGGTAACAGGCCCTTCCGGCCCAACGAGTCCGCACCGCCCATTTTTTAAACCCCCAAATTAACCTACCTGTATGTCTTTAGAATGTGGGAGGAAACCGGAGCACCCGGAGGAAACCCACGCAGGCACAGGAGAATGCACAAACTCCTTACAGACAGCGAAGGGAATCGAACCCCGATCGCTGGCGCTGTAATAGCGTCGCGCTAACCACTACGCTACCGTCATCTTTCACTTACTAAATTCCAGCAGATACAAGCCTAGGCTGTCTAAGGTTTCCTTGTAAGAACCATCCATTCCAGTTATCAACCTAGTGAGCAAAGGGATATCCCAGCCAGTCCTTCTGAGGATTTCCAGCTTTTGATGTTTTTATTTTTTCTTAGTACATTGCTTATTCCCATTGGACCAAGCTTAGATATGCCTGATTCTGTCTGATCTCAGAAACTAAGTAACGTGGTTGGTACTCAGATGGATGAAGGATTCAGAGTATCAGATGCGGCTAGCTTACCTGGAAAGTAGATGGGTGCTTGAACTGAGAATCACCTATGTTGCAAATTCTATTGTTAATTCTAAAGAACCCCAGCAGCCACACCTGGCCTTAGGATGGACTTCTGGTACTGTTTATATTTTTACGACAGCTATCTTATACATAGGTTTACATTAGGAGGAGGAACTAAAGAGGTTGCTCAGTGTTAATCTGTGGTTAACCTGAGCCCAGATTGGATCCATTCATTCTCTCTGCTGTTGCTGAGAAAGCTCTTCATCCCAACATAAGTAACTTCAGTATAAAGGCAACATTAAAGTTTCAGACAAGATTCATAATATGGATTATTTTCTGTCCTTGTGAAAGCAGGACAAGTAGTGAAAGAGCAATGAGATAGTTTCCAGCATCACTGCATGTAGAAAGTTGTAGACTAAGCATGGAAGAAAAAACTATAACCACAACTAAAAAATAGCATTATATCAACTGTCAGGAAAAGAACAATAACAACCTCCATGTATATTGTTCATTTGATGCAGGGTAAACATCCCAAGTCTATTCGTAGAAATGTATTCAGTTAAAAATAGAGGGCAAGTAACAGTGGAATGTATTAGCAGGGATGTTCAAAAAGATAGGTCTAAGGAGAGAGAGGAAGAGATTTAGCAAGTGAATTCCAAACCATCAAATTTAAAGAGTTGAGGCATCAACATCAATTCTAAAGGAGTTACAAAAATAAAGAGATCTGGGGGAAGATGTGGATAGTTTGCTGAAAATAGTGGGGCATATTGAGGAAACACATTGAATCCTGGGCTTTGTAGAAAGAAGAATGAAATTTAACAGCAAGGAAATCATGATGAACCATTGTAATTGGATAATTGTGTCAAATTATGACCACCACGCTTTAGAAAAGATATAAATACTTTGGAGGAGGTGCAGAAGAGATTTACCAAAGCAATTTCAGGAATGAGAAACTTTATTTATGGGGTAGACTGGAGAAGCTGAGATTGCTTTACTTGGAAAAAAGGAGGTTGCACAGGGCTCTGATAGAGGTATGTAAAACACAAAGAAAGGTATAGGTACAATTGGTAGACCGACAACTGTATCTATACCATTTCATTTGGTAAAGAAGTCATAAACAAGTGGACATCGAAAGAAGGTGATTGGCATGAGAAGGAATTTCTTTCAATGCAGTGAATGGTTAGGGTCTGGAATGCACTGCCAGGAGCAGCAGTGGAAGTAGATTCAATTGTAGTGTTCAAAGCAAGCTGGATATGTATCCAGGAGAAGAATCTGCAGGGCTACTGGGAACGGGCAGGGGAGTGGGACTATTTGGATTCCTCTTATATTGAGCCGGTACAGACTTGATAGGCTGAATGGCCTCCTTCTGTGCCGTAGCCATTCTGTGATTCTGTAATCAATGAAGGGCCAAAAAGAGGAAGGATGTGCAAGAGGCCAGATGTGAAAAGGTGTTGATTTTGAGGATGAGATGGTGTTAGCTAAGAGTGGAGGAAGTTATAGAGATAAGAAGGCCGGAAAATCTGTGAGATTCAAATCCGAGGATGAGATTTTTAAATCAGAGGTCTTGGGGGACTGGGAACCAATGTATGTTATTGAACATCTAGATAATGGGTTAGCAGAATTAGTGTGACATAGGATACAAACTCTAGTTTACGAGAGTTGGCCAGGAGATCACTTTTTTCTGAAAGTACAGAAAATAAAGTTAAGAGTTTCAGTATAAGATGGAGTGTGAAACGTGTGGGAAAAGATTGAAGCCGGTTATCTCTATGATGGTGAGGAATGGAATTAAGAAGATTATTTTGAAATATAAAGCTGAAGAATTGAAGCCTCTTGATTTACCTGGCAGACAACAACTTGGAATTGGTGACAAAGGTACAAGTTTGAGGTGGGGACAAAGACAATGGTTTTGGTCTTCCTAATGCTTCACTTTAAGAAATTGCCCCTGAACAAGACTGGATGCTAATTGGGCAGTCTGACTTGACACGGGGAGTTGAAACGTTAAGAAAGGGAGAGCGGGGTTTTGCTATTGTGCCTGTGGAAGCTCATTCCATCATGGGGCCAAGAAGTAGCATGAAGAAATGGAGGTGGCCAGCATGGTTCCTCACAGAGTTGCAGAGGAACAGTTAGAAGATGCTATTGCAGCAAATATCATAAAATACAGATCAATTCAGAAGAGTAGAAATGGGTAAACGTAATTGCACTTAGATGAATGGAAGAGGAAGTTTTGGTGAGCAAACATTATAAAAAGTTTCGAAAGGTGAGAAGGGTGAAGTGCCTTTGTAATATTGCTTCAGGCCATTTCAAAACTGTCATTTGGATGGGAAAGAAAGACTTTCCCTTAAACCATCAAAGCACTATTGGATTAGTGGGAAGAGTAATAAAGGAAATGTCAGAGGAAGGAATTCACCCAGTAGGTCAGAGACAATATGAATAAGAAACAGTAGCCCATTCCAGCAATTACCTAAATAAACATTCATAACTGATTGTGTAAAGCAAAAAGAACACAAATGTTAGAAGCACAAATTCAGCTTAAAGGCATGAAATGGTTGCCATTATTTAGACCTGGTTGCAAGCTAGGTTCAATTGGATAGACATATTACAGGCTGTGGATCTTTAGAAAGGACAAAAACATCAGAAAGAAGAGGTAATAGCATTATTCATCTGTTTAAATCCATTTCTCACTGTCACAGAGATAACTTGCTTCAACATTCATAACATTTTCTTGTTCCACACCTTTCACATGCCATCTTATACAGAAACTCTTAATCATCTGTATTTCAAAAAGAAATCCAGTGATCTCTTGGCCAACATTCTGTCCTTTGCTCTCATAAACTAAAGTTTGTATCCTGTCCCACTCTAAGTCTGCTAACCAATCATCCCTGTGCTCAATAGCAGGATGAAAGACCTGGGAGAAGTCAAGAGGCCCGACAATAATGTACAGTGGGGATGTACAAATACTGGAATTAGGGAAGTATGTGGCAAAATGATTATAGTGGCAGATTTTAATGTTCACAGAGACACGGACTCAGAAACAGCTTGAGTGAAGAAGACAAGAGAATTTTTAGAATGCATTTGAGACCATTTCCTTGAAAAATATATTTTAGAACCAACAAGGGAACAGATCATACTACCTTCAGTTAACATGACTTCCATAGAATAACAGGAGATAGAGTAAGGCCTGGAATTATAGTACAATTAGCTTAATGTCGGTGATCAGTGAAAGATGCAATAGAAAAAATATCTGGAAACTGACAATATAATTACGAGTCTATAGGAATGTTCAAAAAGGAAGGTCATGTTCAAATAAACATTGAATTTTTTGAAGAAGTAATGGAGTGATTGAGGGTATTATAGTACAGGTTGAAACTCCCTAGTCCGGCATTCTGTGGTCCAGCAACTCCTGTGTCCAGCATGTTTTGAATCTGTAGTGCAGATCTATACTAATTAACTAATTATAGTATAGAACTAAAATTAACTAAGATCTGTACTCATCTGTAGCTAATGAACCTACTATTCAACTATTGCAATCTCAGCCAACAGTGCTTCTGACGTACGGAAACTTCAGGTTACAGACAGTTCTCAGAATCCTTACATAACTTGAGGGAGTGTCTATACCTAAAAAGAATAGTTCTCCTGTTCAGAGGAAGATGATCAGGGGGCAATTTCTGTGGCTCGATCTTCTGTGGTCTGGCACAGTCATGTTCCAAGGCCAGAGAGTTTCAACCTGCAGATGTAATATATTTAAATTTGGACTTACACGGTATACTGCATAGGAGACTCATGACTAAGGTTGAAAGACTAAAGCTGTTACAGGGAAAAGTAACAAATTGACCAGTTTGGTTATAAAACAAAAAAAAAAGGTTTAAATGTAGTTAAATGTAGGAAGAGTTTGCTGTAGGCATTTTGTTCAGCACCCACACAAACAATTTGGATTCTGGAGTTGGAAATATAATTATCTCTAACCAATCAGTGCCTGTAGTAAATAAAGTGGAGGATTATGACAAAATATAGAAGATGTTCATCATCCTGAAGAATGGAGTATATAATTGGCAAATGAACTTTAATATGAATAAGTG
Source organism: Pristis pectinata (assembly GCF_009764475.1). Taxonomy (NCBI): domain Eukaryota; kingdom Metazoa; phylum Chordata; class Chondrichthyes; order Rhinopristiformes; family Pristidae; genus Pristis; species Pristis pectinata. The sequence goes on from NC_067432.1 coordinate 15,369,402, forward strand.
TGAGGCAGAACGTTTTGATAATAGGAATGAGGAAGCCACAAACACCTTGAAAAATAAATGATAAAATGGGATGGAGGTACAGATCATTATTGCAAGTTGTACCATTGAAAAAATACATGAAAGACTGTGGTTCATTTATAGAAGGAGGGAACAGGAAAAACAGTTAAACTTGTATGGAACCTCAGTTAGACCAGATCAGAATGAAAGTTTTTCCAAATTACTATAAGTTACAGATGGGCAAGAGATGACACAAAATGACCAAAGTAACACCAGGATCTACCCATCTGGGAGATTGAACAGGCTGGGTGCTTTTCTAGAGGAGGTTGAGAGGTGGCTTGAAGGTCTACATTGCTGGGTATGAAAGGAAATAGGTAAAGAAATTGTGCTTGCATTGACCATACTTTTCCAAAGCTCTTTTGATTCAGATTGGATTGGAAAATTGAAAATATCACTGCACATTTAAGAAGGGAGTGAGGGAGTGATTGGGTAACTTCAGACTGAAATAAATGGCTTCAGATGTTTCAATAATGTCAGCTTAACTTGAGATAGCTTAACACATGAAGGAATGGAGAACGGCATATCGAAGTTTGCCAATGAATCCAAGTTGGGAGCTGTGGTTAGTTACATGGATACGAGTAACATAATTAAACAGACAATGTGAGAAGGCTTGTGATGTTCAATGTGAGGGAAGAATAAATTATCTACTTTGGATCTGAAAAAATGTGCAAAAGAATCTTTCTAAACTGTGAGGGGTTAATTATCAACAGCTAGCCCTGTTGCACAAAATATGATCAGAAAGAATGTTGGGGTTTATCTCTATGGGTGGGAAATGGGAAGAATCAGAATAAAAAAGGTGAGGTTATAGTGTTTCAGTTTGAGAGCTTGGCTAGGCTGCATTGCACTCAATTTGGGATCCAAATCTCAGCGATATTGATATTGTTTTTTTAAGGGATAAATAACAAGGACAGAGACATCTATTCATTTCTTGGGATATGAACATCTCTGGCAAGGTCAAGATTTACTGCCAATTCCTAATTGCTGTTGGGAAGATATTGGTGAACCACCTGCTTGAACTGCCCCAGAGCTTCTAGTGAAGGTATTCTCACAGTGTTGTTGGGTAGGGAGTTCCACAAGTTGGATCCAGTGTTGAAGGAGGCGATACATTTTCAAGTTGGGGTGGTGTGTGATTTGGAGGGGGACCTGCAGGTGGCAGTGTTGCCATCCATCTGCTACCCATCTATTTCCTGGCGGTAAGAGTCATGAGATTAGGGGGTGCTGTTAGAGTAGCCTCAGAGAATCACCACATTGCATTTTGTAATTGGTACGTACTGCAGCCACAGTGTGCTGCTGGTGGTCATTGGGGTCCCAATTCTGTGGGCCACTTTGTCCTGGGTTGTGTTGAGCTCAAGTATTGTTGAGCTGCACTCATCCGGGCAAGTAGGGAGTGTTCCATTCCACTCTTGCACTATGTAGATGGTGGAAAGGATTTGGGGGGGTATCAGGAAGTGAGTCATTATCTGCAGGATGCCAGACTCTAACCTGCTCTTGTAACCAAAGAATATATGGGGCTGGTCTAGTTCAGTTTGCAGGATGTTGATGGTGGGCCCTCTGCAATGGTTAGGTGGTTAGCTTCTTTTCAGAGATGGTCATTGTCTGGCACTTTTGTGATGCAAATATTCCACTGATCAGCCCATGCCTGAATTGTTTAAATTTGGCTCGTGTTTTCTTGAGTTTAGAAGGTTGAGAAATTAACTAGTTTGTTTTCTAAAAGGTGGAGATCTAATATGGTAAATACAGGGAAGCTCTTTCCCTATATGTGGAACATAATCTTAAAATTAAACCATATAGGAGTGAAATCTGATTTGTGTGGGGTTGCAGAAACGGACTTTACACAGCTGTTGCCAGCATCCACATTGCCAGACATTGGATTCTGGGAAAGTCAATAGAAGTGGTGTTAATTGCAAAACCATATATTTGTACCTCACCAAATTTCAACACCTACTTTGTCACACTAAGAGGAGGCAATTTCAGAATTTACTTCTCAAAAAGTTAAGGATGTTGGGTCAACTGAAATTTTCAAGAACTAGATTGCTGAATTTACCCCTGGTGAGAAAATGGAGAAATACGGGGCATAGAGATTTAACTGGAGTTTAGGTGCAGATCAACTGAATGGAATCTCAGGAAACTGAAAAGCCAACTGTTTTCCAACAAAACCTGATCAGAGCGCCTAAGAGATGTAATGAATGGAGGATAGGTACAGCTTCGAGAAGCATCCATATGTTTAAGAACTTCAGAGAGTAAGATGAGAGTAGAGTTGGAGCAGTAGTTTGAGAGGACTGAAGAGTTGAGGGTGGATTTATTTTTAAGAGAATGGTTTTGTAAAGGACCAGTATCTAGGGATAATGTGTGGTCATTCAATTGTTCAGTAGAAATGAGTCTAAAGTTTATAAATGCTGGTCACATAATGGCGTTGCAGAGAATATGAGAGGATGAAGGAGATAAATTAGAGAAAGACACAGTCCAGGGTTAGAGGGGAGATTGGGGCCAGTGAGGCAGATGTGCAGCTAATAAAGTAAAGTCCACATGAACGTCAAAAGAGCAGTGAGAAAAAGTTTAAAGAGAAACCTTCTTGCACAGAGAAGAGAAAACGCCAGTGGGGTTCGTTTTCATCTACAGGACAAACTCCATGGTTAGAAAGTTCAATTTTAAAAACTGTAAAGCCAAACGAGACTAATCAAAGTATGAGAATTTTTTTTTAATATGCCTGCAGGGCATTGGTGTACAATCTGAGAGCTCATCATATTGGAGGAAGTCTGTTAACATGGATTGAAAATTGGTTGTCATGTAGAAAAAAGAGAGTTGGAATAAATGGATCTTTTCTGGTTGAAAGGATGTAAGTAGTGGATGACTCCAGGGATCAGTTCTTGGCTCTCTACTATTTCCCATTTATATTGATGATCTGAAGGAGGGGACAGGGTGGAAGGTGTCCAAGTTTGCCAGTGATATGACTATAGGTGGAAGAGCAAGTTGTGGTGAAGATACTGTGATAAAGGGATATAAGGGATACAAAGGGATATAAGTAGATTGAGTGAGTGGACTAAAGCTTGGCAAATTATTTAATGTGGGAAAATGTGAGGTCAAATACTTTGGTAAGTGGAATCAAAAGACAAATTTTTATCTCAAAGGAAGGAGAATGCAAATGAGTGAAGTACAGAGGTATCTAGGTGTTCTTGTGCATGAATCACGAAAGGTTAATAGGCAGGTGCAGCAAGTAGTTAACAGGACAAATGGCATATTGACCTTTCTTGCAAAGGGGTTGGAGTTTGGAAATAGGGATATTTTATTATAATTGTACAGAGTGTTGGTGAGGCCACACCTGTGCAGTTCTGGGCCCTCACCTAAGAAAGGATATAGTAGCATTGGAGGTAGTCCAAAAGAGATTGATCAAGAGATTCCTGGGATGACAGGGTTGTCACATCAAGAAAGGCTAAACAGGTTGGATCTGTGTGCTTTGGGGTTTAGAAGAATGAAAGATCTTATTGAAATATAGAAGATCCTAAGGGGTCATGACAAGGTAGAACTTAAGATGTTTGCACTAGTGGGAGAGTCTGCAATGAGGGCACGTAGTTCCAAAATGAGGGGCCTGTCACTGAAAAATTGAGGTACATAGAAATTCCTTCTCACAGAGGGTGGTGAATCTCTGGAGTTCTCTGCCCCGGAGAGTTGTGCAGGCCAGCTCATTAGAAGTACTTAAAGTGGAGATAGATACATTTTTGAACGACCGGGGGATTGAGGATTATGGGGATCTGGTGCCAAGGAGGAGTTGAGGACTATGGAAGATCAGTCATGATCAAACTGAATAGCAGGGCAGGCTTGAGGGGCTGAGTGGTCTACTCCTGCTCCTATCTTGTGTTCATGGTTTAAAATTGTAGGTTAAAAAAATGGAAACCAGTCACAGTTTTTTCCTCCACAAAGGTTGAATTATAATCTTTGAACATTAAAAAAGATCAGCAGATACCTGATACATATAGAAACCAAAATCTTCACAAAGTTTCTGAGAAATTTATGCAAGTGATCCTGTGCTCATGGCCATTTTCTCCCAATAAGACATGACTTAATTTCAGACCAACAGCACTTGAGTAGAGGGAAAGGAGCAATTTAAAAAGGCTGTGAGCTATAGTTTAGGAGCCATTTTGAGAATGGCTGTTCTGAGGTCAAGGTGCTGTGCTAGAGGTCTAAGTGCAAAGGCTTTAATGAGTGAGGCTTCAGCGAGGAGGCTTAGTGATGACAAGCTGAGTCAAGGTAAGGTCTTTCCTTTTCTTTCTTTCTTTTAAGCTAGAAGTAACTTGAGGGGTAGAAATAACCTAATGCTCCTCCAGTGAAATGTGGGAGATCAGGGAGAGCTCAATTGTCCCTGATGACTATATTTGCAGGAGGTGTGTCCTAACGCAGCTTGCAACTTTGCTGAGATTTTGTATGAGGGCCCAGGAATAACAAATCTGTTAGGAAATGCCCTGTATTTGCCATAAGCTTGAATTGTATTGCAATTTTACTGCCATTGAAGACAGAAGGAAGGAGATTGTGTTATCTTCTCCCATAGGACTGGGTTGAGGCTGAAATTATTGTTCACTAAGGTTTACCCCACCCCCCAACCCTACTTCTCCAGCTACTGACATCAATCAACAACTGGAATAGACACACATGATTGTTTAATAAATACCCAGTGAGATCCCTCCCTTGTCCTTTGATAGAACCCATTGCCATATCCCATTGATTCATCCAATAATCAGCAGGGTCAATGCTGCGTGTTGAATTGCCCTGTGAGTCTGAAAATACAGCAGTTCTCAAAAACACTTTAACATTTATTCTGCCATCTCCTTTCCCGCCCAAAACTCCAAGTTGCCACAATCCATGCAGTACTAATACAGCTATAGTGAGGATAGTATTTCATCAATGAAGCAAATAAAAAGTAGCAGTTATATTCACCAATTGCAATGATGTGGGGGTGTGCAGGGGATGATGACAGAAGAGTTCTGTGTATGTATAATCGGACACACAAAGGTGGTTAATGGATTTCCATTCAGGTCACTCAGTTGACGAGGGTCAAAGAGAATTTTTTCTAATTGGTAGAAATGTGAGTAGCTCTTCCTCGGTTTACTTCAGAAAAGTGGGTGCCACATCACTGAGAGATTACTGTCCAAGCGTGGAGTAAGCTAAAGCAAAATGATCTCTCTGGGTCCCTCTTTCCTTCTCTGATGGTAATCTACACTGGATGCTCTATACTGCTCACAACTCCTGAAATCTGTGCATCCCAAGCACTGAAGGAGTATAACAACAACATGGTATGCATTTGAGATAAAATATCAAGCAATATAAATATTGCTACTTGTGAGGTTCTCCATGCTGGTACAGTAAATAATATATATAACTGTTCATAAACATTGATACTGCAAGGAACAAGCAATCTATCATTGTATGGTATTTGTTTCTATCTTAGCCATTCCATTTCTTGCAGTATTTCCAACCAATACACTTTTGAAAACCACAATACCACTTCCAACAGATAATTACACAAGCAATCTTCTGATGATTGTTCTGGTTAAATGCGACAGGCAAAACTCATTGTTGCCATTGACTGGAAGGCTCTTTGGTCATCCTCTGAAGAAGAGTCTTTTGCCTTTGTTGCCACTGCAGAGAGTCAATATGTTATCACACTCTTGTGGTTGAGCAAATTGATCTTGCGCTGACAGTACAGCTAAAGCTGTCTATAATGACCACCACTGGGACTGACTTCAGGTGGCTTTTATAGACAGGTGGCTTTCTAATGTAGGTCCGAAACTGAATAATTAATATTCTGTTGACATTGTCACCATAGATTGTCACTACAGACAGGTAGTCTCTCTATACAGGCGCCCTTAAGGCTGGATTCATTCTCTATCTGTCACATTGAGGTGATCAGTGTGTTTATTTTCATGAACTACTTCTTAGTGTGTGTTTATCAGAATGCCCAGTTCCATTAAGCAACAACTATTCATGGTCTTGAGTACCCACACCATCAGCTCAATTAGAGAAGATATCTTTAAGATTTTACAGCTTAATGGAAACACTAAAGATATTAAATATGTGCAACACGCAGTGCAATGCCATACTATAGAGAAAATTAGGGAGCTGATTTTCATGAGCTACTTCTAATTTTTCATACTGGATTACCTTAAATTTATGTGTTTTATAAATTACATGTTAGCACCAAATGACAAACAGCATATTCATTGCCTTCCTGCATCCACTTAATGTCTGATAGTCTGTACATTAATCTGATAAACTAAGTCTTTATGAGATTAGACAAAGAGACAAAAACATAAAGCTAGAAATGACAGTTTTGCAAGCTTCCTTTGCCACATATATTAATAAGAGTTTGTAACTCACTGGAACATCGCTATTAAATATAAAACAGGTGGAGGTATGTCCCAGCACAAGGCAAATGTCTGTAGGCTCACACTGCAAACAGTATTTCTTCAGTCAGAATTATATAAACAATTCTCAATCATTTGATTATGCAGATACAGCTACTTTGAATTAACTTGTCAGGTCATAGCTAGAAGAACCTTACTGGTATAGTTTGAAAGCTTAGGCAGCAATATATATAACCATTGCAAGAAAATACTCAAATCAACAGTGCAGTCCAAGTGTGATATCGGAGCTCCAATCACACTGGTTATTTTTTCTCTGACAGCTAGAGAATGCAATGGGATGAATGTTATCTGCTTAGTGATACATCTTATTCAGTGATCTATTTTATCTCTCTACAGCTGCATCTAAGTTTAACAATGGAATGAATTAGTTCATATAACATTGTGGTGCTATTGTCGAATGCTTACATAATGGGGTCACATTCAATTGCTTGGACGAAGTAGCAGATCGTTTCTGCATAGACGCTGAGGTTTGTGCCATCTTCAAAATATAGATTGTATGGGAGAAAAATCACACGTAGAACAATAAATTACTCAGTTCACCAATCACCTCAGACTTCTTTCTCACCACACCCCTTCTCCTCTTTATACTGACCATCTTGCCTCTCCACCCTCAGTCCTGATGCAGGGTTTCAACCCGAAATGTCAACAATTCCTTTACTCCTACAGATGTTGTTTGACCCAGAATGTGCAATAAGTTACTCATGATCTCTCAGTAGGACCAGCCTACTTTTGGATGAGATACCAAAAACAATGCCATGTCTGCTTTCTCCAGTGGCTGCAAAATAACCCATGATACTATTCTGGGGAAGAGTTGTTGAGTTATTCCCAGTGTCCTGGCCATCATGCATTCCTTAGTAATCATCTCGTAGGAGTATCACCACTTGCAGGTTCCCCTCCAAGTTGCCACCCATCCTTACTTGGAAGTACATTGCTGGTCCTTTATTGTCACTGAGTCTAAATCATAGAATGCCCTCCCCGACAATGTTGTGGGAGTACCATCTGCAGTGTTCCATCTCTTGCCAGAGATACATAGATCCCCAAAATGAATACATACAAAAAACTAAAATAGTTTGTCTTGTGCTTGGATATTGGTGCTTGGACACTGGCACCAGGGGAACCAGCTGTGGGCAAACTGGCAGCTGGATTTCATTCTTTACATTATTGACTACACTTCAAAATCTTACTTCATTGGCTGCAAAATGCTTTAGGACTTTCTGTGGTCAAGGAAAGCTCAATATGAGTCTTTTTTTCTTCACTCTTTTCAAAATAAATAAAAAGAAATGCTTTGTTTAGAACTGGAATGTGCCTGACCAGGTGACTATTTTTGTTCTAGAGTTATACCTTTCACTTAATCCTTGGCCTGCACTTTTCTTCGTGAATCACAGAACTGTGATACAAATTAAAACAGGTGTTAATTGGCTGTCATGAGCAAACTAATATAATCAGCCATTATCCAGATTAACTAAACTGAAATCTGAAATTTTATGTTGAATTTAGGAGCTAGAAATACAATGTCAAGCCATATTTGTTGCTTTGTGTAGAATGAGAGTAAGAGGGGTGAAAAGGAGGGGAAAGGGAGAATACAGAGAGAAATATAAAAACAGTTCACATGAACCAACAAAGTGCACTGGCACCGTATCAGTGTCTGTTATTTTCACTTCAGAGGAGAGAGGGTCACACTTACATATGATCTGTACACCCTGCCCTGGAATCACCTTCACTGATGCCCACTGTATTACATGTAGCCACAAAGGCAACACCAGTCATGAATCTCCATATGACAGGTTCATTTCAGTCACCAAGGGTGAGTGCACTGGAATGCTCTATGGTAAACTGCAACCAGCAGGTCAGAGTTGCACTGATGATGAAGGCTTCCTAACCAGTGAGCTCTCCAGAATTTGAGGAACTGGCAGTCACCCACCAATTCTGTGAGGAAATTCTCTGCATTTTCTCAGTATGTGAACTGCATCCATTTGAAAATTTGAGTACATTTTTTAAATTAAATTTTATTTACAGAGTGGTAACAGGCCCTTCCGGCCCAACGAGTCCGCGCTGCCCGTTTTAAACCCAATTTAACCTACCCGTACGTCTTTGCAATGTGGGAGGAAACCGGAGCACCCCGAGGAAACCGGAGCACCCCGAGGAAACCCACACAGACACGGGAGAACGTACAAACTCCTTACAGACAGCGATAGGAATCGAACCCCGATCGCGGGCACTGTAATAGCGTCGCGCTAACCGCTACGCTACCGTACCACCCTAAGTAGACCCTTACAAAAACAGATAATACACAAATGCTGCAATTTTAGAATATATATAATGCCAAAATATTTTCTGTGTTTTTGGATTTTTAGGGTCAATAAATGACTCTTACATTTACAGCCAATCCATATTACATGTGCTTTCAAACAAATGACTGACACCATGGTTGGTTGCTGAGTTACCACAGCAATGCTTGACGCATGAATTATCCCACAAAATCCAGCAGAGCATTGCTCTAATGAGACTTATGAAGCAATGAGGGGAATGACTGGAAGTAAAAGCATTTTGGCTGCTGTAGCTCCTCATGTTAGTGTTTGGACAGGGATTATTGACCACAAAATATGTGATGTTTTTTATGGTATCTGTGTGTTACATATTACAGCCCAGAAGACACCAAACTTAGATTTATGAAGCAAACGTTTAATAAACGAAGGAATAACTTCAACAGGCTAACTATGGAGATGGATTTCTGGCAGTGACCAGGGAAATCAGAGAGAATTTGAGCATTTTATTCAGGAGGCTGAAACTCAAACATTTCAAAAACCCTTGAAGGTTAAGGACTGCTTAAAACCAAAGGAAGGATATTACCAAATACTGGAATACTCAAATGTGACAGAATAATGCAGCAACTATAAACCTCCTTAATAGAAACATTCCCGAAGTATGGAAGCATTCCTGAAATAAACTCACAATCAGTGATCTGGCAATCAAGCTGATAGAAAAAGAATGGTGAAATTATATTAAAGTTGTACAAAACAATCAAAGGCATTTATTACACTTGAAGGAGTTTTATTTAGTTAATTTTGGATAATGAGCGTATTTTAGTGTGATTAGTTCTTCTTTGTAGTAAGCCCATTCATGTTTCAGAATGTGCTCAAATATTTATATCCAATATATATAATTCACACCATTAACAATTCCACTGCGGGTCAAAGCAGTTAGAGGTTTGGGTTTTCCGAGAGATGGTGTGTACAAAAGGTAGGTAAGATTTTTATGGCATCTTTTATTTGCCTTTCAGGTGACCTAAAGTACTTTACATCCAATGTGGACTTCTATTGTCACTATCGTTTATTTGCACACAGCAAGCTCTTAAAATAGCAATGTGATCATGTCCAGATAATCTGTTTATGTTATGTTGATTGAGGGATAAGTGTTTGACAGGAAGCGAAGGATTTCTCCAAAAGGGTGATCTTTTATGCTTATCCAACGGCAGATGGAGTTTTCTTTTAATGTTTCAACTGAAATAGGGCACCCCAGGTGCCAGCTGGATTCTTGTACTTAAGTCTGCAGAAATTGACGTGAACTCACAACCTTTGCTACGCATTGACAGTCTCACTCGAAACACTGTGAAGATAGCATTACAAAACATGAAAAAATTACATATGGGATTGGAGAATGCTTGCATATTAACATTTGAGAACTGAGGTAAGACTTTCATTCCACACCTTACCCATATCTCAAGGATGAAATACAGAGCTAACCTTGTTCCCCAAGCCAAAGGTACACCAAATTCATTTCAGCTATATTTAAGGAAGGTTTGGTAGCATTATTTCTATTTGTTTCCTTTTTCAATATGGTACAGATTTATATCAGTTCAGTGCAGAACAAGCTGAGGGAATCGGCTTCTTGTGTTCCTGTTCCTAAGAACCTATCTTGCTTTGTTTCAACAGCTGCAGAATTACTGTCAGCTCTTCCACAATCATTCCATAAATTTCTACGACTGCATGATTTGGTTCTTGACAGATGTAATGAAGAAAAATGACTTTGTCGCTCATCACACATAAGTCCTTCTTTCAAAATCAAAAATATTATCAATGTGCAAAAAGGAATTGCAGAGCCTAAGATAAGCATTGTACATATCTTAAATCACACCTTGCGTCCTTTGAACAAGTCGCCTTAACAAAATCGGTCCTTTCACTTAGGTGGAGATTCAATTAACTTCAAGTGCAGGAGAGCAAATTTAGAAATTTAAATTATATCATCACTGCACACATGAAGGAAGAATTAATTAGACAGGATTAGGGGTGTGTGTAGGATTTTAGTTTTGACTGTTTTTGGAGGGGCACTTCAATATATTACACAAATTCACCACATGTATACTCTATAGTATGTGCTTAAGATGTTCTGTGATTATAGGGAATGGGGGCAGCACGCTTCTGCATGCGTCAGACTCACTGAGCATTGCAATGCATTGGATAAAGCTTAACACATGTTAAGCACAATTGAGTACACTTTTTCATATCTGCGGTGGCAGAGGAGAAGCAGCCTTAAAGTCAATCTTTTCACATAGATGATATTTAATTAATTTCAGATGTAGGAGAGCAAATTTAGAAATTTAAATGATGAAGCTGAGGGGGTGGCAACTCCTCCTTAACTTGAACATCAAAGTGTGATCTGAAATATTAACAAAGTGAATGGTTATGGGTTTGAGAAAGATAGGGTTTGCAGGAATAACTTGCTGAAAAATATTTTAACAGCTTGGATTGGTATAGGAGCAACCACTTGTACATAATGGAGGAAAAACTGTAAGAGCAGTATCTCTATTTAGCTTGTCTACACTATGTGGCTTGCTTCCTGGATGCACTTTGAGGAATTAGCTTTTATTGAGCCATTTAGACCAGGATGAAGAGAAAAGGAAAAGGTGTCCACCATCTCCACTTTCGCTTTCGAGAGTGAAATTGAATCTGACTCAGGCCATTAGGGGTGAAAACACACCTGATGAGAAAGTGGGGGTTGTGGGAGGCTGTTGTGAAGAGATGATGGAATGAGGAACATAAAGTAAACTTGCTATATTTTCAGAACCTTGGAAAATTCTGAATCAGTGTGCAATGTGATGATGTAAATTATACCACAAAACAATAGCAAAGATCTGAACTGCTCCCTATTAATAGACACAACACTGGGAACTCCAGAGTGCATAATTCAATTATTGGAGTGTACAGATCATTTATTTGGGCAATCAGCATGAGACTGACATTAACCAAGTAAATTAGGAGACTATACTTAACCAGAAAGAGATAAAACTGGACAGTTAGTGTCCCATTCTATTTTCCTGAAAAGAGGACAGATCTATTGAAAATAAATTTGCTTTCAAGAAACAATTTTTCAGCATCACTGCCAGTAATGTTTTTATGGTGGACAAGAGCTACTGGAGGAGGAAAGGACGAGGGAAACAAAAAGTTGTGAATCCAGAGCCATGAAGTTATGGCCTTGAGCTTATGGATGGTGAAATTATATGAAAAATTTACAGAAAACCTCAACTGATGTCAGAATGAAAAGGATGAAGAATAATCTACCCTGTGGATTATTTGGATGCTCTCTCCCCAAAATCCAAATTGTTCAGCAATTGCCAATATAATCAATGTTGCTTCACATCTGAAAATAATGCAGCCAATAAAGATTGATAGTTAGTCTAACACAGGAAAACACATTCATGCGTTAAAATGAAAGTATCTTCAATGTGGAACAAAAAGCAAACTTGATTTATATTTCGAAAAGGTTCTCTTTTTGTTTGACAGACAAAGCAAAACATCTCAGCCTCGAAATCCAATCACGTATTGCTTGATTTTTATGTGCTATGTGATTGAGTTAAAGCATAAAATCAATTACAAAATGCAATTGGGACTTATTCGTCCTCATGGTGCATGATGGGAATGTGAAATGCATGCTTCCATGCATTGGGCATGCAACAATGATGTCATTCAGCAAACACTGTAGTGCAAGGTTGCTTTTGTAACACCAAAGTGAATATGAGACTACGAAACTCTAATGAGACCTTGGCTGCAATGGCATTGTAAACAAAAACAGATTCAGTTCACTTCTGATGGCCCATATCTTTCAGGATTTTGTGGCTCATCTTCTTAAACAATTAATGAGCAGAACATCATTTTGGGCAGATGCCCATCAACACTTCAATCTTCTTCCCAGGAGTTTTTATTTATGTATTCAATATTTTGGGATCTGTGTATTGCTGGCAAGGCATGCATTTATTGCCCATCCCTAATTGCCCTTGAAAAAGTGATGCTGAGTCACCTTCTTGAATCTTTAGGTGAGGGTCTCTCACATTTCTGTTGGACAGAGTTCCAGCATTTAGACCCAACAACAATGAAGGAACAGTGAGGTTTTTTAAGGCAGAATCTAGCGCAACTTGAGGTGGGGGGGGGGGGGGGTGGGGCCGGAATCTGCAGATGGTGGTAGCCTCATTGTCTTGCTGCCTTTGTCCTTCTTGAAGAAAAAGTTTGCAAGTTCTGGAGATGCTGATAGAGTAATTTTGGTGAGGAACTACATTGCATTTTGTAGTTGGTACACAAGGCAGCCAACCTGCACTGCTGGTAATGGAATGAATGAACATATTGGATGATATACCAATCAAGTGAGCCTCTTTAATGTGATGCAGTCAAGATTGTTGGGAGTTATTAGAGTTACACAAATTCAGGCAAGTGGAGAGTATCCCATTACACTCTGGGTGTGCCTTATAGTTGGTGAAAAGGCCTTGGGGAGTCAGGAGGTGGTCACTTGCTTGTCTCTGACCTGTGCTTGTAGCAATAGTATTCATGTGGCTGGTCCAGTTCAGTTTTAGGTCAATGGTGACTTCCAGGATGTTGACAGTGGTGGAATCATCAATGGCAATTGTGTATCAAGGGCAGCTCATTAGACCCTCTCATGTGGAGGGGTTCACTGCCCGCCACTTTGTAGTGTGAATGTTAATTGCCACTTATCATCCATGTCTGAATGTTGTGTGGGTATTTCTGCTTGCAGGCATAGCCTGGTTCATTTGCAACATTACCGATGCAGTTCAAAAGATGAAGGATAAAAAATTGAAAGACACATAAAAATGTGCACTAAAATTGCACAGTGGATGGGATCTGCATCAATTTTTGGAGAAATTGAGTCAGTCCACTACAATGGGGACTTTGGAAACTCATATTAGCCATAAAGTTCCAGATTTTCCCATCATTCTAGACTTCTTTGCATGGCTGAGTTGATTCATTTGACATCACATTTGAAGGCTGTGAATTTTCACGATGGTCTGACTTTGATCTATCATTTATAGCACAAATGTGGTCAGCAGTGGTCAAGGTCAACGCTTGTTGGTGCCAGACATATTTGGTACAAAGCAAAATGGTTTCAGTTTTTAGAACAATTACAGCACAATTCAGGCCCTTCGGCCCACAAAGCTGTGCTGAACATGTCCCTACCCTAGAAATTACTAGGCTTTGTCAAATTGTCAAAGAGAACATGGGTCTCCTGCTCCAACTTTGTGGATAACTTATTGGAAAGATGAAACCATCAGGAATTGGTCACAAACTCTACTCCTTAGCCATCAATTACCTGAAGTTGAACCAGAATGATCCCAACCTTGGTGACACGAGATCCTAAAATGAGCTTCAAACCTCAATTCTGAGCTACTTCTAGGATGCCCTACTTGTACCATTGGCCAAATCACCTACGTCTAAAGCCCTCATTCATGACTATTACCTGCAGGCATCACTATTTTCTACTTCTGTCTGGCCTCTGATCTACTGAGCAGAGCTGAAGAAGTGCTGAGGGATTAAGTGATGAGAGAGGAAGACAAAGGGACTTGGTACTGATGAGGCCAAAATCAGATAAAGGATAATGCACCCCTGTAATTGAGTAATGGGCTTTGTTAACCCTATGGTTAAATTAAATGATGGTTTCTAATCCAGACAAAATAATAAAAAAACAGCAATTTTTTTGTCACAGTATTTGTCATTTACAATAATGCATGCATGTTGGCAAGTTGTGCAAGACTTTTACTTTGGCCACGTTCTTGGATAAAATTCACATTTGAACCAGAATCAATTAATAGTTTGAATACATTTAAACATAAGCCATAGAACATCAATCAAAAGCAACTTATAGTCATATGGTAAAGGGCTCCACCAATTTTTAAAAGCTGAAGAAAGGTACAGAAACGACAACCTGCTGCTAAGGAATGAATTTAGGATCCAAGTTTCAGAACAGTTCAATTATTCTGCAACATAAGGCAGAATTTTCAATAATTATATCCTGTTGTTCAGTGAATATTACACCCACATGCAGCATACCCAGATGGTTTCTTCATTCATTAATAAAATTTAACCTTCATTAAAATGGCAGCATGATGCTAAATTTACTTATTTAAGACTTATGTTGGTCAATTATTGAAACCCCAGAACATTGCTGAAGGAATTCTTCAAGACAGCATCCTTCTGCTACTCTACCATTTTCTACTTACTCAGTGGCTTTCCATCCACTATAATGTCAAGAAAGAGGCTATTTCATGATGATTCCACAGTATCCAATCACACAGTATTCAAGCCATCCCATGCAGTATACAAGCCACCCCATGCTGGTCTATACTGGGAACTAGATGGCATTAAGGCTTGGCTGATAAGTGCCAGGCAGCAGCATTCATGGACAAGAAAGGCAAGACAATATTCAAATATCACTATTGCAGTTTCCCTGCTATCGGTAGCCTGGCTTTTAACAAATGACCACCTCAACACCATGGATTTATGATTAGGGTAGTGGCTCTAATACATGGCTAAGCTCTTGCCCATTCAAAGTTTTGTAGCACAAGATAAGAAGCATCACTACTTGCATAGATGGATGCCTCTGCAACAATAATTATAGAGTCGTAGATTCATAGGGTTATAGAGAACAGAAACAAGCCCCTCAGCTCAACACATCCAAGCTGACCATGATATCTATCCAAAATATCCTAAACCTCGCAGGACAGATGATTCCATTTGATATGGCCCCTGCCAATGAACTTAAATTTCCACTTTCTTCCTCATAGAACACTATGACTGCAGAATATGCAGTCGACATAATGCAAAGCAGCAGCTGATCTGGTTTATCTATGTAGTATGCCCCGGTCCCAAAATCTTGACAACCAAGAAAAACAAAAGAAACAAAATCTCATTGAATACCATCAGTTCCATGTCCTTTCCAATAATTTGAATTAATCTTAAGCTTCATTACTGATAGATGAAAATTCTGAAATTCCCTACGCAAAATCACCCTGGGAAAACCACCAGCCCAAAGACTGCTGCAGTTCAAAGAACACGCACTGTTAACTCTCCAGGGCAAACAGGGGTGAATAGGGAATGTTGCCTTATCAGCTTCCCCACATCCTGCAACAAAAATTCACTGCAAACATTGAACAGCCTGCCAAACAGTGAACCCTGTATCAATGCTTTTGGCTGGCTGAGAGAGATCATTATTTGATTACAGAGATGGTTTGACCATGATTTAATTTTAGTTTTGTAATTCTTAATACTTAAGGAGTACAATGAGGCTTGGTTTAATTTGAATGGAATAGAAAACTACCTTTTTATAAAGCTCATATTATTTTGAAATTTAATTGTTTTTAAGTTATTTGATTACCGTTTGAACATGATCTTGTTCCATTGATTTATAAAGTTGTACGTACAGTCAACCTTTCTAGGTAATCTGTTATATCACTGAACTGCTTCAAGAAGAGATGGTGCCATGTAGGTTGTACCTCCCAGCAGTCTAAAAGCTTCCTCTCTTTGGAATCCACCCCCTTTATGCCAAAAGCTGTTTTCGGTATTCACATCTGTATATAAACAATTGTCTGAAGCTGGTGTCATGTTTATTTTTCTGAGCAGTTTTGTTTCAGAAAATAGCTCAGAGAGGTACCCTCCAGGCCAATAGATTGAAAGAGTTTCACTGGTCTGTAAAAAGCAAAGCAAAATATGGACTTACATTTATATAGTGCCTTTGATGTCCTTACAGCCAATGAAGAACTTTTTGAAGTGTATTCAATGTTGTAATGTAAGAAATGTGACAGGCTATTTACACACAGCAAGGCCCCAATGTGGTAATGATCAGATAATCTGTTTTAGTGATGTTGATTGAGGGAGACTGTCAAGAGCAGAGCTGCTGTAAGCCACAAAAGAAGGCCAAGTAAATTGGGTCCCTGTGACTGCAAAAAAAGGTGCAATCACAAGAAGGAGATTATATAGAAGACGAGTTTATAAAGGATTAATAACAGTGATGAAGCCATAAACAATGTGTTGCATCAGAGATCATGGCTCATCAAGAATGTTACAGCATAGAATTAGTGCACTTCTGCAAGTCAAGAGCTGTGTGATGCTTTGTCATTTAAATCGGGTACAATTTAAGGGTAAGATTATTTTATGCAGCTAATCAATAACTTTGCAGTTTTCTGTTTTGTGCCAAGAATGTCAAACTCAATCATATGATATTTATTAGTCAAAAGATATACATTAACTTCAGAACCGGGACAATGCCAGGATAATCACCAAAATGAGAAATGCAAAGTTTAAATAAAAGAACTGCCATAGATATATGCAATTTTATCCTTAAATGGTTCTTTTAAATTATTGTGGCAGAAAGTTATCATAAATACCTCAGAAGTACTTAATGCAGTGTGGATTTTAGCTTCATCTTTAATACACAAATCTAAACATGCTCTGATTAAGTGTGTAGCCATGTCCTTTGCAGCGTGACATATCAGGGATTCATTTGTTTAAAAGACAGTGGCTGCTGTTCACAATTTACTTGTAGCAGCAGCACAATGTACACAGAACAGTAATGATTCTAAATTAAACTACAGGGCATGATCAGTTCCTTCAATCAGCACCTGTGGATGCAATATTGGGGTAAACATTATTGAGCAATGTCCTTTACTCTGCTGGGTAAAGCTTGCATTTCAAATATGCCCATGTTTCATTTATTATTATAACACATACAGATAGAAAATTTTCTTTTTTAACACTACTTAATGAATTATTTTATATTTTATTTATTTGCAGGATATTGGCAATTATTCCTCATCCCGTGATAAAGTGACGGTGAGTGGCCTTCTTGATAAGATAAGACAAGGTCTTTATTAGTCACATGTACATCGAAACACGGTGAAATACATCTTTTTGCGTAGAGTGTTCTGGGGGCAGCCTGCAAGTGTCGCCACGCTTCTGGCGCCAACGTAGCATGCCCACAACTTCTTAACCTGTACGTCTTTGGAATGTGGGAGGAAACCAGAGCATCTGGAGGAAACCCACGCAGAAACGGGGAGAACATAAAAATTTCTTACAGACAGTGGCCGGATTTGAACCCAGGTCGCTGGCACTGTAAAGCATTACACTAACTGCTACAGTACAAGGTTCTTGAAGATGCTTCCAAAATGCAGACAGGCTCTTTCCGTTCTTGGTGGTGGAGGACACAAGACCAGAAGGTGCTGTTGAGAAGGCCTTGACCAATTACTGCAACATATTTTGTGGATAAGACTATTACATATAGGAGCAGAATTGGACCATTCAGCCCATCGGGTCTGCTCCGCCATTCAATCATGGATGATTTTTTTTCTCAACCCCATTTCCCCGTCTTTTCCTCATAACTCTTAACCCCCTTACCAATCAAGAACCTATCAATCTCTGTCTTAAATACACCCAATGGCTCGGCCTTTACTGTCCGTGGCAATGAATACCACAGATTCACCACCCTCTGGCTGAAGAAATTTCTCCTCATCTCCCTTCTAAGGGGACGTCCCTTTATTCTGAGGCTGTGCCCTTGGATCCTAGAGTCTCCTACTAATGGAAACATCCTCTCCACATCCACTCTAACCAGGCCTTTCAGAATTCAGTAGGCTTCAATGAGGTCCCCCCTCATCCTTCTACACTAGATAGTCTACACTGAGGCCAATAGAGGATGGTGTGGATGCAAAGTTACTCAAGATTTTTCCTGGGTAGTATCGAGTTTCTTGAGAGTCGTTGGAGCTGTATTTCTGGGTTGTTCATTGGAGATTGTGGAAGGACTTTGAAGAACCAGGAGTGTGAGCTACCCACTGATGAAAACCCAGTCTTTGCCTTGCCTTTTTAGTCACAATATTTATGAGCCTGGTCCAGTTAAGTTTCCTACCAATGATAACTCCTAAAACGTTGATGATGAGGGTTCATTTCATTGAATGTCAAGAGGACATGAGTTGATTCTCTCTGCTCATTGCTTGCACCTTGTCCAATGGAAACAATACTTGCCACATCACCCCCTGCCAGAATGTAATCCAGGTCTTACCACATATAGATGCATATTGTTTTGTTATCTGAGGAAATGTGAATAGAATTGAACACTGTACAATCATTGCACTCTGACCTTCAGAAGCGAATGTCAATACATCTGATCTATCAAATATTCAGGTAAACATACTGCATTTGGCATCTGAGACTCATGTATACATCAGTGGTGCTGCAGAGTGTATTGTAACAGTAAATTCCATTTACAATATTTTCCTGCATTTGTCCCACTATTGTTAACCTTTCCTTGCTCTGTCCATTTTCCCCCTTTGCCAGCTCATGGCTCCAAGTTTACAATTCTAGTGACTAAACAAAAGTCTACGTAAGAATCTCTTATGTCCATCTGACAGGTAAGAAAGGATCTCAAATGCATGCTTCTTGTGAAAGCTGATTCTTCAGACAAAGTGGCACTCCCTCAGCCCAGCATGCAACTATGAGCCTAGATTATGTGCTCAATTCCCTGGAATGAGACTGAGTCATGGAACCACACCTGACATTGACAAAACTTGAGCTCTGTTTTTCCTCACAATTGTCCTCTGGCACAGTGTTGAACTCAGTGGATTCCACTTTCACTCACATTCATTACTGCTTTGGTAGATGAGGCTACTATCTAAAATGAAACTCTTTTCAAAAGCACAGTGGTGGAATACAAAAGCCCACCAAGCACAAACTTGTTTCATATTATAACATATGTGCAAATGATATTCAGTTCTGAAAACTTCTCTTTAAAAATCAATAGATCTTTTATTTATTATTTTACTTGTATGCTGCTACTACTATAAAACTTACAAAAAGATAGCACACTTGCCTTCTTTGGCAGGAGATTAAACTGAGGGGCATTGTTGTAATATTATTTTCTGAGAATAAGATGAGGTGGTAATGACATTTAACACACTGTATTTTGGTGTTTAGTGTGAATGAGTTACTCCACTAAGCATTACCAAAGCAGATTCTGAAGAGTTAAACCTGACCGAGTTGAAATTTCCAGTGAATACGTAAACAGGGTGTCTCCTTCCACTGTGTAGTCGATCTTCCACGTGATGGTTTCTTCTCGGGAAACCTATGCATTTATGCAACCATGGCACCAGCATTGATTAGTGTAAAAGTTCAAGGCAGCCACTCACCAAATGTAGCTTTAACACTGAATTCTAAACAACACCCCTAAATGAATAGTATTGGTAACAGAGTTTAGATCTTCCTTTAAGCTTTCTTGAGGACAAAACAAGGTTTAAAATCTCTGTTAAAATTTTCAAACAACACTAATTGCCATCAGCAGACTGCTTACTGCACTGTTTTCATTTTCAACCAATAATAATATCCAGAAGTCTATTTTTACTACAATTCTGAACCATTGAAAAACAATAGTATTATTAACCTAAGAATTTTCGTAAGAGGAACTCACTTTTATTTTGTTCACATGTTCTTCCAAAATTAACCATAAACAAAAATTCTACAAAGAATTTTATGTGTATTATATTGATCTGAAATTGCTTCTATTTAAGAATGGTGGGGCTCTGTAATTTAGCACAAATTAAATTTATAATGTTAAGCAAAGTACAGTGTTTAATCTCTCTGCAGCATTTGAGGGTGAGTCTAAATGTGGGTAAACACAACATAAAACCTAAGATAGAGAAAGAAACCTACACTAACCTGTGATGAAAAACGCGCACCCTGTGAGGCCCACACAGATTATTAGTATTGATTTCCTTCACTGAGAACGTGGAAATGTTACCAGATGGGGCATTTGGCAATGAGTGTGTGGGTGCAAATTCAGTTTTAATGGCATGTTGTTGTGCCATTATAAGGGCTAGTGCGACAAAATGTATTTTTTCCTTTAAAATGTATTCTCCTACCTTTGAAATGGATTGACATAGCACAGGACATAAGGCTTACAATGGAAATGCCCTTTCACTTTCTAATCATATGGATAAAGGTATTTTTTAATAGTAAATTTAAGGTTGTCTCGGCCTTTTTTTAATTCTTAAACAAGTTTCTTTATTGATTATATACAGGAATATCTTTGTGGCATTTACTTCTAAGGATGTGTTCTAAAAAGAGAAAGAGATGTTGAAGAGAGTTTTATGATAAAATTTCTTCTTCAGTCAATTTTATTTGTTTCAAACTCTTTTTATAAAATTCAGCTGATTTATATAACCAATTGTTATAGGTGGGCAGTAATGTCTCAGGTATGTCTAGTCCCATTCTATTAGATTTGCTTTAGTATTCTGCAGTGACAAACAAAGGATAGTTTCTTTTTTCTTGTTTTGGAAATCTATTTCACTTCATCGAAGCACTGCATATATGATTTGCTGAGACGGTAAGTCAAAGAATGGGTACAAAATCGTGGACTACACTGAGCATAAGAGGGCAAATAAAATTTGAAAATTAAACCATAATCAAAGCTTTAGTGTTGCTTCTGGATGTGATGTGAAATTTTGCAGCAAACCTTCAAGGTAAAGAAATCAGGGCAAGTAGTTCCAATTACTAAACCTAGTTGCTATAATTCTAAACATTTTTTCAAACCAGTATTGCAAACTGACGATTTATGATTGGAAAATGTAATTTGATACTTTGGTCGATGTTGTGTGATTTTCTATTTCAGAAGAAAATGTCGGGAGTTAAGAAATGAATTTATGTGTAAGCACAATTATACACGGTATGAGCAATGCATAGGAGACCGTAGCAAATGTAAAATAATACTAAAGCATCATTAAAAAATCATAATAGTTAACAGGGTTTCAAGCCCTATCTTTTTATTTGGTGATATATTGGAGATTTATCAATAAGAATCAAATTTAACCATAATTTTATTAGACTTAAAGGATCTTAGAAATCAATACTGAAATTGTGTTATGAGATATATCTGTAAGACAGAAACTAAATAATATAGCAAGCAGCTATGCTGTACAAAATACACTTACTGGACCAAGCATTTTGTACAATTATAATCTTTTAAAATAAATAATTGATTTGAAAGAAGAGTAAATGATGCCCAGCATCAGTTTAAAAATTTTCTGATGGCCTTAGCAGTTTGTTTTAAAACACTGTTATTTTATGTGGAAATGGTGCCCTTGTTCTGTCCAGTAACATGCAACATGGCTGTCTCCCAGATCTCAAACAATGTCAGGAAAGCTATTACAGTACCCTGTAATTTTTGTGGACATATTCCACCAAGCAATTTTATCTGGATCTATAATGTTTGTGAAAATAAATGGTTCAGGTTGCATTTTGCAGAACCATCAAGACTACCTTTGGAGCCATTAGCTAAAACAGACAACCCATTTGGTCTACAGGGAAGTTTCAACCTGTAATAATACATCGGCTGCAGAAGCGAAAGGGTTAATAAATAGAGAATGTAGTTGCAGTAATCAATACACTCCTCTGGCACTATTGATTGGAATCGCCTGCTTATTTTGCAGCTAAGATTTTTCCCCCCCTTCAAAAACAAAGACACCCTAGGGGACTATCAAGTAAATAGGCATTTAAGATTTTTCTTTACTAAGAAAGTAGTTAATTATTATTAGTGCCTCAAAGTCTCAATTTAGACATGACAGTCTACTGTCTGTAATGTCTTTGAAACTATCTTTTCTTCCTAAAGATGTTAGTGTTGTAGGAAGGACAGCCTTTGCCATTCTCTTTTATGTTCCCTACTCTTGAGATTCTCCTGTCATTACGAGAACTACCGAACTTCCATTACCATTTAAACTGAAAGGGTAATGGAGTGAGGGATGGGTGTGCGTTGGGGGGAGGGGTTGTGGGGACCTGGTGTATGGGATGTGCTTATGGCTAGGATTTAAGTAAGGGGGAAAAATATTTTTTTTATTTTTGACAGAATTGTCCCCTAGAAAATTGTTTAATGCACAGCATAATAAAGTAGCCATTGCTGTTTTTACAAGTGTTCTTGGGCTGACGTCTGTCACCCTTCTGCTCCATGAGCTGTGAGATGTTCAAGATGGACTTTGATTTACTCCAGCCTAAATTAAAGACATTTCATAGCAGAGAAAGCATTTCTTCGTTTGCTGTGGATCTATGATTCTGTCAGAATCCAGGGAAAAATCAATGACAAATTATAAACCAAGGGCAGCCTCTGGCCAATATGGTCAACACAGAGCAGGAGCAGGAAATGGCAGGGACAAAACTCCAGATCAGCAATAGTCAGCTCTGGTAAAGGATGCAGCTTGCAGCTAATAACACCTCATAATTACACATGGAAAGGCAGAGCATGGAGGGCATTCAGCTCCGATGAGATGTGGTGCTATTTACTGAAGCAGCTGCAGTACTTAGAGAATATTTCAGCAATACTAGCTGTTATGTAAGTGAACACAGCGAATCTTGGTCCAGAAAATGAAAATCATAAACTTAAAAATACAAATCCCACTTAAAACACAAGGTATAATTATAACCCTCATTGTTTTTCTTTTGGCAATGCCTTACACGGTTATGCATCTCGTACAGTTCAAAGACATTGTGGTGAGGCAAACACAATGTTCAGAAGCTTAGAAGTAGTCACTAATGTTGAGACTTATGATACAGTATTGAGATAGAAGCCATTTTATTTCTGTGCTGTTCATATCATTTAATACTACCTTTTAATATTTGCAACACTGTAATACAAATTCTAAATTTTAATATATTAATACTGGCTTTTTAAAATATGAATTCTTATTTCAAACATAAATTCTATTTTTTTTTATTTGAAATACAATAAGTATGAAACAAGTAATTGCCCTCATATCGATCCTAATCATTTTAAATCAACTTTGGACTAATAGGAAGAACTATATACTGCAGAGCATACATACGCATGCACGTGTTTGTGATTGTGTACAACCAGGTTAATTTTAAACCAAGTTGTTCCAATTAATGTCAATATAGTTCATGATCAAGCTCACATTGTTTCACGTATAGAATGCTTAAACAATCTCCTGTGGTGTTGCTCGAGTCAGAGGGTATACTGCTTTAAGAGGACAATGACATTTTCTACTTCACTTAAAATGGACCATTCCACTGTTGGCGGAGCCCTGCCTCTAGGTCATTAAGTTTAATTGCTATAACAAGGCATATCCCAAGGTCAAGTAAAGGGTCATCATTTCCCTTTGGATGGCTTGGGTTGTAAATCCCAGATTCTGCTCCAGGATTAGAAAATTGAGAGGATTTCTTTCTCAAAAAATAAAAGTTGCTTTATATAAAAGGAAATAATTATATTTTTACATCACCTTTCATAACACCAGGATATTCCAACATGCTTTACAAAGTAATTTTGAAATGGAGGCACTGGTGTAATATAGGAAACATAGCCACCAAACTGTATTCAGTAAGCTCTCTCAATCAGCAACATGGCCAAATAATCTGTTTTTTGCCAAATATCTTTTACAACCACCTGAGGGAGCAGAAATGGCCTTAGTTTAATTTCTTAGCAAAAGATATCACCTTCAACAGTGCAGCACTCTTTCTGGACCACATTGGAGATTCAGATCTCTAGAGTAAGACTTGAACCCACAACCTTCCAACTACAAGGTAACCATGCTACCCTCTGAGCCATAGTTGGCATGTCTGTGGGGGTCTGATAACTTGGTGTGTGATACCTGAAGTGCAACAGGAAATGAGGTCACCAACCAGGCAGTTGTGGCTCTGCTGCCCATTACACACCCTATTGACTTCGCTTTCCATTGACGTCAAAGTAAGATGGAGTTATATGGAGACCTCAGTGCTAAGGAATGGTTTGGCAAAAGATGGAAAATAAAATCCCAGTGCAAATGCTCACCAATTAAAAAAAAACAAGTTCTGTTAATTATAGAATATGTACATTGCCTGGAAATGTGTCAGGATACAACCTGCATTATTACATATTCTAATTATAGCAAAAATACATAGAACTTGATGCATGAAGTTTATGACTAGGTCAGGACACAGTCCTTCCCATTCTGTTCTATTACAACAGCTTCAAAAACATTTCGGCTGACTTCTATGCTCTTGCTTTGACTATTCACAATTTGCTCCTGGTTGACCTTCCTCATTTTACCTGATGTATGCTTGAGGACATCCAAAACACTGTTGCCTGTGTCTTAATTTGTACCATCCCATTCATCTATTAGACCAATGTTTGTTTACCTGGATTGTCTGCTCATTATGCATACCATCATTTTAAAATTTTTATCCTTATTTTCGAATCCTCCCATAGCCTTGTCTTTCCCTATCTCTGTAACCACCAATAGCCTTATAACATTATTAGATACCCGTGGTTCTCAGTTCTGACCTCTTAAACATCTAAAATTTAATTGTTCCACCTTTGGCAATGAAGCTTTGAGCTTTCAAGGTTCTAAACTCAAGAACTGCTTCCCTGAACCTATCTGTCCTTTGCCTCTTTCTTCAAAGAGAATCCTAAAAATCTACCTCATTGACTAAAGTTTTGGTTATCTTCCCTTACATCTTGCATGACGTTTTTTTGCTAAAGCTCCTGTGAAGCCCCTTAGGACATGTTTGATGTGCTAAGGCCTTTATATTAATGGACATTTTTGTCGTAGATACACAATTTTGAATTTACAGAATGAGATGATTGCTCTACCATTGCTCTAGAAAATGGTTTCTCCACCATTTCAGTCTGATTCATTGGAAATAAGACAACATCTTGGCCAAAACTGCAGGGAAGAATTTCAGCCAAACCAATAAATGCTCATTCCCATGATCCTATTGCATGGTTTCAAGGTTAATTTTTAAAAATCCTTGAAGCACATTTGGCCGACTCCTCACACGGTCCTTTCACAATATACTCCCATTATTCAGTTCACACCACCTCTTCAGCCTTTTTGAGGGAGGGTTTAATTGAAATACTTCTTGATCCCCAGAAGCTATTACACAAAACTTTCACAGTATTTATCTGTCAGAAATGAAAGGCAATGCAACATTCAATGTCAAACTTCCCTAAGCGTAAGTGTGCCATGTATCAAAAGTAAGCTCTCCCTGTGACTAAACAGACGGATAGATACATCCTTTACCAACTGTCTCCTGTCTTATATTTGTGCACCATTGCAGTTTGGGGTCAAACTTTTTTTTTAGCTTCTGTTTCCTTCTCCTCATTCTGAAGGCCCTGCCTTGGAAGTTTTAATTATATACTGCAGGGGATTAGGAAATAAGGAAAACCCCACTGCTAATTATATCCATCGTTTATAGCAATATATATACACTGACATATTGCTTTCTGTACTTATTGCATCTCACATATTACCCTGTATGTGAAGGTTAGCAATTTTGCTGACCAAAGCATCACTCACAGGATAAAATTATTTTGCTCTCCATCATTCTCTCTTTATATTGTGTTAAACTAATCAGCAGCTGGCCTGAGAGCTCAGCCTGCTTTGCAGCCAAATCAGCAACAGAAACAGTAGGCACACAGGTCTGCACAGTTTCTTCACTGCTATGATCGTAGCTGGGACTCTTCTCCACCTCCTTGACATTTCAGCCAGTCTTATCAATTTCCTTCCCACCTTTTCTTGGCCTCGCTCCTTAGCAGCGAACCTAGAAGAGTTAGCCACTCCACAGCTGCTGCTCTTTTCACATTAATCTATGGGAATCAATGGACATTTCATTAGTGTAATCAAGTGTGGATGCTCCCTGCATTTATATCCACCCCCACTACTTTCCCAACTAATTGGTCCAGTAGCAAGACAGCTTAGATATTTTTCCCCAACTGGAGATATGTGTCAAGAGCATGTTTTTCACCATTAACTAAAATACTTATCAATACAATTCCCATATAATAGCCCTACCCATCAGACATATATTGCTGTTGACAAGACATAATGCACTTTCCACTTAATGTTTCTAACTTCCGCTCCCTCACATGCATACTGTACAGCAAGTAATCATTCATAAACTGCAGATTGCCAGATAAATAGTTTTGCATTTAACCCTGTAGGATGCATAACACTCTGCCACATCTGACAACAAGGGCAGATTTTAAGTACTACATTAGGTGAGCAATATTATCTGCATATTACATTCACAGCAGTATTCAACTAAATTAAAATAAACAATATTTTAAAGATAATTCAACACATAATTAGCAAAAAATGTCCATAAATAAAACTAAATCTTCACTGATCAGAGCAGTGATTTTATATCTAAAGTTGAACACACAAATGAAAGATTATATGTACATTTTTTTTACTTTATTCAGTTTTGAAGATTGAGTAGAAATACAGCATGCAGAGGTTCTATGCTCATTAAAAGAAATACACGGAATAAGTATCCAAGCCTGCATATAATTTGTATTGATTCATCTCATGCTTTGTAAATGCAATGTTCACAAAACACTGGATAAAGTGCAGCAGCTTCAGTCACAAAGCCTTTCTGGTGCATGAGCGACCAGTTTAGATCCAAAACCACAGCTAAAAATATCACAGGATTAGATAATTTCTCTTTCTCCTGATTATTATTGATATATATATCTAAATTTTTGAATAGATTGATTTCTATTACCCAATTTCATTTTCAGCAAATGTTCCATTTTTGTTCTTTTATGTATTACATTAATATAATGCAGGCAAAATTCAAAACACTAATGCTTCATTGTTTTGCAGTGCACCCCTGTGATGATTCTTGATTTTTTTGGGAGACAATAAATTTCAACTTCCACAAACTACAGCAGAGATTTATCATTAAGCATTACCAGTGTGAGCCATTTTCTCAGATATGTATGTGCAGTATCAGGGATCTATTAAACAAAGGACAGGATCAAGGAAAATAATGTACTTCCAATCCTTTTGGTGTACTGTTCTGGATAATTTTCTATTTACTGTCAAAATTAGATTAGTGATTTCTTTCTACTTCATGGTTAAAATATCTTTTAAAAAGCTGTTTGGAAAGCTTCAGAGCTTTGAAAGGCAAAAAAGAGAGTCAAGCAACTGTCCGGAAATGACTGACCTCCGGGCCAGGCTGACTCTAATTTGTAGGGAGGCTCAGGTCCCAGAAGTCTGCTCTGGACAGGTCATGCAATCAACGTGACCTAGTCGGCTGCCTCTGTCCAGCTGCAAGCATCCCAGTAGGATCCTTGTGGACAGCTAACTAGATACAAGGCAGGTGCCAGAAATCTGGAGCTGGATGTTTGTGGCACAGACCTTGATTCTGTGCATTTATTCCTATCAAGACTGATAAAGACTTGAAAATGTTTCACATATTGAATTTTAGGATTTGAATTTTAATGCAGCTGTGAGCTGAATATTATTATTTTGCAGCAAATCATGTTCATTAAGAAGAGTGGCGAGAATTTTCAGATGGAATAACATGTAGTTTAGATAATCATTCTGATAAACATTAAAAGTTAAAATTCAGACCTTTTAACTAAAATGGACAGGGTAGCTTTGTTGTGTTCATCAGATAGTGGGTCTATTAATTCACCACCATGATGGTACATTTTTTTCCTTAGTATGTGTGCAAAATAGATGGAAGGGTTCAATCTATTGCTTTAACAATCTCTGACAATGGAAAATTACTTCCACAGGAGTTTTGAATGAAAGGCAATATGAACGTCTTAGTAAAATGTTTACTATTTGCAGGTAGTGGCTGAAATTCTTAAGAACTAATATAAATAACAAGGCTTCCACCTGAATTTCAGGGTAAAGCAGAGAGAAGTGTTGAATATGTTCTGTCAGTGTGAGTAGACAAGATTACATTAATCCCAGGTTGCTTTTGCAGGCCAGAGTTCGGCTTCAAGAGATGCTCTCAAGTTGAGGAAATGGAAATCATCACAGTCCTTTAACTGTTAAGAGGCTCTTAATAAAATGTATGAGAGCTGTGTTCCCATCAAACAGATTCAAATCTTTCTATGTACACTCATGTTTTTGTTAAAGAAAATGTGCAAATCATAAAATCTTCTGCCAACGTTCATGTTTAAAGGAACATGAATTAATGGTGGAAAACATTTCAGGGAACCAAACTTGAAACTCATTAGCCTGTGGCACATGCAGAGTCATCAATAGACGTACAATATTACAGCTTGTTTAAATCTTGGTAAAGAACTGTTATGCACTATTGTTATTGACTTTCCTCTTCTAATTATCACCCAGAGGTGACAGATGATACACACTAATGACCACATATTACTATCTAAGCTGCATCACCATCAAAACCTTAAAGTCATTACTACCTGAAAAAAAATCAAAAAGGATCCTTCTGTAATCTCAGGAGTCTGGCTGGCCTAAACTAATGCTAAATAAGCTGCAGATATCTAGCAAGGCAAATGGAGGTGGATGAAATGCTGGGGTCAGTATCAAATCCTGTCAGGTATTTCCTTGCAGATAGAAAACCCCAAAGCTTGTGCTGAAAATGACAGCGGGCTCCCAAATTGCTTAAATTTGTTTGTAATAAAAGCAGGCACTCTTACTGCACAAAGGATGGTAACAACATTTAATTCTCAGACAAGCAGACAACGGTGTAAAGTCTCTTCTGTGCACTGACGCCATTTGCCTGAGAGTGAAGGTGTCTGCAAGCTCTGAAAATTGGATCACAGGGACAGCTCTTTGCTTGCCCTGGTCACGCTGCCGGCAAGCCTGATCGATCAATACACTGTGTGACACTTTCAGAATTCATTGGAAATGATGCCCTTTCAAATGGCACCCACATTTTACAGAAGCCGTTTTCATTGTAAAACACAGAATGTGTTTTGCCAGTTATGTTGCAGTATTGGTAAACTTTAGGTTGGTTGCTTTAAATTAAACTTTTACATCGTCAGGGAGCTGAACAATACAGACTTCAAATACCTGGGGCTGTATTATATGATGGCATTAAACCTGGTCCCAAGTTAAATATAATGCTGAATTCATAATTTTCACAGCAGATTTCTATTTATCTTTCCCATGGCCAAACAGGCAGTGGACAGTATTGCATGCAACTACAACCTCTTGTCTACCAATTACCAGAGGTCAGGACTGTTGTTTTAACACAGGGTTCTTTGGAGGGTACAAGGTCATTGAAAGATTAATTCTGAGCACTCAGAAATGAAGGCGCTTCTTATAAAAGAACAAACAGTTTAAATCAAAATGTCTTTGGAAGGACAATTATGCCCCTTTTAAAGATTTCAGAAACTTTAGGTTTCTTTGCCCATTAAATGATCTGTCTGCTGAGAAACAGAAGGGTAGAGAGCCTTTAAGAAGAAACCAGAGCACTGAAGCTGATTTTCCATCTGGAGTCTGGCGGTCAGTTATATTCACTGCCAGCAAATTGGGCTCCCGCATGGGCTAATTCCTGCCTCACCACAGACTGCTAACACGGCTGGGATAAAAGAGAAGGGAGAAAAAAAATCTATGCAGGGAGACTGCAAGAGCATATATAGTCTGCTCTGAGCTCCTTCCAGAGGCAGACAGCAATCAATAAATCAATAGGAAATGTTCGTTGGCTGTAAAATGGGTAGAGAAGCCAGTGTCAGGGCCGCTTTAAGATGGATGGACAGTAGATTTGCAGTCTGCACAAAGGTCAGAGGTAACTATCACCTTGAGATGAGATCTGTGGCCACTGGCCTAACGAAAGCTTTGAATCCATGGTTTTACCTAATAAATCTCAGCCACAGTAAAGGCCAGGGTGCACCTTGCTCACTATGAGGTCACTTCCTTGGGTTTGTTCCAGCCTTGCCTTGCCATGGTTCGGCTGGGCTAGCCCTGACAGCTGCCTCTGTCACACCCGATGTGCCAGTTCATTGAAGTGAAGACAACAGGACATTGAAACAAAAATAAATTGGGCCTTGTCCAACATTAATTAAAAGAGAGATGAGGTGAACTTCTCGACTGAAAAATGATTTCCATCTTAAAAGGAATTTTATATGAAGGATTTTGTCGGGTGCAGCTGAAACTCCTTTTATACTCATTCATTCTTTAGTTCTTTCACTGTAAATTGTAAAAGTGGCATCAATTTCTGCGTATGTTCTTAATTTTTTGTGTCCCATTTTATTTTGTAAAATTTATTGGACAGAAATGCCTTTGTGATATCCGTTAGATTTTTACATCTAACTGGGAATTTTACCCAATAACTGAATTGAAAATTTAATTACAGATTCTGCCTAGTGCTTGATAAGTACAGATGTAGCAACAATAGAGATTGTCAGTCTGGTGTACATTTGATTTTCCTACGATCTCATACACTGAGATACGATTTGTGATGAATCTGTGGCCTTTGAGCAAAATACCTCTTTTCTCTCTTTTTTAATCTTTTGTGCTTCTTTCCTGAGCCTCTTTGGCCTTGTCAAAACCTATCGTCCAGTTAGAAGCTAAAAATATTTTCGCATTGATTCAGTGTATTGATTTTTTTTATCTGTATGTTGGTTTAGAGAGTTGAGGTGAAAGGTGAAAGTTCCCTAGCTTACTTCTCTCAGGGTTAAAGGTGAAAGTTCCTAGGCTTAATTCATTGTTTTATTCGGACAGCAGAAGAATGTGCCGGTAGCAGTTTTGATTAACCATAGCTGGCCTATTAACTGCTGTAGCTGAGGGTGCACGAGATGCACTAGCATTGATATGCTAGGTGGAATAAAAATAAATATTCAGCATATTATAAATAGAGAAAAATTACAACCATGATTTGGTAAGGGGGAACACTGCAAGAAAGTTGGAAATGTAAAATGGGCATGTGCAGTTCTGGTCTGCAGTGCAGTGTACTGTCAATCAAAGTTTGCAAGCAATGTCATCCAAGGGCACAGTAGCATCCAAACACTGCAAAGGCACAACACAGACCAAGTGAGCTGGTAAAACATTCACCACAGTAATGAGAGATATAAGCTCCTGATTACCCAAGAAAATTAAGCAAATATTTTAACATCAGCCACTGGTTTCATGTCTCATTTCTGAAAGGCAAAGCACAAGACACCAAGTGTGTAATACTGAGTAGGCTCCCTCTCGATTATCTACTTACTAACCTCAGGACAGTTTAGCAAATTCAACCCACATCAGAGAGTAATTTCAGACTTAGCAGGTTGATAGAGGGGCAAACACAACATTGTCAAAATTTAGATAACTTGAAAAAAGATGCAGGCAGTGTTGAATTATAAATACACTCTTCAAATGTTATCATGGCATCATTTCATGTTAAAATTAGAAGCACAATTGACCCTGAAAACATTCAGCTTTTTTAACTCACCTATTTTATTTCTTTATGGAACATGTTTCTGGAAGAAATTGCAGTAATATTCCGATACGTGTCTACCACAGATTAGTGTTGCGATGCAACTGTCGAAATTGCTTTGGATCATGGTTTTGTTTTTGGAACCACAGGTGCCGTTGCATATATTCTACCGGCAACCTCAGTGTTGCAGAGACAATGGAGATCAAGCGCAGCCATCACATGGAGAATTGACTTGAAACAGGCCTTGGCAACAATTCCCTACTTTCATCCTGGCTGCCAAACAATCAGCTTGATGATAGTGGTGCAACCATGGTTGGAAGTTACACACAGACTATACTGACAGCAGAGGTAGCTGGGGTGATGTGGTGGTGAGGTGTGGGGGAAAGAGGAGGGGAGGCAGAGCTAAATTTTCTGGTAGGTTGCACTATTTTCTTACACTTTATCAACCAGCTTTAGTGCAGAAAGATTTAATGTTTGGAGAAAATCATTATGATTTTAAGTTTTGCTGACAGAACCTTCTACTCTTTGTGCAAACCGGGGAGACAAAATCGATCTGGTATTCAGTACTGAGGATGATCACATCCATACTGCCCTTTGTGGTTGGTGAGACCCATGCTGCAATTATACAGACAGGCTGGCAGCAAAGAGCCTCATTCAGCTTTCAGCCCCATATTTATCCAAAGATCACCATTTCAATGCAGGTATAAATTGTCACAAGTCAATAGCTGACTCCCTGAGTTGTGATGCACCAACTGCACACTCCAGCACTGAAACTGAAAACTACAACATATGTCTTTGTATTCTCCACAGGAATATTTACTCTTTAACTCAGTAATGGCTAAATCAGCATATTGGTTGAAAGAATCTTTGCTTAACCAGATGAGTTATTTGAAAGGGTGGTGAAAGAAGATAATGTTGGCTAATCCTAATTCAAGAAGGATTCGCACAGATCCTTTGTAGAGAACAAGATTGTGAAGACTGCAGAAAGATGCATGGCAGGAGCAAGAGGGATAGAGGGAGAGAGAGAAATTGCTATGATCTGTATTTTTGGAATAATTTGGTAAGCCATTTTGGCCTTTTCCTATTCTCTACTTCCTACTTAAGAAGCTGAACACCATTCAAGATAAAGTCCACATGACTGGCACCTTATCCAGTAGGTTAAACATCTCTTCCCTCAACCACTGCCACACCGTGCCCGGGTACAACCCCCTTCAAAGTCCACCACCAAGATGATCAAGGGCAGTGTGTGTGTGTGTGAGCATGATCACTTTCAGAAGCACAGCAGCGAGTCTTGGATGCATCTCACTGCTCCTGCATTGTTGCTGAGTCAAGGTCTTGGAGCCTCACACTAAACAATTTTGAGAGTTTTCTGATAACATGATTCAAGAAGGGAATTCTTCATCACCTTCTCAAGGGACAACTGGGACTGGGCAAAAAATGTGGACTTTGCCAGCCATGTCCAGATTCTGAGAATGAATGTTAAAAACCTTTCTTAGTGGGGCTATGATTTAAACAACTTTGTAACTTCTTCCCAGTGTAAATGACTGCCCAATTTATTGACTGGATTTGCCCCACTTTTAGAGTCATAGACTAATACAGCACGGAAATAGGCCCTTTGGCCCAACTCATCTGTGCCGACCAAGGGGTGCCCACCTAAGCTATTCCCACTTGCCTGTGTTTGGCCCATATTCCTCTGAACCTTTCCTATCAGTACACTTATCCAAAAGTCTTTTAAATGTGGTTATTGTACTTGCCTCAACTACTTTGTCTTGCTGCAAAGAAAAATCAGAGATCAAGGTATAATTCCAACACTTTACCCCAAATGTTCCTTAAAACGCTTTAGACAGAAGGCAACAATCTCACATGTCTGACTGATTCTTTTAAATCCGTTACATTCTAATGGCACCTTGGGAGTGTGTTCATTCCACAAAATGCAACAGCTCCAAAGATGGCTCACCACCATCTTCTCAAGGGAATTAGGGACAGGCATTGAACTCTGGCCTTGCCAGCAATATCCCTTGAGAGAATGAAAAATGTTTTGGATCAGTGTTGCATAAATGATCAGGCTGCACGTAACATACAACATTCTTTAGACTTTGAACACAAGTGTTCGACTTCAGGAACAGTCAGTGAGAATAATCCAATTCAAATCAGTAAAAGCAAACTAAATCTAGTTGAACATGAAGATTAGTTATCATTTTTAAATATGCCTATTGGATATGAACTTTAATTATTACAAGTCAATCAGATTGAAAAGTAATATTACATTTCAATAGGTTAAGGGATTTGTGATTGTAGTCATACTGCCATTTCACTGACTTTTGTACCTGTCATGCATTAACATGAATGTTGCAGCATGATGCTGGAGATTGGTCACTATCCAAAAACATGAGACGGTTGCATGCACTTAATCTTACCAGCATATCGAGCAAAGCCATGTTATGATGATAGTTTCGGCTTTCAGTAATTGAGTGGTTTGCATGGACGCCTTAAAACTTAAGCAGATTTTCAGTTCCATATTTTAGACATGGATACTCACTCTGTTTCAAAAAACACTGGAAGTTGACTGACTGGGATCAGAGTTCTGTGTTGGTTGCAATTGTACAAGTACAAAGCTGTTTGTTGGAATCTAATCATACATTAGTAAAGCATATTCTATTATATTTCTTTCCAATATAGGAGCCCATTCAGCCCATCGAGTACATGCCCGACAGAGCAATCCCATTAATCCCATTCCCCCATTTATTTCCATGTAACCCACTCTCTCAAACATGTCTGTTAACAATCCCCAATTCTCCTACCACCCACCAAGACCAATGGCAATTTAAAGAGGCCAATTAATAACCAACACATCATTAGTATGCGGGAAGAAACGGCATACCAGAGGACATCCATTCAGTCACAGGAAGAATGTGCAGACTCCACACAGATATCATTGAAGGTCAGAATCAAACCCAGATCACTTGAGCTGTGAGACAGTTGCACTACCTGCAATGCCAATCTGCTGACCAAAGTATTTGCAATTATGTGATAAAATTAAAGGCAATTGATAATGAGCCAAAGGATGGAATATGATGGCAGGTGGTGTGGAGCTTGCATAAAGAGAAACGTTTCAAGAATGATTTCAAAGAAGCAGAGAGGCAAGGAGATTTGGAAGGGGTAGTTCATGGCTGAGGTTATTAAGGCATGGCCATCAGTGCAGGGTGACAGAGGTCAACATTGGGCAAGAGTTCTAAAGACTGAAGGAGGTTACAGGGACAAGGAAGGGAAATGCCACACAGGAAATTGGAATGAGAATGGGAACTCTAAATTTGAGGCATTGGTAAGCCAAGAACTAGCGTAGGCAAATGAACACACAGGCTATTGGGTGAACAGGATGTAAATGTTGCAGAGTGATATATGACCTAATGTTGGATGGAGAATGAAAGGTTGGCCAGAGGAGCATTGGATCATTAGAACCTGGAAGTATTAGAAACATGAATGATGACTTCAGCAACAGGACACTGAGGCAGGGCCAGAAATAGGAGGAATTGCAAGTTAGTAATAGGCAGCATTTGTGATGGATAGGATTTGGGGTGAGAACTTAAATCACACAGGATACCTTGACGTGAACAGTCTGGTTGTGGGTGAAATTGTTTCCAGGGAGATGGGACTGGTGGGGAGAGATGGAAGTATTGAGTCAGAAACAAATATTTTGAGCAAGGTTGAAGACAATGATTTTGGTCTTCCAAATTTTACTTTCAAACATATTTACATATTGTGCAAACTAGTTAATCACTTGCCAATCTTAAAATTTATGTGTATACGTGTATGGATACTTTAGAAATGTAGAAAACCTACAGCACAATTCAGGCCCTTTGGCCCACAAAGCTGTGCCGAACATGTCCCTACCTTAGAATATACTAGGCTTACCCATAACCCTCTATTTTTCTCAGCTCCATGCACCTATCCAAAAGTCTTCTAAAAGACCAGTTTTCTGAGTTGGCAGTCTTCTAAGATGAGCAGTTTTCTAAGTTTACACTGGGGCCAGGGAACATTCCCACAAGAAACTTCAAAAATCGATAAAAAACAAAGTTCTGAGCTTTTCTGTTGGAATACCAACCTTAAGTTATGCAATATGTGGAAGCTGAATTTAAACTAAAACTGGACAGTAATGTCCATGTAATTCCAGTACCTGTGTCCAGTAGTTTAAATCACTTGCCAGATATGTGGACTTGAGACATTCCCTGTACTTTTGCAGCTTTCCATCCAAGATGAACAGTGGAGTGGAAGAACACTTTCCACATTGTACAAAAGGGGCCTTCCGTCCTCACTGTTTGCACTCTGTTGGTTTTTGGTTCTCGGCACCGGGCAAACTCTGTCGCCTGATAAGCCCAGGGAGGTTCACCACATTTTATCTGATCAGAGTTGTTTGCTTTGCATCAGTAAACATGGTAAAACAAGGCTGTTGACTCCTGCCCTCATCCAAGGGACTCCAACAACACAACAGGTCCGGTAGTTGCTAACAGAAAAAGAACCTTGCATAAAAAAGGAAGATTACAATCTAATTCTACACTTCAAGCAAAGTAATATTACCAATGAATGGACTTCACAAGCCTTCTCATGGTGCTCACATGGCTTATGCTGGCTGCCAGGTCTGCTTCAATCTTTATATACCTTATTGCATTGCTGTTGTACAGTAATCCGATTTCCTTGATATCCGACTGCTCTTTGTCGCATTGATGCAAACCAGGCCAGTTACTTGTGGCCTGTGACCATGCTGATGCACCAACCACGAGAGCATTGTTTGGGTTAATGCAATTCTTGGGACTATTGACAGGTGAACATATACACCCTTGGGGTTTGAAACAAATCACCAGCTTAAGTTTCCCCAGTGCAAGTTCTATTTTAAAAGTGCTCATTACATTGGGAAATAATTAAGAGAAGCCGTAATAAGTTTATTCTGCTGGCGACAAGCAGATACTTAATTGAATAAAAGGTGTAATGTACTTATCTATATTTTACAAATTCTATGTCTGTATTTACTTCATATCTACAAAATTTTACATTCTATTCTTTCCTTCAATCCTTTTTTCTGCCAATTATGATTTATTACTCAAGTAAATGTATAATGTTGTAATTACATACTCCCAGCAAGGGTGGCAGTATAACACTGTTTTGCAGTTTTCTGTACTCAGTTAACACAGTTAACGCTCAGTTAAAATTGTCTGTTATGTTTTCCCACTACAAGTATTCTCAGCAAATCAAAGCATTTTGCAAAAGCAAATACACTTAAACAGGGACCAAATTACATTAAAATGTGTGATACAATTATCACCTATCCTATAACCTCTCTTCACCTGAAGCCCAAAACTTGGTCTTGACCTATTGTATTCACCACAACAGGAAATCAAACAGCTCCCAATTAAAATATAAACAACTGTAAGGAATCATTAATAAAATGGATGAGGGATGATATTTCTCCGGAAATGATGCATTAGCTATCAGAAACAGATGGTGAAAGCTAACAAAATTAGCCTTTTCTACTTCATTACTAATTAGAATATATTTCCGGGACATGACCAGGGTAAATTTGTTAAATGTCACTAGGGAAGAAAAGCATAAAATACACCGCTATGAAGCTCAACTGTATTTGTTTAACTCCCTCATGTGAAAGTCCATTTTGGTATATTGGTATAAAGCAGAGCAGATTATGCAGTGCTGTCAGCTCTATTGCATGGCAGCAGTGTGTAACATTAGCTAAAACAAGTGTTGGCCTGTGTCGGGTGTATGGCCACCACCAGGATTTACACTGGCACTCCTAATGACACTCCCACTGCAGTAATACTTGACCTAGAGTTTAAACAAGTGTAAAGAATTTCAGCATTAACAGAAGTCCCGTAAATCAGCTAGCTCTCTGCTGACTAGTGGAAAGCAAGACAGGTTGTTGGTAGTGGAGTTGCAATACTTCACATGCACTGTGCACCAATAGTTGAATGTGTTGGTCCTTCACAGCTTAAAAAGCCAGATCTTTGAAAAATTGTTACATCAACACCCTTAGTTTTTTTTTGGCTCAGGTGCAAGAGGTATGCTGATGGGTGAGCTGATTGTCTGGTAAAACCCAGCAAAGCCATAAGCTACTGGGCAAGTTTGAAGGAAAAAGTTAAAGGTAGAAGTCTGAGCAATGCAGCTATGTCAAACTTTCATTCAAGTTTGCAGCTTTTCCACTATAGCTCAGTCTTACTGATATTTCAGCAAAGTCCATCTGCATGTATGCTACTTAAGTATGAAGTCCTTGCCCCACTCATATCTTCCAATGACTTTATACTTCAAAACATGTCAACTCAGACGTGGCCATGTACTTGATGTCCAAAACAGACAAAGAGCAGCTAACAGTTTATTTAGGAAAAAGGTAGAGAGTGGTTGCAATGCACAGCCACATCATGTTGTTCA
The DNA here is from genome assembly GCF_009764475.1 of Pristis pectinata. Classification (NCBI taxonomy): domain Eukaryota; kingdom Metazoa; phylum Chordata; class Chondrichthyes; order Rhinopristiformes; family Pristidae; genus Pristis; species Pristis pectinata. The sequence continues at coordinate 15,407,737 of NC_067432.1, forward strand.
TTTCCTTGTTAATTGGTAAGTGTCATCATTGTGCTTCTTTCCTTGTGAGATTAAATTGCCATTAACTTGAAAAATTCTTACAACAGTGATTGTTTTTTAATCACGTTCCATGGGAAACCCTCCAATGCCTATATATCCTTCTTGAGATCCAGTGCTTACAACTGATAGTTTGGTTACTAACAAGGTTCTATTCAATCAAAGCACAACTTCCTTACCTCTGTATTCCAGAAGTGCATGAATTAATGAAATTTAGATCTCGCGATTTCCTATCCAGATACCAACACAGTCACTGACTTTTTTTCCTCCATTGTAGGACTGCATCTTTAAGCCATTTTCCTGAAAACAGGATTTCCATAATCTCTAAAGCGAGTTATTTAGATGTTGATGGATATCTCAGGGTGTTTGTCAAATCGTTATCCTATTAAAGGGAATGGATGACTCTATAAGCTGTGACAGCAAATGAACCCCAACTTTCAATTATCTGGGACTTATGCCCACATATTCATTTGTACCAAATAGACAGCAATAGCTGGAGGTTATTTGGCCTCTTTGTAAGAGCTGTCCCTTTAGTCCTAATGTTCATCTGTTTCTTTCTTTCCAGTTATTTATCAACTTCGTTTTTGCATCCATCACCAGGCAGTGTCCTAATCATAAAACAAAATTGCTTCTGAAAAAGTTATTCTCATTTACCATTTGATTCTTTTGGCAAATTTTATTAACTTGTAATTGATTACTGAAATAAAGCAGAAAATGCTGAAGATCTGTTTTTATTCCAGATTTCCAGTGTTTGCAATTTTAAACTCTTGTTCTTTGGACTCACTCACAGGTGGGGATGTTTCCTCCCTCTCTATCAAAACTTTGAGCACGGCCTTTCAATTTCTCCTTGGCTCTGGGTGGGACAAGCCTAGCTCTCATTGTTTCTCCACATAACAGAAATTTGTTGTGGCATGGGGAGTTCTGTTTGATTTTGACAGATTTGTGTCATTGTGGTAATTCTTAAGGTGGACATTGACAATCAGGATCCTTCACACAGCCAAAATGCAATGACTTCTTCACTGAAGAATGAACGCCAGACTGCTGACAGGACCAATGGATTTATCAGCTCACTGGATTGGGCTGATTTAGTAAATTACGGAACAAAGATCAATATTACACCAGTAGTAGCCAGGACAAACTTTGGACAATAGTTAAAAATCTACATGTGCTGAGGCAGGCTTTTCTCTTTTTCATTCTCTCCTTTGTTCTAATCTCTTTTTAACTCTTTCTTCTACCAATTATAACCTATTTGAACAACTTATTGCATTTTGCTAAAATATTTTCCTTTTTTATCATTCCTGCTGCTTATACCTCTACTGGAATGGGGAGCCATCTTGGGATAAACCTGCAACCTGTCAAGGTGAAATTTGGCCCTAATTTGGCAGAATTAAATTTGGGGATATTCAAAAGGTCAGAATTAAAGGAGCACAGATATCTTAAAGAATTATGGGATGAGGGAAGATTACAAGGATGAGGAGAGCAAGAATTTGGAGGAATTTGGATGAGAATAGTAACACAGGAATGGAAAAAGGGCTTTGAAGATGGCATAGGTTAGTGGCTGGAAGCTCACCCCAGAGTTTAACGGAACTACATTTGCAAAAAACTGGTTGAGTTTCAGAGAGTTATCAGAGAAAGGGTTTCCTATTTCCTTGCAACATAGAAGGTAGTCACTTTAGCCCATCAAGTCCCATACGTAGGGGAATGGGATTGCAGAACAATTCCATTCCCCTATGTATCCTCAGTAACGTATCCCCTCCACATTCCCAACAACTCTTTCAGATCCCACCACTCACCTGCACACCAGCAACAATTTACCGTAGCCAATTAATGGACATCTCGTACATCTTTGGGGTGTGGGAGGAAACCTGAGCACTCGGGGGAAACCTATGCAGTCATAGGGAAAACTTGTAAAATTCATATATATAGCAGTGGGGGTCAGGATTGAGCTCAGGTTGCTGGGGCTGTGAGGCAGCAGCTCCATTAGCTGAGCACTGTGCTGCTCACAACACTTGAAGTCGATGGTGAAGGAATAGAGCTTGTGATAGAAACCAAAGATGATTGGATCTTCCCAGTTTTTAGTTGGAGGAAATCACTGTTCATCCCATGGTGGATGTCAACAAAGCAGTCCAAAAATTTAGAGTTAGTGGAGATGTGAAGCAGAATGGTGGTGAGGTAGAGCTGGTTGCTGTCATAAATCAATGTAAGAACACAAGAATAACACAAGCCTGACCCTCTTCTGTGCCAGTTCCCCATACCCCTCAATTCCTTGATCTTTCAAATATTTATCTATTTCCATCTTAGACATATCTAATGATCCAGCCTCAACCACCCTTGGGGGCAAAGAATTCCAGAGATTCACCACCCTCTGAGAGAAGAAGTTTCTATGGATTTCAGTTTTAAATGACATGCCCCTTATTTTGTACCATGTCCCCTTGTCTGTGACTCTCCCACCAGAGGAGACATCTCAGCATCTACCCTGTGAAACCCCCCCAGGATCTTATATGTTTGAATAAGGTCACCCCTCATTCTTCCAAACTCCAAGGAAAACAGACCCAAACTGCCCAGCCTCTCTTGTTAGGACAATCCTCTGACCCCAGGAATTAGCCTGCTGAATCTTCTTTGGACTGCCTCCAATGGTACTATATCCTGTGTTAGGTAAGGGGACCAAAATTGTGCACAGTATTCCGGGTGTGGTCTCACCAACACCCTGTGAAACTGCAACAAAACATTCTTAAACTTTGCAATAAAGACAAACAATGTCATTTGCCTCCTTAACTTCTGGTTGGACCTGCCTGCTCACATTTTGTGATTCAGATGATGTTGCAGAGGGGGAGCAGGCAATTGAGGACTAGGAAGATCAAAGTGATAGATGCTTCATGAACACCAGAGTTAATAGTGCAGGCACGGGAAGAGAAGCCAGTTCCAATTTCCTCTTGGTTTGACTATTGCACATATTCCTATGTACTCTAGCCCAGTATTGTTCATTTTATTCTCCATAAATTTGAGCTCACTCAAATTCAGCTTCCAGGTCCTAACCTCTACTAAGTTCCAATCACCCACCGTCTCTGATTGCCAAGCTATATTGCCTTTCTTTTAAGTAATGTTCCTGTTTTGAAATATTGATCCTTGTTTTCAAATCCCTCACTGGTCTCATTCATTCCTAATGCTGCAACCTTCTCTAGCCATACAACCTTTTGAGGTCACCTGGTTGAATGGTGGCACAACTAGAACCTCTCACTCAATGTCAGCGAAACTAAAGGAAGGGGAAGGAGGGTGAACATGCGCCAGTCTACATTGGAGGATCAGTGGTGGAGAGAGTTAGCAGCTTTAAATTCCCAGGCATTAGCATATCGGATGACCTGTCTTGGACCCAGCACATAGATGCAATCATAAGGAAAGCGCGCCAGTGTTTTTACTTTCTTAAGAGGTTAAGGAGGTTCAGCTAGTTGCTGAACACTCCAACAACCTTTTACAAATGTACTGTTGAAAGTATCCTGACTGGTTGCATCGTGGTCTGGTACGGCAATTCGGATGTGCAGGAATGTAAGAAGCTGCAGAGAGTGGTGGAATCTGCCCAATACATCATGGGCACATCCCTCCCCACCATCGGTAGTATCTACATGAGGCACTGCCTCAAAAAGACAACATCCATCAACAAAGATCACCATCATCCAGGTCATGCCATCTTTTCGCAGCTACCATTGGGCAGGAGGTATAGAAGCCTGAAGTCCTACACCACCAGATTCAGGAACAGCTACTTCCCCTTCTTGAACCAACCAGCAAAACCCTAATTATGACAGTTTAGCAACACTATGACCACTTTGATCACTTTTCACTAAAATGGACTTTTTGTTGTTCTAATTGTGTTCTTTCTTGTAAAAATTGTGTATAATTTACGTTTAATTTATATTTTTCTTGTGAATGCTGCTTATATGATGCTATGTGCCTGTGATGCTGCTGCAAGTAAGTTTGTCATTGCACCTGTGCATTTATGTACTTATGCATATGACAATAAACTGGACTTTGACTTTGAGATATCTCCACTCTTATAACTCTGGTCTCTTGATCTTTCCTGATTTCAATCATTCTACCTTCAGCTTGCAAGGCCTCAGGTTCCAAAATTCCATCCACAAACTTCTGCTTCTGGTTCTCATTTCTCTTTTACAAGTCTTTAAGACCTTCAAGTCTTTAGTCAATTGTCCTAATATCCCTGTTGAACTTGATTTAGTTATGGAGTTGTATGATGCCTTGAAGTATTTTGCTATACTTAAGGTGCAATGTTGAGGAAAGCTGTTGTTGCTTCTGCTGCCAAAGAGGACAAGTAGGAGGGAGGCCAATATCAATAAGGTCCAAGTGAATCTTGGGGTATTTTCTGTATCCAGTCTGGAAGGGAGATGGGTAACTGGCTAGTAAACTGAGCAGTAGCCCGAGAAGAATTCTGTGTCAGCCCACATAGTTCTGAAGTTTAAAACATTCATTACAAGGTCACCCAGTGAATAATATGAATCACATTATCAAACACACTAAATATACATCAACCCAAATATTTTTTCTTGAAGGAAAGATTGTTAAAGTCTATGCACCCAAATAATCTTCACACCCCACCTCCCCTACATTTTAAATGTGTTGCCACTGGATTGTATCTAATTTTACTTTCTTCCCTGTCATTTGGATCTTCTTTGAAAATAACTATTTGATGTTGGCTGACACACATATTGCCCCTTGACTATTTCTTAAAAGCCAACCTCAAAAAGGATACAGATGTCTTTTAGGAGCTAATATCTGACCCCTTCTCTCACGTTACAGCTCTGAGTGGACACTTTTATACCACAAGGTCAATGGCACCCTCTTCATTTGGAATTATTGTGCTTCAACCTTCTAACCTCTGGCACTAGAGATTCGCACTATTTGGCCAGACATTCTGTTCGTTACACAGGGTCTGCCTTTTGCAGATTTACATTTTGCATGGAAACTTCTGTAGTCTGGGAATATTGCACAGAGAGCAAAATGGATGCAGCAATCACTGGAACTATGCCCTCTTTCCTCCCAGATTGAAAAGCTGATGCAGTTTAATTATTTATCAAACTGATCAGCCAAAGCATCTGTCAGAAATGTCAGAAGTCATCTGATGAGACAGCAAAGGGTGCCTGGCCACAAAATGCCCTCATATTCTTAGATATTCTGTTTGTTTCCTGATAAAGCAAATGTAAATTGGCAATGAGCATCTTTAACAAAGATTTTAAAATTACAAAAGAAAGATGCACAATTATTGTTAAAATCCACACATTCAATAAAGAAATTTCCGATGTTACATAGAAGAATATATATTTCCAGGTTATATTGTTAGAAAATCTTGGTCACAGCAACTATTTATTGACATAGCAATTCAATATTGTTAACAGTTAATAATCGGCAGAGAAAGGAACACACACAGAAGTAAGTGACGTAGTGCTATGATACAGATTGGGGACGCATTAAAAGACAATCATTTCCTGTAATCAGGCTAAACAGATCAGAATACTTCTTAATGGGAATGAAGATTGAAGATGTTAAGGGATGAGACTTTGATCATCTTTGATAGTGTGAGCAGCTCATTAAATTCTGCCAGTGTAAGGTTCTAGTTTGCCTAAAGCATTAAAACAAGTAACCCTAAATCTGGTATTTTACAATTGTTTGTTTGGAACAGAAGACTTAAGATATTGAATGTTTTATTATTTACTATGGACTATTGGATCAGACACCAGAAAACAAATGGCATGTTCCTTCCAAATTACTATTATTTGTGTATTATATTCTCTTTTCATATATGTATGATTACCAGATATTGGTTAAACACTCCTATGAAAAACTAATGCAGGATACATTTGCTAACATAGCTGCTGTTAAGTTTAAGTACACCCTTTAAAGGGATGAGCATGAGTACTTTTAATTGTTACCCATTAGAGCCAATGTACACAATTGTGCAACTGTAAACCATGGACAGAAGGCCCCTTCTCCCTGGAGTATCCCTTTTCTAGCCTCCACCAGGGACTTAAGTCACTCCTGCAACACAAGAACAAACCGTAATTAAGTCACAGAATATGAATGAACTCTTGCCTCAAGTCCTGCTTTTTAAAAAAAATGTTGACCTTCAATGTACATACTAACAAATCACAATATGTTACTTGAGAAAGCAAATGGTTTTGTCCCATTGTATAGCAACAAAGAGAAATTTGCTGGAATTATGTGGTGCTGTAATCAATCTGCACTCAGTTATCAGCTCACTGTGACATGACAAAGATTCATATACAGCTCCAGCACTTAAGAGTTCCTTGGGTGAAGGCTTCCACTCTCTGAGTTTTCAGCCTTACCCAAACAATGCAGTAAATCACATAAGCCCCTCGCTACAGCACTCTGGTCACCAACTGATTATAATCAACCTCAGTGCTATTTGTACAGAGATGTCTAAACTGCCTATAAAACAGTGGCTAATTGCTGATCTGCTTAATTAAGGCAAGTCTTTGAAGTCACTCTTACAAAGATAAATGAAATAATCAGCTTTGACCTAATGAGAGATAATTAGATTATGCACAACAATAAATAAAACACAATCCTTCGCCCTGTATTCTTCTGTGTCATTGGGAGTTCTCATCCCCCTCTTTATACCATTCTCCTGAAATACCAGTAAAATTAGAGTTATCTTCATTCAAGATGGAAGGATTACACTGAGATCTATAATTATGCGGAACTTTCCCAATTAATAATCACATTTGCAATTTATCATTTAGCCATAGTTTCCTTTAGATTACGTTGCACTTGCTGGATTCCTATCTGGCTCTGAAGCTGAACACATATTTCAAAAAGGTGTTCACATAAATTTACAAAGCACATTTTAAATGTGGGGAAAATATTTCTGAAGATTTTCACATTTTATCTCAGATTTAGTAAAGGGGAAATTTTGTTGATGGATTCACGATAATAATTCGTAAAATATTAAGTTAATCATTTTTATGCACAGAACAGCACAAGATTGACTATTATTTTACATCAAAATTGCTGTAAAATTATGAAGCAGTTTCAGAAATCTCAAATATAGCTATGTCTCTGTGGCAAGAGAGAATTATCGACCACCTTCCCCTACCCATGTACGTCACACTCATTAATTATAAGGATATATGTGAGGTGATCAGACAGTCAATAAGCGTATCAATTGCACTGCAAAGGTAAAAAAAAATATAAAATGAGGAAAAAAGGCTGCAGTTGCACCATTTTAAAAGCTATTTGTGTGTGTCACAATCAAACAATGAGCATTTAAGAAATGGTGAATTCTGTACCTGGAACTGTGGAAAAAATACCATTAGCTATTGCAGAACTGCAGTAATAAGGCACTTAAAATGCTCCCAGTTCGAGCAAAACAGAGGTTAACCATTACAGTCACTCAATCATGGGCTGTTAGGTTCGTCTGTATAAATGCAGATTAATTTTGCAGGTACTGTATAAATTTTTGATAAAAAGGATAATTTTGCTGGAAATCATGTGACCCAGACATTGTAATTGACCCTCCGATTATTGATTTCTCTTTGTGCCTTGAAGCATGGCAACATGTTTTCTGCCAGATAATAGCTTCAAAAAAATGGACTTTGTACATTTATCATCATTCACGTTTAAAAGAACGATGAAGACGGAAGGTAGATTGCATGGAACACATCAGCCACGATATCATTTTCTGAATGAGCTGAAAAGTACCTGTCATTGTGGTAATAATAGCAATTCATAACAGTTAAAGAGTAATAAAAACACTTAAATTCACATGCCTCAAATTACACATAGCATAAACCTTGCGATTCAAATTTGGATAGACCACTCATGCAAATACATTCACCTGACGTGTGGTGTGTTGATTCACAGTTGCTTACACATCCCATGATTTGTTTCAGTACCAACTGCGATATGAACATATCCAAATTTACATTTCTGTAACAAAACACTTGCTCGACAAATTATCGGGAATTGACTTATCTTTAAGATGCCAGTAAATAACCTCCCTCATACAATAGCCAATCCATTTTGTTCCTCAATAATCTGACATTTTGTGGTGGATTTGCTAACATCCTTGCTTACAGGAGAATAGCCACTGTGCTCTAAAAATAATTCATTAATCAAAATGCCTGTTCAGACATTTCAGCATGACATGGAGCCTTATAAAGTTTTATTTCTTCATCGATGTAATGCCGTTACCATTTTAATGTCTGCTTGAAATATATTTTAATAAATACTTCACTATTTATGTCAAATATCAGCTCGTCAAAGCAAATCTGATGCAGTACCTTTCTACTCATTACAGAGTGGTAAAAGTGTTAGCAAGCATCAGACTACCTCAGCTTGTGTACTTGTAACTTAAAATGACCTCCATTTTTGGCTTATGCATCCAAGGTGCAGCATCAGATGTGGATAGGGTGCCTTTCTTAAAGGAGGATCCAGGCAGATATTATACATTGAAATGACAGTACATTCACAATTGTACAATAGATTGCCTCTATAGAACGATCACAATTGTACATCAGGTTACTGACCACAGCACGTTCACAGTTGTACATCAGATTACCACCACAGTACCATCACAATCATAAATCAGGTTATTCACCACAGCACAGTCACATGCATACATCAGATTAACCCCACAGCACATTCACCATTGTCCATCAAATTACTCACCACAGCATTTCCTGCCTTCTCTGTTTTTGTTTCAGATTTCCAGCATCTGCTGGGTTTTGCTTCTCCAACATGCATCTTAAAGGTCCACAGATTTATAATTTTAAAAACATGTATTAGGTCACCCTTCAGCTTTCTTTTCTGAAGTGTAAAGCAACTAGCCTGTTATTCCTTTCATGCTACCCTTCATTTTCTGGTATCATCCTTGTAAAACTTTGCATCCCCTCCATTACCCATACATCCTTTTCATAATATAGCAAACAGGACCCTATGCAAGTCCTTAAGTATAGTCCAACCAGGCTCAATACCAGTTTAGTAATTAGTGGCCAACATTCTTGCAACATTTAGTACTGGTGATAGAAATAACAAGAGCATTAGATCCGTGTCACATTGATTAAAGGAAACAGGGCATCATTCTTTCTGCACCTGACCCTGTGGAAGTAGATAATAAGTGGCTTCACAATTGGAGATGCTTTAGTCCTAGCTCAGGGTTGCCTGGCATATACCACTGCACAAATGAAGTGCAGACTAGTTTAGACCTAAGCATGGAAAGGTCTAATGTTTTGCTCACATATCTTAGTTGGTTGGGTGTGGTAAGCCAAAGTTGACAGAGGAGGATAAGCTGAATAGCAATTAATATTTGTATAGCATCTTTAACATAGTTACAGACCTTCAGTGGAGCATTATCAAACAAAATCTGACACTGAGGCATACAAAGGGGTATTAGGACAGATGATAAAAGGTTTAATCAGAGAGGTAGGTATTGGGAGTGATCAAATGGAAGACAGGTTATGAAAGGTTTATGTGGGACCTATAGTTTAGGCAGGTTCTACTTATTAGAATTTTATTTATGGAGGAGGAGAGGGAGAGAGAAGTGGGGGGAGAAGATGGTACATTATACACCTCACCACTGACACACCAAGACATTCACAGTCATAACTGGAGATCAGCATAGCCTCATGTACTGTCATTCCCTCCAAGTGAAGAAATCCAGGTGAAGGACCAAAGCAGAAAACGAAAAAAAAGAAAGCAGTTAATTGATGGAAATGCATTGCCAGAGAAAGTAATACAGAACTTTGTAGGATTCAATGATATTTGTGAGAGATGGGAGAAGTTTTCCTCCAGTTATTCCAAGTGATCAACTGATTATTCAGCCAATCACATTCCCAAATTCCAACTTAACAGTACCTCCTGGAACAGTTCATAAATGGCACTCACAGGACAGAATGTATGCATGGCATTCTGAACAACACAAGCTCCTTCTATCATGATTTGTACTAGAAACAACTTCCTGCTCTTCTGTGCCAACAAACTTCACTCGGATGTTTAACTTCAAAGAGAATTAAAAGCAAAAATATCTAGGGTAGTGAAAAAGACCCAATCCATTTTGTCACAATGGGAAACACGATTTAATAGTTGCAATTTCCCAACCTGGTGGTTGACAAAAGTTGGCTGTATATTGCATGTCATATGGATAGTGACTGAATGACCCTCACTAATTTTCAGGTAATATTCTTCAAATTGCAGGAAACCATTTATGTGTTGTCAATAAAAAAAATTGATGCATTCCTAGTTCTCCTGTGTAATCAGTAGGTGCAGCTAATAAGACTATCTAATTTGAAGCTTTTGAACAAAAGTCAATGCATTGAGGTTGCTCAGAGAAACACCATAGTTAAGCAACACAACGAGAGGCCTGCAGAAATAATCAAAACATCTGCCTGATGTCCCAGCAGAAATCAAAATTAAAACCCAAATTTCAGGTCAGCTGTTGATCATCAGAACTACTTCAATCAATACTGTTGAAGTCAGTCTGTTCACATGCTAATGATTCTGATGTAGAGCAAATATTATATTTCTCATTAACCAGAACTGCAATAGACTCATAAATAACAGGTCATTTCGATGGGTCCTGAATGTGTTAACACTCCTCATATTATTGTTCTCCTGATATTATTGTTCTTGCAAATCTTTGGTCCATCCCAGTTTTCTCTCTTCCTTTCTCAAAACCATGGCTGATTGTCAAAATGGTGATTGACAGGTGCCCTTCACTGGGCACTAGTCATGTTCCTTTACTTGACACAACTGAACCCCAGACAGTTGGCTTTGGCAAGCTGTTCAAGCATCACTGCCAAGCTCAGTCTAGCCATGCCGTTCCCAACTTAGCACTAGGTCCTCTTCCTATCCAGGCTCACTCAGATCAATTGCAGCATCCTCTGGGAGCCAGGCTGAGATGCTTCAGCGTGGAGCATGAAGCATATCTGCCTGTACCTAAGTCAATGAACCACCAAGGAAAGCTCATTGAAACTTGTTCAATAACCACAGACAAAAGCAGAGATTTTTCAAAGGAAGTACTGTTTTTGAGTTGCTCCAGAATTAACAAAGATTCTTTGCTGGTTGTCTGCCCCTCAAATTTCACTGCAGGATTTTTCAGGAACTTTTCTGGATACTTTTATTAGTTTGATGGCAAGTTGATGTCAGTGGTTCTAATACTCCAAAGCAAAATCATACCTTTGATATTTAAACAAAATAGTTAAAATACTTTCCCTATCTGAAAGAGGGGCATTTGCTTGATGCACCATTCAACAATGAGAATGCGTTTGAAGTCTTGTCATGTTACATCCGGTTCCCACCCTCCAATTCAAATGTGCTGCATTACCACATGGCCAACAAAAAGAGCATTTTGAAGATTAGTCTTATTTGTGATGAGAACTGAACAGTGTACAATACCTTTGGCAAGACAGTCAATTGGCAAAAACAAGCTTTCTGGACAGAATGCCCAGTTCTCGAATCTCATATTGGAAATCATGTACTACTTGTTAATTTAGTAAACATCACAAAGCTTGGCATCATTCACAAGTCCATTTGTAGTGGTTTGTACTTCTATATTTAGAATGTTTTGTCACACTAATGCTTTTCCAATAATATTCTTGACCCTCTGGGGGCAAATTCAATTCAGCAGAGAAATTGTAAAGGAGCAGGGTTGAAATTGGTTAGGCTGCTTATCTTCACAGGAGTTGCCAGCGGCAGAGCTTCAACAAGTTTAACTTTCTTAATGAGCGGGTAGAAGAGACACCTTTCTTTGGCTGGTGGGGTCTGTTTTAGCATGTGGGTCTTAATGCAGTTACTAGGTGGTCAGTATTATGTGGTGAGTTTGAGAAGCAGTGTTATTTTCCCTCTGGGTTAATGCATTGCCAAAGAGGAATGGGATCAGACGAGGACCAAAAGGATAAAATTGCCTTTTGGGATCAAGAGGAGCAGGACTGACTGAAAAGTTGTTGTGGAAAATAAAAGCTTATGGTGTACGAGGTAACATATTGGCATGGACAAAGGATTGGCTAGCAAATTGAGTTGGCATAAATTGATCTTTTTCCAGTTAGCAAAACGTCACGAGTGGTATGCCACATGGATTAACATGGGGCCTCAACCTTTTACAGTTCACACACCCAGCTTGGATGAAGGCATTGAATGAATGTATGGTTGCCAACTTTGCTGATGATACAAAGATTGATAGGAAAGTAAGTTGTGAAGGTGACATAAAAAGACTACAAAGGATATCACGATAAGTTAGGTGAGTGTGCAAAGATCTGGAAAATGGATATAATGTGGGGAAATGTGATATTGTCCATTTTGGCAGAAAAGTAAAAGTATACAGCTCCTGCAAGTAATTAGGATAGCTAATTGTATGTAATCATTTGTTGCTAGGGAAAATGACTAAAAAGTAGGAAGGTTATGCTTTAGTTATGTATGGTATTGGTAAGACCACATCTGGAATAATGTGTACAGTGTTGGTTTCTTTGTTTCAGGAAGGAAGGTCATCCATTGCAAGCAGATCAGGGAATGTTTACTGATGCCCAACATGGTTGGGATGTCTTACGTGGAAATGTTGGAGTTTAGGAGAGTGAAATTGGACCCGATTGAAACATAGATTTTGAGGAGTCTTGAGAGGTGGATATGGATGTTTCCTCTTGTGGTAGGATCTAGAACTAGGGATAATGGTTTAAAAATAAAGGGTCACCCATTTAAGATAGAGATAAGGTGATTTTTTTTCCCAATCAGAGTGTGTGAGTCTTTAGAACTCTCTTCTTCTAAGGGCCTGTTTCTGACACTCTCTCAGCTGCCTGACCTGCTGACTGTTTCTAGCATTTTCTGTCTTTATTTCAGATTTCCATCATTTTTATGACTGATTCAGTGTGGTGCATAAAGAGTATTTTGTTTTCTTTGAATTAAGTAACAAAACCCAATATATTAATTCCAAATCCATTGCCCGGTCAGGAAAAATTGCCAAGCATTCCTTTTACAATCTGCTATTTTAAAGAATAATGGGGCTTTATTTCAGAAAGGATAGACTTTCAGATTGATGACATTGCCTATTCCTCTGGTCAGCGCAGAGACTAATTCTAGTCTCCATTCTGACCACGATCGGATTGGAGATTAAATTTAGAAAAGACTACAGCTTTCTTGGGCGATAGAAAAAAAAACACACCCTCTGAAAATCATGGAGATTTCCCATTCCCATCCAGTGACTCCCACTGAAACGTGTGAATTTGTGTTCAGATTCCTGATTGTGAAGCCTCCCATCAACGAGCAGCCGGCTGGTGAATGAAGAGCAGCCATGTGAGTCAAGCATTGAGATGCACTTGGTACCTACACACTAGCATGAGCCAGCGCCTTCAGGGAATAGAAAGCCTATCTGGAGCGTGGGAAACATTATAATCCAATCTGCATAGTCAGGGTTAAGCATTCAATGCTCTTTGCCAGTCGCCAGGATTGGCTCTCGTTACCTTGCGTATTATGGATATCAGTCAGTATTATTCAGCAGCAATGAGACGAGACAAACACCTTTAACTGCCAAAGGTTCCCAGAGGTACCGTTGTTAATCTGCTTTATATTGTTCTAATTTTCCTAGTAGCTAACAGAATCGTTGCCTGTAACTTTATAAAAAGCATTCTGCCTGCCATGTACTTATTCTGATTACTATTTCCTTGATTGATGAGTTGCTGAATTTTGAAACAATGCCAGTGTTGGCTCTTGGAACACACTTCACCTCTGCTGTTGCAGAACGCTGAAGAAGGCAGCATGAGGTCGCGCTCAGTCGCTCTCCAATCAATACCTGCTCCTGCAGCATGCCATAATTTACAGAACATAATTCAAAAGTATACCTCCAAGCAGCCATCTTCCAAATGTGGACACGCTTCCTTTATAATAGGCTGCTGGATCTACACATACAGGCACACCTTCCAGTTGGAGACTAGTTTAGACATATTAAGGTGTAAAGGGACACTTTATAGTTTTGATCACACCTTCCCCTCCCACCCTACATATGCAGTGTTCTGGATTCAACCACCTTCCTTGGGTTTATTTTTAATAAGTCAGACCACAGCTTTTTCAGCTCCTGACAGATGCACAGTGGCCTGATCAGCTTGCAATCACCATTTGGCTGGGACTCCACCCACAGACAGCAGACCATGGTCACTGTCCGGTCTGTTCTATTGTGTGAGCTGTGACTGCTGACCAGAAGCGCTTCATCCTTGCCCGTCCCCCTGGGAGCTGCTGCCTTCGTCACGGGGCAGAGCTACGATCCGCTTGCAATCTAATCTCTCACACAACTCTTCATGGACCCTGAGCTTTGGAAAGTGAGAGATCAAAAAGAAATAGAAAAAAGACAAACTGTGATAAAAAAAAACACACCCAGAAGCAGGTGCATCAGAATAAAACTGACATCTAGTGCTACTGCTGCGGAAATGAATCTCTGTGAAAAAATAATCAAGGCACCAAGGAGCAATGCAATGCAGCATTTTATGGGTAGCTTTTTTTAGTTTTGTGAAGGAAATGCATGTGATGGGTCTTTATTTCTGAGGGTTATGCAATTTTTGTGCTTGTTATTTATATTGAGATCAAACCAGCAACGTGGCCTCCAGAAAGCCAAGGCTTGCAGATGGCTCCCCCTATGCCCAAACATGGGATATGACACTGAAATCCAAACAAACCAGGCAAACTTGGATTAAGTTGGGGTGACTGAGAAAGGTTGTGAGAGTACTGCAAACCAAGAAAAAAAATATAACTAGAGGACATCGCTTCACTATGTATTATTTTCTAACATTTGCAGCAAGCAGATTTTTTCTGTAATTTTTTTTGACAATGCTGTAAAAATCTTTCAAGCTGAAGTGAACGTTGTCGGGGTGACGCAGTGGTGCAGCTGTTAATGCTGTTGTCTCACAGCTTGAGGGATCTGGGTTCAATCCAGTCTTAGGCTTGGCTGTGTGGGGTTTGCATGTTTTCCCCATGGGTTTCCTCGGCGTGCTATGGCTTCCACCTGTGTCCCAAAGGTGTGCAGCTAGGCAAATTGGCTTCCAAAACCAAAAAATCTCCCTCTTAACGAGGCTAAGTGGCCAAGGAACAAGAATTGAAATAGAATTGATGGGCACATGAGAGTGAATAACTTGCAGCGCTACTGGGAAAATGGGAGGGGAGGGGGAATGACAGGATTGCTCTGCTGGGAGCTGGGACGGATGTGATGGGCTGAATGGTCTTCATTAACTGTAATACATAAGAACAGAAGTGGAACAAAATGGACTCACTGAAGATTAGGACAATGGAGCAGCTGTTGTGTAGTCCATCCATTCCTGCTGCTGTTCTGGTCTCAACCAAAGCAGAGCCACTATTTCTGACCATGCTTCACTTGGACAGTGAGGGGCCATGTACTGAGAGACTCCCTGAGCCCTGGAGCAACGAACAATTTTGTTGGTTTATTATTGTCAAGTGTACCAAGATACTGTGAAAAACTTTTATTTGCATGCCATCCAGGCAGATCATGTCATACATCACTACAAAGAGGCATTAAAAAGAAAACAGAATGCAGAATAGTGGCTACAGATAAAGTGCAGTGCAGGTAACCAAATAAAGTGCAAGAGCCACAACGAGGTGGATTGGGAGATCTGCTGGAGGAACTCAACGGGTTGAGCTGCATCTCTGGGGGGGGGGAAAGGAATTGTCGATGTTTCAGGTCGAAACCCTGCATCAGGACATGAGTCAACACAGAATCAGGGCCCCCTGCATGAGTCACGTTGCAGGGCTTCAAGTTGAAATGTCAGCAATTCCTTTCCACCCCACAGATGATGCTCGACCCACTGAGTTCCACCAGCAGATGGTTTGTTGTGAAGGAAGGGAGTTAGCTGAGGAAGAAAATGCTAAGAGGGGTTAGTAAGGAGGGTGGATCAGAGAGGTGTAAATGAGGAGGAGGAAGCTGAGTGAGTAACGGGGTTGTGAGGGAAGGACTGAGTGGTTTAGGGTAGGGAGGTCAAGGGAGGGTGGAGAATGAGGGGATGGATGTACATGTAAGCTTGCACCCATTTGTGCAAGTGGTCAGAGTGAATGCAGGTTCCAGCATCTGCAGTCTCTTGTGTCCCCCTGAGGTTTGTGGTGTCTAATAAGTAGAGAGGATGCCTGGAGCAGTGACTGGGCTCTGAACCATTGAATTCCCATTGGGAACAGAAAAACCTGGACAAGTTCAGCACTACAATGGCAGGCTAGATTCTGTGGAATAAATTAACCCTTACAGCCTGCATTCAGCACCTAGGACTAATTGCCCAACACTTAGGTCGAAGATGGTGCACACAGCTGTACTGCTGGAAATCCTGTATTCCACCTCTTTCTGATTGTACCCCTTGTGACTGTGGTTGACTAATCTGTTGACACTATTGGAAAACTCACCAGACATGGGTGATTGGGCAAAGTATGAGAGAGTGGCCTGGTCCCTGTAGGTTGCACACGAGTGTAAATCTGCTTCTCTCAGAGGGAAGGTGAAGTGATAGGAGAGGAGAGGGTAAACAGAATCCTTTCTGATATGTAACCTCCTTCATTTGTTGGAAGCCACCATTCCCTGCCTCTGCCTCCCCTGCCCCCCCCACCCCCGTATGAAAGGTGCTTGCAACAGAATGGGCAGACGATGTCCTCTACTTGACAGGTCTTTAATGGTACAGTGCAACTTTGGAAGACAGCTGTGTGTGTTTAGACGTCAACCTTCTCAACGCAGAAGGTTTTGCTGGTGGGAAAATGACAGAAGTAAAGAGGGATAGAAATGGTCTCCATTAGCCTCGGAGTCCAAATCCTGCCCTCAAAGTTGATGAACTAAGGGCAAGACTGACGTACCAAAGAGAACTGAGGGATTGCTGTGTGCTATGTCTCACTGAAGTGTGGCTTGCACCTGCTTTACCTGACTGTGCCATACAACCTGAGGGCTTCTCAATCCACCGAATGGGCTGTATGGCATCCTTGGGCAAAGTTAGAGGCGGAGGGGTCTGCTTCTTATTCAATAACTCATGGTGCTCAGACATGACTGTCCCGGAGAACTCCTGCTCACCCAGCCTGGAATATTTAAAGGTGAAGTGTCGCCCATACTACCTGCCACGGAAGTTCAATTCAGCTACCCTGATGGCAGTCTACATCCCACCACAGATGGACATGAAGCCTGCACTCAATGATCAGTGGTCAACAGCCTTGAAACAGGATACCCTGAGGCCCTCTTCATTATTGCAGGTGACTTCAACCAGGCCAACCTCAAGAGTGTGTTACCAAAATACTATCAGCATGTCTCCTATCCCACCAGGGGCCCAAACACCCTTGACCATTCCTATACAACCATCAAAGATGCCTTCTGAGCTACCTCCCACCATCACTTTGGTAAATCAGACCACCAGGCTGTGCTCATTCTCCCTGCATACAAACAGAAGCTGAAACAGGAGGATCCAGTATAGAGAGTCGTACAGTGCAGGTCTGAGGAAATAGAGGAGCTTTTACACGACTGCTTTGAGTCAGTGGACTGGTTCATGTTCAAAGACTCAGCTGTCAGCCTAGATGAGTATGTCACCATGAGTATGAGCAAGTGTGTAGAGGACTGTGTACCAAAGAGGACAATCCGGGTGTTCCCAAACAGGAAACCATGGATGAACCGGGAGATCCACTCCCTACAGAAGTCGAGGACTGCAGCATTCAAATCAGATGATCCTGACCTTCACAAGAAATCAAGATACTACCTCCATAAAGCTATCAGAGATGCCAAGAGACAATATCAGTCCAAAATCGAGTCCTAGACCAGCCGTCAGTTGTGGCAAGGTTTACATGCTATAACGGGCTACAAAACAAAGTCAGGCAGCATCACCAACAGCGGCACATCCCTTCCCGATGAGCTTAACGCATTCTATGCATGTTTTGAATAGAAGGGGATTGGTTTGTCACCACCCACCTCTGCCTTCAATAATATAATTCCAAGCAAACTCATCACCAAACTCCAAGACCTGGGAGTCAACACTTCCCTCTGCAACTGGATCCTTGACTTTCTGACCAACAGATCTCAATCAGTGAGGATAGGCAGCAACACCTCCAGCACAATTATTCTCAACACTGGCTCCTCACAAGGCTGCGTCCTCAGCCCTCTACTCTACACCCTATATACTCATGACTGCATGGCCATATTCTGCTCTAACTCCATCTACAAGATTGTAGATGATACCACCATATACCACCAAATAACGATGAGTCAGAGTACAGGAAGGAGACAGAGAGAGTGACATGGTGTCATGACAACAACCTTTCCCTCAATGTCAGCAAAACAAAAGAGCTGGTCATTGACTTCAGGAAAGGGGGCAGTGCACATTCACCTGTCTACATCAATGGTGCTGAGCTCGAGAGGGTTGAGAGCTTCAAGTTCCTAAGAGCGGACATCACCAATAGCCTGTCCTGGTCCAACCACGTAGACGCCACAGTCAAGAAAGTTCACCAGTGCCTCTACTTCCTCAGGAGGCTAAAGAAATTTGGCATGTCCCCTTTGACACTCACCAACTTTTATCAATGCACCATAGAAAGTATCCTATCTGGATGCATCACAGCTTGGTATGACAACTGCTCTGCCCGGGACCGCAAGAAACCGCAGAGAGTTGTGGACAAGTCCAGCACATCACGGAAACCAGCCTCCCCTTCATGGACTCTGTCTATACTTCTTGCTGCCTTGGTGAAGCAGCCAGTATAATCAAAGACCCCACCCACCCAGGACATTCTCTCTTCTCTCCTGTCCCATCAGGCAGAAGATACAGGAGCCTGAGGGCACATACCACCAGGCTCAAGGACAGCTTCTATCCCACTGTGATAAGACTATTGAACGGTTCCTTTATATAATGAGATGGACTCTGACCTCACAATCTACCTTGTTGTGACCTTGCACCTTATTGTCTACCTGCACTGCACTTCCTCTGTAGCTGTGACACTTTTCTCTGGATTCTGTTATTGTTTTTACCCTCAATGCACTGTGTAATGAATTGATCTGTACAAAAGGTATGCAAGACAAGGTTTTCACTGTACCTCAGTACAAGTGACAATAATAAACTAATACCAATGCCTCATTCTGCTTTGCAGTCCTTTCAGACTGTACAATAGCCTCAGTGTCATGGAACAAAAGGCAGACTCATTAAGTCTGGACAGCAGCTTTTTCTCTCAATTTAATGGCTGGGGAGTTTCATACTGAGAGTGATGGTAAACCACTGCTGTACCATGGGAGGGGTAAGAATTAAGCTGGTGATCTTTGCTCTTAACTGCAGTTGCCTCCACCTCCAGTGTTATTGTTCGTCATGGTTGTAGAACATAGAACATTACAGCACAGTACAGGCCCTTCAGCCCATGATGTTGTGCCGACATTTTATCCTGCTCTAATATCTATCTAACCTTTACCTCCAATATAGCCCTCCATTTCTCTATCATGCATGTGGCTATCTAAGAGTTTCTTAAATGTCCCTAATGTATCTGCCCCCACAACCACTGCCAGCAGTGTGTTCCATGCACCTACCATTCTCTGTGTAAAAAACTTACCTCTGACATCCCTTTTATACCTTCCTCTAATCACCTTAAAATTATGCCTCCTCGTGTTAGCCATTTTCGTCCTGGGAAAATGTCTCTGACTGTCCACTCGATCTATTCCTCTTATCATCTTGTAGACCTCTATCAAGTCACCTCTCATCCTCCTCCTCTCCAAAGAGAAAAGCCCTAGCTCACTCAACCTATCCTCATGAGTTGCATAGTAGAAATGTGACCTGTGACTATCTTTGACTGTCTGAAGCCATTGAATCATGTTGATTGCAGCAAATTATACCTAAGTTAAGCTTCATAGAACAGTGTTTAAATTACTCAACTGGTATCCAGAGACCTGGACTATTGATCAGGAGCACATGTTGGAATGCCCTCACAGCAGCTGGGGATCTTACATTTAAATAATTAAATGTACTTGGAATTAAAGTTAGTATCAGTCACGATGACCATGAAACAACTGAGCTGTTGTAAAGACTCATCCGGTTCACTGAAGTTCTTCAGGGAAGGAAATTTGTCATCCTCAAGCAGCTTGGTGTATATGGGACCATACATGGCATCATGGTTGACTCTTAACCACACCAATGAAATGGCCCTGCAAGTCACATAGTTCATAGGGCATTTAGCGATGGAAAATTTAAGGTGGCCTTGGAAGTGACATTTACATCCTTTGAGTGATCCAAGTAGTATTAGAACATAGGACATAGCACAGGAACAGCGCCTTCAGCCCACAATAAGTATGTCGATCATGATACCAAATTAAACTAAACCTTTTTGCTTGCAAATGATCCATATCCCTCTGTTTCCTGCATGTTCATGTGTTCATCTAAATGCCTCTTAAATGCTGCTATTGTGTCCACCCCTGGCAGCACATTCCAGGCACCTACAAGACTGTGTAAAAACCTTACTCCACATCTCCTTTAACCTTTACCCCCTCTCACCTTAAAGCTATGCCCTCTAGTATTTGACGTTTCTACCCTGGGAAAAAGATTCTGACTCTACCCTATCTATGCCTCTCATAATTTTATAAACCTCTATCAGGTCTCCCCTCAGCTTCCGATGTTCCAGAGAAAACAATCCAGGTTTGCTCAACCTCTTCTTATAGCTAATACTCTCTAATCGAGGCAGCATCCTGGTGAATCTCTTCTGCACCTTCTCCAAAACCTTCATTTCCTTCCTGTATTGGGGCGACCAGAACTGCACACATTACTCCAAATGCTAATCAAAATATTCTTGTCTCATTAATTATTTCATGGACTATTCAAAGCAAGATATTATTCAGCATTTTGAATTAGCATCAATTCTGAAGCTGCCCTTCCAATAAACATTTCTTAAATTTACTAAATTCATGAGGAAGAAATTTATCAGTGACAGCCCAGAGACTGGCGATTGGAAACGTGAAAGAGAGAATGTCTGGTGAGGCCAGGATTAGGCATAGTTAGAGAATCATAGAGTTATACAGCACTGAAACAGGCCCTTTGGCCCCACTGGTCCATGCCAGCCAAGATGCCCCATCCAAGCTAGTCTTATTTGCCAGTGTTTGGCCCATAACCTTCTAAACCTTTCCAATTCATGTATCTGTCCAACTGTCTTTTAAAAGTTGTTTTTGTACCTACCTCAACCACTTCCTCTGGCAGCTCTTTCCACCTTGATACCACCCCTTGTGTAAAAAAGTTTCCTCTCAAGTTCTAATTAAGTCTTTCCCCTCTCACTTTAAACTTATGCCCTCTAGTTCTTGATTCTCCAACCCTGGGAAAAAGATTGAGTCCATTCACCCTATCTATGACCCTTATGATATGTCCCATAGCTAAAAAATCTGCCAGTTCTCACTATTCACATGGAGAATGATGGCTGTGTGGGATTAGATACTGAAGTGCTACATGAGCAGCATGAGTTTGTCATTGTGAGCACTGTTAGTAAAACTAATATTTTAATGTAGCACTACTCAGTGAAGGCATTACTGAAGAATGTTTGCACAGTATTTTAAATAAAGAGGAAGGACTCTTATACTCATCTGGCCTGCAGCAATTTGCTAAAGCAAAAAATATTCATGAGGGTGGTTGCTGCCTGATTAAAAAAGTCATGACCTTAAAGTACATTCACCAGTGAGGGTACAAAATGGCAGCACTCAGTTCACTGTAGAAGATTAGACAGGAACATACATCTTGAAATCATGAAAGTGTCCATTTTTTAAGGACCTGCTACTGAGAGAAAAAGGCAGTAACCTATTAAAAAAGGCCAAAGACTACAGGAAACACTTAGCAGGTTAGGCAGCGCCTACAGAAATAGAAACAGAGTGAACATTTCCAGTCAAAAACCCAATGAATGTTTCCAGCATTATCTGTTTTTATTTCAGACTTCCAGCATCTGCTGTTTTTGAAAGGTGTTTTAAATTAGGGATTAATGTCCACGGAAGTGCAATAGTTCAGAAAATCAGCATTAAAAGCATAAGAAAATATCCATTAACCTACTTGAGAATCTCATTGTAGTGCTATTGACTTAGAGGCAACAACAAATGAGGTTTTCTGAATGTAGAGTCATAGTGACATGCACCATTACTTTAATCTTTTGTCATTGTAAATGTTGTACGGTATTATTCCTAATTTTCTCCCTTATTCTTCTTAAACCAGAGGCCCAGTTCAGATGTAGTTACTTGGGCATCACTGGTACCTGTTTATCGGGGGAAGGTTCAGACAGCAAGTGATGAAAGACTTGATCGTTGTGGGGAAGTATAATGTCAATTGGGCATTAATTCAGCATTTACGAACTTATATAGACGTTTTGCTGGATTTCATCCCCATTAAGATGGTGGCCTCTGCTTCAACAACAGTGTGCTGCAGAAAATCCCACAAATAGTTTGAAATTCTTGGAGGGCTTATCATAAACTGTTTCCTCTGGCTGAATGGAGGGAACTAGGAGCCATATCTCAGGATAATGGGTCTTCCATTTAGGTCTGGGGATAAATATCTTTACTCCAATATGAATGTGAAAGGCTTTGGATGCTTAGGAATATATGTAAAACCATATGGACGTAGATTTTTGGGCACCGAGAATCAAAGATTACGGATGTAGAGTCCATAACCTTGTAGAATAGCAAAAGGAGTTCTGAGGGGCTGTTTGGCCTCACGTTTCTTGCTTTGCCTTGTATTGCTCCAGTGGATGTGAGTCTATGAGTAAGTGGAATGGACCTCTGCTGTAACATGTGAGCCCATCTGTTGGTTAAGCCCCTAACCTATGCAAGAACAGGTAATAAATGGCTGTGATACTTGAACATTTGATCAATTGCTTTGGAAGCATGAACATTGCAAGATGTCCCATTGGCTGTCCTTTAACTGTTGCAGCTAATAGTCATCTTCTCAGCATTATTTTTTTAATCAAAAATAAACTTTATTCTTAATAAAGGACAAACTATATACAATAATAAAACAGCGCAAACCTTTACATTCTTGTACAGATCAATCATTAGTGTTACCTTTTTATATAAAAAAAACAGCACCGATGCCACTCTTGTGGCTCCCTGGGGTGATATCCCAATCTCATGTTTACAATATTTAAGGGGCTTCCTCGCCTGACCCTGCCCCTCCCTCTCCAGTGGCAGAACAACCCTAAACTGTAGTCCTTCCCCACCGAGCCCTTGCGTTGGCTGCACCCAGCTTCAGTGTGTCCCTCAGCACGTACTCCTGCAGCCTGGAATGTGCCAGTTCCCTACGGACATCTTGCAGTGCTGGAAGACCAACAAGTTTTGGGCAGACCAAAGGGTGTCTTTCACCAAGTTGATGACCTTCCAGCAGCAGTTAATGTCCGTCTCCGTGTGTGTCCCTGGGAATAGCCTGCAGATCAGAGAATCCTCTGTTATGGAGCTGCTGGGGATGAACCGTGACAAGGACCCTTGCATCTTTTGCCACACCCTCCTCACAAACCCACAGCCCGCAAAGAGGTGGGCAACTGTCTCGTCCCCAGCGCAGTCCTCCCGGGGGCAGTGTATGCTGGGAGTGATGTTCCAACCATGCAGGAAGGATCTGACTGGGAGGGCCCCTCTCACCGCCAGCGAAGTGAGATCTTGGTGCTTGTTGGTGAGTTCTGGTGATGAGGCATTCTGCCAGATGGTCTGAACAGTCTGTTCAGGGAATGACTCCACAGTATCCATTGAGTCCTTCTCCTGCAGTGTCTGCAGGACGTTCCATGCTGACCACTGCCTGATGGACTTGTGGTCAAAGGTGTTGGTCTGAAGAACTTTTCCCACGAAGGACAGGTAGTGCGGCAACATCCAGCTGACTGGGGCGTTGCGCGGCAACAGGGCCAGGCTCATCCTTCGCAACACCAGGGACTTGTAGAACCTCAGCACATAGTGACACTTGGTGCCTACGTACTTGGGTTCCACACACAGCCTGATGCAGCCACAGATGAAGGTGGTCATCAGGATGAGGGCGACATTGGGGATGCTTTTGCCCCCATTGTCCAGGGACTTGTGCATGGCGACCCGTCGGACCCGCTCCATATTGGATCCCCAGATGAACGGGAAGACGGCACGGGTGATTTTCAAGCCAGAGGAGTGAGGAACAGGCCACACCTGCACCAAGTATAGCAGCCCTGAGAGCACCTCACTCCTGATGACCAAGTTCTTCCCAGTTATTGAGAGGGAGCACTGTACCCACTGTCCCAGTCTCTGCTTCACCTTCCCAATCCGCTCCCGCCAATTTTTGTTGCACGGCGCAGCTCCTCTGAACCAGATCCCCAGCAGCTTCAGGTAGTCAGGCCTGACGGTGAAGGGGATGTTGGATCAGTCGGGACAGTTGCTGAAGAGCATGGCCTTGCTCTTCGTGCAGTTAACTCTGGCGCCTGATGCCAACTCAAACTGGTCGCAGATGTTGATCAATCTGCGAACTGACCTTGGGTCCGAGTGGAAGACGGTGACATCGTCCATGTACAGGGAGGTTTTCACCTGGGTGCCCTCACTGCCTGGCAACTCAAACAAAGTGGGGCCACTGCCTCCACGGGTTGTCTAGAAGCAAGAGTCCCAGTCTTCTCCAAACTCAATCTCATCTTTATTATGGTGAAATATATTCATGAGAGTGGCTGCTGCCCTGATAAGAAGTCATCATCATGTTCAGAGGTCCCATTGAGAAAAGGGTAGGTACATGACAATAAATGGAAGACATAATTAAAGATTTTTAACTGATAATGTCATTGTTTCCCTGTTACCCATATATTATTGTCAAATTGAGATCATGATTGCTGATGTATTTCTAGTGATTTTATTTAGTTACACTCTTGTGAAACACCTCAAGACATTTTATCTGGTTGAACTGGTTGGTAAGTGTAAGTTGTTGTTCTTGAATGAAAGAAAGCTGAAATTATGTACGTAATAGGGAACCTCTCAGAAATAAGGCAAATCACCTCACATCAATGCATTACTGTCGAGTTCTCTTATGTAGGTGGGCACCCCAACTCTTTTACATCAAGGAAGGTCCCACAGACTGTGGTTTTGGTTAGAGGAGAAAAGTTGATCTTGACACAGGAGAACACTATCCTCATCATTTAAGTGTTTTAAGACCTTCTAATATCCACGTGATCTTGTGAGATCACAATCAAGGTCTCAGTTTGATGTCTTGAAGGGCAGACAGGGCCTCCTTTCAGTGCCTTAAAAGGCTTGAGATTGGGCAGGGTCTCAGACTGGGTGTCCTGTCACAGAAAGAAGACAAGAGTCTCATTTGGGTGTCTTTAAGAGGAGACAATGTCTCAGATTGGTGTCTTAATGGGAAGACAGGCCCTTAGATTGGTGTCTCATATAGAGGCCAACAAAGGAAGCAGTTGCACAATAGTCTTCAGTTCATGTGTTCAAATCCTGCTTGGGGGTTCTTGAACCAGTGACTCAGATAGAAGTGTTAACACCTCAACAAACTGACCACAATTGAATGGAGCGAAAATATATAGCAGAAGTTAACACTCAGCATAGAAAATGTTTCAACATGCAAATGGTACATGCAATCCTTTTCATACAACCCACAGAATACTGTGAACATAAAGTGGAAAGACCCTATAAGTAGGAAAACTTTAAAGCCATTTTTCAGACATCAGTTAGTCTTGAGGCATAAACCATTTCTTTTGATAAACGTTTGTTGCTTATTGCTCTAAAACATTAATTGAATGTGCCATCTTTCGTACAGTATACAGAATCCAGATAGAACTAGTGCCTCAGTTTGAATATTTGGTTTGTGGCTCAACCCTTTCACCAGATCCTGATCGGAGACACTTGAGCAAATTGTTCTGGGTCATTTTCATTTCCCCTTTCCATGTCAGGTTTGAATTTCCTGAACTGACCAATGAATTAAAAAATAATAAGCAGTGGATACTTGTAAAATAAAGAGATATCTCGGACTTTCATGGATCCTTACTATAAACCCGGCTGAAGGTCAGTCGTCTCTTAGGGACAGAAATACATTAATTTGTGGTAGTTATGTTAATTTTATCTGGTGCAGCTTAATGAATAATTTTATCAGATTCAATATATCCCTGGATATAAAAATAATAGCACCAATGGCAATGTTCTTCCTATAGATTGAAGTTCTTGGTATTTATAAAGAAAATGTGGCATATTGGTAGAACATTTAATTGCAAAGGTTTATGTGAAGGCACAAAGCCATCCATTACAAAGCCCACTGAGAATGATTCTTCTCTTGTACCCATGCCTGTTGTGCTTGCTTATGCGATGTTTGTCACATTGGAAACTAAACCTGCTGGTGGATTTGGAGAGACTTGCAGTTGGGAGCATCCATGCTTTCCTCTGCCTTTTCTGGTCTGGTAGCTTTAACAAGTGCAGCCAAGTTGACTCCAGTGATATAGATGGCTACTCAGGATTTATGAGACAAGAGTCAGGTTTATTGGTCATTGCCATGGATTTGATGCCCATGTAAAAATCTAGTGATCCCCACTAGATGGGTGGTCTGACTGCTAATAATCATGTTAGGGCCGGGCTTGTAAGGAGTTTGTATGTTCTCCCGTGTCTGCGTGGGTTTCCTCTGGGTGCTCCGGTTTCCTCCTACATTGCAAAGACGTATGGGTAGGTTAATTGGGTTTAAAATGGGCGGTGCAGACTCGTTGGGCCGGAAGGGCCTGTTACCACGCTGTAAATAAAAGTTAAAAAAAAATTTTAAAAAAAGAGAGAAGCACATTTTTCAAAAGTGTGTCCTTTGTTGATAGAAGAATATCAAACTCTCACTAAAGGGTTAAACACCAAACACTGAATGTGACATAGTGAGAGGGAAGAGGAGAAAGAAAAGGGCAAGTGAAGAGAAGAACAGGAACAATATTGATCAGTAAACCAATAATCAAATATGGGCCTCTTGTAATCTATCACAATAATTTGTAACGATTACAAGCCTGTCCCTAACATGATTATTAGCAGTCAGACCACCCATAAATTCAGTCGCTGGTACTGTACCCTTTGTCTTGATACACGATTAATAAAAACAATTGAGCTAAAATAAAAAAAAACACACAAGGCTCTCGGTGTTATTAAACACGTGCTTGCTAGCCAGCTTAGAATTGGAGCATATAGAGTAACCTTTGCAAATCATAACAAGCAGATCTATCTGGCTAGAATATTGCTTGATCGGTTCTGAAAGGAATAATCAGATTTGTACGGAAGCTGGCCGTACAGATTGACAGGAAAGTGCACAGAGTGGGGGTTGGGAAGAGAGCCATGTATCTCAATGTTTAAATCCAGTTAAATAAATTACCCTTTCAATGGGTTGTACTGTTGTTACAGCCATTTGCTTACCGGTAGAAGGTAGGGGTTTAAGATGGAAGAAATTTATTTTTTAATACCGTACAGGAAGAGAATGACATGTCTTCAATACAAGAATCCACTGTTGTACAGAAACTGTGTGTGATATTTGGTAATGATGAAATAAACTGAATAGTGTACTGCTGTGGGAAATTGGGACCATGTTGGAAAAGCTATTTTCCTGGGCACCTGGTCAAAAAATAATGGTGCATTATTATCACAATGTGAACAATACAATATATTAACAGGGGACATTTAGAATTGGCAGATATGTCCCTACTGTGAAACAAGTGCATTTACAATGCCACATAAAGCCACTATTTATGACATGGTGGGCAAGCTGAGTTGGAAGCACTTGTGTCTGGCCCAGGGGGCTCTGGGCTCGCCTCCCCTCCAAAGGTTGGCCACACAATTTAAGCTGACCCTCCGATGCAGTACTGAGGTGCTACACAGTTTGAGATGTTGTGTTTTAAATTAGATATTAAACAAAGGCGCCAGCCTAGAAATTCAATTGCACATGAAACTATACGCTGACAATGAGACATGCAGGGGACGCATGCCTTTTTGTCCCTGATAAAATTTTGGTTTGGCCGCACTTGGAGTATTGTGTGCAATTCTGGTCACCCCATTTCAGGAAGGATGTGGAGGCTTTGGAAAGAGTGCAGAAGAGGTTTACCAGGATGCTGCCTGGATTAGAGGGTATGAGCTATAACGAGAGGGGTTGTTTTCTCTAGAGTATCGGAGGATGAGGGGAGACCTGACAGAAGTTTGTAAAATTATGATTGGCATAGATAGGGTAGACAGTCAGAATATTTTCCGGGGGTAGATAAATACTAGAAATACTAGATATATACTAGAGGACGTGCATTTAAGCTGAGAGGTGGAAAGTTGACGGGAGATGTGCGGGGCAAGTTTTAATTTTACAGAGAGTGGTAGGTGCCTGGAATGGGCTGCTGGGATAGTGGTGGAAGCACATACGTTAGTGGCGTTCAAGAGGCTTTGAGATGGACACATGAATATGCAGGGAATGGAGGGATTCCTGAAACTCCTTCACTCCAGGGAAAACAAACTCAACCTCATCCATACTCTTTCCATAACTAAAGTCCTCCAATCTAGGCAACATCCTGGTGAACAACTTCTTCACATCTTTCCTGTAGTTTAGAACTGGACCGAATACTCCAAGTGTGGTCTAATAAGTGTTTTGTAAAGTTGCAACATAATGACCCAACCTTTATATTCTCTGCCCTAATCTATGAATGCAAGCATATCATATGCCCTCTTCATTACCCTATTAAAACATGGTAACGATAATTGTCAATGACCAGGTTTGTGCAATTTGGTCTGTTACCCATTCAGAGCTAAGCTTACAAATCTGAGTTACACTTTGTAACACACTGTAGCTAAGCAAGCAGTTTTCTGAGCAAGATAACTTATCCCTGTGCTCAGAGTTTGGCTTTCTGGCATTTAAACATCAATTAAGAAAATAATATCAGCCAAGAGCCCGCTAAAAGTTATGCTGATCTCTGCTTCTTCAGCTGAACCAGGACAGATACTGTGAACTTGTGATAAAACACACACACACACACACACACACACACACACACACACACACACACACACACACACAGAGTCTTTGCAGGCTTCTCTCACTCTACATATTATTCATCACATATGTAAGGATCTTGTATGTCTTGGATCCAAAAGCAAAGCCTTTGATTACCAGCATCTGTTCAAACCAGACCCAGCTTTAAACATGAATCTTCTAAATTACACTGCAGTTTGTGCAAAGCATTGCAAGAATATTTTCTGCAGTGAGATTTTGTGTGTTTTGAATATTGCAATAACTTTGAAGCTATTGATAATTTGTTCTAAATATATCATGAAAGTCATATATCTATTTAATCTAATACCTGGAGCAAAATTAGATTCTGTAGACCTGTTCTTCAGGCACCATGAGAATGTTGAGAAGTCCACGTTGCTGTAGTATGCCTGCACACTTGTGGCCACACTGGGCCAGATGTCTTTTTACTGAGCACAACTGGGCTTGCATACTGAATGGTTGCTGTGACTAAGGAGTTCAGGCAGTTCTCATCATTCCATGCTAATATTACTATTTTGAATCTAGTTAATACCCCATCTCAAACTTCCACAGCTGAACATGTGGGGCCCACCCTCCATCACCCCCTCAATGTCCACCAGTACTCACTCTCCACTCGCAATATTTTAGGGCAATATTCATGCAGGTCAACTTTTTCCAACTGTTGCTCTTTTCTAGTTTTATAGTAGTCTACTAGTTTCAGTACTCAACTTTCAGGAGTTGACTCAAGTTGCACAGACTTGCAGGGAGTGGTGTTACAGGTATAGAAGGACATTATCCTAAATTTGGGCTTCTGCTTTTGGACAAATCTGCAATTGCAGGCACAATACAACCTGACTGGAAATTGAGCAGGGTAGGACAACCTGCAAGAAGAGGGAGGTGTAGAGGGGGGCACTGTGTGAGGCATGGGGGTGGGGGTTGTGGGAAATGGGACCTCAGCAGGATAACATACTTGCCCAGGGTATTTCAGGAGGGCAATTTTCCCAGCCAGGATCAATGCATGTAAAGTTTATGATTCAGTAAGATGTTTTCAGTAATAATCTATTGCCTGTTCCTACCACAATGTTCCACAACTTTAAAAGCAATGTGGATGACTTTAGTTGATGCTGGCATCTTACAGTATTGGCCTCCCATCAAATCTTCCAGCCAATGAGCAGCACAATTAGTGCTGGCTAGATGCTGCAATTATTCAAATGAACGAACAGCATGAAATTGGCATGCTGCATTTGACTGCACAGGCAAAGGTACACTTCTTGATCCCTGGGTGCTTTTTCAGGAGCTCTCCAATTTTGTACCTGTATCCCTTTCACCAGTGGCTTAAATGACAGTTCAAAACTACTTGTATGCAGAAATATATTGTTAATCTGGATTGTTCTTGAAGTTGTGTAACATGGCAGCTTTTCTGTTTAACAAAGCTATATTTACTTTATTCAGTAATTCACATGGAATACATTTTTCATCCACTCTCCAGGGTTTAATGAAACCTTTGAAGACTGCAGTAGTGCTGCTATATCACAAGGCATCATTGGTACTAACCAACATTTTCATCCTGTTCTGAACTCTCAAGCTCACAAATTATTAAGGAACTTTTAATCATAATTATTAAAAATGAAAACTGCACCAAATATTGTGAGTTTATGAATTGGGAATGATTTAGACTTTTGTATTTAGATGGGTACAGCAGTGGTTCAAGGGATAATCTGTGCTGTTAGCTCCAATACAACACAAAATAAGGTAGGGGATTTTGTATCACATCCCAAAGCCCACATTTCAAAACTAGTACTCACATTCTTTCATATTTGTTTCCCCAAAAGAAATATTTCAGTGATGATGCTGGACTGAACACATTGCAGTGAAGAATTTAGAGTGATTGGACTCAGGAGGGGAAAACTAGTAAATTCTCACTCACATTTCATAAACAAGCAGCTCATAGTAATAATGACTTGAGATTGACGGTGTTATGGAAAAGTTTGTCAATCAGTGAGTAAGTCACAGGCAGGGATGCAAAAAGGGGAAGAAAAACCAACAGTAAATATAAGATGGCATTGCACAATTATTGAATTAGAATCCCTAATTGTTTGAAAGTGTGAATACAAATCAAAATATAAGAATTTGGGATTATTATACTGAAATTATTTTTATTAACACTTTGTAATGCATCTATCTGTTCATTGCTGGCTAAGCTTACAAATTTCTCAGTCTCAGCTGCTGTTTGGATTAGTCTCACAATGCAGAATAGACACCAAGGAGATTCTATAGTTCTGGTACAAAAAAATTTCTGTCCTTTTATCTTTGGATGATTGTGCACCAAAGAAGCAGAATGATTTGAAAATCTATGTTAGTCAGAGGCCAAAAGCAGAGTGAAGTACAGAACACAATTGAACCTTCACTCCTGACACACCTCTCCCAGCTTGCAATGCGCACTGTTGAATCCTGATGTAATTTGAAAAAAAATGCACCAACAGGGTCATCAGGATGGAGAAGCAGGTGCACACACTGGGAATGCTTGGCTGCAAGATGTGATAGATTTCATTCACAGTGGCATGTGTTTTGTTCCTTTTAATCAAGCCCTCTGTCTTAAGGCTTCTGTGGAGCCTGCAATAACATCCCTTCTTACAGCTTCAAGTAGCTATTGGTCAAATGTGTGGTAAAACAGACATGGACTTTCATATCACCCAACTGCCAACACCACTTATTGTGACTATAAACAAGGAACGCTGGCTATAATGAGATTTATTCTTTGCTGGTAACTGTTACCACTATGAAGCAGATCTTTGTGCTTATTCATTCTACATCACCCCCTCACAACCCCACCAAAAAAAATAATTTCTGGATAGTAAGTGTATTTAATACCCAGCAGGAAGTTAGAGTCCAGAATTATATGTGTCGCCCTGTTTCACAGCACACATTCACTAAGTGTTATTCACTTACGCCTTCAGCTGACTGCTGGTGATGTAATTTTTGGTTGTTTAATACCCTGTGCAGGTGCCAATTACAGTGCTGTTTCTTAGTGGGAGAGTACACTTTGTGCAAGGGGAGCATCAATTATTTCTGAGCTGAGAGGGATTTTGTCTGGATCATTATGAGAGAATGCAGGAGCTCACAGCAAGGAGAGCACACAGATAGAAGCAATACAAATCCAATAAGGTGTGGATTCATAAAGTGCTGTGTCTGGCCGGAGTGCAAAGGATGAATGCACAGGAGTTGTTCTTTACTTTCCCCCACCCCCACCAGCACACCACCCCCACCGCCCTTTGCTCGCCTTCAACACTGAGGCAACCATCAATTACTCTTATCCTCCTGCACAATCTCATCTAAGTTCATTTTCAAGATGAGGTTTCCTAGTTGGACAGCGAATGTCCAATCCTCTTCCTGTCTATCAATGGGAGCCCTGCTGCTTCCCTTAGATTGACAGGCTGTGTGTAAATCAATAATAAATTATCAAATTGCTGCCAGCACACTTCACTGGAAATTTTGCTCCAATCTGTCGGACCAAAAGCAAACACGAATTCCACATTGGATTTGCATATGCAACGCAGTGCAGGGATCCTTTCTGCTAAGACTTTATTCCTCAGACTGACTTGCAGGAATCGGATAGCTGTTCTGTATGCAAACAGTCTCCCGGCCTTCTGATCAGGGCAACATTGTCAAAGAGTAAACAAGGTTCAATTAGCAAAATTACCAATCAGCTTAACAGACACATCTGCCATTCAGTCACTATATAAAGACCAATCAAAGGGAAGAGGTCATAGGGAAACTGGCAGAATTATTGCCTGGGCAGCAATCAGACTGAAAATAAGGAATGACAGAAAGGTTAACACTTAACAAGGATGCTGTAAAGTGACCAGGTTTCACAGATGAAGGTCGGGGAAGAGAGGATATATGTGCTATTACACAAATGGCAGAGTAGTGGAAATCATTAGCAAAAAGAAACAACACATGCTGCCAAATGATCACTTGCTGCATGCATCACTTGTATGAAAGATCCCAGAATCAAACAAAGTAATCCTCAAAGCAATCATAGAACAGCATGAAATCACCTGGCAGCAACCTGAGGGAAGCATCTATTGTAATTTTAAAAAATTATAGAGAATGGAATCATTAACAAGAGGAAACAAATTGAGAACTGAAACATTAAACGTAAACACTTTTTAATTCTGAAGCAGCAGGCATCAAACACATCTCTTTTTCCCCCTATTTATATGCATTCAATTTACACAAAACTTATGTTTTTGTCTTCATCCTGATCGATGACCTTAGAGTTAACCTTATATTGAGCCAAGAAACAAGGAAAAATTCATTGCTGAGTGCAACTCTTAAAGTCACCACTGTACAGATTTGCTGCAAATACAGGCGCCTCATACCATGTCTGCACAGTAACTAATAAGCGTCTGATTGAAGTTTTGACTTCTATTAGTCCAGCCAAGGCCAGAGCAATTTTCTTGGTCTGAATGTCCAGGGTTTAAGCTTGGTCCCTAGAGGGCAGGCAGGAAATACCAATAGATAGAATTAAGAGCTGCTGCCTTGGCTGCTTCTCCCTCTTATTAATTCAGTGTCTGCATTACTGATAGTATTATTGTACAAAGGCTGAGAGACTTCTTATTTTCATGAGTCTATGTTTTCACACTGTTTCAGTGCTTGGTTAGAAATGGTGAAAAATTGAAATAGAAAATTGGGAGAGGGGTATTATTAAATGAACATAATGTGTGCAAGTACTATTTGATTTTTTTTTAAAACTCCTACTTATTACAGTCAATTAAATATTCCACTAAGCTCTGCTGCATAATATGTGTATTGCCAATATTTTGACAAAGATTTTTCTGAGCATTATGTAGACCCTGAATGGATATGAATGAACAAAAAAAATCTATAGAATTTTCTAGATTCAGTCTTGTGGTCACAAAGGATACCAATCTGTGAGCAAGGAACCATGGGATATTGTTCCCAGCAGGTCAATAAAATGACGGATGGGTCTGAGCTCAGCAGCACCAGAGGGCACAGACTCTATTCTCTGTTGAAATAGCTGAAGAGACAAATTAATACTGAAGTAGACAATATTGGATTGGACTGTCCAGGAATGCACCAAAATAGACTGGAGTAGATTACTAAAACAAGGCTTCTATACTTCAATCAGGCAACTGGTCAACCCAGTAAGCATTAAGGTATATACACAGAATCATGCACATCCATAAAAGCAATCTACGCCTTGTATTAATGCTAATTAATTGATGGCACTGAAGACATCTTCTAGTTAAAACACTTCAATAAAGTAATTTGCCATGGTGATGGAAGAATTTCATTTGCTGCAGATTATATCCATCTGAAACATCTGATTTCATGCCAATCAACCGTTGGTCTACTTTATCACAATTAGCAACTACTTTCAGAAAAACCACAAGCCCCAAAGCATTGACCAAAATCAACCTTTCCGGTCCCTCACTACATGTTGTGGTATTTAATAGCCATGGCAATTACTGTAAATGATTTTCATCCAGATAGTTTCCCCCTCCCTCTCCTGACCCTATTGTTATTTTCTTCTTGAAACCCAACCATTTGCTGTTTTAATCCTGCCTTTTACTTTAAAGCCATAGTGTCTATTTATATTCGGCAAAAAAGCAGAAGAGGTCCCAAAACTCAGCCATGACTCCTCATGTAAGAGTCAACATTTTTTGAGTAGACTCCAGAAAACATTCCTTCTGAGTTCTGCTGGAATTTCTAGTGAAACTTTAAAGATGCTTATTTTAAATCCTATCTGGAAGCAGCAAGCGAAACCAATCTTCACCATGATTTTGCAGTGGAACTGCATGTGGCATTCCTTACCCTGTCTGCCCTCGATATGTTTCAATTAAGCAGCAATAGCCATAGACCAGGATATTTTACTTAAAACAAACTTCTCTATTTCAACCAGACTTTTCCA
This sequence comes from Pristis pectinata, assembly GCF_009764475.1. NCBI lineage: Eukaryota > Metazoa > Chordata > Chondrichthyes > Rhinopristiformes > Pristidae > Pristis > Pristis pectinata. The sequence goes on from NC_067432.1 coordinate 15,442,615, forward strand.
CTTCAAGTAACCTGGTTGACGGTCTCCATCCCTATGACATTCCCCACCCTGTGATACAGCTGTTTTCAATAAACTGAACCATATTTTCTTTAACAATGATCTCTCTCTCTCTCTCTCTCTCTCTCTCCCTCCCTCCCTCCCTCCCTCCCTCGACACAAACTATTTTGAATCTACCAGTCCTCTGGTTTCAGACCATTTGCTACTGTTCCTTGGGTGTAAATAAGTGACTTGACCATTACTGGCTACCTTGTTGGATCCACAAACTTATCCATCTCCATTGTTCATTCCATCAAATAGCTATACAATTGTCCTGTCCAGTTTCCACACTATTGAACTTTATTGCCCCATTTCCACATTTTTAATGGTCTGTGTAATGTAATCAATTCTAAATCTCTTCTTACCTCTTCTAAACTTGAGCCTCATTCCCTGGCTCAAGCCTCTATGGAAATCAAATATTATAGGGGTTCATTATATATAATCTCTTCAACATACTGAAATCTTGAAATCTGGAATAATGGGTAGAACTTCTGACTTCTGCAGAGTCTTAAGATAGGCACATTGGATTAGCTGTCCATTATAGGTCCTGCCTGATTTTCTTCTCCATTGGTATAAACCAAATGAGAATTGAGAGGGCTGTTAACTTGTAATTGATAGGCAATACCATATTTTTTGTCATAAACACCCACAGAGTTTTCAGTTTCCTCTAATGGCTCAGAAGTAAATGCCTTCCAGCTGATATTTTCTGCAGTGTCTCCAACATCTGGTTATCCACAGGGCAAAATCTAGGGAGCAGAGCCTAGGGTTTAGTTGTACTGATGTTTTGTACAAGCTTATCATCACCTCTTGGGAGTTTTGCTTTATCCTTTCAGCTATCAATTCATCACCTACTAGATTTTCTCTCTGCTAATTTGAGTTGACTGCTGCCTTCATGAGCTGTACCCCTAGATGCCTTGTGTGTCCTGTTCCATAGCCCAGAGCCATTTCATTTATCCCGATTATTTCCCTTCCCTCGTCTCGATCCCTTGCACTAGTTCACCTTTGATATGATTGTCACTCATCAGCATTAACTTCCCATCAGCTTATCTAGATCACTATGGTTTGGCTATTCCATATAGCTTGAAAGCCCTCTGAATTTTGTATTGAGTTCATTTCTACCCCTGTTCCAATCTATTTATGTATTGTAAAGACAGAAACACTCCTAGTACCAAATCAGTGCCAACCCAATTGAGGTCCCTTTCGACGTGAGTGGTGATCTTACCACAGCAGTGGGAGAAATTGAATTGAGTTTTTAAAAAAATGGAGAATTGACCACACAACTTTGCCCTTCAGCTCCTCCAAGGAAGGAAACTTGCCCTCTCTGCTTGCAGGACCTTAAATAGAAAACTGGGGAGGGGGATGAAAAAGCATTTTTGATTCTTTGAATTGTTCAATTTTATTCATTCACAAGGTTTGGGCATCGATGCCAAGACTGGTAATAATTGTGTTGAATCAAGCAATTCTGTGCCCATTTTGGAGAGCCCATCGCATTTTACTGGGGGCCTGGATTCACATATGGATAAAGACGGCAGATTTCCTTCCCCAAAGGATATATTCTTCATTATTTCTCAAAAGGAAGCTGATGGATTTACAACAAACCAGCAGTTGCACAGTCACTGTTACTGATACTACCTTAACTTCCAGATTATTTAACTGAACTTGAATTTTTCAGGTAGGAATTGAAATCATGTATCTGTGCCTTTAGTTTGGATTGCTAGTCTGATGGTTAAACCACTATGTTATCATTTTCATCTTATGATAGTAAATGCAATGTTTCAGAGGATGGTGGAAGCAAATTTGACAACTTTCAACAAAAGAATTGGACATATAATTAAGAAGCAAAGAAGAATTCAGGACTGTGGGGATAGAGTGGGTATGTGGAAGGCCCAAGTACAATGAATGGATGGTCTGTTTGTGTGCTGATTCCTTGTGAAGCCAATTCCACACCATCATGGTTCACTCCTGACGGCTCTCTAAAATGGCATATGCATTTTCCCCAGCGCCTTTGGCTATGTGAAATCTTGCCCAAGTTCCTCATACCCTGAGAATTGATAATAAAAGAAACGATGCAGCTCCATTCATAACCCTTTGTCTTCTTCTCTGGCTTTGCCAAATTACTATCATCTCAGAGGCTATTTTGTGCTTTCTTGCCTTTTGGAGTTATATGGCCAAATATCATTTTCCAAAATAAATCTCATGCATCAATTTGTGTTGTCAGTTAGCTTCAAGGTCATAATATTTGATTTATTCTGTCTACATGGGATATGTTTTTTATCAAAATATTCAGTATACCTATTTGGCAGACTGATTCAACTTGCCGATTTCCTTTCTAATTTCATTCTTTATGACTTATTTTTAGTGCAAACATTTCTGTTTGATTTATTGAAGGAATGCTTAAGAATACTAATTAATTAACATTTTTTTCTGAGTAGTTTTTGAAAATAATAGGAATGCAATCTGAATTTTGCAGGTTTTAAACATTACAAACACAGTGTTAACCTTCTCAAAATTAAGCATTATCACTAATGTTTCATGCACTTTCTGGCTGACTGCCTCAGGTTTTGCAGATAGTGGAGAACTGATAATGTCCACTGCCGACCTCAAAGAAAGCTCCTTGTGAAAATCTATTGATCTCTGTGGCTTAGATTTCCCCTTTCCAGATGTCAGTTTCTGTCAGGCATCACTTCAAGAAGATTCCTGGCATCCGGCAACTGTGATTACATTAACCTGGCTGAACAGCCAATTACATTGAAGTGTTCTCACAGATGGAAAACTATAAAAAATAAAGCAAAATTTTCCAGGAACAGAGTGTAAAAGTTTCAGGGAATTTTATAAAGATTTTATTTGTGAATGTGTTAATTTCATGATCACATTGAAGAAGTATGCAAAGCAATATGGTGTAGGGGCATTAAACTATGGATTTCTGCAATAACCTATGCATGCCCTGAAATAATGAAGCTAGTGTCAGTTTTTGGTGTAATAAAGCTGACCATTAACAGATTTGACATTGTTGCAGCAGCAAAATCCAGGGTGCAGTCATTGGTGATGGGATTAGAACAACTTCTGTATTATTCTGTCACTCCAGATAACTACTGCCAAAATCACACTCTCACTCTTTGTTCACAATGAGGTGGTTGGTTATTATGTTTTTAAACTAACTTAAATGCACCACACTTTTTAAAACTTTACAGGTTCTCTTTTGGAACCTATTTTTTCAATGTTTCTGTCCAGTTGACTTATTCTCCCTATAAATATTTGCAATAAAATAGAGTTGTACATCACTGCAGGTCAGCAATAAAGAAAGAACCTCCTCTGGGATATACCCTTCATTGCAACCTCCATCAAGAAAAGCATATCTCATTATGTAACCCTGATAGTACAGCAGTCACTTGCAACCTGGGCATTTTATCTATTGTGGCATTATAGACCTTGGCAAAAACTCCAGAACATTCCCAAGTGCTCCACTGATAAAACCATCCCTCAGATTTATATAGTATATTTCATCAGAAGAGAAGCAACCAAGAACATGGAAGAGAGGGACAGACCCCAACCAGATGAGCCAGTTAAACTGGGCAAACTACGAGACAGCAAGATTTGGTTGAGAATTAAGAAAATGCCAACTTTGATACTCCTCTTGTTACACAAACCTTATTTCCTCCATTTGGTATATCTCTGTGATGGCAAAGAAATTAATTCTGCCCTAAGCCCCATACTCTGTAATTGAATAAATTACCATATATAAAACATTGCACTATATTTGCCAAACACCTTGGAAGACTAAGTGTTTGTTAGACTCAAACAACTCAATTTTTTACACATTATGAATTGTTTTATCATTAAGTGTTTATCCATTTTCATTTATTTTAAGCAAAAATTTAGGCCAAGGGAAGGTCAGATACACATTTGGACATAGATTGATATTATTGGCTGGTGCTCATGATATTTACATGTTCAAGTACTTAAGAGGAAAACAAGTTCAGATTACCAATGTTAGGGCTGAACACCCTCAGGAATTCATCTGTGAGTTAAACACTTCATACAATAAATGGCCACTGAACTTTTGGATTAATTATGTAAACTTTGAGACTTATTGAAGGGTTCTTCTAACAGGTGGATTCCACTTGGTTGCTAGTTTGTTATTTGTAATGAAATCTCTTTTTCAGAAAGTGTGTATCGAAAACTTTTTTCCCAGAAATTGTGTGTTTGTGTGTGTGTGAGTGTGTTTGTGAGATAAATTATAATGCAAAACATCCAGTTCCCCAGCATTTTAACACAAATCCAGAACATGTTCACTAACTCTGTTATTTCTCTGAGAAGTGATGTGAATTTTCAGGGCGGTGTTATGTGACCAGGAGTAGTGATTGAAGAGTTTATAGTCACAGTGAATTTTATAAGAAAATGTTACAAGTGATGTTCAGAACTGATGCTATAAATAACAAGCTTGGTCATTCAGTGAAAAACATTGCACTTTGAACATTTTTCAAGTGAGGAAGAGAATTCTTCCATTTGTCTTTCCTTACCCTGTGTTAGTTCCTTGTTTCCCACCAATTTTTTTTAAACTCTCTGTGTACTGAGTTCTAAACACATTTCCAAACAGTACTCTTGTGAATTTCCATGTAAATTATAAAGCTGGTGAAAGTGCCTTAAGTTTATTTAAGCTATTTATCATACTTCTCACTATAAATTACCTCCAAATACATGAAGTGCTATGTAAGCTAGGCATCAACATTTAACATACAGCAAGTGTCCATAAGCATCAATGAAATAGAGTCACAGATGACAGGCTGGTTCATCTACTTTTACTGACAGTGGGTGAGGGAAGAATGTTGGCTAAGACAACTCAAGAGGTGGATAGTGCAGAGTATTGCCAAGCATTTTAAACACAGAGGAGGCCATTCAACCTAACATGTCCAAGCTGGTGTTTATACTTTGAACAAGCCTTCTCGTTCTAACCCCATTAACATACCCTTTGATTTCTTTCCTCATTACGTATTTATGAGGGAAATTCTTGTGGTAAGCTTCTTCTGCTGGCCGTTCTCTCAGGAGAGAAGCATCTCATGAATTCCCTATTGGATTTATTGATTTAACAACTCTAGGTGAGGTAATTCCCATTGATGGAACATCGTACGATACCTGTGTCAATCTCAGCGTTGAAGATTTCCATTAGCTCAACCAATGTTTCTGAAGATAGGAATGCCAGCATATCTTCAAAATATGCTGGTTAGCAGGTTAATTTGTTACTGTAAATGAATTCTAGTGCAGGTGGGTAGCAGGAGAATGAGGGTGGAGTTTGTGTTTACAGTAACATTCAATTATTTGATTGCTTTTATTGTGTTTTTAAATGATTTGTTTTGTGTTTTATACAAATTTTACAAAATTTTATGAGTACCATCATTGTTTATTCCATGTTTAACAATCATTAAATGTTTCTGGATATCAAGGACACTGAAAGGTTTTGATAGCTTTGATACATGGCAAAGTTGATGTGAGGTGTTGTAGTTAGTCTATGATTTTCAGAGGATTTTGTAGCCAGTTATTGAGAGGAAGCGCTGTTCCTACAGTCCCAATTTCTGCTTAACCTTCCCAATCTGCTCCAGCCAATTCTTGTTGCACACTTTGGCTCTCTGAACCAGATCCCCAGCACCTTCAGGTAGTCAGACCTGACGGTGAAGGGGACGTTGGATTGGTCAGGCCAGTTGCTGAAGAGCATGGCCTTGCTCTTCCCATCGTTACCTCTGGCTCTTGATGCCAACTCAAACTGGTCGCAGATGCTGATCAATCTGCAAACTGACCTTGGATCTGAACAGAAGATAGTGACATTATCCACGTACAGGGAGGTTTTCACCTGGGTGTCTCCATTCCCTGGCAAAGTCACACCTCTTATACTCTCATCCTTCCCGATGGATTTGGCAAAAGGTTCTATGCAGCACACAAACAAGACAGGGGAGAGTGGACAACCCTGCCTGACTCCAGAATTGATGGGGAAGCTGTCTGTTTCCCACCCATTGATTTGGACTGCGCTACAGATGTCTGTGTAGAGCAGTCGGATACAATTCCTGATTCCTTCCCCAAAGCCTATTTTGGAGAGCACGTCCATCATGTACATGTGTAATATCCTGTCGAAGGCCTTCTCCTGGTTCAAGCTGACCAGGCAGGAGTCCACCCCTCTGTCCTGCACGTAGGCGATGGTATCCCTGAACAGCACAAGACTGTCAAAGATCTTCCTGCCAGGTACAGCACAGGTTTGGTCTGGGTGGATCACCTGTCCCAGAGCAGATTTGAGCCTGTTGACAATAGCCTTGGATGGGATCTTATACTCTACATTCAACAGTGAGATGGATCTCCAATTCCTGATGTCATCCCCCCCCACTTCTGCTTGTAGATGAGGGTAATGGTGCCCTGCCTCATGCATTCTGACACGCTGCCAGACAGAAGTATAACATTGTACACTTCCAGCAGGTCCAGGCCCATCCAGTCCCACAGAGCTGAGTACAACTCAGCCGGTAAGCTGTCACTTCCGGGAGTTTCATTCGAATCAAGGGAATGGATGGAGCCAGTCAGCTCCTCCAGGATCAGTGGTTGGTCCAGACCCTCCTGCTTACTGTCGTCTAAGACCTCCATGATAGAGAACAGGAAGTTCTGGGAGGCTGTGCTATCTGGGTCTCTCACTTACTTATCTCTGAGGGGTCAGCACAGGGTGGATGTGGACAGGATGCTTCATTCTGGTGGCCGATCTAGAACCTGGGTTCCCTATTTAAAAATAAGATGACCATTTTCTTTTCTCTCTCTCAGGGGGTTGTGCATCTTTGGAAATCTTTCCTTGTAAGGACAGTAAACAATTAAAACAGGAAGATTCAATCACTGGCAGAGAAATAATGAATAGAACACAGAGTAATTATTATTCTGGTGCAGGAAAATTGCTCATCATTTTAAGATGGTTGCTGGTTCCATTAGTGTACATCTTCACAAACAATGATGTTAGAAACCTCCCACAGGTACAAGGACCAATGGTCCAGTGCAAATGAGAAAGTAGTAGAAATTAGTATTATTAAAGAAATATGATTGGAGAAGTTAATGAACTTGAAATCTGATAAATCCCAAGGTTCTGAGTTTTGAAAGAGGTGGCTATAGATTGTCCACATTGTTACCACGGAGTGCAGTATACTAGATTGGAGGAAATGCAAGTAAATCATTGCTTTACCTGAAAGGACCGTTTGGGTCACTGAATGTTGGGAAGGGACAAGAGCAGGTTTTACATCTTCAATTGTTGCGAGGGAAAGTGGCATGTAATAGGGATTCATTTGCATTTCTTTCAATCTTATGCATTGCATTTGGTGCTCACAATATGGTTTCCTCCACATTGGAAACCTACTGCATATTGGGAGTGAGCACTTTGCAGAGCACCTTTCTTCAATCCACAGGGCCAACAGTAAACTTGCTGTCGCTTGTCCCTTTAATTCTCTATTCCACTCTCTCTCCAATCAATCTGTCTGTGACCTCCTGCTCTGTTCCAAGGAGGCCTAATGTAGGCTTGAGGAACAGCATCTCACCTTCTTTCTGGGCATGTTGCAGCCTTTTGGACTCAATATCAAATGTAACTATTTCAGAAAACTTGCTTCTTCCGCTTGTATCAGAACCGGCCTGTTCTGGTGAAAGGTTGTCCAAATATTAACCCATTTTTCTCCTCTTTCCACAGAGACACTGCCTGATTTTCTGGGCATTTCCAGCATTCTCCTTACAGTTTCAGTTGTTAGCAACGTCTCTAACCTATATTCTGTAGTTTTTACATGTCTTTTTGTTTTTTTCCTCTCTCTTCATCTCATTAGTTTATTAACCAGATGGTTTTGCAAACTGTGGAATCACCTTGACAAGCCTGACCTCACCCTCTCAGAGATATTTCCTTTGCCATATCTGATCCTCCCCCATCTTCACTGCAACTCAAAACTAACTTGTTTTCTCACTTTTCCTGTTCTAATGAAGGGCCTTCTCTTTCCCCAGATGCTGCCTGACCTGCTGAGTGTTTCCAGCATTTCATTCTTTTTTATTGGAGTTTTTTGAAGTTGTATATAGTAGAGTAGATGAGGGTGAACCAGTGGATATATTGGATTTAGAACTTCAGGAGGCTTTCGATAAGGTCCCACATCGGATTTTGCTGAGCAAACATTGGCTCTCATGGAATTGGGGATAGTTTGCTGGTGAGGATTGAGAGTTGATTAACAGATGGAAAACAAATTGTAGGAATAAACAGGTTGGCAGACTATGATTGTGGAACTGCAGGGTTCAGTGTTTGGGACCCAATTATTCATGATCTGCATCAACAATTTGACTTGGAGGGATGAAATGTAACGTTTCCAAGATTGCTGTTGACACAAACACAAGCGTGAATTTGAGGAGTGATTCACACTTATGTTCCTGATACAAAAATGATTTATGAGGATATAAATAGGTCGAATGTGGGAAACAACATGTCAGAAGCATATGGAAACACATGAAATTATGCATTTTGTTGGAATAAACAGAAATACTGGGTATTTATTAAATGGGAAGAGTTTGGGAAGTGTTGATGTTTAAAGGGACCTGGCTTTCCTTGTACACAAGTTACTAAAGGAAAATATGCCAGAGCAGCAGACAGTTAGGAAGGGAAGTGCAATGCTGGCCTTTATTGTTAAATGATTTGAATACAAGAGTAAAGATATCTTACTACAACTACATGGGGCCTTGGCGAGACCAAACCTAGAGTATTGTGCACATTTTCTATTGAAAAAGGAGGTACTTCAAAAGAGGAAGTGTGATGAAGATCCCACCAGACTGATTCCTGTAATGCAATGTGAGATAAAAGCAAGCTACTTTTCACAGGTGAGAAGAAAACAAAGAGTCTTCATTGAAATGTTCAAAATTCCGAGAGGATTTAATAGAGTTAGATTCAGGGAGGTTGTTTGATCGAGGTCTCAGAATAAGGGGTTGGCCATTGAGGATTGAAATGAAGATAAATGTCTTCATTTACAGGGTGTTAAGTCTTTGGAATTCTCCACCTCAATGGCCATGCAGACTCAGCTATTGATTTCATCCAAAATTGATATCAATAGATGTACAAATATCAGAGGAATCAAAGGATACTAGGATAGTGGTTGATCTTTGACTTCAAAATGGCATTGAAGTCAAAGACCAGCCACAATCTTGTTGAAGACAAGGCTCGAGGGGCCGAATGACCTACTCTCACTCCTATATCTTATGCATTTTCCATTTGAGGTGACGGGGCTGCTCTATCACAGTGCAAAGTGGAAGATTGCCCCATATCTGTAATTGCTATCCTCACTAGGAACAGGATAGATTCCTCACCAACTTTCTTCCCCTTTGAAGAAGATTGTAGGGCAGGGAAGATTAAGCTTCACCCTGGCCTGCTTTTGTGATACTTGTTAAAAGTGCTCCATTCTGAAATGGGTGGATAAAATAGTGAAATGTTCTACCCAAATGGGTATGGTTTCTCAATCATAAAATCATTGCCAATGATCACAGCATTGAAATTGCACTGTCTGACAAAGCTAATGAACAGTACAACATAGTTGAATTAAATCCTTTTGAACATTATTTCAACAAAAGCTATTTCAACAGTGAATGGCAGAGGACCTCATGCAAATGCATTCATTCTTTAGCTTTACCTCCCACACACAATGTGCTTCTGGTAGAAAAGCCCTTTAAAAACATCTGAAAATGATGATGATCATTGCTACTTTATACATACATTGGCTGAGATAGAGGTCTAGGTTTTGGGAATGGCTGAAAATCATTTGTCATGTCCTGAGGGTTGTGATCTTTATTCTTGCTTGTTAAAGTTTAATTCAAATTTCATTCTTGTTAACAGTTTTCCGCTCCAGGTCAAAATATTCAGTGATCTTATTTTAAAAATGCTTTGTTCCATGTAAAGAAATGGTGAGTTCCCATGTAGAAAATGAAACTTATTTAGGTGCTGGGCTATAATAACAAAAATGGATGCAGAATATGCAAGCAAGCATTAATATAGAAAATAGCTCGTGCTAAGAAAATTACTGCCACAAAACTTAATGGGCCAAATAGTCTGTTTCAGTGCTTTAGCGTTCTACCATTCCAACATGTTCTGTTTTGAATAGAACCACAGACTTTCACTCTCTCTCTCTTTCTCTTTGATTTGTAAGGAACATTCTGGGATAATACAACAGATATTTAAGCAGGGAGGAGAGTTACAAATATGGGACCAGTACCTACCTTATAAATGCTGCAGATGTCTCATCTGCTAACTATAAAATCAATTCTTACTTCAAAATACCAATGTACACCTAAAAGTAGCACCCCTGACAATTACTATGGGATTTCTGATACACCTCTCTTGATAATTTCATATTGATCTGATCTGTATTTAACCAGAAGATTATTTGGCAAGTGCAGCCTAGAAAATAAAACATCTGCACAGAGGATATTAATTATTTAAACAGAAAGCTGAAACCAGTCAGGAATTTTCATCTCATTGTCTGGCTTCAAAGCAGTATGTGAATGGTATTCCTTTTGAACAAGCACTGATAACATATAGCGAGGAAAGGCATCAGGCATCTTACTTTAGTTAACTTTGATGAGTGATGAGTTCATCATTTCCGAAGTCCATCTTTCAATGTACAGGCATGAGTAGTTATAATTCAGATGCACCTTGCATTTTTTTTAGAATATTGGTTTTGTGTTAGTGTTTACTTTTGACCGGGAAGATGATGCAATAGGTGGTGACAGAGGGAAGTGTAGGACTGTGGAACAGTTGGTCAGTGGGGAATGGTGAATTAAGGTTACTGGTATCCAACTTAAACTATTTCTTCATATTCAGCCTGGACAGAAAGGCGTTGACCGGATTGTAGCCTCTGCCTCATCCTCTGCTGCTCTTTATTAAGATGACAGTGCATGATGTTCTGTTCACAATGGAAAGGTTGTTCACTATGCAGTGCCCACTGTAAAATCCGTCCAACAAAGTAGAGCAGGCTTCCTTCAGAGTGGTCCAGAGAGCAGAAACATTGCTTCACCACAGAGGTGACTCTCATTGTGTGCACATTGTGCTTGTATGTATTGGTTTTAAACTGTAATCATGGGTCATGCCATCAGTGGATAACCCTTACAGCTACATAGCCACCCATTGGTTTTCCATGGTGATTGACATACATGTGGAGTGCAGCAGAATGAGGGCTACAGGTGCATTGAGTTATTTGAAACGCTGCCTGCAGTCCTCATCAGTTGTGTTTTGACAGAGGAATGCCCCTTGGTTCCATTGTATAACAGAATTGACATGTATCACCCAGAGAGCAAGGTAAGAACAGTCATGGCACCTTGTGCTATAGGGAAGCCTGCAGACATTAAACACTCATGTGCTTACATTACAAGCTGGTCTCTATGAGGAGGAAATTAAACTAAGTGATCTCCTTTTGAGTAGAGAGCCTTAGAGAGATCCCTCGTGTAACGATGGACGATATTTGGGGAGCTGCTAGTATCTCCAACATCGGTCTAGAAAGTTGCTTCATTAAAGTTTATAGGTGACTTTCATACCCTGTACCACTGTGGTCCTTGCAACATCTTCCCCCTGCCCCCCAACGTGAAGTTGCGCTACAGTTGATGGACAGTTTCATTGGCGTCCTCCTTAACAACATGCGGTGATGCAAACATTAGTCAATATTGAACTTCAGGTGAGAAAACTATTCCCTTCTGAAAGCCCTTCACTACCTCATTCTAGCAGCTTGTCTTGCCTTCCATGGCACCTGTTCTTCTCTTAGTAATGCTGAATTCGTAGATGAGGTTCACTAATGTTTCCATATCTGAAATCCCTGAGGTCATCAGAAATTCTTTCAGCACCTGATGCATTATTTCCTGTACACTTCTGCAACTTCAAAGAACTACAGAAAGCTCCAAACACTTGTAGAATCATGGATCAAACTGTAGAAATGAACCAAACCATCAATTAGCAGCTAGCTTGTAAATAGCAAACAAAGACTTCAAATAATACTGGTGGGGTGGTGGCTGGGAGCGTGTGGGTAGTCGGAGAGCATGCTTCTTCAAGCTGGTTACTGTGTGGTTGGCTCTGCTTGCTAAAGAGAGGATGTAACCTGGATTATTGGGATCCAATCAGGCCAGTATCATTGTGGAGTTGCATACTAATCGGCATTGTCTCCTATTCCACACACTTTTGGTGGATGTTAACTCTACTTAGCATAATAGTGTCCAGTTCATTCTGCATCAGAAGTGTATGCACAGATCATGGAGGGTCCAATTGTGCCTATTCTTATGAGTTAATTTCACATTGATCATTTTGCACATGTTTTAATATGACTTCACCTGCATCCAGTTGAAGTCAGGAAATTGGACTGGACACTTCCAGGTACCAATCACCATACGCATGCATGGGTACTACTTCCTCAGAGTTATACACAATCTGATGACTTTATTCATGTGTGCAATGTTCATTTCCTCATTAATACAAAATGTGAACCCTATGACCTACCCTTTTCATTCACTTTCCATCAAGGCACAAGCCCTGCACTAAGTTATCAACCATAAATGAATTGAGAACGTGAGGATATAAGAAATGGGAGCAACAGGAAGACAGGTGCCCCTTTGAGCCTGCTCAACCATTTATCAAGATCATGGCTGATCGTCTGTTATAATGCCATTTCTCTGCACTCACCCCATATCCCTCAATTCCCTTAACATCCAAATTTATGAATCTGTGGCTGAGTTGGGCTGCCACATGTCTCTGTGGTAGAGAATTCCAAAGATTCATCAACCTCTGCATGAAGAAATTTTTCATCTCGATTCTAAATTGCTGACCCCTTATTCTGAGGCAGTGACCCCTGGCTTGAAGCTCCTCAGCCAGGGGAAACATCCTCCTTGCATTCATTCTGTATCACCCTGTAAGAATTTTGTAGGTTTCAATGAGATCTCCTCTCATTCTTCTAAACTCTAGGGAACACAGGCCTAGTCTATTCAATCTGTCCTCATTTGGCAAACTGCCATTCTTAGAGCATGTCCAGTGAATCTTCACTGTACTCCTTCTATGACAAATACGTTCTAAGGAGAGGGGACCTGACTAAAATTGTACATAATATTCCAGCTGCAGTCTCAACAAAGGCCTATTTAATTGCAGCAATACATCATTACTCCAGTACTCAAACCCTCTTGTAATAATAGCCAACAGTCTATTTGCCTTCCTAATTGCTTGTTGCATACAAGGCCAACATGTAGGCGCAAGGACACCTAGGCCCACTTTGAACTTCAACATTACGCAGTCTATCACCATTGAAAATATACTTCGCTTTTCTGTTTTGTGCACCAAAATGGATAAATTCACGTTTCCATATATAATTGCATCAGGCATGCCTACTCACTCAGCTTGGGTGGGTCCCCTTGAAACCTTGTTACCTTCACTTCCCAACTTGCAATGCCACCTAGTTTTATTTCATCATGGGATATTTGTTCTCCTCTGCCAAATCATTGATACAGGTCATGAATAGCTGGGTCCAAGCACTGATCTTTCTGGTATCCCTATAGTCACAGCCTGTCAATCTGAGAAAGATATGTTTATTTCCACTCTTTGTTTTCTGTCTGATAGCCCAATCTCAATCCACGTTGTCATATTTTCTCCAACTCCTTGTGCTCCAACATTGTTGACCAGTCTCTGGGGTGGAACTTCATCGAAAGCCATCTGAAGATTGTCTCCACTGGTTCCCCTCCTCTTTTCTAGTAGTCACGTCCTCAAAGAGCTCCAGTAGATGTCAAACATGAATTTCCTTTCATAAATCCATGCTGACTCTACTCAGTCTTATCATTCTTTTCAAGGGTTTTGGTGATTAAAGCATCCCTGCTGGATATTGCTGTTCTGCTGTCCCGTTGACGTTATTAAATGGTGGACTAGGTAAGAGGGCTGAATGGCCCACTCACGTTTCCATTTCTTATTGTGCATGTGTGAATAATGATTGATCTACTTTAGCAGCTGATCAGTTCTATGTGGCTTTGAGCTTGCAGTTGCTTTTAAGTACAAAGATCAATGATTTTGATCTCAGCCTGTATTGCAGCCCTGTGTCTGACTTAGGGAACAGGAAGAGATGTGTGGGCATTATCATGGCAGCTGGGGGTGAGGGAGGCTGGTGAGGGGTATATGGCCATATACACCACAGACACCAGTGCTCACCCATCCCCCAATTTCCCTCACCTTCATGGCAGGTTTTAATCCATTATATTGTGGCTACCATGGAGAGTGCACTTTAAGGCAATGACTTGCTTCCCACCTATGAGCACAGCAAGGCTGCTAGCTCTGTGTAAAGCTGCCTCAGGAAACATGTAGACAGAGGATTAATAGAGCAATTGATGTATAAACTGCCCACACGATTTTTAAAAGTTAAATATCACCAAATTCGCAATTTTTGTTTGCAAGTCCATGACTGGTCATTTGGGGTAAACACAACTTTCAGTTTGTGCATCAGAAATGAATGAAATCCAATTTCTAAGCAATAGTGACCAGGAAGCAGGTGCTAACATGCCCAAATTTTCACCCCTCCCCCTCATTATCATTGCAGCAATTTCTAGACCATTGTAAAAGCAAATAATTAGCACCAAAGTTGTGACGATGCAGTTTGCTTAAAAATTAGGTTTCAGTAAACATCGAAGATGAAAATTAACTCATACACAACAGTCTAAAGGACAGTCCAAATAATCACAGTGCTAATCTACTGTCATATCTCCCACTTGCTCTGGCATTTATTTCTATGACATATTTATCTTTTGCACTAAAAGTGTTGAATGATGCTTTTTTATGAAAACCTGATTATGGAAATTTTATATTTATTTACTTTAAAATATTTCAAAACATGATATCATTAAAATTACACAGTAAAGTTTCCAAATGCATTTGCAAGTTTTATAGCCAATGGGACAAGCTGCTGCTCAGTCGTGTTCCCTGTGTTCTGCGCTAGAAACTGCTTTCTAGCGCAGAACTGCAAATGAATAATGACCACATTGGCAGGGTAACAGATCATGATCATTGACTGTGAACCCAAATATCGAGGAGGAGTGACTGGCAAAAATATTTCTTTTAAAACAACCTTTAATCAGTCCCTAGATTCCAAAGGAACAATCTAAATGTTACGCTAGGGGCCAGTAGAGGAGAAACAACAAGCTAGGAAGCCACATGAGAAAGCAAGATGATACATGCATGAGACAACAATCAAATGGTTGAGGTCAGCAGTCTTAATATTTTTACATGGTACAAAAGGTCATTAGTTGCTACAGCCTATGTCAGTACTACTAATTTAAATGCTTTAGTAACACTGGTAACACAGCTAGGCAGACTGAGTGGCTTCTGTCTAGGAGATGCTTGATGATGTTTAAGATTCCGGTTTATTAGTGGTGCAGCAGTGCATTCATTTTTGCCATACATTGGCACGGCAGGTAGGTACTGCTGCTTCCAGTGACCCTGGTTCAATCCCTACTTGGGGTGCTGTGTGTGTGGAGTTTGCATTTTTTCCCTGTGATATGTCGGTTTCCCCTGTGTGCTGCATTTCTTCCTACATCCTAAAGACACGCTAATAGGTAGGCTAGCTAATTGGCTACCATAAATTACTCCTCGTAGGGGATGGAAGGAGAATCAGGGTGGGGTTGATACGAGAGGGAATCAGTTATGGAGAACTAAGTTGTGGGAATGGGATTGCTCTGAGCTAGCATAGTCTTGATGGGTCAAATGACCTCATTCTATGTTATAAGAAAAGTACAGTGGCACATTAATCTCTAGTCATGCTTCTGATACCTTTGAACGGACCACTATACCCTTTGAGGGAAAGACTTTTGCACACAGGTCTCACCAGCTATCTTGATGTCCTCCTTTCCCATTGCCCTATTGATTGCCCTTCATGATTTACAAAGAAAGTGGCACTTGAGGAGGGAGATGAATAGCCATGACAGTCTGCTGTAAGCCCTTCTCTCCTGCTAATCACTAAGGAAATAGAGAATCCGCGCATCACATCATATGAAGTCAATAATGAGCATGCCTCACAATACATAAACACCACTAAGTGGAATTTTTAGTGGCACAGTTGCTAGATGAAAAACAAATAGATTCAATTCTAATGGAACACATTCTGTAGTGGAGAGAAATGTGACAATCTTAATCTAACATCCAGGTACCCAACAGCATTGAACTTGCATTTTCAAAAACATATTTCATTTATCCAAGAAATCCATAGGCAATTTTCGCTTCTTGGAACATACAATTGAGCTAGAGCAGATGGAATTTAGATGGCTGTGGCCTGTAAAGAAACCTTCACTGGCTTTTTTAAACCCATAGATCAGATTAGACTATTATTTAAGCAAATTGATCATTTATTTGTTCTACACTTTTATTACTATCTGCTTGTAACTATATTGTAATAAATTCATTTTTTGATATAATAACTGCACAGCAGCTGGTATGTCTTTCCATTGCAATATGTGGTTAATTTATTCCTTTGAATTCTTGGTTTACAATACGCTGAATTTTTTCTGTTGTGGTCAATATCTAATGCTGTTTTGCTCTGTAAGTTGAAACTTGCCACCTTGTCATTATATGGCACAATGCAGTATAATCCAAAATATGTAACGCTGTTGCTAAGGCAACAATGTTGAGGCCTTGTTCTGTGGAACCTCCCTTCTAAGCACCTCAGACTCACCTGTTCCCTCTTCGCAAAATTCATTTCAAAATTGATCTTTTTAGCAAAGCTTTCAATCACTTATCCCCCCCTGTGGGTTAGTAACCAATCCCAGAACTCATCCCACCTAAAATAAAAATAGGAAATGCTGAAAATATTCAGCAGGTCAGGTCGCCTCTGTGGGAAGAGAAACAGAGTCAATGTTTCGGGACAGAGAACTTCATCAGAACTGAAAAGTAGACAAAAGAAGCTTGTAAAGTCACAGGGAAAGTGGGGGGGGGGGGGGTGGGGAATATTTCTGATAGGGTAAAACTGGAGTAACCATGGGGACAAACCGTAAACAAGGTCATCTGGTCAATGAGTGAATGGGAGCAGTTAGAGAGTGAGAGCATAGGCAAAAGCACACCGACAAAAGAATGTGAGAGTTGCAAAATGCAGACCAGGAGGAGGACAAGTCCAGAAGGTCAGCCTGGACATCTCCTCCACTCCCACAGAGAGAAAAAAAGGAAGGAAAAAAAAAGTTGAGATAATATTACAGATGGATGACTGATACAGACTGAAAAATCAAGTTACCTGAAGTTATAGAATTCAATATTGAGTCCAGAATGCTACAACATGCCCAGACAGAAAATGAGGTATTGTTCCTCAAGCTTGCACTGTACCTCACTGTGACAGTACAGGAAGCCACAGACTGATAGGTCAGAGTGAGAGTGGGATGAGGAATTAAAGTGACAGGCAACGGGAAGCTGAGGATTGCCCCTACGGACTGAACGCAGGTGTTCGGCAAAGCAATCCCATCTGTTTATTTTTCTCTCATCTCAAGTGTCTTGGGATATTTCTGAGGTTATGGGTACTATTAATTTTGTCACTGGGTCTGCATTAGTGGACACGTTGCTGCTTCGCGTTTCTCATAGTGAAATTCAAAGCACTGTTTAAGGGTTTCCGTCATCCACATCTATTCCCCGCTACCAATTTTAATTTTTTTTCAGATTCAGCCTTGGCAATTATCATCATAGTCAAACAGCAGGAGAAAATGACAAGTTATGTAATGCAGAATTGATTTTTCTCCCATTAATACTTGGCTGCCAGTACCAATTTGGAAAAATCCTGAGTCTGTTACAAGGTACAGAACTGTTTGGCTATTCATTTCATTGGTCTTGAAGTGATAAACTGGTATAACAATTACTACAAGTTATCAAGGAAAAGGTATCTAGTTATTTCCTGTACACGGCTTGCAAGAGCCAAATCAAATGGAGCTTTCAGCCATTATTGTCTAGAAATTCAGTGGCATTATTGTTTTATATTTAGCGTTATGCACCTAAAACTCAGAAATTTCTGGACTGAAGCACAGTCATGCCCATTTCCGGATCATTTTGTATCACTCCAGAAAGTGCTCTGAATTGTGCTCGGCTGCATTTTCCTTTTAGAGCATTGCAAGGGAATTTGGACTACCTATTGTTGGGCTGTTCTGGACAAACGAGTCTTCCCAGCACAACACCAAGCTGTGATACCGGTAACCCATCCTCCCCACCCTCTGAACAGAACCCTAAGTAAACCCAGATCTTCAGACTGCTTCCCTAAACTCCCAGCCAATGCTGTGATTCCTCCCTTGAAAAAAACCAGTCCCTATTAATAATCCCTCCAATGTGGTACCGACCCCGATTCCCACTACCCTCTCACCTGCTAATGTGCTGTTGGCACTAATTCCACCATCCACCACAAAGCCTCCGAGTCCTGATAACACTGTCCTGCCACAAGCAACAGCTGAGCTTCCAATCCTGGTCCCACCATAACCGTCACCAAAAGCCGGGCTCTGACGAACCCTCTCCACACCATCCATCTCCACGCCACAGCACAGCCCAGATGGGTTGACAATCATGACCTCTGGCACAATTCATCTCTGAGAAACACCTGAGGGGAAGTAAAGTGTGTTGCACAGGACAATCACTGAAATGCTCCACATTTGGTATGGAGCACTGGAATTTCAAGGAATTTATCTGACACACTCATTCACCAGCACATATACATATTACATGCACAAGTAAACATGTGGCTTCCTCACCAGGCATTCGGTGTACTATCTTTGTCTTCAAGTCCTTGTTGTAGGGCTCAAAATTATGCAATAAATACGTTTCTTTTTGTGGTCCATTACTATTTCCGATAAGAAGGTAATACACATTATTCTGATGGATTTGTCATCGACCAGAAATGTTAGCCTTGTTTCCCACACTTTTTTTGTTTAATTTGGATTTCTTTCATCTGTGTTATTTTGCTTCTGTACAAATTTTACATGACACTTAAAAAAATTTGAGGAGAAGCAATACGAACCCTTGTTAAGCAACAAAATAGAAATCTTCAAGGAATCCCCATAGAGTAACAGAAGTAATCTTTGTCACACAGGGATTCTGGGGAAATGATTAAAAGAATGTGATGTATCTCAAAAAAAAGTAAACTCTTCCTTGGTGTTAGAATCTTTCTGGAGCGCACTTCAACCCAAAGGGAACATGAATGGTGCTTAAAAGAAATAATGAAATTTTTCCACTGTTATAAAAAAACAATTTAGTACAATTAAATTATATGATATAGAGTTCTTTGATAAACTTAATTCCTTCTCTTTTCTGCAGGGAGCAAGTCTTCCAAAGAGCTGGCCATGATAGAGGTTGGCAGACAATATTGGTTTCCGGCCTGTCAATCTGGGGAAGGCTGGCAAGTATAGATTCTACAGGATGCCTGTGGGACTTCAAGGAAATGGCATTTATAGTGGCAGCTAATCAGCATGTTAAGGAGCTACAAAAACAGACAACCGATTTATTCAAAGACACTACTCATTTTTTATTATTGGTATAGATTTACCACTATTCAACTAAACAAAACATACCGACCTATAGGCATTCATCAGGAAAGTTTGCTTGCTATCCTCTTTTATACTTCATCAGTTGCTTTATATCACAGTCAATTATTTTTCTTTACACTTGCATGCATTTCCTGCTACTTTTCTGTTAGAACTTCTCTTGTCTGTGTTTGCAAGTCTTACATAAATGTGCCAAGCTATAATTTTAAATCCTGCTCTCTCTTCCTGCTGTGGAAGAGGATGGAATTAGAGTTCAAGATCTGTGCTGGCAGTTTCCATTATTATTGTAGACATTGAAAATAACACTGGAAATAAAGTATTTGTATGAAAGGTGCACCTCCAAAATAGGAAATTGAACTGGATGTCATAATCTTGATGGGATTCCATGAAGAGATGATATGAAGGAGGGGATGGTGGTGGTGGAGAATGGACATCCACCACACAGACAACAATGCAAAATTTAAAGGGGACGGAAGTTTGTTTTAGCCCACCAGCATCACACACACAGTCTGCCTGCTGTGCTCAATTCTACACATTCAGTTCCATCGCTTTCAGTGGTGCTAAATATTGTTAGAGTGTCACTGGCAGTTACATTTCAATAGTGGCATCCTAACTATAGATTTCTACTTCAAGAAGACCAGAGTGAGGAAAAGGACAGAAAATTGGATTGAAACTAGCTTAAAGGGAGAAATAAAGTAAGACAAGTTTTCCCCAAGTGAGGTGGACTGTCCCACAAGGTGAGGTGGTACATTTCAATTAAAAAAAGTAATAATTACACTTCGAAAGGGGAAAGACTTAGTGATGCAGAAAAGTGGAGAGACTTAATGGTTCAAGTTCATAAGATATAAACAGCAGCATCACATAAAACCCCCAGAATGCTGAGAAGAGGCTTATTGAACGCAGGAGTCAGGTTTCCATGCTGAATCCATATAAAATCAAAGTAAGATCATATTTGGGCTGCTGTGCATAATTTTGAGCTCTCCAACAAGGATATGAGGCCAAAGACAGTATGCTAAATGCCTGCTATGAGGAAATATAAATAATGAGAGAGACTTGAAAAACAGAAGCATTATTTTGCATTAGAACAGAAGTGTGGTCGTGTAATGCACACAAACACAAAAGCCAATTTGCACATAGAAAAGAACTACAAGCATTAGCGAGAAATTGCTTTTGGTGGTGTCAGTGGATAGATACATGCGGGCAAGAAAATTGGGAGACTTCTGTGATGTTTTACACTTGAGTAGACCTCAGTTTAACATTTCAGTTGAAAGGTGGCATTTTCTACAGTGCAGCAATTTGCCAGAAAGACATGGATAATATGTGCAAGTCTCTGGGTGAGGTTTGAAGCTACAACCTTATGACTCAGAGAGGAAGGCCAAGCCCGACACTCTATGCATAACATTGACAAATCTTGTTGAGGAGCTGAACTTTGGCATGCTGATTAAATAAATGATGTCAGCAAAAAAAACTATAATAGTTTCCATCTTATTATTTTAGGGCAACATCAGACTGTCGATTGGATTGCATTTAATGTTAACCATCATTTTGAAACCAAGGGCTTGCAAATTACAGAGTTTAAATAATATCAGTTCAGCACAAATAGATTAAGCAGCACATGTAGGCCATTGGTTTTGCTAAGCGCTACAAAGTGGCATGATGCCAGCTGTATGACTCAGATTTCCACCCCCACCTTCCTCTTCCACCACTGTCCCCTTAATTACTTTGTATTATACTGAGCTATTTATGAGTACTTTTATCCAGAGTGAGAAGTCTTATTGTCAATATTCTCAGGGCAGGAGTAAAATGAAGAGAGAAGTTTCAGAAAAATTTTGTCCATGCAAACTTATCCCCTTGTGGCAATCAAAATAAAAAAGGACTTTATGTCAGTGGTTAGATATTGAAGAGTCACTGCATCCTAATATTTATATGACAATATGGGTAGTTTGGCAGCTGGTAGATGGAGCTTTTCTTTTAATAATATGGAAAAAAATCGCCAATGTTAAATGAAGTGATAAAAATACAGGAATGGAACTGTTGATGTGTTTGATATCCTCATTGATACACTTAATTTATATAATTATGTATTTGGTCAATAAACTCCAGATACTGAACAGCTTTCACAGTAACAAATACCATTAACTTATTAGGTCAGTAATGCATGCACTCTGTATCTTAAGTGGCAGCATTACACCATCCATCCCTAAAATTGCCACTTCTCTGAAGTGTATGTAATGATAATAATGGATTTTCAAACAATACACAAGGTCACTTTGCACAGATGGACACAGCATCATGACTGACCTTAGTCAGGAAATAAAGAATCGTTCCCAATCTATCTGTGCTGTATTGATATTATTTAAACTCTGTAATTTGGAAGTCATTACAGTTTGATCTATATTGGAATTTTAATCTGTGTTGAACTTCAGGGGAAATAATGCTTCATATTGGGTGTACCTTGATGTGTACCTCGATTAGATAACTGAAGAATGTTACCAGATGGCCATCACAGTTATTAGTTTATTTAGGGGGTAGCTGAGGTAACAAAGACAGTGATAATAAGAAATTAATGCATTATGAAATTAGTTTAGACATTTTAAAAAGTACCAAACAGAATGTTAGCCCTTCCATTGAAACCAGATGCAATACCCCTCAGTTTAGCATGTTTCCTATAATATAGTCTCTGAAAATATATGCCGTTTTATGGCCTTTTGCTAATGAAAGCAATCTTCTCCATTGTTTGATTTACACCTTTTTTTATATTGATATGAAAGTTATTCTTAATGACAAAGATAAGCAAAGATTCTACTAATCTAAAATAAAACTATAAAAGCAGAAGAAAAATATTTTGATTTAACTTTAAAAATGAAATGGGAAGAGACCAATTGGCCCATCAAATGTAATTACAGTATTTATGAGCTACCCATCATACGTTCAGTTATTCCCTTGAGAGAACTTATTTGTAGAAGGTAATCAAGAAAAATATGTTACAATACACACCTATTCTTTGCATCTCTATAATTGCCTTCCACAGGAAAAATACTGTATATCCAGAATTTCACCCCCAGTCAGACATTTATTGCCCATCCTGAACTGCCCTCAAGAAGGTAATTATGAGCTGCCTTCTTGAATAACAGCAGTTTGAAGGGTAAAAGTACTGACGTGATAGTGTTGCGTAGCAAGTCCAGGATTCTGGCCCAGCACCAGAGGATAATTATTCTCAGGTAATATTGAATCATCAGAGCTTATTCCAATATCCTATACCACAATTAATAACCAGATGTTTATGAAAGCTCTTTTTAAGGGAGGTAATTGACTTGGTTTCCTGTTCCTTGTACATCAAAGATGCCCCAATGGATTGTGTGACAATTTGAAGCAACTCTTATATATCCACCATTCTGCTGAAAGATATACTAAAAGATAAAGTTTGATTGTTTTAAACCTCAATTTCTGTGCCTAGATCCCCATCAAATTACCTTCTGCACCTCAATTATTTTGAAGACTTGCAATATATCTCCCCTTCATCTAGTCTCAAATGTCATGTGCATTGCTCCCCTACTGACTAAGAACTCTTAGTCAGAGAATATCTTTTTTTTGTTTCTGACTCTTACTATTAGTAATATTAATACATACATTTACAACCGTCTCCTCAATCATCCATACCAAACTAGAGTAACTGATATTGACCTACTGTCAAGAAACATTTCTGAAAGATGGAGAGATGGACAGAGAGAGACAAACAGGAAGAGACAGAAAGAGACAGACAGACAGAGGCAGACAGATGGACAGAAGGACAGACAGGGACACATATAAATGGAGAAGAAGAGAAGACGGAGACAGAGAGAGAAATAGAAAGCAGAGAGGAAACAAACCCAGAGGGAGAAAGAGTTTGGGGTAAGTACTGAAGCAAGAAAGGGAGTTAGAAATATTCAAGTCTTTCCTTTAACTCACACAATCCCATAAAGATAACCACAAAATAATGCTTGCTAAATGTCCAGGAAGTACAGGGCTCATGAGCTCACATTCACAAACTCTAAATCTCAACTTAATGTACTTTGACATTTGTCAGTAGAATCCATGATAAAATAGATTATGCAGAAGTGGAAGGAACAATTGAAAAGTCACATGACCTTTTCCTGGTTTAGGATTTTTCAGGTTATAATATTTCCTTTCTTGGATCTGCAGAACCAGTTGAAATTGTTTACTGTGGAGCCAGAAACTGTGTTGTGATTGGATGGGCATTTTCCTGCATCTAAACAAGCAGCTACATCTTTAAATATCTATATAAAGAGACAAAGTACCTCAAGGCAATTGTAGCTTGTAACCTTGCCTATTTAAGCACAAATGGGCTTTTATTCCGGTTGCATTGGAGCTGTCCAGCACATGGAATGCTAAGCATTTTAGACAAGCAGAACTAATTTTAAAACATTACAAGACCAGGAATTCTGACTGCCCTCTATTTGCAATGAAGGTCAAAAAACCTACAAATGAAACAGAGGCTATTATATTGGCTTTTGTTCAATAGGCCCTGTCAGGGTTCATCTTCATTGCAAATAAACACACCACAATATGATGCTGTTTGTGCTGTCACTTTCACATGGCACTCTATAAAATACTAATGGGCTAGTTAATACTTTGCAGAATATGGTTAGAACTTGTGCCTATTTACTGATGTTATACACAGTGAAAGTCAATGCACACCATGTTATTGGGAGATTAAATATTATTTGGCTATCCTGTCCTTGCCAAATGCAACAATAGTCGCTCTGCCATCTGAATGCAATGGATGTGTGAATCAGTAATCAGTTGGACAGTCTATTCTGAAATAAAAACAGAAAATGTTGGAATTACTCAGCAAGTCAGGCAGTGTCTGTGAAGAGCAAAAAAGAGTTAACATTTCAAGTTGATGACAACAGAACTAGGAAAAGTTAGAAATCAAAAATGTTTTCAGCTGTAAAGAAGAGAGACGGTTTGAAAGAACAAAGACAATATCTGCGATAGGTTGAGACTGAATGTCACAAGTTGTTGTGGTGTCAGCTGAAAGAGGGTGGTGAAGGCTTGTAAGCTGCGCTTGATTTGAGTGGAGGATATATACAGTATATGGAAGGAGATTAATGAGAACAGTGGAGAGAGAAAACTCCACTAGAACTGTGAGATATAAAACACTGCAATTGCTGAAAATCTGAAATGCTGGAAATACTTAGTAGTTTAGGCAGCCACTGTGGAGAGACACAAGTGGAGTTGACGTCACTGATTACAAACCCCTAATCCTTTACTGTAAAGTGCATGAGATAACATTTACCTCAATAGGTGAATCATGAAGCTGGGAGATTGTTGCCGCAATCCAACTCATCCAAGAAGCAATGCCAAGGGACATACTGAGGTTTGGTGGATCCGCTGCAACAACTCTCTGGGAATAGTTATAGTTTAAGGCCCTCCCACCACTGCAAAGAATCCTGGTGCTATATGTAATCAATGAGAAATTCTCTCTGCAGTGAGGGAGGGAGGGAAGAGTGGGAATGATGTTAGAAGCTGGCCAGCCCTTTGTCACTTCCACCCATCACCTCCCAGCTTCTGACATCACCCCCCCCCTCACCTGGATCCACCTATCACCTGCCAGTTCTTGCTCCACCCCTTCCCTCCACCTTTTTATACTGGCTATCTACCCTCTTATGGTCTTTCCAGTCCAGATGAAGGGTCTTGACCCAAAACGTCGACTGACCATTTCCCTTCATAGCTGCTACCCGACCTGTTGAGTTCCTCCAGCGTTTTGTGCGTTGAACCTCATTTTCTTAATAGAACAGAGATTTTTTTGCATTGAATTTTATGAACAGAGTCTTTTTACATGTTTTTTTCAAAAACAAAGATCATATCTTTGTTCTTATATGATCTGGCTCTTGTGACTCAATCTACATCCCAGTGTGGTTGACTCTTAACCTCCCTCTAAAGTAGTCCAGAAAGCCAGTATGATCACCTTCTCAAGCAAAAATACCAACATTACCATTGGTATTCACATTAGCAGAATGAATTTAATTAATAAAAAACAAAAGTAGTTTTGAACATGACTACTTGCTTTTCACCCTGTGATCTCTTTTTGGTGGTTTGCTTGAGGCACAAGTACAGGCCAGGGCATTGAGAAAACAACCCTGAGCTTCGAATAGTTTTGGGATCTTTTATTCCCTCCTGTGAGGTCAATCAGGGTAAAGCTACTGCAGAGATCAGGATTCCAATTTCCTTCTCCCACTGTGCAACATTGACACATGGGAGTAAACTTCTGGCCTTTATTTGATTAACACAACATACTATTTACATTAGCAACGATGAAATAGTTTTACCTCATGCATCACATGAATGTATCTGTATGTGTATAAAACAAAAGAATGTCCAATTTGCAGAAATACATTTTTAAAAGTGCTTGCAATATGTATATATTCTCAGACATTCCTTCGTGCATGAACACAAAACACTCAAAAATCAATTATCCAAAAGTAAAAAGTATATCTTTTCAGTGCTTCTGGGAAGAGAGCATGCAGTGTACTTTACTAATGCCAGTGTTTGCTATCAGCATTTCACGGACTCAAAGGTATGTAATGAACAAACTCTTGACAATTGTAAACAGTGGTTGTCATTTATTCATTAAGCCTCGTTTTTGCTCACTTGACCTGAAGTTACCCTCCTGCTCCCTTTAGGTTGCCTCTGATGTTGAGGCAATCTGAAAGAATGCAAAGATATTTTTTATGCTTATTAGTTAAAGAGCACAGTATTTAGTCTTTCTAATTTTTATTCTTAAATGGCTGAAATGAATTCCAGACATGCTTCAATCAATGTCATTATGCTGTTCCAAAAATGTAAATACCTCTACATCACTGCAATTTCTTTTATTTTTAATTTCCCGTAATCTATCCTTGTATTAATTTTTAGTAAATCAGTGACATGTTTTCAGAGAGTTTCTTTAAAGAGTCATAGAACATAGAACAGTATAGCACAAGAACAGGTCCTTTGGCCCACAATGTACGTGCTGATCATGATGCCAAATTAAACTAAACCTATTTCTCTGCAAATGATCCATATCCCTCCATTCCCTGTGTGCTCATGTGCCTGACTAAGTGCCTCTTGAACGCCACTATTGTGTCTGCTTCCTCCACCAAGCCTGGCAGCGTGTTCCAGGCACCTACCACTCTCTGTATAAAAAACTTATTTGTAAATTAAAATTATGCTAAAATAATGCCTTAATAAAAATAGTGGCTTTGAGAGAAGTGTCAATGGTTTAGAAAACCTGTTACAAAACTATGAGTACTTTATACTTATGCACCACTTTTACTTGGTTACCTTACAAATACAAACCTTTAAGCACAACACAATGATGGCCTTAACATATTTCCCTATCATTGATAGTCTGATTTTAATAGTCATCTTGTTAATCTTCGCTGCTTTAATTTTTGGCATCCCCTGAATTGTGATCATCCCTTCTGTATATCTTTTACCCCATCTGTGGAACTTAAGGTGCAGGAGCAGGCCATTCAGCCCACACAGTCAATGTGGACATTTGAGTCAACATCATCTAAAGTTATCAACTGTGATGAATTGGAACTGAAAGTCAGCCCTGGCTTTTAAAATAGCTCAGTCAAGCTGAAAGACAAGACTTCCTTTGATTCAGCAACACAGTGACATCATAAATAGCAAATACAAACCAGGGAATAAAAATACCATCAAGGAATAGTTGTAATATTTGTTATTTTGACATTGATGACATTTGCTAATTTATTTAATTTTGTTCATGAAGACTAACCCCTCTGGCATTTACTGGATGGGCCTGGTTATAAGTACAATCTTCTGTTTCTTTCACCCACCAGCATTTATGTAGTGCTGTCGATAGGATAAAAACATCCATAAGATCTGCACAGCAGCGTTAACGTTAGATGCAAAGCCACACAATGAGGTATGAGAACAGATGAGGAGAAGTTTATGGCTGGAGGGAGGTGGTGGGGAAAGCAGGATACAATAGCGGCATGCTTTCATTATCTTCTGCTTGCCAGTCAGGTGGTTTAATGGGCATGTGGGATGCAGGTTTGAGGATATGAAGGCATCATCTTTGATGGCATCAGCAACAGAGAGCCAGGCTCGTTGGGATGGGGGTGGGTGGATGGACATACAGGTGGTTTGTTCCTGTAGATTTGCCTGCCTCCAGTTGGATGCCTCCTTGTCCTGCAAATGGGTGTGAGGCTTTGTAGCTGTGCCACCTGTTGTGAAGATGCATTGGAACACATGGATGCACATAACCCAGTTGGTGGAGATTGTTGGCAGGTGCATGATGGAGGTGTGGTGCATCAAGTAATTCCTGAGGCTGGTGGGCAACAGCTGGGAAAATTCATTCATTGGTCTGAATTACTTACCATTAAACATCTTGCAGGACTATATCCTCAGGACTTGACTCCAAGCGTTCACCTCCTTGATTGTGGTGCCGTCCAGGGTTATTTTCTCCAACTGACTCCTGAACACTTGTCTGGAGATGGGATAACTTCTCCTGCTTCTCACCTCCTGCACTGGAGCTTCCAGTGTAGTGTCTGAAAACCTTGGAGCATGGTCCCTCCAATGATGTGCCATTTTTCAATGTTTCTCAGGTTCAGTCCAACTGCTGAGCACCTACCGACATTTGCCCCAACCACAATACACCTTCCCTTTAAAAAGCAAGAATGGCTTTGAGCAGTGCAGTAAAGCTTTATCAGAGCTAACCATCATGGTATTGAATCCATGCTGATGTCTTCAGCCAATAGACAGGTAGTTAATGTTGACTGGACACTATGATCATGGCATAAAACTGCTAGAATAAATGTTGATACATTGCCTGCGACCTCCTAATGACTGTGGGTTAATCATACAATGGATCCTCATGATTAATTTTACCCTTATTGAACTATTGAATTTTACCCTGAACTTGTCGACATCCCAACTCCTTTCTTTGCTATTTTAACTAAGCCATTAACGCAAGCAGGTTAGTGCCACTGCTTGATGAGCAAGCCAAGTATTAGATGGGATCACATTAAATACAGTTTGTAGAAAACATTGCGAAGTATAATTGTGTTTAAATAGAATAAGAAAGTGTTATTCAAAACTGGAAAATTTTTTACTTTGTGACTATGGTATTAAAATTGCCAAGTAATATATCCTCCAGTAAAAGAGGTGATGACACTGCTCCCTCTGAACCTCCACCACTGACATCCAGACACAGTATAAGAGTGTAACAATGAGGATCAGAAAATTGAAGTTTATCATGGCCTTGTGCTTTTCTTAATCTAATTGCTTAAGTATTTCTTCAAGCTGCAATTACAAAAAGGCAGGTCTCAAAAATAAAGAGCCAATTCACACCTGATATTTATTACCTTATCTGTAAACTATATCACATTATTGCCTCTTGATTCAGGAATACATGTGAGGAAATACCTGGGGCCTTATGATGAATGCTTCGGTGGTGGCATTCACTATTCCCATTGGCAATCCTGCTAATAAATAATCACTCTTAAGCTGAAACAAAATCTTTCTCAGGTTACATGGCTCCTTTAAGTTTAAAATCACAGCCCCTTGTTCTATGCCAAATGCCTCTTTATATTCATACTATTGATTATGATTTTAAAATCTTGAATCTTATCCACTCAACCTTTACTTCCAAGGTGAATGAGATTCAGCTTCCTTAGGTTCTCATCATAGCTCAATGGGCCGAAACCACATTTCCCCTTTACTATCCACATCTGAATCCCTATTACCTTTTTTTTATCTTTCATAGGTGTGATGAACACAGCCCAAATCAATATTGCATGTGGCTTTACAGCTTTTAAAAATGTTAATGTTGATCTTTTACTTAATCATCTTTATATCAATTAGCACTTTCACTGCTGTGATGGAGCCATTCTTGATGTTCTTGTAAAATTAGTACATTAAAGGAGCAACATACACCAAAATGTTATTGTTGAACCATTTAAGGAACTACACAAGACCAAACTATTTTAATGAACCAGTTGTTCTTATGGTTCATCTAAATCCATCAAATGATGTTATAATTCTTCAAGTGGAATATGAAAAATATGACCAAAAGAATGCATAAAGCCCAGTAATCAGGAAACAATGAAAATTCCTGATCTCACTCGATCATTGCTCCTCATCATCAGAATTATGGAGCAGCAGATGTACCTTGACTTGTTCCTTGCTCACCAAGTTGATATTGGAGCAAATTAGGTGACTTGTAAAGGCTTGAATCATGAATCATTTCAACAATTGAGTCTGAGTTGAGTTGAGTTCATTGAGTGTTGCTGCAGTTACATTAATTCAGGTGAATGACGAGGGTTCCATCACACTTCTTAATTTAAACAAAGCAGACTTTGGATGTGTGTTGAAGGTTCAGGAGTTAAACCATACATCCCAGGGAGCAAAATGGGTGCCCTGCTCTTGTAGCTGTACCATTGACGTTACTTATTCAGCTAACTTCTGGTCAAAATGTTAATGGTGAGAGATTTAACATCAATGATCAGGACATATATGGGTGGACATTTCCCATTTCAGATGATCTATATTTGTCACTTCTATGGCACAGATTTTATTTTCAGCTGAAGTTATCCAGCATGCTGCTGTCAGTTGACATGGGCTGATTTTTTGTGAAAAGAGTCAAACATTATGGAAGCTCATTTTATTTAAAAATGAGAACTTACCGCAAGATAAGCTAGCTCTACTCCATCGATAACATGTATGATGGAGGGAAGGTCATTGTTGAAGCAGCTGAAGGATGGTTGGATTGAGTTTGTTTCCTTAAGGATTTCTTGCAATAGTGAACTGTGGCTCCAACAACAACCAACAGAAAGGCTAAATTGCATACCATAAATTAAACCAAATCTACAGTTCACATTCTGATTACAGCCCTGGCAGCTTTCCACAAATTCCTACCACCCAAAGACAGATGGTAAATTGCAATAAAATAGATCACACCAAATGAAGAATAAGTAGCTTGTGAAAATCCAGATAATTTAGTGCAAAACAAGCAGCAATAAATTCAGCATAGTGTTAATGCTTAGAATAAAGTAAGATCACTCAAAAATATACTTACTTTTACGAAGTATAGAGAAATAAGCTATTGCACTTTGAATATAGCAATCTCTTCCACACTACCACCAAAGTAGACCCAAAATAGTCTTGTTTATTTCCTATGGAAGTATTCAGGATAGTGTGTGTATGTGCATGTGTGTACACAATTGAGTGAAGCATGTAAGCTGGGTGTCACATGAGCAGTGAGAACTTCCTGGAGCACCAGGGTGCAACAGAATGAACCAGATTTCTTTCCTCTTCCCTGATGACTAAAAGAAGGCCATTTAGGTTGTGCCTTTAACGTGATTATACATTCCAAAGCCCATAACAGGATAGTTATCAAACAAAATTTAACACCGAGCCACATAAAGAGAGATATTTAGTTAAAGAGATGGATTTGAAAAGGGATCTTAAATAAGGAAATACATTTAGGAGGAAATTCAAAAGTTTACAGTTCCACCAGTTGAAGGCACAGATGCCGGCAGTGGTACAATTAAAACCAAGGAATGAGCAAGAGGATAGATTTGGAGATTTCTGTACATTAGAGGTTGACATAAGCCTTAACTTAACAAACATAAACATGAATAATGAAGGTTCTGGAAAGACATCTGTCCAGGGACTGCAAAGGTTAATGATTTCTTTAAAATATAAATCTATTATTCTTGGTATTTGGCAAATGATAAAACTTATTTCTCCTTTCTGCTCAGTTTGGAAGCCATTTCTTTAGCCTCTGGGCAGCAGAACAGGAGTTTCTCAGGGCTTGACTATCATTCATACTTCAATCGTGGCTTCCCCTCCAATTGTTCAAAAGCAAATGCTGATAATTACAGTGTTCAGGTCTATTTGCCATGCCTCATATCACAAAATAGTCTGTGGTTGTATGCAGTAAGACCAGGAAAATGTTCAGCAATGTGACATGTAGCATTCGAGCCTCAGAATCAGATCTCCCCTTCTTATTCTAAAGCATTACCATTGTCGATTGCCTCCCCATCTCCTTTATCAACATTCTCAGGGTTATTCTTGACCAAAAACCTCACCTGCAACCATTAGGTAAATGCTGTGGCTGTTGGGCATATTGGAGCTTAGGCTTTCCTTCTGGTTCCCAATAATCTCTACTAATGGCTCAAGTCAGAACCATAATGGAATATTCGCGGTTGCCTGGAAGGGGTAGTGGTAACATTAGGCAAGAGGTTTGGCAGTATCCTGGGCCAAGACGTCTGCTTGATCATCACCAGTCTAAAAATCCATTCCACTCTTCGTGCCCTGCTGCTGTGATGTATACTGCCTACAACATGTGCTGCAGCAACTTATCAAGGTTTCTCTGGCAGCACCTCCCAAATTAGTAGCCTTAATCACCAACGTCAGGGAGTGCTTGTGAATGGGAACACCAACACCTCCAAGTCATACCATCCTGACCTTAACGTATATCACCGTTCCTCTATTAAGTCAAAATCCTGGAACATCCTCCTTAACAGCACGATGGGAGAATGTCCATGTAGACTGCAGCTATTTATAAAGGTCCATCACCAACATTTTATGTGAGATGACGGATGTGAAACAAAAAGCACAAGTGAAATTAAAATGAATGGTGACCTTTTACTCAGTGTAAAAATAGAATTAGAAGATAATTGTAATTAGACATGAGAATTTGATCCTCAGTTCATGGGATCACTTTCACCTTCATCTTGACTTTATGCCAACTCCACATCCCTCTACCCCTTTTTGAACCAAAGGGAACAACTACCTCAGACCTTCAAAGAATTCTTATAAATTTGTTAGTGCATTACCTGCCTTTCATCAACTCTTATGGACTGCTTTGTTGCAAAGGTTCCTTTGAATTGTTTTTCTGATAATAGACTCCAGTATTTCTTCAAGTATGGATGTCAACCGAACAGACCTATAATTCCCAAGACCATAGTTCTGACCTTTTTTAAAGATTGAAACCTCAATAGCAAAGTCCTAGTCCTTTGTTACAACCCCTTTGTTCAAGAAACACTGCAATATTTCCAATACTACCATCATAATTTATTTGAATACTTTTAGATACATTCCATGTGGACCTGCTGTTGTAGGACCTCCTGTTCCTTTATGGCCATTTCGTTGTTGATCACATTTCTCCATGAACTTAAATATAGTCCCCTATCATTTTATTTACCTGTTTTGAACCATTACTTGAATTTTTCACATGAAAAATGTTGTGAAAAAGTATTTTAAATTTTCCATTATATTGATTGCCTAAAGCTTCTCTTGAAAGGTACCCAGTTAGTTTAACACTATCCTTGCTGCAAACGTACTGAAAGAATTATCTTTCTATTTTTCTTTATTATGATCCACTACTTACATCAGATATTGAACTTTGATTGTCCTTTCTTTAATGTACAGTGCTGTAATTTAAACTCTTAACTTTTGGCAAAATCAAACCACTGGAGGAACTGAACGCATCAAGCAGCATCTGTGGAGGTAGAAGGATGGTCGACATTTGTGGTCGACACCCTGCATCAGGACTTAATATTCGGTGTTAATATTATCCTGGAATATATAGTCTTGGAATACAAGACCAGAGTATAGAGGGCTAATATGACTTTTCACCATTCTTTTGTTATGCTAATGCAGATGGATAACTCATTGAAGATAATGGAGCCGAGCTTCTGCTAAGATCCAGGTGGATCTGCCAGCAGACATGCCTGTAACTGGGCTGTTCCCGAGTGAAAGCTGCAGCACTGCATTCTACTTACCAGAGGAAACATTTACACTGGAATCCAACACAGTAGTGTGAACTTCCACTCCTTTCCCAGTCCTGAGGCTGGGAAGTATGCCCATCGAACTTGGCACAAGTACAGCAGGCCCACTAAAATGAACGGAAGAAATAAGCTGCTAGGAGAAAGTTAAGCAAAGCATTTTATTTGATTTAATTAAGTTAGTTTAAACGTTTGTATACATGTGTGGTTTTAGCTTTTTGTTGAAATAATT
The DNA here is from genome assembly GCF_009764475.1 of Pristis pectinata. Classification (NCBI taxonomy): domain Eukaryota; kingdom Metazoa; phylum Chordata; class Chondrichthyes; order Rhinopristiformes; family Pristidae; genus Pristis; species Pristis pectinata. Next base: position 15,476,218 of record NC_067432.1, read on the forward strand.
TTCAATTTTTGACAATATTTTTATTTGTTGACAGGTCTTGAATGATTCTGAATGTTTGTGAATGTCAAAGGCATCAGCAAACATTCAACTGAAGCAACATCTTTGACTGCAGATGACTCCAGCACTAGGGCCTCACTGGCCATCAAGGAAGTTCTGTTGGTGCAATTTATGCTGGGAAAGGCCTTTTCCTTTACCGGACTGTGCTAATGATTGGGGAGCTGACTGAGACCACTGCAGAAGAAACAGCATTGTCCAACCTATAGATAGCCAACAACTTTTGGGTAGTGGATGATCTGTCTCAATCTTTTACTCACCTTTCCTCCAGTCAGTGGAGCCCTAAACCATTCAATATGCTAAATATGGTCCGGTACCAAAATGGAAAGAGACCGTTTGAACTAGAAAGTGCTAAATTTATGAAGCAAGTAACCCTAAGATAAATGAATGAGTCTTACAGGAGGCATGGAGGAACCACAACAACTGTTGAAACTTACTCAAAGACTATTTAAATGTGTTGAGTAGTACACTCCCACACATATATTCAGAAATTTCCCCAACAAGAATTAAGAAGACAAACTAGTCCATGGAAATGATGGGAGCTGGGTAAATGCCCCAAGTCTGAATTCTGCCTCTATTCAGAACAAGAGGTTTCAGTAACAAAATAAAAGGATGAACATTAAGTCCTGGAGTTTGAAGAAAATCGCATTAAAGAGCCAAGCTGAAATTATCACTAGTAGCATATGGTTTGGAGTTGGCAAAACAGCAAAGACTAGTTAAAAGAGAAAAAAAATGTAGTCATTTTAAAAAGCTGCTCGGATAACCCCACGATTCTATCTGCCGAATCTTCTTTATTTGGAAAGGAAATGGTCCAACCTGCCAGATGAACTACCTGGGTAATCTCCAAGTCTCAGATAGGTCATTTTGCTTACAGTCGCTCAGCTTGCTCAAAGCTCATTACTTGTGGATTAGCAACATAGAAAGTACAAGCAAAGGTAACACCTTGTCAGGTTTCTCATTTCCGAGAAATGTCAGTGTACTCTTTCTTCAATATGATGCTTTACTGAGAATGCTGACAATCAGACATCTTAATCAACCTGGAAGTCCCATAATTGTTATAATCCTGTACCACTGTTGGCAGGGTGTAACAGCAAGGCAACGCCACTAATTACAATTTACTTCTTAATTGCTCAACAGTACTGGCTTCTGGTAAATAGTAAGGCAGTGCTGTTAAAAGGCATCACAGTGAGATTTTTACACCATGTTCTACAATCTTTTGATCTGCAGTGTTTCCCCACAAAATGGTTCTCTTAGAAATTAGCATGAGATTAAATCCCTGTATTCCAGTCACAGCCGAGACTTTGAATGCACGTTCGGTTTTAAGTTCATGGACCAGTTAATTCATATACTGTTATTAATAGTCAATCCATAGTGATCTCTGCCTGAGTGAATGTTGACTCAGTGATTAAAAACCTGTGAACAAATTAGTTCTTCATACTTCACCAGGAGAAGTGAATTAAGGGGAACAGGATAACCCAGTGGAATGTTAAGGCATTTCCGATTAAAAATTTGGCACACTGGCATCTAGAAGATCGTTTACAGCCACGACTGACAGTGTTCATGCCTGACATAAATTATTATTTTACCTGAGGTTGATTTCCATCAGTGAATAACGATTTGGTTTGAACTGTTCTAAATGCTATTGTTATTTCCATAGTGGGTACAAGGCTACTATCTTTGCAAGTCAGAAAGAACACAAAATGTTCTGAAATGAATCTTAAAAGTGAAACTAAGGAAACAGTTACAATGCCACAGTTCCAAGAAGTTTTGGCTTAGCCTCATAGCACAGTTGCCTGAACCTGAAGGTAACAGCCTAATTTAAGAGTGGGATGTAGATCTGTCACTGAAGCCAAGTGACAAAGGATTACCTTGGGGAGGACATCTTTAGATATTTTCTACCCCGTTTTATAACCTCAGTACTGTCTGAAATTGGGCATTCAAAATCATTTAAAGCTGACCATTGCAGCAGTAGAGGCTGTACATTTATTTTAGCATGTGTGGTCAGACCACTTTTGGATGACAGTTTATAAACTGTGACCAGATAAACAGTGAGGTAGCAAGGTATCTTGTCAGATGCCACCTGAAGCCATTGCCAGTGCAACACCATTGTGCAGCCTAAATGACAAAATAAGTTAGGCAGATTGAACAGAACTTATAACTTTTGAGGATTTTCCTTTGTGGTTCTGAAGAATAAGTCTGGTGGGATTCCTTTCTCAAGAACTCAAATTTTGTGGATTGTAATCTCAGGGGATATGATTGGATCATGTCAGGTGATACCCACTGCCTGATCAAGTAGAACGCCAACAACTTGCATGAGCCATTAGCACTTAAGAGACATTATATAGTGACCTCTTGCCCATGCCTGCCAGAAATTCTGGTGCCTGGATGTGCTGGGGTATAGTTGGTCCTTGGAAGTGGGTGAGAGACGACCAGGGCATATTTTGCCAGGCATAAAACACATCAGTGGAGACCACAAATGATCTTCTGGATCCAGATTTTCTCAGTATGTTAGAAGTCACATACAAACTGTGTCCTGATTGGACCATGGAAGAAGGGATATCTTGCCACTAGCTCCAGTATGACAATCTTGTCTTGCAAGTGCCAAGACGAGACTCCTGCAAAAGGCCAAAGAAAAAGTTTGCCGTATGAATAATAAGCAAGGTGCCTTCCTTGTGCCACCAATGGTAAATGCATTGCCTTTGAAGGAATGAGATGAGGAAAGTTCTTACAAGATCAGGTGATTTCGGAGCAGCAGCATGGTGCCTCTACAGACAAGTAGGCACGATGTGGAAGAACTGAAAGTCGATCATGATTCCTATTCCTAACCCCACCCTGGGACCCTCACTGACACTTGTGCATTATAAAGGCGAGGACAGGATGAGTGTTTGAGCTGCCTTGGGCCCGCCATTGCTCTGTTGGAAGTGTAGGTAAGGTTGCACATTCCCCCACAACCTCTCACTGTCTTACAACAATAGTAAATAGCTCAAGCAAGATCAGTGCCACCCTCTCAGTTCAGAGGGGAGATGGCAATTTTGAGAAAGTAACAGAGATTGGCTTGCTGCTGTGGAAAACTTGTCGGGAGGACCAATTCCTGGCATTCCTCAACCTCTCTGGGAGGCTTATAGTGGGGAGCACAGTCCGAGGCCACCCACCAACTGGCCACCAAAACCAATGGAAGAATTTTTGCAATGGCAAAATGTTGAATTGCGCCTCTGCTCATTTTAACAGTTGGACACAGGTTCATCTGAAGAGTGAATTGTACGAAGATAATTCTCCAAGGTGCAAAACTGGTTTTGAGTGGCAGCTAAGGCAGTGAATTCTGTCAAAGCCTCTTTGTAATATGAACTATGACAAATTGCCTGATTCATCAAGGTTATTGGTTAGTCTAACAATATCCTCCATTATAACAATAACATTACAGGACACAAGGGAAGTGATTTTCACGTTGAACCACAATAAATATATGCAGTGTGTGACTGTGGCAATTGGCCAAAAAAAGTGCATGGAAAATCAAAACTTATTTCTCAACAGTCACTAATTGTAAGCAGGACCCAGATATTTCAACGTTTATCAACAAATTGTGTGTTATTTTGTTTCTATGTAATGCACATATGTGTAAAAGCCATGATATTACTCAAACAATGGAATTCCCCCTTATTTCTTTAGTTCATTTATGCATGGATTGATTAATAAAATGTGATACACAATCTTCAGATGGAACTCACTGCTCTGCTTTGCATTATTATGATTTCCCAAAGATATCAGCAGGGAGGATTTTCTCTAAGTACATCTCAGTTTGGGAGCTTGTTTCACACAGCTCTTGGAATAAATCTAACTTGCAAGAGAAACGGGAAGTTTCACTTTCACTGTCTCTGTTGATCACCGAATTTATCCCACTAAACAGGACCTTCATAAAGGGTTAGCTGAATGCCACAAGTATGTTAAAGGGTTAAACAATTCCAGTGACTGATGCAGAATACCCGAATGAAAGGGTATTCAGGAAAGCAGACAATGTTTTCTCATCTTACATTTATTCACTACACCATGATAACTTATTTATGATGTACTGCTGGGGCATTTTTTTAAACAATCACCTATAGTTTTCTCCCATGACAGCTGACCCCAGGCCATGTTCCATGCTGATGGTATATCTCCACATGGCTATTCTTTGAAGGTGTACTCAGAGGATTTGCCACTTTGACTATTTACCTCTCAGACTCCACCTTCGTTTGTGAACGTTTACACTAAATTTGGCATCAGTGCCTGGTAAATTCTTCAAAGCCATTCCTACTTAACTTGCATTATTTCACCATGAATAGAACAAAAGTCCCTTTATATATGAAGAATCTTACTGCCACATTTTCTGAAAAGATGTGATGTAGTATATAAATCAGAACATAGAGATATGAACAAAAAACATTGAATACAAATGTTGAGGGGTTGATGCAAACATCCAATTGAATTAGTTCAATTAAGGTATCTATGTTTAGCCATTTTAGATGTGAAAGAAGGTCTTATTAGTTAATTCTGTTCATAAATGCTGTAATATTGCTTTAAAACAGAGTTGAAAATGCCAAATACAGTTATTTCATGATCATAAATATGTGGGAGCAATGGTTTTTGAGGTGAATATAGTTGATGAAGGTTTACCTTTCACCTCCATACCGATGGCCTCCGTTATACAACAATGCAACCTGACTTGGGACCCTTGACCTGTGAAGAATGAAGATTCATATAGCAATTTGTACCAGTGGGGTTGCTTCACCATGGTTACGTGACAGATGCCAAGTTACTAAGTACTTGATCACAGATCCACAAAATGCTGGGGTAAAAAAATCATGCAAATTTCATATTTTAGAACTTCATTGATATAATAATCCAATGCATTGCCACCAATTGACACATTACCCACCACAATGCTGGAACAAAGCTACATATTTTCCAAAGATAGAATTAGCCAGCATTACTACTAAAATGTGCTCTCTTCCTACGTGCTCTCCTGTAGGGGGGAAGATTTCTCAAGAGTGGGATGAGATGAAAGTTGATGTTAGCACTTGATAAAAATCAATGTTGTGAGGTCATGCATTTAAGGTGAGAGGGGGGTCAAGTTCAAAGGAGATGTGAGAGGCAGGTATTTTTTCCCCACATGGAAAGTGGTGGGTGTTTGGAATGCATCACCAGGAGTGGTAGTGGAGGCAAATATGATAGAGGCGTTTAAGAGGTTCTTAGATAGGCAGATGAATGTGCAGAGAATGGAGGGATATGAACGTTGTGTAGGTAGAAGGGATTAGTTTAGTTCAGCATTTAATTAGTTCAGCACAACATCATAGGCTGAAGGGCCTGTTCCTGTGCTGTACTGTTCTATGTTCAGTGCCACTTGGATGGAAAGTACGAATATTCCCTTGAGTTGCAGGTAAAATATAAATTAGTGCAATCTTGATTCAAGAAGGATCCTGAGGCCTTGCCCCACCGACAGCCTTGATGCCACTTTGGCAGCTCATGTTGTCACAAGCCTTTTCCACAGTTTATAACTGTAGGCCCAGGACAAGTTATTGCAGTCATAATTATCAGGTTGGACTTCTCACTTTTGTCTGCAATATACACATGAAGAATGTATCAGGAATCTCTCGAACTTAACTCTTGTAGTTCTTGTACTGCGCTGGAGCATTACAGTTCTTTGGACGACATTAGTAGTATTTTAAAGCATTCTTGTGTCTAAGCTAAAAGCAAAACCAGGAATTGCAGGGAAGGCTCTGGGGATCAGACAGCTTTTGTGGAGAGAAAACAGACTTCATACTTCAGGTTAATGACCTTTCATCAGTTGACTGGACAACGTGAAATGGCGGTGCAGTGGTTAAATGGTCAGAGGTGTGGAATTTAAGTTCAGTTAATAATCTGGAATTGGAACTCTTAAAAATATAGTGCAAAGGATTTCTGCACACATTAGACATCCCATTCATTGAAGGACACTTTGTCCTGTTAATGTTTGAGCCCCAACTCAAACTATCCCAAACCCTAGTAAAAAATGCAATTTAAAAAAACATTAAGCTGATCCTATTGTTATAGAGGAGATTAATAGTAAATAACCATTTATTTATATCAATGCAGTGTTATTAAAATATACTTAGTTCAAGAATGCCTGAAAGTTGAAAGGCGGCATATTTTTGGACTTTCATGCCACAACATTTGCCCATTCTTTCTTAACCCAGTGTCCTGAGGGAAAGACACGCAGCTGATATACTCTCACATTCATCACTGTACAATTGGATAGCAGATAATGGTAACTGCAGTTTCAACTGTCTGGCAATATTTTTCAGTTCTTCATCTTGGCCACTATTCAAGTATCATGATAAAGGGCAAGCGTAATTGAAATATTACTGGATAACAGGGTTTAGGATGCCAGCTGTTGTCCAAGAATGCCAACAGACTTGTATCAAAACAATCCAAAAGTGTGCAGCTCAGCAGGAAGTTATTCAGCCTATCAAACTGTACAAAGACCTCCTCACTAGCATCTGCTCCCTGGTACCTCCATCACCATCACTGGGGATGTTTTATCCCACCGGCACAGCATATTCACTAGAGGCACCAGCACCCTGCTCACTATTGACCCTGAACCTCAGGAAGCATCATGGCATTAGATCAAATACAGGCAAAGGAACAAGAACAGAAACCACTACAAGCACTCAGCAGGTCAAGCAGGATCTGTGAGGATAGAAACAGAGTTGTCATTTTGGGTCAAGGACCCGTCATCAGAACTGGAAGAGTGAAAAACAGGCAGGTTTTAAGTTGCAGAGGGGACAGGATGTAGAGAACCAATGGAATGTCTGTGATGGGGGTGGTGGGGGTGGGGGCAGAGAACAAAATTTTCAAGGTAACAATTACTTTAAAGACCAGCAGTTAGAGATGTAAAAGAAGTAAAAGAAACAAATTGAAGCAGTGTCCTAGGCCCAGCCATCTTCATGCTGCTTCAGCAACGATCTTTCCTCTATCATAAGATCAGTAGTACAGATACTCATTAATCACAGCGTACAACCCTTTACAACAAGACCTGGACGGTATTCAGAGTTGGGCTGATAAACTCATTAGGAAATTGTATCATCCTTTCACCATCAATATCTTGGAATGAACAAGAACATAAATAAATAAATAAGAAATACAGTAACCATAAAAGTGGGTCAGATGTTCTGTGGCAAGTGACTTATCTCCAAGGTACAAGTCAAAGAAGTGAGAAGGAGTATTCTCCACTTCATGGATGAGTATAGGTCAAAGAAGTTTAATGCCATCCAGGTCGTAGTTCAGTGCATCAAGTTTGGAATGTGTAAAACGCACCAGATGCCTTGTGTTAACACGCCATGGCTTCTTCAGAAGCACCTTTCAAATCTACAATTTCTGTCACCTGGGAGGACAAGGCCAGCATGTGCATGGGGACATCTCCAATTGCAAGGACCACTGATTTGGAAATGCATCTCTATCCATTTTGGATATTTTGAAATGTCTTCTCTGATAACACTGCAGCAGAACCTTCACCACTGATACCGGAAGGCAATTCCAGTATATTTGGAGATAGGTATTAAATGCTGGCCTTGCCAACAATGCCCACAACCATTGGTAAAACATTGAAGCAAAAACTCTATAGCACAAGAACAGGCCCTACGGCCCACGATGTCTACGCCGACTATGACGTCAATCTCAATTAATCCAATCTGCCTGCATGCATATCTCTCTATTCCTTGCCTATTGATGCATCTGTCTAAATGCCTCTTAAACTTCGTTATTATATCTCATCATACCACCTCTCCTGGCAACACTTTCTAGACATCTACCACTGTCTGTGTAAAAAACTTTAAACTCTCCCCCTCTCACCTTAAACCTCTACCCTCTAGTATTTGACATTTCCATCCTGGGAGAAAGATTGACTATCTAACCTAGCTATGCCTCTCATAATTTTATATACTTCTATCAGGTCGTCCCTCAGCCTCCAACACTCCAGAGAAAACAATCCATGTTTGTCCAGGAACATCCTGGTGAACCTCTTCTGCACCCTCTCCAAAGTCTCAGCATCCTTCCTATAGAATGGCGACCAAAACTACACACAATACTTCAAATGTGGCCTAACAAAAGTTTTATACAGCTGAATTACAATATACACCATGGCTGACTCAAAGTTGTCGCTAGATTGTGAGGCTGCAAGACTAGATGTATATCTCCTCCCTGAACAGACAGAACAGTTAGCCCACCTCCTGGTCTTGCCCTTAGCCATGAAAATTTTTCCCTTTCAAGTTCATCAGTAATTCCCGACAGAAAATTACTGTAGAATCTGTTTAGTTTGCTTCATGCAGTGCATTCCAGATCATAAAACTCTCTGTGTAAAAAAAATGGTTCTTTTGCCAATTACCTTAAATCTGTGTCCTCTGAAATCAGTTTCTCCTTGAAACTATATTTGTGTCCACTTTTGCTTTCATGGCTACATTTAATCTCAAAACAATTCCATTTATGATATGACCAAATAAATTGTTTAAGCCTGGGCTTTGAAATGGCAAAAGACCAGCCCTAAAAGCACCAATCAGCCAATAAAATTGCAGTTTTAAAAAGTTCAGCCAGGATGTCATATTTGCTTACAACATAGAAGGAGGCCACATGGCCCATCAAGCCTCTGCTGGCTCTCAGAAATGTCCCAGCAGTCCCATTCTTCCACTGAGCTCCATGCAACCTTTCATCCCTCACAGGGCCGTCAAGTCTCTGATTTTTCTGCCACTGAACCACACTCAGGGTAACTTACAGCAGCCAGTGCAGCTCTTTGGGTTATGGGAGGAAACAGGAACACCCAGGGAAACCCATGTGGTCACAGAGAGAATGTGCAGGATCTGCATAAACAGCAAGGTCAGCATCAAACCCAATCACTGGAGTGATACAACAGCAGCATTGTAGGCTGTGCCACTCAGCTGCCCCTTGGAGACATCTGAAGGAAAAGTCTTTTGGATCTCTCAAAAGAAATGATGGGCTACATGCAGACACCAAGTAATATTATGAGGGAAAGGAAGTGGGGAAGCAAGGGCAAATGAGAACATTTGTACACAAGAGCAAAGTACAAGGGTGGGATTTACTCTGCCTATGTGAGGGACTACGCCAGGAAAGGACATCATTGGCTATAAAATGATTTGGAACATCCTGAGGAGCAAAAGGTGGAATTTAACTAAAAGCTCTTTTGTGCCTACACTAGTTCACAATGTTCCTTGTCCTCACTCCAGTGGGTAGAAAATTATGCAGCTATGACAGTGGATGTGGGGATTTTCTCAAATTCTTGCAGTGTTCAATTCCATTCACAACTTCTCAGCTGATGAGGCAGTCCATACCTCTCTGCAGAAATATGTGTATAATGACTGCAGTCCAAGAACAAAGCTGTGAAATTGGAATAGCTTCCTTCCACTAATTTTGGCACTTAATTCAGATTAAAAAAAGTCACCCTGATGAAACTTGAATTTTGTTGAACGTTGGCATTTTAAGGACTAGTTCATCTTTTGGCATTAAATCTTGTTCACTGTTTCCTTTTTTATTAATTCAGAACCTTCTGATTATGTAAGATTAAAACTAATGCCATGACATGTCCCTTTAATTCAATAAAAGGTGAATTCCTTTGGTGTAACCTGAGTGTGTATTTCATAATTTGACCAAGGTCCTAAATCTAACAGAATTCCACATTGGCTGGTTACTGTTGAACAGTCCATGTTTGGATAAAGTGGGATTTACAATAGCTTGGCATAAATTCAGACAACAACCTAAAATAATTGCTCACATTAGACTTGGGTTGTTAATAAACCCCAAGACCAAGTACATAACCCATTGTACAACAACTGACAAAGTGTTAACAAAACTTATATGCTCTAAAATAAACTTCAGACAATCTGCTTTATTTTGCCTTGGCTTATGAATTGAAAACTCAACTTTAAGAAGGATTGGAATATCACAGGTTGACTTTTCTGAATAGTAGTGTTGAAGCAATGTCTTTGAGAGGAAACAAATCTTTTTTTTCAGTTGCTTGTTGCAGGGTGAGACCTTCTGAGTTTATTATCCCTCTGATGTCGTCTCACCATCTGATGCACGATTGGCCTTTTGCTTTCCATCCACTTTTTCATTCATTGTACATTCTGCAGGAGGACAATCTGCCTCATTCTTTTTGGTGCTCATGCTACTTGCTGTCTTTTGAAGTAACGCCAGTAAAGTTGGATCCTTATTGCTTGTCAAGAATAACAATGGAAGGAATCATGGTTCCCCTACCCATTGGAAACAAGGCAACACACTTAAGATGGAGTGGACTTAGCTGCCATGATCTCCCACCTGTGGCAGGCAAGATCTTTGCTAAAGCATCACTACTATATGACTGGTGTTTTAACCACAGCCCCAGTAAGTAATCATTGACCCTCCCTATAGTATCCCAACATCTGTTTGCACTTCCCATACCCCCACCACCTCCATCCCCCCCACTACCACCCTCCAACTCCTCGGATGGGCAAAGTGCTTGACCGTGGTCCTTCCCAGGAGATAAAATTGGCCTTGATACTTCAGGGAACTGAACATGTGTTCCTGAATTTCAGAAGTATTCACTCAAATGGCCTAAGGTGTTTTAAAATTACTTTTGCTAATTTAGTGATGCAAATTCAATTTCTAATATTCCACAATTTTACTGCCTAAAGGAAACAACCTTTGAATTCACCTTTTGGAGAATTACTGTCAGACTTTAGACAATAAGAAACCCTACAAACAGAATGGACAATGGAGCCTCGATCCCCAGGCAGTGAAGTACATCTAATTGTTGAAGAAAGAAACAGAATTTTAGAAGCTACAGATGTTGGTGTTATTTATACATTAACAAAAGCAATGTTAATATTGTTAATGCAAATCAAAATAAGGGGAAATGGATAGGGAAAATATATTATTTTTCTTCAATATATTGGTTATTTTAGTACAAGATTGATATTACAGAAATAATGCTGCTGCAGTAATGGAGAATCTTCTTTTCCTGTCATCTGGGGTTGTTTCAATGTCACAGCATCAGCTGAATTGGAAGACCTTGCAGAATCTGGGTCAATGGAATTCTCTGGTGCTGCTGATGGTCCAGGGATTAAATTAGTCAATTACTTGTACAGAGGTACTAAGAGCGTTAGTTCTTGTGCAAATCCTCATGTCCAAAATTTCAAGAAACATATGTGTTTGTTCAATTAATAAGAAAGACAGAACATCCCCCCAAGGAGATTTTTCAATATAGAACGCAAGCTCGTACACCGTGGGTGTGAGGTGCCAACTTTAACACCCACATTATAAGTGAGAATAACATTTACCTAATTTTGGAAGCCCTCTTTTTCATATCCATAATACAGTACATATACAGAGAGTCTGAACAGATTTCCCAACACCCACCCCCATTCCCTCCACTTAATCTCTACTGCAATATCCCGCTCCCACAATTTGTAGAACAGATCCTCAGAGTTTGATTGCCAATCCTTTTGTCGAATCTATTGCTTCTACCTCAATAGTGTCATTGTCAGAGGAACTTACACAAACAATGGTCTCTAACATGTTGCTGGGACAAGTTCTGTCTCTCTGTGATTCCCAGAATGAAAGGGCTTGCATATTTGCCGGCTCTTGGACTGTACTCACTGGAGAACAGGAGAATGAGAGGGGACCTCATAGAAACATTTCGACTGTTGAAAGGACTGGACAGAGTAGACGTGGCTAAGCTGTTTCCCTTTGTGGGTGAGTCCAGGACCAGAGGGCACAATCTTAGAATTAGAGGTTACAGGTTTAAAACAGAGATGAGAGAAATTTCTTTAGCCAGAAGGTAGTGAAATTATGGAATTCTTTGCCACGTACAGCTGTGGAGGCCCGATCATTGGAAGCATTTAAGGAGGAGATAGATAGGTATCTAATTAGTCAAGGTATCAAGGGATATGGGGATAAGGCCGGAAAATGGGGCTAGAAAGGAATAGTTTTTTTTTCCCTTTCTTTTCTCTTTTTCTTTTTTTTCTTTTCCTTAGCTCACGGAGTAGACTCAATGGGCTGAATGGCCTACTTCTGCTCCCTTGTCTTGTGATCTCGTGATCCTGCATAAAAATACACACAGTCTTGGGGGAACAGGGTAATACCCACGGTATATCTGAAACAGCAATATAACGAGGCATATCATATCAAGAGTGCTTGATAATTGGTCTAATTCCTATTTTAAGCACCTTTTCATTTTGCTACACAAGCTGCAGTATGGTCATGGAGCAGTTAGTGCCATTTCCTCATGGTTCTAAGGACACAGTTTTAATTCCGACTTCCTGTTCTGTGTATTTTGAGTTTGCATGTTCTGCCTGTGGCTGCAGGTGCTCTGGTTTCCTCCCACATCCCAGGGAAGTGCTTCTGTGTTAATCAGCCACTGTAAATTGTCCCTGAGTGCAGGTTAACAGCAAAAAAAATTCAAAGGGCAGTTAATGGGCAAGGGTTGGAGAGAACAAGTTCCAAGTCTAAATAAGGAGAGAAGGAATGGGACCAACGGGATTCTCCCCTTGGAGCTAGCATGGACAAGATGGGCTGAATGATCTCCTTCTACATTGATAAAGCAGTGTCTTTGTCACCCCTTCACTGAAGGGAGGTAACATTGAACATAACATCCATGGCTGTCAGTGACAGATTCCACAAATTGCTTCTCATTCAATATTACCTTTCACACGACTCCATCTCTCTTCTCCTTTTCACTAGAATTTTTTTTTGCTTCAACCTCAGATCCCATATCACTTAAGCTGAGTTCTCTTGAAAATAAACTTGGACTAGGAGTAATACATCTGCTTTAATAGCAGGCAGACCAGGAAAGATTTGACTTTGCTTAAGTTTTGTATTGAAAGTAGACATTTGTTTTTTTAAAATTATTATGGAACACTGAACAAGAATTAATGCAGATTTTCAAAGCAACATTAAAAAAAACCTGTAAGATCCATGAGGAATTTCACCAATGTAACGTTGGCATAAAGTTAATGCAGAAATGAGTTGCTTCAGATCCCCATTTCAGTTTCACTGATCACAGTGAAACTGCATTAAGTACAAAACAATTTAGTGTTGTAGAATACCTGTTTGATCTAATCCATCCCAGAAACTCCCACTGCAAACCATGGGTGGCAGGTCACTTGCACGGTGGGAAGGAAGGTGGGGAGTGGAGGGAATAACATTATGCCTGTGAGATTACTGTGTTGGCTAGAATGTTGAAGCAGTACCACACTGTACCCAATGGGAAGGAGATCTAGTGAAGGTCTCAGTGGAGATAATCTACTTCTCATCCATTTTCAAACCAGCCTATTAGGAGAGGTAATCCTTTCCCTTGAAGATTGATTACCTTTCCACAATAAAGGTTAGGGGCCTTTTAAGACCTTACTGTACAATTTGCAACAACATAATATATGGTCATGAACTTACATTCATTAAAGGAATGGCGGAGCTAGCTGTGTAGTCTGTTAAAGGCATTTTCAGTCACGTCATTGCTGTTAAGATGGTTTTCTTCTCCTTTGAAGCCATTTATCAGGTGAGGCCTATAGAGGGCAGAAAACTTTGACTTACAGGGAAGGCTGGGAAAGCACTCAGCCACACCCACTGACATGGAGTAGGTTGGGCAGATTGACTGACCACCCCTTCCTCTGGAACTTAAAGGGGTACAGCCCAGTATGATCAAGTTCAGCTCCAAATACTTCAGTATATCCTCTTTGACCTCCATAGTTACAGGACAACGTGTTTTCAACTAAATAAAAGTTGTATGCATTCATCTGCATTGCAGCCTTATACAGCAGCATGGGTTATATGGTCAGTGTGCTCAACCTGACCTCGAAGAATGTTGCCCACAAATGGTTGGGCAAACCCTGTGCCATGGACATAACTCTTTCAAGCACCAGTTAGTGTTAGGTGTCAGCTTGAGCAGAACCCAAGCATTTAACAACAGTGATGTCATCAATTGACTGAGCAGCCAATCACACTGAACCATTCTTCAACAGCGAATGAGAAAGTAAAAAACAAACCTTTTACTTAATATTTTAAATGATTCATAGAATGAAAAACAAAGATTGGAACATGCATTGGATTAAGGTAGAAGATGAAATATCAAAGTTGAAAACTAAAGAACAAATTGAAAGTAATGTTTGCAGGAAATGCAATGGATATTCATGTCTTTTTTTCAAAGAATTTGCTAAGCAGTAATTATGGTTTGGTGTGCTATTAAAAACTTAACCAGACATATGCACTAAAGTATAGCAAGTTATTTCATAATAACAACAGAATGAAAATAACTGAGTGTGCATTGGAGAAGACTCCAATATATCACAGCCTGTGGAAGACAGCTGAGCCCTGATGGCAACTTCTGGACTTCCTTGTTTAACTATCCATGTGTGTCCTACAGAATTTGCTATCGGTGTCACCATGTAACAATGATGAACACTAACTTTACAACTGCCAAATCTCTCCCACTATTTTAAAATTAGAATCCAATTCTTGTGTCTTTTTTAGTTCCTTTGTAATACCAGTAATAAGCACTCAGTAAATGCAAGTGTGGCATTGAGTATAATACTACTCTGAGATTCTTTCTCTTTAAGGAGACATGCAAGTGAACAAAAGACATATTTTCCCTAGATTTTTTTTCATTTTCATATTTTAGTGTGAAACCCTTTATGCAATCCCATTTAAATTTTTGAATACAAACAAGCAAAATTGTGAAGCATGAGCATTTGTTGGTCAAGCAATAGGTGCAATGTTAAAGTTACTGGGGTGTGCACTGGGCCACAGCTGAGCAGGGACAGAGGTGTTGATGAGCACATGATTGGAAGCTGAAAGAAACCTTCATTCAGATTAATGCAGAAACTGGAATTTTCCTTCACTGAATGGATAATCCAGCACTACAAGTTCAAGACAGAAACAAATATTTCACATTTAATGCTTTTTTTTGAAGAAATAAATGATCCATGCAGAAATGTCAGTTTAAAATATTCTGCATTTCATTTTACGGAACAATAGCAAGAAATTAACATTGGCCACTTCTGTAGTGGCAGCTTTAAAATATTTAAAATAAAGAGAAAACTCAAAAAAATACTGTAAAACTTTCATCCATCATTCTTTGTACCCAGTAGCCTGTTATGGTACAGTAATTATCAAATTTTGAAGTGGAAAGTATTTTGTTGTATGTTTTGTATTTCACTTTTAGGACTGGATTGATGAAGGTTAGCAAGGGGACATTGTCCTTTATCTGCCAGGATGTAGTAAGCTCTTGGGGATGTTGGAGAGGTCATGCTTGATTATAAATTAGATTTTCAGTTGCAATAGCTAAAAAAAATCCAGTTTGAGATTTTATCTCAAGAACATAGAATAGATTTTGAATTAAAAACGATCCTGCAGCTTTACAAAACACACTCACTATGCACCATTAATGTACTTGTGTTGACTTGTACACATGAAAAAGGTTATTTGAAGCATTGAGTGCTTCACCCTGTATAAAAAACACCACAATGACTAAAATGATTAAATCATGTACTTAGCAGCTCCTGTGGATTAATAGCTGAATTTCTCATGTTAGCTAATGATTGTGAGAAGGTGTACAGGTGTAGTGAATGACATGTCAGGAGGAAGTGTCAGCCTATTCATGCACATTTAGTGCTGATCTGAGGATTCTTGCCCCTCCAAAAATAGATAAATGAGCTTCAGCCAAAAGATTTTCCTTTTTGTTTACCGCTACCTTGTGATTAATGGAAGTGCTACAGTCTGCAGCTGCACAATCAAATCAAAACATTGAGCATTTTACTCCAGGTCAGACCTGGAGTGGAAAGCCTTTACAAGTATCCCCACAGGTATAGTGCACAGCTGCTTTCTACCCAAGAGCATCAGTATAGCTGACACTGGCAGGTAAATTGTAGAACAGAAGGAGGAGGTGTGCTGAGAGAGTTAATCACCTGCAATGCAGCTTCGGTGATGACAAATTCCTTAGTGTTTGCATCATGGTGGCATTTCAGGAACCAATCGTTTTACATTTGAGAAAACCGTTAACTGGAGAGCAGAACAAAGGAACAGAATGCCACATTAAGCTGCAGTGCACATGGCATGTGTTTAACCAACTCTGCTCTCCCATTTGTCTCTGGTGTACTCCAAGTTTCAATATTGGCTCTCTGTCTGCCCATCAACCAGGTACTTCTCAGTCTTGGATGTAGCAGTGCTAGGAGTCTACACAACCCTGATTAGTCAACAGTAGGGCACATACAGTGAGTCTCCAGCAGAAGTGATGGAACAACATTGCCACTTGGCTTTCCCTCTGTAGGACTGTTCCCCTCAGAAGGGGAAGCCTAAATGAGGCAGGCAACCATGCAAACATGAATGACAGCTACACACTCAAAGCACTGGAGGAACTCAGCAGGTCAGGCAGCATCTATGGAGGGAAATAAACAGTTGACGTTTTGGCCAAGACCCTTCATCAGGACTGGAAAGGAAGAGGGCAGAAGCCAGAATAAAAAGGGAGGGGGAGGGGGAGGGGGGAGGAGAACATGGTGAGTCCAGGTGAGAGGTGAAGTGAGAATGACAGCTAGCTGCTTCTGCAATCTCCTGTGCTGTGAGATGGTGAGATGGACTGTTAGGTGACCTGGGATTTTTTTCCTCACACTATTTCAGAGACAATTTATCATCTTAAAGATCCTTTGCCCCAGTCATACCAAAAGTTTTAATTGAAGCCTTCAATTCCAGAAAGTAATACATATTACAAATAAGGAATAGGCCACTTGCCCCCCACTAAGCATGCTAATAAGATCTTGATGCTTGTCTGCAACGTAGTCCAGAACATGTGTGAAGTTGTATTTAAGGTTATAGGAGGTCACGGGAGGACACTGAGGACAAAAAATGCAGTCTGATTGTTGGCCCTTGTAGTAGCACAGTTTTAGGGAAATTGTGTTATCTCCGCAAGAAAATATGAAAGCTATTTTTCAAACCATTGAGGTTAAACATCTTGCTGTGGATTTTATGTGTTGCACTATTTTTGGCATCATTTGGGGGAGATTTACGCTGATAACAACGTCAGGAAGAACAAAAATCCTGCTGAGAAATGAGGACATAAATTTCCTGATGGGTCTCAAAGCACCGAGAAACTCTTGCATAATTGTTCTTCTCAGGGTCATCTGTTTTAGGCTGTTTCTTTTGGAGTTGTCTAACTAAATTTCTTGTACAGAGTCTTTCCTTGATTATGGAGCTTGGATAACCTCCCTAATGCAGCAATAAGCATCAACATGCGAGATATAGCAGCACCTGGAATGATCCTGAAAGCTGAGGGTGACCATGACCATGACCTCCCTGCATGTGAGCCTGTATATGAGGTCACAGGAGACGACTGATCACAATGAGGACAAAGGATGCAGTTTGAACAATTACTCTTTTAATAGCATGGTTTCAGAGGAAACAGGTTTAGTAAAAACTGCTTGTTCTCTGAGTAATTGCTGACTTTCACAACAGTAACGTTGAAAAAATACACTGGAAGCAAATTTTGGGCATTGTACTACCCTTAATGTCATCTGGGGGAGTTTTATGTCAATGTAAACTTTCTTGTGCATTTGAAAATCTTGTTGGAAAGTCAGGAGTTGAAGTTTCCACCAGCTGTTAGGAGGCCTGGCAATGGGTGAAATATTGCTCCTCTCTGGAGTAAGTCGAGTTTTAAATACACAGCACTGTATTTTCAGCATTGAGAGAAGGAATTTCTAGTCTTTGAGTTTCATTCTGCAGGTCATTAATAATTTGAAATGTCATGCACATTGGATGGGATTGGGAAGAGGAATCTGATTGAGGCTGTCAATCCATTTGTTCCATCAATCCGGATTAGAACACTGGCTTGCACTCTTCAGAGAAGAACAGATGGACCTGCAGAATGAGATTCCCAAATCATTCCTAAAAATCTTGCCATCCCAGATAATTAAAATGTTTTTTTTTGCTGTGAACAAGCCAATGTACAGCCTTTTTTTAGATATGAAATTTAGTCAAGCACTTGGCAGAACCTATTTCAGTTGTGCAGAATGGATCTTATTGGTCAAGTATTGGTCTGGGTCAAAGGTACAAGAGTCTCAATGAGCTGAAATGCCCAGCCCAGTCCTTCTGACAAAAGGAAAGTCCCTGTCAGTTAGTAAACACATGAGAAATAAATATTCCAAGAAAATATTCAGTTTTATTTTAAAAACAAAAGCAATACTATTTATGTATTTGTGGTGTAAACATTTAACCCTTAGATAAACCAAGAAGACACAGTGCAGAGCACAATTTACACTTCATGTGATTATTCAAAATTTCACAAAGACTGCAGGATTCACAGCAAAATGCTGTTCACTAAAATATTTGGCTCACTGCCTTGTTGGCTAAATGTCAAGTCTACCAATTTATACAAACTGAAAAATAACCAACACTTCACTGCATTTTTTAAGACAATGTTTCCATTTGTAATTCAATTACAATTCCCAAATCCACATTGCTGAAAATCAGTTCTTTGAAGGGATGGACTCCTCTTCCAAAAGAGACCTCCGAAAACATCTTTTGACTATAGCTAGGGTGTGAAATTTTCAGTTCCGGCAAATGAAAAGCTGAACTCCCTACTCAAAACATTTTTTTTTAGATGGTATTTCACCAGTAAAACTCTGTTCCAGTAATTAATATCAACTGTGCAGAATTTACATTTTCATTCATTTTGCTTTAAGAATGTGGCTTCCAAAATACTTTTCTGGTCTCCTGACCAATCACATATGTTTTTGGAAGCACTGGTCAGTGGCATGAGAGGGAGACCTGGTAGATAGTGGTAAATTTTAACAATATGTCTTTGATTGTACACCTGTTGTCACTAATACCACTTTCTATTTGGTTGCTCTTCATAGGTACTGAAAATTAATGCGACTCTTGCTTGAAGTTTTTTAAAGAGCAAATGCGAAGAAGTAATTTTTTCAAGCACTGATAAAAACAAAAAAACCTTGAGGTGAATCAAAAATAAAAACTAAAAATCATAACCTAATTACAGCATTCACAGCTTATGGTTCATAACAAAAAAGGGCCTCTTCTTGTTATCTGAAAGTAGCTATGCTTTCCCCATTAGCCCTTAATCACTCATTAGCAGACATTCGTCAATTTTGCCACACCGTTATGGTTGCTGCTCTTCTGAACTTTTCTCTCTTGTTCAGTCCAAGCTCCAAACTGCTAATAAAAGCATTCTTGTTTATGATGGACTGGGTAGTGCAGTCTGTTCAAATGCATCCTTTCATCTTGGCGATGTATGCTTGAATCTAGCCTACAGTGATAAGATGAAAGTCTCGTCTGTGTCAGCTGAAAAGGTACTAAGTGAAATGAGGTTCCAGTGGGCACAAAACTATGATACAAAACCGCCCCGACTCCACTGCTAATTAAGATTAAATTGGCAATCTCAGTCAGAAAGTCGACAATGGCAACTGATGCAGGAAGTGGAGATGTGGTAATGAAAGCAAGGGACTTACAAACTTACAGCACCCAGGAAAGCTGGATTTAGTCTCTTTTTAGTAACTTTTTTTTACCTCACAGCCTATTTCTAATACTTCAGTGCACCACACACAGTCAAGCCCAGTAGAATTATACCTCAGGACTTTGCTTTTCATTGACCAGTCAACTACAATAACTCACCTGCTTTGTACCCTTATCGAAAGGGAAGGTTTCATTCCTGAAATTGGAGTTAATCCATAACATTGTGAAGAGTGAAGATTTGTGCTCCAACGGAATCCTCGTTTGGCCTCATATCTGGTTTGTGTGAAACTGACTGAATAAGTTATGAGGATTGACAGTTTCACTTCAGAATCTTGAATGAGCACAATGTGCAAAAAAATTGTCAAGATTAATAACAGAATTTGTTTGAAGTTAAAGAGCACTTTTGTTTTAAAAATGTGTTTTTTGGCACAATCAACAAATGCTTTATATTCCCAAATGTCAAATGTCTGAATTAAATAGAATCAATTTACATTAGGGACAATCAAGATACATTAGGGACATTTAAGAGAGTCTTAGATAGACACATGAATGATAGAAAAATAGGGGGCTATGTGGGAGGGAAGGGTTAGATAGATCTTAGAGCAGGATAAAATGTCAGCACAACATTGTGGGCCGAAGGGCCTGTATTACGTTGTAGTGTTCTATGTTCTATGTTCTAATTAATATTTCCCTCATGAAAAACAATTCAAAAGAACCATTGGACATCTCTTCTTGGGCTACAAGGGCTTTGATCGAGTCTGTGTTAGTGTTTTGAATTATCCCAGTACCAAACTGCTATTGAAATGAGCAGACGTTTTGACGAACAAACACACAAGAGCTGTCAGCTCCCAGTGGGTTTATACTGTATTACTGCCTCATAATAAACAGGCATCTATGAAAATTTTCCCATATTAGAGCTGGGGGCTGAGGGGGGGGGGGGGATGTGGTTAGATGCTAAAGCTGTCATTTGTTTTGACAGAAAGGGTGTAATTAAAATAAGTGTCGCATGATTAAAACGCATTAAGTGTTAATCCATTGTGGGACAACAATGGCATTACTCAGAGCATATGTTCCAAAATTAATTTCATAACCAGCAGATGATATGATCAATTAGAACCAATTATACATACCATGCTGCAGAAGGAATGGCGCATTTGAAAGTCCTTGCATACGAGGAGGTAATCTTATTACAGGGCAGTGGTAGTACTCGCATTTGGCTTCTGTTACAGATTCACAAGCACCACAGTTTTACAGGCTTTTGCAAATAAGGCTGACAGCTGTTCCTTGGGTCACCTCAGTGTCAATTAAATACAGTGGCAAAACTGAATAAGTTAAGCACCAGTAATTGGTTCTTCATGAACAGCAATTCAGAAATATACTTTTGACAATATCTTATTGGTGACAGGCTTAAAAATTTTCAGGGTATCTGTAAGGTGATCCTTTAGAGAGGAAGACATGAAAGTACTTCAGATTACAGTTTTTTTTAAAGTGACTAGAGCCATCACTATTTTGAGATTTAGCTTTGATTTTTCCAAGCTAACATGACAATAAAAAACCTCAGACCAGCTGTAGCATAAGGGCAACCTGTCAGCAGCTGTGGTATAACAAAAGAACAGCCTTAACAAAGTAGCACAATGCCTTTTCCCTTAAGATTAGAAACAACTCTTCAGATCAAAAGATCAAGATTTCTTGATGTTTCTGCAGTCAGAAGAGCCGAGGATTAACATTACCTCCTGGCAGCTCTCATTGTATAAACTACATCCTACATTCCACACTTGTATTCTGAGTTAATACATCATTGAGCCTGGTTCATTGATCAGCCAAGTGCAGCAGTCAAATGGCTCCCTGTCTGACTAAGTGGTTTGTGTTGTACGGCTTGACTTGGCTTGGCTTGGCTTGGCTTGGCTTGGTTTGGCTGGACTGGCTGGAGGAATGATTGGGTTAGCGGGAGTTGTGTGGTCAAACAATGCCTCAGCTAATTAGAATCTTGCCCAGCAGCCTAGCTTTGTAATGAGGGGTTGGTGGGAGCATTGCTCCTTGCTTGACCTCTTTTTGCCAGCTGGTTTATCACACTTTAATGGAGAAAGATAATAGGTGTGCGGATGCGTCAAAACAAGGACTGAGGCCTCAGCTGGGACAGCATGGGCCAGTCATGAATAACCTCAATAATCCTCTACAGAGACAATGGATTCATCTTCGAGAAGGATCCCTTTGTTATCACCCTTTCTTAATCTGATGGAAAACACCATGAAGTTTGACTTCCTTGTCACTCCCTACCATTCTGCAGATGGTCCGTTGTGCAAACTGCAGGGAAAGGGATCAATATATCAGCTTGAAAGGTGCTCTCCTTAGCAAAGTGCTGGATGTAAAACGGTATGAAATCTCTTGCTACATATTACACAATCTCCTGAGAGCAATAATGTTTTCTTTGCTTTATAAGTAAAATTGTGTTTATTAAATATAACATAATGGGATCTTAAAAATGTAAATGATTTTACTGATAACTTGATGCTGCATTACTGAAGTGTGACAAATTGTTTGAAAAAATGAAACACGAAAGGAAATACAACTCTTCACAGTATATATATCTATAATTAGAAACCTTGAACCTACCTTCCTTCAGCTATATCAAACCTTCACATACATTCATTCATCTTTAGGATAAAGCAAACTATGACTGGCTCAACTAATCATTATCTGTTAAGTTAATCTTGTTGATGAGGTAACTTTTCTATTCACTGAATGATGTGCAATATAAAAATGGCTCCATTCACCAGATGTGTAAATAAAGCCAGCAATCAAAACTAGAAATCCCCAGGACACTAACCATAGAAATCATTCAAATTTCTTTCACTAAGTTACCAATCACAAGTCAGAAAATGTCCCAAAAGACTTTGAATATTTTACTCTGTCTTCTTTTTGCAGCCTTCTTGCTTTCAAAAGTATTAACTGCCCAGACCTAATAAAATACTATGCACAAACAAAATCTCTAATCTAGGACTGGAAGTACACTTCTACCAGATGTTCAGTGTTTCTCTGCTGATAGTTCACCCGTTTTTTGAGCCTGTGATATTTTGAAAGCTGCCATTTTTATGCCTGACAAGGTTCCATTCCTGGCAAAATCTGACCCTCCACTTCTGTATTAGCTAAAGAGAATTAGATGGTTGTGGAGATTGTGTTAATTATCCGTGGAATAATTAGACATTAATTTACCAATGTAGTTGTAATTTACTTTAGCATAGATAGGGTGGACAAGCAATATCTTTTCCCCATTATTGAGCAATCCAATACCAGAGGGCATGCATTTAAGGTGAGAGGGGGTAGGTTCAGAACAGACATGAGGGGTACATTTTTTACTGAGAGAGTGGTGGATGCCTGGAATGCGTTGCCTGATAGAGTGGTGGAGGCAAATTCATTGGGGGCCTTTAAGAGGGGCTTGGATGGGCACATGAATGAGAGGAAAATAGAGGGATATGGGCATTTTGTAGGTAGGAGGGAATAGCTATGTTGGCACAACATTGTGGGCCGAAAGGCCTGCTCTGTGCTGTACTGTTCTATGTTCTAATGACACTTTTTTAAAAAGAATTCAGAGATGGAATGTGAATGTCAATATCAAGAATGTCCACAAGGCCAATGTTTACTGTCCATGTACAAAGTGGGCCATGGAGAGGGCAGTTCGAAATCAACCACATTGCTGTTGGTCTGAACATACATACAGGCTAGATTGATAAAGAGGACAAATTTCCTTTCCTAAAGGACATTAATAATCACATGGGTATTATGATGATCTCAAAGGTTCATGGTAAACACCACTGACACCAGTTTTATAACTCCAAAATTATGTTATTACTAATGTCCTCAGCTGAAATGGTGGGATTCAAACTCGTGTTTCTAGTTGACACCTCTGGATATGAATCAAGTAACATAAGCAGTTCTAACTAAGGGTCTCAGACTTGAAACATTAACTCTGTTTCTCTTTCCACAGATGCTGCCTGACCTGCTGAGTGTCTCCAGCATTTTCTGTGTTTATTTCAGATTTTTTTTTGATTTTGAACTTAATCACAACACTACTGCTCTGTTGTGGTGTTACCCACAAGTTTCTTTTTCTCTTGGCTTCCAGATGAGTACTTTGTCCAGGTTCCAAAATCCTGAACGTCCATTCACCCAAGATTTTTCCAAACAGCAGCATCAATAATTATGGAATAATCCAGAAATCTACCCCCTCCCAGAAATAAGTGCAATGTATTGGAAGTATTCCAACTACATGAATCTCCTTTCTATAGATCTGCTGTGTTTTACAGTTATTGTTAGTGGCCCCTGTATGGCATAACCACTTATACCATTATAAAGTAATGTGTTCTCTGCTTTATCATCAACAACACCACTAAGAATCTGCCAGTGTTATATATTTTATGTGTAGAATATAGAAAGAGCACAAGAACAATAACAATGAGTACAATCAACTCTCCAACTAGAAATTAGGAAACAGTTATTGCATTGAAATATAAATATTATTTTATGATATAATATATATTATTAATTATTATAGCTGTATCTGCAGTTTTTCAGGACCCTGTACCCTCCTTATATCAGCAGCAGAGTCCAGAGTGCTGCTCCTTCCCATCCCAGATCCTGGTCTCCAGCCTTGAAACCTCAAACCAACTCGTACTCCACTGGGACCTCCTTGGAGGAGTGAGACACAAGAGACAGCAGATGCTGGAACCTGCAGGGGTTTGACATGAAACATTGACAATTCCTTTCCTTCCACCGATGCTGCTCGTCCCGCTGAGTTCCTCTAGCAGAATGTTTGTTGCTTGGAGAAACGTGGATTGTTTGGTGCTATCAAATGTTTCCAGAACTCTGGGCCCTGCGAAAATAAAAGGACAAAATGAGGGAACTTGAGGGAAAAAGAAATAACAGAAGTAGCAGTGGAATGTAGAGAAACAGCAAGAAAATAGTAGTCTTCAGAGAACCAGATATGCAGAGAAGGAAAAATATATTTGGGAAAGTTTTGTCCTTCACTGCCAGAACTATACATGCTGGAGTGGATTGTCTGCACTTCATATCAATGCAGCTGATCATCAGGTTCTATGAAGGATGGACAATCTGCTCTATCAGATTCCCAAAGAGTTGGTGAGGATGACAAGCTATCCTATAAAGATGACAGAAACTTAGCACGGGAAGCATACAGACAGAGGAAGAATGCAGAAGAGAGTGGAGTACACAAAGTACAACACAGCACCTGTCTCTTAAATCCAAAACACAACTTTCATAACTCCATGTATAGATTCTACATTTTGTTTTGCTTATAACAAAGTTCTGCTATTTTCTCCTCCACGTTGCCTGGATTTTCTGAGCCAGCTGTGGCTGACGAGTCAGCCAATCCCAGGTCTCTGTCAGTGCTGTCACCACTGTGGAAGTTCAAATAGCTGCCAGATTCACCTTGGGAATCAGGGCTGACAGGAGCTAAAGATTGACACATTTCTCTGACACTCTGTTCTGGCACTGAGCCACAGGGCCAGTCCAGGGACAGTGACCCTACGTGTCGCCATGCGTCCTGAAGTGCCCTCAATTCCTGATGTAGGGTCACGACCCGAAATGTGGACTATCCCTTTGCCTCCACAGTTGCTGCTCGACCTGCTGAGTTCCTCCAGCAGTTTATTTTTTATCCCAGGACAGTGATCTTGGCTCCATTCTCAAACAAGGTACACTGCTTTAGTCCAGCCTGCAGCTGAGCCTTTGAGAATGCCCGTCAGCACCCTCAAGCTTTCCAGCTCCCAATCTGTGACCACCGGGGATGCAGTCTGTGAGAGTTTGAGAATCAGCAACCATGCAGACCAAAGTGATTTATGACTATGTTGGTTAGATGATAGAGACAGATGAGAAAAAAGTTGCTTGATTAATTTAGATTTTGTTCAGGATATGTTGATATCTGTGGGGAATCAGAATCAGGTTTATTATCACTGACATACATCGTGAAATTTGTTGTCTTGCGGCAGCAGTACAGTGCAAGGCATAAAAATTACTATAGGTTACAAAAATAAATAAGTAGAGCAAAAGAGGAATAACAGGGTAGTGTTCATGGGTTCATGGACTGTTCAGAAATCTGATGGTGGAGGGGAAGAAGCTGTACCTGAAACATTGAGTGTAGGTCTTCAGGCTCCTGTACCTCCTCCCCAATGGTAGTAATGTGAAGGGGGCATGTCCCGCGATGGTGAGGGTCCTTAGATAAGATATCTTTATTAGTCACATGTACATCGAAACACACAGTGAAATGTATCTTTTGCGTAGAGTGTTCTGGGGTCAGCCCGCAAGTGTCACCACACTTCCGGTGCCAACATAGCATGCCCGCAACTTCCTAACCCATACATCTTTGGAATGTGGGAGGAAACCGGAGCACCCGGAGGAAACCCATGCAGACACGGGGAGAACATACAAACTCCTTACAGACAGTGGCCAGAATTGAACCCGGGTCACTGGCGCTATAATAGCATTATGCTAACCGCTACACTACCATGCCTGCCTTAATGATAGTGAGCGCAGAATCTACACGACTGGTCTAAGGGAATACAAATGGATGGTACTGATAAGAATTGCTAGACTGTTGTGTCTTGGGGGGTGAGGGGCTCTATGTTGAGTGCTCCAGTAGTCAGAAAGACAGCAGTCAATGCTGCTTCAATTCATTGAATTGCTTCAACTCTTCCTTCTGCTGTTGTGATTTTCGCTGCTTGTGTGCTATTTAAAATATACTTGAAGAATTTGGATGCGGACATGGGAGGAATGACCAGTAAGTTTGTGGATGAAATGAAGACGGGCAGACTTGTTGATAGTGTGGTAGGTAATCTCAGGCTGCAGAGAGATATTGATGTGTCAGTGAAATGGGCTGAAAAATGGCAGATGGAGTTTAATCCAGACAAGTGTCAGGTGATGCTTTTTGGGAGCACTAATGAGGCCAGAACGTGCACCAGGAATGGTGGGGTCTTAGGGCGCGTTGAGGAACAGACAGACCTTGGAGTACAAGTCCATAGATCCTTGAAGGTGGTAACATAGGTAGATAAAGTGATTTGGAAGGCAGATGTGATACTGGCCTTCATTAGTCGGGGCATCGAATACAGAGGTAGGGAGGTTATGCTTCAACTTAATAAAACCTTAGACCTCAGCTGGAGTACTGTGGGCAGTTCTGGTCACAGTGCTATAGGAAGGACGTGATGGGATAGGAAGCACTGGAGAGGGTGCAGATGAGACTCACCTGGATGTTGCCTGGAATGGAGCACTTCAGTTATGAGAAGAGACTGGAGAAGCTAGATCTGTTTTCCCTGGATCAGAGAAGGTTAAGAGGGGACATGATTGAGGTACATAAAATTATGAAAGACCCCCATTAAAGAAGTAGATAAAACTAGAGAAAATAGATTTAGGGTAAAGGGGAAGAGATTCAGAGGGGATATGAGGGGGACCTCCTTCACCCAGAGAGTGGTAAGTATCTGGAATGCACTGCCTGAGTGAATGGTTGAAGCTGGGTTACTGACAACATTTAAGAAATGTCTGGATGAGTATTTGAATCGCCTGGGCATAGAAAGCTATGGAGCAAGTGCTGGAGATGGGATTAATATAGAAGGACACAATACTCCTGTGTTTAGGATCTAGACATGGATTACAGGCTATCTGGTGACCTAGTTGGAACCATGGACGCATGGAGGACTGGTGCAGGATAAATGACTCTTGCCCATTACTTGGAAAATTGCCACAGATCTCCACAATGCATTGACAACTGCCGGAAGCAAGCTGGATGTTGGTGTTAAATCCCTTTTTGTTCAGATAGATGCCAGGCTGGTGATAGGAAGCATGCAAAATGATGGAGTGGCAGCTTGAAGCTGCAGTGCGGAAAATGCCTTGAATTGCTCCTCCTGCTTTGCGCTGTTTACAGTCACATACAACCAAGTGTTCCTCCCAGCACCGAGAGCCTTGGGTGACCTCCCTGCTGCAGTGAATGGTAAGCTATCACCAGCGATTGTCTGGAAGAAGAAAGGGTGCATCAAAGCTGAGATACAACATGATTTTCAAAGTGACAGGAATGGTCTCCCAGGTTTTGTTACTTAGTGATGCAAAAGCATCTGAAATATTGTTCTTCATGAGGCTGAGATGGAAGAAGAGCTCATAGAGGATCCATGCGGGCATGGTGAACTGTGGAGCCATAGACACACAGAGTTATATGCAACACCGAGACGGGCCATTCGGCCCACCATGTCTAATCTAACCATCAAGTACCTATCTATACCAACACTTGGTCCTTAGCCTACAATGGATTGATTCAAGTGCTCATCCAGATGTTTCTTAAGTGCTGTGAGAATACCTGCTTCCACTACCTCCTCAGGCAATGCATTCCAGTTCCTCTCCTGCAATCTTCTTTGGTACTCCCCATCTGTCTCCACCCCAGAGACAGCCCTACCAGACTACCTAGAATGCAATAAAACTGTCTTGAAACCATCCAGAAAGAGTAAGCAGCAGGAATGCTCTACAAATTAAGTGTTCATGGCAGCAAACAACCCCCATATCACCAAAAGTTAACCAGCACCTCAGCTCAGCACCTAATGGTGGATGAATCCATTAAATTCCACCACTAAACATCCCTTACTGTCACTTAGCATCACATTCATTCATCAGATGGTGAGTCGGCTACTGAATATGCTCCATATTGCAAAAGGCTCCTAGATTTGGGTTCTGTGGTGTAACAGTTCATAATTGGACTGGAGTCTGGAGGCTTGGAATATTAATGAAGAGTTTAAATTGGCAGGGGAATTTAAATGTAAGTCACTGTTTAAGTTTGGAACCAAAGATTAGTGCCAGTACTGGTGACCAAGTCTATCAGATTGTTGTAGAAACCCACCTTGTTCACTAATGTCTTTCAGGGAGCTTGTATGACGTCTCTGCCACTCTCACCATCTCTCATGAACCTTAGATTTACCATAATGTGTATTCAAGAGATCCTAGTTATCTGAACTTATTTGTTATAGTCTTCTAAAATTGCCAAGCTAGCTGCTCCATTCAAGGGACAATTATGAATGGACAACAAATGTTTAGCTTACCAGCCAATTCCTCAAACCATGAACAAGTGCATGACTATTAATTTAAATATTTAAATGTGTGATTAGATTGTTGTGGACAAGTGCATTCCAGTTCGATATGGTGGATAGCATTCTTCTGGCAAGTCATGAATGAGTCCCCATAGGATAGTTGAAAATCAGCCACAACACCATCATATTTCTAGGTTCATGTATTCAAAAGCACAAAGTAGATTTCGACATATCTTCTTGAAATAACAGACTGAAGGCTTAAAAATGTTTTGCTAGTTACACTCTCTAAAATGGACATGAAAGAGTTACTGCTGAATCCAACCCACCAGTCGAAACCCTGACTGTGTCATGATTGTACAAAATTACGATCAACCTCCCACCCCTTTTGCTTTGCTGCAGTAATTGCAAGCCAGACTTTACAATACACACCATGTGGTAGCAGTACAGATTTATAACACAATCAGAAAACATTTCTAGTAAACATAATTAGCAGATCAAAAACTGACATGATGTTACTTTGATATTACTCAGGAAAACCAGCATGATTATTTCTGAAAGTAAAATTGGACAATATCTTTGTCATGTGCTTGCATTTAATGTTCAAAACAATGATAAACTGTGTCATTTCCTTTTCTTATTCTAGCAATGTTTCACAGACTAAATATATTGAAAGAAAATAATAGTTATTTGCCATATATATTCATCCATCTTTATTAATTAATTTGCAAAATCACATGGTAATATTTGTTGAAAATCCATAATGTTTTGGAGAGGCAATTCTACAGAGTAAATATGATTTAAATCTGGCTTTGGATTTGCTTCTTTCATCTGTGGAATCTTTTACCTGCATTTGGACTGTACCTTCATGAGCTGCTTGTTTATGCTGACCAGTAGATTTACTGGCTCAGCAATGCAAACCCACATCTTCCACTTATGGTCCCTTGACTATGGGATTCAAGGTAGCTGAATGAGAATGTGCCTATCTGCCTTGCTGTATTTAAGGCCAGATTATGTGCAAGCAGCTCAAGTCAATAGCATTATAAATCTGAATCTAAAAAACCTCCAAGTGAATACTCTGCCAGCAGCTATTCGAGAATGGATCATTCCCTCCCCCCGACAGTAATTTTTTTCAAGATGCCATTTATCATCATTAGAGGACAATGCAAGCAGCTGTTTCCAGGCCATTATCAAAATTACTACAGATGACTTCTAGTGTTCTCTTCACACTTTCAAAAGTAATTTTCTTTCTAAAGGCTTCTGCCCTCTGTGGCTGAACACTCATAAGAAACTAAAAAGAAAGCAGTTTAAATACAGCCTGTTAACAAGTGACCAGTAGTTTATGTGTTCCAAGCATACAGCATATTAAAGTGTTGATTCTATTTTGAAATACAGCTTTCAATAAGATAAATACTTATTTTCTGAAGTTAAACCCAGCTGACCTTGGCTAGAAATTTTGTCGCTTGTCCAAATCCTAACTGCCCAGTACCAGACAAATGACTCAACAGAGGTCCATCCATTTTCTATTCTTGAGGCTATTGGTTGAAGATTCTTGGTTATCCCACCTGCCTGACACCTTGGATCATGATGAATTGTCTCAAACTCCAGCCCCAGATTGTTTTTTAACATTTAATTTAGTTTCTTCCTGTGCTTGGTTGAACATGGCCCTGTTATGGATTTCTACTCTAATGTACTCCAGCAGGTTCGGAGAGCAGGCCATTGCGAGATGTGGAAGTTATAGAGGGCAGATCAATAGTCAAGGTCCTGACCCCTGCCTCTGATTTTGTTCTTTGCCCTGAGGGTTTCTCCCCTTGAAAGTCGTGGAGCGCTTTTAATGTGAAGACAAGTGCATTTTGACAACTTAGGCTGCTGTGGTGCATAACAGAGAGGTGTATCCATATCCACTTTCCTTCTAGTTCAGTAGCTTTAATCCTGCTAGCATAATAGAAATGACCCTTCATGCATTTGATTAGCTGTAATGTGTCTCATGCTTCTAGACCTGATTGACCTTTTGAAAGAGAGTGATAAGACAGACAAGACAGGAAGAGACACTAATAGAGACCTTTAGCTCTTTGCTTTAGCAGCAATGGAGAAAAAGTAAGACTGTACAAGTTAGGGAATTAAATCGAAAGCCTAAAAGGAATTTTAAGAGCCATTTCACAAAGCACCAAAACAAAACTGCCGTATATCCTAATTTACAAGCAGTATCATTCCTCACCAAGTCATCTAACAGAGCGGGTGAGAACCCCTCGCTCTCTGCTGCATCATGGGAGCTATGAAGAATGTTGTCCACCACTGATCCATACAGTGAGGAGAAATAAATGCACAATGTGGCAAATGTAGCCTTGCAGTGATTGGAATGAGTACTCAGCCATTAAAGGTTACATTATTTGCCAAATTGCCACTTGATTTCCTCTGTACAAGCTGAGCCAGTAGCAGTAATTCAAAATAAAAGGAAATATAAATTAATTTAAAATAACAATGCACAATCATTGGCTCCAGATAAAGGAATAGGGTGGATGGTGTGAAGAAATATCACAAACCTTCTCATCATTAATAAGATTCCCAGTGGTTCATGAACACAATTCATTTTTGCCTACATTTTCAACATTATTTTCTAAGGGTGCATTTACACAATTGCTAAATGCAATTTCACTTTGCACGTCATTGCAGTTATACTAGAAACTAATTTTAAATCCAGACCAACGACTCAATGTGACACCATAGCTAAGGGAAGTGAGGCGATGCAGAGGAGGAGGTCTGTCTCCAATTCCCTTCAGAGCCACTTTGGGCTTGAGGACCTGATTAAACAACCCAGATGTGAAACCTATATCACTTTGTACTGAAATGGGACAACAGTAGGACTATACGGCCTGTGTAATTAGGGAGGTCAATCCAGTGGTTGGACAATACGATGACAATAGTTGATCCCTGATTATATTGACATATAATTAAATTGACACATACATTAAATACATTTTCCTCCTTTTAACTATTCTATATGATCACATATGTGTGAGTTTGACACCAGATTAAGCAGATGGTATTTGGTATCATAGTCTATGAAACATAGGCACGCCAATTCAAATGATTTCAATTGCTAATAACATAGAATAAAGATACCTTAGAAAGACTCCCTAATTCCTGTGATATGCACATTGCTGTATCTGCTTGGAACAGGAGAGACATATGAACATGTTTTTGTTTAATAGTAAGTAATGTCTATTTTGCAATATTTGAAGTTGAAACAAGAAGTAACTATGAAAGAGCAGAGGCTATTTCTGGTATTAGATTTTGTGTATTCCAAACAGAAGGGAGGAACTGCTAAAGTGGTGTCTCTGAGAACATAAAATCTATGTGAAAGGATAAGTGCCATTAATACATACTTTATGTGACTCCTTAGTACAATTTTATGAAGATTGTCTATTGTTTCAGCATAATTCCTTTAGTTCCTTTCATTCTCAGGCTAAGACCTGATTCAACAAATTATAGAGAATTATATCAAGACGAGACTACAAGATGTTATCTAATGCTGTCCAGTCGATGCTGCCTAAATAAAATATTTAAAGCAGTCTGTCATCTTCAAGTTTAAATTTTATACCTAGCAACAATCCAAGGAAGTTAAGTGTCATCAGCAGGAAATAGTATTTTATTTTGTGTGATTGGTTTAGAAAAGGGATAGTGCATCTTTAAAGTGTACCATCTCCAATTTACAGTCTAACCTTATCTGCCAGTGCACTAATGCATACTTTTTATTCTGTCAAAGTGAACCATTTTCCCCCCACTGGTCAATATATCACAAGCTGTTCTTTTCTTAACAATCCAGACTGTCCAGACATTTGTAGTAAGCTGCAGTCACTACAATCAAAAATGCTACATTTACTGAGTTTTTATCAAAGATTTCAATCCCCCTCATCCTCTGGAAAATGACCCTTTTATTTTGTTGTGGACATAAAATTATGGCCCTTGGAAAATTGGATGCGTTTGTGTTGAAGGAAATCAATTTTCTCACTGCCATATATGATCAACATGTCACAGCTATCAAACAGATAATAATGGTAAAATACAAGTGAAATGGCTGGTAATACTGGCTTCTGAAAAGGGAGCAAGATAACCCTCTTCTTTTGAAACATGTTTGCAATAATAATAATAAAAAAAAGCTATGTAAAAGGTTTTCAAAACTGCTTCACAGAAAATTTTTTCAAGCTTGACTATGACAGGCTAAAGTGTTGATAAAACTGGAGCAGAAATTGGTGCTTCCCAGAAAATGTCTCAGCATTTGTAAAACTGCTGAAACTCCTTTCTCATCAATGTGTTAATGGGTAGCTAATAGGAGATAAAATGCAACCAGCGTGTGATGGCTCAGGAGGCTGCTTAGGAAAAGGTAATCGGGAGAGCGCGTTGGCTGCATCTTAATTTAGTCTTGCAAACAAAAGGAAGCATCAAATCTGACCCCACTGCCAGAGTGTTAATGGTTATCTGCCCATCATTGCATGCCACTTAGCGCTGTTTATGACCCACCTTTGGATCTTTTCAGCATAAGTATGCATTAGTAAGACACCAGCAAGCAAAACATTAAAGCAAATTTACACAAAAACTGTCTTCCTGCCTCGTAATAGTTTTCTATATTGTGTTGAATCTGATGATAGTCTGAAAATGCCATCTTATAGTGAAGGTAATGTGTGTTTTGTCACTCTCTAAGTAATGAACACATTTATGTGAATCCTTGTAATGCAACTGGCTTAAAGTAATAGAGCTTTTCATTCAATACAACATGAATAACTCTTTGGAAGGAATTTGCCTTCTGAATATTCATTAAATATGCACAATTTGCTCAAGAAATAATGAGAGCATTCAGGAATAAACTACCATTCAATGAAATTACTGTAGGTGTTAATTAGTTAATTGGTTCAAATAACACGGAACTCTTCATGCCTCAACTTGATCCACACAAAGCTAACTATTTGTACTAATGTCACTGAATACAAATGTTATGGTTTTACTTGTACACAGGCATTTACAGTTTAGTGCTACAGAGGAAAGAAAAACTGGTTGAATAACATGGGTATTCATAATCCTAAATGAAGCAAGAAATATTTTCTGCATGATTTGGAATGGTATTCCATAGAAATCAGAGGTAGTGAAGCCCTTGGAGATAGAAATACTTCATATGAGCTGGACATCACCATTGAACGATTATTTGTGAGCCAATATTATAAAAGTGTTATTTCTGTTTGCATAATGGGTAAGCCCCCTCCAGTGTACCAGGCTTTATATTCTTTGTAAGCCATTTTTTCATTAACCAACTCTGCATGACTTACACATGCATAGTTGACATAAAATAGTTTATAAACAAACATGTATAACTATAATAACTATTTGTTCTTTTTCAGTTGTAAGAGAAATTATACAGATTTGATTAATGTAATTAGTATATAATGATGTATTGCTGGGAAAGTGATAATATTGTTAGTATAAAAAGTCTCCCTCTCAACTCCTGCCCCTAATCTCGGCACTATCAAAAATTATTTGCCTAGAAATTAGATTGTACTTATTTTTGGAAGAAAAGCTGCAAAACTGGCCAAACTCCAATGTGAAAATCCAGTGGCATTGCCCCAGAAACAAGTGATCAAACAAGACATGTGCTCCTTATTCATTTCAACCCAGCTCCCAACACTTTACTGTTCAGTAATCAGAGAAGGCTGTTATCCCTTAAAGACGCACTCCCATGGTAGCTGGACAGAAGCATACCGCATAATAGCTGCCATGGAGGAGACAGAGGTTGCAAGGGAGAAGGAATGGTCCCCTTCCTACACTCACATAGACATGAAAGTCCTGATCAATGAAATATCTGCCAGGAAGAAGGTCCTGTGCTCCAGGATGAGTGGAGCCAGGAGATCCACCAGCTCTAATCAGTGGCTTGCACTAGGGGGCTACAGAAGTCACTTCCATGACTGACAATTCACCTCCAATGGAGCAATGCATTGTATTTCATGCAGAAGTTTGAGCTCATTGAGTGACTTGCCATTCATCTTGGTATGAGAGTATGATCAAGAATCTTCCTGCTGAATGTCACATCTTAGTGGGCAGCCTGGGAAAATCTGAGCCTGAAAAGCCAAATATTGCAAATACTGTTGGAAATCTGAAATAAAAACAGAAAATGCTGTGTGTACTCGGCAGGTCAAGCAGCATTCATGGAGAGGGAAACAGAGTCAGTGTTTTGAGTCAATGCCCTTTATCAGAACTGCCTGAAAAGCCATTGTTTATCAGAGAAATCCAGGCAGAAAATATATCCCTGAAGACTCCCTGGGGTCTTTGGAGATGGGTGTGTCTCTGCTGTCTGCCCATGAGGTCTCTGACCAGCCCTGAGTGGCCAGCTACATCTATAACAACTGCTGCAATAAAGGAGTGCTGCCAGTGGTATCACCACTGACACACTGATTGAATGAGTATCTTAGCAATGGAACTCTCTGTAGAATTTGGTAGGTGTATGAGCAGCCTGCATTCAGTTCTGATCTTAGTAGAGGATCTGTAAAATCAAGAACATAGCACAATATGCTCCTAGTTTGAGTAAGATTGTACCACAGTGGCTGTTGTGTGGTGTGTTGAGCTCCAATTTATGTTGGTAAGGATGTAAATGTGTTATGTGAATATTGCTATCACTTGATGTGTACTTGGCACTGGGAAAACAATGTTAAACATGCTAACCTGAATGGCACATGGAAGTGATTGTGATTGGAGCTGCTTCAGCCAGGAATGATTACCAGAATGATTTACTGAGAGTAAAATCAAAATTGGATTGCATAGCACTTAAAAAGGACAGTGCTACACGATTCAATTTTTATGCCATTGTGTGGGGATGTGCTTTGTTTGAGAATTCATTTTCAGCACCACAGACCAATGAGAATCCACCATGGGACCATCAAAAAATTGCTTGTACAGAATCTAGTGGATTAGTATTTTGGACCAGGCCATGCAAAATTAAATAGTCTTGGGGAGAAATAACAAAGCCTTTTAAAAGCAAACAGAGTTTAAAATCTACAGATGTGATAGGTTTATCACATCTACCAAATGTGAACAGTGACTCTGTGATCTGTCTCAGAGGCTGATATCAGAACATCCTTCAAGAGGGTGAACCCCCTCAAGGCATCAGGACCCGATGGTGTACCCGGCTGGGTACTGAAAACTGTGTCGACCAACTGGCTGGAGTATTCAAGGACATCTTCAACCTCTCACTGCTGAGGTCTGAGGTTCCTACCTGCTTCAAAAGGGCAGCAATCATATCAGTGCCCAAGAAGACCAGGGTGAGCTGCCTCAATGACTATCGACATCTACTGCCTCAACGACACTCACATCTACTGTGATGAAGTGCTTCTAGAGGTTGGTTATCGCTAGAATTAACTCCTGCCTGAGCAAGGACCTGGACCCGCTGCAATTCACCTACTGACACAACAGGTCTACAGTGGATGCAATCTCACTGGCTCTCCACTCTGCTTTGGAGCACCTAGACAACAGCAAAACATATGTCAGGCTGCTGTTTATCGATTACAGCTCGGCGTTCAACACCATCATCCCCCCAGTATTAATCACCAAACTGGGCCTCTGTGCCTCCCTCTGCAACTGGATCCTTGACTTCCTCATCAAGGGACCACAGTCAGTACGGATCAGTGATAACAACTCTTCCTCACTGACAATCAACACAGGTGCACCTCAAGGGTGAGTGCTTAGCCCACTTCTCTACTCTCTCTACACTCATGACTGTGTGGCTAAGCATAGCTCAAACGCCATTTATAAATCTCTTGATGACACCACTTTTATTGGTAAAATCTCAAATGGTGACAAGGAGGCATACAGGAGTGAGATAGATCAGCTGGTTGAGTGGTGTTGCAATAACAACCTCGCACTCAACGTCAGCAAGACCAAGGAAATAATTGTGAACTTCAGGAAGGGGAAGTTGGGAGAACACACACCAGTCCTCATTGAGGGATCAGCGGTGGAAAGGGTGAGCAGCTTTAAGTTCCTGGGTGTCAACATCTCCGAGGATCTGTCCTGGGCCCAACACATTGATGCAATCACAAAG
The DNA here is from genome assembly GCF_009764475.1 of Pristis pectinata. Lineage (NCBI taxonomy): Eukaryota > Metazoa > Chordata > Chondrichthyes > Rhinopristiformes > Pristidae > Pristis > Pristis pectinata. The sequence goes on from NC_067432.1 coordinate 15,512,929, forward strand.
AAGGCATGCCAGAAGCTCTATTTTGTTAGGAGTTTGAGGAGATTTGGTATGTCACCAAAGACTCTTGCAAATTTCTGTAAATGTATAGTGGAGAACATTCTGACTGGTTGCATCACAGGCTGGTGTGGAGTCTCCAATGCACAGGATCGCAAGAAGCTGTAGAGGGTTATAGACTCAGCCAGCTCCATCATGGGCATAACCCTCCCCACCATCGATGATATCTTCAAGAGGCGGTGCCTCAAGAAGACAGCATCCATCATTAAGGACCCTCATCACCTGGGACATGTCCTCTTCTCATTACTACCATCAGGGAGGAGGTACAGGAGCCTGAAGACCCACACTCAATGATTCAGAACAGCTTCTTCCCCTCCGCCATCAGATTTCTGAATGGTCGATGAACCCACGAACACTACCTTGTTATTCCTTTTTGTTTTGCACTATTTATTCATTTTGTAATTTATAGTTTTTTTATGTCTTTGCATTGTACTGCTGCCACAAAACAACAAATTTCACATCATATTAGACAGAGATAATAAACCTGATTCTGATTCTGAACTATGGCTCTTCCACCTGTTCAAGTGCATGCAAAAGACCCACAGGCACTATCTAAAGAACAGGAGAAGCATCCTGGTGTCCTGGCCAACAGATAGCAAGGAAAAGCAGATTAATAGCCACCTTGCTGTGCACAGATTGGCTCTTTTGTTTGTGTGTAAAACAGTGAACACAACCAGGAATAGGACTCATCATTTCAGCAACTGACCCACAGCTCCATTCTCGCCCATCATACCATTGCAGTACATCTTGGTTAATCTTTACATCAAATCCGTTTATCCTCCCTTCATCTATTCATTGCTTTATAATTTTACCTTAAAAAATATGTTGATCCAACTCTTGAATATTTCAATCAGCATCGTGGAGAGAGAATTAAGATTTCCACTGTCTCCTGTGCACCAATCAGGGTACCTCTATATTTTCCCAACCTTCTGTCTCTATCTCCCAATCAAATGCCAACCCATGTTACAAGATTATCTCCAATGCAAAACACTTTAATTTTGATCAGTTATCTCACATGTAGGATCTTATAAACTGCCTTCTGAAGACACAAGAGAGACTGCAGATGCTGGAAATCTGGAGTAGCACACACAATGCTGGAGGAACTCAGCGGGTCAGCCAGATCTATGGAGGGAAAAGGACAGTCGACTTTTTGGGTTGAGACCCTTCATGAGAACTGGCTGAAATTCTGAATTGGTAATACCCAGGTGTCTAAAGTTCATCTTTGGTTGGCTGTTCTAAATACCTTAGGTAGTAGGGGGAGCGTTTTGTATTTTGTCTCTGAAACTTATAATGTGCTGCCACTACCATACAGCTTAGTGGTATTGACCAGGGATGAATTTCTAAGCAATAACCAGTCCCTTGATCATCACTTTAATGACCACATCAAATATTCAACCAGATTAATCCCTTAAAATCCATTCTCTTTGATCAAGTCCACAGTCACTTTGCCCTGATACTCAATTACAGTAACTTCCCTACAGCTGCAGCTGAACTGATAGGTCTGGAGCAACTGTTATGCAAACTCTGAGAAGGCAACGTAACCCGATGGCTGTGGAAATCAAGGATCTGGATACAATGCCTAAGAAGTTAGGTGAGCTCAAGTGTATGGTCATAGTCAGTGAACCAAGAAGATTCAAAGAACATAATAGTATTGGGGCATTACGATCTTGAGTATAACCACTAAATTTATAAGTAAACTTTAACAAATGGACAGTTGAATTAGTATCATTATTTTATTTGAGAAATTTTGATAAAAGTCTATAAGTCTAAATCAAGACCTGGAAAGGAGCAAGAGTAAATTACAAAGTGGTAATTAGGCTGAGTTTCAAATGCCTTTATTTATATTATAGCAGAAAAGGATTTATGCCTGCAATATTATTAATTTCTTTATGTGGGTTTTGGATAACTATTGGAACTGAAGACTACCACTGTCTATATATTACATAGTTGTTCCAAGTTCCTTCACATATAATTAATTACTTTGCAGTGTATTTCTGTTGATATGTAGGGAAATTTATACAGCAGCCATTTATACACACAAGGCTCCACAAAGAATGGTGAAAGGAATGAGCAACTAACCTGTTAGAAGTTGGTTGGTGAATGAATTAGAAGATTAGGATAAGTTCCTTCTCTTCTTTGAATAATATAGGTAATATATTTATGTGTGCTTAAGTGGAAGCAACACCTTCATTCTCCGTGTGTATATAATAGTGTATTACTGTATATAATGAAAGGTAATTTGGTGGAAGCTTGTTTTGAACAAGATTTTAAGAGAACCTGAAAGAATTGAAATATTATAAGAAGCTCCTTTTGCCAAACTTAACAGAAGCATATGGTGAACCGTTTACTGATAGAAGAAAAATGAGTTGACATCATGAAGGAAATATGAATATCAATCATTTTGCAACAATTCCCTTGTTTCTGTTGATATTCTGAACATTGCAGACATCAATATGGAGCTGTTGGGACCTGGGTGACAGGCTTCCACCTTTCATTTCGACACAAGATTCCTTTACCCAATGAGAAATCTTCATCTTTTTCTATCAGTGTCAGCAGTTCTGAGAGACAAAGTTGGCCACGATTTCTGCAATGCTATCAGAAGCAGCTTGGGGCCATATTTTCTTTTATGAACGCAGAACATAGAAAAGTACAGCACAGGAATAGGCCCTTCAGCCCACCATGTCTGTGCTGACCATGATGCCAATCTAAACTAATCCCATCTACCTGCACAGGGTCCGTATTCCTCCATTCCTTGCCTGTTCACGTGTCTGCCTAAACACCTCTTAAAAGCTGCTATCATCTCATCTTCCACCACTTCCACTGGCAACATGTTCCAAGCACCTACCATACTCTGTGTAAAAAACTTGCCTCACAAATCTCCTTTAAACTTTCCCCCCTTCACTTTAAACCTTCTACCCTGGGATAAAGACTCTGACTTCTCTACCATATCTAAGCCTCTCATAATTTTATATACTTCTATCAGGTCACCTCTCAGTCTCCAATGCTCAAGAGAAAACAAACCCAGTTTGTCCAATCTCTCCTTATTAGCTAATACATTCCAATCTAGGCAACATCCTGGTAAACCTTTACTGCACCTTCTCCAAAGCCTCCACATCCTTCCTATTGTGTGACAAATAGAACTGCATACCATACTCCAAATGTGGCCTAACCAAAGTTTTATACACTGCAGCATGATTTCCCAACTCTAATACTCAGTGCACCAACCAGTGAAACCAAACACGTGATATGCATTCTCTATCACCCTATCCCCTAGGCAATGCATATTGCTTGCCACTTTCAGGGAGCTGTGGATTAGCATGCCAAGATCCCTCTGTACATTCATGCTCCTAAGGATTCTACCATTTACTGTACATGTTCCTCTTGCATTTGACCTCTCAAAATCCATCATCTCACACTTGTCCAGATTAAACTGCATCTGTCATTTCTCTGACCAAATTTCCAACAGGGTCCATCTATATCCTTTGACAATTTTCCTCGCTGTCCATAACTCCACCAATTTTCGTGTCATCTGCAAACTTACTATCAGACCACCTACATTTTCATCCAAATCATTAATATACATTACAAACAATAGAGGTCCCAGCACTGATCCTTGCAGAAGACCACTGGTCACAGACCTCCAGTCAGAAAGACACCCCTCTACCACTACACTCTGTCTTCTATGGCCAAGCCAATTTTGGATCCAAGTAACCAACTCACCATGGATCTCATATGACTTAATCTTCTGGACCAGCCCACTTTACGGGAACTGGTCAAACACTTTATTTATGTCCATGTAGACAACATCCACTGCCCTACCCTCATCAATTATCTTCAACACTTCCTCAATAAACTCATAAGAGTGCAGGAAATATTTTGTAGTAATGACCAAATCCCAGTCAAGGTAACAATGGTGTGCTTTTACTTTCAAGGGCCCAATATTTCCAGGGAAGGAATGTGTTGAAGGCACATAAATAGCCATGAACGCACAACAAGGCCAGAGATGTAATGGTGGGACCATGTTAGTATTTTGTATCTCTTTACCCCACCCAGCAGGATGGCTAAATGGGCATCTTTGCCAGTGGGTAAACTGGAACATCATTGGCAGGACAGTCGGCTGGGGTGGTAGTTTAGAGGGTGATGGTGATGGGGGGAGATTGGTGGTTGGGCTGAGAAGAGGGTGGAACTATCCAGTAATTGGAGTGATGAGGAAGGCAGTAGGCATTCTTTTGGGTCTGAGAGACATACATCTGTTTCTCCAGATCTTACTGAAAGGCATGGATAGAGTGGATGTAGAAAGGATATTCCCAGTAGTGGGAGAGTCTAGGATCAGAGGGCACAGCATCAGGATAAAAGGACATCCTTTTAGAACTGAGATGAGAAGGAATTTCTTTAGCCAGAGGGTTGTGAAGCTGTAGAATTCATTGCCACAGATGGCTGTGGAGGCCAAGTCATTGGGTATATTTAAAGCGGAGGTTGATAGGTTCTTGATCAGTAAGGGCATCAAAGGTTACGGGAGAAGGCAGGAGAATAGGGTTGAGAGGGGAAAATAAATCAGCCATGATCGAATGGCAGAGCATGCTTGATGGGCTGAATGGCCTAATTCTGCTCCTACACCTTATGGTCTTACTCTGCAAATCTGGCAGCACCTGTGTCTAGCAGCAATAAACTTCCAATTAGATTCCCGGTTACAGCTCTGGCATGCTTGGGCACCTGATACCCACAACTGCAAAAATGATGGGAATTTGTGAGCGAGGCCATGCAAACAGGGGACCCCCCCCCCCCCCCCACTTCCCCACCCCATTAAGCATCAAGAAAAACAGTAAAAATTGACTTTTTGGATACACACATCTGCCCCATTGCTTCAGTGACAGGTGCACCTGCCTTTCCAAAAGCTGGAAGATTTAAAGTCCTGCCCAGGTTGAACCCTTTATTGTTGATGTTGGCGTTAAGCAGTTGAGCCAGACTGATGGATGTAATAGAGCGGATTAGGTGGTGGTCAGTCTACTCGTCATCTGACTGTTCGACCTACAGCAACTACATCGAAGGTCACGCAAGCCCCTGCAGTCAAGCTGCAGGATCCAGGTGGCACCTGTCTTGCACATGCTCAGAGGCTGAGCTTCAAGGCAGTGTTGACTCATTAATTGAAGCAGACAAGAGGATGAGCCTTACACTCAACATCTAAGGTCCTCTACCAATCTGTCCTCGTTCCACTGTATTGACATCCAACAGTAAAAATTAAAGGTAAGAACTTGGAAAAGTGACTTGGGAGACACGTCTCAACAAAGGCAGATGTTAATGAAATTCATCACAGCCTTTGATGTGCTAGCACGGATTTTGATCAACTGAGTTAAAAGGCATTTGAAAATCAAGAGCTCAGACTTGGCAAAACTCAGGTCCACATGTTTATTGCGCCAAAGAAGGGTGGAATCTAAACTCCAGCTGTGTGAATTTAACAGTATCAAGTGGCTCAAACCTGCATAGGAGGCAAGCTTTTAGCTGCCTTCTGAAAAGGTCTCCAGTTGAGACTGAGCAGATCTCAACAAATGAGTGAATGCACCATTGTGCATATAATCTTGAATCAACAGTTCAGTCAATAACTTAAAGCCATGATTTGACTTCTTCATATTTTCTTCTGCCTAAGCAAATGCTTGCATTCAGACATTAAACAATATTGTCACAGAATCCTATCAGAATCCAGATTGCCTTGTGCTGAACATTGAGTGTCAAATATTGTGATGTCAGTAAATATTTGCTATTGGTTTTGGCTTGCTTTTTGGTCACAATGTAGAAAAAGGCAAAGAGAATGTTTCTTATCAATGGCCTTGAATGGAATAAACTTAAGGGAAAGTTTGGGCCCATTTTGGGAATAAGTCAAGGCCCAGTTAAACTGAAGCTGTTTCATTTGGTTAATCGATAACTGCTTACAGAGTGTATTTACACTGATTAGAGATTATGAAGCAAACCACTTCAACACACAGGCACAGAGTTGTCAGAGCAGATAGGTAACATTATTTTTAGGACTTAACTCTTGATAAGGCTTAACTCTCAAGAAGTTTTCATATTTATTTTTCAGGCATCCCATAAATGATTGCTGGACATAAAATTAAAACAGGGTCTTGATGCCAGTGTGAGTGCAGAACTGGTAGTATAACTGGGATGTTTAGGTTTGCTTCCCAAACAAACTTCCAAACCAAAATGTTTCCTAAAAAAAATCACTATTTTGGAAACACATGATGGACAGTTAGTTTCTGTTAAGTGGAGGCCAAGTCTTTAGGAGTATTTAAGGCAGAGATTGATAGGTTCTTAATTGGTAAAGTGGTTAAGGGTTATGGGGAGAAGGTGGGAGAATGGAGTTGAAAAGAAAATCAGCCATGATGGGACGGTGGCGCAGACTCGATGGGCTGAATGGCCTAATTCTGCTCCTCTATCTTATAGTCTTATGGTTTTATTTCCATATTTCCTTATGACATAGAAGGAGGCCATTTGACCATTGGGTCCTTGCTGGCTCACAGAGCAATCCCATTTCCCCACTAATTTTCACCGTAACCTATTCTTCCCTCCCCCAACCCCCACTCCACCCCCCCAGATTCCACCATTCACTAACGCACTATGGGAAATTAACGGTGACCAACTAACTGCACAGCTTTGGGACGTGGAAAAAAAAATGAAGCACCTGTAGGAAACCCAAGTGGTCTCAGGGAGAACGTGCAAACTCCATATGGACAGCACCAGTGATCAGGTTTGAACCCAGGTCTCTGGGGCTGTGAGACAGTAGCTCTGTTAGCTTTGCCACTGTGCCATCCAAGCTGTGCCACTGTGCTGTGTGTTGCTAGTTAGTATTTTAATGTGTTTTTGAGGATATTTATTTTTTTTCTGAAATAGTTTAAAATATTATTTTAGTCTTTTTGAGTGGTTTATAAATGTCTCTGAATATTTGAAAATTGTTAAAAAGCCTTTGGCAATGATGAAGTGTCAAAGGCTGACAGGCTGTTGTGGGGACAGGTTGCCAGGCACACTGACTGTGTCTAGTTGTCACTGAGGCTCCACTATGCTTTACTGGCCTGACTCCAGGATTAGGAGGTCCAGGATAACTTGATTCATACATCCGTAGACATGAGGAGAGGGTGACGTGGGAGAACGGGAGGGAAATCTGGGCGGCAAGCTGAATCAAGTAAGACTCACCTTGTTGTTCTTCAAGAGGATGGCTTCAACATTCCTGCAAATTACAGGTGACAGCCTCTCATTGACTCCAAACTGACAAAAAACTTACTTGTTCTGGCCTTTCAATGTATTGCCATTTCACAATCACACAGTTGGCAGCTTCAGTCACCAGCAATCATTGTTTAATCATGAGCATGCATCACTCCATCAGAAATTTCACAGTGATGCTAACTAGCCTGAAATCTTGTGGAACCTGATTAACACTGTGCTGTGAAAAATGGTCAGGTTTGTTCTCGCCAAATAAACAAAATGTATGAAAAGAAGTTCAGTATCGTGTACACAATATTATAGCAGCTCACTAGAGAGGCATTAACACCAGGGTATTTATCTGCAGTTGGTCTTTCCAGGCACAAAAGTGAAATTGCCGAACAATGTTGGCTTTCAGTTTCAAGATGAAATCCCAGGAAACTACCAAACTCACTTAAGTCAGCAGACAAATTTTCTTTGGACTAAGTTAATGCAGGTACTTAAGTTGCTGTGGCAGGGAACTTTCTGAAACAGAGCATGTCTTGTCAGGAAAGAAAAGAGTGCAGAAATAAGTATTTACATTGTGAATATAATGCAAATTTTGTGAGAAATTTACCTCATTCTGAGGAACTAATGAATTGTTCCAGTTTCTGCAGCTGAAACTTCTGTTGCCACATCAGCCTTATGTACCAAATTAAACATGCTTTAGTATTTTTGAAATTTCACAGCAGACATGTGCCATGTGATTATATCACGGAAAGCTGTTTGACTTTCAACCTGGCATCTGTGCCCAATAGATGGATTTTTATTTTCCCCAGACAATGCAAGGGCTAAGTAGCCTCTTAATCTATTAAATCTTTTTAGCAGCTGTTTAAATTATAAACAGCAGTCAATTGTTTTTTTCAAATGCTATCCACGGTGAGAATAATGGGTTTAATTGTATTTGAAAGCTACCAAATATCAATGAAGATCAATGCAGGTGGATTGATCTGTTTATGCAGTTAAACATCCAGAATATCAGATTCAGGCTGCAACATATTTAAATACTCTAATATTGATCAACTTTACCATGATACAGCTCAGATGACATTCCACATGATTGCAGGAAACGGTTTGCTTCAGTTTATCCAACCAATAGCTTTTGTCTTTAAGCTGCCTAACAATTGTTGATACACAGGCATTAAGACTGAGGCTGCACAAGTCTGCATAACCACAAGATGTGGTTATGTGTACCTCATTGAATACATTTCCTCTGGTAGAGTTGAGGATCAGAGTGGTTTTGCCATTATTCTAAACAGTCGATGAGGACCTTTGCAAAGTATTGATCCCCTCTACCATAGAGAAACCAAGCCCAGATTGGATGATTACTTGCAGAACACCTCCATTCAGTCCATAAGAGTGACCCTGAGCTTTCAGTTGTCTGTCACTTCAATTTCTATCCCACTCCAACTCTGTCCCCTCTGTCTTTGGCCTCCCAACAAAGCACAATGTAAGCTCGAGGAACAGTACTTCATCTTCTACTTCGCACATTACAGTCTTCAAGACTCAACAATGAATTTTGCAGTTTTAGACTATCAGCCATTCCATCTTTGTTTCCCACATTTCCAGCATTCACAGTTTTTCCTCTCTTCTGTTGTTACCCCCTTTCCTTTTCTCTGCAACCATTAAACTCAGTTTTCCCCTACTCTGATGATAGAACATAAACCTGAAACATGAATTCTGTTTCCCTCTTCACAGATGCTGCTTAACCTGCCAAATATTTCCAGCATTTCTGTTTAATTTGTGAAGTATTAATTCATGGATGGATTGACCACCAATTCATCCCATTAAAGTTAAAAGAACCAAATTAATATACGGCAACCAATACACCAGTGACCAAAGATAAATATCCATCCTTCGACGGTTTAGGCATCAAGCCATGCCAATCCTTTACTGTCTTCTCTTTGACTGCTCATTTACTATTTGTGCTCTAAGAAGAGTCTGTTGGCAAATGTACTTTATTGTTCAATATTGATTGACCATGGTGATCAGTTGAAATCTGTAATTCCAGTTGGTGTCATAAAATATTGAAAATGACAGCAGGTTCAATTTACTAAAAACAGATATTACTTCAAAACCTCAGCCCCATTGTAAGTTTTGTCCATAATACTAATCATTTGGTGAAGGTATAACACCATGGAAATACAAATTGGCACCACCTCTGCTGATTCAGCAAGTTGTAGACAAACTAATGCAAATAATCTGAGCTCATTGACACCTTTGACCCTGCGCAACACCCCATGCAACAGAAGCCAGCCACAGCGCTGTACTGGAAGCTCACCTCAAAGCCTAACAGATGCATGCTTGGAAGACCTGACCACAACACTCTCAGGCCCTGTCTAGAGCCACTTACCTAGCTTTGAGACCCCACTTGCTTACACTTTGCACAATTCTCCCAGGGATCTCCTTTGCTCCATGTGGTTTTACAAATACTTGACAACAGGATTGCTCCAAGGCCAGGTGGTCCTTCTTCAAAACCTGTCCAAACCAACCCCTTTCTGATTCCATTCATAATTTTTATATACTTGCTCTGTGCAGTTGAAGATTTGATCTAATCAATCTATTGACTCTTACTTTCAAAGATGTAAACAATGGATTGATTGCATTGAATAAGTTGCATCCTTCTAGGTCCAAATATTGAATCTTTGTTAATTGCCATCAATCCATTTATAGTAATGAACAATGAGCCACAAATAAAATGAATGAAAATTCCATTACTGCTTTCCACCAGGATTACATCATTCTTAATTCAATTCTACCTTTTGTTGTTAAAATAAAGAGTAAAAAAAAGGTTCCTGATTAGAATACTCAACTTGTTTTTCAGCATAGAGTAGACTATAATTGAGTACAATGTTTTTACACTATAAAAATACACAAACTAGCAATTCTAACAAAAAGATAAAAGCTATTTGAAAGCATCAATTTTTCTAGAATGTGCATTGCTCCAAACTATCTTGGTCTCGTTACACCAGAAAATATATCACTTTTTATCAACCATAGGCTGGGCTACTCTCTGCAAGCTTGAAGTCATCCAAAACTCTGCTGACTATGTCCTAACTTGCACGAAGTCCCCTTCATCCATTAGCCTTGTACTTGCTGACACATTTTCTGTTGTTGCTGTTGATGAATTCAACACAGATCCACTGGACCATGATTGAGGAATTTCTTATATTTGAACAATATCTGAAGGACCCTATCAGTTATGCATTAACTTACGTAATTCATTCTGAATATCTTTTGGCACATCATAGATCATTTTGCTAATATGTGATTCCCACTGATGGATTATCTATTGCTTCAGGAATTCTGGGAGGATTCAAATGTTGCTGTATACTACTTTTTAAGAGGAAGATGTTTCTGCCAGACATTATTCATTAACTACCATTAACCTATGGGCTTGAAGCAAGATGATCTGAGATGGCTTAACAGGGCTGGTGGGTCCAGGATGGGATCTGAGGAGGACAATAATCACTGCTTTGAAAAGAGGTGGCGGTGCTTATAGAGAGGATAACATTTACTTTGGTAAATGTAGTGACCAAAGATAAATGGTCACTACATTCCGCTAGCAGGGAATTTGGGAAGGGAAGCCAAGTCATCAATTTGATGGGAGTGGGCTTTGAGGAGATAGGTCTTAAAATCATAGATTCATTGAATTGTTCCGACAAAAGAGGCTATTTGTCCTATTGTATTCATTGTAGAGCAACTCTGTGACTTTCATTCTCTTGTAGACCTGCTGATTATTTTCCCTCGTGTACCTAATTAACTCTCCCATAACGCTATTACAGCGGCGGCGACCCGGGTTCCATTCCAGCCGCTGTCTGCAAGGAGTTTGTACGTTCTCCTTGTATCTGCGTGGGTTTCCTCTGGTTGCTCCGGTTTCCTCCCATGTTCCAAAGACGTACGGGTTAGGAAGTTGTGCGCATGCTATGTTGGCACCAGAAGTGTGGTGACACTTGCGGGCTGCCCCCAGAACACTCTACGAAGAAGGTGCATTTGACTGTGTGTTTCGTTGTACATGTGACTAATAAAGATCTTATCTTATAACCCTTGAATGTTCCTATTTCTATCATCTGCACAGGTGTTTCAAGTCATAACCGCTCTGTGGTTTAAATTGTTTCCTGTATCCTTTGCCCAAAACCTGCATCTGCTGGTTCTTGAATCATCCACGAATGGGAATACTTTATCTCTCGGTAAACCCATCATGATTTACTGAGGTGTGCTCAGAAAGGGTAAGGACAAGGTGGAAAGAAATGAGGGAGAAAAGGAGAACAAAGGAGAATGAGAAACAGACAAACAGAAAGAGAAAAAGCAACTGCAGATCTAAACTAGGTTGGAGGTAACATTCACTCTAACAATCACTCTCTCTTGTCTCTCAAAGCCCTCTTACAGTTATTGCTGATGTCTGTCATCCCTGAATTCTTTCCCCTCCATCCTACCATTATCTTATATCTCCATATTTACTCTGCAGTGATCCATACTTGTTCATTTCTTTTGCTTTCAGTCTCTTCCCATTTTTCTCTGCATTACACCAGTATTCTCACCTAAGGTCAATATTTCTCTCCTTAATTATGTCTACTGTACTTAATCTTAAGCCCTCAACACAAAAATGGTCACTGCAGGGCTGATTCACACAATGTCTGGCCACTATGTTATAGAGAAAGGACTGTGTTACTATATAACTTAGATATTTATTGAAGAACATAATAATATTACAGGAACAAAAAATCAACTGAAGAAATATATAACCATATCAAAGTACCAGAGAAATATTTAAAATCTCCTGTGGGTCTAAAATATCCAGAATAAAAGTGTACATTAATATTGTGTTCATAGCTAACATATATCCAAGGACTTTTCAATTATTACAGAATAATGGAGGTGCATTTATTTCTGTTTGCAAATCCCCAAATGCCTACACTTCTAGTCGTAGCCTGGCCATTTATAGTAGTGTAGGTGCCTTCCCACCGGGCTGTAGGAAAAATCAAAAAGGATGACTCTATTCAAGCTGCAATCTCACTGGTCTCTGCAGTCAGTAACAAAGGATGTATTAGAAGTTTCAGATAGATAGCCTGCTTACCTTTTCTGTTGAGGGGTCTGGGCATGTGTGCCGTGGGAGGATTTAAAGAGGTAAAGGAATATAATTTTGAAAAGAAAAAGTCCATTTCAACAATGCATTCCCATGATGCGTGGGCATATTTGTCAAGGACAACAAACTTCTGAAAAATGACACTGGAAGAATATGAAGTGTTGCTCCAAACAGCGGTCTTTAGTTGTATTGTCTTCACTCTGAAAAATGCCCTCTCCAGGTTATTGAAAACACAACTGGGAAAATGTCTGGGCTTACTACTTGTCTGCCAGCTTCTAATTCGACAGCCTGATGAGCTTTAATGCCAAAATGTCTTGGTTTTTCACAAAACTATAGCTGAAATAAAGCACTACCATTAGCAAGTTCAAAATGTCACTCGGGGGTTATGTTATGTAGTAATGAAAATATAAACCTGAAAAATGTATTATTTTGTACGATTACAAGAGCGAATGAAGTTCACCAAACAGCCAATGCCTCTGAGTGTAATGTGATCAGTTTGATTAGTGAGTAGAGAAATGCCCTGCCTCAGACTGGCTACCAAATATAACATATCAATGAGGGACTGAATGCAAAAACATGACAGTTATAACCCATTATTGCCACCTTGCTAAATGTGCGCCTGGTCAATAGGTGAGAGACAGTCTACAGCACAGGGTGATTAATAGATGTTTGTCCACTGAGAAAAACAATGAAAGTATCAGAAGTTCTGACTTTTACAGGAATCCACAATCAAATCTTCTAAGCAAACTGGTTCCCTTCAAATCTCAACATTTTATACAAATTATCTGATTAGCTTACGTTTCTGCAGTGCGCCTGCAGTTTGTAATTCTGATGGAAGTCATGTACCATTTGTCTAATCACAGACAATGTGGAGACTTGTGGAACTTAACATTTACTCTGTTCCCGATGGTGGATTAAATGTTTTGCATTCCCATTTTTTTTGCAGAGAATCAGTGTAGGTACGATCCAATATACATTAATAGTGCCACGTTCACAGTTATTATAGCTTCAGTCTTCGCACTGACATTCCTTTACGATGCAACCACAGCTCCTTAATACTAGCAGTATTAAGAGTATAAAAACTTCACTGCCTTCTCCCAGCCTTTTGAAAAACAACGATTGTGTTCCCTTGCCATTCTGCACTGTCATTTCCAATTCATAAATCTTCTGCAGTGACTTACACTAATTTATCTCCATTACTGGTGATCTACACTAGTCTCCACAACTTATAGTTACCATAGACTGTTGGAGTGCATTTTATTAACATTTTTTGGTTTTGCTTTTCATTCACCTTGGCATAAGATTTAGACCTCAAAGATTACACAGGTATCAATGAATAAACATTTGAAGTTCTGGGGCATCTAATGGAGGAATTAACTCATTTGCTTTATCCACTCCATTAAAATAAAAGGTAAAAGAATGTCATGAAACATCTGGCGAGGTAACTTCAAGGTTACAAACTCACATTCCGTCTTGGGTCATCGAGGGAAGGGAAAAGGAGAGAAACTTTCTATTGACAGGTAACCAAAGCAAAACACTTAGATTTATCATCAGAAATAGAATGAATATAAATTCCACAATAAGTCTCCACATTGTCTGTGATTGGACACACGATAAAAAGCTCTCAGCAGAATTATGAACTGCAGTTGCACTGCCCAATAGTACGCTAATAAGATAATATGATTAAGATTTTGAGATTTGAAGGAAACAAGGTTCCTGATGAGATTTGATTGCGGATTTCTATATGAGTAGGAACTTGTGATACTTTTGTGGCTTTTTTAAACATAGTACAGAAGCTAATTGTCACAATAATTGAAATTAATCTTTTGTGAAAGTAATTGAAATGGATAATTTCAATTATTTCTTCTTAGAAATAGCACAGTGTTTATAAATTTCAGCAGAACTGATTAATTCATAAAAAAGTGAGTGAGAAATGCTTCATTTTTTAAATGTATTTAGGTCATAATTTCAATTATGAACAGCACATTTACACTTTCACCGAAAACAGTGAATACATCTTTGTTCTAAATGTGGATCCGAACCTATACTCTGCAGTAAATTTGTCGATCCTGTGCTCCTAGTAGAATGACGTGCAGGAGGTGCAGAGAATCAGTCCTCTCATGAAACTGTGCCCCTTTGATTGTGGCTTTCCACTGGGAGCTCAGGACCAATGAACAGTTCAATCACAGAAGTACTAACTAAACTAATAATTCACACTGAAAGTCAAAAGGGAGAGAAATTGAACTTTAAGCACAGTGTAATTACTTCTAAGTTATCTCCTGGTAAACTCATGAGTCAGTTACCACATGATATCTGAATGCCCTCATTTGCTTCTAAGAACCATATGACCCAGAATTTCCTGCCAATGGGCTTGTGGCTAACTATATGGTAAGTCAGAACATATCTCTTCTGGATCCCCTGTGCCAGGTTTTGGGTGGGTGTTGGTCACTGATGAAACCTTGTGCAGCAGCTGGGCCTTGTACACATAAATGCCAATTTGCTGGGGGCACAAAGACTGGGAGAAGGGTGGAAAACCAGCTGAAAACCATACAGACTCTGACACTTGCATAAGCATGTCCCATGTCTCAGCCAGCTGCCAGAACTGGCAAAAGAAACATTCATAAACTATGAAAATCCAAACAATTAAAACATTTTAAAGATAATTTAAAATTTTAAAAACATAAAATATAAATAAATAACATTAAAAATAATTTAAAGCAATAAAATGCATTAAATAAGTTGAACCAATTCTTTTCAATCCAGATGAATTGACAACTCTATACTCCTGAACTGACACAGAATTCTCAGGCTGATTCCCAGTGTAAAATGCTGGGAAATTTCTGCAACTGTTGGAGGGGAGTCCAATGTCTGAGTGCAGATAGAGAATTGCCAGTGAAGGCAACAAGGAAGATCATGACTTCTATGTGTGTACACATATAAGCGAAAATCCTACACGGTGGTATTTGTGCTTGTGTATTTGTGCTTAACAATTGTCTTTTGACAAATTATTGTCTCTTTACATTATTTTCCAGTGTTCACATCCTATTCAATTTCTCAGAATACAACAGATGGGTGGCACAGTGGAACTGCTTGTAGAGCTGCTATCTCTTGGCTCCAGCAACTTGGGTTTGATCCTGATCTCTGGTGGTGTCTGTGTGGAGTTTGCCTGTAACTACATGGCTTTCCACGGAGTACCCTTGTTTCTTCCCACTTCCCATGCTATTGGATTAATTGATCTCTGTCAATTGTCCCCAGTGTAGGCCAATGGTAGTATTTGGCAGGAGTTGATGGGTATGTGGGGAGAATAGGCTCCATGTAAAATTAGTGGGGAATTGGACTAATCTTTGTGTCAGCATGGGCCAAATGGCTTCCTTCTATGTCAGGAGAGAATATAAAATGATTGATGGCATATCTGAAATAAAAACAGAAAATACTGTAAACACTCAGCAGGTCAGGAAGTATCTGCGGTAAGAGAAGCAGAGATAACATTTCAGGTCAAAGACCCTTTTATCAGAAAATGAGAAAACTATTATTTTTTTCACTTTTCCAGGTTTGACAAAGGGTCTTTGACCTAAAACGTTAACTCTGATTCCCCTACCACAGATGCTGCCTGACCTCCTGAATGCTCCCAGCATTTTCTGCTTTTACTTCAGATTTCCAGCACCGGCAGTTTCTTTGATTTTCTTACAGTGACCAATCAGTGATTAGTCTCCTCTTCCTCTGCCACTTCCATCTGCTGTTTCACTTCTTTGAGTGATTGGGTACTACCTGACATATCTGACATCATGTAGAATGAAAAGTGCAGGGTGTTGTTTTGTTCTGGACCATTGTGAATGCCTCTAGGCTTCTGTATAGATCAACAATGACAGAAAATAAACGATTGTATTGATACCAACTGCAAGTAGCCTGGGAGGGAAATGATGGGCCAAATAGCCTCGATCTTTGATGTAACAATTCAATGATTCTATGATTTGATCAGAACTTGCATTGTAAGATTATGTGCATGTAGTCAGCATGTGGAAATAGATGGGAGAAGTCGGATAAAGCCAAACTCCAGGTGGTACCAGTTTGCAGCTTGGACAAATTTGCTGCAATATAACATTCTGATAGAAACTCACAATCATAAAACTGACAGCCTATTAGAAAAATCTATTGCTTGGGAAAGGGGAATAGAAAAACCTATTTCTGTTTTAAGGTGGATGCCTTACAGTTACACCTTCCTTAATAGTCACCATTTTAATTGAAGAGAGGGTGAGGACAAAGTTTTATTCAGTAATAACTGATAAATATTGTGTCCCTTTCCATTATATTTATTTGGAATCAGACACTTGAAACTGATTTTATATACATTAACTTATAATGTAAAAATAAACAGGTTGCAACTATTTTCTTTCTTATTTCCTTACAACATTGAAGGCTATTTGGTCCATCAAGTCTATGTTGGCTATCAGAGCATTCAAATTAATCCCATTCCCCTGCCTATCAATTCCGTCTGATTCTCTGCTATCCACCTAGACAAAGGGCATATCGTTGGGAGGCTGGAAAAACAACATAGCACCAAGTAGAAATCCACATGGTCACAGAGAGAATGTGCAAAATCCACAAGACAGCAACCAAGGTCAGGATCTAACTCAGCTTTCTGCAGCTCTGAAACAGCAGCATTAACTGCTGTGCCACCCTCTGCCTTAACAAAACGAATTTTTATGTGGTTGATATGCCTGGCGTACCATGAACAAGTATTACCTTCCTTGTTCCTTTACTTGGCCTTAAATACTATGCCACAATAGAATTAATTTTTATATGGTTGATATTCCTTAAGTACAATGCACAAGTATGTTATTCTTTGTTCCTTTACTTGATCTTAAGTAGTATCTAAAACTCCATTTGAGCTCTAAAATTAGTAGACATTTGAGCTTCTGCTATACCGGAACACTAAAGGTTAGATTATAGTAAATACATTTTTACTATTACTTCAGCCCCTTACTGATAAGAAATTTCTCGATATCCACAGCAGACCTCTGACACAGCAGAGTTCCTTATCTACACATCTAAGACAATTCTAACTCTGCAGCGCTTTATAAACCCTTTGAATTCACCATGTGCAATTCACATTTTAGAGTAAAAAGCAATTACCTATAAGTCAACAACTCCATAAGATCGAAGTAATTCTTATCTTTGCTAACTATAATAGATATTTTGGAGGACCAGCTTTCACTGCAACGGTGGAGAATAAACAGCAGTGGAATTTGACTTGTGGCCTATGATACGACTTTCGCTGCACCTAACTGAACAAATATAGAACAGATTGTTCAGGAGGCTTCTGACTAGAATTTCCCATGAATGCTCTTTCCGGAGAGTTATGAAGAGGATTTAGTATTAGCAGTATCAGAAAATCAAAATATTAAACTGGGAAACATTTAAATGTGCAACCTGACATAAGAATTTAAGGAAATATTTTCACAATTATAATTCCTCTTTTGAGATTCAATAACCTGCTAATGGCTCATGCAAATCTAACATCACATGCCGGTGTCAAAAACTGCGATTGATCTGATGTATTCCATGTTTCATGTTCCTGGACAGACAATGAAGTAAGAAGGTGACTTCATCATTGAAAGCCAAGTTTGGGAAGGTTCTTAATGTATCAGGCATTGCAAAAAGTATGAGAGAAGGTATCCTATATTACTTCCATTGGAAGGGATGACTGGGATCAGGGATAAAAGTTTAAGGGTCTTGGAAAATAAAGTAAATCTTTGGAGATGGTTTGCTTACACTAGCTGTGAACTGACCAGTATCAATGACAATATCTTCAAGAAATATTTCAAATCAAATGGAGGAAGACTTCTGATTGACAGAGTTTGCCAGATTGTTCATAATTCAGAAATTTCCAGGTTGGGATTGCCTTTCAAGATGCTGAAAGGGAGGTTTCAAGGGGTGTTTGTATCACTCACAGCAATACTGGAAACTAATCAGAAAAAAATCTGAAAAGTGTGTCTTATTAAAGCTTGAGTATTAGCCTGAGCTGCAAGCAGGTGACAGAAAGGTGAGCCTCTGGACTCCTCAAGATTCATTTAGAAAACAAAGTATGGAACAGAAATCTCTGACAGTAGGTTGAGATGGATGTTCTGAATAGATACCTTCATCTATACTCATATTTGTCCTCTCTGTACAGATCCAATTACTCAGGTTCATTCATAACTTCTGGTGCTGTCTGTGTGGTGTTTGCATGTTTTCTGTTACCACGTGGATTTCCTCTGGGTGTTCTGGTTTCTTCCCACATCCCAAAGACATGCTTCTAGGTTAACCTTGGCAACTGGAAGTTAACAACTAGTGTAGGTTAGTCAATGGGAGCAGCTGGACATATGTGAGAGAGAATAAGTTGCATGCACAACAGGAAGTATACACAACATTACACATATATAAAAATATACACACACACACGCACGCAAGCACGCATGCACGCACACACAATCTGTAGAGTAAAAGCTCTTGATCATTCAAGACAGCATGGTCAGACGAAAACTCCTCCTCACCACTTGGAAAGTTATGTCTTCCCTTGTCAATTCTAACATTTGTTGGTGCTGTCTCCATCTTGGGTTGTGGCAAGTGATCAGAAGGACTGGATAGGCAGCTGGTGGAACTTTTAGAATCATGGCTAAATTTTTTATGATTATACAGAAAAGACTGAGACCCAATGCATGTTTGGCAGCTCAGAAATATACCAGCTCACAGGAGCTCAGCCAATGAAATGCTGAAAGACCAAAGCTGTGCCATGAGCAAAGAGACAAGGAGAGTGGTTGCACCTGCTGTGAAAATAGGAGATTGTTTAAAGTTAAAAGCTGCAGACAAAGGAACAAGATGAAGGGAGAGAGAGAGAGAGCAGTATTTTTGCAGAAATCTCTGATCACTGAAAGGTGTTCATTGTAAAATACTGTATTTAACATAGCATCTTCTTAAAATGCAACTTAATGCTATAATTTAGTAATTGGGCTTCAAACCACTGTGATGTTGAAAATTCTTTACTATTTAAAAACATATTGCATGTTCCTTAAGAGCCACAGTTAGACACATAAGAATGAATTGTGACCCATTCACTCTAGTTATGCTGCAGAGATTCACACCTTGATGATAGTATTGGAAATGGTTGGTCAATTTGGATATTCCTATTTTCTCTTGTTATTTAATTATTTATTATAGATATTGACCCCACTGTGTACTGTGATTCACTGTATGAATATAATTTTTTCTGAGATAGTCCAAGTAACCATTCTTGTACACAGCTGTAAATAAATTTCAAAAATATGCCTCACATTATCACATCCTGCTTCTTTACTTACCCTTCCAATCTAAGTGTAGGTGTTCTACAAAATGCACATTTTTGGAAATTTTTCCTTTATCTTCATTGCTTGATTAAGATGTCTGTATTAAGAAGCACAAACACGCTTAGAAAAATAGATTTTGATACTAGAAATTCTTATGAATCAGCCTTCCAAATGGGTAAAGGAATAAAACATACTAGGTTAGAAATTCTATCACAAAATAACAGTTTTATGCATCACCCAATTGAATTTAACCTGAAAATCTTATAATGGCACAGCATGAGACCATTCAGCCCACAGGTTCCACTCTTATGTGAACAATCCTATTAGTCCTTATTTCATGCAAAACATTCCCTCCCACACATGCCCATCAATTCCCCTTTGATTCTTTTTTACAATTTACGGTAGCCAGTTAATCTACCAGCATGTCTGAGGTGTGGAAGGAAACTGGGTCACTCAGAGGAAACCAGTGTGGTTATGGAGAGAACGTGCAAACTTCATACAGGCAGGGTCTGAGGTCAGAATTGAACATAGGCCCCCGGAGCAATGCGAGAGCCATACTAACTGCTGCACCACTGTGCCACACTCTGGACGCAGAGCACGCATTGAGAAACAGCATTGTTGTTTTGTGTATGACGCCTTGCACATGGAGGCCACCAGGTGTACAACAGTGCCATCAATCACGGTTGTCTTTGTTGTTGGGATATTCCAGCATCCATACAGGCTTAAGGAATAACGTGGGCATTGAATGCAGCAGTGGGTCTTTACCAGAGAGTAAAAGACTGCTGAACTGCATTTAATGGGCCTGTGCCTATCTTAGTTGTTGTCAGTAGAACATTAGAAAGAGGAGCATTGCCCTAACATTCCATAGATCATGGCTGACTTCATCTTTGACCTTGGCTTAACTTTCTTTCCAATTCCCCCAAAAAATGAGGAACTCAATAGTGAACTAATGATGTGATTCATCCTGGATATTTCCACTGCTTTCCATTTAACGGGTAAGTCCCTCTTTTATGCAGATCCAGAAGCCCCTGATGAAGCAATCCTGTCATGGATGTCCACTTCTGATAACACATTATTCCAATGGCCATCTTTGCCTCCATCATTCAAAGGCAAATCTGTTCTGAAGTGGACGGACTGTGTGACTTTGGCAGTGAGGCATGGTTTCTGAGTGAATTTCACAAAACCCAGGATTCTCAGGAGTTTACAGAACACTCCTGGACTCAATGGCGAGTTCAGCACATCCCATACTTCCTCACCACAGTGTGCAGGGCGGAAGTCTGGCACGCATTGATACTGCTGATCCCTGTGGTTTATGGAATTACATGCAACTTTCCAGCTCACTAATATTGCAGTATCACAGAACAGAAACATTGAACTACTCTAGTAAAATAAAAGCAAAGACAAGATGAAAAACTGCAATTCCATTAAATAATTTTATTTTACTCATTAAATTAACACAAATTAATTTAGACACAATCATCTGTTTACAGAACTTCCTCTAATTAGCTATAGTATGAGTACACTTGATACACACAGGCATTCTAACCCACAGACTTTACTTCAACTGGGCCTTGGTTGTGAAGGATTCATGGCCTGACCAGTTTTAGCAGTCAAGCCTCATTTCAGTTTTAAATATCCTGGCGAAGTATGCAGGAGCATAACTTGGCAGGTTAATACTTCTGGTGGTCTGAGAAAATGATGTACCTGCTGGGAGGTTGCCAAGTTTTACTAGTGAGGAGAAAGGACTTTAAGGCCAGGGAGACCCAAGAATTCCAGCTGGGATTCAGGAGAGCATTCCTACTCAGTTTGTGATGATTTTATCAACAAGTAATAACATTTTTTAAACTCGACTTTTTCTGGCCGCACCTCGACCCCAGTCTTGCTTCACTTACTAGGGTTGGCTTGCTGAATGGAAAGTTAAATTGTTGGTTAAGTTCGGTCCCTACCAAGCACTGCTTACACTAAAGGCAGCTGAGTTCAAATGCCAGCACGATCCCTCTCACTGAAGAACTTTGGATACATCACCATTTAACGTGCTGAGAGTTAGGATATGGATAAATTGGTGGGAGTAAGGCTGGAGGTATTCATTTCACAAAGATATTAGCTAAATGAAATTGTAATGGTTCAAGTACTTCAGTCAGGGAGGAAGATATACAAAAAAAAAGAGAAGAATGTTGAGAGAGAGCATTTATTAACTTAAAGGCTTCAGCAGCTTTTTTTTAGCAGAGTTCTGAAAGCAAAGCCTGGTATCTGGAGAATGATTCCTCTGGAGAATGAAAATCAACACGCCTTCAACTTTGAGCTGCAGGTAATGGAAAGGAACACTCTGGTCACAATAAATCTGACAGATAATACAGGGGAGTCAATTTGGTAATTGCCAGCAAGGTGACCTTTTCAGAATTGGTTGTCAAAAGAAGGCCACACAGAGATCAAGGCCACTCCCAGAGTGAGTCATCCAACCCCCTCTGCCTCCCCCCACAGCATGTGCCACTCATCCTCTCCATGGTCTATATCAGATTATCAATTGCCCCCTTTGTTACCCCTCCACCACCAAACTTGGCAGCTGTGGCCACACCAGGTGAGGCATACGGCACAGCCCTGATCACCCGAACCCACCGCCCGGAAAACCTTAGATGGGAGCCAGGTTGATGACAGAGGTGGATGGAGAGCCTGAATTTTCGGGGGCAGGCAGAGTGAACAAGGCAGAAGGATGTGATTGAAAGGGAGGGAGCTGAGAGGAAGAGTGTAGCTAAAGGGAAAGATGCTGATGGGGGGGGGGGGGGAGTGAGGACGAAGAAGCTGAGAGGGAGCGTGTAAAGGAAAGGAGACACAAGAGACTGCAGATGCTGGAATCTGGAGCAACAAACAATCTGCCAGAGGAACTCAGCGGGTCGAGCAGCATCTGTGGGAGGTAAGGAACTGTCAACGTTTCAGGTCAAAACTCTGCACCGACAGGGTCCTGATGTAAGATTTTGATCCGAAACGTTGACATTTCCTTTCCTTGCACAGATGCTGCTCGACCCGCTGAGTTCCTCTGGCAGATTGTTTGTTGTGAAGGAAGAGAGTTAGCTAAGGAGGAAAGTGCTAAGAGGGGTTAGTGAGGAGGGTGGGGCAGAGGGGTGTAAATGAGGAGGAGGAAGCTGAATGAGTAACGGGGTTATGAAGGAGGGAATGGTTTAGGATAGGGAGGGCAAGCAAGCATGGAGAATGAGGGCATGGATGTACATGTAGGTTTGCACCCACTTGTGCAAGTGGTCAGAGTGCATTTAAGTATGTATATGTGGTGGGCTTGTGTGCATCTGTGTACCTGCACATATCTACATATATGTACTTGTTAAGTCACCGCAGGGTCTGTTCTCTTGGCTGCCAATGAGGCATCTTATTCATCTCCCTTAGTGCCCTTCCACGCCTCAACTCTATCCTCCTCACTTAGCCACCCCACTTTGAAAGAATTCACACACAGGCATCTACTGCTCCTTAGAACTGGAGTAGGAGCAAGTCATTGACTAAGAAGAAGAAAATAATGTTAACCTGTATGTTGCTGTTTATTTTAATTTAACAGAAAGATAGTAGGCAAAAGCTCTTTGGTTATTTCTCAACTATTGGAAGATTGTTATACCATAATTAAGAGACAGCATGAAATGAGTACAACAAATTACTTGATGTGCTTCAACTTATCAATGAACTGTATTAACAGCACTGTATGTGGGAAAACATAATATTTCGGAATGCTAAAGCTCTTTGTAATCCATCTCACTAGCCTCATTTTTAGAAAAAAATCTCAGTTGCTCCACTGATTTACTGACATAATCTCAATGCTGTGGATACCAGTTCCACTACCTCCCATGCAATCTATTCTATACATTCTGCTCCTATGTAGTTAAGCCTGAGATTTCTGTTTATTTGCCTTCTGCTGAAGTTGTCCATTTCCCTCATGTCAAATATATATTTGAGGTCTCAAATTATCAATAGCTTTTATAGTATTTTTCAAGTTTCACCAAATATAAAATTTCAAACAAATCAGAAGGAACTTGAATTCAACAGATGGCATTCAAAAGACACAAAGCAGTATAACTTTTACTATCAATAAATATCAGATCAGATTTATTACATACCCTACCCAAAGAATATAAGTCAAGCTACAAATCCTAGAATTGCACTGAAAATCCTTTCAATTCTTCATACATGGTTATGTGACTGTAGTATTTTACAATTTCTTTCACATCTTAAAATTCTTCACTGTTTCTATACAACATTGTGAATTCATTCAGTTATGAACAAACCAAACTTTTGGAGATCTTCCACCATTTTGTCTTCGCAAGTTGGACTTTATCAAAGAACAAACCATCGGACGTGGAGTAAGAGAGAATTTCCTTTGATATTTCAGCAGACTTTGCAAAAACAGATCCGGGACATAGGCCACTCTCGCAGACTATCTGCATTAATCATAAATTAATTATTAAACTTTATGTTGCTCTTAATGATATGAAAACCAATGTACATTCAGTTCAACATTTTCCAATATATATTTCAACATGATACTAGGTTAAAAATATACAATTATGGATTCCTAATCTCACTTTACAAACTGGGTATCAGCTTGAAAGTAGAATTTAACATTTCTCTCACATCAATCTTTATACTCAATTAAGACATGTTAAGGTAGCAAAGATTTATCCACTTTGTGCAGCCATTGGAGGTGCACTGAGCACCTTGGGCACAGTGGAGAGTGAGAGATATACTGCAGAAACAGGCCCTTTGGCCCACCATGTCCCTGGTGACCATCAAGTATCCATCAGTAAACTAATCTTGGTGGGGCCAACCATGTTAATCTGTTTATCCCATCTCCACTGACCAATCCAACTGCAGAATCCACATCATCTGATAAAGGACTTTCAAACAAGCAGGCCGAGAGCACCTGTAGATGGGTGGAGTTCATTATCCTGCAAGATAATTGTAATTAAAAGCCCTCTTCCTCATTATCAGGTGGCTCCCATTGTATAATTTAAATCATTCTCATTTCTACAAATTGCTTGGGATTGATTTCCAAGCATGAGATATAAATTGAATTACCATCTGCTCTGACCAACAAATCTCAATATGTATTTTCTATTCTCCGCACCATCCCTTCAGCGTGGAACTTACAATCAATGGCAAAGTATGGGCATTAAGGACTCCATTCCTACAACCCACTGAGATACCTGCAAACCTCTATTTTAGTCTCCAAAGATAATACTTTCAGCTGTTAAAACCAAGTCTTCCAGCTTCCAGCCCAGTCCCGACAGCCCCACCAACCTTAGCCTGGTCCTCACCACCGTGCAGCAGCCCATTGCAACTCCCTTTCCCCACCAGCCCCTTTGGTGATCTGACTGGACCAGATCCCACCCAAATGAGACAGCAATTCTCCCTACCAAAGAACATAGAATATAGAACAGTTCAGTGCTGAAACAGGCCCTTCAGCCCATCATGTCTGCACTGACCATGATGTCAATCTAAGCCAATCCCATCTGCCTGCACATGGTTCCTGCCTGTTCATATGTCTGTCTAAATGCCTCAGATTTTGTTATTGTATCTGCTTCTACCACCTCCCCTGTAAGGGTGTTCCAGGCACCTACCACCTACAAACTAGCCTCAGACATCTCCTTTAAACTTTTGCCCTCTCATCTTAAACCTCTGCCCTCTAGTATTTGACATTTCCATCCTGGAAAAAAAGACTCTCACTGTCTACCTTATCTATGCCTCTCATAATTTTCCATATCTCTATCGGGTCACCTTTCAGCCTCCAACATTCCAGGGAAGACAATCCAAGTTTGTCCAATGTCTCCTTATAGCTAACGCACTCCAATCCAGGCAACATCCTGATAAACCTCTTCTGCACCCTCTCCAAAGCCTTCACACCCTTCATGGAATGTGGTGCACTAACAACCCACCTTGCAGACATCATAGATCACATGAGACCCATTCTGCAGCACTCAATACTCTGGGTCTCATGCACTGCAGAACTTTATCCTGGAGGACTCTCAAGTAAAATCTTTGTTAGCCTGCTGTGCACTGTCCTGTAAACATGCACATCATGGCACCCTACAATTTGTCAGCCACTATGTAAATATGTGGCATTATGAAGCACTATTTTTATACTGAACTGATGAACTTGAGGTGAATTTCAGTTCACAATTATGAGCAGGAACGTTCTATCAATGGAATATTTTGTATTTAGTAAGAGCTTTACTAAAAATGTAAAGCTTTTAGTGTCCTGTGTCTGTATTTTAAAAATCCATTCATAAGCTATTAAACCCATTAGGTGTCACTTTTCGAATGTTTTTCCATGCCTCTGCTCTTAACCTTCACCTGTTATTCCCCTTACATTGGGAGCTTCCTTACTGATGTTTCTTCCTGACCGTATCAACTCCAGCAAAATATTTCAGCCAATCTTTATTTCTCTCTCCTCTCTTAAAGGGCAAACTTGGCCATTATGTTTTTCCCTCAAGAGATTTTATTTCCATTTTCAAGAAGGTAAATCTGACTGTGTGAATGAAACACGTGGAAAGGAAGTGAAGCTTTTTCTTTCAATGGCATACAGACACCAACATTCAGGGCAGCCAATGACAACTGAAAAACTGCAGATGCTGGACATCTGAAGCAAAAACAGAAAATGCTGGAAACACTCAGCAGGTCAGGCAGTATCTGTGGAAAGAGAAACAGCTAATGTTTTAGGTTGAAGTGTTTTCATCAGAACTGGGATGGAGAGAAAATGTTAGTATGAAGTTGCAGAGAGAGTGAGGAACAGATGGATAAGACGAAGGGAATATCTCTGATAGGATGAGGCCAGGGTTATTCATCAATGAGGTCATCTTATAGATAGGTAAATGGGAGCTGTTAGGGAGAGAGAATATAGTCTTATGTTCATAAAAGTTATGGAATGAGGGCATTTAGAGAGTGAGAACATAGCCAAAGGATTGTAAAAGTTGCAATATGCAGGGCTGTGGGACATGCCCAGTAGGTTAAGTTGAGCTAATAGAGAGAGCAAACCTGAGCTGATATCACAGAACCTGACCCGTTCTGGTACAGACATGGAAAGCAAGTGATCTGAAGTTGTAGAACTTGATATTGAATCCCGAAGGCCGCAATGTGCCTGAAAGGAAGATGATATGTTCCTCAAGCTTATGTTAGGCCTTGTGATAACAGTGCAAGAGGTCTCCAACAGATAGGTCACAGAGGGATGAAGAATTAAAGTGACAGGCAACAGGAAGATCCGAGTCAACCTCATAGGCTGAAAGCAGGTCTTCTGCAAAGTGGTCAACCAAACTGTGTTTGATTTCTCCAATGCAGAGAAGACCACATTATGAACACTGAATGCAGTGCACTGGAACGAAAGAAATGCAAGTGAATCACTGCTTCACCTGGAAAGACTATTTGGGCCCTAGCTGGTGGGAAGGAAAGATATGGAAGGATGGGTTTTGCATCTCCTGCTGTTGCACTGTAAAGTGTCATGAGAAAGGGAGTGGTTGGTAGAGATGAAAGAGTAAACCAGGAAGTCATAGAAGGTATGGTTGCTTCAGACTGTTGAAAGGGGAGAGGAGGAGAACATGTGTCTGGAGGTGAAATCTTATTCAAGATGGTAGAGATTGTGAAGGATTATTTGTTGAAGCTGAGTTATTCTCGTGGTCTTTGTGGAGCATCGGCACTCAGTTCAGGTGGGTGAACGAGCTTGCTGTTGCCTGCCACTCTAATTCTCCAGCCCATTGCACTCTGACATAATGGTCTGTGACCTCCTGCACCAAGTGTTTTCCCAACATTTTCTGTTTTTACTTCAACCAAGCAGTTGATATTAGCACAAATATGTCCCTTTTCCAAGGTTTTATGTGTTCTTCAATCTGTAGACTAACTACAGGTCATACAAATAACTCCCTGGGATTCATTCAGCCACTTCAGATTCATTTAAGACTTTTCTTATTTTAATAAATTAAAAAGTGATTAGCTTTTGGGCATCACTGGTAAGGGCAACATTTATTGCCCATCAACATGTGATGGTGAGCTTCCTCTTGCACTGCTGCAAAACTTCTGGTGAAGCTGATCACACAGTACTGGTGGTAGGGGTTTAAACCCCGTGATGATGAAGGGATGACAGTATATTTCTGTGTTTTACTCTGTTCACTTCTGTCAGTGAAAAGTTAGACGTGAGTGTAAAGTAGGGAATCATCACATATGCAAAATTCAACCCTCTGAATTCAATCATTTGATTTGCCTGGGCTACAAAATGTATCAGTTAAAACCACTCCATTGTCAGATGTTTTACTTTGAAAAATAAACAATTATTTGTCAGCTATAATTTAATATTGTTATGCAATGGGTGACATCATATGGTTTACTCTGTTGGAGAAGCCTTTCTAACAGGTCAGTGCTTTAATGATGTGACTCCATCCACTCAGCACTCTGGATGAGTTAAGCAGTCTACTGGGAAAGCAAGACTGTTAAATTCACCTTTTGGTGAAATACAAGCTTGTTCATGCTAAACCTCCTCACACACACCACGTTTAAACTTAAATTCCTGATCTTGCTTATAACTGCTGACTTTCCATTTCCACGATCAGGATAAGGAGTTGAGGATAATTTACGATTCTGTGCTCCCAGCGGAGAAGATGGTCAGGAAATGCAGGCAATGCACACGCGAGTATCCAATTGTAACGTTACCCCCAGAGGCAGACATAGCGCATAAGAAGAACACCATGACAACAGAAGAATCTATCACCAACAGTCAGAACTGTACAGGGAGTTCAGTTGCCGTTTGTTCTCAATGTTGCTTTGTGACAGATTCTGATAGTGAGAACGCAAGCTTATTTTTAAAAAAGCTTGCTACAGCAAACATGTCAAATAATCACTTATGTTTATTTGTTTGTTTCTGGGATGCGAACATCATTGGCAACACCTGGATTTATTTTCTGTCCCTAATTTCTGCTAAATTGAGCAAGGCAGTTTGGAGTAAACACATTCTTGGTTCTGAAGTCAGAGCATAACAGAGCAGTTGAGGATGGGAGATTCCCTTCAGAGAGTATCATAGTGTCATAGGGATGTGGAAATAAGCCCCTTGGCCCATTGAGTGTGCACTGACCAGGCAACATCTATTTACATTAACTCTACACTAATCCCGTTTCATTCTCCTTGCATTCCCATCAACTGCCCCCAGATTCTACTACATCTGCACACCAGGGGCAATTTACAGTGACCAATTAGCTTACCAACCCACACACCTTTGGGATGTGGGAGGAAACCGAAGCACCTGAAGGAAAACCACACAGTCGCAGCAAGATTGTGCAAACTCCATGCAGAGAGCATCAGAGGTCAGGATTGAACTTGGGTTGCTGGAGCTGTGAGGCGGCAGCTCTGCAAGTTGTGCCACTCTGTTCTCCTTCTCTGATGGACACGAGTGAATTAGGTGGGTTTTCCTGACAATCCAATGGGACCATTGCTGAGACAAACTTTTAAAATTCAAATAAACACAAAGTGCTGGAAATACACTGCAAGTCAGGCAGCATCTGCAGAGAAAGAAAAACAGAGTTAATGTTTCAGGGCAATTACTGTTCACCAGAATGGGAAAAGTGAGAAAACAAGTGTGTTGTAAGTTACAGAGAGGGGGAGGCATAGAGAGAACAAAGGAGGTGGAGACTAAGGTTGTCCAGGTGATACAGCCATCAAATTAAGCGAAGAATGAGAGCTGGGGAGAGTGAGAATAAAGAAAGGGCATGCTGGTAAAAATGAGAGGGAGAACACAGCAGCTGCTAGGAATATGAAACCAAAGAGAATGCTGGAAATACTCAGCAGATTAGTCAACATCTGCAGAGAGAGACAACCCGAGTTGAAGTGGATGACCTAACAACAGAACTGGCCATTTCCGACACAAACAGGAAAATTGGCTTTCTGAAGTAATCTACGGAAAGGTTTTCAAACTAAAAATTAACAAAGTTACGTTGATAGTTGTCGAGACTATAGGGAGCATAAAAAGGTTGTCTTGGAATTCTGACCAGGCCAGCTTTCCCAAAAATGCATTAGGCCCCTTTTTTGTATATTTGGGAGTCAAATTCTTCTTCATGCCTGCTAAATTGGCTGATCCGTTTTTTGGTTGGATGTTTAACTGTGACCTGGAGGTGCTGCATATTGGTCCATAAATACTGGGCCTAATTTATCTCCATAAAACTAGCACAGCCAGGTTCATATTATTCCTCTTTATATGACAAAGATACTGTAGAAACTTGCCCTTTGTTGCATGTACTGCATGCCTGATGTAGCAAAGTAAACATGTTGACTGCCCTGTTTCAAATGTTTCCACTGAATCTTATCTTATAAAAAAGTTCATATTTCATATTTATCATATTTCCTTACAGCAAAAGGAGACCATTCAGCCCTTTGAGGCTAAGCTAGCTCTCAGAGCAATCTCATCAATCCTATACTCCCACTTATTTGCCTGTCTTATTCTCTCTCACATGCCGTTACTCCCTCCCCTCCTCACTACCCACCTACACTAGGTCTAAATTTTTTTGGTAGCCAATTAACCTAATAACCAGCAAGTCTTAGGGATGTGGAAGGAAAGTGGATCAGCTGGGGGAAACACACACGAGAATGAATGTGGTTATAGACAAACTCCATACAAACAGGATTGAGCCTAGGTCGCAGGAGCTGACAGGCTGTGTGCTTGCCGTGCTTGCAATAAATTATATGCCTACCCCCACCTCCCCCCTCAGTTCTTTAGAAAGTTCCTGAAGAAATGAAACATCTTGAAAAGGTTGCCTCGTGGAATTATTATATCTGTTACTCCAGCTGTGTGGACTACTTCAGCAGGATTTTCTTACATAATGATCCATCAAGTGAGAAATGCCACTCATATTATCAAGTCCATCCCCACCACAATTCATTTGCAGATTGAATATCTATACATCATATGGATTTTTCCTCATTTCCTTAAATGCAGTAGCATACCCATTCACTGAATATACCATGGGAAAATGCTGTAGGAGGAAAACTTCCAGATTCCCAAAAGTATTGTGCAAAGTTCAGAACATCAATACATCCTTACATCTGTACAATCCAAGGTACTGTCCAATCTTTCAGTAGTACAACAACACTGGTGCTTATGGAATGCTTCATCATTTCCTCATTCTAGAGCCTTCTCCTGACAGCCCAGCCAAAATCAGAAGCTTACAGAACTATTTTATATATACTTGTGTGTACTAATTGCAAACAGCATATATCGGACATTATAAATGTGTTATGGCTTTGCATGGAGCTTTCTGAAATATCTGTATCATAACATTTTAATCTGTTCTATTCTTTAGATATTATCTTCCTTAGAAAGAGGACATTGACACAGGGGTATGCAGACACACAACGGATCAGTGCAAATGTTAGTTGAAGGGAAAGATATCTGACAAAAAAGTTTGTGTAGTTTTTGTACTTTGGGCGCTCTTTAAAATTGCAAACTGTTACAAAATGCTGACTGATGGAAGATGATTCAGGGTGGTTTTTTTATTTGGCAATTTTTCTCTTAAGTTCCAACTTGGGTGTAATTTTCATTCACATGACCATGGAGAAAAAAAATCATATGCAGGGTAGAAATTCACTCTCTGCTACCTGCTGCAGATTGTACACAACTTCCAAAAATGCTCATTTTATTGAAGTCTGTATTGAGGAAGCACAGATAACCCATTGCTGACACTGCATTGTGCACTTTGTGTATGGGGCTGTGGATGCTTTTCAACCAGGCTTTCAGATGATGTGTGTGTGGGTTGGAGTAAGGGGAGTGGTGGGGGAGGATTGTGGGGACTGCAGGAAACTGAGCAATTTAAAGATTTTGCTCCAAAATATGTAGAAACTTATAATTTTGGTAATGCTTGTAAAGGAGAGAGCTGCACATGGGCTTTCCTCAATTTGTTGAAAGCCTGAAGAATTCACTTCCCTTGGAAAGTGGGTGTCCTGTCTTAGATGGATTTCATTTAACTGCCTTAGTTCCTGTTTTAAACCATCAAAAGGCACAACTGTTTTTGGTACTGCGTAACAATATGGCACATAGAAGTGTATAGTTCAGTGTACCAAATACACGCTTTTGGTATGTCATCTGAACTATCTAATACAATTGTGTGCAAGTTCAGAAGCATGAGCATTTAGTCTGAAAGTAAAACAAATTGTGGAGCTCTGCAGGACTTCAGCCAATTGTGCAAAAATTGCAAGAGAAAAGTGAACGTACTGTGATGTGAACACTTCACGTTGCAGCAATCAGCCAATGAAATATAATAAATTAAGTTGGGATTTGAAAAATCGTTCTCTACTTCTCAGCTAAATTTTTAAAAGGGCAGCCTCAGTCACTTTTGGTTCAGTTGGCATTTTCTTCCAAGTTATCTTAATTTCTTATAACAGAATCGCACACTGAGGTGCTGCGATAAATAATTCATGGGTCGGGCTCTTTGTTGCACATCCCCGATATTGCAAGCTGGAATGCTGACAGCTGTGTCTGGACAAACACTGGAGATTTGACATGACAAGCAACTAACAAGTTTCTTTTCGTTTGTTCTTTTGGAACACAATGCAGTGAGCGCAAAAGCTCAGAAATCAAAAAAAGGGTCCCTTTATTTTTGCACAAGTGTTTGCCACATTAGCTAATATCTGACCAGTAACCTCTGGTCATTTACCACCCTGCCCCACCCCCTCATGCTTCACACATGCCCGCGTCCTTCACGCCTGTCGACCGATCAATACGAACAATTCTTGGAGAAATACAATGTATCCATGGCAACAAAGCCACATATTCTCGATGGAAGCCAATGAGACCAGTAGTGAAATCTCAGGAGGGTTTCAGTCTTACAAAGCAAGACATATTTTGATATAGGAATGTCTACTCACAAAAAAGCAATAATATTTTTTTCACATCAGAACCTGCTGGGTACAAGTACATTACATTAAACAGACCTTTAATTTTGGGTGTTTGAATCATTATGATCGACTGACAATGCAAAATGAAAGATAACATTTTTAAAAGGGATGCACGCAAGTTCGTCATTCAAAACCACCCTCCAGTTTACAGTTATAGGAAAAGGATTAGAGGAATATGCACTGAAACTCGGCAGCAATGCAGCCATCAAACTCCCGAGGAATCTAGGTTGAGTGGAGTAGCTGAAAGATAATCCTGGTGCCATGAGTCCAATCTGGGTTTGGAGATGACCTCAGGGACCTGACATGGATTTCAAACTGCACCCTTCCACTGAAAATTAAATCTCAGCAGCTCTCTTGTGAGATGGATCAGGGGACTGTTCGCAGCTGCCCCTGTCAGAGCTGGCTGGAAGATTTGGAAACCTCTTAGCTCAGTTGACAGGCCTCAGAGAGAATGAATCAAAAAAAAATGATACATGAATTGGCATACAGGGACTACCCAAGAAACTTAAGAAAGCAAGTAAAGAAATGATCACACAGAAACCCCAAACTGAATACAGAATAGAAACTCAAAGGGAGAGTAAAACGAGGAATTGCATAAAGAGTTTTCCTTTAAAAAACATGAAGAATTATAGGTAAACATTCTCAGTGTGGAGTGTGTGTTGTACTTTAGTGCAGTCATCGGGACATGAAGATGTCAAGGTCCTCTCTGCTTCCACAGCCACACAACCTCATGTCATATTCGTCACTGTACATTTCCCACCTATCTTTCAATGACTTTCACCTGGACTGTCAGACTCTTCAAAGGCACATCCATCAGCCACATCCTTGGGTCCTTGGTGCTTTGCCAGGTCTGGGCTGCAGTCATGTGTGACCATGTTGACTGAAGCTGTAGAACAATAGAAAGAGAAAACTATGAAAGAGCACCAGTAACAAAATATTTAACATCTTTACCAGGGGTAATCTTAACTCTGAACAACATGGATTGATGTGTTGAGTTATTTTAAAGAAAAATAAAAGTTGGAGCTGAAGCAAATATTGGTATACAATTAACACATTCCAACATTAACAGAAGAAAATCTGTGTAAATACTATCATAATTCTCACAGATGAGAAGTTATATGATACTCAAGAATGGTGCTTAAAATGTTGTCATTGCTTTTATCTTGCTTATTGCTTACTGAATGTGACCGTACATTTGATTGAATTTGTTGAAGATGCCCCATACACCCACATCTGAAATGTGACAAAATAGGGATATTTAAAGTTCAACCTGCAATTGATTAAAAATTGCATTGAGATTCTGAACCAAAAAATGAAAAGCAAGGCTGCTGTATTATGAAAAGAGATAACCAATCATAGTTTGGAATCTTTTATGCAGCTCATATGGGTAATTGGTGTAAATAATTCACCTCATACTCGAAGGAAGGAATTACTGTGATCAATTTGTGCAGTCAAATGATACAAAAATTGCTTTTGAATGCAGTTGTGACACTGCTGCCCACAGGAATCAGTGCAATTCTATCCTTCAATTCTCTTTCCATACACACTACAGGGAATGGCATAGAGTGTATGTCATGAGGTGTGTAAGACCTATCCACATTAAAACGAGCCACTCGTGTTTCATGAGCATCTCAGTGCAGGTACTTACAGATGAATATTAATTTAAGAGAAAAACAGTCCAATGGCTAGGAAAATCTGGTGCTACAGTTTTTAATCTCCACTACGTTACAAAATATGAATCATTTTCCCATGCTCTCTCACTAATTCTGAACCAAAATGCCATATCAGTTGTGGAGCAGAGGAGTGTGATTCTCCACATTGTGACAAAGGTGGGTAGATTAGAGTTATACCACAAAGTTGAGTCAGAGAGCAGTGGACTCTGCTCTATAAGAGTGGCAGAAACTGAAGCGTTCCATTCTCCCAGGCTGATAACAATTCATCTCAGCACAACAAATCACTGGCGGGGGAATGAGTCCTCTGAAAAGAAAGCTAAAAGATATAATACCAGGAAGTTGGAAACAGTTCGAATAAAGGATCAAGGACTGAAGGAAATGTATGATTTTTATGAATAGAAGTATGAGATTAATAAACTATAAATTATTAAGACGAAACAAAAATATAACATGTGAATATAAAACCGATACAATGAAGGCCAACTGTGTCCGTCGAATACCAGCTGTGTCCGTCAATTACCAATCCTATTACCAATCAACTTGGGAGCATTTACTGTGGGTGAGAAAAGTGGGAAGTGAAGCAAGCCAAAGAGAGGGAAGCAGTGAGAGGGCACAAATTAATCTTGGGTAAGTCTTAAAACTTTAAGCTCGGCCTGGCATACCCAGAAATACCACAAAGCTTGGTACTATGGGGGAATATATTGGTGCTGATGCTGCTTTGATCCAAGATGATGATTGGAAGAAATCATCTGAAACTCTAGACTTCCGTAATCACCTTCCAGTGGAATGTAATTGAATTAAACTGGAGAATTGAACAATGCAGGAGGATTTCTAGTTTGTCATTTATGGTGAAGTTGTTAGCAGGTTCTTCATATTCACATTTAGAACTCTACTGCCAAAGAAGGAAATGACAGAAAGCTTCTCAGGATGTGGGTGCTAATAGTATCAGTTCTGGCAAGATCTGGACCACTGCTCATGCTGAATCCACATGTTATTCCTTGCCACATGGGCTTTTTATGGTGCTATTGGCCCAAACATCCCGTATTCCCTCACTGATATTGCTGCCCTGTGAAGTGGAGCTGTCTACAAGCAGCAAATAGGCCTCAGGCAGTGGACCCTCCAACCCTGTCCTTGTACCAGTTGGTGGCCTTTTGACAGCTTGCAGCTACAAAAATCTTTTTAACTGTTTTTAAATGTCGCTGACGAAAACAGACATTTAAAATAGTTAAATAGATTGAAGTAATTTAAAATTATTCCAAGATGTTTAAAAAGTACATAAAACACTACACTTACCTTGAGAATACAAGTTGATAACCCCATTCAATTACATACAGTAGCTATGGTTGGTGCAAAGCTGAGGGGCCAGATATGAAGTGCAACCAAACCTTGGCTCAGCTTGCCCGAGCTCTGCCCCTGGTCTCAGTGCTGAGTTCAGCAGCACAGGTTAGATGCCTAACTGCTACACTACAAATCACAGGTATGGAAATAAGGAAACAATTGACCCTTGCACTTCAATTGGTGTTAATATTTCATATCAAGGTATGACAAATTTATGAAAATATTTCATTTTTAGATCACATTTTATTTCAACCATGACTACAAAGTGTGTACTGTATCAGCAGAATAGCCCGTCACCAACATCATGTGATACCCTTGCTGTCTTTTTCATAAGAGTGGCCTGCAATGCACAATGTTGGTTATTGGCAGTTAGTATTTGGAAATCTTGAATGGGCTGCAGGGGAGAAAGGCTCCCTGCCACCAGCATGATCCCCTTTCAATTAATTCTGGAAACAGATTTAAATCCCAGGACTTTGCACCAATTAATTAATGGACAAAATGTAGCTAAACATCACATAAGCACAAATACTGGACATTCAGAATGTTGGAAAGGCATCACTCTATTCATGGCAAAAATGACCAAAACAAAATGAGGACTAATAGGACCGCAATAAAAGATGATTGATTATTTAACTAAGGTGAGCAATGCGGAAATTCTGTTCAGATGGACGCTGTTTATATAATGACATTCAGAAAGTGATAGTATTAGACTGTGCATTC
Organism: Pristis pectinata; assembly: GCF_009764475.1. Classification (NCBI taxonomy): domain Eukaryota; kingdom Metazoa; phylum Chordata; class Chondrichthyes; order Rhinopristiformes; family Pristidae; genus Pristis; species Pristis pectinata. Next base: position 15,549,270 of record NC_067432.1, read on the forward strand.
TATAGATAGCCTCCCTTGACAAGAGCTTTTTCCCATTCCTTCCTGCACTCTCTCTCTCTCTCTCTCTCTCTCTCTCTCTCTCTCTCTCTCTCTATGTATCTCTCTCTCTCTCTCTCTCTCTCTCAATCCTCTCATATGCAGAGGCACAGATGTGGAACTGAAAGCTAAAAACCTCACTTTTAAATGATCAGTTACCATTACATTGACAAGGAAACAGAGTTTGTTTCACAGAGTTGACATTAATGGTGACAAATTACACTACAGTGAATTAAAAAGAATCTGCACAAGGAAAACAATGCATTTGATCTCTGTAGAGTCAATTTTAGAAAAGACCCACTATACAAGGGTATATTAAAATGCAGACAAACAACTAATCAAATCCCTTCAGTTATTTAAAGAAATAATTCCAAAATAATGTAACTGCAAAGGTATGGAATAAAAATCTACTAATTATTGCATGGCATTCCAAATTAATGACTTCCAACCTGGGGGGAGCTGCAATATCAAGCTCCATATTTTGCAGAGAAATCCAGAGGGCAGTCTGAAGGTTGGCTAGAAGCTACCAGGATGAGAAACCCCAGCTGAGCATGCAGTACACTCCTGACATAGATTCCACTAAGTGTGTCACTATCTATTGGTGGTCAGGTGAGTCTATTATGTCAGTACATAGGAATTCTGAAAAGCCAATCCCTACTGAAAAAGAAAACATAAAAAACAATTCTTCAGAGATTAGCACATCTGTGATTAAATTGTCCAGAAGGAAAGAAATTTTAAACAATCTTTCGGTGTTGCACTGTGTTGTATTTTACACAGTAATATTCTCCGTGCTGTTGTTCTGTGACAGATGTGAGTTGGCTTGATATGAAACTGAAGTAAATGAAAAACAACTCAAATATGCCAATGTTTAGTTAAAGGAATTCTTTCCTTATCCAACAAGTGAGTCAAAATACAATTAATCACATCTAGGCACTTCCATGCATCAGTTCATCATCTGCACAGAAACAGTTTGGCAAACTTTGTAAGAATTGCAGAAGTACAAAATGAGTTTATCAAAAAATGCTATTGTTTAGTTCATATAAACATTCCACCACATGTATTTTAGGCCCTTAAGCTCTCACAAACTTCACTGATTTCCATTGATAAGGGAAGGCTGCAAAACAACAGAGCCTGGAGAGGAGGGGTGAATCACCAACAACAACTGCAGGATTTGCCTGTTAAACATCACAAAGCAATCGTTAGTTTTACAGTATGATGTGGCAAAAGTTGAGAGCTTCACTGTAATCACAGAAGTCCAGCTCAATATTTCCAGATGATGAAAGGTAAGCAACCTGAAATACTAACTCTCTCTCCAGATGCTGTCAGAATTGTTGAGTATTCCCAGCATTTTCTGTTTTTAATTTTGATTTGAGATCCATGCTGACAAGATGACATATTGCAATGGATCAAAACTTCCCCATGATTAGTATTCTACATTCCAAGATAAAGACACCTGGAAGATTTGTTCCAATCTCTTAGCACTGTGATTTAGATTGTGAACAACCTTTGAAATGTTTTGTCAAGGGTTCAGTTAAATTGGCCACAGCAGTTACTCCAAACAATAAATATAACAAGGTACTTCTGAATCAGCATTCATACCTCTGAAATCTAACCATTGGTGAAAGGATTTAACTTCCTTTTGTCTAATTTAAATGCAGGTTTTAAGTTTGATGAAAGGAAGTTAAATTAAACACAGGTTAGGCCTCAGTTGGGCCACTCTGCCCATTTCTGACCACCACATTTTAGGAAGGATGCCAAGGCCATAATGAGTATGCACAGATTTACTGGAGTGAATCCAACAATGAGGGACTTGTTGTGTAGAGATTGGAGAAGCTGGATTGTTCTCCTTGACACGAAAGAAGTTAAAGGGAGATTTAATGGAGCTCTTCACTTATATGAAGGGCTTGACTGAGTACATAAGGAGAATTATTTTCTACTGGTAGGATTTGCAGATTTAAAAGTATTGACAAAAGAACCACTGACAGGATAAGAATTTTTTTAAACAATGCAAGTTACAGAGTTGCAGTGGGAAACAGGATAGGGTCAGATTCAAAAGTAGATTTCAAGAGAGAATTTTAGTTGAACTTGTAAATGAAAAGAAAATTTGCAGTCCAAGGGAGAAAGAGCAAGGGATGGAGACTTATTCAACAGACCTCTCAAATTATTGACACACGCATGAGGGACTGAATATTCTCCTCCTGCACAGTATGATTCTATGGTCCTGAATGAAGCTCAAAGAGATGGAATAAAGGACAATAAGAGGATGAATCTTTCCTGAAAATAAAAGATTGAAAAAGGCTCAAAGATCCACCATCAGAATTTGACAAGAATGGAAGTGGAGGGGATGAGGAAAAGGAGAGTAAAGGGGAAGAGAAGGATGCTCAGCTGTCTGAATGCTAGTGTTGCAATGGATCAAAACTTCCCCATGATTAGTGTTCTACATTTCAGAATAAAGACACCTGGAAGTTATCTTGCATAAGACTGGCTTGCTGTGTGCTATCCCAAGGCCCAAATTAGCTGCCCTTAGTGCAAACATAGAGCAAGCTCCCACAGACTGCAATGTGCTAATGACCAGATTGTCATGTTTGAAAATGTTGATTGATGGCCAAGTACTGGGTAGTACATCAGAGAGAACTCTGCTCTCTTCTTTAAAATAGTGCCTTAGGATCTTTTCCTTTACTTGAGAGAACAGATAGGGACACAGCTTAAGAAAGACATGTAGCAAGTCTACAGAACCAAAGTTACATATAAACAATGATCTCTTCTGACTGAGGCGCAATTGGGTACCCATGTCATTTCTGCCATCGGCAATTTGGTTGATGTCACCGTGCCATAGTGCAAATAAGAGTAGTTAATTCATTTCCCATTATCATTTCCAGCTATCAGTGCAGTTATCAATGCTAAAGTCTACTTCAAAAAAATTTAGACCGGTGTCCCATTCAATAAATTCAGCATTAAGAAGAGGAGGATATCCATAAAAGAGCATTATTACTACATGAAGCAATGAAAGATGCAAAATAGAAAACTATTATTTAACAAGTTCCATCTTTGTTTCTGTGCCTTCTCAGTTTTTGGATGGGACCTTAAATCAAGATCTTATTTACCTCAACAGGTGTACATATAGAAGTGCCCGTGGTAATTGATGCTACAGGAAACAATTTGCCCAATTGACAATTCTCTTATTAATTTTTAAAATTCAATTTACATCATATTAAAATCTTCCTTTTTTTTCAAAAAATACAAGTCCAACAGTCAAAGTGTTGGTAATAAATACAGCATCCAGATGCACACTTGTCCACAATTGACCATTACAACAGAAAGCAATTAAATATTGGAAGGGGTTTTGCATGTGGTCACAAATGTATTCCTTTGGCTCAGAGGAGGCAAATAATGAAGTATCAATGAAGATTTTCACCTAATTTCTTAAAATCTCATTCACATGCTGAATGTAAATTTATTGTAAGTTTATATTTCCAATATTCATGTTTATTATTGTTAGATGTTCCAATAAAATTGTCACTAGGGTGGTCCTGAGCTCATTTTTTTCTGAAAACCTAATACAGCAACCAGTTCACTTTCCTGTGAGATCAATCATTTCATTATAAAGTCCACACCTCATGGATTGTATCCTGTGCCATAATGATTCTATGAACCTATTAGCTTGCATCAAAGAACGTTGAAGGGCATCAAACTTTATTGTCATAAAACAAAAGAGAAGTCCAGAAACTAATGATGACATCGTAACAGGAATGCTGAGTATCAAGTTCCTCTCTCCACTATTTTAATGGATGTAGTAACCTCTTTTATTTTAAAATCTGCTAATCCCTCTGTGATAATAAGATATTTTTATTTATTCACTTTTATTTATTCAGGAGCAGCATTCATTGCTCATTCCTAATTGCCCTTGAGAAGGTGGTGATGAGCTAATTTCCTGAACTGCAGCAGCACAGTGGTTTGCGAGACCATTCCAGAGGGCACTTCAAAGTCAACTACATGTGCCCTGGAGTCATATTCAACCAGACTGAGTAAGGATGGCAGATTTCCTCCCCTGCAGGATGGCTGAATGTAATATTTTGTGGTCAGCGTTACTAGTTGTTCTGTTTTACCAAATTACAGATGATCATCTTAGTTTAAATTCCACTGTTGCCATGTGGGATTTGAACTCAGATCTCTGGATTATTAGTCCAGGCCTCTGAATGGCTAGTCTGGTAATGTAACCACTATGCCACTACTGCACCAAATTAGTTCACACTTTGTTAAAACCTTGCTGACCTAATATTGAATACTTGCTGTCAATCCAGTATTTGCTCCAAATAAATATTTAGAATAAACCAAATACTTTGTTCTAGTTGGTATGCACATCACTGTTGGGCTAAAAAACAGTAAAGAGCCAAAGGGCTGATAAACTGCAGGAAGAGGTTAGGGCTATTTTTGCAGGATTTCACACTGGCAACAGCTACCATTAGTTAGGGCATGCCTGCTGAGGGTTACTGAATTGTCTGCTACATGTCTAGGATGATGACAACCAGATGAAAGATAACATCCAAGGTACAATAACCTCACATCATTGCACTGAACCTATCAGCTTATGTTTTTTTAGAAGGAAGAATGGACCTCTTAGCTTTGATAGTTATAAAAATGTGGAGAAGATGAAATAATTTAGCCAGTCATAACTCCTTTAAATGAACAAATATCGCACAAGAAGTGCCATGGACATTTTTTTTCAGACGGAAATTAATGGCTTTTCTACTACTTAGATTTTTTTCATTGAAGGGAAGTGGTGAGATATTATAATTAAGTATTTTCCATGCAACAGCACTGGAGAAAATCTTACAGTCTTAATATGCTTAATCTGTAGTTTTCTCAATAAGCTTATTGTTGAAAAATTTACAGGAGTTAAAAGAAATTCCTGAGAACAACGAAAATCAAATTGGTGGAGAAACACTTTCTCACCATTCGACAAGGACTCTGCTCCGAGCTCACAGAAAAATCAAAGATTTGAGCAAATGATTAGGAGCGACCAAAGATGACTTATTGCTAGTCATTGCAATTTTATATTTCAAATTTCAGTCACCCCTCTTTTTTTTTCCTGAATTCTTTTATGGCAATAGTTTCTAAATATCCATCTCACCTCAAGGCACCTCTATTAATTTTGAATCTATTGGGCTCTTGAAAAGCTATTTCTGTGAATAAGCATTTTTCTAGATTTGATTTAACCAGTTTAACTCAAATTCTGTGGCAATATCTTCTGGATTTGGGATTTTTCTAAAAGACAGGTTCAAACAAGGTGGTCCAGGAAAGATGGACAGGACCCTGGGAGACTATAATGTACCCAGGGACATTGGAGGTGAGAAGTAGATGCAAGGGTCAAGGTTTGAATTTTTGAGGAGAGATGACAGATTTTAAGGACATGCGGGCTCTGTCAATGAAGGGAGAAACTTTAACAGGGTTAAATAGTGAGGGCTTTGGAAATCCAAAAAGGAGCTGATTGAGCAGCAAAGACATTAGAAATTTTTCCTTTTCTGGATATGTACAATCAACATCGGAAAATGGTCTCTATCACTACCAATGGTTAAAAAAGATTTGCTGTGACCTCAAATGTTCCTCTTGCAGACATGGACATCAGTCCTCTGGAAGGCATGATTTTACACACCAGTTATCAATGGGTTCTTGGGCATCATGTCCAAGTGAATGTAGCTATGCAAACTAAAATATTCATTCACCACATTTTTAAAAAATGTGGTGATAGCTTTGATGATAATCGGACAAGTGTGTCCCAGGGACCTTCTTCTTGGCTTACTGGCTCTTTAGGAATTTGGTAAGTGTTATGCTATATCTTTTCCTCACTGCTTCATTTATCAAAAATTAAGACCCTAATGTCACCATAGAAAAGGGACAGATAAATGGGGCAGAATGTCAATGGGATAACCCTTAATGGAACAATCCAAATATAGTTGCAAGTGGGTTTGGACCACAGCACAAAATTGAGTTCACCAGAACTGCCTGTCTTAGCTTAGAAATGTCCAGTGAGTGAAACTTCATCCAGGTTCAGGGGAAAGTATGCTTTGAGCCTAAAGCCAAGACATATTACTGGAGTAAATTAAAGGAAGCTTCTGTCTGAATCTGTGTCTAATATCCCTCTGCAGGAACAATGAACAAATGGATCATAGGAATAAGAGAAGGGCATTCAGACCCTCAAATGACATGAGCTGAATGAAATGTGCCCCTGAAGTACCCTCCTTCATCCTGAGTATTGGGAAACCTAGAGGATAGTAGGAGAGCACAAAGCAGGCCATTCAATCAAACTGGCTCATGTTTCATGTAAGCCTCCTCCAACCCTGCATCCTCTAAATTTACCAGCATAACTTTCTATTCCCTTTTTATCCTGGAGATATGTTCATGCAACTTATTGATAAAACCAGCTAATCTTGTTATGTGTATCACAGTCTGACCTCTTAGAGCTTAAAGTTTCTCCCAAGATCTCCAATGGGTTTACTAGTGACTATTTTATATTTATACTAGTGAATGCATGATTTCATCTTCCTGGTTGGGTAAAGCAACTAGATGGCCTACCTACTGGAAGATAAAGAATATACCTTAAAGCAGAATGAAGTTTACACTGCTCCTGAACAAACCTTGCTTTTTTGACTCCAAGCCATATAATATTTTAGCAAGGAATGCATCAGCCGCAGGGAAATATTTTGGCATATGACGCAAGTTATGAAAGATGATTCCATAATTACGTGATTACAGTTTATTGACCTTGATACCTTTCAGGCTGCAGTCTACAAATGGTCTCATCTTCAGCCCCAAAGTTGGGTGCATTTATCTGGCTTTGGGATTGTATGGGTGGGGGCAGGGGAGTTGGTTCGTGGACATATCAGATTGAAGTTCCTCAGAGCTTGCCTTGCATATTTAAAAGTCCTGCTAAGTTGCATAAAATACCACAGAGTCAAACCCCTTGAGTTTCCAGTGATTTGAAGAAGTCCCCTGAAATATAGAAGATTTGTAAGTAAATATGTAAATAAGTAATGTGAGAATGCAATGTGATGCTGTCATCCATGTGATGTAAGTGTACATATGAATTGTTAGTTTACAACAAAGCACACACCCTTGTTCTAAAGCTCTTTGTTATAGATATGGACAGAATCTACTAGAAATGCTAGGCTAGCTCAGAGACACCTCTAAATACACTACAGCTGGCAACAAGGAGAGTAATGATCACCAATGTGGTCTGAAGAAACTCTTCAATCCAATTACTGAGCATTGTCGATCAATGACACACACCACAGGACACTCCACAGCCAGGGAGGGAAAATGGGTATATAGTGAGTTGAAATATCTGCGTAGGCAGCAGCAATTAAACAAAAGAGAAAGGTTCTACTGTTTAGTATAAAGCACGGAGAGAAACAATGAATATTGGAGACCAGATTGCAGCGGAGTCATTGTTTATGCAGGAAATGGGACAAAATGGCAGCTCAAGCGTAGGATACGTAGACAGCATTGGGATATACAACCAAGCATGTGAGTCAGTGGAAAGGATGGAAGTGTCAATGGCTATCATTATTGTTGAGGTAGAAGATCATGTTGAGAACGTTCAGGCATGAATACTTCTGTGGGAGAACATACGAAAGCTAGTTAATTTACAGAAACTGGCCCTGAGTTTCATGCACACTCACTAAACTGGTGGTTCCGCAAAAAGCTAAAGATCTTCCAATCATAGAAGTGGTGTAGAAGTTGGAGGGATGGTTTCAGCCCATAGTCTATAAATTCAGCAAAAGGAACTCTGGAAAGAGGAAAGCAGTGAACGACAATATTGTGCCATTGAAAGAGCTCTTTAGACATTGCAATTTCAGTGAGTTTGTTGACTGTGCTGTGGGACAGGTACGTGCGTGGCTTAAATGATAAGTGAATCCATTCCAAGTTGTTAGGCTTGCAAGATTACAACCTTGATGGAAGTGCCAAAGAATTCTGTTCAAAGCCAGGCACAAACCTGATGGTAGCCTTTAGTCAAAAAGCAGCAGGGAGAGTTCCATTTAGAAAATAGGGTCAAATCACGTGCGTGTGGGATGTAGATTATTGTTCCAGATATAATAGTAACTATTCACTACAATCCGTTCCTTTTGCTATATAACATGTGCCAGAAAACATGTCATATAGCAACAGGGTGCAAATCCAAAACAGAACAAGAAGTAGCAGTGTTACCAAAGCAACAAAATCAAAAAGTCAAAGTCGAGTTTATTATTATATGCACAAGTACGTGTATGCACAGGTGCAATGAAAAACTTAGTTGCAGCAGCATCACAGGCACAGAGCATCAGATAGGCAGCATTCACAAGAAAATCACAATTTAAGCATGAATTATAAACAATTTTTACAAGCAAGAACACAATTAAAACATAAAACGAAGTCCATTGTAGTGCAAAGTGGTCACAGTGTTGTTATATTGAGGCAGTGACTAGGGTTGTGCAGGTACATCCACACTGAGAGGAAAGTGCTCTAATAAGAAAATGCAGAGAAATATGCAAAACACCAAAAATGCTGTAGGCAATGCAGAATTTAATTTGTATGGCATCTATAAGCAGCAGTGACAAGATGGAACACCTGACATAGGGTCGCGACCCAAAATGTTGACTCTTCCTTTCCAGCCACAGATGCTGCTTGACCCACTGAGGTCCGCTAGCAATTTGTTTTTGTTTTGCTCCAGTTTTCAGCATCTGCAGTCTTTTGGGTGTCTGTCACCATGTTAAAATCATGGTGTTGATCAACGGTCAATGGGTGGAAATGCAGATTGGCACAGTTGTGATTGCTCTATCACTGGGAGAAATACTTACTGCATGACATTCAATCATCCACCATTAGCAGGATGTGTAGTCAACCTCAGATCCATTCAGGTGAAGTTCTGGTAAATGGAATCAATGGTATATTATAATGGGCAGTGATTAGAATTTCCTTTATTCAGAGCTTACTGAGTGACCAACTTTACCAAGCAACTTTAACTAAAAAAAACTAAAGCTCAAGTGAAAAGGTATATTCAGCATCCATGCACGTACTCTGAGATTGGCCTGGTAAAACTTTTATGCAAATATGATCAGACCTTTGAAAATGCCTCCACTATTATTGAATACAAGGCACATGTATGCAGCAAACCTGGTGCTTTATCAGTACATTGCAAACCTCAAGCACTGCCACATTCAGTAAAATGCCAGGTGGAATTAAGGTAAACAAAGTAGAAAAAGAAAACTGAATATGAATGGACAAATCCAACCATGGCAGTATCCAAGGGTGACAAGGCAGTTAAGTTATGCAGGCTCTACAAACTAACTCTCAGTCAAAGAGAGTTGACTGAAACTCTCAGAACAAGACTCTTCGCTGACATTTCAAGAAACATATGAGAAAATGACAGGAGTGCAATTTTTTTACACGGAGTTAGATGTGTTACACACATATGCATAGTTAAATGTAAATGAAGAGAGTCAATGACACATCATCATAAATATGCATGAGGGTTAACACTCTTATCCTGCTACACTGAATCAAGTCCTTATCGAAGATGACGCAAGATCCTGCAAGGCAATGCAACCAGGATGACCTGTTCACTGTTACTGCTGATGCAGAATTCAGAGGAGGTTCTTTTAGTTTGTGGTATATTTGCATGTAAACATGTAAATAACTCATCCACATAACATGCATGTCATGAAGGCACACATAGTAATTGTTGTTAGTCTGCCAAAATGTACACTCCCTTGTGCTACAACTTTTAGTGCCTCCCAGATATGATTATAATAAGGACTTACCAACTAAACAACATTGGCTCACAGACAACCTCCCATTACAGTACAAGTATTAGCACATCATATGTAAGAATATTTGTCATGGCTCCCCTCTACCAGAGCAATTGATGCTGGAGGTGTGGAAAGAAGTTGATGACCAGATTGGAGCAGCACTCTTTCAGCACACAGTAAGGAATAAAGACAGATTAGAAAAGCTTCATGGTTTCTCAAAATCATGTGCAATGCATAGGAAATAATGAATAAAGAACTGAGGACACCTGCTGACCACATTTAAGTATTTAATTAGGAGTAACTTCATTTTGAATCCACAGATTTTGCACAGAGATCAAGTTCTCTGCATGTCTTGCTTCTCAGTGACCTGGTTTTACTTTTAGGATGATAATGGGCCTTGTTTAAAAATGGTGACATCATCTACCCATAATCATGTATAAGGCTAAAGATGTGATGACAAAACCAGGATGACCAACCATGTCAAAGGTAGTGATTTGAAGACTTAAGTATCAACTAAATCAATTCAGTGGCTAGAATCTAAACATTGCTATTAAATATTATTATAAAATAATAAATAGTTCAATATATCAGTTAAAACATTAAAAATTGCACTGTTTTAATATTGCAAATTATGAATGAACAATACTAATAGTTACAAGTATAATTTGCTTTTAGGTACCCCATAATTTTCACATGCTGAACTGGCTGATTGGTTGAATTGGTTTATATTCTAAGGGTGCTTGCACTGCATGATCAGTATAAGCACAAAATCAAGCCCAACCTAACCACTGGAGGAGGAATCTCCCACCAGTTTGGCATGATGGAGTGTAAAATGAGTTAATGGAAAATTTAGTTTGGAAATACAAGTACGACAAAAATCTTTCTGATGTCATTTAACTGTTTATAGGACAGATGGTTTCTCCACACACCTCCCCCCCCCCCACCCCCCATACTGAGCATTACACTGAGCATTAAGCTTCCTGATAAACAAGATGACTGATGATAAAACCAGGTTGGAACTTCACAACATGCACAAAGCTCAGTCTGTCTTCATGTCCAGTTCTCAGATCAGCAGTGACAGTAAAAATGGAGCCGAGAAATCCTGAGGCAAGCAAAAGCCCCAGTTGTTGCTGATCAAAAGGTCACGCTTGTTGGTTAATCCTGCATGGTTCCAAGAAGCTAACATGGGTAAGATCTGCTTCTAGGTGGTTGACTGTCAGAAGTCAGAGGACTTATCAGCCAAGAAGCTAGTTACGCAAAGATATGGCTCAACGCTGACATACAGATTGACTGCTTCACACTAATTTACTTCACACAGTTTCCATTTATCTCCTGGAAGGTCCCCTGGCAGCGGCTGATAATGGTGTCTCCTAGGTTGCCTGCCTGCATGAGGTTTTTTTTTTGAAAAAAGCAGCAGGGTTTGATGAATCCAGATCCAGAAAACAGTTCACAGATTGAAGACTTGTGCAATCAGAAAATATCAGGCAGCACAGCTGGGACTTGCTTCACTGGCTGAACCAGTTGAGCATTAACTATGCTGGCTGTGATGCTGGCAGCCCCGTGTCACTGTGATAAACAGAGGCCCCCTCACGGAAGGAAACAATATAGACCAAAACCTGCAGAATTTGTTGAACTTTGGATTTAAACAGCAGCAATATATTTGATAAAAAGAACGACAATTCATTTTAAGCCATGTTCCACTCCACTGAAGTTTACATCAAGGAGTCACAGAAATTGATAGCTTTGAAGGAGGCCATAGGAGCAATTATGGACAAAAAGAGCTACTCAGACCAGGCCCACTTTCCAGCTCTCAGTCCGAGTTCCTGTAGGATAAGGCACCTTAAGTATATGTGGTCATAAGGCACCTTGTTCATCCTGGTGCCTTCTAAATGTTTTGATGGTTTTTGCCCCAACAGACTTTCATGCCGTAAGTTTAGGAACACCATCATTCTTTGGGCAAAAAATATTTTCTCAAAGCCTCTTCAATCCTCTGCCAGTGCCTTTCTTCTATACCCCATGATTTTTTTACCCTTCATGGAGAGAAATAAGTTCCTTCTACTCACCCTGTCCAGGCCTCTCATGATTTTATACACTTGAAGTCCCCCTTTAGCCTCTATATTTCAAAAACACCCCCAGCCTAGCCTATCATTCCTCATAATTGACGTTCTCAATCCTCAGAACATCCTCATAAATCTTCTCTGTATATTATCTCCTGTTATCCCCTCCATGTTATCTCCTCCTTCCCGTGGTATTGCAACCAGAGCTGTACAAAGCCATGGCCCAACTATTAATAGTTTTAACCCGACTGCCTTGCCCTTATATTCAGCACCTCAGCCAATAAAAGCAATTATCTTGTATGCCTTCATAATCACTAACTATTAATATGAACAATTATCCATACTATAAAAAAGCCAAAGACTACAAGAAGAACAGTACCTCATATTCTTCCTGCATAGTCTACAACCCAATGGTACGAACACTGAATTTTCCAATTTCATTGCCCTGGTTCCATCTGTCCCTCACCCACATATTTAACCCACTGGATCTCCTATCCCCTCCCCCACTGATTCCATCTACCCACCATCCCTCCCTTATCTGGTTCCACACATCACCGTCCTTACTTTTCAGATTCCAGAATCTGCAGCCCCTTATTGTCCCCACATTAATTTCCAACCACTGTTCAACCTCTGCCCTCCCTTCCCCCTACGTAGCTTCACCTGCCTATTTATCCCCTCCTCATCTGGTTTCACCTATTGCCTGCCAGCTCCTGCCTCACCACTTCCCCTCCCCTCTTTATATTGGCTGCGCTCTCAGTCCTGATGCAGGATCTTGACCTAAAACATTGACCATCCCTCTGCCTCCACAGATGCTGCCTGACCCGCTGAGTTCCTCCAGCAGTTTGATTTTTTTTTACTCCAGATTCCAACAGCTGCAGTTTTTTCTGTCTCCATTCTAATGTTTTACAGAATAGGCCTCATATAATTAATGTGGAGAAAGGCTATTCCTTTGAAGGTCTGAAATGGGTTTGGTTTGTGGCAAGTTGTAAGGGGCCCAGGGAGGAAAGAGGCCTTGAGTGTTAGCAAGTTGGGGGAGGTTAAAACCAGGACCCTGGGTGGGATTGCGGTCAATGGCATCTAATTCGACAGGGAGATTGGGCTGGTAAGGTTGCAGATTAGGGTTGGGTTTAAAGGCAACAGGGAGATTGGGGTGGTAAGGTTGCATGTAAGGGTTGGGTTCAAAATCAGATTTGGGTGTGAGGCAATCATGATTAGTGCGGGTTGGGATACCAATGGAGAGCCATTATGAGAGGTAAGTCTTTAACTCAGAGGATCTACTGAGTTCCAGTGCCAGAGGCCAATACGGGCAGCTCCCCTTTAACTAGTACGAAGTAATCATGAAGCAGACCTCGTGTATGGTGTGAAGGATCCCTCAAGAGTGACACTCAAATATGGACACAAATCACAGAAGTAGCATCCTGGTATTCATTACGTGCCATTAGATGCCACTGCACCTGCCCAGAAGCCTCCATTAGCATCTCAGAAGTATAGAAAAACATAAGGAAAAGCCCAAACCTCACCTGCCATAGTGCTCACTAGTTTCCTTAAAATAATTTTTTTCAGACAAATTATATGGTATAAACTCATGCAGTGCACTAGACTTTGCAAGCAATAGGTTATTCTGTTAAAATTTCAGCATCTTTTAGTATGTTTATTTAAAAAAGGACCATATTTAAATGACATGTAAACATTATTTTATCAATTTTAGTATTTACAAACAGGCAGCTCTAATCAACGTGTCATTAAAGTATAGCTTATGATTTATGATTTCCACACGTAACCCCACATCAAATTAAAAAACATTGCAATAAAAAACATTTATCTTCAGTATATTTGCAGAAATATTCTGTGCTGTTCACACGCAAGATCAAATCCGTTGAGAAAACAAATGCCATTATTAGATGCATGAAACAGACTATAATAATTTAAACCTTGCGTCTACTTGATTAAAAGTGGGATTAAACTCAACCTGATCATTTTGTCTGTCTGCACTTTAAGCTTTAAAACAGCCGAGAATCATCTTCTTACAAGCTCTAACCAAAAGATGATTAAGAAGATCTAAGTTCAATTAAACTCAAGCAAATGCTTGCAACTGTTGTGCTGATCCTCATCAAGTCATCATTAATGAAAAAAAACATAACTACGGGTTGTGCAGCTTCTTAATCTTACATTTTTAAAATGAACAGGCTGTTGTCCTCCAAGGCTGGACCAGGGGAGTACAAACCAGGTTGTGCTTCTTCAATGTAGGCCCATTTTGATACTATCGTAGATTATATAGCCTTGAATCCCACAGTCCCAATAGTATATTCAAACATTTGGCAGAGGCCCTGCCTAGACGTTTAAGAACTCAGTTCAATATCATCAAAACTAAACAGTTTAATCTGTGCACAGTTTAATCTTGGTTCTTTTATCTATTTTCTAGAACTAAACCAAAACTAACCCAGATGGTCAACTTTCAATTTGTTTTATGTTTATCATTAATGAGTTAATTCTACCTTTGTGAAAAAAAATCAATTATCTCAATGGATAAGACAGTAAATGAAAATTGCTGGTGCTATAAATCTTGAACATATCTGCTAAATATACTTTGGTGGGCAGGATCCACAGAGGTTAGTTGCTACATTAAGATTCAGTACTGAGGTATCACTCAGTAATTACTTTATAAAGGCATGGAATTTTTTCTTAAGTAATCATGCTTTTGGAATTTGGTATTAAATACAAATGGCAAAGGCATCAAAATGTGTAGAGAGCTTATAAGAGAGAATATTAATTAAAGAGAGGGAAAAGATGCTGGGATAATGGTACATAGAGCAGAGCAACAGTGCAAGTAACAACAAACCAAAGAACAAGAGCAACACACAAAAAGCTGGAGGAACTTGGCAGGTCTGGCAGTATCTATGGAGGGAAATAAACTATCGACGTTTCAGGTTGGTCTCAAACCGAAACATCAACTGTCTCCAGAATATGCAGACTCCTCTGTCTCCAAACTAAAGAACAAGTCCAGAACAATGAAGCCAAATGACAACAATGTTAAAAGTAAAAAAAAACAAGAATATAAAGGGATTAAAGGCATACAATGAGAGCGTCTAATCACATTGCTGTAAAATATTCCTCAGGGGCATCTCATAATGGTTCACACTTTAAAGAATAATTCAAATGCTACATTCATTTTGTGCACACTGCAATCCCATAAACTGCATTAGGAAGTGGTCTCAACAGAGACTGTACAATGGCTGGGCCTGAAAAAACATTTTAAGCCCAATACTGGTTGGAATAGATGGGACCAAGACACCAACTTCATGAATCTCTTATGTGGCCCTAAAAGGACAACGAAAGATCCATCAGTAAAAGGAAATACACAGTTTGTGAGAGGATATAGAGTCACACAGCACAGAAACAGGCCCTTCGGCCCAACAGGTCCATGCTGACCAAGACTCACATCTAAGATAGTCCCATTTGCCTGTCTAAGTACCTGTCTAAGTACCTTTTAAATGTTGTTAATGTACCTGCCTCAATCATTTCCTCTGGCAGCTCACTCCATATAATGACCACCCTCTTGGTGAAAATATTGCCCCTCAGGTTCTTATTAAATCTCTCCCCTCTCACCTGAAAGCTCTGCCCTCTAGTCCTTGATTCCCCAACCCTGGGAAAAAGACTGTGTGCATTCACCCTATCTATGTGCCTTGTAATTTTATACACCTCTATAAGATCACCCCACATGACTACGCTCCAATGAAAAAATTCCCAACCTGCTCAACCTCTCTCCATAACTCAGACCCTCAAATCCCAGCAACATCCTTGTAAATCTCCTCTGCCCCCTTTCCAGCTTAATGGCATCTTTCGTATGGTAGGGTGACCAAAACTGAACACAATATTCCAAATGCGGCCTCACCAACATCTTGTACAACTGCAACATAACATCCCAACTTCTGTACTCATTGTGCTGGCTGATGAAGGCCAGCGTGCCAAAAGCCTTCTTCACCACCCTGTTTACCTGCAAAGCCACTTTCAGGGAACTATGTACTTGTACTCCATGGATATGAAAGAAATGAAAACAATACCCTGAGGAGGGATGTAAGCCAAATACCTTGTTTCGGCTGCACAACAAGACAAAATTTCTGTGCACTCTGGAACCTCAGTTTCATTAAATGATGCCAGTGTTGTGAATTTCTCACCCTGTGGCTGTCTTGCATGATCCAATGATCACGTTGCCTTCGCTGTTTCTCCTTCCTCTTCAGACATTTCAACAATGTAAACTCAAGCCTTGGAAAGTGACTTCCAACTAGGATTAGGGATCAGGCACACATCTCTCAAGAGGAATTCACAAGCCAGCTGAGATTCAGCTGAAGTGAAAGTGTTTCTTCATCTTTCCATGAAGAACCTGCTCAGCCACTTTCCTAGTGCACTCCGTCTCCCCTTCCACCACACCACCTGACCTTTCCATTCCTCCTTCACCATCTTCCCTCCAAACCTGCCTCCCCATCTATCCACACGTGCCCACCCTTCCTACCTTCACACCCACTCAACCTACTTACTCTCAAGTCCACCTCTTTCAATCACCCTCAACCCCGACAACTTCAGCATCCTCCACCCAACAACACCTCCATTCTCTCTCCAAGCTCGCTCATTAACTGCCATCCCATCAGCACTCCGACCTGCTCCTCACAAACTCAACTCTTCCTTCTAACCCTCCCCATCACATTCCATTATCATGACAACAAACTACTTTTGAACTAATTCTAATGATTTTCGTTCTGGAATCAACCTGTCAATTTTCTTTCTTTATTGGAATGTTGCTATCAGTGACAAAACTGGCATTTATTGCCCATTCTTAATTTCCTTTGAGAAGGTGATGGCAAGCCACCTTCTTGAACCACTGAAGTCCTCCTGG
Source organism: Pristis pectinata (assembly GCF_009764475.1). Taxonomy (NCBI): domain Eukaryota; kingdom Metazoa; phylum Chordata; class Chondrichthyes; order Rhinopristiformes; family Pristidae; genus Pristis; species Pristis pectinata. The sequence continues at coordinate 15,566,039 of NC_067432.1, forward strand.
TCGGGAGTTCTAAGATTTAAACTCAGCAATTCTGAAGAAACAGTGATATAATGTCAGTTCAGTCTGGTGTGCAAATTGGTTGGGAATCTGCAGAGTTGATGTCCCCATGTGCCTGAAGCCCATGTCCTTCTTAGGGTAGAGGTCATGGCTTTGGAGGTGCTGGTGGATTAGCCCAAGTGAATAACTGCAGTGCATTTTGCCAATGATCCACACTGCAGCCACTGTGTACCTGTAGTGGGGGGAATGAATGTTTAGATTGGTGGATGAGGTCTCAATTAAACAGGCTACTGGATGGCATCAAGCTTCCTGAGTGTAGCTGGAGTTGCAATGATCCAGACAAGTGGAAAGCATTCCATTACACTCGTGACCTTTAATTTGTAAATGGTGGAAAGGCTTTAGGGTGCTGCATGCAGGCTTTCACTGCTTTATTTGCTTAGGAGTGTGAATGGAATTGAACATTGTGCAAACATCCCCACTCATTATGGAAGGAAGTTTATTGAAGAAGCAGCTGAAGATGTTGGGCCAAGAGGATGACCCTAAGAAGCTCTCCCAGTGATTTCCTGGAGGTGAGATGTCTGACCTCCAACAACCACAAACATTTTCCCTTGTGCAAGGTATGACTCCAGTCACTGGAGTGTTTTTCACCTGATACACTTTAGCTTTAGTTTTTGACAGGGCTTCTTGATGCTGCAGTCAGTCAAAAGCCAGTCACTATCACATCACTCCTGGAATTCAGCTCTTTGGTCCATGTATGCACCAAGGTTGTGATCAGGTTTGGAGTTGGGTGGTCCTAGCAAAACCCAAACTGGGCATCGGTGAGCAAGTTATTGGTGACCAAGTGCTGCTTAATGAGCATTATCTCTTTGCTGATGATTTCCTGATGGTTGAATGTAGACTGACTGACCAGAATGGATTTGTTCTGATTTTTGTGAACAGGATGTACCTGGGCAATTTTCACATTGTCGGGTAGATGTCAGTGTTACAACTGTGCTGGAATAGCTTGGCTGGAGCACATATCTTCAGCGCTACTGCTAGATGTTACCTGGTCCCAAGGCCAGTGCTCTTGGCCATTTCTCGATATCATGTGGACCAAATCAAATTGGCCGAAGTATGGTATTTGGCGGTGGAAGCCAGAATAAATCATCCACTCAGCACATCTGGCTAAACATAGTAGCTTGAACCCTGCCTTCAGTGAGGATGTTCTTGGAGACTCTTCTGCCCTTTAATTGTCCACAGCTATTCACAAATAGAAGTGGCAGGAGTGTAAAGCTTTGATCTGAAGCATTGATTGTGAGGCCACTTAGGTCAATCTATTGCATGCTAATTTTGCTGTAACTTCACCAGATTGGCACCTTATTTTTTAGTTACACCTGGTGCTGCTCCCTTCTGCATTAGGTATTGAACCAGGGTTGATCTCCTGGCTTTATAGCTTTGGTACAGTGAAGAATATACTGAGCCATGAGGTTGTGCTGGTGTATGTTTCAGCTGTTCTATAGCATCTTATGGACATCTAGTTTTGAACTGTCAGATCTGTTCTGATTGTCCCATTTCGCATCAATGTACCACCAGTTCTACATGGGATATGAAGATGGGACTTTGTTCCCAAAAGGATTATGTGGTGACACTTCTACCAATTATATCATAGAAAGTTGCATGTTCCACAAGTAGAATGGTGAAGATGAGGTCAAGTAAGTTTATCTTCCTATTGATTCACTCACCAGCTATCCCACAACCAATCTGGTAGATACATCCTTCAGGGCTCAACAAGCTTGGTCAGTGGGAGAAATATCAAATCACTCTTGGTGATGGACATTAAAGTCTCCAATCCAGAGTATATACTGTGCCCTTGGCACTTTCAATGGTTCTTCCAACTATTGTTTGGTATGGAGGAGCACTGAGGGAGGAGGGTAGATGGTAAACAGGAAGTTTCTACCAAAGAGTAACATTATGGCATAAGACTTCATGTGGTCCAGAGTCAATGCTGAGAACCCCAGGGACTACTCTCTCCCACCTTTACACCACTGTGCCTCCACCTCTAGTAAGCTTACTAGAGATGGAGGCACAATGGTATAAAATGGGACAGGATGTACCCAGGGATTGTGATTGAGTAGTCTGACGCATAGTCTATAGGGTGAGGATGGCCATGTCAGAGTGTTGCCTAACTAATCTGTGCAACAGCATTTCCAATTTAAACATCAGGCCCCAAAACATTTGCAAGGTCAACTGGGCTGGAAGCAACTTTATGGTATCCAAACTTGGTGCCTAGGTCAACGCCAAGTGACATCAGGTCACTCACTTTTCGGGAAACCTCCTCCTGTTTCCCATTACTGTCCTCCTTTGGCTGTTTACATTTCTGTTTTTTTTTCAATGTAGCAATTATGGTGCAGCTGAGAGGCTTGCTGGACCATTTCAGGGGGGATTTCAGAGTGAACCACATTGGTGGGTCTGGAGTCACATGAAGGCTAGGCCAGGTAAGGATGGCTGATTTCCTCGACTGAACAACATTAATGAACCAGACAAGTTTTTAACAACTATCTTGTAGTTTGGTGGTTGTCATTATAAATGACTAGTGTGTTTTTGTCCTCTTAATCCTGAATTTAAATTCCACACCTGCCATTTTAATTACTGTTACATGGAGATTTCTGAGGAAAGTTCAACAGTGAGAGTGTCGAGTTACAATATGTTTCAGCCACCGCTCTTTGTGAAAAGTACAAGTCCGGACCTTGTATGATTTTTATCCATTATCAGTTTTCCTTATTCTCTGGGAAGTTATAATGTGAACTGTACCTGTGCCAATATTTTTGTTAATAACTACATCATTAATAAATTCACCATTATTCATTAAGCATTTGATAAAACATGCAAGTAATCGTTCTTATAAAATGTCAGTAAATATATTCCTCTATTTGGTTCCCTTCACTCTCTCGGCCAAAGCATTATTAAAGAGCCTTTATTAAATTATAATTCCTGGGCTATTCATCATCTGGACTGTCACGAAACACATGGTCACATCTCTTACAGATTGCTTGAAGGTTGAGACCTATACTGACCTTTGGCTTTTTGTTTCTTCTCCGAGCTTGACTCACAGTGCATCAATACAACCCAACTGCGAGGATAATCAAACCCATTCAGAATCATTTGATAGGTATTTGCGTTCCTTCCAAACTCTACAGATTATTTAAAATCTACAATATTTCAAATTTAGCTCAGTCAAGTTCCTGCTATAATGACCATAACTGCACAAGAATTTGTTGCTTCAGGTATCAAGGTTAAAGGTGATTTGCGTTCCCCGTTTTAGTTGTGCCGGTTTAATCACAGTTGTTTTACCAATGAAATAATTATGGGAAAACACTTAATTTGCTCTATTGGCAATTTTGGTATGATTTATTTATGAAATACATTGTTAATAGAATAACTATAATTCCAGCCATAGCATTGTTAATATAATTTAGGTTTGTCCAAAAAAATCAAGTTTCAAATTAAATGAATCTGTTGTTATTCAATTAATAACTCATTTTCCAATAAATTCATTACAAAATGAAAGCGCGTGAGGAAAATTATGTAAAGCTGCACCTAATTACACCAACCAAATATATTCATATTAAATCTCCTTGCAACTCTGCAAATCATAATAGTAAATCAAACTCTTTATGTTATAGAAAAATATATATACTTTTGACAATAATGTGCCTGTGCCCAAATTCGAGCTTCAGCTTTAAATCAAGCCCTCTGTCCCCAACTGATAAGTAATCTATTTTGGACAGCTCTCTATCATGTTTGGAGAAAAATGGACTAGCTATGTCCATCTTTTCCCATTTGCTCCATTAATCCGGTCCATTGGGAATACTATTCAGCTAACCGTTGCTGAAAAAGTGATGCAATGTACAGATAATTTTTTTAAAAAATAATACTTTTAGGCAAAGTCTGCTGCTGCTCTATATATATCACAAAAAAATCTATTTTATAATCTGTCAATCAGAAGGACCCATAAGATGAAGGGTGTAACACATCCGAACAATGAGAAGGTGTAAATGTTGTTGGAGAGCCTCGTTTGCCATTGTTCCTTAAAAGAGAGAATGTCAAAATAGATTGACCTAGCTCTCATAACAAACATTTCCAGTGAAGGGCACAAGAAGACAAAAGCTATTGGATTCAGTTCAAAAATTTCAACCAACAAGAATGCTGAATTTTCTGACCCAGCTGGAGAAAGGTCAGGGAGCAATTTTGAATAATAAATGAGAACTCCTGACCTTGCAACCTAAATCTGGCAGGGTCAGCAGCCGTCCTTTCACCAGATGTTGAAGGCAGATATTGAAGAACCAACATCCAAGCTAATGAGCTTCCCAATAAGCTACAGTTACACAGATATTTTTGTGTTGATTCATGTAGAACAGAAAAGCATTAACTACACAAGGATTAGATGTAACATGGACATTTAATTTATTCTAAATATCTACCTGCATCTTATAATATCAGGATTGTGGCTAATTATCCTATTGTTTGATTAAGCATTTTATTTCTTAATATGAGACCACCATTCATTATTTTGGATTTATCCATAAAGACACAAACATTTCCTTCTTGTTTCACATTAAAGTGCAAACTATCAGAGCCAGGTTTCAGAACACAATTCTGAATCGTCGAAACCCAATTTCTCTTCCATATCAATTAAAAGACTGATTAAATACTGAACTAAGCTTCTTGTCGCTTAAGCTAACAATGGTTGGGTGTAACAATGTGTGAAGTGGCACCAGGTAGTAAAGCAGAATATAATGACAACAAAACAATAAATAGCAGGATCTCAACAGGAATAAAATCAGCAATCTAAAAACCAATCAATGAAATACTTGCATGAAAAACTCAATGACAGGAATTAAAAGTTCATTTAGCAAATAGGAATTTCAGAGTAAATGATGCTTTGTGCTCATGCTGATTTTATATTGAAACATAATCCTACATCCATGCTGTCTCCTCTTGAATCCTTTTTTTCATTTTTATCTATTCTTTCCTGAAGATACTTAGTCTATTACTCTGACAAAGCAACTAACAATATTTCCATAAGTTACGGAGGTCCTGAGAAGTTTACGTTTTTAAAATTCCTTTTATGTAGAAAACTGCAGAAAGGGCGAAATCTTAATCTTTCAGTGAGGGAAACTGGCTACATTGGGCCAACAAACATCTGTTTATTTCCTTAACCAGTCAAATCGAATGATTGTGAAGTTCACAAGAAGAATTGACAGGGAAGTGTGAACTGGAATTCTATGGCCAATCAAGTCAAACATAAGAAATGCAGAGAGTGAAAGCAGGACAGTATTAAGAGTGTGATAGAAAAGAGAAACAAAATATGCATATATCTTCAAAAGTATACATTTTTAATATCTGCAGCAACAATTAAAACCAAAGAAGTGTAACCCCATAAGGCAGTATTCAGTTCTAGTGAAGTTGTTTGGCACACACTAACATTCATCTTAACATTGAAAGGATGTTTAGACTGAAGTAGACAGAACTTAACTTTCTGTAGTGACTCCAGAATGTAACTATTGCAGAAATGGAGCCATTCAATGTGTTTCAACAGTGAGCCAGATAGCCAGTTGCAGTTGTTGCTCGCTTTGTATTTTGGCTTTAATCACATTTTTGTCTTCATCTAGATCTGTTGCAGATTTCAAGCAGAAGTAACATTAAGCACTATTTACTATTTGCCGTTATCAAATTATGGCCCTGTATTGATTGGGCTACAAAAATGGGGACACAAGAGATTGCAGATGCTGGAATCCGGAGCGACACAAAATGCGGTGGAGGAACTCAGCAGGTCAGGCAGCATCTATGGAGGGAAATGGACAGTCAGAACTTTGGGTCGAAACCCTTCATTTGGACTTCTAATTAAAATGCTGATGAAGTCCAGATGAAGGGTCTCAACCCAAAATGTTTACCGTCCATTTTCCTCCATTAATGCTGCCTGACCAGCTGAGTTCCTCCATATTTTTGTGTGTTGCTACAAAAATGGGGTCCTGGAAATGCATCTGTGTCATTTTGCAGTGTTAATATTGTGTTAGGAATCTCCTGAATGCTCTTTATAAAAGCCACAAAAAAATTCCTGAGTTTGTTGGCATGAGTTCCAAAATAGCAGTAACAACTTCCTTCAAGTTCCTTCAGGAACAGCGTGCATTACGGGTTAAATTTCCAAAGTGAATGACACTTTTCCTCACAGGTCAGGATGTAGCTCTTTGAGATTCATATCACAGCGCAACAAGCACTTTTTTACCTGCTGGAGAGCCTTAGTAAGGAATGAATGCATGCGACAGTGATGGGAGGGGACGGGAAGATCCTCCCCAGGTAGAGGAACCTGCACAGGCTTCTGAAAAACAGTGGAGCGTCCTTATGCTAAGGGGAAGTGTTGAAAGCTATTATTAAAGCAGGCGCTTTCAAGGTCATTAGGGAAATTTGACATGGTTTTTTGAAAGGGAAGTTACATTTGGCCAATATATTGGAGTTCTTTGAATAAGCAACAAGCTGAGGATAAAGAGGAATCATTGGATGCACTATATTTGGATTTCCAGGAGGCATTTGTTAAGGTGTCATATTTAAGATTATTGTGGGAAGTCCTTGGGTAAGAGATACCAGGGTGAGATTGACTGGTTCACAGGAAATAGGGAAGAGGCATAAATGGGTCTTCTGCTTACCGGCATGATGTGATGAATGGAGTGCTGTGGCTTCAACGTTTTGCAATTTAAATGAATGACTTGGATTGAAAGCATTGTTTGTAAATTCACTGTTGAAACAAAGATAAGTAGGAAAGTAAGTTGTGGAGAGGACATGGGGAGGCCACAACAGGACATAAAAGGTTAAATGAGTGGAAAGTAGAATAGAAAGTGAAGAAATGTGAAAATGTCTGTTTTGTCAGGAAAGATAAAAAAAAAGCAGCATAATAATTGATTGGTCAGAGATTGAAAAGCTCTGAGCTACATAGATCTCTGAGTGCTCTATTGTATGCTTTATAAAAGGCCGTGTGCTGTTACAACAAGGAATAAGGAAAGCTAAAAAAATGTTGCCATTTATTATTTGGGCAATTGAATTCAAAGGTAGTAAGGTTATGTTTCAGTTTTATAAGGCACTGGGAAGACAACATCTGGAATATTTTCATTATTTAAGGAGAAAAATTGATGTTTTGGAAGCAATTCTGGGAAGGTTTACTAGAATAATACTTGGAATAGGCAGTTTATCTTATGAGGAAGGGTTGGACAAGCTAGGTATATCCACTGGAGCTTAGAAGAGTAAGAAGCAACTTGATCCTGTGGGGTCTTGAGAGGATGGATATGGGGAAGATATTTCCTCTTGTGGGAAAATCTAGAAACCGGGGTCATCATTTAAAAATAAAGGATTGTCTTTTTGCTCAATCAAGGTAACTTTTTTCACTCTCGAAAGGTCATGATTCTTTTGAACTCACTTTCTCAAAGGGCAGTAGAAGGAGAATCATTGAATATTTTTAATGTTGAGCAGACTGAGCAGATTGATACTTGATACACAAGGCAGTGAAAGATTTCAGCAGGTAGACAGGCATGTAGTGTCAACCAGATCAGTTTTAACCTTACTGAATGGTGGTGCAGGCATGAGGGGATAAGGCCTACTCCTGCTCCGAATTTGCATATTCATATGGCATTTCTGGCAAGACATTGTCAGGAAGGGGTCTAGCATTAGTGCCCTTTGTAAATACCTGTATTTTTCTAGGTGTGAATGGAAAAGTCACTTGTTTGCCACTTGAGAATTGTCTGTGACCTCTGAAAACACAGTACAAGTTCACACAAGTACCTGCAGTGCTCTCAGAGCCAAAATCAGGGTTACCTCACTCTCAGAAACCATGTCTGATATGCTGCCTCTGCTGATATTATCTATGTACAAGACTTGGCTGCTTACTGCCTCACAGTGGAATTAAAACAAAACTCATCTGGCCAAATGGGGAATCTTGGACTTTTGATCAATGCAAATTTTGCTCCCATTTTGTTTTGTCAGTTGATAAAGAAGTTTGTAGGCTTCCTCTAAAAACAATTCCTGCTGTGCAGAACATGTGCACTGCTTGAACCATGATGTCACTGGCTATTCAAAGGATGCTGACGAAAATGTGCTAAGGTGAGTCATGCCTGGATGTACCAGATCAATTTCCCCACAGTTGCTAATTTACCCGGAGATAATCTCTACTGTAATCTAATTTGCACAAAATAGCTTTTATACACAATTTGTACATTAAATTTAGGCACAACTGGGTCCAATTCCTCGGCAATAGCATTTGTTGCTTTCATTTCACGGTGCATACAACAACTTTATTATCCAATTTAGGCCATTTCTTTACAAACCTACATTGATTGCCTCAATCAGCATATATCATTCCAGTTGATCGATACTCTTAGCTCTTAATATAATCTCTAGCAATTAATGCAAGACTAAGAGGACAATACTAAACTTTTTTAAGGTGGCGATCTCTCGATGGTTTCCGATGCCAAAAAGATGCTATGTTATTGGTAAACTTCAGTAGAAATCAATGGAACTGAGTATTAAATGGGGAATGCAACAAACAGCTGATACTATAGTACCCTGTTTGGTGACCAGAGGTGAATTTCTATTTCTAAACAGTTTCACCTGTATACAGGGAGGACACTTTCCATTGTGTTAGCACAATGTATTTTATTTTAAATATGGATAGGTTTTCAGCTCACCGTGAATGGTCTACAGCAATTTAGTCATCTGGGCTACAATTGTGGTGGGTTCACTGTTATTCATGAGAAGGGGTGAGATGTCCAGAGTTTCCGTGTCTTGATGGGCATCTAACAACTCCTGCTGGAAGTACGTGTACCCAGAGAGGGTAGGAATGAGCTTGAATTTATACATCAGCTGAAAGTAAGATACTACATAGTGGCTACCTCATGTGGAACTATCCATCAATACTATTTAATGTCTTCAGTGGAAGAAAATTGGAACAGAAAGAAAAATAAAATTGCTTTCCACAATAGCTTTGCTGGTTAAGCTAGCACACAGCAGAAGTGCAAAGAATAAGAAGCATCCAGGTTGCAATGTAACAGTGACCACTTCCAATGATACAGTGCCTTTTTTGTGACAAAATGCCTCAAAGTGGTTCATTGGAATGTTATCAAACAAAATTTAACATCAAGCCACATCAGAAAATATTATGGCAGATAATAGTTTGTCCAAAAATATAAGTTTTAAGGAGCGACTTAGAGGAGACAAGAGAGGTTGAACGGCAGAGAGGTTTAGAGAGCACATTCCAGACCTTAGGTAGCAAATGGTGGAATGATTAACTTTGGGAACAAAAAAGAAATCAGAACTGGAGGAGAGTAGATTTCTCAGAGGATTATCAGGCTGGAGGAGATTGCAGAGACAGAGCGATGAGGCCATAGTGAGATTTCAGAAAATGGAAACAACTTTAAATCTTTTCCTCTTGACTTATTTATAAGAAATGTCAACTTTAGTCAGGGAAAACAAAACTTTCTGAGTTCTTCCGATAAGTTGATAATGTTTAATATGTAAAATATCCACCTACACTGTGAAAACGCATTGCGCAAACTTTGAAATATCACCATCTTAGTTAATTCACATGCTCTCCCTGTTGTCATAATATTTTGTATTAACACTTCATTGAGGCAACACAGTTGAGCATCTAATAAAAGATGATACTGAGAAACATTTGATTTTATCAAAATTGATAAATGTTTGAGTGTACATTGGTTCAGGTGCTTTTTTTCAAGTCACGAGCACTATTGTAGGACTTTATACCATTGAGCTAATGTTGAATGACTGAAGCAGCAGGATATGGAAATTCTTAATAACTAAAGACCACAGAGGAATTGTTCCACTGAGCCTTCACTGTGGCTTCCAGTTGTGGTATGCAGACTTGAGAAAATTATTTATTTAAACCTGTTGCTGTCAATAGGAGATGTGTTTGATCATATGCAATTATACATAAGGTATGAGAATTCCAAAGATCAGAGATTTAACCTGTAAAGTCAACAAAACTATAACAATGACAGAATTTTCTGTGCATTTCAACTTTAAGCAAAAATTATTAATTCTCTTTATGCTCAAATTAGTAGATTGCTATTCAATTTATTTGTTCATACAGTTCCTTTCCCCTTCCAGTTTATTTTTTAAATATATTTTTAGCAATTTAATGCCCACCTCCTCTCCTCAGTGAACCTGTCAAACTAAAGGCCCTGAACAGCCACTCTGCATATTCTCCACCCATTTCCCACCAATACCTCCCCTAGCATCCCTCCCCACCAGGAGGAGTTATTTGGCCTATCATACCTCTGCTGACTCTTGAAAGTGCATCCTATCAGTAGTACTCAGACACCCTTTCCCCATAGCCCTCCGATTTTTTTCCCTTTGATTGTTTATCTAATTTCCTGTTGAAATTATTCTTGAATCTGCAGGCACCACACTTTTATGCAGAAATTGTTTACCTCAGTTAATATGAAATGGCTGTAAAATGCTTGCAGAACAGGGTGCAAGGAAGTTCATAACCATTATTACAGAAAAGTTTTTAAGAATTTATGAACCCATCAGTAATGTTGTTGAAGGCTAATAGCATACATTAGTAAACCTATTACCGACAACTTGGAGATAAAACATTATGGTATTATGTCAGGGAGCATTTATTAACAGTGGGTAGCTCCAGGTCCCTAATTAAACATAGTTTCAGTGGTATAGAATACATTGATTGTTTTTGATGATCAAAATTAATATTGTTTTGTATTTTACTAAGCACTATCAGAAAGAAAATAATATTACAATCAGTTGAATTATAGTTTTGGAAATAGATTCAATCTCTCAAAGCTGGTTACAATGGAGAATGTGCTTAATGTGTGTTGAGAATGGAAATGAATTTTGAACAAGGAGGACAACATACTGTCATTACTAAATCATGCATCTTCCACCTGTAACTCCAAAGGAATTTCTTCTCCAATTATTAGAAGTACAATCTAAGTAGATGTAAAATATATATTAAAAATTCTCACAAATCAGTGTATACTTTGCCCTTTGTACTTCAGGCCTCCTGTCCATTCATCCTTTTCAATGGAAAAACAGCCAGCCATGAAAATTTCCAAATAAACCATTTCTAGGATTGTGAAATTTATTGGAACAGTTAAGGTAAAGTAATACAAGTTAGATAAAATACCAGGTAATTTTTCTGAAAAAATATAGGTTACTTCCTCTAACTGGTCTTGTACAGTAGATTAGCTGATGTTTTAAACAATATACTATAATTCCATGTAATCCTGACAGCTTTCATTAAGTACGCCAAGAGCACAGAACATGAGGTCAGGAGTAGGCCTTCCAGATCATGTGGAATGCTGAAAGGGGAGGGAATGGTGCTTAATATCAGTCAGGTAAAACATTAATGATGAGTAACACTATGACTCGTAAAACTCTTGGGTAAAATGAAGATTCAAAAAATTCCTCCCAGGATGTGGCCTCTATCAATGAGACCAGTATTTATTGCCCACCCCTTATTGCCTTTGGAATAGTGGTGGTGAGCACAAGGATTGCAGTCTTTGTGGAGATATTCCCACAATGCTATTAGGTAAGGATTTTCAGGATTTAGATTTAGCATTGATGAAGGAAGGGCAAGCGGCACGGTCGTGTAGTGGTTAGCGTAACGCTATTACAGCACCAGCGATCCAGGTTCAATTCTGGCCGCTATCTGTAAGGAATTTGTACGTTCTGCCCGTGTCTGCGTGGGTTTCCTCCGGGTGCTCTGGTTTCCTCCCACATTCCAAAGACGTACGGGTTAGGAAGTTGTGGGCATGCTATGTTGGCACTGGGAGTGTGGCGACACTTGTAGGCTGCCCCCAGAACATTCTACGCAAAGATGCATTTCACTGTGTGTTTTGAATTACATGTGACTAATAAAGGTATCTTATCTTATCTGTATGACTTAAAGGAGAGGAACTTCCACATGTAGCTGCTAGCCTTCCAAATGTAGAAGTCATAGGTTTGGGATGGTAGATTCTGTAACCATGCCTCACTGGTAGAGGAGGGATGGCAAATGTTTAAGCTAGTAAATGGGGTGACAATCAGGCAGGCTCTTTTGTCTTGGATGTTGTCAAGTTCCTTGAATTTTGCACTTATCCAGTACATCTTATTTTTCCATATTCCATTATAACATAGAAGGAGGCTATTTTGACCCATGGAGTCCATACCAGCTCATAGAACAATCCCATCCCCACTAATTTTCATTATAATCTATTCTCCACATATTTCCTTCAACTCCTCCAAGATTCTACCACTCACCTGCAGGGGCAATTTATAGTGGCCAATTAATCTACTAACTCATGTGCCTTTTGGACATGCGAAGAAACTGGAGTACCCAGAGGGTACCCACGCAATCACAGGGAGAACATGCAAACTCCACACAGATAACACCGGAGGTCATGATTGAACCTAGTTTGCTGGAACTGTGAAGCAGCTGCTCCTACCAGTTGCTCTATTGTGCCACCATTAAGTGGAAAGTATTCAATCACAATCCACCTTGCAGATAACAAGAAGAGTTTGAGGAGCTAGTGGATGAGCTTCACACAGGAGAATATCCAGCTTCTGACCTGCTCTTATAGACATGATGTCTAGTTTAGTACAAGCAAATAATGCTCCCAAAGTTGACCTTCAGAGTGTTGATGGTGGGGAAATTCATTCATGTAATTGTGGTTAGACATTAGGAAGAGGTGGTTATATTCTTTTCAATGGCTATGGTCAGAGGCTGGCATTTGTGTGGTCACTTACCAGTCCATGCCTGGTTGCTTTCTATGTCTTGCTGCAGATAGACATGGACTGCCTCATGTGGAATTGCAATCTGTTTGATCAGCACTCATGTATGTAACACAAATCAGATAAATTGATATTTTATGTTATATCCAGAGCATATTGCAAACTTGATATTGAAATTATCAAATTTTGACTCTGCTGATGAAACCTTTTTGACTGACTGCAACATTGTTTTAATCACTTTTGGCTGATTGCTGTTGTCTAACTGTAAAAGCAAGCTGGTTCAATATGTCAGTGACAGTATAATCTCCTCTCTACAAACCATGTAAGATGCCGTAGATCTGGTACACAACTGTTCTACTCTACCTGTTCTTTGTTACAAATGTGAAGATATCAAAATGTAAGGAAAAGGCAAAAAGACATTACTTGTAGTCTGAGATTAAAAAGCATATTCAATTTGTAATTGAACTCTAAATGAACCTAGCTTGCAACTCTAAAGAGACTCCAATTTTTTGTGAAAAACCTAGGTAATGTGGAAAAGAACAGATTTTTTAAAATCTGAAATTGTGTTTTCTTATTTGTGTTTAACGCATCATTATTCAAACTGATGGGGAAAAAAATTCATTATTTGAGCTGATTATAATAGCATCAGAGGGTGGTGAATCTTTGGAATTGGAATCATTGATTGGATTCAAAACGGAGATTGTTAAATTTCTGGAAAATAAAAGAATTGTGTGATGTGGAGTTAGAGCAGGAAAATAGTTTTGAGGTAGATGATCAGCCATCCTCTTATTGAATGGTGGAGCAGGCATGAGGGGCTGAATGGCCTTCTCCTTTTTCTAATGTTCACATGTTCTTATTATCTATTTACATTAGCTATAAATAGAAAATTATATGAGCAGAATAAATCAATGTTTGGACCATGGTGGCTTCACCTAATTACATTGATAAAGAGTCTATCGAAATAGGATAAAACTAGATGATAATGACGCTTTGCCACATGTTGTGATGATGAGAGAGAGAAAAACATCCCAAAGGAAGAAATGAATGAAGGGATATATTTATGTAAAATATCTAAGTACATCGCATGATATGGAACATAATGATATCATCATGCATGTATCTGATACAAGTACCGTATGTTGACATGCCAAGAAGTCAAGAATGAAGTACCCAGGCTTGTTTTGAGGCTCCTGTGTCCTGGAGATATTACCATCATTGGAACTTTGCAGAAGACCAGCAAAGTACCAGGCACATCCCAAATACATTACAAATGACAGCTTGTCATGGATATGGAAAAGCTTGTCATTGACATGCCCTAAAAATGAACTATTTGTATCAGACCAGTGACTGGGGAGATCTAGGCTCAGGAGGGAACCATGCTGGTGACATGTGGGGCTACAGCACAGTTTTTGCAAGGAAGTCCAACAACTCCAACTGCTCAGACTGTGAACTTTCAACTGATAACAACCATACATTTTGGAGGCCAGGGGTCATTCCAGCCACCAAGGAGAGCATTTGGCACTAATCAGATCATCATATATCCACTTGCACTCAGAAAGTTACTGAAGATTGGCTGGTAAACCCATTCTTCCAGGAATTCTGAAAAATGCCTCATCGAATAGTTGTATCTATTGCTGGACTCCCCAGAATTCTGAAAGTTATACCCATTGTTATTCCAGTGATGTATGTTAGGGTGATGGCATACAATTCCCACAATATTCAAATGGTTTAAAATGCTGAACAATTCAACCTTGTGGTGATCTGCAAGACTCTGTTCAGTAAAAACTAGTTAAGATCACCAGCAGTAATCATCCCCCAGGCCAGGTTTACGAAGGACAAGAATTATACTCAAACCTTTGGCTGCTAACAGTTACCCAATCCTCAATTTCAGTGAAACACTGGTGCAGACAATATATGACATACAAAGATCTGACAACAGGACTGTAAAGCTGACTACTGTTTCACTGAAAGAGAGGGCATCCATTTATTATGGTGTGCTGAATCTGCACAACATAGCCAACATAGGAAAATAGGAACAGGAGTAGGTCATTCAACCCCTCGAGCCTCCTCCACCATTCAATTAGGCTGTGGTGATCTGTGCCTCAACGCCATTTATACAATGGAACATAGGAAAACTGTCCTTCTGGATATCATGAAAGAACACACATCATGGTAGAATACATCTGTGCCCTGACAAGGGATGACAAGGAGTTCTGAGAGCCTGCTTTAGGGCAACCTCATTGAATAACACTTTGGTTGACAGGCAATTTTTTACAATGTGCTTTGGTCCATTAGGTATCTAAACTAAAAAAAAACTGTATGGTGTGACCTATAGTGAAGTATTTGCATGTTGTTTTATCAGAAAGTCAATAGATAACATAAGCTAATGCAATTTGCAGTGAGGTGCTGCTTCAAATTGGACTTTGCAATTCATTCTTTTGTCTCTCCATAGATGCAGTATTCTTTTCATTTTTAAAAGATGTATTTATTGACAAGTATTTGCTAATAATCCCTTGTAAAATGAAAGAACTGCCTATGCTGGAAATCTGAAATAAAAACAGAGAATGCTGGAAACACTGATCAGGTCAGTCAGCATCTGCAGAAGGAGTAATAGAGCTAATGTTGAAAACCCTTCGTCAGAACTTAAAATTAACTTGTTTTCTCTCTTTCCCAGTTCTAACTTTAACTCTGTTTCTCATTCCCACAGGTTGCTGTGTGTATCCAGCATTTTCTGTTCTTATTATGTGTTCCTGCTTGCCCTGAAATGAGAAGGTAGTTAAGGGTCAATTACATTGGTGAATTTGGAGTCACATATAGATCAAACTGGGCAAGGGCAGCAAATCTCCTTCACAGAATGACACAGCATGGAAACAGGCCCTTTGGTCACCAAATCTTCATTGACCATCAACCACCCATTGACACTAATCCCACATTCTCATCAATGCACCCTAGATTCTACCACTCACCCAAACATTAGGGACAACTTATAGTGGCCAATTAACCTACCAACCTGCACATTTTTGGGATGTGGGAGGAAATCAGAGCACCCAGAGGAAACCCATGCAATAACAGGGAGAACATGCAAATGCCACACAGACAGCACCCGAGGTCAGGATTGAACCCGAATCTCTGGCACTGTGAGGCAGTGGCTCCACTAAATGCAGCACCGTGCTGTCATTAAGGACATTTCTTGAAGTACATTGGTGAACCAGATGGTGTTTAACAACAATCTGGTGGTTTCATGGTATTTGTTAATGTTAAATTCCAGATGCATTTAATAACTCAAATTTAAATTCCCCAGCTGCCATGGTGGGATTTGTATTTGTGTATCTGCATTAAAGGTCCAGTATACTGGATGCTCGTCCAGTAATTTTACCGTTTAGCCGCTTAACCCCTGTTGGTATATTTTTGTACCACATCTCTGACGTTTAACAAACAACTCACATATATTTAAATCTATGTTATTAAGATATCTTTATTAGTCAAGTGTACATCGAAACACACAGTGAAATGCATCTTTTTGCGTAGAGTGTCCTGGGTGCAGCCCACAAGTGTTGCCACTCTTCCAGCGCCAACACAACATGTCCACAACTTCCTAACCCGTACGCCTTTCGGAATGTGGGAGGAAACCGGAGCACCCGGAGGAAACCCACACAGACACGGGGAGAACGTACAAACTCCTTACAGACTATGGCCGGAATTGAACCCCGGTCGCTGGCGCTGTAAAGCATTACGCTAAACGCTACATGACCGTTACTAGCTGATGTGGTATCCTGAAAATTTATGCTTTCCTTACGTGAGCACACCAATATTTATTGATGCCATTTTAAGCAGAGACTTAAATGCAACAAAACATGATGGTGATCTTCCCAATAAAGTATTACTTAAAAAAATTGCAATACTTTTTCTGCAGCTTTTTGTGGAATGGCCCAAAAATTAAGACCTGGAGACCACCGAGGGGGGCTGCACAGCACTGCAGCTAACGGAGCTACTGTCTCACAGCTCCAGCAACCTGAGTTCAATCCTGACCTTCTGTGCTGTCTGTATGGAGTTTGCACACTCTCCCTGCAGATTTTCTCTAGGTGCTCCATTTTCCTTCCATGTATGGGATGTGTGATTACTAGCTTAATTGGCCACTGTAAATTGTCCCTAGCATGCAGGTGAGTGGTAGAATCTGGGGGGAGCCCATGAGAATGTAGGGCAAATAAAGTGGGATTAGTGTAAATGGATGTTTGACGGTTGGTGCAAACTCATTGGCCAGGAGATCTATTTCTGTACTGTATGACTCTAAGCCTCCGCAAATCTTTAACTCTGCAGCAAGCATGTGCCTTCCATTGTATTTTGTATAATACCCAAAGAATCTCTGGGGAAGCAGCAGAGCTGCCTGACAGGATCTGCACATCTCAGTCCACAAACCAGGACCAGATTAGATTATTTCAACTATTTTTGAATAGCCTGATGCTCTCCTTAGCAAGATGAATTTAATATTAAGCATTTCTATCTGTAGAGGCTTGTTACAGGTCATTAAAATCAGCGGTAAAATATCATAGTACCTCTTATTATAACAGCAAAAGAGGAAAATATGGCTCTAATGCCTGATGGTGTGATCAGCAGCATTATTTCACAGATTTCCCAGGCCTGATGAAGTTGTTAAGTGATGTCTAATATCTCTGCATCTGCACGAATATACTTAGCATACAGCCCAGTACCTTTTAGACCCTCATTCTCTAATGGCCCTTCAAAGCTCGCCTTTTGTACTCAAAAATCCATTAAAAGGGTATGTTTTTTAAAATATGCAGGATGTTAGTATTCCCATTATAATAGTGCAAATTTTGGAGTGGGGTCATCTATATTCCAGCTGTTTAAGGTAATACTAGGGCAGAATGCATTGGACTGAATCACCATTGAGTCTATGTTACATATGCATATAATGCTGGGAATGGAGGAAGAAATACTTTAAGGTATCAATAGCTACAGAACAAATCCCCAACCTAAAATCCTGGTGTAAAAAAAAATTTTGTTAATGATGTAAAGGCACTGACTCTCTCAGTGGTGGACAGTGGGACCTTTAGACATTCAGGAATAGGGAGAAGGGCAAGGATTCATCAGATTGTGAGGACTCAGATACTAAAACATCCTCTCCTGTGGAAAGTGAAAGCAGTAACATGCATACTTTCACTGAGTCTAACCTCAAATCAATTAAAATTGAACGTTTTATTACAAGGCTAGTAATAGATAAACTCACTTTCTGACGACTACATGATTTTGTAAAGAGCACTATAAAGCATGTGCACACATTTCATGAAGAATCAGCCATCATTCCCTAAATCCCTCTAAGATGCTACTCCACTTTCAGCTTTAACTGTCCATCTTCAATTATTTCTTCAAAAAATTCCAATGTCTATTTCTGCTCTACTTATGGACTGTGGAACATCTTATGTTCCAGTCATGCAAAGTTTATAAATGAGCTCTTTGAAAGAGCTATTAAAGGAACAATGAGCTGAATTAACTTCAACAGTGTAAAGTTTAATGGTTCTGCCAAACTAAATTTTTAATAATGAAACCCCTCTCACTAGTGTTTAATTTTAAACCTGTTGCATCTTCTAAAGTTGTTGGGAAATAAATTTCGAACATGCTGGCACTCATTTGCAAGTATTCCACCAGGCAATGTTGAAATACTACATTTTTAATCAAAAAAATAGCAGTAGCCCCTTGAGTGTGTACAACCACTCAAATAAATGGGGGAGGATTCTACCTTTGTGTCTGTATTTGCTTCATACACCTTAGAACAAATCCAATGATCTCAGTCTTGAAACCTTCAATTGATCCAATGCCTGTGGATTTTCAAAGAGCATTTTAAGATCTCTGCTACCCAGTTGTGTGAAGTGAATCCAATTTCAGTCCTGAATATCATTTTAAGATTATGCTCATGGCTTTGGAGTCCTCCATTGTCGGGAAATAGTTCTTGTTATCCACCCTCTTCATCTATCCCTTTTATCATTGTGAACATAGAGATTAGACCATACCTGGAAAACTTTCCCCCTATAAAACAAAGCATCAGTTTATAAAATTGCCCATCCACTTAATGTGACTGTTTGAAAAATAAGTCTGGAGATAGCTGTTTACCCCACTTGTATCCTTACAATTGATGCAGTTGTACATGTCTCTGCCTGCTTTTTCACCGGAGCAGTAAACCAACTAAATCAGAAATATCATAAGCATACATAAGGTATTGTGAAAAGTCTTGCTGTACTGGTCCATCTGAGCTCTGCTCAACATTAAAATGTCAATTCAGTAAATGTGCCTGCCTCACAGCTATTGAGTTGTCTGAAAGAGAAAAGCACAGCCAAACGTAAATTTCAGCAATAGAACAGTGGACGAAGCTTTTGATTGATGGGATTAGATGATGCAAAACTGCCTGATAGCCTTCCACAGAATATAGTAAAGGAACTCAAGGTCTTTCATGATGATCTCTGACAACAGATGAACAGCTATTTTATTACAATATAAATGGAGGTTGCACCAAGTCTATTTTCTTGGATGCAGCCTACCAGTTCTTTTCAATCTAAAGGATGTGTATGACCTTCTGCCATCTTCACCATTCCAAGGTTACTTCACTAAGAATTAAAATACAGCAACTTAATAAAATGCTACCATTCAAAAGTGGGCTGAATCCTAACACCTAATATCAAAAATAACGACATAGTCTGTTTTTGTGGTGTTAGTTGAGGGAAATAATGTTGTCAGGGTACAGAGACATTCTTCCCTTTTCTTTGGTGACACTGGAATAAAGGGCTATCATCTGTAATGACCACAGAGCAGGAAATAAATAGCTGCTTCACTGATTTCCCATAAGGAAGTAAGTCTGCCACCCCAACTGTTCTGGCCTAAATGTGTCTGTGGACACACGGCACTATTGTTGACTCATAACTGCCCTCTGAATTGCTCATGCAAGCTATTCAGGTTAAGAGGCAATTAGGGCAACAAATGCTGTCACTGCTGGGATGGCCACATTCCGTTACCATATAACAACAAAAAGTAAGCAGGAAAGACATTTGATGGAAAAGGGATAAAATGACAAAAGAAACAGATCAAAACCAGTTTTTGAATCTGCACATTATTACGCTGTCACCAGATGACATGAAAATACTGCAAAATTACTTGTCTTACTTGTTGCCCTCGTCAGGTGGTGAGCCTGCAAACCTTTGGATTGGCCCATTGCACAGATTACTTGATGCAACAGCAAGCTACTTTAGTGAATTGCACTCTTTCCATTTTTTCCAATCACTTAGGATTGGGCATCAGTGAATATCATCAATCATCCCATGTGTTTTGAACAAATGCTGATCCTTCAGCTATCTAAAGCTTGGACTACAGCTGATACATTTCATGCTCCAAGATACAACCGTTGAATTACAGATTTATCTGTTGGGTAGCAAGCGTACTGAATTAAAACACAGATAGAGTTAGATATGATGCAACAGGACATCCTTTAAAGGATTCCAAATTGCATTACCCATCTGATAGAACAGCAAGAGGAATCAATCCGATTGGCCAGTAAAAGTCTGGAAATTTATATAAAGCATGAAATTTCTTCAATGGCCTGCAAGACACTGAATTTAAAATTGAATTCAAGGTTCACCTGTGATGTATAGTTATATGTGTTGGACTTTTTAAAAGAATGTCTAAATAGGGACAACCAATATTGAGTTGATTTGTGTGCTTTAATCTGCTGTCTATCCTCTACTGCTGGACAGGATTCATTAATAACAAAAGACGTACAAGCTCAATTCTCAATTTTGTAGATCCTCTCACCAGAAACATGATATATCACTGCAACTAACAAGCAATAAGCTAAGGTGCGTTAATCACAATCTAATGGCCATTATCTTTTACACAGGAGCTAAGCAACATTTATATTCTACTGTTTTCTTCCCTGACCTCTGAGTCTTGAGGTGCATGGTATCTCAATGCTCCTATTCATGGAAGATCCTCATAATATTATCAGTTAGTCTGAGAGTTCTGGCTGAATGGCAACTCTATCTTTGGAATGAACTTCATGACAGAGTTCAATGGCCTGAAGGTTGTTGTGAAAAATAATGGCAAGATTATCAGCACTCACTGATATTATGGTGAAAATGTGACCAAAATTTCTGATGTGTACAAAAGCACAGGTAAAGACAGAAATTCAAAGGTTTTTGATCCGCACCTGCAAGGTGTTCCAAAGACAATTACAAAACTTTTATGCCATTTTCTTCAATGTAATCTGAGGACATCAGTGAACCTGTGAGAACTTCACAGCTGAGAAATTCACAGTTAATCAGCAATACTAATTGTGCTATATGGTGCATCAATGCATTTTTATTTGCCTCCGAATTATGATTGAATTACAATTGAAGTGAATGCAATTAATTTTAGAGACAGATGTAACTATGAAATTTTACAACTACTAAGCAGCAAATGAACTTCTAAACCAACATTCCTGTGTGATGCTTTTCCTCCTCCTGCTGGACATTAGCTCTCAGGTATTTGCTAACAATCTTCTTGCTTAAGAAGAATGAAACTTTTACCATTTGTTACATGAGATTTAATTGATTTTACAGGCAAGCTGAGCCATAATAACTGTTTAACAACTTATCTGATTTTAAAGGAGTATTTTATATTGTGTATTTTCATTCCCTCAGATAATAAGAGCCATAGAGCATGGAAACAGGCCCTTCGGCCCAACTGGTCCATGCCGACCAAGATGCCCGTCTGAGCTAGTCCCATCACAGCCTGGTATGGAGCCTCCAATGCACAGGATTGCAAGAGGCTTCAGAGGGTTGTAGACTCAGCCAGCTCCATCACAGGCACAGCCCTCCCCGCCATCGAGGACATCTTCAAGAGGCAGTGCCTCAAGAAGGCAGCATCCGCCACTAAGGACCCTCACCATCTGGGACATGCCCTCTTCTTGTTACTATCATCAGGGAGGAGGTACAGGAGCCTGAAGACCCACACTCAATGATTCAGGAACAGCTTTTTCCCCTCCATCATAATATTTCTGAACAATTCATGACAACTACCTCATTCTTCCATCTTTTGAACTAATTATTTATTTTAGTAATTTACAAATTTTTATGTCTTTGCACTGTACTGCTGCCACAAAACAACAAATTTCATGTTATATGTCAGTGATGATAAATCTGATTCTGATTTGCCTGCATTCGGCCCATAACCTACTAAACCTTTTCTATTCAGGTACCCTTCTAAATATCTTTTAAATGCTGTAATTGTACCTGCCTCTGCAGCTTCCTCTGGGAGTTTGTTCCTTATACCCACCACCCTCTGTGTGAAAAAGTTTCCCCTCAGATCCTTTTTAAATATTTAAAATTTAAAAATTCCATGCTTCATAAAATAATTGTTTCTTGCAACATCCTTTTGCTGTTTTAATTTTCATGTTAATCACTTTTGTATGACTCAATTATTATTTCTTGGTCTGTAAAATACTTAAAAAGATAGCAGAAAAAGATTGTGCTTTCATTTTTTTTATTTGCTGGCCCTGCAAATTCCTTGATATGATTGGCTGCTTAACCTGCCTGATGACATCACTGTTGCTGGCTGTCACAAATCCTATGGGGCTGATGTCCTTTTCAACAGACATCTGGAGAGATGAAATCCACTTTACAGAGATTGCTAGATCTTTGTGGATGACGTTTGTTTTAAATACATGCAGAAATGGGCGATAATACTTTCACAAAATCAGGGGTAGAATGTAATTGGCATTGATAAGGAAAATGAAAGTAGAATATGAGTGTAGGTTAGCAAGAAGCTTAGAAACATTTTGTAAAAACGTCCATAAATACATACAAAGGAAAAAAAATTAGCAAATGTTAATGTGGGTCCCTTATAGATTCAGACGGGGAAAAATATTTCGGGGAATAAGGAAATAGCAGAGAAATTAAACAAATATTTTGATTCTATCTTTACAATAGGAGACACAGAAAATGTCCCCAGAATAGTGGAGGACTACAGGTTAATGAGCAACTTAAAGAATCAGTATTAGTAAATAACTAATATTGGGAAATTAATGGGTCTGAAAGGTAATAATTCCCCAGGACCTGACAATTTAATCCTAGGATTTTGAATATGGAGATAATGGCTGAACTATTTATAATTTCCCAAAATTCCATAGATTTCAGGATATCTGGGGTGATGTCCTCAAGCAAACTTTTATTTAAACTAGTGTTAGATCTAGAGCCTGAATGAACATGGTATTGCACTGATTACAATGATACTGCGAAAAATATTAGTCCAGATTTTGCTGCATTTTGCCCAGCAAAACTGTCAGCATTTACCCTCAAACAATTTGCAGCTTCGACACTTCCACATGAATGCTGAAATCATAAATCTTCTAGCTGAGCTCCACCAATGATTTCCTGGAAGTGGTCTGCCATTGAAATCAGCATGGAATTGGAGCTTGCTGAGATCCTCCTGCATTGATACTGAGATGTGTACTCTCAGATCCTTGATGGGATCCTCAACCCATTCATCAGAATGAAGATTTTATGGCTGCAAGGAAGAAAGATATGAATAATGTGTGATATTTTATTCTAATTATTTCTCTTTGCTTTTAATTATTTAAATTGTTTTAAGGTTTTTCCCAAACTCTTTTAATAATATCTTTTTTGAGATTTTATTTCTTTATAACAGTTTATAAACTATGAGGGACATTCAGACACATTGATAAACCTTAAAAGCTTTGGTGGAGAGCAAAATTGAGGCAGGGCTGCCTGTCAGTCAAAGCCTCTCAGAATAATGCTGCTGGAGACTGCAAATGATGGAATCTGGAGCAACAAACAATTTGCTGGAGGAACTCCTCCGGATGCTCTGGTTTCCTCCCATATTCCAAAGACATACAGGTTAGGAAGTTGTGGGCATGCTATGTTGGCACCAGAAGCGTGGCGACACTTGCGGGCTGCCCCCAGAACACTCTACGCAAAAGGTGCATTTCACTGTGTGTTTCAATGTACATGTGACTAATAAAGACATCTTATCTTATCTTATCAAGCAGCCTCTGTGGGAGAAAAGGAATTGTCAATGTTTCAGGTCGAAACCCTGCATCAGGACTGAGAGTGGAGAGGCGAAGTGGCTGGTATAAAGAGGAGAAGGGCAGTGGTGAGAAAGGAGTGCAAGGCAATTGGTGGACTGAGGAGGGGTAGAAGATGACAGGCAGGTTGTGCCAGGAAGGGGAGAGGAGCAGGGGTGGAGTTGGGAGACAGTGGCAGGGAAATGATAGATGGAGGCAGATAAAGAGAGAGAGGAGAGAGGAAAAAGGGGGAGTAAACACAGATGGAGCAAAGGTGAGGGGAGGAGAGTGTGAAGATTGGAGATCGTTGCTGGAGGGAGATAAGCAGGAACACAAAGGGCCACCAGTACTGGACTCTGATAAGTAAAGGAGGTGAGAATGGGAACCAATAGGAAGGAGGTGAATTGCAGATGGAACCAGCACCGGATAGGGGGGAGCCTGTGGGTGAACTGTGTGGGTATGGTGGATGGGTGGAACCAGGAGTCATTCTGCTTTTGGGGGGGTGAGTGGAGGGTCATCTTGTTCTGGCCTGCCAAGTATCTCAGTTTGAGGCACAGAGTCACACACCACAGAAAGTGTCTCTTCGGCCCACCATGTCCATTTTGACCATCAAGTGCCCATTTATATTAATTGCATCTACCAGCACTTGCTCAATATCCTCCTCTGCCTTGGCAATTACTTGTCTAGATACATCTTAAATATTGTGAGAGTGCATGCCTCCACCAGCCACTCAGGCTGTGCGTTCCAGATTCCAACCACCCTCTGGGTGGAAAATTGTTGTGAGAAATCCACATGGCTGTCACGTGACAGTAACGACAATGACCCCCGCTGACCGGAGGACAGCATTGCTCCTCTGATCGGAAGTGATACTACTGTCAATCAAGGTGCGGCTCCACCCACCCATCACGTGTGAGAGTACCTTTTGCCTCTGAACCTGCCTGACCAGTACCCTTTGTCTCTGAACCTGCCTGACCATTGGCTGTGGCAGGAACCTTTGTCTTTGAATCCCACACCATTGGCTCGTTCAAATCACAACAGTGAGGCTCCACCCAGCCTCCTAGCACCATAAAAAGGGCTGCATCCCCTAGCCCTTCCTCTTTTGAAGACCCCAGGAGTAGTAAGACAATGCTGCAGAGATCATTGGTAAGAGTGCATCACCACATGGTCAGGGAGCGTTTCACTCAGACTCAGGGAGCGTTAAGGGCCAATGCTAGTGTGGGACAGGCGTTGAAGTGTTATATCCTGAAGTTGTACATTGTTATTGTGTGCTTGTTTGTATCAGTGTGTGTGTGTGTGTGTGTGTGTGTGTGTGTGTGTGTGTGTGTGTGTGTGTGTGTGTGAGTGTATTTTACCCCAGCTGCAATTCCCCTCTCATGTTCATGGTATCCTGTGCGTGAGTGAGCGTGTGTCTGTTCCCATCCATTCTGTCCCATGTTTGCCTTTGTGATTAAACTAGTTTTGGTCGACAAAGCTCGTGTCCAGAGTCCTTGATCCTTAAGACAGAAAAGAACGATTTCACACAACAAAGATGTTCCTCAAATCCTCTCTAAATCACTTACCCCATACCCTAAACCTATGCCCTCTAGCTTTAGATATCTCTGCTATGGGGGACAGTTTCCTAATATCAACCCTCATAATTCTGTACACCTCCATCAGGTCACCCCTCAGCCTCCTCCACTCCAAGGAAAATTAACCCAGCCTATCCAATAAGTGAAACAGTCCATCCTGGGCAACATCCTGGTGAATCATCTCCGCACCCTCTACAATGCAATTACACTCTTCCTATAATGTGGTGGCTATACTTCAGCTGTGGCCTAACCAATGTTTTATTCAGGTATATCATGACCTTTCTGTTCTTATATTCTATATTCTGGCAAATGAAGGCAAGTATTCCACATGCCTTCTTCTTTATCTACCTGTGCTGCCACCTTAAAGGATCCTCAACTGGTACACCAAGGTTCTTGCGTTACTCAATACTCAATAAGGCCCTACCATTCACTGTGTATACCATACCCTTAATAGTCCTCCCAAGGTGCATCAAGATTGAATTCTATCTACAGTAGCTCTGTCCATCTTAATAACTAAGATAATATAAGATAACTTTGTTAGTGACGTGTACATAAAAACACACAGTGAAATGCATCTTTTTTTGCGTAGTGTTCTGCAGGCAGCCGGCAAGTGTCGCCATGCTTCTGACACCAACATAGCATGCCCTGCTGGTCAATATTACCTTGCAGCCTACAATTCTTCAATATCAACACTACTGAATTTTGTGTCATCTGTTGTGAAAAGCCCGGGTTCCTTGTGAGGCCTTGTCCCTTGCCACCAGGACAGTCTCGGCCAATCCTTCTGAATGCAGATTACGTAGGTGTGTGATATCAATGTACTTTGGTGATGAGTGTGAGCAGTGGCCCACTCAACAACATCCAGGACCTTGTGTCAAAAATCACACGATTAAGTGGACGTTTTAGATTTCCTCAGAGTATTTCTCAATTTACAAAAGGGATTTGCTGCTGGAAAATATCTTTGTTAAATTAAATATTGTAAATCAAAAAGGCTGAATGAAATGTAATCTGGCTATTTCAGTACACTGCAAGAAATTGGTTGGTAAATCGAGGACACGTATCATTAAAAACTCAGAGGCATTATGCTGAAAATTTGGAAATTAAACATATGTAAATTGAGGAATATCTACAATAAACTTATGAGTAGAGCAATTAATACATTACCACTTATTGGACATTGGGGACACTTTTGTTTGACTGTGTTAAAGTGTTAGAGAAGGAACCAAACTGGCAGAAACTCCCAGTGGTTGTGGGGTTTAAACTGAGAAGGCACAGAATGAAAATTAAATGTAATCGTTTCTCTTAACTCAGAATTTGATCCTCTCTGAGGTGGAAAGCACTACTGGATATGATTGAAACAGGGGTCATGTCAATATTTCAGGATTGGTTCAAAGGGGGATAAAGGGACATGAGAAAAGGCTGGATATATAGGATTAGGATTGCTGCTTGTGTGGAAAATAAACACCAACTCAGACTGATGGA
Source organism: Pristis pectinata (assembly GCF_009764475.1). Lineage (NCBI taxonomy): Eukaryota > Metazoa > Chordata > Chondrichthyes > Rhinopristiformes > Pristidae > Pristis > Pristis pectinata. Next base: position 15,592,922 of record NC_067432.1, read on the forward strand.
CTTTCCTTCTTGTATTTTTTTGTGTAATTCTAATAAGCAGGAAAGTCATGAATAGGAGCATGTTGCAAACTCTTTCAAACATTTGGTTTATCTAAAAACTGAACAGTAGCTATCTAATCACATACCATATAAAACTGGTATAAAACAAAAATGCTGTAAATACTCAGCAGGTCAGAGTTGATGTTTCAGGTTGATAAACTTTCATTAGAATATAAGAGGATGTAACAATATAACTGGTGATCAGCTCAGTCAAAGAAATTGGGGGAAAAGGGAAGATTTTCTCTCCATGATTTGTGTAAGAAAACTGTAAACTTGACCGTTAATGATGAAAGGGGTCTCCTACCCCTCACATTTCCACCCTAAGCTATGAAACTGGAAGGATTATTAGTATTCAGTAGAAGAAACACAGGAAGAAATTTGTCTTTGGCTGTTAGGGCGAAACGTGTGTGAGAATATTGGACAATGGTTGTACTTACATCTGCACGTTCAAAGATATTGAAGTTAGTGTAACTACGTGCCAGGTGTCCAGTGGAGCAGGCAGACGAAATTCTTCCACATGTTAAGTAGTGGTAATCATAGACGAATTTCTCCTATTTATACTACTTAAATGTTAATTTTTTAATCAATATAACCGAAAACAACATAGGCTTAAGTGGGGACAGATATTTTTCTTTGTTACTTGACATTAAGTAGAGACTGGATACAGTGCAGAAAGGAAAATCTATTACAAAACACAATGGGCTGGCTTTCCAATCATTTAAATGGAAGAAGTATCAGACCAGACAAAGTAAGGATACACTCTCCATCCCACCAGACTTCCCTCTTCATTCTTCACCCAGATAATGCTGAATGACTGGACACTAAAGTCAAAAAGGCATGGCATGTGTACATTCTGTCATAACAAGCTAACCACATACATTTCTGTCTCAGTTTTATTTTATTTGGATCAGTCATTGTGTGTTTGCAAGGCTAAGATTTTTGGACAAAAATGAAATCAAAGGATACAAAGATCAGGGAGGAAAGCAGATGTTGAGGTACAGGATCAACCGTGATCTTAATGGAACAGTCAAAGAACCTTATGGATTAATTCTGTTCCAATATCTTTTGATCATTTAGATTTTCCTGTAAGATTATAAATTAATGAAGATAATTAAGGAACACACAGATGCCTAGAAATTCAGCTGCTGTTCCAGTGATAAACATGCTATGTAGTCATATCAGCATGCTGTACTCTGCCTCCAAAATACATTCCATTGAATTCAATACAATGAATTTCAAAAGCAGAATCCAATTTACTCTACAACATTAGCAACACATTACACAGACAAAGGAGCTTAAATGTCCATTCAATGGCTACATCATTTCACCCTGTTACAGACATTCCCTTTATTCTACCCACTGCTTTTGCCCACCTTCTCTGCCACTTAGACCATTGCTTCTCTCTTTCCCAGCTCTGATGAGGAGTCTACGACCTGAAACATTAACTGGTTTCTCGTTCCACAGATGCTGCCTGACTGCTGAGTTCTTCCAGCATTACTGTTTTTGTTCTGGCTTGCTTACACAGTTATGCAGTGCTACCAACAGTGGGTTAAAGTCTAGGCAAGGATTGTGTTCTATGAAATAAAAATAGAAAATGCTGGAAGTACTCAGCAGGTCAGACAGCACCTGTGGAAAGACAAATCAAGTCAACATTCAGTTCCAAGAACCTTCACCAGAACTTTGTCTTCCACCTGAAACATTAACTCGGTTTCTCTTCCCACAGACGCAGCCTGACCTGCTGAGTATTTACGGCATTTTCTGGTTTCATTTTGGAATTCCAGCATCTGTAGTTTTTTCTGATTTTCATTTGTTTCATATGAAGTACTGCCAAGCCACTCTGGCTGGTGATTTGTTTGGGCTACTGTTTTATCTTTATCCACTCTCCTCTCCCTTTACCATCTCCCTCACTGACCTTGACCTGAACCCAACTCACAAATTAACCTGCTTTCCTCTACAGTGGAAGAGCACACGGTAGCACAAAGTTGCAAAGCCCGCGCTGTGACCTGTTGCACCTTGGGCCTTGTGCACAATGGAATGTTGCTGCAATGGACCCTTGAACAATATTTCATTCCTAGGGCAAAATTTCCCACCCTGAAAAATATACTGGGAATAGCTCAATAATTTACAATCACTGTTTTTCAACAAATCCAACTCCCTTTTGAATGCATCTGGAATTAGCTCCCTTCTCTTGAAATCTTTGATACACATACACAGTTCTTTAGTGCAAAGTAAAGGCTCTTCAATTTGTTGACTATCCATGAGGCTTGTATGTTTTGTATCTGTTTTTTTATTCCAGTGGTGATGACTAAATTGAATATCTTGCATAATTATTGCAAATTGAATTATTATTGCAAATTGAATATCTTGCATAATTGTTGTTTTAAAGATGTATATAATGCCTCATTTCAATCATTTTCCAGTAATAATTTTACTCTTACATCACAAACTAGATCTCCTGAAGCCTGTGTTCAGCCTTGTTGCTTTTTTTCTGAGACAGAGCAAGAGAGAGTGTGAGAGAGAGAGGGAGATTGTGTGTGCATGAGAAAGAAAGAGAGAATGTATGTGTGTGTGTGTGTGTGTGTGTGAGAGAGAGAGAGAGAGAGAGTCAGAGAGATAGAAGGGCAATCTGAAAAACTTGGAATAGAAATGCTTGGAGGTTGATTTTCATGTTGCTCTTCCCAGACCAGGATTAAAGATAAAAGGATCTATAAAGAGATAATGCTGAGGGGGATAGCAGCCAGCAACATCTCTGGATGATTCCTTTAGATCTGGGGTACCAGAATATCCCAGTGGCATCTGGTTGCCTAAGTGCCTGGAGCAAATGATTAGGCAGAATAAGCCTCCGGGCCACTGAATCCAGACAGCATCATTGTTTTTGCAGTTACTGAAGCAGGGATTTTCAAGTAATCTTGTGAGCCTATAACATAAACTTGTGATACAGAAAATAGAAATTAATCCCTGGAAATCCACACCGCATTAAGATTTAGTTTACCTAATCAAACACTGGTGTTGGTGAGCGAGTGAGCGGACCTGACACAAAGCTGCCTTAACCAGGTAAGGAGAAGCTAACCATGTACTGGGACTGCAGCTTCATGGTTGGGAAACCTATTTGTTAAAAACTTACTTTTTTAACATTTTCAAGCTAAGAAGCTGATGGCTTCCTTATTTTCTTTACTTCAAGTCCACAGGGAAAGGCTTATCCAAAGGCAGGCATTGTACTCAAACTTTCAAACTATGCAAACATTCAAGCAATGAATGTTCGACTTTTCAAAATTGCAGGCCAAACTACTTTTCACAGTCATCCAGGTTGTCAAATTCAACAGCTTCAGCATCCTTATCTCCAGTTTCTTTTCCTCCTCTCAAACTATTAACCATCCAGAGATAAAGTAGAATACTTCACCAAAATCCTTCAGCAGATTTTACGCTCCATTACACAAGATCCACAGTTCCGACAAACAGTGAGAACTGCTTTTTCATACCTGAGGGATAGCCCTTATTTCTTTTATAGCTATTGTGAATTCAAAACCTTATCCCTGCATTGAATTTATAAGAGCAATAGTTAGCTCCAGCTAGGTTGCAAATTGAAATCATTACTGCTGCAAATTCTTACCCCTAAACACTTCAAAAATTTCCTTTACTGAAGTGAATAGATTGCTGAAGATAAATATAATGGAGATTCACTAAATATTAAACATTCAGTGAAGGATTCCTCTGCTAATGCAGCCCAATATTTCCATATGTAATCTAATCCATTTGATCTGTTCTAATGGGCTGGTCCAGTTATTACTTCTTTCATTAATATTGAAGGGTTGATGATTTCTCGGTTGAAACCCCCTCAAGTTATACTGAACAGTTAGAAATTGATTCTTTCATGAGCAGTGCTTATTTCCTATGTCAAAGGGAGAAGAAAACTATTAAGTCTCCAGTATCAATTAAGTAAACTACAGTTACCCATCGCTTTAAAAAGTCAGAAAATACAATATCACAAGTTAAAATACATCCAGCAACAGTATGAATGAGGACATTTTCCAGATAAACATGGAGATTTTCCACATTTCTCTGTTGGATTTAATCATGCTGAAATAACAGTTAGTGCCTCCACTGAAGAACCAGCTAGAAGAATATTACATGAAGATTTTAAGTCTTTATCTAACAACTTCACCCACTTACAATTTCTTGATGTACCATTTTATTCCATGCACTTTATTCCAACATGAATCTGGCCACCTTACAGAGCTGACTGTTTGTCAAAACAAAATAGATCAGTCTTGCGATTCAGAAACAAGGGAATGAATCACAGCTACAGTCCTCTCTTGGTGTGATTGACATTTGTGCCAAAGATAGTTCGGCATTAAAATTCCATAGATCTGAATATTCAGAAATGCCGATTGATTGGCATCCAGCTCTCTTGGTGATATTTCCCATGATCCATTAAAACTCCCAATGACCCCAGTTCCCGTGCTCCCTTTAAAATACACCATGGTCCTAATTTCCACACTCCTTTTAAACTAACCAGGACCCTAGTTTCTGTGCTCCCTTTAAACTGACCAGAACCCTTTTTCTGTGCTCCCTTTAAATTGACCAGGGCCAACCTTCCACGTTCCCTTTAACCTAACCAGGGCTCTTTTTCCACACTCCCTTTAATATGACCAGAGCACTAGTTTCTGTGCTCCCTTTAACCTAACCAGGGCTCATTTCCCAAGCACCCTTTAAACTTACAAGGTTCACTGAAAAATTTACTATAATACTCTGTAATAGCAAAAAAAAGTGTATCAAAAATGTGTTGGGGTTTTGATAGGAATATCAGCCAATAGTCCAGAAAATATGCCAGTCTAGCACGATCAAAGTCTCGAGCATGTTGGATTATGGGAGATTTACTGTTTATGTGTGCAATATATTGCAATGTTTATGTGTGCAATATATTGTGGCAATTTTGTTTTGTTTAAGCTTTTAAGCACCTACAATTGAACTATGACATTTCTTCACAAACAAATCTATTAATTTGCCATATTAAACACATCTGAAAAATACATAATCTGCTGAGCAAAAGTACATTCAACATTTTTAGATGAGGACCTTTTATGCAACCATATGATTTACTTTCTATATCTGGCTCTTTATATATTTCAATATTATAAACAAATATTGTGTCTCAATGAGATGAGAAAGTAAACACAAGTGATTGAAAACTGAATGGTGCAAGTAAAGGAATATACTGGCTGAAGTGAAAAGTTCAGTAATACGCAAGCCTGAGTTTCTCCATCTGTCAGTAAGTCAGATGGGAAGAGGACCTAGAAGGAAGATCCTGGGCTTTGTGGAATTCACAGCACGTGTCGGTTTCTCCTTTTCATATAAATGGAACCAGAAAGTGCACAAAATCTTGGTGCTTTGTGATCTAGCTGCCAGGCAAATACCTTTCCATGGCAATCATAACATTCTTATAATGTACAAGAAAAAGAAGTGTGGTGTGGAAGATATTGATTGCCCATTGCACGTGGTGAATCTGGGGGCCGGGGGTGGGGTGGGTGAGATCGAGATTGCGCTTGTGCTTGTGTGGCGAGGGAAGGGGGGAGGCCAGAGAACAAGCAGTCAGGGACGTGGCTGTGGTCTGATGAAGGGTGATGAAGGATTGAAGCCCTGGGTAAAGTGGGTGGAAGAGCTGCCTAGAGAACAGCGCCTGTGGGTGGCCATGGGTGGGTGTGAGAGTATACGTAAGATCGTGGGGGGGTGAAGGTTAGCACATAACAGGTCCCCCGAGGTGAGCAGGTAAGACTGACATGAAAGTGCTTGGCTGGGTCAACTTGAAAAAAGTCTGAAGTCACAAAGGTAGAAGAATAACGAATAGTTATATGGGGGCTAATACCCTATTGTTATAAACAACCCATCAGAACTGCTATGTGAGGTCTGCAGTTGTCATGAAAGTGGTGCACCTTCATTTCCTGTTCATTATATAACATGCACTCAAAGTTCTGTGGGATACTTGTAAAAAGAAACAAAAACTCTTCAGGAGCAGAAAATAAAGTATGCAACTGAAATTCTGTTCACATGAACTCATTTAATGTTCTGTCCCTAATGGTGAGCAGATTCACATTCAACAGCATGGTACATTTTTTAATACATAATATGATACCAATGCTCTTCTAAAACAGCAGACCATCTGGATTACCGTGAATAAGTCTATGGAAGATCTACTCATTGGGTATATTGGCCCAGATTTTCCAATAAGCAGCAAGCTGCCCATATTCAGCATTAATCTGTGCACTCCCACACCAGCCCCACTGCCAAAGGCGAAGCATTGTGTGGTGACAAGGTCTTGCATGCATGATTTTGTGGAGGTGGGGGTGGTGAGCAGCACAAATATGTCCCTTTACACAACTGGAAATAAAAACTGGCTTCGTCTGCTGTCAAAAACGTTGAATGTTTCTGAATGACTCCAAAAATGAATCATGGTAATTATAAATATTTTTATAAAAATGGGAATAAATTAAGACATACTGTGGCCCCTCATAGCCTTTGCTGAATGGAGTTATTGTTCCTGCGCCAAATCTAACCTAACACAAGTTGTTTAGGCAGCTTTCCCATTGTAAGTGCTGTACTGCTAGATCCAATGTGGAATCCAATATCATTGCACGTTCTTGAAAAATATCCACTAACAGCTGACAACAACTTCGAAAGTTCCCAGCTCACACAAAAATCCCGAAGCTGCTGTCAGTTACCATTATAAATTTATAATGGAAGAATAAGACAAAAACATCAGTTACACGGGTAACTAATGATATCTTCCTGAAAAATATAGGCTCTTAAAAACGTTGCATCAGTGTGTTACATTTTAGACATTAACCCTTTTTGTGACAGAGCATTCAAAGCTGAGCAACAAGACCTGGGCTTACCAGCAACACCGATGCCCCAGGAGGAAATTTTTAAAACAAATGTAAGACTGTGGAGGCTTTTCAACCACAATCTAAAACTAATGAACATATATGCCTTGGAATTAATTTGCATAACATTGATTCTTTCACTGTTATGTGAATGAAAATTGATTTTTCAAGAGTGATGCACAATAATGAAGAATTCCAGGATGTTTCACATCACTCAAAGAATTCAGCCAGACACTTCCATGTACAAGTCACCTCTGTGCCTGGAAATAATTTTCATGTTAGGGCCAAATGCAATGACTTCTTTCTTGGGCAATGCTCCCATAGAGCACTGGAGAGGAACTTGGACTTTACTGGGCAATTGTGGCCAAACCAGCACATTGCCAGGCTGGGGCCCTGGTGGCTGATGAATAAACCCAGCCATGACGGCACATTTTCATGCATCGGCTGATGTGTTGCACAAGGCCTCAGTTTTATACCGTGGATCAACAACCAAAACAGTCAATGTACCCCATATCTCGGCCATACAAATGCACCATATTAGTTGCACTATAACTTCCAGGCAACAGTTTCCTGTTGAAATGATTGAGGCCCTAATCACTTTTAGAAATAGTTAGGAGTATACTGAAGCTATAAAAAGCAAATTATTTAAAATGCAATCAATAAATTATATCCTGCACATTTAAAGGGACAGACACCTCTAGTGGAAGATTATGCAGCAGATTACATTATATAATCAACCTACCTTTATAAAACAGTGCATCCTTTAAATTAATATGGGCTACACTTTGAGGTTGGAAATGTCCATATCTGTGCACCATTGTCAATTCTTTATTAATACCACACTCTTTGTTTACTCATCAGTCTTTGAAATGATGATGATCATTTTGACTGTTATGTATAATTAATAAGGGTAGATTCTTCAATACACAACAACTACTTGTCAAGGTGAACAAGCATCAGCCAGACCTGCCCACTGGGGCAAGTGAAATCGAAACAACAACAAATATGTCAGATCTCACTGAGCACTGTTAAAAAGGATCTGCATAAAAACATCCAATCACTTGTCTATTGCCAGTTTAAGGGGTGCTAAAAATTAAATGCCTTTTGATCAAACAGTTGATAAGTATGGGGTTTGAAATCAATTGAAAGCAACTTAATATAGATGTAATGCTGGTATTATGAATACAGTAAGCCACTTTCAACAACATTTTTAATGAAATAATGTCCTTACAATCAAGCTAGAAATTGCACGCATTAGAAATCCTGGAAAAAATTGACAGAAAATTCTATTTTATGCAAAGCAAACTCAAAGTAGCAATAGTAGCACAGAGAATAAATTTCTGGAAACAGACATTCCAATGAGTGGTCTATGATTTACAAATAGCATGGCCAGATATTAATAATTTTAATAATACTGTCTGGAACCTGACCAGTTTGTTTTCATATTTCCCTAAGAACATAACAACAGGATTATAACTGACTTTCATTTCAACACAATTTTCCCTGCTTTGCACCATAACAGACAAATATCCTCGCATGCAGAGTCACTGGGTATCAGAGAACTCGATCTTCCTACTAACCTCTGTGTGGAAGAAATTTTGCCTGATTTTGTCATTGAATAGCCCAGCTTTCATTCTAAGTTTCTGCTGCCTTGTTCTTGATGCCTATATCATAGGATGTACCCAATTGCATACTTTTAACACTTTGAGGTCACCCAAACTTCCTAAGCTCAAGGCAACACAAGCATTGTTATGTTACCTGAAAGTTTAACTCTTTTATGCCCTAGGATACACCCGTTCTGCTAATAAATGCTTCCTGGAACGTAGAATAATAAGAAAATGTAATGCTCTCTTCCCAATGAGAGAGACACTTATGCATTTGAAGTATAATTCCTTCCTGCTTATAATCCTTGAGATAAAGGCAGATGGAGACTGTGTGAGCTAGTCCCATTTGCCTGTGTTTAGCCCATATCCTTCTAAACCCTTCCTATCCATGTACCTATCCAAATGTCCTTTAAATGTTGTTATTGTACCAGCCTCAACCACTTCCTCCGGCAGCTCATTCCATTCACACACCACCCTCTGCTTGAAGAAGTTGCCCCTCAAGTTCCTTTTAAACATTTCCCCACTCACCTTAAATCTCTCTGCCTGTGGTCTCTTGCACCGTTTTGAGTGCCATTTGTACCTAGTGATGAGCCTTAAATGATTTTGCAGTGGGCTCCTAAATCCCTTTGTCCCTCTACAGCCCTGGTGCTTCTCTATTTTGATAATGCTCTGATTTATCTTTTGGAGACCAAGGTAAGCAACCTCATACCTGCCCACAATAAGCTTCACCTGCCACAGTTTTGCCCAATCACTTAATCTGTCCACGTTCCTTTGCAATGTCTTGTACTCATCTGCACTACTTACTGGCCCTCCAAATTTAATTTCATCTCCTGGCATTTATTCTGTTGATACAGCATGTTGCAATTGCTTTCAGCTTTTTTCATATCTTTGATCAATTTCAGTTGAGTATCAGGATGTATACTTTGAGAAGATATGGCAGCGTACATGTTGCGATTGTATGTGAAGTGGTTTTATGTATCCATTAGTATTATTACAAATGTTGAAGCTGAATTCTGAAGGTAAGCTACCATTTACAATTGTTCCAATTACTGAGTTTTTAAGCCTGCTGAATAACATTAGTGCTACCAAAATTTTACTTACATAAATGAAACAAACAAAGGGTATTAGAAGAAGGTAATAGTTTTTCAAATACCCGTAGGTCAGGACACGTGGAAGAAATCTATCTTAAGTTGGCAACACTAAGTACAGGTATTTGTTGCTGCTTGTACACAAATATAAACACAACCCAATTTCAAAGACAGCACAGGAACAGAGGGAGCTGGATGTGTTTGGATAGAAATCTTTGAAAATGGTAGTACATGTTAAGAAAATAGTTAGTAAAGGAATGGAATCCTGGCTTCATAAATAGAGACAAAGAGTAAAGTAGCAAAGAAATAATGTTGCATCTTTATAGAACATTGATAAGGCTGCAACTGGACCGTTGCATCCAGTTCTCATCACCACACTTTAGGAAGGGTGTGAAGACGTGAGAAAGGATGCAGAAGGGATCTGCTGGAATGGTTCCAGAGATGAAAGGTTTTAGCTGTAACGATAGCTTGGAGAAATGTGGTTCTCCTGGGAGCAAAGCACAAAATCATGATGGGTTCAGATAGGGTAAGTTGAGAGGGAAGCTGTTCACATTAACAATCTGATAAAGGACCTGTGGATACAAATCCAAAGTGGTGGGCTAAAGATGCAGGAGGGATGTGAGGAAGACATTCATCTTTGCACACAGAGAGTGGTAATGATCTCGAACTCACAACCTGTAAAGGTGGTGAAAACAGAGTCAATCAAGGCTTTCAAAAAGGAATTGGAAAGGCATTTCAGAGAAAATCATTTATAGGACCATAGAGTCATAGAGTTGCAGCACAGAAGCAGACCCTTTGGCCCAACTGAACCGTGCTGACCAAGGGCCATGGGAAAAGAGCATGGAATTAAACTGAATAGATTGCTCTACCATCAACTGACATGGACTTCATGGGAGAAAGAGCCTTCTGTGTCATTGTGGTTCTGTGATTTAGATCCATTTGGAACTCAACGGGACTAGCGGGTAATGTTGCGGCTGATCCCACACAGGTATTGCTGAGCAAAGCTGAATTTCTCTCCATCACCCTTTTATTTACCTATTGTGTGATTTAGTTATAGTTTTAAAACAGCAAAGATATCTTAAAGTGAGGCTGTGTGAGGCACCTAAGCAAGTTGGTGTCAGGTCCCTCCACCAACCCTCTCCCAGTAGCAACATTGTCTCACTAGGACCATTGTGTTCACCAGAATAGTTCACCAGCAAGTATAAATGTGCAGAAAAGTCTTCAGTACATTTGTTCTGTTGTTGTGGAGTTGGTGGAGGTAGGCTGCAGATTATGGTGGATGGGGCTATTTCAGTAGGATCAGAGGTGGAGAATCAGAGGTTGAAAGACAGACCATCGTAAAGGAGGGTAGGAGGATGAACACATGGGGGCTCTAACTACAAAAGCAGCAATGGGAAATGGGGAGTAAGTTGTCTATTCAAAGTGAGTACCAAAGAACATTCTTATAGGAGAACTGACCTGGAAGATGATAGATGCCCTGGACTCCCTAACAGTGGAACAAGCAAGCTTGGTCCCCTTTAACTGTTCCTAAAGAAGGGCTCAGCTTTTCAGTTAAGGTCTGCTTCGGTGTGAGTGGTCCACACTACTTGCTGGCCCTGAATACACAAAAGAATCTGGTGAAAATAATGCCTGGATCAAATGTCTGGAAGTGCACCATCCACACACAAAGAACCTGATTATGTTTAGTACCTGGGTTTCACATAAAACTCAGGGGAGAGTTCTTCAAACAAAATATAAAAATGATAGACATTTTTTCACAAGCCATCATCTGCTCACTTTTAATGATCACTCTTGGTAGAAGTTGCACCGTTTTAAACAGCTGGGAATGCAAGTTCAAATCAGGCAGAACATTGAACAATAAACTAGAGTATTCTTTCAATGGCAAGAGGTTAGCAACTACAGAAGAACAAAGGAATTTGGCTGCACAAGTAAAACAAATAATCAAAAACTAATGGAATGTTGGGTTTAAATCTCAAGGCAACTGGAAAACAAAGCCAGTTTATATGATTGCACAAAGCCTTGGTCAGACGTCTCCAGAACTCTGCATGATGGGAGGCTTTTATTGACCGCAAAGTGGGCTCAGTGCAGATTCATCAGTACAGCACCAGCATTTAAAGTGTTAAGTTATAGGAACAAATTGTACATGTTTGTACTTTGAGCAAAGGTTTATGCTCACATGAAACAAAGCATTGCTTAGAAGTAGCAGATTTTTTCATCAGTCAAGCCAGGGACAGGACTGATGCAGCTGCATTAATTAATTCTTTCCTTTCTGGTCCTTTACACTCACAAAATTAAGAAATAACTTGTGGGGCACAGGTGAGTTTGGGGGTGGGACAGTAGAACTCCGTGGGTGCCAAGATGTATACATGTACAGTTTCTTTGCCATTATGTTCAGTGCAAGATGCAGTCAGTCGGGAACTTGGGATGTTCTGGTAGCAGAACTTATCCCATTCTAGTTTCAGACATCTCCCGATTACCTTAAGGACTGATGCAAAAATGATATGCTGTAGCAGGCTAGAAAAAAGCAATTAACTGTGCATTTAGTTCAGATATGATCTAAATGTGTAGAAGAAATACAGAGCTCCAGAAACGTAACTGAATTCATAGGTTGCCTGAACTTAATGTTCAAGTGCTTTCCTGCACTCTGCTGCATCGTGAGGTGTAACTATTGGAAATTTATCCTTTGCAAAGCTATGAAGGAGGCTGAAGTGGCGCCTGGAAAATTTGATTTTGTTTTAAAAAATACAGACAAAATCTGATTTCTGTTGCATTAGGGCTTCCCCACTAAACATGTACACCCAAGATTTGAAAGAACAAAGACTTTAGTAAAGTGTATTAGAAATGCTCTTTCCTTGCTTCAGAATAGTTGCCATTAAAGCACTCTACAACAAAGAATACCTCTAATTGAAATATTAAATCATAAAACTGAACTCATCACCATAGTATTTTAGAATTGGCCTTTTACAGATAAACAAACCAGTATCAATGCTGCTTGTAGCAATATCCTTTCTGAATATATAAATATAAACGGAAGAATGCATCAAAGAGCAATGTGCATCTTAAAGGGAAGTAATACTTTAAAATGTCTGAGAGACTTTTATATATTCTGTGTATTTACTGTTCAATTATGTAACTTCAAACACCAGCTTTTCGTTTGATTTCTGAAGGGCAGTTAGTCATCTAAACAAGTCCAAAATTTTGAAATAAAAATGTAGTTAAACCAACTATAAAACTACGAGTGTCACTTGATAGGTGCATCAGTTGTTTAGTTTCAATATGTATTCACTGGCTGGAAGTCCCAGAGTTGCCCAAAGGGTGTGGTGTATGGTCACTGCAGTGATGTAATTGCTTCTGGAGTTGTGATCTCACTGCTACAAATTTCAGTGATACCCAGGGGTGGAAAACCAATAACCAGTTTAGGGACCTTCAGGAAAATGGAAGTTGAGACTTCAAGAGAGTATAGAGAACTTTGGTAAATCATCGGTGGTTGTGAAGAAGTTGGGCTCAGGCCTGTGCTAATCCAAGAGTCAGGGGAGAGAGCATGAGTGCTGGGGGTGGTGTTGGGACCTGGACTGATTGGAGAGTGTGTGGAGAGAATGCGGACCTGGAGTGATTGGAGGGACACGGTGGGTGATGGGGTGGTACTATGGGATTGCTGGGATAAAGGATTAGTCTGGGACTTACCTCAGTGGAGTTTCAGTCTGGTACTACAATTGCAAGAGCCCGGTTGTCCAAGGAGTGCACGGTGACAGCGTTACATGGACAAGACATCAACTGATACTAAAACCACATCAGACCCATAAACGCAGCTCATGACGTGAAATACAAGGCCAAATTTCCAGAGTGAGGAATAAACGGCCCAGATGTAATTGTGAGAACATTTCACTTCATGGTGAGTATACTTGCAACTGCATATCACTGAAATAAACAGGACTACTCCTTCCAGCAAATCAAACCCAATTTCCTCCATGGTGAAGTTGGACTGGGTCCTTGGCCCCAGCTGGCTCCCCATGGTGATCATTAACAAAACACTCTGATGTAAAATGAGGAACCCTGTCAGTGTGTCCCTTTGTAAAGCAATAAATCTGCAGAGGCTGGAAAACTGAACTAAAAGCAGAAAATGTTAGGGATACTCTGCAGGGCAGGCAGCATCTTTGGAGAGAGAAGCAGTTAAAGTTGATGACCTTTCATCAGAACTGGAAAACAAGCATGTTTTAAATTGCAGAGGGGGAGAGGGGCAGAGAGAACAAAGCTCATGTTTGTGATAGGATGGAGACCAAAAGAGTCCGGGTGACCAGATGCTTTGGTGTCACCATCTGGACAGTAAAGACACCTACGTTAGACTATTGTTTATTGACTACAGCTCTGCCTTCAATACAATAATCCCAAGCAAGCTTGTCACCAAACTCCGAGACCTAGGACTCAACACCTCCCTCTGTAACTGGATCCTTGACTTTCTAACAAACAGACCGCAATCAGTGAGGATAGGCAGCAGTACCTCTGACATGATTATTCTCAACACTGGTGCCCTAAAAGGCTGCATCCTCAGCCCTCTACTCTACTCCCTATACACTCATGTCTGTGTGGTCAGATTCTGCTCTAACTCCATCTACAAGTTTGCAGATGATACCACCGTTGTAGGCCGTATCTCAAACAGCAATGAGGCAGAGTACAGGAAGGAGATCGAGAGCTTAGTGGAATGGTGTCATGACAACAACCTTTCCCTCAATGTCAACAAAAGAGCTGGTCATTGACTTCAGGAAAGGGGGCGGTGTACATGCACCTGTTTACATCAATGGTGCTGAGGTCAAGAGGGTTGAGAACTTTAAGTTCCTGGGAGTGAACATCACCAACAGCCTGTCCTGGTCAAATCACATAGATGCCATAGCCAAGAAAGCTCACCAGCGCCTCTACTTCCTCAGGAGGCTAAAGAAATTTGGTCTGTCCCCTTTGACTCTCACCAACTTCTGCCGATGCACCACAGAAAGCATCCTATCTGGATGTATCACGGCTTGGTACAGCAACTGCTCTGCCCAGGACTGCAAGAAACTGCAGAGAGTTGTGGACATAGCCCAGCGCATCACGGACACCAGCCTCCCCTCCTTGGAATCTGTCTTTACCTCTCATTGTCTTGGTGAAGCAGCCAGCATAATCAAAGACCCCACCCACCCAGGACATTCTCTCTTCTCTCCTCTTCCATCGGGTAGAAGATACAGGAGTCTGAGGGCACGTACCACCAGACTTGAGGACAGCTTCTACCCCACTGTGATAAGGCTATTGAACGGTTCCCTTATACAATGAGATGGACTATGACCTCACTATCTACCTTGTTGTGACCTTGCACCTTATTGCACTGCATTTTCTTTGTAGCTGTGACACTTTGTACTGTTATTGTTTTTACCTGTACTACATTAATGCACTCTGTACTAACTCAATGTAACTGCACTGTGTAATGAATTGACTCGTACGATCGGTACGCAAGACAAGTTTTTCACTGTACTTCGGTACAAGTGACAATAATAAACCAATACCAATACCAATAATAGAAGAATAAAGACACTTAAAGAGAGAAAAACCAAAGAAAAAGTACTGCTGGAACTCTGGGATGCAAAACATGGCAGTTGATAGAAATCTGAGATAAAAAAGAATGCTGGAAAAATGCTTCCTTTTAGGTATCAACTGTGCAGAGAGAAAAACTGTGATAATGTTAAAGGTGGATGACATTACATCAGAACTTGACAGTTCTGACACAAACAGGAAAGGCTGGTTATCTGAAATTGTTGAATTCAATGAGTTGCAAGGTCTGCAATGTGGTTAGACAAAAGATGAGGCACTGCTCCACAAGTTTACATTGGAATAGTATAGAAGGCCAAAGGCAGAGAGTAGGATGGAGACTTAAAGTGACAGGAGACTGGAAAATCAGGGTGACCCTTACAGAATGAACAGAGATTTTCAGCAAAGCAGTCATCCAAGCTGTATTTGGTTTCTCTAACATAGAGAAGACCACACTGCAAATGCCAAATGTCGTACACCAGAGTGGGGGAAGTGTGAGTCAATCACTGACTCACCTGGAAGGATGGCTTTGGTTTGTGGATGCTAGAAAGAGGTAAAAGTTCAGGTGTTGCAACTGCTGCAGTTGCATGGGTATATACCCACTGAGTCATTGAGGATACACTTGCTCTTGTAAATCTGGAAATGTCAGGGGATTGCACCGACAGCTGGCCAGGAGTTCCATGGCATACTGTCAACCACCTGCAATGTGTAGTGTGCTCTGGGCTTCTTTACCTGTGCACTGCTATGTGGAAGTTTGGAACATGCTGGAAGTCATGTATGGGTGCATGTGACCGCTTGCTCCACTAAGTCTGCGTTGTTCTACAACTTAATGAGGCAATGGGCCAGATGCACTTCCTATCTGACCCCTTCAGTTTCGTAAGCTGTAGCAAACATAAAAAGCAGTCACGTTCATTTGAATGGTGTCACCAACGTTCACTGGTGCTTTCCTAAAGAACTAAGGGAAACTATGTGATTTTTCTTTCATTCATTTATGCCAGTGACATTTGATTTTAAGTAAATTTATCATTTTTTTCAAACATTTAGTTTTTATTCGACTGTTTCTAAATATCTCCAATCATCAGAGGCACTTAGAAAGGCACGAGCCAGCAGAGGCCCATCAGGGCAGCCCATGGACAGGGTAGGCCATGGACGGTGCCCTATAATCCACAGGCTGCAGCCGAGTCACCTCTGACCTGCTCCACCTCACAGAATGACCGAGGCAGCAACACCAGCAGGACCACTGGAGCTGTACAGATACAAAGGATTATTGTGGGGACCTCACTCAGGCATGAGCCAGGTCTGTTGAATGACCAATGCAATACCATTAATAAAAAAGAACCTACTTTGCTGTATCCCTGCTAAAAAGTAACAAAAACTCCAAACGGATAAATGGATCTGGGATTTATTCCACTTTTACTGACCATAAAAAACGACCTTCCTCAGATTTCCTGATGTTAGCTACAAAATCTGGGAACCATTTGCGATTTGGGCATTATTTCACGAACAGCACAGTTACCCACACCAGCCTGATTTTATAACTTTTATTTATCTGCTAGTGGGAAAATGTGGTGGTCCTAAGTGAAACAAACATCTAGAGAGAGGAAGAAGGTAACAATTCTTCACATTCAATTATCCTGGGGCGTCCATTGTGATCAAAATAATGCTTAATTCAGCAGCATCATCAGGGGAGAAAGCTGGTGAAGCAATTCAGTTCGGTTAATCATTGCGTCTTTCAATAAAATTAAATATGTAACATTGGCTTGGGAGGCAGGACTCTCACCTCTGGGCCTGGAGTTTGTGAATTCGAGTTTATAATCCAGGCTGGCATTGCATCTTCACAAGTCCTGGCAATGCCATTCCCTGCCCTGGACTGATGCCAGAAACATACTTTTGTCTGTGGTTGGGGGGGGGGAGGGGAAAACACCATCATCATGTAACCCAAACTGTACTGTGACTTGGTCAAGGCTAGAAATCTGTATCTGTTAGATCCAATTGAAAAGGATAAAGGGAATGAGAGGCATCCTGTGACAATACAGTCCCGCATATTTGTCATTATTTCTTCTCGACATTTTTCATGCTAGAAATGCGATGAAGAGAGGAATTCTGAGAGTGAGCCCTTATGTTACGGAGAAGGGTGAAAACAATGGACGTGGTGGGCCGAAGGGCTTGTTTCTGTGCTGTACAACACTATGAATCTGTGACACTAATGAGCTGACCAGTGTGCCCATGGACACTTGCTGAAGTGTGTCTTCATGGGCCCTTGCAACTCCAGATCACAAGGGACCATTAAACATTAACTACTGGCTGGCTACTCAAATGTGAAGCATCATATCTGAGTCTGATACCATCCACACCTGATGATTTTAATATGCAGGTTTCCCACAAAATCTGTGATGTGCTATCTGGACCCTAGAAGTAATTTTAAATTAGTTTTGCCTCCTTGTTTTGAATCTTAATCCAATTTTAGTCATGATCCTCCCAAGGCACCAAACCCTAATAATTCTTCATTGAAAAGTAATTTTATTAATGACTATTTTTCATCTTGTTTCTACCAGTAAAAGCAGTGGGAAGTTTGCAGTTTTCTCATTCATTACTCATACAGTAATTGGAATAACGAATAACTTTCATCTTCACTGTTCGAGTGGGGAATGAGCAGAGTGGATCACCAGTCTAAGTGAGTTTCATTTACAAACATCCTACATACAACCCATTTGAGGTCAATTATCTCAATATAAACTGAGATCAAACCTTTCTGGTCTGTAAGGCGTAATTCCAGTCTAAAAATATATATTTATAATCTGTGCAACTGAAAGAGTGTATCCGGCCATTTTAGTTCGATCTTTGAAGGGATTTTAATGAAAGTATCTGGAAATTTTGGTCTGGCAACTATCATAGTCAGAATGAATGGTTGCTAAGGACCAGTGAACCTGCTTAATTAGAGTTTGCAATTTGGTCCAATCATAAAACCCCACGATGCTCAATTAAAAGTCAGGCCAGAATTTGTTGCGCCTGTCAATGGAACAAAAAGGGGGATTAGATGGCACTGTGGTTAAGCACATTGTCCCTTCACCTCTGGGACTGGAGCTCAGGTCCAACCTGGACTAATGGGATGAAAGTTTCATTTTTTTCCTGCTTGTAAGGATCTTGAGCAAAGGCAGTTTGGCCTATTCATCCTCGTTGCTTGTGGATATAAGCCCACAGTACAAAACTGCCCATATTCCATCTCTAATTAGCAATCTCAGTCAGAAAGGTCGGAAGTATGGCTGGTGTATGACAAGAGAATATTATCAGTAGGGGGTGTTGTAATGAGGTTGAGGTTAAGGTACATTGTTGGGGCAGAGCAAAGGGAGATGAAGTCTACAGCTGGTTTTGCTGTACCTAGTGTGTGATGGCCAAGTGCTGACACCAGATGCCAAAAGATGATAAGTATTCCATTCTCCAACACTGACACTCTTCATTTTGAACAGCAAGGAAGTCATAAAAAATCTGAATTTAAAAGAACATTAAAAACATACTTGGTTATTTCTCTCATATCGTCAAAGATCATTCAAGATTTATTTTACCATTTTACAAAAAAATCAGAAATATTGTTAAAACATGCTGACAAATTCATGCACTTTAACCAACCGCATTCTTTTGAGAATGTCTCTGTACTAAAGCTAATTGCTTCTGATAGTTCCAATTAATATTAAGTTTTGATCATTTCACATTGGCAGGTAGACATAAAAAGACACTCAGATACAAACACATAGACACAGATGGATGCATGCACACATGCAAGGATGCACAAGGACACATAAATGAATGCACACATATGAACACTTAGTCTTATAGACATATGAGCATACATCCTTAATCCTACATTTCCCTAATTTGGATTGGAAAACCTGCTTCAATCTGCAACAAATGCATTTGAACCCTGAATAGGAAAGTTGCACCATCCTGTCTGAAACTGTCACTCTTGTCAGTTTCACACATTCAAAGTCAGCCAACCAGAGCTTTGTCCTCTGACTGATCTTTTTAACAGGTCCATCTGAAAATACTGTGCTTGGTTGATTTTAAATGTTGTGGATTTGATGAGCAGGTCTGTTTGGAAAGGGATACAGCAGCATTAACGCAATCCCTGTACACCCAAGCTCTGCTGAAGTGTTATGAACCTGAAACAGAAGCCTCTAAATATTTTACTTCTTTTAGTAGGATTAGTCTCCAGATTCTCAAACACTCAAAGGATTATGAACAAAGAGCTTAAATTACTCCCATTGCTGTTCTTTTGATATAGACACTATCGATTCACATATAACACCATGTAATTACAGTCCGTTTTTACGTGCTGACTGTTAACCCAATTACTATATTTATTAGCTACAACAACGGCTTCTCCTGTAAACTTCACAATATAAATGTTCTCACTCTGGAATGTAAAACTTTTATGTTCATTGTCAACTTAACCTGTCCCAGCTGCTAATTCAACTGCATTTCTTAATATCCCAATAAAAGCTTAATCGAACCCAGAAAACCAAGGCTCACAAGTCATAAATCACTGTGTTCACTTTAAGATGACACCTTTATGGTGCAGAGCTCCAATTACAGTCAGCGGGATAACACTTATCAACCAGTGAACAACTACAGTGATCTGTGAACATCTTCTATCTCAGTCTATGGGGGGTGTAGATTATCAGCATGAATGGTATCGGCTATTCTAAACTAAATATAAAAATAAGTAGCATTTATTTTGTGCCTTTCAAGATTGCAGGACATCCTAAAGTACAGGAAAATAGAAAAAAACTGCAGATGCTAGAAATTTGAAACAAAAACAGAAAATGCTGGAAACACTCAGCAAGTCAGACAGAATCTGTGGAAAGAGAAACAGAGTTAAAATTTCAGACTGAAGAAGTGTCTTCAACCTGAAACATTATTGATATTCGTATTGGTTTATTATTGTCACTTGTACCGAGGTACAGTGAAAAACTTGTCTTGCATACCAATCGTACAGGTCAATTCATTACTCAGTGCACTTATATTGGGTTAGTACAGAGTGCATTGATGTAGTACAGGTAAAAACATTACATAAACAATACATTAACTGTATTTTCCAGGGCTACTGCCTGACCTTATGAGTGTCTCCGGTATCTTCTGTTTTTGACCCTAAAGGACAACGTGACAATGACCAGATAATATGTTATTTTGTCTAATGTTGACTGACGAATATATTGACAATTAGAGCTCTCCTGCTCTTCTTTGAAATAGTGCTGTGGAATCCTGAGGGCTGAGACCACAGCAGGCTCTCAGTTTAACACCTCATCTGAAAGACCATATCCTGCTAACACTCCCTCAAGTTCTTCACAGGACTGCCAGCCTGTTTTTTTTTAATGCTCAAGTCTCAGGAATGTATCTTGAACCCAGAACGTCAAGCTTTGTGGCAAAAGTGTAACAAACTGAACAAAATATTGTTTTTTTTCCCTTAATTTTAGAACATAGAACAGTACAGCACAGGAAGAGACCCTTCAGCCCACCTTGTCTGGGCCAACTATGATGCCAAATTAACTCATCCCATTTGCCCACACATGGTCTGTATCCCTCTATTCTCTGCCCATTCATATGTCTGTTTAAATGCCTCTTAAATGTTGCTATCATATCTGCTTCTACCACAATCTCCGTGTTAAAATAATTGCTTTACAAATCCTTTAAACTTTCCCCTTCCCACCTTTAACCTATGCCCTCTAGTATTTAACATTTCCACCCTGGGAAAAAAGACTGTCTACCCTGCCTATGCCTCTCATAATTTTATATATTTCTATCAGGTGGCCTCTCAGCCTCCGATACTCCAGTGAAAACAATCCAACTTTGTTCAACCTCTCCTTATAGCTAATACTCTCCAATCCAAGCAACATTCTTCTCTTCTGCACCCTCTCCAAGGACTCCACATCCATTCTGTGGTGTGGCAACCAGAACTGCACACAGTACTCCAAATGTAGCCTAACTAAAGTTTAACACAGCTGCAACATGACTTCCTGACTTTTATACTCAATGCCCAAACTGATGAAGGCAAGCATGCCATATGCATTCTTTACCACCCTATCCACATGTGTTGCCACTTTCAGGGAGCTTTGGACTTGCAACCCAAGATTGCTCTGTACATCAATGCTCCCAAGGGTCAAGGCTACTATATACTTTCCTCTTGCATTTGACCTCTCAAAATGCAACACCTCACATTTGACTGCATTAAACTCCATCTGCCATTTCTCCACCCAAATTTCCAGTTGATCTACGTCATGCTGTATCCTTTGACAACCTTCCTCATGATCCACAACTTCATCAATTTTCGTATCACCTGCAAAGTTTAGGTTTCAAACATGCTGGCACTATTATAATTATTTGGATACAAAAATCTTAAAACAAGTAAATTATATTCATGATAGCCTCCCTGATGACTGTCTTTCAGCTCTTAGTAGGTTGTAGCTTATTCTCCAGCTATTTAAGAACAACTCCTTTATCAAACATAGATGACTTTGCTTAAAGTCTTTTGCTTGAAGAAGCCTCCTGAACAATGTATGATTCATGCATGGACCAATCCTATATAAACTGCAGACTTGTCACATTCTATTTGATGGAAATTGTCCACAGAGAGAGAGCTACTTTATACATTGACAGATTATTTTCCAACTGGATCCCATTGAGAAAGAAAATGTAAAAGTAAAGAGCTGCAATATAAAGAATGATGAATTTCAATTCAAATCAAGGAAAAGTGTGTCAAAATAGCCAACGCTAATTGTTATCTATCCTCCACTAAGTACACAATAAGAGCAGGAGCATCACCCCTTGGAGCTTGTTCTGCCATTCAGCAGGATCATCGGTGACCAGATCTTGGTCTCAGCTCTACTTCTCTGCCTGTTCGCAATGCACAAGACTCACTTGCTATTACTCTTGCCTTATAGTTGTAAGGTTATGTATTCATTTCTCATTGCAGACCCAACCATAATGCTTCATTGTTGGAGGTACCATCATTTGGATGAGGCATTTAACCGCTCTCATTGTTGGATGTAACAATCTTATGGCATTGTTCCAAAGATCTGTAGGGAAGTTGTCTGAAATCTCAGAAAATCTGTTTTGAGCAGTATTGAGTGAGAGATAAATATTGATCAATACACCATGGATTCAGCTCTGTTATTTGTCAAAATGGTGCTATAGATAAGACCCTACCTAGGTTGAGGGACTTCAAAAAACTGGGCTTTACTGACTGACAGGAGGCACAAGAGACTGAAGCTGCTGAAATCTGTACAAAAAACAAACTGCTGGAGGAACTGAGCAGGTCAAGCAGCAGCTGTGGATGGAGAAGGGATTGCCGATGTTTCAGGTCGAGACCCTGCATTAGGACTGAGAGTGTAGAGGGGAGATGGCTGGTATAAAGAGGTGAGAAGGAGGGGCAAGGCAGGGGATAGGTGGAACTTGGTGAGAAGGGAGATTAGAGGCAGATGGAGCCAGTCTAGGGCGGGAAAATGAAACTGGGTGAGGGGTGGGGGCCCAGAGGAGAGATAAAAGGGGGACAGGGAGTGTGGGTTACCTGAAATCGAAAAATTAAATCTTGCTCTGCTCTTTTCTCTCCCCTTCTGGTCCCACCCCACCCCCAACACCCTATCACCAAATTTCATTCCCCTCCCCCACTTGCCTATCACTCACATACTACACCTTCTGGTCCTACTATATCCTGTCTCAACTGTTTCCATCTGCCCCTCATCATTATCTGTTGCCGCTTAACACCCTCCAGCCTCTTGTCTCGACCTCCACCCTCCCTCTCCCCCACCTGACTTCATCTGCCTATCATCTCCCTCCTCACCTGCCAGCCCCTGCCTCACCCCTCCCTCTCACTGACTATCTCTCCTCTGCACTCTCAGTCCTGATCTGAAAGGTCGACTATTCTTTTCCTCCACATATGCTGCTTGACCAACTGAGTTCCTCCAGCAGTTTGTTTCTCACTGACTGACAAAGTGTTGAAATGTATTATTTCCTTTAAATAATTGTGGCAATTTGCAAAAGTCAAGAGCACATTTGGTTCTGGAGGGGAAAACAACTTAGGGGGCATAAACACTCTGTACCTTTATAAAACACAAATCATACAATTAAATCACATCTGTGAAGAATTTTACCTCAAGAACTATCATTTTTATTTCATTACTCATCCCCTGGAGTTCATTGCTCCAATCCAGGGACATGAAAGAGTCTGTGGTCTGAGACTGGATGGGCAGATAGCAAACCCTGGGAGCACCTAAAACCCCAAGAATGATTGCAATGATCAGCCCATTGCAGCAGAGGGCTGATAATACAACTTCCATAATAAGATCTTTTATGGACACCCAAGACACTGCAGATAGAACCATAGAACCATAGAACACTACAGCACAGAAAACAGGCCATTCGGCCCTTCTAGTCTGTGCCGAAATGGGATTCCGCTAGTCCCATTTCCCTGCACCCAGTCCATAAACCTCCAGACCTCTCCCGCCCATGTATCTATCCAAATTATTCTTAAAACTCAAGAGTGAGCCCACATTTACTACATCAGGTGGCAGCCCATTCCATACTCCCACCACTCTTTGAGTGAAGAAGTTCCCCCTAATGTTCCCCCTAAACTTTTCCTCTTTCACTCTAAAGCCATGTCCTCTCATACTTATCTCTCCTAATCTAGGTGGAAAGAGCCCACTCACATTAACTCTGTCTATACCCTTCATAATTTTGTAAACCTCTATCAAATCTCCCCTCATTCTTCTGCGCTCCAAGAAATAAAGTCCTAACCTGTTCAGTCTTTCCCTGTAACTCAACTCCTGAAGACCTGGCAACATTCTAGTACATCTCCTCTGCACTCTTTCAATCTTACTGATATCCTTCCTATAGTTAGGTGACCAGAACTGCACACAATACTCCAAATTTGGCCTCACCAATGTCTTATACAACCTCACCATAACATCCCAACTCCTATACTCAGTACTTTGATTTAAGAATGCCAGGATGCCAAATGCCTTCTTTACAACACTGTCTACCTGCGACGCCACTTTCAGGGAATTATGTATCTGAATTCCCAGATCCCTTTGTTCCTCTGAACTCCTCAGTGCCCTACCATTTACTGTGTATGTCCTACCTTGACTTGTCCTTCCAAAATGCAACACCTCACACTTGTCTGCATTAAATTCCATCTGCCATTTTCTGGCCCATTCTTCCAGTTGGTTCAGCTCCCTCTGCAAGCTTTGAAAGCCTTCCTCACTGTCCACTACGCCTCCAATCTTAGTATCATCAGCAAACTTGCTGATCCATTTTACCACATTATCATCTAGATCATTGATATAGACAACAGACAACAATGCCCCAGCACAGATCCCTGAGGCACACCACTAGTCACAGGCCTCCATTCTGAGAAACAATCATCCACTACCACTCTCTGTCTTCTCCCACACAGCCAATTTCGAATCCAGTTTACAACCTTTCCATGGATACCTAGTGTCTGAACCTTCTAAACTAACCTCCCATGTGGGACCTTGTCAAAGGCCTTACTAAAGTCCATGTAGACAACATCCACAGCTTTCTACTTTTTTGGTAACCTCCTCGAAAAACTCTACAAGATTTGTTAAACATGATCTACCACGCACAAAGCCATGCTGACTATCCCTAATCAGCCCTTGGCTATCCAAATACTTGTATATCCGATCTCTCAGAGCACCTTCCAATAATTTACTCACTACTGATGTCAGGCTAACTGGCCTGTAATTACCTGGTTTACTTTTAGATCCTTTTTTAAACAACAGAATTACATGAGCTACCCTCCAGTCCTCCGGCACCGCACCCATGGCTAAGGACATTTTAAATATATCTGCCAGGGCCCCTGGAATTTCTACACTAGTCTCTCTCAATGTCCGAGGAAATATCTTACCAGGTCCGGGGGATTTATCTACCTTTATTCGCTGTAAAGCAGCAAGCACCTCCTCCTCTTTAATTTCTATATGTTCCATGACACTATTGCCTATTTCCCTTCCTTCCATATCCACTATGCCAGTTTCCTGAGTAAATACTGATGCAAAAAAACTGTTTAAGATCTCCCCCATCTCCTGAGGCTCCACACATAGACGACCACTCTGATCTTCTCGGGGACCAATTTTGTCCCTTACTATCCTTTTACTCTTCATATACTTGTAGAAACCCTTCAGGTTTACCTTCACATTATCTGCCAAGGAGCTCCAGATGCTAGAATCTGGAGCAGAAAACAAACTAACATCATGGCTGGCCATCTATCACTTGCCAGCTCTTGCTCTACCCTTTCCCCTCACCATTTTATACTGGTTATCTCCCTTCTATCTTTCAATCCAAATGAAGGTTCGTGACCTGAAACGTCAGCTGCCTATTTCCCTCCATGGATGCTGCCTGACTCACTGAGTTCCTCCAGCAATTTGCTTTTTACTCAAGAGAACGGACCTGCCTTCAGTTTAAAGACCTGACCTCTGCCAATGTGGGACTCCCTCAGTACTGCGCTAGTATGCCAGCTTAGATTTTTGTGGGAATTGACTGCATAACTTGACTCAGAGCAAGAATGCTATGGAGTGAGTCAGCATTGATAAACACTTGTGACTTTACGCTGGTGTTCAGCTCTCTTCTCCATGTCTGGATCAAGGCTGTGATGGGGTCTGACAGGATCTGAAGTGAGCATTGGTGAGAGTAAGTCAGTGAATGGCACTATTGATTATTTTTTTCACATGTCAAGAGTCCAGTTTACTTGGATAATGATGTCCTGAGGTTGATGCAGGGGAGAAGGTGATCCAGGAAGTGTGCACTCTGGCTGATATGACCTTGTGGTTTATGATATAAATGTAGAATATACAGTCAACAAGTGATGGCCTCTCAATATTTCTTCAGACTGGTTACATCCGAAGTCTTAAGGTTAACTAAATATAATGCTGTTCATGTCAGTTTTGCTCAGGTTGGAATTTTACTTAATATCAGGAATTGACTTGTGAACTGCCATTCTAGTGCAGTACCAAGAAAGTCCTGTATTAATGGACAGGCTGTTCTTTAAAAGAGATTTTAAATTTAGCTCCTATCTCTTTGTCTATGCATTATTTAATGAAGAGCAAGGAGTGTCCTTCTACACTGGCCAAACTTCCTTCCTCAACCAGCACTACCAACAGATAAAGAACAATTAATCTGATTTGGTTTGTGGATTTAGTTTGCAATAATAATAACAACAACAATTTGCATTTGCAAAGCATCTGGAACATGGCAAAACTGTCCAAGTCAATTTTCAAGTGTATTTACAAAATGTTACATCAGGCTATGCACCAGGATATTAAGGAAGATGACCAAGGTATTGGCCAAAGAGGGAGATTCTAAAGAGCATCTTAAAATAGGGAGAGAGAGGTTTACGGGGGAATCAAGAACATGGAGTCAATGCTGTTGAAAGCAAGACCACCAATGATAGAGGAATAAAATTTTGAGATGACCAAGAGATTTGAATTAGAGGAGTGCAGATATTTCAGAGAGCTGCAGGGCCAGAGATTACAGGGATGGAGAATTGGATGGGTAAGTCACGAAGGGATGTAAAAATAAGGAGGAAGGTTTAGCATTTGAGACTGTAAATCAACAATCTGCAGATGCTGGAAATCTAAGATAAAAACAGAAAATGCTGGAAATAGTCAGGAGGTCAGGCTGCCTCTGTGGGAAGAAAAACACAGATGAAACATTCGCTCTGTTTCACTTCCCGTAAATGCAGCCAGACCTGCTGAGTATTTCCAGCATTTCCTGTTTAAATTCGAGGCTCCTTGATTGGGAACCAATGTGGGTCCAGGAGGTTTGGGAACACATGATGTGTGAGGACACAAGCAGTAGGACTTTGAGATAATAGCCCCTGGTGTAGAAACATTCTCTGATACATGTACTAAATGCAAAATATGGTAACCTACAATTCAGTTGCATTGACTGGGGATGCATTTTTTTACCCTTAGGTTTACAGAGAGTTCAGTAAGGGAGGCCCTCCAAAAGAACATTAGAACAGTAAAGTCTAGAAATAATGAATTTCATGGTCAAGATGAAACCAAACAGCTTACAAGGGAGACGGAATCAAACTAGAACAAATGTGAGTTCAAGCTGGGACAGGAGTAGATGTAGAAGTCTGTCCGAGTGGTGTTCTGGGTAGGATAGGTAATCAAATGGTCTAACTCTTGGCTACAATTAAGTCCACTTGTCCCTCATTCTTGTCATTGGAGGTTAATTTGGAGGAGACAGAGGTAAAAGGTTTATGAAGATGAATTGCAGGAGAGGAATAAAGATGAGTCTTTGCTTTTTAGGATGATTTTGGAATAGCAAGCAGTTTTCACAGAGGAGTCCCCATTTAACTGTTTTATGTGGTTCAGAAAAATATAACTGTTGTTTATCTTCAGAACAAGTCACTGAACTCCAAAAGAAGAATTCATCATGTGAACCACTAGGGTATATTTTGGGGCTATAATCATGCACAAATCCATGCAACTATCTCCTCTTTTATTTTAGCATGACATCATTCATTCGTAAAGGGTTTAGCATTAGAACAGTTGAGGAGCCGTGGAGTTGTAAAGCACAGAAACAGGTCCTTAAACCCACCACATCTACGCCGACCTTTCTGTCCATCTGCACTAATTCCATATGCCCACATTAGGATCATATCTTTCTTTGTCTTACCCTGTCTATTAAACATAGTAATTGTATTTGATTCCACCATCTCCTCTGGCAGTGCATTCCAGATATCAACAACAATCTGCGTAAAAAAACTTACCCTTCAGATCCCCTTTCAAACTCCTTCTTCTCACCTTAAACCTCTGATCTCTTGTTTTTGATACTCCTACCATGGGAAAAAGATTTTGACTATTATTACCATCTATACCTCTGATAATCTTATACACATCACTCAGGTCACTCCCCACTCTCCTTCGCTCCAGGGAAAACAAGCCTGCCTATCCTATCTTTCTCCATAACTAAAGTTCTCCAATCCAGGCAACATTTTGGTGAATCTCCTCTATGCTGTCTTCAGCACAGTTATATCCTTCTTATAGTGTGATGACCAGAACTGCACACAATATTCCAAGTGTGGCCTAACTGGTGTTTTATAAAGTTGCAACGGTGCATCCCAACTTTTATATTCTGTGCCCCAACCTATGAAGGCAAGCATACCATATGCCTTCTTCACCGCCATATCCCCACACGTTGCCACTTTCGGGGAACTATGGACTTGGAACTGTTGGTCTCTCTGTTCATCAACAATCCTTAGTGTCTGACCATTTACTGTCCTACCTCCACTTGACTTCCAAAAATGCATTACCATGCACTTGTTGGGATTAAATTCCATGTCCCAATGTACTGCCCAACTTTCCAACTCATCTATAGCCTGCTGTAGCCTTAAACAACCTTCCTCTCTATCCACAATGCCACCAAATTTTGTGCCATCTGCAAACTTAGTAATCATACCTTCTACATTCACATCAGAGTCATTAATACATATCACGAACAGCAAAGGTCCAAGCATCAATCCCTGAGGTACACCACTGGTCACAGACTTTCGATCAGAAAAGCATCCCTCCACCACCACCTTCTGCCTCCTATCACCAAGCCAATTTTGGATCCTCTAGTCTTCTGGTAGCTCACCTGTGGTTACCGAAGATGCAAAAATCTCCAGTAACAAATAATATGCTGGAGAAACACAGTAGGTTGAGCAACATCTGTGGCAGGATAGGAAGTGTTGACATGTTGGGTCAAAACACCGTATCAGGACATGCAAAAATCTCCATTAGGGCTGAGCAATTTCCTCCCTTATTCCCAATAGCATTCTGGGATAGATTTCATCTGGCCTTGGGGATTTACCCGCTCTTATGCATTCTAAGACTTCGAACACCTTCACCTTCTTATTACAGACATACTTCAGACCATCAACATATCCCTCCCTGAACTCACTATCCTCCATGTCCTTCTCCTTGGTGAATACAGGAGAGAAATATTAATTTAGGACCTCATCCACATCCCATAGCTCCACACATAGATTACCCTTTTGGTCCCTAAGGGGACTCACTCTTTCCGTGTCTACCCTCTTGCTCCTAATATACTTATTAGGTTGACTGAAAAGGATTACAATAGCTCGGCATTGGTCTGCTGCATGGAAATTAGGTTGTTACAGTCATTCTAATTGTTCCCCTTTGTGAACCACAGCAATGCAATGAGACATTTTTAAAATGGATGATGCACATTGTCACAGCGAGTGAGTTACTCACCCTCCTCTCACAAAATGCCACCAAGGCTGGCCAAGTAATAGCACAAGAATCACATGAAGCAGATTGTATTGAATGTCTAACGGTAAAAATAAAGCTGTTTATGAATGTTCTCTAAAAATTAAAATGTGAACAATATCAGATTTACAACAGAGAGCAAGTACAATTAAGGGAAATCAAAGCTTGCATATGTTCACCTACTTGACATGCCTGTTCTGGTATTTTTCTTTTTTTCCTGTAGTTCTATTTGTTCAAGCTGTGGCCCTGTCTGTGGCTCGCTGTTTCCATTCTGGATTCTGATCACAGGTTGGCTGCTGATTGATTTCTTAGTCAAAGTTCTCAAAACCCTTTGAACTTCAGCTAGTAACATAGCTTGTATTGCTTCTAACAGCTGTCAAAAGAGTCAGGCCAGATTTGCATGTGAATAAACACCCAAAAAGAATCAACAAATGTACACATTTCGGTTGATTGCAGTAACTTACCTCCACTGATTGGAATTGCCAACTGGTGATCAAATTGGCAAGGCTATCATAACTTGCTTCCTTGCTTAAGCTCCAATATAGGCAAAAGGATCTATCTATGGAATGGGAAAATGAAATTATGATATTTGGAAATCATTCAATTGATAAAAATCTGTGCTATATTTATATCAAGGGGAACATCAAGTTATATTTCAAAGATTTCAAAAGTATCTGCATATTAATCATTCACAATGATGCATTTTAATTTATTCACAAAAAGAATCATCATCAGATTTCTTGAATGTTAAATAAAGGAGTGAAGAAGTTAAACTTGTACAGAATACTGTTCGCCTTGAGGGCAGCTTGGGCCCAAGCAATCTGCAGGTACACCATGTTGAGCTAACACCTGAGATGTGCCAACTCGACTCTAATGCTTAATTACAGTGCTTTGCACTACTTTTCCAAAACAAAAGTAAGGGAATGAACTGACAGGAATGCTCTACAGAAAGCTGCCATTGACTTGATGGGTCAAATGGCCTCTTTCTAACTATTCTATGATTCAAGGAGTGCACTATTCAGATGTGCTCAGTTTCAGAAGTCTTCAGTTTAAACTTTATAATCCTCATGGTTGAGATAATAGATAATGCTCCATAAAAATCTCGAGTAAAATGGCATAGAGGAAATAGTTCCACACAATGGAGAGTGGGAGGTACAAAGTCAGCAGTCATAAGTACACAGGCACCATTAATCCAAAGAAGAATTCAGGAGAATTTCTCTTACACAAAGAACAGTCAGAATGTGAAACTTACAACCACATTGAGTAGCTGTGGAAAATACCATCTGGAAAATAGTATAGATGCATTTAAGTGAATGCTGCATAACGATAGGAGGAAGAAATAAAAAGAAGGATATACAGATGGAGTTTGATGGAAATAGAATAGGAAGAGGTTCAAGTACAGATAATAACATAAGAACACAGGAAATAGAAGCAACGGTAGACCATTCTGTCCTTTGTGCTTGATCCGTCATTCAATGAGATCATGACTGATCTTTTATCTCAATACCACTTTCCTGCACTAACCTCATATCCTTTGGTTTGCTTAATATCTAAAAATCTTTCAATCGCTTTCTTGAAAATAGAGAATCCTCTTAGGTGGAAAGTTCCACTGCACCCTGGGTGAAGAAATTTCTCAATTATGCTCTGAATGACTAACCCCTCATTTTGAGACTGTGACCATGGTTCCGGATGTCCCATCAAAGGAATCAACATCATCCTTGCACCTACACTGTCAAGAATTTTGTGAGCTTCAATGAGATCACTTCTCATTCTTCCAAACTCAAGGGAATATGGGCCAGGACTTGTACAAAAAACTCACCATCCCAAGAAACAATCGAGTCAAACTTTACTGCACTCACTCTGTCACAAGTATATTCTTCCTTGGATAAAGACAGCAGATCTGTACACAATATTCCAGGTGTGATCTCACAAGGGCTCTATATTATTGGAGCAGATCTCTCAACTCTTTAAATCAAATCCTCCTGGAATAAAGGCCAACATTTTGGGTTTGCCTTCAGAATTACTGTACTTGTCTGTTAATGTTTAACCACTCATGTACAAGGACATCTCTGTGATCACCGGCACCTTTCAAATCTCTCACCGTGTACAGAATATCCCACTTTTGCATTTTTGTTACCTCACAATTTTCCACATTACATTCCATCTGCCATAGTTTTGCCCATTCATTTCACTGTCTATATTCCCCATGAAGCCTCTCCATGTCCTTCTCACAATAACATTTCCAACTATTTTTGTATCATCAGCCATCATGGACACATTGGACTTGGTAACCTCCTCCAAATCATTGATATAGATTATGAACTCCCACCAGCACTAGTCAGCTCTCAAGCTCTCCAGTAGTATTAAAGCATATGGCAGAGAATGTAAATGAAAAGATTCAAGGTTTAACTGTTGCTTTGAGACAGTATGGGTGAATCAACTACACTGCCTCAATGCCAAGACTGCAGGGGTAAGTGGTCTTTCAGAAGGATCCTGTGTGTCTATATGTCTCTGCCACCACGCATTGTCTTGATTCACACACAAAGAATGACCATTGGACTAAGGTACCTGAGGCTCCCCATTCCCTGCGGAGCCTTCCGCTCACCAACCATGAACACCTTCAGGAGGAGAAGGGGAAACATAGGGAGGGAACACTTATCATGTTGCAGCCAATACCTCATCCAAACTGGCCATTCTTCATGTGTGAGCTGGAGCAGGGATCATTAGAGCTGGACAATACCCTCATCAGGACTATATTTAGCAGCACAGGACATAATCACAGCTAAATAATTAAATATCTTGGAAAAAAACTAGATACAGAGGTAATGACACATACATTACTGAAGTATGATGCTAACTTTAAAAAAATGCATATTATTAAACAGTGAGGAAAACCTTATGACCTTATTAACCTAATCACAGCTTATTGTATTGTTTGATTTCACAAAGAAAATAATATATAAATGCTTCTGAAATTATGACCTTATTAACCTAATCTTTGCTTATTATGTTGATTGATTTCACAAAGAAAATAAGATATAAATGCTCAGAAAGGTTCAAAGATCTTGTTCACACCAATTTAGTATTTTCCTCCAAAGTGTAATGAACTTCACAATCTTTCTGCAGAAAGTTGGTTCCTTCAGCCATTTCCTCTTTGTGAATCTGCACTTACTTTGGGAAGCTTCTCCTGTAAATGGGGAGATTAACATCTGTGATGTATCCCCTCCTTTTCCTCGCAGGCAATCCACTTTCTGCTGTCTGCAGAATAATAATATATTGCTAGTTACCAAAGAAGATCTACATGTGTACTCCACATTTTGAGGACACAACAAAGGAGATTTCTTATTTGAAATAAAATTGTCAATTCAAAGCTTTGCAAACATTTAACTGTCAACACAAGTGCAAGTTCACAACTTAAGTAATACAATCAATGAAAGACTATTAATACTTGTACTATAGAGTAAAAGAAAGCAGCCAACATTCAGTTCATACTCAATTCATACAAACAGAAATTCTATAATTTCATAATATTTCCAATTTTTCTCAAGTGTTTTATATTCCAAGTGTTTTATCATCCCCATCACTAAATAAAAATGATGAGTATCCCATGTTTCAGCATGAAATTGAACAAATAGCTTTTTCTTTGAAGTCAATGTCAGGATCTGACCTGAGGAAGCACAATTTATTTGACCACTTTTATTCACAGGCTTAGTGCAATGGAAGTGGGTGGGGGAATGTAGCTGTTGAAATGTATTAGTTTTAGGAGTCACCACAGTCTATTTTCTTAAAGTGTCAAAATGGAGTTGGAACCTTTGTCCTTGAAAGCAGCACCACTCTCCCTCTGACACAAAAATGCAGTCGACAAGCAGTGTGCAAGCCAGATCTTATTTCTACATCCCTGTACAATCATTCTGTGAGCCAGCTCACAAGCCTGCCATTACCAGAAATATTAGAAGCAAATACCACAAAACAAATAATGATCAGTTCCTATTCATGGAAGCATTGTATAGTCACGTGCAATGGCAAGATTGAGGGAACACGTTTTCAAATTATCCATTCACAATAGATCAACTAGATTTTCCCATCATTGCCTGAATATCTTAACAATGCTAAATAAAGTGTTGTATTAAATAATCAATTATATCCATAATGGAGAAGTAAAGCAGGCAAGAAAATGAACTTCTGTCAGTCAGCTCTGAGTTTCTGAAAATGAAACTATTTCCACACATTGTAAATCCTCTGAGCTCTGTAGTGAGAGAGTAAAATTAAACATTATGGAGTTTATGCTTCCAGCACAGATGGTGTATTAAGACATCATTTCCTCTCCTTGGCTTTCTTCCACCATTTGAAGATGGATCATTAGTAATCTTCAAGTCAATGATATATACAGAAAATATGATTCATTGTAACAGCAATGTTTGAACATATAAATATGATATAGTGCAACAGCTAATTTCATGCATTATGAAATGCAGTTTGGTGATCTGAGTGACAAATGAGCTGTAGTAAAGGGCCTGTCTCAGAAAATTAACCTGAACACCTTGATGCAAATTTGCAGAATTAAGTTTTTGTTACAAATATTAAATCCTGGTGAAACAGCCAATGATATTTGCAATTCAGCAAAGTGGCACACAGTTGTTGGAAATTGACAAACCTGCTGCATATGTCTGATTGTACAGGAAATCCATACATGTAACTGCAAGCCAAAACCTTGCGAATTTCATTAATATTTCTTTATTTTACATAAATCTTTCCAAATATACCTCAAATCATAAAATTTGGGAGGAATTTAATACTTGGTCTCGTGTTGTTACTGAAAGGCTGTGCTTGAACCAACAGATCAGTTTGTCTTAGAAACAACCACTTCAAGAATTCTGCAGGTGCAAACCCAACGTTAATGACAGAAGGAGTGCATTGCCTCTCTCACTGGCCATCCCATCAGGCACCTCCTTTCCCATCCAAGCCAGAATCTGCACATTAGCCTCATGAGCCATCTCAGAACCTACACAACTGGAGTAGAAGCAACTCATCCTTGATCCCGAGATAGCCCCTAATGATCTGAGTGTAATGTACAATCTGGTACTGGACATTGAGGGAATTCAGGGACATTGTGATAGCGTTGGAAAATGATGCTGAGACAGAAGATCAGTCATGATCTTGATGAATGGTGGAATAGACTCAAGTGGTCAGATGGCCTACCCCTGCTCTTTTTTTTTATGTTCTTATGATTATCCTTTGGGCAGTATGAGGATCTTCAGCACCTTTCCATCATCATCCACCTAAAACTCCATCCATCCCAGCACACACTCACAAATAATGCTAATCCTTGACCAGAATGACAAGTTAGATGGCTTGAAACTTCAACTTTCATAATGAAAGGAAGAATATTTGGTGCATGCAATAATTAATTTAAAAATGCAAGTCAGCACAGAAAGTAAATGGATCTTTTCCAACTATCATATAGATTTGTGCTACAGTAAATTGCATTAATCTGAAGCTAGACAATTTAGTGTGTACATAGCTTAAGATGCCAAGTACCAAGATATTAACTACAGCACAACACAACAGAAACGGGAACTGACATTGTTTAATGGAATATCTGCTGACAAGAATCATTGAAATTTTCAATGCCACTCAAAAATTGATTGGTACCTCCAACAGCTTTGCACATTACTATCAAATACAGAGGCAATGTTTATTTTCAGATTACCTAGCAGCCTTGGAGCTTCGAGTCTATCAGATAGCAAACACTGCAGAATCCATAAGGTGGTTGTTGCTAAGACAGCAGCCTGGTTTGTTGGTTCAGGCTCAGCCCATTAAAAATAACACTATTAAATATTAAATTTCCCCATAATTAGATGATTCAACATTATTTTCTTGGAAAGACACTATTTATGTTAAAGTTAGAAATGGTTATTAAATTATCAGTCACTCATAAAGCTTCTAGCCCACAGTTACATGTATAGATTTTCTGTCATAGTCTGGATAAAGGTGAATACTTAATGTCCCAGGATGTGCTTTTATGCAGAAGTTACTGTTTATATAATTTGAATCTGACCCTTTTTCTGTTCTGCATACGAATTTATTTAGTGCTTTAAATAATTAGCCTTGAAACCATAGTTATGTTTTCAGATTAACCAGTTACATAATTAAAAGTATGAGCAAACTGATATGGACTTTGTTGGTAAATGCTGGCAGTTCTGCTTGGGAGTTCCTACATTTTTCCAATGTAGGTGCCCAAAAGTTTCAGGACTTTTGGTGTAAGTGTGAAACTCCCAATCATACTGCCTGAGCTCTACCAGCCATGTCCTGGCTGCACTTGGCTGCTGCTCTCCGCATATCCTGGCAAAAGAGAATGATCTTACTGTGGAATGTGCTTTCAGATCCCGTGGTTCAGGATTCATGAGCTTATTGATCAGGCTATGGCAAAGAAGGGGGAAAAATAAAAATTTGTCGTAGTGAAATTATATGTGCTTCCAGTAATGTTCTTAATTATTTGCAATTGATTTAAGTTGATTTTTAAATAACATTTTCATTATTTTAATGTTTTTAAATTCTGTATTTCATTTTTATAGTTTTTAAAATGATTGCAGGTGGAGTAACATCATCAATAAATTGCAATCTCACTACTTAAATGAATGAAATGTTCACCCAAATTCATACAGGATATACAGGCAGCTTTGGAGTGCACAACAGAGTACATGAGTCCTTCACAGCATATGTAAAGAGAATGGAAATGTTTGTACTGCTGATAATATTCTGGAAATAGAGGACCACACAGAAAATGCACAGGCACTGAATTCAGTCTCAAGGGAGTACAAGGAGCCTATTCAATAGGCAGAAATCAGCCCTGAGACTCATTACATGCTCACTAATTCGGTAGCCCCAAAGAAAGATGAAGATATTCCACTCAGAGGTAAAGCAGAAATTGGAGGGTTATTTCAATTATACAGCCATTTGAAATAGCAGCAAGTTGCTTATTTGGCATGAAGATGAGAGAATAAGTCAGCAATCATATCGTTGCATCACTGTGTGTGGCTTAAGTGACAAACAGATTCAGACCAAGTTATTAAGCACCACAGAACCCTACATTCAACCTGGCTTGCAATATCGCAACCTCAGTGGAAATGGCAGGGAAAATTGTCAGGGAATTTCATCCATCACCAGGCACAAACATGGCTGTGGTTATAATGAGAAGGAGGCAGTGAATGCTCCATTTCTGAATCAAGGGCAGCTGCATGGGCACAAGTGGTGGGAATTTTTGTTATAGATGCAATGGCAGCCATTCACTACAGGTTTGTTTCTTTATGAAGGGAAAGTGTTATCTGTGTCAACATAGGGGATATATAGCAAAGGCCCTTAAATCCAAGCCCAGAACAATGAATCAGAGCAGCTCTACAAGTCTAATCTCCTCACAGAGAGGAGATTTGCCCAACATAAAAATACAGAATATGAGTCTGCATAACATTCAAGTTGATTCAGATAGAGCAGGACTAGGCTTGTGTGGCATCAACACTGCTGGTCGAAACGGCAGGAAGCAGCAAGATGTCAATAAAAATGTAGATGGACAAGCAATAAGTACAAATGAATGTAGACGTCATAGCAGATTTTGGGTAGAGGTATCTATAGCAGGAAACTCAGTCACCTACTTTTGAAAAACAGTACCATTAGTCTCTGGTGAAGTAGGGAAGGCACCAGGTCCTATACAATGTATTGGGAGTTATAATGGGTCATGATTACACAGTCATGGAGTCAACATGGGACAAACATGGGTCAACATTACAAAGCAAAGGTTAGCTTATGAAACTAAAGATCAATCAGAAAGATGGGTTTAGTGTCCATGCAGAGACTGCAAAATCACACTTGGAAACGTTACACAAATATGGAGATATCTTTGAAGATGCTTGTGCTGGCACACACACACATCAAACTTGATGCTAAATTGGTATATTGTAACCTTCAACCAGTGTTATATTGCCCAAGAAGCTAGGTGAACAGAACACCAAACAAGGCAAAGAAGAATGCAGCCTTGTGAAAATGAATGAATGTAGATGGTAAACCTCAATTGTGGTACTACACAGGGCTGACAAGAGGGTTAGATTAGGTGGAAACTATAGTGACCTCAGCTAGGCCCCTGATTATGAGCAATACCCATTATAAACATGCTGTGTCACAAATGTACAGAAATAACAAAGACACTCCGACAGAAATCGAATGGCAAGCATGACCACCTCAGGGAGCCCACGTTGATTTCTATCAGAAAGGCAATTTCTCGTCCTTGTTGATTTGAAGTGGATTGAAGGTTGACATGTGGGATCATGCAAGCCAGTGGAATATACAATTGAGGGAGTGAGATGATTTTTGCAATTCAAGGTATTTCTAAAAAATTAGTATTGGAAAACACACCTCAATTCACAGCATGTCTATTTGAACATGTCAGGAGGTGCAATGGTATCAAGCATTTATTCATTCATTCCCTTGCCACCCAGCCTCTATCAGTATAGCCAAAAGGTTGGTATATATTCTGAAGAAAGCTTGAAGAGACCAGTTTTCCAAGGTTGTATGAGTCTAGCCATGAAACACTGTTCAGTTAACTTCTTATTCAAGTATTATACATTCTACCAAAGGACTCACCCCAGTACAGTTGTTGATGCATTGCAGAGTTTGAATGCATGTGAGCTTAATACAGCCCAGCTTGGAGCAAAATGTGGTGGGGCAGCAGTTGAAATAAAAGCCAAGTTATGATTCACATCCTAATAACTCATTGGGAAGAGGCAAAAAGAAGCAGTTCAAGCAACGTGAGAAGATGGGAGCATTAAGACCACAAGCAAGTACAGCATCAGAAGTGGGATATTGGCAAGATGGCATCGCTCTGAAGTACAAAACAATATTTTATGCAACTCAGAGGTAAAGTCAGAAGTGTCCACCACACCAGAGGACATTGGTGAAAAACGTGATGATAAATTTACTCTTGAAATAGATACAGAACCAGTTACTGAAGAGGAGGCACAAGTCAATGATGAAATGAATCAGAATGTCACATATGTTTCAGATCCAGAAGTAACTACAGCACCAGAGAGCTCAAAACATTGAAAAGGTCCAAGAAGACAGTGTATAGGCTGAAGCTGTAATTGTACATATGTGAAGGGAGAGCAGTGTAGTATATTTGCCTGTAAACATGTAAATGAGTCATGTGTGTGATAAATTGTCATCACACATGTGAAGTAAGCTTAAAGAATTAACACATGTTCTGAAACTCCTGAAGTCTCATAGAGGTTGGCAGAGCTCACCAGCTCTACAATAGCAACTGACAGACCACCTCCTAATATTGTGTACTTATTCAATAAGGCCCATGTTTGTTTCCAGATCTGTAGTTATGAGGTTAATTCCTAACTGGCCTCTGAAATGACCTGTCATGACCCTTGGGGACAGACAATATATGCTGACCTTCCCTGCCAAGTCTACAGTCTTTGAAGAAGTAAAATAAAATGCAACTAGAAAAACTTTGGGCCAACTTGTCTTGGACCCAGACTGCCAAACCTGCCATCCACAGTGCCGATCATTTCAAAGAGCTGAGCATTCTGTATGGAAGACTCCTCCACATAGTGGAGTGGGTCACAAGTAGTGACCAAGTCTCGGGGTTTGTCAAAATAATAAATTTAAAATCAGTTTGAATAAATTTAAATAAACATCATTTTAAAAAAGTAAAATATAAAGATAAATAAAGCACTTTACTGCACTTCAAATGGTTTACATAAACTTTGAATTTGGTCTCTCGCTCAGCTCATTGGTGCTTCTTCAGTTCAACTCTGACTCTCACATTTCAACATATTGGCAGAGATGAGCTGTTCAGCAAGGAGGAGGCAGGCAGCAGTTCTCTATGCAATACGAGCTAGAGATTGGCACAATCTAGCCCGTAATGCACATGCGAATGATTTCTGGCCATCATCATCTAAACAAATAGATGTGTCCTGCAGACTCCATAATTCTTCCAGAGACTAAGGACTTGTCCGTGATTCTGTAACTGCCCCAATTCCCCACACTCACACCCAGCCCCAACACCTCTCCTCCTACCAGTAGGGCAAGTGTTTGCAGGAAATATTGGAATTTGAATTGCAATTCCTACAGGAGATACAGGACACAACTATATTTTTGGGAGGTCAATTATGTTTACAAAATAGCTTGAATTTTTTTGAAAATAAATCAAACATTTAACTTTTTAATTGCGCTGTTTTTGAATGTTTATTCCCTATAATTAAAGCAAATGTAGCCTTTCTTCAGAAAATGTATTCATGATTTACTACATTTGAAAAAAACATGAAAATCTAAGAGGCTGTATAAAATCCCTATGATCTTATGTCTATTTTAATTAAAAGAGCTGTTAGGAGGATTTATCCAATGAGTAATTATAGTAATGGACAACTATAGACTAATCTCTGAAGACATGACAACTGAATAGGAGGCTACACTTATTGAAATTATGATGGAATTTAGTTTGCCTAAAACACATTAACACTCCCCTGCATTATTTTGACTGAGGTAGATCATTTTCAAGGGAACACACCCCTCTCATTTTTAACCAAATCAGTAGTTCTACCTATAACAGTAATCTCTAAATAATAAAATGAACTTGAAAGGGTTAATTCACAGCATTTTCTAAGTTGTTAGCTGTTAGCAGGACCGCACATTAATGTTCAATATTTAAAATGACAAGCAAGTGGTAAGGTTTAGTTGGCTTTTGTTGTACAGTTAGATGATTAAACTCAACTGTTCTTACCTCACTATGTTATGCATTTCATTCCCCTTGGACAGGGAAGGCATTCTCATCTGTCGGTTGACTAACAAGATGACAGATAACAAATAGGATGTCATTTCTGACTGAAAGTTTCCATCTGCATCATCATTCAAGGTCTCCGCCACAGAAATAGTACAAGCCTGGGTAATATTTGAGACTTGTTTTGCAAGTTCCACAACTTTATTTGATATCTTGCTGCAGAATACATGGTCCTTTGTCACCTCTCGATTGAATTGATACCATCCCGGTAAAAGGAGAGACAAGTAATCATCCTGTGACAAAAGGCCAAAGGACACTGGACAGCGAGGCTGAAACATGCCCAGATGCTTAATGCAGAGTTCATCTAGCTCTCTATCCACACCCCAGGGAAAGAGACAGGAAATTAGTAACTTAGCTGCGTCTGTGGCCATATTAACATCCACTTTTTTCACTGCTGATGCTGTAACCTTTTTAGTACCTTTGGGTTTTGTTTTTTGTTTGCTACTTCCAGCTCCTTCCCTTCCAAATCCACCTGCATTGTGCTCGTTGTAAAATAAATGCTCACGGACCAAATCTTTTACTGAACCATTTGTCTGACTGAGATTTGTCGGTGTTTTGTTTCTTTTTAAAGACATTGGTGGTTTTTTGCTGTCGATGTTAGCTAGTCTTTTCAACACCTCATAGCTTTGGACAGTATTCGGTAATCTGGGTTCCTTTTCTTGATATGAGAGCAGCTGCTCACAGATGGTGCTGACATCAAACAACAAAACGTGGATGGTGCTGTCACTCCATTTTGCCTTCACTGGTCGGATAGTGAACGCCTGCGGAATGGGGTCTGGAAATGCAAACTGTAATTTAAAAGCAAAAAGTAGTGGTTAATGAGACAAGTTAGAAGCATGTGCAAAGAAAAAGATATAGAAGAAAATAATGGTGCAGCACATAGTCACAACGTATACGGTAACTCTGTAAGGTTTGTGAAAGAAGTTACCACAAGTGAAGAGGGTTACCCTGATCAGGTGTTCTATGTTTGAACTCTGTTCTACACTGAATTAGCTGATTTCAGCCAGGGGCATTATGACTGGCTGCAGTGCCCCAGGTTTAAGGAAGGATAACAAAATTAAATGATTGGCCAATGCTCACACTTTGCTCCCAACTGCTGGAAATATATACCATTGGATGAGGTACATGGACAAATTCAGATCCAGTTCTGATGTTCCTCACAGTTGAGTGAAGGATAAACACATTCAGTGTCTTGGGTTAATAACTTCATCTTTCAGTGAGATAGACACTTAGCAAGGAGTCAAGGCCTTCAGCCAGTCTTAGAAAATTGATAAAATTGAATTGGTAAAATTGGTTTACTATTGTTACATGTACCGAGGTACAGTGAAAAACTTTGTTTTGCATGCTGTCCATACAGATCATTTCATCACATCAATACATCGAGGTTGTACAAGGAAAAAGCAATAACAGACTGCAGAATATAGTGTTACAGTTACAGAGAAAGTGCAGTGCTGGCAAATAATAAGATGCAAGGCCATGACAAGGTAGATTGTGAGGTCTAGAGTCTATCTTATTGTACAAGAGGTCTGTTAAGTAGTTTTATAACAGTGAGATAGAAGGAAAAAAGGTAAAGAAATAAAAATAAGAATAATTGTCAGAGACTTAAAACAAAACAACACAGGAAGTTTACCAGATATCATCTACCTCCACTGGCTCACACAATAATCTTCAGAAAGAGAAGGTTGCCTTCACTGTGCAATTTGGCAGTTTATTATCATGCTTAAATATTAGTGCTTTGGGTTTGCCTGGGGCAAAATACCAAATTTCTGAAAACTAAATTACATCAACATAAGAAATAAACATTAAGAGCATTGTCTAAATCATTTGACAATCAATTTTGCTTAAAAAGTCATATTGTAAAATTTTTAAATAATTAAACTGTGAAGGTTTTTCTTCTTTTGCACAATGGTGATTACTGTTCATTTCTGTCACTTGTTTTGGACGGAGCAGGACTGAGTCATACTTCTTCATATGAGTCACTCTCTCCCCTGCAGCTCATGTGAAATGCTTCTGATATGCTTTGATAAGCTTTGGCTTTGAAGCTCATTAGCTTTATTTTTTTCTTATTTTCATAGCCACCTGAAAGTCTTTTCAATTGCTATAATGACTACCATAATAAAGGTAAAACATGTAAAACATTGATATTGGATTATTGAATTAAGAGTGAAGCAAACAGTATGTATTACAGTTTTTATTCTATTACTCGTGTAGCAGCCACATAACTTTCACCGATTCAAGTCCCACTTCTAAGAATTGAGTACAAGGATTTCGGCTGATAATTCCAGTGCAGAGATTAGGGATTGCTGCACTATTGGAGGTCCTGAATCAAAACTATTCCGTATCACTACTGTAAGAAACAGCAAGGGAATTATCCCAGGTCAATATATTCCCCTCAATTGAATTCACAAAAGACAAATTATTTGGTTCCCATCATATTGCTGTGAATGGTCTCCTGTATGTAATTTGGTTCCCTTGTTTTCTACAAGTGGTTACACATAAAAGTGCTTAAACAACTGCAAAGCATATTGGGACATCCTGAGAAAGATATGAAGGATGCTATGCAAGTGCGAGCCTTTCATTTCAGACAGCTTTTTCAAACACTACATTGGAAAAACACCAGCCTTGAGAAAGGTGATCAGAAACTGAAATAGGAAGGTAAACAGCAAAAAGAGGTAGTTTCCAAACATTACAAAGAAAGGCATGGTAATTGAACAAGGCCAATGCAAAAAACTAGTCAAGGGTAATTTAGGGCCCAATGGTCAACATGTGGAATGAGCTTCAGGTAGTGAAACAAGGGCAAAATACATGATAACTAGATCAAGCGATGAGGAAAATTGGTTTATTTCCAGAAAGGTGACAAGGTGAGATGAATGTTCTTGCTTATTTTGTGATCAAATACACATAGCAAGAAGTCGTAAACGCTCAAGTATTTTACACTGATTTATGAAAATATAGGAATAATCTTTTAGAATTAGAGCTGTAAGCAGGAGAGCTATCAGCAGTTGGGCTTTCACCAAGATTTGCCAAAGAAATCAATGAGGAATTAGGAATGTCCTTGGTTAATATTTTAGCAGCACTGTAAATGCAGGGCTCTAGCTAAGGAACATTATGGAATAATACTAGTTCAATATGCAAAAAGGAATGACACTTAAACCAAAAGATTAGGGACCAGTTGTTCTAATGTTTATACTGTGCAGCAGTTCAAGAGCATTGAACAGGAAATCATCAACATTTACTAGAAATGATCAGGGACCCAAAGTAATGGTTAATGAGATTTTTCAAACCGTAATCTCCCTAACAAATTAGGGTGTTCTTTGAAGAAATAATTCAGTTTAATGCTTCATGCTATCCTGGGAACTCTTAATAACTTTTAATAAAGTTCCATACTCTTGGAATTAGTGAGCTGATTTGGCAATCGAAAGCATGTGTCAATAAGCAGAAAAAGGCCACTTTGAAGGCTGATGGTCAGCAGTACTGTGGAAGGAGCTAATTATTATCATATTGTTATGAACAATAAGAGGAAAGGTACTTTTGGCAGTAATAGAACTGATCTATCCTGATAACAGAAAGATTACCAGTGTTTGATAGCCTTTGCAGTGAGGATGTATCAGTAGGATATATGGCAACTGTAAATTATCCCCAGTGTAGGCAAGTGTTAAAAGAATCAAAGAGGAGTTGATGGGCATATAAATGAGGATAGATTACAGGTAAATAATAGGAGTGGAACTGATGGGATTTCCCTTCTGGAGGCTGGCAAGGACCCAGTGGGCTGAATGGCCTCCTATAGCCTAATAAGTAAGTAAGTA
This sequence comes from Pristis pectinata, assembly GCF_009764475.1. NCBI lineage: Eukaryota > Metazoa > Chordata > Chondrichthyes > Rhinopristiformes > Pristidae > Pristis > Pristis pectinata. Next base: position 15,637,009 of record NC_067432.1, read on the forward strand.
GGATTTTAGTGTAGGTTAAAATAGCAGACCAAACCCTTGGGACATGGTTGGACAGCTACTTTCAGGCAAGTGAGGAACACATTGATGCAGCTTCACACCAGTCCAGATACAAGTCTGGAGCTATGGCACATTATGGAATATAACTCTTGCCTGGTTTTCAGCCAGATATTCCGATAAAAATTGTTTAGATGATTAGTTGGATGTTCTAAGCATTTAATATGCTGACTTCAAAGCCTGTGTGAACTTTACATGTTCTCCCTTTGACTGCAGGTTTCCTCCAGGTGCTCCAGTTTCCTCCCACATCCCAAAGATGTGCAGATTAGTGGGTTAATTGGCCACTGTAAATTGCTCCTAGTGTTTAGGTAAGGTGTAGAATCTGAGGAAGCTGATGGGAAAATGGGGAGAATAAACTAGGATCGGTGTAGGATTAGTGTAAAAGGGTGCTTGATCGTGGGTGCAGGCTCAGTGAACAAAAGGCCTGTTTTCATGCTGTACATCCATGACTCTTCTATAATGATTTAAGATGATGGATGTTTTTGTCTGACACTTAGATTTACAATTATTGGACAGAAACATAATACTTGCATGTTTCTAAACCAGACTATGCAACAGGGCTCATGCCATGATAGGATTCTAGATCCCTGGTCTTCTGGTAATACAGTGAAGATAGAGCCTTAAAAATGAAAGCCCTTGTTATAAAATTATTTGCAGTAAGGCTTATTAGATTCTTTTGAGAGAATTTGACAATGAGTCAGAAAGATAATTTTTATCCTAAATGAGTGATTGGTATGAAATATAATTCTTATTCTGGCTAGTGTCACTTTGTATTGGATTCAAACTAAATTGACAAGGGGAGTTTTGAATGTAGGGCTCAGCCTTATTAGTGGTAACTCTCAGAATGGGAATAACACTCATTGCAGAAAGGAAACAAATGCCATTTAAATTCCAGTTGAAGCAGCAATTACAAAACTCCTGCAAACTCGAAAAGCAGCCAGAGATTAATTTTGCTAAACATTAGATTGTTTTCATGAACTGCAACATTACAGCATATCTGTTCTGTAAATTTGCAGAATTATAAAGCACATACAGTGACCAGCAGAGGTCATCAAGGAGCATTGGGTCAAATGGGTGTGCAAAGCAGACCTTGAATTTCCTTGCACCAGAGGTAAGTCTGGTGCCAAACACTGCCAACAATTGTATTGATCATTAATATTGCAGAGGCTACAACAGACATTTAGCAAAGGAAATGCCTTCAGGAACTTCTGCTGCAGATAAAACCAGGGAATTCACTTACAACAGAAATGGTACATATTTTTTGATTGCCTCAGTGACTGCATTCTATGTTCAAGTATGGACGTTTATGTTCCAAGTGTGCAAGTTAAAGACATCAGCAATGGAAATGCAAGCAACATTTCTTGACAATCTAAGCTGTGATGGTGCTGAAGGTGTCAGTGTTTGCCTCATCTAGCAGGTAGATATAGCAATGCCGTGAATTGGATAAATGCTGCAAGTCTCTGGTATAAAGCCAATAGTGCCCCTGTACACAGCAACCCTCACAGAAAAGAGAGTAACAGATGTCCATCATTTTATTGATAAGAGCAGTTTGCTAATAAATGTTAAAGTTAAATTTCACAGAAACTTTCTGTTGTTTATGCCATTTTATTTATTCAATTTAGTATCTGTCCCAGGAGACTATTATCCCTCTGCCCTACTTACCTGCAGCTTCACACCCCTACAAAAGCTGATCATTAATTTTCTCTTACTTCTAAAAGTCAGGGTGGGGAATGATTTTTTTCTGAGGATTAATCCTCAAATGGGTTATTAAACCTCAGAGAGTATGGGGCAATGAGCACCACCACAACATGTTGCTTTTTACTTGATTTCACAAAACCTGGCTTTTTTTTATGTCAGCAATGAGGTTGTCCCCATTAAAAAAGGTCATTCTCGGTCTCAGGAAAGGGCAATCTTCCCCTGGGTGTTTTTCCCTAAGCCATATGGGCACCCAAGGTATTGGCTTAATCAATACTTGAGGATGGACCTCTATTGAGCTCAAGGGGATCTGGAGTCCAGCACTGCCAGATGTCATGCTTGGCCTGGCCTTTCTACTTCTCCTTAGCAGATGGTTCTCCAGTGGCCTGTGCCTCAGGCTGACAAGTATAAAGAAACTGAAATATAAATGCAAAAAGAACTAACCCACATTGGAAAGGTTGAGGGTTCTTTGCCAAACTCACTAAGAAACAATAAAATTAAGAAGTTTGGAAGACCGAGTACCTTATGCAGAAATCCCAGAAGGCCAACCATCTACATTGTAGCACTCCCCGTAAGATTATGTTTCAGCTTGCTTATCAAACCTCAAAGCTCCTGTTGCAAACTTTACACAATTATATGCCTTCATGTCATTTAGAAAAGTTCACATAAAGCAACATACATTTGTGAGGACTTCATTGCAAATAGCTAAAGTGGGCTATATCCAGGTGTGGTTTTAACTTACTCCGAACATTCAGGGTGTTTTAGTTCTAACATTTGTTACTGATTCAGGCAAAATTATGTTTTAGCTGCTTCTGTAGGTACCAGTTTTCCTAAATTCTAAAACAAGGGTCTGTTCCTCGAAGGCAGAAAGCAAAATTTCTAAACACAGAGAGTTGCAAAGGTCACTAAGTTTGTGCAATATCACTTCTTGCAGGTTACAGGAGCAGTATAAAGCAGCTCCTTAAGCTCGTTTATATTTTATTGCAACATATATGCTTCTCAGTCAAATTTAACAGAATGTGTTTGCTGCAGTCTGTTTGACCCTGTAGTGCTATATTCTGACCCTGAACCAGCACACAAAACACTCTTGCTAAGATCAAAGTGAAACTAACAGTAACAATAAGGGAAGTTGAAAAGCTCTTTCAGGTTTAAAACATGAACTGGACAGGCAATGGAACCTCAATACCTTTTCAGGCAGTAAAATGCCTCAGAGTGATCTGCTGCACCACTCAGCTCTTTTGTTAATTAGATGCAAAAGGGGTTACTTGGTGACAAAAAAACAAAACTCCCCCTTAATGACAACCGTGACACTAAAGAATGAAAGCTTCGGGTCGCCTCTTCTGAAATCCTTTCTCCTGAGGTGTGGTGCAGGACTGAGAATATTTTGAACGGTAACGATTGAATTCACAAATACACCCAAAGGACAGCAGCTCAGTGATTGGCAGCACAAATAGAAGAGAGACGAGAAAGCCCTCAATTTGCAGCTGATGCACAGGAAGAACATGGTGAGTTCGGTTTACAATAGAGAAAACATTACCAAGCTAATGGCACAGGCAATCTTCTGACCATCATGCATCTCTGTTAGCAGCAGGGCATCTATTTTCAGTTAAGTGCTGGAGTGCCTTTTTGCTTTCTTGAACCACGGCAGGGGTATACAACCTACTGCACAAAACCAAGTGACTGGTAATAAATTACTATATTGGATACTTTTGTTGCCTCTCGCCAATGATTTCACTACATATTCCTGCTATCGTTACTAATTAAAGCAATGACAGCTTTGGCAATTTTTATCCTGCTGTAGATCACGCCTTCACGTTCCAACTGCTTCAGTAGGACCCAAAGGGTCAAGAGGCCCTTTTGACCTCTGTCAGTTAATATCCATTGACCACTTGCTACTTAGTGCAATCTCAAATGAACAGATGGACACCTTACTGCAAGCTACTATAAAACCCAGAAAATAAAGATGAATGATATTGTTCTTGGGTTTGAAAATGGTTTGTGAGGGTAAAATTGGGAAGGATCTATTTAATAAAATCCTATTCCCTTCAAAATGCATAAAGTAGTCAAACCTGTTCCAAGGCTGCTGCAGTTAAGGGTCTGTATTGAAGGATTTTATCTTTACATTCAAATATAACTTTGTCCCTTTCATATCTTCTAAATAGCAGGCAGTAAACCTCATAACTGAATTACTATAAAACTCTGACTCATGTTCTAATTTGACATTTGAGCAATCTTGATGATCTTTCAGTCCTCATTTTATGTTGACCTGCACTGCAGGAGAGCCAGGTCTAATTTCCATAGTAAAATTAAATTTCAGTCCGTTTCCACAGAATTTGGGCACCAAAGCTGTTACTTTCTGTGTCTGTGGAGAAGAATAGGCTCTGAAGACAGTGAGCCATTTTAGCATTCTCCACGCATTTGAAGAAACAAAATTGTGTGTTCTTCAAGAGTTAAGATGTAAGAATTTAGTGACAAAACCATTTCTGATTATACATTTGTTCTAAAAGCAAATCAAATTGGCAGTGTTATGGTGTGGTTGTATAACAGAAAGCATGTCTGAAGAAAGTTGCTGAAAAAAAGTGATTTTGTTTTTTTTTAGTGTTATTCAAAGGCTGATATGTTCAGCCAGAAGGCTGCTGTGTATGCTGTATCACTTTCATGGCAACAAGCACAAGTTCATGTTTTTAAAACTTTGTGTGTTTTACTGAGAATAACAGATGGCTCAATGTATTAGAAAGAGACTTCAATATATTTTTCAGCTTTGAATTGGTTTGGGACTAGTTTTTGAACAACAGACAAATACATGAACAAAGCCAACAAACAACTCCAATCACTAGGTTATTTTGTTTTAAATTGTGTGTATTATTTTCTGTCACTGATAAATAAATCTGAGGTGGTATGGTTGAAGAACTAAAAAAGGCAGCAACCCTGTTTTAAGCATGACATATTCTTAAAGCTCATTTTACTGAACACCTTTTACCCAATGAGTACTTCTGGATTTGCACTTGCTTTTGCACCACTGCTTTCTTCTGGTAGGTGAAAATGTGAATCAGTTGAAGGGAGGAAGAGGAGCTTCAGGAAAAAAAACACTGAATTTGCTGGAATTAGATTGCTGAACATGAACATTAGCAATGATATAACTCATCTCTGCTGGTTTTGCTAAAACAGAGTTTGTGAAGCAAAAATCAGTTGATTAGCCCACATGATAATTTCACAGTCTCTTTGTACAGCAACAACTACTGCAACTACCTTCATTTATATAGCACCTTTAACTGACTAATTCTCCTGAAGTAATTAAAAGAGCAGGAACAGATTGCCACCTGTAGTTTAAGAACTGGGAGAGATGAAGAAAACAAAAGTGCAAAATAAAGTGCAAATCAATAAGTATTACATTCAATGAGTAAAAAGTGTTCATTGAAATGAGAAGAGCTTTTAAAAAGATGGCAGCTATGGGATAATTGCAGATTATCTATCAGAGATATGGTCACTTTACTTCCTAAAAATATCATTGTAAAGCAGAGAACAAACCCTTTCATATTAATTTAAAAGAGCTAATCAATTAGTATCACATCTTACACTTTCTCATTGCCCTGTAAGTATATATTTTTTAAATATAAATCCCAAATTCCTACTGAATGTTACCATTGAAGCTGCTTCTGTCACCTAATGTACAGTGTCCAGTTATAACACTTCACTGCATCATCTATATTTAAATGAATTTACTATAATAAGTGCTTTCATCTTTCTGCAGAAGCACAGAGGAAGTGTCTTCTTAAGAAATTCCCAGCTGATGCAGGCAAAAGAGCATCTCTCAAAGGTGAAATAAGTTGTGTGGAGCATACACACATAGAAGCAGGAGTGGGACTTTAGCCCCTTGAGTCAATTACATCATGGCCGATCAATGGCTTAACTCCACCCCATTTTTTTCATATCCGTTAATACCTCTGATTAACAGAAATCTATCAGTATCAGATTAAAAACTGACTGAGCATGAATTGCCATTTGTATCCAAAGATCCAAAGTTCCACCACCTCTATCCATTTCCTACCTTCACTCCTGAAAGGCCTAAAATCTTTAAGGCTTCGAAATTGGTGGAAATAGTTTATCCAGACGTTTTCAACACTTTCCCTTCTTTTCTTGTTAACCGTCTCAGTTCCAAAAAACACAGCCATGATTTGTGTCACCTCACATCATGATTTAACACTTTAGGTACCACTGTGGTATATCTGCACTGTTCTCCCTCCAAGGCCATCATATCTTTTCGAACTGTGGTGCCCAGACCTGGTCATGGTGCTTCATGATCTTGTACTGCTGCATACAACTTGTATATTAGTGCTTTAGACACAAAGACCATCATCTCAAAAGTTGTATTGGTTATTTTGTGAGCTGGTCAATGTCATTCATTTGATTCAGGTAAATGGACACCACAGTCTCTTTGTACCACTGTTGTTTCTAGCTTTTCACTATTTAGTAGGTAGCTATTCCATCCATTAAGACCCAAATTAAGATGACAATACATTTGCCTATATTTCATATTATTTTCATTTCAGATTTCCTTATGGAAAGAGGCAATTTGGTACACTGAGTCTCTGTCGGCTCTCTGAATAATTTTATCAATCCCACTAATCCGCTTACTTCCCTGTAACCTATTCTTTCTCACATGTGATCAACTCCCTAACCGCCTACACTATGGGTCAGAACTAGAATCAGAATCAGGTTTACTACCACTGACATACGTCATGAAATTTGTTGTCTTGCGGCAGCAGTACAGTGTAAGACATAAAGACATAAAAATTACTACAAGTTACAAAAATAAATAAATAGTGCAAAAGAGGAATAATGAGGCAATTTACAATAATGGGGTGATTTACAATAGGTAATTAACCTACCAACCACAACATGTGGGAGGAAGCCAGAGGTCAGGCAGAATCTATGGAGAGGGAAACAAGGTTTCAGGTCAACGACTCTTTGTCAGAACTGGAAAATTGCTGAGCATCTGTGTTTCAGATTTCCACCATCTTTAATTTTTTAAAAACTTTTCAAAGAAGCTAAGGGCTGGCTGAGAACCCTTTTTTTCCTTTGTGGATAAGATGAACAATGTGCCTAGGGTAAGCGATTTAGAGGTGCACTAACTGTACCACTGTGGTGTCATTATTTAGCAGTTTTGCTCTGTGTCACTGCTGTATGGATAGATTTTCCATGACCAACCTAATGGTGATGTTCCTTACCTACTCTATTAGTGGGCACTGGCAAATAGCAGGCACAATCTCTCAATGAATTTGAGATTTGCGGCCAACAGTGCCTCACCAGTAGCAGAGTTTTGGTAAATTTACCTTGCACTATGAAATGCAGCTTAAATGAGCGATGTGGAGTGGAAATGCCCTCCAGAGAGAAAGAAGAAACAAACTGTACCAGTCTCTTTGGATGGTTGATGAGCAGCAAGACAGAATTGGAAATCAGCTTAGAGAGATCACTGATCAAATGGCTTTGCAAGTCCTCAGCTCAAAGCTTTCGGGCAAATTAACTTGGCTGATGTGGTTTACTGGTTGAGATTCAGCTCCCCTGGTAGGCGCTCAAGTGTCACTGTTAGAAGGTCTTAGAGAATCTTTTACCAATATCAACAATTCATCTGATGACACTTTGATCTTCTAGCTGAGAGAAGGATACACTTGCTTTATAGCAGGTTCACTAGATTGATTCCTGGTTTAAGAGGGTTATAAGGAGTTTGAGCAGAAAGGATACATGTTCTCTGGAGTTTTGAAGAATGAAACGTGTGAAGTGTTTGGAAGGATTCCAAGGGTAGTTGCTGAGAGGCTGTGTTCCCTCACCCAAGAGCCTAGAAACTGTGTTAATTTTAAAATAAGGAGCCTTCCCTTTACCATTGAGATGAGGAGAAATTTCTTCACTCAGAGGATGTGAAACTTTGGAATTCTCTATCCCAGAGAACTGAGACATCTAGTTCTTTTTTTTTATTTACAGCATGGTAACAGGCCCTTCCGGTCCAACGAGTCTGCGCCGCCCATTTTAAACCCACGTTAACCTACCCGTACATCTTTAGTTTGTTCAAGGTAGAGACTGATGGAATTTTCACCTTTGCCTGGCAGTCAATAAACAATCTTATGTTATAAGATTAATGTTGCTGGTCAAATGGGATGAATGGTCAGCGATAATGACCTTGGATTCCTTGAGAAATTTGCACAATCTTGTTTGCTAGTGGAATCAGGTACTGATGATTGTGTGATGTGATGGCTGATGATTGTCTGTGCACAGGAAATCAACAACTGAGACAACTAGGCTGTGGCAAGACACAAACCATGTAACATCTTGCCAATGACTGCCCGCTGATGCTCAACACCAGACTGCACAAACTGCACACAGCTACTGTAGACACATCACATGGCTCAGGAACTACTCATGGTACCTAAATGAGGGCCAAATTAAAGAAAGAGTGGATAGTGGAGGAAATAGAGTGGATATAGAAGACTAGTTAAATGGAGGAGGTGCAAGTAGTCCTACCATCTACTCCACATCTGCTACGTACTTCTGTAAAATGCCCTTTCTGTATAGCATGCCATTGGCAAAGGTGAGAAGGGTCAACTAATGAAAATAACAAGAGCGCCCAAAATTACCCAGCAAAAATTTGGAAATGATACATTGTATGGAAAAATATTGGGAAAAGAGGTAGGGAAATAGATCCCTCCCAGCCATCTCATCTCCCAGCAAGGGCAAAGCAGATGCAATCAGAGATCCTAATTTAACTGCACAACAACGGCATAGTCTCTTCTGAAATGGCTTCCTAGTTCCCTGCTGCACATTTATCCAGACTGATTGATCTACAGTAGTAGATGCTGCTGATTAAGTTCATACCAGCCTTTGGTCTAGAAAAAGATGTAAATGTAGCACCAACTACCTCGGGGAGACTAATGATGTCAATGGCCACTTTGGAACTGGCAGTGGCAGCAGTTTGTACTGGCCACACATTTAGTCAATAGCAAACATGAAGATGACACAAAGGTTGGAGGAGTTGTGGATAGTGTAGAAGATTGTCGTAGGTTACAACGGGATATAGACAGGATGCGGAGTTGGGCGGAGAAGTAGCAGGTGGAGTCCAATCTGGAAAAGTGTGAAGTGATACACTTTGGAAGAACAAACTTGAAGGCGGAGTACAAGGTTAATGGCAGGATTCTTAGCAGTGTGGAGGAATAGAGGGATCTTGGGGTCCACGTCCATAGATCCCTCAAAGTTGCCGCGCAAGTTGATAGGGTAGTTAAGAAGGTGTGGTGTGCTGGCCTTCATTAGTTTGGGGATTGAGTTCAGGAGCCACGAGGTAATGTTAGACCACACTTAGAGAATTGTGTTCAGTTCTGGTTGCCTCATTATAGGAAGGATGTGGAAGCTTTAGAGAGGGTGCAGAGGAGAATTACCAGGATGCTGTCTGGATTAGAGAACATGCTTTGTGAGGAAAGGTTGAGCGAGCTAGGACTTTTGTCTTTGGAGCAACGCAGGATGAGAGGTGACTTGATAGAAGTTTATCAGATTATGAGGGGCACAGATAGAGTGGACAGCCAGCACCTTTTCCCCAGGGCAGCAATGGCCAATTCCAGAGGACATCAATTTAAGATCAGAGGAGGAAAGTTTAGGGGAGATGCCAGAGGTAGGTTTTTTACACTGAGAGTGGTAGGTGCCTGGAATGCACTGCCAGGGGTGGTGGCAGAGGCTGATACAATAGGGACAATTAAGAGACTCTTAGAGAGGCACATGGATGTAGGAAAAATGGAGGGTATGGGCTGTGTAGGAGGGAAGGGTTAGATTGATCGTGGAGTAGGTTTATATAGGTCGGCACAACATCGTGGGCTGAAGGGCCCATACTGTACTGTACTGTTCTATGTTCAAACTCAAGTCATTAGTTTTGATTTTCCCTACTAAACTACACATTTTCTGCAGCGAGCTACCTAACTCAATTCTGGTTCATGTTGGCAATTGGTTGTTAAATATTATGTGCTCCCCTCACAGCAAGTGAGATGGTGTAAAGGGACAATGAAGGCTTTAGAAAGAAAGTGAACTTTGTATTTCCATGGATTCTTTCACAATCTCTGTATTTCCCAATTAAGTATCTTTCAACATTGTCTCTCTGGTATTATGTAGGAAGTGTGGCTGTCACACTTGTATGGCAAACACTCCCAAACAACAAGATTAAAATGACCAGGTGATCTTGTTAATGATGTTGGTTGAAGGATAAAAATAGGTCAGTACCCAGCAGCTAGGTTCACTGCTGTGTTTTGTAATAATTCCATTGGATCTTTTACATCCATAGAGAGAAGGGTGTTCAGTGTAACATCTCATCTGAATGGCAACATTGCCAATAGTGTGGCACTCCCTCAGCACCAGATCAATGAACCAGCATAGATCTTTGTGCTCAAACCTGTCAAGTGAAGTGAGAAGGCAGTGAAAGCAGTGGACTTTATTTCCTTTCCCAGATCCTGTTAACCACTCGCTCCAAGCAAAAGTCACCAATAATCTAAAAGTTAACTGTTTCTTGGCTCATTAATCAACCTATCACTCTACTTGCTTTCATGGACCCAGAGTTTCCACTAGTAAAGATCATTCAGGTTCCTACAATTTTGCAGTGACAACTTGGTGTATAGGCATCATTGGACCTAACTGTGATGTCTTGTGAAGAGAAACCACTATTTTAGCTCACACATACAGAATGGCTAATCAACAAAGGTCCTGGAAGGGTGAAGTGTCTTTGGCACCATCCAAGCTGGTCGGCTCTGAATTAAAGCAGGAAAAGGAAGAGCAACTTTTTTTATATTTGGGAAAGCACTGCTGAGTTGGTTGAAGAAGAAGGCACTCTAAATAGCTTTCAAAAGAAAACTGTACGTACACTTGAAAAAGAAGAATATGGAAGACAAGTAGCAGTGTGGGGCTAATTGAGCATTTCTTTCAAAAAGCCAGCAGACACACAATGGGCTGAATAGCCTCCTGCATGTGATTCTACAAAAGCAAGTGAAAATTAAATAATACTTAATGATGGACGTTCTTAGATGTTGAAAAATGAATTTACATACAGCATAATACAAGAACCTGAACATTCAAGATCAAATTTCAAAGCAAAGCATTGATTTAAAATGGCATTGACAGTAGTTCGTAAGTCTAAACCCCGTGGATCCACACAAGTTCCTGCTGGTAGAATCTGTTCGAATCTCACACCCTGGCACGTAAACTCTGTGCTTCAGACTTGATCCAGATGGTACTGCCCTTCTCCCTTGCTCCCGGTAACGATTGGTGGTTCCTCTTTCAGATACTACACCCCTAGACTCTGCAATACTCTCCCAATCTTACTCTGCTTTGTAGTCTTTCACCTTCACAAGTCTCTTCCCTTAGGCATTTTATTTAACTTCTCTTTTTCTTCTTGCATCGTCCAATCTCCTGCAATGTGCCTCGAGCTATTCACAATAGGAAAGGAAACTGTATACAATTATATTTGTGATTTGATGAAGGATTGAGCAGAAGTATATTTTTCTACACTTACTCAATGCGACACAGAAATTTGAATAGTTCCATCAGCAGTTATGTAGCAAAAATACATTGAATCAAACAAAATAGTTATAAACAATCCATCCTCTGATCTGTGTACAAAATGTTGGAAATTCCTGGATGCAGTCAACTGCCAATGCTTGTCACTCCCCTAATCATTGGGTCTGTGTTTACTCAGAATGGATCTTCATTCAGCAACTTTGTCCATGAAGCCAACTTTAACTAGTTGGCAAGTCCTTCTGATCATACGTAGCATCACATGCCAGAGCCTCAGCAAGTCCTGCCCACTGAAGAACAATTGGCTAACACACTCCCACAGACATACTGGCTGTCAAAACCGTTCAGTACTTGGAATGTTTCTAAACAGTCAAAACAATTAAAATTAATCACACTATTAAAGAATGTTAATGCTGATGGAAGAACTAAAAAAATGAAATCGCATACAACCACAAGAAAACACTGAAATACAATTAAATACATTTAAGTCAACTCAATTAACTCAAATTACCTAATTTTACTCATACCTGGTCCTCGCCATTAAAATGAATGGAGTTACTAAACCTGTGCAGGAAGTTGTCTCTCTGCAGTTAGGCTTCACATCTAATATAGGAACGCTGCTAGTAGATGGCCAGTGAAGGTTTGGGACTTCTACTTTTCTGCACTGTTGTTTGTGATATATTTAAATGACTTGGATGAAACTGTAGATGGGTGAGTTAGTTGGACCTGATGCAGAGTTTTAAGTCAAAGCGTCGACAATTCCTTTCCTCCCCCGGATGCCTCTCAACCCGCTGAGTTCCTCCAGCAGATTGTTTATTGCTCCAGATCCCAGCACTCTCATGTGCTCCTTTTGAATGTTAGGTAATAACCCTGTTAATGGCCTCCTTCTTTACACAATGATTGGCTCATTTTCATAAGCATTTCATTATACAGTACAGTAGAAAGAGCTGATGTGCATTATTTTAAATTACACACAAATGGCTGTGAGTCATGGACTGCAATATAACTGAGATTTCTGCAGAGTACAAAAACTGTCCAGTATTCATTCTCCTAGTTTATGGTGTCACTGTAGCCTTTCAGTTGTTACAATCATGCAACACATTCCAACTCAACTGTTCATCTGTGCGTGGAATGATGCCCACAGGGAACAAAGCTGCAACTCAAGGAACGTTCAGGTACAAGAAAAACTGAACCACACAGAGTCAATGCATCACTGTGGTAGAGATGCCTATAGGCAAAATGTACTTCTCACAGTCCAGCAACTCTCTGTATTATAACAGTGGTTTGGTACTAGCTCTGTCCCGCTTTTAGAATGAAAAACAACAATTTGAAACACCAATTTGGTTTCTAATTAGCACCAGCAGGGCACTTCTGGGAGAAAACAGTTTGCTCAAGACAGCATTTAATCTCCAGTGTTTACTCAAGGACATTAACTATCTGTTATTGTGATGCCAGACCATCTCAGCCATAATAATCACATCCAGTAAAAGTCTGTTAATGTTTTTTTGAAGAAAGGTTGAATAATTACTACAAGAATAAGAGATTCTTAATAAAACTTAATAAAGTAAGTTTTATTTAAAAATAAAATGTATTGATAAAATAATTACTTTATTTTATCGAATTATTTAATTTAGTAATTGTTAATTCATGTTTAATTAATATAATCATAAGTTACTATTTAATAGACTGGTGATTTATTAAATTATTTGCTTTATTATACACTATATTATACATTGTACATACAATATACATTATTTATCACAAATAATATACATTATATACTATGCAGAAAGTATTTTATCAACTTACACATAAATGGCTGCACGTCCTTCACTGCAATATAAACAGATGTGTGCACACCTTGGACAACCAGAACTCCACAACACAACACTGGATTCAACCTCTAGAAGTAAGGTCGGGCTAACTTTATAAGGCTACCTACCCCCAACCTGAACTGAACCTCTGATATGACTAACCACCTCCCCACTTGCCCTTAAATTCCCTTGTGACCGCGCCCCCCCCCAATCAATCAAGACCTATGACCCACTGACTGGCTGAAGCCGATGATCCCTCATTTACCCTTGCCTATGACACCCCTAATGGAACAATGGAGGCCACAATTTCCAAACCACATCCCAACCATGCCACTTTCCAAATCATTGCCCCATTTCTCCACCCTCTCGCTCCTAGCTCTGATCTTGCCCACTGACACATACATCAATATTGCTTCACCTTTACATACCCCTCCCTAGCCCACAGCTTCCATCTTGCTCACCAACACTCAACTCATTCTCTGGCTCCTGGTAGCAAATCAACAGCCTATACCTGCTCAAGTACCTATCCATCAAGGGGTAAAGGTACTGGAGGGTCAGATGTTATATTGTGGGGATACTTGAATCAGAACACCATGGAGATATTGGTCAGGAGGTTTGAAGGGTTGGGTTGTAAGGTTATGATTTAATGTTGGGGAGGGAAAATTCAGTGGAATGCAGGGTATTAGTTGGGAAAAGTAAGAAAATTGGAGAGTTGGGGGGGGGGGTTGCTTGTCAAGGAATTTCATAAGACAGGACCTGGCTAAAGTAGACTGGGAGCAGCTACTTACAGATAGGTCTATGTGGGGCAAGTGAGAGTCATTCAAAAGTGAAATAATGAGAGTTCAGGGCCAACCCATTACCATAAGAGTGAAAAGTACTGACAAGTCCAAGGAACCCTGGATGTCAAAGGATGTTGAGGACTGGATAAAGTAAAAAAGGGAAGCATATAACGGAGCAGTCCTTCAGGAGAGTAGAAAGTGTCAGAGGGTACTTAAAAAAGGAATAAGGGCAAAGAGGGGGCACAAAATATCATTGGCAGACATTATCAAGGAAAATACCAAAGCATTTTCTAAGTATTTTAAGAGTAAGAGGTAACCTGAGAACGAGTGGGGCTCATTAGAAAACAAAATGGCAAAATGTGTGTGAAGACAGAGGATGTAGGTGATGCTTTAAATGAATACTTCATGAATGCTTCTCATCTGTATTCACTAGGGAGAAGGACATTGTAGTTGGAGAATTAGTGGGAGGGACGGATGGTGGTGAAGTTATAAAGTATGTTATCATTATAACGGAAAATGTATTAGTGAGCTTAACGGTGGATGAAATCACAAGGCCTGATGCAATGTTTCCAGGCTGTTGTGGGAGCTGTTAAGGGAAGCGATTGCTGGGGTCCTGACAGGGATTTTTAAATCATTGCTGACCAAAGATGAGGTGCTAGGTGACTGGAGGACAGCAAATATGATACCCCATTCAAGGAAAAATATTCTGAAGGACAGGATTATTCGGCACTTGGAAAGACAGGAATTGATCAGGAATAACATGGTTTTGTTGGGGGAAATACTATCTGACCAATTTGATTGAATTTTTTTGAAGAGGTACAAAATATATAGATGAGGGGAGTGCAGTTGACATGGCCTATATGGACGTCAGAAAGGCCTTCAACATGGGAGATTATTCCATAAAGGTTAGAACCCATGAGGATCCAGGGCAAGTTGGCAAATTGGATCCAAAACTGGCTTGGTAATAGGAGACAGAGGGGACTGTGGAAGGTTGTTTTTGTGATTGGAAGGCTGTGACTAGTGAAGCACCACAGGGATTACTGTTTGTTGTACATATTAACCATTTAGAAATGAATTTAGGAGATTTAAAAGTAGGAATTTCATGCCGGAACTATTTAAAGCATTAGTTTGGGCACTGCTGTTGTACTGCTCTGGTCACCATACCATAGGAAAGAGGTGATACACCAGAGAGGGCGCAGAGTTTATGACAACTGGAGAATTCTACTTATGAGTAAAGAATGGCTTGGCTGATGTTATTTTCTTTGGAATGAAGGCCAACGAGAGAACATAAATAAAATAAGAGCAGGAATAGGCCACTTGGGCCCCTAAGCTTGCCCCACCATTCAACATCATCATGGCTAACTACCCCAAGCCTCAACTACTTATTTGTGCCAGATCCCCAAAGCCCACAATCACAAATCTTTCAAAAGTTTAAATACTTTTAAGGAGCTGATCTCCACAACTCTCTGGGGTAGAGAATTCCAGAGATTCACCATCCTCTGAGACAAGAAATGTCTATGTACCTTGGTTTTCAATGACCGGCCCCTTATCTTGAACCTATGCCCCCAAGTTTATTCCCACCAGTGAAAACATCTCAACGTCTATGCTGTCATGCCCACTTATGATCTTGGATGTTTCAATAAGATTGCCACTCATTCTTCTAAACTACAAAGAACACAGAGCCAACATACTTAGCCTCTCTTGATAGGACAACCCTTTTGTCCCAGGAATTAGCCTGGTGCATCTCTTTTGGACTGCTCGCAATGCTACCATATCCTTTTTGAGCTAAGAGGACCAAAACTGTATGCGGTAATCCAAGCGTGGCCTCACCAACTTTCTTATTTCTAAACTCCCCCTTTTCAATAAAGGGCAATATGCCATTTGCTCTCTTAAGTACTTGGTGCCCGTGTCTGATAACTTTTGTGATTCATGCACAGAACACCTAGATCCCTTCATTTGCAGTTTTTTTTCCATTTCAATAATAATCTGCTCTTTGATTCCGCTTATGAAAGTGTATGACCTCACACTCTGCCACATTAAACTCCTTTTGCCAAGTTTTGACCACTAATTCAACCTATCAATATCCCATTGCAGAGTCACAATATCCTCATTGCAACAAGCCCTTCTACCTATTTTCATGTCATCAGCAATCTTGGATAAGTTACATTCTGCCCCCTCCTCCAGGTCATTAATATAAAGGGTAAATAACTGAGGGCCAAGAACTGATCTTTGGGGTATTGCGCTTGCTACATCCAACCTGAAAAAGATCCATCTATTCCAACTCCTTGTTTTCTATGTGTCAACCAATTTCCAATCCATGCTAACACACTTTGTCCAATACCATGAGCTTTCAACTTGTACACCAACCTTTCATGCGGCACCTTGTCAACTGCCATTTGGAAGTCTAAATACACTACACCTATGGTTTCCTTCTATCGACTTTGCTTGTTAAATCCTCAAAGAATTCAAGCAAATTTTTCAAACATGATTTTCCTTTCATGAAACCACATTGACTTGGTTTGATTAGATTAAGCTTTCCTAAGTGATAAGTTATTTCTTGTTTGATTATTGACTCTAGCATTTTGTCAACAATAGATGTTAAACTAACTAGGTGATAGTTTCCTGCCTTTTGTCTTCCTCGCTCCTTGAACAAGGGAATCACATTTGCAGTGTTCCAAGCCACAGTCAACATCCCAGAATTTAGTGAGTTTTGAAAAACTTAAAGCCAATTCCTTCAAGAGGTTTAAGTTTGATACATTTAATTATGGGAGGCCTTGGGAGAATAAGCAAAAGGATCTCTTTCCTTTCACAAACAGATCAGTAACTAGGGGGCAGAGATTTAAGTTCAGGAGCAAGAAACAATCTGCTGGAGGAACTCCTGATGCAGGGTTTTGACCAGAAATGTCGACAATTCCTTTCCTCCCACAGATGCTGCCTGACCCCCTGAGTTCCTCTGGCAGATTGTTGGTCCAGGTTCCAGCATCTACAGTCTCATGTGTCTCCAGAGATTTAAGTTAATTCATAGAAGGATAAGAGGAAAAATTATTTCACTCAACAAATGGTAAGGGTCTGAAAATTTAGCTGAAGTGGTACCAGGGATAGAAATCCTTGGCACATTTAGAAGGTGCTTAGTCGAGTTCTTATAAAACTACATGCTGAAAATCAGGAAGTGGAATTAAACCAAAAGTCTATTTTTACCTACTATGGACATGACGGACTGCTTGGTCTCCTTCTGTGCCATAAATTTGTGTGATTCTGATTTGGTCTGGCATGCCTTCAGCCAGCAGGTACTTCTTTAGGGACATGCAAGAGGCAAATTTGGGGGAGCTGCATGTCAGTGAGTGTGGACAGCAGGCAGTAAAATCTGAGCCAGTATTCCAAGCTGTGCCACAAGATGGATGATCCGTGCCACAAAGTGCCTACTTGTGGCACATCACAAGATCAAACAATATCTCCGGAAGTCATGGTAGCAGGAGCAGAAGTGGGCATCATTAGTATAATTAAGAAATAAAGAAATGCAGTTCATAATTTCTAGCATCAATATTTATAATTTAAATAATTAATGGAGATATTTAAAGCGAGACAATCTGGGGTTTTACCTCACATTTAAATTCCACGTTTCTTTTGCTCTTCACTCTCAAACAGCCAGTTTCATCATTCCCTTTGCAAGCAATGACATTAAACAAGTGGGACAACAATTTAGACCGTAAATTGAACAGAAGCCTGGTTTAATACTTCTGCTGTGAGAAAAATTTGAGGGTTACTAATCCAAATGCAAGCATTTCAATGGCATTTCCATCATGCCCCCTGCATTAAAGACTGTACCATTTACTGATGTGGTGAAGGAAAAGCTGTAAAAAGTGTCACATCTGAAAATGATCCTTTTAGTTCAGCTCTTTCCAGTGGCTGAGATCCATGATTCCTTACTTTTTTTATTATTATTCATGATTCCTTAATGGAGTACAGTCCCTGCTTTATATCGTAGCAATGGTTAGCTAAATGGAAATATTAACATTAATTTGACTAAACAATGTCCAAAAGAAGATGGAATAAAAATTATGTGGAGCTCCTTTCTCAAAGACAATCATTATTGGTTGTACCGGATGTTTTTTGTTAAAACAAAGCTTAATTGCAATGATCTATTTACCCACTGAAGGCCTTGCTTCTGCGCTCTTCGTCTTTAATTTCTGTGGCAGTCAAATGTGAGACGAAGTGGGGAGGTGAAGAGCCAAATGGGAGATGTGACAGGGAGGCAGGGAAAGTAAATTCAAAATGGGAGCCATGATATCTTGAAAGAGACTATAAGAGTTGTGATCCTTTGGTTTAATTCCCTCTACTGATTGGATGAAGGCACAGAATTAAAATGGCTTTGTGCAGAAAAACATATAGTGTTACACTGCTGAATTGTGAGTATTATCTTGTTTTTATTGAATGCTCGCACACTCTGAGAGGTCACGTTGATTATAATTGACTACTTAGGCATCACTAACTGTGGTTATGTAGATAAACATAGCTTCCACTTTGTGTACACCAAGATCACACAAGGAGAACAAACAGGTTAATTTCTTTTTAGTGCCAATGACCAAAGGAGGAATATTGGTCTCAAATTCCTCCTTTTGTTTCAACAATAACACAGAAAAGGCCAGAAATACTCAGCAGGCCAGGCAGCATCTGTGGATAGAGGAACAAAAAGGTTTATGAATATTCATCACTTCTGATGAAAGGGAGCTAGTCTGAATTATTACCTCTGTTACTCTCTCTCTGCAGACACTTTCTGACCCACTATTTCCAACATTTTCTGTTTTATTTCAAGTTTTCTATATTTTGCTTTTGCCTGAAACATTATGATGAACAGAGAAGTTTAACATCTGTCCTTAAAGGAAAGCAACACTTTCCATAATAGTGCTCTCCCTATGTACTGAACCTAAGTGTCAGTCTACATTACCCACTCAAATAATGCAGTCAGCTGTATACCTCCTTATTAGTGATAACATTTGGTATATTCTAATTGTACCCTTCCTTAATACTCCAAACCGAACATCACAGTGAGTCACAACAGAGTTTTAACATCAAAGGCTGTCATTCCATGATTCAGTGTAAACTTTTAAATATTCTAAATCAGCTACTGTGCAGTGATTACACTGCTTCATTCACCTAAGCCAGATGGCAATTATTTGTTTCTGATTATTTTATATTTCTCCTTCAGTCATGACATAAATGCTCTCAGACTAATTTCAACAGACACAACAATGGGTGGAAAGCAGTCCAGTAAATGTCGGCCTCACTGAGACTTTGAAGGGTATGGCCAAGGGTGAAATAAACCCCGATCAGCTGCCTGAGACTTCAGAGGAACTTCCACTGCAATTTTCTGATAATGGCAGTGGAGCTTCCCTGGAAAATTTAGGTCATGAAATTCATTTCAAAATAAAGAAAATAAAATGAATCAACACATAAACAATTCAGTATTAAAGCTGTTATGCCTACAATCCCTAAATGTTATAATCTATTAGTTACTGCAAAATGAAATGCTAGAATAAAACATAGAGTCCCTAAAAATCCAAATCTTCCATAGTAACAGCACCTGTGCAGCTTGTATCTGTAGGAGAAACATCCTAAGTCTCCCAGCGTTGGCTGAAGCAGTCTCAGCTATATCTATGGAGCCGCCGCCACCTGGCTTCCAATTGCCTTTACAGCAGGCCTTATTTACAGTCCCATCTTTAATTTATAGCTTTGACATTTTGTCAGGTGATGCCAAATTGGTGGTTACTGCACACTGGAGATTTTCATGCAACGAATGAAGGTCTTTAGTGCTGGAAACTAAAATGCAACCCTCCATCTTCATTTACATTACATGACTGTCTTATAAAGACTGTGGGCTCGCTTCATGGGAAGATCAATACAAAAGAGCTGCACAGAAAACCAGAATCTGGAATGTGAGATTGTGAAGCATTCACTGTGTCAATGCTTAACTCCAACTCCATTCTTGTTTAATTGCACATTTGGGGAAATTAAACCATCACCTTCAGTTGGTGCTGTGTATCTGTAAAACTGTTTAAGAGGCCTCTGATTATCATTCCACCCACTGATCGCAACTAATAGAGCTGACTTCAGCACATGTATTAATAAGTATCAATCAGCTGGGACAACATTGCACCCTACATTGAACACACCTTCAAACACTTCTCCTCAGTGAAGAAGTAATTAGAGACATCGATTAGTCAAATATTCACTGTTTCTGTGCAGGAATCACCTTGGATTTTAAGTCACATAAGAAATTTGATTGCGTAATGCTGCTTTTTTCAGCTTTATACAATTGGAAATTGACTTTATCTGGAGTGAAATATAATAACTAATTCCACATCATTTAATGTCATTCTAGAGATTCACCTGGACACTTTCTGGTGGTAGTTATCCTTGTCTTCAGTCATTCCCTTAGAAAAACTAGAGCACTGCAGGAGAAATTATGGAATACTCCCTGGACAATCATACTTTAGTGCAAGTGCTATATTAGCACCCCTGCAAGGTGAGTCCCTTACTTACCATTGATCCTTCTGGTCTACACCACATCCCCGACCCTCCCCAACCCAATAATATTTTCCACAACTCCCTGAAATTCTAAATGAGCCAGTGACTTCCAATGCCCTGGTTCCCCGAAGCAATGAACCCCCTTCCCCCTCCCCAACCATTCCCAGGCTCCAGCCCAGCAGTCTCTCAAGTCCCCCATTAGAGGCCATGATCTCCACTCTACTTAGCTGAGCACAACTCTTATCGCAGGCCCTGATCCTTCCTAAAGACTGCCCTCCCAGCCCCCAACTCAAGGCCCCAACTCTCACTGAATATTCCCTGCAACTTCTCTTCCTTGGTTACCTGACTCCAGGTCCCTTTCTCAGCTTTCAGTCATCTCCCTGCTCTCCAACGCATCCCCACACACCCCTGTACCTGACCACCTCTGCCCTCAATCCAAATATATACAATTAAGTCTACAACAAGGGCCCCACAATCGAGATCACTGTTAGCATCCCACTGCAAAGTCATCTAGTGCACATATTTAGGTCCACTGGATCTTCTAGGTCATATAGTGCTAGCTTTTCAAAAACACCATCTAGCAGTAACAAGGTGACATGAGATGAATGACATGCAGAGTGAGACAACACAATGGGCAAATAAGTTTCACAGCGGATAGTTTTAAATATTAAACCAGCACAGTTATTCCTTTATGCTCAGATATGTCTATATCTCATTACTCCATGTTAAAACAGATCTATGAGATTGCTTGTGGTAAGCCAAGCAACATAAAAGGAGGAATATAGCATTTATTGCACAATGCATAAACGTGCTGCTCTGTTGCTACTATCTTTACACTGTAGAAGTAACATACAACTGTTGCCAGTGGAGAGAAAAGTTTGCAGACGACAAAGGCAAGTCTATGGGTAACATTAGGGTGTAATATTTATCCCAGCCTCCCTCCAACCCCAGCTCTGCTGCAGGTTTTCTGTACTTTCTGCTTTTATTACAGATTTCCAGCATCTGCAGGACTTTTCCTTTGTTAAAGGAAGTAATTGGCTTTTTTGTTGTGTACTGCTGGCACACTGGACTGGTTATATTTCCATGTATTTTGTCATTATTGTACAAAATTCATTTTAATGAATTCCACAGACTGAAGGAGGAAAGAAGTTTGTGTCAATATCAAGTGAGGTGCAGCTTGTTAGCATCCTGCTTTACTAAGTTGCATAATGTGGAGCTCTCCTTCATAGCCAGAGCTGGTGGCAGAGCTGTGAATGGGCAGAGTGAAGATGATCAGCCTTGTCTTGGAATTTAGAACAGAGAGATTGTGTTAGAATTGCATATAGCATTAGTCATACAGCAATTGCATACAGCAATAGTCCTGTCATTTAAACAGTGACCATGCTATGCAAATGGCTGAAATTGTTTTTATACATATAACTTATGTCTAACTCATAGAAAGCATATGATAAATAAGGAGACCATTCACCCACTGTGTCCATGCCAGTTATAAAAGAGCTGGCACATCTAATCCTACTGTCCAGTACTAGTCTGTGGCTCTGTAGGTCACTGCTCTTCAAGTACACATCCAGGTACCATTTAAATGTTTTCTACCTCACCATTCTTTCAGACTGTGATTATCAGCCTCTACCATCCTCTGGGTAAAATCAATTTTCCTCCTCCCCTCTGATCCTTCCACCAATTACTTTCAATATATGTCCTCCCCCACCCCCTCCCACCCCCAGCCCCTACTGCTCCTGGTTTTTGTTCTATCTGCTTGGGAAAATGGGTCCTTTCTATTTACTCTTAGTAGGCACCTTATAATTTTATACATTAATTATTGCAATAGCTAAAATTCTCCAGTCCTGGCAATGTCCTTGTAGGTCTCCTCTGCACTATCTCTGATGCAATCACATCTTCCTATTATGTGGTGACCAGAACTGAACACAGCACTCAAGCTGTGGTCCAACTAGTGCTGTCTGCAATTCTAGCACAACCTCTCTGTTCTGAATTCCAAGACAAGGCTAATAGAGGAAAGCATTCTGTATGGTTCTTTAACCACCTGCTTGACCTGTCCTTCTGACTGTGAGCATACAGTCCCTTTGTTCCTCCATACCTCTCAATGTTCCCCCATTTAGTGTACTTTCCCCAACGGCACCTCCCTAAATATATTACCTCACACTTTGCTAGATTAGATTTCTTTTGCCATTTTCCTTCCCAAATAACCAGGTCCCCCTCCTTCAGTATACAATGTTCCTCCTCATCTCCTCGCTGTCAACAACAGCCAATTTCTGTATCAACTGCAACCTTCCTTATAGTACTGCCTACGAAGTCTAAATCTTCTATAAATACTACGAAAAGCAAGGGACTGAGTAATGAGCCCTGTGGAACCCCACTGGTAACAGGCTTCTAGTCACAAAAATACCCCTCAACCATTCGCATTTGCTTCCTGCCACTGAGCCAACTTTGGATCCAATTTGACATTCTCCCTTGGATCCCATGGAATTTTCCTTTTTGACCATTTTGCATGTATTAATTTGTCAAAAACTTCAATAAAATCCACACAGATCAGAACAAACACATGGCTCTCATCCACTTTTCTTGCTATCTCCTCGAAGAATTCAATCAAGTCAGAGGTTTAGAGGCATATGGGCCAAACACAGACAAGTGGGACCAGCTGAGGTAGGCAACTTGGTCAGCATGGACAAGTTGAAGGGCCTATTTCCATGCTGTTTAATTTGATGACTTGAAGTTAGTGAAGCACATCCTTTCCTTGACAAATCCATGCTGATTGTCCCTCAATAATCTGTGCCCTTCTAAGTGAAGGTTTATAATGTCCTTCAGAATGAATTCCACCTAACTGTTCACTTAGAGTCATTGAGTAATACAGAATGGAAACAGGCCCTTCGGCCCAACTCATGCATGCTGACCAAGGTGCCCACCTAAGCTGGTCCTATTTTCCTATGTTTGGCCTGTATCCCTCTAAACCTTTCCTATCCATATACTTATCCAAATGTCTCTAAAATGTCATTATTTTTTCTGAAGAAATTTCCCTGCTTTTTTTTGGGAGAAGTTGCTGATTATTCTGTTCTTTAAAGAAATTCTGTTTTCAGATTGAATTCTCTTTGTTGTGCATTTAAGTGTTTGCTATACATCATATACTGAAGGCTGCCCCCATAAATACCCCATAGGGAAAAGCAGCAGTTTGTTAATCTCAGCCACACAGTTAGGAAAGCAAGAAGTGCTATCTTCTCACTGAATGGGGGACCTGGGAAATGGAGGGAACAATCCGTAGGAAATTATTTTTCCTCTGCCTGATAGCAATATTGGCACTGGACCACTCCAAAGATGGTAATTGGTTGAGAAAGGGGATAAGGTGAGGGTGAGAGGGCATCAGATAGTGTGAAATAGAAGAATGACAAAGAGAGTGTGAAAATCAGAAAACTATTATGTTCAAAATATCACCTGTATTATAAGCATTTTGCAGTAACCTAAAGAGTCAATATCATGTGCAATGATGTGGGGGTTCTCTGTTGCATCACCACAGAACACAGGGAACTAGAAAGTTGTATTAGCAGGTAGCCTGAAAGACCACTGACTAAATATGCCACTGTTCTCAGGTAATGGGTAATCTGCTGACCCAGATCATCCAAATTCCCTTCTGATGCACAAGGCTGCCAATCTCAGTTTTGTTTCCTACACTCTTGCTGCAAGGGGATAAATCTGCCCTTAAATTTTGGTTGAGTAAGGCTGTTTCCCTTCAAACCCCAGTCAGATTCCCAGCCTTGGCCTTGAAAGCAAATCAGACATGGGGCACAGAAGAAAAAAATACAGATCCACTTTGTAACACTAACCTTGGCATGAGGCAATTACGTTCCTTTCAGTGCAAATTTTTCCATGACACAGAAACAGAACAGACGGCTGAAACAAAGTTCTTCCCATCTGAGGGGATGGGGGGGAGGGGGAGGGAAGATCTCTTTTGTTTACATTTCAGTACAACTATCAGGAAAGACATTTTCCTGTCAACCTCTCAGTTGATTGGATGAGTGACCAGTTAAGTTATATGAACACATCTCCCCAAGTCATCAGTCTGGTCTGCAGGAAGATTGTCTAAGGACAGATGCAAAATAAAAGTCTGAATGGAGTTTCACTACTGCAGTCCTGCTAAATGGCTCACTGCGATGTACCTTTTCAGATGTCAAGATTAATTTCTAATATCATCATAAAGTAGAACTGCCTTCTGTGATTCCACATAATTAAATATAGATTATGAATGAGAATGAAGTGATAACAAAGCACCATTTAACATGCAAGGGAGAGTAGTCAATCTTTGTCTGCTTTCTTGCAGAATTTCAATCGCATGCTTTGAATACTGAAAGAGGTATTTAAATACATTGCAGATTTGCTTAATGCTCTGTTCCCTGTGAATGCCGAGGCAGTGCTCAGGATTTCATGGCTTAGCTGATAGTTCAGCCTCAACTAAGACAGCGAGGGAAGGATGGACCTTCTGTAGGTACAGTGATGGAGGCAAGGGCCTTCTGTATCTATAGGAAGGGAGAAATGGATCTTCTGAACACACAAGGGATGAATGGACCTTCTGTACCGGTAGAGAGGGAGGAATGGATCTTTTAAACACAGCAAGGGAGGAATGGACATTCTGAGGGTATAGCAGGTACTTGAGAGGGGGATAGTGAATTGAAAGGCTGTAAATTTACAACCCACATTGATTCAGCTGGCATAACAAATCAATTCTGATCACTGAATATTTGAAAGCAACATTTCTGCTTTTGAAAAATGCCTTCGTGCAATACTGCAAAGGTGTCTTGGCAGGAATGCCACAACCCTTTTAGATTTCAGTACTACAGTTGAAACAGTTTTTAGAAATATCTGCTTTCCATTTTTCATCAAACTCTATTAAGGGAGCTACGTTATGAGATATGCAGTTAATATCAAATAAAGTGAAATAAGAGATTGGATTTTAAGGTTGCTCTCAAATTCCACTCTGGGCTACATGATCTACAGATTAGATCTTCCTTAGTTGCAGCAACAATTACTTCTCACAATGTTGCTGCTCAGTGTGTGTCCTTCACAGCTACTGTGTGAAAGCCATATCTTTGGTTAGACTCATATAACACAATAAGGATTCTAGAGAAATCAAATTTAGGAATTGACATCCTCCAACTTGTGAATCTCCAAAACCCATTAATGCTCCTTGTTAGCGAGGACCAGTCAAAGGTTTCTGTTCAGCTACATCGCATTTATTCCACTCAACCCAGGATAAAAGCCATGCATGTTTCTGGCATCCACAGCTTAAAAGGGAAATTTTATGTTATTGAGTAAATTTTTAAAAGGTATTTGCTGAGAAATTTGGTCAGAGAGTGCAAAGTTTACTTCCAATGTACAGTGGAATTTCAATGAAAAAATATATTGTAAAGGTTTTCGGTCTTACCACGTGGATTGAGAAGTCCTTGATTTTTCCTCTGTTCCTACATGCATCTAACAGACCAGAGAACAGAGGCACCCGGACACATCTTATACTATGTAACATTTATAATGACATAGAAGGAGGACCCTCAGCCCTTTTGCTCCATGCTGCTCCCACTAGTTCCATTCCCCCTCTTCCTATTTCTCTGTCACCCTGAAACTTATTCCCTCACACATGTACCCACCAACTCCTCTTTGATTCCATTTTGTCATTAACCCACTCTAAGTGTAATTTACAGCCAATTACTGTCTTTGGGATGTGGGAGGAAACCCACTTAGTCACAGGGAGAACGCGCAAACGCCACACAGACGGCAGCCAAGGTCAGAATCAAACCCAGGGTCTGCCACGAGCAACCACCTTGGACAGTTCCTTCTTCAAATTAAAGTTCATCCCTTGTGATGGTTCTGCTTCGGGACCACTCTAACCACAACCCCTTGGTGTTGGGTGTCTCCGTGCACCAATCTGTCAAATGCGCAGTGGTCACCAGAAGAAAAGTCGAAGACTTATCAATCCATGTTGTAACGCAGCAGCCATTCATAAACCCTCCAACAATCTGACCTTATCCTCAGCTTCACCCCATACCTCTCTCACACGGTATAATCCCTTTCCCCCACCTTCACATACACACCATGTGCCCCCTCCTCTCCTCCTCGATGCACGCTACTTCCTCCTTTAGCCTGCCACCATTTGTTTTCCATCATATACTCCACAATGAAGCCCTGGGCCTCAGACATTGAAGAATTTTGCAGTTGCAGGCCCTCATAAAAACACATCTGCTGGCCCACTGCTGGGTTTATTCATCTTTCCAGAGCCCACATGATTTCCAGGCCATTGTATTTTGTGAATAAACCCGGGATAGGCTCCTTCAAGAGTACATTTTGGACTTCACCAGCCACTGTCCTGATGATTCAGAAGTAGCATTTTTTATTAGATATCTTTATTAGTCACATGTACATCGAAACATGCAGGGAAATGCATCTTTTGCATAGAGTGTTCTGGGGCAGCCCACAAGTGTCACCACACTTCTGGCGCCAACATAGCATGCTTACAACTTCTTAATCCATATGTCTTTGGAATGTGGGAGGAAGTCGGAGCACCCAGAGGGAATCCACGCAGACATGTGGAGAATGTACAAACTCCTTACAGACAGCGGCCAGAATTAAACCCGGGTCGCTGGTGTTGTAATAGTGTTACGCTAACCGCTACACCACTGTGCCTGCCCCTTGGGAAGGATTTTTCTTTTTTTTCGGTTTTTCTCTCCTAGATGCATTTGGAGAGGTTTTTTTTCTGAACCAGCAGTGGGTCTGATATTTGTACTTGGTTCTCTTACAGGAGATTCTTGGACCACATTAGTGTAGAGTATCTGAGCCGGCTGCCTATTGCCATCCTCAGGCTTTTAATCCTTAGTAGCATCCCCTAGGTGGGCTGCAGCCAAGTCAAAAGAGCCCACAGGTATTTGTCCACATTGAGGTTGGCTGTGATGGGGAGAGGGGAGGGGCAGTCACACTCAAACTGTCCTCACCGCACAGCAGTCCATGGCAGCCTGGAGTGGAGTGCCAGCCTATCCCCTCCTGAATCAGGAATACTAACAGTGAACAAGTGCTCACTCTATCCAGATGAGAGTTCTGAGCTGGAGGTCTGAAGTGGGACTCCAGCCCTTCACTTTGCACTCCGAGGCAGGAGTGATACCGTTAAATCCAAGGCTTATGCCACAAAAATAAATATTAGTAGCTAAGTTTAGGTATCAAATGACATAAGTCACACTGTGCACTCTCTCTTTCTGAGTTCACAAAGAAGATTGAATAGTTAGCAGATTCAGCTTGAATTTATAAAACTGATCTCTTGCAGCTTGGAAATGCAGCCTTCCAGTGTAAATTATTCCAATTACTGCCTGCTTTTGGAAAACCCGAAAATGGCAGAAGTGAAAAAATTATGGCACGTTAATGTTAATATTTAACACAGAAGTGTGGGAAGTCCTACTTATGCACTGAAATAATAATCTGCGATTTTACAAACAGCTAGAGGCAAGCAAAAGCAAACATTTACCTCCCCTGCTCACTGGAGCACTGCAAAAGATCTTATTTCTGTTCTTCAGTATAATCATTAGTTTTGAAGGAGTAATGCTGCAGTTTAATTTGGAAATATCCCTTCTTAATTTAGAAATATCCTTTTAGCTTGGCCTTCACAACTTTCTATAAGCTTTATTCTTAAATGTACTCACTGGGAACTGGAGCATTCTCAGATGCAAGAATGGCTGAGGCGGCAGCCATATGTTACATTGGAGCTGAGATTCTAAATATCAGTGGAAACTACACAGCAGCAGAATGGCCCAGCAAGGGGTTTAATTCAATGATAAAATTAGAGCATGAGAACAAAACCATACAATTACAGAACATTCCAAAGGAAAATGAAAGATTTTCTTATATAAATCATTACAACAAAAAGCAGGTTGCCGAGTACAAGAACCAAATATTGATTTTTTTTTGTGGTGCAGTAAACCATCTCCTTGCTATTTGGTTGTTGTCAAAGACACAGTTTAACAGCTGGAGTCAAATTGCACCATTTACAACAAGAGCTCCTGTCAAGTGGACCATAAGTATTCTCTCAACATGCTATTCAAATGGTGCTTCACCACAAAAATCATCGACTTCGCTTCGGTCGAACCTCAGTCCACACAAGACACATTTCACAGCCCATCAAAGTACTAAACAGGTTGCATATTTTCATGAGTGAACTGAATGGCTATCTCAAAATGTTCACGTTTAAAATCCAGCACAAAAATTATTCAAGTCAAATCGCAATAACCGTACAGATGTACTGCCACTGTAATTCAACCAAATTTGTTACACTGCTTAAAAATCGCTCCACTACCACTACCCCCGACAATAGAGAGTACAACGGCACACGCGCCAACAAAGGCAGAGTTGAAAAAGTCAAAGCAGCATGAAATCAAAGTTTTCTCCTTTGTATTTCCAGCCAATTGTTGGGAAAATGACTTCAGACAAAAGTATGAACACACAATGAAAGAGGGGATCATGCACTGTTCAGGTTGCTTATGTCGAATGAAAGCTGCTCTTCGATATCCCATTATAGTAACGTTTAAATAATCAGACAATTGTCCACATTCTGCAGCAATCTCGCTACTAAGTTCCAAGCTTAATCCTTTCTCTGGTTACCACATTTTGTGACACAGTTTCTTTTATTCTTCTATAAAGTTGATTCATTGACTAAACCCTTCCCCATGGCAGAGGTGTCTAAAACCAGGGGGCATAGGTTTAAGGTGAGGAGTAGGTGGTTTAGAGGGGATCTGAGGAAGAATATTTTTACCCAGTAGTTGAAATTGGGAACACACTGCCTGAGAAGATAGTGGAAGCAAGTACTCCCACAACATTTAAGAAACAACTGGATGGGCACCTGAATTACAAAGGCACAGTAGGCTAAGGAGCAAGAGCTGGAAAATGGGACTAGGTACTTGATGGCTAGCATTGGGCTTGTTTTTGTGCTATATGACTTACTGAGAATGCTCTTCCGTGATCCAAAGAATTGGATGTAAGAGGGACTAGTAGAATTTACAATGAGGTCATTACAGTGACAAGGGTGAAAAAGCAAAATACTGCAGATGCTAGAAATCTGGAAAAAATCTGATGCTGGAAATACTCAGGTCAGGCAGTCTGTCTCTGGGTAGACAGAAACAGAGTTAATATTTTCAGGTCAATGACCTTTCATAGGAACGTGAAATATTAGAGATATTACAGGTTTGAAGCAATACAGAATTAGGAAAGAGCAAAATGGGACTGTCTGTGATGCAGTAGATATCTTGAGTGATTAAAAAATAAAAGAGCTTAAGAAGAAATGACAAGTGGCTATTTACACTTCCCCTACCCACCTTCTTATTCTTATCCTACTTCCTCCCCAGCACTTCATCTGTTTTACATTGGTTAATCTCTCCTGCTCTTCACCTTTCATTTTGTTCTTTCCTCCCCCCCTTTGTACCACCCACTGCCACCCCCATCTCCATTCCCTGCACTTAGTTAAAACTTGCTACATCTCTTTCATTTTCTAATGAAAAGCCCATCATCTTAAAACACAAACTCTCCTTTCCTCACCACAGTTGTTACCCAAGCTGTTGAGAATTTCCAGAATTTTCTTTTGCTTTTATTATAATATCAAGGGTATTTTATTTTTCCCAAACAAGGCAGTGGCACATTGCCAGACATCACAATGTGGTCTTTGCACAGGCACAGTTCCAGTAGTTACACTTTTCCCCTCACCCTTCAGTTTCAAAGGATTTTGGCTTGTAAGTTGCTGGAGTTCTTTTTCACGCTAAGTCACTGGAGAATTCACATACGTTAGGGTAAGCACTATTAAACTCACTAATGGTAGAAAAATCTTGGCATGCAGGAAAGGAAGTCATACAGCTTATAAGCAGAAATGGTATGATTACAAGAATAATGTTTATCGTGGAGCATAGGAGCAGTCTCTCAAGCACCTGAAAATTGCAATCACAGTATAATGTGTCCCACATTCAGTATCCTATCTTGTGTCAAAGTGGCAGCAATACACTATGTTACACCATAGTTTACATTATCTACAGAACATTACCAGAAATTGTAATTTTATATAGCTGTAATGTTTTAGATTTGTAAAGTATGGCACAATATCATTGTACGTAACTAAACAAGCCTATGAAAGCCAGGTTTGCATTTTGCATAAAAACATAACTTGAATCTAAAAATACCACTGATAATCCCATGACACCTAACAAGTTAATTCATTCAATCATCATAAATCCATAACCTTAATAATATATTATACATTTAGCAGCACAAAATATGAACGTTAATATGCAGGTACAGCAAGCAATTAGCATGACAAATGGCATGTTAGCCTGCATAGGAAAGGAGATTATGACATAAAAATAAGGAAATCTTAGTGCAGTTATATAGGGCTTTGAGCACAAACCTGGATTACTGTGTATAGTTTTGGTCTCCTAATTCAAGGAAGGATATACTTGTTTCGAAGATGGCAACTTGAATGTTCATCGATTCCTGAGATGAGAAGGCTGTTCTCTGAAGAGAGACCTAGATAGAATGCACCTATATTCTCTGGAGTTTAAAAAAATGAGAAGTGCTCTCTCTGAAACATACAAAATTACTTAAGGGCTTGATGAAGTAAATGCTGAGAGCCTATTTCTGTCAGGTGAAGGGTTTACAAATGAGGATCACGGTCTCGGGAAAAGTGGTTAGACATTTAGGACTGATGAGAGGGTAAATGTTTTCACTCAGAGGGATGTGAATCTCTGAAGTTTTCTACTCCGGTGTGCTGTGGATGCTCGGTCAGTGAGTACATTTGGTTATGAGATCAATAGATCTTCTGTGCACAGAGTTAATGTACAAGTTCATCCATGATCTTACTGAATAACGGAGCACCCTTGAGAGGTGGTATAATCCACTCAGGTTCCTTCTTCTTGTGTTCTTTTGTTCTAAAACAGTGCATCATCTGATGCACTACAAATCAAGGCACAGAAGGCTAGTTAGCAATAGATTTTAAGCATCTTTTAATGGTAGCAACACATTGCTCTGGTGCTTCTGAACTGCATACAGAAATTGATAAATTAATAATTTCAATAAATAATTCTGGAGAAACTTCACCTAGAGGGGCTAGAATGGGGAATTGGCTACCACAAGGAGTTAGTTGAGGTGGTATCAAAAATGTATTCAAGAGGAACCTAGAAAAATATGAGACAGAATAAAAGGGGAGGCATTGATGAAACTAGATGTGAAAGGGTGGAAGGAGGCTCACATGTATGGTACGAAACTACATGGCTGTGTTGAGCAACAGGGTCACTTTCTGAGATATAAACACTTCGTAATTTTCAATTTCCAAAATTTCATGACTGACCAGATACTCTACTCTGATTGACCTTTGCAATTTATCACTTTTAAGTATAAGATCGGAAAAACTGTAACAAACCCAGGTCTTACCTGAATTCAGAACTATTGTATACTTTTGCCTTAAATAGCCATACACTTACATTTCAGTGATTTTTAATAGTACGAGGCTTCTGTTCACGTGTATTCTGATTTACAATGAACAATGCCATAGGCTATCAGCTAGTAAAAATATAAATATGGTGCAATTGCTATGAGTCACATTTTGCTGTATGCATTTCAGGTACAACTTAATTAATTATTTTAAAGATCAGATGAAGGAAACTATTAGCAATGCTTAATGGCCCAGATTTTGCATTCACCAGTGAATCAATGGCACATCACGTTTAGGCACAGATTCTTTGGGGGGTGGGGGGGTGGAGTTCTTTAAAACTGTGACCTGCAGCCATAATAAAAATTTGTGCTCTATAATGATCAAAGTTTGGTCTCAACAGCAATTGTCTGCCCCTACAAAAGATAAGATTGAAGAGTCCTTACAGAGGTACAATATCTAAACCAGGAGGAGTGAATTGGAGTACTTAATTCAGTGCCATATCTTGCACAAAAAGCAAAATAAAAGGGAAGAAAATAGGTTAAGAGGTAGATATTTAACATTTAATTTTTAAGAATTTCCAGTAGTAATTAATTTTAAACTATTTTACACCTTTAAACTATTTTAAACTATTTTACACCTTTTTTACACCTTTGAAACAATTTTACACCTTTAAAAGTAAATTTTCAGTGCCAGAGGGATTGTTTAACAGTAATTTCACTGCCTTTACTAATTCACCTGTACTTGAAAGAAAAATCACTAACTTTTCTTGCATATATGGTGGTTATCTGGCAGTAAGTGCAAGAACCACCTAATTTCAGTATTGAAGGGGGAAATCCTGGGAAGCTCCTCAAACGAGGCCATGTGGGTGGATTTTAGAACAAAAAGGGTGTTGTCATTTTGCAGGGAGTATATTACAGATCTCACAATCAACAGGATATACAGGAACAGATATGTAGGCAGATATTAGAGAGACGCAATGAAAATAGGGTATTGTACTGGAGGATTCCAATTTCCCAAATATTAACTGAGATTGCCTTAGCGTTAAAGGCTCAGAGGGAGCAGAATTTTTGAGGTGTTCGCAAGAGAGATTTTTGACGCAGTATATAGGTAGACCAATGAGGAAAGGAGCATTATTGGACCTTGTTCTGGGCAAATGGCCTGTTTCCATGCTGTATGATTCCATGATTTCTGTTCTATAATTTCACCTCTTTATGTATCTAAATTTCAAGTCTTTTGGTGAGATATTGTTACAGTGAATCTCCTGTACAAATTTGTCAATTCAGACAACAGCTGGATTTCTGTAATTAACTACATTGGGGTGAATGCAAGAAACTGTTGTTGATTTACTCCTAAATAACACTGAGGACCAACAGCGTCGTTATTTTTGACACTAAGTCTAGGAAATGAAACACTCAATGCTACAGAATTTTGAATATACACAGCCTCCAATTGAGCCTATCATTCACCCTTTTAATAAAGAAAAGTGTGACTCTTAAGGGACCTGACCAAATACCAATGGCCCAGGTGGAGTTGGTGGGGGAGGGTGGGAGGGAGATGATGAGGAGTCTGCAGAGTGATGGAGGTGGAATGGTGTGGAGCATTAGGGATGGGGAATAATATTATTATTTTACTTTGATTTAAGATACCACCACCAGGCTCAAGGACAGCTTTATCCCACTGGTATGAGACCTATTGTAAGTTAATGATGAACTCTTGGCCTGACCATCTACCTCACCACGGCCCTTGTATCTTATTTCTATCGGCATTGCACTTTCTCTGAATGTGTAACTGTAGCACGGTGTTCTGCATTCTGCTATTGCTTTTCCCTTATGCTACCTCAATGTACTTATGTTTTGAAATAATCTGTATGGATGGCTTGCAAAACGATTTTTCACTGTATCTCAGTACATGTGACAAAAATAAACCAACACCAATACTACAAGGTCAATGTTGAAAATTAATTGGTGAAGATACAGTCAACATCTTGGCATTATGCTTTCGGTCATTCATCTTCTGATTCAAACAATAAGATCCTTTATTATGGAAGGGTGAGAATGCAAGTTACCTCTGCTGTGTGGAAAGTAGCTGGAGATGTGCTGAATTTGAAGGATCCATATTGCTTGCAACTCTTCTTTTTGACTGGATCAAGAGGTCTGGTTCCCATGGATAAAGAATCCATTGTGTTCATGAATATAGATAGTGAATCATCACAGGAACCAATGATCGCCTTTGCTACCTCACCAGTCTCATATCGATCAAGTGTTTCTGTCAAAGAGAACATAAGAACATGAGAAAGAGAAGCAGAGATAGGCCATTCAGTCCTTTGTGCCTGTTCAGCCATTCAATAAAACCATGGCTGATTCTTCCTATATTACCCCATGATCGGATATTCCCTTAACATCTTTCCATTGGCAAAGCAGAAGCAAGTAGCAAATGGTAGGGCCCTGGACAGTGTTGTAGAACAGAGAGATCTAGGGATACAGGTACACAGTTCCCTGAAAGCAACACAGGTAGACAGGATGGCAAAGGCGGCGTTTGACACAATTGCCTTAATTGGTCAGGGCACTGAGTACAGGAATTGGGGTGTCATGTTGCAACTGTACAAGTTGTTGGTGAGACCACACTTGGAGTATTGTGCACAGTTCTGGTTGGCCAGCTATAGGAAGGACGTCATTAAGCTGGAAACGGCGAAGAAAAGATTCACAAGGAGGTTATGTAGGACTGGAGGGCTTGAGTTATAAGGAGAGGCTTGGATTTTTTTCCCTGAAGCATAGGAGACTGAGTGGTGACTTTATCAAGGTACAGTATATATAGTAAAAACAGGAGGACCATAGATAAGATGAATGAAGGGTAGGGAAGTCTAAAACTAGATTTAAGGTGAGATGGGAAAGATTTAAAAGGAACCTGAGGGGCAACTTTTTCATAGGGGGTGTTGGGTAAATGGAACAAGCTGCCAGGGGAAGCTGTAGAAGCGGGTACAATTAAAATATTAAAAGACATTTAGACAGGTACATGGATAGAAAATGTTTAGAGGGATATAGGCCAAGTGCAGGTAAATGGGTCTTGCTCAGATCGACATCTTGGTTGGCAATGATGAGTTGGGCTGAAGGGCCTGTTTCCATGCTGTTTAACTCTATGACTCCATAAGACGCTGACTGCTCTTTTTCACTTTCTTCCCATTGAATAAGCATGCACAGAAATATATTGTTTTGGGCAGAGCATGTCTATAAATCATGACCATGCAAAAAATAAACAGAAGTGTTGAAAGTATTTCTAAAGATTCATAAACAAAAAATCTCTATTCACATTTAAAGTACACTCAACAAATCTCTTGTCATAGTAAGGTAAGTTTTGTGAGTTTGTATTCCTTTTTGATCCCACAGAGCTCAGAAAGTAAGGGGCATAATGCTCTAGACCTACTTCTGCTTGTGAAGGTCTGTACTGGGAAATGTCACCCTGTTTTCAAACAGAACATCAAGTTAAATGTGTTTGTTATAGGTTGTCATGACAAAATTAAAACCTAATTCCTTTCCTCTCTTCCCTTTATGCATCATGTCCCATTTCAGGCTAACAAAGTATATCACTGAGCTGTCGTATTTCTCTAGTTATGCATGTGGTAATATGGTAATATATTTTCTTTTAAGCTATTGGTTTGACCCAGAGTGAAATATTCATCTGTCAATTTGACTGCATTGATGAATGATTTCCTCACTAAATGATATGCTTGAAAACCTGAATAACCACCATGACTTCTTTAACTAAAATTGATAATGACAGGAATTTTGAACCAAATGTTTTGGAGAAATATGAGCAGCTCAGAGATGTATGAGATCTGGTAAAATGTCTCCATTCACTTGCAGCAAACCCTCTCAGATCATAGAAATGCAAAAAAAGAATACCACAAGGAAGACAGATTACAACAGGAATTTATTGGTTAACTAAAGAATGCTACCACTGGACCTCTGGGAAAAGTCAGAAACATTAGACGATGAACGCATCATATCTGGGCACAGTGCCAGCCTCGTCGGATATAATGTGTCTCATTGGTAGATCCTAGAGGATAACTGTTACAAGAAGTATAATAGAAACATGGTGGCAGTCTTTTCACTCAATAAACATCTTCCAAGACACATCTGAATTTAATAACATTTTAAAGCTCTAGTTTATAATGATGCTCAATTTCAGTGTTCTATTTTTCTGCCATCCCACCAAAAATCATCTGGTATTTGAGGTTGAGCAGGCCTATAAATACTGCACTACAATTGCAATGTCATACATGCAGCTTCCAAACTCCTGGTATATTGTCAAGAGTTAAAATGTTAATGTTATTTTTTTAAATAAAGTTCTGTCTTTAATGCATTTAACAGTTATTCCTACTTTGTGATGATTATTCTTTTGATTAAACTTACCCTCCTGTTCTTTACACTTTGGAAATAAGTCTACACATCATCTTGCATTGATACCAGCAAATAGTATCAGCAGACAATCTGATCACAGGATATCATAACCCAAAAACAAGAGATAGTTTCAGCAGTCATGGAGTACGAATGAGGGTGGGTTATCATGTTAACACTGTACAGTTCATACCTCAGGCAATGTTTAGTTCACTGAGCTTCAAAGAAGATATTCAAGCCTTGAAGTTGGTGTGGAGGAGAAGCACAAGACTAATGCCTAGACTGAGTTATGAGCAAACAGTGCAGCCCTTACACTGACTGGTAAGTTTATTGTGAGGATAAAATAAACCCTATGCAAATTGGGAGCAAGTCATAGCAGGATGAGACTTATTGTTGCAAACTAAAAATGACACTATTCTTTCACCAATCAAACACCTTTGCCCTCATTAATGGTAAGAGTTAAGAGAGCTTCAGAATTCTTGTGCTAATAAATACTCTTTTAAAAAGCTGGGGAATCATTATTCAATGCACCTATCACAGCTATGTTTCCCTTTCCCTTATTCTAATGCCCTTTTAATGCCAACCTCCCCAGCCTAATGGTAGAGAATATATTTTCTTTTGATTTTTTTACTATAAGTTTTAAAATGATTTATTTAATTAAACAGTGTTTAATGTAGCATAGCATCATCAAAATGTAATTATCTATTTAACAGATGACACAATGGGATAATAATCAGCAAGTGATACTTCACTTTTTTTTCCACCAACATCACAAAACATTTAATTGAGGAAACAATGAAAATGATCAAATTACAGCAGGGCCTGCCTGTTCCTCGATCAGAGTCCACTTTGCAGAACAAAGTATGTTTGACAGTTACCAAAATAAGAATGCCATAGATCACCTGAAACATTAATTCTATTTCAATCTTCAGAAAAAGTCACCGATTTGCTAAGTTTTCCCAGCACTTCCTGCTTTTACTCCAGATCTCCAGAATGCACCATATTTCACTTTTGTGGCCCTCAGTACGTTGTTAAAAGAACAGGTGAGAAGATGGTTAATCTCAGCAAGTACAACTTTTAAAAGTTGCATCACTTAGCTTTTTGTAAAAAAAGAATGTTTTTTCTTTCAAAATATATTTAAAAGTCCAAAATGCACATTCAACCTGAGCATGGAATAGAAATGTACAAAATAGTTGATCCCAGTCATGTTGGAAAAACTATTGCCCACAATTTGGATTGCTTAGTTCCACATTTTTCTGCAATATTCAATTCAATTTGAATGAAAAATTAAACATAATTGAAAATCTGGGACTTACTGCATGAATTGTAATTTTTTCTTCAGTGTTCTCTGCATGTCTGACATGCTAATACTCAGAGAAGTCAGATATGCAACGTACCTGGATGCCACTTCTTTAATTTTCATCCATGAGTCACTCATGTAGATGTAGGCCACAACTGCTTAAAATTTATCTCAGGTCGGTCCCCTTAGCCACATCTCCCTCAGGCCTCCCCACAATCCCATCCTTGTTAGCAATATGCATCATCACCCTTCCAAGCTCATGACCCTCCTTAAAACCCCTTCAGCTCATCGATCTGTCAACTGGACCTGGTATCCCTTCCATCTACTGATCAGTCTGTACCCTCTTGAACCAGACCACCTTCAACCCCACCCCTCAATCACTGACACTGACCTCCTTCTATTTCCTCATCCCAACGACCAACCACCTTCCTCCTCTCACACCTACTGGGCATCTCTGATTATCAAATGCATCTTTCAGCAAATGATCTTCACCTCAATCCCACTCAGTAGTGTAGTTTACAGCCCCAGCAACCCGGGTTCAATTCCGGCCACTATCTGTAAGGAGTTTGTACATTCTCCCCGTGTCTGCATGTGTTTCCTCTGGGTGCTCCGGTTTCCTCCCACATTCCAAAAGACGTACAGGTTAGGAAATTGTGGGCATGCTACGTTGGTGCCGGAAGCGTGGCGACACTTGCGGGTTGCCCCCAGAACACTACACAAAAGATGCATTTCACTGCATGTTTCGATGTACATGTGACTAATAAAGATATCTTAATACCATTTGCACTGACCTCTATTCTACCAATCCCAATTGTCCTCACTCTTCATAGACCTCTATTCCCATGACCCCGGTCTTATCCAATTTCCTTCACGTTCTCCACCATAGTCAAATGGATAAAGGACAAGCCCTTCCTCATGATCAGGCCCATTCAGCAGTTTGGCATGCCTTGGTCCTCATCTACCATTGAATGGCCCAGCAGCTTGCCCAGGAACAAAATACTTGATGGCCCTCCAGGAACTGACTGATGCATTTTCACAGGTGCTCACCATAGTTGTCCATGTTGTTCTATTGGACTATTTCATGTCCAATTAGTTTTCCTAACTTTTAAATATCTGACCAGAAGTTTTATTCAGGCTGCCAGTGTTTTAGATAAGGAGTTGAATGATGATGGAAACAGCTGAAGAAACCGAGGCCCATGTCAGTGAGGTAAAACAATGATTCAGTTACCAATTATTTGAAACTGTATGAGTCAAACAACGGCCTGAATTTTACAGGGAGGGAGAAATGCACAGTGCTCAGCATTCATGACTCTGCCTTTGCCCACAGACTTTCAGGGTGGTGCTTCCTTCAAGGAATCTGGGACAGGTCTGAGAAGGCCCAAAATAAATGAAGAGTCCATAGCGAGACAGGGAGGACCTGATCTTTACTGGGAGAAGGGAGAGTACGTTCATATTTCTCTGAGTGTGGTGGGCATTGATAGATTGGTGATACAGTTGGAGGGGGAAGGGAAGAGAAGAGGGTTTTCAATTGCAGCAATGGTGGGAGATTCATGACATAATGAGACAGGTTGGGTACCTCCAGGAAGGGAGGAAGGTTAGCAAGCAGGTACTGGGTAGAAACACTTCTGCTCCTACTGTACCAAAAACACTTAACTTTTGTTTGCGTGCATGGATGTGCAGGATGTGCATGCCCATGTGTATCTGTGTGTGTCTCTATATGTATGCATTTGAACATGTCCATGCCTGGACATGAATGCAAGTATGTGCATGTGTGTCTGGGTATTTGTGCACACACCAGTTTGTGTATCTGCACAT
Organism: Pristis pectinata; assembly: GCF_009764475.1. Lineage (NCBI taxonomy): Eukaryota > Metazoa > Chordata > Chondrichthyes > Rhinopristiformes > Pristidae > Pristis > Pristis pectinata. Next base: position 15,676,371 of record NC_067432.1, read on the forward strand.
ATGAGTACCTACATGTGCGCAAACCTAGATGTGGCTATATGCGTGTGTTTGGTAAATTTTCTGTTATGAACCTGGTAAGAAGGTAACTGAACCACTGCTCTGTTGCCATGCTGAGCATTGCAATACTGTTTACTCCTCTAAATCACCAAGAAGCTATTGAACAATGTCACAATCAAATTTCAACAGCCCAACATATAAATTATTCACTGGAAGTGAAGAACTGGACCTAAGGTTGGTGTGTGTATAATACACCTTTGAAAGTCATACAAATTGGCAAGTGGCAGAAATGGTGAAGCAGTTTTGATGATTTTTATTCATTTACAGCCTTAGGCATCAAATCAGTGAGCAGCTACAGTTACTGAAAGGCTCCATTTTCAGGGTAGTATTTTGCTGACATTTTCAATTTTAACTCATCAAAACAAACAGAATAATATCACAAAAACAATTGAATACAATCAGTTCTTATTTAACAGTGAGCCACACTGTCATTCAGAGGGTGTTGAATGAGTCATTAAAGCAAGGCTCCATCCACCCTCACAGGTGGGTGTAGAAGATTCCATGCTGCTATAACCAGGACAACCAGGGGTGGGTACACACACTAGTGCCTGGGACAGTACTTATCCCTCAACCAAAATCACTCAAACAGATTAGCTGAGAAATTCAATTTCATAAGAGATAAGATATCTTTATTAGTCACATGTACATCGAAATACACAGTGAAATGCATCTTTTGCGTGGTGTGTTCTAGGGGCAGCCCGCAAGTGTCGCCACGCTTCCGGCACCAACATTGCATGCCCACAGCTCCTAACCCGTACATCTTTGGAATGTGGGAGGAAACTGGAGCACCCGGAGGAAACCCACGCCGACACGGGGAGAACGTACAAACTCCCTACAGAGGGTGGCCGGAATTGAACCTGGGTCGCTGGCACTGTAAAGCGTTACGCGAACCACTACACTACCATGCCTGGCTTTTTTGTCAGTAATATGCAATTGAGAATTGGCATTACCTGGAGTGAATCATATAAAGACCATTCCGTTTTTTTGTGACATTCTGGTACATCCCACAGTGATTTGCATTTGCTCATCTGAGGCAACAAAGCAGTAGTTCATCTTTAATTAACTTTCTCCTGTATCAATTGTTCGCATATTGTGCTACGTCAGGGAGAGCTGGATCCACCAGCTAGCACCACCATGTGGCTCAGCAATTAGGGAAGCTTTAGGTTGAATTGGGCAACATCTGCTCACTTTTTCTCTTCTGATAAAAGCAATGGCTGGTATGGCGCTCATGTTTAGTGGGCTCAGCTGTTAGTTAATATTCGGTATTTCACAACTAAGCTAATTCTGTTCTCAAACAATCAACTAACTTTTGCCTTTTCTAGCTTAGCAGCACCAATGGCAATGTAGTCTCTTCAATAATACTCTCTCCATTAAAACCGCATCATTCCAGGATTGAATGCCTTGTCTTTCAGCAGTTCCATGATTCATTTTCTTGTCAAAAGAGTTCAATTGCAATTAATTACAATTACATATTCACACTTCCCTGATCTTTGGCTGCATCTGAGGACGTAACACAAGTTACAACTTATAGCACAACCATTGTACTAATAATACTAAAACAGCAAATGCTGGGAACACTCAGCAGGTCAGGCAACACCTTTGGAAAGAGTTAGCATTTCAGATCAAAGCCCCTTCATCAATACTGTTTAACCGCCATTTAACTTAATCGGGAATTATATGGACGGTCGGGTGTGATCAGATAACAGTATAAAGGAGCACCATTACACATGCATTGTGCTGGCCAGCTTTCTATTGTTCTTTTTAATGGATTCATGGCAAAATTGTGCACACCTCAGAATTGGATCTTTAAATTAACCCTTCATTAAATAAAGCATTCAGCCTCCCTGGCAATTGTGCAAATGAACATAAACAAATCAATGCAGTAATATCCAGAACTTTAAATACTTATCCTAAACTTTGCAGCTCTGTAATCTATTCTAACTTGCACATTTGAGAAGTGATTTATATGTACATATTTTAAAAGTCAGGGTGCTACAATTTAAAACAAGGGAAATGTATACAAATTTGGAAAGCACTTTAACCGCTTTTAACAATATTGCTATTTTCCTCAACCGATAATGTTACCACAATAGTCCTGACACACAGCGACACACCCATGAATGCCACATACTTTAAAAGCTCATATTTTATGCTTTTGCAAAAGAACTCAGGTTTGGGAGAAAATAGTGTTGGACAATGATTGGAAACAAAAGTAACATTTTTATAATAATAATGTTTCCACAGCCTAGGTTGACAATCCCACAGTTTTCTCTTGAAATCAATAGAATCATGGGCTTGTATCATAATCATCAAATCCTCTGTAAGAAAGTATCTGGTATCTATTTAAAATGCAGTACACAACTTTACACATGCTGCTTTCAACGGTGGCAATAAGCCACAAAATGATCCAAGGTCTCACAATCAATCCTATCGCGGAAGAATCTTTCAGAAAAATTAAAAAATGCAAGAAAAAGAAGACAGTTTGCAATAGCCAGTAGTCAATCATGGATCCTGGTCACTCAGTCCAATTGAACAGGCATCGTTTATCATCAGTTACTGATGAAGTTCATTGTCTGGGCAGCAGAAACTCAGCACGCATCGACCTATTGTGCCCTTTCTAACAAAACCATTTCACAGTTACTGCACCTTACTCCTGCAAATATATAAAAAGGCTGAAAATCTGAGCAAGCCTCCAGGACCCTAAGGTAATAGAGTTAGTTATCTAGAAAATATGAACCCAAAACATGAAAACAGACACATAAATGCAAAAGAAACCATTATAAGATTTTGTTTTAATACAACTACACTGCATTTCACACACAAACTCAAAATTTTGAGAAGGCCCTGACTATTTCAGTTTACACGCTCTTGGTTCTGGATTAAGCATACTTTCAGGAGGTGGGTTATTAAATACATACCCAATCTTTGCATTCAGAAAACCCGAGGCTACCAAGAACATATTTAGAGAAATCAGTGACCACTACGACCTTGACCTGAGCTACACCATAGCCTCCAGCACATGAAAGGCAACTACAGGATTTATCAGCAGGGCCACATTTGCCCACTCAAATCTAATTCTGACCAATGACCTGGAGAAAAATAGAGGGAGAGACAATGATAGCAACAGTAAATCACTAATATTTGCAAGGACAAAAGGGTCAAAATGAAGGAATTATGATGGTATATAACAAATAAGTCATGGACGACACAGGGTGAGTTTTAAAGAAAATCTTTAAACCCTTAACATGTTTGATCTCTGAAACAGTGCACATTCCAGGGTTAGTAAATTGTCCTTTGCATGCACTAAAAACAGGAACAAGCTACATTAAGTGTTGTGCTCTCGTTCCAAAATTCCGCACCACAGATGTCAATGAAAGTGAATTTCGGACACGGCGTTCAACACACACACACACACACACACACACACACACACACACACACACACACACACACACACACACACACACACACACACACACACACACACACACACACACACACACACACACACACACAGAGCTCTCTATCCCTTGCATTTTATAACCCTTTCTTAAGATAGCCAGGGTTATATTTTGTTCTATATTTTTTTCCAGATCTATTGCATTCTGTCATTCCAAATACAAATTTATTATGGGACATGCTTATTGATGAAAAATTACTCAGGTGCACACAGGCTCAAAAGAGGCAGTATAACTCTCATCAGTCGCTTGATCAAGCTAACCTTAAGCAGTACAGGGCCTCCAACTCTCCATCCCACAGAACTAAATCACCGTCTCACACTGTTTTAAGTTTATGCCAGGTGCCTTATGACTGAAACTTGTTGCAAAGGCAGAATGTAAGCGTGATCTTCAGGCCTTTTAGGAACTTGTCAATCAGATTCCTCAATGTTTTGAATTGTTAGGAAAATGAGAATGTACACCGCTAACATCAAATGTTGGTGCTGCAGTTAGCGCTGCTGTCTCACAACCTCTGGGTTCAATCATGACCTCTGGTGCTGTCTGTGTGGAGTATGCATGTTCTCTCTGTAGTCCGTGGTCTCCTCCTATATCCCTAAGATGTATTGGCAAGTTAATTGGCTACTGTAAATTATCCCTTAGGGTAAAAGGAATCAGAGGGCAGTTGATGAGCATGTATGAGATAGAATAAACTTCGGGGTTATAGGGGAGGGTGGATGGGATCAATGGAATCGCTCTCCTTGGAGCCAGCATTGACCTCTTGGTCAAATGACCTCCCTTTGTGCCTTTATAAGTATAAAATCCGCTACCAGGACTGAGGAGCTATAGAAATTTAAAACTCACAACCTTCAATTAAAAGGTATAACTCTGGTCTGTCAACAACACGAGACACTTCACAGCTACGACTTCACAGCTCCAACAAACTGCAACCAATGTAATGTGGCACATCAATAGTCCTGGGGGAAGCCCACACTCAATTAAAATCCACATACCAAAATCTTCTTAGCTTCTTTTTAAAAGTAAAATATCACTTTTTTGTCTTAGCTCCCAAAAATGTTCTCCATATTAGCATGCAGTTTGACCAGAACACTGTAAGATTTTGGTTGGGGAGAAGGTTGTGGAGGGGTGGGGGTGCTGGGCTGGTATTCAGGAGCTGTAATAAATGGACATTTTACCATCTGCAAGAACAGCCCCTCATCATTAAGCCTGCCAACAATTTTACAGTGGTAAATTCTCATGCATGTGCCAATCTGCAATTGTATTTAGTTAGGAATTTATAAGATTCTGAACGTCCATAGTGGCCATAACCTCAGTTCTTTCTATTTAATAGAAACTGGTGCTTAAGTTTTCATATATATATATATAAAAAATCTGTTGAAACATCTGGGAGCAGGAGTTATGTTAATTATACCATTGCTGATCCCACCCATCTCGGTCAGTGATCTGTTCAGTAATTAAAAGTTAAATGGATAAAATCTTATCAATGCTACTGCACCTTGAATTTTATTTACAAAGCTCGGTGGTATTATTTTTCCTTCTGTCTCTCTGCTGAAACATGAGTACCTTTCTAAGCCCTTCGCAGGACTGAATTTCCAGGTTGCTGTTTACAGATGAAACCATTAAATTGAGGCTGTCTGCTCCCCAGGTAGATACAAAAATGCCGCAGCATTATTTGAAGAGCAGGGAGTTCTTCCTGATGTCTTGGTCAACATTTACTTCTCTACATATATCACTAACGTTTGACTGAGTGACTGGTCTAACTGCTGCTTGTGAGACTGTGCTCTGTAGAAGGTTCTGCAACTCTAATCTTCCACCTTTGTGAAGGATGGAAGTAAATTGGGAGGGTTGCAAGGGTGTGGGATTGGAGATAAGGTTTGCAGTTGGTTGGGAAGAGGGGGACAAGAAGAAGGGTTAGTAGGATCAGGCAGATGTTTGAGGGAACTGGGGCAGATGATCATGCGGAGATGCTGAGGACATCATTGGTGAGAGGGTGAGACTGGAGCAACCAGTGACATAGTAATTTAAAGGCAGCATCGGCCCAGGGATGTTTAATGCCTTAGACTCTCTGGCAGAAGCCCAGGCACTGTTGGCTCCTTTAACAAACACTGAAACATGCTTCTGTTTAATACCTTCCATAGTGTTCTCACAGGTCACAATAAAATTTTGCAGTGACATTGTCGGATCTGGTTATTTTCGAATCCGCAGGTTCTTTCAGGAGTCCAGGAACGAGTTGAAAACAACTTGGTGCTTCACAAAGTTTTATTGGAAAAGTTTAAAACAAAGAAACAGTCACAGAGCACATGGCATTAGCTTTACTACTGGGAGATGAGCTGAGACAAAAGGAACTAAAGATGAGCTAGGGCCAGGGTTGGGAGGGGGGGTGGGGGTGGGGGTGAAGAGAGCAAGAGAGAGATAGAGGCATGAGAGGGATTAACAAAAAAACGACACCTTTTATACCTGAGATAAGAGGTACTCGTCAGCTAACAATAGTCCAATCAAGAAACCTATTAGACACCCGTGGCCAAACCAACCAGTGAGAAAACATGTATTCACCTGATGGACAAACCAACAGGCTAGGAAGCAGCCATTCCTTGTGCAGCCACCTGAGGTGTATTAAACACTATACATGTTAAAAAACTACTTAAAACAGTCTAATCCAACAACATCAAACAAACACAGCGTCATAGAGTCATACAGCACAGAAACAGGTCCTATGGTCAGACTAGTCCATGCCGACCGAGGTGCCAGTCCTGCATTTGGTCCACATCCCTCTATTCCTTTTCTATCCATGTTCCTGTGCAAATGCTTTTCAAACACTGTGATTGTACCTGCCTCTGACACCTCCTTCGGCAGCTTGTTCCATTTACCCACCACCCTCTGTGTGAAAAACTTTTGACATCACTGTATGTGCCCAGAGGACCCTGTGCACTAACACATCATGCACGCAGGATCATCTTCTGCTCTGGTCTGAAAACAGCCCTCCAAGCCCAAAGATTTGGGAATCACTTAAGTACAAGACGCCACATAAAGTGTAAACCACTGATATTCCAGCATCACATGACTAGCCCTTAAAACATTGGGGTGTTAATTATTGCCAGTCATCCCTCATCAGTGCAGCATTCAACAGGATGCTCTCTGTTTTTCCATGATTTAAAATGGCTTTATACCAGCAGCAAAAATCTGTCAGCTGCATTTACCACTATTATCCAATCAGTGGAAAAGTAAATTATCCAGTGGTTCACTTTGTATTCAGTAGGTTAGAGTTGAACACGCATTTATGGTATTATATTTAAAGTAATATCAAGGCTGACACAGGAGGCACTTGGTAAAACTGCCTCACATCAATACAGCATCAATGGTACGAGTTAGCAAATCAAGCTGGCAACCTGACTGTAGAGCACAATAAAAGGAAGTGGTGTGAAGCCCTTCAATGAGGTATTCTCATACCACAGCGACTTACATCCAGTGCAAATTCTCCGCGATGTGGCACACAGCGAAGTTTTAAAAGCACTTTCTTTTTTAAAAAAGCACATTGTTCTTCATTTTAGCAGAGTCTCATAATCCCTCCAGCACTCTCCAAAAATCAAAAGTGTGACAAGCTTTTGGGAATGTGCGCAGAGTATTGCTATCGGGTGACAACAAAGCTGAAAATATAATTCAGCCCTCTCAACCCATGTCAAACGCTCCTGGCACTGCACCTTAATCACACATCCATTTAACAGCATTTGTAAAAGCAAATCAAAGCCCAATTACAGAAAAAAGACAAGCTTTATGTGTTCTTTAAATATGTGCATACTGTATATGCTACTTCATTGCACTGCAACATGTATTTGCCATGCTACTGAGCAATCAGAAAATCACTACTTCACTTGCTAAAACCGCAAGTTTTATTTCAAGGTTTTTTACTTTACACAGACCAGATGAAAATATACATAAACAAAGTAGCACAGAAACAGACCATTTAACCCAAGGTATCTATCCTCCACAATAATGTCCTTCTGCCCTTGGACTTCACATCCTACCATGCTATCCTTGCCCCTCATGTATCTATCCAGCTCTCTATAAGGGCAACCATATTAATATCCTCAACTATTCCTTGTGCAAACAAGTTTCACATTCTCAACAAGGGCAAAAAAATTTGGAAAAACTATCCCACAGGACTGACATCACAAAGCAACAGCTAATTTTCTGGAGGTGAACAATCATACATGTATTTTTTTCATCTGAAAACCGAGTGTTGCAAACACAAGATGCCACAGTAGCCCTGGCACTTAAATACCTCTACTCCTAGACAGTCATTACTCACTTGTGACTTTGTCACTCATGAATTATCTTGTCGGCATCACTCGTGAAACATCCATCATTTGTATTATGACCACCCCTGACATATCCTTAGATTCTTAATTTAAAAATTCCTGAAGGCCACATAAAATACAATTCTACTATGAAATTAATTAAATGTTAAACAACTAATATGACATGCATCAGTTTCAGAACATAAAAGCACAACAGATAACATCCATGTTAAAATCCCTAGAAGTAGATTGCACTGCTCAGAGCATACAGGAGTAGGCAATAAATCAAGTACTAGTATTGACTAATGTAACTGGTTACATTACAAGATGTCACACTTCTTAATTGGATGGGGATAGAAAATCATCAAAGAGAATTTGCACAAATGACTCTCTGTACTCAATCTTGATAAACAGTTCAAGATGCTTTCAGGACAGAAACTGAATACACTACTTGGAAAAGTAAATCATTCAGTTCTCAGGTCCCTGTGTTGAAACACCATCCATTTTGAAGATACACACGATGCCTGGAATAAGACAGGTTGCATCCTGTACTGAGGCTTTTCTTTTATTTGTCCACATAATGTGGGCAGTGCTGACGTGCCAATATTTATTATGCGTCCCTCATTGCCCCTGAATTGAGGAGTCAGTTAAATAAGAAAATGCTGGAAACACTCAGCAGGACAGGCAGTACCTGTGTAAACCAAAACATGTTTAAAGACTCTTCATTGGAACGATTCCTCTTTCCTGGTCAGCTGAGTGTTTCCAGCATTCTCTATTTTTTTCAGGTTTCCATCATCTGCAGTTTTTTTGTTTACAGACAGTTAGGTCAGCAGCAATGGTGAGTCTGGAGTCACATAGATGTCAGACTGGGTTCGGATGGCAGATGTCTTTAGTAAACCTGATACGTTTCTGTAACAACCTTGTAGTTTCATTGCTACCATCACTGAGACTATCACTATTAAAAGATCTACATTTATACAATGAATTGAATATAAATTGTATTGTTGCTGTAGTGGGATTTGAACATACATCTCTGAATTAGCATTCTAGAAATCTGTTAGTCCTGTATCATAATCACAATGGTGCCTCACACATCAAATTAACTCCACTGCCTACCATAAAAAATGTGCACAAATTGTACCTTCTTTTGTGGACTTCAGTTTTAGGAAAACAGCTTCTTTGCCTTTCCTCTAATAAGCTTTAGGTCAGTATTAGAAAAGAAAATCAGTTCAAGTGTTGAAACCTTATTCATTCCATTAATAATGTATTTGATACCCACAATTTCATTGCTTCAAGTTCAATAAAATATGAACAAACATGAAGATAGATTCATTTGCAAGCAGTGGTGTGAAAAATAAATCCTTAATTTTGCTGATCTTAATGTTATTAAATGAAGAAAACTGGCATTCAAGACACCTGGTGTATGTCACCAGCTCATTTTAATCCCCTTCAAATATACCAAGAAAGTAGACTTATGAGTTTTTACATTATACGTTTGGATTGCTGGGTTACATCGACACTAAACGATATAGAAAGAAAAACTTGCATTGATGTTCTATCTTATCACATATCTCAGAAACACCTCAAATACTTCACAACAAATTATCTTGAAGAGCAATTATTTTTTCGCAGTCAACAAGTAATGAGAAGAATGATCAGTTCATCTGCTTGATGGAGTGTTAGAGTTAGTGAAGTCCTGCTTGTTATTAACATCCACTGAGCCGGGGAAAAAGCCCTCTGTTTAACAGTTCTTTTGAAATGTAGCAACTCTGACAGCCTAGTACCCTATCCTTGTGGTTCCTGATTCAAAAGAATTTGCAAGAAGAGAGAAGTGGGGGAGTGGGACTAGACAGTAGAGACTCAACAGGCTGAATGGCCTTCTTCCCTCCTTCCTTGCTGTAACTATTCTATAATTATGCCTAAGTTCATCTAATGCAGCCACAAGACAACTCCTAAATGAGCCAGGCAACAGCTAATATAAGAAGCCTGTGATTCAATAACCAAGCGAATCATAATCATTCCTCTACAAGTCTTCCAAGATATACAATAATCTGAAACTTGTCTTTGTTTTTCACACAATGTCATTGTACTTCACTCTAAACTATCAACTGTCTGTATTGCAATAGAACGCCATCTTATTCAAGAACATCAGTATTTCTACTTAAAGGGAAGAAATTCTTTAAGTATTGTTGTAATTGTCAGGTTAGCAGCCATGCCAACAATTTCCTAATTGAAGGAACAAAACAAATTAGACAGGAGCATTCCTATTTCTTTGCTGAGCCCAAACATAAAAGAGTGTTGAATAAAAATTGCTACCCATCAATAATCAGGCCTGATTTCTTCAATGGCTTGTGAGATTGTTTTATAGTTTGTCAAACAATGATAGCTATGCTAGTTTATTTGGAGAGCATAATTGTTCTAGAGCAATAGGAACAAAATGTTTTGTGTACCCATACTTCCAACAGGGAGCCACATTCATAGGAATAATGAGATTAGGGAATTACACCTAAACAGTTCTCCAGAGGTTTCCCTCAGGCACTCTACTTTCTTCCCACTTTCCAGAGATGTGTGGATGTGTAGGTTAATTGGCCATGTAAATTTCTCCTCGTGTGTAGGGGAGTGGCAGAATTGAGGGAGATTGATGGGAATGTGGGAAGAATAGGTTACAGGGAAAATGAGTGATATGGCATAGACTCAGCGGGCTGAAATGGCCTCTTCCTACATCGTAGGAAACAGGGAATTTGCATGTAACAATGCTACACTTGACCTGGGAATACTTAAGGCTGATATTGATGGCCTGAACAGGACTGAAATCAGTATGAGTACTGTCCACCAATATCCCCCACTTCATTAACTCAAAGACAGGATTGTTTTTAACAGGCAAAGGACATCTCTACTTAACATTTCTTTTGAAGAATATCAGCTCCAACATCATTGTGTATTATCCCATCATTGCCTGGCTTAAGTACAAAAACTCCAGATAATGCTTGAATTCACTGAGCTCAGTGGTAAAAGAGCTCCCAAATGAGCCAAGAAGAAAATTAATATCAGTTGTGTGAAGTTCAAATTCTGAGTGAATAATGTCATTCCTCTAAAAATCTTCCTTGGCATACAGCAGTTCAAAATGGTTTTGCTTATCACACTAAGGCATTGTACTTCACTGCCATTTTTCCTTTCAATCTAAACGACTAATTATTCACATTGCAGCAGAGAAATATGCCAGTTCAGAACTTCAGCATTCCAAGCTGAGAGAAAACTTCCCTAATTACCATTGTGTTAGGATTCCTCAGTGGTGACTGGAAAAACAAAGAATTATTGCCTAGAAATTTATCCCTGGTCAGTAGCACTTAGTGCACATTATAATCAAGGTTATGCTTTCTACTCCATTTCCAAAAATCAGTTGAATTGAAGTCAATGCATGTGCTCCTGAGCACAGACTTCCTGAGCACATGTGGCCAAGAAGTAATAAAAGAAGCATTAATGAGGTGGAGGTGTGATGTGGAATGCAAAGCTATATATATCATTTTTATATATAAAACACTTTTCTGTACTGGCAGGCTATCCTTGTCCTAAAACAGCATTTTGTGATCAGAATGAGGAATTGGTATTAATGCCCAAACCCCTGTTTCAAATCCCAAAGTAATGAAAGTTGGAGAAGTCCAAAATGCATTGACATATGCACTAAATTATAACAGAGTATTACAGTGCACTGACCTCGAATGCTTGTCATACGGCTAAACTAATGATCAGAAGAGAGGGCAAATTCATTCTTTCATAGACCTCACTTAGGCTTAGTGTGACCTTGTGTAACATTTAGGCTTGACACTTTTATTGATTAGATCTAGCAGCTAATGCACTGAGCAGTGCTGTACCTGGTCCCTTCCTGAGGCATTTTTGCTCGACATCTCAATTTAAACTGCACTTTCTAAACCAGCAGCGAAGAACAAAAGAATTGGAGCTAACCAATATGGCTAGTGTGACTAACGAAAAGTATATCATCCTTTGCTGCAATAATTTCCACCTTCTTGATCCCTTTCATAAATCATAAGGGCTGCTAAAAATGATCACCTTATACACGTACACTACTTACCCCTTCACACCAATTCAGCCTAGGTCTGACAGTATAAATGAGCTTCAGATGGAAAGCTCACAAGAACTGTACATGGAGAGGCTGCAGGTCTGACACCAAGGATTAACAGTACAGAACCTTGCTTACTTTACAGATAGATCAGCAGCTTTGTTATGCATATTCTCTGTTTTGCAAAGTGGCAAATCTCCCACCATCCAATTAGCTGCAATTGTCTCAGATCTGGAATGGTAACTAGTCCAGTTGCTTATGAAGGACACAGATTTTTGAATTTTGAACTCCATTTATGCTCAAGAGGTCTATTGGACAATGTAAGATTTCCCGGGTTAATGGGGAAACAAAAAGACCTGCATTTATGTGGAATCTTGCCATCCTAAGATTTCAGAAAGAAATTCACAGCCAACAAATTGCTTTCTGTTTAATGACATTCGCTGTTGTTAGGTCCATAATGAACAATTAGTTTAGCAGTGACAAACAGAGTGCCACCATGCAAGGCACAGCAAAAAAGTTATTTCAACTCAAACACAACAAATTGGGGATGCTGGAAATCTGAACAATGCAACACAAAATGCTGGAAACACTCAGCTGTTCAGACAGCATCTGTGAAGAGACAAACAGTTCCTTAAATTTCTTCAGACGAGCTGAACATTACTGTAAAAAGCACCTGGATTGAAACTGCTGTTGACATGGCTATTGTACAAAAATATCTGCGTTTGCTCATTTTTAGAGTTATTGACAGATGAGGTAAGGCTCACAGTCCCCTGACTTGGGGAAATGCAACAATTGGGCCACATGACTAAGGATTCCAGAAGTTCCAGGCTAAACTTAGACACGTGTCTCATTGCCAACCTAGGAGGTCAAATAACTCGGCACAGAATCAGACCTGAGGGGAGAATCGATATACCACCATAACAATACCTTGAATGCAACCAATACCAGCATGAATCTGAACAGATCCAAAAGCACATCCTTCACTTAGACTAGTCAAAGTAGCTGATGTTGCATCAGTTCACATGTAATAATCGTTCAAGTCCATTCAATGTACCTTCGCTACTGAACTCTTTCTCGATGAATCATAAACTGCAGAACCTCAATTATTTGGCATTGGAGAGCGAACTCTGCAGGCAAAGAATGAAATTCTACACAAACTAATAAATTACAGTTGAAATTGAGGGATTAGATAACTACTAAATTAGATTTCAATCACCCATACATCTTATGGCCATATCAATTAGTAACTTGTTTAACCCTAAAGATATTACGTCTGAAACTTTATCACCAATTCCAATGTCAGAGGCAAGGAACAAAGAGCTTTGCTTTAGTGAGAAGTTCCCACGGTCACGAAATGCAACTGCAAGGCCACTCTTGGTGACTTCTGTCATTTTATTTCAACTAGTGCATTGAGAAAACTTAGTAGTGAGAGGGAAAGAAATGGTTTGAGGAGGAGAAGGAAGAGGGAGGTGAAGAGAAGGGGAGAAAGAAACAGATGATAAGGAAGATGAGGAACAAGGATTAAAAAAAGGAAGGAAAGATGGGGTGGAGACAGGAATGAATAGGAGAGGGAGGGGAGGGATAGAAGAGGGAGAGGAAGAAGGGAAAAGCAATGAAGAAGGGGAAGGAAAAGGGGAAGGGAGAGGAAGAGATGAAAAAGGGGAGGAGACTCAGGAAGTGACAAGGCAGTGAAAAGAAGTTCTGCTGGGAAACGGGTGGAGGGATGGAGAGCAATGGCAATGATCATGACATTTAGAAAGTCAGGGTGTGGATGCAAGAATGAGCACACAGATGATTGGCGAGTATAACAAGAAAGAATATTGAGGCATGCAATCTCAAGTCACCAGGAAAATAGGACACAAAGAAATGGGTGGGGAATGCAATAGAGCAAGGTTAATGAAAAAGGAGACATGGGGCAGATTAGATCATAGCTTCTAAAGGGGGGGCTGAGGCTAGGGAGCAAGAGCATTATTGGCCAGTGAATGAGTACTCAGTAGATACACCTGGTTTAAAACAATGGGACTGGTGGAAGCAAGGAGGTGGTTGATGGGGTAGAGTGGGGATCAAGGGAGATACAGCCAAAGTTCAACAAATAGATCCTTTAATTTGGCAGGTGCAATTCCCACCTTATTGGTCAAAAAAAGAAAAGACACCTGCTCTGCTGAGGTGTGATAATCTATATTCCAAACAGTGTGAGTATTCCAAACAAGTGTTGATGAATAACATTCAATTCAAAGATTGGTGATGGGGTGTCATTGGTGAAAGATTCACAATGTGATGGCTATAAATTAGGTCACTGGATTTTCTCCCTTATATAAACATGCATTTTCATTACTGCTATATTCTCTACTTACACTGAGGATTTCGCTGAGATGTCACTTGAGGTGCCAGGTAAACTGAGATGGAACTTGTGCTGTATTTCCAAAGGGTTCTACAACTTGACATTAACATCGTCACCTACAGGTTCAATTAGTTTACGATTCCGGAACCACCTGCCATTTGCAACACCCTACGGATAAATCTTACAGTTTTTTCCAGTTTAATACTGCCAACCCTTCCTTCTTGGTTATCACTGATTCTGATCATTGCTCCATTGGAGGCCATACCTTCATCTGCCCAGACCCAAGTATGAAATTCCGTCCCAAAACTTCTTCACCTCTCTAACTCACTTCCTTCCTTCAAGATACCACCTCCTTGGCCACTTTAGATAATATGCCTCAATATCTTCTGATGTGACTTGGTGTTAAGACTTGATAATGTTTTCATGAAGGCCCTTCTGAACTTTTACCTACAATGAAGGCATTATAGAAATGCAAGTTGTTGCAAAATTCAGAAAAGTGATTGCAGAATGTTACAATTGTAATTACAGGAGACTAGAAGACTAATAAACTGTGGTGGTATCACAGCTGAGATAAATTCTTTCCTAACCTAACATCCCTGCTGTGTTTACATTTCACATACTTTCCTGTGGACTTTCAGCACACCAGAAGCCTTCTATAAACAATCTCTCATGAAATAGCACAAACCTTTGTTCTGGAAGCAGTAAATAAAATATTTCACTAGGTGGTGTTCAGAGCTACAAAACAAGCAGATTTTTAGCAGTTACAGACTTAACTATTTCTCCTTGAAAACCAATAAAGCACAGTTAATCTGGTCCATAAAACATCCTGTATCCTGACGAGTACACAGCTCTTATATATTAAAATCTTTATTTGGCAGATTGTTACTGCTTGTCCAAGAAGCCTTTGAATTTTCCATTCATTGATTCATATAGGTTGTTCAATCGGAAGACAAGTTGAGAATTTTTTTTTTAAAAATTTGACCAGGAGAAAGGAAATTTAAGCAGGTGTTGCTGCCAATCACATGAACAAAACTACGAGTCACTCATTGAATAGAATAAAAGAAATGTATGGCTCTTAAGGAGGCCATTCAGCCCTTCATGTTTATGTTGGCTGAAAGGTGGTGTTGAGGCACACTCCACTTTACAGCTCTCAGTCCAGAGCCCTGTGAGTTACAGCACATCAAAAGCTCATCCAGGTACTTCATAAATGTGTCAGGAGTTTCTGCCCCCAACAATCTTTCAAGCAATGAGTTCTACCAGACTTTGGATGAAAAAATATTTTCTTAATTTCTTCCTAATCCTTCAACTAATTTATAAGAAAATGGGCCTTTGTTATTGATCTCCCAAATAAAGGACACTGTCTTCCTATTCACCCAGTTTAGACCGCTCATAATTTTATAATAAAATTAAATCACTCTGCTCATCCTCCCTCACTGGTCTCACCATTCACACTTCATGACTAAACATCTCCAGCCTTAGAAACATCCTCGTAATTCTTCCTTGCACCCTCTCTGTTGCTAACACATGCCTCCTATAGTGCAGTGATCATTATGGTACTCTGTACTTGAGCTATGGCCCACTTCGTGGTTTATAAAGTTCTACCCTGATCATCCTGCTCTTATATTCTGTTTCTTGGTCAATAAAGTTAAATATTCCTTATGTCTTTCCTCACCACATTATATACCTGCATTATTATCTTCAAGGATCCCTGGGCATGTATTCCAAGACACTCTGTTCCTCTACACGTGTCAGTTTGCTACTATTTATTGCATATCTTTTGTTTGTTTGCCCTCTCCAAATACGTCAATTCACACTTCTCCAGACTAAAATCCATTTCCCATCAAACTTTTCTGCTCACACGACTGGTTTATTGATATCCTCTTGCTATCTATAGCTTATTTCCTCACTATTAACCACGTGGCCAATTTTATATCACTTAACAATCTTTTTACGGTTTTCAATGTACGCCAGGGGTGGTCAAGCTGGGCCTCTTGAGCTGCATGTAGCTCTTTAATGTTTCAATGTGGCTCTCTGAGACTCAAACCAAACACACTCTTTGGTAGTCCTGCACAGTAACTTTGGTGGAATTGTCTTGGGGAGCTCAGATGTCTAATGCACGTTGCCCTTGAATCCTGGTAGATTGGCCATAAAATTCATCCCACCATCTTCTTCATTCCACAGTCTCCTCTGATTCAAAAGTGACTTCCACCAACTTGCAGGTAACTAGTGCCTCCCATTTAAGAGGTTCAGGCTCAGCTTCAATCACAGTAAGTGGATTCAACTGTTCTGACCACTCACAATGTCAGACATTGCGGATACATGTTGAGGCATGTTGCAGACATCACCATCTGGATTCTGAGAATATGACAATGAGATGTAAGTAGAAACCTCGTGTGAATCCTACATTGGTCAAGGTGATTGTGAATTGTGATTCCTGTGCTTGTTTTCCAACACCATCCAGTATAGTCCTTCAAGTATCTGTCAACCAGCAGAAAGACGCACCAAAAAGAGGATTACCACTTCAATAAATGGACAGAACTGAAGAGAGACCCAAGGGAGAGATGTAGTGCAAGGTTTCAGGCCAGACAGGTTAGGGTCTGTTGTTTTTTTCTACATAAACAGCAAAAGGCCAACCGTGGCACATATTTAGCATGTAACCAACCTTGTTATGAGTAAGTGAAAGGATAAACAATTTTTCATGAGGATATATACTGCTTTATAATAACAGCAATATTATACAGAGAATTACATGGGATATAGAAATATATCATTTGATCCTAAAAGGCAGTGTCACAGAACAGGATTATGTAAAAATGACAGCATTTAAATGGACTGATACAAGACCTTGCTTTAATTTTCATCAGGGATTTTTCTGAAAAAAGTTGGTAAAATGGTTTGCCCCTCACAACTTGTAGAGTGAACCACCTTCAACAGTGTAACTGTTGTCATAATATTGGCATGTGCGTTACTCATAGATAACCCCACAAACTGAGATGTGTAGATGGTAACATTATGGCCAAGGATTATGGAGACCATCTGGAGTGTTGCTACAGTGTTAGATTGAACGTGCTACAGAGGTTGCTAAGCAATAATCAGAGCTTCTTACATCGTTAAAATCTCACTTAAATCTCATGCAACAATGCATTACATTTTCATGTTTATGAGAACATACAAAACAGCGGCAGAAGTTGGCCACATGGCCACCACAGGAAGCCTGCTCTGCAATTGAATGAGACTGTGTCCGATCCCATGCTTTAAGTCCACTTTCCTGTATGATTCTCATATCCCTCGATTTCCTCAGTGCCCCTTAGTGCTTAGCATACTTTAAAGTGAGAATCCTTCATAAATATCGGAAATTCTAATCAATTCACTAATTTCTGGAAATAAAGTTGGTGAAGGCTACAACATCACACCCTGCAGAGGAGCAGAGGTTTACTTAAAGCAACTTCTGGTCGTTAACTGTCCACATACCTCCTCCTGAGGGTGTAGTTGGTTTCCCAAGTAAAGGTGGGAAATATGAAATATTTTGTCATTACTGCACCTGCAGGTTCTGGACCAATCACATCACAAAGAATACTTCAAATGGATTGGTTGAAAAGCAATGGAACATTGGAGATAAGTTGTCCAGAGAACTGTCTCAGCTTCAAGGGGGCTAATGACTTCCTTTGAAGTAATTACCTCAATGGCCCTCTTCTGCAGTGAAAGGTGGTAGTGACTATTTCTGGGACTGCAGTGAGTCACCCTTTCACCCTACTGCAATTTCTGCATCTGGAGTGCATGGCATGATGTCATTCCCCATGCAACTCTCATTTTGCAGCACTGAAGGTGGACATGGACTACAGTATCCTGGGGTTACCCACAACTGGGCACTCCTGGGGCAACCTGATCTTACTAGCCTGACCAGGAGGGATATCAGGTTTTGATCTTCATTTCCCATGCTGTACTAACCCCCACCCCCTCTATCTTTTGGTGACCTCAGGCCTCCCCTGAACACACATTACACTCCCACCCTGACCTACCAATCAGTTCCATGAACCCCAATTACCCCTTCCAAAAAACTATGCCACTTCTGGTCCCCATTTATACTGAGACAATTTCCCCCCATCCCACCACTCCCAACTCCCCTGACTACAATACAGGCCTAATCAGGCCTGTGGCCATTAACAACTTGAACCCAGCCTTAGGTAGGAGGACCAGGCAGCGAATTTTCAGTAACAACGCTTCATGTGAAGTTTCCAGTGGGGGAGAACTACTGATCAAATCACTCGTTTTTATCCTGCTGCTGTAACCATCTAGTACATCCATTAAAATGCACTAGAATTTCTGGTCAAATAAAATTCTTTGCATTTATGTTTCATATTTCTTCAATTCTGACTTGTTGTTGCTTTTGAATTTGAGCTAATTATATTCAATAAAATTTCATGAGAAGCAAGTTACATCATGTGAATAGCAGTAAGTGTAAAGTGTGAGCTTTAAAATATACCAACAGGAAGGATTTCCATTGTAAAAGCACCCTTCCCTTCTTCAGTGCATCGTGAAGGTCATGATGCACAAATCCCCTGAGAATGGAGCAAAGGTGTACCCAACGTTGCCCTTATCCTGATGACCACCTTCGTGTGTGGCTGCATCAGTCGGTGTGTGGACCCAAAGTACATGGGCACCAAGTGTCACTACGTGCTGAAGTTCTACCTGTCCCTGGTGTTGCGGAAGGTAGGCTTGGCCCCTCTACCATGCAACGCCCAATCAACTGGAAGTTCCCACACTACCTGTCCTTTGTAGAAGAGCTCTTCTAAGTAAACACCTTTGACCACATGTCCACCACACAGTGGTCAGCGCGGAATTACTGCAGACACTGCGGGACAGGGACACAACAGGTTCTGTGGGATTGTTCCCTAAACAAAGTCCAAACAATCTGGCAGAATGCCTCATCGCCAGATCTGACCAACAAGCACCAAGACCTCGCTTAACTGGCAGTGAGAGGTGCCCTCCCAGTCAGAGCCTTCCTCTACAGATGACACATCACCCCAAATGTACACTGTCCTCAGGACGGCTGCGGTGGATAAGAGGCAGTCACTCACCTCTTTGCAGACTGTGGATGTGCTAAGAGGGTGTGGAGAAGGATGCAAGGGTCCGTGCCCCGGTTCATCCCCAGCAGCTGCATAATAGAGGGCTCTCTGATCTACAGGCTGTTCCCAGGGACACACACTGAGACAGACATCAACTGCTGCTGGAAGGTCATCAATTCGGTGAAGGATGCCCTTTGGTCTGCACGAAACTTGTTGGTCTCCCAGCACAGCGAGATGTCCATAAGGGAATGCTGCCGAGTGGCACAGTCCAGGCTGCAGGAGTACGTGCTGAGGGACGCGCTGAAGCTCAATGCAGCCAATGCTCAGGCTCTGTGGGGAAGGACCACAGGCTGGGCTCCTTCCACTACTGCACATAGAGGGGCAGAATTCGGTGAGGAAGCCCCTCGAACAATGAACAATGAACCTCAGGGAGCCACATAAGTGGCAATGGTGCTATTCTTATTTATGTGTTCTTTTCTTTAAAATCTACACTACTGAATGTAACAACCATGAATGTTAAGGCTTTGTTTTTGCACTGTTTCTTCCTCTGTATATATTTTTTATGTATAAAGTTTATTTTTGAAATTAAAAAAAATTCACTTCAAAGTGAATTTCTTCTAACATGTAGTCTTTGTGTTCTAAATAAACATGGTAGCTAACTTGCACACAGTGCTGAGGATTAATATGCCTGACTCAAGCAAAAACATATACAGCAGCTGAACAATTTTCAGATGTTTGAAATATTTGAAGTACCAGACTATTGAGATGGAGACATGGGTATTAATCCATCTAATGGATTACTAGTGAGTTTAAAATGAAGTAATTATAAAAAAAAATCTATAATTAAAATGTTAGTCTCAGTATGGGTGACTATGAAACTACCACAATGCTGTTAAAAACCCATCTGGTTCACTAAAGTCATTCAGGAAATGAAATCTGCCTGGAGACACTGGACCACATCAGTATAGTTGAAGCTAAACAATGCTTTCAAATGATACTCAGATAAAGGGCAAATGGAAATGACGAATAAATGCTGGTCTCGCCAGTGATGCCACAACCCATGCATAAATAAATTAAATTAAAATGAAAGAAAGCACAGATGATCTAATCACAGACCATTTATCTTTGATTCAGCACTTATCTCTCCATTAGTACAGCCTGACTTGCTGGGCAGGTCCCGCACCCCTGGTATTAGCAAACAAAGTAGCATAATCACCCTCTAATTAATCCACTTGGCCTGATCTCACCCTATCACAGATAATCCCTTTGTCCTATCCAGTCCTCCTGCCACTCTCTCTGTAACATAAAATTATTTTTTATCTCTCTTTCCCAATTCTGACAAAGGGTCTCTGACCTGAAATATTAACTCTGTTTCTCTTTCCACAGATGCTGCGTGACCTGCTGAGTGTTTCCAGTATTTTATGTTTTTATTTCAGATTTCCAGCATCTGTAGTTTTTGGTTTCCAATTATCCTGTGTTTATCTCTCAGTGAACCTTCTAGATTCAATTTTTTTAGTTTCTTAAGAAACTGATATGTCACAAGACAATCCCATGCTAAGATGCTGAGAAAATTTACACATATACCAGAAACATTTAAAGTTCCTTTCAATAAATCATTCTAAATCGTAACAATCTCTAGCAATAATTATACCTTTAGTCCCTTTGCACACTATGAAAAATAAATTTCTTAGTTTATCCTGAAAAATTTCTTGATGCAGTATGCTTTGGAATAACTTGGAAAATAAAATAAATATTATTACAGAATGGCAAAAAGACTCTTGAACGTACTAAAAAGATCACACCAACATATCTGGCATTTTGTCAATGTTGCATATGAGTATAAATATTGATCAAGCCTTGTGTATAAATGATTTGGATGCAAATGCACAAGGCTTGATCAGTAAGTTTGTGGATGACACAAAATTAGGAGGCCTGTTGACAGTGAAGAAGGTTGCCGTAGATTACAGGAGGATCTTGATCATTTGGGGAAGTGGGCCAAGGAGTGCCAAAATGGATAAGTGTGAGGTGATGCATTCTGGAAAGTCAAGCCAGCATAAGACTTATACTGTGAATGGTAAGGCACTAGGGAGTGTAATGGAACAGAGGGCCTTGGGAGTACAAGTGGATAGTTCTTTGAAAGCAGTGTCAGAGGTAGACAGAGTGGTGAAAAAAGCATTTAGCATGCTGGCCTTCATCAGTCAGATCATTGAGTATAGGAGTTGGGACATTATGTTGCAGTTGTATAAGTCTTTGGTGAGGCTGCACTTGGAGTACCTGATCAGCTTGTTATAGGAAAGACATGGTTAAACTGGAAAGAGTGCAGAAAAGATTTTTGAGGATGTTGCCAGGATTAGAGGGCCTGAATTATAGGGAGAGGTTGGCCAGGCTAGGTCTTTATGAGAATGAGGGGCAGCCTTATAGAAATGTTTAAAATTATGAGAGGCTTTTCTCCAGGGTGGGGGGGTCCAAAACTAGGGGGCATAGATTTAGGGTGAGAGGGGAAAGATTTAAAGGGGACCTGAAGGGCAACTTTTTCACGTAGAAGCTGGTGAGTATCTGGAATGAGCTGCCAGAGGAAGTGGTTGAGGCAGGTACAATAGTACCATTTAAGAAACACTTGGATAGGTACATGGAAGGGTGGGGCTTAGAGGGATATGGGCCAAATGCAAGAAGTTGGGACTAGTGGAGTGGGCATGGTCGGCATGGACTGGTTGGGCCAAAGGGCCTATATCCATGCTGTATTGCTCTGTGACTCTATGCTTGGAAAACGCAAATTCTACTCAGAATTCTTCCATGTTATGAATGGGCAGAGAATTGGCTTTGGTTGGGGAAGGAGTATAATCCAGAACACCGGCAAAGCTTCCCCTTCTACTTCAAATTGTGTCATGGAATCTTGACTATACATTTGATGCACATTGCAAGCAAATGAAAATCTGGTTGAATCTCTCTTCCCAAAATGTTTCACCTGGGTTCTTATCTGCCCCACTGAGAGTGCTCTAAAGTATTGACCAGGGTGTCTGTGCCATTCACAATTTCAAATCCAAAAATGGCCATGTCCATAGAAATCAGCTTGGACATTGAATTTTATGCATTGCATGGACTGCTTAATGAAACATTTTGTGTATTGGCCTGCTAACTGAACAGAGCAGCTTTATGCTTGTACCAGGGCAATGTTTAATGTAATATCACCAGCTTTCAGACACAGAAGGAATTAGCTTTACATCAGTACCCCTACACTTGTACAGTGTGTGGTATGATTGCAACCGTACCAGTCCAACAATCATAAGAAAAATGAGCCTGCACACATGAGCCAGCTTCAAACAGCACTGAACAGAAATAGTGGTGAAAAACTGTGATTTTAAAATCCTCAGCTTTGCTTCATCAAATCCCCAATGGACTTGTCAGTTCCATTGCTATGAACCTCCTCCAGGCCTATAATCCTTTGAGATTTCTGCCCTCCTCCAATTCTGGCCTCTTCCACATCTGTGGTTTTATGGCTGTTTCACAGGCAGTAGCATCTTCAGAAGCCTTGGCCCTAAGCCCTGGAATTCCCTCCTTAACCCTCTTTACTTTGTTATCACTTTCTCTCCCTTAAGATGTTTGTTAAAATTTCTTTGACCAAGCCATCGATCACCACATCCTAATATCTTAGCATGTGGCTCAGTGTCAAAGGTTTTTAACTGGTGTTCCAGTGAAAGACATTTGGAACATTTTATAACATAAGAAATGCTATATAAATTCTAATTGTCGCTATTAAATAAAGATGGAGGGTCTCTGGCTCAGGATTGGAATGTCAATGTGCATTTGCCAGTATTAGTTTTCTCTGCAATGCAGCTACTCAAAATAAGTGTCAATAGCCCACTGTGTATTACTCTGCTGAAAAATGCACAGGAAATTAATAATCCATCATAAATAAACATTCAATGAGAGATTTTGCAAAGTACATAAGTGTTTGGGAGATATTTGCATACCAGTCTCAATGTCCCAGACATAAACTGCTCCATCTTTGCATCCCACTATCAGGAGGTCTTCTGCTGGGCGCCATTTTATTACCTTCACAGGAGAGAGATGCTTCCTTGCATGCATTATGCATGTTCGACACTGAAGACTCAGCAATGCTACAGAGTTATCATTTGTTACGCAGCAAATAGTCTGGTGCATCTCTGGCTAATGGAAGAAAAAGGGGGGCATGTTTAGTTCTTCATTAAATGCAACTCAACAAACATTCTTACCTCACATGTAGAAGAGCAAATAAGCATTATATTGTACATTATTTGGAAAGAGAATAGTGAGTTACTAATAAGTTGCCTCAACCACTGATCTGGTGACAAAAGCACAGAAGCTGGAGAGCCCTAAATCCAACTATTTACATAACTCTGGAATAAAAGGCAAGTATCACTATCATGACCACCACAAAACAAATGGACTGCTATGAATGCTATTCTAGTTTACTAAAGCCCCTCAAGGAAGGAAATCTAAACAGAATAATATGGTTGATTCTTAACTGTGCCCTAAAATATCCTTGCATGCCACTTAGTTAGGGGCCAATTAATAATGGAAAATAAATGCTTGGCTCACCAGCAATGTCCACCCATTAATGCAAACAAACTTGATCAAAAACAGCATAGAGGAGCAATCCTGGTTTCAGTTCAGACATATTGCTCTTTAATAAAGGAAATTCCCTGTAGGATAAGCACCTCCTCAATGGCCTACAACACTCATCTTTGTTAAAGATGATCATTGCCTTGGTTAGCCGTGGTTCCAGGGATAACCTTGAGTCATCTTCCAGTTCCTCACGTTTCAGAGACTGAATCTTCCTGTGAGTTGTGACAGTGCAGACTGTAAGGTTCTCATCACCATAAGGGAGCCTGACCCTGTCCTGGCCCAACAATGCACACATCCAGCAAGGGCAGCTGGAGAACAATTAGAGGCAGGGATCCTGCTGCTGTTCTCTTCCTCAGCCCAGATGAGGTGCTGCCAATTAGAGCTCCCCTACTGTGCCCTGACTGAAATGTCTAATAATAAAATTAATCTGTAATTGTCTCAGTTTGGTAAGGTAGTGCAGTTGGGGGGTGGGGTGGGGATGGGGGTGGAGGATTAGAGGAGGGGAAGAAGTGGGGTGATTAGGAAGTGACTATGGACTTTGCATGGATAAAGGTGAACCTGTGCAGAATCCTGCACTGGGACACAGCTCTTGTTACATTAGGCACTGTGCCAGCAAATATATTGATGTGCTCTTCCATAAGTATATCCAGCTAGGAAATGATTATAAACACCCCATTACTGCATGCATTACATCCATTTAGAACCTATTAAAATGTTAAATACAATAATGAAAATGTTTAGTCCATAACATTTTTATATCAACATCAATATCGTGATTTTTTTTCATCACTTAATCAATGGGTTATTATTGTCCCAATATGTCATAATGGAGCTAAGGACTCAATGGGAGAACATTCATTTACATACATCTTATCATTACTTACACTGCACTCTTCTGGGCACACAGACAGGTTCAGAACTGGGCCTGCATGCAGCACAAATTTGTGCAGAGCTTCTCCTTTGAACATATCCCACAAGATCACACACGATTCTTCGTCTCCTGAGACCAACCAGCTGGGGTCAAAGGTTGCAGATTTACTGTGTGGGTGGAGGAGGCAGGTAACTCGACCACAATGTCCGACCAGAATCCTGTGGGGTAACCAGGCTGAGAGAACAAAGGGTGATAGAGACATGGTCATACAATACGAAACAAGCTCTTTGCCCAGCTGAGTGTGTGCAGACCATAAAGCGCCCATTAATTCTAATCCTACACTGATCCCATTGTATTTCTCTGCACATTCCCATTAACTCCCTCCAGATTCCTCCACTTACCTGTACAGCAGGGACCAATTTACAGGACGACTTACAGTGGCCAATTAACCCACACAACTTTGGGATATGGGAGCAAACTGCAGCATCGGAGGAAACCCAGAGGGAGAATGTGCAAACTCCACACAAACAGCACCAGAGATTGGGATTGAACCTAGGTCACTGGAGCCATAGGACTACAGCTTGACTAGCTTTGCCACTGTGCCATCCCTGGATTATATAACTGCATTTTCTGGGTTTGAAACTCAGGTCCCTGCTTTGCAGTTGGAGGTCCAAATATCAAAACTACAAGGAGCAAAAAAGACATGTTTTTCCAAGTTAAAATCTAAATTTCATTAATACTCTGAGTTTTGCTAGTAAATAGTGGCAGTTTCACACACAAGACTCTGAATGGTGTCCATCTGTGGACACCATGCAGTGTTGCTGAGATTCCCAAGCACTTGCACTGTGGAATCAGCTGTTGGAGCTGGCCCCAGGATCCATGATCCCAGTAATTTCAATGGTAATTGCTGGCCTGCAGGGAAGGAAGCAAATGAAGCAAAGAAGGAAAGTTAAACAACAAACAATCTGCTGGAGGAACTCAGCGGGTCGAGCAGCATCTGTGAGAGGAGAGGAATTATCGATGTTTTGGGTCGAAACCCTGCAGTAGTACTGAGGGTGGAGAGGGGAGGTGGCCAGTATAAAGAGAAGAAGGGGCGTGGTGAGGCAGGAGTCCAAGGTGATTGGTGGACTGAGGAGGGATGTAAGATGACAGGCAGGTTCCACCAGGTCAAGGAGGGCAGCAGGGGTGGAGATGGAAGACAGTGGTAGGTGAATGATAGATGGAGGCAGACAAAGAGAGAAAAAAATATATTGAGAGGCAGATGGAGCAAGGTAGGGGAAGGGGAGTGTGAGGGTTGGATACTGCTGCTGGAGTGTGTATGTGTAGTGTGTGCAGTGGGTGGAAGGAGTTAGGAGGGGGAGACAGACGGTGATGGGGAGCTGAGTAGGGAGTGAGGTTGAGGGAAAGGGGACAAAAATGGGAGGACTGGAAGGAGAGAGAGAGAGGGAGGTAGAAGGGGGACAAGGGGGGGGAACCTACTGAAGGGGAGGGTTACCAAAAATTGGAAAACTCAGTGTTCATGCCATCGGGTTGTAGATTACCCAGACGGAATATGAGGTGTTGTTCGAATATGAGGTGTCATTCCTCGAGTTTGCATTGGGCCTCACCCTGGCAGTGGAGGTAGACAGATCGGTGTGGGAATGGGAAGGGGAATTGAAATGACATGCGTCTAGGAGCTCAGGATGGCAACTGTGGACCGAGCGTAGGTGCTCTGCAAAACAGTCGCCCAATCTGCGCTTGGTCTCGCCAATGTAGAACACTGAATGGAGGAGATGAGGTTGGAGGAGATCCACGTGAATCTTTGCCTCACCTGGAAGGGCTATTTAAGCCCCTTGATGGTGGTGAGGGAGAAGGTGTAAGAACAAGCGAGACACCTCCTATGACTGCAGGGGAAAATGCCAGGGGCCAGGGAGGGGTGGATGGGAAGGAATGAATGGACCAAGGAGTCACGGCAGGAGTGGAAGGAGGAAGGCAGAAAGGGCTAGGGAGGAGAAGATGGTGCTGGTGGTGGGATCTTGTAGTTGGTGGAAATGGTGAAGGATGATATACTGGATGTGGAGGCTCATAGCGTGAAAGGTGAGGACTCGAGGAACTCTATCTCTGTTCTGTCTGGGGGAGGAGGGAGGTGAGAGCAGAAGTATGAGAAACAGAGGAGATGCAAGATGCAATGTGGTTTCATTAACCACAGCAGAAGGGAAGCCACGCTTCCTGAAAAAGGAGGACATTTTAAGTTGTCCCGGATTGGAAGGCCTCATCTTGAGAACAGAAGGAAAGTTTCCTTTACTTAAACTTTGGTTTCGGCTGATATTTTGTGACTTTAAGTATTTATCTGTTTTAAGAGATTTTTAAACATTTTCTTCAATTTTAATAGTTTTTAAATACCCCTGAATGTTCAAGATATTCAGAGACATTTAGATTTCTCATGGCTTTGACAGCCAGCAAAGCTGGGAGTGGAATTTTGTCGACCGTCAAAACCTTTGGGGGAATTTCAGGGACAGCGCTTCTTCATTCAAGACTGCTGCTATAGGAGTCTAATAGCTCGAGTCTAGGGTGATTCAGACCACCTACGCATCAGGAGCAGAAAACTAGGGGTGTGGATGATCATGGGTTGTCATTGCAGGAAGCAGACACATTGCCTTGGGGTGACCATGGGTGGCATTTACCAGCCGTGGATCGATGGGTATGGGGTGACCATATGTGCGATTGCAGTCAGTTGCCCATGTCAGCAAGATTGGCCCAAAACATTCACAATTCTTTGGATTTTTTCTTTCAGTGAAGATACTACAGTTTGCCAGCTACAAATAACATCAAAGTATCCACTTTATAACTCCCTCTGGCAACAAACTGGTGCACCCTGCAAACATAAATCCTTTTATTCTTGACAACGTGAAGAAAATTCATTTAACAGGTCCCATGGCGCACACAAGGATAAAAGAATCACTGTGAACGTTGCTGAATTAGGTTAACACCTCATGGCCCCAAATGGGATTTTCTTGGAATATAGTACCTACTGATAAGTCCAGCAGTTTTTGCCCCTTTCTAATTGCTCTTCAGAACGTGATGATGAACCTTCTTGGATCGATGCAACTGATATGATTCCGTAGACAGCTTCAACAGACTCAACAGGAAAGTGATATATTCCTAATGACGGATTGTGTGCAACTTGGGGTTGCCTTTGTCCTTTGGATTATGAACTTTGTGGGCTTCGGATCTGCTGTCAGAGATGAGGTGACCTGCTGGAGGGTCTCCTGTAAATAGTGCACACTGCAGCCACAGTAAGCTGATAGTGGACGGACTGTTCTGTCTTAGAAGAGGTTAATTTCATCCACCCACTAAATGTAAAGTATTATACCCACAGGTGTGCAGAAGCGGTAGAGAAAAACACACCATAAACTCTCAAGCCACTCAGCTACTCTTTCAGCCCCAGTATTTATGTGGCTATTCCATAACAGCTAACCCTGGATTTTTCTTTGTTTTAGTGCAAACTGGCATTGCTTGCTTCAGTTACTGAAGAACCACAAATGGAGTTGCACAGTGTGCACTCAAGAGCAGACAACCCTCCTCCTAAAGGTCACTGATACAGTTGCTGAAGATAGTCAAGTCAAAGGCATTACCTTCAGGACGTCTTTCATCAATATGCTCAGTTTGAGATAATGTCCAATATTCACAACCAAAGTAACTGTCCTTTATGCTGGGTATGACTCCAGCCACAGAAGATGAATTTTCTTTTTCATCCCTTTTAATTCAATTCCATTTGGAGTCCTTGATCCCATATTCCAACTTGGTGTAAGGGCATTACCACTGGAATTCACCTGGCATCCATAGAGTCATAGACCTATACTGCAAGGAAACAGGCCCTTTGGCCCAAATGGTCCATGCCTACCAAGATTCCCATGTAAGCAAGTCCCATTTGTCTGTGTTTGGCCCATATCGCTCTAAACCTTTCCTACCTATGTACCTGTCCAAGTGCCTCTTAAATGTTGTTAATGTACCTGCCTCAACCACTTCCTCTGGCAGCTCATTCCATATGCTGATCACCCTCTGGGTGAAAAAGTTGCCCCTCAGGTTCTTATTCAATCTCTCCCAGACCTGGGGAAAGACTGTGCTCATTCACCCTATCTATGCCCCTCATGATTTTATACACCTCTAGAAGATCACTCCTCATTCTCGTACGCTCCACAGAGTGAAGTCCCAACCTGCTCAACCTCTCTCCATAACTCAGTCCCTTGAGTCTCAGCAACGTCTTCACAAATCTCCTCTGCACTCTTTCTAGCTTAATGGCATATTTCCTATAGCAGGATGACCAAAACTGAACACAATATTCCAAATGCGCCCTCACGAATATCTTGTACAACTGCACCATAACATCCCAATTTCTATACTCAATGCCTGACTGTCAAACTCTAGCAGGCCAAAAGTCTACCTGCAATGCCACTTACAGGGAACCATGCACTTGTGCTCCTCGATTCCTCTGTTCTACAACACTTCCCAGGGCCCTACCATTCTATGTTTGGACGAAGTTTGTAATAAGATCTGAAACTGAGTGGCGCAATGCCTCTTATAATTACTAGCTTTCTAGCTTATCATTTATCTTTCTGAATAACTGTGGAGGGGTCCTTTAATTATTTGCATCTCATCTGCATTTTAACACACATAAAACTAATTATTTTGTTACTTACATTGTATTTGTTTTTAAATGCAGTGCCTACCACCAATCTGTTGTCTACAGAGAAGGGTTGGTGTTTGGAGTAAACTGCTGTTTGAGGGGAATTAATTAAGGTAATCAACTGAGGGCTCAAAGCAGATTAGATCAAGATGGAGTAGATGACAGGTAGAAGTGAATGCATTTCAGATTCTGAAAATAACCCAAAATATTTTTAAACATATCAGTATAACAAAATATGTAATACATATAATAAAAAAAAGGTACCTTTCAAGAAAAAATGTTCTACTAGGAGTTGAGCTCGTGCTGCATGCAAACCCAAGGTAATTATTATCCGCCCGTTTTCACATCCACAAACAAGTTTTTCTAGATTTGGAATATAAACACTGGCTGTAATCAAACCAGCCTGAATTCCATTCACATGTACACCCAACTGGTCCGTTATTTCTTCTGTTGTGGTCTTGTGCTGTTCAAATGCTCCTTGAAGGCTCAATGTTCCAACCATCTTAATCTCTGAAAGTAGTACATATAATCAGAGCAAATAAAAGATCTTCAGCCACCTAGACTCCAAAACAGCAACTCTGTCTTCTCCTTTTAGGTTTGTCCTTATACAACTGTGACATGTCTAAGTGGCAACGACAAGTCATGAGTGTACTCAGCTGCCTTCAACAAGTCTCAATATTACACAGAAAAAACTTATCCGCAAGCTTAAAAGCTGAGTTATGCAGCTAGAGTTAACAGTGCAGCCTAAAGGCTGTGCTAGAATTGTACATGCAAAGGCTAATGACCATTTTGGTTGCTTGTCCAACTGCATCAAGTTCAGTTGCGACCACTGCCTTGTCATAGAGCTGGGCTCAGAAGATTGACCACATGTGAGGAGAACAGGACCTAGCAATGTTCTGGGGGACTGCAGATGTAAGGATCTGGGGAAGGGTGTGGGAGGGTGAGGAGGGATGTCCAGGTTCATGATGATGATGGACTGGGAGGCAGGTGGGTGGAGGTTGGTTGGGACTGGGTATGGAGGAATGATTAGAGGCCAGGAAACGTGGTGGGAAGGATTGTAGGGTTGGAGTGATACTGGAGATCGGAGCATGATGCAAGGTTGGTTTAAGGCAGGGGAAGGAACAGTGGGCAAGGATTTAAGTGAGGATTATACTTACCTAGCAGCTGTCCTCCAGCTTGATACAGCAGGAATCAGATCAGGTTGCTGAGGAGCTTAGTTCAAGTTAAAAGACATGCCCTGGATAACAAAAGGATTGCCTGGGAATTCATGTCATCCCATGTGCCCTGACACAGAGATCAGGTGGGCTTGCCAAGTGACTCATAACAGGAAGACCCCAGTCCAATTTTCCAAGAGCACAAAACAACCCAAAAATATTCAATAGCATGCCTCACCTACAGAAAAATCAATTTTCAATTGCATACAATGAAAAATAATTATTAAACTATTGTATTTCCAGGCGGTAACACCTAATGAGCAGTGGAAAGTGAATACATTTTTACTGCTCTTCTTCTGAAGCTGCCATTTCATTCATTAATGGACATAACAAGTCCACAGTTAGATGCCCTAACAAAATGGTGAAAGAAGATCAATTAAAGAAAAGAATACAGCAAACTTCACTTTTACCTTGCGGGGAGCCATCACGTTTGGCCATCGGAACATCAGGAATATGCCACATGGAAATTTTTCCTGATGCTTCACCACAGAAGAGAATCTTATGAAAAGGCTCCTTACGCTCATTGATGAAAATCAGAATTGCCTGAAGAAACTAAAAAGGTAGAATGTGGGGAAAAATAATTCCTTTTAATTCCATTTTCCAACACTAATTTTGCCAACTTCTTCAAAGTGAAAGTTGATCTTTTCTGTCTAATTTTGAAATGTATCAACCATTTCAAACTTAAATAAGACAGAACTGCTGTTAATACTCAGCATGTCAGGCAGTAGCTGTAGAGAGAGAGAAAAAAACGAAGATAACCCTTCAGGTCAATGACTGTTCGTGAAAACTGATCAAAGTTTTGATGAGAGGTCGTCAATCTGAAATATTGGCTTTTTTCTCTTACCACAGCTTTTGTCTGAATATTTCCAGTAAATTTCCTTTACTTCAGATTTTCAACATCAATAGTATTTTGCTTTTGAACCTTGCCTGCAATTTCATGTTTAGCTGGAGTTCTGCATAAACTGAACCCATAAAATCCCACTGTTCTGTCTTTCAGTTCATCAGATGTTGAACATATCAAAACCCGCAGCAATTATCAGTTCACAGGTTTGAGGAGAAAAAAATGAACAGACACTCCACATGAAGACATTTCAATCAACCTGCTCTCTCTCCCATCTGGTCTACTCGCTTTTTTTTGTTCAAAGAATAATTTTTAATAGAATTATAAATCCTTTCTTCATCTCCTGTACACTCAGTTTGGACTTGGAACCCAACACAGAAAGAAAGTACTGTTTGACCTGTTGTAAACTGCCTTATTAGGATTGTTTGCTCAGCCATTTTAACCCAGTTTAACCAAATGAAGAATGATCTTCACTTCCATTGTGCCACATCAGAAATGTTTGTTTTGTGTTAACTAATTTATACATTTGCACAGTTTTCCACTGGCCTCATGATCCGAGGCAAACCAGTGGGATAATTGTCATGATATTGTATTACTATATCAGAGAAAAGCATGTTAAAAACATATAGTTCTGCAGATTGATCATGCAAAAAAGGTAAATTGTCACTGCTCCCAGTTCCATTTATATAGTTAAGACTATATTAGCCAATGTTGTAAACTCATAAACACTCATACAACCTAACAACCCAATATAGCATGAGTAAAAGATAGATAATACTGGAAGATTTGTGGCTAGGTGGCAGCCCACTTTAAGTAGTGAGTTAATGAAACAGAAGATGGTAAGGATGCAGGGTCTGTGTTTGAGATACTCCCATATGGTGAGGTTTTAATCTTTGCCAGGTGCTTGAAAGCAACAGTGCTCAGAGGGAAAGGGGTAAATTCACAAATGAACTCCAGCCAAGATCTTCTGCTGTACCTCCTAATTACTGTTTTAAGTGTATTCCTAGAGGCTCAGCAAATTCCAACATTTTTAATTGCATCCAAGTGCCAAAATCAGGATTGTGCATGGGAAAGATGCCAAGCTCTATTCTATCTAACAAAAGGAAGTCAAAGATCTCTCCCACATGTCAAAAGAGGTGGTTTTTTCTGGCTAGGAGGCTTAAGTGTGCAAATCCTCTGTAAGAACTGGTGCTTTTTCTTTTAAAATCATAAGGTGAAATCATTCAAACAAGGAACACCTGTATTAAAAAATATTCTGCTTGTTGTTTATTTCAGTAGAAATGTTAAGATGAAAGAGATGCATCAGACACAACTAAACTGCCATTGCACTGTATCTTAACATAAAGATGAGTCTTAGTGATGAAATTCTACAAATATGTAAACAAAATTATCTGTAATTTCACCATTCATATTGTAGGATTTGGTCATGATGGATATCAGTATAAATACGTCTGTAAAAATGTGTTTAGACTGTTCTATTGTGATTTGGGAATGTGGCTCTTATCAATATTCAAATGATCTTTTAATTGACTGAGCTGTGCTCTTAAGGTTTATGTCATCTGAACCCTAAATTTATTGTGGCGTCTTTGATATGTTTGGTCTCCATTACTGTACATATTACAATGGTTACTGCATTTGGCTACACTCCATTCTCATCATACTATAAAAATGTCTCTATAAAATACTTCCTCACCCAATTAATTCCATACAGAATTTTACAGATAAGCACTCATACAACATAACAATCCAATACAGCATGAGTAAAAGATAGATGATACTGGAAGATTTGTGGCTAGATGGCAGCCCACTTTAAGTAGTGAGTTAATGAAACAGAAGATGGTAAGGATGCAGGGTTTGTGTTTGAGATACTCCCATATGGTGAGGTTTTAATCTTTGCCAGGTGCTTGAAAGCAACAGTGCCCAGAGGGAAAGGGGTAAATTCACAAATGGACTCTAGCCAAGAATACAGAATTTTACAGAAAGCTCTATTTATAAGAGAGGAGTACATTTGCTGTCAATAGTGGAAGCTCATCATCATTCTGACTTAGCAGTCAGATTCTACAGAAATAAACACTTCAGATATTTTTAGTCTATAAAAAATCAAAATATTTAATAAAACCTGCACTGCTTCAGTGGGGCTACCTAATGGTTTGATAGCCATTTTTTCTTACAGCGAGATGGAACTAGCAGATTGGAGTAATACTGTTGGCTCTGCATCAGGTAACAAGAGTGGAGCTCCTCATATTACAACTTGCATAAATGGACAGAGCACCATGTACAAAAGTTGAGTCTACAAAGCATTTAACCTTAAGCCAGCTCACCAGTTTAAAAAGAATAGCTGAGAATTTGTCATCATACATGTGTCTTTCTACTATCCCATGAAGGAGGGCCTGGGTCTGTTTTAGAGGAAGACCCCAGACGGTCATAGTTGAACACGAGCCCCAAGTTGTTGTGCGTCATAGAACACTTTTCCACCAGGATTTCCTGCCATTGCAGAGATTGAAGGTCATGGAGCAAGTGAGTTTGGGAGAGAAGTGGGGTGAGCAGGCAGGTCGGATTGAGGATCTGAGGGAGAAGATCCATGAGGGGAGGAGCTTTCCAGACTGGAGAGAGCACAGCACAGATGGAAGCGGCACTGCAAGTAGGAGGCAGGCAGACACAGATTTCACTTTTAGTTATTCAATTTTTGGGCTCTAGATGGTGGTGATGGGCCACCTTCTTATACCGCTGAAGTCCTGATTAAGATACAGAAATTAGACCCAATGCCAATAAATAAACACAAAGATACTTCAAGGTCAACTTAGTGTGCAACACGATGAACCTATATACTGTACATTCTGCCCTTGTCCTTCCTAGTGGTAGAGGATGCAAGATTGGGAAGTATTTTTGGAGTAGCCCAGGCGAGTAATTCTAGTACCTTTTGTGGATGGTACACACTGCAGCCACTAATGGAGGTAATAAATGTTTAGGGTAATGGATGGGACCAATCAATCAGCTGCTTTTTCACAATCATAGAGTTATAGGTCACACAAGAACAGAAACAGGCTCTTCCTCTCACCATGTCCATACTGACCAAGTACCCATTTCTCTTAATCTCATTTACCTGTACTTAGTCCATAACCTTCTTTGCCGTGGCAATTTAAGTGCTCATCCAGATACTTTTTAAATGTTGTAAAAATATCTGCCTCTTTCTCAGGCAGTGCATTCCAGAAATGGTGTCCTAGTTGGTGTCAAGCTTCTTAAATGTTGTTGGAAATGTACTCTTCAAGGCAAGTGAAGAGTATTCCAACACACTCCTAGCTTGTTTCAGGTGGTGAGTTACTTCACACAGGATTCCCAGTCTAGGACCTGCTCCTTAGTCACAGCAATTTTATGGCTGGGTCCTTTGAGTTTCGAATCAATGGTAGCCCTAGGATATCGATGATAAGAGATGTGATGGCATTGCCACTAAACATCAAGGATAAAAGGAAAGACTCTCTCATGTTGGAGGTGGTCACTGGCTGACCCTATTATGGCACAAATGTTACTTGCCACTTATCAGTCAGTCCATGCCTGAATGTTGTCTAGATCTTGCTGCATGCAGCCATGGACAGCTTCCCTTCTGAGGAGTTGCAAATGAAACTGAATATCCCCACTTCTGATCTTATGCTGGAAGAAAGGTCATGAAGCACCTGGAGATGGATGGGCCTCAGACTCTGCTTGGAGGAGTTCCTGCAGTGATACCTTGTGACTGGGATAATTTAGCATGATTGTAGTGCTGCACAACAGGATGCTTTGGTGTTAGACATTGAAATGCCCCATCCAGATATATTCCGTGCCTTTGCATCTTTCAGTGCACCTTCCACATATTCTTCAACAAGGAGGAACACTGAGCCATCAGCTCAGGGAGGACAGTAGGTAGCAGTCCAGAGGAAGTTTCATTGCCCATGTTTGACCTGATGCCATGGGATCTGGACTTAATGCTGAAGACTCCCAGAGCTACTGCCTCCCACCTGTATACCAATGTATTACTACTTCTGGTGGCTTGTCCTACCAGTGGAATAGAAGGTACCCAGGGATTGTGGAGGGTGAGTCTGGCACATTCTCTGTACAGAGAGACGCCCACATCAGGGTCAAGTCTCTGAATTTCAGCAACAGTCTCCAGATGTTTGTGTGGGGGACTTGAATGAATTGGTGCTAACGTCAATGTCAGGTGGTCCATCTGTTTTTTTCTCCTTTCACTGTTTCAATGTGGTAGTATAACTGAGTGCAGAGGTGATCTACCGTATTGGTGGGTCAGAAGTCACATATAGGCCAGACCAAGTAGGAATAGCAGATTTTCTCCGCTGAAGTGCATTAGTGAATTGTGGGATTTTATGGCAATCTAGTGGTTGTCGTGACTAATACGTTGTGGGTTTTGTTGTATTCCATATTATTAACTAAATTTAAGTTCCATAGATGCCATAATAGGATTTGAACTCTAGTCTCAGGATTGTTTGTCCTGGCCTCTGGATTACTCCTCCGAAAATTTACCTGCTACACCATGAATGTTCCTTCAGTTGGGGAATTGGTGGTGGGGTTTTACAAATGTGTTGATGCAGTTATTACTTATACTGTACGTAGCAATTTTGAGGCATATTTTAAAAGATATAAATGAAAGCTGCATGAAATATTAAACTTTCTACTGAGAAATATGCATTACCTTATTGCTAATATCACTTGACGTGTAGCAAAGCAGACGAGGTGTAACAGTCTCACTTAATGAGTGTTCACGAGAGATAAAGATGCCAGTTCTGAACAAACTGCTATAAAGACATTGAAAAAGTTTTGTGATCAAGTGTTGTGAACTGGATTTGTAACAAAATGTAAACAAAGCTAAACAGGTTAGTAACTTTTATGAAAGAAAGGCAAACAAATTGAAGATACAGTCAGCATTATTAATATTATTGTATATACTTAAGTTCTGCATTCTACTGTTTTATATTCTATTTAAAATTCAATTCTCCACTCACTTAAAATCACCAAATGATTGTAAAATTCTCTTTTGTGAAGGGAAGATCCTGCCTGACCAACCTATTGGAGTTTTTTGAAGAAATCACAGATAGGGTGGATAAGAGAGAGACGGTAGATGTTGTGTATTTAGACTTTCAAAAGGCCTTTGACAAGGTGCCGTATAAGAGACTGATTAATAAGATGAGAGGTCATGGAACTACAGGTAGGATAACAGAATGGGTGGAGCATTGGCTGGTTGGCAGGAAGCAAAGGGTGGGAATAAAAGGATCTTGTTCTGGTTGGCTACCAGTTACTAGTGGTGTTCCACAGGGGTCAGTGTTGGGGCTGCTTCTTTCTACCTTATACATTAACGATTTGGATGATGGAGTAAATGGTTTTGTGGTCAAGTTTGCGGATGACACCAAGATAGGTGGAGGAGTAGAGAGTATTGAGGAGACAGGAAGGTTGCAGAGAGACCTAGATAGTTTAGGAGAATGGGCAAGGAAATGGCAGATGAGATTCAATGTTGAGAAATGTGCAGTTGTGCACTTTGGAAACAGAAATAAATGGGCAGATTATTATCTAGAAGGAGAGAAAATTCAAAGTACAGAAGTATAAAGGGACTTGGGGGTACTCGTGCAGGATACCCTAAAGGTTAACCACCAGGTCGGATCGGTGGTAAAGAAAGCAAATGCTATGTTGGCATTCATTTCTAGAGGTATAGTGTATAAAAGTAAGGAAGTGTTGATGAGGCTCTATGGGG
Organism: Pristis pectinata; assembly: GCF_009764475.1. Lineage (NCBI taxonomy): Eukaryota > Metazoa > Chordata > Chondrichthyes > Rhinopristiformes > Pristidae > Pristis > Pristis pectinata. Next base: position 15,713,594 of record NC_067432.1, read on the forward strand.
CACTAGTGAGGCCTTATTTGGAATACTGTGCACAGTTTTGGGCCCCATATCTAAGGAAAGATGTGCTGATGTTGGAGGGGGTTCAGAGGAGATTTACGAGGATAATTCCCGGAATGAAAGGGCTTACCTATGATGAGCGTTTGTTGGCTCTTGGACTGTACTCACTGGAGTACAGAAGAATGAGAGGGGACCTCATAGAGACATTTAAAATGTTGAAAGGAGTGGACAGAGTAGATGTGGTCAAGCTGTTTCCCTTGGTGGGTGAGTCCAGGACCAGAGGGCACAATCTTAGAATTAGAGGGTACCAGTTTAAAACAGAGATGAGGAGAAATTTCTTTAGCCAGAAGGTGGTGAATTTGTGGAATTCCTTGTCACGTACAGCAGTGGAGGCCAGATCATTGGAGGCGTTTAAGGAAGAGTTAGATAGATATCGAAATAGTCAGGGTATCAAGGGATATGGGGATAAGGCCGGAAATTGGGGTTAGGTTTTTTTTTGCCCCCCCCCTCCCAATTTCTCATTTCTTTTTCTTTTTCCTTTTCTTTGGAGCAGACTCGATGGGCCGAATGGCCTACTTCTGCTCCCTTGTCTTGTGATCTTGTGATCTTGTGAAATGGCAAATAAAGGATTCTCAGAAAAAAACAATCCACATATCTGACACCACTTTTGCACAGCACAAAATGCTAACACCCCCATGTTAATATCATAAAATTAATTTTCAGTAACTCAAACTGCACATATTTAAATTATTACTTTGCCCTCCTGAATGTTCCATTATTTTACATAGAGCATCGTAAGCATTTTCTCATGTTAATAAAACAAACAGATTTTATTTCTTAAGATAATCTTCATAACTGTGCCAGGAAGTTCTGGCCAATTATTCCTCGTCTTCAGACACCCACTGTGTGAGACAAGGCCCACAGCTGCCAAGTTCCTGACAAATGTCCCACTCTGTAAAGGCTTTGTCTGTGCTGGTCTTTTTATCATTTGTGACATGCTGTGATTTTCGTTGTGAACGAAGTGTTTGATGCTCAGTCCATACCTGAACTTCTCACGGGGTTTTCCCACCTGAGCCCACCTGTCAGGCAGCTGGTAAATATAGCTCTGGCCATTCTCAGTCCAGACAATTATCTTGTTCGCAGCTAAAACTTCGCCACCTGCCCAGTGATGACCATCTTTGCTGTTCACAAAGCTCAGCAATGAAAAGTCACAATAATCAAAAACCTAAAGGAGAATAATGAGAAAATAAGATGTCTGTAAGAGAAACAAAAAACAGCATTATACAGAACAACCTGCATTTGTATTGCATTTCTTATTAGTGTTGAATTTCTCAAGATGATTCATACCAGCATTTTTGGAAACGTATTGATAATGAGCCAAAACAGATGAGGTAGGTTATAAGTGCTCTCTAAAAGGAGGGAGGGGTGGAAACACGGAAAAGAATTTTGGAACTTAGGCTCCAGGCGATTAAGCATTCAGCTAGCACTGTCAAACTGAAGGAAGTGGGGACAAGATATTCCACTTCAAGTAAAGCGGGGGAACTTGGAGTGTTTGGGGCTGGAGTAGACAACAGAGAAAAGGAGGTGTGAGATCATGGAAGGATTGAAACAAGGGGATGGGAAGCTTAGATCCAAGATGTTAGTACAATTTAATTTGGATTAGATACCATTGCTTTCCTTACCCACCAGATGTATCAATTAATTTAATAGCAGGTTGACAGATAATTAACCTAATTTTAATCAACTGCCAAGCAGAATTAATTATCCCAATAACTACTTTTCAGGAATCGTTTGGAATTAAAAGACAAATAAGAGTTTATACATCGTGTCTCTTCAATTCTCAAAAAAATTTTTCATCCGCACATGCCACACTAAGTACAGTTACTTATGTTACATGGCCATATTTGGCTCCCTACAAACTACATCAAGCAGAACAATGATGATGGTCAAGTTAATCTGGTGAAGCTGATATTGATTGTTACTTGGATACCTGAAATCTCTACTGTTCATTGCATGAAGTCAGGAGATCTTCATCATCATTTGTTACAACTGGACGAGGCTTCAGTTTATCATCTGATTCAACTGATAGTTACTTTCTTAACGTAGTGTTTTCTTAACATTCCAGTGCAATGCCACCTAGTATAATGTGGTCTAATTCTGGAATGGGCTTGAGCCCATAACCTTCTGCTGCATTGGCCAGCTAACAATATTGTTCATTATACTTCATGGCATTTCCAGTAAGATGTTACCAAGTTACTTCAGCCTGACAAAAAACATACCTTCCAGCAATCAGAGCAAACTACCAACAGTAAGCGTTCTGTGTACGTGCAAAAGCAGACAGCTTGACAATTGAAACATTGAAGTGACTTGGACTCTGCTTCATAAACATTCTCTCTGGCCTGGAAAATACAGAAGAGTTATTAGAACAGGCAAAGGGCTGCCTGCACTGTGATAGAAAGATGAATTTCTGTAGTTTTGGGGCCATTTCTTGCAATGAACTGACCTGGACTCCATTGACTGATGATGACAAGTCCCACACCTTGAGCTCTCCTGTCACTGAGATGCCAACCAGCGAATCCTCTGCAAAATATAGAAATGCTTATAAGTAACAAAAAGACTAATGGCTCTCAACAAAGATGTTAGTCTAAAAGTGTAATTGTTTTCATGTTATTTCAACAGGCACATTTAAAAAATTAAATTAACAAGATTTAGGAAGTTACAAACCACCATTTATTTATTCACTGCACACACTCAAAATATGGTGTTGGGAATCACAGAAAATCCACCAGCGGCAATCAGATGTACTAAATATGTAGTACCATGTGCGTGCTGGCCTCCACTTCGAAATTTTGCTCCAGTGACTTAAATGTAACCATTTCTTGGAAGTGGAGTACAGTTCACATATGCTACTGTTCACGTTGATGAATGAATTTCCACCTCTGTTACAGAATCGCACAGCACAATGGAAGCTTTTCAGCACCGTGTGCCTGTTTAAAGAGTTGTACAGTTATTTTTGCTCTTCTTCTCTCACCTCATGACCTCATAAATTTTATTCTTTTCAGGTATGTATCTAATTACCTTTTGAAAATTGTTACTGAATTTGTTTCCATTGCCCTTTTCAGACAATGCATTTCTGATCATTAAAAAAAACTTCATATCCCCCTTGGTTGTGTTTGCCAGCTACCTTGAATCTGTGATGTCTGATCTTCCTGCAGCATTAAGAATGGAAGGAATGAACAATAACCCAGGAATGCAAAGTGTTCGAAGGCTTACACAGATAGGGAGGGCAGGTGGGGGAGGAGGTCAATTACCCCATTAAAATCCCTCCTGGTTATGAATTGCTTATTTCAGAAGATGGTTAGTGACAGTGAATGGAATCTGGAATGCTCGTTGCATTCCAGATAATCTTTGAACAGCAATCAGTTTCAGCAATGAAGAGCTGGGCCAGATGACATTGAATATGGTCTTGCCAAATCTGGTGATGGGTTCAACCACTTTCTGCTATAGATATTCCAACCTGCGGTCCTTGGACAGAAAGAAGCAGAGACAAGGGGTAGTGAGGATCCTGGGAAGCTTCCACTTTGGACTTAGTTTGCAATATGTCAAAGGCCATAAGACATAGGAGTAGAATTAGGCCAATCAGCCCACCGAGTCTGCTCCACCATTCAATCATGGCTGATTTTCTAAAAAGGGGTGATTCTCTGAATTGGAATTCTGATCATTTTTTGGATTTCACCGATATTTGATTGCATTTCTAACCCTGTTGTAAGATGCCTTCGGTACACAGTTGCAATGGAGGAGTGGAAAGCCCTGGGTCTGCCCTGATCAAAGGATAGAGACACCATTAGTAAACCCCAAGGACGGCATCTGTTGTTACCTTGAATTCTCTGGGAGCGGACAATGCACATCGAGCTGATCCAATCTGGAGTTGTAGATGAAACAAGAGCATGGAGAAGCTCCAAGCTACGTGCATCAATGACCAAGATGTCCTGATACTGTCCACAGCAAAGCAACCAGCCATCACCTGACATCCGAAAGGAACGGTAGTAGTACTGGAGGATGATCATACCAAAACAGACATTAATAAACTATGCTGAGTCACAAAGTATTAATGTGCAATTTAGAATCATGGACTTTTATAACGAGAAGTGGGTATTTATAATTATTAGATTAATTAATATCCTAAATAGATCCTCATTATTTCTTTCACATCATATTTTACAATGGTGTATGTGGACACATTTAAAATAAACTAAAAACCGGTAAGGAATCCTCCAAGCTGTAGTCTCAGAATCAGTTACAGAATTATCAAATATTACAATACATCAGGAGGCCCATTGAGTCAACTCTGGTTTGTTCAAAGAGCAATCCAGTTGTCTCACTCCCATGTTTATGCAATATTTTCCCCAATGCCCTTTTGAACGATACCATTGAATCTGCTTCCACTGCCCTTTCGGACAGTGGATTCTGAATCTGAACCACACTGAATCTGAACCACATTTGGCATTGAAGTGTTTCTCCATACATCGTTTCAGGTTTAGTTGCTAGTAAACTTAAACTTGTGCACTGTGGTTATCAACACTTCATACTGGAATTTGGTTCTCTATATTTACTTATTCATATGCTTGAATACCTTTCTCCAAGCACTGTACAGTCTTTTTTCCCTAAAGAGAACTACATTCACTTCTCCGATCTATCCACCTGTCCATAATCTCATCCTTTTAACCATTCAAGTAAATATCTCTTCCATCTTCTCCAAAGCCTTCACATTCTTTCTGAAGAATGGTGCCTAGAACTGGTCAGAGAGGCATTTGTGCACATTTCATTGAGGGTGAGAGAAAAGGACATTGTAACTTACCTTACACGCAATGGGTTTGATGGGTAAATGGTCAATTATTACAGTCAATATTCTAACATGCATCAGTGAAGCATCTGAAGCAGCTATCAGAAATGTTGTTATTGGTATTGGTATTGGTTTATTATTGTCATTTGTACCAAGGTACAGTGAAAAACTTGTCTTACAAACCAATCGTACAGGTCAATTCATTACACAGTGCAGTTACATTGAGTTAGTACAGAGTGCATTGATGTAGTACAGGTAGAACAATAACAGTACAGAGTAAAGTGTCACAGCTACAGAGAAAGTGCGGTGCAATAAGGTGCGAGGTCACAACAAGGTAGATCATGAGGTCATAGTCCATCTCGTTGTATAAGGGAACTGTTCAATGGTCTTATCACAGTGGGGTAGAAGCTGTCCTTAAGTTTGGTGGTACGTGCCTTCAGGCTCCTGTATCTTCTACCCAATGGAAGAGGAGAGAAGAGAGAATGTCCCAGGTGGGTGGGGTCTTTGAATTTGCTGGCTGCTTCACCAAGACAACAAGAGGTAAAGACAGAGCCCAAGGAGGGGAGGCTGGTGTCCATAATGCGCTGGGCTGTGTCCACAACTCTCTGCAGTTTCTTGCGGTCCTGGGCAGAGCAGTTGCCGTACCAAGCCGTGATACATCCAGATAGGATGCTTTCTATGGTGCATCGGTAAAAGTTGGTGAGAGTCAAAGGGGACAAACCAAATTTCTTTAGCCTCCTGAGGAAGTAGAGGCGCTGGTGAGCTTTCTTGGCCATGGCTTCTATGTGATTTGACCAGGACAAGCTGTTTGATGTTCACTCTCAGGAACTTGAAGCTCTCAACCCTCTCAACCTCAGCATCACTGATGCAGACAGGTGCATGTACACCGCCCAGTTTCCTGAAGTCAATGATCAGCTCTTTTGTTTTGTTGACATTGAGGGAAAGGTTGTTGTCATGACACCATTCCACTAGCTCCCTATCTCCTTCCTGTACTCCGACTCATCGCTGTTTGAGATATGGCCTACAACGGTGGTGTCATCTGCAAACTTGTAGATGGAGTTAGAGTAGAATCTGGCCACACAGTCATGAGTGTATAGGGAGTAGAGGGCTGAGGATGCAGCCTTGCGGGGCACCAGTGTTGAGAATAATCGTGCCGGAGGTGCAAATGAATCCAAAGTTCTCACAGCCAAAGTTCTTCTCCCATTCAAGGTTTTCCACATGACAGTGACTTAGCCGTTCTCAGGAGCACTGTAGTTTCTCCTATCTCACAGCTCCAGTGATTGGATTTCAATCCTGACCTCTGTTACTGTTTGTATGGAGTTTTGTCCTCCTTGTGACTGTACGGGTTTCCTCCAGATGCTCTAGGTTCATTCCACATCCCAAAGAAACTTGAGTTGGTAGGCTAATTGACCATTGAAACTACCCCCAATGTGTGGGCTAGTGCTAGAATCTGGGATGAGTAGATGGGAATATTGGGAAAATAGGTTACAGGGAAAATTAGTGGGGAATAGGATTGGTTTGTGAGCTGGCAGTGACTCAATGGGCTGAATGGCCTCCTCTATGCCACAAGGAGATATGGAAATAGGTATTGGCAAATTGTACCTTGCAGAAACAAAATAGTTCAGCTTTCTAGTCTTAAATATTCCACAATGTGGTCCCAAGACTGCATCCAGCAGATGTTTCCTTCCCCAGATTGGTATTGTGCAATCAGATGCAGCTGCCGAAACTGATGCTCCTATGCGTGTTTACCACTCAAATTGGGATGAAGGCATCACTGGCAATCTAGCATTTATTTCCCACCTCTAAATTTGCTTACAAAGTTAGTGGTAAGGCCCTTCTTACAGCATTGCGGTGAGCGTGGATCCAGCGACAATGAAGACACGATAATTCATTTAACAGGGTCAGGATTATCTGTGAATTGAAAAGCAACAGGAAGGGGGAGGTGCTCCAATATGACCAGTGCTCTCCTTCTAGAGGTTGCAGGCTTAGATCGTACTGCCGAAGAAGAATTGGTGAATGACTGCAACGAATTTTGTAGGTGGTAGACGTGGCAGCCATGATAGATGTGATGGAGTGAATGAATATTTGCTATGGTACATATGGTGCCCGTCAAGTTGCTGCTTTGTTCTGGATAGCATTGTGTTTATTACATCATCCAGGCAAGTGGAGACTATTTCACTATTCATATGAAGTGTTGCCTTGTAGATGGTGGAGAGGTCCAAGCGAGTCTTGAGGTAAATTATTCATTGCCTCAGACCTCTCTTGTAATCCCCAGTATTTACGCAGCTGGTTTAGTTAAGGTTCTGGTCAATGGTGATGCCCAGATCGTTATGATGAGAGATTCAACAATGGTAATGCTGTTGAGGGGAGGTCATTGGACTTGCTGGGGATGATCACAGACGGGCATTTACCCAGTATAAATGTTATTTATCAGCCTATGTGCCATGCAGCACAGTCTAATGAGCTACAAATGGAATAGAATGCTGTGTGATCATCAGCAAACATTTTCAGTTCTGACCTTATGATGAAAGAAAAGTCATTCATGAAGCAGTTGGAGATGGTTGGGTCCAGGACACTGTCCTGTACTGAGGTCCTGGGCCTGAGATGATTGGCTTCAACAACCACAAAAACATCTCTTTGTGCAAGGTATGGCTCTGGTTAGAGCAGTTCTCCTCCATTGACTTCAAATTTTGCAATAGTGCTCAAGTCAAATGAAACCTTGAGATTAAGGCCTGTCACTCTCAGCTCATCCCTGAAGTTCATTAGGTATGTTTGAACCACGAGGTCTGGGGCTGACAGGTACTGTAGGGCACTGCTGATTCGGTTACTGGTGAGTAAGTGCCATCTAACAACACTGTTGATAACATTTTCCATTACGTTGTTGATGACTGAGAGCAGATTAATGGGGTGGTAATTAATGGATTGGATTTGCCCAGCTGTTTGTGGACAGGTAATCTGGGTAATCTTCCACTGTTTGGCTGACGTCAGTAGAGCAATGCAGCTCAGCTCAGCTAGTGGAGCACTATAACCAGGAACCATGACCCTGGTCACATCTAGTGCACACAGTCATTTCTTGATGTGTCATGAAGTGACTTTAATTAGGTGAAAAATGGCTTCTTTGAAAGTGGGGACTTCAGAAGGAGCCTGTGATGGATGATACAGTCGGGAAGTCTGGCTGAAAATGTAACCTGCCTTTGGTTTTCACTCTCGTGTTTTGGCCTGCACCATCACCGAGTATTCATGAAGACTCCACCTCCCATTGTTTATTTGTCAACCACCAATCATGACTGGATGTGGCAGGAGCGAAGATCTTTGACCTGATCTGTTCACTGTGGAATTGCTTAGCTCTGTCTGAAGAATGCTGCTCTACAGTGGCATTTCAAATGAAACTCAACATTGGTTGAGTGCGACATTATAAATTGTGAACTTCCGGAATTACATCAAACCTTAATCTTTGGCCATATATAGTAAACTAGCTCTGTGTTTATAAGAAACAAGAAAAATAACTATAGGTTATGTAGATACTCCCAAATTAAACTGGACATCAATGTCAGTTTCAGACCTTTACAGTGATCTGGTGTTCTTTCTAAGCTCACCATGCTTTCACAGAATATTAAAACAAATGCTTTTCAAATCAGTAAAGTTAATACCAATCTTTCAAAAACTCTTTAAAAATCACAGACTTCAGTTCTGCACTTTCAAAATTCAATGCATGACAGCAACATATGTAAGTGGATTAGATGCAGAAGTGTCACATCAAATGTCGGAGTACTTACATAGATTGCAGTGTGAGTGAAGGGCAGTTTTGTATGTTCAATGCATTGGCCACTGGTGACGTTCCAAAGGCACATCTCCCTGAAAAGTGAACCTCATATTTTATTTTTTACAGCATTTCCAGTCAATCAACCAAAATCATTTTATAGCGTCAAGATTTTTTTAATACTGCAGTTAAAAGTGGACAAAGTATTTATTTTTTTTGTTATAAATTACTGGGCATGAAGGTGTTCTGGCCATTACTTAAAGGTGAGACATATCTGCTCCTTGCTGTCGAAGTAATTACATCCCGCAGCTCAGTTTGAAGCCTAGTAACTAACCTACATGCAGCCTGTAGCAAATTGCAGGTAAACCAGCAATATGGGTTGTCAGTGATTTAGATTGTTCATCATTTGTATGAGTCACATCCAATTAACAAATGCTGCCTTTCATCCAAATTAAACCTGATATTCTTGAAAGCACCATGCATCCTAGAGACTTTCAGTTTTATTTATCTTTCAGCTGTCTGGTTGCCAGGTTTAGGTTTTCCTATCCTTCTTTAAAAACACACTGCCACCCCCTGGAAAATCTTTTACAGTGCATGTATTTCTTTAAACGAGAAAGCTTGCATTGTCTTCTTCATGTTGTAAAAGCAATAATATACGGTCAAAAAATAAGATGGAATCTGTGTTCTAAACCAGGTCATGATACACCAGTTTACTCTTAGGTAGTGGGAGGCATAATATTTGAATAGAACAAGCCCCATTGATGATCCAGTGAATTTTTATTTTCTCCTTCATTTTAATAATCATCTGAAGTTGTATTGCAAAATTTAACATTTGGAAATATTTTCATGCCACAAGCAAATGACATTGTTAGTGGGCACCAAGCTATCTTGCAGTTCTTTCCCTATCCCTCTTCCCCTCCAGTTGATATTCTACCCTGTTAAATGTCATTCCTTCCTCTCAATGTTGTGGGTGATAAAAGAATTGCCAATGATAGAATCGATCTCCAATCAAATCAATGGTACCACATCCACATGGAATAAAAGGGAAAGATCAGGTGGAGACACCTGGGGCACACAAGAATAAAGCTGGTGGAAAAGGGAAACTGTGAGAAGCTGAGACTGTTGCATCTTCAATGAGTTGACTCGTGAGATTCAATGATGAATTAGCCACTGTAAGTTGCCCCAGTACATATAGGTGGCAGAAGAATCATGAGGAGGTGGGAAGGGAGGGGTTGGTGATGGGCATGTCAGAGAAAATAGGTTGCAGGGAAATTCATGGGGGAATGGGACTGGTGGGAATGCTCTGAGAGCTGACATTGATTAGATGGATCAAATGGTCAGCTCTCATAGAGTAATACAGCAATACAGCATGGATACAGGCCCTTCGGCCCAATCAGTCCATGTTGACCATAGTGCCCACCATGCCAGTCCCAATTTCCTGCATTCAGCCCATATCCCCTGAGTCATGCCCCTCCATGTACCTATCCAAGTACTTCTTGAATGATACTATTATAGCTGCTTGAACCACTTCCTCTGGCAGCTCATTCCATATACTCACCACCCTCTGTGTTAAAAAGTTGCCTCTCAGATCCCTTTTATATCTTTCCCCTCTCACCCTAAACCTTTGCCCTCTAGTTTTGGACTCCCCTACCCTGGGAAAAAGACTGTTACCATCCACCTTATCTATACCTCTCATAATTTGAATCATTTTTCATGTTGTAAGAAAATAAAAAAACAAAGAAAATTTAATGGGTAGAAATGTATCTTTGGTTATTATAGGAGAATGAGAGCTAATGGTACTGACTCCATTCTATCCACCTCCCAATATTTGGTTTCGTTTAGAGAACAGGATTCAACTTGGTGACTCCGAGATGAACTTTAGGCCACGCCACCAGAACATTGCTGAGCCACCCATAACCACTTCCAAACATCACTCAATTCCTCCCCTGCCACAGCTCATCTACAACAGAAACCCTCACCAAACTTTGTTATCTCTGGGCTTGACTATTTCAACCCACTTCTGACCAGCCACCCTCTTCCTGATGAAAGGTCAGTGAGATGAAACATCCCCTCTCATGACTGCTGCCTGTCCTGCTGAGCATTGCTAGTGTTTTCTGCTTTTATTTCAGATGTCCAGCATCTGCAGCTTTTTTTTTTGACTTTCACTACCTTATTCTACCCTCTGTAAAAAGCACTAAATAAATATAAGTTGTTATTAAGACTAGATCCACTGGGTAACCTTTTGCTGATGTGACATGATATTCCAGTGCCATAAAATCCACTTGCTTAATGAAGCTTAAACTTTAATTAGAGAATGTTCGGCTGATCATCGGTGAGGGCAGGCTCTGTGAAACGTGGTCAATTGCTTGCTTACATTCCTGAAAGTGATCAAAGCTCATATTCATTCTCCATGTGTTACTGATAATTGAAAGAAAAATTAGCGAAAACTTTCCAAACTGGACCATCTTAAGAAGTAATTGCAGCTGACTTCATTGTTTTAGTTGGTCATGATGTATTACCTTACTGAAGGCCTGTTCCCTTATTGTGCCACTGATCTATTATTTAACTCTTGCTTCCTTCATTTACTTACTGAAACAAAAACAAGAAAAGCTGGAAATACTCAGCTGGTCAAGTGGTATATGCGGAGAAAGAAACAGAGTTAATATTTCAGGTCAAAATGCTTCAAATTAAAGGTTATTGGCCTGAAAAATTCACTCTCTTTCCACTATAGAGGCTGCCTGACCTGAATTTATCCAGCACTTGCTATTTGTAGTCATAAGGTCATAGAGAGATACAGCACAGAAACAGGCCCTTCTGCCCATCAAGTCTACACCAACCATTTACACTAATCCTGCATTAATCCCACTTTTTTTATTCTCCCCACATTCTCATCAACTCCCTCCCAATTCTACCAGTCACTGGTGCCAATTTGCTGTGACCAATTAGCCTACCAAACCGCATGTCTTTGGAATGTGGGAAGAGACCAGAGCACCTGGAGGAAACTAGCATGGTCATAGGAAGAATGTGCAAACTCCAGACAGACAGCACCCGAGGTTAGGATTGAACCCATATCGCTGGCACTGTGAGGCAGCAACTCTACTGGCTGTGCTGCTGTGCCACTGTGCCGCCCACAATTTTAATTTCAGATTTCCAGCAGCAACAGTATTTTCATTTGGATTCTTCATAATTCCAGATTCAAAATATATGGACGTTATCAATAATCAATAATTGCATTTACATTTCAATTCATTATGGAATCTCTAAGCAACATCTCAAAACTCCGAGAAATTTCTTTAAGACATTTTAATGATATTGAAGCAGTAATGCGGGTCTCCCTTACACAATTTTTAAAAGACAATTGCCAGGTTTTTCCAAGTGGTGTCATGCTGTGTTAGCTTCAACTATTGCAGTTCCAGATTTTTCCAAAGATCCACAATTCCACATTTTTCAGACTAGGGAGCTGATGCTGCAGAAAAATTTTGGACTATGCACCACTATTGATATAATTTAGCTCAGTTTTCTATTGGCATAAAGGTGCTAGCATTTATGAAAATCCCATAGAAAATTAGAACTTGAAGTCCTTAATGTGCATTAATGCACCAAGAAATGGTGTAGTGTTGTCTACTCTGGATTTTCATTTTCAGAATAGTTTAAGGGTTGCTGCTCCTGTGGTTGCTCTTTGAGAAATATTCAGGGGATTTATTTGATATTGGATGAAGTGTGATTAACGTGGCACCAGAAGCAACACACTTCAATAATCGCATAAATCAAGCAACTGCCAGTTCTTCCAGTGCTATTGATTTTCAGCCTAAACTACAGCGGAGTGAGGAGTGGCTTAAATATAGCAAAGTAGCTATTGCCTTTCTCAATAAGTGTTTCTACAGACTAACACCCAAGTCTCAGGAAATTATAGAGCAGTTAAAGCACTGTCATGAGGTCACTCATACCATAACTTCCTGGAACTGAACAGTAGAATGGTCAATGGTGTACCATTTCTCAGCCAATTCAAATGCATAAACTCATTCCTAAAAAGAACTGGTTTTACAACAGTATCTGGTCTCTCCATCTGCACCTTCAGGTTCATCAGTGTACCATCCTTCACCTCTACACAGAAGCTCCAGATCAGTAACCTGGACCCAAACCACTATTAGGAATCCATCAATGTATAATTGTAAATATTTTACATAATGTAAGTTTAAAATGCAAGATTGTGATTGGATCTTGAAGTCTAATCAAACCTCCCGAATAAATTAATGCTTCGCTCCTCCAGATATCTACATCCCCACATATGTGGTGACCCCAGATGCAAGCTTATAGCAGAGTCTGTGGCAGACTGGAGTGATGTGGTGTGGCTTCATGTTCGCAATAACCTCTTTTGTTGAGTTCTCAAACAGAGTTGACGTGCTTGCTAACAGGATAGGAAGGAAGTTCTTGGAAACAGAAGCCATCTAGGAGCATGAGAAAAGCTGGCCTCTTTTTGTCACATTTAGTGCACCATCAAAAGTATCTATATGAGGTGCTGCCTCAAGAAGGCAACATCTATCCAAGGTCCCTACCATCCGGGCCATGCCATCTTCACAAAGCTACCATCGGGCAGGAGGTACAGAAGCCTGAATTGCCACACCACCAGGTTCAAGAACAGCTACTTCCCTTCAACCATTCGGTTCTTGAACCAACCTGCACAACCCTAATCAGCAACATTATGACCACTTTGACAACTTGCACTGAAATTGGACTTTGATTTTTTTTTGTTTTAATTGTGCTCTTTCTTGTATAATTTTGTATAATTTATGTTTAAGTTATGTTTCTCTTGTGAATGTTGTGTCTCTAATGCTATGTGCTTGTGATGCTGCTGCAAGTAAGTTTTTCATTGCACCTCACATACATGTACTTGTGCAAATAACACTAAACTCGACTTTGACTTTGATCTTCTGCAATGCATGGACTCCTCATGCAGTGCTCAATGAATCCATTTAGTCAGGAAGACTCACCCATTTTCAGCTGCACTGACGATGTATGGTTGTTTCTCACTTGCTTTACCAAGGGAAGTAATTGAAGCAGTGTGACCAAACAGCAAGATCCGAGGTAAAATCTAATGAAATAAAAAAAGTGCTCATACATGCATGTGAAACAAACTTGATTTTTCTTTTTAACATATGTGACTAGAAATCAGAGTTCACTCTTTTTGGTGTGCTAAACAGATCATGAGTAAAGTGCCAGCATCCAAATGGGTAATCTACAAAGTATCAGAAAATTGGCAAAAAGACACAGTTGAAAGGTCTTGAGGATGGTTTTTAATCTTGAATAATGCATTAAAACTTTACCTGCATAAAGCATGTCAGAGCCTTAAAGAACCTCTCTCCACAGTAACTGCTTGAAGGTGAGAGAAAACATGGGGGAGGAGAACATAGGCCTCAGGTATCTGGCCACCACCCCACCTCATCCCACAATGCACACAGATCAAGTCCCATAGCACTGCAAGACATGGGCACATCACACTGATGGAGATGGCATTATGTATCTGTGTAGTGAATAATGTACAAAGGCTGCAATCAGTAATGGGACCTCAGTAACGCTATTCAGAACATTCTGGGCGATAAAATTAGAGAGGAGCAATGGACAGATGGGACTTTGAGGTCCCTTTAATTCTCATTTGTCATGGCGGGTGGCTCCTTGTATTTTTGTAAGTTAAAAATGCAAGACGTGGATCACTCCTTTCATAGCCAATTTCTGTCGGTAAATGTGAAAATGGTCACAGCACACTTGCTGACATCATTTGGATGCACATCTGGCCTTGGGCAAACATCAGACTTAAGGTAAACATAGCCAGGCCATTTCCTCAATGATCATCAATTAATTGGCATCATACATGAGCAAAATAGCTTTCATGCACAAACTATGCATAAAAAATATGCACAAGTAGCTGCAACTTCTCAACAATCGAGTTTAGGAAGCAGAAGGTTAAAAATTAGTCCAATTTCTGTATGTTTTTACACACTATCACTTCTGGGTGAGATAGTGCCCATTGTGAAATTGACTGGGATACCTCAATACACGATTCATTCTGGCGTAGCTGAGATTTTCCTGGTCTCAGGTGCACACCAAAATGACTTCAAAGGCGACGCACTACATCTTTCTTCCTATGGCAGCATAATCAGGAGCTCGTGGTGTGTACTATGATCTTCGTTGACCACACACAAAAACTAGTAGCTCATCACACTGGGGGTGGCAATCAGATATCAACTAAAGGGTCTGCACTTTGATGTCAATATCCAGAACGCAACTTCTGCCAGCCTTGGTTTTCAATGCTCAGGATAATGGAAACTGCATCAGTGGTATTCCTTTCACTACTTGTAGCCCCTTCTACAATTCAAATCTGAGCTGCATAATGTGATCACTGTCCTATCAGCGACAGTCATGGTATGAGGCTCAATTGGTGTAGACCATTGCTTGAGGGGCATCCAAACACAGAGGAGATCACCATGTCCCCTCTTCCCTGCATTTCTCTCAGCTCCATGGCACCTGCTTAGTACTTTAATGTCTGATTGTCTTCCCAGTGATTAACAAGGTAATTACATAGCAGGTACAAACTCTTCATTGAGCTCCAGATGGAAATACACTGACCCTGTTTGAGCATTTGCTTCCACATGCAAAACATCTTTTTCTTAGCAAGTTCCTCAAAATTAAGGATGACTTGTTTCCACTCCAGCTTTGTGGGTTCAAAGGTGACTGATGAGACCATTGTGGGAACCGCAGACAATTCCACTGATGGAGTAAAAGGTGCCTGACATACTGGGCAGGTGGGTAGTTTGTGAGGTGATGTATTCCTTCTATCATTTATGTGGGGCTTCTGAATGGCCCCTGTGCATGGAGTTGATGTTATCAATATGATCACAAATTTTCCTTCTCTACTTTGTGTGGTCACAGGCCATGGATTTCCAAGAATCAGTGAGGACGTTGCATTATTCGAGGAGGCTATGAGCATACCCTTGAATCTTTTCTTCCATGGCACCACTTTTAACATATTTGTCCCAATACCACCAATTTTTGAAGGGGATCAGCCACGTGATTACCACAGCAAGAGAAGTAGAAACCTAATTTCTGGGCAATAGGCTTAGATTTCAGAGCAGGAAAGATATGGATGAGATTCCTAAGAATTAGCTTTATTAATATTTCCAACCTGGTATCGATGTATTCCTTCCATCTGAACCAATTGCAGGGCTCAGATTAAGGAAAAGATTATTTGAGCAGGAATGGGAGTTAACTGGTGAAAAAGTCTAATTTCTGAGAATCATTCATGAACACAGAGACCTTAAGATGTTTGCAATCTCTCTAGTCCAGAAGTGGGCAGCAACATTGAAAAGGATGGCCTGGGATCAGTGATTCCAGTGATTGATGGTAATTAAGCCGTAGCTGGAAGAGCAGGTTGGTTGGAATGCCATTGATGTTATTATAAATTTACTTTGACTTTAAATGACACATGCCCCTGTGTTATGATCACAGCAGAACTACCACCAGAAATATTATTATGAAAGCAAAACAAAAATGAGTTAAAATGTTTTAAAAGAAAACAAAGATCTTACATGCCATCCACAGAGTATTCAAAGCAAACACTTAAAGGACCAAGCGCATGATATCTTCTACTTGAAAGGATGACTTGTGAAATAATATTGTTCTGAATGATCTTTGTTCATATAAGTTCCCAATGTTAACTCATTTATTAAACTGGCATAAATGTTACAATGCAATTTCCCATCTTTCTTACTAAATTATTTCAAGAAATGATAAGAAACCTTAAATTGAAGAATTTTTTCCTCCTTTTGCAATGGGTTGCTGTCGGTCCACCACAGCTATCAATAACTATCATAGATTCCTGACCAGAAACAACATTTAACTGACATTTCAGTCATGTCAACATAATGTGCCTGCAGGTCACTTAAAATTATTTCAATGCATTTTCTATATAGAGGGAAATTGCACAGCTTTATAAAAAGCTGGTGTATAATGGTAGCCTTTTGCATCTAGAAACACTAAATTATGAGCTTTTTATGCTTCATAAATCCAATTTATTTTCAATTGAAAATATAAAACATAAAGCTATAGGTTTCTCTCTCTTGCCCCTATATCTTGTATTTATTTTTCTACTCTTTCTGATTTGTACAAAGTAAATGAATAAATCAAACATTTTCAAGAAACTTCTACATTCACAAACAGAAGCAATGAGAAGTTTTCATGCAAAATACTAACCTTGAAATCAGGTGACAGATTCCAGAGGCAAATCTGTCCCTCCCAACTTCCTGTCACTATAGTTCCCTGGTCATCAGTGAGCATTAGAGAACAGATTGAATGAGACGGTGCTTTCCTTCCCCACACAGCAATTGGCTGCACAATGCTCTTCATGGTGACCAAACACCTGGAAATGATATAAATGTGTCAACATGTTCCTTGTACTTCAATACAGCTTAACATGGGATATATATTACAATAATTAATGAAGAGGTATATTTAAATATCCTGTCGATGGCTTCCCCACTTCATACCTGTCAATCTATGAGATTGTCATAGTGAATAATAAACAATCTGCTGGAGGAACTCAGCAGGTCGAGCAGCATCTGTGGGGGGAAAGGAATTGTTGACATTTCAAGCCAAAACCCTGCATCACGACTGGACAATTCCTTACCCACCCACCCCCACCCCATCCCCAACAGATGCTGCTTAACCCAGTGAGTTCCTCCAGCACATTGTTTGCCGCACCTAATTCCAGCATCTGCAGTCTCTTGTGTCTCCATTGTCATAGTGAACAACTGGTTAGGGCGTTTGAGGTTTTATGAATTCACCTAAAATCACATTATCCCCTAAATGTGATTTCATCTGATTGTGGAATGCTGATCTGCAGACAGAGAGATGAAAAAAAACCTTGTTAAAGGCTTGTTAACCTCATGACAACCAGAAATGTGCTTGCAGAATATTCTCACTGCAGGTGCTTTCTCTTCTATTCAGATAGCTTTTGAACCAAGCTGCAACCCTCCACCAGACCTGCCTGGAATTGAACAAGGACCATGGAATTCTACACTGCCGGAAAGCACATGTTAAACGTGCAGCATGAAGTGGTCAAGCAAATGCTTTTTGGGAGGACCCAATGCTACAAAATTCTACTGCACTCTTGTTTCAAGACCTTGCATGTTTAACACACTCAAAATTTTTTCTTCTGTTCACTATACCTTTGTTAAGTGGTGGGAGAAAACATGTTCATCATGGGAATGGCTCACAGATTTGTAGGTTTGGACCAGAGTGGAGTGGCTTCAGTGGGAAATCAGCAGCTAGATTTCAGGTTGGAGCAGCAGGTGGAATATCACTGCCAGCTGCTGGGAGCAGAGTTCAAACTTATGATAGTTGGGCATTACAGGACCCAAAGAAGAGTGAAAGCAAGGAGTAAGTTTTTTGCTCATTTCCCAGTGCTAGACTCCCTGCCCTTGTTCAGCCTTTAACTTAAGCTGCAGCTGCCCTCACATCTTCTGTGAAGACCTGTTTCTGTGTAAGTGCCCACAGAGAGTTACAGCCACAAAGAAATATCGAAACAGTGTCTGGGTGCAGGTTGCTCATTGTTGGACACTACTATGCCTGTTCAGGTGTCTCTGTGCACTAGCGTATTACACAAATGGAGAAAACTGATGGGCTTTGCACACAAAGCAGTAAGTACTGGATCACACTTCGTGATCGGTTTTCCAAGAAGTTCTTTACGTTACACATTTGAATTTTATGGGCCAAAATATTTTCCTTACAACATAAACCATCACCATAAACCAGCAAAATTAGTTGAACATCACTTAAACTGTATGCACTCTAGAAGACATATGTCCAATATTTAAAAAAGGTCGCACCACCTGCCTGCTGTTGAAATACCACACACAAGTCCCCCCTGACCCCAGGGAGTTGCAGCTTTGTGTGAAATATTATTGTATTTTACTGCAGGACAAAACTGCATTCACAGCATTAAAAGCACATCTGTGACAAACTACACTTGGGAGCACACACACTGTAAATTACTCTCCTGGTCACACAAATAGTCATTGCCTTTAACAATATATTGTACAAAGTCACTAAATTGCACAGTCATAAATGTAACAAGTCGTGCTCTTCAACGTAATCGCTCATCAAGATTCAACTGTGTGCTTGCCCTAGAGTCATCCTTTGCTGTTGAAGTGTTAACTTGGTTGCAACCAGCCATGCATTAGATTGCTCAAATGTGACAATTATAACTTAGTTGACCAAATGAAAAGAGGAATAACCGACTCAGGATGAACAGACTGGTGAATCAGTGGGTGAACATTCATCGCTCTCCAGGATTCCCAATCAGTCTCTCTTTCAGCAATGTCGCCAGATTGGACAAATGGGGCAGCCTTGTGAACTTTATCAGATTCAAAAAAAATGGCAGTTACCAGGTGAAACTGAACATTTTCCAAATCACCTGCTGCCATTGTTGTTCATTGTTCATATGCCACAAAGCAGTAGAATTGGTCCAAGGCCAATTAGGTCTTTATGACCCGGTCAAAGATCCATTGGGACTATTTTCAGAAAGTAAGCAGAGAGAACATGTTAAGATGGTTCGTACTAGTTGCTTCCACTGAGCAGTTTCTAAACAAGACAAAGATACAAAGAAGGATCTGATAGGATTTGGATTGGACGAGAACAACAATACAACTTGTGTGCTTGGTTTGGGAAGAACTGTCGCAAAATATTACATTGTCGGGTAGTTTTCAAAAAGGTAGCTTCACAGCTAATATAAGTGAGATAATTGTTAGTGACTTCTAGTTATTGGATAGACTGAATGGTGACCACTTCAACTTTGCAGAGTACTGGTTTGAAAACTGTAAGACTGTGATTTAGGGCATAAGCTAATCACTAAATGTTAGAATCACTAAAAATGTATCAATAAACTAAGTCAGAAAGCCAAAAATCAGATCATGGTATTATGCAAGACACAACTATTACTTATCAGAATAAATTTTGATTGGGTTTGCTAGAAACAGTATGTTCAGCCCAACTAGTCCACGGCCAGTATTCATGTTCCACACAAGTTTCTTCCTGCTTCTCTTCATCTAACCCCATTGGCATGGCCTTCTAATCCCTTCTTCTTTGTTTTTGTCTGCCAATTCCGTAAAAATGGAAAATAACAAATTATCACATGCTCATGGGACGGCATAATGAGCAGCTCGTAGAGGTGCTATCTCACAGTTCCAACAGCCCGGTTCAATCCTGACCTCCAGCACTGGAGTTTGAATGTTTCTCCTGCTGCTCCAGTTTCCTCCCACTACCCAAAGATGTGCTGGTTGTTAAGTTAATCAGCCACTGAAAATTACCCCTAGTGTGAGTGTGTGGTTGAATTTAGGGGAATTAAGGAGATGGGGATAGTGGAGCGGGATTAGTGTAAGTGGGTGTTTAATGGACTTGGTGGGCGAAGTGCTTGTTTCTGACTCTAACAATGAAACCAAGTCTCCAGTTGATCTTCCTCTGGGCTTCCTGCTATTCTTTCTCATTCTTTAATGGTGCCAGGATTGTTCAGTTGGGACAAGTTCAGCCAATAAATCCTGTTTAGAAATTAAACCAGGAACTAGGGAAAGTATGTAGATAACAATCCATAGGATGTCAAAATTAAATAGCAATGAGTTTCCTCAAAAGCTGTACCTAGGCTAATACTTACCCAGGTGTACTGGCCTGCATGTGAATAGCCTGTGGTAAATGCATACAAGCACATCTGATCAAAAAGCTAAAATGGACCCCTGCCTACTTAATGGGTGCTACTAAAACCTACTTATTATATAGTTGTGACAGCTCTTTGAAATCAATGAGCAAACCAAACAGGTAAATAAGGATAGAAAAAAATCAATGGCTTTGTTACAACTGCGACAAATGTCCTGTACCAGTTAAACAGGCTCAAAATAAATTCAGGGATGTAGCATTTATCCCATGGTGTAGGAAGAGACAAAAGAAGAAATTTGAGAAGCGCTGATGATCATTAGGAAGGAATCGCTGGTTGGCAGGATGAGGAAGCCAAAGAAGCTCGAAAATGAACTACTATGAAGGCTGTATTCAGACAGAGAAAATGTAACAGGCACTGCCCTATTATTCACACGGCTATTCTATGTAATGCAATGAAACTGAATATTAGGGTTACACTTGAGCATCGATCATAAAGGAAAAGAGAGATCTGGATTTATGTGGTGCCTTTAAATTATTAAACAACAAAAAGTGATATTAAAAAGAATTGGGTAGGATTAGAAGGGGAAGTGTGTCTGATCAATTCTTCAATACCTTGCAAATGTTGTGATGTGTTTTGATTTCCAGAAGTCAAAGTCCCACCTGAGAAGCTGTTAATTAAACTCAGTGCAAAGCCTGGGAATGAGTGAGAAATAGGCTGAAGTTTAGAAAACAATGAGTTCTTTTTATGGAAGGAAGATAGCACTACAGGTCGTCCCCAGGTAATGAATGCCCAACTTATGGATAGCTCGTACATACCAACGTTTGGGAGACCGGCGAGATCGATGGGGATGTATTTGTTGGTTGCTGTGGGGCTGCAGGCATCTTCTGTTGGATGGGAAAGGCGCACTTCCGCATGCCTTCTCTCCCCATTCCTACCCCCTCACCCACACAGCCACAACAATCAGGGGCTGGGTCGAGCCGAGCAGAGCTAGCAGTGCTGAGCAGACTCGCTCACTCACTGAGTCAGTGAGGCCAGCTGGTGGCTGCTCGTTCTCCCATTGCAGCTGTTCCTCTTCATTTGTGATGTACAACCAGTTCAGGTTATGAATAGTTCTCAGTAACTGAACCCTGTCATAGCCTGGTGGCTGCCTGTACCAAGTAGAGAGCCACAAAGCTCACTACTGGGACTACCAGAGTTTCCTAATTCAGACCTGGATTCTAAAACTCAAACTTCAAGTGTTTCAGTTTGTAGACAGTATCGAATGGTGCCAGATGGAAACTTAATGGGGGCAAATGTAAACTCTTGCAATAGGAACCATAAAATAGGTGGTACTTTACAGGTGGTATAAAACCAGCTAAGAATGATACTGTGATGAAGTTTCAGTAAACTTGTTTTTAGACAACTCCAACTTATGTAATGCATTAAATAACACAGACAAACAGCAGAATACAAGTCAGTGGAGGCAAATGAACACATTTGATAGTGCTCAAATCAAATCCCAACCTGATTACGACACCCAAAACTAGCCACCAAGAAACAGGACAGAAAAAATATATAGTATTGGAGGCAACACAGACAAGGTCACAAGATTGATCCATTATGCTTTGTTTTCTTATTGTTTCATTCATGGATGTCACTGGCAAGACCAGCATTTGCTGTCCACCTCAAATTGCCCCAATGCTGAGTGGCCAGCTAGCCCATTTCAGAGCTCAGAGATAAGATAAGATTTCTTTATTAGTCACGCGTACATCGAAACACACAGCGAAATGCATCTTTTGCGTAGAGTGTTCTGGGGGCAGCCCTCAAGTGTCGCCACGCTTCCGGCGCCAACATAGCATGCCCACAACTTCCTAACCCATACGTCTTTGGAATGTGGGAGGAAACCGGAGCACCCGGAGGAAACCCACGCAGACACGGGGAGAACGTACAAACTCCTCACAGACAGTGGTCGGAATTGAACCCAGGTTGCTGGCGCTGTAAAGTGTTACTCTAACCGCTATACTACCGTGCCTGTCACTTTGGTTGACTTTTGAGGATCAGTTGCAAAAGAGAAGGAAGATTCTCATTCATATAGCATCATTCAATTAGGGTACAATAAATAATGGCCTTTAATATCGATGACCAGGTAGATATAAACCAGGGAATGTATCGTTGACAGATTTTCCTTTCTTGAAACACATTGATGAATTTGATGGGCTTTCTCAATAATCAAGGAGATTCGTGCTCCCACCACTAATATTAAATCCAGATTTAATTTACTCACCAGAATTTAGATTCCTCAGTGATAGGGATGGGATTAGAATTTACATCTTCCAGATGAACATTCTTGGCCTTTACATGCTAGTCTAGTCCAGAAATTTAATCAGTCCACTGCCAGGAAAGAATGAAAAGCTCTGGCTTTTACAGTAGAGGAAAGAAGTGACCACAAGTTGAACTCGTATATAAAAGTACATAAGATTACAAAATGGGGCAGGTCTTGTTCTGTATATCCTATCCCACAATATCCAATAGAATTGTGTTTATATACTGAAGAGATTCAGCATGTTGTTTCTTTGTGCGAGAGACAAATAAGATTCAATGGACTTGGCACTGGTTTACTTCGGATCTTAGGCAGCTATTACTACGTGCCCAGGCATTACTAAATATTATCTTCCAGAGCCACAACAAGTTGTGAGCATGTTTAAGCAGCAAGAGAGAAGTTTAAACCAGCTTGATTCTTGCTAGCTAACCAGTAACTGTCCACAATCACTTGACAAAACTGCCACATAAT
Organism: Pristis pectinata; assembly: GCF_009764475.1. Lineage (NCBI taxonomy): Eukaryota > Metazoa > Chordata > Chondrichthyes > Rhinopristiformes > Pristidae > Pristis > Pristis pectinata. The sequence continues at coordinate 15,736,665 of NC_067432.1, forward strand.
TAAAATAGCATCAATCTGGAGTGTTCCATGAAAAACAAGATCTATGGGATCACATTTATTGATCATCAGCTGGTTGGTATCATTGCTGTACATGTTTGTGGAATGAAATTTTCTTACAAAATAGTAGGTACACACTTTGTTGTGATAAACAGACTGCCTGCAAATTAGTGCTGGTCAAGGAAGTAGTTGTATCTGATCAGATTGTACCTATAATAATTTCCTGAACAAATGAGTCAGCAAGAAACATATGTAATGAAGGACACTAGCTACCATGCTTCAGTAAACTTTTGAAACTGATAGACTTTGTAAACAGCCTTTAACATAGAAAATATCAAAAGACACTTTACAATGAAAAACATTTACATTGAAGGAATGATACATTGAAGGAATGATTGAAGGAATGATTACATTGAAGGAATCATAGAATCATACATAATTACAGCGCACAATGACACTCTTCTGCCTATTCTTTTCATGCTGCCCAGAAATGCACTAGGTTATTCCCATTTCCCAGCTCTTGATCTTTACTCCTGCAAGATATGATTCTTCAAATGCTCATCCAAGTACGTATTAAAATGTGATCTAGATTTCTGCCTCCATCAGCCTTTCAGGTAGTAAGTTCAAGATCTCCACCACTCACTGAGTGAAATAATGTTTTTCAAACTTCCTCTAATCTTTCTACCAATTAACATATTTATGATCCCAAGTTACTAATCTCTGTGCTAAGAGAAACAGGTGCTTTCCGTATACCCTATCTAGTTCTCTTATAATGTTATACACTTCAATCTCCTTTCGTACAAAGAAAACAACCCCAGCCTTAACCTGTCACTCCACTATGGCTCTGCAGCCTTGGCAACATCCCAGTAAATCACTGCCTAGTTTGATTGCCAAGAGCTTGATTGGAAGAATGGGTTTGAGAAGGACCTAAAAATGGTGGAGATAAGGTGGAAAGGTGGATTATGTAAGGATTTTCACAGGACCCCTGCAACCCACCAAATGAGGCTCCCCTTCAGTTAATCTGGGCAGATTTGACCACATCTTGAGATAAAAAGTCAGTCTTGAATCCTTTTGCTTCTTAAGTATGATGGATTAATTTGTTATATATCTTGATAACCTCTCATATGGGAACATATTCAAATCTAACCTTTTTATTAACAATTCTAACACTAGTCTTAAATGTCTCCATGCTAAGGATTCATTGACTAATAGAAATACAGTTTCCCCTTACCCTTACATAATCTTGCACCTCCCTGAAACCAACCCTGCTACAATTCTAGTTTTCAAGTCTCTCATCTCCACTATTCTCCCAACTCTGAGAAAATCCTCAGAGATCCCCATCCAAACAATAGTTTCAATACCATTTTCATATAGCCCAACACCACGCAGTGTACTCGAAGGCATTGGAATTTGGGTCATGCCTCATTAAGTACTCAGAATGCCAAGGGATGTTTCCATTCTAATGAATTACATCTGAAGTGACGTATGAAGCAAATGCTGCAGCCTATTTACACGCTACAAGATTCCACAAACAGCAAAGCAAACAGCAAAGTAATGAATAATTGATAAGGTATGGAGTTGTGGTGGGTGCAGTGTGTGGTTAGGTGGGGAAGGGTCTGAGAACTAGTGGTGCTGGAAAAGTACTTGGAAACACGAATTATATTATCCCAGGCAAGCCACAGACAGGATTAAAAGAGAAATCCTTTTACAGAAATTCAGAGCACTGTAAAGGTGAATGTGTGTTAAAAAAAAATTAAGAATATTTTTGAGGGTTAGTTTTTTTCACAAATATTACCCTTGAATTCTAGCTTAGCGTTGTTCGCTTTGAATGAATTACATTGTGATAGCAAAAGCATTTGCAGGAACCAAGCAGCTGAAAATGGGAGAGAGTGCCCCCACATTTTAATTATTACAGAAGTCATGGAGCATGATGGACAGAAAATGCACTACACACCTAAGCCCAGAAACTCAATTGCACTTAATTTGTATGTAAAGTCACTCTATACATCAAAATCTGCACTTTCTGACCAAGCCTATGATTCAGGCTTGCTGTTCAGTTCTGGTATGCTTGAAGGTTTGCCAATAGCTGTTAAGAAATATACTTACAAGAAATAAATTGCTCTTTATTGAGGAGACTGATTATTCTGATAGGTTAAGCATCACTCTTTGGTTCTTTTGTTCTCACATAAAAAGAAATCTCGCTACCTGGCTGCTGCTGAAAGTCACAGCTAACTTTATAAATCATTTGAGCTTTCACATTCTGTAAGCCTTTGTGTGTTAAAACTCAATATCCAACTCCAAGCCTGCTTTTGTATTTGCAGCTCCTTCCTGCATACTTGCTGTTTTATTTAGCACCTAATAAATTTTTAATAAAATTTCTTTTGAAGAAAGAACTGCCTTTTCTTCAGCCAACATACTCTGCCCATGTTGTTTGGTGTGTTTGCAAAATACTGTTTCATCCTGCAAAATTCAATGTTTTAGACTCAGAAAAGTTCAATATATCCAGTACTGCTAATTACTTAAAAAAATGCCAGGCTATTATTTTGGGTCAACTATTAATTTGATATGCAATGAGTACTGAGAGTGAGTTAGAGTCATGGAGTCATACAGCACAGAACAAAACCCCCCAGCCTCCCATGTCCATGTCAACCATTTTGCCCATCTACATGAACCCCATTTCCTTGCATTAGGTGCATACCCTTCTATGGCTTGCCCGCTCAAGTGCCTAAGTGCATCTTAAATGTTGTGATTGTATCTGCCTCCACCACCTCCTATGGCAGCATGTTTCAGATGTCAACCAGTCTCTGTGTGAAACATGTTTCTGATGGGAGTCTACCATGAATTCCACACTGGAAGAATTTGAGAACCTTCAAAGAATTGAATGGGTTCTATAACTTACAAGCTAACTGTCCTACAGAGAGTCGGGATTCAGCTCCTTAGTCTGCACCAGTACAGACCATGTCCTTCATCTCTTAACACTAATCGTTCCACATTTTGGTCATTATTATTATGGTGAGGGATTGTTACAAGAACCTCCTGTGAACAGCAGCCAAAACAATTTCAAAAAGCAGTTGCTCAATGTGGGAGTGGATGGAAGGAATTGTTGGACCAGGGATAGAGAATTGGGGTAAAAGATCAAGGAGAATGACGGAGGTGGTGGCACAGATAAAAGTAACCAGTAATACAGTGCTCCTAAATAGAATTAGATCTGTTAATTAGTACATCTACAAATTAAACAGGTACTCAAACTGGAAAACTATTTTTGTATAGAAGATTATTTAGAATGCAGATTACACACCGGGTGTCAATATGGCCAATCTGAGATATCAGGTGAAAGCTTTTCACATTAGTGTGGACAGGTCCCAAACAAGTCTTAATGGGCCTTCTTCAAGGTACCTCTCCCTACTCAATGTGCATGCGATAATTTGAAACCTCACATGACAAAATGGATTGCAAAATAGATTTAATCCTCAGCTCAAGTCATAACCAAGGAACATTTATTTCATACAACTCATGGAGGAGACACAGTCACAATGAAGAAAATTAACAGCTCAACACATTACAACAAACAATAAAATTGAAGGCTTAGTAACCAAAGTTCAATAATATGCTTTTGGCTTGGGGTATAACACTTGGCTTTGCACTGCAAAGTGTGTTTTTTTCTGTGTTTTACTTGAAGGATGAGAATATTCCCTTAAAAGTTAATAATAATTGATCTTTTGCAAAAGCACATCGCTGCATTATCTAATTGAGTAAATCAAACATTTACTGTAAAATCATTTGTCAAGGCTCCACACACCACTTGGCAAAAGTCAGCAAAGATTGTGCAACAACAGCAGGAAAGACCATTTAGTCCCAGCAGAAAGGCACAGTTTGAGTGTCATGGTAAATCAGAAAGGTAGAAGTTATAGTCAGCAATATCAAGTGGAAAACACATTCGAGAAAGGCCTATGGGCCAATTTTCATATAGAGCAATTTCAGCAAAATTATGTACCACCGGTCAGCCACCCACCATAAGGGACCTGTCCTTAAATAACCTCGCAATGCTGCAGGCGGTCATCAATAGCGGGAAAAACCATCCAGCAAAGCTGACTGGAAAAAGCAAAGCACAAAGGAGAGAAAGATACAGATGGACAAGGAGGAATGAAGGACATGAGGGCGAGATAGAGAGCAACAGAAAGAAGCAAAGTTTAAACAGAAGAACAGGCCCTTTACTATTCTATATTCCAATTTCATTCAGCTTTCTTTAATATTATAATCAGTCCTGATTTTCTGGAATCATAGTTTCTGTTTATGATTCCAGTCAAACCCTCAAAGGAGAAGTGCAACTATTCCACAAGCAATCTATCTCTGATAGTTTGGTTCCAGTGCAACCGCCACCCCCAGCCCTCAATAGTGGGTGGATGAGGTGAATTACAAGGTGAATATGTATACTCTCAGGTGAAGTGATTTGAATGGATTGAGTGGATATTCAGGTTCAAAAGATACAATGCATCTCTTTCCTGGGTCAGCAGCAGCCTTAACTTCATATTGCAAAGAAGTGGGAAGCATTTTCATGGCTCACATTCCTCTCAAACATTGGTGTCCAATATTACTGTTATTAATAGAAAGAAATACATCTCTGAATGGGTAAGTCAAAACTTTTACCTGACTTTGAAACAATCATGTAAAGCACTGGAACATAGGTAGACAGGGTGGTGAAGTAGGCATATGGTATGCTTGTAATCAATGCCCTGACCAAAGGCAAGAGGTGGGACATCATGTTACAGCTGTGCAAGACGTTGGTGGGACTGCACTTGGGGTATTGCATGCAGTTCTGGTTGGGAAGGATGTGATTAAGCTAGAGAGGGTGCAGAAAAGGTTCACAAGGATGTTGCCAGGATTGGAGGGCTTGAGTTATAAGGAGATACTAGATAGGCTGGAACTGTTTTCCTTAACCAAGGAGGCTGTGTGGTGACTATATAGAGGTTTATAAAATCATGAGGGGCATTGATAAGGTGGATGGTCACAGTCTTTTTCCCAAGATAGACAAATCTACAACTAGAGAGCATAGGTACAAGGTGAGAAGGGAAAGATTTAAAGGGGACCTGAGGCAGGTTTTTCCACACAGAGGATGGTGGATATATGAAACAAGCTGCTAGAGGAAGTGGAAAAAGTGGGTACAATTACAATGTTTAAAAGACATTTGGACAGGTACATGGATAGAAAAGGTTTAGAGGGACATGGGCCAAACACAGGTAAATGGGACTAGATTAGGTAGGCAGCTTGGTTGGCACGGACAATTTAGGCCAAAGGGCCTTTCTCTGTGTTGTATAACTCTATGACTGCTCAAAGCTTCAGATACTAATGTCTCTGCTGCACTAATCACCAATGATAGCAATGTTATATTAATAATTGCACATTTATCTTGGCTGATGCCATCATTAAAATAGCAGAGAAGGAAATTTGATAGACCCTGCCTTCTTTCCCTGTGACAGCATTTGCAAAAATAATTTTACACTTGATATTATTGTTTAATACCCTTGGGGAGATAGTAAACAGGCAATGCATACAACTAGGAGGTACAGAGCTCATATAATATGTTTGTGTATTGAATATTTTGACAAGGAGACATGCCAAGAAAGAGGGAGGAATCATCACCATGGTGATCATCAATGCTACTCCAGGCAACGGTAGGAAGTGGATTTTTTGTGTGCACAGCATATCAAATATTATCAGCTTTCCACAGAGCCTCACTGCAAGCTTCCTTTCTTATTATTTCTAGTCTGGTTGAAACATTGCTGAGGTACAACTTGAACAATCCTTCAAAATAACTTCCAGTAAATAATCAGCTGGTTGGTTACTCAACAAAAGGATCTTCAGATACTAGTTCATTTCTGTCCCTCCTCACCCAGCAACCACATGCACATTGCCACCTGGAGTTATTGGAAAATACTCGAACACATGTCCCCTTAACTCAACACAGGGGCTTGAGCTTCCTAAACCTTCTCCTGCTCAAATCAGTCAACACATCACAGACTGGGGCACAGGACATATGTGTGGCTGATCTGTATGCTCAGTGCAGTGGCCCTGCATGTAGTGCAGCGATCTCACATCTCCACCAATCTGGCTTTGATTCTGATCTCCTGTGCTGTTTGTGTGGCTTTTCTCAGGTGCTGCAGTTGCACCGCACACCCTCCCCATATCCCAAAATCTGCTGGTAGATTAAATTGCTTCATTGTGTGTGATAGGAAAATCAGAGAGGAGTTGATGGACATGTGAGACCGAATAGGTTACAGGGAAATAAGTGGATAAATGGGATTGATGGAATTGCTCTGAGAGCTGGTATAGACCTGATGGGCCAAATAGCCTCCTTCTATGTATTAAAAAAATATTAAAACATGAAAAGAGTCATCAGGTAAGTTAATATCGGTTACTTCCTACATTACCACAACGACTAAACTTCAAAAGTCATTAATCAGCTGTTTCATAGAGCACTTTGAAATAATTGGAGATTGTGAGAGGTGCTAAATAATTAAAAGCATTTTCTCTTTAATAGAAATACGACTGCAAAACCCATCCAGTGGCTAAGCAAAAGTTCAATTTCCTGCTCCATTCTGAATTATACCATCCAAGTAACACAGGTAAATGGCTGTAGCCCTGGGGGGCATGACTTAGAAGATGAAGAAAACAAATATAACCAGGCAGACTCCACTCCCGTCAGCTACCCAGTGGGATGTGCAATAATGTATTTGTAAAAAAGGGGAGGGGAGGGGAGATGATTAGGCAGGTCATGGTGACAGTGACCAGAATCTTATTTTTTTGTTTTTCAAAAATAAACTTTATTCATAAAAATATATATACAAGAAATACAAAACAGTATGTCTTTCTTTACATTCACAGTGACATTCAGTCTATACATTCATAGTGCTGTCATCCATACATTTTTGAACCTCTTTGAACAATACACCATTGCACAGGACCCAGCCCTTCGTGCCCAGTGGTGCAGGACCATAGATTGAAGTCCTTCCCCACAACACCTTTGCTTCAGTACGTCCCTTGCCACATACACCTGCAGCCTGAAGTGTGCCAGATGGCAGCGACTAGGATCAGATTTTTCCCAAATCTGCTATTGGGGCCTACGTAAGTGGGTCCAGTAACAGAGGCCTGGTGGTACCAATGGAACAACACATTCAAGAGAGCATTGAGGAGAATAATTAAAGATTTGTGATATGTTTTCTATGTATGTGCGCAAAATTAATTAAAATCAAATCGCAGGGCTGCCCCTGTTTTTAACTATAGAGTGATAACAATTTTCCTTTAACTTTATACAGGAAGGTAGACATTACACTTCTTGATAAACTGTGTGCTATGCAAAATCATACTGAATGTTAGTGAGGACTGGAGAATAGATTCAGAGGTCAATTAGGTTAACTGGCAACAATTCCAATTTCCTGGTTGTTAATTTTAATGATCAGAAATATTAAGAACAGCACAAAATGGGCACATTTATTTCACTAAGATTTTAAGTCAGGACCCCTCCATCAAAAAAGAAAGCCACCCTCTTGATCAGATTGGTTTCTGGCAATAAAATAACATGGACACAGGCATCAAGCTTTTTTAAGCACTATTTTTACAACTATATTCTTTGGTGGATACACAGAGTCCCAATTTGCACACCAAGTCTCAGCTACAACTTGCCAACACAACAGAAAAAAGCTTTCAACAGAAGCTGAACTTCCATCAACTAAAGTTAGGTGTAAAAGCAAAGTCTCTGTGATTAGTAGAGAGATTTGAATTTTGAACTGCACAAAACATAAAAGCTGTTGCAATTGTTCATTTACAATAGAGCACCCTCCACAATCCATTTGAATGGCTTTACAAATTGTCTACTTCATTATCAAATGCCTCATTCATCATCTACAATGAATATGGAACAATAACAGCACATATTTCTGGAAGTAACTTGACCTTGTCTGAAAAATACTGATGTATATGTTTATATTTTAGTTGCATTTTTCCTTGTAAGAGAAAACTTGACGAAGGAACACATATTTCAAAAACACCTAGCAAGCTATTGTTCAGCCTTCTGGAAGATCAAAAGTTCAGGAAATGGAACTGCATTTTGCAATATTGGCACTAAGAAATCACCCTGTATGCTGCTTCAGTCAGCATGTTAGCCTGGGTTGATGGTTTGTTAAAATAGTGCACTAAATGATTTCACCTTCATTGCTAGTATCTCACAAGAACATTCATTACCTTTTGAAAACTGCAACGAATTAAGGAATTACAATGAATTAAGAAATTACATAGAATACACAGCACATGAACAGGTTATCCAGCACAACTATTGTAGAATTACAGAATCACAGAAACTTAAAGCCATTCAACCAATCTCTATTCCAGCCAAATCAGATCTATGCTCTTCCCAGCACTTGGTTCATTACCTTGCAGATTACAGGACATTAAGTACGTATTCCATTATACTTCTACTATACCATCAGACAGTGACTTTCTGGTGGTGAATTCCAGATCTCCTTATCACTCTCTTGATATGTAATCCTACTTTCCTGTAAAACAATGGATTTGTTAAAAACAAGCTTCTCACTATTTTATGTGGCTCATGAAGACAGACTGTCAGGAGGGATGGAAGGTTTAGAAGGTATAGCACTTCATTAGCACTGCCATTACATGTACCATCTGAATTGAGTGGAAATGCATCAAGAGCAAAAAATAGTAATCTACCGGGGAAGGTCTGTTTACCACAAGAGTATGGATGTTTCAGACACAGCTGGGCAGATTATAGTCAGGCTGGAAAGGTCAGGCAGCAGAGCAGATGGCTTGAGTGACATAAACTCACAACAGGTAACATCTTGAACAGGTGGATAACTACAATTATCCAACTGAGTATGAAAGGGAAACTTCCGACAGGAGTCATAGTTTCATTAAGCCTGTTGTGTCTGAGGTGTGTTACCTGGGGCAGGGAGGGTTGGGAGAGAAACCCTTTTGTTTGCTTCTGTAACCACATGTGGGAGTATCAGCTGCTGCATGTACTCATTATCTACATATTCTGTTCTGAACCAATGGATTTAAATCAGTGGAAGGAACACAACCAGCAACCAAAGCCCTCTGGTGTGTTCAACATCTTGATCAAAAATGAATTTCCCCTCCCAGTTATTTTTGAATATATCAAGAACTATTGCTTCCTTTCACATTCATACACACTTTGTAATGCTTACATCTGTATCTTTCATTTGTAGTTTGTTATAAATTGTAAGACATCTCTCCAAATTTAAACAGTAGTCACAAATATTTAGCACTGGAAGCACTTTGCATCCAACATTAACTTTTCAAAGCTTTTGCAATGAGATGCATCTCTCTTTAGCCTACACCCTCCTCTCATTTGGGCCTATTTTGTTCTCTTTCTTTATCCTCCTTGCCAATCATGCCTATACATTTGGAGGTGACAGAGCTCACCTTACTAAATTGATGTCCTTAAGGCAGAGGTAGATAGATTTTAGATTTGCATGCACGGGAAAGGTTACTGAGGGTAAACAGGAATGCAGACCGAACATTCCAATCAGATCAGCCATGGTCTAATAGAATGGTGAATCAGGTTTGAGGAGCTGAGTGGTCTACTCCTCCTCTTAACTCATACATCATATATAATTTGTTTTTTTAAGTACCAGTATAGTTAACCAAATCACATCATATGTGGAAAATTCAGAAGCACCTAGCTGCTTCCAGTAAAATGTTGACTGTCAGATTAACACCATTGACATTATGTCAGAGAGAAATTTAACTTTGGGCCCGATTTTATTCAATGGATTAAATTACTTTATTTATTTCCTTCTGCCTGTGTTCTTACTAACTTTCAACTTTCTGAACCTTTTAAATTCCAATGCAGAACTAGACAGGGATGCCCTTTGAGCAGTTTGCTATTTGACCTGGTCCTAGAACCTTTAGCTATCGCTTTTCGAGAATCTACAGAGATTGCCGGTATCTTTAGGAGAGGTACCACCCATAAAGGTTCGCTCTATGCTGATGATTTACTGCTCTTCATTTCTAATCTTGAGACTTCGTTACCTTCTATGCTTTCTTTACTTTCCCGTTTTAGCCAATTTTCAGGACATAAACTGAATTTACACAAGAGCGAACTTTTCCCTTTGAACAATCTGATACCATTCGATATTAACCTTCCTTTTAAAATTTACCTATTTGGGTGTAACTATTACTAAAAATTATAAACATTTATTTAAAGAGAGCTTTCTTGCTTTACTGAATTATGTGAAAAGGGTCTTAGCAAATTGGTCACCCCTCTCTAGATCGCTGATTGGCCGCATTAATTCTATTAAAATGAATATTTTACCTAAATTTATGTATCTATTTCAGGCTTTACCTGTTTTTATTCCTAAGTCTTTTTTTGATTCTCTTGACTCAATTATATCTTCTTACATATGGGAAAATAAACATCCTAGATTAAATAAAGTTCATTTTCAGAAAGCTAAAAATAATGGAGGCTTTGCTTTACCCAACTTTAGGTTTTATTACTGGGCAGTCAATATACGAACTCTTACTTTTTGGTTACATTATATTAATCATGAGGCCTGTCCAGTATGGGTTTCTTTGGAAGCTAATTCTGTTAAAAAAATTTCTATTATTTCTTTGTTTGGCTCTTCACTTCCTTTATCAATAAATAAACTAACTGATAATTTGGTAGTTAAACATACTTTGAAGATTTGGTTACAATTTAGAAAATACTATGGTTTATTGAGATTTTCTTTGTCTAGTCCCATTTTTGCTAATTTTTTCTTTAAACCTTCTATGACTGACATAGTTTTCAAAGAATGGGATAGATCAGGTATTACTCATTTTCAGGATCTGTTTGCTGGAGGAAATTTCTTAACGTTTGAACAATTGTCAACTAAATATAATTTGCCAAAAACTCACTTTTTTCGATATCTGCAAATTAGAGATTTTCTCCGATCTCAAGTACATACCTTCCCTATAAGTCCTGATAAGAACTTATTAGATGTAATTTTTAATTTGAAGCCTTTTTATGATGCTTCAATATCTAAGATTTATGGTAGGTTATCAGGAACGAATAAGGTCCCTTTAGACAAAATTAAAAACACTTGGGAATGTGATCTGCAGATTTCAATTTCTGAGGAAACTTGGAATCAAATTTTTAAACTGATTAATACTTCATTATTATGTGCACGTCACTCTCTCCTTCAATTTAAAGTGGTCCATAGAGTTCACTTGTCCAAAGACAAGTTATCGCATTTCTATTCGGATATATCTCCTTATTGAGACAAATGCAATAATGGAGAGGCTTCTTTAATTCATATGTTTTGGTCATGTCCAAGTCTGGAAAAATACGGGATAGAGGTATTTCAAACTTTTTCCGTACTTTTTACAATAAATTTTAAGCCAAATCCTTTAACTGCATTATTCGAGATTGTTGGGAAAAAAGATACAATTCTGGAGACTTCCTACTTACACATATTGGCCTTCATTTCTCTTATAGCCAGGAGGGCTGTATTGCTTAAGTGGAAGGAAACTACTTCCCCCATTCATGCTCAATGGTTACGGGATGTTATGTCATATCTAAATTTAGAGAAGATCCGTTGCTCCATTTCTGGATCTATTCTGAACTTTCAAATATTATGGGGACGTTTTTTGAACTACTTTCAAAACCACTTATTTGGTGCTTAAAGTACAGATATTGGCCAATACTACTATGTCTTTAGGATGTTACAAACAGCTTCGGTTCTGGTAGTGGGGTTAGATTTTTTATATGATGAAATTATTCCAATTTATCAATATAATTGTTATCTTTTTTGTTTATCAATATGAAGCATTGTGATTTCTAGTGTGATTCAATATAACCTATTTTGTAACATTTTGTTTTTTTTCCCCTTTGTTTCATGCACTTAGTATTTTTTATTTGAAATTAGTAAAAATATTGAAAAAGAAAGAAAATTCAGAAGCACCTAGCTGCTTCCAGTAAAATGTTGACTGTCAGATTAACACCACTGACATTATGTCAGCCTGATTATTGCAAACTTCTTCTCAGAACAAACATTTCTCTTTGTTCTGGCAGGAGCTCTACAAAACTTAGTAAATTTAATAAATAAACACCAGGAAATACCAAGGAACTCTGGAAAACCTCAAGCAAAGTTCAAACAAATCCCTTGCATCGAAAGCTCTGAAACATAGTCTCGAACTGAAACAAGGCATTGTCATTGGCTTTTCACTCAAATGAGCAGGGCAGTTACATGCATAGCACCCCTGACTATGGAAACAGAAGGTTGTGAGTTCAAGTCCTACCCCAGAGATTTGCGTACAAAATTCCAGGCTGATATTCTGTGCAGTAGTGTGAGAGTGCCAAGTGTTAACTTTTGTATAAAAGACACTGTCCATCCTCTCAGAATTTTAAAAAAAGGCACAGTTCCATCTCAAAGAACAGGTGAGTTATCTCCACAGCCCTAACCAATATCTATCCTTCAAGCAATTGTACAGAAACAAGCTCTCTGATAAGCTCTCTGTTGCTTTGCATAAATTGGCTGGTCATCTTTCACAAGATCACAAGACAAAGGAGCAGAAGTAGGCCATTCGGCCCATCGAGTCTGATCCATGAGCTAAACTAATACTATTCCTATCCAGCCCCAATTTCTGGCCTTATCCCCAATTCCCTTGATACCCTGACTAATTAGATACCTATCAATCTCCTCCTTAAACGCCCCCAATGATTGGGCCTCCACAGCTGTACGTGGCAAAGAATTCCATAATTTCACTACCCTCTGGCTAAAGAAGTTTCCCCTCATTTCTGTTTTAAACCGGTACCCTCTAATTCTAAGATTGTGCCCTCTAGTCCTGGACTCACCCACCAGGGGAAACAGCTTAGCCACATCTACTCTGTCCAGTCCTTTCAACATTCTAAATGTTTCTATGAGGTCTCCTCTCATTCTTCTGTACTCCAATGAATACAGTCCAAGAGCCGACAAACGCTCATCATATGTAAGCCCTTTCATTCCTGGAATTATCCTCGTAAATCTCCTCTGAACCTTCTCCAACATCAGTACATCCTTCCTAAGATAAGGGGCCCAAAACTGCGTACAGTACTTCAAATGAGGTCTCACCAGTGCCCCATAGAGCCTCATCAACACTTCCTTACTTTTATACTTTATACCCCTCGAGATGAATGCTAACATAGCATTTGCTTTCTTTACCACCAATCCGACCTGGTGGTTAACCTTTAGGGTATCCTGCACGAGTACCCCCATGTCCCTTTGTACTTTGAATTTTCTCCCCATCTAGATAATAATCTGCCCATTTATTTCTTTTTCCAAAGTGTACAACTGCACATTTCTCAACATTGAATCTCATCTGCCATTTCTTTGCCCATTCTCCTAAACTATCTAAGTCTCTCTGCAACCTTCCTATTTCTCCAATACTCCCTACTCCTCCACCTATCTTGGTGTCGTCTGCAAACTTAGCCACAAAACCATTTAATCCATCATCCAAATCATTAATGTGCAAAGTAAAAAGAAGCGGCCTGAACACCGACCCCTGTGGAACACTACTAGTAACCGGTAGCCAACCAGAACAGGATCCCTTTATTCCCACCCTTTGCTTTCTGCCTACCAGCCACTGCTCCACCCATTCCAATATCCTACCTGTAATTCCATGACCTCTCATCTTATTAATCAGCCTCTTGTGCGGCACCTTGTTGAAGGCCTTTTGAAAGTCTAAATACACAACATCCACAGCCTCTCCCTTATCCACCCTACCTGAGATTTCCTCAAAAAACTCCAATAGGTTGGTCAGGCAGGATCTTCCCTTCACAAAACCATGCTGGCTTGGGCCTATCTTGCCTTGCACCTCTAGGTATTCCATAACCTCATCCCTGAGGATCGATTCCAATAACTTTCCCACCACTGATGTCAGACTAAGAGGTCTGTAATTTTCTTTATGCTGCCTCCCATCCTTCTTATACAGCGGAACTACACTTGCGACCTTCCAGTCCTCCGGAACAATGCCAGAGGCAATTGATTCCTGGAAAGTTATCACTAATGCCTCCGCACTCTCTGAAGCCACCTCCTTCAGAACCCAGGGGTGCACCTCATCCAGTCCAGGAAACTTATCTGCCTTTAGTCCATTTAGCTTCCTGAGCACCTTCTCTCTAGTAATCTTAACTGAATTCAGTTCTATCCCGAGACCCCTGACTATCCAGTATATTGCTGATGTCCTCCACAGTGAAGACCGATGCAAAATACTCATTTAGTTCCTCTGCCATCTCTTTGTTATCCATTATAATCTCTCCCACACCATTTTCAATTGGTCCTATATCAACCAGTGTCTCTCTTTTACTTTTCATATTTAAAAAAACTCTTGGTATCTTTTTGAATGTTATCTGCCAACTTCCTTTCATAATTCATCTTTTCTTTCCTAATGACCTTCTTAGTTTTTTTAAGTAAGTTTTTAAAAGTTTCCCAGTCTTCTGTTTTCCCACTAATTTTTGCTTCTTTGCATGCCCTCCCTTTTGCTTTTATTTTAGCCTTCACCTCTCTCGTTATCCACATTTGTGCCATTTTTCCATTCACAACCTTCTTTTTTCTTTTCTATGCTACAACAGTGCCTAGACTTCAAAATTACTACATTGGTTGAAATGTGTTGTTGGATGACCTGACCACAACAGGCAAAATACAAGTTCAAATCCTTCTCCTTTTTCATCCAGAAATTATTGGATGGAGATCGCCCCTATTTGTCCTTCTTCCATCAAGGAGCAGAGATGGTACCATTGCTTTCCTTTGTTCTTGAATATGAGGTTCTGAGAACCTTTGGCAATGTAGATGTGGAGAGGATGCTTCCTCTTGTGGGAGTGATCACTGTTTTAAAATAATCAGTGGATATGAGGTGAAGTTTTACTCTCTGAGATTCACAAGTTTGAACCTTTGATTGTCCATCTATTTAATTCCCTGCCTCACTGCTTCTCTGTCCTGGCCTTCTACACTCTTCCAACGAAGCTCAATGTAAGCTTAAGGGACATCATCTCATACTCCAGCCTTCTGGACTCCACGTTGAGTTCAACTCCTTTTGATAATAATTCCATTGTTTCCATTTGCACTTCCTCAAGATGCATCCTTTGTTTGGTTGCTTGTCACACCATCAGGCCATTTAGTTTGTACCAATCCCATTTAATCTCACCTGCCGTTTACCCTATCACACTCCGTTTGCTCTTCCCTACCCTCACCCTTCCTCTGAGTCATAAATTATGATTTATCCTTCTCCTATTTTTGTTAAGAAGTCATCAACTTAAAAACCAACTATTTCACTAGCCAAATGTTTCTTGACCCACTCTGTTTTTTCAGCATTTTCTGTTTTTGATGTTGATTGAAGAGTGAGTATTGGCCAATGCACAAGGAAGAATACTGTTGCTCTTCTTCAAAGTAGCTCAATGGGATTTTTATTTCATTCACATGAGAGGACTGGAGGATTGGATGGTGGTATCATTGACAGTGAAGAAGGTTATCAAAAATTACAGGGGGATCTTGATTAGCTAGGTAAGTGGGCTAAGGAATGGCAAATGTAGTTTAATTCAGATGTGTGAGGTGTTGCATTTTGGAAAGTCAAATCAAGGTAGGACTTTCACAGTAAACAGTAGGGTGCTGGGGAGTGTTGTAGAACAGAGGGACCTTGGAGTTCAGGTACATGGTTACCTAGAAGTGGAGTCACAGGCAGACAGGGTGGTGAAGAAAATTTTTGGCATGCTGGCCTTCATGAGTCAGGGTATTGAATATAGAAGTTGGGAGGTTATGCTACAGTTATACAAGACACTGGAAAGGCCACACTTGGAGTATTGTGTCCAGTTTTGGTCACGCTGTTACAGGAAAGATGTCATTGGACTGCAGAAAAAATTTACAAGGATGTTGCCAGGATTCGAGGGACAGAGTTATAGAGAGAGGGTGGACAGGCTAGGACTTTTTTTCCTTGGAGTGTACGAGTCTGAACTTATAGAGGTATATAAAATCATGACAGGCAATAGATAGGGTGAGTGCACTCAGTCTTTTTGGGTTGGGGAGTCAAGAACTAGAGGGCATAGGTTTAAGGTGAGAAGGGAAATATTTAATAGGAAATTGAGGGTTTTTTTTAAACACACAGAGGGTGGTATGTATATGCAATGAGTTGCCAAAGGTAGTGGTTGAGGCAAGTACAATAACAAGTTTTAAAAGACAGTTAGACAGATACATGAATAGGAAAGGCTTAGAAGATATGGGCCAAATGCAGGCAAATGGGACTAGCTTGGATGGGCATCTTGGTCAGCATGGACTTGCTCCTGTGCCGTATGACTCTATGCCTCTGTGAGCCATGAGTTAAAGTCTCAAATGAAAGACACTTTAACCATTTTCTCCCGCCATATCAGAGGATGGAGATCAATAGCATCATTCCTAATACTACCTTGAAATCTTCCAGCAACATAAGCTTTGGAGATCTACTTTGGAAGTTCACATATCAGCAAGAGAGCTACTCAGGATGTTCTCATTGAACCATCAGGGATGCTCATTATTTTTAATACATTGCAATCCTTGCAGTTTTACCTGTGCTTTCGCTTTTCTACCATTGGTTTGGGAAACAACAACTCACAGAATAACAAATGAGCAATGTTACACAGGGCTTCATTAGGGAATTTTGGATGGTCTTTCCTAAATGCAGAAATTTGTATTGCTACACAAGAAGTACCAGCACTATCCAACAGAAAGATTCATGCATAAGTTTCAAGTATGTTACTGCACATTTTGAACCTGGTTCAAACAGCTCCTTAAAAGAATTCTTTTCCTGCCTTAGAATGCAAGTTAAGTTATATCATATTGACCCAAAGAAATAAACTCACAATTCTTTTGCCACTGGAGTCGACTGCAAGCAATATGCCTGGTTAGAGCTGGCAGTGGGAGTGCACACACTGTGTCTTTAAAACCTTTCCAGGCTGCTCTTAAATCAAAGGCGGAACAAGAGTTGCAGGCTTGAGCTCCTGGTGAGATCCAAACTCTAGACAGTAAGCAGGAGCTGCCCCAGGCTGGTTCAACTGTATTGACGAAGCTCGTTGCCTGTTCTGCTGAAGGCAAGACTTCTTCCCTAAGCGGTCTGAATGTACACTTCTCACTATCCTAGTACAGGATGATGCAGCACCGTCAACTGCACAACTCCCTAGCTTAATGCTGCTCAAAGATTTGACTCACCTTCTCTGGTGGGGGGGGGGGGCAGTGGGGAGGTTACATAAATTGATGGTGTCAAACAAATCATTTGAAAGCTTTTGACCACATCACAGGTTTCTTATTTTCCCTCTCTCTCACTTATTGTCAACCTTGTGGTTAATTTTATCATTGAAAGTCCAGAAATTGACTCTGAAGAGCTGAAGCAAGGACCCAAGCTGATCATTGCCTGAAAATAGATATTTTAGACAAATATTGACAGTAGTTGAGGGATATAGCAGTAAACTATTGATGCAAGAACTTTACAAGTAGCCAAGAATGTGTTAGTGTGTTTGAATGCAATTATTATTACACAGTTGACTTCACATCTGTAACACCAGGGGCAATGTTTTACTTTGCAGTCTCATAACTTCACTTTCTGCAAAACCCTGTACTAAAGCACTGAACAAAGATTTCTGAATACAAGGAACTACCAGAAGTCTGGCATGAAAGGAGCATTGCCCAGAAATTTTATTCCTTTTGCGTTAACCTTAAACCCAGTCGCTAAATACAATCAGATCCCTTTTGTCCAGTCATATAGTTGCTACATTTTTTCCCCCACTTTCTCCAAACCCATGATGCACACACTCACACGGGATGCTTGGCATGTGCAGTGATGTCAAATACCACACAAGGCATGCTTTTACACCACTTGTACTACATTCCATTGAATGTCCATGGTTCTTTAGTGGTGTGTGCCCCTCACACAGCTCGAGGTCATATCAAGCCTGTCAAGGTCTGTTTCTGTATTACTTAAAGGAGACCAGCACTGTTGATCTGTCACTGTTGTGTGCGATGCATCGATCTTCTCTCGGGTAGATCTTAATTTAAGATCTTCTATTAATCTTTGCTCCTGTCTCACCCAACACACCACACTTGCTGTCAATGTCACTTGGATCACTTCTCCCACCACCTCCATCAAGCAGTTCATCAATTTACTTCTCAGACTCTTCCCCCTCCTCTTGCATTCATGACACCCATCCTCCACCACCCAATCACATTCACAGCCCTCAAAGTTCCAGCCCAACCCATTTCTCCCACTGCCCATGATTCCAAACCTCCCCATAGCATAGCCACTTACTACTAACCATGCCCCTCCCACTGGTATCCCCAACCTACCAACAGGGAGTCATTGCAGGTTATGTCTTTGTGTTTGTACAAGCAAGATCTGCTTATCATACACAATGTTTTGGGCTTATTATGCGATAGACTATAATTGACAGAAACCTTGCCCAATATTGATATTGATATTGGTTTATTATTGTCACTTGTATTGAGGTACAGTGAAAAACTTGTCTTGCATACTATTCGTACAGATCAATTACAGTGTATTAAAGAAGTACAGGGTAAAAGCAATAACAGAATACAGAGTAAAGTGTCACAGCTACAGAGGAAGTGCAGTGCAGGTAGACAATAAGGTGCAAGGTCATAACAAGGTAGATTGTGAGGTCAAGAGTCCATCTTATCGTATAAGGGAACCATTCAATAACAGCAGGATAGAAGCTATAGTGGTATGTGCCCTCAGGTTCCTGTATCTTCTGCCTGATGGGAGAGGGGAGAAGGGAGAATGTCCTGGGTGGGTGGGGTCTTTGATTATGCTGGGGGCTTCACCAAGACAGTGAGAGGTAAAGACAGAGTCCATGGAGGGGAGGCTGGTTTCCATGATGTGCTGGGCTGTGCCCACAACTCTTTGGAGTTTCTTGCAGTCCCGGGCAGAGCAGTTGCTGTACCAAGCTGTGATGCATCCACATAGGATGCTTTCTATGGTGCAACCATAAAAGTTGGTGAGTGTCAAAGGGGACATGCCAAATTTCTTTAGTCTCCTGAAGAAGTAGAGGCACTGGTGAGCTTTCTTGGTCATGGCATCTACGTGGTTGGACCAGAACAGGCTGTTGGTGATGTTCACTCCTAGCAACATGAGGCTCTCAACCCTCTCGACCTCAGTACCATTGATGTAGACAGGTGCATGTGCACTGCCCCCTTTCCTGAAGTCAATGACCAGCTCTTTTGTTTTGCTGACATTGAGGGAAACGTTGTTGTCATGACACCATGTCAATAAGCTCTCTATCTACTTCCTGTACTCCGACTCATCGTTATTTGAAATACGGCCCACTACGGTGGTATCATCTGCAAACTTGTGGATGGCGTTAGAGCCGAATCTGGCCACGCAGTCATGAGTGTATAGGGAGTAGAGTAGGGGGCTGAGGATGTAGCCTTGTGGGACACCAGTGTTGAGAATAATCGTGCTGGAGGTGTTGCTGCCTATCCTCACTGATTGCAGTCTGTTAGTCAGAAAGTCAAGCTTCCAGTTGCAGAATAAGGTGTTGAGTCCCAGGTCTCGGAGTTTGGTGATGATTGGCCCAGCTCCTGCTTAACTGTCCACTTGAGAATTTTTATGCCTATAACTGCACACATCCTAAGTCTGAGTTGCTGATAACTCTTGGATCCATGCCTCAGACAAACCTTCAGCCTAAGAATATCATTAATCAAATAATTGTTGATTATAGATACTGTAAGTGAAACATTGAAATTAGCTTTAAACTTAATAGGTGATGCATCTTGAGATGGATGGGAATTCTATATGAAAGTTTGACAACAACGGCAAACTTATCTAGTCTTAACCACCAATGCCAATAAAACAGAAAATGCTGGAGACACTCAGCACATCAGGTAGTATCTGTGGAAAGAGAAACAGAGTGGTCTCAGACCCAAAACATTAATTCTGCTTCACTTTCCACAGATGCTGCCTGACCTGCTGAGTGTCTCCAGCATTTTAGATTTTTATTACCTTAAACCATCCATGATGCTTCAAAGGAGTGTTATCACACACAATTTGAGACCAAGCCACAGGAAGAGATAAGAGGACAGGTACGGTAAATTTTAAGGGAAATCTAGAAATGGAATAAGAGCTGCAGAGAGAGATAAAAAAAAGAGTCTGGAGTATCATGCCTAGAAGCTGACAGTATAGCTGCTAATGGTGTCTAATAGTGGAGCAGTTAAAATAGAGGATGTACAAGATGCCACTATTAGGGGACTGCAGAGATCACAGAGGGCCCTAATAGAGGTAGAAGTAGATAGAGCTAGAATCCTGAAAGTATTTACATCAAGCAGGCACCAAGATATCTGTTCATTTGTTTCCCATGCTTACTGGTGTATTTTTGGTGTATATATTACGTATAGCTTGAAGATTAGTCTTACAGGCCACATAACTGGTCACAAGTTTGAAAGGTGAGGACAAAATATTAGTAGAACTTGTTCTCTCAAGTTTTAAAATTAAATGATAATCAGAACAATCCTGGTGGTCAATGTCTCTATGCCCTGAGAAGGAGTCATACAGGAATTCATGGATTTAACTCCCCAGGTCAACAGTGAACTAACAATTCAAATGAGAAGATCTCCAGCCAATCAGTGCAACAAAAGTCATCAAGATAACCAATGTTTTTCTAAGGGAAGAGGATTGAGTGAAGGAACCAGATGACGAAGTTGATGTTAAGAAAAATGGGACAGGATTTTGGGCCAATTTGTCTTTTCATCCTAAGATTTTCCCTGACTGTGGAAGTGCACCATTATGTATGATAGCAGGACCAACAACACTGGGCTCCGGTGTAGGATGTGGTAACACAGACATTAAATTACTGGACTGGTAATCCAGCAACCTGGACTAATGATCCAGAAACAAGACCTCAGACTCCACCATTGCAGCTGGGGAATTTAAATCAATTAGTTAAAGTAGTCTGAAACAAAAAAAAGAAAATACTGGTAATTATGTCCATGGAACAACGTGAACATAGAAAGCACTGATTTGCTGATGTCCTTTTGGGAAGGAAATCTTTCTTCTTTACCTTGTCTGGCCAAAATCAATGTGGTTTATTCTTAACTGCCCTCTGCAGTGGTCCAGAAAGTTACTCACTTCACAAGCAACTGGGAACAGAAAATAAATGCTGACCTAACCTGTGACACTCACTTTATGTAAAAGAATAAAAACAAGCTTACTGACATAGTTGAACAACCAAACCTACCATTCCTCTTGGGTGAGCATGTGTATTTCAGTAAGGCTCATTACTGCTGAGCAACTCACCATCAGGAAAGACAAAGTGGGAAAGTGGATAAAATAAAAAGGAATTTTAGAAAAATAAGCTTTATCAAGAAAACTTGACATTTAAATTTGAAGCCAAAATTGCTGTTGCCAAGTAATCTCATAAGAGTGGTAGCTCGTGGTGACTCTTATCAGTAGCACTCTCACTACTAGGTGGTGGATGAAAGGCCCACATTAATAAGTGAAATCAAACAAAGAAAAAGTGCTAGAAGCTCTCAGCAGGTCAGGCAGCATCTACGGAAAGAGAACCAATGTTCCAGGTCATTGATCTTTCATCAGAACTGGGAAAAGTTAAAAATCAAATGTGCTTTAAGTTGCAGAGAAGGGGAGGGGTGAAGAGAACAAAGGGCATGTCTGTGATAGGATGGAGATGAAAGACACAAGTGGTACTGCCAGCTGAGAAGAGGTGTTAACTGCTTATTAACTGCAGCTGATCTGACTGGGGGGGAGTGAAGGAGAACAGAGGAGAAAGAGAAACAATACCGGAAATGTTCAGCAGGTCTGGCATCA
Source organism: Pristis pectinata (assembly GCF_009764475.1). Lineage (NCBI taxonomy): Eukaryota > Metazoa > Chordata > Chondrichthyes > Rhinopristiformes > Pristidae > Pristis > Pristis pectinata. Next base: position 15,758,502 of record NC_067432.1, read on the forward strand.
TTTGTGGATAGAGAAAAAATGGCAACAGGTTACTGATCTTTTATCAGAACTGGTCAGTTCTGATGCAAAGTGGAAAAACTAAATTCCACAATTTCAGATACCCAGTCTTGAGTCCTGAGCAGCATAATGTGCCTGGTTGAAATCTGTACCTCAATCTTATGTTTATTGGAACCATACAAGATAATAAAGATAGAGGGTCAAAGCCAGGGACGGATGGAAAATTTAAGTCGATCGGAAACTCAGAGTCATGTTTGCAGGGTGTTCTGCAAAGTGGTCATCCAATTTGTATTTGCTTTTTCCAAAGTAGAGGCAACCACATTGTGAAAACAGAATATGGTGCCCTAGATTGGAATGAGCACATGAATGTTGCTTCACCTTGGGTATGGGAAGTGAAGAGGTAAGAATGCAGGTGTTAGACCCGCTGCAGTTGCATTGCAAGATGCCATGAGAAGGGGAGTGTGTGGTAGAGATGGAAGAGTGAACCAGGGACTCACAGAAGGTATAGTTCCTTCAGACTGCTGAAAGAGGTTAGAGTTAGGGTAGGGGAGAAGAAGATGTGTCCAGTGGTGGCAGCATATTGAATGCATCAGAAACTATGGAGAATTATCTGTTGAATGTGGAGGCTGATAGAATGGAAGATGAGGATACCGGGGACTAGGTGGGGGAAGGGGGGGATAAGAGCAGAAATGCCAGAAATGGAACAGAGGCAGTTAAAAGCTCTGTCAACCATGGCTGGGGGCGGGGGAACCACATTTAAGGAGAAAAGAAGGCATTTTGGAAGCGCTGGCATGGAAAGCGTCATCACCAGAACAAATACAATGGAGGTGAAATAACTGGGTAAGTGCAATGGAGTCCTTTCGAGAAGTGGTGGAAGACGAGTAGTCAAGGTAGATGCGCAAGTCTGTGGGCCTGTGAAGGACGTTGATCATTAGACTACTTTCTGAGATGGAGATAGAGAAGTCTAGATAGGGAAAGGAGGAGAATGGACCATGTGAAATTGCGAGCAAGGTGAAAATTGGCAGCAAAGGTGAAAAACTTTTAAAGCTGAAACTTTTGGCACTCCAGGGCAGTGTTTAGGCAGTGTTGCATTGTCATACTCTGAAGCCTCAGCTTATTATGCAGGAGATTCAGTCAAAATCACATATCCCTTGACAGTATCCAAAAGAAAACAGATTATTTGTTTATTCATCTTAAAGCTATTTTTCCAAACACTGCAATGGTTGCTACTACTGCCCTCACATCAGTGTACCGAATAAGCAAATCATACTGAGTTGTTTGAGACATTTTCGTGGTGATAGGTGCAGTAATATATTTTCTTTTTTCTCTGTTTATTTCAGCTATATATTTCCCTGGCAAGGCACAAAAACAAACATGCTTACACCCAAAACACAAAAGGCTCCAAAAGCAACAATAGAAAAAAGGCGAGGTAAATTAACTCCACAAGAATCTGGCCTACACTGAACTAGACAGTGACCAGCTCCAGCTGGCCTCTGCCTCTCCCCCTCTGAGAAATGAGAAAGGGTTTACACCACATGGAAAAAGAGAGAAGGGAAGAGCAGAAGTGGGTAATCCACATTCTAGGACTAGTTGTGTCTCTTTTTGATCAATATTGCAGGTTTTTCTTTTATTTACAGTCTTCCATCTATAGAATCACAATTTTCTCCATACAGTTCTCTGAACAGCAGTATTCCTGATAATAATTCTGAATCAATAAAGTACTAGAGGGAAGAACAAAGGATAAAACCACTAATAAGGCAAGGATTAATTTTTAATGAGGCAGATTTCAGTCTCAAAGGTTTCGTCTTTGCTGTTCTCACTGTTTTCAGGTTTTAAACCTGATATTCTTTCAGGTTAACTGCTATCCTGTTGATCCCAGCAAGTGGACCTCACATCCCCTCTGATCCAGAAGACATCTTCTCTTGTCCAGTATCTAGATTAGCAATATTGAGGCCCACAGAACAGAGTGTTGTCCAGACACTTAAAAATCTCCTCTTTGCTAAACATCACACTGTGAAGATGAAATATGACTTCAAAGCAATGAGATGTGAACAAATGGAATATAGTTGTCAGTGAGGTGTACTTCTTGCTATCTTCACTTAATGAAAATATCAAAGTGAAATGTGCAATAAGTCCAGGTGTTCTTTCAAGCATGCACTTTTGAATTAACTGGTTTTCAACTACAGGCTGTTCAGATTCACTGGTCCATTCTAATATTCTGATAGGGAATAAGAACAGAGTTCCCTCACCCAAGAATCTGCTTTAGGTGCTGGTGTTTGGCCCAAGAGCTAGCAGTCATTGACAGTGTCAAATTGGACCCATCCTTAAAACTCTGGGCAATGACATATTTGGCTTAATTATATCCGAACACCCACTCAGCAATCCTGAAATGGATGCTCCTTGATAGCCAATGTCTAGTCATTTCAAAGATTGGCATCATTCCAAAAAATCTTCAAAAACCTTCACATCGTGGGCCAAAGGGCCTGTTCCTGTGCTGTACTGTTGTATGTTCTATAAGCACTTCTGATGCCAGCATCGGTCTTTGTTATCCAGTTAACAGTCCAAGTTATGGTGACAATCAGTGCAATTTTGTGCCTGTGGCCTGATTATTCAGACATCAACTGAATTTAACAATAGACAGGCAAAAGTCAAGGTGTTATAACTCATATAATCCTCTGACTCTTCCTAGAATCTCTGAGCCTAATGGGCAAATGTTCTTGATTCTCAAAGTAAGGCTTAACAATGATCATTATCTTTTTATGGACGTGAAACCCAGACTTCTGTGTGCCACATTACAAAAAGCTGGAAACCTTTGAAAGGTTTCTTTACCATAGGTTTTGCATAGGCTGGGTACTTCATGGCAAATAGCTGTGTGCCACTGGGCAGGATGAAACAGAGATGATTATAATGGAAAACCACATGGAAATCACTAATAAATAATAGAGATAAAAAGTAGGAAATGGAGCAAGAGGAGGCCCAAGATAAATATAGGTTCCGCCATAATACAGATGGAGGGATGCTTGTCATTCAGACCATTGACTTCCAGATGAGACTTGATGTTGGGAGAAGTTCAAATGGTAATGTGAGACTTCTTAATGATTTTTGATTCAATCATAAGCAACCAGTCAAAAAATAATGATTGAATGTTAAATATCTTCAAAACTAATAGAGATTGATATTTATTGAAGTAGCACTTTATAAAATAAGTGGAAAACAGATTTTGTTATGCACCTTAAGTATTTGATTTCTGTTTCAGGAATCATATGTTTAGCAAATAAAGAGTTAAGTTTTTGAGAGTGCATTATCTCTCCTTGGATCTGAATCTATATCTGCATATGACACACTATAGCTTGTGATGTTCTGGGTTCACCGCTACATAAATTGCCAACAACATAACCTTCAAATTCCTTACAGTCCAAGAAATACAACATGGAAACAAACCCTTCCATCCACTAAGTCAACATCAACCATCAAGCACCCATTTGTGCAATAATCCTACCTTAACTCATTTTATTTTCCCCACATTCCCATCAACTGCCCCCAGATTCTACCAATTATCGTCACACTACAGTCAATTTACAGTGGCCAATTAACCTACCAATCTGCACAGTTTTGGACGTGGGAGGAAACCAGAGCACCTGTTGGAAACCCATGCAGGCACAGGAAGAAGGTGCAAACTCTACACGGACAGCACTGGAGGTCAGGAGTGAACCAGAGTCTACTAGCTGTGTCACTCTGCTGCTCCTTATGCTTTCTATATTGCAATCACCCAAATCCAGCTGTAAGTGAGCACTTTACAACATTTATTTGAGATCAGAAGGTGCACTCAGAAATTACACCTTGAAAAATCCCATGGAAATTCCACCCCTAGTTTGTATGTCACAGTTTCTGTCATTACAGAAAATGCTGGAAATTTTCAGCAAATCAGACCGCAGCTATGGGAATAGAAAAAGAGTTACATTTCAGGTTAACTCTGTTTCTTTCCACAGATGCTGCCTTTTAGCACTCTGTTTTTATTTTAGATTTTCGGAATCTACAGTTTTTTTGATTTTCAGTTCTTGTCATTGTTCAGCACTGATGAAACTACATATTGGAGTTCAAAGCACTGTGTTTCATTTAATGGCTAATGATGGTGTAAACTGTGGACTCTAATAGAACTAATTAAGAAGTTTTAGCTGGTTCACCAAACTGTTTCTCCCCCACACCTCATCTCATCCCTCCCCACCATCGGTTGTATCCACATGAGGTGCAGCCTCAAGAAAGCAACATCTAACATCAAAGATCCCCACCATCTGGGCCATTCCATCTTCTCGTAGCTACCATCCGGCAGGAGGTAGAACCTTGAAGTCCCACACCACCAGATTCAAAAACAGCTACTTCCCTTCAACCATTTGGTTCTTGAACCAGCCTGCACCACTCTGCCTCAGTATAGCAACACTATGACCACTTTGCACTACAATGGACTTTGTATTTTTTGTTCTATCTGCATTCTTTCTTGTAAAATTGTTGTATAATTTATGTATAATTCAATGTTTTTTGAATGCTCTGTATCTGATGCTATGTGCCTGTGATGTTGCTGCAAGTACATTTTACATTGCACCCATGCATACATGTACTTGTGCACATGACAATATATTCAACTTTGACTTTTGACTCATCAAACTGAATATTTCAGCTCCATCATAGCACCAGATTTCCCATACTTGCTAATTCCACCTTTCTGCTCATTTTTACCGCTATTTGCATCTAGTAATTTTACTCTGAACAACCTGTATTTGGTCTGCAGTTGACATTTATCTCATTTTAGCTGCTACCAGTTGTTATAACTCAAACTTGTTCCCAGTGCTCCAAAACGTTCCTGGGCAAAGCTGAATCTGTAATAGACTGAGGGTTAGTTTAATGCATGCAGTGAATGAGATGTAATGTGCCTTAGGCTAACAATCTGTGCTTTTGTTTTTGGGTCACACCAGATACAGTGGGGATTGCTCACTGTACATGTCTGTTCCCTCCGATAGTCAGGAAAATACTATGCTGACAGCCTATATTTTTCAAGCAACAGTGAGAATTGTTTATTTCAAGAAAGAAATATGAGTACTAGTTATCCCATCAGGTGGTTCCAAGTGAGAAATAGTGCTCATTGAGGGTACAGTTGTGAAATTACAGCCCTTAGTGAATAAGTCCAGAATAAAGAGCTGGTATCTGTAAACATGACCTTGAAGTGATCAGATTGTCAGAAACACTTAATTTAGTTCAGCAATGTCCCAGGAAAGTAAACTTGCCATCCTTATCCGTCTGGCCAATGCTTGACTCCAGTCCCACCCCAATATGGGTGCCCTGCTCTCTAAAGCAAGACACTCATTTGCACCAAACTATTAAATGAATGGAGCATAAAAGCCTGTGGGCCCTTAATTAGCCAGCCAGCACTCCCTGTGAGCAGCCAGTCAGGGAATCAATCCCAAGCATAGATATAACTTAAGGTCAGAAAAATGTCAACATGCTATTTAACTTACCCTGGTCCATTTAACAGTTTTCTGACAAAACAATTGTTTTAGAATGCCAGAAGTATTTGCCTCCAGAACTTCAGATGAAGCATCACAAAGTCACTACATCCCCAAAATGTTGGCAGTTAATTGACTTGGATAAACAAATTTCAAGTCAATTTAGGATAAGCAGCTAAATTGTGGCCAGTATGCAAATTTTGCTGCAAATCTGGTTTCCCCACATAATTCCAGGAATAATTTCATGGGTGAGTCGATTTCTCTGGAAAACTTTGTCTGGAACTAATTGAACCAATTTTGTCTTGTTTAGCATCTTTTTTCGAAGTTGGATCTTACTAAACTGGTCCCTGCACATCCACCACATCCTCAGGCCCAGCAGTGAGTTCTGGAGGCTGACTTGGCCACAGATAGCATTGAGCAGAGGCTCTACCTCCAAAGCCCTGCTGACAAGCTTTGACAGCTGGTAAATCTTAGGTGGAGCTTGGCTCCTCTCAATGTTGTCATTGCATTCAACAGTTTTTAAATATTTCTGTAATTAAGGGACTTTAACGAACCAATAGAAGTCAAAGTAATTAAAACTGAAACTTCATTTCTTTGCAAAATGAAAAATTAAGTTAGTTGAAAACAAACACAGAAATAATTAAACACATTAAATTAAAGCAAAATAATTAAAGGAGGAATAATTTAACTTCCCTTTAGCCTCCGAATATGCAGGTTTACAAACCCAATGAAAATAATAGGAGTTTGGATTCTATACAGATCTGACCTTGGATAGGATCTGAGTGTCGATTCTGCAGTAACACAGGGCTGCGCCACATCCCTTAGTAAATCCCACCTCAAAGCCGAGTCTGGGACTTCCTTCAGTTTGAACAGTTAAATGACAACAGGTCCATTTGAAAATGTTGTTCCCCAGCTCAGTACACTGAAGCCTGCATTTACACTGCACACTTTTCATTTCCTTATGACACAGAAGGCCATTCAGCCAATTGTGTCCACACTGGTTCTGAGAACAATCCCATCAGTCCCACTGCCCACTTATTTCCCACTAATGTATTCCCTGTCACATGCCTATCAACATCCTGATTCCCCAATCACCTACCTACACTTGGGTAATTTACAGTAACCAAGTAATCTATCAACCAGATGTCTTTGGGATGTGAAGTGCTATGGGAGTACCAGAGGAAACATTCACAGTCAGAAGGAAATTGTGCAAACTCCACACAGATAGCTCCAGAGGTTAGGATTAAGCCCAGGTTGCTGGACCTGTGTGGCATCAGCCCTCCCTGCTGCCCCACTTCTAAATTTTTCACTCTGAAATTAAATACTTTCTCCCAGAAAGCAGCTAACAGAAATCAGTTTATATCTGTTATCAGAACAGGTAAAATGAGTTAACAGAAACTGCTTTAAATTTGACACTAGAAAATGTAAACAAAACTGCACTATGTAGAAATGTTATAATTTGAAGCACACCACTCGACAATGCATCACAAAGTGGAGACATTTTCTGATATTGTCTACAAATTCCCAGAGCTCCCACGATAGATACTGCAGAATATGTTCTTCGTCATAACTAATTTGTAGGTAGTTGTGTGTGTGTGTGTGTGTGCGCGCGCGCTTCTGTGTGTGTGTGTGTGTTTCTGTGTGTGTGTGTATATATATGTATATGAGTGTGTGTGTTTCTGTCTGTGTGTGTGCGCATGCTTGCATGTGTTATATGTAGTGTTGTGTGTGTTTTGTGTATGTCACGTGTGTCTGCAGTATGAGTGTATGTATGCACATGTATTTGTGTGATATCAGTTTCTGTTTGGCTCTTGGTCCTTTCCCACAATCCAGCAACCATAAATAATTTTGTACAGCAGGAGGCTATTCAGTTCCTCATCACCGCACCTGCTCTGTGTTATCCATCCATTCCCCAGATAGGGAGCAGATACAATATTCCCTTTGGCTGGTGTAACCTTGCCTGCCTTTATAGAGGAGGAGCAACACAAGCTGCATTTAAGAGCCGATGAAGGTATATCCTCCTCCACTTGTACAGTGCATCTATAACGCTGGGAGCTTCCCACTGAGTTGACACTTTCAGGCTGATGGATACAAATGTCACTTGCCTCATGCACAGCCTCCCTATGACAGATGTGGGCATCGACTGGAGCCTATGACTTGCACAGGTCAATATTGGTCACTACAACGTATGCAAATACACACACACATATACCCCTTTCAAAGTACAGATTCCGTAAAAATACAGCAAGCATTGTCCATACCAATGTCATATAGGTTCCAGTTTTAAAAGTATAACTCAATCCATTGCTCTTCTACCCCTTCAGGAGAGAAATTTACATCAGCCAATAGCATTCATGTAACCACTTCCACCTGTGGAAAACATCACCAATGATTGTTCCAAACAGCCATGGGTAGGCACTTTAGTTTGGCACACACCTGCACAATATGATAATCTGGAGGACCAACAGGTTCCTGGAAACATCCTCTTGCTGCCTTGACAGGTGGGGGATGGGTGGGGGGCACTGAGGGATGACAATACTCCCAGGAGGTGACTGTCAGAAAAGTTTAAGCTTGTGCTCCCTCTCATCCAGGCCAGTCACAAGGACTGGGATATGTCACTGCTGGTGAGGACACTTCCTTCCAAGGCACCGAGAACACTCTCGTAATCAGATAGTGCAGTCTTTGTGGAAAAGGGAAGCAGATTTGGGAAGCAGATTTTTTCCAAAGGGGGAAGGGGGGAAAATGAGAAGTTTTATAATCAAGTTGGAGCTGCCATCTGATTCACTCTGCAGGACACTGATTAGAGTAGATGGAGCACAGAACACACGTGGGAACTCACCTGAAAAGGTTGTTCAAGAAACTGTCAGAAACTGTGGAAGAAGCCACACGGCCAAGGCAGCAAGAAAAGTCAACGATCTCAGCACACAGCCAGCCCTCAAGCTCCCATTTCTGCAGCTTCCACTTGCTCTTCCACTAAGAGTCCAGACTCCTGCTTAAATTCTGTGATTTCCCAACACCCCACATCTTGTGTAATCATCTACTACCTGCTCAACGATTTAAATTTGTGCAAGAGCTGTTCAAATTACCACAGCCCTGCAGGTGTCCCTTTCGCTGTAGTCTGGGCATTTCTGTCAAATATTTGTTGCAACCAAAACATGGAAAGGCAGAGCTGTGAAAACAGTGGGTAAGTTTTAACCAGATTAACTGCAGCACCTTGTAAACACTGGGTTGGTGAACAGACTCTAGCTGCAGTTATGGGTGAAACTAGAGATCATGTGTGTGTTTTAGTGATGGGCAAGGGTGAAGCATAACGGCCCATAGTTTTATCATTAAAGGTGCAACTACCACAAGAGTCATTTTCATATATAAATGAAATGCCTTCTTCTTAAAGGTGTTGACTCTTTCCTGGAAATATTTTGGCCTAGGAACACTAAAAGACCATAATGGGTCCCCATATGCCTAGCACTCCAACTGCAGTTCTGTTCATGAGGCCACTGCTGTAAAGGTCAGAGGCCCCACTACCCCATCCACCTCTACCCAACCAGGTCTTGAACTGCCATATTACTTTACCTGCAGAAAATGTCCTGTCTGAGACCGAGGCTGGGTCCAAGAGGCAGAAAAAGCCAGCAGTCAGAGCCTGAGGGAGAAGGACTGTTGCCAGTCAGAGGATCAAATCCATTGGACAGTCAGAGAGTCAGGAGACCAATGGCCTGGGGTGAGGGTAGGGAATTAACTGGATATCATTGGTGGAGCCCTAAGGACAGAAGATGGGTATGGTTGCTCCCAGAGCAATGTGGACTAACTTCCACAGCAATGTCTGAAAGTAATGTTGGATAGGAAATGGTGATATTTGACATGTAACACATGGCAGGAAGAGTCGGTAGAATTTCTGTTTCCAGACGTAGAAATGTACGAATTAGGAGCTGGAGTAGGCCACTCGGTCGCTCCTGCCTACCCCACCATTCACTAAGTTTGTGACCGATCTGATGTAACCTCAACTCTGCATTCTCATCTGTTCTTGTTAACACCTCATCTCCTTGGTTATTACAATCCTCTCTCGTGCATTTGATTTCATCCAAATTACAATTTTCAATTGTGTAGCGATGAAGTGCTACTTCATCAAATTCTTCTCCAATGAAGCCCCACAATTTCTGCCGCCTACACTCAGTGGGGAAATTTTGTGGGAAGACTTGGTTAACACTCTCTATCGGCCCTGGTAATAAATGTGTGCAAGGAACTTTTAGCTTCTGCTAAAAAGAATGCAAATTCCTCAACCCAGCATTCTGGATTGGAAAGGATGATAATTCCTTTTGCATCTGTTCAAGGTTCTTGCTGATTATCACATTCCAGTGCCACTGCTGACACTGAAACCCTCTGGACAAGAAGTTTAATGCCATCCAGCAAAAAAAGAGTCCAGTAAATTGGTTCCACTCTCTGAATTCAATATCCAATCCTCCACACTGTGGCTGTGGTGGTATATTTTCCTTACCAACAGGATGTGCTCTCACTCTTTCCTTAGCAGACTCTTACTTGTATCACTACCTCAGACTGCTTCACCAGCACCTGAACCCCACCCCTATCCACTAAGCAACAAGGTATGGCCAGTGCATATGTTCCAGACCCCATGCACATAAAACGGTCCTATTTTTCTCAGAAAATCCTGTTTTTTTTCCTCAATTCCTTGCTCAGGTTTAATGCAAGTTGTCATAGACATATAAACCCATGCATCACTTGACAAATTTTTGTTTTCCCCACTGCTTTAGGTGAGCAAAGCCCAGGTCAAATAATGAATCCAAAAGACATAGTGAATAGGCAGTTTACATAAAAATTGTTCATTTTCACATGGTTTACTTTCACTAAAGATTATTTTTGAAAAATATTCTACTGTATAAATTGCTTTAAGATTCCAATTTTCATTACTTAAAAAAAGGACAAAGTACTACTGTGTATCTTACTTTCATAGGTTTAATTGAAGATCTATAATTGGACAAAGAGAAAATCATTAACCTAGCACTGGTCAACACCACAAATCTGAATTCTGAACTTTATTAATGTTATCACCTTTGTAATGACTGGAGTAGGAAAATGCATGTGGAAAATTTTGGTTAAGTTTACGAAGTCAGTGATCTATTAATGCAAGTCTTGCTAATGTGGCAATCTCTAAAGAAATGGTTTTGTCCATTGACGTATGGTAGTATTTCTTTCACAACGCCTTTAAACAATAGCCCAATCTGAATCATTACTCATTGTACTTTAAAATCCTTTCAGAATGGTAATTTTTAGAGAATAAGCTGACAAAAAAGTAATCATTAACTTTCTTGCTGGGACTGCTTTCACACAATGTACTTGGATAGAAAGGGATATAGGCCTAATGCGGGCAATTGGGATTAATGTAGGCAGGCATCACAATCGGCAGGGACAAGGCGGGCCTAAGGGCCCACTCTGTGCTGTGTAATTCTATGATTCTATGAATGTTAAAATCAAGGCTCCATTCTTTCCTTCATTCTCTCCATGGATCTCACAAGTGGTGAGAATGTCCTATCCTTGAGTCAATTTAAAAACTGATCAGAAGGCTGTTAATATTAAGTTTTTAAGTTCAGTAAACACCCTAATAATATCCCATTCCCTCTCCCATTCTCTTCAAAGCTGGTGGGATCCTCTGTCTGTCAGTTTAGAAAATACACTTCGTAATATGAGGGATCACAATACCGGACAATGAGACCCTGCTCTTCCCACTGCCCTCTCCCAGTTTAATGGCACATTAGTCAATCCTTAAAGTTGAACTAGGCACAGTTTGGATAAGGGAAGGCAATTAATTTGTAGTTTTATTAATTATTACTATAGAGACATTTAAGATTTTATGTCTGGTGAAGATGATTATTCTTGGTAACCTTATCTCCCATGAAAGCAAATTCTTCCTCCCCTCCCTTCTAATCCACAGTCTATTCTCTCATTGCTGATCTTCTAAAGTCAAGAGGCGACAGCCTTTCTCTCACTATTTCTCAATATTTCTCTCACCTCTGCTCCTGTTTCTGTTACAATCTTCCTATCCTCTCACCTGGCCATAAATTCCTCCTTTACCAATAATCTAATCTGCCAATTATACAACTACCACTGGTTGTTATTTAAGTCACCATTATTTCCAATTTATCTTTACTCATGCAAGTTTAGGCTCTCATCCCCTAGATAACTTACACTACTTTCAACCCCAGTCTGAATTTAGAGACTTATCTACATAGTGCCATTCACCATCAGTAAATCAGCAGAAGCAGCACTATGGTGCAGCTAGCAAAGCTACCACCTCAAGCTCCAGTGACTTAAGTTCAATCCTGATATCTGATGCTGTCAGTATGGAGTCTGCATGTTCTCCCTATGACTACATGGGTTTCCTCCAAGTGCTCCGGTTTCTGTGTTATTATGTGTTATTATGTAGTTATAATAAAGAACTACAGTTCCCAGCAGGCAATGCAAGGGGTCACATGGGGGAAACAGGAAGTGGCTGAAAAGAGCGAGAAAGGTCAGCCAGCCTGTCTGTTGTAAGTCTGTGCAGTCTGTTGTTGTTTTAATAAATGTTCAGATGTTAAACCCACGCCAAGTTCGTCTTGTGATGAAGAACAAACATAAAAGTTTCTTCCACACCCCACAGACGTGCAAGTTGATAATTTACTGGTAATTGCAAATTCCTCCTGGTGTGTAAGTCAGCGGCAGAATCTGGGGCAACACACACAAAATGCTAGAGGAACTCAGCAGGTCAGGCTGCATCAATGGAGGGAAATAAACAGTCGATGTTTCGGGTTGAGACCCTTCATCGGGACTGGGGAGAATCTGGGGAGAGGTGATGGGAATGTATGGGATGATAAAATCGGGCTTACAGTAAATGGGTGCTTGATGGTTGGCACAGACCCAGTGGGCTGGAAGACCAGTTTATATGTTGCATGATTCCATGACTTTATAGCAGGATATAATGTCAATTTTTAAAAACATATTCAGAGACTGAGCAGATGTTATTTCACTTTTCACGATCTTCCTTAATAAGTTCTTATAACTTTGCCCATGGTATCAGTCTTGCCTTTGAGTCGAAAGGTTCTAGATTCCAGCCCCACTCCATGGACAAAAATCAAGGCTGATGTGCCAATGCAGCACTGAGATGTCATCATTTGAATGTGACATTAAACTTTGGCATACTTGTTCTCCCAGGTGGATGTAAAAGATCCCACAAGACTATTTTGAATAAAATATGGGAATATATCTGATACTCTGATCAATATTTAAACAATTAAAATTATATGAAGCCAGAGCTTGTTGGGAAATGCCATTAGTTTTGTACTGAATAGTCAGTATTAGTGGTCACACTACTGGACTAGCAGCCAGAGTTGTCAACCATTGATACAAGTTCAAATCCTACCACGGCATCTGGGGAATTTAAATGCAAGTAATTAAGATCTGGAATTTAAAGGAGGAAAAATATAGTCTCAGTACCTATACCCATAAAACCACTGAATTGTGTTAAGAACCTATCCAGTTTATGAATGTTCTTCAAGGAAAAAAATCTGTTGTTTTTACTTACGTGACCTGTATGTGACTCCAGACCCACCAATGTGGTTACCTCCTCAGTATTGGGGCAATTGGAGATGGATAATCAGTGCCAGTGATGCCCATATCCTGTAAACGAATAAGTAAAAATATATTTAGATTTCCACATGAATGCAGAACTTAGAAAAGTTACTCTGTGCAAACAAAGCTCTGATGTTCGCTCCTGGAAATCTGACTGCTGAACCAATGAGGGGCAAGATTAATATAAAGCTTAAACTTCTAAATATTAACATCTAATATAAAGTTCCAACATAGGTGAGTTCAGAGAATACAGAGTATGGTTGGATTACCACAGGCAGCAAGTTCTAACTCAGAATCATTTCATATAACTGTTCATGGAACTTGCTGTGCAAGTTGACTACTCCATTACTTAACTCTCAACAGTGACCACCCTTCAGAACTGCTTCATTGGCTGTAAAGTCCTTTGGGACGTACAAAGATCCATAGAAATATATTTTTATAATTGTGTACGTCCTGGTGCAAGTGTGAGAAACATGAGCAGATTCATTTTATTTCATTACATTAATGAACAAAAATGGAAAGTATGCAGATGTCATTCACAGCATCCTTGACTGAATAGTAATTGATGCAGTAAATCACCATTCATGTGTGTACCAGTCAAATTTCAGCACCAATTGGATGAGATTCAAAGAATATCCAGTGCCCCTCTAAAAAAGATGATTCTCTTAAAATATTTCATAGGCACAGAACTGATATTTTCTGTTCTTCCTCCTGTGCTTCATTTCCATTGGATATGGTAGCCTCAGCTCCATCTGTATCTGATGCAGCTGATGATTCATCTGACAGCCAGCTTTGATTTCAAAGTCAGAATAGAGAAAACACTCTTTCTGCTTCACAAGGTCTTATGTCACCGAATAAAATCAATGATGTTATTAAATCGCAAAGTAATTAGTTCCGTCAATTCTTTAGCATCTAGCATGAAGCTTCTTTACTTTGAAGTAAACCCTTAAACATGCATAAATAATTTCTGATTTAGCAAATGATAACAAAAAAATTAAAATTTCCCAAAAATTAAATCTTAATAATTTGTTCAGCAAGAAGTTTTCATGATGAACTCCGTTGAAGACAAACAGCTGTTTTCCTTATTGTTTCCTTAATATTGTTAGCATAATCCTGATCAAGAAATCTAAGTGGTTGAATCTCCTCTGCTAGTTTACCTGAAAAGAAAATTAACCAAAAGGAACATTCATTACAACGCACAAGTTACATTAATTGGCTTCAGCGATTCTCATTTCACAGAGGTACAGCAATATTTCAAGTGTCCTGTAGAGAGCAGTATAGCACCACTTTTTTGATGCACTGCAATTGTTTCTCCGCTTTGCTGTCAGCTTCCCTTCTTTGCAATTATGCATTTTTCTTGTTTAATACAGTAACATCATTTATCTGGCATTTGCCAAACTTAACAGGTGCCTATTTATCAAATACATTGGATCATCAGGAGTTGCCCAGCCGCTCCATTACGACTTTTCCCATGTCAGTCCAAGTGCTCTGTTGATGCTGACCCTCCATCGGTCTGGGCACTGTCCCTCCATTGGTCCAAGCACCCTGGGGTGCTGTCCCTTTCTTGGTCCGGGCATCCCTTGGTGTTGTCTTTACATTGGTGCAGACACCCCTTGGTGCTGTCCCTCCAAGGGCCTGGGCACCCCTCGGTGCTGTCCTTCCTAGGGTCTGGGCTCCCCTTGGTGTTGTTCCGTCATCAGTCTGGGCACCTCCCACGCTTAGTGCGATTCTGTTGTCCCTGGTATTCTCTTGGCACTACCCAAATGTTCCTTTGAATTGCCCTAATAGTAACCCTCTTCAACGCCAGGTATTGAAGGTTTCAATTTGTAAAATTCCAGATAATTAATCTTTACTAAGTTACTCTTTGTTTATTGAAAAAAACAATGATGACTTGAACTGTATGTATGTTATAACAAAGGAACTCACATCAAATTTTCCGGATAAATTTTGTCAGCATAAACCCCGATCAAGAAACCCAAGTTGAATCTGTTCTGCTAGTTTATCTTAGAAGAAAATTAACCAAAAGGCACATTCATTACAATATGCAAGTCACATTAACTGGCTTCAATGATTCACATTTCACACAAATATGGCAATACTTTACCAGCATGCTACTAGAATCAAGACTTTGTGCTGTTGTCTTCAGTATAATTACAATCCTGAGTGGCATAATGAAAGGTTACAGTTTGTAAATTTTCCCATTGATTTAAATAATATTTTGTGGCTCAAAACTTAACCCACCAAATAAATACATAAGAAGTTATTTGGTTACATTAAAACAAATAAAATTTTTAATGTCATTTCCCCCATTTTATTCCAAGGCATTTATGAAATGTGTTTCTTTAAGCAAGCAAGTCTGTTATCCGTGTGTCTATGTGTGTTCATATTGTTAAATCCTGATTGGACAGGAAATTCATGTGGTGTGCCTGCTTTGTAATAATGTTACAGGCAGAATCTTTGGCAACAGCTTAAGGACTCAACATACAAATAGGCAGGATATTCTGCCTTGCTAAATATACTACTACCTCTTTGGATACACATACCAAGTCAAAAATTACTTTGTGAAGACTTTACATGAGGTAATTCTTTATTTGAAACATGATTTATTCATACCCCAGCAATATGGTGAGATGTGAATTTTCATTTTAATAAAAACTGCAAAGTACTTGTTTTTCATCTGTAATTCATGACCCCCCTCCCAGTTTCCCCATCCACCCATGAAATCACAGCATTGTACAGAATTCATACATCAGATTGCTGACAGTGAGTTTGGATACACAGGTTGCTAATTGCAGAAAATAGATATTTTCTCATTTGTTCACGGAGGAACATCTACTTCCCAGGACAGTTGATTAGCTGTCACACACCTCTGCACTAACCTGTGAATTGGTGCATGCACTCTGGAGAGGGTGACGGGTAATTTGCATGAAGTAAAGACAGTCCATGGATTTGAGGGTGGATGCAGCAATGGGTGAAACTTGTTCACCATTGTCAGCTCATGGCATGAAATTCACCCAGAACTGAATACTAAATTCTGGCTTTCTTGGGGGGGGGGGGGGGGGGGGGAAGCCTCCAAGGGTAGGACGCGAAAAGTTTGGCTTCATTTGGTGAAACAATCAGTTTGTTCAGTAGAGCAAGGCTCCCAGTTTCATCGTTTACTTTTTGCATCCATTGAGTTAAAATTCAGGAGTGCAAGGCGAATCTGAATGTAACCAATTCAGTAAAAGTGAGATGAGTGATTATAAAGGCAAATTTAAAATCACAAACCTACCATCTAAAACTTGCTATGTTTTGAATTCAGCATCAATATTATAATCAGACTTAAGTCCTATGTAATTAAACTCTAAGAACCAGTTAGGCAGAAATATTTTATGATCTGATTTTAGTTTTAACAGAAGATAGAAGAGATAACAGATGGGATGAAAATTCATAAGGAGCTGGTACCAGAAAACTGACTATGCTTAAAGTTGATGTGTTACTCAGTCTGGATGGGACACTTCCCATGTTGGTGAAGAAAGTGGGGTTGGAGATGGCAGAAGGAACCACCACAATCTTGCAATTCTTTTCAGGTACAGTGAAGGTGCCAAAGGACTGGTGCCAAACACTACACCCTTTCAAAAGGATAAATCCGGGCCTATCGGTTCAATTTTTGTAGAAGGGAAACTTTCAGAAGCAATAATCAGAAAAAATAGTAGTCACTTTGTGAAAGCAAGTTAATAAAGGAAGCCAGTACAGATCTGTTAAATACAAATTGCTTTTGACTGACATGATTGAGTTTTTTGACAAGATAACAGGTTGACGAAGGTTATGAAACAACTGTCATGTGTATGGATTTTTAGATATTTGATAAAGTCTCACATAAGAGACTGATTAACAAAGTTGAACCCATGAATAAAAGGGTCAAGAACGGCATTGAAAACAAATCGAATTAAGGATAGAAAACAGAGTCATGGCCAATGATTATTTTTCAGTTTGAAGGGAGGTAGACAGTGGTATTCCCCAGGGGCCAGTGCTGTGACCACTGCTGTTTTTATTATACACTAATGACGTAGACTGTGGCATGTCAGGAAAAATTGAAAACTTCCTATTGACACAAAATTTGAAAGTGTGGTAAACAACAGAGGACAGAAGTCGACTGCAAGAGGACAAAGACTGTGAAATTGGCAGAAGCACAGCAGGTGAAATTTAACACAAGGATGTGCAGAGTGACAGATTTGGCAAGACAACTCTTGTTCTTATTTCTTCTGTCCTTATCATCTTAAAAGTGGTGAGGACTTGAAATACACCATTGAAGGACCAGTAGAAATATTCAGAAGGGAAATGAATAAGAAAGAGTAATTGAAGGTTATGTAAGAGTGTGTGTGATCAATGGTAACCAATCTTGCATAGAAATGGCACAGACTCAATAGGTCAAATGGCCTCCTCGGCTGTAACCATTCTGTACTTTGGCGATTTATGCAGTGAGTAAATTTGATCTGGAACTGCACTGACTGAAAATTTGGCAGACACAGATTCAATGGTGGCTTTCAAAAGGGAATTGGCTAGATATTTGTGTATGCTGGTCCAATGTTTTAGATCCAGGATTGGATATAAGGTTTCCTTCCTATACTCAATTACTTCACGATCCATACACAGGGACATGCATGGAAATTTAGAGACACAAGAGATTCTGCAGATGCTCGAAGCTGGATCAACACACACACAGTGCTGGAGGAACTCAGCGGGTCAGGCAGCATCTATGGAGAGAAATAAACAGTCGCTGTTTGAGGTTGAGACCCTTCATCAGGACTGGAAAGGAAGAGGGCAGAAGCCAGAATAAGAAGGTCGGGGGAGGAACACACGCAGGCAGGTGATAGGCGAGTGCAGGTGAGAGAGGGAAGGTAGGAGGGTAGGGGAGGGGGAAGATGTAAAAAGCTGAGAGGTGATGGGTAGAAGAGGCAAAGTGCTGAAGAAGAAGGAATCTGGTAGGAGGGGGCAGTGGACCATGGAATAAAGGGAAGGAGGTGGGGAATTGATGGGCAGGTCATGAGGGCGGGGGAGGGGGAAAGAGACAGGGGGGAGGGGGCCACAGGAATGAGGGAAAACAAATGAGGGGAAAAAATGGGGGGAGATGAGGGGAGGAGTTACCGGAAGTTAGAGAAATAGATGTTGAGGATGTCAGGTTGGAGACCAACAGGGTGGAATATGAGGTGCTGTTCCTCCAACCTACATTTGACCTCAACGTGGCAGTAGAGGAGCCATGGACAGACATGTCAGTATGGGAGTGGGATGTTGAATTGAAGTGGGTGGCCACCTGGAGATCCTTGTATCAGTAACGCTCCCCAACTCTTTCTACACTACATTGACGACTGCATTGGGGCCGCTTCCTGCACCTGTGATGAGCTCGTCAATTTCATCAACTTTGACCCCAACTTCCACCCTGCCCTCAGATTCACTTGGTCCATCTCTGACACCTCTCTCCCCCTTTCTGGATCTCTCTATCTCCATCTCCGGAGACAGATTAACCACTTCTACAAACCCACTGACTCCCACAGTTACCTTGACTACACCTCTTCCCACCCAGTCACTTGCAGGTATGTCATCCCCTTCTCCCAGTTCCTCTGCCACATCTGTTCCTGTTATGAGGCTTTCCACTCCAGGACATCTGAGATGTCCTCCTTTTTCAGTAAACAGTGTTTCCCTTCCACCACCATCAATGCTGCCCTCACCTGCATCTCCTCCATTTCCCACGTCTGCCCTCACCCATCCCCCGCGCCCCCCCGACATAACAGGGACAGGGTTCCCCTTGTCCTCACCCACCACCCCACAAGCCTCTGCATCCAATATATCGTTCTCCGCAATTTCTGCCACCTCCAACAGGATCCCACCATTAGGCACATCTTCCCCTCCCCCTTCACTTTCCGTAGGGATCACTCTCTCCGCAACTCCCTTGTCCACGTTCGCCTCCACAGATGACCCTTCCAGCACTTAACCCTGAAACCGCACTAAGTGCTACACCTGTCCCTACACCCCCTCCCTCACCACCATTCAGGGCCCTAGACAGTCCTTCCAGGTGAGGCAGTGCTTCACCTGTCAATCCGAGGGTGTCATTTATTGCATCCAGTGCTCCCAGTGTGGCCTCCTCTACATCGGTGCGAGCCGATGCAGATTGGGTGACCGCTTCGTCAAGCACCTTCACTCCGTCCGCCACAAAAGCAAAGATCTCCCAGTGGCCACCCACTTCAATTCCACATTCCACTCCCATATGGACATGTCTATCCATGGCCTCCGCTACTGTCACGTTGAGGCCGGATGTAGGTTGGAGGAACAACACCTCATGTTCCGCTCTGGGAGTCTCCAAACTGACGTCCCAAACTTCGATTTCTCTAACTTCCGGTAACCCCTCCTCTCCTTTCCCCCCTTTTTATCCCCTTCCTTTGTCTTCCCTCATTCCTGCGGCCCCCTCCTCCCTTCTCTTTCCCCTTCTTCCATCCTCCCATCTATTCCCCACCTCCTTCCCTTTATCCTATGGTCCACTGCTCTCTTCCACCAGATTCCTTCTTCTTCAGCCCTTTGCCTCTTCCTCCTATCACCTCTCAGCTTCTTACATCTTCCCCCCCTCACCTGGATACGCCTATCACCTGGACTTACCTACACCTGTCTGCGTGTGCTCCTCCCCCTCCCCGACCTTCTTATTCTGACTTCTGCCTTTCCAGTCCTGATGAGGGGTCTCGACCCAAAACGTCAACTGTTTATTTCTCTCCATAAATGCTGCCTGACCTGCTGAAATTTAAATTAGATTACTTTTGGAGGAGCACATCAAATATGCACATGTACATATGTGTATATGCGTGCGTCTTTAACATGGTATGGTTACTGTGAGACAGCCCCATGCCATATTTGCTAACCCCACCCCAACCCCCAGATAAATGTACACAGAGATTTCCCTATATTTTAATCTACCGCTTAACAGAGATACAACCAACTGAAAGGGGAAAAACAGAAAATCTAATATTGAATTTTAGTGTTACACAATTCTGGCTAATGTTGTATCATCACTTGATGTAACAGTATCAGACTCTGGTTCTAAATCCCAACTCTAGCAATTCATGGACAATCACTCAACGTATTGTTGGTTTTGTATCGTTACCATTTCAATTACACCACATGCAAACCTTGTATGCTTATCGTCAAGAGGCCACTCTGATTTTTGTAGTACATGGCTTAGAGAGAGAAAATAAGCTTTTAGTTCAGCAAGCCAGAAGCAAAAGGTCAATGCAATTAGGTTCTGAGTGAGTGTATGTTCAAATTTTTCAGATCTAATTACATATTTAATTAATTTAGTGAAGAATAAATGGCATGGTTGTTGGCTACAAAAGGGCAGTGAAAATAATTAAAATTATTCCATAAATATTGACTCCATAAAACAAGGTTAGGAAAACTTGTAGAATGATGACAGGAGATTTAGGAG
Organism: Pristis pectinata; assembly: GCF_009764475.1. Lineage (NCBI taxonomy): Eukaryota > Metazoa > Chordata > Chondrichthyes > Rhinopristiformes > Pristidae > Pristis > Pristis pectinata. The sequence continues at coordinate 15,779,061 of NC_067432.1, forward strand.
CATGTTCATTGATATTCAAGGATTTGAAAACATGCCCCTGCAGTACCTTTGTGGCAAATGGTTTGCAATGTGCAACTGGTATGCTGCTTCAAAGAGTTTTGTAGATTATATTAGTTCACAGTCAATCACATTAATGTAATTGGAAATATGAAATGTAAAAAATGTTGTTTCTGTAGATGTTTGAAGTCAAGTAATACACTTATTTTTTAAAGTAGTTAATAATGGCTTTTATTGTCAAACTGTAGATAAAAAGCTAATAAATAATGCCCAAATGCCTAAAGTAATGAAACATGTATCCCCAGTTTTAAAGGCTTCATTCCCAAATTAAATGTCCTTTGGAAAATTGTAATCAGGGCAACAGCAATATTCTCATATACTTCCTTTAAAACCCAGTGATGGACTTGGCAGTCTGAAGTGCTATTATTCATAACTGTTTACTCATGTTAATTTGGGCAGGTCTCTATTCCTGATTTGGTGTCAGTTTCCTTGGGCTGTACGGATTGTTATTCTCTTCCTGGAATGGAAGTACTGACACAAGTCTACATTTTTATTAACAATGCCATTATGGTACCTTTTAGGAGACTTCCTTTCATTTACTAATACACGTTTTGTTTTTGATAATCCTTGCATCTGCTTGCAGCTTTTCCTCTCTCTTTTGTCGATTTTTGGTACTCCCTACATCTCACCTACTCACTAAAATTTGTGCTCGTTTGCCTTTTTGTATCACAGTTCATTTTGCTTTATTCTTATATCTTCAGTCATCCAATGTTTTTTGTTTAGCAATTAAGAGTTTTTAGTTTGTAGGAGTATATATATCATACCAAGTTATTTTTGAACAACCTCCTCTGCCTTGCTGTGGTTTTACCTTTCAGCAGGCTTGCTCTCTTGATAAGCCTCTTTTTCATGACATGGAACCTAACATAAACTAGAATTTGTATTTCTCCTTTTCAAAAACTCATTGATCTTGACTGCAAATAGATAAAGATGTTCACACACACCTTAAGTGGCTGTTAACTAAATTTGCCTTATTACCCATTACCAAATCCAATATGGCTTGCACCCTCATTGCTCCTCGGACTAAGTACTTCAAAGAGTGCTGTTATAGCATACTTACATGATTTGTTACTTTAATTGTTTGAACCCATCCCCTAACAATTTAATCAGGCACTGCTTTTATTCCGTAAGCCATCTAACTGTAGATTAAATGTTTTTAATATGGTAGGGCCTAGTAAAACAAATACACCAAGGTAATACTGAATGCTAAATTGTAATTAAGGTATCCTTTTCTTTCTTAGTTGATTTTCCCATACAACAAATGGATCAGAATCAAATTTATTTTCACTGATTTATATGTCATGAAATATGTTGGTTTACAACAGCAGTGCAAAGACATAAAATTACTATAAACTACAAAATAAATAGTGCAAAAAAAAAGGAATAATGAAGCAGTGTTCATTACTTCATATCCTGATGGCAGAGGGGAAGAAGCTATTCCTAAACCATTGAGTGCAGGTCTTTGGGCTCCTGTACCTCTCCCCGATGGTGGTAACAAGGAGAGGGTGTGTCCTGGATGGTGAGGGTCTTTAGTGATGGATGCTGCCTTCTTGAGGGGCCGCCTCTTGAAGATGTCCTCGATGGTGGGGAGAGTTGTGCCTGTGATGGAGCTGGCTGAGTCTACAACCCTCTGCAGCCTTTTGCGATCCTGTGCATTGAAGCCTCCATACCAGGCTGTAATGCAACCTGTCAGAATGCTCTCCACCATACATCTATAAAAATTTGCAAGAGTCTCTGGTGACATACCAAATCTCCTCAAACTCCTTATGAAGTAGAGCCGCTGGCATGCCTTCTTTGTGATTGCATCAATGTGTTGGGCCCAGGATAGATCCTGAGATGTTGACACCCAGAACTTTTAGCTGCTCACCCTTTCCACCACTGACCCCTCAATAAGGACTGGTGTATGTTCTCCCAAATTCCCCTTCCTGAAGTCCACAGTCAATGCCTTGGTCTTGCTGACATTGAGTGCAAGGTTGTTGTTGCGACACTACTCAACTAGCTGATCTATCTCACTCCTGTACACCTCCTCATCGCCATCTGAGATTTTACCAACAACAGTGGTGTTATCTGCAAACTTATAGAGGGCGTTTGAGTTGTACTTAGCCACACAGTCATGAGTGTAGAGAGAGTAGAGCAGTGGGCTAAGCACACATCCTTGAGGTGCGCCTGTGTTGATTGTCAGCGATGAATGATTTAGACTTACAAGAGTAGCTTTCTTTTAATTTACTTACATCCTCAAAGCATTCCATCAGATACATGAACCATGGATGATTGTTTCTTAAACCTCTTTTGTTATCTTTGCTGTTTGATTCAGCATTGATAGCCCATTGTAAAATGCTCTGGTGCATTTTGTCCCACTACTATTGTACCAGGCAGTCTAGAATTCATTGATTAGCATCTCACTCCCATGTTAAAAGATTTAAGCCAGTTCCAGAGTCAACAAACTGATGCAATTTATGCAAGAAATCTACATTTGGTGGGTGCCTTTTTGAATGTTTTAACTTCACATGAGAAATTCAGGAAGAGGTCTAATTTATCGTGAAGTGAAAGCTTTCAATAACATCTCAACAGTTCTCGGGGCTAAGTCGTGTAATTGTGGAGATCTAAACAGACCATTGGCTCCTTGGTTCAAATCTTCTGCACACTGGATCGCAGTCAATTCTCAGTGAACACAATAGCACAATTTTTGATTAACTAGCAATGTCATAGATCACACTGAGTCAGGCAGAGTTTTGATATCTTATGTTTTAAGCTTCCTTGAAATTTCTGGTCCACTTTGAGCTGTTTAAACACACCAGGGAAGATACAGGAACTTCATACACAGGTAGAAAATAACAAATAGCCCCAGGTGAAGTTAAGACTAGTCCAGTCAGAATATGGCTCATTGTTATTGTAAATAGCCCTTCAGTAGTGGTATAAAATCCAACCTGAAGCCAGAATGGATCCTTCATATCGACTTACAACTCTAAACTGCAGTTCAGTCTGAATCAAGCAGAAGAGCTCTTTAAAATATTACACGTTTTAGGGTTAATGGTTTATTTTCAAGGCAGAACATTTGAACTACTTACGTGCTGAAATTTTAAACTGACATACTGAATGCTCTGGATGTGTCTGGAACAATGTTATTTTGCAGTAAAACAGGCAAACATGGCTGTCCTGTCCAATCAGGATTACAGAATGAACACACAGATGCTCAAATAAGAACATACCTGTGCTTAAAGATACACTACAGGGGGATAGATGTGAAGTGATCCAGATTTTACAGAACTACTGTTTGCAGCACATCTTTTGATCTGATCTATACGAGTATTTTATAATGAAGTAAAAGGTAATTAAGCCTGAATAACAGGCTTAATTTTTCTCTCTTCTTTTTTTTCCCCCACCCCATTTCTTTTTCCCTTTTCCTTGGAGCAGACTCGATGGGCCGAATGGCCTGCTTCTGCTCCCTTGTCTTGTGATCTTGTGAACACTAAGAATAATGAATTGTGATGAAACCAGTGACATCCACATAATACCTGCAGCATTTTTATCTTCTCTCTAGGGTGAAGGGTCATGCTGACCAGGAATTCATGTTAACCACAGACAAATGAGCAAAGATTCTTGGAGACATTAGACAGCAGATGCTGGAATCCAGAGCAAAACAACAGGCTGCTGGAGGAACTCAGCAGGTCAGGCAGCGTCTGTGGAGGGAAATGAACAGTGGACATTTCAGGTCAAGACCCTTCATCTGGAGTGTCAAGTTTCTTGGTGGAGGAAAACAATGTTGAGCATACAACCAATGATACAGCCAACTTCCTTTATCCACAAGCACATGGAAATGCAGATATTGACTAGTTACCTCAATATATTAGTACCAACATCATCCAATTGTTTGACACAAACCAAGTTAATAAACTGACAAATTAAAATTGTATCCATAAAATTTTATGTGCATTGATCATTCTGACATCCACAATGTTAGGCTTGTTGTACAGGGAGAAAATGTTTGGAAAACTGATTAACTGATGTATGGCTGTTAGGAAGCTCTATTCTCTGGATGACACTATCAATCCGAAATATAACAAATTTCATATCACAGGGGTTTACAGCAGTGGAATGGCTATGTATGAAATGAATGTTATAAATCAAAAAACATTTTCAAGCCCTCGAGTTCACTGTTACAAATTAAAAATCACCATGAATATCCATTAATTTTGCTCAGAAGTGCTGATCCTATAGCCTGCCTGAAATATTCCTTGGATTAAATCTTCTCTTATTACTGGTGTGATTGGGGTGAAGGAAGAGGAGTTTGTCATTGGGAAAGTAATAGACTGCACCCTTGGGTTTTAAAGATTGAGATTCTATTATCTTGGCTCCACAAGGAGACAATGTGCTTTGCAATTGTCTGTGCCTATTTTAATAGATTCCACACTGTGCAGGAAGAGTCTGTGATTTAGTAAGTATCTCTGAAATCCTAAGCCCCTTGTAATAGATAAATTGAAAGGTGCGTGACCTGTGTTACAGCTTTAAAGTGTGAGCAAGTCTAAAGTGTGCACACATACAACCAGCAGCAATTAAAATGTGCCTCAAAATGGAGGGTGTAAAGGGACTTTGTTTAAGCTCAAGCAAGTTCATCTGGTAATCAACTGAGCCATATGAAGAAGGTGGAGACAAGAAAGATTGCAGATGCTAGAAATCTGGAGCAACACAAAAGGTGCTGGAGGAACTCAGCGGATCAGGCAGCATCAATGGAGGGAAATGGACAGTCAACATTTCAGGTCAAGACCTTCATCAGGACTGGAAAGCAGGAGAGAAGGAGAAGGTAGGCAGGTGGGGGAGGGGGAAAAGAGTGGGAATGTAAGAAGCTGGGAGGCAAAAAGTGGGAGTGACAAAGATGGAATCTGATAGGATCTACATCTTCTGGCTCTAAAAATTAAATTTATGCATCCAGATTAGGATTCTGAGATAGTGATGCACTTGTGAAATAATAATTTTCAATCCTTCAATAAAGCTGTCTGATATTTCAGCTTATAACTCAACTTAATTTGTTGTTCCAACATTTATCTTTGTCTCTGTAAATTGTTTACATTATTTTCTAAATTTATGTTTTTTTTTCCTTACCAGTTTGCCACTGGCAAAAAAAAAGCTTAAATGTGAATGGCTGCTTAACCTGACTGTTGATGTCACTTGCAGGATACAAGGGGTCCTCAAATTAAAGCCTGACAGCAATCAGTATTAAATAATATGAACCCATAGATGACAGGAACCCACACCAAAGCAAACATATTGCAAAGTGTATTTAAATTGAATCCTACTGCAAACTCTATCTGTATAGGCAGCTAACTTCAAGGTCATTGGTAAGCTGCAAAATCCAGGCCTTTGACCAGCTCTGTGACCAACATCAGTGACAGTAAAACTGCCTGAAAGTGTTGATTGAGCTAAAAACAGTACAAATGCAAAGATGCTACCTTGATTGAATAGGTTGTCAAAGCTCACATGAGCAATAACCAGTTAGATTATGAATAGGAGATTACATTTCCCATACCCACTATAGGAACGGTAGCATAGATGAGTTAAGTTTAAAAAAAAGTAACAGTTCTGTGAAAAGAAAATGAGCAAACATTTTATTGTAATAAGTGGACTAAAACAACCCATTTGGAACATGCCATTAAAAATATTAATTGAAGGGACTTTTGACCTTTCACCTTGATTTGTTGAAATATAGCAAAAATTAAATGATTAAACACAAAATGCTAAATTTTAGTATTAAATATTAAACATGAAATATTAAATATTCCATATAACAAAGCCATGAATTGTACATTACTTTTAAAAATCTTAAACAATATTTTTCTGTATTAAGTTAGTTAAATGTCACTCAGTTTTGTCAAAAATATAATCAAACATCTCCCACACAAAATAGTAAAGAAGCATAGGTGTTGCCTCATCCCCCTCCCTCCACCCAACTCCTTGAAGTTGCACATATTTAATGTACAGGCAACCCCCGAGTTATGACAGTTTGGGTAATGGAAATTCTCCCTTACAGAATTCACAAATCACTACCCAAAAAAATTGAGATTCACTCTCACAAAATTTAAGTAAAAAAAATAAACAAAATTCTCTTTCTTCAATTTGCATTGCTTTATGCATGCACAGATGACTTGGCTTTGCATTACAAAAAATTGATATGGATTGCTTACTAGGAATGTAACTCTCACCCCCTGCCACCATTACACAGGGGTCGCCAGTAGTAATATGCAGTTCAATGAATATAGTTGATATTTGTTCTCTTCCAAGCCAGCAGTGGTCATGATGCTTTTGGAAGCTTATCTTGTGTTACTGTTTTTGGTCTTTGGCAGGCTCTATTTTGGTTGATCTCAGCAAGGGCAGCATTTGCACACATGTGCACTCCTCATTTAGTTTGGAAGTTAAGATATAACATAAGTATATAAGTGTGAAGTGATACACTTCAGGAGATCAAATTTGAAGGCAGAATACGAGGTTAATGGTAGGACTCTTAGCAGTGTGGAGGAACAGAAGGATCTTGGGGTCCACATCCATAGATCCCTCAAGGCTGCAGCACAGGTCGACAGGGTTGTTAAGAAGGTGTATGGAGTGTTGGCCTTCATTAGTCAGGGTATTGAGTTCAAGAGCTGCGAGGTGATGTTGCAGCTCTATAGAACTCTGGTAAGACCACACTTGTTCAGTTCTGGTTGCCTCATTATAGAAAGGATGTGGAAGCTTTAGAGAGGGTGCAGAGGAGATTTACAAGGATGTTGCCTGGATTGGAGAGCATGTCTTATGAGGATAGGTTGAGCAAGCTAGGGCTTTTCTCTTTGGAGAGGAGGATGAGAGGTGACTTGATAGAGGTGTACAAGAGGCATAGATCGAGTGGACAGTCAGAGACTTTTTCCCAGGGCGACAATGGCTTACACGAGGGGACATAATTTTAAGGTGACTGGAAGGAGGTATTGGGGGGGGGGGGTGAGGAGATATCAGGGGTACTTTTTCTTTAAAAAACAGAGTGGTGGGTGCATGGAACGCACTGCCTGCAGAGGTTGTGGGGGCAAATATATTAGGGACATTTAAGGGACTCTTAGATAGACACATGAATGATAGAGAAATGGAGGGCTGTGTGGGAGGGAAGGGTTAGATAGATAGGATAAAATGTCAGCACAACATTGTGGGCTGAAGGGCCTGTACTGTGTTGTAATGTTCTATATTGGCAATGCAGAAAATTGTTCCTGAAGTCAGGCAAGATTGAAGATAAACTATTTTACAAAACAAATCCACAGAGGGAGAAATCTAACAACTATCTGCTTTCATAGAAATAGATAATGCAGTAACCTTGGGGGCTGCATTTGAATCTCAAACCCAGACAAGGGAGGAATTTTGGAAAATACTGTTAATTTTCTTTGCTGCAAACAACATTGATGATAAAGATAAAGGACGGTCTATCCTGATTAATGTGGTGGAAACCCCTTCAATAGTTTAATGACAAACTTACTCAGTCTGGAGAGGAGTGCTGGAAAATTAAAGAACTGGTGCATTTATTGAAGAATCACCTAACCTAAAGCCAAGCAAAACAGTGGCTGGATTTGTAGCTGAACTGAGGAAGTTATCACAAGATGGTAGTATTGGCAAGACAGTCACAGAAGCTAACAAACAGGTTCATCTGCAGAATCAGTGATGTCTGGATTCAGAAATGGCTATTATCAGAAGTGAACCCAACCTTTGAGAATGCACTGAAAATTGCCCAAGCAGCAGAAGTGTCAAGTAAAAACTTGCAGGTCAGACCAGCAGTTACTTGCAATAACATGCATGTGGGGCTGGAAGCAAAACACACTGTTCATTTTTAAAAGGTGAACAAAGTCTGCTACTGCTGTGAAGGAAAACATGTGGAGTCAGAATGTTGGTTCAGTAAGAACAGTGTCACATTTATGAAGCCATATTGTCAAAGCTTGTAGGAATAAGAGTAAAGCTGAGCAAACAAAGTTAAAAGTGCTCACAATTACCAGTTTCCACTATTCTCACCACCTGAAGATAGTAACTGAAGACTGTTCTGCAGAGGAAATGTTCAGAAAGTTTAATTGAAAACATAAATGGAAATGATGAGAGACAAGACAATTGAGTTTGACACTGGGTGTAGCATTACACTGATGAATCAGATTGAATATGCAGTTGGGTGGCCAATAAATACTGTATCCAAACAAAAAGATGCAGCTGAATCCAAAAACATATTCAGATGAATGGATTGAAGTATTTGGAGTTTCTGACATGACAGGGAAATACCATAAACAGGTTCAAACATTACCACTGGTAATTGTTGCAGGCTCTAGACCAAAACTGATGAGCCAGCCTCTCCCCAAAGAAATTCCCCTGGATTGGAGAAAGATTAATCATGTTAAGTCAGGTGAGGCTGGAACATTAGAGGAAGACCTAATGAAACTTGAAGTTTTCACAATGAGCTGGGCTTGAAGGGCAGCCAAACTTGAAAATCATGTTGATCCCAACTCTCTATACAATTTTCCAAGCCAAGGGCTGTGCCTTATTCATTGACACCAAATTGGAGAAAGAAATTGATGGACTTAACAGGTTCAATTATTATCTCCCTGAGAAGTATTCTGAATGGATAGCACGCATTATGCCAGTGTTAAAACTGGATGATTCATCAGGTTTTGGGGATATTACAGGCCAGTTGTTAATTGTGGATCATTTCTGGTCCCATTTCTAAACTTATTTGCAGTTTTGTAACAAGGGACTGGGTATCAGAAGTTTTGACTCTCACACACAAGGGCTTGTTTCCATATAACAGACTACTTTTGAGTTTCATCTGCACCTGCCATCTTTCAGAAAATCACTTAGGGGATACTCCAGGTCAGTTCCAGTGTCACTATATACTTGGCTACTGTAACAAGAATATTCCCCTCAAGGGAAGGACAGCAGCACAATCTGGAAGAATTGTTAACCAGACTGTTTTTAAGAAGAAGTGTATTTTCTTTGCAGTGAAGTAGAGTACTTGGGACACCAGTTGGAAGTTAAAGGACTACATCTAGTTCAAGAGAAGGTAAAAGTCATAACCAAATTCTCCTGTCCCAACTCCTAACTGAGCTGGAAGCATACATGGGATTGTTGAATTATTACAGAAAATTCTTACCTAATCCAGCACAGTCCTTATTTCCATTGCACAAATTGCTGCAAATGCATGTGGACTTTAGCTCCAACTAGGGCTTCTGCATCTCAAAGAATTTCTACAGTCTGCAGATATGCTAATCCACTGCTCAAAGGGTATAGAATTAATCTTATCTTGTGACACATCAGCATACAATGCTGGTGCTCTGTTGTCTCTTTGGATGGAAGATGGTTTCAAAAAGCCAATAAGGTTTATGTTGAAAATACTGACAGCAGTAGAAAGTACTCCACGTTGGATAAAGTATGTTCAGCCACCATGTTTGGAGTGCAATTGTTCCATACTACATTCATGTACGTCTCTACATCATTTATCTGCATTAGTTCACTCAGTTTCTCAGTCTCCCTCAGTTTCTGTTCCATGCCTCAATTGGTTCTCCCACAAGTTCAAAGATGAGTTTTGAGTTTGAGAGAAAATGAATACGCTATTGTTTTCAAAGTCAGGAGATACCATGGAAATGCAGTTGCTCTCAGTCATCCTCTGTTAAGCGAGACAACTCCTGCCAAAATAAATACAGGGCCAAGTCGTAATGATGGATCTTCTGGATACTATGCATGAGTACTATGTAAATCCAACAATGAACAGCAAAAGATCCTGTTTAGTCTCAATTTGAGTATGTCATGTAAGTGTGGCCTATAGAAGAAGTGCCATAATCAATGCTCTACCATTCCCAGAACTTAAAACTGAACACAAGAGTATGATGCGTCATGTGGGGAGCTAGAGTTGTCTTGCTCCCACGAGGTCAATATTTTTTCTGAAACAACTTTGTCAAGCACACCTAGAAATTACTAGAATGAAGACACTAGTCATACCTAAAGCGGATTCTGATATAGTGAAAAAAATGTAGCTTTCCACCAACTGTGAGGAAAACAGAAATACAACTGCTTCTGTTGTCTTGAACTCTTTGGAGTGGCACATGCAGCCCATGTTGATTATGCTGGACTTTTCATCAGGAAGATGTTCCTGAACTGATGCTCAGTGAAAGTGAATTAAGGTCGAGATTGAAAAGCTTATCCAAGTTCAGTACTTTACAGATTGTTTCACTTTAGCGTCAAACAACAGAAGTTGCTTCACAAGTACAGAATTTAATGAACCAAAATGGCATAAATCATGTGACATCTAACCTGTTCCTTCCTTCCTCAAATGGAACAGCAAAGAGGGCTGTTCTGACTTTCAAACAAGGAATCAAGAAGATGCAAGGAGGAAGAAGCAAAACCCATGTGTCTTGGTTCCTTTTCAGTTACCACATTACTCTGTAGACTACAATTGGATAGCCTTCTACAGAATTACTGATGGTAAGGGAATTGAGGTCAACTTTAGATTTCATCATTCTCAACCTAACCTGGATACGAAGCTTGTTTGTACTGTGGTTGATGGGAACACAGGCCCGTCAGGATGGGAGCACAGTAAATAGACAACTCATCCATTGGCATGTTGTCCAGGCAAGGGTCACTGGATTACCATGGGTCTCATAGTACATCAGGTCTTGAAAAGGTCTTTGAATAATTGTAGACTATGAGGAAGTTGTTCTGATGAATTCCTGCTGATGCATCTACTGAGATGGCTGGGTCAGAGGAAGTTTCCACATCAGACAAGGAGATTGAAAAACACCAATAGTATAAATAAAAGATAATCTGCCTTGTTATTTCTGTCGATCGAAAGTAAACATTAGCCAGGACACCAAGAAAAACATGGCCACTCCTTTTCAAGAAATATACCCGAGAATATTTTACAGTCACCCAAGGATATTAGGGCTTCAGTTTAACATCTGAACCAAAAGGCAGAAACTCCAACTAAGGGCGTGCTGAACTCTGGTGCCACTCGAAATGAAGTAAGTGTCAAGAGCAGAAATAAAACCCGTAAACTTCTAACTCAACACCCAACTCGGCCACAGCTACCACTGAACCACAATGAAGTAAATTTTGTGATCTGGTCTTTGGCTTGCAGTTACAGTTCCCCAGCCGAAGGAGAATACTGAATAAAGTGTAGTAGTATTTAATAGGTCTCTCTTACAACTAGCATTCCTTATGTCACGTCAACTCAGACTTCTGTAAAATTTTATCTTTCCCAAAGACTAGGATACCCCCATTTCTTTCTCAAGAGTAAATCCGGAACTTTCTCTATCCTTCCCCAAATCAACCAGGACAGCCTCAGAAAACATGGGAAAGTAGAATGGCGAGTCTCCCTACAGATTGCTTACCACTAAGAAAGCCGTCAACTACACTAAGATAAGTGATGAACAAACTTCACACACCATTTTCGTTCCTTACCGATGCTCACACTACCCATCGCAGGATTTTCAAAGAGACCTTAATCCCTGTCCGTATGAAAGGATCCTCAACCCTGATTGGATATTTTCCAGAAAATTATCACATGACGCTAGCTTTTCCCCCATTGGTCCTTTTATATGTTTCTACTTGTGCTGCCCACCCTTCGATCACCCCACCCCACCCCACCCCGTTGGATAGGGAACAGAAGTCTCGTAACTCCATTGGATGATCCCTGATTGTCAGACAGAGCCCCTTGTTCCATGTGCAATAAAATGTCTCGAGCTCCATATGTCTACTTTAAATTACTTCACAGTTAATACCTACATCTAAGTCCAGAGCAACCCTGGTGGGTTAGCATCACGGTATTGGTGGTAAGTCCTTTATGTTGTTGGCTGGGGGAGAGTGATTAGAAGCGATTTTAATTCAACCACAATAGCTTTAAACACCAACCTACGGAAAAATCTCTGACCTCTTCCAATAGCTCGCATTTACATTGTTCTAACCTGTGGCGGACTCCCTGTTCGTTATGCAATTTTTTTTCTGACAACTCTACCCACTAGGAGCCCACCGATCCATTAAGTGGGAAGTGAGTTGGAAAGTAGGCTGGAGTGATTGTGAGGTCTGCATGAACTTCTGAGGGGGAGAAGGGAAATCCAGGCCGTGTTTTGCTGCAAACCAAGATTCTTCCTGTCATCTAGACAAGTATATAATCTTAACTCTGTAGTTTACAGATGCATAGTTTAACTGCGGGAAAATGCGAAGGACTTGGCTTTAAGGCATTTTATTTCTTTTGTGCATTACTATTTCAAAATAATGCAACTCTGGGTGTGTGCAGGAATTTAAATTTGACTGCTTTAAAGGCAGTTGGGGGAAAAAAGACGTTCATGTATACACGTCTTTAATGTTTAATGATTATTATTGGGTGGCACAAGTCCCTTCTGTCACCACCCCCACCCTATGATGTCCCTGAGGCAACAATATTTTGAACAGTGGGAGGTATGTACCATCCAAATTCTTGAATGTGCTGCATCTTTAATTGCAGTCCTGTCACCATTCACCAACCTTCAGGCAAGAAAGGATTGCCGTTCCTCTCCATTCGAGTAGTGTGCAATTACCAGCAAAAAAAATAATGCAAGCCAGCACTTGTTTTACAGGGAATGTTCATGATGCAGACCTAAAAGCATCTGAGACTCTGGTACAGATTCAGGCCAGTTAGCATATTGTCTCTTTGTTGTTCTCCATATGAACCATTAATTCTAATGTCATTCCCGTGCTCATTTAATAGTCCTTTTTTTTCCTGTTCTTTCTTTTTTAAATTGAAAACATTCTTTCAACAAGAAAGAAGAAACCCTGAAGAATGTTGCTCCCCTCCCCTGAGGATTTCACCTGAAGTAGCTGAGACCAATCACATTCCTACTGCTGCCAAAAATGATATTGGCCCATTTAGTTGGAAATCAAAGCCTCAATGACTTGGGTATACTCTTACCCTCCAGGGCATTTGTAGAGCTCCAGAAGTAGTTATCTTGAGGGAATCCAAAGGTCTCCAGCTGTCAAAAAGTCAGTTGACCCCAGGGATACATGATTATCCACCTCAAATATTAGTACTTCAATAGGATCCCACAACCACTACAGGTAAAACCAAATAAATGTGGACTCATTAAATGCCTCCAATATTTAGTGCTACTTTGCAGTGTGACCCAGTGAGTTAGCAAAGTATTTGTAGATTACAGAGATGCTTGTGAAATAGTCATGCACTCCAAGCTTTCCCCAATAGGGAGAACAAGGGACTGTCCATTTTGTGAATATGTCTCATATTTTCTCACAGAAACCCAGATATGAACTCAAAGGACTTTGGACCAGACCTTTTAAATATTCAAATTAATTCCAAACTGGTCTTAGATAAAAGTTTATTGCTTTACAATATTCAACGTTTATTTCTCCATGGTGGGTTGAAAGGCCTGTTCCTGTGCTGCACTGATCTATCTTCTAATGCAAGTCTGCTTATCCCAACAGCATATTTCTATAATCCCTGAAGCCATCCACAATAGCCTTCATCAGATCATTAGGTTAAACGAGCATTGTTTTCTTTCTGCACAACACAGCACTTCTTTGTTGCACAGTAGTACTGCTAAACTGGCTAAGCTTTGCAGTCTCAAGTTTCCTTCACCTTTCAATTTGATGAGTGAACAGAAATTTGTTTCCATCTTGCTCCCACTTTCAAATGATCCATATTCAAGTCATCCCTTGCTTTTTTTTACTGTCTATTTCCATTTCAGGATAAGTTGGCAATTAGTGCCCATTACAAGACCACAAACTCCCACAGCTATCTTGATTATCCTTTTCACCCTGGTTTGCACAAGATCTTGCTCCATTCTGCCTTCCTCACTGCAGTCCTCCTGAGATGTCTTCCTTTCTCTTTAACTGCAGTTTATTCTCCATCAGGGCTTGCCACTCTGAATGTTCCACTTTTATACTTCTGCTTCCGTCTTTTGCTTCCATCCTGACAGGAGTAGGATCTCATTGTCTTCAGCTGCCACCCCATCAACCTCCATGTTTGGTGGCTCTTCTTCCATAACTTTTGTCACATTCCCCTTGGCATTCTGAAGGGACCATTCCCTCCAGGAGGTTCTGGTAAACTTTTCCATCTCCAGTGGCCCTCCATTCTCTTCTCATGACACCTTTCCACACAATCGCAGGCAATTCAATACGTGCCCTTTTACCTCCTCCCATCCCATTGTCTAAGAACATAAACACTCCTTCCAGATGAAGCAACAAATCATTTGAAATGATTCCATCTTGCTATAGCCTTCTAGTTTCTATTTGCGTGTTGCTTTAATTCTCCACTCCCACTCTGACCTCTGTCTTTATCTCCTACACTATTCCAACTGGAGCTAAATAGATACTTGAGGAACTGCACCTCCATCTTCTGACTAGGCATGGTACAAGCTTCTGGACTCAACAGTGAATTCAACAACTTCCAGGTAATCATTCATTTCAGACACTTCCTCTCTCCACTTCTGGTATTTCAGATTTCATTCATCTCCTTTTTTAGTGCCTCTTCCTTGCATACCTTTTACCACCCTTTTTCAGCTGGCACCACCATTACTTGTATCCTTGAATCCCTCACGGCTCTCATCATATCACAGGTCTTTCTTATTGTTCTCTGCTCCTCTGCCCTATGCCTGCAACTTGAAACTTGATATATGGAATTTTCTCAGTTCTGATAGAAGCTCACCAGCCTAAAACATTTTGCTCTGCATGGATACTGTTTGACCTGCTGAATACTTCCAAACATTTTCTCCTTGCATAACAGAAATCACATGTCAGAAATCACAAGCTTGTTAAGCTGCCACTCAATTTTAAAGCTTTCATTTCCCTGTTTAAGAATGTTATCCGGTAATTTGGTATTGTCTTGAGTATTTCCTGCATACTCAACTGTGAATTCGTAACATTGCCAGAAATACTCAGTAAGTCCAGCAGCCTCTGTGGTGAAGGAAGTAATAACATTTCTGCCCAACACATCAAATTTTCAACAATTTCATAGAATCTGCCTTTCCAGTTTGTAGCAGAACTGACCATTTCTAATGAAAGATCATTTTTCCCCTCTCCACAGGTACTGCCTGAACTACTGCATATTTCCAGCAATTTTGTTTTTAAGATTTCTAGGTAAGCTAAGAGGTGATCAAACCCTTGTTTGAACATCTGAGTGAATCACTGTGTAGAATCAGAGTTCACCTTAACCAGATCTGTTTTTATCCACTATGAAAATTATTTTTTTAATGATAATTGCTGACATGTTCAGACAATATGTTCTGTGGGTCAGAAGCATCTGAGACTAATAATGTGAAGAAAGCAAGTTAGCATGCACAACACAAATTATGCAATTACCAAAATATTTAGGCGTTAATTATTGTGTCTGCTAGCGTTAGTTCAGCTTTTGCACATCATCAGACTCTGGAACCCATCCCCCAAATGTGTCTTACTCAGTCTCTACAAAAACAAATTTACAAAGCCAAAATGGGAACAAATCTAAAGGATCTAGAATGTTGAGTGCTGGAAAAATGCCACGCAGGGTAGAAGCAGGGATTAGAGGACAGGCTTGGCTGAAGACTGAGAGACAGAGCCTGCAGACTGGGTGACAATTGGGTCAGGTGCAGTGATCTAGCAAGTGCCAGTGGAGAGGGGATCATGATTAGGGGGCCTTGTGGAATTGGAGAGTTTGGTGGGTGGAGTATTGATACTTTGTGGTGGAGGAGCAAAAGGGTTAAAGGCAGTTCTGGAACATCCTTTGGTGGGCTCCAAATGTGGTGCTGTGGTGACCAGATTATCCCAGGCAACTCCCAGATCAATATGGTCTAATTCCTCAAAGAGCATGATGCAATTTCTTGCACATCTGACAAGAAAATCACATCGAACATAGAAACACAATTCACATCAGCAAGTGCTCAGTGATGTCAAATAATAGGAAATGGTAGTTACTGTGTTACACTCCTCCTCCTATATTTACTTTCAGTGAAGTAGCACTGAAATTAACAGGACATGATATAACTGCTCACTAGATAACTTGAATGATAATTCTTTCCAAATGATCATGGTAAATGTTCCTTTCCCAAGCTTCATGAGTTCACCTTATACACAATCCCAAATGAACAAGTAAGTCATTGAACCATCGAGAAAATGTTTAATCCAAAGTTTTCAGGCAGAGTGAGCAGTAAAGCTGGCACTTGAGGGACAATCAGGCCCTGTAAAAACTAGGCAGAGCATGTGTTACCTCCTGGTCTCCAACGATTTAATTGCTAACAGACAGTGAGTTGGCAGACTCAGTGCTTTGTTGAAAGCAACTATGAATTTTTAAAATTTCTATTTCAAAAAGCCTTTTTTTGCTTGTATAAAGAAACTGAATTAAACTTGAATAAATAAATGAGTTGTTTATATTATAGGACTTGATACTCTCTAAAATTGTCTAAATTTCTAAATACAATGAAATTGCCTGGCTTGCATTAAAGAATGCACTAAACCATTAATCACACTGGTGTAGTTCATGATTGAGCTGTTTTGAATTCACTGATTCAGCCTGAGCAGAGGAGATGGTCGGGACATTTCAGTAGCCATCAAAGGTGTCTGAGGAAGTCATCAAGGTTCATCCTCCTGATCATTATATGGTGATGTTGCTGGAGACCATGCCAAATAAGTCAACAATTCCCAACCTGTGAGGCATGCCAAAGGTTATAGTGGGGCTTTAATAATGTTGGAGTAGTTTTGCTTGTTTGTTTACAAGAAATGTGAAAAATAAAAATATACTTGACAATGAGTGCCCTGCCATTGGGGCAGTGAACAGTCCATGGGACAGTCCCAGCTGCTTAAAGGAGCAACTTGGGTGATACTGAAGTTGGAGAGTGTATCTTTCAATTAAAGCTTTCACTCAAAGGTTGAAAACTCTGCACCAGGCAAGAACTAGATGAGACTGGACTATAACTATCAAGTGAGACCTGGATTGGCCTAAACGCTGACTCTATGTGCAATTTTAAAAAGTAGAAAATGCTGCAAACACCCAGCATGTCAGGCAGCATATATGCAGAGGGAAATGGAATTAACGTTCAGATTGATGACGTTTGATCAGAATTGTGGTTTTTCAGCAACTGCAACATTTTGACTTAAATAATCACGATGACTATACTATGATACTAGGTGAGAGATGGATTGGGCAGCTAAAAGAGTTAAAAACAGAATTCTGGAAATGCTCTTCCTGTGGCATCTATGGAGAGAGAGACAGTTAATGATTCAGGCCAATGATCTTTAATTAGAACCTCTTTTATCTCAGAATTCCAGCATCTGTTTATTTTTTTTGCTTTTCCATTTAAACAAGATGCTTTGACTGTAATTAAGCATGGATACATTGGCTTTATTGCCAACGCTGTATTGCTATATGGCAGTGTCAAAACATTAGCATTTGGTTTTGTTGCAATTTTTCCTTGATTCAATATATGAATTCACTGGATTGGAGCTGATGTCAGCTTCATAAATGTGCCAAGACTTATTAATGCTGATGGCAACATTTGTAAACTTGAAGGCTCCATTATGTCTACACAGTAGTGCTTCTGGTAACATGTAGCAGAAATATCAATCTACTTCCTTAGGAAACTGGAGGCTATTCAGCCCATCAAATCTGTGCCAGATCACAGGACAATCACATTACTGGACTTATTTCCCCATAACCTGTTCTCAAAAATGCCCATTCACACCCATCCTCACCCATTCTTCCATGAGGGACAATTTACAGTAGCTAATTATCCTACCAACAAGCACTTCTTTGTGATTTGGGAGGAAACAGCAGCACCTCGGGGCAATCTGTGTGCTCACAGGAGTACATGCAACCTTCATACAGACTGCACTGGTCAGGATGGAAATTAGGTTGCTGGATCTAAGAGATAGTTGCACTTCCTCAGAGCTGCTGAGCCAGTTTTAGATTATTGAAAGTATCCTGACTGGTTGCATCATGGTACGGCAATGCCAATACACAGGAATGCAAAAAGCTGCAGACAGTAATTGACACAGGCCAATCCATTACAGGCACAGCCCTCCCCACCATTAACAGCATCTACAGGAGGTGCTGCCTCAAGAAGGTGGTATCTATCATTAAGGATCCCCACCATCTGGGTCATGCCCTCTTCTCACTGCTACCGTCAGGCAGGAGGTACAGAAGCCTGAAGTCCCACACCACCAGCTTCAGGAACAGCTTTTTTTTACAACCATCAGGTTGTTGAACCAACCTGCACAACCTTCATCCTACCTCAGCAACGGAACACTATGGACCACCCCTTGCGCTACCACAGACTTGTCTCTGATTATGTTTTTATTTTGCATTAATGTTTTGTTTATGCAATTTTTTTTCTCTCTCTTCACTGTCTTGTATAATTTATATTGGGTTGTCTGTACCTACGTGCCTGTGATGCTGCTGCAAGCAAGTTTTTCATTGTACCTGTGTCTCACTGTACTTCTGCACATGACAATAAACTTGATTTGATTAAGTAAAACTGTTATATTTGGGAAGAAGGACAAAAATGCAAATCATATGGCAATAAATGAGAATGGAGTCTCCACAGACTCCCTTAAGAAAAGGAGGCCTGATACCAATAAATGCTTCACCCACATTGAAATTTAGTGAAGGTGAGGTCAAAATCAGAAGGCAATTCCCTTCCCTGGTTTTGGCCAAAAAGATTAGGAATATGCAAGTGGAGAGTGAGCTCTCTGGTTCTGATATGTCCCCATGGAATCATAGAAAATTTGCAGCACAGAAGGAAGATGTTCAGCCCATCACATACGATATGATCAGGAGGGAAAAAGGGCTATTTAAATTTGTCCCAGTTCCAGCCTCTCAATCACATCCATACAGGTTGCAGAACTTCAATGCTGATCTGGAAGCTTTGTAACTTTTGCATATTTCTGCCTCCACCGTTCTTTTAAACAATGAGTTCCAGACATCCACTTCTCATCATCTCAGCTCTAAAAGCAATTTGTACAAAGATTAATCAATGTCTAAGAAAATGGGTTACTCTGAATAAGCCTCCAATAATTTTACATGCCTCGATTAAATCTTCCGCTAACCTCCTCTGTTCCAAAGGGGGGATGATCGCTTCTCATAATGCGCATTTTCCAGCACTGCAGTTTCCTTGTAAAGCTCCTCTGCATCCTCTAGTGCAGCGGTTTTCAACCTTATTCATGCTGCGGCCCCCCAGAACATGTCCTTGTCAGATGGCGGACCCCCAAAGCCCACAAAATCAAACAATCGATAATTCATGCATACAACACTTAAATTACTGCACATAGGCCCTATTGAAATAGTGACTATTTTCAATCATCGATAATTACCAGTGGTGTCTTTCAGTGTTCAGTTCAATGTGAAGGTTGTGCCTGTTTTGCACTGCAGAATTTGTCCAAACGTGAGGGTATGTGCGACAAACATCCTCGCAATATTCAGTCTTGATCTGTATTAGGTTTTCATGGCAATGACTGCAGAAAATGCTATTTTGCACAAGTAAGTGGTTGCAAATGGTAACAGAACATTGACTGCTACTCCTGGAAACATGCTATCCAGAACGACAACAGTGACATTCGGTTGAACTGCAAGCGCAAAGTCCTGTCAGATGACAGTTCAGCCAATTCTTCTTGTTCACGTCCAGTTAAATCAGTAAGCATGCATTCAAATGGATTTTGAATCCAATCAAACATGCTCGTGTCATCGTCGCCAAAATACTCATGGAAATTATGTGACAGCCGTTGAAATATGGTTCAAAATGGTGCTCGCAATGGCCTCTGTCTTAGTCTCGTTCACTGTCAGAAAGTTAGCCAGCAACAGAAACATATCATAGACGCCTTGCTCGCATCTTCCCTTCCAGATACGGAGTTTTTTCTGGAAGGCATTGATTTTGTCATGCGTTTTCAGAACATTTGATCCAGGTCCTTGCAATGATAGATTTAAGCTGTTCAAAATGTTGAAAATATCTGCAAGATAAGCTAATCTGGCAACCCACGTCTCATCTGTCAAGAACTGTGCCAATGATCCGTTATGCTCATTTAGAAAAATGAGCAGTTCATCCCGTAATTCATATACACGCTGCACAACATGGTCTCATGACAGCCATCTGACTTCTGTATGTAGCAACAAATGCTTATGCTTGGCTTCCATTTCACTGCATATGTTTTCAAACAAACGATGATTAAGCGACCTAGCTTTGATAAAGTTAATGATTTTAATGCATGTGGAAAACACATCCACAAGATTTTCATTCATATCCTTTGCAGCCAAAGCCTCATGGTGAATCGTGCAGTGGGTTGCTGCTACATGTGGAGCTACTTCTTTCACTCGTGCAACTAGACCCGACTTCCGTCCCATCATTGCGGCAGCACCATCTGTGCATACTCCAATACACTGTGTCCACGTCAATGCCGATTGTACAAAAAAATTGTCAAGCACACGGAAAAGTTCTTCACCAGTTGTACGCCCTGGGAGCGCCTTGCAAAACAAAAAGTCTTCCAAAGCCTCTCCTTCTGGCAACGTCAGTACTTTCATCGAGCTGAATCGCAAATCTGACTTGCTGAAGACATGCTATCAGCTGGCTCTGTATATCTTCTGCTATATCGCCAATTCTTCTGCATACTGTGTTATCAGACAGTGGAATGGCTTTCAGTTTTTGACTGGATTCTTTTCTCAGTACAACTTCACACGTATCTACTGCTGCAGGCAATATAAGTTCTTCTCCAATTGTGTGAGGCTTTCCAGAACATGCTATTCATAATGCTACCAAATATGATGCGAGAAGAGCCTTCTCATTTACAGTGGCGCAGGCTGTCATTTTGCCTTTCTGCTTGAGGTACAGCTCCCTTTGCCGCTCAAAATATTCCTTCGGCTTACTGGCAATATCTGGATGCACTGTTGTTAAATGGCGCTTCAATTTCACTGGTTTCATTGCATCGTTGGACAGTGTTTGCAAACACACAACACAGAGAGGTTGGTCCGCATTTGTCCCCACTGTGATGAAGCCATATGAAATGTATTCAGGATCGTACTTGCATTGTTTTCTTTTTCGGTCACCCTTATCCCCTTCATCATCAGAATCTTCCGGTTTCTGGTCAGCTTTTCTCTTCAGAAATGTCTCCATACTCAGCAATACACACTGGACAGTTTAATTACTATTACTGATAAACAAAATTATCAAAACTAATCTAAAATTTATAGGCTTGTGCACTTTTCGTTTAACAGTGACGTCACTGTGGCGTAAATACACGGTAAGTAAGCAATATTATTAAGGCACACCAACAACGTCACTCAGTCTCGCTAACACTACAGTGCACAACAGCATAGTAGTGAGTAGTGAACACTACTGACTACTCTGACTACACAAATCGAATATGAAGCGGCAGCTTACCAGAAGGGAACACTGTCTAAGTCTCTAAGATTGTCGCCTATAGCAGATAGAATAGATATGGCCAATTCTCTGAATAGCGGAAAACTGGAGCAAGCAAGTAAGCTACGTCTTTGTAACAGGTCGCTTTTCCATTTTTTTTCTTGGCTTGCTCGCGGACCCTGTAAACCTCTGTTCTAGTGCTATCGCATCCTTCATGTAATGTGAGCAGAATGGAACACAGAACTATAATCATGGCCTAGGTGGTATGTTATGTTAGCATGGACCCCCTGCTGTTGTATCTATGACTCAGTCAATAAAGTATAATGTATCTCTTCTTAGCCACTTTATCTACCTGTCCTGGCACATGTGGAGACCTGTGGACATGCATGCCAAGGGTACTTTATACTTCTCATTGCCCTAACTTTAGCATCTTCTCTGTCCTAGTTTGTCCCACAAGTTTTATTTAGCCCTTCTATAAATTAAATTCCAATTGCCTCTTCATTGCCAGTCTATTCGTATCTTCCAGAAGCCTAAAATGTTCTTCCTCACTCTCATCTACTCTGCTAATCTTAGTATCAATTGTAGACATTTTGATCATGGCCTTTATCTTCAAGCCCAGATCTTTGACTTACACCATAAAAAGCAAGAGACATAGCCTTTTGGAATCCCATTGCTATGTTTCCATTGATTTCTATTGATCATTTCTGCCATTGATCCAATTTTGGATTCAACTTGCCATTTTCTTCTCAATACAAAGAGCTTTTACTTTTCTGATCAGCCTGTTATGCGGAACTTTGTTAAACACCTTGTTAAAGCCTATGCACATTATATCCAATACACTTCCTGCCATGGCTGTCAATTTTTTTCATTACTTAATCAAAAACAAAAAAAATTGTAATATTTGCATGGAATTAGAAAGGATGATCATAAATACATATTAAATAACTATGTTAATGCTTATCATTTTAAAAATTGAGGTTCTAAGGAATTGCGATTCTGAGGACTTGATCTTCCATGGTTATATATGGGACCAGAAAACTCTTTATCGGTAATTTAGGCTTCATGTACTGGTGAAAGTTGTTATTCCTCATTCAACAAGGCTGAAGGGTCTCAGTGTCTTTTTATATAAGAGTAGTCCATGTTAGATCACTGATTCTATCTTCATTGCATCTGTGGATACTGCAACTGTACACCCTATGAACAAGCAAAGTATTCTTCACAGCTTCCAGACCTCCATGCTCAGTTGAATGTGTGCAGGCACCAGAAGTTGCAATAAAGAATGGCAGTGAGAGCTGACAGTTTCAATACTTTGAAACAGCTGGTTGTAGCCATTGAATTTGAATGATCCACAAAATTGTTTTTAGTATTGTGCCAGAGGAACTTTCTCTCTAACCTATATCTGTCAAATCAAGAGTACTTTGTGAATTTTATTCTGTGATATGCATGTTTAACATAATCATAACATTTTTATACAAATTATATGGAAGTCATTCAAACATAAAATAGTCAGGAATTGATGAAGGAACTAAGTTTATTTTAGAAGTTTAAAGAGCAAAGTCATTCTGGTTCAGTGAGGAGGTGACAGAAATGAACGTGGATGCTGACATAAAACTGAAATATAGAGGGAAGGGGAAGAAAAACACAAGGCAGTGATAGGAGTGAAAGAATATTAGGAATGAGATTTATTACCAGCAAAAGTGACACTGTAAACCCTTTAAAGCTGTGTTTTAAAGTAGCATGTATCACAATGTCAGTCAAGTACAATGAAGATGTACAACCAGAGTGTGGGAAGAGGATATATACAAAGAGAAATAAACCAATGAGAAACAGCATCAATAGAAGCAATCTTCACAATGTTATATATACTGCACCTGAAGAAAAATTTAAAAAACAATTATCCTATTTATAATAAAATGACAAACAAATCACCTGGAGGAATGTAACCAGCATATTGAATAAGTTGAAGTTCATGATATTTTGAGATTTTTTCCAACCATGAGCCCACCAAAGTTTCTGAAGGATCCTAGAACATTTAAAATACCCAATCCTGGTGAAATAATCACTTACGTAGATTGAATTATAGTTGAATATGTTGTTCAATTGTCTCAATGAATAAGTCTGTGGAAAAGCATGTAGGTGCAATGGTTCAACAGTGCTTCGATTTTGATTCATGTTAGGATTCTGATTTCAGGCTTTCTGCTAAAAGGAGATACTGAGTTCACATATCAGGACTAGAAGTAAATAAATGAATGGACTCTGAATCATCCTTGACCATTGAATGTACTTCACAGAAACCTGGTGAAAAATGACTGCCTGATATCTGAATCATGAATGGTGCATGCAGTAAATTAGCAGAAAGAATCCAGAAGGCTATTGCTCTGTTGAAGAAATACTGCTGCATTTGTAACTAACAACATACACCCTTCTGTTTTATTTTCTTCTCCCTAACTAAAGATATAGATTACATATTTTTAAATTTTATGCTTTAACAATGTTTTATACTGTTTCTTCATAATTTCAAAATGAATGTGATCTGTGAAATCGCTTTTGCATGCTACATACTGTCAAAGTACCAAGAAATAAATAGATAATTAACAGAAAGTATTTTGGGAATACGAGAACCATCCTGAAGGGACATAATGTTTTCTTCCACTGTTGCAAGTACCAATAAAAGCAAAATGCAGCAGCTGGTGAAAATATGAAATGAAATTAAACAAAAATATGCTGGAAACTCTCCACACGTCAGCATCATCAGTTAATGTTTCAGATTTAACTGGATTGGAGATTTACCAAGTATTATCAAGAGTGGAAGGTTGTTGTGACTGAATGACACAAGGTACAATGGTATAAGCAAAAGATTTGTAATGGGAGAGCTAAGGATTCAACAATGAATAATTCAACAATGTTGGATCACAATGAAGATTTTGAACAGCAGGTGTGAGCAATGGTTTTGCTGTTGCCACTTACGGGTTCTCAAGACCCATCTATAATCTCTTTATTTACACCCCTTTTTGCCTTTGGGACACCATCACTCATTTAATCTGCCCTTCTTCCCACCTTGTCACAGACCTTCCATTTTGGTCTTTTGTTCCCTCACCACCCTGCTATTTGCTTAAAAACTAACAACAGGTCCTTAACCTCAAATATTAACTCAGTTTCTCTCTCCCCATAGATGTTGCCTGACCTGTTGGGTATTTCCAGTAACTTTTCTTCCTATTATACACTGACATGATCACGTTTGCCTGTCTTGCGAATTTTGAGGAGCCCAGAATGCTGAAAATGTTGATCTTTAAGAATTTTAATATTCTCTGCATTTCTACATTTTTAAAAAAAGGTGTGAACTTTATGGATCCTCAAGATCCAGGAAATAAGTTTTGAGTACTGGATATTTTTCCCCACTTCGGTTCACCCACCATGAAAGAACCGCAGCAAACTCAACTAGTCCATATCACTTGACCATATTTAAAACGTGGACTTCCACCCCACACTTCCTCTTTTACCCCAATGTAAATCCATCCAGTCTGCACCAGCCATCTTTAGGGTGTGTGGCTGAGATTACCAGTTTCTGCCTGCTTGAAAATAATTATTGTAGGTCCCTTGGCATTTTAATGTTTCATTTTCAGGAACGTAATAGTCATGATTCTGTACAGGGTCTGTGTTTGTGACAAAATGTGAAATCGAATTCACTAAACCCTTTTCTTGTCTAACCCTACAATTTACTTACCACACATTGTGAAATTGACTCCTCTTGGGGGGGAAATCTACTGCTGAGATCTACAGTCAAATAGGCCCATAACTGGGCTATACCTGAGCAAAAGCTGAAGTGCAGCCATTTTACAGCAGAGTACCAGCTCTGGAACACCTGCACAACAGTGGTGGTCACCACATGGAGTCCAAAAGGATGATGTGAACTTGCATGGTTAACCCAGCTCTCAGGCTGGGAAATGTACCAGCTGAGCTTGAACTGGGTTATACCCAGCACAAGTGCAGAGATCCAATTCAACTGGAAGAAAATGACTGCTGAGAGAAAGGTAAGGAGAGGTTTTGATTTAATTTTATCATTAAGGTTAAATGCTTGGGTATGTTTTATGGCCTTTCAATGTTTAAGCTTTTTTAAAATTATTTCAATGTTTTAACATTTTTATGTTTTAACAGGTTGTAGTTGATTTTGGAACCTGTTAAAACACAAAAATGTTTAAAATAAAAATTGTCATTCACAAACATTAAATATAATTGACAGCTTTGACAGATGATAAACCTCAGCTGGGCATTTGCTTACTTTCGGAGCCTTATCTGTGAGTGCAGCCAGCTGTCTGAAATAAGACTGCCTCTATACTCTGGTATGCCATGCAGGAAGATAATGCCCAGGATCAGGCTGGATGGAGCTGTCTGGCCATGGGAGGTGGCTTGTCATCTCGGAGCAGTGCTGGTTAGGGATTATGGCGATTGGGCAGGAAAGTGGAGTTAAGGGCAATGATCTAATTGAATGATGGAGCAGGTTCACAGAACCATATAGGCAACTCCTACCCCAATTTCTTATGTGTCTTTGAAGTGGACTGCAAACAACTCTATTAAAATAGATGTGGCAACGCTAGATGAACAAAAAGTAGAGCCTTTCCAAAGAACATAGAACAATACAGCATGGGAACAGGTTCTTTGGCCACTACATCTGTGCCGACCATAATGCCAATCCAAACTAATCCCATCTGCCTGCACATGGTCTATATCCCTCCATTCCCTGCCTGTTCATATGTCTGTCTAAATGCCTCTTAAACGTTGCTTATCATATCTGCTTCCATCACTTCCTCTGGCAGCGTGTTCCAGACACCTACCGCTCTCTATATATTAAAAAAACTTGCCTCTTAAATCTCCTTGAAGCTTTCCTCCTCTCACCTTATCCCCTCTGGTATTTGACATTTCCACACTGGGAAAAAATAATTTATAAAAATAAATTTTAAAAAATCAGCTAGCTTGTAGAGAGGGGAGATTTTCATTACGCCTCAACCATGAAGAAGCAATGTGTTAAATACAGCATGAGAGAAATTAAAAAAATACTTTCATTTATATTACACCATTTGTGATCTAATTCCCAAAGAACTTAAGTCAATAACCATTCTCTTTGTTATAGAGGCAAAAAGTAACATTTTGTTTGCACAACGCAAAATTCTACAAACAACCAGGATAAATGACCTCATAACCTGTGTTAGTGGTATGGTTTGAGAGATAAATGTTAGCTGGAATACCACGACAACTGTCCTTGCTCTTGGGATGTTTTGCCTCCAGCTGAGTCAATAAATAGGCCTGTAACTAATATCTGATTCAAAAGAATTAAAACAAAACACCACCAATATTGCAGCGTTCCCTCATTGCTGCAATGACAACTGTCAATCTTCATCATGTGGAGAGGGACTAAGAGTAAGCATCTTCTTCTGAAGGTGATCCTACCATTATCAAAAACAAGCAGTAAGCTTAAGAGAACATTTCAGAATTGGGAACATTTCAGAATTCAACAAAGGAGAAGCAATACATTGGAAAAAAAAAGGAGGTAGCAAGAAACAGAAACAGATTGCAGGAGCTTCAACAGTGATATAAAAAGGAAATGATTAGCCAGAGTAAATATGGCTCTTTTACAAACTGAGACAAGAGAAATTGTATTAAGGAAATGGCAGAGAAATGAAACAAATATTTTGTATCTGTCTTCATGGGAAAAAAGTGAATGGGAAAGCACAAGGAAATTTACATTCGTAAAAATAACAGTATTAAATAAATTAATGGGACTGAAAGTCAATTAATCCCTAAGACGATGACTTACATCCAATAGCTTTGGAATTGATGGCCATGAAAATAATGGATGCTCTGGTTTTCATCTTTCTTATATTCTAGAACGATTCCCACAGAGTAGAGGGTAGCAAATGTAACTCCACTATTTTGGAAAGGGAGAGGTGGAGTTGAAAGAAATGGACCAATTAGCCTGACAGAATCAAGAGGGAAAATGTGGAATCTATTACTAAGGAAGTAATAATAGTCTTGGAAAATAATAATAGGATTGGGCAGAGTCAACATAGATTTGACAAAGCTTGTGCAACTTTTGAGGATGTGATTAACAATAGATAATCACAAGTAAGTTGATATGGTGGATTTGGACTTTCAGAAGGCCTTTGCTCATGTGCTTCATGGAGATTATTAGACAAAATTAGAGCACACTGTATTGGGAGTGAAGCACTGGCATGAATTGTGGATTAGTTAACAGACAGAAAACAGGATAGGAGACTGACATCTGACCAGTTTATAGGGATTGCAATGTGGGATCCTGCTTACCACAATCTTTATCAATAATTTGGACAAGGAAATCAAGTGTAATATTTTTTATGTTCTTGATCACTGAACCAAGTACCAACTACCTGAAAACATAACTAAAAAAAAACATACCTTAAGGAATAAGATTTAAAAAAAAGTTCACAGTCATGGGAAAAACTGCTATGCAGCCTCAATTTTGTTTTAAAAAACTTACTGGCAGCTGGCATTGATGACTCATGTCCTAGAGTGGAGATGGGCATTGTTACAGAGGTGGAAGTGGTCACCTCTGTGGAAAAGATACCTCGGTGGAAAAGATACATGGTCCAATGTTCATCTTGGAGTCATAAATGCCTGAAGTCTGGTGTGCAGTTCTTTCCATTGTTCAGCTGGAGGAAAATTCTGCTCATTTATTATTAGGTGTGGACAACCAGGCTGACAATTTGGAGGTAGTGAAGAGGGTCGAGCAATGAGATTGAGCTGGGTGTTGTTAGCAACAGGAAACTGATGTGATGAAATCCATGAAGACAGTCCTGAGCTGAATGAACCTGAAATGGACGTTGTTCAATTTCTGGCTTCACCTCCGACCAGCTCTCCTGAACTTTGGCCACTCAGTGGGGAGGAGGAGGCAGGGACTTGCTGAGATGGCCAGCAGTGTGCCCAGGTTAGATGTAATCCGTGGGGGAATTCACTCTGATTAAGTGACCACCCTCTTCTGTGGTTTATGTCAGCTCATGCACAGGAACATGGAACGCCTGACAGAGAGCTTGACACCTTTTGTCCAAAATCAGCCAAGTATTTCCAGTATTTACTGTTTGTATTATTGTGCTTTCTGTGAATGGTGCTGCTGAAAATTCAATTGCGATCACAGCTACTTGCTTGCCTTCACTTTTTGTACTTTGCTGTTATTAGTTGTGGGCCTTTTGGGAAAAGGGTTATTGCTTTTACCGGACAACTTTAATTTGTGTTGATGACACTAAGGTAAAATAGGGGTTACCTTCACAGCACAATAAAAAGAGTAGATTGATTCTGATGTAAAAGGAATTGGGCAGGAATATAAAATATAGCAATAATAAATTAAGGGGTGGGACGGGCCAAGCCTGAACGTCTAAATTTGGGCACAGCCCTATTCTTAGTCACAATATAAACGCACCCACAATGAATTTGGAGGGCGAATGCCAACAAGGCATCGCCCACAGTTCAAGGAGCCGAAGGTGAACGGGAGTTTACAATGGGACTGTGACAGGAGGAAGAACTGTGTCCTGTCACTTTGTGTCTAATCTTTGGAGATCAAACGGACTTGCTCGGCGTGTAGCCCGTTTGGTGTAACTCTGGTCCGCAGAAGTGCGCCGGGCCGAGGGAGGAAATGCTTTCTTCCCCAAGTGCACTTAAAATAAACGAACGGTTCAAGAGCTCGAGTGCGACTTGTGGACGATGTACATTTGCGAGGCAACCTCCCCCCTCCTCCTCCCCTGCCCCCACTCACCCCCCACCCCAACCCCTCCTCCCCCACCAACCACTTCCTCATCCCCTCTTCCCTCCTCCTCTCCCTCCCCCCCTCCCCCCCTCCCCCTCCCCTCCCCCCCACTCCCTCCCTCCCCCCTCCCCTCCCCCCCTCCCCCTCCCCTCTCCCCCTCCCCCCTCCCCTCTCCCCCCTCCCCTCCCCTCTCCCCCCTCCCCCCCTCCCTCTCCCCCCTCCCCCCCTCCCCTCTCCCCTCCCCCCTCCCCTCCCCCCCCACCAACCACTTCCTCATCCCCTTCCCTCCTCCTCTCCCTCCCCCACTCCCTCCCGTCCCTCCCCCCCAACTCCCCCCCTCCCCTCCCCCCTCCCCCTCCCCTCCCCCCCTCCCCTCCCCCCATCCCCTCCCACTCCCCTCCCCCCTCCCTCCCACTCCCTCCCCCCTCCCCCTCCCACTCCCCTCCCCCCTCCCCTCCCCCCCCACTCCCCCTCCCCCCTCCCCTCCCTCCCACTCCCCTCCCCCCTCCCTCCCCCCCCTCCCCCCTCTCCCCTCCCCCCTCCCCCCTCTCCCCTCCCCCCTCCCCCCTCTCCCCTCCCCCCTCCCCCCCTCCCCGGGCACGACAGGATGTCATTAGCCGAAGGCCAGTGCTTCCCTGTTACAGTTCGGGGCTTTGTTCCTCTCCACATGGACGCCTCTTCAGCGCCCCCCCCCCCCATCAAGCCGATGCTCCTTCTATCGATGTCGAGCCCCCACCTCATGCAGTCCAGTTTTACCATTCCCGGACTGGCCCGTGCTTCCTTCTTCATCAGGCCAGTGTCTCACTCTCTCAGACAAGCCAGTTGCTTCCTTCCTGCATGAACCAGTATCTCCCTGATAAGCCAGCCTTTCCCTATGCAGATGCCGCTGCATGGTTTGTTGTACAAACCAGTGTCTCACACCCCTGTGTAAACCTGTAATCAACCACTACCTTCTGTGTAAACCAGTGTCTTCCCTTCCAGACCTGCCAGTGTCACCATCTTCTGGAAAACCAGTGCCTCTATTTCTTACTGTACAAGCCAGTGCTTCCTTCTTGGAGAGGCCAGTGCCTTTCCTGTATAAGCTAGGGCCTTGTTCCACTACTTGGACCAGCCAGTGCCTCCATTCCCTTTATACAAGCCAGCGTCTCCTTCTGCAATCCAGAGCCTCACTCCCCTGAACAAGCCAGTGTTTTCCTTCCCCCGACACCCTCCAGTGGAGGATGTCACTGTCTTGTCAAGTGGGGGGGAGGCCTGGATTGTACAGGGAAGGATTATCGCCTAGAGGGAGACAACGAGCGAGATTGGGGAGGGATGTACTCCCATCCTATCAGGAGGAAGGCTCCGACTTGTCCAGGTTGTGAGGTACTGGCCTCTCCCTGGGATGCTCGTGCCTCGCATCCAGTGTCCGTATCTCCCCATGTTAGAGCCAGTGTCCGTATCTCCCCATGTTAGAGCCAGTGTCCAAATCCCCCCATGTAAAGCCAGTGCCTGCATCTCCCATGTAAAAACCAGTGCCTATATTTTTCTCTTTAATTCTCCAGTTTCCACTGAGCAATCTCTCTGCCCTCCAGTGCTCCGAGAGCCGGAGTTTCTCTCTCGCTCTGAGCTGACTAAACCACGTTTGCAACAGCTCCGGTGAATTCCGCCCTCACTTCTGCACTGACTGGTGTGAGGGTGGCGAAGCGACGGGACCCCGGTGAGTATCACGTCGTGCTTGCTATGGGTTGGAGGAAGGGCGCATTCCCTTCCTGGGGAGGCAGAGCGGGGCGGGGAAAGCAGGAAATCCGCTCCAGTAAGAGTGGAATTGCAAACCTAGTCCTCAACTTCGCAGTCGAAGGGCTGTGCCTCTTGCAGTAAATGACCGCTGGCGACTGGTCGGGGGCGCAGAGTTACTGAAAGCAATTAACCACTTGACTGCTGTGTGGTGTGAAGAGGCAGGGGTCGAACACAGGAGGCTTGGATTGCTTCTCTGCTTGTGTAAAGGTGAAGGTCCTTGAAATCGAGGAGGCGAAGGTTTCCGTTGATCAGCGGGCTGCTCGCTGGTAAATATGTAAACACTTATAAGAATGTACTCATCGTTGTGGGGTTATGACGGCAATCTTACATGTCGCTTACAAATAAACAGGCAGAATATTACCCACAGTTAGTCAGTTTACTTGGGAACTACCATTTTTTTGTAAATCCCAACGTAGTCTGAGAACAGCCAAAAGAAAGGTAAGCTATTTTGTGAATGGGGCAGCTGTGTGTATTTTACAATGCACAGTAGAAAAGATGCCATGAATTAATACCAGGCTAGTTACAATTCTGGGAAGTTTGGGAAACCCAGGTTAAAGTTAAGTGAAGAATAGGAGATAAAATTGTCTGCATAATATTAAGATTATTTGCGTTCCTTTATCCAAAGAGTGCTGGGGATTGAGAACTGGTGTTTGAAAGTGTGGTCGAGGCAGAAACCCTCATCTAAGAAATACCTGGATGCACTTGAGATGCTCCAATCCATAGGGCTGCAGGCCATGGGTTGGGAAGTGGGATTATCGTGTTTTTCATTGCATAGCACCACATTGGGGTACCTTCCCAGGCTGTAAACTTTAATGACCAGTGAAGGAGATCAAAAGAATTTCTTATCCAGAGTTAGAGGAGATCAGATAGCAATATAACCAGCATGAGTTGAACCTGATTGCTTCATCAAAACAATCTCAACTCTTGGCTGGTTGGCCATATGCAGCCGAGTAAACCATTCTGTAAAACATCACAATTTTTATTTCTCATTTTTTCCTTTGTTTAAAACAGCCAGGGATATTGCTGACACTTAGCACGTGATCACATTACCTAGCTTGTGCAAAAGCGAGAGTTTGAGATTTTCCTTAAGTGTTTGCTTCTGCTTACAGTATAAATATGTGCATGCATTGTAATGCACATTTATATAATGTATAAAGGGGAAGAGACTGCGGGAATGTTCCAAAGCAGCAATGGATCTTGGGGTTTAACTTAGCTATACAACAGAAGCATAAACTGATATAACACAGAAAGGGTCCTTCAGCCCATTGTGGCCTGTGCTGCTTCTTGCAAACTAACCAATTAATTCCCTTTCCTTTTATTTATTATGTTTTATTTTGAAAGTTACCATTAATATGACACATTTGTGATTTTGTATCATCTCAAATCATATCATATACTGTGTATTAGCCATGTCTCCCTGCTCCCCATTCCTTCAGTCACACAGATAAGTTTAAATACCCAGATGACTAGAAGAGTCTGTGGTTATGTGTAATGTGTGAGATTTCTTTCAATTGTTTTGGCTGCTACTACTTTGTTTTCCTGGTGAATTTGCTCCTTGCTCTGGGACTTGTATATATTTTAAGAATAAAATTGCAAACTAAAGAAGAAAATCTGATGATTTTTTAAAAAACATACTGCTATCTGAGTTCTTGCAATGATGGAGCTTCGGACAAGGATCAAGGTAAAATACCCTTACAACAAACTTCAAAACAAAATGTTCTAAAGTTGTTGAGGTACAGAGCACTATACAATGACTAGCACAATTTCTTGTACTATCGCCTCAGTGAATAGACCTGGAAATAATGCCAAATACTGGTGTTTGATAATAAAAATAACCTGCTTTTTTTTCCTTGCATAGCATGCTTTGGGTCAATTGTAAGAATTAAGTTAAACTATATATAACTTGCAAAGGTTAATAGCACATCACTGATTTTCTTCAGTATGATGTGATCAAAACATGACTAAATGTCATTAACTTTATTGCAGTGAATACAATTGACGTTATTACTTTTAAATTTAGACCTCCTTACCTGCTGGACACTCAATTAACCTAATTTAGGTTTTGCAATAGAAATTGATAGATATTTGGAGATTCCATCACAAATTGCTATCTTTTTATTTATATTATACAGGAACTGAAGGAAGCTATTTTCATTAAATATAGTAGGCCATATTAGCTAGATTGTCTGTATAAGTGCAGAATTGCAAGTTGGCTCTAAACACAAAATCCATAGGGTGAAATAACATATTGCAGGTTTAAGATGATGTCACAGATGCAGTTTAATTGGTTCAACAGTGTCAACTCAACACTTTTTACTCCAGTCTAAATGGTATCATTTCTCACTTTAATTCGTGTTTGGTTTCAGTGTGAAACTGTCCAAAAACAACTTCCAAACTGTTTCTTTCTACCTTTCCATGGACAATTGATTGTCATTTTGCTGGAGGGCTATTATAGCAGACTGTGACAGATGGTCTACCTTTATATCTTGTGACTTGGGTGATTTGTACTTTATTTGGCAGAGTGATGTACTCTTGTGAAGAGTGAGTTTCCAAATATTTTGTTTCTACGCTGGTGCTGACTCTCAGAATTACACATCGTTGTTTCGAGTAAACATTCCCTTCATATCCAAAGATGAGGGAGCTTTTCCTTGTGTTGGGTCTTGCAAACTTGTAAATATGCTTCAAAAAATTGAATGAGAAATCACTTCTTCCCTCGAAGCCTAAATATGCCACTTCACAGGAAACAGTTACATTTCTCACTTCAGTCCGCTTTTGGTTTCAGTGGGATATTGCTAAACTGTCCATAGTTTTGGCAGTTAACTTGTGCTTGTTGGCATGGAATTAAACATATCTCAAGTGTTTTTTTTCTCATTACTGACTTTATTTTTGTGAATATAGGATCAGGATTAGGCCTTTCAGGGCTTCAAACCATTCTGTTAAGACAGAGCTTTTTATCTCAATTCCATAACTTCTGATTCCCTTTCCTAAACAAAAATCTACCATCCCAAATTTCAATTGATCCCGGGTTTTGGATATTTGAGTTCCTGGTTTCCACTATTCTTCATGTGAACAAGTCTTTACTCATTTCTGCTGGGCTGCTTTAATTAAGATTATGCCTGCCTTGTTCAGAGTTCTTGCGCCAGAGGGCATCTGCTGTATCCAGTCCCTTTTTCATTTCTAATATCTAAATTAGATCAACCATGAATTTTCTGAAAGTGAGATTTTTGGATGCCTGACATCATTTTTTAAGCCCCTGATATCATTTTAATGAGACTACAGTGAATCCCTTTCGAGGGCAATGTGTCTTTCAAGATGTGGTGTCCAGAACTCAAAATAGAATAAGGTTCTGTACAACTGAAACATAATTTCCTCCCTTTTGAATTCACCTTCATAATGTAAACTTGATGAAGTAGAGTCTTTAGAACAAACAGATCTCATTTTATTCGGCTTGGATGAATTCTTCCTCAGGCCCTAGAGGTCAAAATTCAATGTGTTAGTTTACTGTGCCACCTTGTTCCCCCTGTCCCCGAATGAAGGCTTTTAATTGTTTGTTGCACAAGTTATTTCAGTTTGTGCATGAAATGGGATGAATCATTTACAATATGTGCTGATTCCAGCATAAACAAAAGTCATTTCCTTAGTGCTGCTCTGCGACAGCAATGTCAAGTTTAAATGACTGACTTATTCGGTTAAACTACATTTATTGTTGTAATAGGCCAGGAGTGAACTTTTAACCCTTATTAACTTTTATTTGACTTTTTTTTGCCCAATTCCTAAATAAGAAAACTTTGAACAAAGCAAAGAGGAACTTGTAGCATTAAAAGACATATTACTCATTCTCCATAAATGCTGCAGACTCTGCTCCCTCTCCAGGGACACCCAGGCATGGACAGGTCTGTGCAATGGACTATATTAATTCAAAAGCCATTGGTATTTCATTTCCAAAATATAAGACAAAGTTTTGGATTTCTGATCTCTCACAGATTTACCTTTCCTCCCATACAGCAGCAAAGCTGGGATCTATCTTGGTCAGTGAAGTGACTCAGTGCCTTTTGGCATGTCATCATTGCAAAGTTTTATCTTCTGTTCCGGTAAGTTTGGAGCTTTTGGCATGTTATCAATCCATTGTTACAAAGTGATGGAAATCGTACAGTAATTAAATACAATCATCTATCTTGGGGACTGATTGTGCAATATTCAGTTGATGGATGTGGTTTGTACATGTATCTAAATTTGTATGTTGGCTTGGTGAAGATTGTACATGGGTGGTCATTGATGGAGGTTGGGAAAATTTCATGAAACTATGGTCAATGATACTTTTACTTTTTTGCTCGGCTAATGTGGCCTGCTGTTCAGCTTATTGCGTTAGAGCATGATGTTGTTAACATCAATATGATGGGTATGATCTCTGTCTGGCCCACGATACTACTTCCTTTTCAGTTATTAGAATTAGATGAAGAGAATTAGGATGAGGCTCAGGTGGAGCATGGACCAGTTTAGTTGAATGTGACACTTTTGCATTGTTAGTTTTGTATATAAAAGAAAGGCATGAGGGAACTATTCGTGCCTCCAGTGTGACATGGGGGGTGGTGGGGGGAAGATCTATGTAGAAGCTTTCAATGCCATAAAAATTAGGCCATGAGCAAACTCTAGGGAAACAAAGTCTCATGAAATGAGGGACTTTGTGAAAGTGTGCAAGGGACTAGAGGAATATGGTAAATCTGGATCTTGATGATAAGGAAAGTTAAAAAGGATTAAAGGGAATTCAATTTAGGACAAACATTTGGAAGAATGTCTTTGTATGAAAAAACATTTGAAATTTTTTCTCAATTACAATGATTCAGAGCATAATAAAGTGACATGACTGCCCAAAAATTAATTTCTGGTCAGTGGTGCTAAACATGCTATGCAGTCACGTTTGTGCATTGTACTCTGTCCTTGAAGTTAATTCCATTGAAGTAAATTGAATGAACTTCAGAGGCAAAGTACAATATGCTGAAGCAACCAGACAGTGTGTTTAACGCTATCAAGGCATATGGTCTTTCTTTTAATGGGTAAGAAGGGGGTTCAATAGAATTCCGTTATCTGTTTCATTTCATCATTGTCGACTAACATATAACCCTTTTTAAAACAAAATGCTGTTGGTAAAATTGCTGTTATATCATGAGCCACAATCTGCCACCTCAGATGTTTGACCATGGAGTTGTATTGTGCCGTTCGAACTTGGTGTGCACACAATACATTGATGATAGAGCTTTTTGTATCAATTGGAATAGTTCATGTAATTGAAATTTACTTGACAGTTCGTTAAGGCTGTTTTGCATTACCATATTTCAGAGTTTATACATTGATTGGAATGTCAGGCTTGATAGATGTCCCACCGTTATCATATTTCTGTCAATCTTTTGAATGTTAAAGTACCTATTGAATTACAGTAAAAAGATAATGTGTGCAGGTTGTGTTAAATGATGGGTTAATACGAGGGAGAATAATTTCCTTGTAACATCAAAGTCAGCATATTAAACGTCACTTTAGTATCTCATGATTTTAATGCTGAGGTTTCCAACTTTTTGTGACTTTTTACCTCATTAACATAAAAGTCTTTATCTTAGTTAAATAGCAGCTAAATGGGAATTTTGTTTGAAGATGATAAAACAAGATTTTGCTTTGCTTTCAAAATAAGTCATTGACTCAGAAACATTTAGAACAATTTTAACTATAATCAACAAGCATTGTCTTTGGTAATGTATTGTAGGATTAGATGTATTTAATGTAATTACATTAAAGGTTTTGCCCTCTCAAATTATTAGTCAATTGGACATGATAGCATTCAAAATATTATTGAGGTGTGTGATTGAAAGGCAGAAAATGTTGGTTTCCTGGATGTCATGAATTCAGTGTTGTGAATTGGCTTAGTAATAGAAGGTGGTGGGTGATGATCAAGGACTGTTTTTGAGATTGGAAGCCTGTGACCAGTGGGGTAATATAGAGATTGGTGCAGGTAATCTTGCTGTTTGTTATGTGCATGAATAATTTGTATATGAATATAGGAGATACTGTTCATATCATTCACATGATGTGAAGATTGGTAACGTTGTTGATGGTGAGGTGGGTAGACTTCAACTAGGGAATGATGTTCAGTAGTAGGTAAAATGGCTGAAAAATGGCAGATGGAATTTTAACCCTGAAAAATGCGAGGTTATGCATTTTGGGAGGACTAATAAGACTGGAATATGCACAATGAATGGCAGAACTGAGGAACAGAGGGACATTTTGTACATGTCCAAAGATCCCTGAAAGCAGCAGCTCGCAGGGTCCGCAGGTATTTATCATTTAAATAGCAAAAATGCAAAAAAAAACTTACTAATGAAATACAGAAAAAGCAAATTCATAGAAACATGAATATTGTTCTGTGAATTACCATTTTTGCTTTGTTGATATATTGCTCAGACTTCAATGAATCCTTGAATCCTATATTGAGTCCATTTGCTGTGTATTATGGGATAGTGGTCAATCACTGTATATAGCATAGAAATATGCAAAACTGATCAGTACAAACTGTAAAGAGTTAATTTAAAAACTGTGCATATTTCTTCACAGTTTAATGAGTTTAGTTCTCTTCCTTCAACCACAGGCTGACCATAAACTCAACCACCAACTTGTGTTGACTGGGAAATCTGAACTTCTGCTGCAACACCTGTGAGCAACTGTTGCCAAATTGTGGGCCTAGGCTTTGATTATTCAACTCTCTGAGCTATGATAACTCCATCATTATATGTGCCTCTATTTCTGAACTGAGGCTGCTTTGTTCAATGTGAACATTGTGGACCTGGAGCTTTGTAATAAGTTGGATTCAGTACTGTTGGTCACTAGTAGGAAAACCTGAGCACTGAAACTTGCTAGAAGCAGCAAACTGAGATAAGCAGAAGTCTCGTTTATAGTTTGTCATGGGTGAGATTGCTTTTGCAGCAGAAAAGGCCAAGAGACCTTTTGATAGAAATATTTATCAAGGGTCTGGACAGAGAAACTGTTTCCATTGCCAGTAGGAATAAGATCCACGGGACACAAATGTAAGGTGATTGGCAAAAGAACCAAGTGTAATGTGAGGAGATTTTTTTTTCCATGCAGCAAGTAGCCATGATTTGGAATTTACTTCCTGGAAAGGAAATTGATACAGATTCAATGGTTGCTTTCAGAAGGAAGTTGGGTAGATCCATAAGGGAGATAAAGTTACAGGACTCCAGAGAAAGAGTAGGGAAATGGAACAAAATGGATTGCTTGCAGAGAGCCAGCAAGGACACGAGGGGCCAAATGGCTTCCTTGTTGTAATGATTATGTGATTCCACTGTGAACATTAACTTAAACTTTATTTGTGCTCCCAAGCTTTTATAGCATACTCCATGACTTCATGGAACAGAGTTTTCAGTCTTATCATTGCTTGCTTTTTTAATGTGTTTTGGGCATTTTTCTATTCAGTAGGAAGACTAAACCACTAAATTCTTGAGAAATTGTAAGTTTGACCTCCCTCCAACCTGCCCCACACTTTGATTCCACCATTTGAAAGAAGCCTTGTGTAAATCTGCCTTTAGTTTTTTCTGCTGCACGGTTCTGAACAGATATAAAATGGCTGATATGTTTAAGAAGCTACTTTACTTCTCCATTTCAAGAAAGCCATACTGGGACAAGTTTTCTTTACTGAGTAGGTAGAATTCCAAAACCTGAGTATTTCATTTGCCCTTCAGCATCATTTTATTGCATTGCTGACAAAGCTGCATTATATTTTTTTTCAAATCTGCTCAAATTAAATGTGTGTAATACAAGACTATGTTTACTCAAGATGTGAAGGGCATTTAGTCTCCAGATGTTAACTTGCATATCACAGCAGCTTAATTTATATTTCATGCTCTTTTAAACGCCAGAACAACTTGAAGGATTATAATTTTTGAGGTTATTTAATGATATGAAAATTATTCATAAGTATGTGCTACCTCCCTAACAGTTTTGGATTTTACTGTTAGCTGTACTGAATATTGTCTGATTACATGGTTTTCTCTAAACTGAAAAATTTAACAGAGATGAAAATAATTTGGGAAAGTTCATGAGAACAGCGCTACTAGAAAATCATTGCAACCATAAGAGACATTGCCGTTTCGGTTTCTTTTTTTATTGGAGAAGATATTATAATTGTGTTTTTTTTACAGCCTGTCCATTTAGCTTCATTTTGTTGAGATTTTTTGTTTCATATATAATTTTGGGAAAAATTAGTGCTGATTCAGCCCACTGCCCGCCCTCACCCATCTCTCTTTTCCCCACCCCTGCTTTTCCCAAAACCATAATTTATTTGCAGCCCTAGATGATCATGAGTTCGCAATTTCTGAAGCAGGGTGGGCCGTGAATGACAACTTGACTTCAGAAGTCAGGTCATTAGGCCCTGATGGTATTTTGATAACTTGCTCCTGTGAAAGGACTTTTAAATTGCTTTTAAATTTCTCTGGTGACCAGACCCATTTTAAAGCAGTTCGAATAGATTTAAAAAACATAAAAGTACATTTACTTAAAAATATCTGAATGCTGTTGAAACTTTTTAAAAATATAAAGATTGAGTAAAATAAAGGAAATTAACAAACCTGTAAGCTGCATTTGACTCTTCAGTCAAGGAATGCCATTGCCTGCAGGTTTCCCTTCAAATCGCACACCATTCTGAACTGAAAAAAAATTGCTGGTCCTTCATTTTTCTGGGTCTACATCCTGGAATTCCCTATCCAACAGCACCATGGATGTACCTTCACCAGAAGGACGGAGTGGTTCCAGAAGCTGGTTCACCATCATTCACTCATGGACAATTGGGAATGGACAATAGATGTCGGCCTTGTCAGCAATGTCCATGTCCTAAAAAGAATTGAAAACAAAACTCTCTTAACTCAAATTTTTGAATTCCTTACTTTAAAGTTGAAAATAACCTTACATATTTCATAATAAATACTTTTATAGACCAGATTTAAGATTGAAAAGCACAAACCGGGCCATCCTGGAGCTTGTGTTATTGTTGTGGCACATCCAAGGTATAGGGACCATTGACCTGTGCAAAAGGTGGAGAAAATTATAGAATGAGGGACCAAAGCTAAGAAATTTTCCACTCCATATTTTTTCAGGATTTCTGTCATTCCAATTATTATTGGATAATTATTGAAAACATTCCTATAGTTCAACTCCCCTTCAGAACGAGGTTAGTGCACTAAATGGTGAGATTTAGTGTGTGTGCTACCAATCTTGCTGTTTTAGAAATATTTGTCAAGTACATAAAGAGCATTTTCACTTTCCTTGGCGAGTTTTCAAGAAAACTGCATCTCTTTAAAGGTTCAGCAGATTTGGAGACTGTGAAAAGTGGATGTTGATGGATATGTTCTTCCTTGGATCATTTAGAAGTTAAAATATTCATCAATTATCATGTGATGTTTTTCCTGTTTCCAGTTCAAAAAGCCTGTTGCTATTATAAGAATATTGCTGAATACAATCCCCTTTTAAAAGCATTGTTCTCATCTGGCTCACTGAAGATTTTGGAAATTCTTTAAATAAGCTTTGTATTTTGATTTAAGTAGAAATTCTCCTAAGGATATGACCCATGCAGAGCCTTAGGGAAACCTTACCTGTGATGGACAGAAATAAACATCTTGGCATTGGTTCACAACAGGCAAGCAAGAATTGTCCTCCTCTTAGTTTCAATCTCACGTTTTCAAAAGAGAGCACAGAATCACAGCTTTTTAAGTTTCTATCATTTTGCATGGTTACGGTGGAAGATAGTAAAGGAATTACAGTATATTCTTAGAGAGAAAAAAGTCCTAACAGCTTATTAAGACTAATTCTATTGCTAAAGATTTGGCAAAATTTCCTTTTCTTTTAAGTTTGGATTGATATTCAAAGTTTCAATTGATGTAACATCAAATACCCCACCAATATGTCATGCATTCCACCGCATACTAAGATCTGATGTAGCACAATGAAAATGCTCATTGCCTATCGGTAGTTAAGGGAACATATGTATTTTATTTTGCTGCATTTTTTTGTACAATGGCCCTTCAGTGGAGGGTGCTGGGGTTATTTCATGATAGTTATGTTCAATTTAAGTGTGGCATTGTTTCTTAAAAGTATATTGGATTGCTAAGAAGAGGTGAAGGAATCTAATCCTATCAACAAATTCCAGTGATAGACAAGGACCCTGCCCAAGTATTATGTGACGAAGGCATTTCTCAGCCATTGAATCCAAATAAATGGCAATGATCACTTTTATTTCCAGTTCCAGTTCTTGTTCCTGATGATAAATGTCAATTTTGACATTACTGATATGATGTTAATGTCCTGACGTCATTAATAGAGCATACTTCCCATCGATTAATGTGAATGAACAACAGCTTTAAAATATTTTTTCCAACCAAAAGCAAATATAGTATTATACAGGTCAGTCCGGAGACTCAAAACAGCTCTATGGCCTGTTGGAATTCTGACTCTACACTGTTACTAGCACAGGGGATGTTAGATAGTCATGTCAAATTAAGTTATCTGCAGTCTCTTGTGTTTCCTGCGAATGCTGGAATCTGGAGCAAAAAACAAGTGCTGGAGGAACTCAGTGGGTCAGGCAGCGTCTGTGGAGGCAGAGGGATGGCTGACATTTCGCTACATCAGGCCCAAAACATCGACCATTCCTCTGCTTCCACGGATGTTGGCTGATCCACTGAGTTCCTCCAGCACTTGTTTTCTGCTCTAAGTTATTCCCATATCTGAAAAGTCAAAAATATTCACTCCTAATTTCTATCATTCCCGGTCTCTTAACCTATCTCTGTAATACCACCATTAGATGTAAAAAAAACACCACCTCCATTTTTTTGAAAACAACCAAAGGAAATTATGTCACTTCAGAATCAATTTGCAATGCCTCTATTCTTTGTACATTGTTACTAAATAAATCTTGCTGCAATCTATCCCCTGCTTGTGTGACTTGAATCAAAGCAATTATGCAATTCTTTCAGCAATATTCAATTCCGTTGCTATCTGTATCACTGTT
Source organism: Pristis pectinata (assembly GCF_009764475.1). Lineage (NCBI taxonomy): Eukaryota > Metazoa > Chordata > Chondrichthyes > Rhinopristiformes > Pristidae > Pristis > Pristis pectinata. The sequence goes on from NC_067432.1 coordinate 15,821,065, forward strand.
ACTACAATTGACACAGTCCCTGTGCCTCAAAAACCTGCATTACAGCAATGCAATAGATACCGTGTGGAATGACAGCAGAAGTAACCACAATTGTAATTTTGCCATTGATTGTATTGTAAGAAGCTGTATGTTCCCAACATGAAAGCAGTACCAGTAGAAGCTTTAGATAGCGTCAGTAAGAAGAACAACATATTGGTGCAACACCTTTCTAAACATCAAAAATGCCAGAAACACTGAGCAAGTCAGAAAAAAGTCATCAATCTTTTGATACTGGGTGAATGGCCTGAAAGGTTAACTGTTTCTCATTCCCTGCAGATGTTGCCTGACCTGGATATTTCCAGCCTTTTCCATTTTTATTTCATGTCCACTGAAGCCTGTATGTTTATGTTTTATGGTTAATTGCCGACTTCTGCTTAAAGGATGAATTTGTTTAAGCAAAACTCTAATACACTTGAGGTGAGATCTTTAGTATCACGTAATGTTATAAACATTGTTTTTTTTTACAGCCAGACCAGTGGGCTATCTGGTTCCTTTTCAAAGCTGGTCTGGGATTGTATGACAACCTGTGCCAACCCTGTGTATGGTTGAATATGTCCCCAGGGTCAATGGCTCAAGTGGTACCTGACCCTGAAGTCATACTGAAGTTAACACACAGTGCTGGAAATGCACAGTCACTTTTGTCGATAGATTAGGGAAAAGGCAAAGTAACATTTATTATGTGTATCAGCCCAAAGGTACTGCTACCCTTGTATCGGAAAGTGTCTTGTATCAATACAATGCCAGCAGTAACTGCAGAATATAAACCACAACTGAGAATTAGGAGTTGTTTCAGTTACCATCTTTGTGAATCTACCTGCCTGTTCAGATTTTACAGAAAGAGCATATTTAACTAGGGTGCTCAAAATGTGTTAGATAGTAATTTGATGTCTTTGGTGGTGTGAAGCTAATATGCCTTACAGATTGACCATAGGTACTAAAAGGTGAGAGACAACACAATTTTCTCTCAACACAAACAATCCAGCAGGCACAACGAGAATCTTCTGCTTGAGGCAACTTGTGTTTTTGTTGCTGACTTGCAGCTGAATAATCAATCACTGGATTCCCATATATTGGAGCCTAGACAGTTGTCCTGCACTCTGTGCCACAGTTATAAAGTCATTGAGTAATAGATTCATACAGCATAGAAGCAGGCCCTTTGGCCCACCCTGTCCATGCTAACCATCAAGTACCCATCTACACCAATCCCATTCACCAGCATTTGGTCGATTGCCTTCAATGTTTTGGTGATTTCAAGTACTCAAGTGCCTTGCCTGTGTTTCTGCAGATGCATCAATGAGTTCTTGCCAGCAATGAAAATCTAAAGTGTGTCTTCAATTCTGTTTTTACTTTTATTAGTTAAATGGGTACACTTTGTATTTAATGATGAATACCATTAACATTCAAACTAATGGGTAATGGTTACTGATCCTCCCTCCAATCGGCATGCTCATTAGCTGGACATGATATAGAATACCATACAATGGTTGGCCCAACCAGTCCACTTACGCTACACCCATTTTTCTTCAGCTCAATCAATCAACATAGCCCTCTATTCCCTTCTCACCTGATGTACTTGCCCTGCCTCCCTTCAAATACATCTATACTAATCACTTCAAGCAATCTATTTGGTAGTGACATTAGGTCACTGTTTTCTTCAAGCACTCTGGGGTAGTGACTGTCTATATCACCAGTTCCCTTTTTATCTGCCACAAACTTTTAGCCCAGTCTAAAATCCATTCCCATAAAACATGCAGCAGCTGTTAATTAATCACCATAATTGTAATTCATGCTGTTCTCGAAACTTAAGTATTGCAGTAAATTTGATCACGTGAAATGAGCAGTGAGAATCAGGCCAGAACTAGATGGGGAAATAATTGCTCAATGGAGGATAGGTTGTAGTTATTTTTTCCTATGCTTGTTTGTATCTTTGTGAGGTATGTGGGTTTGCATGTATTTGTGTGTGGATTTGTACGAGTTTGTGTCAGTGTGAGGTGTATACGGTGTGTTGGTTTGTGTGTGTGGTTTTGCAACTGTGTGGGATGCGTAGGTTTGTATCTGCAGGAAGAGTGTGGAATTATGTATGTGTTTGCATTTTGTGAAATGTGTGGCTATGTGTGTGATTTTATCTGCAGGGTATCTGAGGTTGCATCTGAATTTGTGTTTGTGTGTGAGGTGTGTGGATTTATGTCCATGTGAGTTGCTGGGTTTTGTGCACGTGTGCACACATGAAGTTTGGCTGCATTTTATAACCAGCACTTCAAGCATGGAATATGAGATTTTGTTTAGGGATTCCAGTTTTGTACTCTTCTTTGGAGATGAACACGGGATGAAGACCATCATGAATATGGAACTTTGCATGGAGCTCAGTCCAATGCTGTCATGAAAGACAACCAAGGCAGGCCGTGCTGGTTCTTGGTGGGGAAGAGTGGGAAATTGAACTGAATGCTGATCTGCCAGAATCAGCAAGATCTCCTATGTGCTTCACACAAGTGCAAACTGACAAAAATGAACAAGACAGAGATATTAGGACAGCATTAGGGAAGCATAGTCAGTATAGATTTTTTCTCGAAGATGAAGGTAAAGCAAGGTGATTTGGAAAAGAAGTTCTAGAGCCCCAGGCTGAGATGGCTCTTGGCAGAGCTGCCAGTAGTGAGGAGGAGAAGGAATGGGAGGGCAGCACAAAATTGGAGGAGACAAAATGCTATAAATCTGGATCAACACAAAGGAGCTGGAGGAACTCAGTGGGTCAGGCAGCATCTATGGAGGGAAATGGACAGTCAATGTTTCGGGTTGAGACCTTTCATCAGGACAGATAAAGTTGGAGGAGCTCAGTTCTGGAGATGGAGAAGGTTACGTGTACAGAAGAACAAAGCTGGAGAGATATTTGAAATGATAAAGTGTGTTGAGATTGAGGTATTGATGGATGGCAATCACAGGGGTGGTGGATGAATGTGGCATGGTTTGGGGTGGGATACAAGGCACCAGATCTGGTGCTCAGCTGCAAGTAAGTTGTCTGGAAGTAGAGAGAGGGAGGGATCAGGGTTTGTAATGAGAGATAGAGACAATGTTTAATTGGAAAAAATTGTTCTAATCTAGAAATGGATATCAGAAGAAGTCTAACAACACACAGGTGGCAGAAGGGATAACCGAGATGGTGGGTGTTGTCAAGTATATGGGCAAAGAAATTGTTCATGTGCATTACATGATCTCCCCTAAAACAAAACAATTGTGGAATGCAATCAGGTTTTTAATCACACCTTTGCCACAACTCACGATTGTGCTTCTGTCTGTTCTGTGCAAATGGCATGTCAGGAGACAGAAAAACCTGGCATGTGCTCAGTGGGATTTTGACCTCCAACAAATTCCATTACAGAGTGTGCAGACTGAAACACCTGAGGCATGAGGATCTGAGATGGGCCAATGTAGTTCACTCAGGGGCTCTTCACAGACTGACCCTTGAACTTTCAGTACACTTGGTTGCAACCCAGAGAGCAGTTAATCACTGACACAGCCTTGAAGGGATGATGGCCTTCAAGCAATGATAATTGTTCACAACCATGTACCAACTCTGCACTAGTTTTCCTATTTTTAAAACAAAATAACTTCATATACTTACAAATATAATCAGGCCAAATTTTATTTTACACTCAGCAATCTTCACATTCACAGGTTTTGATAAAGTTGGAGATTCACTAGGGGCTGTTGAAGTGTCATCCACCTCCAGAGTAATGTTATTTTCAATCTCATCAAGACATAAATCGTTGGTTCTTCGTGAGTAACTGTGGAATTCAATTCATGAGCTTCAGTCTCATAGACTTTTTTTGCCATGCCCAGAGGTATTGTGTGATAGGATTAAATGGTCTGTGTGGATACTTCTGAATTTGCCACTGATGTTCAGAAGATTATTCTTAGAACTGCAAACCTATATTTCTCAAGTATCCCTTCTCACCACCAACCTACCAGGAAATCTTTGTACTTGAACTCTATTGTGCAGACTGAACTTCACCTTGTGGCTAGGTATCATGATGCTTATTCTATTTGAACTGCCTTTCCAACTCCTTTAGTCCCAAATCAGGCTGAACGAGACTTGACTGTATCTTAAGTCTTTGCAACAGCATTTCTGTAGAAATGTATCCCACTGTAACATGTGGCATTATCCAATAGCTTAGAAGAAATGCTGCAGGTCAATATTTCAGGTTGAAGTTCGCTTGAACTTCTGTGACCTTTTCTTCAATGCCTTCTTAACAATGTGAACTGATCTTTCTACTTTGAAGCTTGGTGTCAAGGAAAAGTAAAATGGTAAATGACAATCAACACCTATAGCTGCTGGAAAACTGAAATAACAAAACAAAAACATTGGAAACATTCAGCAGGTTAAGCAGCACTTAGTGAAACAGTTAACATTGCGCTGATCTGCTGAGTGTTTCCAGTAATTTCTGTTTTTATTATAAGAGAAAAAAATTTTTGTTCATAAATTATTCAAAACAAATGACCTAAACTGTGTTCTTTTATCCAATATTACTCCTTCCAGCAGGCTGTGTGTGGCAAAGATTGATGTTAATTCTTCTATTATGCATTCTGATTTGGCATATAATAATCCCATATGCTTTATTTCTAGCCACTTTGGCTGTTGATAAATGCTTAAAAAGTTGTCCCTACATTTTCTACAATAATCAACAGGGTCCCGATGAAGGGTCTTGACCCAAAATATCGACTGTCCATTTCTGACCATAAATGCTGCCTGACCCTCCACCAATCTGTGTGTTGCTCAACAGGGACCTGTAGGAATGGTTGTGTAAACCACTTCCACATGTGGAATGGTGCTTTAGTCTGCATTTTTGACTTCTGAACACTTACTGGTTAGGTTTCTATATTTTTGACTATACTGGCCGATATACAAAACCGCCAGTCACTGCCATTGTATTCAGCAAATCCAAGATTTATTCCATTGTTTTGTGGTTAGTTCTGTATCACTGCTCTGTGTCCCCATTTTATACACATTTGTTCGGTAAGATATTCACAACGTTCTTTGGTCCTGTGTTATCCACAACAGTCCATCTTCTTAACATGTGTTGGTATGTCAAAATCTTTTTGCATAGCTCTCATTATTTTCACAGGCAAATAATCTTGAGGTGTCCATAGAGTACTAGTTTTGCTCCCTGTTCATAAGCTGGTCCCAGCAAGGTCCAGCATAGTGATTTGTTTGGATGCTCCATATGAGATGTCATAACCAAAATTAGACAGTTGGATGGTTCACCTCTGTATCCTTCAAGTCGCCATCATGGGAATAGTAAACTTTGGCACCAGAATGGCCCACAGTTTTGATGTCAGCAACTAGCAATAATTGGTGAAACCTTGTAATTCCATTCACAATCCCCAACATCCCCTTCCCCACCCTTCTATCTGAGCATAGCCCTTTTGTCTTTCGGTTAGTGTTCATGTGTTGTATGTGATGCCCATTGCAACAATAACAAAGCTTCACAGTCACCACCCAGATGCAATTCAGATCTCCCACTGGTGATCCTGCTATTGGTCCATATTTTGTGTTCACACTAACATTCTATGCACAGTGGTGTTCCAGTTCCAGGGACCCAATTTCAATCCTGACTTTGGGTGCCATCTGTGTGGAGTTCTTCCCTGTGACGTGTGCATTTCCATGGGGTGCCACATTTCTTCCCACATGAGCTAGTAGGTTAATCGACAACTGTGAATTATCCCTCAGTGTAGGCAAGAGCGAATGAAATGGGAAGTGATGGCCATGTGAGAGAGAACAAGTTTTAGGGCTAAAGGGAAATAAGGAGTAAGGGAATGCAGCTAATGGGATTGTTCTGCTGGGAGATGGCATGGATCTGAAGGGCTGAATGTTCTCCTGCTATTTCATAACAATAAGTAAAAAAACAAAAATTCCTTAATATTTATAGAAGCCTTTCTTTACATGGGTGTTTAGTAATTTGGTCTGGATTTGCTCATAGGATAGTCCATACACAAACTTATTCCACAGGGCATGATCCAAGAACACTTTGAAGTTGAAAGGCCATGCCTGTGATATTGAGAATTATCTTTCCTCAACTCTAGCTATGGGTTCCAAACATGTAACTGTCCACAATCTCTGGCACTGGATTGAAATGGTTTGGCAGCTTTACTTTGTTAAATGTGACATTGATTATCCAGCAGGGAGCAAATATGTTTGTTGGAATGGTCCAGAACTAGATAGCATAGTTTCAGAATAAGGAGGAGCCAATTAAGATTGACATCTGGAAGAATTCCTTCTCTGGGGGCTGTGAGTCTTTGGAACTCCTTTCACAGAGACACCTGGGGACAGAGTCCTTGGGTATATTCAAGGCTAGGGTAGCTCTTCTAATCAGTAAGAGTTATGGGAAGAGGACAGGAGATGTTGAATCAGCCGTGATCCTATTGAATGGTAAGAGCTGGATGTCTGACTCCAGTTTTTCCTACTTCTGGTCTTTAACCCTTGTGATTCTATGATTCTGTTCCCCTCTTTTTCCAACTGCCCTCCCCCACCCCCCCTCCCCCCCCAGCTCATCACCTCAGCCCCACAGACCAGAACCCAAGCCTCCCGAACTCTGCAATCTGAAGCTGTGATATACTGTACCTGCCTACCTCCACTCACAGTGCAAAGGCAGAGCAAGGGTAGAATAGGCTGATGACGGTGTTATTCATAGAGGCCTGCTCTATTGTGCCTTGGCCACAAGCACTTCGGAATTTTACCGCAGTTAGCCCTAGGATAGAACATGTTGGTCTGCTGAGCATTTCTCACTTAACGATCCTTTCTCTGTGTGGCAGAATTGTCACCAGGGCATTGTAGAAATGAGACATGGTCGAAAGTTAGTCACTGGAATGGAGAGGGATTGAAGTTAGTTGGAAGATTGGATGCTATCAGCTTGAATCACTGATAGGCTGGCATTCAGTTTGGAGACTGATGTGGAGGGGGAGCAAGTCCTGTAGCCCTCTGATGAGCAGAATATCAAGGGGAACACAACCAGAGGTATACCTGTAGGAAGTGCAGAGATATGGGCAATGAACAGTTGATTTAGCTGAATTATGGCCTTAGTGATCAGTCTTGTCAGGATGAGTAATCGACCAAGGGCTATTTGTTTCTCCACTCAATAAAGTTATGGCTGATTCCCTATCTTAAGGTCACTTTACTGTCTGACTTTAACCTTTTGATTCTCCTTGCAACTAAAAGTAGATTGATCTTATTCTGAACGTTCATAATAATTGAGCCACTACAGTCCTTTTGCACAAGTAATTCCAAATATTGACAACCCTTCCAGTGGAAGAATTTCTCCTTGTTCAGTCCCCTGTGGCTCAACCCTTGTCCAGAGACTCCAACATGGCAACAGATTATGCCCTCTGCCCTGTTATGTATTCCAAGAATTATGTGAGTTTTCATGATATTGCCTCCCATTAGTCTCAACAATTTGAGCTCATTTTACTCAGCCTTTCCTTGTATCTTGCCCAGGAGTCAATTTAATATAATGTTCACTTGCACTCACTCACAAGGCAAATATGTGAAACCCAAACTGTACACAGTACTCCAGACGCCATCCCACCATGATCTCAATAATTGCAGGAAGACTTCCGTCCCATTTATACTAAAGATTAATACACAGTTTTCCTTCCTGCTTATCAACCATACCTGCACATAAGTGTACAAGAATGGCCAGATCCCGAACACTTGCTAGTGTCTTGCCTTTTTACCAGCAGAAGGATGATTCTAGTCAGTAACAGTGGTTAACAGGGGTAAACAAAGAACTGAGGTACAGTTGGGGACTAGTGATACATTTTGCAAGCATGTCACTGAGCTATTGTTGCTACCCATAAAGCTCTACTACTCATAACTCTTGTCTTTGCCTTTATTGAATTTCAAATTAATAAATAGTCTTCTGTTTCCCAAGGGCCCATTATTTGTTACACTAGGGATAAATTAAATTTTCCACAGACCTCGCTCTGCTCTCTCTCGCTCATGTAATTTTGGTTTAGCTTGTTCCCATCTTCCCTGTTTCATTTTGTAGCAGCCTTTCACTTCTGCAAAAATGCTTTCTTCAGATGTGAAGATTATGTATCTGAGTAGCTGATGTTAAGGTTATAATCAGGACCAATCAGTTTCTCTCAGAGCTGGTATCCTCCTCCCGATAAGGAGGAGATCTAATGTTAGATTTGCACTGTACAAAACTGGAGAACGGCTTTGCCCTCTGTTCAGTAGTTAGATTTTAAAACCATTAAAAAAATGTTCAATCAATAATACATTATTTGGCCTCCAGTGACATCATTCTGTTAATCTTCCTGTGTTAACAGTATATTGTTCTGTAAGACTTTCATGCAACAGGACAATTCTTATTTAATTTCAATTCTAAAATTCATCATATCTTGAGGTAACACAGAGGGGCAGATATTTAATAATTATGTTTATAAACTGCTGCTTATGTGGTTAAATGGCATGACTGATTTTCAACTGTTACAGAGTTTTCTTAATTTTTTTCTATTTTCAGATTTTTGAAAGGGAAGAAATTCCTGGTATTTAAGGAATTATTAAGACATTAATAGCCAATAATCCTGATTAATAGAGTTGAAACTGTACAGGTGCAGCTCTGTTGCTTTCAGTGTTGTTCCTGTTGATGTAGTGAGAGTAGAGAAAAAGCATGCTACTGCAGATGATCTCCACAGATGCTGCCTGATCTTATGAGAATTTCCAGCATTGTCTGTTTTAACTTTGTGTAGAGGTCAAATGGACACAAAATTAAATTGCTACCCAAACCCAACCTGACCAGAGCCATAGAACTAGCATTTTTTTAAAAATAACTCACCATGAAACATGGTATGCGACAGCTCACAAGCTGTGGCATGCATCCAAGTCAACCCAGCACTGCAAGGCTCCCATAAATGTCCAAGTTTTAAAACTTGGTTCCCATACTAAACCCTCGTGTTTTTTGTCATCCATCTCATCATCACATCATATTAGTCCACTCTGGAGTTCTCCCAACTGTGAGTCACATCTCCTTCCTCTTTTTATCAACAACTTCTTTTCCAGCACTTGGTTACATATGGCCGACTTGTTCCCGGAATCCTTGGAGACCACTTCATTCTGCTGAGCAGTGAGTCAGCACCAGGGATGAAAGTAATATGAATTCCTTGTGTAATCATAGTTCTAGCCATTTTCAGACTTGTATGTTGTCCCAGCCTCTATCAGTCTTTCAACTCTGCTCTGCACACTTGGTGCCAAACCCTCCCCCAAATAGCTTAGACAATATAAAGAAGCCCTTCGTCAGATTAACAGTATCTGTGAGTAAATCCTAATGACTTTATCTAACTTAATAACTTTGCTCTGGAAACTTCATTCACATAATCATTTATAAAGCGCCAGCTACTGCTGACCCATCCAAACCAGAGGGATTCCCAGTTTGAGGACCTGTGTTTTGTTTTCTAAAGCTGACCTGACTGGGACCTGATAAAGTCAGGCCCATGCCGTCTGGGCTTGGATTGCTTAGTCATTGATCTGGAGCAAGTCAAATCAGAAAGAGGTACTGAAGCAACAGGGAGAATCACAAAAGCAGAAATGAAAAAGTGCAAGGGGCTCCACCAGTTGTACTCTGACCTATCAAACTTTAATCATCAACTGGTCTAAAGTTCTCCCTTTTGGTGTTTTGCCAATTGTATTTCAGAGCTGCAGCTTTCCTTGATAATTCTGATTATTCTGACATTAAAAGAATGAGTTTCCTGCTGTCTTGTTGTCTTCCTTTCTCCTGAAATATGTTAAAACATTCCAGAAAATTGCTTAGAAGGAAGCCACTCAATATTCTGCATTTTTAAATGATGCTTCAACTTAACTAATTTTCTACAAAGTTTTCAAAACTGCTGTTGCACAAAGTTTTTGTACATTTTTGTGTTCATAATTTACCACACTGTTCAAACATTTGTTATAAAACTCAGTTAAAGGATCTGGATCCTGCTACTAGCCCCACCCATTGTCCTTTCCCACCAAGGTTAAGCAAGTTGCATCATCAGCCAAAATGACATCAACCAGCAACTCATATCATACCTAAAATCAATAATGTGATGAAATAAAGGATTTGTGTTTGAAGCATGGTGCACTTTACATTTCTTAATCTGATGAAAGACTTGTATGTAGTGACTTGGTATTACAAAGCAACAAAGGAAAGTGGTCAATTTATACCTAGTAAGGTCTCATAATTGGCAACTTTAGCTAGGATGTGAGGTGAACTCTTTTGTGCTTCGAAAAGAGCCACAGGATTTTTTGCATCTCATTTGAAATGCAGCACTCACTCATCATGGCACTAAAGCACTGGCCTAAGATTTATGCTCTCAGATACCCACAAACTTGTATACTCTTATAGCATAGAAGAACGACTTTTGGCCCATCATCCATGCCAGCTCTTGGAACAACCCATCAATTCCATTCTCCTAATTTTTTCCCCTGTCACCTATGCTTCCTGTCAAATGCCTGTCAACTACCTCACACCCCCTGAACCTCCTGCCACCTAGCAACACAATGGGCAATTTACAGTAGCCAGCAATGAACCCACTTGTATGGTTTTTTTTGGATGTGAAAGGAATCTGGTGAACCCAGAGGAAACCCACGTGGTCACAGGGTGGCTTCTGGCTTTGATTCAAGCATTTTCCCAACTGAGTTACAGCTAATATGTACTCCTTTTGGAAAGAATGCAAGTCACTTGACCACCATTTCTGTTAGCAGATGCTATGATACTTGATGAAAGAGTCTTTTTTTAGGAAAACAAATGATTATATATTGAATGAGCATTGCTTGAAGAAATAAAAATGATAATTCATGTGATATTAATAAATGAAACATGCATCTATTTCAAGAAAATGTGCCTTGTGTTGAATCACCAGACAGGAGGAAGCATGTTGGAAATGATATTTTATAATTTGAACAGTGCTGAGCTATAAATAAGTTAAAAGTGCTTCCGTAAGTTTTCTTATTGAAGTAATTATTGGAATATATTCCTCAGAAGCTGTATCTGTTACCTGAACTTCAAAGTTTACACCGTCAGTGTTATTTGCCTGTTCATATATTGTATGTTTTACCTACTTTTTTTTGCATCCCTACTCTGCTGACAAGTCTTGCAGTGGGGTTTTGGACTGCTGACTGACCAATGTAACCCACTAGTTGAGAGCATTGTTGGGATTCTGACATGTTGACACCCAGGCTATTCACTGGTTTGGGCCTACTGCCACTTGTGATGCCTACCAAAGTCAAAGTATCCCCCACAAAGTAACGGAGACAAATTCAAGGAATTAATAGTGGAAAATCCAACAAAAATCTGTTTATTTTCTCTAGCACTTATTCTAAGTTCTCTAGTGTTTTACTTATAATTTGGATGGTGATTCAGTAAAGTTTCTTTTCATATTTGGTAATATCCTGTGTGGAGTATGATGTAATTTCTTGGGAGTGTCCTAATATAATCTCTTAAGTAAGCAATAGGTCCTTTTCAAAAGTTGGGTGCACAGCAGCAAAGTGGCTAGTACTGCTGCCTCACAGCTCCAATGACCCAGGTTCGATCCTGACCTCGGGTGTTACCTGTGTGGAGTTGGCACATTCTCTCTATGATCACTTGCATTTACGTTTGTGCTCCAGTTTCCTCTGACATCCTGAAATCATGCTGGTCATTTAATGGGTGACTGTAAATCACCCCTAGAGTGAATGAGAGGGGAGTGTTAGGCAGGTGAGAGAGAATGAGTTGCACAGCTACAAGGAAATAAGAAGAGGGGGAATGGGACTGATTGGATTGCTCTGCTGAGATCCAGTACAGACTCAATGGGCCAAATGGCCCTCTCCTGTGTTATAATGTGCAAGTAATTGTATGCCAATACTTATGTGGTTATCCTGACATCTTTGGTCTATTATGTTACCAGGCAAGAATCCATGCATTTAGCTTGTTAAAATTTAGACTTCACTTCCGTTTCATTCTGTACTCTTCATATTAACTCCACAAACCTTAGTTGCTTAAACAATATTTTAGATGATTACAAGCTTGTTGTTTTGTTATTGCGCTGAATTTACAGCACTAAAACAGGTCCAAGTGGCCGATAATGTACTTCACGTGAGCCTTCTCCCACTAGCCCCATCTGCATATCCTATTTCCTTCTCCCACTTGTAATTATCTGCTTTTTTATTTTTCCATTTACCATAAAACTATACAACCTGCAATAGTGTCTTTGCATTTAAAGGATGCACCCGTCTTCAGCACCATTACTCAAGATCTGGAACATTGTGGGGATCTGTTAAGGTGAAGCTGTCCCTTTTAGGGCCATGTTTCAGGAATTCCCTTTGAAGAAATGATCTCAATAGTTACAACTGAAGTTGACCAAAGTTTAACTATTGAAGAAAGATCTCTAACACTGATATTAAGAGAGAGAGGAAAAATTGTTAGCAAATATCATCAAAAATTGGCTGACTTTCTCATGTATATTTTTCAATTTTTGGAGCATGACCTGTGTGCCAGATGGGTGGTATATCAGCTAATGTGTGTGCTTATCTGTGTTTCTTTTAGATCACCAAATCCAATTGCATCATGTTAGTTCAGCCTGCAGTCTAGTGGAGGCTAACTGCTGCTTGGCAAAGAATGTTTGCAAATCAGGAGCTGTTCATGTATTCCTGGCTTCAGGTCAAAAGAAACAGAATGAAATGGCTGGCTCTTTGATGTCTCTTTTACAGTGGTTTCTGTGGGTTGGCTGCTAGTGTGGAGAGTCACATACTTCGTGCATATTTTTAATTCTATTCTGGCTTCATCTTAAGTAATCCTTTGATGTTGTGACTTAATTCTGTTCCAGTTCTGTGGATTCAAAGGTCACTGATGAGGCCATTATGGGACCTGCAGACTCTTCCTCAGGTAGAGCGGGAGGTATTGTGGTGAGTGAATGGGTCTGCGATCAGGACACCTCCTTCCATTTTTTACACTAGGCTTTGTGTGCTTCCTTAACGCTGGATGCTCCTTCTCCATTTTGAACAGTAATGGGCCGGGGTTTCCCGCAATTCAGTGCAGATGATATACTTTTTCAAGGAGGCTTTGAGAACATCTTTGAATCATTTCCCCTGTCCAGCTAGTAATTTCTTACTATGACAGCTGTGAATAGGAGGTCTGTTTTGGGAGTCTAGATGGGAATGGGAATGACATGGCCTGCCTACTGGAGCCAACTGTGCATTATAGGGACACGGTGCTGGCACATTATTCTGGGTGGGGACTGTGGTTTTGGTTCATTCATCTTGCCATTGGATTTAGACAGTTTTTCAGAGATGGTATTAATGATATCTTTCCAGGGCTTTGAAATGTCTGCTATGGTTAATCCATGTTTCAGAGCATACAGAGGGCATGCAGAAGAACAGGATGAGCTGTCTCAATGACCATCTCCTGGTAGCACTTGCATCTACTGTGATGAAGTGCATTGAGAGGTTGGTCATGGCTAGAATTAACTCCTGCCTGAGCAAGGACCTGAACCTGCTGCAATTTGCCTACTGCCACAACAGGTCTACAGCGGACGCAATCTCACCGGCTCTCCATTTGGCTTTGGAGCATCTAGACAACAGCAAAACATGCGTCAGGCTGCTGTTTATCGATTACAGCTCGGCGTTCAACACTATCATCCCCTCAGTACTAATCAACAAGCTTCAAAACCTGGGCCTCTGTACCTCCCTCTGCAACTGGATCCTTGACTTCCTTATCGGGAGACCACAGTCAGTGTAGATCGGTAATAACATCTCCTCGCTGACAATCAACGCAGGCACACCTCAAGGATACGTGCTTAGCCCACTGCTCTACTCTCCCTATGCTCATGACTGTGTGGCTAGGCACAGCTCAAACGCTATCTTTTAATTTGCCAATTTCACCGCTTTGTTGGCAGAATCTCAGATGGCGACGAGGAGGTATACAGTAGTGAGATAGATCAGTGCCTCAAGAAGGTGGCATCAATCATTACGGACCCTCACCATCTGGGACATGTCCTCTTCTCGTTACTATCATGGTGGGGGGGGCAGGGGTGGTGTGGAGTGGAGGTACAGGAGCTTGAAGACCCACACTCAACATTTTAGGAACAGCTTCTTCCCCTCCGCCATCAGATTTCTGAACGCTCCATGAACACTACCTTGTAATTCCTCTTTCGCACTATTTATTTATTTACTTTGTGGCTTGTCATAATTTTTACGTCTTGGACTGTATTGCTGTCGCAAAACAACAAATTTCACAACACATGTCAGTGATAATAAACCTGATTCTGCTTCTGCCTGGTAAACCATGAACTTTGTGCCATGTTTAAGGTCTTGATCTTGAAACACTCCTTTCTGCAGACAGTGGTGAATTTCATCATTGTTCTGCCTTCGGTGAGAATTTGTTCTCAAGATATGGGAAATTGGTCCATGTTCTCCAGAATCCTATCATGGACCTTCATTTGTCAACGGGTAATGTTGTATGGCAGCTGGTAGGGCACCTTGAATTTGTGGGTGTTAAGTGTAAGTACCATTCTCAGTACTCTTCCAGTGGATAGGTTGACAACGACTTGGAGCTTAACTTCCCAACCTACACATAAGCAAGCATCACCTGCACATTGCAGCCTGGTGACTGGTGTGACTTTGGCTCTGGAGTGAGGCAGTATTGGTTGAACATTTTCCCATTTGTCCTGTAATTTAGCTCCTCTCCAAAAGGAATTTGGGTGGAAGTGAAACGCAGCATAGCAGCAAGAAAGGTTGAGAAGCCTTGCTTGACACCAGCCTGCACTTGAGGCCGGCTCTGTGGTGGTCCCATTAGTCTTGATCACAGCTTGCATGTCATCATGAATCAGACACAGAAGGATGTTACACAAACCCTCTGGACTGATGGAGTCAAAGGGTTTACCAAGTCATAAAAGGCCACACATAATGGTTGGTTCTGCTCCCTGCATTTCTCTTGCAGCCACTAGGATTGAGAAGGACCCTGTGACAGAGATACCCCAGATCAGTTGCTGCAAACAGACTTGTCTCCTTAAAGATTGTCAAGACTGCAATATCTCTGAGGTCCTCCTCTTCCCAGACGTGGAGGTGATATTGTGAATTTGTGTCTAAAAATTCCTGACTACCAAGTTTAGAACTTCTGCTTCTGAGGCCTAGTTATTTTACATTTGGCATGTGGCCTTTTCAGTTTCTTGTCAATGTGGTGTGCTGGTGAGGCTAGACTGGATAATTTGCTGTACTGTGGAGTCAAGGGCATCTACACCAAGAACAGAGTCATGGTTGAGGAGTTCTTTCAAAAGTTCCTTCCAGTGGATGCTGACTCTCTGTCCTTGAAAAGTTCACCTCCGTTCTTGGTTATCAGTAGGGTGGGTCATTGGATGTTTGGGCTGTGGGTGGCTTTGAATGCTGAAGAATCCATGCATGCCATGGTTGCAGTGAATTGCTGGATATCCTGTGCCCTTTCCACCCACCAGCTGATCTTATGTTATGGGTTTTTTGTTGGACCTCAGCTTTCAGTTGCCTGTAGAGCTGTTTCTTTTCCCTTGAGATCTGATCTTTTCCCTTGAGAGCATCCAACTGAGGTACGCCTTGCATTTGTGTTTAATTAGCTACTAGATCTCCTGGTCATTCTCATCAAACCTGTCCCAGTGTGTTCTGGGAGAGAAGGCAAATGTCTATTTACAAGCTCTAATTGTGGTGGATTTTGGGGCAGTTCAGATGTCGTGAACTCTCTTTGGTTTGTTGATTGGCAGTCATCAAATTGCCGTTGATGTGTTGTCTGAAAAGAGCTATTGTTCCAGGTTCCTTGAGATCGTTAAACACTGATATACTTTTGGCAATGGTTCCGTTGATGCTGTTGGTTTGGGACCAGGCTGATGGAGCTAACGTAGCAGATTGGGCTGTGGTTAGTCATTGGTACTTGTCACAGCATGGGTAAGACAAATAACCTGATACGTTGCTTGGATGATCGAGGATGTTATCATTAGGTCTTGTCTCTGAGGTCAAAAAAACAAACAGAAATGACAGGATTTTTGGTATTTCATAGAACGGTACAGCACAATACAGGCCCTTTGGCCCACAATGTTGTGCCAACCTTTAAACCTCACCTAAAAACTATCAAAACCCTTCCCCCCACATATCCCTCCATGTTAAGTTTCTCCATATGCTTATCTAGCAATCTCTTGAATTTGACCAATGTACCTGCCTCCACCACAGCCCCAGGCAGCGCATTCCATGCCCCAACCACTCTCTGGGTAAAAAACCTTCCTCTGATATCTCCCTTGAACTTCCCCTCCCATTACTTTAAAGCCACGCCCTCTTGTATTGAGCATTGGTGCCCTGGGAAAGAGTTTCATTAAGAGTATTCACTTTCAAATGGTTCTGTGGGTCTGCTATTGGTGTGAAGTATCTTTTACTCAATGGTGCAGGTTTTTAATTATACTGGAAACCTTACTTCCTCCAGAGCTATCGTTTGTAAATTCAACCTTCCCAGATCAGCATTTTGAGATTAAACAGTTTGAAGGAAAATATTGCAGGAAATCAGTTTCTGTTTGAAGCTTTAATATCTGTCTTGATAAAGTAAAATAACTAAGATATAAAGGTGGATTACAGAAGAAATTTTGAAACGTAACTGGAAAAGCTTGCCCATCATCGCAGATTCATGGCAAGATCTTTATGTGGAACTGGGCCTGTTTCCACACATGTGAAAAAGATCTCTTCAGGGTCTGGAGTAAGGTGCTCATTAAATCAAGCTCATTTTACAAATGTTGTGACCTTCATCATCTTCCACATTTACTCCATCACAAATGGTAAAACACTAAGTGCAGCTCCTCCCCATCTCCCCCCACCCCCCACCACAACTGGATGTGGTTCAGCTTTTTGAAATGCAAAGGTGGTTTACACATGCATTAGTACATACAATGAACCCGCTTATGATGACTAAAAACATCACAGAACATTGACTTCAAGAGTATCTTTTGTGTCTGACTGAAATACTGTGACAATCTGCTAGTTTATCAGTGCTCTTTTAGTTAAAGTAAATGTGAAAACAACCTTGTGAAAAGTGACTTATTCCCTTCCAAAAACCTGCTTTTATATGGGTGTTCAGTATAACTATTGCCCAAGGCACTTCAGAGGCACAGTAATTCAGGGCTTGGTCAAAGAGATGTCAGTCTTCAAAGGAAGAGAAGAATGTTCAGAGAGGGGGAAAAAAAATCAGGCATTAAATTTAAAGAGTATGAACTTGCATGATGGATTGAACTCCTGTTCACTGCTGTAAATAGGTGACCCAGTCCGATAGAATAAGCTTCACACATAATGGTTGTTTCTGGTTAAGTGAATGTTGGTGATTGTGTGCCAACAAGTTCTGCTTCATTTGACCTTTGCTGGAAATGATTGACAACAAGAACATCATCCTGCCTGTCTGAACTTGAAGAAAAAGGAACTTGTAAACAAGTGGTTATAATAGCCATGGGACCTAGTTAATAGGTCACAAATTAATAGGAAGTCATCCATTTTTAAAGCCATGCTGAATTTAAAAAAAGTGTAAAATGCAATGTAACAAAAGAGCAATGTGACAATAAAATCAATGTTTAAATATACTCATCAATTGGTTTGTGATGATGAGATACGCACATTCTTCATTACATCTGGGTCCCCGTCTTTCTTCTTTTCTCGTGACATTGATGTGGTTCCTCCCTTCTGTAAAAACTCCATTACGTTCTCCCAGTTTCTGTCTCTGTTGCATATGTTCAGACATTGCAAATTTCTATATTTATGCTTATGTTATTTTTTTCCTTAACCCACAGTTCCCCTTCATTAACTTGGACAGGGGCCTCATCTGGGACCATCCCAGTCCCCACACTCCAGCACGTGAGCCCTATTCTCCCGCTCCAAACTGTAGCAGAGACTGCTTTCCCCTTGCCTTTCACTCCACCAACCTCCAAGGACAAAGGTGCCTGTCTGCCACCTCCAGCGGGGTGCCACCACCAAGGGTCTCCCTCCAATGGGATCATTCCCTGTGCAACACCTGCTCCTTTCTCCTATCAGCACCGACTTTTCTCCCCTTCTCATGACACCTTAACAAGGAAGTGAAAGCAATGCAACACCTGTTCTCTTCATCATTTGGGGCTCTAATTACTACTTCCACATGAAACTGCAGTTTACTTGTAGTTCTCTGTAGCTAACTCAATGAACCAATAGCTTTGCATTTTTCTTCACTTCCATTGAGTCCACAGGAATGATCCTGAGCTACCCTTTGCTTGTGCTTTCAAGTCCTTGTCACTTTACCTCTCAGTTCATGTGTTTGGTTCCTGACAATCTCAACGACAGTTCCAGAAACAGAATTAATTTTCTGAGAAAGCACTTTACAACCTTCTGAGTAGTATAATAACTTAAGAACAATATTTCCACTTGATGATGGCAGTAATTGTTCTGCTGTTGCCACTTACACATTCTCTGGACCCCTTTCTTTTGTTTCTTGTCACAATACTGTGCAATTTTTGCCTTGCCCCATATTTCTTCTGTCAATCTCTTCTCTCTCCGCCCATCTCTTCTCCTCTTCCTCCTCCCACTCCCCTTTGTCTGCCTCTCCACTTGATTAAAATGTTTACATTAACTACTTAAGTACTGATAAAAGGACGTTGACTTGGAACATTAAGGCTTTGTAATGTGGGTGAACAGTGCTGAGTTTTTTTTTCAGCACTTTGTGGGTGAAAATTGATTTATTTCCCAGAGTGGAACGTGACTGCCAGCATTTCTAGATCAAAACATGCCCCCCAGCAACTCAACTGGCCAACACTCCCCACCCCCATCAAGATTCAGTCCTGTGTATCTGACACAATTTCCTCATCAGGCACATATTAAGTAATGTCATTCCCCATGGAATGCTCCTTACAGGAGTTAGTCCATGTTGTCCTGAGTGGCTGTTGTCAGGCATTCCTGGGACAATCAGGTGTTAATAACAATACATAAAGCTTGGATCCCATTCAGATCAGTCTCCTTACTTCTTAAAGTATCCCCACTCAGCACCTACCGACTTTTACTCACGCTGCAACAAATTGCCAACATCTAGCCAATCATCACCCCCTCAGTTCAACCAACCCTGACCATCAGACCCTCAGACCCTCCACCTCCCATCCACCCTCAGTCATTAGGCTTTAGGTGAAGCGGCCATAGGTATACCACAGCACACTGTTCAGGCTGCACAAGTTTCAGAACACAATTGTTTTCCCTCTTCGCAGATGCTGCCTGACTGCTGAGTACTTCTGGCATTTCCCTTTCTCACTTTACATGAAGAGAAACCACAATATTTTGCATTTATGCCTCTGTTATGTTGGTGAAGAATTAGTAACTTATTGTACAAATCTGATGAAAAGTCAATGACTTGAAATGGTTACTCTCTTTGTCTCTCACAGATGCCGCCTGATTGGCTGAAAATTTCCTGGATATTTCAGATGTTTTTGCTTCAGCAGTTTTGCTTTTATAAATGGGTTTGTGTAGATCAAATGGTTATTCAATTGATCAAACTTGGAATAAATGCACATACTCAGAGGTTCAAATAGAAGACTAAATTCTTCTAAACAAAAGAGTAATGAAGACTAGACATGAAAGCCCAATCTTAAACTGAAGTTATCTTTAGCTTACAACATTTGTAGTAGTGATTCAGATCAGGAATATAACTGTGAACTAGGTTGATGCTCTGACGGAGCACAAATGCAGAGAAAATCACTCTGGTTTCTCGCTTTCTTTCTCGCTCTGCAAGTACTCTTATAGCACTGATTTACCAGCGTTGAATGTACAAGGTGTCAAGTCTTTGAATATGTGATAGCAGAACTATTGTCATTGCTAAGAATTGTTGTTCAAACCAGAAACCCTTTAGCAAAAGACTGTTCCTTTACTTTTCAATGTTTGCTTTTAGCATGATGAATATATATGTATTCATCATATTAAAAGCATGTGGGTGTCTTATTATGTTGGCATTCATTATATGTGCATGCACTGGAATCTGGAATTGCCAATCAAATCACATCAAATTCTAGAAATTAGACAGCTGAGTTTGATTCCATGTAAGCACTGCACATTTTAAAGTGAATTGGTGCTTGATAAGCATGTTAGCAGGTGATGTGTTGCATTTCATAACTTTGTTTGAGTAGTTTCTCACTTTCTCAGTATAGTATTTAATAGGTTTTGCCTGTAGCGTAACATTTACTGAACAGGGTTATCACAGTTGGTTGCGTGTTGATAAGGGAACACTTCATTACATGTTCAACACGCCTTGGGAATGCCGGTTGGCTCTGAGTTAATTCTTGACTAGCATCCAAAGACATCACAGTGACAATCTTTGCTCGACACAGATGGTTTTATTTATTTTAAACCTTTCAAATTTGCAGAATCTTGAGTCTTGCATTGCTCTGCTGGAAAATTAGCACTAAGAGTGAATTCTGTGAACAGCCTGACAATATTGCTAAGCTTTATGCTTCAGGATATTAAACACAGTCAGTTTTCCAGTGTTTCACTGATTTACAAAATGTCTATTTCATATTTAGTCTGCATCTGGAAGTATGTCCATTTATATTAGATATTCTGGATCTAGTCCAGATTGGTGGTGATTGCTAGTTGTCCAAGAAGAATAAGGTAAATTCTTTATTTAATTGTGTCGCAGTGGTTTACTTTGTTTAAAAGGAATTGCCTAGACACTTCACATATTATAAGTTACCTTGAAGTGATTGTTCTGGTGCAACATTTTGCAGACAGATCACAAGTCCCGTGTAATATGTGAATGTGTAACAGCTGGGAGTAATTTTATAAGAGCAACACTCTGCAGCTTGATTAATTTAAATGGTCCTTCTCAAAATAACCATCACTTGAAAATGATTAGTAGCCAGTTACTGTATTGAAGTGCGACGTTGCCATTTTAAGAGCAGCCTGGGTAATGAGGCTGTTCTTAAAATGGCAACATCATACCTTATCTTTCTCATTCAACATTCATTTAAGCATCTTATTGGACAAACATGCCTAGAAATTCAAACACATGATACTCCTTTTAGCAGTTTGTGATTGAAAGTTTTTTTTGCTGAGAGTGAAATGTAATAACAACTATGTCAGATTTGTTTTGTGTTACTTGAGAAATTTGAACCCTTGCGCCTTGACATGATTTCCAAACTTACAAGTGCTGGGTGGCATCATACCCCAGTCAAAAAATCCTTTCAGAGCACCTTCGGGGAACTTGGGTCATGTTGTTGCTGGTATGACCATTGTTGAGTGCTCCAAGGACAAGCTGGTCTTCCCAGTGCTGAGCTGGACAGTGATCCTTGTGTGGGAAATCTTTTCCTTATCATTTCCCTTAAGCTGTCTTGGTCAGCCTGCACTGTAGCAGCCTGTCAACACCCCCAAGGCCCAGAACACAACCCTCCAACTCCTGACAAACCATCCCACTCTGCAGAAACCCCTGAAAGAAGCTTCAGTATCTTTTTTCATCTTTGCCGCAATCCCTCTCGCACCTTCTAATGTTACAATACAACTAGTGTGCCTCCCACCCAGCCCCCCATCGCCACGACCACAGAGATTCTGATGCCCTTCCTCTCCCTTCTAAGCCTCCACCATAGTGACAAAGCAAAATGCACCTTTTCACCCAACTCCCACCCCTCACCCATGTTATCCTACCACTGCAATGTGGTTTCCAATGGTTTCCCCCATATCCCTGGACACAGGACTGCCCTTGTTGGCCTGCATACCTTGTCCATTAAGACCATCATAAGAACCGAGCCTTTGGACTGACTACCAGGGAGAACATTTCCAGCTGAAAAAATTATGCAAAGTCTATTCAAACTCAAATGGTTATTGGTGCCCCATTGCAACATCCACATCATTCACCCTTTGGGATCACTGTAACTTTTCCAATACGCTCCATATCACAGATGACAAATTATCCATATTGCTAGTTTATGCACAAGTACTGACCAAAGTACTGTACAAAGCAGTGCAGGAGCAAGATGTGATGGTCCTTCTGTTCAACCACTAGCTTTTCACTATTAGATGACCTCAAGATTGATGCTTTCCATGAGCTGGGATCAACTGTCTTGATAATTGTTGTCCTTCACCAGTTTTTGAATAATTGTCACAAACTCTTTACACCATAGTGTAGAAGTATGTGCTTTGACAAACACGGTATCTTCTGAAGCAGAGTGATTTGCAAGCAACATCAACATCATTCTTGCTTAATCTTGGTGCTGAAGATTGAAGTTGTTTGTCAGTCTTCTGGTTCACTTTTTCTTCTGTCAAGGCCTGCATTCTTGCCCACAGCTGATTGTTCATGACAAAATGTTGGCGCTAGTGTGGCACAAATTAGTTGTCCATTTATCTGAATGCTGTTGACGTCTTGCTGCATGCAGTTGCTGGTGCGTCATTGTTATTAGGTGCTGCAAATGGAACTGAATCACTGGCAAATACCTTGCACCCATGATGGTGAGAAGGTCACTGACAAAACAGCTGAGGATAGCTGATCCTAGGGCATTGCCCTGAAGAAGTACTGCCCAGGAGCTCCTTCAGTGGGCATCCAGTAAACACAATCATTTTCCTGTATGTTTGACTTCAGTTTACTAAGGTTCTTTGATTCCACACTCGGTCAAATTCTGACTTGACATCAAGGGCAGACATTTTATCGCACCACAGCTCTGAAACTGAGCTCTTTTGTGCATGTTTGGACCAGGCCTGCGATGAGATCTAAGTGATCCTTGTGCGACACAGTGAGCAGACTATTGATATGTCATTGTCACTTGATAGCACTGTAACTTTGATGATGATATGGATGGGGCAGTAATTGGCTGGTTGGACTTCTCCAATATTTTATGAGCAGGACAAACCTCGACAGTTTTCTACTCTCTCAGATAGATGACATTGTTGCACCTGTACTGTTTCAGTTTGACTACAGTGTGGCTATTTATCACCTGCAGTGAATGTAATTGGCTGAAGACTGGCATTTTGATGGTATCCTCCTGATAGTAATTTAATCATAAGTGGTTATTTTAAATGGTAAATTAACCATCTGAAGAGATTACTGTCAACAAAATAATGATGGTCCACATGTCCTCGTTGCAAATGAGGAACAGTGTAGGGTCAGTGGCACTTTGATACAGAAAGGATATAGTTGATCACAACCCAGAGTTTTATCCTTTGTGGAAGTCAAATTTGCAATTCAAAACTCGTTTTGATGCACAGCTAGAGTTTAGATTTACAGTTCGGAATGGGACACTGTGCTTTTTACTTTGGAAGGTTGCCACTTGGAATTAAGAGAAGCTCAGAAATTGCTGCATCATGTTGTTGAAATTATTGACTATTGCTGGTTGTTTTTTTTTGTTGAGCTGCTGACTGGGCTGCACTTGAGATGGTTTCAACAACTTCTCAGTGTTTTGCTCCCATGTGCTTTCCATAACCTTTGATGTATTCAACATTGCACTCACTTACCTAAAAGTGTTAAGTAAAGTTTTGATTTCTTCTGGCAACAGGAATGGTATTTCCTTCCCAATTAGAAAAAAACAGTGAGAAAGCAACTAGTTCATCTAAGAAGCCTTTCAGAAACTGGGTTTTAAATCTCGTTTTTGGCCCAAAGCATTATTTTTCTAGGAAATTGGATTTTAATTTGGATGTGAACTTCCCTTCCCTGAACCTTATTTCCTGTCCTTACGAGTTACCGTCACAGTTTGATGTCAACATTAACAGTAAATGGAGTCGGAAATATTGAAATAACAATTTTATTACATCCATTGCCACACTGTAGTTGTGGCTATAGCCACTAGGTGAATCTGAAATGAGTTTCAGAAATCTTTCTCCCAACTTGGTTGCCATCTTGCTTGATTTATTGAGTTGCTACTTCGTGCATCCATGTGAAAGAGACAGTCAAAGGAAAGAGTTGATGTGTTTTTCTTTAAATTGCACAAACAAATTGCTTGTGATTCTATGCACAATCTATTTATGAGGGCAAAATGAAAACTTGTAAATGAATAAAATTGCAAGTCTTAGTTTTCTATGGGAACAATGAACCTTGTATTAATCAACTGAATCACAAAGCCTTTAGCTTGTACAATAAACAATGTAAATGTTTCAACAGTATGTGTGTGTATGTGTGTGTGTGTATATATATAATATCTCTCTCTCACACCATGCCAAATAGCCAGTACCTATCTTTGCGGATCCCCTTTTGCACTACTTGGTACGTAATCTTCTCTGCGTTGATGATTCAAGTGCTTTTCTAGGAATGTCTTAAATGTTGTGAGAGTAGCTGCTTCTACCTCCCACTCAGGCAGTTCGTTCCAGATTCCAACCAACCTCTGGGTGAAAAGGTTCTTCGTCAGATCCCCTCTAAACCTCTTATCCCTCACGCTGAACTTGTAGAACATAGAACAGCACAACGCAGGAACTAGCCCTTTGGCCCATGATTTTTCTGTCGCCATGATACCAAATTAAATTAATCCCATCCAGCTGCACATGGTCTGTATCCCTCCGTTCCCTGCCTGTTCATGTGCCTGTCTAAATGCCTCTTAAATGTAGCTATTGTATCTGCTTCTACCACCTCCCTGGCAGCACGTTCCAGTCACCTACCACCCTCTGGGTAAAAAAAAACTTTGCAAATATCCTTTAAAACTTTCCCTCTGTCACCAATTGTTCAGTTTTCCAATGACAAAAACAACCCTCCATCATCACCCTCCACCTTTTATCACTTTGTTAACTTGTCCTGGATCAATGCCTCTTTGAAAAAATTCACTCAAATTGGTCAGACAGGATCTCCCCTAACAAAACCATGCTGAATATCTTTGATTAATCCTTGCACTCTCAATTGCAGATTAATCCTGTCCCTTAGAATTATGAGAACCATGAACTGCGGTACAGGTACGTATGGAGACGGGTCTACTGTTGGTTATTCCCTTGACAATAGCTTCAAAATATAGTTTGAGGTTAAAGAATCCACTTTAGTTTAAAGAAAAACATAACTTGCTTTTGTTACACAAAAGAGATTTTCAAAGTCAAACTATATTTGACTGACTTTAAGCACTTGCTGGACTTTTCACCTTATCTCTGATGTTAGTAGATGTGAACTAAACATTACAATACTTCCATGAAGACTACCAAGCCATCAGTGAGGGTTAAATACATTTAATTTCACAATGTTGGTTTTTATGTGAGAAATTTTACTACAATTTGGCATTCCTTTCTTGCTGTGCTCAAAAATTGTTTTTGTCATGACCCAGATGTTTGGCAAACTCTTTTAATGAAGGCATTGTTTTATGTGAGTTTGCTATATGTAATTTGGCTAAGCTTTTCCAGACATTACAACAAAAATCTTCAAAGGCTTTTCATTAGCAATGATTTGCTTTGCAATATCGTGATACTCTGGTACTATGTAAATGTGAATAATTCATTTAAACCTACATGACACTGACTAATTTTCTTGAAATAAGTTAACGTTTCCATTGCTCAAGACACAGCTGTCTGTTTTCTACACAAGATTTCAGGAATATTTGTGTGGGACTGTTGTGATCGTGCTATGTTATTGGAAATTGTGAACACAATTAAAATACTGAAACTCCCTTCCCAAAGCATTTAACTTTTTGGTTTGAGTATTACATAGAAGACATTTAAATAATGGAACCTTCTGACTCAGACATCTGATTCCAGCGCTTAAAACAGCATTATAATGTGTATGTATGCTTATTGCTGGTTTCATGTAGATGAAAACAACTTGCATTTATATAGCTCCTCTTTATCATAATAGAGCTGCAGAATTTGACATTATACCAACAAGAGGACTTTAGGAAAGATGAGGTCAAAGAGATAGGAGTAACTATTTGTTTTGGAAAGGTGAAGAGTGGAAATGTTAGCCAAGGTGGTTCCAGAGCCACTTTGTTGGATTCCCTTTTGTCTGGCTTTTGCCTTGGCTGCAACTGAGATTGCAATGGTCAAAATGATTGTAAACCATTTTACCATGTCACCCACGTCAGTGTTATCAACCTACAGGCATTCCATGGGCATGGATATAATTGACCATTTATCACCTTCTTCACTGTTTCTTTATGGTACACGCTCATCGTTGTGCTCCACAATGCTCATCAATCCTACCCATTGCGGGTTAACTGCATTCACCTTTTGCACTTTGCTGACAAGTTCCCACTCCTTCTCTAGCCCACACTATTGACATGGTTAACCCATATCTATGTCAATGATGTTCAGCTTTACCTTCTTTCACCACACTCAACTCCATGAATATTATCATTTAACTCTTTGATGTGAAGTCATGAAGAATCTGGAACTCTTTCCAACTTGACTGGATCAAAGTCATCAATGCCACTTCCTTTCTCTGCTACTAGTTCAAGACGCGCCCAGGTGTGCTCAACCAGCTTAAGCGGGGCTCAGTTTCAAACTCCACATTTATTTCATAGCCAACATGATTTGCTTCAACCTCTGTGATATTCACTAACTGTATTCTGATCTGGCCTCTACAGGAAAGCTCATTATTCAATTGTCTGTAGTGGTCATCTGAGCTTCAAACCCTCTCATTCATCTGCATCCTATCCCATGCTGCCTGTCAGCCAATTGCACCTCACCTGACTTCCATTGGCTCCATGTTTTCTTTGCCATTGATTGAAAACCCTATATCCCTGTTTACCAAGCAATCAATCTGCCTTTTCTACATCTTGTTCCAACCCCATAATAACTACATTCTATCTCCTCTACATTCAGCAATCAGCCATTATATTTTTTAATCCTCTTCAAAATTAAGCCCTTCAAATTCCATTGGTCTATCTTCCATGCTTGTTCTGTGTTTGCTTTCTAAGATTTAGGTAAAAACAATCAAGTCCTCAAGTAGCCTAGGCTTTAACTTTGTTATTGTTGCAGTAATCCGGTTGCATCTTTTCCTGCTAGATGTGGGCTTTGTGCTACATTGATCCAATTCACTGATTCCACAGGGGAGTGGGAAAAGAAAGGAGAATGTTGTCCATTGCTCCCTTCTTGTAAAGGGAGGAACTGGAAGCACCCTCACTGGAATGGGGATGTTTGTTATCCCAGAAGCTTCCATGTAGTGTCAACAGTGGCTTAATAGGACATAATAATTGTTCAGTAGCAATAAATTATTGACTTGTTCTCTCATTGTTTAGAGTAAAAAAAAAATGTGCTTGTGAAGAAAACATTAATCAGGTTAATTATTGAGTCCAGTTGAACATTTATTTCTGAGGGACTAAGTTTTAAGACTGTTTCTCCAATAGTCAGTGTTCCATCTGTGGGCTTTTATAAATGTGAAACACTTGAGAATTATTTGAAAACATGAATTTCAAATAGCAGGCAGGTTTCCTCAGCAGCTGAAAAATGACTAACACAGTGATCTAATCTGCCATTTCCGTATCTCTACTTTAAATAGGAAGTTCCTATTTGTGAGCATTGTGGTCTGATCCTGTACAAATGACATTGCACTTTCAGCAGAATTAGAAACTAAGCGCCAGAACCCAAAAAGATGGCTTTTACAATGACCCTTGTTGAGTTGTGCCAATATTTTGTTTTATTAATTATCGTAAAGAAGGACTTTTAGTAGAGAGACCAGGTTCAGAAACAGCTACTTTCCTACAACCATCAGGTTCTTGAACCGCCCTGCACAACTCCAACCCTCCCTCAAGCAACGGGACACTACAGACCACCTCTTGCACTACCATGGACTTAATCTCTGATAGTGTTTTTTTTTTGCACTAATGTCTTTTTCTTCACTCTCTTGCAAAATTTCTGTGTTGTGTGTTGTCTGATTCTACATGCCTGTGAGGCTGCTGCAAGCAAGTTTTTCATTGAACCTGTACCTCACCATACTTGTGCACATGACAATAAACTTGACTTGACTTGGAGTGAAGAATAATTCTACTCCTAATCTCCAAATAAATAGATTTGAGCATGTGGAATGGTGGGAGCTTTGGTGTTGGGTCACTCAATGGTTATTGAATGTAGACAACCATGTTGCAGCTCTTTTGTTACCCTGCTTTGTTTTTTAACCACACCTCCCAAATCACCTAGAAAGGCAGGACTGGTCGGGGACATCATCACCTCCATACTCCTGCCCTGCCATGCACCACCCTAATGGAGATGCATAATGGCTGGGTCAAACTCATGGAACTTCACGCATTTTATTTCTTTTGCCTAGTAAGTCTCGGGGACCACTAGACATTAAGTGCCAGCTTGCCTATGTCTTGAGAATCTTGTTTTACATTTGAGGCTAATAATATCCTTCCTATAAAGTAAAGATTAAAGAAAAAGGGTTAGTGGCAAGAACCTGATTTAAAAAGAGCTGGTGTTTATTCCATTGATTTTTTTTTTTCATTTTAATCATTATTTATAGTGCAGGGTGCTGTCAGGATGCCTCAACGGCTGTGCACCAACCTGTGCTGTGGACTGGGATATCATTGCTAAATATCAGCAGAGTCAAGCAGCCAACTACTTCCTCACACATGAATTCTTATTGTTTTGAAATAATAAACATACTCCCCACTGGGATTTCTCAGTGCCCAAACAACACTCTTGAAACGAAAACAGCAGGTGGAAAAATGGATTTCTACCCTGTCCATTTTGAGCATTGGAGAGTGGGTGTATGGCCAATACCAATAACCAGTTCTGATGTATGTTGCCACCATTCTGTATCTGCAGATAGATAGCAAAATATCTTTGTTTTAATGTAATCTTTCTGGCTATAGAACTGTAACAAATACTTCATTTGAATTTTAAATTGCTAAAAGATTTATTGTGTGTTAATATAAAAGATCAGGATATAAGAACCCCATTCAGTAGGGAAGTCCTAATAGGCAGAGTAGATTGGCAGTTGGTGTGCAGTATTCTGGCTGCTGGCAGCCTTCACAGATGGTCTCTGTCTTTAGATGGGATACCCTGACACTTTCTGCACAAGGTGAAATGAGTGGATCTGCAGAGAGCAGCTTGCAATGAGTCGCCACGTTCTGGCGCAATCAAGGTATGTGGGAAAGGCTGAATAAAGAATGATGTCAGAGCAATAGCTCCAGTAAAAAGTTGGAATGAAATGAAACTCAAGAAAAAACTTGATAAAACTAACAGATTCCAATCCTAAGGAACAATAAATTGCTCCCTGACGTTAACTATTGTATTGCTGTATGTGCACAAGATTATGAGTGGAAAGAGAGAAAGGAAAATAATCCATTATTGTCAGTCATTGCAGATGGTGGATGCAACCTATGTCGGTCTGGTGCTATGTTTGTTGAAAGATTACACGATTACTGCTGCAAGTCTTTTATACCAATACTTGCAGCTGTTGCAAAATGATGTGCACAAAATTCTGTCAAGAATCTAGAACTGTTGGAGCATCAGATGCCATTTGGGAAAATTTCAGCTGTTCTTGGTTTATAATCTGAAATTCCCTGATCTATAATTTAAAAGCATATTATAAGTATTTGCTTTTTGCAAATTTGCCATTCATAGCCTCTGTTTCCTTGAGGTTATTGACTAAACCACATCACTGATATGGTGTAAATAGAGTGCTTTGGCTGGTAGTGGAGTACATACCGTAAGATAAATTGGGGTTTGACTTTTTCGGTTTTAACTGATTAAGAACAGCAAACAACCTGCAAAGGTCTACTTGGAAAAATGTTGGCAAGTGGGTCTCGACATGCAACAGGTTGCTTTCACAGTGCATATAGACTGTTGACCAATCCTGTTTAGGTAGTCTGTTTAAGCTAGTTGGTCACTGGCATCACGAAAAAAACTGATAGCTGGTGGAAAAATCTTAGGTAACTGGTACAAACTTTGTGTATATATTGTTATCTTTACCAACTTAAGTTTCATTATCCTTTATAAACCATGTCAGGGAAAATAAAAATTAACATATTGTGGCGACTCACCTTACCGGTATCGAACCGGCTCCCGAGATCGCGAGCGTCGTCGGAGCCCCTGACCCAAGATGGTGTGGGGCCCTCCTTCTTCTCCATCGTTGGGCTAGGAAAGCCCGCGCACGGGAAGGTCAAGTGACCCGCGTGTGATGTCAGTGCGGGAACTGAAATGCGGGAAGAGTTTCGATAATCAAAGGCGCACTGTTCCCCCTGTCGAGCAATCGACTTCTGACTCCAAGCAACTGACTCCGTGTCTTTATTCTATAGTAGTGTAGCTAGCCGCTACAACATCAGTTGAACAAAGTTATTTTTTAGTAACCAAAAACATTTGATTTTATCAAACACTAATGAAAAACGAAAAAAATTAGAGCAGAGTCAAAATTAAAAACTGAAAATGTAAACCCTGGATATATTTGACATTTCTGCCTTATCATGTGTTAATTAAATGCTTAATTTATAATAATTTAATGTTTTTTTTAATCTAATTAAACCCTTTTCATGGACTCTATAATGTTTAATCTTTTTGGTTTCTTCTCTGTGTACATTATTTTCATTTGCCAAGGCAAATTTTTCCAGGATCCAGTTGTTTTCCATGTTTTATACTCTATAATTGGGCCACAGTGTTTAGTACATGGTGTATATGGTGAGTAAATGTTGTGTGAGGGGCAAGTAGCATAAAATCAGAGAAAGTCATTTGTGAAGAGTTAGTGGTTTTCATAAGTACCTTCTGTTGAAATGTTTAACTTCTTTTCAGTCCTGATGCAGGGTCTCAACCCGAATCATCGATTGTCTCTTTGCGTCCACAGATGCTGCCTGACCTGCTGAGTTTCTCCAGCAGTTTGTTTTTTGCTCCAGATACTATCAATTTGTAGTCTTTTCTAGCTCTATAATTTTTCCCATGTATATCATTTTCCATGTTAATTAACAGCAGATGCAATTACTTATCATTTCAAAAGCAGTTTCTAAAGCTTTGGAAACATATTTTGGTTAACATCGGATGCCAAAGTTGCTCCATCTTTTTTGCCATCTGTTCTGAGAGTATTAGGCATACCCTAATACACAACCTATTTACAAAGTATGTGACAATAATATGTCTCCATCGTGATGCAAATTTGAGAGAGGTTTTAGTACATAGAACACTACAGCACAGTACAAGCCCTTCAGCCCACGATGTTGTGCCGATATTTTATCCTGCTCTAACATCTATCTAACCCTTCCCTCCCACATAGCCCCCTATTTTTCTATCATTCAATACAGTATCTGAGCAGTACAGCACAGGAACAAGCCCTTTGGCCCATGGTATCTATGCAAACCATGATGCCAATCCAAACTAATCCATCTGTCTGCACATGGTCTGTATCCCTCCATTCCCTACCTTATCATGTGCCTGTATAAATGCCTCTTAAACATTGCCATTATATCTGCTTCCACCACTTCCCCTGGCAGTGTGTTCCAGGCACCTACCTCTCTGTATGTTTTTTAAAAAAGCATACATGTAAATCCTCTTAAGTATTCCCCCTCACCTTTAAAGCTATGCCCTCTTGTATTTGACATTTCCCCCTGGGAAAAATACTATCTACCCTATTTATACCTCTCAGAATTTTATAAAATTCTATCATGTTGCCCCTCAGTCTCTGACTCTCCAGAGAAAACAATCCAAGTGTTGCTAATCTTCATAGCTAATCTTTTTTAATCCAGTCAACACCCTGGTGAACCTCTTCTGCACCCTCTCCAAAGCCTACATATCCTTCACGTAATGTGGTGTCCAGAATTGCCCACACTACTCCAAATGTGGCATCATCAAAGTTTTATACATCTACATCATGACTTCCCAACTTTTATTCTTGACACCCCGACCAATGAGGGCAATTATGCCGTATGCTTTCTCTTACTTTCCTATCTACTTGTGTTGCCACTTTCAGGTAGCTATGGACTGGCACCATCCAAGATCCTTCTGCACATCAATGCTCCTTAGGGTTATACCATTTACTGTATGCTTCCCTCTAACAATTGTCCTCCCAAAGGTGCAACATCTAACAATTGTCCAGGTTTAAACTCCATCTACCATGCAAGGCTGCCAATAGCAGAAAATGAAGAGAATTTCAAATTAAGCCATTGCCCTTGAGGACTAGTTATCAGTTAGCACCATCGAGAATTAAATGTTGTGTGTGCACTTTACAATGTCAACTTTATTTTGGCTTTATTTTAAGGCTGAAAGTAACAGGATCTATAATGTAGAAATTACCAAACATAATTAGCAGAGTAATGTCTGTTGTGTAATGGTGCAGACTAATTCTGTTACATTGGGTATGGTGTTCTATGCACATACAGTGGTTCATTATCATTCTCTACCTTTACTGTATTATCCATGACTTAAATAAGGGCAGAATTCTGTTGAAGAGGCAGCATCAAAATATTTGAGATACTGGAAACTGAAATAGTCACTGAAGATGTTGGAAACACTCCACAGGTCGGGATATGTGGAGAGAGAAATGAAGATAATAATATTTCAATTCAGTGATCTAAATGAAAAATTGCCATCAGTGTGGAAGTTTCCATTTGTTTCTCCACAGTTGCCCTCTGACATGTCAAGTACTTACAGCATTTTTTGTTTTGATTTCTGTGGAAGAGGTGCCTGTCAACAGATATTGCTGCAGCATGTTAAACAGGGCCTGGAGACTTATTTAGTTGTTCTGTTTATTATGTAAAGGCACACCTTTCACTACTTCATCAGCTAAATAGCCTTTAAGGTGCATTCCAAGTTTGTTTTGTTGGCATGCCAGAAGTCCATTCATATTGGAAGAAAAAATAGCCTTGAGCGGCAGACCAGAGATACTGAGGCAAATTCTTCCTAAAAGCTAAAAGCTGAATGATTGATAAAGTCACAGAAAGTAAAATGTTGCTGAAAGCGGCAAAAGAACCTAAGCAGTAGGTACCTCTGCGCTCTCGAGAGACCAAACATATAATCCTCCATTTCACCTTGCAATAGCTTAGTGTAATACTGAAAACAAATCAGTGATAATATGATTAAACTTCTATTAAAATCGATTTTTTTTCTCATCCAATGTGAAACGCAGTAATGGCTATTTCTATGTTGTTTTGCATGACTCAAATTCGATGTTCACTTCCAATGTTTGTGTTGGGGTGGAAAGGATGATGTTATTCTCCATGTAGTGTTTCCTTTGAGGCATTGTGGGGGAATGTGGGCTGTATTGGTCTGGGAGCCACTGCCTTTGTCACTCCAGGTACAACTAAGTCAGTAGTGTAGCGGTTAGCGTAATGCTATTACAGCGCCAGCGACCTGGGTTCAATTCCGGCTGTTGTTTGTAAGGAGTTTGTACGATCTCCCCGTGTCTGCGTGGGTTTCCTCCAGGTGCTCCGGTTTCCTCCCACATTCCAAAGATGTTCGGGTTAGGAAGTGGTGGGCATGCTATCTTGGCACCGGAAGCGTGGTGACACTTGTGGGCTGCCCCCAGAACACACTATGCAAAAAGATGCTTTCACTGCATGTTTCTCATGTACATGTGACTAATACAGATATCTTATCCTAATGTATGTTCTGTTGGGCTCCTTATCAGTTGGTCCCTACCATATCTGATCAGAGTTGAGTCTAGCTTTGGGAAATCCTAGTTGTGCTTGGACAAGTAAAGCTCCCAGTTACTTTTCATCCCTTGGGCACCCCTCCCAATCTCCATCCTGACACTGAGGCAAAGACCCTGAATTCTGGACCCTGTGATCTACCTAACAGCCCTTGATGGAGGCCTTGATCTCAACCACCCCAACTCCCAAACATGTCTCATCACCAGCCTTATCCTTGGTCTGTTTCACCGCCTTCTCCTTTCCCATCCTCAACCAGAACTCCCCACAGGCACTAGCCCTTGATCATTTTCCCTACCACTACCCACAACTCAAGGCAAAACTTCTGTTCCCTCTTCTCCACCTTCCTCTCCCATCACACACAGTATCAGCCATGATCAGATACCTCAACCTCATGAACCCAGCTACAGATCACACAACTAAGCAACACATTTGCAGTTCCAAAGACAGGCAGCAACTCTTCCTCTGTCCCAGGTGCATCTGAATTTTGTGGTGGGGGAGCCATGGACAGCTGTGCTTTTTGATACTTAAGAGTTGTGCCAGTCCACTTCAGACATTGAGTTGCACTGGAATTTCTGGACCAGCTTGTAATGTATCACCGGCTATTATTGGAGATTCTCTGACCCTTGGAAGAAGCTAAAACAAGAGGTCCTTGCTATTATAAATGATGGGTTGAGATAATACCTTTGGTTTGTTTTGTGTCACTAACAGAGCAGAGAGGAAACTCCTTTCTGATGATTGAGGCTTGCATAGAAACATAGAAAAACTACAGCACAATTCAGGCCCTTCGGCCCACAAAGCTGTGCCGAACATGTCCCTACCCTAGAAATTACTCGGCTTACCCATAGCCCTCTATTTTATTCAGCTCCATGTACCTATCTAACAGTCTCTTGAAAGACTCTATCGTATCCGCCTCCACCACCGTTTCCGTCAGCCCATTCCACGCACTCACCACTCTCTGAGTGAAAAACCTACCCCTGACATCTCCTCTATATCTACTCCCCAGCACCTTAAACCTACGTCCTCTTGTGGCCACCAATTCAGCCCTGGGGAAAAGCCTCTGACTATCTACCCGATCAATACCTCTCATCATCTTATACACCTCTATCAGGTTCCCCCTCATCCTCCGTCTCTCCAAGGAGAAAAGGCCGAGTTACCTCAGCCTGCTTTCATAAGGCATGCTCCGCATTCCAGGCAGCATCCTTGTAAATCTCCTCTGTACCCTCTCTATGGCTTCCACATCTTTCCTGTAGTGAGGTAACCAGAACTGAGCACAGTACAAGTGGGGTCTGACCAGGGACCTATACAGCCACAACAATACCTCTCGGCTCCTAAATTCAATTCCCCGATTGATCAAGGACAATACACCATATGCCTTCTTAACCACTGGGTCAACCTGCGCAGCCGCTTTGAGCGTCCTATGGACTCGGACCCCAAGATCCCTCTGATCCTCCACACTGACAAGAGTCCTACCATTAATACTATATTCCGCCAACATATTTGACCTACCAAAATGAACCACTTCACACTTATCTGGGTTGAATTGCATCTGCCACTTCTCAGCCCAACTCTGCATCCTATCTATATCCCTCTGTAACCTCTGACAGCCCTCCAAACTATCCACAACACCCCCAACCTTCGTGTCATCCGCAAACTTACTAAACCCACCCTTTCCGTTTCCTCATCCAGGTCGTTTATAAAAAATCACAGAGCAAGGGTCCCAGTAAAGACCTCCGAGGGACACCACTGGTCACCGACCTCCACTCAAAATACGACCCTTCAACAACCACTCTTTGCCTTCTGTGGGCCAGCCAGTTCTGGATCCACAACTGCAATGTACCCTTGGATCCCATGTCTCCTCACCCTTTTCCATAAAGCCTCGCATGGGTACCTTATCAAACGCCTTGCTGAAATCCATATACACTACATCCCTGCTCTCCTTCATCGATGTGCTTAGTCACATCCTCAAAAAATTCAATCAGGCCTGTAAGGCAGGACTTGCCCTTGACAAAGCCATGCTGACTATTCCTAATCATATTATACCTCTCCAAATGTTCATAAATTCTGCCTCTCAGGATCTTCTCCATCAGCTTACCAACCACTGAGGTAAGACTCACTGGTCTATAATTCCCTGGGCTATCCCTACTCCCTTCTTGAATAAGGGAACAACATCCGCAACCCTCCAATCTTCCGGAACCTCTCCCGGCTCCATCGACGGATGCAAAGATCATCGTCAGAGGCCTGCAATCTCCTCCCTTGCCTTCCACAGCAAACCTGGGGTACATCTCATCTGGTCCCAGAGAGATATCTAACTTGATGCTTTCCAAACGTTTCAGCACCACCTCTTTTAAAATATCTACATGCTCAAGCTTTGTATGTCCCCACTACAATCCCACAGATCCTTTTCCGTAGTGAATACTGACGTAAAGTATTCATTAAGTACCTCCGCTATTTCTTCCGGATCCATAGACACTTTCCCACTGCTGCACTTGATAGGCCCTATCCTTTCGCATCTCATCTTACTCTTCACATACTTGTAGAATGCCTTGGGGTTTTCTTAATCCTGCCCGCCAAGGCTTCTCATGTCCCCTTCTGGCTCTCCTAATCTCTTTCTTAAGTTCCTTCCTTTTAGCCTTGAACTCTTCCAGATCTCTAATATTACCTAGCTCTCTATACCTTTTGTATACTTTTCTTTTCCTTTTGACTAGATTTATTATAGCCTTCATACACCACAGTTCCTGTATCCTCTCGTGACTCCCCTGTCTCATCGGAACATGTCTATGCAGAACTCCACACAAATACCCCCTGAATATTTGCTACATATCTTCCGTACTTTTCCCAGGGAATATCTGTTCCCAATTTAATCTTCCAATTTCCTGCCTGAGAGCCTCATAATTCCCTGTACTCCAAAGTAAACGCCTTTCTAGTCTGTCTGTTCCTATCTCTCTCCAGTGCTAACGTAAAGGAGATAGAATTATGATGATTATCACCAAAATGTTCACCCACTGAGAGATCTAACGCCTGACCAGGTTCATTTCCCAATATCAAATCAAGCACAGCCTCTCCTCTTGTAGATCTATCTGCATACTGTGTCAAGAACCCTTCCTGAACACCTGACAAAACTTCACCCCATCTAACCCCTCACTGTCTGGAGATGCCAGTCGATGTTTGGGAAATTAAAATCCCCCATCACAACAACTGTTATTTTCACACCTTTCTAGGATCTGCTTCCCTATCTGCTCCTCAATAACCCTGTCACTATTGGACGGGCCTATAAAAAACGCCCAGTAAGTTATCGACCACTTCCTGTTCCTAACCTCCACCCACAGTGACTTCCGTAGACATCTCTCCACAATGTCCACCTTTTCTGCAGCCGTGACACTATCTCTGATCAACAGTGCCACTCCCCCACCTCTTTTGCCTCCCTCCCTGTCCTTCCTGAAAACATTTAAAACCCGGTACTTGAATCACCATTCCAGCCCCGGAGCCACCCAAGTCTCCATAATGGCCACCACATCATAGCTCCAAGTATCGATCCAGCTCTAAGCTCATCCACCTTGTTCACAATACTCCTTGCGTTAAAATAGACACATCTCAAGCCTGTCTGAACACTTCCCTTCTCTATCACCTGCCTATGGTACTTACTCCTAGCTTCCTCTATTTGAGAGCCAAACACCTCTTCCCCAGTCTCTCCAGTATGGATCCCACCCCCCCAACATTCTAGTTTAAACTCTCCCCGGCAGCCTTAGCAAACCTCCCCGCCAGTATGTTGGTCCCCCTGGGATTCAAGTGCAACCTGTCCTCTTTGAACAGGTCATACCTGCCCCAAAAGAGGCCCCAATGATCCAGAAAACTGAATCCCTGCTCCTTACTCCAATCCCTCAACCACACATTTAACCTCTTCCTCATTCTGTTCCTATACTCACTGTCGCTTAGCACAGGCAGTAATCTGGAAATTACTACCTTTGAGGTCCTGCTTCTCAACTTCCTTCCTAATTCTCTATAGTCTCTTTTCAGGACTTCATTCCTTTCCCTACCTATGTCCTTGGTACCAATATGTACCACGACCTCTGGCTGTTCTCTCTCCCCTTCAGGATATCTTGGACGCGATCTGAAACATCCCGGACCCTGGCACCTGGGAGGCAAACTACCTTCCGAGTTTCTTTCTTCACTTGTCTGCCCACCTAACTATAGAGTCCCCTATCACTAGTGCCCTCCTTACTCCTTCCCTACCCATCTGAGCCACAGGGCCGGGCTCTGTGCCAGAGACACTGCCACTGTTGCTTTCCCCAGGTAGGCTGTCTCCCCCAACATTACTAAAACAGGAGTTCTTATTGTCAAGGGGTACAGCCACAGGGGTACTCTCTAGTACCTGACTCTTCCCCTTCCCCTTCCTGACTGTGACCCAATTGCCTGATTCCGATGGTCCCAGTGTGACCACCTGCCTATAACTCCTCTCTATCACCTCCTCACTCTCCCTGACCAGACGAAGGTCATCAAGCTGCATCTCCAGGTCCCTCAGGAGCTGCAGCTCGACACACTGGGCGCAGATGTAGCCTTCCCGGAGGCAGGGAGACTCTGGGAACTCCCACATCTGACACTGAGTACAGGAAACTGCACTCATATTCCTTCCTTAACTCAAGTCACCTACCTTTCCTCGCCCCTTTAGCACCTTAGCACCTAAGCCCCTTGAGCCAAAGCCCAGAACACTCTGCTCCCTCTCACTCTGCTGCCCGCTGGATAGGGCGGATCGCTTTTTAAACAGCCTGCGCCTTACCTGCTGATGTCATGCACCTGCGCAGTCCAGTCCCCACTATTCCCGATTAAAACTTATTTAAAAACTTATAAAACAGAACCTTACTCAACTAAACCTTACAATAAAAACTCTATACAAAAGAAGGAAAACTTATCTGTCCTGAAGTCCTGACCTCTGCCGAAGCGAAACCCACGAAACCTCGTCTTGACCCATTTGATACTCCCATGGTTCAATGGAAATTTCTTCTTGAATTTACGCTTTCAGTGTGCAGTGAAAAACCCAACTCTTTACTCGCTAAAGCAAGTTTGCATAGTTTAAGATACGCAACAATAAAACAAAAGTGATGTTGGTGGTTCATTAAGAATAACATTGCATCATCCAGCTGTTTGCTGCGGAACAGTACTGATGTTGGCAAATGGACAACTCCAGACAGATCAACCTGAACAAAGGTGCTTCATAAGTACTTTCACCTTTTTAAAACAAAAACTGAATGTTGAATTATATCACCATTTGAAGATGAGGGATAATAAATCTTATTACATCGAGAGTATGTCAAAAGGAAATAAATATTCAAAAGAAACCTAATAATAAGTGAACTATTCAAGTGTACAAAACTAAGTGCAGAATACTGAAGGAGGTTGGAACTTACCAAGGATTTCCTAAGGTGTTTTGAAATTAGATTTGAGCCCAAAGACAAGTGATTAGCTGTCAGTATTGGAACTAAATAGCCAAGCAAGCAATTCAGTTATACCAAGCTATGACAAAATGTTACAATGCAGGCTACAGTGGTTTGAGAAAATGATCGATACCACCTTCTTATTGGGTAATAAATGCTTGTATTGCCAGTAATATCTACAGCACCTGAATGAAAATATTTTTTTAAAAATCCTTTTTCATCAAATGTAAGGAACGTAATGTGACAAGAATGTCACGACATGAACATGGGAGTGAGACCGCAAATGATACAGTAAGCAGGGCATAGAACAGTACATGATGCCAATTTAAATTGCATATCTGCCTGCACATGGTCTACATCCCTCCATTCCCTGCCTGTTCATGTGTCTATCTAAATGCCTCTTAAACATTGCAATCATATCTACCTCCACCACTTCCTCTGGCAGCACTTTCCAGGTACCTACCACTCACTACATATATAAAGAAAAATTACCTTGTAAGTCTCCTTTAAACCTTCCCCCTGTCACCTTAAAGCTATGCCCTCTGGTATTTGACATTTCCACCTTGGGAGAAACACTGACTATCTACCCTATCTATGCTTCTCATATTTTTATATTCTTCTATCAAGTCTCCCCTCAGTCTCTAATGCTCCAGAGAAAACAATCCAAGTTTGTCCAACCTCTCCTTCTCGCTAATACTCTCTAACCCTGGCAACATCTTGGTGAACTTCTGTACACTCTCCAAAGCCTCCACATTCTGTAATGCAGCAACCAGAACTGCACACGTACTCCAAATGTGGCCTGACCAATGTTTTATACAGCTGCAACATGACTTCCTGACTTTATTCTTGACAGCCTGACCAATGAAGGCAAGTATGCTCTACAACTTCTTTACCACCCTATCAACATGTGTTGCCATTTTCAGGGAGCTATGGACTTGCATCCCAAGATCCTTGAAAGATGTGTTATGGATTGATGTGATAAGGACAATGGTATTCCCCAGAGACTGATGCACTTTCCATTTAATATCAGACATATGCAGTTTCCTCTATTTGTGTTTGGAGGTTTTGGGGTGGATGCCAAACTGAGAAAGAATGCAGGAGTCATGGCTAGGTAAGTGTCGGGAGAGATGTGAAGGATAAAGTTTAATGCCAAGAAATGTAATCACTTTGTAATAAATTTAAGTGAAAAGAATTTTACTCTGAACAGTGAAAGGGCAAGAGAAAAGCATCAGATTAATGGTAGATGACCTTCCATCGGAACTTGGGTCGAGACCCTTCAATGTTTACAATGCCTTAAAGGGTTGGCTCTGTAATTCTTCCCACACGCTGTAGACACGAAAGGGAAAATGATAAAGGGCCAACGCTTGACCGGTGTGACATTGCTTTTCCGCCAGCAATGTCTTGCTGAATGGCATCATCCATAGGGCCCACTGGTCAGACATTTCTGGAAGTGTGAATTGGCACTACTCTTTGACAACACAGACTGCCTTATGATTCTAAGGTTTTTGTGATGCCACCTCCGTAAATGTAATGATCGCCGTCCCTTTCTCAAAAACACTACTAGGAGATTTGGCAGAAATGATGGTTAAATTGCTGGCCTTATATCCAGAGGCCTGGACTAAAGATTCAGAGATATAAATTCAAATCCTCCCCCATTGCTGCTGGGAAATTTAACTGTGATTATTCAAATGAATGTGGAACTAGAAAGCTAATGGCAACAGTTTATGAAAATTACCAGCTCTTGGAATTGTAAAGCAAATTTCCAGTCACTCTGGACTGAACAGCCCAACCTCCACAGCCATACACGCTCACCTTGCATCGCAGCTCCACATATGCCCAGATGAACGCTATAGCCTGATAGAATTTCGGGTCAGCTAACTACGGAAGTAGCTGGTATGCAATATTGGAAGATCCTTGGCTTCCAGACCAGGGCCACTGACACAGCAATGCCTTATATTAAAAAAAGAGACAAATATTTACTGGTGACTTAAAATTGGGAATCTGGGTCATTCATGTTGGTTAATCAGGGCAGGAAAACAAATATTGTGCTTTTTTTGAGTGAGATGTTATTGCTTGTATTGCTGTTTTATTTTAGATTAACAATGGATGCTTTCATGCAGTCCAACATGTTCTTGGTCATTCTGTGTGCTTTCTGCAGTGCTTTGCATTCAAAGTAAGCTTTGTTGATTTTATGGGGAATAACACATCTGACCTTTTGACAAGCCTCCATTATGCACATTTTTGATCTACATCCAGGAAGAAAGTAGCTCAGCATAAAGCTGCATTATTTATAGCCTTTATATTTTAAAACCAAAAGTTTAGTCAGTTTTTATCACCTGCAAACCTATGAACTAAATCATATTGAAATATATTTGCTGTGCCTTGTATACAACACCATTTAAAGCAAAGCCATCCGTAAAAATTAGAAACAAGAATACAACATTTGGTCCATCGAGTTTGCTGTGCCCTTCAGTAATATCAGGCTTGATCTTCTTCAAATCCAGCTCCTCTATTGTCCACATATATGATTTCCTTTATGTCCAAAAAGCTGTCATGGTTTGCCTTAAGTATAGTTAATGACTGATTTTTCACAGCCCTTTGATGAAGTCAAGGAATCACAACTGTTTTCGGTGAAGAAGTTTGTGTTCACCACAGACCCAAATGGCCAGCCACTTATTCTATGTCTGTGACCGCTATGTCTACACTCCTCAGTTAGAGGAAACATCCTTCTGCACCTCATCATACACAGAAGAATTTTCTATCTTTAAATGAAATTATCTTTCATTCTTCTAAAACTTGTTTAATTTCTCCCTGTGGGAAAGCACCCTCATTGCATCGAATTTGATATCCTTAAGGAATCATGCACATCCATCTTTAAGGTGCCAGGACTATACTTAGAACCGTACAAGACCCTGTATATTTGCAGTAAAGCTTTTTTATATTTATTGAAAAGGAAATAAAACATGCTGGCGACAGATAAAAGAAGAAAATGCTGGAATAACTCAGCAGATCAGGCAGTATTTGTGGAAAGAGGAACAGTTAATTTTTGGGATTGATGAAAGATTATCACCGAAAGTCATATTGCATTCCATTATAATAAAAGCGTTAAAATACAATTTTCTTTGCTTGCTGCTTTTGTATGTTAACTTTCCATGATTTACATGGAAGGTCACCTGAGTCCCTTTGAATACCAACATTAACTTGTCTCACACCTTTAAAATTGTTCTGCTTTTCTCTTTACCTGTCCAAAGTTGACTCTTAAAAATTGAATCTCGCAGTGCTTGTTTGTCAACTCTGTCCAATGCATAGTCGAGATGTGGCATCTCCTGTGGTTGTAGGGAAAAGTGTCATAAGAAGGGGAATGGTTAATGGGGGTGGAAGAGTGGAGTCACAAAGGGAACAGAGGTGGAACATTGTTGAAGTTGGCAAAAATTGTGAAGGATGATCCTTTGGATGTAGAAGCTGGTGGGTTGGAAATAGTGGGGAATTCTATCCTTGCTGTATCCAGGAGGAGAGGGGGTGAAATGAGATCAAGGGCTCTGTCAGCTTTGCTGGTTGGGAAGCAATGGTTAAGGAAGAAGGAAGACATTTCAAAGGCACCTCGGTGGAAAGTCTTACCACCAAAACAAAAACAATGGAAACAGAGGAACTGGGAGAATGGAATGAATTCCTTGCAGGAGGAAGTATAATTGAGGTAGCTGTGGGAGTCTATAGGGAATTAAAGGGTTCTGACATCACTACATGGAACACCACATCAGCTAGCCTTTTGTGCATTATTCGAGGTATTTGCAAACTCATTATTGTTTAGTCCTTCAATTTCTGCAGCCTTTCTATGTAATGACCAGATTTCAACATGCGGCACCTTGCGGTGTACTATCAGCCACTCACAGCTCGAGACTTCATCAGGACAGATCCACACGAATACACTGGGTCTGTAGTTGCCATGGTCTGTGTTCCTTTAAACACAGCAATTGCCAGCTTTTCATGCTGCTTCTGGTGGGAGGCACACAGCTGAAGACTTGTTGCTCCCTTTGAGTGAGAAAATGCAACAGTGCACTGTCAAAGAGCTCCTCATCCAATTTAAAGATTTTGCTTCGTCCTGAACTGGCATTAGCATTGCACAAAATCCTGAATCCCACAAGCTATGGTTTTCCATCACATTTCTTTTGCTGCACCTCTGTTGAATGTCTTTTGAAAATCCAAGTTAAGCTATACTCCTCTGATCCACTCTTATCAAACCCACTAGTCACAACCTCAAAAGGATTCCACTGGTGGAGCAATTAACCTCCAGGGTGCACAGCAGGCTGAAATTGGGAAGACGTAATGATTCCAAGGCTTGTAAGGTTGCTGGGGAGCTACAGGGGTAAGAAGAAGCACAGGCATATCAGGAGTTCAATCCGGAGAAGTGTGAGGTGGAACACTTTGGAAGGACAAACTCCAAGGTGGAGTACAAAGTTAATGGCAGGATCCTTGGTAGTGTGGAGGAGTAGAGGGAATCTGGGGGTTCATATCACAGATACGTTGAAAGTTGCCCCACAGGTGGATAGGGTAGTTAAGAATCTTATGGGATGTTAGCATTCATAAGTCTTGGGATTGAGTTTAAGAGCC
Organism: Pristis pectinata; assembly: GCF_009764475.1. Lineage (NCBI taxonomy): Eukaryota > Metazoa > Chordata > Chondrichthyes > Rhinopristiformes > Pristidae > Pristis > Pristis pectinata. Next base: position 15,864,606 of record NC_067432.1, read on the forward strand.
GCGAGGTAATGCTGCAGCTCGACAAAACTCTGGTTAGACCACACTTAGAGTACTGTGTCCAGTTCTGGTCGCCTCATTATAGGAAGGATGTGGAAGCATTTCAGGGTGCAGAGGAGATTTACCAGGATGCTGCCTGGTTTAGAGAGTATGCATTATGAGGAGAGACTAAGGGAGCTAGGGCTTTACTCTTTGGAGAGAAGGAGGATGAGAGGAGACATGATAGAGGTGTACAAAATATTAAGAGGAATAGATAGACAGCCAGTGCCTCTTTCCCAGGGCACCAATGCTCAATACAAGAGGGCATGGCTTTAAAGTAATGGGTGGGAAAGTTCAAGGGAGATATCAGAGGGAGGTTTTTTTACCAGAGAGTGGTTGGGGCATGGAATACGCTGCCTGGGGTGGTGGTGGAGGCAGGTACATTGGTCAAATTCAAGAGATTGCTAGATAAGCATATGGAGGAATTTAAAATAGAGGGATATGTGGGAGGAAGGGGTTTGGTAGTCTTAGGGCGAGGTTTAAAGGTCGGCACAATGTTGTGGGCCGAAGGGCTGTTCTATGATTCTGTGAAGGTTCAGAATTATATAATGGAAGCCAATGTGCGTTAAGTATAGGGAACTGAGATCATTCAGTTGGAATAAGGAAAGCAGAGCCTTAGATGAGCTGAAATTCATATAAGGTGGAAGACAGGATGTGGGCAAGAGTTACAATGGTCAGCTGAGTCTCACAGACAAAGTCTTGTGTTTCATGCTCCTTACTGAGGCATCCCTCCCAGTGGTGAGGAGTTTCAGCTATGGGAACCCTACCGAATTTTTCCAAAGTCCTTGGCAGTTAATGAATAGTGTGCCTGTACCCGCTATGTGATATCGGTGATGAGTGTGCTGGTGGCTCTACTTCCATTCCTTGCCCTATCCTGTGGGCAGTTATAAAGAGCTGGCAGCTGAAGTATGCAGAGAAGTGAAAGTATACATGTGGGAAATTTGAAAATAAATAGCAGGTCTGTTGGCATCAAGAGATATTTATCTTTTCTCCTTCCAATGCTGATAGTTCCAGATCCGATTACACCTTTTTCCTTATGAATCCAGAGTTAGTCTAACAGTTTAAAGATTAGCTTCGTTTAATCTTGCAAAGATCTTGCTGTTTTCATTTCATAGTTTGATGCTGTTCTCTTCTATTACAAAGTCACATTTTTGTGGCTAAAACAATTAATATCATATTTACTGCATTAATCACAGAAGGTCTGTGTTGGCTACAGTTGATAGCTTGCTGAATCCATTGCCTTGTTGGGTCTCGCTGGTCCATCCTGTCGTAATTTTATTGGGGACGCAGTCCTGATGCAGGATTCGACCTGAAACGTTGACAATTCCTTTCCTTGCACTGATACTTCTCAACCCGCTGAGTTCCTCCAGCAGATTGTTTGTTGCTCTTAGTTTTATTACGGGTGGGAGGGGTTGATTCACAGCAGTTCAATACAGCTAAGTGGCTTGCTGGGCCATTCAGAAGACAGTTGAGTGTCAACCACACTGCTGTCGGTCTGAAGCCATATATAGGCCGGACCCAGCAAAGACAGAACACATAAGGACATTAGTGAACAAGGTAGATTTTTATGCCAGTCAAGTAGTTTTACCATCATCATTACCAATGCAAGCTTTAATTTAAGATTTAATTAGATAGATGAGATTTCTTTATTAGTCAGATGCACATTGAAACACACAGTGAAATGCATCTTTTGCATAGTGTGTTCTGGGGGCAGCCCGCAAGTGTCGCCACGCTTCTGGCGCCAACATAGCATGCCCACAACTTCCTAACTCGTACGTCTTTGGAATGTGGGACGAAACCAGAGCACCCAGAGGAAACCCACGCAGACAATGGGAGAACATACAAACTCCTTACAGACAGTGGCTGGAATTGAACACAGGTCACTGCCACTGTAATAGTGTTATGCTAACTGCTGCACTACCGTGCCTGGAAATAAATTTGTGGTAGGATTTGAACCCTGGGTTAATCCAGTAATTTAACCATAATGTTTCTCTTTCACGGTATGTATTCCTGTATCTAAAGAAAAGCTTAATGTTAGGACCTCCTTGAAGACCTGTAATTGAATGCACTAAGCAGGAAAACCTAATGGTGATTCATTCATTTGGGGGTGGGGCCAGTTTTCACGTAAGCACAGATGATCACAGGAACTAGATTTCTGGGCAAATGTACTTTGTGCCTGAAATTACATGACCTTTTACAAAGGTTTGGTAAATTTTGAGTAAATTGCACTGAAAATACCCAAGAAATCTTGCAGATTCTCTTGACCAATATGCTTGGAAAAGGCAATAATTGATGGTAATTCAGGTCTGCATCTGATGCGGGCGATTAGGAGCTCATTATCTCAATTCCCCTTGGAACTGTTACAAAAACAAGGTAGGAAAAACAAGTGGTAGGGATTCTTTTAACGCTGCACTGTATAGACACGTAAGACATATATAACCATTTTTTTTGGTATTTTTGCTGTAATGAGTAGTCAACTGGTTTAAGTTCCTGTGAATTTTGCATTATGTTCTGTACTGTTTATGCTTTGCTTACCTGTTGTTGCACACAGACTTACCTATTTGCTTGCTCTCTCTTTCTCTGACCTTGCACAATAAGATGCAGGGTCTCGACCCATAACGCTGACTGTCCCTTTGCCTCCACAGATGCTGCCTGACCTGCTGAGTTCCCCCAGCAGTTTGTTTTTCTTTTGCTCCAGATTCCAGCATCTGAAGTTTCCTGTGGCACAATAAACAGGTTGCTTGTATGAAAAAAGAATAAACTAATCTAATCCAGTTTTGTTTTGTGCCCCTACGTACACTTTTTCCTGACTGATTTTTGTTTAGAAGGAATTTCTTCCTGCTTGCTGATCCCACCTTAGATGCTGGTAAACGTAGTAATGGCCATGGTTGGTGTTTTCTTGGCTCTCGTACTTGTGCACCGAAACATTATTGACTTTGCTACAGTTATTGTTTGAAACAAATGCTTTGCTCCTCACATGTGAGAAGTAGATAAGGAAGTTAAGATCACATTGGGCTCGAAATCCCAAAGGTTTTTGGAGATCAGTGTGGAAATATCTCACATCCACATACTATTTGATAGGCTGATCAAAGAAAGACTGGCATCTATGTACCACCATTCACATCCCTTTCAGTGCATCTCACCGCACTTTACAACCAATAAAACACACCCTCCAGCGTAGTCATTGTGATAACAGAGGTAATGAGGCAGGCACAAAACAATGTGATAATAATCAAATAATCTGTATCGAAAGATTACTCGAGGAAGAAATATTGGCCAAGGCACTGGGATTACTCCCCTGATCATCTTCAGAATTGTACTTTTACGTGCACAAGATTACAGAAGATGCCAGTATAATTTGTCATTGGAAAACCTGTACCTCCAGTAGTGCAGTACCCCCTAAGTATTATCACTGCAGTGTGTTGGCTGAGAATTCTAAGCTTGTCATTGTAGTGGGATCCCACAAACTTCTGATAAAAGCGCTACACACCGTGCCACCGAAAGTGGAGTGGGTGTTGATGTTGATGTTGAATAAAAGGCACATATTAGCATGCTGCACTTTGAGCAAAATTTTCTTGTTTCGCATCAAAAAATAAACTGATTTTATTTGATAAACTCCTGGTATTTTTGACTTTTCAGGTATGGCTGTAAAGACTTGGTTTCTGCACGTTCTTTAGGTGATGTTTCTTTTGCTTCTTATTTCCCTATTAATAAACAAGAAACAGAACGTTTTTTTTGTAATGGGAAGATGAGACTCCATTAACCCAGAAATTGGGTGTTGTAGTGCCTATTTTCATGTGCAAATCACCCATGAAAATGACTTCATCCGGGCCTGACTACGGTAGTGATCATTTCTGGTTGAAAATGCACCCACTGGGAAACCTTACTCAGGCATTTCAATGCACATTAACCTTGACATGGCTGGCAATCACTTGTGTCGGTTTCACTCCTAAAAGCATCACAAGTGGAACGTGAGTCTTCCCAAAAAAATACTGGAGCTTTTGGTTACAACCTTAACCTTTGTTTAACAATCACAATAAAACTAGGGAGTGCAAGCCTGCTGAGGTTGCTGTGGAGACATTCATCAAAAGGTCTCCACCCTGGCACCAATGTTTTACACACAGCTCAGAATAAGTGAAACCTCAGCACTAACTGTTCCATCACTGACTGATCTTTTTATGCAACACACATCACAGCTCTGTGCTGTGATCCAGAAGATCATAGTGTTCCCATCCCTACATTATTCCTTGCCTCCTTGGCAGATTTTTATGTAACCGTTCCACAGCTATTTTTTTAGGGAGGCAAGATTATTTAAGGTCAAACATCTTTCCTAATGAACAGCACAGCAAAGGCATTGCTATCACAAGCTTTTCATGGAGCTCCCAGCAGGAACCACACAACTCCCATTTTATTGCTTCATTTTGGTGTAAGCCATCCTCACCACTGTTGTAAATGGCTTTTTGGCCAATTTCAGTTTTTGAGGTGACCTGAATGGTTGTTTGCAATCGGCACAGCACAGGTTCAGCACACCAAAAAAACACCAAAAAAAATGGTCCAATGTCTGCACATCAATTTTGCATTGGATTATTCAGTGTCCCAACTGAATGAACTCTAGTGATACAGCTTCAATCCTGAATCTCTGTCTGTGTAGAGTTTGCATGTTTCTCCCTGTGACTGTCGGTTTCTCCAGGCATTCTGGTTTTCTCCCATAATCCAAAAACATGACATTGGTCAGTTAATTAGCCACTGTAAATTGTCCCCATGTATAGGTGGTCTGTAGAATCAGGTGGTAGCTGATGGGAATGTGGGGAGAATAAAATGGGATTCATGCTTGATGGTTGGCTCGGACTCAGTGGGTCAAGGGGCCTGTTTGTATGTATGACTCTACGTGGCACTTTGTTGTGTGGCCACCATCCAACTCTAACAGCTCCTTTAGCAAATATATTGGTCAGGGTAGATCCGAAGCAGAGGGAGCAGGAAGGTGGATCATCATTTGGTTTGGAATCCTGAGTTAACTACTTTTGACTAAGGTAATAACCAGGGTTATTATTTGTCTGTGTCTGACTTGGCAATGGAAAGGGGCAAACAGTTGCAATTTCTGCCCAGTATTCTGCTGCAGGATGTGGATTGTGTGGATATTTGATGAAGGCAGCTTTGGGTTGTCTGTTGTGCTCACCATAAGCTAATAACACACAACCTCCTGGAGATCATTGTGGAGGAAGCTTGTGCATTACTCACCCAGACTACTCTGACAGCATCTCCCCAACCCACATCCTGTACCACCAAGAAAGAGGAGACCAGCTAGTACAAAGGAACATCTGCAAGTTTTCTACCAAGTCGCACACCATCCTGACGTGGAAGTACAATGCTGTTCCTTCATCATCACAGCACCTAATTTTACCACCACCTTCTCAAAGGCAATAAGGGATGAGCAGTAAATGTTGGCCCTGCCAGCAACGTCCAGGACTTAAAAATGCTTCTAAAATAAACCCAAAGTGCCATCTGGTCATTGATATCTCTAAAATAAATAACTTAAAATAGGTCCAAGGAAATGTACCAAACTGCTGTGTTATTTTTGAATATTCCAATTTAAAGAGAAGTTTCATCACTGAAAAATCAGTCTTAAAATTTAATAGCATAACACTTCTGCCCCAGCATTATCTAATGGAAAATAAAATTCGGACTGAAATGTTAATAACAGCCATTTTCCTGCTACCCTTGAACTTTGGATGCTTTAGCATGGAATGATGTCAGTCACCTCGCAACTCTCCTTTTGAAAAATGCAGGGGAACTTATTCCCAGGTTTTTTTTGGAGCGACCATCATTCGGCAGCCTTGGGAGAACTTGTTCATTACATCACACTGATAGACTGGGTTTATTTTCTATCCTCTGGCACTCCTATCTCCTCACTATACTTACCATCACCAGCATGAATAGCCAAAATCGGCTCGCACCAGTGGATTCTCCAGACCACTTGCCCCATCCTGCAGCCTCCTAACTCAACAATTTCCCCGAGTCACCAATCTCCAACCTACCCCTGCCTCCCCTTTGATTTTCCTGTACAAGTAAGGCTCTAAGTCTTCATGGATTGAAGCCTCAATCCCGGGCTTCAAGTCATGTAGAGACTTGATCGTACGACACTCCCCTGATCCCTGACCCAATGCACCAGTAGCTCCTCATCCTCAACCCCTCCCCAATAACCATCTGTGGAAAGAGAAACAAAGTTAATATTTCAGGTTAAAGACCCTTTTTTCTTTCCATCGATGCTGCCTGACCTGCTGAATGTTTCCACCATTTTCTGTTTTTATCTTGGAAGCCTTTACCCCTGTGTCCATATCCACTCTGCTCCTGCCGATCCACCTCTCCCTGTAGTTCAGTTTTGTGTCACTAACTGGGCCTGAGCTGCATCTGCATTCATAAGGAGAAGGAAATCTCTATCGTACTGGTGACTACCCAGTGTGACAAGAATCAAAAAAGAGTGTGGAAGAAAAGGAGGAGCAAGGGGGGCACATTGCAGAGAAGGAGTGCTGTGGAATCTTTTTAAATTGCAGGAGACAATTCAAGAGAGTGGGAGAGTGCCGGTCAAAGCAAGGGGAAAAAGTGTAGGGAATGGGGATCGATAGAATGCAGCAGGAGTGTGGGAGTATGAGAAGGATGGGCATGATCTAAGGAGGTATATAGCCCCCTTTAATTTTAACTTATCTACTTTTTAAAAAAAATAACAAGTCACAAAACAAGATATAGTCAGTGCAACATACTGGAGAGTTCCCTCAAGTTAGTAACATAGGGATGTCCTGAAATTACATAGCTGTTTGAGTGTGAGCAGACTGAAGTGGCAATTACTGGGTCGGAATGACTTAAATGGGGTGGGGGGGGGGGGTGCACTTGGGTGCTGGTTCTGAGACTTGCCAAAATTAGATCTGGGAGAACTAATGTGAAATCTGTGGGAGCTGAGGGTGAAGCAAGGGCTGGAGTCAGCAGGAATGGGGAAAGCAGGTGGATTCTGGAAAAAGGGCCACCGGTAGCTGAAAACGTCCACCTACATTCCCTTTCTGTCCTGCAGTAGCTTATAGAATGGAGGCATAAAAATCTTTAGCAATGGGAAGACTGCAGTAATCTTATGGTGTGACAGAGGGGGATAATAATCTGGAACAGTGGTGTCCCTCTTCCTCAGAATCATATGCAGATTCAGTATTCACTCACAACTTCTAAATCCTAGGTTTTCTCGCTCATTGCGATGCGCTTGCCTGCCCCGTGCAACTTCCCACATTATTGTGCGGTGCCCAGTAATGCCAGCTGCAGTGCAAACAGGAGGGCATTGGGGATGGCAGGAGTGAGATGGTTAATAAGAGCTGGGAGCCAGTGCCACATGAACCAGGTTTATTGGCAGCAGTGGTTTGTACTGAAAAAAAGTTCTGTATTGATGACAATACATGAAGCAAATATTGGAATAGTGTTTAATGTTCTGCTGCCTTAGAGTTCAACAAGTAATTCTTCATGCAGGATCAATCAGCTCTGCCTCTGGGTGCTTCCTTGTGAGATGAATCACCAGTTACCCTAGCCAGGTTTATTAATTTACTCAAATAACCGTAAAATTTCCTGTGCTGGCTTCTTGAAATGTGACTTCTCTCAGGCTCTTTGTTGTTTTGAATATTTCCCCTGATTTGTAAATGTGGGACCCAGAAAGAGAACTAGTGTGTGTATCCAAACACCTGCATGAACCTCAGAACAAAATACTTCCCTACTGCAGCTGGATCTGTGGTAATAATGACTGAAGTAAAACACAAAGCTCTGTGGTACGTTGCTAATAGGTTAACAGCTAACTGTTCGAGCTTTGGGCCCAGTTAGTTCCATAATGGTCAGAAACCAGAATTAGAAGGCTTGTTTGCTCCATTGTATTTTCTTGCAACTATGTTTAAAAGTTCTTTAAACAGTATTCTTGCTAGTAGCTGAAAGTGTCCGCCAACATTACTTTTCTGTGCTTTTGCAATATGATAGCAGTGTCTTTAAAAATTGCCTCAAAATGTTTTCTTGACAAATCCCTCTTTTTCTGTGAGTTGGCTGAAAGTGTATATTCGAATACTCAAATAAGTGTATATTCGCACGGCCAGAATATACTTAACTATTTTTAACAACATCCCCCTTCAACAAAGCAAAATCAGATATAAATTGAGGGTCTGAGTTATAGGGAGAGGTTGGGCAGGATAGGACTTTATTCATTGGCACGTAGGGACTGAGGGGTGATCTTATAGGTATGTATAAATTTAAGAGAGGCATAGATCGGGTGAATGCACATAGTCCTTTTCCCAGGGAAAGGAAATAAAGAACTAGAAGGCATAGGTTTAAGTGAGAGGGGAAAGATTTAAAAGGGACATGAGGGGCAACTTCTTCACGCAGAGGGTGGAGCACATATAGAACGAGCTACCAAAGAAGTGGTTGAGGCAGATACAATAAGAACATTTAAAAGATACTTGGACAGGTAGGTACATTGGATAGGAAAGGTTTAGAGGGATTTGAGCCAAACATGGGCACATGGGACCAGCTTAGATGGGCACCTTGGTCGGCATGGATCAGTTGGGCCAAAGAGAACCATAAAAGGAGAGTTAAGAGTGGTTGACCAAAGAGGGAGATTTTAAGGAGTATATTAAAGGGGGAGAGAGAGAGATATGAAGAGGTTTGTAAAGGGACTTCAAGACCTGAGAGATGTTTCAGCTGAAAGCCTAGCCACCAGTGATGGAATATTGAAAGTCAGTCATGATTGATGAAAGTAAGATGTGCACAGATGCCTCAGGGACACATAGAGCCGAAGAAAGTTACAGAGGCAAGGAAGCGCAGGAGCATGGAGGAATCTGTAAGCAACAGTTCTTAGAGCTTTATGCTCTTGTGCAAATGGTTTATGAATCCTGCCAGCTCGTTGGCATTTGAGCGTAGTTTATGCCTACATGCTTCCAGCCTTTAGAATATTCATTGACAGAACGGCTAATGGATTGCAAGTCTAAACTTTAAACTTTACTTTTAAACTTTATTTATACACCACAGTATCAGACTATTCCGGCCCAATGAGCCCGCACCGTCCAATTACATCCATGTTAACCTACTAACCCGTACATCTTTGGAATATAGGAGGAAACTGGAGCACCCGGAGGAAACCCACGCAGTCACAGGAAGAATGTACAAACTCCTTACAGACAGTGGCAGGAATTGAACCCCAATCGCTGGCGCTGTACTAGCGTTACACTAACCACTACGCTGCCGTGCCACCCTGTTCTTAGCTAGTGCAGAACCCTCTGTCAATGGAAAATCTGAACCTTCTAAGTAGTGAAGAAATGAAGTCGGCCTCCTCTCGGTTGAAGAGAAGGACAGACTCAGGAGGATATCTTATTCAACGTATTCCCTACTTTTAAAGGCGTGACACTTGGCTAGAATTGTACATTGGGCAATGTTTGTTTGTGCTGCACAAATGAAATGTTATTTAAAATGTGAATGGTAAATGTATTTGTTGTTCACAGTTTTGGATATTCATTCTGGGTGGACTGTGAGTTTAACTGCCCAGCAGGCACAGTGACATCAATTATCATGCAGAGTACACTTAATATCACTTGTACAAAATTCTTCCGTGCATTTGATACCAGTCAATAGTCTAGGACACTCACACTGGTGGTTTCATTATCAGTTAAAGGGGTTTCAATGCTGCTGTGGAATCTTTGGTACTGGTATTGGTTTATTATTGTCACTTGTACCGAGGTACAGTTTAAAAACTTGTCTTGCATACTGATCGTACAGGTCAATTCATTACACAGTGCAGTTACATTGGGTTAGTACAGAGTGCATTGAAGAAGTACAGAGTGCATTGATGTAGTACAGGTAAAAACAACAACAGTACAGAGTAAAGTGTCACAGCTACAGAGAAAGTGCAGTGCAATAATGTGCAAGGTCATAACAAGATAGATTGTGAGGTCAGAGTCCATCTCATCGTATAAGGGAACCATTCAAAAGTCTTATCACAGTGGGGTAGAGCTTTCCTTAAGTCTGGTGGTACATGCCCTCAGGCTCCCGTATCTGTGATGTCTTTGAGTCTGTGATGTCCACCGTCTTATAGCTAAGATCTTGGCAAATCTTGGCAGATTTTCTGTGTAAGTCTGTAGGCCAGACCTAAGGGCAGAAAAGCAGTGAATGTCCTGGGACTGGGTATAAACAGTAACCTTTGTCACTGCAGTGCTGTGAAGGGAGTAGAGGCTCAGAATGATGTTACCGCATGAATCTGGGTACATCCATTTCAAATTCCTTTAGAAGCATGACTTTAATTTACCAATTCCCTTTTGTTTCATTCTGGCCTTTTGTGCAATTTGAATTAATCAGAACTTAGTCTAAGTTGTCCATTGAGGAGAATGTAACACTAGTTAAAATTCAGTTGTACCTAACAAAATACTTCCCTTTCAATAACAGGGAAAGCATTTGTTTTCGTGGTTTTGCAATGGAAGCTCAGTTTGGTGCGCTTCAAAGAACTAGAACTTCATGTTTGAGTAAAATGGACTGGTAAACAGCTCAATCCTTCTGTTTCTTGTACTGCTGCAGGCTTCACTGCAATGAACAATTACCGCTTTTGAATGTCTTCGTAATATTCTGGTGCTTGATTGCAGTGACTGTTGGAAATGGGTCAGCTAAAACCACCTCTTACTTACCACTTAAATAGTCATATTAAGACAAAAGTATATTTAGAATCACCCAGAGGAAATTTAGCTCAATCATTCAGTGATCAAGAGTAAGACGTTGCTCCATTTAAGAGACAATTGACTGCAAACTTTAGCTTGATTTTGCTCACTAGTGATTTTAAAATCTCCTGTTTTCACAGTCTGGTGCAGTGTCTTATTTGGCATTAAAAGATACTTGTGTCCTTAGAAGTATCTTTGTTATAATGGTTTATTGCTTGCATCTTTCTTGCATCATACTCAATATTAACAGCTGGAACAGGTGATCGGTTTAGTACTCCAGAAATTTACTTGCTCTGTAGGGATATCAAATGCAATTTTCACATTGAAGTATTGTCTGCTGATGAATTATCCTGCAACATTTTGTGTTTTGCACTTTGTAGTTTAAGGAAGTCCAAAATAGTTTCTTTTTTTTATCAGATTATTTTGTATTACAGGTTGAAATAATCAAAGCGATTCTCATTTTGGAATTAAAATTCCCCAGTTCCTAAGGAATATCACGGAATGGTCATGCTGACGGCAATGTGGTTGATGCCTAAAATTGTATGTGATAGGAAAATACACTGTGCCAAATTAGGAATTCCTGCCTTTGAGTTTGGAGCTTTTAAGATGGAGGCTCTTTCTTAACTAAAATAGACAGAAAGGAAATTATAATGCTTTTTCTGGTGGAGTTTGGCCTAAGCTGGACTGCTCTAACATAATCATGTCTACTGAACAATGGGAGCTGCAAAACAAGTGTAACTGCAAGGTGTTCTGATGTGATGCTTGCATCATACATACATGTGATGATAATCATTGCATTCTACCACCATATGATTGATATGCATATTATGTATAAATATACCAGAGAAACTGTCCATAACTTGAGCCAGGATTTGCTTAACAGCACTGTGCTGATTTTGCTGTCAAATGAATGTAGAATGCTTTTTGGAATCAAGACATTGGGGTAAATTTGATTTACATTGTAAGTGCACAATGGGCTGCTAGCAAATCAGCAGTCCATTTTAAATTTAAATCTTGAATCCCTTCCTGCCCTCTTGTCTGTAACCACTCCCAACCCCATGAAAACCCTTTCCCTTAACTCTCCAGTTGTTTGAATGGCTGTATAGTGAGTCCCACTCCCCTTGGCCCACAATTGGCAAATTTACCCTCAGCTACCTTCACCAAATGGTCTGGCATTTCCTCCCAAAGTCTCAAAACCTCTCTACTTACCTCTGATTCTTCAGACCCTGCATAAATCAAACCCTTTTATTTCCTCCACCTCTTTATTTTATTGCCCTTTTGATTACTATTGCAGTTTTGTCAGTTTCCATGGAATGGTCATCTGCATTAAAGGCACTGTATAAACATGGGGAGCAGCTGATTAACTGGGTGATGGTGTCTATGGTGAGGAAAGGATTGTAGAATAGTAACAACCATTCTCTTGTTGTGCTACGTTTATTCTCCTTTTGAGTACAGATCCAGTTCCTTTCTAACTGCCGTGTTTGACTTGGCTTCACAGCTTGTCAAACAACACATTAGATGTCAACCAGTTTTAAAAAAAAGTTTTCCTTGTTTTGCTATTTTGTTTTTTTTTTCACCAATCACTTTAAATTGTAAAGCAGATTATGAATTAAGCCAGAGTTTTAGATAATAATTTGGAGCACTGTAGATGAGTAATTGAGATTCAATGTGTAATAAGTGTACAATGTTCGGAAAGCACAACTGACTTTGGCTTCTGAATTTCTTCACCATTGGGATTTCCCTTGAGTATATTTAGATCTGCAGTGGGATAATTGATAGATTTTAATTGCAATGATTAATCAGCAGTTCCATTATCATCATACCATACAACTACCAGAAAAGTAGATGGGGAACCAGAAGAGCCTTGGTCTCTTGTCAGCTCACAGTTCCTGTGGTACTTAATCACTTGAGATGATTGAAGATATGGAAAGCATCCTGAAGTATTCATTGCAACTTATTAATGAACTAACTATTTTTGTCAAGCTACACAAACTCAAACAAGCTGTTGGTTAATCGGAATCCTGGTTACAAAAGCTGCTGGCCCATCTACATGAGCAGGATGCGTTTCTGGTGTGTAAATATCTTTAAGTACTGTTGCTAAAAATTTATAAGAATAGATTTTTAAGCAAATTTCTTTTTTGATTTTGCTGCTCGTAAGAAAATGAAACAAGTTTTGTTTTATTCTTGTCAGTCCAGGTGTTACAGTGGTTTTGTGTATCTTTGTGGTACATTTGCCACCAAAAATGATAATTTTCCTCCAACTTTGCATTGAGTAAAGAATACTTGTGCCTTCCTTTTAATTCCAGCAGCCAAATTTCTGCCTTAGAATGCACAGGAGAGTAAGCTTTACTCTTCCACCCAGCTCAGTTCATGCCAGACCTCGAGATCTAGTTGATGCTTGAATAAGCCCTTGTCTTTTGCTGGAACTTTTCAAATTAGCTGAAAAATATGGTTAAACAGTTTCTGGATACATTTGGCCTAGTTCATTGGAGGCATTTTCCTTCCCTATTTCTTTGGGCATGTGGTGATGATGAGATTGGTACAAGTTTTGAAAAAAGAGTCCTCCATTTATTTCTGAAAAGTCTTCAAGTGGGCTAGAGGGACTCTTATTGATGTAATATGAAGTGCTATCTCCAACTCACCAATTCAAAAATGAACCTTGTTTTGTTTGGATTTTAAAATGGTCTCATTATTGGCCCAGAATGAGCTCCTGATTTTAAAGAAAATGTGTCAATGTACTTTGTAAATGTAAAATTGATAGAAAAACAGGGATCTGAATGCATTTATGAAGGGAAATAAACAGTCGACATTTCAGGTCAAGACCCTTCATCAGGACTGGAAAGGAAGAGGGCAGAAGCCAGAATAGGAAGGTGGGAGGAGGACCACAGGCTGGCAGGTGATAAGTGAGTCCAAGTGAGAGGGGGGAGGTAGGTGAGTGGGGGAGGATAGATGAAAGGGAGTGATGCAAGAAGCTGAGAGGTGATAGGTAGAAGAGGCAAAGGGCCAAAGGAGGAAGACCTGCTGAGTTCCTCCAGCATTTTGTGTGTGTTGCTCCAGATTCCAGCAGCTGCAGAATCTCTTGTGTATCTGAATACATTTGTCTTGCATTTCCATTAAGTACCAAGACTGAATACTTTGACCAGTTTTATCGTACTGTGAGGTACTCTTTTATGTTTGTTTGTAAAAGTTGAACTAAAGCTGATGATACAACTGGTTATTATTAGATTCCACTTAGGAGCTGCATGTTATCAGTGTTATTTAATGTCATTGTGACTTGCTGACATGATCTATTTTGCTTTTGTTTTCCCTAGGCCATCATCTGGGCCCAAATCTAAGGTAACCTGATGCTATGAAGCTCTGTAGGGATAAATTAGTAGGTGAGTAAATCATCTTCCATTGAAATATAAATAGACACTGGTCATGATTGTATGTTTCTGTCAATTGCTGTGATAAGCATAACAAACATCAGTGTGTGGACAAGAATGCTGTGCAAGTGTTGGAAGCTGTAACAACTCATCAAGGCTTTTATCTCTGGGACACGGAGCCCAATGTGACCAAGGTCTATTATGGCCCAAGCAGGCTGCTTTCAACTACACAACAAGCTGTGGCAAGAGATAAAAGGGATTATACGTTTTGCTATAAAGATTACTGTTCCATGTGGTAATTGGCATTCGACTCTTTCTAGCTCATCATCAGGTCCTGATACATTACGTAGTTTTGGCTACCTTACCACTTCACTTCAGTGAGCTGTAAAGTAACTTAAGAGAACACTCCTTGCTGCTTCATAGCAACCTTTTCATTTGTTGTTTGTGGTTTGTAGACTTCTTCAGTAAAGACTGTTGCCTTTGAAAATAAGGTGCTGCTGATGTTTTACCTATGTATATCCGAAGGGTTCGTGTGAAGCCTGCAGGTAGAATGCTTTATTGTTCAAATATATATCTATTCCTACCATGTAGAAGCATTAACCTACAAGTTTGATGGATTGTAGTGTTGTACCTGGGTAAGGCTAATAATGTTGCTTGATTGATCGCATAGGTCTGGTGATTTTATCATTATCAGTGCAGATAATGCTACTTTCGTGTCTATATTATCTAGCTATTGAAATAGTAAGTAGTTGAGTTGTAATGAATTGCATTTTTGGGGATTCCTCTGGCTCAGTGGCTTTTGCAATTATTGTTGTTTTTCAGATGTAATATTTTCTAACAGTCACATTTGATTGTTGAAGTTAACAAGAACATCACCAGTGCTACTTCTGCATCTGGGAGATTTTCCTCAATCCCATTGCTCAAAGATATTAAAATGCAATCAGGACTAATACTATTATGTTGGAATAGTTATTGCAGTACAGTCATCAAAGTCTAATATTGTTCAGAGATGAGATTTATGAAATGGGTGCATTAAGCATGATTTGTTTGAGCTAACAGAAGGAAAACTTTTTCTTGATCTCTGGCACTTGATAGAGATATGGGTTCAAATCCTACAAAGGTAGGTGGGAGATTTAAATTCAGTTAATCTGATAATATGAATTAAAAGAAAATGTGTTAGTGATTGTTACCACAGATTGTCTTTAACAATCTGTTTTACTGGTGCACTTCAGAGAAGGAGGCCTGCCTCCCTACCCAGTGTGGTCTACAGATGACTCCTGACCCACAACAATGTAGTTGACTTTTAACTACTCTCTGAAATGCCTCAGGAAACCAGCTAGTACAAGGGCAATTTGGGGATAGGCAATAAATGCCAGCCTTGCCAGTGATATCAACATCCTGTAAATGAATACAAATAAACGTGGACTCATCATTTCAGCCAAGTGTTATGCAAATATCAAAGTGGGAAGAGCTGAAAATTCAATTTGAATGAACTCCAGTCTAGGCTCTAAATAAGAGTTGTAAGCCTTCATAGAACATAGAACATTACAGCACAGTACAGGCCCTTTGGCCCATGATGTTGTGCTGACATTTATCTTGCTCTAAGATCTATCTAACCCTTCCCCCCTCCCCCATAGCAGTTCTTTGATCTGCCATTCCAAACTTAGCATGAAAGGCACTTGAGCACAGAATGATGGCCCCAATGTCTCTGACTGATTTTTCTGTAGCTCTGTTTCCTTTCGAATACATGTTGTACAGCATCATGTGCATTCTTAAAGTAATAGTCACATTAGGAAAAAAATTGTGTGAAAAGGTAGCCATTTCCCATTCATTAGTCTGCTGCCACACAAACTCAGAAAAGTTTGTCATATTTGAGGAACATCGTATTTAATATCTTTTTACTTCTAATAAATAAACAATCTGGTTAATTAAAGACATACTGTAGGAGTATGATGCATCATCAATGTCTTTGCACAATTAAAAGGACTGCATTCTCCCCAAAGGGTAGTTGTGCCCTTCCATAAATTTCATAATTTTTTTTGCAAATGTGGTTTATGACCAGCAATTTCTAAGGCATTTTCTACACACCTTGTTCTATGAAAGAAAGGATATGCAACCATAAAATACGATTAGTGCAAACTTTTCATATTGTCACTTAATGAAGGAACGAATTCTTGTTGGTAAAGAATGGCCGGAAACTTTAATGTGCTCATAGTACATGTAAGCTGTTCTTAAATCACTGAATGGGTTAACCGCAAGCACAAGGAATTGTTGGAGGAATATAGCTGGTATCATTAAGTATTTGAATGTGAGTGAATGAAGTTTCTTTGCCTAATAATGGCACTGGAGAGTGAGAACGAGTGGCCTGCTCCTTCATCACCTTGATGGCAGGCTTTAGGTGAAAATGTTCGGCTTGTACCTTCTTGACAATCAAGTAAGGCACAGAGACTTGAAACTTTGAAACAAAAGCAGAACATACATCAGAAGGGTCTTTGACCTGAACCGTCTTTCCACAGATGCTGAGTATTTGCAGCATTTTCTGTTTTTGTTTCAGATTTCCAGCATTTGCAGTTCTCTTGATTTTTCAAGACCCAGAATGTCTTGCCAGTTAATGCAGATTAAAGCCACATTCTTTGATTCCTTGTTAATGATCATGAAAGGTATTGATTACCAGAAGCACAGCCATTATGCAGTCTGAAATAATTTACCATTTCCTGTCATCATTCTTTTAATGGTTATTTATTCTCAAGCTGCATTTCTTTAGAGATGCGTAGCTTTATCCATCATATGCTCCTGCAAAGAGCCACTGGCCATGAACAGTACTTAACATTGTTAGAATATCTTGCATGGCAATTATCAGAATCATTCAGCTTTTTTTATTACTGATTCTTACTTCAGTCACTCTTTTTAATAAAGTTGCATTCTACCGAATAACCTTTTGAAAGTTTGCATGTTATTAAATGATTTAAAATCATACTCAAAACAATATTTGCCATACTTGCTGTATTTTGTCTTTGATAATAAGTCTGATTTCTAGTAGCAAAAATGATTTCATGCTGGGGATTTTGGATGCATAATGCATTTGTGAAATTCCTTTGTCCCATATTTTAAGAGGCCTTAAACTATTTAAAGTGGAGTTAATAATCACATAATTTAATGTTACTTGTTTTACTGAACTTCATCAAAAAAGTGACCAATTGAAGTCCAAACTAAATAATCTTGAAAATGTTACATTGCTTGAGAAACTTCAGCTTTGAATTTTTTTTTTCACTGGCTGATCTTTCAATTTATTTTGACCCCATGAAGAAGTCCGTTCACTAGTTTTCAGATGTTGTTGCTGAATTGAAGCCACATCTGCTCTCTCAGGTGGGTGTAAAAGCAGTCATGGATTCTTTTGGGGGAAAAAATAAACAGACGTGGGGGTATTATTTCCTGTGCCCTGGCCTCTTTTAATCCCTCAATGAAAATCACTAAAACAGATTATCAGGTTATTATCATACAGCTGTTTGGACAAGTTTGTTATGTGTAAATTGGCTGCTGATGAATTCCTTTCCAATGGTTACCACACTTTCGAAATACCTCATTTGAAGGCAAGTCTTTTGGAGGACTGAGACACAAAAAATTCTGCAGATGCTGGAATCTGGAGCAATATACAAAAATGGATGAAATTGGATGACTTTAGCCTGTGAAAAGCACTTCAAATATTTAAGTCTTTTAGAATGATTTCTTTATGTCCTGGTTTTTCTTTTAGCTTTTAGTCTCTCAACTACTTTTGTTTAAAACTTCGTTTAAAGCCTCCACATCCTACCTGTAATGTGGCAACCAGAACTGCATGCAATACTCCAAGTGTGATCTCACCAAAGTTTTATAGAGCTGCAACATAATTTCCTGACATTTGTACTCAATGTCCCGAGCGATCAAGGCAAGCATGCCATATGCATGCTTTACCACCCTATCTCCTTGTGTTTCCATTTTCAGGGAACTGTGGAGGCACCACAAGATCCCTCTGTACATCAATGCTCTGAAGGGTCCAACCATTTACTGTATAGTTCCCTCTTGCATTTGACCTTCCAAAGTGCAACACCTCAAACTTGTCCAGATTAAACTTCATCTGCTATTTCTCTACCCATTATTTCCAACTGATCTATATCCTCTGACAACTTTCCTCACTATCCACAACTCTGCCAATTTTTGTGTAGTCTGCAGACTTACTAATCAGCCCACCTACATTTTCATCCAATTATAAGATATCTTTATTAGTCACATGTACATCGAAACACACAGTGAAATGCATCTTTTACGTAGAGTGTTCTGGGGGCAGCCCACAGGTGTCGCCATTCTTCAGGCACCAACATAACATGGCCACAACTCCTAACCCATACATCTTTGGAATGTGGGAGGAAACCAGAGCACTTGGAGGAAACCCACTTAGACACAGGGAGAATGTACAAACTCCTTACAGACAGCAGTCGGAATTGAACCCAGGATGCTGATGCTGGTGCTGGTGCTGGTGCTAATCGCTACTCTACTGTACCTGTAAAGTATATATATGTTGCAAACAACAGAGGTTTCAGCACTGAGCCCTGTGGAACACCACTGTTCACAGGACCCCAGTCAGAATAATACCCCTCCACCTCTACCCTCTGTCTCCTATGGCCAAGCCAATTTTAAATCCAATCTGCCAAGTTACCGTGAACCCCATGAGCCTTAATCTTCTGGATCAGCCTACCACGAGGGACCTTGTCAAATGCCTTACTAAAGTCCATGTAGACAACATCCACTACCCTACCATCTTTGTCACCTCCTCAAAAAAACTCAGTCAGAATCTTAATGCATGATCTTCCCTGCACAAAGCCATGCTGATTATCTCACTGTGCTCTTATCTCGGGTAATAACCTTTTATGCAGCACCTCATCAAATGTGTTTTGGATTTCCAAAAGATTACACTTGCTGGTAGCCCTTTATTCGTCATGTTTGCTACATCCTCAAAGAAGTCTACCAGATTTATCAAACATGATTTCCCTTTTTATTTTAAACCATGTTGACTCTGCTTGATGGTCTTAACCGTTTCTAAATATTTTGCTAATACCTCCTTAATAATGGATTCTGACATTTTCCACTGCTTTTGCTATTTGAATGGAAACTTATTAATGGGAAGGCTTAGTTACTGGAAATCTTGAACCTCAAGTTGCTGTAGCTCTCAACTGGTTGTGATGGTGGTGGTTTTTCTTTGCTTGTGGTCTTGTCTGAGTGTGGAGTTTACTTCTGTGCACCAGAGCTGAAAATGTTAGGTTATTAGCTGAAATACAGCATCCTATTTATGTGAGTTACAGCATCCTATGTACTGTATGTGTTTCAGGTTCAATTGTGGCCACAGCATTTGGTAAAATGGAGCAATTTTGTCCCAACTAGTGTACCTGTCAAATCTGCCTCAGCCTCCTGCATGTGCCCAGTATATGCTGTGTTCTGTGAACTGGGATCTGTGAATAGGCACTTAGTAAGTTGTATCTCTACCTGAGAATTAAGCTCAATTTGAGCATGGCTTCCTAGTGGGATTTGGATAAATACCCTCAACGCTGAAAGGTAATGAGTAATATATTAATAAGAGAGTGAGAGGCAAATCTGGGCAACAACTGGTTGTGCATCATAGAGAATTGCAGTTGTACATTTATAGGCTGAATCCCTCATCGAACAAATTGTAATGGTGCAGATTGTGAAGCACTCCTTGCTGCAGTTTTAAATTTGGGCAGGAAAATTCCTTGTTGCTCATTGAGGAAAATCAGCATAGATATCTCCCCAGTGCCTATTGCAGGTAGTTTGTAACTGGAAGCCTACAGCCTATTGTTAGAACATAGGACATAGAACAGTACAGCGCAGGAACAGACCTTTCGGCCCACAATGTTGTGCCGAACCAATTACATTAGTAATAGAATGCCCAACTAAACTAATCCCTTCTGCTTACACGATGTCCATATCCTACCATTTTCCTCACATCCATGTGCCTATCTAAAAGCTTCTTGAACGCCCCTATCTAATTTGCATCCACCACCACCCCAGGCAGCGCATTCTGAGCACCCACCACTCTCTGTGGGGGAAAGAAAACATGACCCACACATCTCCTTTAAACTTTCCCCCTCTCACCTTAAATGCATGACCTCTGGTATTAGACATTTCAACCTTGGGGAAAATATACTGGCTGTCTATCTATGCCTCTCGTGATCTACAAACCTCTATCAGATCTCCCCTCAGCCTCTGTTGCTCCAGAGAAAACAACCCAAGTTTGTTCAAGTTATCCTCATAGCACATGACCTCTAATCCAGGCAGCATCTTGGTAAACCTCTTCTGCACCCTCTCCAAAGCCTCGATATCCTTCCTATAATGGGGTGACCAGAACTGAATGCAATACTCCAGATGTGGCCTAACTAAAGTTTTATAAAGCTGCAGCATAACTTCCGAACTCTTGAACTCAATGCCTCAATTAATGAAGGCAAGCATGCCATATGCCTTCTTTACCACCCTGTGTAGCCACTTTCAGGGAGCTATAAACTTGGACCCCAAGATCCCTCTGCTCATTAATAGTGTACTGTCTCTTTACATTTGATCTCTCAAGGTGCAACACTTCACATTTGGCTGGGTTGAACTCCATCTGCCATTTCTCTGCCCATACCTGCATCTGATCTATATATGACTGTATCCTTTGCCAGTCTTCTACACTATCCACAGTACCATCAATCTTCGTATCATCTGCAGATTTACTAGCCCAGCCTTGTACATTTTCATCCAGGTCATTTATATGCATCACAAACAGCAGAGGTCCCAGTATGGATCACTGAGGAATGCCACTAGTCAGAAACATCCAGCTAGAATAAGTCCCATTGACCACTACCCTCTGTCTTCTCCGGATAAGCCAATACTGAATCCAAATGGCCAATTCATCTTGGATCCCATGCATCTTAATCTTCTGGATGAGCCCCCCATGTGGACCTTGTCAAACGCCTTACTAACATCCATGTAGACAACATCCACGGCTCTACCTTCATCAATCACCCTCGTCACCTTGCCAAAAAACTCAATCAAGTTAGTAAGGCACGACTTGCCCCGCACAAAGCCATGCTGACTGGCCCTAATTAGGCTATAGTTTTCCAAATGCTTATAAATCCTATCCCTGAGTATCCTTTCCAGTAATTTCCCTTCCACTGACGTGAGACTCACTGGTCTATAGTTTCCAGGATTATCCCTGTTTCCTTTTTTGAATAATGGAACAACATTAGCTACTTGCCTATTCCTCCGGGACCTCGCCGGTGGCTAGAGAGGACATGAAGGTATTGGTCAAGACCCCAGCAATCTCACCTCTTGCCTTTCCCAATAACCTGGGGTATATCCCATCAGGCCCTGGGGACTTATCCATCTTAATGCTCTTTAAGAGACCTGACACTACCTCCTCCTTTATCTCAAAATGTTCTAGCATATTATCATGCTCCTATCCTCCACATCCTTCTCCTTGGTAAATACTGATGCAAAGTACTCATTAAGGACCTCACCCACCCCCTCCACTTCCAAGCACATGTTCCGTCCTTTATCCTATTGTTGTCCAGCAGTTTTGTGCTGGTAAGAGGTTTTTGTCTTTAGACACCTTTTTCCTCAGATGACCAAAGGCTTTACTGCCACATCCAAAGTGACATTGAATGTCCTTATCAATGACTACCTCTTTGAGAGGTAGCTCCTCAACATGTGGGAAGCAGTCCACATTTTCCAACATCTTATTGTGTTGTTGGGAGGTGCCTGGTTCAGATTGGTAGGTGACCTTTGTCTAAAGATGTTGAGTGTAAGGTCCATCTACTCATATGTTTCAGTGAACAAGTTGATGATGGCTTTCAGCTTGGCTGCAGTAGGGCTCTTACCAGCTACCAACCGAGGTTTGTGCTTGATGGTTTAGGGTGAAACGACGTGGAGAAGTTCAAGAACATCTCCAGACACATCTGCTTAACGTAGCTGGGGAAACAGTTACAATACCTGACCACCAAATTTAATGGGTCAATTTAAATAAGGCAAAATCTTGACAGAACTGAGATCCATCTCAAGCTTTTCATCTGTCCTTCCCTTTTGCAGAGTGAACTGTCAAGTGGCTGCACCTCTAAGTCAGAAGGTTTGTGCAGGAACAGCAGCCATCAGAAGAAAAATACCATTAACTTCAAAATATTTCCCAACAGCAAGCGAATTTAGTCCAACAATCATTGACAGTCATGCCTCAATGCCAACAAATATACCTCGCCTATCCCGGGGCCTGACGGAATATTCCCCAGGGTGCTCCTCGAGGTGAGGAAGGAGATTGCTGAACCGTTGGCTAGGATCTTTCAGTCCTCGTTGTCCACGGGAATGGTACCGGAGGATTGGAGGGTGGCAAATGTTGTCCCCTTATTCAAAAAAGGTAGTAGGGATAGTCCAGGGATTTACAAACCAGTGATCCTTACGTCTGTAGTGGGCAAGCTGTTGGAAAGGATTCTTAGAGATAGGATCTATGATCATTTAGAGAATCATGGACTGATTAGGGACAGCCAGCGTGGCTTTGTGAAGGGAAGGTCACGTCTCACAAGCCTGATAGGCTTCTTTGAGGAGGTGACCAGGCAGATTGACGAGGATAGTGCAGTAGATGTGGTCTACATGGATTTTAGTAAGGCGTTTGACAAGGTTCCACATGGTAGGCTTCTTCAGAAGGTCAGAGGGCATGGGATCCAGGGAGGCTTGGCTGTGTGGATTCAGAATTGGCTTTCCTGTAGAAAGCAGAGGGTTGTGGTGGAGGGAGTGGATTCAGATTGGAGGGCTGTGACTAGCGGTGTCCCACAAGGATCGGTTCTGGGACCTCTACTTTTCATAATATTTATTAATGACTTGGATGAGGGGGTAGAAGGGTGGGTTAGCAAGTTTGCAGATGACACAAAGGTCGGTGGTGTTGTGGATAGTGTGGAGGACTGTCGAAGATTGCAGAGGGATATTGATAGGATGCAGAGCTGGGCTGAGAAGTGTCAGATGGAGTTCAATCTGGAGAAGTGTGAGGTGGTACACTTTGGAAGGACAAACTCCAAAGCGGAGTACAAGGTTAATGGCAGGATTCTGGGTAGTGTGGAGGAGCAGGGGGATCTGTGGGTTCATATCCACAGATCACTGAAAGTTGCCTCACAGGTGGATAGGGTAGTTAAGAAAGCTTATGGGATGTTAGCTTTCATAAGTCGTGAGATCAAGTTTAAGAGCCGCGAGGTAATGATGCAACTCTACAAAATTCTGGTTAGACCACACTTGGAGTACTGTGTCCAGTTCTGGTCGCCTCATTATAGGAAGGATGTGGAAGCGTTGGAAAGGGTGCAGAGGAAATTTACCAGGATGCTGCCTGGTTTGGAGAGTATGGATTATGAGGAGAGACTAAGGGAGCTAGGGCTTTACTCTTTGGAGAGAAGAAGGATGAGGGGAGACAAGATAGAGGTATACAAAATATTAAGAGGAATAGCTAGAGCAGACAGCCAGTGCCTCTTTCCCAGGGCACCAATGCTCAATACAAGAGGGCATGGCTTTAAAGTAATGGGTGGGAAGTTCAAGGGAGATATCAGAGGGAGGTTTTTTACCCAGAGAGTGGTAGGTGCATGGAATGCGCTGCCTGGGGTAGTGGTGGAGGCAGGTACGTTGGTCAAGTTCAAGAGATTGTTAGATAAGCATATGGAGGAATTTAAAATAGAGGGATATGTGGGAGGAAGGGGTTAGATAGTCTTAGGCATGGTTTAAAGGTTGGCACAACATGGTGGGCCGAAGGGCCTGTATTGTGCTGTATGTTTCTATGGTTCTATGGTTTTTAATGAACAAATATGTTCCATCAACCAATAAATATATCCCAACAAAGAATTGTACCTTAACAACCAACAAGTGAACTCCAACTAACAAACATACTCCAACCTACAAATTTACTCCAACTAACAATGGTTCTCAAACCAACCAACAAGTATATTGTGTCAATCGCAAAATCTAGCCTGACAACTGACAAGCGTACTTCAACACCTGACATATACTGACCATATATTAATTATAACTCATTAACCAGCAAATATTTATACTTTATATTTGTACAAAGATATAAAAAATGGGATTCAGTAAGATCATAGCTAGTCCTCAAGGTCAGCTTCATTTTCCTACCCTATCTTTTTGATTACTTTGAGCCTCCAAAGCCTAGAAATTCGACTGAATTGACTTGAACTGAATTTTGGAAGCAGAGAACCACACACATCCTCCACTAGGTCTGCTCATTTGGTTGTCCTACTGCAAAAAATATATTAAATCTCAGTCATGTTTCTGCACAGTAACGGAGCAGCGAGCACTCTGGAGTAGAAGGATCCAAACATTCACAAATTTCTCCTTATCTCAGATCTAAATGGCGAACCTTTTTGCTGAGATTGTATCTGCCAGGGAAATGTCCCCTCAGCATTTGCCCTTTGAATTCCTCTCAGAAATTTATATTGCAATGAGAACAACTCTTATTCTTTTAAAGTCTCCAAATACCATTTTTTTTAAGTAGTTAGCATATTGGGCCAAAACACACTGAGCATGCAGTTTGGTTGAGATCCACCAGTGATGTCCTTGTTAGTGATGATCAAATAACTAGCTTTTTTCTGGTGAGATTGGTTGAGGTCCAAAGATTTATGGAATCTTTGGACCTCAACCAATCTCACCAGAAATTGGTGCTAAATGGGAGAGAACCAATAGTGTGACATCCCCGACTTGAGAGGGCATCAGAAAGGAGCTGAAGGTCCAGCATCTGTCAGTGCCTCTCCCCTCCCACTCCCTGCTGGTCTCTCCACTGAACTTGAGGGCAAAGCACAAATACACCGAGCTGAGGGGCTGGTTGAAATCTGTACCCAGCTCGTCAGCTCTCCATCAGAGATGGCTGGTATATGCAGCACAACCCCATTCATTCACCACTCACTGAACTTGAAAATCCAACACTTCATTGCATGTGCAGTGTTTTGAAAGATTTCTGGGCTGGTAATTGGTCAGGTAACTCCAAGTTCTTTTGTATTTCTTTCTTTGGTACACTAGAACATCCCTATTAGCCATCTCCCAACCAATTCAGTTGACTTGCAGAAGTTTTGACAGTTTCCTCATTTTGTGAATATCAGTAATCCATCTTGAAAATTCATCATTGTAAATCAGAACACTGGCACTAATATCGACCCTGCAGATATCAATCAAGAGATCATACTTTGGATGCCTTAGTACATACAGTACTTCTCTAATTTATTGCTTTGTTATCTAGTTTATTGCTTTGCTTTTCTGAAGAAATGATGGTCCTGCTTAGAAATGTTTTGATAGGTCTGATTCTCTTCGATATAAAAATCCTTCAAATCATATTGTGGAAAAATATTTGCCCAACGGAAAAAGTGAATGCAAATTTATGTACAAGCCTCTGAACTTGATGCAATATAAACAACTTGTAATGGTAAAATATTCAGAGCCTCAGATGACTGAAAAGAGCAGCATTTTAGCTGCTCAGTTGGAATGGCCTATTGCATTTCCACCCATCCCCTAGACATTTTTCTAGATGGAGCTGTGACGGGCACACAGCCTGCAGCCCTTCACATAACAAGTTTGCACCATTGTGTTGCATACAAGAAAATGGATGATCATAGTAGACATTGCTATTTTTAATAACACATCCACAATTTGCCTGCCAACATTTAGAATTAAAATATTTCTAATGTCACAAAAGTTGCATTTATTCTCTGATCAACTTGAATTGATGGCTCTCATAATGCATATTGCCCCATTCACATTATTAAAGGTGTTTTGCAGTCATCTGTTTATGATCCTCAAATTGATTCAGATCAAATTAGCTGTAATAAATTCCATTTGTTGTTCAGTCAAGTTAATTGCAATAAAAGGGAACTACAGGTTTTGTACTTTAAGCACTGACTCCCTAACACAAACCCTCCCCCTTCTTTGAGCAGATCTGTAATAACTATTCCTTCCTGGGGATTTTAATACATTTGCAATAAATGATTAATCCGATACCAGGAAGCTGTGCTCGTAATGAAATAAGTTAGCTCAAGAGAAGTTCCCCCTACTGGTTTGATGAATGAAGGAGCTATTTAATTAGAAATGGATTTTGAAGTGTATTGACATGCATTATGACGAGGTGTACTGTTAAGTATGCATACTACACTCTTATCAGCAATAAAATGTGTAGCGTTGATGTATTTGGCATTCTGAATCACCAGCCTTAAGTTATTGTTCTCTGATTAAAAATTCTCCGTCACTTTGTGTTGAGTACATAATTCTGTTTCTGGTCACAAACTATTTGGAAAGAATTAGTTAGCAATAGTTGACAGGTAGCATTACTTGGACATGTTGTAGATCAGTAAATACCTATTGGAGGTCCTCCCCAGGTTACGAACACCTGACATAATGAGCAGCCCGTACGTACGAACGACTGTTTGGGAGACCGGTGGGATGGATTTGCCGGCTGCTGCGGGGCTGCAGGTATCTTCTGCCATGTGGGAACTCACTTTGCAGCAATGTCAGTGTACCTAACAGAGAAATCCAAATGGTTGAGCTAAATTCCCTGGTGTAATGACACGCTGCCCTTGGTTGGCCTCTTGTTTTTATTTAAATATATTGCCAGGCGCATTTCCAACTTGCAAACTGTTCTCAGGAACGGTTATGAACAGTTCTCAGGGACAGAACCCTGTTGTAACCTGGGGAGGACCTGTATACAGAATCCTCTTGGGCCAACCATTTATAAAGATGCATTTTATTCTACCAGTTCATTTTTTGTTAGTACCAGTTGCTCTCTGATTGGTATCTCAGAAAGATGTTAGAGCTCAGACACTATCAGCAGGTTATTCAGTGCAGGAGTGTATTCAAGTTCAATCCTGACCACAAAAATCTACAACATCCGTTGAGGAAAGTAGCCTGACCAGTTGTTTTTTACCTCCTCCCTTTCCTTTCCAAAGTGGGCTGACAGTTGTTGCATTGTTCCACGCAAGAAACATTGATTCCTTCCAGCTCTTAGAACAACAGCTCAACAAACCATTTCACATCTGTGGATGAGTCATAGTGAGGCACTCTTCCAATTAACAGAAATTAACTTAAGAAATTTAACTTTAGAAATTTGGTCACTAAATGTTTTATTTTAATTTATTTTTTTGGAATGTGGGCGTTTGTTGATATTGCAAGCATTTACTGCCTATCCCTAATTGTCCTTGAGAATTGCCAATCTTGAACTTCTGCAGTCCTTCTGGTGAGAGTACTCCCAGAACACTGTGCAAGAGAGTTCCAGGATTTGGAGAAAGTGACAATGAAGGGCAAGTGATATATTTCTAACTCAGGGTGGCGCATGACTCAGAGGGGAACCTGGTGGTGCGGGTGTTTCCATGAGTGTACAGCCCTTGTCCTTCATGATGGTAGAAGCCATGGGTTTGGCAGGGGCTGTAGGAATATTCTAGCTGAATAACTGCAGGGAGTATCTCCAGAAGATGAGTTTGAAGGAATTCATTATGAGATGTACCACTGTAAGTTCTGAGGAAGAGTCCCAGACCCAAAACATTAACTGTCTTTCTTTCCAGAGATGCTGCCTGTCCTATTCAGTGTTACCAGCATTTTCTGTTTTAATATCTGATGTACAGTATATTGTAATAGGCCACACAAACAGAAAGTTGCTACATATGCTACCTCCTACTCATGGAGTGGTATTGTGCTGCTTTCAGTTTCTTCAGACCCAGGAGGGCAATGGAATAAGATCACAACAATTCCTGTCTTTGATCAATGCCCACGTTAGTTTCAATAGGCCTGAACTCTGATGTTAATAAGTCACCTGGGACATGGCTGAATGAGCTGTTCCTCCATAATCCTCAGTTTTCGAGCTAAACTCAGCAGGGTTTGAAAGCTATTTACAAGTCACTGATGAGTCTTAAAGCCTGCAACACCCTTCTATGAAACTAGTAAAGCTTTGTTAAGATGCAGAACTGCTTAGCTTGGCTTCCCAGCATAAGCAAGGTAATCTAAAATGAAATGTGCAGCAAAATGGCTTAGCAAATGTGTAAAAAGGGTTGCCATGGCTTGATCTGTCTTACAGACTTATTTATAGAGTAATGTCCACCTTTAATGTTCCCACATTTTAGCAGAACCAACTCTCTTCATTGGTATCCGGGTGTTGCATACAGCGAATGTTAATCACATTTATGGTTAAAGCTGTCTGTAATTGAGGTGGTTGAAGTGATTTAGTCTCTGCTGCTCAAGTTTCCCAGCACTCAAGCTGACAACTCTTTTCCATATCTACAAGTGACTAACACACTACATCAACCATTACTGACCTTATTTTGAGTTCTTTTCACTTTGCTATTGCAGATGAAAACAGTAAACTTTGATCCACACTGGAAAGCAGTGGAAATTCTTGTGCAAGAGAATTGTGATTCTCTCTAGGGACCTTCCTGTTTTGGGTCACGTACTAGTGTCAACTCATCATGTTTTTTGGAAAATTCTTCTATGATTTTACAGCAAGCTAACTTGTTTGAGAATATCTCTTCTGTGTAAGGTGGAACAATTGTAGATCCTGGAGCAATCAGTTATAATGAAAAACACTTTTTTCCTAGTGTATCAGTAGAACCTTTATTCCACTGGATCTTATGGAACTAAGGATGCCTTTGAGACATTAAGCATGTAACACATTGTACTTCTGACTATAAGCTTTTCGCAGTTGCTGTTGGAGAGGTCAAAATATATAGTACCTGTAGTACGGACAGAGTGCCACAATGTTGAGGCAAAGTAGCCAATATTTCTGAATAAATAGATGCCCCTGAGAATTTTTAAAAATGTATTGTTAATCCTGCTTGTGCACCTTTGTTATAGTTCGGATAGGGATAATTTGTGCTGGGACCGCAACGATAGGTGGCTGCTGGGAACTGTAGTTCTTGGCACACAGAGTGATATGACAGGGGGAGCAAAATAACCTGTTCCATTGTTCCTTTCACAGCCGTATTAACCCACTTTAACTGCATGACAGTTTTGCATTACGTCTGAACGTAATTGGAACATAATTGGGGGCAGGCACAGTAGTGTAGCAGTTAGCATAATGCTATTACAGTGCCAGAGACCCGGGTTCAACTCCCCCCGCTGTCTGTAAGGAGTTTGTACGTTCTTCCCGTGTCTGCATGGATTTCCTCCGGGTGCTCCGGTTACCTCCCACGTTCCAAAGGAAGCGTGGCGACACTTGCAGGCTGCCCCCAGAACACTACGCAAAAGATTCATTTCACTGTGGGTTTTGATGTACATGTGACTAATAAAGAAATCTTATCTTATCTTATCTACTCCAGTATTTGACTTCTGAAATGGCTGCAGCAAGAAACTGTGTTTATACCTCCTGGGTGGAGCCTTGTTAACCTGATGCTTTCTCAGAACTTCAGTTGATGTTGTTCTTGGTCTCGTCCCTTTACTTCATCTGTGCAGCATTCCAAATGCTTTCTTTGTGAATTTACTATTGTGAGAAAATGTATTCTCCAGATCCCTTTCAATGTGAAAATTGCCCAATGCCTTTATCAGTGTTAAATTAGAATTAGTGCAGAGTTGGGAACTAACACTGCTTGTACGTGAAGTTAGTCATTGCGGCATGTTTTGTTTTAGGAAGACCTCAGCTTCTACAGGCTCTTTAAAGTAATGTCGCCTGTGGTTGTTTCAAATCTTGATGCACTTTCAGTAGCGATAGATACAATAGGACAATCATGCTAAGGTTGGGTGCCAGTGTGCCATTGACTTGTAAATTCTAGTTTGTTTGCAACTTTTGTGTCAAATATAACTTGTCAGTTTATGGAAACAAAGCTAGCGGTTGTATATTGGCTACAAAGGCATGAAATTAAAAGCTCAGAGTTGATCTGCTAGTAATGTCGTGCTGGGTTCTCACAAACTGATTGTTGCATTCAGGTGCTCCCAGGTGAGTGAATCGCAGAATTGCACAGATCTGCTGTAAACCTGCGATATGTCACTAGATTCCACATGGAGAACAATTGTGCTGGGATTCCTCAACATGGCACTGGGGAAACCACCCTGTAGGATTCGAGTCTGCATTCATTCAAATGGAGATTTGTGGCTGTGAGATTAGGAGGAAAAAAGTAAATCCTCTTCTTATTTCTTAGTGTTTTAATGAGATTTTAATTTTTATTTTTGTTCCTTAAATGCAGCAGAATAGTGGAAATAGTGCTAGAGAGGAACTTGAAGTGGGAAGGGAACAATCCAGTCCATGTGGGAACCAGTGGCTTAGCCAAGATGAAGAAGGAGTTCTGCTGAAGGAAGCTGGGCAGCTGAGATCCAAATAAAAAAACAGAAGTACAAATGTACGAATCTCATGGTGACTAAATTAGAAACTGTAAGAGACAAAAAACATTGATGGAACTTTTACATCAGCGCCCTTGCAGTAATGCTAATATAGAGCGTAGTATAAATCAGGAAGGTTTTTAAAACTTCCAGTCACTAGAACACATCACCCTCTATTATTTTTAAAGCCTTGTCTATAGGCCTAGTTATTTGACTAAAGTGAAGTCCATTCCAATGGAGCAGCCTCATTCTTTCCCCAGCAGTAGTGCCAATAACCCATGAATCAAAACCCATTTCTCCCCACTAACCCTTGAGACACATTCAATTCTCTGAACTTGTGTCCCCTATACAATTCAGATAGCAAGTCAAGAGAAGGTAGATAGTGTTAGATCAAAGGAAAAAGCTTATAACAATGCCAGAAAAAAGTAGTAAGCCTGAGGATTGGGAGAATTTAGAATTCATCAAAGAAAGATCAAGGTATTGATAAGTAAAGGGAAAACAGAATAGTACAAATGCAAAATTGAAGGCTCTTTATCTGAATGCATGTAACAAGGTAAGTGAATTAATGGCACAAATAGAAGTACAGCTTATTAGCTATTAGAGAGATGTGGCTGCTAAATGACCAAATTTAGGAATTAAATATTTGAGGATAATTTTAGAAGATAGCCAAAATGGAAACAGAGAGGGTAATGCTGAATTTAAGGAATAGAATAAAGGCAGGAGAGAGGAAGAATCTTAGTTCAGAAAATCGAGAAGTAGGATCATGTTGGCTAAGAAACAGCAAGGGTGAGAAAACGTTGTTGGGAATTGTATCTAGCAGCTGCATCCTCACTCCCACTACCCCTCCCACCAAACAGTATTGGTAAAATACAGCATTGCATAATTAAGGAAATTAGAGATGCATGTTACTAGGGTAGTACAATTATCTTGGAGAGTTTTAATCTACAATTAGACTGATCAGTGAAAATTGGCAGTATTAACGTCAGGGAGGAGCTTATGGAATGTGTAAGAGATGGTTTTCTAGATCAATCTGTTAATGAACCAACAGGCGAACAGGCTCTTGTGACCTTGTGTGCTATTGAATTTGCACATTCTCCCTGTGACCACTTGGGTTTCCTCTGGCTGCTTTGGTTTCCTCCCATGTCCCAAATATGTGCAGGTTGGTAGGTTAATTGGCTGCTGTGAATTGTCCCTAACGTATAGGGGAATGGTAAAATATGGGGGGTGTTGATGGGATGTAGAGAGAATAAAATGGAGTATTGGATGCTTATTGGATGCTTAAATGTTGATGGGATGTAGAGAGAATAAAATGGAGTATTGGATGCTTAATGGTTGGCATGGACTGAGTGGGTCGAAGGGCCTGAATCTGTGCTGTTTGAGTCTATGACTCTATACATCTGAGTAAAGCAAAGGTACCAGGCGTAAGGTGGTTATGTAAACTGAGAAGCTATATTAAAATGTATGAGAGTAAACCAGTGATGTCTAATATTTAAGGGAAGTAATATGCAGTATATATCCCTTTTAAGGCAAAACCACCAACAAAAAATCTGTTATCTAGCAAAGTTAAAGAATATTATTAAATTAAAGGAAAAAATCATAAGGAGTGTTGCAAAAATAAAAACAGTAAACTTGAGGACTGAGAAGATTTCAGAGTTCAGCAAAGGAAGACCAGGACATTGATATGCAAAGAGAGTTGAATACAAGATTAGAATCAAGGAATGGATGATTATGGAGAACTGGTGCAGAGAAGAAGTTGAGACCAGCACAGGTAAACCGTGATCATATTGAATGACAGGGCAGGTTTGAGGGCCCTGGTGGCCTACTCCTGCTCCTATTCTCTTGTGTTCATGAGGTTAGACCCGGGAGAAATATGAACACATGGCAAAAGCTTCTTAGGTTAGTCAAAAGCAAAATGTTAGCTAAAGTTAACATGGGTTGCTCACAGACCAAGACAGGAAAATTTATATTCAGGAAGAAGAAACTGGTAGAGGAATTAAACAAATATTTGGCATCAGTCTTCATGGAAGAAGCGGGAAACATACCAGGGTAGTGGAGGACTAATATGCATCTCCAGTCAGAATAACAGTGCTGCACCACAACCCTCTGTCTTCTATGGCCAGACCAGATTTGAATCCAATCTGCCAAGTCACCTGGGATTACATGTGCCTTACTCTTCTGTTTCAGCCTACCATGATGCACTTTGTCAAATGCTTTACTAACGTCCATGTAGGCAACATCCACTGCCCCACCCTTATCAATTATCTTTGTCACCTCCTCAAAAAAACTCAACCAAGTTTATAAGATGCGATCTCCCCCGCACAAAGCCATGCTGACTATCCATAATAAGTCCATGCTTTTCCAGATGTGAGTAAATTCTATCTCTAAGAATCTTCTCCAGTAATTTCCCTGCCATTGAGCTCACTGGCCTATAATTTCCTGGTTTGCCCCTATTGCCCTTCTTAAACAAAGGAACAACACTGGCTATTCTCCAGTCCTCTGTGACCTTGCCTGTGGCTAAAGAGGATATAAAGATGTCTGTCAAATCTGTTAAAATTTTTTGAGGTTGCAGCTACCAGAATTGATAAGGATGATCCAGTTGATGCAGTGTGCTTTGACTTCAGTCCTGATGAAGGGTATCGACCCGAAACAGCAACAATTCCTTCCCTCCCACAGATGCTGCTCGACCAACTGAGTTCCTCCAGCAGATTATTTAATGCTCCAAATTCCAGCATCTGCAGTCTCTTGTGTCTCTACTTTTAGCTAATATTCAGGTTCAACAAACAGTTAGGAAATGTATGTGAATATATTTGAGTACCAATGTAGAGATATCTTGCTCCAATTATGAAGGGCTCTCCTGAGACCCGATCTGGAATATTATCTTCAGATCTAGTCTCCCTATGTGAAATTGAGGCAGGGCAGCAATGATTCACCAACTGATTCCTGGAATGACGGGCTTGATGCATGAGGTGAGATTAAGCAGATTGACCCTCTAAGTCCCTTGACTTTAGAAAAATGAGAGGTGATCTAGTTTAAACATGCACAGTTCTTAAGGGGCTGAACATGGAAGATGTGGAGAAGATGTTTCCACTAGCAGGTTTGCTTAGAGTCAAGGGTCATAGTCTCCAACAAGGGTCTGGCCATTAAGCACAGAAGAAATGTCTTCACTCAGAGGATAATGAATTTGCTTCATTCACAACCCAAGAGGACTATGGAGGATCAGCCATTGAGTACATTCAAGACAGAGATTAACATTTTGTGGGGTTTGAACATGCAATCAGGGAGAACACTGAGCAACATGGTCAGTGAAGAGGAGGGCATTGACTTGAAAAGAACACCAAGCAAAGTGGGCCCACCTGGCAAAAGACTGATAGGTCAGACATGTCAGCAGCCAACATAAACAGGCTAGACCCATTCATCTAATGCAGAAGCAGTCCTCAACCCTCCAGTAAACGTCTACTCCTGTATTAGTGGCCCTATGTGCATGAGGCCTGGAATGGATAACACACCCAAAATGCTGGAGGAACTCAGCAGGTCTTTACGCAGCATCTATGGAGAGAAATAAATAGTCGACATTTCGCGTCAAGACCTGATGAAGGGTCTCAACCCAGAGTGTCGACTGTTTACTTCCCTCCATAGATGCTGCCTGACCTGCTGAGTTTCTCCAGCATTTTGTGTGCGTTGCTCCAGATTCCAGCATCTGCAGAATCTCTTGTGTCGATGGAATGCATAAATTGTGTCAAAGCTCACACAGCAGGATATTTGATACCATTGCACATGCTCAGTGGTCTCTGCACTTATAGTGTCATATAGCATGGACATAGGGCCTTTGGTCCACTGAGCCTGCCAATTATCAAGCTGATTTATGATAATCCCATTTTATTTTCTCCAGGTTCTCATCAACTCCACCCAGATTCTTTACCATACCTACATACCAGGAGCAATTTACAGTGGCTGATTAGCTGACCAACCCGCACATCAGATTTGGCGAAAGTGCAATAGAAGGATATCAGATTGGAAACTAACCTTTCTTCTCTTAATTACCTGGATCACAGATTTAGAGGAGACATGAATGAAGCCTTAAAAAGTGATTAGATTTGATCTGATGGGATAGATTATTTGAGATGAATAAAGATGATTGGATTAGAGGCCATGAATATAAGATCTTGTGCTAAATTAGCCTCTCAAACTATTACTGTTTTGAAGGGATTCAACACCTCTGGATTAAACCATCCAAGCAAATAGGTGGCTAGTGTTCACTGCAATATTTGATAAAAGAACTTGGCATGTTCATGAATGAACAGGATGCTTCTGGTTATACAACCTAAGTATCTCACTGTCTGTGATGTTGTAGTAATGGATTGTTGATGTCTTCTGGAGGGAGCCTTGTTGTTGGACTTGCATTCGAGAAATCGAAAGAAACTCGAGTATTTTCTCTGCTGGCCATGAAGCATTTCTTTGCTCTCCGAGAGGATTATGTAGTTAAGTGAATGGGACATTGATTCATTTAACAGCTGATCTTGATGGGTATTGAAAATCTCCTTTTTTTGGTGTGTGTGTGTGCGTGTTATGTCATTCTCACAGTAAAGCTAAGCTATTAATCAAAAACTGACAGAAAAGTTTGTAACTTTAATAAGTAGGTATGCTTTATTTGGAACTGTGATGTAAAAGAAGTTCCCAAAAGACAACCAATAATCTTCCTCGCTCTGACAATTCTTCCTCTTTGGTAGCTTTTACCCATCAAGGGTCAGTTTCAGTGATCATCTGAATTGCAGACATTTCCCTTGCTTTGTTGCAAATTCATATCAATTTTCAGTTTCTCCGTATCCAGTCATAGAAGTAGTCCTCAACGGTGGGAACAGAGGAGGAGGAAGAAAAATTACTGAAGTCAATGCAAATTGAGGAGAAGGAATTAGATTTTAAAGAAAAGCACGTTTAAGAAATTTAAACCAAAGTGCCTATTGCAGCCGAACTAGCAGGCAGTGCACCCTTTCAGCATTGATATACAGCCATCCCAGAGTCTGGGTGTGGAATGGCCATCATCTACCAACCAGATTGCATCTTTCTGTTGGTTGTGCGGGTGATGGGGGATATTTGGACAGATCAGCAGTGTTTGATGATAGGGAAGAGGTTCAGGAGACCTGATGAAGGGTCTCAACCCAGAGTGTCAACTGTTTATTTCCCTCCATAGATGCTGTCTGACCTGCTCAGTTAGATAGTAATGGAGGCTTTTGGGAGATGGGCAATGCTGATGGTGGGGAATGGTTTGAGAGCCGGGCAGTGTTTGATGGTAGTGGAGATGTCCAGGCAATAGTCAGTGGGATGGGTTTTGGGCGATAGGCAATATTTCATGATGTGGGTGGGGTTCGGGAAATAGGTTCTGGAGATAAGCAATGTTTGGCGGTAGAGGTGTAGGTCATTGATCGATGCTGGAAATCTGAAATTAAACAGAAAATGCTGGGAATCCTCAGCAGGTCAGGCAGCATCAACATTTCAGATTGATGACCTTTATTCCTTAATGATAGTGAGTGTTGGGCTTGCGTAACTGGCATTGTTTGATTATGAGAGTGGGAAAATCGGTGGGTGCAGGAAGGTGCCAGACCATGAGATCACAGGCTTGGAAATACCATTTAAGGATGTGCGCTGTGTAGATCAAAAGTCATGTTCAGGGACATGGGGGGGGGGGGGGGGGTGGTTTGGGGGTCTGAACAGTGGCCCAAGAGTAAAGGTAAGTTACTGATCTATGTGGCCCCTGTGTTCATCCAATGCTGTGCTGGTTTGTCGATGTTGCCCTAGAATTGCAAATAATTATTGCTACCTGGGCACCATGTTCCAAGAACTCTGACTCCAAAATGATCACTGTACATAGATTGACACTATCTAGTCTGTCCTTGATGTGGAAATTATATCAGGTCCACAAAAGTAACTTGCTCCTTGAAGAATTGTGAAGCCACCCATAAATAACAAGACTCTGGGGAAAAAACAAAATTCATCTTCAATTGTGTAATAAAGAACAATGTTACATAATTGTTTTTCTAGGCAATTGTGTTTGCTCTACCAAGGCAAAGATGCAGCATCTATTTGTTATGCTCAACAAAATTAATTTCTTCAGTGCTCCAATGTGAAATATGAATTTGCTAATATATTCTTTTAAGGTTAGTAACCCAAGGGAAACTGATTACCTGGCTGATAATGGTCTGTAAGTCTGTCCAATCTGTAAATAAAATTTTAAATTATATGGTAAAGGAATGAAATGGAAAATTATCTAAATAATAATTGGAACATCTATGAATAATTAGAGTAAAAGCTGTAATATGATTAAAATATTTAATAAAATAATATCTTTTTTAAAAGATTAAAAATTTAGTTGAAGGAATGACAATCCATATAATTTTCTTTCCTGGGTATCAATTATTTTAATAACACAGTGACTACATGACCTTTCTCTTTGGTGGTGGGGGGTGGTGGGAAGATTGGGGTGGGGTGCAGGCAAAGATGAGGCATCAGTGGCAGACCAACAAACCTCCTTGCTGATCTCTCTTAAAAACTGCCCAATTGGTTCTTGCAATCTTGATGGCATCATCGTTAACTTTCCAAAACATTGATTGTTGACTGGCATCAGTTGAAGGCAATCTCCTCTGTCAAGCAGCAGAGATCACACTGCTAAGCAGCCAATCCCATTAAAGAACACGATAGACTGCGTAGCAAGGAGAAAAAAGCCAAATTCTGATAAATTCTAAACATTTTACAGAGCGCTAAATAAACATGCAGAGATAATTAAACCAAAATATGAAATAACATAAATAAAAACTTTAATAAAATAAAAGATTTTAAATTCCACTATATTTTGATGTAGGAGGAAATCACAATCCACATATATAAAGTATTGTTTTTAGGACCAAAATGTTTGCTAAGCTGGTACAATGGATTAAAACTCCATTAAAAATTCAATCAAACATCAAGAAACAAACCATAACACTTTCATTGTATTTTACAATAAGATTAGTTCACAAATATCTCAAATTTAACTTGTAATGACTGGTTTCATTGGAAGAGACTGCAAGCAGTACAGCCAGAGAGGAGGACTAAGTCTCTGACAGCAACATTTTGATGTTAGATATAGGTGGTCCGAAACCCAAAGGTTGTTGTCTGAACTGTGATGCACTGATAGTGAGTAGTTTTGCACCAACACTACTGCAAAATTTAGGCCAATATCTTTGTGCTTCCACCTTCAGACTCTATAACCCAATGATGACATCTTAGAAAATAATTTTAAACACTTGAAAACAGCACCTCTTTTAACATCTGAACATATTTTTTTAACTCAGTACTTCAGACAAGATGCGTTGGGATTTTTGCAGGATCACAGGAGGATACCTTGTGTTGCAAAACAGTTGCTGCTGAACATGATCACATGGTTTATTATTACCGTGAAACCCTATCAAAATTCTGCAGAGAATGTCATTGTCCAGGGCCGGAAGATTTCTTTCAAATTATTCACATGGAAAGTTAAAATAGCCATGCCTTGCAGTTACAATGCGCACAGCTTAAAATGTATGTTCCTTTAAATTTATTTACAAAGCATCTGCTCTGTTGGGTTATTTTCTTGAGATTTAAAATTCCGGGTCTTGATAATGGAACATTCTTTAATTTTGGACAACCAGTGCTGGATTAAGAATCCCCAAGACGGCTTGATGTTCCAAGAAGAATCAAACCTCCTCCACTCTGCCTTACTGCAACTTCAGAAAATAGCTTCCACTACAGATATGACATTTCTTACTTCAGAGGTCAGATCTGAACTGCTTTAACAGAGAAATTCAAACCAATGGCATTTGTTTTGCCCACTCCAGTTCTAAAATGCTATTACACAAATGATGTGAAAGCAATATGGGAAAATAATCAACCCATTCCTAATCTTGATCTATATTTAAATAAAGTAGCTGAGATATTCAATTTTAGTCTTGTTGGTCTTTAGGGTTTCCCAGGAGACCATCTGTTCTTGATCCAGATATTAATCTAATTTCTAATTATTCTTTCACTCAGCACAAATGGGCAATGTGACTCAAACCCTGTAACGTTAAAATACGCTGTATATTTATGGCTGTAGAGAAGTTGAGGATCTGTCGGTGGCATTCATGATCTGCACCATAGGTTCAACTGATAGAAGGTAATTAGTTGAATATCAAATAGCAGAAGATCCCTAGGAACAAATAGTGACTCAGATTTTCCTGAGTGAAGGTCTTTGCCTGCACTGATCTCCCACGTTATCCATTCCCCTGATTCTCATGGGCCCAGATGATCCAAGTAGAAACTAGACTCTCAATTGATGTATACGCTCAGTTAATTCTCTCCCTTGACTCATTTGTTCCAAAGAAAACAATGGTTAAAAGGAGCTCATTTTCATTGTGCAGTCAATGAAGTCACCAGTTTACTAATTCAGTCAGTTAGCTATCTTGAATATTCCTTTGTTTACCCTTCTGTTGCAGGGTTGAATTAAGATGGCTGGCACATCAAAATGCACATCCTTTGGCATTCATCATCAACTAACGTATAATTACAATCACAATCCAGAGCTGTTCCTTTTGTCTTAATACTACAGATCCTTTCACTTTGTCACACACACAAGTATATATTGTAACTGGATGAGGACAAGCAAAACTGTATTTTACCAATATTGATGGAGTCAAAAGGAATGTCATGCTGAATGTAATACTGAAGGATGCTGCATTATCACAGGTGCTGCTTCTAAGCTCGAAGGGTTTCTCAACTGTAGATGAAATACCCCATAGTTTTATTTCAATCTGTTTAGGGCTGTTTTCCTCATACATGCCAACAAAAATTATGACGTCACACCACTTTTGATGGGCCTTACTGTGCAAATTGGCTGATACATTTCCCCACATTATAACAATGTCCACACTTAGAAGTACTTCATTGCCTTCTGAGATTTCGAATGTAACTATATAAACTCAACTACTTTTTTTCTCTCTTTCTTTTCTCCTTTTCCACCTCTCCCTCTACCCACCTATCAATTGATCTGGATATCTATTCCTGCCTGTCTTTCTTTCTAAATATCTATCTTATTACTATCTGCTTGAATGTCTATCTTTTCAAAACTTTTACCACAAAGAACAGCTGCTAGTGTGGTGAGTGGAACAAGAGTCACTAATATAACTTAATTAGTGTAATTTTACCATTATTCGAAGAGCTCTGCTTATCAGCTTTTCTGTTACTAAACTGAAAAGTATATGTATTAATTTCTTTTACAAGATGTTGTAACATTGTTTAAGATGGTGCATAAATGAACCTAATGTGTACATCTGAATGAGAGTTTACCTGAGAAAATAAAGCTGCCTAATTGTTATGTTCCTGTAAAAGCCGACTGCTGCAGCTCCAAATTGTTTAGATTCGCAAAGCCATCATCTTTCCTCCCTTTAATTATCTGGGGATGCCTGGAGAATTTAGCAAATCTATACTGCGGTTGTATTAAGTTTGTTGTGTCCTTCCACAGCTTCCAATGGAGCGACTGCATTTTCAAAAATTGCATTCTTTTCTCATCCGTCTGTAATCTTAAGGGCTTCTGCAAAAATGACATTGTGATCTGCCTTTGCACTAGATTTCATCACTTGTCTTGCTCCATTGGTTCCCCTTTCCGATAAACGCAAGGAAACGGGAATGTGATTTGTTCTCCCAAACGCATGACCATTAAAGACAGTTTACACATCAGGAAAGTTCAATATCTATTGTCAATATCAATGTCAACTAATCTCAGTGTGGATAGTAACAGCCTCAGCATTTTAAATGCCAAAAGACTCTTGCTCCTGATCACAATTCAGCAATGTATTTCTGAAGAGTCCAGATGAAGGGTCTCGACCTGAAACGTCGACTGTCTACTTCCCTCCATAGAACCTCCCTGACCCGCTGAGTTCCTCCAGTGCCGTTGCACATTGCTCCTGATTTCCAGCATGTGCAGTCTTTTGTGTTTCTATTTCTGAACAGTAATGAATTAATAGATGTATGCACCCAGATACAAATGGTTGTGCACATGATCACACTCACATTTTAGTTTGCACTCTGAGAGTCTGTCATCCATGAGCTCCAGTTTGCATTGGAAATTTAGTTCCTTTCAATGGATTTGGAGTCTGCTGTAACGTTTAGGGAGTCTGATTTATAAAACTCAGTGCTACATTCCAACGGAAATTTTGACTATGAAATTGCAGCAACAGAAGACACTAAATGGTTATGTGTACTGAATGAGTAGAAGATTGGGCTTTTCTACATTTGGCCCCACATTTACATTCAACATTCAACTGGAATAAGGGGTTAAAAACCAGTAACTTTTGATCTAATCTTTAGTCATGTGCTCCGTCTTCTTTCCACAGCCATACTTTGCTGGTGATCCACATGTACAGAACTCGGTCAGTTAGCTTTCTTGAATATTGCTTTGTTTACCCTTCCACTGCAGGGTTGCAGAGATAATGACTGAGAAGAAAACGTGCTTCTAAAAGACAAAGGTCAAAGCCTTCCCTCGGTGAAATTTATCCATTGTGTAAATTGTATGAGATGTAAATGTGGGTTAATTGGGTGTCTCTTGGGGTTCAAAGGTTTCAGGAACTCAGCTAAAACCTTTAAGTTAATGTCAGCAGACTTGGGCCCAGCCTTGGGCACTGATCTTTGTTCTTCCCCAACCTACTCTCCTCCATTCCCTCTCTCCCCCACTCATCACTTTCAGCCCCATCCTCTACCTACATGGTTTAGACCACCAGCCTCAATCCCACCCCAATCACTATTTCACCCTTGTCAAGTATTCCAGATTGCCCATATTTCATTCAGATTTTTAAAAATGCTTTGTAGTCTTACAACATTAAGACGGAAAACCTGTTATAAAAAGTCAGACAGATGTTTTAAGATGGATACGTACACATATGACTCTGAGAAGGTCTGGCACAAAGTAGCACATGTGAGGGTTGATGCCAGGGAATGGGTGCTCATAGTAAGGGATGGAACAGCAGCAGGGAGCAGGAAATGAAATGAAACAACAATGGGACGTTGGAAGGGTGACTAGCCTGCTGTTGTATCATCCCATGGTCAAGGATGTTGACAGATTATCCTCCCGGACCAGAATGATGTAGAACTAACCACCCACTAGACCAAAGTTGAGCTGAAAAGTGTCAAATGGCATTTAATCAGGAAACATTTGAGGTAATGCAATGAAACATTGGAGAAAATATGGAGGAACAGAATGACCACAGAGTCTTAGAGGTAGTCCGACAGGTTGATAAGGCAGTTAGAAAAGGATTCTTTTCTTTATTAGCTGAGACACAGAGATGAAAGCAGCAAGGTTATAGGACGTAGAACACTACAGCACAGTACAGGCCCTTCGGCACACAATGTTGTGCTGACATTTTAACCTGCTCTAAGATGCCCACATTCCCCTCCATTTCTCTATCATTCATGTGGCTATCTAAGAGTCTCTTAAATGTCCCTAATGTATCTGCCCCCACAACCATTGCCGACAGTGCATTCCATGCACCCACCACTCTCTGTGTAAAAAAAACTTATATCTGACATCCCCCTTATACCTTCCTCCAATCACCTTAAAATT
This sequence comes from Pristis pectinata, assembly GCF_009764475.1. Taxonomy (NCBI): domain Eukaryota; kingdom Metazoa; phylum Chordata; class Chondrichthyes; order Rhinopristiformes; family Pristidae; genus Pristis; species Pristis pectinata. The sequence goes on from NC_067432.1 coordinate 15,906,665, forward strand.
ATGCCTCCTCGTGTTAGCCATAAAGAGTCCCTTTCATCAACCCCCACATGTACTACTTTGCGCCAGACCTTGTCAGAGTAATATGTATACATATCCGTCTTAAAACAATCGTCTGACTTTTTATAAAAGATGTTAGAATTTTACAGGGCTTGTTAGGTCAGAGCCTGAGTACTGTGTGCATTTCTGGACATCACACTGCAGAAAATATGTAATTGCTCTGGAGAGACTCCAGAGGACATTTATGAAGATGTTGCCAGGGCTGGAAATTTTTTTTGCTGTGAGGAAAGATTAGATAGCTGAGATTGTGTTCTTTGCAACAAAGGAGATGAAGGGTAGTCTTAATTGAGGTGTATAATATTATAAGATTTTGCTTAGCAAAGGGGTCAAAAAACAGGCCAAATAGATTTAAAGCACTTGGCAGAAGAGTTAGAAGGGAGATGAGGAGAAGATTTTTTACTCAGATGGTGTTAGAGATCTGGACCTCATTGGCTGAAAGTGTGATGGACGCAGAAGTCCTTGTCACATGTTGGATGTGCATTGGAGACCTTCAGAGCTGCAGACCCAGTGCTGCTCTCACCCCGATGGAGGCTTCTCACCGCTCAGCATTCCTGGTGCAACAGAAAACTCTATGGAGCCTGGATTACTGATAGAGGAGGCCTCCCACCAAAGCACAGATGGGGTGAGGAAGCTCCCAGTGATGGCATGGGGGGAGGGTTGGTGAGGGACCATCATTGCCAGCAAGCGGCCAGTTGAAAGGAGGAGTGCTTGTGAATCTCTCTTGGGTTTTGGTGATCTGACCAACTTCTACCTGGAAAAAATTGGAAGTACCAGAAATTATAAAGATAAAAAAGATATCTTTATTCATCACATGTACATCGAAACACACAATGAAATGCATCTTTGCATAGAGTGTTCTGGGGGCAGCCTGCAATTGTTGCCACGATTCAGGAGCCAACATAGCATGCCCACAACTTCCTAACCTGTAACTGCCTGTAATGGCTCAGATGGTCTCGCCTGTCATGTGATTGTGATACTAAGCTTCGTGCCCTGTTTATGAACAGTGTGTATTTCCCTTTTAAGAATTTTGTACATGTTGCAGCACGTGCAGGAGCAAGGCAGTAAAGAAGTGGCTGTGATACCGCTATTTACTGCTCAGCAATATACATGTTTAATCACTAATATAGGAGTTAAATAGCAATGGTTTTCAAAATCTTTGCTGCAATAGTTTACACACAGAAAGCATGTTTAACACAGCAGGGTCATAAGTTAATGTTGGACAACTACACAATTATACCCAAGGGTGTTGGTGGCAAGTTGAGTATAGATGCTTTTATTTTATAGCGTAAAGCACTGAGCAAAGCAACGTAGATGGAATCTTGGAGCATGCTGAATTTGCTTTTTCAGCCATTGAACAGCCGTCCAAGGCCTCCTGGGCTTGTAAACATTGAACTATTTTTCTAGTGTAGATAAGACTATTTATCTTGCGTCCATAAGGCTGCAAGTTGCAGTGTGGAACAGCATGAGTAACAGGCGGAACTTAAATGTATTTGTGATTTCTAATTCTTCTAGGGTGAAGTAACAGCCCTCCGTACAAATGCCTATTTTAAAACAAGCAGGGTTAGCTGTCTCTTTAAATCATTTCTTGTATGAAAGGGGCCTCTCCTTTCCTTGGGTGGTCACTGGCCTTTAGCCAAGGAGGAGGGTTCTGGGAACGTTTGGAGTTTTTCCTGTTCAACAGATTGGAAGTATTGGCAAAGAAACCAAGGGGAGCCAATGAGTTTTTGTTTTTTGAACACTGAGTTATTCTGGTCTGGAATGTGCTGCATGAAAGGGTGAAGGAAGCAGATTTAGTAATAACTACCATCAGGGAATTGGGGGGATTTGCAGGGTTGTAGGGAAAGTGCAAAAATATGCCACTGATTGGATGGAATTAGATTGCATAGAATTGCATATTTCCACAATATCCACAATAACAACCATTTTGCAATACTCTGAAAATGTAATTAAACACCTCCTAGCATGAGGTGAGCCTGCAACTCAAGCAATATCATTCCCTGTGCAGGAGAAGTTAGTCCATGTTATCCCAGGAGCACCGTTGGTGCTCTGCCATAGCAACTGTGCTAGCTTAGGACCCGTGGACGTCATTCAGGCTGAGACCCACATATGGGATCTATGGGCATCGTACCTGCGTCTCGTCCCGAAACGTCGACTGTTTATTTCCCTCCATAGATGCTGCCTGACCTGCTGAGTTCCTCCAGCACTTTTAGTGAATTGTTCCAGATTCCAGCACCTGCAGAATTTCTTCTGTCTCCATACTTCTTCCCCTCCCATGATATCGGAAACGCCGCTCCTCTCACTGCCATCAATCACCTGATTGCCGCATGGCCCTGATAGTCCAACCCTGTGACGCACCAATGGCCCCGATTCACATCAAGCTCCACGTCACCAGCCCTGGTCGCCTGACTGTGAAGGCCCCAATCTCCACTATTAGCCTCACCCTGACCCCAAAGGATGCAATGTGGGTTCAGTGGTACCACTGAGTTTTGCCGTGGTGAGCCCTCAACTAAAATATGCATCGGCACACCACCCAACACCATGGCCCTGATGTTGGTGTTTCGTAACAGTGAAGTGCAATTTCTAGCTCTTTGACACAGTTCGGACAAACACAAAGGGCTGAATAGCCTTCTCAGCTATCAGATTCTTTAATACTGAGAGGCCATTGCCACCAAATCCAAATGCAAACACAACAGAGGGTCCACCGTGGCTTTGGCTTATCAAGCACTTTAAATCTATAATAAGAATGGGGACGATAGTAATAACAGTGTCAATTACTTTTAGATTAAGAAATGCACATACATCTTTGAGCTTGACTTATTTTAACTGATGGGAATTAAATGAACTGAAGTGTGAAGCTGTTTAAAGGGTTGGATTGTCATTTTGGGTCATTTTTCTGGAAGACTTAGTTCTTCATATAGCCAAGAACATTATGTGTTCTAAAGTCAGAGGCCTCTTGGGAGGCATACATGGGCAATTTAAATCTGCCACATTAGCTGCTGTGTTCCTCTCTGTAAAATTGACTTAATTCTGTAATAATTTATCTGATTTTCTGAGGGCTGTGTGTATGTAAAACTGTGCCAGTGATGAAGGCTCCCGCCTGTTTGATCTTTATTTGTTACTGTGTCTATGGGTGGGTCATGTCTCTAAAGACAAAATCAACACAGCCTCTGTATCCCAAGCATGCTGATTCAGGCGGCAAGCTAGCATTATTGGAAGGATTTTAACCTGGAGAAGTGCAGGCCTTTTTTTTGTTATGAGCTGTGAAGGAAACATTTTCACCTTTCACCTTTCGTGCGGCTTGTCGGCACAGAGCTCATGTCATCCTGTAGCAGTTTGGATTCAGAGCCCCCTGCAGGGGAAATATAAAATCTGCAGGTAGGGCAAACAGCTGGGAACTTTTCAAACAATTCAAATTGTATTTTCACAGACCGTTGGATGTAAAAAAAATACAGTTTAAGTATTTAAGATAATTTAAGGGAAATATCTCAAAACAACAAAATTCAAAAACAATACTTAAAAATGATTTTAATTTTTTAAAAGGTCATCATTTTCTGCTGAGGGAATGGGACTTCACACTGGTTAATTTTTCAGAGGCAGAGAGGTTGTTAAGCTTTACTTAGCCTTTTAAAAACATAATTATAAGACTTAAATTGGGCAAAGATTAAACTGTTAGTTATCGATTATTGTCATTCAAAGGCCAGTTAGCCTAAATTCACAATTCAGACAAAGATTTTGGTATAGATTTCATCAGCAGTCTTGAAGGGTGCAAGTCAAATTTTGGGATAAGTTCCCCAAGTCATCAAAGGTGGGAACATATCACTTATCTTACAATCATATCCTAATGGTGGCATCTATGGTGCTATTGAATACCTGAAGAAGACTGAAATAAAACAAAGTGTGGAAACACTCAGCAGATAAGGTATCTGGGGAGAGAGAAACAGATTTAACATTTCAGGTTGTTGACCTTCCATCAGACCTTTCAGCAACTCACCTGAATGAGCATCTAGCTGATCTGAAAGCAGAAGGTGCCATGGCTTAACCAAGAGAAACAGCTTAACACATTTCTATCCTTCAAACATATCCATGGGGATACTTCCCTCCAGTAAAGATGAAAAGCACAAAAACTTTTTTTTCCCCAGTTTGTTGGTGAAGTCATTATTACCACGCCTATTAAGGCTGTGGCCATAATGATGTAAACATAGATTAGAATGTCCAATCCATCATTGAACAGAACGGTGCAGCACAAGAACATGCCCTTTGGCCCATGATGTCTTTGCCGAGCATGATGTCAAATTAAACTAATCCCTTCTGCCTGCGCATGTTCCATATCCCTCTATTCCCTGCATATTCATGTGCCTATCTAAAACCCTCTGGAATGCCACTGTCATATCTGCTTCCACTACCACCACTAGCAGTGCATTCCAAGGACCAACAACTTTCTGTGTAAATAAAAAAAATTGCCCCGCACATCCCCTTTAAACTTACCCCATCTCACCTTAGAGCTATGCACTGTAGTATTCAACATTTCTACCCTGGGAAAAGATTCCAGCTGTCTACCCTACCTATGCCTCTCATAATTTTAAAAACTTCTGTCAGGTCTGTCCTCAGCCTCTGATGCTCCATTCGATAGTATTGCACAGTGATTATTTGGATAGGCTGTGTATTTGGAAATTTGCTGTTCTAGCATTACATTTCTCAATGATCTATACAGGGATTAGTTCAAAACTGAAAATAACTTGCTGGCTAATAGTTTCAATATTACATATTTTGTCTGAACATGCACCTCCACTGGGTGAACATCATGTAGCTAAATTTTAGTGTGTTGAAATTTAGTACGACTTGGCAGAAGATGGTGAGGAAAAAAATTATGGAGTTAAATTGGTCAATAAATTAGGAATAGATCACTGGGCCATCATTGCTACTGATAACTGAAGAAGAATTTACATGAACCAAATAGCACGTGAACTAATGTGATTACCAGCAGCTAGTGGAAAGAGGATCTGGAACCAATGGTGAGAGATTTCCTGGTTACTTTGTTCCAGCAGATTAGTTGGTGCAATAGATTGTGATACCGACCATTGACCAATGGGATTGGGAACATAGTCATTCACACAAAATAAATGGTCAAGTCTTACCTTCTTCTAAGTGATGATTGTGGTATCACTTTACTGGAGAAATGCTGAATTAAGGAACACATGGCAGGCATTTTTTTCACAACAGAAAGGCCTTTTAGTGATGATCACACATGTCTGACTGTCTCAAGTTGTTGAACTAGATTTTTCTTAGCACACATTAAAGTGAATAACCTGTAACAGCTTTCAATTGTAAATGCCTTTGAATGGAAGTGTGGCTCTCTCCAGTTCACAGCTGGAATGCATGAAGAGATAACACATATGGCAGTAAGACAAAAACAAGAGCAGCATGTTTTTGGAAGGTACAGCTCTTTCATTGCCAACAGGATGAGTCGTAGATAAACATAGGACTGACAATAACCTACTGTGTGGCCTGACTTTTTCTAAGTCAATCCTGAAAGGCAACTGCTTTTCTCTTGTAAATAGGGCAAAGTAATCAATTTACATGATTAAAATTGAGAAGAAATGTCCAATTTTAAACATATGAAGACTAAACTTTTTTAATATTTCAAAAATCAAACAAAATAATGAATTTACAGTCAAAATTGAGAAGAAGTATGCATGTTAACCATCTAAAAGCACAAGTTTGGTATGTGTAAATATCTAGATATTCCATTTTCTTTTTATAGAACACCAGTTAATGTGTTTATGAACAAGTTCAGCATTTGGCTATTTTAAGTCATAGAAGAACCATACAGCGCAGAAACGGCCCTTTTCAGCCCACCTTGTCCATGCGAACTGTGCCTATCTATACTATTCCCATTTGGCTGCTTTAGACCCTTATCCCTGTACACGTTTCCTATCCAAGTCCCTGTCCAAACACCTATTAAATATTGTGACTGTATCTGTCTCCACCACCTCCTTTAGCAGCTTGTTCCAGATGTACACCACCCTCTGTGTGGAAAAAACTTACTGATCTCCTTTAAGTTTCTCCCCTTTCACCATAAACCTGTGCTCTCTAGTTCTAGACTCACCTGACCTGGGGGGAAAAAAACTCTGACTCTCTATTCTATCTATGCCTATCATAATTTTATAAACCCCTAGAGGTGACCCCTCAGCCTCCTTCATTTCAGTGAGAATAAACTTAGTTTATCCAATCTCTTCCTATAACTACAGCCCTCCATTCCAGGCAACATTCTGATGAATTTCTTCTTCATTCTATTGCTACCACATCTTTCCTGTAGTGTGGTGACCAAAGCTGTACACAGTACTCCAAGTGTGGTCTAACCAATGCTTTGTACAACTGCAACATGACATCCCAACTCTTGTACTCAGTACCTTGGGTTATTAAGGCAGGGATACCAAATGCCTTCTCCACAATCCCCTCCACCTGTGTTGCTATTTTCAGGGAGCGATCGACATGCATCCCAAAGTCTCATTGTACATCAAAGCTTCTGCCATTCACTCTATATGGCCTACCAGAATTTGACTTCCCCAAGTGCATTACCACACTCTTGTCTGGAATTGTCATTAAACAAGTTTGCTAAATTACATTATAATGTACAAGAAAAGTTAACACAATTAACTTTGTAATGCTAACAAGTGTGATTCCTCGGTCCACCACTCTTCTTTGACATCAGCTTTAGTTGACCACATGTTCAATACAAAATATTCTCTTTCAGGTTTGTGTTTAATAAGGAGGTAAATCCTTGCCATTAGAAGCTTACATTTAGCATTGAACAAAGACTCTTCTTGCTATACTTTGTTCTGGACTAAGCTGATAAATACAGGATTTCTTAGCAACTTTCAAATCATTGCTGTAACTTCCATGTAGTTATAGAATGTCTGGATTACTACTGTATATTGGAATTCATGCTGATAGGCACTGTTTGATACTTTTAGCATCTGCTGGTTGTGGTCATTGGACGTGAAATACTAGGTAACACTGGGATTTATTTGACTTGGGACTGGAGTGACAAAATCTAACCCATTACATTGTTGTCCAACCAGCCAATCGGAAAATATTACAATGACCTGGGATACATTTATTATAAACCTCCCAGCTTGGAGGGATGGATACATTGGGACAGCAGACAGTGCTGCTGACTCACAGCTCCAGTGACCCAGTTTCACTTCTGATCTCTGGTGCTGTCTATGCTGAGTTTGCACGTTCTCATTGAGACTGCATGGGTTTTGCTCAGATGCTCCAGTTTCCTCCCACATCCCAATGATGTGCATTTGGGAAATTAACTGGCCACTTTAAATTGCCTCTGGCATCAGTGAGTGGTCAGATAATGATGGCAGGTTGATAGTTATGTGAAATAGAATTGATTAAAGGGAAATGTGTAGAGGAATGGGATTGCTCCAAGAGCTGGCATGGACTAGATGGCCACCTTCTATTGCCATGAAGCAATGGGAGAACTAGGTAAGGCAATGGGAAAAATAGGAGTATATTATAATAAGAAAGAAATCTACACAGGACATGATTTTAGTTTGTAGAATGAGAAGACTTATGGCAAGTAATACAGGTGTGAAAAATTCATGCCTTCTGGCTATAATCACAGATCATTGGTCCTGATCGCATATTACAAGGTGAAACATAGTAAGATCCCTGAGGGAGATCCAACCACTGACTGTACTCTGCTACTAAATGTGAGAAGTTTGTTCCTTCAGGTCAAATAGTATTTGGCCGCTCCTTATTAAAAAAAAATCATCTCTTATTATGAAAGACAAAAGGTAATCTCCTATAATCTAGGCAAGTGATCAAACTCAGCCTCATCTGATTAATTAGGAAAACCTCAATTAGGTTAATTACTTTGGATTAAAACACAAGTAGGAAATATGAAGGGAATAAATAGCCACCAGTAATTGCATCTCCTGCTTTTGACTTGTGAAGGTAACTTGTGAAGTTACATTGCCAAAATGGCAATGTAACTGCAGTATTGATGTTTCCACTTGCCATGAAGAAGCAAATACAATAGGAAAGCCATTGGAGCAAAAATCAGCAGATGCTGAAAATCCAAAACAAAGTAGAATGCTGGAAGCACTCAGCAGGTTGGACAGCATCTGTGGATAGAGAAGGACAGTAAGAGTTTCAGATCAAGAACCCTTCATCAGAACTACCGTTCTGAAGTCCTAAATACTTCATGAAGATTGTCTTGTAATTAGGCTGTTGGTTTGAAATTATCCAATGAATGTGCAGCCAGGAATATAACAGCCTGAAATTTGCTGAAGTGCCTCACTGCCCTGGTATCCGGAACCTGTTTGGCGATGACTTGAGTGGTGGCAGAGCACTGCATGGTGTTGCTGGTCATATGGAAGGCAGAACAAGCCTTACCTACAAATGGCCCACAACCTTTGCCAGCTGTCAAGTTTTTCAATGCTTCTGAATACCTCTGACTTACAGAAACTATTAAAAATCAAATTAAAAAATCTAAGATTTAAAAAAAATTTGAACATAAAACACTTCAAAATTAAATACACTTTTATACAGTTATAAATATGAAACCATACAAGTAGTTACTTAAAAAATACCTTTCTTACGTTTTATTCTTGTGGTTGTGAAATTTGCATTCAAATGAATAGGCTCATGGATTGGTTGTGCAGTTAGATAGATCTACCAGCATAAATATTGAGGAATTTAGTAAGGTCTTGCTGTACCATTAGGCCTTGTGTGGAGTTCAGTGGTGGAAATCATGGGCAGAGCTCAGCGAGCATGTTCTGGACTTCTGCATTGATGCAGGAGTCCTGAACTCATTGGCACTTGCCAACAGTTCACCAAGGAACCAGCAGTATTTCCCAGCAAGTTCCACCCCCTAATGGCACAGGCCATATGTGATGGATATTGTTGTCTGAAATGAAAGCAGTGCAGTGACACATCAATCAGCACTGCTGCCTCACAGCTCTGGACACCGGTTTAATCCTGACCTTGGGTGCTGTCTGTGTGGAGTTTGTCATTCTCACTGTGACCTGCATGGGTTTTCCCCAGGTAGTCTGGTTTCCTTCTACGTGCCAAACATGTTGGTAGGTACGTTAATTGCCCACTGTAAGTTGCACGTTGTTAAGCTGGGAGGCAGGAAAATCAGTTGAGGTTGATGGGTGTATGAGAAGAAAATCAGAAAATCAGTGTAGATGGGTGTTTGATAGTCAGCTCAAACACAGTGAACCGTGTGCTGTCTGACACTGAGTATGACTTAAGTGTATTGGGAATACAGTTCTGGAAATAATGAGGCTTCTAATGGAAGTATATCAACTTTCTTTTAAGTATATGATCTGATTATGCCAATTCTTTGCACTGTTTGTACATTTTAGATTTAATTCTGTTTTCTTTTCCAGAGGAGGAGAGGCGAGTGATAGCCAACAACCGTGAATATAATGAAAAATTTCAGTATGCTGTAAGTGACAAATTACTCTTTATAAATATTCCATCCATAATCTCCTTGTTACTGATAAGTTACTGATATTATTATAGATTTCTGATGAACCACAAACTAACCTCTTTGGAAGTTGGTATAATTATTGGATACTTATTATTAGCAAGTGAATGTACTTATTTGTAAGTTTATCTGTCATTCCACAGAACAAAAGAGTTTAAAGCTCTTTATATAGGAATTCAGCAAACCATGATAAATATTATTACCAATGAACCAATGTTTTATATATCCATTAAATTAAATACCAGTAATTTAACCTGTCCTAGGTTTCAAGCTCAAGGTGAATGGCTGGTTAAGTGTTAATTCTTACGTCCTCCCTGGTGTCATTCTTCTCCCCGGTTACATTAGAAGCCACATCATCTGATACATCATCTCACTCAATTAGCAGCAATAATTTTGGCTTGAACCAAATAATTCTCAAGCATTCACCTTGTCTGAAGAGTCAAACAAGTCAACAAAAATGTGGCTCCAATAGCACAGAACATCCCAAAGCATTCATAGAACATAGAACACTACAGCACAGTACAGGCCCTTCAGCCCACAATGTTGTGCCGACATTTTATCCTGTTCGAAGAACTATCTAACCCTTCCCTCCCACATAGCCCCCTATTTTTCTATCATTCATGTGTCTATCTAAGAGGATCTTAAATGTCCGTAATGTATCTGCCCCGACAACCTCTGCCAGCAGTGCATTCCACGCGCCCACCACTCTCTGTGTAAAAAAAAAACTTACCCCTGACATCCCCCTTATACCTTCCTCCAATCACCTTAAAATTATGTCCCCTCATGTTAGCCATTGTCGCACTGGGAAAAAGTCTCTGACTGTCCACTCGATCTATGCCTCTTATCTTGTACACCTCTATCAAGTCACCTCTCATCCTCCTTCTCTCCAAAGAGAAAAAGCCCTAGTTTGCTCAACCTAACGTCATAAGACATGCTCTCCAATCCAGGCAACATCCTGGTAAATTCCACAAGAGTGTTTTCAAACAAAATATGCCATCAGAGTTATTGGGGCAAATGAGCAAAAGCTTAGTTGAAGAGGTAGGCTTTAAGCATCTTAAAAGGAGGAATTGATATAGAGATGCTTATGGGGGGAATTTCAGAACCAAAAGAAATGGCAACAAAATAGCACAGCCATGAGATTATATTTGAGGACATGTTCAAATTGGAAGAAGTGGAGAGGAGTAGGTTTCTCACAGGATTTTAGCACTGGAGGAGATTACAATGACAGGAAGAGCTAAATCCTTGTAGGTAGTTAAAAGAGGGATGGATATTTTAAAATCAGGATATGGCTTGACTGGGAGCCTGTGCTGATCAACAACCATAGGGATGGAGAGTGAATAGGATGAGGTGCAAATTAGGTCGCGGTCATCAGGGATTTGGATGGCTTCAAATTTGAGGAAAGGACGGGGGATGCAGGCAGCAATGCATTGGAATAGTCATTTTTGGAGGGAACAGAGACATGGATGAGCTGATGTAAGGACAGAGACAAATGGTACTGTGGAACAACCATCTTATTGATAGTACAGGCATGTGGTCTTAAGCTCACCTCAAGTGAAATGGCATCGAGTTACAGGCAGATGCGAAAGGGTGGAATTGATAATCAGGGAGTTATGTTGGGAGCACTGGAGAGGGAGGAGCTGGGTCAGGCAAGGAAGCCCCTTAAATATTGTAAATGTGGGATTGGGGCAGCACCCCAGGGAGCCACACGAGTGGCATTGGTGCTGTGGTTTTTTGATAAAAAGGTAACACTAATGATTGATCCATACACGAATGTAAAGGTTTGCACTCTTTTATTGTTGTATATAGTTTGTTTTTTTATGATGAATAAAGTTTATTTTGGAATAATAAAAAAATTTTTTAAAAAAGAATCTCTTCAGACTTGCCTGCATTGAGCTGGTATAATTCTCTGTGCATCCAGTATTTAATATTAGTCAAGGAGTCTGATTGTTTGTTGACAGTAGAAGGGCCAAGAGAGAGAGAGAGTGGTGCAATAGAGCTGAGTGTCATCAGCATGCTTCAAAACTGCTGCTGTATTTTCAGAGAATGGTCATGAATAGCAGCATGCAAGGTAGGTCCTTGGGAGATACCAGAGGTAACACAACTGGAAGAAGCCATTGTTAGCCATCCATGTTGGATAGTGTGGAGCCATCCAGTAGAATGGGATCCAGGCACTTTGGAGGAGGATGGTGTGATTCATTATCGTAAAGGTTGCAGATAGATCAAGAAGGATAGATTATCACAGTCACATGTTCAGTCAATTGTGACTTTGATAAGAGTCGTGCAATCCTGTGGGAAGGTGGCGAATTGATTGGAATGGTTCTGACTCGGAGTTGCAAACTTGCAAATTTGGAAGGAGTCAACACATTCAAAACCTTTGGAAAAGACTGAGGTTGGAGATGAGATGGTAATTTGCAAAATGGAGGGGCCAAGGACTTTTTGGAGGAGAATGGTGATAACGGAGGAATAGGAGAGGAATGAGGGGAGAAAGCTTTTAATAACCACAGCTAAACTGGGGCCAGAAAGGGAAATCATTTAGCCAGGGGCCATTACAAAGGCCCTCCATTGGAGTATTACACCTGTCCTTAGAGGAGTCACAGTCTAACACCAAAGCTTCTTGATGACAAAGTCAGGCCCATGAATACTTCACTGCTGAGAGACCTGTGCTAAATCTGAAGGCTGAAAGTGAAACTGAAACTGAAGGTTCTGTCTTCTATATGAAGTTTACGTTAAAAGGAAAAAGCTAAAAGTGAATGTGTGGAGTGAACGGTTTCTGTATTTTGTAGAAATAGGGTCAGTGGCACATGGACTACATCTGAGATCTTTGCAGTCCAACCAAAACCAATGAGCTATAACTTGCAGCCAGCTGAAAAGATTCATTGTGTTACTCAATATGCCGAGAAATTCATCCCTCTGTTAACTGTGTCATAAAATGACATTCTTCTCCCCTCCTGACTTTAATGAAATTGAGTTTTGGAAATAAAGTAAATTGGATTTCACTACATTATAGCACATTTGACACTACTTTTTAGGCATTTGCCTCTAATGTTGAGATAAGTTTTGTGGAAAATTGCAAAAGCTCACAGTGGGATATCCAGCTACAGCTGTCAATCCCAGATGGTTTACTGCCTCTGAAGTTATGAGAAACATTTCATATTGGAATGGGCAGAGGAGATTCTGAAGAAGTAAAGTGAAGCAGCTTGAATAGGTCGTTCACATTGGAAGAATGGGTGGAGTTCTTGCTAAGGCATTTCAAAGCATTCATGTGTTAAATTAATAGGTCTGTGACTGTAAACTCATGATTACTACTGGTACAGTATGCTAATCTAGAGTAAAGAAATTAGACAAATTACCATGAGGCCTATAAATGATGGTGAAAAGTATAAATAAAAGTGAAAGTTCTAAAGTAATGAAGATCAACTATATGATTGGCTCCACTTCATTGCAATGGTAAGAGTACTGTCATAGAGGGTAAGTGAAGCAGGGAGAGAAATAAATCATTCTTTAGTCACCAGGGTTAACCTTGTGCAGCCACCCTGGCTCTGCTTGCACTCACCTCTGCACATTTATTTCTAGTGTGGAACCAGGCTGTGAATACTTCCAGCAGCAGGTACTCTTGCATGCACTTGCCAGGTGGAGAAAGGGCTAAGCGTAAGAGTAGAAAATAAGAAGAAAGCATTCTGACAATATTAAAGGAGAATGAAAAAAAGAATAGGAAGATGGTGCTGGGGAGTACAAGAGTGCGGGGATTACACTGTTCAAGTGTAGATTAAAAAAATGCTGTGATACAATAATTAGATCTGAAGAGCCCTTTGATGAAATCATATCATGTGGAAAATTATTTGGTATCAAGTTTTCAGAGGAGATGGTGAAAGGAAAAGTAGATGCATACCTGGATAATATTTATTGATAGGGATGCTTGGTGAAGGTGTCTGTGGAAAAAGACCTGATTTGATATCTCTTGGTAATTAAAGATGTTTGAAGGGTCATAATCACAGAGAGTCATAGAGCACCTTCAACCCTCTAAATCCATTCTGACTATCAAGCACCCATTACGCTAATCCCATTTTATTCTATGCACAATCACAATCCCTTCAACTCCACCCCCACCCCCCCCCCCCCCCCCCCCCCCCCACATTCTGCCATTTATCTACATGCTCAGGGCAATTTACAGTGGCCACTTAACCTACCAATCCACACGTTATTGGGATGTGGGAGGAAACTGGAGCACTCAGTGGAAGCCTGTGAGGTCACAGGGAGAACACGCAAACTGCACACAGACAGCACTGGAGGTTATGGTCAAACCCAGGTCACTGGAGCTGTAAGGCAGCAACTATACTAGCTGTACCACTGAGCTGCCCCCAAGTGATAGGTGTTCTTAACTTTCCAATAATAGATTTGGGTTAATGGGAAGGGACTATGTCCTTAAGCTCTCTGTTCCATGATTCTAGTTACAAAAGTAGGTGAAGCAAGTGTCCTGAAGGTGGGAAACACTGATTATAAACTACAACGTTCAAGTTGAAAATAGACAATACAGAAGAATGCAACATTCACATACTTAACTAGAAATTGTTAGTGTCCGTTAGGTGGAAAGGATCTCAAGCTAAGTTAATGGAGTTGGATTTTTGACAGCTCAAGCAGTGAATAGGTATTGGAAGAATCCTTTTTTGTTTGAGACACAGGCATTATTAGTGAGGCCAACACATAGTACCCGCCCCTAATTGCCTTTCTGAAGCTGGTGGTAAGCTGCCCTCTTGAAATGATATGGTCCTTGAGATGAAGGTACTCCCACAGTGTTGTTGGGAAGGGAGTTCCAGGGTTTCTGCCCAGGTAACAGTGAAGAATAATTTATTCCAAGTCAGGTTTTCATGCATTGGCATGTAAAATAGATAAGCTGTAGGTTTACTACATTCTGACGCAACAAACGAGAATTAATTACAATTAGAGCTCCCTTCAAAGTATATCAAAAGCACTGGATCCATGGGCATTAGAGGTTAGAACTGCATAGAGTTTTTTTTAAATGCGCATAAAGCGAGGGGACTAGTGAAGATGAAATCTGAGGACAATTATATATATGTATATATAAAAAAACAGATTAATTAAATTCAGGAGGAGCATAAAAGGCCAAGTCTCTGTATAAGTAGAAGAAACTGTTTTCAGAAGCACCTGGGCTCAATAAAAGAAAGAACGAGAGCATGAAGTGATGAAGCTATGCTTTTGTTTTGAAGAGAAAGAAGTGGTAGAAATATATTATTTTCAATATGATTTTACAAAGAAAAATGGAAGTTGAATTTTGAGAACCTCTGTAGCAAATGCAAATGAGCCACAACTGAGGATATAAATATTTCAAAAGGATTAAAAACTAAATGGAGGTAAAACGAGGCAGTCACCAAGTCTTCATTGTGTATGTGCAGAATACTGAAGACTGCAGGGGGTGAGATAGCTGAGGCACTAATCAAAGTTTGCATTGCAATATGTACGAGGAAATAGTATAACACAAAATACATGAAGATTAGGCAGATTGTTTGAGAGCTAACGTAACTGCAAGGGGATAGAGACTGGGCTAAGAATCGAAAATGAAAGGTAAGAATAAATGGAGGTTTAAGGGATTGGAGAACTGTGACTAACTCAGGAGCTCGTCAAAGGACCTGTTTTGTTTTCTATTTGTATAAATATTTTGACAAAAGGTTTAAACAAGTGCTATAACTATTTTGGTGCCAATTTAGAAGGTATAGCTGAGAGTATGCAAAAATGTGAGAGTACAAACAGGGCAGCAGCATGGATAAGTACAATTTGGGAAGAAAGAGGAGTTCCACAAAATTATTATATTTGTAAGCAAGTGATGAGTCTGACGTAGACTGTCGCAGATATATAAAGCATTGTTGTAAAAATGACAGTGCACTTTGAAACCTTAATAAAGCAAATTGTGATTTTTGGGTTTTATAATAGCACTTTAAATTTTGACATTGGTTAGGCCACAACCAAGTGATTTTTCACTCAATATAGGTTCACTCAACTAAGGAATGTTACACTGAAGATTCATTATTATGAGACCTGGTACAATTTGAAAGGTTAGGCCTTTTCCATTGGAGCAGAATGCATGAAAATGTCTCAAATGAATCTTTGAAAATTTTACAAAAGCTTTTGAAGGGTGAATAGTGAAAGATTGCCTGCAGCAGCTTCCAAATCAGTATCTAGCAGGTATAGATTTAGAACAAAAATAGAAATGCTGGAAGAACTCAACCAGTTGAGCAGCATCTGTGAAAAGTGAAGCTGGACCTTGCCTCAGAACTGGGGAGAGAGTGGAGGGTGTACAGTTTTCAAAGCAGAGCTGGCGGAAGAGTGAGGTGTAAGACAAAAGCCTACACAGAATTAGATTAAGACAGATCAGATCAGATAAGATAAGATATCTTTATTAGCCACATGTACATTGAAACACACAGTGAAATGCATCTTTTGCGTAGAGTGTTTTGGGGGCAGCCCTCAATTGTCGCCACTCTTCCAGCGCCAACGTAGCATGCCCACTACTTCTTAGACCATACGTCGTTGGAATGTGGGAGGAAACTGGAGCACCTGGAGGAAACCCACGCAGACATGGGGAGAATGTACAAACTCCTTACAGATGGCAGTGGGAATTGAATTGGGTTGCTGGTGCTGTAATCACGCTACGCTAACCGCTGAACTACCATGCCTGCCTATGATTAGAAGTATGAGTACTGACTGTGAGCAACTCAGTTTAAAGAAATGGGGAGAAAAGTACCTAAGCATAATAATGGGGAAACAATGAGAGAGCAGTTACTGAAGATGGAGAATTTGGTGTTCATTCCAGAGGGTTGCAAAATGGCAAGATGGAAGATATAATATGGATCTTCTAGTTTATGTTGGGCTTCACTAGAGCAGTGGAGGATGCCATAGATATACAGATCAGAAAGGAAGTAGAAATGAGAATTAATGTGGTATGTAACAGATAGCTCAAGGTCACCCCTGTGGACTGAGTGCAGGTGTTCCGCAGAGTGATCACTCATTCTACGTTTGGTTTCTCCAATGTAGAGCAGGCCACGTTGTGAAACCAAATGCATTAGACTGGATTGGGTGAAGTGCAAGTGACCTGGAATGACTGTTTGGGGCCCTGCATGGTGGGAAGGGAAGGGAGGGGGTGAATGGACCGATGTTGCATGGGAAGGTGCCATGGGACAGGGAGTGGAGGGTGGGATCAGGGAGTCACAGAGTGAGCGGTCCCTACAAAATGCAGAAAGGGGAGAGGTGAAAGATATAACTGGTGATGGGATGATGTTTGAAGGACTCTTTGAAGTAAAAACTAAATAATAAGTGGAATGTCAGTTTAGTTGTCGACCACACTTTCAAATCACACTAATTCAAAAGAACAGAAATAGACCAGTGCACTATGAGCACTACAGCAACTTGCTGAAGGGGTTGCCCATTTGTTCCCATTCCCAGACTTTCTCCCATTTCCCATATAATTTAAAAAAAAATTATTTGCAGAAGATGCAGAAGCAATTTACTAGAAACTACTAAAGATGGGAGGCCTCAATTAAATGTAGAAGTTGTTTTTCTTCCTGTGGGATAGAGAAGGTTAAGAGGAGATTTGATAGAAGCCATTAAAATCATCAATGGCTTTGATGTTGGATTTAAGTAACAATAGGATTGGTAATCAGAGGACACAGATTAATGGAATTGACAAAAGAAATGGACACTGTATGGGCAAACATTTTAGACGCAAGTTGTGGTGGTCTTGGATACCTTGACAGAAAAAAATGGTGGAAACAGATTCAACACTAATATTCTAAAGGCTTTTGAATAAATACTTGAAAGGAAAAGATAATACACGGCAATAAGGGTCAAAACAAGGTCGTCGGGCTAGTTAACTAGCAAATATCTCTAACACAGGGCTGTCACGATTATCATTCCATGAATCTACAATTCATCTGCTTCTCTTTTAATTATTAACTTAGCAGTTCGGTTGACACCATTATTTCTGGTAAGTCATTTCATATGTTAACGGTCTTTTGAGCAAAAAGGTTATTCATAATCTCTCCCTTGATGACAATTATAAATTGAATCTCAGTGGAAATGATTTTTCCTGAAATAAATACAAAAATGCTGCAGGACGCAGCAGACTGTTCAGTGCCACGAAGAGACAGATCAATGATTTTTTCTGTTTGACCCCTCATAGAAATAAAATCAAACCATTGTATTTGGGTAAGTGTCTCAAGGAGTAAGTTAATCAAGTGAAAGGAAATGGATAGCAGCAAGGTGGGCCTACTGGATGATCCAATAGTATTATGCACTAAAGGACTACAGGATCAGTCAAGTTCAAGTCAAGTTTAACTTTATTGTCATAGGCAAACGTACCCAGGATATAAATCCCATGAAAGCTAGCTTTTTGCAGCAGCAGCACAGTACACTATGAAGATGACAAACATAAGATAACATGGACTTAACATAAAGTACACATAACTTGCATGACAAAAATAAACTAAAATAAACATAATGACATTTGTGCAAATCAGAGAAAAAAGAAATATAGTCCAAGGTAGTGTCAGGGTTTTTCAGGTGGGTTCAAGAACCTGATGGTAGTGGGGAAGAAGCAGTGGGAGTATCTGTGGAATTACAGCAGCAAAATAACTGGTTAAGTAGCCTGAATGAAGCAGCTGGAGAGATCCTGGAAATTAATCTACAGCCAGGCTTCCCTGTGTCAAAGAAATAAAATATTAGCATGAAGTAGGGTTTTTCTGTACTTAGTTGATAAAAAGACATTGGCTTAGAAATTCATGGCCTCCATGGGGTCGTTTAAACCCTTCGCTGGAGGGCATATCAATAACCATCTTGATTATGGGCCTCCAGTAGGTGTTTGACCTGTAACATCTGTTTCTTTTTCCACAGATGCTGCCTGACCTGCTGAGTGCTTCCAGCATTTTCTTTTTCTATTTCAGATTTTCAGCATCTGTACTTTTTTGATTTCCCTTCATTAGGGCCTGCTGCTTATAAAATTTAGGACAGTTGAGGCACGTTCCTTTTTCCATTGTGCGCTTGTGTGAAGGAAAATAGAAGGCAAGTCCAGCACCAAGGGGATATGGGGTAAGAAAGCACTGTGTCAGGGACAGGGACAGTGGGTTGATTGGGATGGTATATCAGGTCCTGTGGGCAGCAAGCAACCGTGGATTCGGGGCTGGGTGGTATTCAGGGCATGACCGTGAGATCATAATGAAATCAATGGTCAGGGGGTTGCTTGAATGGATACCTTTTGGGCAGGCATGTTAGGAGATTGGTAAGTAGTGGTGGGGTCAAAGGATCATTGAGTGAAAGAGCTAGGGTCAGGAGGTGGGGAAATCTGAAATTGAAACAGAAACTGCTGGAGATAACTCAGCAGGGCAGGCGGTATCTGTGGCAAAACAAACAGTTAATATTTCAAGCCAATGATCCTTAATTAAAACTGAAACTGTGTTGCCCATTCGAATTTCTAGGCTACAGCAGTGATGGAATGGCTCTTGTTGCTTATCTCACGAGCAGCTGCCCACAAAGTTTATGAGTTTAGAGCAGTCTTGCTGTCACTGAGCATTATCGGGTTTGGCAGATGAAGGGTTGACCAGAACTGCATGATTCAGCGAATGGAGGGTTGGAATGGTGGGATTTGATTTACTGTGCCATAACTGGCAGAGGTTAGAGACAGGCTGGGGTCTGACATCAGTGAATGAGGTTCACAAATTGGTCTGTACCCTGGGGAGAACAAGAAGCTTACAGAGTCTGCCTCTGCCAATGTGCATCTGACTCCAGAAGAGACTCCAGTTGCTGCCTGACCTGCTGAGTGTTTCCCGTATTTTCTGCTTTTATCCCAGAAGTGTAAATAATAGACTATTGAATGTTTTTAAAAATTCATTGTATTCCAGATATTGGAAGTTCATGTTTCACAATGTTTTCATATCAAATGATTTACCTTAGACTTAAAAAGTACATTTATGATCTTTTGTGTCACTTGACAAGTGATTGGGATGAGACCTGGAAAAAGTGAGAACTTTCTTGTGCATAGCCTTGAAGTTGTTCATGATAAGATTACAAAAGTTACCTCAGAATGGCTGTCTGATAAAAGTTCTGATAATCATGACAGATAGTTATTAACTTGTTTCAAAAAATGAATCCATACTTCCTTAACTGCAGTCTGGAGATCTTATCAACACTCTGCTGTGGTGGCCATTCCAACTGCTAATCGTAATATTTAACCTTTATTTCACAAAAGATTATTTGCCTCAGATAAAAGAGTATTGAAATACACCATCTAGAGATGTGAGGGCCAAAACTATTAACCATGCTCCCACAGATTATATTAGGCAGACTCACTTTTGGCTGATGTATTTCCTGTACATTGTCTATTCCCCATTTTTATATAAAGGCACAACTACATTTCACTAAATTCAGAAGTTTTTTTGAAATAAATGCATTGACTCCATCTGGTGGGCAACTGTGAACTGGTGGATCCATTTACCAGCATTATGTTTCACCTCAAGCATTTGTTTTGTCTTGTAACTGTAACACGTGTAAATGTCTTTTCCTAATATGTACTCCGTGTCGTGTTGTCATTTGTCCTGGCAAGTCAGCAATGGGAAAACAGATTATTTGGCCATTATCACTGTGTTGTTTGTGAGAGACTGCTATGTGCAAATTAGCTGTGGTGTTTCCTACATTACAACTGTAACTGGACTCAGTGCGTAATTAGCTGTAAACCGTGGTGTTTTGACCTGAGTCTGTGAAAGATGCCACATAACTGCAGATCTTCTTGTCCATTGATTAGGTAAAACATTTTGGGTAAATGACATGGGATATTGTTTCCATTTGTTATTATTTATCCCAATATTTTAGTTGGGATATATGTTTACTTACTAAATCAAATTAGATGATTGTGTCTAAAATTGTTTAAATTTAGCCCTTTCTGAATTCTGAACATAAATTGGTGAGCAGGGAGACGCTTCTCCAAGGAATTTCATTGCATAGTGTTATGCAAGATAATTTAATCCCAAAACTGAATGTTGTGAATAATGGTAATGATAACAATAGCTGCAATTAGAAGACTTTCAAGTTGATCAGTCATAGCCAGTAATATAACACAGACACAGGCCATTCGGCCCACCACGTCCATGCCGAGCATCAAATACCTACCTATACTAATCCCATTTAGTCATTGAGTCTAGAATCATACAGCATTGAAACCAGCCATTTGGCCCACCACGTCCACTCTGGAGACCCATTGGTTATTAAGCTCAGCTTCCAGCACTTGGTCCATAGCCTCCTATGCCTGGGTGATTCAAGTGCTCATCTAGACACTTCTTAAATGCTACTGGTGACTCTGCTTCCACCACTCTCCCAGGCACAGCATTCCAGGTACTCATCACTCTGGGTAAAAAATGTCTACCTCAGATCCTCTTTAAATCTCTCACCCCTTACCCTGAATCCTTGTCCTTCAGTTTTATTTATCTCTGATATGGGGAATACTTTCCTGCAGTCCACCTATCTATGCCCTTCAAATTTTATATACCTCTATCATGTCCCCTCTTAACTGAAACACTCCATCCCAGGCAACAGCTTGGTGAATCTCCTCTGCACTCTCTCCAGTGCTATTCCATTTTGGAATGGAACTGCACACAGTACTCCAGCTGAGGTCTGACCAATGTTTTATAAAGTTGGAGCATAACTCACTCCCTTTGTATTCAAAACACCAATTGTTGAAGGCCAGCATCCTGTATGCCTTCTCAACCACATTATCTATCTGTGCTGTCACCTTCAAGGATCTTTAGACCTATACACCCTCTGTTCCTCAGTACTCCCTACAGTTCATAGTGTATGAACTAACCTCATTGGTACTTACCAAAATGCATCGCCTCACGTTTGTCTGGATTAAACTCCCATCTTCCACTTCTCAGCCCATTCCACGAACACGTCAAGATCACCCTGTAGTCTGAGACTACCCTCCACACTGTCAACAACTCCACCAATCTTCATGTCATCTGCAAGCTTCCTGATTGTGCCACCTACATCCACACATGTATTTTACAAACAACAAGGATCCCAACACTGATCCCTGTGGAACACCACTAGTCACAGGTGTCCAATCACAAAAACAACCCTCTACTGTCACTTTTTGTCTCCTACTGCTAATCTTCAGTCCATAGCCTTCTCTGCCTTGGAAGTTCAAGTGCTTGTCTAGGTATTTCTGAAATATTGTAAGAGTGCCTGCTCCACCAGCCACTTAGGCAGTGCGGTCCAGATTCCAGACATCCTCTGGGTGGAAATAGTTCTTCCTCAGATCCCCTCAAACCTCTTACTCCTTCCCTAAACCTATGTCCTCTGGTTTTAGATGCCTCAACTATAGGGAAAAGTTTCCGTTTGATGCCCCTCATAACTCTGTACACTCAATCAGGTCCCCTCGCAGCCTCCTCCATTCCAAGGAAAACAAACGCAGCCTTTCCAGTCTCCCCACAGGTGAAATGCTCCATCGCAGGCAACATCCTGGTAAATCTCTTCACTGTCTCCAATGCATTCATGTCTTTCCCATAGTGTGGCAACCAGAACTGTACACAGTACTTCAGCTGGGCTCTTCCATGTTTCTACTCTGCTCGTATTGTTGCATTAATTTTTTTGCTTGTTATCAAGTAGTTATTATTGGAGCTGTGGGGACAGAATATATTGCCAGATTTGTGTGAGGTGAAATTGGATTTCATTATGGGCATTTTACATGTTGAAAACTGGTGCAGTGGGGCCCAATTTGGGGGCCACTGTCCAGCAACAGCCCAGAAACCCACTTGACCGAATATTTGTTGGAGTGTTGTGGAGGAATTCTAGCTATGCTGACAAGGGGCCTGCTTTAGTACTCAACTCAGAAATTGGTTAGCATCAACCTGATTGCATCAAGGTTGCCCATACACATGTCGATGTAGAGGATGCCAACAGGGTAAGGCATCAACCAGCAACTGGCTTCTTCCTCCATCCCAAAGATGTACAGGTTGGTAGATTCTTTGGCCACTGTAAATTACCCAAGGTGTGCAGGTGAGTGGTGGACTTTGGGGGAAGTTGATGGGAATGTGGGAAGAATAAAATCAGATTGGTGCAGGATTAGTGTAAATGGCTGATTGATGGTTGACATGGACTCCGTTGTACAAAGGGCCTGTTTCTGTGCTATATGTGTTAAAATAGGAGGAGGAATTACCTTCATGCCTCCACCTCTAAACTGAAGGTTGCTGCCATCTGGCACTGAACATACTTCAACTCCCCCATCACTTTTACCATTGCCAGCAGAAATGCCTCACTATAACCTAGACATTGATTAGCATCAGAATCAGGTAGTCATCTGCTTTGTTAGAATGGTAGTGTGGCCATGGCTTTTGAGTTTACATGTCAACACTGACACTGTGTCTTGAGCTGATGCTACCAAGGTGCAGAGATAACTGAGTAGAATCAGCCAAGGGGAAGTTCATGTTGGATTTAAGAGGTAAGTAATGTTATGGTAGGAGGGAAGCCATTGTCTTTCAATATTGTAGGTGAACACCGGGCATTGCACCAGTAACATTGAGAACTGAGGATACAGTAAAGACTGAAGAAAAATGTGATGAAGATTTGTAAATAGTAACATTAAAAGCTGTATCAGTGCACAGAAACTGTTTACATTGTTTTATGTAGCTGCTGTGTGAATAAATTATATACGTATAAAATTATTTTTAAAAACTCAGCTGTAATTGTCAATTATGTTTAAATATTGTTGAATTATTTATTTTTATATTATTTCAGAGTAACCGCATCAAGACCTCAAAATACAACATGATCACATTTCTGCCTATTAACTTGTTCGAGCAGTTCCAACGGGTTGCCAACGCGTACTTCTTGTTCCTGTTGCTCTTACAGGTTTGTATTTTTAAGAACAAGTGTGGAGTACATCCCTAGCCTGTTGTTAATGCATATTCTAGAGCTTGTTTTGCACTTCGATAGGAGGAGGTTGTTAGAGGCAAGGTATTTAAGGTGCTTCATTTAATATCAGGAGAGGCCCTTTGGGGATACAGAAAGTATGTGGGGTGGGGTACTTAAGAGATCAGGAGGGCAGAGAGGGGGCATGAAATATCACTGAGAGGTAGGTTTAAGGCATAAATCAAAGATTTTATATTATGGGAAAGAGGGTAACATTAGGGACCAAAGTGCAATCTATGTGTGAGGATAGAGAACATAGGTGAGGTCTTACCTAAGTTCTCCTCATCTGTGTTCACTATGTGAAAGGACAGTGCATCTGAAGAATTCAGGGAAGGGCAAGGTGAAATTCTGGAATACTAGCATTAAAGAGGAGGAGATATTAAGTACCTTAGCAGGCTTAAAGGGCCTGACAAGACATATCTTGGGCTGCTCTGTGAGGCAAGGGAGGAGATTGCTGGGGCCCTGACAGAGACTTTTATATCTTCTCTAGTCACAGGTGAAATGCCTAATGACTGAATAAAAGGCAGCAGAGATGAGCCTGGTGATTACGGGCCTATGAGTTTAATGTCAGTGGTAGGGAAGTTATTGGGGAAAAAAAACTGAGGGACAGAATTAATCTACAGAGACACAAGAGACTGCAGATCCTGCAGTCTGGAGCAACACACAAAACGTTGGTGGAACTCAGCAGGTCAGACAGCATCTATGGAGGGAAATGGACAGTTGACGTTTTGGGTCGAGACCCTTCAGCTGGACTGAAAGGCAGAGTGGAGATAGCCATAGAGTCATAGAGCAATACAACATGGACACAGACCCTTCAGCCCAACGAGTCCATGTCAACCACAGTGTCCACCCAGCCAGTCCCAGTTTCCTGCGTTCAGCCCATGTCCCTCTAAGCCCCTCCCCTATATGTAGCTATCCAAGTGCTTCTTAAATGATACTGTTGTACCTGCCTCAACCACTTCCTCTGGCAGCTGATTCCATATATTCACCACCCTCTGCATGAAAAAGTTGCCCCTAAGGTTCCTTTTAAATCTTTCCCCTCTTGCCCTAAATCTATGCCCCCCAGCTTTGGACCCCCCTATCCTGGGGAAAAGACTGTTACCTTCCACCTTATCTATGCCTCTCATAATTTTAAACATTTCTGTGAGGTCGTCCCTCATTCTCCTATGTTCCAAGAAACAAGGACCTAGCCTGGCCAACCTTGCCCGGCCAACCTTGCCCTATAACTCAGGCCCTCTAGTCCTGGCAACATTCTCGTAATTCTTTTCTGCACTCTTTCCAGCTTACCCACGTCTTTCCTATAACAGAGTGACCAAAACTGTACACAGTACTCCCTAGTGCGGCCTCACCAATGACTTGTACAACTGCAACATCAAGTCAGTATAAAACCTTGGAGGGAAGGGGTGGAGCAAGAGCTGGTGGGCAATTGGTGCATCCAGGTGAGGAGGGGTGATAGGCAGATGGGGGAGGGCAGAGTGGAAATAACGCCAGAAGCTGGGAGGAGATAGGTGGAAGCGACCAAGGGCTGAAGATGATGGAATCTGATAGGAGAGGAAAATGGAGCGTGGAATGAAGGGAGCGTGTGGGTGAGGGGCAGATGGAGACGGTGGAGGAGGGGAAAGAAATAGGGTGATTGGGGCTGGAGTGAGTGTAGAAAGAACCAGGTAGATCAGGAGGAGAGAAAAAAGGGACGGGGGAAGCAGGTTACCAGAAGTTGGAGAATTCAATGTTCATGCCATCAGAATATGAGGTGCTCTTCCTCTACAGTTGGAAAGGCAGGGATTAATAAAAGATAGCATAGCTTTGTTAGGGGGAGATTCCATCTGACCAATTTGATGAGTTATTTAAAGGCATAACAAAATGTGTCGATGGTGGCAGTAGGGTTGACGTCGTCAACATGGACTTCAGTGATGCCTTCAGCATTGGAGGCAGGTCTAAAAGATAAAAGCCCATGGGATCCGGGGCAAGTTGGTAAATTGGATCAAAAATTGGCTTGGTGATAGAGGGCAGAGGATGATGGTTGAGTGCACTTGTTGTGATTGGAAGCCTGTGACAAGTGGTGTGCCACATGGATCAGTGCTAGGAACCTTACTAATTGTCATATATGTTCACAATTTTGGGTGTGTATATAAGAGATTTGATTAGTAAGTTTGTAGATGACATGAAAATTGATGGTGCTGTTAATAGTGAAGAGGATAGTCTTAGGTTACAGATCTGTTGGTAAAATAGAGCAATGGCAGATACATTTTAATCCACGTAATGGCAAGGTGAAGTTTTTTTAGTCGGACTAATACAGGTAGGACATTCACAACGACTTGTAGGGCCCTAGGAATTATTGTGGAACAGAGACACCTCGGTGTATAAGTTCATGGATCCCTGAAGGTGGAGCATAGGGAGGTAAAGTGGTGAAGAAGTCTTATGGAATACTAGTCTTCATTAGCCAGGGCATAGAATATAAGAGCAGAGAGGTTATAGTACAGCTTTATAAAACACTGGTTGGGCCACCACTGGAGAATTGTGTGAGTTCTGATCACCACAGTATAGAAGGAACATGATTGCACTGGAGAAGGTGCAGAGGAGATTCACCAGGATAGTACTTGGAATGAAGTGTTTCATTTCTGAGGAGAGATTGGAGTTGATTTCCTTGGAGCAGAGAAAGCTGAGGGGAGACCTCAGGTGTAGCCAGGCAGGTAGGGATATGAGGATGTTCTCAAAGGCTCCTTGGAAAATAAAACATTCCCACTCACCCTTGACTGCTCAAAGTGAAGAAGATGCATTCAGGAACATTGATAACCTCGAGTCCATGCATCTTGAACTCCAGCATAAATAGTGGAAGGACTGCACCACCTCACAAATTACCGACCCACCTGAACAGTCAGGCATTTCCCATCCCTTGTACAACAGAGTCTGTGGGTATCACACTAGTCTCACTGGTCACCTCAAAACCCACATGGCAATTTATTCTCGATCCTGAGGAACGGCCTAAAAATAAATTAAGCATATTAAATTGAATTTAGCAAATAATTGTGTCTTATCATTAAGGATTAGAACATTACCAAACCCACTAACCCTTGTGAAATGATTAATCACCACCAAAACTGATGGTATAATCCACCTACTTATGTTCAGCTTTCACTGTGCACTTAATATTTAATGATGTGGGAATGTAAATTATCAAAACAAAAGGCAATTTAAGTGGATTTACAAAAGAACAGGGAATGCTTCATTTTCGTTTCTCCTGGGCATTTTCCACAGCCATCCCTACGTTCCAGCCAAGTAGGTTAGGGAGCTGGAACCAGATATGCAAGAAAGCAGATGTTGCAATGGGAGGGTGGGAATATTGTGACAATTTAAAGAGGCTTCTTTTCGGGAGTGCAGTTTCAGACACATTTAATATCCATGACTCTGAATTGGTTGAATGGTCCTTGAGCTATTCAGTATTAAAGACTTTGAACGTGTTGTCTTAGTTTTTCAAAGCTTTAAAAGCATCAGTTTTTGAGCAGTGTTGAATACAAAATATATAAACCAATTTAAAAGGATAATTTAAATCTATGTTTGTTGTAATTTTGGATTTATAATTAAGAAGTGAGACATGTAAACATAAATATTGTTTCTGTTTGTTCATAGAGATTATGTGGAAGCAATTTCTTTCCAGCCATTGGCATTAAAAACTGGCCAGCAGTTATACACACCTGTTACACAGGGTGGGAGAGAAGTGAGAAGAAATGAAAAGAGGGAGAGCGGGGATGAGGGGGGAGTAGAGTAATAAAATCACTCATGGGCATCTTCACACAGGGAAGCAAGTCATCTTCAACCCAAGAGATTGTCTAAGAGGAGACATTTAATTCTATTCAATGATCTTAAATATTCAACTCTGTATCCTGAGTGTGCCCTAGTTCTATAATTCTCAATTTTTAACATTATATTGCTTAATTCAAAGCACTCTATAAGTTTTTTTGTAAGATATGACCGAACCATCAAAAATACATTGAGCTAAGTGTCTTAATAGTATCCTTGTGAATTGTTTAACATAATTTTCTCAAGTAATTCTTAAAATGTGTTGATGCGGATGGTCATTTCTCCTTCATGTCTGGTTTACCAGACAAAGTTAGTTCAAATGATTAACTATTTGTTTTTTTTTCAAAAAAAACAGTGAGTTATCTGAAAATGGTCTGTATTTACATAAAATTGTGTAGATAAATTTATATAAATAAAATTTATAAACACTGACAAAGACCAGATACGTCCAAAGAGGAAAACAGGTCCTTGGACACATCTGGTCTTTGTCAGTGTTTATACTCCACTATATTTAGAGTCTACATACTGAGAGACTATTTACTTAATTGACATTTCATATTCAAGATAATAATGTACTTTAGGTTCGATATTAACTGGTCATAAAATGCACTGATTATTGAATTATATGTTGTAAAAATATATGTACTCTATCCCTGTTAATTCAGTTATGTAATTCATGTTACTGGATAGTTCCAATTTTTAATATGAAATAAAACAGTGTTGTTATTTACATTATTTATTTTGAATTACATTATCATTTAAATTTTTAGGTGAGAAATGATTGGATTATCAGGGATAAGATAAAATAAATTTTGTACAAGTACATCTGTGAATTGTTTAACATTGTCATTGTATAAATCTGATTTTTTTGTTCTGCAGCTAATCCCTCATATCTCCTCCTTATCCTGGTTTACCACTATAGTGCCTTTAGTATTGGTGTTAACAATCACTGCAGTCAAAGATGCTACAGATGACTTTGTGAGTACCAAATGAATTCTGGATTGAGAGGTGCTGGAATACCAGTTTGTATTTGATGTTCAAGACGGTCAAAGTGATAGGCACCCAGAGAAACGTCTCCGAGTGCTCCAACCACCAGTCTGTTTAGTTCATGTTTGCACAGATTTTATCTGTGGCTGAGATGGTTGTTGACATAAGCTATAGCATGCTCTTCTATTTTGAGGACCTTTCATTAATACTACTTCACCCAGATTAGATGGATTACTCTCTTTCCCATGCAGGGCATGAGACTGAGAGTTCTATCATCTCATAGCACTGCAATAAGTGCCATGCATCAGTTAGTCTTGGGTAATAAATGGAGATGGGCCTATGTAGCCTTGCATAGATAGTACAAGGAAGAGCCAATTCATATATATAATACACATCATATGTGGGTATTTTTTGGCATTAGGATTTTCCATTCCATTTTTTTGCAGTTCTTCTGTCAATGTTTATATGAGATGTTGGTGGCCAAACTTTTAGAGCTACAGCCTCAAGGAAATGAGCTATAGACCCTCTTCATGTTTTTACTCAGATCTAGAAGGACATAAGAACATTATAAATATAAATAGTGGTTGGGCATATGACCTCTTGAGCCTACTCTGCCATTAAATAGGATCGTTGTTGATTTGATCTTAGTCTCAGCTCCACTTTCCTATCTATCTCCTATAAGTTAAACAAGCTATATCGGCCTTGAAACTACTTAATGTTTCAGCATCCATAGCTCTGTGAAATGGTTCTTAAACAAAGCTCTAGGTTTCCCCATGAGAAATTTCCCCATCATCAACCTTGTCAAGCACTCACAGAATGTTTCATGTTTCAGTAATATCGTCTCTTAACCTTCAATGTTGATAGACCCAGTCTCCTCAATCTTTTCTTTTGTCAGCCTCTTCACCATAGAAATCGATCTAGTCGACCTATTCTGAACAGCTTCCCATACAAGTATTTCTCTGCTTAAACTAGGAGACTAAGAAGACAGTAGTTGAAGTGTGGTTTCATCAATGCCCTGCACACAGGTGAGGGTGAAAGGTGGTGATAGCGAGTGGAACAAGGTTTCATTGGAGCTGAGGCTGGTGTTTTATTTCAAGCCATGGTTTCATTTTCATTTAGCAGATACCTGCAATGCCCCAAAGAGCTACCCAAGATCATAGCCTGAACCTTTACAGTCTCCTCACCGATGCAGCTCTAAATAGATGCTCAAGGTCCTACTGAAGTTACAGGTCTCATGGGCTTATCAAGTGCAATGGCAAGGCACTTTAGCTCAAGGCTGGAGGACACTTTTAAACCAGAACAGGACCAATTGTCTATGATAACAGGTCAGAAAAGCTACCAACCCAATATTAAGGCTATTACTGCCCAGTTAACCTGGAGATAGGCAGTGCAGGTTGAACTTGGTGAGCTTCCACTGACGTTAGTTGTACAGATGGTACAGTAATTTAGTAAACTAGCAATTGTAAGACCGAGTCCAATTCTCTTTTCTGCAACTTGGGGAATCTGGCAATTTGTGGGTTAGAGAGTTGACAGCAGTCATCTGCAGAAAGTGAGGTGGATGGACTACTGGTGAGAAAATAACTTACCTCAATTTACAGGCTGTTCAACAATGGTTTCAAAATTAAATAATGAAAGTTTTTAAGGTAAAAGTATTTCCTATTCTAATTAAAAATATATGAACACCTAAAGTTTGAAACTGAATGGATACAGTTTTTTTTACTTTTTAGTTTCGCTACAAGAGTGATAATCAAGTCAACAATCGACAATCTCAGGTCCTCATCGACGGCAAGTAAGTACAGTGCCAATTTTCATCCTGCAAAGGTAACTCTGAACCAAATGTTCTTCTCCTGTTCGAAGTATAAGCAGCCATGGGCCATTGGGTGTCTCAATGCCTGTTCCACCATTCAATAAGATAGTATAGGAAGATCGTTTACCTCACTGCCTCATTCACCACGTAACCCTTTGATTTCTATAATATAACAAAAATCTATCCATTTCTGTCTTATGTATACTTTGCAATTGAGCTCCCACAATTTCTTCAGAGTCAATTCTCTCTAGGTGATGAAATTTCTTCTTACCCCTCTCCTGAATGGCCAACCCCTTATTCTCAGACTGTGACCCTTGATTCTTGATACCCAGCCAAGGAAAACATTATCTCTGCATCTACCCCATCAACACCCAAAAGACTTTTGCATGTCTCGAAGAGATCACCTGTCATTCTTCAAAACCTGAAATTCTATACCCCCAGTCTGCTTCACCTCTACTTATGGGACATTCTCCATCCTTATTCCCCATCCCAGGATCCAATCTGGTGAACTTTCACTGCACTCCCTCTATTGCAAATATATTCCTCTTTGGGTAAGAAGATTGTACACAAAACTCCAAGTGTAGTTTCATTTGGGCCCTGTATAATAGCAATAATGAATTTATTCATAATTAGTATGAAGTTTCTATATCTAAGTATCTTAGTTTCTGTAGAAAACCACTTACTGTACTAGTGCCATGATTTCAATGATACCTCTGTGTAAATATTTTTGCTGGTGGGTTCAGTTCTTTGTCATCCAACAATAATTAACACCAACTGAAAATATATAAAAAAAACTGCAAATGCTAGAAATCTGAAATAAAAACAGAAAATGCTGGAAACACTCAGGCAGCATCAGAGAAACAGTGTTTCAGGTCAGAGGTCTACAGCAGAACTGTTTGTTCTAAGCAAGGTCTCTGATTTGAAATGTTAACTCTGTTTCTCTTTCCAGTGATGCCACCTGACCTGCTGAGTGTTTCCACATATTCTGTTTTTATTATTATAATTAACTTTACATTTGTTGACAGTTGATTGGTTAAAAGCATTACTACATTTATCAGGAAATATTGATCAGCTATAAATGATCAAATGCTCTCCAACATCCTGACTCTAAAGCAGAAAATAACAATAGCCCAGCAATCTGTCTTTGGTCAGCAAAACCTGCTGTGCATCAGCATCAGCAGGTTGTATTTATCCTCTGATGTGGAATGCTGAACACTACTGACTAGTTTAG
Organism: Pristis pectinata; assembly: GCF_009764475.1. Taxonomy (NCBI): domain Eukaryota; kingdom Metazoa; phylum Chordata; class Chondrichthyes; order Rhinopristiformes; family Pristidae; genus Pristis; species Pristis pectinata. The sequence continues at coordinate 15,938,018 of NC_067432.1, forward strand.
CACTCTGCAACCCAAGGATAAAAATCAAGGCAAACATCAGCAGGTAGCAATCAATAAGTAACCTTACTTCAGAGAAATATGAATTAATGCCAGCAGAGAATTCATTTGTTGTGTACGCCACATTACCCAGTGGCTTGTGCTGTTCCTGAATTGGCTAATTCCCCTTTGGATTTGAATGGGACTATTTTCTAATACATGCGGTGATTCCCTATGTCTAACCCTAATGGAGCAACTTGAGTAGGAATGAGCCTGGAAACTGCATATTTTCATTGGGAAGAAAACCAGATTGTTTCATGCTAGATCTGGGAATGTGTTAAACTTTAATAAGCCATCAGAAAATATCAGCTCATTTGCTCATTGAGAGAATAATCTCACAAGGAGATTCCTATTGCTTGCATTGTTCTGTCTTTGGGTTTTTATGTACTTCTAGATTTTAGATAATTATTTACAAGGTTTCTTGATGGAGCTTAAGAAATTGCTGCTTCTGGAGATAGCCAGGTACAAGCTTTGCGACAGTGATTAAAATAAAACGAAGCTGCTCCAAGCACATGAATTGAACTCTCTTTAATGGTAACATGGATGTACTTCCTGGACAATCTGCATTTGTTTCGGAGTGACTGGAGGTTTGGCAAACCAGATCTGTTAGATAAGTATTTACCTTACTTCCCCTTCACACTCTTGTACTGCCAGCAGCTTATTTTCTAAAACTTAAGTTTAATTCCTTTAGCTCCGAAATGTATTTCAAATAACATTATCAGAAGCATTCTTGTTTTATTTATTTAGATATATGAAAATGTAGGATATAAGGTTCTCCAAATAACCATTGCTTTATAGTGCAGTTAGACGTCTTTCAGCTTGTTGTGATTATGCTGATGCAATCAAAACTAATCTCATTTCCTCTGTCCTTTTTCCATGCTCTCTTATACTTAGGTAAATACATATTCAATTTCCTTCTAAATTATTATCAATTTCCTTCTAAAGCAGTCCATGTTCTATGAACCTTCTGTGTGATTCCTCTACCTCCATTTATTGCTACAGTGTAGTTACCTTTTTTAACCTCTTTAGGACTGCATGTTTTGCAAATGTTGCATTTCTTTTCAAGTGCCTCAATCTCACTAAGCTCAGGGCCACCTTGTACAATTAGATTGACTGTACCCAATGATCAGATGTGGACATTCAGAGGGAGAACATATAGGCTTGTGATTTCCTAGACATCTGCAGAGGGCTGTTGAACAGTTGTTGCTTGGTAGGTCAATGAGAGTTTTAGTCACGAAATCCAATAACATCTGGGAAACAATGCACCTCATGCCATTGAGTTGACCTTGCAGGAGGTAAGGCCTGAAGGAAACAGGTCAAGCGCACGAGCACTGCTAGGTCTGGGTGGCAGTGGTTAAAAGACGGCTGGAGAATGAGGGGTAGGGGGTGGTACAGGCATTCTGGGGGAGAGGCACTTGGGGAGAAGAGTCATGAATTTTAAGGTTGGGACTTGGCACTCTGGGTGAATTGGGGCATGAAAGAGAGCTCAAGTAAGTAGCTAAAAGGGAACTTAGCTGAGTTGAGTTCCCATTGCCAGGGCCTGCTCAGAGTGGTACCCTTTAAGTTGCATGGAATTGGGCTTCGCATGTGCATGCATTTGTGGAATGGCCCAGGGTAAGGCTGGGTAACCGCAATATGAATTAAAACCTTGGAAGTGGAATCTGGAGGACCTCTTTCTACTCTATGCTCTCCCCTATTTAAAATTTACAAACATGCACACCTACAAAACATAAGAAAGTATGGATTATGAGCAGCCATAGGCCATTCAGCCCCTCAAGCCTGCACTACCTTTTAAGAAGGCCATGGCTGATCTGATTGTAAAGTGAACTCTGCATTTCCATTTACCTTCTAACCTGTAACTGCAGCTTAATCCTCAGAGCTGGCTGCCATGCTTATCAGTTGTCAAAACTGTCACAAGACTTTGTATTCACAGGCACTGAAAAATATTTAAAAACTATTAAAAATTAAATCTCTTAAGACATGAAAAATACATTTAAATTAAAACACTGGACATTGCTACTTCTAACTATATTTAACAGTTAAATATGGTTAAATGGTCATTTAATGAAAAACCGATGCAAATTATCTGAAACTTAACTGCATACTTCAGAGCCAATCCATCCCATTGAAATGAAGGGAGTCATTGAGACTGCACCAGGGCTAACGATGCAGGTTCAGCAGGTAGGTTTCCCAGAATAACTGCAGGAGGTTAGTGCTTTACTGCTGGAGTCCTTGAGGACAACAGGATCTGAATGACAGTACCATTCATGAAGTTCAGAAATTCTACATTTGTGTGAGCGGCCCTTGGAAGTGGTTTGGATTGTCAGTCTGGCACTCCCCACAAACACGCTGTGAACATAGAACACTACAGCACAGTACAGGCCTTTCAGCCCACGATGTTGTGCCGACATTTTATCCTGCTCTAACATCTATCTAACCCTTCACTCCCACATAGCCCTCCATTTCTCTATTCATGCTGACCCATGTTGTGGATCACTGATTTCAACAACTACTTTAAACTACTTTTTGGAAATAATCTCCAGATGATGAAAGCTTTATTTATGTATCTACTAATTAGGATGTCACGGTCTGATTGCACAACAGATTTCATTAATATTTGCATTTGTCAGCATCTCTTCATTGAAGGTACATCTGAAATGTTCTTTGCCAGATGGTTGCAGTGACTTTGCAAAGCGTTAACTGATTGTTGGAGAAACAAAATGCAAATGAGCTTATGTGCACATGTCACACCTTTTGAGCAGAGAGGCTGGGGCTGGAACCCAGTCTCATGCTTTGCCCTTGAGGTTGTGAATAATTAGTTCAATCCTTGTAAAACTGTTTTATTAGACTGGTAGATTGATATCTAGTATCTGTAGGATGGCTCTGTGCTGATACAGGACATATTATTGTGCTGGTGTTGTCCATTTGGAGACCTCTGCTAGAGAAATGTGTACTTTGTGGTAGTTGGTGAGAATTTTCTTTTACAACCTTGGTATATGGGCAATGCTATTTTCCAAAAACTCAAAGAGCATTAATAATGGCATGAAATGTTGGATTTCAATCATATGCAGATGAGATCTGATTCATCATTCCTTGACTCATGAAGGGATATGTTCCTGGATAATATTTAATTGAGTGAAATTTCATAAATAGAAAGGCTGTGCAAAATGGATTAGTCATGAACACTTTTAGTCTTCCACCTTTTGAAATGCATTTCCATTCAGAATGAACAACTTTAATTAGGTTTCTATTCTGGGTTATTTAGGGCCAGTGGCGTGTTTGTTATGGGGTAGTTACCCAAGATGCATAATCCAGAGATCAATTTGAGAATTTGAGTTCAGTTTAAGGAAATAAAAATCAGTACCAGTAAGAAAAAATGACCACAATGTTGTCAAATTGTGTAAAAACCTATTGATCAATGGGGAAGGGAACCTGCCATGTTCACTCTTGTGAATTCAATGCACTATGATTATCTTTTAATGCTGACTTAGCTGTCTGAACAAGACATGGAGTTGCATCACCACTTTCTCAGGGGTACCAGGATTGAGTGATTAACAAAATCCGTACTCGTGGCTTCAACAAGCTAAAAATTACTAAAACAAAACGAAAATTGGTTTTCCCAATGTGTTTAACAACATTATCACAGGTGAATGCAAATCAGGGATTTTGTGCACCAGTCTTAAGATATCCATCCAAATTCAATTCTTGCAATCAAATAACATCACATTCTTCAATTGCTCAAATTTCACCTTTACAACTTATTTTGTAACTTTATTTTGGATATTTCTAACTCCATGTGCAGAAAATTTGACATTCACCAACATTCCCTTGCCATTCCTCTATTGCCTAGAAGTTAATGTTCAATCTGAATATGCAACCTTGGCCTGATTAACATTTACATTTGCTGCAAGCATCATGTGAAGAAATTATCCTATAACAGAATGTAATTCTCCATTGTACCTCAATGTAACAATTTTTACATAAAGTAGTAACAGAAAATGCTGGGGATGCTGAGCATTTGTGGAAATAGAAGCAGAATTTATGTTTCAGATTGAAAATCCTTTGCTAAACTGAAAAAGATAGTGAAGGAAGTCTGGATAGGATAAAAGGATAACATTTTCTTGATAACGTGAGGTTGCCATAGTGATAAGCTATAATAGGTCAATGAGGGTGGTTAATAGAAAGAACACAAACAAAAGGACATGTAAATATCGTAGGAAATACTCAGGAGGTCAGGCCGTGCTAGTGGAGAGAGAAAAGCAAAGTCAAAATGGCCAGTTCTGATACAAAGAGAAAATGAGTTACCTGTAGTTGTTGAATTTGATATCAAGTTAGGAAAGAGGCAATGTGTTATATAGAAGGTCAAGTGCTATTCTTCAAGCTTACATTGGGCCTCGTTAGAACAGTGTAGATGGCCACAGACAGAGAGGTCAGACAGGGAATCAGAGAAGCAGGCAACCAAAAGCTCAGGGTCATATATGCGGACTGAGAGCAGGTGTTCCACAAAGCAGTCACCTAATTTGAGTGTGAGTTCTCCAGTGTAGAGGAGACTTCGAAATAGTACACTAGATTGGGAGAAGTGCATGTGAATTTCTGTAGAGTTAACGTTTCAAGTCAGTGGCTGGTCATCAGTTCAACCTGAAATGATAACTCTGCCCTTCTCTCTGTACAGATATGATCTGTGCCCTATTACATTTTCCTTCCATGCCTTCCCCTCCTCTACAACTTAAAGCATGTTTGTTGGCTTGTTATATAACTTCTTCTACTTCCGATGAAATGTCATTGATCTGAAATGGTAATTGTTTCTCTCTCCACAGATGTTCCCTGAGGTAATGAGTATTTCTACCATCTTCTGTTCTTGTTTCAGATTTCCAGCAAGTACAACTTTTCACTTTTCAAAGGAAAAGACACATAAGTTTCTATGGTGCTGTTCATAAGTTCATGGTCTCCCAAAGAACTTTGCAATCAATCTCGTGTTTTCGTTGTGTATTCGGCGTTATAATTCCAGAAATATGACAGCCAAGTTTTGTACAGTAAGCTCCAACAATTTGCAATGTGAACGTGGTTTGTCAAGCTGACTGAGAGATAAATATTGGCCAGAACACCTGCTTCCTTGAAATAGTGCCATGCGGTATTTTATATCCGTGAGAGAGCAGACTGGTCCCCTGTTCAGTGAGCCATATCATTTGAAGATTTTGTAGGTTCATAGAGTTTATAGATTCATAGAGTTATACAGCATGAAAACAGGCCAATTCATTCATGCCGATCAAGATACCTATTTAAGCTAATCCTATTTGCCTGCATTTGGCCCATATCCCTCTGAACCTTTCCTATCCATGTACCTGTCCAAATGTTTTTAAATGTTGTAGTTGTGCTTGCCTCAACCACCTCCTCTGGCAGCTCGTTCCATATACCCACCATCCTCTGTGTGAAAAACCTGTCCTTCAGTTCCCCTTTAAATCTTTCCACTCTCACCTTAAACCTGTGTCCTCTAGTTTTGGACTCCCCTAGCCAGGGAAAAAACTGTGACTATCTACCATATCTACGTCCCTCATGATTTTATAAACCTCTGTATGGTCATTCCTCAGACTCCTTTGCTCCAGGGAAAACAGTTCCAGCCCAGCTGTCATTATAATCAGGCCCTCCTGCCCAGGCAACACACTTGTCAATCTTTTCTGCACCCTCTCCAGCTTAATCACATCCTTCCTTTGGAACATAGAACAGTACAGGATGATGCAGTTTCTCTAATTAATTCCTCTGCTATATCCTTGTTCCCCACAACTATTTCCCCAGCCTCATTTGCCAAAAGATTTGCGTTAATTTTGACCTCGTAGATTTTATGTGCTTATAAAAGCTGACATAATAGTTTTTAACCTCTCGGTACTTTCCCTCATTGTTTATTTTTTTCCTTTTTCTTTATATCATCTTTTGCTGGATCCTAAGACACACCTCAGACTTGTGCTGCAAACTGAGGAAAACAGATCTGAGTGGCACTGTGATTATTTCTTTTTTTTCTCTTACTTCTTAACATTATAGAAGGAGACCATTTGGTCAATTGAGAAGCTTGCATAGCAGTTCCATCAATTCCTTTCCTCCACCTATTTCAGGCCCACCAGTATCTTCTAATACCTTTTCTGTTTTCTTTTTCAACTTAATGCCCTCCTTAACTTACTTGCTTAGCCATTGTTGGTTCATCCTTTTAGAATCTCTCCTCCTCATTGAGATATGCTGAGAGTCATGAATTATCTCCTTAAATATCTGCCACTGCTTGTCTATTATCTTAGCTGCTAAATCTTTCAAAATTGGTTTGGAGAAGTTATATGCCACTGTGTAAAAATATAACTTCCCATATTGGTCCTAAATTTGCCAGTTGGGATTAGTGTTACCTTGCCCTATGTTGGTTGCCTTGAAGTTGGTGCTTAAATGTAATCTTACATTGCAATCAATTGTTCCAATGCATTGTGGAAAAAAAATATAATGAAACATAGATGATTGATGATACAGTGAGTGAACAGGCCCAAACCCACAGCAGACTAGGGACAATTATAAATGTCATTGGGGCATTAATCATCTTAATTTGTTTCCATCATATGCTTTGCAGTTAATACTTCCTACTATTTTGTTTTTAATTTTGAGGAACACCTGAGAGAGTATGAGACCCTTTAAGACTTCAGATTCGTGTGGTTTGCAGTTTCAAGCAGAAATCTGAGGGCATTAGTTAGAGATCTAGAATCAGGCTGATTTAAAAAAAAGAGAATAAGATTATAATGTTTAGGTGTTTGGATTGAAAGTGTGAGTTGCAGTTAGCAGAACAGTTCATGCTGTGGTACTCAGTGTTACTAGCATTGTCAGTCTTATTCTGGCCACAAGGGCTTGTGCTACAAACCGAGAAAAACATGTCTCAGTGGCACTGTAGCTATTTTCCATTATTTTCTTAACAACATTGAAGGAGGCCATTTGGCCTATTGAGTCTATGCTGGCTCTCGTAGCAATCCCATCAATCTCTTTCCCCATCCATTACTGTCTAACCTATTCTCTCCCACATGCCAATTTACAGCAGCCAGTTAATTACTAACCAGCATGTGAGATTTGGGAAGAAAATGGATCATCCAGCGAAGCCCACACAGCCTTAGGGAGACTATGCAAGCTCCATATAGACAGTGCAGGATATCAGGATCAGGTCACTGGAGCAGTGCAGCAGCAGGAATACTTGCTGTACCACTGTGCCACATTACAGCATGGCATTTTCATCTTTGGAATCTGTATTAAAACTTGCCTCTCATCATTGGAGTGGAGTAATGTGTCAGTCCCCTGATAGTAAGGAAATACGTGAATTGTGTTTGAGCATCCCAATCTATTTCCTACTGGGTAAATTTACACTGGACAGAACTGGTGCTAGTTTGGCACTGATGCAGCATTCCCCCTCAAGTGGATACAGGACAGTGTGTGATGCAACTAAAATAAATGTCCCCTGGTTTGTTTTCAGAGTTCAGGACCAAAAATATGATTTGGAGAAAAGCATGAGGAGTTTTATCCGGCCTAGTTTGATGCTGGTATTGAATGTTTTAAATGGCAAAGAGATCATGTCTTGGCATTTGTGCTGACCTCAACAAGCAAAAATATTTACACAGGTATTATTGAAATCATGGCATTAGTACAGTAAGTGGTTTACTACAGAAACTAAGGCTGTATTTGGGTACGTAAATATAGCCTTGTTAAATTGAGAAAGGTAGGATAGGCAGCAATACCTCCGGCACGATTATTCTCAACACTGGTGCCCCACAAGGCTGTGTCCTCAGCGCTCTACTCTACTCCCTATACACTCATAACTGTGTAGCCAGATTCTGTTCTAACTCCATCTACAAGTTTGCAGATGATACCACCGTTGTAGGCTGTATCTCAAACAGCAATGAGTCGGAGTACAGGAAGGAGATCGAGAGCTTAGTGGAATGGTGTCATGACAACAACCTTTCCCTCAATGTCAACAAAACAAAAGAGTTGGTCATTGACTTCAGGAAAGCGGGAGGTGGGGGTGTACACGCACCTGTCTACATCAGTGGTGCTGAGGTTGAGAGGGTTGACAGCTTCAAGTTCCTGGGAGTGAACATCACCAACAGCCTGTCCTGGTCAAATCACATAGATGCCATGGCCAAGAAAGCTCACCAGCACCTCTGCTTCCTCAGGAGGCTAAATAAATTTGGTTTGTCCCCTTTGACTCTCACCAACTTTTACCGATGCACCATAGAAAGCATGCTATCTGGATGTATCATGGCTTGGTACAGCAACTGCTCTGCCCAGGACCGCAAGAAACTGCAGAGAGTTGTGGACACAGCCCAGTGCATCACGGACACCAGCCTCCCCTCCTTGGACTCTCTCTTTACCTCTCATTGTCTTGGTGAAGCAGCCAGCATAATCAAAAACCCCACCCACCCAGGACATTTTCTCTTCTCTCCTCTGCCATCGGGTAGAAGATACAGGAGCCTGAGGGCACGTACCACCAGACTTAAGGACAGCTTCTACCCTACTGTGATAAGACTATTGAACGGTTCCCTTATACAATGAGATGGACTATGACTTCACGATCTACCTTGTTGTGACCTTGCACCTTATTGCTCTGCACTTTCTCTGTAGCTGTGACACTTTGCTCTGTACTGTTATTGTTTTTACCTGTACTACATCAATGCACTCTGTACTAACTCAATGTAACTGCACTGTGTAATGAATTGACCCGTACGATTGGTATGCAAGACAAGTTTTTCACTGTACCTCGGTACAAGTGACAATAACATACCCATACCAATACCAAACTATGTGCAAGAAATGGAAAAGAATAAGCTTTCTGCCATCAACTTTCTCTGTCACCATAAGATCAGGAAAACTCATATATGCAAAAATGTGCTGAATGTGTACTCTGAAACGTAGTTGTTGTATACTGCCAAGTCCTTCCATGATAACAATCTTCACATGAACCATAACTATTCTGCTTTCATCGCAGTTTTGTTTGGCTAAGTTTAACTCAACAGCTGCCTCCATGAAAGAACTATCTTTAAACTTTAAAATACACACAGAAGTAAAAGTACAGAGCTGGAAAATTATTCACACTACTCCTGAAAGAATACAGTGGTCATCAGCCTGTCCACATTCCTCCAACCCCTGGGTACATTCTCCCATCACTACATAGCCTCTCATTCAATAAAGACTCATCCCAGTAACTGGCGGAATATTACTTGCATCGTGGCATGTCTCCTGAATGCTGGCTGTAAAGATTGCACTTATGGTGCTTCATGCTGAGAATTATGGAAACTTGTAACACATCAGTAGAGAATGCTGTGCTGAAACTGGCAATGTCAGTTCCAGCATTGTTTTACACAGGGGAACCCTGACTGCGCTGTTCTGTAACTCTCACACTTGACGTTCTTGCTCTTTTTTGAAGTTCACAAAGAGCGTTGCTTTAACACCAAAACAAAATGTTGCAGAGCAGTTTCTGGGTCATGATATTTAAATCGGCCCAGTTACCATTCTTGCCAACATTGATCTGAATGCTGTAGATTCCCCTTTATACCAATCTGTTTAGATCACATAAAAATTGGAAGTTTTAAAGGCCCACCAAATAAAAAAAACTGCATTTGCTAAAAATTTGAACTAGAACTGACAAATGGTTTAAAATGTACAACCTACTTGGTGTTCTCTGAATAGGAGATTCAACAGCTGGTGGATCTGTTCTGTGTTAACAGCAGTCACTTTTTTGGCTTGATGCTGATGATTTAGAAAATTCATTGGTCAATGGTGGGTGGGCAGTGAGTCATGATATATTTAGTCCTTTATCAGAAACCAAAGTATGTGAAAGCCTATACCACATTGGCTTTGAAAGTGGCTTTGTACACAGTGTGAAAAGAAACTTAATTGCTGGAAGAGTCTGAGTTTATCAGACACCTGAGCTTGTCTTTCCAATTTGGTGCATGGTAATACTTAACTTATAAAAAAGCTATTTTCATCACTCCATAAAATAAAAAAAAACATATTTTGCTTCATGATATTATTTTCCTTTGGGTAACTGACACCATGTATTGGAAGGTTCGATAAGAATAGCCAGCAATGTGTTAATATATCCCTAGACAATATTACTTTATAATACCGAAGGAGAAATGGTTAATATTTTAGGGCCCAGTCCTTTCATCAGAACTAGGGAAAGAGGGGGAAAAAAAACTAGTTAATTTGAGGTATCAGATGCATTTCAGAGATGATTCCCTTTGTGATTCCCTGGTCTGTTCTTTCTTCCCAAACTACCACTCACTGTGTTATGCTCTTTCCCATACAATCACAGGAGGTACAACACCTGTCCTTTCAGTTCTTCCCTTCCCTTCGTTGAGTCTTTCCAGGTGAAGTACTGATTCACTCTCACTTCTTCCAACATAGTGTACTGCATTCAGTGTTAATGCACAGACTGGGTGATCGCTTTGTGGAGCACTTGTGATCAGCCTCCAGGAGTGACCCTGAGCTTCGACTGTCTGCCATTTTACTTCACCATCCTACTCCCTTTTTGTCCATGGCTTCTCACACTGTCACAATGAGGCCTAACACAAACTTAAGGAACAACACCCCATCCTCCATCTTACAGCCTTCAGAACTTAATATCAAATTCTCCAACTTCAGCTTGCTCACTTTTTCTTACTGTTTGTATTTGAACCGGCCACTTCATCATTTTGGCTCAGCTTTTTTTTGTCCAGTCTGGCCTACAGGAATGTCCTGTAGCTTTACCACTAGCAACATATTACACAGACAGAGGAGCTGAATCTAATCTTAAATGCTGCTTAAATGCACATTGTCATCTGGTCTCACCTTATCAGAGATATTCCCTTCATTCTACCCATCCTTCCCCACCTTCTCTGCTACCTAAAATTAACTTGTTTTCTGTTCTGAATCCAGTTCTGATAAAGGGTCCAAGACTTGAAACATTAACTACTTCTATTCCCACAGATGCTGCCTGACCTACTGAGTGTTTCGAGCACTTTGTTTTTACTTCATTTTCAATGCAACTTCATAGTTTACTCCAATTGCTCATAATATTGATATTAACACAACCAATATAAATTGCTCATTCCCTTCTCTAGTATTTCTGTATCCACTTAAACTATTCATTAATTGAAATTTAATAGGAAAGAAAGGTTAGAAACCTAAAGGGAATTTAAATCGTGCAGTTGTTCTATGCCTTTCAGAGACTGTCTTGATCCTGTTTGGTTCTTGAATCAGTAGTGCATGACTGCATTTGAATGCAGTTGGTAGTTATGTATTCAAGGATTTGTGCAGGATTAGGAAATCTGTTTGGTTGAAGCTTTGAAAGGACACCTTTGAAATTAGGGAGCGTGAGAAGGGTGCATACAAGATAGACATTTGCCTCAGTCCAGATAAAGGATCTTGACCCGAAACTTCGACTGTCCATTTCCATCCATAGATGCTGCCTGACCTGTTGAGTTCCTCCAGCATCCTGTGTGTTGCTCCAGTTTCTAGCATCTGCAGTCTCTTGTGTTTCTTGTCAAACATTTGTCTTTGTGCACCAGTGCAAAACAATCTGCCACAATGGAGCTCATCTCCTCAGAGTCCATACAGGGCAATTGAACTGAATGTTGGGGAGTGAGTACAACCAGTAGCCCATTTCTGAGCATGTACTTAGTGTTGAGGAACACAGACATTCCTAAAGTGTGTGTATCATGCAGGACCAAAGCAATAAGTGGTGGGTGAAATAATACTTTATCCATTATTTTTCACAGGCTACAGAATGAGAAATGGATGAATGTTCGAGTAGGAGATGTAATCAAATTGGAAAACAATCAGTTTGTGGCAGTAAGTAATCGCTGAGAACTTAGTATTTTACACTTGTTCTGGATTTATGGGCAGTCCTGGCAAGATGGTAAGCTCGTCCTACTTACACAGGGAAGGAATCATTGGACTTGAACAGATCCAGTATATTGTATAGTACACTGTGCCTCTGTTTATACTTTTAAAATATATTAATTTGTCATTTTTCTAGTCTGGGTAACTGCCTGACCACATAGGAATTAAACCATAATTCAGCTGTGCCTCTTGTTTATTTAATAGTGTCTGCGATTAATTAATCCCACTATTTCCAATCTGATATTGAATTCTTAAAGCAACATGCATACATACCTTTGAAGCAGTTTTTGTTGGGTATGGTATAGCAACTTTGTTTTGAGGCATGGTTTATTAGGGAAGGTATCTTCATGTGCCCATGTGCTGTGTTAACTGTTGATGAAGATAATCGTTAAAATGATGGGCATTTCTCAGCTGAAATCCAAAACTGATGAACACATTATAGTTTTCTGAAGTTCCTCTTGGAACGAAAGACAAACTCTTGACTGGCCCATTCAACTGTTGTGGTCTGAAAGGGACTCGCCATTTCGAACAGAACTCTGCTTTCAAGTTGCAGTGTTGCAATAAATTGAAATAGTTCCATCATGATAAGACAGTGGACCAATATATTCACCATATTACAGCAGGACCTACACACCCCAAGTGTAAATGCAATACCGGCTTCTTCTCGCTCTTCTGTCATATATATTGTTTCTATTTTTAAAGGCATTTCTTCCATTTTCCTCTGGTTTAACAATCATGTGACATTTACTCTCATAGGAGTCCTTTTGAGTTTCAAATCCAAGCACTATTCTATTCTAACTGTCTTGTTTGTCTCCCCAGTGTACCAAAATCAAATAAATTATGCAAGGTAATTATTTTAGTGTTGCATCCTGGTCAGTCTCTTCCAAGGCCACACTGCCTCTAATTGTGTTTCTTGCCTTCGGGCATTTTTCCTAGTCTCCTGGCAGTATGACCTTCCCCTTCATTCTCTCTTCCTCACCCTCCTGATGCAATCCAGAACTCCAAAAAAAAACTTGTTAGCTTTACCTCATTCCAATGTGTTCCACACCCCCACTTCTACCATGTCAGATATACCAGTGGCTCTAAACCTCACAACTTCTTTATTCTCTCATTTTGTAATAAAAGAACAGGGCTACTAAATAAATTATGAAAAGAGAAATGTTTTGTTAAATAAAATACAGACTAAGAGCCTCAGTAAAATAACTTAAAGACTGCTATACATTAATTTAGTTGAATGGGAGAAATATATCTTTGTAGTTTTTTTTATTTGATAATTGGTTTATTATTGTCACATGTCCCAAGATACAGTGAAAAACTTTGCATGCCATCCATACAGATCATTTCAAGACATAAGTACATCGAAGTAGTATAAAGGGAAACTAAACAACAGAATGCAGAACATAGTGTTAGATTTACAGAGAGAGTGCAGAGCAGATAGACAATAAGGTACAAGGGCCACGATGAGGTAGATTGTGAGATCAAGAGTTCATCTTTATTGTACAAGAGGTCCATTCAAGAGTCTTATAACAGTGGGATAGAAGCTGTCCTTGAGCCTGATGGTATGTGTTTTCAAACTTTTGTATCTTCTGTCTGATGGAAGGGGGGAGAAGAGAGAATGACCAGGATGGGAGGGGTCTTTGATTATGTTGGCTGCTTTCCCAAGGCAGCGGGAAGTGTAGGCAGAGTCCATGGAGGGGAGGCTGGTTTTTGTGATGGACTGAACTGTGTCCACAACTCAATGTAATTTCTTGCAGTCTTGGGTAGAGGCAATTGCCATACCAAGCTGTGATGCATCCAGATAGGATGCTTTCTATGGTGCATCTATAAAACTTACTAGGGGTTAATGGGGACATGCTGAATTTCTTTAGCCTTCTGAGGAAGTAGAGGTGCTATTTTTTGGCCATAGCATCTATGTGGCTGGACCAGGACAAGTTATTGGTGATAATTACACCTAGGAATTTAAAGCTCTCAACCACCTCCACCTCTGCACCATTGGTACATATAGGGGCATGCGCTCTACCCCTCTTCCTGAAGTCAATGTCTAGCTCTTTTGGTTTGCTGATATTGGGGGGAAAGGTTGTTGTCTTGACACCATGCCAATAGACTCTCTACCTCATCCTTGTAATCCACCTCGTCGTTATTTGAGATCCAGCCCACGATGGTGGTGTCATCTGTGAACTTGTAGATGAAGTTAGAGCAGAATCTGGTCACACAGGCATGAGTGTATAGGGACCAGAGTAAGGGGCTGAGGATGCAGCCTTGCAGGATACCAATGTTGAGGGTAACCGTGGCAGAGGTGTTGCTGCTTATCCTTACTGATTGCAGTCTGTTGGTCAGGAAGTCAAGAATGCATTTGCAGAGGGAGATGCTGAGTCCTAGTCCTAAGAGTTTGGAGATGAATTTGTTTGGAATTATGGTATTGAAGGCGGAGCTGTAGTCAATAAATAGGAGTCTGATGTAGGTGTCTTTGTTGTCCAGATGCTCCAGAGATGAGTGTAGCGCCAGGGAGATGGCATCTGCTGTGGATCTGTTTCGATGGTAGGAGAATTGCAGTGGGTTGAGGTTGCCTGGGGGCTGGAGTTGATGTGTGTCATGACCAGCCTCTCAAAGCACTTCACGATTTCAACAATCTAACTCTTCTTGGAATATTTTTAAAATTATCCACTTCAGATTGGGTAGATAGAAGGAAATGTGCCCCTATAGCTGAGGTAAATAAAACTAGGGAGCATGAGTTTAAGGTAAGAGGTAAGAGATTTAGAGAGGGACAACAAAAGAACTTTTTCACCCAGGTGGTGGTTGGAATCAGGAACACACTGCCTGAGTTGATGGTGGAGATGGATACTTTCACAATCATTAAGAGTATCTTGATGAGCACTTGAATCACCAATGCTGTTGATCAAGTGCTGGTAAATGGGATTGGTATGGATAGGTACTTGATGGTTAGCATGAACATGGTGGGCCGAAGGGCCTGTTTCTCTGCTCCAAGACTCTATGACCTGTGCCTCCCCAGTTTCCATGGGTACAGGCTTCACTGGAACTTTCACTTCGAGTGCAATCCTTGAAATTCTCCCCTTTTCAAAACTATTACAAACTCACAGTTCCATATATCAAATGAGAGCAAAACTATGCTTTCAAGTGGCAGGAACTCTGCCAGCAAACTTCACAACATTTTTACCATTCAGTCCCAGGAATCCATTGTCCATTTTTAAAGCTGAACCATAATTATAGCAGAGCACTATCATAGACTCAGGATGCTAATCGATTGTGTGTTGTGGAATTTGATTTCAATTGATTTTTGTTTTACCTTGTCTTGTCACATTTGATTTCAGGCGGATATCTTGTTGCTCTCAAGCAGTGAACCTCATGGACTCAGTTATGTTGAGACGGCTGAGCTTGATGGGTAAGGTTCCAGAAAGAAGTCCTTGCATTTCTGTAGCACCATTTTTTACGGCCAATGAATTATTATAAAGTGAAGTCACTGTTGTGATGTAGAAAATGTGGCATCTGACTGTTTAAGGGGACATAATTTTAAGGTGATTGGAGGAAGGTATAAAGAGGATGTCAGGGGTAAGTGTTTCACACAGAGAGTGGTGGGTGCATGGAATGCACTGCCTACAGAGGTTGTGGGGGCAGATACATTAGAGACATTTAAGTGACTCTTGGATAGACGCATGAATGATAGAAAAATAGGGGGCTATGTGGGAGGGAAGGGTTAGATAGATCTTAGAACAGGATAAAATGTCAGCACAACATTGTGGGCTGAAGGGCCTGTACTGTGCTGTAGTGTTCTATGTTCTTTGTTCACAGCAAACTGCCACAAATAACATGGTGACATTCACCGGCTAATCTATCGTGGTGATATTGTTTGAAGGATGAATGCTGACCAGGATTCTGGGAGAATTCCCCTGCCATTCAAAATCATGTCATGGGTTGTTTTAAGTGATCAAGTAGACAGGGCCCAATTGAACATCACAGCTCAAAGGCAGCCCCTTGCACAATGTACAGTACTGTGCAGAAAGATCAGCCTGGATTCTTGTGTTCAAAACCCTGGAATAGGACTTGCACCCACAAATTTCTGAAGTGGAGTCAAGAATGCTATCAACTGAGCCACAGCAGATCATTGGCTCTTTCCAAGGGGATTGAGAAATGCTTCTAGGGTGTCCTCAAAGCTTTCTTGGAAAAATAACATCCTCATTGACTCATGGGAATCTATGGACATGGAGATGGAATATCCAGGAAGGAACTGAGTGCCTCGGGTCTCTATAATGGTAGCACACAGACACCATGAGTAAACACGAGAAGAATTGCAGAATCTCCCAGATTGACCTACCATTCTGACTGATCCATCAGTCACTTTCAATCTCTGGAAGGTTCAGAAGATCACGTTTGAGCCCCATAAAACCATCTAAGAACCTAAAGAGCTGGAGTAGAAATGTCATCCTAAACCCCAAGGAACTAATGAGAGCTGACACTAGAAAGGGACTCACTGCAATCCCATGGAATCAGCTTACTGATTGGTGGAACGGTGAACTGAAGTGAACCTTTTAAGTGTAGTTAACAAGTAATTAAATAGCTCGTGGAACCAATGTAATATTATCATTTTTAGTAACAGATCATGATGTTATATTTTTATTCCTCTTCAGCAGTCAAGTTGGGTGGGAAAGTTAATTCCCTTCCTGCCCAGAGGTATGCCCGCTTTAACTCGCTTGGCATACCAGTAGAGGTTGGTGGTGTGGGGGAGCCAATAGTGGTGATTTCCATCAGTGCATCAACCTGCAGTCAACTTGCTTTTAATGAAAACATTTACAAATCTGCTACACCAACTTCACAGAAAAGACTCTCTACAGGCCCTTGATATCTTCTCTTCTCTTGCTTGTATGTTAGTGTGGTCCAGGTCACAGGCTTGATGTGGTCAGCATTATGTTATGACCGGCTACTAGAAGATGCAGTGAAGCAAAATCAGATCTGATCATCTTGTTCTCGTTTTTGGGACTTTATTTAATAATCCAATCACCAGCTGACAAAACCCACCTAATACAGGCAATTGAACAGCAGCAACAGGCAGTTCGGTACTACAAGCTCCCAGTGATTAACCTGATGTTCCTGGTGCCTTTGTTATAGAAGAAGAAGCAGGAGCGAGCCTTTTGACTCCTCGAGTTTCCTCTGCTGCTGAATGAGATCATGCATGAACCTGTGCACAGGCCCACTTTGCCATCTGCTCTCCGTTTCCTCTGATTCCCTCAGGATCCAAAAATCCTAGCCCTGAGGACACTCAACAACTGAGCATGCACAACCTCACAGGTGAAATTTATCTTTGCCTCAGTCCCAAATGGCTGGCCCCCACTGATTCTGGACTCCCCATCTAGAGGAAACAGCATCTCTGCATCTTTCCTGTCATTCTCTTTCAGAATCTGTTATGACTCAATGAGATCATCTGCCATTCTTCCAAATTCCAATGCTTATAGGCCAAATCCCAAGTCACTTTTGTTAATAAACCTCTCAGTCTACTCTGTCTTAACAATCGATGCATCTTCCATTCACCCTGAGACCACACCCATTCCTCCATCACCCCACACCACATACAGCATACAACATTCCTGAAATATCTGCCTCTTACAAGATTGGTTCAAGTGTTAGTTCCATGAACTACAGAATTATTTGCCCAAGGTACCTGAAAGATTTGCTTCAATTCAAGAGTTAATGGTGGCACTGTCATCTCTCAGTCAGATTGCGGTGAGTTTAAGGCTTCACTCTGGAAAACTTGAGAATAAAATCTAACTGATATGGAGTGTTATACTGAGTGAGTGCGTGTTGTCAGAGGAGAGGACTCATCTGCTCTCCCAGACAGATACAAGAGATTCCATGGAGCAGGGAATTCTCCCAATGTCCTGGCCCAAGTTTTATTTCTCTGCTAAGTCCAAATTGTCTGATTAGTGTTGTACAGGCCGGATGTGTGCAAATTGGCTACCTTATTTCCAACATTACAGCAATAACAAGGCTTCAGAAGTACTTCATTGGTTGTAGAATATCCTTAAGGTTGTGAAAGGCATAATCATTCTCCGTTATCTCTTATCATCATTTCTTCAATGAAGAACAGAGAAAAATTGCAGAGAAGACTGTAATCGAAATGAAGAAGTGACTCATCCTATGTTAGCTGCAGAATGTATAATGAGCAGTAAACCCTGTGAATACGCTGCCTTTATGAATTAGAGTATTATGTTATAAATAGGAGTTGATGAATGTGACACCTAATTTTTCGAGGCTAAATGTAATGTGTACAAAATAGGAATATAAAGATAGTTGAATATTTCATTTCCTTTTCTTATTGGATAACCTGATTTTAAACAAAGAGAAAAAAATAACATTCTGCAGTGCATTAAAATTTCCGTTGAATTTCTCAGAGCCACTTTTCCTAGACTTTTATTGATTTACAGATACCAAAATATACCTCGTTCTCTTCCATAAAATGATCTGATGGTTGTTTCTGTTTCTGGATTAATTTTCCCACCTGCAGCCCACAAGATTTTGCAAACCCCTTCAAAAATGTTATTTTTGCTTCAAAGTAACTGAGTATGTAATTGTTTTAAGTGTTTTGAGCCATGCTGAATACTTTGACAGTCCCTCCCTGTTCTGTAAGACTCCTTATCCTGAACCACATTCTATGTTTTTTCTCTCCTGTTCCCAGCTGTCTGCATTGCAAATAATTTCAATCAATAAAATCATCACTGTGAAAATGATTACTAATGAACTGCCTTGGCAAAGTCCCTGAACAACAGCCAGTAGTTATAAGGATAATGATCAGATTTGCTGGTGGTTATGAGGCATACTTTTCCTACAGTTTTTTCTCTTTTCACTGGCAATTGTGCTTTAGTCAGCACTGCATTGTAATTGTCAACTTCCGACCTTTTTCATTGCACTGCTTAACATTAACAGCTGATTACTGTAACAGCTGGCCTTGTGCAGTTATTAAATGTGAGTGCTGTCGGTGGTTCTACATGCAGTAACCTGCTAGCCAGTTTTTCCAATCTCCTTTAATATTTGGTGGCTCAGAGTGAGATCAAACACAGAAGTGGAAACACAGAGACAACCTGCATTTACATGGCTTCTGTTCGTGCACTCAAGACTTCCCAAAGCCCCTCTTACCCAATAAAATAATTCTGGACACTTTAACGGTGTTGATTAAAAAAATACAGCCAGTTTGCACTTAACAAGCTCCCACAAACAGCAATACGACACTAACTAAATAATCTTTATTTAAGTGATGTTCGTTGAGAGATAAATAAAGGTCAATGAAAGAGAAATAAAGGTTAGCTCTGGGGAGAGTTCTCCTGCTCTTCAGCTAGGGTCCCTGCATCTTTTACGTCCGCCTGAGCTGTAAGATGAGGGATAAGTGATTCTTCTGAAAATGGGTAACTCCAACATTGAAAGAGTCAGCTGTGATTTTGTATAGAATTCTCTGGTGTGGGACTTGAACCTCTTGATTCTAGTGAGACTGCTACTAACTAAGCCACAGCTGAGACCAGAGTCAATTAGACTCCGAGTTGTTCTCTACAAAGCTTTAAGATGATTAGAACTGATCCATTTTGAGGTATGCTCTTTATTGTGTTAAACATTGATTTTGCAAGTTGGATTATAGAAGAGCTTTCTGCAGAATTGTGGAGCTTGGAATTTTCTTTTGATATTTTTAAGCTTTTAAGGTGCTTTGTGCTAAAATAAAGATATTACCAGCAGCTGGGTTAAGAGTCTTTAGAGAACATGGCACAAATTTGCCATAATACAGTTCTTCAGCTGTGCATTCAATTGTTTTATGGATATTAAACTAGCTTACTTGGCCAGCTACAGCATTTATTCAATGCTTTGAAGACTCTGAGAAAGTTGAATGTGTCTTTATGTGGATGTGAAAGGCACAAAATATGCTCCAGATCCTGTAATCCTCAATATGGAACAGTTTTTGGTTTGAATTATTTGCAGTGTTCTTTCTTAATTTATTCAGATGTTCAAATCCTTGGATGTAGACCTGCTTTTATTTTGTCTAAGCTGGAGTACTAGTTTCTTATTTACTTATTCCAACAGGGAAACCAACTTGAAAGTTCGACAGGCGCTGACAATAACATCAGAACTCGGTGCAGATATGAGTCAATTGGCAGAATTTGATGGTGAGCCTGACATATTCTATTAACGCTGATTACACATGAAACACATTCTGCAGGGAGCTATGCACTGTGGGGATTGGGCTACGAAACCTTGTGTACAAATTCCACCCAGTGAAATAACTTGGTGGATCAAGACCAAAAATTGCATTAAGAAAAGTTCAATCAACTTCATTGCATAAAGAATGAACAATATTGTTCTTGGCTGTGCTTCAACATGCCACATTCACATCATAGTCTTTACCATGTTTATACTTGCCATTTCACACAGTTGTGCGCTTAGGTCATTAATTCATCACCGGTGTCATCATACTCCCACAGAAAATGAGAATGTGTGGGATTTGAAATGATGTAAGGTGCCACATAATGAAATGACTGTAAATGAACAGGGAAGATGGGTGTGTGCTGATCTCATTCATTGCAAGGGCTTAAGACTTGCAACTTGGCCATTTTACCTTGCGAACTCAGTTTTCAGATCCAGCAATGACGTTTGTCTGTGTTGCACATTCATCAAAAATTGAGGGTTCCCCGCCATGACAAATGGCTCTTTATGATGTCTGTAATACAGCTGTCAGGTTTTATTGAATATTCTGATAAATATAAAGCAAGTATGTGTTGTCCATGTTCTTGATGAATCATCAGACAACTCAATTGATGAAATGTACCTCAGTAAGCTTAGGTTGTGTGAGTAGAATTTAATGTGCTTAATGCCTCCTTGGAGCAATGTACTTGGAACCTCACCTTTCTGCTCCTCTCCCCCCACCCCCGGCCCCGTATTTCACCTGAAGATTGAAAATAAGAACATAAGAAACAGCAACAGTGGGTTAGACAAGCCCTTGAGCCATTTCCAGTATTTAGGTAGATCAGGGCTGCTTCCCTACATCTACTTCAATTTCCCACCATACTCCCATATCTCCATATACTGTAATTTAATTGTTAAGTGTGAAGTTATTGATCAATATTGAACGGCTCTGTGAAACAGTTAGTTTGTACAAAACTGAGGGAAGCAATGTGAAGCAACTTGAATTTGTTCTCTGTTTCTTTCCATGGTATTAGCTTTGTGTCATCACATCTGTGTCCCATGTTCCCTTGCCACCTCCCTGCACTGGCAGGCTGTCTATTGCTGGTGGGGTTGTAGGATACTGAGATTGATCTCCAGTCACGTGAAAGATAGTATAATGCCGTTCTGTAATAGGACAGATTCCTGAGAATATCTGCCTGTAAATGTTATGTTGACAATCTAACTAATCTATCTAGAAGCTGTGAAATTGTTGAAGGATCAGGAAAGTTTTAAAGCATGCCAAATAAAAAGCTTTAAAGAATAAAGCTTATGATCACAGAGCTTATTACCATACACAGAATCTTGCAGCAAGCAGACCAGAATTTTGTGTTGCCACAGGATCATTACTGAGCTAATTTTAAAGGCTGCTGATCTTTTACTACTAACACGTATATCAATTTACCTACAAAGTAAGTGTTGGAACAATGTAGTTGCAATACTCTACTTCCTGCAATATCGTTTATTATGTAGCTTTTAAAGTCACACAAAAATCGAGGTCACTTAGGTGTGGAAATGTTGAGGTCATTTAGGTGTGGATTATTTTGGTTTTATTGCTGGTGTATCACCAGGGGAGATGCCTTCTGGTCTGTTTATAACATTTATTGGAACAATTGAATCCAGTTTGTATTGGAGCCAGGAAAAAGAAAAGGACTCAACTAAAGTATCCATAACTTCCCTTGGGACTTTTAATCTCATAACAGCTGTCTTAAACATTCCTTGGATTAAAGGCTCATTTCCCAGAATAGTGAGCTATAAATTCAGTTGGACAAAATCCAAGGTACTGCCTCTCACCAGATACATTGAGAACCCATGGATGGGTAGTTTACACAGTTTTCTGGCCACTAGGGTTAAAATATTGGCCAAGTGTGGTTTTACCAGTCATTAACATGATATCTTATGTTTTAAAGTGGAACATAGTTACCAAATGTGAATTCCTGTTTCAGTGTGATCTTCCTTGACCTGATATGACACCATTTTTAAAAAAATTAAAGGTTCAAAACAGCTAATTGCTTTGAGTTGAGCTACTGATCTCAAACAAAAAGGAAACTGTAATTCACTGAGTCAACTCAAATTGAGTCCTGCCACTATTGGGGCAGCTTAAACACTGCAATGTGTCTTTTTCATCAGAGGTGATATTCAGGCAGACTAACCTGATGGTCCCATCTCCTTTCCAGGTGAAGCCTCTATACCAGTTACTCCAATGTGATCCCCCATACAACTGCTAGCTAGGCCTGAGTCAGCTCAACTTTTGAGATTAGAAAGGATCCTGCATTTCCAGACCAGAGACACTGTGCTAAAAGTAGTGAAGAAAATTATTTACAGAGTAATGTAGCTTTTCGAAATGTTAGTGAAATGGTTGGGTCTCTGTCAAATCCTTCCTTAGAGACCATCAGATATAGGAGCAGAATTAGGTCATATGGCCCATCGAGTCTGCTCCACCATTCAATCATGACTGATTTTTTTTTCAACTCCATACTTCTGCCTTCTCCCTGTAACCCTTAAACGCTGGGATGCAATCTTTAAGTGACAAGGAGTATTTTGCAGCTTCACAAGCTCTTCAATTAATTAGATTAGCAAACTGTGGATTTACAACTATTACCTATTTTTATTTGGCATCAGTTATTTAGTGATTTGAGACTAAGAACAATACAGGTTAAAGTGTTCATTTACAGTTTGTGCCAAAAATTGATTCTAATCAATCCTCTCCTGGATACCTCCCAATGATAATTCACCTGTTACCCATTAATCTGCA
Source organism: Pristis pectinata (assembly GCF_009764475.1). Lineage (NCBI taxonomy): Eukaryota > Metazoa > Chordata > Chondrichthyes > Rhinopristiformes > Pristidae > Pristis > Pristis pectinata. Next base: position 15,960,909 of record NC_067432.1, read on the forward strand.
CATGTTCCAGTGCCTTGACTCTGCACTCCACTGGGGTGACAGTGAGTTTCAATGCTACCTGAACCTCATATTGATGTGAAGGTCTGTTCTGCATGAGTGGCATGAACCAATCACAGGCCCCACATGCATAAATGAATTTGGTGGAAGTGATGTCAAAGCGTGCCCTATGAGAATAGCAAAGTAAGTACACAATTATGTTTTACAGATGGGTTGTTGATTAAATTCCTTTGTGTGATGCACAAGTTTGTTGCGCTATGCAAAAGAAATTCAAAGGCCACTGTATTAAAATGCACAGCGTCCCATTTTTCTGTCATTCTTTTAATAGTCGTAGAATTGTTACAGCACAGGAGGAGGCTCTTTGGCTTGGCCATTCTAGCTGTGGGATTGTTTGCTGCTTTGCAGATTGGTCTATGTTCTGCTGATTATACTTCCAGTTTTACAAACAATACATGTCTGAATACTGACTGATACCATTGAACATGAAGGCCCATAGGATATGGAATCCAATTAAAGCTTGGTTATCTGGCATGTAACAGACTTAACAGGTGTCAGTCAATCAAGAGTTATATTACCTAATAAATGTATTAGTTTGTTATAAAGTAGATTATCTGATAAAAAGGCCAAGTGTGACTCTATGACTCTATATGGAAATTAAAGAGAGGTTTCCAGTAGCACATCTACCAGCAGTATCTGAAGCTACACACAGTAAATTCAAAGTCAAGTTTATTGTCATATGCACAAGTACATGTGTGCACAGGTGCAATGAAAAACTTACTTGCAGCAGCATCACAGGTACATAGCGTCATATAAGCAGCGTTCACAAGAAAAAGATAAATTAAATATAAATTATACACAATTTTTGCAAGAAAAGAAGCACCATTAGAACAAAAGTCCATTTTAATGCAAAGTGATCAGAGTGGCCATAGTGTTGCCAAACTGTATTGGTGATTAGTGTTTTGGTTGGTTCAAGAACCAAATGGTTGAAGGGAAGTAGCTGTTCTTGAACCTGGTGGTGTGGGACTTAAGTGTTCTGTACCTGGTGCATGATGGTAGCTGTGGAAAGATGTCATGGCCCGGATGGTGGACCATGGTGATGGGTGTTGCCTTCTTGAGGCAGCGTCTCCTGTAGATAATACCAATGGTGGGGAGGGATGTACCCGTGATGTATTGAGCAGAATTTACTATTCTCTACCGCTTCTTATGTTCCTGTGCATTCAAATTGCCATACCAGACCATGATTCAGCCAGTCAGGATATTTTCAACAGTACACCATAGAAGTTTGTTAACTCTTAAGAAAATAAAGACGCTGGCTTTCCTTGCAATTCACCAGAGAAAGCTATCGTAATATGTTGGTTAGATCCAGTGAGAATCTCAGGTGCTGGAGACTGGTGAACTGTGTTGAGAGATTTCTGAAACTACATTTGCTGGGGTGTGCCGGATTATAAAATGCTGGATAAACAAGCTTTTGTTGGACCTAGGTCTTCTCTTGATGAATGACCTTGGTCATGGTTGCTAGTGCAGTGACCTAAGTAACTGACTTGGATGGTTCAGCTATGTGCTGGAACTGATCCAGAAATAAATTAGGAGTTAACTAACTAATGAAGCAGTAAAACCTATTTGTTGTGACAGCCCTTAAATAGATTTAGCAGCACATTCAAATTCAGTCTAAGCATTTGTGGTCTCCTACTAGGTAACCACAATGTTATCATGTATATTAAGTTTGAAACATAGCTTGGCCTCCAGGTGCAATAAGGCAGGAGTTGCACTGCCCACATTCTTGTTGATAATGTATTCACATCAGAATTTATTTGCCTAGAAACTCAACCCTACAATGTAACACTGACTGCTTCACTGTGGTAGTTGTGCCTTCTTTTCTACTACTGAGTCAGTTCCATTGAAGTTAATGGATCCAAGCATCAAAGGCAGAGACAAATCCTTGGCAGCAAAGAAACAGTGAATGAGAAGTTGAATGGATTTGGACTGGACAGAGTTAACAAGAAGAACAGACAAAAGGCTGACATTTAGCTTTCATCTCCAAAATAGGAGCATAACTTGTAATTGTTAAAGGTCAACTGATTTGACAGCATTTCTAGCACAATGATAGTTTGATTCAACATGTCAGCACATTGATAGGACAAAAATCTTATTTCAATTTGCACACTAACGGAAGACATATAATCTCCTTCCACAAGTTGCTCAAATTATGCAATTTAGAAGAAGAAATCAAGTGAATTTTCATTTCATGGATGTTCACAGTAATTTTCAGCATCACTGAGAATGTTGTTGAATGAGTAATGCATTGCATTTTTAATCATTTTTTTACATGAAAATCAAAAATGCAATGAAATAAAATGTCCTGTTTGATAGAAAATAGAAGGCTGTCCATTTTTCTCAAAAATTAAAGAATGCAGACTTAAGTAAATTGCAACAACCTGTACCTTGAAGCATGTGATATTATTTGCATTTTATTCAAAATGGGTAAAACCCATGATATATTAAGGGGAATTCCACCAAAACATATTTAAGTTATGTCTAATACCTGTTTTTAAATCTTTTTTTTCTCATTTATTGATGAAGTAGCTTGTGTTAGCTGCAATGTTTTCTTTGGTTTCTCTTTCTAATCTAATGGCCTCTTAAAAGAGTTTCTGTGCATGAGGGTCATGTACATGTACAGTACATATGTGACTTGGTGAACTCAGAATGAAAGCCACAGATGACTTGCCATTCATTTCAATTTCCAAATTTTCACTTGCATTTCTTTTTTCACCAAAGTTCAATCATGTTGCACACAAGAATGTGTTCCAGTTTGGTAACTCAGTGTTTGGTAACTCAAATCTCTCCAGCTCAACAACTATTGAAAACATTAATACAGGAATTAAATCCATGTTGCTTACCTAAGAAAATATCAAAAGCCACTGTGCGTCCCATTGTCATCAATCTATTACTTCATCGGTTGCAGATAGGGCAGAGGAATGAGTAGGTCTGATAGGTTGGAAAGAAGGAGTTATTAAATTACAGCACAAAATTGAGCCTGCTCTGATCGCCTCCCAGCTCTCCAATCTATCTGTCAGCATGACCCTCATTTTTGTTTGTATTTGTTCAGGGGCTGTAGGTGTCACTGGTTGAAACAGATTGTCCGTCCCTAATTGCCCTTGAGTGAGAGACTTGCTGCACCAGTTCAGAGGGCAGTTAAGAACCAGTCACGTTCCTGGGGGTCAACAGTTGCATATAGACTGTCCTATATAATCTCTAGATTGCTGAACCGCTTGTCCAATATCCAATGCTACTGACAAGGTACCTGTCATATGTTCCGTTCCCTGACTACAATGCTTCTAAATGTAAATAACATCACATGCTTCAAGGTACAGGTTGTTGCAATTTACGACTCTGCATTCTTTAATTTTTGAGAAAAATGGACAGCCTTCTACTTTCTGTCAAACAGGACATTTTATTTCATAGTATTTTTGATTTTCATGTAAAAAATGATTAAAAATGCAATGCATTACTCATTCAACAACATTCTCAGTCATGCTGAAAATTACTGTGAACATCCATGAAATGTCTCACAACTATCTGTTTAAAACAAAACCAGACTGTTAAGAACCTTTGTGTTTTACTTGACCCACAGATGAGTTTCAGACCTTGTACCCACACCATCACTGAAACCGCCTGTTTCAACCTTTATAACATCCATGCTACTGTAGTTCATCTGTTCATGCCATCCTTGTTACCTTGAGAACACAGGAAGCAAGTATGGGGCCAATCGACCCCTCTAGCCTGTTCCACCATTCAATAAGATCATGGCTGATCCAATCTTGGACTTAACACCATTTCCTGCTCTCTCCCCATACCTCTTGTCATTCCCTGCCTTGAATATGTTCAATGGCCACACTCCCACAGCTCTCTGGGTTAGAGGACAGTATTACCTGTTGTTGGCCTCTAGTTTTGCACCTCCCTATAAATGAGAACACTGTCTCTGTGTACACTCTCTTAAAACCTTTCATAATGTTACACTTGGCTTTCTCCTGATGGGTATTTTCTTCTCTTTCTGATCACCATGGAAGTCTTGTAGTCCCCTCTCTCCATTCTTTGATAATGTGATTGCTGGATAATGTTGAAAGGCAGACAGGAGCGGTAATGGGAAAAATAAAAAAAAACTACATATGAGTTGAGAGGAAAGTAAATACCATCAGCGGAACCATTACCTGCACTGACTGACCAAGAAAATGGGAGATGAGGTTTTCATCTGAAATTGCTGAATTCTTTGTTAAGAACAGCTTTTGGAAAGCACCTCATCTTTCAATTAACGTTTGATCAAATATGTAGTTTGACTGAGTCAGTGCATTTCTTATTTCACTTATTCGCGAATTCACCATCTGGTGTTGGGAAACTTACCAAAACCTGACCGAGGAAAACTGTCTGCCTTGGGAAATTATGTAGCGAGCAAACAAATCTGATCTGCAGAGGCCCTAAAACATTGAACAGATTTTATGCTCCAGTCCCAACATGCCACATTGTATATATGTTTTATCGACTCCATTAGTGGCTTGTAAAAGCTGGAGTGAAATATTACATCATCGTTTTCAAGGGCCAAATAAAATGTCACATTTAAATTAATATTCTTTCATACTTTATTACAACATAGGAAACCATTCAGCCCGTAGAGTCTATACCAGCTCTCAGAACAATCCTATCAATCCCATTTCCCCACATATCCCTGTCACTTATTCTCTCTCATATGCCCAACAACTCCATCCTAATTATCCTTCCACTCACAACACAAATAACCAACTAGCAACCAGCACATCTTTAATATATGGAGGGAAGCCCTTGAGGTCACAGGAACAATTTGAAAACTTCACTCAGACGGTACCAGGGGACAGAATCGAACCCAGGTTACTGGGGTACTAACTGCTGTGTCACTGCTTCCCAGAAACCAGGCCCATATTTTGTTAAATGAGACACTCCTGATTGCCATGAGGTCATCCAGACAGAAAGAAGAGCAGCCAGCATATTGTGTCTGTGCTGCCATGGATGGAGGGAGTCTGTGAACTAAATTTCCTGGTTCAAAGAAGCCTTGATTTTTACAGAAGCATGCGAGTATTTTTTCCTAATAAAATATTTCATGGGAAGATTTTTTGAACACAGTAACAAAATCATGGGGTGGGTCTTTTAATCATGCATAATTTACTACTTCCAGCCAGTTGTACTCCTGGTCTATTGTGAGTTAATCTCGAAAGCTGTAGATCACAACCTCTTGATCCGATTTCTGTCATTAAATAATTAAAATGAGCCATGCAGGTTGACGATGTTATCAATAGCAAGAAATGCAACAAACCAATGAAACCTGAATTAGCTCCAGTTTCTCAGTATATGGGGCTTCTGCCAGAAATGGGTGTCAAAGGTTAATTTTGGGGTTTTTTTGTATATAAAAAGCAGGCAAAAATTGTTCCAATTTCTGAACAATTATGTTGCTGAGGTACTTCGTGCACTTTATTTTCATCAAAAGGAATGTTTAAATTAGAAAATAAAGATTGCATTTGAAGTGGGAATAATCTTAGACCTAATTGGTATGTATTTCACTTAAACAAAGGGGTAATGCTGGTGAAAGGGCAAGTGTTGCAGTGTTATTGAACAAAGAATATCATTTGTGAAATGAATGAAACACATAAAACTTGGATGGTGGTTGGATTGTTAAGAATTTTTTTAACGTTGAGCTGTTGGATAAGTTTTGTAAAAGGTACTGACGTATTTGCTTTCTTATTTTGTGGCAGGGGAGATTATTTGCGAGCCACCCAATAATAAATTGGACAGATTCACTGGGACTCTGTTTTGGAAGGACAAAAAATATCCACTGGATAATGAAAAGATGCTCCTTCGAGGCTGTGTGCTGCGTAATACAGAATGGTGCTTTGGTCTGGTTATCTTTGCAGGTAAATCATGGGTTAGCACAGAATGAAACATCATAATACAGAAAATGCTGGAAACACTCTGCAAGTTAGGCAGCATCTGTGGGAAGAGAAACAGAGTTAAAGTTTCGGGTTGCAAGATCTTCGACCTGAAATGTTGCCTGACCTGCTGAGTGTTTTCAGACAAACAGCATCTGCAGTTTTTGTTTATTTTCATTTACATTAATACACATTGGCAGGAAGAACAAAGGGAACCAATATAGATTAAATGGCACATTTTTAAAGAGTATCTGGAAACAGAGAGACTTGATACATTTCTGCAATATTCCAGGAAAGTGGCAGTGCATATTGAGAGAGTGGCTTGTAAAGCATATAATCTGTATGGCTGGCATGCAAAACAAAGTTTTTCACTGTACCTTGGTACATGTGACAATAATAACTAATTTATTGAATCTTGTGACCTATAAATTGTGGCATGGAATCAAAAGACAGGAACCTGTATAAAGCATCCAGATAAAGGGTCTCGACCCTAAACGTCGACTGTCCATTCCCTTCCATAGATACTCTCTGACCCGCTGAGATCCCCCAGCAGTTTGCTTTTAGGCCAGACTTACTGCTGGCAGCAAGCCACCAGCACTCACCCTCACCACTGGCATCCATACCATTAATGGACATTACTTTTTCGGATCTGCCAGTGTCACCCTGGTACCTGGAAACTGTCCCAGTCCAAAATGGGTGGACCAATACTAATTTGGCCAGATATAACAATTGACAGGTGGTTAAGCCATATCCCAGGCTCTTCCAGGTATGAATGCTTTGAATGTTGCAAAATGACCATAACATTTAAAAAAAATCACGTGTTTAAAAAGTTATTAGTTTATTTTTTAAATGGGCTATTAACTTTAAAAACATAAATCATTTAGATCACTTAAAACACTTACAAGAAGTATTTAAGCAAACTCCATTAATTAACTTGGCATTTGACCTTGTATCTACTCCTCCCTTGCAGATGTTCCTTTCCCTTCCGATGACTTAGCTCACTGTTCCTGCACCAGGTCTAAGCCATGCAGGTTCAGTGGGCAGATCTCCTACCACAACACAGAAAATTTGCCCTCCTCCGCCAATGTTAGAAGGCAGCTGCCAAATCACTAACAAAGCCCGGCCAGCGACTTCAGCACTTGTGCACACAAGCTGGAGTCCCATACTTCCTGGTACTAATGCTGGGGTGCCAGCATTTCCCAGCCTGTTCCATCCTTATCTATGCTTATGCTTAGCTAATCTGTTCTGGTGGTGTTGGTTGAGCAGTAAATGTTGGGTAGGATACTGGGAATCTTTTATTTCTAGCTGAGCGGGCAAATAGCACCATTATTCACAATGGCATGGCACCTGGTGCATCATTGGAGTCACGAGGAGTTACAGTATGGATACATGCCCTTTGGCCACCGAGTCCACACCAACAATCAAGCATCCATTTTTACACCAATCCTGCATTAACATATTTTCTTCTCACATTTCCATCAATTCACTGGCATGGTAGTGTATGGGCAGACACGGTAGTGTAGCAGTTAGTGTAACACTAATACAGCGTCAGCGACCTGGGTTCAATTCCGGCTGCTGTCTGTAAGAAGTTTGTACGTTCTTCCTGTGTCTGCGTGGGTTTCTTCTGGGTGCTCCGGTTTCCTCCCATATTCCAAAGATGTACGGGTTAAGAAGTTGTGGGCATGCTATGTTGGCGCCAGAAGCATGGCGACACTTGCGGGCTGCTCCCAGAACACTCTACACAAAAAAATGTATTTCACTGTGTGTTTCGATGTACGTGTGACTAATAAAGATATCTTGTCTAACTCCTCCCCAGATTTTATTGGGCAATTTACACTGACCAATTAACCTACCATTCTGTACATTTTTGAGAAGCGGGGGGAAGCCAGAGCAACCAAATGAAACCCAGTTGGGAGTTCAGTATTGCACAAGATTTGAAACCTAAGCATTTGGAGAGCTTTCTAACTTGTAACTTTATCTTATAGGGCCTGATACCAAGCTAATGCAGAACAGTGGCCATACCAAATTCAAACGAACAAGTATAGACCGTCTGATGAATACTTTGGTCCTATGGGTAAGTCAATAAGACTGTGTGAAAACTTTCACCTTATCACTTGGGGCTATGAAGGAAAGTATACTTTCCGACTGATGCCTGGGATGGGGTTTTTGTCTGTTAAAAGGAGATTGGGCCTATAATCTCTTAAATTTACATTAATGAGTGGTGATCTCATTGAAACATGCTGAATTCTTATGGGATTTGATAGGATGAATGGAGAAGTGAAAGTGTGTAGAATCAGGAATCATGGTCTCAAAATAAGGTGTCGGTCATTCAGAGGTGATATGAGAAGAAACTTCTTCACCCAGGGGACTATGGATATTTAGTTACTGAGTATACTTAAGACAGAGATTGTTAGCTTTTAAAGGATTTTAAGGGATGTGGGGTTAGTGCAGGAAAATGGCCCTGAGGTAAATGATCAGTCATGGACATAGGCAGAGCAGGCACAAGGGGTCAGATGGCCTTCGACTGCTTCTATTTCTTATGTTATTGAAGTCTGCAGTATCCAGTAGAGGTGAAGCAACACTTTCTTCCAATCTGGCCAGTTCTGGTCATTAGCTCTGTCTGATATAATATGAACTGAATCCTCAATTATTTTTAATATCCTGCAAATCAATGCTTGGAACAACTGGTAAATGTGCATTTTAGTGGAGGCTAGATGAACACGTGAGGGAGAAAGGACCAGAAGAATATGCTGAAACAATTATATTACGTAGAGTGGGAGGAGGTTTGCGTGGAGCATCAGAACAGACATAGTTGGATTGTATAGCCTGTGCGTATGTTATATACAACATAAGTTGCTTGGAGTGGTAACACTGTATTAACATATTCAAGTGCTTTAAGAACTGTCGTATCTCAAAATTTGATACCAAACCACATATTTATAGAGATAAGATTTAAAGAACTTCTCAAAGGTAAAAACAAATAGAGAGAGGGACAGAAGTTTAAGGAGGGCCTTACAGCCTTGGCAGCTGAAGGCACGGTGTTAGTGGTGGAGTGACCAAAGTAGGAGGTGCTCAAAATCCAGAATGTTAGGATCCCAGATCAGAGGCTTGTATGTCTGGATAAGGAAAGATGGGATTTTTAAAATAGGGACATTGTTGGTTAGGCACAGGGGTGATGGATGAACTGGGTCATTGGTATGAGCAGGACACAGACAGGATCATTTTGGAAGGCCTCAAATTTACAGATGGTACAATATGGGACGACAGGCAGAGCCTTGAGGAAACAAAAGCACGGCTGAGGGTTTCAGCAGGTAATGGGCTGAGGCCGGGGCAGAGCTGAATGATGTCATGCAACTGGAAACGGGTAGATGTACAACTGTAACTGAGTGTACATCAGTTGTCAAAATCATTGATAAAAATGAGTTTTGTAATTACTCATAAGCGTTTGTTTCATTTTTCTATTAAATAAATGTCCCAAAGGTGCCTTTTTTAATGTTCCCCGCCATTCCCTATTCAGCCCTCTCTGTTTGCTTGGCAGAGGGATTGGTACATTTTTGAGTGTTGGTTTGGGTGCAACATTGCTGACCCAGCAGTAAGAGAGGATCAACCTGCTATGAAACAAGCAAAGTCCAGTGCTCCCCTCTAAAAACACTTGCAAAAGAAAATTCTGCTTTTATCATTACTCAATAACAACAATAATTCTCTTTTCAGATCTTTGGCTTTCTTGTGTGTATGGGAACCATTTTAGGAATTGGAAATTCCATATGGGAAAATGAAGTTGGATTTCATTTCCGTATTTACCTGCCCTGGGACCAATGGATGAAAAGCGCCATTTTTTCAGGATTTCTAAGTTTCTGGTCGTACATAATTATCCTAAACACAGTTGTGCCAATTTCACTTTATGTCAGGTAAGCCATTGTTATCAATAGAGTAGGCTTATTGAGCTATCCTCTCATGCCTTGTGTTTCGTATTAAAATTTGTCAATAGTAACATTAATTCCAGAAAACATTCATGCGCATTTGAAAATACCAATAAATTCACAGTGGCATTCATCAGATATTTTTTTAACTTAGGCCATTCTGAGGCTAACTTGCAGTTGTTTGCAATGGGTTGAATGCACAAGGTCTAATTGCTGTTCCTAACCTTTTCCCAATACTTTGTAGCATTGGCAAAAGTTTCTCTGTAGCTTGACAAACCTGCAAGGTACAAGGAGTCAGCAGAAAATGATGTGTTTTCTATTTTGTTTTAAGCATCATCGTAATCTACAGTGGCACCAATGTGTAAGAGGTATACTGTAAAACCTTCTGTGAATTCCCAACAATCAGAGAAAACAATTTGATGGAAGAAATTTGCCTCTAATTAAATGTGAGATGTGTGACACTTGAATGTGAAATAACGAACAGGGACGCATGTGTATATTACTTGCATGCTAACACATGAAAAAATATATAAAAGTCTGTTTAGGTGAATATGTTTAATTTGATTGCATCTTTGGTGTCGCTTCTTTGAAGTAACATATGGGCATATCTGTTGTATCTCCAGTTACTTACGTTGCAGGCAACAGAACCTTCCATTTTTTAAAATATTACTTTTGATTTTTTTTTAAACAGTTGACTTTGAACATTCATTTTACTGCTGTTTGTATGGTGATACTTAAATTCAAAATGTATTTGATGTTTTGCTTTGATTTGTATATTGTTGTTTCCTGTCATTTTTCATTAGTATCTATACTGTGACCTCAATTTCCTTCTGATGTTTGCCTTCATTTAAGTGTTGAAGTCATCAGACTTGGACATAGCTACTTCATAAACTGGGACCGGAAGATGTTCTTTGCCCAGAAAAACATTTCAGCCGAGGCACGGACCACAACACTCAATGAGGAACTGGGCCAGATAGAATATATCTTTTCTGACAAAACAGGAACACTTACACAGAACATAATGATTTTCAACAAATGCTCAATAGATGGAAAAACCTATGGTAAGCACCTGTGCACTTCTTAAACAATCTGCACTTTATCTTCTCAGCTTCATTTAAAAGGAATGGCATTGCAAGGAGTCCAAGAGTCAGAGAGTCAGACAACATGGAAACAAGTCCTTTAGCCCACCAAATCCATGATGGCCTTCCAGCTCGCATTAATGCTAATCCTACACTAATCCCCTTTTATTCTCCTCCCATCCCCATCATCTCACCTAAGATCCTATCACTTACCTATCTTGGGGGCAATTTACAGCAAGCAACTAACCAACCAACCTGCACATCTTTGGGATGCAAGAAGAAAGTGGAACACTGGAGGAAACACACATGGTCACAGGGGGAACATGCAAATCCCACACAACAGGTTAGGATGAAGTCGGGTCAATGAAGCTGTGAGGCAACAGCTCCACTTAGCTGTGCCACGCTGGTTCAAAGATTATCCCCTCCCTCACCTCCAAGCTCACTGTCATATTTTACTATTTTGCTGCATTTTCTTTGTAAAATTGGCAGTCTGTGACCAAACGGGTGCACTTGGCAGCCTTCTTGTTTCCTGGATCTTTCCATTTGTATCATTAATGTGATTCACAGAACGATTACCCGAAGTGGTTCCATAGGGAAAGAGGGGAGGTCGAAGTGGCGCCATGTGTTTGGCCCAGACTTCAAATTCATCTGGAAACATATGACTCCAGCAAATGAAGTTTTAGGCAATGCAAGTCATAGCAAGATACACCTCTTTAAAATGACACTTGAAACAAAACCTACTCCTCTCATTTCCTTTCATGGTTTATGTCCATATTTAATCTCAAATCATTGTAAAGCATAGCTATATGTTTTAATAATTTTTCAGTGTTAATAGGCATATCAATTTCAAATATCCATATGTGCCGTTTTATTGTACAATACACTTACGAGGACAACTAGTTATCGTATTGTGTTTCCATCTTCACTTCAATTTTAATCATGTGTAAATGAGTGCCAACTAGTGGAGGTTAAAGGTAGAACATGCACTTATCCAGACTACATACTGAATAAACAACACCATGCCATCCAGTTTCAAGGAGTGTGTGCAGAAATGCATGCATAAAGCTCTTGGCAATATGAGGGTTACATTTCCATCTGTGTCTGCTACTCCTATGCTGAATGTTAAATTTTCTATCCTGTTAAACCCCTTGTATTTGTTTTAATTTATATGATGAAAATCGGTTTATTCTGCCAATTGTGTGCAAAAGCTTCAATGGTTTTCTTTATAATCTTTGTTTAGGAGATGCTTATGATGAGCTGGGACATAAAATGGAAATATCTGAGGTAGGACTCCAGTAAACAAGATATTTGTGGAATCATTCAATGCATTGCTGATTAGATTTTTTAGTCTTTTGTCTAAATTGAAAAATGCAGTACTGTCGTTAGATTATTGATCGTATGTGGTGAAAAGTATAGTTCATAGTCGAGTCTCTGTCCAAACCCTGACCTGAAATCTTCCTGTTCCTTTTTATACCCTAACATGCGTGATTAAAATCAAACCATAACACAAGTGTTAGCTTGGTCTTGTCAGTAAAGGCCATATCCTATACATGAATAAAAACAATAGGCTTGGTGGCCTCTGCAGGGATCCATGACCATTGTATGGGCAACAAATTGTGTTCCCTTTAATGAATCCAGCTGAAGAAATTTTCTGCACAGATTCAGCACAGGGAGTATAAATGAGAATATATAATTCAATGTTAGGTTATCTAGGAAACTGAAATGATGAGAGGAGAGGTGGGATTAAGACAGAGTGAGTTATAAAGGACAGAACGGAAAGATAAAATCTTTGCAACTGAGTCTCCACATTTGTGAAAAACAGAATTGTCCTCTAATCATTGCAAGTGCACATGCCCATTAGAAAGTTTATGGGCCAGTGCAAGCTGATAAACAACTTTTGCCACTGTCCACAAAATCAGTGCCAATTTGAGCTCTTTGATGTGTCATTTGATTGATGTGCTTTTAGGTGAAAGGGATATTCAGCAGATAGTCATCTTAATATTGTTGGAATTATGGTTATTATTTATAATCTATGCAGAAAACACTGCCTGCTATGGACATTTCCTAGGTGAAGCATTCCATTATTACAGAAATTATAATTGAAGTGTTATCAACTTTGCTTAATATTAACAATGACAATATAAGGAAGAATAAATAGATCCACAAAACATTTTGTTACATAGAATGGCTTGGTGGTTGCCGAATGAGGTTTGGCTGTCTGTTGTGACATTTATAGAAATCCCCACTGAATGTTAGCATTTGTAAAAGACTCAAATATTAATAAAATGTTTAAAAAGGACAAATTAGTTGTTGCTATAATTTTCATAAATTTAATTTTTAACAGCTTGGGTAATTATGATGCATAAGCAGCATTTGTTTCTGTAATTAGAGCACATTAAATGTGCTGTATTCTCAAGGTCAAAAGTTTGTAATGCAAATTCATCATGTAAGAGCCTCAAGAAACCTTGTAACCTTGTACCTTGTTGGTCTGAATAAATAACTTGCAACAGATCCAGTCCTTGTCTAATTTGGTGATAGACCACTGGACTACATATTACCTTATTAAAATGTATTCTAAAATTGCTGTAGTTCATTTTGTCCACATTATTGGGTAAATTGTTTCTGTAATGCAAATGTCCTTTTGAGAACAATTGCCATGCATATATAATACTATACAGTCTTGTATACTCAAAAGATACTGGCAAAAGAATGGAGTTGTTACAGTTCTCACCACAAAATGTAAATTTCTGATAATGTGGAAAGTGCTGAATGATCCTAGGTCTGATAAAGCCTTGGAAATTTATGTTGAATCTTTTTGCTTTTCAAATCTCATTAAAACTTCCAGGATAGTTCCCTATTGTAAAATACTAGATAGCTGAATGGAGGTATTGAGACTGTTAATATTGAGCCTGTCCTCATTCTAAGAGTTAAATCTTGTATTTTAAATTGTTATGATTAAAAATGAAACTTCTATGAACTGATGCTTGCACAATGTTCAATTATGTTTGCTAATCCTCAAACAATTAAGCAGACCACAGCTACATGCTGCAAAGTCTAGACAGTATTGAGCCATACGATGATAAATGGCAAGTAACATCTGTGTCACGCAAGTGCCAGGCAACAACCATCTCCAACTGAAGAGAATCTCTAACCAACTACTGCAAAGGCAATGTACTATCAATGTTGAACTGTGAAATAAAAACATAAATCCTGGAAATAATCAGCATGTCAGGCAGCCTTTGGGAAGAGAGAAACCAAGTTAACATTCCAGGTTGATGACCTTACATTGGAACTGTATTAACATTCCGATAATTTTTTGAACAAGTCTTTTTGGTTTGAGCTTAGCTGAACTCCAAATAAATTGAGAAAGTCCAATTCCAGAATCTAAAGAGGAAGACCTAAGATCAGAAATTTGAATTACACAACATATTGCATTGATCTACTATCATTGAAAAATAAAGAGCAAGTTTGCTGAGATGTTAATCTTACTCTCTGCCATACGGAACTAGCTTCATTCCTTTTCTCTTTAATTTATAGAAAACCTCTCCTGTGGATTTTTCATTCAACACTTTAGCAGATAACAAGTTCAAGTTTTATGATAACAGCCTGGTGGAAGCGACAAAATTGGGAGATCCGTCAGTGCATGAATTTTTTAGGCTGCTTTCTCTCTGCCATACTGTCATGTCAGAGGAAAAAAGTGAAGGTAAAATTAATAACTGCCAGCTGGAAAACAAAGCCAGCTCTCCTCAAAGTGCATAATGTTTATTAAAAATGATACTTCTTGCTCAATGCCTGTGTATTAATTGTACCAGAGTCAGCACAATTTGAGAAAAATGGTATCTCCAGTCATTTTGAGACTCAAGCCCAGGGTTAACTAAGCAAAATTTGACAAGATCTATTCTACTTATTAAATGGAGCAATTTATTTAAATGTGTATACACAAACAGATGCAGTTTCTTTCACAGTAAGAAGTAGTGAATTGTGAGGTGACCTTTTATTTGACTGTTCTGCCAGAAATAAATGAAAGTGGATCAGACACACTCTTCATTAGTTGGCACTGTGTGAGATTTAAGCTCAGGGGCACAGATTTAATGAGGACACAGCGATGCTGCGTTATTGCCACTGAGCTCTGTTTATATGTTTTATGCCAGTGTAAAGCAATTGAGCACTGATTAGAATCCAGTCCCAGTGAATGGTGCTGCTGAGGTATCAACAAGCTGGATTTTACAGGCTGCTTTTGTAAAATCTCCTGGCTGATGGTCAAAACCTTGAGACCCTGATTTGCTGCTTCCTCACCCAACTGAGTAGGTTTCATTTATTTTCAGCCAAACCACCAATGGGAAGTTTGCCTGGTCCTATTAAGGCTACTTGCTGTGCTTTCTGCTGTCACATTGTGTATTATCAACAGGCACAGAGTGATCTTAGTCTCCTTATTTATTAGTTGTGTAATGACACATAGCCTGCAGAAAAGGGTTGGTGTCAGTTGACGAGTGGAAATCTGATGGAGGTAAATTTTAAAAAGTAGTAATTTATTGTAATTTTATGTCTTTGCACTGTACTGCTGCCGCAAAACGACGAGTTTCACGACATACAAGTCATTGATAATAAACCTGATACTGATTTATGAACTGGGGTTCATCTTTGAACCACTTCATTAGTGAATCACATATTCATACCACAAAGGGAGACCATCCAGCCCTCTAAGTCCATGCTAGCTCATAGCGGTGCCATCCCATCAGTTGCATTCCTCCTCCTTATTTCCCTGTAACCCTACAGCTTATACTCTCTCATATGCCATCAATTCCACTTTGATTCTTTTGCTATTCACCAATACTAAAAGGTAATTTAACTATCAGCACATCTTTAGGATGTGGGAGAAAACCAGACCACCCAACAGAAATATGCAGTCACAAGGGAAATATGCATCTGAGGTCAGGATTGAACCCAGGTCCCTGCAGCTCTAAGAGAGCAGCACCAAGTGCTGAGTCACTTTGTCACCTGAAAATGACCCTTCCAGCCGTATCCCCTTTCTCAGTTCTTGGTCTGTAAGTTCATAGGTTATAGCAGATCAACTCTTTATCCAAAAACTTGTTTCTGCTTGTACCACTCTCTCCGTCAATGAGTTTTAGAACTCTAATCCTTAATGAAAAAAGTACTTCTGACTCTCTTTTATCCTTCTGCTGCTTGCTTTAAACCTGTGTCTCCTACTTACTAACCTGTTTGCCTCCTATCCTATCTTTCTTGACTTATCATTTCATATATTTCAATTAAGTTTTGTCTTTAATTTCTCTCTTGTTCTGAAGAAAACAATACCACCATAGCCAATCTTTCCTCAAAACCAAAAGATTCTATCACTGGGAATATGCTCATAAATCTCTGTACCCTCCCTTCTTGCTATAATGTGGCCAGAATGGTACACAGTTGTCTCAGGGTGTGATCATCAATATGATTTTAGTTAATAGAATTAAGGCTTGCGGACAGCTCAGTGAATCACACAGCATGGACCGTCAAGCACCCACTCACACTAATCCTAACTAATCCCATTTTTTTTATTCTCCTTGCATTCCCATCAACTTCCCCCAGAATTCTCCTCTCACCTACACTAGGGGCAATTTACAGTGGCCAATTAACCTACCAGCCCGCACACATTGGAATGTGGGAGGAAACCCACATGGTTACAGGGAGAATGTGCAAAGTCCACACAGACAGAGCCGGAGGTCAGGATTGAACCTGGGTCACTGGGGCTGTGGGGTAGCTGCTCTGCTCACTGTGCTAGTCTGCCACCCGCAACTATTTGCAATAATCATACTGCTCATCTATACATTAATTTCATTTCTCCTTTCAGAAACATAGTTTACCTGGAATTCTAGGTCTTTATATAAGCAGATGAATATTCAAGGTACTAATTACATTGTCATCTGTCAATTGCTGCCCATTTTGGATTTTAACAATGTGCAATAGTGGATGTCTGTACTAGGTGTGCTGAGTATGCACTGTATGTTTTCCGGCAGATTTTAATGGGTTAATGCTGGTGCTAAAATCAAGGACAGTCATCTGATTGTGCAAAGCTTTTATCCAATAATATTGACATCCAGAAATTTTGAGGGATTTAGACATTTAAAAAGTGATAGATTTAAATACAAAGATGAACATTTCAATGATTGTGGTGAAATAAATGATTGTGATCTCAATCATCTATTCATTCTACAAAATCTAATCTAACCTTGCATCATAGTTGTCATCTGATGATTCAATTTTACTAACACCAAGTTCCCATTTACTTTGATTCAGATAATTGGATAATTCACATCTTTGGTGTTAACAGTAGCTTCAGATTATCAGGAGTACATGTCTAAATAAATCATCATGTTATTAAAAAATAAAAGTGCAGTGCAATGTGAAACAATAACTACTTGTTGGGTTTTGTTTCCAGGTGAACTCTTTTACCAAGCCCAGTCACCTGATGAAGGGGCATTGGTCACTGCGGCGAGGAACTTTGGTTTCGTCTTCCGATCACGTACCCCGGAAACCATCACTGTGAATGAGATGGGCAAGCCAGTCATCTATCGACTGCTAGCCATTTTGGACTTCAACAATGTGCGGAAGAGGATGTCTGTGATAGGTGTGTTGAATCTGGATGATAATGTCTTATACATTTGTTGTTTTCCAAAATAATTATTATTCAATTTCTGCTTTATATTTTTTTTTACCAAAAATGAAATTTAAATGTGTCCTTTTTGTAGCATTCATGTTGTAAATGGTAACTTTTTGTGCTTTTGTACTCCAGTCAGAAATCCTGAAGGACAAATAAGACTTTACTCAAAGGGAGCTGATACCATTTTGTTTGAAAGGCTTCATCCTTCTAATGAAGAATTGATGTATGTGACCTCAGACCACCTCAGTGTAAGTGCCTCCTCCCTTTTTCACACATCTATTAGATATTGGGATAGGTTATTGAAAATCATAATGATGATTGAGCGTGACCTGAGCAGACATAGTTGTAATAAAACAAATCCTGCTTTCACTTAAAGTCTTCTTTTAAACTAGCTGTTCTGTCATGTCAATTTCTTTGTAATGCAGGGGATCTGGGAATGACAAGTCATGCAATTTCTTGGTGTTCCAACGCAGACATGATTCCAGTGGCAAGATGGTGCTGGAATCAAAAGACTCAAAGGATGAACTAATTCAGTCCTCGGTCTTCATCGGTGTAGTTTACCTGATGGAACCCAACAAGCAGTGAGCAGAGGAAACAATAGGTTGAGCCAGCCCACCAGTGGCCCACAGCTGTGTAGTGAATCCAGGAGAAACGATTCAATCCAAAGCATACATTTTGTAGCCTTTTCATGAGGGGCCTCCAGTAGCAAGACCAAGGACTGCAGGCCTGTGCATTGTGAGCTACAACAGCCGTAAATAAATTTAATGAACTGGTTTTAAATGGGGCTAGAAATGAAGTCAACCCACAGTTTAGACAGCTGCCAGAATCGCTCAAGGAAAGATCTGAACAAGTTAGAGATGACCTGAGTAATCAAGCAGATTTTGCTAGTCTGCTCACCTACCAAATTGCCTTTTAATGCTCCTCAAATATGTTAGATTTGGGCTCCCTATCTGTTTATCTGATGGAAATACATTCTCATGGTAGTTGGAGACACAAGAGACTGCAGATACTGGAATCTGGAGCAGCAAACAATCTTCTGGAGGAGCTCAGTTGGTCGAGCAGCATCTGTGATAGGGAAAGAAATTCTGAAGTGTCCTGATGCAGGGTTTCGACCCGAGATGTCAATTCCTTTTCCCTCACAGATGCTGCTCCACCTGTTGTGTTCTTCCAGCAGATTGTTGGTTTCTCATGGTAGTTGATTTGTGTACATGTTTGACTCTTCAGACAATCTTTATTTTGATTGATGAGAATTGCAGAAATAAATGGCAACAAAGGAGTAAATGTCACTGGTAGGTGGAACCATGACTTGAAGGCCTCAGAGCAATGGCCAGTCAACTTGGTATCGTTGCTTAGAATTATTTAACTGATCACAATGCAGTGCAGGTTTTAAGGCTCATTGATGTTGTTTCAGCTATTAAAACTACCACTGTGAATGTAAAAGAAAAAAAGCCTCATTGAAACTTCATCCCACTTGTTTCCTAGAGTATGATTTTAATTGTCATGCTGTGTTCTGCAGATGCACTTAAAAATATTAAAGTAGCAGGACTGATGTCATGAACGCTGGAATAAAATATTTTGCTCTAAGGATCGTAATGGGCATTGAACCAATGGAGATAACCTGGGGGTAGAAGGGAGTTGATACTGTCATCCTGCTCTCACTCTGTGTTCATGGGGCAACTTTGTTTTTTTTTATTTGGAATAGTTCTATGAACTCGAAGCTTGATATACAAACATTTTGTGTGTGTCTGTACGTGTGTCTGTGAATGCATCTGTATGTGTGTTTTCTACCAATAGGGACAAAAAGCAAATGTCACCAATAGCTGCACTGCTTCTAGAAGCACTCTCTCTTTCCCAGCTTGTTTAGTTCATACTTGGATTATTACCAAGAAAATATTTTGTAACTGAAGAGCATATTTTGAACCTTGAGGGAATTGAGGATGTGGCATAGTTTTTTCCTGGTGGTTACTGACTTGTCCCCTCAGCAATAAAGTGAAGGCAAAACATGCAGGTGACGCTTGTGTATGTACACACTCAGATACCAATCTCATCATTGGTTCCTTCGCTGAAGCACATGAGAAGATGGGCCTTGCACAGGTCCTCTTCTAACCTGTCCCCACTGTACCAACACCACTCATTAAAGGTCCACAGCAAGACCGTGGAAAACATAAACCACTTCCCATATTGCAGAAGCCACCTCAAGAAATGCATCGATTGTTAAATTCACTACCTCTTTGTGCACCAGTGCTGCCTTTGGGTATCAGAGGAAAAGAGTGTTTGAAGATCAGGACTTCAAACTTCCGTACAAGACCTATGGGCTAACAGGCAGCAGTGATCCCTGCCTTCAATATGCTTCTAAAGCATAGACTATCTACTGCAAACACCGCAAACCCCTAGAGAGATCCCACCAATGCTGTGTTTGCAGAATCCTCCAAATCCATGGGCAGGGTAAGCAAACCAATGGCAACATCCTTCTCCCAGGTCAACATCTCCAACTTTGAGGGCCTGATTACATTCATTCAGCTCCATTAGACAGGCTAGACTGCCTAACACCAGACTCTCAAAAGAGACATTCTATCATGGAAAGAATTACCAAATGGACAGAGGAGAAGATTTGAGGATGTTCTCATCAGCTCCTTGAAGAAATGCAACATCCCCAGCAGCACTTGGAATCTCTAGCCCAAGACCACTCAAAGTGGACAGGGAGCATTCAGGATGGTACTGAGAAATTCCAGTCCGTGATTTGGGAGTGTACAGAAGCCCAGAAAAAAGCAAGAGAAGGAGTGCATCACCTCCCAGGCTAAATAACTATCCACCTTGCCAAGGATGTCTTGCCCACCAGTGGCAGAGTCAGGGTTCCAAAATGGCCTTATCAGTCACCTTAACAAGCATAGAACTGGGGTGGAAGAAAGTTGATCTCAATCCCAAGGGACTGCTCAGAGAACATAATTTGACCATATTGATTCACTTCCTGCCAATGGGTGAGGTACGAAGCGATCAGCAAATGCACGGTGACTACCTGGTGCGTGCCATTGTAAATGCAGTAGAAACATAGAGTGCTCAGAGATATACTTAAAGACTCCTATGGATATTTCAATAAGATAACACACCTTCACTCAAGATTGCCTCTTGGTAGCAATATCACCAAATATGCTTCAGGCAATGCCCATCAAGTCCTCAGGAATATCAAAGGCAATTGCGCCTATGTCACGTTGTGTGGTGAAAAGATCGTTCCAGCCCAGGCTTAAGATGGGAAGAAACAAAGGCTGATCACATGAAAATAGCAGGAGTTGGTCGTCAGGCCCTTCAAGCCTGCCCCACCATTTAATAAGATCGTGGCAGATCTGTGCTGGTGTCAACTCTTCTTCTTTGCCATTTCTCCATCCCTGTCTATTCCTCGATCTATCAAATATTTACCCACCTCCACTCTAAATGCTTCTAAAGATCCAGCTTTCACCAGCCACTGGGGCAGAGGATTCCAGAGATTCACCACCCTCTGCGAGAAGAAATTCCTACGTACCTCAGTTTTAAATAGAAAATGACTGGCCCCTTGTAGTAATGTCCCTTTGTTCAAAACCCTCCTATTAGTGAAAACACCCCAGTCTACCCTGTCAAGCCCATTAGGATCTTACATGTTTGAAAAAGGTCACCCCTCATCAATTTGTTGTAAAGCCAGAGGGCATGTTGGAACAGCTGCTCATTCACTGAAGATTCTCAAGACCTCTAATATGGTTGAAGGTGGAGACACTGTTTTATAGTTATTACGCACCTGGGACTGAACCTTCTTGCAGTGTCTGAAGCTTTTACTCTTCAACAGCAGATTTGATGAGGGTGTGTTTTAGCTGCTTGATAAATCATGATTTGGGTATTAAACACCATGTCATTTTTATTTTTCCTGCAACTTTAGAGATGCATTAATTATCAATGAGAGTTCCAAAAATGTACATGAACTGACACAAAACAGCCCAAACAAACTAGCTTTAAATTCTCTTAAGACTGAATTCCAATTGTGGTGAATGTAGTGTCATTTTCTTTACATGCCAAAAATAATTCATTATCTTTCATGAAATTGAAGTCTAATAGTAAGTATTACTACTTAATTGCCTTATAATCTTCAAATGATATAAGTCTGAATACTAGTGTGTGAGACACATCTTGATTTCAAGGTTTATGCCTCAGTGCAAGGGTATCCTGGGAACAGCCACTTGCTGGACTCACTCTCTGACATTCATGAAACAAATATTGCTGCCATAAGAACATCTTCTAGTTAAAAATGTGCCTTTGGAGCTTGAATCTGACATCTATCTAAACATAACATTCCTGGTGTCATTTTCTAAGAAGTAAGTTGAAGACTCGAGATTTTACACATTACTTTGTTGATGCCTTGGAGTTATGGGAAAAACTTCAGTGGTATATGATTGTTCAAAGTTCAGTGCATCCTTATTTTACAAAATATGAAGAGTTCATTCATTGTTTGAAATGGAGTAACGAATTAGATCATGAACTTACAGTTCAGAACCATCTTTGTGACACATGAATGATTTAACGTTGAGTGAGTTTGAAACTTCTGCCTAGAAATTGGATTGCACAGCAACACGTTTTTGTGCTCTTACACAGTGAAATTTGAGTGGAAATAAATATAATGGAAAATACAGAGTCTGTGATTTTCATTCTGGATCCTCTCTGTACTTGATGCAGGGAGGATTCTAGATGTGGACAGGGGCATTCAATTGAGTGCAATATATGCCTGGTCACCACTTATGAGATGATTGTCCACATGTGCATGGCTCATACTGACCGCAAGACATTTGTGCAGAGACAGGTGTTCACATTACTTAGGAGGTCTGCATCAGGGCTACTTAAAGGGATCCTGCATCTGTTTGTGAAGTGCTTGAAGGTTTTTGAGGAAAATGCAGAAGAGTGCTATATAAAATTATTTATGTTGAAGTTAATTACCAGCACTGCTATAAGTATAGTTGCCTAGAAAATCGTTCCTGGTCAGTAAACTAAACCTGCCATACAGAAGCAGCAGTTTTGGAGGCATATTGCATCAAAAACTGAGTTTCATTTTGTAACTTTCTGGAGTTCATTCTGCCCCCAAGAAAATTCTGAGTTAATTCTTATCATGTTATTTTTACATAGGAGTTTGCAGGGGAAGGACTGCGGACATTAGTGCTTGCTTACAGGGACCTGGATGAAGCTTACTTTAATAAATGGCAGAAAATGCACTATCACGCCAGCACTGCTCTCGAGAACCGTGATGAACAACTTTCAGCATTGTACGAAGAAATTGAACAGGACCTGATGGTATGGCATGCAGGAGTTGATTTGTTACATTGCAGCAACTCTGTCCCTGAACTATGTATCATAACTGTGACCTGTGAAGCTGGACATGTTATGTAACTGACCATGCTTATCTTGGAATATAGTAGTTATCACATTGCATTGGCAAAGACCAAACACAATTATCTTGTTTAATAATGGAGAAATTATAAGGGTAGCACAATGTTTTTTGGGCTGCATGCAATTACACATAGTAGCTGGCGGGCACACACGGTGGCAACAAATGTTTTTACATCATGTGCAAAATTCATCTCTGCATATGTGGCTGTAAATATTACAGTAAGTAACACCCAAGGTTTATTTAGGCCTGTATCTGTGTAACTTAAAGGGGAACAGCCTTACCTTGACGTAACCTTTCGATTGGAGGCACCAATCTTCTCATAGTTAGGTCCAGCTTTAAGAGTTTTCCCTCAATGATTGCTCTCATCTTGCTGATGATATCTTCTGATTGTTATTCCAACCAACAACATGACAAATATCACACACACACACCCCACTCCAACCACCACTACTTGACTCCAACTCAATGACTTTTCTAACCCTGCTCCACCTACCCACCTGAATGATCCACAAAAGCATCACACTCCGCATCTATGTCCCCCAAAGAGACATAACCCTACCCAGCCCTCGAAGCACTGACTCGACCTCTATTTGCTAAATTTGATCCCCTGTGAAACGTGATCTATATATTTTCCTCCACTAGGTCTGCTGTGGCAGTACATGAGGAGACAATGCAGTGAACTGGTGTGCATCTCCACATGGTTCTGGTATAATGTACTGACAGCATTCCAGTGTTCATGGCAGACTTTCAGTTACACATTAATAACATCTCATCTTCAAGTGCATGTGAAATCCCATAAGAACAAAGGAATACAGGACAAAAAGAAGCCATTTTACCCTTGAGCTTGCACCCCCATTCATGAGATCACAGCTAGTCTCTGATTGAGCTCCATTCACTTGAGTTTTAAGCACATCCTATATCTACCAGTTTTAAATTTAAAGATGTCCTCTGTGTACTGAGGCGTTTCATTTCTGAAAGGCCTGACTCTAATTTTATAACCATAATCAATTGGCCTGGCCTGACCAACCATCTACACTTTTGGTGCCCTTAATATCTTGAGAACTTCAATCAAATCACCTCTTAATCTTCTAAATTCTAGAGAATACAGCTTTGGATTTTGTAATATCTTCTCATAAGTGAACTTGAAAACATGCACCCCAGGTTCAAGGACAGCATCTACCCTACTGCCATAAGACTCTTGAACAGACCTCTTGAACTTTGAAGGTGAATTCTTGACCTCACAATCTATCTCGTCATGGCCCTTGCACCTTATTGTCTACCTGCACTGCACTTTCTCTGTAACCGTAACACTATATTCTGCATTTTTTTTTACTGCTTTTCTCTTGTACTTCCTCAAAGTGCTTATGTTTTTGAAATGATTTGTATGGATGGATTTTAAAACTAAATTTTTCACTTTCTAGGTACATGTGACAATAATAAATCGATACCAACCATGGGTTCCAGTTATTCTGGTCAAACTGCATTGGCACTCCAGTCCCATCATTGTAAATGCCAGCAATCCATTGGCACTTTTGATTACCTTCTGTCCCTGGCATCATATCTTAATGGAACCCTCCCCAAAGACTCTTTTGATCTTCACAGCTTCCACCTTTTTGCCAACATTGTTCAGAAGTAGTGTTTTAAAACAGTGGTAGAAACCACAAAATTTCTTCAAACTAGGAGTTAATCATTCCATTTACTTATTTCAGAAAATAACATAGTTAAATAAAGAAATAAGCTAACAAAATAACCTTAGGACTGCACCATACCCAGTCTTGAAGTCTATGAAATACTGATCGGTATTGCAATGGCAAAGGTTTAACGTGAAAACAAAGCTTCTTTGTAAGTTCCATTAATTGTATACCCAATTCTGTTTAGTTATTAGGTGCCACTGCAGTAGAAGATAAACTGCAAGAAGGAGTTTCTGACACAATTGCCAACCTAACCCTGGCCAATGTTAAGATTTGGGTACTGACAGGAGATAAGCAAGGTATGGTAAATGGTGACCTTCACAAAAGATTAATTTCTACTTCCTATTAAAGCTGAGCCTCGTTTATTGTAAGGGATCCAAACCTTAAGGTGATTGTGAACTCACAGCAATTATGCTTATCAGAAACACATGGAATAGAATGAAGTGATTGATTGAACTAAGTTTTTTTCGACTTGTTTTTGATTTTTGGATTGCAACAAAATATCATTTGCTAGTTGATTGAGTAATATCTAATATATGGAAAACAGGTTTTTACAATCCTCTCATCATTTATAAAAGTATTACTTCAGTTGAGAAAGCTGATGTATTTTTTTCTTGAACATGAATTGCATTGTGCACAAAAGCATGTACAACCTATTGGGTCAATTGGATTGGGTACTTCATGCCTTTGTGCACGATGCAATTCATTTTCAATAAAAAAATACAAATGAAGATTGTTGACCTACATGAGTTCCACAAAGTTCATAATTTCCCTATCAGGTCCTCCTTAAATCTGCCACGCTAACATACCAGGAAGCCTGATGTGGATGATGGCTTCCAATAGAATGTAATGACACTTCTGTGATTTTGGCCCATGCATGCATGGTTTATGGACAGTGTATGCCATAAATTAAAGGCAGGACTTCACAGTCCTTAGTTAAAAGGGGAGTTGCCAGGCCTCAGAGACTGAACCCCCCTCACAAAAGTAAAATACTTACTTGTCACTGTGGCTGTCATTGTGAACCAGGCCTCTCCCCCCTTGATCTCCCACCCAATCCTCCTCCCGTGAGTCCCTTGCCCAACTCCACCCCCACCTGACCCTGCAGATGATTGCACCCAATTTGCCTAAAGCCAGTTTCCTATTTTATTTCATCCCACCCCCCCAACCACTTGCTTGAGCACCCCCCCCCCAAAGATCTACCACCCAACCCTCAGAGGAGGGTTCAATTCACAACCGCGCCCCCCCATGCCAATGTCGGTACCCAACCATTGCAATCCCAAAAAATAAATTTAATTTGTTATTATTTAGGGTTTTAACCTTGCATCAAAACTGGAATCTAGAACAAAAACCATTTCATTATACTCAACAAGAAAGGCATGTTGTGGGGTTAGTGGGGGCTGGATGTGCAAAAGACACAAGTGGAAAAAGCTTTTCTCCAGCAACAGTTAGTTTACTTATTAACCAACCATCAGGTATTTGAAAAGAGGCAGAAACTAATGGCATTACAGTCAGGCATTGGAAAAACATTCAAGAACAAAGAAGCAGAAAACAGGTGAGGGACTGAGAGATAGATAATGAAACAAGGTCTAAAATTCCTGTGTGTGTTGGAAATGGAAAGCTGCAACATATCCAAGACAAAGGCAAGACTGTATTTGTGAACTTTACTTAAATTTGATTAGAACATTGTTGGAGACCTCAGAGAGTACACACTTTACTGGATGAACCACAAGGCGATCAGGAATTCAGCACTGAATGGAGATTCTATGAAATGGTCCATCGGTGACCTCAGTGTAGAGATGATTTTAGACATCAGTAACTATGACAAAGTCCATAATAATTTTTATCTTTCTTTCCTGGTTCTTAGATAATGACATAGGAAAAATTAAATGAACATTTGCATTTGTTTTGGTTGGTAGCGTCAGGGACATGAAAACGCCATAGGAAAGGAATGGACCTTTCAGAAAGGAGAAGGTTGATGTGAAGATGTCCAAGGTGATAGAATCAAGCTGGTCAACAACAGAAGTGTTGAAGTCATGAATAGAAAGGGAATCTATCATCGTAAGATGGATGAGAATCAAGGCTTTAGAAATGGGGTTGTGGGTAAGAGTGGGGATTAGGCGCAGTCACTGAGATACAAAAGGGAGAATGTTTGAGAAACTCTGGTCTGCAAAGAGAGATCACCAGCAAGGTACCATAGAGGCCCAGACGCTGGCAGATCTGATGGTATCTTCAAGTCGGGGAGAGGAAGTATATTGCTGCTGTCAATTAATCAATTGCAGAATAGGCAGCTGCTTTGAGTGACGGGGGCTGGTAAACACTGATCCTGAGGGACAGCAGGGTGTATGTGGTGACACTAAAATTAACAGCAGCCTGATGAACTATTCAATCTGCAAAGAAAGGAATGGCAAAATCTAAGCAAAATCCTACAATTAAACCAATGCTTTTCCAGGAAATAAACAGTTCACTCAAATGGATCCAAGCATTTTCATATTTTATGGATATTTCGTTCTTCTAACATCCTCATGAGGACAAACTAATTTTGCTGGAAGTTGAGCTTTATAGAAAATTTGATTTTTCAAAATTAATTACTTTTCCTTCATTCAATCAATGGACTTGCATCCATGTTTACTCCCTTGAGCTTCAGAGGTGTCCTGTGGCAAAGAGCTCTGATTTAGATATTGACCAGTGGGGGGAGAAAAAGGCTCCTGAATGAAACTAGCCCACCGCATTCATGCATGTGTGTGAAAATTCCAGAATGAAGTGTCCAAATCCACGCCATTAAACGTTATTGTTTCCATTGAGATTTTGGCTGTGGTCTGGGGCAGGAATGGTTTGGTTGCCACTAGCCCCACTTTACCACCCTGCCCCCCCACCCTTACTCCTCTCACCCCAGTAACACATAATCCAATTTGTTATGTGACTTAGTTGATCACTGATGCTGACACTGGAATGAGCCCAACTCTGGTCAAAGGATGATGCATTGGTAAATCAATATAACATTTTCTCATCTACTTATACTGCCAGTGCACAGTGGGTGCTCTGGCACCTTCTGAATGCTTATGTCTTCCATCATTGTCTGTGTGCCTGTCCTTGGATAGTTGTGTTGATTATATCAGAGGAAATTCTGTATATGTGACTTGGCTGCTATAGTTGAGTCACATTGACTGATGTCACCCTGAGGACTCGGAGCTCGAAGCTTTAATGAGGCCATGAACTTGATGTAATCTTCCAATATGAACAATTGTTGAAGCACAAATGCAATCTTGTAGTGAGAGTATAACACAGTATTACCTTATGTAGATGGTTTATGTGTGAACTAAATTGGATTTATGATCATGGTACAGCATATTGAGGTGTGACAGCTTTCTTAATATGTGTTAACCAAACTAGAAGATTGGATTGTCACTGTATGCACTTTTCAGGATGGTACATGGCTTTTGTGACCTAGAGGCTAGACACATTAGATTTATCACATGTTACATACCAAAGCAATATATTTCCCCTGACAATTGATATATTGATTGTCCTCAGGAAAATGACACTATTGTTGATTACCTAATTCTAGAAAAAGCTAAGTACAGTTGGATTCAGAATAAAACCTTGAAATATTATAAAATATATTTACCCTTTCCATGACCTCTCAGAAACTGATCCAAATAGATCTTTTCTTTAAGCTTCCTTTGCCCTTATGCCATGCTGATTTTTCCCTTTCTACCAACCAAGAGATGGCAGACAATATAATAATAATTTACTAATCCCATCAATTTTCTTTTTATGTGATTTACGAGGGGGGAGAAATCATTGAATGAGATTATTGACACAGGGTTCCTTTGATTATGGGCTTTACTGGGAAGTTTATGTTTGCTCAGGATGAGGCCTGTTCAATCGAACGCTGTGTGGCAAATAAAAATAACAGCCATTCTTCCCAAAGGCAACACAAAAGTAAAATTGTTTTTGGAAGTAAAGTTAAATTAAATGTTTTATATGCAGTGTGAGTGAGTTAAGCATTTGTTGATCTTTAAACAATTTATATCATGCTTATTGTATTCTACCTGTAATACCTACAAAATCGGTTGATGGTAAAGATTAATGGAGATATATTAAGGGAGAAGAGAACTTCTGAGTCAAAAAGCAACAGGTCGTAGTATTTGTAATTTATTGTGTTATGTTCAAACTGGTTACTGCAACTGCTTTAGGCTGATTTGTTTGAACTTCTGAGCGTTTTTCAGGGTTATGTAGCAAATTCTGAAATTTGTACTATTACTGTTTGGAGTACCTTTAAAACAACAGTTGTACATATTTAAGCATACCATTCTGGTTCCACTGTATTTGATTCATAAAAACATACTTAAAAGGAGGTGCAAATTAACTTAATTGGCGTATATACTTTTAGGATTCATCCAAAAAATTTCACCTAACTTGTTCCTACACTAATATAAAATGCAGAAGTAGATTATGTAACAGGGAAGGGAAAGATTGGCCTTATTGTTTGATTACCTAATCCTGGAGCAGAAGATGATTACAATGGTTTCCACCTGGAATCAACCACTCCAGAAATTTCACTGGACACTTCCTGTCATCAATCATGCTTGGGTTTTCTGTTGTGGACAATCAAAAGATAATGTCATTTCCAATGTAAATGCCTGTTTGGTTTGTTGCTGGGGCAAATGGCTTACGGGATCCCAAAGCCTGCCTATTGTTGGAGCTTTTCATGCTCTGCAGCACAGGGTTGGGACCCAACTCAGGTATTTGTCTTTCCTCCTTTGTTACGCCCTCCTCCCCCGACCCAACCCCATGGTTTCATCCCCTCATGCCAAATTCATTACCCTCATCTAACTCCCCCAATCTACTGATCTCCCAGCTCCGTGACTCCAGTCAGTCTATCCAAAGGCCCCAATCAGTTCAGCCGACATCATGCACCAACCACTCCCCTCCACGTGGACACTAATTTCTTACTGACACACTCCCAACCGCCATTACCTGACCCTGATTCACCAGCGTAACTATGAGTCACAGACATGGTCACAGTGCATTCCCTTCAGACATGGAGTTACTAACATATACTTCCAAATGTTGTTAGGTTGTGCATTTTTTAAAAGTCTGCATGCTCTGATTCTATGCATGGAAATTAATTGTTAAACTATATCCTGTACAATACCCAGCACAGATCAGTGGGCTAAATGGGAGCCAATGCTGGAACAGTTCTGTAATTCTATAGAAAAGTCCTTTCCGTCTTTGTGTATACACTGCAGACACATCATCTGAATGCTGGCAGAGCCTTCCACATGGGCAGCCTTCTTCCACTGTGCAGGGTATTTTAAGGTACAATGACAGTAATCAAGAAGAACTCTTTGAGGAAGGCAGTTAGGATGAAGGAGTATTTGTAATTTAAGTCAAATCCAGAATGTGGAGCTCAACCCTGATGAAATGAATAATTAATTTGCTTTGTATATGCCTCAATTGATTATTGCAGATTAGCTTGTCATTAATTAATTAACAAGCCATTCATCAATTATTATGACAGATTAAGTGGTCATTTGTCTCGCTGCTCTTTGTGGGATGTTGCGGTGTACAAATTGACTGCTAGGTTTGCCTGCAAAAGGTTGACTACATTCCAAGTGTAATTTGTGTGAAGTGCTTTGCAACACTTTGCAGATGTGCTGGGCTGTAGCACAAATACAAGTTTTTTGCTGGAAGTGCAGTTAATTTAGGTCCCTGTAGTTATGGGCTCCATGTTATCGTACATATGTTCAGGGAATAGCAATGCTCCAGTGCAGATTCACAAAGCTATGGCCTGATATGAGTCTTTTTATACTCTGGAGAGTGAGACTGTGTTGTGAGAAATCCACATGGCTGTCACGTGACAGTAACGACACTGACCCCTGCTGACCAGTGGACAGCAATGCTCCTCGGATCGGAAGTTACACCACTGTCAATCAAGGTGCGGCTCCACCCATCCCTCAGGTGTGAGAGTACCTTTTGTCTCTGAACTTGCCTGACCATTGGCTGTGGCAGGTACCTTTGTCTTTGACCCCCTCACCATTGGCTCATTTAAATCACTCAGTGAGGCTCCACCCAGCCTCCTAACACCATAAAAAAGGCTGCAATCCCCTAGCCCTTCCTCTTTTGACCACCCCAGGAGTAATGAGACAATGCTGCAGAGATCACTGGTAAGACTGCATCACCATGTGGTTTGGGAGCGTTTCACTCAGATTCCAGGCAGTCTTAGAGCCAATGCTAGTGTGGGTCAGGCAATGAAGTATTATATCGTGAAGTTGTACATTGTTATTGTGCTTGTGTGTATCTGTCTGTGTGTGTGAGTGTATCTTATCCTAGTTGCGATGCCCCCCCCCCCCCCAATGTTCGTGGTCTCCTGCATGTATGTGAGTGTGTGTCTGTTCCCATCCATTCTGTCCCCGCGTTTGTCTTTGTGATTAAACTAGTTTTGATATCCAAAGCTTGTGTCCAGAGTCCTTGATCCATTTCAAAGAACCATTTCACACAACAGACTGCAAAATGCATTATTGAAGCTTGTGCTTGAAGCAGACTCTATGTTAACATATCCTAACTGGCTGATAGAAAAGGCAATAAAGATAGAGAAAGAGGGTGGACCTTGAGTTGGGACTGCTACCCCTGTGGAGAATAAATGCCAACACAAGAATTGGGCCTATTCCTGCGTTGTATTTTCCGTGTAATTCTACACACTCATTATAGTGTCTCTCCTAAACTTACTTAATGTACAAATCAAGAATAATGTCATTCCAATTAATTCCTTGACAGAACTCCAAACTTTGATTTGTGGCTTCCTCTTGTCCATCCTTCTTCTAAACCCGGTCTTCTAATTCCTGATTTACCTTTTCATCCATTAAAACATCTTTCCTCCAGATATGTTTGTCCTTAGCAAAAGTCGGTGTTTATAATCCATTCCTCATCATCTCAATCTTGATTGTGCCTTTGTCAGTGGATCCTAATTTTTACATGATGAACCACAGAAGACATGTGGATTGTTGGAAAAAGGCAGCAGCATTGATCTTGAACTGTCAGATCATCACATCTCACATTCCTGTTCCCTCACAGAGACGGCAGTGAATATTGGTTACTCATGCAACATGTTGACAGATGACATGAATGAGATATTCATAATATCCGGCCGCACAGTTCTTGAAGTCCGCGATCAAATCCGGTAAACAAACCCTAAATATTTTTGCATGCCATAAATCATTCAAATTTATTTATGTAGCTTCTTTCTAAAAGAAAGGGCATACTTCATCATAATTATTGACATGTTTCTATTTTTTTATCATTATCTTTCCACAAAAGAATTACTTTACTGTTTTTGAACAAAATGTATCCTATAAGCTTAAAACGAAAAGTGTCAAGCATATGCTGAATGGAAATTGGTTCCCACAGAGTCTGAACAAGCGATTTGTTGGCTTGATCAGGTAATCAAGCACACACACCTTTTGGAAAAGACTATGGGCCCCACGTTGGCCACAGAACCAATGGAACAGGAGTAGAAGCCACTCATCCTCGAGCCCGAGGGATTGGATAAGATGATGAGATGACACACATTTTAGACTCGTTGTGTTGGAAAGGGTTTAAATCCCAACACAATGTGAGTCTGCTCTAACAAGATACTGGATGCTCAGACCACATATGGCTGATACCACTGAACCCATTACAGTACCTACAGCAGAATCTGTAACAGATCATTTACTGAGGCAGGTCTCACTCTAACAGATGCCAAAAATTAGTTTGAGTTGCTGACAGACCAATTGTCTCTGATCTCAGTGATGAATGCTTTCTTTGTTGGCAAAGCATATGCTAGCAAATTGTTTACCACATAGTAAGTGACCATATGACACAACAGACTTGTGAAGCTCTTTGGAATTAGTTTTGCTTGCTTTACCGTTCTCCCTTCTACCCACTGTTCTGCATTCTGATTCAAATATTTATTTACTTCTCAGTTACAAGAGGCACTGGCCTTGACCTCAGTTACTTCCATTAACAAACCAATATGCAGCAAATGTCTGAATCTCTCCTCCAGTTCTTCAATTACAGCTTTATATTGACTTCTCATTACCAATTCCCACTAAAATGTCATCCTCCCCATTCACCTCATAAAAAAGTGTCTTGTATTTCTTTTTCTCCAGCTCCAGGCCTGCTCCTATCTCTTCCGTTCGATTTTCCACTATCCCTACCCAACCCCCATCCCCCATTCTAAGCGTGGAGAAAATGTGTAGCATTGCATATAGTCTGGCCTTCCTATAATTTGCAAAAGCCTTCACCTGAAATTTATTTAAAGATCAAGAAATGATGACCAACTTTTGCCTCAAAGTAAATTCCGCAAGGAAGAAGGAAAAAAATGTGAATGCCAGTAAAATGCCAAAGTGGTGACATTTTCTCTGAAGTGCATTTTGCTATTTTAAGTGGAAATAAATTACTTTTGTGCTCAGTAATCTTTATGGGCCTAATACTACTTGAATGAATCTCTGCAAAAGTTTAAGAGAAAAGAATAAACACCCACAGTAAGTTATTTGTCATCACTGCTCCAGAGATTTCAAGTCTGAGGCTAACATTTGGAATTTGCTGGATGGATTAAATGTGCTTCGTTGTACTAACAAGTTTGGGGAAAAAAAACTAAATGTAGAGGTTGTATTAGTTGATAAACTATATATTAAAAAAATCATTGAGTTTGTGAAGCTAAGCACATTTTTTTTGTTGTTTGTGAAGACAGAGGAAATGCAAGCCCTCATCTCCAGAGGGGGTCCCTGTTGTGTTTTAAATGTACTGGAGTTTAGAATTTCCAACTGCTATTTTTATAACACTGACTGGAATATCTGGGCAAGTGTGGAATTTAGAGTTTCATATACAATAATGAAGTACTTAAAAGAATTTACCTTGCATTCTAGAACAGCAAGAGAGCAAATGACTGGAAATCCTGTTTGCAATGGACACGCTTTCTCTGAAAAGAATGTGACTTCGCAGTTAAAATCAGTGGTTGAAGAGACTGTTATGGGAGACTTCGCATTGATTATTAACGGGCACAGTTTAGTAAGTACAAAGTGTGTCATAAGGGTTTATGTGCAAGTCATTTAGCGTTCAACAATGCTGAGCCATGGAGACCAGGAAATTATCAGAGTCATCATCCAGTAACATCGAATTCTTCTCAGCTAGGGTAACATCAAGGATGTGACAATTGATTTTAGCCTTTGGATTAAGGAGGAAAAAGTTGGTTAGGTTTCCCAATCCTGATTGCAGTTCTGACTCCCTGAAGTGCTTGTGTGGATTTGAGTAAAAACAAGTCTACATCGGCTGTAAAAATTAACCCCTTCTTTCCCTTTTTTTAATAGCATTTTGCTGCTTGTTGGCAATGCAATACATAGTTTTCTGGGTAATGTGCAGGAGGGTTATTAACAACTAAGGAACCAGCACTCCTGAAAGGCATTGATGCCTTCAGGAGAGGACTACAAGAGACATTTACTGGTTAATGAGCAAATGGCTTAAAGCAAGTCAATATGCATATGGAAAATCCTTTTGTTATTTAAATTGGTGTACAAACCAAATTAACTGTGCATTTAAAACACTTGTGTGAGGAATTGTGCAAAACTATACTGCATAGTAGGACAGTATAAAAATTAAGATTCACTGACCAAGGCACAATCAAGGTGGGAGTGAGGGATAGAGGCTAGTAGGTGATAGATGGAACCAGATGAGGAGGAGATGATGGGCAGATGGAACCAGGAGGGGATAGTGAATGGGAAAGGGGATAAAAAACAGGTGGACAGGTGAGTGGTGGGAGAACATTGGGGGTGTGGGTTACCTAAAAGTGGAAAATTCAGTGTTCATACCAAGCAGAATATGAGATGTTGTTCTTACTATTTGCATTCAGCCTCTCCGGAGAAGGCCAAGGACAGACAGGTTGGCGTGGGAGTGGGAAAGAATGAAAATGACATTCAACCGGATGCTCGAGATGACCATTGCAGACAGAGTCCAAGTGCTTTGCAAAATGGTCGTCTAGTCTACGCTTGGTTTCACCAATGTAGACGAGCCCACATCGGGAGCACCAAATGCAATAGACCAGGTGGGAAGGGGTGCAGGTGAACCTCTGCTTCACTTGGGATGGCTGTTTGGGTCCCTGAATGGTGGTGAGGGAGGAGGTAAAGGGACAGGTGTTACAAGTCCTACGGTTACAGGAGAAGGCCCAGGGGATGGGGAGGCATGAGCAGACCAGGTAGTCACAAAGAGCGTGATTCCTGTGGAAGGCAGAAAGGTAGAGGTGGGGGGAGATGTCACTGGTGGTGGGATCATGTTGGAGCTGGTGGAAATAGCAGAGGATGATGTGTTGGATGCGGAGGCTTGTGCGGTGAAAGGTGAGGACCAAGGGAACCAGAAGGTGAGTGCAGATGTGCAGGAAATGGAGGAAATGTGTGAGGGCTCCATGAACTATGGCAGAGGGGAAGCTATGTTTCTGCAAGAAGGAAGACGTTTCAGAAGCCCTTGAACAGAAGGCCTCGTCTTGCAGTGAAGACAGAAAAATTGAGGAAAACAGATGATATCTTACAGGAGGCAGGGTGGGAGGAGGTATAGTTGAGGTAGCTGTGGGAGTTGGTGGGTTTACTGAAGATGCCAGTTGCCAATCTGTCTCCTGAGATGGAGACGGAGAGACCCAGAATTGTCAGAGATAGTCCAGATGAATTTGAGGGCAGGGTAGAAGTTGGTGGCAAAGGTGATGAAATTGATAAGTTCTGCACGAGCGCGGGAAGCAACACTGATGCAGTAGTCGATGTAGCAGAGAGAGAGTTAGAGGGGGAGGTGTGGTTAGCATGCAGGAATAGACTTAAAACAAGGACTGTTCCACGCAGCCAACAAGAAGACAGGCATAGCTGGGGGACCATGCGAGTGCCCATGACTACCCCTTGGTGTGCTTGTTGACTTCTCTAAAAGACTGGACAGGTTGACTAAGGTCCCATTATTGAACTGGAATATATTTCCATCCTCTTTACATTTTTTTTAATCATGCACAAATCAAAAGAAACACACTACCCCAAAAGGAGCTTATTCAGCCCATCCTGCACTGTGCCAACTCTCTAGCTGTAGCTGTGTGTTGTATTATCTCTTCCTGGTAGAAAACACTGAACCACTTGGCTTCATTTCTTGTGTTTGTGTTGTCACAGGCACACGCGCTGGAAGCAGACATGAAGCAGGAGTTCCTGGAGTTAGCCAGCATGTGTAGGACGGTAATTTGCTGCAGAGTCACGCCATTACAGAAGGCTCAGGTGGTCGAGCTTGTCAAAATGTACAAGAAAGCCGTCACCTTGGCAATAGGCGATGGAGCAAATGATGTCAGCATGATTAAAAGTAAGATAAGTCACCATGCTACTCCAATTATTAGATTAAAAGTTCAGAGATTTGTTTAGTTTCAATTTCATTACTGTCAGTTTATTTTTGATGTTTTAAGACTGTTTCCAACAATTCTGCAGTTTGGATCATCACATTCAAGAAAAGATGTTGACAGCATTGGAGGGGCAGCAAAGGAATTCACAAAGATGTTGCCAGGGCTGGAAATTGTAGCTATGAGGAAAGATTGGATCAGCTGGGGTTGATTTCTCTGGAATAGCTGAGGTTGAGGGAAACTCCTATAAAATTATGAGGAGCCTAGAAAGTGTAAATAGGAGGGACCTCATTCTTTTAGCACACTGGTAAAGAAATGAGGGGGCACTGACACAAAGAAGGAATATAGGGAAGATAAGTAAACATATTGATACCCAAAGCATGGTAGTAGTCTGGAATTCACTGTCTGAAAGGGTGATGGATACAAACACTGTCATCACATTTCAGAAGTACTTAGATTTGCACTTGAAGAGCCGT
The DNA here is from genome assembly GCF_009764475.1 of Pristis pectinata. Classification (NCBI taxonomy): domain Eukaryota; kingdom Metazoa; phylum Chordata; class Chondrichthyes; order Rhinopristiformes; family Pristidae; genus Pristis; species Pristis pectinata. The sequence goes on from NC_067432.1 coordinate 15,997,474, forward strand.
GATCTGCAGGTTATGGATATAGTGCTGGAAATTGGGATTACAGTAACTCCTTTCCAACTTGCATGAATGAAGTAGACCAAATGACCTCTCTCCATGTTGAAAACTTTCTACAATTCTGAAGATCGAAGGTTGCAACCCAAAGCAATGATGAGAAGAGGTCACCTGACTAGTTTGTTCTGAAACCATTAAATCATCCCTCCTGTCCCCCACAGACTAAATAATTTTTATGTGGCAATTGGACCAAATATTGAAGGAGCCCATATTTTTGTGGTAAGCAATCTAGTAGGCTGTTTATACAAACCTCAGGGAAAAAATATGTAAATCAATTTTTTTTAAATCAACAATAAAATTCTGCCAATTAGAGATGTGTGAGTATTTATTCGGTATGTTTTGCACGTAGCATGGAGTAGCTTGCCTACAGTGGTAGGTTTGAAATATATAACGTAATGTGTTGATACTGATAATGTGGTAATAATTATTATTGAACAGCATATTTAATAAACTATCTTGTCAATGCTAACCAGAGAGTTTGTTTATCCTTTCTTGTGAAGTTCAGTTTTGAAAATAGCCCGAGTAATTTTTATTTAAATCTTCTGCTCTGTCCCATCATGTGCCAAGCACTCAATGTGTTTGCTTTGCCCACAGCTGCACACATAGGAGTTGGCATCAGTGGACAGGAAGGCATGCAGGCTGTTCTGGCTAGTGACTATTCAATTGGACAGTTCAGATACCTTCAAAGACTTCTGCTGGTTCATGGGAGATGGTCCTATCTTAGGATGTGCAAGTTCCTCTACTACTTCTTCTACAAGAACTTTGCATTCACTCTCGTTCACTTCTGGTTTGGTTTCTTCTGTGGCTTCTCTGCACAGGTTAGTAGTTTCTCTGAAGAGAGAGCATTTTCCTTAAATCCCAGGGTCAATGTATCTGCTTTGAGAGCATCTGTTGCTGAGCTAGATTACAAGACTTTGGTATGTGCTACTGACAGAGTGGCCAAGGAATTGAATGGCGTCTATTTAGGAGACAGATCCATGAACCTTTCCCGCCATTGGAAGATTTGGTGGTGTACTTTATGCCTTTCACTAAGAAAGCCTGACCCTCATCTGTTTTGCCCTTGTAGATTGACAAAGGAAATTGGATTAAAAAAAAAAGTCTGGTTTTTGCAAAATAGGGGAGTAGCAGGCACAAGGAGGAGAGAGTTGAGGACCAGAAGAATTATCAGAGGAGCCATGAGCTAGGGTCAGTGGAGGAGTTGGGCCAGGGATGAGAAGGAGGGTTGAGCCAGCAGATTGGTGGAGGGTTGGGACAGGCAGCCTGGTAGAAGGGGTCAAGGCAAGAGTCAACTGCTTGGAATCTGTCTGGAGAATGGGTTCAGTAGTCCAGGGGGAGGGTGGTTGAGACAGCAGATCATTGATTGGGAAGGAGGTCAGATTGGTAACTGAGGCTGTTAGGTTGGGTTGGCGGTTAAGAAATCATGGTTGGCAGTAGGAATCAGAAGATTGGTAGAAGGATTGGGTTGAGGTTGAGAGATCGGTGCACAGGGTGAGAAGGCATTGCACAAAGTAGTAGATCAGTAGTCCTGATGGGGGAGGGGTCAGTGACAGATTATAGGCTGACAAACACGTCTATCGCCACCAGTGTTGAGAGTGGAAGACCCAAGGGAGAACCACCTGTGCATTTCACTTAATGGGGCCCTTCCTGAGGTGAGTTTCCAAATCCAGACTCTCAGAATGGGACCCTGAAGGAAATTTGGAGGCTTTATGCAATTCATAGGAAGTCCCCAGTTTTCTCATTTTTCAATGAAGATGAATCACCAAGTGCATAGGAAATAATGTGATGTGATCCAATGTCAAGAGAAGTTCATTTTAAATGTGTTCTAACATGTGTGAGATTCTTTCTGTAACTTTTAATTATGCATTTCCACATAATTTAGCATGTGTAATTCTATACATAGGAAAGTGAGGCAATCAATTCCAGTTATGTCACAGTAGAAATAAAATTAATGTATTACTGACATTCCAAAGTTGCAATAAATGTTAACAAATTAATTTGCATCGAAAAATGCTTCATGCATTTCAGCTACTTTTAAATTCATTTTTTACTGTACAATACAGCAGAAATATTTATTTTGAAGATTATAAATGTGATATGCATTTACTGGCATGAGTGTATGTTGATAGCTTTCTTTGTTTTTGCAGACTGTTTATGATCAGTGGTTCATTACCTTGTACAACATAGTTTACACCTCCCTTCCTGTTCTGGCCATGGGTATATTTGATCAGGTAAAGTAACTTATGAAGTTGTTTAAATCTGTTTGGAATGGTCTTCTAAAATTCTTTTGTTTTGATGGCTGTTTATGACCTTAGAATTTTGCTGAGATTAGGAACCTATCTGAAACTCGATTTCAACAAACTTTCCAAACACAACTGAACAGAAAACTAAGTAGAACTTTTTAAATATCCTAGTGTTATTACAATGAAACTAATACTGACTGCACAATTAGGAAGTATTCTTGTGTTGACCACTATCACTGCAGCTGTCATTTGGTCCAGGCATGCAATAAAGGTCACTCTGCTCTGAACCAGTGCTTCAATACTGAAATTTTAGATCAATACTTGTTATTTCAGTGGTGGATGACTTCCAGAACAGTTGTGCTGAGGGACCCTAGTAACTTTGTGCTGAATTCTGAACATTGTTGTGTCTGGGCCTCACCTAACTAAAAACTAGGAAGAAATAAAAACAGAAAATGCCATAATCATTTAAGATCCTTTGACATACAAAAGTTCTAGGAACCTGTAAGGTTAGCTGTTTCTCTTTCCACAGATGCTGCCTGACCAGCTAAGTGTTTCTCGCATTTTCGTTTATTTCAGATTTCCAGCATTTGCAGTTTATCTTGATATTCAAAAGAAGGATGAGACTACCAGAATTAATTTACTTTAACACATTTCAAATTAAAAGCAGGGGAACATTCCCCCGTGCATTTTAAGAAGGGTGAACGATTTATACTGTCTCCACTATACAGACTAAACCAGACACAGAGGAAACAATATTAACAGTCAAGCTAGAACTTGCAATATTTCTTTTCACTGATATGTTCAATGATTTGATTTACAAGGAACACAACATGTTCAAACTTTTCCCTCATGACTGTTACATTTGGTTGAAGTAGAAGAAACAGTACTGTTATGATTATACATTCCAGACCTAAATGTTTTCACTGTAGAGTATGTTGAAAATCTAACAGTGCATTTTTGCCCAATTTTTTTATTCTTTGTCACCCCAAAACAAAGCCAAGTTCAAGAGCTTGGTGTGTTTCTGCACAATCTGTCAAACCAAAATGCTTCACCATCGGGCTATCTACATTATACATCCAGTTTTCTTCCTGCCCTCCTTGAGCAAATGACTTTTGCTGCAGTATAGTTCTTCAGGGACAAGCCACTCTCCAGTGTTCTACTCAGATGACTATCCTAATGTGTGAACTTAGATGCCAAGCACTAACAAACTATTTGACCACAGGAACATCACAAGAAAGCTTGATCTGCTCCTTGCCGAGTATCCACTTTCTATTGGTCTCCATTGGATTCCAACCAGCTGGCTTGGTTGTTTCTGCCTCTGAACCAAATACATATCCAGTGAAGATAAACTAGTAGCATAGATCCGGACTGAAAGCTAGGTTCTTGCTGATCTCTGCATAATTAAGTAGCTTCCTGGTAAATCCATCATAATAATCTATCTTGGGATAATTAATTAAGAGCCAAATATAGCTTCTGTTTTCAATCAAAATATCTGTCATTATTGTGACAGTGTTCCTTTGTGAATAACTCACTGCTGGTATTTTACTGTTTCTCCCTAGGATGTCAATGAACAGAAAAGTTTGGAATACACAAGACTCTATGAACCTGGACAACTTAATCTGCTTTTCAATAAGCGCGAGTTTTTCATCTGTATAGTCCATGGAGTCTACACCTCTATTGTCCTCTTCTTTGTCCCATACGGTGCATTTTGTGACGCAACAAGAGATGATGGGCAACATTTCTCAGATTATCAGTCATTTGCTGTTACCGTGGCAACGTCTCTGGTGATTGTGGTCAGTGTGCAAGTAAGTTCAGATTTTAAAAGGTCTGCACAGGATGTAGTTTTCCTCAGCTTGGCACCGCTACTGTTTTCTTGTTTGATTTGACTATCACCATTGACCACAAATCATATTTCCAATGACTTTTATAAGTTTGGCAGCAAAGACCAGCATTTCACTGGTGTACTTAATAAATTTATAAAAACATACTTTCTTAAGATGTTGTGGTAAAGAACTGGCAAGCTGATATTTAAGAGGGGTAACAAAAGTCTCAGCGCCTTATCCTCAAGATCCATTTTTCCACTAACTTTGATAAAATTACAAAGCTTAAAATTCAAACACTCAGCCACAGGATTGTGAAAACTACTCATGCAATCCATCAATAGGAAAATTGTGTCCCAGAAAATGAATAGTCTTCATTGTTCCCATTTTTCTTTAAATATATTTCTACTTAGGCAAAAGTCTCTCAGCACCAGAGCCATCTCCTACATGAGATATAAAATCACAGTTCAATTAATTCTGTATAAATTCATATTCGTACAATTTTCAGATGGTATCCAGTCTTCAGGTTTTCAAATTAGCATTTCTTTGAGGTGACTGACAGTCACAAAAAAGGAAGAAAATTATTCAATTAATTCTGAATAAATGGATGAATTGCCCAAGTTTATAATTCCTACCCACAGTTGCTATTGTATAGAAGTGCCATTCAATCCTGATCGATTTAATATTGCCTGGCACATTTGCTGCATCTTGTGTCACAAAAGAGGGCTAATTTTCCCTTGAGTAACACAGAAAACTGAGAGAAAATGAACATAATCATTTAAATCTGACCTGAGAAAAATATATAAGATTATGAGAAGTGTGGGTAGTCAAATTCTTTTTACCCCTGGTAGGGGTATCAAAAACAAGAAGGCATAGGTATAAGCTGAGAGGAAGGAACTTTAGAGGGGATCTGAAGGCTAAGATTTTTTACACAGAGAGTGGTTGATATCTGGATAAGGGTGCTACGAGAGGAGGTGGTGGAGTCAGATACAATTACTAGGTTGAAGAGGCATTTAAAGAGATACTGAAATAGGCAAGGTATAGAAGAATACAATGCGTACAAATGGGTAAAAAGTTGGTATGGACATGGTGAGCAGAAGGGCCCATTTCTGTGCTGTGAGACTAAATGTATCATGCAAAACAGCTCCAGCTACATAAACATTGTGTCATTCATTAATTGATATATATTCAAATGCCAATGGACAATGAAGTAGAACAATACTCATTTTATTCACTGTCTAGGCTTAAAGAGTAGATGCTGTTTTTAGAGAAAGCTCAATTAGTGATCAAGTTAAACTGGCCACACTAGAATTAAATTTGTGTTGGATTGCACATTGGTTCTCAATTAGCTTCTGACAGGGTGATTGCAATGGTTGCATTTGCAAAAAGTAAAAGAGATTGCAAAAAGAATTTATGATTTCTATATTAATAATATAATATCTTGCTATTTTTCCAATAAAGTGGCTGTGAAGTTAATAGATTCGAAGCTTGCAGAGAGAAGAGTGGGGGAAGATTTGATGCGGCACTTAGCTGAATGATGCGGCTGTGGTCACACATCTTCTGACAGGACTAACAATCCTCAAATGAATATTATCATTCAGGGAATGTATTTATGAAAGACACTCAGAATGTTGGCCACAAAAGCATATTATGTCATGAGCTAAGAATCCAGACTGCCTCCACCTGATGATAAGAATCCGGATGGAAGTGGATTTGGGCTATGTTTTCTATTAAAAAATTGCCAAGGTTAAATTGCCTGTTAATCCACAGTGAGGGGTGTTGAAAGATGGAGTATTTTGCTCAAATTTGACAGCCAATATCAGCACTAAGCAGTCTGAGGTCAATTATAGCCAGTCAAAAGGGCAGAAGTATTTTTAATAGGATTATTCAATTGCATATGTGTTTAATATAGAGAGGCAGTCAAATCAATTCAGAAATCTATAACTAGCAGAAGTGATGAAACATGATCAGTAAACCTGTACAAACAGTGACCTCCAGAAACAGACACCCGTCAAAAATCCTGATATATTGATAGTCTCAAATAACTGGTATTATAATCGATACAAGGTGCACCTTGAAATCACAGACACCCACAAATTATGAACTGTGGACAGGCTTCAATGTATCAAGTATAATTTTATCAATATAAAAGGATCTGAAGGGTTACAGGAGAGACTCGAGGCATCTTCCTGTGCCATAATTTCTGTATGTCTTCATTTTAGTGGTTTACCAGGATGCTGCCTGGATTAGAGGATGTGAGCTATAAGGATATGTTGGACAAACTTGGATTGTTTTCTCTGGAGTGTCGGAGGCTGAGGGGAGATCTGATGGAAGTTTATAAAATTATGAAAGGCGCAGATAGGATAGACAGTAGAATCCTTTTCCCAGGGTAGAAATGTCAAATACTAGAGTGCATAACTTTAACATTAGAGGAAGTGTTTAAAGAGGACGTGCAGGGCAAGTTTTTTTTACACAGTGTTAGGTGCCTGGAATCTGCTGCCGGGGTAGTGATGGAAGTAGGTACGATAGTGGCATTCAAGAGACTTTTAGGTAGGCATATGAATATGCAAGGAATGGAGGGATATGTATCATGTGCAGGTAGAAGGCGAAAACAGAGCAGTTCATGCAAATTCCTAAAAGAAGAGACTACATTAAATGCAAGACCTCCAAGAAAATAAATGCTATATAAAACTGCACTATCCTTCCTTGCAGATTTAGTTAGTTAGAGGATATCTGTTCAACTTTAAATCCCACATTATTCAATCAATTTCATAGAAACTTGAAATTTAAAAGAAATGTTGACAAGATGCACAGGGCCAAGTCACATTTCGACCTCTCATTTATATGTTGCCCACATCAAAACTGCATTTTTCACTTGCTGTTTAATTTGGCATCATGCTCGGCACAGACATTGTGGGCCAAAGGCCCTATTCCTGTGCTGTACTGTTCCCTGTTCTATGTTCATCAGCTCCTGGCTGACTGGTTTCTAGAAGTTCTTACGCATCACTACAAGCTGCCACTGTGTGAGATCCACAATTAACATAACAGTCTCTCAAGACAAAAGACAATCAATGGGTTGGAAAACCCAACGAGCAGAGAACTGAAACCACATCCTTCAGGCAGGGTCCAGAATTGAGACCGTTTCAAGTGAGAGTGGGAAAGGAGGAATGCAGAAGATGTGATCACTCTCAGGGCAGTTGGTTCGTTGTACGTTTCACTGTATTGTGACCATTTTGAAGATAAAAATACAAGTTCTTATGTTCTCCTTTAATTTCCAAGTAGAGGTGAAAGAAATTAATGGGCTAATTGCATATAGAGTACCTGTAATAACCAGAATATGACCTTGAATTTTTAAAAAAAGATTGAAGCAGTGGTTAATTTTAAAGCCTTATGTAGTTGGGCATAGAATGTTAGACGACTTTTTTTAACAGCAAGTGAAAGATGCAGTTTTGATGTGGGTAACATATAAATGAGAAGTCGAAATGTGACTTGGCCCTGTGCATCTTGTCAACATTTCTTTTAAATTTAAAATTTCTATGAAATTGATTGAATAACGTGGGACTCAAAGTTGAACAGATATCCTCTAACTAATCAAACCTGCAAGGAAGGAGAGCACAGTTTTACATAGCATTCATTTTCTTGGAGGTCTTGCATGTAATTTAGTCTCTTCTTTTAGGAATTTGCATGGACTGCTCTGTTTTAGCTTCCATTGTGCATAATCTGCAAAAAGTGTATGTGTAGGAAGGATAAATCTTCATCTGTGCTCTTGGGAAGCCATGAACTTTACAACCAAATTATGGTACCAGCAGGTAAGAAGGTATGTTGAATTCTGAGACTGAATCATAAATGCAGTTCGAAGGATTAAAATATTTTTCCACCTAACAAAATTAATGCTTCAAGACTAGATGTGTTTGTAAGATGATTCTAATGATAACCTTGAGGCATCATGAATGACCTTGGTCATTTTGGCTGCAAACTGCAACTTTGGAGGATTAGTGCAATCATAAATTGCAGAAAGCCCTCTAGTAACGTTATTTGACAGTGTTAAATGATATATAGAGAGTTGGATACTAGTCTGAGAGAAGAAGGGATACCAGATGCAAGCTTTTTCTAAGCAAGACAGATTTGACTTAAAAAAAAGATCATTCTTAAAAGGTGCAAGGCTATTAAGCAGTTAACAGAGATGGAACTAGAAAGACACATAAGTGCATAGCTATGTCTAGAAGTGGATTGTAAATGCTTTTAATCTTTGTAAGAACTGAATGTTTCCAACCTTTTTTCTTGCAGAGGTTGAACTTCATGATTTACAAGAAGGCAGGCAGTGAACCAAATAACTATTCAGGTTATCTGTCACACCTTCTACAAATAGTATCAATCTTCTTAGCAATATTTCAAATCATTTAAACCATTCCACTTGTGTATCCCCAACATAACTGATGGTTGCTCAGGTAGTCGGTTTGGGTTGAATATACTTTGAGTTCGACACACTAGGTTGACTCCTCCGAATGACTAGGTCGACACAGTTTGGAAACAAATTGAATAGTTTGTTTCAGACAGCAAAGTTTATTAATCTACTGTTCCCTTGTGAATTGTAAAATTGTCCTTCAACTGTTAGACCAGAACAGTCCAAGGTTTTGGTCTCGTAATTTTCCACAGCTGTCCTTTTCACTACAAGGGAGTTGTTTCCCCCCCAGTTTAAACATTTGGAGGATGGGACAATAATTCTATACCCTGTGGGCTGGTAAGCTGTCCTTTTCAATAGGTGTAAACATCTTGCATGGATGGTGTATTCCGCTTTCTACTTTAACAGTCAAAATTTTTACCTCTTCTGTTTATCCTGTTACTATTATCCTGCTACCATACTTCTGTTTATCCTGCAACTATGCAGTGAAGTGGATGTTCTGGCTTTGAACTGGATTCCTTAAATATTTGGAATACTCTATTAGAAACAGAAGAGAATTTCCAACTTTTCCTGAAACATGTTGTAAACATATAACTATTTTTGAAAAGTATTCTTTAAACAATATTGAAAACATAGGCTTTTCCAAGGTAACTCTTGAACAGTACAGCAAGCAAGTGAAACCCAGCTCAGTTAATATGAGAGCATCATCTAGTGGTTCCAATAACATCTGGCAAGTCATTTATTTTTAGAGTTAAAGAACGCTGTGAAAGAGCTTTAAAGTTAACAATAAACTGCTGCACTATGCCCACATTAACTATTACTTGTACTAGCTTCTTTGTTTGATTTACCTGGGATTATCTCCTTCCCACTGTTCAACAGACACTCACAGCCACGTTTGGTATCGCATCACACATTCCAGGATTGATCTGCTAATACTTGATCCAGTATCGCTGCAGCACTGAGTTAATGCCTTGATTTATTTATAAAGAATTATCAGCGTGTTCTCTTTGTATACAAGTGTTTCTGAAGTTAGCCATCGTTCTAGGACCACCATTAGATTTTATCCAGCTTTTGACTGGATAATAAGAGTAAACCTAACTGTGATGCCCAGATCAACGTAATGTGGGGAGAAAGTGTTAGAGGAATTGTCATTAAAACAGAAGAACCTGGGAAATTTAATGTATAATGCCACCTTTCTCTGCGTTATATAAAGGAATTTTGTCAATAATCTAATTGTGCTCATGGTGTCTGTGGCTCTGACATCCACCATCAGTAAGTGCTTTGAGGGGCTGGTCATGGCACGCATTAACTCCAGCCTCCCAGTAAACCTCAACCCACTGCAATTTGCCTACCACTGAAACAGGTCTACGGCGGACGCCACCTCCTGGCCCTACACTCATCATTGGAGCATCTGGACAGTAAAGACACGAATGTTAGATTATTGTTTATTGACTACAATAAAACTTCAGTACTATCATTCCAAGCAAACTCATCTACAAACTCCTAAACCTGGGACTCAACACCCCCCTTTGCAACTGGATCCTTGACTTCCTGACCAACAGACTGCAATCAATGAGGATAGGCTTCGACACCTCCACCACAATTATTCTCAACACTGGTGCCCCACAAGGCTGCGTCCTCAGCGCCCTACTCTACTCCCTGTGTACTCAGGACTGCGTGGCCAGATTCTGCTCCATCTACAAGTTTACAGATGATACCACTGTAGTGGGCTATATCTCAAATAATGATGAGTCAGAGTACAAGAAGCAGATAGAGTGCCTAATTACATGGTGTCGTGACTACAAGCTTCCCTTCAATGTCAGCAAAACAAAAGAGCTGGTCATTGACTTCAGAAAGGGTGGCAGTGCACATGTTCCTGTTTACATCAACGGTGCTGAGGTCAAGAGGGTTGAGAGTTTTAAGTTCCGAGGAGTGAACATCACCAATAGTCTGTCCTGGTCCCACCACGTTGACACCATGGCCAAGAAAGCTCACCAGCGTTTCTACTTCCTCAGGAGCCTAGAGAAATTTGGCATGTTCCCTTTGACCCTCACCAACTTTTATTGATGCACTATAGAAAACATCCTATCTAGATGCATCACAGCTTGGTATGGCAACTGCTCTGCCTGGGACCGCAAGAAACAGCAGAGAGTTGTGGACACAGCCCAGCGCATCACGGAAACCAGCCTCTCCTCCATGGACTTTGCACTTCCAGCTGCCTCAGTAAAGCAGCTAGCATAATCAAAGACCCCACTCACCATGGACATTCTGTCTTCTCAGCCCCCCCCCCCCCCTCCACCATCGGGCAGATGATACAAAAGTCTGAAAGCACGTACCACCAGGCGCAAGGACAGCTTTTATCCCACTGTTAAAAGACTATTAAATGGTTCCCTATTATGATAAGATGGACTCTTGACCTCACAATCTACCTTGTTGTGACTTTGCACTTTACTGTCTACCTGCACTGCACTTTCTCTGTAACAGTAACACTTTATTCGGCATTCTGTATTGTTTTTTCCTTGTACTACCTCAATGAATTGTCGTAATATATTGATCTGTATGGATGTTATGCAAGACAAGTTTTTCACTGTACTTCGGTACATGTGACAAAAATAAACCTACTTACCAATTTAGTGTGATGGTGGATTTTTATTTTGTTCTTCAGTACACATGATACGTGCACTGGAGGCTGCCAGACCTGTGACCAGGGCTCAATTGGAACTTGCTTCGGCATTGGTTAAAGGGGACCTGACCTTACTTTGTCCACTACTGTGGAGTCCAGGCCTCTATCATCCTCCAGATATGTTCAGCTTTAACTGTGTTTTCTTAATGATTGCTCCCAGCTGCCTCTCCCCCTCACTAACCATGTTCTCAGGACCTACATAATCCTTTGCCAAACTCTACCAGATTGTCATTTATCCCCTCCCTACCCTGGCCGCCCCAATCTTATTTGCCTTCATTCGATAGCTCTGTAGAGGCAGGAATTCATGGACATGTAGACAGTCAATGTTGACTGTTGACTAAATGTTGACTGTCTTTCTCTACGGATGCTGCCTGGCCTGCTGAGTTCCTCCAGCATCTTGTTTTATTTCATCTAGATTCCAGCATCTGCAGTCCTCTGTTTCTCATTCATGGACAGGTGGCTTTAGAATGTGCAGTTATGCATGGTGCTTGGATCTCATGAACAATAGAACAGAGAGTTGCAGAGGGTTGGGAATGCAGCCCAGTCTACACTTCCCGCTGCCTCGAGAAAGCAGCTAATATAATCAAGGACCCCCCCCATCCTGGTCATTCTCTCTTATCCCCTCTCCTGCCAGGCTGAAGATAAAAAAGCTTGAGGGCATGTACCACCAGACTTGAGGACAGTTTCAATCCCACTGTTATTAGACTCCTGAACGGACCTCCCATATACTAAAATATGAACTCTTGATCTCCCAATCTACCTAGCCATGGCCCTTACACTTGTCTACCAGCACTGCACTTACTCTGTAACTGCAACGCTATATTCTGCATTCTGTTTTATTTTTGCTGCCTTGATGTAATTATGTATAGCATGATCTGTCTGGATGGCACACAAACAAAAGCCTTTCACTGTATCTCGGTGAAGGTGACAATAGTAAACCAATTCAACAGTAAACCAATATAATACATTTCTATTTGATGAGCCTGCACAATACTGATGCTGCCACCCCTCAAATGGCAGCAACTGTTTACCAGACCTGTTCAGATGCAGAATCACTTCTAGCCAATTATCTTAGGGCTTAACATGTGGCTTTTCAATGTGCAAATTAGCTGCTGCATTTCCAACATTGCAACCGTGAATTTTCCTTGAAAGTATTTATTTGGTTGTAAAGCATTTCTAGATATGCAAGTTCCCTTTTCTTCCAATCTTTCCTTTTCCCTGGCAGAATAAATGCACGTGACAAGGAGCTTCGGTGTATTCTGTATATTATTATTTTTGCAGAAATGTGAAACATGATTTGCATAACCAATAACACAGTGCAATCAGCATACTTTACTGCCACCTGCAGGAGAAACGATGGCAGCCACGAATCAATTGAAAATCATAACAACAAAAGAGACTGCAGTTACTGGAATGCAGAACAAAAACAGAACTCTGAAAGAACTCAGCGGGTCATGAGACATCTATGGAGGGAAAAGGTGCAAGTCAACGTTTTGGGTTAAGATCCTTGCATCAGGACTGAGAGGGAACTGAAAAGATTGCCAGTGTATAGCAAGATGTAGTGGTGTAGGATAGAGGCTGGTGCAGCCGGATGGGGAGGTGATGATGGGCAGATGAAACTGGGTGGGGGAGGGGGTTTGGGATAGAGGCTGATAAATGGAGCTAGGTGGCAAGGGGCTGATGTGCAGATGGAATTAGGTGGGGGGGGGGAGCGGGGATGGGAGAACTGAACAAAGGGAGAAGAAAACTAGGTGGACAGGTGAGTGTTTGTGGGAGGAGGGCACTGGGGGTGTAGGTTACCTGAAACTGGACAATTTAATATTCATACCACAGGGCTGTAAACCACCCAAGGGGAATAGGAGATGTTGTTCTTCCAATCTGATTTGTGTTTGGTCTCTCTGTAGCAGTGGAGAAGTCCAAGCATTTCCATTCCTGCGGAGAGGCTCAGGTAGCAACCCTATGGCATGAATATTGAACTTTCCAATTTCAGGTAACCCACATCCCTGGTGTTTTCCTTCCACACCTTCCTGTGCACCTTGTTTCCTTCTGCATTTGTTAAGCCCTCCCATCCCCTCTCCCCACCTGGTTCCATCTGCTCATTAACCCCTCCCCCACCTGGCTCCACCTATCACCTACCAGCCTCTGCATACTGCTATATACTGGCAATCTTGCTGGTTCCCTCTCACTCCTGATGCAGGGTCTCAACCCGAAACGGAAACTTATCCCTTTTACCTCCACAGATGCTGCTTGGCCTGCTGAGTTCTTCCAGCATTGTGTTTTTATTGAAAAATCATAAATTCATTTGCATAGTGCTATGCTTTTTCCTAGATTGAAACATGGTAATGAGCTTTTTGGGTTGTTTTGTAAAGCCCCAGAAAGTCAACCAAGCATTTCTCGGTGAGAAATAGAAAGAGTATCCTCAGCATCTTAGGAGAGTGAAACAAAGGCAATGTTTCAGGTTAATAACCTATCATAAGAACTGACGAGTTGTCACCAACCTGCAATGTTAACATCGTTGACTTCAGGAAGGCGAAGGAGGGCGAACATGTGTCAGTCTACATTGGGGGATCAGTGGTGGAGAGAGTCAGCAGTTCCTGGGTGTTAACATATCGGATGACCCGTCCTGGGCCCAGCACATTGATGCAATCATAAGAAAAGCATGCCAGCATCTTTACTTTCTTAGGAGGTTAAGGAGGTTCGGCTTGTCACTGAACTCTGACAAACTTCTACAGATGTACTGTTGAAAGTGTTCTGACTGGTTGAATCATGGTCTGGGAAGGCAATTCAAATGCGCAGGAACGCAAGAAGCTGCAGAGAGTAGTGGACTCTGCCCAATTCATCACAGGCACATTCCTCCCCACCATCGGTAGTATCTACAGGAGGTGCTGCTTCAAGAAGTCAACAAACATCATCAAAGATCCCCTCCATCAGGGCCATGCCATCTTTTCGCAGCTACCGTCAGGCAGGAAGTACAGAAGCCTGAAGTCCCACACCACCAGGTTTAAAAACAGCTATTTCCCTTCAACCATTTGGTTCTTGAACCAACCGGCACAACCCTAATCACTAGAGTTACAACACTTTGATCACTTTGCACTAAAATTGACTTTTTTTTTGTTCTAATTGTGTTATTTCTTGTATAAATTGTTTAATTTATGTTTTTCTTGTGAATGCTGCTTATATGAATTTTATATTTTTTTGCGAATGCTATGTGCCTGTGATGCTACTGCAAGTAAGTTTTTCATTGCACCTATGCAAACGTGCATATGACAATAAACTTGACTTTGACTTTTACTCTCTGCAGGTGCTACCTGACCTGCTGAGTAGTTCCAGTATTTTCTGCTTTTATTTCAGATTTCTACCATCTGCTTTGTAGTTTCTTTGTTTTACAGTTTCTGTGCATGAGTTAAACTTGCACTCCTAATGTGATTTCCATTTCAGGGGTGCAGCAGGACCCCTGATGTCATGCCCCATGCAGTCCTATTGGGACAATGTAGGGGGACTTTGTCTACATTGCCCCAGGAGCAACTGTTGACTGGCAGTCCTGGGACAATAACATGTTCCCAGTCTTACCCTTTCGGGTAAGCCCCTTGCCGTCAGTTGTTCTGACCACACATCTTCACCTCCCTTCCCCCACCACAGATCACACGATTGGACAGCAAGTTTTCATGACCAAAAATGAGCTTCCCTGTTCAGTAGTGCCCAAGGCTTTGTGCACCATTCTGGATCACTAGCATTGCTTAGCCAATTAACAACAGGCAGAGTTCCATGGGAGTTTGGCCAAACAATGAACATGGTGATGTAATTCTGTTATTTGTTCCCTCTCTCCTCTCGCCTTATCCCAAGTCCTGCAGTAGAGTATGATATGCATTACTGTGCACTGGGGCACTGTGCAAAATGCTCATTGTTGTATCATAGCGGAAGAATATTATGAAAACAAAATGGCGCAGTGCTCATTATCGATTCTGAATATTTCAGTAGTTGCAAGCTGGTAACGATCTAATACAAGTGGTAACTAACATGGGAGAAAACCAGTCAGGCTAGGGCTGCCATTGGGCCTACTGGCACATTCTGTGGATTATTATGCAGGAGCATCAAATGAACGGTATAAAACAAGCTGCCCTGTCTGCATGGTATTACTGGTCATAACTGGATTCCAAATGTGGATGGCCATTCACAGACAAAAAGATTAAAGCATTGTGTCTGTTCAGGACTAGGCAAAACTAATCATCAGGGCAATATCCTATTAAAAAAACTTGCTATAGCAACATACAACAACAACACTATTTATAAACCTAACATAAGTCATCATGAAAATTCTTCCAGTAGTTGGTAATTAAGGTAGTAGTAGCAGCACACAGAGAATCATTATGTGATTAGGCATCTTTCAATGATGAATCAGTGTGGCTTTATAAAAAGAAAATCATCTTTGACAAATTTATTGGGCTGAATCTTGCTGGTTTCAGGCAGTTCAACAAAGCAAGCAAAACGGGACCTTTGGTAGTGGCATATCTATACATGGAAGTCCCGAACTTGCTGACAGATTCTGGTTTGCACAATCTGTCAATACAGTCCACTGCTGTACTCCAGGTCATAAATGTGCTGTGATTTCCTGCTGTTTACCCAGGGGAATCTGTTCATTGATTCTGCTCACTCAATGTGAGCCCACTCATTTGAATGGAGATTTGGTGGAAGAAAGCAAGTTTTTTAAATTTGCATTTCTAGTAAAAAAAAATTAAAAATTAGGTGCATCGAAGTGTTTTAGGTTACATTTTAAATTTGTTTTTTTCTTTCACTTTTAATCATTTTTGGAGCTTCTGAATATTTTTGGGCCCTTCAAAAGCATTCCAAAAGTTTTATAGCTTGTCAGATAGCAAAGCTGGAGGCACAGCTCATAATTTTCCCTGGGGTTTTGGGATGGGTGGGGGCCTTGTTCTGGCACACCAACATGGCAAATTACAGTACTTTAGGTCTCACCATTGTATTGGACTTTGCAACCAGGTTCAGGAAGCATTTAGACTGTGACTTTGGCCTTATGATTCCAGGCCATTTGAATGTGAGATCGAGCTATGGGGCACATGAGTGGGGCACTTAGCAATGATCCAAGTTCCTGGAGTTCTTTGAAGATGTAACAAGAATGGTAATTAAAGAGGAACCAATGGATGTAATGTATTTGGCTTTCCAAAATGTATTCAATACGGTGTCATGTACAATGTTACATGCAAAGAGCTCATTGTATTGTCTGTGATACCGTATATTAGCATGGACAGAGGATCGGTTATCTGGCAGAAATCAGAGAGTAGGAATAAATCAATCATTTTCAGGTTGGCAACCTGTAACCAGCAGGTTGCTGCAAGGGTCAGTGCCTTGGGGTGAATGCTGTGCAATTGTCAGTGAAGAAATGTTGTATTGTATCTTGTTGTCAGCTTAAGAGCTGGTTTAATTGAATTCATTTGACTTGTAAGTTTGTATATAATTATAGCATAAATGGGTTAGATATTAATGGTGGAGAAACAAAGGACTGCAGATATTAATGGTAGTGTAGGGGTTGTTACTGATCTAGTAATTCAGATACCCAATTTACATATGAGAAAATATGAATTCCAATCCTATTACAGAATTTTGAGAATTTAAAATTCAATGTTTCAAAAATATAGGAAATTAAACCTTATGTGATATCTGAAAATAGATCATAAATTGTTGAAAAACTCTAAATCTTTCACTCAGTTACTGTACTTTATGGAGGTAAATCTTAATGAATGCTGTCCTTATTGAATCCAACTTGTATGGACTTTAGTTCACACCAGAGTGTTTGATACTTACATTGATCTAGCAATCTAGTCATGTACCAAGCCATTAAGTGGCTTTATGGGACCATGTTGCCTTTATGGACTGTGGGGCTTCAAAAATCAAGCTCCAAAATTACCTTATCAAGACAGTTAGGGCTAGGCAATAAATGCAAGCAACATAATAGATGTTAATAGTTTTCAAAAAGTTATTTTTTTTCTGATTCTCTTCACAGGTTGGGCTTGACACCAGCTATTGGACAGCAGTCAATCACTTCTTCATATGGGGCAGTGTGATGGTCTATTTTTCCATCTTATTTGCAATGCACAGCAATGGATTGTTCTCAATATTTCCAAGTCAATTTCCTTTTGTAGGTAAGTCTCCCGAGTCTTAATACCATAATGCTGGAACCAATTTATCTGATGAGGTGTTGTCAAGCGTATTTTATCACCAACTGCACACAGTAAGGTTTAAAGCTTAAGGATGCCAAAATTATCATCTTGTGGATACTTTTGGACTTAATACCAAATGCAATCCTACTTGATTCTGTAATTATTTTAGTTTGGTGCTAGTTTAGATATTATTGCTAATTTGACACTAATAATTTAGGAATAGTTATATTAAATAGATTTACTTGTTCATTTTGAAAGGTATAAAGTAAGAATATTAAATTTCTGCCAACATTTCACAGAACATTTTCTTGTACTGAGGCAATACTTTTAGATTAAGATAATGAGATTATGAGAGGCATAGATAAAGTAGATACCTGGTATCCTTTTCCCAGGGTCAAAATGTGTAATACTAGAGGTCATGCATTTAAGGTGAGAGGGGGTAAGTTCAAAGGAGATGTGCGGAACAAGTTTTTTTTACACAGAGAGTGGTGGGTGCCTGGAATGTGCTGCCAGGGGTGGTTGTGGAAGCAAACATGATAAAGGTTCTTAGATAGGCACATGAATGTGCAGGCAATAAAGTGATATGTTCCATGACTTCTGCTTCTTGTAGTAAATTCATTAGGAACGTGTTTACAAATTTATTAAAAGTATCAAACAAAGTTCAGAAACAAAACTTTGGAAACTTAAGCATGTTGATTATTTTAAAACTTTTTTCTGCTTCCAGGAAATGCTCGAAATTCCCTGATCCATGTAACTGTGTGGCTAGTCATAATAGTAACCACCGTGCTGTGCATTGTACCTGTGGTGGTGTTCAGGTTCTTGAAAGTGGATTTGAAACCAACCTTGAGTGACAAGGTACTGCTCAGCTCTTTATTTTGCATTGTTTTTCATTAGTGCTGGAAAAAAACAAACCCTTGCCTGTCTGCTACAATTTCCTCTAACTGAGTTTATTTCCAACCTTGAGCTTAATTCTCCTGTCGATATTCACTGAATATATTTTACCTTTGTCATCTCATTTGACAGATTGTTCCAAATGCTTAATGCTTTGAATGAAGAACTACATCCACTGACAATATCTCCCACTAGTTCCAGGTTATGTCCCAAGTCTCCTTTTTTATTGCTTTAATTTAAAATAATCTAGCTGTATCCTTTCTTTTTCTAATATTTTGTGCAGCTCATTATTATTCCCTATGTCCCCACTAAATGCTATCTTCTACACCTATATCTCTCAAACGTTCTTCATATCTCATCTGTCTGCTGCCTTGCATGTATCTTTTCCCATTCATTTCATATTGTAATAATAACCAAAGCTGAATAATTACCTTAAAATGTTGTCACATTGCTGCAGAGTAGTGGAGGAATGGGAGTTGTGAAGGGCGGTGTTTGTCCCTCAGTCCTGGTTGATATTTTTTCGAATATGTCCTAAAATGTTCATTATTACTTTGTTCTTTAGAAGAGCTTGCTTTCTGCAAATTTTCAACCTTACAACAGTGACTTGATTCAAAGGTACTTCTAAAAGCACACTGTGAAAGGTGCTGTATAAATGCAAGCCTTTCTTTCCAAATGATCCATTGTGGACTGCAACATTGAAGCAACATCCAATTTATTTCTTATTGAAAAATATTTTTGGCAAATTTGGACAAGGCCTATCTTTTAAAACAAAACTTAAGCAATACATTTATTATAAAGAACCCAGTAAAACTCATGAAACACCTCAGAGAAAATGGTTTCCAAACATACGGCAGTTTTGTTGTACATTGCTAAGGATCATCAAATTCTTCATTTTCAGGTGCGTTATCTGCAACATGCCAGAAGAAAACAGAAGCCAACGCAACACCGTATGCGACGGGTGAACCGTACCAGTTCACGGAGGTCAGGCTATGCATTTGCTCATCAAGAAGGCTTTGGTGAGCTCATTACTTCAGGAAGGAACATGTGGTTCAGTAATCCATCGCCAGCAGTGACTGGGAAGTCGATGTTGAGCAGCACCAGTTGGATTGAAAATTTACGGAAGAAAACAACAGAAGTCGTAAACATCAATAGCAGTGAGAAAAATGTTAAACTGTAGGGTAACAGCTATCTGGAGGAAAAGATGCTCTTCCTCACTTAAAACTTGGCCATAGTTTGCACTGTGCTGTACATCTGTAGAGCTTGAAATCATTACCTGGTGAAACGTCACAAAATAATGAACTCTCACTTTGGAGATGTTACATATCAATTTTATAATGCTGGATGTTGATTATAGTTGCACGGTGGACTTTCTGCCCTCTGGTACAAATGTTACCAGGTGAGAACATCTACTTCTGTAAACTTGGGGATGAAATTACATTTGGTTGAAGCACTTGTCAGTATATCTGCTGACATCCCCGTTAAAACGCAGGTTTGTATTACTGAGCTGTAAATATTTTTTAATCTTTGGAAACCATTTTTATAAATCAAAAGAGCAACAGTTGCTTTCATGTTGCTCAACCTAAATAAGCATATGCAAGCAAGATTATGGAGCTTTTGAAATGGAGGATTTACTTTGCAATTGTATGTAATATAAATCATTTATTTCACTTAAGGGCCCCTATTATATTGTATTCTGTCTAAGAATGTTACCCTGTGGTCCTGTAGCTATGACCTCATTTGAGGAATTAGTGCCTTTAAGGTTTCCTTTCACAAGGAAACAAATGATTTTTATTTGAATGTATGTATATTTTTTGAAAAACCATACTCCACATTTACAAACACTTACTGCTTTTCACAGTTCAATGTAATTTCACATTTTCAGTAGCTTCCTTCAGTGAAATACAGTAGTAACCTACACAAATTGTTATATTTGCAACGTGCTTTCTCCAAGCAATTGCTCTATACAGTTATTCTTAATATCTCAGTAGACTAGGACCATATATTTTCCGAAGTGGAAAAATCAAAGTGGAAAGGTCTGTTTTAAGACTTTTGGACACATTAGTCTGCTTGCTTATTTTCTTCCTTGTTCAAATGCATCTTTTTAATCCCATACTGGTTCTAACTACCAGCAATATTTTTATTTCAGATTTCCATCATCTTGAGGTTTTTGCTTTTCTGTCAATGAGTCACTGTTTATTTTTCATGAAGGACTGTCTTCTTGCTGAATACAAGTGATTTCCTCCTTTTATTGGGATTTGCTGTGTGTGTTATCAGCCCTGTTTCCTCCAACATGGCCAGTGGGTTAGGGTAGGATTAGTGTAAATTGGGTGCTTGATGGTTGGCCTGGACCCAGTGGGTCAAAGGGCCGATTTCAATGCTGTATCTCGCTCTGTGACTCTTCATGTGGAAAGCTTTGTGATGTCTTGTTATGAAAGGCACTTTATAACTTGCAAGTTCATTCCTTCTGAGGAAGGAGCCCATCTTACACACAGGGCTGAAATACCCTCTCTGAAACAAGTGCATGAAGTCCTACAAAATGCATTACTGCCATGGAACCCCAAGCAGCCAAGGTCAGAAACAAGAGGTTGGCCATTCTCTCCTCACCCACCAGCCACCATCCCATCACCACCACTGAGAAGCAACTCCCCTAGCAACTTAGAAAATGATCTCTCCCGTAGATCTTCATCTAAAAATATCCTGACCTCCCTCTTTTCGTCCCTCCCCTCTCCCTCTCTCCAAATCCCTTTCCTCCATCCCGTGAGAAAAGCTGAGTACCCCAGAACTCTTCATTATTCTCTGGCCTCTGACCCATAACCCCTCTACCCCTTCCCAAACATGTCTCCTCTGCCCCATTCTTTCTCTTGACTTCTTACACCCATCCTCTGGCCCAAGTTATCCCACCAGCTCCCTGTGAACAGCTCCACTGAATGGCTTAAGGAACTATAATCTCTCTGCAGTATTATCTTTGTTTAACATCCTGACTGTGATTCCTGTCTGTCTTATCCTTCTGTGAATCCTGTTCAGTTGCTGCTGACAAACAAGTAGCACTTGCCTTTCTGACAGACATGTGATCTTAAATATTAAACTTCTAGGACTGTCTAAATGTACAAGGTGTGCATCAGAAACACAGAAGAGTCAGTGTGGATCAAAAATATCTCCAATGATTCCAAATTTGTGGAAAAGATTTAATCCATTTAAGTCTGAATCACATCAAAAAACTCTAAATAGTGCAAGTTGTTCCTCTTGAAAAGGGGAGCTCTCAGTAAGTCTTGCTTTTTGAAGACTTCATTGCATCAATTTTGCTGATGCAATGTTCTGATGCAGGTTTTCGACCCAAAACGTCAACAATTTCTGTACCCCCACAATTGGTGCTCGATCCACTGAGTTTCTCCAGCTGTTTGTTTTTGCTTCAGATTCCATCATCTGCAGTCCCTTGTGTCTCAATGTAACTGTTGTCTTTCCATCAAACTATTGGTCTTCAAACTGGAGGGTCAAAGTAAATGTAGAAAGAGGTGCCCTGTGAAATTAGCAAGATATGTTAGGCTGCTGGCAAATTTCAGCTTAACCTCAGCTTAGATGCATTTTTTCAGTCATGCAGAAGCAAATCAGGCTTCGAGTTCCAAATGGCTGCTCAGACTACCCACTTGACTGCAGCTATGTTTAACTGTATCCATCCAAATTGACAGGATCTACTGGAAAGTTATCCTTGACTGACCAAGCTATGTGTTATTTACTTCTTTTTGGTACAGTGATTTAACTAAATGGTTGTGATGCTCTGACTTGGCTTATATTTCCATGTGGAAATGTTATTCGTTGTTATATCTAGTGTGGAGAGTGGAATGAAGTGGGGGAAAGAGGCAATTAAAAAAAACTTCTGAAGTAGGGCTAAGCAAGAAAATGTTTGGGAACCAATACTCATTTATCTGTTTGGTTTTCAAAGTTTTTCAATTTTGTGTATTTTCAGCATTTTTGAGCATCCAAGCCTCTGTTGAATGACTTTCAGCAGTTTCCCTTCTCAAATAGCTCTAGGCAATATCCCTTAGCAGGATCCCTTCTCAATGGCTCTGGAGTAGAGTCTCTCCTCAATGGCATTAGGCATTGAGGAGAGACTGATGGAATTCTTCATCGACTGATGGAATTCTGTAAAATCCTGCTACTAAATGAACATAATTATACTCAATTGGGCCAATTTACAAAGCTCCTCTACATGATGGAAGTCAATTATAATGGAGTCCATTCAACTGCTTATCAATAGAGCAGGTATGTTGTCAGATGGACATTACATTTATCACATTTATTTTGGTATGCTGTGTAAACTGAATGAAGCATTAAAGCCACAGATGTGTCCTGGGGACAAAAACTCCCCAGTATCATTCAGGTACATAGCACTATGTGACTCAAATCTCATCATAGAGCCAATGCAATTATGTTAACATGATTCTCATTTTCAGCACGTTTGCAATCTCCTGCACACTTTCCCAATTCCAGATCAATCACATTAGTGGAAAAAGATGGACAAACCCAGACGTCCCATTTATTTTCCAGTTCCCAGTACAGCTTCTCCCGTTGCTTAAGACTTTGACTGCACACAAATTGGCTGGCACTTTGTAATATCGCTCTTTACCCTCCAGAGTCATACATATTCTTGTTCATAAACAAATGTATTACCAACTAAAACAGTTGAGCAAGATGCAGTTCTGGGGCCTTGTCTGTTGTAAATAAACTTCTTACGCTTAAAAGACAAATATGCTCTAAGGATTGAACAGGGAAGGTGTGCATGTGACATGTTACTCTATTAAATTCAGCAACCTTAAATCAATCATTTCCCACCATCTCTACAATTGACTAACTGGATTCAATCCATTAATCTGTAACAATAAAGCTGTCTTGTCTATATGCACATTTGGTAATCTGTGTTCACTGATAGTGAATTATACATTGTAATCTTTTGATTACTTCAGGTCTATCAAAAATAACTTTTGGTAGATTGCAAACTAAAAATAACTATCAGAATGAACTTGAACTGTAAAAACGTTTCAAACTTTATTATTTTGAAGTCAAGATATTTATTTTGAACTCTATGACTCTTTTTATTTAATGTGGCAAATCAGATCATCTTTTAACTATCTTGGAAAGAAAATTATAGTCCTTCCCTGTTCAGTTATTCTCCATTGAGCAATGTGTTATTGCAGCTGTCTACTGGAGAAATTGGATTGACAACACGAATCTACAACACCACTTTGTAGCAAATATTACAAGTGTTGTGTGATCCTCCTATTCTGTGCTATGCAAGTGCAGCAAATCTTAGTGGCTCACAGTTAATTTCCTGAGCTTTCATGAAATTAATTCAAATCATGGACCTTGGTATGTGATGCTTGCTTCCTGTTTTCTGTTCTTCAGCTTATATTTTTAATACATTTTTGTTGTCGGTTCAATATTTGCTGCTTTGAAGTTCTTCAGTACTTTCATTTTTCAGATTCTCTCACTGGCTTGGTTTGTCATTACCATTTAGCCTTATTACCATTTCACTTCACACTCCATATGAAATTACCCTTCCAGTAGCTGATGCCCACTACTATTGCCTTACCAGTGGTCTACCAGACAAGAGAAAGCTCTTTTTTTTAAGTTCCCATGCAATAAACAATCAATTTGAGATGCTGAAGGAATAAATTGAACTTTCAGATCAGAATGAGGCTAGTAATTAATTGGATTAGGTTGCAATATTCAATTTAAAAATGCTTTGAATGCCTCAATGAGCTAATACATAATTGAGGAGATAACAGGAATTCTAAGTGGGAAAGGCACAAAAGGTAAACAATCTAATGATTTTATCATTTGATGTTGGAATATGCACCAGAAAACAAAAGCTAGCTTTGACCTTCATACCATTCCTCAAAAATAACCTGTTGTTATTACAATGGATGGAAAATTTGTCAGCCAATTTTATGCCAGGAGCTCTCAGTAGTATGAATGAGGGGTAAGTTATTATAGTTTATTGTTAGTGTTAATGATTGAGGGATAAATGTTAGCTAGGACACTAGAAGAACTTCTTGTTCTTCAAGGGTCAGTGCAATTGTTTTTTTAAGATTAACTCCCACAAAAGCAGGTGAGACTTTATTTCACTATCTGATCTGAAAAAAAGTTGCAGCCTTCTCTCAATTAAAAATCAGTACATATGATGCACCAAAATCTTTGCAGTGCAGTTTGAATCCTGAACTTACTGGCTCAAATATATTGCCACTGAACTAAAGATGATAATTATTCATTTCTAGTTTTCTTATTGTTTATCCCGCATGTTTGGATACTGTCAGTTATATCACAATATCCTAAATACTGATCAGGTTACAATTTCAAACTCGCTTTCGAAAGTATAAGGAATTTCACATTCATGTCTATAGCTAAATATTGAATGAGGACATGAAATGGACTGTCCTTTCAGTACTCATCTGTCGAGGGAGCCTTTTCCCTCTTTGACAGCTTAGGGTTCAATGTTAAATCAAAGTCTCATATATCTTCTCTAAATGGCACAGTAAGTAGCACTGATTCTGCATAAATATTTATTGTTATCTATCGATAAGCACAAAATATTATTGTATTTTACTCAACATCTATGGAGATAATTCATAAGATTCACTGTCCATGTATCTGTCAAAATTGTCACTCAATAAAGCATGAGAATATATACATCCTTATAAAAATATTTTAATTTTGAATACTCACACATATTGCTTTTGCCTTTCCTCTTGTGACATATACACGAGAAATATATTTCCTACGTCAGACGTGTAGATAATTAAGCAGGTTGACTTCTATTGTAGAAATCTGTATTTCTGCAAAATATTAGATCTTAATTAAAGCAAATGGTTATGAATTCTCTTGTTCTGTTATAATCAAGCCTACATATTACGAGGATGCATATTTGAATACCAAAGAGATATAACATTGGAAAGCTAGTGTTTGTATGTCATGTATTCTATCATATATTTATTTATAAACAAAATATGAAGCATCACTGCAGTTTCAAAAACCTTTTTCTTGCCAATTATGTTTTCTGCTGTAAATATATTTGACTGTTAAAAATGTGTGAAAAGGATGTATATTTTGTATGGGTAAAGATGGTTATGTGTGATTTGAAAAGCAAAATTATTTTTAAAATATTGCACTATATTTGAAGTCTCACCATGATTGCCCCAACCTTTGCTCTCTCATCTTCTGACCTGGTCCAATAAGAACATAAATAGAAATTAGATATCTGCTTAAAGTATGCAGGATGGAAGGAATGGCAGAAATAGAGAAATGGACTGCTTAGACACCTCTTTATAAGAGAGCACAGGAATAAAAAGCTAAATTATCTTTCCCTGTGATGTAAGTTCTATGATTTATATCTGATTAAT
Organism: Pristis pectinata; assembly: GCF_009764475.1. Classification (NCBI taxonomy): domain Eukaryota; kingdom Metazoa; phylum Chordata; class Chondrichthyes; order Rhinopristiformes; family Pristidae; genus Pristis; species Pristis pectinata. The sequence continues at coordinate 16,023,131 of NC_067432.1, forward strand.
TTTGATGCATCCCTCTAGACATTTCTACTGACTGATACACCAGCATTTAGTATACTGTGTGGTAGAGACGAAAAAAATCAAAGCACATACTTTTCACATTTCCTTAGCTTTATAGAGTTGATACTTGTGAAATTTTCAATTCTATTTATTTGCTATTTAGAATTTTACACCAAATCACCAGTAGAAAAACTGAAGATGAGATTTGGCATATCTAAAACAATTATATCATCCATGTGTAATTCATATATCTCTCGCACAGAATTGAATATCTCTTGTATGTTTAATAACAGCTAGTTAAAAAATAAAAAAAACATGTTTGCACATTTAGTGCTCGCTTTCCAGCCAATGAGGCTGAACCACCTGTGATTTTCCTAGTTGCGATCAATGTTGTTCCCTTCCTGAGCTACCTGTACACCACTGCACTTGTGAAATGGATTGTATCAGATTTTAGACCTAATTACATTATGTAATATTTTTCATCTGCCTCTTGTCTGTCCAATTGAATAACAAATCCGAGTCTTCACAGGGCCTTACCATCTTACTCATATTATGGTCAGCAAATATCAGTTTTCAGTTTGTTTCTCTGCATTAATCTAATAAGAGTTACCCCTTAATCTGACGTTATAATTATCACTTGCTTTATCTTGCCACATAAAATCCAAGGTAATTTTGAAAAAGATAGGGTGGTGTGGAAATTAAGGTCCTAAAGTGGGGAAGCTGATTTCAATATCATAAGACAGGGCTTATGCAAAAGTAGACTGGGACCCACTTGAATGTAGGTCTGCATCTGTCAAGTCAGAGTCATTCAGAAGTGAAATGAGAGTCCAGGGCCAACATGTTCTCACAAGGGTGAAAGGTACGGAGAGCAAGTCCAAAGAACCTGGAGTGCAACAGCTGGATAAAGGGGAGAAAAAGAAGCCAATGACAGGTACAGGGAACTGAAAACAGGAGAGGGCCTTCGATATAGAAAGTGTAGGGGGGCAAAATATCACAGGCACACAAGGTTAAGGAAAATCCATTAGGCATATTAAGGGCAAGAGAATAACCAGGGAAAGAGTAGGACCCTTTATGGATCAAAGTGCTAATCTGTGCATGGAGCCAGAGGACGTACATGAGACCTTCCATCTCTGTTCACTACGAAGGACAGTGTTGGAGAATTCATGGAGAGGGGTAGTGAAATTCTAGAATATGTTATTAAAACAGAAGTGACTAGATTTCTCAGTGGGCTGAAGGTTGGATAAGTCCCCAGGGCCGGGCCTGACGAGATGTATCCCAGGCTGCTATATGAGGCAAGGGGGAAGATGCCTGAGACACTGACAGAGATTTTTAAATCTTTGCTGGCCACAGATGAGTTGCCGGGTGACTGATGACAGCAAATATGGTATCCTTATTCAAAAGGCCAGCAGGTATAAGTGAGGTAACTACAGGCTTATGAGTCTTATGTCCGTGGTCGGGAAGTTATTAGAAAAATTTCCGAGCAACAAGATTAATCTACATCTGGAAAGGCAGTGATTAATTCAAGATAGCCAGCCTGGTTTTGTTAGTGGGATATCCACTAACAGGTTACAAAATGTATAGACATGGGCAGTGCAATTAATATAGTCTCTGTGGTCTTCATTCAGGCCTTTTAAAAGGTCCAAGAGACCAATCTAAAAGGTTAGAGGCCATGGGATCCAGGGCAAGTTGACAAAGCAAACCAGCTTGGTAATAGGCAGAGGGTGGATGATGAAGGGATGTTTTTGTTTCTGAAAGTCTGGGACCAAAGATATACCACAGGGATTGGTGATGGGATCCTTAATGTTTGCCATTTGCATTAATGTTTTGGAATGTGAATGTAGGAGGTATGATTTGTAAATTTGCATTTATGATATGAAAATCATAATATGAAACTCAGTGATATTGTTGATAGGAGGATAGTTGTAGGCCGCAGGATAATGTTGATCAGTTGGTAAGATGGGCAGAACAATGGAAAATGGAATTTATTCCTATTACGTGCTCAATGATGCAGCTTGGAAGGACTTAACAGGGGTAGTCCTTCCAAGATGAACGGTAGGGTCTTAGGGAGTAATGGGAAACAGACGGACCTCAGAGTACAAATCCAAAGATCCCTGAAAGTGGCAGCAAAAATGGATAAGGTGGTGAAAAAGCATGTGGGATATTTGCCTTCATTAGTCAGAGCATAGAATATAACAGCAGGGAATTTATGGTACAACTTTATAAAGCATTGGTCCAGGCCACAGTTGGAGTACTGTGTGCAATTCTGGTTGCCACACTATAGGAAGGGTGTGACTGCACTGGAGAAGATGCAGAGAGGATTCATCAAGGTGTTGCCTGAGACAGAACATTTTCTTGGAGCAGAGGAGACTAATGGATCTGATAGAAGTATACAAAATTATGAAGACATGGATAGGATTGATAGGAAGAAAATTTTCCCAGTAGCAGAGTTATCTAAAATTAGAGGGCATAGGTTTAGAGGAGATCTGAGGAAGAACTATTTCACCAAGAGTTGGAATCTGGAATGGATTGCGTGAATGGGGGGTGGAAGCATGAAATCTGGCAACATTTAAAAAGTATCCAGATAAGCCCTTAAGTCATCAAGACTTAGGTTATGGACCAAGTGCTGATAAATGGCATTAGTATAGATGGATCAGCGTGGACATGGTGGATATGTTTCTCTGCTATACAACTCTATTACTCCATTCCCAAGAACTTGAAGTACATCGAATGAACTGTATCATTAGAAATGTATTTCAAGAAATGAGTGCACGTCGGCCCCAAGTAAAGAGAGAAAAACCTTAATGTAAAGAATAATAAATCTCTAAAGGAATACTGGCTAACAGTGGCTCAGACACTCTGTGGTCTGATAGTTTCTTAATCCTCTCTTTATCTCAAAAAGGTTTCTTCTTTAAAACAATGTTCAGAATTTCTTACAAAATAAACCAGAATCATCTTTTGATGTCAATTTTGAATTGTATTATTTCACTCCCAACTGAACACACTGACTCAAGCTTGGGTTCTGGTTTCATCATTAGTTGGGGAGATAAGGCATTATTTTTCTCTACCTTTTTCCAAAGCATTAATTCATAGAATGAATTCTGGAAGTCAGTCATGTGCAAACCAAAGGACACATTTAGGACAATGATAGACAGTATTAAAGTTGGGTCAGGATGGTAGTGGAAACAAATGACCTGCACGACAGAGAGGGTATACTGTGGAATTAGCTGCTACATTCCTGAAGCAAAGCTCATGATATTTATTGAATGCACTGAATTCCTTAGAAAATAATAAAAGGAGTAAGGTAATCAGGATTAAACTTGCTGGTTTGTAGGGGAAAGCACAAGTACACCCAATGCATTGAACAGACTAGTTCTGCACTATAACAATCTATGATTACATAACTCTTTCTTCTTCTTAGGCAATTCCTCAGGATCAAAGGTGACTTAACTTCCACAGTGGTTTGAGGGATCTGAAGTGGTTAATGAGACCAATGTGGGAACTGCAGACTCTTCCATAGATGGACCAGGTTGATGGTTAGGTAGTTTGAGGTGGTTTGCTTCTTCTGGCCCTTATGCAGGATCTTTCTGTGCTTCTGATGCTTGGCCACAAGGTTCTCAACACCATTCCGAATGTTCCCTCTCCACTTTGAGTGGTCAGGAACCAGTAGGGATATTGCATTTCTTCAAGACGACTTTGATCACATCTTTGAATCTTTTCCTCTGCCTGGCTGACAATTACATTGTATGACAGATCTTGGAATACAGTGTCTGTTTTAGATGTCTGGTATTGGGTGTGCAAGCAATCTGGTCTGCCCAACAAAGCTGAATGAATGCAGACAATAGACTGCAGATGCTGGAATCTGGAGCAAAGAAAACAATCTCCTGGAGGAACTCAGTGGGTCGAGCTGCATCTGGGGGGGGGGGGGGGGGAGCAAGGAATTGTCGACACTTCAAGTCATGACACTGTATCAGGAACAGAGACTGGAGAGGGGAGATAGCTGGCATTGGCGAGGGGGGGGGGGGTGAGATGGGCCAGTGTGTGAGATGTGTACCGTGGAGAGGTGAAGGATGATGGGCAGAAGGAGCCAAGTGGGGGAGGGGTGAAGTTGGGAGAAGAAGCAGCTGAGTGTTAGGTGGAAGCAGACAAGGAAAACCAAGAGGGGGAGGCAGAGGAGGGTGAAGGTGGAGACCTTCATCCCACCCCACTGAAATCTGAGGTGATAATGGGAACCACTAAGGGATGGATGAAGGGAAGATGGAACCAGATGGAAGAGGGGATACAGTGGGTGAGGTGTGTGAGTGGTAGGTGGATGGAACCAGGAGGGGAATGAGGATGAAAATGGGTGATGGGGGGAAAGTTGAATGAATGTAACTCAGGCCTAGGAGAAGGAATGACCTTGGTTCACATATCCTGCCAGTGCAATCGAAGGGTTTTGTGAGCGAAAGGTTGCAGGTATTTTCAATGCTTTCATGTGCCTGCTGTAGGTAGTCCAGGTCTCAGGAGGGAAGTGATCACTGCTGCCTGGTGGAACATGAGCTTTATGCCAGCTCTGAGACCTTGATCTTCAGATACCCTTTTCCTTGATTGACTAAAGACTGTGCTGCCACATTGAAGACACTGGAGAATACCATCAGCAAGGGATACAGGGTAATAAGAACAGGGGGAATGGGACAAATCAAATGGCTTCCTTGAGAGCTGACATGGACTTGATGGGCCAAATGGCCTCCTTCTGCATCATTACGAGTAAGGGATAAAATATATAAATAGAGTACGGTGCTGGTATCATTATTTACAGAAGGGTGTTAAGCAGTTCAGGGAGAACTTACAAGACTGAAGTCTAGAATGGGCAGGTTATTTTATAAGAACAGATTGGACAGGGTAGGCTTGTATCTTCTGGAGTTTAGAAGAGTGAGAAGGGACAGTCTAGTACAAGACCCTGAGGGTCTTGAGAGGGTGACCTGGAGAGGATGTGGGAGAATCTAGAACTAAGTCACATTTAAAATTAAGAAGATTATTCATTTAAAAGAAAGAGATAAAGCAAGATTTCTTTTCTCTCATAGGGTTGTGAATCTTTGCAAATCTCTTCCTTAAAATGCAATAGAAACAGAGTCTACAAATATATTTAAGGCATAGATAGATCAATAAACAAGATGGAATGGGAGATGGTTACTATGGACAGATGGGAATACATTCAGACCTTATTAAATGGCCAATCAGGCTCAAGGGCCTGAGTGTCCTACTTTTGCTCCTAGTACATATACTTATGTGCCAATGCATATGTAATGGCGCTCTGGGATTGATTTGGTCAGATGATTTTGAACTGTAGGTCAAGATTACAGTATTATGTCATGAAAGGAAACATTGTAACCCGGACTGAAATTGTTTCTTTCAAAAACAAGACATCATTTCCATTGTAAGCTGTTCAGTAAATATTGTTACAATATAAAATCTGTGGACCCACTTTTTTTTATAGTACTTAAGAGGTTGTATTTCGAGATACATCACTGGGGTTTTCTAGTGTCCAAATTCATGACAAATGTCAGTAATCAATTCATGAACAAATTACCTTAACGTTTTATCTAGAAGTTTGTTCTAGCATAAAATTAAAACCTGACTTGAACACAACCCAACCACAGCTGACTGAACATGACCCAAGAATTCATTCTACGTCTAATCTGACATCACCTAACCCAGCATTTGCAAGATATCAGGAAAGAAAAACTTGCTATGCTGCACATACATTGTTACTGATCAAGAATTGAGGACACATATTATAATATTCAGCAAATCAACCTGACCTGAAAAAGGTACTGAGCCCCCTCAACAATACATGGCCTGACATGACCCACAGCGAATATGTCTAGTCAGAACCTTGCAGGCACTACAGTCAGGCACTAATTTTATCAATGACGCTGTGGTTGGCATGGACCAGTTTGGCCAAAGGACCTGTTTCCATGCTGTATTACTCCATGACTCTGACGTTATACAGCATGGAAACATTTATTAAAATTAGGTAGCAGATAACAGATCTCCAATAAATGCATGAGGAAGAAGGAAATAAATAATGCTGATAGGGAAGGTTACAGTAGGGCAACAGGAGGCACACAAAGCACTTGAATCTCAGAAGAGACCAATTTGCCTGAATGGCCTTTTCTTCTGCTCCAGAACATAGAACAGTACAGCACAGAAACAGGCCCTCTGGCCCACCATTGTCTGTGCTGACCATGATGCCAATCCAACTAATCTGCCTGCAAACAGTCTGTATCCCTCTATTCCCTGCCTGTTCATGTGCCCAAATGCTTCTTAAACATCGCTATTATATCTGTTTCTATCAACTCCCCGGCCAGCCAATTCCAGGCACCTACCACTGTCTGTGTAAAAAAAAAAGCTTACCTCTCCCATACACCTTCCCCCTCCCACCTTCAATCTATGCCCTCCAGTCTTTGACATTTCCACCCTGGGAAAAAGACTCTATCCTATCTATGCCTCTCATAATTTTGTATACTTCTGTCAGGTTGCTGCTCAGCCTATGACGCTCCAGTGAAAACAATTCAAGTTTGTCCAACCTCTCCTTATAGCTAATACTCTCCAATCAGGCAATATCCTGGTGAACCTCTTTTGCACCCTCTCAAAAGCCTCCACATCCTTCCTGTAATGCGGCAACCAGAACTGTACACATTACTCCAAATGTGGCCTTACCAAAGTTTTATACAGCAGCAACGTGACTTCCCGACTTTTATACTCAATGCCCAGCTGACGAAGGCAAGCATGACATATGCCTCCTTTACCACTCTATCCACTTGTATTGTCATTTTCAGGGAACTATGGACTTACATCCCAAAATCCTCTATACATCAATGCTCCTATGGGTCCTGCCATTTTCTTTTTACATTTGACCTCCCAAAATGCAACACCTCACACTTGTCCTGATTAAACTCCATCTGCCATTTCTCCACCCAAATTTCCAATTGATCCATCTGTTGCTGTATCCTTTGACAAGCTTCCTCACTTTCTACAACTCTACCAATTTTTGTGTTGTATGCAAACTGTCTAATCAAACCACATAAATTTTCATCCAGATCATTTATATCTATTACACACAACAGGTCCCAGAACTGATCCTTGTGGAACACCACTGGTCACAGACCTCAATTCAGAGAAGCACCTTTCCACCATGACCCTCTGTTTTCTATGACCAAGGCAATTTTGTATCCAATTTACCAACTCACCACTGATCCCATATGGCTTAATGTTCTGGACCAGCCTTCCATGAGTTACCTTGTTCAATGCTTTACTAAAGCCCACGTAGACAACATCCACTGCCCTAACCTCTTCAATCATCTACGTCACTTCCTCAAAAAGCTCAATCAAATTTATGAGATGAGACCTCACCCACAAAAACCCATGCTGAATTTCCCTGATAAGTCCATGCTTTTCCAAATATAAGTAAATCCTGTTATTAAGTGATACAAATTTACTATCCAATACTATCAATTTCTTCAATGTTTATTTCAGGACAATGAAATGGAACTGCTGTGGAAGCTTAGAGAAAGCTAATCTTGAAGCTTAAAGAAAATGAGCAATAATGTCCAAAAACTATAATTGTCATTTTCTTGCGCTACTCTGGCCCTCGGGAGTGCAGTGAAGGTGTTAGTTCAAACACTAATCCTGGGTGCAGTGAAAGGATTAGTGTATGTACTGATTCTGTGGAGTGCAGTGAGCGTGTTAGTGCAGACTCTTATCTCAGGTGGTGCAGTGAGGGTGTTATCGCAGATACTGACGTTGGTTGCAATGGGGGTGTTGGTTCAGACTCTGATCCTGGGGAGTGCAGTGAGTGTGTTGGTGTAGACAGATTCTGGGTGCATTGGGGGTAGGCCTTTGATACAGACACTGATCCTAGGTTTTGGAGGGGGCAGGGTGGTTACTGCAGACACTGGTCCCCGGTGTCGGAGGGACTGGGTTTACTGCAGACACTGATCCCAGATATTGAAGGGGGTGGGTGGGTGGGTTACTGCAGACACTGATCCCAGGTGTTGGTGGGTGGGTGGGGGTGTGTGTGGTTAGTATAGACAGTGGTCCCAGGTGTTGGGGGGTGGGGTTTAGTTCAGGCAGTGATCCCAGGTGTTGGGGGGGGGGGGGGTGTGTGTGGTTTAGTTCAGACAGTGGTCCTGGGTGTTGGGAGGGGGTTCATGCAGCAAATGGTCCCGGGTGTTGGGGGTGTTCATGCAGACAATAGTCCCAGGTGTTGGGGGGCACAGTTAGCGCAGGCAGTGGTCCCGGGCGTTGGGGGGAGGGGGTTAGTGCAGACACTGGTCCTGGGTGGTGCAGACAGGGAGCTAGTCACAGACTCCTGCCCAGGCTTTGGTGAGGGTGAGAGTGAGAGTGCACTAGCCCCGGGGTGGATGCAGTGAGCGTTCAGCACTCACCCCAACAGGAGAACTCCTCCACCAGTACCGAGTGCCGCCGCCGGAATCACATGAGGGTTATTTATGGAAAGGAAAGCGGGCGACCGGCGTCTGACGTGAGTGAAGGTCACAGGCTGTGCGGCAGGAAACAGCCTCCCTCTTCCTTCGCTTCCCCCTCCGTGTCCCGGCTCGCTGCAGGACCGGGACCCGCTGCTGGACTCAGGTCGGTGCGGTGACGGAGGGGAGGGGGGCGGCTGTGCCGGGGGTGGAGGGGGCGCGGCTGGGGATGTTACTGCGTCGGCGGGCGGACAGGGGTAGGTCCGGCCCGGCCCGACGCGGCCCGGCTCCCGGTGCCAACCAATGGGCCCGGTCGGCAGCATCGATCCCAAAGGCAGCTTGAAGGTTATTGAGGAGTTTTACTCAGTTGCACGGTTGCTGCAGCCGGATTAGTCCCAACGCAGGGGTTTGCTTTGCTTTGCTTTGCATTGCATACTGTTTGAAATGCAACGTTGTTAAGCTTTGGCCTGGTCCTTCCTTTGGATCCGGTCACTTTCATTCATTTTCCATATTTTGCATTGTTTAATATTGGCCTCATCCTCGAATGCTAACTCTCGAGGAGTGGACACTGCAGATCGAAATGTTTGTTTTGACACGTGGAGCAAGGATTTTCACTTTTTTTTCTTTCTGCATTTGCCCTTCTCTCTGTCCTTCCAGCCACTGCATTTGGTCACCTTGGAGTCTTTCTCGCCAGCGCTGGGTGCTGCGGTCAGACTCCCCCTTCCAAAGACTCCTGAACAATACCTGAATTGTATAATGTTCTTCTGCAAAGTAATAGTGTTTCAAAAGCAAACTTCATCATTTACTACATGAAACCAAGTTTGTTTTTCATTTCCCACAGATAAAACAATTTCCCATAAAATGGTGTTTGGAATTAATTGATGCTGTTAAAAGGGATTTGAAAAGATATCTGTTGGAAAGAAGGATTGAGGTTGTTTAAAAAGAATTATTAATCTTACCCTGCATCTCTTAACCCACAGCCTGGATGTTATTATGTTGGTGCAAGGTCAAAGGAGGAAATTGTCTTTAAATCACAGAATCAGTTGATAGCAGGGGGCTTTGTGTAAAGCTTGCATTGAGTTTTGATGAAAGGTCATCAGGCTGAAATGTTATCTGTTTCACCACAGAAGCTGTCTGATTTGCTGAGTATCTACAGTATTTTCTTTATTTAATTTTTCCAGTATCTGCTGTCCTATACACTTTAATTACACAGGGGCAGTGGATTGACAATACTCAGGTTAGCTGACCTTTGTGCAGACCTTGTAGTGTGGCAGCAAACTTTTCAAAGTGATCACTTCTGTTTGTAAACAAAATTAATAGCTCTGCTTAAAAATGTGCAATCTGTCAGCAATTCAAAATGTGCCCTTTAAGAACTCTCTCACTTTCAATTTGCCTCAAGTGCTTGAAACTAATATTTTCCAAGAAATAAAAAGATGAATTCTTCATCTGTCAGATTGATGAGCTTTCTAGGAACTTGAATAAAACTGCTCAGGTTGATGTCATACAAAATCTCTAGAGATGTCAGCCTTTGTTCCATATTTGTCAGCATTCAAATGCTGGTAATGGAGGTGAAAGAACAATATAAATATGTTTAGGTATAAGAAAATGGGTCAATTTTCTCTACCCTTCGCCTCTGCTAACCTTTATCCTGTACCCTTGGTTGGCATGTTTCATTCCACATTGTGGCAACACAGCTTGTAGAGCTACTGCCTCACAGCACCAGAGACCTGGGTTCAATCCTGACTTCAGGTGCTGTTGGTGCATTTTTTTGCACCCTCCACCTTGTGACCACATGGGTTTTCTCCAGGTGCTCTGGTTTCATACCACATTCCAAATTCATAAGGGGTGGTAGGTTAACTGGCCACTGCAAAATGCCCTGAGTGTTTTGGTGAGTGCTAGAATCTGGGGGGAGTTTGTGAGAATGTGGGGTGAATTAAAAAAGGGATTAATGTAGCATTAGTATAAATGAGTGGTAAGCATGGACTCAGTGGGCTGAAGGGCCTGTTTTTGTGCAGTATCGCTTTATGACTTGTTATATGGAATACGTGATGAATCTATGCCAGTAGTTATTGGCATGTCTGTATATTCATCCTAAGAGTTCGGGTCATTTTCTTAAGCCATTTATCTTGGTACATTAATATTTGTCTAACAAGTTGCAATTATATTCATGAGCCACATTCTTACTCAGTTTTTTTCTTGAACGTTCAATCATTGATAAATTTTAATCCATAGAATAAACTTCACGATAACAAAAAATCATTAAATATTAGGAGTTTGCATAATCTACTAACAAGCTAACAAAAATTGTAGATATTAATCTATCCAAGTGTAGCACTATTATTTCCTGGATGAAGTTATTGATGCATTGTTTGAAGAAGTGTGGGAGAGACATGGGAAAACAGCTTCAAATTAAGGACAATGTGGACAGTGCAGGAATTGGACATTGAGGTAGAACTGACAACATGGAAGAGGTGAACCACTGGTATAGCTACAAGTCTGAAAGAATGAGTTTTTAATGGCAGTTTTATAGTAATATTTGCATGAATTTGGAAGGAAAATTGTCTACAAAAGTCACCAACTATCCATATTTTTAAAAAAACATTAGAATTGTTTAGCCTCAGAAGTATCATTTTATACAACAATAAATTCATTTTATTAACAACTGAAATATAATCAGATCAGTAAGCCATAATTTTTATCATACGTCAAGGGACAATTCACTTTCTCTTCTTTTGAACTCTTATCTTCCAAATACACTTGCATCAGGATGTCATTTATTGCTTTTGAGTTGCAGAGTCAGCCTTGTAATTGATCAAGATAAATTTCCTCTTCTTTTAAAACGTGTTGGCACTAATTTATTGTATTTGGATCAGAATCACTCATGCGAGCACTTCAATCAGCTCTTTGCATGTGTGGATAAAATCAATAATGGTTTCATTGACAAATTCTGCTATCTCAGTGCGAAACTGTGCTGAAAAGATGTGTGGATCATGTGGTCCCATTGAAAATAGCATTAACAAATTTATTCCACAAATCTTTTAACTGGAGGAGCAGAAGAATGGCCAGGTGAAAGACTTAATACAAATCATGACAACAAAATTTTGCAGCTTTTGTTTTTAGTCATATATGTAAAATTGCTTATTTTAGCTAATAAACAAATGGAACTTTAATAACTTTATTACTGGGTATATAATATAATGTCATGAAGGCAGTTCATGAATAAGACAGTTATCATTTAACCATCTGTAGTTAGCTTTGAGGAAAGACTGTCTTTTATATTACAATTTTTTGCAATTTCTCTACCGGGTGGCTTGAAGTAACACTGTTTCTGGTTCACAGTTCATCATGGCCAGTTTATTCCGTGGTGCGATGTGCTACTCTTTACCATTACTGCAGAGTGGACCAGCTGTAACAGTTAAGCGAGCACCATGCAAACGTTACTTTAAGACTTATCGAGTTTTGTGGAACCAGCAAGCAGTTAAAGGTAAAAATATTGTTAATTTGATCACTTGCCTTTGTAATTTATCTCACTTCAGAAGAATTGAGTCACTTCCAAGCACATGCATGCTCTTTTTTTTTAAATCCTTGATTGTTTGTAACCCTCTAATTATTGCAATACCTTTCCAAATTCCAGTCAATGCTATTTGTTCATGTTCAGGAAAATTATAGAGTTCTGTATTCGCCAAACAATTTCAGATGGATAGTCCGAAGGTTAAGGAGAGTGGTGATTGCAATACTGACTTAATTGTGAGATCAACTTGTGCCTCATTTTAACCAGTATGCAATCTCAAAGTTGTTTTCCATGGGCTAGTAAAATATAATCCATATTTTAGAAAAAGATAACATTTATTGCAATTCAGCTATCGTTAACGTGCCTACCATTTTCACATTGTCATTTTTTTTAGCAACAGGGACAAGTTGTACTAGTTAAAATAATTATTGTGGGACTGACATTAACTGCTCGGCCTTTCCCAGCCCTGTATTAGGCAGGGATCCCAGCAGCTGTTTATATTAACTGGAACTTGAGTCGGCACCCTGTCTATAAAGTAATGATATGTGAAACCAGCATATGTGCGGTAAAAGGGTAATGCTGAGTACTATACATGATGCTTGCAGTACTATCTTTGTTTCAGTATCTAGAGTAACTTTCAAATTACATAAGACTGAAATGCAGTTTAATTAATTGCTGCAAGTCTTATTCAAGTTATGGAAGAAAGACAAAATAAAACTATAAAAGTTTACAACGTGTAAGGATCCTTCCCTCACTAATGCTTGTGTCAGCTTTTTGCTGGAACCAATGATTTTTTAATATAAATTAATCCTTTAGAATGTGGACACTTGTGGTATCCAAGGCCCATCCTTGGTTACCCTGAGCTGATGGTGAAGGATCTGCTTTATCCCTTTAACCCTGAATCTTCCTCAGCATCTAATACTGAATCACTTTTCCTTTTTAAAAAGATACAGTTGATGGCATCTTGCAGCACATCATGATCCTGTGCTAAGGTATTTGTCCTGTACTTTCTGTTTCATCTTGGTAACAACTTCAAATATACATTATTTCAATTTAGTTTGTGGTTGTGGAATGTTAGAAAGTACTGATGAAACCCCCCAGTACACTTCTTACAAACGTATGCTATCGATATCAACTGTGGCCAAGAAATTCCAGCTCAAGGCTGTGTCAGGGGAGAGAGGTGGCCAGTAAGAGTCGGCTAATGATTGGAGCCTGAGGTCGAGCAGAATAAATGGCTGCTGGAGGGCAGTGGGTTTCTGTGATCAAGATCGGGGGGAGGGCTGGTTAGGAGTGAAATTTGAGTATGGGGTGGGGGATGGTTAAAGTAGCAAAGGTTAGCATGGTACCCTACTTGCAAGGTTCCAAAAGAGTAAAACTTCAATAATCTTTGCTATCTGACTGTCCCAATACCTTTACATCTTGCTCACCAGGTAATGTTTCCTATGCTCCCTTCCATCTCACTGGAGCCCCAGTTTCTGTACTTCCTTTAAACTTATTGGGACTGAGAAATTTATCATAACACTGCGTAACATCTTTTCTTTTTTAAAAAAAAAGTGAATTAAGGGTACTACATTCAAAAATCAGAAAAGTCTGCTAATGCAGCACCACAAAAGCTCTGAGTGTACTGAATTATCAGAGATCTATTGAGACCCCTAACTAAAGGGAAACATTGATTGAAAGGGACAGGGTCTACTACTCTTTGTCATGGTTTATTCTATTCTGTTTAGCATGATCTTTCATCATGTGGCAACCTTGGCATGTTAATAGCTGTGTTCAAATGTTATTGAGAGTGGAATTTGAACTTGTAACTATCTGGTTGGAAGTCCAATAACATAAGGTCGGTATAATATAATGTAATATAAAATTCTCAATCTACTTTGAAAGGCAATTAGCTTTGATAATTTTATGCACTGATATGAAACTGTACTGGTAAAACTACAAGATTAGCAAGCCAAAATGTTGAGAGTTCAACTCCCATTATGGTAGTTGGTGAAATAACAGGGTTGTAATAACATAGTGGTCATGTTACACAGGGTTGCCTGGATTTTTCCCGGTCGGCTCCTATGAGCTGTTGGGCATGGCAGCGGTTTAAAGAGTGCCAGATTACAGTGATCTAGTAATCTGGAGGCCTAAGCTAACAATCCCGAGAATGAAAGTTTACGTTACACTGTTTGATTTGAGAGTTTAAATTTAGATTTTGAAAATCTATTTTGATGAAAAGCTATCAAGAAATATGACAATTCAAAAGCTTCACAGTCACAAAACCCAAATGTTTCAGGGGACTCCTTCCATTTGCGCTTGGCCTATGTGTGACCATAGTCTTCACCTCTATGTATGGCTCTTTGCATCAGAGCACTGTGGGAAATCAAGGCAGTCTTTCACCATTTTCTGAAGAGCAAGGTGATCGTCATTGATGCTTGTGTCCTGAGAATGAAGAGCATAATTTTTGGGACCACAACACGAGCAAAAGTTCACATGGGAACCTCTCAACTTTGTCCATTCCAAAATGGATGTGATCATAATTTCCATACTTGACTTTCAATGATTTTTTCTATAAAGTGGTGTTAATGTAGATAAATATCACCTAGTACCTCAAAAGGGGATGATCAGACAACAAATCGATGCCAGTTTGGAAAGAAGAGATAATGGGTAGAAGCAAAAACTTCATCGAAGAACTTGATTTCACAGAGGTGGTTTAGGGCAGGCATTTCCAGAGTGCGGCACCTAGAGGTCTGAGTGGGATGAAGGGTGTCAGCAGTGGGATGAAAGGAGAGGAGAATGCAGAAAGGATCAGAATCTGTCGTTATATTTGAGGGAAGTGAGTGGATGAATTCATAGGGATAGAGAGGGATGAGGGTGAGCTTGTGTCGGGCCAAGATTGCAAGTAGCCTGTCAGATTGGAATGGTGCCTTTGTGTCACAGTGACCAGTCTGTCATAGTGACCAGGTCTAAACTCTCTATTCCAGCCAGAGCAATGTATGACATTCAAGGATATGAACCAATGTGATCTGGTATAATAAACCACAGTTGTATTTGCTACCTCAGGCTGTTCAAAAATAAAGAGCAACATACACTTGGTCAAAGAGATTTTAAGTAGCTCCTTAAAGGAAGAAAGAAAAGTAGAGAAATCTAGGGAGTGAATTCCTGAGCTTAGAGTGTTAACAGGTCAATTAGTGTCAGCAAATTAGATTGAAAGCCATCAGGAGGCATGCAATGCAGCATTAGCTCTCCAGAAGGAAAGCATTACTGACATATAATAGATGGAGGATATTTGAGCATTTAAATATAGTTTAATAAATGATCTAAGCCAATGTAATCTGATTATAAATGGGAGAAGATAAAGTATTCTGGTATTGTGTTGTTAAGCTTTTAAAGTACTTGGCTCGCCATTGTGCTAATTTTCTGTGTGCAAATGGGAGCAAAAATGACCCAATTTTTCAGGACTCTGTTTCCTGCTCCAGTGAACTCTGAAAGTAGCACACCATGTAGGACAACTAATGCCCAACAGAAGAACTAATGTCTGGAGTCCCTGTCAGAAATTGGACTGCTTGGACTGGAATAGGTGCCCAACCTGTTGTATTTGGGTTTACCTGGTGTGTGCTGGCTGCCAACAAATAGGTAAGTTTAAAATTTTATTCATGAATTTCTGTGGAGTCAGGAGGAGAGCTGGCAGGGCTGGCATTTATTGTACCTCCCTATTGTCACTAGAAGATGATAGTGACCCATTATCTTGGGACCTCTGCAGTCTTGTTCATGAAGATATTCTCACAGTGCTGTTAGGGAGGGAATTCCAGGATGTAGACCCAACTAAAGGAATTGTGGTTTGATTTCAGGTTGGGATAGCGTGTGGCTTAGAGGGGAACTTAGTTGATAGCATTCCCATGTACCTACAGCCCATGTCCTTCTTGGTGTAGGGGTTTGGGATATGTTATTGATACTTGCACCATTTCCTTTAACCTTCCCCCTTGACCAAACTGTTCTTTAACACCCTTGCCTCCCCGAATTTCAAGCTCTCTGTGATGCTGAGGTTTTTTGCTGTTGGGCCAATCCTCCTGTGTCCATTTTTCCCTGGAACTCTTGTTCTGGCCTGCTAACAAGAACTGAGGTTCTTCTCCTTGGCAAATGGACCTCCAACCTGTAGATGGTAGTGGTGGCACAGTGGTTTAGTTAGCAGTGTCTCTGATTTACCTCAAACAACACCCTGACTGGGTCTGGAGTCGCTTAGTCTAGAGCAGCTGAGGGTGGCAGATTTCTTTCAACCCTCGCTCCCCTACTGAAAGACCTTCATGAACCAGATCGGTTCTTACAGTGGTCTGGTAGTTTCATGATTGCTATTGCTGAAAGAAAAAAAATCCTAGACTTATTTAATTACTTGAATTTAAATTGCCTAGCTTCCAGGGTGAAATTTAAACTCTTCTGGATCAGTGATCCAGGATTCTAGCTGCCAATCCACTAACTTCACCATTATGTTCCTGTACCCTCTGGGCTAACTGGCACGTGGCTTAGTAGAGCTACTGACTGAGCTGGCCAAATACACAAGCACACAGCTATCAGACTGTTCCTGAAGCAAGTAATGAGTCAACCAGCATGAGGGATAAACCTACTTGAGCTCATCCACACCAACCAACCTATTACAAGTCCTGCTGTCAGTAAATAGCATTGGTTGAAGTTATCATTGCACAGTCCTTGTGGAGACAGAGAGTCACTTTCACACCAAGAACACCTTCCGTTTGTGTTGTATGTAAATATTGTGCTAAATGGGAAAGATTCAGAACATATCTGGTTGCTCAGAACTAGGCATCCGTGAATGCTGTGGACAATCAGTCACAGCAACAGTGTATATGACCACAGTCTGTAACTTCATGCAGTGGCAAATCCCTCACTCTATTGTCAAGCCAAGGAATCAGTCCTGGTTCAGTTAGGAGTGCAGTAGGGCATGCCAGCAGCTGGCTCAGGCATTCCTCAAAATGATATCGTGGTAAAGCTGGTACAGACAGAGCTATGACAAACCTCTAGAGTTCTGTAACATCTATTTGTGAATAGTAGTGGGCATTTGAACAACTGGTTGTTCAAGAGGTTGCCAAGAACATCCTGATCTTCAGTTACGGTGAGGTCAGCGTGTAACTGCTAAAGAAAGACTTGAGCTTTTGCAACCATGTTCAACCTGAAGTGCTGAGTGGGGTGGCACAGTAGCAGAGCTGCTGCCTCACAGACCCAACAACCCAGGTTCAATCCTGTCCTCTGCTGTTGCCTCTGTAGAGTCTTCCTGAGACTGCATGGGTTTCTGCCAAGTGCTCCAGTTTCCTCCCTTATTCCAAACACGTGTAGGTTGTTTGGTTAACTGGTCACTGTAGATTACCCCCAGTGTGTAGATGAGTGGTGGAATCTGAGGAGAGTTGAGGTAAGGGGAGAATAAAATGGGACGTGTGTTTGACGGTTGACGTGGATTCAGCGGGCCAAAGGGCCTGTTTCCTTTGTAGAATGACTCT
Source organism: Pristis pectinata (assembly GCF_009764475.1). Taxonomy (NCBI): domain Eukaryota; kingdom Metazoa; phylum Chordata; class Chondrichthyes; order Rhinopristiformes; family Pristidae; genus Pristis; species Pristis pectinata. The sequence continues at coordinate 16,040,590 of NC_067432.1, forward strand.
ATGACTGGATGAACAATTTTGGCTTCCTGTCAATATGGCCATCAACGCAGATGCTAATCTTCAGCCAATTTGATCACACTATATGATATTAAAGCACAGCTGAGAGATAGAACAAAGGCTAAAGGACCAGGCAGCAATCCTGCTGTAGTACTGAATCCTTGCACTCTAGAACTAGCTGTGCCTCTAGCCTAGCTACTTCAGTACAGTTACAACACTGGCATCCACTCAGCAATCTGGAAAATTGCTCAGGTATAGCCCGTTCACCAGACACAGGGCAAGTTGAATCTGGCTCGTTAACACCCATTCAGATTGCACTGAAGCAATGGTGATCTGTTGGATGATGTCACCAACATTCCTATCAAGTAGCTTTTCTTCACAACTGGGCTCTCTCATGCCCAGTTTGTGTTTCAGCAGGGCTGTGTGTCTCCAGATTTCATCACAGCTTTGGAGCAAATGTGGACCAAAGAGCTGAATTTCAGGGGAAGTTGCAGGTAGCTTTACAAGAAGGCCAGCATTTGACTGAGTGTGCTGTCAAGCTGCCCTGGTAAAACAAAGATCGATGGTGAAATGCTGCATTAGAGTTGTAGTTTTCCTAATGGCAAATGGTTGTAGTTATTGGAGGTCAATCATTTCAGCCCCAGGACATCACTAAGATGGTCTAGTCATCTTTGTGATTCGTCACTGACCTTTCTTCCATTGTGAAGTCAGACGTGGGGATGTTGACAGATGATTGCATCATACAACAACTGAGCATGTGAAACAGTCCACACCTGCAAACAGCAAGCCCGAGGCAACGTTCAGACATGGGCTTGAAATGGCAAGTAACATGTGCAGAAGAGTGCTAGCAGGTAGCCATTTCCAGCAAGAGGTTGCCTAACCATCTTCCCCTTTTCATCCAATGGAATTAGCATTGGTAAGGATCCACCATCAACATCCTATGGGTTACCATGGAACAGATGCTCAACTGACCCTACCACCTAACTGCTGTGGCTACAAGAGCAGATAAGAAGCAAGGTATCTGTTGAGATGACTCACTTCCTGACATGCAAGATCCTTTCCACCAAATAAAAGGCGTAAGTTTGGATTGTGATAGAATATCACTTGTCTGGATGAGTGCAGCTCCAACAGCACTTGAAGCTCCACATCATCCCAGACAAAGCAGCTGCCTGGTTGGGAGCCTAAACATTTATTCTCTCCACCCAACCTAAGCATCGTGAAAATATCTTTTTCAGAAGTAGTACAGCAAGGTGACTAATAACCACCTTCTTGAGGGGCATTAAGATTGAGCAGTAAATGATGAAAAATGAATGAATAATAAAAAAAAATTGGAGGTTGGATACCAAACACATGATAATGGCTCTGCCTCCTCCAGGACTCTGACCCCATCAGTGAATATAAAGCTCTCATCTCCCAAAGGATCAATGACCTTTATTTCTTCTTGTGATCTTCCATTAGCAGCTTCCAACTTGTTAGTCACACAATTCTTCAACTTTTCATTGCGAAATGTTGGCATCTTAATTCTCTTTTTAACACTCTTTTTGTGTGTTCAAAGTCCTCTGAAGTTGGAGGATTCTTCTCTTGGGTCCAATTCTGATATAATATGTGCTGACTAGAGGTGCTGTCAGTATTTGGCAAAAGAACCTCTAACCCATGGAGGCTGAAAGCCAACTGTGATAACGTTTGTTCTCTCTGTCCCTCTCCCCTGTACCTCCCCCGCCTTCACTGCCTAGACTCGCTAATCGCAAGATGTTTAGTAGTGGGGTTATGTTGCTGTCATGTCCCAGAGGTTTGACGTTTTGCCCAAGAATCTTACCCTCAGCCTGGCCAGCAACTTCTCCAAGATCCAAGAATATACTTCCTTTACAGCCTGGTCTGTCCAATAGGAAGTAATTTTCTCTTGAATCCATTTTCTTCCTGCCCATTTCCAACCCACCTGCATCCACAGCTATTCTTGTACCTTCTCTCACTTTAATACCTTCACTTTCTTCTTAACTGCCTCCTTTTCCTTCACACCAGCAAAACGACTCGAAGACTTGGCCATCTTCCTTTGGCAGCACCTTGCATAGTCTTCATCCACCACCTCTACGTTACCAAACTAAATGTTCTTGCATTAAAAACTTTTCTTTTAACTCCACTTATGCCCTTCAAATAAAAGACAACCTTTAAAAATCCTGACTGTTGTCGCCTTGCTTGCCTTTTGATATAATATGCTTGTTTCCTGTCTTATCTGGGACACTCCCCAATTTACTCTTGGGAATATTGATGACTGCTCAGCTCAGGAAGCAATTTTCTTACGTTTCTCTACTTTTCATAACCTCACAGACAGTTCCTATGTAGCTTTAATATAGGCTGGAGGAGCTGCACTTCACTTATTATTCACTGCATAATTTTGTTGGCTTGGTGTTCATGTTAACAATGTTGGACGTAGGTTCTGATAATGTAGATCAGCATTATTATAATCTGGGAGATGCACACCATAATGTTAAATCCCTATTTATGTAGGTAGAAAGGTTGCCCACTGCCTGTCATCTGCCGCACTCTTGGACTGCAAGAGCTGAGAGCTTTCCTGCTATTCTGTTGTAATCATTTCAGTATCTACTTTGCACATATGTAGTTTCTCTCCTCATTGTATCCTTTTACTATCATCACTTAAATAACTCAGATAGCTCCTGTCTGACACTACTTTGTCCCTGAATGGAGCCTACTTATGTTGTTCCTTGTCTTGCATTAATCTGATAAGATCTTATCAACCTGAAATGTTGATTCTATCTTCCTAACCACCACAGATATGATCATTTCTACTGATTATTTTTGTAATTTTCTGTTTTTAATGTACAATTATGGCTTCATTATCAATTTTTAATTGATTATACAAGTTGTTGCTGTTTATTCAAAGAACTTTAATGACTCAGTTATGATTCAGTTTTATAATGCATTCTCTACCATTCATCTATAAAAGTGATGGGGAAACTGCCAAGATAATGTGTTTCAACCTGCTGATCTGTAATTGAATGGATAATTTTTGGTTCTTTGTGAAAGCACTTTGAGATTGATACCTTTGTAGCCATATCACAGATAAGTTCCAATGCTCTATAAGTAAAATATTTTCTGTTACTCTGTAATAGGTGTCCGTTACAGAGACTTGGTGGTTGGCATTCCTAAGGAAATTTACAAGAATGAGAAAAGGGTGGCAGTGTCTCCTGCAGGTGTCCAAGCCCTTGTCAAGCAGGGATTTACTGTGAAAGTGGAGACAACAGCTGGTGATGGTGCCAAATTCTCTGATGACCAATACAGAGAGGCTGGGGCCATTATTAATGATACAAAAGATGTTTTTGGATCAGATATTGTCCTAAAGGTTTGTATTCCACTAGTAACTAATGAAAAGTAAACACACCTTAAAATAATTAGATAATGCAAGAACTACTACTAAGCCATTTACTTCACTTTTTCATTACTATCAGAAACTTTAATTTGACTTATATTTTGAACAAAATTTTAAAGTTTGCTTAATTTTATTGAGCAGTTTAAGATTTTAAAAGTTTACTTTTATACACAGTATCCCAGATGATGATAAACCATCTGTCCCTATGTTGTGGAGATACCTGTTCCTGCCCAAAAATGATGCAAGAAGTGAGGTAGTTCCAAAGTAATAGACTAGAGAGAAAATGCAATGTCTTGTGATAAATGATAGTTCAATCTCCCTCCTCTAACACCTGCATTGCAGTACTGCAAAAATCTATAAAAAGCTTCAGTGATCAATTTCATTACCATCATCACCTCAAACCTTGTAGACATAATGAAGGAGAAGTAAGCAGAGGTCATTGGTACCACCTGATGGAAGTTATCTGTTCTGCTGATTGAGAGTGTATTGATAAGGCACCTTCCCACTGAGGTGAGGTGGGCTGGGAGCACTGGGAGCAGCAGCTGAAAACTCACCAGCAAAGGGGCCTGTAGAGAGAAGGAAACAAAGATTTTTGGGGGCTAGAAAAACTTGGGAGATACAGGTGGAGGAGGTAACATTACAACTGTGGTGTAGATTTGAATAGGATGGTCATTGTGTATTTGAGATAAAAGGCTATGCGAATTGAATGTGTCTCAGCCAGTATAAGGGCATTCAGTAAAGAAGAATGAGAATTCCAATTTTGTTAACTTATAAACTGCAGTAATGAGGTAAATTGAACTAAATTTGTAGTATACAAAATATGCCTCATTGCAGTATTTGATTAAATATACCAAGTACCTTCCATTCACACAAGTACTTGTTACAGGGAAAAATTGTGGTCATTTTTAATAAACTGCTTCAACTGAGTTGCAAAATTAAACCAGTTGCTTTGTATCAAAGCCAGAACCAGAATCCAAATGAATCCTTATTGAATTCCTTTGCAGTATCTGGTTGTTGTAAACAACTTGGTATGTCATTGTTAGATGGCGACAATCATTGTTCATCAGGAAGTTCATTAAATTGTTTACTGATCTGGGTTTACATTTTTGAACAGGACAATATTATTAAAAGGGAAGGAAACTTGTAACTTGTAGAAGTTCTACTAACTTTCTTTGAATGAATAGGATATTCTGGGCACTGCATTAGAAAACAGGTGGTTGCCTGGCCACTAACTGGCTAGATGGTTAATTGCTTAAACTCCATATCATCACTCTACATCTTGGGAAATTTTCAGGGTGCTTTCTTTCGGCCATACGTTTGTGCAGTTTTGCTGTCCATCCCTGCTCCTGGTTGTGCAGATTCCCTGTTGTTCATACTAGCGGCCAGTTTGACATGCTCTAACACAAGCATGAACGTGGAAGTCTCATACTGTGTTTCCTTGCTGCAGTTATTGTGATTACATTCTGACCAGATCAGCAGTGGAGCACCAACCTCCTGCAGTTTTGTGGTGGTTGGACCCAGGTTAAGCAACTCTGTTTTCTCTGATTTTTTTTTAAAAAAAACACTTTAATGTGTTTTAATAGAATTTTTAGAAGTTTGATTATTCATCTCTGACAACATAGATATGGCTAGTATTTGAGCTGATCAGCCGGGGTGGGGCTGGGCAATTGATTATCTCGATGTCAGAGCATTTCTGGGGATGAGACTTGTTACTCGGTGGGAAGGTCCTATGATCTACAGAGCCTTCCTGTTCAGAAGCCAGCTTCTGGGGTCAGGCTGTCACTATATACAAATAGCACAGTGGCAAGCACAGGCAGCTCAACGCTCACTAGAACAGCTGTATGTAACCATCTTGGGCTGAATCTAGCCCTGGCCATGACCTGTATTGCTGGAGTGCTGTAGTTAGAAGGAAGATATTAAGATTTAAATTGTATTTTAAAGACCACAATTTTCTAATTTTTTTATTGGTGGAAAGGGAAAGGATTTCCATTAAACTACATGATAGTTTTTAATTAAATGCATCAGAAAAAAAGCTTTTGAAGCAAAATATTTGATTGGTATCAAACTTGATCAAAAGTTATCTCTGGAATAACCTGCTTGGGTGTGACTTGTGATGCAAATCCCAGTAGCATTACGAATTCTTTTCTATCCATCATAAATGATACATATAAAACAGCAGATGCTGGAAATCTGAAATAAAAATAGAAAATGCTTGAAACACTCATCAGATCAGGCAGTATCTATGGAAGGAGAAACAATTTAGCGTTCATATCCGTAACATCAACTGGGTCTCTATGCACATATACTGCCTGACCTGTTAAGTGCTTCCAGCATTTTCTGTTTTTATATCTTCTCTATCCACGTTCTTTATCATGTTTGCTCAATGCCTGAGGCACTCCATTCCCCATGATATTCATAACATTAAAAATATTGCAAAGGCAAATTGCAGTTGTTTCCCATAAGATGTTTCAAACCTGTCCAGCAAATGCATATGTGATTTCAATTTTGTTTCTTGTTCACCTTTTACCTTCTAATGATTTCAAGAATTTACAAATTTTCTCTTTTTTTTCCCGCAGGTCAGGGCTCCAGTTTTCAATGAGACCTTGGGAGCTCATGAAGCAGACCTGCTAAAGGAGAAATCTACTCTTGTCAGTTTCATCTATCCAGCTCAGAACGCTGATCTCATGAACAAACTTGCTCAGCGCAAAGCCTCTGTCCTGGCTATGGACCAGGTCCCTCGAGTTACCATAGCTCAGGGATATGATGCCCTTAGTTCCATGGCTAACATAGCAGGGTATGATGGATTTCTTTTGTTTTTTTTCAAAAAAAAGAAAAATGGGATTTGGGTGCCTTTTTATAGCAATTATTATTTTCAATTTTACTCCTATTCATGTTTGCCTCAGTGATCCAATAAGAACAGACCTTGAAGGGAAGAACTTTGATATGACTACAGAAGAAATATAGATTTGAGCAGAACTGCAACAATGGAAATACAATAGAGATAGGTGCATGGTTTTGGACATTGTGGGGGGTGGGGAAGAAACTTTAGAGACACATACTCGGTCAATGGTGGTGATTTAGTAGGTAGAAAGACTGAAAGAGGAGTGATAGTTGACTCAGTACATTCTGTTCCCTCTGCTGTTGTCATAAGATGCAGCAAAGCAAAGATTACAACAGAAATCACTAAACCATTGAAGTATAAACCATTGTGCTGAATTTTTGTTTAGTTCTGGATGCCACGTTCTGGAAATAATACCTAGTGCTTTGAAGTAGTGCAGAGAAGCAAGTGTAAGAACCTTAACTGTAAGAAAATCTATGAAAAGAGCAAAGTGGACTAGATTGAACTGTATGAGATGCATGATAGAAAAACAATCTGCAAAACAATTTAGGTGGCACAGTGGTGCAGCTAGTTGAGCTACTGCCTCACAGCTCCAGAGATCTAGGTTCAGTACTAACTTTGGGTGCTGTTTGTGTGGAGTTTGCACGTTCTTCCTGTGACTGCATGGGTTTTCTCTGGATCCTCCAGTTTCCTCCCACATCCCAAAGATGTGCGTGTTGGTGGGTTAATTGGCCACTGTAAATTTCCCCTAGTGTGTAGGTAAGTGGTAGAATCTGGTGGGAGTTGATGAGAATGTGGGGAGAATAAAAAAGAAAGTGGAATTAATGTTAATGGGTGGTTGATGTGGACTTGCTGGGCCGAACGGTCTGTTTCTGTGCTGTATCTCTGACTCCATGACTATGAAAATCATTTGATATTAAGCCATGATTTGGAAAAAGGGGACATAGGCACATTAATAATCAAGTTAGGGACTGAATTAAGATCTTCTGGTATGATAGTGAAAGCAAGAGTTCTGAAATCATTTAAAATACATTTAGTGCCAATATGGATGGCAGTGCCTTGGGAGGAGGACTGTAGTGGATTCTAGCTCTCAATGGACAGATGTCACTTGGGCAGAATTGTCTCTCACCTGCATTTGTCTTTATAAAATGATTCTGCGCCTTGCTCTTAGGATTTGGTAGTGTAGTTTACGGTGTTGGATCAGCAGTTTAGCATGCCAGGTTGAGACATTCACTGCAATAAATTGGAAATTTGTGAGCTGACAACAAGATAATAATTATCCAGGTTGTCGTAAAAACCCAGCTGGTTCATTAATATCCTTTACCTGAAAGGACAAATTTAATATCTCCATTCTATTTGGTCTGGCTTAAATGTGAATTCTGTCCTGCACAATGCAGTTGACTCACTTAAGGAGCTACAGCCAACCAGGGAAGAGAAAGAAACATTGTCTTGATCACATTACTCATATCCAAAGAATTTCTTAAAACTTATACAGATATTCAATGCAGGGAATATTTTCAGCTGGCAAACATTATGTCAGTAAACAACATCATGCTGTTTTAAATACTTAATCTTTTAAGATGAAGCACTTGCAGCTAGGATGCTATGGACAATTCCATAATATAGGAAGAGTGTGATAGCATTACAGGAAATGCAGAGAAGATGTTGCCAGTGCTGAAGAATAATGGTTTTGGGCAGAAACTGCCTAAATTGCATTGCTTTCTTTGGCATTAAGGGAGCAGAGGGGTACAAAATTGATAGCGAGGTAGACAGAGTTAACAGCAAGTACTTATTTCAGAACTAGCTGTCATAGGCTTGAGTTAATTGGTAAAATGATTCGATGGGGGGAAACATCACCCAGTGTTGTGGGGGCCTGGAACATGCTTTTGGAAAAAGCAGAGAGGTGGGCATTGGGAGGGGGTGGGGCATAAAAGTGTAACCTGCATGCTTCCAGACCTAGAGCTCAGAAGGCAAGTAACCATTTCTCACCAGATGGACACAATTGCCTCAATGTCCTCCTTTCAGCACAGTAATTTTTCTATGTTTTTATTATGATGCTGTGGCTACCAACAGATGTTCTTAAGTGGATGTTAAATGTTCTCAAATTTTTCTTCCAGGTACAAGTCTGTTGTGTTGGCAGCAAACCATTTTGGTAGATTTTTCACAGGTCAAATAACAGCTGCTGGGAAGGTACCTCCGGCAAAGGTAAAAATTGTTCATGGAATAGTGCTGTGGAATTTATAATTCTCTGCAACTATATCTACAGTACTGAGTTGTTGCAAATCTAGGTTGACTATGGATTCTCCTCAAATGTGCAGAATTGTGCATTTCCATCCTAGAAGATCTATTTTAATCAAAACAGATGGACCCCATTAACTGCTATTACTATACTCTGTACTGGTTAGCAGCAGTTAAAATTGCTCTGCGTTTTTTTTCTTAGCTCAGGCTTTAATAATCCCATATGATCAGGATTTGACCATCCCGGGGTATCCCCTTGAGTTGATTAATTTTAAGCTTGTTCGCAATGTTTGGGCTGTATCACTGGGAAATGGGTGCAGTAAATTTTAGGGTTGAAGTATTTTAGAACCAGTCTCTACTAATTTTGAACCTCCTGATCCTTTCTCTTGGAAGCTCAGCAGACTTGGGACTGGTTAATACTTGGATGGAATACCTCCTAGGGACACCAGGTACAGCAGCCTTTACTTGGAAAGGAGATGGAGGTCACCTGTACACTGATAATTGGCCATGAGGCAAAGCACATTGCAGTGGGTCAAGATTGATTTTGACTTTGATTCTGGGAGCTGACTACCATTAATTAAAAACAGTCAAGATAGACTTGTATAGCACGAACTTTGGCATTGGCATAATTTGAAAAGTATTCTCTCTAGTTCCCAAGCTTAAAAGTGTTATCCATTTGCTGATATCTTGTTCAGATGAAGAAGAGTCCTGGAGATGTGCAACAGGCTGATCTATGAAGGCAGGTTAAGTGTCAAGTACCATTTCTTGCTTTAAACCTTAGCCCAAGACTCTGACATGACTCTCACTCTTTTAGGTTATGAGAAGTTTGCTATATATCTTTCCCTATATCACATTTCAAGTGTTGATTATGCATTTCAAACATTCCGCTATGCCTATTGAAGATTTTGTGTAGCACAGTATGAGGGAATCTTATTTATTATAAGTGGGTATTTTGTGCACAAGCTGTGGAATTTCCAAAACTAGGCAATCTATGTATTTGAGTGGTGGCTATTGAGCATGTTCAGTGACACACAACAGCATACAACATGTGTTTTGGCATTACTTTTGTAAAATGAATTTGTTTATCTTGGACCTGTGAACAGACCCAAGCCACTTAGATTGAAGAAGGCCTTAACAGGGGAGTCGAGGCCTGTTCTGAGTCAGAGAAAGGGCACCAGCTTCCAGCCAGGGAGCCTATTTTCTGTCAGATAGACTCTGTTTAAAGTATCTTCCTTAGTGTTCACTTCACAAGCCCTTCCCAACCTCACTACTTTTGATCAGTTTGATCCCCTTTTGCTTTGCCTCATGAGCCCCCTCCTTTCACTCCCTGGCATTCACTCAACCATTGGGCATTATGCGTGGTAAAATGTAGTTGCCTGGGGATACGTGAGAAGGAGGGGGAGGTTTGTACACAAAACAAGTTTAATGCACCTTTCTATGTGCTGAGAGGATTCCCTGCCTTTTACTTTCATATGACATCTTTTACTGCTTCTGTTCTTTAGATGTAAATTAGTTGCCATGGTTATATTTTATTATAGCTGACAAGAAAGCTGTCTGTTCTTAAGACCTTTTCCAAATGAGCCCATATTCAGATTGGAGATGACTTTGAATGTCCAAACCAGCATTGCACATTTTCACTTACCGAATTGCCAGGAATCAGGTAACAATTGCTGAGAGAAAAGTTGTCATTAAAGAAGTCATGGCGAAGTGACTTGGGAATGTGGGAGAGATCCAGTACTATTTCTCTCTTGCTGTGGACAAATGAAAGATCCTCCAGGCTGGTTGATCACTGAATAAGGTTATCATAAACTGATCAGTTTTTTAGTGATAGTCAGGCTCACAATTGCTTTCTTCAAGTTATTTGATGAAGAATGTTTTGCTTATTGATGGCCATTAATTTTGTGCTGTAGAATTATTGATCACTTGCAATTATTAAAATGATGTCAATGTTCTATCCGATAGAAATGAATTTTTTCCTGATTTTATTTTGTTAATCATGTTAATAAGTTTGAATATTTCTGCCAGATCTCTAAATCTTTCCTTCATGTACAGTTCTTCCCCAGGTTGCAGACGCCCAACTTGTGTACAGCCTGTACATGTGAACAGGCGTTTGGGAGACTGGCAGAATATATTTGCAGGTTGCTGTGGGGCTGCAGGGATCTTCTGCCGTTTGGGAACTCTGTTGGCGGCAATACCTGAATGATTGAACTAAGTGCCCTGGTTTAACCACACATTACCCTTGGTTGGCTTATGTTTTTATTTTACTATATTGACAGGCAGCCATATTTCCAACTTGCGAACTGTTCAGCTTATTGAATAGTAATCAGGAATGGAATCCTGTCGTAACCTGGGGAAGATCTGTTGTTTCTTTAAAATTAAAGCCTCTTGACTTTGGTGTCATCTTTAGTGCACCTTTTCTGCACCACCTCCTTGGTTTTGGTGTCCATTTCTGAGTATGGAACCCATAAGAGGCAACTGTAGTATGACTGTGGACTTGTATTGATTTGCTATAATGTTGGCCATACTAATTGTAATTATTTTTTTCTCTCTGTGATTCCCTCTCATTTACAACACAAGGTCTTGGTTATTGGAGGTGGTGTTGCTGGTTTGGCTGCTGCTGGTGCTGCAAAATCATTGGGAGCCATTGTTCGTGGTTTTGACACGAGGTAGCATTTCTTTTACAGAAAGTATGTTAGCTATTGTATCCATGGTACAAAGCATGATCATTGTGGTCAGAACATTTGAATTTAAGCAACAATCCGTTGGAGGAACTCAGCGGGTCGAGTAGCATTTGTGTGATGGAAGGAATTGTCGACATTTTGGGTCAAAATCTTCCTCCAGCAAATTGTTGCTCCACATTCCAGCATCTACATTTGAATTTAAACTCCAGAGAAAATTGTTCATGGAAAGGACTTGTTTTAACTTCATGGGCTCAGCCAGAAATTGTTGAGAGATTGATATTAAATTCTTCTGTATAATAGTAGTGGCTAAAGAATTGAATGCAGGAGTCAGCATAATTAATTGGCATTGCTTTCTGAATCGGGAGCATCAAGAGTCAAGCCTCAGTTAATCCAGTTACCCAAAAAATTAATCAATTTAGAAGAGAAATGATTGATTAGTTGGTTAAAAATAGTTGGAATTGACTTTTTGAATCAAGATTTCAATAATAGGTTTGAAAGGGTGGTTGGAGAGCTTTTTGCTGCTCATTAGTGAGAGAAGTTTCTGAGGCCATTATAAATATTCCAGTCGTGAATTACAAATGTTTTTCCAGTCATCAGTGAGGATGGAGAAATGTCCAATTGTGTTTTCTAACCAGTTGACCTAAGACAATCTATCTTGTATAATTCTTGTAGAGATGCAGCCCTGGAACAATTTAAATCTTTTGGAGCAGAACCTCTTCATATTGATGTGGAGGAATCTGGTGAAGGGACTGGTGGATATGCTAAAGAGATGTCAAAAGAATTTATTGAGGCAGAAATGGCACTGTTTGCTAAACAGTGTAAGGACGTGGATATTATCATTACTACTGCACTTATTCCAGGTAATTACAGCTTCGAAACTCAAAATATAAAAGGCTGTGTATGTAATTCACTAAAGATCTTGACATTCTACTTGCAAAATTTCTTTGAGAGTTTGGGTTTTCCCAAAAGATGCATGGAACACTTTTCAATTGTGCAAATTAAAGCCTAGTTTTAATGTGCATGGTATTTATCATCCGTCTTCCTCCTTTGGGAAGCTAGTGCATTTGTTTTGGTTGCATTGGACTGGCAAGACTAAGGTTCTGTAATATAACCCAGATATGTTAAAGGAATGTAACTCTAATTATCGTTGCTTTCTTTTGGTACATACTTCTCTTTTGATGCAGTGATAAATAATAATATGTAACATCACCTATTTAACAGAGTACTGTCCCATATTGAACAGGTATGTTGTCTGCAAACTGGGGCCGATGCCTGTCACCTGGAAGGGGACCTGTTTATTCTTACTCTCTCTGCTTTCTGTCTGACAGCTGGATCTCTGTCCATCCCTGCTGGTGTGTACCTCCAATCCTGTGCTTTGGTGCCAGCTATGTGGCGTGGCACAGTTTGTAGAGCTGCTATCTCGCAGCTCCAGCAACCTGGATTCAACCCTGATCTCTGGTGCAGTCTGTGTAGAGTTTTAAAGTTTTCCCTGTGAGCACATGGGCTTCCTTCCACATCCCAAAGGTGTGGACTGTTTTGGTCACCCTGCTGTAGGAAAAATGCCATTTAATCTAGTAAGAGTACAGAGGAGATTTACGAGGATGTGTCTGGGACTCGAGGGACCGAGTTGTCGAGTCAATTTGAGCAGGCTGGGATTTATTCATTGGAGTACAGGAAAATGAGGGGCAATATTGTAGAGGTGTATAAAATCATGAGGGGGCATAGACAGGGTGAATACACACAGTCTTTCTCCCAGGGTTGGGGAATCAAGAGGGCGTAGGTTTAGGGGGAGAGATTTAATAGGAACCTGAGAGGCAACTTTTTTTTTTACCCAGAGGGTGGTCCATACGTGCAGTGAGCTGCTAGAAGAAGTGGTTGAGGCAGGTACATTAACAACATTTAAAAGGTACTTGGGCAGGTAAATGGATAGGAAGAGTTTAGAGAGAGATGGGCCAAACATCGTCCAAAGTTTGGATGGGAATCTTCATCAACGTGGATCAGTTGGGCCAAATGGCCTGTTTCCCTGCTGTATGATTCTATGACTGGTAGGTTACTTGAACACAATAAATTGCCACTAGCGTATTGGGAGACTTTGATGGGAATTTGGGGAGAAGAAAATGGGACTGTGTAGGATTTGTGTAGTGGGTTCTTAATGGCCAGCATGGACTCGGTGTGCCATCTGACTCTGACACACTCACCCCCTCTTGAGAAGGATCTATTTTCAATGCAGGTAGGAACATGCTTATTCCCAGTGTCACAGTGATCAAATATCTTTCTGATATCCATTGCAGAGCAATTTATGTAAAGAAAGGGGAACTCAGTAAAGTGTCAGAAGACTTCCAGAATCAAGGAAATGTAATTTGAGCCTGGCTACTCCCAAGTGCACATTGGGTTGGGGTTGGGGCCGGGGCAGCTTTGGAATAAAGCTGTAGATCACAGGGCCTGCATCAAATTGGGTGGGTCTGTCAGCCACCACCTGTTTATAAATAAACCCATTGCACTTGAGGGCTGAGGTCTGAACTTCAAATGTTTGACACACAAACCTGGAGGCGAAGGAGTCCTAGCAAGAATCCTGCTCCAGCTGTGTTCGTGAGCTGGGATAGGATTCTTGGCAAGGGTCAGATCGGATAATAAAACAAAAATATGGTTCTTCTGGTTGGGTTTGGACTGGCTGATGTTGGGTTGGATTCTGGCCTTGTATTAATTTTGAACCCAAACTGACCTCTAATCATAATATAAGACTGTACTTTGAAGATGAGATGCAATGTAGGAAGAAATACATATAAGTACGAATTGATTGAAGCATCTTTGCTTCAAATGGAGCAGAATATTTAATTGTTTTCAGCTGACTGAATGCAGTATGTGGAATAAGTGGAAACAATGTAGAGCATGAAAAGTATATGCAACCACACTTCTGTTAAAATTTTTGCTCTTTCAGAATGGAGTAGGACAGATTCATGCTTCGACAGGCATGGACTCATTGGGCCGAAGGGCATGTATCCATGCTGTATTGCTCTATGACACAATATTGTGTTTCTCAAGTCATGCAAAAGGAAGGCCAACCGGTTAATGTTTCTCTAATACTACTTGATATGTGGGCTTACAGGAAAACGGGCACCTGTTCTCATCACCAAGGATATGGTAGAAACAATGAAGGATGGTTCTGTCATCGTTGATCTTGCAGCTGAAGCTGGTGGAAATGTAGCTACAACAAAACCTGAAGAAATTTATGTTCATAAGGTTAGCAATTCAAAAGTAATTCAGAAGATTTTTTTGTTAATTGTTTTCTGTAAACTTCAGCTTTGTTAACTCTGTTTTCTGATTTATTAGGGTGTGACCCACATAGGTTATACGGACCTGCCAAGCAGAATGTCCACACAGGCCAGTAGCCTGTACTCAAACAATGTCCTGAAATTGTTGAAGGCGATAAGTCCTGACAAGGAATACTTTTACTTTGAGCCCAAAGATCAATTTGGCTATGGTACAGTTGACCATGTTATCAGAGGCACTCTGGTAATGCAGGTGGGTATTCCTGATGTATGCAGTTTTGACTAAATTATAAAAAGACTCAAAGTAGTTAAAAAAAAAAAATTAAAATCTCTTGTTATGCAATAAATTAAACTTGCATTTTAGTTTAATCATTTTCCTAAAAATGAGGTTGAATTGGACAGTGTGATACTGGTGTAAGATTATTAAATGGGCTGTACTATCAGCAGGGTGTACTCTCCTTAAGCTTCTCTGCTGACCTACAGAGAACCTTCATGTGTCAATTCATTCCCATGGTCAGTTCCATATTTAAATGATGCCTTTCTCCCCTCAAATCCAATTTCAGTTCAGCTTCTACTAAAATCAGAGAGGAAATGTAAAATCAGGAGTGAGAGATAATGGGCATAGTAGTGGATGAAATATGGTGCGTTAGCATATGTGTGAGAACTTTGGTCAGTTGAACCTAGAATAAAACTAATGGATCACTTTAATTTTGGTTTTATATTAATTGTCCATTTTGTATTATCGCAAAAAATGTTTCAAATCAACCAATGATATGGAGCAATCTCATATGCATGACTAATGGTAACAATGATTAAGTTGTCTTTCAATTACTTGTCTATAAATGTGTGGGAAATTTTCAGATTTATTAATTAAGGAGGTTGTGTTAATTATTCCATATTAGCTGATAATAAGTAAATGGCTAACTGATCCACATAATTGAAAGAAGAATCAACTGATTGATAGGGTCGAAAATTTGACATTGTGTTTAAAAGAAGTGCCTATAAGGCACACACATTCATTGCATGAAGTGAATGTGTGTCTTGTAGTCATGTGTATGTATTGTGCATTTACATTTTGTAGCTGTAGATGTGCTACAGATACAATTTGCAGCTTTACCAACCATTTGACTTTGCTCAACCTCTAACCCACTGACCGGTCAAATTCAAAGACCACCTTCTTCCACCATATAATGTTCCCCCTCCAGAACTTTGCCTATATCCAACCCGTGGCATATTACATTTGCCTATCATTCTAGCGGTTTGCGTAATGCTATTACAGCACCAGCGACCCAGGTTCAATTCCGGCTGCTGTCTGTAAGGAGTTTGTACGTTCTCCCCATGTCTGCGTGGGTTTCCTCCGGGCGCTCCTGTTTCCTCCCACATTCCAAAGACTTATGGGTTAGGAAGTTGAGGGCATGCTATGTTGGTGCCGGAAGCGTGGCGACACTTGCGGGCTGCCCCCAGAACATCCTAAGCAAAAGATGCATTTCACTGTGTGTTTCGATGTACATGTGACTAATAAAGATATCTTCTTGTTACTTGCCCATATACTTTGGCAATTGATGCCTCAGTTTTAAAATTTTCATCCTGTTATCCATCTTTTCAAACTCGTCCAGCCAATGGAATGTTTGTGTTCCACCAACACTCTACCTTTTCACACTTCCTTAGATCCCACCACCACCCCACCATTGTTAGCAATGGCTTCAGCTGTTTAGGTCCTAGGCTCTGGAATTTCCTTCCTGAAGTGCTCTGCCTCTCTTAGGTTTTATCAAGGGTGACAAACAATCTCTGAACAAGTTTCTAATATCACCACCTTTGCCTCCATCAACTTAATGACTGATTGTGGATTTTTGATGTACTTTGGGTGTTTATGTCAATGCAAATTATTTTAGATTGAACCACTTTTGATTTCGAACAAATTAACTTTAGATGTGGATTACAAGTGAGGCTAATTAAGCCTCATATAGAATGACACATTTGTAAAAGTGATGGAATTGTGAAGATCTAACACTTTCTACTTTTGCATACAGGAAGGCAAAAACCTGTTTCCAGCACCCCAGCCTTTAAATGTTCCAGAGAGTGCACCTGTCAAGCAAAAATCTGTGGCAGACATTGAAGCAGAAAAGGAGGCCATGATTTCTCCTTTCACA
Source organism: Pristis pectinata (assembly GCF_009764475.1). Taxonomy (NCBI): domain Eukaryota; kingdom Metazoa; phylum Chordata; class Chondrichthyes; order Rhinopristiformes; family Pristidae; genus Pristis; species Pristis pectinata. Next base: position 16,057,149 of record NC_067432.1, read on the forward strand.
AGGACAATGACCTCTGCCAGTGTTTATACAGCAGGTGAGGGAACGAAGAACATGAATGGTATTTAATGTTCATTAGACAATGGTCTGATTTTCCTGGTGTCATTAGGCAAAAGGCTGGACTGAAAGGTACCTGCTTTGCAAGGACTCCATAATGTAACTAGTGTCAAATTTACTGAAAGAACTATTCTGTGACTTCGGAGATTTTGTTGTTTTGATGGCATGTTTGTCACTGCAAATTCTCCATCCCCCAAGAACACCCAAGAGTGCACAAGGGAATAAAGTTATAAACATGCAGAGAGAGTTTTCTCATGGGTTTTATTTTGTGCTGGTGTTCTTGTATGAATTCTCATCCAAGTACAGAATGGGCTAAATTCTGGTTAGCTTTTGAGAATGTGCATTTTCAGAGTTGCATGCCCTTGAACAATACCTCTTAGCACAAATGTGCTAACTACTGTTTCATCATTTAATGTTGTGATAAACAAACTCCTATTTGATTTACACATTCTTTAAATCAGATCAAAGTAATTTGTATTATCGATTTATTGATAATGGGGATGCATTCAATAACATTGAGTTGACATCTCTGTACATAGACAATTGATGTATTGTTACAATATTTGATCAGTAAGTAATACGAAATTCATAATGCTGGTAATTAAGTGCCTATGAAAGATTTTGATTAATGGAGTATTACTGGAAAAGCACTAACTAATGTTGATTCACAGGTTTGGTTGGAACATTGGGATTAGGAATAAGCTCTCCAAATGCCGCTTTTACTCAGATGGTCACAACGTTTGGCCTAGCAGGCATAGTAGGTTATCACACTGTGTGGGGCGTCACTCCAGCTCTCCATTCGCCACTAATGTCGGTCACGAATGCTATCTCAGGTAAGTAGTTTATAAAGTGACATACAGTGTTATTCATAGTGTTCTTACAATATATTGTACAAGGCCCTAAATTGGACTGCGAAGCCCAGAAAATGGGGAGGGAGTGTGGGCAAAGTTAATTGTGAACAATACATTTTTTTAATTAAAAGTGATGATTTGTAAATTATCAGTTGGCACATTTGTTTCTGAGGAAATAATTGCTTAAATCCTTTTTCTTAAATTGTTTAAAAACCTTTTCCACCTATCCTTTGAGTTGAGGTATGGAGTTCGACACTAGGGTTGTACACGACGCCCATTAGGACTGCATCATAGGAAAATTGTGACTGCACTGGGGAGGGTGCCCAGAATATTTACAAAGGTGTTGACAGTACTGGAAAGTTGTAGTTATGAAGAAAGATGGAGAAGCTCGGATTGTTTTCTTTGCTGAGGGGAGACTTGACTGATTTGTATAAAATTATGAGGGGCCTGGATAGAGTAAATGGGGGGGGGGGAATCCAGGGCCATAGATTTGTAGTAATTGGTGAAAGGGGAGATGATGAAAAAAATGTTTTCAACCAAAGAATAATGGGGGTTTGGAACTCGTGCCTGAAAGCATGGTAGAGCCAGAAACCTTCACCACAGTACTTAGACAGCTATGGCCTGCAAGAATATCAATATAGTGATGGAAGGTGGGATTGGACTGGTTAGTCTTTCTTGACTGGCACAAATACAATGGGCTGAATGACCTCCTGTGAGACCCGCTATTAACTATGTTGTGGCTCCTATTGCTGTCCTTCCTCCATTATCAGCCATTATTCTTCAGCAAGAATCAGATAGTGAGCAGTTTGGCACTCTGCACTGGTGCCCCAGAGAGGCATGGGTGGCAGATTTGCTTCCCCTTGTATCTGTGCTGAGGGAGACATGACGTAGCACTTCCTGATCTAGCCCCAGGTGCAGTTCCCACCTCCCTGCTGATTGCTGCCCTCACCAGCGGGACAGGCTGATGCCCAGAAACCTCTGCAGGCAGTCCTCCATTTATCCCTTCATCTGGGCCTGCACATACTAATCGCACTAATTCCTTTCAATCTTAACTGCACAAGAATCTAGTAATTCATCATCGATTTAGGTGTCCTGTTTTTAGAAATTGCTGATAATAATCTGTAAGCACTGTGAGCAAATGCCTAGGAGTATTTTTTTTTTAACAAGGATAACTTAAGCAGATGCCATCACATCTTTAGCCTTTGATATTCTTTGGCCTCCCTTGGCACCATTGTTATTCAAATACCAGGATATCCACCAGAAAGTTTCCTGCCTATGCCTTGGCCTCTGATTTGATGTTAATGGGATGTTAGTGGATTTCTATCCTGCCATTCTAGATGTGCTTGCAGGAACATAGTTAATAACATGTGCATGGTGACAGCAGGTATTAACCCCTCTAGGATAACTTGTATTGGAAAATGATACTTATATTGGTCAAGCAGACTGTGATCGGTAAATGAATGGAACCAAGTTTTCTTCCTTTCAGTTTAGAATGTTGTGTTTCCAGCTTCTAATAGAATGTGACCAGAAATGGCAACACAGTGGGACTGAATTTCTAAGTGCCTCTCCACAGGGCCTCTCAGTAGGAGAAAATATAGCCCTTTGTCCTAGGATATCATAAAGGACTTCAGAATCAGATTTATAATCACTGACTTATATGTCGTGAAATTTGTTGTTTTTCATCAATGGTACAGTGCAAAGACAAGAAAATAATTACAGTGCAAAGACAAGAAAATAATTAAAATTACTATAAATTACAAAATAAATAGTGCAAAGAAAAATAGGAATAACAAGGTAGTGTTCATGGACCATTCAGAAATCTAAGGGGAAGAAGCCATTTTGGTAAAGTTACACAGAAAGAAATAAAAAAGTGATTTCTAAAAATGAGTTTTCCTTCAGTTTGTAATTTTGCTCTTGTGCTCCCATTTTTAGGACTTACAGCTGTAGGTGGTCTAGTTCTAATGGGAGGAAATTACTTGCCATCAACTGTTCCTCAAACGCTTGCCCTGTTGGCTGCATTTATATCATCGGTTAATATAGCAGGTAGGTTGTAAAGGGTGTCACTATAACCAATGTAAGTGAATGTGAGTAACTGAATTGAGATTTAGCCCTTCAGTCCATTATTGAACCATCTTTCTTACACAATTAACAAAAGGGATTAAGTTTCTTCTTCTTTGTTAAAGTTTCAGTGCAGTTAGATCAAAAAAACCTGAAGTCCATAGAAACATTAATGTGTGGGAAAGAGGATTGGGTGATTTTCCAGAGTTGATGTATAAGTCATTTTAAATAGTGAATGAGAATGAATGTGGGTTGCTCTTTCATTTGGGAAACCTGTGAATTGTCAGAGACCATCCCCACCTTCAGTAGGATCTCTCTCCTGAGAGCAATTCATTTTCTATGTTTTTGTTTTGTAGGGCTGAGCCAACAGAATCTTGCAATTCCAAATCAACACCCCCACACTCCCAATATTTGTACATTATTTTTGAAGTGTTTTTTGATAGTATTTAAATTTAATTTTAATTTTAATTTTCAACCAAGGGAATCCTGACTTTACCCCAGACTGGGTACTTAGCACCTTGGTTCTTTCTACACCCTTGTTTCTTTTCCATGAGCAGCTTGTTAAGTCTCTTCCTAAAGGATTAGCGTCACCATACTTCCCATCAGGTTTAGATCTTATAGTACCACCCACTACACAATATTGACCAAATCACTTTATTCAGTGATATTGAAAAGGCATTTATTTAGATTAGAAGCAGTTTGCTTTAATTCATTAGCTGGCAATGATTTTTTTTAAACCCTTTTAATTATCCCCACTTGCCTGATGTTTTATTTCACTGCAAGCACTGGAGTTAAAATTATATTTGTAAATGTGCTATTTCAGGTGGTTTCCTTATTACGCAGAGGATGTTGGATATGTTCAAACGTCCCACAGATCCACCCGAATACAACTATCTGTACTTGCTACCTGGAGCGGCATTTGTTGGTGGCTATGGTGCTGCTTTGGCCAATGGATACAGCATAGAGCAGGTTGAGTTTGTTTCCTTTTTGTTCATTGCTAATTCCAGCTTGTTTCTGATTGTGTTATTGAGTATATTTTGTGTTTTGGTTCATTGCATCTCGTTTCGTATTTTCACAATTCTTGTTTCATTGTATGCACTAATGGAACAAAATTAATAATCACCCAAAATATCTTTTTCTTTATTATCTGATATTCTAATCTAGCAGGTAAGCCATCGAGGGTTGAAATTTCTGTATAATGCTTTTGGTTTTTTTGTTAAATTGATTGGTATACTGTTTTAAAACCATTCAGAATTGAATTGTTTTAATCAGTTTACTGGCTGCACTGGAGTTCTTCTAATAGAACTTGACATGAATGCATCAATAGTTCTCTACCAGAGAAAATATAACTTCTCCAAAGCCCAAGCCATCATCATGTCTATCTCAATTAGATAGTTTACATTGGCTAACATTATTGTAAAACAGCTGCTTTTGTTCTTTTCATTAACTAGCCGTATAGTATAAATTCTGGTTAAGCAGCAAGCTTAATTCGTTTTAATTCAGCATTTTGGTTCAGTTTGATTTTACACTTGTTTTCAATTGTTAGCAACTCATGTAATAATGAAGTTGGTTGTTTAAAGGAAACCAAAATTCAATTTAAGTTTCATTTCACCTGAGAAATGACCAAACATCAGACGTCCCTCTTAATCCCTCAGGCTTGGTTTACCTTTTCCCTTTTGGAAGTATCATGGCTTTTTTTCTTTTACAATTGAAGTGCTATGTGCCCATGGTTTGTTGTTCCTATTGGGCATTACTTAGGATACCAAATCTGAGCCCTTGACTGGTAAAATAGATCCCTTTGTATCAGCCCTAAGAGTTCTAGCTTGTGTAAGCAAAATCCAGGTGTTCATTGTATGCACTAATGTAACAAAGTTAATAATCAGCCAAAATATCTCTTTCTCTTTATTATCTGATATTTCTAATCTAGCAAGTAAGCCATCAGGGGTTTAATAGTCTGTATATTTATTTAGTTGGACAATGGGGCAACTATTTTCTAAATAAAAATGTATTCTGGCTTGAACGTGTTCTAAAGAGCTAATAAAATTCAAGTTGTATAAAAAGTGATATTGTAAATGAAGATCCCTGATTCAAGGTAGCTCCTAAGTATTACCAATTTCCATGGCAAAAAGGAACAATCAAGTCCAAACATTTCTTATTGGCAACAAAACTACAATGCTTAAACCCAGCTGGAACACCAAATTAAGGACAGGTGAACAATTTTTGAAGCAATTATGTCCTTTTAGGCTGTGCAGTATTTGTGATTCTCCTGTTTAAACTTGTTTGATCTGCCCACAGTACAGGAAACAACAAAAATGAAAAATGCATCCAAATAGTGATTATTACAAGTAGCTCCACATAAAGATGAGTTTTTTTTCTACGTAGTACTAACTTTTTGGAAGATGTTTAATTATTTTCTTGTCTTCTGTTAAAACTGAATGGAGTATTTGAAGTATTGGGTTTATTAGTGTGGGCATTAAATTATCACTGTTATTGTTATGATAAAAAATATTATTGTAAAATAATATATTTTTTGCTCTTGCAGATGATGTATCTTGGTTCAGGCCTGTGCTGTGTTGGTGCACTGGCTGGCCTTTCTGCACAGAAAACGGCCAGATTGGGAAATGCACTGGGCATGATTGGTGTAGCTGGTGGTCTGGCTGCAACCCTGGGTGCAATTAAACCCTCACCTGAGCTCCTTGGTCAGATGTCTACTGCCATGGCAATGGGTGGAACCTTAGGTGAGAAAACCAAAATTGTTTACTGTGACTGCCAAAGAAGATGCTTTCTGAAAGTTAGCATGACATCTTCAATAATTATTTCTTAATCCCACAACTGCTTGACCTAGATCTGTCTGGCATACTTTCAGTTTTGTTTAATTTGGTTAAAATGATGCGTTCAATTTTATGGCAAAGTAAGTGGAATGTCATCTGGAAAGAAAATTTTCCCTGGCATTCTGCCATTGAAGGTGTCTGTCTCTGGTACATTATCCTCACTGGCAGCAGTTCACCTCCAGTGTGATATTGCTAAAGCAATTGGCTGATTTTTTAAAGCCAAATAATTTTTTGGTTAGAAGCAAGATTGAATCACAAGGGTCAAATGGGGCGGATGTGGAGTTGTTAGGATTATGTGCGTGCTAAATTGCAGAAGGCATCAAATGGTATGGATTGCAAGATAAATATTCTGGAACATTGGTTGATTCCCCTTTTGAGGTTCAGCGTGAACCCAGATAAAGGTAAACTCTTTGCCCATCCCATTTCATTTTTTGAATAATGGTAGACATACACACATCCAGTGGTTAGAGAATATTTCACAGTGGAAACTAAACCTGCTAAGGTTGGTCGTCTCAGAGTGAGAGTACATTCAGTCCATTATGTAGTCAGGCTTGACTACCACTGGGTCTTCCTGCTTACATATCCACAAAAAAAAGCTGCAGATGCTATAAATCTGAAATAAAAACAAAATGCTGAAAACACTCAGCAGGTCAGGCAGCACCTGTGAAAAGGAGTAACAGAGTTAATGTTTCATATTGATGACCTTTTGTCAAAACTGCTACATATAAAGTTTTTTGGGAGAGAGGCAGTGATCTTCTGCTTTGCTGGTATTGAAACCATTTGACAATAATCTGTAATATAGATGCAATTTACATTGCAATAATACTCCACATGTGCAGAATGAACCTCCAAGACCTCCAGCATTACATGGACAATCAGGAAGAGGGAAAGGGCAGAGTGAAAAGTTAGTCTTGGGGAGAGGTGGTAAAGCAGAGTGACTGAGTGATTTAACACTCAATTGCCTGGACCCTCTTAGGGTTGTGAGAGGGAGATGTGACTGACTGGCATCAAGGCCCTGGAGGTTAGAATATTTTAGTTAGCAGGGATCAGAGGTCTGTGATGGTGTTGGGGAAGAATGGCTTGGGACTAGCAGTTGGTAGGACAGACTGTGGCTTAGCAATAGGGAGAAAATGCATAGGGGGTTGAACATTAAAGAGTTGAATTGGAAGACTGCTATTTTCACTGGAGGGGATTTGAGCAAAGTAGGGCAGCAAATGCTGGGGGTAGGAGAGGTCAGTGCAGTGCAAAGTTAGGAGGACCCCGAGGGTGAAGCTAAGTCATCCAATTTTTTGGTAGGGATCCTAGTCCAGAACTGCACAAGAACAAGTGTGTTACCCTGGACTGCCCAATGGTTAGTGCTCCCAGGACAATGTAGTCCAAGTGACCCCATATCAGGACACAAGAGTGACTTGCAGGTGCCTGGTCAGATCTCAAGAACAAAGTAAAACAAATTGGAAGTTGTTCTTGCCATATTTCACTCTGGGAGGGTGGAATTGATTTTCATTTGTATAATACTGGAAAACAACAGTGTTGTGCAACTGAATTTCTCGGCAATTGGATCTTTAAAAGGGGAAATGAAAGGCTGGTGGATAAGAAGGAATATAGATAAATGTTGGAGGAGAGTATGAGCGTTCACAAAGGTATTGGTTTATTATTGTCACTTGTACTGAGGTACAGTGAAAAACTTGTCTTGCATACCATTCAATTTATTACACAGTGCGGATACATTGAGTTAGTACTGAGTGCATTGAGGTAGTACAGGTAAAAAAAAAACAATAATAGAGTACAGAGTAAAGTGTCACAGCTACAGGGAAGTGCATTGCAGGTAGACAATAAGGTGCAAGGTCACAACAAGGTAGATTGTGAGGTCAAGAGTTCATCTCAACGTGTAAGGGAACCGTTCAATAGTCTTATCACAGTGGGATAGAAGCTTTCCTTGAGCCTGGTGGTATGTGCTCCTCTATCTTCTACCCGATAGAAGAGGAGAAAAGAGAGAATGACCCGGGTAGGTGGGGTCTTTGATTATGCTGGCTGCTTCACCAAGACAGCGAGAGGTATAGACAGAGTCCATGGAGGGGAGGCTGGTTTCTGTGATGCACTGGGCTGTGTCAACAACTCTCTGCAGTTTCTTGCAGTCCTGGGCAGAGCAGTTGTTGTACCAAGCAGTGATGCATCCAGAAAGGATGCTTTCTATAGTGCATTGATAAAAGTTGGTGAGTGTCAAAGGGGACATGCCAAATTTCTTTAACCTCCTGAAGAAGCAGAGGTGCTGGTGAAGGATATTCTGGAGGGGGAGTGTAAACAGCTGGTAATCACAGTACATATCAGTGACAATGTCAGGGACGAGGTCCTGCAAGCTGAATATGTGGAGTTAAGAAACAAAAGGACAACAAAGATGGTCATCTCAGGATTAGGAGGATATTATGGGAAGTGGGAGGATAAATGAGGTGGTTTGTGGAATGGTGTATGAGGGTGGAATTAAGATTCCTGTGGCATTGGGACTAGTGCTGGAAAAGGTTGGATCTGTACAGGCTGGTAGGACCGCGACCAATATCTTCACTAGGATGCTTGTTGGGAGAGTGTAAACAAATATGGCAGGGGATGGACATCTGAGCAGGGAACTAGAGGAGAGAACAGCAAGGATAGAAATGAGTCAGAAGAATAGAAAGTAGAAGAGGAAGGCAGGGAAGGAAGACAGCCACGACGGAGAGGAAAGGTGGTAAAAAGACAAAATTAAGAGATCCATATCTAAACGCCTGCAGTATCTAATATCAGTGAATTCATAGCGCAAATGGGGATAAACTGGAATGATCAGATAGCTATCACAGACATGGTTATGAGGAGATCAACAATGGAAATTAATTGATGATATTTGGGAAGGACGGGTAGCTCTGCTAATAAGAGATGAAATAAGTACAGCTGTGAGATTTAGAGTTTACTTGGGAGGAGACTTTAAGGGAGAAAAACAGGAAAGAAAACAGTACAGTAAAACTGTTAATCTGACACCATCAGGACCACGGCACTGCTGGACTAGCAAATTTTTTGTGCTATTAAATGTCATTCAACTTTTTAGATGTTACACAGTCGAATGAAGCAAATTTTCCAGTAAACTTGTAAGCTTCAAGGGAGCACAGGCATCAAAGACACAAAGTAGTCAGGGAAGCATGGGAAGTAGCCCAGGTGATCCAGATGCCAAATGATCAGGATTTCTGAATAGTTGAATAGCGGATTGTCTGAGTTTTACTGTCAAGGAAGTAATGTACATGGTAGCCACACTGTAAGGTACAGTACAAATCAAAAAGTAATCAGGGCATGTAACAGAGTAGTACATTAATCATAGGTGACTTCAGTCTACAAGTAGATTGGGTTAATCCAGTTGGAAATGGTAGCCATGAGATTGCATTTGGGATAGTTTCCTAGAGTAATATGTTACGGAACCAACCAAAGAACAGACTACTTTGGATCTGATAATGTGTAACAAGATAGATTTAATAAATGATCCCAGGGCAAAAGATCCCCTGGGAACAAGTGATCGCAGCATGACAGAATTTAACATTCATTCTGAGAATGAAAAATCTGGGTCTGATATCTGTGTTAAACTTAAATAAGGGAATTAGGAAAGAATGGGGATAGTTGGCTAAGGTGGCCTGGTCAAATAGATAAGTAAACATGACAATAGACGAGCAGTGGTGAAGGTCAGAGATAGTTTGAGTCCCAGGAAAAATGTATCCTAGTGAGGAGGTAACATTCCTTGAGTGGATGAACCAGCTATTGGAACATTGAGGGCATAATGTTGAAAAAGAAAGCTTAAAAGGTGGCAAAAGTTGGTGGTAGGCCTTAAGATGAATTCAGAATCCAGCAAAGGAGATCTTTTTTAAAAAAAACAAGTAGGAGAGAATAAACTGAGGACTGAAAAGTGAGAAATATAAAAACTGACAAAAGGTTGAATGGGTTGGGTCTGCATTGTTTGGAGTTTAGAAGAATGTGAGCAGATCAAATTGAAACATAAAAGATTCTTAGAGGGCTTCATGGGATAAATGCTGGGAGGTTGTTTCCCTTCGTGGGAGAGTCTAGGCTCATGGCATCATTTTATAAATGAAGGGGCACCTTTTTAAAACTTGGATGAGGAAGAATTTCTTTCAAAGGGTTGAGAGTTTTGGGAACTCCATGTCTCAGAAAGCTGGAGGCAGAATTCTTGAATATGTTCAGAAACAAAATTAGATTTTTAGTTGGTGAGGGAATCGAGAGTTGTGGAGACAGGATGGGACAGTGGACTTCAGGAAAGTTGGATCAGCTGCAATCTCTTCGAACGGTGGAGCAGGCTTCTGGGCTGAAAGGCTTACTTTTGTTCCTTTTATTTTGAGGTCTTAAAACTAGTGTACTATAAGGCTGTTTTGAAGCAAAAAACAGGATATTGGTCAGCTTGGAGTACAAGGATTAGTGAAGCTTGTCAAAGGGAGTGCTGTACTGTTCTCTGGTTCTAAAACTTTGTGGGGATGTTTGAAGTACAGACGCTCATGGGAGTTGATAAGAGATGAGAGAGAAGGGCTCATGAGAGATGGTGTTGGTTTTCCAGTACTGTGGAAATGTTGGTACATTCAGGTCCAACAAGACAAGCAGGGGATAATTTTGAAATAATTTGGGAATCAATGGAGAAGGCAGGGTGACATAATATCAAGATACAGAAAATGACTTTGGAATAATATAAGCAAGATGTGAAGACTAAAAGCTGAAAGAAAATGCTCTATTGTCCATCAGAGGTGATGGTTTGGAGACTTGAGGTGCTTGTTGGAGGGGATGCAAACGTTATGTTAATTAAAATGAATAGATACTGGTTCCAAAAACTAATGTGAATAATGCCTAGGTCATGGTGAATATAAGTCACAGTGTGTTTAGAAAGGTATTTGATTGCAAGCCCCTTTTTATTAGCAGTAGATGGTGCTGTTGCTGAGAAAATAAGATCAAAATATTTTGAGCAATATTCAGTGTGTACTCAGAATTCCATAGTCAAATACAGTGAAGGATTTGTTTATTCACACTGTCTGAAAGTCCACCAACGGATAATCAAGTTGGAGTAAAAGAATATGCCTGCCATTCATTATAACATCTCTGTCCCCTCATTTTATGCATTCTTTTAAATGATCTAAGGCTGCTAAGCTGTGTCAATTGAGCTTGCTTTAGTTCTGCTTGATTACTTGGAAAAAACAGTTATTAATGTTGTATCAATAGAAAATCAAGTTATACTTTTCAATATTTTCATTTGCTCAAAAGACAAAATTCAATGGTACAAATATATGTTATTACATCTTAAGATCTAAGATTTCTTTATTAGTCACGTGTACATCGAAACACACTGTGAAATACATCATTTTGCATAGTGTTCTGGGGGCAGCCCGCAAGTGTCGCCGCGCTTCTGGCGCCAACGTAGCATGCCCACAGCTTCCTAACCCGTACGTCTTTGGAATGTGGGAGGAAACATGAGCACCCAGACAAAACCCATGTAGACACAGGGAGAACGTACAAACTCCTTACAGACAGTGGCCGGATTTGAACACAGATACATGAATGTTGATTAAAACAATTGGTGGTTTGGTCATATGTTGGTTATACATGAAATGTTCCAAAATTCCTCATCAAATTGACTAGAAGTGAATGATTGGATGCTTAATTCTTGTATATTTATTTTCATTTGTTTAAGATCTTAAATATTGTCTATTATATAAGATCATTGCAAAACAGTGCATGATATCCTTCCCAGTATCAGCCTCCCTTAGCTTTGCTTTACAATGCAGTGATTCTAGGTCATTTCTGCAAATGAAACAGTTAACATGTTTCCACCAGTCAGTGAAGCAGTAATAAGAGGATATGAAATTTTATGATAGTTGAGAAAAAGAATGAGGTTAGCAAAGGAAAACCTAGCCTAGCAGCAGAGGATAACTTAATATATAATGTGGTTCTGAGCTGAAACTTGAACCAATCTTGCAAGCCTTTCCCAATGACTATTACAGTTTAACTTGTTTTCTTTGGATAAAAAAGTAATCAATATCCTTAAAATACAAGGTGGCACTGATAATATGGTTATATGTGATTTGTATGAATTATACTGTTATTGCAGAACAAAAGTAAAGGAGCAATACAAAGAAGCAATTTCCCTCAGAACTGTTTCCAAATATTTTCCACTTAAGTTTTTAAGCTTTATGGAATATATTTTGCTTGGACTTGGTAACTTTGGCTGTTCCCATAGACATCTCTTGTATCCCCTATGGATTAGTCTGTACTTTCATATATAGGTACATGTATCAAATCCAAGAGGTTGAATAGAAAACCATTCTTGGTGTACTAGAATGGCATTTTTCACAAACTATGGTAGATACATGTATTCATTTGACCTTTTGAAATAAACATTGAAACTCCCATGCAACTTTGCTCAAAAAGGTAAGCAATTGTAAGGATGCTGTCCAAGATTCCTTCCTCGGCCAAAGCCACCAAAACAGACTACTTGGCCATTTGTGTCTCATTCTCTTTTATAACATCTTGATGTAATTGTCGCTAGACTCCAAAGAAATTTATTGTATGTGCAACTTTATGAGACATTTTATGAGAGGCATTGTAAGGAGTTTTTTGGTTCAAATGTCAGGATTATGGATTGGCTTTTTTTAAATGAACTCATTCCTAGACTCCATTTGTTTTTGTGACCAGAGTAGTGTCTGAATTTTGGCCTAGTAGAATGCACTTAATCTCGGTGTTTGAATTTAGTTTTTGCAAGAATTGTGAAAGACACTGTTAATTTTAAAGTAACACAAGCTTTCAATAACATTGTGGCAAGTTTTGTGATAGATATACGATTTGCTTCTTTCTCTATAGACACTGCTTGGCCTGCTGAGTATTTCTAGCATTTCCTGTGCCTATTAACCATTGTACTATTGTGATAAAACAATGGAACATTTTTACAATTCCTGTATTAAGTTATCAGCATGCCACTAGGCATCTCTAATAATGTGGTGGAGAATGTTTTGTGCTACATTTGTTCACACCAGATCTTACCAGGCGTGCTTGATATTGAAGCTAGGTCCTTAAAGTAGAAAATGTTGCATTTCCCAGAATTAGTCTTTCACTTGGCACAAAAATATGTTGGATGAATATTATGAGGAAGAACCACACATAGTGATATCCATTTCCTAAATTGAAACAGATGGTTACTTGTGCAGTAATTTGACAATAGAATAAGTTAGTAAATTTCATTATGCATATCTGATTTGGACTTTTAAAGCAATCTAATTATTTTAGAATGAAGGATAGGTAAAATAATAATGCTAATTTGTGTTTAGTTACAAAATAACTTTGAGGAAAATGGATAATGCTTTTACTAAGGTTGCTAACTAATGGGCATTCTAATAATGGAAACATTTGTTCAAAATTTTGTTAAATCTTTCCCTGTAATACAATGATTTCATTGTAGGTGCAGTTAGATAAATGAGGTGCTGTGTGCTACCAGGGTGTTCACATATTTCACCTCTTTACTGCTAGGGGAAATAGCATAATTGTTTTGAAACTCTCCATCTTATTGATATGGACTAGCTGTAACAGTTTTTAATGGTACCTAGAGTCCTGTAAAAGTTTGGTATCCAGACAGATTATGTAACTATAATAACGATGACAGAAATACAACACATACTTTGCTCCATTAGAAACCCAACACTGTAGCCTTTGGATTTTTGGAAAATACCTTTCTGGAAATGTCACTTTGTAAATTAATGTTTTAAAATGTATTTTTGGTGTTTTATTCATTTTGTGCAGTGTAGCAATTTATTTCCCCACGGTTTCCCAAACGTGCAGTCGTGGATACCAAAATTCAGTGCAGCTGGCAGAAGTACTAGCATACTCCAGACTGTTATATTAAAATAGGTTAGCACAAGGCCACCAGTGTTAGAATTCACGTACAGTTGAAAACAGGATCAAAAATATACTTGGTCTTAAGGATCTGTACTCAAGATACCAATGGTAGCAGCAGCAGTTAAAACAAACTGAATTTTCCTTATTTTCCTTTCTTTGCTTTGCTTTATTTAAATTTGTTTGACTAGTTCTAAATTTCCTTTGCTTTTTTTTTTGCTTTGCTTCACTTCATTTATTTTTGCCTCTCTTTAGATTTTCATGTTTGACCCTCTATCCACATGCCCGTTCCAAATTGAGACAAAGGATCTGTGTGATTTACAATTACTGTCTACAGATTCACAGAAAGACAATTGGAGCTTTAACCCAGAAAGAAAAGGGGCAGGATAACTTGTTGTATCTTTGAAACCTTATGAGGGGAAGTGGATTCATCTGGAAGCTACAGAAGAGAGACGACTATACAGACAATTTTAATGGTTAGACAGTTTCTTCACAAATGTGACATTAAAAAATGGTAGTCTCGCTCTGCAGGTCAGACAGCATATGTGGAAAAAGAAACAGAGTTAACATTTTAGGTCAAAAGAGAAACCAAGCCTAATGTCTTGTAGTTTTTCTGATTTTTTTTCCAGTTACTGCCACAGTGATGTTACTTGATGACAGCAATTCTCCATAATGACTTTAGCCAAACTGCTAGAAGTATGCAGTTTGTAGAATCTGATGCTTCCCAACTGGGAAAGTGGAAGATCTGAGAGAAAATAATCTTTCTGCAACTTGTGCATCATTTCATCTCCAGTTGAAGAACTCTTTAGACAAGTGACAGAATTCTCATGTGCTAAACCAATAAAATGGGAAACAAAAGAGATTCCTGCTTGCACTGTGCTGTTGAGTAAGATGGTAGCAAACTAGGGTTACCCACATAGTTGTGGAGGTTACTCTTATATAAGCTGATGATTGTGCTGGGGCAGCATGAAGTTGAGGAAGGAGGGGGGAAGGCAAGGATAAGTCTTCAGAGGCGAGGTTGTAGAGGTGAAAAGCGAGGAATACTGGGTTGAGTTATCCAATTGTGGATTGTGTAATATAATTATCTCAGTCTTTTGGGAAATCTTCCTTCCCCAATCTTGTCTATATATGATCAAAACTGAATCTTGATACTATTAGAAATGGGTAATAAATATAATGTTGCCATATTTTAAAAGAATGTATGTCATCTGTTAATGAACATGTAATCTAATAGTGACTGCTTATCCTCCTTGGGATGGGCAAGGATAAAGATTTAACAAATTCACAGCTAACAATGCTGTTAAATATTCCATGTGTTTATAAATGCCATTTTTGCGTTTTAGGTCTCACCATTGCCAAACGCATTGAAATATCTGACCTCCCCCAGCTGGTTGCTGCATTCCACAGTTTGGTCGGCCTGGCAGCAGTGCTCACCTGTGTTGCCGAGTATATGATTGAGTACCCACACCTTGATGCTCATCCTGCAGCTAATCTGATTAAGACAGTGGCTTATCTGGGCACATACATTGGTGGTGTGACATTTAGTGGTTCTCTGGTGGCTTATGGAAAGTTGCAAGGTAACTGATTTTTTTTCCCCTCTTAAGTGCTTAGACTAAACTACCCCATTGTGAGAGCTTTAGCTTCAACCTTTTTAGGATATTTTTGGATAAAGATTTTAATTTTCAGCAACTAAGTATTAAAGATAACTTTGATAGATATTTATTCATTAGTCACATGCACATCGAAACACACAGTGTAATGCATCTTCATGCGTTACTGAGAATGTGCTGGGGGCAGCCCGCAAGTGTCGACACTCTTCTGGCGCCGACATAACATGCCCACAACTCCTAACCCGTACGTCTTTAGAATGTGGGAGGAAACCAGAGCACCCGGAGGAAACCCACGCAGACACGGGGAGAACGTACAAGCTCTTTACAGACAGTGGTGGAATTGAACCCGGGTTGCTGGTGCTGTAATAGCATGCATTGCATAATATATATCCATATAGGAAAAATGTACCACAATGATTGAACCTAAAGCTTTTATAATGAGGTGGTTGAGTGTGAATTTTAAAAGTATACTGAGCAATGGGAGTTGGGACAACTCCAGATATAAAATAACTTTCCAGCCAGTTAGAGCTTGTGACAACTCCAGCTCCTTGATTGTCTGGTACTTGAACAATGCCCTGCAATTTGGAGAGAGAGCACACCTGTTTGAACTGAAATGTAACACGTGCACTCACAAGGTCACCAAAGTGCTTGGAAGTACAGAAATACTTGTTTAAAGGATTGCAGTTTTCCATTGATGGAAAGTGGCCAGCTTTCACAAACGGCCTAGGAGATGAATCATGCTACTTAATCATAGCAATTTTTAGGAGGAAATTGAAGAAAAAGATCCAATAATGCTTTTTTGGCTAGCTATGGAGATGAGAATTTAATACAATTATTGAAGATAAATAGCTGTAGCAATAGCAAAATAGACATTTACCCTTTAAGCTGGTTCTCTATTATTAATTTGAGAGTCAAGCAAAGTCACATAGATCTATTCATTCAGATGTGATTTGTGATTAAAAATTATCCCACTATCTTTTCAATTGAGATATACCTGGTTGAAGAAGTTGCTGAATCCCTGCTTCCTTGGTGAAATAAAGTGGAGAGGCTCGCTCTCAGACCGGTCCTAGAGGGATGCAGCACGGAAAAAGGCCTTTCGGCCCATTGTGTCTGCACTAACCATCAATCATCCATTTTACACTAATCCTACCCTCTTACCCTACATTTAATGCCTTTTTTTTAATTCTCCGCACATTCACTATAACTTCTCTCTTCTCCCCCCCCCCACCACTTCCTCCATCCCTCCCCCCGCTGCCGATCCTACCATTCACCCACACACTAGGGGCAATTTGCCTACAAACCTGCATGTCTTTGACCTGAATGTAGGAGGAAACAGAGCACACAGAGGAACGCAATCACAGGGAGTGTTCAAACTCCATGCACGCAGCACCCAAGGTCAAGGTCAGGATTGAATCTGGGTCTCTGGCACTGTGAGGCAGCAGCTGTACTAGCTGCAGCACCGTGCCACCCATAGCAGTGTTGCTCTGTGTGTCCCAGGTTCATAGCTATGTGCAAGAAAGTAGGTGAACACTAAGATAACACTGAAAACATTTTATGCTAAAATTATTAAATAACTACTTCAGTTTTTGCATTCTCCAAGAAGCTTGCTTTATTGATTACTAAAGGTTCAGAGTTGCGATCCCCTTTTTAGCTGGCTTGGGAGTACAGTTTCAACATTTACGTGCATTGCCGATACAACAGGAGTGCATTTAAACTTGTGCATGTGATCTGTAAGCTGAAGATTATTTATTGCCTGTGATGTTGTGAGCCATGCAAAGCTTTTTATTTTCAAAATTGACCTGACATTTTTTTTTAAACTCATAGTCATTCACATGGAAACAAGCCCTTTGGCCCAATTCATCCACACTGACTGTGTTGCCCAGTGAGCTAGTCCCATCTGCCCAAGTTTGGCCCATAGCCCTCTAAACCTCTCCTATCTATGTACTTATCTAAATGGCTTTTAAATGTTGCTCATCTGCCCACCTGAACCACTATTTATGGCAGCTGATTTCAAATACACACCATCCTTTGTGTGAAGCACCTGCCCCTGATATACCTTTTAAATCTGTTGCCTCTGATCTTAAACCTATGCCCTCTTGTTTCTAGCACCTCCTCCCTGGGAAACAGACTAAGTGCTTTCACCCTGTCTATGCCCCTCATGATCTAGTATACCTCTATCAGATCACCCCTCAGTCTCCTTCTTTCCAGGGAATAAATTCTTAGTCTATGCAACCTCTCCTTCTGGCTCAGGCTCCTAGTTCCAGGCAACATCCTGGTAAACTTTTTCTGCATTCTTTCACCAAAACTGTACACAATACTCCACATCTTAAATAACTACAATGTAACTTTCAATATACTGCAATATAACTTTCCAACTGCTATACTCTTGCCCTGATTAACGAAGGCCAGCATGCCAAACGCCACCTTCACCACCCTATCTACCTGTGACGCTGCTTTCAGTGAACTATGCACTTTCACTCATAGGTCTCTCTGTTCCATGACACTACCATTCACTGTATAAACTGGAATAGTTCCAAAATATTTTGAAACTGGTTAAGTATAGTCCAACTTAGGATTGTAGTTTCTTCATCCAATTTACCAGTGATTAGCTAAGCTTGACTTCTTGCTTGTAGGTTTACTGAACTCTGCTCCACTTATGTTACCTGGCCGGCATTACCTGAATGCTGGATTACTTGCAGCCTCAGTGGGTGGAATAGTGCCATTTATGCTGGATCCCAGTTATACCACAGGCATGACTTGCCTACTAGGTGTCTCTACACTGTCAACAATCATGGTAAGAAGGTCACAATGCTATCTGTTTGTTTAACAAACTGATATTGATGAAATATTTCTTCTCAAACAATATTGCCAAAGCTGATTTTAGAGCAATAATCAAGAAGCAAGCAAAATATTGAACTCCAAATCCATAGAGCATAAGTCAGATGAAATTAGCATAGTATTAATATTAGTTGAAGTGTACCATGTGCTGTTGGTAGCCAAGCTTTGGTAAAAAGAGTAATATGTTTACAATAAGTCAAATTTGAACTGCAGTTAGAATGGTGAAGAAAGGCTGGTCAGTCAAAATAATTCAGCCTTGAAGATGAGGCATATCTCTAATTTACTATTTAAGCCATCTGTGAATTAGAACAAGAAGCATAATGGGTAAAGGGCAATTTTAGAATGGGTGTAAGAAACTTTTTTTAAGGAACAATTTTAAAATGCAGAATAGATCTACACAGGGTAATGGAGGCAAAAGCCTTTAATTGTGGTCGTTATTTGTTCTTGCCAAAATGAAGGTAGAGATAAATATTGCACTATTATAATACTATTGTATCCCATTTTGTGTCTAGGGTGTGACTCTAACAGCAGCCATTGGTGGAGCTGACATGCCTGTTGTGATCACTGTGTTAAACAGTTATTCTGGTTGGGCCTTGTGTGCAGAAGGTTTTCTCTTGGACAACAATTTAATGACAATTGTTGGTGCCCTAATTGGATCTTCTGGTGCTATACTGTCCTACATCATGTGTGTGGTAAGATTTTATAACTCGGCTTGTTTTTTGTTTAGTGTTTTGGATTTTAGCCATTGTGGATATAACTCCTGAGGGCATTGACAAAGTTCTTCAAGTAGGTTTATTAAGATTTTTTTTCGTCTCAGCAATTTCTAACAACAGCTACCTTCATGTAGACTGTTTGCTTGTGCAGCTACAATTTGACAGCTTTTCTTCTGGATGTGTCGTAAATGCATATTTAGTGAAAGGTTTCCAAGTTGAAAGCTTAAACTGATGTAAGACAAAGGTGCCTACTGAAGTACAGGAACATCTAAATATGTACATAAAGTCCTGCCACTAGATTGAATTTCAACAGATTATTTTGAACAAGGAATATGGAAGCACTTGGAATGTTCTGAAAAGTCATTGCACTATGCAATGGAAAAATGGGTTTACATTTTTAACCTTGAGCATCAGTGAATAAAAGGATGCTTAGAATGTGATGGTGTCTTTACATCATACAGATCACTATTTTGAAGACGTCACACAAGCTAATGTGGGTCCCTTACAGACTGAAATGGGAAAAATGATATTTTGGGAATAAGGAACTGGCATAGAAATTAAACAAATATTGTTGCATCTTTGCCTGTGAAAGAAAATAAAAGCCTTACTGGTAATAGTGGAGAACAACAGGCCTGGAGTGAATGAGGAGTTGAAAGAAATTTGCATTAATTTTAAAAAGCATTGGCAAAGTTAATTGGACTGAAATCCAAAATATTTTCAGGATCTGATGACTTGTATCCCACGGTATTGAAAGAGGTCACACTGGAGGTGATTCTTGTTTGTCATCTTCCAAAGTTCGATAGATTCCAGAACAGATCCCATATATTGAAAGGTAGCATATTTTACTCCACTATTGAAGAAAGGAGAGAAAGGAATAGGGGAACCACAGACCATTTAGCCTGGTTTCAGGGAAAAACACTGAACTTTATTGAATTGGTAACAGGACACTTAGAAAATAATAATTGGATTGGGTAAAATCAACATGGATTAATGAAAGGAAAATCACATTTAACAAACCTGTTAGCTTTATGACATTGCAACTAGCAAAATAAACGAGACCAAAGCAATAGATGTGATGTATTTTGACTTTCATTAGGCATTCAGTAATATGCCACATGAGGTTATTTATTTTTTAAAAAAAATGAAGTGCTAAAGGGTTTGACAGAGTAGATCAAGATTGATGTTTTCTGTGAGTGGGTGCCTGAAATCGATGGTCACACTCTCAAAACAAGAGATGGACCATTCATGACTGAGATGGGAAAAGATTTCTTCACCCAGAGAATCGTGAATCTTTAGTTTTCTTTTCCCAAGAGGGCTGTGGAAGCTCATTTGCTGAAGATATTTAAGACTGAGATTTTTGGACAATAAGGGAATCAAAGTGTATGGGGGTAAGGAAAGTGTCATTGAGGCAAAAGATCAGCATGATCTTGTTGAATGGCAAAGCCAGCATGAGTGGTGAAATGGTCTTCTTCTCTTTCTAATGTTCTCAACAATACTTCTCGTGAAAGGTGTATGAGTTATGAAAGCCTAGTGAATGTCATCCCTGAAATATTTTTAATGCATAGATCTTTTTTGGCTTTGTAGCATTGACTGGTTAATTCCAAACCACAGCTGAATTGAAAGTGTTAGAGGAGTATACTAGTAACATATATTTGTATGTAACCAGTAATGTGAAACTCTCATGTTTTCTTTATACCCACATGTCTTGGTGCTTTACTTCTCAGGCTATGAATCGTTCATTACCCAATGTTATCTTGGGTGGATATGGAACATCATCCACTGGCACAGGAAAACCCATGGAAATTGTAGGAACTCACACTGAAGTTAATGTGGATCAAGCCATTGAAATGATCAAAGAGGCCAACTCAATCATCATTACCCCAGGTAAGAGTTTCTGAAACCCCTGCTATTAGTTTTTAGACTACTGAAACTTGAAACAGATATTAATTTCTTGTTCATTTAAATGTAACCACATCTGGCAATAATGATGTATAACATAAACATTTATCAGGACTAGAAATATATTTGCTTAATCAGTTTTTGAATTTATCCAAATGGTATATTTATTTTTTTTTTCTTTTAATGCTATTTCAAGCCAAATGGTGGTAATGTAGAAATGGCATTTCTCTAGTTGGAGGTAAAATTTCATTGATAATATCTGGTAATTATGGGGGGAAAATAAATTAATACAATCAACATAGAGAGTTATTAATTTTTTTATATCTGCACTATTACATACCATAACAATTCCCTTGACTCAGTGGAGAAACAATGTGCAAAACATTTTTTGATCAGATGTCAAAATTTTGAAGGGTTAGAGAAAATGAGGAAATCTGTTTTCACTGGCAGAAAGCTTGGTAGCCAGGGAACACAAATTGAAGATAATTAGCAGAAGAATTTTAACATTTGTATGTAGACCGCTCTACACCCTTTTACTTAAATTATCTTTGTAAAAAGCATTGAGGGCTAATTTGTTACAACAGGAAAATTAACAGCATCCACCGTTTGGTAACCTTGCTCTTAACTTTAATTGCAGTGATATTTTACATGACAAGTTGCTGAAGATGTGAACCAATAATGTCACAGCAAGGATCTCAAATTCAAGTGAACAATTAAGTAATCAGATTTGCAGATTGTCAGGAGGTGACATTGTCAAGTAAGAGAGTGTAGGTTAGCACAAGTGATCTTGGTGCCAAATTAAAGATCAAAAAAGAATTTGAGAGTACAGTTTTTCAAAAAAAAAGGATAGAGGGGAAAAAGAGTGCCAGAGTGTTTGTTTGGCAGTTTTCACATTTTTAAAAGTCAACGTACACTGATATAAGGCTAGTCTTTCATTGGTAAGTGTTGTTGGTGACTCCTGTGAAGTACAGGTACTTAATGCTACTAAATACATGTTAATAAGGCAGCACCAACTTACACTTCTTGAGGGTCCAATAAAGGTGGAATATACACCATGAATGGTAGGACCCTACGGAGTATAAGAGGACAGAGGGACCTTGGTGTACAAGTCCATAGATCCTTAAACGTGGCAGCAGAGGTAGAACAGATGGTGAAGAAGGCAGGTGGGATGCTGGCCTTTACTAGCTGGGACCCAGAAAATAAGAGCATGAAGGTCATGGTGCAACATTATTAAAATTTTCGTTAGGCGACAAATGGAGTATTGTGTGCAGTTCTGGTCATCACATAATAGGAAGTATGTTTACTGCACTGGAGAGGGTGCAGAGTATTGTGTCTTGTCTGTTCTCTGCGTCATCTGTTCCACTCTTTTTCTTACCGGTGCAAATGCCCTCCCCAGTTGTCTCCATCCCTGATTTCTTGGAATCTCTCTCTTTCATTCTTATGTTTTGAAACTTCAAGTGCCAGGAAAGAAGATATTTTCCACAGATCTCTTCAGCCTGCTGCAGAAATCTCACCTTTTACAGGAACGACATCTCAAGGACCTTCTCACTCTCACCTAGCTTGTTTTACTTTTAAGTTACTATGCATTCAGTATAAATTGGTCTATACAGCACCTCCTTTTGGCTTCTGTCAGCCACTGAAGTCTCACTCTCAAAAGATTGCTCACCCTACCACAGCTAACTTCTATATTTGAAGGACAAGTGGCGTGGTACAAGTGTCAGTGTCCCTCGATGTCAGTTTATTCAAGAGTTACTTATTGAATCTAAAATGCATCAGTTAGGTGAACTGTTCCTGGAGCTGTGAGCATTTTTGATTTATAATTGAAAGAGATATCATTAGCATCCTACAGTGCCCTGGTAGTATTAAATTAATGTCAAATTAGAATAAATATCGACTGTAGTTAACACTGGAATTTATCATTAAAAAAAAAAATTGAGTTTTCTATTTGTGGATTTTACTCTCTGCTTTTTTTTTAAGCGGGGTAGATGTGATGATAAGCAGTGGGGAGGGAAGGTTACTGCTAATGATCAGGACTGTCGAGTTGTGGTTGCAGTCAGATCTGCCATTATCATATATTATCATTCTTATATTGGAGCGAGTTGAGGGTTGAATGGCCTTTTGCTGCTCCGAATTCACATGTTTGTATGCCACCTACCTTGCAGACAGCAGCCATCACTGCAAATGATTAAATCCAGTATAAAGTTTCATGTTTGCTTATGTTCCTGAGTGGTCTTGACAGGGTGAATGTGAAGAGGAAGTCTTCGCTTGGTAGCATCAAGAACTTGGGGATCACTGTTTTAAAAATAAGGGATCACCCATTTATAACAGAAATGCAAACTTTTCTTCTGAATGTTGAGTCTGTAGAACTCTCTTCCTCATTGGCAGTGGAAGCAATGCCTTCATCTGTTTCTCCTTAACATATTCAAATACTTGATCAGTAAGGGGGTGAAAAGTTACCAAGGGTAGGTGGGGAATGTAGGGGTGAGGTTGCAATCAGATCAGCTGTACCTTGTCAAATGATGGAGCGTGCTTCAGGGGCCAAATGATTCATATGTTCATATATACACTTCCTGGAAAAAAAATCTTCAACTTCAGGGGGTAAAACTCAGACAAACATTGATGTCAGTAATGAAATTTATGCTGCTATGTTGTAAAGCGTCAGAAGTGTTCAAAACAAAGAAGTAAAATAGTTTAATTTGGAAGCAAACCTATCTGTGCTCTATAATGTAGGTTGGGGCTTATGTGCTGCCAAAGCTCAGTATCCAATTGCTGACATGGTGAAGATGCTTATTGAACATGGGAAGAAAGTCAGGTAAGAACTCTTCTCCAAATGGAATTGTGCTTTTAATTGTAGATGGAAAATAATTTACTTAATTCCCTTGATTGGTTGCCATAATTTGTCAGGTGATCTCTGGAAACACAGATATCCATTAACAAATGATCTGCTGGAAGAACTCAGTGGGTCAACCAGCATCTGTGGGAGGAAAGGGATTGTTGACATTTCGGGTCGAAACCCTGCAGGGTTTTGACCTGAAACTCTGACAATTCCTTTCCTCCAACGGATGCTGCTTGACCCGTTGAGTTCTTGAATTCTTCCAGAGCATTGTTTGTTGCTCCAGATTCCAGCATCTGCAATCTGTTATGCCTCCAGGTGTTCATTGACTTTCTGTGAAAGCTGTAACAGCTGATTCAGAGAATCCATTGTTAAGAAAAAATAGCATATCCATATTTGTCAAATCTGGAAGGCACAGTCATACAGATCTATGTTAAACAGTCAACAAGTACATTAGATAGGATGAAGGAGGCACAATTAAACATTTAGTATCCAACATCCAGTAGAAAGGCAAGTTTGAGAAGCAGATCTGGTGAAGTCAAGTAGTTTTAGAAGTTCTACAGTGTATAGTTTGAATCATGGATAACAATACACTGAGTAATATACAGAGTAATACACTCTGAGAGGCTATCTTTGCCTTGGTATAAGAGATTATGCCCAACTATTTCCTGAAATAGCCCAGTGAGCTGTTCAGTTGTACTTGAGCCCAGCTCAACCTGCAAGATCCTTCCTTGACCAAGGTTCATTTTGATCTGTGGGGGAAAAAAATAAAAGCTTTGTTACAGTTAGAGTTATTATTTCAAGGTAGCCTCAGTAATTAATTGAATTACAATTTTGCAGATTTGGAATACATCCCGTTGCCGGTCGAATGCCTGGTCAACTCAATGTACTTCTGGCTGAGGCTGGTGTACCTTATGATATTGTTTTAGAAATGGATGAGATCAACGAAGATTTCCCAGGTGAGGCAAAGACATTCTAAGTTCAGAAGCATCACCAACCTAGCTCTATAATTACCCTGTGCCTACCCAGAGAAAACATAACCTTCTGAGTAACTGTGAATTGTTTTGTAGACACGATGACAAAGATGTGCTTTACTAAAATATGAGAGAATGTTTGGTGTTTCTTTATCCAAGTTGCATATTGTAGGTTTCTTCAGAAAGCAGTGTGGTTCTGTTAGAATCCTTGTCTGTTTATAATTAGCATGATTGTTGCTCAACCTGTGTCAAAGCTCACATGGTCACTTCACAGTACATAAACTAAATTGATATAACTTTCCTTTCAATGTATCTGCATTTTTTAAAACAAAATGATGCAACATATCCTCTGCTTTTAGAATAAATGCAGTTGTTTAGTTTGATGGCTTATTCGGTAACATGTTACCAAAGAATTAGACGTCAGTTAACAAATATGCTATTTTAAGCTGTTCAGTAAGTAGGGTAATATATTGACAGCAATGCAAGATGTAACACTAAAACAAAAGTTTCATTTCAGATTGATTCATGCACAGTAACAAGTGACATTTTCTTGGAAGTAAGTGTAAGCAATGGGCATTGAAGGATGCTGTTCCTTCATGTAGTGAGAGGTTTAAGTATAAACATTTGTTCGTTATTTATTACAAGGTTTTTGTTTGCCTCTGATTTTTGTTTTTGAATGCAGAAAAAAATGATCAAATAAGATCGTAGCATAAACTAGAAGTACTAACATCCTATCCTCTAGATTTGCACATAGTTTCCAGCATCATCTAAGGATTTCTAGAAAGGTACTGAATGGATGTGAATTGCTTCCTTGCAGGAAGACAAAGGACAGGGAAATCAGAAAGCAGTTGACGCATTGTTCCCAAGCAATTGGTCATTTCTTTGGCAGACACCCAGGAGCTGGCTGCCTTCCAGTCATTTCAGTTGGAAAATGGTACTACTTGTGTGGCAGGAAATCTGCCACATAGGATCTGTGGAAAGAAACTTATTGAATGTGGTGTGGATGTGGCTAACATCGTCTGAGAGACAGAATTTGTATGCATTTGGAAAGACTAGGACTGATTAGGGATAGTCAGCATGGCTTCGTGCATGGGAAATCGTGTCTTATGAACCTAATTGAGGTTTTTCAAGAGACGACCAAGAGGATTGATGAGGTCAGGGCGATAAATGTTGTCTACTTGGACTTTAGAAGGGGGTTTGTCAAGGTCCCACTGAGTAGACTGGTCCAGAAGATGTGATCGCAAGGGATGCAGGGTGAGTTAGCCAGTCAGGCCCAAAATTGGCTTGATGGAAGGACTCAGAGTGGTAGTTAGTGGAGGGTTGTCTTCCAGCTTAAAGGCATGTGATCAGTGGTGTGCTGCAGGGATCAGTGCTGGATCCCCTGCTGTTTGTCATGTATATCAATGGTTTGGATGAGAATGTAGGTGGCATGATTGTTAAGTTTGCGGATGACACGAAAATTGGTGGGGTGGTGGACAGGGAAGAAGGTTGTCTAAGGTTACAACAGGATCTCGATCAGCTGGGAAAGTGGGCAGAGGAATAGCAGATGAAATTTAACTTGGACAAGTGTAAAGTGATACATTCTGGGAAGTTAAACCAGGGCAGGATGTACGCAGTAAATGACAGGGTCCTGGTGAGTGTTGTAGCACGGAGTAACCTAGGGGCACAAGTACATAGTTCCCTGAAAGTGGCGACTCGGGTAAACAAGGTGGTGAAAAAAACATATATGGCACGCTTGCCTTCACTGGACGGGGCTCTGAGTACAAGAGTTGAGACGTCATGTTACAGTTGTATGGGACCTTGGTGAGACTGCACTTGGAATATCATGTGCATTTCTGGTCACCGTACTATAAGAAGGATGTGATTAAGCCAGAGACGGTGTCGAAAAGATTCACAAAGATGTTGCCAGGACTGGGGGGGGCTTGAGTTATGAGGAAAGTCTGGAAAAGCTAGTACTGTTTTCCCCGGAGCAAAGGAAGCTGAGGGGTGAACATATAGAGGTTTATAAAATCGTGAGGAACATTGATAAGGTTAATGGTCACAGTCCAGGGTAGGGGAGTTTAAAACTAGAAAGCATAGGTTAAGGTGAGGGGGAAAGATTTAAAAGGGACCTGAGAAGTAATTTTTTCACACAGAGGGTATATGGAACAAGCTGCCAGAAGAAGTAGTAGAGGCAGGTAATTGCAACATTTAAAAGAAATTTGGGCAGGTACATGGATAAGAAAGGTTAGAGGGATATGGGCCAAACACAGGCAAATGGGACTAGCTCAGGAAGCTACCTTGGTCATTATGGATGAGTTGGGCTGAAGGGCCTGTTTACATGCTGTATAACTCTGCGGCTCTGAGTTTTGAAATGGGTAAAGTTCACGCAGCATGTACAGGGGAGTACTTCCCTGTAGAGTACTGAAATATGGTAAAATTCCAATAATCCATTATCTGACTGTTTTGGAATTCTTGATGGATCAGTATTTGGCTCACTAGCTAATATTTATCAGTTCCCACCCCCCCCCCCCCACCCCCCAACCCTCTGTTCTTGCATTCCCTTTCAACTTGCTTGGTTCACTAGATGACTTATTATTGCATGGTATAACATCTTTAAAATAAAAAGTGAATTAAAACCTTGTTGAGGTATTAATAAAAATAACATCCAACAATCAGGAAAATCCATTAATTTGGCCCCACCAGAGTCCAAGTGTGCCATATTAGGAACTTTTACTGTTGTAATTGAAAATGAAGAGGCAAGAAACAGTACGTTAAAATAGCTGAGACTGAAAATAACCAAGTCAAGTATTTGAGCAGCAGATGGATTTGGAGCAATGGCCATGGTTGTGAACTGGGGTGTGTACTCTGAGAAGAGGTGTGCAACAAGAGAATCTCCCCTGCACCCGACCCTGCTTTCCCCAATAATTGTTGACACGTATCTTTGTGTCTGTTTAATACTCCTGCAAAAATAGTTAAATTCTTGCATAGTTTTACAGGTATAGAGGTGAGGTGTGATTGGAGGCGAGGGTAAAGTAGGATGGTAAAGCAGTAAATGGTCTGGGTCAGCTTGGGCAGTGGCCAGTGAGTGTAATGGAAGTAGTGGGTTATCATGTCTGGTGTGCAGAGTTTGTGACAGTAACTGAAGGTGATGTTTTTAGCCTTCAGTGTTGAGTTGGAAGAAATCTCTGCTTGTGAAACACAGGATTTTAAACATGGTAATTGTCTTGATGCACTCCAGTTCTTACAATGATTGTGCTTCAGCAATAATATTTGGAATTTCCAGAATATTTATCCAGACACAGTGAAGGGTCAACAATATATATTCAAGTAGTATGGGGTGTGTATTGGAGGGGTATATGTGAAGGTGATGTTTTTTTTGCACCTGTTGTTGTGGCAAGTGAGGGAGATGGAGTTTAAATAACATTAGTGAACTGCTATTTAAATGAATACATGGTCCTGGATGCTGTTGAGCTTCCTGAGCACTGTCATAACTATGATCATCTTGGACTGAGTTAAATATTCTAGAAGTGATACTGATAGACAATGGGGAAACTTGGGTCCTTCAAATGTTGTCAGCCAAGCTCCGTAGGCAAGTATGAGCTGCTGTGTTATCTTGGGAGTTGTGAAGGAGATAAGTAATTTCAGATAGCCCGACTCCTCAATTTATGACTGTGTGTAGGTTGTTAGTAAAGGAATTGATTTTTATCTTTCAATGAGAATGAGCAGTTTCCACAGTGATCTCCTTGGGCTATGATGTGTGTTCTCTGATAACCACAGCCATCTTTCCTTGCATCAAGTCTTAATCCAGTTACTGGAGGGTTTACTAATTAACTGCTTTTGACTTCAATTTTTCTAAGGCTCCTTGGTGCTGTACTTGATTAAATGCTGCCTTGATGTCTTTCATCTGTCCCAGAATAAGGTTTTCTACGTGGAATGGTAACTGGAGTTAATCAGCTTGATTCCTCAGGCATGAATTAATGGCACAATCTTCCTAAAGGTTAAATTCATATTTTGAGATTTAAGATGGCTAAGTGTAAATGATGTGGATTCAATATGATTGATATAAGGTCCACATGGTCTCTTCTGTGGTATTTATTATAACAGAAACTCATTTTACTTGATCTTTGTAAGTGTTCTGGGTGTTCTCTTGTGGAACAAATAGGCTTGGGTTTCCAAAATAATAAATTGTAGATATCTTATTTAAAAACTGTCTTCTGTAGCAAAGCAATGATGTCAAATCTTTTTCTTTTTTCCCAGAAACTGATTTAGTTTTGGTTATTGGTGCCAATGACACAGTGAATTCAGCGTCACAAGAAGATCCTAATTCTATTATTGCTGGCATGCCAGTTTTGGAGGTCTGGAAATCTAAACAGGTGAGCTGAAATGTAAACGTGTCTTTCAGAGTAGAATGATGTTTCAAGCAGTACTGAGTAGTTCTCTTTCATCTTAAGTACTTTGAGCTATCTGATTTATTATCACTCATCCAGTTTGGTTAGGAGTAATAAATTGGAATGACTTATGTTAATATATATTAAAAAAATGTAGGATGTTTGGACTCTTGTGCCAATCATAACTTGGATCCAAGCACAATATTTCTTGCAAAAAATGCTGTTCATTGCCAATAAAGTATACACATATTTTAGGAAATCTAAGATTACTACTTGGGAATGTTATTAAAATCTGTGTTTTCAATATTGTAATGGACTGGGGAGTAAACAAAGAAGGCAGATCCTGAATTGGATCATCTTGAAGAGAATGATTTCTTCAGGATATAGACCAAGTTAGTGTTCTTAATCACTGTCCTTTAAGACATAAAACTGAGAATTAATACTTCCAAATCAGGGCTGCGATTTGGGGTTTTAAAGCAAATCTTGTGATCCATGTTTTCAAGAAGAAACCCAGACTGCTTGACTGAATGTATTCTTGTTTATTGGCTACACTTCATAGTTACTTCAGTAAAAGTGAAAAGAATGATTGGGACTTGTTCAGGAATCTGTCTTGATGTGTTCTCATAGGAAAGTACATGCAAGTACAGGGTCACTGGCCTGGATTTTACAGTGAAGAACAAAATAAAATCCAGGCTAGTGACCTTGTACTCGTATGTACTTTCCCAGTTCTAACGCTGAAGAATGCTGGCCAAAAATGCTTGCAATCTTTGGTGTGGATTTTAGCTTTTCTGATGGTACTTGCTATGAGGCATCACTGTTAGAGTGATCTCAGCAAGCTGGCTGATCAAGCACTCACACTGAAGAACACTTTGGGACAGCAAAGCAGGAAGGAAAAATGTTTTTGCTTGTATTTTAAAAGGTACATACTGACGTACATTTTGTAATGTAGAAGGTAAAAAATACCTTGAGCAAATAAAACTTTTAAGACTTCCCAGGTCTTTATATTTAGAAACATTCATTTCAGGGTATTACAATTTGCACATAAGAATTAGTCTTTTTGGGCCAAGAATTTGCTAATTCTGGCTTAGTACATCCTCACAATAAAGCATAACATTTTTAATGTACTTTTTGGCAAGTATAGCCTCTGAATAGTTTTCATCAGTTTGCTCATTTCCAGAGACTGTATTGGAGAAGGCTGCCTGTAGGAATAATAAACAGTAATGTCTGAATTTTTATTCTGTATCTGGGCATCATAATTGAGTCTTGTATTTATTGCCTATCCCTAATTGTACTTGAGAAGATAGTGCAAGACTCTGCCTTGAACTGCTGCAGTTTGTGCTGAAGGGATTCTGATATTTATATTCAGCAGTCCTACAGGAAAGGCAATTTATTTCTAAGCCAGAAAATTATGCACCTTGGAGGGGTACCTGCATGACGTGCCTCTCCAATATGTCTCCTGCCATTATCATTGTTAGCAATGGTTACAGGTTGAGAGATACTGTTAGAGTATCCGAGCCAACCAACTGAATTTTCTCATTTTATTGGGCAGATACGGTTTCCAGAAACTGCTGTCAGTTTCCTCTTGTGGTTATGACGAAGAAAGATTTTTATTTCAATGTCATTAAAGCTGCAAAGTCTGAGCTACTATTACATTCTGAAATTTGTTTTTTTTCTCATTGGAGTTCAGGTGCCCATAATTCTCAGGAGTTTAGACACTTCAACTGAGCTTCATTCACAAACTCTCGTGCCCAAGCTATCCCAGTGGAAAAGTAAAACTCAGAGCTCCAAATACAACCACATAAAAGTCCACTTGAACAAGATGCATCAGTAGATGTTGGAAAGATGGCTTCCTTCCAACGTTCACTTCCCAACCCTTGACAGACAGACTAAAAATTAGAATTGGGGTCATAAATAGTTATCAATATTATTTTTAAGCAAAGAAAAACAATGATCCTTACACTCAAGTGTAAATTCCCAGTTGGACATTTTGCTGGGAGGCAGGTGACATTTGCTTCCCAAACCATTGTTTTTATTATTGCAGAACGTAACTACTCAAAGCTTAATTGTATGACAGATCTGAAACTGTACATTTTTTTTTCATCTGGAAAGACTTTTTAATCCCTCTGCCAACTGAGGGATCACAGAGTTGTGCTGAAGGAGTCAAAAAGTAAAGGAGATCATGTTTTCTCATGTATAATGGCTTTGTATGCTTTGGCAAAAAAAAGATCCCAACAACTCTGACAAAATTAATTTGAAAATACAACAGAAAGAATCCCAGACTCTCGCCCCTCCCCTGTTTTCAAGAACATTAGGGCTGATGAGTCTTATTGAGCATATTTTCACAGCCTTTTTCTTTGTAATTCTAATCTCCTGAACCTTTTGAAATGGTTAATATGTGGTTAATTAATATTATAATTCTTGAGCTTTGTTGTCGTCCTTCTCCTGCCATGTTATTGTTCGAAATACAAAAGGAATCATATTTTTAAATTTGAAGAAACAAGGTAGTTTCTGTTGCATTATGAAATAAGAGGGGATTCAGCCTGTGGTATCCCTGCTCGTTGAAATCGAGCCACCTAACCTCATCCCACTTTCCAGCACAATGTAGCTGGTGGATTACAGCTCTAAGTATATGTTGAAGGCGTGTTTAAATGTGATGAGATTTTCTACCCCTGTCGTTCTGAGTGCATGTTCTTTTTCCACATTCCTACTTTAATTCTTCTACTAATTATCAAGATAATGAATTGAATTTTACATAAATTGAAAGCATTTAATGTTTTTATCCAAGCATAACACCTTTTGACAAAAGATAAATATTATAACAGTCGGGGTAGATTCTTGGAAATTGTGTGTACATTTTCCTCTTATTATTCTTGACAAAATATCCAGTGGGATGTGGTCATAATCAGGCATTTAAGAGACGTCAGTACTGGAAAATGTAATTTTTTTGTTGTACTTCTGGCATCCAGCATCAGTGCTAAGTACTCTTGAGGTGGATGTAGCATAAAAAATGCAAACACTCCTCCAGTGTACTCCAGAGATACATTAACCCAAATCTCCAGAGCATTACCCGTGGCATCAGTGGTGGATTTTGTGTTTCTGACATCAACCATCTCTTACGACAAAGTTGCTAATGTATCACCAGATAGAATCACGTTACTGCATTTCTCATTTGGCATCATTTTGCTCCATCCTCAGCAGTTTTTGGCACATATCTTTTGGAAATTATTTTTTATGAAGCTAAGTTAATTATTCTCTTCTTGAGATCAAAGCTTTTCCCACTTCCCCAAAGGTATTTGTGGGAAATTTAGAGAATTTGCACTATTTCAGAGGGGAGTGTAATTTGAGAATGAGAAAGCTTGGGGTAGAATTTCACCTTTGGTCAAGCATAATGTGTAAAGGGTATTGGTCAGTGACTGTATTCCTTTCATGTGATTCTGTTCCAATACTGCAGGTGAATCAGATGTCATTAGCAGTGTAAAGCAGGTGACAAATACTCTAGCAGTTGTTTAATACAAACAGCCAAATGCAAATTCCTATTCCATTGTCTCCTGCAGTGTTCCATATGTTGTAATAGCTATTCCATTGGGGATATAGCTGAAGGGTCATGAAATATTCCAGAGTTTGGCTTGCCTAAACTGGAACAATGTTTGCTTTCTGCATTATTTACCAGCTAGTCTGAAAATATTCTTGCAGTAATTGCTCGAGTCCTGAGTTACAATTTGAATAAGATACAGCAATTTAAGATCATTCAGACAGATTGGTCCCTCTGTGCCGTTATAATTCTGTGATTAAGTGCCCAGCAAGGCCATCTGTCCTTGCCCCAACAAAATCCCTGAGCCAAATAGAAAAATGTGCTTTGCTACACCTGTCCACTTAACAAACAGACTGACTTGCAGCGATCATGATCTGTCTTAGTGGTCTGTCGGGGGAGTTAGTGGACACTCTGAACACACAGCTAGAAAGGAATAGGTAAGAGCTGATTTGAGATAATGGGAGAATAAGGTAAGTAGTTGATTCCCAAAGCTGTATTAACATTCAATAAGTCAAGTTGACCCAATAACTAATTTATTTCCAAAATGATTGCCTAGTAATTCTTGCACACCCCAAATGCTCGAAATGGACATTGCAGTGGTATGCTAACAAGTGCTTTGGTCATGGGCCCAGCACTACAGATCGTGGGGTCTTCTAAGGCCTTGATTGCTTCTGGGACAGTCTAACCTAGCTTCATTCCCTGTGCAATGTTGCTTTGATGTCTTTCTGTATATGACTGATGCAGAAATTATGTAAGGCTTGACAGGATGAATTACTCCAGGATGTACCAGGTTGAATGTCGAGAGTAAGTTGAAACAGCCTGAAAATGATCATTTTCGATCCTGATTAATTTCCAGTTACATAATTCTGGAAAAAAAAGACACATTACACTATTAAATTTCTGGGCCTTTGTTGTAAGTAGAATCTGTGGATTATGACAAGTAGAAGTACGACTAGTAAAGCGACAAATGTTGGCACGGTAACTGGTTCCATTACAAATGCTCAGGAGCCAAAAGGATGTATTTAAATGATTTTTTTTGTGCATGAAAGTTTAATGAGGAGCTATTTATTTGGAATTCTCATCCTCCAGGTTATTGTGATGAAGCGAACTCTAGGAGTTGGCTACGCTGCAGTTGACAATCCCATCTTCTACAAACCCAACACTTCAATGCTGCTTGGTGATGCAAAGAAGACATGTGACGCTCTGCAGAGCAAGATTCGGGAAATGGGAAATTAAACATCGAGACAAAAATGTTACACTGAATAAATCAATTCACTTCCAGAATTCAATGGTTTGAAGATGACAGAAACAAAAAGAATGCATAATCCAGAGGAAATATGAAAATAAATATTTTACTGTATTATTTGCATTCAGGTTATCTGTTTATTATTTGTATTGCTTTTTTTTTGGAAGTTCCAGTCAGGGGACTTGCATCAAATCACAATGATCTAATTCTAGATTTCATCAATAAATACTGACATAGTAAGGAAGGGTACTTGATGGTTGGCATGGACAAGGTGGGCTGAAGGGCCTGTTTCTTTGTCTATGACTCTATAACAATTATCTATGTACTACTGAACTTCTGTTCCTCATTTGGATTTTTCATTTCTAGATTTTTTAATCAAATATTTTAGTTTTATTTAGGAAAAAATTGGCGGAATGAATTAAAATGAGGGTGAATGAAAAGGAACTTTCACACAAAGCTGATCAAAAAGCTTTCCCAATCTGCTTTAATTGTCTTTTATTGCTAAATGCTTTAAATCCAGTGTTTTTTGGGATAGATGGAATTAAAGATTTTGTCTTAAGTCATTTTTTATATTCCCCAAACAATCAGGAATGAAATCCATATCGGAATCAAGTTCTATCTTCTAGATTAGAACATAAACAGAATGCCCTGGGTATCCACAAACCTGCCCAGCCATTCAGTAAGGTCATGTCTGATCTGCCCACTGTTTAGAATCCCATGTAGTTTCTGTGTCAGCCCTGAAAATTGGCATAGAGAATTCTAAAAAAACAATCACAACTCTCTGAAAAGAAATCCTTCCTCCTATTTTAATGAGAAACCATTCTTGTGACACAATCCCCTCTGGTTCTATACTGACCTACTCAGGGGATGATGGCACCTATGTAGTAACCCACCTCAAAATCATGATTCTTACAAATTCCAGAAAGGGATGCCCATTCGAGTTGGAGGCAATAGATGCTGTATGACCAAGCTGAAGGTAGGATGAAGGTGTTAGTGAATGGGAGGGTAAAGGTTACAGACAAAGCAAGAATGCTAGGAGGGAAACTCAATAGTTGTAGCAGAAAGATATCAGCAATAATATTAACAACCATCATTTGTGTGACCAGCCTACTGATGGTATCCCTCAGGAAGATGCCAGCTCTTTAATTATTGATGCGAACAAATTAGTTTACAAAAATAACATTGGATAAAAGATGCTTAATAAATGCATGTATTTATGATCTCAAGATGCCTCAAATGACATTTAAATACTTTTTAAGTGTAGATCCATTTGTAATGTTCACAGCAAGCTCCTACGTACAGCAATGTGATAATGTCCAGATAATCTGTCTTTTTTTAGTGATGGCAATTTGAAGGTTAAGCATTGGCCAGAATACCAGGGATGGCTCATCTGCTTTCCCTCACTATAGAAACATGGGATCTTTTACATCCACCTGAGATGGTGTCTTAGCTTACTGTTTGCATGTTGGCACACTTCACAGTGCTGTTCTCTCACTTCTGCACTGGAGTGTCAACCTAGATTTTTGTATTCTGGTCTCTGGAATGAGATTTGAACTAATTACCTTTTAGGCATTCGATGCAAGAATGATTTTAATTGAGCCATGGCTGATGCTTATTGGTAGGTAAGTCTCTTAAAACATGTTCTGTTTCTGAATAAGTTCAAAATTTCAGTAACAAATGTTAAATTACAGTATGGCCTTTCGCATTCATGTGACTTTAGCATAAGACTAAATTATATAAAAGACAGTTTTATTGTTGTTAACCTTTGGTGTTGATATTAGCAATGTAAACTGAATATGACTGATATTAGCTTCATTCTATAAAGTATGAATAGAAAGAAGTTGCTGTTAATTTATTTTAAATTATGGGACAGATTTATTAGAGATTTCAATGGCATTTGAAGGAGAAAATGTCACTTTGGGAAGGCCTTCAATAGAAGTGAATTGTGACGATAGTTCTCTATATTAGCAGAATCAGAACATAATGTAACTAGATGGGGGTAGGAAAATAATGTCAAAATAAGCTGAGAATAATGAATTGAAAAGGAATAGAATTATACATTTGTACTTAAGTTGGCTTTTGGAACAAGTAACAATAATCACTTTTAATTGTAAATGGATATCTTGAACAGACTTTGAAAACGTGCTTCCATTTTGTACTTTCAATGTGAATGAGCAATTGCTAATTATAGAAAAGTTCTATATCAATATTTTCTATTGTCATCATTATGCCTTAAGCCAAAGGGAGTTTTGTGGAGTATAGATAGTCTTGATGATTGTTTTAGCTCAAAGGAGCCTCATTTCATGAAAGGATAAATGGAGGATTAAATATGACTAATAACATAATCCAACATCCAAAGCCAAGCAGATGGTCCATGTTGTTCAACATTATTTAATTCCATGACTCACCAGTGCAATTATTTTACATTTGGGTTCTGTTTAAAATTAAAATGGTCTGGAGTTTGCAGTTAAATACAACAGTGTGGCTGTTGATGCTTACCATTACTAAAACAAAAAGTTAATTGATTAACAAGGACATCTGCTTCATAATGTGGCTAAACTGTTTCCCTTGGTGGGTGAGTCTAGGACTAAAGGGCACAGTCTTAGAATTAGAGGGTACCCGTTTAGAACAGAAATGAGGAGAAATTTCCTTAGCCAAAGGGTCATGGATTTATGGAATTCTTTGCCACATACAGTTGTGGAGGCCTGATCATTGGGGGTGTTTAAGGAGGAGATTGTTAGGTATCTAATTAGTCAAGGTATCAAGATGTATGGGGATAAGGCCGGAAATTGGGGCTAGATAGGAATAGTTTAGCTCATGGAGCAGACTCAATGGGCTGAATGGCCTACTTCTGCTCCTTTGTCTTATGATAATAGAGGCTTTTCTGTAACAGTCTTTCTTAGTTCACCAGGATCAAGGATGACTTGCTTCCAGTACAGTCCTTAGGAGACTGTCAGTGTGGGCACTACATACTCTTCCACAGACAGGATATGAGGTATCTAATCAGATGGGGGTCAAGTAGTTTGTGAGGTGGCATGCCCCTTCCACTTTTTACACAGGGTTTTTGTGTGCTTCTGATCCATGGACTTGAGTCAGTGTCATCCTGAATGCTCTTTATGTACTTTGAGTGATCAGGGGCCAGAAGCTCCCAAGAGTCAGAGGGAATACTACATTTTTCCCCGAGGAGAATTTGAGAGCATCCTTGAATCCCTTCCTCAAGTCTTCCAATGTAGCTTGGAATAATGCGTTTGTTTTGGGAACCTAGTGTCGATTAACGTAGCCTGCCCAATAGCTGATTAAGTGAAATTAGGTCCTGGAGCTGTTGGGTTGCTTCTCCTTCCGATGGATTTGGACAATACTGTGGAGTGGGGGCAGTGATATTATATCAATGCCTTGAGGTGCCTGTTGAAAGTCGTTGAAGAAAGGATAACTGACACCCAGTAGACCATGAATTTTGTCGGGTTTGAGGTCTTGATTTCAACATCCCTGTCAGTCAGTCGGAGGCTGTGCTGACACACTGAAGGCGATGGTTTCGGTGTTGATGGCTGCCTTCGCTGAGAGGTGGCTCTGTGTTTTCCAGGATCTCCCCGTTAACTTTTATTATTGAAGGATAGTGTTGTACTGCAGGAGGAGTTTGGTAGTGGACCTTTTGTCTTGTGGATGTTGAGCATGAGATCCATACTCTATTTATGCTTCAGACTATGAAATAGTGGTTGGTCTCCAAACGTGCAGATGCAGGCTCTCTGTGCACTGCAGTTTGATTACTGAGTTTAAGGATATTTTAATGTCTCAATTAGACAATTGGCACTAAAACACATGGAACAGTTTACATAATGAATGCACACTAAACTTGCCATAAAAATGTCGGTTTGAAGTAGAAATAGACTTTTAACAATGTGATGAACATTATTTACTGCTAACCAACCGCCTTGGCACTTTTAAAGGTGTGAAGTCTCTTTCCTTTGTATTTTTACATTGGAGATTTGTCTTGAAAATTAAACTGTCTATTTGTTTTATGTATCCTCCTGCCAAAATCTAATTTTTCTTTCCCCTTCAATGGACTGAGTCTTCCTCGGGTTCACTCAGCCATTTGAACCCTAGGGAGATCGCCTTGTGGTTCCTTCCTCAGAATCTGAGACTCTATTTCAGTGGAGTACAATAGTATCATTTAAGAAGCACTTGGATGGATAGGTACATGCAGGAGCAGGGTTTAGAAGGATATGGGTCAAAAGCAGGAAATTGGGACCAGCTGGGTGGGCACTGTGGTCAGCGTAGACTCGTTGGGCCGAAAGGCCTGTGTCTGTGCTGTATTGCTCTGACTTGATTCTGGGCTTGAGGATAAGGTAGACGGGGTGGGGGGGGGGGGGGCGGCAGCGCAGTTTTTTGAATTATTTTTAATGCCTTTTTTTTAATATAACGTTTTAAAATTTCCAATTATTTCTTTTACTTTTAATAGCTTTAAATGTCTCTGAATACCAAGGACATTTAAACAAAAAAAGCAACTATTAAAATTCTTCAGTTTTCATAGCAGATAAAGCCCCATCCCCAGCTTTGTCGGTTCTCAAGTGTATAAGAGGAAGGCCTTGCTGCATCATGCCACCTGGGACCACTTGCCATCGAGACCACACCACTGGACTTGACAGTATAGAAGGCTAGCAAGGTTATCTGTACCTGGTCGTCCAGGTAAGTGCAGATGTGGGACTACAGGATGTTCCAGTTCAGTACTATCTGGCCCTTAAGTTTGCTTTTATGTACTTGATTTAGCATTTAATATTCAGCTTCCAGACTCCCTAATGAGAGTGCTGGGTTGAAATGCAATTGTAATTACGAAAAGTTCTTGGGGGGGATGAATCTAATAGGCAGGCTTTCACCCCTCTGTAAAGTCATATAAATGGTACAAAGGAGGAAGGTTGTTATGGTTTGGGGAAAATTTGCAAGATGACCTACTTGAAAGCTGCAGCTATACAACTTTACAATATCATGGAGGCATGTTCCTTGACCACAATACACTCACTGCTCCGCTTGTATAGAGCAGGAAGAAATGAATCAAAAAGCAAAAGCTGCAGATGGTGAAATCTGAAATAAGGATGGAAAATGCTGGTTCAGTTGACTAGACAGCAGCTGTGGAGAGAGAAACGGTTCATGAATTCTCATGAAAAGTCATATAACCACTTATCTCCCTCTGTATTTGCTGCCTGATCCATTGAGCATTAACAGCATTTATGATTTTTATTTCTATGAACAAATCAATTTTTACTTCTGCTTGAAGAAAACGTGACAGTAAAACTGTAGTGAAATAAAAACATCACTGCAAAGAGAGCAGAGGGGTTAATGTTTTGGGTAGAAAAGTGTAGATTTATAAGGGTTCAAAGAATTAAAAAATACAACTGTATGCACTTGAACTTATCCTTCAGATACTGACCTCTGTCAGGGGGAGGTTTTTCACCCAGAGAGTGGTTGGTGCATGGAATGCACTGCCTGGGGTGGTGGTGGAGGCCAACACATTGGACAGGTTCAAGAGTTTGTTGGATAGGCATATGGACGAATGTGAGACAGAGGGATATGCGGGAGGAAAGTGTTAGATAGTGTGAGGGTGGTTTGATGGACGGCACAACATGGTGGGCTGAAGGGCCTATTTTGTGCTGTGTGGTTCTATGGTTCTGTCTTCCCATCTTTTTTAAAAAAACTTTTTGTGAAAATGATTCTGTTAATACAAGGGCTGAGAAACCAACTAAATTGTTTTATACTCTCCAATTATGTGGTACTGTGAGCAACATTTTTCTTCAAATCAATCTATGGTGCTGAACACCGGGGCCATCTGCAATGTGTAACCAATAAATCTGGGTAATAAATCTAGCTCAACAATTCAAAAATCAGTAGTGCTAAAAGTCAAAGTAACCACTTTTTCCGTAAATGCTTTTATCAACATGTTGCTTCATCAAGTAATTAAAGATAAACAGCTATGCTAAACTACAAAGCATTAACAATTAAGTGGTCAGTGAAAGAAAAATATCTTTCATTCTAATCTATTTCAACCATTGATTAGAATGTATATGAACCAAATTCCGAAGAAAATTAGTACAATGCCAGGCCAAGGAAATCTGCCCATCCTATTTAACAACATAATATTTTTACCATACAAGTGTCATCTTTAATGTCAACCAATTATTCTGTAATGC
The DNA here is from genome assembly GCF_009764475.1 of Pristis pectinata. Classification (NCBI taxonomy): domain Eukaryota; kingdom Metazoa; phylum Chordata; class Chondrichthyes; order Rhinopristiformes; family Pristidae; genus Pristis; species Pristis pectinata. The sequence goes on from NC_067432.1 coordinate 16,097,027, forward strand.
ATCATGCACATTAATAAATAAATGTGCATGGTGCACAATTAATAAAAAAAAAGCCTTTCAATGCATGTCTAACTCTATTGACTTCAGTTAGATAAAACCTTCACTCTGAAGCCAGATGAAAAACTGTTGTTGCTTTTTAATCATTACCACTTGCATGGTTTTTTTTAAAGCTGCAGGGAAAGAAAAAGATTCTCTAGGCCCCAGTGGCACTAATCCAAGTTGGCAGTCCTGAGACATTATGGCTCCAAATCCTCAACCTGAAATACTGTCAGGCCTCTGGCCCCAGTCCAACCTGCATATCTTCAGACAATAAGATTCCAGATTTGATGAAGAGTATGTGCTGGCCCTGGTTGCTACAATCCTCCAAGATCCCGAATGGAAGCAAGAAGCATTCCTGGCATGGCTACTTCCAGAAATCCCTCTTGGTTTGTTTCTGCTCCATTGCCAATCCATAATTGACTAACTCTATCACCAGCTGCAACTTGGTGGTTCTTATTTTGATTCAAACTCCCATCAAAAGCAATAACAATTTTTTCAGCCTTCTGCACTCTCCAAAAAATGCCATCACAATAGTGTAATTTGAGGACAACCTGTATAAATCACGCATGCATCTCAAAATCTTTTTCCTCCGTCTTTATAGTAAAATCTTATGAGTAATTAGGAGGCAACCAATAATTTTTTTAAATATTCAGAACTAGAGAACAATACAGGCCCTTCGGCCCACCATGTTGTGCCGACCAAACCACTCCTAAGACTATCTAACCCCTTCCTCCCACATATCCCTCTATTTTAAATTCCATATGCTTATCTAACAATCTCTTGAACTTGACCAACGTATCAGCCTCCACCACCACCCCAGGCAGCGCATTCCATGCACCAACCACTCTCTGGGTGAAAAACCTCCCTCTCTGACATCTCCCTTGAACTCCCCACCCACTACCTTTAAAGCCATGCCCTCTTGTATTGAGCATTGGTGCCCTGGGAAAGAGGCACTGGCTGTCCACTCTATCTATTCCTCTTAATATTTTGTATACCTCTAAATATTCACCTGCATTTTGTTATTTTGTACTGAATTTAGTTGTAAAAATAAGTAAGGCTTAAGTTTAAGAACTAAGGATAAGCATATCTCATAAGCACTTTTCAATGTAGTGTAAAAGATGTCTTTAATTTCTGCTAAAGAAAACATGAGTTTAAGTGTAATTTGCTGTTGTGTAAAAGGAAAAAGTTATTTTGGTACATATATTTTTGTTTTTCTTCACCAATGATCTATCATTGACCAATGTTTCTCTTGTGCTTAATGCCATATGCTCACTCCTGTAAATGAGCCCTCTGTTTTCTTTAAACCAGACAATAAGTGATAATCCCCAAAGATTGAATTTAAATCTGCTACACGCTCTGAAGACCATGGGAAGGAAATCACAGAGGGCTGTAACAAGTGCTGCTCATGGTTTAATAATAAAAAAAGTTTCTAGCTTTTATAATTTTGTAATGTGACAGATATTCCTTTCCATTCCTCCAGTTTGATTTATCACAGTCCATAGAGAAAATATGTGAGCCTAGAAATTGAATTGGTTAGTACCCATTTTTCTAGGTAGCAACTGCAAAATCTGATTTCACCCAGAACAGACCATGCTAGCAATCATTTCCAGGTGAAATTGTATCAGTTGTGAAATTGAATTGGTACGTATGTCTACCATTTATGTTGGTGGCCATGACCTTTTCATGGCATCAGACCTAATGTCATCACATGCTCCAAAGTAAATTGGAGCAGGCTTAATATGAGTCACTTAACAGTCTTGGTCCAACTGGTTTGCCATGCAAGTCTGTTGCTTCTCTGGATATTTAGAAAGGACAGTCTGCTGATGGAGGGTGGCCTCGCAGGATGGCTTTGAACTGACTGCGGGCTGCTCAGACATCTTCCAATGTTCACCGACAGTTGTTACGAACCAGCAACAAAAGAAACACACCGAGTCATGTGTAAGTGTTTAAAAACTATTTTATTAATAACTACTTATGATAATAAGAAAAATAAAAGTAAAAATGTTAGAATGTTAGAAGTAAAAATGTTAAATCTTAAACATTAAACCCAAAAACTAAACTCGAAGTGTGTGTGTGGCAAATTCCCAAACTCCAAGTCCAGGAATATTTCTCAAAGTTCAGTTCAGCAAACCGTAAGGTGAAACATGAGCAAAGGCTTCTTCAACAACCACCGTTGACTGAAGACGAAACATAGAGAGAAAGTAGAGAGTAATTATGAAATCCAAAAGATCCACTTTGGAACCCAAATGACACCTCAGTGTTTTCTTTGCAGTGACCACTCCACCGCATCTTCCTCACCCCGAAAGGCACTCGAATCGTGGCTGTCCACACAAATACCTGTTTCCTTCTACAGGTCAACAACAAAGTGAACTCCACTGCTTTGTTCCGAAGTATCTGCCACCCCAAAAGGCATCCGAGATGTGGCCATCCACACAAATACCTGTTTCCCTCTACGGGTTAACGACAAAGTGGACTCCACCGGATTACTCCAAAAATCCATACCCTCCCCCTCCCCCTCCCAACTGCTTCAAAAACGTCATTACATCCTTTATCTTCTGTTGTCGCAACCACGCCAATACACACACACACCACCACTATGCTCTATCTTAAAGGGACATTCACCAATAGTAACCTAGTCTGTAAGACAGTGCTTAAAATGATAACTGGTGTTTCTTCCTCCACTAAGTTACTGAGATAGTCCATGCCTCAATAGTGATGCTGCTGATGTAGATGCAACTGGACACTTGGGCTATAATGGGGACCTCTGGGCAGCAGGCAAATGTGCTGATCAATGAAAACCATGGTCCCAGAAAGTCTTTGTGGATGCCATATTCTGCCTTGGCCCCTTTGATGGAAATGCATTTATGGGCTCAGATGATCTAAACCTGCCATCATTATCTGACTTTGGTGAGGGAAAACCCTCAGCCACATTCTCATGCCTGGACAGTTTGCTCTGTGATGATCAGCATCATGATTTTTAAGCTCTTGCCACACAACTTTCCAAGTGGCTACATCAGATATTTCTGCTCAACACTCCACTAGAGCAAGAATCCACTCATCCAATTCTCAAAGAAATTATGTTGTTAATGTCAATTTCAGTGAAGGGAAAATGATAGTTTGGTGCTGGGATTTACTAGCATTGCTGCTTCACAGGAGTGCAGCTAGCCGTAAATTGCACTTGTGCTAATAAGGGCTCCACTAAAGGCTCCACTGGAGCTTTTCATGAAATTGTGGATCACAAGAATTTGCTTGTGTTGAATGCCATGATTCATACACATCCCCATCCTGAGAGTGTCTGCACTGTTGGATGACAGAAGAGCTGGATCTTCGGGGACAAAGGGAAATAATTGCCCTTGAGGTACTGCAATGAAGATTCACCAGATTGATTCCTGGGATGGGGGAGGGAGGGACATGATCTGTCCTATGCACTTTCTTCTGTTTAGAAGAATGATTACTGATCTCATTAAAATTAATAATTATGCAGCACATAATAACAATTTAGCATACCTGTTGACAGCAGCGAGTGCCAAAAGAAAAGCAGCTGGGAGACCCAGAACCTGAAGTCCATGAAGAAGCGTGTGAAGAGCAGTAGGAATGGGAGGAAGGCAATGGGTACTGGGGATGTTACTACTCAGAAGCCAAAGCTCTTCTCCATGTTGAGTGGAGATGGGAGGCATTAGACAGAAGGGATAAAAAGGGAGTCTGTGATGAAGCTGATTCCCTATGGAGGGCAAAATAATGACCCATGATATAAGCCAAATGACACTCTTCACATTCTAAACATTACCTCCAACAGTGTACACCAGTGGTCTCCTGGGAGAGGATGGAACCCCAACAGAAAAGAAATTTAAGCAGGAGTTAATCTGAGTGCCATGTTCTGCTACTAACCCCATTTCCTTTGATGTCTGAAGTGTGTGTCATTTATGTAGTAATTGATAGTTGTTCTCCAAGCCAGCAGAGATCATAGGTGCTTTTGGTGCCTATTTTGTGTCACTGCTTTGATTTTTGGAAGATGGCATTTTGGTTGATCCCCAAAAATGACTATTTGCAGATGTGCACTGAACAGGCTTGAAGAAGATAAACAAGCTTTGTAAAGAATGAAACTCTGTCTACGTTTTTTTATGTTAAGATGTAACAATTCCCTTGATATCCAAAAGTTCAGTCCTCAATGGCAGACCCCTTATTTTGATAATGTAACATCATCCCTGGCTCTACCCTGTCAAGCTAAATGAGAATGTTAGACATTATAATGTGATCATTTCTACATAGTACAGAGGTCAGATCAGGTCCCTCCCTCCCTTATCCCAGGAATCAATCTGGTGAATCTTCAATACCATACCTCAATTGCAACTATTTCCTTCCTTGGGTAGAGAGACTAGATTTGTACACAATATTTCAACTATAGTCTCAACAATATAATTGCAGAAAGCCATCTTAAATCCCATATTCAAATTCTTGTGTGATAAAGGCCAATGTATGGTTTGCTTTCCTAATTGTTGCTGTACTCACATTAACTAGCACAAATTGGTGTTTTGTTCCCTCTAAACAACATAATCTTGCAATCTCTCACCACATCCTCTTGTGAAGGTCCAACAGCACTGAACATAACATACAAATGAATCTTTACTCCAATTGCTTAAATGGCTGGCAACAACATCTCTGCATTTCCTGATAAGTGGCACCTTTCTTAAGGAACTCTGACTTTTGCCTTTCAAGGGGTGATGTCCTTCTTTGCTGCACAGCAAAGTAGCAGGAGCTTTGTGCGATTAGGTGAGGTCCTGATGGTAATCAATGAAGTCCAGCTTTAAATCTTTTTTTTCTGGGTGCAAACACCATTTTGCCATTTTAAACTGGACTTTGGCTAATTTTGCAATTTTTTTGCAGCAACTCAATTGGGTGTTAGTGCCAAAGATGACCACATTTTAGAGCACCAATTACTAGACCAATTTCTTGTTGAGTGTATTAGAACTAGCCTTGCCCATCTTGCAATGAAATCTTTTGAATCATTCCATGGGATTGCTGAAGAGTTACCTTATCAAGAATTAATTGTGCATTTAAAGATGTCAGTGAAATAATTTGCTTATAATGCAATATTAAAATTACAGAGTACTGCATTTTAAAGATTTGAGTGCCCAGATTGTGTGCTCAAATCTTTAACATGTTCATGTGCTGTCACTGTGACTTAATAATCAATAAAAGTGCAGATGATCTAATTGGATGCAAACCACTGTTTGGAGTTTGCCTTTTGACGAGGGGAAAGTCACTTTCCAAGACAGCTTAAAAACTTGCATCAGCTTAAGGAGGTAAATGCACCAGTAGCTTGGTGGTTACGTTACTGGACAAAATGGTCCGGGGACAGGAGTTCAAATCCCACCACTGCAGCTGGGGAATTTAATTCCATTTAATGAAATAAATCTGGAGTATGCCAGTAATGGTGACTATGAATTCTCGTAAAACAAAACATCTGGTTCTCCAATGCCTCTTAGCAATGAATATCTGGCACCCTTACCTAGTGTGGGCCCATTTTTGATTCCTGACCTGCAGCAACATAAGAGTCTGTGGGTACGACAGCTAACTGTCCCTCTGAAATGTCCAATCAAGCCACTTGTGACTTTGCTCAAGGGCAAACAGAGATTGACAACAAATACTGGTGCCAGTGATGTCCTGTGAATGAATACAAAAATCAAAATGGAATGGATTCAAATATAATTTTCTAATCTATATTTTATTTGTGTAAGTGGGAGAAGGGAAAATTCATTTAACATTTTCCCCCTGATGTGGGTTACAAAATTGAATTTCCAAAACAGCATTTCTTACATGTTTACCGTGATTTGGTGTTTGTTTATTGTATACATTCAAAAAAAATCCTTGTTTATAATGTTGCCCTTTTTTTAATGCTATTGCTGGGTGTGGGTGCTGCCAGTTCCCTGTGATTTCTAAGGGTGGGGAGCCCCTCAAAATAACACCAGAGGTGAGAACATTGGTGGATGTTCATTTTAAGAGAACTAGAACATAAAAGCAAGGATGTACTGCTGAGGTTTTACATTGCTCAGACCACATTTGGAATATTGTGAGCAATTTTGGGAAGGATGTGCTGGCCTTGGAGAGGATCCAGAGGTTCAGAAGAGCGATCCCAGGAATGAAATGCTAAATGTATGAGGAGCGTTTGATGTCTCTGGGCCTGTACTTGGATAGAGTTCAGGGGGAAGGGGGGATCTTATTGAAACCTACCGGATACTGAAAGGCCTGGATAGAGTGGACGTGGAGAGAACGTTTGCATTGGTAGGAGAGACTAGGATCTGAGGGTACAGCCTCAGAATAAAGGGATGTCCCTTTACAACTGAGATGAGGAAGAATTTTTTCAGCCGGAGGGTGGTGAATCTGTGGAATTTGTTGCCACAGAGGACTGTGGAGGCTTAGTCATTGGGTGTATTTAAGGCAGAGAGTGATAGGTCCTTAATTGGTAAGGGGATTAAGGGTTATGGGGAGAAGGCAGGAGAATGGGGTTGGAAAAAAAACAGCCATGATTGAGTGGCAGAGCAGACTTGATGGGCGGAATATCTTGTATCACTGCATCCATATTCACATTTGGATACTATAGCATGGAACATTTTGCTTCGCAGGTTCAGATAATTAATAACAATAGTAAGGGTACTTGCAGTAGAATTGATCCATATACCATATAGGCTACAGACACTTAACATCCTGTGATGGAAAGCCATATAAGATGCCAGACTGGGGGATAACTCGAGCAAACAATGAAGCTAATTTGGCATTGTTTGTGGGACCTTGATGTTTGCAAATTGCATGCTGTGTTTTCCACATTACAACACTTCAGAAAGTTTTTAAATGTCTATGAGGTGTTGGGATGACCCAAGGTTGTGAAGGTACAATATAAATGTAAGTTCATTCTTTGCCAGCTCATAAATGTAAATTTTCTCAGCTAATAAAATTCATCTGAGGCAAATCCTGAACCCTCAGGCTGGACGTGCTTCACTTACTTGTCTTTTAACATTTCTTGGACTGAGCACAAATTTAACACTTTTTTTTCTGCAGGTTGGAAATCACTCCATTTTTGCATTGCTTTCCCAAGACATAGATTAATTGATGCTGAAAGCAAGGTGAATGGACTATTTGCACCCTGGGCTGTACCAACATTACCAGTCACCAGAAGACAATTGTGAGAGCCAATTTTTTTCTATGAATTTTCCCTCACGTGGGGATAGCTGTCTTCTGGTAATCAGTCCTTCACCTGATGAGATTGGAAACTCAGCCTAATGTACTCCACCTTCATTCTCACAAATTTTTTCCTTCAATGTTCTACACCACCATTTGTCAAGCACTGAAGGTTGTGAGTGCCCTATTTCCATTTCCATAAGGATTGAAGCACATGACAGAAAAATAAGGTTGAGAAGATAAATTTCAGATGTTCACATAAAAATTGTGCGTGATGTCTGTAAGGAGACTTTGGCAGAAATTGCAATGCTGTGGGTAATTAGTCCTGTGCTTGGCTTCTGCTCCAAACATTTTGCTAGTGAGGGGTGTCATTTTGAAAATTTAAGATAAACATCTCTTATACAATCATTGCAAATATCCCAGGAAAAGAGAGTGTTCTTTAGCTCTGCACCTGTAATAATCATGGTTTTCTCAAGTAAATGTTCCAGAGAGAAAAATATGATGGAATCTTTGGGTCTCAATTACAACACAATTCTAACAAATGAGTATGGGTGGTCTTAACGCAAAGCAGATCAGTGGCAGTATGGATAAAAAGAATTGGCTCAAGACAGAAAGCAGAGTCATGGTAAACAGTTGGTTTCATAGACTGGAGGCTGGTAAACAGTGGTTCCCAGACATCATTGCTAGGATATATTACTCAATATATTTAAATGACTTGGATATGGGAGTGCAGAGTAAAATTACAAAATTTGCAGAGTCTAAACTTGGAGGTGGGGTAAGCAGTGACTGTAAGACTATGTGGATGGGCTAGCAGAACGGGCAGGTAAATATCAGATAAAACCTAATACAGAGAAGTTTAAAATGGCACATGATAGCAGGAAGAACAAGAATTGTTCGAATTGTATTGCAATTTATGGCCAAAGGTCCCATCATATATTTTTGTTCTCATTGTATTTTTTTTGTAAAAATTGTGTATAATTTGTTTTTCTTGTGAATGCTGCTTATATGATGCTATGTGCCTGTGATGCTACTACAAGTAAGTTTTTCATTGCACCTATGCGTACATATACTTGTGCATATGACAATAAACTTGACTTTGAGACAATATAGACTAAATAGCTCAGTACTGAAGAGCATGTAGTAACATTGGCAGTTACAGTGCAACCTCAATGTAACATGGGTGGTGGAGGAAACTTTAGCAGCCACACTACAAGGTGTCTGCGTTACAAGTGAAACTAATATTTACCTGATTTCCATCTTAGGGGACATGATATTACCTGTATACCTGAAACCATGATGCAATGAGGTGTGTTAGATCGAGGTCGCACTGTATGTGCATGAATACTTTAAAGTTACAAGAGAGAGTGGCTGGTAAAGCATACTGAATCTTGGGCTTCATATGTGGGAACATGAAGTACAAAAGCAAGGTTATGTCAAACCTTCATAACACCAGTTAGCTTACAACAAGTGTACTATCCCAGTTTTGACCACCACATTTTACAATGGATTTGAAGGACCTGGGTAGTTGAAGAGTGACTTATTGGAATGGCTCAGGGGACAAAGGTCAGTGAAGCTGAGGTTATTTGCCTTGTAGGAAAGATGATTGAGACTTAATAGAGGTATACAAGATCAAACTGAGTTCAGATAGGGTAAAAAGGAAACGCAAGAAAAAAGTTTTTAACACAGACAGCAGTTGTGATTTAGAGTCAAAGAGCATACTGCAGAAATAGGCCCTTCAGCCCAGAATATTGATGTCAAACATTAATTTCTCATCTAATTTATTTACCAACACTTGGTCTGTAGCCTTCTATGCCCTGGCAATTCAAGTGCTCATCTGGTTACTTAAATGTTGTGAGAGCACCTGCTTCCACCAGTCAGGTAGTATGTCCCAGATTCTAACCATCCTCAGGCTGAAAGAATTCTTTCTCAGATCCCTTCTAAATCTCTTCCCCCTTATCCTAAACCTATGTCTTCTACTTTTGACATTTCTGCTATGGGGGAAAGTTTACTACTATCTATGCCCCTCATAATTGTATATACCTCTGTCGGATCCCCATTCTGCTTCCTCTGCTCCAGGGAAAACAAACCCAGCCTCTCTGGATAACTGAAATGCTCTGTCCCAGGCAATGACCTGGTGAAGGAAGATTTAAAATAAAATGCAGATGCTGGAAATCTGAACAAAAACAAAAAATGCTAGAAAAACTCAGCAAGTCAGGCAGCATCTGTGGAAATATCCTGGTGAATCTCCTCTATATGATTTCCAGTGCAACTACATCATTCCCATACACAATACTCCAACTGTGTCCTAACTGATGTTTTATGAATTGTACCTGCTCTTGTATTCTATGCCCTGGCTAATGGCTGCTTTCTTCACCACCTTATCTACCTATGCTGCCACCTTTAGTTATCCTTGGACTTGTATGCCAAAGTGTCTCTGTTTCCTCACTACTACACTGGCCCTACTATTCATTGTTTTTGGAATTTGTTGCCTCTAAGAGTGTGAAAACATCTCGTCAATGGTTTTAAAAAAGGAATTTGATAGCCATCTCTAGGAAAATAATTTGTAGAGCTGTGGAGAAATAGAAGAGAGCTAAATAGATTGCTCTAAACATGGAGCTTGGTGGGGATGTCAGGAAGCCTCCTTCTCCCAGGACTTCAGGCTGAAGGTGGTTGCTAAGACTCCAAACTTAGAAAATATGTAATAATATCTCAATCAAATGCTGTTTTGAAAACCTGCTCTTGTCCTGTGTGATTAGCTCCAATAGTTTATGGTTCACCAGGCAACAGTGATCCCTGCCTTCCCATTGTGCCGCCACAGGTGATGCAGCTGTCTCACTGCTCCATTGACCTGAGTTTGATCCTGACCCTTGGTGCTGCCTACGTGGAATTTACATATTCTCCTTACTGAGCTCCCTAACCTCCAATGACCAGCACATTGGCAACCCTCAATAATAAAGCGCCTCTTAGAACTTGTTTGTAATAAGTGTACAGAAGCAGAACTCAAAGTTAGTAACTAACATTTATTTTGCTACAGCTGTCTTTTTCGGGTCCTATGGAGAATCTGACAAGCTCGCAGCAGCAAAACTTCTATCATTGTATGGAAACTGCACATCAATGACCAAAGCATCAATACTTCTACTGATTGGCTAGTTTGTAGTTATACCACTTTGAGGCACTGGCTAAAACAAACTACTTTGGTTGTGATTACTATCACTGATGGCACATGGAGTGATTTCTTTACATTGGGTTAAGGACAACCGTGGAAGTCCATCACTGAAGGCAAACTGTAATATGTAGACTCTGATCTGAATCAGCATACTTATTCCTTCACAAGATCACAGCTGATCCCTTTTCTCAGAGAGTTGATATCAATTATTTATGAATTTTGTTATTGCTCAGTACAATGTTACCAATCAATGCCTAATTCATACCAACTCATGGTTTGAAAATCTACATTAAACATTTAAAGTTCATTTCTCTAACCAAACTGGTAGTTCAAAAACGTCAAGGTAACACAAACAGGGTGCTTTACTTTCCTCCAAACCTAATGAAAGAATGTCAGCTATATTTCATATTACCTGTTGTTATAGAGAATACATTTATTTGGAAAAGAACAGGCAATGCACTTGTTAAAGACCTTGACTGTTTGAACTGACAGGTGACTTCATTGCAGGTGACTTCAACCAGGCCAATTTACCAAAATACTAGCAGTATGTCTCCTGTCCCACCAGGAGCACCAAACACCCTTGACCATTGCTGTACAACCATTGGAGATGCCTACCAAGCCATCCTCCCCACCCTACCTCCCCCGCCCTAACTTTGGTAAGTCAGACCATCAGGCTGTACTCCTTCTCCCTGCATACAAACAGAAGCTGAAATGGGAGGATCTTGCACAGGAAGTCATACACTGCTGGTCTGAGGAAATAGATGAGCTTCTACATGACTGCAAAACAAAAGAGCTGGTCATTGACTTCAGGAAGGGGGGAGGTGGGGGAGTGGTGCACATGTTCCTGTCTACGTCAACAGTGCTGAAGTTGAGAGGGTTGAGAGCTTCAAGTTCCTAGAAGTGAGCATCACCAGTAGCCTTTCCTGCTCAACCACATAGACGCCACAGCCAAGAAAGCTCACCAGCGCCTCTACTTTCTCAGGAAGCTAAAGAAATTTAGCATGTCCCCTTTGACGCTCACCAACTTTTATTGATGTACCCAGAGGAAAGCATCCTATCTGGATGCATCACAGCTTGGTACTGCAACTGCTCTGGCCAGGACTGCAAGAAACAGCAGAGAGTTGTGGACACAGCTCAGCACATCATGGAAATCAGCCTTCCCTCCATGGACTCTCTCTAAACTTCTCACTGCCTTGGTAAAGCAGCCAGCATAATCAAAAACCCCAAACACCACAGACGTTCTCTCTTCTTCCCTCTTCCATTGGGCAGAAGATACAAAAGCCTGAAAGCACATACCACCAGGCTCAAGGACAGCTTCTATCCCACTGTTATAGGAATACTGAACGGTTCCCTTGTACGATAAGATGGATTCTTTGACCTCACAATCTACCTCGTTATGACCTTGCACCTTATTGTCTACCTGCACTAAACTTTCTCTGTAGCTGTGACACTTTATTTTGCATTCTGTACTGTTTTACCTTGTACTACCTCAATGCACTGTGTGATGAATTGATCTGTATGAATGGTACACAAGACAAGTTTTTCACTGTACCTCGGTACATGTGACAATAATAAACCAATTCCAATTCAGTATATTTCAAATGTATTTTGTTTTATTTTTAAACACCCAGCACTGACAAAAGTAAAAATGTGGAATTTAGAATTTAAGATTCAAACAATAACATTTTTAAACAGGCCATTCTAAGTGTTGGTATTAAATGCCTGAAAACAGAATTTATACTGTTTCTCTGAAATGTCATCTACAGAAGTATCACCACTTTCCAAATAATTGTTCAGTTCAGTTTACCAGCAGCGTGTTTAGCCTTGTTGATTAACCTGTACATAAATGAATAAAAAAAAAGTAGATTGTCATATTCACCATTGTACTTCTCTTTTAAAAGTAGTCTGTGATAATCAACTAGAAAATAGTAAATGGCCTCAATTGTAGCAAGATAGGTATCTGGCTTTCCTTTCTGATTACGCCAAAAATGTGTCTTTTGTGTTCTTAGCTCAACATGAAGTAATTCTGCAAAGAGAAAAAAAGTATAGGAAAACATTTAAATTTTCTGAAAACAGCTTTTACATTCTTGTTATGAGTACGTCACTCATATCAATCAAAATTTCATAGACAATAAATCTTATAGAAATAAATTTCATATAAAATAAATGATATGCAGGTGGTTCTGTCAGATTTATGCTCTTTCTGACTCATAGAGATGTCAGTTCCATTATTAAGAGGCTTTATTTCCATGCTTGTAGCTGGAGAATGTACAAAAAAATGTTGGACTTGTCTAGAATATGGAATTCACTATAACATGGAGTAGCTGATGTTGTTGGTGTAAATGGAGGTAAAGAATGCACAAGAGACAGGAAGGAATATAGGGTTATCCAGATAGAATTAGCTGGGGACTCCAGTGCAGCACAATGGTATTGATTGGCTTGGCTTTATGGGACACCTTTGAAACCTCAATTATATCATGTGGTAGTAAGTTCAATATTCTCACCATCTAGATAAAGGAGCTTTTTCTTACTGTGTATTTTTCTATTAATATAATTAAGGAAACACAAACATGGGGTTCAATAAGACAGTAAATAGAACATGAAATAAATCTGGAAACAACTGAGCAACTAACACTCAAACTTTGTTCCCATCTTTCTCTGCCTTCCTTGTTCCCTTTGAGCAATATGAGTATGGGGCCAAACATGTGTAAATCATATTGGTATTGGGTTCAAAGCTACAATCTATATCTTCTGTGACTGAAAGATTACATTATACATCTACTTTTGTTCTGTAAACTGTGAACTACCAAGGTAGATAATCTTCATCTTAAAATTGCTTTGACAGTGCAAGTTATTGAAGTTGATTTTAGCTGCTCCTACCCGTTTTACACCTTATCCACTCTGGGTTTTCATTTGCTCAGCAGCAATAGCAGCACAAAAATCAAATGCAGTAAGGATCTCAAGACACTTTACAGAGCATGAAAGCAAACAGGGCACAGTTCTCAGACCAAAGCGTACAGAAAGTTGGATGTAGAGCCATATACAGTCAAAAAAGCCTAATGGGCATGGGAAAGGGCCATAAAGGTTGGCAGAGTGGCGCAGCAGCCAGTGCTACTGCTAAACAGCTCCAGCAAACAGTTTGAATGAACTCCCTGTGCCCATATGGTTTGCCCTGGGTGCTTAGTTTTCTTCAATATCTCAAAGACATGCTGGTAGGTTAACTGGCTACTGTAAATCACCCTTAGGGTAGGTAGATGGCAGGAGAATTGAATGGCATATGAGAGAATAAGTTAGAGAGAGATCAATCGGCATGGAACCAATGGGTTGCTCTGCAAGCCAGCACAGACTTGATAATCCAAATTGGTTCCTTTCTTGTCATAAGGAAATATGGAAAAAATCATTTAGGTAAAATATATCTAAAAATACATTAAAGCAGCCGGAGAAAATGCCACATACATTGATTAGCTTTAAAAAAGCTCACGGCAATTACTTCACCGAGTTAAACATTTGTTAGTTACTGAATCAGTGTTTGGTGATCCTCCGTAGAAAATGAATTGAAATCAATGACGAAGTCCGCCACTATTAAGATACACAGTACCTTGTAAACGCTCATCAGTAATTATTTTGTTTGTTTGATTCCAGGTGCTGTCAATAAATATCACTCTTTTCAGTGGGGTCAGATTTGTCTCCACCTCTCCAGCATCCTGCTCTGTTATTGGATTTTCTCTGTCCAAACTGTGTTGATCTTTACGATCACATTTTGCACGTTTAAATGCTGGTCCTTCGCATGTAATGCACTCATTGTGACTGAGGATATTTTTGGAAGATTTTGTATGAACAGATTTCTTGTCGGCAATGTTAGATAAGTACTTTGGAAGATCAGCAAGAGAAATAGACTTTGGACCAGGGAACACCACTACAACCTAAAATGGGAAAAGATAAAAATTAAATAAAGCGTACAACAGAACAAAAATATTATAAAACAGACCATTTCTTAAAAAAGCCTTCAGGTGCTCTTATATGAACTTTCTCTAACTAGCAGAGAGCAAGGTCTGAGTCAAGATTAGACTATTTTAATTTGAATATCACATTATCTTGTCACAAACTGATGCTTCTGTGGAGGATTCAAAATAAGTCATGTAACTAAACAGTACGTGATATCAAGCTAAAACAGAGAGGTAAACATAGCATACGATCTTAGATAAAGAGTTGGTGCTTTTTGATAACTTACTTCATGGTTTTCATCCTTGTATTCTGGCATGCATGGGTATGTGTAAATAGTAACATCATCTTGGGCCAACAGTTTTGCATGTACAGCAGTACTTTTACCATCAGTCTCATTGGGATGTTTGATAATATCAATCTTCAGAGGGAGCTAGAAATGAAAAATATGTTAACCTTCTTAACAAGACAGACAAGAATTAACACAGCGTAAGTTATTAAGAATAAGCTACACATTTGCAATTTTATGTCACAAAGTTGATTTTTATGGAAATATGGTAGCAAATTCATGTAAATAAAGTTCTGTAATACAAGTCAAGTCAGGTTGAGTTTCTTGCCATATGCACAAGTATGGTGAGGTACAGGTGTAATGAGAAACTTGCTTGCAGCAGCATCTCAGGCAAGTACAAGAAATGTCTTTATATGATATGGGTAAGAATGCAGCTCTAGTTGCTTTAAGATTGCAGTGACAGATGTTCTGCAAGTTCACTTCAGGGCAAATTAAAAGTCAATTTCTCTAGTGAGATTAGGATCATGTGCATCAGGTTAGTATTAGGTTGTGCTTATTGAAGTATTAATGATGCCAGCTGGAAACATCTTGTATGTTCACATTTTTAATGCATGAGATTAGTTTCAGCTGTGACTCTCATCTGCATGAATCAGGAAAAGGGTTATCAAGATCAGTATAGGCCCTACAATTAAAAATAAGAAGATGGTGCACTTGCTGAATGATGGTGGAAAAGGATTAAAGAGTTAAATAGCCATCCATTCCAATGCACCTCTTTCTTGTTAAAGTTGTGGCAAAAGTTTTACATTCCCTTTCACCTACTCTATGAGCAACTATAAAAATGTTATTTCTGGGTGAAATGCCGTATTTGCGTAATTGACTGAAAAGAAACTAAAAATTCAATGATTTAAAATGGTGCAGCAAGCTTATTTTTCATTGCTGAGATCACCAACAAGGCCAGAATTTATTGTTCTAGAGCTGACCACCCTAGTGGGCGTGGAGTCATACTTAGGCAAACAGAGCACGGATAGTAGATTTGGTGGACCGAAGGTCATTGGTGCACCAGATTGTTTTTTTACGACAATCTGATAATGATGCAGTTAATATTTCTAAGAGTAGCTTTTTAAACTCTAGATTTATTTAATTGCTCAAATTTAGATCCCCCCAGCTGTTGGTGGAGTTTGAACTTGTCACTGGAGCAGTGGTCCAATTGTTAATCCAGTAATTTAACCATTGGATTATCATACCCCTTAAGCACAATAGCTAGTAAAGAACTTTAGTTACTAACCTTAACCTGAGGTATCTTGTCAGAGCTGACACCATCCACCAGAAGGAAACATGAATAACAATAAAACATCCTTGAACTCTGGCACTTTGGACATTTAGATCGACCATTTTGTTGGAGTGTTTCTAGAACTGTCTGTGAAGCCAATTTCAAATCCTTAAAAAAATCGGAGACTTCTTGTTTGTCAACTTCACTTGACTGAAGGCTCGGCTTTTCAGAATTTTCATTTTTCTTTGCATCTGTGTGAAGTTCTCCTTTAACACTTTCAGTATTTTCCAAATTTACTGACATCCTGGGAAACAGTTGTGGCTTTATTTCTGGAATTCAAAATAGATACATAATATTGCTCATGTACATATGAATTTAAGCTTTAACAATTATCACTCGAATATTTTACCCTTTCTTTGAAACTGCAAAATATATCCAGAGGTTACCACACATTCTGGAAGCCGATAGTATGGTCACTTGCCTGGTTCCATTATTACTTATCTAGTTAGAGCCAGAGAATCACCAACAAAATTTTTCTTCCTGTTTATACACCAATACTTTGCCCTCTGTTATTTATCATCTCCATGCTATCCCTCAGCAACATACCCGAAAAATATATTTTCACATGTACACCAATGGCACCGCCTCCAGTGGAGATTTGGCTATCCAAGGAAACAAATAATCAGAAATCAAGAAGTCAAACTCAGCTCCAAGCTCATGGTTTACTGGGCAGTATTTTCCCTCATCTTCCTGGATGCTTCAGAGATGCACACTACCTAATGCAAGCACCTCAAAATAATTGAGAGATGCCAGAAACATTGTCTCAGCAAAATCTTTCTAATCCATTGTCAGAGGAAGTGAGCCAACATACCCAACCTCAAGGGTTTCATCATTTTCAACCAGCTCAGATGGAAACATCACATCACCTGCATGACTGATATCAAACTCTCCAACAATTACTTTGTGATTCTTCATGGCAAGAAATTTTCATGAGGACTTGCTTCAAGGTTATTATCAAAGTCTCATTTAAAAGATGCAATATCCTCAGCAACTCAGAACATATGAACAGGGAGGTTATGGTACAGCTTTATAAAACATTGGTTCAGTCACAGATGGAGTATTGTGTGCACTTCTGCTAACCACACTAAATGATGTGATTGTATGGAGAGGCTGCAGAACCAATTCACCAGGATTTTACAGAGACTGGATAGGGTCAGTTTGTTTTCCTTGGAGCAGATTAGACTGGAGTAGGGGGGAAACTGATTGAGGAATACAAAATTATGAGGTGCATATACTGGGTAGATCGTAGGAAACTTTTCACCTTAACGGAGGTGTCAGAAACTAGAGGATATGGATTTAGGGTAAGGGGTAAGAGGTTCAGAGGGTATCTGAGGAAGCTTTTTTTTACTCACTAGAGGATGGTTGGAATCTGGCACCCACTGCCTGAATGAGTGGAGGTGGCAGGTTTTGCTCGCAATATTTAGGAGGTACCTAGATGAGCACTCAAATTGTCAAGGCAGAGAAGGCTGCGGACCAAGTGCTGTCAAATGGGATTACTATTGATGGATGATCGGTATGGACGTGGTGGGCCGAAGGTCGTATGATTTTAGGACTCACGGGAATCGCTGATCCATGATTGCTCAAGATAGAGAAGGAGCAGCCAGGAAGGGCACTGAGCATCTTGAGTCTTTCAGACTGGTGCACGGGGATGAGTGTGAATAACGCAAAGGACACAGACAACTCACTGTTCAGACCTCCTGCCCCATCTGTAGCAGAACACACAAGGAACACTCTGCACCCACTTTAAAACCCCCAGAACTGGAATGGAGGTAAGTCATCTCCACCCCAAGGCAATATCCAAAAAGAATCTCTCTCATACCAATAGATGGGGTGGTGAATTTTAACGTAAAATAAGGAGTGTAGTTGTTTCTTCCAAATATATGCAGAAAAACCCAATACCTTAACATGAACTGTTATTATAACAAATTACACATCTTGATGCGAATTCAACACAACCAACACGTTGACAGATAGCACATGATATCTACTGTTATTTTATTACCCACGGTCTGTGTTGATAGTTTTTGGATTGCTGTAAGGTGCTATATGTAAAATGAAATAAAATAAACCGAACGTGAGTCTCCATCGGCGAAATGTTGAGCCATGCTCGGGCCTTCCCTCTCAGGCGTTGCTTTTCTTCTCAGTTTTGGAACCCAAACATGGTTTACTCCCGATCAGGTTACAATAACTTCGCCCTTTTTATTTTACCGCAGTTTTCACCACACAACATGTACAGCCGCCGCAATTCGGCGAAACGATCGCAGTTCTTATTCAGATTACGTACGTATTCCCCGGACTAGATCGGAACGATTGTTGTCGGAATACCGTGCGCGGACGAAGAACGAGGTGTACCCTCCGTGCCGGAAGTGGCCCGTTGTTAGGGATGCATAGCAACGGCTCTGCACTGAGGCTGTCGCGCAGTCACTCCGTGAATGCATCAGAGCAATTCACTGCAGTAGCAAGATATGCTATCAGCAACTAACAATAACCTGGGCAAGAAAGGATTCCTGAAAACAATTTAGAGGTAGTGCTTGTTTTATTTACCTGTTTTCCTATTAGCTTAGCAAAAGTGGAGATGTTCTGTCATTAAAAAGGCTTCAAACAAGAGGTGGATCAACTTTCAGCCTCTATTAAGTGCGACTAAATTTAAATAAGTAATAATAGCAACAGGAGTGCATTCAAAGTCAAATTAACTTGATAAAACTTAACGCCATTTATCAGGTCGTCACATCACTGACCAACACATCCACACACAAATGGTGTTGGTCAGTCACTTTTCCATGCTTTCTGGAAGTCACTTGTGGCATAACAAAATAAACACAATTAAGTATTCTGCATGGCTGACATTTATTGCTGATGCAAAGTTTTTTTTTTGTTTTTTTAACTTATCCAAGAAATTGAAGATGCTGCAAATCTGACGTAAAGACAGAGAATGCAGGAAACACTGAGAGTTTCTGCAGAGAGAGAAACAGGCTTAATATTTCTGGTTGACAACATTATGGGAGGCCTTTAGAATTGGTTCCCTGGCAGATTTTATTAGTTAAAGCCATAAAAAAAAAGTTTAGTGTCTAGGGCATGTTTGTTTGAATTGATCCTCATTCAGTAGGTTTAATAATTTAACCTTTTTTGGTAAACTGTGGAAAAATAAAGAGTTGCATTTGTATAAATGAGCTAATAGTCACATCAGGTTTTCAGCATAATCTCTTAACACGTTCCTTAATGTACATTCTGAAATTTACAGTTATTTCCTCAGTCAGAATCCATTGCTGTTTGTGTTAGTCTCTGGGAAATAATTGAGATCTTTCAGCTGCCCAAAAATGATTCTCCACGTCTTGGATAGTCATAAATAGTTATGCTCTTCCTTGCCAAGGTATCAAATTAATCATATTAGGAAGGACAATGGAAATGTAGTTACAGTGAATAAGCTTTAAATTTTAATAGCAGACCAGTAGGAAAAGAATGACTTTAGTGTAATAAATCCAACAAATGCAGAAAATGCTGGGAACACACAACAGGTGAGGCAGCGTCTGTGGAAAAAGAAACAGTTATCACTTCCACCTGTAATATTAACTTTGTTTTTCTGTCCACAGACGCTGCCTCACTTGCTGTGTGTTTTTGTTGCAGATTTCCAGCATCTGCATCATTTTTGATTTCTCATGTAATATATACAGTATACAAGTTTGCTGATGACATAAAGCTGATGGCAGTGGGTTGTGAAGAAGTTGCAGAGAGGCCTCAAGGAGCTGAATTGAATGGATGAGTGCGTGGCAGATAGAACTAAATGTGGAAAAATATGCAGACATCCATTTTAGTTGTAAAAAAAATAGAAAAGTGGTTTTTAACTGGTGACTGATTGGATGGTATTATTATTCAGAGGAATTTGGGTATGCTTGTACATGGAATCACTGAAAGTTAATGTGTAGTTGCAAGCAATTAGGAAGTGAATTTATAACAAGAGGATTTGAGTACAAGAGTAAGGATGTCTTACTGCAGTTATATAGGGCTCTAGCAAGATTGCACCTGGAATATGTTGTCTGTTCTCCCTACTTAAGGAAGGATATACTTGCAATAGAAGAGCACAATGAAAATTCACCAGATTGATTCCTGGGATGGGAGTTACTACCCTGTGAGGAGAGATTAAACAGACTGGGCCTAAATTTCCTTGAACTTGGAAGTTTGAGAGGTGATTTCATTGAATAGTACAAAATTCTCGTGGGATTTGACAGGATAGATGTGGGGAGAATCTTTCTTCTGGCTGGAATGTCTAGAATCAGGAGTCACAGTCTCAAAAAGAGGTCAGCCATCTAGGACATCAATAAAAAGAAATGTCTTCATCCACAGGGTAATGAATCATATGAACTGACTTCCCAAGAGAGTTGTGGAGGATCAATCTCTGAGTATATATTTAAAACAGATTCAGGACTGAGATTGATAGATTTTTGGATATTAAGGAAATTAAAGTATATGGGGTTGGTGCAGGAAAGTCAGGCTGAAGTAAAACATCAGCCATGGACCTAATGAATGGCAGAGCAGGTATGAGGGGCAGATTGGCCTATTCTTACTGCCGTTTCTTACATTCTTGTAATTCATGCATAGTATCCATGATGTAATGATTATGGAATTTTATTCACTGTCATATCTGATGTATACACAATTTCAAAAGTGAAGAATTTATACTCTTATCTAAATAGAGATCTGTATAATTTATGGTTAAGGAACCTCTTCCATGCAGTAGATGCTATGTTAAATTTAAATTTGTTTTCCCTCTACCTTAATGTACTGAAATATTGAAAACCACTTAAAATCGATACCATTTTAAATTCATAATTTATTTAAAAAGTAAGTCATTCTTATTTGCTATAACATGAAATATTCTTCCTGCTTTAATGACTCAGTAATTTTTAACAGTTTCTCATTGTAAATATTTATAGAAAATGGAAAATCTGCCGAAAACATATGAAGAATTTTTGCAATTTCAAGATCTGGTAAGTGACTTTACACTGCTACTCCAGAACTGAGAAATTTAAGCACAGAATAAGTATAGTCTATTGTACATGTGTTGCTGCTGCACATCATAGCCACTCATTCCAAACATATTCCTGTTCACTTCCATTGTTTCGTAATAATTTTCTTGTTCAGATGCTCAATTATCATTTGCTGTAATACGATTTCTTGACCCTATAAACTCATCTGTAATCTGCCTCGGCCATCATCAGATTCAGTTTACTTAAAGGACTACTGCTTGTAACCTTGATCACTTTTTAATATATATTGTAGAATATTTTGCTACCACTGCCCCCTCCACCACATCTTTGCCCCACAGCAGAACATTGTAAAAAGCTCACTTTGCACATTGTCCTCATTTTGTGTCCACACTACAGATTTCCTACATTCCATTTGACATGCATTTCTTGTTCTGAATTTTTAAAAAATATGCCTATTTAGATTTATCTTTGCCAAGTACAATTAAAAACTTGCTGATCCCAAACCTGTCTTTGTCCTTCTGTCAACTGCCAAACTTTTTCTTATAAGAAGATTTATCACGATGCTGTGCTTGTAACTTCATAACGTTTGTGGATCAAAACCATAATTGGGAAGTATTTTAGCTGATCTCAAATTTATGTTTCTTGTTTTAAGGTTTCTGGATTTACAGCATGCAATCACTAAACTGACATTTTCCAATTTCATTGGTTCTAAATGGCTAATTTCTGAAATCATTCTCCTCCTCATCTAAATTCTCACCAATGCATTATTTGCTTTGTAGGGGTAGGTTGCCAAACCAGTGTGTGTCATTGTACGTTGGTTAACAAGTAAGGGTGGCTTTGGCCTTTGTACTTTGCAAATAACATACTAAATTGTAAAGTTGATATGCCCACAGAAAATAAAGTTGATCCAGCAGCCCCTAGCAATTAAGCAAGTATTATAACATCTTTATTAAACCTGTATTTCTCAGAGTTACATTTTTCACTTTAGTAAAAACCATGGTTATTTTAATGATCAAGTTTGGAGATCAAATATGTAACTTGACTAAACTCTTTTTATTCACTTTTTTGAATCAATGACATATATAATTTGGTTTAGTAGAAATATGCAAAGTATCTCAGTCACATAGCTTTTTTTGTAAATAGCTCACTTATTGCTTTAATTCGATATTATTAGATTTGTGGCGTGAAATTATGCATTTTCATTTATTAATACAAGCACAAGGTGTCATTCCTATATCCCAATAACTTCTAAATGCTTCTAAAATTCTTATCATTGATCAAAGCAACAACTTTGTGAGATGTTCGTGGCCTACAAGAATCAACCATATCACATAACAGTTCAATGTGCTTCTCTTGGACCCTAGAAGTTGAAAAATAAGCATTTCATGGAATTGAATGAAGGTTTGTTTAGAGAGTTTTGAAGGGAGAGATTGTGATGTTGTGGATGAAAATTATCTTGTATGACTCTGATTACTGCAATGCGATAGTACGTGCCAGGCTAGAGGGAAATATTAAACCATGCAGAATTAAAGATTCCAGCCAAGTTCCTTCTAAGATTTCCAGGGAAGTAGCAGCATCCTACAGATTTTCATTTACTTTGCTAAATTGTTTTTTTTTAATATATGTTTAAAATATGGGATATTTAACAAGCAATTGCAGTGAAATAGTATACACAAATGCTGTCAGTTCAACTTAAATTCAACTTTCCTCTGCTACATTGCCCTCAGGACTTCTTATGATCTGGAACACATTATGCAGACATAAAGCAGGAGGCTATAAATTCATTGCATTATCACAAAACTAGTGAGATCCTATGGTGTTGCCCTTGGACCAGAAGGTTGGAGGCTAAGTTATGAACATGTCCAGTGATGTTTATAAATCAGTCAATTAACTGAGAACCTCATGTTCAATCTTACATCATCAGAATTGCATCTTAATTTACTGAAGTTCCATCCCATTTCCATTCAATGAGATGTTCCAGTGTAGTCATTTACTGTTATATGATTGACAAGAATTGCAGGCTAAGGAACAGACAGCATGCCCAGATTGTGTAGCTGGTGGTCTTAGAGCTGCTTACTTAACCTTCCTGAGAGATACTGCACTAAAATCAATGAGTTGTAGTATTCTGTACATGAGCTAGAACTGGCAGGGGCATTGGCAAGAGGGGAGCTAGGACACTGGCTGCCAATATGGTAAAAGAGAAAACTGATGATGCTTCTGCCATACCACTCTTTACCTGAATCAGTTGATAGCACTGCCCTAAATTTTATTTACAATCTACAGCAAAACTGATAACCCGATGTCTGATTTTTCAGAAATCCTGATGGCTCAGCATCTGGCTGACCTGGTTCTGCTTATGGTGCTCTCCTTAAACGCACTGGAGGCTCCATTCTCCAGGCACCCTTTAAACTCACTGGGGTTCCCCCATTTCCCAAGCTCCCTATAAGGTCACTGTGAATCCCAATTTCACACTCTTAAATTCACTGGGGCCAGAGGGGAGGGAAGGGGGCATTTCCCATACTCCTATTAAACTCACTTGGTTCACCGGAGGATTTATTATGCAACTGTGTAACATCTAAAAATATTGAATTAAAAGTGTGTTTGTGTATTAATAGGAGTAATATCCAATAACCTGGAAAATCTGCTAGTCCGGCAACACCAAAGTCCCTACTGTGCTAATTATTGGAGCTTTACTGCAGTCAGTTAAAAGCATTCAATGATAATGCTACAGATTAACACAAATGAAATAATTATGTGATTAGTATTGGCCAGTGAGTTTGTTTATAGACATCACTAGAATTTAGTGGCCCCTTGATCATTATTAAGATAAAGCAGTGATAACGAGGACAGACCTTGCACTTGACATCCACAAGACAGATTTTTTTTTATTTCAAAAATAAACTTTATTCACAAAAGTATATACATTTTAGGAACAGCTTCTTCCCCTCTGCCATCAGATTTCTGAATGGTCCATAAATCCATGAATACTACCTCGTTATTCTTCTTTTGCACTAGTTATTTATTTTTGTAACTTATAGTAATTTTTATGTCTTTGCACTGTACTGCTGCCGCAAAACAACAAATTTCACGTTATACGTCATTGATAATAAACCTGATTCTGAGGAAGTCAAAAATAGTTCATGGCTTTCTTTACATTCATAGTGTCATTTCAATGTATCTGTTCATAGTGTTATTGGTTCTATACACTTGTAGCGTTTGCACATTTTGTGTACCAAGGACCATTGCAGCTCATGGCCTCCTTGGACGATACAGACATCAAGTGTTTGGGAGGCTTTTATACAGGGCATAGCCCCTCAATGTCTAGTGGCAGCAGGACCTTTGCAGTCCTTCCTCACCAAGCCTTTGTGTTGGCTGCACCAAGCTACAGTGCAACGCTAAGCACATACTCCTGCAGCCCGGAATGTGCAAGTCAACAGCATTCCCTTACAGATGTCTTGTTATACTAGAAGACCAGCAAATTTCAGACAGACCAAAGTATATCTTTCAGAGTTGATGATCTTCAGCAGCACTTGATGTTTGTCTTGGTATGCTCCTTGGGAGCAGCCTGTAGATAAGAGTTTTCTGTTACACAAGTGCTCAGGATGAACCTTGACAAGGACCCTTGCATCCGTTACCAGACCTTCTTAGTAAATCCATAGTCCACAGGGAGGTGGACGATTGCCTCATCCTCATTGCAGATGTCCTGAGGGTAGCGTGCACTGTGAGTGAGATGTCGACTGTGCAGGAACAGTCTGCAAGAGAGCCCCTCTCACTGCCAGCTAAGCAAGGTCTTGTTACTCGTTAGTGAGTTCTGGTGATAAGGCAATATGTCAAATGGTTTTGAGCTTGGGAAATCATCCCACAGGATCCATCATGTCCTTTTCCCACAAGGCCTGTAGGATGTTCTGTGCTGACCACTACCTGATGGACTTCTGGTCAAGGGTGTTTTCCTGAAAGAACTTTTCCACAAAGAACAGGTAGTGTGGCTAGGTCCGACTGAATGGAACATTGCACGGCAATGAAAGCAGACCCATCCTTTGTAACACTAGAGTCAGCATATAGTGACACTTGTTACTTGCGATCTTTGGTTCTCACTCACAGCTCGATGCAGTCACAAACAAAGATGGCCATCAGGACAAGGGTGATGTTGGATATGCTTCCCTCCTCCACCTTGACCGGGGACTTGTGCATCGAGACCCCCATATGAAACGAAAAAATAGCTCAGGTGACTGCCGCAGCGGTGGACCGGGGTATGGGCCACACCTGCACCAAGTACAGCAACACCAAGACCAGAACAAACTTGATCTGATTGGCGGTGACCTTGGATCCATGTTTTTACAGATTCCTCTACCATCCTGCCCATGCTGATCTACACAGGTTCATCCAGGAAAGCACAGCCCACTTCCCTTGCCTTGTGAGCCATCTCTCAGTGAAGGCAGATGTCTAACCTATCTATGTCCCTCATAATTTTATAAACCTGTCTAAAGTCACCCCTTAGTCTCTTATGTTCTAGTGAGAATAAACCCAGCCTATCCAATCTCTCCATTCAAGGTGAATCTTTTCTGCACTCTCTCTGTTGCTACCACATCCTTCCTGTAGCGTGGTGACCAAAAATGTACACAATACTCCAATTGCAATCTAACCAATGTTTTGTACAGCTGCAACACGATATCCCAGCTCTTATATTCAATGTCTTGGCCTATGACACCCCGGTGTTCCTTTCCCACACACACTCACCTATCGAGCTAGGTTTCTTCTCACTTTGTTTACCTTTCTCGTTTCCCCCCTCCGTCTATCATCCCTTCCCTCATCTGGTTCCACCTATTACCTACTGGCCTCTGTCCCACCCCCCCAATGTTCTGCTATATACTGGCAGCATTTCCTCGTCCCCCTCAGTCCTGATGCAGGGTCTTGACCTGAAACATCAACATATACCCTTTGCCTCCTCAAATGCTGCTTGACCCACAGAATTTTTCCAGCATTCTGTTTTTTGTTCAAGCATACCGTTTTTTGTTCAAGCATACCAAATGTCTTCTTCACTATCCTATCCACCTATGTTGCCCCATGGACTTGCACCCCAAGGTGTCTCAATGCTCATAAAGTTTCTGCCATTCACTCTCTATGTCCTACCAGAATTTGATTTGATTTTTAATCTCTGTCATGGGAAGAGATTACCAGATGGGCAGAGGAAAAGATTCGAGGATTGTGTTGAAAGCCTCTTCGATGAAATGCAACATCCCCACTGACTCCTGGGAATTCCCAGCTGTTGACCACTCAAAGTGAAGAATGAGCTTTTGGGATACTATTGAGAACCTTGAGTTTCAGGAAAACAGACGTCCTATGGAAGCTCTAGAAGGAGCAGACCATAGCTGTCTGCCTCACCAGCCCATTATACAAGAGCGGACGCAAATTATTCTTGATCTGGAGGGATTAACTAAGAAGAAGACTAAGATTGAGGGTGCTAAAAATAGCTTGAAGATTTGGAAAGATGATGTAGTTACTATCGTGTCCCATGCAACAGAAAAACACACAAATTGTTATTGTTATAAATAGTTTAATCATTGGTAAAATATTTTCTAAAAATTAAATCATGTTCATTTCTAATTTAACATGAGCTTTCATATAAAAATATTGAAATATGCAACTGAAAATATTTAAACTAATTTGACTTTTTTTATATTTCAGGAAGATTGGCCACAGTTACTTCCCGATGAAGAACATTTTAACATGAATATTCAGCCTGACACATTTACTTCATATGAATCACTATCACAATATATTCATGAACATGTACCTTTCCGGATGGAGCTTCTCATTAACATGAGGCAAAGAATTGATGAGTTTGTATCGCACTTAGAAAAATATTCTTCAAAGATCCTGCCAGCTGAGCCCAGGAAATCCAAGACCAAAGATCATCTTTTCTATTTACCAACAGAGAGTAATTAGTTCGTGATTTTTGTAACATTGCATTTATAACAGACATAACATATTTATATTGTACCTTTTAATGAGGAGAAAACACCCCAAAATGATTCACAGAAGCATGAAAAGGGAAAAAAAGACATAGAGTTTAAAAAGGTCAGGAGAGATGAAACCAAAACATTGGTCTTGGGCATGGGTTTTAGGAGGAAAGCCTCGAGGAATAAATGAGGGCTTTGGGGAAGACATTACAGAGAATAGGGCCTAAAAGCACCTCCACCAACAGTGGGGCAAAGCAGAGGATTTATAGGAGCATGGTTCAGAAGAATAGGCTGACAAAATGGGGTGATTTATCTTAGCATTTAGCAGGAGAAATGAGGTATTGATTTACCTTAGCATTTAGCAGGAGAAAACTATAGATCAGCTTGAGTGAAATACAACAGAGTAGGACTGATGGCAAAAGTGAGGGATGGTAGAGAAATTTCATCAATGTACACATTTGACAGAAAAGAAGACAGAAAGGCCACAGATAATTTTAAACAATAGAAAGAGAATTCTAAATATTTCAAGTGGGATATTGAAATAGGAAACCAATTTAAATTGTCAAGGATGTTAAAAAAAAATGAACAGGATTTAGTGAAGAATTGGAATACAAACAACAGAGCTTTAGATATGCTGATTTTTATGGAAAATGGGAGGATGACCAGAAAAGCATTGGAAAAATTTTGTCGTAGTCAAGTCCTCCTGAGAGTTTTAGCAGCAGACAAAGTGGAGCTGAAACAAGTAAAGTTACAAAGCTGGCAATTGTACATGTTGCATCAGCTCCAAATCAGTAAGCATGATGTAGAAGCGATGGGTCTTTCAAGAACTCCAGAGGTGATATTGTGAATGGAGGAGAAGCTATTGGTTCAGATAACTAGGCAAAGACTGTCTCATGGTGTTGAACAATGGAGGAGGGTAGTGTTGGATGACAGTGTTATCAACTGTGTTTGCAGGCTGCAGACAAGTTTAATGGAATTGGAAGACCAGTGCAGTATAGACAGAATCAGAGCATGTCGTTGTCACTTGGGTTATGACTGTACGGATATTGAGAAAAAGAAATTCCAACATAATAATTGAGAGGGAAACTGGTATAGATCTGAAATACATCAATATAGTTATGGGTTGTGGGAATAAAAGGGAATGTTGTAATTGAATTGGTTGTTAACAAAGAGAGAGATTGTGGATGGGCTTTCTGAAGAAGGGTGTATTCATGCTATGATAAATTTAGCCATTGGTTTCCACAGAAGTTTAAGTGCAGTGGTTCCCCATTAAAGTTTACCTTTTATGATTTTTATTACTTTCTTAGATTTGGCATTTATGTGAAATGCTTAAATTCTAACCATCTGTATTTTGCACTCATTGTTCGTGCATATAGATAAAAATCAGTGAAATTTAAACTTACCATGTCACCCATGAGGTCCTGGCTCCTATCTGACACTACTAATGAACAGGTTTCTACTTTGCTAAGACTGAAGGAAACAAAGATTATGATTGAAAATTGCACTAAACAAAACTGATCTGTCTGTCTACATTAAATTGTAACAGGTTTAATTAATATTTGAGGGGAATGGTTAGGGGTTCTTCATCTAACACTGGTTAGGTGAGATCAGGTATCCTCATGACCACTTATGATATTCAAGGGGACTGTTTGGCCCATTTGGGTATGTTGGGTGTATGGGATTGCTCTTGAAGCAATCCCATGCCCCCAGTTACTTCATTTTCTTTCACATATATCCATCAATGTACTAAGATATTCCCACCAGGCACTGACACTAGAAGTAATTTACAGCAGCCAAATAGTCTATCAGCCAGGTATCAGTACATCTTTTAGATATGGGAGGCAGTTGGAGTACCTGGAGGAAATCCAGTGGTCACATAGTGTGCAAACTCCACACATCCAGCATCTGAAATCATGAGGCAGCTGCACTCCCTGCAGTGCCCCAATATGCGTGGTCTGAATCAGTGAATAAAACAATAGGAAGAATTATTTGTTGAATTGTGAGAGGAAATTTGGGAGAAAGAATTATAAAAATGGAATATAGAATTACTGGGTAAGATGAGAGTAATGTGTCTCCTTTGTTAAAGTAGCTTACCAATTAGATTTAAGAGCAGGAAGTACATATATATATTCGAGCGGAAATGCTACAATTTTCCATTGTACTAATGGGGATACTCAAGATGTTCATTTTATCTATGGCAGGACAATACTTTGCTGTGCTTTTGGCGATGATAGCTGTCATTTTGGGATTGTGTCACAGTGAGCCTAGGCAGATTTAGGGGTCGGAATTATACAAGTAAAATTCAGAGATCATGCGATATCTCATTATATATGGACTTCAATTGCCTGTACAGTAATTGTATTTGATGTCAGCAATTGAAATTATATCCAGCTTGGGCTGTTTGGAAATGGATGAGAGGAATGAAACATGTGAGCCAGTATGTTGTTGTAAAGAATAAATATATTTTCTGGAATGACTTTGTTGTTTGACACTAAGCTTTGCTCAAAAAGAAAGTGAGTTGAAAATGTAGTTTGTTACAGCTATAAATTTGATCCATGTTTTCTTTTAGAATGGACCCTTACTGGGAGTTATCCTCAAATAACCATCTGGCACAGTTGTTAGCACACTTACCTTGGAGGTTATAGTTTCAAATCAAATCCAGAAATTAAGCACATAATATGAACCAATCCTTCAGTGTATCACTTAAAAATTTCTGCTATATTAGATGTGTCATCACCAATTAAGACATTAGACCAATCTCATTCTTCCTTTTTAGCTGGATGTGAAATATTTCATGCTATTATTCAAGAAAGTGCAGGAAGTTATCCTGGTATTATTGAGAACTTTACTCTTGCATCATTGGGGAGGGAAAATGGTTAAATTAGACAGTCATCTCATTTGTTCTTCGTGGGGCATTGGGGTACACAGATTGGCTGTTGTAATTAATTAGATATAAAATACTTCAGGATATCCTAGAAATGTGATCAGATATATAAATGTAAAAAGTTCCTTCCTGAATCTTGTCCATATGATTTGTAGTTTGTAAAGGGTTATTCATTAAGGCATAATTATTAAACTCATATTATTTTGTTTCAGCTGTTATTAGGCAAATGAAGGACTCTGATGCATTACTTGCACATCCCAGTAGAAAGGTAAAATCACTGCAGTGATGTTTATTATTTTAGTAGTATTTTACTGATCAGCTTTGGTGTTTATGATCACTGTCTAACTGCATTTAAAAAAAAAGCCAAGACCAGATATTTTGGGGTATATTTCTTCTAGAGCTCCCCTCTCAGTACTTTGGCAGAGATTCTGGCTATGGTGTTACTGCCAAAGTTACAGCTTCACTGCAAGGAAATCACCAAAGTAATTTTCACTGTTAATACTTCTATTATCCAATCAATTGGACACCAAATGTGATATCTAAATATCTCACATATTTCATACTTCAATGTTGCATGGAAAATTTTAATCAGCTGCTTAATTTAGATCCTGATGAAGATGCTGTCCTGAGGAATTCCCCTGCTATGTAGGTGATCCCTCCATAAGAGTGATTAATGATAAATTCCAATAGGCCATTCTGAAAAATTGGTGTCAACTTCGGTCAGATGTTATGGTTTCAAGTTCTACTCCAGAGACCTGATCATATTAGAGTCATCGAGTTGTACTGCACAGAAACAGGCTCTTCAGCTTATCACATTCATGCCGAAATGTGGCCCTTTGCATGGATCCCATTTGCCTGTATTAAGATGGTATCCTTCTATGCCACGCCTGTGTAAATGTTTGTTGCAATTAGTATGTTTAAAAGGCAATTTATCTGTTTCCACCACCTCCTCTGGCAGTGCATTCCAAATATCAACCATTCTCTGTGCAAAAAAAGACTTTACCCCTCAGATTCCCATTCAGAAGAATTATTGCGATGTTAGGCATATGTCTTTCAGATGAAGCTGAGTTCTCAGCTGTCCTTTCATATAGCCTAAAAGAATCCCATGGGATTATTCAAAGAACAAAAGAGTAGTTCTTTACTAATTCTGAATCAGTAACATAGACGTGCCAAAATACATAGAATTAAAATGACTGCAATGAAGAAAGAATGGCACTAAGCAGTGACCCATCCCCAGGACCAGATTGTTTCCATTCCAGAGTTTTAAAGAAGGTAAAAATGTTGACTTTTGCAGAAAGGTTGAGCAGGTTGCACCTGTGCTACTTGGAAGTTAGAAGAACAGGTGATGATCTTATTGGAACATGTAAGATTCTGAGATGTTTCCTTTCACTCGGATATCTAGAACCAGGGACTGTGCATTCAGAGTAAGTGGTTGTCCACTTAATATGGAGATGAGGAGAAATTTCTTTGCTGAAGATTATGAATCTTTGGAATTGTATTCCCAAAGATTTGTGGAGGCTATTTCATTGAATATATTCAAAATTGAGATAGACATTTTTTTTGACCATGTGGGAATCTAGGATTATGGGGATAGGCAGGAAAATGAAGCTGAGGCAAAGATGTCATAATCTTATCGTGGGGTAGGCTGGAGGGGCCATTGGGTCACCTCCTCCTGTTTCCTATCTCGATATGATCTATAGCAGCATTTTTGGGCCTTATTGATGCTCAATCTATTCCAATATGGCATCTGGTTACACACATCACTACTTTTATGATGAGGAAATGAGTATGTGTGTAACTGATGCCCCCTGGAGGTGCGCTAATGGTGATGTTGGTGATGTCATCATCCAATGCTGCTTTGACATCAGTACTGCCATATTGGACCTTAGCACTCCCAAGCTAAAGCCTTCCCAGGCTTGCCCTTGGTACATTGTTCCATCCATTCCAAGCACAATACATTGAAGACACTGTGTTATCAACTGCAGAGGGTGCAGACGAGGCTCAGCAGGATGTTGCTGGGAATAGCACGTTTCGCTTCTAATGAGAGAAGGGATAGACTGGGTTTACTTTCCTTGAAGTGGAGGAGGTTGGGGAGGGATCTAATTGAGATATATAAAATTATATAATGTTAGATACTAAGAAAGTCTTCCCCATAATAGAGGTGTCTAAACTGGAGGATATAGATTTAGGATAAGGGGGAAGAGGTTTAGAGTAGATTTGAGGAAGAGCTTCTTTTACCCAGAGAATAGTTGGAACCTGGAATGCATTGCCAGTAAATAGAATTAATATAGATAGGTAGTCGATGATCGGTATGGACATGGTGAGCCAAAGGGCCTGGTTCTGTAGTGCATGACTCGATGATTTTGTGCGTGGGAAATAGTGTCTGACAAATCTGTTGGAGGTAACCAAGAGGATAGATGAGGGCATGGCAGTGGACGTTGTCTATATGGACTTTAGCAAGGCTTTGACTAGGTCCCGTATGGTAAGCTAGTCTGAACATGGGATCCAGAGAGAGCCAGCTAACGGGATTCATAATTGGGTTGATGTTAGGAAGCAGAGGGTAATGGTGGAAGGTTGTTTCTTGGACTGGAGGTCTCAATCTAGTGGTGTGCCACAGGGATCAGTGCTAGAATATTTGTTCATTATTTACATAAATGATTTGAGTGAGAATGCACAAGGCATGGTTAGTAAGTTTGCATATGATACTAAAATAGGTAATACTGTAGACAGTGAGAAAAGTTATCAAAAATTGCAGAGGAATCTTGGTCAGCTAGGTAAGTGGACCGAGGATTGGCAAATGGCTTTCAATTCAGATAAGTGCGAGATTTGGCATTTTGGGAAGTCAAACCAGGGTAGGACAAACAGTAAATGGTAGGGCACTGAGGACTGTTGTGGAACAGAAGGATCTAGGATTACAAGTACATAGTTCCCTGAGAGTGGTGTCACAGGTAGACAGGGTGTTGAAAAAGGCATGGGGCACATTGGCCTTCATCAGTCAAGGTTTTGGGGAGATGGGATGTAATGTTGCAGTCATAGAAGACATTGGTGAGACTGCACTTGGGATATTGTGCACAGTTTTGGTCACCCTGTCATAGGAAAGGTGTCATTAAGCTGGCAAGTGTGCGAAGAAAATTTACGAGAATGTTGCCAGGACTCAAGGAGAGGTTGGGCAGGCTAGGGCTTTATTCCTTGGAACATAGGAGACTGACAGGTGATCTTATTGAGGTGTATAAAATCATGAGGGGCAAAGGTAGGGTGAATGCACAGTCTTTTTCCCAGAGAAAGGGAACTAAAAATTAGAAGGCGTAGGTTTAAGGTGAGATGGGAAAGACTTAAAGGGGACCTGAGAGCCAACTTCTTCAGGCAGAGGGTGGTGCGTATAAGGAATGAGCTGCCAGAGAAAGTAGTTGAGCCAGTACCATAACAACATCTAAAAGACATTTGGATAAGTATGTGGATATGAAATGTTTGGAGGGATATGGGCCAAACATGGGCAAATGGGATTAGCTTAGTTGAGCACCTTGGTTGACATAGACGAGTTGGGCCAAGGGGCCTGTTACCGTACTCTATGACTCAAAAGTGCTGCCAACGAAAGATTCAAAACTCCTCACTGTCGAATTGTTGTGATCCTGTGATCTGGTGTGTCATACAGTTCACTGCCTGGTATCATTGATCAGTCATGTCTTCATTCTGTGGTATTGTTCTGTGTCATCTACACTTCAGCTATCACAACAAACCAAAGGGTAGCTACCAGATGACGAGGTCTATTCTCTAATGATGTGACTCTTGTCTATGATACATAATCCACATACACAAGGCACATGTGATGATACATGAAATCTAATAGACCATTGGCGTGCTGAAACACCACTTCTAGGTCATGCAACACTGGCACTTGACAGAGGTGTTGTCAAGATTTGTTATAGTCTGGTGCACATCTTCATAGTGGAAGGGGAAAGGCAGCAGTACCTTTACAGTGCTCTTCAATTAAGGCTATCCATCAGCAATGTTTAAATGGGATACCAATAACTACATTTCCACTTGCCCATTCATCAGCAACACATAATATCTTATCCCTGTTACTGACCATCACAGTGGCTACTTGG
Organism: Pristis pectinata; assembly: GCF_009764475.1. Taxonomy (NCBI): domain Eukaryota; kingdom Metazoa; phylum Chordata; class Chondrichthyes; order Rhinopristiformes; family Pristidae; genus Pristis; species Pristis pectinata. The sequence goes on from NC_067432.1 coordinate 16,130,904, forward strand.
CCAAATAAAACAAATAAAAGCAAACACAAATTATGTATGGAATGTTTATTTTGTAAACAAAACCATGCCAAATTGGTATAGAAACATCAACTAATCATCCTTCTGGGGCCTTTTAGTGCCTGCTTTCAATATGTCATTTTTCTAGGCTCCAAGTTCTCTTGTATAGGACTCTTTCAGTGACTGAAGCTTCACGCCACACTTTTCAATGAAGGAGACTGGAGATGACCTTGGAGAAGGAGCTTGAGCAACTCTAGGCCTTGAAGCCTAGGTTTCAGATGACTGTTTTATGCTTAGTTTTGTAATAGTTTAAAACACATGATTTTATTGTGGTGTAATCCCACAATGTCTGGCCAAATGTGCATTCAACTATTTCTTTGAAAGCCACATATTTTGATAATTTTGTTAGTGGCTACAAGTTAAGAAAAAAATGAAAATTGAGGATTTAATAGACCCACATTTCTTCTCTCATCAAAAATGTAGATAATTACATAATTAAGGAAGTATGATTGATAATCTTTTTTTCTCTTTAATAGCTTTCAGAAGAACTTTATATTGCACACAAGAGCAAGACCGTGGAGGTAGGACTTGAAGGATAATAATGAAGTTTTTAATACTGCAACTAAATATTTTTAACTGACATAACCTTTAAAGAATATTGGCCTCAAAAAACTGGCACTTTGGCAAAACTGCTGGTAATATTGTAAACTATGCAACTGATGAGGTACAGAAACTATTTTAAATAGGAAATTATATTTTGTAATTTAAAGACAGAGCATAAAAGTTAATCATTTTTTTTCTGATAAATTCCTATTGAACCTATCTAACATATGGAGAAGCTTTTCAGGGATAGCTGTATAATGTCTGCATCACAAATTTTAATGGTCAGATTTTTTGGCAACCCATCCACCAATGTTCTGTGAATTTTTTTTCCCATTGAGATATCTGGTAAGGGTGGGAGAGACCATGTCTCTCATCTGTATTTTAAATTGCATGCATATTTAAACAATGCACGCTATATAGGGTCAGAAATCCCAATGTTTTCACCCCTTGGCCATTATTTTCAAAGGTCTAGTTTAAATACAGAAGAATGAGTTACAGTCTTCTTGAACAGTGAAACATCGACATTGTTATCCATTTAAAAATACTAACTGGCTGAAAAACATTTGCTTTTGTCTCAGATCTGCCTGGATATTTCATGTTTTGGTTTGGGCAGCTGCTCATTTGAGCTTTCATCTGCCAGAATGAAGGGCCATGAGACATCTTGACATTTTTCATTTATTTCCCCATATGATTTCCCTTTGCTACCTCGATTGAAAAAAGGTGAACTAAAGAAATCAAAATAGGTTGAGCTGCAAGGTAGGAAATGCTATTGGGGACACATCAATCACCTTGACTTCTCAACTCTTTGGCCTGCTCAAACCTCACCTCCTCCGAACGTGCAACCTTCCATTTAATTCTCACCAATGACAACCTAGTCATCAAACCTGCAGAAAGGTGGTGCCATTGTAGTCTGGCAGACTAACATTAACCTTGCAGAGGCCAGACATCTCTTGGATTCCTCTTCATCCCAACTCCTGGACCATGACCTCACCAAGGAACACCAGGCCACTATCTCCCACATTGTCACAGATCTCATCACATCAGGAGATCTCTCCTCCACAGCCTCTAACCTGATAGTGTCACAGCCCCACACTTCCCGCTTCTATCTCCTACCCAAGATCCACAAATAGGACTGTCTCGGTAGCCCCATTGTTTCTGCCTGCTCTTGCCCCACCAAACCTATCTCCTCATACCTGGACTCTATCCTGTCTCACCTTTTCCAATCACTTCCATTTGGGACACCTCGTGTGACCTCCACCATTTGGACAACTTCCGATTCCCCAGCCCCCACAGCCTCATCTTCCATCCGGAAGGTCTTCAAGCTTCTTTCTACAACAAAAATCCAACAGTGCCCCTCTACCAACACCCTCATCCACTGGCTGAACTTGTTCTTATCCTGAGCAATTTCTCTTTTGACTCCTCTCACTTCCTACAAATCAAAGGTATAGCCAAGGGCACCATTGTGGGCCCTAGCTATGGCTATCTTTTTGTTGGCTACGTGGAACAGTCCCTTTTCCAAATGTTCAACCGTCCCACTCCTCAACTGTTTCTCTGTTACATTGATGACTTCATTGGTGCTGCTTGCTAGACCTGTGGAGAACTCATTAATTTTATCACCTTTGCTACTAACTTCCACTCTGCTCTCAAATTCACATGGACCATTTTTACACTTCTCTCCCTTTTCCGGATCTCTCTGTCTCCATTTCAGGGCTTAAACTATCCACTGATAGGTACTATAAACCCAATGACTCCCACAGCTACTTAGACTACACCACTTCCCACCTTGTCTCTTGTGAAGATGCCATGCCTTTCTCCCATTTTCTCCATCGCCACCGTTGCTGCTTTCAAGATGAGGCCTTCCATTCCAGGACACCTGAAATGTCCTCCTTTTTCAGGAAGCGTGGCTTCCCTTGTGCTGTGGTTGATGGAGCCCATTCTCGCATCTCCTTTGTTTCGCATACTCCTGCTCTCACCCCACCTCCCTCCAGACAACTCTGAAATAGAGTTCACCAAATCCTCACCTTTCATCCTCTAATCCTCTGCATCCAGCATATCATCCTTCATCATTTCCACCAGCTGTAACGAGATCTACTCTCCGCCTTCAATACTATAATTTCAAGCAAACACATCACCAAACTCTGAGACCTGGGACTCAACACCTCCCTTTGCAACTGGATCCTTGACTTCCTGACCAACAGACTAAAATCAGTAAGGATAGGCAGCAACATCTCCGCCATGATTATTCTCAACACTGGTGCTCCACAAGGCTGTGTCCTCAGCCCCCTACTCTACTCCCTATGCACTCATGACTGCATGGCCAGATTCTGCTCTAACTCCATTTACAAGTTTGCAGATGATACGACGGTAGTGGGCCATATCTCAAATAACGATGAGTCGGAGTACGGGAAGGAGATAGAGAGCTTAGTAACATGGTGTCGTGACAACAACCTTTCCCTCAATGTCAGCAAACAAAAGAATTGGTCATTGACTTCAGGAAAGGGGGCGATGTACGTGCTGAGGTTAAGAGCTTCAAGTTCCTAGGAGTGAACGTCACCAATAGCCTGTCCTTGTCCAACCACATAGATGCCATGGCCAAGGAAGCTCACTAGCACCTCTACTTCCTCAGGAGGCTAAGGGAATTTGGCATGTCCCAGTCGACCCTTACCAATTTTTATCAATGCACCATAGAAAGCATCCTATTTGGATGCATCACAGCTTGGTATGGCAATCGCTTTTCCCGTGACCCCAAGAAACTGCAGAGAGTCGTGGACACAGCTCAGCACGTCATGGAAGCCAGCCACCCCTCCATGAACTCTGTCTATACTTCTCACTGCCTCGGTAAAGTAACCAGCATAATCAAAGACTTCATCCACCCTGGACATTCTCTCTTCTCCCTTCTCCCATTTGGCAAAAGCCTGAAAGCACGTACCACCAGGTTTAAGGACAGCTTCTGTCTCGCTGTTATAAGACAATTGAACGGTTCTCTAGTACGATAAGATGGACTTGACCTCACAATCTACCTTCTTATGACCTTGCACCTTATTACCTACCTGCACTGCACCTCCTCTGTAATTGTTACTCTTTATTCTGCATTCTGTTATTTTACCTTGTACTACCTCAATGCACTGTGTAATGAATTGATCTGTATGAACAGTATGCAAGACAAGTTTTTTTACTGTACCTCGGTACATTGTGACAATAATATTCCAATTCCACCACCAGCCACATCTTCTCCCTACCCCTTTCCACTTTCTGCAGGGACCACTCCCTTCGTGACTCCCTGGTTCGCTCATCCATCTCCACTCACCCATCCCTGCTCCTTGGTAACTTCACCTGTATTTGAAGGAGGTGTAACACTTGAACTTACATCTTCTCCCTCATCACCATCCAGGGACCTAAACAACCCTTCCAGGTGAAGCAAAGATTCATGTGCATCTCCCCCAACCTCGTCTACTGCATTCAGTACTCCTGATGTGGCCTCCTCTGTATCGGTGAGACCAAGTGCAGACTGGGCGACCATTTCACAGAGCACCTACACTCAGTCCGTGGTGACCATCCTGAGCTCCCAGTTGCATGCCATTTCAATTCTCCTTCCCATTCCCACACTGACCTGTCCCGCTTCAGCCTTCTCCACTGCCAGGATGAGGCCCAAAGCAAACTAGAGGAAGAACACCTCATATTCGACCCAAGTAGTCTACAAGCCAATGGTATCTAATGGCATGAATTTTAGGTAATCCTCACCTCCCCCCTTTCCACCTGACTTCCTTTAACTTTTTGTCCTCAGGATCCTTTTCCACTTTTTCCATTGCTTTCCTCACATGCTTCTTTCTGTGGTAGATTATTAGAAGCAGAAATGAAATTTATATGGATATGAGTACACAGACAAGGTGATGACAGCCTGGTAGACTACACTGACACCTTGGTCTTTTAAAATGCTATCTCTTACAAGCCACAGTTTCCATGGAATGCAATAGTTTGTACTTTACAGTGGCATCCTTATATGTAAAAATGGGCTGCTTTCCCCTGGCATTGTGTTGATGATACTTGTTGGTGGCCATTTGTAAGAGAAGTCAAAGCCAGGATGAATGAAGATGTGAGAAATCACAGTTGAGTTGCAGTTGAATGTTCTGACAAAAGCTATATTGAAAATCCACATTGCTGACTACCTACATGCCTCCAATACTCTGCTGCTACCATAAGTTGCAGCAGATGTTCCTTCCCTACAGCAATTCACTACCATACATGGGAATTCTTTTTCTTACCCTCTGTCTAAAATTTAAATGAACTACACTCACAAATTGTTTCAGGAATAGTAGTGCATTCCATGCATGGACAAAAGATCTGTTCTTATATTACTGCAACACAATACATTGCTGATTTTAAGACCATATAGCTCAACCTATTGTAGACTTTATGCACGCAACTGAAGACAAAGCATCCAAATGTAAATCTGAAAATTTTGACAGATTCTTTAACATTATGGAGCAAATCTCTATGATATTAATCAATTAATTAATGAAGATTCAATATTGAAATCTATGCTCCAAGCTCTTGTAATTGTGTTAAGAATTGAAACAATCAAAATTCTGACAGGGTAGAAGCAGGCAGGATGCTTCGCTTGGCTGTAAGATCTAGAACCGAGGACTATAGTCTCAGGGTAAGATATTTTGGACAGAGATGAGGAGAAATTCTTCACTCAGAGGGTGGTGAACCTGTAGAATTCTCTAATACAAAAGACTGTGAAGGTGAAGTCAATGACTATATTTAAGAAGGAGGTAGATAGATTTTGAGACCCAAAAGGCATCAAGGAGAATTGGAAGAGAGCAGGAATATAATATTGAAGAAGAAGATCAGCCGTGATCATGTTGAACACTGGAGCAGGCGCAAAGAGACAAATGGCCTAATGATGTTCCTATTTTTCGGTGTCTCTTTTTTTCTGTTTGTCAGATTACATTGCCAAACCTAGAATTTGGAGTCACATTTTGCCCTAATGCCAAAATAAGCATCACCAAAATGTTCTAAATTGGGATGCCTTCACCACGAGAAACTGCTATTGTGATTTGCTCCCTTATAAAAGCATTAGAAACCAACTTGCACGATTACAGGCACCAACTGCTACCTCATTCCTGGAAAGCAGGTCTTTAAAGTTAAAGAGCACTTTTTGTGGCAATCACACAGACTGCCATAGGGAAGAGGAAAACAGAGCACATGTATAGAAAACTGAGAGAGAATGGGAAATGAAAGGGAAATATTGGGAGGGAAAATTAAGCAGAAGGGTGGAAATTAAGACAGGAGAAAGGATAGGTGCAGTTGGCTAATGGCCTCTCCCATGTTATGAAGAGGACTGATTGGACAATCAAGCTACTCAATAGTGATCATTTGAAGCCACAGGTCTCATGCAGTCTTTGATAGTGCTGTCTGCTTGTGTATCAGTCTGGGGAAAATCAATGAAAATAAAATTGATGTTCCAGGAGATCCTTTAATTCATATATGGTTTCCGATGTCTGATGTACTGTTTTGCTGTGAGTGAAAAATGAAGGTTATAGTTTGCAATTCGTGATTCAATTTTAGTCAGAATGTCAGAAATGTGATGGGGAAATGAAAACTAAATATAGCCAGTCCACTTTCCTGCTGACAGTACATATACCAGAAATGTAAAACATGCAAAATGCTTTTTCTGTGTGATTTACAGCGTACAAGAGGTGCTAATAGTTTTGAACTAATCCATTTGCCAGTCTGTTGTTGTTTCATCAGGATTGAGATGATAATGTTCCACTATATATTTACCCTTTTATGAAATGTATAACATATGGAATACATAACCTTAAATTACTATCTTCACTAAACACCTTTAAACATTTTTTATACAAAATAATTACAAAACAGTCTTGGGAGTCTTTTTCCCAATACCATTTTCTTATGATCACTTGTTTGTGAAGTGACTTTGTAATTTTTATCTCAATGAATAGTGCACTGTAAATGCAAGGAGTTGTTTTCAACAAATTCTCTCCAAGGATACTACCTAGTTTTATATTCCCTTTCTCTGTTTCAGAAATGCTAAACCTTGTAAATCATTGGCAGAATCTAATGAAATCATACTCAGCATTTTCTATCATTGGTGTTAGATTGATTGGTTTATAATTTTATGATTCCTATTATGTGGTTTTGATTTTGAATGTTTCTGCATTTATTTTGTAGGCAAGAAAATTCTTTACCATTTTCTTTACGATGCATTGTGTGCCATCTGGGCCCATTTCCATTAAAGCTTTGATCTTTTATATTTCATGTATCTTGTAGGCTCCTGAGTCAATTTGACATTAAATAGAATTCTTTAATACCTTTGGGAGCTAGGACTTGTGTTCTACTGATTCTTTTTCTATATTTGAGCATCATGGAGAGTGAAGAATGCTAGTTCTGCAAAGAGAGAAATGACAGATGGCTGGATAAACAGCTAATTGTTTATTATTGAAGTAGGAGATATACGAACTATTCCTCTTGCCCTTTTTTCCATTGTGGGGAATAGGTTATCACAAATATATACTGTATCTCTAAACAAAAAGCCACTGTTTTCTTTGCTTTAATTTCACCATTGTTTCCCATTTAGTCTCAAACTTTTCCAGGCTTCAAGCCATTGGAGTTTACAGAGCTTCCTGGACAACTGGAAGCAATGCAATTGCTAAACTGGTTTAGAAAGACGCAGAAGTTTAACGTAAGTGAACGTTGGAGTTGGAGTTTTTCCTCATTACTTATATTTCTCCATTTGGCTCTGTTGTGATAATGTTAAAGGTTTGAGAATGAGATTCTTTGAGGCCCTGACAAAGGAAAAATCAGTTCTCTAAGTATTGCAACAGGTCCAGGAGTGTTTTAGATGAAATAAAGGAAATAACAACATGCCGATTTAATTACTTCATCACAAACAATTTGCATCCATCTCAGAGTTAACTAATGCCAAGTCAACATTAACTTGCTTACAGCTTGGATTTCAAACTACCTGGAAGAAGTTAATTCTGTCAGAACCATCTGCGGCCATTCTTCAAGATGCATTTTGGTGGTTCTTCCTTTACAAATTTAAGGTACAGCTATATCACCAAACATTTTTTTTAAATACTTGTCTGGATGTTTTATTTATAATGGCTTATAAATACTGGAGTAATTTTTCATCCTTACCACTCTCTCTAAAGTGGTTTGCCTGGATGGAATTGTGTATACCGCATCCATAAAGGATCATGGGTTATACTATTCATCTTCTCAATATAGGTTTCTCATGCTGAAACCTGGAGGCATTGAAGATGAAGTGTGCCTGTTTTTTCCCATTTTGAATAATAGATTCATAGAACACCAGCAGCTTGCTTAATATAATATCAACACAGTAAAACTCAGGTAGTCCAGCATCCTTTAGGAATTTGGTGGCCAGACCAACAGATTTTCCAGACTATTGGATGTTGTTCCTGTTAATACTCAAACACACTTATTTCACTTATTTTACATGTTACATGACATAATAAATTTTCCAGTGAATCTGGTGAGTTTAAAGGTTAGTTAAAGTTTAAAGTTTAGTTTTGGGGTTAATGTTCAAGGTTTAACATTTTTACTTATAACATTCTAACATTTTTACTTTTATTTTTCTTATTATCATAAGTAGTTATTAATAAAGTAGTTTTTAATACTGAATCATGACTCAGTGTGTTTCTTTTGTTGCTGATTCATAACAACATGCCAGATCCCAGTTCCAACTGTAAATCTACTGATGTGCCTGACCCCTTATATTTCGGATCCCAACCCCAGCTCTGGTCACACTTCCAGCCCACAGACTGGAACCTGATCCCAGCAGCACTCCAGACTCCCTGCTCACGTTCCATAAAAATGAGTAGCCAGATACAGCACCATCAGAATTTCTGAACAAGTGGATGCTGGATTATTGGAGTTTTACCATATTACAATCAATACTGGCTGCTCCTTAACAAGTTGTAGTTAACCCAGGGATACAAATCAGTAATTATAACACTGATAATAGACAGTTCTATATAGATTAGCCCTCGTGTTAATCCTGCAGCCAAAAATGGATCAGTGTAAACTGCAAGGACAAAGCCAATTTCATTTGTCAAGGCCCTGTTAATGTTAATCCATGGAATAAATCAGAGTTATGTGATCAAATGTAATTATGTCTATGTAAAACCAAATCAAAAATCAGAAAATTTTGATGCGTGAAAGTGGTACTGAAGTTGAATGATCTTGACAAATGGCAAAGCAGGCTCAAAGAGCCAGTTGGCCGAATCCTAATTTTTATGTTCTTCATCCGTAATGATATGCCTGAAAATGGTGCATTTGACATTGAAAAGGATATTCCACAGTGATATAATTAGGTAAAAATGGATGCCAAAGGAAAGAAATATTGGAAATATTGACCAAAACTTTCCTCGGACAGGTAGGTTACAAGGAGAGTCCTAAACTCTGATAGGGAAATTGGGAAGTGTAGGAAGGAACTTTCACAGCACAGGGACTTGATGGCTGAAATTAGAGTTGCCAAAGTTCAGGCAAAGGAAAGCTAGATTTGGAGGAACATAGAATTCTGGAATTTAAAGGCAAGTTGAGAATTTTAAATATGTGGCATTGGAGAATGGGAGAAAATGTTTGTAAGCAAGAACAGAATAATGGTTAAGCCGCCAAAGAACTGTTTATCTGAAATCTTATGTTCAATCTTTCTTTTGATTTCTTTGTTTATATTTAAAACGTTCAAATGTTTGGCTTTTATAATATGTTCAAGCTTCTGGTTTATCTAATTGTTTGTAACCTTTTAAAGTGTTGCACTCAGGCTTTATCCTTCTCATTAATATGTTATTTAGGCATGGTCCCTGTTTACATTTGCTCTGATTTTCAGTTATATTTACCTTATAGAACTATTCATTAATGAACATGTGACTTTAACAAGTTATTTTTATTTTGATCATTACAAGCCTTCCAGAGAAGATCAAGATTACCTATTTAGCAGAATTGCTGACAGCTTTGTGACACTTCTCATGATTGCCCCTGTTGAGGTGCTAGATATGTTTTTCCAGGTAAGTTGCAAAATGTATAAATTTGGTGAGGCTTATTACCATATTTACTATTCAACATTGATTTTTCTTTTGCTAAAATATTACTCTGGTTTATCAGAAGCACCAACTTGCTGCCAGGATATCATTGCCTAGACATTGGACCCAATTGCACTAATTCTTATTCATAAATTGTATATAAAAAGCAATTTGCACCTGTTTTAAAGAGCTTGCACCCATTTCTTTTTGAAGTTCTATTTAGTGGAAACCAGACAGAGCATTTCCTGTCACATAGAACAAAGAACAGTATAGTGCAGGAACAGGCCCTTCAGCCCACAATGTCTGTGCCGATCATGCCAATCTAGCTAATCGCATCTACCTGCACAAGGTTTGTATCCCTCTATTCCTTCCTCTATTCCCGTTCATGTGCCTGTCCAAGTGCCTCCTAAATGTTACTATTGTATCTGCTTCCACCACCTCCCCTGGCAGCATGCACGAGGCACTTAGCACTCTCTATGTAAAAATGCTTGCCTCATAAATCTCCTTTAAACTTTCTTCCTTTCACCTTAAATCCATTCCTTCTATAATTTGACATTTCAACCGTGGCAAAAATAGTCTGAATATCTACCCTGTCTATGCCTCTCATAATTTTATATACTTCCATCAGGATGCCTCTCAGCCTCCGACGCTCTAGGGAAAACAATCCAAGTTTGTCCAATCTCTCCTTATAGCTAATACTCTCTAATCCAGTTAACATCCTGGTGAACCCGCACACTCTCCAAAGCCTCTGCATCCTTCCTGTAATGCAGTGACCAGAACCACACGAAATACTCCAAATCCATCAGGCCCTGGGAACTTATTGACTTTAATGTTCTTCATGAGCCTCCAACATCTCCTCCTCCTTGCTATTAATATGCACTAGAATATTAGAACATACCTCTCCCTGAACTTGCTGTCCCCCATGTTCTTCTCCTTGGTGAAGACTGCTGCGACATACTTGCTTAGTACATTGTCCGCTTCCTTTGGTTTCAGGCATAAATTCCCTCCTTTGTCCTTGAGTTGTCCCTAGTTACCCTCTTGCTTCTTATGTATGTATAAAATGCCTTGAGAAATTCACTTGAATGCAAATTTCATTTCCCTGTCACATTTTGCACCCGAGATGTTGTCATGACTTGCATCACACATTTTAATTACTTAATTTCAAAAACCGGGTCAATAGGTCATGACATACGACCTTCAAAAATAATTTTAAGTAAACTAAAGAGTACCTTTAAAAATGAAAGCATGCAGTTTTTAAAAAAATGTAGTAACATGCTTCTGTAAAAATTGAGTCTTCTGTGAGCTTGTATGTGCAGTTCACAGACCCCTTGATCTGTCAACCCAAGGGCTGCTGCTAGCATCCACCTGTGACCCCCCCCCCCCAACCATGGAGACCCATGGGTGGCTTACCCCCATCCCCTTTCTCTCTTGTTGAACCCTCTTCCCACCATATTCTCCCTCTTCCCTATGGCAACCAGAGAAACTGGTTCAGAAAACTGACCCACTTTCTGTGGGTCAGCGTGAGAATGATAAGTATGATTATTAAAATGAGCATTATTTAAGGTTTCAGCATTTCAAGGAGATGTTTGCAAAAGTGGAAACTGAAGATCAAAAAGGAAGAATATGAGTGACATTAAACAATTCTCCCAAGATCTTCTGGTTACATCTGGTTTATTTGAAATTTATGGCTGCATAAATAACAAAACTCATTTTTAATATTTAGCATTTCAAAGATTTTAGTATCTGTGTGCTTTTTAATCCTAAAGAAATTCTGCATTTTGTTTCATTCAAAAGAAATTCATCATAATTATGAGTATTTTTTGTATATTAAATGAATTGCTGAATATGTTATAAGGTACTAAGTACTCTTTTTCTTGAAGGCATCTAAGGCCAAAAATCCCAGGTACAGCATTCTGAGCAAAGAGATAGGAGAGGCCCAATAGAAACTTAAAACTAATTGCTAAGCTTTGTCATCTTTATTTGGTGAGAGTACACCATTAAGATGCGCACTAATTCATTGCCCTTTAACTTTAATGCTTTCTGACCTTTATGATTTTTGCACTTGTGATAATATGCTCATACTATCTGGACTAAACATAGAGAAGATGGTTCCACTTGAGGATGTGTTGGTCAGGGTTGGGTGTTGGTGTTGAGGTTTAGAGGTTTCATAAATATAAAATAGGCACTAAAGAGCTGAATCATACTGACTAATAGCAAAGATTCTGATGGGAAATGCTAGCTATCAGCCATATGCACCCCCAAGAGCCTTGGACTTCCACCTTCCATCAGACATGTACAAAGGTCTGAAATCATTTGCTGGTGCATCTGATTACTTCAAGTCATTTTGAGATTAAAATAGATTGATTCATTTTTCTGACTTAATACTGCGACTTAAAGCTGTGTTTCCGAAGTAAAATCCACAATACTAAGCTGCAAGCTGTAAATTGTTGTAAGTTTTAGAAGTTATCAGACACACATAAAAACAGTTCAAAAACCTCTTAGTCAGTGAATTGTCAAAAACTACTAGGCATTCTGGGCAAGAGACCTCAGTTCCACAATAATAAAAACAGGACATTCTGGAAATACTCAGCATCTGGGAAAAGAGAAACAGAGTTAATTTTTGTCAGTCTGAGACTGTTTGTCAAAATTGTTTTTATTTTTGTACTTTATTTCAGATTTCTAGCATCTGCACTTTTTATCATTCTCAGTTCCACGATACCTGACGCCTGCTTGTCACCTCAGGTGTGGAGGTTCATCTCAACCAGCTCACTACATCTGGGAAAAAATAAGTTTGGGCAGACACTGCGGATATTAAGAAAGGCTGGTGGGTTGGGGGCAGGATGATCCAATCCAATAAGAATTTAAGATGAAATTATTTACCAGTGAGTGGTGTACATGTGGAATTTGCTATTGCATCAAGTATTGAGGCCAAAAGCATTTTGAATTTAAGGGGAAGGTCAATCAGTACATAAGTGGAACAAAATAAATTGAAGGATAAAGCAATGGAGTTAGATAAAGTATAGTGGGAAGAGATTCATATAGACCATAAACAGTAGTACCTCTAGTTAGGCCTAATGGTCTATTTCTGCTAAATTTTGTGCAATTCTATCAGTTCACTTTGGCAGTGAATATTTTGTTTGATTGCCTTTGCTATTGCTGTTTCTTCTTAATCTAATAACCTTAATGACCTCGTTTCTTATCAGCCTGCAGTAGAATACGGTAAAACTCTGATAATCTGGCATGTTCGGGACTTTGGTGGTGCTGGAATAGCAGGTTTTCCAGACTATCAAATGTTATTCTATTAAAGCTCCATCACATATTTAATTCACATTTTCTTTATATGTTACACTGAAAATAAATTTTACAGTGAATGCTAAATTTAAAGGGAGCACAGGTAACAAGGCCCAGATAAATTTAAAAGGAGCAAGGGAAACAGAACCAGGTAGGTTTCAAGGGAGCACAACCAACAATTTAAAGACTTAGAGCATGGGAACCAAGGCTCCGGCAAGTGCACCGTGAGCACAGGAACCAGGACTCTGTGAGTGCTTGGGGAACGCGGGAAGCAGGTCTCAGCAAGTGGTCGGGGAACATGGGAACCAGGGCCCTGGTGAGTGATCGGGGACTGCCATAAAATATCATCTACAGAATCTTAGGTAATCAGTGGTGCCTTTTACTAAACACTAGTTTGGGCAGCTGCACCTGCCCATTTGCTTCATTCCATTCTTCACTAGAGCTGGATCGTGAACCATTGAGATTTTAGATGATGAACCAGATGACGAATGATTAGGACTTCCGAATAGTTGGATAATGGATTATTGGAGTTTTGCTCTGTGTCAGTTTTGCATTGTGCTCTGCCACTTACTGCTTGTGAAGGATCTTCTATCATTTACTTCATTCTTAAAGACCATATAACCTGTGAAAAACCAGAAAAATAGGTAGTGCAAGATACTGTAGGGCTGTAATTGGAGAGCTGTTTGACACAAAAGCAGATTCAAAACTGAAATCGCACTTCACATCAGCACTTCCATCCTAATTATAAATAATAGAAACTTATCATTACGCAGCAACAAAGACATTTACTTTCTTTCCAATTTTATTCCAAACAGCTTCCAAATATGTAGCTAATTGTAACTTCTGGATTTTGTTTTTCTAACACATATTATAATTTATGGCTGCAGTTTAGTCTCATGGGTTTTAGTTTAGAAACAGTTTTGCTGTGTGTAAACTGAATACACTGAATCAATCTGTTATTCTAATTTCAATAAGACTGAGTGACTGTGATGACTATCCATGAAACGCACTTACCAGAATAGAATAAGAGGTAATTGAACTTGTAGCTTTTCTTGTTAGAATTTGTAATATTTAGTCGTTAGTTGCACAGATCAAGGAAAAGAAATAGACTGTGATTCAGACGAAATACTAATATAGCAAGACCAGGACTGAGAGGAGAACAAAATGTTTCCTTGTCATTTGGATACTGATTCATTGTTTTTAGAAATAGTATATGTTTTTCCGTGGCCAAACAGAAAACAACTGTTCTGAGTAAGACCACTAATGAATTGGTACATTCCATCAAATGTTATTGGGTGCTGAACAATATCACTTCTTTTAGGAATATGGGAAAATAGAGAATGCTTGTTATTTTCTTCTCTCCTTCCATATCAATAGGATTAAAAAATAAACACGTTACCTGCAGTTTCCACCAGGCTGATATTTTGGCATTGTCTGTACATTGTACAAAATAAAATATTGAAAGCCCTATTTTTCTTTTTGGGATGCTGCATGTTTTCTCCATATTTTTGCTGTTCTCCATACATATGCTGTTTATTTCGTTTTGTCACCTCCCAAGTTGAAACTGAGTAAATGGGTCTTGCATTTTTGCAGACTTATGAGGATGGCATCCATGGCCTGTTAACATATGATGTTTGTTATACCTTTAACATTTGTTGCAAAGTAAAATGAATGTTACACAGATTTATGGGCTACAATGGCCAAAATATGCATGATTAAAAACTGTGAAACTAAAGGCAAGTAACATTGCCAATGATTTCTATTAGTGGTACTTTCAGTATTCAGTGTTGATATTTGAGTCCTGGTGAGACTTAGAGAATATCAAGGTTCTATTGCAGATCCAGCTAGAAGTGCAGCAAATTGAACGTATACACATTTCCCCGGTCAGCTTGTTTTTATTGTTATCTAGTTACCAATTCATCGTTAGGTTTACCCGAGAATGGGTGTAGGGATGTTATCTCTTAAAGGTGAGTGGTCATAGAACATAAAACATAGAACATAGAACAGTACAGCACAGGAACAGGCCCTTCTGCCCATGATGTCTGTGCTGACTATGATGCCGAATAAAACTAAACCTATCTGCATACAAATGATCCATATCCCTCCATTCCCTGCATGTTCATGTGCCTATCTAATTGCCTCTTAAATGTCACTATTGTGTCTGCTTCCACCACCACTCCTGGCAGCATGTTCCAGACACCTACCACCCTCTGTTTAAAATAAAACTTATTCCGCACATTTCCTTTAAACTTTCCCCCTCTCACTTTAAAGCTAGGTCCTCTAGTATTTGACATTTTTACCCTGGGAAAAAGACTCTGACTATCTACCCTATCCACACCTGTCATAATTTTATAAACTTCCAACAGGTCTCCCCTGAGCCTCTGACACTCCATGGAAAGGGGAATTTTTCTTTTGACCTTTACATTAATTCAAAAAGTGTTTAAATGACTGAAAGGGAAAGGTAGAAAGTAGGTCCAAATAAAGAACCACAGAAAGAAAGGTATGCAATGAATTGCACAAAATGCAGTGCAGTGTATAGGTGTTATCTGGTAATCTGAGAACGTGTTTGCCCCTTTGGAATTTTAAGGTGTCATCTTAGTTTGACAGAGTAGAATATCAGCAATGAGTAAATAAATGCTTTGGAATCACTGATCTTCAGGATTATGGCAGAACCATAACTATGTTACAAGTTCACAGCAGGGGACAGTGTAGAAGACAATAAAGTTGTACTCTGGCTCTTCCCCTTTTCACCAACCTTCCCATTCAACGTATTATCCTTCGCAATGTCCATAGTGATCCCACCACCAATCACATCTTCCCCTTTTCTCGCTTTTCTGCATTTCGCAGGGACTGCTCACCCGGTGACTTCCTGGTTCCCTCTTCCATCCCCACCCACAACTCCCTGTCCCACGCATCTTTGCATGCAACTGAAGGAGATGTAACACCTGCCCATTCACCACTTCTATTCCCAACAAGGAACCCAAACCATCATTCAAGTGAAGCAGCAATTCACTTGTATTTCTTCTATTCTAGTCTACTGCATTCAGTGTTTACAATGTGGCCTCCTCTGCATTGCAGAAACCAAATGCAGATTGGATGACTGCTTTGTGGAGCACCTACGCTTAGTCCACAGGGGTAATCCTGAGTTTTATATCACATGCCATTCTAATTCTCATTCCCACTTATATTTTAACATGTCTGAATGTAGCCTTCTTCACTTGCACAGTGAGGCCCTACATAAACTATATGAGCAACATCCTATCTTCTTTCTGGACACTTTGCAACCTTCTGAAATGAACTTTGAATTTTCCAACTTCAGGTAAACTGCTCTCTCATTGTTACCCATTATCATGCTTATGTCCCACTGTCACCTTGTATTTATAAAATAAGATACTTCACTAATGGTCAGTACTCATGCTCCTTATTACTTGATCTGCCTTAATCATTCTCCATATAGTCTTTTGTTTTACACCTCACTGCTTTCCCCAGCTCTGCTTTGAAAACTGTAAACCCTCCACTTCTAAGGAAGCGTTCCTGACCCAAAACATTAAGTTGTTTCCTTTTCTACTGATGCAGATGGACTGGCTGAGTTCTTCCAAGGTTTTCTATTTTTGTTATTGGCTCTTAGTATGCCTGCCAACACTGTTTCCTTGGCTAATGACAAATGGTTCTGCCAGTTCTCTGGGTTGGCTTTATGATCGGGAAGCCAACATGACTTGAATATTGAAAAGCTAAACAAAGACTGTAGATTTGGGAAATCTGAAATAAAAGCAAGTACTCAGCAGGTCAGGCAGCATCTTGGAGAGAAAAAAATTAGAATTTTCTGGTCTACAACCTTTCATCACAACTGGAAAAGTGAGAAAACAGGCTTCTTTCAAGTTGTAGAGAGGGGGAGGGGTGGATAAGACAAAGGGAACGTCTCTGATAAGGTGAAGATCAAGGTTGTCCAGGTAACAGAACTGCTACTGGTGTTTGTTAATTAAAGCTGATCTAGCTGGAAGATAAAGCGAGCTGAAGGGAGGTGAATGAGGGGGGTAGAGAGAGATAAAAGAAGAACAATGCAGAAAATGTTAGATGCAGAGCATATAATGTTGCTGGACATCTGAAATAAAATAGAACATTGGAAATAGTAGAGACACATCTCTTTAAGTCCCTCCTACATTTACTTTCGTCTTGAACCATTTCCATTGTGAATTACAATCTAAATTTTGGATACACTAACTGCCAACCAAAGGATGTTGCCTTATGGTTCCTTGAGCTCCTTTGAAAATTGTTACTGGAAGAACTCTTAACTTTTTTGTTTTTCATTCCATTTATTTCTGGTCATTTGATATCCTCCAAACGATTTCCCTACAATTCACTTTCTGATAACACAGTGAGCAAGAATAAACTTTTTCTGAGGCATTCAGAAAATGAATAAATATTATGAATAATTAACTGTTTAATTATATTGGATGGGAAATCTTTGCAGTAAAAGCAACACCATATTAAAATGGTGCTGTTAGCATTTACAAAGTAAAATCAAGTTTGCGTTGTTCAAACTAAAACTGTTCTCTTGAGGAATTTACTTGCATATAGAGATTACATGGTCTTCAGTCAAAATAGACTTTGTAACAGGAAAGGGAAAAATTATTAATTTCAATATTTTACATGCATTCTTGGATCTTAATATAAAATGCACACAAGCATACAAAGTATCTGTGCAAAATAGTTCAAGTAAGAGGCAAGAATTATATGGTTGAAAGAAGGTCAGGACTGGCAACTTACCATCCAGAGTATAGAAGTTTCAGGCATAATGGGGAAGGCTATGCATTATTGATCAAGGAGATCATCAGTGCAGTAATGAGGGAGGATGTTTTAGGGGGCTCTTCAAATGAGACCATATGGATCGAACTTAGAAATAAAGAGGCGATCACTTTAGAGAGTCATATAGCACAGCATTGGGCCCTTTCGCCCCTTTTATCTATGCTAACAATTAAGTACCTATCCACACTAATCCCATTTTACCTTGCTGTTTGTTATATACATTAATGGCTTAGTTGTGAATGCAGGAGGTAGGTTGACACAAAAATTGTCGTTGTTGATATTGGGGACTGTGGTCTTAGGCTGCAGAAATATATTGATCAGCCTGTAAATTGGACAGGACAATGGCAGATGGAATTTAATTCTGATAAGTATGAGGTGATGCATTTTGGATGGTCTAATAAGGGTAGACATATACCATGAATGGTAGGACCCTAGGGACTATTGAGGAACAAAGGGATTTGTTGTACAAGCTCAAACATCCCCAAAGGTGGCAGCACATGTGGGTAAGTTAGTAAAGAAGGCATATGTGATGCTTACCTTCATGAGCTGGGATATAGAATATAAATGCAAAGAGATCTTGCTACAACTTTATGAAACATTGGTTAGGCCACAGCTGGAGTATTGTGTACATCTGTGGTTGCCACACTGTAAGAAGGACATGATTGCACTGGAGATGGTACAGAGGAGATTCACCTGGATGGAATGTCTCAGTTATGAGGAGAGACTGGATAGCTGTGTTTGTTTTACTTGGAGCACAGGAAGCGGAGGGGGGATCTGAAAGAGGTATACAAGATTATGAGGGGCATATAGTGAGGAACCTTTCCCCATGGCAGACGTGTCTAAACCAGAGGGCATAGGTTTAAGGTGAGAAGTAAGAGGTTTACAGGGTACCTGAGGAAGAATTCTTTCACACAGAGTGTGGTTGCATTTGGAACAAACTGCGTGAGAAGGTGGTGGAGTTATTCTCGCAACATATAAGAAGCATCTGGCTAAGCACTTGTATCACCAAGGCATAATAAGCTATGGACCAAGTGCTGTTAAATAGGATTGTATAGAAAAGTACTTGATGGTTGGCATAGATGTGGTGGGATGTAGGGTCTTTTACTGTGCTCTATGGTTATATGGCTATATATACTCTACGTAGAATTATAGAATTATTATGATCTGGAAAGAGCCACCTGGCCCTTCAAGTATATTCTGGCTCCCGGTAGAGCAATCTCGTCAGTCCCATTCCTCTGTCTTTCCTCATAGCTCTGCAAATTATTCTCTCACTGTGCCTGTCCAATTTCCTTTTCAAGGCATTGGTGATTCTGTTTCACCATCCCTATCAACAGTGATTTCAAAATCAGAACTACTCTCTGTAAAAATTGCTTTCTTTTTACATCATATTTTTATCTTCTGCCCAAAAATTTGTTGTTGGAAACAGCTTCCCTCCATCTAGCTTATCTAAACCAATCATGGTGGTCCTGTACACCTCCTGTCAACTTTCTTTGCTCTGAGCTTCTCCTAATTTGCATAGTACATGTGGGAACAAGCCATTTGACATAAAAATTTACAGTGTTCTATTAATGTTTTTAATTTTATTTTTAATTAGGTGTATCCTGATTGTATATCTCAAGCCATTTTTGCAGTTTTCTACAAATCTTTCCCAGAATCTCATAACAAGTTTGGTGATGAATTTAAGAGTGAGCTAACTGAACTCATCTCATTATGGATGACAGGTAAGAATCCCTTCATTCTGAATCCCAGTCTTTAGTTTTTAATTAATATTAGTGGTTTTTAATGGTGTAAATTAATGTCTGCATGATCTGGTTGCTCTAAGACTGCAAGGGGCCTTTCATTTATTTTTTCTTATTGTAAACAAATTTCTGAGCAGCATTCATTGATGGTTTCTAATCTTGTACCTAGTCATATGTACAAAGTTAATATCACACTTCCTTGAAGACAGCATAGCTTTAAATCTAGATGTATTAAGATTCATATTAAGAAACATTAATAAACATTTGAGAGCTGATGGCTGATTTAAAAAAAATAAGGCCTCATATACTTTAGAATGTAACTAAGCATGAAACAAGATGTGACCTCTCTTGTAAATTATTTTAAACAGAAATGCCAACAAAATTTTAATGTGCCCTTTTAAAAAATAAAATTCTGTCTTGCACCCTTCATGTTAGGAGTTGCAATCTGCTCATAGATCCAGAGGCACATAATCAGGCTACAGTCTTTGGCATGAATAATGGAGCATCTCTAGTCATTGCTGGTTGTGGGATTTTTGTTTGTCATGTAGCACATTTCATAAAAATGGCAATTTACTTCATAACCATTTCCAAAAGCCATACTTGCACCTCAAACCAAACTTCATATAAACTGTTGAACATAATGGTTAAACAGTTTGCAGCTGTGTGTACTTGCCAGTTAATCATTCCCAACAACAAAAAAATAAGTGTGCATATAGGGAGCAGCGATATTTACTTATAAAGACATAACACATTATTGAAATTCAACTCAACTCCAGATCTTAAAAAGTAAACACAACATGCACAGTTTACTACTTTTATTTCCTATTATTTGTAATTTCTGGGTAGTGAATTTGGTATTTTTATATTGGGATTTCCAGCCATTCATAGCTTTTCTATAATTGAAGTAAATATGGTCAGTGGATGAATTACAGATGTGGATGGAGGTTCTTGTTGGTTTTGTAATTGTTGTGCATATCTTGGCCCAAAACCAACATTAAGCTGCACACAATGCCTTTAGCATTTATTACTGTGTGTGTGTGTGTGCCTGTGCGTGTGTCTGCCTGTGCATGTGTCTGTCTGTATATGTGTCTGTATGTGCATTTGTGCGTGTGTGTGTGTGTGTGTGTGTATGTGTCTGTCTCTGTGTGTGGCATGTGTGTGACTATATGGCCAATTCATTTTAACATACATAATCAAATGATATTTTTCTTGGCTTATTAACAATATTTGCAGTTTTCTACTTATAATACATAATTAAAAAATGCTTAATAACAATTTTACATGCACAAAGAAGGAACTAATTTCTTCAGGTTCATACTTCTAAGTTTTGCTGTAATTTTCAGGGCTAAAGCCAGAAGAATTTTCCTGGAGAAAATGGAATTTGCAATGGCTAGAAAAGTCAATGAGTAAGAGAGGTCCTGAAAGAAAAGAAAACATTCTGGCAGAAATAGACCTCAAAGCAAGTAAGTATATGTGATACAGCACGAAGAAAAGGTAAAGGAATCTGATACTCATGGAGAATCCTGATTCCCTTTTCATATCCAGCTTGGAAACAGTAGGAACAAAGGAGTGTGTTTTGTTGATGTACAGAAAATTGAAGTCAAACTTAACTGTGAAAGGAAAAAGGACTTGTATTTATAAAGTGCCCTTCATGTCACTTTGGTTGTAAAGCATCCCATAATGCTTTACAACCAATGAATTACTTTCTTAAGACACAGGAGATTTCTTAAGTGCAATTATGATTGCGATAAAAGTGAAAAACATGACAGCCAGTTTGCATGTAGCAAGCTTCCACAAATAGCATTGTCATCTGTCTCGGTGATGTTCCTTGAGGTACAAACATTAGTATCCATCTGCAAGTGCAGATATGGTTTAAGTTTAATGCCTCATTTGACAAACAGCACCTCTGACAGAACACTCCCTTAGTTCTGCATTGTAGTGTCAACCCAGAGCCTTTCATTCATAATTTTGGTATGGATGTAACAGATCCCATGGTGTTATTTAAGAGAATGCAGATTGTCCCTTGGTGTCCAACAACTGCTGCTAACTAAAAGTGACTGCTAATACAAGACTTCTAATATTTGATGTACAACTAACTCAAGTGAATATCTTTGTTTTCCATATTGCGGTATATTATTTGCAAACTTTCTAAATTGCATAGAATTTGTTTTCAATTCCTGGTGAAAGGTGGTGTTCTTTCTCCTGTAATGTTTATATTTTGCTATAAGTAATTGTAGCCTAGAAATTACACTTACTAGATGGTCACCTAGCATGTTTTATGATATTTTTCTGACCATCATTTTAGTTTAACAGCTCTCAAAGATGACAGGAAATTTGGAATGATCTGTTGACGTCACCTATCAGCAAAAATTTCAAGTTCATTTTCTTTAAAGTTATGTATCCTTTTAAAATCAGAAGGTCAATCAAATAACTTCTCACTGTTCACAAATGAATACAAATCCCATCTACCTATCATTTCTGTGCTTCATTCCCCCATCTTGGATCCAGGCCAAATGTCTTGGTTTTAAAATTCACATCGTTTGTAACACTGTATTCTGCATTCTGTTTTTTTTTCCCTTTTGTACTACCTCAATGTACTTATATATGGAATAATTTGTCTGGATGGCATGAAAACAAAAGCCTTTCACTGTATTTTGGTGCATGTGACAATAATAAATCAATTACCAATTACCATTTTTAAATATCTCTACTGCCAACCCTATACCCAATCCTACCTTTATAACTTCCCGAAACTGTATTATCTTCTAGGATCTCTATGATCTTGTGTATTTTCAAGTTAGATTGTTCCGCCATAGGTGTCCATACCGTCAAATGCCTAGGCTTGTAAATTAATTGACAGTTTTAGGCTGCACCTCATCACAGGGATTATCTCTGTTCTCTGCACCTTTCCACCTCTCTGCAACTTCATATATGGTTATCTTCTCACTTTTCTCATACTGACAAAGGATGCTTGACCCAAAACATCAACTCTAATTCTCTCCCCACTGATGCTACTTGATCTGCTGACCACTTCCAGCATTTTCTATTTTTGTTTTGGACTTCCAACATCTGCGGTTTTTTGCTCCTATTCTTCAGCAAAGCCAATATGCTCAGTATATTGGGTTTTTAAAGGGTGATTAAAAAACAAGCTACAGCACCCTCTCCCAGTAAATCATGGGTCATTTCTGTAGGAAAAATATAATTAATCATTCTAGATCACATAATAAATTACTACAACAGTGTCATAAACTTGATTATTAAGGGAATGACTCAATCATCTCCATTCTGGCTGGCTCTAGTTCTTGCACCAAATGCAGTCTAATATATTAACAAAAAAGGTTAAGAATTAATGGTCAAATATAAACTACAGAGTAGATTAACTTGGGTATTGCCAAGATTTTGAGATTATAAAAAAGGGATTGAGAGTTAATTTTAATTTCAAGATAAGACCTAATTAAGGTCTTTGAGATTATGGTAAGTAGTGATGGATTGTTTTCGTTGCCTATCAAAACTGTAATAAAGGGTCTAAATTTAGGATAATTGTATACAGAGGCAGAGATTTGATAAATCAAGTAGATTTTTCTCTGTGATATAACATTCTATGATTCAATATTCATGTCTGGAAATTATTGGAGGCATTTTCTTTAAATCCATACAGTTCATAAACGTACCATATTTATGGTATTAGTTGGCTTGGCTTCATAAGCCATAAATGTCATCTCAAGAGCTTAAATGCTAAAATGGTTTCCTATTTTTGGAAAAAAGACTTAGTTATTTTGGATGGAACATGATGGGAAATCTTACACTGTGGATGAGAAAGATACTTATTTGAAACAAAAGTTACTTGCTTGCAGAAAATTCATGCTGCAAAGCTACTTACAAATGGTTCATAGTTTTCTGATTTGTAAAGTTAAATGGTTGGTGGTCCTGGGACAATGAAAAACAGGAAAGTCTCTCTTTA
Source organism: Pristis pectinata (assembly GCF_009764475.1). NCBI lineage: Eukaryota > Metazoa > Chordata > Chondrichthyes > Rhinopristiformes > Pristidae > Pristis > Pristis pectinata. Next base: position 16,154,372 of record NC_067432.1, read on the forward strand.
CAATGTTATGAAACAAAAGATGTTCAGCAATTCTCAAACTAGCATAAACTCGAGATACCAAGTTTCCTTTGAAGTCATCAAATGCATATTTTTGACCAATTTTTGGTTCATTACAAAAAAAAGGCAACTACTACCTAAAATAACATAATTGGAGGCCATCCAATTTCTTGATAGCTCGAAAAATGTGTGACAGTCAACAGTTCTTAGCAGTGGTGTCAGAAAGGATTCTGATGCATGATTGTCAAATCTTCCCCTTTTCGGTTTATATGGTGCTTCCTGGCTCACTTGTAGGCTTAAGCCTGGCCTTTCTGGTGGCTGTCCATGCTGACTGCACCAGCCTAGACCCTGCTTCTCTAGCCACAGCTGATTTAGACAGAATAATTCTAGTTATCAGTTTGAAAGCTGAATTTCTTGCAATTGTATTTGATTTTGTAGCTTGGGCTGGTTGTAGGGCATTGCTTTCAACAGATGATTTTAAGGCATGCACTGCACGTCTCTAGCCCGTCAAGCATTTATGATTCCAACAAAATCTGCAGAGATCATTGGGCAATTTGCTCAAGGATCTAATTTTTCAGATCTGTTGGTCCCAAATGACAATGATTTTTCTGAGACGTCAAAAAGCAAAACGATTCAATCTCTGCTCCTGCCTGGAAAATGTGACCTGGCTTACACAGCTGCAGAGCAAAGTATCTGGCCCATTAAACAGATATCAACTTGTCAGTTGTGCAAGAGTGATTCATGATTGGATGTGCAGTCAAGTTTGTGGAATGGCTTGTTTCAGATGTTATAAAAAGTGGCAAGTGTGTTCTCCAAAAAAAAAGATAGATTTTCAATCATTTAGCAATGTAAAAGCAACACTACACATTGAATTTCTGAGCAATGTCTACCAATTTGCACCATTCTAAAACAGAAACAGTATTGAACCAGCTTCAGGAGTGTGTAGACATCTTTTGAATGTTGAATGACATGAGATAGCTGAAAGAGTGATAAATACTATGGCATTATTAGAGTGGCACATTGGTGTAGCAGGTAGTGCTGCTCTCTCACAGCTCTGGAGACTCAGGTTTGATCCAGACTTCAGTGCTGTCTTTGCAGACCTTGCGAAGTCTTCCTGTGACTGTGTGGGTTTTTCCCAGATGCTCCGGTTTCCTCCCACATCCCAAAAATGTCCTGGCTGGTGAGTTAGTTGGCTGCTGTAAATTACCCCTTGTATAGCAGAGTATAAGAGAATCAGGGGACGTTGATGGGCATGTGAAAGGAGAAAAGTTATGTATATAAAGTGGGGAATGAGAGTGATGGATTGCTCTGAAGGACTGCATAGGCTTATTGGGATGAATGACCTCCTCCTATGTTGTAAAGAAATACAAGGTGTTATCATCATTGATAAAGGGGAAAGTTTTCCATACCAGTAATTGTCACTAAGCTAGTTAAATGAAGCACATGAAGGGCACCTGAGAAATTTTCCTGTTTTTAATCTTATTTTCTCTTTGGCTGTTGTTTGCTTCTCCTCAGTTAATCACACAGCAGATGGTGGACATGTGAGTAAAACTCTGGTTAGGAATGGACACCTAATTGTGGTGCTCCAGATACTATGCTCTGTGAAGCAAGCTTGTTAATTCAGTATCTTTGCAGCACTACTACAATTAATATTCTTACTATAAAATAATTTGTGAAAATTGCAATTCTCACCTTTCAGAATATTTTTGCTATTCTACATTTCCTTCACTGAAACCAGCTCTGTAAAAACTAATATTAACAGATGATGGCGCTGCTTTGTATCTGCTATAGCATATACAGAAATTATGTTCAAAGACATCTGATATGAACCACACTTAATTCTTTATTCTTCATTGAAATATTTGTATTTACATGTATGTTTAAATATATATTCAAATACTTCATGATCTCTATAAAATATTATAGCTTCTATCGTTCGATAAAATAATCACCAGTGCATTTCCTGCATTAGTGTTATTGCTTATGTACTTGTAGTCAGATTTGATCACCTTATCCTAAGGCATTGTAGGCTATGGACCAAGTGGTGTTAATTGGGATTAATATAGATGGGTACTTATGGTCAGCATAGACATGGTGGATCGAATGATATCTCGTAAGTATAGGAGTATACCATACAGAATTATCAGCAGTGGACTTGGCTGTAGGATATGTGAACACTAGGAAGGGGAACTGGACTTTCAGTACAAAATGAAATCTTCTGTGTACTATAAATTTTGGGTTATATAGATACTATTTTGAATTGGTGGCAGCAGTTGTTCTTGTAAGTATATCCCATTTCTCTATTGACTAAAAACAAAATGCTGGAGAGAATCAGCAGGTCAGGCAGCATCTGTGGAAGGTAATGAACAGTCCATGTTTCGGGTCAAGGCTCTTCATCTGTATCCTTCCACAAATGCTGCCTGACCCACTGTGTTTCTTCAGTAGTTTGTTTTTTCCTCCATATTCCAGCATCTGTAAGCTTTTATGACACCCTTTTGACTAACACAGCCCAGTATAAAAAAGGCCACTGGAGTGAGAGCACATCTAGAGGAGTGTTCTTGGTGTCTTTCACAAATTTTCAAGAGCAAATAAGGATCACCTTCCATCACTGGGACTTTACTCCCAGGATCTGGCAACAATAGGGAACAATAGTCTGAGGTCCAAGTAGGATGCAAAGAGGTATGGGTTGTTCTTGGGGTCTATGAGCATTGAGTGACTGGTATAGTAGGTGGTGTCTCTGGATCTCAGGGCAAGAGTAGACAGTTGAAACAGGAAATCTCGGGGAATCATGTCCAAGGAAGATGGTCTTGAAAAATTATTGCGATATGGAGCCAGTAAGCATGAATAAAGCCAGGATTTGGTATCATTGGAAGAAGGCCCTGTTGGTCAGAAGCAGGGATGTTTGCTGATGATTGCACAATGTTCAGCACCAGTCGTGACTCCTGAGATAACAAAGCAGTCTGCATCCAAATGTAGCAAGGCCCTGGGCTGATAGGTGGCAATAACTATCACATCACACAAGTGCCAGGCATTGATGATATCCAACAAGAGAAAATCCAGCTGTCGGCCCCTGACATTCAATGGCATCACCATCACTGAATCCCCCACTACCAATATCCTGGGAGTTACCATTGACCAGAAACTAAACTGGATTAGCCATATACACTATGTGGCTACAAGACCAGGTTAGAAGCTAAGAATCCTGCGGCAAGTAACTCACCCCCAACTTCCCAAAGCCTGTCCGCTCTCTATATGGCTCAAGTCAAGTCAAAACAACACTCAAGAAGCTCCACACTATACAGGACATAGCAGCCTGCTTGATAAGCACCACACCCACAACCATTCGCTCACTCCACCACTGGCGCACAATAGCAACAGTTTATACCATCTACAGGATGCACTATAGCAACTCACCAAGACTCCTCAGACACAATAGCAAGACATAAAGACATAAAAATTAATAAATAGTGCAAAAGAAGAATAATGAGGTAGTATTCATGGGTTCATAGATGATCAGAAATCTGATGGAGGAGGAGAAGAAGCTGTTCCTGAAACATTGAGTGTGGGTCTTCAGGCTCCTGTACCTTCTCCCCAATGGTAGTAACATGAAGAGGGCATGTCCCGGGTGGTGAGGGTTCTTAATGATGGATGCTGCCTTCTTGAGGCACCGCTTCTTGAAGATGTCCTTGATGGCGGGGAGGGTTGTGCTCGTGATGGAGCTGGCTGAACCTATAACCCTCTGCAGCCTCTTTTGATCCTGCACATTGGAGCCTCCATACCAGGTAGTGATGCAACCAGTCAGAATGCTCTTCACTATAGATCTGTAGAATGTGTGGTGACACCTTGAAACAGCCAGGTGATAACATTTCCAGTTTGTGGTAAGTAGATGGACATGTTCATAAAGTTTGGTAAGAGCTGTGTTTTGACTGAATAGCATTCAGCTTGTGTCAAGGTCTAAGAATTTATAACTTTCATACTTTGTCCATTTACTTGACAGAAGCACTGGTAAAGAATTGGCTCTCACTTTGTGGATGATGTAGTTTTGACAAATTTACCCTATAATGAACCCTTGGACAGCCTTACCTTGGTAAACTTCAACAGCTTGGTACCATGATAAAATGCCAAGGATGCTGGAAATTTGAAATAAAAACCTACAATGAAGTAAGCACTCAACAAATCAGGCTGACAGAAGTAACCAATGTTTCAAGTCAATGACCTCTCATCAGAGCGGAGAAAACTTAGAGAAGTTATTTTTAAAATGCAGAGATGGGAGGAAGAGAGAGGACAAAGACAAGATCTATGATGGGGTGGAAGGCAGGAGTGATTGAGTGAAGATGACAGTGCAACGGGAAATGGTGTGGTAATGGACAAACTGAGGGAACAAAAGCAGAATGATTATCAAAAATTACCAGAAAACTGAATTGTGTAGATCTGAAATGCATTTATGAAAATGATATTAGTTGAGTTTGCAAGACTGTGATGTGATGAGTCAGAAGCTGAGTACTTTTCCTTGAGCTTCCTTTGTGTTTTGTTGATACAGTGTAGGAGACCAACAACATGGAGATCAGAATGGGAGTGGATGGAGAATTAAAGTGACATGCAGCTGGAAGTGTGGGGTCACATTTGGAGGTTGAATGGGAAAGAACACAGGCAGTTATGGAGATGGCAGAAGGAAGCAGGGGGTTCTTAAGTGAACAGTCACTCAAGGAGAAAAGAAGATGTGACCATTGGTAACGTCATGTTAGAACTGTTGGAAACTGAATGTGAAGTCTGGAGGGGTGAAAGGAGAGCATAAGGGGAACCCTGTTATGGTTCGAGGTGGAAAAAGTGGCGAGAGCAGAAATATGGGAAAAGGAATATGTAGATTTGAGAGTCCAATCAGCTATGGTAGAAGGGAATCCGTGGTTGAAGGAAAAGAAGACATATCAGAAGTACTGGTATAGAGCATGGCATCATCAAAACAATGTGATGGAGACAGAGAAATTCAGAGATTGGAATGAATTCCCATCAGGAAGCAGGACATTTGAGATGTAGATATAGGTTGCCAGTCTATTCTCTAAAATAGAGATAGAGAAGTTGAGGCAGGAGTCAAACACTGGCCATATGAAGGGGAGAGCAGTGTGTCAATTTGATAGATGCTTGAAAATTTTTATTTCTCTTTAAATAGTTAACCTCTTCAAAATCTTGTATTGTATGTACAATAGAAAATCTTGTATTGTATCTATAGCTTTGAAATTTCATCAGTTTAGCATCAAGTTGTGAAAAGTAACCCAAATATTGATTGTCACCTTATTTAGGAATGGTTTGCCTGAAGTTTTAGACATTGGTTTTCCAAGTTATGAAATGACAAGTTATTCTAGATCAGTTATTCCTGATTTGATTTCATTGTTTTCTACTCCAAATTAAGTGTTTTCACTCAATGAAATGACCATTGTTCAGGCATGCATTAATATATTGTTATGAGATATCAATCTTCATATTGTAGCAATGAAAGCCTTTTATTGGCTTTATTATGGCATATTTTGGGAACGGTTAAAAGCCCAGCACTTGGCAAAATAGTTTATTCCCAGTAGGTGAGTTTAATGTAGTAATTTGTAAACGTTCCTTCTTATTATGCTGAAGACAAGCAAGTTGAGGGTTGGAGATACTTGAGTACAAAATGTGATGACTTTCAGACTCCATAGGAGTTAGGTCTGCAGTATGTTAATGTATGATTGGCAGTGCCCCATATCTTCCCATAATCTACCAGTTCATAAGCTGTTTCCTTAACCAAGAGAACGTATCACCCTCTTAAACAATGTAGAGCAGCACAATGATGCAGCAGTTAGTGCTGCTGCCTCACAGCTCCAGAACTTGGGTTCAAACCTGACCTTAAGTGCTGTATGTGTGGAGTTTACATAGGAAAGGGAACTTGGTCTGCCCATTTTTGTCCTCCTTCCCATATGCCCCCCCCCCCCCAGCTTCCTATCACCCATTTTCATCCCCTACTCCCTCCTGGTTCCATCCACTTACTACTCACACATTTCACCCACTGCTCGCCCACCTCCCCCAACTGGTTCTGGTTCTGCCCTTCATCCTTCACCTCTCCTTCAGTTTACCAATTTCCTCTGGCCCCTTTTTCACCACTCCCCCTCTCTTTATACCGGCTATACTCTTCACTCTCAGACCTGATGCAGGGTTTCGATCTAAAACGTCAACAATTCCTTTCTCCCCATAGTTGCTGCTTGACCCATTGAATTCCTTCAGCAGATTGTTTTTTGCTTCAAAAAAAGGCAGAGGGATCCAGGGGAGGGGAATAAGAGGGTGAAGTTAGAGATAGCTGCTGGAGGGTGTTAAGTGAGAACAAAAAAGGCTACCAGTTCTGTAATCTGATAAGTAAGAAAGGTGATAATGGGAACCATTAGAGGAGAGGTAGACAAATGGAACCAGATGGGGAGGGGGGGATCTGGTAGGTAAACCAGGAGGGGGATGAAAATGGGTGATGGAATTCTGAAGGCAGCGTATTGGAAAGGAGAAAAGAATAGGACAACTGGAGGTGGATTGGCAGTAGAGAGAAGGGACAGGTGTGGGAAACACAGGAGGGAAGGGTTACCCGAAATTGGAAAATTCAGTGTTCATACCATTAGGTTGTAGACTACCCAGGCAGAATATGAGGTGTTGTTCCTCTGGTTTGTGTTGGGTCTCATCTTGGCAGTGAAGAAAGCCAAGGACAGATAGGTCGGTTTGGGGATGGGAAGGTGAGTAGAAATGCCGTGCAACCAAGAGCTCAGGATAGCCATTGTGGGCAGAACCCAGGTGCCCTACAAATTGGTCGCCTTGACTGTACTTGGTTTTGCCTATGTAGAGGAGGCTGCATCGAGAGCACTGAACGCAGTAGGTAATGTTGTGGGAGGTGCATGGGAATTTTTGCCTCATCTGAAAGGACTGTTTAGGTCCCCTGATGATGTTGAGAGAGGAGGTATATGGACAAGTGTTACACCTCTTGTGGTTGCAGGGGAAATTGCTAGGGTCAGGAGGGGTGGGTGTGGAGGGATGAACAGACCAGGGAGCCATAGAGGGAGTGGTTCCTGTGGAAGGTGGAAAGGAGTGGGGTGGATAAGATGTGACTAGTGGTGGGGTCTCCCTGCAGCTGGCAGAAGTGATAAAAGTAATTGCACGTTCAGCGTCAGACACTTTAGTAACATGAAGGATGTTTAATACATCCTTTACAAAAGAAGAAAATAAGTATTGACATCCTCTAATAAGAATATTCACAATTCCACCAATTTGACGGATTATTGTTTCTTCCAAAGTTTCATACCGTTTTCCATCAGACTTTTCCTAGCCTTGTCACCCCCTCCCCTCTTCTAATGGTAAATGGACTATTGTGACACACCTTAATTATCTTTGATTCTTTTTTAGGAATTTCTTTTATGTTTACACTTGGTTGTTTTTGGAAAATTGTTCATTTTGTGAGGTGCCTGAATGTGGAGCATTTTTAGTTGTAAGAGTTCTTTCTCTTCTTCTCATATGCAAGGTAAGATTATTTAATCAAGAGCAAAAGTGAAAAGAGAATTACATTTATGAAATTTGTAATGAAAATCTTCCCTGTCTTTGCATTTTGTCCTTTGTGTAGCTTATGGCATCATCCTGGCTGCTGAAGGAGCTTGGTTGTACTTGTCATCACACAACTTGACCTATGCTAGTCAATAAGTTGTGCATTCTCTTCTGTGGCTCTTTGCAGAAATACACTTTCTATCTTTAAGTTATTCTGTATGATATTCTGTTCTGGGTATATTTTATCTGTTATTCATTTATATTATGATTTAGGCAGTGTGGTCCACTAAATAAACTTGGCTGCTCTACAAGCTAGCTAGCTTGATCCAGTTGGAAAAAAGTTAGTTTAGTGGACTACTACTAGGTGCAGTGATTCAAACAGTTTGTTGAACTAAGTTTGCACGACAGGATGTGAAACAGAGCTGCAATCGTTTTTGATTTATGGTGTATGTGTTTTCCCTGTTTGAAGTTACTCCTTCGTGTCACGGATCCCTTGCTTGTTGTGGCAGATTTTACAATGTGTTCCAGCAGTGCATGTTGGATAAAAATTGTGAACTTAGTCATGAATCCTGAAATGAGAAAGCCACATCTGGATTCGATTGATGATGCAGCCAAGTCTAACAATCAATATGAACTTAAGACTTCCAGTACTTTTAACCATGGATTTCTCATGTAAAGATTTTGATGGTATGAAGAACATTATCTTTTGTTCTTGCTCCTTTTGGCAGTCTGCGCTGATGGATTCCATAAAAATTGCAAATTTAAGAAGGAAGTAATTCCAACCTAACTTTATCACACACCTGAGTTTGCTTCATTTCTCCCGAATTATTTTTGAAATGTTTTTCTGCTTTGTATAATAACATTGCATAAAGTTTCATTTTGGATGATCTACAACAATAAATGGAAATATGTAAATACTATAAAATCAGCATTTAGAATCATTTTACATTCAATTCATTGCAAAAGTAGACCATAGAAGTTAACTTCTTTTAAAAAAAATTGCTTTGCTTATAACATGGATCACGTTTAATGCCACTAGGTAAAATGTCAACTTTTTTCAATCCCTGTCTTTTCTCAGCTTTCAAGCACATCCATTCTAGCTATTAATTGAACCAAATGTATGGCATTTCAATCAGCTCATTTGAAGCTCTGGGGTAGCTTCAGAGCACTTCTGCACACTATTTTTACCATTCAACAGTATTCAGTTGGTTAATTACACAGTAGGAAGGATGTGATTGCACTGGGTAGGGTGCAGAGGATTCACTAGGATATTGCCTAGATTGGAGCATTTCATTTATAAAGCGAGATTGGATAAGCTGGGTTTGTTTCCCCTGGAGTAGAGGAGGCTGAGGAATCCTCAACCGTACATAGTATTCCAGGTATGATTTCACCAAAGCCCAGTAGAAAGAAATGTAGACTTATTCCAATCGGGATGTAAAAAGGCCAGTGCACTGTTTGTCTCCTTCATGTCATGCTGTACTTGTAGGTTTATTTTGTGTTCTCTGTGCATCAACAATCCAGATCCCTTTAAACATCAAGATTTACTAGTTTTTTGGCATTTAAGTAATATTCTTCCTAATCTTGCTGATATGAATAACCTCAATTGTTCCACACATTACCTCCTTGTCTGCACATTTGACCTGTCTATGTCCCCTTACAAACTCTTTTCATGCTCCTCATTATGTGGCTTTTCCTGCCAGCTTTGTGTTATCAGTAAATCTGAATAAGTTGCACGTGTTCTTTCATCTGATTGCAGAGATCAGGACTAATACTTACAGTACCCTGCCACTATGCCATCCTGAAAGGACCCTTTTATTCCTACTCTTTGTTTTTTGTTTTTTTAATTAGTCCTCTGTTGATGTTAGAGATGTTACAGATACAAGAGACTGCTGATGCTGGAATCTGAAGCAACACGCAAGATGCTAAAGGAATTCGGTAGGTCAGGCAGCATTTATGGAGAGAAATGGATAGTCAACGTTTCGGGTTGAGATCCTTCATCTGTCCAGATGAAAGGTCTCGACCGAAAACATTGACTGTCCATTTCCCTCCATAGATGCTGCCTGACCTGCTGAGTTTCTGTTGATTTATTATCTCTAAACATAGGAATTCTTAGTTTACGTAACAGCCTTTCATGTGGCTCCTTATGCCTTTTAGAAAATCTGGATAAACTACATCTATTGATTATCTCCCCTACTGCTAGTATCTCAGAAAATAATCAATAAACATTTCAGACATGATGGCCCAAATTTCTTTCAGTGGAGAACTGCCTGCTATCTGAACTGGTGATGCTGAGCCAGTTTGATCACTCAAGCACAATGAGGCGTTGTGTGGCAGCGAGACCTTCCAAACTTTATTGGATCATGTGGAGTGGTGAGACTGCGGATGGGGTGGGTGATGGAGAGTTCTATGAAAAAAACTGATGAATGGTTATTGACTTGCACATTGGAGACTCGAGAGACTGCAAATGCTGGAGTCTGGAGCACAAACAGTCTGCTGGAAGAACTCAGTGGGTCGAGCAGTATCTGTGGAAGGAAATGAATTGTCAACGTTTCGGGTTAAAATCCTGCATCAGTCCTGCAGAGATGTTACTCTGCCCACTGATTTCTTCCAGCAGATTGTTTGTTGCTCTGCATTAACTCTTTTCATGTCTCTGTAAAAGGTAGTTGACCCATTGAGTATTTCCAGCATTTTCTGTCTTATTACAGGTATCCACTGTCCAGTGTTCTGTTTTTATAAATCTAAACCATTCCCTCTTTTAGGTTGGGTATTTTACTCCCTAGTTTTGAACACAACAGGATTTCAATTTATTTGGAAATATAAATCCTGCAGGATCAGCTGTATGAAGAGAGAAATATTGCAGGCATTTAATTGAGTTAAACTTAGGTTGATGACCTTTTGTCTGGACTGAGGATACAGCGGCATAGTGTTTATGTTACCAAATTGATAATTCAGAAGCCTGGACTGATGATCATGAGTTCAAATTCCACCAAAGCAACTGGGTGAATTCAAATTATTTAATAAAATATCTGGAATGAAAATAGTATTAGAGGTAGTGATCACTTAACTACCAGATGGTCATTAAAATCCATCTGGCCGTTTAAGGAAGGAGATTTACGGTTTGTATCTAGGCTGATTTATATGTAATTCCAGACCCACAGCAATAGGCTTGAATCATAGCTGTCCTCTGAAGTAGCCTAGTAATACATTTTCTCCCAAGGCATTTAAGGACTGACAATAAATGCAGATCTTGGTAGCAATGCCCACATCTCATGAATGACTAAAACAATGATGCTGCCTGAGTATTTTCAACAATTTTTGTCTATATTCAGATCTGCAATTTCATTTTCAACCTTACTATTTTCTTTAAGAATAGAAAGGTTGAAAAGGAAGATATACCCAAGATATGTGAATAATAACTCACTTTGGTGCTCTGTTGTCCAAATGAAATGCTGTTTGTCAATTGAATATCTCCTTGTTGATTGTAACTTTGTTGTCTCTAATGTTTACATTGTCTGTAATAGGGGTCTTAATCCTTCTTTATGTAATAGTGCAAGATCAATCATTTCAGTGTTCTATGCTAAATTATGTTCTAATTCTTTGGCCAGCCCTTTCAAGATACTATTCTCATTACCTTGTATTAGTTCTCAAAAATTCCATTTGTATCAACTTCATTCAGCTTTTAAGGACTCTGGCTTCAGACAAGTGTTCTTTTGAAAGTGATTGTACACTTCAGACGATAGAGTAAAACTACATAGTGTGAACAAGGATCATGTGTAGATGATTTCCCATCTCTGTTCTTTTATAACATTTTGGCAGCTTTTGTGATCATCTTTTTTGGTGTTTGTTTTAAAACTGAACACTTTACCAAAAACAGATGTTGGACTCGCTGGTCTGTATTTCCCTGGGCACATCAGTGTCCTTTTTAAAACTTTGGTATTTAATTGTTTTGCAGTCCTCCACAAGTTGCATGATCTATCAATATCTACTCTTGAAGTATGATCCATTGCTCTGTTTTGCTCCATCAATATTTTATAAATTATCTCTTTACCTGCCTGGTTTCATTTTTAATTACCTACACTGCATAGATATTGGTATGCCCAATTCTGCTGAGGTGTGCTTTATTGATTGTTCAGGCCTAGAAATCTGGAACCGTGATGATGTTGTTAATATGCTCTACCATAACTTATTCAGTGAATGGCATCAACCTTACACTCAAGATCTTGCACTTAAATTCATAATCTACTGTAAAATCCAGTGTACAAGTCTCAACTATGTAGTTCACTGATTCTACCCCCCCCCCCCCCCACCAAACTTTTGGGGACATCAATTTTAGGAAAATTGAAAAATCCCAGCATTTTTTCACGGATTGCTTTCTGTTCACATAACGGAGAATTGCTCACTTTGCCATCAGTACAGAATATCGACACATTTACTGCCCAGGTTACAAAATTTGAAAAGTTTGCCAAGCAAAGTTTGAAACCTACACCTCTGCCTGCATGCCAACAAGGTAAGTATCATAGGCCTTCAATGTATAAAGTGGAATCCCACAGTGAAGGAGAGACAGTTCAGCAACAGGTGAGGCCAGTCTAGCGGTAGGTGAGCAGGTGGTTTGATACCCTGGGTATCATGAAGGCTGAATATGACCCAGCTGTGTAATGACCTAGGGTTTGGAATCAGTATCATTAGGCACCCTGGTGTACAAGTCATTTTTGGCCCCTTCAAAAAGTTCCTAAAAAGTTGACTTATAGACTGAATTTTATGGTAATTCTTCACAGCTGCTGTGCTAGCCCTGCATGTTACTTACTTCACTGTCATTATTTCCATTGTTAACCACTGATGAGGTGTTTCCCTCCCTTTTTAGAAATGTTTCCACCCATTCAGCTAAGGCCTCACCCAGATATCTGAAGACAGCATGCCATTTCAGAAGCCCAATAATACTTTAGAACAGACTAACCAGACCTTAATTATAGAACTCTCCCACATCTACCACATGCCATTCTCAGAACTGGAGGAAGCTAAATTCAATAGTTATGTGGGGATCATGATGCACAATTAACCCATGCCTGTTACTTTAATACATAATTTATGCTTTTAGTTCATTCGTATGATTTTTTTGTTCTGTTCACTCGCTGCCTGTCTCAGAAGGGACAGATTTAATGAGTGGCAAATGCCACTGAAGGATAGCTTACGGTACTTAAAGCTAGCCTAAACATTGTAAAGGTGAATTCTGGTTGCAAGAAGTGTTTTGAGCTTTTTCAAAAGCGACTCTGAGCTGTAATTCTTTGATCAATGGCAAAACACCACACATGGGTTTTTACAACAGTGTAGCGGCTCTTGTAGTAAACATTTTTTAAAAAATCAATATATTTGACCAAAAGCAAATATGAGACTCATGAACCTATAGTGTAATGGTGCACCATAAATGCCCTTTTATTTAAAGTGGTAGAGTGATAAGTAAAACTCTGTTAATCCAATCTTCAGGACTTCAGTGATGCCAGATTGGCAGATTTGCCAGACTATTAAATGTTAATCCTATTAATAGCCTAAAACATTTTTATTTAATTTTTTTAAAAACTTGTTACAAAGTAGTCCAATATTGGTAAGTATAATAACACTCTAAATGAACTGTACATAACAACATTATTTGGCCTGTATGATATTGTAATACACTAAGTCTTCGTAAATTGCGAGGGATAGGGGCATGGACTTCCTGCAGATAACACAAAAACCACTAAAGTTGCTAGAAATGACCTCTTTCTCCCTCTGCCCATGGGTTTTAGCTTGTCAAAAAAGGATGACACTACAGACTCCCATTCTGGTAGCATACCTGGCCCAAGCTCTGGATTCCCATGGTTCTGGTGCTCAGATCTGGCCACACATGTATCCCACACTCTGAAATGACTTCACTAGAGATGTGCATTCCCACTCTTTCAGATGACTGGAATAAACCTGTTTAGGTAATGATACCAATGAGTGAATCAGGTGCCAAACCATTATGATTTCTGAACAATCAGATACCTGATTATCAAAGTTTTGCTTTAGCTACAATATTATTCTGAAAGAGAAGGCTCCAAGGTTTTTTGAACCTCTATTGTGTGAGAGGGAAAAGAGAGGAAATTTGATATATGTCAAGGGTGCAGGAGCTCTCCAAACAAATTCTGTAAAGGCATTGAGATCAAATGGCTGTGGCAGTCAGTGCCAGAAATCAAGTCTCAAGGATCAGGATGCAGTGTTGCAAGACGTACAGAGACCTCACACGAGTGCTAAAGGTGTAAGTGCAACTTTATATATCTTATTCCAATGGCAGCAACTGTAGCCAACAATCTCTATCACTCAAGGTATTATCTTAATATTGTTACCCTTTTTAATTAACACTACCTACAAACCATATCATCAAAATATATTGCATGACACTCACTGATACCACCAGCAATTCCAGCCACAATGCACCAGAACTGAGCTCTGATGAAAGGGATATGATCTGAAATATAAACTCTGTTTCATTCTCCACAAAAGCTGCTTATCTGTTGAATACTTCCACCAATTTTTGTTTTTATTCTCTTTATGAGGTGCAGGCTGACTTTAATCAGTGCAAGCTAACTTGAACTGGTGCAAGCTTCTCAGGAAATAGGCTCCATAAGGATACACAAAGGCACTGAATAATGCTGTTAGTGTTGGTTAGATGGTGAGCAGGCACCATGAATTTCATATGCATCCTGGATTAGTTTTTTGTGCTTTGGTTAATCATGCATTGCAATTCTAGTGCACGTTTTCCAATTGTTGTTTAGTTTAGCTCTAGAATTTTTTTGTTCTGTTCTAGAACTATTCTATTTCCTCCTCCTCTTACTGGTAGAAGTTGTTCATTTCTCTTCCACTCTGACTCGGGTTGCATAGTGGAGCAGCAGGTAGAATGTGCTGCTGCCTCACAGCTTCTGTGACCTGAGTTCAGTCGTGACCTCAGGTGCTGTCCGTGTGGACTTTGCATGTTCTCCCACATGCTCTGGTTTCCTACCACATCCCCAAAGAAGTGTGGGTTGGTAGGTTAGTTAACTGCTGTAAAAATGCCTCTGGTGGAGGTGGAAGAGTAGGAAAATCAATGGGAAGTCAAGGGGTGTGTGAAGAATAGGTTATGTAGATAGGTAGGGAATGGGAATAGATGGGAATGCCACACAGATAAAACTATAGAAACAAAACTGGTCTCAGGTGACTCCTTTAAGAACACCTAATTAGCCCACTAAAAATGAGAACATTCCAATGAAGCACGGGTGGTGGAAGCTGAACACAGTTTTAGTTGGTCCTACAACCAGTGTAATGACCACACCTGGATATAGCCTGTTTCAAATTTGCCAGTTGGCACACTTCCAGTGGAAACCTGAGGATGCAAGATCACTTGAAGTTTTCCTCCAATTTCAGTAATTTTCTCAAAAAACAAAAGGAAGTAAGGTTGAATTTCTCCTCCACTGTCCTTTATCCAACTAGTACTTATAATGTTGTTGGAATTCAAATAATGAACGTCCCCATCTCAACATGGTCCACGCATCCTTAAACAACCTTAACCTGTAACTAATCACATACCTGGTTGACTACATCTTCAAACATACTCATGAAAAATCAACTCAGAGCTCTACAACAGAGGCATTATGCTACACTGCTGACAGTTACCTCAGGGCAGGGTTTAGGAAAGTATTAAACTCTATGTCTTATTAGGTTTAACATCTGACTTTGATGTGTATGTCCAATGCAATTCCTTTCCAGTAAAAAGCAAAGCACTTTTAATTAAAAAAAATGACTACTAACATTTTAAGATTCCATTTTTTATTTTCTTTGAATTTTTATTTACTTATCATATTTAAAATATCTCATGACATTTCACCCCTCTCATCTTACTCTTTCATGCATGAGTTCCTATCATCAGTGGCTAGGGTTAAATTGAGTAACTCCTGAACACGAGCAAGAGTATCATGATGGAAAGTTAACCTGAGTCACTTCTGTGTAATGCAGGCAGCGAGCCAACTTTGTGTCACCTGCTCATTCTAATTATTTCCAGTGTGCAGCTAGCAGTAACTGCCCTGTTAATTGGCAGCATCCATCAGCATCAGGACCAATATTGTTGCAACTGACTACCAATTTGTATTACTTAAAACTAACCTGAATCTCTTAAAGCAGAAATACACTGTGGCTGCAGTTGTTCTACATTTGAATCAACCACGTGCAAGAGTAAAGATTAGCTGTCATAGGAGAGAGTGAGTGTCCAGGCTTTTGGACACTGCAGTAGACATCTTCATGGAGGAAATAGAATATCCAGTATTCCCTTTGGATGGAGGCAGCGATGGCAATAGGCTCTCTAGAGATATAATGAGAAGGCAATAGATAGAACTCAGTCCGCAGAGATTTGGCCCAAGAACCTATGCAGAGTGCTGCAAGAAGGTGAACGACTTCATGCCTATGGGCAAAGTCATTGAATACATCTTCAAATGCTGTATCTTACCACTTGCATTACGAGCCTCAGACACTGCTTACTTCATGACATTACAATTTTTCATCTACCAAAACTCTATTAACCAGAATTCACTGTCAATATAATTTTATATGCTTCAAATTATATGGTTGCAAGCCTCATATCAAAGTTTCACTGCCAGCTGTCAGTCATGACAAATACATTATCAAAACATCTTGTAGAACAAACACTAACGTCTTATTGTAATATATTTAAATGCTTTTCCACAAAATGTATTTGCAACTGTTCAATTGTGAAACTGGAAAAATAAGAACACATAAATAGATAAAGATCACCTCATCCATCAAGCCTGTCCCATCCAGACATGGTGTGAACTTTGTGCACATCTCAATGCTCTTAAATCACTGAGCAAAGCAAAAATAAAAGAGAAAAGTCTTTTGATCACTTTTTAAAAAAAACTCAGGAAAGATTTTTCTTCAGTTTTCAAAGGTGAACAACCACTCAACTATCTACTATAATATGAGATGCTCTTGACTCTCAGGAACTGTTTCCAGTTCCTTTCTAAAAGATTGTAGTGAATTCTCAAGGTTCAAAATCTTACCTTTTCTTTCTGACCAGTATTTTCCTTCTTTTCTCATGTGGCATAAACAAATGATATAAAGCTTAGAAATTATTATCTGTAGTATTACTGTACAATGTGCCCCTATTATATTCCATCACTGCTTTTGAAAAGGCATTTGATTCATTTGATAAATAGGCTTCTTTTCATCAGAGGACAGTGTTTAATGTGAATAATTAATTCCCAGCTAAAGCTTTTTGATAAAATTAAGAGTACATATACATTGTCTGAATTCCAATTGTATTGTGGGTACACATTCATCCACATTCATGGACGAGTGTGTACCCACTAAAATATTCCGAGTCTTCACCAACCTGAAGCCCTGGATGAACTAGGCCATTCATAATCTGCTGAGTGCTAGACCTGTGGCGTTTAGGGATAGCTATCCAGAGTCGTATGAGAAATCCAGGTACGATCTCTGGAAGGCCATTGCCAGTGCACAGGGACAATTTTAGACAAAACTGGAATCACAAGTGGACACTGGACAGCTGTGGCAGGGCTTGCACAGAAAAGAGGTGGTGCTGAAACTTTTGGAAAGCATCAAGTTAGATAAGTCGCCGGGACCGGATGAGATGTACCCCAGGTTGCTGTGGGAGGCGAGGGAGGAGATTGGGGAGCCTCTGACAGTGATCTTTGCATTGTCCATGGAGACGGGAGAGGTTCCGGAAGATTGGGGGGTTGCAGATATTGTTCCCTTATTCAAGAAGGGGACTAGGGATAGCCCAGGAAATTATAGACCGGTGAGTCTTACCTCAGTGGTTGGTAAGCTGATGGAGCAGATCCTGAGGGACAGGATTTATGAACATTTGGAGAGGTATAATATGATTAGGGATAGTCAGCATAGCTTTGTTAAGGGCAGGTCCTGTCTTACGAGCCTGATTGAATTTTTTGAGGATGTGACTAAGTACATCGATGAAGGGGGAGCAGTAGATATAGTGTATATGGATTTCAGCAAGACGTTTAATAAGGTACCCTATGCGAGGCTTATGGAGAAGGTGAGGAGACATGGGATCCAAGGGGACATTGAAGTGTGGATCCAGAACTGGCTGGCCCACAGAAGGCAAAGAGTGGTTGTTGAAGGGTCGTATTCTGAGTGGAGATCGGTGACTAGTGGTGTACCTCAGGGATCTGTACTGGGACCCATACTATTTGTGATTTTTATAAACGACCTGGATGAGGAAGTGGAGGGGTGGGTTAGTAAGTTAGCAGATGACACGAAGGTTGGGGATGTTGTGGATAGTTTGGAGGGCTGTCAGAGGTTACAGAGGGACATAGATAGAATGCAAAGTTGGGCTGAGAAGTGGCATATGCAGTTCAACCCAGATAAGTGTGAAGTGGTTCATTTTGGTAGGTCAAATATGTTGGCGGAATATAGTATTAATGGTAGGACTCTTGGCAGTGTGGAGGATCAGAGGGATCTTGGGGTCCGAGTCCATAGGACGCTCAAAGTGGCTGCGCAGGTTGATTCTGTGGTTAAGAAGGCATATGGTGTATTGTCCTTCATCAATCGGGGAATTGAATTTAGGAGCCGTGAGGTATTGTTGCAGCTATATAGGTCCCTGGTCAGACCCCACTTGGAGTATTGTGCTCAGTTCTGGTCGCCTCACTACAGGAAAGATGTGGAAGCCATAGAGAGGGTGCAGGGGAGATTTACAAGGATGCTGCCTGGAATGCGGAGCATGCCTTATGAAAGCAGGTTGAGGGAACTCGGCCTTTTCTCCTTGGAGAGACGGAGGATGAGGGGGGACCTGATTGAGGTGTATAAGATGATGAGAGGTATTGATCGGGTAGATAGTCAGAGGCTTTTCCCCAGGGCTGAATTGGTGGCCACAAGAGGACATAGGTTTAAGGTGCTGGGGAGTAGATATAGAGGAGATGTCAGGAGTAAGTTTTTTTACTCAGAGAGTGGTGAGTGCGTGGAATGGGCTGCTGGAAACAGTGGTGGAGGCTGATATGATAAGGTCTTTCAAGAGACTGTTAGATAGGTACATGGAGCTGAGTAAAATAGAGGGCTATGGGTAAGCCTAGTAATTTCTAGGGTAGGGACATGTTCAGCACAGCTTTGTGGGCCGAAGGGCCTGTTTTGTGCTGTAATTGTTCTATGTTCTATGTTCTAACTCCTACAAGGCGAGATCAGTAAGCATAAGTGGGAATGACCCATTACTCCTGGATGAGCTCAATGCCTTTTATAAAACTATTGAACAGTCCCCTGGAATGATAAGATGGACTCTTGACCTCGCAATCTACCACTGTAACACTTTATTCTGCACTCTGTTATTGTTTTACCTTGTACTACGTCAATGCACTGTCGTATTGAATTGATCTGTATGATTGGTATGCAAGACAAGTTTTTCACTGTACCTCGGTACATGTGACAATAATAAACCAGTTTATCAACTTTATTCATGCTTTGATAGGGAAAATTATGACACACCATCATGAGTCCACACGTCTACGGATGACCCTGAAATCTCAGTGTCTGAGGCTGACATCTTGGCATTCTTCAAGAGGGCGTTCCCTTAAAGGCATCTGGTCCAGACAGCATACCCAGCTGAGTACTAAAGATCTGTGCGGACCAACTGGCTGAGGTTTTTACGGACATATTCAATCTCGCTTCTGCAGTCTGAGGTTCCCACCTGCTTCAAAAAGACATCTATTATACTTGTGCCCAAGAAGAGTGTGGTGACCTGCCTCAATGACTACTGTCTGGTCACACTTACATCAATCATAATGAAGTTCTTCGAGAGGTTGGTTTTGGCACAAATCAACCCCTGCCTCAGGACAACCTGGATTCGCTTCTATTTGCCTATCGCTACAACAGGTCAACAGCAGATGCGATTTCTCTGGCTCTTCGCTCAGCTCTGGACCATCTGGACAACAGAAACACATAAGGCAGGCTGTTGTTCATCGACCACAGCTTGGCAATCAACACAATCATCCTATCCAAACCTACCATCAAGCTTCAAGAACAGGGCCTCTGTACCTCCCTCTGCAGCTGGATCCTCAACTTCCTCATTGGCAGACCTTAATCAGTGAGGATTGGTAACAACATACCCTCCTCACCGACCACCAACGCAGGTGCACCTCAAGGCTGCATGCTTAGCCCCTTGCTCTACTCCCAATACCCACATGACTATGTAGCTAAGCACAGCTCCAATGACATATACAAATTTGCCGACGACACCATTGTCGTTGGACGAATCACAAGTGGTGATGAGTCAGTGTACAGGAGTGAGATAGGACACCTGGTTGATTGATGCCGCAATAACAACCTCTCGCTCAGCGAAAGTAACACAAAAGAGCTGATTGTTGACTTCAGGAAGCGGAAGGAGGGCCAACATGCACCAGTCTACATTGATGGATTGTGGAGAGGGTCAGCAGTTTTAAATTGCTGGGCATTAACATATCAGATGACCTGTACTGGGCCCAGCACAAAGATGCAATCTCAAGGAAGGTGTGCCAGTGTCTTTATTTTCTTAGAATACTCTAACAAGCTTCTACATATCTACTGCTAAAGGCATCCAAACTGGTTGCATCATGGTCTGGTACGGCAATTCAAATGTGCAGGAACACAAGAAGCTGCAGAGAGTAGTGGACTCGACCCAATACATCACAGACACATCCATCCCGACCATTGGTAGTATCTACTTCAGGCGCTGCCTCAAGAAGGCAACATCTGTCATCAAGGATCCCCACCATCCAGGCCATGCCATCTTCTCGCAGCTACCATCAGGCAAGAAATACAGAAGCCTGAAATCCCACACCACCTGGTTCAAGAATAGCTACTTCCCCACAACCATTTGGCTCTTGAACCAACCTGCACAACCCTAATCACTGCCTCAGTCTAGCAACACTATGACCACTTTGCTCTACAATGGACTTTGTTTTCTTTTTTGCTTTAGTTGTGTTCTTTCTTGTAAAAATTGTGTATAATTTGTTTACTTTATGTTTTTCTTGTGAATATTGTGTATCTGGTGCTGTATGCCTGTGATGCTGCTGCAAGTAAGTTTTTCATTGCACTTGTGCATACATGTTCTTGTGCATATGACAATAAACTCGACTTTTGATTATTGCACCGTGTTTAAAAAGAAATTGTGCTCAGAAATGTTCATATGCTTCCATTTTCAATAGTTCCATCTCAACATTTTACTGCAGTTATAATATAACAATTATAAATGCAAAATGCTGCACATGCTGGCAACCTAACTAAAAATAGAGAGCTGAAAACATTCAATGGTATCTGTGGCATGAAAAACGACTGACATTTCAGGTCAATGACGTCAATAGAATCGGAAAAATAAGGGAAATAACAAATACTAAGATGCATTTCTCTGTTTCTTTGTCTTAGATTATTGTTTTTCAGTGTTGTTCCAACCAGAGCCCCAGACTATTTTATATCAAACAAAAATGCTGGAAGAACTCAGTCAACGTATTGGGTCAGTGACCCTTCCCAATTTATATCGTTATAATTTGTCATAATAATAATTTCTAATCAATTATAATCATTTACAAATTTTATGTCCTTAATAATTTATATCAAAGTTTCATTAGAATATCAGAACTTCATTGCGTGCATTGTGAAAGTAAAATGTTTCCTTTCAACCTATTTTACAGTCCATGTACCATTCAATTGTCTTACTTTATGTGTCTAACATTATGCCATTTGTATTCAGCACATACTTCTTTTCCCTTTTAAAATCTACTATTTGTGGGGGAAGGACAGTCTTAATTTCTTTATTTTTTCTCATATTTCTTATCTTCTACTTTTCAGATGCATTGCAATGCCAGTGTGCATTTAGTTTTTCTACCTCAGATATCCTTTTGAATGTGCAATTACTGTGCATTTTCGTAAACACTTGATTGAGACTAAGCATTATATTCGGTCTTTTGTATCCATTAGCTCTGAGATTTATCAATGGCTACTCAATTTTTTTTTAGCATTTTTTGCAACTGCCCATGATTAACCTTTTATCAGCTGCCCTCTGCCCTCCAGCACAGCAACTTCATGAGGCTTCTTCAGTGATAACTCTCAAACTCAGAAGCAGGTGCATGGGAAAACAACCAGCTTCAAAAATCCTGCCAAAGTAAATGTCATTTTGATTTCAATATATATATAGCACCCTTTGTTAATCAACATTAGGTAAAGTTTCTAAAAATCCTTTCCTAGCAACCTTCTGGAAGTTTTTTTCATCACTTTCTACAGACCCAACACTGCTCTCAAGGTCAATCAGGGATGGACAGTAAAGGCTGACCTTGCTGGTGATGGCCATGTATCCAGAATGAATACAAAAAGACAGGGTTCATTGGCTTGTGAGCAGTGATGGACAGATAAGACCACTTGGACTGGTCAGCCTGCCCCACACAATCTCACCCTTAATCAGATGATCTTCTGGGAGAGGTGAGAAGTCAGCTAAAAACTCAGAGCAATGAGGAATGTATATGTACAAATACATATTAGATAAATCAATTATCAGCTATATTATTAGCAATGAAATTCATCCCTGTTTAGTCAAATTATAGGCCTAAATGCATGATCATTTGAAAAATATTAGCTGGGCCTCCAATTATATGTTTGTGGTATCCATTTTTAACACTGTGAAATGGTATGCAGAAATATTAGTACCGTATGCCTTGGGCTGTCGCATGTCATTTCAGTGGTAGTCATGTATTACATTAATTTTTGTTTCTGAAAAGCTGTAAAAACCCTAAAAATGTGCAGTTATTATTTTCAGCTCACAGGTGTTTCACCTTGTCTGATAATAAAAGTAGCATATTACAGTTCATACAGCCATCTGTAGCAAGAGTGAATTTTAGGTTTCGTGCTAAGATATACTTAGCGTGACTTGGCACCGCAGCAACACGTTCATTTGGATGGTATTTATAACAGGTAACTTGAAAGTTCGAACTCCTGTGTTTGGCTTTATCTCTGGTGCTTCATTTTGATCCAGATGTGAGCTGCATCATCAAATACATGGTCTAATTTCTTCTATAATTCCATCTGCTTGGCAGTTAGCCAAGTGCTCTGTTGCATGTTTGCTTTTGATAGGGTGTAATGTTACAGTGAAAGCCCTTTTTGTAGATTTCTCTTTAGATGTGCTGTGAAAGTTTGATCTTTGGCAGGCTTCTGAAGAGTTTTAAAAAATGTTTTAATGCTAATATGCAGACTAGAAAGTTGTTATGTCAGCCAATTAGGTGAATGGAAATGAATAAGACAATTTCAACATTCTCATACTTTGGAGGAAGTTTTTTGTATGCAAATTAAGTGTAAAAATCAGATTTTATCCTTGCATTAAGCATTGGGAAGTAAATAAGCAAAAATAACTATTAGAAATGTTATCACTGAATGAAGTCATTTGGAAAAAAATCAAGTGAATATTGCACAATAATAACTGAGGGTCTACCAGAAGTGCATAAAACAATTGCCATTGAAAGTTTTAACAAGATTCTTAGTCAGTCTTCATGCACCATCAGATTCACTAAATATAAAAACAAGATTTTGATTAAGATATTCCATTTGAAAATATACTTGCATTCCATCTGCCCAATGGATACAATCATGTACTGTATTCCAATCGAGGTTTTGAAATTTATTATTAAAATAACTACAGCATTTCATTTGGCTGAATAATGCTGGTGAGTTGCCAATACCTCTGAAGGAAACTACCGGACATCTGCCGCTCACCCCTCAGAAGTCCTGGACTTTGCACGTGCACTTTCTTGCATGGAAGTTCAAGACTTGAAGGGTCAGGTGCCAATACATTTGAGTGTCCCTTCGCTGCTGGGCTTAATTTTGAGTTCAGCGGCAGAGCAATGACCCCTGAGGAGACAGTCCAGATGCACTTGGCATTCAGCCCTCAGCTTTACACCAAGGAGGAATGACATCGGAGCAACAATCCCATTTATTTCAAAAGCAAAATTCAGCAAATACTGAAATTTGAAATAAAAGAGGAAATGCTGTGAATATATTGATGGGAACTAAAGCTCTCTCTATTCTTCTGACCACAGATGCTGCCTGACCAGCTGAGTATCCCAGCCTTTTCTATTTTTATCCCATTCATTTGAATGGGGTTGCTGACTCTGTTGGGAAAAAAGTAGCTAATTTTAATGTTTTTAATTATTTGTTTGTATTTCATTGATTCTTACATAATGTTTTACATTTTTAATATTTCTGTTTGAACAGTTTTAATATGATTACATCAGAGTCACTTACAGCCTCTGTGTACTCCAGATGAAGGGTCATAAGGTTCTCAGTGACTCCTCCACTTTGAGAGCTCATGGACCATGGACTCCCACAAATTGGTGAGGATGTTACACTTCTTAAGGAAGATTTTGAGACCATCCTTGAATCACTTCCTCTGTCCCTCCATTAATATCTCGCCATGACGGAACATGGAATAAAATGTTTTGTGTATGTGAATAATGTGGCATGTTTAAGATGGTAGGACGTTGAAGTGGGCTTGATGCTGTTGGGCTGGGAGAGGTCATTGATGTTGATTCTTTAATCCTACCAGTGAATTGGGAGGATATTGTGGAAATATTATTGGTGGTACCTCTCCAGTGCTATGAGGTGCGTTCTACAGGCAGTCCGTATCTCAGAAGGGTACAGGAGATTGCGGAATCACTGCTGTCTGGCAGACATGGTTTTGAGTTTGAGGTCTTGATCTCCAGACACTCTTTCCTCTGGTGGCCAAAGGCTGTGTTGAGCACTAAAAGTGATGGTGAATTTGAAGATCGATGTTTGCCTTCATTAAGAGGTGCTCCTGAGATATGAGAAGAATATGAGAAGTGGTTCCTCTTTTCTAAGTTCTTGTTGTGGGTGTAGTGTTGTGCAGTGGGGGCAGGTTATAAAGAACCTCAGTTTTGTGGATGTTTAGTGTAAAGCCCATTTTCTTGTATGCTTCAGTGATTAAGTCAACATTGACTTGGCGCTCAGCCTCTGAACATACACACATGCAAGTGTTATCTCTGCTGCAGGTTGATGACTGATATTGGATTAACCTTGGTTCTGAAGTGGAGGGGACATAAGTTGAATAGTTTTCCATTTATCCTGTGGATTAGTTCCACTCTAGCGGGAAACTTATTGGAGGTGTCATGCAGTTTTTCCATGAGAATTGATGAGAATTATGACATAGCCTTGCTTGATAGCAGTCTTCACTGGTATTAGGTCTGTTGTGGGTCCACTAGCTGAGTTCACGTCTGCCAAATTTGAGAAGGATAATAAGTAGTACCTCACAATTGATGGTCAAAAGTCTTTGCAAGGTCAAAAGTGCCCACGTATAGGGAACACTGCTGGCTATTCTCTCCAATACTCATGGAGTTGTCATGCCTTGAAGACCCTGGTAATCATTATAGGGGGAGTCCCCTACAGATTTGGCCCGTTTCTTGCAGACAGTCACAACTATAGGGTCCATGAGCATGTTCGTCTCTTCCCAAAAGTGGGAAACAAGAATGTGAATTGGTATCTGAAGTTTCTCTCCACTTTGTCAGGGATAACACCTTGCTGTTTATCAGTTATCATAAAGCTTTTTTACCTTTTTTATTGTGCAGGGGTTATGATAAGAGGACAGTTTATTGTGGAATGGAATCAGTGTCAATCATGTCAGGAGCAGAGTAATGGCTGAGTTTTTCCAACTGCTTCTTCCAGCAAGTGCTGTCTGCCTCTTTATCCTTGATAAACTCTCTTCAGTTCTTGATTCTTTAGCTGGGAAAGCCTTGGGAGTTTAGGCAGTGGATTGTCTTGGCAGCACTGAAGAATCTGCACGTGCTGTGGTTATTAAGGTGCTGGATCCCCTGCACCCTTTCCGTGCACTATTTGTTCTTCATATCACAAGTTTTCTGTTGAAACAGCCTTCTGGTGTCTGTAGAGCATTTTATTTTCCACCATGACACAAGACAAAGTTTATCTGTAACTATTGAAATCATTGAAGTCCATGGTGTATGTTTACTCTGTCACCTGCTTTATTATATTAGAAATAGAATTTTCTAATTATAGGCAGGGGCCTAGAAATTCTCTTGGAATTATTCTATCTGGCCAATAGAATGGGGAGACAGATACAACATGAAAATGGGCCATTTGGCCCACTGTGTCCATGCTGACCATTGGCCACTCAATTGTGCTCATCCTACCCTTAACCCATTTTATTCTCCCCATTTTCCATTAACTCCCCTCCTCTACTCCCAAATTCTCCCGTGACAATACTTTTTAATTCATTTTTTGAGATCTGGGTGTGGTTGGCAAGGCCAGCATTTATTGCCTACCCCTAATTAGCCTTGAGAAGTGGTGATGAGTCTTGAACTGTTGTAACCCTTCTGGTGAAGGTACTTCCACATTATTGCTAGATGGGAAGTTTCAGGATTTAGATCCAGCAACGTTGAAGGGCTGGTAATATATTTCCAAAGTGAGATAATGTGCGACTTGGAGGGAAATCTGTGGGTGCTGATGCTCCTCTGCGCCTGTTGCCCTTATCTTTGTTGGTAGTAGATTCACAGACTAGGTGGAGCTTTTAGAGTAGCCCAGGCAAGTAAGAGGAGTACATTATTTAAATTGTACTCACTGTATCCAATATGTGCTAGTGGTGGAGGAAGTGAATGTTCTGGGTGATTGACGGGGTTGCCAATCAATTGGGCTGCTTTGCCTGGATGGTTTCAAGCTTCCTATGGGATTTCAAGTGCCATTGTGAAGAGAAAAATTATTGAAGAGAAAGTGGAAAACAAAAACCCTTAAGCAGTTGAAATCATGTAAACACAGAAATATGAAAGGGAGCCAATTCAAACTTGCTCCACTCAAACTCCCTTAGTCTCAACTTCCAATGCAAAAGTACTTTATATCTGCCCCATCAAAGAGATCATTTAAATCCTGTGTTCTACTCAATAAGGTGGAGTCTCACTACTTTACTTCTTGTTGAATCAACGAAGAAGTTTACATAGCAATGTTATGTGGTGTTTATTTTTTTATTTAGCATGAATATTAAGTATTGTTGATCACTCTGGACTCACGGGGATTAATAGAAGACCATTGCTGCAGTCTTTACTCCTGTCATAGTTCAAGTCCAAGTTTATTGTTGTCATAGGCATACATACACAGGGTATAAATGCCATGAAAATTAGCCTTTTGCAGCAGCAGCACAGTACGTTACAAGACGAGGACAAATATAAGTTAACATAAACTTAAATTAACATAAATTATACATAACTTTAATGTGTGTAAAACAAAACAACAAAATAAATGTGACAGTAGTGCAAGGTTGAGAGAGAATAAAATATATAGTCCGAGGTTGTGTTAAGGTTTTTCAGGATTTAAAGGATCAGCAACTTATTGTATGGGGCCTTCATAGCATCATAATTCTGTCTAAGTTAATTTAATTGGAATTCAATTTTAATTTGTGTCAAATTTTTTTTCACATCAACACAATGTACAGTTCATAATACCCAAAACAGATAGCTGTTGGTAATTGAAGCTTATAATTCTGATGAAGTCTTGAATGCTTCAGACAACAAATGTTCATGTGCGTGTTTTCAAACCTGCTGGAACTTATTAAGATTAGTTTAGATTGTGTGCAGCCTGTCAGCTGTAAAGGTTGGGGATTCCTTGATCATAACAAGAACCATTGAAAAGGCTCCAGCACAGTACATAGTTCAGAATCTTGAACATATATTTGAATCAGAGAAAAGAGCTGTAGGACTTTGTTTCAATGTATTAGAGTTACATGTGGCAGGGAGTTGGAGCTGATGGTATTCACAGAAACAGAAAATATGATATGCTGGTTATTCAGCTTGGTTTGTCTGATGACAAGCATCCTTTTCATATGTCCAGCATAGGTCTAAGCTGCAGGTATTCTAATTGAGAGGCACCCACCAGTCACATTCATAAAAGTTCATGAACCTTTTGGTAGCAGTTTCAGAAAGGTAGGAGGAGCTTTGCATAGAAACAAGGCCCTAACTTTGGCATTCACTGAAATGTACTTATTATGACATATTAAAGGTCAGTTGCATTCCTCCCACTCCTTATTTTCTGAATCCCTACAACATATTCTATCCCTCATGCCCATTGACTCCCTATTTGATTTTTTTGCCACTTATCAACACTTACGGTTGCCAGTTAATGTAGCAACATAGTCTTTTGGATGTGAGAGGAAACCAGAGCACCAGCAGAATTCTATGCAGTCACAGGGAGAACATGCAAACTCCACACAAACAACTCCCAAGGTCAGGATCAAACCTGAATTCATAGAGCTTTGAGGCTAACTGCAGAACGAACATAGTTACAGCACAGGAGGAGATCCTTCAGCCCGTTGAGTCCAGAGCAGCCTTATGCAAGAGCAATGCAGCTAATCCATTCACCTTCTCTCTCCTCATTGTCCTGAAAATTCTATCCTTTCAGGCACATTTCCATCTTTCTTTTGGATGCATTAATTGAACCTGTCCCTACTTCTACGACTGGAAATGCATTCCAGACCTTAATCACTTATTTGGAAAAGAAATCCTCATATCCTGTTATTGACCTTTACTTTGTTGAATTTGTTTCACATGCTGTTTCTGAGATTGATAACAATGATGCTAAGGATTTTAACAGACTAAAGCATCTGTGGCTTTTTTTTTTACTGAGTTATATTGCCTGATTTTTTTGCCTGAAGGATTGAAAATGTGGCAGTCTCTGTTCTACTGGATTTCCACCAATTTCACCACCATTTCTGCTGTAGACAAGCCCAGAATAAAATGGTCAGTGAGTTAAATAAATTGGGTGGGATACATCAATATCATATGCCCCATTTTTAGCATTTCCATCTCAATTCCACCCAGACATCACACCTGTACATGACAGGCATCCATTATCACTATCAAGGTATAAATAGTCCTAAAGAGCCTCGAGGTTATAATGGAGAAGTTTAGAGAATTAAATTGGATAGTATGGTAGATAGTCAGGGACAGGACAGTGTGTCTGCAGAAGATGCGAGTAGAGGGATCCAAGGGATAGTTTCAGAGAAGTCTCAGCCCTTAACCTTGTCCAACAGGTATGAGATTCATGCTCCCTGTATGGACAAAAGTGTGAAATGTAGGGCTGACATGCAAACTGTCCATTGCACCTTGGCACAGGGAGCCATTCAAATAGGGGGAGGAAAAGTGAAATGTAGTAGTCATAGGGAATACCAAAGTTAGGGGAGCAAACACTTTTCTCTGCAGCAAAGGCAGAGAGGCCCAAAGGCTGTGTTGCCTGCCTGGTGATAGCATTAACAGCATCTTTCTGGGCTGAAGAAGAACTTGGAGTGGGAGGGGGAGGATGCAGCTGTGGAAGTTCGGAGCAAAATTGAAAATCAGAACCACAAGGGTGATAATCTCTGGATTATTACCTAAACTGTGTACAGATTGGCAACTGGTAAATAGAGTTAGAGAGGTATATGCATGGCTCAAAGCATAGAGTGGTAGAAATAGATTCTGATTCATGGGACACTGGCACAAGTCCTGGGGAAGGAGAGAGCTGTTTCGCTGGGTTGGGCTGCACCTGAATCATGCAGAGACCAGTGTCCTTGTGACTTGCATAAATAGGGTTGTTGTCAGGGCTTTCATCTAAATAGTAGGGAGGAGGACTCCAAGAACGGATTGCTTAATAAATCAAGAGAAAATGAATGAGTGGTGGCACAGGACAGTGAGGGGGAAATTGACAAATGTGTGACAGGCTGAGGCAGAAAATGTAAACAAAAGTATGTAGCACAGAACAAATTCAGTTGGTAAAAACTGAAAATATCAAAGCTTAATGGTTTTTATTAGAATGCACATAGCAATTGCAATAAGATAGATGAGTTGACAGCACAGATAGCAACATATAAGTATGATCTCATAGCTATCATGAAGATGTGGTTGCAGGGTGACCAGGACTGGGTGCTCAGTATTCCAGGTGTTATGATGTACTGAAAGAACAAGTCAAAAAGGAAAGGAGGTGGGGTAGCCTTGGTAATGAAGGAAGGTATTGGAGGGGTGTTGAATCATGATACAGAGGCAGTGGATGGTAATGTAGAATCAGTTTGGGTTGAAATCATGAATAGCAGGGGGAAGGAGACATAGGTGGGAGTAGTCTACTGGCCCCAAAATATGACCTCGATAGGGCAGAGCATAAATTAGGAAATATATAGAGCATGTTTGAACTGCATTTGTCATAGGAGATTTTAATCTACATATTAATTGGATGAACCAAACTAGCAAGGGTATTGTAGAAGAAAAACTTGTGGAATGCATTAAGGATTGCTTCTTAGAACAGTATGTTATGGAAACTACCCAGGAACAGGCTATTTTAGATTTGCTCATGAGCAATGAGGAAGGATTAGTAAGAGAACTTGTGGTTAAAGATCCCCTTGGCGGAAGTGACCACAATATGATAGAATTCCAGATGAAGTTTGAGGGTGAATTCCACAGGACTGTAACCACTGTCTTCAACTTAAATAAGGATAATTATAATGGTATGAAGGTGGAGTTGTCTAAGGTGGACTGGAAAAATAAGCTAAGAGACAGTTCAGTGATGAACAGTGACAGATATTCAAGCAGCTGGTCCATAATACTTAGCAGGTTTTTATCCCAATTAGAAAGAGGGATTCCATGAGGAAGAGACACAATTTGTGGTTAACAAAAGAAGTCAAGAATAATCGGGGTAGGTGAGAGCACTGGGAAGTTTTTAGGATCCAGCAATAAAAGACTAAAAAACTTATGAGAAGGGAGAAAATTGATTTTGAGAGAAAACATGTGTAATATCAAGACAAAATGTAAGAGGTTCAATGAATACATTAACAAAAAAAAATGGCTAAAGTTGGTGTGGGACCTCTAGAGAGTGAGACTGATGTATTAATAACAGGAAACAAAAAAATGGAAGGTATGTTAAATTAATTTTTTGCTTCAGTTTTTACTGTGGAGGACACTGCAAATATCCCTGATACCAGATGGCCCAATTTCAAATAACAGGGAAGAACTTGTAAAAACTCAGTCACAAGGGATACAGTTTTAGAGAAGCTCACAGGACTAAAGGCGGTCAAATTGGGAGGATAAACTCAATTAAGTTTATAAGATGTGATCTTCCCCACACAAAGCCATGGTGTATATCCATGCTTTTCCAGATGGGAGTAGGTCCTATCCCTAAGAATCTTCTCTCATAATCTCCCAACCAATGATGTAAGGCTCACTGCCTATAATTTCCTGGTTTGTCCCTGTTGCCCTTCTTAAACAAAGGAACAATGTTGAACAATTCTCCAGTCCTCTGGGACCTCACCTGTGGCTAAAGAGCATACAAAGATCTCTCTCAAGGCCCCAGCAACCTCCTCTCAGACCTCTCCCAATAACCTGGGATGGATCATGTCAGGCCCTGGGGACTTATCCACCTTAATGTTCTTCAAGTGACTAAATGGTGGTATAAAGGTAAAGAAAGAGTAAAGATAAAAAGAACACTTGATTTGACTCCAGCAGCCACCAGTACATACGCCCTTTTCATATGAACTGTGCAGATTAGTTTATGGGTTGAATCTGTATCCAGTGAGTCACCAGACATGAGGGGCCTGCAGCCAGGATTGGGAGTCAACCTGCCAGATGCAAATTTATCGGATAGTGAGATCGCATATCAGTTTAGTTGCATTGGACTTGGATAAAGATTTCAACCGTGCAGCCTACAGAAGAAGGCAGTAAGTATGCACAAGGAAATCCTTGGTGCATTGGCAGGCCTGCCTGAATCCTGGAAGAAAGAGCACTAACTTTGTACAGGGCTTTGCATAGCTATTTGAGCTGAAGTATGCACACTGAAAAGAAGTGTTAGGCTTCTCAGGCGCCATCAGAGGCAGACAACCTTAGTGCCTGATGAGACATAATTTATACATGTTGGGTTCGGATTGATTCAAGTGTCAAAAAAGTTATGAATCCTTGGATTCAGGTGAGATAGGACTGGGCCTTCTGTTTATAAATAAATGCACTAAACCTCAATCAATATAGGTGGCACGGTAGTATATAGGCAGCACGGTAGTGTAGTGGTTAGTGTAACACTATTACAGTGCCAGCGACCCGGGTTCAATTCCCGCTGCTGTCTGTAAAGAGTCTGTACGTTCTCCCCCTGTGTCTGTATGGGTTTCCACCGGGTGCTCCAGTTTCCTCCCACATTCCAAAGATGTATGGGTTAGGAGCTGTGGGCATGCTATGTTGGCGCCGGAAGAGTGACAACACTTGCGGGCTGCCCCCAGCACATTCTCAGTAACGCAAAAAGACACATTTCTCTGTGTGTTTCAAGGTACGTGTGACAAATAAATATCTTAATAAATATCGTATTTATTTAGAGCCCATCCATTGAACAGGAGTCCACCAGGATCTGTATATGTTGGGTATCAAACAAAAACTTTGGGCTTTAGTTTGATTTGTATTGGATGTGGTTGGTTGGGATTTGATTCAGGTTTTAATTTTGTTTCTGAGCAGATCTCTGCATCATACCCACTCACCTGTATGTGCAGACTTCATGCCTCTACATGATGTAGGAGCAGAGACTCTATCTTCTAATGAAAATCATTGTACGACAATGCTACCAAATGTTACCCAAACCAACTCCTCAACCACAGATATTACTCTAAATAATTGTAAAGAACATGAGTTTATTACTATTGAGGAAAATTATTTTGTCTGCCTTAATTCTTTTGTTCAGAATAAAATTCTGCCATTTCTACATCCATTGTTTGTTAAAAGATTTCACAAGTTTGTCACGGTTATTCTTCCTTCAGGTCTACCCATATTGTGATAACTCTGAATAAGGAAGTAGTCCCTTACTCAGCCTGATCATTCCCTTGGTACTGGTGGCTTATCATTCTATTGTCTTGAATGAAAAACACACACCAATGCTAAAGATGCTGGAAATCTAAAACAAAAGCTAGGAACATTCTGCAAGCATTTCCTGTTATTATGTGCATTGATTGAATATTGATTGTATTATTTTCTAAGAGTCCTGGGTCTGGTTTGGTCTCATTCTTGGCTATTTCAAATCCAGTTTTGGAGCCACAAATTAACTGATATTATTTCAATGTCACTAATCATGTCAGTCAAATTCTTTTGCAACAGACATGCTGATACTGCAATATTGAAAGATTGAGGCTTCTTTGTCTTAGGTTGTTACATTTACAAATTATGTTAAACTTCTTGCAACAATGAGTACATGGTACTGATGCTGACTGCAAGGGCCACAAGCTGCAGCTCTTCTTGATGCACTTTTTTTCTGTTCACTGAAGATCTCCTTTATATCCCTAATCTCCTACAGCAGCACTTAACCATCATTCACAGTAAATTACGAGGCTCTCCCTCTGCATTAGATCTTTGACATTTGTAAATGAAGAAACTTCTTAACGCAGACTTGACTCAGAACAAAATTTTGTGTTGTGGCCTCTTTTGGGGCTAAAAATGTTTAAATCCTGCAGCAATATGTTTCCTGCACAGATATGGGAAATTGTTTGGTAATAAATGTGGACACAAAGGCAGCATCAGATTATACAGTATCTTTGGCTAGGCTGAAAGCTTACTCTGCCTCAGTCCTGATGGGAAGTCAGACCTTCATTTAAAATAATTGGTTGTGTCACTGGTAATAATAATTCTAGTAAGTATTCTTAGAATCAAGAAGTACTTCTCATCCCAACTTCACCACTTTGCAATTGCCATGTTCTTTCCTCTTGTTTATCCTTTCTTGGGAGAAGATTATCTCGAGTTCAAAAAGAACATCACACGTGCAAAGATAATAAACAGACAGGGTGCAAGATTCTAAATAAATAGTGGAGCTTGATTCAACTATTAGTGCATTACCAAAGGGAAAATCTATTTAATGCAAATATAACACTCGTGAAAGCCAGCGACCCGGGTTCAATGCCGGTTGCTGCCTGTAAGGAGTTTGTATGTTCTCCCCATGTCTGTGTGGGTTTCCTCCGGGTGCTCTGGTTTCCTCCCACGTTGCAAAGATGTACAGGTTAGGAAGTTGTGGGCATGCCATGTTGGCGCCAGAAGCGTGGCAACACTTGCGGGCTGCCCCCAGAACACTACACAAGAAGATGTATTTCACTGTGTGTTTTGATGTACATGTGACTAATAAAGATATCTTATAATAGTTGGGATTTAATGAGTTGATGTACCAGTATGTTTTTTGCTGATGTCATGTAATAAAAAATGATTAAGAACTGAAAGAACTCATTCCTAGCTATATGGATGTTTTAAATAATTTATTGCGCTGATGCACCAGATCATCCAAAAACTTTTTTTAAAGTCCTTGTATTCAATGATTCATTTCAAAGTGGGATCATTCCACTGAAGTTTCTCATGGTTGTTGTAGCGACCATTTCTGTTAGAGGACCTAGGTAACTAGGTTAATTTATTTACCGGTATCTCTCTGAGATCTCCAATAATGGCTTTACATATATTCCTAACTTTTGTCCTTGACCTCTTTGACGGGGTCCATTCAGCTGCCTCTGCCTCAAGCTGTGGAATTTCCTTTGCTTCACTACCTGTTTTCCCTCCTTCAAGATACTTCTTAAAATTGTACCTTTGTGACCAGTCTTTTGATCACTGTTACTTATACAGTAGGACTCAGGGTTTGTTTACTGTGCTGTGGAGAATGTTGGAATGACTTACCTTGTTAAAGGCAATATATAAGTGTTGTCAATGTGTTGGGGTTGGTATTAGAATGCGTTGGCTGTGGTATTAGTGAGTTGCAAAGGCAGCAGATTAGAGCAAAAGAAGGTTCATGTTGCTGGAGTAAAGGATGTATAATGGTTGTTAGTGTGGGAGTTTTGGCATTATATTTGGTTGTTTGATTAATGATTCAGTCCATTATGTGGGATTTTTTGAAGTTTTTTGGCATAGTCACAATTAAAAGTCCAAAACCACTAATTGTTTTCAGGGTTGGGACGTGGTTCTTAAACGGAGAAAGTAAAACCAATACATCTTGACAACAAAATACAATATAATTGAAGTATTGGGTTATTTCCTCCATTAATGATGACTTGTATCTATGCCTTTTGATAAAATGTTAGAATGTGTTGCAAATTGTGTCCCCTTCATAAAAATATGAAAAGCACATAGTTACTATAAATTTATTTATTGATGCTGCAAAGTTATGTGGTCAGGTGATTAATGAAATTCTGACTAATGGTATTCCACGATCAGAACAAGTATAACAAGCATGCTATATTGTGCAAATACACATTCACTGTTGACATGGGCAAAGCTGTGGATATCACAATGAAAAACATTATTCTTTGGTCTATTCCACCATGCCTCCAATAGTTTCTTTTACTTCAATCATGTCAACTTGTTTCATCCTACCATTCCTCTCATTTAAAAATCATGTTCTTTATCATCCACCAATGTTTCATGCCAAGTTTTTAAATGGAATTTCTTCTCTGATTTCCTCCCTCAGCCTCTTTTCTGTGTGACTTCTCATCCTTAGTCACTTACATTTTCATTTCAACAACTTCTCTGAGTTCATTGCCATCCTTTCCTTTCTAAATTGCTCCCTACATGTAAATTCTCCTTCCAGTGTTCATGGCCAGCTCTCAATTTTTCTATTTCATATGGTCTTTCTTCTCTAATCCTAACTATTGCTGATTCAGCGATCTCTGATTATTTTCTGGTTTTGCTCTCCACTCATATTATCCCTTCCCTGCCAAATCCTAGTTCTCCAAGTTGCCTCTGGAAAAAGAAACATTTTTTCTCAAAACCTTTGCAACTACATTTCCAAATTCTCAACTTTTCAGCCACTGGCTAGGGTTTCATTTTATTTCAAAAATACTGAACTGTGTTCTTAACACCCTGTCCCATGCCTCCCAATATTGGTGTTAATAACATTTAGTTCTCATCCGCATTTGTCTGGAGTGTTTGTTTATTGCAGCAATCAGCAACCCTGAAATCTTCTTGTGCAGACATGAAGAAATCTTTGTCGGGCAAGTTGAAGTTTTTGCAGATTTGAACTTTACCTTTAATTAAATCAAGACTGCATCTGTTCCATGTATCTGTCCTCTGTTCTTTCCCAGTACACTGAGTGCAAGTGGCACAACTTGCACATTTTTCTAGTTTTTTTCCCTATCTCTGAAGCACATACATCTGTTTTTCAGTGATGGATTTGGAAATATCATTTCTGGATATTTCAATCACATCTTGACCAGTGCAGAATTCCTGTAAGAGTGAGTTATTTCTCAGATCCACCCCATTATTAGTGTGACTTTTTCTATCTTACGATCTGAGAATTGAAGCCTCTTACAAGGGCTAACAAATTTCAACATCTTCACTGTTTTTAGTAGAGGAATCAATGCATTTGTTTTGCATATGTTCCTCAATACTGCTGGACAAGATTACCCAAGTGACTTTAAGTAAGTTATAATTTCTGGCCAGCTTTTCAAACGTTGATCGACTGCTAGATTCAGGTTCAGTGATATTATATTCAAATGCTTCAATAGCTCTTTCATATTCACTCTCAACAAATTCAAAGAAACTTCTTCACTGTTTGTTAGCCGGCACAGAAAACAGTTCTAAATTTTCAACGGAACTGTTTCAATGTCATCATGTGGCTAATCACTTGTATACGTACAAGGACTGTACTTAATGTTTGTAAGGCAGTTTATCATCACAATAAAGTAATTTTCAGTACATAACAACTGATTTACCAAATTATATTTGCCATAGCTCACATTTGTATTATTGATAAGAGTACTCAGTAATGCAAGGAATGTGTGGTTGATATCTTGCTGGCAGTTCATTATAGAATAATGTAAGCCTTTTGAAAATTCAGCACTTTCTTCTGAAAAATCAGTCAGCTTGTTTAGCCATCTGATATGATACAGTTCATAGGCAGTGCAGAAACATCATCTTGCTCACCTGACTTGAGGCATCAGTCACCACCAGAAAAATACACTGGCTTTTCTGGTTGCAGTGGTTGTAAATCTTTCAAGCAATCACTTGCTGACTTTTGTGTTAAAGCACTGAACACTCATTACTCTGCTTTTGCATTTACACGGCACAATTTGTTCTCAATCTTTCACTGTAAACTAATTGCCACATTTCATGACATTGGTAACTTAGGCTGTGCTGAACTCCCCAAATTGCAGCGTGGATCCCATCAAAATGGAGGCACAGTGGACATGATCTTCATTGCATGAAAGCTCCAAGAAAGATACAGGGAACAGTATTAACCACTTACATGGACTTTTTTTTTTCTACACTAAAGCTTTTGACTCTATCGATAGTAGGATGGCGGAACATCCTCCTCAAATTCAGCTCCCACAGAAATGTTATGTTTGCTTCATGATGGTATGCAAGCCATGATGCTAACCAGTGGGTCCACAACAAAGCCAATGTTGTTGAAGGCTTGTGTTAAACAAGGCTGCATCATTGCCCTAACACATTTTCTTAATCCTTCTTAATCACCAGGGATTCAATTCATAAGGTTTTGAAGGAGATGGCTGTGGATATAATAGATGGCTCTAGCTATCATCTTGAAAGACTTCATAGATTCTGGAACTGTTCTCACACACTGGAAGGAGGGAGATCGAAAACAGGGGTCCACAGACCAATTAATCTGACAATAACAAGTATCTAGAGAGCATTTAAATTGCCATGGCATAGAAGGCTACATGTTGGTAAATATGATTAGTACAAATGGGTACTTGAAGTCATTATGTTTATGGTGGGCTGAAGGGACTGTTTCTTGCTGTCTGACTCTATGACATATAATTCTGACCATCCAAGATCTCTCTGGCCTGCTCCATTGCCTCAGATTTATTGCACTATGTATCTGATATCTGAGTTTGGAGGAGCAGAATTTGCTGCAGGGTTCTGATGGAATGGATGAAGTTAATGGCCTTGCCCCATGACACAAACTTAGCTTTGCAGCCTGATGCTCTGAAGTTCTTCCCTTAAAATCTTATGGCCTACAAATTCTTCAGTGTCCTAAAAAGTGAGTTAAGCTGTTGCAGCACTGGGACCTTGTGTCAGTTTTGTGCAAGGAGCTTCCAGATGCAATAGTGTATCTTACAAGGCCCAAAAGCCTGTGCTTGTGAAACCAGATACAAAGCCCTTTCCTCTACTGTTGGTGGGAACGGGAGAGAGGAGTAATGCTTGGGGAGGAGAGAGGAAGTGGGATCTAGGATGGAAAGGGTGAGTCAGAGACATTGGAGGATACAACACCGTGCAATGAACCATCGAAGACTGAGACATAAAGGGTCAGGTCTTGGGTCTGGATATACAATGAGGTAGTAAGGGGCTGAGGTGGGTGCTGGAGGCATGATTGGGTGGTGGGAGGAAAGGTTCAGTGATACAGCAGGTAACCCAAAAAGACATCAGCTGAGGTGGGACAGAACAGGGTAGAACAGACAATTGAGCCCTTAGACTTACCAGCTGCTCATTGGTCCTGGATGCACGTTAATTTTGTGTAAGTACATTAACATGCAGACATGTGGCCTTTATGCATATTTGTACGATAAGCATGGAGGACCCAGAACCAATTTTAGAAATGTACTTAGCAATGGAATTTTAAAAATAAATTCCTTTGTATTATGCAAAATTGTGCTGTGCAAAAGAATTCCTAGTCCTATGCTTCACTATCTTTCCAACTTTAAGATGTTCCTCAAATCCAATTTGTTTGACAGTCCTTTTGGTCATCAGTACTGATATCTGTTTCTAAGTGCTGGTGTCAAGTTTAGGGAGGGAAGGATGGAAATTTTTGTTATGATCAGTGGAATAGAGGGAAAGACCAGGATAGAAACAAATGGAAGAGGGAAAAGAAGAGGAGACAGAAACTCGGGAGGCCAAGCTGATGATCTCAACATTCGAGATAAAATAGTCTGTAAACATCTCACACTTGGCATTTCAGGTTAGAATAGTTTGGCAATGCTTATTGTCTAGACTCACTTAGAATGGATATGTGCAAGCACTAAATCTCCTGAAATACAGAATATTTCAAATGAAAGGAATAGAGCTGAAGAAATTTGGAGTCGTAATGATTTCCTAAGTTGTAAGTTTGAGTGTGTTTAGTGATTATTTGTTTTTTGTTTGCAGTTTGATTGTCCACAACTACATATCAACTACCAATTGTATTCGTTCCTTTCAGTTTAATTTCTGACAGTAGGGTAGTTCAGTTTATTGAACAATACTTTTATCAACACTCCTTTTAGTGATTATGGCCTGTTTCTTTAAGAATTATGCAATTGAAAATTGATTTTTCCATGAGTGAAGCATGATAATGAATCATCTGGGACAATTCACATCACTCTGGGCTCTTCCCAGGCAACCCCAAAGTGATTTCCATGTCAGGGCTATATTGGATAATATCATCCCTTTTTGGAGCACTGCAGGGAAACTTCTGCGCTCCAGGGACAACATAGTCTGACTCCCACAGGGCCAACCTGAAAGGTCTGCAAAATAATTAAAAATACAAATAATTTGGGTAAGCAGAATACTTAAAACTAAAACTACCGCCATGTCCTCTCATCTTCAGGTGGCCCCCAAGCTCCTGATCCAGCAAGTTTTCCAATCCCAACAACCAACTTCCTTGCCTCTGACTCCTTTTCCCTTCAGAGAATCCTGGCCTCTTGAATCCTGATCACTTCTGGACATCAGTACTTATGACTGAAACTGTAATTGTGCTGACAGCAAATTTAAGCTATCTACAGTTACATGTGAACAGATGCTTTTGCTATTTGCCAGATTAGACTGTCAAATCCTATCCAGATCAGTACAGTTATAGGTGTGGGTGTGCTTTGTAATTCAAATGTTTAAAAAGGAGCACCCATGTATTAAAAGATTTTATGCAAGTGTTATTTTTGTTGGACTCTTGACAAACCCTTGGGTTGACACCAGATAGTTGTTAATAGTTTGTCAGAATGAAATTCTTAGTCTTCCTAGCAGATCATTACCTACTTGGAATTGGTTTCTTCTTACCTAAAGAAATGCCGTGAGACCTTACTAAGCATAACACTTTTTTGGTTATGGTTTGAGCAGTTTGTTAGATTAAGTTAGTTGAACAATATTTTAAATCCTCATTCATACCATGAGGAACAATTGTATTTAATTTATATTTTAAAAATGCTGGCATAGAAAATGCAATTTTAGGTGTATTATGTGTTCAGGTTTTGGTATACAGCAAGCTCTAATGTTCTGCTGCATACACAGTCCAAGGTGTGCTTGGTAGAACAACACCAAATGCCCATAAAGTCCTTTTCTCTGCAATCTCCTATCATTGAGGAGAGAAACAAACATTGAGAAATTGTATAGGAGAATGGCTTACGGGTGATGAATGG
Organism: Pristis pectinata; assembly: GCF_009764475.1. Taxonomy (NCBI): domain Eukaryota; kingdom Metazoa; phylum Chordata; class Chondrichthyes; order Rhinopristiformes; family Pristidae; genus Pristis; species Pristis pectinata. The sequence continues at coordinate 16,194,261 of NC_067432.1, forward strand.
TACAGGTTTGCATTTGGGGCTGGAAGATCGGGAGGGAATTGTGAACTGGAGGAAGACCAAGAGTGCGGGGAGAGAATAGATCACGTGGGGTTGTGGTGGGAGGGGAATATACAATTCAACGAGATGATAAGTGGGTAGTGGGGGTAGGGGTGGGTGGAAGCAGAGAAATTGTGGGGGTGCCAGGAGATGATCTGAGAGGACTGTTAACTGTAGGATGGTAGTAGGTGGTGCAAATGATCTCTAACTATGAAGACATTAATAAACCACATCCCTGAAGAAAATTGTGTGTCCCAGGTGCCACAGGGGCAACTTGAGTAGTGTCAAGCCCTTTAACTCCTGTCAATTAACACCTACTCCAGTGTTCAAAGCCAATGGCGTTGATTTTGTATGCAGATCAGAGATTTGCACGCGTCACATCAAACCAACCGTTATAAACCATTTGACATCACAGCATATTCCCAGAGGCTTCCTTGTTTATGCCCAGACTGAAAACCCCAATGTGCATGATCAGTGCACAAATTACCTGATCAAAACAGTCGGATACATTAAAATATTCCATGGCACAGTACTTAAAACATTGCTCTATGTAGTAGAATATCTGGCCGGCTGTATTTTGGTTTCCAAATATCAGTTATGGAGTCTACAACTAATTTGCTAATCCACATTTTTCATAAATTGAACATTGATGGACTTGAAAAATCCATGTAAAAAGCATTAACTTTTATTGAGCTGAGCAGCACTGTTGATACTGTAGAATCATTATTTTCACCAGTCATTTACAACATGGCAAAATCACAGATCATTCACAAGATTGTTAAACACACTCCATCTTGTGAAAATCAAAAATACTACAGTAACTACATTTAATCTCTTTGAAATACTGAATTACAAAAATTAAATGTTGTATGTAAAGCTACACATTCATCACTAGACTCATATATTATATGATATTTAATTCAACAATTGTCTACAGTGCTTCTTCAAGGAATAAATGTATCAGTTTGAAGGCAAGGTGTCTTAATGTAACAATGATTATTTAGTAAACGCATGTAGTACTGTTTATGAATGAAGTACCATTATACCACAGAAGTATTATTTAAGAAGATTTTTTTTTACAAGGTACTTACTCTTTACACATTTGATTGACTGATCAAACATACTCTTTCATCCAACTGTTTCTCAGACAACTGTTCAGGAATAAATTTACAAAACTTCACCCTTTACATCTGTTGTGACATTGGGTTGCATAGAGTATAATCGTGCAAAATGATAGGTACATTTTCATAGCAAAGCGCAAGCCCAGCTTGTCCAGATGTCAGTAGTATTTTAGCTTGTGTGGTTAAGGTTTCAGTGATACATGTGCAGAGATGGAACATCTTTTATTACTGGGATTGATGTTCTTATAATACTTTGTTATGATATTGCCATTGGAAGGAAATGAGATGATTTACTTTCTTTCTTTGTCCTCTTGCCTCTAATTGTTACTCCCTTTTGGTTCAAGGCTACAAACATTTGTTGGCCATTATGTGTCCACTTTGCAGAAGCATATGTATTGTAATTATTTTCCTCTATATGCTCTCTAAAATTGCAGTCTTCATTGCAGTTTTTCTGTGGAAACATGGAATATAAAATTTACATTATTACTGTGGAAGCATTAGATAACAATATATGCAATTCATGATGGTGATACTCAGCAATTATTCTTCAATCATATGTTGATTCCATTTCATTGATCATACAAATGATTCCAATTAAACACTGGGAGTGATTTTAAGCTTATCTGTCCAGGTAGGCTTTTAAAATCCCCCAAACCTCTTACCTGCCTTGAAGCTGCAAGGGTTCCATTGTTTTAGTCTGTGGAGCAGGTGCCAAGGATGCCTACCCAGAGCTAGTGAGTTTTTTTTTACATTACTGTAAGGGGTCCTGAGCCTGTAATTGGTACCTGAGTGCAGTTTTAACTCCTGTCTAAGTGGGGAAGCCCAGATGGTTTTCTCACCAGTCTAACCTGGGACACGTAAAGATGTTGGAAAATATATTTTATTTCCTCTGTGGATCCAAATGTGGCCATAATATTCACCCATACCCCCAAAGAATGTTCAAACCTCTCGTGGCTATAGGTGTTTTCCAAAGGAAGAGTTTGTGTCATTCCCTCTATGAAGTTAATGAATTGTTTGGACACATTGCACAATTCCTGGCAACTATGATCACAATGTTCCATAGAAGCATAAGAATTGAAACACTATCTTTCTTCACCGATGTCTACAAACCTAGAATAAAATTAACCATGTGGTTGTTATGATGTAAAAGGATGAAAAGATACTGATTTATAAAAAGAGGAGCAACCTGTGTTTGATGACAGGTTTATTTAAACATCGATTAGCTATCTATCTCTGGCCAAAAATCAGAGACATTTCATAAAAGCACTAAACAATAGCATGAATCATATTGTAGCAGAGACAGCTGTGGTCCAGCCACACACAGTAATCCTCGTACTTTCACCAAACATTTTTGTTTGGCTTGGTTGCTAGGAGAGATGAAATTTCAGGACGATATTAGTCTTTGTACTAGGTCTTTAGAATTCCTCCTAAAAATTTGTAATATTGAGACTCTCTCATTATAATAAGTGATAGGACAATAAATTAGAAAAATAATAGGAACATTAGATTTTAGTATTCCCTGATCAAAAAACAACTAAGCCCAGACTTTATTTCCCATTGTTTTACATAGTGGCTGGTTTTGGCATTTTCAATCTTTTCATCCAACGTCTGTGTTTATTACTTATTTTATTAATTTATTACTTATTACTTAAATATTTATTACTTTAATATGGTTTATGTAAAGATTAATATTATCAATAAGTTGGTCAGTTTCTGTTGAATTGCTAATGTATATGGAAAGGTTTGGATTCCTGTACTATCCTCCATTAGCTGTGTACTGTTTTGTCTCTTCAAGTCAAAATTAATTAAATAAGTCCATCTTGGAGCACAGAAGAACTGTTTTATATATGGAAATGAAATATGGAAAAAAATAATATGGTTCTGTTTGGGAAAGATTTAAGGAGGCAAAAAATCTGAGGTCCTTCAGTTATGAGGCAGAAGTTAGCCTGTTCATAGGTACATTTTTTGTGTTTCCTTCCAAGTGCAGGTACTTGCTAAAATTGCTGTTATTTAAGCGGTAATGGCTGTGAAAGAAAGTTAGTAATCTGTTACTATCAATCCTCTAACTGTTGCCATTTTGACAGACCCTACCACTTTGTGTCAGAAACAATCGCCCGTTTCACTTAATGAGCCTCTTAATATATTGAAATTGGTGATCTATTATGTGGATAGGACTCCAGTTGCTGTTTAGACTTCTCAGTTCTAATGAAAGGTCATTGACCTGAAATGTTAACTATTTTTCTCCACATAAGCTGCCTGATCTGCTGAGTGCTTCTGGCGTTTTCTGATTTTGTTTGCTATTTTGACAGACGGGTCTGACCATGTGCAGTCTATTCTCTGATCAATCTTACTGTCAACACGGCTGAAAAGGCTTTAGAAAGTTAAATTTTAAAATATTTTTATGCTGCCAGGAGCAAAGGAATGTTACTCTGGGCCTCTCAAAGATAATGTAGGCTTTTGCCAACACAGGCTCTCTACCTCCTCCAATAGCTCCAGCCTGAAACCGCCCTGGCTCAAATCCAACAAGCTGCATCAGCCCATCTGTTTTAGGGGAGCAAGCTGCTCGTTCTGTTTAACTGAAGCAAGAGTCCAGAAGTGGATTTTTTTACCCAAAAATTAAAATCAATCTGACTGATGTTTGAAGCAGATGATAGACAAAAGCTACATGTCGTTAATTGATCTTTTTCTTCATTGGAGCTAGATCACTTTTATCAGCTTGCATGGAATGTATTGATTGCGCACTTCTTTCACCACTACAAAATGAAAGATTTAATGCTAAAAATTTTGGGGGTTGAATTGGATACTGCTGGAAAAGAGCAGCTGAGATTGCAATTCCCAATTAATCGAAGTCCATTTGATGTTGCAGCACACACAAAATTAGAGTGGTAATGTCATTAACATGAATTTATCAAAGCCACACTTTTACATGTCTGTGTGCCCCAGTTTAGTGAGTTGCTTGCACCAGTTTCAACTAGCCTGATTAAAACCAGCCTGCACCTGCTTTGTGGCTCGAGCTAGGGAGTAAATCATCAGACTACGGTAGTTTGCAGGAAGATATGGCAAAACACATACAGGAATGGCTATCACGATTTACTGATATGATTTTAAAGACCTCCTTGCCCAGTTGAGAGGAGGAGAAAATTCTCCTTACATCGAAAGTCAGACAGCCCTCCCAGCTCACTGTGAAGTGGGAGTGGTAGGTAACAACACTTGCAGCAAAGATGGCAGTAGTAGTGGGAGGTGGCAGAACTTGATACTTGTGGCTGTCAGCTCAGTTAATAATACCTCCTGTAGAAATTAGTTTAAAATTGTTGAATAATGACGCACAAGTGGCTGGCAGTCAGGACAGGGAAACAGGGTCAACTGGGTGCCAGCATATTAGACATCATGATTGTACTTGCACTCTGTTAAAGGGGCCTCAGATAGAGACTTCAGGGTAGTCTTTGTATTTTTTTTTGTGTGATTATTGGATCTGGAGGGGTGGTTTTATAATTAGCAAGGAAATGCTGAGTTGAGCAGCAGCAGAAAGGTAACATGGAAACTGCAATAGAATGGGGTGTTGGGATGATGATCTGATTGCTCATTTTTGATGTTGATACCGCCGTATTGTAGGCTGCCCAGGCAGAATATGAGGTGCTGTTCCTCCAGTTTGCACTTAGCTTCCACTGCCAAATTGAGGCTAAGCACAAACTAGAGGAACAGCACCTCATGTTCCACCTGGGCAGCCTACAACCTGGCGGTATAAAGATTGAATTTTCCAACTTCTGGTAACTGCTACCCTCCTTCCCCCATCCCTTTACTCTCTCCTCCCGATCTACCTAGCCCCATAACCATGCCTCTTGCCCTTCACCACCTCCATCTGCCTATCACCCACTCATCCCACTGGATCCCCTCCGCCCTCTCCACCTCCCTCCCTTTATTCCATACTCCACCTTCCTCTCCTGTTTGATTGCATCATCTTCAGCCCTTTGTCACTTCCACCTATCACCTCCCAGCTTCTGGCATCATTCCCAGTCTCCCCTCCCCTTTCTGCCAATCAACCCCCCCCATCCCCCTCACCTGGATCCACCTATCACCTGCCGCCTCTTGCTCCACCCCTTCCCTCCACCCTTTTGTGCTGGCTATCTCCCCCCTATATTTCAGTCCAGATGAATGGTCTCAACTCGAAACATCGACTCTCCATTTCCCTCCATAGATGCTGCCTGACTCGTTGAGTTCCTCCAGCATCTTGCGTGTTGCTCCAGATTCTAACATCTGTAGTTTCTTGTGTGTTCATTTTTGATTGTTTGGCATTATCTCATTCTTCTCCACCTCCTTTTCTTCCTTCTCTTCACTTTTCTCTTCTTGTTCTTTTTTTCTTCCTTCTGTTTGTCCCAGCTGATGCCAAGGTCTGAGATCATGTTATTAGCAAATTGAGGGGGATGCTGGGGGTAGTAATGAATTTGGAGGCCTGTACACCAAAGCACCTCCAAAGCAATAATGTTATTTGTTACTGATGATTTGGACAACCATGTTACAGTTGGCTACATGACTCTTATTATATAAGCATTTTGTTCTTGTGTAGGGAATTTGGACAGGTGGCAGGAAGGAGGTGGTTAAAAGATATCCCTTGTCTCTATTTCACCATCCTTTAACCTGACATTCTAGTGAGAAGTAGTCTTCAGAGTAGACAGCTACAGGATGAAAAACTCTCAATGGCTCCTCAGGCAGCAAGCATTGACCACTTTGACCTTTTTGCAAATCATTGTAGACTGCCTGGAAAAAGGAGTAAATCTTCTTGTGGTTCCTGCAGATCTCTGGATTCTTAGTGTATTTTGCAGCTCCATGTGCTATTGGGCAGTCTGCAGTCCTAATACAAGTACTGACCTGATGCTCTGCCCAGAGAGGAGGAGATGTTTTGAATCTCTTGGAGTACAGAGCCTCCGATTCTTCTCTAAGTAGTGATGTGATTATCAGGTTTGCTCCACTTGGAACAACACAGACATGATGGACAGAATGGCCTCCCTCCAAGCAATAATTTTCTGATCCTGCAAATCACTGATCCTGATCGCCTTCACTGCCACTGGCCATCCCCTGTGGTTGCAGCACTTAGTATGCCTTAAGGAACACCTCCTTGGAGAATAGTGTCCATGTTCATTGCTTCTTGCTGAGGTGAATATATGATTACAGTTCTCTAAACATGTTTGGTGGATAAGCTGAATATTAACTGTCCAGGATTGGAGGCATTCCTCTTTCAGGAAGTTGATGTTTAAGGAAACAATATAACTGATAACTAAAAGAACACTGTGTTCTATGTGCAGACTTACCTTGCTATATAACTTCCCAGATTTGTTCATTGCTAGGTAATAATCACTTTCTACACCTCTAATAGCTACCACTCCAACGGCTACAGTTCTGATTTCCAGAATACCTGAAATAGATTACAATATAATTATTAACCAATTTACACACATTGTAAATTATTAATTATTGAAGCATGACATTTCCAGTCACTATTAATTCAAAATTAATCAGCAGCACCTTCTAAGTTCTGATTAAGAGTTATAATATAGTTAAGATATCTTATTAAAAGACTGTCAACAGTACAATTCCACATATGCATGGCAGATTTTATATTTCAAGGGCAAAACATAATCATAGCCTTTAAACCAAATTACAAAAATGAATGCAGGTTAATGAAATATTGTTTGAACCAAAAGCCTCCTAAAGCAAGTCCTCAAGGAAACCCCTTAGTGTTTCCTATGATCCACAGACACCTCTGATCCAACCGTGTCAGTTAAAGGTCCTGGAAAATGTAGCAACTCCATCTAGCAATAATGATGATGTGCTGTGGACATGGTGCAGGCACCTCATACAATTATTTTTCAAAATAATATGTTTGTACCACAATAAAACAGATTTCATGAAAGTATACCATGCACTTTACCAGATAATAAGTGGAATAATTTGAGTTATTAAAGGCTATGTTGCAATTGAAATGTAATCCAGTGAGTTCTTATAAAGAACATACTTTACAAAGATCTGGTATGAAGCTAATGTTCTGTTGAACAAATTATCCATTGGTCAGCCTGTGAGCTCTACTGTAAGAATTTCAGAATTTTGATATAACACAGTAGTAATTAACAAAACTTGATTGTCAAAATTTTCATAGCTGTAAAAATACATTAATTTGGCATGTGTAAATTACTTGACATGCGCGTGTGTAAAGACAGACCCTTGATTTGAAAATCAGTGCCAATATCCTTTAGATTTAGAAAATAACTATAAATACAAAGGGTAAGTTTATTAAATTTCATCAACTTTAAAATTAGTGCGATTCAGAATCAACTACAAAAATAGGTACAGTGACAAAATTAGATGCCACATTTTGTATAGCTCACTTTTATATTTTGTTATAGTATTGTGAGATGGTGACTGTCAAATTATTGGTTTATTACATAATTTGTGGTAGAATTGTAACATTTCAATATGATTATCAATTTGATATCAATGATGTACATTGAATTTTCACAAGTCAAACTCACTCAGACTAGATATGATATGGATTAAGTAAAGAGGTAACCATCCTCCCATCACCTTCTGTTTCCCATGGCTTAATCCTTCTTCAAAAGAATACCTCCTCTGTTCCCATGCAAACTCATTTGCATGGCCATTCATTTTCTTCAACAAAATTGCCATTTTAATGTCAATTTTTGTGACAAATTATAGACAGGTATCTGCTTTTAAACATGGCTGAAAGATGGGAATTTTAACCCATATGTCAGTGGTATTTGATTCAAATTCATGTCTAAAGGACTATACTGCTAATCCATGCACTGCATAAAATTAAACTGATTTTTTTTCTTACTGTTTCACCTTTTTCTTAATTCAAAGGGGTCTAATATTATGGAACTATATCCTGCACTCCAAGGGCATCTGAAGAATGTCCAGTGCTAGATTGCTTCTGGTGATATTTATATCTCCCTCGTGGCTTCCTTACACAGCAGTTAAGCCTTCGCATATGATAATGACACTAATGGAAATTATCAACCAAATTATTATGTTATTTTAGAACGAAGAATTTTTTTTATTACTGTAGTTTAATTTGAATATTCTGGAACAACTTTTATAAAACCTGTAACTACTTTTTATACTTCAATGTGATCACCATTCAATTGTCTCTTTGCTACATTTAAAATGTGAATGCTTGGAAATGCTATTGATATGGACAATTTTGGATCTTCCTGGTGATTCTCCTCTGCAATACTTGGTGGTCTGAATATCTCCCTGGTCACTCAAAATCCAGTTCTCATCTAGGTTGAGATTTAACCAGAGCTCCATGTAGTTTAATTATGCCTTCTGCTAGCATTTCTGAGTGTGTAATTTAGCATTCTACTACTGGTTATAGCTTACATTAGTTGAGCCTTCTCAGATTACTATGTCCCTTTCATTACTAGTTTTGTTTTTAACACCACATTTGGAGTAAATATATTATCCCATTTTGTTTTCTGTGTGCAGTATTTTATACTTACTTGCATAGTATGATATATGCTGTTGTTCAATCTACTTAAGTATTTTATCAAAGTTGATTGCAGTCTCTGAATTACCTCCACTGATTCTATTGCACCTTCCAGTTTGATATTTTCTGCAGATTTGGCCAATTTGCTTTGAATTTCTGAATCCAAATTGTTGTTGTAAATTAGAAACAGTGGTTGTCCCAGCACTGAGCCCTGGGGCAACCTATAGTAATCACCACCAAACTGAGCATAAGTTATACCTACATTTTTTAATCTAACATGTAGCCTTTGGAATGGAACTTGTCTTTGGAGATCTAAGTAATATTTAGAAATTTTATAGCTTTTCATAGGCTCAAATCCAGCAAATTTTGAAAAATTATTAATTTGTTTGTGTGAAAGTAAATATCACCACTACCATATGTCTATAACCATCTCGTTTGAAAATCATTGTAGACTGTTTCCCTCATTACATAAATTGTGCTGAACTACTTTCATATGCTTAGCACATGCAAGACATATTGCTAACTTTTTAATAAATGCCTCATTAATGTTTGAATTCTTTGTAAGCATTCAAGTTTAATTAACTGCATCTCTGCGCTTCAAGTTTCATAGCTTTAATTAGCTGTGACAGGGCTACTGCTCGTACACCTTCAGGAATAAAAAAATATGAATTGAACATTTTTCTCTCCATACAAGGCCTGCAGCATTCCAAGAACAAGGTTCACTCCAATGGCAAATGGGAAGGGCATTAATTGCTGGCCTTGCAAGCAACAATGACATCTCATAAACAAATGTATAAAGGATTTTAGATGCCATAGTTTTTGCCACTGATTGACACATTTCTGAGTTAATTCCCACTCCAGAGATCTGAACACATAATAAGATGACACTTCACAACATTACTAGGGGGGAGCATTGTATACTCAGATGTACCATCCTTCAGATAGTATTTTAAACTATGGATTTGACTGTCCTTCAGATTTGCAAGATCTCATGGCACCATTCAAAGAGATGGTATCTGTTAAACAGTTTTTTTTAGGTTAGATAGATTCTTGATAAGAAAAGGGGTAAAAAATTACAAGGTAGGGTGGAATGTGGAGTTGAGATTACAATCCAATCAGGGCATGATCTTAATGAATTGCCATTCAATAAGGTCATGTTCTGATTGGATTGTAATCTCAGCACAGACCTCAGGATTCAAGTACTCATTCCTGTTCTTAATTTGTATGTTTGCATGTAAAGTCCAAGGAAAAATTTACATTGTAATTACATAGATTTGCTTTTAGGACTTTAAGGGAAAACGATATCTGCCTGTGGAATACCAAGGATGCTCTGTATGTCAGAAAAGTATACTGAAAGACAAAATGTCAGTAAGTAATTTTTAATGAATAAATACAATGTAATTTTAAATTACTCAGATTTAAAACAAACCTGATATGTGCCTTCTAAAGAATCCAAAATACAAATAATTTTTCTGAGCAAATAAATTATGTGTCAACACGGCCAGATTAAGGGGTAGGTAACCTTATGAGGAAGGTTGTATTCTTCAGGATGGTGATAGAATCTAACAGGTGCCAGTGCTTGGATGTGGGGTGTTGTCATGACATGCTTGTCCCTCCAATGAAACAGGGTGTACATTATAACAAGGCCAAGCTTTGAGCATCTTTTCAAGAGAATGTTTCCATCAAAGTTAGTCTTCCCTGCAGTATCCCTCAGACAATCTGTCAGCTTTCAGCCTACAGGAGCTGCAAGATGTCCACATCTTATGGGTTCTCCTGAAATCCACCATAATTGGCACCTGCAATGAGACTTTTGGTTTCTCTACCAAGAAGAACTGGGACTGGTTTAATGAGACAGAGATTGAGAAGCTATTATAACACAAACATAACATGTTCCTGGATTTGAAGATCCACCATTCTTCCACAGATCCACAAAAAACAGCTCTGCAATTCCTGAAAGCAGAGGTAGAAAAGCCATCCCTTAAAGAAAAGATGGCGAATGGAGAGGGCACAGGAAGCTCAGCAACTTGCCTACAGCCATGGTGAAGTGCCCAAAGCCTCACCCCACCAAGAGCCAAGTACAGGAGTGAACTCATCGGGGACAGAGAGACAATCAGCACTCACAGGAAGCAAGACTCTGAATACCTGAACTGCAGCTTTGTCCTTGATGCCAGAGCCTTACTTTGGCCAGCCTTGCCACCACTCTGAATTGACAAGAAATCAGAAATGCCATATCCCAACTAAAAAATAAAAATGCCTTGAGAGCAGGTGGTATCCCCAATGAAGTTCTAAAACTCAATGTGAAAAGCTTCAGCCATGAATCTGTAATATTATCATCTGGGAAAAGGAGAGTATACCAAGGGATGTCAGAGATGCTATAATCGTGACAATCTTCAAGAAAGGGGACAAATCCAACTGTGATAACTGCAGAGAGAGATCTCCCTGCTGTCTGCCGCAGAGAATGTCATCACCAGGATCTTTTGGAAATGCTTCAAACCGATAGCTGAAGAGCTGCTCCCCAATCACATTATGGATTTAGTCCATCCAGAGCACAGTGGACATGAACTTCACTGAGTGACAACACTTCAAGAACAATGGAGCAATATGAGCAACATGTTCTTTTTTAACCTCACTAAATAAACCCTGTGATTCCATTGTTTGGGAGGGACATGGGAACAAATTCGGTTGCCAACAGAAATTTGTCTCCATTTTACATTTGCTCTGTGATGTCATGCAAGCCATGATACTTAACCAGTCTCAGTGAGGCTCTGCCATTACCCCAACACTTTTATCAATCATTCTTCCTGCAACGTTTCACCTCATCTTCAACAAAATTCGTGTGAGAGTGGACATAATCTTCAGAAGTAATGGGAAATTCTTCAACCTGCAGTGACTACACTCCAAAACCAAGGTCACAGGATCCTCAGTAGTTGAGCTGCAGTACGCAAATGATGATTACAATCACATATGTTCAGAAGCCAAGCTCCATACCATCACTGACTTGGTCACTGAAAGATATGAAAGGATGGGTCTTGCACTCAGCCATTGAAAGACTTGAAAATAACCTACTGCCACTTTGGGGCCAGATGCAGGTTGGAGGAGCAGCACCTCATATTCCGCCTTGGTAGTCTCCAACCTGACGGCATCAACATCAATTTCTCTAACTTCTGGTAACCACTCCCCTTTCTTTTCTCTCCCCCCATCTCTTTGATTTCCCTCATTCCTGTGGCACCCTCACCCCTTCTCTTTCTCCTCCCCCACCCTCATGACCTGCCCATCACCTCCCTCTGGTTCCCCACCTCCTTCCCTCAATTCCAAGGTCTACTGTTGTCTCCTGTCGGATTCCTTCTTCTTCAGCCCTTTGCCTCTTCCACCTATCACCTCTCAGCTTCTCATGTCATTCCCTTTCATTTCCCCTCCCCCACCTTCCCCCTCTCACCTGGACTCACCTATCACCTGCCAGCCTGTGCTCCTCCCCCTCCCCCTCCCCCTCCCTTTTCATTTTGGCTTCTGCCCTCTTCCTTTCCAGTCCTGATGAAGGGTCTCGACCCGAAACATCAACTGTTTATTTCCCTCCATAGATGCTGCCTGACCTGCTGAGTTCCTCCAGCATTTTGTGTGTGTTACATAAAAAGAAACGAGTTTAGATAGTATGGGTAATTTGACAGATGGCGTGATAAATGTAGATAGCTTAGAAAACAAGTTTATTTTGTGTCTTTTGTTCTAGATGTTCTCTTTCATTTGGGCTTTCCTTATATCATGCTTGGGTGTGTTGTGGGCTGACTGATAGAAACTGATTGCTATGACATTTAAACTGCTCGATTTTCATTGTATTCAGTGACTATCGTAATGGTAGAAGGTGATTACATGTAAAGTAAAAAAACAGAAAATGCTGTAAACACATCGTAGTTTCATCTGATTTCATCTGTGGAAAGAAGAGTTCAGATTTCAGGTTGACAAGACTGGGAAAGAGAGAAAACAAGGTAGTTTTAAATTGAAGAGAAAATGTGGGGCTCGGTGTGGGGGACAGATAGCACCTGGTCAATAAGTTAATGTGGGCAATTTAGGGAGTGAGATTACCAAGAAGCGAGGATAAAAGGTTCCGAAATGCAGGGCTTAAAGGTAACGAACAGTAGTTTAGGCTGTGCTAATAGAGAGAGAAAAACTGAGCTAATGTTACAGATGAGTGACTTACAGAAATGGGCAGTAATGATACAGACAGAGGAAACAAATTACCTGAAATTGTTGAATTTGATATTAACTCCAGAAAGCTGCAAGTTGTCTAAACAGAAGATGAGGTGATGTTCTTCAAGCTTGCTTTAGGCCTCAGTGTAACAGCACAGGAGGCCACAGACAGATAGGTCAGAGTGGGAAGGGGATGGAGAATAAAAATGGCAGGCAGAAGAAAGCTCAGGGTCACCACTGCAGATTGAATGCAGGTGTTCTGCAAAGTGGTCACTCAATCTGCCTTTAGGGTTTGTTCCAGTGTGAGGTGATACATTGTGAACAATGAAAGCAGTATTGGACTGAAACAAATGCAAGTGAATAGTTACTTCACCTGGAAGAACTGTCTGGATCACAGGACGATGGAAAGGGAAGAGGTGAAAGAATAGCTGTTGCATGGGAAAAAGCCATAAGAGGGAGGATAGTTGGGGACAGAAAAGCTGACCAGGGAGTTGCAAGTGCAATGCTCTCTTCAAAATGCTAAAGGGGGAGTGGTGGAAAAGATGCACCTGGTGGTGGAATCTTAATGAAGTTGGTGGAAATTGAAAAGTATGATCAATTATATGCAGAGCCTGGTGGGGTGGAAGATAAGAACTAAGGGAACTCTATACTGGAGGAGAAAGGGTCAGATGTATCTTGGTGCTTATTTACCCAATTGCTCTTATGTTGCTATAGTTTTCTTAGTTTTAAAGAGCTGTCAAATTGAATGTGATAAAGCTGAGAATTACTCAGTAAATCTTTAATTAAAGTGCAAATTGAAAAATGTTTGCTCAGATAGAGAGAAACAAAAATACTTTGTATTTTTTAAATGGTAAAGACTGGGAAATGTTGATATTTATGGGTCCCTAGGTGTCCTTGTACATAAGTCAATGAAAGCTAACATGCAGATGCGACAGGCAATGGTATGTTGGTCTTTATTGAAAGAGGATTTGAGAATAAGTCTGAGGATGCCTTGCAACAATTATACATGACTTTGGTACAACCACACCTGGAATATTGAGGATATATTTCCTATAGGGAGAATCACAGCTGGGGTTCACCAGACCAGGATGCCATTAGAGGAGAGATTAAGTAGGCTAGGCTTCTATTCTCTAGAGTTTAGAAGAATGAGGATTTACTTGATTGAGACTTGCACAATACATAGAAGGCTGAACAGGGTAGATGTGAAGAGGATGTCTCCCCTGGCTAAGAGGTTGGACCATAATAAGGAACAAATTGTTCCTCAGAGGGCTATGCAGTCATTGATCATTTTCAAAATAGAGATCAATAGATTTCTGGATATTAAAGGAATCGAGTGATATTAGTTAGGGCAGAAAAGTAGTGTTGGGGCGGAAGATCAGACATGATTGCTGAATGATGGAGTTGGCTTGAGCAGCGGAATAGCCTCCTTCTGCTACATGTTTTTAACTTTCTTAAAAGGATAAACCTTTTTATGCTGTTATTGAAAATGTTTAATTTAAATTTAACTTAATCCTGATTAGTTCCAAAGATCAGTGACATAGAACTGCTGCCCCACAGCATCAGTAACACAGGTTCAATCCTGATCCCCGGTGCTATTGGTGTGGAGCTTACATGTTCTTCCTGTGACCATGTGGGTGTCCTCTGGGTGCTCTGTTTTCCACCCACATCCCAAAAGCATGCGGTTGTTAGGTTAATTGGCTTCTGTAAATTATCCCAATTGTGTATGTGAGTGGTAGGATGTTTGGGGGGGGGGGGGGGCGGGGGTGGGTGGGTAAGGTAGACTTGATGAGAATGTAGAGAGGATGAAATGAGATGCTGATGGTCATTTTGGACTTGGGTGAGCTGAAAGGCCAGTCTCTATGTTGTATGAGTCCATGATAAATGACAAATGATATAGTGTAAACACTTACAATGGGCACATATTGTGTTTTTGGAAGAGAAGATGAAGTAATAATATTTTTCCATTCTGTTACCAAGAAATTGTTTATCCTCTGTATATTACAAAGAAATTAACAGACAGCTGTACATCAGGTGGAAAACAGCTGCCACAGCAGTTTAATATCATGATTGTTGAGTTAGGATAAATAATAGTATAGGGTCAATGATTTTCCCATTGTATGCTGCACAATTCAAAAACTGAGGTACAAAAGGGATGGGAGTCATCTATTGCATCCGGCGCTCCCAGTGCGGCCTCCTCTACATCAGTGAGACCCAACGCAAATTGAGCACCTTTACTCCATCCGCCGGAACAGCCAGGATCTCCCGGTGGCCAGCCATTTTAATTCCACTTCCCATTCCCACACTGAGATGTCTGTCCACGGCCTCCTCTGCTTCCAAGTTGAGGCTAAACACAGATGAGAGGAACCACACCTCATATTCCGTCTTGGTAGTCTCCATCCCGACGGCATCAATATTGATTTCTCTAACTTCCGGTAACCACTCCCCTCCGTTTATTCCACCCTCCTCCTTTTGGTTTTCCCTTATCCCCCTGTCCCCTTTTCCCCTTCCCCACCCTTACAATCTGTCCATCACCCACACCTTCCTCCCTCTGGTTCCCCACCTCCTTCCCTTCATTCCATGGTCTACTGTCCTCTCCTATCAGATTCCATCTTGCTCAGCCCTTTGCCTCTTCCACCTATCACCTCCCAACTTCTCACATCATTCCCACTTCCCCCCTCCCCCACCCCCACCTACCTGTCTACCTTCCCCCCTCACCTGGATTCACCTACCACCTGCCAACTCGTGCTCCTCCCCCTCCCCCACTCTTTTATTCTGGCTTCTGCCCTCTTTCTTTCCAGTCCTGATGAAGGGTCTCAGCCCGAAACATCGACTGCTCATTTCCTTTCATAGATGCTGCCTGACCTGCTGAGTTCCTCCAGCATTTTGTATATGTTGTTCTAGATTTCCAGCATCTGCAGTCTCTTGTGTCTACAAAAGAGATAATGCAAGGGCAACACTTTTAAATGATGGCAGAATGTTATGTCCACTCTACAACAGCTCTTCTGTCCTTTGCTGTCCAGTATTAACATCAAACCTTATCTGGATTTCCTAATCATAAACTTGTAGAGGACTCAAAGCCTGGCTAGATTTCTTTATCTTCAGGAAGGATGTATCTAGAATGGGACTCTGTTCTCGTCAGTTCTACTGGTCTGCAAATCAACTGTCCTTATTTTGTTAACTTGCCGGAATAACAAACAGAAACCCAGGAAGACAGGAGACTAATCAGTCCAATTGTCAAATTCTCCCTTGAAGAAGTCATGACATGCTAGTAACAGTGACCTTGGTTTTATGGGGCAGCAGTATCCAGTAAACTCAGACTTGGGGATTAGTTATGATTATGCTATATCATCTGGTGCATCAAGGTTTATATGAACAATCAAATATTTGCACAGCATATCCTGTGGTCAATAATTTATTAGGTACCCACAGGAGACATCAAAGTTAATTGTTTATTGGTAATGCTACCGCTGGCATCTTTTGGCACATACTCAAGGAAATTAAGTTTCACAGTGACAATACTGTATTTTTAAACAACCAGTTGTCTCACAAAGTTATATATAATTGACTGCATTGATATAGTTATCTAGTATCACTGACCATTATACTGTATGTCAAAACAGGAAGGCAATGTGAAAATAATATGTGGCCACCAGCAAAATGCTCTGTATTTCAATGCATGGTTCTCAAGAAAACACCTGATACTTGCATTGACCATTTTTGATGGGTTTGAAAGAAAAGGAAGGATGGGCTGGCTGTTTGGTAATATAACTTTAGTAACTATTATGTATTAAAGATCAAGTAAGCCAATATACAGTATGTGAGAAAACAAGGCCACTCAGTGTGCAGAGTGTAATCTTATAACTGAATTTCTTCTCTTTTCACATTATTACTATTTCTGGCTCCATCACTCTACCGAGCTACGAGTTTATAATGCTTGTCAGCCTGCATCAATATGATACCTGTGAGTTTATTGGGAAGCCAACAAGGTCCTGAAGTATCTAGAAGTGAACGTGTCTTTGTATAGTTACCCAATTTTTATTGATTTAATTTTAATTTAATATTAATTTTATTGATTTTCCTTGTAACTGAAGTCTCTTGTCATTAGAATCAGTCCAGCAAATGTTTGCTTCACATTATCTAATGACTTCACATTCCTTTCTAAAGTGAAATGCCCAGAATTGTGGCCCGAGCAATGTTTATAAAAGACTTTTCCTACATTTGTATCCTATACTTCTATCAACATTGTTTCTTTTAACTGTTTCCCGGCCATCCCTACCTTCAAAGTTTTGCGCACATATATTCACTGATCTCCGTTCCTACCTTTCCTTTGGATTATATTGAATCTCCTCATTCATCCTACAAAATACATTTCTTCACACTTGTTTGATTCCATCTGCTTTGTGTTCACCCATTACTTCAACATTTCAGTCCCCTCTTGACGTCTCCCACTATTCTCCACACTATTTAAGACAAATTTTGTGTTTTGCTATTGTCCCTGTACAGCCAAGTCCAAGATATTAATATACCGTACATTAAGAAAACCTATGGCCCAAACAAATCTTCACCACTTATTCTCTGTTTTCTGGCTCAAAGCCAGTTTTGTATTGTATGTTGCTCTTGCCCTTTTCAATAGGTTCCAGTTTTGCCAAAAGGCTTATAATGGGTTGATGGAATTGCATTCACACACACAATTGGAGAGAACTCGATTATACTTCTGATGTTACCTGTAGATGATAGAAAGGCTTTGTGGAGTTGAATTTCTTGATGCAAGGTATTCAGTTTCTGCTCTGTTCTTTTAGCCACAGTATTTATATTGTTGATCCAGTTAAGTTTCTTAACACTGGTGAATCCTAGGATGTTTATGATAAACTCAACAGTGGTAACGCTATTGATTGTCAAGGGAAAGTGGTTAGACTTTCATTGGAGGTGGCCATTGTGTGGCATTATTGTGGCACAGATATAACTGGTCATTCATCAGGCTGTACCTGGACATTCTCCAAGTCTTGCTGCTTACAAAAGTGGTCTGCTTCATTTTTCAAATAATTGCCATTGGAATTTTTCTTTACTTTTTCTTACTATGCTAATGTATATTTATTTTAATTTTTTTTACAAAATTCAATAATTTTTATTTTAATCATTTAAGTGTCTCTGAATATCAAAGACAATTAAAAGAATTCATTCCTAGTGATGAAACCCTTCCACCAACTTTGTCTAGTGTCAAAAACTTGGGAGATTCTGGGGACAGGGCTTTAAATCATGCTACGGTATAGATCCCAGCTGTGGGGGTCAGCAAAATGGTACCCTCTCCCCCTTCACCCCCTCCCCCCACCCATTATCCAGACCAGGTGAGCATTCAGGTGAGAACTGCAGATATCAACTATGGATAGTGGGCCAAGTCCCAGAAAATTGAGCCAATATTGACATTATCTCCAGCTTTACAACAAAATGTCCTAAAGGGTCACAATCATTGCTAGAAATCTTAGATGGCCTGAGCACAATAATTATGCATTATGTTTCCATATACATAGTTTTATGATGATCTGAATATGAATAGGTGCATTCCTCACTGTTCAGCACTGCCTGATGGTCTCTCCTCGCATTACATAATCATGTTCAACAGCAATGATCTTTATGGATGCGTTTGTATTCTCTTTTGCTTTTCAAAAGTCAAATCCAGTTTCTTAGCAAGTAACGCAAATTGCCATATCATTTTCTTTAAGATCTGAGTCCATTCACATAGAAGAGAGGCTGTACACACTGATGGAAGATAAAATTCACCAATAGCTTGTCTTCTGTTTTTCACATTGCCCAGTTGTAGTATCTATAGCTTGTTCATCTGTGCACAGTAGGCTAATCCTCCAGAAGATTACTACTACTTTGTGCAGATGCTGGGTATTGTGGAAATGTTGATGCGTGGATTTGGGACATTGCTTATGCTCAGTTTTGCATTTCCCTTGAAGAGAGTTGAAGAAACATTACAAGTAAACCTGCTGACACATTTTGCCAATTGACTGCACTTCAGTTAAAAATTTACCCTGTACACACATATTAGCATATACAAATGAACATCTTTAATGGAGGAAAATGTAACCATTTATCTCCTCAGCACTGAACATAAAACACTATTTGTCTAACCCTTGTACAATTCTTCCAATATCTACTTTCAGTACTTGATTTCTCTTCAATTTCTGATGGAAGAGTTTATCAATGTGTGTCAGAGAAGAAATTAATATTTTCCTCTTCAATGCCACTTATCGCTCCCGTTGGTAAACTTGTGTTCTGGAATTAACTGGCATAGTCTTAAATTTACAGATGAAATGCCATATCCTGTAGGAGGGATATTAACAAGAGTACTTGCTTGTGATTTGAATTGGATAATAAGTTTATATGGTGTTGAAACAACATTTTGAAAAGTAGACATATTGTTTCAGTTTGAGGTCTGTGTAGGAACCTACAGGAGAAGGCAAAGAGGCATGCACAATGAAATGGTTGATGATCTTGCAGATATGGAGTTAGACTCCATACAGTGTCAAGAACTTCAACTACAATCGCGCACAGTTGCACAGAGTTTGGAAACCTTTCTTCCCAACTATTAAGCATAGGGTAATGATATTTGCAGATCCACAGACCCAAATGCATAGCAACAGGTGGCTCAGCTTATATTGCAGCACAAGCAGAAGTCACACAATATGAGGGTACTGCACTGAAAGCTCAGATTTATTCAAGTTGCTTTTCGATACAGTAAGCTCAAACTGCCGCCACCATGGTTGTGGGCACTATCGCTCAAGGGTTGCTCAGGGTATCACAGCTATCCAACAGATTACAGATTGCTGGGTTGTTTTGGCTCTGTGGATCAAAAATATGCTGTCCCCTTTCAGGATAACAATATTATTGAACAGATATTACCACCAGCCAGTGTCTTATCAGCAAACAACCCAAAAAAGATGCCATTCATGCTGAGGAAATGCAGTATGAAGCCAGGCCTGCTAGGGTAAGGATTGCTTTTCAAGGATATCTGCTCTTTGAGAAGAATGTAAGAAACAGAAACAGACGTAAGTCCCACATATCTGCTTAACCAGTCAAGATTGTGGCTGATCACTTACCGTAGTGCCACTTTTACTCAAATGTATTCCTTGATTCCCTTAATATTAAAAGATCTATTGATGTCTGTGTTGAATACACCAAGCCTCCATGGCTCTCGTACAAAGATCCGCTGTTCTCTAGATGAAGAAACTTCTTTGCATTTCAGCCCTGAATGGCTGACATATTATTTTGTGACTTTCACCCCTGATTCCAGATACCTCAACCAGGAGAAACATCACCTCTAGATCTGTCATGTCAAGTTACTGGAGAAATTTTTTACATTTCAATGAGATCACCTGTCATTGTTTCAAATTCCAGAGAACCGAGGTTCAGTCTGCTTAATCTTTTCTTGTGCAACAATCCCCTTATCCCATGAATCAATTCAATGAACCTTCATTACACTTCTTTTGCTGCAAATAAATCCTTCCTTAGGTAGGGAGACCAGACTCACATTTCTATTCCAGATTCGCTCACCAGGGCCTTATGAAACTGGAGAAAGAACTCTCTTCTCTTCTACTCAAATTCTCTTGCAGTAAAGGTCAAAATTGATTAATTGTATATTGCACCTGCATGTCAACTTTCATTGATTCATATATAAGGACATCCAGATTTCTCTGAACACCAACACTTACAATCTTGCATTTAAAAATATACTCTCCTTTCGATTTTTTTTCTACCAGAGTGAATAACCTGATTTTTTCCAAGTTATATGTCATCTGCATGTCCATAGCTGTCTATATCCCCCTGAAGCCCTGCACCATCCTCACAGCCCACTTAGCTTTGTATCATCAGCAAACATCAGTTACACTTGAATTCCTCATCTACATCATAAATATAGTTTGTGAACAACTAGGGTTGGGATGGGATGAGGCAGCAGTTATCCCTCCAGCACCCACCAGCCACAGTCTCTTAACTTTAAAATGGCCCATTTATTACTTCTCTGTTTTCAGTTTGATAACCAGTCTTCAATCTATGCCCGAATCCCATGTACTCTATTCTTGTTTCATAAACTTTTGTGTGGCGCTTTATCGAAGGCCTTCACATCCACTGGTTGACCATTATCAATCCTGGTAGTTACAACTTCAAAAACATCTAACAGGTTTGTCAAAGCTGATTTCTGTTTCATAAATCCATGTTGTTTCTGCCAGCCCTATTATTTGCTCTGTTCCACCATCTTAATAATAGATTATAGATTTTCACATTTTTCTCCACTAAAGTCAGGACGGTTCCACCAGCCATACTGCAGCTGCTGATGAAGAATTGCATGATTAGTTGATGTTTTTATGCATTGTAGCCTGGCTTGATTTATGAAGCCAGATTACACTGCATAAAACATATTAGATTTTTTGTGTTTATTTGCATTGCGGTTTTTATGGGCAAATTATGGTCAAATCTTCCTTTGCTTCCATTTCCTCCCCCTTTTCCATCTGCTGTGCAACCTTTCACTGGAATTTCAGTGTCAAGGACTGAGCTCACATTACAGTTGTGTAGCATATAGCAGACCGCAATGAATCTTAAAATCCACTCTGCTAATATTTTCTGAATCATAACAACAGCTAGTGAAAACCAATCTGAACTAGCCTGCAAGTTGATAATCTGTTGAAATATTATGTGTGATGGGTGGGGTAGGGTTGCTGTTCTTGAATGCACATTCAGCTTTGCAAAGTTAAGAAAGTGCAATATCTGGAACATGTGGCTCCAATTTGGCAGCAGTGGCATCAAATCAGCATTGCATTCAGATGTCAAAACATGCTCATTCTGCTTCCTATAGAGGATGGTTGAAATCCATCAATCTCAGGGCTTTAGACTCAGCAACTTGTTGTGCAGAACTCGCAGAGTTCAAAAGAAAAATTACAAGGACACCCTCAAAGCATCTCTGAAGGAGCTTGTGATTGACACTGAAAGTCAGGAAGCTCAAGCAATATATTAACCACTCTGGTGGCAGCATTAATATGAGGGATCCTCCCACTTTGAAGAACCACTTTTGTCAGGCAGCAAGAAAAGGAGAAGGGATAAACAGAGACCATAGGCAAGTATCCCCTTGATCAATATGTGTGACATCATTTTACAGGTTTGTGCCTCAAAGATTGGGCTCATAAGCCGCAATAAGACCTATAAACTACATTGATTTTGAATAAAGATGACATGAAATATAGCATTCCTGTTCTCTGAGGGATTTAACACAATTCTGCATACTTCTGCCAAGTGATGGTTGTCATGAGCTGATGCCACTTCTAAAATTGTGGTTCTCATAACCTGCAATGCACCTGTGCATGGAGATTGGTCTTAAAATTGGAATCAGTTGGGAACTCTTGGCACCTACTAAAAATACTGCAGTGGTGAACTGTTGGCAGTAATATTTGATAATACCATTCAACGTTAGACTTAACATCAGTGGTGAGCAATTAATTTAAAAAGATGTTCTGAGGGACAGGATAAATCAGCATTTGGAAAAATGCATGTTAATTAAGGGTATTCAATGATATTTATGCAAACTTCATTAAACGCAGTGTCCTTTAGTGACTCATGTTTGACTGAATCTCTTTAAGAAGTCATTGAGTCACTAAGGGTACTGTATTTGATGTAGCTTGCATCAGTTTTAGCAAGGTGTTTAATAAAATGCCACATTGCATACAGAAAATTAAAAACCCATTGGATCCAAGGGAAAGTAGTAAACGGGATCCAAAATAGACTCAGTGGCAGAAAGCATAGGGTAATAGTTGATATGAATTTCAGTGAATGGAAGGATATTTGTAGTGGGGTTCGGCAGGGCTCAGTGCTGTGACATTTGGTTTTCGAGGTTTATAACAATTTTATTTTGCTTAAATGCTCAGGTCACAATTAAGAAGTTTGGTGCTACCAAAATTGTCAGTGTGACTGATAATGAAGAAGAAAGCTATAGGCTGCAGGAAAATATTAATGAACTAGTTAGGCAGGCAGAAAATACAGAGGTGGAATTTCACCTGGGGAAGTGTGAAGCAATGTGTCTAAAGTGGGAAAGCAAGGTGAGGATAATCCAATAAACAGTAGATACTTAGAAGCATAGAGTGATCATACGTGGATATCTACAGATCTATTAAAGTCATTGGACGGGTAGATAAAATAGGTAAGGAAACATTCAGAATTTTTACTTCTGTAATGTGATTTTTGTAAATGGAAGCTTGTAACTGTAGGGACCAGTGCTGGGACTCTTGCCATTTGCCATATACACTGATGATTCAGATATGAATGTGGGAGGTTTGGTTAGTAAGTTTGCAGATGAAATGAAAATCAGTGGTGGTATTGATAGAGAGGAAGAAAGTCTTAGGTTTGCAGAAAGAAATTGATTAGCTGATTAGTTGGGCTAAGCAATGGCAGATGAAATTTAATCCCAGTGATGGTAAAATGATGTAGTTTGGGAGGTCTACTAAGGGTAGAACATACAGCATGAATGGTAGGGTTCAAGAGAATATTGAGGAACAGAGGAACCTTGGTGTGCGAGTCCATAGATTCCCAAAGGTAGTAGTGTAGATAGTGAAGGTGGCAAATGGGATGCTGGCCATTGTTACCTGGGATATTGAATATTGGAACAAGGAGGTCAAGGTACAACTTTATAAAACCCTGGTTCGGCCACAGCTGGAGCATTGTATGAAGTTCTGATTGCCAATTATAGGAAGGATGTGAATGCTCTGGAGAGTTTGAAGGAGAGGTTTACCAGAATACGGCATGGGATGGAATGTTTCAATTTTGAGGAGAAACTTGGTTTATTTTCCTTGGAGGGAGGAGGTTGAGTGTGGACCTAATAGAGGTGTAGAAGATGATGACAGGCATAGATAGGGTAGATAGTGAGAAACTTTTCCCCATGACAAAGATGTCTAAAACCAGAAGGCATAGGTTTAAGGTGAGGAGTAAGAGAGTTAGGTGAGATATGAGGAATTATTTTTAATCAAAGAATGGCTGCAGTTTGGAATGCATTAATTGAGAAGTTGGTGGAGGCAGATATTCTCACAATACTTAAAAAGTGCCCAGATGAGCACTTGAATCGCCATGGCACAGAAGGCTATGGACCAAGTGCTGGTAAATGGGATTAGTATAGATGAGTACTTGATGGTTGGCATTGATGTGGAGGGCTGAAAGGCCCATTTCTATGTTATAAGACTCCATGAATCTCTATGGATTGATGAAAACATGCTTGAGCACTTTAAAACAGCTAGAGCATGATATTTCTGGTCAACACTTTACAGGAAAATTGCACGGGGGGGTGGGTGAGGGGTGGGTAGAGGAGATTCTTATATTGTCAGAGAGGAGAATTTTACTTACATGGAAGAAGCTTGCTTTGTTGCTTCAGAACAAAGACTGAAAGGTAATTTAACATAAGTGTATAAAATTCTGAGAGGTTTAGACAGGGTGATCAGGACAGAGAGGTAAATAACTAAAGGATAGATTCAAGATAGATAAATTGAGGAGAATTGAGGAAAATGAATTTTGCCAAAGATAGCAGGGAACTCTGCCAGAAATGGTGATGGAGGTAGAAACTCTCTTCACAATTAAAAATACCTGGATAACCATTTGAAGTGTCTTATGCTACCAGGATATGGACTGAAAGGTGGCAAGTGGGATTGGTGCATCCAGGGTCTTTTCTGTCCTTGCATGGACATGAATTTTAAAAAGGCTTTGCTCTGTAAATTTCTATGACTCTATTCAGAATTCTTTACTCAAACAACTGTTTTTTTACTTTATTCCTTTTGGTAAAGATTAATTTTATGTCCATCCATATACCAATAGCCACCACTTTTTTGCTGTAGAAGATTCCCCCTCCTCCAAAAATCACATCATGCTTGGACCTGCAGGGACATGCCAATAAAGGTTGCAATTTTATATACTGGGCTTCACCCATGAGAAATAATAGCTCTGTAAAACACTTATAGCTGCAAATGCCCACATGACAGTGGTCAGATTGACTCTTCAAAAATTCCCTTCTGTCTATACTTTGCTGTAAAATGCTTTGGGACATCCTCAAAAGGATATGAAAGACACTATAGAAAAGTAAGTCTGTCTTTACTTCTATAAATGAAAGAAATTATATTTCAGAAAAATAATGCTTTGGGAAATTACTGATATTTCTAGCCCATAGTATTCTTATGCAGCTTCTTCATTTGACTAGCTTTTCTTTCTCCAGGTTCATGCAGTTTCTTTGAACCCATTGGCAAAGACCTACTGGATATCTCTAATACGCTTTGTCATAGTGCATTCAATATTGCCATATAGTCAGTATAAACATAATTTTAAATCTTTATTATTATCATGCATTTTTGGGAAGTTGATTCTGGACGTTAGTATCACTCAATTAATTATTACCTACAGACAACACACTCCCTTATCTCTCATTCGCAAGGCAATACAGTGAATTCAGTGGTCCTCTCCAGAGCAAAATAGTTGTGAAAATTCTGGTGAAATGACAAGAGATCCAACCTATTGTTTATAAGTAGTTTCAAAATACAGCACCCTGCTTTGAACTTGAATATCTGCCCATTTAATATCAAACATCATTTCAGTTTAAAAAAATTAGGTGTAATCCAATTTCTTGGCTATTTTTGGTGCCTTAAAACATGCTTATTTTTAATACTAGTGCTAAATCTAGCAAAAAAAGTGAAGAAATTGTCAAAAAAGATATTTGAAACAGTGTTAAGGTGGTTTGCATCCAGAAAGAAGTACTAAAATAGACCCTGCATGGTTCCTGATGGGATCAGGCTCATTTAAACACAGCTTCTGACATGTCCCAACAGGGCAATCGCAGAAGAACATCAGCCTTTAAAGATGCAAACACCATGACAGCCAAACTCCAATACATTGGAGAGGAAGGTTACAGCTATCAGGGAGAGAACTTATGGGTTTTCATAAAGAACCTTGGAAGTTCTAGATTCCAGTAGGAAGGTCTTGTGCTTTGGGGTAGGGCAGGAGATCCACCAGGAACACTGCCAGAAGACATGCCTGGAAGTGCCTCTAGAAGTGAGAATCTCCACAACAGAGCAAAGCTGTAAAAACCGTTATGATCTCACCAGATACATCACGATGAGCTTCAAACCAGCAAAAATATTGATTGGTATAGTCACACACAAACTATTAATCGCACTAACTTTAATTCCATTGACTTCCCCAACACAATTTACCCTCTCCTATACCAGACCCAACATTCACCCTACCACTGACGTTCTTCTTCCTTCCTCCCACTCCCTGCCCATGTAGGTTAAGTCTCCAAAGAGATACTTCTCTTCCTCATTGGCTGAGAGGGCACCAAATCCTCAACCATCATGTGAGCAGAAGCTACATGAAATCTGCCAGGTATGCTCACTAGCAGATTCTTGTTATGATTACTACAGCTCCATTGATTTGACCCTCAATACCTCCTGAGCTGCAGCATCACCATAACATTTTGGAACAGTTAGAAAGGACAATTATGAGAACCACAGTGACATTCTGCAGTACCACCTCAGAGACTGTCACCATGATGGCTGAACAGACAAGGCTGAAGAAATGCACGTCACAAGTAGATGCACAGGCACTAAGTAGGTAGCAATCCAGCACTAGTTGTGGGGAATTTAGTGCAGGCTCACCAGTGGATTGGACAACACATCCATACAGTGCTGGAACAGTAAGGTAAAGAATATGTTTAGAATACTTACATGACAAGGCTAATGTGAGTACAAAAAGAAATGGCTAGTCCATTGTCAGGCCTGCTTGGCCAAATGTGGGAAATTACAAGGATTGTGGAGAATTTCATCTCCATGTTCTCTTCAGGCAGACCTGCGTACTTCTTTGCAAGGTCTCAGCAATGATATTATTCACATAATGCCTCCTGGTACAGATAACAGCTGTTATGGACGTATAGCAGGAGGCAACATAACCTTACTGCTTCTAAGCTGCCTTTCCCTGATCCAGCTAGAGATCCTGCCTCTGACATTACAGAAGAAGCTTGTAGCTCTAAAGAAACAGCAAAATTCTCAGCTGTGCTCGAAAGCCAGCCATCTCTGAATTGTGCTTTCAATTGACCTTGGCCAATGGACTGAGGCTGTTCTGTCAAGGGAAGAGCTTCTGATGGATCATCACAGACATCCATGCAGGATCAAAGAGAAAGTGACCAGCCTTCCAATAATCTGACTACAGCTACATAGGGGACGCTGCAACACGGCCCAAGAACATTGAACCCAATGACTTTTGCCGAATGGGAAAGATATTAGGGTGTGAAACTTTACAAAAAGGAGTCAATATTTTCAGTGTATGCATTATTTGATGTTCCTTTGTTAGAAATATTGCACTGTTTAAATGCATTCTCATTTCAGGAAATAATATTATGTGAAAATAAATCACACAGGTATGGCAGCTGCTGACATTAATTCAGATCCTGAGGTGCCTTTGCTGGAAAGGTTTCTAATGTCAGGTCAGTGACCTTGATCAAAATCTTAATTGTCAATAGACATTAAGCAATGGTTTCTCATTTAAAAAAAATACTAGTCTCACTGAAGTGTACCACATAATTGTGAAATAGTTAGACTCATCCCAAAGTTGTCACGAAATACCAATGGTATTTGATCTCCAATGCAAAGTTAACCACTAATCTCACTCCCTGCTTGTTTTGCTGTTACAATACTGATCATTGCAACCATTGATGGAGGACCACCTATGAGAGATAGAAGTATAAGGGAGGTTGCAAGGTAAGGTGAGATATCTGTTCCATGCTGTCTCTTCTCTGGGATCCTCCCCTTTATGTGGGGGATTGAAAATGACTAGAATAAGTAAGAGAGCATTTGTGAAAAGTGATGGTTTATGTAGGAAAGCATGACAGTACAATGATTAGATCCACCTTTTGTGACCCAGGTGAAACACTACACTTCTCTTAGGATTGTAACTTGAAATGATCAATTGGTGGAAAGGCTAGTTAACCTAATTTGGAGACTTGAGGGATTTCTCATGACTGAATGATTGTAGATTTCATTGGCTTGAATTGTTAGCTTCTCAATGCTGGTCTAATCAATAAGTTGTTATGTGCATAGCTTTCAGCTGCTGAGCATAATTGCTGATTAGCCATCATTGGCATTGAGTAGCAGTGCAAAGGGTTCAAGGTTTCAACTTGCAGAATGGAACTGATCTGAGGAAAATGCATTTTGGGTAGAGGTTAGAGTTCTTTAAGTAGGTATTACTCATTGGGAAATAAATTAATTAGTAACAGAATCATTCATTGATGTGTTATATTTTATGCAGGCAGACTTGAACAGCAGGTGAGAGGAAATTTTATACATTATTTGGGCTTTCTTGGGTATTCTTTATTGGTACCAATGATTATAGTTTGGGGAGGATCACTGGGCTTGTATTGTGGATGATACTGTAGATTTTACATAAAATTATCTCTTGGCGAAGGAAACCATTATATCCTACCACCCTCCTCCATTCTGTTGTTGATGTTCATCTATGACTTACCAGGGAAGGCTTGCTGTTCTCTTGCTCTTTTTGTCATCGCTGCTTTTTGGGCTGTGCCTTGTGTCCTAGGCTCTAGGTCTGTGTTGTTGTTCTTCCTCTAGCATAGCTGCTGTCTGTGGTTTGGTAGGTTATGCAGCATGCTGCTGTAGAGTATCTGCAACCTAGGTTCACACTTTACAATGTGCCTCCAACAGCTGCAGGCAATAAAATCTCACTTTTAGATTGGTGGGGTTTTCCATACAAGTTCTGGTACTTGTATACCACTTGTTGTATGGGTGCTCAGTTGCTGTGTATAAACTGGCATGAAGAACCAGGGAAGAATATTCGGGATTCTTTAGGATTCATCCTTCTTGGATTATTCACAGGATTTCAGTCAGTGCACCTGTGGGAAGTCAGCATTTACCAGTGCCCAGGGTGCTATCTGTTCCTCCTTGAAGTTAAAGTAGGTAAAATTCCTTATTTGCAAATATGCAGGAGAGTGACCTCTCTGATGCAGTTAAGAGGAGCAAATTGGAAAGATCAAGTGGTAAGGAAGTTGAAAGTTAGGTTGACCTTAAACTCCACAGGGAGAACAGTCCAAGGAAAAGGAGTGTGGCCACAAGTCCACCCATAACTATGGTATACTACAGTTGCAGGTGGCCACAAGGAGAATGAAAATCTGAGTTTGCAAAAATCCTGGTAATCAAAGTCATCCACTTTGGATGAGTCATTCTGAGTGCCCAGCCACAGCTATTACAACACCTCTAGGATGATCACCAATGTAATTAAATGCTGGGGAAAGCATTTCTTCTCAGTTTAGCGCCTTTCATTGTTTCAGAATGTACCAAGTACTTTACACTGTCGTACTGTAGGAAAGACTGCAGCTAATTTGTGCAGCAAGCTTCCACAGATAGCACTGTGGTAATAATCACTGTCACGGGATGAGGACACTGAGTAAACAGGAATAAAAACAAAATGCTGGAAACACTCAATGGATCAAACAGCATCTGTGAAAAGAGAAGCAGTTATAATGTTCCGTTTCATGGCTGAGTGAGCTGCTATGCTTCTCAGAAGAGTCCTGTGGATCTTTTACATTCACCTGAGCAAGCAGATTGAATCTTGCTTTAATTTCTCATATTTTTAAAAGAAAAATCAGCACCTTTGTCAGTGCCACACTCCCTCAGTGCTGCAATGAATGTCAGCCTAGATTTTCTGTTTGGGTCTCTGGAGTGGGACCTAAACCCACAACATTCTTACTCAGAGGTACTAAGCCACAGTTATAATCCTAACAAAGTACACTGATGTGCGTTTGACATTTCACAGTCAGAGTCATATAGAAATACAACACAAACATAGGTTCTTTTGCCCACTGAGTCCATGTCAACCATCAACCGCCCAATTACAATAATCCTACATTATTTATATTTTTAGTCTCCTCAAATTCTCATCAACTTCCCCAATTCCACCACTCACCTATGCAACAGGAACAGTTTATATCGGCCAATTAACCTACCAACCAGCATGTCTTTGGGATATGGGAGGAAACTAGAGGAAATCTACAGTCATATGGAGAACATGTAAACTCCACACAAACAGTACCTAAGGTCAGGATTGAACCCTGGTCTCTGGAACTGTGTAGTAGTGGCTCTACCACCACCACTGTGCTGCCCACTGTATAATGTCTCCAGACAGCTGGAGGTCAGTACTCATGATGGAGTGAACATTATATCAAGTTTCAAAGTACTTAGCACATCCCAAGTAAACATTATCTAATAAATACTTGTAGTGCTGAAGGAGGTATTTAAGCTGGGACACTGCAATACTGGCAGGAAATCACAGATTTCACCTGAGTAGACAGCATAAACATAAAGACTGTGTAAAAGCACCCCATTCCATTTAAATTGCCTTTATTGGGTATAACTCAACAAATAAACAGACTAGCAGTAATCCATTGATATGGTAGATTATTTGTAGAAAACTAACATACTCAGCAAATGTAACCTAACTTCAGTTTTACAGACACATTGTGCATGAAGTTCTCAAGGCTAGTTCATACATGATAATCTTGACTTTTTCCATTTTCCTGTTGAATAATTTACAAATACTTTTACCGGTAATCTTTTAACGTTCTGACTCATTTATGTTCTTTATTTTTTAGGGCACTGTAACTGCATAAGTTTTTGTTTACAAATGGCACCACTTAACTGAGTACTTGATAAATAATTGCACGGTAGCTTTGAAACCAAACCCAAGCTCTTCTGTCATAGAAACAGTGTCTTATGAATTTGGGTGTGTCCATTATTAGGTGCAAACAGTCAGAAAGGTGAGGCCTAAAGCAAACGTATTGTGTCTTTCGCCTACATCAATGAGTCAGCAGGCTGCAAACTGTAAAAAGCATCTTCTTGTTGATATCACTGGAGACTAGTCTTTTATCTTGTTATACAGGCAGGACAAGTAAGTCTTGACACTTCAAACAATTATCTACTTCTTTTGAGAACAAAAATTTAGATGAAACTATTGTGAAACAGAAATCAGCAAATGAAATAATCTCTGGCTTGGTGACAAAATTAAAGTTCATTTTATTGAGAAACTTATTGGAACAAGACGTAAATGGTTCCTGTGGAGGTCATGTGCAGTCCATGTAATTTTATTGAACAATTCTAAGACCATAAGACATAGGAGCAGAATTAGGCCATTCGGCCCTTTGAGTCTGCTCTGCCATTCGATCATGGCTGATTTATTTTTCCCTCTCAACCCCATTCTCCTGCCTTCTCCCCATAACTTTTGACACCCTTACTAATCAAGAACCTATCAACCTCCGCTTTAAATATACCCAATGACTTGGCCTCCACAGCCACCTGAGGCAATGAATTCCACAGATTCGCCACCCTCTGGCTAAAGAAATCACTCCTCATCTCTGTTCTAAAGGGACGTCCTTCTATTCTGAGGCTGTGCCCTCTGGTCCCAAATTCTCCTCCTACTGGAAACATCCTCTCCACGTCCACTCTATCCAAGCCTTTCAATATTCGGTTGGTTTCAATGACATCACACCCCTCATCCAGTGAGTACAGACCCAGAACCATCAAAAGCTCCTCATACATTAACCCATTCATTCCCGGGATCATTCTTGTAAACCTCTTCTGGATCCTCTCCAATGCTAGCACATCCTTGCTTAGATATGGGGTCCAAAACTGTTCACAATACTCCAAATGTGGTCTGACCAACACCTTATAAAGCCTCAGCATTACAACCTTGCTTTTATGTTCTGGTCCTCTTGAAATGAATGCTAACATTGCACTTGCCTTCCTTACTACCTACTCAACCTGCAAGTTAACCTTCAGAAAATCCTGCACTAGGAGTCCCAAG
This sequence comes from Pristis pectinata, assembly GCF_009764475.1. NCBI lineage: Eukaryota > Metazoa > Chordata > Chondrichthyes > Rhinopristiformes > Pristidae > Pristis > Pristis pectinata. Next base: position 16,225,980 of record NC_067432.1, read on the forward strand.
TTCCTTTGCACCTCCGATTTCTGAATTCACTCCCTGTTTAGAAAATAGTCCAAGCCTTTATTCCTTCTACCAAAGTGCATGACCGTACACTTTGCTACGCTGTATTCCATCTGCCGCTTTTTAGCCCATTCTCCCAACCTGTCCAAGTCCTTCTGCAGACTCACTGCTTCCTCAACACTACCTGCCCCTCCACTATCTTTGATTTGATAGTTCAGGAATGATGAGCACATATGGAAATGAATAAATGAGAAAAATGGGTGTAATCTTATTCCTTTGAACAAAATTTAGCTTTCACATGCAAAGCTCTGCACTGGTCTCCCTACTTGATTTGGCAAAAGTTAAAGATTCCTGCTCATGGCTATATTTGTGTACTGTTACAACTCTGTTTCTTCAAGACATAGAATGAAAGGTCCCAGAACAAGTCCTTGTATATCAGATAATACCAAATGCCTAGCTAAAACATGGATTATTTTCAAACGGTCACCAGTCCAAGTAACTTTCATTCTTCATTAGATGCCAATTTATTATTTAGAACTTTGAATAATGTTGAATGCCCACACTGGATTCTATTGCCCAGATTCTTGAAAACTAAGTAAAGTTATTACTTCAAAAGGTCAGGTATTCAAGACCAGATGTACTTGATGTTATCTCAGGGATAGTTAGATACTAGTTAACTTGCCTTTAAGGGATATACTGTTGAGGATGATATTGTCCTTTACAATGTCAGTTTCATAACCATTATAAATTAAATCATTCATCTACTAATATGGTACTACTCCTGGCAAATTTCTTCCAGAACATTTTGTATGCATGTGATGTGCATTTCCCAAATTATGATGAACTAACTTTGTGGTTTGGGTTTTCTCTTCATTTGGTTTTCAAATTTGTTCTTTAACTCTTTACTTTGTTCTGATTATTTATAACTAACTATTTCTGTAACTTGAGGCTGAGTTTGTGGCTGGGTGTAGGTGTGGTCTGAAATAACTAATTTAGCTGTCATGCAAACAACATTTTGAATCTTATTTTTGATGTCTTATCCCAGCACAAACTGTTAGAGTCATAGAAATTTGATGGTAACTAACAGGATGAACGTTTTCAATGGGCACTTTCGAAAATGAACTTTATCGACATTTTACCTAACTGCGACCACAGATGTTTACAGATTGTCAGGAGATCCCAGAGCTCACATATGGAGTGCAAATGTTTCTTTATAGAATCATTGCTGTTTGGAACACTTTTATGAGGTTTTCCTTCAGCTTGAGTAAATTTATCTAGTTATTTAAGACTGCCTCTGGCAGTATAATCTAATTTGTGACTGTTCTGTATTTCTATTAATATTGATAACTTAAATATTCCCTTTGCATTTTGCTTTGATTTATTTTTATGTTGCATGTACAGTATTCACAAGTCATAAAACCCTTTTTTCTTAGCTTCAAAGCTCGGGTCTGTGTAAATATTCATCAGTAATCGTACAGAGTGAACTGTCAAATATTGCCTTGTACTAAATATTAGCATTGACATATATATATCTGTGCAGTTATCCCTTCTTATTGCTGCCTGAGATGTAGCAAGTTTTCTATGCTCCCAAAGTAACTTGCTGTTTGTATTTTTAGTCTGCTTTTATCATGCCCTGTGTATTAGCCAGTTTACCTTTCATTAAAATATCAACTTGAGGCACAAGTAATATTTAGAATAGGGAATGTATAAAGGCAAACTAAGGTGACTTTCAAGAAGATTTGCCCACTGCAAGTTGTATTTTTCAGCAGGTGCTGGTGAAAGTTACTTTGAGCAGGCTACAGATTTTGAGAAATTCATCTGTTGATTATTGTCAGAACAAGAAGCTTAAAAATTTGTACATGAGTAGCTAGGGATAAACATGCTTCATTATTCTTGGTTCAGCAAATTAAAGTATTTACCAAATTGAAACAAGCAGTGAAAGAGTTAAAATCCATGACTGAAAGCATCTATTTTACAGGCAGATTGAAAGCTTATGAATTCAGTTTAGGGGAATCTTTCTTGTAGTTTATTGGTACGGTATGAATTCCTGGAGATATGATGAGGTCAACCTATTCATGAGTTGGAATTCAAAGTTTAAAAAATGCAGGTATATTAAAATTAAAAAAAGCAGATCTGCTGCCATAATGTTAACAGGTCTACAGCGGATGCCATCTCCCTGGCCCTTCACTCAGCTCTGGAGCATCTGGACAGTAAGGACCGAAGGGCCTGTTTTGTGCTGTATGGTTCTATGGACACTTACGTTAGACTATTGTTTATTGACTACAGCTCTGCCTTCAATACAATAATACCAAGCAAGCTTGTCACCAAACTCCAAGACCTAGGACTCAACACCTCCCTCTGTAACTGGATCCTTGACTTTCTAACAAACAGACCGCAATCAGTGAGGATAGGCAGCAATTCCTCCGGCACGATTATTCTCAACACTGGTGCACCTCAAGGCTGTGTCCTCAGCCCTCTACTCTACTCCCTATACACTCATGACTGCATGGCCAGATTCTGCTCTAACTCCATCTACAAGTTTGCAGATGATACCACCGTTGTAGGCCATATCTCAAACAGTGATGAATTGGAGTACAGGAAGGAGATAGAGAGCTTAGTGGAATGGTGTCATGGCAACAACCTTTCCCTCAATGTCAACAAAACAAAAGAGCTGGTCATTGACTTCAGGAAAGGGGGCGGCGTACATACACCTGTCTACATCAATGGTGCTGAGGTCGAGAGGGTTGACAGCTTCAAGTTCCTGGGAGTGAACATCACCAACAACTTGTCCTGGACAAACCACGTGGATGCCATGGCCAAGAAAGCTCACCAGCGCCTCTACTTCCTCAGGAAGCTAAAGAAATTTGGTTTTTCCCCTTTGACTCTCACCAACTTTTACCGATGCACCATAGAAAGCATCCTATCAGGATGTATCATGGCTTGGTACGGCAACTGCTCTGCCCAAGATCGCAAGAAGCTGCAGAGAGTTGTGGACACAGCCCAGCGCACCAGGGACACCAGTCTCCCCTCCTTGGACTCTGTCTTTACCTCGTTGTCTTGGTGTAGCAGTCAGCATAACCAAAGACCCCACCCACCCGGGACATTGTCTCTTCTCTCCTCTTCCATCAGGTAGAAGATACAGGAGCCTGAGGGCACGTACCACCAGACTTAAGGACAGCTTCTACCCCACAGTGATAAGACTATTGAACAGTTCCCTTATACAATGAGATGGACTATGACCTATGACCTCATGATCTACCTTGTTGTGACCTTGCACCTTATTACATTGCACTTTCTCTGTAGCTGTGACACTTTACTCTGTACTGTTATTGTTTTTTTTTTACCTGTACTACATCAATGCACTCTGTACTAACTTGACGTAACTGCACTGTGTAATGAATTGACCTGTAAGATCAGTTTGTAAGACAAGTTTTTCACTGTACTTCTGTACAAGTGACAATAATAAACCAATACCAATACAGGCAGATTGCCAGAGTTGGTTGAAAAATGAAATATGATACTCACCAACTAAATTAGTTCTAAGTAGAAACTTTGTGATTTGCAACCTGATAAAGATCCTTAGAGGAAGTGATAGAATGTGGAAAGTACATTGGAAGCCATGTATAGGGACTTTCAGAAAGCTTTTGACAAGGTGACTACTCGAGGCAAAGAGTCATACAGCACAAAAACAGGCATTTTGATTCACCATGTGTGTGCTGGCCATCCAGTACCTATCTGCACTAATCCCATTTTCCGGCACTGGGTCCATGACTTCCTATGCCATGGCTTTTCAAATGCTCATCTAAATCCTTGTCCGATATTGTGAGAGTATCTTGTTCAACACCTCTGCAGAAGAAGATCAAGGGGTATGGAATTAGAGAAAGAAAGTAAAACTAGATTAAAACTGGTTAAAAAAGAGGAAAATAGAGCATAGTTTAGGGCATTTTTTGAACATGGGTACCTGCAGAATTCATTAGGGCTGTTTGTGATTGAATGGAATTCATGAGTAAGCTCTGCCGTAGTAACTTCACTGGAATTGTGGTGAAACACAAGTTGATTCACAAATAGTTCATCAGAAGCTCACAACCCAAGTCATTAAGAAAAGTTAGATAGTGGATGGGATAAGCAAAATTAAAAGGAAATGGTAGTAGAAGAGGCACAAGGGTTCAGGACTGTTGTGTGGGTGGGGGTTAAACATCAGTACAACTGGTGGATGTACAACCGGTTCAGTATTGTAAATGTCTGTGTTGAGCCTATTACTATCCTGGATAGATTGCGAGGAGCACTGAAAGTTTGTGGGTTAATCATTATTTTCAATCCAAGTTTATTATGGGTAATTGAGAGGAATGAATGTTGTAGGCCTGGAAATGTGAAACTTAAATAGATGAGAGAGTGTAGATATGTCAAAAACTCTGCAAGTCTTTCCAAAGACACTAAAGAATTTTCAACTAATTGGCAATCTTTGCCAAGGCCAAAGCTTTGCCTCAGTTCACCTTTTGTTCAAACACACATTGATACCTTATATGACTTCAAATTAACAATTCCAATGCACTTCACAACAGATTTAATATTGCAGCACATTTGGAAAGGAGTGGACACAATTTTAGTTGTTTTTGCCAGTAAGTTTGTCTCAAAGTTCTGCTCACCATAAAATTGAGGTCAACTTTTTTTTGTGCTGACTCATAACAAGTACCTGTTGTGACATGGAGGGCTATGTGGGAGGGAAGGGTGAGATAGATATTAAAGCAGGATAAAATGTTGGCACAACATCGTGGGCCAAAGGGCCTGTACTGTGCTGTAATGTTCTATGTTCTAAGTCCCACTTAGCAAACCTCCGTGCTTGCTGAACAACACTGTTTCCTGTTGAAACAATGCCTTGCTAGTAGGTTAAGGTGCTGGCTTTGGTGAACACCAGCCTTTGGTGAGAAAGTTGAGCAGCATTAAGGTTAGGCAAGGTAAGATTTTTCCTTTCTCTCAAGTCTAAAGGGACAGTAATGGCAGTCAGTGGAGCAGTATACTCCTCCTGTGAGATTTGGGAGTTGTCAAATGTCTCTGACAACTATGACTGATGAATATGTGTCCAACTGCAGCTCCTCTCATCCCATGGATCGGTTGGAACGGCATTTGGACTCATTGAGGAGCACAGAGCAGGCAGAGAGTATCATAGGCACAAGTTTCAGGGAGGTGGTCACACCAAAGGTTCAGTCAGGTAGATAGGTGACTGCCAGGAAGGGCAGGAAGTGCAGGATTCTCCTGTGGCTCTCCCTTCTCAAACAAGTATACCCATTTGGTTATTGTTTGTGGGGGGGGGGGGGCGAATAGCCTCTCAGGAGAAAATGACAGCAGCAGTTAGGCCAGTGGCACCACGACTGGTTCTTTTGTACAACAAGATATGTTGAGATGTAGGTGAGCAATAGTGATGGGACTGTTCAGTCAGGTGCACACTCAGGCATTTATGTGGCAGCAAGCAAGATTCCAGGATGGTGTGTTGCCTTGCTGGTGCCAGGGCCAAGGATGTCTCTGAGTGGGCCAGGACACTCTGAAAGGGGAGGGTGAGCAGCCAGAGGTCATGGTCCATCTTGGCATTAACAACATAGGCAGGAAGAGAGATGAGATTCTGCAAAGAGAATTTAGGGAGTTAGGCAGTGTTAAAAAACAGGACCTCTAGGGTTGTAATCTCAGGATTACTCCCTGTGCCACGTGATAACAAGGCAGGAAATTGAAACATAGTTAAGTGCATGGCTAAGGAGCTGGTACATGGATCACTGGGTTCTCTTCCAGGGCAAGCATGGTAGTGTATCGGTTAGCGTAATGCCATTACAGCGCCAGCAACCCAGGTTCAATTCCGGTCACTGTCTGTAAGGAGTTAGTACGTTTTCCCCGTGTCTGCGTGGGTTTCCTCTGGGTGCTCCAGTTTCCTCCCAAATTCCAAAGACAGGTTAGGAAGTTGTGGGCATGCTATGTTGGTGTTAGAAGTGTAGAGGCACTTGCGGGCTGCCCCCAGAACACTACGCAAAAGGTGCATTTCACTGTGTGTTTCGATGTACATGTGAGTAATAAAGATATCTTACCTTTATCTTACAAGAAGGACGCATTTCACCTAAACTGGAGGGCACCAATATCCTTGTGGGGAGGTTTGCTGGTCCTACTCGGGAGGGTTTAAGTTACCATGGCAGGGGGATGGGAACCAGAGATTGAGGGGAAGGTGGAGGTCAGGTTGGAAAGAAGGACAGTCATAGCCAGGTTAACGAACAAGGTAGGGCTGATCGGCTGAAGTGTATTTATTTCAATGCAAGGAGTGTTATGGGTAAGGTAGATGAACTTAGGGCCTGGATTAGTACATGGACCTTCAATATTTTAGCCATTACAGAGACTGGGTTGAAAGAAGGGCTGGACTGGCAGCTCAGTGTTTCAGGATTCAGAAGTTTCAGATGCAATAGAGATGGATGTAAAAGAGGTGGGTGAGTAAATTTCAATGGATAGTTTATCTCCTGAGATGGAGACAGAGAGATCCAGAAAGGGGAGAGAGATGTCAGAAAGAGTCCAAGTGAATTTGAGGGCAGGGTAAAAGTTGGTAGCAAAGTTGATAAAACTGATGAGTCTAACATTGGTGCAGGAGGCAGCACCAATGCAATCATCAACGTAGTGGAGAAAGAATTGGAGAGTGGTGCCAGAGTAGGCAGAGACTAGCTACTGTCTATATAAATAGTTTCACTTTCATATTTCTATTCAAGCAGCAATGTATTTAGTAGCCTTGAAAATATGATTAACAGTGTAAGTTATCAAAAACATGCATTGTGAAGTAGTGGGATGAGGTACTGCATGAGCTTTTGGTAAATGGCCAGGGACCCTTCTACTCCACTGTACTTACACACTTACTGATGACTGGCTAAAGGAAGGCATTGGCAGAGCCTTGAAATAGGATACCTGCCAACCCTCTTGCTAAGGGGAATATGTGACCAAAAAAGAAAAGAAAATTGCAGTAAATGTTTGAATGTAATCATACTTAGTATATAAGCAGACACACAGAAAACATAAGATTTTCAAAACCTAGATGAGTTACAGTTTTAGGCCTGCATTTGATAAGGCCCACCAATATCAGAATATGCTACCTATTCTCTCTATTTCTTCCTTCAATTTCCTGTAACATAGACCATCTCTGAATGGACCTTTTCCAAGTGCAAATATAGATGATATGTACCAGTGGGTAATTGCCCTCGGGAATAACATAAATGAGTCTTAAGATGTGCTCACCATAGTTGACTTCTAAATAATCATCAATTAATGGAAAGTATTATTTGTTACCCTCTCTTGAAATAAAAAGCATAGGCAACTTCTTGGTGTGTTTAACTAAGTCTTAATCATCCATGCCATTGGGAAGTTACCATTCTGATTTTAAAAAAAAAGAGCTGCAATTTAGAAAAAACAGTCCACCTTTGATTGTCCTTCATTGATAGGAAAAGTAACAGATGGAACAAGTTTTCTGGCAGTGCAGAAATATGTGGGCTATAACATGTAGAGTTATGAGTGACTGAATAATAGATGAGTTTCTTAGGGGTGTCATTTGTGTTGATAAGTTGAAAAATAAATGTATTTTCTACATATCCTTAGTGTATTTTGAAACTGATTTATAACGGATCGAACACATTTAACACAGTCCTTTTTGACAATGCTGTTGAGTAATTGCTGACGGTATAAAAGGTACTTCGTTCTGTAATCTATTATGAATGTTAGGGAGCCTTGAAGATCTGCTATAACTCATCGTCAAGGAATAGATGAACTCTGCCTTTTTAGAGCTCATTTTAAATACAAATGTTACTTTATCATTTTGAAGCTATTGAAATGAGATAATTTAAAATAAAAGGATGCTTTGAGAACTCCCGTATTCCTATGCTTTAATGTTGAGTTTGGATCAGAGAATCATTGAGACAATTTTGCAACTCTTTCTCCAACCCAATTCTCCTCAGAGATGCATATCATGCCTGAAAGAATTGTATTTATGCTTGAAAGAACATTCATATAATTCTAATGACTCCTACTGCAATATCACAAGATTGGTTTATTTTGCTAGCTATTATGAATATACTTCATGGGAAATTTTAACTTGAATGGAATCTTATTTGAAGACAAAACTATCACGATCAATCTTTGCTCAATAAGATAAAACTGCTTTTACCAAAATGATTGAGAATACTAACTTAAATGGAAAAAATAGCCTAATATTGGACATCAATGTGGTAAAATACAATAAATACCTGAAGATTACAAATATGACATCAGTAATGCCTTTCAGTGTCTGTACAATAATTTGCCATTCAGATAGCAAAAAATAGTTTAAGGCAAATTTGCATTTAAGATGATATTTTGTAATACCTTATGGTATTTTTCATGTAATGCTTCATTTTTTTTTCCTGTGGGCCTTCTCAAAAATGGTATGAAGTATCCATTAGTTTTGGTGAAATGGAAAATCCTAAGTCTTTGAAATTTGAAAGGAAAAAGATTGATGTTTATCATGTTTTCACATAGAATGAATGAAATTGGAATGGCATGACAGCATTGGAGAAAAATGTGGCACCCTGCTCTCGCTAAACAAGAAGCAACAAGGTAGAGTAAGGTGAAGGAGTGGTTATTTCGTTTTTGAAAATTATTCTTTGAGGAAGGGATTTGTCTCACTGGTATCATGGTATTGTTATATATCCATTAGAACAAACATGAGCTTGGATTAATATCCCATTCAAATGATAGAACTTCCAACATTACTGCATTTCCTCAGTACTGCAACTTGCAAATAAAAATTATATTTGTATTACTTGAAATAGCATGAAGTAATGAAGACTAATTTTGAAACAATTTGCAGCAGTTAGCATTTTGAACATGCAATTTAGCAGAGCATCTGGAATGACACCAAAGAATGGAGAAGGAATGGTTCCTGATTCCATATTTTCAGCACCTTTTTACATTTCATTTGTGATGAAGATCCTGTTGCAGGAAAGCATTGCACATTATAGATTTACCAGTTTGAAGATCTTTCGCAAGTTTGCACTTGGAGATGGTACAAAAAGAACGAGTCCATGAGATCCAAGGCAATTTGATAACTGAAACTGGTTTGGTGATAGGGGGCAGAAGGTGATGGTTGAGGGTTGTCTTTGTGATAGGAAGAGATGTACTGCTGAAATTGGTGCTGGAACTCTTGTTCTTTGTTATATACTTTAACGATCAGATGTCAGTGTAGGAAGTGTGATTAGTAAATTCACAGATGGCTTGAAGATTGGCAGTGTTGTGGATAGCAAGGAAGGTAGCCTTTGCAATCAGTTGGTAAGATGGTCAGAAAAATTCCAGACAAAATTTTGTCTTGGAAAAAATGGGATGTTACATTTTGAGAAGACTTGGGCTAGGATATGTGGAATGAATGATTGGGCCCTAGGAAGTATGGAGGAACACAGGATCTTGGTACACATGCCCAAGGATCCATGTAGGCAGAAGCACAGGTAGATAATATGGTTAAGAAGGGTTTAGAATATAAGATCAGTGAGGTTATGACACAACTATTTAAAATATTAGTTAGGCCATAGCTGGAATACTGTGTACATGTGTTAAGGCATAGAAGGCAATGGACCAAGGTGCTGGTAAATGGAACTCATTGTCTGAGGTAATGGTGGAAGCAGATAACATCACAAGATGAGCACTTGAAACACCACGGCATCGAGGTTAGAGGCTGAATGCTTGGAAATAGGTTTAGTTTAGATAGGTATTTGATGGCCAGCATGGAGCTGGTAGGCTGAAGGGCCTGTTTCCATGCTGGATGACTCCAAGGTTCTAGTTTCTATCTGGGAAATGGATTTTAAATTCATTTTTGAAGTCTAAAGCAATTTTTGCACTCTATTGGTACAGAATTGCACCTTGCCAGATAATAGAAAATGATAAAACTGCAAATGTTGTGACTTAACTAGTCATACTAGTACTCACTTCAGATTTGAAAAGGAGTATCCTTCAAGAGAACTTTACAATGAATTTACATGGATATAAACTTGCAAGTTTCAGTACTGTTAAAAACTTTGTTTTTGATGCATCTTTTGAAACTCTAACATCACTAAAATTGACACTATCTGCTTACAATATTCATTTTTAGGATATCTTGCTGAGTGCAAATTGGCTGCTATATTTGGCAACAAGGTAACAGTGATTAAACTTAAGTGCCTTTGGCAGTAGAGGTGATGGAATATCTTAAGAGTACAAAAAGTGCTACTTTTTCCTGTAGATTTTCTGGCAATTTTGGAAAGACAATAAACCACATCTGTCTCCCCTCTTTGGTTAACATAAAATCAAGGGAACAAAGAAGGAAAAACTTGGGAATTTCCCTGCTGGCTTGCCCAATGTCACTAAAGCACATTAGTCATTAACATTCTGCTGTTGTGGTTTCTTGCTTTCTATAAATTTGTCGCTATATTTCCGATAGTAAAATAGTAACTAAATTCAAAAGTATCTAATTGGTTGTAAAATCAATTGGGAAATCCTGAGGTTATGAAATTTGCTGTGTAAGTACAAGCCTGCCTTTCTTGCTTGCTTGCTTTCACAAATGTTACATTGAATACTAAGGATATTTTGTACTTTAATCAGTTATGGAGTCATTGAATTGTACAGCACAGAAACAGGCCTGCATCAAGCACCTATTTTTGCTATTTCTATATTGGTCCCAATTCTTTCTTCCCACATTCCTATTAGCTCCTCTCAAATAATGCTACTCGCACACTAGTTGAAGCAACTTGAAGTGGCCAATGAGCCTAACAACTTGCATGTCTTTGGGATATGGGAAGAAATTGGATCATCTGGGGAAAACCTGCAGTTAATGGAGAGAATGTTCACTCCACACAGACAACATTGGTGGTCAGGATTGAACCCAGGTTGCTGATGCTGTGGAGCATCTGCTCTACCAGCTGTGCCACTGTACTGCCTAGTTATTTTTCTCCATGTCCAAAAATTCTTGGAAAGTTGATGATAGCCATTGTGGTAGGCAAATTAACTTTTGTCAGGCTCTTTGCTGTAAATGTCAGTGTTTCTGACACAGTAGATAATTTGGTAAAGCCAATTCATCGTAAGTCTTTGAGTACTTTAATTTCTACCAAACTCCACTAAGGAACAACCAGTATCTGTACCCACATCTTTATCAATGCCACCCTTGATTCAGCAACTCAATCATAATAAATAGAGGCCTGGATTTATATAAAGCCCTTTATTTCCATTTTGGATATCACAATATGCTTTAAAGCTAGTAAAGTACTGTTCAAAGTATAGCTACTCTTGCAATCTCAAGAGCTACGTGCATGGACCTTGCATGGGTTGCTTTTTTTTTTGTAGCTTGCATAATTTATATTGAATCAGCTTATTACAGTGCAATAACACCTTACCTACTTCTACCTTGTATATCCTTTATGAATTATAATCTAATTTTATGTTTGGCATTTTATCAACATAAAGTAATCATTCCCAGATTATTTTTCTGTGGTCCCTTATTCACAAAATACATAGGATATTGTGTGCTTCCAGCATATGAGTAATTAAAATGAACAAATAGAAAGGATGTCCTCAGATTTGCAACTTGTAGGTAGACTCAAGTGCCAAGAGATTTGCAAATTATAGTTTGACTCAAGTGCCAGTAACTATCCTAGTTCACAAGATGTTCGAAGATATGCGGTGGGTTCTCTAAGCGTAATTGCTATGATGTTCTAATTGAATAAGCTAATATTTTCACTTGGTATTGGACTGCTGTGGGAGATAGGAAGGTGTGACAATATTTCAACCATTTGCTGCTTGGTGACTTATTTGTCTTTAGAGTACACTAGGTGACATAAGACTCTCAATCTCATCATCCCAAGGAGCAAGAAAATTTTCAGACCAATTTTCAGTATTTTAAAATTGTCAAATTTGGCTTATCAGCTGTGTGGTTTTGTTTATAATTTAATGTACTTAGAGGAGTTGAATAGCCTAACAAATGGAAATCCTTCATCTTATTCAATACCTACACAGGGGACCCTTGGGGAATTTTTATTCTCATCAATGACATCATGAATGTTATCAAAACTGGAGTTCTTTTGTTTGTGTAATCATTCTCCAAAGAGTGGTTAAGTCCTCCCCTAAAAGACAAGAGGCACCCAAACCAGTCAAAATGTAATCACAGAATCTGATGATGAAAGAACAAGTAATATAGTATTTTTGGAGCCAGGAATGCCATGATATTGCTCACCTACTTCTGTAATCTGTAGCACAAACTTTATTCAAGTGGAAAAACATTTAGATCTTGGCTGGGTAAGAAAACTTTATCCATTTTATAATGACTACAAAATCAGTGATTAAAACCTGTAAGTTCAATAACTGCAGGAAACAGACACTTGGATTGTAGTGTAAGATGAACCTATGCCCAGTGATATCAAGTAGACAGCATGACAACTTTGAGCTGCCTGCTCATTTCAATTTCAGTGTCCTGTAAGCGCTAACTGCATTCTTCATTGCCTGGACACATCAGCAGGGGTCAATGTGGTAACATCTAGCTCCAGTTAAAACAATTATCCTGGCTGATTGGTCAATACTTCTTTTGAGGGAGATGCATTGTGGCTAGATTAGTGTTGACAGTGACTTTGACCTGGAAAGCATTGAAGAATGGCACAAAGTGGGAAAGACCAGGCTGAGAGATTTCTGCACTGAAGGTCTTGGTAAAAGTAGTGCAAAAATAGACTCCTGCATGGGTTCAAGCAACCCACCCGTCTCATATCCAGAGAGCTGTGGTAGCAGATAATCCTGGAACTAAATGCTAGGCTTCAAGCCACAGGGCTTTAGATTTCAGTGACCTCACACAAATGGTCATGGGCAGTGAATGCATTTTTTTTACATGTCAAATCCCATCAATGGACCTTTAGGCATGGCTATTGCTCAATCCACCACACCTGCAGCACTTGCCTAGTAACAACCTCAGTCTATTGGAACTTGTATCTAACATCCATATGGTCCACTGCATCTTTACACACATCTATATTGCTAAGCTTTCACACTCTGCCAATGACTTATCCACATCACTCAGACAGGTTGCATCACATTCAGAAACATACTTTCCCCTCCCATGTGGTACACAAACAGGGCCAGGCATGACTAGGGGTAGGATGCTCATGCCTTAACATCATGGAAGAGATGGGGCTGGCCATTATTAGATTGCCCATTTAAGTTGCTAGCATCTTCAGGTGAAACAGTTGAAGAAGCTGGGATTTTCATTAATAATCCTCCTCTTCACATTTTCCCATCCATTCAACCCTGATTTACAACAGCAAACCACTTAAGCACATGACTCGTATTTGCACGTCACTCTGCTATTTAACAGTCAGAAGACGAAACCAGCTTAACCCCTAACATCTGTGGTCTATAATCAAATATAGAGTAACTAACACCTTGAATATTCAACTGACCAGAGAGAACATAGACTTGTAAAAGGTGGGTTGTACCTGTCAAAACTTCATTTTTTGTAGAGTTAGCTGAAGCTGAGGGGAGGAGAATGTCTTGTGTTTATGAACTTCTAGAAGGCATTTGACACAGAGTTGAAGTTTGGAAATTAAGGCAAATTATTGACTGCTAGGAAATTGTTACTGGTAGTAAACATGGGGATAATAGGCAGGTACTGAAATTGACAGATTGCAACCAGTATGGTCCTGCAAGGATGTGTATAACCAGTTATATTTGTAAACAAACAAATACTATAGAAAGCCACATATACAGGAGTCCCACAAGGGTGGATGGCTCTGTAAGCAACATAAAGGGAAATATTTGATTACAAAGAGACAATAGATTAAGCGTATGAATTAAAATGATATGGACACATATAGAAAATTGTTAAAAAGGTAAAGCGAATGCAGGCCTTTGTATCAAAAGGAGGGGCGATTTGGTGGGAGGGTGGTTGGATGTGGTGGTAGAAGCTATAGTTGTACAAGACCCCAGTTAACTAAAAAAGTATTTCAGAGCACCATACCTTAGGAGGGATATATTGGCTTTGGAGAGAGTCCAAAAATTAACATTTCTGATGGCAGGGAGTCTAGGGCTGGGGGCAGGACATAGTCTAAAAAATGAAAGCCAGATCTTTCAGAAGTGGTTAAAAACATCTATACAATTAAAAACTTTTTTCCACAATGGTAATTGACTCTCAGTTAGTCTTTAATTTAAAATCTAATATTGATAGATTGATGGGTGGTCAGTAACTTGGGGAAAAGGCAGATATATGGATTAAGGTCACATATCAGTCACAATCTCATTTAAATGGCTGGAAGGATAAATAGCCTGCTTCTCCTCCTCCTATCTTTTTGTTATTGGAATCATGCTTGGATGTGTATTTTACTGACACCATTAATAGAATCTGGTTGGCAGATCTCTTTTCAAATTACTAATAGAAAGATGCTACCTCATCACTTCCACTGTCCTGTGATGATATGAGAAAACTGGAATAATTTAACCAGATAATCTGTCACTTACTAAATTATGATTAAAACAGAAGTTTCTGGCATTTAACATACATCTTTATACTTGTGTCATAAGCACAACATATCCTCTTGTTTTCTGTATCAATACAAAGTGTCTATGTTAAGTTTAACAGGGAAATTATCATAGATACTGCCTGTCACAGTGCTGACATCTGGAACTCTGTATTTTATGCAGAGATTCAAATATAATGTTAATATTTCCTTACTAAACAAAGGTTAGGGAAGAACAAATTAGTCAATTGGAAGTCTCTGATTTGTGCATTGGGTAACCTGGTGCAATTTTTCCTTATTGCAGTGCTGCTGACTCTCCAGGTGTTATTCACTCCTGTTGTATAGGACATTAATAAAGTGACAAAAACCAGACTGTGGGCTAGGAGTCATGGTGCTCACTGCGTATTTATTCTTTTTAGTTATGCTACAACATTGAAAGTATATGACAAATGTACTATTTTAAAACTAGAAACTCAGACAAATAATTTTTATTATCTTCTAAATTAAAGGCATCTGCATTGCTTCATTTGCTTTTGTATGTTTGTTCTTCTGAAGTGATTATATCATGCACTCATTGTTGATATGGCTATTGCTTGATGAATATCTCACCATACTGAAAATAGAAATAATGTCAGGGAGCTGAGTAATTTCAATGCTATTGCCCTTTTATCCTCACTAAGGAGTACAAATAGAACAAATGTTTGTTGCCAATTTTCTTACACCCTCCCCCACCACCACCCCCTCCCCCCAAACCATGTTAAACTTTCTATGCTGTAGTTCCATGGGCAGGAATTCCTTGCCAATGTGGTCATCTTCCTTTCATGTATGTTCAGACAGTTTATGAAGCCAACTTATTTTACCACAGGGCCAATTCAGTCCTCTCGCAATGCCAGAAATATATGCTTTCCAGAAGAAGTCACACGATAACAATCAGATGGTGAACTTTGGCTGATTTTCTCTCTGCTTAGCCTAAGCACTGAAACTAATTCTAACAACCCAATCGCAGACCTAACTGAGATTGGCTCACTGAGTGTACACTACTGATCTAATAACCCAGGACCTCCTGATCTGTGTACCTATAGTATTGTATTCAAAGATGGCATTACCTAATGAGGTGAGAGAAGGGATGCCTGCTTTTGAATTGATTTGAATGGGTACTTGCTCTTGTTGCCGTTAAGTTCAGGGAAAGCAAAATGAAGAAAAAAATGATTAAATCAGTTACATGGATTGCTCACCAGTCTCCAGCTGCTACTGGCTTTTGTAAGCACAAACTTATTGAGGATTTAATAGTTGCGATTACTCTGCAGCCTGCGCAGTGTTTATTGTGTTTTACCCCTTTTAGCTAGACTCAATACTGGAGTTAAACCATTGATTTCTGCATTAATAGCATTTCTACCTTGCTGTTGCACCAAATCAAAATTAAAGAGAATTTCCACTGATATTAAACATAACTATGACATTGATGACTTAGAGCTAACTGCTTTTGGCTAAGATTTGTTACTTTTTTCAACTGAGAGACAAACTGGATTAGTTGCAATTCCTTACAGGTTTGACTTCTGGTGTCTTCAGTCCTATGAACAGAGGAAATAATCTGCTAAAGAAAAAGGGTTTCCTTGCTTCCTGTACTCAAGTATGTCTCCTAGTGGGTTGCATAAGGAACTGGTGACGTTCTTTGGAATTGTCAAAGCCCATGTGTTCAAACCAGCCAAATGCACAGAGCAGGCTGGAGTGAGGGAGAATGATATGAAAAAGGATTATAATGTTGTGGATCAATGTTACAGATGATCTGTAATTTCATGGAGCAGAAGTGTAAGAGTCACAAATTGATAAGTTTATTTGTCGTAATCTCGGTTGAAATTCCCTTTCTTAAAAAACAGTTAATTTATGGGTTTTTTTTTACTTCGGGATAAAAATGGGAAATTTGGGCTGTCTTGTCTGTATTTTTCCCTTGTAATTTGCATCTTTATACGCCAGCACTGTCAGTTTCTTGGACAGATGTGTTTTATTTTCCCGCATCTAACTTGTTGCTTTACTACTAGCATTTTATAATAGTACTATTAATACAGTGTCCTAGTGTATTGTTTGAATGTTAATGGGTAAAATATACAATGTTTTATTTAGCTATCATATGGTTTATTATTTTGTTTCTTTTTAAGTAATGTATTTGATGTTGGTGCTGCATTAACAAAGCTCCATTTGGGAGTTCATAAGTTGTTGCTTGTGATCCATCACAAAATCTACAGCTGTTGAAGGCATAACTTAAGTTGTTGAGTAATCACACCTTCACCTTGCTACATTTATAGGAATAACGATACCTCTTTTTTTCTTAGTTTCAAAATGCTGTAAAATTAGAAAGGATATTCCCTCAAAAATCATTCCTTTTTTCAATTAAAGCAGTTCTGTAGTTCTTGAAATTTGGTTCTCTAGTGACCTCCTCATAAATCAATCCTTGCTAACCATCTTTAGACCGTGCCAGAATAATGCTCCGGTATAGGTATAATGTCATTTAAGCCATAATCCATATTGGGAACAACCATCTCTGAATTCTAACCTAACTTGAGTAAAATCAAAACATTTTAAAAGGAATGTATTTTGAATGCCAAATGCATGATGACCTATTATTTTTAAGTTGTATAGATACAATGATTTGGTGTGCTAATTGTTTTAAATTTCCCGCTAAAGAAATCTAGCCTTAAAAGCAGTACATTCTGAGGCAAAAGGAAATGTCGCGGGAACTCACTTTCCCAGTAATTTACTTTTCAAATGTCTCCACATGAAAAACAGATAACCCTAATAATGATTTTTACTTTGGTTTAAAGTGTTATCTGATATCTGTTCCTTGTCAGTTTGAATAAAAGGGATAATTTCTGCAAACGTTTACCAGCTGTCAACTAATACATTAGCAGAACTAAAATATGCTGGTTACGTATCGCTAAGAGCTACACATTTTAAAAAAAACGAGCACCAGATGTTTCGAGCTCACATAAATGATTTTGGATAGATTCTCAATTTGCTTTATAAAACCTAGTAAACTTGAAATTATGCACTTATTTGGTTTGTTAAAGCCTTTAATGTGTATCCTTCCAAGCTAATTAAAGTATTACTTACAGTAATTGCAGCTGGGATTAACTGTGCCTTTGATTTTGCCCTTTTTATCAATCCTCAGATAAAATTGTGTTCGACAGAAAAGTTTCCTTATTCTCACATCTCCACCTTCCATATAGTCGTAACTTCTCGTGTGCCGCTCAGGACTGGTGGAACAGTTCACACTTGCAGCTAGTTGGTCTGGAGTCATGTCATTGCAAGCGATAGACGCATTCCCTGCTAGAAGGATACAATGAAAGTATAGTCTGTACAACAAAGTTGGCAGGATCCATGTCTGCATCCATTTGCGCATTATAGTGCACTGCTCTGGGTTCTCATGAACGACATACTGCAATTTAAATTACGAATCAGATGAATGCTGCTAGTTTGGGGTCTCAGCTTCTGCCTGGACTCCGTGACCTTGGATCTCTTTTATTTGTGGCACTAGCAGTTTAGAATGTGTGTAAGCTTTCCTGAGAAAGTTTATGGTGCTGAGCCAGGGTTTCTTCAGAGAAGTGATGCACTGTCAATTTCCACTATAAACAATTCAGGTTGCAGTACTCTTGAATGTCTTGATCTTCTTTGCTATTAGTATTTTCCTTTTGTACAGAGAGCTTTGACGATAATAAAGCTGCAAGCAGAAGTATCACTTAACTTTAACAAGCCATTACAGTCAGCTGTTACAAATAAATTACAACCATAGCAACAAGCTTGGAGGTGTATACCAATTTTTTTTTAAAAGTTCTAGTTAGTTGCCAGTTCCTACTTAAAAATATGTAAAGCCAAAAAGTAGAATAGGTATCTTGTTTTCAAAATGTTGCTGTTTGCTATAATGTTAGTCTTTTACCTGCATAATTTAAAAAGTGTGATGTCTGTAGCATAGAATGTGTTCTACATTACTATTCCACTGCTGCTTTAACTGCTCCGCTAAACCCTGTTACTTAATCAATTCCCCAAGCTTCTGTACACTTGTCATCTTGTATGCATTCATTCAAAAGTAATCACGACATAGTTCATGTGGTAAACCAAATGCTTTCCATGGAACTTCCCATGTTTCCTACACATAATTCTTGTTTCACTGTCTAGACCGGCTGGAAGCATTCACAACTACCTCAATGTCAACTACACATGTTTAATCTAAGCCAGTTTAATTCAAAAAATTCTTATGGCAAAATAGGTTTGTAGAAATAAATATAATAATAGATGATTTGTGATTAAAACTTACTTTTGTTTATGTTGAAGACAAACTGTGCACAGAAAAAAATCCATTGTTTTCTCCCCTCACATCATCAGCTTGTGTGTCATTGTGGACTATATCCCAGTCCAGGAAGATTCCAGCAGAATCATAATTGTTTCCATAAATCAAGTGTTAACACGAGAGGGATTTTCTGGGCATCATGAGCCTGTTGTTGTGCAGTTCTGTTCGATAAATGCCTTTCCCTGACCTCACTTGGAAGTAATTAGATCTTAGCCAGTCAGCTGTCAGTTGGCTACACGAACAAAGAAAAAATGAGGTTCCCTTTGTCAGATGTCCACATGGTCATCAGAGGGAGCTATGAACTCGGAGAGGGCTTTCTTATTTCCACACGATGTCACAATTCTTTATTCTCTGCTCAGTAATTCCAATCTGCTGCAATCGTGGGAGAAAAAATATGCTCTGTTTCTCTAGATATATTTCCATCTGGGGGGGGGAGAAAACACAATACAAGGATGAATCAACATAAAAACACACATTTTCCTTCATACTCATTGTGCTTTTAGGAACTTTGTATCAACCACAAAAGATAATTGGGTGCCTTGTTACAATGTGTTGAAAAGCGTAAAATTTAACCTGTGCTAAAACAATAGAAAATCTTTTATAATTGGTCTATTATTGATTGCCTTGATACAATAACTTTAAAATATTTTGCTCTGTCAAGTAAAATAGCAGCTAAGGAGAGTATACCATCTAGCTGTTCTTTCTAATCAGAACACTGAATGCTTCATGCAATGCCTATTGGCATATTTCCTTCTGGGGGTTTCTAATACTTAGTAGATGCACTGTCGGGGGAAAAAGATTTTCTTTCTTCATGTTCTAACCTTTTTGAAGGTGCACAGTTATTATAACCTTGGATTTATCTTGCATATTGGTTCACTCTTCAATTGGAGAGTGAACCAATAATCTTAAATTTAAATTATAAGCCTCTACAATAAGTTATGGCAGTGGTTTTATGAATAAATGTTATTGCCATAAATGAGTTACGTGCTTTCATACTAAGGAAGAATGCCTGGAATTATTCATTGAATGAAAATTTTTATGGATATATGGTTCCAGGTAGGATCAAAAATATCTGTAAATTAATTGAAAACCATGGTAAATTATTACTTATACAGAATAATACTTAAGGAATATGTATATAATTAGCAACCAATGTTACAGAATGGCATCTTCCCTCATCCCTTGCACATTTAATCCAATTAGTACAATGTTTTAAAAAAGGCTGATTTATTTTATCTCCAAGAAAACAGATTGCTGAGCTATAAAAGAAAAGCTGATGATAAAAGTATCTGTTTTATATAGCTGTAAAAGAAGTTTCCAACAGAGCAGCATATGTTTTTATCTCCATTATATTTCATCACTTGACACATGCAAAACTTTCCTATTGTAAATTTATTTTCCTATCCATCCCACTGTGGAAGAGCTATGAGTTAAGAGACTGACATACACCAGTCCAGAAATATTTCTAGAGCTACCATCATGAACCACTTGAAGGTAGTACTGAGCAATGTGCTAAGTGACCACATTCTGACACATTTTTTCTCTCCTTTCAGATTTGGTCTCCTTTTCTCTGGATAACCCAGCCCAGTACATTTGTCTTCTGGACTCTGTGTTTAATTTCTAAAATATCACTTGCCTCTATTTCTTTAGACAGCTTCATAAGAAGAGGATTAAGTTGATGAACAATTAGCAGTCTGCAATATTACCTTATTGTGACAGAACTTTGGATCGCCAAAGCCCCTCAAAACTTTGTAAATACCCTTTAACCTACTTGCTTGTGGTTATCATACAAGTAGTCAAGTAATGATAATTGGCTAACAGTTTGTGACTCGAGCAATAACTCCAGCCATGACAGATGTTCACACTTGGCTGTCAGTGGGTGAATTTTGGAATTCCTTCACTTATCAGCTAGACCAAAGACTGAAGAGTGCATGAGTGTCTCACATTGGATGAGGAAAATAACTTGCACATTTAAAACAATCACATGTTATGATCTTAAATATTTTTCCGTAGAAGTTTGAAAGACACAGACTGAAATGTTATTTAGTTTATGACTATGAGAGATTGGGTGAGATCAGAATTAGATATGAGATGAAATGAAGATTTAGAAGGCATGATGCATGAAGTGTTATAAATATGGGAGGCATGCTGCAATTGCAAAACTACGTGAGAAAGTGATGTTGCTCCTGGGATGATGGGATGGTCCTTTGGGGAATGTGGGTCTATATTTTCTGGAGTTTTATAGGAATGACACATTATCTAATTGAAACGTTTCAAGATTCCTTGGAATCCTCTAAAGTGGATGCTATGAGGAAGCTTCCTCTTTTGGAGGAGTCTACAGTGAGGGGGTGTAGTCGAAGGATAAGGAATCAGGAGAATGAAGAGAATTTTCTTCTGAGGGTTAAGAACATTTAGAATTATCTACCCCATCACGACAGCAATTGCTGACTCATTAAACATATTAATCTTCTGGATTATAAGGGAATTTGGGGATTAGGCAGAAAATTAGAGTTGAGGTCATCGGTCAAATCGATTATGATCCTCCTTAGATATGTGAGTGATGCCAAAGATCTGTTTTTTAAAAAAAAATTACTTTTAATGTCTTTGTTCAAGAAAAAAATGATAAACCCAGCAACTCTATGCCAATAAAGTAACCTTAGCTGTGGGAAATGCAATTGAACTGTCTAACAAGGACAAATTCAATGGTCACTTGCACAAGTATGGCCTAATAAAGGAAAGTCAACATTGATTTATTAAAGACAAATCATGGTTAATTAACTAGATTGATTTTTTGATAAGGTCATTGGGAAGGTTAATGAAATGCAACATAATAAGGTTATAAACAAAACTGAATCTAAAGGAATATAAGTGGTAATATGGATGAGACAGGATATGCAATGGCTTATGACAGGAATGGAGAGTAGTAGTGAAGAATTGTTTATTAGATTGAAGGCATGTGCAATCTTCTGTTCCCTGGGGTTCAATGCTAGGAACACTGTTGATTTAAAAAAAAATTACCTATCTGATCTTACATGTGCAGATCTCAATTTTAAAATGTGCAGATGGCACAGAACTTGGAACAGTGAGGAGGTTAGTGATAGACTACAAAAGGTGAATAGTCACAGTATTTTTCCCCAGGGTAGGGGAGCCTGAAAAAGAGGGCATAGGTTTAAGATGTGAGGGGAAAGACTTAAAGGGAACCTGAGGGGCAACTTTTCCACACAGAGGGTGGTGGGTATATGGAATGAGTGGAAGTGGTAGAGGCGAGTACAGTTAGAACAATGAAAAGACATTTAAACAGTTACATGGATAGGGCATGTTTAGAGGGATATGAGCCAAATGCAGGCAAATTGGACAGGTTCAGCTAGGCAACTTGGCCAGCACAGACGAGTTGGGCCGAAGGGACTGTTTCCGTGCTGTATAGGTCTATGACTGCGTGAAAAGAACAAAGACAGGCCAAAGTAATCGACAGATAAATGCAGATGAAATTTAATGTAGTAATGCACAAAGTGAGCTAATAAAGCAGGTATGTGCAAATCTTTGAATATAGCAGAAAGCTTTTGAAAACAGTTAAAGTAATGCATGGTATACAGGACTTTACTAGTAGAGGCAAGTGCATAAAAGCAAGGAAATTGTGTTGAACCTTTAAAACACAGGTCCAGCTGTAGTTGGAGCATTGTATCCAATTCTGGGCATTGCAAATCAGACAGAATGTGACGTACTTAGAGTCCAAATTTACTAGAGTGGTTCCAGGAACATAGGACATGAGTTATGATGATTGACTGGACAAGCTGAGATTTTTAACTCCAGAAGAGAGAAGATTAAAATTTCATTTCATTGTTCAAAATCAAGAAAGGTTTGGATGAAAGTAGAGGGAACCCAATCCAATTCCTTAAAAGGTTCAAGGACCATAGATTTAAGTTGAATGGCAAAAGAACAAAGGGCAATATGAGGACTTTTTTAAAAAAACAATATGGAATTATTTGCCCAAAAGATTTGTGGAAGCAGTCTAAATTATGGATTTCAAAAGGGATTTTTCTTTTAAATTCATTTTTCAGGATGTGGCCATTGTTGGCAAGGCCAGCATTCATTGGCAATCACTAATTTCCCTTGAGAAGTGGGTGATAAGACACTTTCTTGAACTGCTACAGTCTTCCTGGTATGACTATTCCCACATTGCCATTGGATAGGGAGTTCCAGGGACAACGAAGGACTGACAATATATTTCCCAGTGAGGATGGTATGTGGCTCGTAGGGGACACTGCAAGTGTCGGTATTCCCGTGTGCTTGCTGTCCATTTTGGTGGTGGAGATTGTGGCATTGAGAGGCGGTAATCTCTACAAGTAATTACAATGAATTTTACAAATGTCACACACTGTAGCCATAGTTTGGTGCTAGACAGAATAAATGTTTAGAATTGTAGATGGAATACCAGTCAAGTGGGCTACTTTATCCTAGATGGTATAGAGGTTCTTAAGTGTGGTTAAATCAGTCAAGCAAATGAAAGCTATTTGATCATGTTCTTGATAAATGCTGGAAAGGTGCTGGATGTCAGGAGGTTACTTGCCTTCCAAATCAAAACCACATTTTGCCGGAAGTACTAAGTGCTTGGTCCTTTTTGGCTTCCTCCAGAAATCCCCTATCACAGAAGCCATTCTTCAGCCAGTTTGTTTGCCCTGGTAAACTGAATTCAAGGGCAAGCCATTGCATTGGTTGCACAAAGGAAAATGGTTGTCTTTGTGGAGGTCAATTACCCCGGCCTCAGAAAATTGCTGAAGGACACTGAGGGCAGTATCCCAAGTCAAATCATCTTCACCTGCTTCATCAGTGAACTTCCTTCCATCAGAAGTTCAGTAGTCATCGATGATTGCACTAATGCTCAATTCCATTTGCAACACCTTAGCAAAATACAGTCCATGCAAGACTTAGAAAGTATTCAGACATGGGCAGATGAGTGGCAAATAACATTCACACCAATGACTACCTCCAAAAACAGAGAATCTAATCAGGTACCCTTGATGTTTAATGACATTACCATCAGCAGACCTTCCAGTGCCCTAATATCAATATCTTATGAGTCATCATTGACTCAAATAAACACTGCAACTCCCACACAAGGTCAGAGGCTGGGTATTCAGCAGGGAGTGACTTATCTCCCAGCACCCAAAGACCTTTCACCATGTAATGTCATGAAACAGGAGTGTGATGGAATATTCTCCACCTGTCTGGATGAGTATAGCTCCAGCAACACCAGTGAACTTCAGCACCATTCAAGACAACACAGCCTGCTTGATTGCTACCCCATCCACATGCATTCCCTTCACCACTGGCACATAATGGTTGCAGTGTGTATGGTTCATTAAAAACATTGCAGTTATTTGACTAGGTTATTTCAATAGCACCTTCTAAGCCCTCTACCATCAAGAAGAACAAGGACTTCAGAGACATGGGAATACCACCACCTGCATATTCTCCAACAAGTTGCTTCCCATTCTGATTTGGAAATATATTGCCATTCCTTCATTGTCACTCCTTCTCCAATAACACACACCCCAGAGGCATGGCAATAGTTCAAGATGGCTACCATCTTCTAAAGGACAATTAGGGATGGGCAATACAGCTGGCCTTGCCAGTGATGCCCAGATCTCAAAAAATGAAATTGTTCAAAGCTGGGATACTCGGTGTCTGACCACTTTGTTTATGTGTTTGATTCTAATGAATTTCTGTTCAGTGGTGACCCCCAAGATGATGATGGTGGACTCAACAATGATAATGTCATTGGATATCAAAGATAGATGATCAGATTCTTTCTTGTTGGAAGCATCAATATTATATGCTATTTCTCAGTTTATGGCTGGATATTGCACCATTGTCTGCAACTTGAGCAGCACAAATATGCCATTTATCAGCCTATGCCTGAGTGTTGTCTAGGCCTGCAAGCCTGGGCTGCATCATTTTCTGAGGAGCTGTAAAATAGGATTGAAGTTATGTAACCATTGGTGAATATCTCAACTTCTGATTTTATGATGGAAGGAAGGTCATTGATGAAGCAGCTGCAGCTGGTTGTGCCTAGGACACTGCCTTGGAGAACACCTACAGAGATGACCTGGGATGATTGACCTGCAATGTAGCTTTTGGGCTGTTCTCCCCTTGATGCCCATTGCTTTTAATTTTACCAGGGCCCCATGTTGCCATATTCTGATAAATAATGCTATGTTGTCAAGGGGCATTAATCTCACTACTAGAATTTATCTCTTGCGTCTAAGGCTGTGCTAAGCTCTGGAGCCAAGTGGTCCTGGAGAAACCCATATTGGATACCCAAATGGATTAGATGCTCCCCAGCTCCAGAATAGAAAACTGACTGAAAGAAATACAGGCACTGCTTCTTTTGATTACATCATCCTTTGTACATAATACAATGGAATTCTCAATCCAAACTTGACATATAGAATTTGTTTGTCTTTCTGTGTCAAGCTTGCATTGAAAATCATCATGAAATATGGAAATGATTTTCCTGTTACTGTTACTGACAAATTAGAGTCAAAATCGTCCCATTGAATATAATACTATCCAAAGTGTGCATGAACTTTAGAGAAATTGAGATTTTTGGTGGATTAAATCAATGAAAAAGCTCAATGAGTGAAGGAGCTACCTACATTGCCACTATCTTAGATCCACATTAAACCATGTACTAGTATAGTCCAAATCATCATAAAGGAACATTAAAAATTTTACACTTCAGCTTAAATTCTTGTTCTTTGGGTTTTAACTCAACCCTTGACTAATATTATATTCTGCATCAAAATAGAATTGGGAATATATGTATTGTCCTAACCTGAAATTGGAAGTTTTGCACCAATAATAGATTGAGCCATCCAGGCGGTTTTCCCAGCGACCATTAACTCAATAGGATTAAAGCAGTATGATAGTGTCAGAACACTTGGACTTCTAATTAAAAAATAAAGTCAATTTGCTTTCTGCCATTCTGGACAATGTTTGATATAATAATAATGCAGTTATGGATTAATCATAACAAACAATCAACCTCTAGCCATTGGTCTGTAAGATATAGGCAGGAGGAAGTCCTATTTTTTTTGACAGCTTTGGAGAACCACTGGTCTAAAGTTATTATTTTTTTCTCAATAGTGCTGCACTATGACATACAATAATCCCAAACTACTCGGGTACCGATTCCGAAATTTTACTTCCTAAAATGCATCGTTTTAATTTTGTTTGAATGAGTGGTCAGAGTATTAAAACAGGTTTGTGCCTTTACTGCCTTTTGATGCCAACTGGAACTGCAAGAAAGAACTGGCACAAAAATTGCACTGTAGATAAAATACATTTTTCTTTGGAAAACTTTTAGAACATTTCACTACCTGCTATATCAAAGTTTGAAAATTTATTGTTCCCTTTCTGCACCACTTAACCAGAATGTCATGCCAGGATCCTTAATGACATAATTACCACTGCAATGGAAATCTGTCACAACAATATCATAAATTTGTGTGATTTTTGCTTGGGAGATTCATGACCTATTGTGGCCTGTTACTTTCCCATCAGTCTAAAGCTTATACCAAATGTAGGTCAACAAACATGTACCTATTAGTCAAATTCCTGTCTGATTTCATATTGCACTTAAACTAGAACTACATCAGAATATTTTCTCAAGCATGTGGAGGAGTGTGCCTCTTGCCCCTGGTTACAGTGTCTGTTATCAGTGTATGCCAACATTATTTGGCTGTTATTTTTTTCATTAAAAAACAAGAAAAATTAAACAACTTGGTTAAGTGGTAAATAAGACCTTTCCTGAAGAAAACAATGATAGTTTTCTAATTCAACAGGAATTCCAACTTGCCTAAAACTGACCTATTAGACGAGTTAGACGTTTTGGGAGTGTCATAGAAGTGAAAGTGAGAAACTTTACTCCTAAAAGGAACTGATTAAATGTTAAGTTCATCCAGTAACTTGTATGATATGAAGAATATCTGGGGCTAGAAATGCAATTGTGGGATTCAGCCTGTATGCTCAGCTCAAGCTCAGTCCAGGGAATATGGGTAAGTATCTTGTATTTCATGTTTCTGTGTGATATAGAAGGAGGCCATTTGACCTATTGATTCTATGCTGACTCTTGGAGCATTCTCAGTAGGCCCAATGCCACACTTTATTTCCCTGCAACCCATTCACACATAGGCACTTGAACTTCCTCTGGTTCTTGCCTCCTGCTAAACCCTTGGTAACTTATAGCAGTCATTTAACCTACAAACCAGCACATCTTTGGGAGGTAACAGGAAACTAGAGCACCCCACAATCACAGGAGTTATGTGCAAATGTCACAAACAATACCCAGGGTCAGGATTGAACCTGGGTACCTTGATCTGTGTAACAGCAGTACTAACTGCTGTACCACTATGCTGTCCTGTTGCTATTCTGCAGCTCCCTACTTTTTTGGCAATACATACCAATGAAATCTAAATTAGTTTCGAGCTTGAGGATGGTAAGAATGAATGATTTGGTTGATAATTTGCAGTTGTTTCCTCGCATCTACAGTCCTTTTCAGTGATAGAGAATGTGTACTTGGGAAATGCTGCTGGAGAGACATGGGTGAGTGACTGCAATGCATTTAATCCTTGATACACACTGCAGCCACAGTACACCAATGATGGAAGTGGTGGATGGGGTACCAATCAAGTATGTTGCTTTAAGCAGCGACATAGATTATTCCACTAACAGGCCTTGCAGATGATGAAAAGGCTTTAGGGAGTTGGGAACTGAATTTTCCACTTCAACTTAAGGCCTGTTCTTTTAAACATAGTATTCATTTGGCTGGTCCAATTAATGTTTCTGGTATAAAGTGAATCTTAGGACGTTGATGGTTGGTAGTTCCATTAGAATGTTTCTTGCTGGCAGTGATCATTGCCCAGCACTTTTGTGGCATCGATATTACTTATCAATCATCGGCCATTTATTTATTTTTGTAATATATAGCAATTTTATGTCTTTAAACTGTATTGCTGCTGCAAAACAAAATTAAGTCAGCGATGATAATTCTGTCTGAATGTTGCTTGCATCTTGTTGCAATCTTCATTTTCTGAGGAGTTAAAACTTGAAAAGATCAATGTGGTCACCAGCAAACATTCCCACTTCTGACCAAATAATGCAAAATCTATGCCAATAGTGCTGACTTAGTTTTAATTATCTGTATTTTTTAAATTTCCTTTTTCTTGCATTTTGATATGTTAGCCAATCCTCTTTTACCTTAAATGTTTATTAGTTTTTAAATATGCCAAGTGTTGGCACATCAAAGACCTTAAGAAGAAAACACTAAATAATAAATGATTAAAGTTTGCAGTAGCAGAGGAATTTTGGAGCCTAAAGGCATAATGGCCCCCTTGTGTGAGTAAACCTCATTAATTTCTCCTTTTTGTATGGTAAATTTAGTTATTGACAAAAACATAAGAATTGCACATTAGAAAATGGTTCACTCAATAAAAATTACTATACCTGACAATCAGCTGCTGTTGCAATTGCTCTAAAATTTCCTAAACTCCTGAATAAATCTTTTTAGCCTATTGTAAAGTTGCATGCCAGGGAAGCAGCTATAAAAGCATGTCTCTTGTGATGGAATTAAAACTCTTAATGTGATAATTTCAACATAGGATTCCAATGTGGCATCATGGACACACAGCATGAATTTTCTTGTTTGAAGTAATTTTGCATTTATAATTCGGTACTATTCTATATTTTAAGTCATTAGAAGTGTAAAATTATGCCTACCTTTAAAAGTAGCAAAGTGTTTTAACGTAGACTAGATCTGCAGCTTGAACACTAAAGACACACTTAGGCCAAAAATATGGAAGCTACATTTTTAAATAGAATAAGAGAAGTTTAAGGACACAGAAGAGGGCCACTCAGCCGTCATCAACATCTGTGCTGGTCAGAAAAGAGTTACAGAGTAATCCTACCTTCCAGCAATAGTCTATAGCCCTGCAGGTCACAGCTTTTCATGTATACATCCAAGTACTCTTTAAATCTGTTGACGGTTTCTGTCTCTACCACCCTCTAGATGAAAATATTTTTCCTTGTCTTGCTTTTAATCCTTCTATCAATTATTTAAGACAATACCCCTTGGGTTTTGACCCTTTTGCTGAGGGAAGTAGGTCTGCCCTATGTCTAGCCTCCTCATAAATTCATATCACCACAATTTAGATTTGCCTCAAGCTCCTCTGTTGCAACCTTTCCATTCTTTTCCTCGAATATAGTGACAAGAACGATAAACTGTATTCAGGCTGTGGTCTAACTAGTATTGTACCCAGTTCTAGCATAATCTCCTTGGTCTTCTTTTCTTAGCTTCTTACATCTCCCACCCACCTCCCTCACCCTCCTACCTTCCCCCTCTCACCTGGACTCACCTATCACCTGTCTACATGTACTCCTCCCCCAACCTTCTGGCTTCTGCCCTCTTCCTTTCCAGTCCTGATGAAGGGTTTGGACCCAAAGCATTGACTGTTTTTAATCATCAGCTACCCTTAAGGCATGTGCTCCAATGTCCCTCTGTTCTTCCACACCTCTGAGTGTTCTCCCATTTACTGTGCATTCCCTCTGTCCTATTGAACCTCCCCAAATGCCCTACCTCAACTTAGAACATAAAACAGTAGAGCACAGGAACATGCCTTTTGGCCTACAATGTTGTGCCAAAATAATTAAACTAGTAGTCTAGACTAAAGAAGTCTAAATTAACCTTCTCCAAATTGCATTCCATTTACCACTTTTCTGCCAATTTGACTTCCCTGTCAAAACTACTGACAAATTTTGTATCACCTGCGAACTTAAATCTAAATCACATCATATTACAAAAAGCAAGATTTGAGTACTGAGTTGTATGGAAACTTATTGACACTGAAGAGCTTTTTAAAATATGATCTGGGTTTTTTTTTGATCAATATGTGCAATGTTCATTCATCAGCTTTGGTCCAGCAACCTTCTCATCTGGACTCAAACACGGAGTCCAGATGAAGGGTCTCGACCTGAAATGGCGACTGTCCGTTTCCCTCCATGGGTGCTGCCTGACCCTCTGAGTTCCTCCAGTGCTTTGTGTGTTGCTCCGGATTCCAGCAACTGCAGTTTCTTGTGTTTCTGGGGTGCTCTGTTCTTATGGCAACATAACGTAATATTCTTCACCCATCTCTTGACTCGAATTACACATTAGATCTTCAGTCATTTTTGTTTTGCAAAGTACTTCCTAGACTAACATAACCACAAGACAACTGGATAAGGTAATTGGTTAATAGATTTGAATCTTTCAAGAATGAACAGGGCTGTGTTCTATATGTTATTGCTATTATTTTGTCCATTCTTGAATGCACTTTTTGTTTTTGCTATTGCCGGAAATTCACTGTCACATTTACTCTTCTATCTCCTTCAAGCTGTTTAGAGATCTAAATGCATTTCCAGAAATGTGAACAGCCCTTTGTTGTTCTAAGTTTAACACATGTAAGTTTATTTGATAACCCTTGTAATCCTGCAATCCTTCTCACCGATGTAACTGTCTTGTTGGCCATTTAATACCAACGCACCTGTTGCCCTTCCACCTTTGTTAGATCCCTGTTTCTATCTCAAATGAGAAACCTGTAACCAGGAACATTAAACCGACACTCCTCCCCCTCTTTTAGCCATGTTTCAGTATTAGCTAAAATATCATATTTCCATCTGTGCCTTTGGCTTACCTGCCTTATTCAACATTTTATGTATATACAATTAAATAAAGCCAGATCTTTCGATTATCTATTTTTCAACCTTTGCCTTCCAAACTTTCATATGACTGAATTTAACTGAAATGTTTAAAAACTCCTTGATATAATAAATAGCTCATCCACAGGTGAATTAGAATTTAAAGATTTGCTTTTTACATGGATTATGTTAGGGTTATGTTAACCCTAGATAGTGTGCTTGATTTCTTAAAAAATGTTATTTCGTGTAATTATTTTTCTTAGCTTCCTGGAGTACTATGAAAAATCACCTGTTCACTATTCATACTATTTACTTATCAAAAATGAAGTCAAGCATGACATCTGTGGGAGGCTCTTTGTTAGCTGAAAAAAATCTCTCTGTAAGAGCACTATAACATTTTGGGTAAGAATAAAGCCTTGTGTCTAGGCAGCTAAAATGCCTGTCATTAGCTTGTCTATTTGCTAGGCTTTTCATCTAAGTAAACTATTTAGATCCTTCTAATGGTAACCTGTCTAAACTCACCAGGGAGATAGATATTTGTGTGACTATTTTGGCACAGAACTTAAGACTGTTGCTTTGATGATATATTTCAATGATGAACTGAGTCCTTTAACTTCAAATAACTGAACAAAGGTTGATTCAAACAGGAATATTATATAATGTTCTTAAATTATCAATATCTCTTTATATTCCTAATTAAAAACTAAGCCAAGTGTAGAATCTGACATTTAATAATGTATTCTTACCAATGTAAATGGTTAGTATAGCCCTTTGATTTAAAACTGGATGCATTCCAAGGTCAGGTATCAGGCTTGCTTTAAAGAAGATTACACTTATTGGTATTCAGAGACCTAGGCTACATGACTTGATACATAGTGGAAAAGGATTAAGACATAAACATGAAGAATATTCAATTTTAATTAGATTTCATGAATATTATATAATATCCTTAAATTATCAATATCTCCTACAGCTACCTCAACTACTCACTCACCAGCCTCCTGCTCCAAGCATATCATCCTTCTCTATCTCCGCCAGCTCCAATGTCATCCTTCCACCAGTCACATCCTCCCCCTCCCATCCTTTCTGCTTTCTGCAGGGGACCACTCTTTGCGTGACTCCCTGGTCCATTCATTCTTTCCCATCCATCCCGACCGCTTGTCCTTTCGCCTCCTCCCTCACAGTCATCCAGGGACCTGAACAGTCCTTCCAAGTGAGGCAGAGATTCACTGGTGCCTCTTCCAACCTGGTCTGCTGCATTCGGTGCTCACAATGTGGCATCCTCTACACTGGAGGAACTAAGTGTGGCCTAACTGACCATTTGGTGGAACACCTTCACTGTGTCGGCCACGGCCATCTCAAGCTTGGATTACAACCCAATGGCATGAACATTGAATTTTCCATTTTCAAGTAACCCACATCCCCCCCCCCCCCCACACTCACCTTGTCCACCTTAGTTTCTTCTCCCTTTGTCCACCTTTACCATCTCCTCTCTTTCCCCACCTGGTTCCCTCTGCCAATTATCACCACCACCCACACATTCCCCCCCCTCCCCAACCACCTTTCACCTATCAGCCTCAGTCCCACGCCTCCCTCATACTGCTGTATACTGGTAATCTTTCTTCTTCCCTCTCAGTCCTGCTGCAGGGTCTTGACTCGTAATGTTGACTTCCACCTTTTGCCTCCACAGAAGCTGCTTGACCCGCTGAGTTCTTCCCGTGTTCTGTTTTTTGTTGTAAAAAATAAAGTAGCTGCCTAGAAATTGGATCATATGAATTATAGTGCTCTGCAATTGAATTATGATATTTGTGGGAGTAAATATTGAAAAAATGGTCATTCTCCAAGAAATGCACTGTTTGGAAAAATGAACTTAGCATTTCTTGTCACAGTCTCCACGAGTGCATGGAGTGACATCATCTGTTGTACAGTATTTGGAGTGTTAGCTAGGTCATATTCTTCTGCTTTGCTGGCCATTGCAGTGACTCACAGATGTCTTTCTTTTATGGTGCTCCATTCACCGTTGTTGTTTCATTTAAAGGGTTTCTCAGCCATTTGCTACTTCTGCAGTCTGGTGGCTGGTTGAACATTAAAGTGACTTTACCCTGTTAATTCTCTACTTATTACACCTTCGTGAAGGTGTGTCCTGTGGTGCTTGCACAGGCCTTGCTGCGTGAGCTGGAGCTACAGGACAGACATTGCAGGACATTTAACAGCAAGATACGCAGAATTAATCTTCCTTACTTGGTTAGTATTCAGGCATTTGTGTGGATTGTAGTCCGTTTCTTGCAATTTTCAGTAAGAGCATTTCTCTGTCAGGATCTTAATTAAATAACTTGAATGAACTGCTGAGAAATTCTCATGCATGTAGCTAATGAAGAAGCTATCTCCGTGGTGCCTTAATTAACTTGGTACCATCAGTACTGAGTTGCTGTTTAAGACACAGAATCCTTTTCCAGTTGAGGCAATGACTGATGGGTCATGTTGTACAGGTGCAGATGAATGCTCTCTCCTTTGGTGGCAGCCGTTAGCCGCAATGACAGGCTCTGTGCAACCTGCTGCAGCTCTGGCTATAGGAAATGGATTGATTGTAGTTGAGGCCTATTAGAAACAGACATGTAATTATTTAAGTTTTGTGGTTTACTAACTAATATGTATAACACCAACATGTTACCCAGCTGGGGAGATTGGCCTACCCTTTTGAGTTTCAGGATTCACTGAGTACTGGGCATAATTTAGACATACATGGTGCACTCAGGCAATATTGTCATGTCACTTCATTTAGTCATTCACAGGATACGAGTTTCATAGCAGAAGCATCTTTTATTGCCCGTCATTAATTGTGCTTTGTGGTGGACAATGAATGCTTCAGACTGCATGGTGAGGTTACTCTACACCGATGTTAGCAAGGGAATTCCAGGATTTTGACTCAAAAATGGTGGAAAAAATGGCTGTATTTTCCCCAAGTCAGGATGGTGGAGGAGAGAAACTTAAAGGTGATGGCATTCTCGTGTACCTACTGCTCTTATCCTTCTGGAGGTTATGAGTTTGGGAGATGTTGTTGAAGAAGTTATGGTGAGTTGTTATTACTAGCTGTAACTTTCTTGCACTGGTAATAAAGGGAGTAAATCTTTAAGGTGTAGTTAGGATGCCAATAAAGTGAGCTGCTTTGACTTGGAAAGCATTGATCTTTGAAGCTACACTTCCAGCCAAGCGTCTTATCCTGACTTGTGCTTTGTGGATGGTGAAAAGACTTGAGGAGCCACATGGTGAGTCATTAGTTGCAGAACACCCAGCCTCTAGTTTTCTCTTGTAGGCACAATATTCATGTGGCTCAGTTAAGTTTTTGGTCAATGATGACACCAAGATGTCGATAGTGACTGATTTAACACTCCCTCCCCACGATGTTAAGTGGGTAGATGGTGATTTCTAAACATCCAAGCTACCAGCTTGAAATAGTTGAAAAGCACCTTGACTATGCTGACCATGGTCCTAACACCCAAATTCTTTCCCAAACAATGTTTTTCTTAAAATGCATATAAACGGGAAACACTGGCACAGCAGGAAGTACTGCTGCTCACAGCTCCAGTGACCATGCTCAAGACTGACGTCTGGTGCTGTCTGGAGTTTGCATGTTCTTCTTCTGACTGTGTAGGTTTCCTCTGAGTACTCTGGTTTCCTCCTGCATCCCAAAGATCTACTGTTTGGTAAGTTAGTTGGTTACTTTAAATTACTTCTAGTGTAGTTGCATAGCGGAAGAATCGGGGTAGAGTTGATGGGCACGGGAGAGGAGATGGGATTGATTTCATGTCATCACTTTAAACACCAAGAAATAATACTATTAAAAGAAAACTGCATCTGGAGAAGAATTGCCAAATACTTAAATCTTTTAATGAAAATAGTTGTGTTAGATCATGTTTTTGTTTTAAATTCAGTGAGTGTAAGAGAAATAAATGAGTGATATTAAAACTTCACTGTGGATATACAGTGGACATTAAAGAAGTATAAGTTAACTTCGAGAACAACTGAATTTTTAATCCTCTGCTCTGTAGAGACTACAAATGCAGGCATAAAAATATATTGTGTCAAAATAAATATATAATTTACATTTTGCACTATTTATTTTTATGTCTTCTGCTGCAAAACAATAAATTTCAGGACATATACAGTAAATCAATGACAATAAACCTGATTCTGTGTCTGACTCCTTTCTTCCCTTTCTATTTGTAGAGGTGGATAAGATTCTACATTTTGTTAGTCCTGAAAGAGCAGAATGATTTTTCCTTTTAAATTTTGTGAAATATTACCCAAGTGATCTTAGGAATATAAATATGCATCTCCCTGTCATTACCAAATATTGTCCACAATGACCTTTCTCATTTTAAAGTTAGCACTGCTGTCAATTGTGGTTTTGTGGTTATTCTACTATTAATTATGGCAGCTGAAGTAAATTATTGTTGCACATAGGCAGCATAATAAATTACCAACTTAGAGGTCCTTTAAAGTTGTATATCAAACAAAGTCCCTCTATCAAAATAATTCCCCACTGAGCAGTAAAGCATAGCTTTCTGATGATCAATTCTTAATTTCATCCAACTCAACTAGTACAGCTGATAAGTGCCACTTTTACAGAAGGGATATGGGTTTAAAAAAAGATTGCATTTATATAGAACCTTTCACAAAGCACATTGTAGCCTCTGAAGTACTCTAAAGTATAATCACTGTTGTGATGCATGAAATGCAGCTGTCTGCCAGACACATCTATGTGGTAATCAATGATGTTGGACGGGAGGCAAAAAGTATGAAGGACAAACTCTTTGAAATGGTGCTATGGGGTCTTTGATATCTCTCCAATGTGGAGCTTCAGTTTCACAGCTCATGCAAAAGGCATCTAGTGTATGTTACGGACTCAGTGAAAGTCCCTTTAAGATAGAGAGTGTGTGTGTGTATGTGTGTGTGGGGCGTGCTTACGTCAATAGAAGATAAAGGACGTAATGACGTGGAAGAAGAGAGAGAGAAGGGAGAGAGACACCAGCCTGCTAGTGTTCTCTATCGATGGATGAGAAACAATAACTGTGTCTGCCACTGAAATCCATGTATGGAAGTTGGAAGTAATCCGGTGGAGTTCACTTTGTTGCTGACCTGTAGAAGGAAACAGGTATTTGTGTGTGGACGACCACGATTCGGATGCTTTTCAGGGTGAGGAAGTCACTACCGAGTAAACACTGGAGTGTCGTTTGGGTTCCATCGTGGAACATTTGGATTTCGTATGTACTCTCTCTCTGTTTTTCTACGTCTACGTCTTATCTTCAGACAACGGTGGTTGTTGAAGAAGCCCTTGCTCATGTTTCACCTTATGACTTGCGGAACTGAACTTTAAGAACCATTCCGGAACTTGGAGTTTGGGACTTTGTCACACACACACACGAAGAGTTTAGTTTTGGGGTTAACGTTCAAGGTTTAACATTTTTGAATTCTAACATACTAACATTTTTACTTTTATTTTTCATATTATCATAAGTAGTGATTAATAAAATAGTTTTTAACACTGAATCAGGCTCAGTGTGTTTCTTTTGTTGCTGGTTCGTGACAAAATTGGGGGCTCATCCGGGATAGTTCCCAAGATTGACGAGATTCGTCCGGGATCCAATCCAAAGATTAACGAGTGTCGTCTGGGATCGTTCCCCAGATTGACGAGATTTGTTCGGGATTCAATCCAAAGATTGTTGAGGGAGGTCTGATAAATTCTTTTTAATTGGCTTGTGTGTGTGGAAACCAACAGCAATGGATATTAAGGCATTTTTGGAGTCACCAACCCAAAAGGGATTGGAGGTGGCGAAAAAGGATGATCTGATAAAGATTGCTACAAGGCTAAACCTTACAGAAGTAAAGCAGTCTATGAGAAAGGCAGATATTCAGAGACTGATAGCTGGCCATTATGTGGAAAAGAAGGTGTTTGAGGAGGAAGTGTTAAAACAGTTTCCTGGCAGTGAAATAGCAATTTCTGAGGCACAGGTGCAGATAGCAAAGATGGAGTTAGAACAAACACAACTGAAGTTCGAGTTGGGACAAAAGAAATTAGAGGCTGAACGAGAGCAAACCCAGTTAAAGATAGAGGCTGAACGAGAGCTAACTCGGATGAAGATAGAGGCTGATCTAGCAATGAAGCAGATGGAATTGAAGAGGATGGAGCTGGATAGTGAGGAGAAGGAGAAACAGAGGCAGCATGAGTTACAAATGAAGCGAAAGAGTTTGGAATCTGATTCTGATGATGGGTTTTCAGCCAGCAGGGAGGTTCGATTAGTCCCTCCTTTTGAGGAAGATCAGGTTGATCAGTATTTCCAACATTTTGAAAAGGTTGCTGTGAGTTCAAACTGGCCAAAGAAAGGATGGGCTCTTATGGTACAGAGTGTGATTAAAGGGAAAGCTCAAAAAGCTTATTCTGCTTTGTCTGCTGAGGATGCAGCTGATTATATCAAGGTAAAACAAGCTATATTGAAGGCCCATGAATTGGTACCTGAAGCTTATAGACAAAAATTTAGAGACTTGAGGAAATCTGCAGATCAGACTTATATGGAATTTGCCAACGGAAAGAGAATATGTTTTGAACGATGGTACATGGCTAAAAATGTAGACGGGGATTTTGATAAATTGAAAGAATTGATACTAGTGGAAGACTTTAAAAGATGTGTTCCAGCTGAATTAACAACATATTTAAATGAAAAGGCAGTGGAAACTTTACAAGAAACTGCTAGGTTGGCAGATGATTATGCTTTAACCCATAAATCCAAATGGGGACAACCTAAAACCTTTCAAAAGAGTTACAAGGACAATCCAGGTAAACTGGAGATTAAACTGGGAGGTAATCAAAAAGGGAAGGATGAAAAGAAGCCAGGGCTGGAGAAACCTGTTGAGCGTACTTGTTATTACTGTAAGAAACCTGGCCATGTGATATCTAATTGTGCCCTTTTGAAGAAAAGGAAGGAAGCTGTGCCCAATGCTTGCTTTCAGGCAATTAAAAATCAAAAAGGTTTAGGAGATGCTGTTAAAGATCAGTCCTTGCAAGAGGTAAAAGCGGAAAAGTTGGAGAAGGTGAGAAAGGAATTCCGTTCTTATGTATCAGAGGGTTTTGTTTCACTGAATGATGAGTCACCCCAGGTGCCAGTGAAAATTCTTAGAGTTACTGGGGCTTGCCAATCTCTCTTGCTGGACAGTGTTTTAAATTTTGGTGAAGAAAGTGACACTGGTGAGGTAAATCTAGTGCAAGGCATTACTGATGACACCATGTCTGTCCCTTTACACAGGGTGATTTTAAAGTCAAAGTTCGTAGAAGGACCAGTCGAGATAGGGATAAGACCTAGGTTACCAGTGGAAGGAGTTTCTTTGTTATTGGGAAATGACCTTGCGGATGGAGAAATTGTTCCTGTGGTACGGTTAACGACCAAACCAAGGATTGATGAGTCTGAGAATGATCCAGATGTTTACCCATCATGTGCGGTGACTCGAGCTAGAGCTAAAGAATTAGCCAAGACAGACAGTCCGGTGCAGTCTGATGTGGTTCCTTGTGACAGTCCTAAACAGGAAGAAAATTATGATGCCTTATCTGAGACTTTTCTGTCTTCACTGGAGGATCAACATCCTTATAGTGAGCCTGAATTTAAAGATTTGTCTTTGTCGAGGAAGGATTTTATGGTGGAATAGACAAAGGACCCTGAGTTGACAGAATTGAAAGAAAAAGCACACTCATGTGAGGAGATTGAAAAAGTGCCAATTGGATATTATGTCAAAAATAGAGTGTTAATGAGGAAATGGAGACCTCCTCATGTTCCTGTTAATGAGGAATGGGAAGTTATTCACCAGGTTGTTGTTCCAAAAGTTTATAGGGATGAGATTTTAAACCTGGCCCACAGTATGCCTTTGGGTGGTCATTTTGGGGTGAATAAAACTGTAGGGAAGATCTTGAAACAATTCTATTGGCCTGGTTTGAGAAAAGATGTGGTGATGTTTTGTCGAACCTGTCACACATGTCAGATGGTAGGCAAACCAAATCAAAAACCCCCTGTGGCTCCGTTGAAACCAATTCCTGCTTTTGGGGAGCCCTTTTCGAAGGTGATTGTGGACTGTGTTGGCCCCTTACCAAAGTCTAAGACTGGAAATCAGTATTTGTTAACCATCATGTGTGCCACTTCTAGATTTCCAGAGGCAATACCCCTTGGAAATATTAAGGCCAAGACGGTGTCAAAGGCTCTTTTAAAATTTTTTACCTTGTTTGGTTTGCCAAAAGAAATCCAATCTGATCAAGGTAGTAATTTTATGTCAAATTTTTTTCAACAAATAGTCTATGAGCTGGGAGCAAAGCAAATTGTATCATCTGCATATCACCCAGAATCTCAAGGAGCTCTGGAGAGATTTCATTCTACTCTCAAAAATATGCTGAAGACGTATTGCTTTGAAAACACAAAGGATTGGGACGAAGGTATTCATTTACTTTTGTTTGCCGTTAGAGAATCAATCCAGGAGTCAATAGGATTTAGTCCGTTTGAGCTTGTATTTGGACATAGGGTGAGAGGACCTTTGGAGTTGTTGAGAGAGCAATGGGTTAATGAGGAAGTGCACTTGAGTCTGTTGGACTATGTCCAAAAATTTAAAACTCGGTTGGAAAGAGTCTGCCAGCTAGCGAGAGAGAATTTGAAAACCAGCCAGATAAGAATGAAGACATATTTTGATAGACGTGCTCGGCCTAGGACATTTGCAGTGGGGCAAAAAGTGTTGGTATTTTTCCCTAGCCAAAATAATCCCTTGCAATCTCGTTTTTCTGGACCCTATGTTATTGAATCTCGAGTGACTGATTTAACATATATAATCAAAACACCAGATAGACGCAAGAAAACACAACTCTGTCATGTAAACATGCTAAAACCTTATTATGAGAGGGATTCAGTTGTGGCCTTGGTGGATGATGTAAAGGTTGTTTCTAGAATGCCTGATGTTGATGTTGAGGAAGGCCAATTTAGACCAAATATTGTTCCATCGAAACTAAAAAACCAAAATATCCTGGAGAACCTTGAAACGAAGTTGGACCATTTACAAGTTTCACAAAAACAACAGATGAGAGAATTAATTTTAAAATTTAAAAATCTGTTCCCAGATGTTCCAAACAGAACATCGATAATTACCCATGATGTTGATGTTGGGGATGCAAAACCAATCAAACAACACCCCTATCGAATGAATGTGGAAAAAAGTAAACTTGTTGATCAGGAAATAAAATACATGTTGGAAAATGATATTATTAGACATTCTACTTCAAATTGGAGTTCGCCCTGTGTTATTGTACCTAAACCTGATGGAACTGTTAGATTTTGCACAGATTACAGGAAAGTGAATGCTGTAACAAAGTCAGATGCTTACCCTATTCCTAGGGTGGATGATTGCATAGACAGAGTGGGAAAGGCAAAATTTCTTACAAAGATTGACCTATTAAAAGGGTACTGGTGTGTTCCATTAACAGATAGAGGAAGGGAGATTTCAGCCTTTGTAACCCCTTCTGGATTGTATGAATACAATGTTTTGCCATTTGGAATGAAAAATGCTCCGGCAACATTTCAAAGAATGATTAATTCAGTGATTCATGGGTTAAAAC
Source organism: Pristis pectinata (assembly GCF_009764475.1). Classification (NCBI taxonomy): domain Eukaryota; kingdom Metazoa; phylum Chordata; class Chondrichthyes; order Rhinopristiformes; family Pristidae; genus Pristis; species Pristis pectinata. Next base: position 16,266,193 of record NC_067432.1, read on the forward strand.
ATACAGATGCCTACATTGACGACTTAGTGACTGGGAATGATACTTGGGAAGATCACATCTCTGCGTTAGAAAGGTTGTTTGAAAGACTTTCCGAGGCTAACCTTACAGTTAACTTGGCTAAAAGTGAATTTGGCCATGCCACTTGTGACGTATCTTGGTTATGTTGTAGGTCAAGGCAAGCAAGCTCCTGTTCAGGCAAAAGTTCAAGCAATATTTGAGTTCCCTATTCCCACAGGTACAAGGACTGTTAGAAGATTTTTGGGAATGGTTGGATATTACTGAAAATTTTGTAAAAATTTTGCTGATATTGCTCTTCCCCTAACTAATCTTCTGAAGAAGGGAGTAAAGTTTGTTTGGACAGATTCTTGTCAAGAAGCATTTGAGAAGCTGAAAGCCATTTTATGCTACCATCCTGTGCTCAAAACACCTGACTTTGAAAAGCCATTTTCATTAGCAGTAGATGCCAGTGATGAAGCTGCAGGAGCTGTGTTGTTGCAGAAGGGTGACCTTGATGATATTGACCATCCTGTAGCTTACTTTTCAAAGAAATTTAATGAGCATCAGAAGAATTATTCCACCATAGAGAAAGAATTACTGTCGCTTGTTTTAGCCTTGCAACATTTCAGTGTATATGTTTGCACCGCTCAGAAACCATTGACTGTATATACAGATCATAACCCATTGGTGTTTCTGAGCCGAGTCAAAAACAAGAACAGAAGGCTGTTAAACTGGAGTTTAATTTTGCAAGAGTTTGATCTCATGATAACTCACATTAAAGGCAAAGATAATGTGATTGCTGATTGTCTTTCCCGATGTTAAATGGGAAACATGTACCTGTACTAATCTGATAGTCTGTAGTTGTGTAGCATGATAATTATTAACATTACTAACTGTATGCGTGGGTAAATTTTTCTTGGGGAAAATTTTTTTTTAGGTGGGAGGTGTTACGGACTCAGTGAAAGTCCCTTTAAGATAGAGTGTGTGTGGGGCGTGCTTACATCAATAGAAGATAAAGGACGTAATGACGTGGAAGAAGAAGAGAGAGAGAAGGGAGAGAGACACCAGCCTGCTAGTGTTCTCTATCGATGGATGAGAAACAATAACTGTGTCTGCCACTGAAATCATGTATGGAAGTTGGAAGTAATCCGGTGGAGTTCACTTTGTTGCTGACCTGTAGAAGGAAATAGGTATTTGTGTGTGGACGACCACGATTCGGATGCTTTTCGGGGTGAGGAAGTCACTACCGAGTAAACACTGGAGTGTCGTTTGGGTTCCATCGTGGAACATTTGGATTTCGTATGTACTCTCTCTCTGTTTTTCTACATCTACGTCTTATCTTCAGACAACGGTGGTTGTTGAAGAAGCCCTTGCTCATGTTTCACCTTATGACTTGCAGAACTGAACTTTAAGAACCATTCCGGAACTTGGAGTTTGGGACTTTGTCACACACACACACACGAAGAGTTTAGTTTTGGGGTTAACGTTCAAGGTTTAACATTTTTGAATTCTAACATACTAACATTTTTACTTTTATTTTTCATATTATCATAAGTAGTGATTAATAAAATAGTTTTTAACACTGAATCAGGCTCAGTGTGTTTCTTTTGTTGCTGCTTCGTGACATGTAGAAATTCTAGCAAAACACACTGCATAATGGATTTTTAAAAAATACACTTCTGGATTTTCAGTCTGTGTAATGCTTTTTGTTAATATCACTTGAAAAATTGTACTGTGCATGTGACATCCACAGGACCTAAATGAAGGATGAAGGCTTGCTTTGCCACTTATTGAAATATTTGAACCTTTCTTGGAGCATTGCCTGGGAATCTGATGTGTTCCCCCCATCCCACTGTGGCTAACTAAACCTAAACAACCACCACCTGACCCAATCCTTTCTATAACCCTTGATCTTCCCCCACCCCCAATCTTTTCCCCTCTCCTCCCCATCCCATTCCATCTTGAATCTGCTCCTGAAATCAACTTTGTCTGCAGTCTTTGCATTCTGCAATAACAGGAAGTTGTGGAGGAACGTGCATTAGAATAACTCAGCCAGTGGGCATTGGCCTAACACAGTGAAGCCCTAATGCACATCTTTAGATATAACAGTTTCTAACCTTGCATTTTTTTTCACAGTACAACATCACCTCAGTACTACATTATAGTTTCAACCTATGCCTAACCCCTCATGCTTCTGAAATTACACTTGAACCCCTGACCTTCTGACTTGGTTGGGTGTGCTAGCAACACAGCTGTAGCTGATACCTGGCAAGGCAACAAGACAATCTGCTGTATCCAGGCTTCCCTCTCTATGACACACTACTGAAATACATTTCAGTCTGGAAGCAGTCTGTTATTTTGCTCAGAGAATGGTACTTGAATCTGCATGTATTGGATTATAGGTTTAAATATTGTGGTGGTGTTATTTTGGAAGAAGACATTTTCCAACATAATGTCCTAACTGCTATGAGTTCCATAATAATAACTAAATGTTCTGTCTTACTTTTGAAATTACAGTGAAAAAGCTTGAAATACGTTACAGCTTGGATACAATACTGTTGTAGAAAAAATGTTATTTTTATTTTTGTTTTTGAAGAAACGAGTGGAACCAATAGGATAATTTCTTTGGCCTGATACTGATTTTAGTTTCCTATGGCTGAGGTTTGGAGCTGAAATTATCATTGCCACCTGTGAGCCATTGTGGAGAAATGATTCATGCTCTTGACATGGTCTAGAAACATACCAGGAGTTGATTGTTTTGCCATTGAGCCTGAAGAAGAATTCCTATAAAGTCATTAATTTATATCTTGGTCTAATGCTCCACTGCTTGTCATTTTATGAAACTTTGTGTTGAATTCTAGCTAGATCAATAAAATGCTTCTGATTTGAGCAGAGAAATTTTGTAAAACACAATCAATAATGCTGATTTTCTTCCTATGGAACAGCAGTAATTTTGAGGTAATTACTGTCCCCATTTAATCCTAGCTGTACAGCATTCTTTGGATGTTTATCATTGCTGTGGATGCCATAACTATTTGATCTAACAGGTAATTTGGTATCCAAACCCAGCAACTTTTTATATTTATATAAACTCCACCTCTCAGGTTCCATTATTCCTTTGCAGATTTTGCTTAAGTCCACAAGAGTTTTCCTACATTCAAAAACCAATATGTACAACTTATCTTTGGGATCTGGAATCTTGTGACTATATTTTCAGTTCCTCATGTGATCTAATACATTTACAAAGAAGAAATCAATTATGATTTACTCCAACTGTCCATAGGTGAACATGGGTTTACATTGTTGACTAGTAATTGGGGTAGACTGAAGGATTATTTTTACTTGTTTCCTATGTGGATGGCCTTAACATGGCAGCATTTAATGTCTATCACTAGTTGTCCTAAAATATATGTATCTATAGGGCTTCTTAACCATACAATGACATGACTTGCTACTTCACCTCAGGAGGATACCATGAGTCAACCATCTGGTGTGAAATACAGTCATGTGCAGCTAGATCAGATCAAGATGGTAAATCGGCATCCTTGAAGGAAATGAGTAATTGTATTGGCGGTTGTAATTGCTTTTGTATTCATTATTTTTTGTACCATTCACAAATAGCCAGATTTGTTGAAATTGCTTCAGAAGTTATCATGATGGAATTTGATATTAGTAATTCTGGATTACTGGTCTAATTAATGAATCTAAAACCATAGCCACACAATCACATTGCATTTTACTAGCTTCATACCTGAACACTGACAATTGTTTTTACACAGTTGTTTTTGCATTATTTTGGCAGAGCATAATTCAGGAATCTTTTTCCCACTAGTCGATTTTTTCTGAATTTGCATTTTAAGTATTGGCACTGCTGGTAGACAGAATAGAATTGCAGGTTGTGTTTACCTTGGATTTGAAAATTTTACTACTTAAACGGAATACCACGTTCTATAATGTTAATGCATTTTAAATAGTAGATTAGATTACCAATAAGGCAAGTTCCCTTTGGAGCCACAACCGGTATTGATAGTTTGCCATGATGATTTAGCTTATACTCTTCTCAGTCTTCTTCCCATGTGAAATGAGACATTTTAAAATGCTGAACTATAGCAGATGATTTTATTCATGTGTTGGTTCAGGCTTCTACAACATGAAATGGTGGCATACTTGGCACAGAAATAAAACTACCATAAATGCATCACATGTCAAAGTTCTAGGGGCTACAATGTGGCTTTGTTTTACTTCAAATGAATTATAGGTCTGAAACTATAGAATAAAGTCTATTTAAGAACATGCTTTGAAGATCAACATGTACAGATGGTACAGGTTTCTTTTCAGCTTCCTTCTTGGAAACAGGTAAGGGCCCTTGGTGGACAGGAATCTATAGAATTATATGCTGTAGTTTGGGTCTGAAAATCTTCTAAAATTTTACTTAAGAAAAACCATATTCTGAAAAATGCATACAGTATTATCATAAATGAGGCCTCAGCTATTATTGTACCCTCACAAATCTGAATGTTGTTGTACTCTGGTTCTGCAAATATCTTGGAGAACAGGTCCCATGAGCTAAACTAGTCTGCTATTGTTCAGATCCTGGTAGTAGAGACTAGTTTACCAATGTTAAAGGTGTATTTTATTCTATTTTAATTCAGACTATAAGGGAAAAATACTAACTTAAAGATACTATATGTATTACCTTTATAAAAATTGTGAGCAAAGATTTCCTCAGTACCAAATTTGTGGTTTTGCTACATCCTAAATTCATCACTTAGCTTGCTTCAATGGTGCTTTCAAAAAATCCTTATCTTTAACCACGTCTTCAGCTCCACTGTAATTCTGTTCCCTTTTTTCTTTTTCTCCACCTTGTGCCATTTGTAGCAATTTGTGATGCCTTACAGGAGCACTCTAGAAATGTAAGTCTTCTGATATTTTCCATGTTTCAATGACATTGCTGTTTCCTGCTTTTGTTTCTGAGGGGAAAAATGAATTATTTTTTGTTTGAATTACCTATAAAAAATCATTCAGTAATTTGCCCTGTTTGGATGATTGATTTTTTGTCATTTCATGAGAGACAGGGTCAATGATTGGTAGCAGGATCTTGCCAAAGACCAGCCAGGATCAAGATTTTGTAACAACATTTCAGTTACTTCTTCACCATTTAAATTGATTAATTTAACTGTTTGATTCTTTAAAACAACATAGAATGTTCTAAATGTAAGAACCCAAAAAGTTGGGTACTTTAGAGGGGATGAATATCTTGGTGGTATCCTGCAAGATTGCCTAACCCGCCAACATTTTCATAGCATGTGAGACAATGGTTGAATATCATAATGACACATCAAGGCATATACCCATATTCTACTACACCACATGCACAGGAACCATTGATCACTGTGTAAATGGGGAAGATATTTCTTCTTTAAGTGCAGATGGCTAACCACATTTGTCAAGGGCCAGAATGGTAGCAGGGACTGAGTTTATTTGGTGCCTCCTTTTACAAGGAGGAAACCTGGGACAAATTACAAATTATTCCTTGGTATTAACAGAATCTGAAAGACAAAAGGTAATCTCAGAATTTACACTGAATTACTGGAGTTCCACCATTTTTGACTTTGCAACTCAAGACGTTTCAAAGTATTTTACAGCCAATGAAGTATTCTTGACGCATAGTCAGTATTGTAATGTAAGAAACGTGGCTGGCAATTTGTGCATAACAAGCACCCACATTCATCTGTTTATACTTGTCAGTCAGGGTCCATTATTGCTAAAATTACATTTGAGAAGTAGGTGTCAGACCCTTGATTGTAGCTAAGCAGTTCATGACAAAGAAGAAAAGACCATTAATGTTATTTTCAAGAACAATTCTTTAAATATTTGTCAGATTCTACAGCACAATAGTTTTTAAAAGAACAACATGTTCTGAGACTTTGTTTAATGGGTTTTAATCATGTAAAAACCAAAACTAAGAGTGAGGTTGGCCTAGATTTGGTCTTGTTAGGCATATATAATCAGAACCAAGCCCTTGAAACCCAGTAGATTTGATTAGAAATGGCAGAAACCAGATGTGACAACCCCTTGTGATACAGAAATGTTATCCGAATGAAACATCTCTTCATTGAAATGATCTAATATGTCATGAATGCTCATCTTGCATATGGTGTCACTTTTTTTGTTGTTTTGTAGCCTGTTTTTGGAATTAGATTTGATGGATTTACTCTGATGTCAATCTGATTCAGTCTGCACGCCCATAATTAAGTAATAATGAGGCATGTATAAACTGTCTAATTAAAAAGAGGGTAGGCTGCGTGACTGAAGGACAAGACCATAGGTTGATTCTATCTGTCTTCGAGTCTGTCCCTAATTCAGTAAGAATACACTTATGACTGATATTTTATATTCAGATACAACCTATGAATTCCTTAACACATGTAAAACAAATCCAGTTTGTTATTACTCTTTCTTCATGTTACTCTGAGATATGTTCAAACTGCTAAGTGGTTTAGGTTATGTCATTCTAATTAGAGTTTGTTAGTGGAAGAAAACTGTAGCTATGATCAATTTTTCTTTTGCTTTAAGGCTAAATTGCAAATAGATATATTTAACCTAGATACTATCAGCTGATGTTCCTTATGATTAAACTATTTGTGGCATTTTCCATTATGTCTTTGGGTGAAAGTCCTTTGAAATTAGAATTCAAAAGCAAAAATATTAAAAGACAAAATGATTAGAGGAAATGCCAGTTGAGACTACAATACCCAATGTAATAAGATTCCATTGTTCCCTAAAACAAAAGTAAAATGTTCTTAAATTTTACCTACTCTTCTGTTTTCCTTTTTCTAAATTGTCTTGGTAGCTTCCTTGATATTTTTCTATTATCTTACCTGCTTCTTGATTGCATCTTTGACAGAAACGATCTACAAAATTGGCAATAACAGTCAAGCCACACAGCTCCAGTGATCTGAGTTCAATTATGGCCTCTGGCAGTGTCTGTGTAGAGTTTTCCCACTCTCCTGGTGATCCCATGGATTTCCCCAGGTGCTCTGGTTTCCTCCCATATCACAAAAACATACAAGTAGGTTAATCGGCTACTGTGAATGGCCCCTTAGTGTTGGTGGGTGTCGTGAGAATCCTGGAGGAGTTGATGTGAGAGGGAGAAGGAATGAAGTGGGTAATGTGACAGTGAATATTCTGAGATCCGGCATAAACTTGATGGGCTGAATGGCTTTCTATGTTGTAAGAAAATATGAAAAATCAATATATCTCCACTGATGTTACAAGCAACTACCTGGCTCATTATCGTTATGTATCATTAGTACAGTCTAGCACGATGAGAAACCTCACCTCTTGTTCACCTTGGGATCAACAAATTTCCTTGCTTATTTTTTTAAGTTACTTTAACTTAGTAAGTAAAGTTTAAAATATATGTGTGCATTAAATATATATACTTTGTTCATCATATCAAATTAAAATGATCTAATTCAATACAATCAAGTTGCAATCTATATCTGTATTTCTGTTGTGTTCAGGATTTAAATGTATTATGGAAAATAGCAATTTAAGTTCAGATATACAAGAATTTACAAAAATGGCAATATTTTAAAATTTTTACTAGCTTAGACCACTGAAACTTTGTGAATTGAATGAATGGAAAATTATACAAATAATTAATGGAATAGTTTCCTAATTAGTGGATTTTTTGTTGTTGCTGTTGACTTTGTTAACTTGCAGCCATTGGGTACTCTGGAGAAGATACCAGGCTTTAAGAAATAAGCCCCTACCCCTCCCCAACCCCCAGCCGATGCATCCTGTCAATTACAAGCCTCCTACGGATATATTTAATAATACTTATTGATCATTGTCCTTATGAAATTATCCAGTTTTACAGTGTTCAATGCAGATTATTATTTTCCTTGATTCCTTCCCATTTTTATTTTGTTTTAATATACTATCTTAAAAGCTTTATAAAACAATAACTTTCATTCATTTAACACTTGCCATGCCCCTTTCAGAACATCCTGAAGTGCTGTAGAGCAAAAGAAATGCTGCTGAAGTTTAGTTACTCTTGTAATACAGTAACACAGCAGCCAATTGGCTCACAGCAAGCTGTCATAAACAGCAATGTGAAGATTTATTATTTAAGCTGTCATTATATTCCCAGCCATAAATCTGTTTTCTTCAGCAGCATGCACGCCAAAATTGACGTAACCTAGTGTAAATCACATGAGCAATCATTTTTTTTGCATAAAATCACAGTAGTCGCAAAACTGCAGCAGGTCCTTCCAGTCAGGAGGCATCCGATATTTTCTCTGCATCAGGCACACACCAGTCAGCAATCATACAATGGATGTTTTGAAGCCTTCCCAAGATAGATTGAAGCTTTCAGGGGCAAAAGATGACTGTTGTTTGGCAGTCAAAAAAAAAGCACAACTTTACACTCTACGTTTAGAAGTCAATTAAAAGCTCACTCATTTCATAACGGGCTACAGGTGTCTCTGTGTCGGTTTTTACTTCTGTTCCTGTGTAGTTGTCACCTTGACTTACCTAGTGATATTTTTTTCAGGTATTGATCTATCATGCATGGGTTCTCCCTCTTGGTGTGTTTATCAGTCACCAGCACTTCATTGTCTCTTTCAGAGAACTTTGGTGCTCTCTCCAGCCTCTCTCACCTCCATGTTACCTACGCTGTCTGTTGCTGTTGTCTGTCTGCCATGGGGGGGGGGGGGTGTGCCTTTAATAACTGATGCCCTTCTCTGTGCTGTGCAGCAAAGTGGAGGCAACTGCAATAAATTTTGTGTGCCCCTATCTGCACCTGTGGGTCATGATTTAATGCTTCTGAGTGGAAACCATGCTAATACTGTTACACATTTGTTCCCAGCAAATTCTGTCATCATTTTGGGGGGGACCCAATTTAACACTGCTTCCAATTACTAGGCAATTGTGTGGATCTGGAGACATGTATAAGCTCAACTAACTTCCATTTCTGGTCTGAGTCCACATTTATTGAATAGAATTTCACAACATTCCTCAAGCTGTGAGCTCATGCTGTCTGGATTATTTGACTGTCATCTTTACAATTAGGCTAGTGTACATCAGTCTTTTTTAAAATTTATATATTCTTCACTGAAAATAATACTACATTATTTTGTGTCAAAGCCATCACTGTCATTAAGAAACTATTCTGCAACTTTTTAAGCAGCTTAGTTTCATTCAGTGGTTTATCTTCTGTCTGAGCTGACAAACCTTTGTACATATACATTCAACTAGATTCATGGGGAACCATGTACCAGCATCATTTGATATCAGTTTCTTATATTAGGGGAATTTGATAGGTCAAGTTCTTAATTAATAATAGGTGATATGCTTGCAGTGTGTTTATTTTGTTTATATTAGCAGCAATATATTATCTTATCAAGATGTTCTCACTATATTACAATGTACACCGGCAATTTTTTATGGTGTCATTTTACTCAGTCTACTGGAAACCTCTGAGTGGCAATGCTACCAAAAAACCTACAAGTTTCAATAAAAGTGACCATGAACCTGCCAATTCATGATATTAATAATCCAACTTAGTTCAGCATTTGAAAGTTCTAGCTGGTTTTCTATGACATTTAAAAGACAAAGTTTTAAGTTCCCATTTGCAAATATTAATGAAAAGTGAACAAGAAAGTAGGAAAAGAATAGATGGCTGAAATGGAGGGAAATATTTGCTCAGGCTGTTTCTGTGTTAATTTGTCTGTTTCCCTGTTATATAAGTGGTGCTACATAGCTTTGTTGTGGCAATTTCAAGAACAAAATAGTATCCAGGATTTATTACTTAGTGATTCACTATCTTACCGATGTGCACATGTAATGAGTCTCACAGCAGAGTTAATTTGAATATTCTGGATCCCCATTCCAGAAAAATTGCCTTAAACTTTAAGATGGAAGTGTAATATACTTAGACATACATAGAGTGCTGCAGGCAAACCTAAATTTGAAACCAAACAGCTCCTTCAAAAGATTAATCCAAATTCTACATTTATCAGTGAAGCATTATGAATGGTTTAATTGGTTCTTCTGGTCTCCATTCTGCCCGCTATTTCTCTTGATCAACCTTTATATTTCCTCGGGTCAGCCTATCACTTGCACACACTTTATTTTAATTACCCTTTCACCACCACTCCCATGCATCCTGATGTCACAAATTCGTGAAGTGTTCCATATTTTTAAAATTATGAACAATCATTAAGCTTATCAATGCAAAACAAAATATTAAATCAGGAAATGGTTTGATAGACTGTTTCCTGGTGCTGCCATTGGAGATGATGGCTGCCCAGCTTCTACTATTAAGAGCAGCTGTTAAGAATAAGAAAAATATTTCCTAATAGGCTTTTCCCAGAAATGACCACATTGATTTTTTTTTCTTACCCTTAGCCATCTATAAATTTTCTGTGCAGGACTCATTCAATATAATTAATTGAGAGTCTGGTGGGAGAGATCCCAAGTGCCAAACCTCTATGAACGATTGAATAAAGTATGCTTTGTGTTTCCCTTTGAGGAACAGAATTAAAGCAAAAGAGGTAGAACAGTAAAAAAAAGACTGAGATCTTATGATTTCTGATGTTGATATCTTGCACAGCAAGTTGCTAATCTTTTGAATTAAAGAATTATTAAAGTTGTTGATCATATTTTTCTATTTTCTAGCCACATTCAATTTCAGATTTGACCTGGATGAGGAACTAACAAATGACGGTAATCTGAAAAAGAGAGATCCATCAAGTCTAAACCCCTCGGCTACATTTCGTAAGATCGAGGTACGTTTACCTTTTATGGATATGAGCAGCAGGGCACTGCAGTTTAAGGGCCAGTGAGGACAGTTTAGAATTGTGGCAGCAAAGGAGTTCCAATCTACCAAGATCTGAGTGAAAATCAAAGCCAATCTAACAGTGGAACGATAAGATGTTGGCAATTTCAGGAGGCTGCTTGACAGCCCTCATGTCAAGTATATGATATTAAAATATAAAGGAGAGAAATGTGGTAGACAGGACATTTCCTTCACATATTCTCTTAGCTACGTTTGACAATAGATTACATGTCAGGGTCTTGGAATGCTGTGCTGCTATTTATTGGGAGGGAGGGGGGTGTTGTGGATTTTAAAAATATGAAGACTTGTTTTTGTGATACTTTTGCAAGGAGTAATTGTGCTTTTTCTAAGAACCCCTTACAACAATATAATAAGATATAAGCAAAATACTGTACTTTCGGTAACAGACTCGTTCAGTTTTGGTGCACATACTTCAAATCGGAGCTTTGAGGTTTCTAACCTACACTAGGGTTTGTGCATATTCAGTAGACTATCACTTCAGTGCAATCCTGCCTTCGTTCAGATGGCATACTAACCAGTTCAAGTGAATGTAATAGATCCCCCATCACTTCTCCCAAGGTCTGGGTGTTGCTCCTGTTTAGCTAATCAACATTCAGCCCTCAAAGATAATTTATCTCACTACCATGTGTGGAACCTTTCTGCATCTGGTATTGGTTTATTATTGTCACTTGTACCAAGGTACAGTGAAAAACTTGTCTTGCATATTGATCATACAGGTTAATTCATTACACGGTGCAGTTACATTGAGGTAGTACTGATTAAAAACAATCACAGTACAGAGTAAAGTGTCAAAGCTACAGAGAAAGTGTAGGTAGACAATAAGGTGCAAGGTCACAAGGTAGATCGTGAGATCAGAGTCCATCTCATCATATGAGCGACCCGTTCAGTAGTCTTATCACAGTGGGATAGAAGTTGTCCTTAAAGTGGGATAGAAGCTGAGTAGGACATTGAGTCTATCTGCAAGTTAACATATTAAAAGGCAGCACCTACATACAAATTCTTTCTTACAATAATTTATTTATAAAACATTAACTTAAAAGCATCCTATTTCCGAGTTCTGATGCAGGACCTTGGACTTGGGACTTTAACGCTGTTACTTCTTCCACAGACACTGCCTGAGTGTTTTCAGCATTTTCTGTTTTTATTTCAGAATTCCAGCATCTGCAGTTTTCATGATTTTTCATTCCTGTTTCAGGGTACTTGTTGGCAATATCTCATCAGCCAGTGAGCTGGAAGCGGGGGTTGTGGGACGTCATAGGACTGACAGCAAGCAATCCATTGCACAGCAAAATTAACTTACGAAGAGTGGTTAAAAATAGAAATTGCTGGAACTTCTCTTGTTAGTAGCAAGTGGAATGTGGAGGATAGTTACAGATGAAAAACTACTTAACGAAACTGGGAATGCAGTAAAGGCCAGTACTGGGGGAAAGAAAAAAGGAGTTCTTAGAAGGTTGTACAGCTGGAACAGTTTACAGTGAAAGGAAAGTGCCCAGGTAGTCACCAACCTTTTCTTAAAATTACCTAAACGGACATTGTTGAATATTATGTCTGAAAGATGGAACCTCAAACAAAGTAGCATTCTGCCAATAAAACAAGCTGGAGATCCTCAGCCGTTAGCTAATATCTAAGGAAGAAACCAAATTAATGGACCAGATCTTGCTGGCCTGATCTTCTCAACTTGAATCATCACTTATGGTCGCCCCATGCTCGTAATTCAGCTCTAGACGCAGAGGCCTACCTTGCTGGCCTAAAGCATCCTAGACTCCAGTGACGTGATCTAAACAGCAGCAAAACTTTAATACACTGACGAAGTCTCATCCCTGAATCTGCCCTGAAAGCATACAGCCCTGGAAAGCCATAAAAGCTGTAAGCATTATTTAACAGGTTTTGAGTGCCTGCAAAGATCGGGAACAATTAAAAGTGAATACTTTAAAAATCTATAATTATCAAAAAAATTTTAAAGTAGTCAATTAAAAATATTTCTGAATAATTAAACACATCTGAATAAACAAGTTAAGTTTAAAAAATCTTCCTCTTTGCCTCCTATTCCACAGTCCCACAATAAAACCAATAGTGCTTTAGCATCTGGTTTCAAATAGGATTTGCTCACATTTGGGAAAACGTGGGCTTATAGGGGATAGTCAACATGGCTTTGAGTGGGGCAAATTATTTCATCTCAACTTGATTGAGTTTTTTGGGAGGTGACGAAGATGATTCATTAAGGTAGGGATGTGGATGTTGTCTACATGGACTTCAGTAAGACATTTGACAAGGCCCCTCATGGTAGTCTTTGTCTTCTAGATCAGTCATATATGAGATACAATGACTTGGTGGATTAGATTCAAAATTGGCTTGATCATTGAAAATAGGGTAGTGGTGAAGCATGTTTCACTGACTGGAGGTCTGTGACTAGTGGTGTTGTGCAAGGATCAGTGCTGGGATCTCTGTTTGTGATGTATATAAATGATATGGATGAAAATGTAGATGAGCTGATTAGTAACTTTGCAGACAACACAAAAATTGGTGGTGTTGTGGATAGTGAGGAAAATTGTTAAAGGATTCAGCAGGATATAGATCAGCTGGAGATGGGGATGGAGAATTTAGCAGAGGTGTTGCACTTTTGGAGGTTAAGTGTAAGAGGAAAGTATACAGTAAATGGTAAGACCCTTGGGAGTACTGATGTCTAGAGGGATCTTGGGGTGCAAGTCCATAGCTTCCTGAAAGTGGCAACACAATTAAGTAGGGTGGTAAAAAGGCTAACGGCATGCTTGCCTTCATCAATCAGGGCATTGAGTATAAAAGTCAACAGCTGTATGAAACTTTGGTTAGGCTACACTTGGAGTATTGTGTCCAAGGGCAGGCATGGTAGTGCAGCGGTTAGCGTAACGCTTTACAGCGCCAGCGACCCGGGTTCAATTCCCGTTGCTGTCTGTAAGGAGTTTGTACATTCTCCCCGTGTCTGGGTGGGCTTCCTGCGGGTGCTCCAATTTCCTCCCACATTCCAAAGACGTACAGGTTAGGAAGTTGCAGACATGCTATGTTGGTGCTGGAAGAGTGGCGACACTTGCAGGCTGCCCTGGAACACTCTACGCAAAAGATGTATTTCACTGTGTTTTGATGTACATCTGCCTAATAAAGGTATCTTATCATTTCTCATTGGCACATTACATGACGGATGTGGAGGCTTTGGAGAGAGTACAGAAGAGGTTCACCAGGATGTTGCCAGGATTAGAGAGTATTAGTTATAAATAGAGCATATACAAACTTGGACTGATTTCTCTAGAGGGTCAGAGGATGAGGGGAAACCTGATAGAAGTTTATAACATTATGAGGGGTATAGAAATGGTAGATAGAGGCTTTCCCCAGGGTGTAAGTGTCAAATAGTGGGATTTTTGAATGTTAATTTACTTATTATGAAGCTGATTGGCTCAATATGGATACTAGTGCATTATTGACTTAAAAATGGCTTGGTGTATTAGTACATGTACTACTGCTCTTTAATATGAGAGGATAGCACCTTAATCTATGCTTTCAGTTGGAAAATGATCAATTACAAGATAATAGTGTTCAGATGTAAAGCAGATAAAGGGCTAGTAGAATAGGAGTGGAGTTCTTGGGACTGCTGCAGCAATCAGAGGGCTGTGGACTAATATGGTTGGGGGGGGGGAAACTAGAAGATGAGGGAGTTGGGTTCAATGACATTTTTAAGCATCTCCATTTTTTTTTGAAGGGATTATGTGATGATGGGAGAAATGGGATTTGCAAGACTCACTATGAGTGCACCCTCGTCTTTCATGATCTCTGACCGTGACAGGAACCCCATGATTTCCTCTGTTTAGTGACCAAACATAGGCAATGTTTTTGCAGGTAGGGGGTGTGCACTTCCTTCTCGAATATAAGACAGACAGCATCACATTTGAGAACCCTTTTTCTATGTGATGTGCCTACCATAACTAAATTGCTGATAATGTGTATGAGAATTGTGCGCTTGGGATCATTAAGTATCTTCTTCCACTGAGACCAGGTCTTTGGGGCAATACTCTTCAGGTTAACCTCCCTGACATCCTTCTTCTATTGGCATTTCATTTTCATATCTAGAGGCGTTCCTTGGTATATGGAAATACTCCACTGGCCTCCCACCTCTTTAAAGCTGATTTTGAACACAGCCATCTGGAACTGAGGCGCCCACTGCTTTGTTGAGCTTGAAGGGAATGCTTCCCAATGACTGCGCAATGACTTTCTGCAGTGATCACCAACACTGTAAGAAGCATTGTCACGACTTTAACAATGCCAGTTATGTGCACTTGGTGCTAGACATTCTGAAATTAAAATCAATACACAACATTGGCAGGAATGGTGCTATTTAAATGTTGGAATCATCCCACAAGGAACATGAGATTTTGGCTACAAGGAACATGTACCAGTTTATCACTGGAAGGCACAGGTCACTGGTATCACCATTTCAGTGTGCATTTTCTTGTGCAATTCCTGGGCTAGGAACTCTTGCATCAGTTCTAGAATGGAGTTCAAGCACAATTTTTAAAAAAAAAACAAAATTTGCCTGTAGAGTGATGAACATTAACTGAAAGATCCTGCAATACCTCGTTTCTTGAAGAAAAACAAAACTCTCTCAATGGGATGTGTTATTATACTGTTAACCAATTAGTAATACTTCTTATCTTTACAGTCATCTTATGCTGGCCGAGGCCCAGAATTCAGACATATCCTTTTCAGATTTTCTGGTCGAAGCCCTTTGGTTGCTCACTTCCTCAATATGAAGAAGATAATGGGTAGAAGTTTAGGCACCATGGGACCAAGCCTGAGACATACTGAAATTTCCAAAGATCCATATCCTTTTACTGTATTGAGTTGATATGTTTTTAAACAAAATATTGTTTTAAATCCTATCACTGGTCAAAAGTTATGCACTGATAATACTCGGCCAGGGTGAACACAATCTGATGACCAAAGATCCTTTTGAAAGCCATTCAAGAGGATTTAATTTTTTTTATAACTACTAAAAATGAATTTATACACATTTCAGTGATAAAACTGAACTAAAACATTAAATAAAACTTACCTGCTCTTCCCTTTTCGATCAGGATAAGCAATCCCATTCAAAACAATGTGTTTGCAGAACATGAACCAGCCATGGCTAGTGTAAAGCTGAGGGGCTGGATGCAAAATGAATACGGCCTCTCATTTCAGTGTGTTTGTGCTCCGCCCCTGGGCTCAGTGTTAAGCCAAACAGCGAGCAGAGTGGGAGGTCAGAAGCTTTGGCATCTGGTCTCCAGCTGGTCTCTAGATTTCTATGCTGCAGAGCACAGACATGGAAGTGGGAGATGAGTGGATCTGCAAAGAATGACCTCACCAGTAGTACTCTACAGAACTTTAATAGTCCTAGACAAATACAGAACTGCCTGAAAAGTATATGTTGTGATGCTCTGTAGGCTCAAGTAACAACTGTTACATATCTCAATGAAATTGTGTACACTTTGAATGCATAACTATTTTATGCTGTTTAGCTTGGTTAATACAAGGTCATTCAAAAGGTAGGACTCAAAAATGTCTAAATCATCAACTTAGTATTGATGTAAACTAAAATATTTGAGGGATATAATGGCTGATTATTTGTACAGTCGTCATAAATTTTGTATCAGTATTGCCATCCCCATTCATCAATAAGATTAACAAGGGACTGGAAAGATAATAAAGATCTTAACATGATTAGTCACACAACAAGACATGAATTTGTTAAATTAGCTTGAGATTCACATCTGATTTAAAATAGTAAAAGTGGAATTACCCAAGGTAGATAAAGTTCTTCAGATTCTGATAAAGTTCTTCTTCTATAAATTTATTCTAAAAATGCTTAATCCAGGAACATTTCAGTAATGTGGACTTTGTTCTCTACCTAAATTACACTTTTTAAAAAATAGTTGAAAATTTCATTACTGAGATTTTCGTATAATTTACAGACCATCATTATGGAGTATCTCATTGGAGGAAATGTGAAAAGTACACTGTAGGCATGTTGTCCTACACCAAATTACATCTGTTGTCCCCTGATACAATGTAGGCATCATTGTTTACAAATTAAACTAATGTCTTTCGGAACTAAAGATCATCTTAATTAGTATTATCCTTCCTAAATATTTAATTGCTTCCAGCAGGCAGGTTTGCCAGATAGTCATATCAAATCAAGGTTTAGCTGTTTTCCCAAGGCAGTCTCTTCATTCAAATCATCTTTGCTGTTATCTTCATAGCAATCGCCTCCCTTTGTACAGCAAAATACTCCCAGCAGATAGTTTACAACATGGATATCTGCTTTAACATTTACATGAATTTTAACCCTACCAAACATACAAGTCCTACGCAGAAAGAAAACCACTAGCACGTAATCTTACAAATTTTAGATTGTTTTAAATTCAATGGCAAGGGTGGTTTAAATACAAAATATTCATTTGTGTTTCCACAATGTCAAAGTTGTCATTGTTCTTTTTTTTAGTGCAACTCAAGAGTTAACAGTATTTTTCTATCTAGTCTTATTAAAACTGCACGATGCTTCTGGCATTTCAAGCTTTGCAAAACAATTCCAGTCATCTTTATGATTGCTTAAGGAAAGGCTAAGTAGCTGATGCATTAACTAAATAAAATGCCATACAGTGAGATCAGATATGCAGATTAATGTACCATTTAGTGAATTGTTTGGAAGTAATCTTCAAATTAATTTAAAAATTAAAAGATGGCAATCTGGTACAATGACTTGTCATTCAAGTTTGTAAATCAGATTGTCTATGTTGCTTCCTACAGCAATCTTTTTGACATGCAAACATTGATGTTTATTTACTTGGGCACTATTAACTTGTTGGTCAAGATTTTTGAGAAGGATGGAAATCCTTAGGTAAGATGAAGTTATGTTGTTGAAATGTGGTGCTGCTGTATTACTGTTCAAAGGAATGTAGGAACAGGGGGAGGCCAGTTAGTCTTTCAAACCTGCTACATGGATGTGTGGGGCATTGTACATCAATGTTGGCCCTCACTTGGCTATGAAGAACAACTGCATAACTAACCTTTGCAGAGAATGTCCCATCATCTATTCTGTTTAACTCTGCTATTTGCAGATAAATAGCACATGCTTCTTTGTAGGGCTTGAAATGCTTTGAATATGTCTTCTTGCCACTAAGTGAGGACAATGCTATTTGCAGAAATACCAAAAGAAACTTCTGAATATCTCCAAATTGGCTCCTACATGTTAACTTGCAGAACAAAGGATTAGCTTTGACAGTATTGACTGCTTTCTTGAGTTGTTTTCTAGCATGACTTTGATGCTTAAGTACATAGAACAGTACAGCCCACGACGTTGTGCCAATCTAATTAAACTATAATTAAATGTCAAACTACACTAATCCCTTCTGCCTGTACAATGTCCCTATCACTCCATTCTCTGCACATTCATGAGTCTATCTAAGAGCTTATTAAATGCCTCTATCATATTTGTTTCCACTACCACCCCTGGCAGCATATCCCAGTCACCCACCACTCTGTGTAAACAAAAAATAACATCTCCTACATCTCCTTTGAACTACCCCCCCCCCCCCCACATTAAATGCATGCCCTCTCGTGTTAGACATTTCAACCCTGGGAGAAAGATACCAGCTCTTTATCTATGCCTCTCATAATCTTATAAACTTGTGTCAGATCTCCCCTCAGCCTCCACTGCTCCAGAGAAAACAACCCAAGTTTATCCAACCTCTCCTTATAGCACCTGCCCTCTAATCCAGGCAGCATCCTGGTAAACCTCTTCTGCACCCTCTCCAAAGCCTCCACATCCTCCCTGTAATGGGGTGACCAGAATTGAATGCAATTCTCCAGATGCGACCCAACCAGAGTTTTATAAAGCTACAACTTAACTGTCGGACTCTTGAACTCAATGCCTCGACTAATAAAGGCAAGCATACCATACGCCTTCTTTACTGAGTATAACTATATTGTATTAGATGGCCATCATCTTAGCCATATTTCAGCCATGGTATGATAAAACTGGGAGGATACTTATGTGTAATTTTAAAAAATGGATCCAATCTTGAATGCATTTCCAATTTACCTACCAAGTTATACCCAAACAAGGAAATCAGGAAATGCAAAGCCACTTTCTCAGTTATTAAGTGGTCATTCTTTCTTTTACCTTACCATAAACACATGGACTATTGAAACAGTAACCCACAGAAACCCACTGCTGCATTCAATTTTGTCATAGGAAATTCAGTGAGAGCTCTCAGCTAAAAAAAACCTTAAGTAACTCATTAAACAATACCAGAATATGGTACTATAATGAAACAATGCTTAATAGATTAATAGCTATTTGGAACCAGTCAGGAATGTTTGGAGTGTTTAAATACTAGTGAGCTATGGCGGAGACATTTAACTGTTTACAACCTATGATAATGGGCATGCTGCTTCTCAAAAGGTATTGGATTAAACAAAAATAAGCTTTTTGGAATTTGGATTTCTTTATTAAAAACAAATGTAATATCCATATTTTATATGGATCAAGCAACTTTATTAACAATACTGATTTAACAAAATGTGTTTTGATGGTTATTAAATAGAAAAAAATATTATTTGCTGAACAATATTGTGAAAAGCACATTTCTAAGAGAGAATTTCATTTTAAGACCATTTTTAGAACCAAAGTGGCTCAGTGTCTATTGGAAGTTTGTACTAGGGCAGTTCATATTTCACAAGTTTGCTAACCAAATTAGTTACGATAATAAAGAAATTATTTTTAAAGTAAATAATCAGCAGTTATGTTGTAGTTGTACCAATCTGTTTTAAAGTTAAAGATTATCCTTTCTGTTTTACCTTTCCATCAATCTGAACCATTAATTTAACATCTGTTGTCATGGTGGTATTAATTTGTTAGAAACTAGCATATAGCTGAAATTTGGCCTGCAGCACAAGGGTCTAATTTGGGTCTGGATTTAAGTTTTAAATTAATTTGGCGGTGATTAAGCTTTCAATGCTAAACCTTGACCTTTAACAAAGCTGTGTTCATATCCCAAGAGAGTTCAAAATTGCATTGACTAGCATTTGGACCCCATTTTTAAAAAATTTGTCCATGTTATTTTTGGCACTATTTTGTTAGCTTGTCTTCTGTCTTTAAGCATGAAACTGCAAGATTAATGAGAAAAAATAATGAGTTAATTACTGTCTTACGACACTAAATAGTCCTAAAATAGTTACCGTTTAAACTTTAACTGAAATCAATGCACACCACTCCATCCAACCTACCAAGATGTTATCAAAGAAGCTGAGAAGGTCAGCAAAGATCTTCACCAGAAATACATCAAGTAAGTTTAAAAATAATCACTTTTTTTGGTTTAAGGCAATATTATCTCATGAGAAGTTTAATAGTCCATTTTTTAAAGAATATACTTGAGTAAAATGAATTGTTGTACAGGAGGTAATGTGCAATTAATACAGACAGGCATATAGAATAATTGTTAAATATTTAACACAGACTCATTTGTTAGCCTTTTATCTTCTTATTTCTTTTAGTCTACATAAGCAAACCCAAAAGGCAATTGCAAAAATAAAGTGGGACCAGATCCAGTTTAACAAAAAAATTGACAGGTTTGTACTACTTTTGATAAAAATGTTATTAGTCAGCGCAAGATTTTTTTCAATGCCTGAAGTAATGTGTCAATTGCTGACTGTATTAGCTTTAATGAACACGTGAATGGTGAGATGAGAGAAATGCACACTATAGATGTAGCCCCTAGGTTCTGTCAATACAGCACTTATTCCTATTTAAAAAAGATGTCATGCTCTGGCCAGGAGAGCTTCTTCTTAAAATATTTCAGTGGTTGTAAAGATACACCAACAGCAGTAACAAATAGACTGACAACAGAAAACTGTATTAAGATTTTAATTGACTTATAGGAAATAGTTAACCTAAAAATTGTTTAATTCACCCTTCCTTATTCTACCCTCTCTCACCATTGCAGGATTTATTTGGTTCTTAAACATTTCCAGGGATTTTACTTCTATTTGGATGTTAATTCTGCGTGAAGAATTTCATAATAGAGTAAAACCGGTCATCTGGCATGCTTGGAACTTTGGTGATGCTGGACTATTGGATGTTACACCAATTAATCCATAAACATGCTTCTATTCCACATTTTTTTACATTACATAATAGTATAATACATTTTCCAGTGAACCCAGTGAGATTAAAGGGTGCAGCAAATATACAAACACTCCAGACCCTGGCTCCAGTCTCAAGTCAACCCATTGTTCCAGTTCCCCTACCCCCTCCCCAAGGCTTTGGTTGCACAGACCACTTACACGCTCGACCCGGCTCACAATTTGTAATAATAAATGAGCTGGATCACCGGGAACAATTGAATTATGCATTATTAGACGTTCACTGTATATATTTACTTTTTAAATAGGTGGAATTTGTACTCTTTCTGCTACTTCTCTAACAATGCAAGTTTCCCAATTTCTCTTGTATGGCCTGCTTTCTTAAGTTCACTTAAGACTGAGGAAGTGGAGAAAATTAATCTCTTGGGCTTTGTCTATCTAGACGTTACAGTTTTTTTTATGAGGTAGTGCAGTGTCGGTTACTTTGCAAGATAGCATAATATGATTAGGGAATTTGATACACTAGGAGTAGGATTTAGCTCCAGTTCCACAGCCAGTTCCACAGTTGTAGTTAATGGATGTGGTTTAGCCTAGAGGCACATGGTGGTGTCACCCAGACTTGAGCTACTGTGTACCCATCTTTGTGACTTGGATAATATTAATGTGAGAATTATCCATAAGATTGGAAATGATAAAATCGCTGCAAGGATTAAAACGATAGAGAAGTAATCAAGTGCAAAAAAATTATATGCACTTGCAGGATCAAAGAATTAACAGCAAATAGTATTTGACAGATAAATGTAGTGCCAACAAAGGACACATTTTTTGGTGTACAACTAAAAGTAGTTGACAGAGTTAGGTATTAATATGAACAGAATATTAAATATTCATCACCATTTATATAAAAAAGAAACTGTTGCTAAAGTTAACAAGATATTGTATTGGGTTTTATTTAAAGAACAATGCAGACTAAATCAAAGAACACTGGTTTGTCAGGCTTATGAATCACAATGTATTGGGACTACACTACCCACTTTTGGTCCCTCACAGAATCCAGAGGAGATGTGTGAGAATAATTCTTGTGTTAAAAATATCTTGGTTAGATAATGTTACCGTGCAAGAGTCAAGACTAGGAAATAGACAAACTGTTTCACATAAAGAAGGGTTGAGCTTTTGAACATCCAACTCAAAATTGCATGTTGTGTGACTAGGTTCCCCTAAACTACGTGAATATGAAAATATCATTTTAGTACTGACAGCAGCCTTGTAAATTTAATCACAAAATGAATCATCACTTTTAGAAAGGACCAGGAGAGAACTAAATTGGAGGGAGAGTTTTACCATACAAAAGATATATAAAAACCTGTTAGTCATGAAAAAGTGTCAATTTTGAATTACAAATTATAGAATTTGTATATTTCCCCAGAAGGAAAGAAAATTAATGTATTTTCTCTACATCATGCAAGGCTGAAAAAAGAGCTCTCCACTAATACAGATGTATTTGAATACGCAAATAAGATGATCCCCAGCAAACTGGTAAGTGTGCATTAAATAATAGTTATAATTGAACTCCTCCATCATTGATGCTACTTATGAATTCTTTTATTCATTGTATGTAACTGATACATTTAGCACCATTCTATAATTATGCAGTGGAAAGAATGCCTCTATTAGTATGACTCATTTTTAACCAAAGGTTTCTTTCTAATGAGGCATTAATCGCAAAAGGCCTGGCTCTGTTTGTTAATAATTATCATGTTTCTTACATTTTAAATTCATTTATTGCATCAAATATATTCTCTCCCTCTCTTTTACGTTTTATTTTTGTTGTAAGACTATGGAGTTTATTACATAGCTTCAATTACAATACAGAAAGTAAACACAATACATTTGTAGTTCTTTGCTGCGATACATCCCAAAACTGTTTCAAAAATCATAAAATGATTTACTTTTGTAGAATGTATAGAAGTGTCTTCAGAAACAGTTATGTTTTTACAGTAGGTATGAATGCTGATTTTATTATTACAAAATTATGGAATTAACAAAAATTCATACACACATCTTACAGCATAACTTATCCATTTTGCTCCACTTCCATATATACAAACTTCACTACCAGTCCACACTTAAAGTATGGGCTTGCCAAACGAACTTGAGTTATATTTCAAGACTGTACAATAGTTATATAGTAGAGGATGTGCTATCTATGTGATGAGACTTAATCCTTGTGTCCAGTTTATATTAAATTGGCAAAAATATTTTAGTCAAAGTTTAATCAGAATAATACCTGGCACAGTATACCTATGTTTAAGAACAACACTATTTCTTTCCTCTCGATTAATCTGTCATTAGAATACAGATGAACCTAGTGAGGAACAGTGGAAATCGAATTCGCCCTCGCCTGAAGAGATTCAGATACAGGAATGATTTGTACAGATCAGAATCCTCACATCAATTACTATCAGGTATAATTTGTTAAAGCCTCTAGTAAACCATTAAAAGCTACAATAATTATCTTGCTACAAAAACAACATTTTCAGGAATGGTATGAAGAAAGATTAAAAGGGTAACTGAACAAATTATATTGTGATCAGTTCTATTCTCTTGCAAGAATATGAATTTTTCCTTTGAATGAATGCATCATAATAATAATCAGACAAAAAGAGGGAGAACCTCATTTACTCATCCTGGCACTTTATTTAAACCTCATGATAAACTGCAGCTCCTCCTCCAGGCTGGGTGGCAAACACAGTTTGTGTCTGCTTGGTTGTTCTTTGACCATTAGCTTTGTAATAGACTTCTTGCACCTTGGCCAGAAAGCTATCCAACTTGTTAGTGGGCACCATTGACACTGTGCAGCCCCCCCATCCTGCACCTGTTAGCCGTGAGCCAACAGCACCAGATTGTCTGAAACAGACAATAAATAAATACAATTAATGTTGTCAGGCAGAAAATAAACCACTCTTGTTTCTAGATTTGCAGGAATTTCTTGTCTAATAATAATCATTCTCCTCTTGTTTTTTTTTGTATGGAGCAAGGTGAAGGATGTTGGTGCTAAGGAATGGAACTCCCCACCCACCCATGGTCAGCAGGCCATTCAAAGTAGGCTTTCATATTATCAGCTTGTGATCGAAGCAAAATTAAATCAGTAGTTGTTTTTGTCAGAAGGGAGAAAAGAGGAGTTAAAGTTTGAGATCAGTAACCTCTCACCTGAACATTTAATTCTGTTTCTCTCTCTGTAGATGCTCCCTGAACATCTCCAGCATTTTATTTTTTTTGAATTTCCAGCA
This sequence comes from Pristis pectinata, assembly GCF_009764475.1. NCBI lineage: Eukaryota > Metazoa > Chordata > Chondrichthyes > Rhinopristiformes > Pristidae > Pristis > Pristis pectinata. Next base: position 16,290,496 of record NC_067432.1, read on the forward strand.
TTTGCAGTTATTTCAATTTTTCCTTTTCACATTAATGCACATATGCCTAATTTACAAGGCAAAATGATCCATACAGTAGAATGCACTTTAAAGGAACTTCCATGTCCTTTCCAAAATTAAGTTTAAAAAGCACTGCTTATGATCTTTAATTAATGTCATAAAGACTGATAAAAGAAGCAAGGTTACATATTCTTTCACACTGCATACAATCCATTGAAATGGAATTTAATATAAAACCCAATCAAATTCAATCAGGCCATTTGCATGCAAATTGAAAGATTTGCAAAATTATTTTGGTCCCTGTGTACCTACAAACTTATCCAGGGGATGTTAGGGCTTCACTGACATCAAACCATGCATTGCTTGTTGTTTAATGTCATTTGGGCATGCATGGGTTATGAAAGGCATGGGTCACTCACAGATATAGTCTTAACATGACAGTTGAGTCCTGCTTCTGTGTTAAAGAGGGCTAATCTTCCACACTAGAGTTACTTGGGCCCTTTGAATGCATTCCTTTCCACCCCCCCATTTCCCACCTTGCCACTCCAGCACAATTACAACTGCCAATCCCAAGCCCTCCCCAAATGTCCTGACAATGGCTAATGTCAGTTGTTGTATAAATACCTTAATATACTTAGTATAGTATATATTTTGGAAGAAAGTACTTATGGTATTTTAGACAAAGACAGTCTGGGCTTGCCATTCCTCCTGTCCTTTTTTCTTTCAATTATATATTCTGGCCTGCAGGGCACGTCTCAGTAGTCCAGTCTATGCAACATCACCCGGCACTCTCAACATTGGCAATACATTACACAGACAAAGGAGCTTTACCTGTCGATTTAATGGCTACATCATTTCACCCTATTCTACACATTCTTTGTTTCACCCTTTGTCCTCCCTGACCTACTCTTCTAATTAGTCTAATTTCTCTCTCTCAGTTCTGATTAAGGCTCTATGACTTGAAACATCAACTGCTTCTTCTTTCCATAGAAGGTGCCTTACTCATTTAGTTCTTATAGTATTTTGTGTTTTTGAGTCAGAGCTAGGTCTGAATTTTGTAATTTCTCTTGCAATTTAGAATCAAACGTTATTTTAAAATAAAGTCCACCAGATAAGCAACTTCCATTATGGATCGGGGGTGACTAAATTATATCCAAGAGATTTTGAGTTGCACCTATGTTGTAGTATAAACAACGTTTCACTAAGAATCGTGTAAGAATTACTGATCCAGTGATTGTACTTGTTTCTGGTTAGATTAAGAGGCTCTAGGTCTGTTTCCCAGGAGTCCACTTGCAATATATGAAGCTCATAAAATTTAAGTTGCACCACTCTCATACATTGTTCTTACTTTAATGGTTCAATTTGATAAAACCAATCCTATGGTAAATCTCCACAGTTCAACTGAGGCTCTTGTCACCATGCTGTGGTGATGGCTGTTCTCAGTGGGTGACATATGGAACAAGATTGCCTCCCCTTACAAAAGGGGTTTGCTACAGAGCCCTAGTACATTTCCAACAGGCAGTTAACCACAGTGGCAACCTCTCACTTCACTCCAATTTATGGGGGTACAGTTTACAGACAGGAATTTTATAAACATATTTGCACCCTCATGTGGTGATTCTGTAGTGTAGTGGAGATATTTTACAATTTAAAAGATTAGCTATACAATTAATACCAGGGTCATTGCCTACACTAATAAGGGAGAGAGTTTTCAAAATTATAACTTCTTGGGCAAGTGCAGAGGGTATCAGGCATAACAGGCAACCATGACCTACTGCTACTTCCCTCTACCCAAGGTGAATTACATAACAAACATGGAAATATTATCAAGGTGCAACATTAAATATTGCTGACAATGTTTAAATTGGTGGAACCCTGTTAAATTAGTCCGGGCAAGGCAACAAATTAATGCCCATCCACTGCAATGGCAATTCTTGGCCTGGATGCCAATGAGATCGCATTAGTAGTTTAATGTCTTCAAGCAATTTTCACTGTTTTTCAAAAATTTAGTTTAGAGTCCTTTGAGAAAAAAGTAAATAAAATAGTTATGTACTAAATGAATACAAGCAGCTTGCACAGCTACCTGATCATTTAGATACATTTGTAATCCATTCTCAGAAATTCATCTAAGGACAGAGCCCCTCTTTAACCAGGATCATGTAGCAAATGACTCTGTCAGTTAGCATAGTACACTTTTTAAATGGAGAATGACATATGTGTCTGGTATGCTGCTTTTTTAGGTTTCTAGTCCCCCAAAACAAAAGGTTCAAAAACACAGATTACCTTTCAAAAGTCTAGAATTCCTCATACTTTTGTGTCCAGCAATAATCTGCAGGCATTCAGGTCCGTGGGAGAGGTTTACAGGACACCTGAATCTTTGCATAAATTGCATTATTCCATAATGTAACTTTTCCTTTCGGCAGCTCATATTTTCTGTTTCTCTGACTTGAGAGTACCAAATTAATATTGCTTAGAAATGTAACAAGAACAATGCTTCCTACTGTCTGGGCCAGTTACTTATTGCATTTTTCTTTGACATGATAAAAAGATGGATATTCAGAAATGTAGCAGAGTTAACTCTGTGACTGCTTGCTTACTCACACAATACTTGCATCTGAATTATGGAAGATACCTTAATCAAGTATTAAATTGTTAATAAAACATGATTTTTTAAACTTCAGATCTGTGTTGATGTACTTAAGTGTTTAAGGTTTTTTGACCTAGATTTTTGAGGTCTGGAACACACCCAGAGTTGTGTTCTACCTTGTTGTGACCTTGCACCTTATTGTACTGCACTATCTGTAACTATGACACTGTACTCTGTACTGTTACTGTTTTTACCTGTACTACATCAATGCACTCTGTACTAACCCAATGTAACTGCACTGTGTAAAGAATTGACCTGTATGATCGGTTTGTAAGACAAGCTTTTCACTGTACCTCAGTACAAGTGACAACAATATACCAATACCAGAGATTTTTTTCAATGAAACCAACAGGAAACACCTTTTAGATTTACAAATTTATGCTCGACAAAACATTTTCCCAGATTGTGACCCCTTCGTAAATGAAGGAATACCTGCAGAGCAGTGAGTTAACTGATTATTCAGTATTACAGGCAGTTATCTTTAAGTGTTATTTGTAGCCACTAGTATAGTCTTGCCCTTAGACACAAAGTTAGCTTGCTGAAAAGGTGCACATTGGATCAAATTTAAAATGACAAGCAAACTTAAGTTGCATTAAGGGGAAAAAAACATTTCAGCCTTCATAATGCTGCAAAGGAAATGTATACATTAGTCTTTGTTAAAGTTACAAGGAAGCAGGAGAGAAAAGTGTTAGTCAATAATGAATTGCACAAAAGCATGAAGTGTTTTCTGTTGGCAAGTGATGTAGTAGTACAATATCTTTGATAGTTGACAAATAATGTGCACAGCGTTTCCCATCAGTCTGTTCCACGCCTATTCTCACCAATGTTAAAGCTTTACAAAGAAAATATTTTGCACAGAATTTCATCTCAGTAGGATGTGTTCAAGCTGTAACATGAAATTCACAGCATTTCTGCACATTACATTTCATCTGAGATTGAATTAAACTACTAACTTGTCCAATCCTCCCAAAATCATTTACATTCAATCATGGTCCCTATTTTTCTGGCATGTTCAAATGACAATACTCTGTCCCAAATTTACAAGTGCAGATCCCTTTCATATAATAAGCAATGGCTCCAACACTGATTCTATGAGGAATTCCATTATTTAACATCCACAGACCTGGAAAATATCTATTAATCACTTTGTTCAGCTTCTTGAATTTTAACCACCTTATCTTGGCTGGCACAACCTCATTGATACCTTGTGCCTTCATTTTTATTCATTGCTCTCATACAGAACCTTTCAAAAGCTCAAAATGCAATATCCACAGTATTTTCTTTATCAATATACAAATATTTGGTTAAAATAACTTTGCTAATCTTGTCAGATATAATTTGGCCTTTATAAATTCAAGTTAGTTATCCTTAACTTATGTCCTAATAATTTCTTTGTGAATCAATTGTGAAAAACGTGCATTTGTGTAACATCTCGTTACCATCACAGGAAGGAAAAAAGGCTTTATGGCCACATGTATCTTTTAAACATGATTCTGTTGATGGTATGCTAACATCAGATGTTACAGAAATTGTATTTTAGTGATTGATTTTGTAAGCTGGAGGTAAGGAACATTTGGGTGAATTTGAAAGTGGTGGCTGTGGGTAAATATCATGAAAATTTACTTTGGAATCCAAATGAAAGAAGAAATAAACTGTAGGTTGCAGATCCCCACTTTGTTGTGAATTCAGAGTCAGATCAGGGAACTCATTAACATCAACTGTACATAATGTCAGTTTAAGAGGAGCCCTAAAAAACAACTAAAGAACATTGCTGGAGGAGCTATTGTTGCAATGGCATGATTAACAACAGTACTGGCAAAACTTTGATGGGGCAAATTAACCACACAAAATGCTAGTGAGACTTTTATAATTTTTCATTCTTAGTAACTACTTTCATGTTTAATTCTTTGTATTTCACTATCTAATTTATATACGTATAAATATAGTAATTTTGGTTTCTGATATTTTCATCATGTGGTTGAGATTGGCTATCCTGCAATGCAAAATTTATATGAAGTTACAAGTAATTATTAAGCTTGAACCAAGATGCTTCGAAAACTGATCACTAGAAGGCCATTTCCCATCAGTCTACATATTCAGCCAGTAGATCAGTTTCTCTGGAACAATTAAGGGCACACTCTACTGTCTGCAATGGTTGCAAGTGGTTTCATGTCTACACATTTTTGTGTAAATTTGTAAATTACTTTTTGTAAATATATCTTGAATAAATGCATTTATTACACTTTCCTTCTCTGCAAAACATCTTTGTATAAATATATCCTACTCAGTTCAGCACTATTGAAGCAGATCCATGGAAGTGAATTTGTAAAATGTTTCCTAATCTATATAAAATAGCCCAGGGCAAATAAATCAACTCATTGCCTTCCATCTGTATGCTTATATTTCTACACTCCATTTTTTTTTTGCACCAAGTTTTTGTTCCAAAAATAGTTTTCATACTGGCTTCAAAACTGAAGTATTGTGGTTGCATTGACATAAAACAGACATATTCTAGGATTATGCTCTGAATTTCATGTCTAAATTACTGCTTCAATAAACTGAGATTACTCCTTGTAGTTTCTCTAATTCTTGGCTAAAAACAAAGTTTTGATTTTGTTGTGTTTGTTCTATGGAAAATGTGAAACAAAATATTCCTAAGTAACTAATTAACATATAATCAAACCACTTAAGTCTTACTCTTTTGGAAAACTTACATACAGATGTCTACCAGTTGATCAAGTTCTGGACAGCTGCATTCATACATATCCCTGCAGCTGATATGGCTCTGATTCATCAAGTTCCCCAGCAGTTGCAATGCATTGGCAGAAGTCTCATCACAAACTCTCTTGAATTCTAGGACACGTCTGGCTTCACTGTAAACATGCTTAGCGCGCTGATAAACTTTAAAAGATGTCACTGAATAAAATAGAGTAAAATAAAGAAAATCATTCAAACAACATATTGCCCACTAAATAACAATTGAATGTAAACAACTGAAATTAACAATGCAGTTCACATCACCATTGGAGCTCAAAATGATGAACATAGAGATTAAGGAAAGAATTCTTTTCAATTATGACTGACTGACAAGGTTCTGTTCCAGCTCTGCATTGCTATTTCAGAAATGTTTTGTTTCTTCATGACCACTTTTCTCCTCTGTAATAAATTCCAGTGGTCAAAACTCAATTTGTAGCAACATAAATTTACAATCACCAAAAAGTCTGTTTTTAAAAAAATTGAATTCCTTAATATTTCTGGAAAGTTCATAACTTGAAAAACTGCATGATTTCTGATTTATAAGGCTGAAGGTAACCAAAGAACATTTAAACATCTCAATATAATAATGTGAAATGAACAATGAGACATGGAAGGGAAATCTATTCAGTCACAAGTTATTATATTATGATTAAACAATGATGGTTTCTGGTTCGGCTGCAATTTAATGGTTGTGAAAAATTTAATTTTTAAGGTAATGGTCAGTTTTATTCTATACAATACCCAGAACAACAGTCACTATGAGAGCTTGCACTCCCCTGGAAGAGATGAAATAAATAATAACACGATGTACACATTAATGTCCTTATATTAAAATCTGGAGTTAAAAAAAAATCAGAAAGATCTACAGTTATGAATACTGTTTTAATAAAATCGGGGAACTGAAGAAAAGAAAAGCTGGTATGTACATAGGAGATGTAAAGCATTGGGGGCAATCTGTGGTAGATGTAATAGAAGATAGAAATGATGCAGCAGCACAGAGCTGAAACTTATCAGGACCAGTGTGCTGGGATCCACACATTAGTGAACTCTACTGCTGATTTTGTCAATATATGCAGGCAAGAATGGGTTGTTTACTTAAATATTTAAGAAGATTTACCTGCCACTTGGGGTAACTTGCATACCCAAATTACAGAACACATCAATTGCTATGGAGTCTAATTGCTCCAGAGAATCCTGGACACACCAGAAATAATTGGAAATATAAAGACAATGGTGATTAGTATGCAAGAGGCTGTCACTCATCTTGTGGAACCTCAGTTTTTTTTTTACAATTTATATAAATGACTTGAATGAAGGCACTGAAGGTATGTGGCCTAAAAACCAAACTTTTACAATAAAGTGCTAATGACCCCTAAAAGATATTTACACCTTCTTAAAAATTTATAAAGATTCCATGCATAATCTAGAAGCAATGGACCCTGCAGGATCTAGTGAAAACAAGTGTGACAAAGTTAAAGACTATTTAGCAGTCTTAAAATGGCACAGACACAGTCCAGTCATTGCTGCATAATCCTCCCCACTAACAACTCAGAACTGTTGGAAAAGCTGTCCTATGGAATAGTCAATCAATAGCCTGACAGTCACTCACATATTCACACCAATCATTGCATACCCCTGATTCTTCCCTCAATATCTTTTGCTATGTCCCATTTCACTCGTATGACAGACCCCCAGAGGTGGGAGCACAGAGATATCCCGCAAGGAGGCTAGTGTTTCTAGAAGCTCCCAAAATTAACTCCAGACTCCATGAAGTCTCTTATTTTCAGACTAAACATAGACAAGGAAATTTTGTGCTCCCTGATCTAATGATTCACCACTCTTCTAAACCGAGTACTGGTACTCTTTAAAATTCTTTTCACATAAAGCAGAAAAATAAATCATCATGGTTTATTTAAATTACAAAATATCTCAAAAATTTACTACACATAACTTGAGAAAACCCTTGCATATGAAATTAGTTATTTTCAATACATAAACAGATTAAATGCCTGCTGATGCAAACATCCACTAAGAAAATAAAAATCTTGCACTTCTGTTATATCGTTCACAACCTCAGGACATCCCATAGCTCTTTAAAGATAATTAAGAACTTTTAAATAAGTACAACAGTATTGCAGCAAATGTGGCCGATAATTTGCATACAGTGAACTTACACAAACAAAATTGGGATAACTTGGGAAACTGCTTTGACAGTCATTGGTTAAAGTTGTTGGGGGGGCAGGAATAGGAGAGGGGCTGTGGATTGAGGGAGTAGAAGAGCAAAAGAAAGTGGGAGAGACAAGGGCAGTGTTGCTGAGCTTAGAAAGGCATACTCTCACAGTATCTTCAGAGATACCACCTCCTACCTGACTTCTTCAGTGACTTCACAGGCTCATATTTTCCAAGGATGTCTTTGTTTATTTGAAATGCTGCATGAGGCATTTCATCCATAGTTCTGTGCAATAATTGCTCTTTCTGTGGAGGTCTAGGTCAACTTGACTCTCATTTGTCATGGGACTTTTCAACCATCATTTTCATCATTAGCAAAGGAGACACAGGTTTTCCTTGCAGACAAATCCATATTTCCTGGCAACACCCAGGTCACCTTTATCCTTGGAAAGAGCGAACTGTAAGACTCAGATCACTCCATCATTGTCTCAAACTGGAGGTGGGTTGTCTGACACAACCCGAGTCACATGTCCCTTGTTGATCACAGCTAGCTGTTCATGTGCAATATCACTTTGCTCATGAGCCGATAATGGATAGGATCTCTCTTCTTTGCAAGGTCATTAATCTACTTCCTGGTAGCATGCTACAGTTCCTTTCATGCTCTCAGATGCACCTGTGTGGCAAAGACCAGGCACCTAGCTGGATCAGGATGAGACTGAATAGAGGCATAAAGACTTTGCAGCTTCCATCTGTTTCTCCACAGCAGAAGTTACCTTCTCAAGTAGGCAGTGTGTGGGGAATGATGATCTGCCTCCAGAGTGGAGATCATGGCATCCTGGTGCCACACATTCACCTCAGAAAACATGGAAAAGGACATCTCATCATTCAGGCTGGCCTGACAGCATGCTCACCATCTCAGTGTCCATCCAGATCAGCCTCATCGTGAAAGGATTCCAATCATCACCCTCACCTGAGATCCCTGAGCAGTATGGATGCATGCTCCCTCTCCTGATTCCCTGCAACATGTGTGCTGCTCCTCCATGGAACCAATCCCCAAGGGTAACAGATACTACAATGCAGTGTGTTTCATCCCCAACTACTCCTCCCTAACTGCCACCGACTCCTGGGGCTCTTCTTGGTTCATCTCTCCATGTCGGCACAAGAGGAAGAAAGGTGGCCTGTGCCGATACCTTACACAGAGAAAACAAAGGATAGTTGCACTTGTAAGCTGTGCAACAACACTTTTACAGTAATGCTAAATTGTTTAAGGCCCTTTTGGGAATGGCACAGGTCCTGTTTTAATGGATGATTCTGAATACTGTATTATCTTTTATGAAAGAAAATTGTTTTTAGTCAGTTTTGTGCTGATTTTTCAGGGCAAGTGGAGGTGCAGGGAAGGGAAGAGGCCCGATTGGGCATGAGTATCCATTTGACATAAGGGTAATTTCTAATTTTTTGGCATATGCTTCTTAAATATCTCATGGAAAAACAGAAATAAGGACCAGGATTAGGCTACTGGTCTGATCATCTAATTCCGTTAATATTGTTACAAATATTATTAAACCACCTTTTACAGTTGCTCGTTTCACTATATTTGGAAATCCAGTCTTTATCAGAGCACAAGGAGGACACTAATTAAAAACAAATCATTTGAACTTTTGCACTTTCCTACTCATCTTTGTAATTTTGCCATAAAGCCATTAACTTGTGGAAAGTTTACCACCTGCCTGAATGCCCCATATAACTAAGATACACACTCTGTATATCAGACTTTACAGTAGTGGCTTTGGCAGACCAAAGAGACAGCAATGAACTCAAGACGTAAATAACAAGAATACTGCATGCAAATATTATTACAAAATAACTAGAAAGAAAATAGCTTTTCTAATTAGTTTTGTCACAGTCTGCTCTTTTTTGACACTGAATTGCATACTGTAAAAACATCAGCTTTCAGAAGAAAAATTTACAGCTGTTTCAATTTACTCCAAAATTACTTTCTCCTCTGGGATTATATACCTACCAAAAAGCCAATAACTTAATTCTTTAATTAGTTATTTAAGAAAGTCTTCTCAAAAACTCTTAAGTTAACCAATTATGATGAAATTAAGAATACTGAAATTATGAAAGCAATAAGTCTTTAACTTTAGAAAAATAACTGCAAATTAGTTAGTAGAACAACAAACTAAATGACCAGGGGCTAGCATGAATCCCACAGGATATACTTACCCATGGATGCTTTCTCTATAAATATATTTCTCAATAGCAAGGCTGTTATTATGAGGAAAGCTGATTTCACAGTGCACACTCATTCAAGGCATATCTGAGTTGCGTGAGAGATTTCCATATCTTACATACTCTTGTAAATCACAATTGAACAGTAGTAACCCAAAGAATGAAGTAAACTATAGCTGGTTTTAATTTTAATGCAGCATCCTTGCCAATGACTGGGACTGATTCAGAGGCTACCCTTTGGTAAAGCAAGGCTTTATTGGCCAGATCACCTTAAAATACTTTATGATTTCGGCGCTCTCGTCACGTTATGCATTATGAGCCAGAGTGGTGTTCCAACTACTGGCTGCATATCAAAAATTACTCAGGAGGTCAAGCAAGCTGTTTAGCATGATCAATCTTGCAATTTGAGACAAACAACATACATCAACTGTACACCACATTTCTCTTTAAACATCATTGAAGTTCACAATAAACACTGCTTGAAAAAAGTAGAAAATTCAAATAAATTTCTTTAAAGTTCAGAATTTGTTACTTTTCACAAACACAGACTAGTCAGCATCCACTGATTATATTTTTCAAGATATTTAAGACCAGGTCAAAGGATTCAGAATAACCACAAAGGCAGTTATTACTCATAATGCCACAGACATCGAAGTTAGATGTCCCTGTCATCAAGTCCCAGAATATAGGTTCACATGTCTGGTTACCCTACAGTCGTTTCCAATTGGTTAGGTTGCCTGGGGGAGGTGCTACATTGAAAAAGATCATCTCCAAAAAACAAAAGTAAGAATGGCAGGCATGCCAATAGGGGTCACAAAGTCCTAAAGACTACTAATATACAACATGTGCATTGCCCAAAGGATAGTTTGTCTGTCAAATTTCTGGAAAGAGCATAGTGTGTGGCAAGAGGAAAATTGACATTGTATTTATGCCAGGGATATAATTAGATCTAACAAAAGGCAAAGAAACAAACCAAGACATCTTATTTACAGAAAAAAGCACATATTTTGGGATGACCAGTGTTAATCTTTACTTGATGGCCTATACAGTTCTATGGTCAAATGTTTGCTTTACAGCCAGGGGGTTCCTGGCTCAAATTCACTACCTAAGTATCCCTCTCTCATACATACACAAGGGAATTACTGTAACTGTGCTCCAATCTACTGAGCTGCTAAATGAGTATTACCATCTGGTTTGAAATGAATGCTAGTTTTGCTTAAAAGACAAGATCCAGTCCACAGAAACTGCACCCTCTTTGCTGGGCCTAGTTTTAGATAAAAAATCCGCTTACTTTTTGCTATTTCTATAAATAAGTATCTGAGCACATTAAATTATGTTCCCTTTGCATTTGCTACTTTTCCAAAACATTGCACCAAATCAGTGAAATAAAGTCATTCTTTTAAACACTAAAAGCTACCTTTAAATAATAGGAAAATTATAGAAGACTCCGTATTTTTTTTATGTGGCCAAATACAAAAACACACAAAATTACTTTAGAAAATTTATATTTAAAGATACATTCTCAATATGTATTACGGAAAATAACATTAAAGAGAAAATGTGGATCTGTTTTATACTGTGGGACTACAGCATACAAAATATCGGACTGATGACTGATTTATGACAGTTGCCAAATTAGTCCACATTTTCCATCAGGAAAATCAAAGGATATACATTTATACATATTTGTGCATAATTCTCTAATACATGATTTCTGTAAGACTCTAATAAGCATGCCTAATCAAGATCTTGAGAGGATTTGTTGAAATCATATTCCATACAATTTTACTGTAGCTGCTGTATCGCACATATTAAGGAGTTTAGTGGAAATATAGAAAAATACGGCACAATACAGGCCCTTCGGCCCACCATATAGATTTATGAAATTGTATAGTAACTTTGTTTTCAATGGTATGTGTATTTTCCTTCACGTTGCCATATGTGAAATGTTAATCTCATGGGGTTCAGCTCCAAGCATTAAGTCATGCAGTTACGTTTTTTTTTCTGAACTATCTTATCCCAGCCTGAATCAAATCATTTGCTTAAGACAGGTGGCTGTTGAATGAGATGGCACATAACCAAAAGTCTCCAATTCCAACATCATTTACTATTATATGTTTGTGCGTTATACACTGTGAATCAGATACCCCTTCAAATCTAGACAGTGAAAAAGTGGATTAATTTTATCCCCCCAAGGTTTTGGTCATTTTGGAGTAGACTCAAGTGAGAAATGGTGATGAAGATTTGCTGTACTAGTTCCAAAATACAATTCATTACAACACAGACAACTGTGGTAAGCAATAAAGACTGAGGATAAAATTCTTTAATTCTGTTAGCAGTGTCACCCAGTTCCTGTAGCAGGAACCAGAGATAATCTTCACCCTTCCAACCCACTCCAGAGGTAAGACCCAAAAGCAAGTGTGCCAAGAGTCTTCGTTATTTTAATCATGCAATTTACTGCCATTAAGTCAACTTATACTCAGCAGACTGAGAAAAATCTGGGGAAACACCTCCTCCTAGGTTTAATGGGCAACTACATTTCAAAATGTGATCTGCTCTAAATATTCATGAAAGATCTGTTTTCATTTCTAGTTGCCTGAGAGTTAGTGGATCTTCCAATTGACTGCAGCATTCCTGGGCTTTGATATTGCTAGAGGAATGGTTTGGGGGGGGGGGGGGGGTGGGAGGGGGAGAAATAGCCTCCAATTGCTTCCAATGTCCTACCTGAAGGTGTGAACATATGGCCTTCAGGCAACACCAGCAACATTTGGCTGCGGTATCCATACAAATAGCCCGCTGACACTTTACATTCATGGATGAAGACTTTGTCAAATGAGCACTTGGGTGAGATATTGGAGCGCAAATCTCAGCTGACGGTCAGCAGCAATTACCAAGGATGGAAGGGAGAAAACTGGACACATGGCCTCTTCTGTATTATACAGACTTAGACCTTGGCTAATCTTCTTTTCTCCTATTAAAAACCAAGTTCAGCCTCAGAAGTCACTACTTGTAACTTATGATCTCATTCTTACCGCTCTTCACTGAGCCCTGTTGATTACAATTTTAGCCTCACTAATAGTCTTAAAGAAATAACTTAAATTGTTTTGAAAGAGTTTTTCATTTTTGCCTTTAAAAACTTACTGTAAAATACCAGGTGTTGACTTTACATAACTATTACACATTGAAGGTGACAGAGAAAGTTCTGATCTTCAGCCTTGCATACAGGTTACTAATTTTGTGACAAAATCTTACAGTCCTTTTCAAAATGTTGGAAATACTGATCATACTAGGGGTATGATTCTCGCTTGGGATGCGAGAGGTCCTGGGTTCAAATCCCGGACGAGCCCCCAATTTTGTCACGAACCAGCAACAAAAGAAAAGTCATGATTCGGTGTTAAAAACTATTTTATTAATCACTACTTATGATAATACGTAAAATAAAAGTAAAAATGTTAGTATGTTAGAATTCAAAAATGTTAAACCTTGAACATTAACCACAAAAACTAAACTCTTCGTGTGTGTGTGTGTGGCAAAGCCCCAAACTCCCAGTTCAGGAATGGTTCTTAAAGTTCAGTTCCGCAAGCCATAAGGTGAAACATGAGCAAAGGCTTCTTCAACAACCACCGTTGTCTGAAGATAAGACGTAGATGTAGAGAAACATAGAGAGAGTAATTATGAAGTCCAAATGTTCCACGATGGAACCCAGACAACACCTCAGTGTTTACACGGTAGTGACTTCCTCACCCCAAAAAGCATTCGAATTGTGGTCGTCCACACAAATACCTGTTTCCTTCTACAGGTCAGCAACAAAGTGAACTCTACTGGATTACTTCCAATTTCCATACATGGATTTTTGTGGCAGACACAGTTATTGTTTCTCATCCATCGATGGAGAAACTAGCAGGCTAGTGTCTCTCTCCCTTTTCTCTCTCTCTCTCCCCCTTTCTTCTGACTTCTTCAACGTCATTACGTCCTTTATCTTCTGTTGGCGTAAGCACGCCACACACACACACTCTATCTTAAAGGGACTTTCACTGAGTCTGTAACAATATCCAAACAATAATTGAAATTCTGTCGAAGGACAGTTTCATTATTCTACTTCAGTAACATCTGTTGTACTGTGCTGGGAAGTTAAGAACAAGATCATCAATTGATCAAAAACATTTTCCTTACACAATGGACTAAGCTTTTGCTCAACACATATGGACAATGTGGCTGATGAGTGAAAATTAAATAAACATGGATGTTTAATACCAATTCTTGCAAGAAGTGAACTGATGGCACCAAGCATCCAGCACATAGCATTTAACTCTTAACATCACCACAACAAACAACTGCAGTGTTAAATGGAAAAGGGCACTAATATGGTAATGAATGCTCTTCTAAAGTAGCACCTTGGACCTATATCTCAGCAGAATGCAGCAGGTTTTAGTTGGCCTTCACCCTAAGCCAAGAACCCTTGATATCAACACTAGGACCAAAATTCTTCCAGCACGATGTCAGCCAGTTGTCTTTTTCTAAATTTGTACAAATACATGATTCTAAGTATTCTGCACCATTACAGGCAGATTTATCATCAATTCATTACATGGCTTGCCACTGGCTATAACTATTTCAACTATAAATTAATATTACTTACAATACATCTTTACATATTGCACTTAGTCAATGCACATATATTTCAAATTCAATTTTCAAAAAAGGAAAGCATTTCTCCAGAAGCAATTACTGGGATCTTCTGACCAAGAGTCCAAAGTATAGGAAATACATTTAATACCACAAATAAGATTGTGATTTCAAATGAATCACAACTAAAATGGTAGGACTACTGCATAGTAAATGACTAATCACATTCTGCAAGCAATATGGCAGGACATTATACAAAGAAAAACAGATCTCCAAAGCATACTGGCCAACATTCATCATTTATCGATGCCAATGGGAAGAATATGAATTAGTCATTTATCTGTTTGCTTCTGGTTGGGTACTGCTAACACATTATGGTTATGGTATCTGCTTACACAATAAAACACCACATTTTCATAATATTTATTGGGGTCAGGTACTTTGGAATGTTTCAATAATATTATAAGGTGCTTTTTAAATAGATACAACAAATTTGCAATAATCTAAATGAATGCCACCTGGTGGTGTTTAAATGCATTACATGTGAATGATTTAATGGGGTAAAAAACTATACTCAACTTGAATGAAAATTAAGATTAGTCATACGCAGATAACTACAGTTGAGGAAAGTCATTTTACCTACCTTAGCTATTTATCTGTAAGAACTTGAAAAGAAATCCTTCACTAAAGCATCTGTTTTTTTAAACAATTCCAGGGTCCTTGCCACCACTACTGATGTTGACTCCACACAGTGATTACTCAGAGTGAAAGACTTCCTGATATCAATTCTCAATTTACACATGTGAAAATTTAAATTAGTTTTTCTTTGTCAATACTCAAATACTTCTTTATGATAACCTTTCTAAAGTCCAAATCTCAATTCATAACTCACATGCTAACAGAGAATGTGAAAGAATAGACTGATTACATCTCCAATGCTGAAGATTGGAGCAGTACATCAAGGATTTCTCAATAAAATGATAACATTTGATTTCCAGCAGATTCAGGGAGTTTAAGTTCAGGCTTCTGATGGACTTGACCTTTCAACGGGAAATCCACAGCTCACTTTGCAACTGTTATTAGACAACAAAAGCAGAAACACTAGAAGTTCTTAAGGATTCTAGAAATGTAAAGTAGAAATGTGATTTTGCAAACGTACAACCTTTCTTCCTCATATTAGCTTAATTATTTACTCAAATGTGAAAGTGGTATAGCTATCCAGTTGCAATTATGGATCATGGTTAGATTTCACAAAGTGTGAATACAACAAGCAAACAGAGCGGTCGTGCAGACGTGATGATCGGTGCAGACATGGTGGGCTGATGTGCCTGTTCCTGTACTAATATTCTATGTTCTATGATGTTATTACTTCATCTACAAAGTTAGAAAGTGCAATTTACAGTAAAATGTAGAAAACCAAACAAAACAAAGCAAAACTAAGCAGGTTGTAGCTCAGTGGCTCAGTTAAAGAACAAGCATCAAAGGCCTGGATTATCGATATAGAAACATAATCAAATCCCGCTGGGAAATTTATATCAAAATAATTAAATGAATAAATAGTATCAATAAAGATGACTATGAAACTTATTAAAGATGATCATGTAAGATGACTATGAGCCCAGTGTGTTTTTATGGATTATCATAAAAACACATTGGGCTCACATGCCTTTGAGTAAAAAAAATATAGTTCTTATCTGCTGTTTAATCTTTTTACTAGTACTGATGTTGATAGGGATAAAGTACTGGCCTCTAGAATAGGATGTGCACCATTTGGCTTCAACTGAATCACACAACCAAACTACCCACTCTCCTTATCACCTGTGGTCCAATAATTACCTATTACCTAATCACTTTAATATCAGCTGATCTTATCACTTGCATTTGGTTTAAAAATACCAAAGCTATTACAACAGTTATTTAGCCAAATCAAAGACAAAGGTGGAGATAAACTATTTCCTCTGATGGGACAAAGAAGTATGATGTTAAAATTAGAGTCAGACGGTTCTTAAGTGATGTCAGAAACCACTTCTTCACAGAAAAGATGGTGGGAATCTATAAGGAAACCTCATCCTTGTATTCTCACCAGCCCCCCACCCCCAAAACAAAAACACGCACACACACAACTAAAGCAGATTAGGACATATTAATTCAACATTCCCAAACTAATACTGAATTTTCATTTTAAAAGTTAGGGAACCATGGAAAATGTAATTAAGAAACAGATCAACTATCATCCAGTTTAATGGTAAAGCAGGATGGAGGTCTAGTTCTTATATACTGCATAGTCTTCACTGCATTAAGCACATTGGAAAAATATATCCAACTAAACAAAACAATGAGCTCTGCATTTTTTGAAAATTTGATAAATACTTAACACTTGCTTTTCACTATCTAATGTGAGGAATTGAGTATTTTGCTTTTCATACCTGTTAAACAATAGGAGTGCACCAAGATTTTTGCAATATTTAGTTACTCATGACCAAAAGAATGCAATTAAAGAAAATTTTACCAGCACCTCTGAAACTGTATGACTAGAAATACAGTTCAAGGCACAATCATACTAGTCAGAGTTTGACCAAGGACTCACCATCCTGTGTGTTCTGACTCAGGAAGCTGCATAGTTCCTTTTGGCTGATCCCAAGGCACTGACAAACTTCCTCCTTACTGTAAGGTTCAGGGTGCAGCTCTTGTTCCACAATTGAAAGCATCATGTCCAGATCAACACCAAGCTCCTGCTGTAAGTCTCCCAATTTTAAAACTTTCTGCCACTCAAGACCTTTTGCTTTTGCTAGAACCTAAAGACCAAAAGAAGCCACACCACTGTTAGTTTTACATGAAAGAGTCTTAAAGAATTCTCCTGTTACATCATAAATAGCTTAACATGATAATTCGGTTGGGTCAGTCTCCACTCAATACCGGACAGTTATTTTATATAACCACCGAAACCCTAACCATTTTAGAAGTTTCTGATCTGCTGATAATTCATTAGAAGCCAGCATAGTGTCAGCTGCAGATGTGTATAACACTCTCACCTCATAAAGCAATGGATTCAAAGCCCACTGCTGAGATGGGAGTATAAAATCCAACCTAACCTCTATGTCCTGGTCAATATTTATCCATAAACCACCATTACTAAAACTAATTATTGCATTGCCGTTTGCACAAACTGTCTGAATTAAGGATGACAATGCTTCAGAGGTATTTCATCAGCTATAGGGAGATGTGAAAGACACTATATAAATGCAATTTTTCTTTACACCCAAGAAATTTTGATTCAGCCTACTTTTGTAACATGGCAGGAGATAATTTAGAATCACCCCTCTGCACATATACAGTGGCATGCAAAAGTTTGGGTGCCCCTGGTCAAAATTTATGTTGCTGTGAATAGTTAAGCGAGTAAAAGATGACCTGATTTCCAAAAGGCATAAAGTTAAAGATGACACATTTCTTTAATATTTTTAAGCAAGATTACTTTTTTATTTCTATCTTTTACAGTTTCAAAATAACAAAAAAGGAAAAGGGCCCGAAGCAAAAGTTTGGGCACCCTGCATGGTCAGTACTTAGTTTCACCCTCTTTGGCAAGTATCACGGCTTGTAAATGCTTTCTGTAGCCAGCTAAGTGTCTTTCAATCCTTGTTTGGGGGATTTTTGCCCATTCTTCCTTGCAAAAGGCTTCTAGTTCTGTGAGATTCTTGGGCTGTCTTGCATGCACTGCTCTTTTGAGGTCTATCCACAGATTTTTGATGATGTTTGGGTCAGGGGACTGTGAGGGCCATGACAAAACCTTCAGCTTGTGCCTCTTGAGGTAGTCCATTGTGGATTTTGAGGTGTGTTTAGGATTGTTATCCTGTTGTAGAAGCCATCCTCTTTTCGTCTTTGGCTTTTTTTTTATTTTTACAGACTGTGTGATGTTTGCTTCCAGAATTTGCTGGTATTTAATTGAATTCATTCTTCCCTCTACCAGTGAGATGTTCCCCGTGCCACTGGCTGCAACACAAGCCCAAAGCACGATCGATCCACCCCCGTGCTTAAGTTGGAGAGGTGTTCTTTTCATGAAATTCTGCACCCTTTTTTCTCCAACTATGCCTTTGCTCATTGCAGCCAAAAAGTTCTATTTTAACTTCTTCATTCCACAGGACTTGTTTCCAAAATGCATCAGGCTTGTTTAGATGTACCTTTGCAAACTTCTGACGCTGAATTTTGTGGTGAGGACGCAGGAAAGTTTGAAGAATGGGCGAAAATCCCCCAAACAAGAATTGAAAGACTGTTAGCTGGCTACAGAAAGCCTTTACAAGCTGTGATACTTGCCAAAGGGGCTGTTACTAAGTACTGACCATGCAGGGTGCCCAAACTTTTGCTTTGGGCCTTTATCCTTTTTTGTTATTTTGAAACTGTACAAGATGGAAATAAAAAAGTAATCTTACTAAAAATATTAAAGAAATGTGTCATCTTTAACTTTATGCCTTTTGGAAATCAGGTCATCTTTTACTCGCTTAGCTATTCACAGTAACAGAAATTTTGACCAGGGGTGCCCAAACCTTTGCATGCCACTGTATAGTACATACTGGGAAATATCCCAAGATGCAACTTTCTCAAGTGTACCAATGCACCTATAGAATTTCCAGCTAAAAATGTTTTAATTTCAAAAGAACTTTCAGTGAAGAATAGCTTTATGGGTTAAGTTTTCAAGATCAATATGACCATCAAGTATCATGGAAACTAAAGTCAATTGAATGTAGTTCTGTGGAACACTGAGAATTTTTTTGAAAAAAAATTATTTAAGCTTATCAAATTTAAGCAACTTGAATATTCAATATAGCACTTACATACTTAGAAATGAATATTTATTTGTGATAGATTATCTTCTATCAAGATCAGGTCAGCCCTCGAGCTACAACTAGATTACACAGTGCCATCACTTCATGTCATTTGCATTCTTCTGTATTATTTGATCCACTGTGTGCTCCATTCTGTTTCTCCTCCTGCTCCCATTCTATTGCACAAACTCAGTACCTTCCCATTAATTGTTCTTCTAGCAACTATTTTTGTCTCCTGTCAACAATGTTTCCTTAATAAAAATCTAAATGCAATATATGAACACCATCAGTAATGTTCATATTTAGAAGCTTATGATGCAAAAGCATTCAAGTCAATTCTACAGGCTCACGGAAAAATGTTTTACTTAGTTTCACTCTCTCAGTTTCTTCAAAACAGTTAGGAGTTTTCTTTTTCAAATATTTATCCGGTCACCCTTTAAAAGTTAGCATGGACTCTGCTTAGGTATTCCATGTCATAATATTGCTCAGCATAAAATGTAACTTTCACACTTTTTTTTTCCCTTTTGATAATGATTTTAAATGTACCCTGTTACCAATTCACGAGCCAATGGAGCAGGAATTGCCCACTTACCTTTCCAAACCTTTTCATTAACATTTCTATCAGATTAATTTTCTCTGTTCCACCTAAAAGAGCCAGTGTTCCAACACTTAACTAGGATCTTTGGATCAGCAAATTTCTTCTGCAGCCTCTCTATGGTCCTTAAATCCTTGGTACACTCAAAATGGCAGTAACTTTATAATTTGGCCTAACAGATGAACTACAGAGGGTTAACTCTCTGAATTTTTATTTAAAACCCTTTTTCTTAAAAAATAGATTAGGCAAGCTGTAAAGCTGTTGGCTCTCAATAAACACACTAACCATTTGTCCTAGTAAATTAACCGATTAAGATCAGAATCAGATGATATAGGGCAACAATTGTAAGGTCTACTCTATTAGGAAGCTGGTTGATGTTAGTTGTTATTGGCAGAATTCAGAAGAAAGAGCTTTTGGATAGGAATGCATGTTGGTTGAAGTCACTTGCTACCTTTAGACTGTTCTATTCCAGTTCTTGCCAAGCTGGCTTTCTGTTCTGCCTTTTCCATAAATGCAAACTTATCCAAAACTCTTGTCTAACTCAAACTAGCTCATTCACTTTTTAGGCAGTGCTACAATTGAAAAATTCTTTTCTTTGTTTTAAAGCTCCTTTGTCACCTCACCCCTCCTTATCCTTATAACCTCCTCCAGCCCTAGAACCCCAAAGAGATTGCTCTCTTCCATTTCTAGCCTATTCTGCATTCACACTTTTCTTCTTTCCATCACTGATAGCAATGCCTCCAGCTATTTCAATCATAAGTTCTGAAATCTCTCCACAAATTTCTCAGACCCTCCTTTCTCTTTTAGGAAGTCCCTTAAGCACCTCTTTATTGAAGCCCTTAGCTATCTCTCCTAGATGCCAATTTTTTTCCCCCCGATTTACCTCCTTCAATATTAAGCTCATTATCAGTGTGCTCTTCACAGCCTTCCTAACTTCTTTCTCCCATCAGTAGAAAATTGACACCTCATCCAAAAGAATTATGATACTGCACACAGCACACCACTATCATTTTGAATACTTACCAGAACAATGTAATAAAGCAACTTAAAATATGCAGAAAACCTCAGCTCTAGTAGATCAATCCAAATGCATTCCTCTAGAGATGTCTCAAATATTTTCATCTTGATTAATGGATTTCAAACTGACATCAAGGGACCATCCATGTTCCCTCCTTCCCACGTTTCCTGCAAGCCCACCCTCTAACCATCTGCCTAATCTTGACAGTCCATTGAATAATTTTGGTACTGTCAACTAATGCAGGATAAATTAATCATGCCAACATTAGGGGTGTCTGGCATCCATCTGCATGTTGTAGTGCCAATGATCACGTAGAGCCTAAAAGTTAACGGGAAGCCATAACATTGCTGAAAAGAGGTTAAGAGCTTCCACTGATGAGGCTTAACATTCTTGGGAATGCAGCCATTGGGAAAAAGTGCACAACCCTCTCTTCCTAATATATGCATTCCTTTAGAAAACTGATGAAGTCATCAAACTTGCCAAGCAATGAATCAGTGAACAGAACACAGCAAAACATTGCTCATCTGTGAGCTCTGTCATCACAAACAACCCAAAAGGAACCCGTCGCACAGACTTTCAAAATTGTAGTAACCTTAATTAGCATAGGCAAAGCCAACCCTTTCCTGAACAAACTTGACAAATCATTTCATAATATTGTGTATGAAAACATGCAGCAATAATTATCTGGCTTAGATGTATTCAACTTTTTTGTGACCAGGACATTATTGGGTGGATGTCAGTATTACAGTGCTCTGGAACAGCTTTGCTAGACCACAGATCTCCAACACCGCATTTAGAGTGCTGTTGAGAGGCATATGGTGCACAGGTGCACCTCAAGGCTGTGTGCTTATCCCCCTGCTCTACTCTCTTTACACCCACGACTGTGTTGCTAAGCACAGTTCCAATACTGTCTATAAGTTTGCCAACAACATCACTGTTGTTGGCCGAATCATGGGTGGTGATGAGTCGGTGTACAAGAGTGAGATAGAACATCTGGTTGAGTGGTGCCGCAATAACAACCGCAAGCTTAACATCAACAAAACCAAGCAGCTAATTGTTGACTTCAGAAAAAGGAAGTCAAGAGACCATGTATCAGTTCTCATTGGTGATTCAGAGATGGAGAAAGTAAGCAGCTTCAAATGCCTAGGCATTAACATCTCGATGACCTGTCTTGGGCCCAGTACATATATGCAATCACAAAGAAGGCATGCTAATGTCTCTACTTCCTTAGAAGCTTAAGGAGGTTTGGCACGTCACTATATACACTAACCTTTACAGATGCACTGTTAAGAGTATCCTTACTGGCTGCATCGCAGCCTGTACGGCAATTCCAACGTACAGGAACGCAAGAGACTGCAGAGAGCTACAGACACAGTCTGGTCCAGCATAGTCATAGTCCTCCCCACCATTGACACCATCTACAGGAGGCACTGCCGCAGGAAGGCAGCATCCATCATCAAGGATCCCTACCATCCAGGTCATGCCCTCTTCTCACTGCTACTGACAGGCAAGTGATACAGAAGTCTGAAGTCCCACACCACTTGGTTCTGGAACAGCTACTTCCCTACAACCATCAGGTTCTTGAAACTACCTGCACAACCCCAACCTAACCTCAGCAATAGAACACTAGGACCATTTCTTGTACTACCATGGACTTGTCTTCAATCATGTCTTTGTTTTTATTTTTGGCACTAAGGTCTTGCTTTTGCGCAGTCCCCCCCCCCCACACTATATGGTATAATTTTTATCTATAATTCATATTCCGTGTTGTTGTCTGTACCTACGATCCTGCTGTAAGCAAGTTTTTCTTTGTACTTTATCTCACCATACTTGTATACATGACAATAAACTTGACTTGACTTGATCCCATGCACCCAGCTGTTTCTTGATATTGTTTGGAGTGAATCAGAGTGACTGAAAAATGCCATTTGTATTGATGAATATCTTAGGAGAAGGATAAGAATAATATTCACTCAGTCCATCTTTCAATTGTGGGCAATGCAAGCAAAGTCACCATTTTTGCTCTAATTTGAAAAACAAGAAAGCAAACTGAATACAATAAAGCATCCAGGCACACAAGCCAGAAAAGAGGAGGTCTCACAGAAAACAGTTAAACTCACTATTGAGAAACTCACTTTTAAGGGTCCTTTCTTGATAGTCTAGAGCTACCAAATAAATCACAGTGAACGAAGACCCTGCTAATCTATATGGCTTTAATTTATGGACTTAAAAGCAACACTCACCTCCCGTGACACATCACATCTCTGCTAGAACCACAGTAGCACAAGATCTATAGTACTGCACAGAACATTTTACTCTATTTGTCCTTTCCTCTTGCATAAATACTCCCTGTTGCTCCAATACATTTAACTAGTTGCTCCAATACTTTCAACAGGGCAGGCACAGTACTGTAGAGGGCAAGCACGGTAGTGTAGCGGTTAGCATAATGCTATTACAGCGCTAGCAACCCAGGTTCAATTCCGGCCACTGTCTGTAAGGAGTTTGTACGTTCTCCCCGTGTCTGCGTGGGTTTTCTCCGGGTGCTCTGGTTTCCTCCCACATTCCAAAAGACTTACTGGTTAGGAAGTAGTGGGCATGCTATGTTGGCGCCAGCAGCGTGGCGACACTTGCAGGCTGCCCGCAGAACAGTCAACATATAAGATTCATTTCACTGTGTTTTTCGATGTACATGTGACTAATAAAGATATCTTATCTCATCTTAGTGGCTTACAACAGAGCATAACAAATTTACTGCAATTCCAATGCCTATTGTTGGTTTTTGTGAATATGATATTTTTGTATTATTTCTATTTAAGTTTCTTAGAGATTTGCCTTGCATGCATTTTTTTAATTTCCTATTTTTGAGATGTCCACTGCCACTAATCTATTTATAGGTTCTATCGTTTTGATTGCTCATGTTCATGAAAGTGCTATAGGTGTGACTTGCACTTTCAATTGTTCTTCCTTCCACAGCTCTTTCCAATTCACCTTCTGTCAGCACTAGAAAAAAAATCAAAAACTGCACAAGGAATTGTAGGTCTCAAACTACATCCTTTCAAGTGCTGCACCACCACAATGCTGCACAGGGCACTGGTTCATATAAGCAGCTTTATATGGTTATGAATGCAAGATGATTTAAGCATTGGCTAATAGTACTAGACCCATTGGCAGTCATTTAAAGTGTTAAACATATACAGTTCTTTACTTTAAAAAGAAAAACAACACTTTGCCATTTTTTCTGGGTTCAGGAGAGTAAAGATGAACAGAAAATAGGCTTATTATGCTGATCGTAATCTTTAAGATAACATATCAGCAATAATAGTATTTTATGCCTTTTCCTGCTGGTGGAAAGCCACTCAGTGTTAAAAAAAAAGTTGTAGACAATGTTATAAAAATTTATACATTTTGTATACAAATGTTCAGTCTATTATAAATCGGATGTACTGACATTTCAATGGCATACATGGGGAAAACAAAAAGGTTAAAGAAGAGTGATGTAGAAAACGGATTCTGAGTAAATGAAGAAGCCCTAATTAACATGGAATCCAGAAAGTGCATCATCTTACTGAACTTGCTGATTATTTATCCAATAAACATACTTTGACCTGAAATGTTAGTTTTGCTTTTCTTTCCACTGTTTTGTTGCCTGACCTGCTGGATATTTCTAGCATTTTAAGATTTTGCTTCAGATCTCCAGCGTGTGAGTTTTTTTAATTTGCACTTACTGTTAAATTTACTGTCACTTCTCTTCCAGGAATTCCAACCTCAAAGGAGAGCTCCTCTGCTCTTCAGTGGGATTTCCATTTGTCTCCTTTGCCTTGTTCACCCTCAGTTGTTTCCATTTCTTCTCGTCTTTGGAAAGGTTTAGACCAAAACTTGCTACCACAGCCATATCTCTTTCCTCAGTAGATGTCTCGGCTCCAATTCATCCTGCATGTATTGCAACTCACATTCCGGACCCACCTACCTCAATTCTGCTTTGCTTCATATCCCCAGTAACCTTTCACCTCCTTCTTACCAAGTATTCATCTACCTCTGTGTTAAAAAGTCAAAAACTCTACTCCTACTGCCCTTCGAGAAGTCCCAAAGAACCCACAAAATCAGAGTGGAAGTACATCATTCTTGATCCCTAGGAACTGACGAAGAAGTTGTTATACAAGGCACTGATGAGGGAGTGATGAACATTAAGATGATGATGAAGCTGAGATGACAACAAAGACCCTCCAACCCCTCTCCATATTGGAACTTTGCAAGTTCTCATAATTTAGATAAGAGCCGTCCCTGGGTTATGAACGCCCAATTTATGGACTATTGTTCATACAAAAAGTTCCTGTAATATTATTAAATCCAAAAGTTCGACATACATACATCTGTTTGTTCCTACAAAATACAGAACTAGTTTCCCCTCTCTCTCCATTTCTAGTAATTGTTCTTTCTTGTCAATCTTTTGTGCTTTTGATGTCATTCATTACAATACTGTAAGAGGTATGGTTATCATATCAAGGGAGTTTTATTTTCTGACTTAAGGACAAAATCAACTTATGGATATCTATAAAAACAGAACCTGCTTGTTACCCGGAGTCAGCCTGTAATATGTTTTGTTTTCTTTCATGTCAAAATGGACAATTTCACATTTTCCAATATTATATTCCATTTGCCAAATAACTCACTTAGTCTGTACCATGTAGGAAAATAAGGTCTATTCCTTCAACTTCTGAATAACTCGTATAAAAAAAACTGGCTTAATGAGAGTTAAAAGGTTAAAAAAAACTCAACAGATATGTTAAGAAAAACTCTCATTTCTATTATAACATCACATCTGAATTACACAGATAGACATTTATGCTGAGAACTATTTTATGAGCCATAAATTCCTATAAAATAGTGAGATAAATAATAAGGAGATAAATAACCTTGGTGCCATTGGTTGAAGGAGGAATGTTGTTCAGCACAATGGAAAAAAGGCAGGAGATTGTCTCTCTGTGCAATAGTGCCCTTAATGTCTACTGGAACAAACATTCAAATTAAAATCTAATCTAAATAATAACACAACTTTAGTGCTGAATTGATTAAGGGCAAGTGGTTGATTGCAAAAGCTTGTGATAGATATTATCATTTGGCCTGAGTTTTGATTGCACATTGTAATCTGTAATGCAGATTTGAGTCCAGATAAAACAACATCAAGCTGACATTCGGGAGAAGTGGTTTGCCACAAAGATCTAGGGTTCATTGTGGGAGGCCCAGTATTTTCTAGTTAATCCTAATCACCTCCCAGAACGTTGATACAGAGGGAGCATAGTTATAAATGTCAATGGTGGGTGGTTAGACTCTCTTGTTGTAGATGGACACTGCTTGATGCTGCGTGGCTACTGCGTCCCTTGCCGGTATCTGTCAATGCCTGAATGTTGCCTAGGTCTTGTGGCATGCAGGCATGGAGTGCTACATTATCTGGAGGAATTGTGAAGGCCTTAGTGCAATAATCCGCAATCATCCCCCCTTATCTTTTGATCAAACGCAAGTCATTAATAAAACAACTGAAGATAATTGAGCATAGGAGACTACTCTAAGGAACTCCTGCAACCATGTCCTGGGGCTAAGATGATTGATGTCCAATAACTACAACAATCTTTCTTTGTGCAAGATAAAACTCCAACCATAAAAATTGTTTCCCCTTAATGCTCTCTAACTTCAGTTTCACTGTACTTCGACAGATATGGCCTTTATGTCTCCTCCGAAGTTTAGCTGTAATGATAGAAAACAGAATACAGCACAGGAATAGGCCCTTCAGCCCAAGATGTTGTGCTGAACTAATTAGACGCCTAACTAAACTAATCCCTTCTGTCTACACAATGACCACATCCCTTCATTCTTTGCACATTCATGTGACTCTTAAACACCTCTATCACCCCTGGCAGTGCATTCCAGGCACCCACAACTCTGTGTAAAAAAAAATTGCCTCGCACATCTCCTTTGAACTTACCCACTCTCAGCTTAAATGCATGCCCTCTAGTATTAGACATTTCAACCCTGGGAAAAGGATACCAGCTGTCTACTCTACCTATGCCTCTCATAATCTTATAAACTTCTATCAGGTCTCCCCTCAGCCTCTGCTGCTCCAGAGAAAACAACTCAGGTCTGTCCAACCTCTCCTTATAGCACATGGCCTCTAATCCAGGTAGCATCTTGGTAAACCTCTTCTGTACCCTCTCCCAAGCCTCCACATCTTTCTTATAATGGGGCGACCTAAACTGAATGCAATATTCCAGATGTGGCCTAACCAGAGTTTTATAAAGTTGGAGCATAACTTCCTGGCTCTTGAACTCAATGCCTTGACCAATAAAGGCAAGCATGCCATATGCCTTCTTCACCACCCCATCAACTTGTGCAGCCACTTTAGGGAGCTGTGAGCTTGGACGCCAAAAACCACTCTGTACATCAACGCTGTGAAGGGTCCTGCCATCAAATGTGTACCGTCCCTTTACATTTGACCTCCCAAAGTGCAACACCTCACACTCGCCCGGATTAA
Source organism: Pristis pectinata (assembly GCF_009764475.1). NCBI lineage: Eukaryota > Metazoa > Chordata > Chondrichthyes > Rhinopristiformes > Pristidae > Pristis > Pristis pectinata. Next base: position 16,317,883 of record NC_067432.1, read on the forward strand.
ACTCCATCTGCCATTTCTTTGCCCATATCTGCAAATGGTCTATATCCCGCTCCATCCTTGGCAATCTTCTACACTATCAACAACACCAGCCACCTTTATATGGTCTGCAAACTTACTAACTCGCCCATCCATGTTTCATCCTGGTCATTTATATATACACAAACAGCAGAAGTCTGCAGAACACCACTAGCCATGGACCTCCAGCCAAAATAAGTCCCATTGACCACTACCCTTTGTCTCTATGGGCAAGCCAATTCTGAAACCAAATGGCCACGTCACCATAGATCCCATGTATCTTAATAATGTTTGCACTTTGGCTACAAGACGTCTGGAGGTAAATGGTCCTGACAAAACCCAATATGAATATCAGTGGACACGTTATTGACTTGGTGTCAACGACACCTTCCATCAGTTTACTGATGATTGAAAATAGACTGATTGGACTGTAATTACCCAAACTGGATTTATCCCACTTTATGAAAACTGTACATACCTTGGCAATTTTCCACATTTTCACTTGGAAACCAGTACTGTAACTGTAGTGGAATAGCTGAATCAGAATCATTGTTAGTGCTAGTGCACAAGTTTTCATCACCACAGCCAGGATATTGCCTCATCCACGGCTCTCAGTCTTACAGTATTTTAGTATTAGGTGAGAGGTAGAAGACTAGATTCTGTGATGGAGGGGATTTCAAGGGGACATTGAGATAGACGATCCACTTAGCATGTGTGGATGAAGATGGTTGCAAGTGATTCACTTGCTGGGCTCTGTGGAAGGACTGGAGGGCTTTTATCTGATTGATTGTTAGTGGGATCACCTAGCTATATCTATTGCATGCTGTCTTTTTTTATATTTAGTACACTTATTCATGATGTTGCAAGTTCATCTTTATGTTTGCCTGGTGCTGGTTTTGGCATGCCCTTTACATTCTTCAATGAAATGGCATTACCAGAGGAGTTGAGCATAATTTTGGTTTAACACGCCATTAAAGACTCAGCTACATCTCATGCAGCAAAGCATAATATTCTCAAAAGGTTTTTGCAGCACGAGTACTTTTTAAATACCTGATGCCCTCATCAGTTCACTGACTTCTGCAGATTCTGCAGGAGAATGCTGAACACTTCTGTATGGAGGTGCAGGGACAGAAAGTTCTGTCCTAAAAACTTTTAACTGGACATATGTATACTTCCAAAATTTCTGTTCGATTTCCTACAGATAATTGTGAGCACCTTTAATTGTGCCTCACCTTTATTTCTCATGCAAATTCTGAGCCATTATGTAAATTGTAGTTTACTTTTCAAAAAGAAATGCAAAAAATGGTTCGCTGGTGTATTCTGGTGTAGTGTCATTCTTTGCAATACTTTGAGAAATAGTTGTTACACAACAGACAAATGTGATGTTGTTTGTCAGGAAAAGACAAAATTAGCAGCAATACCTTTGCAGCAATGCGACATTCCATTACTCTGATATTGAAATGAGTTGTTGCAGCTTTATTCATTTCTTTGCAACTGTTTGCAATCACGAAAACAGCTCCATTTGGAACCTTAACATTGGTGGCACGGAGTGGGTTGAATTCAATCAACTTGGCCTATCGAAGATAAAATGGTAATTTATTTTAATGAAACTGGTAACACCATTTGACATGTACATTCAGGACAATCTGTACAAAGCCTTGAGTTGTATGACAACAATGTCACATACACCTAGAATATTCGCAGCTCACTGCTATATTGACAGTTAATGGTAATAATCCCTTTATTTTAAAGGTGCTTTAATTCCAGATTAAAGAGGTTACGATAATAGGCAATTTGAGCACAAAAACAAGGAAATAAATTCACACTCAGCAGCTCTCAGTTAGTCAATCAGAAATTGGATGGGAGTAAGGCCGGCAAGGCTGTTTTCATTAGAAAAAAAGGAAGTGGTGATTTCACAGAGATGTTTGAGAATATAAAGAGATGTGTCAATAGAAATAGGCTACTTTCAATCATTCACTTAACGTGAAAGCATTGATACTGGATTATTCATAAATGATTTAGGAAAGGGAGGAAGAATACTTTAAAAAAAAGTATAGAGAATAAACAGTTCAGATAGGTAGGCATCAAAAGGAACCAGAAGTTCAGCATGAGTCTGCATTTTCAGTAGAACACAGGTTGAAAAAATAGATGTTTGTGGACAATTTTTTGGCAGAACTGGGAAAAATATGTTTTTATTTTCCACATGTCCCTGTTCTTCTGAATCTGAGTAAGAATACGGGCAGGGAACAGATGTACTATGATGATCCTGGCATTCATGGGTGCTCTAAATAATCTTAAATTTTCAGTTGACCCAGTGTTCCACCCCATGTGATTTAAATTATATGTTCAAAGATCACGCACTGCATGAATCTCAATTAAAAACATGAAAGAAATGTACCATGATTGCTAGGGTTGTAGATGGGGGTGCTTTTAGTTGGCAGCATTTCCAACTGTTGTACAACTTGCCAAGTCTTTTACAATGGAGTAATTGTGGCAGCAGAATGATTCCTATTAAAAATATTCCTTTTGTATTCCATCTGAGGGAAATATACATCAGTCACTGCTGGTACTAGAATTGCATTAAATAATTTGCAAGTTATAATAAAAAAATTATTGCACATTCCTACAAAAGGGAAACTAAACACTAAAATTAAACTGCAATTTAATGCAAACTTCTGAGACCTTTGACCAGTGCTTAAGAATTCAATTTTAAAACAAGCTCTGCTCAGCAAGAGATTGAAAGATTATCATTTGTCAGTCAGTATGAAATTGATGCACACTGTCTATTCACCGTTCATCATGTTTCATCCTGGACTCTATCTCACTCATTTTATCCTCTAAGGGCAAAGACTTAATAGTGTCTGTCGTCCAAATTTATCAAACGATCACATCATATTATCTATTCTACACAGACAGGACACCTTCGATAGTTGAGCAAAAATCTTTATGCTTTATGCAGTTTATGGTGACTTTGGTCTGTTTTGCAAATGATTGAAATGGGTCTGTAAATTTAATTGATTACTTAATTTCCTTGTGCTTACTACATGGAGAGACATGGAATCATCATCAACTTTTCCAATTATATGAACACACACATAAATTCTATGAACAATATTAGACTTTTAATCAACACACAAATGAGCTGGAGGAACTCAGTGAGTCAGGCAGCATCTATGGAGGGAAATGGACAGTTGACGTTTTGGCTTGAGACCCCTTGTCACGACTGGGGCTTTGAATGGTCCTTTTCTTAAACCTACACACTATTGCTCTAGACTAACTATTTAATACTGGTTCATAGTGTCGAGACTTACCTCAATCCATCTAGCTAAACAATTAACAACTTCATGACCATGTGCATTCTATGAAAATCTCACAAAGAGCTATATTAAAAACTTTCTGAAAATGAATTTCTCTCATTCTGTTTGAATTGAATAACAGAGTTGCTATTACTATAACCTGTTGCTCCATTCAAATCCATATGTTGTTTAGATGAACATAGACAGCATCTCAGAGTGCTTCCAGACATTTCTCCTGCTACATTTCTAGGAGTAATAGATCTAGAACTTGCCAGAATCATGCCTGTATCTTTTCTCAAAATAGTGAAAACATTGTTCACAGTCCAATCCCAAGATGCATCCTTGCTTTACAATTGTGACCTCTCTCATTTACTCGAAGATATTAGGATACTTTGGGAGAAACCAATTAGCTGAAATGCAGCATATAACCTGAAGAGGGTGGCGTGAGGATCTCCTGACTTTTCAATACTATTAATGAGGCTGAGTAGGTTGGACCACAGAAGTAACTTGCCATCATCAAGTGGCCAGATCACCATTTACAGCCTGACCTGCTTGCAAAATGGTTGTTAAACCGAGGCCTTGAGAACAGCAACACAAAATGTGCAGCTGCAGGGCTGCTGGGGCCAGTTGATTGAACGTGATCCAGACCATTGCCATTCTGGTTTTAAAAATTACTTTGTATTATCTTTTAATGCAACATTAAAAGCTGTTCCAACTACTGGTTTTACTCATTTATGTTTGGGATTTAGGCTTTGCTGATAAAGTCAGCATTTATCGCTTTGAGACGGTAAGGGTGCGCCATTTTCTTGAACTGTTGCAATCCTTCTGGTGAAGCTGTTCCCACAATGCTATTGAATAGAGCTCCAGATTTAGACCTAAAAGAGTTGAATTTAATATATTTCCAAATCATGATGTTGTACAACTTGCAGGGGAACCTGCAGATAGTGTACATTTTAATTTTGTCCTTCTTGGTAGCAGAGAACCCAAGTTTGGCAGGCGTTGTTGGCATGACCGAGGTGAGTAGCTGTAAAGAATTTTGTAGAATACACATGCCATAGCCATGGAATACTGGTGATGGAGGGAATGTGTATTTATGATGTTGCATGGGGTGGCTATCAAACGGGATGCTTTGTTCAAGATGGTCTTAAACTTCTTGACTGCTGTTTGAGTCACACTCATTCAGGAAGGTGCCTTCACCACCCTCCCTCAGCTGGCACCACCCTGTCACAGACATTCTCTTTGTTAACTCCATGCCTCACTCTCCTCTGCCACTAAAACATGTTTGATGTCTAACTTTTCCTGGTAGTAACGAGGAGTCATCAATCCAAAATATTAATTATGTTTCACTTGCTCCACAGATGTTCCTGAACTGCTGAGTATTTCCAGTACTTTGTTTTTATTCCACATTTCTAGCATCTGCAGTTTCCTGCTTTTTGACGTGAACAGAGTCATAGAATTAATGAAACAGGCCTCTCAGCCCACCACATCTATGCCGACCAGTGGGCACTCGTGTATTAATCCCATCTTCCAGCACTTGCCCCATAGCCTTCTATCCCTATGTGATTCAAATGCTGGAAGATGGAATTAATACAGATGGGTGCCCATTTCTTAAATGCTGTCAGCGACTCTGCTTCCACCTCTCTCTTACATAGTTCAACATGCCTCTGATGTGCTTAGTAAATGGTGGAAAGACTTTGGGATGGCAGGAGGCAAGATGCTTGGTGAAGGATACCCAACTTCTAACCTGTTCTTGTTGGCATTGTATTCATGTGACTGGTTCTGTTAAGTCAATGGTGACCTACAGGTCGTTGATGGTGGAGAACTCAGCTATGGTAATGCCATTTAATATCAAGAGTAGATGGTTAGACTCTCATGTTGGAGATGGCCAATGCCTGGCACATTTGTGGAATTAATCTTACTTTCCAGTTATCAGCCCTTGTCCGAATTTTATCTCAGTCTTGCTGCACACGTATCAATTGCTTTATTTGCTGAGGAGTTGAAAATGGAATTGAACTTTGTGCAGTCATCAGCAAGCATCCCACTTCTGACATAATAATGGATTATAAAGAGTATTGTAATTACTTCAAGTAAATAATGATGAAAATTTGAAATAAAATAATTACCATTCCCTTTTCTGCCAAAAATGAAATGGATTGGTCCATACCCCCACCTTCAGTTCCAATGTAGCGTTCGCATCTTGCGCAGATTTCTGCAAGTTCCACCTATAAATAAATTGCAAAGAATAATTAAACAAACTTCGTGTACAAATCAGACAACAGTGAAATAAGATTACTTATTTGTAATCTGAATATATACTGAATCAATGATTATATAACCAAAATAAATATTCAATTTACAGAAAATGAAAATAATTAATGTGGTGCAATGATTATATGTACAATGCATAATTCTAAATCAAATAAAAGTCCAATTTCAAACAATAAACCACTAAGAATAAACCAACTGAAGCTCAGACTACATATATAATGTGAAGATAAATGATTTAGGGACTTGATGGCACAAAGCAATGCCACATTGTCACTTTGCAGAACTACAGCAAATCCAGGTCAGAATGTTGCTCTGACCTATTGGCTTTAAACTTCTTCTCAAAATAGATTTGGACAGTTTCAAACACAATTTTATTGAATATGGACCATAGCTCTAAACTTCTGACAACTTGGCAAAGAGATCACAAGATATATCAGTGTTAAAAGTAGTAGTATATATACTACTATTATTATATATATCAATTTCTTCTTCATTGTCATCTTCTTGTTGGACAGTCTTGAAGATGAGTTATTTCTCTCTACACTCATGACTGTGTGGCTAAGCACAGTTCAAACAACATCTATAAATTTGCAGATGACACCACTGTTGTTGGTAAAATCTCAGATGGCGACAAGGAGGTGTACAGGAGTGAGATAGATCGGCTGGTTGAGTGGTATCGCAACAACAACCTCACATTCAACATCAGCAAGACCAAGGAATTGATTGTGGACTTCAGAAAGGGGAAGTTGGGAGAAAGAACACCAGTCCTCATTGAGGGGTCAGTGGTGGAAAGGGAAAGCAGCTTTAAATTCCTGGGTGTCAACATCTCAGAGGATCTATCCTGGGCCCAACACATTGATGTAATCATGAAGAAGGCACGCCAGTGGCTCTACTTAGTTAGGAGTTTGAGGAGATTTGGTATGTCGCCAAAGACTCTTGCAAACTTCCATAGATGTACGGTGGAGAGCATCCTGACTGGTTGCTTCACTGCCTGGTATGGAGGATCGCAAGCTGCAGAGGGTTGTAGACTCAGCCAGCTCCATCATGGCCACAACCTTCCCCACCATTGAGGACATCTTCAAGAGGTGGCATCCATCACTAAGGACCCTCACCATCTGAGACATGCCCTCTTCTTGTTACTACCATGAGGGAGGTGGTACAAGAGCCTGAAGACCCACACTCAACAATTCAGTAACAGCTTCTTCCCCTCCGCCAGATTTCTGAACAGTCCATGAACACTACCTCGTTATTCCTTTTTTTTTGCACTATTTATTTATTTTGTAATTTATAGTAGTTTTATGTCCTTGCACAGTACTGCAGCCGCAAAACAACTAATTTCATAAGCCAGTGATAATAAAGCTGATTCTCTTTCCACTCAGATTGTATGGTTTCTGAGATAGCTATACAGTCAATGTGGGAACGACAAACTCTTCCATGAATGGGACAGGTAGTGGGTAACCTGAGAGCTGTTATAGACTTATAGCATCACACAGCATGGAAACAGGCCACTTGGCCCACCACATCCGCACCAACCAGTGGGCACCCATCCATATTAAACCCACGTTCCAGCACTTAGCCCATAACCTTAGAATCATAGAAACAGACAGCACAGAAAAAGGCCTTTTTGGCCAATCTCATCCATGCTTACTGTGATGCCAATCTGTGATCAACCCATTTGCCCATTTTAGGCACAGATCCCTATGCCTTTGCTGTCTAAGTACTGATCAAATGCCTTTTAAATGTTGTAATTACATCTGTCTCCACTACCTTTTCCTCAAAATCTCTTTTGAAAAACTTTTGAATCTGCTCCCTATCAGGCAGTGCATTCCTGATCATGACAACTTGCTGCAGGGAAACATTCCCCCTCCTCTGTGGTTCTCTCACCATCCTCCTGATCAAAACCTTTCATAGGCAAAGAACTAATCAAAAATATTCCACAATGTCAGTGAAAGCATTTACTGCCTGTTCGATAGCGCAGTGCTCCATTAGTAATCCTCCTCCCACAGTTCAGCAGGACCACCATGATTTGTACTTAATGAAGGTGTGCAGAGCTTGGAAAATCAATGATTTGGAAATGAAAATACTGATTAAAGTGACATTTTTTCCCCAATTACACTAGTATTGGTTGGTAGGAGAAAAGGAGAACCACAAACCAAGGGGAAATCACACCCTATGTAAATGAAACAATGTTGTTTGGAAATTGCACTGATAATGTCAAATTAAATTCAAACTGACAAGAACAAAGTGATAGGATTAGTCATAGTACATGGTGCTGACATTATACTGTGCATTGACTTATCTTCATCTTAGGTACTGTGCATGATCTAAACACTGTATTAAAGAAAGAATATCATAGCACAGGAGAAGATGCACAAAGTGCTCAAGTTGTCAAAGATATCTTGAGCCTTGAGGGTACTAGCAAGTAGAATCATGTCCCTGAGAAAAATAAGAATGATGGGATGAGGCTCAAAACAGATATTGCCACTCCCTGAACGCTATTAAGCTCCTTAACTCTTAATGCAGTAGAACTCCGATAGTACGCCATCTCACTATTCAGAAATCCTGATAAGATATCTTTATTAGTCACATGTACATCGAAACACACAGTGAAATGCATCTTTGGCTTAGTGTTCTGGGGGCAGCCCACAAGTGTCGCCACGCTTCCGGTGCCAGCATAGCATGCCCACAACTTCCTAACCCGTATGTCTGTTGTAATGTGGGAGGAAACCGGAGCACCCGGAGGAAACCCACGCAAACACGGGGAGAACATACAAACTCCTTACAGACAGCGGCGGGAATTGAACCCAGGTCACTGGTGCTGTAATAGCGTTACGCTAACCGCTAATGGTTCAGCATCTAGTTCATAAGTAAGAATTCCAGGCTCCCCTGAAACTCACTGAGGCCCCTGTTCCTAGACTCCCCCGAAATGCACCAGGGAGCCGATTCCTGTGCACTGTTTACACTTACCAGGTTCACTGGAAAACTTATTACAATACTTGCAACATCAAAAAAACGTGAATTGTAAGTGCATTGGGGCATTAATAGGAATAACATCTAATTGCCCAGAAACTCTGCCAATCTGGACCAAGTGTGTCACATTACTGGAGTTTTACTGTATTATAACATTGGCAGATTTTGTTGCCCCATTTTATTTGTTAGAAATACTGATTAGAAGTTGTCATTTTTTTTGCATACTCTACATTCAAAATTACTTTCCAGTGCCATCAATGATAAATTCTACCCATGATCATCTCCATTTAGATCTATGGGACGGATCTGTGGAATGCACTTTACATTCTAGAGCGTAATGTTTTCAGTTTCATCCAGGAAATAGTTTATCAGAAACTGGTTAGCTATGTTTGTTTCATTTGTTCCACAGATATTTAATATTCTGCAGAAAACCCTTAATTCTGTGGCAAGTTCCACGGCTACTAGTTTTATAAAATTGTATGTGATCCTTGCAATATACACATGACTAAATCATCAGTAATAATCTTTTTTTCCCCACTCTAATCAGAATTTATTAGCCTCAAAACAATGGCTCAGCTATTGCTGCATTTCACTGGGAGATCTACAGTGAAGCTGCATTAATATCAGAAAATTGGGACTTCAGCATGTGTCCAAGTGTGTAAATCCCAAAATTGCTTACAAACTTCTGTCGGCTCTGCTATGTATTCCACACGGTGTTCATTGGGACTGCACAAACATCTTGGAATCCCCCAGCAAATAAGCAGGAAAACCTGCTCATGGATCTCTTTTGGGATATGAGCCCATTCATCAGAATACAGATTTCACATTGTAAGGAAAAGATGGCAAAAGGTGTTACATTTTTTAAATAAAAATACATGTTTGTTCTAATGTTGCAATTTTAAATGTGATTTTTAGGATATTTTTTAAGAAAAGCTTCTAAGTAATTTTTTAATGATTTGATTTTTAGTTTTTGAACATCTTTAAATGTCAGAGACAGATACAAGCATTGTAGAATAAAGCCTCAGAAGGTTTTGTCAATCAGGTCAGATGATATTTGTCCAACAAGTTCTTCTTTACAGAGGTATTGAATGCAGGTGTGGGGCAATTGGGTATTAATTCACAATTTTGATTTTTTCTATTCTTTTGCAAGTTGTGGGCATTTTACTTTGCCCATTCTAAATTTAACTGAGTGGCTTGCTTGGCTTGGCTATTTTAGATAGCATTCCAGCATATGGCCGTGGTTGATGAGACACACATATGCCAGATTGAGTGGGATGTCAGATTTCCTTCCACAAAAGGTCATTAGTGAACCACATAGATTTTTTACAACACTTTAATAGTCACCATTACTGGCATATTCCCAGCATCTTCGGACTTTGCTTCTATATAGCCATTATTGATGTCATCTTTGCATGTCAGATTTATCTCTTTTAACCAATTAAACTGAAATTCCCCTACTGTGGGTTAGAATTTGTGTCTCTGTAATACTAGTCCAGAAGAATAACCACTAAACAATATGGATTGCAATGAATTCAACATACATTTCAATTAATATTTTAAACATTGCCTTAACCAATCCATGGGAAAATAAAAAAAAACACAATCCTTGACAACATAGATGAAAGGTTACTGAAGAGGTTTACCCATAAAATTTTAAGAGAATTTCCCATTATTTGTAAAGAGTTCTGACTGGCCAATATTAAGTTGAATTCAAATGAAATAATGTGACTACTCTAATTTAATATTAAAAATGCATTTCTCTGGGGCTTTCAACCTGCCAAGGCTTTCTCGCCAGTGAGAATGACCACTGAAGAGAGAGCTGAACTGTTCTCCCAGTGCAGTAGATTCCTTGGATAATTACCCAAAAAAACAAGGCCACCCACTGTTTTGGATTAAGTCACATGTAATTGCATTATCCTACAATTTTCCTCATGATTGTGTGTACACACAGGGCAAATCTAAATGTAACTAATGCTACTGAGATATGTGGGCAATTTAAAAGGGGCCAATTGCAGAGATTTCCATTTTGAAACCAGTGGCAAATATTTTATACTTATTACTTTTATAAAACACTTTGTAGTGCAGTAACTTAAACAAAACGTTAAAAATGTTATAATTTTGTATTAAAAAGCATTAAAGGTCAGCACAAGCAAAGAAATCAGAAACATGTACTGAATTCCCATAGGTCACAGCTTTAATACATATAATTTGAATGGTTCCCATTGCAGCACCAGACTTAAAGAAACCACTCAACTACACCTATTGAAAAGTTAATATTTTCTAATTACATCAAAGACACACAATTCAGTTACTAATTTTCTTTCAAATGACATACAATCTTATGAATCATTAAACAACATATAGATTTTTTTGTCCTGCTCTATGCCTACAATTTACAATATGCTTTATTTTTTCTTCAAGTTTATGGCAGATTAAAATAATTCTTGAAAATATGTTTGAAAATCCCCTAGATACCTTGAATCTCAAGGCTACATTACATTATATTATCAACATAAATTTTTAAAGGGCAAATATCAAACATTTGCAGATCAGTATCCTGTTTTGACATGACGGCATCAGAGATGCAAGCCAAACTCATCTTCAATATATAAACTCCATATGGCTGAAAAATTACCAATTATAACCAACTCTCAGCCAACTTCAAATGCCTCAATGCATAATATGGGGATGAAGACAGATTAAAGATTGTAATTTGGAAGAGGAAAGGATCACAAAAGATAGGTTAAGATGAGTACAAAAAAAAACTCGAAAAAAACTACAAGAAAAAGCATTTAGGTTCAGAACTTAAATGTTTTTTTTGCCAAACTTGAATTTCTGAATTTGCCAGATAATCTACTAAACGGCTTGTAACCAAGTACTAGATGCCATAAGGACACAGATTCAATCCTCAGGGTGTGATGAGATAGCTGATCTCAGTTGTATTCCAGTGGACGTACTACTGACCTTAGTGGCAGAAACTAGAAAAATAACTTGTATATCTAAACTTAGATCCATAGATAGATCCAGAAAGGATGGTCATGAGATAAGGACCAGGCTTGGCTCTGATATATTCATTCCTCCTACTCTAATATTAAGAACTAACCAGGAAAGGGCAATCATAAAATCATGATTCAACAAGAGGCTGCTACTTCAAGAGAGGAATGCTAGCAAATAAAAGATGCAAGTACAATTATTCTTTATTTAAAAAAATGGAAGTGCTGGAAAGGATCAGTAGGTCAGGAAGCATTTGTGAAAAGAGAAATGGAATTAGTGTTTCAGGTACATGATCTTTTATCAGAACATAAGAGAAAATAAGTTACTTTTCACTAGCAGAAAATTTGGAGGAGGAATGGGTAGAACACAGGGAATATCTCTGACAGAGTGAGACCAAATTAATTAATACGGCAGTTAGGATCAGATTATGCTTCTTTATCTATGATTTACGTTGTCAACGGTAAAGCTATGGGACATGCTCACCAAGCTGGACTGCAGGAAAGAAAAACTGAATCAAAATCAGACACAGACGACTGGCAGAAATGGCCAGTTCTGACACTGACAGAATGAAAGAAAGCAAATTACCCAAAGATGGAGAATGTAATAATGAATCCAGAAGGCTGCAAGATGCCCAGATGAGATGTTCCTTAAGTTTGCATTGGGCCTTGCTGTAACAGTGTAGAAAGCCACAGACAGATAGGAGAGAGTGGAAGTGGGATGAGGAATTAAAGTGGCAGGCAACCAAAGCTCAGGATCAATCCTGTGGACTGAATGCAAATACTCCACAAAGTGACCATCCCTTCTGGATTTGGTTTCTTCGATGTAGAGAGGACCACATTGTGAGCACAAAATGCAGTAAGCTAGATTGGAAGAAGTGCAAGTAAATCGCTGCTTTACCTGGAAAAACTGATGGCGTCGCTAGATGGTGGGATGGGAAGAGGTGAAAAGGACAGGTGTTGCATCTCCTTCACCTTTTCTCATCCCTCCTGCCATCAAGATTAAATGTTCATGATGAAAGCAACAGAAGATGTTTGAGTCACATGAAATTTAACCATGTTTTACTTGAATACCAACATCACCGAGCCAGATAAATATTTCATCTGTGTTCACCAATCCACATCTAATTCCACTAAATATTTAAGGTCATTTCTATCCAGTCACATTGTAACGAAGTAAAATTCTCAGATACTGTTTCCACAATGATTCATTATATCCAAGCTAAATATTCCTTAAAGGAAATGACATGTCACACTCCCCATTATAACATTCAATAGTTATGCTATAAGAAATAAACTCATAATAATTGGCCAAACCATGTTAATATTTTCTACTGATAAATTAGAATATATGCCTGTTTCAAAGCATTACATGAAAAAACAGGTAACATCACCCTGGGTGAAGTGTTAAAATGAAGTAGGTTAGACTTCGATATGAACTGTTGCTAGATTTAAGATCTCAGATGGTTTATGAATTGTGGTTCTTTGAATGAAACTTGAGATCATGAGTTCATAACCAGTGCTAACATTTTGACAATCAAAATAGGAAATGAGATTTCTGTGGAGGGCATAATTCTGCTTTAGGTACTTGGAATGCTTTTACCTTGTTTGTAGACAACATCTAGTGCCTTACTCCTGACAATCCTCTTGACTACCTCTTCAAAAAAACTCAGTCAAATTCATGAGACACAGTCTCCCACATACAAAGTCGTATTGATTATCCCTAATCAGTCCTTGCCTTTCCAAATGCAGATAGATTCTGCCTCTCAGAATTCCCTCTAGAAACTTTCCCACCACTGAAAATATAAGGACTAGATAATTCAGATTAAGAAAAGACAGTATGGATATGTGTGTACCTGTTGCAATCACTGAAGGAAACCGAGAGAAGACATAGATGTTTTTTCTTCTGGCTGCCAAGGTGTAAGAGTGCTGTGCCATGAGATTGGTGCTGTAGCCTCATCTTTTTAGAACTTGTATAAATAACTTGGATGAAGGCACCAAATTGTGCTGTGAAACTTATTGATGACACAAAGACATATATAAATTAAGTTGTGAAGAGGAATAAGGAGGATACAAAAGGGCCATATATCAGTTAAGTGAGTGGACAAAGATCTGGTAAATTGAGTACAATGTGGAAAAATGAAAAATTGCATATATTGACAAGAAACATTTTAAAAAGCATATTATCTAAATGGTGTGTGACTGCAGAACTCAGAGGTGCAAAGGAATGTGGGTGTGCATGATTCACAAAAAGCTAGTATGCAGGTACAGCAGAAAAAAAATTAGCAGTGTTATTGCCTATTGGTAAAAAAAAATTGAATACAAAAGTGGGGAGCATGGCATTGCTGAGACCACATCAGAAGTACTATATATAATATTGGTCTCTATTTCAGGAATGATGTAAAGGAGTTTGAATCTGTTCAAGGTTTACTTCATTGATACCTCGAACGGATGAGCTGTCTTATGAGCAAAGGTTGGACAGTTGGGCTTGTTTCTGCAAGACTATATAAAAGTGACAGGAGACTTGATTGCTAGAAGAGATACTCAGGGGTTTTGTCTTGGTGGTCATAGTAAGGATGTTTCCTCTTGTGGGAGATTCTAGAACTAGGGGTCAACATTTAATAACACCCAGTTCTAGATTTTCCCACCTAAGACAGTGATGAGGTAATTTATTTTTTTCTCTGAGGATTGTGTGACTTTGGAACTCCCTCAGAAGCAGATTCCTTGAATGTTTTTTAGATAGAGATTCTTTATAAGCAGGGAGCTGAAAGTTCACCGGGGGGGGGGGGGGGGGGGGGGGGGGGGGGGGGGGGGGGGGGGGGGGGGGTGGTTAGGTGGAAATACAAAGTTGAGGTACAAAGCAGATCAGCCATTATCTTATTGAATGGCAGAGCAGGCTTAAGGACCAAGTGGTCTTCTGCTGCATCTAACTTGTACTCCTTGCTAATACAGTGGTGGTGTTGTGATTAGGTTACAGGACCAGTTACCCAGATCAACAACCTAGAAGCACAAATTCAAATCCCAGAATAGCAGCTGTGGAATTCAAATTGTGTCAATAATCTGGAGTCACCATGAAATTACCAGATAGTGTAAAAAAAAACTATCTTATTCACTGATGCCCTTTAGGGAAAGATATGTACCATTCTCACTTGGTCTAACCTTTGTTTCTCCAATCCCCAAGCAACGTGGTAGACTCTTAACTGCCAGAGCAGGCTGCTCAGTTGCATTATTACAGTAGGTTAAAATGGAAAAATGATAAAACCAGAAAGACCAGCAGATGTTGATCTAGACACTGAACTCAGAATTCAAACATGGCAAAGTTACTTCCCAGCCCAGTCACTCTTGCAAATTCCTTGTCACAAACATCTGGAAACTGATGTCTAAATTGGGAGTGCTGCTCCACAGGTTAATTAAGAAACAGCCTTACATAGTCTTACCTCACAGAATCATACTTTAAAAGCAATGTGCCAAACTCCATCATCACAAACCCTGGGTACAGCCTGTTCCACTGGAAAAGTAGATGCAATAGAGAGAAAGCAGTAGTGTACATGTGGGAGGGAACAGTCCTCAACATTGATTCCAAACTCTATGTTCCTGTGAGGAAGAAAGACAAGGATGGCAAGGTTCAGGAACCTTAGGTGATGAGAGATGTTGCGAATTTAGTCAAAAAGAAAAAGGAAGCATTTCAGAGGTTCAGGAAGCTGAAATTGAGGAATATAAAGGAAGCGGGGGGGGGGGGGGGGAACTTAAATAGGGAATCAGGAGGGCTAAGAAAGGTCATGAAATGACTTTAGCAATTTGGATTAAAGAGAATCCCAAGGCATCTTTTACATAAGATAGGACCACTCGAGCATAACAGAGGGAATTAAACAGTTAACTTCAGGTCTAATGTTGTGGGGACAAATGCAAGTGCTGAAGATGCAATTGTTGTTCATCTATTTTACCACACCATCAGGTCCCACTTGGTTAGTTGTGTTTCCATTCGTTTCCATTCCCATACTTCTCCTCAGTAAATAATCTGCATTTAAATCACCCCATTCATGAACTTCAGATTCCTCGTAGCACCTTAAAACCAATGAAGTATCTTATCTCCCAGGAACAGTGGAATACAGCAGGTCTAGGCTGAAGAGTTGAGAGAAATTAGTAGTAGTATAAAAAAAAGCAGCCTTGGAGAAAATAGTGGAAGTAATGAGTAACATTTTACTACATACATGGTGGAACCCCAGATTGGAGAAAGCAGCACAAGGCAAAATACGATCATGTTTGATATGCCAACAAACCAATGCTAGGAAAGGGGTGAGGTGCACCCCAGGGCAAAACCCCCTTGCCAGGTGGTCCTTTTGTATGTATACAACTTGACTTTATTGAATTACCGCATAGACATTGTTATAAGTACTGTCTCGTTATCGTTGATGTATTTAGTAGATGGATTGAAGCTTTTCCAACCACCAACAATAAGGCGTCAACGGTGGTGAAGTTATTGCTTACCGAGATTATACTGAGGTTTAGGGTACCCTGACAGATAAGTTCAGACAATGGTCCCCACTTCATAGGGAAAATAAATAAGGAAGTGTGCAAGGCACTACATATCGAACAGCAGTTCCATTGCACCCATCACCCTCAGGCAGCGGGTGTAGTAGAACGAGCTAACAGCACCCTGAAGAATAAACTAACTAAATTAGTATCAGAGACAGGTCTAAATTGGCTGAAGGTTCTCCCCTTAGCATTATACCACATGAGAATTACCCCCCCCCCCCCCCACTCGGCCACCGGGGTGTCAGCTGCCGAAATCGTCTATGAACGTCTGGGAAGAACCCCATGGGACACTGACACCCAGCCCCTCACCCAGGTTGACCTTAATATCATGGGGAATGAACTACAAAGGTATTTCAGACAACTTGCGTCCTCCCTAAAGTTTCTTCATTCAGAGGTGGAGAGTGCCTTTAAACCACTGGAAGGACAGAACGTGGAACTGCCTGACCTGGAAATCGGAGATTCGGTACTGATATGAGATTGGGAGTGCCCTAAACTGGGACCTCGGTGGAAGGGCCCCTTCCAGATACTACTCCAAACTCCTACAGCCGTAAAAGTACAGGGCCAGGAATGCTGGATTCATCTGAGTGACTGTAAATGATGGCCACTGGAAGAAAGATGATATTTCTTAGATTTGGACTCCTTACCATTACTAGTACCCTTGCGTGGGCATTAGAGGATAATTTGTTTTACAAAGCACATATGCAGCTACATGGGAATCGCACTGTTTGCTACCCCTTGGCAGAATCAGTGGAAGGTCTTTTTGTAGCCACACCAAGCTGGAGTCCCAGGGCCCTCTTAAAGTATGAACACTCAAAAACAAAGTGTATTGGGGAGACGGGAACTTACGGGAGGGTGCTGCCGGGTAAATGCTTGCAAAGAACAGTAACAGGTCCCAGTAGCACAACTAACCACCAGTCGTTCTCCTGCTGCTTCACTGGTAAAGGATGGGGTTGTAGGATAGCGACCATACAGCACACGATATCATGTGCCACCACTAGTCGTACAGAGAGAAAATGTGGATTTAGGGGGGGGGGGGGGCGCGGTGGTGGTGATGGTTTAGGTGTGAGTGCGCTGCCACTAGGTGTGTGACGTTACTTGCAGGGGAACAATGGGTTTGTGGGGAAGGGAACGGGACCAATGTGAAATTGTCTAATGTCTCTTTAGAATGGCTAACCAAGGAGAATTATCTGAGAGAGCATGGGAGAAATGTTGTTGGAATCTCTTGGTATTCTCAGATGCTTAGTCCACAGCAGTCGGGTAATGTAACCTGTTACCCGGCTAAGGAAGGGTATGTGTTCCTCTTTAATGTTACTTACACTACTGCCACCCCCACTCTGCCAGCCTGGTTTGCAATGGGAACAATTGGGCTGGTCACGGTCCCCTGCCCCCCAGAAGGCTCACGTCCGATGAAGACTTGTGGTGTGGTCAGTTAGTGAGGGGTTCTGTGAGGACTGGAGGGATCCTATTATGTTGGGATCTCCCTTATCGTTGTTAGGCTATGGGTTTCTGGGTACTCTCTCTCTGGGGGGTTCGGCAGGAACTATAGCTGCAGAAAACCAGAACTACCTTATTTGTGGACTGGCCCTGCTGGGAAACAGTACAGTAAAGGGGCTGGAGGCAGTGCACCAGGAACTGGTGGAGCTTCGACTTTATGCCCAGCAGACCCGGTATGCTGTGGACTACCAGTTGGCTCAGCAAGAAGGAACATGTGCCATAGTAGGGGACAAATGTGTCACCAATGCGAGAGATAAGTCCTACAACATTTCCCATGCCATTCAGGACATTCAGAAGCAAGTAGATAGCTTTAGGCAGGGACTTACAGGAGGGGCGGGTTGGTTGGGGTGGCTACTAGAAGGATCGTGGGCATCATACCTGCTGCATGGAGCAGTGGGGCTAATCGTTATTATAATAGTATGCTGTGAGGTGCTGGTCTGTTTAAGTACCTGTTGCAAGGTCCTTATTAATAAACTCTCGGCCCCATTCTTGGCACCCCTCTAGATTATCATGTAATGATAAAAAGAGGGAATGAGGAAGGGTTTAAAAAACTGTAACTATACATATAGCTGATGGAAAAATACCTCGCAAGCAAGAGCAGGCAAGTCGCTGACTCAATAGACAAGGTGTTAATTGTGTCTGGAACCTTGGTTTCAGACCAGGTATGCTAGACAATAAGGGTACTGGGTGCAATAAACGAGTGGGAAGCTTGTCCTAAACAATGAGGGGTGATAACCGTCTTTGAATCTCTTGATTATAACTCAATTATGCTGGACAATAGGTGCGAAGTCTGTCCCGGGATCTCTGTGGCCTGACTGAAACTCGCGGCGCCGCATGCATTAAGTGTGCGTGACAATATCTGTATAAATTTCTGTCTGCTCCTTTGTACAGGGAGACCTCTGGAAGCGACTCTTAAAGAGAGTGCTGAAGAGACCTCTCCTTAGCGGTGCACTGCTAATAAATGCATTTTATCGAATCAACCTTGTAGCACTGTGTTACTTTACAACGGACAGAAGTGAAAACTTAATTTCAGGACGACAGTAAAATCTGATAAATCCCCAGAACCTAATAATCTGTATCCCAAAGTTTTAACATCATAGATACATTATTTGTCATCTTCCAAAATTCTATAGATTCTGGAACAGTTACCCCAGAATTACAATTGGCAAATGTAATCCTGCTAATTAAGAAAGGGAGGAGAAAGAAAGAAAGGAATTACAAACCAGTTAGCCAGAATTTAAGGTTTAGCAAGTGGTAAAAGGACACATTGAAAATAACAATAGGATTGGACAGAGTGAACGTAAGTATGTGAATGGAAAGTTACGTTTGATAAATCTGAGAGTGTAGCGGTTGCTACCGCGGAATAAAACAAGACTCACTCGGAGGATTGCCAAACAGAACTGGTTTATTTTCCCGCCTTGCGCGGGCCCTTTAAGGGAGAAAACTCCCGCCCAAAAAACCGGCAATGACGTAAGTCCTACGTCATCAGGACTTTCCCGCGCGCGGGTTCTCCCTGTCGCTCGGAAAGATGAGGCCCGCCGCCATCTTGGGCCTCGTCGCTCCGACACCGTGCGACCCGACTGCCGAGCCGGTTCGCCCGACTAGACGGTGAGTCGCCACACAACCCCCCCCAGAACCGGCGAAACAGTCCCCAAGGTCCGTGGGCTGTGCCAGCTGCCGCTTAGGGGGGCGGCCTCTGCGTCGCGGCGTGGCAACCTCGACAGGCTGTTGCAGATCCAAATGGGCCGGTTTGAGGCGGTCCGCCGTGAAAACCTGTTCCCTGCCTCCAATGTCCAAAATAAAAGTGGATCCGTTATTCTGTATGACTCAGAACGGTCCCTCATATGGTCATTGCAATGGCGCCCGAGGTGTGCCCCTGCGAACGAAAACAAACTTACAGTCCCGTAGTTCCTTGGGCTGGCAGGATGGGGCTTGACCGTGCCATGAGGTGGGAATCGGGGCCAAGGTGCCAAGCTTCTCACGCAGTCTTTGTAGGACTGCTGGGGGTTGTTCCCCTTGGTCCCGAAGGGCAGGTATGAAATCCCCAGGGACAACTAGTGGCGCCCCATATACAAGCTCAGCTGACGAAGTGCGGAGGTCTTCTTTGGGGGCAGTGCGTATGCCGAGCAGGACCCAAGGCAGCTCGTCAACCAAGTTAGGACCTTTCAGGCGGGCCATCAAGGCCGATTTTAGATGGCTGTGAAAATGTTCCACCAACCCGTTTGATTGAGGATGGTAGGCCGTGGTGGTGTGCAGCTGCGTCCCTAGCAGGTTCGCTAATGCAGCCCAGAGACTGGAAGTGAATTGGATGCCTCTGTCTGAAGTGATGTGGGCCGGAACGCCAAAACGTGAGACCCAAGTTGTGAGCAGCGCTCGGGCGCAGGAATCAGTTGTGATGTCAGTCAGGGGGGTTGCCTCAGGCCACCTCGTGAACCGGTCCACTATAGTAAGGAGGTACCGGGCTCCTCTTGAAACCGGCAGAGGGCCCACGAGGTCGACGTGTATGTGGTCGAACCTCCTACGGGTAGGCTCGAACTGCTGTGGTGGGACCTTGGTGTGTCGCTGGATTTTTGACATCTGGCAGTGCGGACAAGTCCTGGCCCACTCACTGACCTGTTTGCGCAGGCCATGCCAGACAAACTTGCTGGTGACCAGTCGGACAGTAGATCTGATGGACGGGTGCGCCAACCCATGTACCGAGTCAAAAACACGTCTCCGCCAGGCTGCAGGGACTATAGGGCGGGGCTGACCAGTCGCAATGTCGCAAAGTAGGGTCCGCTAACCTGGACCAACCAAGAAATCTCGGAGCTGTAGACCCGAGACTGCAGTTCTGTAGCTGGGCAGTTCGTCGTCGGCTTGCTGTGCGTCAGCCAGGGCCGTGTAGTCGACACCCAAGGATAGGTTGTGGATGGTTGGTCTGGAAAGTGCATCAGCAACAACATTATCCTTTCCGGAGACATGTTGGATGTCAGTTGTGAACTCGGAAATGTAGGATAATTGTCTCTGCTGACGAGCTGACCAGGGATCGGAGACTTTGGAGAAGGCAAAGGACAGAGGCTTATGATCGGTGAAAGGCCTGCCTTCTAGAAAGTATCGGAAATGCCGGACCGCCAGATACAGCGCTAGAAGTTCCCGATCAAAAGCGCTGTACTTCAGTTCGGGCGGTCTAAGGTGTTTGCTGAAAAATGCCAAGGGTTGCCAGCGGCCTTCGAGTAGCTGTTCCAGTACCCCACCCACCGCGGTGTTGGACGCGTCTACCGTGAGGGCAGTCAGGACGTCAGTCCTGGGGTGTACCAGCATCGTGGCGTCTGCCAGGGCGTCTTTGGCCTTAACGAAAGCAGCCGCAGCCTCGTCAGTCCAGATGATGTCCTTGCCCTTACCAGCCAGCAGCGAGAACAGAGGGCGCATGATACGGGCTGCTGCAGGGATGAAACGATGGTAAAAGTTGACCATCCCAAGGAATTCCTGTAGGCCTTTGACTGTGTCGGGGCGGGCAAAATGGCGGATAGCATCCACCTTGGCGGAGGTGGGAAAGGTGTTCCTGGCGGTTACGGCTGGCGATCAGTATGTCGTCCAAGTAAATGAACACGAAGTCCAGGTCTCGGCCTACCGCGTCCATCAGCCGCTGGAAGGTCTGCACGGCGTTTTTAAGGCCGAACGGCATCCGAAGGAATTCGAACAGGCCGAATGGGGTGATAATCGCAGTTTTGGGGACGTCATCTGGATGGACCGGGATTTGGTGGTATCCCCTAACGAGGTCCACTTTGGAAAAGATGCGGGCCCCGTGTAAGTTCGCTGCGAAGTCCTGGATGTGAGGGATGGGATAGCGGTCCGGGGTGGTGGCGTCATTCAGCCTGCGGTAGTCGCCGCAGGGCCTCCACCCTCCGGTGGCTTTGGGGACCATGTGCAGGGGGGAGGCCCAGGGGCTGTCTGACCTGCGAACAATCCCCAGCTCCTCCATGTGACGGAACTCTTCCTTTGCCAGGCGGAGCTTGTCTGGAGGTAATCGCCGTGGTCGGGCACGAAGGGGTGGCCCTGTGGTAATGATGTGGTGTCGTACCCTATGTGTGGGCCTAGAATTTGTAAACGAAGGTGCCAAAATCGACGGGAATTCGGCTAGGAGCTTGGTGAAATCGTCGCCAGAAAGGGAAATGGAGTCCAGGCGCGGGGCTGGTGGGCTGATTTCTCCCAGGGGATAGGTCCAGAGAGTGCTAGAGTGAACTAACCGCTTCCTTCGCAGGTCGACTAACAGGTTGTGGGCCCGAAGGAAATCGGCTCCTAGGAGTGGTCGGGCGACGGTGGCAAGGGCAAAGGTCCAGGTAAAACGGCTGCCGCCAAAGTGTAATTGAAGGGTACGGGTGCCGAAAGACCGTATCATTGTACCGTTGGCGGCATTGAGTAGAGGACCTGGTGGCCTGTCACGAGTGTCGCGGCCTGTCGGGGGCAAAATACTGACCTCCGCTCCAGTATCAACGATGAAACGCCGTCCAGATTTCTTGTCCTGAACGAAGAGGAGGCTCTGTCGGCGGCCAGCCGCCGTAGCCATCAGCGGCGGCTGGCCCTGGCGTTTCCCTGAAACTTGCAGGGTGGGCGGCATCGACGGGCCTCCGCACCCCACCTCTGATGGTAGAAGCACAGCTGGTCACCCGTGTCGTCATCTGCGTTCCTGGGGCGTGGCTGCTCGGTTGCTGGGGCCAGGCGAGGCGGGCGTTGGGCTCGCGGCCTGGTGATTTGACTGACGGACGAACCGCTCTCGCGCTTGGCCCTCCACAGGACATCTGCCCGGGCGGCCACCTCACGGGGGTTGCTGAAGTCGGCGTCAGCTAACAACAAGTGGATGTCATCGGGGAGCTGTTCGAGGAAGGCCTGTTCGAACATCAGGCATGGCTTGTGTCCCTCGGCCAATGCCAGCATCTCATTCATTAGGGCGGATGGGGATCTGTCCCCCAGGCCATCCAGATGAAGCAGGCAGGCGGCGCGCTCACGACGGGAGAGGCCGAAGGTCCGGATCAAAAGGTCTTTGAAAGCCGGGTACTTATCTTCCTCCGGAGGCGACTGGATGAAGTCTCCAACCTGGGCGGCTGTCTCCTGGTCCAGAGAGCTAACCACATGATAGTACTTCGTGGAGTCGGAGGTGATCTGCCGAAGGTGGAATTGCGCTTTGGCCTGGTCAAACCAGACGCTGGGCCGAAGTGTCCAAAAGGTGGGCAGCTTGAGGGCCACTGCGTTGGCTGCTGCGCTGTCGTCCATTTCGCGGGTCCAAAAGCCGTTTGGACCATCGGGGTCACCAATGTAGCGGTTGCTACCGCAGAATAAAACAAGACTCACTCGGAGGATTGCCAAACAGAACTGGTTTATTTTCCCGCCTTGCGCGGGCCCTTTAAGGGAGAAAACTCCCGCCCAAAAAACCGGCAATGACGTAAGTCCTACGTCATCAGGACTTTCCCGCGCGCGGGTTCTCCCCGTCGCTCGGAAAGACGAGGCCCGCCACCATCTTGGGCCTCGTCGCTCCGACACCGCGCGACCCGACTGCCGAGCCGGTTCGCCCGACTAGACGGTCAGTCGCCACAAGAGTTTTTTTTTTAAAACGTTTGTTACTATTAGAATTAGTAAGGGTAATGAGTAAGAGTGATATTTTGATTTTCCAACATTCCTTTGATAAGGTGCAGCAGAAGAGGCTATTAAACTAAAATGGAGTACAAGACATTGAGGCAGAGTGGTATTATGACATTGTCTGAAGATTGCTAACAGACAGCAAGCATTCAATTCTGAGGCCCTTGAGTTTCACAATCTATATCAATGATTAAAATGAGAGGTCCAAATGTAACATATCCATTTTGTGATAATACAAAATTGGCTGGCAGTAAGGAGAATGATGCAGAGAGATTTCAGTAGGGAAATAATGGAGAAAGTGGAAAAATGTGCAGTTATGTATTTTGATAGGAAAAATTTAGAAACTAAGAGAATCTTTTACACAGCGAGAGACTGAAAGATGCTGATGTTCAGAGGCATTTGCATGCACTTATCCATGAACCTCTGTGCAGGTACAGCAAGCAATTAGGATTTCAAATGGTATATTGGGCAAGAGTATTTGAGTACATAAGTAAAGGTATCTTATGTGCATTAAAACAGAGCCTTGGTGATACTAAAATACTGAACCTGAGATATTGCATATACACCCAAGGTGGGGATGGTGGGGGGGGGGGAGTTGTGGGGGTTAAGGGGACAGAGACCAGACCTGTACAGTTGAAAAGAATGAATGGCTATCTCATTGAAATATGTAAAAATTCTTGTGGGACTTGACAGGGTAGATGCAGAAATGATGTTTCTTCTACATAAAAGGTATGTAGAACCAGGGATCAAAATGAGGTGTCAGCCATTCAGGACTGAGTCACAGAACAAAAACGTAACAGATAAGGCAAGAAAACATCTCCGGTGAAAGTCTACCCAAACTTTTTGGAACTTGCTTCCAAATACCAGGAAAATATTGTCAAGCATTTCAGCATGAAGCAATTAAAAGAGATCCAATGGAAGCACTAAGATGTCAGCGTTCTTTACTCTCCTGTTCCCTCCCTCTCAAAAGTATAAAATTTTTGTAAGAAACATATCAATGACATTAGTTTAGTACTAATAAACATTCTATTATACCCA
The DNA here is from genome assembly GCF_009764475.1 of Pristis pectinata. Lineage (NCBI taxonomy): Eukaryota > Metazoa > Chordata > Chondrichthyes > Rhinopristiformes > Pristidae > Pristis > Pristis pectinata. Next base: position 16,342,103 of record NC_067432.1, read on the forward strand.
TGAGGTCTACAGCTCTTATAATATTCAAATTAAAACTGCTTTTGCAAGCAATTTATTATTTATAAAGAAAACTCGTCTAATACAATTTAGTATGAGCTCTGCTACTGGCCTTACAGGGAACAGAATAGCGTGCCTTGTACGTATAAATCAGGAAAAGTACTTCTGGGTAAAGCTAAAAACAGTTAGTTCTTATTATACGCGAGACTAATTAAAGTTACCATCTGCTTCGACTTTGCATGCTAAGTTCCAATTTCCTGTTATTTCACATATGTTGTATGGTAATGGCACTTACTTTCATCAGGAGCTGGGACATTATCTGGTTGTCATCATAGCCACCAGAATTAAGCAATGATGTTATCTATTAACTTTTGCTCTCATGTCTCTACTATGCATTGCTCAGAGTGTTTGATGCAGATTTGCCACAAGTCTGGTTTCAACATGCTTCATTTCTCGTTTATGTTAAGAAATAAACAAGTCTGACACAAAGGCTGCTTTTCTGTGTAACAGAATTCCACATACACTTCCACGTATATAAATTTGTCCTGAATATTTAAAAAGACAATTTTCTAGATTATTTACAACTTGAATAGATTGAAAAAGGGTAACGTATGTTCTGTTCATCAATCCATCCATATTTAAAACAAATTCACAAAATGCTGAAAATGTTTGAACAATTTTACTCAGAATAAAAACCTGGTTTTCCAATGTTTTTTTTAATTTAAGGGGCCTCTTACATAAAATTGTTTCATAGCCCATACACTACAAACTGCAAACCATTTCTCCCACCTTTCATCTTCTCCCTTAAAAGCATTCTCCTATCTTCTCCTACATTGCTGCCTTTTCAACCTGGCTGCCTTTTATATTTCAAAGCAAAGCAAAAAGCATTAATTATACAAGTTCACAAATTTTGAGACACCATTTGCATCAGTGAATTCATTGATTACAGGACAATACTTATCTGTAGCTGCCACTAGCTGACTACCTATAGGCATCTTATAGGTGATTTATAGCATCAACTGTTTCTAGGATTGACTTTCCTACTGATTACTTTGTGTATTAAGTCTTATGTTCAAAAAATATATTCAAAATGTTGCTTTACGAATAAATGATGTCTTATCTTGAAATATTTGCTTGCCATGATCATTTCGATTTTTTTCTTACAGGAAGCCATGCTTTATTTGAAAGATTCATTGTTGTAAATATTTTAAAGAATGCTACATTTTCATCTCAATACTGTAAAATTAATATAACCTTCTTTAAACAAAGTACTGCAAATGCTGGAAACCTGAACTGGTATTTTAGAAAATTAGAACAGTAACAATGATCCTCTCTTTTACTTTTTCCCCTTTGTCTCTCACAAAATCTGTGAGGTCAGAGATTTGTGCCTCAGATTTTCCACTCCTAATGGAAAGCACAAATTTTGTCTAATTTCATCAAATAAGCAGAATAATCTGTTCAGCTGTATGGCAGCAATACTCCTTTTACTCTTGCTGTTTGGTGCGTTTTAATTTTCTTTCCTCCTTCTTTGTAGTTTGGAGTACACGTAAATGTTTAACTTTTTGAAGAAAATTCATTATTCATTATTTGCAACAATTGCCTAAGTTGGCATAGCACATATGGTCATCTCCTTTTACAGGTTTAAAATTAATGTAATCTTCATTGAGGCTGTATGGGCAGCAAAACATACTCTCCATTTGGTAACTACAAATGGTCTATGCCAAGGACTAAAAATGTTCTGGAAATGATCCCAAGATCTGGATCTAAGATAAAGGAAGACAGAGAAGGCATACAACGTTCTAGCATAGTGGAAGGCTGAAAGAGGAATTACAGGATATCAAGTAGGCAGTGAGCAGAAAAAATGGAGAACAAGTAGATATGGCAACAGAAGACAGGAGATTACTGGAAGATAATGATGGTGATCAATATTTTTTTGTGAATTTTTTCTATTATTATTTTAAGAGCATTTTTAATAGGAACTAGCTCAGCAACGCAATGTCACAAAAGTTCTTGCACAACAGATTTTGCTTTTGCTATTGAGCAAAATCAAAAATGATATTACATGGAATACCCTGGGAAGTGATTAATTTGGGGTCTAGAATCTGTTTTCGTTGAATGTCTGATTCTGCTATAAACGTACAATACCACAGCCATAAAAATGTATTGAACCAATGGAACCCGAGCATTCAAGGATGCTTAAAATCACTAGTTAATTACTTAAACAATTAAATCTATATAAATTTGCTCAATTATTTCAAAAAATTCTAATTTATTTTTTCCCATTTTCCAATGTCAGAAACACTCAAGTATTCAAATTCTTTGAATAGTTTAATAAGAGCCCATTGGTGGTGATGATGGGGTGAAGGGGAGTGTTGTGGCTTTGCTGGATGTCAAAACATTTCCCTGGGCAGGGCCTTAATTTCTAAGGTCTCCAAATAAACTCTCAGTCATCACCACTAAATCTACAGTTACTGCTTTCTGCATTCTGTAAAGTACCTTTGCTATGCTGTGCTTGATATATTAAAAATCCAAAGTGCATTGCTGCTGATCAATCAACTTTCTCATAAACAACATATGCAGTAACATTCATTTTAGTTATATTAAATGCATAGCTAGTTTATACCTTTGACAGGACCTTTCCATTTGCTATCACGGTGATGAGACCTGCGCAGCACACCAGTGCACTAGAGCTGGAAAGTCCTGAGCTGGCTGGGATTGTGCCATCAACCATACAGTTTATTCCAGTAGAATCAGGAAGGTTGAAATGTTCCTGTCACAAAGAAAAAAATAATCATGGAATGTTATGTTATATCTATGCAGATAAAACAAATTCTATTTCATATGTGGAAGTTTTAAATATGTATTTCTTATAAAGTATTTAATCCCAATGTGCAGCAATAAGAGACAATTAACATTAAGGATTTTGGCCCAGAATTAATGGCAGCAGTGAGCCACCCGCACTTGGGGCACATCTACCCATTAAGCCACAATATACCTTCTGTACATCTCCCAGTGAGAAATTCTTTGCAAAAGCCATCCTTATCTTTATTAATTAGGCCTTGCAATGCACACAACATTTGAGCCATAATTCTAACATGTCAGAGGCTAGTCACACGCCCTGGCTTGATGCACTGTCAAAAAGTTTTGAACTTTTTTTGAACCTCAGAGTCATTGAGCAATGCAGCACAGAGACAAGCCCTTTGGCACACCATGCCCAGGCTGATCATCAAGTTCCTATCTTTACTAATCCCATTTATCACCATTTGGTCCATAGCCTTCTATGCCTTAGAGATTCAAGTGGTTGCCTAGAGACTTCTTAAATGTTGAGAGAGTATCTGCCTCCGTCACCCATTGCATTCCAAATTCCAACCACCTTCTAGGTGAAAAAGTTCTTCCTCAGATCCCCTTTAATCCTCTTACCCCTTACCTAAACCTATGCCCTCTCATTTTAAGTTCCTTTGCTATGGGGAAAAGTTTCTTATTAACTACCCTGTTTGTGCCCCTCATAATTTTGTTTACCTTTATCAGGTCCTCCACAGCCTCCTTTACTCCCAGAAAAACCTATACAACCTATTTAGTTGCTCCTCGTAACTGAAATGCTCCATCCCTGCCAACATGATATTGAATCTACTCTGTATCCTCTCCAGTGTAATCACATCCTTTCTATAGTGTGGTGACCAAAATGTATACAGTACTCCAGCTGTAGCCTAACCAATGTTTAATAAAGTTGTACCATAACCTTCCTGCTCTTATACTGTTTGCAGAGGCTAACAAAGGTCACTATTCCATATGCCTTCTTCACCACTTTATCTACCTGTACTGCCACCTTCAGAGATCCTTGCACTTGTGCACCAAGGTTTCCCTGTTCCTCAATACTCCTTAAGCCATTGTTTGATGTCCTACTGTCACGAACCAGCAACAAAAGAAACACACTGAGCATGATTCAGTGTTAAAAACTATTTTATTAATTACTACTTATGATAATACGTAAAATAAAAGTAAAAATGTTAGTATGTTAGAATTCAAAAATGTTAAACCTCGAACGTTAACCCCAAAACTAAACTCTTTGTGTGTGTGTGTGACAAAGTCCCAAACTCCAAGTTCCAGAATGGTTCTTAAAGTTCAGTTCCGCCAGCCATAAGGTGAAACATGAGCAAGGGCTTCTTCAACAACCACCGTTGTCAGAAGATAAGACGTAGATGTAGAGAACATAGGGAGAGTAAATACGAAATCCAAATGTTCCACGATGGAACCCAAACGACATTCCAGTGTTTACTCGGTGGTGACTTCCTCACCCCGAAAAGCATCCGAATCGTGGTCGTCCACACACAAATACCTGTTTCCTTCTACAGGTCAGCAACAAAGTGAACTCCACCGGATTACTTCCAACTTCCATACATGGATTTCAGTGGCAGACACAGTTATTGTTTCTCATCCATCGATAGAGAACACTAGCAGGCTGGTGTCTCTCTCCCTTCTCTCTCTCTCTCCTAACTTCTTCAACAACGTCATTACGTCCTCTATCTTCTATTGACGTAAGCACGCCCCACACACACACACTCTCTATCTTAAAGGGACATTCACTGAGTCCGTAACACTACTTTTAATTGTTATGCAACAGTGAGAAGCATAATGGATAAACTTAGAATCCTGATACCAATATATTTACAAATGAACCAAACCAAGTTTGTTACTTATTTAAAACTATATCTTGACATTATCTACATCATTAAATTTGACATGGCATGCTGGTGACAATAAAACTTAGAAAACAGAGACCTGGGTGTATGAAACAACACTGTACAAAATTCACAAAGGTGTTAACTCTTAAAGAACAATTTATCAAATCAAATATACTTATTTTCAAAATAAATTGCAAACCACAGAAGATGTAGACAAATATAAAACAAAGTATTTTGGGAGGACAATACCAAAATACATTCCAGGAGAGTACATTTTGCAGCATCAAATGGCACCCATTTAGTTTCTAATCCATCTAAAGCTACAGAAACCTTTATCAAGCATGGGATCAACAACAAGCAAGGCACTGGGAGTATCAGTGGTTTTTATGCTGCACTATGCTCAAACCGTGACTTCTAAGAAATACCAGCCCTTCCAACAGTTCATTTAATTTTAACTTATCAAATGCTGTCCTGCCTATACACTTACAATTAAGTTTAATATTCAAGATGGCTACAGGTCAGAAAAGTTCTAGGTTAAATTCCCCATCTAAGTCTTCTTTTCACATCAATCAGTGAGGTAATAGAAGGATGGAAATTGTACACCCTTTTTAAATTTGGATTGGGAAAAACTGACATCAGATTTCAAGATAGTCATTTCTGTTGGAATACTCAGTAAGGCCTACGTTGAGATGAGCTTGGATCTTAAAGTATGAACCACCTTCAACTAAGAGAAAATGTGGAAGAAGAAATTTAACATTTGGTGACAAAAACAGTGAGTAAGCGAATTATACAAGATTACTAGTAACTAACAATATGACATTTAAAAAAGTAGATTTTAAAATCATATGCATTTTAAAAAACATAACTTTTTAAAGCTGGTGCAAGGATATGTTTCTAAAATATAGCACCCTACTGCAGATAGCAATGGAAAAGGCAACAGAGAAAACAAAGGGAGAGTCTACGCAGGTTGTTTAACAAGAGTCAACATAAATATCACAGATTTTTTTTCAATATTTAAAAAAAAACAAATCATAGCTTCTAATCATAGCCTTATGCTTGCAGCATAATTTTAAACAGTATTTAAACATCTAAGTACCAAACTTTTCCTCACTGTCCAGGTAAAATTGTTATACAATTGCCAAAGCAAGACTGTACGTGTGCAAAATTGTGAAAGGCAGCAGTAATACGAGGTCAGCCTACATGAGATACAAATACAGAATAATTATCTGAAATTAGCAAGGGAATGTGGAGCAAAGGCTATAATGGGCCTAGTTGGAAAATGAGGTACTGTTCCTCATCTGGACTCAATAATTTCAGATAATCAACAATTCCAGCATTTTTATTTCTGATTTTCATTATTCATGCTGCCACTTTCTCAAAGTATTTAAATATTTGTGATTTATGAAACACTTCTCAGAAATTAAAAACAATAATCACATTTATAGCATTCCTTTTGTCTGCATGCTTGATGGTGTTCTCAAATTCACTAAATTATTCAAGTATTATCTGCCCTAAATATTTCAGTGCTCACTGCCCTTAAATGGTCCATAACTAATTTTACCAATCATGTGGCTAAATAATCGATAATTATCTGACCTTTATACATCCTCCTTTACGAGCAGAGGTGCAACACTGCGGTCTGGCACAATTCCCATTTTCAGAAAAATTTGCACTGTTATAGTTAGCATTTCTATTTCATCACCAGCCCAAGCAACCCCAAACCTGTATTCCACTGTGCAGCCACAAGAGATTCTGCAGACGCTGGAATATGGAGCAATATACAAAATGCTGGAGGAACTCAGCAGGTCAGGCAGCATCTATGGAGGGAAATAAACAGTCAACATTTTGGGTCGAGACCCTTCAGCAGGACTGGAAAGGTCCTGAAACGTTGACTGTTTATTTCCCTCTATAGATGCTGCCCGACCTGCTGAGTTCCTCCAGCATTTTGTGTGTGTTCCACTGTGCAGCCTTATCTATAGGTTTTCTTTAAAAGTTTACTTTTTAATATTGGCATGTTAGTTGGTCTATGTCTTCCACTGGTGTCCTCCAGTTCTTTATCATTCTTATAAATGTAATGGTCATGTGTCTGGTAAAAGTAGATTGGGAGCAGCTATTTACAGGGAGGTCTACATTCAACAAATGGGAATCATTCAAAAGTGAAACAATGAGAGATCAGGGCCAAGGGTGGAGGGTGACATCAACTGGTCCAAGAAATCTTGTACATCAAGTAGTATTGAGGGCTGCATGAAGAAATAAAAGGAAGCATGTAGAAGGTTCAGTCATGCGTAGCGGTTAGCGCGACGCTATTACAGTGCCAGCGATCGGGGTTTGATTCCCGTCGCTGTCTGTAAGGAGTTTGTATGTTCTCCCGTGTCTGCGGTTTCCTCCCACATTCCAAAGACGTATGGATAGGTTAATTTGGGTTTAAAAAGTGGGCGGTGTGGACTCGTTGGGCCGGAAGGGCCTGTTACCACACTGTAAATAAAATTTAAAATTTAAATTTAAACAAAAAATGGGGGTGACCTGACAGAGTATAGATACTTTAAAAAGAAATTAGAAGGACAGAACAGGAATAGAAAATACCACTGGGGGCAAGATTAGTGAAAATCCCAAAGCATTTTTAACTATATTAAGGGCAATTGGGTGACCAGAGACCAGAGCTAGGGGCAAAGGTGGGGTCATAAATGAATAATTATCACCTGCATTCACTGAGAAGGATACTGGAGACAGTATCCCAGCTGTAGTATCAGGGAGAGGGACACTGAAATTCTAGAACAAATTACTATTGAAAAAGAGGAGGTATTAGATGTCCTAGCAAGCTTAAAGGTGGATAAATCCCCAGGGACCGATGAGATATATCGCAAGCCGCTACGGGAGGCAAGGGAGGAGATTGCTGGGGTTTTCACAGAGATTTTAAAAATTTGCTGGCCACACATGAGATACCAGATAACTAGAGGTTGGCAAATGTGGAACCTTTATTCAAGAATAGAGTGCAAATATAAGCCAGGTAATTAATGGACAGTGATAGATTGGAAAAAAGTCCTAAGGGACGGATTTAATCTACATCTGGAAAGACAGGGATTAAATAAAGAAAGACAGCACAGCTTTGTTAGGGTGAGATATTGCCTAACCTATCTGATTTTTTTTAAAAGTGATATTGATGAAGGCAGAGCAGTTGACATAATCTAAATGAACTTCTGTAAGGCCTTTGACAAGTCCCATATGGGAGACTGGTCCAAAAGATTTGAGCTCTAGGGATCCAGGGCAAGTTGCACACAGGATCCAAAATTGGCTTGGAGGCAGAAGGTGATGGTGGAAATTTATTTTTGTGATTGGAAGCTGACTAGTGGTACATCATAGGGGTCAGTGCCGGGACTTTACTGTTTGTTATGTGCATTAATAGCTTGGATTGCCACTGAGGCAGGTGGAGGCCAAGGCAGAGATTGATAGGTTCTTGATTGGTAAGGGGGTTAAGGGTTACAGGGAGAAGGTAAGAGACTGGGGTTGAAAACAAAAAATCAGCCATGATTGAATGGTGGAGCAGACACAATGGGCCAAATGGCCTAATTCTGCTCCTATGTCTTATGGTCTCATGGATGTGAATGTAGGCAGTATGGTTAGTACATTTGTAGATAACAAATCTACAATGACAATGAGAGATAGACAGAGTACAGGTTGATATGGAATGTTGATAAGATGGCATGTAGAATTTAGAACTTGTAAACATGAAGCAATGCACTTTGCGAAAAGTAATGAGCTCGGAGACATGCAATGAATGGTATGGCATTAGAGAGTATCAAGTACCTTGATACACAAGTTCAAAGATCCCCGATGGTGGCAGCACAGGCAAGTAGGGTGGTTAAGGCAGCATTCTGGATACTTGCTTGCATTGCCACATAGATTATGGCATCTTTGAAATGCATCTGCATAGATCATAGAAGATGTAAATACATGATGCATAAACAGAAAGTAAAAACTTCTCTAGTGCAGTCATCAGAAACAGACAATGGAACATAATGATTTATTGCTAAATCTACAAACACAAAAGAGAATTAATGATGGAATCTGCAGCTCCTAATACAATTTTCTGGTTCAAACATCTTCATGCAAAATTAGTTGTTGCTCTACAGCTGCACTAGGCATAAAAATAAAGGCTTTTTACTTTCTCTTCTTCAAGATTGTTTACTTTGCACACTAACGGTAATCTCTGATATCTGCTACTTTCCTTTGTTTCTGCTTTATCTACTCCATAGCTGAGAATTTAAACATGTATTATAACTGCATGTTAAATACTGTCGTCTCTTACCTTCAAGCAGTTCACCCCCTACCAGCATCTACACTTTTATGTTCTCCAAACTACTACCTCGAATGCATTTCACAGATCTCTCCCAATATTGAAGACTTATTAACTTAATTTACTTGTGTATAATTAAAGTATGTCCGACTTGAATGACGATGCCAAAATATTTTGATAGGTACAGTGCTTAGACTTCATTACTAAAAATCAGATAACAATAGTTATTGCCAAAAATAAATATCCATCTGTAGAAAAATAAAAGTTATATAAATGAGGTCAGGCCACTCAAAATGTTGTACACTTTTCACCTTCATAGCAAAGATTCCGTGACAGAGCTATTTTCCCATAACTTAGTTAACCTCCTTAAATTGGCTGGGTTGGGGAGGAAAATACAATTATGGGTAATATATTTTACTCCAGAGTAAACTGGGTATTTAAGTCTTAAGATTTGTTTTTTGGGTCAGGACAGTTGCACAAATAATAATACGGAAATTCTCTAGTGACCAAAAATGTTGTCCTTTGCCAATATACATAAGCACAAAAATCCCTTGGATATAGCTCTTTTTGGCAAAAATATGCAAAAAAGTAATACAAATTCTTGAAATTTTAAGAAGATAAACAAGTTTATTTTATAGAACTATACCCAAATGAAATGCAAGTAAAAAAGTTTGAAATTCTTTGCGGAAAATACAAAATTGAATGAAAATAACATTTTGTTATAAAAAAATTAGTAGTGTTATGTCTGCAATTCCCTTGCCAGCTTGAGAGCAAATTATGAGTTGATATATAGATGCCAGTTATTTTGTCTTAAAGAACTCTAGCCAAACCCAATATGAAAAAAAGTTTGAGTAATATTCTAAGTACTGCTGATCCACAGGGTTCATCCCTTGCATGAATGTAACTTATAAAACTATCACGCAATGTTTCACAAAGTGCTTTAGTTTCAGAAAATGAAGGCTGCCAAGTATTGCTTTACTTGTATCCCAGTGGAGTTAGAAATTCAAATTAATATAAACAGGCTATACCCTTGGAACCTTTTAACACTCTTATTTTAGTCTGTAGCATTTCAAACTACTTTAGGGACCTGCTCTGTAGTGTAAAAGCCTGAGCTATGTGATCACCCCCCCCAACACCACCCCCCAGTATAGTGTACTGATATTCTGCACAATGGGGGCTTTCAAATAAGTTTGAGGTTTTAGTCTGCAATTTCTCCCATTAAAAATTTCTAATCTGAGCTAAGTGCTGCCAAATAGAAGAGAAATACTTACTCCAAGGATGGGAGTAATTATGATAGAACTAAACCGATACAGGTTTCAGAACAATTCTTCACAAGTAGTCCAAGTATGTCACTGAGAGACATCCAGAACCCATGATGAACAGTAAAAACACCATTTCGTAAAGCACAAGGAAATGTAAAGTCCCACATTACCATTATTGACCTATGCATAGATAAGAAGCTGGTTTCTGGCAATATAAGTAGTCGGTACAGTTGCACTTGTTTGAGCTTTCCTATCCCACATATTATTTGTGACCACTTTTCCAGGCTTTTTCCCTACAGGATCAAATATTTATTTCGACCCAAAGCTGTAAAATTAAGATGCCAAAGCAAAGTTAGAGGAAACTTTCAATCAAACAAATTACTAGTTTGCCACTGTTCTCAAGCTCTTTAAGTGTCCAATGTGGCACCCAAATGCAATTCTGTCCCACATCTGGTGTGCACACATACACACATATATAGAGGAGATCAAAGGAAGTCATGAACAGGAATGACTTCCACCATTCAATGGGATGCTAAACACAAATCACCAGAGATCAACTATATTATGTTTAGCCTCGAGGTCTTCTTTTAAATTTATTTAACTTTATTTGAATTGGACCAACGACTATGAAATGGGAGAAAGGAAAAAAGTGTATGGGTGCTGGCATTCATATTTTAGGCTACCACACAATTCCTTTCTCTTTTTCATACCATGCCAATAGTCTAGCAATATTTGCACTCGTCAAATAGTGCTCAATTAATGAACTTCCTTATTATTATCACTCAGCTTCCCAGCTCTGCCTTACATTGAAGTGAATTACTTTTAGGATAATCAAGTGGTGTGCTGGAACAAATTCACTATTTCAGGTGTTCCCACATTTTGTTTTTCAACATGTTTCTCATGTGCTCAAAGTATATTTTTTTCTGTCCATTACAGGGAGATCAAAATGTGAATTTGGAAAGACCACCAATGACTCTTTCACCTTTTTGCATCACACCTGTCTGGAATATTACTGCAACAATGGGACAGGTATCTATGTTGAATTAGAGCTGGTGGTACAAGTTCAAAGGAATCCCAGAGATATTCTGCATTATGAAGTCAATATGTCCTCACTTTTAAAACTAATAATCTTATAACTGCATTTCACTTTTATTTCTATCAATTCAATAACAACCTAGCAGATTAAGACAATGGATATATCTGCTGAAACATTTGATCCACTGAAAAACAATTGGAAACAAATTGGCATCTATCTGGCAAATTGCCCATGTATGCACTATGCACAAAAACAGATCAAATATAATGCAGTAAATTGCTGTCCTATCAATCTCTTAATCATCAATTAGCTAATGATGATATCATAAATAGCATCAGCAAATGACACTCTTTCCAAATACTGTTCACTGATGTTTAGTTTGGATTCTGCCAGAGTCATACTACAAAATAAATCATCACGGCTTTTGTTCAGGTGTGGATGGAAGAACTGCATGCCAAGGATGAGAAGAGAGAAGTTGCCCTCAACATTAATGCAGCATTCAGCCAATTATGTACAAAATAGCCACATCAAAATACTCAGTGACATTAAAGGAAAATCCTCTTTCAATTCATATTATTCATTGCACATCCTTCATTGCAAGGCCCACAAACAATTGCCTGTTCCAATCAAACCTGCGGAGCTCTTGAAGGAGCTTGAGGTTGAAGTGTGGCTGGGAATGTGGGCAGATGTACAGAGAGAGCATGACCAGGAAGAGGACAGACGTGTAGGCTGTAGTGGGGAATGGGACCAGGTGCAAGGCTGGGAGTCAGAGACCACAGCATCACTGGGAATGGGGGCAGGTTAGTGGACGGACAGTAGTGGGAACAGGGTCAGGTGTGTGGACAGAGCATGGGAAAAGGTAAGGTCAGATGTGTGAATGGATCACCACGAGAAACCTGGAAGCCAGGAGGCCAGTACTGTGTCTACAGGAGTATGGGAGATAGTCCAAAATCTGGGGGTTGAGGGGTGGAAGGAAACTCTAAGAATTCAGGAAAAGAGAGGACTGAGGATGTTAATGATCATGGGGAGGGTTGGCATGGTGAAGCAAGGAGGAAGAAAATGTGCAGGGGCACCTGTATCTCAGCCCAAACATGTGTCTGTGAGAAATTGTGAGTGCATACATGTGGGTGGCACAATGTGTGCCACTAAGGAATAGTAAGCAATAATCCACTCTGTCTGCAGTAACGTGGTTCCCACATTGGAGGATTTTTGTTCAAGTGGTCGCCACTTGAGAAACAGTGAAGTCCACTAGCCTAGGATATCACTACAAGAACGTCTAATCCAAATCTCAACCACTCCACCTGTTTGTTCCTTCACTTTATAAAGACCAAGCGTGAGGCTGTTTTCTAAGTTACCCAGTATTTGGCTTCATTCACTATTTCTCTTATTATAAAGCAATAGACCATTATCTACACAAGGTCAGGCATAATGTCTAATTTAGGCTGACTAATAGCAGTTATTTTCACAAGTGTGAAATTATGACCGCCAGGGAAAAGAAAATGCTCCATTATCTTCTCTTAAAGCTCAATATCACCCTCTTACTCAAGAATCCTACCATCACTGATCAGAAATATAACTGGAATAGCCATGTCAACATTTTGGCTGGTCTCTTTCATTGCATATTGTGATATTTAAAACCAATCTCCACCATCAATCAGGCTCAAGTCAGCACTGTGATAAATACTCACTGCTGGTGCAATCACATAACATCTAGGCAGAGCAGTTTGTTGCCCTCATCCCAAGAAAAACAATGAAAGGTCAATTTTTCATACATGGAATTGCTTAATTCCAAATTATGCTGGAAAACAATTTGATAGCTTCCTCCGCATTTATTAGAAATGCTCTGGATATTCAAAACAGAACTGTTGAAACATTAGACTCTATCCATTTAATCTCCACGAAAGCACTGAACCACCATTTCATCCAAGAATGAATCATTCAGTTGGCCCATGACAAACCATGGTATACAGTAATCGACAACTCTACTCCAATGGACCAGATTTCACAGGACCTATCTCATTGCATGGACTTGCCACTGACAGTGCCTGCCAACTAGCGCTTTTTGCGGATGTAGATATCTCCACAAGATAATACTCCTCAGAGATAAGTGAGTCAGGGTGAGTTCCCAACAGCAAATGTGCCTTGGGAATCATATCCTTAGACTCTACCTCTGAACTGTGCTGGCAGCTTTTGTCAGCTTGTTGTCAGTTAAACTATTCAAATAGATTTAAACTTTTTTTAATAATATTTGAAAAATATATTTATAAAACACAAAGTACAAACAAACAAATAAATGTAAAATAAAGACAGTCAAGTACTTACCTTTTTTTTTATAGGGTTCCCAATCCCATTCAAATGAGGGGTTGTTATCCCTATGCTAGTCCTCTCTGTTATAACGCTGAAAGTGAGATGCAAATTGCAACTGGATCCACTCTTCAACGTGTCTTTGTTTTACTGCTAGACTGGATGTGAATTCAGCCCCAGAGCATTAAGATGTTTTACCCATTCACTGAGGAAAGAATGGCCACCAGTTCTTGATTCTGAAGGAACCTATCAGTCAGCACGATTATGGTTAGCAGCCTGGTCAGAATAGGTTTGCCATGTGATCCAAGCTGGTAGCATTGAGAACAATGCTTATGCACCCATTCTGATAATCAACATCTTCATTTTCTTCCTCATTTATCATCTTTTTGATTCAAAAAGATAGATTTTAAAGTTGCTTAGGCAGCCAGAGTTCATGGTATGCTTCTAATCATCCTAATTGATGGGGCTTACCACAAGTATTTGAGTATTCATCTCCTAAATGAAAAATGGATGGAAAGAACTTGATGTATGTTGGGATTTTTGTTTAATCTTTGTAACCATGCTCTGGAATCAAGTCAGTTATTAATGTATACAATTGTCTGTTAAATGCTATAAATTGCATTTTGTCCTCCCTTGAGTACAACAGGATGCATGTATTTGTTATATATTTATAGATTTATATATTTATATGTCAGAGAGTCGTACAGCACGGAAAAAGACCCTTCAGCATATATGTGTCCATGCCAACCAAGCTGTACATTCAAACTAATCCCATTTCCCAGCACTTGGCCTATATCCCTCTAAACTCTTAACATCCATATCCCTGAGTACATACTTCTTAAATGTATTTAATGTACCTGCCTCAACCACTTCCTCTGGCAGCTGGTTCCATATATCTACCATCCGCTGTGTAAAATAGTTGCACCTCAGGTTCTTAATAAACCTTTCGCCTCTAACCTTAAAACTATGTCCTCTAGTTTTTGATTCCCCAATCCTGGAAGAAAAGACCGCTCACCCAGTCTATGCCCCTCATAATTTTATATGTCTGAGATCACCCCTCATTCTTCTATGCTCCAAGGAGTAAAGGCCCAGCTTGTCTAACCTCTCCCTATAACTCAGTCCCTCAAGTCCTGGCAACACCCTTGTAGGTCTTTCCTGCACTCTTTCCACTTTACTCACATCCTTCTTATAACAGGGTAACCAAAACTGAACACAATACTCCAAGTGTGGCCTCACCCACGTCTTGTACAATCGCAATATAACTTCCCAGCTTCTATATTCAATGCCTTGACTGAAGAAGGCCAGCATGCTAAAAGCCTTCCTCACTGCCCTGTCTACCTGTCTCTCCACTTTAAGGGAACTATGCACCTGTTCCAAGTTCCCTCTGTTCTACAGCAGTACCCAGGGCCCTTTCATTCAATGTAAAAGTCCTACCTTGATTTGTCCTTCCAAAATATAACACTTCACACATCCGAATTAAATTCCACTTGCCAATCCTCAGCCCACCTACCCAGCCGATCAAGATCCTGCTGCAATTCTTGATATTCCTCTTCACTATCTACAACACCACCTATTTTAGTGACATCTGCAAACTTACCAACTATTCCTCGTATACTCTCATCCAAATCGTTAATAACAATGACAAAGAACAATGGGCCCAGCATCGACCCCTGGGGCACACCACTAGTCACAGACCTCCAGTCTGAGAAACATTCTTCCACCATCGTCTTACCATCCAGCAAATTATATATCCAGTTTACTAACTCCTCAGATGCCATGCAATCTAACCTTCCAGAGCAGCCTACCATGCAGAATCTTATCAAAAGCCTTACTGAAATCCACGTGTACGATGTCTATTGCCCTCCTCGTCAACCCTCCTCATCACTTCATCAAAAAATTCAATCAAATTCGCAGAACAAGATCTCCCATGCATGAAGCTATACTGACTACCCCTAATCAACCCCTACATTTCCAAATGTCAGTATATCTTATCCCACCGAATACTTTCCAGCAACTTACCTACTACAGATGTTAGGCTAGCAGGTCTATAATTACGAGGTCTATCTTTACTACCCTTCTTAAATAAAGGCATAACATTTGCTATCTTTCAGTCTTCTGGGACCTCACCAGAGGATAGTGATGTTGCAAATATCTCATTGAGGGCTCCCGCAATTTCTTCTCTACCTTCCCATAGTGTTCTTGGATATATCTCTTCTAGACCAGGAGATTTGTCTACCTTCATACATCTTAACACATGCAAAACCTCTTCTACTGTAATATGGACTGCTCCCAAAACATCTCCATTAACTTTGCCAGGTTCCCAAGTCTTCACATCTTTCTCCAGGGTAAAAACAGAGGAGAAATAATCATTGAGATCTCTGCCCATCTCCAATGGCTCCACATGTAGATTTCTGTCTTGGTCTTTGAAGCACCCTACTCTCTCCCTAGTCACTCTTTTTCCTTTAATATATTTAAGAAATCTCTTAGAAATCTCCTTCATCTTTTCTGCCAAAGTCATCTCATGCCCCCTCTTGGCTCTCCTAATTTCCTTCTTGAGTATACTCTATATACCTCCAGTGATTCACTTGATCCCAGCTGCCTGTATCTGATCTAAGCCTCCTTTTTCTTGACCAGAGTTACAATATCCCTTCACATCCAGGGTTCCCAACTCCCGGCAGCTTTGCCTTTTACTTTAACAGGAACATGTAGTCCTTGAACTCTTGCCAGCTCACTTTTAAAAACTTCCCACTTGTCGGAGGTCCCTTTGCCTGCAAACAACCTATCCCAATCAACCTTTGCAAGCTCCTGTCTAATACTGTCAAAACTTGCCTTGCCCCAATTCAGAACTCGAACCTGCGGACCCAGTTCTGCCCCTTTCCATAACTATTTTAAAATTAATTGAACTCTGGTCACTGTGCTCCCCTACCATGACCTCAGTCATTTGCTCTTCCTTATTTCCCAGGAGTACATCAAGCTTTGCCCCTCCCTGTTAGGGCCTCTATACACTGCCTGAGGAAACTTTCCTGAACACATTGAATAAATTGCATCCCATCTTGACCTATAACACTATGGCAATCCCTGTCAGTGTTAGGAAAGTTAAAATCTCCCACGATGACAACCCTATTATTCTTATAACTCTCCCCAATCTCTCTGCACATCTGTTCCTCTAATTCTCCAAGGACTATTTGGGGACCTATAGTACAATCCCAACAAGGTTATCATTCCCTCCTTATTTCTCAGTTCCTCTTTACACTAGTTCGACAATTAAACTAATTGTTTGGAAATCCTGATGGTGTAGTATCTGGATCACCGGGTGCTTATTCCCAAGCTCCCTTTAACACATGGGGGCCCCAGTTCCCACACTCCTTTTAAATTCAGCAGGACCCCACTTCCACACTCCCTTTAAACTCAACTGGTTGTTTCCTATGTTCCCTTGAAACTTATTGGGTTAGCTGAAAAATTTATTATCCTGTGTAACATCTAAAAAAAAAGGTGAAGTGAAGTACTCATAGGAATAACATCCAATAGTCCAGAAAGTCTACCCACCCAGCAGCATTGAAGTCCCGAGCCTGCTGGATTAATGGAATGTTACTGTACTTGAAAAATTATTGTCCAGTTTATCTTAAAATGGAAAAAAACACTTCAGTATGCAATGCTAGAAACCTGTTTTAGTTCAGGCTTGGAACCACTTTGTATTCATTCATTTGCACAGCAGTTTGTAGTTAGCAAGATCACCGAATTCACAGAAGAGGCAAGCATTTGTTATAATGTCTGATAATAAAATGTAAGTTATATGTTGTACTTGACAGTATTTCATTCAAATTTAAGAATGCAAATTTTCTAAACTGTTCAAAGCAGTGATTGAAAACTAGGGCAAAATGACCTAACACATTGTCATGATTTAAAACAAAGATGGAAATTATTATTCTGAAACAGCCTTTAAGTATATAAAATCCAGCAGTTCTGACAAATAGAAATTCAACATTTATGTTATTAAAAGTCATTTTTTATTGCAGTGATTTCTCATTTTAGTCTGCATTGCACAGCCAATGCTCCTTCAAAACAAACTAAAGTAAAACTATGATAATCTGTTGAAAATAAAAAAAAACTGAAGATGCTAGAAACCTAAAGTAATCCATGAACCAACTATTTAGAAATCCCAATGTTTTGGCAACCATTGATGTTTCCTGCCCTCCCTTTAAATTAACCCCGGCCCTGGTTTATGTTCTTCCTGTAAACTCACCGAGGTCTGGTTCCCATGCTTCCTATAAAGATCACCTGATCCCTTTAAAATTCACTGGGGTCGTGGTTCCCCTACGTCTTTTACACTTAGTGAGTTAATTGGAAAATGTATTACAAAGTTTTGTAACATCTAAAAAAAAAGAATTGGAAGTATGCTACGGTATTAATAGAAATAACAGCTAATAGTCCAGAAAATCAGACAGTCAACCGAAGTCCCAAGCGTGACAGATTATTGGAGTTTTACTGTATTCTAAGACCAAACAAGAACATAAGAAAATACACTTCCATTTAATTCTAAAATGAGGCAATCCAAGAACTATGAATATAGTTTTCATGGATTCTTAACAAATTAGCTTGTGGAAATTAGCTTTTGAAAATAAACAAAATGGAAGGAGACTGACTCTAGGCATAATGGTGCTAATGAGCAAACAGAAACAGGCCATTGGCCCATAAATTTATTTTCACACATTAAGCACTGTCTAATCCCATTTTTGTGTTTATGTTTACTTTTTGGTCTAACTTTCTCACCAAAATATACAAATGTTATCTCAATAATTATTTTTAGCAATGAATTCCATAATCTAACTATAACCATGAAAATACATTTTTATTACCATCTCAGTGAGAAACAGAACATATTTACCATGTCGTAATTTCATATGTTTGAGTATGAAATTACTTTGCAGTCAATTGCTTTTATATAGTTCCCAGATTAAATATCTTGGACATTGCACAATATTCCAATTACATCTTAATTAAGAGCAAGTTCAGTTTAGCATGATTTCCTCACATGCAATATAAAATTGTTTTTATACATCCTTGCTCACCTACATTGTCACCTTTAACTAAGGAAATTCCACAAAATCTTACTAAATGAACTGTCTTTCCCTACTTCTACACCCAAAGTATATTTTTAAACATTTCCCTATATTAGTAGTTTTTCACTGATCTGCCCATCCTCTCATCCCTTTTACTTAAACTAATTTGTTTTCTTTCTTTCCCAGTTTTGACAAAGGGTCTTCAACCTGAAATGGTAATTCTTTTTCTTATTCCACAGATACTGCCTGTCCTGCTGAGTGTTTCCAGCATCTGCAGATTTTCTCTTTATCCTTTCTACTGGCTAAATCATACTGGACTTGGCCTGCTATCAACAATTTCAGGAAACTTACTTTCTCCATTTGTATCAGAACCAGCCAGATCTACTATAGGTTTTCCATCTATAACATTAATTCAGTTTTTCTCTCTCCACTGACACTGCCTGATCTGCTGGGCACTTCCTACAGCTCTGGCCTGCTGCTTTGTTTGTTTTTTCTCTCTTTAGTGGCCCTCATTAATCTAATAACCAGATGATTTCATCAACAGCAAAGCAACCCTTTGGCCTCACCATATCAGAGATATTCCCTTTGTCCTATCTATTTCTCCCTCATCTGTTCCTCAATTTAAAACAATTTTTTTTTCCTCTTTCCCAGTTCTCACAAAGGGGTCTTTGAGATGAAATGTTGACATGGTTTCTCTTTCCACAGATGCTACTTGACCTGCTGAATGGTTCCAGCATTTGTTTTTATGCCTGTAATCATCATCTCCAGGCACTGCACTTAACTGGACTAGAGGCAGAAGACCCATTTCGCTGGCCTTCCACTCTGTTGAGACCAGTGGCAAGGTCCAAGTAGCAACTTGTCTGCAGGTGGTGTAGTACAGAGGCTACGTTTCCACATGACAGACATTAACAGCTGGCAAAGCTATGTGCCTGTGCAAAGCAATTTAAATGTCTTGGACTTTTAGAGATATTTAAAACCTATTAGTATTGAAATAAATAGTTAAAATATTAAATGAATAAATAAATACAAAAATCATTTCGGGACTGCTACCCTCTCTTAGCATGATTCATCCATATACCCTACATTGTGTCACAATCTACAATGCAATTTACCATGCCATCCAACTTAAACATTAGCAGCACAGTTTAATATTGTCCCCACAATGCCACAGCACATAACCTAAATGTGCAATCCCAACACTGATCACTGTGAAACATCATTCAAATTTTTCTCCCTTTGCTCCTAATTTTACTTTCTGCCATCAAGTCAACTAAACAGATTATCTTCAGTTCCATGAGCCATGATTGTATCATCCTTCTTATGTAAATCTTATCTAATGCTTTAATTATTAGAGATACCATTCCCAAGCACTCCTATGTTCACACCCCCCACCCTAATAATAAAATTAGATAAGTCGCCGGGACCAGATGAGATGTACCCCAGATTGCTGTGGGAGGCGATTGTGGAGCCTCTGACAATGGTCTTTGCGTCGTCCATGGAGACAGGAGAGGTTCTGGAAGATTGGAGGGTTGCGGATGTTGTTCCCTTATTCAAGAAAGGGAGTAGGGATAGCCCAGGAAATTATAGACCGGTGAGTCTTACCTCAGTGGTTGGTAAGCTGATGGAGCAGATCCTGAGGGACAGGATTTATGAACATTTGGAGAAGTATAATATGATTAGGAATAGTCAGCATGGCTTTGTTAAGGGCAGGTCCTGCCTTACGAGCCTGATTGAATTTTTTGAGGATGCGACTAAGCACATTGATGAAGGGAGAGCAGTAGATGTAGTGTATATGGATTTCAGCAAGGCGTTTGATAAGGTACCCCATGCGAGGCTTATGGAGAAGGTGAGGAGACATGGGATCCAAGGGGACACTGCAGTGTGGATCCAGAACTGGCTGGCCCACAGAAGGCAAAGAGTGGTTGTTGAAGGGTCATATTCTGAGTGGAGGTCAGTGACCAGTGGTGTACCTCAGGGATCTGTACTGGGACCCTTGCTCTTTGTGATTTTTATAAACGACCTGGATGAGGAAGCGGAGGGGTGGGTTAGTAAGTTTGCGGATGGCACAAAGGTTGGGGGTGTTGTGGATAGTTTGGAGGGCTGTCAGAGGTTACAGAAGCACATAGATAGGATGCAAAGTTGGGCTGAGAAGTGGCAGATGCAGTTCAACCCAGATAAGTGTGAAAGTGGTTCATTTTGGTAGGTCAAATATGTTGGCGGAATATAGTATTAATGGTAGGACTCTTGTCAGTGTGGAGGATCAGAGGGATCTTGGGGTCCGAGTCCATAGGACGCTCAAAGTGGCTGCGCAGGTTGACTCTGTGGTTAAGAAGGCATATGGTGTATTGTCCTTCATCAGTCGGGGAATTGAATTTAGGAGCTGAGAGGTATTGTTGCAGCTATATAGGTCCCTGGTCAGACCCCACTTGGAGTATTGTGCTCAGTTCTGGTCGCCTCACTACAGGAAAGATGTGGAAGCCATAGAGAGGGTGCAGGGGAGATTTACAAGGATGCTGCCACCTGGAATGCAGAGCATGCCTTATGAAAGCAGGCTGAGGGAACTTGGCCTTTTCTCCTTGGAGAGACGGAGGATGAGGGGGGACCTGATAGAGGTGTATAAGATGATGAGAGGTATTGATCGGGTAGATAGTCAGAGGCTTTTCCCCAGGGCTGAAATGGTGGCCACAAGAGGACATAGGTATAAGGTGCTGGGGAGTAGATATAGAGATGTCAGGAGTAAATTTTTTTACTCAGAGAGTGGTGAGTGCGTGGAACGGGCTGCCGGAAATGGTGGTGGAGGCGGATACGATAGTGTCTTTCAAGAGACTGTTAGATAGGTATGTGGAGCTGAATAAAATAGAGGACTATGGGTAAGCCTAGTAATTTCTAGGGTAGGGACATGTTCGGCACAGCTTTGTGGGCCGAAGGGCCTGAATTATGCTGTAGTTTTTTTCTGTTCTATGTTCTAACCCCGACAGAAATCCTCAAACTTTTGACACTCCCATGCAAGCTTGTTATCATGATCTTCTGACCCTGATCTTACACCCATTAGTAATCACAGCGTAACTCGCGAAGTGTCAGCGGGAAACCAATGAATAAGGTGCCTTTGCATTTCCAAAAAGATACCACATTGAAACTTACTGCTCACTGTACTGTCAGCAAGATACTTTAGTATGGATAGAATATTGCCTAACTGACTGAAAGCACAATATAGATAAATGGGTCATTTTCAGTTGATTGAGGAGGCACAGGGTTCAGTAGAAGGTTCTCAGCTTTCAGAATCTACCTTAATGACTTTGATGAAGACGGCAAATGTATTGTATTGAGGTTTGCTGATGATACAATCATAAGTTAGAAAATAATTTGTGAGGAGGGCACAGAGTTTCTGTAAAAAGATATAAACTGGTTAACTGAGTTTGTAAAACTATGGTAGATAGAGTATAATGTGGAGAAATGCAAAGTTGTTCATTTTGGTAGGAAGAATAGAAAAGTAGGACTTTATTTAAATGAGACTATTGAATGCTGATGTTCAGAGACATCTTGGTGTTCTCATACAAAAAAAAACACACAAAGCCAGCAAGCAGTACTACAGGAAATTAGGAAGGTATATGGAATGTTAGCCTATATTTCAAGGATAATGGGGCCTAAAAGTAGATAAGATTTTCTACAAATGGACAGGAGTTATGAAACCACACTTGGAATATTATGCACAGTTTTGATCTCCTTATTTAATGAAGGATATTCTTGCCTTGGAAGTAGTGCAGAGAACCTATCTCAGATTATTCAGGATAAGGGTCACTTGTTCAGTACAGAGATCAGGAAGAATTTCTTCTCTCAAAAGGGTCATGAATCTTTGGAATTCTGTACCCAGAGAGCTGTCATTAAAAATATTGAAGTCTGAGATTTGTGAATTACAGGTGAACAGGCAGGAAAGTGGAGATGATGCTACGGTCAGATCAGATATGGTTTTAATGAATGTCAAAACAGAGTCAAGGGGCAAATAGCCTATTTCTCTTTCTTAGGTCGAGGGATAGGAGAACTTTCCCGAACTTCTTTAAAATATTGTCATAGGCTCTTTCTTGTTCACTTGGAAGTGCAGGTGTAGCCTTGGCTTTAACAGTTCATCTGAAACATTTCATATGGACATACATAGCACTCCTACAAATTGCACTAAAGTTTCTGGAGTGGGACTTGAACAAATTTGTGACTTGAGAGATGGGAGAGATACCACTGAACCACATATGACAATCTATAACTACTGTTTCAGTTATTTCTTTTATACAACTATAATAAAAAGTACACAAGCATTTACTTTCATAAACATCTGGATAAATGTTGATGTTGGTTTACTAAATGCAAAAACTGAAATTCCTTTAAAAACGCACAGGAAAAATAATTGTTTTACCTTACCTGAATTCCTTTAAATCCACAAAGAAAGTAGTATTGCCAAAGGGGTTTAGTTGTATCAATGTGGATCTTGTTTATATGAACATTATAATCCCTGCAGAAATAAAGACCACTGTTGAAGTATGTTCTAAGAATAACTAACTGCTGCCACCTGTTGGCTAGAAGCAAAGGTCACCAACAATCTTGTCATTGTCCTAATCAAAAATACAGTAAAATTCAGTTAATCCAGCACACTTGGGACTTTGGTGGTGCCGGACTGGTAGATTTTTATAGTACATTATTTCAATCACCACTGCAACACTTTTAATGTGCTTTCATTAAAACAAATGTTACACAGAACATAAGAAATTTTCCATCAAACCCAGTGAGTTCCAAGGAACACAGCAACTGGGGTTGAGAGGGAGTGCGGGAATCAGCACTCAGCAAGAGAGATCTAATGGGATCTCTAAACAATTGGGTAGTGGATTAACAGAGTTGCACTGTAAATCCAATCGGTGGATCAAAAGCTCAATAATCTAAAAACAATTAATAATTTAAAAGCTATTGCATTTTTTAAAATAGAATACCAGTCATGAGCCTTAAATTATCAAATTGATAGAAATAATTTAGCAATGCTGGTTTAGCTTTTTTTTTTATTTCAATACATTTTGAAATGGGGTAACTTGCAAATATTCAGAAATCTCCCCACTGTAGCCCAAGGCCCCTAACATTTCTCAGATGCTTTCCAAGAAGAGACGAGAAAAACACACCGTCCAATCTCTGTATATACTCAAAAAGATCCATAGGGTCAGATGTGAAATATCGCCAATCGTCACATTAAGATTCAACTATCCTCAACGATGATTAACATGAAAGGGGAATCTGCAAGGT
Source organism: Pristis pectinata (assembly GCF_009764475.1). Classification (NCBI taxonomy): domain Eukaryota; kingdom Metazoa; phylum Chordata; class Chondrichthyes; order Rhinopristiformes; family Pristidae; genus Pristis; species Pristis pectinata. The sequence goes on from NC_067432.1 coordinate 16,366,015, forward strand.
GGACTGCATTATTTCAATAATGCTATATTTATTACTCTTTTGCTGTACTTATAAACAAAAGCCTATCATAAGATGAATATAATAACTTTTTTTTAAAGAATCACATCTCCAAACGATCAAATCAAGAACCAAAAATCTAGATTTCTTCAAGCTGCCGTCATTTCACATTGACAAATCAAATATCCACTTGACTAAATAAGGATGCGTCAGAAAGGTAACAAAAAGGATAAAGGAGGAAGAAAAAAAGCATGAATTATTTGATCTGTAATGTCCCAAAAAGCATGTTCTCTCAGAGGGTCATGAGTATTTGAAAAGCCAGTGGAAGGAGAGTTTCTAAATACTCTTACAGCAGAGATGGATAGATATTTGATAAGCAAGAAGGTGAAAAGCAAAACGGTGGGTGGGGTTGAAATTACAATCATATTAGTCATCATCTTATTAAATAGCAGAACAGACATGGGGGGCTAACTGGCCTATTCATGTTCCTAATTCATATGTTTAGGGATTTGTATACATCACAGATTGGTCATATTGACCTAAATGATCAGAGCAGGCAGCCAGGTCCCTGATTTATCACATTTCCCACAGGACAACACTCAAAGAATGCAGAAGCCCTTTCAATTTTGCACAGATTACATATCAACACAGATTACAAATGGGACTTTAACCAACAATTTTCTGAGTAGGAGGTGAAAGTATTACCAACTAACCCAAGCTCTTAAATTGACCTTACTTAATTAAAAACAGAGAAGCAACATTCACCAGTAAAATTGTTTTTCTGAAAGCAGAAATATCTCCTTTCACAAGTTACCAATACACAAAATCTAATCATATTCATCAGCTAATTCTTTGATTGCTGACTTGGCATTTCCTTTATTGTTGATGTATTTTTTTTAACAATATGAAAGATATTATCCAATTAGATGCCTAACAGATGCCTAACCTGGCCCATGAAAATGGTTGTTTAATGTTATAAATAATTAAAAAGTCTCCTCCCTCTTCTGTATGGGGTTTCATTTAAAAATGACACCTAAATTTGAAGCTGGCCCAATACTTGTTAAACTTGAAGCTGTGAACAAAAATCAGTTATGACAAAGTTGTAATATGATTACTTCGCTCTGCAGGAATTACTATAACCCTAATGAAATCAGACACCACATTTACTGATGAATGAGTCATGAGCAGTGTGGAAAAAAATTACATTTTTCTGTGTTTTATATAATCAAAACCTCAATAAAAAATCTGGAGCAAATGGTGGTGCTTGAAGTAAGGTTTTTATTACCTTGTGATGGTTTTGCAAGGGTTAGAAGGGTACTTGCGCGAAATTTTCTTGTTGACAGATTCTATAGCTGGAGTGAGGCAATGAAGCCCACACCAAGGAAATCCACCAGCTGTGAAACTTGCATTTTAAAGGACCTCATTTTAAACCACCTGACCTGTTGCTTGATGTTGGTTGTATATATTTGGAAGGTTGAGGGGCCCATTATTTTCTCCCACTGTCAGTGTTAAACATACTGCTAGCTTGTTCTCAAAGGGGAACATGTACTATAAACTTTATACACGAGTCGGGCTGAGAGCCCAGTCAGCGGCTGGAGTGGGAGAGAAACAACCACGATGATGTCGGTCTGAGGTTCAGGTGATTTCTCCACTTAAACGTCCTACTGCTAATTTCCGCTTAAAACTCACTAGACAGGTGGCGGGAAAGAGGAGAACAGACAGCTTCAGGTTGCTAGTAAGTACCTAATTAAATGGCAATCATCAAGGTAAGTGTGGTCTCCTCCTGACAACTGTTGTTGAAGAAGGGGAGTGAGGGCAGAAGGGGGCTGGGGGAAGAGAAGAAAACTGCAAAATTAACCCTGTTAGCTAGTCTGCATCTTGTGGCTCGCAACAAAATTTGCCACTAACTTTAATTGGCAGCTTTCCAGTTGGACTAATTTGTGCTTTTCAGAATTAAAAGATTTTGAACCAGAGTTACATTATTGGACCATGATACTTAAATATCTGAAGATGCCCTGTATATAGCAGGCTGTCTTGACACTTCTGAAAATTACATTAAAATGGTGAACATAGCAGGTCAAACAGGCAGAGTTGAAGTTAGTGCTATCCATGTGACATCCTTAATCACTTATGCTCAGTACTTTCATTTTACTTTAAAATATGCGTTAAGTGCAGTTATCAATATCTTTGTCAATGCCCCATTGTGCTTGTTTTTTTATTCCTGAACTACTTTATTAAAAAAAACTCCAGTTAAAACGAACTTGTTACTTCCCTTTGATTAAAGATTGAGAAGTTAGATATTTTGCTTGAGGTACCCTTTTTTAAAATCTATTTTCAACCCAAATCCAATCAAAAGTTTTCAAATACAGTCAACGAGTGTTCAACTGCTCCTAATCTAATTCTCTTCTATCAGACAAGATGTGACCAAGTTTCAGAGGGTTAACCTTAAGTCTCAAAGTAATTGTGCTCCTTGGGTAAACACTAATCGCAACCATTACATAATTCAGTGCGAGAAGTGGAATTCCCACCTACATTTTTTAATTCTTGGCCTATTTTTCCCCACAGTTGTCAGGTATCCCTATAAAAATATAACTGATATTCAATTTGTTACTTTCCATGCATTTCATACCTTGGCCTACATCTCAAGTGTGCCAAATCTGAAACATATAATTAGGAAATTCATTACTTTCCAATTTTTCAATTATCTAATTTTCCAGGAACTCTAAATCTAATTCAGCAGGTATACATCCAATGTGCAAAATATAAATGAAGACAGAATTCAACAAGTCGCTAATCAATGGAAAACTGGTGTCCATGGACACTGTTTAAATTTAGCAAGAGTATACTATATCTTGTTACCTATGGTACTTGGTGGTCGGCTAGGTAAAATGTAATATGAGATAACTGGAGCTGAGTGGCTTTAAAAGGAAACAGCAAAAGTAAGAGATGGGTACCTAAGCTAAGCAATGTAAACTACATTTAACAACATCCAAAATGTTCTCTAAACAATACGTAGCTTGAATAATATATATTTTAAGTAGCTTAAATTATGTAATCTTACTACCATTTAAAAATTGAAGCATAAATAAACCCTAATAATATACTTACAGTTAAAATCCAGCAAAATTCAGACTTCATCAACATTTTTGCTATTTCTGAATCGTTCCTTAACACACTTTTTATCCTCGCCCCAAGAAAGAGTTTTAACTAAGTATCATTATGAATTGCTTTTATTTTCCCCATACCATACAGTTTCCTACCAATTTCTTGGTCAGGTGACTCATTCCTAGACAATCGGTCAACTAATTTATGTTATCTGGCTGCTCAGAGACCTACAACAGCAACCCAAAGTAATATGTCTCCAGTTTTTCTTCCTCCTTCCTTTGGCACTTATTCCAAAAGCACAGCTTTGATCAGCAATCCACCTCATGGAAAACTTAGAAATTTAAACCAAGATCTTTGTAACCCTGTAGTGTACCCTGCTGTGCTTAAAACACTTAAAACAAAACCAAAAAATGTAAAATGTTAACTTTAAACATAACTGTACAGAATTCAAATTTAGCACTAGCAAGACATTTCAGTAAACACAATGCCCCATTAAGAAACTGGAATGCAAGCTGCAATAGTTCTCCTTTATTCCCGTTTCAAATGAAATTGCTCACAGGTATACAGGGTTAGTGTTTGCCAGTTGGATGATACTTGTTTGTGTTGGTGTGACAGCTGCCAAGATATCCTGTTCTAAGGCCATTGGAAGCACAGCATAGCCACAGTAATCAATATGTTCACCTGCAAAATATTTAAATGATTACAATTATTATCATCATGCAAGCATTTCATTTTTATAACACAAAAAGTAAGGGATTGCATAAGTTATGTAAGTAAAATCATATTTCAAGAAAGCTTGTCAGATTTCATGTTAATTAATATTGAAGGTGGATATTTTCTATCCCACTTCATGATAATACAGAAGCAAAATAAGGTTTAATATCCCCCAAATATCAGCATCATTTTGTTCAAGTAGCCATTCTTCAGGCATACTAGCTGATCAGAGCCATTAGATTGCTAAAGTGTAGCTTGATCCTGTCCTCTTACATTTTCTTAGATAGTGATCAGATGGCTGGTTTGTACCCTTCCACCAGGAGTGTGCATGCCAATTGGCAATTCAAACACCATATAGATTGAGATCATCTTATACACCATAAACGAAGGATCTGGGTGTTATGCATAATTCAGCAATGATTATGGTTTCCCACTATGCCATTGTACAAAGGGAAATCTAACAACTTTGAACAACAACATTTGGACCTAGTCAAAGTATTGAATGTTGAAATCTAGTTATGTAGTTTAACGTATTATCCTAATATGGGCTTAATATTGATAAATTCATATGCTAGCGATAATAGTTTTTAAATCATCCTCACTTAACTGCCTTTGTGGTTTAGTTGTGTAACCATCTGATTTTCATCTTTTCCAAGAAACAGTACAGAATGCACATTTTATGCTGTTCTCAGAATCTGCCTTCAGATCATGTTGGCCCTGAAAGAATCAGTAGAATGCTGGAAGAATTCAGCATATCAAGCAGCATCAGTGGAGACAAAAGGTGTAAGCTGACGCTTCAGGTCAAGACCCTGCATCAGAACTGATGCAGGGTCTCAACCTGAAACACTGACTTGCACCTTTGCCTCCGCAATGGGTCCTCTTGACCCATTGAATTCTTCCAGCATTCTGTTTTTGTTCTGGATTCCAACATCTGCAGTCACTTTAGTCTTAAAGAATCAATAGTACGCTAATGTAAAACTAAACATCTATCCAAATTTGTTTGATTCAGATCTGAAATTTATCAGCTTTAGCTCAATACTTAGCATTCTTGCTCTGGATTCAAGAGAGTTTAAAGCTTACTCCAGAGTCTGACATAACATGTTCCAGGCTGACATCTCAGTGAAATATTAAGTGCTGTATTATAGCTTTTTAGATGAGATATTACATTTAGGTCCCATCTACATGCTCAGGTTGGTGCAAAAGGTCTCATGTTACTCTTCAACAAAGCACAGGAGAATTTTCCTGGTAGCCTGGCCAGCATTTATCCCTGAACAAACACCATCAAAATCATTCAGTTAATCATTTATTTTATTGCTATTTGCAGTTACATGCTGTATACAAACTTACTGTCATGTTTTCCCCACGTTATAACATTGAACAATTACACTTCAAAAGCAATTAATTAGCTACAATATACTTTGGGATAATTTGCAGTTCTTTATCATCTATAACTATTTCACAAGTGTCCATCTTTGTGGACTGGCAAGAATTAAACAAATACATCATGCATCAATAATAATTTTGCTGAGAATAAACAATATTTAAAAAAGCTACTGACATCAACCATTCACAACAATAGTCATTAACTTTTGTTTACTTTGGCTCACTGGGTCTTTCCAAATATTTACTTTTAAGCAACATGTGTTGAGAATTGGCTCTGATGAATTACTTAGTCTGACAACAGTGGCACGAACAGGGAAGTACAGTCCTGCCAATTTAAAATAATATCAGGGGAAGCAACCACTGCCCATCTTGTGGCACTTTTCCATGAAACTGCTGGAGATGTAACATCTGCCCTTTCATCTCTGCCCTTCCCAGCATCCAGGGACCCAAACAGCCTTTGACGTGAAGCAGAAATTCACTTGCACTTCTTCCAATTTAGCGTATAATGCTCAGTCCTCACAATGTGATCTGCTTTGCAGAATATTTCTATTTAGTTCACAAGACTGAGCTTCCAGTTGCATGTCACTTTAATTCTCCATCCCACTCTCTCTCTGATCTCGCCACCATTGAGCTCTTACACTGTTCCAGTAAAGCCTAAGGTACATTTGAGGCACAGGTCTTCATCTTCCATCTAGGCACACTGTAGCCTTCAGGACTCCATAATAAATTTGATTATTTCAGATAACCAGACTTTCCTGTTTGTGTCAGAACTTGCCACCCAGCATAACCTTAACAGTTTTGCCTTCTCCAAAGTTGCTACCTGAGTATTTCCAGCGTTCTCTTTTACTTCATGTTTCCAGGAGCTGGTGTGTTCTTCATCTTGCAGTTCCAGCTTTTTCTTTTGTTTTTCTCCATCTTTTGTCATCAATCATCTCACATTATTTACATCTACCATCAGATCAAGTGTGATTAACAAGCCTTCACCACCCTCTCTTACACAGCACCAGGAGTATTTGTGTAACCTGGATTCTCCTGGTCTCCACCCTATCACAGACATTCCCTTTGTTCTCTCTACTCCTGCACCTTGTCTCCAACTAGTTTTCTCACTTTTCAACTTCTAATTGAAATGTTAACTCTTTTCTCTTTACAGTTAATTCTTGACCGGAGTATCTCCAGCCTGTCCTACTTTTAAGATTTCCAGTGACTGCATTTTTCCTGCATTTTCCCACCCCGCTTATCATTGAAGGCAGTGCAATGATGGCGACTGCAAACCATTGCACAGTTACTTCAGGGCTGAAATGATTTGAGACCCTGAAATGACTGAGACTCTGAGACCCTCTCACATCCTGAATAACCATTACTATATTCTTTTGTGCTAAATTTGTTCCCAGTTACAGGCAAGTGTTGTCCCTGGTTGTAAAACAAGAGTTGATGACAAGGACTACATGGCATTAGCAGTGGTTTACTAAATCAGTACACTGAGGAACTAATTATGGAAAAGGCTATTTTGAATCTAGTACTGTTTAACAAGAAAGGATTCATTACAAATCTTGTAAAGGCAACACTTGAGATGGAAGTTCAGCCATAACCCTGTTGAATGCTAAAGCAGACGTGAAGGGCCATGTAGCCTACTCAGAGTTGTACAGTCATACAGAAACAAGTCCGCCATGTCCTTACTATCAATTACCCATCCACACTAATCCCAGTTACCAACTCTTGGTTCGTAGTCTTCTTTCCTTGAGTGATTCAAGATACTTCTTAAGTGTTGTGATTGTACCTGCCTCCACCACCTACTGAGGCAGTATGTTCCAGATTCCAACCATCCTGAAGTTGAAAATAATTCTTCCCGAGATCCCCACTAAAGCTCTTACCCTTTATCCTAATCCTATATCCTCTAGCTATTGACATGTCTGTTATGGGGAAAGGTTCCCTACATTCTAGCCTGTCAATGCCCCTCAATTTTGTATACCTCAACAGGGCTCTTCCACTCCAAAGAAAACAAACCCTGTGTCTCCTCGTATGTGAAATGCTCCATCCCAGGCAATATCTAGTATATTCTCCCTTATTACTGCAGTAATATACTCCTTAATCAATATTGCAATGCCACCTTTTTTTTTATATACACACACCCTCCTGTCATACCTTAAGATGCTATATTTTGGAATGACGAGTTGCCAGTCCTTCTTTCAACCATGTGTCTATGATAACAACAATATCATATTCCCATGTACTGAACAATGCTCTAAGTTAATCTGCCTCACCACTCAAATTACTTAGGTCAAAATAAATGCAATTTAGCCTTTCCTTTCTCCCATATATCTTATCATGCCCATGTTTGCTCTGCCTACTGGACTGATTTAGTTTCCCTTCAATATTTGACTGCACCACCCCCTGAGCTCCATTCCTCTTCTTAATTAGTTCAAACCCTCCCCAGCAGAACTAAAAAACTTTCCCACAAGGATACTAGTCCTATTTTGGTTCAGGTGCAATCTGTCCAGCTTGTACAGGTCCCACTTTCCCAGAAGTGGACCGTCCCAGAAATATAAAACCCTCCCTCCTATATCATTCCTCTAGCCATACATTGATCACACCGATTCCTGCTTCTACTTCTCATGTACCACATAATCAAATGCTACCTTGATGCCATGGCTATCACCCCCAATAGACCTTTGACTTTCATCTCACCTTCACGGCTGGACCCACTACATCACTACCATCAGGAAGCGTGCAAACAATGAAGACACATGAGACTGTAGATGCTGAACTCAGCGGGTCAGGCAGCGTCTACGGAGGGAAATGGACAGTCGGCGTTTCAGGTCGAGACCCTTCATCCGGACCGTTCCACGTTTCAGGTTGAGACCATCCATTTCCTTCCATACGTGCTGCCAGATCTGCTCCAGTGTTTTGAGTGTGCAAACAATTCCCATCAGAGACTTACATCCTTTATTGCTCTTTAGTTGCTTCCACTGTTTTAACTCCCTCTCATCTTAACTAAAGTCCTTTCTTTCTATTATGTTATTTATTTCTTTTATTAATTGTGCTACTCACCCTTCGTCTCCTATTGGTCTTTCCTTAAAGAGATAATCCAGAATGTTTAGCTCAGAATCATGCCCGAAGTGTTTCCTGGATGCTAATTGTTACTCAATATCTTACAATCTAAATTTGTTTTTCTGGTGCAATTGCTTTACTTCTTGGGCTGTGTAAACTCATGTTCAGAACTCCTTGTTTGTTAACATCTCATCTTGCCTCCTACCTGACTTCAAAATATATATTTCAATTTTTGGCCTGTCGCTTTCCTTGCTGATATTCTGAGCAATTCCATGCAGGCAATTCCCTGTATCCTTTGTTTCCACTGTCCCTGTACTGTTTTTAAAAAAAAACTTCCTTCCTGTAACCTTTTCAGTTCTGGAAGTACTTACATTATTTTCAACCCTTTTCCTATTTTTGACCTTTCCATATCTTTTAGTTTAGTGCAGTAATATCACACCATATACACTATTTACACATCAAGGCCTTCCTGCTACCAGTAAATCACAGGCATTTTGAAAGAAATTGGTAATGTAGCCAATGAATTTCACTCACTCATTTTCCTGTCTTAAATAAATGTAAACATGTTGTTATTGAATGTACATGAATCACTAAGGCAAATTATGAAGACACATATTTTAAATCAATTATTTATTTTAATTTAAAATACTCTTATTATTCATAACTCAGAACACATTGCTATGGACAGCTATGGTAAAATTGTTACTCAAGGTTTATCAACAGTCTGTAGAGTACAAAAATGCATTGTTATATGACATTGGAGTTGTTGGAATCTGTTTAACATGTGGCAAAAATAGCAAAATATTACAATTAGATGTGAGATGGTAAAAGAAATTTTAAAAGGTGTCAATAGTTCGTTCAAAATTCATTAACATACCAATTAAATTGACTCGACCAGGAGCTCGTGCATAAAATGTAGGTGGCATGCCATATTTAGAAATAAAGGCTTCTTTTAATTTCGTAAACCTGAAAAAAGTAATGACAAAACATAAATTATTTTTGCAATGTTTGGCAGGCAGTAAAAGAAAAAACATTATATCAATATCAAATGATGAGTACAAAACAATAAAGCAAAAATCATAGTAAATAAATGCAGCAAAACTCAAAGTAAAGAAACGAAGGAATTCCCCAATAAGACAGAAAATGCTGGAAAGGTTCAGCAGGTCAGGCACATTAGTGGAAAGAGAAACAATTAATGCTTCAGGTGCGGAACCTTTCATCAAAACTGGGAAAGAAAGAAACAAGTTAGTCTAGACAGCATAGAAGGTGGGAGAACCAATAGGTGGAACAACGGGAATTTCTCATTAGGGTGCCTGGCACTTTAATTCACCATCCCACTCCCATTCTGATCTTGGACCTCCTACACTGTTACAACAAAGCCCACCACAAGCTTGAGGAATAATACCCCATCTTTTGTCTGGACATATTGTAGCCTACAGGACTCAATGTCGATTCTCCAAGTTTAGATAATTCACTCTTTCTTTCTGTTTGTATCAGGATTAGCCTTATTGTTTTACTTGCCATCCCTTTTCTCCTATTTCTTTTTTGTAGAATCTGGCCGGTTATGCATGTCAGACTATACAAAACACATGTTACACAGATAAAGGAGTTTACCCGTCTCATAACTGCCATTTTTTCCACCATATCAGAGAAATTCCCTTTGTTGCACCTGTTGCCCTCCCCACCATCCCTACTACCTAGATTGATTTGCTTCTCCTTTTCTTAGTTCTGATGAAGGGTCTCAGGCTCACCCATCATCCTTCACCCCTCTTCAGTCCACCAATCACTTACAGACCCCTTAGCTCACCACTCCCCCCTCTTCTCTTTACAGTGGTTATCTTCCCTCTCAGTCCCGATGCATGGTCTCTACCTGAAACATCAACAATTCCCACCACCCCCCCCCCCCCCACAGATGCTGCTCGACCCACTGAGTTCCTCCAGCAGATTGTTGCTCCATGTTCCAGCACCTGCAGTCTCTTGTATTTTCATGAAACATTAACTGTCTCTCTTTCCACAGATGCTGCATGATCTGCTGAGTTTTTCCAGCATTTTCTGTTTTCTTTCTGATATCTGGCATCTTCATTCTTTTTTTTTATTTTCAAGGAACTTTCCACTTTAGTTCTTGGTCATTTCTCCTCATTATCCTAGCATTCATTTTGTAAACTTATACCTACGAAGAAGTTTGCAATATTTTCTCTGTTAAAAATCATTGCAGTTATTGTTGTTATTACAATAGATCTACTAGAATGGTTGGCACCTAGACAAAATTACAGTAAGTTTTGGTTCAACTCTCTAAATTGAAAGGAATTTTGAGAATCCATGAAAAGACTGTCTTCCATGTCTGGCTGGGGGCAAGAAAAATCTGATGAAAAATGTCAGTGGTAGCTTTTCTTGACTAAATGGGTAGTCTACTTAATTCTGGCAGTGGCAAGATTTATAAGCAATTATTTAGTAGGTTATTTATCCAGAAAGTCAAAAGAATGTGGAACTTGCTGCCATATAGATTAAGTTCAGTGAACTGCATTAAAGAATTTAAGGGGAAGCTACTTAAGTCAAAAAGAGAGAAAGGAATTTAAGAATGTCCAAACAGGGCAAGATCATCAAGGATGTGAGGAGCATCATGTAGAAAATAAAAAAAACAAATAAGCAATTGGTCTGAATGTCCTGTTTCTATGCTGTAAAGGCTATGTAATTCTGCATTTTATTTTCTGTTACAAGACAATATAGTGAAATTGGAGTAAGTAGGTAGATATACAGTAGATTAATTTCTGAGGATGGCCTTGTATAGTTTGGTTGCTTCTTTAAATTCTTAATGGAAATTAGCAGTAGATTACTAATTTTCTTGGATTCCCCCCCCCCCCAGTAGAAATGCATCAAACACATTTTAAAACTGTTATAATACACCAAGAAATATTGTTACAATGCCTTTGGAATAGGATGTGTAGAATACCAAGGAAAAATATTTGGAAATTGTTTCAGAAAGGCATGTACTTAAGAAGTAAAATATCTTTATTGGTTCCTGAAGAGCAAACCTTGCCTGTTGCAGATAAATATGTTCTAATATATTACAGATGCATATAGAACATAGAATAATACAGCAAAGGAAGAGGCCTTTCAGCCCATGATGTCTGTTCTAACCATGATGCAATTTAAACTAATTCCATCTGCCTGAGCATGATCGAGATCCCTCCATTCCCCGCCTGTTCATTTGCCTGTCTAAATGCCACTTAAACATTACTATTGTACCAAATCTAAGTGGAGTTTATTATCACATGCACAAGTATGTGTATGCACAGGTGCAATGAAAAACTTACTTGCAGCATCATCACAGGCACTTAGCATTGGAGGCACAACATTCAGAAGAAAACAATCATACTTAAATTATACAAGAATTATACAAGAAAGAACACAATTAGAACGAAAAAATAAACTAAGTTTATTGTAGTGATCAGAGTGGTCATAGTGTTACTCTACTGAGGTAATGATTAGGGTTGTGGAGGTTGGTTCAAGAACCGAATGGTTGAAGGGAAGTAGCCGTCTTGAACCTGGTGGTGTGGGACTTCAGGCTTCTGTACCTCCTGCCCGATGGTAGCTATGAGAAGATGGCATGGCCTGGATGGTGGGGATCTTTGATGACAGATGCTGATTTTTTTTTTGAGGCAATGCCTCATGTAGATACTTACAATGGTGGGGAGGGATGTGCCCGTGATGTATTGGGCTGAGTTCACTCTGCAGCTTCTTACATTCCAATGCATTTGAATTGCCATACCAGGCTATGATACAACCAGTCAGGATACTTTCAACAGTACATCTGAAGAAATTTATTAGCGTGTTCGGTGACTTGCTGAACCACCTTAATTTTCTAAGAAAGTAGAGACACTGGTGTGCCTTCCTTGTGATTGTATCTATGTGCTGGGCCCAGGACAGATCATCCAATATGTTAATGCCCAGGAACTGAAAACTGCTGACCCTCTCCAGCGCTGATGCACCAATGTAGACTGGCCCACGATGGCCTTCCTTTCTCTTCCTGAAGTCAACGATTGGTTCTTTTGTTTACTGACATTGAACAAGAGATTGTTATTGCGGCACCACTCAACCAGGTGTCCTATCTTGCTCCCGTACGCTGACTCATCACTACCCGTGACTCATCCAATGATAGTGGTGTCATTGGTGAATTTGTATATGGCATTGGAGCTATGCTTAGCCACAGTCATGTGTGTGTAGAGAGTAGAGCAAGACCTAGAGGTGCACCTGTGTTGATGGTCATCGAGGAGGAGATGCTGTTACCAATCTTCACTGATCAACATCTGCCAATGAGGAAGTCAAGGATCCAGTTGCATAGGTAAGTACAGAGGCTCAGGTCTTGAAGCTTGAAGGTAATGATTGTGTTGATCACCAAGCTGTAGTCAATGAACAGCAGCCTGATGTATGTGTTCCTGTTGTCCAGGTGGCCCAGAGCAGAGTGAAGAGCCAGTGAAATTGCATCTGTTGTTGACCTGTGGTGGCAGTAGGCAAACTGAAGTGGATCCAGGTCATCTGTGAGGCAGCAGTTGATTCACACCATAACCACTGCTCAAAGCATTTCATTAGTGATGTAAGCACTACCCACAGGTGTCACTGAGGCAGGCCACCATGCTCTTCTTGGGCACGGGTACATCGGATGTCTTTTTTAAGCAAGTGGAAACCTCAGACCACAGAAACAAGAGTGTTCCCACTCTCCATGTGAAAAAAAACAAACTTGCCTCATAAATCTCCTTTAAACTTTCCCCTCTTACCTTGAAGCTATGCCTCTAATAGTTGACATTTCTACCCTGGGAAAAAGATTCTGACTATCTAGCCTATATATGCCTTTCATTATTTTATATACTTTTATCAGGTCACCTCTTAGCCTCCAAAGCTCCAGAGAAAACAATCTAGGTTTGTCCAACCTCTCCTTATAGCTCATGCTCTCTAATCCAAGCGACATCCTGGTGAACCTCTTCTGTACTTTCTCCTAAGCCCTACACTCCTCAATCATCTTTGTCACCTCTTCAAAAAAACCCAATCAAGTTTGTAAGGCATGACCTCCCCTGCACAAAGCTATGCTGACTATCCCTAATAAGTCTATGCCTTTCCTGATGCAAGTGGATTGTATCCCTAAGAATCATCTTCAACAATTTCCCTAACACTGTTGTAAACTCACCAGCCTATAATTTCCTGGTTTGTCTCCATTTTCCTTCTTAAACAGAGGAATAACATTGACGATTCTCCAATCCCCTGGGATCTTGCCTCTAGCTAAAAAGGATACACAGACCTCTGGCCTCCCTCAATAACCTGGAATAGATCCCATCTAGCCCTGGGGACTTATCCACTGTTATGTTCTTCAAGAGCCCCAACACCTTGATATCCACATGCCCAAGAACATCTGCACACCCCTCCCTGATCTCATTTTCCTCCTTGGTGAATACTGATATGTGGAACTCATTTATTATGTTTCCCACTTCCAATACCTCCAGGTATAAATTCCCTTCTTTGTCCTCACTCTAGTTACCCGTTGGTTTTTAATGTACATATAAAATACATTGGGATTCCCTTTAATCCTACTCACCAAAGACATTTCTTGGCCCATTTTAACCCTCCTGATTCCCTGTTTAAATTCTTTCCTGTTTCCTTCATATTCCTCAAAGGCCCTGTCTGATTTCAGCTTCCTAAACCTTACATATGCTTCCTTTTTTTTGATTAAATTTGCAACATCTTTCATTATCCAAGTTACCCAAACCTAGCCATACTTGTCTTTCTTCCTCACAGGAACACATTGGTCCTGGATTCTGACCAGTGATCTTTAAACAACTCCCAGATGTCAAATGTGGATTTACCCAATAACAGCTGCTCCCAATCTACACTCCCCAGCTGCGACCTAATACTGTTGTAATTAGTCTTTGCCCAATATAAGGGAATCTGACCTTTAATTAGGATATTAAACAGCTGAATCATACTTCTTCTCTAGATGTAAGAGTTGTTTAAAAGCAAAACATGTTTCACTGTAACAATACTTAGTCAACAAAAGGCTGAATTAAAGACATTGGATAATGATTTTTTTAAAATGCTAATCCTGAATAATGGTACCAGTAATTAGTATCCTTTTATTAATTAATTTTACTGTTGGCTGCATTCGAGTTCTTTAGTTGCATGAGCAAGCAAGTTGTGGAGTGATAGCAAACAAAGAAATTATCTAATCTATTATCCCTGATGTTTTCCCTTAAGTAGGTTTTGATTACAAACAGGAAATTTTTAAAAAAAAATTTTTAATATAAAAAAAATCACTTACTTAATCATTGAACATCTTTAAAAAATCTTTGAATTACCATTGCTGCTTTAATAACTACATTTCCCAGTTTTACAGCATATATTTTCCATTTCTTCTTAAACTTCTTATACCATGAAACACTACTTATACCAAAGACGGACAAAGGGCTTGCTTCCAGACTTCTGCCGAGATTTACCTGTAACCAGACATTACCATCAGACTTTCACCCCCTCTCAAGGGAAGAACATTTGGCCCATGTTCAGTGCCATGTAAACAATAACACAGCAAAGGTAAGTCACAGGATGTGGTACTGAGGCCTGAATGCACATTCCATCCCTCATGTCACATACAAGTGCTTCATTGCACATCATTACACTGCTGATTAGCTCAGCAGAGACTGCAACAGTGAACTTCACAGAAAACAACTACTGTGTTTCTGCATTGGCTGCCCCCCTAAACGTTGGTGACTCCTAACTGTAATTTCTTACCAGATGCAATCTATGTCAAGCACGCCACATCAAAGAATGTTAATATCAGATATGGGAGCCACTTTGCACTAAAATGGACTTTGTTTTATATTGTTTTAATTGTGTTCTTTCTTGTAAAAATTGTATTTTATGTTTAATTTATGTTTTTCTTATGAACACTGCTTATATGATACTATGTGCCTGTGATGCTGCTGCAAGTAAGATTTTCATTGCACCTGTGCATACATGTACTTGTGCATATGGCAATAAACTCGACTTTGAACATTACATCTCCTGCTATTACTACGTAATTGGTTTAAGATTTCAAGAATGTTCCTGGGACAAGTCAATAAATTCTTAACATTGGCAACCTGCTGAACAATTAAGTAGTTTACCAATTTATGTCTTCCACAACTAAGTGACTATGGTAACCAGATTAGTGGTGTTAATTCAGCCATAATTTGAGTTGATGTAGCAAGTAACAATGTGCTAATTAAATGCCCAATGAGACAATCTTTCCTTAACATTGAACAGCATAACCACCACTGAATTTACTATTAGCATCCTTGGGCTTGACATTGATACAAAAATAAACAAAATCATCCACATAAAAACAGTGGCTACCAGTGCAGTTCAAAGGCTAGGTATCCTGCAGACAGTGGCTAATCTCCTAGTTCTGAATAGCCTCTTCTTCACTAACAAATCATAAATCAGGTCTGTGGTGGAATATCCTCACTTGATATAACATGCAAGAAGCTTAACAGTCTGGTTAATCACTCATCCTATCCACCCCCATCATCATCCATCCATTCTAAACGCCAGAGGCTACTTTGTGTACTATTTATCAGATACTTTAAAGCAACTAACCCAGCATTATGAAAAAGGATAAGGATGGTCCAGAAGTTGTCCTGAATTGAGAGAAGGCTGATCTCAATATTTTAAGAAAGGATCTGGCAAAAATAGGCTGGGAGCAATTATAAGCAGGTAGATCTAGATCTGACAGGTCAGAAGCATTCAAAAGTGAGGTACAGTTCAGGACTAACATGCCCCCATAAGGTACAGACAGCAAGTCCAACAAACTCTTGTTGTCAAAGGATATCGAGCACTGGATTGAAAAAAAAAAGCACATGGGGGCAGGTGTAGAGAACTGAAAACAAGGGGAGGACCTTCAGGGGTATAGAAAATATAGAGGGTGCTTAAAAAAGAAATGGGGAAGGCAAAGAGGTGGCATAAAATATCAACGGCAGACAAGAATAGGGATAATCTTGAAGGATATTATATACATCTTAAGCTAGAGGATAGCCAGAGAAAGAGAAAGGGAAAGGCCCATTATGGTCCAAAATGGCAATCCGTCTATTTAGCAGGAGGATGTAGGTGAGATCTTAAAAAAATTTTTTCATCTCTATTCACTAAAAGGAAGGACATTGTAGTTTGAGAATTCAGGGAATGGAATGGTGAAATTCTAGAATGTGTTATCATTAAAACAAAGGAGGTATTAGATGTCTTAGAAGGCCTGAAGCTGGATATATCCCCAGGGCCCGATGAGATGTATTACAGGCTGCTAAGGGACTCTGACAGATTTTTAAATCTTTGCTGGCCACAGGTGAGGTACCAGATGAGCGAAAGACAAAAGTGTAGTATCCGTATTCAAGAAGGACAGCAGGGATAAGCCGGGTGCTTATGGGCCTGACTCTATCATCAATAGCAGGGGAGTTATTGGAAATAATTATGAAGGAAAGGATTTACCTGCACCTGCAAAGGCAGGGTTAATCAAACAGTCAGCATGGTTATTAGGAAGAGATCCTGTCTGATTAATTTGCTTGAAGTTTTCAAAGAGGTATTGCAGTTGGTGCAGCTTACATGGTGTTCAGTAATGCCTTTGGACATTGTCCCGCATGAGAAAGTGGTCCAAAACTTTAGAGCCTGTGGGATCTGGCAATTTGGTAAATTGGATCAAAATTAACTTGAAAGCAGGAGGCAGAGGGTGATAGTGTAGGATTCTTGTTGATCTTTGGACATCTGTATCACAGTGATCAGTGTTAGGACAATTACTCTTTGTCATATCCATTAATGATTTTGGATATGAATGCAGGAGATATGATCAACAAGTCTGCAGATGACACAAAAAAATGGCAATGTTGTTAGATAGTGAGGAGGATAGACAAAGAATGCTATTGATCAGTTGCTAAGATGAACAGAGTGACGGCAGATGCAATTTAATCCTGTTAAGCGTGCAGTGATGCACTTTGAGAGAACCAATTAGGATAAGACAAATGCAATGGATGATTGGGTCTTTGGAAGTTATGATGAACAGAGGTACCTTGATGTACAAGTCCAAGGATCCTTGAAGGTGGCAACACAGGTAGATAAGGTGGTGCATAAATATGGCCTTCACTAGCCAGGCCATTAAAATAAAAGAACTGGGAGGTTCTAGTACAACTTTATAAGACAGTGGTTAGGCCACAGCTGGAGTACTGTGTACAATTCTAGTCACTACACTCAAGGACGGATGTGATTGTACTGAAGAGGGTACAGAGACATTCATCAAGGTGTTGCTTACGATGGAGTGTTTCAGTTATGAGGGGAGATTGGAAGGGCTGGGTTTGTTTTCTTTGGAGTGAAGGAGGCAGAGGGGAACCTGATAGAGGTATACAAAATTATGAAGGGCATGGATATGGTAGGTAGTAGGAAACTTAGATTTGTATGCCATGGCGAAAAACTAGAGGGCAAAGGCTTAGAGCAAGGGATGTTCAGAGAGTATCTGAGAAATAACTTTCACACCCACATAGTGGCTGAAATCTGGAATACACTGTTCCACGAATAGTGCAGGCTGATACTCTCACAAAATTTAAATAAATGGGTAAGCACCAAGCACTGGTAAATGGGATTAGTATAGTTAAGTACTTAATGGTCACCATGGACATAGTGTTCTGAAGGGCTTGTTTCTGTACTGTATCACTCTATGATTCTGCATCAGCATTGCCATCATCCAAGAGGGCATACAAAATGTGTGGGAACAACAATCTCCAAGTGACTCTAAATCTATAAGCTGTCCTGATTACATACAAACATATTAATTAGGAGCAGGAATAAGCCAACTGGCCTCTCAAGTCTCCTCAGCTATTCAGTGAGATCGTGGCTGACTTGACTGTAAACCTAAATTATGTACTTGTCTGTTTGTGGGAATCTTTCTTTCTGTTGCTTATCAAGTGTCTACCTACCTCTGCATTAGAAGTGCTGAGAGTCTGCTTTCACCACCCTTGAATGATTACAGCTTAAAGGACTCATGGCCTTCAGGGTCTTTGCTGTTTCAACTGTTTTAACCTGGCACAGTGGTGGAATACCCTGACAAACTACAGGGAGTGCAACATTTTGAAAAAGCAGTTTGTAACCTTACTCAAAAGGCACCAATATTGCTCTTAGCAGCATAATCCATGCCTAGGAGGATTTATTTTTAATTGCCTACTCATTATTGGACCACGACAATCCAAACGTTTTTTCATCCATGATCTCTAACGAGCAACACACCACCCCCCCCCCCCCCCCCCCCCCCCCCCCCCCAATGAACTTTGCCTGTCTGAGCAGGTTCATATCCAAACAACTGTGGGTCTCATGTCAGGATCACATTTAATCTGGTTTGAATTCAAGTTTTGGTCCTGGAGATGGAGTCAATTAAACTATGGTTACTCCCCATGTGTTTATTGATTTGTTTTAGTAGTAGAGTTTCTGCTATTATAAATCACAGTCAGAATCAGGCATGGAAGCAGGCTCTTTGGCCCATCAAGATTACATCAACCATCAAGGACCCATTTATAACTAATCCCATTTTTTAAAAATCTCCCCACATTGCCAACAACTCTCCCCTCCTCTTCCACACCTGCCTATCACTATCTCCTACCTGCATCTACCTATCACCACCCCACCTCCCCTCTTTTGTCCACCTATCACTGCTCTGTTTTCCCTTCTATATATTGGGTTTTCCCTTTCCTAATTTCAGTCCTGAGGAAGGATCCTGACCCGAAACGTTGACCACCTGTTTTTCTCCACGGATGCTGCCTGGCCTGCTAAGTTCCTCCAGCATCATCGCTTTTTTCATCTAGATTCCAGCATCTGCAGTCCTTTGTTTCTCTTACCAACAATTCTCCCAGATCCTACAACTCACCTACACCCTAGGGGCAATTAATCAACCAACAGGCACATCTTTAGGATATGGGAGAGAATTTAAGCACCTGGGAGAAACACATGCAGTCACAGGGAGAATTTGCAAACTTCACACAAACACCACCACAGAGGTCAGGATTAAGCCCAAGTCACTAAAACTATGAGGCAGTGGCTTTAGTAACGGTGCTTTTCATTTTAAGCCAAATGTTTTCCCTGTCTTTTCAGCATTTAATTTACTTGGGCATTTTTGAGCTTGGAATTTGGCACCTTTTAATTTTGACGTGAGAAATCCTTTGAGTTCTGTTCATTTTTTTCCTCCATGCTAGAAGGATTAACTCTTTAAAATACATATGGCAAAAAAAGGTGAATGCATTAGCTTCATTCTTCCTTTTTTTTTGCAGAACTGTGGAATGGAAAAACTGCATGCAAAAATTATTTCCTGCAAGGCGGCATGATTGAATTGTGAATATAGTCTGACCGTATCCTGGAAAGTTTGAGCACCATTTTAAGAGTCCACTCTCCACAAATGCTAGCTGTTCTATCTTGCTTTGGCATCATGCACCCTTGCTCACAATGTCCAAAAGCCATGACGAAACTAAACAGTGTGAACGGGTTCGGCTCGTGACAGTTCATGCGCACCTCGTGACTTAGATCCAATTTTTATCTTTAAAACTATTTAAACGATTGAAAACGATGATGAATTTAAGTGTCTGGGTAAGAGTGGTCTGCTAATTAACTAAATGTATGCAGTTCATCCAATAAACCAAACCAATTATGTTTTATGTAAAATAAATGAACCTGAATGATTGAACTGACCCGGTGACCGTGACCACGTTATGTCAGGGGGTTATAACGACAACTGACCACATCTTGTCAGAAAGATCATGGGCAGCGCCCTGGGAAAAGCAGAAGTTGACACTCTTGTTTGTTAATGAAAAAAGTACAACTGCCCGCTCGGTGATTAATAAAGCCTGAAATTATCAGTCTAGTCCGGAACCTCCGGATTGGTAACAACCACCAGTGAAGTCGTAGTAAAAGTGCGAGGAGCCGTTACCTTTCGCTCTCTGACACCTGCACCAACTGCTGCGGCGGCGCCGCGCTGTCCGCCATCCCTCCTTCTCGGGGTCGGCGCTCACTCCCCTTCCCTACGATCCCGCCAGCGGCTCCGTCCACGGCCGGGAGTGAACAGGCGCCCTGCCCCCGGTGCCTACTGCAGCCTCCCAGTTCCGCTCGCCACGGATATCCTGCCAACATCTCCTCATGGTGCCGGGATCACTCTGGGTGGGGGGAGAAAGTGGGGAGGGGAGGAGTCGGGGGCCATCGCATGAACCTCATCCCCATGGCATACTCTACACTTCCAGGAGGCAACATCAAAACCCACTTGTGGTCTTTTTAATCTCCTTTGCGGCATCTTCACAAGAAAACGATAGCACACACGCACCATCACACTTCCGCTCGGTTGCTAGGGCGTGTGTAACGTCCAATAGCTTCCCCCAAGCCTCACACTGGAAGCTGTTGCGGGATTGTGGGCAGTGCACACACCAAACTACTTCCAAGATGTCTGACATGGAGGATGACTTTATGTGCGATGATGAGGAAGACTATGACTTGGTATGGCTCTCGTGTCGTGGTTCCTCAAAGAATCAGATCCCATTTCCTTTTTAGAAATAGTTTCTGGTGATCATCATTAGTGGGACGGGAGAGGTAGGCCTTAGACTTCCTCCTGGAGCAGGAGCTTTGGCTGCAGTGTGTGACCGAGCGGTAACATCTCAACCTTAGTAGTTAGAAGCGGAGTCTCATTGCGAACTAAAACACAGTTGGGTTTGTAGTGAGTCGTGTTTGTTTCAAAACCGTACCGTTCTGGGTGGGATTTTAGTTGCCAATTCCCAGATGAGTTGTAACCTTGTGCGGCGGGCCTAGTCCGCTGGGTTAGGCCGAAACAGATTTGGGCCTGATCTCACTCCACTGACCCAATACTTAAAAATTATCTAATTGTGTCTATTGTACAATTTCAATTAATTCAAATTATGTTGGTCCCAGTATGGAAAGTGTAAGTCTGATTTAGAGCTTCATAATTATCCTTAACATACTTAAATAATGTACTTCAACAATTTAAACGCTGATACTGAAATTGTAGCAATAACTAAGTGAATGATGTTAGTTGGTAATATAATAAGACTGTAATTATCTGTCAAACATGTATTCTGTATATTTTGTTAAATTATTATCATCATGTGTATTTATCTATCACTTATGTGTATGAATATGCATTCTTTTGAAAGCAAAATTAAGCAGTTAGTTAAAATTAAGTTAAAAAGAGCTTGTGCATGAACCTTGAATGTGTTTTATAATAATTTAGAATTGATCTTCGGAACATTCTGAAAAATTATGGCAGTCAGATTAATGAAAATATGAGTCTTAATAAATTTGAACAACTATCAGCATTATCACTGAATTTTAGGAAAATGTACTCGAGCAACTATAGTTAATCAAATGATGGAGATGATCGTTGTTTTTGACATAATCTGTGGGAATCACCCATAATAATTTGAGCTTTGTGTAAGTCCTAAAGTCTTAATTCATGGGACACTTCTCATGACTCTGAGGATGTAAAATTTTTAAAAATGTGCAAAAGTGCCACAGTTTGATAGAATCAAATGCTTATTCCACTGATAGCCATTTACTGACATGGCCAAAACATACCATCAATTAAATGTGTTACACGTACAATGTTCATATCATTAAGATACTATTAATATATACTGACCTTGGGTATCAAATTCTCTGTGCCTCTCGATTCAAAAGATTGATTTTTATTTTGTTTTGAGGGTTTCTTTTATATTGGCTTTTATTCGAATATTTGGGGTAGAAAATAAAAAATAAATTCTTGATTTTATGGCTTAATGTTCTGAATTTTGCAAGGAACTGTCAGCATTTCCTTATGTACATTCCATCAGGATTTTTTTTACAAAGAATTATTAATAATATCCATTCATCTATTCTTTATTTGAATTAAATGTTTTTCCACTCATTAGTTGATAATTATATTTTAATTGTTAATGGATGAGCCATGTAAGGAAGCCAAGTTATCAGTAAAGGTATAAATCAGTAAAGGTTCTGCCATCTTACGATTTTCACCTCCCAGTGTCATCAGATTAATACACTTCCTTGTGAAATCCATTTGCACTGGTATTGAGCATACACTGAGGGGGAAAAATAGTACTAAGTTATTTGAATGTTGAAGCAGAGCACTTTTGATTATAACACTATCCGTCATACAAAGCCACCTATGTTATTTGCAATAGTTTATTTCACATTCTGTCAAACTCAAAATGTTATCCCAGCAGTTGGGTATGATTTTGTTTTAACTTTCAGGAATATTCTGAAGACAGCAACTCTGAACCAAATGTGGATTTGGAAAATCAGTACTACAATTCCAAAGCATTAAAGGAGGATGATCCTAAAGCAGCGCTTAGTAGCTTCCAGAAGGTAAAATATTCTATTTTATCTATTAAAATATGTTTTCTAATCTGAGAAGGGAACATTTCATCAATTGCTGTTTTTGTTGAACTCTGAAGATGGTAATTTTATGTACATACTGAAAGAATTTGGTTCTTTTATTCTGAAATCATAGACTGTCACAGCATAGAAATGGATTAATTGAGTAATCGGATCTGCACTGATCTTGTTTCCTGCGGGAGACACTTTATTTAATTCTAGCCATTGCTGTCCCCATGCCCTTTGAATGCTCCTTTGTTCAGATATTATCTAGTTCTCTTCAAAATAATTTAATAAATCTGCTTGAACAATAATTCATGGTTAATAATATTACATTCTTGCTATATTTCCATTAACTCATTTGCGGTTATCTTGAATTTGTAAATTAATTTCACAACCATTTCACCAACTAATCTCCACAATCTATCATTATTTGGTTTATTGTAGGCTTCTATAATAAAATCTATTGGGTCTCTTAACTTTATTTACTTCAATGGGGGGGAGAAAACCCGCTAGATTTGCCAGTCCTGGTAGTTTCCGTAAAAATCTATGTTGAATATTTGTGTTTGCTTTTGTGACCCTGGAATAATGAGGTGCCCATAATTTGCAATATTCTAGTATAGTTTAATTGAGCACACAAGTAGTGTAAATTATTTTGTACTCTGTACTTCCAGATACTAACGCAATGTTGTCTTTATCTTTGTTTAACAGCCTTCTCTAACTCTGAGACCTTTTAAATAATTTATAAATTTTCATGCCAAAATTCCTCTTGTCCATATAAAATAATAACATTGCTATGTTTTTCCTTCTACTGTGTTTTTCTACATTAAGCTTCATCTGTCAACCATCAGCCCATCCTGCTGGCCTCTCCATATCCTCCTGCAGTCTTTTACCATTCTTCTCATGATTGTCAATCCTCCTCCTCTGATTTGTTGTTATTCATCAAATCTTCTTTTCATGTACATCCCACTGGAAATTTATCTCTATGACTCATAAATATGTGGTAGCTGGAATATAAATTTACTCTGTCAACTGGGAAGTCAGTAGAGAGCATACTTTACGAATGGATTGGTCTAAATCCTGATGCAGAGTTTTGACCCAAAATGCCAACAATTCTGTTCCCCCCCAGAGATGCTGCTCAATCCACTGAGTTCCTCCAGCAGATTGTTTGTTGGTCGAAAGTAAACGTTGCTGTTAATTTAAACATGTAGAAAAACCAATACCAAGACTCTGTAGTTGATAGTTTAAAATATAATCCATTAATTATAGTAGGATTTTTTTCTCATTTGCCTAACTTCCCTAGATTTGTAATTTATGATCAGTGCTATATTAAATTTGTTTTGGAGGAACCTGTTGTGTGGAATGTTAATATGGTACCAATTTATTAACCTCCTCAGCTCAAGAGTTTTGTTTGCAAGCTACAAAGTTGGAGTTTTTAATTAAGTGAAGATGTGAAAGTGCAGTTTCTCCTGTTGACAATTTCTTAAATGTTTCCCTTGTGCATGAAATTCATTAGGATTACTGGTCATGAATATTTACTTGTCACCAGCAATTTTCGTAAAACATGAGAACAGCCTGCAGGCTGTCATATCAGTAGCTAATTGGATTGAAATAACTGCATCGGACTTCTCAAGTATTAGTTTTGTTTGTAACTACGTCCATTTCACCTGATAAAGTGCTTGTTTAACTCTCCATTAAGGTAAAACATTGTAATTGTTCTATGTAGTGTAACTAGCACAACTAAAGAGGTTATTTCAAAACACCTTTTTAACTATTGTGATTCATTTGTGAAATCCATCTACTGTGAAATGGGCATCCATGTAAATCCTCCCTTTTCACTGATGTTAGCTCTATTGATTTGAATCAGTATATCCTGGAAATAATATGTTTGAATTGAATATTGCTTAAAATGCAATGTGTTTGAAATGATTAGTCATTGCATTCTGATTCAAATGCTAATGCAAAAATCAAGTACTTGTCAAAATTCAATAATCCCTTCACAAATCATTGCCCAACTCTGCCAAGTTTAGGAGAAAATAACCTAATGTTCATCTTCCACCACAAAGTAATCACTTATCAGCAGTTTAATCTACTTAAAATGTTACACCATTGGCAAGATTGAAGCATGGTATCGTACATTAAATTCACCCCAAAATTATGATAGTACAAAGAAGTTAACATGTAAAAGCATCTGGAATCTGGACAGAGAATCTGATGTGATTCTCTAGCAAAAAATATTTTGCTTCAATGTAATTTCAGATTGTAGTGCTTGATTTACGGTATAATTGTTCAGTTGGTGTAGAATGACGGTTGCTTAGTGCCTCTGCTGAATCACAGTCCTGAAATTTTTTTGTGTGATAATACTTAATTCATTTTGTTACATGCTGTAACTCCCATAATTCAGTACGAAAGCAACTATTAAACGTTTGAACACTCAGTACGTTTAGTCGGAATGGCAACAACATAGATTCAAATAACTTACTAAAATAATACTTCAAAACAATTGGTAGTTTTACAATGCAAGTAACTTTGAACTCTTAAGAATTGTGGAATAAACAATTAAGGAACAAGTGACTATTTTTTCCAAATACACGAAACAGAACTAGAATGTTAAACAGTATAGCACAGGAATAGGCCCTTTGGCCCACCGAGTCTGTGCTGATCATGATGCCAATGTAACTAATCCCATCTACCTGAGGTTTGTCCATATCCCTCTATTCACTGCTTGTTCATGTGTCTGTCCAAATGCCTCTTAAACATTGCTATTGTATCTGCTGCTGCCACTTCCTGTAACAGCATGTTCCAGGCACCTTCCACTCTTTTAAAAAAAAACTTGCTTTACACAGCCTCTTTAAACTCCTCCCCCCCCCCTTCCCCCCACTTTAAATCTATGCTCTTAGTATTTGACATTTCTGTCCTGCGGAAAAGACTCCAACCAATTATGTATGCCTCTCATAACTTTATACTCTTCCATCAGGTTGCCCTGGAGCCTGTGATGCTCCAGTAAAATCAGTCGAAGTTTGTCCATCCTCTCCTTATAGCTAATATACTTCCATCCAAACAACATCCTGGTCAACTTCTTTTGTACCCTATTTAAAGCCTCCACATCCTTCCTATGGTGTGACCAGAACTGCACAGAATACTCCAAATATAGCCTAACCGAAGATGTATACAGCTGTAATATGACTTGCCATCTCTCATACGCAATGCCCCAGCTGATGAAGGCAAACGTGCTGTATGCTGCCTTTGCCACTTTATCCACTTGTGTTGCCACGTTCAGGGAGCTATGCACTTGCACCCCAAGATTCGTCTGTACATCAATGCTTCTAAGGCTCCTGCCATTACTGTGTACTTTCTGCTTGCATTTGACTTCTTAAAATGCATGACCTCGCAATTGTCCAGATTAAACTCCATCTGCCTTTTCTCAGCCCAAGTTTCCAACTGATTTATATCCTGCTTTGTATCCTTTCACAACCTTCCTCACTATCCACAGCTCCACTAATTTTTATGTTTGCAAACTCACTAATGAGACCGGCTACATTTTCATCCAAATCATTTATAAATATTACAAATCGCACAGGTCCCAGTGCTGATCCTTGTGGAACACCCCTCCACCACTGCCTTCTGTATTCAAGGATCAAGCCAATTTTGTATCCAACTTACCAATTCACTGTGGATCATATGTGACATAAATAGGTAAAACTCTCTTTCTTTCTGCACAGGTATTGGAACTGGAAGGCGAAAAGGGAGAATGGGGATTCAAAGCACTCAAGCAGATGATTAAAATCAACTTTAAGCTGGTAAGAACATCCATAGAGTACCATTTTACTTAGAACCTTAACAGAAATTCACTGTAATCATACTGTGCCTAGGCATTTGAAAGAAAAAGAATAATTTGAATTTTATGGATAAAGTAATGAAAAATGCACTGGTTAAATTACTTTATTTTGTCAAAATTGGGGGTGCCAATTAACCAGAAACTCAATTGGATCAGTCAAACAAATACTGTAACTACAAGAGCATTTCAGAGGCTGATTATCCTGCAGTGAGTGACTCGCTTCCTAACACTTCAAAATCATTCCACCCTCTCAGTTACACATCTCAAGAAACTTTTAAGCCCTCTTGATTGGCACACAATCCACCACACTAAATAGTCATCCCCTCCCCATTGACCCATAGTGGCTGCAGTGGGCACCAAATGCACTGCGCTTACTTGCCAAGACTACTTCAATAGCATCTCCCAAACCTGCAACCTCCACCGTGACGTAGGACAACGGCAGCAGCTCCAGGTGAGCACCACCACTTGCAGGTATCTCTCCAGGTCTCTCACTGTTCTGACTCGGAAATGTTTGTTATCACTGGGCCTAAACCCCAGATCCTGCTGCAGGACTGCAGTGGTTCACAAAGGCAGGTCACTGCCACCTTTTTGAGGGTAACTAGGATGGGTGTGAAATGCTGTCCTTGTCATTAATGCCCAGATCCCAAAAATAAATGAATTTATTTTTTTAAAAAAAACTACTCTCCAAAGGTTTTGACCTTAGTGTAGCACTTTTGATGACATGTTTCCTTGTGTATGTTCAACTCTTTAATTCTAAATGTTTAATTATAAATATGGTCAATTAAAGATACAAATGGAAGATAATTGAGGCTTGTCCCACAGGGTAACTATCCAGAAATGATGAACAGATATAAGCAGCTGCTAACGTACATCCGGAGTGCAGTTACAAGAAATTATTCAGAAAAATCAATCAACTCCATCCTTGATTATATATCCACTTCTAAACAGGTATGCATTTAAAATTCATCTGGAAGAACTTTGTTATTAACATCAATGTTTCCCTTACCATTTCATAATGGAGTGATATTCCAATGAAATCCATATGGATATCCTGGCTGATAATGCTGTAACCTGGGAGTGCAGCCTTCGGGAACCACTAGCACTGAACTGGTGACTAGAGTACAACAGGTCATCGCAAACCTCTGCACATCTCCCAGGCTGCGAAATCTGTTCGCTGAATCAACGCCAGTTAATCTTGCATAAGCACATGAAGTGAATGGGAGAAATTGGCTGCAGGAGAAAGATATAATTGGTTTTAATTATTTTTAAGTACATGGTTTTACTTTTAAAATTTTTTTTTCACAGATCCCGAGTGATTTTGAATGCTTGTGCATGTTAATGGGGCTCACTGGCTGTCAAAGCTGCTTAGTCAGCATTGCTAGTCACTTGCCCTGGGTCATTTCAATGTGCTGGGAGCCAGCTTCCGAGTGGAAGACTGCGCCCGTGACCGTGCTGGAAGAAACAGCATGATTCAGTGTGTGAACAAAGGTGACGTTGGAAAAACTCTGTCAATAGTTAATTGAATCCACAGCTGTAACAAAATTGTGGATATATAAACAATCAATGATGTAAATATGCCACTTTTCAAACCCAAGTCTTAAGTCCGTTCTTCAAGCAATAAATGAAAGTGCAAATATTCGTAAATAGTATATTTTTATGTTGGGTCTGTAAGGCTGGCAGTCAAGTGGTCGATGACAGTAATACTCGGCCATGAGAAACAGAGAATGGCCATAATTTTATGCTTCTGGGACTCCCTGTATATGATTTACAGAATCATTTACAGCATGAATTGTCAAATAAAGAGATTAAATCTTGTATTCAATAACTTGCAGTGAAAAACATGTTTGATACGAAAATTTATCCAACGGCACTTCACAGAAACATGAACCTGACAAAAATCACCACCATGTTGCCGAAGAACTATGTACTAAGAGCAGTTATTAATAGATTTGACAAACAAATGGGTATTGCATTAGAAGGGATGAATGAAGAGACATGAAGTTGGTGCCTACATGATTGAATATACAGGCACTGGTTGAATATAAACAAGTTGAAGCTAAACCTATCAATAGTGGGTTGAAAGGAGACACTGATTGACAAGAGGCAAGTATTTTAGGATACAGAGTTCCTGGGGAGAGATGAAGTCATGTGCAATTTAAAAATGGAAATACTAATTTTAAGTCAGAGGCTTTGGAAGTTAATGCAAATCAGTGCATGAAGCTGATGAATGAATGTGACATGGTGCCAGATAGGATAGGGTGTAAAATTTTACATGTGGTTGGTAGATTAGCTGGGTGAACACTTGAATGAGGATTATAGTAGCAAGTGAGCTGATGCAGAAATGAATATAGAAGTACATGATTGTTCTAATGAAGAGAAGGTTCAGGTTTGTAAAAGCCATTAAGATTACAAGTAGTGTAGTCAGTCTGAGGGTGGTTGCACAAGGTAGATGGAATCTATGCTAAGGATTTGGAGTTTGATGCAACCACTGAAGATGATAGTTTTTGGATGA
Organism: Pristis pectinata; assembly: GCF_009764475.1. Taxonomy (NCBI): domain Eukaryota; kingdom Metazoa; phylum Chordata; class Chondrichthyes; order Rhinopristiformes; family Pristidae; genus Pristis; species Pristis pectinata. Next base: position 16,395,024 of record NC_067432.1, read on the forward strand.
TGATGAGTGTTTATTTTGAGGATTTTGTGTCTCATCCGAGGCCAAGAACACAATAGAGTGATTAAAGTTTACATTGCATTTTGATTGCTGCAGGATCTAACAAGTGAATGCACTTAAAAAGTTGTTTCTTTTTGCTGCTTGGTGTAATTTTCTTTGACATTTGATGCAAGTAAACTTGTACTTTTCCAAGTCAGTTTTCTGAATCAGAAAACTGGGTTTAGTTATCAAATAATACTTGCACATGTCCCTTGTACATTTCAATCAGTTGTTTTTTGTTCAGCCATGAGTACATCATGGAAACGATTGAAGATGATCTCTACACTAATATTGTTCATCAAAACAGTGAAGAGATGTTCCTGTCCACACATGGAAAGTAGCTATTCTGACCATTCACATTTTCCTCCATTCAATCAGAACTTTTTCTTCATGTTTTTAACAGGTTTAACCTTGATTCAGGTTGCTTGAATATAGACCGAGAGTTTAGGGCAATTTTTTGTTACAAGTATGGCATTGGGGCATTTTGTCAGGATATAATTTTATAATTACTGTTCTGTGATGACTGCTGGAAGATATGGGCACAGAATGCTGTATTCCAGTGTTGTATAATCGACTAGCATTTAACCCATTGGCTCTTGGAAAGAGCAATTATTTGGATGAAGTTCTGGAGGACTGTAGCATCAAGAGAACTGTAAATGAGCATGACTCATAGAAAATTGACAACCAGAGGCTATTTAGACCATCATGTCAATGCCAGTCAAAAAAGCGCTGCTTAACATAATCCCACCTTCTTGCCATAGGTCTGTAGCCCTGTAGGGTAGTGTCATAAAATGAGGAAGATCTGTGTTTGATTTCCACAAATGTTTAAAGCAGAGTGACAGCTTAATTTATCCAAATTAATGAAATACTAGTGGTGTCCATGTATGTCCATATTTTTTGGTATGCCTTCTGTTTAGCATGCTAAATGCATGTCCCACTGTTTATTTTGATCTTCTGCACCATGTCAATTATAAAGGCAAATATGAGAGTTTAGAATTAATTGAGCAGTTCAGTTTGCCCCTGAAATGCCAACTTTTCTGTGATTTGACTGTCAGAACTTGTTACAATAAATATTCTCAAGTTTCAAAAACTTGTCCTTTCTCTAATGCTTTTTACTTGAAGATTTCAAAAGTAAACTTTTTTTTTTGAACATAGAACATTACAGCACAGTACAGGCTCTTTTGCCTACAATGTTGTGCCAACATTTTATCCTGCTCTAAGATCTATCTAACCCTTCTCTCCCACATAACCCCCCATTTCTCTATCATTCATGTGTCTATCTAAGAGTCTCTTAAATGTCCCTAATATATCTGCCCCCACAACCTCTGCTGGCAGTGCATTCCACGAACCCACCACTCTCTGTGTAAAAAAAAAACTTACCTCTGACATCCCTCTTGTATCTTCCTCCAATCACCTTAAAATTATGTCCCCTCATGAAGAAGATTTTCATTTCTGCAATCCTTGAATTTGAGATGCATGTCCAATTTTGCAATCCTTTATTTCTGACTAACAGGCCAAATTTTATGTATGGAAAGGAAAAGGTACTTTTTAGTAGTTTACAGCCAATGCCACACTTTTAAAATATAGTCACTATGTAATATAGGAAGTTATGGAGCAAATTTTCTATAGCAAGATTGTGCGAACATCAATTATACATGAATCCGAAGGATAAATATTTACAGAACACCACGAAATATCTTCTGTACTTTGCATGGTGCTATGAGATCATTTATATCCATGTAGGATGGCCAGGGTCTTTTTTTAAATATCTCTTCCTGAAAACATGCGTTCCCACAATACTCACCCAAAATTTCATTCTGGAATATCTGTTCAAGTCCCAGAGTAGATTATAAAATGTAAATCATTTGAATCTGGTGAGAGTCCTATGACTGACTCTTGCCAGGTAGAATTCAGATCTTTGAAGCAAGCAGCCTCCCACCCCCAGCTGTTAATTTCCAAGAAGTACCTTGTTATGCTTCTCTTCATGGTAATACTAAATAAGGTGCAGAATTTGTAATCGGAGTTGGATTAGCAAATGTTAAATTTGATGTGTCTTGTGGACATTTGTTCAACTTATTGCAAAATCACGATCTAGAGTACGTGCCACCATCAATGATGTATAACAGTTTAAAAAAAAAGTTCCCAGTTAATTCCTTACCACTGCACTTCCTGAAAATAATGTAACATAATGTAACTGGTGTAACTATGAATTGTAAAGGACAGTTTTTGAGTTGTCTCTGGATGTCTGTGTGTAAGTGTGTGTGGATTATAGAGCATGGTTTACTTTTGAAAACTTGTTCTTGGTAGCTTTTCTTCCACCACCTGGAAATCAAAGTTAGCTTCCGATCCAAAATGTTCCACAGTATACCATTAATTATATCTGTATTCACTGTAGAATTACCCCTACTGCTCCTGCCCCAACACTCCTTCTTAGTACATGTATTATTTGACAGCATTAAACTCTGGTTTCATGCGGGGTTTGTTATTAGAGCCAGGCTAGATGAGCTTCAACAGAATTATTTTTCTTTGCCTTGTTTGTTTGACACATGCCCGTGAAAACGGAAACATGGACCACCATTCCATTCCCTTCAGCCCTTTTCCTCCAGAAACTACAAGTTTCATAACTTGCTGTAATGAGGATATTAGCAAGTTGGAAGCATTCATATGTGTCCCTAAGCAAGAATAGGAGGGAGAATGACAAAAGGGAAGCAGTCTAGGAATCTTTAATATACTTTATTCCATTCTTCTTATTCTTCTTTCAATTTTGTTTTGCCTGCTTTTGCATTTTATTTGCTTTTCATTTTTATTTCTGATCTTGTGTTTATTTTAATGTGGTGTCTTCCCCTCCTGAACCTTTTCTTTTTGCCACATTACTTTTTCTTCCCATTTTAACATCTTTCTGTCCTTTTCATATTTTTATTTCTATCTCCTCCTTCCCCTTCCCTTTTTTTTCCCTTACCTGCCCTCTCTGGAACCTGTTGCAACTACCTTGGTCAAGCAGCAGAAGTCGATGAAGAGGCAGGGTAGCAGCGGGGAAATCGCAGAAACGGACCTGAAAGCTTGCTTTGGCGGGGAAGCTGAATCAAAGGTCAGAAAAAGATTTGCATAATGTCAGGAGGCAAAGGTGTGGACGAAACTTTAACATCAGTACTCGCTTTTACTGGTGCGGATGGTGATACGATTAATTAAATCAGAGTTCAATCTTGTATCAGTCATCTAATTGACTTAGTAGTATGTACAAGCATAGACGTCTGGAAATTATGGAAATTGCAGGATTGTAAGCACATTTAAACTTTCCACTGTTTCAAGATAATGTAAATCATTCATAATTTAAAGACTTATGTTGTTGAGTATGCCTCATAATAAATCAAGACTTCTGGTCCCACTATGATAGGAATGGTGAGATTGGCCTACGCATGAATTAACTTCAATTGTACAGTAAGTTCCATGGTGGTAATACAGAGGGCTGATCAACATAAATAAAATAAATTATAATTCCGCAGGCTGTCATTTCTGCTTCTGTGTCCCATTGTATTTTCACAGTGCACTGTATTTAACAGTAAACACTGAATCTTCAAAAAAAAATAGCCTTTGACTCTGTCAAATTAGTTAGATCTAAACTGAATATGCTACAAATATTTTTCCACTGCTGAAAAGCTGTCTGTTAATTTTAAAATTAGAAGTAAATAAATTGTTCTTAAACTAAATTAAATGTAGTGCTCTTTCAACCCACATCACCAAACTTGGAGGAAATGCTTTATGAAGAATGAACCGTCAGTAATTGCAGAGTGTGGAATTTCTTTTTCAAAACTTTGGATTGCCAGTGAATGACACCTAATAGGTATTAAAAATAAAATGTGGCCAAAATAATAGATATGTTTTGATAGGTAAGGGGGGGAAAGAGTAACAAATAGACTATGGCTGCAACATGTCTTGAATTGGGTTGAGGAAGAAATGGCCTTTTCTCGTTTTATTCCTTTTTACTTAATAATGAACAGTTTTACAGACCCAATGTAAAGATTTAATCCACTCTTAAAGTTATAAATAGCTGGTGATCCAAATCTAATCACTTTCAATATTTTAAAGTGGATAGTGATCCTACTCCAGAAAGCTACATTGGGGGAATGCAACTCTTTGTGCGTTTATTTTTCAGATGGACTTGTTGCAAGAGTTTTATGAAACTACCCTTGAAGCTTTAAAAGATGCAAAAAATGACCGATTATGGTTTAAGACAAACACAAAGGTAATTCTTGCCAAATTTCTATTTGTTGCATTGGATTCTAATCAGCTTACTATCCAGGCCTTAGCAAGTATTTTGAGTGATACTTAATTGATCACAATATATTTATTTTCAGCTTGGCAAGCTATATTTGGAAAGAGAAGAGTTTGGGAAATTACAGAAAATATTACGCCAACTCCACCAGTCATGCCAGGTATTCTGATCTTCTGGAAAAGTATTGTTAATGGATTACGATTAGGACGTTGTCCAGAGATCTGTAAAGAAGACATAGATTAAGTAACAAGAGTTTTGTTGGGAATAAGTTTTTGATGTGGTCCACGTATAAAGCAAGTCACCAAAATTACCTGACAATAAATCAGGCACCCTGGGTACTTCAGTACAGGGCTGGCAGATTTCCAAACTGTTGGATGTCACTCTTATTACCCCAAACCACATTTTGTTCTCCTCATTACTTATTCAGAGTACTAAACTTTCCAGTGAACCAAGTGAGTTTAAAGGGAGCAGGAAACTGAGACTTGGAGAGTTCAAAGGGAGTGTGGCAAATAGACCTTGGTGAGCTTCAGCTTGTCAAATCTGCCCACTTTCCTGACCCTAATTCCAGCCACACATCTGGCCCACACTCCCAATATATATGACCGATCTATAGATCATAAGTAAGGAGGACTTAGCATGCTGGTTAATGAGCCGGATGCCAACCCATGGTGGTTTCCTAATAATCGGATAATGGATTATTGGAGTGCAACTGTATTGATTTTGTGTGACTTGCCCTTTTTTGAGATTACATCAGAGACTGTGATTTGGCCACATTGAAAATCTTGTGTTTGAACCTGCATTTGATTGTTGATGTTATGTAGACAAACATATGTTATTTCTAGTTAACTGCTACATTAGAGTGAAGAAAAAAATAAATGGTTTAGTTTAATTTCCTTGTTTCACTAGGAATGATAAAGACAATGATAGTTTATCTCCTTTTCAGACGTAGTTTACAACCGCTTAATCATATTTAAACAGAATCCTTGCTTTAAAAAAAACTATGAGAATTATTAATGGGCCCAGCAAATAACACCACTCCAGCAGCCACATTTAATTTGCTAATTTTACCAATCAGCATAATTAATTTTTTTTGCATTAACTTCATCCGTTGCATTATGCCTTTCAAACATATTGCCTCAAAAGTATCACAATAGTTAGTGACAGGCTGAACAAAGGATTTGCTATTAAGAGGGGGAAAGAAAACTTGCCTCTTAAAGACTGGAATGCCTGTAAGCATTTAGCAGCCTTTGAAGTCTCATGAAGTCAATTTACACATGGCATATTCCCAAACAATGAGGTAAATGACCAGAGAAAATTTGGTTAAAGACCTTTCTGCTGTCCTTCAGATAACACTAATGATTGCAATTACAAGTTATTCAGTTGTAAAATCGCTTAAAATTAGCATTACAAATATGTAATGTCTTTTATTTATTACAATCTATATGGTGCACAATATTTCTACCTTAGTATTGCAATGTATTTGGTTAGTAAATATTTTGTCAATAGCCAAGGCATTGTTGTATTTGGGCTGCAGTAAGCATGAAACTGCAGTCCAAATCTTGCACTAATAGATTTTACGTAAAAGTTTCCAGTATAGAAGGGGCTTCATCGCTACCTTGCATCTACATACCAGTTAAAGGAATTCTATGACTATGCCTTGTACAGATTTATCATTACTTATTTACTTTAGCAACTGGTGTCCCACATAATAAAATCAAAAATACTTCTGGCATTGTTAATGGTTTTAAGTACACTTAAGTGTTATTTTCTGGGAATTAAAATGCTGACACGACACTCCCAAATCCCAGTTATATAGTCGATTGTAACAAATCGGAGGACCCAGGCCACTTGTAGATTCCATCATCTCTCTATTTCTCCTACAGACCTAGTCCTCCTGCAAACCATTAAAATCACAACACCCCTCTCAATAATAACATAGACTTCCTACCTATCTACCTACATATAATTTGGAGTAATCTGAATTAATTATGTTTTCACAAAATACTAGTTTCCCACCCAAATGAGTCAAAGTGCAATTGCATCCCCACTCTCCTTAACATTTCCTTGCCATAATTTCATCTTTTATTCTTCATAATTTATCAGTGTTGCACTTTTCAGATTACCTTTCATAAATCAGTATTTAGTATTATGCAGTACTAAATCAGGCCCTTCAGCCCACCAAGTCCTGCTAACCATCAAGTATCCATTTATACCAGTCTTGCGCTTAACCTGGTTTATTCTCTACACATTCCCATCAAATCCACGCCACCCCCTCCCCCCCCAAGATTCTACTACTCACCTATACATTAAGGGTAACAGTGGCCTATTAAACCCCCATCCACACATCTTTAGGATGTGGGAGGAAACCAGAGCACTCAGAGGAAATGCCAGGACACTGTTCAAACTCCACACAAACAGCACCTGATCTCAAGATCGAACTCGAGTTGCTGGAACTGAGGCAGTGGCTCTGCTAGCTACACCACCCCTGCTGTTCTTAACCTGTTAAAGTTGCTAGGAAAGATTAATTAGTAATAAATGAAAATAAGCACGATGCAATATTGTAAAATTTTCTCATTATTTCAGTGCAATGGTTAAGTCTTTGTTTCCAAGTGCTAAAGTTTTATCCATTTAGGAATCTTGATGTTTTTGTGCGCAAATTGCAAAAAGTTAGCATGTAGCATGTGGTTAGGAAGGCAAATGGGGTATTGCAAGGGGGGTTAAAGTTTATGAATGGGGAAGTATTGTTACAATTGTACAGGGTATTACTGAGACCACACCTAGAGAATGGTGCACAATTTTGGTCTCCCTTTTTACAAAAGGATATACAGGCATTGGAGGAGGTTCAAAATTTTCACCAGGCTAACTCTGGGAATGAGAGGGTTGCCCTGTCTTATTAGATCTGTATTCTAAAAGAAATTATATCCATATTCTTTGGAGTTTAAAAGGTGATTTCATTGAAATATCTGAAGAAGGGACATGATGGGGTAGATGTTGAGATGTTCCCATTGGTGGAAGACTCTCAAACTAAGGAACACTGTTACAGTATTAGGGAATGGTCATTTAAAACTAAGATGCATCATAATTTCTTCTTGTGGAGGGTAATGAACCTCTGGAATTCTCTACCACCCTGTAGAATTGTGGAAGCTCAATTATTGGGGATATTTCAAGAGGAAGTAGAGACTTTTTGAAAGATCTGCCATGACCGTATTAAATGGTAGGCAGGCTCGAGGGTCCAAGTAAACTACTCCTGTTCCTTTTCTTTATGTTCTTTTGTTCCAAGATTGCTTTTATTGTTTTGTAGACTGATGATGGTGAAGACGATTTGAAGAAAGGGACACAACTTTTAGAAATTTATGCTCTGGAGATCCAAATGTATACCGCACAAAAGAATAATAAGAAATTAAAAGCACTATATGAGCAGTCCTTGCACATCAAATCTGCTATTCCTCATCCGCTTATCATGGGTGTCATCAGAGGTGAGTATTCAAATAACTGGTGAATAAATCAAAACTAATTTCATGGGCGTGCGCACATAGGCTTTTTAGGCTCTTGGAATGTTGTACAAGTTGCAAAAGCAAGAACTGGTAATGTTCAATTAAATAGTGTGTCTGCAAATATTTCCGTCTTTAATTGGATTTATATACTTTGTGAAATTGTAGCATGCTTAGATAATATCATTTTATTATGACTGGAGTAATTGCTGCATACAGTATATGGTCACTTGTAATATTTTGCTGCTAGAATGGAAGTATGTTTAAACTGATCTATCAATCCCTTTGCTGTAAAAAAATAAGAAAACTGATGTTGCCTAAAGTTAAGTACTGAATGAAATTTCTTCATTTCCAAATGTAAATTCCATGCTCCAGGCCAATTTGGTTATATCACTTCGAGAATCAAGTACCTGAACAAGAGTGATCGTTTTAGTTTGTGAAAAATGGTTACTCAGTCGCAATTCGTTTTTTTTTTAGATGCTTAAATAATAGGAATGTTTCCAAAAATGTGCCTTTCTAATGAAAGGTTGATATGTTAATCCTTGGTAGTTTAAAACAGGATTAGTTCTTAATCTGGCCTGACCTCTTAAAACTAATGTTCAGGTGTTTCCTGTGGGCTGGTCTTTGCTGGCCTGAAATCAAGCAGAGTGGATTCATTGTTTTGAATGGGAAATTGCCAAAGAACAGCATTGCCTTTCTTTGTATTGTTGGCATCTAGTCTGTGATCTCTGAAGTATAATGAGACGATTGTTTTTTTTTAATAAATAGATTGCCATTTGGGACCTCAATTGCGCAGGCAATGTGCTTCTAGAGTTTACACCAATGTATTCTAAAGCTGGTGTGTAGAAGTGACCAGGGTTAATACCATGCTTCACTGAAATTCTTTTGTACTGCATTACTGGCCATGTAATTTCAGTGTTTGATTTAAATGGCAAATTGGAAATTTACTGATTATCTCCTTGTATATCACCACGTATTTTGTTTTATTATAAATTGTCAAGATTTGTGTGTCATTGTCACTGAAACAAAATGCAAAATCTGTAAGTTGGCACAGAAGCATTGACTGCAGTGAACGTCAATAAACTGAACTTCAGATGCAAGCAGCAGCATTTTCAATGGGAATTGTCTCTCTTTTTAAGAGAGATTTTATTTGAATGCTTTGATTTGGGACAACTCATAAATCTAAATAAGAGAATTGCTATATTAAAAGAATTCATGACAAGGAAGTTAAATGTACCTAATGCCATAGATTCCTTGCAGTAAAGGAGGAGGCCATTTGGCGAATTGAATTTGTGCTCAACCTCCATAGAGCAATCCTGTGTGAGACTCATCCTCCTTTATGATATCTTTCCAATATCTTACCTTAATATCTATCTAATTCCCCCTTTGAAAGCTACAACTGAAACTTTATCCACCATTCTTTCAGCGATTCATTGCTATTCAGATTATATTATTAGCTGCATGTTGTTTTGAAACATCTTTCCTCATGTCACCCCTAAACAGGAACAGGCCCTTCGGCCCATGATGTCTTTGCCAGACACAATGCCGAATTAAAGCTTTTACCAGACTCTTTTAAAATTCTTTGTTCCTCCGCTAATAGGAGCAGCTTTTCTTTAATTATCCTATCTCAGCCTTTCTCTATCAAATCTCCAAATCTTTTGTTTTGAAAAGAGGCCATCCACAGATTAACTGAAATGTATTGTTACTACAAATTTTCTGTACCTTCTCTCATCCTTTTTATAAACTAGACCCAGTACTCCAGCTGTGGCCTAACCAGTGCTCAACAAAATCTCCTTGAGTTTTTGTATTTTATATATCAATTCATAAAATCTTGCTTTATAAGCTGCCTCCAAGATTTATGCACATGTACGTACTCCCAAGTTTCTCTTTCTGGACCCTATTTAGAAATTTAGTTTATATTGTATTTCTTCATTCCACTTGTACTTGGAATGCAAGATGAAATTTAATTCAACAATGAGGAATATACTTCTGTCCCCCTCATAGGTTGACACAAGCAGACTTAAACCTTGCAGCCCAGAGAACTATGTCACTAATATACATCAAAAATAGCAGTGGTTCTAGCACTTATCTCTGGAGAATATCTCTGTCTTAAAAAAACCCATTTTTACCCTAGGTTGGTGGTAGACTGTTTAAAAAGAATGGACTTTGCAAACCAGCTTTAGGTGTGGAACTGTACCATTTGCTTTCGAAAAGTCCTAACAGCCCGCCTATTGCACTAAATACTGTAATATTCCAGAATTAGTTATAACTTTCAAAATGGAAATTGATCTATATTTGTAAGTAATTTTTATTTCTAGGAGCTGAATTTCAAATCCATGACAGGATGAAAATTTATACCTGTTATTTCAAAGTGTATCTATAATTTATTGCAGAATGTGGAGGTAAGATGCACTTAAGAGAAGGAGAGTTTGAAAAGGCCCACACTGACTTCTTTGAAGCATTCAAGAATTATGATGAATCAGGAAGCCCCAGACGTACAACTTGCCTGAAATACTTGGTTTTGGCTAACATGCTGATGAAGTCAGGAATTAATCCCTTTGATTCTCAGGAGGTAAAGTAATAAATTAATTGTGTTAGTGTTTTGAATTTTGGTCTAGCATTTTATTACAGTACTTATTTATTGTATTTTCTTCAGGCCAAACCCTACAAAAATGACCCAGAGATTCTTGCAATGACAAATTTAGTAAGGTAAGTGAAATGGTGCATAAATATGTCATTTTCCTGAGTAGTCTGTGCAATTTACAAACCAAAAACAATGAATTTAGTTGCAAGGTGCAAAAGGCAGTTTAGTGTGTGCTTTTTTTCCTAGTTTGAGGTAACATTTTCAATTTGGCAAGTAACTATTAAGTTATGTTTTGGTTGCTGTTGTATTGAAAACATTAAGCTGGGAGAAATTGTTGCTATCCAAGCCTGTGATTGAAGGTTTTGTTGGAAGAATTGGGTGAAAACAAAATTACTATATTTAACTAAAACTAAGTCCACGTAATATATTGGGAATAAAACTGATGCCCAAGAAAACAGTAAAAGAAGGCTTTTTGATTGATTTTTGGCTCATCTGTTTGGAAAACCTTTCTCTTTTCCCCATGATATCGTATTGAACTATCCCTTAATTAATTGCAGGCTTTTTTGCTTCACTGCCATACACTACATGTAGAAACATACAGTGTCATACAGCACAGGAACAGGCTCTTCAGCCCATTGATTCCATGCTGACCATCATCCACCCATTTACTCTAATCCTACACTAATCCCATTATATTCTCTCCACATTCCCATCAATTCCCCTCAGAATCTACCACTTGCCTACACGCGAGGTAATTTACATTAGCCAATTAATCTGCCAACCCACATGCCTTTGGGATATGGGAAGAAGCTGGAGCACCTGGGGGAAGTCCATGCAGTCACAGGGAAAACGTGCAAATGCCACACAAACGACACCAAAGGTTAGAATTGAACCAAAGTCACTGAAGCTGTGAAGCAGTGTCACTGTGATGTTGTAACTTCCAAATTTGGCTTTTAATGGTATGAACTTATCTCTCCTTTGTCTCATTGAGATGGACCAGAATTTACTGCCAATGGAGTGTTACTTGCACTCACTGTTGACCTGCATGGTCATCATAAATAAACTTGTGTGGATCTGCTGCTGTGAACTTCTAGTCCTGAAAGCTGAGACCCAGTACAGTTGCAGGATCTTATACAATGTATTGTCACTAAGTATTGGATAAGAAGGGTCAGATAATGTACCTTCCAGCTCTCCTACCTGTCAAAAATTGACATCCAAAAACTTTTAAAATATTCAAAGCTAAGTAAACTCTATGCAACAACTTAAAAAAACTATTAATTCCATTGTTTTTAAAAAACATCAACCACTTATGAAGGTTGACAAGTTTCATGGCCAGGAGAATCCTTTTACACTTCCTTAACATAGCAGTTTTGTAGATTTGATGGACACACTCATAAGAGATCATATTATTTGTGGAATCCGGGATTCTAGCCTGGGGAAGTGGCTGCTGCATGAGACAGAGTTTACTGTAGAAAAGGGCATATACACCTGCAAGGTTGTGGAGACATCCACATCTGGGCTTGAAATATTGGCTGACTAGCTGGGGAAATACAGAATGTAAGCACAAAATAAAAATCAGAACTGATAAAGCATTGCCAAAATGACTTAGATATTTCAAGTATTGTGGACAGCAATAAGTAGCTGGGAAGTGCATATGGGGGGGAGAAAATGACTATGGTGTGGTTTGAAAAATTATTTTTACAAGCAATGAACATCAGGACTATGGAGTGGATGAGATAAGCCAAGCAAGGACAATTTCAGAGTGCCATTGGGCACCATGATCATGGTGAAGTGAGGAAGGAAAGCTCACTAGATGTCCTTGTACCAATATCTTGGCTTAGATACAAGCAGCGGCACCTCAGTGATACAAGAACAGTGTGTAATGTTTTTCTGAATCAACCCATCAATTTCACGGCAGTGCAGTTTTGAACCAACAAATTCGTTGTGGCTATCCCTCGAGGTTGAGGATGATGGTCTTCATTCTGTTGATCTATTTATGGGCTCTCAAGTGGCTTATTGAGTCCAATCTTGGCTCTGAAAGTTCTTCCACATTTAGGACAGGTAGCTCCAGATGGCAGATCAGGCTTTGGTTGTTTCTGCCTCTCTTTCCATTTTCTTCTCTTTTCCTCTAATTCTGCACATCTGTTGGCTTCGAAAGTTGCTGTTCCTTCTCGGATGATGGTTTGCCAGAGTTTCCTGTCCCTGGCACTGGTTTCCTAATTGTTGATGTCGATGTTACATTTCCTCACGTTGGCTTTTAAGACTTCTTTAAATCTCTTCTGTTGTCCACCTCTTTTACGTTTGCCTACTTTAAGCTGGGAGTAGAAGATTTGTTTCAGCAGATCTTCTACTTTCATCCGAACAACATGACTGCTCTGTCTTAGTTGGTTCTTGATAACGTTGGCTTCAATGCTTGTTGTTTTTGCTTCATTTAGCACGCTGACATTGGTTCTTCTATCTTCCCAGCTGATATTTAAGATATTTCGAAGACAGTGTTGATGGAACTTATATATTGTTATATTTATAATTATATTGATGTACAACAAGGTTATATTGAAGACAGCTGGGGATACTCTCTTAAGGTGATAAACTCAAAAAATCAAAAGAGCTGGTTGTAGTAGACCAGAAAGAAATCTCATATGACTGAAGGTAACACAGTGGGACTGATAGAAATGCACATGACAGGATATTAAGAAATGATTTAATGCAAGTGCTCATTTCAGCTGCACAAGTCACAGATAGAAATGCTGATGGAACAGGGAAGCCAAAAATGCAAAGGGTGCAGGAAGGCAAATTGAAATAGCCAAAAGCAGACTGATACACTGCTACTACAGAGATGCTAAAGACTGTAGCACCTGGAGGGGAGTCAGTGAGGATGAAGCCTTCAATTAGACAACACCAAATGTGGTGGAAAGCAGTTACGAGTCAACAAACACCATACCCCAATGATAAGAGGAGATGATGGAGGCGGGCATCCCATATTGTTAGCACAGGTGTCATCTCAGGAAGACTATTAAAGAGGCCTGCTTGAAGGAAGCAGGGGAAGATACCAAAGGTGAACCGCAAACCCAGCAGGACAAGATCACTGTAGCTCAATGTCAGGCTCCAGAACTGCAGCCAGTTAGATCCCAAAGCAAAGTTCATCAACTTGTATATCTGAAGGGCTTTCTGCTAATGTACACCAAGGATTTTGTGTGGGTTTTTTTTTCCTTGTTATTTCTCGCTATTAAAGGATAGATCTAATACATGTGCTTTAAATAATATTGTGTTTCCCTTTAAAAATTGTAGCATGTGACCAAGTGCTCTTTGAATGTTACTACAAATGCTTCAGTATTGAACTGTGCAAAACCAGTTTGCCACTTTGCTTGTCTCTCGAAGTTATTTTGTTTAAAGCACTTATTATTTTGATTTACCAGATATTCTTCATCATCTCAGTAAGTGAATGAACATAAAATACAGGGAGAGGGTGGATTGGCCCAATCTGACTGGTCTAATTAAAGTCCATCATAACAAAAGAAAACATAATGTAATGGCTGTTGTACCAAAATCTTAAAATTGTGATAATAAAGATAACTAAGTTTTTTTTCATTGTGTAAAATCACGCATGGGGGGTGGGATCTGACTTCAGCTCAAACTCTGCTATTTCAATTCTGTCTGCAATATAAGACAGACTGATTCCAGATACTCTTAATTTCTGGACAATCTACATTTTTAACAGGCAAAATTAATTTAAATTAGCAAACTGGTGCTTGAACCTGTTCACTCTAACAGAATCATGAATTTTTAATACATTTGATTTTGGAAAAATGGCCTTGTTCAGCCAACACATATTTGAAGAGAATTGAAGTCAAAGTATATTTTTTCCTCAGTGCCTATCAAAATAATGACATCACTGAATTTGAGAAGATTCTGAAAACCAACCACAGTAACATCATGGATGACCCCTTTATAAGAGAACACATAGAAGGTATGGCTCGTGTATTTGCAACTTTGTATGCATGCATTTCAAAAATCTACACTATGAATTGTTTACTTCATGTTACTTTTGGGAAATGTTTTATACAGTTATAATTGCAATGCCACTATTTTCTATTATAGCAAAGAATTTAACATACTGATGGTATTTCTGAAAGCAATAAAAATCCTTCAGTGTACTACAGTCTGATGTGCCTATATATATTAAATTTCATTAGCAAATAACTATATCATATGTTTGCATTCATCTAAATAAAAGCAAGAATAGAATAGTGAGGATTTAGAGCAACTCCTTTAACCACTTGCAGACACACTCTTCATTTGTCTTTCCTTTGCACATTGTCCTGCTCTGACCAAGTTTAATTAATAAGTGGAAACCACATGAAGAACACACTTCTAAAAATGTGCATCAGGATATCCACCCTGCATAAGCCCAGGAAAGGTTTACAATTACATAATTCATCCATCTTTTTCTTCATCCTACCCATCTTTTTCTGCATCCTCTAAACTATTCTTCATCCCAAATTCTTTGCTCCTGGTGGCATTATTCTTTATCATCAGTTTGGAGTTTTTAAAGAAAGTTAACAAATGGCAATTATTTGTTGTGTAATATACTGTATATCTGGTGTGTTTAAGGAGTTAACCTTATTAAATTGTCCCTTTACAGCTGTGGCTAAATTATTTTGCTTTTGCCTAATCTTGTGGTCATTCGGATAAAAGGATTTTTGTACACCAAAAGTAAACCAACTCATTAGCATTAATGAATATATATAAAAAATATAGATGTTGGAAACCTGAAACAAAAACAGAAAATGCTAGCAATACTCATCAGGTCAGGTAGCATCAGTGGAATGAGAAACAGGTAATGTTCCAAGTCAAAAGCCCTTTTTCACTTGGAGCTGGATGTTATCTGTGTATGTTAGAAAACAGAGCCCCTGTATTTTTTGATGATATCAATAGGGGCTGCATGTGTATGAGGAAAAGTAGAGAGCCAAGGATGGATCCTTTGGTATACTTGGTTCTGCAGAGTATTTCCTGCATTTTATTTCAGATTTTCAGCATTGTAGTTTTTTTGCTTGTAGATCCTTGGATGCCTGGAGGTGACTATGCAGGTCAACAAAAAAAGTGAATGCCAGAAATGCACTGGCATTGAATTGGATGGATTTGCTTAAAACCAAGCAAGAACTGTTCCTCTGAATTTTACAAGAGAGGCAACGTAATTAAAGCTACAGAGAAGTCGAGGAAGAGATATTGTACCACTTCGCATAGTGTCATTTGTCACATTGATTTAGGGCCGTCTTGGTTCGTGGTGGGCCAGAAACTTGCAGGAAAGATGGGCACAGATTTGATGATCATCATTGTTCAAGAATGTTAGTAAAAACAGGCACGCTGGTGATGGGTCTGCAGTGTTGAAAGGCAATGTGGGCATGGAGGGAATTTTGCATGGTGGGAATACTTTGAAGGAAGGACTTTTCCAGAGGAGAGGGAACATTTCCAATGTTAGATTGCATGGGGTTAAAAAAGAAATCTGAGTGGTCAACTTTTTCTGTGAAGATGGGATGAGTGCCTGTGTCATGATCCTCATGAATCCAGGATGTTTGGCATGATGGGAGGCAACCAAGCCAGAGTCAAAGGTTCAAATTTAGCTTGACTAGATGGTTCACAGACTCCTTGCACATACGACTGGTTGAAGAGGACTGTGGAAAGGGATCTAATGAGGCCGATGGTGTGCACAAAATATGCCAGGAGATATCTCAGCCCTACAAAATAATTGTGAATGAGGGGCTTTGGCAGAGGAGATTAAGGCCAATTTGTAGTAGATATATTTCAGAACAAGTGATGTATGTATACATTAAACAACTGTTCATAGATTTATTCCCTTGAACTAGAGAGAACTAATGTCGATATTAGAGAGTTTCATACAGTTTTTAAATGTTAGAATCTCATTTCATGTCAGGGTATTGCGGGCTCACATTTGCCACGCCATTTTCCAAATTCCAAACTCAGAGAAGTGTGTTCTCTGCAAAAGCCTATTAAAGGAGCAGTTCATAATTATCCTGGCAAGTTAGTTTGTTGCAGTGCATGCAGTTTCCTGTGCTCTGCTGGAAGTGAGAATGTATTACCCAAATATTATTTATCTGTATTCTTCCTGATGATGTATTTTTTACCCCCACAGAACTATTGAGGAACATCAGAACCCAAGTCTTGATAAAATTAATAAAGCCTTACACTAGAATACATATACCATTTATTTCAAAGGTGAGTTCCTATTTTACAGTTAATATCTTGTCAGATTTTGTCAATATTCATTTGGTAAAAATATCCAAAAATACCCACTAGTCATGTAATCTTCAACAATTTCAGGTTTGGCATTCAATTATCCAAATTTCAATACTATCTATTCCCAAACTGTTATTTTAATCATCGTTGTTGTTGTGGTAATGTATTCTAAATCAGTGGTAATAGAAGTATAAAGCCCCTATACTTCGATTGAAAACTTTATGCTTAATTTTGTGGTCCAAAATGATGGATGTTGATTAAATAGCAAACTGAGCCATTGAATGATAGAGAAAACTTCTAAAAATCATCCTTCCCATTTAGAATTGATGGCTGACCATGGGTAATAGTGTATTTGGATTATCTTGCCCTCTAGTCTTTGGACAGCTTTGGATGATGGGGTTGTAAGTGGTTGCATGTTCTTTGAAGTGGAGTTCAGAGGCTACTAACAGGATAAAATAATTGTTGAATATGTTTCTAGCCATTTCACTCTTTATTGCCTTGTTTGACTTTCTGTATAATTTGTTTCTCTTGAACCATTACTGTTTCAATTGATTCTGTTCCACCTACTCAATTATGAAACAAATTTCATTGAAATCAAATTTAATTTTATTAGCAATTTTTGAAATTTTATGTAATTTATTCTGTTTTATCAATCCTGTGTTTTGCCTAGGAGTTGAACATAGATGTAGCTGATGTAGAGAGCTTGTTGGTGCAGTGCATACTGGACAAGTAAGTGCTCTTCTTGATGGTGATGTATTTCTTTGTATTTCTTGAGTTAGTAGGTGAAATATTTCCATAATCCATCAGTTACAGCAAGGATACAGTAATGGTTTTGTTTCAAAATTGATTAAATATTATTTTCACCCACGTTAAACATTGCCTGAAATTTAACTAATTGAAAATGAATTGAATGATTCATGGTTACCTAATTATTAACATTATTTTAACACTGCATTTTTTTTAGTTGAACAGTAAATAAAGCTATAATGGAAAATTACTATTCAATCTACTGAAAAAATGTTTTGCTTTACTTTTAGCACTATTCATGGGCGGATTGACCAAGTCAACCAACTTCTTGAATTAGATCATCAGAAGAGAGGCGGGGCCCGATATACTGCATTAGATAAATGGACCAATCAGCTTAATACACTCAACCAAGCAGTTGTCAGCAAATTGGCTTGATGCAATTTAAGCTTCTACAATAATACAGTGGAAAAGATGCAGTGATTAAACCTTAAAAACTGAGAATGGCTGAACTGCTGCTGTTGGTTGGCCCTGAAAACTACCAGAGCAATGGCAGAAGTGCTTTTTGATCAACTGGTTCGTGTTTTGTTGCTGCATTTGTCCCAAGACCACAGCTTTAATCTGAAGAAAACCAAACTGCTGCAGGATTTATGGTGTATTGACATTGTGCCCTCCATCATAAGGGAACTGATGGTCAGAGAGCTGTTTGTCATAATTTAAAAACACAGACTCTTCACTTTGACATCTAAGTATTTTATCAGTTTAAAAAAAACTCACTGAAATGTTAAACAAAACTTGCAATAATTTGATATGCGTACTAGTTTTTGAAGATGCATTCTTTCATGTACGATTTGGCATGTTTGCGTCTTTCTGCAAAATGTCATGTCAACTTCCAAGTTATGTGGCCCATGAGTTTTCTGTACCTGCAGTGTAGTAAAAATTAAGACAGGAACCTTCTTCTGTGGCATACTGTCACATCAGGTTTAAAGCAGCAAAATAAAATACAGCTCGGAAATGGGAAATGCTGTAATTTTGGAGTGCTTCCATTTGTTTTTTTTTCTCTCAACAATTCATATGAAAACCATGCGCATATTCCATCTCTTTGGCCCCAGTAGATCCACATATATCGTGAAATAGAGCATTCGTTCAGACAAGTCAGAAGTAGGTTTCTCAACAGGAAAAAAACTTAAGTTTACATTTTTGTCTTGTTCCCAAGTAGTATATTAACTAACCCAAGTACATATAACTGAAAGCACATCATTTAGTATATATTCTGACAATACAGGACTTGTGGGTTTTGTGTGCCATAGTACGTTCAACCTGTGCAAAGCTTTAATTGGCTGAGGCTGTTTGACTGCAATTATTCTTGAGGGTGCTGCCTGTGTGAATAGTCAAAATACAGCACTTTGATTTTGGATATTACGAATGGCTTTGTTTTTTTTAAATATGTCTTATACTGATAAATCAGAAAAATAAACTAATTATCACAATCGTTCAGTACTCAACATGTTGTTACCCCAGATGGGGTGGACAAATCTTCAGTTCTTCCATGTTTTCTAGTTAATATTATTGCCTGTGTTACTAGGTTAAAAATCTCAACATGCCCAATTATTTCCTGGTTATTTGTCTTGGATGAAGAATGACCTTAATTTTTTATATTCACATTTGAGGCTTTCATTTATAATTTTTTCCTAACCATTTCATTATATCCATTGCATGCTTTGACCTATTTAAAATAAGAGGTCCTTTTCTAAAGCAAAGTTTTAACTTTTATGTTGTACTGTGCTAAGCATGATGTATGCTACTGTTAATTTTGGTTATGCAATTGGCATTCCTGTTCTAATTAATTTAACAGAAGATAAATGTACATGATTACAAATTCAGATAGTTTATATATGATGTGGTAAAGTTGCAAATGAATTTTATTATACTTAATGTATTTCATAACATGCTTGAGAGAACTTTCTATAAAGACAGCAGATTACTGACCTGGAATGATCTGAGTATTCCAGGTCTTGGACACTACATTTATATTTTGTATTTAAAAGTTTTAATTTATCGTTTACAACCAAAAGGAATATGCCCAAGCTGAAAGTTTTTTCTAGTATTTTCAGCAACATTAAAATTTATAATTTTATATTGAATGTTTAGCTTTGCATTAATAGTTTTCCAGCTAATTTTTATATCTAGGTGTTTTGCTGTGGGCTTGAGCATGAGAAACTCAGCTTAATTTCCAAAGATTTGATTTCCATTAAAAAGAATGGCTTTCATTTAATCAAAACCGCAAAAATGGTTTTGGTATCGTTTGCCGCCTTGCAAGTTTTGCTTCCTTAAAGTGAGAATTTCTACAAAAAATAAAATGGAAACTTGGCAGAAGCAAAGATTAAAAACTACAACATCAGGTAACTTTTAAAGTCGGAGTGATGGACATGCAATTAGCAGCCTCCAAATCTGGAAGTGACCAGTCAACTTAATGTCTAGTCCAGAAGAAAGACTGGAGTGGTTTATCCTGCCTTCAGAAGCAGTTCTCTTGCTTATCAGTGCTATTTATATAATATCATGAACACGTTTCAATTTTATAAGAAAATCAAGACTTGTGTAAGATGATCCTACCCTGCACAGAGCCAGAGCAGAAGATGTGATTAATCTAAAACCAAACATTAATGCAGTCACTTTAGCATATAAATTCTAACATTTGTGTAACAATCTCATTTTTATTATCATTTACTGCAAAAAAAAATGGATTTCAGGTACATGTCTGGAAAGTAGTAAATTCATGGATGATTTACCCCTTTTTTTTTACTGGGAATAAAAGATTTGCTGTGCAAAATAGCATACGGGTTGTAATTGGGTTATGGTACTGTAAAAGGCTTTCCTTTGTACAGTTTAAATACATGGTATTTTGACATTTTAAATTATTTCTCATATACAAGCAAGGAATTAATTGAGGGCTTGAGCTTGTAATAGTTTTGTGGACATTAATGGATGTTTTATTATTTATGATTAGATGTTCTATCTGTCCCTGTATCAGCCACATTCTTAAAATACTAAGCTCAAACATTTAGGTTTGTTTAGTGTGCACTTGACAGCACTAAAGAGCTCTTCATACCCAATTTGAAGTGGCTGCATGGTTTCAGGCTTATTCAAATGCTCATTGTAACTTGCTATTTTTCCCTTGCTATTTACAATCAAGTTTTTTCCACTGCATAGTTATTTCAAAAGATGTTTTTTATGTGTATCATTCAATAGATTTCATATGTTGAATGAAACCTATTTTCACCCATTGTTGATGTTGTAGTGGCAGTTAGCAACGAATAGACCTAAAGAGGGTAAGAAGCCAGAAGGTGGATCAAGAATTCTGGAGGTGAGAAAGGATCCAGAGTCTAGGGTGAAAACCAGGGAAATTGTTGCTTGAATGTGATACCAGAGCACACTCTTCTGGCAAGACAACATATTACATGAGAAAACCTATTATTATTTTGTATCCCACTGCATTTTTTTTGTATTTTGCATCTTCCATTAATGTGTGTTAGTGAATATCATTAATTTGCATCGAGGTTAGTGTAAGATTAGACTTTGTGAAAATTAATATAGCACTGTAAAAGTTTGAACAAAAAGTCCGTAATTAAGACAATGGACAACCAGCATCAGTACTGTCAGGCATAAGAAACAATGAGTAATCTAAATGTCAGTTGGTACTGCCTCAAGAACTACAATGTGATTCATTATAAATATTAGAGAACAATATTAACCCTATTATTTACATTGATCAAGGAATCAAAAATAGCTGTGGCTACAATTTTCAGTAGTTGTTCTGATATGGGCCAGAGCAATGAAGTAAGCTGATCTAAATAAGCTGTTTTGTGCAATTATCTGTAAATTGTGAAACTCAAAAAGCTAGGTGTCCTAAGCTCTCATTACCTAGCTCTCTCCCTAGGAAATACTTGTCTGCATTTCACAATAGCAGTTTGAGTTTCTGGCTGATCAGTATTTGCAGCCCTGTATCATCAAATGCTCTAACATCAGCCCTAACTGGATGAAGGAATCTCTTCTACACTGGTGTGGCTTTGTGATCAGAGATCTTGTTCACAAGTTCCTGATGTAATGGCACTCTGCCATGTGCATAATTCAGCTTTCAGTAAAGATGCATTGCAGATGATGATCATATAATTTGTACAGGAGGATGAGTTTTCAACATGTCAAGGGTATAAGCAGAGGATTAGATGACATTTGAACTAAGGCAGTAAGACCAGACATTTGGTGCTATAGGTAGGGAAAGGATAATAAGCTTGTATAATAGTGGCAAGAGCTACTGAGGAGTCATGGATAGAGCACAGAAACAGGCCCTTCAGTCCAAGTTATCAACCACCCTTTTACATTTGTCCTACATTAATCTCATTCCTTATTCTCCCCACATTCTAATGAGGGGCAATTTATTGTGGTCTAATAACCTACCAACCTGCATGTCTTTGGGATTGAACCCAGATTTCTTGTGCTGAGGCAGAAGCTCTGCCTTGTGCAAACTGCCATTCTCTGGATTTTGAGGTTAGCAGCAATTGTACTTGCACTGATCAGCAAGAAAACTATTGATAGATGCAGCAATGTGGTATCCCATGCTGGTTATTGTCAAGTGTGAGTTCCAGTAGATTTCTGGCAGTGATGTTTTCAAGCAGACTGAGCAATCAGATTAAAGAATTCTGACAGTAAACCAGGAAACAAACAGAATTTTTTTTTAACTTGTACTTTAAACATTTTACAGAGCACAAATTAAAGACCAGCAGCTGCATGAAGATTATTGGGTGAAGTACAAAACACAATTTTGAATAAACAAAATACATTTTATTTTAAATTTCATGGAATTTAAGATCTGTAGGAATGACAAGACACATATAAAATTGGTTTTAAGGGTCAGCTTGTTGAGCATTTTGTTGTAAGCAATTGAAAACTCAATGCCACAATATGTGGCATTTTCAGTGCTTTGTTACAGCAGGATTAGGGTGGTTCATAAATGCCTCAGGGTTTTGTTTTACAGCAAATATTGCAAAGCAGCACAGATCAAAGAGCAGGGAATTACTGGACTTCATCACTTAACTGCACAGGTGAACACTCCAGCAATTACAGGTTTCCTTCCTCCAGCGTAACCATGAGCACCAATGGCACAAAAATCCCACAGAAAGGTCAACGTGGCATGCTGTGCAATTTCTGTGGCAGGGTTATTACATAAGGCTATCTTACCCCAAATATTTCATTTTCTAAGACTTTCATATCAGTAGATACAATTCCAATTACATGCCTTGCT
This sequence comes from Pristis pectinata, assembly GCF_009764475.1. Taxonomy (NCBI): domain Eukaryota; kingdom Metazoa; phylum Chordata; class Chondrichthyes; order Rhinopristiformes; family Pristidae; genus Pristis; species Pristis pectinata. The sequence goes on from NC_067432.1 coordinate 16,417,706, forward strand.
TGAAATTTGTTAGTTCTGTAATCATCACTGCTACATTCACTGGCCAAGTCTGCATTTATTTATTCCTCAATATTTCAGTGACAATGTTTGCACAAAAGACACAAATTCAGTTCAATTGGTTGTCTTCATAATAGATTCCAAATTCCATCATTCAGCACTCTCCAATGTTGTCAATATGCCTTGGTAATGCTGTACCAAAAAAAATTAAGGTTCAACACGTGTCAACTTTTTTGATTTAACAGGAGTTGCTTTGCATACCTAAAAAAGATTGATCCATACATGTAATACAACCACATTTTTGCCTTGATCAGTCTGGTTACTGAAAAAAAAAATCACATTTTGTCTTAATGATCTTCATTTGGCTACTTTGCCTGACCTTTTGAGCTAAAATATAACAAATGTCTTTGTCAATCGTTTTTAACAATCAGATTGAATTCAGTTTTAACTCCAAAGCTTTATTATCACTCAGTCAATTGTTTAATAAGGGTTTTTATTCCAAAACAGTTATCAGTACAACAATAGTTAATTTTCAAATGACATTCTGGACAATTGCAGAATGCTATTTTAGGACTCTTCAGAAACAATGAAGTTATTCAAGTTTTTAATCTTGTGCCAAGATTGCCACTAATTTGATTCATCCCAAAACACGAGGTGGGGAGCTGGAATATTGATTACAAAGACAGCAGAGGTCAAAATCAATGGCCTTCCATCTTTCCCATGTGTGGCTAGTTGAAATTAAAGCTCATCCAAAACTATTTATCAAATTACATTTGTTCCAAGGATTTAAGATGGTTAGAGCTGGGTGGCAGAATAAGCAATCACATTCAAGACAAAGTTACATCTCAGCTGCTTTTACTTGCTAATCTGATAATCCAATTAGGCATTGAAATTTTCAATTAACCCAGCATTTTACAGTCCAGATGTCCAATAATCTGTTTCTCAATTCCCCTCTTGAATTGTCCAGTTTCGTTAGACCCTCTCAGTTAGTAGCTTTATCTGCTCTGTATCTACACAGCTATGTATGGTAGGTTAAATCACCCAAGAGCTGCCTCATTAACCATCTAAACTCAAATACAAGTCTGGCTCAATGGTATAAATCAGTAGATACAACCCATTGTGCCCTGCACCTATCAATTCCACTCACCTCTGTACATCTAAGCATTTGTCTCATTCTCTTTAACATTGAACCACAATTTCAGCCAATATCTCCAGAATCCCAGGTTCTTTTTGCCAGTTAGCTTAAGACTGCCTGTTCATCACCTACCACCTTCTGGCAATTCATTCCTATTTATCAGAGCCTCTATTATCATCTATTAAATGCTTTACCCCTTATACTCTTAACAAGTCTAGCCTCGCAGCTTCTCTCATTTCTATCCAGCTGGCACCATTCTGGATCCTCCAAGGCCTTCATATTTTTTCTTAAGTGTCATATTCAGTGGAAGATATTCTTCCATTCTGATCAATGATTTCTAACCACAGAATCATCCTGTGTAACAATCCTTGTTCAGCTGTCTACAAATGACATGACCATATTTGGGCAGAAGTGGAGGGGCCCAAGGATTGATCTTTAGGGGAATTTTTGAATGAATCTTTTTATTTTCCACAGCAAGTTTTCTTGCAAGGGCCAAATAATTGATCAATGAAAGACCATGGAAAGTTATGGTCAAATGCATCAGGTGCAGAGTTTGAGGAGGGCAGTGACATCGTAACATTCACAGCTGCACTCAGGGATTGTCAGTTTTGAGATGGATAGTAATCAGACTGAATTGTACCAAGCCCTGCAATTTCTCATGATTCTGAATGTTGTCATCAGGATGAGTATCACCTGTGAAGATAAATGACTCATTACCATAAATGTGTAACAGCCATAAGCAATCTACAAGGACCAACCAACAATTTGAAGATAGTGGCCTATCCTAATTCAGAAGTTATGCAGAAATAGGGACAATCAAAGACTGAGGGGCTAAAATACAAAACCAAGGGATGTTTTCCAGTCAAGGTTATGCACAAGTACACTCCCAAACCTCACTTTGCACAGCACCAGTAGACAGCCATGAGTAACCACTGGTAGCAATTTGGGCCAATATGCTAGTATACTTTTAGATCATCCACAAAGTTACCCAGAAGAGAAAAATGGGAAGCTACAATTCAGACACTTGTTTCCTGCAGCCATCAGTACATCCAATTATTTAACCGTTTGGCAGTTCAGGCAGGAAAAGAAATTAGAAAACAGGATGTCTGTGACTTTATCAGATGCTATCACTGGAACGTTTGACCCCTACCAGATAACAGTTTAAGTTCGTTCCTGGTATTGCAACTACCACTCAAAAATGTACAATTTAGAAACATGGAAGGCTGTGCCTTCACTTCAACAGAATAGTTCCATATACTGCACTTGTTTAATTGAAATTAAAACCCCCATCTGATGAGATGAAACTGAAAATGTACAACATGCTACAAAGTGGCTCTGCAATACAGTGCATTGCAATCAGTTTGGTTTAAAGGGGTTTATTGTTCAAAATGTACAAAAACATTCACCAGTACAAAATAAGATCAAAACAAAACCTGGATTTCTGCCCCCTTTTGATTCAGTAACTCATTGATAGTGCATCGTAAAATTGATACAGAAATGGGACTGGTATGGCAGACTTAATCCTCTTAGAAGTGACTATACCACCACCAAATCTCTAAACCCAACCCCTGGTTCCAATTAATCCTTGCATAACAATGTTAGCATCTGAGCTGCTTCCAGTCATTTACAGGTCTTCCTTGTCCTTCTTCTTCTTCTTGGATTTCTTTTCTTCCACCACAGCAGCCAGAGGATGTGTAGATTCTTTCTTCAAGTAGCTTATGAAGTCATTAACTTCACGGCCTCCCTGGATTTAGAACACATTTGTCAGTATTTCACACTTCAGCTAATACAATTAACTAGGATTTAAACAGCCATAAGAATTTAGAGATTTAAGTTTTAAACCAGGTCTTTGGTTGAGCAATGCAAAATATGTTAACGTGATCAAAGTTCACTTAAAAGATCTAGGTTCAAAATAAACACCTGCCCTTTTCAAATCCATCTTTGTCCTCAAACCAAGTACATCAACCATACACTCATAGTTGGGAAGTCTTGGAAACAAAAGTTAGTACTGAAGATGCTGTGGACATTATCCCTTGCCGTAGATAAAATGAACAAGTGGCTACTGAAAGTACACAGCAAAAGAATGGACTTTATAACTAAAGATATCTCCTGGAGAGAAGAAACATGCTGGCTACAACAGATTGTCCTTTCCATGCATGTTGCTGTAGATACTTTCTTGGTGGTGGTGGTGGGTGGAGGGGGTGGCGGTGGAGGGAATAAACAAAGTTTTCCCCCCAATGTTCTTCCACAGTGAGTGCTAGAAATTGATGTCCTTGGTCTGTCCTTAATTGGATGTGGAACCAGCAGACCAACAAATACTTCTTAATATGAATTATTCATATTGAATTGGTGGTAAGGTACTAATAGATTGGACATAATCATGAAACTCCTGAACAACATTAAATCTATTTAAGAAATGTGAAAATCCACAAAAGAATGTTCAAGCTTAGGTCTTTCTTGCTGCAACATGAACTGATGCAAGTTAGTCTGTTATTTTAGTTTTTGCTAGACATTATTTACAGCAGCTTATACATCTTGTTGTGAGAGTGTGCACAGTGTAAATAAAGCATCTACAAATATGTGACCAGTAACCCTTTTCTAAAGACCACGTGCAAGATTACATATCAAATCTGAAAATATGTTTGGGTATCTGACAGCTTCTGCCAAGTTAATGATAAACAGAGGAAAGATAACAGAGGAAAGAGGGCAAAAAGAAACCTAATTTGGTACAAGTAGAAACAGTACAGCACCCTACCACGTTAAGCAATCTGGCATGGTTAAGATCATACAACAATGCCATTCAGCACTGCAATATTTTGCCCCTTACACAAACCTGCAGGGAGTGCAAAATCCTCTAACTCCATACAAGTGAAACCTTTGCTGATCTTCCCATATCATGCTTCAAGTCACTGGAAAATAACATAGCTGAAGAATGCATGGGTACCAACACCAGGCTGGTTACTGGTTTGAAAATTTAACCCATCCTTACCCATGCTTGAAAATCTAGCGATCCAAGAATACTTGTCTACTTAATAGGCAATCGGAGTAATCATAACTTGGAGACATTACTAGTGAACTGCAAGTTTGGGGGGGGGAAAGAGAAGGGGTAGATGGAAAGAAAGAGGAAGAGGAAGAGAGGTGGAGTGGGAAATCTCTTCAAAAAGGTCCCACAGAATCTCTAGCAGTGGCTCTGCACTCCAAGTTATTGACAAGCTGAGCCATAACACCTCATCTGCAGGTGGCTCTGAAAGTTCAGAAGATTCAGATTCTACCAACTGCCAGAGAGCAAAAGGTTAATTTCAGGGAAAGCCCTATCCTGTGTTTGGAAAGTAGCAAGTCTAAAATTCAGAAAAATAGGGAAAATTAAACATTGCAACTAAAACCACCCACTATATTTATAAGAAAATTTGCCTAGAACACTCTTCTGGGGGAAAAGTGGAGAAATTCCATCATCTGCATCAATGTTTCAAAAGTGGCAGCCACATTTCGAAAAGTCCAATCCCTATAATCCAAGCAGGATGTGCAGGCAATTTCTGATTCCTTAACGTAGATGACACTGTGTGGCTGTTGTGCATGGTGTACAACTTTGTAGCTTGCCATTTACTATCAACTGGTTTCTGAAGAGATGTTTGATCTTTGAAACAAAAATATCCTGATACTCAAGAGTCTTCTGCTATTAGAACAAAACTACTATGCAACTTATCAGCCATGTGGAAATGCTCTATAGATGGCAGTTTCCCAACTACTAATTATCAGAACCGAAAAGGAGAGTGGAAAGGATACAGAGGGTTGGACACAGACAACTGAAGTTCTTTTGTTGAATGATAGCGCCATCTTCCAATAGAACAATGATAGAAAGCAGAAGTAGCAGGTTAAACTTTCATTCCTTTGCCATTACAATCTTTAACAAAATAGTGACTGCATTGCCAGTTTTATTGCCACAAATGACTCAAAATACTGCAAAACATACCTCATATTTCTTTGGACTCTTCTTTTTACCCATTGGCGCAAAATAAATTGTGGGGAACCTAAATATTAAAACAAAAATTCAGAAGCAGTTCCAAATAGAGATTTAATTTAAAGAAGGAAAATTGCTATTTTTACTGCTCTTACCCTTGAACTTGATATGGTGAAGGCACATCATTGGCTGTAGCATCCATTTTGGCAACGACAATATTGGAATCACTGCTCACCTGATTAAAAGAGTATATAACAAGGTATTAAAAAGTGCAAAAAGTCCACTTTCACAAATCAGATCAGACAATAGAAGAGATTCTAACCTTTTCTGCAAGCTCTTTATACTTGGGCTCAAGGCTCTTGCAATGGCCACACCAGGGGGCATAAAATTCAATCAAGACATCCTTTGTTTCATCATTTACAATGTCATCAAAGTTCTCAGCTACTACAATCTGTTAAAAGAAAGTTTATAAAGCAGATGAGCAGCTACAGGAATGAACAAATTGACAAAACTAAACAGAGTTAATAAATCAAATCTGAATAGAAAGCTAGCACCAATAAGTGGTAAGCATGAAACATTCCTCTTAAAAATCCTCTTTATTCATGAATGTTCATGGAGAAAGCCTGCTATTGTAACCTTATAATTTTTCACAGCTCTAAACCGACTACAGTGTGGCCTACGCTCATCTACAAGAGCCCAGCAAGCCAGCTCCAGAGAAATTAGGGATGGACAATAGATCCTGGCTTCACCAGCCACACACTTCGAATGATTTGCAAACCAAACTGACTGCTATATTAATTCAACAACTACATTACTTTTGTTTCATCCAGCCACCTGATTACAAGATGGTCATATTTGGGGGAAAGAAATCCACCCATTCCTGTCAAGTTTCTCAAAACACCCACTGGTGGGTACCAAAAGAAACAAAGCTAGTTCTCTCAGCGTATATCAGAAAATATGAAAATTAATACTCAATGTTATTAGTATAATTTGCAGTATTGGATAGTATAACTTTAGTACTGAAAAATTTAAATATTTAAAACCTAACATAAATTCACCATATTACTGATAAATTTAAATATTTAAAACCTAACATAAATTCACCATGCTACCAAACAAATTAATTTTCACAAAAAATGAAGTTTCAAGAGACTAACCTTCACAGGACCATCATTGGTCTCTGGAACTGGCTCAGACTTCAGGTAACGTTTCAATTTACCAGCAAAGTAGTCCTCAAGAAAACGCTCCAATGCTTTTCCATCACGCCTAGAAACAACAAAAAAAACTCTCTGAACATCAACTTACAAAATGTTAATGTTACTTATGAAGTACTAATTAAAGATGTCCACAGTGAAGCACTGCACAATTACAATCAAGATCTACTATATTTGGATCCATGAAACTTGCAAGTAGCTAATCAGCAATCACAAGACCATGGGCAATTCCATAAATAACCTTTAATGTACCAGCAAAGAACAATTATTTTTGTTAATTGTTTAACGTAGTTAACATTCTGCCACCAATTCAGTAACTCCCATTACAGAAGATTATGTTAAACCCAGGGGATCCCAATTATTCTCAGGTTGGAACACAAGAGCATGGGCTGCAATTGTTGGCAATGCTTTCAGTTCAACATGCAGTGACATCAAGTATGCATACTAGCATTGTGTGCAAATGCATTTAAACCTCACGAGAACATGGAAACAAATTATATCTGAAGGGCAGAATCCTGCTTTGTGGTTAAAGGGTAACACCCAATCTGGGCAGCCACCAGAGCCAGAAGCATGCATCTTCTTCCAGCAGAGGCAACCTTTAATTTTATAATATTTATGATGATAGTTCACCACCTCCACACTGCTAACGCTCTAATGTCCAAAGACAAGATTTTAAAATGCAACTTCACAAGATAGAGAAAAAAGGAACTTGATTCTGAAATGCTAAACATTTCATTTCTCCTAAAACTGACACTCATGACCAAGACACTTAACCACAGAAGATAAAACTTCCATATCTGATTTATGATACTTACGAGAACTCCTCTTGCATTACATATTTTTCATCTTTTGCCGTTTTGATAGCAACTACAGGAATGTCACCACTGACAGTATCCAAGCCAAATTCTGAAAGCTCATGGCCAAAGGTTTTATGACTGGCAACGGCAAAACGTAGCTTCTCACCAGCTTCCAGGAACTTCTGAGCAACCTTCATCACTCTGTACAATTAAAGTCATGTGCAGCAAGTGGGTTAATACTGTACAATGAAAGAAAATTTTAAAAAACATGAATTATATTTTTCAATAACTCTTTTCCCAAGAGGGTATGCATTTAGGGGAAGGGGTGAAAAGAACTTTCATCCAGAGTGGGGTTGAAATCTAGAATGCACTGCCTTATTGGGCAGAGGAGTCAGGTATTCTCAAAGCATTTAATAAGATGAGAACATGAATCACCAAGGCATAGAAGGCTACAGGCCAAGCAGACAAGTACAGATGAGGTACAATGGTTGGCATGGACATGTTCGGCCAAAGGGGCTTTCTTTGTTATTTGAATATGATTAAACCCACTCCAGTTCCATCATATATGGGCTAGTTCAGTGAGAAAAGTATTACAGGTACTGCTAATACCTGTATAGCAAAGGCCAAATTAAATAACTGCACTTCTCCCATCTTCAAACATATCTATCACTCTTCTACCATCTCCAACATTACAATTTTAGTGCTCCCAACTGATAAAAAAGATAGAGAAGCAAATCCTAACCACCCTTCCTCCTCATTCCCCCTTTCCATCACCCAACACAAAACTAAATAAAACTGGTAAACAACATGGATTTAAAATGAGGCTTCTGACCAAGCATCAAATACAGAGGAGAAAAGCTGTTTGGTTCACCCAAGTGAGCATCGTTTAGAAACTGATATTAGTTGCCAAAGAACCTGAAAATACTGCTCAGTCTCAACATATGTAGTGTATTTGAGTCGATATTCACACTTTCTCATCCCAGGATGTAGAACCCATCTCTAAGAGCAACTGCAAATTATTTCTGGTATACCTCATGAGGAAAGACTCTGGTTAAATTCAGCATTCTGACAATTACAGCCAAGGATGCTTCCAACATTGATCGTCTAAGGATGTTTACAAATCACTCAGACTTGAATCCAAGTCCAAGGACCCAAACGCATACCAACATCCAAGTAAATATACAGGTTTTGTTTTATGCACAGTATAAAATTGTTGCAATTACACCTTAAGAAGACACAAAAGGAAAAACTGTATTAAGATTTCAATCAGTACTAGCACTGTAATTATCCATTAATTAGATGGTCAGTTAAATTTCATTACCACCGTTTGGTTAGATTCAATCTAGAAGGTGAAGTCAACAAATTGATTCAAATCTTATTCATTTTCACTATTAAGTTTGTAAAACTTGATTGGATGGCACAATAAAATGAAACCGAACACCAGATATTGTAAACATGAAACATGTTGCAGTGTAAATAAAAAACAGAAGGCATTCGAATACTTGAACCATCCAACTAGTTTTGCCATGAAGCCAGTACCTGTTTCTCCAGTAGTTGGAACCCTTTGGATTCTTTTCATAATCCACATCATAGTATGCTACCAGCAAGTCCTTTCCCTTTAATTGGTCTTTATTATCTTCGGTCATAAAGGGGCAGATACCAAAACTGCAATTGAACATTGAGAAATTAATGCAGTAGCTTTGCCAAAATATTTGTTACACAATGCTGAACCAAAATCACAATAGACCTTAAATTTTTTTTTAAAAATTAAAATTTCGTAATATGATTACATGCAATCAATTACCTATGCAAACATGATGAAACATTGGGGTAGAGCTTCAACTAAACCTGCAACTATTCTAGTGCAACAGCCCAATGGAGATCACTCCCAGGTCCACCTCCCCACAGTGTCTCTCAATTCCTTTTCCAGTTACAAACCCTGTAATTTCCATTCTTTTTCCTTCATTTATCTCCACAAGCATTCCAGGAAACAAAAAAATCATGTGCAATCCTATTGTCAGTCTTAAAGTCACTTACGATGTCAAAATATCAGATTACTAAATATCCAACCAAGGGAAACAAGAATTGTATGAGGATTGGAGAGTGATGAAAGTGGCATGTCTGTTTAAACCAGGTATAAACCAGGGTAACTGCAGACCAGTAGAAGTTGGGAAGATGCAAGTCACAGTAATTAAACACAAGAGCATATTTAGAAGATATACACAAATGTCGTGAATTAGCAAACACTTAAAATTTACACAAATGAAAAGGAATGTTCTGGGTTTAACAAATTTTGACTTGTGGCAAAACAAAGACTCACTTCAAAAACTTAAGACCAAAATATAGAAAAGTAGCAATATACCTAAAACATAGGAATAAATGGATTATCTCTTCAGATTAGTGGTGCAATTAGCAGATAAAACAGAAAAAAGTATGCAAATTTTACAAGATACAGTACATCACCAAAAGGAAAAGAGATAATCATCACAAGCCATTTACTGGATTTTTCCCCTTTCAACAAGTTTTGAAGCCCATGTGACCATAAACATACGATTTTATCATTCACAACATTATTTATCTTTTTCTCAGCAATAATAGAAGAAATGCAATGATACAAACATCACTATAAAATTTAAAACAAGATCTGAACTTACATGTTGTCTTGAACAAATTTTTTTATTTTTGCATTTGAGAACTTTGCCTCCGTATACTGCACAGTGCTGCTCTCGAATTTGTTTGCTAATATCGGAGGTCGGAACAAGATAATGCCTCTATTTAAAAAAAATGCTGGTAGTTAGATTCATGATTAGCAAGACAACTTAAAGGGATAGTACACAGAAATTCAACACAATTTGTTATTAAATTTACTTGTTTATCAAGAGGTTTTATTTTTTTGGAACTGAAGTTGTTTGAAATTCTTCAGAAATTGTATCCACTGTCCTATCTATCATGAAGTGTAGCTGCTGAGATGCAACTACATTTTCTTTCCAACAGTTAGTGAAGTTGCAAATTTTCAGGAGAATTCAGTCACTCCCATTTAAAAATATTTCATCCTTCAAAGCAGTCCTACAATTAATAAATAACCCAACTTGTGTCTCAAGTGCTAATCACCAGGTAGAGAAAAAGCCCTGCTCTAGTGTGAAAAAGCTTATTTCTACCAAAAAAATTGGAGTTTAAAATTATTTGCAATTCCATGCAAGCAAATTGTTTTCATCCAATTACAAAATGTGTAAGACAATTTCCCTTCCCCACCAACTAAGACTACAAAGTTAATGATTTTGTTTTATTATTTATCTAATGCCCTGCAGAATATTTGATCAGAGTTCAAAAGTCAAATAGTGTCCTCTGGGTTGCTTTTCAGTCAAAGCTTGCATGTTTATTCATACTGCGCAATTGTTTGTTCCACATTTCCTATCGTGGCATGGAAGGGTAGGCTGGATTGCTGCCCCAATACATACGTTTCTAATGAAACCAAATCAATCACAAGTGATTGAGATGTTTAAGCCAAAACAACATGACCTTTTCAAAAGAACATTGCCCACAGATCTGTTTAATGCCCATCTGAAATTCAGCACACGATACTCTAAAACTCAGTAATACATGGAATGCTAGTGTAAATTTTAGTGTTCATGTGTCTGGAGTGTTTCAAACTCAAAACTTTCAATCTCACAGCCATGGCTGACATTCCATTTGTTAGTCATTACAGAGCAAAATCCTGCTTCCCATTCAGTAAGATAGCTGAACAAACTTCAGGTTTACTCTCCTTTTATGTCTATGCACTTCAATTCTTTTAGTGGCAAAAATTAATGTGATAACACATCCAATGACTCAGCATCCACAGCATGGAGATGCAGAATTCCAAAGCTTCATAACCCACATTACAATTTATGCTCATCTCAGTTTTGAAGAGTTCCAAGATTAGTCCTGGTTCAAGATTTGCCCAATCAAGGAAAATCTACCCTCCAGCATAATCCAAATAAAAAGAGCATTTCTCAATTGCAACTTTTGAACTAAATTGCAAAATTTCTAAAACCAAATTCTGGCAGAGCTCAAGTTTTTAGAATATCCAGGGAAGACTGCCAACATGGATCTGAGTTAACATTGAAACTTATGTATTGAGAGATAAAATGGTCTTCCACTTAGAAGATTAGGAAACTACTCAGAAAAACAAAACAAAATGGAAGTGAAGCAATTTAAAAGTGATTTTGAACTTTGTTAATGTTTTGAAATTCAGCAAAGCAACACCAGGTGTTCAGATGCTAATATATTAAAAGGAAACTCTCCATATGTAGAAAGAACCCATTATATGGGGCTTAAGGTCTACTAAAATGGCAAAAAAACAAAAACCTACATTCAAGGAGCTAAGCATATGAAAAAAGGCTCTTCTGAATTACTGCTTTTTAGTCAGAAATGGCTGGTCCCAAATACATGTCAGTACATACTCATTCTTAATGTCATATTTTTTAATTAGTTCTTCTGTGTTGGTGTGAGCAAAACGGTAGTTCTCCCTCATTGCACTTGCGGCTTTAAGAAAATCTGCCTGGGGGGTACTGGCAGGGTCTTCGAAAAAACCTGGAAAATAAGCATGTACATATTAATACTCAAATCAAACTAATTAACCATTGAGAAATCAGCATCAGATTTCAGGTAATGCACATTTATAATCTTTTCTTCCCCCCTCACTTCTAGGGGGAGTCACTAGTGGGGCTATATTATAGAGCCCCCAGTAGTCAGCAGGAACTTGAGTTGTGTGGAGAGAAATTGCTCATAGTTGTAAGAATAATAGGGTTGTATTAGTAGGAGATTTTAATTTCCCCAGTATTGACTGGACTACCCAATGTTAAGAGCCTGGAGATGGTGGAAGTTTGTGTAATGTGTCCAAGTTTCCCGAGTCAATATATAGGGGACTCTACTCAGGAAGGTGCAATACTGGTCCTTCTATTAGGGAATGAGGTCGGGCAAGAAACAGAAATGGCGGTCAGAGAGCATTTTGGCTCTAGTAAACATAATTCTACTAGTTTTAAGATAGTGATGGAAAAGGACAGGACAGGTCCACGGGTTAGGGTCCTAAACTGGAGCGGGGTTAATTTTGGGGGAATTAGGCAGAGGTCCATTGGGTGAGCCCGTTTGAAGGGAAAGGAACGAATAGCAAATAGCAAGTGTGTCATATCAAGAGTCCAAGAGCAGCATGTTCCTGTTAGGGTAAAGGGTAAACCTGGCAAGTTTAGGGAACCTTGGCTGACAAGAAATATTGAGGCTCTGGTCAAGAAAAAGAATGCATGTCAGGTTTAGGAGGTCAGGAATGAGTGAATCCCTTGACTATAAGAAGATTAAGAATATTCTTAAGAGGGAAATCAGAAGAGCAAAGAGGGAATGAGATAGATCTGGCAAGTAAAGTTAAGAAAAATCCCAAGAGGTTCTATAGCTATATAGAGAATAAAAGTGGCTAGGGAGAGTAGGTCCCCTTAAAGATCAGCAGGCCACCTGTGTCTTGAGCTGCAGGAGATGGGTAGGATTTTTAACCTAATATTTTTCCTGAGCAGAAAAATCATAGTTGCTCAATAGACAAGGAAATGAGTGGAGATGTTTTGGAGGAAATTCATATTACTAGGGAGGAAGTATTTGCAGCCAGGATAAATCCTCAGGGCCTGACCAAGTGCATCCTCAGACTCTGTGGGAGACTAGAGAAATTGCAGAGGCCCTTGTGGAGGTGTTTGCTTCATCGATGGCCACTGGTGAAGTTTCCAAAGACTGGAAGGCGGCTCATGTTGTTCCATTGTTTTTAAGAAAGGTAGCAAGGACAAACCATGGAACCACAGGCCAGTCAGCCTGACGTCAGTGGTGGGGAAGTTACTAGAGGGAATTCTGAGGGACAGGATCTACTAGCATTTGGATAGCCAGAGTCTGATTAGGAGGAATCAGCATGGCTTTGTGCGTGGAAAGTCATGCTTGATGAACCTTTAAGAGGTAACCAAAAAGGTGGACAAGGGTAGGACAGTGGAGGTTGTTTATTTTGACTTTAGCAAGGCCCTCAACAAGGTCCTGCATGGTAGGCTGGTCTGGAAGGTTAGGTCCCATGGAATCCAAAAAGAGTTAGTTAGGTGGATTCAAAATTGGCTCGGAGGTAGGAAGCAGAGGGTGGTGAAGATAGTTTCTCTGAATGGAGGGCAGTGACGTGCTGCAGGGATTGGTCTTGGGACACTTGTTATTCATTATTTATAAAATGATTTGGCTGTAAATATACAAGGCTTAATCAGTAAGTTTGCAGATGACAAAATTAGGTGATGTCAATAGTGAAAGTTATTGTAGATTACAGGGGGATCTAGATCAGTCAGGGAGGTGGACTGAGGAGTGGCAAATGGATTTCAATACAGGTAAGTGTTAAATGATGCATTTTGGACAGTCAAACCAGCATAGAAAACTTGTACTATGGCACTGGAGAGCGTAATGGAACAGAGGGACCCAGGTGTACAAGAGCATAGTTCGTTGAAAGCAGCATCACAGGTAGACAGGATGGTGAGAAAAGAGTTTAGCATGCTGACCTTCAGTCAGGGCACTAAGTATAGGAGTTGGGGCATTATGCTTCGGTTGTTTAAGACATTGGTGAGGCCACATTTGGAGTACTGTGCACAGTTTTGGTCACACTGTTTATAAGGATGTGGTTAAATTGGAAAGAGTGCAGAAAAGATTTAAGAGGATGTTGCCAGGACCAGAGGCCTGAGTTATATAGGGAGAGACTGGCCAGGCTAGGTCTTTATTCCTTGGAATGTAGGAGAATGAGGGGCGACCTTATAGAAATGCCTAAGATACAGACACATGGATAAGATGGATGGTAACAGTCTCTTCCCCAGGGTACGGGAGTCTAAAACTAGGGGTCATAGATTTAGGGTGAGAGGAGAAAGATTTAAAAGGGACCCAAGGGGCAACTTCCACCCTGCACCCCCCCACCCCGCAACTGAGGGTGGTGAGTATATGGAACAAGCTGCCGGAGGAAGTGGTTGAAGTATAATAGTATCACTTAAGAAGCACTTGGATAGGTACATGGAGGGATGGGGCTTAGAGGGATATGGGCCGAACAGAGCAAATTGGGACTAGCTGAGTGAGCACCATGGTCAGCATGGACTCGTCGGGTTGAAGGGCCTGTATCTGTGCTGTACTGCTCTATGACTCCATCCACCAACATACCAAATTTCAAGTTCAGTCAGGAAAAATATTCCCATTTCCAATCAGCTGTAGATGAAAATAGAAGACCTGCCACATTTGTATGCCAGCTGTAGCACGAAAGACATCTAACACCTTAAGATTAACTAAACAGATGACAAAGTTCTTCCAGCTCCATTAAATAATTGTGCGAACATATCTTCCACAAAAATATTTCACTCAGGCATACCAATTTTTTTTTCCCAATGGGAGAAATATTAATTGAATTTGACAATTTCCTTCTCCCTTTGTATTTACTCTAAATATCAAACCCATATAGACATGTCCACTTTACTCAAATTGTCAACCCATTACTGGCATCAAGTGCTGCCATAGTAAAGAATGTGCTATTTTCCACTAGCATCTTGAACACAACTCATTTTTTTTTTAAAAACTGAATTTTACAGGCAGCTACTTACCAACAACTGAAGCATCAGCATCATTAATGAAACTCTCCAATTCTTCCAGTGTTTTAATTTCTACAGAGCTGGGTCCTGCCTGTTTCTTCAGATGGCTGACAATTCCGTCTGTGCAAATGTATCAGATAGATAAGTTACTGCAGACATAAGACAGCCTTACAATCAAGTAAGCGAGTGTGATAAGCCCAAAGAAATCACTAGACGAAAATGGACTAAAAGACAATACAGAAATTCTGAACTGTTGATCATTCAAATTGATGGCATTTCATAATGGGCCACAAGCTAGAGTCAAAGAAACTCAAAGTTCTTGGAATGTCTGTTGTTGAGTAGAAGAAAAGGCCAAGAGCTTTAACTGGTGCCATTATGAGATGAGGATCTGAAGGTGGTCAGCAAAGATGGGAGTGATGACTGCAGGACAGGATGCACGTTTGGATGATCTTGCTTCAGGCACAGAACAAAATGCCAGCTAGGAGATAGTCAAAAGATGCTTTGATGTGACGTCAATTGCAAAAAGGACAAGAATGGGGGAAGGGGAAAATGGCAGGAAACATGAGAGATAGAAAAGTATAATCTTTTCATGGAGATGAGATCACACCGAAGACGTGGATTGGAATCGACAGCGATATTTTATTTTAAAGGAAGACTGGACTATAACTGATCCAAGATTTTTAGGACAAACAGGTGATGGAAGATTTGAACGGAATGCACTCAAATACATAGAAATAGAAAGCATCACTTTCCATGACGGCAAAAAAAAAGCAGCATGGATGCATGGAAGGCTCAAGAACCAGCTTCTGAGGAACAGGGGTAACCATATTAAAACAGAATGAGAAGCATTTATTAAAATTGGTTGAACCACAATAACAAAGCAATGGTGGTTCCACTCACCTGGTTGTCAGATAGAGGGCATGGTAAACTGCCTCAGAGTTGAGGGAGCAAATGGTAATGGAATCAAGGCAACAAAGAGGGATTCACAGGCAAAATAACATTGACTGGAGAAGGATGCAAGAACAGGTAGCTGACTTAGAAACTGAAAAGAATTTTAATACCAACTTGATATGCAAGTCAAGGTCTAAATCAGAGTATAGATAGTGGCCCTAAGTCCCTCTCAAGCACCTGCCCACAGGCATTACAGAATCTTACCTGCTGTTCTTGGACCATCATAAGACCCAGATTCTTCACCATCACGGAATATCTTCAAAGTTGGATACCCACTAACTCCATACTTGGTACATGTGTTTGTATTTGCAGTGCAGTCAACCTTGTTAGAATCATCAAAATATAGCACATCAGAATCTGAACTACTTGAAAATACAAATTCAATATTGCACATAATTAAAATTCAAGAAAAATTCCTTCATTGAAAGGGTATCTATATTTTGTTTAAAGTATGAGATTAAAGGTACAAATATAACATGAGATTTAAAATACAATGACTACTCTCCACAGTACCTCAGCATTCACAGTTCAATAAAAGCAAATACATATAATGAAATACAAGAAATAACTTGATTTGGAATAACTAGCTAAATACAGTTGTTTATACAGCTCCTTAATTATGATGCTGCCACACATTTTTCAGCCATCTTCCCTTCTCTCGAAACCAAGTAGCCTGTGTTGCACTATATATTATAGTACATTTTAGAATAAAAACTCAAGCCACTCTCATTAATCATTGCATACATTTGCTGCAAGACAAGAAGCCTCAAAATTCTAACAGAAGAAAGTGGCCATTAGTATTCAAGATATCCCTTTATACAGTCTGGTGCTTAAATTTCTAAACTCACCACTCTAGCAGACAAAAACAATTCAATCTTCAAGTAACGTTATTCACAAGGAATGACCACCTTCTGTCATATCTCAAGGAATGCTTACGTTTTCCCCATCTCATACAATTTAAGAACACAGCATTACAATTTAACTAGTTTTTAAAATGTTTGGTCCTATTCATCCCATAAGATATAAACTATAAAAACAGGTTAATATCTAGAAGTATGTGCATGTTTCAGCCAGCAATATTACTAAATATTTCACTCATTAGAAATACCTTTCTGTAACTTGGTATAGTTCTTTAAGATTTCCATTTCTTAGCAGCGCACAGTTGTTAAAAACTAGCAACAGCTAGCCACATAATACTTCACGATTAGCAATAGTTCAGTTCATGCAGATAGCCTCAGCAACTCACTTTAATTAGAGGAACTTTTCCTTTCAATCTAGTGGCAGCAGCTTCATATTCTGGGGCCAAACGTTTGCAATGGCCACACCTGCAGAGAGTGAAAAAAATCCTTAAAACATAACTAGAAGATACCACAGTTACCCGTTTACACTGTTAGGTTGGATCAGGATTTTTATATGGCACAATGAAATGGTGACAAGAAACTATATAACAAACTAGGGTGTTCTGATTAAAAGGTTATCAACCTAAAATGTTGCCTTAGATACTGCCTACAATAAGCATTTCAAATTTCCTTATGACATCAAAGGCCATTCATCCTATCACATGGCAATTCCATTACCACACTAATTACAGTCATCAACTGACCTATCATGCTAAACATCTTTGGGATACGAGAGTGAAGTAGAGCAATGTGGAGGGACAATCACAGGGAGAATATGTAAATTCTACATATGCAGCACCAAAAGTCAGGATCAAAACTCAGTCACTGAAGCAACTAAACTTTACAAAACACTGATCAGACTGCCAGTTGGAATATTATCTGCAGTTCTAGTCACACCATAAGGATGTGGCTGCACTGGAGAGAATACAGAGGAGATACACCAGGATGTAGCTTGGACTGGAGGGCTTTTGTTACAAGGAGAGATTGGATAGGCCGAATTTGATTGCCCTGGAGAGGAGGCTGAGAACTAATCTTATAGAGATAGGTAAAATTATAAAAAGGAATAGTATATATGACTGAGAGTTAGAATCTTTTTCCCATGGTAGGGAAATTTTTTTTACAATATGTTTAAAAGACATTTAGACAGGCACTTAAATAGGTATGACTTTGGATAAGGACCTCTTAATGGGAAAAGGTCAGCCTGAACATGGGCCAAAAGGCCCATTTCAGTGCTGTACATCTGAAGTTGAGGCAGCAGTTTTGCTAACTGCACAACTATTCTATTCCGTGGAAGAAGGTAATTTAAGCCATCAAGTCTATGCCAGCATTCAGAGCATTCCTGTCAATCCCATTCCCCTGCAAACTCTCACATGCCCCTCAACTACCCCCCCACCCCCCACAATTCTCCTCCCACCTGTACCGGTGGGATTTTGTGATAAATTAAGATGTTTTGATCCTCTTAAAAACCAAGGAAATAATGAATCAAACTTGATAGAGTTTCACAATTTGTGATTATTTTTAGTTATCTTGGAAAAATAACAATTTAACAGTCACAAATGAATCCAAGTGGAAGTTTAAAGGCCTGACTACAATATCAAATTCTATGTTGCAACCAGTTTGGAAAAATTAAATATTAAAGGAATTAGTGCTCAAAAGAAAATAAATGTGGAGGGTATTAAACAATGACAAAAAAAAATCAGCAGCACAAGCTCAATCTGCTTGTTTTACACCCACACTCCACGGCACACGTGTACAGATACCTTGATGTCATGCAGAACCTTATCACTGTGAATCAGAATCACTTTCTGGCAAGCTCTCTGGGAAAACTGCACAAGGCAAGGGCTAACTTTATTCACAGGTCAGCAGAATGAGTAGCAGCTCAACAATGACTGCAAATCCTAACCCATTAATTATTTGAATGTCTTCAGCACACATGACATGTATACCAGGACTAGAGGATAATGCTAATCTAGTAAAACAGTGGAGAACGTTTTTGGGATGGTACTGAAAAACTCAAAGCACTGCATGATCAAATGGAAGAAGCATACTACCTTACAAACGATCAAATGCCTGTGCCAACTGAGGAAGAGTCTGCAGTACCTACTGGCCTCAAGCCACCTCAAAACCAACAAAAGCACAGCACAAGCAAGTCATCAAGAGACTGCCAAGATGATTTTAACACAATGTCCATATTACCATGGTACAACCTAATTTTATCCAGTTTCATTTTATAAGGGAAGAAACAGAACTAAGTTTAACAAAGTAAGTGTTACAAGTAGCAGGCAGGCTGATCAGACATTTTCACATTAGTAAGTTTCATAAGAGTTATCCTTTCCAATTACATAATACAAGCAGAGAAAAGAGCAATTTCTTCTTGCCTTCCACTTATTTGAAATGTCTAAACATACTTAAGATTCCCTGGTGCATTAATGTAAACAAGATGAGAAAGTACATTAATCTAACATTTACATACATTGAAATGCATCAGCAATCTATACATAAATGCCCATTTTCCAAGTGTAAAGTACATCAAAACAAGCTCATTCAGCACATTAGAGCACCATCATCTCAGTGCTGGATACAGCTTCATGGCTGTTTGCTTAAATTCATCTTGTAAACAGTACAGCAGTTCCTTATAACAGCTTAGGGCTGAAAAGTCCAATTTTAAACCACGTGCATTCTGAAGCTGCACCAAAACAGGGAACAGCAGAATGCTGTCATCCAGCTTCATGACAAGGACATGCTATTATGGTCAAATTATTTATTGCCACTACAAAAGTAATCCCTAATTAATTTTAAAAAAAGCAAAGGTGAAGGATTTCCTACAGGCATCTCCAATTTCACACCTAGGTTCTAAATCAAGATTTCCTAACCATTCACATCAATGGTGAATGATTTACAATAATTGGCAACATGTCGTCGTCATTTGCAAGCAACCCAAGAATTATGACAGTTTTATCAAACATTTGCTCCACTTCCTCATCCTCCAGACTATCAATGCTACACTCAAGAAAAGCTCATGTCTCCGAACAATTCTAGCACTTATGTGATTAGAAAATGTTCACACATTTTATAAATGTATTCATTGAAGGGATGCAAGCTTGGCAGACAGTAGCATTTAATTGCCCACCACTAATTGCCCTTGATAAGGTGATGGCAAGCTGCCTTCTTAAAATTTCAAAACCTTATAATCTCTCAATTTAAAAATTGCATTTAAATAGTAATTCACCACTTTTGCACTGAATATGACCTGTACAATTTAAAGGCATCTCCTCCAAAATGCCAACTCCCTTGTGGGACAGTATTTTGTCATCCTCCCCACAAACAATATCCAATGAAGAGACAGCATTGATGTTACAAAGTGTTTGCAAGTCCTACAGTCTGGTGCCATGTTCCACTTGAGTCTGTGAATGCTAGACACTTATCTATGCTTTGATCTTATTCAAACTTTCACAGTGTGTTATACATGTTAGCCACTTCCTCTTCATGATTCATTGAC
Source organism: Pristis pectinata (assembly GCF_009764475.1). NCBI lineage: Eukaryota > Metazoa > Chordata > Chondrichthyes > Rhinopristiformes > Pristidae > Pristis > Pristis pectinata. The sequence continues at coordinate 16,437,763 of NC_067432.1, forward strand.
ATAATTATTTAATAAAATGGTGCATCGATTTCTATAATGTTGGTATGCAGTGCTCAACATCAAAGTGCCAGTGAGGGGTCAGATTTTATCCTCACTCCATCATCCTACACAGTCCTTGGCCCACTGCAACATGCTTCATGCCGGATAAGTTGCACAAAATTCACAGAATAAAAAAAACATTGTTACACGACAACAGTAAGATCATAAATCAAAACTCCAAAACAGGCAACAAAATATTTAAAACTATCCCACTCCTGGCATTGGGCATAACGAATTGACCCAAAATCAATAATCAGATTAACCAGTATACGAAATCACAGCCCTTGGCTTCTCATTTATAGTCAATCATTCCCATTATTTACACATATAAAGATTCATAGTTTCAACAAGCCTCTCCTTGTCACTTATTTATAAATCATCCAATTTCAAATTGAAGACTAATTCACATTATAATCCAAAGTCATACTCTTGACAATTCAAAATTAAACAAATTTTGATTACTTGAAGCCTGAATTAATTTAACTCAGCAGAACAGGGGTGGTGTCACTTTTACAAGTTATTTAGCAATTAATATACATTTACATTGCATCAGATCTGAAATCTCACTCTTCTCTAGGACTTGAACACAGATCTAGTCCAATCTTCAGCAATATGTTCTTTGATCAGCATGTCACCTTTCAGACAACTTTTTTTTAATGACATGAAAGCCATGTAGGAAAGTTATAGTTACAATTATCAGCCAGAAAATAAAATGATTGAATCATGAGCAATTATATAAATTGGGTTTGTCTTCATTTAAAAACCCAAGATAAAGATGATACAATGGCTTTCTTCTTAGGATGCAAAAGGCAGAGAAGCCCATGATAAACCATTCATGAACCCCATTTACTCAAATCAGACTACATAGACGGGGGGGGGGGGGGGGGGGGGGGGGGGGGGGGTGATTTCAAAACAAATCTTTCACCGGGTTCACAAACAAGTGATAATGGAAATGACTCCTGGTGAGTAAGAATTGATTCTTTCAAAACAGTATTACATAATTTTCTAGGAAATAATATTTTGGGATAAAATACATAAGTAATTTGAGGCATACTGAAGATAATCATGCATGGGACCTGTTCTCCATTGCTTCCACCACTGAGGATTTATCATTTCATGACTAAGTCTGCTGCAGATGAACAGCAGCTGATTGAGACTAATAGTTAATATAAATCCAGGTGGTAGTATAGGATGTGTGAATGATGCAATGAAACTTCTGGGAACAGGCAGGCTAGGCAAGAACAAGGTAGCTAAAATACAACTGGAAAAAATTAAGGAAATCCAATTTGGCATGAGACAAAAAAAAGTGAACTGTTTTTCTAATAGCAAGAGATTGCTGGGGTTGTACGTTCAGAGGGACCTAACGTCTTCATCCAAGAATCACTGAAAATTAAAATGCATGTTCAGTAAGCAATTGCAAAGGCGAATGGCATCCTGCCTTTCAAGGAAAAAGAGTACTTGAATACAAGAAGTATTTTGCTCCAATTATATAGAGCATCTGGAATACTGTGCATAGATCTGCTACCCTCTACCCAAGGAACTTGTTACCAGATTCTGCCTCTGAGTTATTAAAAAAGCATCATAGAGTAACTTTGCACAAATGGATTCAAGTTAAACGCAGTGTTCATTCTGTCGCTACAAAGAATCCATGAACAGGCAAGAACCATAGATTTTCACTGCTGTAACCCAAAAGGCAAATAATGCCCTTATAGTTACCTTAGAGTTATTCAAGCAGAAAGACCAGTCTACTCAACTGAAGACACTTCATTGCACTATTTTTGTTCAGCTCATGCCATTTACATCGACCATCCTTTGCATACATTCTGCATTCGATAAATGCAAAGCTACTGGCTGTTGCTAGTAACCCATTAGCTATCCTGGTTACCTACCACATTTGCATCAGTTACCAGCCTATGATACCATCTAGAATTACATCATCAATATGGTTGATAAATTATAGAATTAGTTAATTTGACATATTTCCTCGGTGCCTTATGATTGGACACGCTGCTGCCAGGAATGCAGCCAGGTCAGTGCCCCAGGGGTTGCCCTGATGCCTGTCACACAACCCCACCACCATTTAGCCTCTACATCTCCAGTCAGCGCCATGGCCGCGACTGGCAGAGGAGTAACGAGCCAATGAGAGTCGGCCACCAACTCCCCGCCAACCAATCGTGAGCGGCCACGAGCAGCGCCTCCATCATTTCCGCTTTGCGATGCGGCGGCAACACAAGAACGCCGCCACCGAGCACGCTGGGTATTGTAGTCCGGGTCGCCGCGGGGAGGGCGAGGACCCGCCGGCGGAGGAACTACAAGTCCCGAAATGCACTGCCCGCCGCAACCGCAGAGTTCCATCACAGCCGACCCGATGGATGGATGTGACCCATTACTCGGGCTCTGCCCCCAGAAGCTAACCTAACGCACCCTTTCCCCTACGGATAGCTGGATCTGCGTGATTAATGGAGCCGCTCTCCAACCCACAACGAGTGACGGCGGGGCGGGCACCCAGTGAGGGGGGGGGGGGGGAAGGGGGCGACATACGGGGGGAGGGGGAGGGGAACCGGACCCCTTTCAGAGACGGACTCCATCAGGCTTCACCGGCAGGGTAGCGGCGGTCAGCGGGCCGCCGCGCCCCGGACACTCACCAGGGAGCGAAGAACTCGACCAGGGCCAGGTCGTGGTCGTCGATCTGATCCTCGAAGTCGTCGTCCGTCAGCTCGATCACGTCGCTGGCCAGCGCCGCGCCGACAGAGCAGGCAAAGAGCAGGAGGCGGATCATGGCTGGGGCTCGGCGTGCGTTCGCTCCTCAGCACTGGTTGTGTGCGCGGCCGCCAGCCTCCGACTCCCAGCGCGACGGCAAAGTGAAAGAGCGGACGGAACAGGACCCGGAGTCAGAGTGTGGCGCCTCGCCATTGGATCGTTTACGCCCACGTGGACAGCGACCCGCCAATCACAAGGGGCGAACCAGCGCCTCGCAACGTCGATCTGGACCAATGGCGTTAGAGCCTGGGATTCTGCGCAATCTCATGTGAGGGTAAAGCTGCTCTGTCATTCCCCTGCTAATGTGATGCTGCAGGCTGCCCTGCCCCCGGAGTGACATTGCATCAGTGAAAGTATTGAGAAAGAGTTTGGCTAGTCTAGCAGAAAAGAAACCATCTGGCTTTCACAAAGTATACGCGCGTAGGCAGACCTTTAAGTGAGATCCTCTGCTGTAAGTTCCACCATGTTACTTCATCATAACTGGTACATTAAAACCTGCTTTATGTCTAGATTTTTAAAACAAATGATAGTGGAGATGTTAAGTGGGTCAGATTAATTGTGCACCCTGAGAAAAGGTACTGGAAAACTATAGAACTGAATTTGCAGTCTTGCCTACCCATTACAGTTTAATCAATGTAAAATTAACCTAAACAAAATAAACATTCATGTTTTTGTAAAATAAAATTATTACATAATTATTGCAAAATCTGGAGTAAAAGCACAATCTTTGGGATCTCTCAGCAAGCCAGGCATAAGAATATATGAAATAGGAAAGAAAATGGGCAATGTGACCCTTGCTGCCAGTTCCACCATTCATTATGATCATATCTGATCTTTTGCCTCATCAACCCTAGGGAAAAGATACCAGCTGTCTATCTATGTCTCTCATAAATTTATAAACTTCTATCAGGTCTCCCATCAGCCTCTGCTATTCCAGTTTGTCCAACCTCTCCTTATAGCACACACCTTCTAATCCAGGCGGCATCCTGGTAAACCTCTTCTGCACCCTGTCCAAAGCCTCCACATCCTTCCTATAATGGGGCGACCAGAATCGAATGCAGTACTCCAGATGCAGCCTAACCAGAGTTTTATAAAACTGCAACATAACTTTCTGACTTTTGACTCAATGCCTTGACTAATAAAGGCAAGCATGCCATATGCCACCTTTACCACCCTATCAAATTGTGTAGCCATTTTTATGGAGCAATGGACTTGGACCCCAAGATCCCTCTGTACATCAATGCTGTTAAGGGTCCTGTCATTAACTGTACTGTCCCTTTATATTTGATCTCCCAAAATGCAACACCTCACACTTGCCCGGATTAAACTCCATCTGCCATTTCTCCACCCATATCTTCAACTGATCTTTATCTCTCAGTGTCCTTTGGCAATCTTCTACACTATCCACAAAGCAACCAATCTTTGTGCATTTGCAAGTTTACAAATCCACCCATCCATTTTTTCATCTAAGTCATTTATATATATCACAAACAATGGTGGTCCCAGTACGGATCCCTGCGGAACACCACCACAATGGACCTCCAACCAGAGCAAGACCCATCGACCACTACCCTCTGTCTTCTATGGGCAAGCTAATTCTGAATCCAAATGTCAAAATCCTAAACAGCCTACCCCTTATTTTGAAACTGTGCCTTCCTAGTCTAGACTCCTCAGCCAGGGGAAACATCCTCCCTACATCTTTTAGAGTTTTGTATCTTTGGATACAATCTCCTTTCATTCTAAACTTAAGAAAATACAATCCCTGTCTACTCAATCTTCCTCATATGGCAAACCTACCATTCCTGTAACCAGTCCAGTGAATCTTTACTGCACTATCTCTATGGCAAGTACATCCTTTCTTAGGTAAGGAGACCCAAGTTTTTGACTATCTGTTGTGAAATAGGTTGATGTCTAATTTTGTTTACTGTGCTCTGAAGTGACTTGAGACACTTTGGTTTTGTTTGAAAAATTAGTCAACGTAATCTAATTGCATTCATCTTGACTCCATTGCTTAGCCAAACTTGATCAAAATTAAAAACTGTTAGTTTGCTAATTGTAATGATTAAGAATTAGCCCTCAAGAGCTTTATTTCCACTTATAGGAAAAGGAAGTGGAGAATAGCGGCTCAGGTGTGCCAGCCTGCGCATCTCAGACACAAATGCTACAATGTGTAAAACGTATTTGCTTGGACTATGCAATCATTTGATGGTTGACTAAGATTCCTTAAGCAGACCAAATTAAACTCTGCAAAGTTTTATAGACAGATTTGCAAGTCAATTACAAAACAGAGACAGTTCTGTTATTGACTGTGAAGGCACAGCTGTGTTAAACTTTTGCTGCACGAAACCATGGCAGATATATGTCAAATCTCATCTCAATGCACCATTGTATCATGTGGGTCACTGAAGCATCATTTGCTGGATTCAGTAATTTCATCAGTTTCTCTTTAATCATTAACAGAAAACAATGTACTACCTCTACCACATTGTGGATTCATTCTAATTGCAGTGCATATGTGTCCATAAATATAGAATCATATTTATACCTGTTCCTGATGCTATACGACTGGAAAATAAGAGGTCACTCACGTCTTAAAAACTAAACTAATCAGTAGATTGTGAATTTAGGTGTTTGCCTGTTATCTCCAAAAAGTGTCTTTAATTTTTAAAATAGTCACCTTATCAATATTATTTGAAAAGTCAAAGTGGCTTCAATTCAGCTGCTGGGAGAAAAGGTTTATAAACAGCAGATGTAGTAATACAATCCATACATTTTACTACGAACAGAAAACATATATGTTCTGTTTCCTGTCTATCTACATCACTAACTATTTAATAGATTACTGTGTGTGCTACAGCACAATTTAGCCCAGATCAACAAGATTATTGCTGCCTTCTTGTGTCCTGTACAATTTTCACACTTTATTAGTGCAATAACAAGGGTAAAGAGAAAGATAACAAAAAGCAAAAAGGTCCAAGAAATTGTTTGTTAAATAATTGGCTCAGGTGGTGTAAATGAACATGAAGTGTCTTTATAACCAAACCTTAACTTAAATGCCTCACATTTCCAAAGCAAAACTGTTATTTCTACCCATGCCCGAAACCCTTGCCACATAAATCCTTGATTTTATTACATCCGTAACAAAAATATCTGCATCATTTCTTCCCATAACAGGGGGCATATAAAGGTTAAGTGAGTATAATTTTTTGTTCAGTAATTACTTTCCAGACACAACACTGAAAGTTGCAAAGCGAAGAACTGAGGATGCTTGAGGTCTGACATTAAAACAGGAAATACCATAGATGCACAGCAGGTATGGAACATCTGTGGAGAGAGCAACAATCAACAATTCAGGTTGATGAAATGTTATCAATCTGAAACATTATCCCTGTTTCTCTGTCCATAACTGCTCTCTCCACACATGTTGAGTACAGAGTTTAATGTTTCTATTTCCTCTAAAGGTTAGTGACTTCTAACATTTGATCATATGCTCTGAAGTCATTTGCATGCTAGATGGAGGATATATATGGATGTCAGTGTGCATCTGTAAGATTGGAATTGGCTCAGTAAAAGATAAAGATCAGAAAATGGCCGAAACTTGCTTCCTGGTAAAGTTACAATGACTACCTGGGTTTTCTTGTTGAGATCACATTGATAGTAATTTGAATAGGGTCGCATGGAAGCTCCAGTGTCAATTTGATTGAAAATCTGATTCAACTTGTAGCATTCCTTCATAGCAGACCAGTGCACTGAGATAAATTCCTGTGTAATAGTAGCCACAAACTGTCCTGTCATGTTTGTCCACATAAGCTTCAATAGATTGGATCTGAAGGTCCTTCAGGCCCCAGTATGCCCTCTCCAGGAGCTGTTCCTGCAGACCTCCCATTCCTTTTTATCTGCATGATAAATGCAATGACTCCCTGGGTTTTCCCCAATCATTGCATTTATCATGCAGATAAACAAGCAATGGGAAGTTTGCAGGAACAGCTCCTGAAGAGGGCATATTCTCCATTTTGTCTCCAAATCAGCTAAATGTGTTTCCAATGAAGGTAGAGAGCCCTCCATTGGTGGCTCCAATCTGTACAACCTGCCTGATCATTTTTTTGAATGAACCCAAGATATACTGAAACAGAGCTATCAAAGTAAAATTGTAAGAAGGCTTTATGAATTTCCAATCCTGAAATAATCAATTAAAAGAAGGCCCTGAATAGACCTTCTTCATGCTACACCTCTTGCAATAGAACAACCATAGAACCATAGAACAATACGGCACAATACAGGCCCTTCGGCCCACCATGTTGTGCCGCCCTTCAAACCACACCTATGACTATCTAACCCCTTCCTCCCACATATCGCTCTAACTTAAATTCCTCCATATGCTTATCTAACAATCTCTTGAACTTGTCCAATGTATCAGCCTCCACCACCACCCCAGGCAGCGCATTCCATGCACCAACCACTCTCTGGGTGAAAAACCTCCCACTGACATCACCCTTGAACTTCCCACCCAATACAATATGTGCTTCCCCTTCAACTTCCTGCTGAGGATTTAATGTGTGCTTTGGTGCGCTCACAGTTAGACAGACCTTTGAACAGTTCAGTGCCCAAAGTGTTGGATTGTGCTACATGTATATGCTGCATAATCTACCCATTGGATGAAGAGAAAATGAAATGCAACTATATCATATGTGGAAGTGTGAAGGCCTCTGGAGTTAATATTTCTGCAATCATTCCTTTACCTCCATGTCCATAAACCTTTCTGCTCTCTTCTAATTACAAGTTTATGATCATAACGTTGACAACCACACCTTACCTTTTCAGTTGCATTCTTGTGCTGAGTCCTGTTATCTGAAAATTTTGGCAAACAGCTAAGGAAGAAGCTTATACTGAAAGCAGAGAAGTGAGAGGAGAGATATGCCACTTAAGAATGCAGGACTCTATTCACCCTCTGTCACTATACAGAAATGAAGCCTTAACTTTATTTAGACAATATGTTTGCCAAATAGAACAGAAGATGTGTTCAGCAGCTTGATAAGGCTAAATTACATGGTTGAACAAACCGTGCATTTAGAAAGGTGATCAGTTGTTTGATATCAATGCATTCTTTGGTGGCTCTGTAATTTGTTTCATTGTGTTCTATCAAAAAGTCAGCCTTTTATTCTGCAAGCACAGCTATAACTTACTCGAAAACTAAACTGGCATAAAAGTTGAATCAATGGTTTTGAGAAAAAAGGAAGAAAGTCAGATAAAATAGTGAAGGACTTAGATTAAGTTATGAGTACAATAACAGCTAATTAATGAACACAATATAAATAGGGTCAGAAGTATGTGTGTGTTTCTGTAGAGATCAGAATGGTAGTGAGAAAATGGCCAAGTAGGGTCAATTGCTCTGATAAGAAATTTAAATTGGTCCTAATGAATTGTTTGTGAAATATCTTATGGTCCTCATTTTGGAGTTCTAAATACCATTCTAAGTACTGTTCCTTTGTGACGTCATAATATAGTGAAGTCACCATGGCCAGAGATCATCTTTTGATATGAATCATTTGAAAATATGTTTGTCTTACATGTATACAATACACCAACAGTATGATATTTTAGAGACATAATAAAAATTCTGCTTCTCTTGTCAGGACCTTAGCAATCAGGTAAGACGAAAAAAGAAATTTGCTATTACCCAAAAGTCAGAAAAATCGAACCTCATGAAAAATACGTGATAAATCAGTAACAATAGATTGTAATAATGAAAGGCAAGAAAATATTTTTAATTTCCTGAGGGACAGAGGAAATTCATAGCATCATAGAGAGATATGGCACAGAAACAGGCCTTTTAGACTACCGGGTCCACACCAACCATCAATTTACACCCATTTACAATAATCCTACATTCATCCTATTTTTAATTCTCCCCACATTCTCGTCAACTCCCCTAGATTCTACCAGTCACATATATTAGGGGCAATTTACAGTGACCAATTAACCTACTAGGTCTCTAATGCTGTGAGGCATATTCTTCTCCCTTTCTTAACAAAAGTCAATTATTTGATAATTTGTTAGATTCATGGTTCATGAGCAGTGATATTTTGCAGTTTTCACTCCAAGTGGCTATTGGTTACAGGAGTCTTGATTGTGAGTTGTATTAAGATATTGGATTACAGGAGATATTATACCCAAGTTCATTCTTTCCTCACCTATCTCAATTGTTCAAAAAGTGGGTTTTAAAATTTATAATGAATATGCAGATAATGTGTATTTCCCAGTATTACCTGGCAACAATAGAATCCAGACCACTTGTCATTATAATTTGGAATGTTAATCAACAAAGGTAAATGATGTGTACATTCTCAAATATTTAAACTATAATGATAAACTTAATTGCTTATGACATTGTGACAGCTTCTTTTTGGCAGGTTCATGTATTTAATTGGGTACTTTGCTGAAGTGAATATTTCCATGTTCCAGATTCTCATATCAAAAGGGAGGCATTTACATCAAAGTGATAACTTTATTGTAGGCTAAGTGACAAACTCTCCTTTAAGGAGGTGGATTTTCCACTTCATTTGCTTTCACTTTTGAAAATAGGGTGTAAATGGCAAATTAATTTCCATATAGATAATTGTGAGGAGGTGCATTCTGATATGACAAATAAGGAGCTACTCCTTAGAAAATAAATGTATGAAGGGGATACAGGTAACAATTAACATTCCATGTTAACAAGACTATGAAAATCAAAAGAACACTGGACTTCATTGCATTGCACATTTTTGATGTGAAATTTAATAGACCTACTTAAAAAAGCGTACTAAGAAGATTCTTTGAACAACCTTAGGTGATTTCCTCATTGTTTAATGAAGGTTGATGAATTCTCTTGATGGGAATATTCCTTTCTTAAACAATAGTACCAGAAATGAATGAACCATTACTGCATCTGGTTTACCACTTGTGAGTCTCTGCCAAGCAGAAATAACCATTGCCCACACAATGACAGCAAATGCACTTCAAGATAATTAATTGGCCTTCAAATACTTCCATAATGACAAATTCTTTCTTTACATAGATTTTTTGCTTTTGTTTCTTTCCAACAGATATACAGTACCAACCATATATACTGTGGATTTTTTGGCTGACTTCTCGTAAGGAATTCATGTGACATCCTCTTGTGTTGTTATTTATTTCCATATGTAACTTTATATATTACAGGCAGGATATTACTGTCATTTTGTTAGTATTTACACTTTTCTAACGAGTTTAACAGGAAGGGAAATCCTTTACATTATTGGACAATAAACAGTTTTGTTCATCTTTAAGTAACAAACACCATCATGAAGTGCTTTGAGAGGTTGGTCATGGCTCGTGTCAACTCTAGCCTACCAGACAACCTGGACCCATTGCAGTTCGCCCATTGCCAAAACAGGTCTATAGCAGATGCCATCTCCCTGGCCCTACACTCAGCTCTGGAGCATCTGGACAGTAAAGACACCTACATTAGACTATTGTTTATTGACTACAGCTCTGCCTTCAATACAATAATCCCAAGTAAGCTTGTCACCAAACTCCGAGACCTAGGACTTAACAACTCCCTCTGTAACTAGATCCTTGACTTTCTAACAAACAGACTGCAATCTCCCTCCTCTTCCATCAGGTAGAAGATACAGGTGCCTGAGGGCACATACCACCAGACTTAAAGACAGCTTCTACCTCACTGTGATAAGACTATTGAATGGTTCCTTTATACAATGAGATGGACTATGACCTCACGATCTACCTTGTTGTGACCTTGCACCTTATTGCACTGCACCTTCTCTGTAGCTGTGACACTTCGTACTGTTACTGTTTTTACCTGTACTACATCAATGCACTTTGTACTAACTCAATGTAGCTGCACTATGTAATGAATTAACCTGTACGATCGGTTTGTAAGACAAGCTTTTCACCGTACCTCAGTACAAGTGACAATAATAAACCAATACCAATACCAAATATGCTGGAGGAACTCAGCAGGTTGAGCAGGGATCTGTGGGGGGAAAAGAACTGAGAAGTCCTCCACTGTGCAATCTCATCCACTAATTGTGCATCTGATGCATAATGATCAGTTCTGTTTACCTTACTAATTTCTGATGAAATTCACAATTACACACATTGTTTCACAGATGATGAATCAAATAAATAGTCAAAAATTGGCCATGAAGTTGCAGTTTCTAAGATATCAGCTAGGTTTGTGTTATTTGATCCCTTGTTTCAGCAAAAGAGTCAGTATCTGCCAAATTCTTTCTATTAGCCTAGTTCATTACATTGACAGAACAATCAGAAGAATATTGAGAATCTGAAGACCTTGAATCAGGAGCAGACAGAAACCCTCTGTATCCAGCAGAAGGAACATATCACCTCACAAACTACCCACCTGTCCACCCCCTCAGCCACCTCCTGTCAAATTTGTGGAAGGGTCTGAAGTTCCTGCGTGGCCCTCACTATCTCAGAACCCACATAACCCAAGTGGAAGCATGCATTCTTCTATCCTGAGGACTGCTTAAGAAGAAGGGTTAACTTATTCTAGACATTTCACTAATGAGCACTGTCCTAAACAGAAGAAATAGAAGCCACAGCAGGCCATTTAGCCCTTGTACCTTCTCTGCTATCCAAAAAGATCGCAACTGATCTTGATCTACGCACCACTTTTTCCTGCACTATCCCCATCTCCCATGATTCCCTTAACATATAAAAATATATTGGTCTCTGCCTTCAATATATTTCTGCATCTGAGCTTCCACAGCCTTTCTTGATAATGAATTCATAAGATTTACCATCCCTTCCATGAACAAGTTTCTTCAGATCTCTGTCCTGAATGGCTGACCCTTTATTTTGAGACTGTGACTCTTGGTTCTGAACAACCCAGCCAGGTAAAACATCAGCCCCACATCTACCCTGTCAAGGGATATACAAATAGTGGCAAAGAAAGAGTATAACCTGCGGATCAGTGTGCAGCATTTTCACTTCTGAGTTTCAAGATTGTGAGCTCAAGTTCTCAGCCACAGACTTGGGCACAAAACTCCAGGATGATGCTCCAAAGCAGTACCCAGCGTGTGGTGCACTGTTGGAGATGCTATCTTTTAGATGTGATATTAAACTGAAGCTCTTTCAGATGTATAAAGTACTATGGCAGCGTTTTGAAGAGCAGGGAAGTTATGCTGACCAATACTTTTAAGAATTAAGTGCAATCCTAAAATAGATGGGGAAGTATAATCACGTTTCCATTTCTTAGAGTTTGCATTGTGCAAGTTGGGTGCCACATTTCCAACACTACATCAGTAACTACACTTTAAGAGTTCTTCACTGATTATGAAGTATTTTGGGACATCTGAAATAGATCGGCAAGTATTTTTATAACTCCAAGTCTTTAGAGTCATAGAGTACTACAGCACAGAAACAGGCCCTTCAGCCCATCGAGTCCATGCTGGCCTGGTTTTCTGCCTAGTCCCATCTACCTGCACCCGGACCATAGCCCTTCATACCTATCCAAATGTCTCTTAAATGTTACAATTGAACCCACATCCACCACTTCCGCTGGCAGCTCATTCCACACTCGCACAACCCTCTGAGTGCAGTAGTTCCCCCACAGATTTCCCTTAAATATTTCACCATTCACCCTAAACCTATGACCTCTAGTTCTAGTCTCACCCAACCTGAGGGGAAAAATCCTGCATGCATTCACCCTATCTATGCCCCTCATAAGTTTGTATACTTCTATAAGATCTCCCCTCACTCTCCTGCGCTCCAGGGAATAAAGTCCTAACCTATTCAACCTATCCCTGTAACTCAGGTCCTCAAGTCCCGGCAGTATCAATGTAAATTTTCTTTGTACTTTTTCAAGCTTATTGATATCTTTCCTGTAAGTAGGTGACCAGAACTGCATACAATACTCTAAATTTGGCCTCACCAATATTTTATACAACTTCAACATACATCCCAACTCCTGTACTCAGTGCCTGGATTTATGAAGGCCAATGTGCCAAAAGCTCTCTTTCGACCCTGTCTACCTGTGATGCTGCTTTCAAGAAATAATGGATGTGTATTCCCAGGTCCCTTTGTTCTACTGCACACCTCAGTGCCCTACCATTCACTGTGCAAGTCTTACCCCGGTTTGTGCTCCCAAAGTGCATCACCGACACTTGTCTGCATTAAATTCCATCTGCCATTTTTCAGCCCATTTTCCCGCCAGGTACAGATCACTTTGCAAACTTTGATAGCCTTCCTCACTGTCCACTACGCCCCCAATCTTGGTGTCATCTGCAAATTTGCTGATCCAGTTTACCACATTATCATCTAAATCATTAATATAGATAAGATAACGTTATTAGTCACATGTACATCGAAACACACAGTGAAATGCATCTTTTTGTGTAGTGTTTTGGGGGCAGCCCGCAAGTGTTGCCACGCTCCTGGCGCCAACATAGCATGCCCACAACTTCCTAACCTGTACGTCTTTGGAATGTGGGAGGAAACCAGAGCACCTGGAGGAAACCCACACAGACATGGGGAGAACGTACAAACTCCTTACAGACAGTGGCCGGAATTGAACCTGGGTCACTGGCGCTGTAAAGCATTACGCTAACCGCTACACTACAGTGCCTGACGATAAACCGTGTGTAGATGATAAACTACAATCGACCCAGCACTGATCCCTGTGGCACCTCTAGTCACAGGCCTCCAATCAGAGAGACAACCATCTACTACCACTCTCTGGCTTCTCCCGCTAAGCCAACGTTGAATCCAGTTGACTACTTCATCCTGAATGCCAAGCTACTTAACCTTCTGGATCAGCCTCCCATGTGCTACTTTGCAAAGGCCTTGCTAAAGTCCACGTAGACAATATCCACTGCCTTCCCTCCATCAAACTTCCTGGGAACCTCCTTGAAAAACCCTATTCGATTGGTTAGACATGACCTGCCATGCACAAAGCCATGTTGACTATCCCTAATCAGGACCTGTCTATCCAAATACATACATATCCTGTCCCTCAGAATACCTTCCAATAATTTACCCACAACTGACGTCAGGCTCACCGGCCTATAATTTCCTGGCTTATTCTTAAAGCCTTTCTTAAACAATGGAACAACATTAGCTATCCTCCAGTCCTCTGGCACCTCACCCATGGCTAAGGCCGTTTTAAGTATCTCTGCTAGGGCCCCTTCAATTGTAACGTTTAAGAGACGTGGGTTCAATTGTAACATTTAAGAGACGTTTGGATAGGTATGGAGGGCTATGATCTGGGTGCAGGTAGATGGGACTAGACAGGGCAATTTCTGTACGAGCCTTCCACAAGGCCCAAGGGGATTTATCCACCCTAATTTGCCTCAAGACAGCAAGCACCTCCTCTTCCATAATCAGGATATGATCCGTGACCTCACTACTCTTTTTCCTCAGTTCTGTAGACTCTGTGTCTTGTCTCCCGAGTAAACACAGATGCAATAAATCCATTTAAAATCTCCTCCACCTCTTTTAGCTCCACGCATAGATGACCACGTTGATCTTCAAGAGGACCAATTTTGTCCCTTGCTATCCTTTTACTCTTAATATAGCTATAGAAACCCTTTCACCTTGTCTGCCAAAGCACCCTCATGTCTTTTTTTAGCTCTCTTGGTTTCTCTCTTAAGTGTTCTCTTGCATTTCTTATACTCCTCAAGTGCCTCATTTGATCCTAACTGCCTATACTTGATATGCACCTCCTTTTTTTTACTAGGGCCTCAATATCCTTTGATAACCAGGGTTCCCTAAACCTCTTAGCCTTGCCTTTTATCCTAACAGGAACATACAATTTCTATACTCTCAACATTTCACTCTTGAAGGCCTCCCACGTACCAAGCATCTCTTTGCCGGAAAACAACCTATCCCAATCCACGCTGCCAGATCCCTTCTGATGCCATCAAAGTTAGCCTTTCTCCAGTTTAGAATCTTAACCCTAGGACCAGTCCTATCCTCTTCCATAATTATCTTGAAACTAATGGAATTATGATCACTAGATTCAAAATGTTCCCCTATACTCAATTCTGTCACCTGCCCTGTCTCGTTCCCTAAGAGGAGATCTAGTATCTCATTCTCTCTAGTTGGGACCTCTACATATCGATTAAGGAAACTTTCCTGAACACGTTTGACAAACTCGATCCCGTCCAGTCCTTTTACAGTATGGGAGCCCCAGTCAATATGTGGAAAGGTAAAATCACCTACTATCATAACTTTATATTTCCTGCAACTGTTTGATATCTCTCTACAAATTTGCTCCTCTAAATCCCACTGACTATTGGGAGGTCTATAATATAGTCCCATTAACATGGTCATCTCTCTTTTATTCCTCAGTTCCACCCAAATTGCCTCGGTAGTCGAGCCCTCCAGTATGTCTCCTTTCTTGGTAAAGAGGTTTATTATGGAATTCCAGAGCTTAGGGATTGTGCAACTGCAGACACAGCAGCCAGTAGTGGAATAATTCAAATTGGTAACCTGCAAGTGGTCAGGATTGGAAAACAAAGTCATCCTTATAGTTTGTAGATCTAGAGATGATTGTAGATTGAACATTTGCAGAATGATTGAACTATATACACTTTTTTTTCTCTCTGTTCAATAGATTCTGAAAAATGGATGCATCAAAATCTATTTTGGAAAGTAAAGGAGTTTCCCAGATATATTCAAAGGACAACCCTCGGGCAGAAGCTATCCGATCAAAGCTCATTCAGGATTTTAATTTATTGGATCATTTTCAAGGATTAATTATCAATGATCCAAAATATAATATGAATGATATCAAAGGTACTTTTATGAAACATTAAATTGACAAAATTGACTTTGGTTATTCAAATAATAATGAAAGAAAAAAAATCAGTCAAAGTCAAAAGTCAAAGTTGAGTTTACTGTCATATGTACAAGTACATGTGTGCACAGGTGCAATGAAAAACTTACTTGCAGCAGCATCACAGGCACATAACATATATAAGCAGCATTCAGAAGAAAAACCTAAATTACACATTTTTTTTTACAAGAAAGAATACGATTAGGACAAAAAAAGTCAATTTTAGTGCAAAGTGATCAAAGTGGTCATGGTGTGGCTAAGAAGTTATGCTGTGGACAAAACACAGTAAAATTGGAAAATTAATTTAAAGGGTGTTGTCTCTTCACCTGGACTAGAGTCCGTGTGGACAAAGTGCAAGATACATATGTTTACACATGAGGTGGAAGCATTATGTTACATTGGTAAATGAAAGAGAAAGACACTATCTTTCTGATCTTTGATATTCTGACACTAGAAATTGTATGCACCTTAGTTTTAGCAGCAAACTATTTTTCAGGACATAAATACTTATCTGGGAGTTGACTTCAAATTTAGTGAGTTGAACTTTACCACATTATAGCTTCAGGCCAGTCTTGGATAGCATAATGATTATATGAACCATAATTTATATACAATGAGTGAATTCATTTTGCAATTATGATATACTCTCTTGAAAATGAAATCACTTTACCAACTAATGGAACTGCATAGCTATGATCCAAAGGCAAAATAGTTCATCTGTTCTGGCAGCAGAAGAGACAGAAGGTTTAAACAATCTTCAAGAAAATGAAGCAACATTAGTATCATACAAATTACCAAGAAAAAATTTGATGTTCCATTGATAAGAGGGCAAAGTTTTGAATGGTTTATAACTAGAATCTCAATTTCAAAACAGACTATTACCTAAAAATATTGATGTTAAAAATACTTAAAAATATTTAAAATGTTCTGGTAGCTTTACAGAGGTAGTACTTGTATCAAAGAAGGTCTGCTTAGCATCCATTGCTGTGTCAAGTGAATTAATTGCCACGCCATCTTCAGGTTCACTCAGCTGCTGGCTTAAACCTTAAGACATATTCTTGTCATCACCCAATCATCTTGCTGTTATATGAAGAAGATAATTTGGTTATGAATGCAGAGCCAGAGTGAATGAAAATTGTGCAATCAGACTTGATTGATCCTCTGACTGATTGAAGAAGTCTTATTATACCATAGCACCATTAAGATATGTTCACATAGATACAAGGTTCTCACTCTACTCACTTAATTCCTGCAGCATTATATAACTCCTCCCAGTAACACCTTTATGTTAGATGCTGTGCTAAATACTCAGCCCCAAACTGATATGCTCTGACAGCACTTTGTTTGTGTCATGTTACTAGTACAGTATTTTTAACACCTGCTGATTAGAGCTGCCTTATCTTAGAATCAATGAATATAACTGAAGAGATGGAGACCATTGGTCCATCATGCCTATGCCTTCAGGTTTCTAAAGGTATCCACTTCACCTTACTCCCTAGTGCAACTTAATAGGTAAAGTTATGTGGTGCAATCTGTGAGGCTGGCAGTGCAGTTGCTGTGAGATGTGATTTAATAACGTTTTCCCTGATCTTGGCCAAGCATAGGTAAATTTCTTATACTTTTCAGAAATATTCAAACACCATTAGAAATATTCACACAATAAACAATATTTTCAAAAATTATGTGACCAAAATAAAATACTAAAATACTAAAAAATATTCAGAAACAATTAAATACATTCATGCAATTGAAAGTAATTTTTAAAAGCAAAATAATGTAGTTGCTGTAAATCTGAAATAAAACCAGAAATTACTAGCAATATTCAGGTCAGGCAACATCTGTGGAGAGAGAAACAGAGCTAACATTTCAGATTGATAATCTTTCATCAGAACCAGGAAGTGTTAGAAAATAAGTATGTTAAAATTGAGGAGAAGAGGGAGGAGTGAAGAGAACAAAGGGAATATCTGTGATAGGGTGGAGACCAAGGTAAACAGGTAGTGTTGGTGCCACTTGAGAGGGGAAATTAAGGCTTGTTAATTACAGACACACAAGAAATTCTGCAGATGCTGGAATCTGGAGCAATACACAAAAAGTGCTGGGGGAACTCAGCAGGTCAGGCAGCATGCATGGAGGGAAATAAACAGTCGATGTTTCAGGCCAAGACCCTTCATCAGGACTGGAAAGGAGGAGGGCAGAAGCCAGAACAAAAGATGGGGGGAGGGGAAGAAGTACATGCAGGCAGGGAATAGGTGAGTCCAGGTGAGAGGGGGAAGGTGGTGGGTGGGGGAGGGTAGCTATCACCTCTCAGTTTATTACATCTTCTCCCCTTAAAGGTGGTGGGTGGGGGAAGGGGAGAAGATGTAATAAACTGAGAAGTGATAGGAATGTGTGGAAGCTATAAGATATATGCGAAGCTCGAACTGATGCTGAGTGCATGAGGGTACAAGGGGGCATAGGAATGTTAGTTTGGAATCCTGCTGGTGATTTTAAATTTGACTTTATAATTAACAATTATACATATTAAAATGATAGAAGGCATTTGTTGTAAAATATGTAAACATTGTAGAAAGTAATGCATTTGATGAAAATGCTTGTAATAATGGATTTTCATTATTTCAAAGACCCAAAGATGTTGACCAAGTTGATGATTGAAGATTCGCTGCAATTGGTGCGTTTTGATTTTAATCCAGTTCGAAATGTAAATATCTCCTCAAATCACAGAGAGAGAAATTGTCTTCAGAATCGCTATGTCAAATACCCACCACTCAATATGTGGGCACAGTGGATCTTAGAAAGTATCCTTTATCAAACCTATAACATATTGAATTTAAAATTCTTTAACAAAATTGGAACGTAATACTTTCTCACATGATCTAGACAGTGGGTCTATGGTATCGAGGGCCTACCTCTTCATCAGACTTAATCACTGAAGGTCCACTGAGAGGGAAGAAAAGAACTTAATGTTTTATTTAAGGCATGATCTCAGACATTGCAGTGTCAAAGTGCATCACCTTAGTGTTAATGTCTTTGGAGTGGGTCCTGAACTTACAGTCTTTGGAGATTCGAACTCTGCCAGGATTAGCAGTATTGCTGGATATTATGAGACATAGTTCTTGTCATGAACGTGGGAAGTGGGCTAACAAATGGCAGATGGGATTTAACATGGACAAGTACGAGGTATTGCATTTTGGTAAGTTAAACCACGGCAGGACTTACACATGGTAGGGCCCTGGAGAGTGTTGTAGAACAAAGGGACCTTGGGGTACAGGTAGCTAGTTCCTGAAAGTGGCGACACAGGTAGACAGGGTAGTGAAGAAGGGTTTTGGCACACTTGCCTTCATCAGTTAGTGCATTGAGTACAGGAGTCGGGATGTCATGTTGCAAATGTACAAGTCATTGGTGAGACCAGACTTGGAGTATTCTGAGCAGTTCTGGTCACCCAGCTATAGGAAGGACATCATTAATCAGGAAGGGTGCGGAAAAGATCCATGAAGATGATATTGGGACTGGAGGGCTTGAGTTTTAAGGAGAAGCTGGATAGGCTGGGACTTCTCATTTTCTCCTGGAGCTTAGGAGGCTGAGTGGTGATCTTATAGCGATATATGAAATCACGAGGAGCATAGATAAGGTGGATGGTCACAGTCTTAGTGTAACACTATTACAGCGCCAGCGAGCCGGGTTCAATTCCCGTCGCTGTCTGTGAGGAGTTTGTATGTTCTCCCCATGTGGGTTTCCTCCGGGTGCTCCAGTTTCCTCCCACATTCCAAAGACGTACAGGTTAGGAGCTGTGGGCATGCTATATTGGCGCCAGAAGAGTGGCAACACTTGTGGGCTGCCCCCAGCACATTCTCAGTAATGCAAGAAGATGCATTTCACTGTGTGTTTCAATGAACATGTGACGAATAAATAAGTATCTGAATATTTTTAAGCTCGAGGGCATAGGCTTACGGTAAGACGGGAAGGATTTAAAGGGGACATGAGAGGCAAGTCTTTCACAGAGAGGGTGGTGGGAAAGTGGTAGAGGTAGGGATCTAAAACCAGAGGACTCAGACTTATAGAGAAATATAAAATCATGAGGGGTGTAGATAAGTTGGATGGTCACAATCATTTTCCCAGGTTAGGGGTCTAAAACCAGAGGATACAGATTCCCAGGTTAGGGGTCTAAAACCAGGGGAAGACTTAAAAGGGACATGAGGAGAAACTTTTTCACACGGAAGGTGCTTGGTATATAGAACGAGCTGCCACTAGAAGCTCTAGAGGTGGGTACAATTACAATGTTGAAAAAACATTTAGACAGGTTTATGGATAGGAGATGGTTAGAGGGAAATGGGCCAAACACAGCAAATGGGAGCAACTCAGGAAGGCACCTTGTTTGGCATGGACAAATTGGACCAAAGGGCCCGTTTCTGTACTGTATAACTCTTAAGATTCGATTACTCTTCTGAGCACAGCCAAAATTAGTTAGTACACATCTAGAGATTGAGAAGAGGAACATAGCTTAGAAAATTGTCATTTTGACAAATCCTCGAACATAGCATACAGCATGATGAAACGTGGTTGTATAAGCTTAGCTGCCAGTCAATGAACAGCTGTAAGAATTCTGTGCATGTTTCCTCTTTGATAATGCGTCAAGCTTATATTTGATAAGCTATCAGTTTACATGGTAAAGTGAGATTGCTAAATAAAAAGCTCAACAATGAGCAGTTTGATCTTGGTAAGCTTTTATAAACCAGCAAATTTATTTCCGATCTGTTTAAAATATTTACTTATTCTGCCATCCCTGTCCAGACTTGATGGGAAAGAAGACTCTCCCAATGCACCATCTACTCCCATCCCCCCACATCCCATCCAAATGTGATCACATTTCTGTGAAGCACATTTGGTATCATGAGCTACAAAACTGCATGCCCAAAACTGACTGTCATCTTTTTTGAGCTGTTAGCTCCATTTTCAATCCTCTCTACTCCCCTTCTAATCCAGTCTCTATCTAGCCTGATCTCCCACTTTCATTAGCATCACAATGGGGGCCACAACATTTGCAAAGAATGTTTCATCTGCTTGATCATGTGCACAAAAGAATATTCCTGCAGGAGATTCAGATAAAATTGTTGATGGCTCCCCACACAGGACCACTTTAATGTTTTCCTTCAGAGTAGTCTAGTACCTTTGAATGTTTGCTTGAACAAAAATCATTAAATGATATTGAAAAATATAATACTGCAGGGTGAAAGGTGAAATGCTGGGCTAATGTTAATTCAACCACTAAAAGATGAGATAGTAAGATATTACATTGTCAACATCATTATGTAGATATTTCCTTAAATATGATTTTGATACTTCGAATAATTCATTGATTGGGAATAATACCATGTACATTTTCCTGATCGGATTCAAATAGGTTCATTTTTCAAAAATCTTATTCTGTACCTCATTATCATCAATACTATTGTATTCGGCGTGTTAGTAGGTAAGACAAAGCAACTTTTCTCTCCTTCGTTGTTTCCTAAAAATCTGTAACACAAATAACAAAACAGCTCACTGAGCCATTAGTTTCTAGATATAATTATGTACTTTCTAAATGGTAACATATACAAAAATTATGCCAATCTACATAATTTGAAATTCATTCCATGTACAGAGAAGCCACTGCTTACATTTATATACTATAGTGAACGTACTAACGCTGAAGTTCACATTAACAGTTTTCGGGACTAGTAAAATTTCTATAATTTGGTTATATTCATTTGTGACTGTGTGAAAGTGAAAAGGAGTTCATCACTGTTGTGATACCTCCTCTACCCCTCATAGACAGGCTCTGTATGGCATGCTGCCGAGATTTTCTGCTGGTAGAAATTCTATTTCTCCTCATGCTATCTTGAAGAATATCCTTTAGTTAATTTTATACAATTTCAGGACATACTAATTTGATGTTTTATCTATCAACTAGTCACAAAGGTGCCAAGAGCTGCAAAGATTTAAAAATACCAGCTTTGAAATCACATGTGGCAAAAAGACAAATTTATGAAACGTTTTATAAACACACTGAGTATCTGTACAGTGAAATAAATGAAAAATGATGATAGCATTTTTGAGTTAGGTGTACATTGTTTGCTTTAATTAAGTTACAACTACAAAGGTATGTTTGTGCTACTTCCTCAGATGTCTCTCACAAACCTGGAATGAAGTTCACTATCATAATGAACATGTTGGTGATCATCGACTGGTGCATCCTCTCAGTACTGATGAGTGAAATTATACTTAGGTGGCTTCACGATTTTGTAAAATTTTGGAGCATCGGTTGGAATGTCTTTGACTTGACAGTGCTAATTATTGTAAGAAAAACATGTTATATAATTTAGGGGGCTGTATTTTAATTATTTCTGTTGCCTTCCTCCTTCAGTTAAATAGAGGCTTAATTTATTTCAGATATTTGTGATGTCCTTGGAAAATAGAGTCCTACTGAGTATCTTTCCAGTCTTAATGCCTGTCAGTGCATTGGTTATAATCAACTGGTGCTGTGATTCCTTAGACAGTGTCAGTGCCTTCTGCACTTTCTGTACTAATTACAGTATAAGCATCATTATCATTTCAGATCCAGAGACTCTGATATAAATGTAGATGGATAAATACAAGTAATTAGACTGATGGAGAGAGAGAGAGAGAGAATAGGAAAATAGATGGATGGATTGGTGGATTTTAATTAATTCATTCCAGATGATCCTTTCACCTATTCCTCCCTTTCTCAGCATCTTAAAAATTGTGCATCTCTAATCATTTCACTTATAATGAAAGCTCATCAGCCTGAAAGGTTAACTTTGCTTCTTGTTCCACTGATGCTGCCCAACTATTGAGTGTTTACAGTGTTTCCTGACATTCATTAAGATAACCACATCTGTAGGACTTTGCTTTTGCACAATTGTGACTGTAGTTGCCTGATCTCTCTTTTGTTCCCCTTTTTGAATTAGTTTACAACTTATTGTTACCTTGCTATCCAGATATCCTTGCACAATGATTATTGGTTCCTTAACAATCTTTTACCCTGTCTCTTCCAACATTCTGGGACAAAGCAAACCTGGAGCTGATTTGTAACTTTTAACTTTGCATTTGAATTTTGCTTAGGACTTAATCTCATTTAAGCAAAGTCATTAGTTTTGTTTAGGTTTTCTCCATTTGGAAAGGGCATGTTTCTCAAATCATATTTCACAACAATTTGGAAGAAGCAATTTTTCAGAGTGTTTACTATTGTGTGTTCATACTTCATTCTGTTCATATCTTATGTTTCTCACATCGTATGATTTTTCCTGCAGTTCAGCCATTCCTGCTTTGCGTTTAAGTTCCTTGTTGAGAGCTGTGATATGATAAAGGTGAACTCTTCAGCTCTCAATCTACCTCGCCACGGCCCTTGCATCTTATTTTTCTACCTGCACTGTACTTTCTCTGTAACTGTAACTCAGCACTATATTCTGCAATCTGTTATTGCTTTTCCCTTTGTGCTACCGCAATGTACTTATGTTTGGAATTATCTGTATGGATGGCATGTTTTTCACTTTATCTCAGTACATATGACAATAATAAGCCAATTACCAATTGTTGCGCTCTGATCATTCTTTAACAAGTTCCTTCATTTTTCCATATTCATCTCAGTGTGTCCCTTCCCCTATTATTCTGATGGAATTTCTATATTTCTTCTGTATTCCAGTTATATTCGGTGTCACACTTGATTACCTTGAGTTTATTTGTTTTAAAAAAGTAATTATCACATATGCTCAAGATTATACATTTGAATGCATTCCAATTTTCAGCTGACCACAATGTTTTTGCAATAAAAATTGAAAAAGCTCTAAATACTCAGCAGGTCAGGTAGTATTTGTGGAGAAAGAAACAGAAAGGTTGAACCCCCATTTCTTAGAATTTAGTCCTCCTCAAGCTGCACTCTTTGTTGTGACTGTGAATTGTCACAGGAGACACTGAAGCAGGTAGATATAAAGGTATAAAACAGGCATTCTCTTGGAGACACTCTCAAAGTATGTCAAGTTTTTTTAAAAACAAAGGTAGTAACATGTGATTCATTACAATTTCAATAGCTACAATGACATCATTTACTTCAATATTTTGAGTCTGACAAATGGTTCCATTGAATTATATATTTACAATGCGAGCACACTACTTGACTAGACACATCTGAGTGTTCAAACACCTTTGCTGAGACAAAGTAATTCACACGGATGGTCTCAAACCATTTCCTTTTCTGTTCATTTTGTCTTCTCTAAGCTTTTTACTTTGAATGTTAACTTTAATTCTATTTTTTCAATTTCACCCCATTTTAGTTATTTCTATTTTATGTTTATTAAAACTAATGGCTTTAATAAACCAGTCTGAAGAAAATTCTTTTCACTCAGTTAATTGTTGTTTCTACTTTAATGGCAACCCACAGGTTGTAAATGGAACAGAAGTCAAGGCTCTCCTTGGAAACTTGCATGTGAGAAAGAAGTTAGAATTGGAAAAAGTTTGAGATGAGAGGAATTAGGACACTAGAGCCAGATGGATTGATCCTTTTGTGGGTTTGTTGGAAGGACCATCAAAGGTTGGGAAAGAATGGCACTTGGGATTTGGAGATCAAAGCTTTCTACCTGTGAAGTATTGTGCAGGCTTTGTCATAAGCAGAAATTATGTTAATAGAAGTTTGCTCATCAAAAGCTAAGTGGATTGAAAAAATTCACCATATTTATCATGTTCATAATTTTCTGATTCTCTTATGTAATCAGTCTATCATTCCAGAGGTGGTCAAGAGAATTCATCTCCAAACTGGCATTGATCTTGATTTTTTAAAAGTTATTCGAATCTTCAGAGTTTTACGTTCTTTGAAAAGAATGAGAAGATTTCATCAAGTGCGACTACTTTTGTTGGCTATGACAAAAGCATTAAAGGTAAAATTATATCAATTGCCTCTATTTTGTCAGCAATGATTCTGAATGATTTCATTGAAATAAGTTGAGTGACTGTGTAAAACTCTCTCAACAAAGGAATTCAAAGTAGTTATGTGATTAAGCCCAATGGTGACACAGGTGTGAACTCACCATATAATAATAAACAGTATAGTTAATGATTTATTTTTGGAGATGATTGTTAAATATGAAATTCACACACATACCATGACACTATGCTTATACTCTAGTAGTATTTCCATGACAGATTTCAATGAGCACTATTACAATGGGAATTGCTTATATAAAACATCTTTATCCCAGGATCCATTACAATATCGCTGTCAGCAGTGATGTGTACCAGTAGCATGGAATGTTTACCCCCAAGGCCAGTCCCATCATGGGAATTTTTAATGGGAAATGAAATATAAGGACAGAAGATAGAACTTCAAATTGCATAAGTATTTAAGAAATGGGAGCAGGACCTTTGGAAGCTTGCACAGTCATTTAATATCTTCACTGAATTTCTCGTTGAAATCTGTTCGATCTAATGCAGGTCACACTTGCGACTTATTATAAGGATTGAACCATCTAGCAAGTGTCAACCCCATTGTTCATTAAATTAACACATGTATGTGCATTATTTTAAGAGTTGTAACTATCCGGTGCTGGTTGAAACATAGTGGACCTCTCAAAGGGGAGGTCCTGAATGATTCCAATCGCTGCTGCAAGATAGTCTGCAGATTCTGGGCCGGTGCAAGAGAGTTGTAACTATCCGGTGCTGGTTGAAACATAGTGGACCTCTCAAAGGGGAGGTCCTGAATGATTCCAATCGCTGCTGCAAGATAGTCCGCAGATTCTGGGCCGGTGCAAGAACCCAGAGAGAAACAAGAGGAGCAGCATGGCTTTTGGATGTAGCTCTGGAAAGAGAAGAGACTGAGAAAGATCCTTTATGTACTGGGGCCCAGGAAGTCCTACAGATTTACAATGACATGCTATTGGCAGGAGATGGCTAACAAAATAAACTGTAGGAATGTCTTGGCCAGGACCTGGAGTCTATTCCGGAGGAAGTTTATCTATTGCACCAGCAGTAAGCTCTGCTATATAAGTCTACCACTCATATAACATCTATAATAACTGCAGTAAACGTAAGTTTCTATCAAAAGTCTTACCTAACATTCATTTGTCCCACTATACCCAAATCACACAACGTAACCACACTGCCAGCTGGTCAACCATAGTAGGCACATCACATTGACACATTACAACACACTCCTTGATACATTTCCTTCTTCCTTGCACACAATGACTTCCAACAACAACAGGCTGGTATTGACCAATGCCCAGTCCATCACTCAGCTGCCTAGAGGAAACAACACTAGTAGTTATTGGAAAGAATGGCACTGAATTCATGTCCAGTGTTTGCATAGACATAATTGAAGATGACACTTTGTTAATACTTCCTGCCTAACTGGCATTCCACTTCCTCCTTGTCCCACACTCCTGGTTTCAAATTGAAGATGGCGTGACCATGCACCCCTACTTTCCCCTTCCCCCCAGATAGCCAAGAACTCCCACCTGACCAGACCCAGATGCTAAGTGACAAGATATTCGAAAAGGTGGCACTACGGTACTCACTGATAACTGGAGCCATGAACTCAGATATCCCAATCTGTGTAAGATAAGTTACTAGGGTATATGAATATGAAGAGTTTTCAGGCATAAGTGGTCTGCAGTCTGGTTAGAGAGGAAAAGTATTCTTCCAGGAGTCAAGGTAGCAGGTGAGTTATGCTCTAGAGGATTTAAATGAAAATTATGAAGGGATGGTCTCCAGATGAAAACTGATAGGTATTCACAATGATTAGTGTACTGACCCTGTCTACAATCTATTTGCACATTCACAGAGTAAAGTTCTTCCAGTATACAGTCTATTCCCTGACCCATGGTACAGCTCACTATCTTGATCTCTATCCAAGGAGCAATTAAATCCCCTCCTCTCTAGAGACACACCTCAACATTCTGAAAACAATAGCAGGCTGCAAACCGTGACGTGCAGCTGTTATCTGCTGCAGCTCCCTGGTATGGGCTGAAGACAAAGAAATTGAGGGCCACTAAGACCTTCACTGTCAAAGGCAGAGTGATCCGGGCATTCCTCTGCAACTGGAGTTCTTCCTGCAACAGATGGAAGCCTGTGACCACCTCATGAGTCACTCAGAACAAGTTGTCAAGCAGATGTGAATTAAGATATCCTGATCTGCAACACCAAGGTCTTGCTCTCTTTATCCGCCTGATTGGTTTTATGCTGCTCTGTACACTGCTGGATCTCATGGTGCTTAATGGTTATAATCAGGGTACACATACATGCCGCAATCTCTGCAGGTTTATGTGCCTGTACCTTGTAATAGTATGGGTGCTTTGCAGAAGTGACTTTATCAATGTTGGGAATTGCAGAGGGAACTGGTGAAAGGAGTGTGGTCACAGAGATTAAAAGCACATGACAAACCACCCCCCCCCCCCACCCCCCCATCATTTCCCTCACCTCCAAGGCTGCCTTATGCTGCTTCACTTCGACTGCCAGGGTAGGTGTACTTAAAGGTACCGACCTACTTCCCAATAGTCAGTGTGGGAATGACCTGGCAGCTGCAACCTCTGTATACATCTGCTCTGGGAAAATGCACAATGTTTAATGCACCAAAGAGAGGAAAGTACATGCTCAAGATTTTTAAAGATAAATTTCAACAATTTGGCAATATTTTGCAGGTGTTTGGAATTAAATGCATCACATAGTGCATCAAAAATGGGTGAAATGTAATCTCTCGATTTATATATGTTAATAATTTGGAAGAGATATTGAGGATTGTGTACAGTGAGTTATGTACATTGGAGAAGGAAATTACAAGAAGGGCATAAAGATTGAGCGGCCAAATAAGAATATTTTCTTAATGATGAAGAATTAGGAGCTGTGGAAAAGCAAAGGAATTTGGATGTCCATGTTTAGGCATTGATAAGAGTTAATGCAAAGGTATAAAATATAATCAAAATGGCCAATGAGGTATTACACCTGTCACAAAGGTTTGGGTTTAAAATTGAGTAAAAATAGAACATTATTCAAATACCGTCAGGAGTACTGTGTTCAATTTTGGGCATTGCATCTCAGTAATGATTTGGTGGGATGGATGGTGAAACTGGCTTGAGTGGCTTGCTTCTCTTCCTATGTTCTGGCATGCCCATTCAATTTACACTCCTCCCCACAAGTTCCTAGATTTCTAGTCTCGAGAGGTGACACCAGGAGGAATTCTTACTTTGGAAACCAATCCCTGCTTTGACACTTCCAACATTATTGTCTTTCTGTAGAGCATAGGAAGGTTTTGTTCACAAAAATTCACCAGGATTCTGCCACCGTGCTTTCTTGGGATAAAGCACTTTTGGCGGCTGCCTGATTATCCATCCTCTCTGCTGTACTTTTTGGCTCCTTTATCCTGAAAACAAACACCAGGACTCAAAGAAATGCAGGTTCTTCACACTTTAAAAAAAAGATTCCCTTTTCTAAGTTGTTCCAGAAAAGGTAGTAATTTTAATATATTTTGGCATCAGTACTGTAATTTTCCAATTGCTCCTTGTTTCATTTATTTCCATAATGAATAGAACGAAGAGAAAAAGCGGTATTGTACTTATCTTTCTGTGTAGCAAATTGACATTCTGATTTTTATCCATTCTAGGCAATGACTTTCATCTTGCTGTTGGTGTTGATATTTGCCTATGCTTTTGCAATACTTGGAGTGTCACTTTTTCGGAGCTACACAGAATCTAGCAATCCTGGTCGTATCTATAAGTCAGCTTTTGTGTAGGTGCATTTTAAAAACTCTCAAAAACCTGAATTTATTTAGCTTTGAAAAATTATAACACTTTGCATGCATCATTTTTCTCAATTTTTGGAAGTAACTTAATTATGGACAATGTTCTCCTAATTAAGTCTCATTAAATGTTTTCTTGAAACGTGAGAAGTTCTTCGAATTTTTAACCAAAAATAGATTGCGCTGCAAAAAGCAATAAAAACTTAGTCACATCATCTGCACTCCAAGTCAAGCATTAGTTGTAGGTGATCACTCTCACACTATTCCATAACCACAACCACAGCAGGGTTCTGAGCATTGTATTTGTATGACATCCCTTACACTGGCACAATTGTGGGCTCCACAAAAAACTAACAACTTTGACCTAATTATCAGAAGTTTCTACTCTGCACTATGTTTGCTAGAAATGGTTTCAGGCAGGTCAGTGTAGTAACATTACAGCTATTAAAAAGGGGAGGAATTCACATGATACACACCCAGTGTTTTCATGTTCTTTTATTAACAGGTATTCTGATTTTTTTTTGTTGTTTTAACCACTAGTCATGAGTACTCCCAGTGGGTTTTAGGATAAAACCCTTTGGCAGAAATTACTTAAAAGATTATTGTTACTTCACAATGTATCTCCACTAATGGATCAATCAACTCACTCCATTTTTACTTTTAATTAATGGAGAAATGAGATAACAGAAATCGAACTTCTTATTGTTTTCAGCTAACAGACTGCAGATCATTCTCTACCAAAGTCAATCAATTTTTCTGCAGAGAAGTGAAATTGGGAGTAAATATTTGTGTAGACAGAACTTTGCTCCTGCAAAAAAGAACTCAAGTTCTCACTTTTTCCAACAGTTTCCCTTTAACCATTGGCATACACAGACACTGAGGGAAAAATAAATGGGAGGCTTTTACCCCCTCCAGCCAGTTGTACTGTTCATGATATCATAGTTGGTCTGTAACTTCCTGGAGATATAAATCTTGTTCCAGGAAGCAAGTCTGTTGCAATGTCAATGTGGTATAATGATAGACTACAAATAGCTCTAGCTAATTAGGAATTACTACCAACCCTTTGAAAACCTGATGTTAACTGTCAATCTATATGGAAATAAAATATCAAAGTAGTCATTTCACTTTTGCTTAATTCAAGAATTAATAAACTGAAAGGCAGGAGGACCATTAATGATATGAAGGAAGGAAAACTGATGCAAGAAATGCATATTTTGTTTGTATTATTATGTAGTAGTTGGAAGTATTTAATTTAACTTTATTTTGTTTTGCCAGTGATATCCTGCATGCATTGCAGACCCTTTTTCAGCTATTTACCCTGGATCATTGGAACGCTTTGCTTCTCGATATATGGGAAGTAGAGGAAGTTAACAGAATTGCAAGTGGCATCTACATAATATGCTGGATCCTGATTGGCTCCTTCATATTTAGAAATATAATTGTAGGAATAATGGGTAAGCAAAAGATACTTCTGTTTAGTTAACCATCACCATATTAAAAGAAAAGGTGCCAGTTGCCGTATTACCTACTTGTTTACAATGGCTACAAAGAGCAACAATTTGGAAGAGCATTTTGGAAAGCTCACTTTTTTGGCACTCTCAGTGACTAATTGTCTTAATTTTATGTTAAGGAGTATACATTGAAATGTGTGTTCAAAGAGACAGAAAGTCTTGCATTTCTATAGCAACTTTCAACACCTCAGACACTCCAAAGTGCTTTACAGACAGTTGAGTACTTCTGAAGTATAGTTTTGTTATAGGAAACACAGCAGTTGATTTGCATACAGCAGGGTCCTGCAAATTGCAATGCAATAATGTCCAGGTAATGTTTAAGGCAGTTACTTAAGGGATAAATATCTGCCAGGACACTAGGTATAACTACCCTTCCCTTTATCAAAGTAGTCTCATGTGATCTTTTATTGCCACATGATTAATGTTTGATATTTCAGCTGAAGGATGGTAACCCCTTTAGTAAAACACACTATCAGTACTGTATTAAAATGCCAGCCTGGATTTTACTGCTCAAGTCTCTGCAATGGAACCTATAACCTTCTACTGTGATATGAAAGAGCTACCAGCTGACTCCTGGCTGTCACAATGTCTCAGGCAAAAATCAGTCAAGGTTCCAGCTACCATTAAGCAACCACTGTACTTGAATAAAGAAATGTAACCTGGAAAAATTCTTCACTTTACTGAGATGTTATATAACTGTGATGATGTGAAAGCAGACCAAGGGCCCCCCCCCCCCCCTTTCCTCAGGAAGAGATAGCTAAAATAAGACAGTAGGAACAAATAGGAAAGGCTGTTGGCAAAAAATGGCTTTGTTTTATTTAAAATTTAGCCCCAAATGAGTAATACAATAGGCTTTATTTGTGAATATGCCAGAACTCATTTTATACATAAGTGTGGTACCAGTAGCCTCTACTGGTTCCAGTCTGCTAATTGAATCTACACACGGATATGCATGAAATGAACAAAATAGAATGAAATGGATTATCTAGCATTTGTAATCAAAGCTTTCATTCAAAGTGCTTCTTTCTTCCTTGGTCCACTAGGTTTGATAAATAATTCTGGAATAGATTCATGATGATATAATTAAATCAGACAGTGAAAAACCACCATTGCTCAATATAAGCCATGAGACTACTATTGATTTCTATTGAGGGGATTAGTGTTACTGAAAACTTTGAGGAATATTAAAACCTGTTTGGGAACCCTCAGATATTGTAGCAGTAAATCAATGCCTGCAGAATAGGTTCACCCGTGGAATGACAGGATAATAATGCAACGCAGCACCCATTTATTCATCTGAGGAGTCATTCAAACCTCTGCAATACAGTAGAATAAACCACACAGATGTTTAATTTGCACAAGGCAGGTCACTGAATAACCTGGAGATGCAAAAGGTTCTGCAGATGCTGGGATCTGGAGCAACACACACAAAGTGCTGGAGGAACTCAGCAGGGTCTTGGCCTGAAACGTTGACTGTTTATTTCCCTCCATAGATGCTGCCTGAGCTGCTGAGTTCCTCCAGCACTTTGTGTGTGTTGCTCATTGAATAACTCGTATGGTTACCACATGCTTGAGTGTCTATGTGGGAAACATGAAAAGGAAGTCCTCTATGGCACAACTGAGTATTGTATATAATGTGATTGTTACCCAAAGAAACATGAATTATTTACACCTGTTGCTACTGGCAATTCCATAAAGCCGACCAACAAAATCTTTATATTATGCTGTAATGAATCATGCTGGGTTCAACCACAAAGGAGCAGTGTTAGCATCCAAGAAAGAGTGCCGCACATAGCCAAAACGCAATAGGAGACATCCAAAAGGTCCTTATGTACTAGATAGGAGAAATAATTGTAATGCAATTTAGCTGCATGATGCATATTCATTTAGTGTCATTTAAAAGTGTTTTGAGAAGGGATAGCTGTGTGGATTTATCCCTGGAAACAGGATGACATAGAGCTATTTTCTTCCTCGGTATTATTTTACTGAAGAGCAGTTAACCCAGAATGGGTCATGATTGTGACCATTTCAAGGTGGCACTGAGCAAATCAGTAAATTCAACCAGCCACTTACAGGAGGGATCCACACTAGCAGAACTGATGTATTTTCTGCGTCAGATGTGTACCTGATGTCATTAGCTGTCACACAGTTTTCTTAGTGTTGCTAACTTAAATTGGAACTAACAGGTTCATTCACAACTGTTAATTGGCAATTGGTCTCCCTGCCACTTTGTGCTTCATATGTATGGCATTTAAAGGGCCAGTCACATTATGTAAGAAGCTTCAGAGGGTAGCTTCAGACCTTTCTAGAGGCTATTTCCACAGTTTAAGAAATATTCAGAGTATTTACATAAAAAATAATATATTGCAGTGGCAGGAGTAATTGAAGATATTAATTTGATGTGGCCTCCTAACATTCACTGGGTCCCACTTACAGCCACCACACAGAATTCAGCCGGAAGATGCAATTTGTGTTAACAGTGGCTCTAAATCAGTAGAAAGGGTGAAAAGCCAACTAACTTTTAAAAATTCATTCATTGGATGTGAGCAATGCTGGGAAGGAAAGCATTTATTTTTCATTCCCAATTGCTGAGCCATTGCAGAGGGTAGCTATCAGTCAACCACATTCCTCTGAGACTGGAGTCTCATTAGACTGGGCAGAGGTAGCAGATTTCCTTCCATAAAAGACATTAGTGAATCAGATGGACATTTACGACAATCTGTGGATACACCATCACTATTGCTGATACTAACATTATATTTTAAATGTATTAATTTAATTGAATTTAAATTCCCTGACTGACATGATGTCATTTGAAATCATACCTGGGTTTTCAGTCCAGATATCTGTATTACCAGTTGGGTAACACAACTACTGAGTTACTCTGCATTATGAACATGATAAAATAGAATATAAAATTTCAGGACTTTATGATTTCAAAATTAATATGCAATGCCTTATTATAGCTACTAAATATTTAAAAATTTCATCAATAGTGAGCAATTTTCAGACCATAAGGAATGACTTATCAGCACAAGTGCAGCAGCTTGAAGACCAACGGAAGGCAGAGCATTTTAAACTACAGATAATGCAGAGGTAGGTGTCAAGATTTTGTTATAGTTTGCAGTGTAGGAAAAAAATACGAAATACATTAAACTTCAATTTATATCTTGTTACATGATTTTAGTTTAGTCAACTAGCTTCATTTTTTGAAATGAATCACCATCCACAGCTCTTACACCCAGTATTAAAGTGAGGAAATTTGATGCCATGATTTCTACTCTTGATTGTTGTATAGTGATCTTTTCTAGTTACTATTTGCTGTGAAAAGAGAAATACATTTGCAATATTTACAATTTCACTAGAAATAATTATCTTAAGGAATTCCAAGAGCCTCCTGCACTGACTCTTTCAAGGCGTACACCTGCTTCTGTGAGTAGTCTTGAAAGATTGATTTTGAAGAAGAATCACCAATTTGTTAGTATAATTTGACAGGCAGTGTCAAATATGGATGGCATTGAATATGCGGTTGGCTTTGCTGAACAGAAAATAATTATTTATACCAAATTTATACATGTACTTTGAAGGGAGAGCTTTAAGAAATATTGCGATTTATCCAAAAAAATTCTATATCGCTGCTCCATGAATATTTCCCTAAAGAGTAAATGCTGGGATTTAAAACACTGAGTGGAAAATGTTACTTATAAATGGCAGACTTCAAGAACATCAAAGGTATCTGCAGAAACCTGTACCCTCTGCTTTCCTCTGTCTACCTTCACCATTGTTACTGATAAGGAAGGGCATATCCATTACCAGACTCCCAAGGCAGGCACTCCACTCTGAGTTCTGTCATGGCAAAGGATTACCAGGGGGATACAGAAAATGTTTCAGGGATGTTCTTAAAACCTCCTGAAAAAAATGTAACATCCTCATTGACTTGTAAGGATCCCTGCCTGGTGCCTGATTAAGATGGAGGAGTATCCAGGAAGGCACAGAGAATCTTGAAATCCAAGCAAAAATAGTGAAAGGAATATACCAAATGAGAAGCTACTACCCATCGCCTACTTTGCTTTTACCGAGTCTGTGGATCCTACACAGAACTCATAAGACCACCTCAGAGGCAAAAAAATAGGTATGAAAACAAATCAGCCTCCATTTCAAGAGTCTGCTTAAGAAGAAGAGATAATAACAGGGCAGATATCTTGTTCTCCTCTCTTGACACTTAATATTGGCTCACTATTATTGATATTTTGAGATAAAGATGTTGCTTTTTAACAGAGGAAGTTATGGGTTTTATGCCAGATGTAAAAGGAAGTGACTAGTTTCAGTGCTATTCTAAGATACAACTGTGGTAAAAAGAGAAAGAACATTGCTTTCATTAGAGTAGTGCCTTCTTTATCTCAGGACATCCCAAAATGATGAAGAAGGAGAAGATGAAAAAGAAGAAGACATTTGAAGTGTGGTCATTTTTGCAATATTGGAATCATGCTAGTCAATTTGTGCACACCAAGCTACCAATAAACAGTAATGTGATAATTTGTTTTAGTACTATTTGTTGGGGAGATCAATATTGATCCTGGCATGGCTCCTTGCCTTATATTGCCTGGTTTCTTGATGATACACTACCTGAAACCTAAGAGGAAGCTGTTAATCCTTACTTTTGGACTCAGAGAAAGGGGAGTTGTGGATGGGCAGGTAAAAAGAAAATTACCTACTTTCTTATTTCTTATATGCAGGAGAATGAGTCAGACATTGGGCTTGAAGGACTTTTTGGGAAAAGGGTAAGTTATTTGCCATTCTGATTTATCAAAATGATTGCAGAGCTCTGAGAATGACATCACAATTGAGAATTTTGTAATAGAATCAGGAATATAAGACTTAAAATGAAAACTAAAATATGCCTTGCTCAGCAAGGAATGCCTGATAATTTTTCAATAAACTTAATGACAAGCTATTATCTGAGTACCTGCAATTTAGCACAACTCTAAAAGTTCTCACAAGTAAAGGTACTTTTATTTATCATATCGATGGACATGAAACTCACACTTGATATATACGATGGCATATATTCACTACTATCACAATGATTTTCAGAAAGAAGCACTTCAGTATTCTCATCCTTTGTGATTATTTGCCCTAGTATGCTCACATATATTTAATTTAGTGACTTAGAAAGGTTTATCATACTGTTACACGGTTTAGTTTGACTATAACTACCTTTTACAAACCATTGTCCATATAAATGTACCATCTTAGTCTCACTGTCTACAGATTAATTCTTATACTATCATCTCCAAGCCACAAAAATATTTTCATTCTTCACACAGCTGAATGTAACATGGTTCTATATAGAAGTTTTATTTATAATTTTCTTTTGCTCACAAAGTGGGTTTGCTTATTCACACTTTTGCATGGAGATTAACACCATTTTAGATGGATGTGTTGAAACACCCATGGAAGTGTATTGTTGTTTTAAACTGGTGCTTAAGTGTAATCTAAAAAATTGGCTTTTCTGTTCTACTTCAGCCACATTATAATATTTAATTTGTTTTTCCGAATTGTGGTGAAGTCAATTTCTTGCATTTAGAAAAGCTTAATAACATAAGGATGAAATATAGGGTAGAGAGAAAATATGGATAAGATAAGATATCTTTATTAGTCACATGTACATCGAAACACACAGTGAAATACATCTTTTGCATAGAGTGTTCTGGGGGCTATCAGGGAGAAGGAGAACCTTCTGCCATTCAGTAAACCTTTGCACATGGAAAACAGGAATTCAACATTTTGTCCCTTGTATAAACATTTTCATTAATATTATCAGCAGAAAGAATTTCATTCTTTTGTTGAAGAGAGGTTTGGACCAGATCATGTTGGCAGTGGTCAGCTCAATTTACAAGGAACCTCTGGCCACTTGGGTGAAGTTCTAGAGGGTGCTTCTAGAAATGAATGAGCAGCCTCAGTTGTGAGAAAAAGGTGGGGAAAAGCTAATTTGTAACAGAGTGCATTTTTACTCCCTTCTATGTGCAGAAAGGGATCTTTGGAATCTGAATTCGCTGGTCCCAGTGAAATTAATTTTATAGGGAGCAGTGGTGGGAGTCGTTCAAGTGATATATCCTATAAGCCCACCGCTAAAGGTAAGAGAGAAAATGCAGCTTAATGAAAACAAATTTTAAATATCGATTTGTTTTACAAGTTCAAAATACACTAACATCATAACCTTAAAAGATCTTACAGTAATTGACTTTTTCCATTTGTATTAAACAACCCAATTTCTTTCACAATGCAGATTATGTTTTGTTTTGCAGAGTTATTTCGACTTGGATTCTGTATGGGTACATGTCTGTAAGGCAGGCAGTGGAAATCTTTATTGTTAAATATTTATGTGTTATTAAGTGATGTTATTAAGTGATTAACTAGGCACTTCAATTTCATATTTCCACTTGATATATATACATTCTTGCTTGAATGTCTCTCAGTGGCAAAATTATGCAACTGTGAATGATCGCTGCACATAGCAAACTGCAATATATATATATATATATATATATACACACACACACATATAGATACATACACATACGTATATATGTATATATATATAGATACATGTGTGTATGTATCTATATATATATATAAACACACGCACACACACACACACGTGTGTATATATATATATATATATAGATACATACACACATGTATACACACATTACATTTAAAACATTGATAATGTGAAAAAATATATACATAT
Source organism: Pristis pectinata (assembly GCF_009764475.1). Taxonomy (NCBI): domain Eukaryota; kingdom Metazoa; phylum Chordata; class Chondrichthyes; order Rhinopristiformes; family Pristidae; genus Pristis; species Pristis pectinata. The sequence goes on from NC_067432.1 coordinate 16,474,443, forward strand.
ATATATAAACACGCACACACAGACACGTGTATGTATCTATATATATATATATATATGTATATATTTGTGTATATATTTTTTCACATTATCAATGTTTTAAATGTAATTATTTTGTACATACATAATTCTCAATTTGAAGCTCTGTAAGATATACCCATAGAAACCACATTTCAGACAACTGGCACTGTTGTAACTTTATGTCAGAACTGTGCAAGGGCAGCCTCGTTACTGAAAGTGATTGCTACTCCTTAAAAGGGTGTATAGAATGAAAGAACTGACTTTCCTGTTCTTTTACCAGCTAGAAAGCTAACTTATTAAATGTGAAAAGAAGCAGAAATTAAAACTGTATCAGTTTCTTTTCTATGTAGATTGGGAGAGCTATGTTCGTAAAAATATCAAACTAATGAAATATCACCCAGCAAGAGAGAAGGTTATATGGCCAAGGGACTCCTTGTTTCGTTATTATGAACTACTGGAGCAGCTCCAATATAATCTGGAGGAACGGAAGACCCTGCAATTTCTAGCAGGTTGGTGTGTCACTTGTATTTAAAGAACTCAAATTTTAATCACTAATAATCTTATTAGATCATATAGATGATAGAATTTGCATTCCTGATCAGCATAAACTACAGAATGTTTTAGTTTTATAATGAAGAATTGGAGTAAGATGAATATAACTTTTTTCAACCAGAGAACTGTGAATCTTTGGAATTCTCTGGGCTGTGAATACTTCATCAATTACACGGAAGGCTGAAATCAATAGTGATCTGGAAACTAAGGGTATCAAGAGGTAAAGGTGGCATGGAAAAGTGGAGTTGATATTCTTGAAAGGCTGAGCAAAGTTGAGAGGGCCTATAGCCTAGTGCTACTTCTAATCTTTATACTCTTAATTTTAAATCAAAATAAAATTGGAAAACAGAAGCATAAACACAAGGGTTTAATTAAAACTATCTTTCCTCTCATGGTCTCTAATGACATCCCATGCTCAACACCAAAAGGTAGAAAGGTAAATTGCTGAAAGACCTTTGGCGGTACAAGGTGGCGCGATGACTCAGTAGATGGTGCTGCTGCCTCATAGTCCAGCAACCTGACCTCTGGTTCTGGCTGTGTGGAGTTTGCAAGTTCTCCCTGTGACTGTGTGAATTCCCCTGGGTGCTCCAATTTTCTCCCTGCATCCCAAAGTCATGCTGGTTGGTGGGTTGATTAGCTACTGTGAACTGTCCTTAGTGTAGACGGGTGGTAGGTGAATCAGGGTGGATTTAATAAGCATGTGAGAGAGAATAGGTTATAGGGAAATAAGTGAGAGAATGGGATTGCTCTGCAAACCAGCAGAGACTTGATGGATGAAATAGCCTCCTAAATAGTAAGAAAATATAAAAAAATGAAGATGAAAATATGGGTATTGCTTTAAAAGTTTCACAATTACAAAGTGGGCTGATTCTTCCACTCTCTGTTCTCTGTCTGACATCTGTTTGGTCGCTTTGGTCCTGACTCAACACTGGCAAGATTTCAAATCCAAGATGATAATCATCTTCAATCTTACATTTATGCCTTAAACCTCTAATACAGTAAATTACTTAGCTACTACATATCACTATCTGTAATAAGTTCCTTACGCTTCTGAAGTTCATAAGTTAAATACAATGTTCCATGATCAATGTTCCAGATTATGGAACTGTGAAGTACAAGTACGAGAAAGGCCTACCCTACAAATTACATTAAATTATCAATCTACCAACTGTACTTGATGTGTTGCTTATGTTTTTTGCAGCTCAAGCCCTCATGAATATACATGATGTATAAACTGACTTCATGTCGTGAATGGCCAAATGCTCAAGAAAATAAAATATGTTACTGGTAAAACCTGTATTACTGGTATTCATTAAATAACTTCCTACTATCTATTGTTGCATAGCAATTTCAATTCTACTTAGTTTGCCATATATTAGATTTATATATTTACTCTCATTCAATCAATCACCAGTACTGTAGTGTATTGAGATCATGTCATCAGTTAGCGTACAATGTTGATTTAATGCCAGTGTTGCCATGTCAGAGGTGAATACCAGAGGTAATGCTGAATACGAGGTTACCCAAGAGAAAGGATTGCCCTGCCAGTACCATTTGGTCAATCTACAGAATTTTCTTAGTTTTTAAATATATTCAGGACATACTTAAATAGATTTTTTAATGCAAAGGGATTCAAGGAATATAGGAATTGGGGTTAAAGAGCTGCCATAATTTTATTGAATGGGAGAGTAGGTCCAAGGAACAAAAAGGTCCACCTTTCTCAATTTTTTTTTGTTCTGTTGTTTCTATGTATAGCCCAGTCTTCCCTACCTCGGTAAAAGGGGGACTTCCTGAGATGAAGAATTCGGAAAAAATTAATTGGTGTTTGGAAAAGTATTGATTAACTGATGAAAAGTTAGTATGGATTTGATACAGGCAAATTGTATTTGACTCACCCTTATTGACAGTTAAGACAAATTTGAGAAGATTAATGAGGTTTGTGCAGTCGACATTGAATTCAATAAATTGCCACATAAAAGGTTGCTACACAAGGTAGGAGTTCAGGGCATTGACATGGATAGAGGATTGGCTAACAGACAGAAAGCAGAGCTTCAGGATGAATTGCTCTTTTTCAGGTTAACAAGTTGTAACTAGTAGGGTTCAACAGGACTTCAACTTTTTATAGTCTATCTCAATGACTTGGATGAAGTGACCAACTGTATTGCAGGTGGGAAAACATCTTGTGAAGAGAACACAAAGAATCTGCAAAGGGATTCTAGAGTGCATACTTTCAGAATAATGGGTTGCCAATTTAAGACAGAGATGATGAGGATTTCTCCTTTAAGAAGGTCAAAAATATTTGGAAATTACTACTGCAGAGAACTAGCAAGCCTGACTTACTGAATATAATCAGGACCAAATAGACAGATTTCATGTTTATAGGGGAGTCCAGAGTTTGAGAGGAGAAAAGTGGAACGAAGACCAAAATCAATCCAGCTATATTTTTGTTGAATGGAAGATCATGCTTATGAGGTCAACATGGCCTACTCCTGCTCTTATTTCTCATGATCTTATTTAAAAACAGGGGTGTGAAATTTGATAATTCTTTCAAAGCCTTTTTGGGTGCTTTATAAATATATGATTCCATGTGAAGCTGCTGTGAGGTCCAACACCATATAGGTTAATTAACATGATAGAATTATGTGTTTGGGCATTTTAAACCAATTATACTGCCTATTTAATTTAAAGGAAGAGTACATTGAAGTTGCTCTTTACAATTAATTCAGGTTTTTAAAAAAATTATTAGTTCACAGTCCATAGACATTGTTGTCACTATTTACTGTCCACCCTGAATTGCTCCTGAACTAAGGAGGCTGTTATGAGTCAACCTCATTGGTGGGTTTGCAGCCCACATTGCAGATGAGACTAGATAAGCAGATTTCTTTCCCTGAAGGACAATGATAAATCAAGTGAGTTTTATATCAAATCCAACTTTAAGGTTACTATTGCTGACATTAAGTTTTAATAAAACATTAATTCAATTGCAATTACCATGCAGTAATTCCCTGGCTGATATGGTAGGATTACAACCTTCTAATTAATAAGGATCAGTAAACAAGTATATGCCACAATTTTCAATGAACTCCAGAAAGCGGAAAATCCAATTCAGGACATTTTATAGGACATGCATACCGAATATTAATCCAAGGTAAGGTTACAAATTTAGTTTTAATATATACAGATCAAACATACAGAGACAGAGATTCAGCTGCACCTCCATTAATATCATCTACTGCATTCGGTGCTCCAAATGTGGCCTCCTCTACATTGGTGAGACCAAACGCGGACTAGGTGACCATTTCGCAGAACACCTGAGTTCTGTTCATAACTGATCTGCATCTCCCCATTGCCTGTCACTTCAACTCCCTCTCCCACACTATCACTGATAATGTCAGTCCTTGGCCTCCTCCACTGCCAGGAGAATTCCAAGCGCAAGCTGGAGGAACAGCACCTCATTTTCCATCTTGGAACCTTGCAGCCTAACAGCATGAACATTGCATTCTCCTACTTTAAGTAATCCCCATCCCCCCTTTCCCCCACCAGGCTTCTTCTCTTCTTCCTTTTACTTTTCCTAACCTATCTCTTTTTTCTATCTTTTTTTTCCTTTCTCTCCTTACCTTTGACCCATCCCCCAGTGGATCTGCTCTCCCCTCCTCCCCCGCACCTGCCCATCATTATCTTTTACCTGCATCTACCTATCTCCACCCTGTGCCCACACCGCCTCCCCTCTTTTGTCCACCTATCACTGCTCTGCTTTTCCCTCCTATATATTGAGCTTCCCCTTTACCTGTCTTCAGTCCTGAAGAAGGGTCCTGACTTGAAGCGTTGACCACCTGCTTTTCTCCATGGATGCTGCCTGGCCTGCTGAGTTCCTCCAGCATCATAGTGTCTTTCATCTAGATTCCAGTAGCTGCAGTCCTTTGTTTCTCTAAACATACATTTTTAAACATTATCACTCAGCTCATACCACTAGAACAGAATAAACAATCATTTATCAAATTTACTGTGGGTTCTTTGCTATATGCAAATTAGCTGTAGTATCTGTCTGCATAGGAAGTGTCTAAATTCCAAATGCAGTCAGCAATCTAGCTATTCTCACTAGCCACTGGCTGGCCACTTTCAGTGTCGATATTATTTTCAATTTTAATGAAATTTACCTGCTCAGTCTGTGCTGAAACCAAAATCCAGACTACTGATAACTAACCAGACAAAATTCTGAAGTATAACTGGCAGGCAAGAGCACCACAGTGGTTAAGTCTCTAAATCAGGTGCAAACTGCAATGTATTGACAGTGATGAAGCAGAAACTAATAATGATGTCAAATTCCTGACTAAGTGTGGGTTGTATACTAAATATCCACAATGATGTAACTTTATTAAGACAAAAACATTTTAAACAGTTTGTTTCACTTAATAAAGATAGATCTAAATATTCCTGTTGGTTCTATTCACAGGTAAGCGCAAGGCTATTTAAAATTTCATGGGAATATACACACAGTGTTACTTGCTGCTTTTAGGAGTATAACTCTGAGCTTTGTCACAGCTGCCTTTTGCAACTGGCAACTTATAGCCTGGGATGTTCTTTTTCTCTTCACCTTCTTTGTGGGACTCATTTGAATGAAAGGAGGATAGACCTTTGAAATCTGACCACATAGTCCTAAGCTTACAATGTATACCTGAACTGTAATAATGTCTTTCAGGGAATGAAATTTACTTTCCTGACTTGATCTAGCCTTCTATACCCTTCAAAGTGGTTGATTCCATTGGGGCAGTTAGGGGTGGACAATAAATGATGGTATTACCAATGAAGTCCACATGTGTGAATGAATAAACAAAAGTGGTGGAATGCAAGGCTTTTATTGCATGTTTTAAAGCAGCAATTAATTTAAATCATCATACCTTCTTCAATCACATTCAATTATCTGAGTGGTCTGAAGGTTACTGAGGTCATTGAAGAGACCAAGGTACTTGAAAATGTTCCAACAATTATGACTATCTATAATACAGATTACACAGTGGATGTTTTCATCAACTACCATGCAGTAATTTAGAAAGCTGTTGTTTGATCTATTCAGCCAGTGAAATGATTTGACTAAGAGAAACAACATCCCCTAAGTGTGCAGACAACAGTGACACCTTCTTGAACTATTTAGACAAACTGTTCTCTGGAATAATTTCTTGGTTTCTATTGGTTTTAGCAACCTTTGGTAACATCTGTCTAATATGGAGTATGAACTTGCTTATGAATATATCTGAAAGGGAAATTTTTGCCAACATTTATCATTTTTGATTACAAATGCACAAGGCAGTGATACAAATCATTGCGAAATGATCCATCTCAACAAGAGCTTAACACACAATTGTGTGCTTTTCTCATGCACCAAACCAAGTGAAAGCTCCAAGTTAAATTTCAGAAGTCACTTAGGATTGATCCTGTTTTACTGGTGTGGAACGGACACCCCCGTCTAGAATCCTCAATGAAATATGCAAATATTCCACCACTGCTCAGCATACTGATGAATGTTCTTTACAAATGTCAGGTTCTGCACTTGAAAATGGCATTAGGTTTTTTACCTTTGCAGTTAAAAGGCCTTTTATTTGTTTTAGGATACATTCTTGATTTTAGATGCCTAGTTGAATCCAGCCAGCCCTATGTCTCTCAATTTGATTATTTTCCTTCCACCAAGAAGTATTCCTTGATATATTACAGCTGAGAATGGATTTACCTTTAAGGCTTCAAATTGCATCAGTGGCTGCTTGTGTGAATGAACTGAATTGTGTCTGACATCAAACGTATGCAGAGAAGGGAAGGCAGTGGCAAGATTACAGTATTGTAGATTAATACTCCTGCCATCACCCCACTGCACTTAACTTAATGTTCAGCTGCATGAACAACCCTGATTTTACCCTGATGAACCCCGAACCCTCACAATTTGAAGAGATCATTGACCACATACTGCTTAGTTGCTTATTGATTTCACTGGGTAACCCATTGAGTACTATACTTGTTTCATGTTGCAAAAGTCTGCAGGAAGTGTTGTGGCAGGTGCTGAAGTTCTCTATCTCAACTTAAAGGCTTCTGTGCAAACAGTTGCTTCCAGTCATGAGTGCATAGTAGTGACTTCCCCTGCAATAAAGCACAGCTGAAAGAACACAGGGCCTACAGTACGAGACAAACTGCTGGGGGATCAAGCAGGAAAGGGAAAGGGATCCTAATGCAGGGTCTCGGCCATGTCAATGTACGGAAGTAGCAAGAAGGCAGGTAAGTTCTCTGTAACACCCACTGAGATGACCATTTTGCTATTACTGGAACAGTAATTGCTTTTTGCCTCTACAGATGTTGCTTAAGTTCTTCCGGCATTCCGTTTCTTGTTCCATATTCCAGCATCTGCAGTCTCTTTTGTCATCATACCTGTGCATATATGTAAACCCTGCTCTGTAGCACAGACGAATTTCCCAACCTTAAGGTCCAACTGCTTTGTGACCACAGGTAGCAAATCTTGCAATTCCAATATCCCGACAGCAATCATCATGCCTTCATTCTCTGGCAGTCTGCCGTACTAATTATGTCGAGCCATATGGAGAAAGCAAAGAGTGACTGATAGCATACCTGATGATTCTAGTGCCCCATTCATGCACCATGCTTAACCTGCAGTCAAAGCTATCCTGGCACATCGCTATGCCTAAAGCACTTTCAGGGAAACCTTGGGTGAGTATTGAGTGGTCTGATATATGCTGGGTAACCTCACCATTGTGAGGAAGTATTTCTTGCCATCAGCTACACTTGGAGAACAGAAGAATGGAAAGGAAGAGGAAGAATAAGGTGGAAACTATGGACAGGTGCACAGCCTAGTAACTGATTAATGTACAATTCCTTGGCCACAATTTAAAAATAAAAGCCACCATAAAATACATGCCCCAGACTAAATTTGTAGATGGAATCTCGTCACACTGCATGCAAAATTTAACTAAACATCCTTAAGCATGCTTTTAATTCCTATCTACACTGGTACTTTCTTCTTGCTCTTCCAACACTTTCCAGTCAGTTTGCACTGTCTGGGCATCTGAAAAGAAAAAGACAGAAGGATAACATAATGGAGGAAATAAGTGCATTGCGTAGTTTGTAAATCAGAAGGAATTTTGTAATTGAAAATTCAAAAAATTACAGATGCTGAAAATCTAAAATAAATAATTTAGTAACATTGGGAAATAACATGTGCATTGGAGGAAGAGGACTGTGGGTACAATCACTTCCAGTGATTTGGCCCTGTGTCAGCCATGCCTCAACAATTACTGTTCCAGTGACAGCCAAAATGGTCACCCCTGTGGCTGTTGCTGAGACTCACCTGCCTCCTTGCTGCTTCTATTGACCACCATCTTGCCTTGCCAGAAAGAAGGATATAAATCAATTAGTGCCACTCAATACATTTGCGATATGAATGATACCTCTGTTGTGAAAAAGCTATGGGTGTGAGGTTTGTGGCAGTGCCAAGTGTGTGTAGTGTGCTGGGACACATGAATGATAGGAATGAGTCTTTATTTATTAGGCAGATGAGAGATAAGTGATTGGATTGATATGAATATTGTTATGACTGAGGCTTGTATGTGGTTGGTAGGATAAGGAATTTAAAAATGTATCCATAAATCCTGATCTTGCTTGTGCAGTTATTTAATCCCTTGCAGCACTGCAGACAGGTCCTTGGAATCTGATAGCTAGCCTCGACCTCCGTAGCAATCTTCTTCCTCTGCCTTCTGAGCATGTGTATGGAAGACTTCCTGATGCAGAACATTACTCTTCCTTTCCACTTCTATCACCTTGGTCTAGGTGTTTGAAAACCTTTTATTGCCCTCTCTTATTGTCCCAGATTTCATTGTTTTCTCAGTCAGAGTCATGTCCTGTCTGACTGAACTACAAGCCATAATACAACTTCTCGTTATTGTAGAACAGGGAGACTGAGGAGCACAAGTACATAGTTCTTTAAAAGTAGGGACACAGGTAGACAGGGTGGTGAAGAAGGTGTAAGGCACACTTGCCTTCATCAGAGGGGGCATTGAGTACAAGAATTGGGATGTCATGTTACAGCTGTACAAGATGGTGGTGAGACCGCACCTGGAATATTGTGTGCAGTTCTGTTTGCCATAATATAGGAAGGATATGATTAAGCTAGTGAGGGTGCAGGAAAGATTCACAAGGATGTTGCTGGGACTGGAGGGCTTGAGTTATAAGGAGAGACCAGATAGGCTAGGACTGTTTTCCTTGGAGCAAAGGAGGCTGAGAGGTGACCTTACAGAGGTTTATAAAATCATTAGGGGCATAGGTAAAATAGATTGTCAGGGCCTTTTATCCAGGGTAAGGGAGTCTAAAACTAGAGCGCATAGGTTTAAGGTGAGATGGGAAAGACTTAAAGGAGACCAGAGAGGCCAATTTTTTACAGGCAAGAGGTGCCTATATAGAATGAACTGCAGGAGGAGGTGGTAGAAGCGGGTACATTTACAACATTTAAAAGACATTTGGACATGTACATGGATGGGAAAGGTTTAGAGGGACATGGGCCAAATGCAGGCAAAGGGGACTAGCTCAGAAGACGCCTTGGTCAGCATGGATGAGTTGGGCTGAAGGGCCTATTTCTGTGACGTATAACTTTATGACTCTAGTTTTAAATAGCACAATCAATGGCTTTAGCGGTTCAAAATCTTGGCCTCTATTGATGCATTCCACCAATGGACAGTGTGGCGAGGGCTGGCCAGACACAGAAATCAATCGAGTGAGCTAGCAGCATAATATTGCCATACCCCCTGCTTTGTAATGTCAAACACAGGTTAATTATTCATTTAAATCCCTGTGTTGGATTTCAGAGCCCTCCAATTTCATCCATACTGAGTTTATCCAATCATATATTGAAAAGCAAAGTACAGCTAGTGCTGGAAATCTGAAATAAAATCTTAAAAGACTGGAAGTTCTCAGGCAGCGTAAGTACAGAAAGAAACAGTTAATTTATCAGATCAATGACTTCTTATCCACTGAGTATTAACTCTTGTTTCAATATCTTACAGATGTTGCCTGATCTGTTGAAAAACCAACATTACAGCATTATTCATGGTAAATCTTCCAAGTACAGAATATCAGAAAATACAAATAATAAATCTACAAAGTTAAATAAACATGAAGTGCTCACGTATTTTCTCAGTGCGACTAATAAGTGCAATAATTTGCAACCTTCTTTACATTGATCAAAATCTAAGAACAAATTAGAAAAAGGAATTTTCTGTACTTATTTCACTTTACCTCTCTCTTTGTACTGAGTGGTGGAATTTGATGCTGTCACTTTAGTGAAGCAAAAGGGGCAGCACAGCGGTGCAGCCAGTAGAGCTGCTGCCTCACAGCACTAGGGACCTGGGTTCAATCTTGACTTCCAGTGCTGTCTGTGTGGAGTTTGCATGTTCTCTCTATAACTGTGTGGGTTTCCTTTGGGTTCTCTGATTTCCTTTCACATCCTGAAGAAGTGCAAATTGGTTGTTTAATTGGTCACAGTAAATTGCCCCGGTGCAGTTGAGTGGTAGAATGTGGGGGAGGGGGGATGGAGTTGTTGGGAACATGGGGAAAATTGATGGGGAATGGGATTGCTCCACAAACCAGCATAGACTGGATGGTCTCCTTCTGTGTCATAAGGAAATATGAAATATGCAAATCAGTGCTAGCGGACCATTTGTCGCAGAGGAAGTATGGCAGGTGATCCATAACAATGGCTGTGGTGAGGAAACATGGATTGGAGATGGGCTGATACTTTACAAAGATAGAAGGTTCAGAGGTTGTTTGTTTTAATGGGGTGATGACATCAACTTTGTATTGGAAAATGACAGGAAAGTTTACAGCTGGGTTAGACTCAGTGCAATAGAATCGCCGGAAAATGCCGGAAGCACTCAGCTGGTCAGGCAGCATAACTGGAAGAAGAAACAGAGTTTCAGGTCAAAGATCCCTTGTTAGAGGTTTGTTGGTCAGGAATTTAGTGGAAATAGGGTTGAGAGGACAGGAGGTTGGTCTTATGAAGAAAATGAACTCATTAGTATTCGTATAGAGAGAAAATAGCAAAAGATACAAAACAAGCTCATTGAAATACTACGTGAATCATTGAGGGGAATTTGTTTTGACGGTCTGGTATAGGAGTACGCAAACTGTGGTAACTATGCCCCTGGGGCATACTCGGGACGTCTCATTGATAGACAAGAGAAATTGTACAACAATAGATTTTTATGAGTTTGGGTATTTGCAATAGGACAGTTGAAGAGAGAATCATGGTGGAAGGAAGGTGAGATGACTGGGGTGGGGCAAACGATTGGGGCAATAATCAGGAAGATGATTTTCAGGATGGGAGTTGGGGGGGGGGGCAGTGCAGAGTCAGGCGGATAGCCGGGGAGATGATCAAATTATCGGCTGGGTGGGCAGGTGATTGGGACAGACAATCTGACAAATGTTTAGAAGGAAGATGATTCAGATAACTATTTATGGGATGGATTGGGCAGTGGTTTGCGGAGGTGGACGTATAAAAATTAGAATTAGAGAAGCGAAAGTATAAAACACATGCTGGTAGGAGTATGCAGGCAGCTCATAAATCTGAAATGGGGTGCTCATTAAAGGAAAGAATGGAATCTCTAGGCTAGAAGATCACATCTGTTTCCTCTGGAACCTCTGGAATATGATTAGAAGCAGCAAGAAAGAAAATATCTACTTTCATACAGAGCCAATGAAAAATGTAACATTTTCTAAAGAATGTCACAGTTGATGAGAACTTTTTAAAATGCAATCTCTATCTCAATGTAAGGAAATGTGGAGGCCAATTGCCAAGAGATCCAACTTGTTTTTTTTCTTACTTGCTCTGGTGCCCTCCCACTCTTTGAGATGTGTACACCTCTTTCATTGTTGTAGCTCGGAGTATTTCATTTTATGGCTCACACCAACTAATGCATTTTAAGGCACTAGGAGGGGATGTAAATGTGCCATCAAATCATTAATTGTCTGCCTTACTATCAGGCAAATGAAATTGCTCAGGTGTATAATAAATAAATTACCCAATTCTTATATGTCTTGTGAATGATCATTTGATTTCTTGCTGCTGAGCCCTTTGGTTCCCATGGAAATCATCTATAAAATTGTATCTCATGTTTTCTCTGATATTGTACTCTGGGTAACAATGACATATTCAGCTGAATTCAACAAATTTAGGTCAAAAATATTAGTTACGGGATTACTAATCCTTTTATGATTGATTTGTGCATGAATGTTGTTTGTGCATAGAGCACCTATAAAATTGGCAAGAGTTTGTGGCACATGTAACTCTCTATTTTGTTTGAAAGATTCAGCTGAAATATAAACCAGCAGGTACTAAAGACCAAAGCACAATAAAAGGAAGATGATGTTTGTGACTTCCTGGTGGCCACTGTGAAATATTGTCTTGAACCTTTGGGTGTCTGACAATTCACCTCATCTATGATGCCTGTCCCTTGACTTCAAGTCCCAGAAAACTGCTACCCATTAATTCCACCCTGCACCCCCCATCCCCCAAACACCGCATACCAATACTATCTCACATTGAAAGGCTCCACTGTCCTCAAGTCCTGACCACTTCCCCATCAAAGCCATTGTCATCAACTTACTCCTCACCCTCAAATCCTGTGTCAGTACAAACCACAACTCCTCACTAACATTTGCAGACTGGAGATAGCACTTAGGCACAAAAACAAGTTGTTCAACTCAAAACTGCTATGCTGTTATTTATTCTCCAAATCTCTTCAAACCCTTCTTCATTTTAACTCATTAACATATCCATTTAATTATTTTTCTCGATACACAAGAGATATGAGATGCTGTAATCTGAAGCAACAAGCAATATGCTGGAGGAACTCAGCAGGTTGAGCAGCATCTGTAGGAGAAAAGAAATTGTCAATGTTTTGGATCAAGACTCTGCATCAGGACTGAGAGTGTAGAGGAGAGATAGTCAGTATAAAGAGGAGAGGGGGAGGGGTAGGACAGGGGCCAGTAGATGACTGGTGGACTGAGGAAGGATGAAGGGTGATGGGTAGATGCATTAGTTTTCTTCCAATGTGTTTATCTTAACTTCTCCTTCAATGCATTTATGCTACTTGACTCAATAATTCCTCATGGAATTAAATTCACATTCTAATGACATTCTGGGTAAATAAAACAAAATACAGAATTCCCTATCAGATTTAACATTCATTATCATATATTTAAAACCCCATGTTATGATATTCTCTGCAAATGTAAACATAATTTCTTTTGCCTTAATGACTCTCATGTCACTTTTCAGCTTGTTTAATTTTTGATGATGCATCTCAACTTTCAGTTCTTGTATCCTCTTGGCAAATCTTTTGTATACATTCGATGGTGTTTCTGCATCCTCTTTTATAATATGGAAACCAGGTATGTTTGCAATATTCCATACGTTACCTGAGCAAAGTTCAAATTTAAGTCTACTTTCTTGCATTTCAATTCTACCTATCCAGGAGTGATTCCCAGTGTTTTTGCTTTTTATGACACTCTTATCATTCACTTGTGTTGACTTGAGTATTTGTGTCTCCTTTCCTCAACCAACCCCTTGTTTTACAAACAGGGTACTGTACTTATCTTGCTTTCCCTACCCTTCCTTCTAAAATGTACCATCTCACACATACCTAATATAGGTTTATTCTGCTTCTATTAATGTCTTACTATATTCTGTGACAGTCCATGCTCTATTACTTTAACTCCCATTTCTCACATGCTAGCCTTGACTGGTAGTTAGTAATCAGTTTATTATTGCCACGTGTACCAAGATACAGTGAAAAGCTTTGTTTGCATGCTATCCAGACAGATCATTCCATACATAAGTACATTGAGGTAGTACAAAAGGAAAACAATAATGGAATGTAGAATATTGTGTTACAGTTACAGAGAAAGTACAGTGCAGGTAGACAAGTAAGGTGCAAGGGCATGACAAGGTAGATTGAGAGATCAAGAGTTCATCTTTATCTTATATGAGGTCCGTTCAAGGGTCTTAGAACAGCGGGATAGAAGCTGCCCTTGAGCCTGGTGGTACGTGTTCTCAAGCTTTTGTATCTTCTGCCTGGTGGAAGGAGGGAGAAGAGACGATGACTATGTTGGGAGGGTCTTTGATTCCATTGGCTGCTTTCCTGACTCAACAGGAAGTATGGACTGAGTCAATGGAGGGAAGGTTGGTATTTAGGTTAGACTGGGCTGTGTTCACAACTCTCTGCAGATCTTCCAATTCAATAATCTTTGATCTCAAAATCCATTTTCTTCCACCTTTGTTGCATTGCCAAGCTATGACCATCTGAAACATTCATCTCTGTCTCTTCACCTCCAGGATCAATTACTTCAGTACTCTCCCGGTTCCACTTCCCATAAACTTCAACCAAAATTCTGCTTCCCCAGTCATATTCTACTCCAAGCATGCTTGCCTATTACCCCCCACATCTTTGCTGACCTACATTTGCTCTCAATTTCCAGACAGCTCCAATTTAAAATCTATAATCTTGTGTTTAATTCATTTATATCATTACTTCTCTTTCACTCTCTTCTCTGGCACTTTTACTCCACCCTTGTTCACTATTCTTTTAACCATACTCTTGTGCACTTGATACTTACCTGTTCCTTCAGCCACTTTGGCCTGATATTGTTAAATTCTCTCTTTAAATTTCTCTGCCTTTCAATTTCCTCTTTAAGAACCTCCACACAACCAAACATTTAAAGCAAGCATTTGGTAAACTTACCTCCTTTATTAATACAGTTCCACATCAAATGCAGTCATTACGTATCTGTAACATTTTTGAGTATCTTTTCTATACCTATGTCCAAAATCTAATCCAAAGAAAGCAGCATTAGGTAGTCACCTCAAGGCAAGTCCTGAAGATTTGCCACAATTGAGAAGGGCTCTGGAGCCTTTCTTTTGCTGCCAACAGAACATGGGGATCACTCAGCTGTGGAAAAGGCTTATATTGCATCTTGACAAAGGTCCAGATGAAGGTCTCGACCCAAAACGTTGACTGTCCATTTCCTTTCACAGATGCTGATGCCCTCTGTTTGTTCCTCTGAAACCCACTGATTTCCTCCAGCATTTTCTTTGTTGCTTCAGATTCTAGCATCTGCAGTCTCTTGTGTCTCTCTCTTTATATTGCATCTTTCTTGGTCTTAAACATGTAACCTTGCAATTACAATCATTGAAGTAATTTTCTCAAATGAAGGAAGTGCAACAGTCAATCTAGCACATAGCAAGATCCCATAAATAGTAATCTAATTTTATTGATTTTGGTTGAAGATTAAATATTGGCAGGGATACTGAGGAGAACTCCCCTACTCTTCTTTGAAATAATAACATAGAATCTTAAATCAGGTTCTAAAGGATAACACCTCCAACAGTGTGGCATTCCCTCAGCGTGTCAGTCTCGACACCGATCTCGATTCTTAAACCAAGAAACAACAACCTTGACGTTATTCTCAATTCTGAAGTGGGATTAAGACAACAAACAACAGCCTAGAAATCGTTCTCAATTCTGGAGTGGGATTAAACCAAGAAACAACAGCCTTGGCATTATTACCAATTCTGAAGTGGGATTAAGACAACAAACAGCCTAGAAATCATTCTCAATTCTGGAGTGGGATTAAACCAAGAAACAACAGCTTTAGCATTACTACCAATTCTGAAGTGGGATTAAGACAACAGCCTAGAAATCATTCTCAATTCTGGAGTGAGATTAAACCAACAAACTACTGCCTGACCGAGAAGACTCTGGCCCATTAAGCCAAAGAGGGAGCAGATAGCATTTAGAGAAGGAGAGTAATGTCAGCATTGATCACAGGGCATTGGAGCACTGAGGGTGTGCCTTCAACGGACTACAATTCCCAAAATGCTAAACTAGGTACTGACCAATCAGAAGGCGCTGTGCTTCCGATATGAGATTCTGGTAGTTTAATTGACAAAGATAAACGAATCAGAAGCTGGCTTGGGGCACGGTTGTTGTGGGACGTGTCGGTGTCACGGTTAGGTGAGGGTTATGTTGTTTTAAAATGTCTGTCCGTTGTGTGTGTTGTCTGTGTGAGATTGAAGGGGCCCCACTGCAGAGTAGAAACCGAGAGTAGGGCGCCAGCTCTGGGTCTAGTGTGTTCACTGTGGCCTGAGGCTTGACCAATGTTCCACTGGGCCTCCGCACCGTTCACATCTCCAGTAGGTTCTGTGCAGTCAGCTATTTGTTTAACACTGCAAAAACAGCACCTGATTTTCTCTGCATATTACAACAGCGACTTTCAAAAGTGCGTCATAGGCTATAAGGTGCATTGGGAGATTGTGGAGATACTATATGTAATGTTAAAGATGCGCGTTGTTTCTTTGGCCGTATTTCTGTTGTGTGTAAGTAAGTAATGATAGAGTATGCATTTCCCTGTGGGTCTGTTATTTAACGAACTAACGCACATTTGAACTGCTGTGATGGTCACTCTGATGATTTCTCTCCTAAGTGTTCCCTGCACTTAAATGTAGACTTTGTATTATAGGTGAAGAGATATTATCTTTACTCTGTGGTTTGTATTGTTCATGTTGCTTCCTTTGAAATTATGGATCTCTTTCTCTGGGTGAGATGGGACTAATTAATAAACTGTATACTACATCTTGGGTTTATGGCAGAGATCATGATTTTTGGAATTGAGTTAAATAGCTGAGTAGAAAGCAATGGAGATGCAAGAGACAGTGGATGCTGTAATCTGGAGCAACAAACAATCTTCTGGAGGAACTCAGTGGGTCGAGCAGCATCTGTCAGAGGAAAGGAATTGTCAAGTTTCAGGTTGAAACCCAGCATCAATACTCCAAATGCCAAATCATGTCCTGATGCAGGGTTTTGACCCAAAAAAACAAACTGCTGGGGGGGAGAAGGAATTGTTGATGTTTTGGTACCAGATACCAGAGAAGGTATGGAACAAGGACTGGTCCACATAGTCAACAGAAAGACAAGTGTAGCTGGGGCCCATTGCAAGTATCCATGGCTACATCTTTGGTTTGCAGGAAGTGAGGAGTCAAAAGAGAAGTAGTTGAGGGTATGACCAAGTTCTGCCAGGCAGATGAGAGTATTAGTGGAGGTAAACTAGTTGGACCTTTGTTGCAGGAAGAAGCAGAGGGTGTTAAGATTTTCCTAATTAGGGAAGGGAGTGTGGAGGTGGATAAAGACTGGACATTCATCATGAAGATGAGATGGTGGGGGCCAGGAAATTGGAAGTTGTCAAAATAGTGGAGGGCATGCGAGGTGTCCCAGATGTAGGTGGGAAGGGACTGGAAAAGGGGATGCAGGATAGAGTCGAGGTATGGGGCAAAAATAGGCAGAAACAATGGCCCTACCATCAGCGTCCTGTTTGTGGATCTTGGGTGGAAGTCGGAAGTCTGGGGTTGGGGCATTATCAATTTGGAGGCTGTGGAGGGGACATCTGATGTAATGAGATGTGTGAGAGATAGTGGCCTCGTGTTCATTAGTGGGGTCGTGGTCCAGGGATAGGTACGAGGAGGTGTCTGAGTGTTGCCGTCTGGCCTCTGAGATGGAGGCTGGTCTGCCAGATTACAATGGCACTGCCATTTTCTGTGGGTTTGATTAGGTTGGGATTGTTGCAAAGTGAGTGGAGAGTGGCATGTTTGGATGGGGTGAGGTTGAAGTGGTTGAGGGGAGTGGAGGAGTTGAGGTGGTTGATGTCGTGATGGCAGCTGGAGATGAAAGGTCAACAGAAGGGAAAAAAGGCCCAAAGGGGTATCCTAGAGGAAGGGGATAATTGGAGGTGTGAGAAGTGGTCATCAGTGAGGGGTTGAAGCCTCCATGCCAAAGAAATAGGCATGAAGGCAGAGGCAACAGAAGAAGAGCTCAACATCATTATGAGTTTAGAACTCATTGGAGCAAGGCATGGGAGGAGGGGCTTGGGTGGGGGTGTGGAGTGTGCTGGGGGGAGGGTGGGAGCTCAGAGGGGGGGAAGAGGGGAGGAGAATGGGGGAAGGATGGTTTTAGAGCTGTGGGTGGGATATGAGGTCAGAGGAGGGTGGGGTCCGTAGTGAGAATGGTGGTGGGGAAGAAGGAGAAAGACCCGGTGGAGTGTTGGGAGCCAAGTGGTACTGGCGGAGCTTCAGCAGCCTGAAGTCAGGCTGGAGAGCGAGGAAGTTGAGACAGAAGATCGGGAGCCTGGAGTCGGGTAAGTTTCTGGTTCTTTGCTGAAGTCAGGAACACGAGGAACAGCAGATTGAAAGAGTGCATCCAGCGGTGGAGGAGGAAGAAGAATTGTGGATCCCGGAACACTTGGGAAAGCGAGACCTGGAGCTGTGAGAGGAAGAGAAAAGACCAGAACGCATGGCGGAGATGATAGAGCATAGGACACAGAGGGAAAACCACAGGGAGAAGTGAATGTACATACCTGAGATCCTGGCTGGGGCCGAAGTGGGAGGCCTGAAATTGGAGCTGGAAGCTATGCAGGACAAGGTGGCAGTGAAGGGAAGTACTGAGGAAGGACACGTGGCTGTAATAACGAGTCTTAGTAAAAATTTGGTTGAAGAGCAGTAGAAACCACAAGAGGGGAGCAGTGAGAGAGGGAATCACGGAATTTATGTCAAAGAGAGGAGGAAAACATCTTCAAAGTTGGCATGTCATGAAGAGACTTCGCAGTGGAGTAGTAAAATGGAGACACATGAGAATGCAGTCGCTGGAATCTGGAGCAAAAAGCAAACTACTGGGTCGAGCAGCATCTGCAAGGAGGAAAGGAATTGTCAAAATTTTGGTTGAGACCCTGCATCAGACTTAAAGATCAATTTAGTTGTGAGTTTACAAATGTGGAAGGAATGTTTCCACTTGTGGTTGGCTCCAAAGCTATTGGCCATGCATGCATGAGAGATTTCTGGAGAGACTTATCTTTTCCAGGTGTTTAGAATGTGATTTGCAACCACAAGTTGAGAGTAATTGCTTAGGTACTTCCAAATGGAAACTTAAACAAGTAGATGTGACAAAAAGACATTACAATGGTATGCTGAGCAGTAAAGTGTAAACACCATGTCAGACAAGTTGAAGTGAAAGTTTTTAGTTTTTGTGCTATTCTAAATTATCTAGTTCCTTTCACTTTGCTGCCACAAGCTGCCTGATTTTACATACTGCTGTATGCTCTTAAAAATACACTTCCCATTTCAGTTGGAAGCATTATGAAGTGAATGACTAGAAGATTGTCGCATCTGTCCATCAAAGTGTCTGTATGAATGAAACTTTGGCCACAAACCTGGCTGCTTCAACTCCCATATCATCAGGTTTTACTTAACCTTGCTGAGCCTTGCATTTTCTAATTTTTTTTTACCCCCAATGTAATTTTTGGTACAAAAATAGGTAAGATTAAAAATTGAGCTTTGTCATTTGGAATTTATTAAAGTGAAGAATATGAGAAATAGCAGGAGTTTTCCATAAAGCCCCTTGAGCCCAGTTAATATCATGGCTGATCCCATGCCTTATGAATTTGCTGTTCACTTTTCCATATTTTATGATTTCCTTGGTGTCCAGAAATCTATCAATCTCAACCTTGAATGTACTCAATAACTTAGCTCCCTGAGGTGGAGGATTCCAAAGATCACCGCATGGGACGTGTGTAATATATTAGCATGGATACTGAAATGGTTAACTACCAGGAAAGAGTCAGATTAAGGGGTTTCTTTCACATTAGCAATCAGAAGCTAGTGGGTGCTTCAGAGATCACTATTGCAGCCTCAACTATTTATAATCTATATCAAAGATTTGATTGATGGCACTAGGATTTAGTGGAAACTAGGATTTAGTGAAAACTAATGAATGTCCCCTTTTGTCATTTATGGGGGAAGTTATAATTGGGAACAAAGAAATGGTAAAACAAGTAAACACATACTTTTATTCTGCCTTCACCAGGGAGGATGCAAATAATATCACTGATGTGTTTCTGTTGTCTTTTGTCAAATTGCAATTTCTTTCCTTCGTGTGCCTTTTTGTTATTTTCTAGTCTTTGCAACATTGTCTGTCTTCAACCTACAAAACAATCATTTTTTTTCTATGTCTCACAGTTGTCTATTGACACAGTGCAGTTTTTTTTAATCTACTTAATAGCCACATTCTAGCATACTGTAGGGTAGCAATGTGTATAATTTTTCAACAATTTAATATGGGTTGGAGCAGTTTTCATCTGGCTCAAGGCATACAGCCTCTGGTTGAGAACCACTAGATGCATCTTCTCTGAATCATGCATGATTGAACTCTAAATGAGTTTAAAATGGGACAAATAAACTTAGTTTGTTCCACCTAAAGTTCATTTGCTTAATTGGAATATCTTCATTTATATTTGCGATTACTCTACTCTAGTAATGAAACACCCTATGTATGCATCCAGCAAAATCTGGACTGTATTCAGCTGTGTGGTTATGAGTGTTAAGTAATGTTCACTCACAGGTCAAAAGTGCAAGGTTATGAGTACCTGTAAGATTCTAGCCACCCTCCCTTCATATTCAATGACATTGCCAATGATGAATCTCCCACCATCAAACATCCTTGGAGCTAATAATTAACCATAAACTTAAATAGGTCGATTGAATAGATACTGTGCCTCTGAGAGCAAGTCAAAGTTGAGTTTATTATCGTATGCACAGGTGCAATGAAAAACTTATTTGCAGCAGCATCACAGGCACATAATATCATACACGTAGCATTCACCAGAAAAACATAACTTAAACAAAAATTATACACAATTTTTGTAAGAAAACACAATTAGAACAAAAAAAAAGCAAAGTCCATTTTTGTGCAAAGTAGTCATAGTGTTACTAAACCATGGTGATTAGGGTTTTGCCAGTTGGTTCAAGAACTGAATGGTTGAAGGGAAGTAGTGAACCTGGTGGTGTGGGACTTCAAGCTTCAGTGCCTCCTGCCTGATTTTTGAATTCTCATTAAGAATTTCTGCACGGCACATCAGGAATTGAACAGAATGGAATTGTCTCCATTTGTTTAGATGACTGCAGTTCTAATGACACTCTAGAACACCATACAACTTGAAGCAACGCACTTGATTGGTACTTCATCCACCATCCTAAATGTTCACTTTCCCTACCATGATGCACCATGACACCATCTATAAAAGGCACTGCAGCAACTTGTCACGGGTGCTTCAACAATGCCTCCCAAAGCAGCAATTTCTACCATCTAGAAGGACAAAAGCAACAGAGGTGTGGAAATACCATCACATCCAAATCACATACCATTCTAATGTCGAAATGTTATGCTGGAATTCCCTTTACCAAAGACTACCTGTTTCAAGGATGTAAGCATTAAATGCTGGCATTGCCAGTGATGCCCAAATCATGTGAATTAATCTAACAAAAAATCATTATCTTCCATGAGCCAGTCAATTGGACAATATGTTAGATATCATCATGCTCTTTTATTTACTTTTCCATTTAAAAAGTATTCCTTGCATTATAAACTGAAGGGAGTTTTTAATATAGTTGAGTATACTTTCCTCACAAGTCAGTATTTTTAATGGAGACACAAAAGATTCTGCAGATGTTGGAATCTGGAGTAACACACACAAAATGCTGGAGGAACTCAGGTCAGGCAGCATCTATGGAGGGAAATAAACAAGTCAATGTTTCTGGATGAGACCCTTCATCAGGACTGGAAAGGAAGAGGGCAGAAACCAGAATAATAGTGTTCAGTCCTTCACGTCTGAGTAATTTCATTTCAAATGGTGTATAGAATCAAGTTTGCTAATGTAGTAAAGGAGGGTGCAGAGGGGCTTCAGGGAATATTGGCAGGCTAAGTGAATGGGCAAGGACATGGCAGATGGAACATAATATGGAAAAACCTGAGGACATGCATATTGGTAGGAAAAATAATAAGGTATATTTTAAATGGTGAGAGACTGAAAGGTGTTAGTATTCAACAGAGTTGGGTGACCTTGTATAAAAAGGTACCTAGATACAATGAGCAGTTAGGAAGTTTGGCCTTTATTGCAAGAGGTTTGAATGCAAGAGTATTTGAACTTGAGTAAAAATGTCTTATTACAATTACGTGTAGAGCGTTGCAAAAGTTAACCAAATTGGTTTCTGGAATAGTGGGGGTTGGGCACTTGTCCTATGAGGGGAGGTTGAGCAATCAGAGCCTGTACTCTCTTGAGCATGGAAGAATGAGGTGTGATCTCATTGAAGTGTACAAAATTCTTCCCGGGTAGGTGCAGGTATGTTGTCTTCCCTAATGGGGTCACATTCTCAAAATCGGTCTGAAATGCAGTCTCAAAATCAAATTTAGGAAGAAGATCAGAAGAAATTTCTCCACCCACTAGATTGTGAATCTTTGGAATACTTTGTCTAAGAAGGTCACGGAGCTTGGCTACAAAGTCTATTCAAAGCAGAGGAGGATAGATTTTTATTTATTGAGGGAATCATAAGATGGGAGGATTAGTGGTATATTATTAAATGTCACAGTGGGCAAGAGGGACTGAATAGTCTACATATACTATTTCTTAGGTTCTTATTTCTTTTGATTAATTTGGCAATTTCTGTGTCGTATATTAGTCAAATTAATTAGTAACTAAGAATTTATTTGAAAAATATTTAAATTGTGCTCACTTGGTGCTTGGGTATTAAGAAACTAGTGCAGTTGACAGAATCTTCTAATTTTGCCTACGATTGTGGCCAGTTTTTGTGGGTGTGGCCTGATCTGATTTGATTCTATCTTGGACCAATTTAAAGGGTTAGATTGTAAGAGCATTTGGGTATGTTTCACATGTTTAAAATTATTCTTTGGTTTTGCAGTGGTTCTACAGCAGCAACTCTATCACTTTGTTCCTGGTGTGTATAATAATTAAGAAGTAAATGATGCTGTTGTGTCTTTGTTATTTCTTGTACCATGATTGCTTGTTACTTTGTTCTTATGTAAGTATATTTTAAATGTGGGTATATTTGAATAAGATTGGAAAATATTTGGATAAACTCAACATTGACAAAATGTGACCCAACACCAAGGGTATTTTCAGCTGTAAATTTTAGATTAGAACTGAGTTGCTTGAATGGAAATGGTTCTATGTCTGATCTGAGGTAGCTGATTACGTACAAGATGGTGGCAGGGATACTAACAAAAATGACAAGGGTTTCTGTTGCTGATGACTTCCACTGTTAGAAATTTGTGCTCAAGCCAGATAAGGACCATCGTGCTTCTGTAGTTGAGTAGCATCTTAACATGTAATAATTAAGTGGAAAGCTTCAGATAAATATCCTGCAGTAAGTTAAATTGGAAAGAGCAGGAAACCTGTAACCACATAGTAGGACTGCTTCATAAACGAATGATCTCTATTTTTATTTTATGAATTTCTGTCAGGCATAAAACCAGAGGTGACAATAAGCTAGTATGATGTACTGGTAAGAAGCTATGTCTGCAATACAGGTGAAGCTATGTCTGCCATACAGTTATACAGGTAGGACATTTGCATGACCATACTAGTAAGAAATTTGAGATACAGGCCTTTCAGGTTACGGAAATTCACCCTTACAGAATTCACAAATCACAACCCAAAAATTTAACATAATAAAATTTGCTTTCATGGAACTTATGTGTAAGTAAATACTTGGATATAAGTTATTTTCGATTTGCATTTCTTGACTCTTATGAAGATGAAACATCTTTGTGTTATAGGAAATTGCAATACGCACCATTTTCTAGGAACATAACAAACAAACCCCCTCCTCCTCACCCCCCCCACTTTAGTAACATGGTCACCTGTATTTTCACTTTTGCATTAAGCTAAACTTGCTTTTGCATCAACCTGATCTACTTTTCTTTTTCAATCTTTTTATTAGTTTTCAAATTAATACAGATTGATATATAGCATCAATATTTATACATGTAATACAAAGAGATCAGGATAACAATCATAGCATATATAATCATAAAGAACAATAAAATATAAAAAAAATCTGTAGATCCAACGATCTCTTAGTAAATGAATATAATATAAAAGAAAGGAAAGAAAAAGATTTATTATATAAATTAAAAAAAAACCCAAATCAATAAAAAAAATTATAAACAATATAAACGAAACAAAAAAAAACTTTTCAAAAGAAAAACAAACAACAAAAAAAGGGAAGAGAAAAAAAACTGGGCTAAAATTTCTCAGTAGAAACAGAGCAATATGTCGTCAAGTCCGTTCCTCCAAGTTGGAAAGTTATTGAAAGGGGATCTACATCATGTGAAAATATTGAATAAATGGACTCCAAATATCTTCAAATTTAAGCAAAGGATCAACAGTACCACTCCTAATTTTTTCCAAGTTTAAACATGGTATATTTTGAGAAAACCATTGAAAAGTAGTAGGGGGTATTGGATCCTTCCATTTAAGCAAAATGGGTCGTTTGGCCATTAATTTAACAAAAGCAATCATACGGTTAGCGGAAGGAGATAAATGGCCAGACTCTATCCTTGGTAATCCAAAAATTGCAGTGATAGGGTGAGGTTGTAAATCGATCTTCAATACGTTTGAAATAATGTTAAAAATGTCTTTCCAATATTTTTCCAGAAGAGGACAGGACCAAAACGTATGTGTCAAAGAAGCCACATTCGATTTACATCTATCACATATAGGATTTATATGGTTATAGAAACGAGCTAACTTGTCTTTGGACATATGGGTCCTGTGGACTACCTTAAACTGTATCAACGAGTGTCTGGCACACATTGAAGATGTATTGACTAAATGAAGAATTTTCTTCCAAGTCTCTATAGGTATAGATGTCTGGAGTTCACTTTCCCATTCATTCTTAATTTTGCCTAATGATTCTAGACGTATTTTCATAATTAAATCATAAATTATCGCTATCAAGCCCTTCTGATAAGGATTAAGACCTAAAATTTTTTCCGTAGTTTCAATTTTGTAAGGTGTCGGAAAAGAGGGTATAGTAGTTTTAAAAAAATTTCTAATCTGCAAATATCGAAAAAAGTGTGATCTGGGCAAATTATATTTATTAGACAATTGTTCAAAAGATGAAAAACAGTTATCACTAAATAGATCCCAAAACATACTATTCCCTTCCTTTTCCATATGGAAAAAGCTGAGTCAGCTCTAGATGGATGGAAGAAAAAATTAGATTGAATGGGACTTAACAAATTAAATTTATTCAATCCAAAAAATTTATGAAATTGAAACCATATTCGTATTGTATGTTTAACAATTGGGTTAGTCGTATGTTTACTTAACTTGGTAAGTGCAAAAGGGAGAGAAGCACCTAAAATAGACACTAATGAAAAGTCAGGAACTGATTGTTGCTCAAGGCATACCCGTTTCGGATTTGTTTAGAAGTGCAGGATTTGATACAGATCTATCCATGGAAGGATTTAGACAACAGTTAAAATCTCCACCCATAATCAAAGTGTATTCATTTAAATTAGGAAAAAATGCAAATAGATGTTTAAAAAATTCAGGGTGATCTACATTGGGTGCATAAACATTAACCATAACAACTTTTTTATTATGAAGCAGACCAGTGATTAATAAAAACCTACCATTTGGGTCTGATATTGTCTCATGATGAACAAACGAAATTGAGGAGTCTATAAAAATAGAAGCTCCTTTCACCTTTGCTTGTGAATTCGAATGGAACTGTTGACCCCTCCAAAATCTAAAAAAACGTTGATTATCTTTCTTCCTGATGTGAGTCTCCTGAACGAAAATAATCTGAGCATTTAGTCTATGAAAAACTTTAAAAATCTTCTTGCGTTTAAGTGGATTATTTAAACCATTAACATTCCATGAAATAAAATTAATAGTCTTATCCATTTTAACAGGTTAAAAAAATATGGTATGTAAAGGGTTAATCTTAACATTTCCAAGTCTTATGATGTACTTTTCTTTGTCGGTTTATACATTTAAAAAAAAATCTGAAATTACTTGTGTTGCACCTGAAGTATAATGTAGTTATTCAAAATGTGATTCCCAGAGCAATATTAAAGAGGAATTAGGTGAACAAAATTTTAAAAAGTTTTTCATGTTTTGCTTACTGTATCTTTTAGATAATTGTTTCCTGTAATTATATGTTCTTTTATTGTCTTTGGTTAATGATGGTGGTGAATTGCAAAAGTATTTCCTTTGCTTTTTGATTAACCTAAGTCTATATTATTTTTTTCCCAAAGAAACCATGAATATATGATGTAGTGACTACTGTTTAAAACAATTGAATCATGAACACTGACCTTTGGAAAACAATCTCAATTGCCAAGCAGGAGAAGCACAAAAATCTATACCTAAATTACAAGAACCTTCGCAAATTCCCTCATGAATTACTGAAAGATGGTGGCGCACGTCACTTAGAACATCTCTATATGAAGATGAATTCATTAACAACACTGGTACATTTAACATTTCTAGTACTTGGTCGATTTATGTTTTTAAGACAAATAACTAGATTGTTTGAAAAGCTTATGAGCAAGTTTCAGGTGCTTTTGTGATTCCAACTTTATTAGATTTAATGGCTGACAGGTAGATTTAAATTGCGCCGAGTCAACTTGAACATAGAATTGAAAAAGTTTCTACGTTTGATGTGCAGTCTGATCTGAAGTAGCTGATTGCAGACAAAATGGGGGTAAAGATACCAACAAAAATGGCAAGGGTCCCTTATTGCTCATGGCTTTTCTAGTCATGATTCATGACTATTGGAAATTTGTTTGTGTGGAAATCCTACTTCTGTAACTGAGTGGCATCTTGACATGTTTTATTGTCACAAGCGAATAATGTTCACTTGGATAAGAGTACAAATATTGTGCATGAGGAAAGACTAGAAAGGAGGTGGGATAAATATCAATGAAGGAAATTTTAAGTGAATTCTGCATTGTTTAAAGCTACAATACACGTGGAAAAAATAGGAATTATTCCATTAGCCAAAGATAGAAGATCTTGTAGCTAAATTTGTTGTTTCACTTTTGCTTTCTTTAGATATGTGTATGCTAATTGCCATTCAGTTCATGAGAGCTGTTGACTGAATATCTTAGCTTTGGGGGAAATAGAGGACAGCAATTTATATTTGGACTTCAGCATTTTGCTCTCTTGTACAGATGAAATTGCCACATAACAATGATTTTATTTATACCAGGGAACATATGCGAACACATCGGTATGGAAATCTTTAAACCAGCAGTGACAGGCAGATTGTATTGTAGTTTTGTGTAGTCTGTTGTCATGCCATATGGGGAAAATATGAGATTGATTTTGTAAATTCAATTTTACACTTCCAAAAGGTCACCTACAAACTGAAAGCATGAAAAAATAATGTGCAATATTTTATTTTTAGCCAGAAAACCTTGGACAGAAGCTTCCAAATCTTACTGAATTGTGAGTACCAGTTTTTTGTTCACTTACGACTTAGTTCACATGAATTTTGTTTTAGCATATCTTGGTTGGCACCATTAAGAAAACAGCATAGTACTTAGCTATGAACTTAACCAGAAACTGAATTGGAGTAGCCATATACACAACGAGGCTAGGAATTCTGCAGCAAGTAACTCACCTCCTTACTCCCCAAAGCCTGTCCACCATCCATAAAGCTCAAGTCAGGAGCATGATGAAATACTGTGTGATGAAATGTGTGCAGCTTCAACAATACTCAAAAAGCTTGACAGCATATAGCAGCCCACTTGTTAGGCACCCCATGCACAACTATTCACTCACTCCACTGCGCAGAGTAGCATCAGTTTGTACCTTCTACAGAATGCACTGCAACAACTAACCAAGACTCCTTAGCTGCACCTTCCAAACCCACGACCTCTACCACCTAGAAGGACAAGGGCAGCAAAAGCATAGGAACACCACCACCTGGAAGTTGCCCTCCAAGCCACACACTATCATGATTTGGAAATTTATCACCGTTCCTTCAGAGCTGTTGGATCAAAAACCTGGAACTCTCTCCCAAACAGCATTGTGGGTATATCCATGCCTCAACAACTGCAGCAGTTCAAGAAGGCAGCTCACCACCACCTTCTCAAGAGCAACTAGAGATGGGCAATTAAATGCTGGCTCAGCCTGCAAAGCTCACATCCTTTGAATGAATATATTAAAAAAAGAATACAATCTACACATTTAAACTGCTTAATTGAAAATATGATTTGCCTACAATTAACGCCATTTTAGACCTCCTTATCGTACTTTTGTGTTGCTGAATAATAGTTTTGCTAAACTTTGTTTTGCATTGAGTGCAATGCTATATTACAGGATTTTGTTGCAATATCTTTTTAGGTTGGATGGTGTGTTTGAACACCACAGGGGAAATAGTTTGGACAGGAAAATTACCTAAAATGAACCAATTGAAGAGTATTTTGCGAAGACATTTATTTCCAATGAGTTAATCAGTACATTATGGAATCTGGAACCCATATGCAACAAAAGTGCACTTAGAATCTGTTCCTTATGCTAAACAATTCATGTGCTACACTTAGTTTTTGTTTCTTAACTGGTTCTTGAAAATCTGTTTAATACAACAAAAGCTTTCTTTTATTCAGAGCTGTGAATAATAATGAGCAGCATAGGCTATATTTTATAATAGTTAAGTACTATGCTGTTTTCTGTAATATATCATAAACTTTGCCAGAATACTTGCATTATGTAAATTATCAGAATGAATTGTTCTTCTCTGAGCTAAGATGCAACTCATTTCCTTTTCTAGATATTTGCATTCCAATAACATCGAAGTCATTCCAGAAGGTGAGCACAACTTGTACAGAAAATATTTGATGTTTTGGTAGTCAGACACTTTCATATTACTACATTATTGGCAGAGCCAGTATTGATTGGCTCTAAACTGCTGCAGACTTTATGGTGAATGTACTTCTGGAGTGCTGTTGGAAAAGGAGTTTAAAGATGTGGATTCAGCATCAATGAAGGAATAGCAATATATTTCCAAATCAAGTTAGTGCAGATGTTAGAAGACTAATTTGTTATCTTCACAGTATTTTTTTAAAGGGGGCAAAAGCAGATGTGAAGGAGAATAAATCATTCAGGCCTACGATTCCTTCAGGTGAACGAGGGATAGTTTGAATTGAATTTTTGCTTCCTTTTCCTCTCATGGTCGTCTTCTTTAGTAGAATGAAGATAGATTTTTTTAATACTCATTTGCATGTATTGGCTATTGTAAATAAGCCAGTGTTGGACACCAGTACCTAATTGGCTTCGTTGGTGAACTACCACCTTGAACTGTTGAAGTTCACTTGAAGATACTTCTGTATATGTGTGACCTAAAGGAAGTGGAGGCCCTGTGTGCTTGTTGTTCTTTTTCTTCTTGGTAGTAAATATTTCAGGCTTAGAAGGTAGTGTTGAAGAAATCATGGTGAGTTGCTACATGCAATTTGTAGCTGGTCAACACTATATCCAAAGTGCACACAGTGGTAGAGCGAGTGAGTAGTCACAGGATTTGTGTGCCAATTAAGTGGGCAATTTTGACATGAATGTTGCTGAATTTCTTGTATACCTTCAGAGCTCTGTTATCCAGGATGATAGAGAGGAACATTCCATTGCACCTACTGCGTGCTGTGCAGGTAGAGGAAAGTGTTCAGAGAGTCAGTATGTAAATCAGTTGCCACAGCATTCCCAGTCATGGACAGTGGTTTATGTCGATAATTCAGTTATGTTTCTAGTCAGTGGTGACCCTCCGGACGTTGATAGTATTTAAATTGTAAAAGCAGATGGATCTTCAATTATGATTGTGATTATGGTCTTTCTGGAGCAGACTAGAAATGATATAAAAAAAAGTGTGCTTAAGAGATTCATGGTTAAACCATTGAGGTAAGATATTGTGAAGAGTAGTCACTGACTTCTTTAAGTTGAGGTCCGCAGGATGAGAAGCAAATCAATGCATGCACATTTTTAAAAGAGAAATAGTTCAATTCCATGAAGCTATGGTTTATTTTTAGTTACATTTCATAATCCAGTAAAATAGAATTTCTTCTGAGAGGTAACCTGAAGGGGTATTTATGAAATAGTAATTGCCTTCAAAGTTATGATTGACAATATCTTATTTTCAGTATGTTAACATTAAGTGGTGTATTTGCATTGTGTAATGTTTGGTTTATAAATAATTGATTGCAGCTAACCTGTCTACTCAGCATGTGTAGTTCATTTAAGAACAGTTAGAAAAGTGGTTAAACATGAGGACTAGGTCGTCGTTGTCCAACTAAAAAAAAATCTTTGATATAATAACATAACATAGGTTCATGTTAGGGCATTTGACTCATCAAGCCTGGTTCACCATTTGTCATGATCATGGTTGATCTTCTAATTCAACTGCCTTTCCCTGCACTATTGTTATGCCCCCTCATTCCCTGAATATCCAGAAAGGTATTAATCTCTTTGAATAAATGCAATTATTGATCATCCACAGCCTTCCAGGGCAGAGAATTTCAAAGATTCACCAGCCTCGACATGAAGAAATTTCTCCATGCCTCAGTCTTAAAAGGCTTACACTCTTCAGCTAGGAAAGCATCCTCCCTGCATCCTGCCAGTCAAGCTCTGTAAGAATTTTAGGTTCTAATCAGATCCACTTTCAATCTTCTAAACCTAAGAGAATATGGACCTCAGTTTCTTCTCTATTTGGCCAATCAGCAACCCCTGGAACCAGTCTAATGACCTGTTCATCATTCTCCCCCCATGGCAAATAAGCCTGATTTTTAGGTGTCACGAACCAGCAACAAAAGAAACACACTGAGCCTGATTCAGTGTTAAAAACTATTTTATTAATCACTACTTATGATAATACGAAAAATAGAAGTAAAAATGTTAGTATGTTAGAATTCAAAAATGTTAAACCTTGAACGTTAACCCCAAAAACTAAACTCTTCGTGTGTGTGTGTGACAAAGTCCCAAACTCCACGTTCAGGAATGGTTCTTAAAGTTCAGTTCCGCTAGCCATAAGGTGAAACATGAGTAAGGGCTTTTTCAACAACCACCGTTGTCAGAAGATAAGACGTAGATGTAGAAAAACAGAGACAGAGTAAATACGAAATCCAAATGTTCCACGATGGAACCCAAACGACACTCCAGTGTTTACTCGGTAGTGACTTCCTCACCCCGAAAAGCATCCGAATCGTGGTTGTCCACACAAATACCTGTTTCCTTCTACAGGTCAGCAACAAAGTGAACTCCACCGGATTATTTCCAATTTCCATACATGGATTTCAGTGGCAGACACAGTTATTGTTTCTCATCCATCGATAGAGAACACTAGCAGGCTGGTGTCTCTCTCCCTTCTCTCTCTCTTCTTCTTCTGCTTCTTCAACAACGTCATTATGTCCTTTATCTTCTATTGACGTAAGCACGCCCCACACACACACACACACACACACACACACACACACACACACACACACACACAATCTAAAAGGGACATTCACTGAGTCCGTAACATAGGTGACAAACTAAAACTCCACACAGTCTTGCCAAGGCCCTATATGATGGGAGTAAATCATCGTTACCCCTGTATTCTAATCCTTTTGTAATAAAAGCCAACATACCATTTGCCTTCCTAATTGCATGCTGCACCTGCATGTTGACTTTCAGTGATTTGTGTGCAAGGACACCTAGTTCTCTTTGAACATCACCATGTTCAACTTCTCACCATTTAAAAATACCCAGCTTCTTGTTTTGTCTACCAAAGTGGATGACTTCACATTTTTCCATGTTATATTGCTTTGCTATGTCTTTTCCCCACCCACTAAACCGCTCTGTATCCCCTTGAAGTCTCCTCATATCCTCATCTCTACTCTCAATCCATCAAGTTTTCTATCATCAACAAACTTGGAAGTACAACATTTGGTCCCCTCAGCCCAATCTTTGACACAGATCAAGAATCGGTGTGATCCAATCACTGATCCCATCCTCTAGTCACAGCCTGCCAACCTGTGAAGAATCCATCTATTCCCACTCATTGCTTCTGCAGGCTAACCAATACTCAATTAGTATAAGCATATCACCCTAATTCTGTATGCTGTAGCTTTGCTGACCAACCTCTTATATGGAACCTTATTGAAAGTCTTCTGAAAATCCAAATACACCACATCCACTGGTGTACTAATCATATATATTCCACTAGTCATTTCACAAATATACATAATACATTATTTGAATTCCAAAGCATGTAAAAATTGTTGTGATGATAATGTTAACTTGTGTACTTTTTTTCCTCCATTGTAGCAATTAGCACCCTGGTTAAACTTCAGTCATTGGATCTTAGCAATAATGCATTGGCTATCCTGTGCCCTGAGATTGGTCAGCTGAAATCTTTACGGCACCTGCGATTGGCAAACAACCAACTGAAATTTCTTCCTTCAGGTAAGGAAGTAGCCCTAAGTTTTATCTGTAAAAGACATTGGAACTGTTTTCTATTTACCTATGGAGAGGCAGATATCTGAATCTGATATAATTGAAAATATATATGTACACTAATGCAAGTAATATTTTCATTATCTTCAGTGTTGTTGTACATGTGTTCTTTAACTGATTGTGCTCAACAAAATTAATCAAATTATGAAAGATGGCTGAATATTAATAAGGCTTACCAAACAATATCTTGCATTTTAAAGGGAGGAAGGTGGTTCGAATGTTGATGTTTTTGTCTTCGATATTGAATTTACAATATTCATTACATTTTACTAATCATTTCATGACTGTGTACTGATCTTATGGAAACATCTGCATAGAAACAGAACTAATGTCAGGATTTTCGTTTTTATTTTTCTGACTTAAGCCATTTGTATGCAATTCAACTTGTTGATTATTGGTGCAAAGAGATTGGGAGTTTTTCCTGATTTCCATCTTTTTTACGATTCATCACCAAATTCGAAATGTTACCTGCTCTTGTCCCTGTTTTACCCCATCCATAATACCATGGCCTGCATTGCTTCTTTCGCAAAATCACACTTGTCATTTGTGACCTGCACTTTTGATGGCTTTGTGCTCTTCAGTTTTCAGTTCCTTGATTTTAAATTTATGTTGTGCATGTGTTAAGATTTGCACTAATTAACACCATCTTATGTTTGCAACCTTTTCCTGCTTTACTATTTGCACCCTCTGGTCTTCTTGGCATTCTGATCCTCTAGTTCCAGACTCCAGCCATCTTGATGCCATAATCTTGAAAAAAATATATGCAGAATTTTTTTACACCTTTCCACAGGTTGAAAAGGATTCTGTAGAAGTTAATTATTTGAACATTGGGCCATTCTCTAACTTCTCATTTTTTAAGAAGTTGCTGTGAGATACCTGGGAAAAGTTGCTACATTGAAGGCACTATATAAATTAACTAATTAGGAAGATAATTACTTTTTCCAAAGAAAACAAATTTAGTCCATCTCATCCATTAAGTGGCCTCTTCTATGAAAATTGTAACTTTAGGCCAGCAGATGGCAGAGGTACCACAGTGTAAGATTCCATGTCACTTGTGGTTTGGTTTTCAAGCAAGAATTGAAATGCTCTTTAATAGAATGTCATGTGCTGTAATTATTTATATCTACAATGTTACACGCTAGAAATTTTGCATAACTATTTGGGTTTTCAGTCATAGATTTTCTAGTATTTAAACATTTGATTTTTGACACAATTCTAAAACAATGTTTAATACCTTGTTTAGAAATAATTCAGATTTTGTTTTACAACGAGCGGGATTGCACTGCTCTTTAGATGATCGGTATTTAGAGAACCACTGACTTTGCAGCTTATTCAGCTCATGACATCTACTCCTGCAATGGCTCTTGACAGTGTAATGCAGAAGTCAGGTTTGAGCTTGAGGTCAGATGTTGTACATCAGATCTCCTGATCCACCAGTGGGCTCAACGCAAGCATACCGAGCTCAAGAGCCAGAAGCAACTCGCATTCGACCCCTCAGTTTCATACTAGGTACTGTTGGCACGTATATGTATAGGGGCAGGCACGGCAGTGTAGCGATTAGCGTAAAGCTTTACAGCGCCAGCGACCCGGGTTCAGATCCGGCCACTGTCTGTAAGGAGTTTGTACGTTCTACCTGTGTCTGCGTGGGTTTCCTCTGGGAGCTCCGGTTTCCTCCCAAATTTCAAAGACGTACAGGTTAGGAAGTTGTGGGCATGCTATGTTTGTGCCGGAAGCGTGGCGACATTTGCGGGCTGCCCCCCAAGTCACTACGCAAAAAGATGTATTTCACTGTGTGTTTCGATGTACATGTGACTAATAAAGATATCTTATCGCAACCCTTGATTGAAAAGATATGTTTTTTATTTTACCTAATCACAGTTGTTAAATGTCACTGGTCATCATCATAAGCACTTAAAATGGTTCAGCAGATTTTGGCAAAGTGAACTGTCAAAAGGCCATCAGATCGGTCCAAGGATGGGGCTTCAGTGTCCCAGTGCCTAGTTGCAGGTTGTGGACCACTCCACTTTGCAGGATAGTAAGGGCAGCTGAGCCAAGATTGGATCCTTGGGGCCGCATAAAGTTAGTGCGGCTGTGGGAATAGTGCTTACGTGGCTGGCCAGAGTAAGTACAATCTGTACAGACTTAAAGGGTATGCTGACCCCTCCAAATCCCCTCCTCTATTGGCGTAGAAATAGGGCCCAGACCCATCCCTCTCTCTCCTTGGGCAGGGCTCAAGGCTGGTCCCTCTCGTCACTGTGCCACCTTGCTACCCGTTTACTTGTGAAGGCCTATTACTCACCCACTACAGTTGTATTCATTGATCAATAGTAGCCTGAAAGTTCAGACAACAATTGCACTCTGCACGTGGAAGTACACAGATTGAAATGGAGATTTGCTCAGATATAAAGTTAAAACCCACTCTCAGTCTGACGTTTTTGAAACTTCGCCTGACATAAACCCAATGCATTAATTAGGTCCCGTTGGGCTTGATCAGCTAGCCAGTCTCAAACAAAGAAATGGGGATATTGGAATGATAGGGGAATTGCTGTTATTCCCTGTAATATACATGGGTAATGTTCAACCTTAGAGCTGTGGAAGACTTATCCAAGGAGAGTGTTATCATGCCATCTGCCTTCTAATTCCATTGATGTGCAGCCAGAGTCCAGATCCAGTTCTCTCTCGTGTGTAGTTGACAGAATATTAACCTTAAGATGTTATGAAAGACCATCCTCATTGAGCAGAGTTTATTGGCTAATGTAGTACAGTGGGGAGCGGAAGTTTATAAGGTTTAATATTTTTAAAAAAATGAAATGATTGGATTTGCATTAACTTTGTTCAAAATAATCAGGTCATTGAAATAGATTGGGTTAATCTGGATTGGAAATGCAGTCGCTCATCAATCTGAGGTGCTTCTTAGTCGATTTTGATGAAAAATAATTGATACATTTTCATCCTTCAAAAGTTTGATATTGACTGGTCATAATTGTTTTAACAGTTGACTTGTTTGTACTGAGAACATTGGCCTAGACTTTACAGGAAAGTACAAGAGTCGACATGCCACGTGCCCTTTGTATGTGCAAGTGAGCATTATTGCAGAATCAATCCTGAATTTGCTGGGATCTACTTGCTAATGATTTCCTGGCTGTGTACCAATATCGGATTCTACACTTTCATGGGGGAGTACAAATTTGTAGCATTTCTTCAGTCACTCAAATGGAGAAGAATAGTGGTGAGGGACCAAAATAAGTCTTAGTTAGTTTGCATATTTTTAAGGTAGCTCAGTTTAGTTAAGTATTCTTTAATTGTAGTTGCCATTAGTTTTTCATTTTTTTTAAATATTAGTTGATTTCTTTTTTTGATAGCCTTTGCAAGTTTCTAAATGTTAGAACAATTCAGTAGTTTCCAAGTTTGATAGCTGACCTAGGCAGGGAATGAGACTTGGCTCACTGTAAAAGTTCTTTCAGTTTCTCACCCCACCTCCACTCCAACCCCCCACCGAACTAATGAAATGGAATTTATGCAGATAGGGCCCTGCCGTAATGAGGGATTTCGCCATTGAGAATTGGGCAGGCACTCTGCAGCAAGTTGGTGTCAAAGGATCACTAAAGATGAGTGTGACCATAGCTATTCAGTTAGAATGTTTGCAGCTGTCTGGAAATTCTAAAATGTGAACTGCTCAGTATTTCACAGTATGACTCTGTGACTTTGCTAATTAAAGAATCACAAGTAGTACCATCTTTGGAAAATTAATAAACCAACCTGTTTGTAGCTCAGGTTCCACCAAATAAAAGTGAGAAAAAGCTCTGGACTTTCTTCCTTAGGTCTTTGTGCCATACTAACTCTTATTTTCTTTTTCTCAGTAACTCGTTAATACTTCAACTCTTCCACTATCCCTTCTGGTATACACTGATGTGAAGCACTCTGATATTTTATTGTGATGAAGGCACCATTTTTAAAAAATACTATACTTAAAATACTATCCCCTCTAAAACTAGTTCACAGTGTCATTGGGGCTCCTTGGAGCGCAAGGTGGCTGTTAAATAGAAATGTTTGCTGTATTGGTGATTGCAGAGGTTATTGAAAGAGGAGATTCTAGGGGTCTTGATGAAGATCTCTGTCTCTTCTTTAGCCATAAGTGAAGTCCCAGAGGATCGGAGAGTAGCCAGTGCTGTTCCTTTGTTGAAGGAAGGCAATAGGGACAAACCAGGAAATTATAGGCCAGTAAGCCTTGCATCAGTGGTACGGAAATTATTGGGAGAAGATTCTCAAGGATAGGTTCTACTCGTATCTGGAAAAGCATAGACTTATTAGGGATAGTCAGCATGGCTTTGTGTGGGGTAGGTCATGTCTTACAAGACTAAGTTTTTTGAGGATTTGATGAAGATGATTGATGAGGATAGGGCAGTGGATGTTGTATACATGGACATTTGGCAAGGTCCCTCGTGGTAGGCTGATTCAAACGATTAAGCACATGGGATCCATGGACACTTGGTAGATTGGATTCAAGATTTGCTTGGACATCGAAGAGGGAGGTTAGTGGTGGAGGGGTGTTATCCTGACTGGAAGTCTGTGACCAGTGGTGTGCCACAAGGATCAATATATAGATATATTTGGATGAAATGTAGGGGGGCTGATTAATAAATTTGTGGACAACACAAAAAAATCAGTGATGAGTGGATAATGAGGAAGGTCATCATAGGATATAACAGGATATTGATCAGTTGGAAATATGGGCTGAGAAATGACGGATGCAGTTTAATCTGGACAAATGTGAGGTGGTGTACTTTGGGAGGTCAAATGCAAGAGGAGAGTATACAGTAACTGGCAGGACCCTTATGAGTATTATTGTAGAGAAAGATCTTGGAGTGCAAGTGCATAGCTCCCTGAAAGTTGTAACATACATAGACAGGGTGGTAAAGAAGTGTGAATGGCATACTTCCCATCATCGGTCAGGGCATTGAGTATAAAAGTTAAGAAGTCCTGTATACCGCTGTATAAAACTTTGGTTAGGCCACATTTAGAGTATCATGTCCAGTTTTGGTCAGCGCATTACAGGAACGATCTGGAGGCTTTGGAGAGGGTGCAGAAAATGTTGCGTGGATTAGAGATTAATGGGTATAAGGAGAGGTTGGACAGACTTGGATTGTTTTCTCTGGAGCATCAGAGGCTGAGGGGTGACCGGATAGAAATTTATAAAATTATGAGAGGCATAGGTAGGGTGGGTAGTCAGAATCTTAATAGGGTGCAAATGCCAGAGGGTGTAGCTTTAAGACGAGAGGGAGAAAATTTAAAGGAAATTTACAGGGCAAGTTTTTTTTTACACAGAGAGTGGTAGGTACCTTGAAAGTACTGCCAGTGGAAGTGGTGGAAGCAGATATGATAGCAATGTTGTGACAGGCAGGGAATGGAGGGATATAGACCATGTGCAGGCAGATGGGGTTAGTTTAAATTGGCATCATTGTTGACAGTGGCATCATGGGCCAAAAAGTCTGTTCCTGTTTTGTACTGTTCTATACATGTTCTATGAACAAATTTCATGCCAACTAATGTTCATAGTATACACAAGCCCACTTGTGTTTGCCACATTCCTATCTTAGTACTAAACCAAAATGAACTTGCAGTACTGAAGGCAGTTCTTAACTGCAGAGAAAGGTAATCATGTGGTATGAATTGGGCCAGTTGAACTTTTTAAAGATGGTAATCTCAGAGGGAGAGCAATGGTAGCTAAATTCAACAAAAAGGCATCAGAAGTGACGTGGTTGGATGCTGAATGTGAAAGAACGATAGCATCTTGGATAACTAATTTTATATTTTATCTCTGGAAGTGCAGGAGAAGTAAAATTTAAGAACTGGTAGGATTGCAGAAATTGTAGCCAAACTCTCAAAATACAGAAATGCAGAAAGGATTTTGTTTAAATCAGTAGAAGTGGTCCACTGAATTGTGTAAAGTTAGATTGTTCTATAATGGAAAACTGATTAATACTAATTTTGTCCAATGGAAGTTTTCATTCTCTACTATTACTTGCTCTTAACTAAATCAACTCATCAATTCACTGATCTTCTCCTACCCACTGTTTTCTCAGTCCGTCTTCAGAAAATGTGAAGAAGTACTCTTAATAAAAAAAAATCAGTAGATTCTATGACCTGAGGCTGTAAGTGATGCTGCACAAATGCAGGTTTTTCTTGTGCAGTTCTAAAATATTTTTGTATTGAATAAAGCATTATACCTGTAATTTTTTGTTACAAACATAATAAGTTTTAGATCGGCTCTGTGAGAGCTTTATTCTGTGTTTGTAAGTATATATTAAGGGAATTTGCATAAATATGTGAGGAAGAAAGAATAGAAAGACAAGTTGTTAGAATGAGATGAAATAAGTGGAATGAGGCTCATGAAGAGACAAATATGCCATAAACTTGAAATGTTAAATGATTTGTTTCTATATTGTAAATGCAGATTGTGCATTTAATGTGCTGTAACCAGTGTGAGTTTTTGGTGTGCATGTCTATCTGTACTGAGTCCTTTTTAAGGAAGGATGATTTAAAAAGTTGAGAGAAAAAAGCAATGGGTTTGCATGTGGTTTAACTTAATATCTACTGAGATTTCCGGAGAAATAATTTTAGTGACATTCCATTTGGTATACAATTGATAGAGGTAAACTGTGCTTTTTCTAATTGGCACTAGTTTGTCTGCTTCATTTTTGAAATACCAGAATGTGCTATGTAGATTAAGATATATTCCAGTTTGTTATTTCTTGTACTATGCTATGGAAAGTACTTGCTCTTGAGAATGCAATATAAAGGACAATGAATACCTTGGTGAAAATGTAGGAATCCAATGAGAGACCATTACCTATATGTGTAATCTCATTGGATGTTGACACTGGCAGGTTTTCAGCAGTAATACATAGGTGTTTTTGTTTATGGAAAGGGCTTTGCACTCCCGAGTTAAGTAGTACAGCTTCACACACAAAATGGTGAGAACATAGCTTGCATATGTATCCTTTGGAGTAAATCCTAAAACTAATTAGTCAGTATTTTAAATTTGCAAGAGTATAATTCAAGAAGTGCTTTCATTCATTTTTACTATCTACTGATCTTGAACAACAGTTAAATCTCAGAATTTCCTGAAACCAAAATACATCAGTGACCACAGCAGTAAAACTCTTGAAAGGTATGCTCAAACGTTCTTATTTTGGCTGGGGTACAAAAGCCATTTTCCTAAAGTTTTCAGGACATGTCTGGAAAAAAAATACTGTCTCTCACAATACTGTATACTAAGAAAATTATATGTTTCTACTTTTATTTGAAGGCATTTACAAGTTCAAAATATTGCAACAATAAGACACACAAAATAACTTTGTTTACCCCTGCCAATATTATGGGCACTGAATGCATTGCAGCCTGGTAAATATTCTACACAGGGGAAGCACAACTGAGTTTTTTTGTTTTCATTTTATTAGAAGTTCCTATGACAACACTGGTCAATGCCTGAAGTTCAGAGTAGGTACACTTTTTTTTGCTAAGTGTGGTGCAGAGTTTATTTTAGAAAAAGTTTAGCATTTGCCTTTCTATCTTCCAATCTTTCTCGTCTGTCTTATCCAAATGCTAATAATGTAGTGCATCCCTTCCCAAAGTCATTCTGCCGGAGGCATGCGTAAGCGAGTGGATGACCACACCTTCACAAAGATAGTCTCTTCAATGATATCAGTTAATGCTGCCACTTCTTGAGATCCTTTCTCATCTCCTACCCCACAACTTGCTCAGTCCCTGATAATCCTCCTACACTTGTCTTTAATTTAGTGCTGCTTTTCTTTCCAACATCTTTACTTGCAGCTGTTACTTATACTGCAGACCCCTTTATCACCCCTCGCCCCCTCTCCCTAAATTGTACAGCCATCCACTTCCATACATCCATGCAGTTTATACCCACCTCATCTCAAAGCACTGATTCCCAATTAGCATTACTTCCCTTTTCTCTTCTTCCATTCCCCATTCACCCAATTCATAGCCATCGCTCTTTGCCTTACCTCCTCCTCTTCATGTCACCACATTGCTGCTAATGGAAGTGATCTTAGTCATTGCACACTGCAGTGGAAACTCCTGTTTCATTTGCATTCACCTTTGTACAGTGAAGCATCTGGAATTGCTTGCATTAGCTGCATGAATTGGGTGGAATGCGTTCTGAGAGGGGCAGGAGCCCAGTTGTGTTTTTGATGATTAGGATGAATGGTTGCTCTCAGTATGAAAACATTTAAATATAATTTCACATTACCAGTTAGCATCATTGCAAGGATGAGGTCTAAAGCGGATGCCATCTTATTCGTTTTCCATTCTGCTTTGGAGCACCTGGACAACAGCAAAGCATATGTCAGGCTGCTGTTTATTGATTACAGCTTGGCATTCAGTACCATCATCCACTCAGTATTAATCACCAAGCTTGGGCCTCTGTACCTCCCTCTGCAACTGGATCCTCGAC
Organism: Pristis pectinata; assembly: GCF_009764475.1. Lineage (NCBI taxonomy): Eukaryota > Metazoa > Chordata > Chondrichthyes > Rhinopristiformes > Pristidae > Pristis > Pristis pectinata. The sequence goes on from NC_067432.1 coordinate 16,514,926, forward strand.
TTCCTCATCGGGAGACCACAGTCAGTACGGATTAGTGATAACACCTCCTCGCTGACAGCACAGGCGCACCTCAAGGGTGAGTGCTTAGCCCACTGCTATACTCTCTCTACACTTATGACTGTGTGGCTAAGCACAGCTCAAATGTCATTTATAAATTTGCAGATGACACCACTGTTGGTAAAATCTCAGATGGCAACGAGGACGTGCAGAGGAGTGAGATAGATCAGCTGGTTGAGTGGTGTTGCAACAACGTCAACAAGACCAAGGAATTGATTGTGAACTTCAGGAAGGGGAAGTCAGGAGAACACGCACCAGTCCTTGTTGAGGGGTCAGCGGTGAAAAGGGTGAGCAGCTTTAAGTTCCTGGGTGTCAGCGTCTCCAAGGATCTGATGCAGTCACGAAGAAGGCACAACAGTGGCTCTACTTCATTGGCAGCATCCATCATTAAGGACCCTCACCACCCGGAACATTCTGTCTTCTCATTACTACCATCAGGGAGGAGGTACAGGAACCCAAAGACCCATACTCAATGATTCAGGAGCAGCTTTTTCCTCCATCATCAGATTTCTGAACAGTCCATGAACACTACCTCATTTTTCCTTTTCTTTTGCACTGTTTATTTTGTAATTTATAGTTTTTATATCATTGCATTGCACTGCACTGCACTGCACTGCTGCTGCAAAACAACAAATTTCATGTCATATAAAACAGTGATAATAAACCTGATTCTGATTTGGTTTCATAACAGGGCTGTAAATGTAAGTCAGCTATCAAAGGCTGAACTAACTCCAAGATCAAGCTGAAGAAGTAACATTTGTGTTCCAGCTGCTAGACTATTGTGTTTCGGATGTGCTATATTGTCAGGATGCAGGTACCTAAAGTGGCACTTCCACATCATTTGCAGAGTATAACATAAACAACATGAAGTGTCATTTTGGAAGTGCCTAAACAAATTCTTTAAAATAAGAAGTGCTAGCTTTAAATCATCCTCTCATTAGTTGTGTAGAGAGCAGAGTTTGTGCATGTATCTGGGCTTCAGTTGTTGCATTATGTATTGCCCATAGTCTGGATATAATTCGGGTCTGTTTGTTGTACTTTACATTTCACAATACCTGCTAAAGGTCTACAGTTCATTTAATTATATTTAGGAACTACTTATTTTCTTGGAGTTTTTTTTTTGCCTTTTGTGCATGAATGTTTACAATCTAATTTCAGTTTTGATGAGATTTTGTATTGTTTCCAAACTGAAGTCTAAGCCAACTAGACAATTACATTTTTAGCCATGGTCCTTTCCGAAGTTAGTGCTTTGCTGCTGATAGCCATGTTATTATTTCCTTGAAGGAAAAAGATTGATTTAAAAGGTTTGGAGATAAAATATGGGAATGGCCCATAAACTTATGATGTTTGTAATGTCATAATTAAATGTAAAAGTGACCATATTTAAAGTTATGCCTCTGGTGTTCAGGAAGGTTATCCTGTCCTCTGTCTGTAGTAAATATTAAAATTATGATAAAAGTTCAATGGTCTGGCAATACTAAATGGACTGTTTCATTTTGCAGTTGTGAAATATACAGAGTCAGACTTGATATGATGCAAGCTGACCTTGTTATCCACTTGGGCATTTATCCTGTTCTGGTATTCTTCCACCCAACCAGACTTCCTGAGAATCATAAACAGACTTCCACTTCTCTTGCTTGCAGATCATTCAGTGAATAGAATAACATCCTTTCAGCAGTGGTGCATCTGACAGCAAAGGAAATGGGGCCTGACTGTAGTTTAGTGCCTTTGTTTCCACACACACAGGCAATGATTTTAATGAATCTGTTTTTTCCCTTTTACAGTGTGTTACATATTTGTTTGATATTCCCTGAACTGTAATGTTTCATCTGTCACTGTCCCATCAGTAGGGGAAAATTGGTGTAATTATTTGTCAAATAAATTATCTACTGGGTTGAGAGTTTGGTATTGAGTTTGGGACAGTTATTTATTGTGTAAAATGCAGCACTGTATTGGAGACCTTGATAGCTAAACTCTCATGGCTCAAGGAAATATTTAAAGTAAAAATTCTGTAAATCCTATATCTGTCCTGTTTTGTTTTGACTAATAACTATTTCTTTAAATTCCTCTTTGAATTCCTTCCAAGCTGAAGCCCTTGGTCCTTTTTTATGTTCCTGGTAAGACTACTTGCATATCCTACTTCCCCTTTCTTTATCAATGTCTTGGCCCTTCTTCCCTGAACTCTTATATTTCCCCAATCTTTAACTTCCCCTGATAGCTGCAGCTGGACAACTTGTCCATTTGGCTTTATCTTGTATTAATGGAATATATATGATTTGCATGCTGTGTATTAATTCCTGAAATGTTGGTTAACTCCTGTCTATTCTCATGACTTTTAATTAGTTTCTCAATTTACTCTAGCCAATTCATGCATCTCACCTTTTGTAATTTCCTTTATTCAGATTTGAGACTCTCCCTGATTTTTGACTTGAAACAAATCACTTCCAATTTTAATATTACGATCACTATTCCCCAAAGGTCCCTTAAGCACCAAATCATCAAATAACTTTCTCTTATAACAAGATGCTAATTCTAAAAAACGTGTTCCTACAGCATATTGAAGTTTGGTCAGTTAGAAGGTGAGGACAAAGAGAACCAAGTTATGCCTCTGGGAAGGAGAGAATGGGACGGCAGTAGAAGTAGAAGATGGCAGTATGGTATGGACAAAGAACAGTCTTATGGTGAAATGTATGACCCTTGGACCTCTTCCCTTTCCACTCTCATACTCGACACTCCCCTCACAAACATTATTTTCTCCATCCCTTCTCCTGTCTGCAACTTAAAACACACTTTTTTCCTCACTGTTCCAGTTCTGAAGGACTATTGATCTGTAATATTAACACTGTTTCTCTCTCCATAGATGTTGCAGTCCCATTGGGTATTTCCAACACTTTCTGTTTTTATTTGAAAAAGTGATATATTTTTGCTTTTTTTTCCAACTGTATATTGTATTTGGCGGTCAAAATTGTGCCTTTACATTATAGAGATCAAACAGAGATTGTGTGATTGTTTTGCAAAACACTTCTATTCAGACCACAGGTATGATCCTGGTCTTCCAGTCACTATATTTCTTCAGCACACTATCATTGTCATCGTTCCTCAACTTCCCAGACAAGTTCTGAAAAATTTAATGTAACCTTGAAGAATGGTACTTAATTTTTCAACCAGGCACAACATAGCCTTCAGACTTGACAGTGAGTTCAACATTTTCAGATAATGACTTACTTCAGCTCAGGGCCCATTTTTTTTTGTTACTTGTCCCACTACTGCTCTTTTTCCTTACAACACATCGCTTTTGGCATTTAATCTTGCCTGCCTTCTGGACTATCACAGAGTTGAACTTTTGTTCTTTCCTTCCCTCATATTTTTGTTTTGCAGTGCAAAGCCATTTTGCTTTGAAATTCCATGGCTGTAAGGGTGTAGATATGGAGGGCCAGGGTCTCTTGGGTTTCCAAATGAAATTTCGTCTGTGACTGACGTCCCAGGCTTTGGTTGCAACAGTTCAGCTTTTGCATGTGAAAGTACACTGTTTTGTCCTCTGTCAGTACAGGGTTTGCAAGATTGCTCATATACCCTGATCAGGCCAGATTAGAAATTACTGAAACCCAGCATTTTTTTTGTAGGAGTGGGAAAGTAGAAAGAATGTTCATTCATTGGGAATTGGGAGGGGAGTGGCAACTATGATTCATCGGGGTTAAGTGAGCTGGTGTTACTCACTGGGGATCTGGGAAAACATTCTGCTTGTGGATTGGGGGTTGGGGTGGGAGTGTGGGCTAAGCTTAGGATCGGGGTTAGTTGGTGCTATGCAGCCAGGAGGGCCTAAGGGTGTAAGTAGAACATGGAACAGTACAGTACAGGAACAGGCCCTTCGGCCCACAATGTTGTGCTGAACTAATTAAATTAGTAATCAAATGCCCAACTAAACTAATCCCTTCTCCCTACACTATGTGCATATCCCTCCATTTCCTGCACATTCATGTGCCTATCTAAGAGCCTCTTGAACGCCCTTATCATGTTTGCCTCCACCACCACCCCAGACAGCATATTCCAGGCACCCATTACTCTGTTAAATAAACAACTTGCCCCGCACATCTCCTTTGAACTTATCTCCTTTGAACTTATCCCCTCTCACCTGAAATGCATGCCCTCTCGTAGTAGACATTTCAACCCTGGGAAAAAGACACTGGCTATCTACTCTTTCTATGCCTCTCATAATCTTATAAATCTCTATCAGGTCTCCCCTCAGCCTCCGTTGCTCCAGAGAGGACAACCCAGGTTTGTCCTTATAGCACATGCCCTGTAATCCAGGCAGCATCCTGGTAAACCTCTTCTGCACCCTCTCCAAAGCCTCAACATCTTTCCTATAGTGTGGTGAACTGAACTGAATACAGTACTCCAGGTGTGGCCTAATTAGAGTTTTATAAAGCTGCAGCATAACTTCCCAAGTCTTGAACTCAGTTCCTCAAATAATAAAGGCAAGCATGCCATATGCCTTCTTTACCACCCAATCAACCTGTGTAGCCACTTTCAGGGAGTTATGAACTTGGACCCCAAGATTCCTCTGCTCATTAACACTGTTAAGGGTCTTGCCTTTGCCAGTCTTCTACGTTATCCACAACATCACCAACCTTCGTATCATCTGCAAACTTACTGACCGACCCACCTACATTTTCATCCAGGTCATTTATATGACAAACAGCAAAGGTCCCAGTACGGATCCCTGCGGAACACCACTAGTCACAGACCTCCAGCTAGAATAAAACCCATCAACCATGACCCTCTATGGGCAAGCCAATTCTGAATCCAAACAGCCAATGGATCCCATGCATTTTAATCTTCTGGATGAGCCTCCCATGAGGGACCTTGACAAATGCCTTACTAAAATCCATGTAGACAACATCCACAGCTCTACTTTCATCAATCACCTTCATCATCTCTCGAAAAGCTTAATCAAGTTAGTAAGACGTGACTTGCCCCGCAAAAAGCCGCGCTGACTGTCCCTAATTAGGCCACGGTTTTCCAAATGCTCATAAATTCTATCCCTAAGAATCCCTAAGCATCTGCGATGTGGCCGTCCACACAAATACCTGTTTCCCTCTACAGGTTAACAACAAAGTGGACTCCACCAGATTACTCCAAAAATCCATACGTGGATTGTAGTGACAGACACAGTTACTGTTTTTCATCCATTGATAGAGACTAGCAGGCTGGTCTCTCTCCCTCCTCCTCCTCCTCTCCCCCTCAAAAACAACACTACGTCCTTCTGTTGTCGTAAACACGACACACACACACACACACACACACACACACACACACACACACACACACACACACACACACAGTGCTCTATCTTAAAGGGACATTCACCAATAGTGACCTAGATGTGAGACTGGTCTATAGTTTCCAGGATTATCTGTTTCCCTTCTTGAATAATGGAACAACATTAGCTACTCGCCAGTCCTTCAAGACCTTACCTGTGGCTAGAGAGGAAGCAAAGATATTGGTCAAGGCCCCAGCGATCTCATCTCTTGCATCTCTCAATAACCTGGGGTATATCCCATCAGGCCCTGGGGACTTATCCACCTTAATGTTCTTTAAGAGACCCAACACTACCTCCTTTATCTCGAAATGCCCTAGCAAATTAGCATGCTCCGCACTGATCTCCCTATCCTCCATGTCTGTCTTGGTAAATACTGATGCTAAATACTCATTTAGGACCTCACTCACATCCTCCGACTCCAAGCACTTGTTCCCTCCTTTATCCTTGAGTGGTCCTACCTGCTCCCTAGTTATCCTCTTGCTCTTGATGTATGTATAGAATGCCTTGGGATTCTCTGTAATTCTACTTGCGAAGGACTTTTCATGGCCCCTCCTGGCTTTCCTAATTCCCTTCTTGAGTTCTTTTCTAACTTCTTTATAATTCTCAAGGGCTTTGTTTGATATTAGCTTCCTAAGCTTTACATATGTTTCCTTTTTCTTCTTGACTTAATTCACCACCTCTTTTGATATCCAAGGTTCTCAGATCTTGCCATCCTTGTCCTTTCTTCTTACTGGAACATACCTGTTCTGTACTCTGTGCAGTTGGACTTTAAGCAGAGTGTTGTGCTTATCTGGCAGGCTCTGAGTCTCTTGATGTGCAGGAAAGACCATATTGTTCCGGGAGTGCATAACGGTGGGTTTCCCCAGAACAAAATAGTTCAAGTTCCCTACAGTGCTCCAAAAATATATGAACAGTTTGGCTGAAGAGACTAATTGTCGTTTTTCAAGTTTGCTGATGATTCTAAATTAGATGGGTTTGTGAGTATGGAGGAGGATATAAAATGGCTTTAAGAGGAGATGGACAAGCTGATTGAGTGGGTGAGAACATGGCAGATGGAATATAATATGGCAAGGTATGAGGTCAATCACTTTGGTGCACATGACAGAAAAATAGAGGCATTATTAAATGGTGACAGAGTAAGCGGTTAATGTTTATGGAGACCTAGGGGTGCTTGCATAAGTTACTGAAGGCCAAAATGGAAGTACAACAAAATGAATAAGAATACTTTTTTAATATATTCATTCAAGGCATGTGGGCTTCACAGGCTGAGCCAGAATTTAATTGCCCATCCCAAGTTGCCCTTGAGAAGCTGGTGGTGAGTTGCTTTCTTGAATCGCTGCAGTCCTTGAGGTATGTATATACCTACAACGCTATTAGGGAGGGAGTTCCAGGACAGTGACGCAGTGACGGTGAAGGAACGGCAGTATACTTCCAAGTCAGGATGGTGTGTGGCTTGGAGGGTCACTTACAGGTGATGGTGTTCCCATGCTTTTGCTCACCTTGTCCTTCTAGCTGGTAGAGTGGTTGGAAGGATATGGGATATTAACCTTCATTATGAGTAGATTTGTTGAAAGGAGTAAGGAAGTCTTATTGCAATTGTATAGAGCCTTGGTGAGACTGCACGATACAGTTTGGATCTCATTATCTAAGAAAGGATGTATTTGCCATAAAGGAAGCGCAGCAAAGATTTGCTAGACTGGTTCTGGGGATGGTGGGTTTGTCATAAGAGGAAAGATATAGTAGACTGGCACTACATTCTCCAGAGGGGAGAAGAATAAGAGATCTCATTAAAATGTACAACATTATTAAAGGTGTTAATGTTGGATACAGGAAGGATGTTTCCCCTGGCTGAGCAGTCTAAGACGAGGGGCAGTGTTTCATAATAATGGGTAAGCTATCTCAGACTGAGATGAAGAGGAATTTCTTCACAGAGGGTGGTGAAATTTCAGAATTCTACACCCCTGAGCTCAATGGGAATCATTGTATTCATTAAAAACAGGGATTGGTGTATTTTTGGATGGTCAGGGTGTGGGGTTAGTGTTGGAATGTGGCACTGAAGTAGACAATCAGCTATGAGGCTCCAAGGGCTCTAAAGCCTACTCCTGCTCCTTTTTGTTTTCTATTGAAATAAAATGAAATAAAGGAGTTGATGTAAAATGAAGTAAGGGAGTTGATGTGTCAATGATATTCAGCCATATTTTAATGATGTTTGGGACAGACAATCAATGAAAATGCAACCGGTGAATCAGGTCTGAAAAGCATTATCAAAGTACTCAAGTCGTTTTGGTCCTTTTGGTTGGAGATGAGGAGGAGGAGGATTCATTTTAATTCTTTCAGAAGATGTTACTTGTTTCATTGAAAATTGTAGAATGAAAATAATATAAATGCTTTACGATTGTGATTGTTTATCTTTCTCCTAAACAGAAATTGGAGACTTAAAAGAACTGCAGACCCTCGATGTCTCAGCCAATTGCTTGACTGCATTGCCAGAAAGACTTCATTTATGCTTTTCCCTACAGTATTTGGCTGCCGACCGGAACCAACTTAAAGATTTACCCAGGCAGCTTTGCATACTTCCAAATTTGAAAGAACTCTCTGTAACTAGCAACAATTTAAAATGTTTACCACAAGGTGAGTTTCATGTATTGTCTTGTTAACGAGTAATACATTAAAAGGTTATTATCCAAACATGGTAAATTCCAGTTAACCTTTATTCCACTTCTGTTAACTTTTAGATTTTTAGTTAAAGATTCATAAATATTGAAGGAAAATTTTTTTAAAAACTGCAGATGCTAGAAATAGTGCCAAGTTATACTTGCAAAATTTAAAAAGATTAATTCTCAAAATTGTAGTTCACCCAAGTGGGTGTTACTGAACTGATGTAGCATATTCTTTTAATTAAAGATTGGTCAGGATCAAGGTTCAGCATTAATGGGTTAAAGACTGAGGGGCAGGATGATCAGGTGACAAGGATCGGGGTTGAGATCAGGTCACCTAGAAAAATTAGTAGCTAAGGTGAGGTTGTTTGGCCTTCAGGAAGGTGGAGTTAGGGGCAAAGAACAGAGGCTGGGGGTTGGGGAAAGACAGTGTGGACTATGTCCTCAGTCAAGGGTCCTCAGATATCTCTGAGTAGGTGAAATGGGTTGTCGAAATTTTGGTGGAAGGGGTTTGTAGCCTCTGAATTGGGGAAGTAGATGCTAGGGCCTTTGTGCACTGGAATGATCTTGGGGGGGGGAGGTGGTGGGGTGGGGTGGGGTGGGGGGGGGTTGTATTGTTGGGATATTGAAGGGGCCATGGTGTACGAGAGGGTCAGGGTGTTGGATTGAAGGGCCTCCAACTTTGGGGCAAAAATTAGTTGGCAGTCAGATTATGGGGGTGGTGTGTGTGGGGAAAATAGATCAAAGGAAAATATGAGATGGGGGAATATTTTGGGAACAGTGACCATAATTCTGTAAGTTCTAAGGTAGTTGTGGAAAGGGATAAGTTGGTTCTCAAGGTAGGGTCCTAAATTAGGGAAGGCTGATTTAGGTGAAAGAGAGAACTGGTGAAAGTGGATAGGGAACAGATGATTATTGGTAAAATAACATCTGACAAGTGGGAATCTTTTGAAAAGGAATTAGTAAGCTTTCAGGGCAAGCATGTTCCAGTAAGGATGAAAGCAAAGACAGTATGACTGGGGAGCCTTGGATGACAAAGGATATTGAAGGTTTAATCAGGGAAAGAAAAGGAAGCATTTGACCAGAGAAAGAAAAGGCAGCTGGAATGGAGTGAGTCTCTGGAGGAAAATAGAGGGTGGAGGAGAGAACTTAAAAGAATTAAGAAAAAGGGGCCATGAAATGGCAAGTAAGATTAAGGAGAATCCCAAGACATTCTAGAAGTATATCAGGAGCAAGAGAGTAGCTACAGAAAGAGTGGGTCTCCTTAGGAATCAAAAGAGTAATCTATGTATGGAATTGGATGAGGTCCTAGATGAATACTTCTCATCTGTATTCACCAAGATGATGGACTTGGAAGATATTGAGTTCAGGGAGGGTTACATTGATAGTCTGGAGCATATCAGTATTAAGAAGGGGAGGGTGTTAGATATCGTGGAATGCATAAGGGTTGATAAGTCCCCAGGGCCAGATGAGAACTATGGGATGCTATGGGAAGCAAGTGAGGAGATAGCTGTGGCCCTGATGGAGATTTTTGCATCTTCGTTAGCCACAGGTGAGATACCGGAAGACTGGAGGATCTTTAATGTTGTTCCTCTATTTAAGATGGGCAACAGGTAGATACATACAGAGCGGTGAGCCTTGTGTCCTTGATAGGGAAATTGTTGGAGAATATTCTAAGGGGAAGGATTATGTACATTTGGAAAGGCAGTGCTGATCAGGGACAGTCACCATGGCTTTGTGCAAGGGAAATTCTGCCCCACTATTTTGATTATGTTTTTTGAGGAGATAACTAAGAAGGTCGATGAAGGCAGGGCGGTAGATGTTGTCTGTATGGATTTTAGTAAGACATTTGACAAGGTCCTACGTGGTCGGCTGATTCAGAAAGTTAAAGAACATTGGATCCAAGGAGAGCTGGCTAATTGTATCCAAAATTGGCTGGTGATAGGAGGCAAGAGGGTTGTGGTGGAAGGTTGCATTTCTGATTAGAAATCTGTGACTGATGGTGTACTGCAGGAATTGGTGCTGGAACTCATGTTTGTGATAGACATCAACTTGGATGTGAATGTAGGAGGAATGATTCGTACTTTTGCGGATGACACGAAAATTGGTAGTCTTTTGGATAGCAAGGAAGGTTTTCTAAGGCTACAGCAGGATACAGGTCTGATGGAAAGTTGGGCAATGCATTGATAGATGGAATCTCATCCTGACAAGTGTGAGGTGATGCATTTTGGGTAGTCAAATAGGGGGAGGATATGTGTAGTAAATGGTAGTGTGTTAAGGATTTGTTAATGAACAGAGGGACCAGGGGTTTAAGTCCATAGTTTTCTGAAAGTGGTAACACAGGTAGACAGAGTGGTGAAAAAGGCATATGGCATACTTGCCTTCACAGGTCAGTGCATAGAATATAAAAATTATGTTGCAGTTATGGTTAGAGAATTGTGTGCAGCTTTGGTCAGCACGCTAAAGGAAAAATGTGGTTGTGCTGGAGAGGAGATTCACCAGGATGTTTCCTGGATTGGAGGACTTTAGTTATGGGGAGAGATTTGGATAGGGTGGGCTTGCTTTCTCTGGAGTGAAGAAGCATGAAGGGTGACCTGATAGAGGTACCTAAAAATTAAAAGATGTATAGAAAGGGTACATGGTCAGAATCTTTTTCCCATTAGGGGTATCAAAAATGAGGGCCTAATTTTAAGGTGAAAGGAAAGAGTTTTAAAGAGGATTTGAGGGGCAAGTATTTTTTTTTACATTTTAGTATCTGGAATTTGCTGCCAGAGGAGATGGTGGAATCAGATATAATCATGATGCTTAGGAGACATTTAGACAGGCACTTGAATAGGCAAGAAATAGAAGGATACAGACCTAAAGTGGGCAAATAGGATTAGTCAATGGGCAAAAAGGTTGGAATGGACACAGTGGGCTGAAGGGCCTGTTTCTGTGCTGTATAACCCTATGACTCTGAGATCTACCTTACAGCAGTCCCAGTACAGCACTTTGTTAGTAAGAGATGGCTGTTTCCAACAGCGGCCCGGGTTGGTCACTCCAGAGATAATCTGATCTAAATTCCCTGTGAGTGCTGCTGAGTATGACTGTCATCAGGCATATGTCATGTGTGGTACTATTGTCTTGCTTTGACTCAGATTCAGGTTAGGATTTCATTCTAGATTTACACCACCTGTGTAGCCTTGAGCTAAACAGAAATTGCTTCACATTCTGTGAAAGTAACAGCATGAAAACACCTTGGAGCCAAAATAATTACTGTATTTCAGTAATGAAATCCATTTTAATTGAACTTCTCATTATGAACCTTAAAGACTTGTACCATATGAAAAGTGCACAATGGTTTTCTGTTTAAATGCAGAATACAATTGAAATCCTGATTTTATTAATTTATCCAACAATATAAACGTATCAATATGAGATCATCTTTTTATTTTTATACTAATTTACAGCTTATTAACCAGATAAATTATCCATTGCAGCTGGAAATGAGCCATGTCTAAAGTCGTCATCTGTCTCATTATTTTTTGGCATTTAGCCTGTGAAGTGTGACCAGTTAGTTGATTTGAAAATTATTATGTGCATTACAAGTTGAATCAGTTTTGAGATTTGGCTATGTACATGCATTTAATATTTAATGTTAGTTATACTGTACATGGCAGAATGTCTTGTACCCTCCATTATGAAATGGTAAAGAATTTGTCATTTTGTTATATAGTACAAAACGTTGAATATCATTTAAAGTTATTGATTAATGCTGCTGTTGTATTCCCTCTAGAAATTCTACGTTTCTGCTTAGAAGTTGGTTATTATTTAATGTTATCAAGTGCAAAGATTGCAAATCAAATGTAAAAAATTCATCTTATTTCTAGAGGTTGGAGAATGGAATTTTTGATAATCAGGACCAGCTGCTTCAGCTCTAGAGACAAAACTGAATTGTTCAAGAATCTAAATGATAGTTGAACGATACAGTGTAAATTTTCTTCCATTAGGATTTATGTATAATTATAATCCTATGGTCACAAAATCCTATCGTTCTTAGAATCACCAAGAGGATAAAGTATGTTCCTTTATTGGGATTTCTGGTGCATGAAGTAACAATGGCTTCCTCTGCAATGACCACAAGATGTGAAATCTCTCTTGTGTACTGAGCCAAATAGTAGTAAATTACAGTGCATGCTACTGCTTATTAATTGGCCGGTACAGATTGGTCCTATTGGGGGGGGAGGGGAGGGGTAAAATTCTCCATGAAATTTGCTTCAGCAGAGTGGAAATGGCCTCATTTTACTTCCCAAAGGTGCCTAGAGTTAATTGACCTAAATAGCACTTAAAGTTGCCCCATCTAATTCCTTAAATATACAGTCAACTAAGAGAGAAGGTTTATGCATTGTTAATAATCATGTCTCTGTGGGGTGACAGAGTGTGAATGATTTTGAGCAGACTTTTTGGATTCTAAAGCAATTCTCCATTATGTTAACTTCCATGACTTGCTTTACAATATGTTCCTGAATTCATTGGAGAAAAAAAGGAGTAATTTGCTGTATCCTATAAGGGAAACAAATATAATTTCCTTAGTTATGTATTGCTTTTGGAATTGGGTAATGTTGATGAAATAAGCAGCTGGACATGACATAGTTGCATAGAACAAGTTATTTTGCTGTTTGTAATGTCATTTTTTTACTCTTTATATGCTTGGTATAGTTTATTATAACTTTTAAATAAGAAAGATGAAGTTTTAAAATTAATGTAGTATTCTCTGTCCTCATTGCACCTTCATTTTCAGCATTTGCCAAACTTCCAAGCACTTTATCCTAAAACTAACTCCTACGTTTTGCTGAACTTATAAGGACCCTTGGCTGGTTGATTGGGAAGTTGCCTGGTTTCAGTTGCTTTGTGAGAATGGTAATGTGGATTGGTTGTACTGAAGTGGTGATCTGGGGCTTTTTTGGGGTTTCATAAAACAAGTGGGAACACATTTGTGGTGACAGAACTTTGGGTAGAATACAGCACATGGCAGCATGAGGGAAAGAGGCAAGTGAATTTGGAAAGGTTTTGTAATGCTCCGCAGAATTATTGTGTTAAGCATTTTTGTGATTACTTGTTACAAAGAAAAGCTTTCAGATCCCAATAATAACTAGATTTTAAACTTGTGTGCCTGGAAATTGTGTTATTTTTCATCCGCTCATCCTCTGGAAATTCAGTCGCAATCCTGGACATGTGGGTGATGCAGCTGCTAGTTTATGCCATTTCATTGATGTTTACACCAGAATTTTAGTAGAGATTGCAAACCCCACTTTTATGAAGCAAACTCTATTTCATGTTTGCTTTAATAAATGGCAAACCTGTGCAAATAACTTTGGTCAGAACTAATATCATTAAACATTTTTAATTATACATTTACAATCGGCATGTTAATCCTTACTGAAATGCAGTCAGTTCTGGACACACTCTGAACAGTTTAGATGTTAATTTTTGGAATTTTGTGCAAACTTGAGTCTGATATTAAATTTTAGTCGAGAACAAAGGCATTTGTGCTTCTTTACTTGATTCCAAAGAGTGAGGACTCGTGAACAACAATAAATCATTTGGAAAAAGAAAGGAATTTAAATTCTGCAACAAAACCATGAAACAGTCTCTACAATTGCAACAATAATCTTATTCCCATGTTCAGATTGTACAGACATAAACTATTACCTGTGAGGAAAAATATCAAGGTAAGCCTCCATGCTTTCTAACAGTTTGATGCCTTTAAATACAACCCTTTTCCAAAGGTGCAAAAAACATTATGTTTGACCTAAATCCTGAGGTGAACCATCTAAACGTTTAGTACTATTATGAAATGAACTCTTAATTTGTTGACATACTGAGGTAGTAATTGAAAGATGAAAACAAAGTTTACTCTATTTGATTGGTTTAGTTTCAGTTTTGATTTTACATTGACCATGTAGTCTTCATTTCAACCAGTCAAAAAGTATGATCATATAGGTGACAGCTGAGAGATTTTTTTAATTAATATATATTGATATGCACATTTAATATCACTTAATTATGTTCACTTCGGAATAAACACTAAGTGATGAAACGACAGCAGGTTCACTCCCCATAAATTTTATTTCTTCCTGTGAAGTTACACCTGCCATTTACTCCATACCTACTCTCAACAGCATGGAATGCACCACATGCAGAATGAAAGAACAAATCCACATCCTGTCTCAAATGGAACAGAATGTTAGAGTTCCAACATGCTGTGTCACTACACCTGCTGATCTTGAGAAACATTTTTGTTGTTAATCTACTATTGAAGCTGTTTTATAATATGAAAATTGAGAGATTCCATGGTTGATACCTTCGTGATTAGTGACCCAATCACTTGTTGACTCTTCAGGTCATTTTAGTTTTGTTTTCTTGGAGTTTGCACTTGTTTCCATTCTATCAATCATTTAATGGTATCTTAACCACTGGTTGGAGTCTTCTCACTTGGTTGAAGAAAGATATCTTTTTGCACTTGTTAGTTAAACACACTCTTTTTGTAGGATTATAACCTAGGCCACTTCTCCATGAGGTGTCAGTAACGTAAACAATAAGTTACTGTCTGGGAAAATAAAGAGAATAACACATGAAGACAGCTAGATGCACAACAGAACTCCTGATTTTAGTTATTAATTAATCTACTGGCAGAGTTCCTCAAAGTCTGGATTTGCCATTATTCATGCTTGGCACCCCCTTGAAGTTCTGGAACTGTTGCTTCAGGCAGTCCATAGTACTAATAATATTTATCGTCTTATCCAATTCAATGAACTATAAACTGCTCCTCTAGATTAACTATTTCCCCCCATCATATCATCACTAGGGTTTTTGTGTATTTTACTATCCCTAACCCCTTATTTAAGGAATCTGTCTATGAATGTGGAAGGTTACATCTTAGAGTGAACATTTATTTCTGTAAGTAAAAATGGCTTTACTTTCCTCTGCCTTTTTTTTTGCCGGTATTAACTTGGATCTTAAAATATTGGAGCAATTACAGCTCAAATCTTAATGTTATTAATGCAACCTCATCATTAATATTATCACTGTTCCTGTAAGGTTGCCTAGAAGGCAAACCAATGCAGGTGGCGCCCATGTTAGTGGGGGATGGGGGGGGTGGTGGGGTGTGCTTTTTGAAAATGGTCCAGATCATGATCTTCCGTAACATGAAGTTCATCATCTGTGCATGCATCAAGAAATGTGGGTTGAAAAAAATGAAAATGTGTTTCTTTGTATTTACTTTTTTTTTACCCACACAAATTCCATGAGAGTGAATTTTAGTCTGTATCTCAAATTTTTGGACAGTGATTTATCGATTTTGTAGTGGCAAATTTCCATTACCCAAATGGCTGTGATGTGGGCTTACCGGTATGTCAGCAATTATTCAAATTAAAATTATTGCTAAAATAGCATTTGATTATACCCACTATTATTGTGGTTTTTTTTGGACACCTAGCAGTTACTGAGATGTTGAAATGTATATAGCTCTTTATTCAGAACAGACAATCACACATTAGTCATTAGGAACCATCACACAACAGATAATTTACATTATATATAGAAAAGGTGTGTATTTTTAATTTTTATGTCTTCGTAATGTTTATTTTCTGTATGTAAAGTCTTCCATCTGTATTGTGACTCCTAAATTGCTGGTTAATACTTTTTCTTCATGAGATATTAGTTTAGTACTTCTGTCTTATTCTCTGATGTTATGAAATAGAAACATGTAATGGACATTTGTCCCTTCAAGTCTGTTTTGCCATTCAATAAAATCATAGCTAATTTTCTACCACAGTTTTCTACCTGTACTAATCTAAAAAAAGCCAGTTCTGATGTTAATAGGTGGAGATCTAATTTGATATCTTCCAATTTCTATAAGATGAGCACTGGGAAACAAATTATCAAAGAGAAAATGATGATTAAGAAGATGTCTAAGCACTTTTGTTCATTCTGTGAAGATGTGAGATGGGGGAATGTTGAATTTAACGTTTAACAACACTTTGAATCACCCTTTGAATTTCAGGACAAATGTTACTTTAAACAGTTCAATATAGGGACATCTCACTCAAAATAAATTTCACTTTGGCATTCAAAGTCAGTCAATAATTACTATTGTATCAAAGAGTCAATAATAGATGGGAGCAATCACTTTTTCCATTGTGCACTTCTGGTCACCACACTGTAGAAAGGATGTGGTGGCACTGGAAAGAGTACAGAAGAAATTCGCCAAGATGTGGCCTGGAATGGAGGGTTATAAGGAGAGATTGAATAGGTGTGGATTGATCTTACTGGAGTGCCAGAGACTGAGGGGTGACCTTGTAGGGGTTTATAAAATTATATGGGGTATAGATAGGGTAGATTGTCACAGTCTTTTTTCCCTGGGTAGGGGAGCCTAAGGTGAGAGGGGAAATATTTAAAACTGATAGGCAAGTTTTTCACACAGAGAATGATGGGTATATGGAACAAGCTGCCAGAGGAGGTGGTAGAGGCAGGTACAATTGCAGCATTTAAAAAGCATTTGGACAGGTATATGGACAGGAAAGGAATAGAGAGATATGGGCCAAATGTAGGAAAATGGTTGGCATGGATGAGTTGGGCTGAATGGGCTGTTTCTGTGCTGTGTGGCTCTATGACTCTCTATGAAGGGTATCAGGAGTTTGCACTAGGCTTCATTGCTTTCCAGAATTGCAACACTGTCAAGAAAAGGACCTCTGGTTTCTAGAGAAAAGAGTAACCATTACACCAGCAGCCAATTCAATTGGAAGGATTCTTTCAGCAAGTTTCCTAACAGATTTAAAAGGATTATGGGACAAATGCAGGCAAATGCAACTTGCTTGGATGGGCATCTTGTTTGTAATAGACCAGTTGGTCTGAAGGGCATGTTTCTGTGCTGTATGACATTATGACTACCACTTTAATTCTGGTTGACAATGGGAGTTTTGTAATGAAATAAATTTATTTGATTCTTTTGTGTTTTGTTATATGTTTGTTTATTTTATATGTTTCCTCTAAGATCTGGGGCGATATCCAGAGCTTCAATACGTATACGTAGACAACAACATTCAATTATATGGACTACCTTCTTATCTCTATAACAAAGTTATTGGCCACAGTGGGTAAGAACATTTTGCTTTTCCTAATGAGTAATTAATCCTTAATTAACAAATCTTGATGCCATTAAGTGTGCAAAATGACATTTGAGCAGATTAACTCGACAATTAGAATTTGTTTATAATCAGTAGCTGTGATAAGATTCATAAAAACTGACTATCTTATGTAGCTGGGATGATAAACAGTGGAAAAAGTCATAGGCAACTATTATCCTTAGTCAATGGAGATGCTGGAGATGTTGAATATATAGATGTTCAATATGTTATTTTCATAGCTATTTTCATTTGTGAATAAAAAAAATTTTGTGCAGGTTGTGACATTAGTTTGTGTTGATGCAAAGTAACTTCCTTTAGTGTGTTCTCCTTTGTGACATTAGTGGAACAATAATCAATGAGGGAATTGCAGCTATGAAGTAACATAAGTATGGGATTTAGATGAGGTCATAACTTATATCACTAGAGCTCGAACGTGTGTTGCTCAAGGTGTGGAATTGTCAATTCTTTTAATTACCTAGTGAGTTTCCTATTTGAGGATTAAAACACTGAATTTGATTTGGAGGTTTTGATAAAATCTTAAAAACCATGGACAGGAAAAATGTAGAATGTCATCAAGTCTTTACAGCTTTGTCTGTTTGTAGTTCAGTGCTGTGGGGGTGTGGGTTACTCATTGGCTGTGGAAGATGCAAGCATCCTGAAATGACCATAGTTTATATGGTCATTCTTTGCTAGGATAGTTACATTTTAGAAATGATAGACAAAACGAAAAAGGATAGACCTGATATAAAAGATTGGGATAAAGGCATTAGAGTGGAAGGATTTTAGCAAATCAAGAGACGGTTATTTTGGGTGCAGCTAAGAAATAGCAAAATTCAGAGGACGTATTTAGAGGTTGTGCTGGTAATGTACAACAAATTATAAATCAAGAAATTAGAGATGCATGTTACAGAGGTAGTATAATAATCATGGGTTACCTTAATCTCCATATATATTAGGCAAACCAAAGTAGCTGCAGTATGTGGAGGATGAATTCATGGAGTGTATAAGAGATGCTTTTTCTAAACTAGCATTTTGATGAACCAATGAATGAACAGGCTATTTGAAACGAAAATAGAAAATGTTGGAAAACTCAGCTACAGGAAAAGAAACGGTCTGTATTTCAGGTCTTCAATATTTTATCAGAATTAGAAAAGAGAGCTATATAAATTAGTTTTCAGTAGGAGGAAAGATGGGGGAGGGATGTATAGAACAAAGGGAGTATCTGTGATAGGATGAGTTGAAATGGCTTATTGGGGACAGTTAGCAGCACATTAAGCTTCTAGGTTTGATTAATGAGTTACTTATTAATAGTAAGGTGGTGGGCATTCCGGTAGCCTAGACTTGTACCTGCAGGATAAGGAAAACTGAGATGCGTGTGACGATGTGATAATAAAAACAGAAAATAGAAAATGTTGGAAAAATGAATCTTGTCAAGCAGTATCTTTGGGAAGGGAAATATTTAACATTTCAGATGAGGAGCTGTTCATCAGACCTGATGTCAGTCTATGTAGCTGTGAAATATGAGTGAAACGGAGGGAATCTCTCAGATAGTGTGAATACATGTGGCACATGGGATAAGGTACAATGTTGTGTAATTTGTTGCTGATGTGGTTCTGGAATACTAGGACATGTTCAGCAGGCCAGATTATATACAGAGGACAAGGAAAAAAGATGGCAGGCAGAAATGGTTCTTGTATAGACTGAAAGAAAAAGCATGTTGTCTAATTGAGGGTTATGGGGTACTGGCACCGAAGAGGAGTTGAGGCCAGCATAGATCAGCTATAGTCACATTGAATGGTGAGGCAGGCTTTAGGGAGCTGGTGGCCTACTTTACACAGAACACAATAGGAGCAAGAGAATTTAATGTTAAGTCAAGAAGCTGCAGTGTGTCCAAATGGAAGTAGAGGTGTTGTTCTTCAAGCTTACATTGGGTCTCCTTGCAACAGTGCAATAGGCCACAAACAGAGAAATCAGAGTGAGAGTGGGATGATGGATTGAAATGGCAGGTAACTGGAAGCTTCGGGTGATTCCTGTATACTGAGTGCAGGTGCTCTGTAAAGTGATCACCCAATCCACATTTGGTTTCTCCAATGCAGTTTTGAGATCTGGTACAGAACTAGTACTGGAGAAATTAATGGCACCTGAAAGGCAATAAATCCCCAGAGAATCCAGAGTTGCTGCCCGAATTCTCAGCATTTCCAGCATTTTCTGCTTTTATCTTGGACTGCTTATGGCTCGAGGTTGCAGTATTATTTTAATCTTGCTTTTCATGAGTTTTGTTTTGAAGCAAATCATTAAGTGATGAATTCTTGATTAACTTTATTTGGAGTAAATTTGTAGATTACTGGAATATGGAACCATTATTTACACAAATCAAATATTTTAATGTGTTGGGCCATATTTGTTGTAGAAATAATAGTGACAATAAGTTTCCAGTAAATCAGGAAGTTGCAGTCAGGGATGTCCTGCTCCTACAGAAGCTGCCCAGGATCAGTATCTAGACACTGAAATACACAAAGCAGTGTGAAATTCCTGTACTTGCATTATATACATACAGTTGGCTAACCAGAAAATCCTCCGTCGTAGAGTAAATCTGAAGTTTTATTTTCTGCCAATCAGCCTTCTGGGACTAAAAGTTAGCTTTCATAAATGTGTTTCATTCATTTAAATATTAATTACTGTTGGAGATTTAAAATAAATAAAAGGCTTTAAATAAAACCTTTGAACTTCTTATCTCCCCACAGCCATGTCTTCTTTTTATCTTGTTTTTTTCCTAATTTGATAATGAATTAAATATTCTACCTGACCATTCCCGTTTCAAACTTACTTTCACTTATTAACAATTCTTCAAACACTTTGATTAGTTAAGGAGGTATGCACTTGTTTGCCAATTCACATAGGTCTCAGGTTCTCTGTAGCATGCGTAGGTTTGGTTCTCAATTTACAGCAAGCTTCAGTGCAAAGTCCCATAGAGACAGTCTGTTGATAAGTGTAATAAATAGCTGGAATTGCTCATTTGCTGCTGATAGCAGAATCTGGCTCAATGTAATTAATTCATCTGACCCCATATATAAACCAAATTCTTCACATCATATTTGCAATGCTTTTCTCTCTCACGAAACAGTAAAATATTTATTATAGGTTAAGGGAAGAAAATCAGTGTGGAGAAGAAATTAAGTCTGCAGAAAAATTGCAGAAAAGAATAAATGATCTACAAGATATTAGGAAGTGCAATATTAGAAAAGTCTTCACACACAAGTAAAAAATCCTGATCTGAATCCAAAATTATAGTACCTTCAAAAAAAAAATAAAGGTGACTCAAACAGAATATTGACTTATGGATATAATTTTCTTTTCTATTTAATCATAGTTGTGGTTCCTTAACACAAGATGAAGAAGTGAAGCTGTCGTTCTCCCATAGGCAGATGACCATCACTCTGCCAGATGAAATCCTGGGAATAGGAACAGAAAATGACCCTGTGCCAACCCTTCAAGAAATGGTTATGAGAACTATCTACAGTTTTTTCAGAATATCTGAGAAAGGCATGTTTAACTAGTATTCCCTTTTATTGAAAATGACTGAGACTGAATGCATGACCAATTTTATAGTTTTTAACATTAAAAATGCATTTATCACAGTACTTTAAGGATGAGAAACATTGCATCAATTTTCTAAAAGATACAAGAAATAGGTTAGGCAGGAGGCTGTTTGGGCCTTCAAGGCTGTTCAATCTTTCCATAAGGTAGTAGCTGACTTGCTTTGCCTCCGTAATTGTATTATCGCCATTTTCTTTAATTCTTTTAGCATCCAATGGTTTACTTATCAATCCACTACTCTTCATTAATATTGCAGTAGTTTTTTACTCCTTTGTAAAGAGAAACTGTTTCCAGTGGCTGAAGAGTCATTAACGCTAGATGATTGGCAAGAGACGCAGTATAAAGGGCCAGTCTTTTCATCATTCCTTATGTGCCATTTCCCCCACCACCAAATCAATCCTACTCAGTATAGTCATTGCACATCCAATCAAAAAACGCATATCCTTCCTTGGGCAAAGAGTCCATTTTGTACAAGGTGTTCCTGGTGTGGTCTCACCATGACTATATATAATAACAGCAAGAATTCTTTGCATGCTATTACCTTCCTGTTTACGAATTGGTAACTCGGGACAAATGCTGTATCTTTCCAACAATATTATTCATTCTATGTATTTAAGCATGATAAAAGTAGCCTATGGAATTTCAAACAAAAAACTTTTAGATTTTCTCCTCATGGATTCCACTTTCAAATTGCAATGTAAGGAATACACTAGGAAGTCACTGATAATACATTTTGCATGTGCATCTCAGCAACTTATTTTATGCAGATCCTTACCACATTCATCTACAGTACATTCTAAGGCTAGAGAATGAAAAAATATTGCTCTGTTAGTCACGTGTTGCTTTGCTGTAGCAGTGTACTGGGCCATGAATTGATTGAATTCTTTTTTTTTACTGCCCTAACTCTTCTCAAGTGGCAGGTTCCTGACTTCAATTACGACATTAGAAGGAAGAGCAAACTTTGTTGGTTATATAGAAAATTTGAAGCAGGTATTTGGACCTCCTTTTGCCTGTATACTGATTGCTGTTTTAAATGCATATTTGTTATGCTTTCACAGAAAACAACAAATAATGTGATTTGGACTCTGTTCAAATGATCTGAAAATGAATTCCTGTGCCCATTTGTGGAAACTAGCATTATGCATTGCCTTATCACTTACAAACAAAATTATTTCACTGCAAGTGAACTATGTGCATTTTAAAACAACAGAACAGACCTTTTGCTTGAAATTGATGAACATCATCTGATTTTCAGTGTTCCATGAACATACCAATGGATTCTGATTAATTTAAAGCTGTATATATTTATTGAGTAGATGCATGAGCTTTGTAGAACATTTGTCAAATTAGCAGCAAAGTAATACAACTTGCATTATGTGTAATATTACCTAATTTTCTCTGACCAGTGCAACCCATGCTCCTGAAAACTAGATGTGCCCTTTGTTTCAGGTCTGCTGTTGTGTACCTTCAGGCATTCACCCTGTGATTTTTAGTAGTATTTTAAAGGTGATTACATCTTGTGCTGCAGCCAGTGATGGTGGGGGTGGGGCCTATTTTGGAGAGGGAAGAAAAAGATAAAATTTTTAATAATAGTGGGGGAACTTTTAAGATAGCAGTTCAAGTCTAATTGGTACGTTTGACTTGTATTAATCAGATTTACTTCTTTGCCAATCAGGTAGAAGCATTTAAACAGAAATTGCAGATTTTGGTGTTACAGACATCTGATGTGTGATATCTGAAATGCGGTAGACAGCCATGCACATACTCAGGAAAATTCTGTAATATCAAATCTCTAGGAATACTTGTGGCAAGTTATGATGCACTGATTTCTAAGGGCATGATTGCTCTATCATATAAAACATTGAAATTCAGTTGTTAAAATGTAGTTGTTTTCTAGTCAAGGCAACAAAACTGTGATGAATAATCATTATGAATTAATTCAAAGGTTAATTAATTTTTAAATTGGAAATTAAAAGCTTTCATTTTGTAAGAAGATCTGCTAAAAAGCCTGCAGATGTGATTTTAGTATTCTATATTTATGCAAAATTTCTCTGTGCCCTCTTATTTTGCACAGGAAGCAGAATTTTGCATTAAATAATGTGACAAATGAAATGTGATAATTGAAATAGATGCCATAGGTTAGATACATTTTTAATACATTTATTATATTATGTATATTCTATTCATATGTAATGCATATATTGTCTGTCATATTGGTTTCCCAATCTTTGTGTATGAACAGCACATTTATTCATTTACAAGATGTGGGTATTGCTATAAAAGCCAGCATTTGTAGCCTAACGGTTATTGCTCCTGAGAAGTTAATGGTGAGCCATTGTTGGTGTGACTGGGACTAAGGAGTTCCAGGATTTGTATCTCATGATGATGAAAGTCTGGTGATATATCTCCAAGTCAGGGTGATGTGTGACTTGGAGGCGACTGATAGGTAGTGCTTTTCCCATGCACCTACTGTACTTGTCCTTCCTGGGCGGCAGAGTTTGTAGGTTTGGGAGACTCTTGGAGTTTCATAGGTGGGTAACTGCAATGCATTGAGATGCTGCACACCACATCCATGGTGTGCCAGTGATGGAGGCAGTGAATATTTATAGTGGAGGATGGAGTGTCAATCGAGCATATTACTTTGTCTTAATTAGTGTTGAGCTTCTAAATGAAATGGGCCAAAATTTATTTCTTCAAGCTGCAGTGGGTTAGGATTGTATTATTTATACACATTTTGTTACCTTTTATTAGCAGTGTCTTGGTTGTTTGTACTTAATGGATTGATAAGTGTAAAAGATACCTAATGTAATTCCAGTTTTCTAATTGACTATTATAAATACATACAATTCAAATAGTTTTTTTAATTGCTTAAGAATAAGTGAAGGTAGAAGAACAATGTATATAATTTTGTGCTTTCACCATCCTTTGAGTTCATAGTGATTTGGCACATCTTAGTGCATTTTCATCCAACTGCTGAATTTCAGAGAATTATTCAGTGCTCTTATGTATAAATGTTCAAGCTTGAATTAGAGTGATTAGATGTGAGGGGTACAGCAGCAATTTTTTTGTCCCCATTTACAAAAAGTAGACTCTGACCAGAAATTGCATGCTTTGTCACAATGGGAGACATAAATTGGAGGAAGGAACAGAGATAAATACGACTTATTGCCCCAGTATTTTTTTTAATGATCGGGTTTGGTGGATGTCAGAGAGCAGGTAATCTACCTATCCTCTGATCTAATAAAGTAGTTTGTGTTATGATATCTGATAATGGGAGAACAAGTGCAAAGAAAATACCAAGATTTGTTAGTATCTATTTAGTATACTTCCAGTAACAATACTAACTGTAACGTATTTACAATAATTGAAGCTGTGTTTTTATCTACAGCAATTGCTATGCAGGTTTGGATTCGAACCATAATGTTTGTACAGCTGCTGCATAGATTTACAAAAATTAAGCTGCATTAAATAGGATGATGATTGCAAAGAAATTTACAGTGTTATGTTCTTCTGTAGGTCTGGATCTCTTGTCCCCAATCTCATTACCTAGGAATCTGTACAAGTTACTATTCTACCCACTGGGACATTGTCATCACTGCGGCAAGCCAATGTTTACAATTGTCTATCCTAAGTGTTATCCTCTGATGGAGACCCCTATGGCTGCCTTGTATAATGGGTAATTATAGAGAAATTTTTCTTGTGTTTCAAATATCCATTGAGATTTTCACTGAAAGGAAAAACATCAGTACCCAAAGGGGAAGCGCACACTTTTCAGTTGATTGAGAAGCTAGTGTATTTAGATTGCAACAAAGGCAAAACAATTGCGTATTTTCATATAAACTGCAGAAATGTTATTTCAATCAAATTTTGCACATTCTTGCTACTGAGGAATACTTTCATAATTTTTGCATTAATTAGGTGTAATATCCCAATGGAATTTAAACCATGTATCTGGAGCTTTCCTTAAGATAATTAAGATTCTCTGTGTCATGAAAATTTGAGCACAGTAAATCTGTGTTGTCTTTGTGAAACATTCACCATTGTTCCAGAATGTAGTTGAACATCCACAATTCACAATTTACTTTTTATGTCTGTGTAACTAACTAGTCGTGGTTGTTAAAAGATCTTCCTTCTGAGTCAGGAGATCATGTGTTCATGCCTCATATAAACACATGGGCATATAATCTGAACTGATACTTTGTGGGGTTGGAGGATTTCTGCAGTTTCATAGATGAAATCATTTAGATCAGATGTTAAAACAAGACCCATTTCATTTGTCTATGTCTGTGGCTTCAATGGATCTTGTAGCACAATTTGATAAACAGTGTCATGATCACCCTTCGTCCCACAGATAACATTAGTAAGAACAGATGGACAATTCATTTGTTCAGTGATTCATTTTTTTGAACCATGTTTTGGGATTTTTATAGTTACCATATAAATGCAAGTCATTAACCTCTGTCTCCTTGCATTTTTCTAAGAACACTGATGTAGTGACTCAGAATGTTGCATTGTGTGATGGACGTAACATTTATTTTGGGTCATCACTCAAATTCTCATTTTCAGAAAAATCCCAAGACCTCAATTCCCTAATAAACCACAAAAAGCACAGGTATTTACAAAAAGATAGACCATATTTAAGAAATTATGGTGAATTGTTAACATTGAGATACTTCGTTATGAAATAGAAATTTAAGGACACTGTTATTCCACTATTCATGCTCTTTTTAGAGTTCTTTATTTAAAAAAAATCTTAAGTTTTTTTTAAATAAAACTCTGTAGAGTCTTAACAGAAATTCAAGAGAGAAGTTGAAAAAAAGTTTCAAACCTCTTGATTAGCTTGGATAAAGCTGGTATGCTATGACGTTCTTGTCCTCTTAAAAACAGCACACTCTAATATCATGAACAAAGAGGAAAAACATTGCATTCATATATTCATTCATGACCTCAGAATGTCTTTTTTGTAACCAATTAAATATTTATGAAACATAGCCACTGTTGGCTTATACAGAATCCTAACAATAAATCTGCGTTAATCAATTTTTCCCAGCAGCAGCAGTAAGATTAATAATCAGATATCCTATTCTAGTGATGTTTGTTGAGGGAGAATTAATGTGGGACCAACCCATTAACTTCACTGCATAGTGTTATGCTGTCTTTTACATCCACCTGGGAAAAGTGATGAAATCTCAGTCTTAGCTCAGACCTGGCAATCCTATCAATGCCGCGCACACAAAGTGCTGGAGGAACTCAGCAGGTCAGGCAGCATCGATGGAGGAAAATAAACAATCGACGTTTCAGGTTGAGGCCCTTCATCAGGACTGGAAAGGAAGAGGGCAGAAGCCAGAATAAGAATGTCAGGGGAGGGGGAGAACTACAGGCTGGTAGGTGATAGGTGAGAGGGGGAAGGTAGGTGGGTGGGGGAGGGGTAGATGTAAGAACCTGAGAGGTGATGGGTAGAAGAGGCAAAGGGCTGAAGAAAGAGGAATCCGGTAGGAGAGGGCAGTGGACCGTGGAATAAAGGAGGTGGGAAATTGATGGGCAGGTCATGAGGGCTGGGGAAGGGGAAAGAGAAGGGGTGAGGGGGCCACAGGGAGGAGGGAGGGAAAAAAGGGGGAAGAGAGGAGGGGTTACTGGAAGTTGGAGAAATTGATGTTGAGGCTGTTGGGTTGTAGACTTTCCCAGACGATAAGTATACTAATATAAATTTAAACAACCACCTTCACTGTTCACTATATCTCCAATTTTGGTGTCATCTTCAAACGTACTAATCATGCCACCTACATTCTCATCCAAATCATCAATATATAATGAACAACAGGGGACCCAGCATCAATCCCTGCAGTACACCACTAGTCACAGGTGTCCAATCTGAAAAACAACCCTATATCACCACCCTCTGCCTCCTACCACCTAGCCAATTTTGTATCCAGTTGGCTAGTTCACCGTGGATCCCATGTGTTCTAACCTTCTGGACCAGTCTACCATGCAGTTCCTTGTCAAAGGCCTTGCTAAAGTCCATGTAGATGTGTCTGTTGCCCTGCTCTCGTCAATCCTCATCACCTCTTCAAAAAAAACTCAAATTCGTGAGACATGATTTCTCAAGCACAACACCATGGTGACTACCCCAATCAGTCCTTGCTTTTCCTAATGCAGTAAATCCTGTCTCTCAGAATCCCTTCCAATAACCTTCCCACCACTGATGTAAGGCTCACTGGCCTGTAGTCCCCCTGCTTATCCATGCTGCCCTTCCTAAATGTACCACATTAACTATCCTTCAGTCTTCCAGTACCTGTCCTATGGCTTACAAAATAACACAAATCTCTGTCAGGGCCCTGGCAATCTCCTCCCTTGCTTCCCATAATATCCTACACCTGGTCAGGCCCCGGGATTTATCCACCTTTGTGCATTTCAGGACCTCCATCATAATGTTAATATGCTCCAGAATATCTCTGTTCCTTCCCCTGAACTCTCTGGTCTCCATGTCCTTCTCCACAGTAAATGCAGATGAGAAATATTCATTTCAGACCTCACCCACTTTCAGTAGCTCCACACATGGGTTACCATGTTGGTTCTTAAAGGGACCTACTTTTTCTCTGCTACCCTTTTAATATACTTATAGAATCTTTTATGATTCTCATTTGTCTTATTGCCAAGGATATCTCATGTCCCCTTTTTACCCTCCTGATTTCCTTCTTAAGTGTAGTTCTACATCCCTTATACTCTTAAAGGGACTCGCTTGGTCCCAGCTGCCTATATCTGACATATGCCTCCTTTTTACTGACCAGACCCTCAGTATCCCTCTTCAACCAAGGTTCCCTAATCTTACCAGCCTGCCTTCATTCTAACAGGAACACAGTGGCCCTGATCTCTTCTTATCTCACTTTTAAAAACCTCCCACTTGCCAGACATCCCTTTACCTGCAAACAGCCTCTCCCAATCAACTTTTGAGAGTTCGTGTCTGATGCTATTGAAATTATCCTTCCCTCAGTTTAGGACTTTAACTTGAGGACCAGTCGTATCTTTTTCCATGACTGTCTTGAAACTGATAGAATTATGGTTACTGGTCCCAAAGTGCTCCCCCACTAACACATCAACCACTTGGTCAGCTTCATTTCCTAAGAGAGGTTGAGTGTAACCCCTTCCCTTCTCTAGTCGCAACATTTACATATTACTTCAGGAAACTTTCCTGGACACACTTAACAAATTCTGCTCTATCTAATCCCTTAGCACTAAGGCAGTCCCAGTCAATATTAGGGAAGTTTAAAATCACCTATTATTACACTCTTATATCCTTACACCTATCTGTGATTTCCCTACATATGTGCTATAATTCCTGCTGACTATTCGTATATGTTAGTTTAGATTGTATGATGACATCTCTAGAGTGGGTATTTAACCCAAAGTTGAGCCAAGACTGAAAATTGTGGAATATTTCCCAATTTTACTGATTTTGTTTTCCTCTTGTTCATAATGATGATAAGATTTTCAAGAATTCATTTTACTTTCGAAATTTCTCATCACTTCTGTTCTGAAGGCAATGACTTGTGCTTTGGGTGTGATATCACAACCTCTAATGCCTCTCCTACATTGGAGTACTTTAAGTATGAACCTATATAGATTGCTGTTGACCATCTGAGTTTTAGTCCAAAGGCCTTTCAGAATTTTAATGTCTGATCTGCCTTTCTCAGCAGGAGCTATTAGATTATATTTGGAGTTATGAATCTTGCCTTTAATTTTACTCTGATCTTGGAATGCTGAGGTCACTTGTACATGCAGCCTCCTCTATTAGCTGTGATTAGCTTGGTAGATAAGTAGATAGGTGGGTACCTATTAGTAGATAGGATATAATAGATAGTAGTTCTGAGACACCAGGTTTGTAGTGACTGATATTCATGACATTTATTTACCATTTCTATTCATTTGCTGGAAAATACAGCCCTGTTAAATATTATCAAATGCTGAAGTTCTCAAAATAACAATTCTGAAATGTAAATATAACTTGATTTATATAAGCTAAAACAAAAAATGGTCAAAAATCTATACTGTCTAAAAATAAATTCTCCCTTAGATATGGAAATAGTACCTGAGGAGCAAGTATTATTTAAGTAAAAATAAACTCAGTAACCATAGCTGTTGAAGAAAAATTGAACCTCATTTCATCCATCAAAATATATCTGATGAGTACTGTTATGAATTATATGTCTTCACAGGAGAACAAAAATGAGCTTTGTAGCATACTGCTGCTCTGTCAAGTGTCTACAGCTTTTTGACTTGCTCAGATGATAGATCTCATGATGAGGAATGAATTACTGTCAGCACTTGGAAGAGACATTTGAAGGTGCAACTCTCTGTGACAAGCACAGTTCATCAGTAAGGCCTCTATGATTTGCAAAAACTGTGTCAAGTTTTTGGGACATTGCGAAGATTATGATCCTTCTTCAGTTTGAACTAAAAATTATTACAACTCCAAGCAGTTATGAAATTTACTGTCATAATTAAACATCAAGACTGTTTGAGAGTCAGTTACCTGTAAGCTAATGAATAATGTAAGAACCAGGGGCAAATCTGCAAGCAAGTAAATAAATGAAACCATTCTGGGTCAATTATTTCAAGGGCAAAGGAAACTTTGTTTGAAGTGGTTAATTACAGAATTTGGATGACTTTCTCCATAATTGAACTTCTCTTTGTTGTTAAAATCAAGGCATTACTTTTTATTTGAGAATGAAGTAGTGGTTTATTATCAAATAGAATGCATTATGAAACAGTTACAAGCAAATTGTACATTACGGGCTACTCCTACATTATTGGGGAGTGGGGTGGGGGAGGGGGTGTGTTGTTGGACAACAGTCCGTATCACAATTTTCAGTAACACGACACTCTGAAATCTGCGCATGCGTCAAGAAACGCAAGTTCAAAAAAATTGTGTTTATGTGTTTACTTTTTTTTCCCCACATAAATTCCATGAGAGTGAATTTCCATCCTCTTCTCAAATTTTTGGGTAGTCATTTGTGAATTCCCTTGCCCAAATGGCTAATTTTACAACCATGTGCAGATTGGAGGGTTGTTTACAAATAGTCTTAAGTAATTCTTGTTGAATAACTACTCCCAAAAGACATGGGGCTATCTTATTTGTTACAAGTAACATTAAAAATTTCCATACTTAATGACTTATGTTTCAAATATTACTGTTTACAAGAGCAGTTACCACTTTGCAAGGTTACTACGTTGTAGTAATGTGTTCACGTGCCAGCTGCTACTGGCACATAAAAGTCATGTGGATTGGGAGATCAGAATGGCACTAACTGGTGTGTTATAAAACTACAGACTATTGGTTGTTGGGTTTGATCCTTCATGTATACAAATTAAATTGATTTCATCCACAGTAGCAAAAGAAAGCACAAAATTTTGTCCCCTGAAGAGACAAATGAGACATGGGCGGTAATTGTTAGCCTGCTACAGTTAAAAAGTTAATGACCAAGATTTATAGATTTTCATGATATACCTTCACAGGATTGAACTCCCTTTACTTACCCCTGATCTTTTACAAGTTCATTATGTACAATGTGAGAATGGTTTAAGGAGGATTGGTCTAAGAGAGGATTACAGACTAATTTGGGCATTTCCTAAGTGGAATAAATTTACTTTTCATCAAAATATGAACGAATCATTGTCAAAGCAAATAGTGCCACATCCACTTTCTGTCATGCATTTTTTTTCTACAGGGTAGTTTGTTACACTTTTTAAGAAGTATGGAACAGAGTCTTTCAGAGGGGCAAAGCCAGAATGCTGTCATGGAAGGAGTAATTGGACAAAGGCCTGTATCTGAACAATGCCCTGAAGCCGATGATGGGCCAATTCACTGAAGAGAGTCAGGTTGAATATGTTTAATGACAGCAGTGTTTTCCTGTACTCACAGTTCAATGTGTGTCTGAATAAAAATGAAAATAATTGGCTTCAATTACTTACTGGAAATGGCCAGTCATTGAACTGCAGTAAGGTTGTGCTGCTGACCTGGTCTGTTCTTTTAAATTTCCAGGTACAGTCTATGGAATACTAGGTAATTAGAGCTGCTTCTAAATTCTTAGCATGAATTACTCAACAGTCAGCTCTGGGTTCTAGGTCAATACCTGGGAGGAAATGCCTCCCTTGCTTTTTTTAAATTTTGTGCCTGTTTTCCTTCACATCAGCCTCCATAGTTGTGAATCTCTTTCTTCCTCGTCTCCAGTTCTGGTGATGTAAGTCACTCCCAGTCATCAGCTTTCTGCTGGACAGTGAGTCCCCCCTTCGCTTTTGTATTGTCAACCTTGTGTCAACAACATTTCTGTGGTATTGCTTATGGACTTCTGCTTAACTGCAATGAAAAGACTCCTGTGAGTCCTTCATAAGCTTATAGAGCTTGACCCAGAGAACTAATTCAATGTTTTTCAGCAAGTCAGATATTAGCCTGAACCAAAAAAATACCATAAAAGCTGTTATCTAAAATACCATAAAAGCTGGACTTGACAGGAGCCTGAAAATTGAATATGTCTCTTAACCCAATGCCAACTTGGGTGCTACCTCATTGTTAGCCTGGGTGCCCATTAAGTACTGCCCTATTGTGAGCCTGGGCCTCAAAAGCTGGTTCAGTGTTGGCCATGGTGCTCCCTCTGAATTGTAGAGTCATAGAGTACTACTGCACAGAAACAGGCCCTTTGGCCCATCTAGTCCATGCCGACCTGACCTTCTGCCTAGTCCCATCTACCATATCCCTCCAAACACCTTCCATCCATGTACCTATCCAAACCTCTCTTAAATGTTACAATTGAACCTGCATCTACCACTTCCGCTGGCAGCTTATTCCACACTCACACCACCCTCTGAGTGAAGAAGTTCTCCCTCAGATTCCCCTTGTATATTTCACAGAATTAGAGCATACTGTTCTGGATAACCGAGCTTTTGCTGCATCTTTTTTTTAAATCACTCATGACTTCATATGGAATTGTTGTCTCTGTTAGAATTTTAGCTGCTAGTACACTGAGATGGAGAGAAAGGATCAGAATTGTAATGCATGCCACCTGTTCCTAATGGATGAGGCTCTTTTATTTCTGAAAATTCCCTGGCCAACAGTACTGCCCATGAGCCATTTTTGCAGGGAGAGGAACAGCCTAAAAGCTCTCAGTCATTACAGACTAGAAAAAAATCAATGAATATTAATACTGAATGTAGTGAAAAGTTGACCAGAAAGGTCGTGATAGTTTAAGTAATATATGAGGTAATCTGCCAAATGCATTTTACACTTTGTGTTTTGACCAATTTTTATTTACCTATCAAAGCAGCTGTTCAGGCAATTGCCCAAATCCTTCTCGTGACGGATCTATCTTGTTCACCACTTTGTTGATCTGGAGGTTAGTTCATTATCCATTAATGACTTTGCTCATAGTCATTACATAATACAGTATGCTGTATTCCTTGAAAATGTCACTTACACTTGGTGGTTGCGAAGAATCTTAAGTGTGCATTAAGCCTCCATTATCTGTTTTCACATTCCTTAATGCTAGCCAAGATAGTCGAGGTGAGATATTTTGAATGGAATTCTCTGGTCAGTGATCTGAATATAGAAATATGGCTTGTGCACTTCTGGCCCATTGAGTGGAAAGTGCCAAACTGTCTCTGGTTCCAAACTGTCACTGATGAAAAGAACTGTTAAACTTGAGGTATTTCTCTTGGAAAGATTTATAGTTGTGCAGCACTCAATGAAATGGATTTCACCTTAAGCCTAACCTCTCCTTTCACTGCTTGAAAAGAACAACCATCTACTTTTCCCTAGCCCAATTATTGGCATAATAAATAGAAACCGTTCCACAGCTATTATGTTGGTGTAGGGTGAGATTTAATCTCTTGATGCCTCATAGTCACAGATTCCTCTTCCCAGAACGATCTGAGAATATAAACATTTCTATGGATTAGTGTTGCAGTAAAATTTTGAGAGAAGGGCCCTTTTTATAGCATGTGGAACAGATCAGTCACTTGGCATTTTTTAAAAATTGTGTTCTTGTTCCAGTTACTTTACTAGCAACAGCACACATTTTGGCAGTAGTGAAATGGCCACAATCCAACAATAGCAACAGTTGAGCAGCACCTAAACCCTTTTTTTTGCATGATTACAGTAACTACTTTCATATGAGTAAAATTTTGCACACCACGCAACCAGAAGCACACCAACAATATCATTATTGTAGGATCCATCAACTTGGTTTAGTACTTTCCACTTAATTTGCTGCATGTGATTTGATACCAAATCCTGTGGATTTCTCATTATCCAGCTGGTTGTTTTTGGAAGGGATCTCATACCTATTGAATTGCCTGATTTAAGGATACAAAGTTACAACCAACAGAGGTGGTGTTTTAAAGCATACTCTCACATATTACCGTCAAGGAGGCTTCATTTAAGGTCGTCTTTCAACCTATTTGGGTCTTAAAAGCAGCAGTCACCTGGATTGTAAAAGTAACAGCACAATGATGCAGCAGTTTGTGTTTCTGCCTCACAGCTCTAGTGACCTGAGATCTCCAGTGCGGTCTGTGTGAAGTTCGAACATTTTCTATTTGAATGTGTGGATTATCCTAGGGTGTTTTGGTTTCTGCCCACATCTCAAAGATGTGCTTGTAGGTTAATTGGCCATCATAAAATACCGCCAGTGTAAGCAAGTGGCTGAAGTATCAAAGTGGAGTTGATGGGCATGTAGAGAGAGAATAGGTTACAGAGAAATAAGAAGGGAAATGGAACTGGTGGGATTGTTTTGCATGAACCCAGGGGATAGAATGGTCTCTTCCTGAGTCATAATAAATAAGCAAGCATGATGTATACATTTCTCAGCTTCCCAAAAGGACTTAATAATAGAATCAAACAAAACTAC
This sequence comes from Pristis pectinata, assembly GCF_009764475.1. Classification (NCBI taxonomy): domain Eukaryota; kingdom Metazoa; phylum Chordata; class Chondrichthyes; order Rhinopristiformes; family Pristidae; genus Pristis; species Pristis pectinata. The sequence goes on from NC_067432.1 coordinate 16,548,620, forward strand.
AGTTTAAAAAGTTACAGTGTACAGCGTTTAATTTTTTAAAACTCTTCTCCCCCCTCAGTTGCAACATATTGGGGTGAGCATATGCTATGGGGCAAGATCACAAGTGCAAAGCATATTGCAGGAATTCTTGGATTTGATGAAATGTAATTTGTTTTTGGCTTTCTCAGTTCAAGCCTCAAGTTTGAAACCATACTTAAGATTTATGGGAGCACACATATTATGTGTAAATTTATCAGTGCAGTACACTACAGTGTGAATATGCCATCACTGCATTTGATTATTTAAATGACGTGTTAATTTTACATTATCGTCTTGTAATCCTCAGCATTGTGGCAGTCCTGCCATTTAGTAAGAAAACAGGTTACAGTTGGTCAGATAATTGCTCTACAGTTCTTGGTTCCTTTGTTCAGTTTAGCTACAATTTCATTCATGGCTGTCATTACGGCTAATCTGAATGACGATGGAATGAGTTGTCTTAATTCTATTTTAAACTATACCCTGTAAGCAACATTACTGTTATTTTTAAATTATGCATAAATGTTTAGTTTGTTTTTGTACTGATGCCTCGATTTCCTCCCTTCTTCCAAGGTAATTCATGGTTTTAGATTTGTTGCTTAGGTTAACAATATTCATGGGACCTTTTAAATATTAAATATTGCTTTGATTAAAGTGATTGGTCACCTTGTTCTCTTATGCCATATACACCCATTCTCTTACATGATTCAGGCAGATCCAGGATAGATTCCTTTTTTACCTCCTGTGGTGGCTAGTTTTAAGCAGGCACTTTTAAGCACATCTGTCCACAACTAGTTTGGAATTTTCTATATTTACCAGACTGATTCTGAATCCCAATATACAATGGGAGGACAATCTTTCACCTGGACTTTTCCTTTCACCATCTCTATATCTGTATTCTTGTATTATCATCCTGGCCAATTGTGAAGGATTTCCTGCCAAGTCTTGCTGGCTCCAGCTTCTTCCACTTAACATGGCCTATATCAGACAAAACAGATAGGGGAAAAAAGACTGACAGAACACAGTAAAATGGAACAAAAGCAGAAATGATTGAATAAAGCCAAAAATTGTGTGAATAAAATGATAGAAAAGGTTGAGTATAAATGGAAAACAACCACAGAGTTATAATACAGATAAGAAAAGATATTTTTTAAAGAACTTACTAAAGGGACAAAAGAAAATGGAATAAAATCACTTATACCAGCAATTAGGACCAGCAGGGAAGATGCTGTGGTTGGCTTGGACCAGTTGGGCCAAAGAGCTTATTTCTGTGCTGTATTACTCTATGACTTGAGGAAGGAAAGGATTCATTTCTCACATGCTCAAAATCTGTAGGTTTGCAGAAAGGAAATTTCTCCTCTTCATTGAATATCAAAAATTCTCATTTGCCAAAATCATAGTTTTGGTTCTCTCATGCACTTTCGGAGCCTGCCACCTTGCTCTGAGTTTCTCAGCCTTCCTGTACTCTATGTCCTGAGGCCCTTTAAAATTTGGAGCATACTACTGCCAACCATCAATGATCAGAGCAGTTTCTAAAATATTTTACATTTTGACAGGTTGGAAGGAAGTATTTCAATGAATGAGGTCACCTGATGCCTGTGTATATTTTCAGACTGAGTAAACAGTATTACAACACACATGCCTAAAAATTCTTCAATAGAACCTACCTTCAGAAGCAGGATTGAACGTGTAGCCACTACTGTAAGATATGTTTTACACTACTGAACTGGGATGAGTTTCTGGGCAACTGTCTTCATAAATACTTTTAAGTAGTATTAAAGCTTTAGATTATAATCAAAAATTTGATTTTAAACCTAACCTTTGATATATAAAAATCTAGCATCTTTTTATATAGATGTTATAAGTGGAACTATTATATAACCCATATCAGTCAAAAAAGATTTTTAGAAAACTGACAACTTTTTTAATACTCATTTTCAGGATGAGGGCATCACAGGCCAGCATTCATTATTCATTACCTAATCCTAATTGCCCTTGAGAAGGTGGTAGTGAGACTCTACATTGGCCTCTGCAGCCTATGTAATGAGGACAGTCCGAAAATGTTGGTGGAAATTTCATTATTTATAGTAAGTAGAAATCAAAAAAGCAAACTGCAGATGCTGGAAATCTGGCGGGGGGGGGGAGCGCGAAGGGGGCAAGAAACAAGGTGCTGGAAACATTCAGCAGATCAGACAGTATCTGTGCAAATAGAGCTCATATTTCAGGTTGAAGACCTTTTGTCAGAAAGAGAAAATAAGTTCATGTTAAATTCCAGAGAGCATGGGGGAAAGATGGGTAGGACAAATAGAATTTCTTTGATGGGGATGGGCCAGCATTGCTGTAGTGACGACTTGCTCATGAAGCCATCTGGTTGATAGGTCAATGAGGGAAGTTGGAGAGATGGAAAACAAATAGAAGAATATGGTCTGCAATTTTAATAACAGTACTCATTGTCAGCATTGTATGACCCAATAAATTGGAGGTGGTGGAGGGGGTGGGGTGTGTCTCAAAGCAAATGGTTGCTTGTACAGCAGGCAATGTCATCAGTAAACAGTTTGTTTAAAGAGCAAAAAGCACTGCAAATTCTCCCAGTGAAAATGAGGTGATTTCTCCAGAAAAATGCATTGAAGGATAGGTACAGATAATTTATCTGTGTAAAATAGTCACAGCAGTATGGTCACCAAGTTTGCTTACCAATAAACTCACTCGCTGTAGCATTATCACCAATCTGCAGCCATACAGTTGAAAAAAACACTGGGATGAATGTTTACAGGCCTTCAAAAGACATTGAATTATCACCTTCCTCCATTTTCAAGCATTAATTTGGCATTTGATCACCAGGAGTATGTCTGACAAAGTCATTCTTCATAAGTTCTTCCATCTGCAGTTACAATATCGCAGTAAGAATTCATTATTGAGCCAGGAACAATTGTGTGTAGTTGTTGAAAAATTCAGCAAGGCAGAAGAACATATAAGAATAATAATTTTCAGGGAGCTTTTTAGACAAGTCTTCAATCATGTATCCATCTTCTCTTTGAATCATTCAATCCATTTTTTGTGTAGAAGTGAACATAATTCTCTTTTGAAAACCATTTTTATTGTTCATTTAAATGGTTTTATGTAGTACATTATTGTAAGTATCTTTCTTTTGTTAAACTACTGTCTGATATCCCTGACTTTGCTAATGTATTTTTTTTAAACTTGCCTATGGTATGATATACTTTAATGAACTATCATTTGGATTTGCGAACTGCCTTTTAACATTTCAAATAAAATACCTCAAAGCTGTATCCTGTAGATTGTGAGAAATATATTCCCAAGAGCTGGTGTGATTTTCATTGCTGGCAATTGTACCAAGCAAAACATTGATAACTTCTAGGAGTCAATTGCTTAGAGTTTCTGCTCAGCTTTATTTTAAAACTGTTGGAAGCTGAACATAATCATTGGTGTCAAAGTCATATTTTTCAAAAATCTTAAGCTAAAGTGTCTATGTTGAGAGAGCCCCCAAATTAATAAATAAAAAATACATTTCACAGAGTAGTATAAATGGAAGCCACCTTGCCCGATTTCAAAATGACAGCTTGGAGAAGAATTGCTTGTCAGACCAGAGCAGGTTAGATGAGCTTTGTTAGATGGTCTTGTTCCAAGTGAACTAACAAATCCTCAGGAACTGGACTAAGTATAAGTGCCTGTTCATCATCATCATCTGTTCAATTTAACAGTCATGATTAACTAATTAGAGACTATTAGACTGAAATAGAGTGCATTTTTGGATGTACATTAACAAAGATGCACTCATGTCATTTGGTAACCCATTCAACTTGTCAGTGTTCATCAGTTCTCGCAGGTCACTGAAATGATTCACTTAGTTACATCTGGAAATGTACAGTGCAACCTCATGTCAGCTGTCTCCTTGTCTTGCATTTCTTTTCCATTCTAAACACTTAAGTTCTTTGTACATCTTTTATCTTGGTCAACAGGTATTCCGCATAGCAATCATTCCTCATCAAAAAGGAATCAGTTTAGAAGGGTGTATATACAGTATGTTGCTCACAGGACCCAAGTAAATTCAAAAGTAAGAGAAAGTCATTCAGCCCACTAAAGCACATCACTGATAGCCCAGCTGTTCACTAGAGTCATAGAGTTATACAGAACAGAAGCAGGCCCTTCAGCCCAATCCATCCATGCTGACCAAGTTGCCTACCTGAGCTAGTCCCATTTGCCTGTGTTTGGCCAATATCCCTCTAAATCTTTTTTTTAAACCCATGTACCTGTCCAAATATCTTTTAAATGTAATTGTACCTGCCTCTACAGCTTCCTCTGGCAGCTAATTCCACATACCTACCACACTCCGTGTGGAAAAAGTTGCCCCTCAGGTCCTCTTTAATTCTTTCCCCTCTCACCATAAGTCTATGACCTCTCGTTGACACCCTTACCCTAGGGAAAAAAGACTTTCTATTCACCACATCTCTGCTCCTCATGATTTTATATACCTCTATAACGTCACCCCTCAGCCTCCTACACTCCAGGGAAGAAAGCCATAGCCTATCCAGTCTCTTCTTATAACTCAAGCCCTCCAGTCCTGGTAACATCCTTGTGAATCTTTTCTGCCCCTTTCCAGCTTAAAGGCATCCTTCCTGTAGTGAGGTTACTGGAACTGCACACAATACTTCAAGTGTGGCTTGTACAATCGTAACATAATGTCCCAACTCGTGTACTCAGTGCTTTGACTGATGAAGACAAGTGTGCCAAATGCTGGCTTCACCACCCATCATGTAACCAGTAGTATTTTTAATAGTTTAATGTCCTTGGTTCCATCTGATATTTCTCCAAATATTTATTGCAGTTACTAAATACATTCATTCTAATTTATTTTGTTTATTTTTCATGAAATGAAGTTTATGTCCTCTGCTCCTCTTTCCCAGGTTATATTTATAATAGATGTACTATAACAATATATTTAACACCTTGTTGAACTTACTATGCTGCCTTGACTTCAATAAAACTCCTTACAAATATGACTGTACAGCTTGAACTTTTTTTAACCCTTCCTCCAACTCTTCCTCTTTTAAACCACAGCACCCTGCCCCCCACTGCCCCGAATGTAGAAATTTGTCTGTATAACCCCAGAAAAAATAGCAGTGCTATGCTGTTGAAAATTGGTGGAAAACAGGAGGAGCCCATTGACCTATGGAGTCCTTCCCAGAAGAACAATCCAATCATTCCCATTCTGCTGTTCTTTCCCCATTTCCCTGCACATTACCCTCTCTAAAGTGCTTACACAACTCTCTTTTGAAGGCATTGATTGACCTTTTTACCATCACCCTTGCAGGCAATGAATTCTGGATCTTACTGTTCCTCTTGTATCTTTTACCTGGAATTTTAAGTATGCACCCTCTTGTCCTTGAGCTATGAACAAGTGGGAGCAGCTTCCCTCTATTCACACAGCCTAAACTAGTCATTGACATGTCCACCTCCTTCAATTCTCTCCGCCTGCTTTGTGCCAAGGTGAACAACCCAAGCACCATTCTAGCCTTTAGAGCTGAAATCTCTTACTCCTAGCAATATTCTAGTTAACCTTTTCTCTGCTCTTTGTTTAGAATCCTTGCTAAAGTGTGGAAACATGAGACAATTGGTGAATTTGTCATCTCATTTTTTTTGATGGGGTTTTCTTTCTCCCTGGCATACTTTCCATTGTAAAACTCCCTCAGTTGTTTCAGCATTAGTGTAGCACACTTAATTTGTTTGCTGTGAGATTTTAAACCTCATTTAAACTGCACTTTCTGTCTTCACTGAGATCTCTTACCTCCTAGACCTCAAGTACAACACCCTGCACTGGACAGCTTTAACTAAGGAGGTAAAGGCATGGTTATTCTCAGCTTCGTAGATTCAAGGGCCTTTCTATGTTGCTGTCACATCTCACTGTTTGACCAGAAGATATAGGAGCAGAATTAGGCCACAGTAGTGTAGTGATTAGCATAACGCTATTACAGCGCCAGCGACCTGGGTTCAATTCTGGTCGCTGTCTGTAAGGCGTTTGTATGTTCTCCCCGTGTCTGTGTGGGTTTCCTCCCACATTCCAAAAGACGTATGGGTTAGGAAGTTGTGGACATGCTATGTTGCCCCCGGAAGCTTAGCGACACTTGCAGGCTGCCCCCAGAACACTCTACGCAAAAGATGCATTTCACTGTGTGTTTCAATGTACATGTGACTAATAAAGATCTTATCATTTGGCCCATTGAGTCTGCTCCGCCATTCAATCATGGCTTTTTTTTAACCCAAATCTCCCGCCTTCTCCCGAAAAACCTTAATCCCCTTACCAATCAAGAACCTATCAACCTCTGTCTTAAATACACCCAATGACTTGGCCCCCACAGATTCACCACACACTGGTTGAAAAATTTTCTCCTCCTCTCAGTTTTAAAGGGACATCTCTTTAATCTTAGCCTGTGCTCTCGGATCCTAGACTTTCCTACTAATGGAAACATCCTCTCCACTTTCTGATTTGCTGCATTAGGGAGGTCAAGGAGAGAGACCTTCTACCTCTCCTTCAGCCCACAGAAGCAAGGAAAACAGGCAGGACATTTGCCTGCATTGCAGGTCTCTCCAAACTGAAAACACACATTATCACAAAAGGCCTTCTGAGACTGCCACTAGAGTATTTTGTATAGTTTTGACATCCTATCTTAGAAGAGCGATGTTTGCCACAAGGAATGCAGCTGAAGATTCACTAGTCTAGTTCCTAGTTGGTAGATATGCTGTCTGGAGAAAGATTGAATTGACTCGAACTGTATTCTCTTGAATTTAGAAGAATGATAGGAGATCTCACTATAATATAGATTCTTACAAGGCTCAACAAGCTGGATACAAGAATTTAGAACCAGGGTCATGGTCTCAGAATAAAGGTGAGATCATTTAGAATATTCTTTACTCAGAGGGTGCTGAACCTTTGGAATTCTCTGTCCTGGAAGGCTCTGGAGAACTTCTGTAAGAAGGTGGGTGCCTGCGCTTTGGAGACCTCGTCCGCTTTGCTTGTTCACATGAAGTGAAGGCAAAATAGACAAAATCTCCTCTCCTTGACTATGGAGTCTGGGGGACCTCCCAAAGCAGCAGTGAACAGTACACTGAGATGTTATTGAGTTCATTGAAAATAGGTTGACAGACAGGAAATGGGCAGCAGGAATAAACAGGTCTTTTTCCAAACAGGTCGTAGGCATTGACTAGTTGACGCTGAAGGGATCAGTGCTTGGGCCGCAGCTATTCACAATAGAGATTGATGATTTGGATGAGGGATTGAAATGTAATACCTCCAAATTTGGAATTGATGCAATGCTGGGGGAGAGTGTGAGCTGTGAGGAGATTGCTGAGAAGATTGACTGTGATTCAGACAAGTTGGGTGAGAGGTCAAATGCATTGCAGATGTAGTTTAATGAGATTAAATGTGAGATTATCCACTTTGGTTCTGAAAACAGAAAGATAGATTATTATCTGAATGGTGATAGTTTGGAGTCCTGGGTGTTCAATTTGTACACCTGTCACTGAGAATGAGTGTTCAGGTAAGCATTTAGGAAGTCAAATATACGTTGGCCTTCATTGGAAGAGGATTTGAGTACAGGAGTAAGGATGTCTCACTGCAGTTGCAGAGCATCTTGCTAAGACCCCATCTGAGGCAGTTTTGGTCGCCTTTGGTGAGGAAGAATGTTTCTTTCAGCAACAGAATGCAACAAAGGTTTAAAGGACTGAATCCTGTGGTGGCAGGATGGATGTATCAGAGGAGATTTGGTCGGTTAGGCCTGCATCACTAACGATAGAAGAATGAGGGGAGATCTCACAGACCATAAAATTATGACAGGACTAGACAGACCACATACAGGGAGGATGTTCCTGATGGCTGGAGAGTTCACAGCCAGGAGTTCCAGCCTTGGGCTACTGGGTATGCCAATTAGAACCAAAAGGAGGAGAAATTTCTTCACCCAGAGGGTGGTGAACCTATGGATTTCTGTACCACATAAGGCAATGGAGACCAAGTCTAAATATATTTTAGGAGGAGATAGATACATTCCTCAATGTTAAAGAGATCAAGGGATATAGGGAGAAGGCAGGAACATGGTACTGTAGTGGACAATCAGTCATGATCATATTAAATGGTGAAGCAGGGCCAAATGGCCCATTTCTGCTCTTGTTTTCTAAGCGTCTATGATATATTTCTAGATATTAAGAGAATTGGGGATATGAGGATAGTGCACGAAAATGACACAAGGGTAGAAGACTAGTCATGTTCTTTGTGAATGGCGTAGCAAGCTCCAAAAACCAGATGGTCTACTCTGGGTCTTATTTCTTATGTTCTAAGTGCAGATGTCTCTGGAAGCATTCTGGTAGAAGCAGCTGGCTGTTGGTATCTCTGTTTCCCCCTTGCACAAAGAACGAACCATCCTCCTGCACTGTTCTTCAAAATCAAAGTCGAGTTTATTGTCATATGCACAAGTACACGTAAGCACAGGTGCAATGAAAAACTTATTTGCAGCAGCATCAAAAGCACATAGCATCACATAAGCAGCATTCACAAGAAAAACATCAATTAAACATAAACTATGTATAATTTTTTTACAAGAAAGAACACAATTGAAACAAAGTCCATTTTAGTGCAAAGTGATCAAAGTGGTCATAGTTTTGCTAAACTGTAGTGATTAGGGTTCACCAGCCCGTTCAGCTCAACCATTTGAAACAGAACTAGAACCCTCCTCTCAACCACTTAAAACATCTTGCTACCCACCCCCTATCATTGCAAATCCATCCATTCATAGCAACACACCCCTGTGGCCAGAAGAGAGTTATTTACATTGTGATCTGTCCTTTTAAGAGGTGACTTCAGACATCACATCTCCTATGTTACACACCAAGAATCAATAGGGAACATCACACTGAAATCGACTATGAAACCACAAGGAAACCGGACAGTACTGTTCTGTGAATCTCATAACTGACCTTTATGTGACCTTCACTAATAATGATAGGATAAACCATGAGATGGTTTAAACATTGCAAAAAAAGCCAGCATGGATCAATTTATGGGCTGGGATCCACCATGTTGGCATCCAGTGGAAAAGTAGATTTTGGTTTTATTCACAGGCAAGTAGTCATGACTGAACCATTAAATCCTTAACACTCCATACTAATTATTCCAATCTTCTGCTTGCTTCATCACATTTACCAAATGTTGCAAGTGATGAACCTACCCAGTCCTCTCCTGCCAGTTTAATGTTATTCATGGTGTACTTTTATATGCAATCGCTTATCACCAAATTTACTTTGTCTTCACGATACAATTCAATCTAAATCACTCTGCAAATAATTTGCTACAACCTCCTTAATGCTTCTGCTATTACTGAAGTTGAAAAGCTTCTGTTTGATTTTGATTTCAAGGTCATTAATGTAGATTAAAAGCAACCCATGCACCAATCTTGTGGAACTGTATTCAATATCTCCCTTTGAGTACGGTGTGCACCTCCAATGGGTGTTGTGATATTTGTTTAAATTCATCTTTGTAACACATATAAGCTTGCCTAAAATTCTTGTGAGTAACTGCAAAATTAGCTGGTCTAATAACAGAGTTTAACTGGGATGTTTCTGTTCCTACACAGTATGAAGCAAGTACGAAGTAAACACATCTGTTCTTCAATAGGGAATGATGGATTTGACCTTCTTATCAATTTCCATGTGCCTAGATCATGTAGCACAAATAACTTGGCTCTTGCAGATTCTTGTGAAGTTTTACATTGCCCAAAGATCATATTGCAAAATTTAATGGATGGGATTGCAATTTAAGCCCTTGCCATGTGTCTGGTTGGGGAACAATTGTACAACCAGTCAAACTGAAACTAGTGAATGCACTGTGTGCCATAAATCAGCATTTACTCAGTCTGCTTGTCCCCCTTGTCCCATTTCACTTAGCTATACTTAACAGAAGGATTTTAGATGCACAGATTAAATTAATTTTTTAATTGAAATGCAAAAGACAAATGTCATTGCAAATTTTAGCACTAAAATAATATCTAGTGATAAAATTCCAGTCAGAGCTAGTTTCATGCCAATTTGTTTTTTATTTTGGTAAATAAACAAAGTATGGACATGCAGAAGTAGTTAATTAGGATCTGAAAATAGACAAAAATATATCCTTCTTAAGAGCTGAGGTTTTTTTTGTTTTTACTTCAAAATTCTAGTGTTTGCAGTTTTTATTTTTACCTCTTAAATCTTTCTCTGGTTGAATGTGTAATTCACCTCAGCCTGAAGGCTTGATTGTTCTATGGAATGTTGCCAATTTGGTGTAAAATTCTAAATGCATTTAAAATACAGTGAAAACCAGGTTGATTATAGGTTTATGGTAACTGTCAAATTTTCCAGTAGATGCTTTAATTTAGCTTTACATTTAAAAATATGTAAGTGTCTAATCTTGAAGTTGATTTATGATTAAGTGGCAATTTAAATTAAGAGCACCAGGTAGTTACTCATTTCATCAAAATGGAGGATTAGATTGAGCTTTTGTGAATGCATCAATCTGAATGTAGCAGTCTAACATCCGCTAACCCCTTGTGGTTTTGTAATTATCATCAATTTTATTTTTATCTGGAAAATAAATGTGTTTATTCTATTCAACATTAAAAACTGTGCCTTCCATTTTGTTTGGCTATACACAAAGGTTAAGCTGTTATATCCCAAAATTATGTTATTTTATTTCTTTGTTGTAAAATGTATTTTTCTGTACTGATTTTCAGAGAAGTACGGCAACATACATGAATAGACATTATTTTCCCCTTTTAATGACAGTGGGAATGGTGGGGCAACATTAGTTGAAACTCCAACCCCAGATTCAGAACTTTTTATCGTAACTTTTAAATGAGCTTCCTGTATGTTTCCCCTTTCAGTTTGCTCTGATTTTCCAGTAACGTTTTGCCCTGTAGTATTTAATATGACAGATGGTAAGTTGCTTCCAATGTGACAACATGTGCAAATCTGTAGTACAGACCATGCCAACTGCCCTGTTCACCAAAACTGTTGAAGTTTTACAGCACTGAAGGGGGCCATTCAGCCCCTTGTGCCTTTGGGTTGAAAAACCGCATCTGATCTTCCACCTCTTGATCTGCAGATCATGGCTCTTCGAGTACACACACATTTTTTTAAATGTGCTGAGGGTTTGTGCCTCCACACCCATTCAGGTAGTGAGGTCCAGATGTCTACTACCCCTCTGGCTGAAAACATTTATCCTCAATTCTCCTCTAATCCTTCAACCAATTACAGAAGAGGATCTGTTATCTGGCAAGTGCTGGATATGACAGGGGTCAGTTAATTAATATGCCAATTAATTAATAGCCAGACGGGCTACTCCCCCAGTCCAGCTGCTTCCATTGAAATGCTGCTTATTACAACATCCTGGATTGTGAAGTGCAGCATAACCAAGTTTTTATTGTACTTTTAGATGTGCGCACTCTGGTTTTTGACCTGTCACTTTAAGGAAATAAACCTTTCCTATTTACTGCATCTAGGCCCCTTATAGTTTTATACTCAATTTAATCTTCCATAAGCTGCTTCTAGTCCAAAGAAAATAAGCCTACTTTATCCAGTCTTTCCTCATAACTAACATTTTCCAGTCCTGGCAACATCCCCTTAAACCTCCTCAACACCATCTCTCCAGCATAATTACATCTTTCCTGTAGTCTTGAGTCCAAAACCATACTCACTACCCAAGTTGTGACCTAACAAGGATTGTATACAATTCCAACATTACCTTCCTGCTTTTATATTCTCTACCTTGGCTAATAAAAGAAAGCATCCCCATGTCATTTTAACATGTGCTTTGTGGATTTGACATTGCTGTTCCCAAACTAGAAATCTTCTCTTGACTTTGCATTCAGCTTTTGGAATGAACCCACATCAGTGCAGTTTAAAGGTTTTATCAACTGCTTGCCAGTTATTTTGCAGATGAATTGCTGCAGACTTTAACTGTAATTCTGGTTTAGTGCTTTCTAAAGTTTTTTCATCTTTCTGAAGACTGCATTCAAGGTGCGTTGCTAGGTGCTGAAGGACTTTTTATGCTTTTGCTCAAACCAGTTGCTCCCAGATGTTGATGCAATAGTGGGTGTTCTGTCTAGAGTTTCCATGCAGGAGACTGCTGATAGTTTTGAGCACAACCTTTGGCAGCTGTGGGTCTGGTAAGTTCAGGTTCAACCTTAGTTACAACAGCCTTGGCTGGCTATTTGACAGAATGCTAAAGGCACTAATGAGGAGGAAGGGGTAAGATCACAAATGTTGTCATCCTGAGGCTTTCTTGCATGCCGCTGTCTTCCCTTATCTGCTGTTTTGTCTTGCAGGAGAGAGGGAAATGTGCCAGTGAGTTTCATGGAATCTGTTGGAATGATGCAGTTTTCATGGTTGAGTATCTGGCAATATGTGCAAGATCTGAGATATCAGAGTGAGGCTTGTAGTACTGCTCAAATACCATAGAGACATACAGTATAGAACAGAGAAAGGCCCGTCAGCCATCAAGTCCATGCCAACCATTGAGCATCCATTTACACTGATCACATTTTATTCTCCTCACATTTCCATCAATTCCCCTCAGATTCTACCACGCAACCGCACACTGGGGGGAAATTACAGTGGATAACTAACCTACTGACCTACACCTCTTTGGGATGTGAGAGGAAACTGGAATGCCTGGAAGGAAACCCACCGGTCACAGAGAAATGTGCAAACTCCACACAAAGGTCAGGATTGAATCTGGATCGCTGGAGCTATGAACTTGACTAGCTGTGCCATGTGACTAATGGAGAATGTTGGGTGTCTTTACATTGTGAGTGTAGAGTTTGAATTCTCCCACTTTAAGTAATCCCCACACCCTTCCCCACACCCCCCCCCCCAACCATGCTGCTTCTTTTCTTCCCTTTCCTAGCCTATCTTTTTTTCTTACCCTTTTTTTTCTTTCTCTCCTTACCTTTGACCTATCCCCCGGTGGATCTGCTCTCCCCTCCATCCCCACACCTGCCTATCACTCTTACCTGCATCTACCTATCACCACCTTGTGCCCGCCCCGCCTCCCCTCCTTTGTCCACCTGTCACTGCTCTGCTGTTCCCTCCTATACATTGGGCCTCCCCTTTTCCTGTCTTCAGTCCTGAAGAAGGGTCCTGACCCAAAACATTGACTGCCTGCTTTTCTCCACGGATGCTTCCTGGCCTGCTGAGTTCCTCCAGCATCATAGTGTTTTTCATCTAGATTCCAGCATCTGCAGAACTTGGTTTCTCTAGACTTTGAAATAGTTAGATATAGTACTTGAAGATGGATCCACTAACTTTAATCACTGCATGAAATTACTGAATCTAGCTTGTCTAGTGTATGTGTCAGCATCAGATGTGGCTCAGTGCATCTCTCCTTTAGGAGATACCCACTTGTTTCTAGTAATGTTGGCTAACTAATTTCTGGTAGTTATTAACAAAATTGGGCCCCTGAGGCTACCAGTTCCAAGTCATTATAATAGGCAGATAGTACAAATATTGTGTGCCACTTGAATCCAGTCAATTAGTTGAGGATTAACCAAGCATTACTATCCCAATGTCCATTTTCAGGAACTAATCAGTTTAGCCCCCCAGAGTATTTGCTGTTTTTTGGCTATTAACATCATTTACCTCTTCCTGCTTGTGTTAGATTCTTACTTATAACAAAGTGAGCTTGTTAAAAGTTGGATAAATATCTCAGCACTGAAGTAACATCTTAAACTAGTGCAAGGTATGTTCAGATATAGAGATTAACTGATGGCATTTGATCTAATATTGCTTTTCTCTGACCAAGATTGCCTTGACATTACATCATACAAAACCTAATTTAGTAAAAGGTACTCTGTGCATTAATTTCCCCTTGATAGGCAAAATGTCAGTTTGACACACTTGTAGTGCTTTTGGTTCTCGATGAGATTTGTGAGTTCAGATCCTATTCCAGAGATCTGCAAATAACCTGTTTTGATGTCTTAGCACTATGCTATGGATCTGTTGCATCATCAGAGATGCTAAACAAAAGCAGAAAAATGCTAGAAACGTTCAGCAGGCCAGGCAGTAAATGCAAAAAGAGAAACAGAATCGACATTTGGGTCCAAGACCCTTCATCAGAACTGGGAAAGAAAGAAAGCAAGTTGGTTTTTAGTAGTGGAAAAGTGGGGGAGTGATGCGTAGAATGGGGAATAATGTTGGTCAGGCCAGTGCAGAATCATGGACACTGAGCTGATGACTCAGGCAGCAAGCTAGGTCCAGCACAGTCCATCCCAGTGGAAATTTGCAATCATTATTTTGCTTTCCTGTAAAGTCACTTATATTTTCACTAATTTACAACCATTTTATTTACTCAAGGTGTTGATTCCATGTTTTAGTTCAGTTTACCCCTGTTGACCTCTTGTATTATAGTCACATGTGAGGTATGATGGTGAACATTGATTAGGTCCTCAATGATGACTAAACAAAATAGGAAATACATACCTTTAATCCGCTAACTCTTGTCAGAGTCATTGCTTCAGCTGAATAGGCTGTGTTTAAACCAAGGGCCTTCCTAATTTATATGGCATAGATAGTTGACTGATAAATTTTAACATCCACGTGTCATGAGGGAAATTATATACGCAACTAACTTAATTTTTTAATACATACAATAATTTTGAAGTAAGTACCTGAGTAAAATTTATAAAGAGGCTGTTGCAAATGTAACTCTCTACTATATCACTATACTTTCTACTATATATGATTTTGAGTGTTTCAGCAAAGTGGTGCAGCTGGGAAAGCTGCTGCTCACAGTTCCAATGACCCGCGTTCAACCGTGAGCTCCAGTGATGTCTTTGTGGAGTTTCCATGTTGTCCCTGTGACCACATGGGTTTCTCTCAGGTGCTCTGGTTTCTTGCCATATCCCAAAGACATGCAGGTCAGTAGGTTAATTGGCCACAGTACATTCCACCTGTTGTATAGGTGAATGAAAGAATCTGGAGGGAATTGATGGGAATATGGGGAGAATAAAATGGGATCAGTTTAAATTGGTAGTTGATGGCTGGCGTGGGCTGAAGGGCCTGTTTCTGTCCTGTAGACTGTCCTGTTCTGTCTCTGTCCTATGATTCAAACAAATCAGTTGCCCAGATTTTGCACTTTTAGAAATATGAATTAATTGCCAATTTAAACACATTGATTCTATAAAATTCAAGTTAAGACAGACAGTGTCCTTAAATGGTCCAGAATCCAAATATTTCCTAAGGATGTACAGTGAGGCCCTAGGGTTTGATTTTTCCTGTTGTATCTTCATTCCAAGGAGAAGCTTCCAATTTTTATTACTGAAAGCACCCCAGGAGGGAGGCAGTTGCTGGTAGAAGTTGACCTTTTATTTCTAGTCACGGCTGAGTGAGATTTCATGCGTCTGTACTCCAGCTCCAGAATTCAGTGTAAATTCTTATCACAGTGAGGTGAAAGGAGTAATTTGTAATCTGATTCTCTCAAATGACGTGCGAAAGTACTGAGGCAATGAAAATGAACAATGAACAGATAAAACTGTAACATGATTTTAAGTTATCTTTCAAATCCTTCAGCAGTTTCAGTTCAGTTCCCATGAAGGGATCTTGTACCTCATGGTCAGAAAGCCGCACTAAAATGCTTCTTGCAGGCACAAATCCAACAATTACCCCAACTGCAGATTTGATTTAACCTTTCAATAAGTGTGGAGCTAGTCATTTCTAGGCAATTGACAGACAGAAGAAAGCAGAGTTCATGACATAATTTCCATCCACACAAAGTACTAAAACTTCATTAAAGTATTTAA
Organism: Pristis pectinata; assembly: GCF_009764475.1. NCBI lineage: Eukaryota > Metazoa > Chordata > Chondrichthyes > Rhinopristiformes > Pristidae > Pristis > Pristis pectinata. The sequence goes on from NC_067432.1 coordinate 16,564,471, forward strand.
TTCCTCTCTCATAGAAAGTCTCAGACAAAGTAGGAGCAGGAGTAGGCTACCAGGCCCCTCAAGCCTGCCCTGCTATTCAATAGCATCATGGCTGATCTATGCTGGCTTCAACTCTTCTATGGCAGTTCCCCATCTTTCGAATATTTATCTATCTTCACCATAAATATATCCAATGATCTGGCCTCAACCACCCTTAAGGTACAGAATTCCAGAGATTGACTATCCTTTGAAAATGTTTTAAATACACCTCAGTTTTAAATGACCTGCCCCTTATTTTGTAGCTATGTCCACTTGTTGTGTATCTCTCCCACTAGTGAAAACATCTCAACATTGACCCTAAGCACCTAATACGTTTGAATTAGGTCACCTCTCATTCTTCTAAACTCCAAGGAATACAGACCCAAACTGTCTAGTCTTTCTTGACAGGAAAACCCTCTCATCCCAGGAATTAGGCTGGTGAATCTCCTTTGGACTGCCTCCAATGCTACTATATTCCTTTTTAGGTAAGGCGACCAAAACTGTGTGCAGTGTTCAGCCTCACCAAACCCCTGTACAACTCTAACAAAACATCACTTTTCTCAAACTCCAACTCCTTTTTGCAAAGGCCAGCATGTCATTTGCCTTCTCAACTATTTGTTGGACCTGCCTTCTAACTTGTTGTGATTCATGCACTAGAACACCTTGATCCCTCTGAACTTCATTCAGTTACAGTCTCTCTCCATTTAGATAACAATCTGCCTTTTGATTCCTCTTATTGAGGTACGTGACCTCACACTTTCCCACATTAAACTACATTTGCCAGGTTTTGCCTCATCACTCAATCTACCTATATCCCAATGTAGAATCACAATGTCCTCATCGCAACATGTCTTTCCACCTATTTTTATATCATCAACAAACTTGTAAGCCCTACCTCCAGATCATTAATGTAAATAGTAAACAACTGAGGGCCAAGAACCGATCCCTGAGTTCCCCACTAGTTATATCCCTCCAGCCTGAAAAGGACCTATATATTCTAACTCTGTTTTCTATGTGACAGCCAGTTTTCAATCCATGCAAACACCCTTTCTCCAATAATTTGGGCCCTTAATTTATGCCCCAACCTTTTACATGGTACCTTGTGAAACGCCTTTTGAAAATCTAAATACACATCTACAGTTTCCCCTCTATCAACTGCCCCTGTCACATCATCAAAGAATTCGAGCAGATTCGTCAAGCAAGATTTACCTTTTATAAAACCATGTTGACTAAGTTTGATTATATTCAGCTTTTCTAAATGAGAGTAATTTCTTATTTGATTATTGACTGTTGTATGTTGCCTACAATAGATGTTAAACTAACTGGTTGATAATTCTCCACTTTCTGTCTTCCTCCCTTTTTGAACAAGGTATTGGTATTGGTTTATTATTGTCACTTGTACCAAGGTACAGTGAAAAGCTTGTCTTACAAACCCATCGTACAGGTCAATTCATTACACAGTGCAGTTACATTGAGTTAGAACAGAGTGCATGATGTAGTACAGGTAAAAACAATAACAGTACAGAGTAAAGTGTCACAGCTACAGAGAAAGTGAAGTGCAATAAGGTGCAAGGTCACAACAAGGTAGATCGTGAGGTCATAGTCCATCTCATTGTATAAGGGAACCATTCAATAGTCTTATCACAGTGGGGTAGAAGCTGTCCTTAAGTCTGTTGGTACGTGCCCTCAGGCTCCTGTATCTTCTACCCGATGGAAGAGGAGAGAAGAGAGAATGTCCCGTGTGGGTGGGGTCTTTGATTATTCTGGCTGCTACACCAAGACAATGAGAGGTAAAGACAGAGTCCAAGGAGGGGAGGCTGGTGTCTGTGATGCGCTGGGCTGTGTCCACGACTCTCTGCAGCTTCTTGCGGTCTTGGGCAGAGCAGTTGCTGTACCAAGCTGTGATACATCCAGATAGGATGCTTTCTATGGTGCATTGGTAAAAATTGGTGAGAGTCAAAGGGGACAAACCAAATTTCTTTAGCCTCCTGAGGAAGTAGAGGTGCTGGTGAGCTTTCTTGGCCGTGGCATCTATGTGATTTGACCAGGACAGGCTGTTGGTGATGTTCACTCCCAGGAACTTGAAGCTCTCAACCCTCTTGACCTCAGCATCATTGATGTAGACAGGTGCATGTACACCGCCCCCTTTCCTGAAGTCAATGACCAGCTCTTTAGTTTTGTTGACATTGATGGAAAGGTTGTTGTCATGACACCATTCCACTAAGCTCTCTGTCTCCTTCCTGTGCTCCGACTCCTTGCTATTTGAGATACAACCTACAACGGTGGTATCATCTGCAAACTTGTAGATGGAGTTAGAGCAGAATCTGGCCACACAGTCTTAAGTGTATAGGGAGTAGAGTAGAGGGCTGAGGACACAGCCTTGTTGGGCCCCAGTGTTGAGAATAATTGTGCCGGAGGTATTGCTGCCTATCCTCTCTGATTGCAGTCTGTTTGTTAGAAAGTCAAGGATCCAGTTACAGAGGGAGGTGTTGAGTCCTAGGTCTCGGAGTTTGGTGACAAGCTTTCTTGGAATTATTGTATTGAAGGCGGAGCTGTAGTCAATAAACAATAGTCTAATGTAGCTGTCCAGATCCTCCAGAGCTGAGTGTAGGGCCAGGAAGATGGCATCCGCTGTTGACCTGTTTCACTGATAGATGAATTGCAATGGGTCCAGGTTGTCTGGTAGGCTGGAGCTGATGCATGCCGTGACCAACCTCTCAAAGCACTTCATGATGGTGGATGTCAGAGCCACTAGTCGGTAGTCATTGAGGCATGTTACCTTGCTTTTCTTTGGTACCGGGATGATAGTGGTCTTCTTAAAACAAGAGGGAACCTGATATTGAAGCAGGGAGAGGTTGAATATGTTCGCAAATACTTCTGCCAGCTGATCTGCACAAGATCTGAGCATGCGGCCCGGGACACCATTGGGCCAGGTGCTTTCCTCATGTTCACTCTCCGGAAGACTGATCTTACGTCCTCCATTGTGACCACAGGTTCAGCTGCGTTGGTGGCTGTCAGGGTGGGTGGTGACAATCCACTTCCCTTTTGTTCAAAATGCGCATAGAATGCGTTAAGTTCATCAGGAAGGGATGCGCTGTTGTTAGCTATGCAGCCTGACTTCGTCTTGTAGCCTGTTATGGCATGTAAGCCCTGCCATAACTGACGGCTGGTCAGGGACTCGATTTTGAGTTGGTATTGTCTCTTGGCATCCCTGATAGCTTTTCGAAGGTCATACCTCGATTTCTTATACAGATCAGGATCACCAGATTTGTGTGCAGCAGTCCTCTCCTTCAGTAGGGAGTGGATCTCCCGGTTCCTGTTTGGGAACACCCTGGTTTCCAATCTTCTGGTACCCTCCTGCAATTTAGCAAGTTTTGAAAAATTTCACCCAATGGATCCACTATCTCTGCGGCCACTTTCTTTAAATCCCTTGGGTGCAGGCCATCGGGTCTTGATGATTTGTCTGCCTTTAGCCCCATGAGTTTCTCTAATACTTTATCCTCTGTGACTGGGACTTTTACAACTTCCTCCGTGTTATTTGAAATCAGCCCATTTGTTATCTTAGAGATATTTGCAGTTACCTCCATGATGATGACTGATGCAAAAAATTGACAGCATATCATTCATTTCTTTGTGTCCTGTTATTTCTTCGCCAGCCTCATTCTCTAGAGGTCCCATGTCTCCCTGAGCTGCCTTCTTCCTACTTGTATATCCACAGAAACACATGTCAGAGGAAAGTATAAGCAGTTCATGAAACAGTTTTCCTTCCCTTTTCAAACTAGGAGGAAGCCTATGAGCCTCAGGGCTTTGAGACGCTTCCCCTCATGAACAAGAACAAATGTATTTTTATTTGACTGATTTTATAAGGTTGAGGTTTATCTTGTGATTTTGCAATTAACAATGAGATTGCTTGAAAAGTGAGATATCTTTTATATGGGATATTCAGATTTTAAAAGAGGCAAGATAATACGCTTTAAACACAGAAAGGAAAAAATTCTCACACACACTTACATGCAGCCAAAACCATAATGTCAATTATCTTTAGGCTTTAAGCCAATATAAAACCTGCCTATCTGCAAGAAGAGAACCACAGTACAATGAAGTCCATCAATTAAAGCAGCCGCCTCTGTCCGGATTTATCAATTAGAATTTCAAACCAAATATCCAAAATGCCACGTAGGAAGTCCAGCTAGACTAAACCAGCTGGCACCTAAATTTTAAATTGACAATGTAGGATGTGATATGCAAAAGATTAAGAATGATATACTATTTATTTCAGGCTTTACCCGTTTTTATTCCTAAGTCTTTTTTTGATTCACTTGACTCAATTATCTCTTCTTACATATGGGAAAATAAACATCCTAGATTAAATAAAGTTCATTTTCAGAAAGCTAAAAATAATGGAGCGATTGCTTTACCTAACTTTAGGTTATATTACTGGGCAGTTAATATACGAAATCTTACTTTTTGGTTACATTATATTAATCATGAAGCCTGTCCAGTATGGGTCTCTTTGGAAGTTAACTCTGTTAAAAAATTTTCTATTATTTCTTTGCTTGGCTCTTCACTTCCTTTATCAATAAATAAATTAACTGATAATTTGGTAGTTAAACATGCTTTGAGGATTTGATTACAATTTAGAAAATACTATGGTTTATTGAATTTTTCTTTGTCTAGTCCCATTTTTGCTAATTTTTTCTTTAAACCTTCTATGACTGATATAGTTTTTAAAGAATGGGATAGATTGGGTATTACTCATTTTCAGGATCTGTTTGTTGGAGGAAATTTCTTAACATTTGAACAATTGGCAACTAAATATAATTTGCCAAAAACTCACTTTTTTCGATATTTGCAAATTAGAGATTTTCTCCGATCTCAAGTACATACCTTCCCTATAAGTCCTGATAAGAACTTATTAGATGTAATTTTTAATTTGAAGCCTTTTTATGATGCTTCAATATCTAAGATTTATGGTAGATTATCAGGAATGAATAAGGTCCCTTTAAACAAAATTAAAAACGCTTGGGAACATGATCTGCAGATTTCAATTTCTGAGGAAACTTGGAATCAAATTTTTAAATTGGTTAATACTTCATCATTATGTGCACATCACTCCCTCCTTCAATTTAAAGTGGTCCAGAGTCCACCTGTCCAAAGACAAGTTATCGCGTTTCTTCTCAGGTATATCTCCTTATTGTGACAAATGCAATACTGGAGAAGCTTCCTTAATCCATATGTTTTGGTCATGTCCGAGTTTGGAAAAATTTTGGATAGAGGTATTTCAAACTTTTTCCATACTTTTTACAATAAATTTTAAGCCAAATCCTTTAACTGCATTATTCGGGACTGTTGGAGAAAAAGATATAATTCTGGAGACTTCTGACTTACACATGTTGGCCTTCATTTCTCTTATAGCCAGGAGGGCTGTATTGCTTAAATGGAAGGAAACTACTCCCCCCACTCATGCTCAATGGTTACGGGATGTTATGTCATATCTAAATTTAGAGAAGATCCGTTGCTCTATTTCTGGATCTATTCTGAACTTTCAAATATTATGGGGACCTTTTTTGAACTACTTTCAAAACCACTGATTTGGTGCTAAATGTATAGATATTGGCCAATACTACAATGTCTTCAGGATGTTACTAAACAGCTTTGGTTTTGGTAGTGGGGTTAGGTTTTTTTTAATAATAAAATTATTCCAGTTTATCAATATCAATTGATTTTTTTTTGTTTATCAATATGAAGCATTGTGATTTCTTGTGTGACTCAATATAATCTATTTTGTAACATTTTCTTTTTTTCCTTTGTTTCATGCACTTTGTACTTTTATTTGAAATTAATAAAAATGTTGACAAAGAATGATATACTATTTAAATCTCATTAATGGTTTCGTCTCCAAAAATTATATGTGGGTACATGTAAGTACATTTTCACTTTGCTGCCTAAGAATGAATAGACTCCCACTCCAGCAAATGAAAACTCGTATAATTGAGTGTCTCTGTAAAATTATTCAAGATTTTATTGATTCTCTCATATGATCCTTTCCATTTAATTTTTCTGCAATTAGGTGGTGACCATTTCACATTGCAAGCCTGTTTTCAATTAAATGCAGTTAATCTACAGGACAAACAGGAAACTGTTAAATCTTTATTGCCTCCATTCCTGAGCATTGATTTGTAGTATGCAAATAATCCATGCAAACTTGGAGATCAAGTCACTGGGACATATGAGGAGAGGCTGGACCTTACACTTACATGGAGGATTAGGGTCCTCCACCACTTTCCACATCTCTGGAGCCACCTCTCATCAAAGGCAGACATTGATGACAAAATTCACTACTGTCTCCAGCTGATTGAAAAAAGTGTTCAAAGAACAAGGTCTCAAACCCAGCACCGAACTCATGGGCTGCTGAACAGTAGAGATTCCTGTTTTCCATGTGCTTTGGAGATATAGACAACTTATACAGGCCATCCCCAGGTTACGAACACCTAACTTATGGACACCGCTACATATGAATGAGCTGACTTAAAAATTTTCAACTTTATGAAAATTTTCTGATGAATAGTTAAACAAATTTTCAAACAAGTGTACAATTGAAGTTTATCTTGCGATAATGCAATTAACCCTAACTTTATAGCAGGGCTTCACAGGTGAGTGTGAGGTGAATCAAGAGATTTGGAGTTAGCCAGTGTGGTTGGACCCTGATGGTGCAGCTTTATGCTGCTGAGGTGGAGGCAGAAGCGATATTTTTGGCAGGAATTGATGGTTTGAGCTGCTATGCTGGCTGTTTGGAGTCTGTATGGGGACGGATTTGTCAGCTGCTGTGGGGCTGGAGGCATCATCTGCCAGGTGGGAAAGGGGCATTTCCGTGTGCCTTCTCTCGCCAACCCCACTCCATCCTGAGTAGCAACAATTGGGGGCTGGGTCAAGCCAAGCAGACTGGTTGTGCTGAGCAGACCCACTCGCTGACTAACTGAGTCAGTGAGGCTGGCTGGCAGCCATTCTTCCCACACCTGCTCAGTCTCCTGTATCAGCTGTCTCTGTGATCCTCTCCCACACACTGTTTTTGTTTGTTTCCCACTTATGAAAAATGCAGGTTACGAACAGTTCTCAGGACTGGAACCCTGTTGTAACCTGGGGACTGCCTGTAATTGGCACCTCAAAGCACCAACAGTCTCCACAGTTGGAAGGATAGACAAACCAATGTCAATGTCCTCTCCTGGGCCAACACTAAAGCTTTGACCATGATCAATTGGCTCCAGAGTGCGGGCCATATCTTTTGCATGCGTGACCCCAGACGCCCAAAACGAGAAGTCTCATGCAAACTCCATCATGGTGAGCAACTTCCAGGAGCACAGAGAAAAAATTCCGAAGACGTTAAAAAGTGTAACGTGCTCACTGACTCATGGAGTCACTGATCCATGACCACTGAAAGTGGAGGAGCATCTGGGAAAGCACTGAGCACCTTGAGTTTCCATCATGAAAACATGCAAAGGCCAAGCGCAAACAGCAGAAGGAATGCCCAACATTCAAGCAACCCGCCAACCTTCCCTGTCAAGTTCTTTCTGTACTAGGATCCACAGATCCTGTACAGAGCTCATAAATTACCTCAGAACCATAGAAATGTAGTGGAAGCAAGTTATCATCCACCCCGAGGGACTGACTAGGAGAAAGAAAATGCACACAGGTACGTATAGTACTGCCACTTATTACGAATGTTAAAACTTCGTTTTCTTTGGGAAGAGATAGAGAAAGTGTTTCCATGTTTCATGGGACCAGTGCCTTTCACATCCTGATTAATTGGCAATTGTATAGGTATTGGGCTATTTCTCACATTGGACTAATATTAATGGGGTAGCATTGTTTGTTAGCCAGCAACAACAGCTCATGCAGCTTTTTTAAAATCCAGCTGTCCCTGTGTAGCTTATCGACTGCTGATGCCCTCATCCATTCCTTCATTGCCTTTGCATTTGACCTCTAATGTTTTCCAGCTGGTTTCCCATCATTCATCTTAAATAAACCAGTTCATCCAAATTTCAGTTACATTTAATTTGCACCTCGTCCCCAAGTCACCTCCTCTCCATTTCGTTTCACCTACACTTCATTCCTGCATCCTACTTTAATCTACTTTGGTACCTGGTCTGTACAGTTTTCAAATTGTCATCTTTACTTTCAAATTCCTGAAAACATTCTTTTTTTGCTGTTTTGTTAAAGATGTTGGTAAGTTAAAAATAAACTTTTTTATGTGAGGAAATTGGCAAAATATATATGAGTGACAATGCAAGTAGTTCAAATGTATTGAAAGCAAATCACTATGGTCCAGAAAATATTCGGCCACTGGAAGTGTGGATTAAACATGCAGTGTGTGGTGGCCCAGAAGAAATTTTCACAAAGTGCTGCAGATTCTATTGCATGTGTATTCCGGGGATGGGGATATAGGAGTTTTAGAGTGTCAGTAGGGGTTAGAATGGGGAGGGATTGGATTGCAATGCTGAGGGAGTGTTGGATGTGGCTATTGGGGTCAGGGTTGAGGTTGAGGGTTGGTAAGGGTCAAATTAATGTAAGATGGGGGTAGGTTGGGGTCATGTTTGGGGGCAGTTTTAGGTTGCGATGTGGTCAGTGGGGAACTTAAATGTGAGGGTATGGGTTGAAGTTGAGGTCCCGAGGTAAAGCTGCAGTGGGAGATAAACATGGTAAGAGTGGTACCTGGACTTTGCATGTGGATGAGTGCATTAGGGTATCATACACATGTAGAACCCGAAAGTTCTTCTCTCTCTGTTTCTCATAATTCTTGATCCACTTGCTCTAGAAATCTACCTTGGTCTTGAAGTTATCTAAAGACTTACCCTCTGCTTGTCTTTGGGTAGAAAATTCTGAACATTCATGACATTTTGAGAAAATAAATTTCTTCTCCTCCATTCTCATTCCTCCATCTTAAATGAGCAACTCATTAAATGAGTAACTGAAACAAAACCAAATGGATATCTCCACAAAGGAATATATCCTTGCAGTATCTATTCTGTCAAGTCCTTTCAGAATAAAATCTGTTCTGTAAAATTCCAATGATTATAGGTCCAACCCACTCAACCTTTTCTCACAAGACAACCTCTTTATCCAGGGAATTATCCTAATGAATCCATTTTCTACAGTTTCCAAAGCAAGTATATCCTTCCTTATGTAAAACCAAAATTATACACAACAAGATGTGGTCTCACTATGCCCCAGCACTGCTCCAGCAAGACTTCCCTACTTCTACACTATATTCCCATTAAAATAAAGGTCAACAATCTATTTGTGAATTACTTGCTGTATCTGCATGCTAAGTTTCTCTGTTTTACAAATGAAGACCACCCCCCCCCCCGCCAGATCCCTCTGTACTGTAATATTCTATAGTTTGTCTCCATTTACACAGCATCCAGCTTTTCTATTTTTCCTACTGATATGCGCCACCTTACATGTCCCCACAACATGTTCCATTAAATTGTTAATGGACCTGTCTTTGTATCACCAGCAAATTCATTTCTAAATCATGACAAGTTGAGGAGCCAGCACTGATCCCAGTGATACCCCATGAGTTACAGCTTTCAAAGCTGAAAATGACACATTTATCTTGACCCTCTGTTTTCTGTCCACTCAAATCCTCTATCCATGGTATTACATTGTCCCAATGCAATGAGCTCTTACCTTCTGCAGTAAACTTTTAGGTGACATAGTATTCAGCATGAAAATGTTTGAGTAATTTCTCCATAATTTGCTATGCATTCCCACAGGCTTGGGGAGAATTAAAATTAAAATGCTGTTTCAAACTGAAATATTCAAAAATTTGCATGGGGCAGAGAATGTCCTCCCTTAACCTTGCTACATCCCTTTCATCCTTTAAGTGACTCCTTAAAACAAAACTCTTTGGCCAAGTTTTTGGCAAGTGCTGCGATATCTCCTCCTGTGGCCTGTTGTCAGATTTTGTTCAATAACTCCTGTGAAACCCTGGGGCTTTTTGCTATATTGAAGGTACTGTATAAAATTGTTACTGCTGTGGAAACTGGGTTCATAAAGCACAGCATGGTGGATTTATCATTTCCCATTTCAGTGGGGAAGAGTGACTAATACGTGCAAGGGGCTGAAAGTGGATCAGAATTACAATTTTGTGAGATTATTATCAATTGGCAAGATTTAATAAAATGCTCAAACTACAGAGCTAAAGTTGTATTTCCATAAATAAAGGAAACATCCTGCACAGGGAATATTTTTTGTGCAAAACAGTATCTGTTCAAAACATACAGTAAACCTGTATGTTTTGAACAGAGAATTTGTTGAATACTGCAAATGTAAATGGTGCATATTTGCAACAACCAGAAAACTGAACATTTTATATTTAGTGATCAGTTGGTGCAGTGACAGTTTCTTACCACCTGATGTCTTTAGCACACTGCTGCCTGTTATGAAATGATGCAACTGTCCCTCATTACAGGTTCATCTTCCACTGTTATTTCTGACGTTTCCTGAAACTGCACCAAATTTGCACTGTTGAACTGCTAAGCAGCATGAATTTGTGCAGATTCATTAGTAAATACATTATAATGTGAGAGGGTTGGCTACTTAGAGCTACAATGGATAAAATATATTGCATGCTAATTTGTTACTTTTAATTGGTCCATCATTGATGTTCATAACAAGTTCACAACCTGCTTTGCTCTTCAAAGACAACTTGCCAATCATTAATTCATTGTCTGCTCGTGGAGGCTCATTTCATGAAAGTAAAGATTTTCAGCAAAGAATCTGTACACTTATCATCAGGATATATTTCAGATAACATTTTCTAACAATTCCAATGGAACCATCAGCATTGTTTTTAGAATTATTGTCTGCAGAGGTATAAGCAAAATGTAGTTGGTAATGTATTGAAGAAGTCTATTTTAGTCTTTTTAGCCAATCATTAATTATAACAGTAAAAAAATACAGACTCTTGAAATCATCAGTCATGTTCTGCCTCTGGTCTTTTTAACGTTTACTTGCATTCATCTTTAAATATTAAAATGTAACTCCTGCAGTTTTTTTCTTCTTTTCTCCAACAGGAAAGCTGTCAGCCATGTCCATCAAGCAAGTTAAATACAACCTTTATACGCCTTTGACTGTGAAGCATAGAATAATATTGAGGATATTTGCATGAATAAAATTGCAAAAGGTGGATTCTGCTGCAGCAATTAGTGCTGTAGTGGTCACCATTTTAAAATAAAACAGCTACCTAATAGTTTAAGGATGGGCCACAGTTCCTCTACAGGATATAGTGGCTCCTGCAAATGAGGCCAGCTGGAGATAAATATTGTGGGTTGCAACTGGATGAATATCCTGCAGTTTAATTTTCTTTCGTACATTTCTGCTGTCATATACATTTACCAGTTCTATTTTTTTCCAGTGAAGATCACATTTCGGGACTGACAAGTAGGTGTGGGCAAGATCTTGCACTGTTCAAGGACCATGCTTGGGCAGACCGACAGATCAAATGACAGGTTGAACTAAGAATGAGGTTTTCCTGAGGAAGTGCAGGGGCTATTCAAAGCACAACTAGAAAGGTAACAACCTCTGTATTACTACAAGAACCACATGCAGATTTTCATAGGGTTGCCAGATTAGGGACTTGAATGATGGCTTAATGAGTGGGAGAACGTGGTTTTGAGTCCTGGGATACTGGCACCAGTGCCAGGGAGAGTAAGTTATTCTACTGTGATGGCTTCACTGGATCATGCTGGCTCATGCAGTGTCCTGGTAAATTGAATAACTAGGGCTGTGATGAGTTTTAGATTACATAGCGAGGGGCTGCGTTGTAGGTGAGAGTTCAGACAAAAGGAAATTTAGTAAGTTAAAAAGAAAGGGCAAGGTGCTATGGCATGCTAGCGATATGGGTAATGAGAACCAGAGAGTGATAGGAAGGACAGGGTTTATAAATGTAAGTATACAGCAGCAAATAAGGTCAAAATTTTTATAAGAAGTCAAAATTGAAGATTCTTTCAATGAATGCATGAAACATTTGTAACAAGATAGATCAATTTATAGAGATCTTTGGGGCAAGTGGGGTCAGAGGACAGGTATATAATTGGACCAGATCAGATGGTGATTGGGGCAAAGCAGAATCAAGAATGGCAGGAGAGAAGGTAGGGGAAGCTACTTCTGTTGAGGTGAGGTGAGGTGAAGTGAGGTGAGGTGAGGTGCAGTGAAACAAAATGCAAAAACTATCATTACTCCAGGATGTGAAGGTATCTCAATGGGGCAATCTGAGACTACCACAGCGACAGCAAGCAGACAGTTAGGATGAGAGGCAGGAGTAAAAGCACCTGAAGAAGGATACTTTCACATCTCAGGAGGGCTGCAAAACAAGCTCGATGGGAGTGAACTACTACAGGGTTGTTGTTGGTGGGGATTGAAGGGAAGTGTTGTCTGGAAGTGGCAGTTGCTACTTCTGAATAGCTTCAAATGTTTCCAGAATTGTTTCATAGGTGCAACATTATGGCTGTTTAAATGTATAAAGAAAACTTTACATTACAAACACCTGTTATAATTCTGTATGCTTACAATGGACATTGGTAATTTTGGTATTATTGAGATGAGATTGATATTGATGTTTTCAATGAAATTTAGAGTAGGGTGTCACATCTGTATGTGACTTCTGTAGAAAGTTTTCTATGGAAAGGATTTGCAAGTAAGCTGTATTTTTTAAGGATATGTTTAAACAAAGTGCATTCATGATATTTTTAAAAATGTGGCCAAATGGTAGTTGAAATGTTAATGAACAAAATTTTGTTGTTTCTTCTAAAGTTCTGAGTTTATTCATCTGTCTTGGCAATCATTAATGTGCATCACATTACTTGTTTTTGGAGGTCCTTAATGTTGGTTGCTCAGAGGGGAGGGTTTGTCATGAATCCTTCCATTTTGAGAATAGGGAGATAAAGAAAAATACACATTTGGTTAGATCTTTAAAAATAATGCGTACAAGATCAAATCTGCAGCAAGCTGAAATAGAATGTAGGAGGATACTTAGATTTTGTTTTCTTTTAAGAAAGAGAAACCCGTTACTTGTATATAATTATTTGAAGATAGGTTGTTGTACTGAATGAGTCTGGTCATATCCTTTATCTTTACTTGCAGGATAAAGATTCACATTTAGCTTTGTTTTACCAACTGTTATTTTAGTTTATGTTATAAGATTTGAGGAGGTATTTGGGGTCAATTGGGGAAGGCATGACTATCCAGTTCAGATTGCACATAAGGTACTATTGCTACACCATCACATAGTAAACATCAGTCGACAAAGCCATAGCAAACATAAGCACTCAGAAGAATAATGTGTCCATGAGAATATTTAAGGACAGATCCTCAGATTCAGGACTTAATGTCTACTTCTGCCATTCAATTAGGTCATAGATGATTTCTTAGTCAATTCCATCTGCCAATTGATCTTCTTATTTCTTGACTTGATTTTGTTTTCAGTTGATTATAGTTTTTCTGGATCTGGCCATCACGGAACCTATGGCCATCAGTATTGACCCTTGAGAGATGACAGGGAGCTGCCTTGCGGTCATTCTGGTGTAAATATTGCCACACCAGCACTCTGCATTTTTATTTTCAAAGATTAGATGTGAAATTTCCCAAACAATGTTGGATCTGTCATTTTTCCAAATTTTTAATATTTACTTTAGTGAGCATGTGAAGCTTTCTAGTTCCTGGTACTATCCAAATGATTAAGTCACCTTTCATTTATTCTGCAAGAAAGAACCAGGTAAGTGTCTTACCTTAGTTTTATACAACACTTTTAATTTAACAGAGGATTCCAAGCTACTTACTGACTGTTATCCATCAAAATTTGACTGAACTGTACAAGGAAATGTTAATGCAAACAGCTAAAGGTTTTATAAAAAGAGGTCAATTTTAACAACTGCCTTAAAGTGAGTGGTGGAAAGGCTTAGGAAGGGAAGTTAATTGCCCAGGTTACTCTGATAGCACCTTCCAAACTCATGACCTCTAGCACCCAGAAAAACAAGGGCAGCAGGTACATGGGAACATCACCACCCACAGATTCCATTCCAAGTTATGCACCATCTTAACTTGGAAGTACATGGCTATTTCTTCATGCTGTGTCCTGGAACTCCATACCCAACAGCACCGTGGAAACTCTTTCACCAGAAGGACTACAGCAGTTGAAGAAGGCAGTTCACCACCATCTTCTCAAGGGCAGTTAGCAATGGGCAACAAATACGTGCCTTCCCAGTGATGCCCAGATCCCGGAAATTAATTTAAATAAGTCCAGAGCTTGATTTTAATTTGCTGAAAGCACGCCCGTCAACAGTAGTTGATAAAAATTGAGTACACATGAGAAGCCGGAAGTGGCGGAATCCAGACATCTTAAGTATTTTGGGGCCAAGGATGAGGCCTTAGGGTGGAGTTGGCAAGGTCATAAAGGTTTATATTGGTTTCCTGTAAACCTTTGAGACAATTGTGGGAGTGTTTGTATGGACAATAATATGTATAGTGCTCTTAAGTGGCATGCATTCACTGTGATTTTCTTTACTAGGTTCTTTCACCGGAGGGAGTCAACCTGTCAGTCAACCTGTCAGTCACCAGCTGAATTAAACCCATTGTAAAATAATGGAATTGTACCCTGCCAAAAGTAATATTTTTGGCTTGTGTTGCAAGCAAGTAATTCACCAGCCATTAATGAGGTAAGAAATCAACGCCCAGAGTGAGAATGGTTAGGTTAAAGGTACTTCCTCTTCAAGCCAGCTCAGGAAGTACACAGGAAGTGGGGTGACTCAGCTTGCAGGAAGAAGCCAAAAAAGGAAAAAAAAAGACAAACCACACCATCATGACAGAATCAGACAGACAGAGGAGGCAAAGAAGGGAATCTCCTGTTACCCACACCAGATGACTGTGGCTGTGAGAAAGAAAATGACAGCCTTAAACCATAGAAGGCCATCAAATTAACTCTCTCTCTCTCTCTCTCTCTCTCTTTCCTTTTTCTTAATTACAAACTGTTAGAGACAGATAACGTTGAAGGCAGGTTAGTCTGATAGATACTTTTGGATTGTTGCACTACTGCCTTACAATTAGACAGTTGCACCAAATAAAGCATCAAAATAGAATAAAAGTATTTTTACATTGATATGTCTATATGCTTCTGTCATTGGAATGCAGGATCTGCAGACAAAGGGAGCTAATCCTATGTGTTTCTTTGGACTTCTATATTAAAAATGAACATTGATTTACCTTTCTGAAACTATTTGCTCAGGCAGAGGTGAGAGAATGGAAATTTGTTGATCTATATGTCCTTTAATTGAACTTCAAATTGTAAATTCAATATCTGGGCTCTTGGAGGATTTGACTATCTCCTTCCACATTCACTGGATCTCTCACTGATGCTCTTAACCTTTACCACATGAGTGTCGGATATAGCTCCATAAGCAGTATTTTTGCCTCTGAGTCATCAAGTTGTGGGTTCAAGCCCATTTCCAGACATCTAAACACTAAATCTAAAAGCCAGATTTGGGCATAAAATCTAAATTAACGCTCCATCACTGTACAAGAAAGTTCCACACAGTTAGTGCTGTAACTTTCAGTGGGTATATTAAAATGAGACTCCATCTTTCCTTTCAAGTGAATGTAAAAGATTATGTAGGGCTCTTCGGAAGACTATTCCTGGCTTCCTAGTCAACAGTTATTCTACAAGCCAAAACAAAAATACAATTTTGTTTTTATTCAAGGGATGTTGATATTGCTGGCAAGGCCAATTTTATTATCGAGACACTAGAGACTGCAGATGCTGGAATCTAGAGCAACAAACAATTTGCTGGAAGCAGATCATGTGTCCTGATACAGGGTTTCGACCCAAAACGTCGACAATTCCCTTCCTCCTACAGAAGCTGCTTGACCCACTGAGTTCTTCCAGCAGATTGTTTGTTGCTCCAATTTTATTATACATCCCTAATTGCCATTGAAAAGATGGTGGTGAGCTTGTGGAACTCTTGTGGTGAAAGTACTTCCAAAGTGCTAATTGGTAGGGAGTTACAGGATTTTGACCCAGTGATGATGAATATATATTTCTAAGACAAGATGGTCTATGATTGAAGGGGGCCTTACAAACATTTGGAGTTTCTGTGCGGCTGCTTCCCCTGTCCATCTGAATAGTTGATGTTATGGGAGTGGGATATGTTGCTGAGAAGCACTGGTTAGCTGCTTTAGCGTAGAGGAGGTGGATAACACAACCAAGGACTGCCAGTGCTGGAAGCTTCTTGAGTGTCACACTTGGTCAAAGGTGTCTTGATGCCTCAGGCAATCACTCTCACCTCACTTCTGAAATTCAGTTTGTTTGTTTTTGTTTCGACCAAGACCTCATGGAGCCCCACCTGATTGTCAGCGATTCATTTTCCACTAAAGAAACTCAAAACCATCCAGGGAAGCCTAAATGTCTTTCTATCTTCAGCCACTGGCACTCCTTTCAGCTGCGCTATCCATCTCCTGTGCACTAATGAATATCAATAAAACGTTGTTGGAGAGCACTGCTGACAGTAACTTCATTACTTCGTTGCTGATTGCAAACAGACTAATGGGCTAGTGTTTGGCTTAATTGGATGACTCTTTGTGGGTAAAATGGACCTGGGCAAGTTACAACTTTACGTAGTAAATGCCATTGTTTTGATGGAACTGGAACAGCTTGGTCTTTTTCACATTGTTGTTTCTGGGACCAATATGTAAATCTAACTAATCTAACTCTATCAGCGTAGACTTCTAATCCCTTACCCTTCAAATGCTAACCTTGTCCTTAAATGCATCTGTACCATTCATCTCAACTACTCCTTTTGCAAGGAAGTTTCATGTTCTTACTGTGCTCTGGGTTAAGAAGCATTTCAAGAATCCTCAATTTGATTCATTGGTGACTCTGTTCTATTGATAACTGCTCATTTTTCTCTTCCCAGAACTTGATATAGTCAAACATTCATCAATGAAAAATAATATTATTTCCAACACTAATTCATTTTCGGGTGAAGTGTCTTCTACGTGAAATGTTAACTGCTTCTCTTTCCACAGGTGCTGCCTGATCTGCTGAGTGCTTCCTTTATTTTCTTTTGTTGCAGATTTCCAGCATCTGCAGTCTTTTGGTTTTTGAGTCTAATTTAAGGAAAAGGGAAGAATATATAAATTAAAAATTCTATATTATTTGTTCACTTTGGTAAATGTTTGTTTGGATCAATTGTGGGAATCCACAGAGTGGGGTTTGGCAGCCTTGGGATGTAGAGGGGGAGGTTAATAGACTTGGAGCAAAAGCAACATGAGCAAAAGGAATTTGCTGGGGTGGTGCTAAATGATGATTGAAACAGACACGTGACAGCATGGTCTAATAGTTATTGTTTAGCAGCACTGAGATCAGGATATAAAAGTTTCATGAATTGTGTGCAGTTCTGGTCACCTAACTATAGGAAGAATATCAGTAAGATTGAAAGAGTGCAGAGAAGATTTACTAGAATGTTTCTGGGTCTTCAGGAGTTGAGTTACAGGGAAAGATTGAACAGGTTAGGACTTTATTCCTTGGAGCGTAGAAGAATGAGGGGAGATTTGATAGAGGTCTACAAATTTATGAGGAGTATAGACAATGCAAATGCGAGTAGGCTCTTTCCACTTAGATTAGGAGAGATAAGTACGAGAGGACATGGCTTTAAGGTGAAAGGGGAAAGGTTTAGGGGGAACATTAGGGGGATCTTCTTCACTCAAAGAGTGGTGGGAGTGTGGAACAGGCTGCCACCTGATGTAGTAAATGCGGGCTCACTCTTAAGTTTTAAGAATAAATTGGATAGATACATGGATGGGAGAGGTCTGGAGGGTTATGGACTGGGTGCAGGTAAATGGGACTAGTGGAATAAAGTTTTGGCACAGACTAGAAGGGCCAAATGGCCTGTTTTCTGTGCTGTAGTGTTCTATGGTTCTATTGTGCTCCATGTATGATAGAGTCTTAGAGAGAGACAGCATAGAAATAGGCCCTTTGTCTCACTGAGTCCGTGTCAACCATCAAGCACCCTTTTACAAACTAATCCTATCCTAACCCATCTTCCCCACCACTCCCCCCCCCCCCTCACCCCCACCGTGTCCATCAGCTGTTCTCGGATTCTACCACTCACCTGCTCACTAGGGGCAACTTACAGTGGCCAATAAACCTGCTGACCCGCACGTCTTTGAGATGTGGGAGGAAATTGGAGCACCCAGAGGAAAACCACATGGTCAAAGAGATAACGTGCAAACTCCACAGCGACAGCGCTGGAGGTCAGGATTGAACTTGGGTCACTGGAGCTGTGAGACAGCAGCTCTACCAGCTGCACCACTGTTCTGCCCAGTGTGATTTCATTATTTGTCAGGAATGGATGCAGTTCACAATGACATGCAAATAGCTTAAACCTACAAGCCAACCTTCACATAAAAATGAACTTCACAGTGTTCCAAAGAAGAGGACAGGAAGTTGGCAAGCCAGAGACAGGATGGGGAAGCAAAACGGTTTGTTTTTAGGAGAGCTCGTTTCAGAGAGGCTTTTAAAGATAAAGTCTGTTGACAGGATAATAAAATGATTGATATTTATAATGAATAAGAAATTGTTTCTGCTTGCATAACTTCACAATCTGGTTAACTGGATGAACCTCTAATTATACCTGAATAGGTAGTGATAGTTTGCATTTTTCTGTACAGCAGATATTTTGTTAAAACCTTCATTTATTTACTCAACACCAAACCATGAAATATAAAATATATTGCACCAGAAGGAGCTGATAACTCAGCAGTCACTGTGTGACTCAGTCCACTGTATTCAAAAAATTCCCCAGGGTAAGATTTTCCCCTGTACTAATTGGAAACCATTTGTCACATCTATATGTGACATACAATCGCACGGTGATGGTTTCATTTTCAACTTACTCATCTGGGATAATAATGGAAATCTTGGTGATTATAACTGGCAATTATAATCAGATACTTAGCAAAATGTTATCAATCAGTTCATCGTCTATATGGTGAATATTGATTCAGGAACTGAAAACAGCATAAACTAGAAGCTGTGAATTCTCTTGTGTAAAGGTACCTGTTGTCTGGGAAACCTGTCACCTCTCTGCTGTCAGAGGTGTGATTCACAGCAGCAATTCTGGCATGTTTGCATTGCATAGTGGTTTGGGGCAGTCATCCACTGTGGTCCTCAGAGTGTGCAGCAAAGCTCACAATTCCAGTTTTTTTAATTTAATCAATTCAATTGATATTGTGATTTTGAACAATTATTTTTTCTGGCCTTCTGTGTTCAAGTTAGGGAACATCAATGGCAAACCCAAATTAAACTTGCCCAAGCTTTCTTTGTCTTCAGTGATTACACACTTTGATCACAGTGGGTTGCAAAGAAATGGTTCACTGTACTAATTCCCCACCTGGTTCTCAAGTAAGTAGCATCTGCACATCTCCTAATGATGTGGTTGACAATAATGTTGATTTCTAGAACATCTAGAAGTTTCTCTTTAAAATTCTTGTCCATGTGATTTATACAGTTGCTATCTGTAGCTGAATGTCTTATTTTTCTTGGCTTCTACAACCTGAGGTATCCTGCTGTCTTTTCATCCAGGCATATCCCTGTTGAATCATAAGATGGCAGCATTCTGATGACAACATTTTCAAAAGATGCAAGTTTTCCACAATGAAGTTGATTTTGGTTAGCTTCAGAAATGTAAACTTGATGTGAAAGCTTGTTTATGCAATCTGTTCATATCTCCCAGTCCTATAATTGATTTTATTTGACCAGTCCAAGTTCAGTACTCAGAGTGTTGCTATGGCAATACAGTTACCATAACTACAAGTGATGGCTTCCAGAATCCTTCCAAATTCAACCTGACTTAATTCAGATATATTTGAATGTTTACAAATTAACCATGTTCTGCACTATCATTGTTTAGGCAACCAGTGTGGTTGCCTTTGAATCTTTTAAAGTGAGCTGCTTCTGGATTGGAAATGCATTAGAGAAAACTGAAAGATTTTTGGAAATTGTGAGTTTGATTCCCACAACTTTTTCGACCGCCTCCGCTTCCCAAAACATGGAATGACATGGCTTTTTTTGGAGTGGAGCCATTTCTCTAATGTTCATTCATGACTGCTGCAAGTACATTTTGCAAGCCAAGCTGACAAGCTGAGAGAATTTTCAGTCTGTTTAACCTTAAATTACGAAACACATGAAAAGAAAGTTGCAATGAAAGAACAATGAGGAGTTAAAGTATTAAGTGGCATCATGTGAAAGGTGGCTGATTGGTATTTAGATTTGTGAATATTAACTTGTTTGTTGGAAAGCTTTATTATGTGTAATCATTTGCAAGAATTGTAAGATTGAAAAATAACAGGGAAACTCCCTTTCTCTTCCAAAGGTTCAACAATTTACTCAATTTAAGATGTCTACTGCAGTTCCCAACAAGTAACCAAAATGAGCCGGTTTAATAGAGAAAAAAAACAGGAAAAGTCTTTCTGCTGTTTGGTCAGTCACTAAACAGAAGGCCTGATTTTAAGCTCCTTACTAAAACAAATGAAAAAGTTTGGTTGGAACAATTTTTGTTAATGTACCTTGTTATATTAATGAATGCCCTGCCACAGATCTTTTAGATAATTATTTGATTAAAAAAGGAATGAAGTCTAGGGGATTGAACAAGTGAATAACTATTTCAGAGAGCAGGCATAATAATTTGAACAACCTCATGTAAGTTAAGTTGTATAGTTCTATACATGAAGAAGACAAATCACATTGATTCATGAGATAAATAATCAATGTGGATCACACTGTTTACGTTAAGCAAAGTACAGGAATTTTGTACACTACTTAAAAATGACCTGGGGTTTGTGAGTGACGTATGGGATCTTAAAGAAAATGCATCTAATGCTGTTGCTCTTTGAAATCAGTAAAAGTTTTTATTTTATTTTACAAGCGCATATTGATTAAATTCTTCAATCAACATAACAGCAGCATATTGCTGGTTGTTCATCTCAACTACTACACCCACAACTGACAAAAGAAATATCAGAAATAGAATATAGAACCAACGCTTGGAGCTGACAAGCATCAGTCTAAATCTTTTCCTGTATTATTTTCCACTGGCTAGAATGAGTCATTTAAATATTTAATTTCAACTCTCCCACATTGCCTATAATACCAGGAAGGTAAGCATGGAAACTCATCCCAACTCATTAATTTATCTAAAAAGGCAGCATCTTTGGCAATGCAATGAACCCTTAGAATTACTCTCAAGTTTTCTGGGTTATTTGCCCAACAGCCTGAACTGGGGCCTGATATCAAATTTCTGTTTCAGATTTCTACCACTGAGCCCTGACTGACTATAAATTGTAAGACTATTCTACAAAATGAGAAAAATTTAATTCTAAGAGTCTGTGGACCTACAGCACGAGCAGATGCATGCTTTTTCTCTGAAGCACAGGGAGCTTTACTCTGCATCCACTACATTGTGCTTAACTTGCTGTCCAACAATGATCAGTTCCCTGCCCCACTACACCTGAAGTTATGGCACATTGGCTAGCTGATGATGAGTCCATAGTCGTTACATCCAGGCTTCTGTATATATCTTGTTATTAATCCCAGATCCTATCTTGGTGGTAACAGGAGTTATAAAAAGATTGCTTTGGCACCTAACAAATCTTTTGGTAGATTTTCCAGCTGTCAGGATCTGTGCTTCTGGCATAGAACAGGTATTCCAGCCTGTGAAATGAGATGGGTATTCTTTTTGCCAAATCCCTGCTTAATTCACACCACATGCAACCTTCCTATGATGGAAGCTAAGCTTCAGGCAGCTGCAAATTATAAACTCTGGCAGTTTATGTAGTTTTTCTTTAATTTTATAGCTTGATTTGCAAGTAGAAAAAGGTGAATGATTTTGAACTAACTGGAATCAACATGATAGCTCCTAACCCTTCAATATTATTTGCTGGAGTTTCAGAGAGGGAAGTTTGGTAAACATAGACCTTGAACTTAGATCTGCAGATCAACTGTTTTCTTTTAAATTAAGCTGTGTAAAAGTACAAATTGAATATGAAAAATCTAGATAATGTGTGGCATATATGGTCAGTGAGTGGTTATATTTTCCAAAAGTTCCAGTGTGCATATATCCGGGAATGATGGACGGTCTGATCATCAGACATTTTTTAAGCTGAGGTAAATATATCAAGCTTTTACCCTTAAACTTGGTTACTTTGTTCATGCATATTTCTTATGACTGTTTCAGAGGGGTTCCATTGGAAGCATCTAAACATTTTTTAAAGGATTCTGAAAAGACATTTCCAGAATTTCAAAAGATTTGTTATTTCAAATTAATTTATTATAAATATCATTTGATGAGCTGTTTTATCTGCTCCTGATATATTTCTTGTAATAATAAACTCAAATTAGTTTTAGCTTCAAACTGGTGGTCTGTCAGTGCAGTTATTTCCACCTGCTGGAAGGTTGGTTTCCTGAGTTCTTACTGGTGTAGAGGAAAATATGGATGAACAATCCGAAAGCACTGTTTTTCCAATCATTTCACACTTGGCATGTCAAATTTTAACTGGCTTTTGCCACTTGGGCTGTGCTTTGAAAACACATATGAGGCAGATGGATTTTGGTGCCATACAGGACTATCTCCCTGTCAATGGCTTTGTACAGCAACAGCTCTGTAGTGTCATATCCGCAGCTGCAGTGTTGGGTGGTTCAGAAAAAAGCTTGCACCCGTGGGAGTGCATACTAATCATTTTTGGGTAAGTGGTGGGAGTTGAAGTCTGGTAAGATTTTTTTTGATTCTTTATGCCACATTGTTCCCCTGCTTTGTATTAGCCTTATGACTTATGTGAGAGATGTCCCAGGACGTCAAATCAGTGTTCCGAGTGAATGTGCATGATAGAAAAGCTGTCGCCTTTTGTTCAGCCTTTCCACAAATCTTGAGGAAAGAATAGCCTTGGTTGGGAATTTGAGAAGAATGCACATGTGAAATTATTGCCTCTGTCTTCTAGACAAATCACAGTAAAGGAGACACATGCACACATTTGTAACATGAACCATGCTAGTCACCACTTGCAATGCTTTCAAATATTGGAAGTATGTGGAGTAGGCAGATTGTGGCATTTATCAGTATCCAGCCCTGATTTGGAGCCAGCACTGTTAAAACGAGAACTCTACCATGCAGTTAATGCTTTGTGCAGAGTCGAGGGTTTAACACCAAAACTGTTTAAAGAAGTTATAAGTTGCTTGCAGATGTTTAGCTGATTGATTTATGGAATGTTAATTTTATTAAGATACCATTTGATGTTTTAGGCCACATGGCAGTTAGTGAAGTCTCTAGAGAGCAGCGTAACTGAAAGAAGGCTTGTTTGTCTTCACCTCAAACCCTTGCTGCACCCAGATGTGTTGCTCTGGTTATCATTCATCGTTGATTGCGACATGATAGGGAGAGTATGGAGAGGACACTTGGAGAAAGGCAACCTACCAGGATGAAGCCCTATCCAACCTGACCTTTAGGGTGCAATTGTCCCCTAAGTGCAACTCTGTAATTAGCAATGCAATAACAGACCCTGCTTCAGTAAGGACATCCTAATCCCCCCAGAAAATTGTCACCTTCTGCGGCAATAGAGCAGGGTTAGAACCATCTTGCCAATGACTCATGTCACAATGCCCATCAGTGTTTACATTGGTGGTGCTATCGAGAGTGCAAATCAAGATGGCTGCAAATAAAATAGAGGGCTATGGGTAAGCCTAGTAATTTTTAGGGTAGGGACATGTTCGGCACAGCTATGTGGGCCGAAGGGCCTGAATTGTGCTGTAGCTTTTTTATATTCTATTAAGCATTAGGAAGGCTTACCCTCTCAATTCCAGCAGAGTGGAAGTCATTACTTTTCCTTGGTAGAATGCAGCATACAAAGCAAACCACAAATTGGCAAGAATTGCCACTTTCCTGATGAGTCAGGGTGACAT
Source organism: Pristis pectinata (assembly GCF_009764475.1). Lineage (NCBI taxonomy): Eukaryota > Metazoa > Chordata > Chondrichthyes > Rhinopristiformes > Pristidae > Pristis > Pristis pectinata. The sequence goes on from NC_067432.1 coordinate 16,588,490, forward strand.
TGTCTGCACTGACATTACATAGGGAAAGCCACATTTGAACACTGGGGTGTAATGCATCTGCTTGGGTTTCCATGCCCTGAGTGTGCATTTGGTGTGTGACCATATGGTGTTACCACATCAAACCAAAGGATGCCCCTGGGAGATGAGGGCTACCAGATCAGCTAGTTCTTAACTCCAACTGATAAGAGGACATTGTGCATACATAGAAGGCTAGCCAGTGACCCCTTGTAATACTGCGTGCCACCTATATCCTCTAATTCCCATTCCTCTGCATTATAAAGTAAAGTGGGTGTCAGGACTCATTGTGATCTGTTCTATGCTGCATTCATGTAGATTCAGACCTTTACAGTACCTATGAATCAGGAGAATGAAGATGAGAAGAGGAAAGAGGAGATACCACAGGGAGAACAACTGATCAAGCAGTTCTTTCAACGACCGCAGTCTCAAATTCCCCGTGTTCCGCTACAGTCCCCCTTTTAACTTTCCTCTGTTGTTAATAATCACAGCAACTATTTGACCATGTTCTCAAATGGAAGCCAACATCAGATTAACATCCCAAACCATATTTAAATAATCAACTATGAGAAAAATTATGCAAACATCAATGAATCACTCTTTGACGTTCCCTTAGCACATGTTTTCTGTGTATATTCATGTTAGTGCATCTGTGTGAATGCTTCCCTAATAGCTCTAGAATGGCTGTTTGAAAGCCACTAATTGTAAGAAATGGGAATAAGAGTAGACCGTTCAACCCCTTAAGTCTAGTCTTCTACTCAACAAGATAATTGTCGTCTTCTACCTCAATCCTACTTCTTGCCCTATCCCCTGATCCATTGATTCCTCTAATATACAAAATCCATCCATTTCTGTTTTGAATCCAATCACTGCCTTCCAAGGTAGAGAATTCAAAAGATTAACCCCCTCTGGGGAAGCATCCTCCCTGCATCCAGGAGTAGGTTGAGAACAGCCTTGTAGTGCTCTGGGCCTGGGAATATCAGCAGTCTGAGCTGGCTGACTGATAGGCAACAGCAAGAGCATTGCTGGAGTGTCAATGGTGAGATTTTGTCATTCTGAAAAGATATTCATCCTCCATTGACACACTGTTACCCCACCCACTTCCCTTCCTATCATCACTTCAGGTTGTGATTCAGCAATCCTTGTAATCTGCTGGAGGACAGCTTGCTGGGGAGCCATGACACCTTCACAGCTCCTTCAAAGACTATTATCTATTACCACAGTGGCTTCAATCTGAGCTGCTGGTGCAGAACCCAGAAGGTGCCTGGATCCACTTGTGCTGCTGTGGAAGGTGAGACATTGACTATCAAAAGATCTATCGTAGTTGGGACAACAAACACTGGAGGAACTCAGCAGGTCAGGCAGCATCTATGGAGGGAAATAAACAGTTGGCGTTTTGGGCTGAGACCCTTCATCAGGACTGGAAGGGAAGAGACATCTGCGGAATCTTTTGTATCATAGTTGAGGAGTTGAAATAGATTTGGTCACCACTTCCATGTTGGAAAGAATGAGCACAATGCTCTGAGTCAGGCCGGTGTTGGACACCAGCACACAACTTGATATTGCACACATGCTTGCAGGGAGAGCTGCCTGCATCGAATGTTTCATTGTGCCCACCTTGTACCTTTTTTCCGTAGGCAAACCCTTTGAAGTCTGCACCGGGGTCCTCTGTAGCAGAACTACCCTTCTGCCCTGCCCTGACTGCAAATCACTCATACAGGTTACTCATTGCCTAACGAATGCCAAACCTACCCACTGCAATTGCAGAAAGTGTTTGTATCTGAGCAGGTGGTTCCAAATGTCAGATTGAGTGGCTAAATCTTCACTCCTGTGCTGCACAACCACCTTCTGGCCAGGTTAGATTTCTAAGATGTCTGAAAGGAAAAAGGCATGAAAGTGGTATCCTGGTGAGATTGAGGGTAGGGAGGGGGATCTGAGAAGTGTATACTTATACTGCTTAACACCTATGGATCAGATGAGGTTATGAGATAAGGGGGAGATGGCATGCGAGAAGGTGGATTAAACATTAAGTGGTCTGACATCCACAGGTGTTTCTCTCCCCTTATCTTGGTGCTGGATGCCCTTTGTGCTCCACTCTGATTGAAGGGCCTGTCTGCCTTTTGACCAAGGGCACTAGTACACGGATACATTAGAAAACTGTGATGTCCCCTCTCGCCCATGTGCTGCCATCTCTTCCAGCCTTGTGTTAAGCCTCCTGAATGACTTCTGCTACCAGTTTCACCACAAGGCAGCCCTGCTGTACGAGGCGTAAGCTGACTTTAATGGACATAAGCTAGATTGTAAACTGACTTTAATGGACATAAACTAGGAATTATTTTTCTATTTTTCGTACTATTGGCACAGAACAGTTCTTCCGTCAGCATTTTGCCATGGAATTTGTTAGATATTCAAGCCATTTTCAATACTTTGTACTTGTCCAAGGATTTTGCACTGTTCTTTACAAGCTCTTTAGTCTGTAGCCTTCCTCCTTTTGTGCGTATCTCTATACTTCAAAAAGCGGCATGGCTTTCAAGATTACATGAAAGGTTAAAAGTAAAGGCCTCCCTATGATGTGTTGCTGGTTTGATTTATGTGCTGAAAGGATCAATTTGATGTCTATGTCCAAATTCTGAGAAGTGAAACTTCCAATTTACTTCCATGAAATAAATCTTCAGACTTTCATTCGGTTTATGCGTTTCTTCTAATGATTTTAGTGTGTTAATGGAATGAACTTGTCAATTAAAAGTTTTAATTATCTGCTCAGTTTTATTTATGAAACAAAAATATTTGATAAGATGCTCTTATTTGAGCTTAAGAGGTGACATTACATTGAAAGAAATGTGAATACATATCCTCCCCGAATGCAGTAAGTTTAGACATGTCTCACTCTGTTAGAGTGAGGTGATCCATTAGTTTATACTTTCAGGTGCCCTTTCATTTTTCAATTTGTTCTTAATAAGCTTAATTGCCTTTGTGCCAACTGATAATAAATGAATGCTTACAATCAATGTGTGTATAGTAAATCTTTGGGCTAGTTCGTGAGTATGTCATTAACAGTCTGTTTAATTTACTTCATCGTTATTGCCGCTGTTGATACATAAGAACCCTTCCTGCCCTTCTTCAAATAGAAAGGTCAAAAATTTGAAGTATTGCAATAACATCTGCAAAACATCTTAACCAAGCACGGCGGAGATGTCGCCACATTTTTCTCTAAGAATGTGAGCAAGAGTTTGCACTACTTAGTTTAGACCCCTGCACCTCCTGCTCCATTGCAGCCACTCTTGTCACTAGTGCAAAGACAGCAACTCCCTCTGTGGTGAGAGATAGTCACCAAATACATTCACACGCAAGAGCCTTTTGGCTGTTTGCCTTCATAAGGTAAGCTCTCATTGATGAGAGGTATCGCTTTTGTATATTTCAGCAGTTTTAATCCTAATATTTTTCATTGTGCTGTTTATCAAGAATGAATTTAACATGCACAGAGGTGGAGTAAACCTTCTCTGTTCATTGATGATAAGTGGTCTATTGCTGCAGTGTGTCTTTTTATACAACAAATCTGTTATACATTGCATATGGTTAAATTTTTATTAAAATACCAAATGTTATGTGATCCAATGTATAAAGTGCAGCAGAGAGGAAGTTCTGTATCTTCTGTCAGTGTACGTGTAGGACAGCTCTCACTCATACTATCTAATGACACCATCTTTCTGCAGCAGTTGCTTGCAAAGTCTGTAAAAAGTAAATCATAGATGAAGCAGTACATTCAGTGTCCTGTGCTCTAGTGCAACACACCTTCTGTAAGCACATAGTGCATTAAAAATGTGCATAGGTTCAAATTCTGCTTTCAACTTCAAAATAGAATCCAACTCTTGGCCTAAATATATACACATTGTATGTGTATTTGTAGGAGTGTTTCTGTTTATATACACATGTGCACAAATATATATTTTTTAATGGCATGGAATACAGGTGTCACAGGCAAGGCCAGCATTTATTGCCCATCCCTAACTTCCCTTGAGAAACTGGTGATGAAGCACATTATTGGGTCTGTAGACTTATATGCTGAAGGAATTCCCATTATACTGTTAGCAAAGGACTAACTGGATTCTGAGCAATGATTATACATTTCCAATTCAGGACTGTGTGTGGCTATGAGGGAAACTTGGGGTTGGTGATGTCCTTTTGTGTCTGTTATCCTTGTCCTAAGTGATAGAGGTTATGGATTTGAGGAAAATCACGACAAGCTGTGGCAGTACATCTTGTAGACGATACAATTTGTAGACATGGTGTACTTGAATCAGGAACAGTGAATGTTAGGGGGACTGCTTTCTCCAAGATTATGTATATCCAAGTTATCCTATTTGCTGCCCATATCCTTACTCGAACCATCTTGTTCGCTTGTAACCTCTGTGCTTGCTGGGTGTACTGACTCCTAGTTAAGTAACACTTCTATTTTAAAATTTTGTTTCATCCTTGTTTTCCAATCCCTCCATGGTCTCGGCATCCTCCCGTCCCCAGTACCTTTGTAAACTTCCCAAGCCCTTCACACCACTGACATATCTGTACCCTTCCAATTCTAGTCTCTTGATCTTCCCTGAATTGCGTCACCAGTGGCCTTCAGCTGCCATGACCTTGAGCTCTGCAGTTCTCTCTCAGAGTATCTCCATGCTCTCCTTCTTGTTCTATAAGACACACTTAAGACCTATCTCTTGCACCAAGATTTTGGTTGTTTACCTAAATATTTCCTTGCATGGAAAAGCTGCACAATTTGTGGTTTGATAACTCTTCTGTGAAGTGGCCCTTGCTGTATTAAATTAGTGTACGATGGAAGCTGCAGTTATTATAAGCTGAAAACAAGAAAACTCATGACTGGCACAAGCTAAAAATAGGTGTTTCCTATCTGTACTCATTTATTGATCATACTTTCATCCCTTCCTTTTGCATCTAACCAGCTATTTCTCTCCTCATTCCAAAAATTGGACCAGAAAATTAAATTATAATCGGAGAATGATTTAAAGACTTGAAAGTCAGGCAGAATCTGTGAAGAGAGGAACACTGCATTATTTGAAGTGTATGGTGAGCCATCCACACTCCCTGATAATCTGTGAAGAAATATCACACTTAACTTGTGCAGATTTCCCAAGACTAACTTACTGGAAAGTGTTTGCTCCAAGCACAACAGCATCCTAGCATCACGAAAGGGCCCTCTGCTCAGAAACCATGTCATGTGGGTCAGGTTGAGTGTGGGCAGAACAAGCCCCAGCTGCGCTCTTTGGTTTAGTTGGTTGCCAAAACACTTGAATGTTGTTGAATATTTCTGATATTCAGAAACTTCCAAAACATTCCAAGACTATTAAAAACTTATCAAGCTACAAAAGCTTTAAAAATGATGTCAGGGCAGTGCAGTATTGCAGCTGATAAAGCCGCTGCCTCATAGTTCGAGGGACACAGTTTAAATCCTGATCTCCGTGCTGTCTGTGTGGAGTTTGCACATTCTCCCTGTGACCACCTGGGTTTCCTCCCACATCCCAAAGCTTAATTGTCCACTGTAAGTGGCCCCTAGGTGAGGGGTAGAATCTGAATGAGTTGATGGGAATGTGGGGAGTATAAAATGGTATTAATGTAAATGAATGCTTGATGGTCTGCACCTACTCCTGTTTCCATGTTCCACGACTCTGTCTCCATGATTAGAAATTGGAACATGCACCGACATTTGAATAAAATTGAAAACTTTAAAAGTATTTAAAATTGCTAAAACTTAATTTATTAATCTCTTTGATATTTTTATAAATGACTTGGATGAGGATGTGGAAGGGTGGGTTAGTAAGTTTGCTGATGATACAAAGGTTGGTGGTGTTGTGGACAGTGTAGAAGGTTGCTGTAGATTACAACAAGATATTGATAGAATGCAGAGCTGGGCTGAGAAGTGGCAGATGGAGTTCAACCAGATAAGTGTGAAGTGATACACTTTGGGAGATCAAATTTGAAGGCAGAATACAAGGTTAATGGCAGGACTCTCAGCAGTGTGGAGGAACAGAGGGATCTTAGGGTCCACGGCCATAGATCCCTCAAGGTTGCCGCGCAGGTCGATAGGGTTGTTAAGAAGGCATATGGAGTGTTGGCCTTCATTAGGGGTATTGAGTTCAAGAGCTGCGAGGTGATGTTGCAGCTCTGTGGAACTCTGGTCAGACCACACTTGGAGTATTGTGTTCAGTTCTGTTCACCTCATTATAGGAAGGATGTGGAAGCTTTAGAGAGGGTGCAGAGGAGATTTACCAGGATGTTGCCTGGATTAGAGAGCATGTCTTATGAGGATAGGTTGAGCGAGCTAGGGCTTTTCTCTTTGGAGAGAAGGAGGATGAGAGGTGATTTGAGAGAGGTGTACAAAATGATAAGAGGCATAGATCGAGTGGACAGTCAGAAACTTTTTCCCAGGGTGACAATGACTAACACAGGGGGACATAATTTTAAGGTGATTGGAGGAAGGTATAAGGGGGATGTCTGGGGTAAGATTTTTACACACAGAGTGGTGGATGTGTGGAACGCACTGCCTGCAGAGGATGTGGGGGCAGATACATTAGGGACATTTAAGAAAGATAGCCCCCTATTTTTCTATCATTCATCTGTCTATGTGGGAGGGAAAGGTTAGATAGATCTTAGAGCAGGATAAGATGTTTTCGGCACAACATTGTGGGCTGAAGGGCCTGTACTGTGCTGTAATGTTCTATGTTCTATATGTTTTATTACAGCTATTCTCCACTGAAATCAGCAGAGAAGAACTCTTTGACATGGGTTCTTCAAGCACGTTCACAAGTATAATCCAGCTCTGTCACTGAACTCTGATTTTAGCGTCGAAACACAATAGTGAAGTTGCCGGCAGTGTCCGTGAGTTTGGGAATTCTGCATTCATGCATAGAAATCCAGAAAACTTTACTTGCTGGCATTTACATGTGGAAAAACCAAACAGTTCCATTCAGAACTGCCAGTCTTTAGCTACACAATCTAGCCCATTGTTTTAGATCAATGACCTTTCACCAGAATGAAAATTGAAAGCTTGTTTCATGTTTCACCAGTTTACTTAATTGTTGATAAATGTTATTACTTCATAGGGATTTCTTTTTGGATGAAGTTCACATGATAACTTTCTGACCAGCAAGAAATGACTTTAGTCAAGTTTCAGCACCAATGACAAGCAATTGAATTCTTTGGATGTCAGCAAGGAAATTAGAGGTGCTACTGAGTGGAATGAGCAAGAAAGGCGCTTATTTTCTTCCCTCTGCGCTCTTATCACTGCTGATTATGTGGTATCAGACATTAGGCAGCATTCAAATCTCCTGCCTCACTTCATCTTGTGGCAGTGACCAAGAATCTGAAGTAAACTTTATGACTTAATTTGTCACAAGATTGAATCAAGTAGTATTTGCCTTTGCTTAAACCTGCTCTTGTGTGCTTTAGTTTTTACAGTTTTTTGTGTGGCAAGTTCCTGAAAGTGCAAGCTTATAACAGAAGTAGAAATAGGGCAAAAGGTGAATAGGTCAAACTACTTCTACATCTCCATAAGTATTCTGAGGGAAAGAGTGTGAAATTAGCAGTTCCGAGAAAGAGAAGGATGTGTCAGTCCGAGTGGGCAGAATCATTGTCAAAGCAAATACAGAAAGAAAAATAGAAAGAAAAATGGGATTAAGAGAAAGGGGAAACAAAGAAGAAATCTGGAAAAAAATACCTGTACATTTTTTAAAATATCCACAGCAAGCAAAACCTGAAAGATGAAACTCCACATTTATAATGGCTAGTTTTCACTGTCAGTGAGTTTGCTTGCCAATAATTAACATTTCTCATGTCACGAAGAGAGTACGAAAATGAAGGAGACCTAACATTTTGTGTTGAGATATTTTGTTATTTGTTTCACCGGGACATTTTGTTGCTCAATACTTCTTGGTGGTGAACTGGACATCAAGATGCCGCTTCTGTGAAGCCAGTGGCAGAGCTACATATCTCTCTAAGACCATCTTTGACAGCTGGCTAATCCAAGCGGTGTGGGCAGGGCTTCTGTCCACCTCCAACCCTACTCTTCTTGGCATGGAGTGACTTGCTACTGCTTTTAGCATTTTGCTGTGCATCTGTCATGGCCAGAAATTAAATATGGGTGACCCCAAGCAATATTTATCTCAACAATATGTTGACAGACAGTTGATGTCAGATTTCTTTCTTTGTGCTAGCTGAAGTTATTAACTCCAAGATTATAATCGGTGACAGCATTAAAACTGTACCTGCTGATAGTGTCCCACCTTATCAACAAAGTAACAGTATGATAAAATGCACTGCAAATAAAATGAGGGCAGGTAAGTAGGGAAAATTCAAATCTAAGTTTCAGATCATTCTGACAGTATATTTGGAATATTTCTTTCATAAAAATATTTGTATGCAGTCTGTTTTATTTTGCAATTTATCTTTGGCTTTTATGCAAGCTGTACTTTATTCATTTTTTTCCAATTTTTCCATAACATCTTTCTCTTGTTTAGCATCTTGTTGACTTAATTTTCCATATTTTCCCCATAATGTATCTCAACTGTTCTTGGGATAGATTTCCATGACCTTAGTCACGAAGGTCAGTGCCTCCGCAGTATTTTCCACCCCTTGACCTGCATTCCTGGAATCCTGATGTGTCCTGTGTCATGTAAAGCACAGCACTGAAAAGTACTTTGAACAAAATTAATATCTATGTATGTTTTCCTCATTGTTTCAGGTGAAAGGATAACTTGACCAAAAGGTTTAGCAAGAAAACATCAATAAATGAACTATAGGCATGGAATCCAAAGATACTAGGGATAAACTGAAATGGAGAAAAAAAAGGTAATACATATTTAAATGAGCTGTCAAAATGCAGAAATGGCAGAGATAGCACAGTCATATCAAACAGAATTCCTGACAATCTAAGCATTCTGACTAATCTTTAAAGCCATTTCATAATACATTTCCATGCATGGAAGAACTCAAGTTACTGGTACACGCAAAATTAAAGGGTATGTGGAGATTAAATAGAGCACCTTCTATTTTGACTGAGAATTCAAGAAAGAGAAAGAAAAAGTAACTGCAAAGTGACATAGAAAAGCAATAGGAGAAAAATGATTTACCCAATAGAAGATGAACATTTTTAAAACTAGGTTTTATCAACACGAGTCAAAGATCGCAAATAAGCATAGTTTTTCATGGGACAATTTTGTGTGACAATAGAAATAACCTTAATTTGCTGCATCTGTAATAATGTGCCTTTCACAAGCAGCTGAGAAGCCAATTAACTGGTAAATATTGTCTTGCAATTGCCAGGAATACCATTTTCTGAAACTGCAAATCCCCAATGCCTTCGACTATAGATGTATAGCTGAAGGAATTTTAAGAGACAGATACTCTGGAGATCTTTATCTCCAAGAATAAATTTCTCGAATGTAAAAGATGTCAAGTGTTTGGGTTATCCAATTAAGGTTTATATTTTCACTAACAGTCGAGACACATACTTGTCCCTATTGATTCCAGGTTTGCCCCAATGAAGCCCTCTTCCCCGAAACATGTCTTACTATAACAAGAACTCTGTTGATTTGGTTCCTAATTTCACCCTGCCTCCCCTTTCCTTTATTCTTTAGAAAGCAGTAATTCATATCTATTGATCAACTTCAGCATTGCCTGTGATTTATACAGTATGTAAAACTATTAATGATGCTTCCAGTTTGCTGGGAGTTTCAGAGCTGGACATTCCACTCAGGAAGAATTATTTGAGTTGCTTTTTTGTTATACAATGTTATTTTCCTGTTCACAAAAAGTTGTTTCATGGTTTGGATCAAAACCTTAACAGTTTATTTCCATAATTTCTTCTTCCTTTATCTATCACATCTTAACTACAGAAATTTATGACGCTCACTATTTATCTCTAGCTGCCTGTTTTGGTCCATGCTGAAAAAATCCATAACTAATCCTGCTATCCCAGAAGGACTTCTCCCTTAGATCTGTACCCACTGAACCTTGCAAAACCCACACTGTTGGGTTTTTTACATGGGGCATCACTAGCAAGTGCAGCACTTGTTGTTCATTCCTAATTGTCCTTGAATTGCAACAGTTCACTAAGTGAGAATACTCATCGTGTTCTTGGGAGGGGATTTCCAAGACTTTGACCCAGTGATAACAAAAGGTTGGCAACACACACCCATTTCTGGATGAATTGGAGGTGGAAGTGTTTCCACTTTACTCTGAGCAAGAGTCATGGCTGAAACCAATTTCAGTTCTTTTTCAAACACAGAAAATGTTGCAAATACTCAGCAGGTCAGGCCGCATCTGTAGGAAGAGAAAATGAGTCAATGTTTCAGGTTGGAGACCTTTTGTCAGAACTCTGAAGAAGCTTGTTAAACTGCGGTCCAGAGTTACCACCGCATTGCCCCTCTAGAGGAGGGGAGGTGGTGCCTTGTCCAGCCGCAGCACGTGTTCAGCCCTGCTTTGCACCCAAGCTTGACCTATCCAGCCCTTAGAGCCAATCCTTATCCTGAAGTTATGGATCTGACTTGCTGATTTCCCTTACCTACATTGTTCCAACGTGCCAGAGGCTGTTCACCTTGGAGACCTGCTATAGATATGGATATGGCCAGGCGTGAGACTTGCACCTTCTCCCTGAGGGACCATTCTGACATCACCCACACACTCCTCCCACTGGTTCCCCTCCCCCACTGTTCCTCTGCCCTCCCCACCTCCCTCACTTGATGCCATGTTCCTATCAGATTCCATCATCTGTAGCCCTTTGTCACCTCCACCTGTCACCTCCTAGCTTCTATTTCCACTCTACCCTCCTCCATCTGCCTATCACCCCTCCTCGCCTATAACTTGCTAACTCTTGCTCCACCCCTTTCCTTCACCTCTTTATATTGGCCATCTCCCCTCCATCTTTCAGTCCGGGTGAAGGGTCTCATCCCAAAACGTCGACTGTCCATTTCCCTCCACAGATGCTGCCTGACCTGCTGAGTTCCTCCAGCATCTTGTTTGTTGATTCAGACAAGGATAGTTCCTACGGTAGTTGTGGAAAGGGAGAAAGGTTAGTCCTCAAGTTAAGGTACAAAATTGGGGGAAAGCTGATTTCAATAGCATCAGAGAGGATCATAGTTCGGGTAAAATCACTTCTGATAAGTGGGAGTCTTTTAAATGAGAGTTAGTAAGAGTTCAGGGACAGCACATCCCAGGAAGGATGAAAGGCAAGGCTGGTATGATTAGGAAACCTTGGATGATAAAGGATATTGAAGGTTTGATCAGGGAAAAAAGGAAGAAACGACAGGTATAGGCAAGTGGAATTGAGCAGGTCTCTTGAGGAATACGGAGGGTGTAGGAAAGAACTTAAGAAAAGAATTAGGAGGGCAAAGATGATCCATGAAATATTCTTGGCAAGTAAAATTAAAGAGAATTTAATTCTATAAGCACTTCAGGAGTGAGAAAGTACGAGGGAAAGAGTGAATCCCATTAGGGACCATAGGGGTAATCTATGTGTGGAGCCAGGGGATGTGAGTGAAGTCTTGAATGAATATTTCTCATCAATGAGAAGGATGAGGAAGATGGTGAGTTCAGGTAGGTATATGTTGATGGTCTGGAGCATGTCAGTATTAACCACGTGGAGGTGTTAGGTGTTATGGAACGCATAAGAGTTGATAAATCCCAGGGCCCAATAGGATGGAAAGTTGGGCACAGTGTTGGCAGGTGGCGTTTAATCCCGACAAATGTGAAGTGATACATTTTGATAAGTCGTATAAAGGTCATATTAGGATAGGACTTATGCGGTAAATGGTAGAGTGCCAAGGAATGTTGATGAACAGATAGACCTTGAGGTTCAAGTCCATAGTTCCCTGAAAGTGCCAACACCAGTAGATAGGGTAGTGAAGAATGAACATGGCATGATTGCCTTCATAGGTCAGGGCATAGAATATAAAATTTGAGACGATATATTGCAACCTTACAAAATAACTGCTTAGGGTATGTGTGCAGTTCCAGTCACCACACTATAGGAAGGACATGGTTGTGCTGAAGAGAGTGCAGAGGAGATTCACCAGGATGTTGCTTGGATTGGAGAACCTATGAGGAGAAATTGGATAGGCTGGGCTTGTTTTTCCTGGAGCAAAGGAGGCTGAGGGGTGACCTGATAGAGGTACACAAAATTATAAGGGACATAGATAAGGTAGATTCCTTTTCCAATGGTAGGGGTATGAGAAGCAAGAGGGCATAGGTTTAAGTTGAGAAGGCGGAGTTTTAAAGGGGATTTGAGGAGAAGGTTTTTTTTATACAGAGAGTGATCGATATCTGGAACTCTCTACCAAAAGAGGTGGTGGAATCAGATATAATCACTATGTTTAAGAGACATTTAGACAAGAACTTGAATAGGCAAGGCATAGAAGGATAGGGACCTAAAGTGGGCAAATGGGCTGAATGTAGATGGGCAAAAAGGCTGACGTAGATGTGTGGCTGAAGCACCTGTTTCTGTGCTGTATGACTCCATGACTCCGAGGATTTTACCAACAATTGGTAGTCAGCAACAACGATGCCTTCTGTTCCCTTCAGTGCTTCAGACCACCTTTGATGCACTACATTAATATTGCAGATTTGTTTAACTAAATCCATTGGATGCTGGCAAATAATCTGTGCTGTAGAAGAACAGTGTTTAAACGTATATATATATGTACACTGCAAGATAAGTCTCAAATTTGTGTGATAAACTATTAATGGAAAATTTAGGAAGCAGAAGAAATGGGACAGATCAATCACGTGTCTCCTCACTCAAATGTACGTAGGTAAGGCAAAAACACAGCACCCCTGAGATCTCTAATTGCGCTGAAAGGAGAGATTATACATGACTAGGCCCTAGGATCATTGGAAGGAAAAGTTAAAGCATGGCCGGCTTCTTTCACTTTATCTCCCCTAGCAGGAAAATGTTGGACCTTGAGTGTGGAATTTTCCAATATGTGGTCACAGCATTCAGCAGGAGTGCTGAAGCAGGAAGTTCTGACCAGGAACTGGATTAAAGCCATAAATGGTTTCTAAAATTTATTGGTAAATTGTTAGGTTACTCCTGCCAGGAACAGAGAGGAGGAGTAGAGAGTACACCTTCGTTTGTTCATGGAAGAAAGTCTGGCCCAGCTCCTCACTACAGTTGAGCTTCTGTCAGACTCTTTCCGGCTGATCAAAATGCTGTGGCCAAACTGAATAGCAATTACCCAGGGTGTTTAAAATAAGCCTAATATAGCTTTTTGTCCTTATTTTTGGAATGTATTCATTCTATGTGCGACTTCTGCTCAGTCTTGGCCTAGTATTGTGCTGAACCTTTTATACATCTTGTCCAAGATCTTAACGTACTTTGTATAGTTTGTGGAATCAAACACAAAAAATGGCTGGGGCCTAATCAAGTCCTTTATAGAGCTGTAGCATAAATTGCTTGATTTTATACCTTTGTGCATGTATTACTAAAGTAAATATCCCATTAGTTTTTCTAATAGTTCTTTTAACTACCGTGCTGCCTAGAGACTTGTGCACGTTCACCCCCAGGTGTCTCTGCTTCTGCACCCAATTTAAAATTGCATATTAGTTCACATTGTTCCTCCTTTCTCTTCCTAATGAAATTAAAACTTCCATGTGTTAAATTTCTTCAGTGTGAGTGCCATTTTACTAGTCAGTTTCTGTGCTTCTGAAGAATCCCACTTTCCTCAACATCTTTTGCTACATTATCAAGTTTTGTGCTATTTTTAAACTGTGAAAGTATGCCCAGTCTCACATCCCACTCATTAATAACAGCAATGGTCCAAATAACAACCAAAAGGGCATGTGACTGCATACTTCCTACCAGTCTGGGACATAACCATTCACTTCTACTTAGGGTTTTCTATCACTTGACCAGTTTTATGTCCTTATTGTAATTGTCCCTTTAATTCTATTGGCCTTTAATTTTGCTAACAAATCTGCTGAGAACTGCATTTTCAAATATTTCAAAAGTCCACCCACAGCGCTTCAATTGCATTATCCTTATTATTCCTTTTCATGACTTCATCAAATTAAATTAGTCAATTTCCTTTATCAAATCCATGATGCCTCTCATTTATTACCACAAACTCTCCTAAATACCAATTCATTTTGTCCTGATTATTGTCTCTAAAAGATTCTGCAGTATTGGTATGCTTATACAGTCGGCTGACAGGTCTGTAATTGTCAACTTTGTCCCTAGCCCTATCTGTGGAGGGTTTTAACATGGCAAATTTTTTCATGCTGCAACATTCCTTTGCCAGACATCAAGTAAAAAAAACTAGAGCAATTTCTTGTTTTCACAAACTTATTGATTTGACTTTTCTTTGGGTTTTGCCTCCTGCTTTTATTGGCCAATGCAACCTGCAGAAAGTCTGAAAAGAGATTTAAAATACATCTTTCCACATGAATTAATTTTGCAGTCCTTGAACAACACATATGTACAATCTCTCACTGAGTAATGTTGAGCGTAAAGTTATGTTTAAGATGCAGGCTGCTATCGACATGTTTAATAAAACTCATCACTTTATGGCACGTGTTGAAGATCATCACAAATGTTTGGAATATTCGCACCTTTGGCATCACAACCAGTAGAGTCTCATCTTGAACCTTCACATAAATGTCAAGAATCTCCTGGACTTGTTCTGTAACTGGGAATTAGACTACTAAGGAAAGTTAAGGCTGCTATTTTACCATGTAAGGACCCTGTTAAAGAAGTAATTTGTGAACCCAATCCCATTCAACCTTGCAGGCCTGGAAGGTGAGTGATGAACTATAGAGCTTGCCCTCTACATTAGTAAATTGACCCAATTTACAGGAATGAGGCTTCAGTAATGGATTTACGTTTGAAATCTAATGTAGTGAAAGGAACTTGAAGTAAGTAACTGTTGTATTTGAAGATGTGCTTCAATTAATTAAAAACCTAGGTTTTTTATTTGTTTTTGTCTTTCTTCACCCTCCCCTCCATCCATTCCCCATTATCTTGCTTGCGGTATGTAATTTTGTTCTAATTATCCCATAACCTTCTCTGTCATCCATGCTGCTTCTTTCTCTTTTGATTCCCATTGATTGAGGAGATAAACTCTTGACCCCATCATTCACCGAGGTCCCAGATGCCTCATTGACTCTGTTTCACTATCATCAATGTAAAGAGTTATTAAATTGTTGTGGCACAGAGGAGGCCATTTGATCCATCAATTTTATGCCGGCTCCAAGAAGAGCAACCTCATCAGTCCCATTCCTATGCTTTACCCACTTTGCCCTGCAAATTATTCTCTCTCAAGCACCCTTCTAATCGCTTTTCAAGACCCTGATTTATTCTGTTTCTATCGCCTTTCTAGGCAGTGAATTTCACATCCTAATTACTGTCTCATTTTTTTTAAAGGTTTTTCCTTGCCAGTCTCTTTTACATTTTGTTCATAACTCGATTTCAGTTCCTCTGGCCCTCGAACCATGTGCTATTGGGAACAGTGTCCTTCTGCTTACTCAACCTAAAAGAGTCCTAATCTTGTCCACCTTTACCAGACCTCCTCTCAATCTTCTTTGCTCCAACCATGTTTCTAACCTTAAATTCCTCATCCCTGCAACCAGTCCAGTAAAGCTTTTTTGCACCCTCTTTGAGACCTTCATATCCTTTCTGAAGAGTGGTTAGCAGAATTAAATGCAATAATCCAATTGTAGCATAACCAATGTTTATGTAAGTTTGAAATAACATTCCTGCTTTTGTGCTCTGTTCTTCGACTTTTGAATTACAGGATCCAATGTTTTCTGTAACCACTCTCACAACATGCCCTCTCAGTCTCAAGGATTTATACACAACGACACCCACAGTCCTCTATACTTTGTCTATATTGTCTCACCTTATTCTTTCTGCCAAAGTATCGTACTTCACATGTCTCTCTATTAAATTTCACTCTTCCAGCACTTTGGCCATAAAAATAGTAGGAGCTGAAGGGCGAGGAAAAGAGTGAACATTCAGTTTGCAACACAAGATTTCTTACCCAAATGATTCTGAGCCATTAAGATACAGTAAAACTGATAATCCAGCATCTGATTGTTTGAAAATCCTGACAGGCATCTGGCTCATTCACTATTTCACTAAGTCCTTGTTAGCTGTGGATTTATTATCCATGGGCTCACAAGACTGGCTGTGTATTACTAGGTCTGTGGGCCATGTGTGCAGCCCAAGCCAAGGTCAAGGTTGGAAACATCAGGGGTCAGAGCCCAGAGCCATGAACCAGAGTGCTTGTATTTTTCAGTACGTTCAAAAAGCTGAAACTTGTTCTGTTTCCTGTACTTCCTGTCAACTCACTGGGTTCATTAGAAAATGTATTACAAAACTGTGTAATGCATTTTTTTTAAAAAAAGTGTTGGAGTAAAATGAGTAACATCCAAAATTTGTCAGTTTGTCACAACCAAAGTCCCAAGGGTGTCGGATTATTGGAGTTTTACTGGAGATTATTGGCTTCAGTATGACAGTAGTTTCTAAGTGGATATTTGGAATCATAATACTTTTACTCCAGACTTTGTTTCTAATGAGAATCAGTATTCTATAACAATGTAAGTTAGAAAGTTATCAGTTATTTCCTGCCACCAAGTAGTGTGCTTGATAATCTCTAAACTGGAACTCTGAAAATGAGAAATGGAAAAATTTCAGGAAATAACTTACAATGGTTTTCATCACTACTTCAGCTCCTCCATATTTGACTAGTTTTAAACAAAAATTTCAATTCAAATGTAAATGGTTATTCACTCCAATTATATTTCACTGCTTCAGATTTCAAATGTAAGCCCAGTAGTGAAGCTGATTCCTGTAAGAGGTGCCATTCCCATACACAGACTACTTGAGAAGCCTCCTCTAACTCTAATCTGATATACAGTGATATATCCCGATCTCTTCAAATCTCTTCCATTGTTTGCTGTGAAAATGTAATAAATCTACCCTCAGTCTCACAGGAATGGTTGCCTGCAGTCAAGATTATAGGTCGCCAGGAAGAAACACTAGAAATCTCTACAGAGACAAAGAGAAGTCTGTAACCTGTCAAATGAGAAGTTAGAGATGATTAGAACCTATATTTGTAAAACAAAAGATTTATCTCTGTTAGAGGGGATCTGGAGCAGAGACGTGATTTAATTATTCAAATTATTAATTGTTCATGTGCGGTATCTAAAATCTATAAGCTTTACTGTATTTGAAAGCAGAATGCAGAAGTAGAATTTCAGGGTTGGGGCCACAACCTGTAATGAGTAGATTAATCTGATTTAATATTTTAATAAAATGTGTCAGCTCCAAAACTTATATTGAAAAGCAAATAGAAAATATGGTTACTGTGGAGATGTCAAAAGCACGTATCTTCTTATTTCAACGTCTTCTGAATAGAATATTGTTTATAGTGCGATGACCCTAGTTTATTTTTAATTAAGATGGCAAACATTGTAGAATTTACACTGCATAGTCTGGATACATGTGATTATTTGCTAACCTAAGGATGAACTAGGGAACATGTTTCACTCAGGTTAATTGTAACATTTTCAAAGGATCTCTGGCAGAATTCTTGCCATTGCCAGGTAGCCCACCCTGGGGAGCAGAAGGGAACTTGCTCGATTAGCTCTGGACTTCTTGCCGCAGTGTAACCAGCTAACTCCTGCAGGTAAAGTTCAGTTGTTTATTCCCCAGAATTGTTCAGTTTTCTATTCAATAAAGCACCTTCCAGTCAGCTGCCTGCAGGGAAGAGTGATTCTTTTTGAAGTAGAGGGTCATCTTTCAATGTCCTACCAATTCTCTATTTCACATAAGGAGTCAACAACAGTGCATACAAGCACATTCCATCTTCACACTGCTGCCGTGCCACTGCCCTTGCCCTGTAATTAAAATGGTGATAAGGTCCTTGGTTCTTATTTGATATTTGCCTGCACTGTTCTCAGAGTCAAAGTTAGGGTCACCCTCACTCTCAGAAACCTTGTTTCAGGATTCTCAACAGGCTGCCTTCACTGAGATATGCTCCACTGCTAACTTCTCCACTGCAGAAGTCCAGAAAAGACTCTACTGGTAGAGTGTAGATAAACACAACATTTGCATTCACATTTGGAAGTGCGACTTGGCTGCAGGGCTCCAAAAGTGCAGGCATTTATAGCAGGCACTCTTGTGTCCACCTTGTTAGCAACTTCCTTCCAGGAATGCCACCTCTCTTGACAGACATCTTGCATTCATTTCTAGTTTGATAAATGTGATACCACTTCTCTTCTTGCAGGACTTCTTCTGGCATAATCTTGAGAAAGACCCTGCCAGAAGCAGCTGGTGATACCATTTGGGTCAGTCTCTTTCAGCTTAGTTTGGAAGAGAGTTATGTAACTGCAGGAAAGATGCATTTGATCCTTTAATGTTTAGTTTGAGCCTTTGGTCTTATTAAAAGCAGGTTCTTTAGTGAATGAACAGTATCAGTTGTGATTCAGACCAATGTGGTTGAAAATCTCACCAAAAATGAATTTTCTGGACTGCACTACTATTGACACAATTTGGGTGAGATGGATGCCAGACAAATAGTGCAAGGATATATAACATCCTTGCACCAGAAGTCCATATTTTACTAACAGCTAGCATTAACTCACTCTGAAGTGAATTCGTTAATGTCATGGTAACAAGATTTTTGTCTGCAGGGTGGCATTTTTTGGGCATTACACAGATTTTCTTTTGGTTTTATGAAATAATATCAGGTTGATGAATGGATTAAAGTAATGGATAGTAAATGGCTGGATGTATAGAACAGTACAGCACAGGAACAGGCCCTTCGGCCCACCATGTTATGCCGAATTTGTTAAGCTAATTATACCTCATCCCTTCTGCCTGCATACGGTTCATATCAATCCATTCTCTGCATATTCATGTGTCTATCTAAGAGCTTCTTAAATGCCTCTATCGTATCTACCTCCACCACCATCCTTGGCAGAGCATTCCAGGCACCCAACACTCTCTGTGTAAAAAAAAACCTGCCCCACACATCTACTTTGAACTTTCCCCCTCAAATTCATGGCCTCTAGTATTAGAGATTTTGACTCTGGGAAAAAGCTGTCTATCTATGCCTCTCATAATTTTATAAACTTCTATCAAGTCTCCTCTCAGCCTCCACCACTCCGGAGAAAACAATCCTAGTTTGTCCAGCATCTCCTTATAGCACGTGCCCTCTAATCCAGGAGGCATCCTGGTAAACCTCTTTTGCACCCTCTCCATAGCCTCCACATCCTTCCTTCATGGGGCAACCAGATTTGAATGTAATACTCCAGATGTGGCCTAATCAGAGTTTTATAAAGTTGCAATCTAGATTGCAATCTAGACTGCAAACTAGAAAAGTTTCATCTAGATTGTCCCTTATAGCCATGTTGCAGTTATGTACCATAACCCATGATATTCCCACTCAAGTATAGGCACATAATCTCAGCAGAGGAGCTATGTGGGAGGGAAGGGTTAGATAGATCTTAGAGCAGGATAAAATGTCGGCACAACATTCTGGGCCGAAGGGTCTGTACTGTGCTGTAGTGTTTTATGTTCTATGGCAAAAATAGATCCATTTCAACTTGTGGTGAAGAATTTTGGTAATTTCTCACTGATCTTCAAAGGCAATTAAAACAAGTTTAGAGGATCACAGTGACCTTGCAAGATCACCTAACTGTTTTATGTATTAATATCAGCTTCGGCCAAGAATTTATCCAATTCCCTTCTAATTTTTTTTTAGTAATGAACCTCCTGTAGCATTTTTCACAATGAGGCAGAAAGTAAGGACAAGAAACATTGCATCTGGGATCCATACAGAAGTTTTATACAGATATATAAATTATAAAGTTATTCAATAAATACAGAACAGATGAACCAAGGGATCCCTCAGCTAACCTTTCAAAATATTGAATATACGTTTATTGTATTTCAAAGAAAAAAGTTAGCATTGGAATGTTAATGACTTCTTTTCAAATGAAGGAAGATAAATATATATTTGTAAGGTGATTGAAAACTAGGACAAAAATTAAGCGATTACTTACATGCACAAACTTAACTATTTTATTCTTTAAATTATATTTTCAAGCTGTATTTATAAAGACATCTCATTCTCCAGGTTAAATTACCTCTTTGACTCGAGCATCAGTGACATAGTGGATTGCAGCTGGCAGCTTGTTATTTGGTGTAGCTGCTTGAATTATATCACTGGAGAGTCATCTAAAGAATGTGCTTTGGCAGGGAGTCATTAGACAATAGCCTTGTTAATGTTTTCACCACTGTAATACATTCAACACAAAAGTGGAACCAGAAATAGTGCAATGTGAAAAATAGAAGGTGAAATGAAGCATGTGATAATGGACCATCACTTTTGGGGCAAAATAACCCTCTTTCATGATATTTTAGATCAGGCTGCAATAATGAAGTAAATAAGTATATTATCCAATTGAAATTCCATTGGAGGTATAGGATAAATAGACAATGGTAAGAAGAGTTAAAGGTAAATAAGGACGTAGTCATTTGTAAAAAAAACGCTGTGGGACAAAAGGTAATGTTTGGAGCAATTATTGTGCACATTGTATTGTGGGGATCCAGTGAACTGGACAAAATGAGTTAACAAGTATTCTAAGACATGATTTAGAAGTAAAAAGTAGACCATGACTGGTTTAGGCAGAGCACTTAGAGGAAGTGTTTCCCATGAGCAAATGGTTCAAAAGAGAACAAATTTAAACCTTTGGGGGGGGGAAAAAGATACACATGGGTTAAGTGGAAGAACTTATTTCAACAATGAGTAACTATGGTTTGGAACTTGCTACCTGAAGGACTGGAAACGTGAATCATTGGGACTTACAAAATGGAATTGGATAGGTATCTGAAAGTGAATAACCTGTGGGGTTATGGGGAAAGAGCAAGGGCATGGGACTCTCGGGATAGCTCATCTAGGAATTGGCATGGACTCAATGGGCTAAACTGCCTCCTTCTGAGCCATAATAATTCTATGAATCGATCTATGAATCCTAGATGGCAATGATACAGTGATCCAAAATGACTTAACTCTTGTAAAATGTAGCACAGTGCTGTTTCAGATTAAACTGTTATAATAGCAGTGTTTGCATTGTTATCTAAAACTGGATATGATCGACAAAGAGGTGAATTTTGAATGTCTAGTTGCTGTGCCAGAACTAAATGCTATCAAATTATTCTGATAACCAGGGTTGCCGTGTTTTTTTTAAGAAAAGTAGTTTCTAGTTTCAGTAACTTGTGTCCAACATCTGACAATTCACTTTTGAAAACTCTGAGAGGTTGTCAGCTTTGCCAACCATGGACCAACTATAGTCGTTTTACAACTTAGCTTTTGAAATCAGAATTAGTAATTTCTTTAAATGAAACATTCCAGAATTTATGCTGCAAGTCTGGATTTCAGTGTGAATCAAGACTACCATTCATTATTAAAATAACTCATGAAGGTATAGAGATACATCACTTTTTATGACAAAAATCAAAAGTGGAGGGAGAGAACCAGTAATATAAGAAGGCTCTGTGAGAAAAGGACTCTGGAGAGCAAGAATTTTTGAGAGAAGCTAAGTCATTGGCTTGAACTGCAGTATACTCTCTGAAAGTCACTTGGTTTCCTGTAATTTTCTCTAATTTGAACCGTTTTTATGGACCTCTTCATTGCTTTACTCATTTCCACAAAACTATATCAATTTCCCATAGTTTATTCCACATTTTCTAATTTAAAATTAATTATTTTGTCTGAACCAAGTAAATAAAATACTACATTTCGAAGCATAATTCATTTCCATTTTTCAAGATGACTGTTTTGATGTAAATATAATCACTTAGCTTAATGGTCAGATCTCAATTTTACAAATTATCTTATCAGACCTGAGAAGTTATTTGTTTTCCAAAACTTAGTAAACTGTTTTTTTATTATTGCTCTGCTGAACCAATTAAAATACCTACCCGTTAATAGGTCTAATGTTATGGTTGTTTCTTGACAATAAGCTGAGTTTACAGATTTTTAGCAGTGCACGAAGATCTCAATGTCGATGTTAAGGACAACTGGAGCATTGATAAATAGAAAATCCACTTAATGTAGACCAACGGTTTTATGGGAAGAATGAAGTGAGTGTTTTTCATTTAATTTCACCATGATTTATCTGATATGACATTCTTTAGCATAAAAACTTGGAATGAGTACAGAACACATCTCACACCTTCCTGCTTTGCCTGCACAGAGTCACATCTTCATCAGACCTCATAAATCATGCTGTTCAAAACAAGTTTAATCAAATAGGTGTAAATTTGAACTGCAAATTTGTTAGCTGCATTCAGATGGTGGTGAGGGGGTTGGGGGTGGGGGAGGTGTTGCAGTGAGGCAGATGCTATTGAGCTTTTCCAGGCAAATTGTGAAAAAAATAGAAGTACAGAGGAGTTATCTAGCAGTTATTAGCTTGTAGGTCTATAACGATCATTAAACCTGTTGACTGTGATATGGTAAGAGTATTCTTTTATTTGAATGAAAAAGTAAGTGCTATACATTCTGCTTAATGAAGGATTAATGTTGCTGTAACACCTAACCCAAGGTATGAGATATGACAATATGGTTGGCAAGGCAAAGCATAGACCGAATTGTCCTTTGCCATGTCATAGTCTGCAACAGCATCCAACACAAATAAACATTAAACCATTCCCAGTTTAGATCAATGCCTTTGGATATTTCAATGAGGTCATCAAAAAAAGGTGTAAAAAAATGTAAAGGTTCATTTTTGAAGGGGCTTGATTTGGTGAATGTGTTTCTTTTTGTTTTATCTCCAACCGTAATCAAAGAACTGTTGCCAGATTTCCATTAAGATCTGGAGCAGACCCAAAGCCATAACTCGGAGAGTGTATGTTCATTTGGAAAATGTGAAAGGTCAACGTGAATATAAAGCAGGAGTTCAGTTTTGTTTCTTATTCCCCATATAAATCCCAAGTGTCATGAAGTGGAGATGCTACCATGTGGCCAGTATAAATCGGTATCGGAAATGTTAGACCAAGCAAGAGTTGTCTTCAAGCAAGACTGGGAAATACAGAGATCATAAAGGCACAATAATTTGAAGAAAGTAATACTAAAATTGAAATGTAATCAACATATTTGGAATATATTCTGCCAGGGTGCCAATCTATTTTTAATTAAAATTATTTCCTCTGCAGGTTGGAATCTATTCCTTCTTTATCTGGATTGCTTGATTGTAAGAGCTGTTTTTCAAGTACCTATTTATCTTGTGAGCATGTTTGATGCTCAAAAGGTCCTTGAGTGGATCCCAAGTGCTCAAAGCTTCCTCATGTAAAAAGTTCTAAGAGCTTTTAGGAGAAGGCATCTATTAGGCAAACATCCCCAAAGGGAAAGGAAATAGTTAACCATCCCATTACCTAGCTTGGTAAATAAATAAAAGGCAGCTGGTTATGGAACATTGTATAACATAGATGCATCTGGCAACTTAAAATACTAGAATTTCCATCAGTACTAGAGCTACCGAAGTAAAATGCTATGGATACCCAAAACTGGAAATAAAAAAAGTCACCAAGTCAAAGTCGAGTTTGTCATATGCGCAAGTACATGCGCAATGAAAAACTTACTTGCAGCAGTATCATAGGCACTTAGAACAAAAAAAATACAAAGTTCATCTAAGTGAAAAATGATCAAAGTAGTCATAGAGTTTCTAAACTCTAGTGATTAGGGTTGTACCGGTTTGTTGAAGGGAAGTAGCTGTTCTTAAACCTGGTGGTGATGTGAACATGAAATATGAAAAATGTTGGAAATATGCAGAAAGCCAGACAGCATCTGAAGATGAAGAGTTGACATCTCAGATTGATCAGTACAACAGCACAGAACGTGCGGGTTTTAAGGTTGTCTTTTGCCGTCCCGCTAGAAAAAAAGGTATTTGAGTTTTTTGGGTGATTGGTGTGGAACCTCTAACATAAAGTATGAGGATGCTGTGCTTTAGGTGAGACAGGCTCATCAACTTGAATTATAGACAACCACGCTATTGGCAATAAGGAATAACTATCAAGTTTTCATCTAGTATAGTGGTTTATTCTTGAGCTGAACTTGTTAAATATACAGTTCCAGAGCAATTGGTCCTTCAGAGTTCAATGCAGCAATCTGCTTCATGTGTGTCTGACAAATAACTTAATAGTGAGTGGTTTAGGAGGTGAACTAATTTCAGAGGTTGACTCTGTGCCAAAATTATCCTTTTCTTTGACGAACCCGTGCTGCATTTCTGTTTAGGGTATATTCATCTCTGTGTGGATAAGGAAAGATAAATACTGCAAACTTTTACTTTCAACATTGATATCAAACTACTCACAAAATGTAAACATGGTTGAGTGAGAATTAATACCCAGTTTATAGACTCCCCTTTTGATGCAAAATTTTAAGTTTGGTATGAATTAATATGGAAAAGTATTTAAATAAATGATGCAGACATAAATGGCTGAGAAATGTTCTGTACTATGTTGAGCAAAGGTTTCTTGTGTGATGTGACCGAATGTGACAGCAGAAGAGACCTGAAAGTAATTGGCTGCAGGGCACTTCCATTCATGGCAAATAAGGAAGATCATGTGATTCTACAGAAAACTCTTAAAGAAGTAAGAGTCCAGGCAAGCTTTCTGTTCAATTTGTTTGCTATACAAATGACAAAAGGTAATAACTTGTGAAGAATTTAGCTATATTGGAAGGTGAATGAACATTATTGATAATAAACTAGAGGAAAGCCACAGGTAATAATTCAATTAGAATTTCAAATATAGTAGATTTACTCTGTCATGTCCTTGATAAAGAATGATATAGAAATGTCGAATCCAAGGATTCCTCAGTTGTTTTGGAAATTACTGTATAGGAATCAAATGTTTTCTGAACAGGCATGAGTTGTTTCCAAACTTGGGTAAATCCTATTAATATAAAGAGTTCTATTTTGGGCTTAGACTTTCCTTATTCTAGGTTCATAAGCTTTTCCATTCTCTCCCTTTTGGAAGGCACTGATTCCCTGGACAACTTTCTCCTCCCAAACACTAGCCCACTTCATTCAATTGCAGCAAACCTACTTCCACCCAGCCAAGATCAGCTCATTCAACACAGACGGGAGATTGAGCCTATTGGAGAACTGTGGTTTATAAACCTTATGTTACTTCTTTCCTTGCCAGCTCAGCTTGGAATCCATTGGCTCAGCAGAGTGTATCTCCTAGTTATGGCATTGCAAGTACATGACTCAACTTGCTTCTAGGCCAAAGGCAGGCTTACTCAAGCCCAAAATAACAATCTGTGGTATCTGTGGTATTCCTATTAGGGATAGATGTAGATAATGTTTAATTGGGAATTAAAGATCCTTGTTTATTATCATTTAGGTATTACATAATCAGGAGTTAGTCTTCAAACAGCATAGGATCAGGAAGTGGAGGCAGGTCGCTGTTAGGAAACCATGTCTAATTAGTTGATTACTGGTTCATTCATTTTTTTTGTCTTCCCAAAGACTTGAAAAATATTCATTTCCTGTGAATCAGTGCCCTTTCACTGGGAATCTTTATGAAAGGAGGGCAAACTGATTATTTGCCAAATAAGTCATTTAATATTGTTACAATGATATTATTAAATTGATTGGCTTCCTCAGGTTGTATAAAGGGACATCTGAGGTGAACTGAACACAGCATTATGGTAATAAATAAAAACCTTTCCTCTAAAGGCATTCAGATAAGGGCTGCTTTATTGATTTTTTTCTAACATGGTTAATGGTGATTTAGTGTTAGCTGGGTTGATAGTTCTTGAACATACAATGCTCATGTATAGGGAGAGGAAAAGGAGAAATAAATATTTATATTAGTCTTATTTAACTGTAAGAATAATCACAGTACCTGGTAAGACTTGGAAGTCGCTAATGTTATTTTGCAGTTGTAGACTGTAGTATGAACACAGAAGTGAAATTTCAGAAATTACTAGGGAACTAAGATTGTTAGAAAATATAATTAAGGTAATGAACAGTCTGATTACTCCAGTCAGAGTTTCCTGGCTAGATGCTTTGCACACCAGGGTACTTACGTAATTAGCTATTGAAATCTGTCAAATTCTAGTCAAATTCCAGTTGTTATTTTCTTGGATGTATATCACAGTAGAAGAAAGTGATTAGTCGGATTGGCTAATGATGCCAAGGTCATTACTGACTACATTTTACATAATTTGGAAATGGGGAGAAGACATGGTCTATGCTTGCTGATGTTACAAAATAGAATGACAGCAAATAACAGACTATAGGAAGACTGAATGCAAAGGGATCAAATATGTTGGTGATATCGCTAACTGCGGTTGAGCAATGTGATCAGAGGAAAAATGTTACCTGCAAGGCAATGATCTACAGAACTCAAAATGGAGGAAGGAAACGGTGGTCCTGGTGGATAGTTCATTAGTGTGCTGCAGCAGAAATTATGCATATAGTCTTGAGGTGGGTGATAAATTGTTTTAAGAGGTAATTCTCAGCTTCTATAAAGAGCTAGCTTAGCTCCACCTGAATTCTGTGTATAATTTTGGCTAGTGTGCTCTATTGGGGCACCATAGCCCTGGAGAAAGTGCACAAGGAAGCAACTAAACTGGTTTTAATTTCTGTATTTGGAGGATGTCTCCTCTATGCTTTGGATGGTTGCAAACTCTTGAACCCTGCTTCAGGTTGAAGATGGTTGCAGACTCTTCAACCTTCACTTTTGCATTCATTTTTTGCATAGTGCAATCATTGAGAATGGAGATGTTTCTGTGCCATTTCTCCCAATTAAATGTTTAATTCTTCATAACTGTATGAAGCAGGGCTGAAGAGCTTTGATCTGATCTGGTTGTTGCTGGATCACATAGATTCATATATTAGCTTGCTGCTTCTACTGTTTAGCATGCATGTAATTCTGCATTGTGGTTTCACCAAGTTGCCATTTTGTTTTTGGGACTGGCTGTTGTTACTCTTGGCTTGCTGTTCCACAGGCATAATTGGACGTGTTGATAGTAATGGTTGACTGAGATCATAGGTGATAGTGGAATACACTTCTCCTACTGTATGCATGCCCAGTTTTGAGCCACTAGATTTGTTCTGAATCTATCCCATGTAGCTGAATGTTAGTGTCATGTATAGTGGTGGGGGTGGCCCCAGCATTAAAAACAGGATTTTGACCCCACAAGATCTCTGCACTGGTCACTCTAACAATATGGTCATAGGCAGAGAGGCTTCAACAGATAAAGGTGAGGTCAAAGGTTTACCACTTGAATTTGTTCTCACACCACCTGGTGTAGTCCTGCTCTGCAGCCATGTCTTTCAACACTCGAGAATTCTGTGATGGTGTTACTGAGCCTTTGTGACACTGGTTGTTATTTGCCTATTTATTTATTTTCCATCCCTGAACTGTCTCTGGATTGCTACTCCATTTCAGATGGCAGTTATTAGTCAATCACATTGCTTGTGACTCAAGAATAACATACAGAGAGGTTGGAGATTTCCTTTCCTGAAAGATCTAATTGAACCAGATGGGTTTTTACGGCAATGACAATTACCAATACAATTTTTAAAATTTAATTATTTCAGTTTAAATTCCCCAGCTGCCATAGTGGGATTCAAACTCAAGTCTCTTAATCAAAGGTCCAGTGATTTAACCACTGTGCATTGCTACTTAATGAGGTGTACACAGAACACTTGTCAAATACACACCACTTGCAGTAGGTGTTTGGTGATGCTGGAGCAGCCCTTTTAAGGGCTGTAACCCATAGTGTTTGGTGATTGGACAAGCAGTCGATAGGTGTTTGATATTGGATTGAATTAACACCATATCCCACAGAAGGCATTTCCAACACAACGTTATGATTTTTAAAAGCTGGCAAGTGATGAAAGTGTTATTTCTATAATTCATACACATTAAATATGCTACAAAGTTTTAATAATGTTTTTGCATTTTTATTCAATGTCTAGGCAGTTCTCTTTCTGAAACTGAGTCCTTTTTATATACTGATCTCTTTGTCACGACTGGTATAGTTTCCTTGACACTTTTTCTTAGACTTAAGTGCATTTACATTGTCAAGTATTTCAGTTCGCCATGATTTTAAGATGTTTCTGGTTAATGGTTGGTCTGGCTGATCAATTATAAACTGAACGCATGCATTTTATTTCACATACTTTTTAGCCACACATTGACAAGTGCAGGACAAATTGATAATGTTTATCTTTTTGGTTCCTTTTTTACTTTCTTGTCAAACTTCCCTCTCAATTTTTTTTAACCTTTCCTCTTAACCTCAGGATGCTGATTTCTTAGTGAGGTCCAGCCATGAGCTTATGCATTATCGGTCAAGTAGTCAGTCCATCATTTGCGTATGAGTTTTGATAGTATGTCCCTTGGGATACTCCCCATTATCATTACCGCCAAACCTCTTTCTTCTTTTGTGAGTACCTCTCCAGCAAATAATGTTGGATAATTATCAGGAATCCTTGTGAATTACCCTTCCTAGTACCAGTACTGAGAACACCTACTATAGTCTTGACCAACATCAAATAATAACGTACTGAAAATCTAATTTTCATAAGAATAAAGGCAAACAACCTTACCACAAGCTCAGCAAGTTAACCCAATGAGTAACTGGACAAGAAGATCCTAATCATGATCTACTGAGTACCTTGAATTATTATTTTAAACAAAAGATATATTCTCTTTCCCATTAGTATTATCTGACCAATTTTCCTGGGGAATTGCATCATATTCTGACATAGGAAGAGGGTAAGAAGGTTTGCCTGCTGGTGTATTTTAATCGATATCTTTTCCTGGTCTCTTGAAGATGATATCAATTATAGGAAAGGAATGCAGACAACAGTCTTCCATTTAACAATCGACCAATGAAACCAAACACTGCATCTGGGTCACAAACCTTTGCCATTTTTGAAAGATACATTGCAACCCTTATTAATTTCACATGGTATCAGTTTTCTAAGCTTCCAATTCAAACATCCACTACAGATGATGATCAATAGGTACTTTTAACAGTTCAAGGTATGTAACTGTCCTTTAATGTGCCTTTTATAAATGTATCCTTATTCATATATATAATTCACTGCAATTGTATTGTGAAGCATTTGTAACAAATGATTTGAAATACCTTGGTTGCTTTAATATTAATCTGTTTATTTTAATATAGACTGATTAATACCACATTGTAAGAAGTTGATTACTAGAAGTAATTAAGTATTTTTGGATCGACATGATGATGCAAGGATTAAAATAACTGCTAATAACACCCCTATAAAGTCTAATCTTTTGTATTTCCTCACTTGACCATAGCCTGCATTTTTTTAATGCGTTATTGTGTGATGGTTTCTGCTCAGGACTGCCACATTTGCTGGTCTGCCATTTGTTACTTTCATTGATCTTGACAGCTGTCCTTCATGTAATCCCGTCTCTGACGTTTTCTAGTTGCGATCCACAGTGGCACCTTTCTCCAAGGGAATTTCCAACTGTTATGCTGTGATTTTCCACTCTATGATATCCAGTGCAATCAACGTCCAGGGATACACTCTTCTCATGTACTTTCAATCTACACAAATTAGTCTTTCATTTTTTCATCTTCTGCAATTGCTGTTGCCTTAATTTTTAATTTTTTTTTTCATAAACAAACCTGTCTTGCAGAGTGAAACAGAAAGTGTACAAATAAGAGCAATTGCAATATTAGATGGATGACTTGCCTTAAACAGAGGCCACTTTGCTCTGAAGTCTCTGCCTGTGTGTCCAGTAGCAGCTTGGAAATAATATTGTTGTTGCCCACAGCCACAGTGTAAGCATTAGCAGTGAGAGAGAAGATATTTGCTTCTTGGTGGAGTGTGCTCTGAAACTACACAGCCTTAATAGCAATAATTAAAGAAAGTATTTTGCTTTTGACATATTTTATGAGCTCAAAATATTCCACATTCGACTTTGCAGCCAGTGAAGTGTTCTTAAAGAAGGTATTATAGTAATGCAGGAAACACACCAATCATTGCAACCATTGTGCACAGTAAGCTTCCATAAACAGCAACGGCAATGTGCTCGAGCCTTTTTGTTATACAAGAACATTGAAACAATCTCATTTGCCCTTCAGGAGTATCAATGAGACTAAATTGGACATCACTGGAAAATGTGCGCTGTTCAGTGGTAAAGGACTTAGTTGGACCTGGTGTGGAACACACATGAATGCCAATGCTCCAACCTCATTATTATAAGTTCAGCATCCAGCCATTGCTAACTGCCTTGCTCAGAGTTCTCACTCCAGTTCAAGCTAGCCAATGCCGACTGAAGGCGTACCTCGCCAACTCTTGTAACCAGTTATAGAGTCATAGAGTTATACAGCACAGAAGCAGGCCCTTCAGCCCAACTCATCCATGCTAACCAAGATGTCTATCTGAGCTAGTCCCATTTGCCTGCATTTGGCTCCTACCGATCTAAACCTTTCCTATCCATGTACATGTCTAAATGTCTTTTAAACATTATACAGGTAATTGTACCTGCCTCTACAGTTTCCTCTGGCAGCTCATTCTATGTTCTCACCACCCTCTGTGTGAAAAGTTGCCCCTTGGGTCCCTTTAAAATTGTTCCCCTCTCATCTGAAACCTATACCCTCTAGGTTTAGACTCCTCTTTCCTGGGGAAAAGACTGTGACCATCCACCTTATCTACTCTCCTCATGATTTTAGGATAGATTTTATTGGTCACATGTGTTTCACTGTGTGTTTCGATGTACATCTTTTTGTGTAGTATTCTGGGGGCAGCCCGCAAGTGTCGCCATCCTTCCGGCACCAATATAGCATGCCCACAACTTCCTAACCTGTACGTCTTTGGAATGTGGGAAGAAACTGGAGCACCTGGAGGAAACCCACGCAGACACGGGGAGAACGTACAAACTCCTTACAGACAGTGGCCGGATTTGAACCCGGGTTGCTGGCACTGTAAAGCGTTACACTAACCTATAAGGTTATCCCTATGACCTCCTATAAGGTCATCCCTCAACCTCCTGTGCTCCAGAGGAATAAAGTCCCAGTCTATCCAGCCCCTCCTGATAACTCAAGCCCTCCGACCCTGGAGACATCCTCGTGAATTTTGCCTGCACCCTTTCCAGCTTAATGACATCTTTCCTGTAGCTGGGTGACCAGAACTGTGCACAATCCTCCAAGCATGGACTCACCAATGACTTACTTTGTTGTAACATGATATCCCAACTCCTTTCCTGCCCTGGTTTAACCAACCAAAATGCCACACCTCACACATGTCTGAGTTAAATTCCATCTGATGTTCATCTAGATCCTGTTGTAATCTTCCCAGTTAGTCTAGATCCTGTTGTAACCTTAGTAGTAGTCACTTTGCAGGTTTTGGAAGCTTGTTGGAAGAGATTGCAGAAAACCTGTGAGAATCTTCAGACTTGTGTCTGGATGCCTCAGTTGATGAGGCAGGCAGAGGACAAGATTCGTTTCCCACAGAGAACCAAGAAGCTCCCCTCAAACATAGTGGCACAGTGATGCAGCTAGCAGAGCTGATGCCTCGCAGCTCCAGTGACCTGGGTTCAATCCTAACCTCTGGTGTTGTCTGTGTGGAGCTTGCACTTTCTCCATGGGTTTCCACCAGATGCTCCAGTTTTCTCCTGTATCCCAAAGACATGCCAGTCCATGAGTTAATTGGACACTGTAAATTGCTGCCAGTGTGTGAAAGTCGATCCGTACTGTAATAAAGCAGACAACAACAGAACCAAGGAGTGTACAATAAGCGCTTTATTATTTTAACACTAGCGGGAGTGAGGGATACAGAGAAAGAGTAAACAGTGTAACCCGATCTCTGTACTGATCCCCACTCAGAGATTTACATGTTAGTGTCCCTCCTTTTATACTTAATCTAAAGAAGCCTACGTGCGAAGTTGCACATACTTGGGCAGTTGCTTACAGCAAACTTTTAGCAAAATAAGATATGCCTCAAGCACTTCTGTGTTTCACACAAGCACTTACACCTCTTGCTGTCATAACTATAGTCACGCCATGGTTGCAGCAATAACAGCTGTACATTATTATTAACCCTTATATTTCCAGTTACTTTTACAGTAGAACCTGGGGGTGTTAATAGGAACTTGGTGACAATAGGATGGGTTAGGATAGCATCTGTATAAAGATGGATGCTTGATGGTCAGCATGGACTCAGTGGGCTGAAGGGCCTGTTTCTGTGCTGACATTCTCTATGCCATGTAGCCAAATGGAAGTAGGCAGAAGTTGCAACACCTGGATAAGGTGTTTGTAATCTTCAAACTGGAGGTTCCTCAAACTGCCCACTGCTCTCAAACACTGCACTGTGCAATCACTCAGCAACCTTTGAGATGCCCCACTGTACCCTCACACACTTACCATTACTTCAAGCTCACAGTTTACAAAGATTGTCAGGTACCAGTTCAGTGTAGGCACGTCACCCAGACATCTCATGGAAAAAAATCTCAAAAATCTCATGAAAACATTTCACACTTTCATGCTGGAGAATAAGTCACATAACCTGATGCCAGACTCCCAGGAATACCCCCACTTTTGCCCCACTCCTTTCATATAACGCAAGAAACTGCAGAGAGTTGTGGACACAGCCCAGTGCATCACGGACAGCCTCCCCTCCTTGGACTCTGTCTTTACCTCTTGCTGTCTTGGCAAAGCAGCCAGCATAATCAAAGACCCCACCCACCCAGGTCATTCTCTCTTCTCTCCCATCACATAGAAGATACAGGAGCCTGAGGTCACGTACCACCAGACTTAAGGACAGCTTCTACCCTACTATGATAAGACTATTGAACGGTTCCCTTATACAATGAGATGGACAATGACTTCGAAATCTACCTTGTTGTGACCTTGCACCTTACTGCACTGCACTTACTCTGTAGCTGTGACACTTTACTCTGTATTGTTATTGTTTTTACCTGTACTACATCAATGGACTCTGTACTAACTCAATATAATTGCACTGTGTAATGAATTGACCTGTATGATCGGTATGCAAGACAAGTTTTTCACTGTACCTCGGTACAAGTGACAATAATAAACCAATACCAATACCAACACCCACCAACCCAGAGAGTGGCTGGTCATCGAGAAAGCATCCTACAATGGATCTAACGCTGGCACCACTCTACATCCAGTAGAGGGGAACACAGGAATGGGAGCAGCATGAGTTGAGTGATGGGAGATGAGGAGTCTACAGTCAGTGCAGGGGAAAAGGCTGCCCCAGGGTAAGGCCACATTTGGGCTCTGCTTCCTAAAATTCAGGTGAAGATTGTGATGGGGAAATTCACAGTGTCGCAGTCCTATCGGAATGCAGAATGAAATATGTGGTGCAGTGGCAGGCCTGTCAGTAAGCCTGTTTCAAATATCAAAGACAGAGGTCATGAGTAAATTACTGGACTCATAATCCAGCACGTAAGATGCAGGAACATGAATTCAAATCCTCCGCAGCAGCTGAGGAACTTAAATTCCATTGTTCAAATATCCTAGAATGAGGAAAAGAAATAGTAAGCGTCTGTGAGGGTGACCACTTGTTGGGGAAACTCTCTGGTTCAGTAATGCCACTTTAAGGAGAACATCTGCCCTTTTTCCACAATTCAGACTACATGTGATGGTGGATGTACAGCAATATGTTTGATTCCTGACTGCCCTCTGAAATGGCTTCAAAAGCCTTAGTTACTCCAATCTGCCACAACTCCCTGCCTCTGGGAGTACCTTCCTGCAGGGCATTTTGTTGGATCATGAAGGCAGTTCCCCAATGTCACCTCAAGCGCAGTTAGGACTGGGCATAAAATACTAACCTTGCCAGTGATGCTCAACCTATCCTGTGTCTGCACAGCCTCCAATGGTGGCACATCCTTCCTTAAATATGTAGAATAAAACTGTACGTCGCACTCCAGGCTGCTCATTAACTTTTCCTGATTCATGTACCAGGAACCCTAGATTCTTTTGAGCCACAATATTTTGTAGACTCTCTCCTTCAATTAATAAGTTGTTTTATCAGCTTTGCTTAGTTTCTTTTCTAGTGATGGGGATTGTTTTAATTCCTTCCCTCTCAATAGCCACTTGATTATACATTATTATTGTGACGTTTTTAGTGCCTTCTATCATGAAGACAATGCAAAATAATTGCTTAAAGTCTCCGCCTTTTTTCTGTTTCTCATTATTAAATCCCCAATCCTATCCTCTAAGAAGCAGTAGGACAGAAAAACACCATACAGAAGATGGGCACTGAGGGTTTGCTCATTATGTTTTAGACAGCGCATACATTTTATCTTGATTATGTGTATAGTTTGGTATATCGATTTTTGTATGGTCTTGTCCATAAATTGTGGAGCAATTGTAAACTCAAAGATCATAAAGAAAAATGACAACCCTCAAACTGAAACTATATAAGCATCACAACAGCTAAGACTCAAAATAAATACAAGGAAAATTTTAACATTTTGACAACACATATTCCACCAAGTAAACTCTCCTAAAATGTGCCCCATTGCAAATTGTTCATTTATTTTTTAAATAAATGAACTTTTGACCATTTAGGAATGTTATAGATTGGCAGGTAGGCATTAACGTAATGGTTCCTTTCATGAATGTAAGCTGCCCAATGATTAATGACCCTTGATAATTATAGCCTAGAATCTCAAAAAGCTGAGAAATTAGGTTGTATGTTATGCCGCCTTGTTGTGATGGAAGGTTGTTAGGATCTGATGTAGAGAACAAGCGGAATCAATAGTTGGCTGATTTGCAGTTCACCATAGAGAATGTCCCTCAGTGTTCTGGTAGTTATATAAGTGGGAATATGCTGCATTAGGACAAAGCCCCAAAATAATGGGTTCTACCATCCAAGTAGTCTGCAATCTGGGCACTGCTAGAGAAAGGATGAGTGCAGCCATTAAGTGAAACTTGTCTGACGTGGGTTAGGTTCAGGATCAAAGAAGGGGACTACAGCAGCAAGATGTTTGAACTCGAGGCAACATTCTGTATCCAAGAGCCCAATCTACAAGCCTCATTGACGTCTGGTGTGCCCATTGAACCTATTCCATAATTTTGTGCTCATTCATCATGCCTTAGTGTTCCTTTTGACAATTGAAAATCTGTGCAATTATTATAACAGCCTGTAGATTGTTATGATTGACCTGAATACCTGAGATTAGTACAAGTCTTGCCTTGGCATCGGAGAATGCTTTAACCACAATCACAAATTGTGTGGCCCGTGCCATTCTTTTTCATGTCAAGAACAATGATCACCATTCTTTCTTGGTCATATTTAATGTTGCTATCATTTTGCTGGGCTTGCCAAGTTGAGTCACTCATGAGCTCAACTTATAGCAGGCACATGCAAGTCATTTGTTAGTTTCTGAAAGTGCTCTGAGATTATGATTGATTAGATTAGTCTTTCCCACAATGACACAAACTCTATATTTCATGAAACATTTTGGAAATCATTCAAGAAACTTAAAATCTTCAGCTGGATGAAAGATTGCTTTGTGATGCTCTGAATCCTTATTTACAATTAAGTTCTCTACAAAGAACTCACAATTCCAGAAACTTGCTTTAGTCACATAAGTGCACATGTTGCTAAAGAGCATTTTGCATCTCATGTATTTGTTTCTGTACTATTCCCAGAGGCACTTTAATTTTGCACTTTGGATTTTTTTTGTGTTTGTCATTTACAAGTGAGATTGAAACAGACTACAAATAGCTGGCATAAATACATTCTGATAGCTATATAATCAGACAAGCTGACTGAATCTCATATTAAAATAAAGAATGCTGACTTTCCTATGTAGCATTAATGGGATCTCCCTTTAATGTGTGAGAACTTTTCACTACAGAAGTCTTCAAGAAGAAAGGGAGTTATTTTGAACTGGCAAAGAATATCCTCAAATATATTGGAAGAGCAGGAAATGGAAGATTGTAAGGAGAGGGCACAGTGACTCAGCAGCTGGTGCTATCACTATACAGCTCAAGTGACCTGGATTTGATTCGGACTTCAGGTGCTGTCTGTATGGAGATCCCCCCTGGTGCTCTCATTTCCTTCAACATCCCAAAGATATACTGGTTGTCAGGTTAATTGTCTACTGCAAATTACCCCTAACATAGGTGGGTGGCAGAAAAATCACAGAAGAATTAATGGGCGTGAGAGAGACAGTAGGCCATAGGGAAATAATTGAGGGAATGGGATTGATTGGAATCCTCTGAGAACCAACATAGACTCGATAGGTCAAATGGCTTCCTTCTATATCATATGAAGGAGAAAAAAATTTGATTAACCCACTGCCACACTAATTTTATGGCTATACTTAACTCTGTGGCACTTGCATGATGGAACAGGATGAGGCCTCCATTTTGCAGCCATCCTGTAAGGTGAAGCAGCTGTGGTCAGTGAGTCTCCACCCACAGGACCATCCGCATGGCCCCCTGACAACTAAACACTGTCAAAGGCATTCTCACTGCTTCTAAATGCCTGTGTAAAAGGATGGATTTAAAAATGTTTTAAAAAAATTAAAAGTAACTAAATAATAAATTTAGTTAAAATATATTGATCTACTATAAATTAAAATAAATATAAAACTAAATGAAGAAAAATAAACAAAATAAACTTAATTTTTTGATGAAGTTTGGCAACATTGCTTGTATTCCAGCACCACCCAGACTCAGAGACAAGACCTGCGGCAGAGCGAGAAGTCAGTTATACCAGTATCTGAATTCCAACACACTTCTGACTTCCGGCTTGCAGAGCACAGATGTAGAATTCAAAAGACAAGTTGGACATCAGAGGGCTGAATCACTATCATGAGAGAAGTTGGAAACAGATGAAAGCAATATAGCTATAAGGTTGTGAATCATTCCCATTCTTACACTCTCACTTTTATGTAGGAGTAGTTGTTAAAGGCATTCCTCAACAGACTGTTGGTGACACTTCATCACTGGGCCCATCCACTGTTGTAATCTTGACAACTTGTTCAGCAATCACTTTGTTTCCTTTGAGGAAGTGTTCTGACTTCACCCTGTATACTGACACTATTTCTGCTGATATAAAATTACATGTTGTTGGAGATGTACATGCCAATGACCTTCATATTTCTTGAAGAATTATTTGTGGGAAAAGTTGTCTCTGGTTGATGTTACCAAAGTTATTTAGAACTTAATCATACGGCATCCCCCAATATTTATTTTGGACATTGTTGAACACAGAGACCTTGTTGGGAGACTTAAAGTTCACAGTGATGTTAAAGATGGCCTAATCAATCCCATTAGCTCTAAGGCAGGTCTGCTGCTGGCACATGACTATATTAAAACAGAGATTATGCTACAAAAAAAATATAGCAATGGTTGTAAACTGTTGTGTCTGTCCTGTGGTCACAATGGATGCACATTTTTCTTTCATTATCATTGAAAATTGTAACCTGACATTTCTGCACAAACAGTTTTTATTGTTGATTAAATCATCATTAAGTGATGTAAATCAAATACCAAGGGATGCATTGCCTGAATATTAATGTGTTTGCATCACCGGCAGATGTTTTGTGTGTTAGAACATAGAACATAGAACAGTACAGCACAGTATGGGCCCTTCGGCCCACGATGTTGTGCCGACCTATATGAACACCTCTTCCATGATCAATCTAACCCTTCCCTCCTACATAACCCATAATCCTCCATTTTTAGATGCCAGTGTTAGCAGCCAACTTAAAAGGGCCAGAGAGCTAAGATGTTATTTTTATTTATCTATCTATTTATTAATTGATTGGGATCTGGGTAGCATTGGCAAAGCCAGCATATATTGCGAATCCCTAATTTCCTGTGAGAAGGAGATGGTAAGCTATACTCCCGTTCTGCTGTTGTGGAGGGAGTTCCAAGATTTACACCCAGTAACAATGAAGCGTGACAATATATTTCCAAGTAAGGATAGTGTGCAGCATGGAGGTAGTCCGTAGGTGATGCTGTTTCCATGCATCTCCTGCTGTTGGCCACCTTGGTGATAGAGGTCACAGGTTTATGAAGTGTTGTCAATGTAGCCTTGATGAGTAACTGCAGTGCATTTGCAGAATGTGCCCACTGCGGCCACTGTGCACTGATGGTGAAGGAGATGAATGTTTCAGGAGGTGGTTGTGGTGCCACTGAAGTGGATTGTTTTGCCTGGATAATGTTGAGATTCTTGAGCACGGTTGGAGCTGCACTCACCCAAGCAAGTGGAGAATATCCCATCACACTACCGACTTGCATCACACTCCTGACTTGTGCATTGTAGATGCTGTAAAGACTCAGGAGGTGAGTCACTCCCTACAGGATACCCAGCCTCTGACCTGCTGTTGTAGCTACAGAATTCATGTGGCTGGTCTAGTTGAGTTTCTGGTCAATGGTGAGCCATTGATTGTCAAGGGTAAGTGGTCAGTTTCTCTCTTGTTAGAGATAGTAACTGCTTGGCACTTTTGTAGTACAAATGTTACTTGCCAGTTATCAGCCCATGTCTGATAATTGTTTAGGTCTTGCTGCATGCAGGTATGTAGATAAACAGTTAGAATTTGCATCAACACAAAATGCATTCACAAAGAAGAAATATTGAATATGACCACACAAGGTATACAGCCCAAACCTCAAAGGTACAGAGCACAATATAGAATGCCTTGGACCACTTTGGTGAGAATGACAACCTAAATGGAATGCCATTTGTCACCATATTACATTCAATTATTATCTGAATACATATTTTCAATTTAAATATTTCTAATCATTATGTTGATCCATTTTATGAAACTGACTTTAGGAGCCTTATAGTTTAAATTGTTAATTTACATTTTTAGAGTTGTTTAATTTAAGAATTTACTTTTGAACATAAAGTTTAAGGCTTTCAGTATTTTTTCTCTTGTCTTCTCATTCTTTAGTACATTAGACAATGTACTCAAGAACAAAGTTCCAATATCCTGCCAATTTCCCCCACCATTTACATTCATTTCTACAACTGGAGCAGCCTTCCAGCAAATAGTTCTATTTTGTAACATTGGTAACAAACACATGTAGGGCCTAAGGCTAAGATGGGCTTATTGTAGTTATCACTCAGGAAGGTATTACCTGCTTCAAAGCTGCAGGACCACTCTTCTTTGCCAGGAGTTGCTCATCAGGAATAGAGAAACATTAAGGTATCACCGGGCCTGATTGTGCTTCTTTGTGGGAAGCAGTTTCTCAGGGACCGGGCCACCTGTAGTTTCTGCCACCTGCACTCAGCTGCAGTGAAGCACAGAGGATGTTTCAGGTGCTCAGCCGCTGGACACACCCATGGAACATATTAAGGTGAGGTGCCAGACGCACTTTACATCTGGCTCCACAGCTTTATGCCAGAAGCTACTCTATTTAAACAGATTTGAAAACCAGCATTAAAAAAATTGTTTGAGTTTTGTTTTTAATTTCACTGTATATTTATGTTTTTAATAAAGATAAGATATCTTTATAAGTCACATGTACATCGAAATACACAGTGAAATGCATCTTCTGCGTAGAGTGTTCTGGGAGCAGCCTGCAAGTGTCGCCACGCTTCTGGCGCCAACATTGCATGTCCACAACTTTCTAACCTGTACGTCTTTGGAATGTGGGAGGAAACCCACGCAGTCACAGGGAGAACATACAAACTCCTTACAGTCAGTGGCCGGAATTGAACCTGGGTCGCTGGTGCTGTAATAGCATTATGCTAACTGCTACACTAATGAATTTTTAACTAGGTTTATTAACTTTAGTAATTTTTAAATAACATTTTTAGGATCTTTATCCATTTCAATTGGTGTTAAATGTTTCTAGGACTGTTAAAATGTGAAGGAGTCCTTTGACAGGGTGAGCTGCCAAAGGCTGTCAAGACAAGAGTGGAGTCAGTGCCACAGCCTGGTTATAGCTGCAAGATTAAACTCACAAAACAAAACACAATTAATGAATTTA
Source organism: Pristis pectinata (assembly GCF_009764475.1). Lineage (NCBI taxonomy): Eukaryota > Metazoa > Chordata > Chondrichthyes > Rhinopristiformes > Pristidae > Pristis > Pristis pectinata. Next base: position 16,628,503 of record NC_067432.1, read on the forward strand.
CAAGTTTAAGTGGACATCTGTCACCATTTTGATGGCGTATCATTTAGTGGTAGATAGAAGCAATTGTCTTTTTTGTCAATGTAGTCCTTCCTAAAATGGCACAATATGCTATGACACTATTTTTCCTGAAATAAATAAATTATCAACTAGAATAAAAATTACTTAGTTTTATTTAAATAGCATCATTAATATTTTCAGAATTTTCCAAAATGAAGCAGTTTTAAAGTGTAATCTCCATTGTCATGTGGCCAAATACACCAGCCAATTTGCAAACAGCAATGCACCACAAATAACACCGAGATGGGTGAGCAGATAATAGGAGCAGAAGTTCTCGATCACTTGTGCTAAAGATTGACACCAATGGAACCAAATTTCAGAAGCAATGTCTAGCAGCAACGCTCTTGCACCAGTAACCAAGGATGTATTTCTACTGCAATCTACATTGGTGAGAGCGATTCAGTGTAAATGGTAACTCTGGGACTACAAATTATGTGGTCAGATCCTTTGCATTCATTTTATTGGAAATAAAGGTCTTGGCTTTACATCTTATCTGAAAAGCAACACCTCCAATAATTCAACACTTCTTCAGTACCACACTGAAGTGCTAATTTAAGTAATGGATTTAAATCTCATGGATGGAGATTAAACACAGGGTTGACAAATTCACCGGTGCATCAGGCCAATGAAGTTTTGCAGCAATATAAATCTGCAAGACTAATATTCATCTTCTCTACTTTTAAATAATCCTTCTTCTTGTTCTTTCCTTGGAGGCAGGAGAGAAAGTTTACGCTGACTTTTCAGAACAAATTAGATAAATGAAAACAGGCATTCTCTGTGAATATTTCTGACAACAGTGAACCTCCCCTTTTCATGATCTATTTTCTCCGAGCTGCAGGCAGTATTCATATGTTGATGGATCAGGCTCTGACTGTGTTTGTCATTCCAGGAGTTGAACATTTCTGTTGCTTCTCAGATTTACCACCTCCAAACTGAACAATGGAAGGCAAATCACCAACAGGGTGCAACTGTGCAGACAATAAACTGAGAACTGTCTTGGGAATGTGAGTTCACAACATGGAAAGCTTAGGTTAAAATGTGTTTCTCTATGAATCCACGTGAGATTTGTAGTATTTGTTCTGTCAAGCATATGTGTTCCTTGTTTATTCACCAGCACATAAATAATTGAGAACAATCCTTAATCCGGCTGCTACCATCTCTGTCAACATATTTAACCATTGCCTGATACGCAGAGTTAATAACATTTTATTTAAATTCTCCAAATTGTGCAGATAGCATTATTGAATCTTGATATTTTGGTTAAGTCCCAGTTATTGAAATATCTATATTTCAAGTCTTTAACCCAATATTTCCTTGAAGAAAAAGTCTAAAGTTCTGTGTTTTCTAATCTGTAAATGCTGGTATAATGCTGTGCTTACCCAATATTATTCAACAGATAAGCGTCTTTAATTAGATTGTTCAGGTGCATTGACATAGGGAAGGGCAAAGGGGAAGATTTGACAGAGAAGACTTTGTTTTAACCTCTCAGAGAGTCTAACACCAGAATTATATGGAAGGATTTACAACAGTATTTGCAAACATGTTCTCCACAACTTAATCCCAACTTGAACTAATTTGATTCAGCAAAAGTTGGTTAAGATTTTACCTTCTCTGCAGAAGGATGATGAAGAACTGAACAGAGAACAGAAGCATGTACAGATGCTTTACTGTTGCTGCTACGTGGGGACCTTTTGTGTTGATAATGAATGTTGTTATACAGCTTCTGTGGTTTGAGAGTTTCTTAAGCACGAACATCTTTAGTAATGTTCCTATTGTTGTTCTCTAGCAAGTGGCCACCATCATTAAGTTCCTAGCTGGCTAATCAACAATGCTAATATAGAGACCAGTAAACAGATTTCCTGTGTCTTGCATTTTGCACAGGTGGGACACATGTCTTATGGCAAGAAAAGGAAATAAGTAAAAAAATTGAGGATTAATCTCCATTGTTAATTAAAGGTGACCGTTATAAATTAACAGTGAATAAAAGATTGACGGAACCAATACTATTGAATGATCTTGAATAAAATAAACCCAGAAAATGCTCCTTAATAGGAATAAATGAGGACAAAGAGGAACAGAATATTCAAATTTATTTATCATCTTTTGGCAGTCCCTCAGATCGAGGATGAGTTGCTTGTGCTCCAGTTCTGTGGGTTCAGAGGTGCAGATGAGGCCAATGTGGGACCTGCAGACTTTGCCACCAGTGGGCAAGGATCATTGGGTGGGAATACTGGTGGGAATACTGTAGTCTTTCTGCCATTTTTGCTGGGCTTCTGCATGTTCCCAATGAAGACTCCCAGTTTTCAGTTCCTCTACAGATGCTCCATCTCTATTGTGATTATCACGGGCCAGGAACTCTGAGTTGGTCATCTGCTCCACCGGAGGGTAATTGAACAAAATTTGATACCGCACCTCACAGGGAGATTTTTGATAGATAACCAAAATGTTGCTCAAACAAACAGATTTAAGGAACATCTTTAACAGGGTAAAAGAAGTTTGGTGGTGCTGGTGGTGGGGGAAAATTCCAGAGTTTAGAACCTTATGGGGAAGCAGTTAGAGTTTCTGCTTTGTAACTCCAGCAATCTGGGTTCGATCCTGACCCCTGGTGATGTCTGTGTGGAATATGCACATTATCTCTGTGACTGTATGGGTTTCCTCCAGGTACATCAGTTTCCCCCAGTCCCAAAGCTGGCAGGTTAATGGGCTATTGTAAATTGGTCTTAGTACATGTGAGTGGCACAAGAATTGAGAGTTAATGCACGTTAGTGTAGCCGTTAGTGTAACATTATTACAGCGCCAACGACCAGGGTTCAATTCCCCCTGCTGTCTGTAAGGAGTTTGTACGTTCTCTCCGTGACTGTGTGGGTTTCCTCTGGGAGCTCTGGTTTCCTCCCAAATTCCAAAGACATATGGGGTAGGAAGTTGTGGGCATGCTATGTTGGCACCAGAAGAGTGGTGACACTTATGGGCTACCTCCAGAATATTCTACGCAAAAAGATGCATTTCACTGGGTGTTTTGATGTACATGTGACTATTAAAGATATCTTATTTTATCTTATCTTATCTTAATGAGCATGTGAAAGAGAATAGATTACAGAGAAGTAAGTGGGGCAAAGGGACTGATGGGAATGCTCTGAGTGCAGGCATAGATTTGATGGGCCAAATGGCGTCCTCCTCTGTCGGAAGGCAATATGAAAATGACTGCCAATAGTGGAGAAGTTCAGTTCAAGGATGATCATGTTAAAGTTGTTAGATATTTTGGAGGATTGAAGGGCAGGGAAAGCTGAGGCCAAGAGGAGACGTAAAAGAGAAGGAGAACTTTAAATCCGAGGTGTTGTCAGTGCAGATCAGCACACACCACTGGGAGGAATGAATGGGACTTAGTGCATTTAGGACAGAGGTGGCAGAGATTTGCATAAACTCAGCTTTACAGAGACTGGATTGAGGGAACCACTTGAACAAGTAAGTGTAAGGGAAATAAAGGTCTGGATGGGAGTTTCAGCAGCAGAATTGGGATTAAAGGAGTTGGCTGGAGGAAGGTTGTCTCCCTCTCATGATGTGATTCCTAGTAACACTGAAGAAGGCCATTCAGCCATCAAGTCCATACTGGAGAGAACCAACTTTATATTGAATTTTAGTGCAGGAGTCACACTGGCTTGGTACTTATAATCTGATCAGGAATAGGTAAATTTGTATATAAGTTTGTGTTTGATATTGACCTTTGCACCGCCTTATCGTGGACCAAACTGGCTAGTCTGAGGCCTACTCTAAGACCCTTGCTTCAACTATACCCAGAAGCCCAGGGTCACAAGAGGAGCATTTGATGGATCCATTAAACTGGAACCAGGGTGCTGCATTACATACTATCACCTGCTTAAATTTAAACTCTCCATTTGGGATCAAGAGTTTGCTTATCAAAAGTAACTTTGTGCTGAATAAGAGGAAATACCATGGATAATTTCACAAAACTGGACAGCGGTGGAATAGGAAGAGGCACACCATGCTTCATTTGACCCCCTGTCCGCACTCAGCCCCTGTATTTATCCCAAGGCTTCACTCAGCTACTGCAGCACCCATGGCTGAAGCAGGGCCTCAGGCAGTGGAATCTGAAGCTCTTTCCCCCTCCCCGTCCCTGCCCAGATGGCCTTTGACAGCTTGCTCCTGTTGCACAGAAACATCTAAAAGCAGTTGAAATGGACAAATAAAAAAATAAACATAATTAGAAATAACTTTATTCAAAAGCCCATTACACTATTGTCAGGTATTTGAAAACATAATTATACAATTAAATACTTATGTTTACCTTTTTAATGAAGACCGAGAACCCCGTTTTTTTGTGGTTGCTGCCACTGCATAAAACTGAGGGGCCAGATGCAAAGTGCATCCGGACATTCTGTTCCACATATTCCAGAGCCCCTGCAGCGCACCAGCTTGAGTTTCTGCTCCACTACTGGACCTGCCGCTTGTAAGTGAAGACTTGCACAGTGAATGGTAGGGCTCTGAGGTGTGCGGTAGAACAAAGGGACCTGGGAATACACATCCATAGTTCCTTGGAAGTGGCGCCACAGGTAGATAGGGTCATAAAGAGAGCTTTTGGCACTTTAGACTTCATAAATCAGGGCATTGAGTACAGGAGTTGGGATGTTATGTTGAAGTTGTACCAGACGTTGGTGAGGCCGAATTTGGAGTATGGTGTGCAGTTCTGGTCACCTGCTTACAGGAAGGATATCAATAAGCTTGAAAGAGTGCACAGAAAATTTACAAAGATGTTGCGGGGAAAGGTTGAATAGATTAGGAATTTATTCCCTGGAGCGCAGGAGAACGAGGGGAGATCTTATAGAGGTATGCAAGATTATGAGGGGTATAGATAGGGTGAATGCATGCAGGCTTTTTCCCCTAAGGTTGGGTGAGACTAGAACTAGAGGACATAGATTTAGGGTGAAAGGTGAAACATATAAGGGAAGCCTGAGGGGGAGCTTCTTCACTCAGAGGGTAGTGCGAGTGTGGAACAAACTGCAAGCGGAAGTGGTAAATGCAGGTTCAATTGTAACATTTAAGAGGGATTTGGATATGTACATGGAAGGGAGGGGTTTGGAGGGATAAGGTCCAGGTACAGGTAGATGTGTCTAGGCAGAAGATCAGGTTGGCATGGACTAGATGGGCCGAAGGGCCTATTTCCGTGCTGTCGTGCTCTATGACTGGCTTCTGGTCTCTATGCACAAATACAGAAATGGAAGACACGTTGAAGAGCAGAGAGCAGGTGGGTGACAATCCCCTACAGAATCACTGGCCTCAATGATACATCATCCGGACCTGTGTGATACTTGCCATAGTTGGGCCTACATTTTCCATGTCTGTATATTAATAAACAGAATCCACTGTGGCTAGGAATTATGAGTAGGACTTACATTTACTTAATGGTTTTCTGGAGCTCTAGACAGCTAATAAAGCACTTTTTGAAGAGGAGTTAATGATGAATCAATTTGCAAACAATGAGCTACCATAAAAAACAATGTGATGATGACTAAACAATGTGCCCTATTTAAAACTATAAGGTATTTTGGTCTCTGCAGTCTTGCTTTAATCATTAGATTGTGACATGTCAACAAGCATTTTGATTGCAAGTTTTGAAGCATCCTAGCCCAAGGTATCTGTGCAACTGAACTAGTCCTCACAAGGGTAAGGCATTTCCTTCACATACTGCTCCACTGCAGAGCAAATGAGGGAAAACGGGTAAATCCAAGGTCATGATTGGCTCCTGAGAGAGAGACTGGGTCTGGGTATGGATGGTTATTGCATCTGAAGTGGGGAAGTCTGTGTAAGGGTTTAGTATGTGGTGATGGTTTGGGGGGCAGTGATCAGAGATTGGGGGCAAAAGTGATGTTGGAGGATTGTGACTAATAGTTGTGGCCGGGCATGAGAGTAGTGTGGTCAGTAGGTGTAATTGGGGCCAGAAAATGGGAGATCAATGACTGGGTTTGGATTGGTTGAGGTTTTCGAGCTGGTGGAGCAGTGGATTAGGCTTGCACTGTGAAGGTGGGTGGAGGTGCCAAAAAACAGCAGGTGAGTGAATAAATTAAAGGGGGCTTATCTGAGTCAAGCTCCCAGTGCCAGGCTGGGATCTGTCCAAGAAGATCTCCTTTAAGCCGCATCATTACTGAGCATGCAACACAAGGCAAATGTCTTTTGAATGAGTGTATGCAATGACAGATGCTCCTCAAAACATGGCAAGAGGAGCAATGACATTGTATGTGTGTGTGATGAGGATGAACTGATCTGAATGCAACAGGAAGTGCACAGTCACAGTTTTTTTGAAATGACTTGATATGATCTGGAAGCCATAGTAATCACATTCCCTCCAGAAAACACCAGTGTTCACATGTGTCGTACTAACATAAAGCTGTGACACACCTTTGAATTTCCACACCATAGAATTTTTATTCAGTGTTGGTGTGGGCAATATTTGTGGAGATTTTATCCCCTAAATTTATTGCCCCAATTACTAAACTTGATTGTTTACTAGGATGGTGAAGGTGAACCAAGTAGACAGTGGTCAGTTCATAACTAGCTGTTTCTGTTTTTAATGAGGTGTATATTTTCTTGAGGTAAATTAATTTAAATAGGGATGTGGAATTGTTTCTTATAAGCTACCACTGCACTGCTTATTAATTCTTTCCTTGCCTGGACTGATTTGTAGTTTCAGTATTTGCCCAAGTGGTTGCTCAAACTGTACTTGTGGACTCATAGGAATATGGAACTAACACCATTGTGCCTGGCAGAAGCTTTCAGAGGTCCTTGGGGTATGATCAGGAAATCACTAGGGATAGACAAACAAGAGGTGACCTCTTTCCAAGGAAGTTTACATCAACAATGTTTCTTTTCTGATTTATTACCTATACCTAACCTTTTGTCCTGTTTAACTTCAAAACTTAATTTCTGTGTCATCTTCTAAATAATATATGATTTGCTGAAAAATGTTTAACATCATATAGCATAAGCTAATGAATGCAGAATTTTATTCAGCAAAAGTAGGGTTTGCAACTTTGTTTTATAACCAGTTCCTTAAAGTTAGCTTGCAAAACTTTGCATAGGTACTTTTAGTAATTGGAGTAAATGAATTATAAAACCAAAATATTGAAAGGAAATCCCTGATTCCTTGATTCAGGAAAAAAAAATTGCCCTTACTTAGTAAAAAGAAATAAATTATTATAGGAGGTTATTCAAAATGTAGAAAACTTAAGTTTGTAAGTTTGACAATGTATTTATGGACCACCGGTATTGTAACAGCCTAGAGCACAGAGTGAATTTTGCACAATGTAACATCCCAAATATGGAGAAAATTGATCAGATAATCTGTTTCATTGTGAGGTGAACATTGATCAGAGGATGAGGGGCCTCCCCTGCCCCTCTTCAAATGATGCCATTGGGACTTTTTCGTACATCTGAGAGTACAGACTGCAGTTCTGACAGTGCAATGTCCCCTCAATATTGGAATGAAATGTTAACGTCTCTTTGCTCAACCCTTCATCATAATCCGTAGTCAAAATATCACATTAAAACAAAGTTCACCCATACTGTATCTCCACCACACAGACAACTTGGTTACTGTAATACAAAGTCTGGTTGAATCAGGATTGGAAGAAATAATTTTTCATTGCTTAGCTTTGATTTTTTTTTGTCTCCTACAGTCTGTGGGCTCTTGTTTAATGAATTCACGGCAAACTTTAACATGGACATTTGCTGCTTCGCAGTGACTTTTGTGATAAATTAAAAGTCCTCCTCACTGAATCACTTTGGGAAATGTCTGCACTTCATGCGGCAGCTGGTTACAGAGATGTAACCTCCAGGGGCTTACAGGTCTGACAGCAAAGGTTTGAGGAAGATACCAAATGATATGGCTCACATCAGGATAAGAAAGACAGGGAAGGGATGCTGAAGAAGAGGATTATTTAAAAGTATAATTTCCTACTTGAAGGCCTATCTATTTGGCAGGAGTCCTACCTATTAGACAGGAATGTCTGTGATGCAAGGGACAGGGAAATTGTTGCTCCTGGGGAGAATGCTCATTATAACCACAACCATAGAACCATAGAACCATACAGCACAAAACAGGCCCTTCGGCCCACCATGTTGTGCCGTCCATCAGACCACCCTCACACTACCTAACCCCTTCCTCCCGCATATCCCTCTATCTCACATTCCTCCATAAGCCTATCCAACAAGCTCTTGAACCTGTTCAATGTATCTGCCTCCACCACCACCCCAGGCAGTGCATTCCATGCACCAACCACTCTTTGGGTGAAAAACCTCCCCCTGACATCTCCCCTGAACCTCCCACCCATAACCTTAAAGCCATGACCTCTCGTCTTGAGCATTGGTGCCCTGGGAAGGAGGCGCTGACTGTCTACTCTATCTATTCCTCTCAATATTTTATATACCTCTATTATGTCTCCTCTCATCCTCCTCCTTTCCAGTGAATAAAGCCCTAGCACCTTAAGCCTCTCCTCATATTCAATACTCTCCAATCCAGGCAGCATCCTGGTAAATCTCCTCTGCACCCTCTCCAATGCTTCCACATCCTTCCTGTAATGAGGCGACCAGGACTGAACACAGTACTCTAAGTGTGGCCTAACTAGAGTTTTGTAAAGCTGCATCATCACCTCGCGGCTCTTAAACTCAATCCCGCGACTTATGAAAGCCAACATCCCATTGGCCTTCTTAACTGCTCTTTCCACCTGTGAGGCAACTTTCAATGAACTGTGAATATGAACCCCCAGATCCCTCTGCTCCTCCACACTGCCAAGTACCTTGCCATTCACCCAGTACTCTGCCCTGGAGTTTGTCCTTCCAAAGTGTACCACCTCACACTTCTCCGGATTGAACTCCATCTGCCACTTGTCAGCCCAGCTCTGCATCCTATCAATATCCCTCTGTAAGCTCCGACAGCCCTCCACACTATCCACAACGCCGCCTATCTTAGCGTCGTCCGCAAACTTACTAACCCAGCCCTCCACCCCCTCATCTAAGTCATCTATAAATATCACAAAAAGTAGACGTCCCAGAACCGATCCCTGCGGGACACCACTAGTCACTGCCTTCCAATCCGAGGGCACTCCTTCCACCACAACCCTCTGCTTTCTACATGCAAGCCAATTCCTAATCCACACAGCCAAGCTTCCTTGGATCCCTTGGCCTCTGACCTTCTGAAGAAGCCTACCATGAGGAACCTTATCAAATGCCTTACTAAAATCCATGTAAACCACATCCACTGCACTGCCCTCATCAATCTTCCTGATCACCTCCTCAAAGAACTCTATCAGGCTTGTGAGGCAAGATCTTCCCTTCACAAAGCCATGCTGGCTGTCCCTAATCAGTCCATGATTCTCAAGGTGTTCATAAATCCTATCCCTTAGAATCCTTTCTAACAGCTTACCCACCACAGACGTGAGACTCACCGGTCTACAATTCCCTGGCCTATTCCTATTACCTTTTTCGAACAAGGGGACCACATTCGCAACCCTCCAATCCTCCGGCACCACCCCCGTAGACAAGCAGTGCTGTAATTGCTTTTCATTTCCACATCTGGACTTTCTTACTCTCTTTTACCTGCTGGAATTCCTAAGTCTCAGAAGTCTTGACTGAAAAGCATATTACTGAAAGGCCTAGATAGAGTGGACATGATGTTTCCATCAGTAGGAGTGTCTAGGATCCGAGGGCACAGCCTCAGAATAAAGGGACATCCTTTGAAACAGATGATGAGGAATTTCTTCAGCCAGAGGGTGGTGAATCCGTGGAATTCATTGCCACAGAGGGCTTTGGAGGCCAAGTCACTGGGTGTATTTAAGGCAGAGATTGATAAGTTATTGATTGGTAAGGGAATTAAGGGTTCCAGGGAGAAGGCAGGAGAATGGGGTTGAAAAAAATATAAACTATGATTGAATGGAGGAGCAGACTCGATGGGCTGCATGGCCTAATTCTGCTCCTATATCTTATGGTCTTATGGTCATATCAAGTAAAAAGCATGCTAAAATTAAGGTCGATAGTCTCCTTAAAAATCTTTTAATGATGGACTTGCCTCACAAGAGTGGACTAGATGCCATCTGTCCTGCCTCTGTAATAGTTTCCGAAACTTTTCAAATTTAAGCTCCTCATTAACCTAAATCCACTTATTCTTGGGATCAAAATTACCCTCATCATCATTTCAAAGAAGCAAAATGCTAAACTGGGTCATGTGATGTGGCAAGTGTTGCTCCTGCTGGCTGCTGGATGCTCTGTTGCTCTTTTGATAACAACCACAAATTTTTGAGGTTTTCACAAGCCCTCCTAATCGAGTGCAGCATCTCTGCATTGGGCTGAACACAATGGGACCTGCTAAACACCAGCATGATGCTACAGTCTTCCTCTCTTTTTGAGAAACAAGCTTTCATCTGAATCCGCACGCATCTGGGGGGGTTTGCAGCCTGTGTCACATTTGGGTGAGTGAGGCATTGGGCAATCACTTCTGGTCCTTTAAATTGTTGGTGTTGGGAAGTGCCAACGTAAGTCTTAATGTTCCAAGTCATGTTGCAGCTACCAATTGAGCTGTTCTGTTGTAAGAGTTCATCCAAAATACAGAAGGGCACATGTCACATTTACAGTCAATTTTTCCAACACCCACTCCTGGCAGCCTTTGTGTGATATGGTTGTTAATTCTGCTTAGAATTAGCACCCCTACAACACCCATTTCCAACAGCCCTGCCCCTGAACCATGCCCTTTCTATTGGTCAACTGACACATCCATCTTCAACAATAAAAATAGCAAATACTGGAAACACCCTGCAGGTCAGGCAGCATCTGTGGAAAGTGAAACAGAATTAACATTTCATGATGGAAACCCTGCATCACTTCCAATGAAGGGTCTCTGACCTGAGATGTTAACTTTCTTTCCACAGATGCTACTTGGCCTGCTGGGTATCTTCACCATTCTTTGTTTGTATGTCAAATTTCTGGCAGACACAAAAGATTCTGCAGATGCTGGAAGCTGAAGCAACACGCACAAAATGCTGGAGGAATTCAGCAGGTCAGGCAGCATCTATGGAGGGAAAGAAACAGTCAATGTTTTGGGTCGAGATCCTTCATCAGGACTGGAAAGGAAGACGGCAGAAGCCAGAATATAAGATACCTTTTTATTAGACACATGTACATCGAAACACACAGTGAAATGCATCTTTTTGCATAGTGTTCTGGGGGCAGACCACAAGCGTCGCCACGCTTCTGGCGCCAACATAGCATGCCCACAACTTCCTAACTTGTACGTCTTTGGAATGTGGGAGGAAACAGGAGCGCCCGGAGGAAACCCACGCAGACACGGGGAGAACGTACAAACTCCTTACAGACAGTGGCCGGAATTGAACCTGGGTCGCTGGCACTGTAAAGCGTTACACTAACCGCTACACTACCGTGCCTGCCATAATATCACAGAATATCAGGACTCACCTATCACCTGCCAGCTTGTGCTCCTCCCCCTCCCTCTACCTTTTTATTCTGGCTTCTGCCCTCTTCCTTTCCAGACCCAAAATGTTGACTGTTTATTTCCCTCCATAGATGCTGCCTGACCTGCTGAGTTCCTCCAGCTTTTTGTGTGCGTTGCTTCGGATTTCTAGCAGTTTTGTAGCTTTTTTTTGATCCAATTTCAAGATGGACTGCCTTTCCACAACAATTGGAAAGTGACCAGGCTCTTCCTTACCTGATTGGGTAAGGAAGAGCCTGAATGATAAACCCCTTTTCTTCTCACCTGTTATACTGCCATTCAAGGAAAGCTGAAAAGCATGATTTTTAATATTCCTGCAACTTTCTTGAATAATTGCATATTGCAATATTCTGGAGATTCCTCTTACATTCTAGGTGAACCAGAACACACTGGGAAGATTGGTAACATTTGGAGGGAAGCTCTGTCTTGGTGGCCATGTTAGGTTGTGAACTCACAGTGACTGGAATTGAGGTTGACTGCACAGCATTATATCTAGCTGGATTTTCAGCTGTGCCTTCAGTGAGTGAGGTCTTTGATCCCACGGGATTGGATTTAAACTCCGACTCAACAACTGAAAGAGTCAGTATGCACAGCGATGCATCATGGTGTGTTTTCTCAGCTCACCCTCACTGAATTATGAAGAATTTGTTAAAAGGATAAAATTTCTCTAAAAGCAGTGTATCAAACTGTGGTGTCATTCACAGATTCACCCAGCCTCAGGATCCTAGCCCATTCTTCACACCTAAGGCAAGGCAGTGAGTGTTAACAGGTAATTTTCACCAAATGGCCCATGAACCCATGAACACTACCTCTTTTGCACTATTTATTTATTTTTGTAACTTATAGTAATTTCTATGTCTTGCACTGTACTGCTGCTGCAAAACAACAAATTTCACAACATATGTCAGTAATAATAAACCTGATTCTGATTCATTGACCTCTTCACCTCCTATAATGACCAGAAGCAAGTGCCTGGTATTTGTCCTTCCTGGTCCAGGACACTGCAGACAGCTGAGAAACCCCAGGGCTACTTCTGTTAAAATCAGCTGACTCAGCTTGGGACAAATGGACCTTGAATCTTCTCAGTCTGAAGGTAACAGCACACAATTCCTTACCAGTAAGTTCTGCTGTGAGTGACTTGTGAACAGTTTGGTAAACTAAAAAATAACTGCCAAGAAACGTGCCTAAATAAATGAATGTGATTCTTGCTTCAGGATTGGATTAAAGCTTTGTGGTCCTACCACATCCAGTCATGGATGGTGATGGACAATTAGTTAGCTAACCGGATGAGGATGCTCCACAAATATCCCATCATCAATGATGGTGGGCCACAGCATTTGGATGGTAAAGGTACAAGACTGAAGCATTCACAACCATGTTCAGTTAGAAGTGTTGAATAGATGATCCATCTTGGCTTCCTCCTGAGATCTCCACCATCGTGAAAAACAGTGTCCAGGCAATCTGCACATGATATGGAGAAATGACTGAGAGCACTGGACACTGCAAAGGCTGCAAGAGCAGACAACATCCCAGCTGTAGTACTGAAGACCTGTGCTCCAGAACATGCTGCACCTCTAATTATAACACTGGCATCCACCTGACAATGTGGAAAATTATCCAGGTATGTCTTTTTCACAAAAAGCAGGAGAAATTCAATTTGGCTAAATACCACACAATCAGTCTGCTCGCAATCATCAGAAAAGTGATGGAACTTGCCATTGCTATCAGTCAGCACTTGCTCACCAATAACCTTCTCACAAATGTCGGGATTGGATTGCAACAGGACCACTCAGCTCTGGACCTCATCACTGGCCTTGTTCCAAGTGTAGACCAAAGAGCTGAATTCCAGAGGAGAGGTGAGAATGACTGCTCATGGCATCAAAGCAACACTTGACTGATGTGGCATCAAGGTGCTCTGGTGTAACTGAAGTCAATGGGCATCAAAGAGAAAACATGCCAGCCAGGTTATCACTACAGGAGTTCATCAAGGCAGTATCCTAGACCCAACCATCTTCAGCTATTTCATCAAAGACCTTCCTACCATCATAAGATCGGAAGTGGGAATGTTCACTGATGATCGTACAATGCTAAATTCTAGTCATAACTTCTCAGCAAATGAAGCATCCCATGCTTGCAGCCCAACAGTCAGTCACGGGCTAATAAGTGGCAAGTAACATTTACACCACAAAAATACCATGCATTGACTATCTCCAACAAGAGAGGATCTAACTACCCTTCATATTCAATGGCATTGCCTTTGCCGAGTCCATATCATCAATAGCCTGAGGGTCACTATTAACCAGAGGCTCATAAATACTATGCTTAGGAAACCAGGATCAGGGGCTGGGTCTCCTGCAATGATTGACTTACCTTCTGACACCCCTAGGCTTCTCCAGATTTTACATCACTGTGATATGGGGATATATTGTTGGTCCTTCATCATTGCCATGTGTAATCCTGGAACTCCCTACCCATTAGCACTGTGGGACCACCTTCATCAGAAGGACAACCATGGTTCAAAATGGCAAAATTAAGTATAGGCAATGAAGTCCAGCCTTCCAATGAAGCCCAGATCCTGAGAATGCACAAACAAATAAAAAAATCTCTCCCTCCCTTGTCAAAATAATTCCTAAGGAAATAAAATTATTCACATAATAATGAACACTGAAGGCTTTGACAGTATGTCCTTTAGACAAGATCACAGACAAATATAAACCTTTCTTTTTCCTACTTTGAGACCATTTGAAATAATCTTACCAAACATGGAAGCAAAATTACAACACAAAGGAACAAATATATTCACTTCAGTTACCTGTCATACTTCCTCCACATTGAAGTATAAAATCTTAAGGTAGCCATGACTTTTTAATGATGTTGTTTGGACATTTCCAATGCTAACAAGTAAAAGTGGAAATACACTTGACACAGCCAATGACTGTATTCTGAGGAGTTAACTAAAAAGGTTAAATTGGCAACCTCCCAGCTAAGCTAACTGAGAACAAGGCAAGTTCTTGGAAGTAGATTGGGTTTCATACTTACTGTTAAAAGGTTAGACACGGTACAACATTTACTGACTTCCTTTCTTGGTGGTTTGGCACTGTGGAAAGGGTGTCACTATTCATCATGGTGGTCAGTTAGAGGATTTTTAGCTGCCCACATTTGTATATTTTATTTCTAAAGCACTTGAGGGAATGAGGCAGTGACAATCAGGGGCATTAGTCAGATTTTAGTACCTTTTTCACAAACTTTCTTTCCTCTGTGTGTAAATTGAATGGATTGTACAGTGCACAGAGACTTCATAAAACTCACAGGAGGTGGGGAAAGCCCAGTTTTAGTACACTGTTAAAAACTGTTCTTTTATCACTAATAACTTTAAATTTGATAACTCACTGTATGAATTCATGCAAGTTCCACCTTCCTTTGTCACATACAATTGTTCACAGACTCTTTATCCCCAAAACATCTACATGACTGTTAACACAATCATATTTGTCCCAATGGACAGCGTTCTGGGTAACAATCATAATGGGTGACGATTTTGCTCATAAAGTGAAGTCATTCTATTAGGATGTGCTGGTAAATGATAAAAGAAAACTTCCCCAACAACTAATATTTTTAAATATGGACTTTCAAGAAAGAATTATTTTACAGAAATTCAAACTCCTTCTCCAATGCAAATGCTGGGAAATGTAAACTATTCACCTATTTTTCCTATTTTTTCTCAATTGCTAGATATTAAGTTATATTATGACATACTTGCAACTAAGTCAGCAATGCTTCCACAGCCATTTTCTCTTAAGGATGTAGAAGAAGGCCATTCAGCCCATTAAGTCTATGCCATTTCCCAGAGAAATCTCATCGTCCTAATTTCCATGTAACCTATTCTCTCAGCTATGTCCCTTAACTACAAGAGTGATAACTTACAGTAACCAGTTAACCTAACAATCAGCACATCTTTGGGATGTGGAAGGTAACCCACAAAATCACAAGAAGAACATGCAAATTCCACACAGACAGCACCAGAGGTCAGATTCGAACCTGAACTGCAGGACTTGTGAGATGTTGCCTTCCCTGCAATGCCACTAAACCACCAAAGAAATGGCACCCAGTACTTTTTTGTCAGTTTGTGTTAACTTTTTTTTTAGTGGCTTTTGTTGAAGGATTCTGATTAGTGACACTCAAAGCTCACAAAAGCATTTATAGGCAGATAGTCTGATAATTATTCTTCTTGCTGAGATGTATTCTCACATTGTATTCACATTCAAGTCTCCAAGTGTTCTGTTTTTATTTTATTGTCATTTAGCAAAATAAAAACAGAGAATGGTAGTAATACTCAGCAGGTCAAGTAGCATCTGTGGATGAGAAGTGCAGCTAGTGTTTCAGGGAAGTGATATTTCATCACACCTGGAAGAAGTTAAAATAAGGCTCTTTCAACCAAGGGGACAGTCAGAGGAAGGGGAGATAGTGCAAGTAGCAAAATTAAACGATTGTGAAATGATTAAATAACAGAAGTGCTGATGGTATAAGAAAAGAAGATGTCGAAGATACCAAAAACAAGAAACCAAAGCACAGAAGGCAACAGTCCAAGGGCAGATAGATTGGGGTTAGTATAGACAGGTACTTAATGATTGGCATGGGCCTGTTTCTCAGAGAGTCATAGAGTCATACTGCAGGGAAACAGGCGCTTCGGCCCACTGAGTCTACACTGACCATCAGGCATCCATTTACAGCAATCCTAAATAATCCCATTTTATTCTCCCCTCATTCCCATCAACTGCCCACAGATTCTACCACTGACCTATATACTAGGGGCAATTTGAAGTGGCCAATGAACCTACCTACTTGCACGTCTTTGGGATGCTGGAGGAAATCGCAGCACCTGGATAAACCCATGTAGTCACAAGGAGAGCATGCAAACTCCACACAGATAGCACCTGAGGTCAGGATTGAACCCAGAATTTTGCTGTATAACTCTATGACTCCAAATATTGCAACATACATCTGCTTAGCTTGTTGGGAAATGCAAGTACCCTCTTTAATTTTTTCAAGGAGGCAGACTGCAATACCAAAAGCAAGAGAAATATACAATTATTGTACAGGGATAGAATTGGTACATTTTACTTGTTCTCTAGAGTAAAGCCTATTATCACTCCCTGTTTAACTTTTTTTGACAAGAAAATTAAAAACAACACATGGTTTCTTTGAAGTTCTACGCTGAAAGGTAACGATATTGTTGGTAAAGTTTTTAGTCCAGGATGTTAGTTGTGGTCCAGGCTTTGAAGATTCAGCCTCCACTATCCTGACCTTGAGAGCATTATTTATCTGCAGAGGATGAAGAAACTATGTCAGGGTGCCACACAGATTTAATAGTAAGTCTGACATGGAACAGAATGTATTTTTCTGTTCAACATTAGAACATAGAATTTTCAAACTTAATTGCTAAACTGTTTTTCTCTTTGATCACGTTGACACCATTATAGGACACCTGGAGCTGAGTCTAAACATTGTGAGTTTGAGAATCCAAGCACAAATTCAGATAGGCACTTCATGGCAAAATCTTGTAAGTACACCAATGTGGGAGAAATGCCTTTCAAATTGTTAGGATGCTACAAAGGGCTTCATGGCTAATTAAGTGTTTTTTCAAATTGAAACTGAAAATGCTGAGTTGCTCAACAGGTCAGGCAGTATCTATGATGAGAGAAGCAGAGTTATGTTTCAAATCAATGACCCTTCATTAGAAGAGGGGAAATAAGAAGACAAGCAGAGAGGAGATGGGTTTTTAAAATGCAGTATAAGAAAATACGGGATAAAATTTGCACAGTAATATTCCACCAGCAGCAATGGACATGATAATCAAATAATCTTTACTTATGTTGACATGGAAAATCCTTTGCTCTATGAGTACTGTATAGGATATATTATGAGAAGGGAAACCAGCCTTGACTAAATATTTCATTCAAGAGAATGCTCTTTCAACAGCAAAGTAAGTTCTCAGTATTGCATTTGTCCATTCTTAGGAATTCATAACCTTTTTCAGGGATATGCATGCAACCATTTTGGCTGTGAAGGTCTAGTGTTTATCCTTACCTGGAGATTTAAGACCTTTAGCCAATATTTAAAAAAAAATTCCTCTCTCTATTCACACCATCATAAAATTCTCATATTTCCAGTCCTTCGGAGAAGATATTGTGACAGGGCAAAGTCGTTTATTGACAGATAAGCAAACTGGAAACCACAGACCTTTAGAGAGGGCATGAAGTTAATTCAATTTATCACAAATTGTATGCAGCATTTTTCATTCTGCAGAGTGTCCAAAGTGTCATCACTGAAATGAAAACTAAGTTTAAAAAAAAGTTACTCAAGTGCTAAAACACAAACTTGGTCTTCACATAAACACCATGAAACTTCTACTGCTAACTCATTTCACCAAGCATATCAAGAATAAAATGCTGTTGAGTATCATGAACACTATTCTTAACACTGTCGAAAGTTCAGTTAAATGTGTCACCTTGCAAAACCCAGAGGAACTTTAAGAGCTGTAGTGTTATCCGCTTTAGCACAGAAATTTGCAAGCTAAAGGATTCACTTCAGCAATGCCAGTAAATGTTGTAAAAAAAATGTGGATCATTGCCATGCGGTAGGTATTTTGTCATGAATTATCCACTGATTTTCAAAGGAAAAATTAACATTTCAGCCAATAGAATTAAAAACAAACAAGAATTGTGAGCCAAGAATTCCCAGCTCTGGCACAGTTGCAGAATCCCACCTCTCTAGGAATAAAAGGCTGCAATGGGTTTTGGATATCAGATGTGCTCCAGAACACCAGTGCCATTGAGGATTCCTTGGATTTAATTTTTTTTCCCAAAAGTAACACAAAAGTCTACAAAATCAATCATCTGGCAGTCAACACCATGTCTAAAGGTTGCCATTAAATTTTAATTTTTGATTCCTTTCACCACCAGAACAAGCCTAAGTGTTAGGGATCCACAAAACAACCTCCTTTGATATTGCTTGTCTCATCAGAACTTTGTTCAAACACTCATGTAGCCCTACATTCATGCTTTCTGCTTCCATTAGGAACACTTATTACAGTATCCACACTGTAGACAAACAGACTGAAATCTTAATCATGAAAGATTTGAATGGGCACTTTTGAGCACCTTTCCAAAGACCTGTAATAACACAACTAAGAATGCAGTGACCAAGCCAGTTAAGTAAGGAGGAATGGTATTGGAAAATAGGCTTCTAGAGATGACTGGAAATACATTCATTAATCAAGCCTAAAATAAGTATATTGAGATTCAGCAAAGCAATTTCACAGAAATGAGCATGTGAAAAAGTAAGTGATACTGACAAATAGCATCCTGAAGGAAAAGCCAAAAACTTGTACACAACGTAATTGGAGAAATACAGTGTTTTGCAGTATTTTTAATATTATCGCATATTATTGGGAAAGTGTTCTAGATTTACCAATATACTTAATATTTTATATATTTTTTTGAATTAGAGAATGCTTCACTGAAAGATATGAAATCTCCATTCATGTGAAAGGATCATGGAGGTATCTATTAGTTGTAAATAGTGAATGTACCAAATTCAGTGAAATTGCAAACAAACTTGCTCCTGATACATGCGAATAAGACAACAAATTAACTGGAACTAATTCCCTCTGCTGATACTACAGAATACATAGTACACGTTCCAGTGGTTTATAAGTTAAATAACTATTTTAGAGAAGGTAGCTTAAGGGAATAGTACAGAATAAATAAGAAAGATAGATGTGGCACAATTTAAATAACTTGATCAACTGGATTTTGGTACAACATCACCAAGACATCACCAAGATGATAGTGTGATATAGTTAAATGTTGCTCATCGAATCCAATGCTCTGGAATGGTTTCAATTATTGAAGGTGATCTAAGGTTCTAGCCCAGAAAGATCACTGTTATCTTCAACTACAGAAATTAAAGCGTGGAGGTAATTTGTTAGAAAGACCAAAGTAAATAGCTTAAAATTAATACATTTTTTAACCAATAACATTATGCCAGCTTTACATTCAAGTATCCAAATTATTAGTAAAATTTGTTTTTTATATTTACTATGATTAATGTTCCACATTACAATGAGATAAAATGGTAAGAATTAATGTTTTCCCCCATTGTCTAATGAACAATGAATAATGAAGAAAATTAGCTGGAAAAAAAAATTGATAATTTGCTTTAGTGTGCCCAGAAAAAGATCAAATCATAATATACCACCTTCGACAAGAGGAACCTGGCATGTCTTCTGCCTCCACTGACTTTGACTATTATTTTATGAACCAGTTTCACAATTGACTAATTTTTGATCAGTATAGGATTGACACATTATTTAAAGTTTATTTAAAAAGGAATGTTTAGGTACTTCTGGTCAACATTGTTTGATTTTTTTCTATGTTTAGTAGTCACAAAATACCTACACGTTTGTTTTCTAACTACTATTGTCAGTTTTGTTGAAAATAGGCAAATCTTCAACATATATCATCATAAATGTTTCTGAAATGTGTTTTGTTGAAAGGCAACAGGGTCATAATTCCCCTGAGGAAACTGTTGTGTTGGGAAAAGGTAGCAGTCTGTAAGCTAGCAAAGTAACCATAAAGGGAATGTATTGTACCATTGGGCAGCTGAAATTTTTCTCTTTTAAGGTAGGATTCTCCATGTGGGCAATAGGTATGGCTTCTTCATTTATCTCATAATAATCCACAAACTCATGGAGAAAGTAACATTAACCTTGCATGTCAGAAGAATTGCAGATTTGTACAGGTACCAAATAAGCCCAACTGCAATAAGTACTGTAATATTATGGACAGTTGTCACTGGAGATGTTTTTCATAAGGTCCAGCAAATATTTGTGCAAATATCTCACTACATTAGTATGATGCCAATCAGATCTCTGTGACAGGCAGCTCAAGGCTGTCTTGAGGGGAACGTCAGAGCATCACTAAGTGAGGCTGCAGCTGATGTGCCATTAAAATCTGAGTGAGTCCCTCTGAAAAGTCCTTCTGCCGAAGGTGGTTCCCAAAACTCTGCATTGTGGAATTTGTAAATATACTTACAGAAATAAAATTCAAACTTTGCAAAAGTAATCATTCTGAATAATGTAATAATATTGTCAAGGTTTATATAATGAAATTACAGCATCCAACAAATGTAAAAATACAACATTAATTACAATGGGTAAATTATATTATAGATCTGGCACTCACAAGAACATTTCATTTCATTCTGTATTACAGACTGAGATTTACTAAATCTGGTTTCTTTAATTCTTTTCAGGGTGAAATGCACAGTCTTTTTCCCCATGCAAAGGGAATCAAAAACTAGACAGCATAGGTTTGTGAGAGGGGGAAGATCTAAAAGGGACCTGAGGGGCAACTTCTTCACACAGAAGGTGGTATGTATATGGAACAGGCTGCCTGAGGGAGTGGTTGAAGCAGGTACAATAACAGCACTTAAAATACATTTGGGCAGGTACGTGGATAGGAAAGGTTTAGAGGGATATGGGCCAAATGCAGGTAAATGGGACGAGCTTAAATGAGCATCGTTTATTGGCTGAAGGGGCTGTTTCTGTGCTGTATTTGATGATTTTATGACGCTAAAACCATTTTTTTTTTGGTTTCAGGAATCCCCAGTAAAGCTTGAGCTTGTGGCTGTGAATCTACTTCTTGAATCACCATTGTCTGTGTGCTGAAAGTACTAGATAAGGACTTCCAGGATGTTAACCCAGTTTTTAAAGAATGGTGACACAAGTTCAAATCAGAAAGATGTGCAACCTACAAAGGAACAGTGTACACTGCACTGCTTTTGGTGGAAGTGCTGTCAAAGAAGTTGCAGGGGACTGCCACAATGAATCCATGGCTGAGTATAAACTTTATCCATAGTGTGCAGATAGTGGGGTGGATGTTCAATGTTGTTGATGGCTGCCAATAAAACTGCCAGTGGACTTCAACCATGATCCTCACCGTATTTAAGCTCCTGGGGTCAAACTAACTTCCAGACAATCATACTCCTGTTCTAAGGGGGAGAAGAAGAATTTGTTATGACATGTTGGTGCTGCAACCGAAACAGTAGAAAAGGAGAATGGCCCAGATTTAAACTGTTCCAAGCAGTTGGGAAGTGATCAGGTGTAGTCAGAGCAGATCTACAGAGGATGCAATCTCACTGGCTCACCACTCAGCTTTGGAGCACCTAGACAACAGCAAAACCTACATCAGGCTGCTGTTTACCGATTACAGCTCGGCGTTCAAATACCATCATCCCCTCAGTACTAATGAACGAGCCTCAAAACCATGGCCTCTGTACCTCCCTCTGCAACTGGATCCTCAACTTCCTTATTGGGAGACCACAGCCAATGCGGATTGGTAGTAACATCTCCTCCTCGCTGACAATCAACACATTTGCACCTCAAGGATGCGTGCTTAGCCCACTGCTCTACTCTCTCTGCACTCATGACTGTGTGGCTAGGCACAGCTCAAACGCCATCTATAAATTCACCAATGACACCACTGTTGTTGGTAGAATCTGAGATGGAAATGAGGAGGCATACAGGAGTGAGATAGATCGGCTGGTTGAGTGGTGTCGCAACAACAACCTCACATTCAAATCAGCAAGACCAAGGTATTGATTGTGGACTTCAAGAAGGGGAAGTCAGGAGAACACACACCAGTCTTTATTGAGGGGTCAGCGGTGGAAAGTGTGAGCAGTTCAAGTTCCTGGATGTCAACATCTCAGTGGATCTATTTAGGGCCCAACACACTGATGTAGTCATGAAGAAGGCACACCAGTGGTTCTACTTCATTAGGAGTTTGAGGAGATTTGGTATGTCACCAAAGACTCTTGCAAATTTTTACAGATGTACGGTGGAGAGTATTCTGACTGGTTGCATCACCACCACCTGGTATGGAGGCTCCGATGTGCAGGATCGAAAGAGGCTGCAGAGGGTTGTAGACTCAGCCAGCTCCATCACAGGCACAACCCTCCCCACCATCGAGGACATCTTCAAGAGGTGGTGCCTCAGGAAGGCAGCATCCATCACTAAGGACCCTCATCACCTGGGACATACCCTCTTCACATTACTAGCATCGAGAAGGAGGTACAGGACCCTGAAGATCTACACTCAACTTTCAGGAACAGCTTCTTCCCCTCTGCCATCAGATTTCTGAATGGTCCATGAACCTATGATCACGACCTCATTATTCCTCTTTTGCACTATTTAGTTATTTTTGCAACTTATAGTAATTTTTATGTCTTTATGTCTTGCACTGTACTGCTGTTGCAAAAGAACAAATTTCACGACATATGTCAGTGATAATAACCCTGATTCTGATTCTGATGTTTACAAACCTGCCAGACTGCAGTTCTGTCATGATCTGGTCCTGGCATGTGATTTATGCTGGTTTGCAGTGCACTGTTGAACATCTGAGGTAGAACTGGCAAGATTTAGGATGCCTGGCATCATCCCACCAACCTGTTGCTTACAGCAATGTCATCAGAGAAGGGAAAATGGGAACAAGAAGTGAAGTCCCCATAACTTCCTGTGGAACTTGACCTTTGGAGAATCTGTGGAAAAATATGACATTAGATCGTCCCGATATTCAGTCCCATTCTCCACCCTCCACTATTTCCTAGAGAAACCAAAAAACTCTCAGACTCGAAATTCCTTCCATAAAATTGTTGAGATAATACTCAGCTGAGTAAATTTAAAAATTGACTATAGGTAGATTTAGAATGATGAAAGTAGTTTCAATTCACATAGCTAAAGACAAAAAAATTCAGTATGTGAAAAACACTTCACAAGCAAAATATTTCTTCCACAAAGTTTAATTTTCTACCTGGTCTAAATCAAATGAAAAATTCAAAGGCACTTGGAGAATAGTGTCTTAGAATAAAACACATTTTTAAACAAGGGTGTGGATATAAGAAACATGGCCATTGTATTGAATTGTAATTAAATGTATTGAATACATTACAATTAAAGAAAGCAATATTATTTTGTTATGATTATATTCACTGAATGGTTAATTAACCGAGGCAGTACATCAATGCTCCATAAACTTTCCTTTTTATTTTCAAAAGTGAGTGTGGAGAACAATCATTTTCCATGTAGATTGTGAAATCTGCCAAGACCAAAAGTTCTCATCCTTGAACGTATTTTCCTTATCGAATTATTTCCATGGTACACCACTTCCTTGTTTTGTACTGGTGACTAAATATAGCACCATGAATGATGTCATTCGCATCCCTCCCATGTTCCTTAAATAATCCAATGTCCTTAAATAATTAGATGTCAGAGCATTTTGGTTTCCCTGCACGTTCCAATACTTAAACCTATGTTGCAATTTAAGTCAAAAATACTCTTCAGTAAACAAATAACATCAGCACTCACTGTCTGTTGATTTAAGATAGAAAATCTTGTTCTGTGTAATTAATGAAAATTTGACATAATTGCATCTTTGCTCTGCATTCATTTGTCAGCAAAGCCAAGACAATAAATGTGCTGATTCTGGCACAATATTGTGGATTTCCAACCTGTAGCACCATAGCATAAAGGAGAAGAGAAGTTCAACTTGTGCTACTAATTTCCTGAACTTAGCTTTATTCTTTATGGAGACATGGAAGCATAGATACTACCAGGGAAAATTGTTAACGTTCAGCTCTGAACATCCATCCTACTCAGAGGCTGGTTCTTGTGCAACCTCCCTCCTTCTCCCCACACATTTACAACCTTCAGCTACCTTGGTCTGGGATTCCCTTGCCAAACTTTTCTGTCTCTCTGCCACACTCTCTTCCTCTAAAGTAGTCCTCAGAAGATGCCTCTTTGACTCAAGACTGCTAATATTTCCTGACATGGCCCTATGTCCATCTGTCTATTAACACTCTGTGAAGTTAACACAGTGGCACAGCTGGTGGAGCCGCTGCCTCGCAGCACCAGAGAGCTGGGTTCAATCCTTACCTCTGATGCTACCTGTGTGGAGTTTGCATGTTCTCTCTGTGATTGCATGGGTTTGCTCTGGGTGCTCCAATTTTTTTCCACATCCCAATGACATGAAGGTCAGTAGGTTAATTAGCCACTGTAAATTGCCCCTAATGTGTAGGTGAGTGCTAGAATCTGGAGGGGAGGGGGGATTCATGAGAACATGTGGAGAATAAACAATGGGATTAAGGTAAGATTAGTGTAGATGGGTGGTTGAAAGTCAGCATGGACTCAGTCGGCTAAAGGACCTCTTTCCATGTTGTGCCCCTCGATGCCTCTATGTGCTCTGGCATGTTTTAATACTTTAAAGGTGTTATTTTACTGGAAGTTGTGTTTGCCCAGAGCAAGACTGGCTGGAATATGGGAGTGCATCTAATATCACTTTCACTGTAAGAAAGGGAAGGAAAATATATACCTAATTAATAAAAAGGCATTTTAATAGAAATTATAGATTGTCTCCCATAATAGTTGGTAATGGAGTTTGAGAAGAGATCTGTTAAAGAAGGTTTGTTCATATGAAACTATGAAGATATCTTCCTTCTTTGCACTCCCATTATCTAAGCAAGCATATTTGGGAAATGGCTGTACTTATCCTCAATTAAAATTAATGAAGGGAAACTCACTGTCAGCAAAGTCTACAATTCCCAATATGCAAGGGGAGAAGATAAGGCTCTCTTACAGTAACAGAGATTAGAAAATTTTCCACTAAAGTATATTCCTTTAGGTGTTAGATATCAGGGCCCAGCTGGGATGTGAAGTGACTATAATGGCAAGATAGACAGCTGCTCCTCACAGCTCCGGCAACCCAGGTTTGATCCTGACCTCTGGTGCTATGTGGAGCTTGCATGTTCTCCCTGTGACTGCATGGGTTTGCTCCAGTTTCATCCCATATCTAAAAGTTATGCAGGTTGGTAGGTTAACTGGCCACTGTAAATTGCCCCTATTTTGTGTAGGTGAGCAATAGAATCTGTGGGGGGGTTGAGGGGAATGTGGGGAGTATATTGTGGGGATTAATGTTGGATTAATGTACATGGTTGGCACAGACCTGTTTCTGTGCTGAATGACTCTATCACCTCCATGATCTGATTTTAATTTTTTTTAATGGACTAAGCAGCTGGTTGGCTGCTGGACAGGTAGAGAGCTGAGGAGGCAGAGTCAACCTTCAGGGGCTTAACAGAGTGGAGGGTGTTCCAGGTCAGATACTGGGTGGTCTGATAGTGGGAGGGTAAAGCAGATGGGAAGCATGTCTGCTTCTCCAGACCCTGGAGCAATGCTTGCCCTCCCTTCTACAGCCCAGACTGGAAACCCAGACTGCCACAGTTAAATATGAAGCAGGGAAAATATTGGAGACCTCCGACTTCATTCAAATATTTAACTTCTGCACCCACCTCAGGAGTGCAGCTTCTGACCCCAAAAACTTCCTCATGACAAATGAAGACAGCTTTTAGCATTTTAATTTAAAATTTTGTCTTCTGACATATCAATTCCTTTTCAAGGCATTTTCATTAAATCTGAGCAAAAAGAGGCAATTATTATTACCAATCCTCTTTGTTTATTTACATTTCAGTTATTTGAGCTAACAATGTTCATAAAGAAAATAGACAAGTTGCACCTTCAGGAATTCATTTCCTCAGTGGCACACGGCAACAGACATCAGGCATCTCTGGCTCTGACCCATAGCTTAAACTGGAATAAAGATGGAAAAAGGAACATAACATTTAGTTTGAGCACACTGAGTCCTTTAGAAAACAGAAATAAAATCCACTTGTACCTTCAACGAGAATTGGTACTTTTATGGTAGAAGGAAAGTAATTAGGGGAGGAATGCAAGTTTTTACAAATTATCCACTGTTTGTAAAGACTCTGCAAAGTTAACTTTTACTATAAGTATTACAAGGAAGTATTCTGACATGGCACAGAATCTTAAGACGCAGAAATCAAAGTGCTTATGTTCTTGACATAACAACGAGATGAGTTCAAGTACTAACAACTCCTCTGGCACCATTCCAGTCACAGTCATGAAGACATATTAGTGTGGACACATCTTCTCAAAGTTGTGGATGGGAATTGGTTTCCTAAGACAGACTCCGCTGTTGGATTGTATGGAGTCCAGAATCCTCAGCAGTTTACTAAACAAAGCTGTTATATTCCAGCAGCAAGTCATTGTGGTTTTGTATGTTTTTCGTGTTCTCGGTGTGACAAGTGGGCACTGTAGGAATCAGTGATTCTGCATTCCACAATTCTGCAGTCCTGCACTTGCTCCAAATGTGTGCTGTGTTGAATAGTCCAGCATGTCGGAGAGAGGCTCATAAATATGGAACAGGGGAAAGAGTAGTGATGTTGGATGTTCATGAAGTAAATCCATATCATACTACAATATCAATGGAAGGTAGTAGATCAACCACATCAATTAATAAAATTTATTCCATTCTAGAGTATTGCACTTCGACTGTATATTTAAACCTAGAACAATATAAGGTTAAATACTGAGAGGTCCCAAGAAAAGTTTAGGGAAAGGTCCAGGTGCTTTACAAATAAATTACTTCCCTCAATCATTTAATTTGGACTTCCAATTACCACTTGGAAACCACTCCCACAACACTTTAATTTTTCATACTTTCAATCATTACCAGTGTATGGAATATTTTCATTATCTCCCTAGATAGAAAAAGCCTTTGTAAATATGAGATAAAAATAATAGCTTTACAGTGACATAATAGTCATCACTAACCTTCCCCCACTTCAGTTTAAATTATCATCACACATACCATCCAGCTGGCATTACTATTCACAACTTGGGTCGGAATTAAGGAAAATTTATTTTCCTATGGAGTTGCTCATTTCCATGCCAGATTTTACTAATATCTGTGACTTTGTCTATCACACAGGTAATAAGACTATTTGTATGGCTGATCACCAGGATGACCTTCTGATTAAGCTCCAAACAACAGGAGACATTAACAATGAAATCCCATCTCCATGGCAGCACAATTGAATGAGTGCACGGTATATGAGCTGACAACTAAAGTGAGCTTGCTTGAGTCACTCAAGGTTTTCATGTAGGCATTATATCCAGCAGTCATTGTCATAATTTTTTTGATGTGCCAGGGACAGCATTCTGGTTGAGAAATTAGTGGGGGAAGGGGGACGAAGCTCAATGGAAAAGTGTCAGACTGGCAGTATGGGGGAAGCCTGATATTCTTTGAGCTGGTGACATGGGAAATTCATGCACATATCTCATTACTGTTAATGTTAATAATCAGTCAGCACTAGTTGTACTATTGGTTGCAGAAATAAAGGAGTGGCAAGCACCAGTTAGAACCAGCCAGTGATAATTGAATTCATGCCTGCTCATCTTAATGGGGAGGTGCTTAGTGACTGCAAATATTGCTGGAAGACATTGCACAGATCACTACTCATTTGGGAGAGTGATGGCTGAATTTGGAACATAGCAAGTCCTCTGTTTATCTTATGATGCTCTTGGGGCACTAATGGATGAGATGGAGAGGAGGAATATCTGCTATCCGCAGAAGGAAATGTATCCTTTAAGATGCAATGAGTGGTGGATATTTAGGAAGTTGATACCAGAGGTCATGAACTAGGGACCAGGAAACAGGGCAGGAAGAAGCTGACATGTGGTCAACCTCAGTGAAGACATCTACTCTCTGCCACTCTCAACAAATACACCATTATCTTCACACATTGCTAATGCAGCATTGTTCACCAACCCGCCACCCAAACAGCAATCTCCATTTGACAGCTTTTGGATATAACATTCATTTTCCACTCACGCTTAACACTTCTCAATACAAACATCCACTGCCCAAAGCTTACACATGCTGCTGGCAACAGAGGCATCAGGGGCTTTACAATTGATTACTCATGTTGTTGATACACCATTCTGGGTTCCACTGATCTGCTGTCTTCTCACAGGGTGAAAACATTTATCCTCCCATTCTACTAGTCCCCTTGCTTTGCTCATCAGCCAGTCAGCCCTGGCCACTGCTGATTTGAGAGGAAAGGTGCTGGCGGAAGCTGAGCCTTCCAGTCTCAGAGCAGCTTGAGATCACCCTCTGATCCCATTCACAGCCTCCACCACTCCAATCAGCAAAGTTCCCTGAGCTATGGCGCAACCACAAGGGGAGCATTGCAGTGGAACAGGAGCACAGGGTTAGCCATGCAGAAGGCTGACATGGAGGCACAGGCTGAGTAAATGATGTGTGCATTATTTATTATTCTTTCAGGGTTTTTTTGATGGATAGAAACATAACATAGATATTGTGGTGTGATCTATAGTTTTGGATGAAAGGACACTGATGATGAAGTTTAGAGAGAGGGTAAGGTGGGTCCAGTAGCGGACGTGGTGTTTAAATGGAGAAGCTTTAGTTGAAATTCACCCAAAATAATGGGTCTCTTCCTGGCCAGAAAAGAGCCACTGCCAGCTGTCGTGGTCTATGCACACAAAATGCTGGAGGAACTCAGCAGGTCAGGCAGCATCTATGGAAGGAAATGAACAGTCAATGTTTCAGTCCGTTATGGTCTTCTATCTTCCAACAGCAATGGCTGAGCCCTGGGGATGTTGGATGACACAGCTGACAGCAGTGTTTCTCCAGATCTGTCCAACCTTTGCTTTAGATATTAGATATTAGATATTTATTTATTACTCACATGTACATTGAAACACACAGTGAAATACATCTTTTTGCATTGCTAAGAATATGCTGAGAGCAGCCCGCAAGCGTTGCCACTCTTGCAGTGCCACTGTATCATACCCACAGTTCCTAACCTGTACGTCTTTGGAATGTGGGATGAAACCGGAGGACCCGGAGGAAACCCACACTGACACGGGGAGAACGTACAAAATCCTTACAGGCAGCAGCGGGAATTGAACCCAGGTCGCTGGTGCTGTAATAGCGTTACGCTAACCGCTATGCTACTGTGCCACCGTGCTTCAGGACACCTATTGATTGATCAACTATTTTACAAGTGCCAAGGTAGTTGTCTTTAAGTGCCAAATCAGCTGTGGTTCTAGGATGACATAGTGGTGGCTTTAGCCATGCAGTTAGAGAGTCGCTCAGATCATCATTAAAAATATTGAGAGCACAGTGGGTTGTTTGAGGATAATAGCCTTATGCTTGACCCCTGGATGCACCAAGTTGGCCGTGTTGGAATCTCTGACTGTAGATCACTGATGGCATGAAATGCCTTGCAGCTGATCTGTTTCCATGGAGATGCAATCAGTACCACCTACTTTTTAAATTTAAATTTAAATTTTTTAGTTATATTTTAAATTTTATTTACAGCGTGGTAACAGGCCCTTCCGGCCCAACGAGTTTGCGCCGCCCATTTTTTAAACCCAAATTAACCTACCCGTACATCTTTGCAATGTGGGAGGAAACCGGAACACCCGGAGGAAACCCACACAGACACAGGAGAATGTACAAACTCCTTACAGAGAGCGACGGGAGTCGAACCCCGATCGCTGGCGCTGTAATAATGTCGTGCTAACCGCTACGCTACAGTGCCGCCCACTGCTCCCTGTAGTCCACTCTAGTCACATTTAGTCCACTGCTCCCTGGACTATGGAGCCTGGAGCACGGCTCATGGATGGTTACTGGTTTGGAGTGGAGGAGGTTGTGGATGGGAGCGGAGGGCCAGCCTTTGCAGTTTTTTCTCCATGAACAGCAGCAGTCTGGGCTTGCTGACTGATGGGCAAAGCAAGACAATTGGCAAAGCCTCATGCCGCCTGCTGCTCCCTTAGAAGGAGATAAATTCTGCTGTCCTGGCAAACAGGAGCCTCTGTGATGGATTGGTGGACTGCAGATTGGGATATGTGACAAATATCAGCAGCTGCAGTCTGGACAGATACTGTGGAATGAAATCCAACACCATTGTGACCTCTACTTCAATCACAGAGTGGTAATGGTCTTGCTGTGTGGTTGCAGCTGTGCCTATAGCATTTGGCAGATTTCTCTGACCACCTCCTTGGTGAAACACAACCTCTCTAATGACTGCTTCTCAATTAGATGCACATATTAAATTTCCTCTGTAGCCAGGGCCTCCTGTTCAGGGCTCTTCTCCTCCTCCCCTCTTGCAGAAGGTATTCCTGCTTGGGTGGGCCCTCTGCTGACCTTCCCTGTAACTCCAACAGGTACCCCATCAAAATGCCCAAAGGGTACCTGAAGGCTCCAGAAAATAATATTATTCCTGCCTCTAGCCAAAGTGAAAACCTTTGCGTGACCAACGAAACTCCGACTCGATTCTCAACAAACCTGTAGGTAACTGAATATCTTTTAATATTGAGCAGATTGGCTGAGGTAGTTGGTTTTGGAGGGGACTTAGTGAGCTCCTGCTGTTGAACCCTAGGTTTTGGAAGTGTGCATAACACAGCCCATTAGCTTGATTGATGCTTTGATGTGGCTGAATTTTGAGGGCAGATGTAATTCAGCTTTGAATGAGGATTTACACCATCAGCTAACTAACTACTCTATATACTCACAGCATGTGCATAGTGCACAAGCTACCACACTAGCCAACATCCTGGCCACCAGGAGTGGTGCTAAAAATATTGCTACATTTACAAATATTGTTACCTACTGCTACCATTGAAACTGGACAGAGCTTTTCACTCAGAATGCTGAACTAAATGGGGGTAATAGTCCAATTCCCCCTTCCCCAACCAGATGTTGGATGCCTCTGTGTAGGTGCTTTAGGGATGTAAGCCATCAGAATGGTGCACAGGAAGCAGACCTTGATTATGAGCAGTCTGCCATGTTAGTATATACAATATTGGTTGTGAACAGCAATTGTTACTTTAAGGCTGTCATCCTTTTATGCATTGTGTCATATTTGCTATGACTATGTTTGTAGAAAATTTCAGAGACTATATTTGAGAAGCCCTTTAATAAATTTCACACACTTTGTACGAGCTCCTCATGTCTTCCATCCACGTACATTTTGCAATAAACTTCTAGTAGAGATTAAGGACTCAGAGAACACATACAATGCAGCCAAAAGAAATAGCAAAAACACAGCAAGTATTATGGGGGTTGCATATACAAGTTAGGGGCTTTACGTAGACTGTATACCACAAAAGGAACAGAAGGATCTTGGGATACAAGTCCATAAAGGTGGCAGCACAGGTAGATAAAGTAGTGAAGAAGTCGTACGGGATGTTTGCCTTCATTAGCCAGGGCATAGAACATAGAGGTTGTGGTATAACTTGATAAAATTTTGGTTAGGCCACATCTGAAGTATTGTATGCACTTCTTGTCATCACACGTTAGGGAGGGCATGATTGAGATTGAACTAGAGAGGGTGCAGAGGAGGTTTACCAGGATGATGCATGGGAATGGAATGCCTGTTATGAGAAGAGACTGGGTAGCTCTTCTTGGAGCAGAGGTGGCTGAAGAGGTCCCTGCTAGAGGTATACAAAGTTATGAGGGGCATAGATAGAGTAGACAGTGAGAAACTTTTCCCCATTAAGAATATGTCAAGAACCAGAAGGCATAGATTTAAAGTGAGGAGTGAGAGGTTTAGAGGGGATCTGTGAGTGGTTGCAATCTGGAATGCAATCTGTCTGAGAAGATGGTGGAAGCAGGTACTCTCACAGCATTTAAAAAGTACCTGACTGAACACATGGATCACCAAGGCATAGAGGCCACAAACTATGTGCTAAATGGGATTAGTATAGATGGATAATTGATGGTCAGTATGAATATGGTGGGCGGAAGGGCCTGCTTCCAATCTGTATGACTATGACAAAAACATAGTGGAAGTGTATAACCTAACCAGGAACACTTCATCATTAATGAAGTAAGTCTTACTATAGTGTTCCCTAATATGGAGTGCTCGTCTTAATCTCATAGTAAGACTGAAGGCTGCAGTCAAAGTTAGCTCAGCTCCCCTCCTTACTCCATTTGACTGCTGGCTCCACTACTTTATGATTGTTACATTGTCTTCCCTCCCAAATACCCTGGTTGTTCCCTCCCAATGGTCACTTACGTTCTCAATTGCATACCCTTCCCCACACAGCGGCTGGAATTTCCAGGCCTCTTATACTGGGAACAGCCCTTTGGGCATAGTTTAGATGAGGCTCAGGATCAAATTGTTCCAGATGAGGGAACATTCTCTGCACCTAACTGGTCTAAGTAGACTGGCATGTACAAACTTCTAGGTTATTGAATTAGCATTAATTCACATTGAAATTATGCTGACAAATATTTATTTGTAAAAGGCCAAAGACCCTATTACCACATTCTAGGTTCAAGATCTTGCAGTCTGGAACATGTGTGGAACAAACTGGGCCATGTGATCTATTTAAAATTAAAGGTTTTGGGGGCATTTAACAATTGAAGGTTGAAGTCAGGAAGACCAAAGTTGTTTTGGCATTTCTTCCTTGGATGCATGCAATATTATCAGGATGATGCCTGGGAATGGAATGCCTGTTATGAGAAGAGACTGGGTACAAAAAAAATCTATATTTTCTATCTCTGTTAGCCACAAGAAGTTTGTAATATTTCTTTTTGAACTGCCATGCTCTTTGTTATGATGGACCTCCCATGATGATAGGAATTTTAGGACCGTAAGCCATTGATGATAAAGGGATAGTTATTCAATAAGGCATAGTGTGTGACTTGGAGGGAAGTTGGTGTTCATTGTCTTGCCAGTGACATTGTATGTTGGAGGTCACAGGACAAAGAGATGCTGCTGAGATAAGCTACTTGTTACTTTAGAACATCCTGTAGTAGTTAGTACATATAGCTTTAATCTGCACTGGCAATGGGGGGGGGGGGGGGGGTTCTTCAGAGTTCAGAGTTCTGGCTTGAAAAGTAAAGCATTTGTGCATTCTATTGTTTGTAATATTCTGTGTTAAAATAGATTTGTAAACTGGAAGTATGGTTCTCAAAGGGTTAATTGGGAGCTCTACTGCCTCACTGAACAAGGAGTCAGCTGGTTTTGTTTGTCACTTCATATTCAAAAGATTTCAGGAGAATTCCCAGTTGCATCTCTCCTGGAAGAATTTCTACTTGTGGGAGCACAGTAAATAGAGATCTCTAGCCAAGTGATGCAGTTATATATTGTTGGCTGAATTCCAGATGGATCTCAAAGGAATTATGTGACCAGTGGAGTGTGTAGTTTTATCAAATGTACAGCTATGTAGGTGTTTACAGTAATTCCACAAAGTGATTTGCTTAAATCTGTGCCAGCAATATAGCAGAGAATAATTTCCAGTTGCAGAATTAAACAGATTATGTTTTGCAGGTATTGATCAGTTTATTTTTAGAAGTCAATCAGGATCAAATCTATTTATAGTTGTTATTAAGACATCCACTATATTTAATTTTTGGATTCTGTGTTTTAAGAACAAAATGAGTGATAGACATGTTGTAGGTTAATGTAACTGCATGCTCACAGGCTTCTTCCTCACCCACCATCCCCTACCCCTCCTCAACCTTTAGGAGCTTAGTGGGTTTTTGATCAGAGCTGGCTGCTTTGCCAGCTTTGATGGCTTTTTCTATATAATTGAGAGGTGGTGTTTGTTCCAAGTCATTGATTGCTGGGGAAAAGCAGACAGCAGCTGAGGGAGTATCATAGACAACACAGGGTTCTTTGAATGGTTAGGCTGTTAGTCAAGTTGTCAGTCTGGATGGTACCATCTTATACTTCCAGGTTGCATCCTTTTAACAGGTTGGTCCGGGTGTTTCTTTGATACCATCATTGTTACCGTAAGCGTCCTCTTTATCAAAATAGATCAGAAACATTTTGAACACACCTTTTAACACCTCTAGCCATAATCTCTGGTGAATTTTTGGACAAAAGACTTAGCATCTTTGAGCTAGAGAATTCTGGACTTAGTTGGATTGTTTTGAAGCAGAGTTAGGCAAAAAAGGCATGCCAAAAATTCTCAGTGAGAAAATTCTAAACGCTTTTGTGCAATCCAGAGAATTTACCACTAAAATAAATGAGAAGTGGGATAATCAAATTTCTCAAAACAATTTTTGAAAGCTTTTCTCTTGGCCATCTTTTTCTCCTGAAGCTACCAGACTAAAGGGTTAAAATAAGATCTGTTACAGACTGAAGACCTATGGTGAAAACATATAGTGAGACTAATAGCAAACCAAATCATTTGTTATGAACAGACCAAGAGGGTCTTGCTCGCAGCCAGAATCAAAATGTCCTCAATCTTCACGATGCTGATTTCTTAACAGTACACAGCTGCTTAAAATGGGATTAATAACAGTCTTGGCCAATAGAAGGTTACACGCAGCAAACGAAAGCTTGAAACAGGGCACCATGGCAGTGTTTGACAGGCCCAACTCATTTGTTGTATTTTTCCTACTGAGGAGGAGCTGCTGTTGGTCAGAGCTGTCGTAGTTCAGCATTTTTCTAGATTTCCTGCTGTTTGGCAATTGGTTGCCCAGGTTGCTTGTTCCTCTGCATATGTTGGATGTGTGAACATCAGGTCTATTAAAACCCCTGGGTCTCTTTTGACATCATCCTTGGCTCCTTCAGCAGTACTCATGGATTGCAAGGTTGTGCATTCCCTTCCCCCATGCAATGCTTCGTTCTTGTCACATTAAATCTCTTCTGCCAATTGTTTCACTCTTTCCATGTTTTGTCTTCATCATTTTGGGATTTCTGAACTGCCTCCTCCAGTTTCAAAACTAATTTTTCCTGCCAATTTGTTTGTATTGTATTTATGCGTCCTATAAAACCAACCAATCAATCAGAAACAATAGTGGTCCCAACAATGATCTCATTTCTGGTTTTCTCAGTATGCTCCTCTCCCATTAGTCACAGTTATTCTACAACTCCACAATGGTGCCTGCCTTATGTATCGTTTATCATCTGCACTTATATTCAGAATATTTCATTTCTATATATTTTTGTTCTGAAGATGATGAACGATGAGTGTGAATGGCCTTTCTATTTCAGCCTCTTTACGTGAGATCAAACATGCCAATATAGCATAGGCAACAGATACTGAGCGAAGTTTCCTTCATGATAACCTGACAAAACGCCACAGCCTCTACTTCAGACGATCTTCCTAATCAGTTTCCTGCCATTTCCTATTTCCAGTGACAATCATTCTAATCGCTGTTTGAGTGACATTGAAAATGACTGCGCTTAGGTGCTGTCGGACTCTGTTCACTAGGAACTGAACTGAGGGTATTCATATCACAAAAGTCCCTAACAACGAGCAGACAGGGGACTTTTATCCCCATCCGTCTGGTCTGGAGTTAATCTGAGATCCCCGAAGCAAAATACCAGCATCCGTCTCACTGCAAGGTTTAATTCAGCCTGGACTTAGACAACTATTGTTTAAGAAAAGATTAAATTGTGATAGCTTTACTTAGAGCGAACCACCATCCAGTTGCAGCATTTATAAATAGCAAAATAACTGTCCAAAAGTATGCAGACTTCACAGCAGCAAAACAGAACATTTCAAAGCCTTTAAAGTGGAAAATCCGTAACTGCAGTGTCTGGAACAACATTCAGCTTTTCCTCACAGCAACTGAGGATTCCTTTAACCATCATTGTTAGTGGCTACTAAACACTGCCCTTTAATGCTGGGGAGAGACAGATATGGATGCCAGGGACTAAAATGCCTTGGCTTTGTCATTTGACTCCAAGTGGCTCCTGCCTGTTTTCAATGGTCATCTCTAGTATTTGGCTAAACATTCATGACAATGCTTCTAGCAGAGGCCTGAGTCTATGTGAGAAGACCAAGTGTTCCAGTCGTACAGATTTCCAGGTCAAGATCCATGAGGTGAGGTCAGCCTGATTGGGAGGCTGCATTCCCAGCATGCTCCACTATGGATAACCTCCGGAAAATTTCTTCTTATAGACAGCAAGGCAGCACATTTGCAAAGTTTATAAGCACTGTATTTTCACATAAATTTTCAAACGTGAAGTAAAGAATAAACTCAATTTTCTTCTGATTTCATGAATGTAATTCATTTTAAGTTACCATATGGAAGGATCATTTGCAGCATATAATGCCAATTTTAAAATAGTATGCATATAACTTGTAATGTACCATAAAACTCCAATAATCCAGCATCCTTAGTACTTTGGTGGTGCTGGACTGGGACATTTTCAGGACTATTGGAATATTACACATTAATTTATTACACCTATTACACCTATTACACCTATTAATACCCCAACAGGCTTTAAATCACCACATAAAATGCTGGAGGAACTTAGCGAGTCAGGCCGCATTGATGGAGGGAAATGGACAGTTGACGTTATGTGTTGAGACCCTTCACCTGGATCATTTCTTTTTAAAATGTTACACTTCTGAATAACCTGGTGAGATTAAAAGGAGGTGGGAAAAGGGGCCCCGGTGAGTTTAAGGAGAGGACAGAAAACAGGGCTTCAATGAGCTTAAATGGAGCATTGGATATGGGACCCAGTGAGCCAAATGCTGAATCATTAGGATTTTCAAACGACTGGACAGTGGATTATTGGAGTACTCTAAAAGTAATTGAATTGCTCCTGTGTATCAACGAGATTGTTCACATAACATGCAAATTTTCAGGAATTTTGAATGAAATTATTTCATCACATGTTTCTGAGAAACAAATATACACTAAAGAAAGAAAGCTTCCAATTAAAGTTATCAAACCAGATCTATAAGAATTTCCTCCACATTAAAGGAACAAACTCAGAGTAAATGGACTGTATAGAACAATAGTGCTACATTTTCTTTTGATTGTAATGGTACATATTGATTGATCTACTACATTGTGTCAGAGCAACATCAATTATTTATCTTTCACAAAACAATCGGAGACATTTACTTCACTATTTCTAGATCTGCCTAAATTATTTCAGTAATGAAGCAGAGCTCTTGACCACATCCATAATTCAGTACCTTCTAAAACAATGCTCTAACTTTCTGGCACAGACCTGCTGCCCATAATTGCTGCTCATGATCATTCCAATCTGAACTTAACTGGTTCAGATACAGATGGCCTAAAATGTTTGTCCAAGTCCTCCCAGCTTTTAGCTATGAGACAGAGCTTTGAGTGACATGTAGAGATGCTCCGCCCCAAAACCTCTGATGGTTCTGGCAGCTGGCAAAGCCCCTCTTCCTATGCTCCATCTCCAAATCTCCCAATAGTTCTGGCAGCTGGTGAAGCCTCATTTGTTACTTTGACACAGACAAAGATGTCAAGATTTTTACATGTTTCTGAGCTTTGGAATTTACTAGCAAAGTCTGGGCTAATGTAAACTGACTCTTTGTGAGCAATGCCACAGAAGATCTGTTTGTGATAATGTTATTTGCACCATGTATCTCCTGGACTGAAACTCACTGCCTATCACACACAAATATGTACATTTATTTCATTTAATTTGCTGGGCCGAAGGGCCTGTTTTGTGCTGTATGGTTCTATGGTTCTACGGTTAAATTTCATGGTCACAAAGCATCAAGCTCTAGAAGTACACGTCCTGAAGAACCCTTTCTCAATACAGAAATCGAACAAGTAACCAATCACATAACTTGGAGAAAATAATCAAAATCCTTTTAACAGGAACAAATCAGAAGTCAGAAATTATGAGAATAAGTAGTTATAAAATAAAACCAAGCTAATCAAACTGTTCAGGAGTAATTTTCCAAATGATCTTGGCCACAGTTTTTTTTAGTAACTTGAATTTCTAATACTGAAAATGTCATTCCATAAGATAGTATAAAATAAACATTTCACAATAATAGGTTTTGTATTTCTAGATTTCTACCTCAGATTCTACCTGACAAAACTCAGTAACAACAGCTTTATATGGAGTTCATGTTATGAAAGCTTTATGGAGGTTTGTATTTCTCAACCACTATTTATTTATTCATTTTTCAAGTTCTTGATATTGTTGACCCTCCATGATTGCCCTTCAGAAGATGGGTGTGAGCAGCCTTCTTGAACCACTGCAGTCTTTCTAGTGAAGGCAGTCCTGCACTGCTATTGGGTAGGGATTTAGATCCAGCAATGATGAAAGACCGGTGATCTATTTCCAAGTCAGAATGGTGTGTGACTTGGAGAGGAACCCACAGGTGGTAGTGTTCTCTTGTGCCTGACACTCTGGTCCTTTTTCATTAGTCATTTGGGAATTGCTTTTCATGGAATCTAGTTGAGAAACTGTAGTACATTTTGTAGCTGACACAAACTGCCGTCACTGTGCTTTGGTGTGAGAGGGAATGAATGTTTACTGTGGTGTCTTTGTCCCTGATGGTGTTCAGCTTCTTGAATATTGTTGGAGCTGCACTTATCTAGGCCATTGGAGGGTTTTCCATCACATTCTTGACTTGTGTCTTGCAGAACTTGGAAAGGCTTTAGGGTAAATGACTCGCACAGGATACCCAAACTCTGACCTTGCTCTTGTAGCCATGACCTTGGTCTTTATGTGACAGGTCCAGTTGAGTTTCTGGTCAATGGTGATCCCCAGGATGTTGATGGTGGGGAGCTCAACAATGATAAAGTAATTGAATGTCATGAGTAAGAGATTAGACTCCCTTTTGTTAGAGATTTCTATTGCTCGCACTTTTGTGGCATGAATATACCTGTCACTTATCAGCCATGCCTGAGTACTGTCAACCTCCTGATGCAGGAAGGCATGGACAGCTTCATTTTTGAAGGAATTATGAATGGAATTAAACATTGTGCTATCATTAGCAAACTAACTCCCATTTCTAACCTTCTGATGGAAGGAAGGTCAAAAGAATCCTTTACTAGTGGATAGTGTTCTAGAATACTTTTTATTTCTTTGAAGATTAAATAGGAACAAAGAGAAAAAAATGTGCATCACTGTTGACTCCATCAGACTGTCAGTCACCCACAGGATAACAGAGTGTCCGGGCAACTCAGCCATTATCTGTCATACAGAGGAAACCACCAAGTGGCTTAGGCAATTCAATAGCTTGGCTGTAAACGACTAGTAAGAATAAAGCACAAGTGCACCTACTCAAGATTCAAGATAAACCAGCTTCCAGCTGGTAGCTGCTGTTAATTGCAATCCAAATGTAACCTCCTTGCAGCAGCACTTTTGGATCAATGAATAGATCAAGAAGGTGAATGAGAATGAAATTTAATGCAATGTTCAAGTTTCCTTGTCACTTACATGTTGAGAATTATCAAATGGACTTTGTAATGTTCTTTAAATGAATACTTTCATCATGAAGTTACTATAATTAAAGTAACACACAAGCTTAGAGTAAGAGTCTGTTTATTTTG
Source organism: Pristis pectinata (assembly GCF_009764475.1). NCBI lineage: Eukaryota > Metazoa > Chordata > Chondrichthyes > Rhinopristiformes > Pristidae > Pristis > Pristis pectinata. Next base: position 16,668,313 of record NC_067432.1, read on the forward strand.
GACTAAGATCTGTAATTTCTTCTCTTAGAGGGTTGTAGACTTTTGGATTTCCCTACCCTGGAGGACTGTGGTTTTTCAGTCATTGAGTTCATGCAAAGTAATAGATTTTTGGACACTAACAGAGGTTGTGAGGATTGGGTGGGAAAGTGTACTGCAGAGTCAGCCATAATCTTATTGATTGAGGCATTTTAGGGCCTATTCTTGCTTCTATTTCCTATGTTCTTAATTAAAATTGTCTCTTGTGCCTTTGCCCACATTGATGTATTTTAATGATTGCAGCCTTCCTGATGATATTCTCCTAGCAATATCATCACACTCCCTAAAGCACATTTGCTGCCATTTCTAGGGATGCTGCATCAGGGCAGATTATCTGCCAGAATGCATCAGGGTGTATCTGTCAATGCAATACAGAGCTTCCTTTTCACAGTTGATAGCATTGTACAAATTTGTTTTTCCAAATGGTTTGAAAACCTGTCAGATACGTTCCATAGCCTTTATCTGAGGTAAAGTTTCCTCAGAACAACACTAAATATCTGTTCTGGTTACTGAGATGCTGTGTTGCCAATGACCTACACTAATGATCCACAGGAAAATCTATTGCAAATATCAGAGCAACTCTTCTGAACAAAGGTTCACCCCAGAAGTTTTCAGTGAAAAGCTGGCCTTTGGCTGCAAGGCTGAAGCTGGTCAAAATGAAACAGGATGGTTGTGAGTGCTACCTGGATTGGAGAGCATGTCTTATGAGGATAGGTTGAGCGAGCTGGGGCTTTTCTCTCTGGAGCGAAGGAGGATGAGAGGTGACCTGACAGAGGTGTATGAGATGATTAGAGGCATAGATCAAATGGACAGCCAGAGACCTTCCCCCAGGGCGGAAATGGCTAACACGAGGGAGCATAATTTTAAGGTGATTGGAGGAAAGTACAGGGGGGATATCAGAGTTTTTTTTACACAGAGAGTGGTGGGTGTGTGGAACACACTACCAGGGGTGCTGGTAGAGGCAGATACATTAGGGACATTTAAGAGACACTTAGATAGGCACATGGATGACAGAAAAATGGAGGGGTATGTGGGAGCGAATGATTAGATTGATCTTAGAGGAGGTTAAAAGGTCAGCACAACATCGTGGGCCAGTGGGCCTGCACTGTGCTGTAATATTCTATGTTCTATATTAATGTGTTTGAGAGGCATCTTGATTAGGGTAAAAAGTTCATAGGAATTTCATTTCAGTCCTTGATTGGAGAATGGACAGAAAATGCTTGGTCAGAATTCTTGATTTCATTAGCTGTGGCTAAATCAGCAATGTAGATTCACATGAGATCCTGTTGAACGTTGCTAGATGACCTCACAGATCCTTACATCACGGAAGACTTAGATTTCCCCTCAAGTACTAGGTATTTTAGTTCAGCTTTAACTTTTTCCAGGAACTACTTCAAGTCCGTTCCTCATAGTAAACCTGTGGTAGAAGTAAGCCACATTCCGTGGTAACCAAATTGTTTGTTTTCCCAGCAATATCACTATGTTCCCTTAAGCAAATTTTATGCCATTTCTAGGGACAGTGCATCAGGGCAGATTATCTACCAGAAAACTTCAGAATGCATCTGTCAGTGCAATATAGATCACACTCTTCACGGATTGTAAAATGCAGGTAGAGACTGGGTGAGAATATAAGTAATAATTTACTGAATAAATATTTGACACAAGCTTGGCCAGTCTTAGCTAGGCAAATATATTCCTTAAGGAGTTTTAGGCTTTGGCTTGCAAAATTAACTTGCATTTCTCAAAGGTTTCACATTGCAAAATGCCAGAGGACTATCAACATTGTGGATATGTCTCTGGATAGCACTACTGAGGTTTGTGCTATTTCATTGATTCTTGTGAGTGACTACAGTGCATCAGAACTGAAGTTTCAATGATGGAGCAGATTCCTCCTGAAGCTGCATTCTTTGCTTTCCTTCTGAGAGTAATGCTCAGAGTACTGCAGAACATTTCATCAAAGACTCTGCATGTCCCTTCTTTCCCAGAGTTATGGTTTGATACTATTAAAAAATAGATAGTAGCTTGTTGTACTGATCAACATGCAAGACATTACCCTTAAGACAAATAGTGATTGTCCATTCAAAGTGTCTGTCAGCTTTGTAATGAGTGGTTGGTCTAAAGGGTCACACATTACTAACCATGAAATTTGGCACTGGATCTATCTGGCAGGCAATAGGAGAAAGTTGAAAGCAGATGACAGGACCAAAGATCCTTACTTTGTAAATCATCAGCAGCTCAAAACTTTAGCCAATTAGGTAACTCATCTGCTAAACAATCATCTGTTAAGGTAACTTTCACGGGAAAAGAGGCTGGTCAAAGCATAAAGCTGTTACAACATTACTGACTATTAGAGAAATCAAGAGCTGCCAAGGTAAACAATGACATTGTGCATAATGAGGCCAGGGGATCATTAAGAAACTAAAATAAACTGCGTTGATTGTGTCCATTTGGAAAGCTGTACAATTAGACAATAATAACACAAAGCCTTAAATCTGACATCCGTGGAAACAGGATTCTTTGAAGCTTGCACCACTGACTGAGAAGTCTCATGCTCTTCAATACACCTACAAAGTCATCTTTGGGATCTTGGAGGTACACTATATTAACATGATTTTGGTATTAAAGTCTACAACAAAGAAACATTTGACAAAAGCGTTGTGGGCAATAATGAACTATCTTGATGAGAGGAAATAGACTCAGCATGCTCCCACGCTGATGGTTGTCTGGATTAAACTTAGGTCAAATCTTTGTAAGCTTTTCAAAATGATGTTTTGATAATTGAAAGTAGTGATGAGAGGGATGGAATGAATGAGAAAATAGCAAAACATTAGTAAGGTAAATTTGCATTTCCTAGAAGCTTCATGTTACCAATTATTGCAAAGGGAATGGAGTTTAAAAGCAGAGAAAACATGCTAAAACCATACAAAGTTTTGGTGTCACTTAAGGAGGATATACCTGAATTAAAGGCAGTTCAGAGAAGATTCACTAATTTGATTCCTGGCATGAAGGGATTAATATATGAAGAAAGGTTAAGCAGGTTGTGCCTATACTCATTGCAATTAAGAAGAATGAGAGGTGAATCTTATTGAAATATTGAAAATTCTGAGGAGGTTGAAAAAGTAGATGCTGAGAAGATGTTTTTACTTCTCAGGCATCTAGAACTAGGGGACAGTTTCAGAACAATGGAACACCCATTTAGCACAGAGATGAAGAAGAATTTCTTTTCTCAGAGGATCATGAGTCATTGTAATTATCAACCTCAGAGAACAGTGGAAGCTGAAAATATTAAGATATTCCGGGCTGAAATTGGTAATGTTTTGGTCTACAAGGGAATCATGGGGAACAGGAAGAATAGTGAATCAGAGGCCAAGGGCAGAACAGCCTTGGTCTTATTATACAGCCAAGCAGGGACCATATGGTCTATTCCTTTTCCTATTTCATGTGTTTATAATCAATTAAATTGGTTTATTATTGTCACATGTTTTGAGGTACTTTGTTTTGTGTGCCATCCATACAGATCATTTCATTACATCAGTGCATTGAGGGAGTACAATGGAAAACAATAAGTGTTATTGTTACAAGAAAGTGCAGTGCAGGCAGACAATAGGGTGCAAGGCCATAATGAGGTAGATTGTGAGGTCAAGAGTCCACCTTATTGTACTATTGTATTTCTTGCATGCATCCAAACAGCCAATTCAGAGTTCCTATGCATGCAACACAACTTATTTCTCCAGCTCATAGGTGAGAACCAAAACAAAGAATGTGGTGAATTTGTGGTAAAAAGAACACCAATTGTACAGGGATCGGGCTTTACCCTATAGTCGTGTGTCAATGGGTGGGTGTGGGGTGAGAGGGTGGAAGTAAGTAAGTCTGATGATGGGCACACTTATTTGTTAGAGCCTTCCACATGAGGACCTTGCTTGAGCAGTTGTTGATGAGGACATCTGGTGTATATCATTGGAGTTGGTAGTCTGATCAGAGTGGCTGAAGTGATGCACATTGGGGTGTGAAACCTTTCTAACATGCTGAAGGAAGCTGCCTGGTATACAGTCACGGTTTAGTTTTATGGTGATTGGTTTACTAAAACAAGCAGCTGGGGCTGGGTCTGTACCTCTAACTGCTGATATTACTGGGTCTCCCGACGCAGATTGGGTGACCGCTTTGTCGAGCACCTTTGCTCCGTCCGCCACATCAGCCAGGATCTCCCGGTGGCCACCCACTTTAATTCCACATCCCACTCCCATACCGACATCTCTATCCATAGCCTCAATGTGGCAGTAGAGGCCAGGCGCAGGTTGGAGGAACAACACCTCCACCTTGGGAGTCTCCAACCTGATGGTCTCAACATCGACTTCCCTAACTTCCGGTAACCCCACCCCTTCTTTTTCTTCCCTCCCACTCCTTTGTCTTCCTGTGGGTCCCTTCCCCCACCTTGATGACCTGCCCATCTCCTCTCCTCCCCTCCCCCATCCTTTATTCCATAGTCCATCGGCCTCTCCTACCAGATTCCTCCTTCTTAGCCCTTTCCCTCTTCTACCTATCACCTCTCAGCGTATTACATCTCCCCCTCCCCCACCCACCTATCTTCCCCCTCCCACCTTGACTCACCTATCACCTGGACTCACCTGTCTCCTTCCTTTCCAGTCCTGATGAAGGGTCTCGACCCAAAACGCCATTGACTGTTTATTTCCCTCCATGGATGCTGCCTGACCTGCTGAATTCCTCCAGCACTTTTTGTGTATTGCTCCAGATATCAGCATCTGCAGAATTTTTTGTGTCTCCGTTTTACTGGGTCTCTAACATGGTTAGGGTGATGCCAATACACATCAGTACTTAATAGTGAGTTGACTTGCTCATTGTGTGATTTGGAGAAATCCCACAGCTCACCCTGGGAGTGCTGGAAATATTCCTATCTGTTGCCTAACAATGGGCAACTATCTTTCTTTGAAGGTGGTTGAACTAAGTTAAATACTTTATGGAAGATTTGATAATCTTGGTAACTAGAACCAGGGAAGTTTAGAGAATGTCAGTAACAATCAACCAGTCAATATGAAATAAATACCGACATGCTGGAACTGCTCAGTAGGTCAGACAGCATCTGTTGAGAAAGAAACAGGATTAACACTTCAGGTCAATGATCATGCATCAGAACCTAATCAATCCAGTTCACTAATGGTACCTGGAATATTTGACTCATTACTGGATATTGCAAATCTTCAGATAACCTTGTAGGTCAAAGTCCTTTAGTGATGGATAATTGTAACTGGATGTGCATCAGGAATATGATCAGAACTCTGCTGGTAAGTTGTTGAAAGCCTAGCAGTGTCAGTGTAGAGATGCCATCTAAGTCAAGGGACTGACAAAATGAATGTAAACTCTCTTAATAAGTGAATGTGCTCCTTGTGAATATGAACTTACTGCTAGATGTAGATTTATCAGTGATGTTAACTGTAGACATTGATACTTAAATTTCTGTGTACAAGAAATCATTTGTTCTGAATAAAGATTTACACACTTAGAAGTGAGAAGGATAACGCTTACAATGAGCAGAACATTTACAACAATTTACACCAAAGAATTGTAAATAAAATATATTATCCATGTTGCTTATTTTTATTAAACCTCAAAGAAAAGCATAAATAATTACTATGAAAAAAAGGCTGCTATTTTTCTATATGTGTGAAGCTTCCCAGTTGAAGGGTGATTTCAAATTAGCTATATTTTTAGGGAACTATACTCATGTTGGAGAACTATATTGTGCGACGATCTTGGAATAGTAAAGTAACATTGAAGTATTTAAGCAGAGTACGTTTGGTCAGTAAGATGTGGCACGTGCTGGATCCATTGTGGTTGAGTTTAATCTGATGTACACAGCAAAAACCAGCTGAATGGTCAGTTAAAATCATCAAGATCACAAACCTGAAATGGAGATGCAGGAAGCTGATAATTCCTTATTTGTTCAGCTACTCAGCTGAATAAGCACCAAAGTTGGTGAAAATAGATTTTTATGTATTTTAGATCTGGTATTAATGTTAGAATTGAGTAATGAGAAAGTGTGAACAGGTTATTTTATATCTAGTATTGTGTAATGAGAAAGGGTCAAATGATGATCCCGTAGTTAGGGGGTGTTTAGGAAACAGTGGTCATGGTAAAATAGAATTTATATTAAGATTGAAAGTGATTTAGTTCAATCTGAATCCAGTGTCTAAAGTCTGAATAAAGCAAACTACAAAGGCATGAGGTGTGAGTATATATCTCCCTACCTCAGGAAGGATATACTCACCATAGAAAAAATGCAGCAAAAGATCATCGGATTGATTCCGGGGATGGGCAGATTTGATGTATGGGGAAAGATTAAGCATACTAGCCCTGTATTCTATAGAATAAAAACAGAAAATGCTGGAAACACTCAGCAGATCAGGCAGAAAGAGAATCAGTTAATGTTTTAATTCTGGGACCCCTTGTCAGAACTGGGGAAGACAGATAAACAAGTTAGTTTTCAGTAGCAGAGAAGGTGGGGGGAGGGATGGTTAAAACAAAGGGACTATCTGTGATAAAGTCAGTCCAAATGGGTTAATGTGGCACTTCTTTTAATCTCTTTGGTCTCGATAAAATATTGTAAATGGGAAGGCTGTGGGACATATCCAACAGGCCAGACAAAAGCAGTAGAATACAGTCTGTCCCCAGGTTACAAACACCTGACTTATGGACACCCCTATATATGAACGAGCTCCCATAACATTATTAAATTCAAAAGTCCGATATATGAACATACATTTGTTCCTATGGACAACAGAACCAGTTTCCTCTCTCCACTTTTATTAATTATCCTTTTTATCAGTCTTCTGTGCTTTTGATGTCATTCATGACAATATTGTGGAGGTATGGTTACCATATCAAGTGATTTTTGTGTATTTTCCACTTACGGACAAAATCAACTTATGGACATCTGTAAAAACAGAACCCATTTGTTACCCAGGGACGGCTTGTAAGAAAAAATGAGCCAATATGATGACAGGCAGGAATGGTCATTTTGGATGCAGACAGAAAGAGATTGTGCTACCTAAAGTTGGAGAATTCAATAATGAATCCAGAAGGTCCTCTTATTAAGGTGTTGGGTCGCAGTGATTCCTTGGGACCTGACCCCAATCTGGTAATCTAAGCAGTAAACCTGCCAAGTGAATCTACAAGGAAAGAGGAGTGAAACTTTGCACAGCTTAAAAGTTTTAGAATAGAATCATTATTTTTTTTATTCCAAAATAAACTTTATTCATAATAAAAGACAAACAAAATATACAATATTTTATACATAAAATATACCATATTCAAAATATACAATATATACAATACTGCTCATTTACAAGAATTATAAATATACAATTATAAAACAGTGCAAGCCTTTACATTCTTGTACAGATCATTCATTAGCGTTAACTTTTTATATAAAAAGCACAGCACCGATGCCACGTGTGTGGCTTCCTGGGGGCTACCCAGTCCCATATCTACAATATTTAAGGGGCTTTCTCGCCTGACCCCACCCCTCCCTCTCCAGTGGCAGAAGAACCCTAAACTGTAGTCCTTCCCCACCGAGCCCTTGCGTTGGCTGCACCCAGCTTCAGTGCATCCCTCAGCACGTACTCCTGCAGCCTGGAATGTGCCAGTCGGCAGCATTCCCCTACGGACATCTCGCAGTGCTGGGAGACCAACAAGTTTCGGGCAGACCAAAGGGCGTCTTTCACCGAGTTGATGACCTTCCAGCAGCAGTTGATGTCAGTCTGTGTGTGTGTCCCCGGGAACAGCTCGTAGATCAGAGAATCCTCTGTTATGCAGCTGCTGGGGATGAACCATGACAAGGACCTTTGCATCTTTCGCCACACCCTCCTTGCAAACCCACAGCCCGCAAAGAGGTGGGCGGCTGTCTCGTCCCCAGCGCAGTCCTCCCAGGGGCAGCACATGCTGGGAATCATTATGGCACAGAAGGAAGGCACTCATTCCTGCAAATTCATGATAAATCCTTGAGCATTAATCCTGACTAATACTAGAGGGCATGCATTTCAGGTTAGAGGGGTAAGTTCAAAGGAGATGTGTGGGGCAATTTTTTTACTCAGAGAGTGGTGGGTGTCTGGAATGTGCTGCCAGGGGTGGTGGTGGGGGCAAATACGATAAAGGTGTTGAAAAGGCTCTTAGAAAGGCACAAGGGTGTGCAGGTAATGGAGGGATATGGACATTGTGTAGGCAGAAGGGGTTAGTTTAGTTAGGCATTTAATTACTAGTTTAGTTAGTTTGGCACAACATTATGGGCCAAAAGGCTGGTTTTTGTGCTGTACTATTCTACGTTCTGACACTATTGTTCCCCAACTCGTTCCACATTTACTTTTTTCATTCCAGTTTTTGGTGGAGTGGAGGGGATGAGGTGCTTCTCTGGGCTTCACAAAGAATAGTTTTTGCTTCCTAAACATGAAACTTCTTTTCACTGTCTTCAGCAGCCAATACCAACACCACCCTGGTCCCAGCAGCTTGGATCTAGGCTGTGTACCTCTGGATGAGCTATTAAGCCAATTCACTGGTTGTTTCAGCTGATGTAATGGATCCCATGACACCATTTCAAAGAACAGTAGTTATCCCCAGTGCTCTGGCCAAAATACATCCTGCAACCAATATCATATAGAAAGTAGATTATTGGCCTGTTGTCACATTGTTGTTTGTGGGAGTTTGCTGTTTACAAATTGTTTGCTACATGTCCTATACTTGAGTAGTGATTGCACTCCAAAAGCACAAAAGGTTGCAGAGTGCTTTAAATAGGATGAGATTACGAAAGGTGCTATGTAAATTCAAGTACTTCTTTTATTTTATTTAGCTAGGTCCTAGCTGAATGAAAGGGAAGTTAGCTGGGGTTGAAATATCTTGATATTCATTTCTGGTCCAACAGGTTAGCTTTTAACCCAGAGTTAAAACAGGACAGCTTTTTTGAGTCAATTTTATTGAATATTTTCAGAAAAGGTGTGGGAATATAATTTTTTGCAATGATGTAGTTGTGTTCTTTAATATCATGTAAGGTTATCTTGTGTTACAGCAATTGCCTTGCAGTACAGTAACGCAATCCTCTTTAAAAAGACTAGCATCACATTGCTTAAATACTACTACAATTGTTCATTTAATCTAAACTCTCAATATCTATCTGGAGCTATCTTTCAGATTTTTGCATTGATCTTTTCCACTATTGCCTTGAAGCTTTAATGTACAACCAATCAGCAATTTGACCTATATAAAAACAGTTTAATAATTATATGAGATAAGTTAACAGATGGTAGTCATACTGATAGTTACAAGTACTACACGTTGGATAACCAAAACCAACAATTGTTCATTCATTGTGGTTTCACAAGTAGATTGATGGTAATTCAACTTGGTACCTGGTCTGAAGCATGCAGGAATATCAAGTTACTTCTGGGTTCTAAATATCCTGAATATTACAGCTTGAATTGATGAGCCACTTAACCCTCTTTAGGCATTTTGACATATTATCTTACAATATGTTGCTCTAACCAAATACTCTTTAGCAGAAAGAAAATCATAATGTGCTGGAAACACTCAGCTGGTTAGCCAATATCAGTAGCGGGAAGAGACAAGATGTTTTCTCATTAGGAACAGGAGTAGGGCATGTGGCCCCTTGAACCTGTTCTGGCATTCGATAATCTGATCTTCACTTCGTCTCTACTTTCCCATCCAGCCCCCATAACCATTGATTCCCCTAGGGTCAACAGGAAAAAGGGGCAAGTGCTGGAAAGAGGGATTACTATGGATGGGTTCCCACTGGTTGGTGTGTACGTGGTGGGGCAAATGGCCTGTTTCTATGATTCTAGGGATGAATAGCCATTATGTCCATCTATATATTCTGTTTCTCATGGCTGTGCTTGAACTGCAACAATTGAACTTTTCATTAGAATAAAAATATAGAAGTAGGAAGCCAAAAAGTGGAACAAGCTACGTTCTTAACAAAATACAACTCAATTTGACCTTCCATAGCAGTGAAGCAACAGTACTTTATCTGGCTAGATCCAGTCACTGAAATTTCCAGTGATTGACAATTCCACATGCTCCAGGCCTCAAAGAGACACCACTGTCATACAACGCATGCTCTAGATTTCTGCCTGTATTTAGGACAACCACCTATCTGCCTCTGTTGATGAAATTTCTCTTTGCATAACCACAGAAGACAGTGAAGCAGACTGTGAGGGAAACGTTCCTTTCTGGCCTATGTTGTAAAAGACTCAAACAAAACATGTTTTGTTTAAACCATTAGCATTGCAAAATTAGAATTATAAATGGCACTGAATATTGGTGCAAGAATAAAATACTGCCTTTTTCAAAAATTAATTCTGAATTTAATCAAAAAGTAATTTTTGTATCTGGAGCTCCTGGCTGCAAGTCATTTTAATTCCCCTTCCCAGCCCCACATCGACCTGTCTGTCCTCAGCCTCCTCCACTACCAGCGTGAAGCCAAACGCAAACTAGAAGAGAAGCACCTCATATTCCGTCTGGGTAGTCTGCAACCTGACAGCACGAACATTGATTTCTCCAGTTTCAGGTAACCTGCTCCCCCACCCCCGCTGTCCCTTTCTCTCTCCTGATCTATCCAGGAACTCTCACACACCTCCTCCTTTCCAACCCACTATCACCCCCTATCTCTTCCCCAGCTACTTCATCTGTCCATCACCCACACTACTCCCACTGGGACCTCTATCCCCTCTCCCCACTGATCATACCTGCCCATCTTCCGTCCTTTACCTGGATCCTCTTCACACTCCTTTCTTATCAGATCCCATAATCTGAAGCCCTTTGTTGTCTCCACATATCACCTCCCAGCCTCTGTCGCTGTGTCCGCCTTTCCTTCCCCATCTGACTCCACCTGCCAATCAACCCCTCCTCATCTGAATCCATCAATCCTTTGCCAGCTCTTGCCCCACCAACGCGAAATGTTGACTGTCCAGTTCCCTCCACAGATGATGCTTGACCCGCTGAGTTCCCCTAGCAGCTCATTTTTTGCTCCTAATTTTTGCAATACTTCAGTCTTACATTTAATTGACAGTTCAGACTGATGATGATACTGTATCACTATATAGCAATGCAGATTATTTATCCATTTTATTTTGCAATATTTTGTTAAGCATGTTGTGTTTTCAATTATTAGAAGTTTTAAATTTTGTTCTAACCAAATGTGAAAATATATAACTCAGATCTGGTTCAATAAAACAAATACTGGGACAATCTTTACGTACCCTGCAGGCCGCTCTCACAATTATTAGTATCAAAATGTAATGTGCACACACAATTCAGTTTCTTTCGTTCAGACTACAACAAAGCTGGGTGAAAGCCTAGCAGTTCACTGCAATTAACAGCTAGATTTTAAACAACTGTGTGTGTGTGTGTGTGTGTGTGTGTGTGTGTGTGTGTGTGTGTGTGTGTGTGTGTGTGTGTTTGTGTGTGTGTGTGTGTGTGTGTCAGGGTGTGTGTGTGTGTGTGTGTCAGGGTGTGTGTGTGTGTGTGTGTGTGTGTGTGTGTGTGTGTGTGTGTTTGATGATTCAGTCCAGGAACTGATGTCATATTTCCCATGGAAAACTAATTTACATTCTGGTTTCATGTTTGACCTTTTAAGTAGGAGTTCAATGACACTGCAATCTTTCATCATTTTCTTGCTTTACAAAAGATTTAAGCTTGAATAGGACTATGTTTTTAGAGACATATTTGCATGCAACCTGCATAATTCCATTTGGATGTTCCCACCTTGTTAAATTTGGCACCCCATTTTATTTATTCGTAAAACAGCTAAACAAGATCGGTAAGCTACTGCTGTCCACTGTTCACTCCAATAAACTATAGACTAAGCCATATTTTGGCTTTAATCAAACTGTTTAAATACATTATATTTTGCTCTCACTTCCTAGCCATATATCCAAGACTGTAAAGAGATCATAGGTTTCCTAACATGCTGCTGCCTTTATCAGCATCTCCCCTTTCCTCTGCCCCTAATTCTAACAATGGTTTCCCTTACATTATTTCCCTTTCACTTTACAGTTTCTCCCCCAACGTTGTTCATGTTCTTCCCATCTATAAGATTCACTTCTTGCTTTCTTGACAATTCACCTCTTGCCTACTTAATTTCCTGACTTCATGATTGCTGACATTGTTAATAGCTTCCTTCCACACGCACAGTTTCTTTCCCTGCCATAAAATCCACTTCAATGTTGTCATTTTTACCTTCTTCCTCAGGTGGAACAAGACCGTGTCAAAACCTGAAGCATTGTTCAACACAAAAAATGAACTTCAAAAACCATACTCCATAATTCATCAGACCTACTTACTTGTACTTTATTATATTGTCTGCTACTCTCTTTATCTCTCCTCCAGCCCTTTGGAAATGTTTATCCATATCTCCAAGAAATCCAGAGGACTGGATTGATGATCTGATGATTGAGAGACAAATTCAAAGCCGGGGAATAACTAAATAAAACCTCTTTCAACTCCAGATTATATTACTGAAGTCACTTTGCTGAGCTTCCATCCTTCAGACTCTTCAACTAGTCTAACATTTATTCCACCATGTAAATACTTGTTCATCCATCTTCCTGATCTTTATTGATCTGCATAGCTTCACTGCCTTCTATTGTATTCAAATGCCTCTTCTTGCCTTTACAAACCTTCACTGCCTTTTGTCAGCCTGTCTCTGAAATCTCCACCAGTCTTCTACTCTGCTCCACTCTTTGTCTTCTTACTTTTTACCATTAAGGACATCTTCAAAAGGCAGTGCCTCAAGAAGGGGGCATCCATCACTAAAGACCCTCGCCATCTGGGACATGCCCTGTTCTCATTACTGCCATCAGGGAAGAGGTCAAAGAGCCTGAAGGCCCACACTCAATGATTCAGGAACAGCTTCTTCCCCTCCGCTATCAGATTTCTGAATGGTCCATGAACCCATGACACTGCATCGTTATTCCTTTCTTTTTGCACTATTTATTTATTTTTGCAATTTATAATAATTTTTTGTCTTTGTACTGTTCTGCTGCCATAAAACAACAAATTTCATGCCATCTAAGTCAGTGATAATTAACCTTATTCTGATTCTGATATATATTTTCTTCCTTCTGTTCTTTCTGGTCCTATCCTTGCAATACCTTCTCTAAACGTCTTGGCCTCTCTGCATATTTATAAACTTTCTCAGATCCATACTTCTAATTTCTAGATTATTGCCACATTTCCAATCCCCTGTAATCTCTGTTTGCAATGCTCAGTATTTATTTATGTTTGTAAAGTGCCTTAGTTTTATTTACATTAAAGTTACAATAAAAATGCAAGTTGTTGCATTTATGTTGTAAATACAACATTGATTTTAAAATAGATGGAAACAACTGAGGGAGTGTGAGGTGATTTCATCTCACACTTCATCTGTTTTTGCCTTTGTTTTTATCATAACCCCTGTGTGGTTGAAATTCCATGGACTTGACTTGCACAACTACTACAACTCTGGCATGAGTGTATTAGAAGGGTGGCAATAATATCAGACTTTTTCCATGATCGTCTCCAGCTTCTTGTTAGAGTTTGTTGGGGGCTGGAATGGAGGCATGGGAGTTGAGGGGTTGGTCGTCCAGAAAATACAGACTTAGCTTTTCCCAGACAAAGCTGTCACAAGATGGTGTATACTTCCAATCTCTCAGAGGACTGGTGGCCCAATGGTTGCAGGACTCAAGTTGCCAAATGAAGTGTGTGAGCCATAGAAGCATAGAGTCATACTGCATGGAAACAGGCCATTTGGCCCACCACATCCATACTGACCAGTTGGCACCCATCTGTATTAATCCCATCTCCCAGCACTTGGCCCATATTTTTCAATGTGTAGGCAATTCAAGTGCTCGTCTAGGCACTTCTTAAATGCTGTCAATGACTCTGCTTCCACCACTGTCTCAGGCAGTTTATTCCAGGTACTCAGCACTCTCTAGTTGAAAATAGTCCCCCTCAGATCCCCTCTAAATCTCTTACCCTACATCCCAAATCCATTTCATCTAGTTTTATCTACCTCTAATTGGTATTGGTATTAGTTTATTATTGTCACTTGTACCAAGGTACAGTGAAAAACTTGTCTTGCATACTGATCGTACAGGTCAATTCATTACACAGTGCAGTTATGTTGAGTTAGTACAGAGTGCATTGATGTAGTACAGGTAAAAACAATAACAGTACAGAGTAAAGTGTCACAGCTACAGAGAAAGTGCAGTGCAATAATGTGCAAGGTCACAACAAGGTAGATCGCGAGGTCAGAGTCCACCTCATCATATAAGAGAACCGTTCAATAGTCCTATCATAGTGGGGTAGAAGCTGTCCTTAAGCCTGGTGGTACATGCCCTCAGGCTCCTGTATCTTCTAGCTGATGGAAGAAGAGAGAATGACCCGGATGGGCGGGGTCTTTGATTATGCTGGCTGCTTCACCAAGGCAGCGAAAGGTAAAGACAGAGTCCAAGGAGGGGAGGCTGGTTTCTGTGACGCACTGTGCTGGGTCCACAACTCTCTGCAGTTTCTTGCAGTCCTGGGCAGAGCAGTTGCCGTACCAAGCCGTGATGCATCCAGATAGGATGCTTTCTATGGTGCATCGATAAAAGTTGGTGAGTGTCAAAGGGGACATACTGAATTTCTTTAGGCTCCTGAGGAAGTAGAAGCGCTGGTGAGCTTTCTTGACTGTGGCATCTATGTGATTTGACCAGGACAGGCTATTGGTGATGTTCACTCCCAGGAATTTGAAGCTCTCAACCCTCTCGACCTCAGCACCGTTGATATGGGGAAAAGTTTCCTACAGTCTACTATACCCCTCATAATGTTATATACCTGTATATCACGATCCCCCCTTAACCTCCTCCACACCAGAGAAAATGGAACTGGCCATAACTGAAAAACTCCATCCCAGGCAACATCCTGACGAATCTCCTTTGCATCCTCCCCAGTGCCATCATGTTTCCTATAGTATAATGACTAGAACTTCACACAGTACTCAATTGAAGTCTGATCTATTTATAGAGTTGATGCAAAACCTCCCTACTCTTGTGCTCAACATCCAGAGTAATGAAGGCCAGTATCCTATATGCCGTCCTAACCATGTTATCTACCTGCGCTGCCACCTTCAAGGATCTTTGTACAGAAAGGTCCCTCCATTTGTCAGTACATCCTAGAACCTTACCATTCATTGTCTGTGTCATTGAGATAACTTCATCTGCCATTTCTCAGCTTATTTCATCAACACATTGATATCACCCTCTAGCTTAAGACTAACTTCCATACTATCGGCAACTCCAAACCTCATCTGAAAAACTTCCAAGCCCCTGAAGATTTCAGGTTTCAAAAAGAGAGACAGCTGTGCTCCAAGTGTCTTTTATGAACACTTAAATAAGATAACCTTCTGATGATTCTGTGTATACTTGCAATAACAGTGCTGGAAGGTCACCACAATTTCTAAGACGAAGCATTTTCTTTTGCTGATATTCAATTGTGAATACGCTGAAATCCTGAGACATAACCTTAGAAAATTGGCTGTGTAATGGAACATTTTTGTGCACTATGCAATAATATTCTATTGATAACCTGAAGGATAATGCAATCCAGTGCTGGTGGGTACCTTTGAGCTTTACAAATTACAGTGCCAATTATGAGCATGCTCAGTGACACAAGTTTGTGTACAAGAGTGGCGCATAAAGGCATGGACGTATACTGCACAAGTAGGTCTTATCTGGAAGGTTAGGGTCTGCTCCTGTGTTACTTAAATTGACTTACTCAAACTTTGTCATTGCTGGTAAATTTAGTAATGCAAGCCTTTCCAGAATGCATCAGTTTTCCTGAAGGTAAGTTCCTTTTTGCTCTTAACACTCTCATTGAACATCCTCTTTCACTAAACTCTTCCACAGGCTCCCTTTGTCCTCCTCCCTTACAATCAGTCTCCACTCCCTCTTGTTTCTTCATTCTCTTTCCACCTCTTGTGAACTCTTCCCATCTCCATCCCTTTGATGATTTCATAGAACTTCTCCATAGTGCACCTGATCTTCTGATCTCCTTCCAGTTCTCTGATCACATTCCACCAACCAATCTCCTCCTGGCCACACACTAGCTCTTTTCCCCAGTTCATTCTTATCTTTTCCCTGACCCTCACCCCTCGTCCTAAAATGTTCCCCAATTTCCATTCGGTCTTTCTCCAAACTGCTGATCCTCCTACCTGGTCATTCTTCCCAAGATGTTCTCTCCTCTCCTCTGATTGTCACTCTCTTGCCTCTGTCATGATGGGAGATCATACTGCAAGGTTGACCATACAGTTTGTGCTTGAGTGTGCAAGTAATACTGAGAATTGCTGGTTCTCATTAGTATAAATCTCTGGGCTTCTACTGCATATGATGTAATGGTGAAAATATTCTAGTTTTTGACCAACTCTTGAATTAAGAGAGCTTACTACAGGAAGTTAAACAAAGCCAAGTGATTGCAGATTAAGAATATTTTCATATTAAAGATTTGCATTTATGGTAATATTTCTTTCACAACATTCAACAGATAGTGATATTTAGTTATTTAAGGGAGAGCACAGGTTATAAAATACTATAATACTCACCAGAATCATTCCAACACATGAAGGACTGAAACCATTCTGTGCTTTGCCTGCAAGGAATTGGATAGGGCTAACCTGATTCATGTAAGATTCTTATTTTTAGCAATGACCTTCTTCTGGTGAGATTAGCCTTGACTTCAACCTGAGATCCCAAAGATAAAAGGACAGCGTATGGATGCCACTGTATTATTAATTTCCCAGAGTACAGTTATTTGTTTTTATATCTTTGAGGAGGAAGGTTTCCAATGGTTCTTTGTTTCCATTGCTCCAGACTGGATTATCCCAGGTGTTTTCCTCCTGGTCAGGAGAAAAGGCAAGCATAATAGATAGTTAGCCACATCTATCCCAGGTGCAGTACATGGGAAGATATTTCAAACTGCATCGTACATTTTGGTAAGGAAAGGAAATAGTTAAACAATTCCCAATTATACCTACAGCACACAACAAGTACCTTACAAACATTGACTTGTTATTGAAGTGATATCTTTTATGACTTGTAATGCAGTAGCTACTTTAGTGCTCAGTAAGATCTCACAACTGCAGACTAAATAAGTGACCACATCATTCCTTCTTAAGTTTTGGCTGGGCTAGGAGAAAAATTACCTTGCTCTTCAAATGGTGCCATAGATCTTTTATAGCTACCTGAGGAAATGGATAGGGGTTTGACTTAACATTCCAATCAAAAATTAGTGTCCCTTACAACACAACAATCCTTTGTTACCACACAGCATACATTACACTAGTGTACCCACAGCCTTTGATCAGAGACAAGATTACTGCCCTGCCAACAAGGTAAAACACTTATGTGAATGTCTAACTGACAGTATAATGGTCCATAAATACTGTTACTTTTTAATACACTAATTTCAGCATGGGTGAGAATAAAAATAATATTTGCAAATGAAGATGTATTTAATTATTAGTGACATTTGAAGGTAGAGCCAGTAAGCCACGTCTGTCTCATTTTACCAATTCAATGGTCTACCATAATAGAAATGCTAGTACAACTAAATTAGTGGCAGCAATTTACTTCCTGCCTACTTTCTTCATTTGCAGGTGGGTCATAACATGCAACCTCCTTTGAGCCTGAGGAACAGGTGGTCGAAGCCACACTTCTGTTGATGTGAAAGTGGTTTTAAAATATTGTAAAGGGGATGTTCTATGTGGTTTCTCTACTTGTAATGGAAGCAAAAGAAAATTTTGTTTGAGCTTTGGTATATTTGAATGCTACATGCAAGGAATGCACCATATAAAGAATATTTAGACAACGCCTCCTCATTATTATATTACTTTACATCGGGTGCAATTGGCATCATAACTTCTCACTAATATTTGGTAAAAAAAATGGGAATGAATAAATGTGACATAACTTTATTAGAAATTGCTTAAAAAAACATTGAAGACTTCTGCATCTTTTCAAAAATAGACTAATGCTCAGACACCAGTGAAACTTTATACAAAAACATAGATTTTATTTATCAAGGTGAAAAATATTTGCATGTCCAGATCAAACTTGGAACTGTTGAGCATAGTAGAAGATCAATAGATGAATAGTGCTGTAAGAACACAAGAAAACAGGAACAGCAGTAGGCCATCAGGCCCTTCAAGCCTGCCCTATCATTTATTATGATCATGGGTCATCCATGCTGGCCTCAACTCCTCTTGTGTGCTAGTTCCTCATACCCCTCTGTTGCTTGATCTATCAAATATTTATCCACTTCCACTTTAAATACTTCTAATGATCCATGGGTGTTATAACTGAGGTGAAAAGTAAAAAAAAAACTGCAGATGCAGGAAATCTGAAATAAAACAGAAAATGCTGGAAACACTCAACCGGTTGGGCAACATCTGTGGACAGAGAAATAGAATTAATATTTCAGGTCGAAGACCCTCAGTTGTATACCTGAAATGTTCACTCTGTTTCTCTTTTCCACGGATGCTGACTGACCTATTAGCGTTTCCAGCATTTTCTGTTTTTACTGCAACTGAGGTGATCCTAGTCCTTGTAAAGGAAATCAACAATTTGTAATACTTTACGAGTGGGCATCTGGCCACTAGTGTCTTCAACATTGATGCCACACGTGCTACAAGAGTTATCTTGGGGGTTTGCCTTCTAAGCAACTTCTCTTTTCTACAGAATGAAAGAATAATGAACTTCAAGACATGTTGAAAATAAACTAATTTTATTATTCATTGCAATTTTGTTGTAAATCTTCTGAGAGTGTCATGAGTTTCTTATTGTTGGTTGGTGCCTTACTATACATTTTATCCTTAATTGAGGGAACATGATATTCATGTAAACAGCTTGTGGGCTACAAGAGATACAGAATAACCAGTGTCTAACCCTGATGGGCGCTATTGTTTTCCATGACCCTGTTTTATCATCAGTTCATGGCTGATATAGAGTTATCACTGCCATAAGTGCCAATCATCTGTTCCTGTTCTATTCAGCATAAGTTCCACCATGGTATTCTATGATCTGAGTGCAAAGAAGTGAGTATCTATCATATTTTAAAATCCTAATCATTGCTTGCAACTATTGTGACTATATTGACAATAATATCTTGGTTCAGTTTTGGTTTCTTTTAATGCAGTGAAGGGTTTAAAGGTAAAAATTGCAGTTCATTATCTGAATCAATGTTTAGAGGAATCTGGGCCAAACACGGGAAAATGGGACAAGCTTAGGTCAGCACTTTGGTTGGCATGGATGAGTTGGGCTAAAGGACCTACTTCCATGCTATATTATTCTATGACTCTAATTACTTTTACATTTGTGTGAAGAGAATTTAATCATAAACTTCCCAGGGAATTTGGCTATGACATTTACATTGATCAGATGCATTGTGTTGATTAGTAATGTGATAAACTGATTTAAATTAAACCCATTAGCATTTGCAACTTTGAAAATCAGTCATGTCTGTAATTTAATTACATGACAAGGCCTGCTGGCAATACTTTGGGAAGAAGATGACTTACATCCTGAATCTATTCTACTATCTAAGATGGAGGTGTCTAGGAAAAGCAACAATCAGGTTGAAACGCCATATAAGGGATGAAGTAAATTACAACGTAGTAATTAGTAGTTGGAAACCTTAGTCACTTGGGTTTAAAAGCCTGCAAAAAACTCAAAGATTAAAAGAAGTAAACAGTTCCATAATGTAGAGTTTTATGAAATAAAATCCAGGAAATGCAATAAACTTCAATTTTAACATGGAGGGAAAGAAAGCATGACTTTCAGGTCAATGTACTTGGAACTTAGAAAGAATGAGAGGAAAATGGTTGTCGTGGCACTGACTACACACAAAATAAATACAAGTGAAAGAGAAGAGAGAAAGAATGGACTAATATAAGATGAACACAGAGTGGTGAGAAAGAGAATAATAACTAGATGAATAACCTTTTCTTGTATGATATTCAGGAATATGTGGGAGATGGTAGATGTATTTAGATAGGGAAACAATATACAATATGGCACTGTCAACAGATTTATTTTGATTTAAAATTGCCTAGCTGTAACAAATGGTTGGTATGAGACAGGAAGCTAAGCTGGTTAATAGACACTTTGGAAATGAAATATGGAAATCCTATTTGAAGCCAGAGAACGAGACAATGGCAAGAATGTTGACAGTGGGACTGAGTTCAGAGTCATCAAAGGGAAGAGATGATAAATGCTGGTATTAAGCATGAAAGCATGAAGCACCCATGCCAATCACAATTTCCATCCCTGAAAGGAAACGATTTCAGCATGTAGTAATTTCTTCCAAAAGATTTTTAAAATAGAAGCATTTTCTTACTAATCCTTTCTGTCTCATTTATCTCCTTATCATAACCTGATTTTTATCTGCCTCTATTTCTCTTTCTGAATCTGATTAGACTCAATAGCACATCATTTCTCTGCTGATTTTTTTTCTCTCAAAATCTTAAATTTCATTGGTTAACGAGATAGCCCTTTGGTCCTGTCTTCCACTAAGGTTTCAATTGCTTTTACAGATATGGTTATTACGCAGTGAAGTTGCCAATCAGTTTACACACAGTCCCACAGAAAAGTAATGAGATGAATCATTAATTTATCCGATTTTGTGGAGGAAAACAATTTTGAACAGGCTATGAGGAGAATTCGACAGCTTCTTCCTTAACTAGGGCTATCTGAACAATCAGGCAAGGCCTTGCTTTAATACCTCATCCTGAACAATGGTATCTGCAACAACGCAACACTCCCTCAGCACCACATTGAAGCGTCACTCAGCCTACATAATATTCTTAGTCCCTAGGTGGTGTTGTAAGATTTGTATCCAAAACCTCTGAGTCAAGTGGTAGTGTAGAAGCTAAGTCAAAATAGAAATACCTCAACTTTTTCAATATTCAAAAATACTTGAGGAAGTTCTTGTACATTGGAAAATTATATTTTTCAAATGAAAAGACCTTTGCAGATTAATGTAACTGACAATATCAAAAATTTAGGGAACACAAAACAGCTGGGCTATTATTAGTCAAACTTCACAAGTGTCCAGCCTCTTCTAAGTATGCAAGTGCTTTAAGATGTGCAGACTGATTCTGGTACATGTTCTCCACTGAATCATTAACTGTTTGTGGCTTGGCTTTCACAAAACAATTTTAAACAGTCATTTTTACTTTCATCAATTCCCATTATGTAATTAGAATATGTGTCATCCACAGATTCTAATAAGGCTTGAAATGCATTGACATTGCAATAGCAGTGACATGGCAGCAGAATGACCTATTCTTACATCCAGTAAAGTACGCTTGAGCCCCAGAAACAGCTAACTTTCACATCTCTTTTGCTTACATTCAACAACTTTGTGTGGAATCTTTCAAAGGGAAAATAACACTGCTGATGCCTTGAGCAAGGCGGCTCTGACTTCAGTTGCCCAGGCCCCAAGCTGGTAATCTAACCCTTAATCACCCTCTTTTTTAATTCAATCCTTAATACATAGCTCTTTGATTATGCTTACTAGAATTTATGTGGATTGATATCAAATTTTATTTGTTAACATTCTAAAAGCATGTTGGAACATTTTACTTACATTAAAGGCTCTATCTAAACCCAAATTATTTGTATTTTGTTTAGCAGAAGAAGCACTACATATGGTGGAAGTGAGAAATGAATAGGGAAGTTACTGATGAAGGAACTGCTCTTTCTGTGACCTGGTTTTTCGCTTTGAAAATGCTGTAGGCTTCTAGGAACATGTAAGATGTTTGTACAGTTGAGCCGGTAAGTTTCGCTGCTTTGTTGCCCAGGCTAGGGCAACATATGTTTACTTTTATTCAGTCTTAGCAAAAACATTCAGAAGACTGCAACAAAAATGCACACATATTTCATCAAGTTCCAATTGCTCTGTTTAAGGACTTTGCATAAATTATTGAAAGTGGGAGAAAAAACTTGGATAAGGATGTGTTATAAAACATTCTACTACTCTCTGAAAACAAACTAAGGACACTTAATCCAGATCCAGAACTAAAAAACCAACAGGAATAGACATGCAATTATTTCAATCTCTCTACTGCCCAATTTTAACCCCCTCCACATCCCCCATTCCTGCCAACTCTCCTCATTTCTGTACAGCATGTCGAACCATTCTCCTATCATATATATCAATTTTGTCACCGCATTTCATGTTGCATGTTGGGATAAGCAGCATTCATGACATCCCAGTATTCCTGTGTAAATCCTCCTGGGAGTCTGTTGCTGCCAGTCAGTAAAGATCTTCATTTTCCTGAACCAGCAACAGGTGCATCTATTGCTGCTTAGTTTCTTCTTGGAAATACTTTCATTTTTTACAACCTGTATTTAATTTTATGTATCTACATATGAAATGTTTTATTGACTCGTTGTTCCTTGTTACAAATATTGTGTTGTCACACTATTACATGGGTCTGATTTAAGTAGTATTTAGAACATAGAACAGTACAGCACAGGATCAGGACTTTCAGCCCACGATGTCTGTGCCAACCATGATGCCAAATTAAACTAATCCCAACTGCCTGCCCATGATCCATATTCCTCCATTTACTGCATTTCATGTGCCTGGCTAAATGCCTCTCAGACGTCACTATTGTATCTGCTTCCACCCCCACCCTGGTAACACATTCCAGCACCTACCACTGTCTGTGTAAAAAAAAGAACTTACTCCCCTTCACATCCCCTTCAAGCTTTCCCCTCCTTACCTGAAAGCTATGCCCTCTAGTATCTGACATTTCCACCATGGGAAAAAGACTATCTAACCTATCTATGCCTCTCTTAGTTTTATATACTTCTATCAGGTCAACCCTCAACATCCGATGATCCAGAGAAAACAATCCAAGTTTGTCCAACCCCTCCCTATAGGGAATACTCTCTAATCCAAGCAACATCCTGTTGAATGTCCTTTGCACCTACTCTAAAGCCTCCACATCCTTCCTGTAATGGGGCGACTCGAACTGCGCACAATACTACAAATGTGGCCCAACCAAAGTTTAACACAGCTGCAACATGACTTCTTGATTTTTATACTGAACACCCTGATCGATGAAGATAAGTATGCCATATGCCTTCTTTACCATCCTATCTATCTGTTTTGCCACTTTCAGGGAGCTATGGATTTGAACCCCAAGATCCTTCTATACATCAATACTCCCAAGGGTCTTGCCATTCACTGTATACTTTCCCTTTACAATTGATCTCCCAAAGTGGAACATTTCACACTTGTCTGGATGAAACTCCATCTGCCATTTCTCCACTCATATCTCCAACAGATCTGCATCTTGCTGTATCCTTTGACAATCTTCTTCACTATCCACAATACCACCAATCTTTGTGTTGTCTACAAATTTACTAATCCACCCATCTGCATTTTCATCCAAATCATTTATATATATCATAATCAGCAGAGGTCCCAGCACTGATCCCAGCAGAACACCATTGGTCACAGACCTCCAGTGAAAGAAATACCCCTCCACACTACCCTCTATCTTCTACGGCCAAGCCAATTTTGAATCCAATCTACCAAATCACCATGGATCCCATGTGTCTTAATCTTCCAGATTAGCCTACCATGAGAGATCTTGTCAAATGCCTTATTAAAATCCACATAGATAACAGAAACTACCCTACCCTCATCAATAATCCTTGCCACCTTCTCAGAAACTCAATCAAGTTTGTAAGGCATGACTTGCCCCTCACAAAACCATGCTGTTTATTGGAGGTATTTGTTTTAAAATAGTTTAGTACAATACTTAGTACCTTTACAAGCCTAACCCAAGATTGATTTAATGGGTGGGACCCAGACAAGAGCATGATTAGATCTGTCTCCTCTGGCTGAGTAATTTGCTGATGACCTTTATCAAAGTTTAAGAGTGAGTAATGGCCACCAAGACAACTTTCCAGAGGAGTATGTAAAACAGTGCTCGAGTAAAGAACTGGTAGCTGGCAAAACACTGGAACTTGGATTTTGCCTATTTTGGCATGCCGAAACAGTGTTCAATTCAGCACAAACTGCAAATCATGCCCACTCAAAATTGGTCAGAGGCAGTTTTGTAATTGCTTTTGGGTGTTTCACATCCAGGAAGTAGTGACCACACTCAATTCAGTGCAGCGGTCTAAGTGAGGCACATCCTCCCACAGCAGCCAGGCAACAGAACAACATATAATATGGTTCATGCGGAGGAAAGAGGGAGAGAACTCCATGGTTTTCAAGAAAATGAGAATTCCTGAACATGGAGCAGTGCAGCAAAAGCTTTCATGACCTCATAAGATGGATCAAGGTGCGCTTAACTAACACGCTGAAAATTTTGCTCTCTCATAAAGACACAGTTGTCCACACTCCTCTCTCTCTCTCACACACACACATGCACAAACTATTAATCCATTCACAACCCAACACACCTCTCCTCTTGTCACTCCATCCACACCCTAACACAACCCACCCAATCATACTCCAATCACATGCTTGCACCAATCCTCATATCATTGATATTCTGCCCCCACACAAGAGTTGAAGCCTCCAAAAGTAGATGAATAAAAAGATCCTTCACCTCTTCCACTTGGGCTGAGGCTAGGTGGAACAGGAGGGAAGCCATCTGTTTAGTGAGGTGGGGTGGGAGGGAGGGGCTCTCACATGAAGCAATTCAGCCATTTGGAGGAGACGATTTTCATCTCATGGGTAGAGGAGCAAACATACATGAGCAAGGTTGTACAAAACCTGTCTGGCATGGTTGCTAACTATGTTTCATTATGATCACTATATCATCTTTGAATTGAAGAACAGCAGACACTATCATTTGCACAGCCTCATCAACTTGAAAGAGTATTGGTGACACATCATCAATACAATTCCCTTCTCTTTTGACATTGCAGGGTATGAGGAGACACATCCTATCTTTCCCTCACTACAACAGACACCTTTGACTGCAGGTCTGGTAGCCTGGTCCACTTGTCTGGAGGTTGGAAATGTATTGTGGTCTGATGTTAGCCAATGTACTATTGCCCACCCAATATCCTGAAAGGTTGTCTGGTGTAAAGGTTCAGGATGTGGATGGCACTGAAGTCACAGTTCTCCACCCACCATGGCCTCTCAGAAAGTACTGTGGCCCATTCTGCAGAGCCAGTCATCCAGCTACTTCAGTTAGCCAGAGCCAGCAGTCTGAAACCAGCCTACCAGGGTAAGAGCATCTTCTGCGTCACGAAGAACATCTGTACAGACTCAGAGTGAAAGGGGGCCTCTTCTTAACGGCTAGATGGCAGCCCCAGAGGAGATGCTTAGCACTAGAATATCAAAACCCATCTTCAAGTTTGTCGATTTGGAAAGACACTGTGTTTAGTAATGGACAAAATCCTAAACTTTTATTTTTGGCATTATTTAATTTCACTTTATTATAAACAATTCTCAACATACTAGCACTATTCAAGTGCATTCTCATTTAGAGAACATAACATCTTTTAGTGTGCAGAGATATAACACATTGGGGTGTCAGCTGTTAGAATTGCTACAAGCCTTGCAATGCCTCATCTAGAAAGGATGCCAATGTAATGCATTTCATGCTCAAAATACTCTGGCTGCTGCTTGACAGTGACTGATACTTCCCCATTAAAAATGATGGGATCACCTTAGAACTGCTTATGATTGTGAAATAATTTGACTGATGCCTTAGCTCCCTTGTTACTCTAGCAATGAATGAGTATGACCTTCAATATGAGGTTGGTTACTAACTTGGGATTCATCTCCCTTTATTTGGTCGTACAATACTTATCCTGGCAATCTCTGAAGGAGGGCTAAAAGATATGAGCGAGGAGGTGTGGTGAAATGAAACATCCACTCTATGTTGTACAATCTCAAAGGAAGCCCTTTCATGCATGGGATTAAAAACAGCAGGAATAGCTGAAAGACTATTAGTATAAAGTGATTGCTTGTGCAGGGAAGTATTATACTACATTGATCAAATATTGTGAGCTGAGTGAAATATGATGCTGTTAACGCTGACATTTCATCACTTCTTCACCACTGTGAACCTTGATAGAGTTAATTGGTACAATGACATAAACAAACCTCATCTGAAGTTCCAAGATGGACTTCTCAAAGCTGAATGAGTGTGGACCTGGAAATTTACCCTGTCAATGCGACTCCCTATCCATTGCATGCCAATCTCACGAATATATTATGATATGTATTACCCTCAGCTGCATAGGGTACAACAGTGCAAGGTCACCCACTGCCCAATGTGTTCAAACCCTTGACCCAAAAATACACCTACAGATGCTGGTTCACCAATGAAATAGTATTTCATGCTGCAACTGGAGTTGTTTAAGTGAGATGTTATTCATCAGGAAATATCTGTTGTGGCAAAGCACTCACATAATATCATGGATTCCATTCATTGATGTGTTATGGTGTGCACAACAACATGTGAGGAATTTTTACATGTCACGTGGGGAATTCTGACTGATTATTCGTGGACTATGTTGGCGTTAATAGTTGGAGTGTGGAGAGCGCCTCTTGGTTTGATCTATGAAAAGCATCTCTCAATCGGGGGGTCCCATGTAGCCTGTGCAGACAATGTCCACCTCCACCAAGTTAGAAGATGAAGCTTTTGATGTTAAGGGTAGTCTTCATTATGCTGCTCCTCATGCTTCGGCTGCTCTTCAGGCCCTGCCTTATAGCTCTTAGACTCTGAGCGTCCTCACAATCTACCTTGTTATGATCTTGCACCTTGTTGTCTACCTGCAATGCACTTCCTCTGTAGCTGTGATACGTTACTCTATATTCTGTTATTGTTTTACCTTGTACTACCTCAATGCACTGTGTAATGAATTGATCTGTACGAATGGTATGCAAGACAGGTTTTTCACCATATCTCACAGTACTTGTGACAATAATAAACCAATTCCAATTCCTTTCTTCTTTCTCCAGCACTGGCTGCTGGCGGCAGTTGGCTAAGTTGTGCAGCAATGAGCACACTACAACTAAGTCTCCACCTGATTGGTGTGTCCTGCAAGGAGCTACCAGTCTGTGGAGACTGAGGGCACTTTCCTCTTCTATCCTGGTAGTGGTATGCATTGTAACAGTGCTCAGCTGTGAGGATTGGAGTTTGAATTAGATGAGCAACCACTGTAGTAGAGGATAGCCCTTGTATCCCAGAGCCCATCCCTGATACCACCGTAGTGGGCCGTATCTCAAATAACGATGAGTCGGAGTACAGGAAGGAGATAGAGAGCCTAGTGGAATGGTGTCATGACAATAACCTTTCCCTCAATGTCAGCAAAACAAAAGAGCTGGTCATTGACTTCAGGAAGGGGGGTGGTGCACATGCTCCTGTCTACATCAGTGGTGCTGAGGTTGAGAGGGTTGAGAGCTTCAAATTCCTAGGAGTGAGCATCACCAATAGACTCTCCTGCTCCAGCCACGTAGTCACCATGGCCAAGAAAGCTCACTAGCGCCTCTACTTTCTCAGAAGCTAAAGAAATTTGGCATGTCCCCTTTGACACTCACCAACTTTTATTGATGCACTATAAAAAGCATCCTATCTGGATGCATTACTGCTTGGTATGGCAACTGCTCTGCCCGGGACCGCAAGAAACTGCAGAGAGTTGTGGACACAGCTCAGCACATCATGGAAATCAGCCTCCCCTCCATGGGCTCTGTCTATACTTCTCGCTGCCTTGGTAAAGCAGCCAGCATAATCAAAGACCCCACCCACCCCAGACATTCTCCCTTCTGCCCTCTCCCATCGGGTAGAAGATACAAAAGCCTGAAAGCATGTACCACAAGGCTCAAGCACAGCTTCTATCCCGCCTCTTATAAGACTATTGAACGGTTCCCTTATACGATGAGATGGATTCCTGACCTCACAATCTACCTCGTTATGACCTTGCACCTTATTGTCTACCTGCATTGCACTTTCTCTGTAGCTGTGACACTTTATTCTGTGTTCTGTATTACCTCAATGCACAGTGTAATGAATTGATCTGTATGAATGATACACAAGACAAGTTTTCACTGTACCCCAGTACATGTGACAATAATAAACCAATTCTAATTCTCCCTCAGGATGGAGGAATTATGGGTGTGGCCAGGAAACATGGCAATGACATAAGTAAATTCTTCTCATGATTGACAACCAGCTGCACATTTAGGGTATGGAAACTCTTTCTGTTGATGAAATGGTCCTGGTTGTTAATCAGAGTCCTTATGGCACATAAGTACAGTCAAAGACTGCCTATAATCATGGGAAGTCTGACAGATCACCGTGCCTGAGATGCCAATCTCTCCTTAATGAAATCAAAAATGATGAATATATTCCTTTGTGAGCTCAGAAACTGGATGACTTTTCTTATGCTATGTCAAGCAGTACATTGAGAAATATGGCATCGATCTATCTGGAACGATCCAGTGGCCAGAGGTATCTCTATAATAAGATGCTTTGAAAACCTAATGTGAATACATTGGTCATCAGACTGGTCCAACTGGGACATGATGTCTCTGAAGGCAGTTTGGGGGTATGGTCTTTGCAGGTGGACAAGTCTTTGCTTCCTGCCCTCAAATCACTAACTCTTTCTAAAAGGTCTGCCATACCTAGCCTAAAGCCTCCCATATTAGAGTGCTGCCAGTGGTAGCTCAGGAGTTGTGTACTGAAAAAAATAACACTCCTTGTTGGTTGTAACATACTCTATGAATTTTGGAAGGAGCCTGGGAAATCTGCACTCAGAACTACTCAATCAGGTCTCCCATGTTAGCAATGTATCCCTTTAAGTTGCGAATAAAACAAGTATGTTGTTCACTGTCCTCCTAACTGGAGTGAGCCTGTTCCACAATGATCACTGGATCATTGAGCTCCAACCTACCTAGTGAGGGTAGAAATGTGTCGTCCATGACAAGTGATGTTATTATGTGTACACCTGATGCCAGAAAACTTATGGGCTACCACTGGGGGCTACCAATAAATGGTGAAAGATTGCAGCATGCTGTTGTGCAGAGAGACTTGAGAGTGTTTATGCATGAATCACAAAAGGTTGGTTTGCAGGTACAACAGGTTATAAATTTTAAATTTTTAAAATTTTTATTTACAGCATGGTAACAGGCCCTTCCGGCCCAATGAGTCCGCGCCGCCCATTTTAAACCCAAATTAACCTACCTGTACGTCTTTGCAATGTGGGAGGAAACCGGAGCACCCGGAGGAAACCCACGCAGACACAGGAGAACGTACAAACTCCTTACAGACAGCGACGGGAATCAAACCCCAATCGCTGGCGCTGTAATAGCCTCGCGCTAACCGCTACGCTACCGTGCCGGCCCATTCAGGAAGGCAAATGGAATGTTGGCCTTCATTGCTAGAGGGATTGAATTTAAGAGCAGGGAGATTATTTGCAACTGTACAGGGTACTAGTGAGGCTGCACCTGGAGTACTGCATGCACTTCTGGTCTCCTTACTTGAGGAGGTGCAGAGGAGGTTCACCAGGTTGATTCTGGAGATGAAGGGGTTAGCCTATGAGGAGAGATTGAGTCACTTGGGACTATATTCACTGGAATTCAGAAAAATGAGAGGGAATCTTATAGAAACATGGGCAGGCACGGTAGTGTAGTGGTTTGTGCAACACTATTACAGCGCCAGCAACCCGGGTTCAATTTCGGCCACTGTCTGTAAGGACTTTGTACGTTCTCCCCATACCTGTGCGGGTTTCCTCCGGGTGCTCCGGTTTCCTCCCACATTCCAAAGACGTACGGGTAAGGAAGTTGTGGGCATGCTATGTTGGTGCCGGAAGCGTGCGACACTTGCGGGCTGCCCTCAGAACACTCTACGCAAAAGATGCACTTCACTGTGTGTTTTGATGTACATGTGACTAATAAATATCTTATCTAATTATGAAAGGGATAGATAAGATAGAGGCAGGAAGTTACTTCCATTGGTAGGTGAGACTAGAACTAGGGGACATAGCCTCAGGATTCGGGGGAATAGATTTAGGACGGAGATGAGGAGAAACTGCTTTTCCTAGAGAGGAATCTGTGGAATTCTCTGCCCGGGGAAGCAGTAGAGACTACCTCATTAAATATATTTAAGACACAGTTAGGTAGATTTTGCACAGTAGGGTAATTAAGAGTTATGGGGAAGAAGCAGGTAGGTGGATCTGAGTCCATGGCCAGATCAGTCAAGACCTTATTGAATGGTGCAGCAGGCTCGACGGGCTAGATGGCCTACTCCTGCTCCTATTTCTTATGTTCTTATGCTTATTTATAGAAAGCAAAGTGATAATAAAGAGCCACTGATTTAGCCAAATTTGACTGATGGCATCAAACTGACTGCTGCATGGTCCAAGCTCCTGCCTGCCACAGATCTGTCCTTCAAAGGGATGACAAAACAAATCATTAGCCTAGACCTTTACAAAGATCCAACCCACATTTTCCCTCCCTGTCAATCAAAACCAACTCACTGTGATGCCAATCCCTTAAGATGTTTGAAGCTCACTGGGATGGTTTCATTCATTGATTTGTGTTATACAGTATGAATGATATGTAGATCCTTAGCGTCCTCAGCAACTAAAAGAGACAATCTGATCGTTATCACATGGCTTTGTGTGGGAGCTTGCTCTGTCCAAATTGGCAACTGCATTTCCCTACATCAGTGACAACACTTCAAAAGAGCACTTTATTGACTATGGGTTTGAGGTATGGAATTTAAATGCAAATTTTCTTTTATTTAACAAGAACTAGTGTCCCAAGATTGCCTGTATATTCAAGTAAGTCAGTGGCAAGTGACAAGGGCTTTCTGTTCAGCCTCAGGGTTTGCTACATTTTCATCGATATTAAGCAGGTAAAGGCACTCAATGCTTCATAGGGAATCTGAGAATAATGAAAACAGTGATTGCTGATGCTAAATCCAAAGCAAAAGTATCCTGTATAAAAGTGCTAAATGGCTCATATACATTTTGGTTAAGAACGGTTAATATGCATTTCATTCTAGGTACCTGAAAAAACAGAAAATTATAACACTCAGTTTTGATAGTTCAGTTCAAAACCGAGTAATATATTTGAAAAATCAGATTAATATCATTAATTACTGAATTCACATACCTGGAACAGTCTTTTAAGAACTCTCTATAATGGTTAAATCTAACCATAAAATTATTAATCGAGAAACACATTAGCCATAGACTGATGCTCACTCATGCCAAAATTACATATAATATCTGCATAGAACACTTATAGATTACTATAAAACTAATCAGTACATTGCATGACTGTCAGTACCTTTGTAAATCCAATACCAACTGTTCAGTTTTCTAATAATCTGCTGAAGTATTTTTTTAATAAATTTGGAAATATACCACAAGATGAAAAACATTACATAATTTTGAATGAAATATAATCATTTTCACTGCTTTGGTTAATACTGACTGTATAAATATTACAAATTAATATATCAAACACATCAATAACATTTTTCCTGAGGATCTGAAATGAACTGAAATGAAATAGTACAAAAGGAGTAATGAATGAAGACTATAAATGTCATTGATATGACACATAACATTTTCAATTGTACATTTGCAATCACAACGCGCTCCCTATTCAATTTTATTTTCATCCAAACGTTACTCACTTTTTTGCCAAATTTGTTGTTTTAGTCACCAGTCTGGACAATATGCATGGACTGAGAGCACAATAGGTATGATACTAGAGTTGTGAATACTTGAACCTGTGTGGGAATTGATAGATGGTTCTGTAAACTACAATAATGAAGAAAGATCATGTTGGGTAATAACATTTTAGTTCTCCTGAGTAATTTAAAATCAGGTAGGTTTCCAAACTGTGGGTTGTAACAGGATATTGTTGGACATTTGTGTGAAATTTACTGATAATGAATCTGTATTAATTTATAAACTCCACCGAGCTTTTGCAGAAAAGTTTTATCTTCAAATGTGATTAAAAAGTATTGCAGAAGATATGGTCTTTCAGTAGTGCTGTTTAAACGCTGTATAATCAAAGGCAGATTAACATTTTGGCTTATACTTTCATTGCATAGCAAACAATCTACAATCATTACATAGCATACATGGGAAGTAGAAGCAAAGGTTCGTCCACCTACTGTTGATGTCATTGCCTTGAAAGTTTAATTTATTAATAATCTGGTCTTTGAATTTTTCCCCAATATTCCACCTTTCTAAGGAGATCCACAAAGGTTCTTGACCAAGAATGATCAAAATCATTAACTCATAATGGCTAGCCATCCCAACTTTAAAGTGCATTGTCAAAACTTGTAGCTACCAAATATTTGAGAGAGCTGAGTTTTAATTAAATAGAATTTAATAGGATAACGAAGAAAAATCTGAGCAGGATGGCTCCTATGAGTTCTTGCTTCTCTGATAAACTGGCTCTTCTGCTCAGTCTGCTCCCACTGATAGATTGGCTGAAATCATAACTTCATTCTGTGGGGGGATGCTGGTAAACATTTTTACAATTAATGCTGAAATGCACATTGGAGTGATGCGTTGACATGAAATCTTCTCTGCATTTCACTTTGCCCTTTCTGATGGTTAAATGGAAATTTGTTTTTGTTCCAAATTCATATACATTGCGGTTTGAAGTTAGTTCAAACATGCTGATGCAATGCTGTGGAATTTCACACCTTCTAAAGACCACCTAAATAGTCTGCACTGCAGAACCCTGCTGGCACATTTGCTTTAGTGTGAAGATGGAAACTGTCCCAGTAACTATAATTACATCAAAATATCGAGATGTGTACAGCCATTTTTCTACTTTCCAAAGCTGTGCTGTCCCACCTACTCCCACCCCTTACAGCTTGGACCAGTGGACTGATATCAGAAAGAGATATTCACCCATCTGTGTTTCATTTTGCAACTTGAAGTCTTGCAGTTTCTCACAATAGATCAGATTGGGATAATCAACAACATTCTGGTGGTTCATCTAAATGTTAGGCAAAGGCTCTGTTCATTTGCAGATGTTTTATTCTACTGTTAAACTTTCTGGATTGGAAATGGCCTGTTCGAGGTGTTGGCTGTTGTGAACACTGATGAGTTGTAAGACTTGGCTGAATGGTGTTATTCTCACCTGAGTCAAAAGATTGTGCATTTAAGCCCTGCCACAAGATATCCAGTCTTTTCCAAATTCTTACAAGGATAAGGTTTACCATTTCCAGCATCGACCCTTGCAACGACCTAATCTCAACCTCACTGGCATTGGAACACGACTCACAAAACGTGCTATGAGTGTATGCTGATGTTATTTTGTTACAGATACAAAATTATTTTTGTCATAAGATGTTTTTAATATGCTTGATACTGAGTGGTTCTTGGAGACCAACTGGCAACTTACAATCTAGAAAGTTTACCAGTTCTTCTGTTTTGTATCCATAACAAAATAACATCAGCACACACATATATAGCAAGTTTTATAACATAGCTCATAGAAGACAGAGGGTGGTGGTAGATGGAGCATATTCTTCCTGGAGGTCGGTGACCAGTGGTGTTCTGCAGGGATCTGTTCTAGGACCCCTGCTCTTTGTGATTTTTGTAAATGACTTGGATGGGGATGTGGAAGGGTGGGTTAGTAAGTTTGCTGATGATACAAAGGTTGGTGGTGTTGTGGATAGAAGGTTGCTGTAGGTTACAGCAGGATATTGATAGAATGCAGACTTGGGCTGAGAAGCAGCAGATGGAATTCAACCCGGAAAAGTGTGAAGTGATACACCTTGGGAGATCGAATTTGAAGGCAGAATACAAGGTTAATGGCAGGACTCTTAGCAGTGTGGAGGAACAGAGGGATCTTGGGGTCCATGTCCATAGATCCCTCAAGGTTGCTGTGCAGGTCGATAGGGTTGTTAAGAAGGCGTATGGTGTGTTGGCCTTCATTAATCGGGGTATTGAGTTCAAGAGCCACGAGGTAACGTTGCAGCTCTATAGAACTCTGGTTTGACCACATTTGGAGTATTGTGTTCAGTTCTAGTCACCTCATTATAGGAAGGATGTGGAAGCTTTAGAGAGGGTGCAGAGGAGATTTACCAGGATGCTGCCTGCATTGGAGAGCATGTCTTATGAGGATAGGTTGAGTGAGCTGGGGCTTTTCTCTTTGGAGAGAAGGAGGATGAGAGGTGACTTGATAGAAGTGTACAAGATGATAAGCGGCATAGATTGAGTGGACAGTCAGAGACTTTTTCCCAGGGTGAAAATGGCAAACACGGGGGGACATAATTTTAAGGTGATTGGAGGAAGATATAAGGGGGGATGTCAGAGGTAAATTTTTTACACAGAGAGTGGTGGGTGCGTGGAACGTACTGCTGGCAGAGGTTGTGGGGGCAGATACATTAGGGACATTTAAGAAACTCTTAGATAGACACAGGAATGACAGAGAAATGGGGGCTGTGTGGGAGGGAAGGGTTAGATAGATCTTAGAGCAGGATAAAATGTCGGCACAACATCGTGGGCCGAAGGGCCTGCACTGTGCTGTAATGTTCTATGTTCTATAAGTAGTGAGCCAATGCCAGTGATTAGATCATTGCAAGGGTGGATGCTGAAAATGGTAAATGTTTTCCTTGAAAGAATTTGGAAAAAACTGGATACTTTGTGGCAGGGCTTAAATGCACAATCTTCTGACTCAGGTGAGAGTGACACCATTCAGCCAAGTCTGACAACAATCATCAACACCTCCATGCCTGACTGGCTTTAATGTGAATCCACCACTCCCTGCTAGGCAGGATTCTGCTGGTGCACATAAAAAGCTTTAGTCAACTTTTATCAAGCATTGAGCAACAGCAAATGCCACAAGAAATCTCCAAAATCCCCAGTCTTTCTAGCACCTGCAGAGCACTCAGGAGCATGATGAAATATGTGCCACTTGCCTGGACAAGTGCAGCTCCACTGGCACTCAAGAAGCTGGACATGATCCAGCTCATCCAAGACATTAAGCACTTACTTACTTTGCCAATGCACTGTGGCTTCAGTGAGCACTGTCTGCACTACAACTTGCCAAGGCTTCAGTAGCATCTGCAACCTTTATCATCTAAAAGGTAGAAGAAGCAGGAACGTGGGAACATCACCAAATCCAAACTCTCTGTGAAATAATATATACCAACCTAACCTTACTGCTTCTTCATCATCACTGGGTTAAAGTCTTGGACCACAGTATAGTGCCTAAAAGCGAATTGGAAATACCTTCAGTGGTTCAAGGCAACAGCTCACTTTCACTATTTTAAGGGCAATTAGGTTTTAGCGATAAAAGACATTCTTGCCAGTGATGACTAAATAGTTAAACGAATAAAAAACATTGTGAGATGTGTATTGAAATAGCAAAGCATTTCTCATCATTTCTCGAGGATCTAGTCAATTAGGATTTAATGTAATGAATACTTTGCATGTGTCTCAAACAGATTATAGAGTCATAGAGCAATACTGCGTGGATACAGGCCCTTCAGCCCAACCACTCCATGCTGACCACAGTGCCCAGCCAACTAGTCCCAATTTGCTGCGTTCAGCCCATATCCCTCCAAGCCCCGCCCCTTCATGTACCTATCCAAGTTCTTCTTACATGATTTCATGCACTCACCACCCTCTGAGTGAAAAAGTTGCCCCTCAGGTCCCTCTTAAATCTTTCCTCTCTCACCCTAAACCAATGCCTCTCAGTTTTAGACTCATCTTTCCTGCAGAAAAGACTGTTACCATCCACGTTATCTATGCCTTTCATAATTTTGAACACTTTGATAAGGTCGCCCCTCATTCTCCTATCTTCCAAGGAATGAAGACCTAGCCTGGCCAAACTCTCCCTATAACTCAGGCCTTCTAGTCCTGGCAACGTCCTCGTAAATTTTCTCTGCACTCTTTATATGGACTATTATCAGGTTGTAGATAGTGGATATCTCATGGCATTTGCTGTTGTTAAATGCTTGATAAAAGTTGACTAAAGCCTTTCATGTGCACCAGCAGAATCCTGTCGATTGAGAGTGGTGAATTCACATTACAGCCAGTCAAGCATGGAGGTGTTGATGGTTGCTGTGAACATTGATGAGTTGTCAGACTTGACTAAAAGGTGCCTCTCTCACCTGACTGTACATTTTGGCCTTGCTCTAGATTTTTAACTGTAAAGTTGAGGTTCATATTTCTCTGCGGTAGAGAGTAGTGCTCTGTTAGAGTTGGCATGTTCCAAGGAGGCATTAAAACTGGGCCCTAACTATACTCTTAGTTAGGTATAAAAGATTCTACCAAGACCACCAGATGAGATTCCCCAAGAGTCCTATGGAAAACTTTCCTCACCCACCAATTAAAGAAGAAAATCTGCACATTTACTTCATTGCTGTTGGGGCACTCTGATGCATACAGTTTGGCTTCTTTTCCTATGGTATAAGTAACTACACATTTAAAAGTATTTATTTGGCTGTAGAGATCTCCTGAGGTTGTGTAAGGTACAATATAAATGTAGGTTATTTCTTTCAAGAGAAGTCAATTTTAGTTTTAATTAAGCCCTTGACTTCTTTGGGCCAATAAGTACGATTATAGACCAGAGAGGAAGAAAAACAAACAAAAAATGCCCAGCCCTGTGGCAACAGTGACTAAGAACATTTATTTTCAATTTCAACATATGCTGCCCATTCATTGCAACTGAAGTGAGGTGCCAAAGGCTGCAAATCTCCCAGGTTCTTCTAATAGCTCCTGAAAGATTAATCTTCTGTTCCTGGAAACTCCAGGATACTCTTGGAAGGTTGGGAACCCACATTCCCTCACAATATTGTTGATCTTCAACACCCACTGAAGCGACCTGCCAGGCTACACAGCTGTAAAAATGAAGAGAACTGAAGGTTCAGCTTCGCCTTCTGGGAAACAAATGGGCAACATTACAGTTGTATTTACAGTGCCCACATTCAGTTAAAAAAAATAAAGAAAATGTGCAAGTTCCAGGTTTCTGATTGGTTAAATATATTTTAGTTATGCAATGAATTTTATGAAGGAAAATGATAAGGGAAATTGGTAAGAGGTAAATTATAATGGTTGGAAGGAGGATGTTATTTATTGATTGTAATATTGTGGTACTTGACTGCTGGGAAAGATCTGGGTAGAATGGAGGTTTTGAACTCTGAAAATATTGGGGATAGGTAGGAATCAGAGTTGTGGGATATAAAGATGGAATGTGGAGGTGGTTGAGGGTGGATGGCTGGGATATTTATGTATCTGGATGACGCTGGCATCCACAGGTGCTCTGGAAATACTAGTTCTGATTGTGGAATGGAGTTTAGGAATGTAGTGGAAACTCCATAAGCAAGAGAGTGGTTATCTGTGGAAAAAGGAGTTGTTGATAAGCACTGCTGCACAAAATGGGAAGCTAAAGAAAGTTGTAAGGGATTAGAGTGGGGTGTAAATACCAGCACAGGCCAATTTAGGTGAATGGCCTGTTTCTATGCTGTAAAGATTACTTAACATCATGTTAACTGTGTTTAAATTATAATTTTGTTTTTGAAACTGAATTATCACACCAAATGATTTTTTATGGCTAATGCATTTATCAAGCTTTCAGTTTATTGTATCTTTGCTAGATATCTCAATAACATGTGGTTGTGAATTCCACATCTTAACTTCTTTCTGGATGAAAAAGTTTATCCTGAATTCTTTTGTGACTACCTTATACTTATGGCCTCTAGTTCTCTCCTCCAAGTGCAAGTATCTTCTCCAAATCTTCCCTACCAAAGGTCTTTCATAATTCTCCCAACAGGATTATTATTTAGGAGTTTTGAAGTAATTCTAATTCATAAACTGGCTCTTTATCTCATTCCTATGTGAAACTTTGTCTTTCACAAACTTATTGCTCCTTTTGCCTCTGTATAAACAGTGACCAAACTTAGAGTAGAGATACATTTAGGTGATGAAATGTAAATCTTTCTTTCAAACATATTTGGAATGTGAGCTAGGATAACACAGATTTAAACATTACCTTCAAATTCTATCAAGTACATAAAACAGGGACAGCATCTCTGAGACGTTGTGATGGAGTCAAATCATTAGAGTCCAAAATTATAGGCCTCCTATCTGTTATTATAAAACACATTTATCATATGAAAATGATATAAAATATATTCTCTTCCAAGTAATAATAAAACTTGGCTAACTTATTTAGCAAACTTGCAAAAAAAATCTGAATTGTTCTCATATAGTGCCTGTAAATAAGAAGGCACCATGTTTGCTATCATGGAAACTAGTTTGAGAAACAAGTGTTAAACACACTTCATGCTGAAATAAATTACATTTCTGGTGTTCAGTACAATTCCATGCTACACTCTGTTAAGTAAGGGAGAGTCCAAAAGTTGGATGCTTATGAGGTTTTCATTGACACTGTGAAATGTTTTAACACTGCATTAGTAGTCCATTATTGGATGCCTCTAGTATTTTAAATAAACAGTAAATTTTATTACACTTATAATGTGTACTTAAACGAAAATCGTTATTCTATTTTTCTTTTCACTTCCACGACACAGATTCAATATCAGATCCTGAAAACAGAATTTTCATTTTCTTTTATTTCTGTGTAGTGATCCCATAAAAACACTTGGTTATTTTTTGAATGCTATACTTTATGTTTACAACACCAATTGTAATTTGAATTAAAAACAGAAAATGCTGAAACACTCAGCAGGTCAGGCAGCATCTGTGGAAAGAGAAACAGTTAATGTTTTGGGTCCGGAATCCTTCCTTGCCAGCACTTTCTGCACTTATTTTAGATTACCAGTATCTGTTGTTTGATTTTCTTCCACCAATGGTAATTGTAGCCTTATCCAGTGAGTGTTTGTTCCCAATTTTATTAAGTCCCAAACTGCTTCAAAACATCTTACTGTGTCATTACTGCTATTACTTCTTGTTTATGCACTTTTACTTGAAATAAATAAAATAACAAAGTCAGTATTATATGCTAAACCTGCAGTTCAGGTTTCACATTCTGGGTCACATTCTGAGCAGTGAAAGGGTTAATATTGCAGTTTCTGGTATGCCACAATTAAACAGAACCATTTTGTCTCCTTCCAAGGATGTTTACAAACTGAGAGCTTGTAATGAATTCCTGCTTTCACTCAGGAATGAAACTGAACTAAACGTGGATGCAAGTCAAAATATAATTCAGAAAGTGTTTAATTTATTCAGTCTATAAATACAGTACCTGTAATTAGTACTGTATTTACATTAGTGCAGTATGGGAGAGTACATTGATCTGGGACTTAATTCAGAAATTTTAGGTCAGTGGAAAGTACTAAATTCAATCCCTATCAAAAAGGAAAAGAATCCCTGCTTAGCAATTAGTTCATTTAAAACCACAGTTTCCTCCTCTGCTCTTTAAATTATTTCAGAAACACTGAACAGTTTACCGATTATATGACTAGGTGCAAAGACTTGTATAGAAAATGTAGAGGAACCAAACACAACAAAAGCTGTCAATGTTCAGGTCTAATGGCTTATTTCTAGAATTCATTAACCTTCATAATAATTTTTTTGTTCTGCTAAGTATGAAGTGTAAATGTCTCTTTGTAAAGAACTGATCATTACAGATTGAATTTGAAAAATTGCCTACATTTAGCATTCCACTTAATTATTTACAAATATTTAGTTTTAAAGCTAATATGAAATAAAAAATCAGTAAGCAAGTATTTTCTAGTTACAACAGGCAGTAAGTGAACTCAAGGATCACCAAACACAAAATCAGAGCTGTTACCAAGCATCTGAAGTCAAGCCAAAGGGCAAATCTAAAAGTGAAAAATTGAAAACACATATTAAGAAGAGCTTCTTCACACAAAGAGTGATGTGTTTGGTATAATCTGCTGGGCAGAGTGTAATGGAAAAAGCACTGAGGGCATTCAAACTGCAGCTGGTTCCTATAATGGTTAAGTTGAACTTCAATGGGCCAAAAGTGCTTTTCTCACCCTAACTTATGAACCACAGAGAGATTATGTTAACTTTTAATTTCTGTTATTCAATGCATTGAGATTCATGCAATGTTACCATATGCAGTTAGTGTGCTCTGATTGGTATGATGAATACCTGCATAGTAGAACACCCCATCTGCTGATAGCCATCTTGAAGGGTGAATGATGTTTGTATTGCACTTTGTTCATTAAGTAACTACCGGTCATTGTTTCCAGCAAACAAATCCAATGAATATGGAAACAAAAAAAAACTAATGTTGTTTCAAATCTGTTCACTGAATTAAAACTTACAAACATTCTAATCAGTTCATTCTTCTGTCTTCTGGCTTCATCTTTTCTCGAGCTCTGTCATTGGACTCCATTTGGAGTTCAACAGTGGAGCCCAGCCTTGCTAGGTTTCCTCAGCCGAGCTGGCATAGATCCGGGACCATGTTCATTTCATTGGGGATCCTCGGACTGTGCAAGAGGGAAGGCAAGTTTCTTCATCATTATTTTACGTCAATATAATTTTTTAATGACTTCAAAGTACTTTAATTTGCTTTCAATTAACATTTTTAAACTTTTCAATAATTTAAAAACTTTAGGCATTTACATTAATTTTAATAGTTTTTAAATGTTCCTGAATGCCAGATATATTAAGAACTATTTAAAAAAGCTTCTGTTGCCAGGAGCCAGAGCTCCGGTTCCAGCTTTAGCTTCTGTCGAAGACTATAAGACATTCTGAGAATGGGTCCTGGAGGCCTACTTGCCACCCTGTCCTTGCTGTCCAAGTTGAGGATTCAGAGGGCTGACGTATTTGGCTCTCCACATACAGACCAACTGAATTTGGGTGGATGAGGAAAATGGGTGAGGAGGCTAGGACAAGGGAAATCCATTGGGTTGTTTCCCCATTCACTTTTAAACATCAAATTTATAATTACCTAAAATATTTGAGCAATCATAACTTGGCTCAAGGCTAATGGCAGCTTGCGCCTGACTGAAATCTCATTATTCTTCCCAGCTCCTAAATCACACAAGCATTCATTGTGGTTCTATGACCAAATAACACTTTTGACTCACCTATTCTTCTGACATTTTCTCTTCATTTTGCTGCCTTACACTGGCTCCCCTGCCTGTTCTCCCTCAGATTCTCACTCTCTGCCACAACTCTCCAGCTCCACCTCAATTTCCTCACTGAGACAATCTACCTTCCTCTCTCCCCAATATCTGCATAAAGCATTTGTTCATTCCTAGTGATTTTAATCTTTGTTTCAATTCACCATTACCTTTCTCAGAATAGTTTGTAACAAGTTGCCCATCACATGAATGAATGAGAGGAAAATAGAGGGATATGGGCATTCTGTAGGTAGGAGGGATTAGCTATGTCAGCACAACACTGTGGGCCGAAGGGCCTGTTCTGTGTTGTACTGTTCTATGTTCTCCTCTTATTTTACTGCTTCCCTCATATGTTTTTCACACAAGATCTCTTACCTACATTCACATCCAGCCCCCTTACCATACAACATTACTTGGCTTCTCCACTCACTGAGATTTGATCACATATATAAAAAAAGTTGACCATTTCCTTGTATCCCTTGACATAAATCCTTCTATTCCCTTCCAGCACCACTTCCAATTCATCACTGGAAACCTTCCAACCACTCAGTTTCAAATTACAACCTGCCTAGTTTTTGACTCTCATTTGCCGCAATACTTTGGTTATCAATCTGCACAATCATACTTAATCACACCAGTGAAACGTCTGAAGTCTTCTGTTTGATTTTTCTTTTACAACCTGCTCCTGACTGGGCCACAGTGAGTAGTGTAGGTTCACACTCCACTGTCAAAGCTGAAGACCAAACAGAGTTATCAAGCAGAACAGAGGTAAATCTCTCCCTCTCTCCACTTCCAACTATGTCCTTGAACCCATCTCTCTTGCACCTTCGATTGCTAAATCTAACAACACATCAGGAGCTTGTGTACTTTGCCACTCACATTGGTTCAATCCATTAGCTACTTCTGCTTTCCCTTAGCCACCAAGTGAAATGTTGATCTCAGGATACCTGTACCATGACCCTTATTTTACATACCTTCTTAAATTCACACTTGTCTCCACTCATGTTCACTCAGGGCTCAAGTTGCATTTGACTGAACTTCTGCTTCTTTGACTCTCAAGATCACCAAATGCACCTTCTTGGCTCCTGTCCCAGCTGGCTTTGTAATGGCTTATTTTTTTATTTACTACTCTCATTCCCTTCAGAACAGACATTATAAGCTGTCACCTGAAAACCCACATTGAACAACTGTCCTTGAAAACAACTATACCTTCATAAACCTGTTCCAATTTCAAAATCCTTGAACATTTCGTTAATACAAGAGGCTTAGATTGGGCAGGGTTACTTCAGTGCATCCAAAAGGCACTCTTGAAACAGTATGTGGAGAGCCCACCTCGAGGAGAAAACATACTGGACCTGATTTTGGGAAATGAGCCAGGCCTAGTAGAGGGTGAACATTTTAGGAATAGTGACCACCACTCATCATGTTTTAAGTTAGTTATGAGCAAGGATAAAATCAGATCTTGTGGGAAGGTACTAAATTGGGGGAGGGAAAATTATGACAGGATAGGATAGGAGCTAAAAGGTGTTGGTTGGGAGCAGCTGCTGTCAGACAAGTCCACGTCTGACATGTGGGAGTTGTTTAAAGACCAGCTGATCAGAGATCCATATCAGTATGTTCTGGTAAGGAGTAAGAACAAGGATGGTAAGGTAAGGGAACCTTGGATGACCCGAGAGGTCCTAAATTTAGTCAGGAAGAAAAAGGAAGCATATGTAAGGCTTAGGAAGCTAAAATCAGACTGTAGAATATAAAGATAGCAGGCAGTGTTAAAGTAGGCAATTAGGAAGGCCAAAAGGGGTTGTGAAATGTTCTTAGTGAACAATATCAAGGAGTATTTTATACTCATATTAAGAAAAAGGGGATTACTAAGGAGAGAGTAGGTCCTCTCAAGGATAAAGGAGGGAATCTGTGCTTGGAGTCAGAGCAAGTGGCTGACGTACTAAATGAGTACTTTGTGTTGGTATTTACCGAGAAGGAGTTGGAGGATAGTGAAAGCAGAGTGGGGCATGCTAATGTGCTGGGACACTTTGAGATTAAGGAGGAGGTAGTACTGGGTCTTCTGAAAAGCATTAACATGGATAAGTCCACAGGGCCTGATGGCATATATCCCAGAATGGCATCTGAGGACATGGGGACCAGCTCCTGCAGTTTTACTGATGCCTGAAATCCCACCCTTCCACCACCAGATATGTTGCCACTTGTCCTGATGAACAGTTCCAGATCTGAAGCATTTACCTTTTCCTCTTTCCAGAGATGCTGCCTACCCTACTGAGTATTTCCAGAATTTTCTTTTTTTTGTTTTAGATTTCCAGGATCTTCAGTTTTTTAAAATTTTCTTTTACAACCTGTATTGTCAGATCATTTATGAGAAATGCCATTTCCTCCAGTCAAATGCCAGGAGGAGCAAAATCACCATCTTTTATATCCTTGCCCCAACTTCCAACCTCTCTTGAATCTC
This sequence comes from Pristis pectinata, assembly GCF_009764475.1. Taxonomy (NCBI): domain Eukaryota; kingdom Metazoa; phylum Chordata; class Chondrichthyes; order Rhinopristiformes; family Pristidae; genus Pristis; species Pristis pectinata. The sequence goes on from NC_067432.1 coordinate 16,711,929, forward strand.
AGACTGAACCAACTGCTTGAGCTGTCAGTGTCAGGGAGTCATACAACACAGCAACAGGTCTTTCAGCCCATTACATCAATGCCAATCATCAAGTACCCACCTGTACTAACCCTATGATCCTATCAACCTGGTGTCCTATGAGCCCAAGAACTTCCAACCCTCCACCATCAATGACTGACCACTGCCCAACATAGCCAGCATCCACCCATTGAGAATTTCCATAAATAAATCCATCACTTTTAGACTTAACTACACCACTCCAAACCTCCAATTCTGTGAACTTAAAGCTTTCAAAAATATCTTCTATTTTTGACACCAAACTTACTCTCTAATCTCCTTGATAATCCATGCTTGCTCCCCACTCCAATTTAAGATTCTTTTTCTCCATATTTATATTGTCTTATCTCTCTATCCAGCCTCAGATCCTCTATTTGCCCCACCAGAACTCCCTATTTCTTTTCTCCTCAGTTCTTGTACATCTGCCCTTCTTTTTATCAACTTTGCCTTGTTCCAGACATCCACTCCCCTACACCCTTCCAGCCTGACCCTCACTTTTAAACAGTTCCTTAAAATCCAAGACGTGGCTATGCCCTTTGGTCGTCCAGCTAACCTTGGCGTCCTGCTTCTGTGCACTGTCTCCGTGAGTGCCTTTTTAAAGATCTGAAATAATGTGATGTAAAGATGTGGGGAAAAGAAATCTCAACCAGACCTTCACCAGGTTACACTTTGTTTTCTCTCACTTAACCTGAGTTTAACAACGAAATTTGACTGGTATTCCACGTTTTTTCTTACAGAAAACCCTCATGCAGCCCGATCGGCCTGCAACACATCGCTTCCAACTCATCAAAGTAGTTTTGCTCGTGATGGGTTCTGTCTTTCACTATTGTCCGGCCTCGGGCAAGCGGTGAGAAAATAGGGGGGCGGGGGTATTTGATTCTGAAAGCTTTTTGGAGGCAAAATATCAAAGTTTCCCAGGAGTCAGGATGCTGAGCAAAGGCTGACCTGGTTTAATACGAAAATTTCCGGCCTGAACTGGACACACTTTTGTGTTTGCCTTTTAAGACTCAACATTAGCTCACAACGGAACCATCACTAACACTAGCCGAGAAGGAAGATTTAACCTAACATCAGGAAACAGCCTGACAAGAACTATATAACGAAATAGAAAGAACGCCTGTCGCCCGCACCCACCCCACCCTCTTCCTGAGACAGGCTCCAGCGCTGCTCCGACTACCTAACCTTATTTCCGAACGCCGGCACCCAACCCATGCCCTTCGCCCATTGGCTCTTTCCACCCTCCACGCCTGCCACCTCGCACGACAGACAGGGAAAGCCGGCGGATGATTGGTCCGTCGAATCGTCCATCAATCAACTCAGGCTGCCAGGCAGCAAGTTGGGTTGCCTTGGCCCTTCGTGACGTCAATTGCAGGTGGGGAGAATTTAGTAGTGATCCGGAAATGTTTTTGGTCTAAACTGGACAAAAGCAGCAGCATAAGTTCAACAAAGCCCAAAGTATGAAGTAAGCAATTGATTATTTCCCTCTTCAACAAAATGCTGCTGGGATACACAGCAACCCGGCGCCACACTTGGTGAAAATACCAACCCCCGTGGCGCACACTCCCATTAGCTGTTTGCCTTTGACGTCTGAGCAGAGTGAAGGGTGCTGCGTGCCTCTGCGCGGTGCTTCGCCTGGGAGAAAAAAAAATAGATCCCGTGTTTCAAACACCGGCGAAGTCGTCCACGGGCTCCGAGGGTCGGTTGTTGGATGAGAGGTGCAACGATGGGGCTAGGGCGTTAAAACCCTAATGAAAGCTGGAGCCAGCATCTTGGTTGTAGGCATTTCCCGTGGTGGCGGAAGGATGCGAAGCGCTGCTGTTGTAAGAGAAGGGGCAGGTCTGTATGTGGGAGACTAAAAATAGCAACATTGTATCTTTTTTATACAATTATTCATTTCGCGGCTGATACAGTATCCTCTGACTGGTGAGTAAAAATAGCAACATTTCTGCTTCCCCCAGCCACCCAAATGTATCTGCCTGGCAGGGAAATCGGAGCATGTTTGGAGTGGATATTTGCCTTTCCTGCCCCAGAGTAATGACAGGCACCGCAGCATCAGAGCTTCGGGGGGCTGACTCTCTATAGAACAGCGGGAATAATTCCTCACAGTGCTTACCTACTGTATTTTTTTCTGTTTAATTTTTTTAAAAAAATATATAGGCAGGGGAATATCGTCCCACGTCCCCGCCCCTCTCCTTAGGCTCATTCTCTTGGTGATGTTACAGTGGGAATGAGTTCTGTTCTGTATTAACCCGGAAATATTCTGGCATGTTTGTCTAATTCCACCCCCCCCCCCCCCCCCCAACTCTTGAAGGATTTTTCTGACAGTTGAGGAGAAAGTGAATGGTGTGCGGCGAACACTCCAAGGTTTAAAAGTTTGGAACAGGATTGTCAGGGCCGCCGTCAAAGAGGCAGGAATCAGTAAGTTCAACCAAACTACTTTTTATTTACTGATTAAATATATTATTTTGGGGGGGGGAGGGGTGGGGGGAAAGAATGTTTACTCTGTATTTTCTTTAAAGCTGCACGCTTGATTTTTGGTGGACTGTTTCAGGATTGTGTGAATGTGCTCTTTCACATCCTCTATCTACGTGATCAGTAAATGGGCAGAATCGCTCTGTTGGCTGTCATGTATTCTTTAGGGAGACGCGAAAATTGCCCTGTTATGAAGTAATCCATCTAGTTTCCAAAACATTCAGTTACGCGTGCGAGTCGGACGTTCTCATTGAAGACATTAATTCAGTTAGTATTCAAAACGCAGCCTCTTAAATTCCCACATTACTTAATTGTAATTGGGCAGCGAGATGAATGTCCTCTACAACTTAATAGCTTGACGGTTCAGCTGAATGGTCATAGAGAATTTAATTTTATTGCGAAGTTCTCTTAACCAGACGTGAATAAGTTTATTTTGCCAATGATTTTTTTATGGAGCTACATTGTTGGTGTTCAGTTATGTTTAATTCCATAATGACTCCAGTATATTTGAACCTATATAATGCGTTAAAATCCATAAAAGGTTCATTTTTGTGCGCTATTAGCCGTATGCTAATTCTTCTGCGATCTCCTTGGTGTTCACGATTGTTGAAACAAGTTTCTTTTCATCTCTCAATGTAGCTTTATAAATAAAGCATTAATTGATATTTAAAAAAAATAGGCAGACTGATTGTTTTGGATTCTTGTTGGATGGTCTCGTGGTATTGCTTGTTAAAGGTCACGTTTGTTACATGATGTTTCACAGATTTGTTTTGTCATTTGTAATACAATATAATATTGTAAACTTAGTGATCAAAGTTAGTAAGATAGCTCCTTGACAGGCAATAATCTTAAGGCTTTATTTAAGAAATGGTTATTCAGTGATTGGGCTGAGTGTGGTATTAAATTACAGTGGAAATATCTGCTGCTCAAATAATATTTTTAGTGTGTACTTGGCTGGATACTATGTTAACAGTTTTAAAGCATTATACTATATAAACTAAATTTTTGCATTTTCTGACCCATTGTAAAATGCATTGCAATAAATGACTCTATTGTATTACATTAGTTATTTAAACATATAGCATGGAAAATTCACATTTATATGTTAGTGCTTGTACTTTCAGATTGTGGTGCCAAATTCTTTGAATTAAATGTTCCTGAAAACATTAAAAATGTGGTTTGTTTATTATCCATAAGAGTAATTTTTGCACTCATTTAAAATAAATCCAGAATATTGTTTCTCAAAGAGAAACAGCTAGTGATTTCTGCTCATGTACAGATCAATGAAAGGATTCTGTAAACATAAGGGTTTGATCAATGTAACTTGGTACAATAATATCCACATGCATCCTGTCCTGTAGGAAGTAATTGGCTTGGATTTCATAAGGAAGAATAGCAATTTGAAATGTGAAATACCACAGATAAAATTATTTTTTTTGTGTGATTTTTTTTTTCCGAAGTCACAAATATATGAAGAAGTTGTTGATGTGTGTTATCAGAACAGCAGATTATGCCAGTGGCCCATGACTGAAAGTTTGACATGGAATCGATCTACTAAACAAAAATTAAAATTGGGACCAATTGCAGCAGTATAAATGATTATAATTGTAGTTTTAAAGATACCAACCTTTGACAATCTTTTTTACTGTTTAATTTTCTTTTGTAGATCCAAGTAATTTTTTTTTCTTGATTGGTTTGGAATTGCTGTGACAACAGTAGGACATTTTCTTGGTGATTTTGAATCTCAATAGTGTAGTAACCGTTAACTGAATGCATTTTTGTATAAGTATTTAAACTTGGAAGTATTTTCTAAATAAAACATTTTATTCTAACTGGAAATATTCAGTAAATTGAAGTTGGGTTATGAATTTATCATTTTAGGAGATGGTACAATTTTGCTGAGTTGATGTTTGCTTCATCTGGAAGATTCAATTATTTTAAGTAGCATAATGACATTTAAGATCATATCAAGGAAGTTCAGCAGAATGTAAATCAGTATATATTATACTTTTCAAGCCAGCTCAAAATGTGGCTTCTATATTAAGTATATGGTCATAATGGCCAATGGCACCACCATAGGCATGGGGAAGTTCATATACTTGTAACACAGCATGCGTCTTTTATTGCACATCTTGGCAGTAGATTTAACTTTCTGCACCTGCATCTGGGGTTTCCGAATTATACATTGTGGTAAGATTTGTAGCTGCCAATTCCTGTCAGAATTCAGGCTCTTATCTACAACGAATTGATACTGACTTAAAACTGAGCTTTATTTTGGTCCCTGTACTGCATTAAGAGTTGCTGCAAAATAAAACGGCTGAAAAACACTGAGATTATTTCAAGTACATATCTACTTTTGTTGTTCATGGGACTTTCACATGGTTACAGCCTGAATACAAAGGTTTCACAATACATTACATTTCTTGAGAGGAAATACATCATGTTTGTTTTGATGGTTGTATATAATAGCACTTGTACCTTCTTTAATATCTTAAGTAATATGGCAAAATGAGGCTTCAAACAGCTTCTTAATTGGTTTTGTTGAGCTGCAAGGTTGACAGATTAAATCTTTTGAGATTTCTGTGAAATGTGATCACCGATTAAAATATAATATGGTGAGGAAGACTTTTTATTACTAAATAACAGACTTGTCTGTTCTGGTCAGAGTCTGATCCAAGCCAGGACCTCTACCACCCAGTGTTGTGGCATGATAGCTGTGAGACAGGCGGAAAGAGAGATCAGGGATTAAGAGTTTAATTGAAACAAGAAGTAAAGAATACTTTTTTGTTTGTTTTAAGAGGAAAACCAAGCTTGCTCTACAGCCAAAATGAAGTGTTGGGAGGAAACAGGAAAAGGAAGGACTAATTAAGGAACAGCTAACAAAAGTTAACCCAAGGATAAAGAAGGGTTGCGTCAGACAATGAGAGGAGGACTTTCCTGTTTGTTTTATTTAAGTGTATGTAAATTATAGTAAGGAGTTTTGTCCATTAATGGTATTGGAGAAATTTATGGATGAGGTAATGATGAGGTAATGATGGTTCAATCCTTTTCTGTTTTCAGTTTTAAGTGTAAATGGATTCTCACTGGCTGCCCAACATAAAATTATTGTAGAATTTGGAATGAAAGTTTATGGATTGTTATGGGATTATCACCTGCGTCATTTTCCTTAATCATACCAAAATACACGGGAGTGGGGAGAGATTTTCATCAGAATGTTTTAGAGTATGTTGACTACATTGTAACTTGTGGTGCTTTTAAATTCATAATCTCACATTGTTGCACCACTACTAGTGTCAGACTGTAAATGAGTAATGTTAAGTAATTTATAACAATCTCTTCAGTCCCAGCCCAAGAATGGAAAAACAAAATCTGTGATTATTATTGCTAGGCATGTTTTTATAGCTCAAGTGGACAAATTAAGAAACTTGGCAATTTTACCTTCACACTGTACTGAAAGCCTAGTGACAGACAACGTTGTACTGCTGTACTAAACAGCCATGTATTCTCATCTAGGCCTCTCTCTGGAACATACTTGACCAGTTAAACTAAATAAATTACTAATCTGTGGAAGTTGGGGTTCAAAAATGGCATTTTAAGTTGCATAATAGCATTAATGTAATAGCAGATTTCTCTGAAGACCATAAAAAGATCAGACTTAAAATTTTTAAATACAAGGCACATTTAGAGGAATCTGGTGGCTAAATTAAAAGTCTTGAACATATCACCCCACCCACAGCTATTTATTTCCTGTCCATTAACAGATAAACACTGTACAGCTACGCAGACCTTTTCTCATATGTTGCCCACTGTGGATCTTTGGTGTCTTGGCCTAAATTGTTTCTCAGTCACCACAACTTTTTAAAAAAAAAGTCTATTGGCTCATTTTCTGTTTATGGGAGATTGCTGTGTTCAATTGTCTGCTGCTTTTGCTTAAGTAACTATGGCAATTCATTAGTTGTGAGGCATGCTGAGATCTTCTCACAATGTGAATTCTTTGTTTCTGTTCTTGCTCACACCTCATTTCTCTGTAGATGACTATGGCTTAGTGTCAGAACAGCAAAGTGACGATTTTATCTTTAAGCTGGCAGTCAGTCCAGTACAGTTCTGGGGTTGGTTAGGAAGTCCTTGGCTTTGTGCTAAGGGACATGATGTAGGAGTTTCCATCAAGGGTTCTGTTGGAGGTGCTTGAGATTTGTTGGAGGTGGGATTGAGGTTGCAATTGAAAGGTGGGGGTCTAAATGGCCAGTGGGATGGGATCTGGAGTTGGGATTGCAAAAATGCCACATTTTAGTAATGGATGAAGTCCTTGCATCAGCTGGCAAGGAGAGGATTTTATTGAAAAATGTTATTACGTTGTGTGGACGCTTTTGTAAGTTCTTGTGTTGAAATCCCATTGATTAGTATTGATTTGAAGGTGCAGGAGAGTTCAGGATGCCATATTTCTGCATTGTTTTAGATGTGACTGGAATGTGGCCAAGTTCTACCACTACTGTCATTTCAATAAATTACCTTTCTAACAGGTAGGGTTATTGTAAATTATGGTAACTTTCTACATATAACCCAGTAATATTTTTGAAACAGATGCATGTTTTTGGAAAACCAATATACTGCAGAAAATATTGTATAATAAATTAGATTGTCAGTACTTTCTGATTGGGTATCATCGAGAGAAAACTTGAATGGTTACTTTAAGCATATTGACAATAACAATAAAATTACAATAGAATTCTTCAAAAGAGAGTGTGTGATCAGTGCATGTAATTACTGTTATTAAACAGAGTTGGAGGGAAGGATTCTGTTTGTCATTGTAGTCCAAAGATTTTACTTTTATCTAGATGTACCAAAATTCACAAACTTTCAGTTAAGTATATTTTCTTGAAGAATACAGTCTCAACCTCCTCTCAATGGCAGCACAGTGCACAGCTAGTAAGTTCAATCCTGACCTTTTTGCACGTTCTCTCTCTCTGACCATGTGGATTTCCTCTGGATGCTCCGGTTTCCTCCCATGTTTCAAAGGTTGGTAGGTTGATTGGCCACTGTAAATTATTTCCAGCCTGTATCTAAGTGGTAGAGTCTGGGGAGGTCAAGAAAATAGATTACAGGATAAATTAGTGGTTGGATGGGATTGCTCTGTGAGTTGGCATAGACTCTATGGGGTGCCCTGCCTCCTACATCTCGTGGAAATATGTACATTATGTTTACTGCAGGCCAGATTGTGCTTGACTATGCCCATGCTTCACGTTTATACCCCCTCTTCCGCTCCCACCCACTGGTCTATTCCCATGGTTGCAATTACCCTTTTGTGGCTGCACGACTGGAGGAGCAGTCTGCAAGCAGTGACTAGGCCATTGGTGGTGAATTCAGTGACTCCACCTCTTGGCCCCTTGGCTGCTCAAACTATCAAAGGCCTTTTCAACTGTTTTTGAATGTCTCATATAATCAGATACATTTAAAACTGATTGTAAACGTTTTGACATCTTTAAATATAGTTCAATTAGTTTCAACATCTTTAGATATAGTTCAATTATTATTTAAAAATAAATTACAAACACTTGCCTGTTTTTAAAAAAAAATTACATGAGTTTTAGCAGGGAGCTCTGGAGAGAAATGGCTGTAATGTAAATATCAGTGCATCTAGGTCTCTGCACCTATGTTACTGCATAGTGGAAATAGGAGTGCATGTCCAATTTCCCAGTCAGACCCTGGAGTTCAGGAACCATTGCATATCTTACTGATCTGATAGGTGTGAAGTAAACTGTTACTGCCCCCCGCTCCCTTAGCTTTACACCAGGTATATCTGGCATAGAGTGTGGGCCACCGACTTTATTAAAAGGATGTGTGTTTTTTAATTAATATTTTAAATTTACACAAGTTGAAAATGTTTCCGGTGTATCTATTTATTTTTAAATTAATTTTTAATTTGATTTTAGTAGCACGTTTTTGAACTGTTTAGAAACATGGAAAGGCCTCATGACAACTCGTGTCATCAGAAGGCCATCTGGGCTGTCTGGGGGAAGGGTCTTGGATTCCTCTGCCTGCATACTAGTCACGGCTTGCAGATTGCTCCGCCTCATGGAACAGCTGAGGCAGCAAGGCCAGTAGGACATTGGGAGCTGCAAAAGGAAAGTGTGACGCTGGGGATCCTGCAAGAGGCAGACACAAAGTACGGACTGGGTCCAATGCAATCTGGCCTTTTAATGTTAAAGTAAGCAAGCAAACCATTTACTTTTTGCAATTCAAATAAATGGGGACAAGTTATGCCCCAGATGTGACTACCATAAAGGTGAGGGGTCACGTACAAAGTGTATCTGGTCTCTCATCTCAGGATGATCTGGAAGTTCAGGGACAGCGAGGGAGGTCAAGTGTGCTGGCATTCAACCTCCACTGTGTTCTGTACTTCAGTGCCAAGGTGTGCAGACTCAGAATTCTTGAACAAAGTGACCCGTCTACTGGTGGGTTTCTGTCGGCAACCATAGTTACCTTTTATACTGTTGTTATCGGTGTAGCCACAGGAACTGGTGAGGATACTTCAGTCCGTTATTTCTTATCCAGTGTCTGGTGGTTAGCTTTACATAGTCTTCCACCAGTAGTAGAAAATATAGATGCACTTTAACCCACAGGAATCGGACAGTCCCCTCACTATAATTAGAACAAATGTTGTTGGTAGATTGCTAAAGTATTTAAGATATCTTTCAGGAGGTATACTTGATGTTCATCAATTTCAGGCACATGGGATTAACTGACTATCCCATCCTCACCTTGCAATGACACTGAATTTTCAAGATTCACCACAGCCTTTCATGTTTCTGTGGAAATGCAGAAGATTGTTGTTTACCTTTTATGTTGTTATCACATATATCTGTACTGAAATTACCATCTATGCCTGCGCTATTTGTGATTAATTATTACCTCAGAAACCCTCCCTCACTGTTCCTTGGAGCAGATGTAATAAGTTTCTTAGAGCTTAACATGCTCTGAATAGAGGTGACTTGCATCTTTCGATTGCCTTTGATAAAAGCAACAAAAGCTGGCACCTTTCAGTCTGTAGTATATTTGTTCATAAATTGAATGCTCAAAATCTTTGAATTTGTTTTCTGTGCATTTGATATGATTTGTAGTATATTTTTAATGATTCTAATAACTTTTTTTTGCCAAAGTTACGAGACCTAGCCCAGCAGCTTTTTGAATTCAATCTATTTGGCATTTGGACCTAGTTGACTTTTGCTTGGGGAATATCTTTTATTGTTCTTCCTTTGCTAGTTGAACATTGGGCTTTATGATAGAGGATATCTATTTTACAAATGTATGATCTTAGTTTCCTTTATACTGTAGTTATCAGCGTAGCCTATTCTGGAATATTTTAAGAATGTTTCAAATTTGCTTCTAATACCTCTCCATTTTTTTTGTGTAATTTCTTACTGCAAGTTATTCTCAAGGTGCCTGTATTCACATAAATGGGGATTTTTTTTGGATACTACAACTGTAATAGATACAAAAGGAGCAAGTGCTTATGTGGAATTTTTCTAATTAAGATTGACATTGAGGTTATTTTCATCCTTTTAACCAACATTCAAGATTAATTTTTCCTTTTGAATTAATTTTTCAATTATCTGAAATATTATGTTTATGGAATTCTTTGCTAATCTAAATGCTTTGTGAAACTGCATCTTGGTGGATAATGTCAGTGGGGCTTCTGCCACTTGTTAAAACCTGACTGCTTGAAGTCTTGAGAACCTTTCACTCAGCTGTGCTGAGAATTGTAATAGTCGCATGTGGAAGTAAAAGACAGCTATAAGGCTTAAGCCATTTTATATGACAATTGTGATGCTATTGTCAAGTAATGCTTTATATTAATTGAAAACAATGAATGGTTTCAGGACTGTGATGGAAAGGGGCAGTGGACATTGAAATTTAAATGGACAAGTAACAATATTCTGAGTATAAGAGCAGTTTAGAGGATGGTTATTTTGCAGCAAATGATTCATCATTTTACTCTGCAGAACCAATGTACTGTCCTCCAGAACAAGTCAGGGTGATGAAATACTCTTCACTTGCCTGGACGAGTGCAACTACAAAGATGCTTAAGCTTATCCAGGACGAGACTTGTGACCAATACACCATTGCAAACCTCTGCGTTCTCCACTGTGATGTGCTGTAGTCACTGTGTGTACCATCTAAAAGATGAGCTACAACAACTTGCCAAGGCTTCTCAAGCAGCACATCCTAAATCCATGACATCTACCATCTAGAAAAGCAAGTATGTTAGAAGCGTAGGACCCTGATAACTGCAAGTTTCCCTCGAAGTTGCACAACCTCGTGACTTAAAAATCTATTTCTGTTACTTCATTAGGTCAAAATAATGGCACCTCCTGCATAACATTTCATTGCAAGGACTTGCAGTCGTTCAAGAAAAGGTGGCTCTTCACCATGTTCTCAAATTGGGGATGGTCATTGAATCCTTTCTTCGCCAGCAGCTCTTCCTGCTAATTAGTTGAAGTAAACATTAGGTGACTAATAGATTACAAAAGGAATAAAACCTAAAATTATTCAGTGGTCACCAGATAAATATGTAATCTCTTGGGTATAATTGCCCATTCTTGTTCACTCTTGGCTAAACGGGCTCTTGTACTGTGACCCCATCCTCCACAAACATACTGAGTAAGGTTTTATTTTTCTGCATTTATTTCAGCACTAAGGCAGATGACAACCCCATTTTGGAGCAGAAGTTGCAGATGCTGGAAATCCAAAACAAAAACAGAAAATGACAGAACTGCATGGCTGTTCAGGCAGCACTCATGGATAGTGAAATGGCTGTTTTAACATAGAACACTACAGCACAACATTTATCCTGCTCTAAGATCTATCTAACCCTTCGCTTCCACATAGACAAATGAATGGTAGAAAAATAGGGGGCTATCTAAGAGTCTCTTAAATGTCCCTAATGTATCTGCCCCCACAACCTCCGCCGGCAGTGCGTTCCACGTACCCGCCACTCTCTGTGGTTTTTAAACAAAAACTTACCCCTGACATCCCCCTTATACCTTCCTCCAATCACCTTAAAATTATGTCCCCTCGTGTTAGCCTTTGTCACACTGGGAAAAAGTCTCTGACTGTCCACTCGATCTACACCCTGATGAAGAGTCTTTGATCTGAGATATTGATTTTGTTTTTCTCTCCCCAGATTCTGACTGACATGCTAAGTGCTTCCTGTATTTTCTGTTTTCATTTCTAACCCCTTTTTGTTTTTATTGAACAGTTTACAATAGCTTCATTTCCTATTCACCGCTTCAGTGACTACATTCCCTATTTGATAACGTTGTAGCCTATTGTGGTTTAAAAGGGCTATTTGAAATTGCAATTGGTGCTAATGTCAGGCCTGTGCTTGCCAGTGTAAGAACCACAAACAGGAGGAGCCCATTTCATTTCTTGTGTCTGCTCTGGTACTCTATAAGCTCACGGCTGATTTTTTTTTTACCTCGACATAATTTTCCTGCACTAATCCCATGTCACTTGATTCCTTTAATTTCTAAAAAATCTCTTGCCCTCTGTCTTGCATGTACTCAGCATGCGAGTCTTCGCAGCCCTCTTGGGTAGAGAATCTAAAGATTTACTAACCTTTGAAGAATTTTTCTTTTTTTTTTAAAAAAATTAAAAAAAAATTTATTTACAGCGTGGTAACAGGCCCTTCTGGCCCAAGGAGTCCGTGCCGCCCATTTTAAACCCCAAATTAACCTACCCGTACGTCTTTAGAATGTGGGAGGCACCCGGAGGAAACCCACACAGACAGGGGAGAACGTACAAACTCCTTACAGACAGCGATGGGAATCGAACCCCGATCGCTGGCGCTGTAATAGCGTCGCACTAACAGCTACGCTACCGTGCCGCCCATATTCTGTACTGAATGGGCAAAAAGGTCAGTGTGGATGTAGTGGGCTGAAGGGCCTGTTTTTGTGATGTACAACTCTGACTTTATGAATGGCTGTCCTCTTATTTTGTTGTCTATGACCCTGGTTCTAGACACCCCAGCCAAGGGAAACATCATCTGGGGATCAAGTAGACAGTAGGAGCAACTTGTAGCCACGACCTCCACAGTGCAGTTTTAACAGCATGGTACTGCCATTGATTACTCCTTTTAAAGGAGTTGGGCTGACCTCGGGATTGCTGATGCAGCCTGTACAGCCACTGTTAATTGCACAGGAAAATTGTTATCCTGGACCATGCTGCAACACTTCTCTTGGGTAGAAACTCACGTGGCCATAGGTTTTCTCAGAGGAACCTGAGACGGGGGTCCTGAGACTCAGTTCCTGTGGAGCCCATGCATTAATTTCTGACCAGCTTGTCTAGGATGAGTTTCAAAAGCTCCTTGTGTGATTTTCCACATCATTGTAAAATATTCTATTTGCAAAATGTATGACCTTATAATGTACTTTAAACATATGGTAGGAACTTCTGGTACAGAATTTTTTTTTGTTATTCAGGAATTGAACAATTGTTAATGAGCTGTGTTGAAAATGGTTGTGGCAGAGAAATTTTAAGCCTCAGCTGGCAGTCATGCCTTCTTTGTCTTTAGTGAAGTATTAAGTGCGCCGAATGCTTAGAGATACTTTATTAGGATTTATTTGGAAATTAATAATTAATTGGTACATCTACTTGGCATTAGCATTTGAACTGATAAGAAGAAACTTGTCTAACCTTTAATTCTAAATGAAGTTCATTTTTTTTTACAAGATTCCACTAATGTCTGGTGGGTAAGGGATTAGTAAAATCATGTTTCAGGTCTCATTCCATGTTTAGAGAACATTCAGACTTGGTATCGAACTGTTGAATGGAGAACTGGCTAATCCCTCTATGGAGTTTCATTTCCACTCCTCTACATCTTGGCACCATCACCACTTGTCACATGTAGGCCACATAGACACCATGACCAAGAAAGCTCACCAGTGCCTCAGGAGGCTAAAGAAATTTGGCATGTCCCCTTTGACACTCACCAATTTTTATTGATACGCTATAGAAAGCATTCTATCTGGATGCATCACAACTTGGTACAGCAGCTGGTCTGCTCATGACCACAAGAAACTGCAGAGAGTTGTGGAGACCGCTCGGCACATTACGGAAACCAGCCTCCAGTCCATGGACTCTGTCTATACTTCTCACTGCTTTAGTAAAGCAGCCAGCATAATCAAAGACCCCACCCACCCCAGACATTCTCTCTTCTCCCCTCTCTCATCAGGCAGAAGATACAAAAGCCTGAAGGTATGTACCACCAGGCTCAAGGGCAGCTTCTATCCCACTGTTATAAGACTATTGAATGGTCCCCTAGTCTGATCAGATGGACTCTTGACCTCACAATCTATCTTGTTATGACCTTCCACTTTATTGTCTACCTGCACTGCACTTTCTCTGTAGCTATGACACTTTATTCTGCATTCTCTATTTTACCTTGTACTACCTCAATGCACTGTGTAATGAATTGATCTGTATGAACTGTATGCAAGACAAGTTTTTCCACTGTACCTCAGTACAAGTGACAATAATAAACCAATTCCACTTCAATGACCCTCAATTGTTCCCTCTTTTTCAAAACAGTCAATATACAATTCTTGTCATGAGTAAAGATTTTCTCCTTTATGATATTTGTATTAAAATCATAATGTTGTTTAAATTAACGTGATTTCTTTAAACAACAAAGATAGGAGAAATCTTCACTTAAGGAATGCATATTGATGTTTATCTTTGTTGCATTTGCAAATGTGATCAAGTCAATCATAGCAAATGTTTTATTTAATAATTGCTTCCTTTGTGTTTAGATTGCAAATTCTGTATTTTTTTTCTTGTTGTGTGCTGTTACGATAATAATATTCTACAATCACAGTTTTGCATAAATTCTGAAGCATTTTTATGGGTCTTTATTTTGAATGTTAAATCATTGCTCATTAAATTTAGAGATTGTACTTGGACTCATCCTTTCAATATACAATCATCAACCTAGTTCTTATGGGTGGTAATGACTCCTACTGTCAAGGAGAGCAATCTAATTCATGCTTCTATTCAAGAGCTTGCTGATGAGGCTTAATGATGCTCATTGATTAGTTCTCTGCTCAATAAACCCAAGTGATGTCATACACACTTTTGGGCTGTACAAAGAGCTTGAGGAACCTTACTGAACTTTTACTATTAAAAGATGTGACAGTATTATTGCAAATAGTAATCTTGTTAATCTTCCGATGAGAGTTATCAATTAAATTGCTCTACCCTGAAAATCATTAATTTCGCATGCTGATTGAGATAACATAATTTAATGTTAATGTATCATTTGATAAATAGTGAGGGATGCAGCTGTCTCGGTCTGGTGCCTTTGGAAAAAGTTATTACCGTTTGTGGGTTTGGGAGAATCATTCTTATTATGCACTAAATCATAAATTCATGCAATTATGTAATGAATATACAACTCTCTTTTGCCTAAATTTCAACAAACCAGTTTAAGAGTTTACTCTTGCATTTGTTTCTTGGCTCAGTGCCTTAGAACCCATTGAAACATAAATCCTAGTATTAAAGTCATTCTGCTGTTGGGAAAGCTGGTTTGGCTTGCTGTCATTGAATTGTGTATTCTTTTTCTATGGAGTGTGAGTAAGGTGGTTTAGAGCTCTGGTTTTCTTTTGTGAGTTTGAATTTTTAGACCACCTGACAGCTATCACTGAAAATTCTAAAGTCTGACTTGGAGAGCATTAAAATGAGCAGAGAAAAATGTTGCCCTGTGAGTGAAGGGTTTGCCTGAAAGGCCCCACTGTGTGGACTTTTACAAGCTGTGACTTTGCTGATGCAGGTGAAATAGAAGAAGACAGCAATGGTTTCTCAGCTGTTCAACCACTAGTGAGCCATCAATATCTCTTCCTTCAGCTGTCACCATTTTTCAAACAGGAGTAAGGTGTCCACTGGGCCAGAGGCATTTGGTGATTTAGTCAGCCTCGTGATAGACCACAAACAGTTGGTTTGAGAGAGTCCATCATAGAACAGTTGTTTTCCAAGCCCTCGTGACTAGGAGGGTCGAGAGCTTCGGTGTATTTCGGATTTGCTTCTGATTATGTTCATGTAGGTAAAATAGTGTTTCTTTCAGGATTGTGTATGTTGATTAAAATACTAAAAAAAAATCTGGTGAGTGGCTTGTATAGTGATTCTTTTTTCAAAGAACATAATGCTAATGTAGGAAAATATACCACTGTACAGAATTCATTCTTTAACTACTAGTTTGTGTTAGTCATAGAAATGTGTTTTTCTTTGAGGTTTTATGACTGCTTTTATTTCCACTATGCATTTTCCTTGGCTGTACGTGACTTTGTTCCAGTGGGAAGAGTGAAGCTTTGAACAAGGTTCTGGAACTGCTACTGGGTCTTAACATTGGAATAAGATTTAAAAGAAATGATACATTTCGTGAATTTCGATGTCTTGAGAATAAGAGAGAGTGTTACTAATGCATCATCTGGTTTTCTCTTTCCAGCTGTTTTTCATTGCAAGTTATCAATAGCATCACAATTTACAAAAGAATGATGTAAATATAAGGCAAAAAAACAAACTGCTGGAGGAACTCAGTGGGTCACGCAGCATCTGTGGGGGAGGGGGAGAGGGGTGGGGGAGAAAATGTAAATATTTTTTCGGGTTAAGACCCTGTGTCAAGATTATAAAGATAAATGTTACTGGACATCTAAAACAGAATAGAAACCTTTTTATTCTTGGTGTGTTTTGACAACTGGTCATGAAATAATGGTATTATCTCTCTTTATTAGTTTTTCATGGCGGCGTTAAAACCTTTTATTTACTTGTACTGTGAGGCAGTTATCAGAGAGAGTTGAACATTATGCTTATTAAATTTACAAAATATATCTGAAGTTCAGGATGTGGAAGGAATAAAGAGAGAGAGGGGGAAGGATGTAGGAAAGGAATTTTTAATGAATTCCTATTTGGATTGCTTAAAATATTAGTCTCATTTTATTGTTGAAGCCAGATTATGAATTAAGAAAGAGCATTCACTCAGTTTTGTACGTTTGCTTTTCATTTCTTGCATTTCTTAAATGGAATTTTAATGTTGGTGGCTCGTTATTTCAAATCAGTTTAGCATTTGGCAGATTATATACTGCTTTTTAAAAAAATAAATACAGTGCAGCTTTTCATTTTTGTGGTTCATTTAGAGATACTTTTAACTTTTTTATTGCATTGTTTTGCAAGATAGCAATATTATTGTTCATGGCTCCAATTACAAGAAAGAATTTGTATTCTTATAACATCCTTTTAACATGGTAAATCGTTACAAAAGTGTTATCAAACAAGATCTGACACTGGGTCACATAAAGAGATATTGGAATAGATGACCAAGAGCCCAGCTGTTTTTGCAATTACAGTTTGGTAAAATGTTCTAACTTCTACCTTTTAAAAAGAAATACGAATTTAAATAATAATGCATTATAATAATTAGAAGAGGAACCTGGATAGATTGTACTTGACTGACATTTTAAAACTAATGTCATCATAACCACTTCATAAAGTGATAAAGTCAAAATATGTATTAACTTTTTTCAGAAAGCCGTGTTTAATTAAAGGACATGTTGTCTTTGGGATTTAATTGTAGATTAATTTGTGGTGTAGGTTTCGAAACATAGCACATTACATATTTTCTTTTAAATGTTGATATTCAAGGCAATGCTTTCTTCAATTTTTATGGAGGATTATTACATTGGAGTGAGTACTGAACTATCGGAAATGCATGATGTCCAAATGTTCCAAATAAAATTGTGCCTGGCCAAGCATTAAACATACTGCACAATCCAGATAAAACCTGGATAAAGATCAAACCAGCCAGCAGCGCAATGATAAATGAGTGAGTACTATCCTTGAGACACATGTAAAGTCACAGATATTCTGTAAATGAATACTGAGGCCCTCTGAAAGATTCATTTTGCAATCAAGGAATGCGGGAGAAAATGGTTTTAATCTCTTTCTATCTCATTCAAAATATTTTTCTTCTAATTGTTAGGCTGTTTCAATAGCTGTGAACTGAAGAAGAAACAGGTTATGCTGAACATATAATAAAGGTGTGACCTGTGAAAATGCAATTTCTTACACTGATATAGGGCACCATCGTCAATACTGTGAACTTTTCAAATCCTGTTTTGCCCAAGGCATTTTAATTAGTTCTGTTGGGTGAGGATGAGAGTTTGAAGGCAATTTGCTTTTGTTAACTAAGCCAGTATCTGGTTAATAGAGTGGGTCTGGAAATTCAAGTGTGCCCCCATTCCTCCTCCCCTCTAGTGAACTTTGGTTGCACATTTTTGGTATCACAAGTGTTGCTCGTCAGGTCCTGGGCTGGGTTTTGGTGAGCCTGTTTGGGGTGCATGTTGTATTCATGGCTGGGGTAGGTTGAAGGCATCAGTGCCCTATGGTATCCAGGGAGCCTTGTGCAGTGATTGGAGGAAGGAATCAGAACTTTGTTCAGTACTCATTTGGGGTGGAGCAGGGGAGGGGAAATAGTGAAATTTTAGAGTCTTTTGCTGGGTGGAGGTTTGGGGGAGAAGAGGACTTGAGTGACTGTGTCTTGAGTCGGATCAAGGTCTACTAAAACTAATGGCTGGAAAGTGGATGGTGGGTGGGAAGAAGGATCAGGGGCTTGTATCTTGAGAGGGAGAGAAGGGTTGGGTAGAATTAGCTGAGTACTGGAGCCAGGATTCTGGGCAGGGGTGATTGAAGTGGCAAAGGGAGAAATTTTTCTTTCGGAGATTTAGGTGAATAGCAAATAGGGGAATGGTGGATTACAAGATTGAGGTCTTGGGCCTGGATCTTGGGTGGTTGAGAGCTTCAGAGTGACATCAGTGAGTGCTACAGGGAGAGTGCAGAATGAATAAAGCAAGGGAATTGGCCAATCCATCAGTACTGGGAGGACCCAGTTGTCCAATGCACGTCCAGTGACGTTCACTCCCAGGACAATGCGGTCCTTCTTCTGCAATGCTCATAAAGGATTGTTGAACAGAAAATGCTCCAATCCTTTCAATTTCTGTATCTGGCTGCAATGGTGACTCATGTCTGGATGCCTGGTTACATTTCCAGTGATGCTCAAGGAGTTGGTTGCTACTCCATTTCACTTTGGTGGAGAGAGGGAGGGATTGATTTAATTTGTGTGACACTGAATGAAACAGTGCTGTGCAATTTAATTTCTAGGTGCTGTTTTAGAGTATTTCATTAATGATTTCTATTCAGCAGTCAGTGCATACTATTTTTAAAAATAGGAATGTAATTGGAATTAAAACTCTCTGGATTTCTTGCCAAACTGATGAATATTTTTTTTCCCCTATTTTAGTGCTCTTTTAGAAGACTAACATCTAAAGGACAGTCTTCTGTTAGTATTTTACTCCTTGAGATTCAACTTGTTTCCACAGTATTTACTGGTTCATTGACTTCTGAAGTGATTGAGCCTATTTATTTGTACAGTGGGCATCATGTATGGCACATTGTTTCAGCCTTTTTAAGATGATGTTATCATCACCCTGAATGGACTGAAGGCCACCGGATAGCATTGGGGAGATGGTTTGAATGCGACTACAGGGACACTTGTTAGTTCTTGTTCTTGTCTTTCATGCACTTCCTAAGTCTCAGTGCCTTTGTCCACTGCCCTCCGTGGCTGTGGTGGGGTTCAAACCACTGTCCATCTCCTTCTGGAATGTGTGTTTGCCATAAGGTCTGGAAAGAGATGAAATTAACTTTGCTGAAGTCCACTTATATCACACAAAAATGTGCTCCACTCAGAGGTGAAATTGGGCTGCTACAGTGTACTGGTAAGAGCCTGACCAAGCTATATTTATGGGTAAGCTGTTAGAAAGGATTCTAAGGGATAGGATCTATGAACACCTGGAGAATCATGGACTGATTAGGGACAGCCAGCATGGCTTTGTGAAGGGAAGATCTTGCCTCACAAGCCTGATAGAGTTCTTTGAGGAGGTGACGAGGAAGATTGATGAGGGTAGTGCGGTGGATATGGTCTATATGGATTTTAGTAAGGCGTTTGATAAGGTTCCTCATGGTAGGCTTCTTCAGAAGGTCAGAGGCCAAGGGATCCAGGGAAGCTTGGCTGTGTGGATTAGGAATTGGCTTGCTTGTAGAAAGCAGAGGGTTGTGGTGGAAGGAGTGCCCTCAGATTGGAGGGCAGTGACTAGTGGTGTCCCGCAGGGATCGGTTCTGGGACCTCTACTTTTTGTGATATTTATAGATGACTTAGATGAAGGGGTGGAAGGCTGGGTTAGTAAGTTTGCGGACGACACTAAGATCGGTGGTGTTGTGGATAGTGTGGAGGGCTGTCGGAACTTACAGAGGGATATTGATAGGATGCAGAGCTGGGCTGACAAGTGGCAGATGGAGTTCAATCCGGAGAAGTGTGAAGTGGTACTCTTTGGAAGGACAAACTCCAGGGCAGAGTACAAGGTAAATGGCAAGGTACTTGGCAGTGTAGAGGAGCAGAGGGATCTGGGGGTTCATATTCACAGTTCATTGAAAGTTGCCTCACAGGTGGATAGAGCAGTTAAGAAAGCCTATAGGACGTTAGCTTTCATAAATCGCGGGATTGAGTTTAAGAGCCGCGAAGTGATGATGCAGCTTTACAAAACTCTAGTTAGACCACACTTAGAGTACTGTGTTCAGTTTTGGTCGCCGCATTATAGGAAGGATGTGGAGGCGTTGGAGAGGGTGCAGAGGAGATTTACCAGGATGCTGCATGGATTAGAGTGTATGGAATATGAGCACAGGCTTAAGGTGCTAGGGCTTTATTCACTGGAAAGGAGGAGGATGAGAGGAGACATGATAGAGGTATATAAAGTATTGAGAGGAATAGATAGAGTAGACAGCCAGCGCCTCCTTCCCAGGGCACCAATGCTCAGGACGAGGGGGCATGGCTTTAAGGTTATGGGTGGGAGGTTCAGGGGAGATGTCAGGGGGAGGTTTTTCACCCAGAGAGTGGTTGGTGCATGGAATGCACTGCCTGGGGTGGTGGTGGAGGCAGATACATTGGACAGGTTCAAGAGTTTGTTGGATAGGCACATGGAGGGATGTGAGATAGAGGGATATGCGGGAGGAAAGGGTTAGATAGTGTGAGGGTGGTTTGATGGACGGCACAACATGGTGGGCCGAAGGGCCTGTTTTGTGTTGGATGGTTCTAAAACCATGATGGTAAGAAATTTACATGACTGTCCTGATTTTTTAAAATTAAGTTGCCCTCATACCAGCTTCACAGGCTTTTCCCAGGGATGCAAGCTGAAATGGACATCAGCTGCTGTTGGAAGATTATCAACTCAATGAAAGATGCCCTCTGATCTGCCCAAATCCTGCTGGTCTTCTGTTGGTTCTGTCCAGGACTGATTGTTGCAGACTGGCATATTTCAAGGCCTAGATATACATGCTGAAACATGCACTGAAGTTGGGTAGAACCACCGTATGGGACCATAAAGGAAGGTTACAGTTTAAACTCCTCCTGCCATTGCTCACTGGGAACTGGAACCTGTGTAAAAATTCCTTGAATATTAGGTCATGGAAATTATGTAAAAGGAAAATTTGATAACCTGCCATGAAGATTTGATTCTTGCATGTCAGTGGAATGCTCTATCTTGTCATGTTCAATAGTGCCATGTGAATGTATATTTGCAAATTTTATGAATAAGGTGAGAAGAAAAAAGTTTTATAATTGCAAAGGCTCTCAAATATGAGGCACAGTAACCCTAGTCAATTTGACAATGAGTAAGAAATGCCCAGTTACAGTTAAATCTTAGCCAACTGACTCTTGGGTCACAGGTGATAGTGATTGATGCTTATGCTGAGCATTTGGAAGGGTGGGCTATATTGGATATTCCTACAGCTTGGTGGGAGCACCTTCACCAGAAGGAGTGCAGTAATCCAAGAAGATGGCTCACCAAAACCTTCTCAAGGTCAATTAGGATTCAACAATAAATGCTTGCCTTGCCAGCAGGAGCTAACTTGTGGAATATTTTCCAATGCCTGGGAGCTTATTATTGTGGAGTATGTCTAGTGAGTTTGTTCTGAAGTTTGTGCAGAAGAACTATAGGGGGACAATGTTACTGGGACCCAAGAGAATACAATATGCTTGACAATAGGTATATAGAAGCATGCAATTGCAGTTTATTAGGCAGTTTATCTGGCATAGTATTCTACAACTGAATAATGCAATAGAAGGTAGGTATAGCATGAATGCATTGTCACTTCAAATGGAGCTGCAAATTTGGCAGGTAGGTTATCCTTGATTTGATTTTCTGGAGATGTAAGTTAAATGAGCCCATTAGGTGTTTATTTTTTTAGGCAGCACAGAGCAAAATTTTACCTTAAAATATGTGGCACTTCAAAAATGCCCAAGTGTTGCTTTTTGACAAATACTACTCAATTAGAGTCCATAACTTTGCTAAACAAACTTTAAAAGCAGTCCTTGCATTAAGTGCTAAGCAAATTTGAATAGTGGTAAATTTTTCAGTGCTTTTCTTTGGTATCTGTTGTGTGCTTGCTCATTCCTGACCTTTTGCTTATACTTTTGTGTTTTTCTCACAACCTTCTGTATTAGGTTTTCCTTAGCAATGTAATTGCATAGATTTTATTAATCTAGTGATATTCATTGATTTTTCCCTTTTTATTAAAATAATGGTGTTTTGGTGGGCAGAGTTTAGCACAATTGAGATTAAAACTGTTTTTCCGACCAGGTTCCTGTGTAATCTGCACTGTTAGGATTTTGTTTTGCAGTGAACAGAGTACAGTCTCTTTTACATTGAAGCAAAGTTTACTTAATTTTGGATTTAGGTTTTGTCCAAAGTTACCTTCCTGGTTCCTTGGTGAGTGATGAGGCAAGACCTGGGGTGTTAATCTATGTTAAATTTGTTGTTAATGTTGTCTTACTCCTCCTTCTGGCTAAGTTCCAAGTTACAAGCCAGCTTTTCTACTGATTTTCTTATCCATTGATTTCTTACCTTGTGTTGTAATGCTCTGCTCTCTGACCTCTCCCCTGGTCACAGCCTGCCCTCTTTAAGTTCCCTGAATCCTTTTTATAGTTCCTCTCTGCTCACTCTTCTTAGGTGGCCATCATACTCCTGTCTTGTAGAACTCTCATCCAATATCAACTTGATAGTCACCTTCAGATCTGCTCCATAATTTTGCTCTAACTCTGAAAACCATTATCTATTAACCTTCATTTGAAACATTTTGGAGGGAGTGTTTCTAATATGAGGAGTAGCGTGTGTATGTATATGTATATATATATATATATATATATATATATATTATATATATGTGTGTATATATTAAAAAAAAATATATATAATTGTTTTTCAGTGTATGTTGTTAGCCATTTTGTTCTGTGCTTTATGGTGTCATTTTTGAAAACAAAAAGTAGACTTTTTTGTCAGGAATACTTGATGTTTGTTTTGAACCTTGCATTGAAATGAAAACCAGTCATTCCTGCAGAATTCCACAAGATCACATTTTTTGGTCTGAATGGAATGGGAAAAGTGGATTAACCAAGGCAAGTACAAGGCAAGGCAAATAGAAATAAGGGAGTAATGGGCCTTAAAAATGTTAAATGGCAGTGGAAACTTAACTAATTGGCAATGACAGGAATACTGGAAAGCAATGATTCAATAACTCAAATTTTTTTTTGTACATGAATCATGGTATTTCTGCTTGCGTTTTGTATATTGTCTGTGAATTAGTGTTTCTACATGTGTTTTGGAGATTGTTTGCCCTGGTTTTTGTCTCCTTCATTGAAAGCAATAATCTTGGTGATGTGTGTAAAGGAGAAAAATATGTTGAAGTTTAGGCTTAAGTAGTTTTTCTGTCCTAAAATGAGACACTGAAGAGAGACAAGATTTCATTGGCATTATTTTCAGTTTTAGAGAGAAAAATAGTGGAAGATTGTGAAGAAAGGAATACATGTGCTTTTTAGTTGCATGAATTTTTGTCATCACATGGCAGTATCTCTTGTACATTCCTTGGAGAAAACTAAGTGTGCTGAGTGATAAGATATTTATTAGTCACATGTCCATTGAAACGCACAGTGAAATGCATCATCTTGCATTGCTGAGAATGTGCTGGGGGCAGCCTGCAAGTGTTGCCACTCTTCCAGCGCTGACGTAGCATGCCCATAGCTCCTAAACTGTACTACTTAGGAATGTGGGAAGAAACCCACACAGACATGGGGAGAATGTACAAACTCCTTACAGGCAGCGGCAGAATTGAACCTGGGTTGCTGGCGCAGTAATAGCATTATGCTAAACGCTACATGGGCATGGTTATGGGAGAGGAAGCAAGAAAGGGGAGGGAAGAGCTGAGCGTGCACTGGTGCAGAGCAGATTGTGCAAGAAATAGGGGTAACGAGGAGTTGTGTAGCAAGGGTTGTGCTAGATCATTAGTGAGAACATACACAGGAGATGGCAGATTTATAATGTTTGTTCATTCTTTGGAGTTGGATGTTTGAAGTAATGCCCAATTATTTAACAGCATCATGAACAAAATTAGAATTTTTTTAAAAAACAAAATTAAAAGTTATATTAATGGTTTAATTGTTTGGTTTGGGGGGAAGAATTGCTAGTGATAATTGGCACAGTGAAACTCTTTATGCTAATGGAATTGAAATGTACCTTTTTTTTACTGTTCAATAAGAGTATGGCAAGAATAGAAGTTCAAGTCAACAATTGATTAAGCAAAAAAAAGTAGAAATACGTGAAACCTAGAGAGATTAGTTACATCTTGCTGATTCCCTTTGGGATGCTGTCTTATTGTAACACTGGGGATAAAGCAATTGGGTTCTTCTAAACTACTTTGGAACTTTTGAGCTTGTATTAAAGTACATCCAAGACTTCCCTAGTACATCTTTGTTTTTGGCAGGATTTCCACCTCTTGGACTGCTTTGTTTTGCATTGCTTTGCCTTTTAAATACTTCTCCTGTCTAAGTCTTGAATGGATTTGACAGTCTTGGATTGTGAATTGCATTATAGACTGGCTGAGGTGACCCATAATTTAATTTTATTAGAAAAAGTAGAAAAAGGTACATTGATTTACATGGGATGCCTTGCACCCAGCATTTCTGATTATGCATTTTGACAGAAATTTAGTTTAATATTTGTCTGTCTTACAGTGCCTTACCCATATATGGGAGGCTGTTTACACATTCTCTGTTATTTCTATATGGAGATTAGCAGACCAGGGTGGTGACCCCTGAACCAATGACTAGGGCACCATCATTAGGTCAGTTATATTTTTTATTATTTGACTATGAAATAATTTGGAATTAAATAGCTATTTTAAAGTTGAAATATTTTTGTCGTCTTACAAAGAGAAATGGAAAAAGAGTGCATTTGCTTGAAGGTGTTTTTTTTAATGTATATCATCTTAGCAAATGTATTTAAGTTGCTAACCACTTCTAGCTTTACAAAAATTAAGCCTTTTTAATGGATTATAATGTTCTTGAGCACAATAATGCCATTTTCATGTTAGTTGTTTGCCACCTTTAACATTCTGCTTTCGTTTTCAGTAAGAGTATTTTTAACTGTCAATCTGTAAAGAATTCTTGTGCTTGAAATTCTGCTTCACTAGGATTGTCAACAAGTGTATCTTGTGACTTAAGATTTGTATTTGTGGTATAAGGTCATGCATCAAGTTATTTCCTACAGCTTGTCATAAGTTGTGGCTATGTGTTGATTTTTGCTTAATGGTTTTGCAGTATCCATTGCCAGCAATGGGTGCTGGGGAAGGTCTAAAACTGAGCACCTAGAATAACTTATTGAAGAAAATGTTGACGAGCATGACTTGCATTAATTGAAGGTCAACGTGAAATATTTAATGCTTGTTTTTTTACTATTGTCTCTACTGTATGGAAAATAGCAAATGGTCAGTTTAATGGACAGAATATTTGGGTGTGTGACAAAGTAGCAATGTGATTTACTAAACAAATGATGAAAACCAATGGGAAAATATTGGGAGGAAAACATCTAAGCAGATTGGTCTTATCGATGTACTGGGTGAATATGTAAACTTCATCAGCTATCATAATGTATTGTACATTGATGCTTTAGAGTCAGTCTGCCAATACTAATGATTTGCATTAACACCAGTGATCCTCTTGCCATAGAGTTGATTGGCTTTCTGCATTGTCAAATGAACATTAATGTTGTCTGATGTTAACTTCTCATGCTTGGTTGAGTCTTATCCAGTGACAGGGAAATAAATTATACAGCTATCTATTTTACCTTAATAATACAAGTACAAAGTGAAGAGGATTTCACTTACTATTAGACTACAAAAAGTGAATTATGACTCTAAGTATTCAGATTTGCATTAAAGCACAAGAAATTTGCATTGTGGAATATGATGAGTTCATTTTTGCATTGACAGAAACCAAGTTAAATCTTGCCCAGAATCTTGTATGTTTACCATATTCATTTCCTTTACTCCTTTCTATTTCTTTCAAAATAAAACCACAGCATTTAAAAACTGACAGTTCCTTTGTAGGAAAAATCAATCAATCCTGCAGACCAATAATATTCTCAATGGATTGTTGGAAGCTATTTATCCATGTAGTTTGCTAAGTATCAAGGAATTGAATGTGGACTGTCCTTGAATTGTTCATCTGTTAATGGATGGAAAACCATAAGCAATGCACCTGTGATTTCTTGATTATTTATGGCTGGCAGATGAGGCTCCCTGTTGTGATAGTGAGTTTGAAAAATTGGCTCTAGTTCTCTGTGTGCTTAGTACATGAAACTGCTCCAAGTTGAAGATTCTTAGTTCAATGAATATTTTCCAAAACAAATTTTTGATCTAAGCTGTGTGCCTAATTTCGTACATCATCTTGTGAAAGAGGTAATGCCTTTTCTTCCAGATAATCCGTTGCAACATTGTGGGCACCCTGCAGTGTCAGAAGTGCAGATAGAACGTTAAATCAAAGCTTTGTTTGCCCTTTCAGACAGACATGCAAGATCCTCTGTCATTTTACATATGAATTTTGCAAAACAAATGCATTTGCATGGGAAGATATCATGTCTATTCCATTTAAATGTGAAAGCTAATGATTTTATCTGTTGGTGTTTGTATGTTTGAACTGAATATTGTTCAGGCAGTGACCAAGATTTAAAGTGACAGCTAGTTTCTAATTAGACTTGTTTCTGAAACTCAACATTTGTTAATCGGGTTATCAAAATAATTAGGGAATGTGTATTTTTTTAAAAAAAATGTCAAAACTGATCCTAATTCACAAGCTCATCAAAAACCTTGCTGCCTCCATTCTAACTTGAACTTCAATGCATTTATATTCTTCTGTGGCCTTTTCCTGTCTCAGTAATTTCCTTCAGGACCACAAGGTTTGAAGACCTTTGCTGTTGTAAATTCTTGCCCATTAATTATTCTCAATTTTCACTGGTCTACCTTCTGCCAGCCAAGCTCTGGAATACTGGTCTCCGCTACTTCTCTCATTTTTAAGGCACTTTAAAACTTATCTTTCTAACCAAACTTTTGATTAGCTGCTTTAATATGCATTTAAGCAGCTCAAGGTTGTCAGTGTACCTGTGAAATATTGTGTGGGTGGGGGGGTTTGGGGTAGGGGTGTCTATCATTTTATGGTGCTGTAAAGATATGTGGTGTTATAAGCAGAATGTGATTGTGACTAAGCATGATCGATGTGCATGATGGTGCAGGAAGTAATAAATTGCTTAATGAGTTTGCAGCCAGAATATTACACAGAATGGTACAAAAATGTTGTTGAAACTGAATCAGTGAAATATGATCAGGTCAGTGATAACATTATTTACTGCCTTTTCACGTGCATGGTGTACAGGTCCTCCCTGTTTACGAACACCTGACCTATGTACAGCTCTTACATATGAGCAAGTGTTTGGGAGACCAGCGAGGTGGATTTGCTGGCAGCTTCTGCTGGGTGGGAACTCTGTGGCTGCCTTTCCAACTTGCAAACTGTTCAGGTTATGAACAGTTCGCAGGAACAGAACCTCGCTGTAACATGGGGAGGACCTGTACTTGGGATTAAACTCCCCACGTAGAGGCTGTGATTCTGTATTCACTTGATTTGAATGGTTGTAAAGTTCAAGTCCTATTCTACTACAGAGCAGAAAATCGAGGCTAACAGTTCAGTTCAGTACTGAGGGAATGCTATGTTGCTGGCAGTGGGAACCTCAAGAAGGAAAAGCAGATTGGCCAGTTATATTTGTAAGATCTGCTGTTTTCAAATTGGCATCTATCTTTGCCTGATTACTTGT
Source organism: Pristis pectinata (assembly GCF_009764475.1). Classification (NCBI taxonomy): domain Eukaryota; kingdom Metazoa; phylum Chordata; class Chondrichthyes; order Rhinopristiformes; family Pristidae; genus Pristis; species Pristis pectinata. The sequence goes on from NC_067432.1 coordinate 16,739,747, forward strand.
TTTTTTTTCTTCAAATTTAATTCTGTTGTTAACTTAAGTGCTTTGAGGATGACCTAAGTACACAGTGCATCCATAAGTACACATTAAGTTCTGCTTTTAACTACTAACCCAGAAGTTACGTCACTTGATGCTGTTTATTTTGGTTCTTGGTGAATGACAATTTACATTATCGTGGGGTGAAGCACAATAATGACTGTTTTTTGTCATCCCAGAAATTTGACCAAGCAAGTCCCCTAGTAAGTTGCACTTGTATAGGATATCCATTGAATTTTGCCATTTCCCCCTGTATGCTCCTTTTCGAGTGTTTGGAAGGGGTTGCAGAGGAATTAGACTGGATTGTCCCAGAAGTAACCTCTATTGGGCATTGTCTTGTTCTCCACAAGACGAGATTAGAACTGCATCAAAATTTGATTAAGTGTTGGATTTGACCAGAACTGCACCTGCGTAAATTGTTAGCTGCTTTGGGAACACAAGAAAATAGGAGCAGAAGTAGGCCATTGTCTTTCCAGCCTTCTCCACCACTTAATATGATCATGGTTGATCTAGGCTGGCCTTTTCTGTGCCATTTCTCCATGCCCCTCTATTCCTCGATCCATCAAATATTTATCCACCTCCGCCTTGAGTACACCTAAAGATCCAGCTTCCACCACCTGCTGGGGGAGAGAATTCCAGAGATTTGTCATCCTTTGAGTAGAAAGTTCTACATACATGTGTTTTAAATGACTAGCCCCTTATCTTATAGTTATCTCTGCGTGTTTGAGACTCTCCCAATAGTGGTAACATCTTAACCTCTCCACTGTCAAGCTCCCTTAAGATCTTGTATGCTTAAATAAGGTCACCTCTCATTTCTTTAAACTCCAAAGAATACAGGCCTGAATTGGTCTCTCTTGATATGACAACTTGGTGTGAAAACTTCATTCTCCCTTTACTGTACTATTTGCTATTTATAGTCATCTCTTTAAAAAATACAAGGCAACATTGGTCATGGAGGCCTCTTTAAGATGGGAATAAAATTTACATCTTTGTTCTTCATTGCATTGATTTCATAATTTCCCAACCTGGATAAATCCTAAAACTATGTTCAGGCATTCTGTATTTTAAGGATTTTATTTAAATCAGGAAAGAATCTGAATGGGACCTCCATGAACAATTGGAAATTTTATTTACTAAGATGAATTGGGGAACCTACATCTATTCATTACTCCCTTCAACAATGATAAATTTGAACTTCTTGAAAGTTCAATGCAGGAAATGCAGGAACTTAAAACTCCGTGGATGGCAAACTTGGGCAGCAGGCCAGATGTTTACACCATCAACAAATCTGGCCTATTTTTGCATCTTCAGTGAGACAGCTGTTGTCCTGCCATGCTCAATTTGTTAACTGAATGAAAGACTTGATAATATTGAAGTGATTGTATTTTTTAACCTGAAGGCAAAGTAAGACATTGAAAATTAAGTTAAAATACTGTGATTTTTAAATTCATTCAGAATGAATATTTCAATGTTATAGAAGGGATGAAATATTTTAAAGCAAATGTAAGAAAAACTTATGAGAAAGTATGAGAAATACTTGAGAAAAAAAAATGAGAAAATATTTGTGGTTTCTTTTCAGTCGCCTTTGATAAAGTCTGATCCACAAACCTTTCTTCCCCAGAGTGCAAGGACATTGACCACTTCAGGCAAATCTGTTTTGAATATCAAAAAAAAATTAATAACTTTCATGTCAGTAAATGGTGTAAATGAGGAATAGGGGGACTTCTGTGGAAACATGACATTTAATTTACCCTCTTGCCCTGTTGCATTACATGCTGTTTAATTGGTGAGCATATGACTTGGTATTGAGCTGTTGGAATTGGTTTATTAGCAGAACATGTACCAAGGTACAGTGGAAAAACTTGTCTTGCATACAGTTCCTACAGATCAATTCATTCACAGTGCATTGAGGTAGTACAAGGTAAAACAATAACACAATGCAGAGTAAAGTGCGGTGCAGGTAGACAATAAGATGCAAGGTCATATTGAGGTAGATTGAGGTCAAGAGTCCATTTTATTGTAAGAAAACTATTCAGTAGTCTTAAAACAGTGGCATAGAAGCTGTTCTTGAATCTGGTGGTACATGCTTTCAGGCTTTTGTATCTTCTGCCCGATGTGAGAGAAGAGAAGAGAGAATGTCTGGGGTGGGTGGGGTCTTTGATTTTGCTGGCTGCTTTACTGAGGCAGCGAAGTATAGACAGTCTGTGGAGGGGAGGCTGGTTTCCGTGATGTGCTGAACTGTATCCACAACTCTCTGCATTTTCTTGTGGTCACAGGCAGAGCAGTTGCCAAACCAAGCCATGATGCATCCAGATGGTGTGCTTTCTGTGGTGCATGGATTAAAAATTGGTAAGGGTTGATGGGGACGTGCCGAACTTCTTTAGCCTCCTGAGGAAGTAGAGACGCTGGTGAGCTTTCTTGGCCATGGCGTTTGTGTGGTTGGACCATGACAGGTTATTGGTGATGTTCACTCCAAGGAACTTGAAGCTCTCAACCTCAGCACCACTGATGTAGACAGGAACATGTGCACCACCCCCCTTCCTGAAGCCAATGACCAGCTCTTTTGTTTTGCTGACATTGAGGGAAAGGTTGTTTTCATGACACCATGTCATTAAGCTCTCCATCTCCTTCCTGTATTCTGACTCATCATTATTTGAGATACGGCCCCCAACAGTGGTATCATCTACAAACTTTTAGATGGAGTTGGAGCAGAATCTAGCCATGCATTCATGAGTGTATAGGGAGTAGAGTAGGGAGCTGAGGATGTAGCCTTCTGGGGCACTAGTGTTGAGAATAATCATGGCAAAGATGTTGCTTTTTATCCTTACTGATTGCAGTCTGTTGGTCAGGAAGTCAACGATCCAGTTGCAAAGGGAGGTGTTGAGTCCCAGGTCTTGAAGTTTTGTGATGAGTTTGCTTGGAATTATAGTATTGAAGGCGGAGCTGTAGTCAATAAACAATAGTCTAACGTAGGTGCCAATCTTCTGCCAAACTTTTCTCTCTCCTCCACAAATGCCTAATTTCCATAATGAATCAGTGCTGTCTGCCTTTTGTGTGGCTTCTTGAGCCTCTTGGTATTTCTCTTTGGTAACGTACCAGAGACTGTAAGCAGAATGGTATGTGTTGTTGCATTCAAAGCAATATCTTGTTTTCCTTGTGTTGCTACAGTGAGAGGCTCAAATGTAGAGGTGGTGTATAAGAACATTCTTGGATAACTGCATTCCTTTACACTCCTCCTTTCTGTATCTTTTCTCTCCTCCCTTCCCTTAGGGAAATTAACTGATCCATAATAATTATTTTAAAAATTTAAATAGGGCCCATTAGATTTAATGATGTGCATTGTACAATGGTTGCACTCTAAATGTTACATAGCAGTTCCCAGGGATGTAAAGAAATTGACCTAATTCCACTTGGTCCACAAATCACACAATAATTCCACAAATCAAGGGAATGGTCAATGTGAGCAACTTAAATCGGTGAATAAGGTATTAAATCATAATAATTATATAATCAAATGGATTGTAAGAAGTTGCATCTTGTTGTAAAATAAATATGATACCCCACCTCTAAATATTCTCGTATCAAGGTTTGATCTTGATGTGCCTGGTTCTCTTTTCTTTAATGTGTTCAGCTTCATAGCAAAACACCACCTTGCATTGGTTTGCTACTGATGGATTTCCTTAGTGCTTTGCTAGTCCTGGCAGAAGTGTGGAACAAGTTAAGGTGGGTATGAATATATAGAGAAGGATCTGAACAAAGCTACACCTGTTAATTGAGCTTGTGACATGATGGCTGAGCTGGGGAGGGACAGATGGCTCAAGCTGCGCTGGTGATGTAATACAGTGGAATATTGAGTGTGTTCAAAGGTTTGAGCTGTGTAAGTGCAGCAATAAATGCTTACATATTTGCCCCATTAAAAATTATAACACTGAAGCTTTCTAATGCCTCCAACATAGACATACATCATCATTCTTTCAAGGCTGCAGAGTTTAAAAAAAATCTTTGAATTATTTTTTTCAAATAACAACATTCTAGGAATGTTTTCTCCACATGAACTGTTGTAGTTCACTACCATTATTTCAAGGTAAACTCAGGATGGACAATACATACCAGCCTTGCTAGGGATATTCCAGCATTGAATGGCAGATTCAAGTTTGTTTCCTATTTGGAATAATGGAATTTACTCTCTGCTGCATTTTCAATACTGTACTCCCCAGTAATATCAGAAATTCAAAGCTGCTGCTCCCCAAAATATATGTTGGGGAAATCAATTTCAGCCTTCTCTAGTTAAATATATTATCCATTCATGAGTAAAACATTATAATGACCCTTCTCCATATCACTTTGCATCACTTAAAAGATCTATCTAGACATTTCCTGTTGTAATTCACCTTTTGTAGCCCAGATATGAATATTGCTTGCAATCTGGTCAACAATGTGGTTCTGGATCCTTGTCATCCCCCTCTCTCCCCTCCCCTTACATTAAAAGTAAACAACCCAAGACTCTTGCCCCATCCGTCCTGCCCTAGCCTTGTGATTTATTTTATCCCCCCAACTGCTGATAATCTCTAGGCCTCCTGATTTTTTTTTTAATAGAATTACTCCCACTTATCCAACTTTTGGTATTTGATTGTTTGCCATCCCACACTTCCGTGTTCAAACCCCCCCCCCCCCCCCCCCCATGCATAGAACAAAAGTTGCCATGGAATGTTGCCCTACCATCAGCCCCCACTCTCCTTGTGCAATACCCACCCACCCTCACCAAATATTGGCTCCAACCCACCTACCCTTTTCACAGTTCCAATTGGGCCCATGTTCAACCTCCCAAGCCCAGATTTGAGTGAAGATGGCTGGCTGTTACATTTTCAGCTGTGAAAATGTGCAAAGCCTTAATCAGAACTGAAATTAGGTGCAATAGGTCGCCATAAGAACAATTGTTGCCCCAGCTCATCTGTGTCATTTCCAGAGCATGTTTTAAGGAGCATTATGATTTCTGGACTGTATTGTTCTTAAAGGAAAATGGAACTAATCATCCTAGCAAAAATATGTCTTCTGAAATATTAATTTTCTAGATGAATGATGGGGAAGTTGAGAAAACGGGCAACTTGCATTTCATAGCAAATGCTGTTAGGTTGGAAGTTCTGAGAATTTCATTCTTCAACCATGAAAGATTGTTGCATGGGAATACATTATTTATAATTATTCATGGGGTTAGTATGAAATTAGTTTGCATTTATGCATACTCAAACTTCTCAACATTGTGTTCTTTCGTTTTACATCACCTGTCAGTGTAGCTTAAGCCATTATTGATACTTCCAGCTAAGCCATCAAGCCACAATCTCAATTAGCAGGTGTAGAAAAGAATATTTCTCTCCAAACTGTTAATGCTCTCCACACCTGTCAACACGAGCAAAACACTAATGAAATCGGTCAGTAGCAAACCACTGATGGAAGGTGCTTCATTATGAAGCTGCAGTGCTGATTTGGCTACAGCAGATTCTGAAGTGTTAGCCCTTGGAAGTGAGGGAATTATTATTTGTTGTTTCTTTGTAGTAGTTGTACAATTTATAAATCACTTGCACACCAGAGTTCTCTACTTTGCACTTGACATTAACCAAATGAAGACTTATGAATATTATTTTCTTAAAGTTGTTTTTGTTTAGAAGTATTAATTCTGTGGCATATTCAGTCAAATACTGTACTCTCGATCCTCACTTATTTTGAAGGTCATAGAAATCTAGAAGGAATGATCATTTTAACTTATTGACTAGAGTTAAATTTTGCTCAGTTCACAAAATATACACAAATCCTGGTGTGTTATTTCAGCATCTTGTATGTCTATGTAGTTAAGTCACTGTATTTAGAAGTGTGCCCTGAAAGCTATTAATCTATCAAAAACAAATTCTGATATTTATTTTTGATTACTGTCTATTCAAATCAATGATTTTTCTGGATTATATGAGTAATTACAATCATCTTTGAGGATTAAGCAATAGGGAAATAGGTGAACAATGAACTTCACTAAGAAATTCAGTTCTATGATAGGCTAACCCCCCCATGCATGTAATTAAGTAAAACATGATCACCATTGTTTCCAGATTAATTTGGGCACTTCGGCTTTTCGGCCAGAAACTTCTGGGCATTAGTCACCTTTTGCAATCTGATTTTTCACATCTGGGGTATGCTGGGTGTTTCTCCATGCAATGCTCTTTTTGGAAGATTACAGAGGGACTTGAATCACATTGTCCTTGGGTGTGCTATTTTGTGGCCACTCCAGAGACTACTTGGCCTTCCCAGCATAGTGCCAAAAGTTTTCAAGAATGAGGGGAGGCCTTATTCTAATGTATAATATCCTATGGGGCTCTACAGGGCAGATGTTGAGATGTCTTCACAAGCGGAAGAGTCACGAACAAGCAGACAAGATAAGGGGCCAGTTATATAAAGCTGAAGTGCATAGAAATTTCTTTTCTCTGAGGCAGTGAATCCCTAGAATTCTCTGCCTCTGAGGGTGGTAGAGGGCAAATCGTTAGAAATATTTAAGGTGGAGATGGACAAATATTTGAAAGATGAAAGAATTGAGGGCCACAGGGAACTGGCACAGATGAAGAGGTTTGTATGGATCAGCCATGATCATATTGAATAGTGGGGCAGGCTTGAGTGGCTCTTATCTTCTTGTGTTCAGGTTGGATACTACCCATTTAACTCAATAACTTAAACTGACAGGCTGATCCTTGAATTCCCCCAGCCTCAAACAGACCATAGATGGTGCGACTGCCAGCCATCCTAAAACATACCTCTGAATGTAATATTAGGGTGCATGAGAATTTCTTGGCACTAGTCTTTGGTAATGAAATCCTTTTAAACTATATTTGCATAAATGCAAAGAGTGTTTGATTAAATAATCTGTTGCACCATGTTCTTTCTTTGCTAAAGTGATATGCCATTGGAGTTGCAATTTATATCCTGATTACATATAACTATGAAGAATCCCCTTTGGAAACCTGGCAGACCATTTAAAGCTTATTGAGGTCTGTGTGAGCAACAAAAGCATATCTGCTTTTCTTTCATTTTAAATCATTAACTGAAAATTTCCCTGGATGTGCCATCTAATCCCATATCTTATTTTGGTTATTACACACTTTTTCAAGCAGCTCTCTTTTTAAAAAAAAACAGGTTTAAAGAGGACACCAGTAGAAAAAGCACTCAATTTTCAGGAGTATTAGAACACCAAGATGCAGTGAAATTTTTTTGAAAATGTAACCATAAGTCCTAGTCTGTGGAATTCCCAAATTCTGGATTGCTGGCTTGAAGGCAACTCATTAATTTATCCCAGGCACCTCCTTCCAGAAAGGACCAAACATTTGCAAAGGGATGTGCTCTGCTGCACCCAAATGATGGTGATGTTCGAATTGATAGCGGGTACGAGGCAGTCATAACCTTTCCCCTCAATAAGAAGCTCCCATATAACTGTGGAGGAACCTGGAAGAGAAAAAATTTGTGGGGAAATTTTCTTTGTTGCAGTTTAAATTCCTATTCCAACTTTTTCTGAAGTAGATGTTTCTGTGTCAAAATACTAATTAATGGTGGATAACCTTCGAGGATTTTGAGCCTCCCTGACACTTGCTCTGTTGGTGGAACAGATGCTATTTTTATATAACATCCTCTAGTAATGCATTATGCTGCAGATGATTAACTGTACTGAAAATGTTGCTTGTAAAAGGCTTATGTTGTGGTTATTTGGACTTGGTTTATCGGTGGTAGATAAGTGGATTATTAACGAATGAAGACGAAGCCAAGTGAAATAAAATGAAATGAGGGAAGCTACAATGAAGAAATATAACAAAGAACAAAGGGCAGAGGTATTTTGGCAGTTGCATATTATTTCACAACAATGGAAAAATAACAACACCAGTCCAACCATACAGTCCAAATCCAGCCGTGCTAAAGAGGACTACCAGTGGAATCTGCCTCCTCTTTGCACTTGGCACTGAATTGGTTTTAAGCTTGGTGCTGTACCATATTGAGCCAGGTCCTTTAAAATTGTTTCTTTTCTGAAGAGTATTTTGGATATGTTCATATTTTGTACCCCAGGAGTCGAGGTGAAGAGCACATTCACTTTTTCCCGTCAGTGTGTCATGCGGCTTACGGCTAGCAAGGAGTGGAGCTGCAATACTCCAGCTGTAGCATTGGGCCAACAATCCAGAGTGTGAGGGTACAAATCCCACCATGTTAAGATGGGAATCTGAATTCAATTAATCTGGTAAATTGTAGACTCGTCTTACATAAAAATAATGTTCTCCAAGGAGGGATCTGTTGGCCTATCTGCTTTAGCCCACATGTGACTCAGTTGCTACGACACGACTTGTGAGAGGTAAAGATTCCCTTGCACATCAATGAGTAAGTGAAAGCACCAATGTCAGACGAATAGTGGAAGTGATGAAATTAAAGTTTAGAATAAATGAATAATTCAAATTAATATGGATAACTTTAATAATTGGGTCACTTTCTTGAATTGTATACCTGTTGATATTTTATGATGACTTAACAATTTGCACTATAGCAGTACTCTGTCAGAAGTTAAGCCTAGTTCATGACATGTGAACAAGTGTTTGGGAGACCAGTGGGATGGATGTGGATGGATTTGCTGGCTGCTGTAGGGCTGCAGGCATCTGCTAGGTGGGAACAGAGCATTTCCATATGTCTTCTCTCCCCACCCTCCCCTATCCGACGCCACAACAGTCGGGCTGGGTCAAGTCGAGCAGAGCTAGGAATGCTGAGCAGACTTGCTCACTGAGTCAGTGAGGCCGGCTGGTGGCCACTCTTCCCGCGTGTGCTCGCTCTCCTATTACAGCTGTTTCTGTGATCCCTTCCCACACACTGTTTTTGTTCATTTCTGACTTACGAATAGTTTGGGTTACAAATGGTTCTTGGGAGCAGAACTTTGTTGTAGCCTGTATGCAAAAAATGTAGTGGATCAAACAAACGGGATGATTTTTAATAGCGCATAACTATGCTAGCTTAGCCCAAACCATACTATTTTTAATTATTCTTTGTTAGTGGCAATTTTTGACAATGCCTGGAGTTCAAGCATCAGTCATACAACTGGGTGCTGAATCCCAAATAGGTGGGACGTGAATCTCTCAGTTGTTGACTTTGCTTTCAATCGGGTGAAATTTAGCAGTGGAAAGAGGAGTTGATATTTCCAGGAAGTTCAACTAACTGGAAGAAATCCATTGTTCTTTGAATGCCGTGGGGGCAGCGTGATCTACCTATGGCACACAAGCCTCAAAGAAAATTATTTCGATCATTCTCTTTGCAGTATGGGAAAGCATCCAGTGCGTGCTTATTTTAAATAGATCTTCTACTGTTGTTATCACTTGCCTTGAGTATGTTTCTGTATCAACTGGGGGATAAAATGAAAAGCACCAGTTGACTTCCTTTCCATGTGCTACTGACGGGTGGAAAGTGTTTGCTTCTACTTGTTTCCTCCTCAAACTCTTGGGGTCTGGGTGGGGAAGAAAACTGCTTATAATAGAGAAAAGTCGAAGTGTGCAGTGATCAGTCGGAACAGTGAGATTAGATTAGATAGCTCACATGGAAAAACAGACTACCTAATGAGCTGAATGGCAGATACTGTGTTAGAATGACCTGCGATAGGATAAATAGCTTTGCTATGATTAAATGATAAAGGTTCAGGCATCTGAAAGAAATCTTGTCAAATGATTCTGGCTGATATTTGTGAATTACATTATTCTGCACCACTTTCCGAGATCGTGTTTTTTTTCCCTCAGTAATTTTTGCATTCACATTCTCTATTTTTTTTCAAAAATGTGGGTTATGTTATGTAATCCTGTTAAAATCATTGCCGATAATCATCAACGCACCCAGTAAATGTAATTTTATTTTTCCTGCATAGAAAGGTCAGTTTATTAAAGTGTTGCTGAGACGATTCAATCCCTCTTTCTGTTGTGAATTATTGGCAAGCCTTCCAGATTACACGTGGATGACAATCCTAGTCTTTTGACTCTTTATGAAAGAAGTCTTATGATTTTAAATACTGAACTCTGAAGGGAAGATTAAGGATAATTGTGTGTTTGACCAGTAATTGTTGATTATTACCTTCAAAGATGATCGCCAAGTGGTATATGTGAAGAGTTGGCCAAGAACATTCTATTCATAGTGATGTTGTGGAAGTCTGATCCAGTCATGGTCAACTTTGGTTTCTGATTCTTTTGAAATCACCAGGGAAAATGTATATTTATTGGTGCAGGTGAATTAACATTTCTAATTTAAAATGTGTGACTATTTGTTCAGGCATCAGACCTGTGGTGAATTAAAAAAGGTAACTCTGAATATGTATTCCCATAAGCGCACCTCTTACTTACCATGAATTTGTGTGCCTTGACCAATACCAGATTATGGTAAATTCCACGTCTGTGTGTGTGTGTCACTGTGATCCCCTGGTCTTCAAGAAAATAATATTTATTCTACCAGATGTTAAATCAGATAATTAAACCATCTGATGATTTATTTCAGCAAAGAGCTAAGCACCAGTGCGGCAGGAAAAGAGTATACTTACAATAATGATGAACCTCATTACAGTCAGGGGAAAAAAAAATCACTCTTAGAATATGGTTACTGTTCACTTAGCCACGTTACCAGTTGCAGGTGCATTTTTCACCTCTGCTACCAATGTACAAAACTGTCTATGCTACAGCTTTAGGTTCCTTTTGAAGAAATACCGAAACATTGGGAACCTAAAGGTCGCTTTTCCAAAAATCGTGTTTGTTCACAAAAATACAACCATCTGCAGGGGGATATTTTTGATTAATGCAGTCCTTGCGTAGTTTTGCATTTTGGAAGCACTGATTTAATGCCGCCTCGTGGAATCCGATTTGGGTTTTTTCTTCAAACAAGACCACGTGTGAGATATTTTCCACTTGAGAGTTTGGTGATTAACTATAAAAAAACACTTGTCAAAAGTAAACTATTATATGACTATTTGATCATTTTTCAATCAGCAAGCAGTTCACTTTTAGTCAGTGATTCTAATAATATCAATGATGGTAAATCTGGATAGATTTCATCACAAATTAAAATTCGATATGTCAAGCTGGCACCTTGAATCACTGTAGTTGTTCTAGTGAAGATACTTCCACAGTACTGTGGATAGGAAACTTCCTAGATGAAGTGATGACAGCGAATTTGCCAAGTGTGAATTTGGAGGGGAATGTGTGGTTGGTGGTGTTCCTGTATGTGAATAAGATTTCCCATCTGGAAACCTTGCTATCACATTCATTTAGAGCTGGTGGCTGTAGGCTTTGTCGTAGCATTTTTTTTCCAAAAGTTGACTTGCACCTAACATGTGGTTGGGTCTTGTGGGCTTGGGTCAAGTGGTTAGGCTGTAGTTAACTGTTCAATAGGAGTGGTGCACCTGTAATGTTAATTGCTGTAAGTAAAAGATCTTAACCTAAAGTCTGTGAATTCCCGGAAAATAGACACTGAAAATTGAACTTATTTATATAAAACATAACATCTGACAAGAGACTGAATTGTAACATTCATTTATATGGTATGACATTGGATTGACTATTTTGAGTAATTTTTCTATCTTAAACACTTTCTTTGAAATAAAATGCAGTTTTTAATATAATGCAAGTGTTGGCAAAAAGACATGTTGGTTCATATGTACATTTATATAAAAGTTATCATAATCTGGTATTCTTAATATTTGCCAAATCAATGCATTGATATAATGCCATTGTATAGGATGATTTCACTTCAAATATTGTTAATTTCTGAATAGTTAAATTCTTTGTATTGACATACTTTAAATTTTCAATTTGTGTGTGTATATGAAGAACAATACAAAAGTAGATATATTTGGTGTGTTACTACATCAAGTCTGTAGAGTAGACATACGATCTCGCATTTGTGCCATGGAAAAATACTGATATCCAGCAGTAATATTCTTGGCACTGTAAGTGTTATTGGCTGTTGTAATTACTCTTGACATTTAGTTGATCCTGCTGGAAAGACTGCCTTGTCTTCTTTTGACTATTGTCTCCGTGGTTACTAACACATGGTAATTAGCATGATCTTTGGGCAGGGGCAAAGGTTAGTCATGCAAGTTTGTGCTTAGCAGAGTACAAGGAGTGAAACTGAGACAATAGCAATGGAATTTACAAGTTTAAGTTTTGTTTCCCTAGCTTTGTTTAGTAATAAAACAATAGTTGCCTTGCTTTATTGTGTACTGTTAATTGTGAAATGGAAATGATGCAGGTTAAAATTGTGCTTGTAATTTGGAGAATGAAAGATGTTGCAATTGAACTGAAATGTTTGCTGATTGGATTTCAGTGTTCAGTAATTGTATTGTTAGTTTTTAACCACAATATTCCCCTGAACACTTTGTCAAAACAAATTTGAATGCCAGAAAGTCAAGTACAGAACAGGCGATGGAAGTTGGTCTTGGTGAAACTGTAGTGACCCCACAGATGGCAGGCACCCATTATTTTAGCTTTTATTTTAGGTGGCACCATAGAACATAGAGAAAAACCTACAGCACAATTCAGGCCCTTTGGCCCACAAAGCTGTGCCGAACATTTCCCTATCATGAAAAATAAAATCAAGGCGGTCTTTCCTGCTTCTCTATTTTAGCATTTTATTTGTGCCAATTATTTCATTAGCATTTGGAGGTGGGTAACAAGTGAGTTTTTTGTGGGTTTTTTTTTGAGCAAGATGTTTGCTTGTCTCCACTAGTATGATATAAATGAGTAGTGTAACTGTGGTTTTCTGTTTGCAGAGGTTCACAAATACCATAGGGACTATGTATGTGCGTGCTGGGGTAGAGTTTCCATTTTGGCCATATTCAGCAATTCCAGTCACCCCATTGCATATTGCCGAGGCTGAAGTCTACCTTTTTTTTCTAATGAAGAGAATCCTTGATAGATTTAAGAGAAGCAACATACTGCTGTTTGATTCGTACAATTAAAATGTGCTGATCACAAATAACCGCAATTTCCCTTTGCCATGGGTAACCTGATTTTTAGTTAATGAAAACTTCTTTTTCAAAAATAGTGCAATTGTTTTTTTTGGTTAGATTGAGATAGTGTCCAAGTTAATGTTTTTAACTTGTTTTAACCTGTCGGTGCTCTTGTGACTACATACTTGTGCAAGGGCCTGCAATAAACCAATCTTCACAAAAACTGCCAACGGGGATTAACTCACGGTGGGGACAGGGTCTGTTTAATGATGGAACTTCTTCCTAGTCCAACATTTTTAAAACTAACACAATATTGCGGAAAATTGTGTCAGATTAAAATTCACCCTGACACAATGCTCTTTTCCCTTAACATCTATCTCCTCTAAACTCATTTTTGTATTATTTTCTATCTTTAGCATTTCTCCAACATTTGGTACATTCCTTATCATTGAAGAGGTAATTAAACTTTGTGACTGATTTAGCTTCAATTGATGCTTGGAAAATGCTTCCTTTCCTGATAATCCTTCAGGTGAAATGAACGAATTCTGTCATTTCTCCCTTTTTTGCCTCTGGTGCTGCTATATTTTAAAGTATTTTCAGACATGCTTACTTGTAAATTAAATACATTAAATTATACATTTGCAGTAAAAAGTAGTAAAAAGTGTTCAGTAGACTGGCATTAATTGATGGTAATTAAATATCCAAGGTTTCTGATTCATATTTAATTTGTAGTTGAACATAATCCTTTTTCTGTTCTTGGGGTAAGCACTGGTAACTTGAACTTGTGCTGTTTTGGGGTGTGGTTTCATCCACATAGCACTTGTGATCTGCTTGCAAACTAATTCTGCAGCTGGAAAGATGCACCTTTTTGGGTTTAAGTAAACTTCTTGCATTGTAGCATGCCTAATTCTCCTCCATCTATTCTCTCCCTCCAAGTTCTTTGTTGGAATTGCTCTTCTGCACCAGACTCTGAAATGAATGTATCCTCAACCTGCAAAATTCTTAACAGTGTAATCAGATTTTCAGGTGCAAGGGGAAAACCATTTTCCTACTTATTGCAAATTTTTGAATGTTGAAGAAAAAATCCTCACTGTGATCTGGTCAGCACCTTCTGTACATGTTCAAATGTGTAAATCACAAATAGTTGAAAAGCTTCTTGAACATTATGTACTGGGTTATGGGCCAAATGCTGGCAAATGGGAATAGCTTGGATGGGGCATTTTAGTTGGCATGGAGCAGTTGGGTCGAAAGGCCTGTTGCTGTGCTGTAAGACTCTGACTCTCTGACTACTCAATTTGAGCAGTTGAATGACCTTAAATGCAAACTTTGTTTCAAAGACAAAATATAACTGTATGCAGGTTGTCCCCAAGTTACTCAGGGTTTTGTTCCAGTGAATTGTTTGCAAATGATGCCTGTGGCCCTGCTGCAGCTGGCAAATCCATCCCACCAGTCTCCTAAAAGCTCGATCATATACATGGGCTGTACATAGGTGTTCGTAAGCTGAGGAGGACATGTACATTGATTTACATGGGATGCATCATGCAAAAAGAGACCATTCGATCCAGCCAGCCCATGCTGTCATTTGTCTTGCTAGGGCCACATTTCCTTACTAAACACATCAGGATAACCCTCTATTCGCTTCCACTTTCTGCCCAACCTCCGCTTAAGTACATCTATGCTCTTCACTTCAACTACTCCATGTGGTGGTGAGTTCTACATTCTTTCCACTATTGGTAAAGAAGTTTATTCTGAATACCCTGTTGGATTTCTTGGTGACTGTTTTACCTTCAAGGCCTCTAGATATGCTATTCCCCACCAATGGAAACATTCCCTTGGTTTTCTCTGTATGATAGCTTTAAAGATTGCTGTAGAGACACATCGCAACCTTTTTTGAAGAGTAGAGACTGATCTGATTTGTGTCCACTTCCACTTGTTTTAAATTCATATGCACCCAAATCAATCTATTTGGAATGTGACATGCCAAAATGAGGATAGCCTTGGGTAGATTGTCAGGTCCAACCTGATGTGATGCCCAAAGGAGAAAGCTTCTGGCCCAGCATTGGCGTTGTGGTACCTCAATTGGTGTTTCAATGTGGGTGACTTGCTGAAGTTCTTGAAAATTGATTTTCAAAGTGCTAATTGACACCAACATTACTTCAAAATGAGAGTTTCCAACATTTGACTACTTTTAAGTTCCAGGAAGTTTCTGGTTTGGTAGGTTGGCTAGTTCTTAAGTCTACATTGCTAATGTTATATGAATATAATTCCTTACACTTCCAGTATTACATTGAAGGATCATAAGTATAATATAAACTTTCATTGTTATTTTATCAGTATCTGCTCCAGCATCAAGGGTGGCTGCTCTAGAGCTGCTGCAGTGATCTGGGTTCAATTCTGACCTCTGGTGCTACCTGTGTGGAGTTCGCATGTTCTCCCTGTGACAGTATAGGTTTCCTCTGGATGCTCTGGTTTCCTCCCACACCCCAAAGATGTGCAGTTGGTAGGTTAATTGGTCACAGTAAGTTGCCCCTGGTGTGTAGGTGAATAGTAGCACCTGGAAGGAAATGTTGGAAGAATAAAATGGATTAAGGTAGGATTGGTGTGGAAGTGGGTTATTGACACAGTGGGCCAAAGGGCCTGTTTCCATGCTGTACCTCTGCCTGACTCCATATGCTGATCTGATTTAAACCGCCAGCATTCTGTTACTACCTTGCTTTAAGCTTTTGGAGATTCTGTTTTGGTAGGTCCAGGTATCTGGGCACTGTAGCTGGTAATTGGACATCCAGATGGCTTCTGCTGTGTACAGTCTTAGGCATGATGGTACCAACTCTTCCTTGGGGATTCAGATATAGAAGCATGACTGTCCACTTCCAGTAGCTCCTGTTACCCCTAGTTGTGTGCAAATCACATTGAACACTATATGGGTAACACCCACTGGAAGTATGTGGATTAAGTGGATCATGATATCATTTGGCACATAACACTGATATGACACAGCTGCCATTTAGGAGCTCAATATTTCAGTTGAAACCTTGTCTTAAGCATGCACAGATGAACACATGTCCACAGCAGGAAGGAACTCGCACCAGCAGTATTTAAAGGAATCCTCCCTTTTTTTTAAATAAAAGAGGTTACTTCAAATGCCAATTGCAATGTTTGTGTTTTATAGTTGTTTCAAGATGCAAAATTCTACTGGGAGTGACTGGTGCTGTTTTCTGGGTATTCAGGAAGTACTTTTTTTTCCCCTTGGCAAGGAAGAATGTGAGAAATGCAAGTGATTCTATTGGGGCAACTTCACTGAAACTGGTCCCCTGCTGTAGTCCCAGAACAGGGAAAAGCCATGACGGCAGTGTGAGCTTTCATTGTAGCACCGTTCTGCTTGGCCAGGACTTTACCCCTTTTCCATTTCAGCTACTGAAGAACAAAGTAAAGCTGAGATATGGGGGTGTGGGGGATGAGACGTTCTCGGGTATTCTGTCTGGTGCTTCCATATTGGAACTGCATATGAGGGGCCGTGATATGGAAAATAAGGATTACCTGTGGAGAAAATAAGGCAGAAAATGTTGAATACTTAACTGGTCAGGCAGCATTAGTGGATAGAGCTGACTAACCTGCTGAGCAGTTCCAGCATTTTCTGTTTTATTTCAGATTTCAATCATCGTCGTTATTTTGCTTTTTAACAATGAGGATACTGTCACCTTTGGAAATTTTTACCCCTGCTGTTGGTCACCACCTAGGCAATAGAAAGACCATCCCCTTCCTAGGAACACAGAGACATAGAAACATAGTACAGTGCAGGAACAGGCCCTTCAACCCACCAAGTCTGCACTAATCATGATGCTAAATTAAACTAATCCCATCTGCTTGATCCATAATCCCTCTCTTTCCTGCCTGTTCATATCTGACCATTTCATGTCCACTTCCATTTAGTTCCTGTCACATCCATTTGTTGGATACTGTGAGGGAAGTGTGTCAGTAACTTAAGTGCAATGTGCTTAAGTGTTGTGGCTCTCAGTCTTGTAGCTGACTGTATGTAGAATCTGAGAGATGTGGGTGTGAAGCTTGCCGTAGTGGAGCATATGACTGTTGGGACAGAGATTATCGGTGAAATGATGTGGGTTTGTTGAAATGAGCAGTGCCTAAATCATTTGGTAGCATAAGGCTTTTGAGGAAGCAAGTTCTGATCTTGCCAACTTATTTGAGGTCACTGAACCTTTTTGAGGCAGGTTCCTAGCACTGATCTCTAGATCTGACTGCATGTACAGCTTTTGGAGAAAATGCCTTCTGGCCCCCTATGGATAGGACATTTCTGATCTCCTGTACTGCCTCCACCGAGGCTGGTAGTATGGCATCTGAAAACCTTGAACCATGAAGGCTGTTCCCTTGTCTGTTACACTGGTTTCATGGTCGGCTTCTTTAATGAGATATTTGCCAGCACTTGCGGTAGTCAAAGTACACCTCCCTTTTATTGACAGGTGCCACTCTGAATTTTGCAATTCTCCAATACATCCAGACAATCCTATATCAGCATCGGATGCAGAAATCATTACAATCTGTATTTGTACTTAATATATCCTCACGATACAGAAAGCTATGCCAGCTCACAGAACAATCCTATTCCTTTGCTTATTTTCCCCGGAACCTATTCTCCCTACATTCCCATTGATTTCCCCTGAAGTTCTGCCACTCGCATAAACACAAGGAACAATATGCAGTGACCAATTAACCGACCAACTCTCGTATCTTAGCGATATTGGAGAAAACTGGAGCACCCATGGAAACTCTTGTGGGAGAATATGCAAACTCTACAGAGACGGCACTGGAAGACAGGATTGATCTCTGTTCTCTGGAGCTGTGAGGCAGCAGCTCTACTAGATGTACCCACTGTCACCCTGTAGGCAATGAAACTGGGCAGGAGTTACCCCTTCTACTCCACCAGCCTCCACATTCATTGTATAATCTTCCGTCATTTCTGTCACCATCACCAAGCATAGTTTTCTTCATCTACCCTGTTCAGCAATTCAAAATAACGGTTTTCTCTGAGATACCTGATCCACTTCTTAATTAATTCTTCCAGTGCCACCTTCCCATTGCAAGTGTATGAGGAATAATACGTGACATTATCTTGTCCCTTCTCATTGTCCAGAGAATTCTTTTTGGGTGAAATAGAGATTCTAAAATACTTTGAGATGTGAAAGGCATGGTATAAATGCACCATTAACTTGACAAATGACACCATTCCTGGCCCAACCAAATGGGGAAATTTTCTTGTGGGGTGAGATTCCTTATTTTGATTTATTTAGTTGTTTTTAAGGTAATATCTAAGTGGTGCTTATCACTGGGTCACAGCATCTTATTTTTACACACAATCATTTGTGATCCTGCAGATACAAAATTTGGTATACTTCAAATGGTGTATTTTTGAATATATGAGAAACAGGAGGAGAATTTTTTTTTAATGTATATTTGTAAGGAGCTTAGGAGTCGGTCATGTGCCTCAAACTGGTAGCATGCAACTTGGTACATCTTGCCAGGTTGACAGATTGAGTTTTGATGGATTTGACAGTGACAGATTGAGGGGTTCAAATAACATTGATAAACCACAAGAGGAAACCTCAAAAAGCTTATCAATATTATCTAAACCTGGAGTTGTGTTACTACCTGAAAACACATTCCTGTGTGTTGTATATGATGTACTCAGATGCACTGAAAAATTCTAAAAAACCTGTAGCAATATCAAACTATAACCTTAGGAATAATAGTGTTGTTCCTCAGCCTCTGTTTTGGTAATGGAGAAGGTTTTTTAGTTGGCTGAACTATTAGCAACATAAGAATAGAATAAATGTAGAACAATAGAAAATAGTTCCTCAAAACCATCCCAGTATCATGTCAGATGTATATCATTAACCATTGTTCAGAATCACTTGGCACCCTTAACAAAATTTTATTGATCTGCATTGTAAACATTTCAGATGACAAAGTGTAGTCTTTGATGGGGAGTCTTGGGTTTTGCTATGTGACTGACAACTAGGCATACATAAGCAAAGCATGTAAGCTAGATGTGTATTTGGGAGCCTGGACTGTTGTTCTGGAGTCACTGGTTCAAATCCCACCATAGCAACTGGGGAATTTAAATTTAAGAAATTAACTCTGTAATAAAAATAAAGTATCAATAATTGGGGCCATGAAATTACTGGATTGCCACAAAACTCCAATCTTTCAAGGAATGAAACCTGCCATTCTGGTCTGATGTGCAGTATTCCTGATCCACCTCTATGGTCAACTCTTAACTGTCCTCTGAAATGAATGAGCAAGCCACTTAATTCATGGAGGAATTATGAATGAACAATAAAAGGTGGCTTTGCCCAAGCATCCATGTTGTGTGCAAACATGAACATTTAAAAAGAATTTTTCTGTACCTTTTTGAAGTTTTAGGAAAATGTATAAACTTTTTGTTTCTGTAATAAATTGCAATTAAGTTGATAATGATAATTAAAGTCATCCATTGCTACCCACGTATTTACTATTCTGAGTTACCAGTGATGTCACACATTTGTATATTCTATTTTGTGGCCATAAATGGTATTGGTCAGCAGTCTGCAGCGTCCACATTGTAAAAGCTGCGTTCTTAAAGCCAAAATGGGAAAGAGAATTGAAGTACACGTTTTCATAAATGATTTTTCCTGCATAATGTTTGAGTTGTAGTAATTCTTGCAGTTATGCATTTTGAGAAGAACCTAATTTTTCAATGAGATTTGTGTTCCTCACAGAGATTATTTTTGAAAAGTGTAGATTAGCAAATTTAATTTTTTTTGCTGCAGCACGTCCAGGAATTTGCGTACAAATGATCACGTGCTTCCTAAATTGTTTTTGTTTGTCACATTACAAGGATATGCAATATTATAACTACTGTCAACTTGTTAGAAGATTTTTCCCTTCATTTTTAATACTGTTAATAATCACAATTTATAGTGCTAATTTGTACAATTTGTATTCTATTGTACTTGAATTTGTACGCTTAAACTCTGGGATTTATGCACCACTTGATCATGCATTCCATTTAATATATTTCACAGTAAATATAATTGCATTTTGGATAGTGATTCTCAGAAATGAAACTATTACTTCCCTTTGCCCTGTCTCTCAAACTGCTGCTTTGAACTGTAAATTGGCCTTTCATACAAGTGTAGGAATCCTGTTGTTAAACCATTTAATTTTCAGTTTACGTATCTTGGTATTTCTTGGATAAAGTAACTTATCAAGGCTTTCTTTAAAAAAAAAATAAGTGTGTGGATAGCAGACACACACTTCTTGTGGGTTAGGATGTGGAACTATTTGAAAGAAAATAGTGTGCAAGTTTTGTGATATCATTTTTGTGTTACAAAGGGGAAATACAGCACACTTTTATGGTATCCTGCAAGTTTTGGAAGGGATAAATGATTCTTTGAGAAAACAATGAGATATTTGCTCTGGGGAAGGGAGCCCTGGGTCTGTTATGGATTCAGTCCAGATCTGTCCATCTATTTGAACAAAGATTTGAACTTGCGTACTTGATTTGATATTCTCTCTCTTGTGCATCTAGGACGCTGTTGGGCACTTGAATATTCAAGATGGAGATTGACAGACCTTTAAACTGAAAGGGAATCGAGGGCTGTGGTCGGGGGGGGGGGGTGTAGAAAAGAGAAGGAAGTGATCGAGGCCTAACTTGGTTCAGCCATGACCTTATTGAGTGGCGGAGCAGCTGATTGGCCTGCTCCTGTTTCTTAAGTTATTATTCTAAAGAATCGTAGGTTGTGACCTTTCTGATCCATTTTCCGTTGTTAAGTGAGAAATATGCCTTGAGCACGTTGATGATATCTCGTGTGTGAATGGCAACGGGGAAATGACATTGTGCTGAGGTGAATTACCATCATTAAGGGAAGTGCCCAGTCTAGTTTCCCCAGTGAAAATAAAAAAAAATTCACCCATCTTCAGATGAAGATGGGATGATGAGGGCACATTAAAATCCCTTACTCTAGTTAGTTATTAAAATCAAAACTGATAATCAGGCACAGTTGGGACCTTTGTAGAGCCAGACTAACACATTTTCTGGACTACTGGATATTACTCCTATTAATACCCAAACTTTTATTTCACTTGTTTTACATGTTACGCAGTAGTATCTTACATTTTCCAGTGAACTCGGTGAGTGTGAAGGGAACAGGAAATATAAAAGCACACTGGGGCCCCTGCTCCAACCATAAACATACCCATATTCTTGATCTCACTAATGTTCTGGATCTCAACCCCCGGCTCTGGCTGCAGATCCCATTCACATCCTGGATTAATGAGTAAATCAGATGCTAAGCCGTCAGGATTTCCGAACAGGAAATCCAGGATGCTGGACTATCAGGGTTGTACTGTAGTTTGTACTCAGTTTTATTAAGAGTCAGAATTGATGTTTTACCTTGTATTGAATGGAACATTTCAGAGTATTTAAGTATTGAAGTCACTTTAATGATTATTTAATATACATTTTGATGTGCAGGATTTTAAATGTACCTTTGTCATCCCGTATTCATTTTAATAGAAATGTGGAACAAAAAATAAAACACAAGACAACCCTCTACCTGAATGTAATAAAATCTAATATTCTGATTTTTCTAGTGGGAACTAGTTCTGGCCTTTGCCTTCAGGTCAAAGAAAGAATGGTTATCATGGTAGTTCAATTGCTCAAGGTCTTTCTAATTACCTTCATCACTTGTTTTCTTTTAAAAAAAAGGAAATGTCCTTTGTTTTACTATCTAAAAAAAATAAAACCACAATTGCTTCATTTTACTTAATCCCAATCCAAATGGTATAATTATTTTTGACCTGAGGTGCACTAACAGCGAATGTGCAGTTAAGGACTATAGTTTCAAAAGGAAATAAGTTTTATGAAATGGAACATATATATTAAGGATGAATGACTAATTCAGCAAATAATTCCATGTGAATTAGCAGTATAGCCTTAGAGCAATTATGTTGTAAATAGATTATGGTGGGCAAATAGGTGCGTATCGGTTGTCAGCATGTCAGTTGTATTCTGTTTTATATAATGCCCATAATTTGCATATAATCAAATATGCTAAGAAATAGCAAATGAGTTTGCAAATAGCATACTTTGGATCGAAGTGTAAGGTACTGCTTATTAGAGCAGGAAATTGAACTTTTTCACATGATGGAATACAAAGTAACAAAAATAATGTGAATATAATTGTTGTTTGTTCATGATGTGCACAATCTGCACATCAAAATTTTATGTATATTAAATAATCATTAAAATGGCTCGGTCCAGGACTGCAAGAAACTGCAGAGAGTCGTGGACACAGCCCAGCGCATCACAGACACCAGCGTCCCCTCCTTGGACTCTGTCTTTACCTCTTGCTGTCTTGCTGAAGCAGCCAGCATAATCAAAAACCCGACCCACCTGGGTCATTCTCTCTTCTCTCCCATCGGGTAGAAGATACAGGAGCCTGAGGGCACATACCACCAGGGTCAAGGACAGCTTCTACCCCACTGTGATAAGACTATTGGACGGTTCCCTTATACGATGAGATGGACTATGACCTCACGATCTACCTTGTTGTGACCTTGCACCTTATTGCACTGCACTTTCTCTGTAGCTGTGACACTTTACTCTGTACTGTTATTGTTTTTACCTGTACTACATCAATACACTCTGTACTAACCCAATGTAACTGCACTGTGTAATGAATTGACCTGTACGATTGGTATGCAAGACAAGTTTTTCACTGTACCTCAGTACAAGTGACAATAATATACTAATACTTAAATAATCTGAATTATTCCATTCAATACAAGATAAAACATCAATTCTGACTCTTAATAAAGTTTGTTCATTGTTCCAGGCAGTGTGAACCTATAACAGCAGGAAATCATCTCCAGCATATTTGATTATAAATCAGCATTTTTTAATGTTTTCTAGATCGCTTGAGGAATGAGGGGAGAGATTTGAAAAGGAGACTCAAGGCGTTCAGGATTAATGTAATCTCAGTAGGAGAAAGGTTAGGACTGCCTAATCTAGAGCCTCTTGGATGATTGGATAAGGCCAAAAAAGGGAAGCTTATTTCAGACACTGAGAGTTTAACAGAGCAGAAAGCCTAAAAGAGTACAGAAAGCATGAGAGTGAAATTAAAAGGGAAACTAGGAAAACAATGAGAGGGTATGGGGGGGATAAAAACATTGGCAAGTAAAATCACCAAAATTCCAAAGTATCCTACAAATGTGACAAGGATAACTAGAGAAAGAATAGGGTCTTTTAGGAATCAAAATGATAACCTGCACATTTGAGGAGGATGACATGGGTAACGTTCTTAACTAATGTTTGCGATGGCTTTCGCAAATGAGGGTGGGGTGATGTTCATAATGTTGCTAAGGCAAGTGTGAAATATTGGACAGGATAAACATAGTAAAAGAGGAAGTATTAATGGGTTTATTATCTTTGGAAACAGAGCTGGGTGAAATATATCTGAGGCTTTAAAATAGCATGGGTGGAAACTGTGGAAGCTCTGACTACAATTTTTCAATCCTCTCTGGCATACATTGTACTAAGGGAAGGGGGGTTTAACCATGAAGTTACAGTTTACTTGTATAATGGATAGATTGTTGGAATTCATTGCGTACATCATTTATTTAAAAAGGCACAGATTAATCAGGGGCAGCCAGCATGGATTTGTTAAGTGAATATCATATCTGACTAACCTGATTACATTTTTTTGAGGAGGTAATAAGGAGGGTCAATGAAGGAAGTGAGTTTCATGTGGCCTATGCAGACTTTAACAACAGTTTTTATGAGCAGATGGGTCAAAAGTGTAAAGGTCCATATGATGCAGTGGATAGTAGCAAATTGGATCCAAAGTTAGGTAAGTGGCTGAAAGCAAAGGGTAATAGTTGAAGGGTGCTCTTGTGACGGGAAAACTGTTACTGATGGGGTTTGTCTGGGCTCAATTCTCAGTAATAGTATTAATAACTTAAACCTAAATGTAGGGGTTGTAACAAAGATGTTTGGAGGTAATAATACAAAAATTGGCAATGTGGTTGATAATGGGGGGGGGGGGGGGGGGGGGGCGGGGCAGAAAAAGACCTCGACTGCAGGGGATGTATATTTCGATGGTCAGGGCAGAAAATCCGCAAATTGAATTTAACCCAGAAATGCAATTGGGAAGGTGCGACAAGGCAAGGGAATATCCAAGATATTGAGTAGTAGGGTGGAACAGAAATGCATGTCCAAAGATCCTCAAAGGTAGCAGGACAGGTCAGTGTGGTGGCTTAAAAAAGAAATTATGGGTAGCTATCCTTTATTAGCTGAGGCATAGAATATATTAGCAGGGAGATAATATATTGTAATGTATACAACATTAGTAAGACCACGGCTTGAATACTGTGTGCAATTCTCTTTGTATTTCAGAAAATATATGACTGCAATGGAAAGTTAAAACGTTCTTGCAGATACGGGAAAATTTTTAATTTCGATGAAAGATTAGTTAAGCTACGATTGTTTTTGTAAGCAAAGGTGCTGAGGTGTATAAAATGACGAGGAGCCTCGATGGAGTAGATAAGAAGGAGCTCTTCCCTTTTGCAGATTTGAAGTAATTGGTAGAAGGATTAGAGAGATGAGGAAAAGCCTTTTCATTCCAAATATAATAATGGGCTGAAGCTCACTACCTGAAACAAAACTCTAAACGTATTTAAACAATGCTTTAGTTTCTACTTGAAGAACAGTGGCTCACAGGGCTACTGGCCAGATGCTGAAAGATGGGACCATACTGGAGAGCTCTTTCTTCGATAGTCATGGACTAAGTAACCTTATCTGTCATAAAAGTTCTATGATTGGAACTTTTGAATATTCGTGCATTGGCACGGGTTCAGAGAAGAGCAATATAAATTATTTTGGAATGCAGTAAAGCAAAGAGATTGACAGAGCTGCACTTCCACTGAAGAAGAGACTGAGAGAAGCCAAGATGAGGCAGCAGTAAACAGATTTGATTTCACTGAACACAGTTCTTTTTAAAAAAAAAACTAAAATGCGGAGTTAACTATCTCAATGGCTGGGTACTAAATGAACCTAAAAGCAGTTAGTGATGTGTCGGCAGACAGTAGGGCATGAGCGCGTGGAAGGGTGGAGTGTTGGTGGGAAAGGACTCAATGTGTATTTAGTTCAGAATGTGATTAAAGGTGGCATTACTGGATGCAATAGCATGATTACTGTTCAGGGGATGAATGATTTTTGAGGTGCATGGACAGGGCTGCCGGCTGAGTTGGAATGATAGAAGTGGGTTGGTGGGGGTGGAAAGGACAGGGCTGCACAACAATATTAAAGGTTGCTTTATTACCTTTGGGAATGAGTGTACTCAGTAAAATGTTCCATTGGGAGATTAAAATAAGTGGGATAGACTCTGTGACTTTGTCAGGGTGAAGTGTTTTGATTACGCATCAGAGTGAAAGTTACAATCTAATTTGGGAGTCCAGTTACAGTTTGACTTGTGGACATAGTAATGCTGAGAAGCATGTTGCTGCTTCACAAGATGTAATTCCAATCTGACAAGAGGCTGAATTTAAAATGTGCTTGGGTGATCGATTTTGATCTTCTCTCCAAATTCTAAGCTTGGTACTGAGCCTTTTGAATGCAGGTGCTGAAGTCCGTTCCCTTACAAGTAGCATTGTTTTGAGCAAGGGCAGAATTTTAGTAGCAGTGTCCCATGTTATAATTGAGCCTTGCTGGTTGCACTTCCTCAAATCTGTCGCTATTGCTCTTGGATTGCTAACACAACATGACAACAGCTGTGATCAGGTAGATTTTCATGCCTCATGACGGGGGAAAAAAATCAATAGCTGAAGGAAATTTTTTGTGTTTTATGTTTTCTCATGAACCAATGCCACATTTCAGATGATCTGGGCATCATCTTGAAAATACCATTAGTGTTTTTAAGTATAAACTCACAAGTATGTCTTGTGCCAAATTATGAATTTATTGAGAACTAATTTGCTGATGACTTCTATTAAGTTATAGATATTGGCGTAAATGAAATATAGCACTCATTTTTCTGCAGCACCTAAAGAAAAACAGTTGCCATTATACATCCAACGAAGGAAATATTATTTTCAGAGTACTGTTGGTTTCTTGAATTTATGTTAAAATTGTGGAACCTGACAAGAAAAACATCCTCCAATTCGTGTAACTGAAACCAGAGACTAGTTGGTTCTTGGAAATCCATTGAAGGTAGAATAAAATGTGAAAGAGAATTTTTGTGTGAACACCCTGGCAGGGTCACTTAATTGTAATGCTTTTGGACTTTGTAAAACCAGATGGTGTGTTAGTCCTGAATTTCAAATAGGATAACTTCAGCTTTACTGAAGAGGAGGTAGGGAAAGCAGAAATAGTGGTGTGCATAGTTTACCCTGGAGATCAGTGTAATTTTTAGCTGCCAAATATTCTATCTCCTTGAATAGCAATATTTACATTGATTTTGCAATATTGCTGGATTTTAACAAGTGATTTTTTTTTGGGAATAAGAAATTTAAATATAAAGCTTGCCCATGAATAAATCATCATAGTCAAGGTTGAAATGATTTGCTGAATTATGTATAACCATCAAAATCCCATAAGTCCAGCTGGAATCCAGGGTTTATTCATAAGTGGAATTCAAATTGTCGTGAAATAAAATAATGAATGTAATTGGGTTATCAGAGTACATCATTACTGAGGATGAATACTATTGATGAGATGTATTAAACTAGAGGGAATGTGTGGTAAGGCAATACTTTTTCCTTTTAAAAGCAGGAAGGTGGACAGTGGGGAAATTGGGATAGAATGGATTACTGGTGTGATACAACCAGACCGCTGCTTAAGCAAGAATGAAATGAAATAACATTTTGTTTCTAGCTATCAAGATTGAGGACAAATAGTAATCGACCAGATAAAGTTCTCTCTGATGGTTTGAAATAATGGTTATGCAAGTTCAGGATGGTTAAAGTGCTCCTGCTTGCTTTCTGAAAGAATAGAGAACAAAAAATGAATCTGAGCTAATGAACTGGTAATATCACCACAGGATAACAGTGACAGGTTGTCACAGTTGGGTATTAAATAACTATATTAATGGATAGCAGATCTGCATAAGAACTGGATTGAAGAAGCAAATAAGTAGCATGGAGCACAGCATGTCAACTGATGATCACTATTTTATGCCTTCATGGAAATCACGTATATGTGCTTCAGAGGTTTGGTAGAGACAGGAGTCACTGGAAGGGGTGGAACAGGGAATATGTGACAACTTGTAATATTGATTGCAATCTCTATGAAAGAAATTTGACTCTTCTGCATTATGTAATATAGATTGGAATATTTTCTTGGAAGGTCCTTTTGCCAATAGAACATTTTTGTGGGTCAACTAATGCTTTAATATCTGTCCCAAGATAATCAGACATCTAACTTAAACACATTGTAAAAGAAATTTAACCATTTATTGTTAAGTGACTGTGTCGGAATGAGAGTTGAGTTGCTTTACTTCCTGTGGATGACATCAGCATGTCATTCCATATAGTCCTCCAGTTTTCACAGGGATGCATAACCTGTTGCTTTGCTTCTGTTGTGGTACTTGCATTGAAATGAAGGTAGCTTGCTGGCCTAATTAGCAGAATCGGTAAGAAGGTCATGAGTGTGTTTGTACAGTTGCTGAGGTTGTTGGTTTAAGCCTTTCAGCAGATAATAATCTTCCTACTGGATGTCAAAAATAAAATCTGTTCAATTTGAATTAGTTTGATCCATGTACAAAACAAAACAGGGAAAAAAAATCAACATAAAACAAGGAAATATCCATGTGCTTACTTTTTAAAACCTATTCTTTTACATTAGTGTCACACTCCTATTGTAATTTAGCTACGACTGTAGTGGAAGCTTTTATTGATACTCCTATAAGTAGACGAAATGATCTGTGTAATCCCAGTGATCCATGGGTACATTTTGCTTAATCCCTTTTTTATTTTATTCCCTTCCTTGAATATTGTTGTGCCATGCTTGCTGAATTAACACTGGTAAAGCTTCGGCAAATTGAGAGAATGTCTAGGGGGAAAGGAAGATTTGCCTTTTCTCCTCCTCTTACAATGTTATGCCATATTTAAGCACTCACCACTGCAAGGTGCTGTGAGAGGACAGTGTAATTCCGCTTAGTCCTGATCACTTCATGTTGGGGAGGGTGCTGCTGCTCTCCAGGGAGTACAGAGAGAAGCACTCAAGTTTATTTCAAGTACTTCAAATCCTAATTATGAGAAAAAGTTTAAGAAAATTTGATTTGATCATCTTGGAAAGAAGAGATTGAGGTAACTAAACTGAACTTTTTTTTTAGAGATTTAAAGAGAATTAATTGATGCAAGCAACGTGTTTGGATCACAAATTGGAAAAACTGAGGAAATTCCAACAGAATACTTTTATTCAGATGGAAGTAAATTTATTAGAATAAACTGCCTTTTGAAGGCTATTGCATTAAATAACAATTTTAAACTTGCAGGGGCTGCAACACCATTGTTGATGAGAGAAGATTCTGATAGATGTGGTAACAGGAAGATTTGGATCATTCAAACAGAAATTGGCTCTTGGAGTCTAATGGCATTTATTTAGTTCCTATCAGTTATAATATAGCAATAAGTGATCTAAAGAAGGAAATTTAAATACAGAAACTGGTACTGTTTGATCATGTACTTGAATATTTGTTTTCAGAAAAACTTAAATTTTGAATAATATCTTTTAAAAGAAGTGTGGATGGAGAAGTCATGGCATTTCCCAAAAAATTGGGATTGTATATGATGGCAATTTGTCAAGCAGGATTGTTAAGTGATTAATCAGCTTATTGTTATGGCAGATTAAAAGAGAATAGGATGAAGAAAGATGTCCCGGTTTCTGGATGTGACTGAAGGTCAGCCTATTTCCCAGGGCCAGACAGCAAGTGAGCCAGTTTCAAGGACTTGTGAGCAGGGAGAGATGGAGCAAAAGAAATCTGGACTAAAGAATCCAGAGTTGATGCCTTTGAGTGAGGCAGTGATTATATCTGAAAATTGTATGAAAATCACAATCTTTTAAAGAGCTGGGGAAGTGAGGTGTAAATATTGGTATTGCTTTATTATTGTCACTTGTACTGAGGTACAGTGAAAAACGTGTTGCATATCGATCGTACAGGTCAATTCATTACACAGTGCAGTTATATTGAGTTAGTACAGAGTGCATTGTGGTAGTACAGGTAAAAACAGTAACAATACAGAATAAAGTGTCACAGCTACAGAGAAAGTGCAGTGCAATAAGGTGCAAGGTCAACTTGCATATTATACTTTTCATATTAAGAGTCTGCAGTTTCAAACTGAATGAAATATGCTTTAGAAATTCCATGTTTTCTGTGATTGAGTTCTGCGGTTTTTAAAAAAATTTTCAGCAAAACTCTCAAGATCCATTCTATTATGGGCAGAACAGCACACCACAGTTAGAACTTTTGTTGCATAGTTCCATTACCCTGGGTTTGATCCTGATCTCAGGTGCTGTCTGTGTGGAGTTTGCATGTTCTCTCCAAGCCTGGATATTCCCCAGGTGCTTATGTTTCCTCCACATCCTAAAGATGTGCTGGCAGGCACGGTAGTGTAGTGGTTAGTGTAGTGCTATTACAGTACATAGGTTCAATTCCCACTGCTGTCTGTAAGGAGTTTGTACGTTCTCCCCATGTCTGTGTGGGTTTCCTCCAGGTGCTCCGGTTTTCTCCCACATTTCAAAGACATATGGGTTAGGAAGTTTGGGCATGCTATGTTGGCGCCAGAAACGTGGTGACGCTTGTGGGCTGCCCCCAGAACACACTACGCAAAAGGTGCATTTCACTGTGTGTTTCGATGTACATGTGACTAAAAAAGATGCCTTACCTTAGGTTAATTGGCCACTGTAAAATGCTTGTGGTATAGGTAGGATCAGGAGAACAGGGAATTGATGGACGTGAGGGATAATGAGTTACAGGGAAATAAGTGGGAGAATGGGATTGATGAGAACTGTTTTTTTAAGCACTAGGGAGGGGAGGGGGAAAAGTACAATTAATGCACTGCACCTTTCTCATAAACCGTCCAGAATTTCAAATGTTTTGCTTTTCTCTCGTTATGTAGCAATTACACTTTATATACTGATGCTTTATTATTATTACTGCGAATGGCTGTACTGAGGTTTGCCTTAGAATCTTTCAAAATGACTGTCAGTGCTGATGACTCTCTAATTCCAGAGACTACATCTATTTGGGTAAATAATTAACAAGATGCTTTCACAAGAAGCAGTCAAGAATATTGTGGTATGCAGAGCTCTTAAATTCAAATAGCTGGCTGCTATAATCACTCTGGAGATGGCCCAAAACTTTAGCTCTTCTGGAGCCTGGTTCCAGGCTGTCTTCAGTAAAGATTAGAAAATTACCTTTCTCATGCTGTGAAGAGTTCTGAAGTTCTGATCTTGGCCACGTGCCACCAACAACTAAATTAAGGCCTGGAATTTCTCTAGAAGTTGTACTTAAGAAGTAGTACTTATTTGCATACCCATTCTGTCAGCTTTCCTTGGATTCTGACTAGAACATACTCAGATCTACAATAGGTAGAAAGTATTGAAATTATAGAGAACACACTGAACTGGCTCCAGATATTTCTTTAAGGAGCTACAATAGGGAAAGGTTTTGAATTCAGAAGGTGCTTTTACAGTTGCCATGAAAGACAGGACAAATATCTGTAAGGATAAAGGGGGGGGGGGGGGGGTGGAAATTAATGCTCAAAAATAATAATAAAAGACCAGAAAACTAATTTTTGTTTTCTGCTGCATTTCTACATCTGGTGTTAATTTGAACAGAACCTGAGTAAGCATGGCAACAGGAAATAAGAAGAAAGGTTCTGCACCTTGGAAATAGGGACATTATCACCAGTGGAGATGCATTTTGTGAAGGGATTGATAGACCACAGTAAAAGATTGAGATGGCGTAGTCTACTATACTATGTGATTTATGCCGAAAATTGGGATCATTTAGGTTGTACATTTGATTTATGACCCAATTACACATTTTTGTATGCATAAATACTCGAATTCCAGGGACACGTAAAAGTAAGTGATTGCATTCACTGAAAAGTAAGCTGCTATCAGAAAGTGATCCAATAAAATACATTTCCCAAGTGATGTTCAGTTGAGAGAAATAAAAGAACATGACATAAAATGTCATAAAGTGCTATTTGTTCCTATCAGTAAAAACATAATTGCTTAAATTAGCTATATCATTCAAATGTGGTTCTGAACTTTGTATCCATGAAATTATCAACCAAATTGTTACTGCCAACTTCTTTGCACAGTTTTTTTTTCAATACGGATTTTAGACTAAGCATTCAGCCTACCTGACCCTATTTTGCTGAGTTTCGGTCAGAAGGAGGATCTTCCCACAGTGCTTTTCCACCTTTTAGGCTGAAGATAAAAGTCATCAAATTGCTTTTAAAATGTGTTTACAGTTTCACAAAATGTAGGCAGGGACAGTTGGCTCAGAAATAGAAGCTGGTGTAAGTAACAAGTTGCTCTGTTTTATGGTGGAGCAGAATGGGGGAGAAATGCTGCACAGAACAGCTGGTCATATTCTTGAAGTACCACCAGCGGATTCATTTGAAGAGGTGTGCCATTCTAGGGAGAATTACTGCCCGTGGTATGCAGGCATTGGAATTGCTTTTGTCAGCAGCTGGTACCATACAAATGGTGTGGAGGGAAGGTCCCTCAGCACTCCCTACTTTTGTCAGCAAGTGCATTCATGCAGACTTGCTCTCCAAAATACTGGATGTTAAAGTGCTGACAGCAAGGAGAAATTGCGTTGGCAAAATGAAACAATACAAAAAGAGTTGGTTCATTTTTTTAAAAATATAAATTCAACTATTCCATGAAAAAAGTAGCCAAAAGGATACTGTTTTGTTACTTTTAGAAAGCCTTGCATTTATGTTGCTCCATTTACACTCTTTGCAGGTTCCAAAATGCTTAACTGTTAATGAAGCACTTTAAAATACGGTCACTGTTGTAATGTTGTAAACAGAAACCATCTTGTGCATGGCAAACTTCCAAAAAGAGTAATGCAATTTTTTTTTACTGGCATTGAATGAGGAATTAACATCTAGTTTCATTCTGAAATATAGATTTTACTGTGGGCATTTTCTCATGTATTTAAAGTACTCAGCTAAAGCACCAGCCACTATAAAAGATAGTGGACTTCTTTGACCACTGCACTTCTCTCTTTCTCTATTCCCCTCCTTTTTTTTCCATGATTTTCTACCAACTTGGTAGCAGCATCTCAAAACTTAGTTTCCTTGGATAAGCTGTTGGTGCCTATTTCTGCCTCACCATCACCTCTCCTGACCCCTAATTTGCCACTCGTTACAAAAATTTCCATCAATCAAATATTGGAAAGACCATAGCTATTATGTTTATTTTCCAACCCCTGCCCCTCCAATAAAGCTCCTTCCTCTGTTCATTGACTCCTTTCCAATCCAGAGTAATCGTTGAGAGGCTGAATCCAGTAGCTTGCACCCTTAGTGTCAAATTGAGCCTTGAAGCTCAGACCTCAGATTGATTACTACTAATAACACAGTGCTTCATGGAATCCCAGTTTTGAGCTACCAGCTCTATGTTGAATCCATTGGTAGGGTGATCTCAGTGGTGAAAGCAGGACTTAATTTCAACCAAGCTTGGGGGTGATCTCCATTTCTGGTACCATCTTGGACTGGTGTATCTGTGATAGGTTGCTTGATTATTGACAAGGTCAGTCCTCCAGGAATCAGCCAACTTGTTCGGGGGTGATGCTACCGTGCCACTGGGGTGATTAAATATTGAAGTTCCCTACCCACAATTTATTCCCTTCCCTTGTCAACCTTTGTGCCTCTTGGAGACAGTATTCAATTTGGTGAAGTATTGGTTCATTGGTATTGGTTTATTATTGTCACTTGTACTGAGGTACAGTGAAAAACTTGACTTGCATACCAATTGTACAGG
Organism: Pristis pectinata; assembly: GCF_009764475.1. NCBI lineage: Eukaryota > Metazoa > Chordata > Chondrichthyes > Rhinopristiformes > Pristidae > Pristis > Pristis pectinata. The sequence goes on from NC_067432.1 coordinate 16,772,815, forward strand.
TTGGTTCATTACACAGTGCAGTTACATTGAGTTGGTACAGAGTGCATTGATGTAGTACAGATAAAAAGAATAACAGTACAGAGTAAAGTGTCACAGCTGAGGGAATGTGATAAATGGTCATCAGGTGGCAGTGCCTGTGATTAATCTTTCTATACCTCTCGGCCTCTCCACATCTTGCTGTTCCAAGGTGCCCTTTAAGTTCTACTTTTCCCAAGGGTTTGACCATCTAAATTAATATCTTGTTGTGTGAGCCACTGTTGAATTTTGCTGACGTTGTTGTGAAACATCTTTTGGCAGGGGTGGGGGCGTTGTCTTCCGGTGTGCTAAAGGGACTATATAAATGCAGATTATTTTTGGTATTCTTGGCCATGTGTATTGGTTAAAATAAAAAGTGTACTATTATCACTTGATGAAGCCCACTTTTGTTCAGCTGGGAGTGAGTCTATTATTTATTAGTTAGATGCTCCTTTGGTTGAACTCGTGTAAAACATTAATATAGTCATAGGAAAAAAAAACAATTCAAGATAAATCATTAATATCGTGCCGCAGAATCTCAACTTGATGTCCCAAACATTTATATGCACATAAAATGCACTCATGCTTCCACCTAAAAGGTTTTGTTTCACAGATATTGCTCTTATGATGAATAATGGGGTTCCAGAGCAATATTCATGGTCAATAATATCTTAATTTATCAGGGAATAAAGACTTTGAATATAGCAGTAAACTAGCATTATTATTTGGCTGAATTAACAATAAAGAAACAAATTAACCAGGATCGGGGGAGAGAGGGAATATCAATTAGCATTACTCTTTTTCTTCAGCATTCCTCCAGGATTGAGGATGACTTGCTTCCGCTCTGGTTTTGTGGGTTCATAGGTGGCTAATGAGGACAATATGGGAACGGCAGGCTCTTCCACAGGGTGGGCAGATGGGTGCACTACTTCTGCCACTTATGCAGGGGTCCTCGTGTGTGGCCTATAGGTTCTCAATATCATGCCAAATGCTCCCTCTTTTCTTAGTGGTCCCAGGAGTCAGTGGTGGTGATGCATTTTTTCAAGGAAACTTTAAGCATATATTCAAATCTTTTCTTGATAACATCCTCCTATGACAAAACTTAGAATAATGTGTTTGTTTCAGGGATGTGGTGTTTAAAAAAAAAATTGATGCCCAGCCTTGTAAGAAGACTTTTTAGAGCCGATAGTTCAGCTTGGCTAAAGATAGAAATTTTAAGGAATATCTGGACAAAGGAGAGCTGGGAATTCATTCTGGGCCTTGAGGGAAGGAATTCTAGCTCTTGATGGCTGATGGCTGTCAGTGGTGGAGTGATTAAATTTCAGAATGATCAATTGAAGGAATGCAGAAATCAATGTTATTGGGCTGTAACATTTGCTTTGAAGTAGGGATCTCATTTATGATTCTACTCAGTGTAATTTTTTTTCATCTTTTAGGTGATGATTGATTTCTAGGCCTGTTGTTTCCAGATCTAAATGTTATAATTCTCAGCTTATTTTTTAAAAATCTATTTGGTTAATGTGGAAGCCACAACTGACTAAATTATTTAAAAACAAATGTATATATTTTTACTCATTAACTGATACCACACTTGTCTTTAATGCCTGCTAACATTGCCGTAGTTTCAATGGGTATTCTATAACTAAATACTGTTTGCTGCAAGTCAGTGGTAATGGACAGTTTTAATCAGTGCCACAACTGGTGATGCATTGAACTAGCAGGTGTTCCCAGGGGTCACTTTTTAATTGAGATGAAAGGCTGTAAAGTTACTGGATGCTTGCTGCCAAGATATTCTGTTCCATTAGATGCGATGAACAGTTGCTGTTGGCATAAATCTTGTGTATCTTCATAATATAGTGCTGTCTTCATTTATATTTCTTGAACATTTTTTCTTCTTTGTCACTGTATTGTTTAAACCAAATTTTGGATTTGTAAGAGTTGCTGCCACACAAATATGGATCAGTTGGGAAGGAAGATGATTGATGTTATGCCAGGTTGTATTTCTTTCTCGTGATATATTTGATCAACAACTCTGACATGTTGTAAGGTCTTAAGTTGTTTATTTGCACATAACTTGCTCTAAATTGCTTAGTTAACTGAACTAATTTATTCTTGTGTGTGTGTATGATCAGCTCTCAGTTGCCTTTGTGAAGAATTTACATTATAATTGAATGCAACACTAGAACAAATAAAAATTATTTATTAATTTACTTCTTGGGGGGGGGGGGGGGAGGAATGCCCAAACAATCAAATAATGTGTTTCTAACTCCGTGTCTATATATTTGATTGTGCCAAAATCAATATCCAGTTTAGAAAAAATCCTTTCCTTGTATTTTGTGTTCCCCTTCCAGCAATTTTGTCACTTGTATTTTATCCCCACACATACATTTTCTTTTAAAATGAGTGAGTGTAAAAATTGAACAGAGTATGCCCTATTTTTATTTCAAAACCTATTATTGTATGGTTTAAAATAAATTAATTTGAATTGAAAATCAACAAAATCACGAAGTAGAGAATAGGTGATAGCTAGGAATAATTATAAAGTCTTTAAATCTTTTGGACTGTTCTTGTACTAGTATGTGGAGAAGTATTATGTGGACCAAATCAAAACTATGTTTGTATTTTGTCCCTTGAGCTGATTAGAGTCACAATTGTATTTCTGTTTCAAGGCATTTAACTTTGAGCACCTTTTACATTGTGATTGGGTACTGGGGTATGTGTCAAGACTGCCAGTCTTCCAAATCTGGATTTGGGTCACATTGCCAGCCCCCCTGTGAGTGAGTGGCTAAAGGGAATTGCATTCCCAGGTTAGCCTTTTACATCTTGATGTGGACATGTGCATAAAATTATCTTGTCTGGTAAGATGATGATTGTTCATGATCCCATTATGCTATAGTTTATCAACATCACACAAATATGTTGCTGCAACCGCCCCATTGAGATCAGCAGCAGTAAAGTAGACCAAGTGAAAGTCAGTTCTTCATTGTTGCTGGTTATTAATAAATGTCTGTTCAACTTGCTTTGACTGAAGAAGCTGGTGAACAGTGAACAATAAGAGTACCCACTGATTTCTCTTCAGTGTTGTTTTTCAGCTCTTTGTTGCAAGTCTAATTAGCTATCCTTTCATATATGCACTTCTTATATGCATGTAGTGCATATTGAGAACGTCTAAAACACCGGGTGGAAATTTCAACTTTGGCAGGGTTGCACCAAATTGTCAGGAATCGAGAGGAAAATCAGACAAGGTTACAAGGGTTGGAAGATCCTGCACTGCTTGTGGTTACACTATGAGTTAGTATTTGATTGCAGTGTATTAATAATCAGTTTCACAGTTGCCATTCAGAAGCCTACTGATTTTTGTTTCAAATGATCATTAAGGTTCCAAAAAGTTCATGGATCAAGGTGAAGGCCAAACTGAACTCTGAATGGAATCTGCGGGGGCGTGAGGGTAGAACGTACACTGTTGTGTCAACAGTTCATGGTTTCGCCTCTCAGTTTAAACATTTGAGCTAAAACTCAAGTTACTGTCTTTTCAAAGCGGCATTAAGTTGAGGCTCAGTTTGTGCTGGCAGGCAGATATAATAGATTACATGTGACTACTTTGAAGAGCAGCAGAGTAGCAGTGGTGTCATCACCAATGTTTATCCCGTAATTAACATCTAGTTATTTCCAGCATCTGCACTTTTCTGCTTTTCATTTTCTGACTTGGACTTCTCCTTTTCCATTGCCGAGAAAAAACCCTGATGCTCAGCAGCTGTGATGTCATGAAGCATACTGAGCAGGTGCATTAAGTAATCTTCACATACAGCACACCAGGAAGGAAAGGGCACAAATCGAAATGCTCTAAATATTTTACAGGGTGCAAAGAAGGATTTGGACTGGACATACATGAATAAAGGAGAAGCTGAAATATCATAAAATTTGTTTTATTTAACCTAAAATTTATATCTGAGGGAATTATAAGCCACGTAAAGAAAATTACTTTTCTTTTGGAGCCAAGTTTGCTAAGCAGTAATTCTGACCTAGACCTTAAGGCACAAAACATATAATAGTTTTAGTTATTTTGTAATGAATCTGTTCCTTCAGTACTTTAAGTTCACATTAATTCACTTAATTTCCCTTGATTTTGGAAGGAGCATCCCCTACCCAACCAAAAGTCATTCTATTTTGTTAAAAATGTGCATGCATTTAATGTATCTCTTCAAAATAGTTAAAGTGTAAACAGCTGCAAAGCAGCATAGGCTGCAGAGATGGGGTGAATCACTAACCACAACTTCAGGAACTCTTCCTTAAAATATACAACCACAAAAATCCAGAAGTTGTCAGCTTAATGAAGTAATGATATTGAATGTTAATAGTTTTGCCATCATTACAATCACATTTACGTTGGTGTACATTGGCTCTTAGTCTACACTGATCCATTTTTTAAACTATCACCGTTACTTCAAATCCTCTTGTGCCTTTTTCCATGTTGCTTCCTCCAAAACTACCTTCAAATACTAACCTTTCGCATCCTCTGTTTTAATCATTCTACAATTGGTGATCATTCTTTCAGCAATCAAGGCGCCTGTCTACTTCTCTGTTCTTTATCCTCTTTCATCCTATTCCCTGAAACTTTTCACATTGTTCAATTTTTGTTTGATAATGCCTCGGTGAGATGTACCACATTGAAAGTGTTTCATAAATGAAAATTCTTATTCGTTTTTAGTGTGTGTAACTTGTTTATTGAAAGGCCACTGGCAACCAGGCATTTATAGATTAGGAAATGGATGTTGGAGAGAAAAGTGGTGAGGACCCTAAAACCAAATAAAAAAAAAATGTTATAAGGAGGATTAATTTCATTTGCTCCTTGTTTTTTTAAAAAAAATGACAATCTTCATTCAGCTGTTTGGCTTAAGATCGCGTGATGTATGCTGATGGAAACAAATGTTTGGAATATTGGTTAAAGAGTCTTGATGAAAGGTTGTTTCTCCTTGTAACTATCAATAATTTCAATATTCCACAGTCCTTCTTATTGATGGAATGTTGTCAACATTCACAGAAAACATTTGTATAAATAAATATCATGCAAAAATCGCCCATTAAAATGCACTTTTCATAAAAGGCAACAAAATTTTTTCCAATATATTTTCAATCAACTTTCTAACATTTAACTACCTTGTATCTTGATTCTATTTTTGCTTTACTGCCTCTGGTTGCATTTCATAGCCTCATTTTTTTTTCAAAAATGAAACTTCTCAAGCTTTCTCTCCTCTATCTTACATTTAATCTAAGCTCTGAATCCCCTTGATCGGGTCCTTCCAACCTCCAGCGAGAGTCTGTTTCTAGTTACTTTGTAACTACGGGTCCTTCCCAGGTTATGACAGGGTTCTGTTCCTGTGAACTGTCTGTAACCTGAACAGTACGTAAGTCAGAAATTGCGGTCATGAACTGAGTCCCCGCACGGCAGAAGGTGCCTGCAGCAGCCAGCAAATCCATCCTGCTGGTCTCCCAAATGGCCATTTGTGTATAAGGGCTGTACATAAGTCAGGCACTTGTAAACTGGGGAGGACCTGGATCTTTCATGATTTAAATATCCCTATCAAATTACCCTTGAATTTTCTCTGCTGTAATCTAACACCCCCAGTTATTTTCTAGTGTTTTTTTTTGATTGATAAAGGATTGATTTGAGGGAATACCAATCAATGTTACCCCAATACCTGTGTTATAGCCTTTTTATATGCTCTGCCTTTGGGATACTTCAATTTAGATTTGACTTGTTCTGTTGTTTATACGATTAAAAAGAGTCATGTAAGTTTCTTTAAGAAATCAGCATTATTTTTTTCAAATTTATACATCATCATTGTCTTTTTTTTATTCACACTAGGATTTGAAAGAGGAAATAAGCTGAGCAAATCCACAAGAAGGTAAAGAGAGAAGTCTGTACCATGAACTAGGACATTAAATACTGACAAAGCTACGATTCCACGCTGATATATATTGGAAAAAGGAAGTTGAAGATGGGGCGAAAAAAGATTCAGATTACAAGGATCATGGATGAGCGTAACAGACAGGTAAGAAAATCGGTTTTGGAAATGTGCGTAATAGGTTTCAGTATACCTTCAGACCTCGTCATCCACATTCATTTCCACATCGCACAACATCCTGACTTGAAAATGTATTGTTGCTATTACATCCTGGAACTCTGAAACTAATGCAAAACCCCTAAGGGTTGCAGGGGTTTATGAAGGTGTCTCACCAACACCATTTTGAGAGCATTTAAGGATGAGCAATAAGTGCTGGCCTTGTTAGCGTAGCTCCCATGCCATGAATGAATTAAAAAAAATGGAAACCCAATACTGCATTGGTGTATGTGGCTGTTAAATCATCAGAGGGTTCATGTTCATGTTTATGATGCCACCACACCTAGCAACCAGAGGAAATCTTTCCACTGATCCTTTAATAGTTGAAATTCAATATGTTGTGTGCCACTAATGGTGACTGGTGTTATGCCTTATTACTGTTGGTACTTGGAGTTACAGTCAAGCTGGCTGAATTCTGTTCCCATGTTCACAATCTTAATTCTGGTTTCTGAATTGGCCTCAAATTAGTTTTTAAAAAAAATCAAATTAATTGTTCAGATGTTTATCTGATTTATTGGCTAAATTCACTCATTTACCACTTCGCAAGTCAGTTTTTTTGCCATCTATTTTTTAACTGTATCCGTGAAATTATAACAAAAGTTTGTAGCTGATACCCATGTGCAAGGCTTTATGTTTTATAATAGAAAGCTGCCCATGGGAGGTGTACACCAATAGCCTGCAGTATAAACTCTAACTCCACTCATTGTGCCAGTGTACATTTTTGTACAAAAGCTAGGAACACATTCTTAAATATGGTGTGCAACAGTACATCAATACTCTTATTTCTCTATTGGAAAAAGAGTACAAATAACATGGAATTTTTATACCATTTTTTTTCTTTCCCTTGCCAGCATTCTATTATCAAGTTCTATGTGTTGGACCTTTAAGATTCAGAAATGAAAATCTAATACAAGTGTTGAAACAAAGAACCCAAAATGTGTCAGATTTTACTAAGTTTTAACCTTTCTGATGGTCACACTTTACACACTGCACCAAATTTGCACTCATTGAAATCAGTGCAGTCAGGTAGCAGATTAAACATGTCCTCTATTCATATGTGTCCCTTTTTCCTTTTTCTCTGATGACTTGCTGGTTGAAATTATATTCTTTGGTTCTTCCTCATTAGACCTTAGGTACTTCACATGCAATTCTACTCCTTCAGCTGAAAAAAAACTTTCTAAGCCTGGTAACATTAGTAGCTCTCTGCAGCCACTGAATCTGGCATTTCATGGATTTAAGTTTCATTGTTCTGTGTCGCTTTATTGCAGTATTGCAGGTGTACTACATTGTCTGAGATACAAACATTTAGGTGAAATGCTCTTTAAATCAGTTTGACAGTGCACTTGGGATGTTGTCCTTCTGCTATCAAAGCTGAGTGCAATCAATTTCAGAAGGATGCTAAATTACAAAAGGAAATTGGTAATTTGTTATGAGGGATTAAATTTAATTCACGAATGTGGGATTCTATTCAGGAGCTCAGAATTCTGAAGCTGGAGTCAAGTCTCTTTTTGAAATAAAGATGCGCTGAAATACATATGTTTCTATTTGCAGTTGATAGAATCAATTAGGATAACAGTCACAATGTTAATGATGTTCGATGTGATCTTGTGTTCTAATGCTAATCAGAAAATGAATACCAAATGCTGACTCTTCATTTGTAGTATGACCAGCTGTAAATAACTGTCACAAAGAAACAACTAAAACCTACAGAAAATGTTTGCCATTCTGAGCAAGCAGTGACTTTTGTGTATTGCACTGGCTTTTAAAGAGTGAAATTTTACTGCACACTTAGACTTTCCGCCAGAGAAACGTTCCTTATCTGTGTAGTGTTTTCATTGGGGGGGAGGGGGGGGAAGGTGTAAAAAGCATGCAAGTATGTTTTGAACATCGAACAGTACGGTACAAGAACAGGCCCTTCAGCCCACGATGTTGTGTCGAACTAGTGAAACTAATGATTCCTAATTACACCAAGCCATATTTCCCCATTCTCTGCATATTCATGCGCCTATCTGATTAGTCTCTTAAATGCCTCTGTCATATCTACCACCACCCCTGGCAGTGCATTTCAGGCACCTACCACTCTCTCTGTTTTTTTTTTAAAAATAACTTGCCTGCACATCTCCTTTGAACTTGCCCCCCTCACCTTAAATGCGTGCCCTCTAGTATTAGATATTATAACTCTAGGGAAAAAGATACCAGCTGTCTATCTGTGCCTTTCATAAACTTCTATCAGATACTTTAGTCTCTGAGCTCCAGAGAAAACAACCCTAGTTTTGCAGTCTCCTTGTAGCACCTGCCCTTTAATCCAGCAGAATCCTGATAAACCTTTACTGCACCCTCTCCGAAGCCTCTGCATTCTTCTATAATGAAGTGATCAGAATTGAATGCAATACTCCAGATCCAGCCTAACTAGTGTTTTATAAAGCTGCAGCATAAATGTTTTGGGTTGTTTTAGCAAAGATAATATGACAGGCTAAAATGGCACTTTCCTATTCTGTAAATTTATGCAGTTCTCTTCTGCCATGATTTTGTTTGAGATTTCCACACAGCTAAGGGTAACTAATCATATTGGGTGATTCTAGCTACTGACCCATTTGCACATAGTCATTAGAACAACTTTTTCTGCCATATAATCATTTTGAACCATATTTAAGCCTTAATTTTTCTTTTGATTTGACATGATAATAACCCTTGAATCTAAATCTGTGTCCACTCATGCTATGTAAAAGAGATCCCTAGCTGAAGTAAATGGTGCATTAGTTATCACATGCTGTTCACTTCTTGAAAGGGTTGGAATGTTTCTGACAGTAGTTTGATGTCACTGTACCACTGGCTTCAGTGAGATGCAAGGAAACTTTTGAGATTTAACTCTGTGTTCTAACCTGAATCTCCCCTCCTTCCCCGCCCCTCCTCCTCCTCCTCCTCCTCCCCCAAGAATGACTTGCTTTCACTCTGGCCAGTGGGGAGAGCAGGTGGATAATTTGTAAGGTGGTTCACACCATCTGCCTACCATGCAGAGTTTATGCTGCTTATATCATCCAAGTGCTCCTTTATCACTTTGAGCAGTCATGGGCCAGAGATTCCCAGAAGTCGGGAATGTTGCATTTCTTCAAGGAGGCTTGGAACACATCCTTGAATCTTTTCCTCTGTCCATTTTATAAGCTCTTGCCATTGGGATTCTGATGTCATGCTATTGCACTGTAAGACACTGATGTTGGTTTGTTTATTCTTCCAGTAAATTTGGAGGAATTTGCAGAGACAGTGTTGTGATTTTTTTTTCCCCTACTGCGTTGAGATGCCTGCTTATAGGTAGTCCAGGTCTCAGAGCACAGAGGAAGGGTGGGGATTGCAGCTGCCCCTTAGGCAATGAGATCTATGCCAATTCTGAAGTCTTGATCTTCATATTGGCCTCAATGTGGAAGCCACAACAGGTGCAAGGTGGAAGTAGGTTTAAAGGTATGAAGGACAAATTTAAAGGAATAAAACTAAAAAGACAAGCGGTTACATGTTTAAATAAGAATTCTGACAATAGTTTGAAGTTGATTAATGTTTTAAATAAGTATTTCAGTTTCTTCAAAGGCTGTTTAAGTGAAAAAAAATTAGTGCCTGGTTGACCCCAATAGTTGGTTTGGTAAACGTCATGGTGATACAGCGGCATAACTTTAAATAGGCAGTGGTATGGAAAGAAAGATACAAGGAGCAGATGATACAACTCTATACTTGGTGTTTGTTGACCTAAAGAAAACGTCAGCAGTTCCACATACTGATTGCTAGCCAAGTCTAGCTCTGTTCGCTAATGTGGGTGGGAAGGGACTGACAGTCTGCCTGGCATGTCTCCATTATTTTTCCTCTTTCTTAAAATAAGCAACTATAGGGGAATTCCCATTGGGAAATCCATTGACCTAATATTATGGCCATTCTAATAGGAAATCCAAATAATTGCTACAAATTAAGAAATAAAAAGGAAACAGTTAGAAATAGGTTCAGAACTGGGTGAGGTGCTGAATGAGCAGAAATTGGACTAATTCATAAATTGGTCAATAAATGGAGTAGAATGACCTGAAATTATACGTATTTCTCCTCTCTGAGAGAAAACAAATGTCTTCCAGACTAATATAATTTACCAATCAGTTTTGGCAAAAAAGATTGTGATAGTTGAACAGAGGAAGAGGAAGCCTTCACTTATGGCTTTTTTTGTTTTTTGAATATTATTACAAGAGGAAGAGATTTAGGGAAAAAATGAATGAATGAAATTTAAAAGAATATACTTTAAAGAGTTATTTAAAAATATACATTTTGGGTTACAGAATGACAGTGCTATCATGAAGTGCCATAACTAGTTGACACCACATCTTGACAATAACTGGATAAACTAGGATTAGGTTGGATCTTAAATTCAAATTCAAAGATTAGTATTATCAGACATGCAATGGTTTCCTGTGGGCTTCCACAGCAGCATACTTAAAACTCTTCATGCATACTCATTGGGTTGTGGGTGATTTGCCTACCAGTCTGGATAAACCATGTGATGTCTGTACAAATATAATTGTATCCATTACATTTTGTTATTCTTAGCATATTTTGAAGTTTTATTTATTGACTGGATTAATTGGCTTAATTCAGAAAGGATGTAGTCATGTAATTTTCCTGCAAACAATTTCTGGCCATCTGGCTCTGCAGACATGAAGGCAGAACTTTGTGCTGATCTGTCAAATTTTTTAAAAACTTTACTGTGAGGTTGCAGTTTGCACAGTTTTATGTCTATTTTAATCTGCAATTGTATAATGGTGGTAGAAAACTGCTTATTACAAAACCTTGGACCATCCCAATTCCAAATGGAGTTTGATGCCAGGCTTTGGGTGAATTGTAGAATTTGGTTAATCCCTGTATGTAAGTGAGTGGGGGGGGGGGGGATGAGAGGGGATATGGGGGTGGGGGGGGGGGAGAGATGGAAAATCATGTCAGATGCTTCGAGGTACATCTTGACCAGAAGTGCCTGGTTGAATTTCCAGAATTGTTTGATTAGACCTAGAAACAGTCATAATGATATTTCACTCTGGAGACTGTTTTCTGCATTTCTTGGCAACTTGTTTTCATTTTTTTTTTCAAAGCTCTTGTTGCTGTTTAAGTAAATGAGCCGTATTCTTATTCAAAAAAAAATCAACATGACCTAATGGAACATTTCAAAGTTTTGATAGAACTGGATAAACGTGATCAAGAAAAAATGTTTCTCAAAAGCTTGGAGCTTAACTTAATATTAGGAAATTAACAACTAATTAGATTGTGACAGATGGAACATTTCATACAAAATTTAATAGGCACATTAAATACTATAGATAAGGCTGTCCAATCAAAAAAATTGTCTGGTTCAGCTTGAATGAGAACTGTATATTTCTGTGGAAAGAGGTGACAATAGATATGTAATGGAAAAGGTTGAAATCTTTCATTACAGGAATGTTGGTTTGGAGTAATTACATTTGCTGCAGAATTTCTTGAGCTTTTCATATTTGTTTTAGATCATTTGTATATTTACGAATAATATATTTTTCCACTGATGTTATCCAAAACTGAATGGTAATACAATTTTAAATCAATTATTTTCATCTATAGGAATTCATATTGCTTTTAGAAGGCAGTACTTGAATTCTTAAGATTTCAAAATCAAACATAACTTCCTGTTTTCTATTTTTTCCTAATGCAGGTCACATTCACAAAGAGAAAATTTGGATTAATGAAGAAAGCCTATGAACTGAGTGTACTGTGTGACTGTGAGATAGCTTTGATAATATTCAACAGTTCAAACAAATTGTTTCAGTATGCTAGCACTGACATGGACAAAGTTCTACTCAAGTACACGGAGTATAATGAACCCCATGAAAGCAGAACCAATTCAGATATCGTTGAGGTAAGTATCATCTAGCTTTAATTCAAGTTTTGTGCAAGGCATTGATGATCTGTTTGAAAGATGTTTACATGTATCTGATGGTTTAAAAAAGGTTTATCATTATAGATAATTAATAAACTGTTCAACCATTATAAATATTATAGAATTGAAATTCAGATGCTCATTGGTCTTTTAGATATAATGTTACAGCCAGCTGAAGCTCCAGCTTCAGCAATAGTTTTGTAAACAATATGGCACAGTTAACACTGGAGCCAATATAAGTATTACTCTTCAAGGCTAAGCCCATTTTTCTTCTAATTGTAGCAAGTGGCGAAGTTTAGTTTGTTCACCTAGGCTTCCAATGGTGTTATATACTTGCTGGCCCATATACACTTCCCCTAAACATCATGAAGTTATGGCAACCGTTAAACAAAAGCATAAACTGTGACTTTGAAATGACTGGAGTGCTGTAATATTTGAATTCCAGAGTGTTGAGAACCTCGGGCAATGTTACAGAAGTTCTTCTTGAATGAATATAAACAGAGCACATGATGAGAAAATGCCTTATCGAGATGTGAAAAATGTAGGACTACAAGCCACTTAAGCTTACCAAGCAGTAAGATTGCAGCTGATCTGTGACCTGACTCCAGATACCCATCTTCGTGCTGTATATATACTAATACCTTTGGTCAACAATATCAATGTCTGATTCAAAATTAACACGTTGTTATTTATAAAAGAGAGTTCTGCATGCAAAGGTGCTAGAGGAAGCTTTAATATTTTGCCTTGGCTGAATCAATGGATATGAGTATCAGCTCTGCTTACCATCTTGGAAACCTCAATCAGACCACTTCTTTTTCTCCCAAATTCTAGAGAATACATTCTTTCTTGTGTAATCTCTCCCCGGAGTCCAGGTGTCATTCTGATAAATCTACACTACACTCTGTTCATTGCCAACATCCTTCCTAGGTTCAGGTGCCTAGAATAGTTGCAGTACTCCAATTGTGCTCAAATCAGGACTCTGCAGCATAACATCTACGAACTCGTAAGACTTCCGTCTCTTAGAACAGCAGGTCAGAATCCTGTTGGCCTTTTCAATTATTTTCTTCAACAATCTGTTACATTTTAATTATCTATGTACATGGACCTCCAAATCACTTGGATTTCACCAATCCTTGCTTCACGCCATTTATAAACTATAGTGTTCTCTCCTGCTTAGGTCCAAAGTGGATGACCTCTCATTTATCTCCATTCAATTTGCTAAAAGGAAAAGAAGGACTCCATTTGAATACTGCTTTTCATGGCCTCTAGTCATATGAAAGCACTTCATAGCCAATAAAGGACTATTGAAGTATTGTTGCTGTTTCACTGTCAGAAATGCAGCAACTGATTCATGCATACAGTTTACACAAGTATCAATGTAATAGAGAACAACTAATCCTCCCTTGAAAATAATGGGTTGCTTTACTCTCCTCAAAGGTATAGAGAGCACCTCAGTTTATCTTCTTTTGCACTGATGCATCAGTCCTGACTTTTAGTGCTCAAATAATTTTTGTAATTCAATGCTGCCATCAACACTTGGAACAATTCTGCCTCCATGCCATTAGCAGACTTTGGCTTTAAGTCTATAAATATGGTGAATGGTTGCAGCTCCAACACAGATCCTTGTAGAGCACCACAGATCACATCCTGTTCAAATAAGCAGATGTCTATTAAACCTTTATTTTGCTGCTCAGGCAATTTCTTTACCAGGTTAATAATTTGCCTTCAATTCCTTGAGCTTTAACTTTATAGATAAAAGTGGGAGAAATTTATCTTTGGCTGCTTGCACTAAATACATGAAAGAGTATTGACTACTGATTGTATTCATTGTAGTCATTGAATACATGGACATACGTATAAGCGTTCACTGATAACTCGCACACGTAAAGCACTAGGGAACACCTTTTTGCTGTCTCTTGTCTTCTGAAAATCTCTATATAACATCAATAAACATTTCCTTATTAATTTCTTGAGGTACCCCTTCAAACAATTAATTTAGGGTTGTCAGCCAAGGCCTGCCTTTCATGAATCTACACAAGCTCTCACCAATCTGTTGAAAATTTTCATGACACTCAATCACTGACTGATATAATATCTCACTAATTCCTGACTTGTTTCTCCTGGTTTCCATTGAGCTGCTGCTTTCACAGCACAAGAGACCCGGATTTAATCTTGACCTTGGGTGCTGTCTGTGTGGAGTTTGCGTGTTCTCCTTGTGACTGTGTGGGTTTCCTCAGGTTTACTTCCACATCCCAAAGACATGCAGGTCGTTAGATTAATTGGCCACTGTAAATTGCCCCCAGTTTGTAAGTGAGTGCTAGAATCTTGAGCATTGGGTGGGGGGTTGTAGAGGTGAGGTTGAAGATATTGTGGGGAGAATTTAAAAAAAAGATTAATGTAGGATTAGAATGAAATGGGTAGTTGGTCAGCGCAGACACAATGGGCTGAGGGGCCTGTTTCTATGTTGCATCTCTATGACTCTATAACATAAAAATAGAAAATAAATAATCTCACTTGTGTGTATCATTTTGTCTGCGTCTTTGCTCCTTGGGATAACCTCATGAAAAAGACCTGAAACCCTTCTGGAATGCTTTGAAAATTGATTTCCATTCTTGCTGTTGGTATTCTAAGTTTGATCATATCAATTTGCATCTCTAAGAGGAAACTTCAACAGTAAATAGAGTTATTGCGTCAAAGACAAATGTTTTGACTCTATGCAAGAAAGAATGTCGTTTTGAAATTCTAGGAGGAATGTATGACATTTTTATCTAGCATGTAATACATACAAAGAACAACTTGGTGCTATCACAATGTGAACTATGTAATTGGTTATCTGTTTAGAAGCAGAACTTGAAGGTTGAAAAATAACTTCCAGTGGTGCAGCTATTGTGTTTAAAATCAGGCCACCAAACCTGATTTGCTTGCATCAGTGTTATCTGCCGCCACCAGTTTCTAAAAATACATGGAAAACAAACAAACTGAGGACGCCAGTTCAGTAGTAAGCATCCACCAAAATTATTGGAAATGATGCACAGAAGGTTTATTCCTCAGTAGTCATTACTCTCATCCCCCTAGTTATTTAGTTGAATCAAAATAAGTATTTGGTGTAGAACATTGCAATTAAAAGAACAGTATGCCTTATTTTTCAATTATCTGGACTGTAATTCTACTGCATCCTCTTCCGTCCTGAGGATATTGGTTTTTATTTTTTTAATGTTTGTGTTTTTCTCCATTTTAAGTGTGTTTTTCCCACTTTATCAATGTACAATGGACTTTGCTCTAGTGAGATGGAAACCATTTTGCCCAGTTCCATCCAGTTTACTACATTAGTTTAGAAACAAGAAGTGAAAAACGGTAAGTTGTAGCAAATTCCTCATACTTGTTTGTCAATCCCTTTTGTGTTCTACCCAGCTCTTGGGTACTGGCTCCTAACCTTATAGCTAAAAATGTGAACATGACACGAGGTTTTTTTCCTACCCTAGCATAAATTGCATAATTTATCAAGCCCCTACTGTGTACACTTCTTTAAAAAAAAATGATTTGCAAGTAAATTTCCATATTCACAAAGTCCACTTCTTTCCATCTCTATAGCTGTAGATAGAGTGACAAATGTATTCTATTGGTACCAACTTAAAGCAGGTGCTTTTAAAATGAATATGAAAAAGATAAGACTTTGGAATTTTCCACTCTTGGCATTTTTATATAAGGAGGACTAAAGACATTTTATACCAGTGACTTGATAAACATTTTGGGCACACTCAAGAAACTATGTCAATCAATTTAGCCATCAAAGCCAACTAGATTGTAATGTCTGTTTAAAATTTTCGCATATTTAAAATGGATACATGAGTGCACTTATTCGGAATATCTCCTTTGTGGAAAAATATTTAGAGAAGTTGAGTCAAAAGTACTGACCATTGATTTTTTTCTTTTCAGTTGTTCTGTCTGTGTGCTTCATTAGTTTTAATTCTTTTGACAAATGTTCATGATTCCCATGGAAAAGTTGTTCTTAGGATCTTATATTAAAGATCATTATTGAAAAGAAAGAAAACTTGAGATTTGGAGATATTTCTGGAGACCAACGCTTGAAGATGTTCTTCAAAGATGCTTTTTTAAAATTCAAAACAAAACTGCAGATGCTGGAAATTTGAAATACAAACAGAAAATGCTGGAAACACTCAACAGATCAGGCAACATTCATAGATTGAGAAACACAGCCAATGTTTCAGGTTGAAGGTCCTTTATTAGAAATGGAAAAGAAAGAAAACAAGTTAATTTTAAGTTGCAGAGAAGGTAGGGGAGGGATGGATAGGACAAAGGGAATATCTCTGATAGGGTGAAGCCAGGATTGCTATGGTGATGAGCTCCTGATAAAGCCATCTGGTTGATGGATTAATAAGGGAAATGAGAGAAAACCAAGGGAAGTGTGAAAACCATGAAATGCAGGTCAAAGCTGTAAGAAATGCCCAGCAGCTAAGGCAGTGCTATGCTTCTCTGTACAGTTTTTTTTGTTGTAAGTGATTCTATAAATTTTTAAGTTTCTAGGGAGATCCTTTTTCAATGGAAAGAAATTGCAGTTACAACTAGAGCAGAATCACTTAGCAGCATGTATTGAACCTATGCAGAACTCTGCATTCTTTGTAGACACCGGTTCAACTTCCACATGTTTGCTGATCTGTGCCCAGCTTTCATCTCCTGGACTTTTCTTGATTGTCTGTCTGTGATAATGAGCCTAAATTTCCTGCAATTGAAATTGGGAACATTCAAAGCCATTATTTTCAATTCCTCTCAGGATCTGTGATCCCTTGTCACACAATCCATCTCCTTGGCTTATTGTTTAGGTTTGGACAAATTCTGCAACTTCATCGTCCTGTTTGAATCTTTGAACCTCTTATCAAATCTGTTACCATGACTGTTTATTTTCACTTTACTTCTCACTGCTCCAACTTAACTTCCTGAAAAACTATTATTGATATCTTTGTTGCTTCCTGAACATTTCCTTTGGGACTTTCTGATCTCTACTTTATGTAATTTCCTTATTAATGAGAATTATTTGAGCACATTTATCTAGTCCAGAGACACATCACCTTCACCTCAGTGATCCTAATGACTTCTTGTTCTTCAATGTATTGATTGTAAGATTCTTTGCTTTACACTGCCTTGCCTGCTCTGCAAGCAATTCCAGGGTAATATTTCCCTTATTCCTTCTTTAATATTAAACTTGTTATTATCTCCCCCACTGCTTTCATCTGTTTGGGACTACTGTGTGGAGCTTTCTCTCTTAAGCTTTATATTGCTCAAAAACCTTGTGTTTGTAATGAAATCTTCTGTCCCATTTTCAACCCACTCACATTTTTTTGTCAATTAGCAGTTGCAATATAAATACAAGTCGAAGTCTCAGTATTGCCAGAGAAATTTTCAAACGTTCACTTAGTGCTAGAGTAGCATCCAAAATCCAAGTGTAGCAAGACAGACAGCTCCACTACTGATGGTGGTTGTTGCTTCCCTGGTATTCATTGCACAGTAATTTTTTTGTACAACATGTAGTAGAATGGCAGAATCAAATGGCCTACTCCTGCTCCTAGTTCTTATGTTCTGATGCTGAATAGCCAACTATTATTTTGATAATTCATCACATTACAACTTCCAAGAATCTCAAAAAACAGGTTTTCTTAGCAACATGCCCTTTGACCCTTCCCTTCTCCTGCCCACTGCCAAATCAGAAAAATGAGACTCATAATATCATATTTAAAAAAAAAACAGAAAATTTTGGAAATACTGAACTGGGTAGGTAGCATCTGTGGAAAGACAAATTGACTTAATGTTTTAAGTCAAATACCCTTCATCATTTCAGGTTTCCAGTATCTGCTGTTTTTTTGACATTTTGAGGATAAAAATACCTGGTTTGCACTAATTTTCAATATGTCCTTTAACGTTTGTTCAAATACTCCTGGCTGTTGTGACTTGCCATATGTAAATCTGGATCTGCTCTCATCAAACCTCTAATGATATTTTTGTGCAGCATCCTTGCTGAGTTGCAAAATATACCAGTGAATATCATGGGCATGGTCATAACTGCTTCACAATTGATCTCTGGCAAAGAACCTCCTAACCACCTTTTGAAATCCAGACATTGGTTCAGATCTTCCACTTCAAAGCTGAAAGATTCACCAGGTGGCCTGAAACACCACCTTCCACTCCAGTTGAGTATTGGCTTTGGGAACACTCTTGCTGCCATGGGGTGACGCAAACCACCTCAGATTTTCCATCTTTTTGGCTGAGATAACTGTCACTGAATCTTTGCCAGGTTTGGTGCTCATTTGGTACTTGGAGAGGCCCTGCACAATATGGGTCTTGCTAATCAACAGGGAGCCAGCCAGGTGGAGAAAGATTGGGGGTCTGCATTCTGCTTGTTGGCAAGCAGATGATCCAGTCATTATTTAGCAGCATACCACTCATGTTCCTTTGTTGTAATGAGCCTACCCAGAGTTCATACTGATGTACAGTAAAGTGATTCTCATCCATATTTTCAGGAACGACTCTAGTTCAAGGTATTCTTTTTTTTAAATCATACTATGAAAGTTGCAAAATGATTTTAATAATGAATTTCCAATATTGGTGATATTATGGAAATTGGTTTGTTTTACTTGGAATAGGATAGCAAATGTCAATTAGCAATTGAAAACTTGCCCTAAATACATTATCATTACTGACAGTGTCTGACCAAAATTCACTTGATGAGATTCATCATTGTACTTAGGTTGCTTTATTTTTCTGGAATCTATCATCTGAGCACTTGGACAGCTGACAGGGAGAATTTGCATGGATTTGTGAAGAGCATATCATTTGTGACTCATCCAATTGAGAAAGGCAAATTGAATATTTTTGTAATATGAGAGATTAGGAACAAGAGGAGTTCATGTATACACATGACTAAAAGCTTGTGACATCCACAGCCCACAGGAATAATAGAAAACCTAATTAATATTGGCCTTCATCTCAAGGCAATTAGAATTCAGAAGTGAAGTTATGATCCTTTAGTTGTACAAGTCCTAGTCATTTGGTATACCACTATTAGTTTTGGGCACAAAGTCTCAAAAGAGAAATAGTGGCCTTGGGAGTGGTATAGTTCAGATGTACCAGAATAGCAGCTGAAATCAGAAGATGAGAATCATAAATCTATGAATTTAAAAGTCTAAGGATTAGGTTGTTTAAAGTGACAAAGGGAATTGGTAGGATATTTATAGGGACACTTTGTCCTCTGTTGGACGAATACAGAACAAGGTGGCATAATCTTAAAATTAGAATTTGGTTATTTAGGAGCAAAATCTGATAACACTTTGATTACACAAATGTAGTGGAAATCTGAAACTTGTGTTTCCAAAAACCATGGATTTTGGGTCAAGTGGGTTGGAATTTCAGGATTTGGAGTTGATAGATATTTAGTAAGATTATTGGAGGATTTCAGTCAATGGCTGGTATTGAAGCATAGAGGAACCGTGATATAAATGAATAGATTTTCAGGTTTAAAGAGCTATAGGCCATCCCTTTTGTGTATCTACATCAGTTTTGTTAGAGGTCAGAAAAAAATGAGATGGAGAGCTAGACATTTTCTTTTTGATATCAGAGCAGGCAAAATGAGGGGGAAGGGACTCTGCCAGAATTTTGCTTTTTATTTCTAAAAACAATGAAATGATTTTTTACTTTTTATTTAATTTCATATTTAGTCATCTAAGTCAACACAAACAACTTAAAGAACATTGAAGTGATTGTCCAGTGGTTGGAGAAAGGAAAGGGAAAGTGTGTGTTAAGAGGAGGCTAAACCTGTTTTTATTGTTAATTCAGATAAAGACCTTCCCTGTTTTCCTCCTTATTCCTTGGTTTCCCTGGGCCATAGAGCAGGTGTGACTTTTTGAAAGGGTGAGAAAACAATGTACTTCTAGGCATCAGTCTTTCAGCTAGTATCCACATTGTTTGGATAATTGTTCTCTTGTTGATCTTTATCTCCTGTGAGGAAGCACCTGACCTCTGCTTTGTATTTTCCATATAGCACAATGAGAAATCAGAAAATCATCAGGATGGGGGATCTCGAATGTGAAAGCCACATCCTGCCACTCTGTGGTATTATATGTAGGTGTTTCACAGTGCTGCATCATCTACTTCGCAAATTATATACATTTTTAATTACATTTAAGGTGTATTATATCCACATGCCTCCAAGGAGTAGTTGTACCACCTGCTCTACCCAGCTGTTTGCAGCTGTCTCCACCTCAGCTGGAGATGTGATAATGAGGCCAAAACATCTGTCCCAATGGCAAACAGAGATGCAAGACAGGTTTTAAATGGATGAGATTGTACAGCTGCAGCCTGATCTGCTCGTGTTTAAAATGGCAGCTCAGACCAGGGAGACTTCTGAAGTTTCCTTTTTCACTGGCTGGTTGATAATATTTTAAGATTCTTCTGCCACCTGTAGTGAAGGATTTGTTTTTTTCCTCACGAGTGCCCATATTGCAAGGTTGGTAGCTGTGTTGCCAAAAGGAGCTGCAGAACAAAGACCAGACGCTTCCTTGCATATGGGGAAAGCAAAGGCAGGGTCCCCCTCAGCCACTCATGTGGACTTTGTCGTGGATGACTTGCCTTCTAAACCAGGCTATTGTAAGTGGCACTTAAAATTCTAGAACACAGTACTTACAAAAGACACAACCTTTCAAAGAATTTAAGATGTCATCTTTCCTGAATTATGGAGAAAACAATTCAGTTGAAAGTGTGTGTAGTACAGATCTTGACTGGATACATATATGGTAGAATAAGTAACTCCTAACAATGTAGCTATAATGCATTAAGTTGTTAATTTTAAAACAGACTTTTATTGGAGTCTACATGCAAACTGTCTTTTGACAAACAGTGTTTTCCATGATAGCTGAGCACTGATGAGATATTATTCTGGGATTTATCTCCTTCCGTTCTCCTCTTCCAAAAATAGCAAGTGACAATAACGCAACACCCACATTTCTTCAGCAGATGAGTTGGAACATATTGTATACTGTGGGATGTCACTTACAATAGTTGTCAAAAGCTAGTCTTTGATAAAAGCTGTTTAGTTATTTGTTTAATTTATATGGAGATTTGACAAGCTTTTACTGGATGTTAAATGAACAAAATATTAAGATTTTGGTCTGGGGGGAAAAAGATAAATTATTACTTAAATTTAAGTAAAAGAGATAAATGTATTGTCCCTGGGCAAGATGCATGGGAGAAGTTGTGACTGTATGATGGTTTAGAATAGACAAAAGCAGATTGAGAGTCCATTATACATAATTCTTTCAATTCTTGGTTTCATTGAGGATGAAAGAAGTAAGGGAGGTGATCTGCAGACTCTTAGTGTTAAAGTTAACCCCCGTGGAGTCTACACATGAAAATCACAAACTAGGAAAAGTTCATCATACCTACCTTTGCCTGTCTAATCTATCATAGTACCTTGTGCAGAGCAGGGCTGTAATGAACAGTGCAGTTTTTCTGCACTGTGGATAAAGAGCAAAAATATGTGCATCTTACCTTGATATTTTATTGCTGATAATCAGCATTATGTCATCCGAAGGTACTTGAGGCAAATTTGGTTTAGTGGTTCTTTTGGTTTGTGACCAGTAATCTTTCTTAAAGACTTGATAAATATTTCTCTTTATAATATTTTAGTATGTTTATAAATGTGAAAGGCAGTTTGCAAAAATAGATCTGTTCATGTGTTAGGTTTGTTTAATTTTTTTTAAATTTTACTTCTTGACAATGATGAAGCAGATCAGAACTTTTCAATTCATTATTTCTTTTTTTTAAAAAATGTCTTTACTGGAATTAAACCTGATGCATGGTCTTGGATAAATATGCTCACTTAAAATTTAGTTTACACAATCAGTATACTGGATGTTGCTGATGAACTTCTGTTGAGGAGGTAACTAAGATAGCTTAAAAACCATGATTGAAGATTAAGTGGAGCCATTTTCCCTTGTTCTGAACATCCTAAAAAAAAATCAACCTGTAACTTTTCATCCAACCATTTTTTTCCCCCTGCTTTTGTAAATCTCTTACCTGTAGTATGTTTAATGTTAACCCTAGCTCCCAATCTCCATAGTTATTGCCTGACCTCCTGAGTGTTTCCAGTACTTTTTGTTTTAATGAATGGGGACAGCTCTTTGAGGAAGTGAACAAAATGTCTATGTTCATTTTTTGTAAGAAAGGGCAAGCAACAAGTTTACATAGAGCAAGCAGCAGGAGCTGTCACCTGCTAATATGCTTGTACAAGTCTAGTATTGCTTCATGCTGAAAGCCTTTTAAAATTATAGATCTATTATCACCAACAGAACTGCTTAAATGTAAGTGCCAGCAAGATTTTTTAAAGTTTGGGTAACGTTTTCCAAAGTCCAATTTGTCATTTGTTCAAATTACAGATAAAGTTGCTGAACTTTCAAATATCAAATACTGTGGCACATACAGTGCGATTTCAAGATATGAACAGACCTCTGTGGTCTCTTATTCTATAAATGTGAATGCACAAAATGGTGGCTAATGCAATTCTCAGAACTTTTAAGTTACCAGTTATTTTCTGTGTGTAGTTTTAAAATTTTTTTTATACACAAGTCACTTTAAAATGGTTTTTTTAAGTGTCCTTAATTTTGATGCTGGAAAGTTAAAACTACTTTATTACAGTGTCTGTGTAACCAATGCCTAATTGAATTTTCAGTTTCAGAATCTGTGAATCTTCTCTTCTGAGTAAATGAGGGTTTCTGTTACACATCTGTATTTCCCTGCTGCATGAGCATTTCATAATGCCTCAGTCAGTAAACTTGCAACTTTTAAATGACTTCTGCCATTTCCTTTGGCAATCCTGCAACTTTTCTGCCCTGGTTATGTTGCACCATGTGATCTTGTCTCTGGAGTCTTTTTGTGACTCCTGCATGTGGGTAGCCATGTTATACTGCCTGCTCACAAAGCTCTTGAACTGAATAGAGCTTCATGCATTCAAGCTTGAATACTGGAACATAGCTCAGTGCACTGTTTTCCAATGGCCATTGTCTTTTCTGTCATACAGAAGGAACTCTGAAGAAATTTCAAAGCAGCTTCATGATCTGTATGAATTCTATTTGAGTCTTATCATCAAGGATTACAAAGTTGATAGGTCTGCACAATTACTAAGACATAGAAAATGTTAGGCCATTGGGCATTGAGTAGGGCAGTTGTCCACCAATAATAATCTGAGATGTGAATAGCAAATTAGAACGATGTTTACATTTTGTTAAATTTTGTAATTGGAGGCACTGTGGGAGAGTATGTTGGCATGCAATGTTGTTATGTACAAACATATATACTGGCAATGATTCCTGTTTCAAAGTTGCAGAATATACTTTTGTCCCAGGACCATAGCATGGCCAGGCATGGTGAAGAGTCACTGAGACTGAAGCAATTCTATTACATCCTGTCAGTATTCTCTACTTTTGTCAAATGCTTCTCCCAGGTGTATTATACTGAAACAGATTGATATTTCACTCTGGGAGTACAAAGTAGACCACAAGGCAAATATCAACCTACGATTAATTACTCACTGCTGTCTTTTCACAGAAATTTACAAGTACTGTATCTATATTCATTATTTAGCACAACCCAAGTGCTGCTGATCCTGGCTCGAGTCCAAAGTACTTGGAGCTTCTTAACATTTAACCATTATTAAACTTCAAAGTGCTACGCTACGTCAAGAAAAATCAACATTTTACACATTTGATTGAGGGGTCTGTTGAGTAAAACAGTGTGCAGATTTTTTGAAATTGCTACGTAAGAAATTAGAGGGATCTATTTATTCTATTGTAGTTATATGTTTAAACCTAATTGAATTGATGATAATTAATATTCTGACACACTGACTTTTCAAACAAAAATATGGAGAAAGTCTGTGATTGACCACTCCTGTTCTACAATAAGAAAATTCCATGTTATCATTTTGAACACATGACTTGGAAAGTTACTATTCTCTAAACACGATTTAAGGAATTACTTATGATGGAAGAAATAAAGGCATGGCTTGAGTTCCGGTGTGAACAGCTTTACCCTTTAGCACAGGATACTGAGTTTTGCTTGTTGGTATCATCTATACACCAACACTGAGGCAGCAGCAGGAAGTAACAGATGCAAACTTTAAAGACAGATGGATTCAGCTTGCCACGGGAGGTTTGTTCTAACACTGCAGGTCAAACTGGTTTTAGAACATCTTTGACATTCTTTCAAGTATACACTAGCAGACTTAAAGAAGGTAGTCTTCATCCAAGGCCCTCCCAACACTGTTGAGCATTAAGTTTAGCATGTATTCTGTGATGGGCACACAGAGGAGGTTAGCATCGGTGATGTTTTTCAGCATTGCACATACCACTTTCAGATGACATTGGATGATGTGGAGCCATCTGTTAACCTTATTCCCATGCCTTGCAAAAGGCCCTAGGCGCATAGAACATAAGTTTGTTTATCTGTAGCCTTGGATGGTGTTCTGTGCTTCTAACCATTGGCATCATAACATATTAGAAGAAAACAGAATCATCAAAACTCAGTCAGAAAAGAAGCTAATAAAATGTTAATGCCATATGTAGCTGACTTCTACCTACTTTGTCACTGTATGTTGCTTGGACCTGGCTATTCAGTTTAGCCGATCAGGCTTCAGAACCCAATACTAATAGAAACCAATTGATAGAGATGTGGGAAGTCAAGAAACAAATTCTTGACTGGCAAATTATTCTTTTGCAGTTGGAATATCTTCTGCCAACCATTGGATCTTTGGCTGTCAGACATGGTTTAAACCTGCAGTATTTTTCAATGGGTTCCCTATCCATCATCTTGCAAGTTTACTGATCCAGTTGGTCTGATTGCTTGCTTGAGAAGCATCAATTACTAGCAGAAGATTTTATAGCCAGTGCCATGATTCCTACAAGCCTTTCCGGTAATAGAATAATTCATATTAGTTGGAAGAAATTAGCATAGTTGGTTTGTTTCCCTACTCATGGTATAGTTCCTTTCCATGAGTAAACCAATATCTGTTTGAATGGAGTGTTTCATTCAGTACCATTTTATGTGCATCATGAGTCAATTGTATTTCATGGTCTGCTGTGTTTTGTAGAATACCATTCCTTGCTATTCCAAACTGTGGAAGCATTCTGAAAATTAAATTACACTGGAATAGATATTAATCCCTGGACGATGGTGGCAAACATGCAATTTATTAGTGGCAATGTGTTATATTCTGCCTCTCAAATTCCATTCCCCTGACTCCAGTTTTGAACTGCTACAAAAAAGGGTGTTTACTACCACTGATGAATTTCTAGGCAAACGTGCCACTGTATATCGAAGATCTCATTTTGATCCTGTCCAGAATAATGTCATGTCTCAGAACTAAATGCTTATATTTTTGATAGAAAGATGAATTTTCTGTGGATAGGATGTCAGCTCACAAAATTTAATCTAATCAGTGTAATAATCATCTTCAAGTGGGTGTTAATATAGCACCCTTGAAGGATTTGTCCAACTCGGTTAAAAGTTGGAACAATTAGCATTCACATGTAGAGGGAGCTAGTGGTCATTTCTTGGTGAAATTACACCTTCACCTAAATTGAACTCAGAATGTTTGTGCACTGTTCAAGGTAGTGAGGCTGATGTTTACCTGGTGTCAGACACTCATCTATTAGAAACACTACTTGTGCACCACCCATTTCCTCCCTTACATAGGTTATACCCAACAGCTCCAGTTATGTCTTCTCCAACTTTTAGTTGCTGACATATTCATTCTGTTTGCCATTAGCATTTTCTCCAGGTGAGATCTGGTAGGATCTGCAGCTACGCCAGTAGCTGCCATACCAGTGTCATTTATCTCCATGGATCAAAGGATATGATTTGTCCTAAATAAAGCTGCATTTGAAAAGTGCTAATGTGTTCAAAAACATAAAAGTAAAGAAATCAAATTCTACAGAAGTCAAAAATCATAATATTTAGGTCTAAACATTAACATTTTAGTGCCTTTCCTATTTCACCGACTTGTATGTGTGTTTTGATGTTTCATTGTCTACTTTTTGGCTAGAGTCTGGCTATTAGAAGGCTGTTCCCTTGCACTTGGAGTCTGCACAAACTGGCCTTGGTGACCACAAGATATTAATGATGAAGGCTGTATCTTTGGGCATGATAAAGAAGTTTGCAGATGATGTAGAAAGTGGCTGTGTGGTTGACAGTGTTGGAGGAAAGCTTTAGACTGCAGGAAGAGAGAGATGATCTAGTCAGTTGGGCAGAAAAGTGGTAAAAAAATTTAATCCTGAGTACTGTGAAGTAATGCACTAGAGGGGGTGCACAAAGCAAATAAGGAATAAATAGGAAGATATTGCATGGTGTGGAGAACTGAAGGACCCTGGGAGTGTATGTTCATACAGGGTAAATGGTGGCAGGGCAGATAAGTAAAATAGCTGAAGAGGTATAGTGGTTGTTTTGTTTTGTTAATAGCTGAGGCATATAAAGTAAGAGCAGGGAGGCTATGCTAGAACTATATGTCAGCCTATTGGAGTTTTTTGAGGAAATCTCAGGTAGGGTGGATAAGGGAGAGGCTGTAGATGTTGTGTATTTAGACTTTCAAAAGGCCTTCAACAAGGTGCTGCACAAGAGGCTGATTAATAAGATGATGGAATCATGGAATTACAGGTAGGATATTGGAATTGGTGGAGCATTGGCTGGTAGGCAGAAAGCAAATGGTGGGAATAAAAGGATCTTGTTCTGGATGGCTACCGGTTACTAATGGTGTTCCTCAGG
The DNA here is from genome assembly GCF_009764475.1 of Pristis pectinata. Classification (NCBI taxonomy): domain Eukaryota; kingdom Metazoa; phylum Chordata; class Chondrichthyes; order Rhinopristiformes; family Pristidae; genus Pristis; species Pristis pectinata. The sequence goes on from NC_067432.1 coordinate 16,799,698, forward strand.
GGTCGTTGTTGGGGCCACTTCTTTTTACTTTGTACATTAATGATTTGGATGATGGAATAAATGGTTTTGTGGCTAAGTTTGCAGATGACACCAAGATAGGTGGAGGAGTAGGGAGTATTGAAGAAACAGGAAGGTTGCAGAGAGACCTAGAAAGTTTAGGAGAATGGGCAAATAAATGGCAGATGAGATTCAATGTTGAGAAATATGCTGCTGTACACTTTGGAAAAAGAAATAAACGGGCAGATTATTATCTAGAAGGGGAGAAAATTCAAAGTACTTAAGGGACTTGGGGGTACTCGTGCAGGATACCCTAAAGGTTAACCACCAGGTCGGATCGGCAGTAAGGTAAGCGAATGCTATGTTGGCATTCATTTCGAGAGGTATAGCGTATAAAAGTAGGGACGTGTTGATGAGGCTCTACGGGGCACTGATGAGGCCTCATTTGGAATACTGTGCAGTTTTGGGCCCCATATCTTAGGAAGGATGTATTGATGTTGGAGAGGGTTCAGAGGAGATTTATGAGGATGATTCCCGGAATGAAAGGGCTTACATATGATGAGCGTTTGTCGGCTCTTGGACTGTATGCACTGGAGTACAGGAGAATGAGAGGGGACCTCATAGAAACATTTAGAATGTTGAAGGGATTGGACAGTAGATGTAGCTATGCTGTTTCCCTTGGTGGGTGAGTCCAGGACCAGAGGGCACAATCTTAGAATTAGAGGGTACAGGTTTAAAACAGAGATGAGGAGAAATTTCTTTAGCCAGAGGGTAGTGAAATTATGGAATTCTTTGTCACATACAGCTGTGGAGGCCTGATCATTGGAGGCATTTAAGGAGGAGATAGGTCTCTAATTAGTCAAGGTATCAAGGGATATGGGGATAAGGCCAGAAATTGGGGCTAGATAGGAATAGTTTTTTTTCATGGAGCAGATTTGATGGGCTGAATGGCCTACTTATGCTCCCTTGTCTTGTGATCTTGTGAACACCAGGCCACAGCTTGAATACTCTGTACAGTTCTGGTCACACATTGCAAGAAAAAATGTTATTGCACTGAAGACCATGCAAAGAAGAACTCAGAAGATGTTGGCATGACTGGAAAATTGTAGCTTTTGGAAAAGATTGGATTAAAAAATGGATTGTTTTCTTTGGAACAGAGAGGCTGACTAGAGACTTGCAGCATCCAAAAACACAAGAGGCTTAGATAGATTAATCTTCAGCAGAGGGGTAACATAACCTCTGAACAGAGATTTAAAGTAATTGTTAGAAGGTTTAGAGGGGAGTTGCAGAAACATGTTTTACCCAAAGGGTGGTCATGGTCTGGAAATGCTCATCACATTTAAAGAGTAATTGGAATATGTACTTGCGGGGATACAGGCTTGGTGCTGGATGGTGGAATTAGGTTGGGTAGCTCTTCTTTGACTGGTAGTATATGAATGCTGGTAGTGTTCACTTGTAATCCAGAATTTATCAAATGCCTTTGCCCTTCAATCATTTGTCACACGCAGGACCGATACCAATGAATATTCTAGTTCAAAGCAGAAGTTGCAAATATGTAGTGCAGTTATTTCTCTAGAAGTAAATGCAGTGATTGCAAAGACACTTAAACCTATGCTTCATCTTTGACATCCCTACAGTAAAAACTTATTAACAGTGCAACTGCAATGTGTGAATAAGTCTCCTACCTTGATTAAAGCTTTAGAACTGAACCTGAGTGAATGTGAATGATATGATCACAGATTAATGTGTCTTGGTGATTGGGGAACCTGCCACTCCTCCAATCTACAAGAGAACATTTTAACATATTTAGAACACTTTGGCTGACATGACGCTTTTTCAATTTCATGTTGTGAAAATACTATAGATTAAAGATCTGTGAGGTTTGATTTTGGAGCACCATCTACCTTGATGCATAATTTTTATACATTGAACATTTCAAAAATGTTAGCACTTGCCATAATACTGGGATAAATTTCCTTCACGTTAAGGACGATCAGAATTAATCTAGAAACATTCCTAACAATATGAATTTCATTAAAGAAGGAATTGTTTTGCAACTCATGTCTACAAAAGAAGTGTCATTGGCAACAACAAATGTACTTTTGGACACCTGATTAAATTCAAAACAGTGAAACGATTTTAATCACCCAGATCTTCCAGCAAGTGGCCCAAACTCACTTGATGCATGCTCCCATAGCCAGCTCCTAGCTGGATTGGGTGTTAGCGTACAGCCTTCTACCTGACTCCCAGCTGATTGTACCTGGCCCAGTTGTATGAAGAGCCTTTCCAACCATGAGGGGCAAACCCCAACCTCAAATAGCTTTGAGCTGGTTAAGCCCTGCCCCAGGTTTATAGGCTGCAAGAGTTATCAAACTCAGTGAATGTTTGAGGTCTCTGAAATTTGCATTCTAAAATGCATAAAAATGACTAAGCCTTAAAGGCTAAAATTTTTTAATGTCAATAATAAGTTTTGGAATGTTAAAATACTTTTTAAAAACTCAAGAAAACAAAAGCATTTAAATCAATTTGATCAAGTCAAAAACTTAGGAAATTCACCCTTCAGCCTGCAGCCATTTCTTCTGCTAAAATTTCTTGCCAAGACCATTGGGCCATGGGTTAATTTGGACTAGGTGCAGAAGATGGTTTTCCCAGCTTAAGTGTGAAGAAATCTGGAGAAGTTGGCTGTCCCTTCATGGAATCCATTGACAGTGTGCACTTATCCTGAGGTTGGTGATCAGTTGTGCAAATATTCTGGACTACTTTGCTCTGGTGTCCAGAATTTCCACCTTGTCACATGGATAAAAAGCTGGTAGAATCAATGCCTTTTAGTGTAAAGAGTCTTGTTCCTCAGTTGTAGTACTGGCATATGATAGAGATTGACAGTATCAAAAGAATGCATGTGTGGATGCAAAACAGTGGTTTTTAAGAGTTGGTGTTCATAAAAGCATTGTGGAAGTAAATTTGCAAATGCATGGACACCAAGATATTTTTCTTTTGGCATCTATGCCATTCCAACTAACAAACTATTGAAGCATTTTTTCAATATCCACTTTAAAAGAATGGATTTGGAAAGTCAAAAAACATGTGGCTCTAATGGATATAACAGAAGTTTGTCAAGTAACAATTTTTCAATGCTGCTGTTCCAAATGTTTTGTCCTGAGAAAGCACAAGTATTTTGTTGTTTTTGAAGAATAATTGGACATCTTTCCAGAAAGATACAACTTCAGGAAACAATGGCTTATTATTCCTACTTGGTGATTCGAAGAGAAAATCTGGTGCTGCTTTCGTCAAATTATCCATGTACCAGCACCAGAATTTTTTTATTTGTGAGTTGTAAATGTCAGCAATCAATCCAAAATGCTTCAGCTAACCACATCAATGAGTATGCATAATGCCTTTGACTGTATTAACTTTAACATGGTTTTACTGATGCAGATGAGTGCAATTCATATCAGGAATGATAAAGAAATAATAAAAGCATTGATTTATGAACATACAAATTCAGGGAAGAGAAGGCCACTCAGCTCCTCAAGAATGCTCCTCCATTTAATAACATCACAGTTGGTCTCATTGTTACCTCAACTTCACATTACTGACTACACTCAGTAACCTTTCACTCCCTTGCTTGTGAAAAATTCATCTACCTCTGCCCTTAAATCTATTTAAAGAGTCTGCTTCCACCCTTTGTGGAAAAGAGTTCCAAAGACTTGGGGTCATCTGAGAGAAAAGAAATTGCCTGGTCTCTATTTTAAATGGAAAACCCTTTATTTTTAAACAATGGTCCTTATTTCTAGATTCTCCAGCCAGAGGAGCATCTTCTCCACATCCTCTCTGTCACAAACTCTCAGGATCTTGTGTTTCATGTTTTAATTGCCTCTCGCTCTTCTAAACTCCAGCAGATACAAGCCTAACTTGTTCAATCTTTCTTCATAACACAGCTTGCCCACTCCATGTATTAGTCTAGTAAACCTTCCCTGAATTGTTTCCTGTGCTTTCATATCCTTAAACAAGAAGACCATTACAGTACACAACAATGGTCCTGCCAATATCCTCTTGCAATGAACAGTAATGTTATACTAGCTTTTTATAAATTGTACACCAGGCACTTGGATCCCTCTGCATCTCAGAACTCTGAATGATATGCTTTATTTCTCCTGCTAAAATGGAGATTTTTCCACATTGTACTTCACTTACAAGATTCTTGCCGACTTAGTTATCTACATCCCTTTGTCATCTCCTTGTGTGCCCTTCACAACTTATTTTCTTGCTGATTTTGAAATTGACTTACAAAAGGAAAGAACGTAAATATCAAAATGTGCTAATACCCCAAGTGTACTACTCCACTGCTAGATAGATCTTGTATTAAATTGTCCACTGACTTCATAATAGATATTGGAATTAGATAATGTAAAATGTGTATGGCTTAAAAATAATACATTCTTCTACTTCTGTGTGGGGAAAACCGTTAAATAAATACACTTAAAGTGCCAAATCCATTCAGAAAATCTAACCAATCTCTCAAAACTCTCACACCTTCAATGTATACAAATATGTTATGAGAACGCAATAAAATAGGAGTAGGAGTAAGCCACCTGGCCTTTCCAGTCTGCTCCGCCATTCAATGTGATCGTGACTGATCTAACCCAGGCTTCAACTGCTCTCTGTGCCAGTTCCGCATAATCCTCTATTTCCCCAATCTTTCAACAAATTGTCCACTCCCCTTTAAATACCTTCAGTGATGTAGCCTCCACATCTCCCTGGGGTAAGCAATTCTAAGCATTAACCACCATTTGCAAGAAGAAATACCTGCATAGAGAAACAAAGGATTGTAGATGCTGGAATCTAGATGAGAAACACTGTGATGCTGGAGGAACTCAGCAGGCCAGGCACCATCCGTGGAGAAAAGCAGGTGGTCAAAGTTTTGGGTCAGGACCCTTCTTCAGGACTGAAGATAGAAAAAGGGGAAGCCCAATGTGTGAGGGAAAAGCAGAGCAGTGATAGGTGGACAAAAGAGGGGAGGCGGGGTGGGCACAAGGTGGTGCTGGGTAGATGCAGATAAGAAATGGTGATTGGCAGGTGTGGGGGGAGTGGAGAGAGCAGATCCACTGGGCTATGGGTCAAAGGTAAGGAGAGAAAAAAAGAGAGGCTAGGAAAGGGAAGAAAAGAAGAGGCATGGTTGGTTTGGGGAGGTGGGGATTATTTAAAGTGGGAGAATTCAACGCTCATGCCATTAGGCTGCAAGGTTCCAAGATGGAAAATTGAGGGGCTGTTCCTCAGTTTTTAATGGCTACCTCCTAATCTTGTAATTTTGTCCTCTTGAGTCTCTCCCATTAGTGGAAACATCTCAACATCTACCCTGTCATACCTTATAAGATCCTATTTGTTTAAATAAGATCACCCTTCATTCTTCTAAACTACAGATCTAACTATTTTTAGCTGTATGTGTATGACAACCAGGAATTAACCTAGTGAATCTCTTCTGGACACCTCCAGTGCCAGTATATCCATTTTAAAATAAGTGGCCCCAAACTGTACACAGTACTCCAGGTGCAGCCTCTCCAATACCCTGTACAATTGTAGCAATATTTCTCTATTGCCAGGGGTTTGGATTTCAAAATAAAAGACGATATGCCATTTATCTTCCTAATTACTTGCTGCACCTGCATGCTAGTTTTTGTGTATCATGCACAAGAACACCTGGATCCCTCTGCAGTTCACTCATTTGCAGTCTCCTTAGATAATTGTCTGCCTTTTAATTCCTCCTACTGAAGTGCATGAAATTAAACTGCATGTGACATCTTCATGCAACTTCATTTTAAAAACAGCGGAAAAATGATATCTTAAGGATCTTGCAATGTAATTGACTGCCATTTATATTTACAAAATATCTGTATTTTTTTCAAGAACTGATGTGCATTTGTGGGTCATAAATGCATAAATATTTTGAAGGTAAGTCATTACAATAGAATAGCCACGATAATTAAAACTGAGAATGTACTCAAATGCTGAGCTTTCTGTAAACCTGCAGTTACAATTCACATGATTCTTCAGAGCTTAATTTAATGTACCTGGATGATTCGGTACTTGTATAAATCCTGTGACAAGCTACGTAATTCCTTGTGAATAATTTTCAGCCAATGGATCCTCACTGCTCATCTCAAAGATAAATCCCGAATTATTCGAACTTTTATTACTACAAGAATTAAAGCTGAATAATAATCACTTCTGATTTTCATTAAAAGGACAATTAACTTGTGATCCTAATTCTTTTGCAATGTTTTGAATTCTTATGATTTGCACAATATCAATTATTATGCTTTTATTGCTAAAAAATATCTTGGTAATACACAGCAGGCCAGGCAGCATCATTGGAGAGAGAAACCTTTTCAGTTTTTATTTATGATTTCCAGCATCTGCAGTTTATTTTTTGCTTTTTGAAATATATTACTTATTGAAATGTAAAGATAATCACACAAATATGTAATCTTTGACTAGAGAACAGTTACTGTTAATTATCGCAGTTAAGTAACATCTAAATCAAAGCTTAAAATATGAATACATTTTATTTTTATTGTATTATTACACCTCATTAGTCCCTAGGTGTGTTGGATACATTATCTCTGTATCTTGAATTTCTAGGCCAATGAAATGTTTCCAAATATGAATAAGCATGTCACTGACCACTAATGGTACAGCAAAAACTGATACAGCAATAAAGAAGTTAGTTTATTGCCAGCTGGGTAATGCCACCATGCATTAGTACATAGGAGATAAATGCTTGATGCAATTGGAAATGAACCTGAGAATGTAGTATTTACGAATGTCATTAAAGCTGCCATTTCATATTTTGGTAATGAATGCAAATGGGACGCAGCTGCAATTACAAGCAAACCACATAAAACTTGATTGATGAATTATAGTCCTGAATGTGAAATGAATAAAGATTAGATTTGGGCAACTAATTGCTGAGCTCAGCAAAGGAATTTTAACTGAATATCTATTTTCCAAAAAATGCCCAATGAATATTTGGTAAAATTGCACATTGTGAAAGGCTTCAGCAAATAGTTGCAATAATATGATGTATTAGATTTGCAACATACAATACTACAGGTGCTTCTGGATTTATACTCGTAGCTGGTCATACTGATAGGCTGCTGTGAAGAGGCTGAGTAATGCCTCTGGATATTTGGGGAAAGTATGGCAAGGAGAGAGAGTTCCACTGGCCTTTTGGTCATTTTTGTGCAACCTTAGCTAGTCTGCCCTTTTGATAGTATATTGAATTTTCTCCCCCTTCTTAAGTCAACAACAATCTCCAATAGTTCACAAGATCACAAGACAGGACAAGAATAGTTGCACCAGTCTTGGTAATTTTCAAGACTTCAATGATTATTTCCTTATACATTGCCTCTAAAATGAAATAGTAATCAAAATTTTTTCATCTGATATGTGGCTCCTTTTTCTGATCTATTTAAATATATCTGCTCTGTTGGGTATGTCCAAGACTAAAATATTGCTGTCTTATCTGGAGAAGCTCGACCAATTCAAGGTTAGGATTCTAGGAACAAAATGCCTTTTGTCTATTGGACGTTTTCTCTTCCATCTCTGGATTTGCTGTTCCTTAAATTGATTTTGTTTTATTGCAAAGTGCTTATTCATCTAATCTCTTGGGGCCAGTGCTCTTCTGATTTCTTCACTTTATTCTAAAATTTAACTCTGCTATCAAATCTCTTCATAATAATATTCTCACTTTGTTTAAATTCAGATTCCTTGTATTGTTTCTTACTGTAATTAATTCTTTCCTATGAAAATGGGACAACTCTTTATCTCATTAAAATAACAATGACTTGCCTCTCCAAGTTGGTTTCAAAACCAATACTTTGGCTTCTCTTCCTAATCTGGTTCTATTGTTCTTTGTCTGGAGTGGTGGTGACTGGAACGGAGAGAAGATAGAGATGTGACAATAGAATTTCCATAAAACAGGTAAGAAGCAATAGGTTTAAGTTTGGGATTTGGGATTTGACAGTGCTGACCAGATGTGCTTTTGTACTTTTTTAAAGAAATAATTTATTGATCTGCAGTTTTAAAAATCCAAGCCACTGGTAACCCAGAGACAGATGCTTTGTTTTTCAGTGCTGTTGGTTATATCAAATTCCTTTCTGGGTTGGATGAGTTTGTCTTGGCTAGATTACTGTATGTGGTCTTATGAAGAGAAGAATGCTGACATCAAATCATTTCTCTTGCCTGAAAGTACTATTGACAATGAGTGAGGGGGAGGAAAAAAATACTTGTTTATTCCACCCTCCTCCCACTAAATTGCTTATTGGTAGATGAGATACCCTTGAAAGAGCAGTAGGCCTTTAAAAAAAAATATTTTTAAAAGGTGAAAATCACTCCTGTTATGGTATTGTAAATTTACTGTCTATCTTAAAAAGCAGTCTGAAAATCTGCATGTTTTTATTTGGCCACTTAATGACATTCATTGACTTGTTTGACACTGATTTATTTTAGTTCCCAAAATTAGCAGGTCAATGACATATATTTGCGTTCCTTATTGAATAGACTATTTTGAAACCCGAGATTCCACAGCTGACAATCATATAGAATTCGCAGTCAGTATTGAAGCAACCTTTGGTATGTGTTGCTGCTCTCAAAGAAATCTAGTGATCTTAGTTGTTTAGACTTCCCTGCTGCTGATGCCAGTTTCTGTTGAGTATTGGACCAAGAGGATCTCAGCTATTCAGATTAAAGAATTCTTACAGACAGCAAAACAGGAAGGAGAAGGGACTTAGGGACTTGAAGGGATTTAGGAGAGCTAGAAGGGGACATTTGAAGACCTTGGTGAGCAGAATTAAGGAAAGGCATTCTACATGTATGTGAAGAACAGGAGGGTGACTAGAGTGAGGGTAGGATCGCTTGGGGATAAAGGGGGAAAATGTGCCTGGAGGTGGGGGAGGTTGGGGAGGTCCTTAATGAATACTTTGCTTCAGTGTTCACTAGGGATAGGGACTTCGATGAATGTGACATCACTGTAGAACAGGCTAACGTGCTGGAGCATGTTGAGGTTAAGAAAGCTAGTGTTGGAGCTTCTGAAAAACATTAGGATACATAAGTCCCCGGGGCTGGACGTGATGTACCTCAGGTTACTACAGGAAGTGGAAGAGATTGCTGGGGCATTGATGATGATATTTACATTCTCCCTGGCTATGGGAGTGGTGCCAGAGGATTGGAGGATGGCAAATGTTGTTCCATGGTTCAAGAAAGGAAATGGGGATAATCCTGGGAATTATAGACCAGTGGGTCTTACGTCAGTGGTAGGCAAGCTATTGAAGAGGATTCTTAGGGACAGGATTTACGAGCATTTGGAGAAGCATAGTCTTATTAGGGACAGTCAGCATGGCTTTGTGAGGGGCAATTCATGCCTCATGAGCCTAATTTGAATTTTTTTGAGGAGCTGACATAACAAATTGAAGGTAGAGGGGTGGATGTCGTGTATATGGATTTTAGTAAGGTGTTTGACAAGGTTCCCCATGCTAGGAACCTTGGATTAGAGAACATGTCTTATGAGGAAAGGTTGAGCAAGCTAGGGCTTTTCTCTTTGGGGAGATGCAGGATGAGAGGCGACTTGATAGAGGTGTATAAAATTGAGGGGCATAGAGTGGACAGCCAGCACCTTTTCTGCAGGGTGGCAATAGTCAATACTAGAGGACATCAGTTTAAGATGACTAGAGGAAAGTTTAGGGGAGATGTCAGGTAGGTTTTTACACAGAGTGGTGGGTGCCTGGAATGCACTGCTGGAGGTGGTGGTAGAAGCTGATACAATAGGGACATTTAAGAGACTTAGGCAGATGGATGTAAGAAAAATGGAGGGTTATGAGCTGTGTGGGAGGAAAGGGTGAGATTGATCAGGGACTATTTTTATATAGGGTGGTACAACATCGTGGGCTGAAGGGCCTACACTGTACTATTCTATGTTCTCTGTTCTAAAAACACAATTCTAAAAAGTTTAAACTTAGTACTTGCCATCAAATACTGAAACACAGCACATCCACATGCATAAAAATAATATGTTTTAAATCAGTGAGCTCGTGCTGGTATTTACTTGGCAATTAGAACTCACTTAGACCTAATAACAAAGCCTAAATTTTTCCAGAATATTTCACAGTAAGTCTAGCTTACAAAATACTTACATATTCACATCAATTCAGTTGTGGTGTATGCCACAAACCAGTGAAGCCTGTGGAAAAGCACTGAATTACTGACAGCAAGTTTGGACTTCCGAATAAAAGCACAGAAAAACAATGCTATATCGTATGGTTCACGTGTATCTGAATATTATTTTGTATCCTTTATGATGGGTGAATAGTGTCTGGATTTTGGAGCCAGAGTGCTCTTGGAGCTTTCACAGTGTGTGCCCATATTTGTGTGGCAAAGATATTGCATGCATGTAGTAAATGGCTGGCACATTACTACACAATGTACAGTTCACAGGCCATGCATACACACTGGGTGTTTCCATTGGGACTGCCTCTGAGTGAAGAATGCCTATATTTATCACTCCCCTACAAGTTTACTTGCAGGCTGGGTACTTTATTAGGCATGCCCTTCAGAGTGTAACAGACCACGAAGATGAGCGGAGGATCTAAGAGTAGAACAACGTTCTGGAAGATCCTAAAGAAGGAGGGGTAGAAGCATTCTTTATAGAAGGTTGTATTTGACTAGGGGAACAATTCAACTCTCTACTTCTCAGGGGGGAACTGTGTTTGAGGCATATCCTCTCAAATGAGAACAATCTCAGAATTTGTCCAGCTGTAGCCTCTGAGCAGGAAGAGTACTGCCTTGCCAGTGGATATCGTGGTTAGTTTAGAAAAGAACCTTTATTTTACTCCTTTGTGTTTGGAGATGGAAATGCACGTAATACAGTGCAGTTTTCTGTCCACTATTTGTGAAGCATGGTCACTAATGGGCTGTATTAAAAGAGAGATGCACAGATTTCATGCTCTCTTGCCAGCGTCCAGCAGACAGTCAGGACACCTGGCTTTGATAGGATTACAGACTTTCTAATGTGGCAGAGTGGCTTTGACTGCTTGCACATTGCTTTGTAAACACTGCACATCAACTCTGTCTAATAGTAGAAGTTGAAAGGAATTTCAATCAATTGCTCCTTGTGTGAAGTGCTAGTGGATTAGGCTGATCACTGCTGGCATCTTGACATTGGTCTTAATGTCTTCATTCTATGGCGGTCTTCCACCACAGCTGCTTGTGACTCACCATGGCAATCCAAAAAGTGCTTGCTTGGCCACAAAGCTATCTCTGGGTGATGTGACTGATGGACTTGGGTGCAAAATCCGTGCACAGCATAAATACAAAGAAAATAGTGTGATGTACAAACTTGAATAGATTTCCTGAAACAAAGCTTCTGGTGACTGGAATGCCTGCAGGAGGTCTCTGCTATTAGGTGAAGTAGATGCCAAGAGATATAGTGACCTGCTGCTTGATGCACCTCGCCATCCTTGAAGCTGACACTATTGCACGTTGTGATATCTATCAATGTTTCCCAGGTCAGATTCACATATAAAGTGACTCTCAGCTTCTGCTCCAGGATAATTTGGGTGCATGCTAGATTTTAACAAAGTTGGTCATTTATGGTATTAGATCCTGATTTGATGTGGAGCCAATCAACAACAGATTTAGCCTAAACTAGCCATTGAATTTATTATAATAGGTAGGTAGCATTAACTTGGTATGCTACCTGCTATAGAGTCAACAGGCATAGATTGTTATTCTGGCATTGTTTTTAGGGCTGACTAGTCTTGGTTACACTGAGCAAATATAAATGTCATCTTTGTAAGTGTAATTAGTGGTATTATATTTTATAATATTTCTTTGTCCTATGCTTGCTTTGAGAAAATGGTGATTTATTCTTTGTTGACCTGATAATGAAATTTCTTTATGGGTAAAGGGGTGGTGAAAGGTTTCACTCAAACTTGTGTTTCTGTTGTATGGACTGACAGCCAGTTTAAAACAAATCCAACTGAGTCACAAATATTGGAATTTCACCCCTGCCCATCTGCCGCAGCCATCTTTTGAGACCTCTGGACATCACCATTCCAATGCTCTTCTGGCCATCCTCCTATCCTACAAAGAATACTGAGCTCTATATTCTAGTGCCAGTGTTGTAACCCTCAACAAACCATGCTCATTCATCATACACTTATTGATCTATGTCACATCTGAGTGCACCAGAGTCTCACTTAACGTTCAGGACCTCGTGGTCAAATGCCTCCATGGCATCAGCTCTCCCTTACTCTGCAACTTCTTCCAGTTCTTATGGTCACCAAGATGGTGGTACGTTTTGGAAAATTATTCCATTTTGCCATAGTATCAGTTCTGTAGTTTCTTCTCATTAGAATTGGACAGTTTTATTTTAATGCTTTGCATTGCTGCCTATGCCAACACCTTTCCTGGTGGGATTTTTAAAAATAGTACTGATATACCACACTGAAGTGTGAGATCCCCAGGAACATTCAGTTCATAAACAGATTCTTGCCAAGGCACACACTTCAGTAAAATGTGCAATTTAGCCAACTTAAAAATAGATGATTAAAATCAGTGTGTATTGCAGTTGGTGAAGCAGAGACCAGACATTTTTTTTGTACTGTAAAGTTAACTGCTCTTCATTGAACTTGATTTCATACATGGTCTTAAGATCTAAAATACAACTATTATTTAATTCAGTGGAGTTTCCTGTAGCTCATAAAGCACAGTTACTGATGTTTGAGGCATCAGGGTGCAGCAACTTCCAATCTTTGAAGTTCCGAAAATCATTGAATTAGTTGGCTTTTGCTGTTATTTTTGATTCAGTTATGTATCTAAGTCTCTGGGGTAGGAGAGTGTCCTGAGCTGGAATTGTTCTGCATTTGACATCCATTCAAAGATCAAAAATGGTGCAAATCAATTTAAGTGTGCAAGGTATAATTTGTAGTTAAATATAATTTAAACTCTCTTTCCTTGCTGACTTTTGATGGAACCTTTCCTTGATTTAATAAACAAGGAATTTTGGATTGTAAAATTAAACATGGAGATTTCCTAACCATGCCAAACAAGTCAGTAGTTGCCAGTTACAAGCTTGATGTGCTGGTAATTGTTATTATTCTTTGTATTTTTTTTAATTATTTCATTAGAAAGTTCATGTGGTTCACTAAACCAATTAGCTGAACAGTCATGGAAAGTCAATTAAGAAATAATCAGAATGGTTAATTCAATTGAAGAGTAGAAATTGTATCATAATTGAGAACTTTGAGCTGATTTATTTTCCCTTCATTTTTGTTTCGCTCTGTCCCAGTGGATTGACTTCTTCCATGTAATCCCTGGAATAGCTATTATTCTTCAGAGTCTTGGCAATGTGTCAGTGGATCATTAAAACAGGATCTGGGATCTTCCTGATTTGTGTGGATCAGCTGCTAAAGTATTCAGAAGGCTAAATTTTCTGTAGTTTTAAGACATAATGTAGAAAGTAAGTGATTTTCTTTTGTAAATAAATTACAGGAAACTCTTCTGGAACTATCAACACATTGGATGAGTCAATTCATGTTTACAAAAGGTGAAATTCTGTGAAGGATGGTGATCAGTAATTACTGTGAACATTTCTTCCTGTCTGGACAAATATACTGGAAGCTAGCCTTGCAATTGCAAGGCCAGAAATGTCAGCACAAGTAGCAAATGAAGCAGGCAGTTGAATTCAATTTGCCAATATGTTTGTGTTCATGTATTTTAGCTAAAATGCCAGAAGTAAAGCCTCTTGAAGAGAATCCTGTTCTTTCATTGAATCATGTTAATGAAGTACAAACATTTACCAATACAGTTGTTATTAACAAGTCTTGCAAATTACAATGAGAAGAAGTCAGTAGCTGATTTCTCGCTACATTTTGCACTGATTGTTAAAATAATGAGGGCTTCTGTGACAGCACCCTCTTTAAAAAAAACATGGCTGCCTAGCAGAGCCAGGGCAATGGCACTCCCTGCAAGTTCCATCCAGGTCGCTCTCTCTCTCGAGAAATCTTAAATGTCATCATTATTTTACTCTTACTGGGTGAAGATCCTGGAACTTCCCACCAAACAGTGTTGTGGGAGCATTTCACCACATGGACTGCTGCAGTTCAAGAAGGCAGCTCAGTTCTCAATGACACTTTTGCAAGGACATTAGGGCATTAATGGTCACCTTGCCTTGTGCTGCACGCTATAGACATGAGCCTTGATGTGTTTGGCATTGTGAATGACTATACTGTTTGATTTCTACCTTCTCTATCCCCCGTGACTGTTTTGGGGACACTACATGGCATTTCTTTGGTGACGGTACTATAAAGTGCCAACATGGTACTACACCTTTAGTTGTATTCCTTGTACTTCAGCCTCTGCATAAGCTACTAATGAATTTAAATGTCTGTAAAGCTTGTATGCTTTGTGGCCTTTTACCTTTCAAGTGTAATTGTCTCTTGTCTCTTTAAAAATTTCCTGAGCCAAGATTTTCCAGATACTTATTGTATTTTGCATTAAAATTCTGTAGGATGTGATAATGATCTAGTTCCATCTGATCGGTATGAAATGAGTTTTGCCAGGACCTGAAAATATACCTGGCATATCACGTCACCTGTTCTTGAGGAGTAACTTTTTTATTTTCACTATTTTATCTGTTTTTCCTGTTTATATATCTGTGTGACTTTAATTCTATTATAGAATTATGCATTATTAAAAATGAGACCAGTACTTATTTTGGCATATTTTCTGACCAGGAGATAAAAACTAATTAGAATAAATTAGGAAATTATTGACTTGGAGAGAAGTAAAACTAAAATTTTTTTTTTCGCGCCAGCAAATGTCAATAATGATAATGAAAGTAATCCAATTTATCTTGACATTAGAAATTGGGTCAGAATGTGCTGCATTTAAAACTTGAAACTTTTCCAAAGTCTTTTGTAAGTGGAAAGCAAGCAAAATTAAAATTGGAAATGCAGTCACAGCAGAACTTATAATGATTCCATGGATGCTGTAAGTTAGTTTCTAAGATAAAAATATGAAAGAAACAATTCTCTGATTTTTTTTTCTCTCTGGGGAATGACAACTGGCACTTGTGTTTCTCCAACAAGCTCTTCCTATCTGTACTATGTGACACATGACCAAATATTACAGATTACATGGAAAAACTCTGAATAGGGATTTTAATTGGAGATTGTGGAGAGAAAAATTAAGCATCTTGGCTCTTTCAAAATTTCTGTGCTAATTTACACTGCAGCAGGTAAGGACCCATCAGTAACCTCCCTTAGGCATGCATACTGTCTGTTGGGAATTATTCATTAGAAGAAAGAATAACTTGGTTGGTTTGCTTCAAAAGGGAATAGGGCATTGAAAAGGAAAGTTTGCAGGGCCCTTGGGAAAAGAGCAATGGAATTACACCATTTGGAAAGTTCACAGGCATATTAGACTGAATGGTTTCTGACTCTGCTGCAAGATTTTGTGTTTCATTTATGATTTGGAACTTCATCTATACTTATATAAAATACAAAGATTAATTGTGTCTTAAAATGCTCTCATCATAGCATTGTAAATTTGGAACATCAATTTTATACTAATAGGCATGTTCCGTAAGCATCTGTGTTTTGGCAGGAAGAAAACATTTTGAATACCAAACACACAGTGGATTGTTGCAGGCAAGGTTCCTCTATTTCTTCCTCTAACTTATTCAGTAAATGGTCATCAAGAGGAAGTCAGCTTTTAGGAAAATACATTTGGAAAAGGAAAATGAAATATACAAGCATGTTGCACCTTGGATACGACACTCCCAAGTTTCTCTGTCCAGCATAGGGAAAGACATAAAGCTTCTAATTAACAAGAAAAAGATGGTAATTAAAAGGGACGTTAAAATGTTCCTCTCAGCTGCACATCAGCACTGGAAATAGCTTACAGGCTGTAACAACATCACCTACAACGCTTTCTGTTTATGTAGTGTTTTTAACAAAGCACATTAGGATTGTTTATTGCTTCACTGGAGCATTATTCAAGAAAAAGATAATGCTGCTCCGTGTTAGGAGATGGCCTACTGGATAATCAACAACTTTGTCAAAGCTGCCAGCTTAAGAATGAGAGATTTTGGGAGATTTCATGCCAGATTTGCAGTAGTATGAATATCTTGGATGGTGAAAGGGTTGGAAAGATGGGGAAAGGACGCACCCATGAAGCAATTTAAAAAATAATGGCAAGAAGTTTAAAGGAACTCAAAGCCAGTTTTGGTTGGTGAACAGAAGGGTGATGAGGGGTCGAACTTGGCACGTGGCAAGATTAAAAGTAACAGAGGTTCAGGTAATTTCAAGTGTACAGAGAGTAAAGTGAGTGACGCCAATCAAGAGCTTGTGGGAAACAGGGAAGCAAGAAAGTGGATGAGGTTTTCAGCAGCAGACGGACTGAGGTAGGGTGGAGTCGGGTGCTGTTACAGGCATGGAAATAGGCAGTCATGGTGATTGGCATGGATATGAACTCCCATGTTTACCTCTGGATCAGATATGACACCAGGATTGCAAACAATCTAGTTCAGTTTTTGATGTTTGCCTGTGAGAGGGATGGAGTTGGTGGCTAGGGAACAGAGTTTGTGACATGGGTCAAAGATGTCTTATGTAATCAATATCCAATATTTATCCGAAGAAAATTTCTGCTTAACTAGTACACTAGTGAGCCTGTCCTTACAAACAAGCCTGAGTAGAAAATGCCTTGAGTAATCTACCAGAGCATATTTTCAGAACAAATTTGAACTCAAGATCTTCAGTATTAAGTGTTTATATATTATTAAGATGCATCTTGTAGGCATGGAATAGGATTAGAAAGGAAATGGTGTTTTGGAATTTAACAGCAATCTAAATTTGCTTGTGGTAGCTAGATTTTGAAGGTTCCTGCCTGATGCCATGTATGTTACTGTTGCTTTTAGTAGATTTCTCAGTTTTGGCTTCATACTATGCTTGTAGTTTTACAATGTTTTATTGGTTTGATTTTAAATAGTTCATTAGTTATTGAACAG
Source organism: Pristis pectinata (assembly GCF_009764475.1). NCBI lineage: Eukaryota > Metazoa > Chordata > Chondrichthyes > Rhinopristiformes > Pristidae > Pristis > Pristis pectinata. Next base: position 16,816,757 of record NC_067432.1, read on the forward strand.
CAAAACCTGTAGCTACTGGAAATCTGAACCAAAGTAAGTGCTCAGCAGGTCAGGCAACACCTGGGGAGAGAGAAATGGAGAATGTTTCAGGCCAATGACCATTTATTAGAATCCTTTATTAATAAGTCCTAACTTTGACCAGAAAAGCATGATCAGGTCATCCCTTCTGTTTTATAATGCGTGCATGGTCACTGAATGGTAAATTTTTAGAGACCATTCTTTGACAGTCCTGTGACACTGGTAAAGATAGAATTTGGAAAGGTTAGTTTAGATAATGTGACCCTTGTTGGGAGGGTGCGCTGTGAGGACTTTGTTTTGGGATCAATGCCCTCTAGTGGATAAATACAGAAAATAAAAATGGCTTCTTACACAAAGCACCACGTGTCTAAACTGCTGAATTGTGTGACTATGTTGAACAATTCCATTATGATACTTAAAAGTATAGAATGGTTTGTAATTCTAGAAATCCCTTTGGAATGATGTGAAGAACAAAGACTCGCTTTGTTAATTAGCATTGGATTGGTAGAGTAGACAAGTTGAATGCAGGCTGACTAGACACTGTGGTAAATGAGCTACTAGAAATGGAGTAAATAAAAGATTACACGAGCATCTGAGCATGTATTGTTCATTTCAAGTACATCATAAGGAAAGGGAGATTGCTAACTGCCCATACTGGTGGCACAGCTTGAAATTAATGTCATACGTTGTAGAACAATTTTGTTTTTCAAAAGAGGAGTTATTATTCTTGGCCTTCCTCTCCCTTTCCCACCCAAGTTCTCTCCCTCTCTCTCTAACCTCTTTTAAAAAGAACACTAGGCCTGATCAATAAGATTGTTAAAGGAATGTTGGAAGGTGGGTAAATGTTAGAATTACACATGCATACCAGAGGAATTGGTTGGAAACTAGGCTGATTAATGGATACAATATAGGTTCAGGTATAATTTATTGCTTATCAGTAGTTGCATATATTGTACCAAATTTTCATTATATTTGCCCCATGTTAGATTGTTGAATTGGCTGACTGAAGCAGTCTTTTAGCCCCCTGCAGCTGCACAAGGTAGTGTTATAAATATGCCACCTGTAGTGACCAAAATATTTACATGTAATTCTGAGCTCTTCACTCTGATGCAGTAAATCTTCTCAGGAAGTGTTAACGACACATAACTTTTCCTAGTTTATTTTTTTGATATTCAGTGAACCAGATAGATTTTGATCACTAGCTTATAAAATTTCCAATCTATTTTAATTAACTGAACTTAAATTTATCTGCTATGGAAAGATTTGAACTTCTGTTTCCAGATCATCGGTTTGGTACTCTGTATTACTAGTCCAGTAACATAACCATTATTCTCTGTACCAGGTGTTCAGTCAAAATAATGGCTCTTGTTTGTGATGGATGTTGTTGTGATCTCTTGATTCAGTCACTTCTTAATATCCTCTTTCGATGTGTTGCTGATTAAAATTGTAACCTAAATGGTTTAGACCAGCAGTTTGTTCAAACCAGCAATTCATTGCTGAGAATTTGTGCATGAATAGAGTAAATCTGTGGAATTTATTGTGAAAATATAGTAATTAACAGATACTGGGGGACTGGCTATGGTTGCAGATGAAGAGGTAGAAAGTATAGCTCAGTCGAAAACAAGGATTCCTAATCAACAAGATTGCACATGTAGGGAATTTACTCAGGAAAGCAAAAACATTACCTAATAATATGCAAAACATTACCTAATAATAATCTGGTCAATTTTCTGCATGGAACATTAGAATTGTACAGCACAGGAACAGGCCCCTCGGCCCATGACTTCTGTGCCAAGCATGATGCCAAATAAAACTAATTCCTTCTGCCTGCACATATAGAACATAAACGGCAGTATAGCATAGGAATAGGCCCTAAGCCTAAGTAGTGCAGAATAAAAAACTATTGAAGGGGATAACAGTGGATGCAGTGGTGGTAAAATTTCTAGGGATCAATGGTATTCATAAAAATAATGAAAGGACCTCAAGTCAAGTATGTGAAAGTTTCCTTAAAACTTGAAAATCTTTGGTGTTTGTCCATTATTTGTGACAGGCAGTAAATGTATTCAGGAAATGGTACAGATTAGTAAGGGATGCAATCTAGCTGAGATGCAGTCAAAAATATCAAGAGGACAAATATTTGCTTGGTCAGATAAACTGTAGTATGAAGGGTTGTATGGAGCAAAAAAATAGGGAATACAGGTACAGTATGTTTCGTGGTAAAGAAAAAAAATTAAGAACCCTAAGAGTTGTAGAAAAACTTATCCAACTAATGCTGAGTATCAGTCAACAAATGCAATAATGTTCTGACTTATACAGCCATTACACAAACTAAAGGGCATGGTGAATTTTTGTAGTACTCTGATAGATCTCATTTTTATCTGATTGAGTCCGTAGTTTGGTGATCTGATCACTGCAATGAGAGTGATCTTTGGGAGAGAGTGCTCACTTTGTCAGTAGAAGCTATCCTTTTCAAATTCATTTCCTTTCTATAGATTGCAGATCTATTTGGAGTATCAGTGGGTGATTTTCTCCCTCTGATACTCCATTGTGATTGAACTCCCAAGATGATCAAAATGGGGTCAATGGTACAACACACACATTAGCTTGAGTTTAGTGCAAATTTCCATCTTGGCAAAGGATTTGATGCTTACTTTCTTGAACCTGCTGATTGTCTGCCAGAGGAGGATATGAGGCCAACCAAAGGACCAGCAGCCGCATCAAGAGAGAAGAACAAGAGGTTCAAGCTGTCTGTGGATGTACACCTCCTCTTGACCTCCTCCACCAGGCCCTCCACTGCAAACCAAGAACCTCATGTGCCTTCTTTCCTAGGCTCTGAGCCACTAAAATATGCTGCTAAGTGTCTACCAGCCCACTCCACTGTTTTGGTAGAAATGGGTGCATGGAATGTACATATACAGTCTCTTGAAAATTTTGTCTAATCAGCACTAAACCTGCAGTGTTAGCACCTCTGCAAAATTTTAAATTAAGACCATAAGACATAGGAGCAGAATTAGGCCATTTGGCCTTTTGAGTCTGCTCTGACATCATGGCTGATTTATTTTTCCCTCTAAACCCCATTCTCCTGCCTTCTCCCCATAATCTTTGACACCCTTACTAATCAAGAACCTATCAACCTCTGCTTTAAATATACCCAATGACTTGGCCTCCACAGCTGTCTGTGGCGATGAATTCCACAGATTCACCACCCTCTGGCTAAAGAACCTCATCTCTGTTCTAAAGGGACATCCTTCTATTCGGAGGCTGTGCACTCTGGTCCTAGACTCTCCCACTACTGGAAACATCCTCTCCACGTCCAGTCTATCCAGGCCTTTCAATATTTGGTAGTTTTCAATGAGATCCTGCCCTCCCCCCCCCACCCCCCCCCCCCCAATCCTTCTAAACTCCAGCAAGTAAGAGGTCTAGAACCATCAAACACTCCTCATACATTAACCATTTCATTCCTGGGTTCATTCTTCTAAACCCCTTCCGGACCTTTTCCAAGGCCAGCACGTCCTACCTTAGATATGGGGCCCAAAACTGCTCACAATACTCCAAAGGTGGTCTGACCAATGCTTTATAAAGCCTCAGCATTACATCCTTGCTTTTATATTCTAGTCCTCTTGAAATGAATGCTAACATTGCATTTGCCTTCCTTCCTACTGACTCAACCTGCAAGTTAACCTTGAGGGAATCCTGCACTAGGAATGCCAAGTCCCTTTTGCACCTCTGATTTCTGAATTTGCTCCCTGTTTAGAAAATAGTTTACACGTTTGATCCTTCTACCAAAGTGCATGACCATACACTTCCCTACACTATTCCATCTGTCACTTCTTTGCCTATTCTCCCAACCCACCCAAATCCTCCAGCAGACTCCCTACTTCCTCAACACTACGTGCCCCTCCAACTGGCCTATAATTGCCTGTCTTTTGCCTCCCTCCCTTCTTAAAGAGTGGAGTGAAATTTGTGATTTTCCTTTTATATTATTGGCAAGCTTACCTTCATATTACATCTTTTCTCCCCTTATTGCTTTTTAGTTGCCTTCTGTTGATTTTTTAAAAGCTTCCCAATCCTCTAGTTTCCCACTACTTTTTGCAATATTGTATGCACTCTCTTTTGCTTTTATGCCGTCTTTGATTCCCCTTGTCAACCGTGGTTGTCTCGTCCTCCCTTTAGAATGCTGCTGCTTCTTTGGGATGAACTGATCCTGCATCTTCTGCACTACTCCCAGAAACTCCTGCCATTGCTGCTCTACCGTCATCCCTGCTAGGGTCCCCTTCCAATTAACTTTGGCCAGCTCCTCTCTCATGCCTCTGCAGTTACCTTTACTCAACTGTAATACCGATTTCATCCGATTTTAGCTTCTCCCTCTCAAACTGCAGTTCTATCATGTAATGATCACTGATATTATTGCCAAATTATGGTGATGTGCTTGAATCAACACACTGTGCTAAAATCAGATTTTCAAAAGGGTGTCTGTTACTGATTTACACCATTACACTGAAATAGCATCACATTTCGTTCCCAGCCACTACCCCTCCACTCCACGATGTTGTAATTAGTGGTGCTCTGCTCAATATGATTTGCCAAAAATCTCTTGAAGAATCATGAATACACTTACAGTATGTTTGACTAGTTTATCTAGTTTAAGGGTAGCAAAATGTATAGGCTAAAAAGAATGCAGTTTGTGATGGAGATGAGGAATTTCTTCAGAAATCTGGTTTTAAATACTTTAACCCAGAGAGGCAGCAGATCAAATGCACAAAAATATCTTTTTTGGGCATATCACAAACAGCATTTTTACTATTGATATGAAATTGGGAAGTATTTCAAGTTATGAATAAGAATGCAGGAGGACAGCTTAAAACAATAGCTTAGTGGTAGTTTAGAAGATCAAAGGGAAAATATTATTTTTTGGAATAACAAGTATAGCCAATATGGTTAGACCCTTAAAGTGAAAGGAGGCAAGTTCTGGGCCTAATACAGATGATGATAAATGTAATGGAAAAAGAAAATGGAATTCAGTGTTTTGTATATCGGAGCATTAGCATGAAGGGATGGTCTACAATTTGCACAATTCACTGGTCAGGTCAGTATTTAGGAAGTGGTACTATTCTCATCAGAGCTGAGCTTGCAAGCGTAGTGAAAGTTATATCCAGCAAATTGTATCCTCGGCTCTGATCCACAATCTGTGACTGCACCTTCCCTGCTGAGAAACCAGATTGTATTATAAACCAGGGATCATATTTCAGAGAGGGTATTAAAGTCATGGAAAGGAAGAATGGCGTGAAGAAATGAGTCTCTGTTCCACTGTAATAAAGATGGTTGTTTTTAAAAATTCTGAAAAATGTCAAGAGAGTAAATAGTAAGCTTTGCACTTGTCTGAGAATATGGCTATATGGGGTGGGAAGGAAGAGAACCTGTGGTAGGCTTCTGTAGAAAGATGCATCATTTTGGACGATAACATTTTGCTGCCTAAATTGGTGAATGGGAATTAGAAATGGGGAGATACATACCCTGAACATTTTTTAAAATGGATATCAGTAGATAGCTATAGATAGAGAAGTTGGAAGATGTACCCAAGTTTTTTGTTATTTTGCCTTGTCCATCTATATACTGGAGTACTGTGCACTTTGGGGAATTGTTAGCTCTACTAATGAACAATAATGGATTATATCTATGTCATTTCCTTAATTATATCCATACATTAATTAGATGAGGAAAAAAAGATAAAAGAAAGCATACACAGCAAAAAGTGGAATCATCTGGATGATTCTTTTAGAACACTGCTGGATAGAAAATGTTTGCAACGTAAATTGATTTACCCATTTCTACAGAAATGCACACAATCCATTTTGAATTTCTATATTAATCAAAAACCTGATTGGCTATCATTGACTATTAGCTTCCCTCTGAAACTCAATAAGAACCGACACAGATTGGTGTTTCCTCTGGCATGGATGCAAACTGAGGCCCAGACAAACCCCTTAAACATATTTGCTTGTGAGCAAAACCACTTTGTAGAACTAAACTTGGCTTTCAATTTTTTTCCCTGAAGGTTCACAGTAAATGGTGCTAAAAGCTTAAATTTATTATGCAGAGAATTGGAATAGCTTCACATGAAGAAAAATGTACTCTGAATACTTGCTTAAGCTTGCAGGAAAATGATAAAGGATTTTATTAAAGTTACAAAAGCTCATAAAGACCTTGAGGTGAATCAATGAATTAGACATTTTAAATCATTCCAAATTACCATCTGATCAGCTAAAAATGCCTTAATATTATAATCTGACTCCTTGCCGCTGAGTTTAGAAAATGAATAATGATTACTGAGTGCAAGTTTTGTTGAGAAACAAATCTGAACATCTCAATTGAGGCTGCTTTGCTTGACATTAGGAAAAATTGATGATACAATGCAATCTTTATAAAAACATGAAAGCAGTTCAATTTAGATCTATAAAGTGAAAGACAATTGGAATGATACCTGAAAGTTCTGTGCTGGGGTTGAAATGTGTGTGGAGTAAATGTACGTTTATCTGATTAGAACTTGATTTATTTACTTAGCTACTACAAATGATGTATTTAAAAAATCTATCATTTTAGAGTTACATAATCTCTCCTCTAATGTAAATGGCTATAATAAAAATGAAATATTGCAACTGTAGTAGCTAATGTCAGGAGAAACCAAGTTTATTTGAATTTTACTGTTTTTATTTGTTGATGGATTATCATTAAAATGTCATCATGGCGGCTTAATCAAAATTAACACCAATTAAGTGACTTACAAATCCTCAACAAGAAGCAAAACTGAGTAGTGGATGTTATTTAAATCTGACATTTAATATTTCAATCTATCCTTGATGGATAGAAGACTTTTGAATCAGTGATACATTCAGAATAGGTGGAATAAACATTCACTGAAAATAATTGTTCATAAAAGGAAAATACATTGAAAGCAGCTGTGACTCATAAACAACATGTTATCATGAATTAAAAAAAGGGTTGTATTACATTGTAACTTTCAAAACCCCAGGATATCCCTGAGTACTCTGGAGCCAATGAGTATAGCAGATATGGTAATATAAATTGCTAGTTTATTACCATGTATTCCATCATGTTAAAATCATATTTTGCTTTAAAGGTAGTCTTCCTTAAGGCATTTTCAGCTTTGTTCTTTAATTGTATCTGATTAAATGATCTGAAAAGATGTTAGGAAGCTGCACTAATTGTTGTTCAAATTATAATCATGTCAGTTTGCCTCCATTGAAAGTACCACTTCCTCATGAATGTGCATTTGAGCATGTCTTCAATTGTACAATGGATAGGTAAACTGACTGTGATTTTTCTAGCTGCAGTTGCTAGGAGTACTTACTTGCAACTTGATTTTCCATCTACCAGTAGCTTTCCTTTCCCAGAACAATCAAGTATTTACAATATATTCATTTTAGGGAGTAGTTTCCATAGCTGATTGTAATGCAGTTAGTTTCATAGCCCACGTGCTACCCATTTTTCCCCTCTCGGATTGTTCAACACTGCCTTTATCTCAGCAGGCAGTGAGAATGTGCTGCCTTGTGCACTCTGGTCTTATCATGCCTGAGGTTTTACCTTCAACAAGAGGAGTGTTTATGGTACTTGGGAGAAAAAAAAATTGAGCAATTTTAGTCTTTTTAATCATTTTTTTAAAAACTCCAATTAGTTACTGCCTTCTTGAAACACATTAGCTATAAAACAAAGACTTCTGCCCTAATATGTCTCTTATTATAAGTGTACAATTTAGATGAACTTTTTCAGCATGTGTAATTCTAAATTTTCCTTCCTCCTCCTCCTTTGGGAATAAAGTATGAAGGAAGAATATGACTCCTCTTCCCCAGTTGTGCATTCAGTTAAATCATTGAGCCTAAGTGGGATTCTTAATATTTTTTCTATTATTTTCTCACTTATCTCAATATCTTATGGTAGGTAAATCAAGTACTGATGATTTTTTAACAATAGTTCCATATGTGTAGGATTTCCCATAGTTTACAGGATTTCTGATTAAAATAGAGATAAGGACAAGGAATTCCTGAAATTGTCTGGCCTGCAGGATTTCCTGTGGAAAATAAAAGCAATAAAACTTTTATTCAGGCCACTGAGGATTGAAATTCACTCTCTAAGTCACAAAGGGGCTTCAGTGGTGTTGAGCATCTTGCCAGATGCACATGAAGACATTTGTCTTTTGGGCTAGGTAGATACTCTATTGTGTGAAAGGAGCTGTGAGAGATAGGGGTGCAATGACGACATAAAAATGGGTTAATTGGTAAATTGGTTTATTATTGTCACATGTACCGAGATACAGTGGAAACCTTTGTTTTTCATACCATCCATACAGATTATTTCATTACCACAATGCATTGAGGTAGTACAAGGGAAAACAATAACAGAATGAAGAATTAAATGTTACAGATTAGAGAAAATGCAGTGCAGGCAGACAATGAAGTGCAAGGTCATACCAAGGTAGACTGTGAGTTGTTTGCCAGATTACCTAGAATACTCAAAAGTAATGGAGTAATCTGGACTTCAGGGGAAAGTGTAAAATGAATGTCATTCAGCTGCCAGTTATATTTCTCTTCTGATTTTCTCTGTTTCTTTAATGCTAGAATTCTACATTTATCAGCTGGATTTAGACATAACATTCCAATGGCAGAAAGGCAGGGTCAGCAAAGCATGGTGCTTTAAATTATTGGCCCATTATGCAAAGGCCTGGACTATTGATCTGGAGGTATGTGTTCAGTTCAACTGCGGCAATTGAGGAATTTAATTTCAAGTAATTAAGCAAATTGGAAATAATAAAATAGTAAAACTGATAGAATATAAAAATAAAAAATAATAGAAAAAATAAAATAATAGTAAAAATAATAAAATAGTATCTCCAATGCTGCCTTTGAAACTGCCAAATTGTTGCCTAAACAAAACATTTCATTCACTATTGCAGTGAGTTTGGGGGTTGCAGGCTTGTTGACTCTTAACTGTCTTACAAAATAGTCCAACAAGCCACTTAATTAGGGATGGGAATAAATGCAGAGCTCTTCATTGTAGTCCAGGTCCCATAAATGAATAAATAAAAGACTGAAGCCCCTGGTACATCCTGAAGTACAGAAAAGAAGCTTGTTTTCCAAACTTAATGAGGTATTGATCCTCAGACAGTTGGGTATATTCCATTTTTTAGACCACTGGCTGACTCACATATGATAGTTATTTTATAATTTCAGATCCTTAGCTGTTGTAAATGAATTATTATTAAATAATTAATACCATTGAGGTACTTAGACTGAAGCAGTAGAGGTGACCTCAGGAACTGGACAATTAGAGTGTGATGATATATTTCAATGTGTTCAGAATTTTTTAATTTCTAAATTAAAACACTGTATTGGTGTTTATGTAAGTAGTAGTCAAAAATTATTTTTACTATTCTTCTTACAGTCTTATTATTTGTATTAGGATGTCCAATAGCTCATGTTTATTTATAATTCAGGGCATACATTTGACAAACAAAACTGGCTGCATGCAATACTCTCAGTTGTGGTAAGCTGGTTTGCTATTTTGCGAGGTACTATTTTCTTGATGTGTGGGGGATAAAACAATAGAATAATATAAGATTTCATTTAATAGAGGCATAATCAGAAAATCTACAATAGAATGTTGTGGGCATCTTGTAATGTGAATAATCCTAGAAAATCAATAAGGAAGCATACTTGTAGCACCACATTTATAACAAGGTGTTTATATCCGCTTTGCTTCAGATCAACTAGTCTTAATTAAAATAAAATATTGTATATGCCGTGTAGTAATCAGAAGAAATGTTTTATCTGTTACTACTTATCCTTTGGGGAAAACTATTTACAGATGCAGTATTTCCTGTCAAAGGGCATGCACCTTCATCTCTTTCTCCATTGTGCTTTGGCATGTCTCCTTGGGATAATTCCTCTTGCACTTTCCACCAGGTGCCCAGCCTGAACACCTCTGGCACCACTTAGACATCAGATTTTACAGTTGTCCTCTGTAGTTCCTGATTTGAGATTCTCCTGAGCCAGAAAATTCCCATGTTTTGCTTGGGCGTTAGGTTTGTGAGGACTGCTTGTGAGTTATTCTAATAACTTTCCAGCACCCTGAGGCACACAGTGACATACTGAATTATTGTAAAACACAGAAAGAAGAGTGAATATCCAAGCTTAACTTGAACACAGGAAATAGATTACAAAAATATTCAAGCTCTGTCAACTAATGGAGAGGATATCCAGAGAATATGCAAAAAAACAAGGAAGTGAAAACAGGACGTGGAATGATGAGTGACACTTTGATAAAGGATTTGAAACAGAAGCAGAGGAAGTAGTGGGTAAACAGAACATGAAGATCCTGTATATAATCACCAAATACTTGAGGTCAACTTGAAGCAAAACAGGCTAGCCTTTGAAGGGCAAGATGGCATACTAGTACCTAATGTGTGATGCAAGCTATGCAGAGTGCTTCTAGAACAGCTTAAACAAACCAGAGACAACAAAGAAACCTAATATTCAAAACACTGAAAATAACCTTGATGTCAACTTAGACTGCATGTGCATGAAACCAAAGTCAGGGAATCCATCAGAGCACTAGTTTGGAAAAGCACCTGGCAATAATGGTACAGTACCTGCTGGATGATGGTGAAAGCTGAATTGGAAGAAACACCCAATATCTATCACAAGACCTTCCAAATATATGGGATTTGGAAGACACTCAAAACAAATGGAAAGCTGGTAGCATTTTCAGAACATGTGAAGAGAACCATATACTGTATTTTTTTTTCTTTTGCATCTTCCTCAACAAGACCCAATTAAAGATAAATTTCTGCATTAATTCATAATTCTTATCTTGGCAAATAACTCCTTTACAATAGATACTTGCATCCATTTTAGAAGATGAGCAAGACTCAGAGTGGTGGAAGTTTGACCCCAATCATGTGTGCTAGGTTTAGTGATACATGCACAATCTAAAATGTGGTTCTGGTCAGATCCCCTAATGTTAAATTGCTAAAAGTGAAACCCCTATCATTTATAACCAATGAAATAAATATAGATAATACACATTGACTCAGACTGATTGGGCTGGATGGTGTTTTTCTTCTTTAAATTCTCTGGGGTATGAACTCTGGGGAAAACTCACCCCACAGTTTAGAAGGTTGTACCAAAGAAAAAATTACACTGTTAATGGACTTCACCTTAGTTGAGTAATGTTTTTTGTTTCAACAAGATAATTGCAAGGTGTGTTGTGCAAAGGTGAGTGCACTTGTTTTATCTAACTCTAACTCCTCATGAGTAATTGGAGATTAGGTTTACTTTGTTGATTATAAGATCATTTATTTTCTTCACATCTATCGTAATGATGCTGATACAATATAAGTAAGACACAACATAATGAGCCAGTTCTCTGCTTGTTGGCACTTTGTCCCGATGCACCGCTTTTATGCAAACTGGTAAGTGTGGACTTCCTTGAACAGTGGACCCAGTTGCTGCCACTGATCACGAGGTGCTGGGGCCACCCACAATCCCAGGGTTACCATAAGCTACACTTCACCTCCTAGGGAGGTCTTCCCTGGATGACCCATGTGCCACCAGCCCCTGCCAGTCCCCTGACCAACGGTGCTGTGCAAAATGCTGACTAAATTCCCAAGGATCAGTTCACCATCCCTTGATTTTAAGAGACCTGCTGGTACCTAGTAGTAGTAGTAGTAGTATTAATGAAAATTTAAAAGGATGCATTTTAACATAAAAACTTTTCTAAGGATGGCTTTAATTTACACATGGTTCACTAATTCCAGTGAGATGTACTCCTTTTTTTTATTGTGGGTATTCATTTCTTATTTCAACTGATGGCAAATAAATCTCTATCCACCTTGTAAAATTGATATTACAAATGACTCAAGCTAAAATATTAACCCTACACTGTCATCTGAGGAATATTATCGAAAAGTTTCAAACTTGTTTTGCTTAGTATGATGAAGGTTGTGAGTTGAAATCTCCTGATCCAATTTCCGTTGTTAAGTAATTAAAGTGAGCTACACACACTGATGTCACCATGTGTCCACAACAGGACTGGGAAGTGAAATCTGCATGAGAATGAATTGTGATAGGAAATGCCCTGCCCAATTTCCAGATGGGCAGAACTTCATGAGGAACCAGGCATAAGGACTTCAAAACAAGCACGGAATGCTTTTTATCTGTGATTTACGCATAGAGAAACACGCAGGTGTTTTCAGTTACCATGCACAAGTTCAATTTCAGTGCATGGAAACTAATGGGGTTTTACTACAAGAGCTTTTGTCTGAATGTGGAACAAAACAGTATGCTGTGTGGAGGCAAACAAGTTGCCAATTACATTTTAAATCGTATGCATTTGAAAAGTTTAATTGATTAGTTCTATTCCTGAACCGAGGAGGAGTGGACTATTTGCTACGATTAAGACTCTGGCATTGTATCATGAGGCTCCACCCTCAAATATCCTGACTGCCACTGATAGTTTGCAAATGCTTCTGAAATTCATTTAAAAATCACTCAAGTAGCTTTAATAATTCAAAGAACTGTAACAATGAATAAAAACATTAAATTCATAAAATAAGTAAAGCACTTCATATTTTACACATGGTTGGCAACTTTATTCAAAAGAACGGGCTGACTGTTCTTGCACCAGTTACCCTTGGCAAAGGGCTGAGTCCCAGACGTGAAATGCATCTGCTCTTGCAGAGTGCCGAATGGCAAGTCCGGTAGTGTAGTGGCGCATCAAGTGTGCAGTAGGAATAATTCCCAGCATTTTGTTAGTATGATTCAGCATTTTGTAGTGGATGTAATGATCAAAAAGAAATGAATGAAGGCAAAGGTTAAGAAGAACATGATCGCTGCAGGCAAGAAGCAGCTGTAAAGGCCACACTAGGAGTTAGGGGTCTCTAAATGAGTAGTAATTGCCCTGTAGATTAACTCAGATGCTTCCCTTGTTTTTCCTACCTTCATCAAGCTATTTGGGAAGATTGAATCAGGGAACTGACATGGGAGCCAAACCTAAAGAGGAAAATGTTCAGGATCAGATTTATTATCACTGACTGAGATGACATGAAATTTGTTGTTTTGCGGCAGCAGTATAGTGCAAAGACATAAAATGACTATAAATCACAAAAGTAGATAGTGCAAAAATAAAAGGAATAACAAGGTAGTGTTCATGGACCATTCAGAAGTTTGATGGTGGAGGGGAAGAGACTTTTCTGAATCGTTGAGTGTGGCTCTTGTACCATCTCCCCGATGGTAGTAATGTGAACAGGGCATGTCCCGGATGGTGAGGATCCTTAATGATGGATGCCACCTTCTTGAGGCACCGCCTCTTGAAGATGTCCTCGATAGTGTGGAGGGTTGTGCCCATGATGGATCTGGCTGAGTCTCCAACCCTCTGTAGCCTCTTGCGATCCTGCGCATTGTAGTATCCATAACAGGCTGTGATCCAAACCAGTCAGAATGTCCTCCACCATGCATCTATAGAAATTCTTCATTTAAAAACAGCAAATTATAAGCATTTTTGCCTTAACTTGGAAAACATCTTCAAATCGTCGAAAGGCATTAGTCTAGCAAGAGTTCAACATACTGATTTTTGTTTTTGATTAATTTTTTATTGGCCTAGTATGATATAAAGATATTACTGAAAAAAATATTGGGAGGCATCAGTGACCTCAAGGTAAATTTTATCAAAAGGCAGTCGACAGCATACACCAGATAGTGAAATTCAAAATAGACGTTTAAACAAAAGGTGCAGCGAAACTTTGCATAGAGCTTGGGATTTGGCAAGTATTTTGGTCAAGGATCTCTACTTAGCTAATTCATTCCATCTGGTGAGGGTACTTCTGCTGTTGGAAAGAATGTTCTAGGATAAATATTTAAGGGCAAATACTTTGCACTTGTAAGCATTATATTTTGAATATTAATGCTGGGTCTTCATTTCTTATTTCAACTGATGGCGAATAAATCTGTATTCACCTTGTCAAATGTATATTATGAATGGCTGAAACTAAAATATTAACTCTACACTGTCAACAGAGGAGGAATATTATTGAAGAATTTGCAAACTTGTGTTGATTAGCATAATGAATTAGGCTATAAAACTATTGTTAAAATAGTTTTGTTAGGTGATTGAATACTTGCAATGCAAGGCCTTTCATCATCTGGTGGATTTATGTTTTGGGTGATGTTTCAGTTTAACCGCTGGCCTTTTTATTGTGTACGATGTATAGTGATTGCTTGCTGGTCTGTTCTGTGTTGGTAGAGATTTGAAACTAATTCACCAATGAGGGTGATAAACACAGCCCAAAAGCCCTGTATAACAGTGCATTCCTTTAATACATTGTGTTTTCTGATCATGTAAAACTAGATTTGCATAATGCATTTAAAAATCAGATTTTCATAATGGATTTTAAAAACCGTAAGTATAGTTTAGAGGAAAATTTGATCTCTGCTGCATTTTAACTGAATGGAATATTCACGAGAGCTTTGGCATCAGGGGATGCCGAGTTGGATGTTCATTATTTCTTAGCATGCTGTGTACAGGGCATTGTAATTGTCATCAATTACATCTTTTGAAGCAAAATAGGCCTGTTGTTTATCTTTTGTAAGGAAGTATACAGATACAGTCTGACTAAAGATTGACATGTTGAAGTGTTAGTCTTGGCTCTGCTCTCCCTTACGTGGCAGTGACCCATTTTCCTCTGCACTGCCTTCACCAGACTTCCCATTAACCCATTTCTATCAAAATGGATGCACATAATCTCTCAATCCCATCCTTGTAATGGATGTATGAAATTCAGGTTGGAACTGGAGTGCTGGGCTGATCTTGTATTCCTGGCAACGGAGCAGTTGTATTTCATCACTTTGAAATATAGCAGGGTATAATAGTTGGGGCTAAAAAATGTAACAGTTTCTGATTTGTGATATTCCTATGAGTACACCGTCACAATTTATGAAGCCATCAACAGTTTGAGCTACTCTTTATAATTTTCTGCAGTGCAATCTATTATATTTATTCACTGTATTCATTCTATTTTATTTCTTTCCATTTAATATTTCTGGTCTTGAGCAGTTTGGTCTTGAAATGGGGTGCCAAGGATGTGGGTTGAGTGTGAAGCTGGAAGATGAGTGTAAGAAGCTTTGAAAGATTTTTATCTTCCTATTGCTTATGTCATTATCACTCAGTACCCCATGGTAATACAAGCCGTGACACATTATATTAATTTATTCACTGTTCTAAATCACTGCTGATTTTGGACTGCATAATATGCTTGCATATTCTTCTACATCAGAAGCCACAAAGCAAAAATGGTAACTTAAAAAAAAGTAGTACATAAGCCCTGGATCATTCTGAGTGTTGTACATACTGTTTGATTCGTTTTCATGGTGAAATTTGTATTTCAGTGTGATAATCCACAGGGAAAATAAACTGGGTTGACATTTTTTCATAAGCTGGCTGTTTTCCAAGTTAGGCTCATAGGCTGTGGTTTTTGCAAGACAGCAGCTGGCAGAAGGCACTGGGATAATCTTGCAAGTTATAGATCATACTAAAGTCTCAAATTGATGAGGAACCATATTCAGTGGGAGTATTATATAACAGAATTAATGATCATTGTGGATGTCCTGAAAGCTTTCATTTCATTCTCCTTAATTGTGCATTTTAATTTTCTAATACAAATTTTATGAGAAGGCTAGCAAGATAGTGTTGTATTCCAGTCTAGTATCATTCCAAATAGTATCAGCTGGGTAGAATGCTTTAATACTGTTGGGATTATGATGTAGTTCAGTTTTGCAAAACCACTAATTTAGCTTCAGTTTGTGACATGATATGAAATAAGACACACTTGATGGAATCATATGCCAGATTTTCAGTCCATCTTGCCCATACTGTTTCTTTGAGAACATTATTAAATTCGTCTCGCTACCCTATGCTTTCCCAATGGTCCTGCAAACAATTCCTTTTTAAATATTTATTCAATTTCTTTTTGTGAAAGTTGCTTCTGCTTCCACCATTTTCAGAAGGAGCATTCAAGATCAGAATAGCATGCGACATAGGAAAAAAAAAACCCTCATCTGATTCATTTGCTAATTGCCTAAAATTTATCCGCACTTGACTGCCAGTGGAAACAGATTCTCTTTTTTTTACTCTCAACATTTAAAAAAAATTTAAACACTTTATAAATTCCCTTATAACATTATCTGCTGTAAGGAGAACAAATAACTCAGAATTACCTAGTCTCATTAGTCTCCTGCTTGGTATCATTCTAATAAATTTCCTGTGCACCCTCTCCAGGGCCTTGTCATCCTCATGAAGTGTAGTGCCAAGAATTAGACAGAATATTGCAACTGAAGGATAACTGGTATTACAACGGTTAAGCCAAAACCTTGCACCTACATTCCGGACTCTTTACAATTGCACTGCAATTAAGTACATAGTTTAATATAGACATCAAAATGTTTACTATCTATTATTTGTTAAAGGTTATCAAATTCATAAGTGATGTTATTACCTTACTAAAGCTGGGGGATGGTGGGGGGTGGTAGATGTGGTGTGTATTAAGTTGCAATACATTGTCATTGTATTCATAAACTGACTCCATTTGCTGTCTTTTGAGATCCCATGCAGTATATCACAGGATTTGTCTGTGGAACTGGTGACCTAATACTTTCAGCATTATTATTAGATTAAAATAGATGTCTAGGGCTGATGGTTTATTCAAATTAAGTTCTTAGTTTTTGTAAATGAAAGAAGAACAGATTGATCATTGGAAAACATTAACTGACCTTCTTTGTTTCCTGGATGCAATATATATATATATTTAAAAAAAAACATAATTATAAGTAATTTAAAACTTCACCTTCAAGTAGCTAGGGTGCAAAGAACATGCTAGCTGGATCCTCTCATTGGCCACAACAATTTGGCTGCTATAATGCATGAAAAATGACTGTTTAAACATAAAATCTAGTACAAAGTTCAACTTCCATTTCAAATCAGCATTAGAAATAGATTAAGTTTGGTCGCTCTTTGGAGATGATGCACTTAAATGATTAGATTAGATTAGTTTCTTGTCATATACCCCAGGGTGCAATGAAATTTCTTGTTTGCAAAAAGCTCACAGAGTAAACAGTATGCATGATAATAAATACAACAATAAGTGTAACAATGAAGGTAAAACAACAGAATGGGGCAAAGATTATAGTGCAATCTGAAGTAGTGCAAAAAGAATACTAGTATGACGATAGCAGAATAATCGAGAAAGGTAGAGTTAAGAGTCCAAGAACGCGGCAGCACCACTGGGAAGAGGATGTGAAAGAGGTGATTGGTTCAGGAGTCTGATAGCAGTGGGGAAGAAGATGTTCCTAAGTCTGGACATCGAGGCTTTCAAGCTCCTGTATCTTCTCTCAGAAGGTAGAATAGAGTAAAGGGAATGGCCAGGGTGGAAGGTGTCCTTGATAATACTACCAGCCTTACTAAAGCAATGCACTATGAAGATGGTCTGGATGGAAGAAAGTGATGAGCCCATGATGGTCTAGGCTGTGTTTACTATTATCTGCAAGTTTGTTCAGTCAAGAGCAGAGCAGTTGCCATTTCCAGGCTGAGGTGCAACCCGTCAGAATGCTTTCTGTAGCGCTATTGCAGAAATCCTCATGGACGTGCCGAATCTTCTCAAACACCTGAATACGTTGATGCGCGTTCTTGATCACACCATCAGTGTGAGGGAACTAGGTGAGGTTACTGGTGATATGGGTGCCAAGGAACTTGAGGTCCTGACTGTGTGCAGTATTTATTTGACTGCTGCTGATAAAATCTGGGAAAATGTGACTTCGTCTGGCTCAAATGATGTTATGCACTGCCTGGTGAGTGCCTGCTCAATAGAGAGTGAAGATGGCCCACGTTTGTTCTTGGCTAATGGCAAGTTATCTGACCTGGGCACGGATGGATGTAGCACTTGGCTGCAGTTGCCCCTACACTGGGAGGAGGCAAACAGCCAGTATTTCCTTTGCTGAATTCTTTTGTTATTAACTTATGGGCCGTGGGTGTCTTTGGCAAGGCCACCATATATTGCATATTTTTGCCTAAGAGTGTGATGCTGAGCAAATTATTTGACAACTGAGTAGCTTGCTCGGCCATTTCAGGGACAGTTAAATGTCACCCACCCTTGCTAGGGTTCTTGAGAGAGAGAGAGAGAGAGATATATATATATATATATATATATATATATCATTACTTGACCAGATAGGAAGGTGGCAAGTCATTTTTTTTTCCAAATAACACACTACTTTAATGGCCACCATTACTCATGCCAATATTTTTCCCCAGAATTATTTCATTAATTGAATCAGGCCCAGTAGTGGGACCTAATCTCATTTCTACAGATCGTTACATCAGTGAATACTAGCAACGTAGCCATTATGATTCAAAAGTCCTCCTTCGTAATCCTTTTGGGTGGAGGATTTTGTTTGAGCATATGTGTAAGTAGGTCTTTGTTACATATGTCAACATGGTAAGGTTTCTAACTGCACTTCTGTGAAGCATGTTGGGATTTTGAAAGATGCAACATAAACATAAGTTGTTGTTGCTAATCCTGATGTCCCTTAGCACCTGAGGGTATGACATTGATCATGTTCTTCTGAAGTAACTCAGTTATGCATGATATAAAGGAATGAAATAATAAATAAAAATAGTACCAGCATAGAATATTTTGAGAAAGTAATTAGACTGATGATGCATCACTGACGTTAAAGTTTACTCCAGTAAGTTTACAAATACCCATGATCTTGACCAATGTTCTGGCTCACAAACCTTTCCCACATAAACTTGGAATGCAGTGAATTCCCCAAGATGTTGAAGCAGCTCTTTCCTATTTGTGCAAATTCAATTAATTACAGACATCCTTTAGTCTACGAAAAAATTTCTGCTTTTCAAAACCATTAGAATTATTATTTTATAGTAAATTCAGATTTACTGCAATGAGAAGGAAGCCACAGAGGATTTATTCTTTGTTAGTTTAATAACTTTAACCAAACAAGCTTGTGGAATTTAACCACTTTAAATAAGCTGCAAATTCAACGAGCAGCAGTCACGTCCTCTGTTTCCAAGCAAGCACAGCTCTTATCAAAGTGAAAATGCAGCCTCTGAGAAAATGGAGGTTGGTATCTCTCCCATACCCTCACTGGGCCTTGTTAACAGATTACAGCATTCCAGATGTACTCTTGTGTATAGAACAAGGCTTGTGCTATTGTGCTACTGACTAATGATAAAAAAGAACAGAATATTTCATGGCTTTGGGGCTGAAAGCCGAAGCTGAAATGAAGTGATAAGGTGACAGGACTTGCATATCAGAAAAGCGTCATGGCGTGTTATCTTTTAATGGAGTGCTGTTGCTTCAAGCTCCCTTGTGATGACAACAGCCCCTCTAGAGTCCAATCGAGCAACGGCTTCCAGAAACGGTAGCAGAAGCCTGTGTGCTGAGCGTTTTTCCCAGTGGAGGATGAATATTTGCTTTACTCATATCAATGCTGGGAACTGTCTGAGTTGGCAGCAGGAACAAGCTGGGCTCACACTTCATGACCTTCAGGGTACCAAATAACAGAACCATGTATGGCTATGGTGTGCAGAGTATCCTGCTGATTGGCTGGGAGGGAAGATCAAGGCCTTGAACGGCTGACAGGTGTTAGAAATGACAGCACCTGTTTACCATGTGCTAATTTAGTGATCCTGTACATTAGTGGATGTTTAGGCAGAGTTGGCATATAAAAGGCACAACGTATGCCAAGTTCTTTCAAAAACTGCAAACTTTCTGCTTTAGATTAAAAGCATTTCAAATCTCTCGACTATAATTCTGTCTGATCAAACAGTACATGATGATGACCACAATTGAATCAGCAGATGGCTTTTTAACTTATTGTATTGAAACGCATTTACTCTGGCTGCTTTGAACTTGACATGTCTGCTAGAAATAGGAGTCTTTAGTGAACCAAACAGATGGTGTGTGGAGCAATTTTGGTGATCTGCAAAAAGAAAAGATGGAAGTTGGGGGAAAAGCTTTGCAAAAAAATGTTCGGGCTGATTATGACCCTGAATCATGCAGTGAGATTCCACTAGCGTGGTTCCCTATAGCACTTGCCACGCCATTGCAGAGAGGAACAATTAAATGATGGTTGGCTTCTTACAGGTTAGCTATGTAGTTACCATATGAAAGTCTAGGTGAGAGTGAATGTTGGGGCAGAGGTTATTGTAGGGGTGGGTATTTGTCATCTGGTTGCCCACTCCAACCCTTCCATGATCATCTACGTACAAGACAAGATATCTTTATTAGTCACACGTACATCAAAACTCATAGTGAAAT
The DNA here is from genome assembly GCF_009764475.1 of Pristis pectinata. Lineage (NCBI taxonomy): Eukaryota > Metazoa > Chordata > Chondrichthyes > Rhinopristiformes > Pristidae > Pristis > Pristis pectinata. Next base: position 16,837,176 of record NC_067432.1, read on the forward strand.
GCATCTTTTGCGTAGTGTTCTGGGGGCAGCCCGCAAGTGTTGCCATGCTTCCAGCGCCAACATAGCATGCCCACAACTTCCTAACCTGTACGTCTTTGGAATGTGGGAGGAAACCGGAGCACCCAGAGGAAACCCACGCAGACACGGGGAGAAGGTACAAATTCCTTACAGACAGCAGCTGGAATTGAACCCGCATCTCTGGCGCTGTAATAACGTTACGCTAACCACTACACTACTGTGCCTGCCCAGACGGGGCCACGGTGGGTTTAAAGGGAGCGGGAAACAGGGTCCCAGTGGGTTTGAAGAGAGTGCAGGCAAGGCTATCCTCAAGTGTCTACCCTCGCCCTACTGGTTACTGCCATTACCATAAGTGGCACCACTCAACCACAAGACGCAAGCTCGTCAGTTTCACAAAGACTGTTTAATGTGCAGTTTGTGTCTAAAAAGAAAAGAGCCATATCCTCCAATTTCTCAAATCTACAGAGAGAAGGTGGAGGTGATACTGTATGTGACTAAACTATCTTGGCATGGAGAAAATTGCAGGGTAAATCCCCACAATTTCTTGTCCACTAAAAAGTAAGGATGCAAAATCACCAAAGCATGCCTGAGGTTCTCCAATCAGGTTCTGCAGAGCAATGAGCTTTCCACTAATACTGTATATCCATAATATCACTCCCTGCATTCAAATACCAGAGTGAAATGGTATTCCTTTATTCCAACCATCCAAAGACCCCTTCCTCTTTCTTTGACCTCCTTTAAGTTTTATGTTTGATAGGGCAATTACATTTACCTGGCTCGCTGCCATCTGCCAATGGTAAATTCGCAATAAAGGCCTCATCAGCACTACATTAGTTGATCTTGGTTGCAATGCTATGGAAAACAACTTCCCAGTTCTTAGATTTATATGAGATATAGGCCATTATTTTCAACGTCCAATAGTCATTATTCATTTTCGGGTGTGGGTGCTGTCCATCACCTCCTCATGGCCATGTAGGGATGGACAGCACCCTTAGATGGCCCTACAATTTTCTTGAATCACTGCAGCCTGTGTATTGCAGAAACTCTAATAGTGCTACAGTATAGGGAGTTACTGGATTTTGACCCAGAAATAATAAAGGAATAATGATGGATGTTCCAAGTTTGATTGTTGTGCATCTTGAAAGGGAACCTGCAAGTGATGGTATTCCCACGTTGGTTGCTCTTGTCATTTTCTTGGTAGAGTTCCCATCTTTGGGAAGCATTGCTGAAGAAGCCTTAGTAAATTTTATAATTGTACACCCTGATGTCCCCAGTGGAGGAGGGAAAGGATGTTTAGGGTACATGTGGATAATTTTGGTATGGGTGGTGTTGAGTTTCTTGGGTATCTTTGGGGTCATTGCTAAACATTGACCACTCTGACTGGATTTGTGTCAAATGAAGATGAGATTTGTCTATGTTGTAATGGTGGCAATGATCAAAAGAAAAGCCAGCAATACTTTCTCTGCAGACTCACATGTGTGAAATGACTGCTTCAATGTGATATTTTTTTCCCAGTGAAAAATCACACATTAGTATGAATCACCTCCTGTAAAAAGAGTGAAAAATGATCAGAGAGGGAATGGAAAACTGAAATAAAAGTAAACAGATTTAATCTGATTAAACCAATATGAGTTGCTGAAAATGTGTGAATAGATACAGAATTAAGCTGGTGGAAAATGGTAATAATCCAGAAGGGGCTTTGTTTAGATTCAGTTTTGTGGCAGATTTATATAATTGGTGGAATGATGGGCTTGATTTCTGCTCCACTATCTTGCTTCACATCAGGAAGATAACAAGAAAGATAGGGGAAAAACAGAAATTGCCCCCCTACTACATCCCCATCCCTAATTCCATTTTTCTCTTTGTTCCTTCATGTGTGGGCATTGAGGAGCCTGATAATATGCCCATCTCCCTGTCCCTACCAATACTATGGTGGACCCAGGGAATGACAACTGTATTGCTGAGCAGCATGGGGGGGGAGGGGTGGAGTAGACATGGGGGAGAGGGAGGGAACATTGTCTGAGGGGTTCCTTAGGCAGGAATTTCCTCTCGTTTAAAGTGCCTCACCATTTCAGTGAGGTCTCACAGCTCTAATGGAGCTTTTTTTGGAAAATGGATATAAAATTATTAAAGCCTTTCTGCCCCCTTCCCCAAATTTTAAATGCTCTTCCTTTTCCTTTGTTTAGCACCACTTGAATTTTAGTGGTGGCTACCTTTTATGAAAATTCTGCCAGAATTTTTCCCTGTATAAATACCCAGCTTGCAACCAGGGCCAATGGGTCTACTTGGCAACAGCATCTGGGGAGTAATTGGAACCTCTTCCTTTTGAGAGGAGGGGGAATATCTTGGCCACAATCTGAAATTTCTGAACCTTGTGTTCCATTTGCTGAGCTGTTGATATAGACCAGGCTGGAGTTTATTACACGAGTCCACTCAGGATACTATGTGAAATCTTAAAACTTGTATCGAGCAGAAAAGAGCCTGAACTATTTTATAGTGACCGAAATATTTTAATATCCCATTAACTGTTCAAGGAATTTTATACCCTGCAATTCTTGATTATGGCCATAACAATAGATTGCTTTGATAATTAAAGGCAACCTTAATATCAAAGGAAATCTGAAAGCCCTGGAAAGACTGAGGACCTCCTAAATATAACAATTGTGAGTCGTATATAGGTCAGGCCAAGAAAGGATGATGGATTTTCCTCTACAAAGTACATTAGTGAATCAGGTGCATTTTTGCAAAAATCTGGAAGTTTCATGGTTACCATTAAGGATCTAGCTTTAATTAACTGAAATTAAATTTCTCATCTGCCAGGACAGGATTTGGCTGTGTCTTCATTTCAAAAGTCCAAGCCTATGGATACCAATTCGTTAACTTAACTACAATGCTAACATACTCAATTGGGAATTTGAGCAGGAGGTCACATCAAGTTTGCTTAGTTGACTGGAGGGAGGGAGGGAGTGGGTGGTGGTGTGGTAGAACACTCTTGCTTATCGTGACCCAAAGTTGTGCTGGAAGTGCACTTAGCTGCAGGATCCACCAATTCCTAGGCTTCCTGAACTCTAGGAAAGCCAGTCCATTGCTGTCAAATAGAAATCAATTTAACATCATTGAGCCATTTCTTCACAGTTGGTTACTCAACTTGGATAAACCAGAAGTTGGGATGTTTGTGATGTTTTTGTGACCATATTTCACACTTTTTCCTAGCTTAGCTCCCCTGTTAACCCTTATCTGCATGTCCTATTAGAGGGTGAGGGAGAGACTGATATTTAAAGAAAACACTCTGCCTGTGTGTTAGCAGTACTTCAATGACAATATTATTGTCTTCTGGCATTAAACTTTGTTGAAATTATGCCAGATGTAATGTTTTTGATACCTCTAGTCACATACTATAAGTGCATGAACACATTAAAGACAATCCTAGTCTAATGCCATTTCATTTTCAGTTGCATTATACCTTAAGAATAAAAGGTCCATGATAAATGAGTCTAAAACAGTTCAAGAATCAGTAAACAGGAAATTAGTTGGAAAGGAGGTCAGATAGATTCAAAACCACAAATAAAGTGCACTTCGTGTGCTGATATAAATAACAGTAATATGGACTGTACCTGGTAAAATAAAATTCAGAAAAGTCTGATACTATCTATTTTAAATGATAGCGCATGTTATCAGTAATAGTTGTGAGAAACTAAAATTCCAAGCTGAGCACTTTACTGCTAAGAATATTGGTTGCACTAACCTGCAATGGAACGCTCATTAGGAACAACAGGTTAGATATTTTTCAGCACACTATGCAGTTTAGAAGATCAGTATAAAATGAGTCACGAAAATGCAAAGAAACATTGCTTCTGCTATGTTTTAGTGTTAATTATGCTTCCTCTAAGGGTGAGTTCACACTCTGCAAATTTATTGTCTGTACAAAGCTTCACACCAGTGCTAATCTTGGAGTGTAAATTGGGTGCTGTGGTCCAAGCTGACTCTTAAGCAAAATAGATGAGCAACCTCCTCCAGGGAGTCTTACTGAGTTTCCTTCTGGTGTCAAATCAGCTCCTGATGCAAGAATCCAGAACATTTACACTCTAACTGTACTGTTGGTGTGAAGTCAAAGCACTTTGCACTAATTCTGCAGTTTGATTGTGACTGCAGCTTCTCATTGTAGAGTTAATTATGTAAGGTATGACTTTTTAAAAAAAAATTCCAAGCCACTTTGTTGCTTATCAAAATATGCTTTATATTATTGGATTAATACTACGGCAATGGGAAGTAAGAGTATTTAAGGCTAGAATAGCTATTGCTATAAGAGATATGTAAGAAATGTTAATAGCATTATCTAGCTAGAACATTGCAATGCTTTTTCTCTATTTGTGGTAGTTAGACTCTGAAATTCAAGAAACAATGAAAATTCCAGAAGCAGAATGAGAAGTCTTCAATACCATGTTACCATTCAGAATGTGAAAACAGCTAATCTTTTGCATGGCTTTCAGACAATAGATAAAATGAACCAAAAGAAACAAGTCTTCCAATACCTTCTGGCAATACAAGAGTAATGATTTTGTGGTATTAGATGGAAGTATTTTAGAGAAGTATGCATGTACCTTTCAGTTTTATCAGTATTTGAGGAGAAAGTATATATAAAAAAAGAGAATTTGCTATTCTAATGTTGCTTTCTTCCATATACTTCAGTTAATGATATGAAAGAAGTAAATACTGAGTCCTCTGAGTAAATCCTGAGTTTGCCTGTTCTGCTCCAAAGCTTGTTACTGAAGAGAATGTAACGTGGCCTGTGGTGAATCTTTCTTTAAGCTATTCTGCAGGAACCTGAACAGTCAGAGGGAAGGTACTCAAGTGCTTGATTCCAACTTCTGGTGTTTCCCCTTGGAGCCCATTGTGGCAGCTAGCCAAGAGTCAGTTAGTACAATGCTTCCAGCCAGTTGTTTTAGGCATGCTGGCAGAATATGAAGTGGTAATCATGGAGCTACTTTGTCATTGGAAGCTTGGTTGATATTTGCAGGCTCAAACACTGGCCCAATATTTATCAATATTAACCCATGAATGCCAGTTTCCATCTCAGACATGTATCTATAGCAAAATCTTGATTGAAGATCTGCCAAAATGTTGATTGAGGAAACTGCTGTTGGAATATAAATTAGCAGACCTTCTGTATCGGCAGTCTTGCCCAGCCATCTGCGCTACCAGATTAATTATGACTATCTTTGTCTTGATTGACAATAACACAAACTCTGGCCCTTAATGCTAACTTTTACTGTGTCACTTTGTCCTCTTCTCTGCCCGTTCAATCACAGTGGCTGTGATGTAGGACATGAGAGAAATCAAGTATTTAGATCTGGGAAATGTCTTGGAACTCACCAGAGGATATCAGAGCATCCAAATGAGGTTGGACATTTCATTACTGAGGCACACTTTGCTCGCTGGTTCAGAAGAGAACTGCTGGCATTCAGCCAATCCAGTAGAAGTTAATCCTGGACTAAGGTGAATCCACTAAATTGGATTTGCTAATTCACAGATGGTGCTGCATTTGTCCCTCCTCTCCATTCCGTGTGGAGTCAAGTGCTGGGATTTCCTTGCATTACATTGTGGAATCGTTAACCAATCTCCTCTGGTAGGCCGGCCCCAGGTATGATGTACAGCAGCAATAATAGGTATGGGGAAAATTGCTATTAATAATTTTGTTATTGTTAACAGTTTTGAATTATTTCTTGAAGTTATCATTTTTAAACAAGTTAGAGGCATTTAAAAAATTTTAAAATCAATTTCAGCTTTGACATAAGCCAATGTTTCACCCCAATTTAGCCAGTCAGGGGCATTGCAGAGGTGGGACCTCAGTAGTTTTCTGCTGGAGCTCCTGCCTCTATGACCATGCTGCATATCTCCAGGGTGAGGTGGGTCAGTGATATCAGTTTTCCTTATCTGGTCTGGATGAGTGTGGGTGCTTGGATGATGACTCTAGTCATTGGGCTGGATCCAGCATGAACCAACCCAACATTGGTAAATCTAGCTCCCGTATCGCAATCATAAGTCACACAAATCAAAGGCAAGATGCGCTGGTGGCAATATGCTCATCAAGAAAAATGTGGAGTGGATTTTCCATTTGGCACGTTAGATGAACTGGAACAATACACTGCAGGCTTTGCGCACGCTCGAGTGATGTGCAAGCTAGTTTTCCATTTCCTGCTTCATTACATAGTCATAATCAAATCCTTATTTGGAATTTGTCAGTCACATCAAGAACACTGTTCCGGCAGTGTGGTGCTTACTTAAATGGGTGCAATAATGTTTATAGTGAAAGAAGAAAAATAATGATTAGTTGAGCATCTTTATGGTAATATTGTGGTAGGCTCTAGACGCCATGATCAGATTAATCATGCCTTACAAAATATGGAAAGGTGAGTGTTTATGTGTATTATGGACAATAAAAAAAATAACTTTTCTGAAATTAAAGTAAGATTTGATGGATGATAAAATTTAACTAGCAACTGTAAGAATAAATATGGAATTGCATGTCATTTTCTGCTAAAAGACTTAAGCAGCCAGACATATTCCATTATTATTTTACAGTTATTTGGGTAAAAGATGAATAGTGAAGAGGGATTTTATATATATTTTAGAGGTCAAAAGTTTATAATAAATCACTGGTCCAAATGTTGATTTCCATAGGTTATTTGATTTCTAGTTGGCTTTCTATTAGATCTTTCACTATTTTTGAAGTTTCCATTGAACAACCTCATCCTTATTTTTCTCTATATTGTCTTCAACTCTTGACTTTATTTCCAATGAACTCATAGGCCAAATTGTACTCAATTTGGCCCACTGTCTGAACTTTTACCCAAGGCTCTCCCCATGTCTATAGAGTGTTACAGATGTGTAAGTCTAAACATTCTCTGTCTCCCTGCCCTGGAGTGGCTGGTGAGGCTTGGCAGTGTCTTAGCAGCAATTAGGCCTTAGTCAGTGTAGTTTGGTTATGATTTGCATTCCTAAATTAAATGTACTCTTGGTACCCAAGGCCTCTGGTAGTTCCTTATATGCAGTAACATCAATCACCTGTGTTATAGTACATCTGATATTTAGTTCCATTGATCACAATGTACCTGATTTAACTGATGGATGATGAATGAAGTTGTTCTCTTTGCCACCTGCCATAAATTCCGTTCTTTAACTTTTATCTCCATCCCTAACCCTGGGAACCATCTGATACTCTCCAAGACTATTTACAACCTCATTTGACTCCAAGATAAGCTTCTATCCATAAATCCACGCCAGAAATAAGGACATCTATTTTTTTTCTTTCTAAAATTAGTCCAGCGTGTCTGTTGTTGAAACCCTTATCCCTCCCTTTTCCTATTTCCTGATTTGACTATCCCAAAACATTGCTCTAAAGCCATTCACATTCTATGCTCCATAAGTTTGAGATCATTGAAAACTCCTTCTACCAATGTCCTATTTGTTCAACATCCCTGTCTTTGCTTGACCTACATAAGCTCAAACTTTAAAATTCTTATGCTTCTTTTCAAATTCCTCCATGGCCTTCCTCTCCCCATCACATCATTTCTTCTTGCCCTATAATTCTCCAAGAAATTACGCTCTTCAATTTGGCTCTTCTGAGCATCTTTGGTTTTAATCACTGTTCCCTCAGCTTTGGTTGTTCCCTCAGCTGTCGTGACCCTAATCTCTATTTCTTTTCCTAAATCTCTTCATATCTGTACTTCTCTTATCTCGTTGAGGTCCTCCTTACAATCTATCCTTATGACCAAGCTTTTGGTTGCTAGCCCTAATATTACTTTCGTTGCTTGGTGTCAAATTCTGTTTGCTAGCATCCCTGTGAAGATCTCAGGAAGGTATACATTCTTTATAAATATAAGTAGTTTAAATTGCTTATATTTCTCTACGACTAAAGGCAAACTTTTGCCATTTAAAAAAAAATTAAAGCAACTTCCATGATGTTTGTATAGTAGGATTATTATTTTCCTATAGTTCATAAACACTTAATACTCTAAATTACATTTATGTATCGTTACTTTTTTTGATGCAAACAATTGGCGTGTAACCACATTGTAATAGCCTGCATTATTTATGTAAGGTGTTTGTTTTGCTGTTGTCATGCTTATTTAGTCTAAAGAATGCTACTTTTGGGCTTCATTTCAGATTTGTGAAGATGTTCATTAAACCTCTGATGTATGACTAACCCATGCCCAATGATTGTAATACAGGCCATGCACCCATTTTGTGCTGCCTCCGCGTTGCAGCAATTCATTTGTACAACTGGCAGTTGCTGCATCTGTTAGCAGAAGGTCCAAAATTGCACCTTCCTTGCATCATCTAAAGCTTGGTTGCCTTAAAACTAGTTTACAGAAACTAGTTCACAGATTGATTTCGATGAGGACACCTTTTATTGAAGGGTGCACATTGATTCTCATTGAGTTTCATGTGAGAGAATTACTCCCAAAATAACCTGTGTAGATGGTGGCCTCCTGATGTCAATCCTTTCTCTCGCGCACTCTGTCTCTTTTTTTTCTCCTTTTCTCTCTTTTTCCCTTTCTCTCTTTCTTTCTCTATGTGTCTGTCTCTCTCTCTTCCATCCCCCACCACCACCACCAATTTAGGATTCAAACTGCATTGGAATATTTGTTCTGCTTCATGTACAAATATGTACAAAACATTTAGCAGTTAATCGTTTCCTCCATCTTCTCTTGGTCATGTTGTATTCTAGCAGGAATGCCTAGTAAAGTACCTCATATCTGAGAATAACTGGTTATGCAGAAGTTTTAAAGTCAGCAAAATAATCTTCAGCACCTGTCCTAGCACTTCCTGTAGGCTTTACAAACTTGCACGAACTATAACGTACTTACCATCTGTAGAATCATAGCAACAGCCAGAAGAAATCAACTAGCAACCAACTTGAAAGTGGTTGAGGATCCACTTAAATAGTATTGCCAGTGTTTCCCTCCTGATGCTTAATACCTGCTCAGTTAATTGAGAGTGTTAGCTGGAGCTCTAGAAGGGCATTGTTGGTATCACATCAGTCTTGCACATTGATTAATGTCATGATGTGCTTGCCCTTCAAACTTCTGATGGATGTACAAACTCACATGGAGTATGGGCTTTTATGTGGTACAAGTATGTGTCCACAATATGTACCAGTTTGGAGCCCTGCTGACTTGAGTGACACCCAAAATGTGGAAGCCATCAAGCATAATTTTGCACCCCAGTAAGCTTTGTGGTGGTGGGTGAGGGCATCATTACTTATTTATCTATCAGTAAACAGTTATTATCACAGCAGGTTTGTAGTTTTGTGTGAATTTTCCAATTGTATTTCAGACCTTAAGAAAGAAAGGACATAATGACTGTGATAGCCCAGACCCAGATGATTCTTTTGAGCACAGTCCGCTCATGGAGGACAAATACAGAAAGATTAATGAAGATAATGATGTAATGTTCAAGCGATATGGTGTAAGTACCTTCATCTGGTATTCTTTGTGTTGATTCTTTAAATCTGCTAGGCGCTTAACAAGAAAGAACACAGAGGCTGTGACAGTCCGGAGCCTGACTCCTCATACGTGCTCACCCCACACACAGAGGAAAAATATAAAAAAATAAATGAAGAGTTTGATAACATGATGAGGAATCACAAGCTCGCAGTAAGTAGATTTTGGCACGTGGTGCTCTTGCTTGAGAAGACTTTGATTTCCTTGCTACATGATTGCCTGCTCTATGACCGAAGAAGACTGCATGAAGACAACTGAACATAGTGAAGGAACACAAAGAATGACACCTAATTTACAAAACATGTACCTAATCTCATGGGCTGATTTAGAACTAACTTATTTAAGCCACCAAGAATCACCTTGTCATAGCTTGAAACTTCAGTTATTGCATGCCTTGAGCGTTATTATGACTTTCATCTAACAACTCATTATCACCCTGACATATAATAATGTGTGGTGTGTGAGTGAATTAATGGACAAAATAATTCGCATCAACATTTGCTCTTCGGACATGTGTGCACTAAGCTTGTTCCAAAGTTTTGTTAAGGTGTCGATATTGTACTTGACAGTGTGTGTGTTACGTTTTCACATTGGACTGACCATTTATAAAGTTCTGATGTTGAAATTGGAAAATTCTTACTGCCATTGATTAATTAGCTAACAAATAATTGTTTTAAGCAAATAATGAAAATGATTTGGCTTATTCAGCTGACTTACTCTGCAGAAATCATATTATTTAGTTTGAACCTATTTACTGGAAAGGAAATGTGAAACAAATACTAAATTTGACTTTTAGTGGACTTGGGAAAGTCAGAATTGTGGGCCTGTCAGAATTGTGGGCCTGTCCTTTGAATGTTTTGTACATGAAGCAGGACAAATATTCTAATGCAGTTTGATAAAGTTTGAATCCTAAATTGTAGGGGTGATATATTTTGGAGCCATTGTGTGTCATTGTTGTGCAGAGGTTGGGTAAGTTATATGGGAAAAATATATAATCACATGATTGAATAATTGATCTTTCTTTTGAGAATCTTGAGTGTAGTTTTATATATGCAGGATTTTTTTTCTATTTGACTTTTCTGTGTCAAATTTGGGTTACACCTAACTAGTCTCATAGAATCATTGAAGAATTATAACACAGGAGGAGGCCATTTTGCCCATTGAGTCTGTGCCAGTTGAAAAAATGAACTACCCATTCTGATCCCACCATCCAGCACCAGCGCTCAGCCTTTCAGGTCATGACTCTTTAAACAAACATTCAAGAACTGTTTAAATGTGTTAAGGTTTTCTGCCTCGACTCTCCTTACTTGCAGTGAGTTCTTGATGAACCGATGATAGGAAAATCCTTGCCTCTTCTCTAGTCCTTCTATCAATTCCTTTAAATCTGTGCCCCCAGGTTTTTGACCCCCTCTGCTAATGGAAAAAAGTATTTTCTATTTTCCTCTTTATACTCCTTAGTTAAGCTTCCCTCACCCTCATGTCCCAAACTAAAGAAAACAATGCTAGCTTATCCAATTTTTTCTGGCAACATCCATCTCAACCTCCAATACACACACTCTGCAGTCACATATTTCCTGTCATGTGGTGACCAGAACTCCACACAGCAGTCAGGTTGTGATCTAACTAGTGGAGTTACATAGTTTGAATAATCTACCTGCTCTTGTATTCTCTGCCTCAAAAAATAATGGAAAGTGTCCTGTATGCCTTTTTAACCACATTACTGATGTCCTACTGCCATTAAGGTTCTGTGAATGTGTTCTTCCACACCACTCTGTGTTCTCCCATATCTTTACTCATTCCCTTGCCCTGCTGCTCCTCCCCAGAAGCATTACCTCCTAGTGTTCTGGATTATTCTTTGCCCAATTGACAAGACCATCCATACCTTCCTACAGTCTAACCTCTCCTTCCCACTGTGAACCACACAGCCAATGCTTGCACCAATGCAGTGAACAATAAAGGAGCTTTTTTTTTAAGGATTTGTGAGTATAATTTCAAACTAAATCAGACCTAACATGACAATATGGTATCAGTTCCTTCTACATTTCCATATTTCCTAATGACGTAGAAGAAGGCTATTCAGCCCATCAAGTCTCATAAAGCAATCCCCTTCCCCAGTAATTTTTCCTGTAACCTATTCTCCTCATGAACCACAGTGGATCAGAGAGTAGACCCACTTACTTTGCAGCACAGGGGAGGAAACTAGGAATGCCCCAAATTTGCTCCTCAGCCTTTGCTGAGTTATGAATCCTTAGACACAGGTTATGGATTTAACATCATTCTCAGCATGTGTGGAAAAATTACTGTAAGGTTCTTAAATCCACTAACCATTCTTGGCTTGTGAATGAGGATGTGATTGGGTGCAGCTGTGAGAGCTGTTAGCACACCCTGCCTGGGTAGCATGTAAGGAATAAACAATTAGACCCAGGTGTTTGCCTGCAAAATTGTACCCCAGCATGACTCACTTTCTCAAGAGAAAGTGAGGGGAGATTTGTCATTGGTCACTAGCCTTAAACACATGGGGGAGCGTTGCCCACCGTACTCGCCTCCACACTTCAGTTTCATTGACAACCCATGGGCGGATGTGAGTAGAACCAGCAGGTGATGATCTTGAATGCATCCCCAAAGACTTCTCTCCTCCAGTATCTGAGGGCTGTGAGTGGAAATTACACCAATGACCTGCAGATGCTGAGCTACACTGATTTATAATGTCAAATTTCCGGATACATGTGGGTGGGTGTTTTCTGACTAGTAAATCTGTAATAAATTTTATTTTATATCAATCAACATGAAAAAGTACAACAAGAATGTCATCACAAAACATAATTTATAGCTCTAATTACATGAAGTTTAAACATGTTTTCTGGGTCAGTTTTTAAATGTTAGCTTCATGTTTCTGTTCATTTAAATGATCTGCAAGTGATTGCAGAATGAAAGCTAAAAACGTTACAAACTTAGTCCAATTCAAAACTTGAAAATTTTCACATCTGATAATTCACTTCTTTGCCTTTTGAATCTTTATTTGTATGTGTATTCTTAAAATCTACTGGGTTATTTTATAGTAGAATGGTCCAACACATGAATTTTGGAATTAGGAACTTGGAATCAGAATTGTAACTGCTTATAGGTTACTTCTAAACTGGAATTTAATATCCAATTCATATTTTTATGTCAAATTCTGTTAAGATCAAAGAAACTTACTGCATTTGATTTCTACCATAAAACAAATCAGGTCAAATAAAATTAAATGTGCAATGGGTCTTCATGCTTTTCCTTTGTAATGTCCATTATTCTGCTGCATTTGATGATTTGTAAATTTAATTTTTCCATGGATCCCTCCAAATTTTGCATTTAGAAACATCAATTTTGAATATGTGATATATGTCACTTATTAATAATCTTGCCACAGCACAATATGGATCTGGTTCTATTATTCCAGAATTCTTGTTTTATTATCTGACCTAGAATTTTAAAACAATGTTTACTATTTTTACTTTATCATTGTGTTGCTTGGGAAGTATGCTTAGCTGTAGTGTAAAGTTGCAATAATGTACTAGCATAAAAGCTAACCAATTCTTATGTGTTCTATTCATTTATGCTGATGCATAGTTTCATGATTCTGCCGGCTCTCAGAAGTTTAATTCAACTTTAGAGCATTACCTTTTTTGCACTGAACTGAGTTTACATAATCTGTTATCTTTGTGCTGATTGTACTTGGCAATAGATAACACCAAAACTGGAAAAAAAAATCGCTTCTAGCTCCTGAATCACATACACACCAAAAGGAAAATTAGAATTCTATATTTAACAAGCTTTGCAATTTTCTCAAAGATGTTTTAGGCATGAGTTATACAGAGTTCCTGATAAATAGATAGTACAGTATCTGTGATCTTTAATTTCTCCAGTATAAATTGTTACTCTTATCTCCACTACTTGGCTACCAGTGTTACATTAAATTATTCAATTACTTGAATTTGTAGGTTCCTTCCTCTTTGGATCAGTACTAAACAATTATTATTCAGTTTACATATTCTTATATTGTAAAATTGTCCAAAATAATTTTAAAGGAAGAAGTATCAGTAATTACAACTCTTCAATCCAATGCAGAAGATTACTTGTAGACTTCCAGCATTTTCATTGATGGTCCAGCTATTCATTAACCAGAGAAAATGGCAAACTCATGGGTTTGTTCCTACATTTGTTACACTTTGACATAAGAGCTCAGAAAATTGCCCTCTGTGTGAATGGATAGTCAATGTTAGTACCAGAATAGTGTCCTTTAACACCAAATTAAAGAGGTATGGAATAGCAACAATGTCCATTTATTAGCATATTTAAAGTAGCAAAGCACACTAGACACTGCAGAAATTGAACAAAACTAAAACTAAACTTCAGCTATCACAATTATTTTGGGGTACATTAAGGGTAATGGTCTTTGAAAGTCTGGACTACTGAATAGAATAACTTGCTCTTGTGTTCAAGGCTGTGCATTAATGCTTGACAAATGGTAGATTAGTACTGGCTGTACCATTTTAGGAAATGTGGATATATGGCTCTAAGAATTTAACACACATTACGTTGAATACTTCTATTCATGAAATTATTTCTGCAGATAACTAAAGTCAATTAATTGCAGTACTTTGAATTTATTTTATTGAAAATGTTTAACTGTGGAGTAATACAAATTTCTTTAATTTCTTTTTAGCCTGGTTTGCAACCTCAAAACTTTGCAATGCCAGTTGCAGTTCCTGTGAGCAACCCAAATACGTTAACTTACAGTCACCCAGGAAGCTCTCTTGTAACTCATTCATTGGTAACCACATCTATAACAGATACCAACATGCTTTCGCCACCCCAGGCTACACTGCCCAGAAATGTTATGTCACCAGGCGCCCCACAGAGACCTCCAAGCACTGGTAATGCAGGTACTTGTCTTTCCATTGTAATGATGCTGTGATGACTTAAGCAGAAAGGTTCTCGGTTAGCAAGATACTGTACGTTGGCGTGGACTTTTGTTGTGGGAGCTGTCAATTATATAAATGAGAAAGCCACCACAAATTGGAGTAACTTACTGACATTGAAATAACATTTAAATAATCTAAATGCCCCAGAGTAGTTTACATTTTTCCAAATAAAGCTATAGGGAAATTTTCCACTTGTGCACTTTCAGTTTGGGAGCCTTTTTGCTTTGGCAGCGCTTAGTAGAAGATTAGTAGTACACCACATGCAAATTTCCATCCATTGTGGTTGGTACGCCCCCGAATCTCAGATCTGGCATTTTAATCTTTCATCTTTTGCTGTTTAAGCTGAAGTTTTCAATTGATAAATTTGAAGACTCATAATAGCTGAAGTATAGGAAAAAAAAACACTTTGTTGTAAAAGCATCAGCAGGTATTGTAGGAATTTGAGGAAGTAATTCCCCTATTTTGTTCTTCAAATGAAAAAATTGAATTGAGGCAATATATGGAGCAGAAAAGACTGAACAAATTTATCAAAATAATTTGTTTGCAAAAACAGTTTGAATTCACACTGCAGTATTGGAGTATGCACATTTTTTATCAAATAACTTGACCTTGAATTTTATCAAAAGTCCGTTTGATTGGTTGCTGACTATGTTAAGAATTTGTACAGGGGAATTTGTCATTATTGCACGAGTTTTGGTCTCACTTGTATTTGGTACAATGCCTAATGCTGTTGCTCTTTCACTGAGGTTAGTTGGTAGCTCTGTCATTTCGGGATCAGAAGATTGTGGACTTGAGCCCCATTGCAGGTCTAAATGTAGAACTAAGGCAGTTGCTACATTTTCAGAGATGGGGTCTTTCAGATGTAGCATTAAACTTAAGAATGTGGACCCTGTCTAAAAGATCTGCTGGATGGGAAAGATCACGTGTAATCTAATGAACAACAGGTATTTCTCCATCAATCAGAACAGCAGATTTTTGGTCATTATTGGACTCTGTGCAGAAATCAGCTGGTATATCTGCTTCCTTCACTCCAATGCCTGGTGATCAAAAGCAATCCATTGACTGTTCAGCACCCTGAGAACCTTAAGTTTCTTTATAATTAAGCTTTGAGATTTAAAAATTGTAACTCCAGCTGTTTATGGCAGCTTAATATTAGTTTTAAATTGTTGAGTGATAAACGTTAATCAAATTCTTTGCAACATATGATGTTACATAATGCAGTTTGAAAAGTAAAAGATTACTTACTGACTATAACATGCACACTTGAATAGATAATCACCATGATATTTTGTGGAATAAGTTTCCTTCCCAAAGTGCAATTGAGTTAATTAATGGTGGTTACGTAAAAAATGTGAACAAGATATCAGCTATATGTTACAGTAACTAATGTATACCCATCTTGATGTACTGTATATCTGTAGTTTTCAAGTTAATAATGTGTAAATTTTATTCCAATGAATCATTTTATCCAGTTTTTAAATATTAGTCCATTCAAATGGTGTCTATTTAATAGGTAAACTTAAAGAAAACTAATCTAATTTTCAGAGAGAATTGATTTATGGTGAAAAAGCCATGCTCCTTGCTTTAAAGAAGTATATTATTTTGATGCTCCACCCAGAAGTACATTTCTAATCTATTTTATTGCTTCTAACTGCTGCCTTTGTTTTAAAATTGTAACTCTCTTCTGTTTTACTTTAGGTGGAATGATGGGTGATCTTGCAATGCCAAATGGTGCAGGCACCAGCCCTGTGGGTAAGCAAAAAAAATCTGTTCTTGACTTAATACTTAAGGCTTAGTTAAGCCTACAGCCACTGGAATCAGTAAGTTATTGTTATGGTGATCTCAGTGGTACAATAGTGTAAAATGGATGAGAGCAGATATAAAACTAGCTGCTGTCATCTTCTTTTCACTTCTGCGTAAAATTACTGTGGAATCTTCCTCATTCTTTTAACTCTACTTAGAAATCTGAGACTGGTAGCATCCTGCAGTGAATTAGTCACTGAGAAATTCTGCTTTTAATAAATTTATGACAATTTTGTCCGATGTATTTTGACCTACTTTTATGTTGTGGGGTTATGTTTTGGGGAGGGGTATAACCTACGAAATCGTACTGTAAGGGTTCCCATTGACAGAGGGGACACTTATTAATTTATCAGTGTCTTTTCAAACAAAAAATGGTAGGCCTATTTCAATATCACATATGTTGTACTTTATAATGAATCATTCCACTTTAGGTCTTGCATGGTAACTTCGTATGCAATATTTAATTTTGAATATCAGCCTACTGCAGTCACACATACAATAGCAATCCACTTCACCTACAACTACAAAATACACAAAACAACATATTTAAGTGGAAATTATAGAACTGGAAGGTAAAGCTTGTCAATGATGAAAACAAATGGCTTTAGCTTTGCCTAATTACATTTGTATTACAGCTTGGATCTTTTATTAAATTGATGTTATTCATTGATTCAGGAAGAGTTGTGCACAGAACTTGAATTGTTTCCAGAAGCTATACTTTTCAGCAACTTCTGTGTGAAATTCCATAACCTGGAAATTAACAGTTGCCCTACTTACAATAATCTCTTAACTGAATTCAATTTAATTTTGTGCTGTATTATCCCAAGCATTCACCAGTACTAGACATTAAATGCATAAAAGATTTAAAAGCCCAATTTTCAAGCTCCTTTACCCCTCCAAATTCCTTGTACATTTTGTCATGGGGAACAAAAAGGGCCGACATGTTGGTAGGACCTCAATGTTTAATTCTCTACAATAAATTCTCAAGTGTTGTGAAAGCCTGTTTCTGCATGTTGACAAGAATTGCAGGCCAGCATTTATTGCCCAACATTAATGGTGTTTTGAGAAGGTGGTGGTGAGCTGCTGCCATAAACTACCACCTTCCTGGTGCACCTACCCCCAAAGTGCTCTTGGACAGGGTATTCTAGGAATTAAACCCAGCAGTGATGAAGGACCGAGGATATATTTCCAACTCAGGATTTCTTATTTAAGTCAATAGCTGACCCCTTATCCTGGGAGAATGCCACCAGTCCAGGCAGAGGGAACAGCTTCATGGCATCTAACATTCAATCTCTCTCAGAATCTGGTACACCTGAATGAGGCCACCACTGGGGATGGTATATATATCCTCTCCAGGCAGTATGTCCATCTACAGAAGAGGATTTGACATATTCTATTTGGCATTGTGTGATCATTAAAGAAATAACAGCCATATTGTAAGGAACTATTCATGAAGGTTGGCACCTTTTGAGATGTGCGACAGATGGTGCAAGTTCTAAAATTAGACCATCTACAAAGCGACATTTAGCAGATCAGCAATGTTTAAGGATTGGCATTTGGAATGTAACATGTATATTTTGATTGCTTAGTGATTATTCTGTAATATCTGAGCAACATTCAATCTATTCTGCAGTGTTGACCCTGTTCTGCACTTTGCAAATGCCAAATAGTGAAAATCTTTAAGTTTTGCAATGCTAAATTTAACAAGTTTGAGTATTAAGTCTCAAATCTACAGTGGGCTTATTTTAAATGTTAGTTCAAGCCAACTTTGCAAAATGTAAATTAACCCACTTTGAAGTGTGAGTTTAGGTGGGAGGTAATGAGGATGAGGTCTGAGGGCACTGAAACAAAGGCAAGTGTATAGAATTTCCTTGCACTTATACCTAAGCATGACCAGATGGTCAAAAGTCTGAACCCAGCAACAAAACAGGGTATAATCAGAATTCGGAATGTGTTAAGCAGCTGCTTAAGACTGATGGTACGCTAACAAAAGTGGCACTGTCCATTGTGGCTTAGGTTGGAAGTTGTCAGGCTGTATCTTATTTCAGAAACTTAAACAAGTAAACTAGACCAATGCAGTACAGCGCTGTCGACGTTTTTTTAGGATCAGGATGTGTTCTTTGAGGGAATTGATAAACCAAGGTCCCCCCTGCTCTGTCAGGTGGAAGTACAAGATCCTGTGGGACCATTTTGAAAAAGAGCAAGAGACATCTCCCTGACCAATAATTATATTTTAATCAAATTTCAAAAACATATCTTCACTTTGCGGTTTATGAGATCCTGCTATGTACAAAGTGGCTGCCATGTTTCCTACAACTTCTTTATCAACTGTAAAGTACTTTGCGATGTCCTATAGTAAATCAACCATGCTAGCAATTTTTATGCCCTAATAACACCAGAATTAAATTTACAATGTAAAGAGGGTACGAGTCATTCTTGATTGGGTTTACCATTATTTCAAATAATTCTCTGCATACATTTATTATTACAAGGCAATATTGCTACTGGATAAATGTATCACGGTAAGTAATCAGAAGTACTTTCCTAAAGCTCTCAGCAACATTTGCTTTACTCAAATGTCAGTTTCAAATGTGTGTTGGATAAGATGGAGCCTTGTATTGATTGCAAGGCCAGTAATGTGTATACTGAGCAGAACTTCGAAACATCCAACAGGCATTTGCGCTATGTCATAGCATTCGGCTCCTGGTACACAATAACCTGCCAGCTAACTGTGCCTGTTGTATGCTGTGTGAAATAGAACAGCAGGTGCATATTAAGGATGAATCCTGGAACTGAGACCCCAGTGAGGCCCTGATGGATCATCAGCTGTTGTTTTTACCTTTCTCGTGAATGGGGAGGCAGATTTTGAAAAAGCTCAGTATGCCAGCAGGGATGTGAGTTTCACATTTCTGGCATGCTTCTGCTTGTTGCCAGTGCTGTTGGGAAATAGAACCTGTCTCAAGTTCTCATGGTTTAAAGGGAAAGCTTGTTGAGTAATATTTGGGTATCTTCATACATTGAAAAACCTGTAATTTCTGCAAAGTAGAACTCCTCTTCCTTAAAGCTAATGAACAATACATGTCCTTGAGCTCTTTATACACCTGAAATATGCATAAACCTCAATTCATTGCTATTTTGCATAATTTATGGATATATAATATTTAATATGGCAGGTGGTGTGAATATGTATGTTCAAGGCTGACACCCATATTGATAAAGGCTGCAGTAGCAGGGCTCCAGGATCCCTGCCTGAAGAGGACATAGTTCCTTTACACATGTATCATTAAGAACCTTAATAGTGCTCAAGGTCCCCCTTTCTGATGTAAACACAGCCAGTACTGGGATGGTTAACCAGGTCCATGTGAGCTTGAAAAACCACCCCCCTGAAGTTACCACCAAGAAAGCTGCATTTATTTTAATAAAGATTCTCCTTGCTGTTTTCAAGAGAGAGTAATACTGTTGCATCATTGCCTGGATTCCAATTACAGCTGTTCATATCGGCATGCTTGAAAGCATGCTGAAAGACTAAATGTCTGGAGGGGGATCTACAACAGAAACCCGAGAAGGGAACTGTTGGTCCTGATTGAAGAGAGCATGTCACTGGATCAACTTATCTAGTTGCCGCCTTGGAGAATAGTATATTTTTAGTAACGTACATAATGAAAGTATCAAACATTTCCCCTCTGCAACCATTGCTCCTCCATCTTACTGTACCCAAGTACACCTGTAGTTTGGCAGACTACTACTTTCCTGACTGGATCCAGCCACTGGAAGGTACAAACTCATTCAGCATATTTTCATGATTGAAATTTTGACTAAACTCATTGCTGATCTTATGCTGAATGAAGTCCCACAATAATCCCCTAACTAAGGCATCTTTGGTTGTGTCTTCCTGTAGAGAAGAATACATACGCCAGGATCCTCTTCATCGACGTCAGCTCAGCAATTAACACGATCGTTCCACAACAGCTGGTGGAAAAGCTGAGGCTGTTAGAGGTGGATACTGGCATTTGCAATTGGGTCCTCAATTTCCTGATGCAGCGGCAGCAGATAGTTAGAGTTGGCAGTCATACATCAGGAACCATCTCAGGGAGCACAGGCTCACCTCAAGGCTGCGTCCTGAGCCCTTTACTGTTTAGCCTGCTCACACACGACTGCATTGCTAGATTCAGCACCAACTACATCATTAAGTTCACTGATGACACAACAGTGGTGGGTCTCGTCAGTGACAATGATGAGTCTTCATATAGGATGGAGGTGGAGCAGCTAACAGTGTGGTGCAGATTCCACAATCTCGCCCTCAGTGTGGACAAAACAAAGGAGATGGTGATTGATTTCAGGAGGGCTGGCAAGCATGATCATACACTGCTGACTATTGATGGTGCTGCTGTGGAGAGGGTCAGCAACATTAAGTTCCTGGGGGTTCACCTAGTGTATGATCTGACCTCCACTATTAACACTGCAGCCATCATTAAAAAAGCCCAGCAGCGGCTTTACCCCCTCCGGAGACTCAGAAAGGCAGGCCTCCCTATTCCACACCTCGTCACTTTTTACAGGGGCACCACTGAAAGTATCCTGACCTACTGCCTCACCTCCTGGTTTGGTAGCTGCAAGGCCTACGAACAACAGCAGCTCAATAGGTTGGTGAAGACAGCTAGCAGGATCATTGGTGCCCCTCTCCCCTTTTTTGATGGAGATCTATCAGCAACGCTGCGCTCGCAGAGCTACGGCCATCATTAAAGACTTTCATCACCCTTCTCATGACCTATTTTCCCTCCTGCCCTTGGGGAAGAGATATAGGAGCATTTGCTCTAGATCTAGTAGGATGCTGAACAGTTTTTTCCCACAAGCAGTCAGGATCATAAATGGACTGTGTCCCCTTCCACTTCCGCCAACAGGCTCTCCCTCCTCACACACACGTACATACTCACATCAATACAGAAACAGTTTGATAGTTAGTTACCTGATACGTTGAACTTCATCTCGAGCTGAATAAGCACTTATTAATATATAAACGCACTTTTAACAGATATGAACATGTGGTGTTGATATGTTTTTAGTTTTGTTTTAGAGATGTTTTTATAGACTATTTTAGATATTTATCACTGTTCTTTTTGTTGCACTGATGAGCTGGTG
The DNA here is from genome assembly GCF_009764475.1 of Pristis pectinata. Classification (NCBI taxonomy): domain Eukaryota; kingdom Metazoa; phylum Chordata; class Chondrichthyes; order Rhinopristiformes; family Pristidae; genus Pristis; species Pristis pectinata. The sequence continues at coordinate 16,858,600 of NC_067432.1, forward strand.
AGAAACAGTATTTCGTTTTTTTTGTGTATGTAAATACTCAGAGAAATGACAATAAAGTAAATCTTGAATCTTGAGGTATGCTACTGCTTGTTGGCTAAATTTCCCTATGGCAGCTCTCAGATTGACCTATTGAAGGGGCTCCAATATTTTACTGTGTGTGAGAGATGTACACAGTAGGATTTATGGGCATTTGGAGTAGACAGGAGACAGGATTTATGGGCATTTGGAGAAGCATAGGCTGATTAGGGACAGTCAGTATGGCTTTGTGAGGGGCAGGTCGTGCCTTACGAGCCTGATTTGAATTCTTTGAGGATGTGACAAAGCACATTGATGAAGGTAGAGCAGTGGACGTGGTGTACATGGATTTTAGTAAGGCGTTTGATAAGGTTCCTCAGGGAAGGCTTATTCAGAAAGTCAGGAGGCATGGGATCCAGGGAAACTTGACTGTGTGGAATCCGAAATGGCTCGCTTATAGAAGACAGAGGGTGGTGGTAGATGGAGGGTTTTCTGCCTGAAGGTCGGTGACCAGTGGTGTTCCGCAGGGATCTGTTATGGAACCCCTGCTCTTTGAGATTTTTATAAATGACTTGGATGAGGATGTGGAAGGGTGGGTTAGTAAGTTTGCTGATGATACAAAGGTTGGTGGTGTTGTGGATAGTGTAAAAGGTTGCTGTAGATTACAACAGGATATTGATAGAATGCAGACCTGGGCTGAGAAGTGGCAGATGAAGTTCAACCTGGAAAAGTGTGAAGTGATACACTTCGGGAGATTGAATTTGAAGGCAGAATACAAAGTTAATGGCAGGACTCTTAGCAGTGTGGAGGAACAGAGGGATCTTGGGGTCCACATCCATAGATCTTTCAAGGTTGCATGCAGGTTGATAGGGTTGTTAAGAAGGCGTATGGTGTGTTGGTCTTCATTAGTCGGGGTATTGAGTTCAAGAGCCACGAGGTAATGTTGCAGCTCTATAGAACTCTGGTTAGACCACACTTGGAGTATTGTGTTCAGTTCTGGTCACCTCATTATAGGAAGGATGTGGAAGCTTTAGAGAGGGTGCAGAGGAGATTTACCAGGATGCTGCCTGCATTGGAGAGCATGCCTTATGAGGGTAGGTTGAGTGAGCTAGGGGTTTTCTCTTTGGAGAGAAGGACGATGAGAGGTGACTTGATAGAGGTGTACAAGATGATAAGAGGCATAGACTGAGTGGAGAGTCAGAAACTTTTTCCCAGTGCAACAGTGGCAAACACAAGGGGACATAATTTTAAGGTGATTGGAAGGAGGTATAGGGGGGATGTCAGAGGTAAATTTTTTACACACAGAGTGGTGTGTGCGTGGAACACACTGCCTGCAGAGGTTGTGGGGGCAGATACATTGGGGACATTTAGGAGACTCTTAGGCAGACACATGAATGATAGAGAAATGGGGCGCTATGTGGGAGGGAAGGGTTAGATAGATCTTAGAGCAGGATAAAATGTCGGCACAACATTGTGGGCCGAATGGCCTGCACTGTGCTCTAATGTTCTATGACAGGCCTTCCCTCTGATCTCCCACCATTGTAGAGATCACAGAGGAAATCAGTGAAGGAAGTGATGGTGTGAAGTGGATATGTGCTGGGAGGAAGAAGGGGCAGTTGGTGGGGTGATAGGTCAGATTGGGTCAATAAGTAATGGTGGGGGACAGAGAGAGGTGAGACATCATGGAGATGATGGTCAGGCATTGGAGGTTTAAGGGTTAGGTCAGTCAGATGGTGAGAAGCTTACAGACTCTCTGACAAGAAGCCCTGGTAGGATGAAGCCCTTTACCCCTATGTCTACAACCTGCTTCTCTGTTCTCACAGGTCTCATCTGTGTTGTAGAACTTTGTGCAAGTGACATCAAACTGTATTAATGCCCTTAATATCACTGCCCGGATAACATATCACACACACAGAAGAATCAGCAAAAATATGTGGCCATTGTTTCCATCTCTGCCCTCTAAATGGTCCTCTGAACTCAAATGTTTGGGCATTCCTGCTGTTAAACATTATTTCAGGTTAATTTAATGGCTGGATCAATAACCCTCTATGCAATGGTTTGCAAATAAGATTATCATCTGTCCAATTACTTCTTGCAACACTATGAGCATTTGGGAAAAAAATGTTGCTTGGCAGATTGCACCCATCTCTGACTTTTTTGTTTAATGGTTTTATAGCAATTTCTTTTAAATTTACAAGGCTGTTGAAAACTGCAAAGGAATCAATTTATACTGGAAACATGAATATTGTTAGTATGAAAAGATGTACACAATTTATATTGTCTATAAATAAAGGACTTATATAATACAATGAAATAGACAGAGCTACAACCATTGTTTAGATCACCTGGCTTAAATCATCGTTTCTGCAGCTTATTTAGAGGGACTGACAGAGATCAAGGAACATTTGCAAGCCAGATGGTTCTCCTGGTTGGAACTGAATCTAAGGCAAATGGCTTGCAAAAGAAGCCAGAATTAATTACACAAATGTAGAATTGTTGCAGGACATTTATAGTTGAAAGGATTTGCTGAAGCTTGATTTTTTTTTCAAATTGATAAGTATTCCTTTGACCCAAGGAACATTTACAATATGGGGATAATTATTTGAAATGCTGAATTTTGAAAAATTAAGCACCCTCCCTGTATAGACATTCTCTGAGATCGGCTGTGTTTTCAAACATGTATCTTGGGGGATGTGCTTTGCTGGCCAAAAGATCCAGCTGTTACAAACAGTGGATAGGATTTTGTTTTCATTCTGATTACAGAATATATGTTATCACTGTTTTCCGACCAGGTTAGTTCCAAAGGGAAGTCTTAAAGGCGTATATTCCCTCGTTTGAGTGAGTTTTTATCAAGTAGATATTATCACCTTTTTCCTCATGCTTCATTTCTGAATTTCCTAGCCTTAACCATACAGAAGAATTTGCATGTCTGGATTTTTGTAATTTCACAATTTATGCAAATTCACAAGATTCCAGGTGAATTATAGGTCCACTTGTTTGCACTATCACTCGTAAAATTGTACATAATGTGAGCAAAACACTTGAAAATACTATGTTCTAATCAGATACTATGTTCTATCATCATACTCTGATGGAAACAAGTCACATTTAAGAGGGAAGGTCACTGAAAATATTCCTGAGGTGTCTGGGTTTAAACATTTAATCTCCATGGCAGTAAACTCTCTAAAATCTAGGGGATGAATAATAAATAATAAAACTAACCAGCCATAGAAAATATCCTCCTGTCACTCTGATCAGCTACAAAAAGATCTCTTAGTATTCTTCTAATTGGATTGATGTTCCTTATTGCTCTTTCATTTATAATATATTGAAAACTGTTCATTTTGTTTGACAGGCCAGCAACTTAATTTATGAGAAGTTGACAAGGTGCTGGAGGAACTCAGTGGGAAGGTAACCAGTACAAAATGGTGAAGGGGAAGGGTGGAGGAAGAGTTAGCAAGTTCCACTCCTTCCCTTCATTTTTTTTATACTGGCCACCTCCCCTCTGTCTTTCAGTCCATTTGAAGGGTCTCAACCCGAAATGTTGATTGTCCATTTCCCTCCACAGAGCTGCCTGACCTGGTGAGTTCCTCCAGCATCTGGTTTGTTGCTCCAGATTTCATCACCTGCAGTCTCTTGTGTCTCCAACTTAATTTATGAATCTTGAAAAGGCAAAATCTTTTTTTTTCTCTTTATCTCTGTTGACTTCTGTGCCCTGTTTGAATGAAAACTATTGCCTACAGAACATCATCTACCATTCACAAAAGCAGCCAGCTGCTTGTTTGCTAAGATTCGTGTGATTCTCAGGTATCCATTGCCACTGTCCTGCTCCAAACCATTCCTGAAATCTAATGTTGTGACTTGAACTATCTGCAAACTGGTGGTCAACTCTTGGCATAGTCCTCACCCACTTCCTAACTCCTAGTCTTGGATTGCCTTTGGCTTCTACTTCATTTTCCATCTGAAGCCCCATCTCAGTTCCTACTTACTGGCCACGCCTTCCATACATGTCTCATCCTCTGTCCCAGTCCTAGTGCGTAGCATTAGTCTCCACCTAGATTCAGCTGTCTTCCAGTCAGCAAGCCTTTTCAACTCTCCTTTTATTCTAATTTTGTTCCAGCCCTCACTCAAAATTAAATCGGTGTAAAATCAAGTGTTGGTGATGTTAGTAATGCCTGCCCAAGACTTTCCAGTGTAGTGTGGCTCAGACCAGGACTCTGAGAACATGTTCATATAAAAACCATACTTGCCTTCAAAATCATTGATGATCCATACAGGCTCATCTGTGTTTATTTTTGATCCTGTTGAATGAATAATTCATGAGATAATTACCTGCTCTAGTTGCAGCTCATTCTCAGAATCTCATCATAATTACAACTTCAGCTCCCCTCTTTAGCAGCTGAGTTTTGTTTTCTCTGCACTGGAAGGTGATTATATGATTTGAAGGTCACAACCTGCACCTGGGTTGGCAGCTCACTGTCAGGTCACCACTGGTCAACTTTGGAGATGTATCTGAAAATATCTAGCTAAGTTCAACTAATTACTTGAGCTCTTGATAACATGTACAACTTTGAGAGCACTTTTTGTGTATCATTTCTTGATAATGGAGACAGATGAATCACTTATTTAAACTTCCTGTGACTGCAGAACTCAAGTACAGAATTTTCAAGTGAGGCTAGAGATGAAAAGAAATGGATCTTTTTTATTATTAAATACCACATTTGTGAAATAGTAAAAGCTGGGACAGTGGTGGAGGCAGGTACATTGGTCAAATTCAAGAGATTACTAGATAAGCATATGGAGGAATTTAACATAGAGGGATATGTGGGAGGAAGGGGTTAGATAGTCTTAGGCGAGGTTTAAAGGTCGGCACAACATTGTGGGCCAAAGGGCCTGTATTGTGCTGTACTGTTCTATGTTCAGTTAGCGTTAAAGCAGTTAATTTCTAATGAATAACTAAATTTAATCCAAGGAAGACAAAAGAGACTGCATATGCTGGAATCTGGAACAAAAACAGAATGCTGGAAGGACTCGGCAGGTTAAATGGCATCTGTGGAGGCAGAAGGTGTAACTCCATGCTTCAGGTTGAGAACCTGCATTAGGACTGAGAGGGAAGAGGAAACATTCCCAGTGTATAGGACAATGAGGGAGATTTCAGGGGGTGGGGGGTGCGAAGAGGCTGGTAAATGATGGGTGGAGCCAGATGGGGAGGGTTGATGGACTAATGGAGCCAGGTGGGGGAGAGGGTGGGTGGGACAGTGGCTGGGAGACGATGGGTGGAACCAGATGGAGACCAGTTGATGGGCAAATAGAACCAGGTAAGGGAGGGTGCAGGGCAGAAGTTAGCAGGTGATCGGTGAGACCGTGTAGGGAGGGGATGATTGGCAGATGGAAGAACCAAGTGGGGGGAAGGGTTGGATAGGAGAGGTGAACAAAGGGAACCAGGTGGGGGAGAGGGAGGGGTAGATAGGAGAGATTGACAAAGGGAGAAGAAAACTTGGTGGAACATTGGTGGTGTGGGTTACCTGAAATAAGATTAATCCTATTCTTATAAAGGGCAGGACTGACAGATATGATGGTTGATACATTTAAGGAAGAAACACTTTTTCTTCCTTAAATGCAACAACCATCATTGCCTAGAAGGTATGTTTGAAGTATAGTCACGGTTACAGGAAATGCAGCACCAAATTTATGCACTGCAATCATCTGCTAACTATGGTATAATAATGATTAGATCTGTTTGATTTTTGACTGTGGGATAAATGTTGGCCAAGTCAATGGGGAAGATTCCACGGATATCTTCAAAATGGGATCTTTTGTACTCGCATGGAGGGAAAAATGGAGTCCAAGTTTAAACCTTTATCATAGGTCATCTGCTATTAATTGGAGAACACACTGGTTATGTAGAATAACATCAGTGTCCAAATATTTTAATACAAACATTGTAATCATAAAGATCCAAAGACTGTAGGCAGGATGCTTCAATGGTTTGGAGGAGGTAGAAGTTTGTTTGGTGATGTGTAGATTGAGTAAGTGCTTAAATTACACAATTTAATTGGGTTCTCACACTTTGGGGGGGTGCTTCTTCACCTGCTTCATTGTTTAGATTCATGGAATCCTCCATGATTTGTTAAATATGACTAAAGGTAAACAAAGTTCACATGAAATAAGCAGTGATATCCTGGATTTTTAAAGATGAATGTATTTGTATAGCTTTATGTTCGGCCAATAGATTCCTGGAGATAGTTCTTAAGCATTTGTTTGAATTAGCAACATTTTTTTGGATTTATGTAGCATCTGTAATGTAGTAAAACAGGGCACGCAGTTTCACAGAGGTTGGAAAAGGTGGAGATGGGTTGGACGGCAGTGCAAGGAAAGCATGGTCAAGCGGATGTATTTTTAAGGATGAAAGGTTGATGGAGAAGATTTCAGAATGTGGGACATAACTGGATGAATGTACAGCACCAGTGAGGAATAATGATAAAAGTGATTCAGCAGAGTAAGTGGAATGCAGAGCTTGTTTCAAAAGAGAGGTTCGCAGGGCTGGAGGGAGATGGCAGGAGTGAGGGCCATGAACTAAAGCCCACCATTAACAACATGGATATTGCTCCAGCTTTGTGGACCAGATTGTGTTGGACTAAAAGCTAGGAGTTACTGCTCCATTTCAGATTGGGGCTATTTAAATCCCTTGGGAGATTTTAAAAAGCAATTGGAAAAATTGCCTGGTATAAGAAATTGCAGGCTGGATACTCAAAGGATCTGGCTTAACCTGTAGAATGATCTCTCCCTGGTTTCATGCCTAGTTGCTTCTTACAATGAATTAAAATTATAATTGGAGAAATTAAGAGTATTTTGTAAGAACTTTCTTTTCATTAAATTTTAAATATAGTAAGGCAGAAAGTAATTATTAAATCTAATTTTGTAGTGGTGTTACTCTTCATTGCAGCAGCTCAAGAATTTAATTTTAAAACTGGTCATTACACAAACAGAAATGTTGTCCCCTCTAACCAAAAGGTGAAATTTAACTTTCTTTATTTAAGTTAGTCCTGTATTTCCCGAGAAAGACAAATGAAATAGACTCAGTGGTTTTGCATAATACCTTACCAAAAAGCAGTTCTTTCTCTTTATCCTTGACACAGTAACCAAAATTGCTGACTGTGTCTTGGAGCTGGTGATGTTTACCAGGCAAAGAGGATTATGGTATCTTTTCTCCAATGATATTTTATTCCAATACCCACAAAACTAGGTTGTAAGTTGAACGAAAGGAAAAGAAAACATTATGTTCAATATCAATTTATTTAATTGGTTGACACTTAAGGAATTAGTTCAGAGACACAAGAGATTCTGCAGATGCTGGAATCTGCAGCAACACACACAAAATGCTGGAGGAACTCAGCAGGTCAGGCAACATTTATGGAGAGAAATATTTCTCTCCATAGATGCTGCTTGACCTGCTGAGTTCCTCCAGCACTTTGTGTGTTGCTGAGGAATTAGTTCCTCCTTTGGTGTAGCACACAACACCATCAGCAGATGGCACTAGAGTGCACTATACCCATTCGAAATGACTGCAGAACAAAGCAATGCAACTCGACATGACCGCTCGTTCATAACATTTGTGAAGTGAAACTCTGGATAATTTATTACTTAAAAATGTCTACTCATCTTAGATAAAACACCTTTGACTGTTGCATTAACCATGAAAATATTATGCAGTGTTTTAAAACTAAAGTGTTATAAGTGTGGTGACTCACCGTCTAGTCGGGCGAACCGGCTCGGCAGTCGGGTCGCGCGGCGTCGGAGTGACGAGGCCCAAGATGGCGGCGGGCCTCGTCTTTCCGAGCGACGGGGAGAACCCGCGCGCGGGGAAGTCCTGATGACGTAGGACTTACATCATTGCCGGTTGTTTTGGGCGGGAACATTCTCCCTTAAAGGGCCCGCGCAAGGCGGGAAAATAGACCAGTTCTGTTTGGCAATCCTCCAAGTAGAGTCTTGTTTTATTCCGCGGTAGCAACCGCTACATAAGGTACAATTATTACAATATCATTGATCAATAATCTGCAAAAGTAAAGCTTTTCTTTCTGACTGCAGCTAAGTTTATTGTGCCTATACATATAAAACAATGCCATTTTGATAAACTATTTTGTTACATTAATTATGGTGAATAACTTCTCAGGGCATAAAGGTCTTTTAATCAGCTAGTATGGAATCATATTTATTTCCTCTTTAGTGCACATTTTTTGTTTAGACCTAAAAGATCAGCATGTGTTGGAGGTTTTAGATTTCATGCTGTACTGTGTTATGCAGATATGGCTTACTATTAACAAGACCTGTATTTATCTTTTCAATCATCATATTCTTCACTTGGACACAACAGGATGCACAAGAACAGCAGATGCAAAATAATAGCTGTATAATGCTGATGTTTCCAGCTGATTTAATTCAAGAATTCACTTGTATAAACCAGTCTTGGTTGTGCTCTGATGTTATTCCCTACTCCTTTATTATTTTCATGTTAGTTACCACAGGTGCCAAGATCATAACACACAGTCACCAAAAACTGCCTGTGGTCACTTGCATTATTTCCACAAAAATTTACCCAAGTATGGAAAATGAAATTATTGTGTATTGATTTTGAACTAAAATGGCACAGGGTAAAAATTTGTACAGCAATAATCAATTACCTTTCCTCCTTCCAGATGCTGTTAACTTGAAGTGTGTAGTATGTTGGTATATAAGATTATAGATTATAGAAACTTTTCTCCATGGTAAGTGCCTGAGACCAGAAGACCTAGGTTTAAGGTGAGGAGTAAAAGGTTTAGAGGGGATCCAAGGAAGAATTTTTTCATCCAAGTGGTGGTTGAAGTCTAGAGTGCACAGTCTGAGAAAGTGGTGGACACAGGTATTCTCAACATTTAGGAAGCACCTGGACAAGTATTTGAATTTGCCAAGGCATAGTAGGCTTTGGACCAAGTGCTGGTAAATGGGATTTGAATAGATAGGTACTTAATGGTACATGTAGACATGGTGGGCCAAAGGGCCTGTTTCTGTGCTGTAAGGCTCTATGCTGAGAGTTGTGTCTACTCTTAAGCTGAAGCAGTAATCAACTGTTCAACACACAGAGCCATGATGTGGCAATCTGATCTGCCTGTTGCCTAAAGCAGACTGTCCGTTTTCTTCTGGGTCTTAGGACATGGCTCAGTCTGTTTAGACTGTTAATTAGTTGGTACATCAAACATGGATAAATTGGAATTAGAAGGTACATGGCCTGTTATTTAATGGGACAGTTAGGATAACAGAAATCTATTATGGTGAAAGAATTCCAGATTGCAGGATATTTACAGCGGGGGAAGACTATTTGGCCCATCTTAACTTTCAAATTCTCGCCTACAACAGTCCATCTGAATGTTTGCAGGAGGGTCTCTAAGTAGAAGAGATTTCTGGATCAGTTCTAAAATTACCTTTCACTAGTTCAAGTCATTGTCTTAGCTGATATCTGTAGCTGGATTTAAAATAGAATTTTGGATTAGTTCTTTTTGAATTCCCTGTTCACTTCTACCACGCCATGAGTCAATTTAAATAAAAAAAAGCCCAGTTCTCTTTGAATCTTCCTCGTAACTCGGAGCTCTGACACTGGGATGCGTCTTGTGATTCTTCTCTGTGTTACCTCCAAGCATTTGAACATGTGCTTTTTTCTCTGTAGCAGAGTTTGCTACAATGTTCAAGGTGTGGTCTAACCATCTGTCATCTTAGGCAGTCTTTTGGGATTGAGGATGACTTACATTCACTGCAGTTTCATAGGTACTGAGGCAGCTGAAGCCAGTGTGGGAGTTACAGACTGTTCTACTGATGGGGCAGGAGATGGAAGGTGGGCCAGGAAGATGGGTAGTTTGTGAGGTGGTCCAATCCTTCTGCCGCTTGTGCGCAGCCTCTGTGTGCTCCCAATACATGTCTTCAAGGTTGTCAATACCTCCAGAATGCTGCTTCTGCCTTAATTCTAAACACAAAAATGCAGTGCTTTGAGTGACATGGTAATTCTTCTCATCTCAATTCTGGCATTGAGTAGCGTATGCAATAGTTGATCCCAAACCAACATGATAAACATAACAAAGAGATCCTTGCTGCTCCATTAAGAATGAAAAGGGTTATATCAAATGACTAAACTGAGTCACAAATGTTATGAAAACACATTCAGGAATGCATTTTTTAAAAATATTTTTCTAAAATTGATTTCAGGAAATGGTTTTGTTAACCCTCGAGCTTCTCCTGGGCTACTGTGCTCCACTGGCGGGAATGGGTTGGGCAAAGTAATGCCCACAAAGTCTCCTCCCCCTCCAGGTGGAAATATTGGAATGAACAATCGCAAGCCAGACCTTCGTGTAGTAATCCCACCGACCAGCAAGGGCATGATGCCGCCTCTGGTGAGTCCTTTATATAACACTGCAATGTGCTTAGGTCAATGCAAGCATCGGTATGTATTATAACTGCTTTATTCGACAATCTTAGAACCTGTTAAAAGCGAACCTTGCCGAAAAGAATAGATGCACTGAATTTTGCTTATGTGTTCAGGGGAATGATTATGGTAAGCTAAAAGTACCCTGTTTAAAAATTACTAAGATATTAACAAAATCAAAGCTGCTACATACACTGATATAGTAAGAGTACCAGCCTACAAATATATAGCACCTTTCATACTGCAAAATGTCTTGATGCAAATCTTTGGGAGAGTGGCAATACTAAACTGAAAGGGTCAGAAATATTTTCGAGGATAATAAAAAGTAAAGAGATATTGGATGTGAAGGAAAGGGAGGTGGGCAGGGAGTGATTCTTCTGCTGACTCTGGTAAAATGGGCTGTAGCATAAATGCACAACAGTGTACAGTTTGTATGAGCAGGTCTATAATGTTGCACTGGTCTGACATAAACTTGACAGATAGTGAGATCCAGAATTCTGAAGCTATTTTAGTACAAAACCAGTGTAGAGCAGCAAAAGAAAAAATGACTGCTGTATAAAGTTTCCTCAAGGCTAAGGACACACAGTGGTACAGGAAATAGTATTGCTGCCTCAAATTCCAGTGACATGAATTCAGTCCTGACCTCTGGCATTATCAGTGTAGAGTCTGCACATTCTCCCTGTGCCTGCATGGGTTTCCCCAGGTACTCCTGTTTTCTCCACATGTCTCTAGGATGTGGGGTTAGTAGGTTAATTAGCCATGGTAAATCACCCTGAATTTGTAGGTGAGTGGTAGAATCTGGGGGTAGTTGTTGGGAATGTGGAGAGAATTAAATAGGAATGATGTAGGTTTAGTGTAATTGATGGTCAGCGTGAATCCATTGGCCAAGGGGCCTGTCTCCATTGCTGCATGACTCTGACATATCCAATACATCAGTGGCCTTATTTTCCTGAAGTTAGTGTAAGGTGTCACTGAGGACAGCTGTGACGAATACTAGTAGCACTGAGGGTAAGCTAAGGGCATGGACAGACTGATGTTCCAGGAGTGGTATCTTTGGCACTGTGTAGGTTGAAGAGAACAGAAATTGGACATTAAGATTCTCTGGAGGGTTGTTGAATCATTTTCTGAGGCTGAAAGTGTGAACCAGATTACATCCTTCCATCACGGTGAGGTTGATTCCCTGTGAGATTTGGTGTCAGCCAGTTAGCACAGTGACCATTCTGTGATCACGTAAGAGATGCAAGGTAGAGTTGGTGTCACAGATGGCCTTGTGTAAGCTGAACCCTTGTTTGAGAGTATCACTGAGAGGTGGCCAGTGCAAGTGGAATGAGTGGGGCTGAAGGTGAAACATGACAGAGGGAGAAGCTGTTGTAGGAAACTAATGAAATAGAAAAAGAAAGAAATGAAGAACTGACAGTAGTATTTTAGGTTGTACACTGAGAACCTAAAATATCTACCCAACCTCAATCCCATCGTTTCCTTTCAATATAACCACTGATCACTTCAAAATGGAAGCATAGAATTAACAAGAAATTATATATGTATAAGTGATTACCAGTTATGAGTAGTTCAGGATCATTTTCACCTAGTAACAGAGTATGTTTATTTTGTGTCTGGTTTCTGCAGTCAGAGGAGGATGAGTTGGATATGGTAAGTCTGAATTCAGCTTGGAATATTGTGTGTGCTTAAAAAAGGTCTCAACAGAAGCTTGAACTAATACTTATTTTCAGAAGATAATGGAGTTTTGTCAATTGCAGTACTGCATGCTTTTTTGCATTTGAAGAGGGAAGTAATTTTCTCGAAGGAGTTGGACTGTCCTTGTATTTTAGTTATTTCAAAAAAAATTCCATACCATTTTTTTTTGAAGCTACTGCTAATTTAAAAGCATGAAATCTTAGATTTGCACTCTTCGGTCCACTCTCCGGCTGCCAGGCTCTCTAGGCACTTGAGAGCTCGTGCAGTAGTGATCAACAACTGCTGTCACATTCCCCTCTCCCACTCAACTCCCAATCTCAGTAACTTTCATTTACTTAGCAGAACCACAAAGGTTTGATTACTTTCCAGATAATATGTTGCATCCTGCTTTGATGTGATGCATTGAAGTCTTTCTAATACCCAGTACCAATATCACTAAATTGTATCTCTTGAGAGTCCCAGCAGTTTAGTTGGAATCAGGAATTTAATTAATGTCAACTAAACATTAGTTTTAGAGTCGATTAAAAGTATTTCATTTCATTCAAATATTTTCAACCACTAATAGCCCAATACTCACTATGTAGTGGTATGCCATTGATCAGAACAGAGTTGTATATAATTTATAACTCTAAGGGCATGGAGGGCATAAAACTCAATGTTTTATTTTCCTTTGATATAAGAGTTATTGGTAAGCGTACGAGTATACCTTGCGTTAAAATGGTTCGTACTGTAATTTCTCTGCATGCTTTTGTGATGTTTCTTTAAATATAAAGATATTTGGTTTAAAGTCAATTGAGCTAATGCATGTTACAGAGAAGCATGTGTTTAATAACCAACAAATTGTTGTAGGTATTTTACTTAAATGTATATTTCTTCCTTAACCAATACATGCAATAGCTCTTTTCTATCATTTATTATTGTTTTAAAGCCATAATATTATAATCTTTTTAGATTATCTTCCTTTCTCTCCCCTCTATCCCCACTTTACCCTTTACTCCCCTCTGTTTTGGTACTTTATCTGTTTAGTAATTATTCACATAAACCTTGATGATAGGGGTTGCTCAGCCCCAACATTGGTACAGAAACCTGGGGTTAGAAATTTGTTCACACTATCCAAAAAAAAATGTAGTCCTCTTGAAAATCAGTTTAACCCAGAATAGAGCAATACTATGTGCAACTATGAGTGTCTTGGTGTCCATTGGGAGATGGGTCTCTTCATATTTTTTGGCCTTGCATTTTTTTTTCTTACTTGGTCTCAAAACAGCCAGCTTTTACTAATCCTGAAACTGTCATTTAAAGGGCCAGCACTAGAAATATATTCTTTGTCCTCATGGAGACACAAGACTGCAGATACTGGAATCTGGAGCAACACACAAAAAGCTGGAGGAACTCAGCGGGTCAGGCAGGATCTATGGAGGGAAATAGACAGTCAACTTCTTGGGTCGGGACCCTTCATCTGGACTCGAAGGGTCCAGATGAAGGGTTTCGACCTGAAATGTTGACTGTCCATATTCTTTGTCTTTGCTGAAATCTGGTTGGAACTTCCTGCGATCTTGTGTGCCTTGACTGATTTGCCTGTGGGGTTTCAAGGTCTGTCCAGTCTGATGTTGTCAATCTCTGCCACATCTTATAGTTTGCTGTACACTGTCACCATAACAGTGCAGATGAGGATAAATTCCTTTGGCTCACAGAAACAGGCAGAGTAGGAAGGGCATTTGTTGCATTGCAGACTTCCCAAATTGCAAGGAATTGGTGGCTGCACTCATGTCCCTATTGAGTCCTCTCTGGCAACTTCCTACCAGATAGCAGCCCTGAAGGATCTCCTGTAGCTTTGGGCACAAAGAACATACCTCCCTGCAAGCATTCTTCTGGTTCTTCTTACCCTCCTGGGAGCACTCTTCCAACCACCTGTCATCACTGCATCATCTATTCATTCAACAACCCTTCCCTGTCGCTCGAGGGGCATAGTGTTATGCTAATTTAAGAGCTTTCTGCAAAGATCTGTGCGTGTTGTGGCAACTGCTAGAACTGCAGCACATCAAAATGGAATGTTCATTGAAACCAATAGTAACACGTTCAGCAGGCGTTACACAGGGAAACCTGACAATACTGTCCTGTGACCTTGCAATTGAAGTTCATGCTCTATAAAGACTTTCACTAACGGTGTTTGAGTGACCCACAAAGCTGTTCTAGTGTGAAAGAAAACAAAAGGAGCAACTTCCAGTCCTTGCTGAACACAAACACTGGAGGTAATGATAACATCATGTTACCATCCAGCTCAAGGCCAGTTCACTTAGTATGAACTGGCAATCACATGTGGACCACTTAGTTTCATCAATTAGAGTGGGTGAGTGCACATTCATTAAAGTGCGAGCACAGGTTTTTCTCAATGCCTACAAAACTGAATTGGATGATGCATTTCCGTGTTGTTTCAAATGTTTGAGCTTGCTTCTATTTTATCTCACAGAAGCCTGCCAGAATAAAAATGTGTGCAAACCTATCTATGTGGAGTTGATTGAAAATTACAGTTGGCTTATTGATGAGGGTTCCAGAAAAGAGGGGCATAGTGTTTCATCATATGTCTTGTTATTAAAGCAATCCAAAACTATTCTTTCATTCCTGCTGTGTCCTTGTGATCCTGTATCATCCTGTTTCAAATATTTATCCACTATTAGGGTTGCTGCATGTTAGAACTGAAAATAAATTTAGCAATGAACTGAAGGGTGATGCATCAAAGATGTCCGACAGTTGGCTTCCATCTGAATGACGAAAGGTTTCCTCTTTTTATACTTCTCCATGTCACTCCATCTGGTGGCCTGTTTAGAGAACTGGCAAAATCAATGTGAGTGGGGCACGTGAGCCTGATTATCCAGTGAACTCTGGCAGCTTTCCCTTTTGAGCTCTAAGTGCTCAGCCTGTTTTAGCTCCTGTTAGATTGCATTGCATACCTCAGCAGAAGTGAAGGATTTCTAGTTTAATTTTTCCACAAATGGAGGAAACAAAACGTTAAAATATTAAGGCAACGCACACAAAATGCTGGAGGAACTCAACAGGTCAGGCAGCATCTATGCAGAGAAATAAACAGTCAACGTTTCGGGTTGAGACCCTTCATCAGGACTGGCCCCAGTTTTACCTCTTCCATGCACTTTTCAATTTGACAGCAGAAGCCTCCAGTACACATCATTTTAGGTAATGAATAACTTCGAATATTCTAAGTCTGGGCTGTTATTGGTTATAAAAATAGCTGCATTGTGCAAAATGTTAAATTTGGCTCTCACATTTGTGATTAATCTAGTTATCCCTGTGAATTAAGTGTATCAAAGGCATTTGGATCTCACTTTTTAAAAATGTACAGAATGGAAATAAATTATCTTTAATAATTCCACAACATCACACATTGAAAGATTCAGCTTCTGTAAAAGTGTTTATGTCGTGATTTTGTATGTGCTAGTGCTAATTAGCTTCATCTTTTATTTGTAGAATGTACAGAGGATAAGCAGTTCACAATCAACACAGGCTCTTGCAACTCCTGTCGTGTCTGTTACTACTCCAAGTCTACCATCACATGGGCTGTTGTATTCGACATACAACAATGGTAATCAAATTACATTAGCATTCATTATTATCTGTGCTGAAGCATGGCCATTAAAAATGTGTCCTTTGCTTACCCAATTTGTGAGAGTTAACATAAAGCAACATTTCTGAGTATGCAGCCCAGCTGTGGGAATGGAAGATTTTTGATTATGCTGCCTATTGACCTCATGTAGAGGGCAGCATGTAATGTGGTTCTGAGTCACATGACCAGTGAAATTTATTGTTTCATCTGGAGCTAGTGATGATGTTAGTGCAATGTAAATCAGGTGACCAAAAATAACTCAATTTGAAAAACAACAGAATAGCTTCAAGAGTAAATGAAAATCAAAACAAACTGCAGACACCAGAAATCTGAAATAAAAATAACTGAAACTAGTTGAAAAACTCAGCATGTCAGGCAGCATCTGTGGAAGAGAAACAACATTTCAGGCCTGAAACCCTTCAGAGCTGAGAGAAGTCGAGCATTATGACCAACTACTTCTGAAAAAATATATAATACGTAATGGAATAAAATATGATTGTATATTTCTTCTGGGGTAATGGGCTTAATGGATAAATCCAATTATTTGTAGCTATAGATCAATTACAGAGCCAATTAATAGTCATTTGTAATTTCTGACCCTAATTGATTTTATCAACAATAATCCTGTTTTTCAAAAAGGAATAGTATTTCCCAATTTAGTTTTGGATTTTCACTCCTAATCCCTTCCCTTAAAGTCTGATTCACTTCCCAATGATCAGAGCAGCAGCAATGGGACCTTCTTCATGCAGCTCTGGTTGGGAAATGCAATGGTCCTACTTTAGCTCCTGATTCTGGAAGTAAATCATCCTAATGCTGTTTTAACAATTCATGGTGAACATCATGATTTTATTTTTGCAGAGGACTCTACTGGGGCAATAGCACTCTACATTACCTATTTAATGCATGTAAAGAAAGATGAAATTCAATTCCTGAGCATAATGACTGAACAACAATGGATGAATTTGCATGTGGTTGAAGATGATATATTAACATGTCAATGTGGTTACTTTTGCTGAAAGATACAAAATTGTCATCATGCTAATAAGATTGTTTGTAAGTTTGGTTTAGCACTTGGCTTTCTTCCTGGTTACTACTGACCATAATTTGTACGCACCCAGAGGTGCTAAAACAGCCACTTCCTGGTGTCACACTAAATTGTTGATTAGATGCAATATGTGTGAAGCATATACCCACATCCACTAATGTTGAGGAGCTTGATGGCAGCTACATCAGCAGGTTTCAGGCTGCCTTAAGGACATAAGATCACAAAAATTATGAGTTGAATTAGGTCATTCAGCCCTTTAAAACTGCTCTGCCATTTATCAAGATCATCTAACTCAGCTTCATTTTCCTGCACTATCCCAATATCCCTTGATTCCCTCAATATCCTCTGGTCCCAACGGAGAAGGATTCAAAGTGGAAAGATGCTTTGATGCCCACTGATGGGGGGAGAAAGAGGAGAAAGGAAATCCTTCTGACCCTGCTCTGCCTGTCCCCACAAGATGCTCATCAACAAGTAGTCCCTTTGTGCTGGTGACTCCCATGGATGGCACAGCATTCACTATTTTAGGTAACGTCCTTGAAGAATTTCCAGAATAATGGTGGATAATGTGTTAATAGTCTAAACACTGTCTCCCAGAAAGTCTCCTGAAGTGCTTCAAAATTCCTCTTCCAACCTTCTGCAGCAAGTGAGCAAATAAAACTAGTACTACTTCTCAGTGCTCAAACTCCTTTTCAGTGACAGGTTGCTGTTAACCGACAATGCTAAATCAAATTACAACCACCAAAATGCTATGCTGCCTCTTCAGTTAGAGCAGGCAGGCAATTTAACATAGGAAAAATGTGAAGTGTTCTACATACAGTAGAACATTACAGCACAGTACAGGCCCTACAGCCAACGATGTTGTGCTGACCTTTTAGCCTACTCTAAGATCAATCTAACCATTCCTTCCCACATACCCATACCCTTCCATTTTTCTATCATCCATGTGCCTATCTGAGAGCTTCTTAAATGTCCCTAATGTATCTGCCTATACTAGCACTCCTGGCAGCACGTTCCATGCACCCACCACCTCTGATATTCCACCCCCCCCCCCCCCCCCCCCCCCGTACTTTCCTCCAATCACTTTAAAATTATGGCCCCTCGTGTTAGCCATTTCTGCCCTGGGAAAAAGCCTCTGGCTGTCCACTCGATCTATGTCTCTTATCATCTCATCCTCCTTTGCTCCAAAGAGAAAAGCCATAGCTCACTCAACCTATCCTCATAAGACATGCTCTCCAATACAGGTAGCATCCTGGTAAATCTCCTCTGTACCCTTTCTAAAGCTTCCATGTCCTTCCTATTAGTGAGGTGACCAGAACTGAACACAATACTCCAAGTGTGGTCTAACCAGGGTTTTGTAGAGCTGCAACATTACCTCGCGGCTCTTGAACTCAATCCCCCGATTAATGAAGGCCAACACATTATACACTGCCTTAACAACCCTATCAACTTGCACGGCAACTTTGAGGGGTCTCTGGACTTGGACCCCAAGATCCCTCTGTTCCTCTATACTGCTAAGAATCCTGCCATTAATCCTGTATTCTGCCTTCAAATTGACCTTCCAAAGTGAATCACTTCACATTTTTCCGGGTTGAACTCCATCTGCTACTTCTCAGCCCAGATTTGCATCCTATCAATGTCCCATTGTAACCCTTAACAACCTTCTGCACTACCCACAACACCACCAACCTTGGTGTCATCTGCAAACTTACTAACCCACCCTTCCACCTCCTCATCCAAGTCATTTATAAAAATCATGAAGAACAGGGGTCCCAGAACAGTCTGCTCCTATCCCTCTCCAAGGCAAAGGTAAAGGTCAGGGAGTTGTGGTCACTGTCTCCGAAATGCTCACCCACCAAGAGATCTGACACCTGACCAGATTCATTGCCTAGCTAGCACCAGATCCAGAATGTCCTCTCCTCTAGTCAGCCTGTCTACATATTGTGTCAGGAATGCTTCCCAGACACACCTAACAAATTCTGCCCCATCCAAACCTTTTGCACTAAGGAGGTGCCAATCAGTATTAGGGAAGTTGAAATCACCCATGACAACGACCCTGTTATTTTTTCAGCTTTCCAAAATCTGCCTCCTGATCTGTTCCTCAGTGTCTCTGTTGCTATTGGAAGGGTCTTTAGAATACTCCCAAGAGAATGATTTCTCCCTTCCTGTTTCTGACCTCTACCCACACTGACTCAATAGACAATTCCTCCAGGATGTCTTCCCTTTCTGCAGCTGTGATACTATCCCTGATTAGCAATACCACTCCCCTACCTCCTTTACCTCCCTCCCTGCCCTTTTGAAACATCTAAACCCCGGAATATCCAGCAGCTATTCCTGCCCCTGTGACAGCCAGGTCTCTGTAATGGCCACAACGTCGTAGTTCCATGTACTGACCCATGCTCTAAGTTCATCACCCTTGTTCCTAATACATCTTGCATTAAAATAAACACACTTCAACCCATCCAACTGACTGCAATTTTGCCCTGCCAACTGCCCATCCTTCCTCACAATCTCTCTACATGCTTCATCAAACTTTACACCAACTGCCCTATCCTTTAACCTATCAATTGGGTTCCCATCCCCCTGCCTAACTAGTTTAAACCCTCCGCAACAGCTCTAGCAAATATGCTGCAAGGGTATTGGTCCCCCTCCAGTTCAGGTGTAACCCGTCCCTTTTGTACAGGTCGTACCTTCCCTAGAAGAGATCCCAATGATCCACAAATCTGAAACCATGCCCCCTGCACCAATTTCTCAGCCACACATTCATCCGCCAAATCAACCTATTCTTACCATCAGTGGTGAGTGGCACTGGCAGCAATCCAGAGATTACTATCCTTGAGGTTCTGCTTTTCAGCTTCCTATCTAGTTCCCCATATTCACTTTGCAGGATCTCATCCTTTTTACTAACTACGTCGTTGGTACCAATGTGTTTCATGACTTCTGGCTGCTTACCGTCCGCCTTTAGAATGCTGTGGACCCGATCTGAGACGTCCCTGACCTTGGCACCTGGGAGGCAACATACCATCTGGGAGTCTCTTTCACATCCACAGAATCTCCTGTCTGCTCCCCTAACTATAGAGTCCCCTATCACTATTGCTCTCCTCTTCTCCCCCCTTCCCTCCTGAGCCACAGAGCCAGACTTAGTGCCAGTGACCTGACTGCTGGGGCTTTCCCCGGTACGGTCGTTCACCCCAGCAGTATCCAAAGTGGTATACCTGTTATTGAGGGGAATGGCCACAGGGGTACTCTGCACTATCTGTCTATTCCCTTCTCCTCTCCTGACAGTCACCCAGCTATCTGCATCCTGCAACTTAGATGTGGTTACCTCCTTCTAGCTTATAACTATCACCTCCTCATTCTCCCGTAGGAGCCGAGGGTCATCCAGCTGCAGCTCCAGTTCCCTAACATGGTCTGTAAGGAGCTGCCGCTCGATGCACCTCCCGCAGATGTAGCTATCAGGGAGACTTGATTTCCCACATCTGGCAGGAAGAACATGCCACTGACCGTGGATCCATTGTCACTACTTTAGCTAGATACTAGAGACCAAGAGTCACGCTTCTTGCTCCAAGTCATGTCCCTCACTACCTGAAAGTCGGTCCCTCAAAGATCCCACCAACTCAATTGCCTTTGCCAAGATAATATCTTGCTCAATATTTAGACTAAACTGGCATTTTCGCACGAAACCCATCTTGACCGAGCATATTTGAAGAAATCAACAAGAAACGAACCCTATCAGGATACTCACTGTGTGCTCATCATTTAGGGAAAGTACCTTGTGTGTCTTTAAGGTGATAATGTTGTTGGAGGCATGACAAATACTTCCAGCAGAAAACGTGTTGTACCTGAAGCATGCTTTCCCAAGTCAGTGCTCAGAACATTGTGATTACATTGTATCTTCATTGTATTTGACAAAGTTTGGTCCTATACAATTCCATGACTGAACATATGTTTTAAAAAAAATTCTGCCTGAATCAATCCTGATCCAAGCTTAGAGCTTTTAAATTTGTTACTGAGCCCAGCGGTTATCTTTAGGCCCAAAAGCATCGAAGTCCTGGAAAAATGGGAGAATTATTTGTAGCTTTTCAACCTCCCAAAGATACCTAGTGAAGAACAATGTCATTACTGTAATTGTGTCTACCTGAAATAGAATAGGTGTTGTGCAGGCACTTCAATTCAATAACAATTGGTACAGGCAAAGTGCAGAATAATTCTTCATAGGCCATAAGAAATGAAATTAAGCTTCTTTAGTGCTCAGTGAGTTGATGCAGGGT
This sequence comes from Pristis pectinata, assembly GCF_009764475.1. Classification (NCBI taxonomy): domain Eukaryota; kingdom Metazoa; phylum Chordata; class Chondrichthyes; order Rhinopristiformes; family Pristidae; genus Pristis; species Pristis pectinata. Next base: position 16,879,689 of record NC_067432.1, read on the forward strand.
CATGTAAATCGAAATGGAAATAAATTTCTTTTTCCCCCATTTAATCTTACAGATTATTCACTAACCAGCGCTGATTTATCTGCACTACCAGGATTCAACTCACCAGGGACGTTGTCATTAGGGCCAATGTCTGCTTGGCAACAACACCACCTTGGACAAGCAGCCCTCAGCTCACTAATGTAAGTTGGCCATCAGTAATGTAAGCTATTGAGAAATTTAGCCATTAGTAAATTAAAATTTTAAAAATACCAGTAAATATTATTTTAATGTTTTTGATCTTTAGGAAAGTTGTGTGCTACTGATCCAGATGGTCGCAGGTTGGTTCCTGGTGTGTGATAAGTTAGCTGGTCTTAACCAACCAAAGGTGGGAGGATTCTGTGCATTGGGCCAGCAGATATGGGGGAAAAAGTAGCTGGTGTTCCAGCATTTTGCTTCATTCAGGACGTTTTGGCTTGAATATGAAGAGCAGACAGTGGTGGGAGCAGGACTGAGCCCATGACTGATACCTGCAAGAAGACTGTTGGCTCCAGGCAATATCCTCCCCTTAAGTAAAGGCAGTTACAATGGTATGATGGTAGACTTGCCCACAGTGGCCCGAGGAAATAGGCTAATGGATTGGTCATTGGATGATAAACAACTAGTTTATAGGACTCAGCAGAAATTTATCCCAATTCGAAAGAGAGATTGAGGGAGAAACATGAACTATCCATGCTTAACAAAGAAGGTCAAAGACAAGAGCATACAAAGGAGCAAGGGCTAGTGGTAGATCAGAGGACTGGGAATATTACAAGAATCTGTAACAACAGACTAAAATGAGTGAAAACTGGCAAATAATATCAAGCTGAACAGCAAGGGCCTTAGTAGATATATGAAAAGAAAGGGTAGCTCAAGTAAACATGGAACTTTTAGAGAGCCAGACTGTGAAATTAATAACAGAAAATAAGGAAATGTCAACTAAATTAAATCAATACTTTGCATTTGTCGTCACGATGGAGGACACTGCAAGTATCCCAAAGATATCTGATGGGCTAGTTTCAAACGGTATGGAAAAACTTGTAACAATCATAAGGAACATGAAAATTACAAAAATTAAAGGCAGATAGTTAGCCAGGTCCCAATGACCTCTTCTGAGCATTTAAAAGTGTTAATGACCTGGAGTTGGGGACAAAGTGTAAGGTTTCCAAGTTTGCTGATGGCTCTGAAATAGTTGGAAGGACATGTTGCAATGAGGGTATTTGGATTCTGCAACAGAATATAGATAGGTTGATTGAATGGGCAATAACTTGGCAAATAGAGTTTAATGTGGGAAAGTATGAGGTCATCCAGTTAAGTAAGAGGAATTTAAAAGTAGACTACCAAACGAAAATGAGTGAAATTTGATCAATAGTCTGTGGAGCTTAGCAGAATTAGGGGTGATCTTATTTAAACACACAAGTCCAGAGGGGGCACGATAAGGTAGATATCAACATGTTTCTACTAGTGGGAGAATCTCAAACAGGAGAACATAGTTATAAGATTAGGGACTGGTCATTTAAAACTAAGTTGCATAGGAATTTTTTATTATGGAATTCTCTATTCAGGTTGCTGTGAATGCTAGATCATTGGTAGTATGTAGAGAGGTAGTTGATAATTTTTTTAAAAGATCAGAGAACTGAGGGCTATGGGGAATTGGACAGAAGAGCTGTTGGGCCCTGCGGTAGATTGGCCATGAACGATAGTGCAGGCTTGATGGCCTACTCCTGCACTTGTTTTATGTTCTTATGTATTGAATGTTTATTTGCTTGGGCTGAGCTTGCAGACAGCTTTCTAGTATATTCTCTTTTGCAATTAAATCAGGATGTTTAAATGTTCTACTTTGCAGAGACCTGTGATGCCAATGGCCTCAGCTTCTCAGAGTCTGAGAACTTTGAATTCGCTGATGGGACAGTGCTGTTAACTGTTCTTATAAATCCACAGTTCTGCTGATGTTGCAGAGGAGAAAAAGTCATCATCATTTGAAAGGACCACAGCAAACCAGATACTGAGGCATTTGCTTTGGTTCATTCATGCAAAGATAACGAAGCCCACAGCAGATGTACTTAAGAAATGGAAGGTGGAGTATCCATCTCCCTGTGTCTAGTTTGCCATTCAATGAGGCCTTTACAGGAGTACCATTTTCCAGCACTAACCCCATAATCTCTTGATTCCCTTAATATCCAAATATCTATCAGTGTCTCTCAAATGTATTCAGTGACTGAGTTTCCACAGCCTCTTTCTTCAGTGGCCAATCCCTTTTGAGCCCTGATTCTAGGTGTCCCAGACAGGGAAATTACCAATTCTCCATCAATCCTGTAAAGCCCCATAAGAATTTTGTACTTTTCATTGTGATTATCTCATTCTTCTAAACTCTAGCAAATTTAATCCAGTCTACTAAATCTATTATAATACAAAAGTCCTGTTATCCTCAGCAATGGATCTCATGAAGCTTTGCCACATTTCCTCTATTACAAATATATTCTTTCAGAATCAGATTTATTATCACTGATTTATATGATGTGAAATTTGTTTTTCGGCAGTAGTACAGTGCAAAGACATAAAATTACTATAAATTACATAAATAATGCAAAAAAAATAATGAGGTAGTGTTCATGGGCTCGTGGACCGTACAGAAATCTGATGGCAGAGGGGAAGAAGCTGTTCCTGAATCATTGAGTATGGGTCTTTAATCTCCTGTACCACCTGCCTGATGGTAGTAATGAGAAGAGGGCATGTCCCAGATGGTGATGGTCCTTAGTGATGGATGCCGCCAGCTTGAGGCACTGCATCTTGAGGATGTTCTCGATGGTGGGGAGGGCTATGTCTGTGATGGAGCTGGCTGAGTCTATAACCCTCTATGACCTCTTGTGATCCTGTGCATTGGAGGCTCCGTACCAGGCTGTGATGCAACCACTCAGAATGCCATCCATTGTACATCTATAGAAATCTGTAAGAGTCTTTGGTGACATACCGAGTCTCCTCAAACTCAAAGTAGAGCCACTGGCATGTCTTCTTCATGATTGCATCAATGTGTTGGGCCCAGAATAGATCCTCTGAGATGTTAGCACCCAGGAACTTGAAGCTGCTCACCCTTTCCATCGCTGACCCCCCCCCCCCCCCCCCCCCCCCCAATGAGGACTGGTGTGTGTTCTCCTGACTTCCCCTTCCTGAAGTCCACAATCAATAAATAGGGAGATCAATAATCTTATAAAAGAGCATGTTACCAGTAAAAGCTACACATTAGGATGTCAGTCAAATGTGAACTCTCAGTCCTACGTAAGTAGAAATTTTCTCAATAATTTGGATTGTTTTCTAAATGTAATGGAGTAAAGTTTTTAGTAGTATTGTAAGCACAGTATGGATGTAGTTGGCCAAAACTCTCAAAAAGATTTGAAAAAGTGACATCAGGTGTAAATTGAGTTTCTGCAGTCCTTAACACTAGCTTAAAATCAGTTTGATCAAAGTTGCTCCACAAAACTGGCCGTGGCCACAAATGGAAATAAAGAAGCTGATGAGTTTCTGCTGTTGGTGGCTGTCCAAGAACACTTTTCAGATTACGTGATTTTATTAGGCACCCTGGCACAAGGAGATGTTTTTATGTCTTAAAACTCACTAATTTTTACCACTGAAGGTGAAACATTCAGCACAACTTTATTCAGTATTTTTTAAATTTTAAAATCAGATTACGCATAGCTGGAGGATTACACATATTAGAAGTACTTTTTTTATGATAAATCCTGTCTGTATTAATAATACCATTGGTGAGTTAAAATTCTTGAGTACATCAGTGTCTATTTTTTAATGCAAAAACATTACCTTTTAATATGCTGCCCGATTGTGCAAACTCGTGAAAGATTTCAATTTGTGATTACGCCAATGAGTTTATGTGACAAAATAATTTATAACTTCGTTTCAGAAAGCAAAGCAATTTCAAACACTGGTGCAGTCAGATTCCCAGTTGTGCCTGAAGTGAAAAGCCTATCTCAGCACCTATCTGAAGCTGAAGACAGCTGATTGTTTTCAGATAGTTAAATTCTTTGCATTCTAAATGCTTGCATTAAAGTAATACTGCTTATTTAATTAAAAAAACATTTTTATAAGTATCATTTGAAGTTAAATGCAGCAAAAATGAATACTTTGAAATTTTGAAATGTTTACATCAGGCATTTACTGAAGCAGGTTCTCTACCCATTGAAATCACAGTGACTGATTTTTAGAATCATTTTCAATGTGTTTTTTTTCAGGAGCAGTTTTGAATTATTTTGTTACTGAATATTTTAAAGTTCTGGTTTGGGGAAAAAACACTTAATGACTATTTGCAATTCATTTACTTAAGCAGAGTTGAAGGCAAATGTCTGAAAGTGCTTATCGAGAAGTCAGAAGGTTTATTGAATTGCATTGCAGTCTCATTTAAACTAATTTGTTTCTTGGCATTTATGGGTTTCTGGGAGTGATTTTTCATTGTGTGTTCAGTGAAGTGAAGTTGTTATTTCCTCTGCTGGAGCATTGTGTTCCGTCAGACCTATTTTCAAGTCTGTCGAGAAAATCTTTATCTGCATTTACAGCATCATCAGACTTGGTGGCAGGAGCCATTTTACTAATCTAGAGATGAAAGTTCCAGGTCATTGCCGCCAGCTTTCTTCAATTTCCTTCAATTTGACCTTTTACAGTGAAACATTACTGAAATCCAATCCACTCCATTGGATTCAAGGCTAAAACTTTAGTCCTAGTGCCCAAACTACTTGTGGCAGCCACTTGCATGCTGCACCATGGATGGATGACTGTTGCATAGAGTTAAGTCTTTTTGTGTGTATCCAGCATCCTCATCTCCATGAGTGATCAGTCATAAAAGACACACAGTCAGTGACGAGACGTCACTTATCATCTTAACTGCTGGCTAAAGAAATGTGTTAGGAGTGCTTGAGCTATCAACATGCAAATATTCCAGCATACAAATTCCTTCCTCATACAATTAAGATGGTTATGTAGAGAACCTAAGCACAGGAAATACAGCTCCAATGCAGCTATAATTATTTTGAGAGCAGTACATTACACTGTAGATTGATTGCCTGGAACACTAGTCTTGGTACTTCTGAGGCTCAAGAATCTTTATGGATACTGCTTCAGAGAGTGGTTGTGCAAATCACAGTGATTGTGATTGGAAATTGTGTGACTTGATATATAAAGTTAAAGGAACAATATTCCTGAAATTTTTCCTCCACGATGTCTCCCACTGGTTTATGGCAATTTCATATTTGCTGGAGAAGTGAAATGACCTCTTCCTATAGTTTTTAATCTCCCATCTTTCCCAGGACCATGCTATTACCTATGAGTGAAAGGAAAGCAAGTTGGTCACGTGCTTAAGGTCCATGTTAAAACTGGATCTGTTCTGTGCTAAGTATATAAAAGGTTATAAGTCTTTCCTCTTTAGCCTGATGGCTTTTTCATTCAATGCCCGTTGATGCTGTAGACTGCAGGGTGTGACATCCCCAGATTCAGTCAGGTTTTATTGCAGTTTGTTAGTGCACACCACCACTGATATTTTCTTTTCCCTATTGGCTATAGCAGCCTGAGGGAAATCATTCAACATTCAGCTCCAGTTCTCTGAGACCTACGGTGATCTTTCTGCTCTGTGCCTCGAGGTTTTCCTGACTATAGATTACTGAATGAAGGAGTGCTAGTTCCTTTCAGTTTGAGATCTGGCACGGCAAAGGACTCCTGTTAGGCAATAGTCATTTCAAATTCCATACTGTCAATTGATGGCAATTATAAAAGTGTAACTGTTAGTCCTAGAGATCCTTCTTCCTAGTGGTTAAGTGCCTAGACACATGGTCAGTTCTCACAGTGGCATGCCTGATATCTACAGGAAGATTATAGGAGTAGACTTCTGGAGTTCTACTTGATGTTGATGTTGCAGCATTCCTAAGGATAGACATTAAGCATGATTTTGGTTGGCATTTTGACTCCAGTATATAAGCAACACTTATCAAATACAATCTCTGCTCTATGCATGGTCACGGTCATCTTATTTGTTTTCATTTTCTGCAGAGTTAACAGTCAGTCACTTCAGGGTTCAAACCTTTCAATCAACACCAACCAGAATGTCAACATCAAATCGGAGCCGATCTCTCCTCCCCGAGATAGAATGACGCCTTCGGGTTTCCCGCAACAGTCGCGGCACGACACAGGACGCTCGCCGGTTGACAGCCTGAGCAGCTCCAGTAGCTCTTACGATGGGAGTGATCGCGAAGAACCACGGGGTGACTTCCATTCACCCATTGGACTCCCGAGGCCCTCCACGGATGATCGAGAAAGCCCATCCGTGAAGCGCATGCGGATGGACACATGGGTGACATAAAGCCCTCTTTTTGCTGCAGTTTTGTAGTAATCTCTTTTGTTACAAGAGAACTGTCCTTACATATCTAAGACAAGGACGTGGAAAATGTATAAGTTAATCAGGTACTCTACAGTGCAAATTAAATGTATATTTGCAGGTGTCCCACATTTAAATTGTAGTCACTGTCCCAGTCTGGCACTTATTTGTATTAGCTGTTATCTTATACTGGTTTGCAAAAAAAATAAATTTATATTCAACCCTACCATGCTTGCAGAAACAAGAGAGTTGGTTGTCAATTCTGACAGTGTCCTGTATGTGTGTATAAAAATGGTGTGGCTAGTTAAATTTTCTGCTTAGTATCATTGAAGCTGTAGAAAGAAACAAAAGAGAGCAATACTGTACATAAAATAAATCTATGATATTGAACCTGGCATGGGTCTCCGTCTCTTGAAGGAGTGTTTTAAACTTCACGGTATAGGGCTGAGGTGAGCAGTTCTTTCTGCATGTGCAAAAACGGGTTGTAGAAGTGGCAAAACAGTTTATTGGAAACATGCATTAAGTACCCGCATGAGAAATGAGGAGACTGCAGGTGAAATATAGCATTAAGAGAAACTTAATATATTAAGTTATAATTGGAATTTGGTTAAAGTTCTTTTATGTTGATGTCTGAAATCCAAATTTGATTCCAGATCACTTATATATATTTTTATTAAAAGAAAACATAATACCCTGACTTATTATTGATTATATAGAACTGTATAATTTTAAACACATTCAGCTATGAAATTATTTATATATGCCAAAGTTGCATGTTGATGCTCTCTAGATATGGTTTATCTTGTTACCTTGGCTTAGATTTGCTTTTTTAAATGCAGGCTAAACCTTAAAAGCCGTGAACACTTGCTAACCTATATGTAAAGAGAATTTGAGCCAAATGTCTGTGTATATAGCATCCTATATATATCACCTTTGGTGTCAGTGTACAATGTATTGTACGTTCACCAGAACAAAGTATATTTTTGTGGATTATCGCCAATTTGACAGGGCAAGATCCTTATGCGTAGATCATCCACTGGCAATTACTATTTTGTTTAATATGCTGTACTTCCTTGGGTTTTAATTATATATGGCATTTGCAGAAAGTAGTAAAAGTTTTATTTTCCTCTATGGCAGTGAATGTGTACAATAATTGTTATTTGTGCTGTATGGTAATGCTTTACTATACATATAAACAAGCAGATCCTCAATCCCGATGTTATATTTGTCATGCACAAACTTGAAAACAAGTTCCTTATATTGTAGACTGTTGTGGATGGAATTTCACTGCTTTATTCAATTACACTTTTCTGATATAAGCTGCCTTTTGTGATAATTCACTGACAGTAGACACTTGTGGTTCATAAAAATACCTGCAAGAGAGTAGTGCGGGTGAGTACCTTTTGAGAGTAATAAATGCAAAAGGTGTCTTTTATATATTTAAAGGATTGTTCAGTGGTGAGTGCAATAGGAGATTTGACAATCAAAGGGGGAGGCCTGAGTGCACACTTGTAGAAATAGAGCAATAGAGTAAGGTTTGTACCCCTTGAACGGACTGACCTGATGACTCCCAAGTGAGCCAAGGTTGATTGCACCAAAGGGAACCAAATCCGTTCATGTTCATGTCTAGTACATACATTTAAGTAATTTAGTGATTATAAGTATGTAATGGGAACTAAATTGACATGTAATTTGCCAATTGTTTCCAATGACATTACTGTAGAAACTGGCCCCTTCATTAATCATCTGCTTTCCATCTCCAAAAGTGATGAAATCTTTTCAATGGACATAACTGTTCTGCTAATGAATAAACAGTCATTAGTATGTAATAAGCAGTTGATTTTCACAACCTTTATAGCTCAGTATCCACAACCATAAAATAATGGCAAAAAATTTGCAATTGAATAAACCTTTTTTGGTTTATAGTGGATTCCATTCCTTGTTTAGAGTGAAGCACAATGTGTGTGACCTGACCGGCTCTCGAGGTTTATGCCATTAGTACCCGTTCTGCTTAAGCTGGAGTTACAAGCATTGTTCTGTATGACTTGTGTTCTTACAACATGTACTCATGATATGATCATTACTGCTGTTTGGTTCTTTTATTAACAATAAATATGGGCAGAATATTCCTCCTTTGATTTTTTTTAGGAGTGTAGAAATCTGACCTTTTTCTGTTTAGATAATTGTAGAATATAAAACCTCCAGATGTATTCAAAATATTGTTTCATTGCTTTGTCTAATGTATATATTAAACTGATTTTAACCAAGTGTTTGTACTATGCATGCACCTCTTATAGAATTAACATTTAACACACTCAAATCAGTATGTTTTTCCACATTCACATGTTCCCTTTGTTTTCATATTAATTTGTTGAAAATGTATTCAGATTGACAAAATAAGGCTAATGCTACTGAAATGATGGTAAGAATTATAATTTGCTCACTCACTGCTGAACAGACCACTTTTAAGCTGCAGTAAAGCAGCTGAGTTGTGTAATCTGCAGAATGGAAAAATATTGCTTTATTGAATTATGCATGTAAATGAAACTTTTCTGTACATTTGGTAAGAAGTTTGCTTCATATTTACTGTGTCTCCTTGTGTGCAAATTGCCTTATGGTGGCATCATTTACCTTTTGTTCTCAAGCAAGTGTCCAACATTGCGGGCATTAACTCTGTCAGTACAAACACGGTTTAACATAGGAACAGTGTTGCTAATTGTTGATAATTTTATGTCTACGTTAAGAAAACCCCACTAGTTCAAGTTATTTATAATTTAAGAAAAAAAATGTTTTCAGATGCATCCTTTTCCTTCACTGTAACCATGTACCACGTAACTTTTTGCACGGAGATTACCAAGCCTCAACTAGGGATGTGAAGAGATTGGAATGAGGCCTCCTTTGTAATGTAGTGATTAATGGATTGCCTAATGGCAGTGGGTCAGCTGAATGAAAGAAAATCCTGTACTTTTACTTGATGGTCAATATTTTTGATAGAAAGTGTGTAGAATTGAAATGCGCTAGGTACTGCCACCATTCCACATGGCACCACAGAATACTTCAAGGTATCATCGTAGCAAACTACAGCTCCCTGTTTTAGTGGAGCTAAGATGCAGCATGTGAAATAATTCAGCATCTAATTTTTGAGAGGGAAGAATAAAATTTTGAGGGTTGCAATCTAAGAACAGGGAGTTTTGCATTAAATTCAGGGTGTGTATAGCTGGATTTCCTACCCATTATTCTTAATCCTTGAGTTTTCTGGATTCAATTTTACTTTGTCTAAGTGCTAAATGATTGTAATTTGGGAGATTGGATGCACAGTACTTTAAAGCACAGACACAAACACATCAATTAGAGCTGTAATCACAATGGAAATTTCACAATTTTTCCTTACTTTTGGGTTATTGGAGACTTTTTAACTAAAGGCAAAGAATAGTATGACAGATTTCCTCAAGGAAAAAGACATCTTTGTGCTATTAGTTGAATTTCTGAGGTGGATTCTACTTGAGGAGCAATAGGAGCTAAAAGCATGTTGGCATTTAGTATTTAAAGCAATTTGTTCCCAATTTCCAAAAAAAGAAAAAAAAGTATAACTGCAAAGAATTTCCTACCAGCAATATGAGTAATGAGTACAAAAATCCAGTACCTCTCAAATGTAGCATGCATCAGTAGTCTGTGAAAGTGAGGGAGTGAATACCTCAAATTCACATCAGCTATTTTGCATATTTAGTGAATGCACAGCTTCTGACAGGAAAAGGAATTTCAGCAACACCAGGAGTTGATGCCAACCATGACATTATGGTTTAGATGTCACATTTTTATTCAATTATGTAAAGTATCAATATTGTGAGCAGTAAAAGTACTATTCACTCTCAGGGTAAATTCTAAATAACATTTATTTACCATCTCAAATGTTTCACTGGTAACATGATCTCATGCGCCTGAGTTAATAGGAATTTAAAGTATATGGTAAAATCAGCTACATAATATAAAGGTGTTGGTAAGTGGAGTACCTTTGCATTAATCGTGAATTAATTCTGAATTGGAATCAGATTTGGTATCACTGAGTTGTGTGATGTGGAAATTTGTTGTTTTGTGGCATACGATTCAGTGATAATTCAGATTCTGATTTAATTCATGACTAATGCAAAGGTACTTCATTTACCAACACCTTTACATTAGGTAGCTGGGTTTACCATATACTTTCTAAATTCCCTAATTGAATATTAATATCCAGGTCCTATTTCTCTTCAAAGTTTTTACCAATATTAAATGCAAAAATCATAAGATACCTTGCATAGTAACATGTAGGATGAGGCTAACCCAATGCAATCACTTTATGCAATGCTTAGCTGTGGAAACCAGGGATATATGAAGGTGATGTCCATCTGCACACAAGAGACAGTAAACTAGAATTCAAACTTCCTGTCTCTGGACACTGTTTATGAAAAACTAAACAAAGTATGCAAAGAGAAAGGGAATACAAATGATGTTCTTTTTGCACAGACTTTCTACCCTATGCTGTGCAAGACACTGCTTTGCAAAATATTTAAAATGGCTTTTTTTAAAACTGATGTATTTGGTAATTGTTTGTTACTTGTAGAAATCACCGGAGCTGTTCACGGTTTAAATTTTAAGCCTGTTGGCAGCACAAGCTGGACTTTGTTGCCATCATTGAAACAAATGTTGATGAGACTTTAAGTTAACCTGCAATTTCCCTGAATGTGTTGTTTTACTTCAATATACAAAGATAAGTGAACTTTTTATCAGATGATTACAATTATGCTAGAGATTGTTGTAAAAATTTGTACCCTGCACTCACTTAAGTAAAGATATTGGCTTTTACTGTGTAATGAGAGTCCATGTCAATTATTCAGTGTAAATTTAAAAACATTAGAATTAATAATGAATTTAAATTTACATACAGTTGCACTATTTCTCTCAAGTGTATTCAATTAAGGAACAAAATTGCAAAAAGGATATATCTGGGATACAAATCTCAATTGCCATGGGTTGAATTGTGGTCAGTCTTGCAATGATTTTAGCTGGTCACGCTGGATTGTTTTTATAGCACACTTAGTCACAATCATGTGTTTTTTTTATTGTTATTTCCCTGAAAAGACCAACATAATTTATAATTTTTGAACCATTTTACAAAGGCAAGAACATAAATGAGGAAAAAATTAAAAACAAAAATAATTTCCACAATGAAACTTTACGTCAAAGCCACATATGATAAACACAAACACTTCTTTGAAACACTTGCAGTAAAAAGTCAAACAGCATTAATATTTTGAATTTTCTCCTTAAAGGTCAGTGGTGTACTTTAGTAATGCACCAATTCTAAAGTTCTCTTTGTTGTTTTCAAATCCTCCCATGGCCTTGCTGCTCCCTAGCTCCGTAATCTTGACAGCCCCAAAATTTGAAATATCTGCACATTTCCAATTCTGCCTTGTTGAGATTAATTTTAATTACTTCACTATTGACAAGTCTGCAAAGCTGTAATGTCTGAAATTCCCTCCCTAAATCTCCCTCTGCTTCTTCTCTCTTCTAAACTGCACTTTGGAACAATTCTCCTTTTAATTAAGCTTTCAGTCATTCCCTAATATCTTATGTGCCAAATTTGGTTTGACTGTGCACCTGAGAAATACCCGGGATGTTCGATTACATTAAATCCACCATATATTGAGGAGAATGGTTTATGCTTAAATTGAAAGGATTGTAAAACAAGCTAAAGGAGTTATTAAAAGACATTTCAGAAATCTGAGCATAAGTGACTGGTGTTCTACTGTAGTGCCAGTGTAAGGGAGTTCAGATAGTGAGCTGAGATGACAAACTGTATGCTTTCTTCCTCCAAAGGCAGCAGAAGATTGCTGAACCATTAGTCAAGTCTCTTCAGCATCTTGCATGTGCCTGAACATTAAGAGATTAACTTAGCTTTCCCTGGAATAAAAGATTAGCTACATAAGAAAGAGCTTGTTATTGTCGATTTTGAAATTTAAAATGTGTCTTCTGATTTTAACTCACTCACTTGACAGAAACTGCAAAGGGACAGTTAAATCAGAGAAAGTCACTTCTGGTCTTTGCCGCCTTCCCCTCATATTCATGTGTTGTCTTTTTTTAAAGCAAGGATGTTGGATAATATGGGAAGGCAGCAAATTCTTTTAGAGGTGCCATTAGGGACTGGCTTTTATTGTTAGGAATGGTAGCAAGGCCAGATTCAGGCTAAGCGGTGCAGCGAATGGTTACAATGTTATCTTAGCGCTCCTTGTGGGCTGAGGGAGAAGGACTTCTACTCCAGGCCCCACTTGGAAGTCTTGGGCCTCTCTTGAGCTTTCTTTCAACAAGAGCCCCACCACCCATCTCAATGTTCGTGTTTGACGCGTTGCTGTAGTGGATCCTGTTGATGGGGCACACTGTGATCACATTGCTTAGATGGAGAATGGAATGCTAATCGAAGGTCTGCTTTGTCCTTGATCCAACAAGATCATTGAGTCTCATTAGCACTTCAACTATCACGGCAAACAGAGAGTTCCACCTGTGTCCTGTCGGTGGTGGAAGTGCTGTGGGGAATTGAGGGATGAGTCGCATTAGAATATTCAATCTCTGGGCCATTAGTTACTCTTGTAGCTGCAGTTTTAGTCTTTAAATTTCTGCTAAAGAAGTTGATGGCAGCTGATTCAATGATGGTTGGACTCATGAAAGTGGTTATTGGTGGAGTGTGTATGTCAAAAATGTTTCCTGCTGCCACTATCCCAAGTTTGTACATGGTCCAGTAATGTTTGTATGCAGCCATATCAGTTCAATTGCAGATAGAACTGAACACTGCAATCATAAGTGAAAATCACTCTCAGACCTGGCCTTATTGTGGAGGGAGGGCACAAAACTCATTATGCCATCAAAACTTTTAGATATTGATAATGTCAGACAAGTTTTCAGTATAGTATATGCAGCCAAGAAATGCAATGACTTCGCACAGGTTTATGAGGCACAAAATGAACACCTCGGTATCCAATCCAATATGGTGAATTGGGTGCCGATATTAATCATTGATGACTAATCCCCTGGAGTAGAATGTGTCAGTGAACATTGTGGAGTGAAGATGTACCAACTGCAAGACTGGACAGGGTTCTTCCCTGCATGAGTGAAGTTACCCGGTCTTTTCCTAATGGCAGACTCATGTCTAACAATGCCATCATTTGTGTGAATGCCAATTTCACCTACACTGACATAGTCTGGGGCTTTGAGCTCCAGTTTATGACAGTTGTGGATCAGTCTCAGTGCAACCAGGAGAGCTCATCATACCAATTTATTGCTTTTCTCACTTGAAAGGGGCATCTTTAGCCTGTCACCTGCCATATCGTAAAATGCAGCAAGAGAAATGTCCTGACTCCACATCTTAAATAAATACTGGGGATTTTTGAAATCAGACTATGCTTAAGGGACCTGGAGCATTTTGGAAAATGTGGTCCACTTGTGGCTAACTCTGGAAGTCCTTAAAGAAACTAATGGATGCCGCAACCAAAAAACTAATTAAAAATATAAAGTACTTCATCCTTATTCACTATTGACAATGAAATAACAGTCTGTCGTAGTAAACACATTTTGATGTAAAAGTAGTGGACTGAATAGCTGTGGTTAATAGCTCCTCTTCATCACATCAATTCCAAGTGATGAATGTACCCAGGTCAAACAGACCAAAGGACCTAGTCCATTGCAGACCAAATGTTTTTTCATCTGAAAGTACTGAACGGGGTACTTTGGCAATTGTTTTAATGGATTCTGCAGCCCATACTAAACACCAGTAACGAATGTTATACATATAGAATCAGGAATTTATCTCCTTAAAAGAAAGCTGCAGCCTCTGCTCCATTTCAATTGAGGTATTTTCCTGATGGCAGCAAGATATTGGGAAGGAGTTAACTTGTTGTTCAATGCAAGAACATAGTGCAATTTTATCTGTGAATGTGCAAATCAATGGCATCCGAAGTTGGAGCTATTCATTTCCTCAATCATCTATCAAACAGATTATTGGTTACTTCACTGAATGGTGATGTGGCACAAAGGAAAGCACAAGGGACTGGTAATATTTTGCGTTATTTCTGAAGCCATGTCACTTTCATAATTCACTGTAATACCCCTGTCAGAATTATAACCTTTTCTGCCATTCTTACTTCCTCTGTGCCACAAGGCATTTTATTATCTTATTGAATTACTGCACAAAATCATCCAATTGCTAAGACCATCACCAAACTGTGAATTACCATTGGAAACTATGGATTTTTCAAATCTCCCTGGGTCTTCTGCACATTTGTTTCTCCATAGGATTTTCTTAGTAATGAGTATATTTTAAGGTCACTGTCAGTTTATATGAATATATATAAAATGAAAAGATTTAAACCTAATGTGATGAAAAATCACAATTTAATATAAAACCTGTTGCCAGCTGGTTAGGGGAAGTGGAGTGCCTTAGCAGATAGAAAGAGAGAGTTTGCACTTCTAAATAAAGGGAATTTGTCTAAGTCACTTGAACAGAACATACCTTCAGGTTTGTCAAAGTCACAGGACCATTGCAGGTAACACCCTGAACCATTAGATTGGTTGGCAATGTTTTATTGAATTGGGCAGGACTCTGAAGGAGATTTGCTCTCTGAAATCGCTACATTTTCAGATTGCAGTTACACGTTCTCATTTGCAATGAGAAGGTCCTTTAATATGCACCTTACTCTGGATCGTGAGATTTTCCCTACAGTGAATACCGTGTTTCCAGGAAGCACACATGACTCCTTTATCCTCAGGAAGCCCACACTGGCATTTTCATTGGTCAACACAGCCCAGAGGAATGAATCCTCAGGGACGAGAGTTAACCTGTACTTTGGTGGCTCTCCCACCACAGCTGATGAGTTCAGATATGAGAGCCACACAATTACAAAAGAGTGGTAGTAAACAATATTGGTCTCCTCAAAATGAGATTTTATTACCTGTATCTGTTCAGAAGTGTGCCCATCAGTAAATGCAAGACCTCATCATGTGCTGCATATCGTGTAAACTAAAGGCAGCAGCTGGTGCCAGTACAAGAGCAGGGGAGACCCAGAACCTAAGAAATAGGAGCAGGAGGAGGCCATCTGCTCTGTCGAACCTACTTTGCCATTCAATAAGGTCATGGCTGATCTGGCCGTAGACTCAGATCCACCTACTTGCCTGTTCCCCATAACCCTTAATTCCCCTACTATGCAAAAATCTATCTAACTGTGTCTTAAGTACATTTAATGAGGTAGCCTCTACTGCTTCCCTGGGTAGATAATTCCATAGATTCACTACTCTGGGAAAAGCAAACAGTGGCATGACATTCGCTGTCTTCTAATCCGTCAGGACCTGTCCAGAGTCCAGAGAATTTTGGTGAATTATCACAAATGCCTCTACTGTATCTTCTGTCATTTCTTTCAGTACACAGGAATGTATCCCATCAGGACCAGGGGACTTGTCTACCTTTAGGCCCACTAGTTTGCTCATCACTACCTCTTTAGTGACAGTGATTGTATCGAGGTCCTCACCTCTTATCGGATCCATAACATCTCTCTTTGGCATGTTAGACATGTCCTCCACCATGAACACCGAGACAAAATAGTTGTTCAAGGCGTCGGCCATTTCCAAATTACTCAATATTAATTCCCCCTTCTCATCTTCCAAGGGACTTACATTCACTTTAGCTACCCTTTTCCACTTTATATAATTATAAAAACTTTTACTATCTGTTTTTATGTTTTGTGCTAGTTTATTTCATAATCTATCTTCCCTTTCCTTATTGCTTGCTCAGTTGTTCTTGGTTGCTTTTTAAAGTTTTCCCAATCTTCCAGTTTCCCACTACTCTTGGTGACTTTGTACGCATGAGCTTTTAGCTTGATGCTTTCTTTTATTTCCTTGGTTATCCAAGGCTGGCTCCCCCCACCCTTACTGTCCTTGCTTTTAACTGGAATATACTTTTGCTGAACACTGTGAAAAATCTCTTCGAAAGTCCTCCACTCTTCCTCAACTGCCCCACCATATAGCCTGTGTTTCCAGTCTATGCTAGCCAACTCCTCTCTCATCCTATTGTAGTCTCCCTTGTTTAGGCATAATACACTGGTTTTAGATCAAACTATTGCACCCTCCATTTGTTTGAAAAATTCAGTCATACTATGATCACTCTTTCCAAGAGGATCCCTAACCACAAGATCATTAATTTTACCTGTCTCATTGCACAGGACCAGATTTAATATAGCATTTTCCCTTGTAGGTTCACCAACATGCTGTTCAAGAAAGCTATCACCAATGTGTTATGACGTCCTCCTCAAGACTGCCTCGACCAACTTAATTTGCCCAATCTACGTGGGAGTTGAAGTCCCCCGTGACAACTGCTGTTCCATTCTTACATGCATCAGATATTTCTTGGTTTATTGCCTGTGCCACTGTAATGTTATTATTCAGTGGCTTATAGACATCTCCCACCAGTGATTTTTTTTTCCCTTTACTATTCCTAATCTCTACCCAGTTGGACTAAACATTCTGCTCCTTAGATCTTGTATTGTGTCTCACTATCTCACTATCGCCCTGACCTCACTCTTAATTAAGAGCACTACCCCACCTCCCTTACCTTCCTGCCCGTCCTTCCCTAGAGGCAGAGCTTGCAGCGCAGCAAGAGAAAGAGGCAACCTACTACATGGATGTCTCTTCCCGGCTGCCAAAGGATATACGGGCTCTGATGCTTCTCTCACTAATCCAAAGTCCCCAGTGTAAGCCATGAGACTCTCCACGCGCCTTAAAGAATTCAGACCTGTGACGATCTGCATTTTGCAGGTGTAAACCATGGTGTACTGACCACCGTGAAACATCTAATGAGGAAATAATACTTTGCTCTGTTGCGTGGGGTTGTTGCTCCCAGAGAAGACTTACAGTGGCCACCCCCCACCAGTCTCTTCTAATGGTGGACCAAGGGGGTCTCCTGCACCCACTACACCCAAACCCCATACCACATTAGTCACAAAAGACCTCATTCTTGGTATCTTGTTGACCAGGACTAGCAGGTCTCAGCACAAGTGTCAGTGCGGCTGGTGAAATTAATGGCAGTGTCCTACCTGGTTGCTCCACAGTAAAGTGTCAGGAGATGGGTGAAGTTGGGTGGGGTCCCATCCAAATACACACAGCCCCTGTTTTGGTGTTTCATCCTTGGTGCAAACTCACCCCAAAGACTATTTCAACTGTCTTTTAAAACCAATTTTTGAATTTTTTTTTTTGCAGGGAACCTGATTCTGTGTTAGACATTGTCATCTTTTAGTGCACCAGAAATTGGGGATATCCAGCTTCCAGGCATTTGAGTAGCTGTGAGTATTCTGAATGAAAAGCTGTAAGGCTTGATGTTATAATTTATACGTTGATAATATACGTAAACTACAAATTGTGACAAAAACCTTCTGGTCCTAAAACTCTGTGTGTTTACTTCCTTGAAAGGAATATTTTATATCACTACATCAGCTCTTTTATATGCTTGGTTAGCTAATGGAACTCAGTGCAGTAAATCTGAGTCTCCACAGCCTCCTCTACTGCCACTTTGAGGCCAGACACAGGTTGGAGGAGCAACACCTCGTTTTTCATCTTGGTAGTCTTCAACCTGACAGCATCAACATCGATTTACCGAACTTCCGGTAACCCCTCCCCTCTGTTTCCCTCACCCCCCCCCTTTGTTTTCCCTCATCCCTGTGGCTCCGTCACCCCTTCACTTTCTCCTCCCCTACCCTCACGACCTGCCCATCACCTCCCTCTGGTTCCCCACCACCTTCCCTTTATTCCTTGGTCTACTGTCCTCTCCTATTGGATTCCTTCTTCTTCAGCCCTTTGCCTCTTCCACCTATCACCTCCCAGCTTCTCACATCACTCCTTTCATCCTACCTTCCCCCTCTCACCTGGACTCACCTATCACCTGCCAGCCTGTGCTCCTCCCCTTACCCCTACCTTTTTATTCTGGCTTCTGCCCTCTTCCTTTCCAGTCCTGATGAAGGGTCATGACCCGAAACGTCGACTGTTTATTTCCCTCCATAGATGCTGCCTGACCTGCTGAGTTCCTCCAGCATTTTGTGTGTTGCTCCAGATTCCAGCATCTGCAGAATCTCTTGTTTGCAGCAATAAGCAAACTTTGAAACATAGTACCTGAACAGTAACAATGCTAGGGAAGACCTAGGCTGCTATCATAACAGGTGATGGAAATTCAAACTTAAAAATAAAAGTATTGTCATTATCATCCAGAAGATGCTTCATGAAGTTAATTGTTTTTAAGCTCAGTCAATAATTTCTTCTTAATTCCAGTGTGACAACATTTCCATCTATTTTCCTCCAAGTCCCATTGGGATGTGCCAAGGTGAAGGGGCACAGGGGAGAGAGCCCAGTGAAAGTGCACAGCTTACAGTTCATTAGTGAGAAAAAACAACTAGCTAACCAAGGTGCTTCTGCATCGTACGACGCTGTAGGTTTCCCACTGCATGGGATTTTTATTAATTTTTGGGATTGTGTTTGATTTCAGTTCTGTTGGATAATAGAACTGTTTATTTACGTATGTTCTATCTTTTTCCTTTGGGAATTTTCCTGTTCCTTAGTATTGAATGTGCAGTTTCTGGTGAGGTGTCAGCACAATTGGTGAAATTAATGGGAGATGCTGCAACACTTCATTGAGCAAGTTAAATCAGTGGTCAATGCGGTAAACAGAAGTGGTGATTAACTTTGAACTTCCTCTTCCTCTTTTGGAGACTGCATTACTGAGGCAATGTTTCATTTTCTCTGAGATAATGAAAGCTCTTTAGGTAAGAAACAACTAATTAGCAACACTTTATTGAATGGGGGAACCGATGATTATACCTTTGACTCCTCTCTAACTGCTTCGGAGGTTTATGGGATAACAGATATTTCAGTTGTTGGATAGGTTCGAAATTGAAGATGTTATTGTATTTTATATGTCATACCATGAACTCCTTGTATGCTGGCAAGATAAAAGCAGCAAGAATAGTTTATTGTGTCAAAAGTGATAAAGTGATAACTTTAACAATTGATCTCGACAACTGTTCCACAAAGTGTTTCTTTCTAGTCTGGTATAATAATAATTTACACTTAGCAATCCCAAAGCTAAAATGAGGTACCTAATTCATAAGCAGAATCTATGTAGGAGGTACAGTGAATATTTGGTTACATCTACACACACCTGTAAGGATTTATTTATCTGTTGGCATCTCCTAAACTTTTCTTAATGTTGAATGTGATTAGGAAAAGTAGATTGGCTTTTAGTCATTGCCCTGTGCCCTTCCATTCCCTCACACACCCTTTCTGTGACCCCTTGTGTCTCTTCCAGTATATCTACCACTTATTACAAAGAAAATATAATGTTATTGACATAGATAGCTGAATCAGCCAAAAGATCTTGTGAACCATTGACTGTACATCTTTGCTAATTATGCTTATCATAATGTATAAAATCAGTGTTTTAAAGACATTTTTAAAGTCCTTTTTCATTCACTGGCTTGGAATGGAAAATTCCTGGGATTAAAATCATTTCCATTATTCTTTTTATATACGTTCTTCAGCCAATGGCAGAACTATCTGAGGCTCTGAGGATACAGAACAGAAATTACTATTGTTTTCATATGGTTTATAAAATACTCATGACTATATACACACTGTCAAATGGCTTGATGCTAATACAAAGATTGGTGTTATATCAGTTTAGCCATTGGATCCTCCACAAAATTTGGTCCATCTAATCTTTAAGGTGCTCTTGCTTACATGTTCAAGATTCAAGATTCAAGATTCAAGATTTGCTTTATTGTCATTTCTCTGAGTATTTACATACACAAAAAAAACAAAATACTGTTTCTCACCAGCTCATCAGTGCAACAAAAAGAACAGTGATAATTATCTAAAATAGTCTATAAAAACATCTCTAAAACAAAACTAAAAACATATCAACACCACATGTTCATATCTGTTAAAAGTGCGTTTATATATTAATAAGTGCTTATTCAGCTCGAGATGAAGTTCAACGTATCAGGTAACTAACTATCAAACTGTTTCTGTATTGATGTGAGTATGTACGTGTGTGTGAGGAGGGAGAGCCTGTTGGCGGAAGTGGAAGGGGACACAGTCCATTTATGATCCTGACTGATTGTGAGAAAAAGCTGTTCAGCATCCTACTAGATCTAGAGCAGATGCTCCTATATCTCTTCCCCAAGGGCAGGAGGGAAAACAGGTCGTGAGAAGGGTGATGAAAGTCCTTAATGATGGCCGTAGCTCTGCGAGCGCAGCGTTGCTGATAGATCTCCATCAAAAAGGAAAGAGGGGCACTAATGATCCTGCTAGCTGTCTGCACCAACCTATTGAGCTGCTGTTGTTCGTAGGCCTTGCAACTACCAAACCAGGAGGTGAGGCAGTAGGTCAGGATACTTTCAGTGGTGCCCCTGTAAAAAGTGACGAGGTGTGGAATAGGGAGGCCTGCCTTTCTGAGTCTCCGGAGGGGGTAAAGCCGCTGCTGGGCTTTTTTAACGATGGCTGCAGTGTTAATAGTGGAGGTCAGATCATACACTAGGTGAACCCCCAGGAACTTAATGTTGCTGACCCTCTCCACAGCAGCACCATCAATAGTCAGCGGTGTATGATCATGCTTGCCAGCCCTCCTGAAATCAATCACCATCTCCTTTGTTTTGTCCACATTGAGGGCGAGATTGTGGAATCTGCACCATGCTGTTAGCTGCTCCACCTCCATCCTATATGCATCCTATATGTTGGTGGACTCAAATGAAGTGGATACATCTCTTGGTTCACATCTCCATCAGGTCTTTTCTACAATTTACCTTTCCTTGGCTGTTCATAACCAAAGGTTGACGAGAATAATCCCTCCACAGTCATGATTTCATTGCTCCACAGTTGTTTAACTTTTACAGCACAGTCTTATATGAGTTTAAATAAGTCTTAGACATAGGTATTATGTAGGATATCAGTAATTAATTGTGTATTATGTAGCTGCTTTGTGTTTCAATGATTTGCTCTCTGAAATCTCTAAATTTTCAGACTTGCAATTTTCAGTTGCAGATTGGATTTGTCCCTTTTGGAAATACTTACCTGCCAAATATTCCCATTCCGATGCTTAGGTAACTTGTCAGTGCAAGGTCTAAAGTAGATGAGGAGATGAAATCCAGAAGATCTGGTTTGGCCAACCATTATCTAAATCAGTAATGTATAACACTTACAGTCCATTGGTCCCACTGGCTGAGCAATCAGAATGGAAAACCTGTCCGAGTTCCTTGGATTAGACATCATTTCAATTATTCTACTGATAAAGGTTCCACAACCAGTGGGCAGAACTTTCCAAGGCTTGCTAGTAAGTTGCAAGTCAGATTTTTATTATCTTCATGTGTTTATAAAATATTTTAAATCTCCAAGTTAATTCTATAAGAAACATTTGAGATATGATTGTGATAATTAATATATTTATGTTCCTCTTTTAGAGTAAAATGCAACTTGCCAGAAAAAATGTGATGATTGTAATTACATAAAATACTAAATATTATGTTATTTGAAAAATCAGAAAATGCTTTTTTTTTTCAGGTAGGTCATCTGCCTGGCCTTCTTGATTGGGAAGCAGTTCAGTCTGATGATTGCAATATCATGTGTGCTATAAATTGATGCAGCTTGCTATTTTACACAGAATGATATGTGAACCTCTGGAGACTGGCTAAAACAAAGGCAAATGGAGTATTTGAACCATTATTATCCTAAACCTATAAAGAGGAGAATGTTCACTCACAATGTTGACTATTGTATCAGATGTCCCACTGGCTTCATGGAAGGTATGTTTGATCTTTACTCCACTTGGCTTGTTGTTCATTAAAAAATCAAGTTGCGTGCAGAACCTTTCAGTAAAGAAACTGGAAAAGATCTCATTGAACTAAGAACCAGCTGTTTGCAATGTCCTTGGGGTGAAGGTAATGGATATTTCTCCAATTGAAATTGGTATCTTGTGGATATTGGATTAAAATGAAGAAATCGGTATTGAAGTATAAAACGGGCTTACGTCAAGCATATTACCAAATACGCCTATATTTATATACTATATTTTGAAACCTAGAGGCAATGAAAATAAAGTTAAGTCAGATCTTCCGATATTATAAGCTGATGTTTCTGTAAGCAACATTCCATTTAACATAGGTGACAGAAAGGTCCTTAAAAACTCAAAAGTTGTGAAAAGATTACATGTTAAATTTCTCCTATTTAACAATTAAACCCACACCCTGAATGCAAGCACTGGATTAAATGTATAAGCTAGGTTAGTCTAAGAAATAAGATTTTATAAAAATATTTGATTCAGCTCAGCAGTATACATGATTTAATGGGATGCTTATGTGTAGGTTCTTTTAGAAGACCACTGGTCTCTGTAATTGAGAAGTAATGGACCTTGAATTATCTCAAGAAATTCAACTCTTGATGAAGAATTTGATACAGTAGGAAATTTAATTCAGAGAACATATTCAAAGATATCTGTTCTAATATTCTTGTGAGAATCTTTTCCTAACACCTCATTTTGTAACCCATGGCCATATCATAGGAGTCTTGGATGGTAAGTGTGGGGAAAACATCTACAAATGACTAAGCTTACAAGCAAACCGTGAAACAAAATTTGAGAATGTGTATAACATCTGTGGGTTTCTTTTTGAGTGGCTTGTGGCTCCGAGCAGCCAAGGAATTGTCAGTAAACTGGAGGGGGGACCCTCGAGTGTTATCGTCCACATTTCCCAGCAGTGTATTTGCTATCACTCTGCCAGGAAACATCCCAAAATGGCTATTAGCTTCCTTCCTTCTCAGTGAATGAAAAAAAATCACCATAAGTCCAATTTTTTTACTCCTCCATCTTACATGCAATGTTGCATTAACAGACTGAAGGAACACAGAAAAAAATAACAATAATTGTACTCTGTGTTTAGGGTTGTGGAGATTTATTTTTGGTGGGTTACAGCAGAAGTATTCATTTATAAAATGAACCTAATTTTAAGAGGCTAGGTCCCACTTTCCTCTGGGTTTCAGTTGCAAATATATCATGATTTTAACCTACAGTAAACTTATTAATAATGAAATTGTATTGTGTATCAACAATAATTTCCCGTGATCTGGTGCACTACAATAGCTGAGAATACCTACTTAGCAAACATAGCCTGTTAATTGAAATATGGCATCAATTTTTACCTTCTGATATATTTTAAATTGTATCAGCCGCATTTCTTCAATTGGGGAAGGGCGAACTACGAGGCTATAAGGAGAGAACTTGGGAGTGTAAATTGGGATGTTCTTTTTGAAGGAAGATGTACCATGGAGATGTGGTCGATGTTCAGGGATCTTATGCAGGATGTTAGGGATAAATATGTCCCGGTGAGGCAGAGAAGGAATGGCAGGGTGAAGGAACCGTGGGTGACGAGAGAGGTGGAATGACTTGTTAGGGAGAAGAAGGTAGCATACGTGAGGTATAAGCAGCAAGGTTCAGACAGGGCCCGTGAGGAATATAGGGTAGCGAGGAAGGAACTTAAGAAAGGGCTGAGGAGAGCTAGAAGGGGAAGTGAAAAGGCTTTGGCTAGTAGGGTTTAGGAAAATCCCAAGGCCTTTTTCAAGTACGTGAAGGGTAGGAGGATGGCTAGGGTAAAGGTAGGTCCGATTAAGGACAAAGGTGGGAGAATTTGCCTGGAGGCGGCGGAAGTGGGAGAAGTTCTCAATGAGTACTTCTCTTCGGTATTCACCAGGGAGAGGGGTCTTGATGATGTGGAAGGGAATGCTGGTAGGGGTAATGTTCTCGAGGTTGTAGATATCAAGAGAGAGGATGTGTTGAAGTTGTTAAATAATATTAAGACAGGTAAGTCTCCGGGGCCTGACGGGATTTTCCCCAGGCTGCTTCGAGAGGCTAGGGAGGAGATTGTTGAACCGCTGGTAAGGATCTTTGAGTCCTCGTTGTCCACGGGGATGGTGCCAGAGGATTGGAGGGTTGCGAGTGTTGTCCCCTTGTTCAAAAAAGGCAATAGGGATAGGCCAGGGAATTATAGACCGGTGAGTCTCACGTCTGTGGTGGGTAAGCTGTTAGAAAGGATTCTAAGGGATAGGATTTATGAACACCTTGAGAATCATGGACTGATTAGGGACAACCAGCATGGCTTTGTGAAGGGAAGATCTTGCCTCACAAGCCTGATAGAGTTCTTTGAGGAGGTGACCAGGAAGATTGATGAGGGCAGTGCGGTGGATGTGGTTCACATGGATTTTAGTAAGGCGTTTGATAAGGTTCCTCATGGTAAGCTTCTTCAGAAGGTCAGAGGCCAAGGGATCCAGGGAAGCTTAGCTGTGTGGATTAGGAATTGGCTTGCTTGTAGAAAGCAGAGGGTTGTGGTGGAAGGAGTGCCCTCAGATTGGAAGGCAGTGATTAGTGGTGTCCCGCAGGGATCGGTTCTGGGACCTCTACTTTTTGTGATATTTATAGATGACTTAGATGAGGGGGTGGAGGGCTGGGTTAGTAAGTTTGCGGACGACGCTAAGATCGGCGGTGTTGTGGATAGTGTGGAGGGCTGTCGGAGCTTACAGAGGGATATTGATAGCATGCAGAGCTGGGCTGAGAAGTGTCAGATGGAGTTCAATCCGGAGAAGTGTGAGGTGGTACACTTTGGAAGGACAAACTCCAGGGCAGAGTACTGGGTGAATGGCAAGGTACTTGGCAGTGTGGAGGAGCAGAGGGATCTGGGGGTTCATATTCACAGTTCATTGAAAGTTACCTCACAGGTGGAAAGAGCAGTTAAGAAGGCCAATGGGATGTTGGCTTTCATAAGTCGCGGGATTGAGTTTAAGAGCCGCGAGGTGATGATGCAGCTTTACAAAACTCTAGTTAGGCCACACTTAGA
Organism: Pristis pectinata; assembly: GCF_009764475.1. Lineage (NCBI taxonomy): Eukaryota > Metazoa > Chordata > Chondrichthyes > Rhinopristiformes > Pristidae > Pristis > Pristis pectinata. The sequence goes on from NC_067432.1 coordinate 16,905,015, forward strand.
GTACTATGTTCAGTTTTGGTCGCCGCATTATAGGAAGGATGTGGAGGCGTTGGAGAAGGTGCAGAGGAGATTTACCAGGATGCTGCCTGGATTAGAGAGTATTGAATATGAGGAGAGGCTTAAGGTGCTAGGGCTTTATTCACTGGAAAGGAGGAGGATGAGAGGAGACATGATAGAGGTATATAAAATACTGAGAGGAATAGATAGAGTAGACAGTCAGCGCCTCCTTCCCAGGGCACCAATGCTCAAGACGAGAGGTCATGACTTTAAGGTTATGGGTGGGAGGTTCAGGGGAGATGTCAGGGGGAGGTTTTTCACCCAGAGAGTGGTTGGTGTATGGAATGCACTGCCTGGGGTGGTGGTGGAGGCAGATACATTGAACAGGTTCAAGAGCTTGTTGGATAGGCATATGGAGGAATGTGGGATGGGGGGATATGCGGGAGGAAGGGTTTAGGTAGTGTGAGGGTGGTTTGATGGACGGCACAACATGGTGGGCCGAAGGGCCTGTTTTGTGCTGTATGGTTCTATGGTTCTTTCATAAATGTTAAAAACTTAAAAAACATCTAGTAAATAAAATGTAAACCTTCTGAATTAAGATTGGAACTGTGAAACAAGTTGCATTTAGTGACATACTTATTGTTGCAAAGCATCATTTCAGAAACTGGTTGATTTTTGGACCTTAAGCAAATCAAGGAATGTGAGGATAGTAAAGTGATACTGATGTAAAAAAAAAAACAGCCATCATCTTCCTGAATGGTGAAGGAGCACAATGGGCTGAATGGCCTACTCCCATCTAGCTTCTAAATTTCAAGGAATGCAAGCTTTACATGTATAATCTCTCCTTGTAATCTAATCTCTGAAGTCCAGCTATCCTTCTGGTGAATCTATCATCTCCTCAACTGCCACCGGGATATTGAAGAACAGATATGCAAGAGATTAGGAAAAGGTGCAAAATCAACAAGGTTGTTGTAGTGGATGAGTACAACTTCCCTAATATAGACTGACACCTCCTTAGTGTAAGAGGGTTAGACGGGGTAGAATTTGTTAGGTGCATCCAAAAGAGTTTCTTAAAACAGTATGTGGATAGTCCAACTGGAGGAGGAGCCATACTGGACCTTGTGTTGGGAAATGAGCCTGGCCAGGTGACTGACCTTACAGTGGGGGAACATTTAGGAAACAGTGATCACAACTCCTTAAGTTTTAAGATAGCTATGAATAAGGTTAAGTATGGACCTTGCAGGAAAGTATTAAATTGGGGGAAGGCAAATTAAGAGAGTATTAGGCAGGAGCTAGGGAGAGTTAATCGAGAGCAGCTGTTTATGGGCAAGTCCACATCAGGTGAAGGACGTAGAGGTAGTGAGATCTGTGTGGAGCGTGCTAAATATGCTAGGGCGGTTTGAGATAAAGGAAGAGGTAGTGCTGGGTCTCTTGAAGAATGTTAAATTGGATAAGTCCCCAAGGCATGATGGGATATACTCCAGATAATTTAGAGAGGCAAGTGATGAGATTAAAAGGGGCCTCGACCAAGATCTTAGTGTCCTGTCTAGCTACAGGCGAGGTCCTGGAGGACTGGCGGGCAGCTAATGTTATTCCTTTGTGCAAGAAGGGAAAATGGGGATAATCCTAAAAATTATAGACCAATGAGTCTCACGTCAGTGGTAGGGAAGCTATTGGAGGGGGTTCTTAGGGATAGGATTTATAAGCATTTGGAAAACCATGGCCCAATTAGGGCCAGTCAGTATGGCTTTGTGTGGGGCAGGTCATATCTGACGACCTTGAGTGAGTTTTTCGAGGACGTGATGAAGTTGATCGATGAAGGTAGAGCAGAGGATGTTGTCTATGTGGATCTTCATAAGGTATTTGATTAGTCCTTCATGGTAGGCTTATCTAGAAGATTAAAGTGCATGGGATCCATAGCAACTTGGCCATTTGGGTTGAGAACTGGCTTGCCCACAGATGACAGAGGGTAGTGGTCAATGGGTTTTATTCTGGCTGTAAGTCTGTGACTAGTGGTGTTCTGCAGAAATATGTACTGGGACCTGTGCTGTTTGTGATATATATAAATGACTTGGATGAAAAGGTGGATGGGTGCAGATGACAAAAAAATTGTGGATAGTGTAGGAAATTGCCAAAAGATGCAGCGGGGTATAGATCACTTGCAGATATGGGTGGAGAAATGACGGACAGAGTATAATCTGGACAAGTATGAGGTGTTGCACTTTGGGAGATCAAATGTAAAGGGAAAGTGCAAAGTTAATGGCAGGACCCTTAACAGCGCTGATGTACAGAGGGATCTTTGGGTCCAAGTCCATAGCTCCCTGAAAGTGGTCGCACAAGTTGATAGGGTGGTAACAAAAGGTGTATGGCATGCTTGCCATTATTAGTCGAGGCACTGAGTTCAAGAGTCAGGAAGCTATGTTGCAGATTTATAAAACTTGAGTTAGGCCGCATCTGAAGTACTGCATTCAATTTTGCTCGCTCCATTACAGGAAGGATGAGGAGGTTTTGGAGAGGGTGCAGTAGAGCTTTACTAGGATGCTGCCTGGATTAGAGGGCATGTGCTATAAGGAGAGGTTGGACAAACTTGGGTTGTTTTCTCTGGAGCAGTGGAAGTTGAGAGGAGACCTGATAGAAGTTTATCATATGAGAGGTATAGATAGCTGGTATCTTTTTCTTTGGGTCAAAATGTCTAATACTAAAGGGCATGATTTCAAGGTGAGAGAGGGTAAATTCAAAGGAGATGTGCTGGGCAAGTTTTTTTACACAGAGAGTGGTGGGTGCCTAGAATGTGCTGCCAGGGGTGATGGTGGGGGCAAATACAACAGAGGTATTTAAGAGGTTCTTAGTTAGGCACAGGAGTATGGAGAGAATGGAGGGATATGGACCATGTGCAGGCAGAAGGCATTAGTTTAATTAGGTGTCATTAGCATAATTAGTTTGGCACAGCATCGTGGGCTGAAGGGCCTGTTCCTGTTCTATGTTTTGTGTACTCACTTCAACAGTAATATATCCTTTCTAAAATAAGATACTTGGAATTACTCACAGAACTCTAGAAACAGTCTAACCAGGGCTTTATGAAGCTGTTATTTCTAACCCCTTGTATTCAAGCCCTCCAGATAGAAAGATCAGCATTCAATTAGTCTTGTTAGTCCTGAATTGCCAGGTGGCAGTTCAGCAGTATACTTCTTCCTGACCTCTTAAAATGTTCCTCACAATTTCAGTGGTGAGATCATTCTCTTTTTTCAAGATATCTTTATTAGTCACATGTACCTCGACACACACAGTGAAATACATCTTTTGCGTAGAGTGTTCTGGGGGCAGCCCGCAAGTGTCGCCACGCTTCTGGCACCAACATAGCATGCCCACAACTTCCTAACCTGTACGTCTTTGGAATGTGGGAGGAAACCGGAGCATCCGGAGGAAACCCATGCAGACACGGGGAGAACGTACAAACTCCTTCCAGACAGTGGCGGGAATTGAACCCGGGTTGCTGGCGCTGTAATAGCGTTACACTAACCTCTACACTACCGTGCCTGCCCATTTCCTTCTGGTGTCAGGCATCAGTTTGCATCAACTGTGATGTTATTAAGCTAGCTAAATAGCCAATCATATTAAAACATTCTCAGACAAGAAACAGGGAATATATTTTTAACATGTTTAAAATGACATGTGTTAATTAAGGAGTAGAACAAAGACAAATGATTAAACGGGGCAAAATATAACATTTTATGAAAAAAACTTTAAAAATTATATTTTTAAATATTCATGTTGGGAAATTACAATGCACGTACATATAATTAATCTTTTAAAGACAAATAGCATTAATTATGCCCAGTAAGCAATTATAAAATTACTTAGACCTCCTGGAAGATATTTAGCAGAGTACTGAAATTGCTTAAATTCATGAGTTGCCAGAGAAGGTGGTTGAGGCAGCGACAGTAACATAATTCAAAAAACTTTTGGATAAGTACATGGATAGGAGGGGTTTAGAGGGATAAGGGCCAAACACGGACAAATGGGGCTAGCTTGGAGGGCACCGTGGTTGGCATGGACGAGTTGGGCCGAAGGGCCTGTTTCCATGCTGTATTACTCTACAACTTGATATCAGTTCAGTATGATTGGAGTGTAGAAGGTTGCAAATAGTAGGCAGTGAAAATATCATTGAATCACTGATAGATATTTTATAGATACACAAATCTGGAAGTTGCCATTAATTTTATGGAGTAATCACAGCAAATGCCAATGGCTGCCAAGTTTGGGCCTCTGATTGCCTTTTGCATCCACCAGTGAGGTTTAGTGATTAATGTACATGGAGCCTATGTGGAACTTAGTTTGCTTACAGATTTTCTTCATTCACAAAAACAGTTCCCAACAGGTAAATGTGAATGACCTTCCATCTGCCGCCACTGAAATCCATTTGACACAGATTTGCCCATTCATAATATATTAATATCTATTTGTAATTTAATGCACCCAACTACGTTGTTTATAATGTCACCTGCCTTATGTGATCGACAGTTGCATCTTGCCAATTTGTATACCTGCTCATTATCCCCTTATTTTCTGTCTCCTACTAATGAACTAATTTGCTAACAGGTCAGTATCACAACCTTCAATGCCACAAACTTTAAATTTAGCTGATGGTCACCTATAAGGGAACCTTTCAAATGGCTTTTGGAAATCTACATAAATAGCAATTACAAATATTGAATTTGTAGCGACTCACTGTCCGGGCGAGCGAACCGGCTCGGCAGTCAGGTCGCACGGTGTCGGAGCGGCGAGGCCCAAGATGGCGGCGGGCCTTTGTCTTCCCCGAGCGACGGGGAGAACCCGCGTGCAGGAAAGACTTGATGATGTAGCATATACGTCATTGCCTGTGGCATTGGGCAGGAACAGTCTCCCTTAAAAGGCCCTTGCAAGGAGGGAAAATAAACCAGTTCTTGTTTGGCAATCCTTCGACTAGCATCTTGTTTTATTTCGTGGTAGCAACCGCTACATTGGTGACCCCGACGGTCCAAACGGATTTTGGACCTGCACAATGGACGGCAACGCAGCATCCAACGCAGTGGCACTCAAGCTGCCCACCTTTTGGACACTTCATCCTAGTGTCTGGTTTCACCAGGCCGAAGTGCAATTCCACCTTTGGCAGATCACCTCCGACTCCACAAAGTACTACCATGTGGTCAGCTCTCTGAACCAGGAGACAGCCGCCCAGGTCAGTGATTTCATCTAGTCCCCTCCAGAGGAACATAAGTACCCGGCTTTCAAAGACCTTCTGATTCGGACCTTCGGCCTCTCCCGTCGTGAGCGCGCCACCCGCCTGCTTCATCTTGATGGCCTGGGGGACAGATCCCCATCCGCCCTAATGAATGAGATGCTGGCATTGGCCGAGGGGCACAAGCCCTGCCTAATGTTCGAACAGGCCTTCCTCGAACGACTACCCGATGACATTCACCTGCTGTTGGCCGATGCTGATTTCAGCGACCCGCATGAGGTGGCTGCCCAGGCAGACGTCCTGTGGAAGGTCAAACGCAAGCGCGGTTCATCCGTCGGCCAAATCGCCAGGCCGCGAGCCCAACGCCCGCCTGAACCAGTCCCAGCAACCGGGCGACCACACCCCAGAAACACAGACGATGACACTGCCAACCAACTGTGTTTCTATCATCAGAGGTGGGTCGCGGAGGCCCGTCGATGCCGCCCACCCTGCAAGTCAGGGAAACGCCAGTGCCAGCTGCCACCGACAAAGCTACGGGGGCTGGCCACCGACAAAGCCTCCTATTCGTTCGGAACAAGCAGTCCGGGCAGCGTTTCCTCATTGATACTGGAGCAGAGGTCAGTATTTTGCCCCCAACCGGCCACGACACTCGTAACAGGCAACAAGGTCCGGTACTCAATTCCGCAAAGGCACAACAATATGGACTTTTGGTACCCGTACACTTCAGTTACAATTCGGCGGCAGCCGTTTCACCTGGACCTTCACCCTTGCCACCGTCGCCCGACCACTCCTGGGAGCCGATTTCCTTCAGGCCCACAACCTGTTAGTCGACCTGCGAGGGAAATGGCTAGTCCACTCCACAACCTTCCAGACCTACCCCTTGGAGAAACCAGCCTACCAGCCCCGCGCTTGGACTCCATTTTCCTGTCTGGCAACGAGTTCACCAAGCTCCTAGCCGAATTCCCGTCAGTTTTGGCACCTCAGTTTACGAATTCTATGTCCAAACACGGGGTCCAACATCACATCATCACCACAGGGCCACCACTTCATGCCCGAGCTCGACAACTACCTCCGGACAAGCTCCGCCTGGCAAAGGAAGAGTTCCGTCGCATGGAGGAGCTGGGGATTGTTCGCAGGTCAGACAGCCCCTGGGCCTCCCCGCTGCACATGGTCCCCAAAGCCACCGGCGGGTGGAGGCCCTGCAGAGACTACCGCAGGCTGACTGACGCCACCACCCCGGACCGCTATCCCATCCCTCACATCCAGGACTTCGCAGCGAACCTACATGGGGCCCGCATCTTTTCCAAGGTGGACCTCGTTCGAGGATACCACCAAATCCCGGTCCATCTGGATGACGTCCCCAAAACTGCAATTATCACCCCATTCAGCCTTAAGAACGCCGGCCGCGCAGACCTTCCAGCGGTAGGCTGAGATCTGGACTTCGTGTTCATTTACTTAGATGACATACTAATCGCCAGCCGTGACCGCCAAGAACACCTTTCCCACCTCCGCCAGCTGTATTCCCGTCTCCGTGATTTCGGCCTCACAATCAACCTGGCCAAGTGCCAATTCGGGCTTGACTCTATCGATTTCCTCGGCCACAGAATCACCAGCGACAGAGCAACACCCCTACCTGCCAAGGTGGACGCTATCTGCCATTTTGCCTGCCCCAGCACGGTCAAAGGCCTGAAGGAATTCCTGGGGATGGTCAACTTACCATCGGTTCATCCCTGCAGCAGCCCGTATCCTGCGCCCTTTGTTCGCGCTGATGGCTGGTAAGGGCAAGGACATTGCCTGGAATGACGAGGCTGCGGCTGCCTTTGTTAAGGCCAAGGACACCCTAGCAAACACTACGATGCTTGTACACCCTAGGACAGACGTCCCAACCGCCCTCACGGTGGACGCATCCAACACCGCGGTTGGTGGGATACTGGAACAACTAATCGAAGGCCGTTGGCAACCCTTGGCATTTTTCAGCAGGCACCTTAGACCACCTGAACTGAAATACAGCGCTTTTGATCGGGAACTTCTAGCGCTGTACCTGGCGGTCCGGCATTTCCGGTACTTTTTGGAAGGCAGGCCTTTCGCTGCCTTCACTGACCATAAGCCTTTGTCCTTCGCCTTCTCCAAAGCGTCTGATCCCTGGTCAGCTCGTCAGCAGAGACATTTGTCCTATGTTTCCGAATTCACAACGGATGTCCAACATGTCTCCGGAAAGGTCAATGTTGTTGCTGATGCACTTTCCAGACCAACCATCCACAGCTTGTCCCTGGGTATCGACTACAAGGCCCTGGCTGCCGCTCAGCAAGCCGACGACGAACTGCCCAGCTACAAAACCGCAATCTCGGGCCTGCAGCTCCAAGATTTCTTGGTTGGTCCTGGTCAGCAGACCCTCCTTTGCGACATCGCAACATGTCAACCCCGCCCTATAGTTCCTGCAGCCTGGTGGAAACACGTTTTCGATTCGATACATAGGTTGGCGCACCCGTCCATCAGATCCACTGTCCGGCTGGTCGCCAGCAAGTTCATCTGGCATGGCCTGCTCAAACAGGTCAGAGAGTGGGCCAGGAATTGTCAGCACTGCCAGACGTCGAAAATCCAATGACACACCAAGGTTCCGCCACAGCAATTCAAGCCTACCCGTAGAAGGTTCGACCACATCCACGTTGACCTCGTAGGCCCTCTGCTGGTTTTAAGAGGGGCTTGGTACCTCCTTACCATCGTGGACCGGTTCACGAGGTGGCCAGAGGCAACCCCTCTATCTGACATCACGACTGATTCCTGTGCCCGGGCGCTGCTCACAACTTGGATCTCACGTTTTGGTGTTCCAGCCCACATCACTTCAGACAGAGGCAAACAATTTACCTCCAGCCTCTGGTCTACATTAGCGAACATGCTGGGGACGCAGCTGCACACCACCACGGCCTACCACCCTCAATCAAATGGGTTAGTGGAATGTTTTCACCGCCATCTGAAATTAGCCTTGATGGCCCTCCTGAAGGGTCCTAACTGGGTTGATGTACTGCCTTGGGTCCTGCTCGACATACGCACTGCCCCCAAAGAAGACCTCCGCGCTTCGTCAGCTGAGCTTGTGTCCCAGGGGATTTCAAACCTGCCCTTCGAGACCAAGGGGAACAACCCCCAGCAGTCCAACAAAGACTGCGCGAGAAGCTCGGCAACTTGGCCCCGATCCCCACCTCGCGGCACGGTCAAGCCCCATCCTGTCAGCCCAAAGAACTACAAGACTGTAAGTTTGTTTTCGTTCGCAGGGGCACACCTCGGGTGCCGTTGTGACAACCATATGAGGGACCGTTCCAAGTTATCAGGAATAATGGATCCACCTTTACTTTGGACGTTGGGGGCAGGGAACAGGTTTTCATGACGGACCGCCTCAAACCGGCCCATTTAGATCTGCAACAACCGGTTGAGGTTTCAACGCTGCGACGCAGAGGCCGACCCCCTAAGCGGCGGCTGGCACAGCCCGCGAACCTTGGGGACTGTATCGCCGGTTCTGGGGGGGGTTGTGTAGCGACTCACCGTCCGGGCGAGCAAACCGGCTCGGCAGTCGGGTCGCACAGCATCGGAGCGGCGAGGCCCAAGATGGCGGCGGGCCTTCGTCTTCCCCGAGCGACGGGGAGAACCCGTGCTCAGGAAAGACTTGATGACGTAGGACTTACGTCATTGCTGGTGGCATTGGGCAGGAACAGTTTCCCTTAAAAGGCCCGTGCAAGGTGGGAAAATAAACCAGTTCTTGTTTGGCAATCCTTCAACTAGCGTCTTGTTTTATTTTGCGGTAGCAACCGCTACAAATTCTATTTATCTTAAAAATCCCATGCCCTCAGTTAGGAGGTATCAACATTCAAAAGCTGTTTCCCCCAAATAAACAAATAACTGCAAACTGAAATTCAAAAAGTAATTCATCAGCTGAGAGGTATTTTGAAATGTGCTTAGAAATGTGATGGAATTATTGAAATGCATATTTCTTTTATTTTAGTATAAAAATACACAACAGTCTCCTGGGGAGATCTCTTACAAATGTCTTTACACCTCCTGAAGCACATCATGATATTTTAATGAGGGTGATCTGGAAAGTATCATTTGATCAATGCCCAGTGTAAGTGCAAATCAAGTTCCCTGTCCTTGTGAATTAATTCATACACCAAAAACACACAATTACACATGAAAAGAAAATAAAATTTGTAGCTATTTGTAGAAATGATATACATTTTGCAAAATTGTAGAATTTACGGTGATGAAACTGCTGTTAAACATTATTAGGTAGGTTTCTGGTTCATTATGCTGTAATATATTGTCCTAACAGCAATACATTTGCATAACTCAGTCTAGATATATTCACTTTTCTCTACAAAGCACAATAGCAAAAACAGAAATGGATTGAGCAATTTAGGTAAAAGCAATGGAAACAATTTTATTGTCATAAATCTTTATACTCCATAAAATAAAGGTAAAGCAGCCAAAATTTTTTTTATATATATTTTACTTGAGAACAACAAATTATTATGTAAGGTAGGGAAGAAATAACAGCTTCAAACTGTAAATGTAAAAATAGTCAAAATGTATTGGGTGTATGATGTAAGTAAATAAGGTACTGGAGTAGATTAGAGCAGTAAATCCATTAGCTAACTACACAATCAGGATGTTGACATAAAATGTTGTGGTAAGTCATAGCAAATATAGAATTAAACATTCAGCCATGTCATCTACTCAACACATAAACCATGCTCAAACATGTCATTGCTTCACTGAGACTAAATTAAACTGCAACCTGAAATATCTTTCAAAACATTGGAAAAACTTTCCAGTGGCAAGATTTTTACCTCATAATTGGTTTGTTTTCTGTGATCCATGGAGTCCATTACTTTCTAGGTTTTGTCTGGCTATATAATAAGTGTTATTTTTAAAGGTTATTGGTGCTGAGCAAGTGAGCTTTGCTGGCATTTATTGTCAATTGCTTGTTGTTGGGTTATCAGATCCTTCTCCATAGATATGAGCACATTAAACATTTAAGAGAATTAAAAACTGGGTTAAGTTCTGCTCATTTGTAGTCAATTCTAGGACAGGAAATTGTAAATAGCATGGTGCCAAGATTCTGGTCTTCTCACCTGATGGAAGATTCGGAAAGCGAGTCATAAATCTGTCTCACTGGATTTTGACGTGTGCAAGATCCCAGTAAGGGCACTTCATAGCAACAGGTCCAATAAGTTAGCCATTATTACACGGTTGACATCAAGTTCATTTTAACAGAAAAGGAAAAGTTCTATTTTAGCTTAATGCAAAAGGAAGCACAGAAAATTTCAGCTTCTTGTGGAAGTATGTCTGAATCCACTTTGTTGCTTTTGAAATATCCAGTTCCCCTAATAAAGCAGAAATGAACTACATTAGACTCCATACTCTGCATATTTGGATCAAGTGCTCAGAGCATGGGTGTAATTCTGCAAGTTTCCACTCTTAGCAGAGATTCGGCTACTGCGAATGTATATTGGGAATTTGGTGTTTGCTTCAGATTTGCTAGGGACCTTGTACATGGGATTCAGGTTGCCATTGCAAATCTCTCCAAATGGCAGGCATTACTTTGCATCATACAGAACTTCTGACAATTTGCTGATTCAGAATAGGATTGTGAAATACTTTGTGCAGATCTACCAAAACTGTGCTCCATGGATGCATGATCTACACTTCTTGTGAAGTACAACTGTTGAGGGAAGAGGGCTAATTATCATCACTGCAATGTCTTTGTGGCATGAAAACACCACAAACTCTTTGTTGTTAAGAAAAAGAAATGCATACAAATGACACCTACTCTTGATAGCAGCAAACATCATCCTCAATTGGTACCAGGTGCCACTGATGTCTGACTGTATTTTCTTAGTCATTTTGCAAGCTGCTCTTCTGTTGCTAGGAAGGTCATATTCTTTTGCTGCCCTTGTTTATGATTTTTGAAATATTTAAGCCTATTTAAACTATTTAATTTGGAATGAATTTCCCCATTAAAAAGAGAACATTCCTGAAGTTGTTTATGTTTATTAATTGCATAGTTAGATACTTGGCCAATTTTAAAATCAATAAGTAAATACAAATTTGAGGAAAGGTTACTTTCTGCTAGTATTGAAGATGATTTTTGTTAAAAGCTGTTTATTATAATTCATTCTTCCATAGAAATTTGACTTGAAAACAGATGCCTGTTGGCAAAAAAATTAAGTGGATATTTTGCTAGCAGCAACTAGAGAAGCTGGATCATATCTGACGCAAGGCCAAAAGCGAGGAAAGCATGTCTGGAAAACTGCGAGGTATTTCCTGCTTGCAAAGTGAAAGAGGTGTTCTTTGCAAACTTTTTGATGGAATTGAAATGATTAGTGAGGGACTGTTAAATGTTGACAGTGTGTTTATTAGCTTTGGCTAATTGCAAACAACTTAATTCTCTAGCATCAAAACCTTTTATTTTCGAAGGATACGGTTTAACAGTTTGGATTTTGCTAGTTATACTGACTGGTGTTACTGAAGTGCTGCTAAATACTTGAAAACTATTACAGAGCAATAATCCAATAACGAACTTGGTGCCATGAATTAAGTGTTGCCAACTCTAGTTACATGTATCCCTGGAGATTTTTCATTACCTAGCCTTCTGCCTTCCCAGTCAAGCAGCCTTCTCCCCTATCTGCAAGATTTTAAAAATGAGTAAAACATATTCCAAGAAACCAAGGAAAGAAAATAGCCCTTTCATTTATCTTCTGGGCTAGGTGATTAAATTTTAATTCCCAGAGGCACCAGAATAATCCCAGGAGCCTTGCACATAGATTATTACTATGCCAGTATTTTCATCTAAAATTGCTATTGCATCCCTTTGATATTGTTGACTGGCCACCAGGCTGCTCTGTGTAGCAGGTTTCTGAAATTTGTCTCCCACAGCTGAGTGGTACTTTTGTGTTTGTATTGTCAGCACTTTTTAAGCTACATTCAGGTTAATGGCTCTGTAAAGGCAGAATTTATATTAAAGTTATCTAGAAAGGAGATTCAAGAGAAATCAGTTGAAGTACACTCTAACTCCATATTAATAATCTACATTTATTGTGTTAATTTGGTTTCTGGATATACACAGAAGCCTGGGTCTGTTGATGCTTCAACAGACACATCTCACATATAACACTCAGCAGGCTGAAAACTAACATTAAGTGTCTTTATCTAGGTAAGGATTGTAATTCCTTGTTTTATTTTTGAGCTCTTACAGGCTCAATAAACCAGTAACTAATGGGACCACAGGAGAACAGTCTTCAATCTGGCCTCCTGCCGACCAACCTGCAGGCTAGTACTTTGTCATTGCTTTGTACCTCTCCACTGTGGTTAATAGTAGTCCAAAAATAGCACTCTCTCTCACTGGTGCCAGAAAGCTGCCACATATACCACTGCCCCACTCCCTTACTTCCCCAACAAAGGCTTAAGAAACTGATCTTCAAAATTGCCTACACATCTTAAGTAGTAGCTTTACAAGCAACGTCACTTTGATATTCAATAATTTGAATGCAAAAACAAATCACAGCTGACCCGAGGTTTCAGGGACTTTATCAGAGTGGCCCAGCTTTTTTCCATTGTATAGGATTTCAAAACTGCATGTCATAAATAGACGAGCCACAAATCAATCCAAAAACAAAATTCAGAACCATCTTTATTCATAGGTGCAAGTATGTGAGATTGCCACAATACAGTTGAATAACAAATTCTTCTATAGGAAAGCTAGATAACTGGAGGAAGAAATAGGATATGTGCAGAAGTAATGTAAGACTGGGATTGTGTGACCTTGCCAACTGACTAGTTCATTTCTAAACCATAAGATTGTTATTTTATGGATTTATTCAACCTGATTTCTCCCAACTATATGGCTATACATGTTTGGAATGATAGCTAGTAGCATCTAGAGAGAAATGATTAAGTGCTTACAAGTTTGCTAATGGTGGCTGCTGGGAGTACTTTAATGTAGTAATGGAAACTAGATTTCCCAGTCTGTCATCCATGGCGAGTGAAATAGTTTAACAAGTAATCAGTTATAGTAAGGGCTGGGGAGTCATTTAGGGTAAGGGCAGGAGACGACAGCCTGAAACTACTGGATGTGACAAACCTTTGCTTGGAGTTATGCAATGCTTGTTCATGTCACTTAAGCAAAATTCTACCACGCACAGGGCCTGAAGGTTCACTGAAATTCTTAAATAGAGGAATGTCGCCAGCTTCAGTACGGTAAGGAGCCTTATCGGAACTGGGCCACCGCCAGGGTCTGCGCCATCTGTGCTCTTCCAGGTCAGTGTTGTGTTTTAACTTTCTTTTTATCACACTGGCTGCTGCAGTTTCCAATTAGAAATCTGGTTGGATATATCCATAAAATAACAATTTTAAGGCTTAGAAACAAACTATTCAGTTGGCAAGGTCTGGGGCTCACACAATCCCCATCCTACCTTACTTCTGCACATATCCTATTTCCCAGCCCCCTCCCCAGTCCACCTGAGGGTCACTCACCAACCTGTGCAGTGGCACATAGGCAGTTCATTCAGGGGGTGATGAGGTCAAGTTTGGCCTGGAAGCCATCTTTTGGGCATCTCGTGGAAACCTTAACTCATGCTGAGTTATAAGAAAGGTATATTGCAAAACGACATGGGAAAAATGAGCTTTCAAGTTAAATAGTGATGGTTGAGACAGCATAGGTAAAAATGGGGGTGGGTTGGGGGGGGGGGTGAAGGGGTAAATTCTAGAGTAAATTAGTAGGTTATATGGAGTAGGAAAGATTGCCCATATTGTTTCAATTAAAGGGATTTCAGAATCATGCTTATTATCACTGACCTATGTTGTGAAATTTGCTGTTTAGGTTTTGCACTGTACTGCTGCCACAAAACGGCAAATTTCACAACATATGCCAGTGATAATAAACCTGATTCTGAAATCCCTTTAATTGAAACAATATGGTCAATGTGAACAAAACAGCAATCTCCTTAGATTTTCAGGACAGTTAAGAACGTTCCCTCAATCTCTAATTGAGAGTTGTTTTTAGTGTTTGTCATAAAATCAAACTACATAATTGTGTTAGGTATATTGGATGCAGAAGGATACACTAATAAATGTCAATCTATTAGGCTAGAGCAGACCCAGTCTTCTCATTGAGGAGAGATCTCAGTGGAGGAGAGCTTTGGCCACTGAATCAGATAATATGAGCCAGAGGAAAAAAATTAAGAGTAACCTGTTCAATCATCACCTTGGAGTACACCATAAAACTCTCATGGAGGAACCCAATAAAAGGGGCTAACTGGTTTACCGACACTGTGTTCACATTGTGAATTTAAAAATAATTCTTGAAAAGCCAAAAGTGCTCAGTAAAAAATACCTCAACACCAAATATCTTCACAACTTGTTTTTTTTTACTTCTTGTGAAGACTGGGTCTATAAAAGAAATTGATTGACATGATGACTGTTGTACCTTGCCTCAATGAGGTGCGCAGAAGCCTAACTGTGTAGGTAACAAAAGTTCTTTTAGATTAAACAGACCAAATTTGTGGCCAACATTATAAATAACTATCAGTTAGACCTTGTGGGTAGGTTGTTCACCATCCTCACATGCAGATGAGATTGCTTGAATTTCAACATGTAAGCAGCAGATGGAGCTAGAACCATTCATTACAAACACTGCAGACATCAGCCTTAAAAACTTTGGCCTTTACTCATTCAACCTGCAACATTCTAGAGCCATTTTCAAAATAGTCAAAAACTTACATATTTTATTATTTAAAGCAAGCTATCCAATAGGAACTTAAAATAGCCAGTGTATTGCTAAAAGTGCACTGTAAAATTCACAAGTTGAAATTATTTAAAAACTGAATGAGCAGTAAAAACTTCTCCTCAGAGCAAAATTTTTGCCATTAAACAGAGGAATTTCACTTTCTTGAGGAGTTAGTTCATTGCAGAAATCATCAACTTACATAAATAGTGAAAGAGGTATAACTAATGGGTGTCCAATGGTACATTTATTTTTAAGATTTTAATCACAAACATGAGAAAAATACAAAAATATGAAAAGTGTATTTGAGTAACATGGAAACATTTAACTAGAGCTCAAAGATCAGATTCCTTTGCATTTGGATCCAAACAGGGGTTATGTCCTACAATCAAGCATGGCACTTTATCAAGCTGGATGCTGTTAATTACTGCAGCTGAATCCTCTGCTGAGTATTTCACACAATACTCTGTGGTGCCATGCAGAATTTGACTGGTAATGCTCCACCTGATCAATGGTTTTGCCTTATGACTACATGCTCCAAATAACAGTCCAGCAATAAGCTGGGGCTTTGCTTTATTTCTAAGGGTGCTGGCTTGATAACAGTGAGAGGTAGATTCCTGGAGTGTAAGCAAAAAAATGAATACACCAAGCAAGTTCACAGGTTTACTGTTATCACATCAAAACAGAAGTTTTAGGGGAATCCCTTTTTGGCAAAGCAGGAAGCGATACAAAAGTTCTTGCAGCTTCCGGTGATCCTAAACACAAAGGAAATGCTCTCTTTGCAGCTCTCAGCTTTGCAGTTGAGCTGCCAGACAGAATGTGGTCAGGAGAAGTGTTTTCAACATTGCATTTCAAAAGATCAATTTACATAAAGGTTTAAACTGTCCAAATCAGGAGTAGACTTTGGAGGAGATATTTAAGACTTCCCTGGCAATGTGATTACTGACCTTTTCCACAGGCCAGAAGTGTCCAAATCCTCCACACTTTCCCAAGCAAGTAAAATGCAACAAAATTGATCATTTTTGGCTCCATTTACTCCTCCCTCTCCCACCCCCCAGCTCCAGGGCCCAGGTTTGATCCTGAGCTGAGGTGCTGTGTGTGTGGAGTTTGCGTTCTCCCACATCACAAGGATGTGCTGCTAGGTGGCAAAAGAACCAAAAGGGAGTTGATGGGCATGTGAAAGAGAACAAGTTGCCGTACTGCTGGGGAAAAGGAATATTCTGCTGAGAGCAGTTATGAACCTGAATGGCCTTCTTCTGTGCCACAAGTTGCACGTACAGATTCTCTTTGACTGGAATTCTTACAGTATTTTTAACATGCAATCATGGAGCCCAAAACTACACAAAGCTGGGAACCTTTAATCCTTTGACTAATTCTTGTAATTTTTTAGTACATTCCTTTGCAGTGGTGAAGCAAAATTTATAAAGAACATTTGATTTTTTTTTTACTCTGGGCATGATTGAGGAATTTAAAGCACCATCTCACCCCAAGTATTTCCTGCTTCCTTGTGGAAACATGTTTGGATTTTCTTACTCCTCTCCCACCTCTTTATAATGTTAACTGTAGATCACAGTAAGGGAATCATGAAGGAGGATCTTAACTGAAATCTTTCCATTTAAAATAATTCGATAGGGAATTCCAGTTATTCTTACAGTCCCTTTGTAATGTGAGCTGAATAAAGTAAGGATCTGTAGTAATATTCAATTGCAGTGCTGCACCATGTACTACTGTTCTTGCAAGTATAACAGTTTAAACTGATTTAAAGGCTAAAATTTTAAAAACTGAACATTTACAGACAAGTGTTAACAGTTTCTCTTTCCACAGCTGCTACCTGCCCTGAGTGTTTCCAGCGATTTGTTTTTATTTTAGATTACATTTCTGCAGTTTTTTGATTTCCATTTACAAATCTTTTCAAACATGGGGTGAATTACATCATATAAATAAGCATGTGATTTTTGTAGAAGGCAAGATAGGAGAACCATGCCAAACAGTTCCAAAGCACAAGTTAGTTTTGTGAATTTTTGCAACAGCTATGATTAAGTTAAAGCAAAGCTCAAAATGCATTAGGAAACACTGATTTCCAGTTAGTCATAATGGGTCACTAAATGTAGAGGAAAAATACAACTGCACCAAAAGGAGCCAATTTGAATTGATTAAAGATTCATTATAAAATGCAAGGACTTTTCTGACATACAGTACCAATGATATTGCAATTTCCCATATCAAATGGAATTCTGAAGACATAATTTGTTGTAATGCACTTCATGAAAATTAAATTGCTCCAAATGTACTTAAAAGCACGAGTAAGCTTAAAGCTCCATATGGGTGCAGAGCCCAAGGTGTGATGAAAACAAATGTCTCTGCAAATTTTAGGGTCAGTGTCACTTTAAAAATCTGAGTGTTCCTACCAGTCTGAGAAATGTTCCTTTACTTCACTCTCTCTCATTCACCCATATCTTAATTAAGAGTTAAATCATATCATGTCTACTGCAATTTTTGCATTTCCTTACCAATTTCCATGAAAATTCATTGGGGATGAAGTTCCACTTGCAAATCCACATTGACCTGTTCAGGATAGTCCATACCTTTTCATTATTGATAATTTCTCAAGGGCTTTTTGGCACAAAATCAGTATCCAAAGTTTACAAAATATGAGCAGTGCAAAGGCTAGCCTCTCTCAGAAGTCAACTAAACAGATTGTGGGAAATGCACTTGCCCACCATATCAATAGCAAGGTTAAAAAATTACTTGTATTATGTCCTGCAAAACCCAAGTACTGTTTACACAGATCTAAAAAAAAATGTCATATGTTGAACAACACACAAAATGCTGGAGGAACTCAGCAGGTCAGGCAGCATTTATGGTGGGAAATAAACAAAGTATTGGGTCAAGATCCTTCATCAGGACTTCAGTCTCAACCTGAAACATCGACTGTTTATTTCCCTCCATAGATGCGTGTGCGCGCGCATGCGCGTTGCTCCAGATTCCAGCCTCAGCTGAATCTCTTATGACATACATTGAGCCTGCATTCATTTGGACTTCTATCATTTCTCTGCTTAATTAAAATTCTGTGAATGATGGATAATTAAATACAAAAACTTTGTACAGATTAAATATTCCTGGTAGTTTAATACTGAAAAGTACCATCCAGGGAGAACATGATACTGTTCAAAACTTTTCTAGAAGATAGCAGCAAAATGTAAAAACTTGCAAAATGTAATTTAAAATGTGGTGTTCAACAGCCATAATAACTCAGATTAAGATCCTGTTCCAAGCAAGTTAGATTTAAACCAAAACCAATATTTGTAATTTTCTTTTGCAGTAAACAAGTTTTTAATAAAGCAGGAGAAATCCAAGAATTAAAAGAAATGGAATGCACAGATGCAAAATTAGTTTATCAGAAGGTAGAATATTTATGAATGACATTTTTTAATGTTTTGATTTTTTCTGTTAATGTTCTAAGAAATCCCTCTTACTTGTAGCTTGCACTTATTGAGAAATATTTAGATTACTTTTGTTCTCACAGCAGAATACTTCAACATTACTTCAGTTTGGATTTCTGCTATTTATAGCCACAAATTTAAATTTTATCAATGGGAAAGATACAATTCCAGACAAAATAACAAAGCTTATACAACAAAGGCTTAATGAGGACAGTTAGACATCACAAGAACTTTTCTGCAAGTGACTTGAACCCAAGTTCATGAAGTGGAAGGGCTGCAGGTTAGTTAGCTAGCAATAACTTACAAAAACTGTTGTAATCTAGCTCTTGTTGTGAAATATTTCAAGATTCGTAAGTTAAAAACAGTAGGGACAAAATTAGAGGAGTATCATTATTTGGCAATGGGATACAACGTCTAAATTTTTTGATATTGACTTAATTCTGTTTATTAAAATAATTTTAACAAATCTTAATAGTAGCATGGCACAGCTATCAGCACCAGTTGCACGTTGCTTGATTACTTCTTGCTGTACAAGAACTGGGCTCATCAGTTGTCACAATCACTTCTAGGAAAAAGGTAATAATTTTTAAACTCCTGATAGAATGGTCATAAGCTCTAGAAGAAGGTAATTCCAATACATTTTCCTTAAATTACCCTGCACTGGTACAACAAAAAGTGGAAACGACATGGAACTCCACCTTCAAGTCAGGACTTGAACTGGACCGATAACTACTGATCTATCACAGTGAAGGTCGAACAAAAGTATATATATCCCTGCAGTGGCACAAGTATATCTTCACTGATCCCAAAGTCAGATGTTCCAGCTAGTTATTGTGTACAGTTGATCAACAAATACAAAATTAATGTATATTTTTTTCCTTGCATCCCATTCATCCATTTGCAACTGCTGCTGTATTTCATTGCACTGTAGTTGAGATGGTGCCATTAGAACCTCCCACAGCATTAGTCAACATTGTTGGGTCCAATGGATTTTCAGTTTCTTGAATTTTGAAGTAAACTATGTAAAAAATGGGAATAATAATACCGACTAAAAGCATGATTACCACAGCATTCCACCATCGAATACCCCAGTCTGCTCCGTGATGTGAATCTTTTGGAGGTGATATCCCCGAATTAAATCCATTGGACCTTTGACAATAAATCACTTCTTCCAAGCGATCTTTACACTGATCAGTGGACTGGATAATCTTCTCAATATCCTTGTCAATGTCTTCAAAATATCCACTTAGATTGTTCTGCTCTATTCCTTGGCTCTCTGCAGCAGAGATTTCTGGACACTGATAGGTTCTATTTACAGGAATAGGCTGTCGTCGCTTTGCCTCTTCCTGTGCTTCTGTCAACAAACCATGCCTTTTTACAGGAATTTTTATTGTCTTTAAGGCGAAGAAGTCTTGATCTTTGATGAGATTGTTCACTCGTTTGAGGTCTGCAACCTAACAAAAGCAAAAGTTTAATTCATTGTAGTACACTTGGATCTTATCAATGTAAGATTTGTTTAAAGAGCTTTGGGCCATTGACGGCTTTGGTTAGCAATTCCTTAGATAGCTACTTATTGGAAGACTAAGTCCGTAACATGGGAGGATTGTTACTTTCACTTTAGAGTATTTTTTAAAAATAAAAATGGAACTAAGCAGAATGAGTTAGCCAATGTAGGCATAAGCTGCTTATGTACTCTTATGATTCTATGATCTTGAATTTTCTGGAAAGCTTTGACGTTGAACACTGCAGCTCCACTTCCCCACAGATCCCCAACCCTGCTTTCAGGAAATTTGATCTAACTGACTTACGCTAGTTCTATGATAAAGCTCAATGTTCCTGATTGCATGCACCACTCCCAAGATTCATGTGACCATTTGGGTGCTCTTTTACATAAAGCTCCTGTGTAAGAGACCATCTTGTATAGGTTTTTTGGATTTGTCAATAATATGTAGGTAAAGATTGATTCTTAAAGCTTTATGCATAGCACGATGTAAAATGTGAGCCAATATCAGTCATTTTGCTGACCCACAGGGGTTTGCTATCACTGTGTTAATACATCCCAAGATAAATTGCTTACAGGTAGCAAACAGTATATTTAACTGACAGCCATTAAATTTACACACAATGTATCTGCTCATTTATACAATAACAGAAAATAGCAGCATATTATTTCTCCACATGGCCAAATGCAGCATTCTGCCAGGATGAACACATTTGAGCTACTCCAAAAGGACTGATTTCCTAGTCAGATCTTCTCAGCATATCAAAGTCAACTGTAATATAGATGCATCTTTAATCAACAGTTTAAATGAATATCACATTTATACCATGTTTACCAAATAGTGAAATCTTAAAGATACAAGGTGGAATATTTTAAACCAAATGCTAAATACATCCCTACTTGTAGTAAGGCACTAATTTATTTCTTTTCCCTGCTATGTTTGGCCTCATTTCATCAGGGAGGTGGTACAGGAGCCCAAGGAACCATACTCAATGATCCAGGAACAGCTTCTTCCCCTCTGCTATCAGATTCCTGAACAGTCTATGTCCACCATGTCGTTACCTTTTTTTTTGCATTATATTTGTTTTTGTAATTTATAGTAATTTTGTGTCCTACACTGTACTGCTACCATAAAACAAATTGCACATCATAAGTCAGTGATAATAAATCTGACTCTGGAGGAGTTGTGGAGAATTGGGCTAAGACTGTTCAAGGCATATCTGCCAATGTGGGAAGTGGAAGAGGGAGGAGCACATAACCATAGCCAAAGAAATGAAGAACAAGGATGGAAGAAGTCAGATATGGGAAAAAGCCAAGTCTTGAGACAAGGCCATCAATGGATTTAAACAGGAGGATGATCATTTTAGATCTGAAGCATTGAGACAAGCAACAACAGGCTAATGAATGATTGGAATGCCACAGGTTAGATGTTGCAGAGTTATGTATAGTGTTTTATGGAGGGTGGAATATAGGAGATTGTTGGTGAAACATTACAAATATCTGAGTTGACATGTGCAAAGTTGAGGATTTGGCCAAATATTGTGGGCATTAATGACATTTGAAACATCACATACATTATCCATTAAATAAGGGTCAAAACTAATTTAGCCTCCATGGTTGACACCCAGACAAAATTTTTAAAAAAATTCTTGGCAGGGCCAGTTGCCTTTGAAGTGATGAAAATTTTCTAGAACCATAAGGTATTTTTATACATGGGGACAATGAAGAAATGACAATATTTAATCTAGTTTTGGATGACGCAGGGGAACTTGCGTGTAGCACATTTCCCTTGTGCCTTCTGTGCTTTTCTTCTGAATAAAAGAGTTCCAGTTGAGGAGCTAACGTCAATGAAGCCTTGGCAGGGTGTGGCATTTCGTTAACACTAGACACTGAAGGCACAGTGCGCTATGGCCCTCCACCCAGAGAGTATTCTGTACCCCTGCTTTCTTCAATGCTTCTATCAACTGTTGTTTAACATGGAGCAGCAATCATTCATCAGCTCAGGAACTGTAATAGGCAGTAATTAGCAGGTTGCCTAGCCATTGCTTGGTCTGATGTCATCAGTATTCATTGGACATAAATTGGTAAACTGGTTTATTATTGTTACATGTACCGAGGTAGTGAAAAACTGTTTTGCCATCCATACAGATAATTTTATTACATCAGTGCATTGAGGTAGAACAAGGGAAAACAATAACAATGCAGAATAAAGTGTTACTGTTACAGAGAAAGCACAGTGCAGACAGACAATAAGGTGCAAGGCCATAACGAGTTAGACTGAGGTCAAGAGTCCATCTTATCATACTAGGGAGCCGTTCAATAGCCTTATAACAGCAGGACAGAAGCTGTCCTTGAGTCTTGTGGTACATGCTTTTAGGTTTTTGCATCTTCTGCCCAATGAGAGGGGGGAGAAGGGAGAATGCCTGGGGTGGGCGGGGTCTTTGATTATATCGGTTGCTTTATCAAGGCAGTGAGAAGTATAGATAGAATCCATGGAGGGGAGGCTGGTTTCCATGATGTGCTGAGCTGTGTCCACAATTCTCTGCAGCTTCTTGCAGTCACAGGCAGAGCAGTTGCCGTATCAAGCAGTGATGCATCCAGATAGGATGATTTCTCTGGTGCATCAATAAAAATTGGTGAGGGTCAAAGGGGATATGCCAAATTTCTTTAGCCTCCTGAGGAAGTAGAGGCACTGGTGAGCTTTATTGGCTGAGGCATCTGCATGGTTGGACCAGGATATATATAGACTTACAACACACTAGCATTTATTTGCAAATGAGGTAAAAAAACAAAGCTGTAAAAGCAGAGATGTAAACTCCAAAAGGCAGTTCCTCCAGAGGCTCATATTATATGCAAAAGCTGCAGCTACACTCCAAGCTACCTGCAAGTCTACAACAAAATTACATTTTCAGTGAAGTATTATTTGATTCTATAATTACTACCTCAAATATTGTTATTAGCAGTCAGCAAATTCAGTCCAACTGAATGACACAGTATGTGACCTCAGGAGATTAAAAAAAATCCTGACATTGCATTATTCCACAAGTGTGTCAGCCACCTCATGATGCCAGCAGACTTGAAGCTCACAAGGACAGCATCAGCACAACAAGCCTACCCTCTCCCACCCAAACAGGGCTTTATATGGAGCACTGTCTCAGCACTCTGTATACTGTACATTAACTATACAAGGAAAGGTCTTTATACTGTGCCCAAAACACTTTAAAACCCAACTTAGCAAATTGTGGTCACTATTATAAATGAAGAAAACTAATAGTTCTCAGAGAGCTATTACATACATCATCTGCATTTACAGTCAATTTGCAAGAACTAAGAAGGGCGAGATTTTCCTTGAACTAGCTTTTTGATATGCACCTGTCCCATAAGATTCTCAGAACCCTGAACCGTTTTCCTGGATCAGAGTCTATTAGACATCCACTGAAGCATCTTGCTAATTCCTGCTACCTTGAGGAAGCAAACCAGTTACATCATGGAGGTTTAAAAGGGCAGAAGGCACAGAAAGCCAACAAAATCTTTGCATATAGGTAAGTTATAGATAATTAGCTAGAAAAGAAACACCTCTGCTGCCGGGGTTAAAAGGCAAAATGTCATTTGACCAGAGGATGAAACACTTTCTTTGAGGTCAACCAATTAAAAGATTAAATCTGGTTATATGCAGTCAAGTTAATGATAATGGCTGGTTTAAAAACTTACCGTACAGCCATACTGCAGAGCAAAAGTATTGAGGTTGTCACCATCAACAACCTCTCGAACAAGAAATACTGTACTGTTGGACTTCTCCACAGAAATACTGGGCCACTGACACTCTTGCCCTCTCGGCCGCAGTTCAATACTATTCTTGTCTTCGTCCGACGATTCATCAGATGATGCTACATCACTTCCAAATACATAAAGCTGACCATCTTGTGAAGCATGAATATCTACAGGACCTTGGAAGGATCTTGTGTGCCCATCTCTCAGCCTCATCATACTATTGACACCTGGAACAGAAAATTAAATCTTGAATTTATCCAAGCAAAAAAAATCTTTGGGTGCAAGAAAATTTATTCCAGTGTAATGACAGAATGCAGCAATAATACTTGAGAAAGAAATGCTCTCCAGCTTTAACAACAGCAACATGGTTCAAGACTTGAGGGATAAATCTAAGGTTGACATGCTTTTCCATATTTAACTCCTTACACTGCAGGCAAAACAAAGAGAGTTTAGTCATTTCAAAACAAATCCATTCCATTGAAATAAGGTCAAATGTTGCCTCAATTTACCATCCCTATGCTATTGAATGTCTATTATGAATCACTGTCCTTTGAATTAAAGCAAGCTTTGGTAAAAATCGAACTGTGTTGGGGGAGATTTAAAGCGCATGCCGATTAAAATGACTGTCATTGCAAAACAAGGATGTAGGTTGCAAATGTCTCACCTCAAATTATATTACAGTAAGGGCATGCTGACAGTACAACAAATGTTGATGTTCTGACTTGAAAACTTTTATATGGCACCACTAGAAAGTATTGATGCAGGAAACTGCTGAAATAGAGGACACTGGAGTGACGCGAACAGGAGTGCAGTAAAATGGACATTTGCACATAGCACCCAATTAACTCTCAAAGATAACATGCTGCTGTAAAATAATTTGTGAAAGCACCCTGGGTATAGTTAAACTAGGGAAGAAACTGTCCATTAACAGAACTGAGAACACTTAAAACACATCAGTGACAAACCAGAAGTCAACTATGAAGAAAGAAGTCTAAATCTAGATGGACATCAGTACAGTTGATATAGTTAATTTGCATGCATGTTACTAGATTAATAAAGTAGCCAAACATAATGTGAATAGAAGAGTAGGCCATTCAACCCTTGTGCCTCTCCCATGATTCAATACAATCATAGCAGATCCTCTACCTCAGTGTCACTTTCCAGCGCTATCCCCACATCCCTTAATGTCTAAAAATCTATCCATCTGTTTTGAATGTACTGCACCTCCACAACCCTCATGCAGAGAATTCCAAAGATTCACTAAACTCGAGTGAACAAAATTCTTCTCATCTCAGTCTTGAAATGTCTTAACTCTCTGGTTGTGGACAGTCCAGCTGGAGGAAACAACTTGCTTAATAACCAATTCCAGCATTGTCCCTGCTATTTATGTCAGGCTAACTGTCCAGTTCTCGGTTTTCTCTGTCCATCCTTAAATATTGCTCATTACTTTATATACCCCATTTCTGCATCACCTACTGTGGGGTCCTCTCCACATACAGAGCAACATCTACAATGATTTTAATCACACTTGTAAGCTGTTACAATAAACACTTGGAAGGTCAAATTGTAAGATTTTTATTATTGCAAGTGAAGTTAAAAAAGTTACAAATGCTATCTGCTCTCTGAATTGCTTTTTTAAGTTAATTCGATTACCTTGAACAATAATGGTTATGTGGACAAATTTGTCAGCAATATTGCACAGAAGATAATACTTCAGAAGTTAGAAATGTGGAAATCAGTGGGTAGAAAATGACGTGGAACTTTGTTCTGGCATATCCAGTGTGATTGTTTATTCATAGATTCTGTTTTTAAAACAAGTGAAGACAGCACCGTAAAGTATGGCAACAATTAGGATTTGATGGAAAAAAACACAATGCATAAAACATTAACTAACATTGCTTTTTGACAAGCAAATAGTCAATATAGGCAGCAAATGAAGTGACAGGTGAACAAAAATAAAAGAATGTCCATGTTAAAAATCCGAAATGAACACAGAAAATGCCTGAAATGTTTAGCAGGTTAGGCAACATCTGTGGAAAGAGAAACAGAGTTAAGGTTCAAGGTCTAACACCCTTAGTCATTCAACCCAAAACACTAGCTTTGTCTCTCCACAGACAATGCGTAACCTGCCGAGTGCTCCCAGCATTTCTGTTTTGTATCAGTGATAGGTGAAATGTCTGCACTGAGAGACGTGCATGGGATAATACTGAAATCTTCACATAATGGTATAAAGTTAGCTCAAAGTTCATTTTTTTTGGTGTAGACATTTGGGGCAGTCAAGGCTGATGATATTAAAGGAAAGTACTTCCACTGTGAAATGTTGTTCACATTGTTTATCAATGCTTTTATATATTAGTATTTATATTGCGACGGGATTCCATGTTTCCAAGAATTTGAAATTTGAGTCTAAATAATGAGACTTTGCCAACCACAAGATGTATACATAGCCCTCAACAGCACCCAATGAAACATGCTGAAGAGGAGTCATGATTGCTATTGGTGACTAGCAAGAAACATCAACTGTCAGCAGCAGCAAGTTCCACTTAAATTGTGCCTTTAACATAGCCAGGTCCTAAACTGCTTAAGATTTAAAAATAATTGACACTAATCCACAAAGTGAAGTAGCAAGGCTTGATGACAAAACACTTGGTTGAAGAGGAGCATCTTAAAAGAGACAAGAGTTAGAAAGTTTTTTTTTAAAAAAAGGAATTTGAGAATGTTGGTCCATGACAATTAAAAAGAGTCAAGTGTTTAAATTCAAAGTGATTTGGATGAAAACGTGGATAGGCGAGTTAGTAAGTTTGAAGAGAGTTGTGGAGAGTGTAGAAGATTGCCAAAGGATACAGTGCGATAGAAATCAATTGCAGATATGGGCGGAGAAATAGCAGATGGAGATGGGCAAGTATGAGGTGTTGCACTTTGGGAGATCAAATGTAATAGGACAGTACACAGTTAATGGCAGGACCCTTAACAGTGTTGATGTACAGAGGGATCTTGGGGTCCAAGTCCATAGTTCCCTGAAAGTAGCTGCACAAGTTGGTAGCAGTTGGACTGCACAAGTTAGTGGTAAACAAGGCTTACGGCATTCTTGTCTTGATTAATCAAGACATTGAGTTCAACAGTCACAAAGTTATGTTGCAGCTTTATAAAACTCTGGTTAGGCCACATCTGGAGTATTGTATTCAATTTGGTTGCCTCAATACAGGAAGAATGTGGAGGCTTTGGAGAGGGTGCAGAACAGATTTACCAGGATGCTGCCAGGATTAGAGGGCAAAACCTACAAGGAGTGGTTGGACAAACATGGATTGTTTTTCTTCTGGAGCAGATGCTGAGAGGAGACCTGATAGAAGTTTGAGTGCATAGACAAGAGTAGACAGCCAGAGATAGCGGTGAGTGACTGAAATGCACTACCAGGGTGGTGGCAGAGGCAGATAAAATAGGTGTTTACGAGGCTCTTAGTAATGTACGTGAATGTACAGAGAACAATGGATATTATGTTGGCAGAAGGGATTAGTTTAGTTAGGCATTTCATTACTAGTTTAATTTGTTTGGCAATAACATAGTGTGCCGAAGGGCCTGTTCCTGTGCTGTACCATTTTATGTTCTCTCTCGTTAGCCTAGTTGACCTAACCTATTTGAAAAACTGGCAACAGGAGTTAAAATGGTACTTTCCACTTGCTAACCTTCCCTCCCTTCTATGGTACAATTTCAATTGCTTTGATCCCCCATGAATTGGCAGATAACAGATATGCCAATTTCAGCTTGATGCACAATCCAAGCTTTTTGCAAGTATTCTAGTGGCATCAATAGATAACACAACTCAACTTGACCAGAGATGGCAATTAGTTTTCTGCATTCAGAGATCATCTTTGTACTGGTTGCTTTTATGCAGGCTTTGCATTCAGCTCCAAGTACTTATACTGTTAAATTCATTTTCTACGTCTTAGCAGCAGCCTGAAGTTCTGTTTTAGCTACTGATAAGACAGGCCTGAATACAAGGAATGTATTTTCAGTGCATTGCTAAATTAAATAAAAGATGCATTGAAGAGTTTCTCTGATCTATCCAGCAGATAATTCCAAACGGTCCAAAATATTAAGATCTCATTTAAAACTGAACTCACGACAGAAAGCAAGCACGAGCAAAGCTCTTGGACCCTGGACAACAGAATTGATATTCCACACATAGATACCAACGTCAAGCCTGCAGCTGCAATCTAAATATATGCATGAATTTCAAGGTTTGCAAGTGTATAGAGAGATCACAATCTGATCCATAACAAACATAATGCAAATGTGGTAGTGAGATTCTGGCATTTAAAATTGACATGCCTCCCATTTCCTGATTCATAATAACCTTTAGAAACTGACACCAATTCAGTTAACCTAGATTATGACATGCAAAACCAAAGCAAAAAATGACTGGAACTATAAACTTGCTTATGACACAAAAACAAATGGCAGGACATGTTGTAATGGGGATATTTGGACTTTGCAACAGGATATAGATAGGTTGAATGAGTGGGAGAAAACTTGGCAAATGGAGTTTAATATGGGGAAAGTGAAAGATCATCCACCTCAGTGGAAGAAATCTAAAAATAGATCTATTGGTATTGGTTTATTATTGTCAATTGTACCGAGGTACAGTGAAAAACTTGTCTTGCATACCGTTCGTACAGATCAATCCATAACACAGTACAGGGTGCATTGAGGTAGTGCAGGGTAAAAACAATAACAATAAAACAGAGTAAAGTGTAAATTTAAAAGTGTAGAACAATTATAGTTAAAGTAATGAGTAGATCCACACAAAGCAGCTTGCAATGAGTCGCCACGCTTCGGCACCATCTTGCATCTATCTAAACGGAGGAAGACTGGTTGAATGAAGTTCCGGGGAATCTAGGTGCACTTGTGCATGAATTACAAAAAGATAGCAGGCAGGTGAAGTGGTTCAGAAAGCAAATGGCATCTTGACCTTTATTGCAAGAGAATTGCAGTTGAGAAACAGGGAAGAGGCCACACTTGGGAGTACTGTACACAGTTTTGGTCCCCTTATTTAAGGAAGGATAGACTAGCAATGAAGGCAGTCCAAAAGAAATTAGATCTATATTCTTTGGAGTTTCAAAAAAATGAGTGGTAATCTTATTGATATATAATTTCCTTTGGGGCAAGCCAGGGTTTCCACAAGTGGGCAAAACTCGAAAGAGAATAGAGCTACAAGATAAGGGAAGATCATTTAATATTTTCTAGCAGGGGTGGTGAATCTCTGAACCCCTGTAGGGTTCTGGAGGATACATCATTAGTGATATTTAAAGAGGCAGTTGCTAAATTTGAAAGATTGGGTAATTCAGGGCTTTGGGGAAAAAAAAAAATCGCACAGAAGAGAATTGGCCTGGGGCAGATCAGCTATGACATTGAATGACAGGGGTGGCTTGAGGGGCCAAATGGCCTACACTTGTTTCTGTTAACATACATTCCTATAATATGCACTGCAGTACATGGCACAATATGGGTTCCATTCTCGTGTACCAGAAAAAATAAGGATTCAAACTATATCCAGAACCTGCCAAGTAGTGCACACCTTTTTTTTCCTGACAGCATTATGAAGAAAAGACTGATCAGATGACATGTACTTTCTCTTTAAAAGGGAGAGGAAAAGCAAGAAATAATTAAACTCTAGATAAGCATAAATAATCCTAGCACATTTTGGGATAATTCTCAATGAATAGATGACTGTCAGACCCTCTCCCAGGAACAAATCACCCAATGAGTTTTGGGGAAAACAAGAGGAGAAAAAACCTTGCAAAATAAACAAAACTGCATTTTGTGGGAGTGCTTCTGCAGTGAAGTTTGTTGCTTAACAGCAGTACGAGTGAAATGTTCAGCTCATTGAGAAATAATGAAGAACACGGAACTGAAAGTCAAACATTTGATGAAGCTTGTAGGTTAGCATAACAGCCACTGGATTGTCCTTAAAGCACAACACACCTACTCTCTTTCAAGGAAGGAAACCTAAACATGGCTCAAGTTCATTCATTAATGTAATCACCAAGCAAAGGCAAATAAAACCAAAGAAAAACATAGAAAAAATGTTATGAAGAGAGTAGAAGAAATAAACTGTGGGGGCAAATTCAACTTTGGTAGCCAAGACAGTCATGGCTACAGTGTAGTCAAGCCTGGAACTAAATATACTAGGGTACAAGGTCTACAGAAACAGGTAGGGCAAAGACCAGGGGTAAAGGATTAGCCCCAAATATTGGAAAATTAATTAGTGATTAAGAATAACAAAAGGAACCCTAAGAAGAGGTAAGCATGCAGGGAGACTGCAGATAGAATTAGACCAGAAGGCTTCCCTGGTAACAGCTGTGAAGTGGTAGAATGCATAAATGCAGAGATTAGATAAGAATGTGTGCAAAGGGAGAGTGACTTTATCTTTCTACCTCCTGGGATAACAAACTAGCATAGATCTGAAAGTTATGAATTCAAGGGTGTTCACAACAATATATCCTGGAACAAGCAAGTGAAAAGCAATATTGGATTTAGCAGTGAGACCTAGTTAGCCAAGGCCTAGTGGTGTGTGAACAGCCAATAGTAACCATAATATATGTAAAAGAAAATGTAATGAACCATCTTGGTTGTTAAGAAGGCATATGGTGTGTTAGCCTTCATTCGTTGGGGGTACTGAGTTCAAGAGCCGCGAGATAATGTTGCAGTTCTATAGAACTCTGGTTAGACCACACTTGGAGTATTGTGTTCAGCTCTGGTTGCTTCATTATAGGAAGGCTGTGGAAGCTTTAGAGAGGGTGCAGACATGATTTACCAGGATTGGAGAGCATGTCTTATGAGGAGAGGTTGAGTGAGCTAGGGCTTTTCTCTTTGGAAAGGAGGAGGATGAGAGGTGACTTGATAGAGGTGTACAAGATGAAGAAAGGCATAGATCGAGTAGACAGTCAGAGACTTTTTCCAAGGGTGAAAATGGCCAACACGAGGGGGCATAATTTCAAGGTGATTGGAGGAAGGTATAAGGGGGATGTCAAAGGTAAGTTTTTTTTTTACACACACATGCGCACACACACAGAGTGGTGGATGCGTGGCACACACTGCCGACAGAGGTTGCAGGGGCATATACATTGAGGGCGTTTAAGAGACTCTTAGATAACCACATGGGTTATGTAGGAGGGAAGGGTTAGATAGATATTAGAGCAGGATAAAATGTCAGCACAGCATCGTGGGCCAAAGGGCTTGTACTGTAATGTTCTATCTGGTACAGGCCCACACTGCTTTCAAGGCTCCTGGACTCAAAAACTAACTTAATTTCAAGAGGCTTATGCTATCAAAAACAGAACCACAGAAAAACTTTCTGATTTCCTGTACTTTAATTAAGGAAAAGTCATTGGCTGCTTCTTGTTTAGTACCAAGATGAACAGAAACTAGGTTAGCAAATTCTAGCATTTATGACAACTATAAGTACTCTCACCTTGGAGTTGGAAGATTCTGGCTTTGAGTTCACTCTGAAAACTTGCACACAAAGATTTATGCTGGCATCTCTGTGTAGTACTGCTGGAGATGCAGTGCAGTTAATGTGTGCTTAATGGAAATAGTGCTGACATTGGATTGTCAGTCTTTTCTTCTCAAAAATAGCCCAGTGGTACAGAAGGATTATTGTTGGAATTGCAGATATTGACAATACACAGAATAACTTAAATGCCGGAAAAAATACTGAAGGACTCCAAAGCTATGAAAAAAAGTAGCACTGTAGGAACAGTTCTTCCATTTATATGGCAACTTTTGAATCACTTTCAGATTATTACAGAGCTCCAAACCCAATAATTTACTTTTAAGTATATCTACTGTTTGCAGGAAAAGTCAAAGCTAACTTAATGTTAGTGAAACCTTGCTATGATAATGCCTAAATAATCCGTATTTTAGTAATAATAGATGCTAAAAACGGAAAATAGGAAGTGTTTAAAACAGTGATAATATTTCAGGTCAACTGAGTTGTGGTAATGTTAAGTCATGGACCATTATTGACCAGAGTACTGGGGTAACTTACCTGTTCTTTTGAAATTGTTTCATTAGTTTTTTTTTTAAAATGTTCACCTGAGACAGCAGATAGGATCTCAGTTTATCATCTTAACTGAGATACATCTCCAGCAGTACTACACAGAGATGCCAGCATAAATTTGTGTGTGCAAGTTTTCAGAGTGAACTCAAAGCCAGAATCTTCCAGCTCCAAGGTGAGAGTACTGACACTGTAATTTAATGTTTTTAATCATAAAAATTACATTACAAAGAGATAGTCGTAGTTCAAGGGAATATGTAGAACTGAGAAAAGGTAATTTCAATGGGAATGTAAAGTTTGGATCTAAAAAGCATAACAATACTTTCTGAATGGTGGAGAAGTTTGAAGCAGCAGGCCTAAAATGCAATGGACTATATAAAAAAAATTCAAAATAGATTGATGGCCTTATACAGGAACTGGAGAACAAGGGAAAGCAAATAAATAAATAAAGGCCTAGTTATTCACACACAAGTACTGAAAACTGTTCTGACTACCTGAATGTAGCTTTAGTAGAATAGAACCTGGACTACAAAAACTTGAATTACAAGTTTAGGTTGAGAAACCAGTTGATCAACAGGATGATTCCAGTGACATTTTCAAGCTATAAAGGAGAACTGATGGGTAAGACAGGAGAAGCAAGTCAGCCATTTGGATGAGCAGGCCTAAGATATAGCCTAAAAATTAGAGACAGAAGTGAAGTGAAGAAATAGAGAGGATGAATTCTCATTCACAAATGACAATTGATGCTGGGTCAATTGTCTTGCAATTCACCTTTCATCAGAACAACCTTTGACTTGAAACATTAACTGTTCCTCTCTTCACAAATGCTGTCTGACCTGCTATGCATTTCTAACATTTTCTGCTTTTATTTCAAATTTCCAGCATGGGCAGTGCTTTGCTCTTAAATCATGACATATCCTTGTGATACTTATGCAAACACTCATTGATCTACAACCTCTAAGCTTAAGTGAAACAACAACCAAGACTTATTTGTTGTATACCAGTGGTTCCTTTTAGAACTGTTACCATTCACCTATCCAAATGGAAGCAATTCAAGACTTCACTTATACTTTCAAACCTTGAAAACACAAAATTACTGGTACCTTTGGAACTATTAGACCATTACTTTGTTCCACTGCAAGAAACCACAAGGAGACCATGGGTAGAAGGCTGGTATCAATAAAGTGAAGTCCACTGTGTTGATATCTTTACACATTCAGAGAAGGGTATCAAGAAACATAGATCGAAGGTTGGGAACTACAATTAAGGCCATGATCTATTTGAATGGCAGGCCATGTTTAAAAGACTGAATAACCTATTTCCATGTCCCCAAATACACAAGCTTTGTGACAGTTTAAAGGGAGTGTTTCAGTTATCAAACCTCACGTAGCGTTTTGAACTTTACACATTTCTCACAATTCAATGACTCTTAGTAGTAATCTAACTGGAGTTATCCAAAACTTCAACCAGCACAAATAACATGGCAAAGGACATACAGATATTTAATTTGAATCAATTCTACAATTTAAGAATTGATTATATTGGTCCTATTATTGTGCAACATTAATCTGTTGCCGGAGATAAAACAGACTGCAGATGCTGGAATCCAGAGCAAAAAGCAAACTGCTGGAGGTACTCAATGGGTCAAGCAGCAACTGTCAAGGGAAATCCGACAATTGATGTTTTGAGTCGAGGCTCTTCAGTTCGGATGAAGGGTCCATTGCTCCTTGTGCGATTTCAACTTATGGGACCGTACATCAGAAGTCATGGAAATGATAAAAATAACTTCCTACTTTTCCACCATTTTGTTCTCCTGATGATAGGTCTTATGTCGTGAGTGAACTGACAGCTAAACATTTTCAAATGTTTATGGGGAGCCTGTTTTTGTAGCTACAAAAAGATTAAAAGGCCAATGATTCCAGTGAGGTTTTATGCTAATTTCATACCTGAACATTTCACATTCAAAGGGTACAGCTGCAAACTATTTCCAAACTGATTACCTTGTAACACAATATTGTGTAATTACGGCAGATTTTGCACCAAATTAACTAGTTCCTAAAAATTCTAAATGAGTATTATCAAAAAAATTAGCCAAATGCAAGGTGCAAGTTAAAAATCTGCATCTACATGGTTATAAACTGGAACATTACGACAGCTAAAACTTCAAAAGTACCCGTTTTATTCACTGAAAGCTTTTGAATACAATCCTAATAAACAGTTACAAACCAATCTTAAGTCAGTTGTAAAACAGTATTCCTTGAAGAGTTAGTACAATAAATAATACATGGATTTTAAAATCAAATCAAACAAAACTTCTGAAAATACTGACTAGATCAAATTGCTCTCATTTTAGTTTACTTTGTGTCTGCAACAACAAAACTTTTAAGTACAGTTGCATGGAATGAAAGGCTATCCCACTGAATTTAAACACTCCATAATCATTAAACCATATTTAAATTCATTTATCAGTAGACCTGGCAGACACTAATCTGTCTGACACGTGCAACTATGAGGGAAAAATTGCAGAAACAAGCACACCGTGTACATTTTAGTTCTGTGGACAAATAGAATTTTGTTTGCAAAGCAACAGAATTAGCCAAATCAATTAGAATGAACTACCTGATATTCAGTACCTCGTTATTGTTTCAAGTTACAGTGGAACCCAGTAACGGTTGTCAGTGAATAGCACTGTTTTTGAGTTAATAGCTCCAGAACTGAACTTACCCATGTTTTTCTATTCAAGCAGTATTTATCTGTTGGATAGCTCCACTTTAAATACAAACCTACACATTCCTGTTTCACACTGCCCCCTTGTTGGTTCCCATTAATATTTCTAATATCATATTCCTAAATTGTACTAAATTAATAAAATCAAAATTTTTGTTCCTTTTACAAATTCAACTGTAGCAATCAGAAGTCAACAATGAAATGGTGGTGCCATGGGATCCAGTGGTGAAACCTAGTCACCAAAGTTGTCAAGGCCCTGCAGAGCAGGCTGGTCCTAAAGGTTAGAAACACATGGGATCCAGAGTAAGCTGGCCAATTGGATACATAATTTCCTTGGTGGTAGGAGGCATAGGGTGGTGGTGGTGGAGGAGGAGAGTTGTTTTTCAGATTGGAGGCCTGTGATGTGCCACAGGAATCAGCACTGGGCCCCTTGTTTGTCATATACATTGATGATTTTGATGAGAATCTCTGTAGCCGTGACACTTTATTCTGCATTCCATTATTGTTTTACCTTGTACTACCTCAATACATTGTGTAATGAGTTGATCTGTATGAAAGGCATGCAAGACAAGTTTTCCACTGTAGTTTGGTATGTGTGACAGTAATAAACCAATTCCAATACAGAATGGACAGTGAAGAAGGTCATCCAAGTTTACAACAGGATATTGATCAACTGGGAAAGTGGGAAAAGGAATGGCAGATGGTATTTAAGTTAAGTGATGCATTTTGGGACATTAATCCAGGCCAGGACATATACAGTGAATGACTGTGGCAACACAGATAGGTAGGGTGGTGAAGAAGGCAATGCTATTGTCTTCATCAGCAATAGACTGAGGACAGGAGTTGGGAGTTCACATTACAGTTGTACAAAATGTTGGTTAGACCTCATTTGGAGTATTGTGTGCAGTTCTGGTTGTCAAACTATAGAAAGTATGTGATTAAGTTAGAGAGGGTGCAGAAAAGATTCCCAAGGATATTGCCCGGGTGAGAGGGCTTGAGTTCCAAGGAGAGATTGGATAGGCTGGAACTGTTTTCCCTGGAGCAAAGGAGGCTGAGGGGTGACTTTATAAGAAGTTTATAAAATTGTGATGGGGATAGATAGGGTAGATAATTACAGTCTTTTTCCCAGGACAGGGGAGTCTAAAACTAGAGGACATAGGTTTAAGGTTGAAGGGGAAAATATTTAAAGGAGTCTTAGGGTCAGGTTTTTCCACACAGATGGCGGTGGGTATATGGAACAAGCTGTCAGAGGTAGTGAGGAGGCAGGTACAATTACAACATTTAAAAGAAAAATACATTTGGACAGGTATGTGGATAGAAAAGGTTTGGAGGGATGTGGTCCAAATGCAGGTAAATGGGATTAGCTTAGAAAGGCATCTTGGTCGGCCTGAACAAGTCAGGCTGAAGGGCCCGTTTCCATGCTGTAAAACTCCATGGATCTATGAGATTATCAGGAAGGGTGCAGTTTACAAATGCTGGACAAAATTGTTCCCTGTTAACTTTTTAAGATGATTTTGCCAAGAGGGGAGAAAATGGTCAGTCAATGCAACCCCATCAAGGGAGATTTACGAGGATTTATATAAGGATTAAATAGACAACAAATTCTTATGTATACACTTCAATTTGGGGAAAAAATCCTGAAGTGTTAAGGAGCTTCGACAAGCTCACAATCATTACAAAACTTGAGAATTGTTCCACTTTAATTGTAAAACTGAGCTAAAGATTCTTTTCACTGAAACTGTACTCATTCATACACAGTACATATTCTAATTGTTATTGACATTCAAGACAATTTTCCATGAATTAACTGAAGGAATCTACTGAGATAAATTGCACTCAGCCACTAGTGAACAAGACTCGTACCCACATATTGCAACTGGCAATTATACCAAGAGCTTAATGTATAATTACTTGGATTTCTTGAAAGTGGTTGGAGCAAGGCTGGAAATTGCCCAAATGCTGTTCTAATGGAAAGTTATTTAACTGTTTCAAAACTTGTTCAAATTACAGTACAGAAAGAGGCCATTCAGCCCACCAAATCTGCGCTATCGACCACGATTAGTGTAGGGTTACTTACACTCATCCTACTTTAAACCCATTTTTTAAAAAATTCTCCCCTTTCCTCATCAACTTACTCCAGGTCCCACCATTTACCTACACAATTTACAGTGATCAGCGGTCAACTGTTCAGGATAGAGATGAGAAGAAATGTATTCACTCAGGGGGTGCTGAATCTTTGGAATTAACTTCCCAAGAGGGCTGAAATAGCTCAGTCACTGAGTACATTCAGACAAGAATGGATAGATTTTTAGATATCAAAGAAATCAAGGAATATGGGGTTAGTGCAAGAAAGTAGGACCGAGACAAAAGATCAGTCATGATCTTACCTAATAGCAGAATAGGCACGAAGGTTGAAATGGCCTATTCCTTTGTTTTTTTTGTGCACTTTCCAAAACTCTCAAAAACACTTATGCAAAAGTGACCAAAATCAAGTTAGTACTTCAAAATATTGGTGCTATATAAGAAATTTATACATGTATAAGATTGAAAAATTTGTTTCTGAAACAACAATGAAAGCTGATAAGCTTTTCTAAGGTGTTATGTTTAAGCATGCCTAGGAACAACAACATTTTACAGTAACCCACAACCACAGATGTCAGCTCTTGCTTTTGTGGTAATGTCTTTTTTCAAGACAGACCATGGATTTAAGGCCAACTTTAGAGACAGATTATTGCAATACTGAGAGAATTGCAATGTCAAGGCTGCCACCTTTCAGATAAGAAACAACATACCACAAGGGTATAAAACATCTCATTTATACTTTCAGAAGGATAGCTTACCTAACGTCTTGGCAAAGTGTTTATTTTTCAACCAACAGAACTGATCTGACTATTTAATTATCTGGCATATTAGAATAATACTTCAAGACTACTTCATTAGCTATTAGGAATCTCAGTAGACAGAGCTTGTGACAGGTACCATAAACTACAAGCTTTCTTTCTCGCTAATATTACAGCATTAATGAAAAGCAAATAAAACTGATACTATTCAACAGGCCCTCAGACTAGAAGTATAACTTTATATCACATAAAGGCTAGAAACATTCTGTTCTCCCAACAGGTGATGCCTGACCTGGTGCACGTTTTCATCAGCTTGATTTTGATACTGTACTTATTACAGGTCTCAAATGATGTTGAAGGAGTCACTTAAAGCAACATCATTGTCAGACAAAGCACATATGTTGGTTATTTCCTCATATTGTGTTTGTTGGCTGAAAAATAACTTAGTCACACTTTCCAGGTCTCGATCTATAGTTTTGTAGGTCACGCCACTGTAAGTGTGCACAGGTACTTATAAATACATTTCTGCTTTAACCATTCTTTTAAGCAGCTAGTCAGCACACATAGGCTTCCTAATTTTATATGCCTCGAATAAACCTGCCTCCAGGCTTCCCTGTCTTAAAGACAATTCCAGTCATATCCTTTCCTCGCAATAAATTTCCATCTGGAATACATACACAAACCTTCCCAAACATTGTCTATCAACACAATTGTTTTGTTGCCTTTATCCTTTCTGCCGAGTGGGCAAAGTAACCATCAGCCAGCCCCTGGAAGAACAATGGACCACCGGACTCATTGTGTTGGTCACAAACACAGTAGTTTACTTGCAGGGTGGACAAAAAGAATTAAAGGAAATTTTAACCCAGCTTGCCAGAAGTTTGATTAAAGGTGCCAGCTTTAAGAAGAAAGTGGCACAGTAGCATTCCAGAGGTTAGACGTGAACTGCAGGGTGGGGAGAAAATTAATAGGTTTATGCCAGAGATATTACCTGAAGTAACATGACTGTGATCAGGAACTGTTTGTGCAAGGCCATCCTACTGATAAACACCCTACACAACATGGGTTGCTTAGGTTCAGCTGAATGTGGCCGCTATCAGCTCTCAAATCCAGCTTATTGTCAATGTGCACAAGTACATCGAGGTACAGGTACAATGCAAAACTTGCAGCATCGCAGGCATGTCGATTCAGACAACAACACACATAAGGTATACATACCTTATTTAATATTATATAACAATACATAAGGTATACAAGCCAGTGAAGAAAAAGACTGTGCAAAATATGACATTAGTGCAAAACAAACTGACCGTGTGCCGCCCACAGGCCAGAAAGCTGCCGGTGTTTGAGTAGCCTTCCCCCAACGACTCAAGGCATAGGTTGCTCGGGCGACTCACCAAACTCAAAGCCTCCATCCAGGCGGGCAGCCCGGTGCTCGGGCGGACGGGCCACCGCTCGATCCGACGGAGGGAGCGCTCCTTCACACCTCGGCCCCGAACCGTTTACCAGGGAGGCGAGCCCTCGGAGGTGAGCCTAATCACCGGGCCCCACCCGTCCTCTCTCCGGGCCTCTCGCTCACTCCAACGGCCGCACACCGGACCCGCCGCTCATTGTGTTGTTCGCCGCCGCTGCCCTCACCCATCCCCGCTGAACCCCGGCACCTGAGCGACAACGGCACTGGCCAATCAGCGGCAGGGAAAATGTAAGGGGGCGAGGCCACGGTGGGGAGAAGCAGCCAATGGCTGGTGGGGTTAGGCTGTGTGGGTGGTGCGCGGCTCCCCAGTCGCTGTCTACGTGTCAGCGGCTGTGCATCACTGCATGTTGGAAACACTGGGTTGTATGGGCATGCAGGCTGGATGTAACCGTGTAAATTAATTCCAAGGAGCTGGTGTGTGTCTTCTGTAATCCAACAGGAAGTAAATAAGAAGTGATTATTAAACCGTGTTTGAGGTAATAGTGTTTACTTTAAAAGGTTTCTCTATGCATGCTGCTTCCCAATGGCTTCCTTTGCCTTGGGCAAGAAGATGCGTAATTGGAACCTGGAGAGTTAAGAGAATGCAGATTGTTGGAATCTGGAATGAAAAATAAACTGCTGGAAGAACTCAAACTGCATCTGTGGAGGCAAAAGGGATGGTCAATGAGTTGGGTCAAGACCCTGCATCGGGACTGAGAGTGTAGAGGGAAGATAGCCAGTAGATAGAAGTGAGGAGTGGGACAGGCTGGTAGGTGATAAGTAGAACCAGATGAAGGGGGGTTGGGATGATGGGCAGATGAAGCCAGGTGGGTGGGGAGGGTAGAGATAGAGACTGGTAGGTGATGGATGGCACATAAGGGAGGGATGATGGGCAGCTGGAACTAGGTGGAGGAGGACCATGAGTCTAGGTAATGGGGGGGGGGAGGAAGTGAGAGGGAATTGAGGGATGGAAAAGATAAACAAAGGGAGAGAGATTCTGGATGGACTGGTGGGAGTGAGAAAGGAACATGGGGGGAATGGATTACCTGAACTTGGGCTATAGGCTACCCAAGCAGACTAAGATGTGCTGTTCTCATAGCAT
The DNA here is from genome assembly GCF_009764475.1 of Pristis pectinata. Classification (NCBI taxonomy): domain Eukaryota; kingdom Metazoa; phylum Chordata; class Chondrichthyes; order Rhinopristiformes; family Pristidae; genus Pristis; species Pristis pectinata. The sequence continues at coordinate 16,944,892 of NC_067432.1, forward strand.
TTGGCCTCGTTGTGGCAGTGGAGAAGGCTGAGGGCAGACAGGTCAGTGTGGGAATGTGGATGGTGGTCGAAATAACATGCAACCAGAAGCTCAAGATGGCTGTTGAGTTTGACCTATCAAACGTGGGTGCTCTGACAAATAGTTGTCCAGTTTACTCTTGGTTTGTCAATGTAGAGGAGGCCACATCATGAGCACCAAATGGAATAAGGTTGGAGGTGGTGCATGTGAATCTCTGCCTCACCTAGTAGGGCTGTTTAAGTCCCTGGATGGCGATGAGGGTGGAGGTGTAGGGATAAGTGTTGCACCTTCTATGGTTTCAGGGGTTGGTGTTGGGGATGGGAGAGGTGGGAGGGGATGAATGGACCAGGGAGTCATGGAGAGGGTGTTTCCAGTGGAAAGTAGAAAGTGGGATGGGGGAGAGGGGAAGATGTGGTTTGTGGTGGGATCTGTTAAAACTGGTGGAAATGATGAAGAATGATATGCTGGATGTGGAGGCTGGTGGGGTGAAAGGTAGGTAGGAAACAGGGAAATTCTATATTTGCTCTTTCTGGGGTGGGGGGTGAAAACAGACATGGGAGAAATCAAGGAAACGTGTCTGAGGGCTCCATCGACTGCATCAGAGGGGAAGCCACTTTTCCTGAAGAAGGAGGACATTTCAGAATTCTTAGAGGGAGAGAAGAAATGTATACTCCTGCACCTGCTGTCCAAACTTGATTGAAAGGCTAGGATACCTAGAGTAGTAGAAAAATTCTGTTGGGCCTATGTAACAAGAGGACATTGAACAGAATGAAACAAAGCACAGTCAAATAAAGGGGTCTGAAGATCGTTTGAAGAGAGGAAGGTATGAAGGAGATAAAGGCTAAACAGAGTTATGAATTGAACATAATGGTTAAAGCAGCAGCCATGGTAATTAGGCCTACAGATGTAATGTCTGTGGTTGGATAACTTACTAGTGCAATGAACACTTGATAGAGTGGAGCTTCAGACCTTTATTGGAACGGCCACAATTATGTTTCAAGTGAGTCTAATGAGTTGCTTAAAGAACATTATTAATGCACTCTCACTCGTGGCATGGCAATTACAACTCTTTCAGTGTCATCTGGAATTTGATTAAAATGATTAAGAATTTATGATTTTAACACCATAAGGATACCCCACAATAACATCATAACCAAAAGTCAATAAAGGAATCAAAGGTATTCTGCTAAAATATCGTGTAATTCACAAACTTCATCTTTGTCAGCATTACTGGATCAAGGATGACTTGTATACAGTTAGTTAGCTGAAGAGGTCAGTGCATGAATGCTCTTGATATAAAATAGCCACTGCAACCAGCTACCAAACAGCCTTCACAGTTGAGGTTTGGGTCCAATGGAAGGAAATCCAAGATGATTGCAGCAGAGACTTAGCATGCATGTGTACATAGACACATATGTGCACCCTGCACAGACGCACTTTGACCACATACAGGTGAAAACTGCAGTGACATTTTAAGTGACTGAAAATGCTTGCACATCACACAAAATTTTATAAACCATATGGTGCATGTCACTACATATAAACCTGGTGATAACAAACTAATATCACAGGTGAAATCATCGCTAAATCTTTTAAGAGGAACTCTAATGTCAGTGGTTGGGAAGTTATTGGAAAAAAATTCTGAGGGACAGGATTAATCTACACTTGGAAAGGCAGGGAATGATCTGGGATGGTCAACACAGCTTTGTTGGTGAGAGATACTGTCTGATTGAATTTTTCGAAGGAATAAAATAGATTGATGAGAGCAGTGTAGTTGATGTAGTGTACATGGACTTCAGTAAGGCTTTTGATAGGGTCCCACATGAAAATCTGATCCAAAAGTTTGGAACCCACAGGATCTGAGGCAAGTTGGCAAATTGGATCCAAAGTTGACTTTGTAATAGGAGACAGAAGGTGATGGTGGAGGGTTATTTTTGTGATTGGAAGCCTGTGACCAGTGATGTAACCACAGGAGACTGATGCTGGGACCTTGCTAATTTTCATATACATTAATGATTTGGATATGAAAATGGGGGCTTGATCAGTAAGTTTGAAGATGACACAAAAATCGTTGAAGTTGTTGATAATCTTGGATTAGAGAACAATATTAGTTGGCTGGTAAATTGGGCTGAGCAATGACAGATGGAACTTAATCTCGATGGGTGGGAGGTAATGCATTTTGAGAGGTCCAATAAAGGTAGAATAGAATACATACTTCAGAGTACTGAGGAACAGAGGGACCTTGGTGCGCAAGTCCATTGATACTTAAAGGTGGCAGCACAGGTAGACAAGGTGATGAAGAAGGCATATGAAATACTTGCTTTTATTAGCAGGGGCATGGAATACAAGAGTACCGAGGTTATGGTACAAATTAATAAAATGTTGGTTAGGCCACAGCTGGAGTACAGTGTGTAGTTCTGGTCACCACATTATAAGAAGGACATGGTTGTCCTGAAGAGGGTGCAGAGGAGATTTACCAGGATATTGGATAGGCTGGGTTTGATATCCTTGGAGCAAAGGAGGCTGGGGGAACCAAATGATGTATACAAAATTATGAGGGTCATAGATAAGGTGGCTAGTGAGAAATGTCTCCCCATAAGAGAAATCTAAAATGAGAGGGCATTAGATTAAGTGACGAGTAAAATGGTTAGAAGGGATCTGAAGAAAAATCTTTTCACCCAGAAGGTGGTTGCAATCTGCCTGAGAAAATGGTGGAGGCATGTACTCTCAAATATTTAAAAACTATCTGGATGAGCACTAGAATCGGCAAGGCACAGAAGACTATGAACCAACTATTAGTAAATAGAATTAGTATAGATGGGTACTTTATGGTCAGCTTCATGGTGGACCAAAGAGCCTCTTTCTGTGCTTTATGATTGTATGACTTTAAGTTTGGCATTGGTAATACAAGTCTAAATCGGGGAAGTTACAGTGATATTGATAAACAGGTTTAATTGTTTCTCTCCAGCTCCACAACATACTCCTGATGTATAAAAAGGAATTAGGAAGTAGGGGCAGGAGTCAGCCACTTGGACCCTTGAGCCTGCTTGCCATACAATAAGATCATTGCTGAGTGTAACTTTAACTCTGAATTACCACCTACCCATGACAGTCAAATGCTCTAATATTCCCTATTCCACCTTTTTTTAAAAGAATGGTAAAGTAGCATTTCTTTTAGGTTGTGTTGTTAATTTGAAGGTTTTGGGTGAGTCTAGTGGTATACTGGCAGTTCTATATTATTCAGTGCTGCCAAAGCTCAGAACTCTGAATCCCCTCTGTAAATCTTTCTATCTCCTCTTTTGAGACACTCCAAAAACCTTGATCAAGCTTTGATCATCTTTCCAAATGGCCCCTTAATTTTGTTAATGTTCTTGGAAGTATCTTGAGACAGCTTAATATATCAAAGGTGCTCCATAAGTACAAATTATTGCTGGTGTGGCAAAGAGTGCTATCAGAAAGCAGAAGGAGTCATCTCAATCACCTGGCAAAAACATTTTAACAGATGGAACTTGAGATTTTCCAGCCAATGTCATTGTCTACATTTAACAGAGTGTATGTGTGTGCATGTGTACTGGATGCTACTGATTTGGACTGGAAAAGCTCATTCGCTCAGGACAGGTGGTTCAAGTTTAGCAGTTTAAACTGCTAAATTAATTTGCTCCAGGAATAACTGGACTAAGTTTCTGTTAGAATTTTTGACATGCTTTATCTCAATGAAGATTATTGAAAGAGGTTTGTTTTTATAAGACCCCTTCATATTACAGTATGGCATATTTTTATGTTATTTTGCAAAATCTGAACAAGTTTGGAAAAAATGGTGGCATGTACATGCTGTAGTATAACATCTCCAATTTTTAAAAAAATGAAAAGTAGTCCTGATTCTATGTTAGCCTGTTGAAACAATAGTTAATTAGAAAATAAATGGAACATAGGCATGTCATAACAAATTAGCATTAAGGTTTTTAAAAACATTTCTTTTGCAGGTTATGTTATCTGAATAATTCAAATGTCATAATGTGAATATGAAATAAAATTTGAACATATTAAATAGCACACAATCATTCTTCCCTGATTTGACTTTACACTTTGGTGTTTATTCAGTAGAGGTCCACCTATTTTGTTTTTGGGAGTAGTGACATTTCATAGCTTATGATCATCTTACCATTGCAATGAATAATGTTAGGGTCAGCCAGGGGTAGGAATGATACATTACCTGTCCAGATATCTTCTTTACAATGTTATTTTTCACGCTCTGTGCTGTCAGTACAGAATTACCTTCTGGGTTTTACACAGTCATTAGTATTTGGACCTATTGTCCAAAGTTACACTCTAAAGATCAGTGCAGATCCAGATCTAAAAGTCTGGTTCCCCTATTTATGCATTTGTAGTTCAGTCACGTTGCCCACCGAAGCTCAGTTTTAAAGTACGTGCACATTGTTCCTTGAGAAACTCCTATACCTGGTGATGGCAAACCTTAAAAGTTTTCAGATTGCACTAACTAGATAAAATTACTTGCATTATGCAAAATTAGGAATATCTTTGATTAAATTTCTGAGTTAGCCTTTTAGTCTATGAGTTAGCTGACCCCGGCTGCAGCAGAAAGAGAGAGAGGGGTAGTGAAGAGGTTGGATAGGGTTGGCCAAAGTTCTCTCTTGGATATAACATACAAAGACTCTTGTTGGTTGTGAATGTGAGGGTAGGTGAGGACAGTGTGGGCTTTTCTGCTAGTCTCCAGCAGTTGAACAGGTTTTCAGCATTCTTGGTAACACTCAGTATTTACAACGATAACCCTATTAATTGTTAAAACGTACAAAGTGAAACATATATTAAAATACAAATTAAAATATATTTTAAATTTCCAAATACATTTTCAAAAGGATTGCTTCCTGAAAATCTGGGTGGTGCAATGTTTAACATGGTATAACTTTTGGATATAGGTCCCAAATTTGAATCCAGGTCAGACTAATGGGATAAAAGTTTTTGATTGCTGTTTGTGGAGATCTCAGTCTGAAGTGAACTTGTAATTCAAGTTCCAGATCCAGGAACAAGGATGTGGAAGCGTTGGAAAGGGTGCAGAGGAGATTTACCAGGATGCTGCCTGGTTTGGAGAGTATGGATTATGAGGAGAGACTAAAGGAGCTGGGGCTTTACTCCTTGGAGAGAAGGAGGATGAAGGGAGACATGATAGAGGTATACAAAATATTAAGAGGAATAGATAGAGTAGACAGCCAGCGCCTCTTTCCCAGGGCACCAATGCTCAATACAAGAGGGCATGGCTTTAACGTAATGGGTGGGAAGTTCAAGGGAGATATCAGAGGGAGGTTTTTCACCCAGAGAGTGGCTGGTGCATGGAATGCGCTGCCTGGGGTAATGGTGGAGGCAGGTATGTTGGTTGAGGGTTGAGTTCAAGAGATTGTTAGATAAGCATATGGAGGAATTTAAAATAGGGGGATATGTGAGAGGAGGGGGTTAGGTAGTCTTAGGTGTGGTTTAAAGGTCGGCACAACATGGTGGGCTGTAGGGCCTGTATTGTGCTGTATTGTTCTATGGTTCCATGGAAAGCATCATGACGTAAACTCTCAATGGTTCTGAAATTAAATTTGTAAAGCAAATTTAAACTTTTTCAAAATGCAATTAATTTACATAACTATATCTACTAAAGATACAAAACTATTTTTGAAAATGGACAGAATTTCATAACTTCTGTACTCTGAGGAGTTTAGAATGTTTGAAACAGTATTTTTTTCTGCACTGTTATTCGGGGTTCCATTTCCACACATAGATCTTTTGATATTTGTCTAAAGTTTTCAGTCAAGTTACACACTGTATTGGCTTTAAAAATGTACAAGGTAATATCGTGATCATAGGGCTAGAAAGGTAGAGAGAAAATGAGCCTAAACACACGAGGAAAGGTATTTTTTTTAAATTTATACACTAGATGAATGCATCACTGCTAAGAATGCCATTTATTGGAGACAGAAGAAACTGCAGATGCTGGAATCTGGAGCAACAAACGATCTGCTGGAGGAACTCGGCGGGTCAAACAGCCATTTATTGTCTTCTTTTAGTTGACTTTGAGAAGTTGAAGTGATGAAGCTACTCCCGCATTGTTGGTAGATAGAGTTCCAGAAATTTATCCGAGTGATGAGGAAAGAATAGTAATATGTTCTCGAAGCGGGATATAATGTTATCGGAGGGGCACTTGCCACTTCCCCAAGTGCCTGCTGTCCTTGTCTTTCCAGGCAATAGAAGTTGCCTTTGGGAGGAGCTACATTGCATTTTGCAGTTATGTTCATGGTACGCTGGCAGTAGGGATACTGAATGAAAATTGTGAAGCTGAATCAGCAGTCTGATTTTTTTTCCCTCTAGATGGTGTCAAGCTTCTTGAGTGTCATTGGAGCAGTAGTCACCCAAACACAAAAACAGTATTCCATCGCACTCTTAATTTGTGCTTTATAGACGGTGCCAAGGCTTTGGTGAATCAGGAAATGAGTCACTTGCACAGTCCTTGACCCTTTCTTGTCACCATAATGTTTATGTGGCTGATCTGGATCTATTTCTGGTCACTTGTGACCCTGTGCATGTTGTTTGTGAGGGATCGGTGTTAAAAGTCAAGCAGAGATGTTTGAACTCTCTTTAGTAGGAGATGGTCATTGCTTGGCCCTTAAGTGGCACAGTTGTTTCTTGCCACGTAGCAGACCACTAAAGTGTGTTTCCAGGTTTTGACATATCTGGACAGAGACTGCTTGAGGAGGTGCAAGTAACATACACAGCTTAATAAACACAGATACTGGAAATATTCACTGGGTCAGGTAGGATCTATGGGGAGAAAAGCATTTTAGGTTACCAAACTTTCTTCAGAGCTATTAGAAAATAGGCATGTTTTAAGTTGCAGAGATGGAGAGAACAAAGGGAATGTGTTTTTGGTTTGCAAACATTAACAGTTTGATGCTGCAGACAAGTGACTGGGACTGATAAATAAAATGATCAGTGAAAAATTAAAAGTTCATTTAGAAGTGAATTTTTACCAAAAGCAAAGGATGGAAGTGAACAGGCTCATGTTTGTCTGCACTCCAGGCCAGTGAATGCATCTCCACTGAGTTGTGGGAATCAGAATTGTACACAATTAACATCTCATTAGCATGGACTATACTTGTGAGGCCCGACAACCATCTGACTAAGGAGCTTGCTCTGCTCTGACTGCACTTGCTCTTTATCACATCACCAGGCAACAAAGCTCTGGATATTAACTACTAACTAAATATGCTAAATTCTCCTGTTTCCTCCAGTCTTGAGCTGCTGAGAAATCTTAATTGTGCAGTAGTGTCATTGGGTCTCCAATGGAACGCTACTCATTCTCCAGCAATAACATGGTCACCCCGAGGAAAACAAAATTCATTTGAATATATTTAAGACTACACAGCATTTATTGGAACAGATCTTTTACTGGAACAGAAGGGAGTTGTTTTTTTTCCTCTTTGACCACCAGCACCCACACCCCCTTGCTTCTGACAGGCACCATGTACCATAATAGATGTTTTGTACCATTGAATGCGTCTCCACAGAGTTGTGGGAATCCGAGCCGTACACAATTAACATTTCATTTGCGTGTAGCAGTTTTATGAGGCCAATCAACTGTCTGATTATGGAGCCCACTCCACTGTGACTGCACTTGCTCTTTAACATGTCATCAGGCAACAGAGCTCTGGATATTAACGACTAACTGCACAACCAACACTCTCCTTTAGAACTTTTCTCTATGTTCTAATGAACAGTCATCAATCTGAAACTTTAACTTTGCTTCACCATCCAGTAATGTTAACTGATCTAGTAAGCATTTCCAGCACTTGTTTATTCTTTCTAAAAAAAAACATCCTGAAGCCCATAAGGATTATTGCTGGAGATATGTTGATTGATCACACCCACAGAATAAATACAGTTAAATAATACTCTAACAATCAATGATGTATTTTGTACTTGTGGTAGCACTGGGTTCCTTCACCTTTGCTTATAAGCTTAAGGATCACCTGATCATGTGCTATAATTTGACAGGAACCTTGCCAACAGCATTAGATGCTTTTTGCCTCGTTTTAACCAGGAAACCTGATTGTCAATTAGATGTTGGCATGTGATCATGTCATGTGTGTTCATCTTACCTTAGTGAACCTAAATTACTTCCCTCAATGATTATTGGCACATAACATCATTGGATAATTAGGGTTTTGGTGATGTAATGATTAACCCCAATTAAAAGTTCTTTCATTATAATGAGAATCAATCATAACAGATGAGGTCTCAGAGGACTGGAGAATGGATGATGGTGTTCCTTTGTTTAAGTAGGGTGATAGAGATAAATCTGGAAATTATAGGCTGGTGAGCCTTGCATCTGTGGTAAAGAAATTATGGAAAAGTATAGACTTATTAGGGATAACCAGCAAGGCTTTGTGTGGGGTAGGTCATGTCTTACAAACTTGATTGAGTATTTTGAGGAGGTGATGAAGATGATTGATGAGGGTCTGGCAGTGGATGTTGTATATATGGACTTTAAGTAAAACTTTCAACAAGGTCCCCAATAGTAAGCTGATCCAGAAGATTAAGGCACATGAGATCCATGGAGACTTGGTAGATTGGATTCAAAACTGGCCTGGCCATTGAAGGCAGGGGGTAGTGGTGGAGTGGTGTTATTCCGTCTGGAGGTCTGTCAGCAGTGGTGTACCACAAGGATCAGTGCAGGGACCTCCGTTGTATTAATGAATTGGGTAAAAATGTAGGTGGGCTGATTAGTAAGTTTGCAGATGACTCAAAGGTTAGTAGAGTTGTGGATGGTGAGGAAGGTTGCCAAAGGATTCAGTTGGAAATGGGCAGAGAAGTGGCAGATGGAGTTTAATCTGGGCAACTGTGAAGTGTTGCACTTCAGGAGGTCAAATGCAAGAGGAAAGTATACAGTAAATGGCAGGTCACTATGGAGCATTGATGTACAGAGGGATCTTGGGGTGTAAGTCTGTAGCTCCCTGAAAGTGACAACATAAGTAGATAGGGTGATAAAGAAAGTGTAAGGCATACTTGCCTTCATCGTTTGATGTCTTGAGTATAATTGTCAGGAAGTCATATTGCACCCGTATAAAACTTTGGTTAGGTCACATTTGGAGTATTGTGCACAGTTCTGGTTGTTGTATTACAGGAAGAATGTGGAGGCTTTGGAGAGGTTGGAAAAACTTGGTTTGTTTTCTCTGGAACATCAGAGGCTGAGGGGCGACCTGACGAAGTGTATGAAATTATGAGAGGCCTAGAAAGGGTAGATAGTCAGAATCTGTTTCCCAGGGTGGAAATATTAAGTGCTAGAGGGCGTGGCTTTGAGGTGAGTGGGGGAAAGTTTAAAGCTGATTTACAAGGCGAGCTTTTTTTTAACACAGAGTGGTAGATGCCTGGAATGTGCTGCCAGGGAAGCTGGTGAAAATGGGTGTAATAGTAACATTTAAGAGTCACCTAGATAAGCACATGAACAGGCAGTGAAAGGAGAGAGATAGACCATGTGCAGGCAGAAGGGATTAGTTTGGACTGGCGTCAGGATTGGCACAGACCATGGATTGAAGGGCTTGTTCCTGTGCTGTGTTCTGTGTTTTAGAATCAGAATCAGGTTTATTATCACTGACATATGTGGTAAAATTTGTTGTTTTGTGGCAGCAGTACAGTGCAAGACATAAAAATTACAATGAGTTACAGTAATAAATAGTGCAAAAGAGGAATAACGAGGTAGACATGGGTTTATTTTCAAATTGTGCAAGATATTTATTGCATTTCACAAAACTGGTCATCAGAAACATTTACATGAACGAAAATAATGCCATATAACAAAATAGATTGTAGGATTTTCTTTCGGTACTAAATAAAGTGAGAAAGAATGATACATTCCAAACTTGCAACTTACTTAAATTAATGTATATTTGCTTCTTATTATCCATGTGAGATCACAAGCTGGATTTAACCCAGGAACTATGCTGGAATAGTCTACTTGTTGGTCAATGGATAGTTGACAGTAACTAAACAATAACTAGGACACTTCCTGCTGCGCTGGTATGTTCCACGTTGCTGTATGATGATTTACTACAGCCAGTAAATTAATTGTTGCAATAAAATCACATTCTATTCCTCTGCATTGAGAAATAGAAGCCATATTATTGATCAATACTTGATCTTTGTCACCCAAGAAAACAAAATGAGAATTTTAATGCTTGGGACATAGACTATTGAGTAGGTCCTGTACTATAACAAAAATATTCCCTTGTAGCGGCTGCTACCGCAATGTGAAAGCAAGACACTAGTTGATGGGCTGCAGAGCAAGAACTGATTTATTTTCCTGCCTTGCGCGGGCCTTTGAAGAGGAGCGGTTCCTGTCCACTGAAAACAGAAAATGACGTATGCGCTACATCATCAAACTTACCCCGCGCGTGGGTTTTCCCTGTTGCTCGGGGAAGACGAAGGCCCAGCGCCATCTTGGACCTCGCCACTCCGACGACGCGCGACCTGACCGCCGAGCCGGTTCGCTTGCTCGGATGGTGATTCGCTACACAACACCGCCCCCCCCCCCCCCAAGAACCGGCGATACGGTCCCCAACGTTCGGGGGCTGTGCTAGCCGTTGCTTAGGAGGTTGGCCTCTGCGTCGCAGTGTTGGGACCTTGACCGGTTGTTGTAGATCTAAATGGGCCGGTTTGAGGCGGTCTGTTGTGAAGACCTCTTCCTTGCCCCCATGTCCAAAATAAAGGTGGACCCATTATTCCTGATAACCTGGAATGGCCCCTCGTATGGTCGTTACAACGGTGCCCGGGGTGTGCCCCTGCGAAAGAAAACGAATTTACAGTCTCGTAGTTCCTTGGGCTCACAGGATGGGGCTTGACCATGCCTCGAAGTGGGAATCAGTGCCAAGCTGCTGAGCCTCTCGCGCAGTCTTTCCAGGACTGCTGTGGGTTGTTCCTCCTGGCCCCGAAGGGCGGGTATGAAATCCCCTGTTACGACCAGGGGTGCACCGTACACGAGTTCAGCTGACGAAGCGTGGAGATCTTCTTTGGGGGCAGTGCGTATGCCGAGCAGGACCCAAGGCAGTTCGTCGACCCAGTTAGGACTTTCCAGGTGGGCCATCAGGGCTGATTTCAGATGGCGGTGGAAATGGTCCACCAACCCGTTTGATTGAGGGTGGTAGGCCATGGTGGTGTGCAGCTGCGTCCCTAGCATGTTCGCTAATGCAGACCAGAGGCTGGAGATAAACTGGGTGCCCCTGTCTGAAGTGATGTGGGCCGGAACACCAAAACGCGAGATCCAAGTTGTGAGCAGCACCTGGGCACAGGAATCAGTCGTGATGTCGGATAGAGGGGTTGCCTCTGGCCACCTCGTGAACCGGTCCACAATGGTAAGGAGGTACTGGGCTCCTCTTGAAACTGGCAGAGGACCAACGAGGTCGACGTGGATGTGGTCAAGCCTTCTACGGGTAGGCTTGAACTGCTGTGGCGGGACCTTGGTGTGTCGTTGGATTTTTGATGTCTGGCAGTGCGGCCAAGTCCTGGCCCACTCACTGACCTGTTTGCGCAGGCCATGCCAGACGAACTTGCTGGCGACTAGTCGGGCAGTTGATCTGATGGACGGGTGTGCCAACCCGTGTATTGAGTTGAAAACGCGTTTCCACCAGGCTGCAGGAACTATAGGGCGGGGTTGACCTGTTGCGATGTCGCAAAGGAGGGTCTGCTGACCTGGACCGACTAAGAAATCTTGGAGCTGCAGGCCCGAGACTGCGGTTCTGTAGCTGGGCAGCTCGTCGCTGGCTTGCTGTGCTTCAGCCAGGGCCGTGTAGTCAAAACCCAGGGACAGGCTGTGGATGGTCGGTCTGGAAAGCGCGTCAGCAACGACATTGACCTTTCCGGAGACATGTTGGATATCCGTTGTGAATTCAGAAATGTAGGACAAATGTCTCTGCTGACGAGCTGACCAGGGATTGGAGACGTTGGAGAAGGCGAAGGACAAAGGCTTATGGTCAGTGAAAGCGGTGAAAGGCCTGCCTTCTAAAAAGTACCGGAAGTGCCGGACCACCAGGTACAGCGCTAGAAGTTCCCGATCAAAAGCGCTGTATTTCAGTTCGGGTGGTCTAAGGTGCCTGCTGAAAAATGCCAAGGGTGCAAATGGCCTTTGATTAGTTGTTCCAGTACTCCACCAACTGCGGTGTTGGATGCGTCCACCGTGAGGGCAGTTGGGACGTATGTCCTAGGGTGTACCAGCATCATGGCGTCTGCCAGGGCGTCCTTGGCCTTAATGAAGGCAGCCACAGCCTCGTCATTCCAGGCGATGTCCTTGCCCTTGCCAGACATCAGCGCGAACAAAGGGCGCATGATACGGGCTGCTGCAGGAATGAACCGATGGTAAAAGTTGACCATCCCCAGGAATTCCTGCAGGCCTTTGACCGTGTTGGGATGGGCAAAATGGTGGATAGCGTCTACCTTGGCAGGTAGGGGTGTTGCTCCGTCACTGGTGATTCTGTGACTGAGGAAATCGATAGAGTCAAGTCCGAATTGGCTCTTGGCCGGGTTGATCGTGAGGCCAAAATCACGGAGACGGGAATACAGTTGGCAGAGGTGGGAAAGGTGTTCTTGGTGGTCACGGCTGGCGATTAGTATGTCATCTAAGTAAGTGAACACGAAGTCCAGGTCTCAGCCTACCGCATCCATCAGCCGCTGGAAAGTCTGCACGGCGATCTTAAGGCCGAATGGCATTCGAAGGAACTTGAAGAGGCCGAATGGGGTGATAATCGCAGTTTTGGGGACGTCATCCAGGTGGACCGGGATTTGGTGGTATCCCCGAACGAGGTCCACCTTGGAGAAGATGCGGGCCCCATGTAGGCTCGCTGTGAAGTCCTGGATGTGAGGGATGGGGTAGCGGTCCGGGGTGGTGGCGTCATTCAGCCTGCGGTAGTTGCCGCAGGGCCTCCACCCGCTGGTGGCTTTGGGGACCATGTGCAGCGGGGAGGCCCAGGGGCTGTCTGACCTGCAAACGATCCTCAGCTCCTCCATGTGGCGGAACTCTTCCTTTGCCAGGCGGAGCTTGTCTGGAGGTAGTCGTCGTGCTCTGGCATGAAGGAGTGGCCCTGTGGTAATGATGTGGTTCCGCACCCCATGTTTGGACATTGAATTTGTAAATTGAGTTGCCAAAACTGATGGGAACTCAGCTAGGAGCTTGGTGAACTCGTTGCCAGACAGGGAAACGGAGTCCAGGAGCGGGGCTGGTAGGCTGGCTTCTCCCAGGGGGTAGGTTTGGAAAGTTCTGGAGTGCGGGCCCAAAATCCGTTTGGACCATTGGGGTTACCAATGTAGCGGCTGCTTCCGCGATGTGAAAGCAAGATACTAGTCGATGGGCTGCAGAACAAGAACTGATTTATTTTCCCGCCTTGCGCGGGCCTTTTAAGAGGAGTGGTTCCCGTCCACCGAAAACAGAAAATGACTTATGCGCTACGTCATCAAACTTTTCCCGCGTTAGGGTTCTCCCCGTCGCTCAGGCAAGACGAAGGCCCAGCGCCATCTTGGGCCTCGACGCTCCAACGATGTGCGACCCGACTGCCGAGCCAGTTCGTTTGCTCGGACGGTGAGTTGCTACACCCTAGTTGAATTCAGAATGGGCAAATGAATTCTTTGCATGTAATTGGCATCCGTAAAACATATTAATTGACCTGCCAGAACTTCTGGCACATCTTTGTCATGTAGATTACTAGTATGGATAAATTTATTGTGCATCTCTAAGAAAATGTAGAAAGATCTGATCATTAACTTCTTGATTCACAACTAAACCTTTTCTCTTGCTTGGCATTAAATCAAACATTTGTATTAAGTGTTGACTTCTACCAATGTGCAAACATGGCAGAACTAACATGTCTGTTGATTTTTGTGTGTTTTAGGTAGACAAAGTCTTTTCCATCTGGATGAGTTGCCTGTGGTATGCCTGCTTCTGAACAAAAATGCCTAATGCACAAAGCAGACATAAATTCATCCTGTTACACTAGTATGCACTGGTAATGTTACTGACTCTACTGTTGAGAAAATCAGCATTTGCTTACGCTTATTAATAATTCATTATAATTGTACTGAATAATCATTAAGATGATAGTTTTCAGAATAAATAGGTCCATGGTCTTGCTAAATATGGTTAATATGTCAGCTTCTGGCAGATGTTTGCCAAAAGAATCCAGATTAAGCAAGTAATAGATTACTCAATTTAATACTCCAGTCTCATGCTTTATTAAAATAAACTTATCTACAAATGCTGTGCTGCATCTTGGGCTTTATTATCAATATTGTATTATCAGAATTGGAGCAGTGAGTTGTTGATACCATATGATGCATTTAGCAATACCAATTTAACAGTAATCTTCCAGGGAGGAGTTAAAGAGTCATATAGCACACAATCAGGCCCTTCAGCCCTGCAAGTTTGCACTGACCATCAAGCACCCGTTTATCCTAATCCTACACTAATCCCATTTTATTCTCCTCACATTCCCAGGGCTAATATACAGCAGCTAATTAACCAACCAACCTACCATCTTTGGGATGTAGGAGAAACTGGAACACCTGGAAGAAACCCATGCAGTCACAGGGAGATTGTGAAAACTCCACACAGACAGACACCCGAGGTCAGGATTGAACCCAGTTTCTGGAGCAGTGAGACAGCGGCTCTATTAGCTGCATTTAAAGTGCCTTTCCAGAATATTCCCAAACAGACCAATGTACTTCCAGTGTCTGCTGGCTCTTCAATATGAGAGGTTCTGCAGTTAAGCTCTGGCCAGTTTGCATAGGAGCATAAATAGATGCAGGAATATCATCTAAACACCTGTGACAACTCTGCCTCCTGCTCCCCACTGCCATCTTATATATGAAAAGCCATCACTGGCACTTGCACATGAAGGTAGGAAGGTACAGATTAGGAGTAGGTGTATACCACCCATCCTCTCATGCCTGCTCTGCACAGGAGTGTAGCAGTTAGCGTAACGCTATTACAGCACCAGTGACCCGGGTTTAATTCCAGCTGCTGTCTGTAAGGACTTTGTACGTTCTCCCCGCGTCTGTGTGGGTTTCCTCCAGGTGCTCCAGTTTCCTCCCACTTTCCAAAGACGTACGGGTTAGGAAGTCGTGGGCATGCTATGTTGGCGCCGGAAGCCAGGCGACACTTGCGGGCTGCCCCCAGAACACTCGACGCAACAATACATTTCACTGTGTGTTTCAACGTACGTGTGACTAATAAAGAAATCTTATCATGGCTGATCTTTTAATTTCAGCACTACTTTCCGTCATTAACTCCATATCCCTTGATTCTTTATCACTGAATGTGCAAACAACAATATTACATATAAGTAGATAATTGAAATAACTGCAGTTGTTCAGCAGGATTGGATGAAGAAAATTGCCAAGGCATTGGAGCATGTTGTACATTTTCTTATGAGTAATTTGCTTATAAAATGGATTGTGCTCAAACTGGATTAGACCAATTATCATTTCTAGATTCATTAACAACCATCGGGAAAATGGCTCAAGCAGTCTTGGCAGAGTTCACCACGAAGTGTCTGACTTTTGCCTGACATTGATGGGTATCTAATGACATCATCTGGGTTCACACCTTCCATTTCCTAATTTGCCAACAGAAACTTCCTGGTGAAAACATGATCTACAAAACAACAAACAAACCCTGCTGGACATTGGCAAACAGACAGGAATCAAAGGGTGCCTTTTGGGACATTGACGGTTTCCTCACAGCTTCAGCCAGGCATATATTTCTGTACTTCACTTTTGCCCATATGCATTACTGACAAAGACTGCAACCTTGCCTATAGTATACACCTCAGTGCAAGGCGCACTCCAATCACTGGGTCTTTAATGGGTTTGAATCTTGCAGTGACTTGGAGCCACACACAGCACAAGAGCCCATCAAGCCTGATCATCATGTGGATGTTGTCTAGACACATGAGTCCTATATCCTCCCTGCCTGCCCTCCCTCCTTCATTTTTCTCATCTCTGTCATAGCCTTGTATGCTGCTGTACTGTGGTTGGACTGGACTGAGAAATAGAGGGGAGATAGCCAGTATAAATAACTGGAGGGAAGGGTGGAGCAGGAGCTGGCAGGTGATAGGTGGATGGGATTGGGGAGAGTGGGAATAGCATCAGAAGCTGGTAGGTGGTGAGTGAAAGTGACAAAAGGCTGAAGGTGATGGAATCTGATAGGAGAGGAAGGTGGAGCCTGGAATAGAGGTGGGGAGAGCTGTGGGGGAGGGGGACCAGTGGGAGGAGTGTGTGGGAGATGGGCAGATGGAGAGGATGGGAAAGGGGAAGGAGACATGGTGATGGGAGCCAGGTTGATCAGGAAGAGAGAGAAAAGGGACAGGGAGAGCAGTTATTGGAATTGGAGAATTCAATGTTGATTGCCGCCGGTTTGTAGGCTCCGCAGGTGGAACATGAGGAATGATTGTGGACTTCAGGAAGGGGAAGTCGGGAGAACACACATCTGTCTTAATTGAGGGGTCAGCGGTGGAAAGGGCGAGCAGCTTCAAGTTCCTGGGCGTCAACATCTCAGAGGATCTATCTTCACATTGATGCAATCATGAAGAAGGCATGCTAGTGGCTCTACTTCATTAGGAGTTTGAGGAAATTTGGTATGTCACCAAAGACTCCTGCAAATTTCTACAGATGTACAGTGGAGAGCATTCTGACTGGTTGCATCACCACCTGGTCGATCCAGCTCCATCATAGAAACAACCCTCCCTGCCACTGAGGACATCTTCAAGAGGCGGTGCCTCAAGAAGGCAGCATCCATCATTAAGGACCGTCCCCATCTGGGACATGCCCTCTTCACGTTACTACATCAGGGAGGAGGTACAGGAGCCTGAAGACCCACAGTCAATGGTTCAGGAACAGCTTCTTCCCCCCTGCCATCAGACTTCTGAATGGTCCACGAACCCATGAACACTACCTCGTTATTCCTCTTTTGCACTATTTATTTATTTTTGTAACTTACAGTAATTTTTATTTCTTTACATCCTGCCACAAAACTACAAATTTCATGACATATGTCAGTGATAATAAACCTGATTCTGATTCTGTGCTGTTCCTCTAGTTTGTTTAAAAAAATGGTTGCACATAATTCAGGAGAAAACATTTTTTTTTCTGGGTCATGCAACTGGGTGCTAGCACTGCAAAAAGTGGGTGAACGATTTCTTCAAAAATGGTATTTATTCCAGTTTCGACAAAGAAGCAGGGTCATGACTGTGTTCCAACAAGAATGGAAAACACGCTCTCCCCTTTCCCACAAACTGCAGCACATTAGAACCAACTTTGTGGAAATCAGAATAAATTAGATCTGAACAGTATACTGATTGCGACCCAGACCTGAGCAACAGAATGAGCCCAATATTAATGGAAAAACTAATCAGCCTACCCAAATAAATTAAAACTTCATTCAAAATGTGATTTAAGTGCCATCACAGTTTGCTCAGATGTTTATTGGGTCAGATTGGAACTGTTTTCTATCATTATCCGTCAGCACTTTTTGGCAAATCAGTGTCCCTTGCAGTGGCAACGTGATATAAATTATTTTTTCTCAAACCTGAAATACTATCCAAGCAGCTAGTTAGGTGTGAAATAATAGTGACACCCTCCCTTGAAACTAGTTACTAATTTCAAACTTCTTTTATTCATTTGCGGGAAGCAGACATGGCTGCGAAGGCCAGCGTTTTTACCCATTCTCTATTGCCCATGAATGATCGGTGGTAGATCTTCTAGTCCTTGGCAGATAAATACTCCCACAGTGCTGTTGTTAGTTGATTGATTCAAGGAATTTTATCAGATGGAGTAACATAAGTCCATTTTAAAATCTAAGGGGCCCATGTTAGATATTCCCATAAAATCATAAAACTGAGAAATGTTACTACCGATAATGAAAAGCAATTTGATAACTGCATCAGTTATTGCATGGCTAATTTACAATAATAAAAAATGTATTTTCCTCCATAGTATAGCTTCCTTTTTGGAGAAACCTATTGAATGGACATTCATGCCATGTGGCAGAACAACACCTCAGTCTCATGTTAAAGTGAGAAAAGTCGTTCAAGGAAATCCCAGCTTAGCATTGTCAAAGTTCGCACTGTAAAAGATATTGATCGTCCTGGCAATAACTGTGTTCAGTTGGGTCAGTTTCTGAGACACAAGGGTTCACTGCATTTCTGCTGACACAGCATTCAGCACTGTGGGATGGATGAAACTGATTGGTAGTTCACTTTGTAACAATATTACTCTTAAACTGCAGAATCCTGTACTAAGGTTGTGAATACATTTTTTATAGGCATAAAGGGCAGAGGGCACTCTTATCTTTAATTAGTGGTGGTTCAGGTAAGCATTAGGATGAAGAACTTTATTATGTTGCCAGAGGTAGGGACATCTGGAACATGTAAGCCTTAAGGCTGTCCAATTATTAACAGATTATTCATTCTCCAGCAAATTTGAGGTCATCTTGTCCACTGCCTACAATGGCTGATCTGGTTTGAAAGGCTGCAGTTTATTTTTGGACGTCCCCCAATTCTCCTGCATTTTGCAACCCTTAACTCCACAGGGCATGTTTTAGTTTCCTTTAGTGAGAATTTGATAGCTGTAATATACCCCTCCAATTTCTTCCATTTTTGTATTCCCCACCATTCCAGGACACTGATATTTTGTCCAGCCTTTTTGTTAATTCTAAATTGTACATTCTTAACCTCTTTCATTAAAACATTATATTTAGCCTTGACCAGGAAAATAGATACCTGTATTGGTAATTCTGAGTTGTTTTTTTCTGAGTTGTATTCATGGGCAAAGCCACAGTTCTAAAGTAAGTAACTGGGAATAGTGAACATTATTTTCTGTACTTACATTGTATGCTTAAATCACTTGTCTAGGTAGCTTGAGAGAGGAGACAACTACCCTCAAACCAACACAAGCGTGTGTGATTTACTCAGTTGCATTCAAATGTCCTCAACAATTATTCAAATTAAGAAAGCCCAATTAGTTATTTTAAGGAATTAATGTTGCTCAGATCAGAGCTGGTTTTGAGTTACATACGGGGCTGAATTTAGACTCTGGACAGAAATATTAACTATATATCCAGCAGAATCTTAGAGTCATACAACATAGAAACAGGCCCTTTCACCTGTACTTTAACTAATGCTAATAACTTTTGGTTACAAGCAAATGTTTATTCATAAGTATCGAACTTGAAATATGTTTTTGCCTTGAATTGTAGAAGAGGTGCTTTGTTTAAAAAGATCACAGAATGGGGTGCAGTAGGAAAAAGGTGAATTGTAACGTATATATTGAATTTCCTTTATCCACATACCTCATTTGGAACCTGCTAGTTTGTTGTTTGCAATGATGCCTTAGCTAATCAGTTTGTAATTCAGATTGTCTTTCATGAAATTGGGAGAAGTGGAAGGTAATGCATTTTGGGAGGAATAATGCTAGGATATACATAATGAATGATAGGGCCCTGAGGAGTATTGAGGAACAGAGGGATTTCAGAGTCCAAGGATTTCTGAAGGTGGCAACACAGATAGATAAGGTGGTGAAGAAGGCATTTGGAATACTTGCTTTTGTTAACAGGGGCATTGAGACAGGGGCATTGAGTAGAAGAGCAGGGTGGTTATGATGCAACTTTATGAAACGTTTATTGGGCTACAGCTGGAGAACTGTGTCCAGTTCTGGTCACCACACTATAGGAAGGACATGATTGCACTGGAGGGGGTGAGGAGAGGTTGGCAGAGGTGGAGAATTTTAGTTATGATGAGAGATTGGACAGGTTAGGTTTGATGCCTTTGAAGTTTAGGAAGCGGGGGGAACCTGAAGGAGGTATACAAACTTATGATGGGCATAGAAAGGATGGAAGCTTTCCCATAACAAACCAGAGGGCATAAGTTTAGGGTGAAGAATAAGAGGGGTAGAGGGAATCAGAGGATGGTTGCTGTTGGGAACACACTGCCTGAGAATGTGGTGGAGGCAGGGAGTAAAACGTTTCTGGATGAGCACTTGAATCACCAAGGCAAAGAAGGATAAAGACCAAGTGCTGGTAAATGGGACTAGTATTGATAGGTCCTCAGTGGTCAGCTTGGATATGGTGGGTCAAAGGACCTGTTTCTGTGCTATATGACACTAATAGACATGATGGCGGCACAATATTAAGGAGACAGCACAAAGAGCACCAGAGGTCAAGACTGAACACAGGTCACTGGAGCTGTAAGTCAGTAATGCTAACTACTGTGTCATTGTGCCAGCCAAAGATAGAATTCATGGAAAGGGGAGACAATCGAGCATCCAGTGTAACTTTGGCAGGGCTCTGACAGAAGAGTCGATAATTTGGGCCCTGTTGTACATTGGATGCTCTACTGGAGGCGAAACATTATTATGGTCCCAAACTTGATGGGAAGGGGCCAATGGTGGGATAGTAGCTAAGGATGTAGGAAATCTGGAACCATGGGCCTTGTGACTAAGTCAGGGGCTGGGTAAGATCAGGCTACCAACAGGCCTTATTCATTGCCTTGAGCCATTGAGATTGTGAAAGGAAAATGAGCACTTGTAAGGCAATCTCTCACTGATGGCTGAGCAGTACATATGTGGTAAGGAAGCCCGGAGGGGGAGAGTACTGGGGTTAAGGGCGGGATGCTTCTTACCTCTGCCTCGTGGTCCTTACAGCCACAAAGGCCTCTGTCCTTCTTATAGTGTGGTGATCAGAGCCGCACACAATACTCCAGATGTGGCCAAACCAAAGTGTCATGCAACAACGTGACTTCCCAACCTTTATATTCAGCACTCTGATGGATCAAGGCAAGCATGCTGCACGTCTTCTTTACCACCCTATCTAATTGTGTTGCCACTTTCAGGGAGGTATGGACTTGCACCCCAAGATGTCTCTGTACATCAATGCTCCCAATGGTCCTGCCATTTACACTTGTCCAGATAAAATCCTTCTGCCATTTCTCCGCCCAACTATCCAACTGATCCATATCCTGCTTTATCCTTTGACAACCTTCCTCATTGTCCACAACTCCACCAATTTTTGTGTCATCTGCAGATCAGGCCACCTACATTTTCATCCAAATCATTGCTACGTATTACAAACAACGGCGTTTCCACTGCTGATCCTTGCGGAACACCACTGGTCACAGACATCCATTCAGAAAAACACCCCTTTATCACTGCCCTTGACCAAGCCAATTTTGGATCCAATTTATTAACTCACTGTTGGTCCCATGTGACTTAATCTTCTGGACCAACCTACCAGGAGGAACCTTGTCAAAAGCTTTACTAAAGTCCGCGTAGACAGCAGCCACTGCCCCACCCTCATCAAGCACCTTTGTCAGTTCAAAAAACTCAATAAAATTTGTGAGACAGGACGTGCCCTGCACAAAGCCATGCTGGCTATCCCAGGAACAAGTGGTGATTGCATGACTGGGCCGGATCTAACGAGGAATCACTTTTCATGATCTCTTAACATTACATTCCTTCTCTGCATAACATTTATGTACGAAGTACACAGTGGGGATTTTCGCTGATAATTGCACAATGTTGAATTCCATTCACAATTACTCAGCAAATGAAGCAGCCCTTGCCAGCATGCAGAAAGACCTAGTCAGCATTCAGGCATGGGCTGATAAGCAGCAAGTAACAATTGTGCCACAAAAGTGCCTGGCAATAATCATCTCTAACATAAGAGAATCTAACCACCTATCCTTGATGTTCTGTGGTATTGTCCCACCATCATTAACTTGGGGCTCAGTATTGACCTGAAATTCATTGGATCAGCCGCATAAATACCATGACTACAAGAGCTGGTCATGGGCTAGGTATCGTGTGGCAAGTGACTCGTCTCCTGACCCTCCGAGTCCTTTGTACCATGTACAAGACACAAATCTGGAGTGCGATGAAATACTCCCCACTTGCCTGGATGAGAGCAGTGCCAACAATGCTCAAGAAATTCAGTACTATCCAGGATAAGGCAGGCCACTTGATGGGCATCTATCATCCACCCAAAAGGTTCATTCCCTCCACCAATGGAGCACAGCTGTTGCTCTGTCTACCACCTACAAAATGTACAGCTCTACTTGCCCAAGCAACTCTGGCAGCACCTTTCAACCTTGTGACCCTCTGTCACCAAGAACGACAAGGGCAGCAGGCTCATGGGGACATGACCACTTTCAGCTTCTCCCCCAAGTTATACACTCTCCCATCTTCCATACAGCACAGTGGGAGCTCCTTCACCAGAAGGACTGCAGTGGCTCAAGAAGATGGCTTACCATCACCTTCTCCGGGGCAAGTAGGAATGGACAATAAGTGCTGGGCTTGTCGTTGAGAAAGGGTCCTGACCCAAAGCATTGACCGTCTGCTTTTCTCCATGGATGCTGCCTGGCCTGCTGAGTTCCTCCAGCATCTTCTTGTTGATTTATAAAATATATTTGCTTTTAATATACGATTAAATCGAATAGAATAAGACCATAAGACATAGGAGCAGAATTAGGCCATTTGGCCCATTGAGTCTGCTCCACCATTCGATCATGGCTGATTTATTTTTCCCTCTCAACCCCATTCTCTTGCCTTCTCCCCGTAACCTTTGACCCACTTACTAATCAAGAACCTATCAACCTCCGCTTTAAATATACCAAAAGACTTGGCATCCACAGACGTCTGTGGCAATGAATTCCACGGATTCACCATCCTCTGGCTAAAGAAATTCCTCCTCATCTCTGTTCTAAAGGCATGTCCTTCTATTCTGAGGCTGTGCCCTCTGGTCCTAGACTCTCCCACTACTGGAAACATCCTCTCCACCTCCACTCTATCCAGGCCTTTCAATATTTGGTAGGTTTCAATGAGATCCCCCCTCATCCTTCTAAACTCCAGCGAGTAACAGGCCCAGAGCCATCAAATGCTCCTCATATGTTAACCCTTTCACCCCCAAGATCATTCTTGTAAACCTCCTTTGGACCCTCTCCAACGTCAGCACATCCTTCCTTAGATATGGGGCACAAAACTGCTCACGATACTCCAAATGTGATCTGACCAACACCTTATAAAGCCTCAGCATTACATCCTTGCTTTTATATTCTAGTCATCTCGAAATGAATGCATTTGCCTTTCTTACTACCAACTCAACCTGCAAGTTAAACTTCACCGAATCCTGCACTAGGACCCCCAAGTCCCTTTGCACCTCAGATTTCTGAATTCTGTCCCCATTTAGAAAAATTTATTCCTTCTACCAAAGTGCATGACCATACACTTCCAGTTGTATTCCATCTGCCACTTCTTTGCTAATTCTCCCAACCTGTCCAAGTCCTTCTGCAGACTCCCTGCTTCCTCAGCACTACCCGCCCCTACACTGATCTTTGTACCAGCTGCAAACTTAGCCACAAAGCTATCAATTCTGTCATCCAGATCATTAACATACAATGTGAAAAGTAGCAGACCCAACACCGACCCCTGTGGAACACCACTAGTCACTGGCAGCCAACCAGAAAAGGCCCCTTTTATTCCCACTCTTTGCCTTCTGCCAGTCAGCCAATCTTCTATCCATGCTAGTACCTTTTCTGTAATACTATGGGCTCCTATCTTGTTTAGCAGCCTCGTCTGCGGCACCTTGTCAAAGGCCTTTGGAAAATCCAAGTAAACAACATCACTGACTCTTCTTTGTCTATCCTGCCTGTTACTTCCTCAAAGAATTCCAACACATTTGTCAGGCAAGATCTCCCGTTAAGGAAATCATGCTGACTTCGGCCAATTTTATCATGTGCTTCCAAATACCCTGAAACCGCATCGTTAATAATGGACTCTAACATCTTACCAACCGCTGAAGTCAGGCTAACTGGCCTATAATTTCCTATCTTTTGCCTCCCTCCCTTCTTAAAGAGTGGAGTGACATTTGTGATTTTCCAGTCCTCCAGAACAATTCCTGAATCTAGTGATTCTTGAAAGATGCCTCCACAATCTCTTCAGCTATGTCTTTCAGAACCCTGTGGTTTAGTCCATCCAGTCCTGGTGACTTATCCACCGTCAGACCTTCCAGCTTCTCAAGCACCTTCTCCTTAGTAATAGTGACTACACTCACTTCTGCCCCCTGACTCTCTCGAACTTCTTGCATGTTGCTGGTGTCTTCCACAGTGAAGACTTACGCAAAATACTTAATCAGTTCATCTGCTATTTCTTTGTTCCCCGTTACTACTTCTCCAGTGCCATTTTCCAGTGGTCCAATGTCCACTCTTGCCTCTCTTTTACTCTTTATATATCTGAGAAAACTTTTGGTACTCTCTTTTATATTATTGGCTAGCATACACACATATTTCATCTTTTCTTCCCTTATTGCTTTTTTAGCTGCCTTCTGTTGGTTTTCAAAAGCTTCCTAACCCTCTAGCTTCCCCCTAATTTTTGCAATATTGTATGCCCTCTCTTTTGCTTTTATGCTGTCTTTGACTTCCCTGGTCAGCCATGGTTGCCTCATCCTCCCTTTAGAATGCTTCTTCTTCTTTGGGATGAACTGATCCTGCATCTTCCAAATTACTCCTAGAAAATCCTGTCCTTGTTGCTCCACCATCATCCCTGCTAGGGTCCCCTTCCAATCTACTTTGGCCAGCTCCTGTCTCGTTCCTTTGTAGTTAGTTACCTTTACTCAACTGCAATACCGATATATCCGATTTTAGCTTCTCCCTCTAAAACTGCAGGGTGAATTCTATCATATTATGATCACTGCCTCCTAAGGCTTCTTTTACCTTAAGCTCCCTAATCAAATCTGGTTCATTGCAGAACACCAAATCCAGAATTGCCTTTTCCCTCATGGGCTCGACCACAAGCTGTCTAAAAAGCCATCTTGTAGACTTTCTACAAATTCCTTCTCTCAGGTTCTAGTGCCAACCTGATTTTCCCAATCTACCTGCACATTGAAATCCCCCATGACCACTGTAACATTGCCTCTCTTACATGCCTTTTCTACCTCCTGTTGTAATCTGTACCCCACATCCTGGCTACAGTTCAGAGGCCTGTATATAACTCTCATCAGGGTCTTTTTTACCCTTGCAGCCTCTTACATCTACCCACAAGGATTCTACATCTTCTGATCCCATGTCGCTTCTTGCAAAGCATTTGATTTCATTTTTTACCAACAGAGCCACCCCACCCCCTCTGCCTGCCTGCCTGTCTTTTCGATAGGATGTGTATCCTTGGATGTTTAGCTCCCAGCTGTGATCTCCTTTCAGCCACGACTCTGTGACGCCCACAACATCGTAGCTGCCAATTTCTAACCGCACTTACAAGCTCGCCTACCTTATTTCATATCCTGCATGCATTCAAATATAACATCTTCAGTCTTGCATTTACTCAAATTCATCTCCTTGTTGCCTAAAGTTAAATTCTTATCCCTATCCAATCTTTCTGTCTTGTTTTTTTTTCACTCTGGAAACTTCAGTAACCTCTCCTGCACTCTACTTCCCTTTTACTTTATCCATATTTTTCCAATCTGTTGAACCCACCCCCCCCCCCACTATTTCATTTAAAGCCCTATCCACCGCCCTAGTTATGTGATTCTATATGATAGAATAGTATCAAAATAGAGGAATGGTTGAGAATAATGCATTTAGAATTACATTTCCACTGGCAAAATCTATCTCTGATGTACTTCATACCTCACATCAATGCATTCTAGCCCTCAGACCATTTTGGCAATGGATGTTGCTGTCAATGCAGTGCAGTATTACACTCAACAATGCAGTGTTGAGGTGTGCATTATTGCAGGTTTAATGTCTTAGTAAAGGAAAAGGTGCAATCCATAGAATCTACCACAGGAGGGCAGTATTGAACCATGTTTGATACAATTTCATATCGAACATTGAACATTGCAAAACTGGAAGTATGTTCTATTTAGCATTTAGAGAATCAAAATACCAACTGGTTTCTCAAGAATTAGTTTTAGCTTCATGTAAGAGTGAATGCTCAATTCCTTCTGTAACTACTCTGATTTAGGCGTTAGGTCCTAGTCATTGGTTCTTTCTCTGCTGCATGTTTTCTGTAGATAAACCAGGAAGGTGAAACAAAGGTCATTATCACAATATCAAAGTCACTCAACTGCCTGTGGATGCACTATAGGTATAGTGTTAATGCATTGCAGGCATGGATGAGTTTACTGTTTTGGGCAGAATATTTCCCTCAAAGAAAAAGAAGTAGAATTGCATTTATAAAGTTCCCTTCAGCTCATTACAGCCAATGAAATGGTTTTAGAGTGTGGTTACTGTTGTAAGAAGGACATGTGACTGTCATTGTATGCACAAACAACATTAATCTGTTTCAGTGACATTGACTGAGGAAGGAATACTATCCAGGGCATTTGACAGCAATTCATATATTTGCATCCTTTATATTCACTTGAGAGAGCAGAGAGAACCTCAGTTTAATGTCTTATCTGAAAGAAGTCACCGCCAACAGTGTGACACTCTCAGCACTGTAGGTGTTGACTTCAATCATGGGGCTCGTCCCATAGTTCCACCTTGTCACAATATCCGCTGATGTTGTTCTGAGCCTCAAAACTGACCGCAGGAGATGTTACAGACAAACTTATTTTCTTTCAGCCACCCATTTCCAACAGGGATCAACTGAAAGGCAATCAGGAGTAGAAGCCCTGGGTAATTTACCCCTTTCTCACCCAAAGCCTCAAGCTTCATCACTGTCATGGTCACCAAATCAGGGAACAGCAGAGGGAAGGGGCAAAACCTGGGTTTTCCACCAAGCTTTGTGGCACAGTAAATGAATGGATTCATCAATTAATTGAACCAGTGTAAACGTACCTTTAAAACAGTAGTCCTGAGCTTCCTATGAGCCCCATTAAATCAGCTCTTACCTCGAGCAGGTTTGCTGTCAAAAACTTCTTAATCAATCTAGCTCCAGTCCAATTAGCAAGGTCCTACATAGCACAGCTCTTGCTGATCATAAATCCTGCAGGACTGCTTCAAGAACTGGTAAATGCAAGCCTCCAGGCTGTGGTGGTTGTTACCGCTGTCAAACAGCTTAAATATTTAGGAAGGTTGGAGATGTTCACAAACATTCAAAAATTATTAAATGTGAAAACGAATGAATATGAATTGAAATCTTAAAATTAAATAAAATTTAAACAATTAAATGCGTATAAGTTAATCGATTCAAAAAGAAGTAAATTGCCTTAAATTTAACCTCTCTCCTTCACGGCCATTCCTGTCCATTGAAATGAATGGAGCCATTGAGTTTGTGCCAGGTCTAACCTGAGGCAATTTCAGTGGGCAGATTTCCCAGGCGTTCCATAGCAGGAGTCCAATAATAGAGCACAATCTCAAATCATACAGGTATCCTGAACTTCCTGAAAGTTACATCGGGGAATGCTGGTGATTTCAAGCAGAAATGCCAGAATTTCTCAAGAAAACTTGGGTCATTAGTGAGGAAAGAAAATTGGTTAAAAAATGAAGTAGCATTAATATGATTATTTTACTAATTTACTGTATATTTTAAATGTATATTTTAATAATGTAGAATTAATAGTAAAAGCTATAAACATACTTGGCAGAAGGTGAATGTTTTTTGAAACCGTACAGCAAAAATTTGGTGTAATTGATACAGGGAGTCTGTTGTTTCCCTGAAGCAGAACATTGCTTGGAGCACAGTTGCAGGACAAGTGTGCATTTGTTGGTACTCAAATATAGACAAGATGATTAGATCACAAAGAACATAAAACATAGATTCACGGGATGATGGTGGGAATAGGAAGCACTTGTTAGGGGAGACTTTGGCACAGATGACTACAGATCTCTAAGCAGGGAAGATTGAGAGTAAGCTTAAAACCACAGTTTGTTTTTAGGAAAGGAAATAGGGAAAGATGATTAGCTTTGGTTGGGGAGTTGGTAATGAAGGGTCAATAACTTTCACCTGTCACTAACAGGGAGAAGAAGGTTATAAGGATTATTGAAAGTGCTTTTGAAAGATTTTGAGTGACGCAGAGATTGCTGGATTATTGGAAAAAATGGATTTGTATTTGAATCCAAGAAAGGATGCATTTTAATGGGGAAATTTTGGGGCTGTAGGAATAGTTTAGGGTTGATCTAGTAAAGAAATGTATAAAGCCCTCCCCTTTGTTATTACCATTAACACCAGTGGTTCTGTGGTCTACTGGCAATCAGAATTATCCCCAAAGTACAAAAATAAACATGGGCCTGACTTTTAAGATTTTAGAAACATTTCTCATGATTCTGCTTTCCGATGCCCCCCTGACTCCCTCCATTTCTCTCTCTCTCTCTCTCTCTCTCTCTCTCTCTCTCTCCCCCCCCCTCTCCCTTTCAATCATGTTTCTTTTTTCTTATTTTTTGCTTTATTATATACCTGACATTGAACTGATCTTTGTTTCCCACATTTCCATTGTGACACCTAATTTGTAATGTAGCTCTATTGACCAGCTTTCCAACCAATGGGGGCCACCACTTTAATGATAAACCTGGTTGGTCATATTATAGAATAATTATTGATGTTTTTAAAAGCAGCAAAGTTATGAATGTTAAAATGAATGCTTTTAAAAACACATTAATCTGTTCTCATTTTCCACGCAAAATAAATGAAGTTTGGGGCATCATGCTAATACCAAGATTGAACAAAGGATCTGGCCTGACGGGCTACACATTTACTGTGGGATTCCATATAGTCAGGGTGCCAAGTTTCAGAAATTTGGGTGCACTTTAATCACCTCATATCAGTCTATAGAGAAGGCAGTGATTTTTGTCTGGTGTGCTTACCAACAAGTACCTGTGCCATCTCCCCACAATCATTTCAATTAAAAATACGTTCATTGATCACTTATATAGGCCATGCTGGTTCACTTGCCTAAATAATGGCAGCCTATGACACTCATTTTGCAGTAAATGTCCTGAGATGCTCCAGAGATGTGACAAGACATTAAAAAAATTGCTTTAATATTGAACAGAAATTTGCATGCAGTATCTGAGAAAGAAGTTTAAGGAAAGGAAATAAAAGAACAAAACTTGTAATTTGAGCAACTGAAGAAGCATCAGATTTTCTTATGGTATGGTTTTATTGGCCAATAATTATTGATGGCTTCATCTTTTTCTTTGTAGACATTTATTCAGTGTTATGCATCTGTTTGGGTTTATTTATTACTTGACAAATGATGATTTGTTGCTATTTTGTGAAGGTAATCATCCAAACTCTTGTGTGAAAGGCTCAACCAATGGATCTCCCAGTATGTTTGGTCATGCATGGGTCTTCCTTATTTGGAGGATAACCAGAATTCGCTGTTACATTTGTTGTTGAATTGTTTCTTGGATAGGATGGGATTTCACATTTATAAAAATGAGTCATTCAAAAAATTTTGTATTAAGGATTAATCTGAAAAAAATAATTCATAGGTGACCTTACCATTAAGGATTCCAATCTATTTCTGCTGCTGGCCTTTAACTGACAATTTCCATGTAAGACACATGCAATGTAAACAGAACTACTTGCATCTCTGGGCTTCAGTACTCTGAAGGGCTATTAGTGGCATTTGGAAGGTATTCAAACACTCTTGTGAATGAACTTACTCAAGCTCTGCATTCCACAGGGTAGAAGCAGGATTAACAATTGGGCTGCAAACTCCTCCTTCAATCAACTTCTCTGTCCCAATCCTATCTACATTTAGCTTTAAGGAGAGGTCGGACAAACTTGTTATCTCTGGCACGTCAGAGGCTAAGGAGTGGCCTGATAGAAGAATATTACATTATGTGAGGTACAGATAGCGTGGACAGTCAGAGTATTTTTCCCAGAGTGGAAATGTCAAATACTAGAGGGCATAGCTTTAAGGTGAGAGAGAGGAGGTTTAAAGGAGATGTACAAGTTTTTTTTACACAGAGTGCTAGGTGCCTGGAACGCACTGCTGGCGGAGGTGGTGAGAGCAAAGGAGGTTGTGAAGTGACCTGATAGTGATAAGAGGATTATGAAAGGCATAGATAAGGTTGAGAGTCAAAATCTTTTTCCCATGGTAGGGATTTCACAAACAAGAGGGCATAGGTTTAAGGAGAGAGGAAGAGCTTTAAGAGGATCTGAGAGGAAAGTTTTTATGCAGAGTTGTTGATATCCAGAATGTGCTGCCAGAGGGGGTGGTGGAATCAGATACAGTTACTATGTTTAAGGGGCATTTAGACAGGCATGTGAACAGGCAAGGAATGGAGGAATGTAGAGTACATGAGGACAGATGAGATTAGTTTGGATTGGCATCATGGTTGGCACAGACATTGTGGTCAAAGGGTCTGTTCCTGTTCTGTACTGTTCAATGTTCTATCAAAGTACAAGTGGCTGCCCACTGTACTGTGCATGATAGTGCTAAATTCATTGCATAGATATATTTTATACTTTTTATGAAGCCCACTCTCATGAAGCTTCTGTTTCCTCTACTATGAAGTTTTAATATATTAAAATGGGAGGACCTTTCTACTAATGAACAGCCTGCTAATGTCAAGTTAATTTCATAAATTGCATTCAATGCACTTGAGTAAAAGCAGAGGCTATTGGAAAATTGATTATCTTAATGTTATTTAAAGTGGGCTTAATTAAGTTTAAGTAACTTTTAAAAGCGAGACTATAAACCTCTCCCGGGCCAACGGGTAAAGGCATCGTGTAGTATTAGCTGCGTGCAGTTCGAAAAGTTCAAGGTTGAGTTCCTGGTCTGCCTTCAGTTAGCCTCAGCCAAATTCCATCAAAGTTGTAGCCTAACCATTTCACCCCTGATTTTTGAGCTGAAAGGTAGAATACTGTAGATGTGGGAGAGATTAGCTGGGATGTGTTTGGCCTCACTGTCAAGTACTCAAGTCTCCTTAGGCTGGTTGGGGTCATTGTGAGTCGCAGATGCATTAAACCTAAGTAAATCAGCTGCTTCCAACTTGTACTTTGTGGCAGACTCTTGTCCTTCAGTCTGGAATCGCTTGGTACATTGTGATGTGCATCATCTCCAGAACTCTTGTCACGAACCAGCAACAAAAGAAACACACTGAGCATGATTCAGTGTTAAAAACTATTTTATTAATCACTACTTATGATAATACGAAAAATAAAAGTAAAAATGTTAGTATGTTAGAATTCAAATATGTTAAATGTTACAGACTCAGTGAAAGTCCCTTTAAGATAGAGAGTGTGTGTGTATGTGTGTGTGGGGCGTGCTTACGTCAATAGAAGATAAAGGACGTAATGACGTTGTTGAAGAAGAAGAAGAAGAGAGAGAGAGAAGGGAGAGAGACACCAGCCTGCTTGTTTTTCTCTATCGATGGATGAGAAACAATAACTGTGTTTACCACTGAAATCCATGTATGGAAGTTGGAAGTAATCCGGTGGAGTTCACTTTGTTGCTGACCTGTAGAAGGAAACAGGTATTTGTGTGTGGACGACCACGGTTCGGATGCTTTTCGGGGTGAGGAAGTCACTACCGAGTAAACACTGAAGTGTCGTTTGGGTTCCATCGTGGAACATTTGGATTTCGTATGTACTCTCTCTATGTTTTTCTACATCTACATCTTATCTTCAGACAATGGTGGTTGTTGAAGAAGCCCTTGCTCATGTTTCACCTTATGGCTTGCGGAACTGAACTTTAAGAACCATTCAGGAACTGGGAGTTTTGGACTTTGTCACACACACACACGAAGAGTTTAGTTTTGGGGTTAACGTTCGAGGTTTAACATTTTTGAATTCTAACATACTAACATTTTTACTTTTATTTTACGTATTATCATAAGTAGTGATTAATAAAATAGTTTTTAACACTGAATCATGCTCAGTGTGTTTCTTTTGTTGCTGGTTTGTGACAAAATTGGGGGCTCGTCCGGGATAGTTCCCAAGGTTAACGAGTGTCGTCTGGGATTGTTCCCCAGATTGACGAGATTTGTTCGGGATTCAATCCAAATTCTTTTTAATTGGCTTGTGTGTGTGGAAACCAGCAGCAATGGATATTAAGGCATTTTTGGAGTCACCAACCCAAAAGGGATTGGAGGTGGCGAAAAAGGATGATCTGATAAAGATTGCTACAAGGCTAAACCTTACAGAAGTAAAGCAGTCTATGAGAAAGGCAGATATTCAGAGATTGATAGCTGGCCATTATGTGGAAAAGAAGGTGTTTGAGAAGGAAGTGTTAAAACAGTTTCCTGGCAGTGAAATAGCAATTTCTGAGGCACAGGTGCAGCTGGCAAAGATAGAGGCTGAACGAGAACAAAATAAATTAGAAGCTGAACGAGAACAAAAGAGATTAGAGGCCGAACAAAAGCTAACTCAGATGAAGTTAGAGGCTGAACGGGAATGGGAACTAATTCGGTTAAAGTTTGAGGCAGAGGAGAAGGAAAAACAGAGGCAGCATGAGTTACAAATGAAGCGTAGGAGTTTGGAATCTGATTCTGATGATGGTTTTTCAGCCAGCAGGGAGGTTCGATTAGTCCCTCCGTTTGAAGAAGATCAGGTGGATCAGTATTTCCAACATTTTGAAAAGGTTGCTGTGAGTTCAAACTGGCCAAGGAAAGGATGGGCTCTTATGGTACAGAGTGTGATTAAAGGTAAAGCTCAAAAAGCTTATTCTGCTTTGTCTGCTGAGGATGCAGCTGATTATACCAAGGTAAAACAAGCTATATTGAAGGCCTATGAATTGGTCCCTGAGGCTTATAGACAAAAATTCAGAGACTTGAGGAAATCTGCAGATCAGACTTATATGGAATTTGCCAATGGAAAGAGAATATGTTTTGAACGATGGTACATGGCTAAAAATGTAGATGGGGATTATGATAAATTGACAGAATTGATACTAGTGGAAGACTTTAAAAGATGTGTTCCAGCTGAATTAACAACATATTTAAATGAAAAGGCAGTGGAAACTTTACAAGAAACTGCTAGGTTGGCAGATGATTATGCTTTAACCCATAAATCCAAATGGGGACAACCTAAAACCTTTCAAAAGAGTTACAAAGACAATCCAGGTAAACCAGAGATTAAATTGGGAGGTAATCAAAAAGGAAAGGATGAAAAGAAGCCAGGGCTGGAGAAACCTGTTGAGCGTACTTGTTATTACTGTAGGAAACCTGGCCACGTGATATCTAATTGTGCCCTTTTGAAGAAAAAGAAGGAAGCTGGGCCCAATGCTTGCTTTCAGGCAATTAAAAATCAAAAAGGTTTAGGAGATGCTGTTAAAGATCAGTCCTTGCAAGAGGGAAAAGCGGAAAAGTTGGAGGAGGTGAGAAAAGAATTCCGTTCGTATGTATCAGAGGGTTTTGTTTCACTGAATGATGAGTCACCCCAGGTGCCAGTGAAAATTCTTAGAGATACTGGGGCTAGTCAATCTCTCTTGCTGGACAGTGTTTTAAATTTTGGTGAAGAAAGTGACACTGGTGAAGTAAATCTAGTACGAGGCGTTACAGGTGAGACCATGTCTGTCCCTTTTCACAGGGTGATTTTAAAGTCAAAGTTCGTAGAAGGACCAGTTGAGATAGGGATAAGACCTAGTTTGCCAGTGGAAGGAGTTTCTTTGTTATTGGGAAATGACCTTGCAGATGGAGAAAGTGATCCTGTGGTACGGTTAACAACCAAACCAAGGATTGATGAGTCTGAGAATGATCCAGATGTTTACCCATCATGTGCGGTGACTCGAGCTAGAGCTAGAGAATTAGCCAAGACAGACAGTCCGGTGCAGTCTGATGTAGTTCCTTGTGACAGTCCTAAACAGGAAGAAAATTTTGATGCCTTATCTGAGACTTTTCTGTCTTCACTGGAGGATCAACATCCTTACAGTGAGCCTGAATTTAAAGATTTGTCTTTGTCGAGGAAGGATTTTATGGTGGAACAGACAAAGGACCCTGAGTTGACAGAATTGAAAGAAAAAGCACTCTCATGTGAGGAGATTGACAAAGTGCCAACTGGATACTATGTCAAAAATGGAGTGTTAATGAGGAAATGGAGACCTCCTCATGTTTCTGTTACTGAGGAATGGGAAGTTATTCATCAGGTTGTTGTTCCAAAAGTTTATAGGGATGAGATTTTAAACCTGGCCCATAGTATGCCTTTGGGTGGTCATTTTGGTGTGAATAAAACTGTAGGGAAGATCTTGAAACAATTCTATTGGCCTGGTTTGAGAAAAGATGTGGTGATGTTTTGTCGAACCTGCCACACATGTCAGATGGTAGGTAAACCAAATCAAAAACCCCCTGTGGCTCCTTTGGAACCAATTCCTGCTTTTGGTGAACCCTTTTCGAAGGTGATTGTGGACTGTGTTGGCCCCTTACCAAAGTCTAAGACTGGAAATCAGTATTTGTTAACCATCATGTGTGCCACTTCTAGATTTCCAGAAGCAATACCCCTTAGAAATATTAAGGCCAAGACGGTGTCAAAGGCTCTTGTAAAATTTTTTACCTTGTTTGGTTTGCCAAAAGAAATCCAATCTGATCAAGGTAGTAATTTTATGTCAAAAATTTTTCAACAAATAGTCTATGAGCTGGGAGCAAAGCAGATTGTATCATCTGCATATCACCCAGAATCTCAAGGAGCTCTGGAGAGATTTCATTCTACTCTCAAAAATATGCTGAAGACTTATTGCTTTGAAAACACCAAGGATTGGGACGAAGGTATCCATTTACTTTTGTTTGCCGTTAGAGAATCGATCCAGGAGTCAATCGGATTTAGTCCGTTTGAGCTTGTGTTTGGACATAGGGTGAGAGGACCTTTGGAGTTGTTAAGAGAGCAATGGGTTAATGAGGAAGTTCACTTGAGTCTGTTGGACTATGTCCAAAAATTTAAAACTCGGTTGGAGAGAGTCTGCCAGCTAGCGAGAGAGAATTTGAAAACAAGCCAGATAAGAATGAAGACATATTTTGATAGACGTGCTCGGCCTAGGACATTCGCAGTGGGGCAAAAGGTGTTGGTATTTTTCCCTAGCCAACATAATCCCTTGCAATCTCGTTTTTCTGGACCCTATGTTATTGAATCTCGAGTGACTGATCTAACATATATAATCAAAACACCAGATAGACGCAAGAAAACACAACTCTGTCATGTAAACATGCTAAAACCTTATTATGAGAGGGATTCAGTTGTGGCCTTGGTGGATGGTGAAAAGGTTGTTTCTAGAATGCCTGATGTTGATGTTGAGGAAGGCCAATTTAGACCAAATATTGTTCCATCGAAACTGAAAAACCAAAATATCATGGAGAACCTTGAAACGAAGTTGGACCATTTACAAGTTTCACAAAAACAACAGATGAGAGAATTAATTTTAAAATTTAAAAATCTGTTCCCAGATGTTCCAAACAGAACATCGATAATTACCCATGATGTTGATGTTGGGGATGCAAAACCAATCAAACAACACCCATATCGAATGAATGTGGAAAAAAGTAAACTTGTTGATCAGGAAATAAAATACATGTTGGAAAATGATATTATTAGACATTCTACTTCAAATTGGAGTTCGCCCTGTGTTATTGTACCTAAACCTGATGGAACTGTTAGATTTTGCACAGATTACAGGAAAGTGAATGCTGTAACAAAGTCAGATGCTTACCCTATTCCTAGGGTGGATGATTGCATAGACAGAGTGGGAAAGGCAAAATTTCTTACAAAGATTGACCTATTAAAAGGGTACTGGTGTGTTCCATTAACAGAAAGAGGAAGGGAAATTTCAGCCTTTGTAACCCCTTCTGGATTGTATGAATACAATGTTTTGCCATTTGGAATGAAAAATGCTCCGGCAACATTTCAAAGAATGATTAATTCAGTGATTCATGGGTTAAAACATACAGATGCCTACATTGACGACTTAGTGACTGGGAATGATACTTGGGAAGATCACATCTCTGCGTTAGAAAGGTTGTTTGAAAGACTTTCCAAGGCTAACCTTACAGTTAACTTGGCTAAAAGTGAGTTTGGCCATGCCACTGTGACGTATCTTGGTTATGTTGTAGGTCAAGGCAAGCAAGCTCCTGTTCAGGCAAAAGTTCAAGCAATATCTGAGTTCCCTATTCCCACAGGTACGAGGACTGTTAAAAGATTTTTGGGAATGGTTGGATATTACCGAAAATTTTGTAAAAATTTTGCTGATATTGCTCTTCCCCTAACTAATCTTCTGAAGAAGGGAGTAAAGTTTGTTTGGACAGATTCTTGTCAAGAAGCATTTAAGAAGCTGAAAGCCATTTTATGCTACCATCCTGTGCTCAGAACACCTGACTTTGAAAAGCCATTTTCATTAGCAGTAGATGCCAGTGATGAAGCTGCAGGAGCTGTGTTGTTGCAGAAGGGTGACCTTGATGATATTGACCATCCTGTAGCTTACTTTTCAAAGAAATTTAATGAGCATCAAAAGAATTATTCCACCATAGAGAAAGAATTACTGCCGCTTGTTTTAGCCTTGCAATATTTCAGTGTATATGTTTGCACCGCTCAGAAACCATTGACTGTGTATACAGATCATAACCCATTGGTGTTTCTGAGCCGAGTCAAAAACAAGAACAGAAGGCTGTTAAACTGGAGTTTAATTTTGCAAGAGTTTGATCTCATGATAACTCACATTAAAGGCAAAGATAATGTGATTGCTGATTGTCTTTCCCGATGTTAAATGGGAAACATGTATCTGTACTAATCTAATAGTCTGTAGTTGTGTAGCATGATAATCATTAACATTACTAACTGTATGCGCGGTTAAAATTTTCTTGGGAAAATTTTTTTTTTAGGTGGGAGGTGTTACGGACTCAGTGAAAGTCCCTTTAAGATAGAGAGTGTGTGTGTATGTGTGTGTGGGGCGTGCTTACGTCAATAGAAGATAAAGGACGTAATGACGTTGTTGAAGAAGAAGAAGAAGAGAGAGAGAGAAGGGAGAGAGACACCAGCCTGCTTGTTTTTCTCTATCGATGGATGAGAAACAATAACTGTGTTTACCACTGAAATCCATGTATGGAAGTTGGAAGTAATCCGGTGGAGTTCACTTTGTTGCTGACCTGTAGAAGGAAACAGGTATTTGTGTGTGGACGACCACGGTTCGGATGCTTTTCGGGGTGAGGAAGTCACTACCGAGTAAACACTGAAGTGTCGTTTGGGTTCCATCGTGGAACATTTGGATTTCGTATGTACTCTCTCTATGTTTTTCTACATCTACATCTTATCTTCAGACAATGGTGGTTGTTGAAGAAGCCCTTGCTCATGTTTCACCTTATGGCTTGCGGAACTGAACTTTAAGAACCATTCAGGAACTGGGAGTTTTGGACTTTGTCACACACACACACGAAGAGTTTAGTTTTGGGGTTAACGTTCGAGGTTTAACATTTTTGAATTCTAACATACTAACATTTTTACTTTTATTTTACGTATTATCATAAGTAGTGATTAATAAAATAGTTTTTAACACTGAATCATGCTCAGTGTGTTTCTTTTGTTGCTGGTTTGTGACATAAACCTTGAACATTAACCCCAAAACTAAACTCTTCGTGTGTGTGTGTGACAAAGTCCCAAACCCCAAGTTCAGGAATGGTTCTTAAAGTTCAGTTCCGCAAGCCATAAGGTGAAACATGAGCAAGGGCTTCTTCAACAACCACCGTTGTCTGAAGATAAGACGTAGACGTAGAGAAGCATAGAGAGAGTAAATACGAAATCCAGATGTTCCACGATGGAACCCAAACGACACTTAAGTGTTTACTTGGTAGTGACTTCCTCACCCCGAAAAGCATCCGAATCGTGGTTGTCCACACACAAATACCTGTTTCCTTCTACAGGTCGGCGACAAAGTGAACTCCACCGGATTACTTCCAACTTCCATACATGGATTTCAGTGGCAGACACAGTTATTGTTTCTCATCCATCGATAGAGAAAACTAGCAGGCTGGTGTCTCTCTCCTTTCTCTCTCTCTCTCCTTCTTCCTCTGCTTCTTCAACAACATCATTACGTCCTTTATCTTCTATTGACGTAAGCACGCCCCACACACACACACACACACACACACACACACACACACACACACACACACACACTATCTAAAAGGGACATTCACTGAGTCCGTAACACACTTCAAACCCCTCTTGACCAACATTCTTCCCACCCCACCCCCTTAGATCCAGTAAGAATTTGCAACCAGCAAGCAACTGAGGAAGATAATCCCCTATTAATTTACCATCGCTGCACCCAGTATGGTCTGAACTGTGCACCAGTTCGGGCAAGACCTATGTGTTTCCAACCTCTGCCACTGGAACCTTTGCGGGAACCCAGACCGTAGCTGCGACAAAACACAAACACTGTTGTGCCTTGTCAATGACTGCCTGTTGACTCAGTTTGATGCTGGCTTGCAAGAACTGCAACCAGCCACTGAAGATGTATTGGTATAGACTGGTGATCGCACACACACTGATTGACTCGCAAATCCTTAATTATACTCCCCATCAGAATTATCACTTGGGAGCAATGTCCATCGGGTTTCAAGAAAGGATGTGGAGAAAGAAGGTCTGAAAATCTCACCACTGGAGAATTACTTGCCAAGTGTGTAAAAATAAACTGACAAATTTTGTAGCTTCTCTCCCAAATGAATCAACTTGTGAAAAGCCATTGAGTCAATTTAGTAACCTATAAATCATTAAAGGTTTGGAATGTTATAAGGTATCTATTAGACTTTCAAACAATAGTTTAGATTAATGGGAACATTTTTGATGTTGAAATATGCGATCTATTGATTTTATTGGGTATTTCCTTTGCCCATTGTGTGCTTAATTTAGCATGGGTGAGTTACATTTTTCCTGGCTTCCAGAAGGCTACATATATGTTATAATAAATGTCATTTTGTGTCAGTTAGAAATACTTCTAGGTTAGAGCACTGTTGATTTAAGTACTGATATAGATTTGAGCAAATAATCTTGCCTTAGCCTTTGTGTAATGCCAAACGAATGCAATATTGATAAAGGCAGATGTGCCACTTTTAAGCATATCATCTGACGAGACAATCAAACACGAAACATCCACCTGCTCAGATGTTTAACATTTGAAGAAAGGGGTGGAATTGTTTCCACTTTCCTGCTCAATATCATCTCTTAACTAAAATAACTAAATTACTGATTTTACACGTTGAAGCCAATGGAATTGAATGCTCGCTTATGGCCAAAGTCCTTGCACCTGTTTCCCATGAAAAAGTTTTCAATCGGGCATACAAATGCATAAAAACTTTGTTATAAATGCATGTCTTTTACCATATTGTTTCCCTTATCATAATTCTAAAAGAAATCAAAACAGTTTATGCTGACCTTTTACTGTTTCTCATTGAGTCTGTCCACACTGAGCAATTTTGGATATCTTTCAGATTTTTTTCTTGGGTTGGCTTTTTAACTTATTTGGATTGCAACCTCTAATCATTCTCAATCAAGTTCAATGTTACTTCATTCATATTGTAGCTAATGCTACAAAGGGGCAGCGGACATTCTAATTGTCCATCACCGGCAGGGAAGTAATTGGTGCGATGAAAATGTACTCAGATTGATCAGGTTGAGTATGCTGTCAAAACCATACAATTGACAAGATTGGAAAGTAGCAAATGTAACCCCATTATTTAAAAAAGGAAAGTGAAAGAAAACAGGAAACTACAGACCAGTTAGCCTGACCTCAGTATGAAGGAAAATGTCACATCCATTATTAAGGAGGTGGCAACAGAATACTTAGAAAACAATAACAGGATTGGCCAGAATCAACATGGATATATGAAAAGGAAATTATGTTTTTATGAGTTTGTAAATAGCAGAACAGGTAAGGAGGAACCAGTGGGTGTGGTGTATTTGGACTTTAGCAAGAACTTATTGAACAAAATTTAAGCACAGGTGATTGGAATAATACACTGAAGTGGATGGAGGATTGATTGACAAACAGAAAACAGAGATTGGGTATAGATGGGGCTTTTTCAGCATGGAAGGCTATGACTAGTGGGGTGAACCAACTGTTCTCAGTCTATATCAGTGATTTGGATGAGGGGATCAAGCACAGTATATCCAAGTTTGCTGATGATGCAAGCCACTCTGGAAGTGTGGGTTCTGAGGTGGATGTAGAGGGGCTTCATCTCCCTTTAAACTCACCACGGCCCCATTTCCCGTGCTTACTTTAAACTCAGTGGGGCCCTGTCTCCTATGTTCCCTTTAAACTCACCTGGTTCTGTTTTCTATGCTCCCTTGAAACTTAACAGGTTCACTGGAAAAACTATAATAAGTGAATTAAGATATGTTGGTGTATTAATCAGAATAACATTCAATAGTCTGGCATATTTGCCAGTCTGGCACCACCAAAATCCTGAGGTGCAGGATTAATGGTGTTTTACTTTAGTAAGTAAAGAGTGGTTCACTTTAAATCAGGCATTGTGCTAGACAGATGCTTCAAAAGATCAAATAAGTATGAACTCAGAGAATGGAGTTTGTGATAGCCTCATTGTTTATTACTTACGGATTTTCTTCTTGGAAAATGGGAAAAGGAGGTTGATTTTCTTCAAAACCATAATAAATAATCCCGTAGATTTGTTAGTGATTAAGATTACTGCAAAAATTTAGGTTGGCATTACTATGCAAGTAATCTGAAATGGTTCACTGTTTTAAACAATACAGTTTTAGAAGCTGAGAATTAAGACATTTTATTTATGTTATACTCAAATATCCCTAAAACGCTTCAGAGTCAATGAGTTAAAGTTCTGTTGAAATGCCAACAAATCAATAAGATGCTTAAGAGGAGGTCCCTCAGAAAGGGAGTTAATAATTATGATTATCTATTTTGTTAACGTTTTTGTGAAAATAATAATAATGACTTATTATGTACTTCAAATAATACCTTGAGTCTTTAAACTGAGGCCATGCCCATCTGCTTCGTGTGGATGTTATTGTTCCAGACAAGAGTTAAGACCTCAAATAGTGGCTCTCCTTCAGCACTGGGCTGATGTACCAGCCTAGCTGATGTGCTCAATTTCATAGTGGGGCATCAGTTCACAACCAATGGGTCAAACTGTCATGCAAAGGACTGCTTTCCCAGTGAGTAGATATTAGGTCTACCAGCTGATTTTTTTGGTGTTGCATGAAAGTGTAAAACCACATTGAACATTCCGCCCACTACCTGTTAGTATTGCAGAAATTTGCACCAACTTAAATCAAATCCATTTATGTTTTAAGGAAATGTTATTGAAATTTATGTTGACTGTGTCCTGGGCATCCACTTTTGTTGTATTTTTAAGGTTTATTATCTAGTGTTCCATCTTCTACCTGCCAATAAACCCCAGGATTTAAATGGAAGTAAATCCCTGAGCTGAAGGATATTTAGAACCTTTCGATGTTAATCTTCCCCCTTTTCATCACTTTGAACAAGGTTTGCAAAGTTCACTGCACTTGACAGAATTACTTTATTCTTTGTAAAACTGGTCCTGCTGACCTTGAATTGCCATAGGTCAGCAATATATTTAACCACGCAGCTGACCCATGGATAAGTGCATTAACACTGCAATTTCTCTTATAAATGTTGATGAACTTAGTCATCCAAAACTGGCTGCATGACAATTGATCTCTGATGAAGTGAAAGGTCACGAGGCCAAAGTCTCTGATTGTGGTCTTGTGACCTTTCACATTGAACTTTGTTAATTGAACCATTAGCTATTTGTGTGCAACCCACATGTCAATTAGTGGCAAACACACCTGATTAAAGCTGAAATTAAAACTACAGCATTTAGTAATATTGGTCTGCCAATGTTTCCCAGCAAAATAAGAGATTTTCATTTAACATGCTTTCAGAAATTGAGAATAACTCACATCAGGTTTGGGTTTAGGATATATCAGAAACAGACTGCTCATTATAAACAGATCACAAAATAGTTGGAATTTTTAAAAATTTCTTCAATGATCTGCATTGAGGCTATTTTGAAAACAAGAACATCTTACATTTACATATTGCCTTAAGTGCTGGGAACCATCCTATGGTGTTTCACAGCAAGATTTTCTTAATTCAGCGGAGTCGCCAGTAAGGCCAGCATTTTTTGTCCATCCCAAACATTTACATCTGTTTCATCTATGACCTTCCTTCCATCATAATGTCAGGAGTGTGGATTTTCTCTGATGTTCAATTCCATTTACAGTTCCTCAGGAAATGAAACAGTGCAACAAGACATGAACAATATTTAAGGCTTGGGCTCATCAGTGACATGTAATATTTGCATCACAAAAGTGCCAGGAAATGACTGTCTCCAATAAGAGAGAGTCTAACCACTTACCATAAGACATACACTGACATTACCAAGGCTGGAATCCTGAATGGATATCAGATGAGGGAAAGATGGTCATTTTGTGCTGATTATTTATAATGGTGGCTATATTTGTTCCACATTTCATCTCATGGAAGCAACTATATTTAGTTGTCTCCTACAGAAAGCTGTAAGGATTGGCTAGATGAAAAGAATCTACAAATTCTGTAGAGGGACAGGCTGAGTATGAATGATGGGTTGAATAATATTTTCAAGTTGTGCATTTTATGCATTCATAAGAGAAAGATGCCAGATATAGTTTGTAATGTTGCCATTGTAAGTGGTCAAAGGTATGAAAGTGAAGGAAATGATATTTTAAATTAAATTTAAAAAAAAATTAAAATTTTATTTACAGTGTGGTAACAGACCTTTCCGGCCCAATGATTCTGCACCACCCATTTTAAACCCAAATTAACCTACCCGTATGTCTTTGCAATGTGGGAGGAAACCGGAGCACCCGGAGGAAACCCATGCAGACACGGGAGAACGTACAAACTCCTTACAGACAGCGACGAGAATCGAACCCCGATCGCTGGCGCTGTAATAGCGTCGCAAAATCACTTTGTGACTTATCCATTCTCCAAGTCATCTCCTTCCCTCATCAGAGCTTTATAACCACCTACAGGCAGAATTAGACTAATACATTATTACAGTGAAGTAGTATGTTCTAGTAGGCTCAATGTATAATCACAATGGCTGGTGTATCTGCAGCTTTATCAGTGAATATAAAACAACTGCGGAGCAAGAAGGAAGAGCAGAACCCAGGCAGATCTTGTCCAGCAATTGACAACCAGGGAGGAGTAGTGGGAACTGTTCATCCTCAAAGGACCATCGGAACCAGGGCACACGGGGAGGGATAGAATGTGGGTATCCACATGGAAATCACCATGTTATCTGGCTGCTTTCTTGTGGCAATTTTGTATTTTAATGGATAGTTTCAGATGATTTCTTGAAAAAGTATCTTATAAATAGCACCATTTTACAACAACCAATTGAGAATTTGAATTTCCGGTCAGGGAGTTCTTTTGGCTTGTATGAAAATATCAATGGGGCGCTCTTGTATCAGGCACCTGGAGAGTTTATTTTTCCAATCTGTGGTAAACTATCCAAATCTGAGAATGTGTAGAGTCTTTCTTAATTTGGCAAAGAGCAACTTATATGTACAGAACACTTTAACGTAGTAAAATCCCCTAAGGCATTGCACAGGAGAATTATCAAACAAAATTTGACACCGAGCCACATATTAGAATAAGCTGGTAAATGGTTGGTCAAAGGCTTTAAGGAACAATGTAAAAGTGGATAGAGAGCTGGAGAGCTTTCTAGAGCTTAGGGTCTGGACATTTGAAGGTACAAGAACAATAGTGGCTTGAAGAATTTCTGAGGTTGGAATTTGTGGACTGAAGTCAACTTTCCTTTGTGTTGTCTACCATCAAATGATCTCCATTCTTCCAAAGCTGCCATTCAAGCACTCCACTGACACTAATATACAGTAGCTTTTAACCTGTTGGGTAGTGAGACACAAGGGTGACATGTATAATTATCTTCAAACCAAGTGTCAATTAAGTTGGCCAACAACAGAGGTATTTTGCTGCTCTCACTTGCATTCATTGTTAGACAATGAAAGGTGTAAGTGTCTGTGTATTCCAAACAGTAACCTGATATTTTGTTTGTAAATTCTCCTTCACTAATTACACCATTGATGATGCAAAATTGGCACCATTCCTCAATTATATAGATGAGTTTAAATTTAATCCAAGCAGTTTATTTAAAAACATAGCTTGTTTTATAGGAGATGACTAAACTTGCAAATGAATCTTATTGTTTCTTTGCATAACCTGTATGAACAAGTTTGTAGATTTCAGCTCCAGCAAGCTACATTACTGTATGACATATGCATTGAATATTACATTACTTTGAA
This sequence comes from Pristis pectinata, assembly GCF_009764475.1. Classification (NCBI taxonomy): domain Eukaryota; kingdom Metazoa; phylum Chordata; class Chondrichthyes; order Rhinopristiformes; family Pristidae; genus Pristis; species Pristis pectinata. The sequence goes on from NC_067432.1 coordinate 16,989,157, forward strand.
GTAAAGCAATCTTCACATTCTTTGCCTGCAGATATAGCGGACATGTGCCTGTTTGAAGTGCTGATTAACTTTTGTATACACAGATACATTACAGCTTGAGTTACTTTAGGAGTTATTTGAATCCAGGCCCAAGGAATGTATTGGATCAGTTTTGCAAATATTTATTACCACAAAGTCTGGTTGCAGATAAGCTAACGAGGCAAAGTCTAGCTGAAAAAATTAATATAACAGGTGTCCAGGGCAACACTTATCTCTTAAACAGATCACTAAAATAAATATTATTTATTCATCAGTACATGTTCCCTGCACTTAAACAGTGATGACATTTTAAAACTATTTTTAAGTCATAAAAGATGCAAGGAATAGGACTTTTGAATCATTTAAAAAAATCAAACAGGTAGTCAGACATAAAACATAAATCCTTGTCTCTTCGATGAATTTAGTTCTTGAGCAGTTAAAGGAAATTATGCTACAATACTGAAAAAAATGCTGATCCATGATTAAGTGGCTGGTTTAATAAAGTAAATATCTGACCAGCCATTGGATGTTTCTCATTAACAGCTTATTCTATGTTAACGTATGCAGGAGAGATTAATTACCGTCTGTTGTAGAAACTATTGGTCCCATGTTTTACAGATTCATTTTTGCCGATTTGCTAAATGTGGCTGCTAGGTGCTTCTTCTGGGGTGACATTCATTTGACTTCATATTACCTGGCAGCTACTTCATAAAAAAATTCAGTCTTTAAATCTCCCTAGGTTTATAACCTGGCTCTTCCTCAGGTTAAATTTGCAACATTTTGGATGGATGTAGCACACTTCCAACATCTGGATAACCTTAAAGAATGATGACAGCAGCCCTATATGGCTTTTTTAATTAAATCAACAGCCTTATAAAGTATTGACAGTTTTCATATAATAGTTAAGTTCTTAGTTCAAACACCAATGAAACATTAGTTTTACTTTCTCCATATGTATTACTATTTGCAACAATTAACTTTATGCCTGCAGCAGCATCTTAGGTTTGTTGTGAGGTTAAACCTGGGATGATATAATGAATAACCTTAATCCTCCTTCAAGCTGCTTCTTAACCTAAAATACCGGCATACAGGACAGTCATCAACGGAGAAAGATTCAAGAATGAAATATTGGCATATCTTTATCATGACCACTGTTATAGTGAGTCTGAAGATGTTTCCACCGGTGTAAAATTGCACGTAATTGGAATAAAAAACTGAAAATGCTGGAAGCACTCAGCAGATCAGACACCATCAGAGGGGAGGTCAACTGGAAAGGTGAGAAGTGAAGTTTCAGAGAGAGGGAGGGTGGAGAGAAGAGAGGAAATGTCTGTGATAAGGTGCAGACTGAAATTGTCAAGGTTACAATTAATTTAAAAAACAGCAATTAGAGACGGAAGAGAAAAATGAAACAAATGGAAACAGAACAGTGCAGTCACACCCATGGAGAGAGAAATAGGCCTTATTTGAAATTGTTATAGTCTTGACGGCTAAACATTTCCAAAGATGAGGTGCATCTTGAGCTTACATCAAGCATTATTGGAGCAATGTCGGAGGCCAAACATAGAGAGGTCAGAGTGAGAGTGCCACAGAGAATTAAAATGAAAGAGATTAGAAGCTTCGGGTTGCCCATGTAGGCCGAATGGAGATGTTCTGCAAAGTAGTTAATCAATCTTTATTTTGATTTTCAATTGTCGAGGCAACCACATTATGAACACCAAGTGCAATACACTACATTGGAAGAAATGCAAATGAATTGATATTTCACCTGGAGGGACTGTTTTCGTCTCTGGATGATGGGAAGAGGAGAATTTAAGAGGCAAGTGTTGCATCTTCCATTACTGTACATTGTACATAAATGACTAGCCAATTTTAATACAACATCATCTAGTGTGATTGTGAAGAGTAGCCTGAGAGTGCATGAGATATGTTTAGAGACTCATACCATTCATTATGAAATAAAAACAGAAAATGGTGGAAGTATTCAGCAGGTTAGGCAGCATCTGTGGAGAGTGAACTAGAGTTAACATCTTAAGTCAATGACCTTTTATCAGAACCCAGCATCCCATACAATAAAAAAGTCCCACAAAAAATGTGATGAAGATACAATGGTTGCAAGATGATTCTGAGAAATAAGCATGCAAAAGAATGGAACAATCTCCTTAATTGCTCTGCCACCTCCTCCCTGATCAGTCACATTAGGTCCAGGGTTTGGAGGGGTTTGTTATACAAATTTACATTTGCCTTAAAGATGACTCACTCTAGTACCAACATACAATTTTATTCCAGCACACTTAACGTCTCTTTGAATATAATACCACTGGTGAAAGATACATTAAGAACATATGACATGTTTCAAAACCATAACTCAGCATTTAAAAAGTTCCATTAAGCACTGTTAAACTAAATTAATCTTTACAAGAGATGATGACCATTTCCTTCCCTATTCACATGCTGCTATCGATTTTGATTTGTGAGATATATTACAGTTTGTAACATCATTTGGTTATTATAACATGCAGTAACTGAACTGTCATGCTCCTCATAAAATGATCCAATCATTGCGGTTAATTATGAGCCTAGTCTGAGTTCAACCAGTCCTGTCGTTTCACGTCAACTACAGTGAACTTAACGAGTATAAGACAAGATCAGGGAATGGGTCAGTTGCTTTAATAGAATTCAATTATTCGTAGAAAGAAACTAAAATAGGAAATAGCACAGACTATATCACAGTCACTAAATCCTGAGATTGTTTGAATAGTTTCAATGAAGCTCAAAGAAGCTGGCAATTTTGATGAGCAGACTTCTAGATAGAAAATCCTCTGTAGTGGATTACTCTATTTTATCTGGCTTTGAAAAGCCAGGATCATTGGGTAAACCGACTGATTCGATTGATGACTGAGCAAAAAAGAACAAACCCCCATTATTGTGGGTATCAGCAATTGCTTATTTTTTGCACTAACATGATGTGAAACAAGTGGATCAAATGTTTTTATGCTATTTGGTAAGTCTTAATTTTGACCAGATGAATTAACCATTTTAAGTATAATGGAGAGGTGGTTTTGAGTAAATTAATGGAATGGGGGTAAGCTGTTGTGATTCTTTGTGCGTTCAGTAATATTATAGCTGATCCTCTACCTCAACAACATTCAAATATTGTCCCCCACATCTCTTGTATACCATTATTATCTAATGATCACACTTCTTAAACATGCTTAATGATTTGAATCACCAAGGCATAGAATGCTGGTAAATCAGATTAGTACAGATGGGTACTTGATGGTTGGCATGTATTAGATGGGCAGAACGGCCTGTTTCTGTGACGTAGGATTATATACTTTCTGACTGGATATATTTTGCACTCTGGTGTGGAAATCCCAGAAATTCACAACACTTTCTGAGTGACGAAAATTCTCAGCACCTTACTCCAAAGTGGATGACTCCTTATTTCTTAATCTTAAAGTTATGACAGTGGATGAAAAGTCAGCCTAAATAAAAAGTAGATTAATCCCATTTCCCATCTCATAATATGTAGCATTATGAAGGTTTCTCTTTTAGGTGATCAGTTCCAGACCTTAAATGCTTTTGGGTGGGGAAAATATTTCTCTTCAACTCCCTCCAGTTCTTTTATGACTTGACTTTAATCTGTATTTTCTAGTTATTGTCCTCACTTTTAAAGTGATTCAAAAGCAAACCAAATGTGTTGAGAGCTTAGGGTTAGGTTATTTAATTATGTTGACAACTCATCACAAACAGGACCTATGAGAAGATTATTGGAGGTTTTATTTTCCATGAATTCTCCTTCTTTTCTACCCTAACTCTTGATTCAAGACTCTCCACCATTCTGTGGTCACCCAGTCTTGGGCTAAAATATTTATAGCCTCTATAAGTGGAACGCTGCAAGCACACAGCCTCTGTTTGAACTGTTCTTTTTGTCTTTTAATTACATAGCTGTTGACCTGGTACTGAAGACAAGACTTTCTGTGGTCTTACAATTCATGCTTGACGAAATAACAAGGTGTTATCAGTCCTTCCTTAGGCTGAGAAGGCTGCAAAATAAGCTGCTAACAGTTTTCTTCTTGGGCTACAGCAAACAGGCTGCTCTTACTCCCTTTTTGGACCAACAGATATGCCATTGTCAGTATCTACTTAAACTAAAGAAATTAATCTGGTCCAGTCCTTTTTCAGACTACAACACCTGCTCAAACAGCCTGCAAGAATCAGCATCTAAACCAAAGTTCAGCTTACTTGCATTACATTCTTTTATATGCAGCATTTATTTTATGTTTCTGATTATGGTTTTATTATTTATCTCATGGCCTAAATCTTTGCTATGAGCAAGAGATCCTTCCTGTTCACCCTATCTACATCTCACGTAATTTTATGCTCTTTGATTAAATCTACCTCAGTCTCCATTTCCTTCCAAAGTAAACAGCCCTAGCCTAGTCAGTCTCTCCTTATTAACTAAAGTTTTCCAGCTTGGCAACAATCTAGTAGATCTCATTTTCACCTTCTCTAGTGCTATCTCATTCTTCTTGTAGTTTGAGAATCAACTGAATCAGGACTGCTGTGTCCAAAATACTTTCCTACCTCCATTCGTTCCATCATCCAGATTAATTCCCAAAGACAAAGTCCCTTTGCTTGTTGAGCTTACTACATACAGATAAAATAGAACTTTTTTCCAGAATTCTGTAACCTCTGTCCACTTTATTTTGCTATTGTTCCAGTTAATGTTAAAATAGCTGAAATCCACCACTATTACTGCCTTGTTATTTTCATACTTCATAGAAATCTCTATGAACGTGGGAGGAATTTAAAATAGAGGGATATGTGGGAGGAAGGGTTTGGATAGTCTTAGGCGAGGCTTAAAGGTCGGCGCAACATTGTGGGCCAAAAGGCCTGTATTGTGCTGTACTGTTCTATGATTCTATGATTCATTCTGACTGTTTTGGGGGCTTATCATATATAATAGTGTTATTGCCCCTTTTTTTTGTTTCCTAGTTTAACCCAGCTGGTATAGCATCCTTCCTGGAGGGATCGTCTTCTGAGTCAGGGTGGGTGGAAGTCAGAAACTGGAAGGGAGCGATCACTCTATTGGGAGTATTCTACAGACCCCCTCCCCCCAATAGCAGCAGAGACACTGAGGAGCAGATTGGGAGACAGATTTTGGAAAGGTGCAAAATTAACAGGGTTGTTGTCATGGGTGATTTCAACTTCCCTAATACTGATAGACACGTCCTTAGTGTAAAGGGGATAGGTGGGGCAGAGTTTGTCAGGTGTGTCCAGGAAGGATTCATGAGACAGTATGTGACAGACCGATTAGAGGAGAGGCCATTCTGGACCTGGTACTAGGCAATGAGCCTTATCAGGTTTTAGATCTCTCGGTGGGAGAGCATTTTGGAGAAAGTGACTATAACTCCTTGACTTTTTCCATAGCCTTGGAGAGGGATAGGAGCAGATGATATGGGAAAGTACTTAATTGGGGGTGGGGGAATAATGATGCTATTTGGCAGGAATTTGGGAGCGTAAATTGGGAAAAGATATTCTTGGGGAAGTGCACAAGGAAATGTGGAGGTTGCTTAGGGAACACTTGCATGGGGTTCTGGATAGATTTGTCCCATTGAGGCAGGGTAAGGATGGTAGAGTGAAGGAACCATGGTTGACAAGAGATGTAGAATATCTTGTCAAGAGGAAGAAAGAAGCTTTAGAAAGCAAGGATCAGACAGGGCTCTGGAGAGTTACAAGGTAGCCAGGAAGGAGCTTAAAAATGGACTAAGGAGAGCTAGAAGGGAGCATGAGAGGGCCTTGGAGAGTAGGATGAAGGAAAACCCCAAGGCATTCTACACCTATGTGGACGACTAGAGTGAGGGTAGGACTCATCAGGGATAGAGGAGGAAACATGTGCCTGGAGTTGGAAGAGGCAGGGGAGGTCCTTAATGAATACTTTGCTTCAGTATTGACCAGAGAGAGAGACCTTGGCATTTGTGAAGATGGCGTAAAACAGGCTGATATGCTAGGGCATGTCGACATGAGGAGAGAGGACGTGCTGGAGCTTTTGAAAAGGATAGATAAGTCACCGGGGCCAGATGGGATATATCCAATGTTGTTATGGGAAGCGAGGGAAGAGATTGCTGCACCTTTGGCAATGATCTTTGCATCCACACTGGCCACAGGAGTAGTGCCAAATGATTGGAGAGTGTCAAATATTGTTCCTTTGTTCAAGAAAGGGAGTAAGGACAACCCTGGGAATTACAGGCCAGTGAATCTTACTTCAGTGGTGAGCAAATTACTGGAGAAGATTCTTAGAGACAGGATTTATGGGCATTTGGAGAAACACAGGCCAATTAGGGACAGTCACCATGGCTTTATGAGGGGCAGGTCATGCCTCATGAGCCTGATTGAATTCTTTGAGGATGTGACAAAGCACATTGATGAAGGTCGAGCAGTGGATGTGGTGTACATAGCACTTGAGAAAGTTCCTCTTGGAAGGGTCATTCAGAAAGTCAGGAGGCATGGGATCCAGGGAAACTTGGCTGTGTGGATTCAGAATTGGCTTGCCCATAGAAGACAGAGGGTGGTTGAAGATGGAGCATATTCTGACTGGAGGTCGGTGACAAATGGTGTTCTGTAGGGATCTGCGCTGGGACCCCTGCTCTTTGTGATTTTTGTAAATGACGGATGAGGATGTAGAAGGATGGGTTAGTAATTTTGCTGATGACAGTTAGTGGTGTTGTGGATAGTGTAGAAGGTTGCTGTAGGTTATGACAGGACACTGATAGGATGGAGAGCTGGGCTGAGAAGTGGCAGATGGAGTTCAACCGGGAAAAGTGTGAAGTGATACACTTTGGAAGAACGAATTTGAAGGCAGAGTACAAGGTTAATGGTAGACTCTTAGTGTGGAGGAACAGAGGGATTTTAGGGTCCGTATCCATAGATCCCTTAAGGTTGCCACACAGGTTGATAGGGTTGTTAAGAAGGTGTATGGTGTGTTGGCCTTCATTAGTCGGGGTATTGAATTCAAGAACCGCCAGGTAATGTTGCAGCTCTATAAAAGTCTGGTTAGACCACACTTGGAGTATTGTGTTCAGTTCTGGTCGTCTCATTATATGAAGGATGTGTAAGCTTTAGAGAGGGCGCAGAGGAGATTTACCAGGATGCTGCCTGGATTGGAGAGCATGTCTTATGATGATAGGTTGAGTGAGCTGGGGCTTTTCTCTTTGCAGTGAAGGAGGATGAGAGGTGACCTGATAGAGGTGTACAAGATGATAAGAGGCATAGATCGAGTGGACAGTCAGAGACATTTTGCCAGGGTGAAAATGGCTCACATGAGGGGGCATAATTTAAAGGTGATTGCAGGAAGATATGAGGGGGATGTGAGAGGTACATTTTTTACACAGAGAGTGGTGGGTGCATAGAACACACTGCCGGCAGAGGTGGTGGAGGCAGATACATTAAGGACATTTAAGAGACTCTTACATAGGCACATGAATGATAAAAATGAAGGGCTATGTGGGAAGGAAGGGTTAGGTAGATCTTAGAGCAGGATAATATGTTGGTACAACATCACGGGCCGAAGAGCTTGTACTGTTCTGTAACGTTCTCTGTTCCTTAAAGCTCTAATTGCTTTCTTAACTAATATTGCTATACCCTTTTATAAACTGCTGACTTTCCTCAAACTCTATCTTGTCTGAAAACTATTATCAGCAATGTTAAGCTTCCACTCCTGTCTATTTTTAATACATGTTTCAGTAATAATGACAATATCGTTCTCTCACATGTCCATTTTTGTTCTCAATTTATTCTTATATTTCCTTGTCTCCTTGCATTAACTACTGCCAGCAGCCTTAGTTATTTTTTCTTCTCCCTAGACTTTGTTGCCTTGGCCTTGGTCTTCCAATCTTATTTGTTAAACCTTGACATTCCACATCCAATTTTGCTTCTCTCTCTTCTGAAACTACTGTAATATTCCCACCCCACTGCCAATCTAGTTTAAATTCCCCAAATATCATGAGCAATACCAGTTGTAAAGATCCTGGTTCTGACACTGATGAAATACAATCCATTTGGTTTATGGAGATCTCAGCTCCCCCAGGAATGGTCCCAATCCCTTAGAAATCCAAAGCACTTCCTGCTGCACAACTTCTTCAACTACTAAGACAATAACCTCTTGTTTTTGACTCCCTAGCTGGAGAAAACTATTTAAAAAAAATCTATCCTTTAAAGCCACTTCTGAATTTTTTGTTTAAATTAGGTCAACATACCAAACTCTATATAACATCGGCTTCAAGCACTCCTCATAGTCCAAATCCCTTATCATGGCCCAGGTAGATGCAAGAATACTTCCTTATTCTTCATATCCAAATTCTTTCTTGTCAATATGAAGAAACCATTTGCTTGATGTTATCGGTTCTTCCTTCAGCTGAGAAAATAATCTGATCCAGCCCTTTTTCAGACTGCAATACCTGCTCAAACAGCATGTACTAATTATTTTTAAGTTTTGTTTTTCCTTACTAGGTCTTTGGTTTCCACTTGATCAGAATAATTTTGTTTTCTATCATGAAGAGAGATACAAAATATCTGTCTCTGCCATTTCTTTACTCCCCATCATCATTTCTAATGCGTCTTGTTTGAAAGAGAATAATGTTTACTTTTGCTAGTGTATTATTTTTGATATCTATAGAAGCTTTTATAATCTGTTTTATGTCCCCTAGTTTACACTTTTAAGCTATTTTCTCTATTTATCAATTGCTTTGCCAAATTCTAAAATCCTCCTCATCCCCAGGCTTACTACCAACATTATAAACCTTTTCTTTTAATTTTACCATACCTTAACTTTTGTTAGCTACAGTTGGGCCATATTTCTCAAGGGATGTTTTATTTCTTAAGGAACTGCATGTTTGTTGCAAATTAAGAACTGTTTTATTGAAAGTTTGCCATTGTTTCTCTACAACCATATCTTTTAATCTAATTTCCCAATCTGCCATAATCAACTCAACCATTATACCTTGTAGCTTGGTTATTAGTTAGCCCTCACTTGTTGCACATTACGAGGCTTAAAATAACCTCTCCTTATTTCCCATACATTTGGATCATGAATACATTGCATGAATGCATCCTCTATCTAAGGCAGACTTGGTTTTAACAGTTGCTATGAAAGTCAATGGCCTCTGTGATTATTGTATTATGCTTGTTCCATCTTTCTCTCAATTTCCTGATTGATATTGTATCCAAGCCTACAACTTCTATTAAAGGGACAGAGCTACAAACTGATACTTCCATTGTTTTCTGTCTCTTTGTTGTTCCTTATCCATCCAGACAGTTCCTTCCACGTGTGAACAAGCTAGAAATTCTGAGCTTGTAGACTCTGGGATGCACCAATGTCCTTGCTGCATCAAATGATTATCAATCTTCCAGTATCGAGTATCTATAAAAGCCAATTATTTATATTGTCACAGTTACCATTAAGAATAAGTTATTGGCTGTTAAAAAAAAGGGAAGTCTATTCCTTAATTTATAGCATTTCCTGAAAATTTGAAAGTAATACATTATTTTTGTGCACATTTGAAATTGCCGTACTTTAAAGTTTGGCCTATTGAGAGAATCTGTGATGGTAGCAGTAACAAATACCTGCAAACTGGATTTTTAAAATGACGATAGTGAATTGCAAAATTTAAAAACTAATATATTTTCAGTTTAAACACTGCAAGGCTTGTGGATAGTAATTTGAACTATACTATCTTCTAACAGTCTGATGAATATAGTGTTTACTCTTCACTCTTTGTGTTACAATTACTTACAGTGCTAAAGCATTGGATAAACGTGCATTAGAAGGATTATTGTCCATCTGTTTCATGGATTATTGATTGTAGAGCATTAACACTTTGACGTACTGCTCTTAATGTTTGAACCATCATAAACAGTTTAAACCCAAAATGAAAAAACTTCCCCCATTCATGCATAACAATAAATAAAAGATGACTCTATGGACTGAATATTGGTTAACTTCAATGGTTAACCCTGATACTGAAAATTAGTTATCATCATTGTTTATTTATAACTATTTATTAAAAGGCAATTGAAACTCAGAGCTTCTGAAGTTTTTGTCAAAATGTTTACACTTTCACATGTTTACACGTTGACATGTTTGAAATGTTTACACGTGTCTAGCAGCCACAGTAGCATAATGGTTAGCATAATGCTTTACAGTGCCAGCGACCCGGGTTCAAATCCGGCCACTGTCTGTAAGGAGTTTATACGTTCTCCCCGTGTCTGTGTGGGTTTCCTCCAGGTGCTCTGGTTTCCTCCCACATTCCAAAGACCTACAGGTTAGGAAGTTATGGGCATGCTATGTTGGCGTCGGAAGCATGACGACACTTGCGGGCTGCCCCCCAAAATCACTATGCAAAATATATATTTTACTGTGTGTTTCGATGTACATGTGACTAATAAAGATCTTATCTTATGAGCAAGAACTATATTTTTAAATGTGTCATAGTTCGATGCTTGGAATTGTCATTCCAATCCAGGTAAAAAAAAAGCTAGTTAACAAGAAATAATATTGTAGGGCCAGAGAAACAAACAATCAAAACATTGATAAACCTTTCAGATACTAACTTTTGATGAGCATGAATATACTTCCCTTAACTGTTTTATTTTAATTTCTTAGCCTTGAAATTATCAGGTCTTGAGGAACTGTTTATCTTAAGTACCATTACTTTTTCCATTAATATTTACTAAAACTATTGCATCTTCAATGTTTCTCTCCTTGTTTTATTTCTAAGTTCCTTTGTAGTGACTATAGTTGGCCTCTTCACTGTTAAAATGAGTTCATTGTTCTTTAGGCAAGTTTGCTATTTCCTATTATCCATTGTGGTATCACTTGGATTTACTGAGTCGACAATCCCCTCATCACTCTCTCCTTGAACTTATAAACTTTTTAAGCTATAAGTTGAACATAAATTGAAGTTCAGCTATAAGCTCTGTGTCATCTGTGTTTTCTGCTCTTTTCCCCTTCCTTGTATCTCTGAGTTATTTTTCTGTGGATCTCCCAGATTACTGTTTGCTTCATGGATTGCAAATCATTAACACTTTCAGTTTTGCTTGCCTTTGCTTAAGCGGTTTCTTTTAGCTAACAACCTTGTTTGTCACCTTAATGGCTTTAGAGACTTTATTTTCCTTTTTAGAGGAATGTACTAATTTTGAAGTGTACCAGAAAGCTATTCGAAAATTTCCCACAGTAAATCTATAGATCTATCTTTTAAAGCTCAATAAAGTTCATTCTGGTCAACTTACTTTTCATCCTATCAAATTTTACTTCTGCTCTATGACCTATATACTCTCATTTAGGACTAATTTTAAATTTTATATTTCTCTGGTCACTCTTTCCAAGTGTATTCTGCAACAGACTATTAACTCTTTCCTGTTTATCAACAAGGTTAGATCCAGTCTGGCTTCTTGCGAAAACACATTGGGCCAGAATTTCTAGTCAGGACCCAGCCACCTGCATTTGCCACTGGCTAGGCATTAACTGAACTTTTTAGATTAGCTGATGTCCATTTCCTGCAAAATGCCAGCGCAGTCCTCTGTGGGTAAGCCTCATGTGTGCATTACTGACAATTGAGGATGTGGAGGGGTGGTGGGGTGGGTGGAGGTTGGACAAAAGGAACAGAGCAAGTTCACCAAAACATATTGATATCTGGTTAATCCATAACCTGATGTCAATCCTGTTAAACACTAAGTATTTCTGAATGTCTTTGGCATATGAATGTTGTGACTGTGAACAGAGTCACTGGAGAGGCACTGAAGCTGGTATATATATAAATATATATATATACATATACATATATAAGGTCTTTATTCATCACAACAAGCAGGCACTCTCTTGGAGACCCTCACACTAGAATCTCCTGAACTCAAAGTACATTGTTTTTATACTGTTAAGAATGAAGGTGATTCAATATAATTTCAACAGCTACAATGACATTGTGTACTTCAATATTTTATGCCTAAAAAATGGTTCCATTGGATTACATACTTACAATGGGAGCATGCTGTAACTGACAGGACACCTCTGAATGTTCAAATACCTTTGCTGGGTCAAAATAGTTCACATAAATGGTCTTAACGCTTCTGAGGACAGAGAACTCAGACACCCAAGATTAGTGTTGTGAGGGCTGATTCTCTGGGTACACAAATATCCCAATTATTGATAGACCGAGCAAATATGACCATGGAGACACAAGAGACTGCAGTTGTTGGAGGAACTCAGTGAGTCCAGATGAAGGGTCTCGACCCGAAACGTTGACTGTCCATTTCCCTCCACAGATGCTGCTGTTGAGGTCCTCCAGCATCTTGTTTGATGCCTATGACCATCTTTGATATGCTAAGTGACAAAATATGTGTTTAGTGAAGTAGAAGCATCCTTGAGCCCAGTCACAATGGTGCAAAATTACTGAGCTAGTGTTGCCTGGTTTGATGTAGGCCAGTTAACATAGCTGCATTGTCTTACATTTGGCTGATGCGTTGATGAACATCTCAGTTTGCATACCATATCTCTTCAGCAGCCAGCCTCCAGTAGCCTGTGCTCTGTAGGCAGTACTGTTTGTTTGCAAAGCTATCTTTTTCATTTCGAACTAATTACTGCCTGGAATTTACATTAAGAACTGAAGACTGGTTCTCGTTTGAAATAATGCCTATTATAATTCACATAATTCCATAACTCCTGAATCCCTAACATAGAAACATTCAGAAACAATTAAAAATCAAATAATTGAAACAATTTATACTTAAAGTAAATTAAATACCTTTAAGCACTTAAAAATTATGAAAATAGTTAAGTTAAAAACTGTCAAGATTTACTTTGGTCTCTTGAAGTCACTCCAACAGAGTGTTCCTGCACCTGGTCTAATAGGGTGCAGGATTCTTTAGTCAGATTTCCCAATGCAAGTGCTGGAGAACTGCTGCAACTTTCAGACAGCTGGAAGAAGCTTGGTTCAGAGCAATCAGCATGTTTGGGACCTTTGTATTTATATGACATAGGATTCCTTGGAGTCCCTTATGTTTAGAAGTGTCAGTGGTTCCACATGGAACTGCCAGTATTTCTCTGCAAAATTCAGGTTATTTTTCCAGAAAGCGCTTCTCAATAGATTGTAGAAATACATTGTCTCCCAGATTGCATGAAAATTAAAATCTTTCATTCGAATCACATTGTTTTTTCCTATGTTTCCTTAGAACTTACACAGAATCAACTTTGGGTGCAATTTCCCAAATCACTTTTGATCAAACATAAGACATCAGAAGCAACTATTCCCATAATGTTCTACTTTGTTGTGGCTGTAATTAGCAGGATGGGGGTAGCCTATGTGTGTAGTATATCTGAAATTTCAAAAGCCATTATAAGGTGGCACTTAAATTATTGTTACATTATATAATGGTTCACAGTTTGAATAATATATTAGCATGGATAAAGAATTGGTTAAAGGAACAAATGGATCATTCTCTTATCAGGAGGCTGGTGGATGTCAAAAGGATCAAATCTGAGCTCTCAGTTATTTACATTCTGCATTAATTACTTAGATAAAAAGTGAGTGTGTGTCATGTTCAAGGTTGCTGGTAGTACAAAGCTAGATGGAAAAATCTTCTTACAACCAGCTGCTGTGATTGAAGGCAATGATTGTAAATTTGCATTTAGATGTTTAAGCCATTGACTTGTGTGTTCCAAAATCTCTCCTGATGATCACAGTGGCGTACTGAAGAAGTTTTCATTTAGCATTTGTGCATCAAGTATCTATATCTTTCATGGTTCATGGGAAAAAGAGCAAAGGTCTTGATCTTCTAATAGCCTTTTCCACAATTGGCCAAAAGCTGAAATGGTGCATTGAAGGCTGTGGTGAATTTCATCATCAACGTCTGCCTTCGCTGAGAGGTGGTTACTGAGATATGGACCTTTATTGTTGATAGGTTTTTATGGTGCAGTTGGTAGAGGACCTTAGTCTTCCAGATGTTGAGTGTAAGGACCATCCCTCAGATTAAAACCGACTGGAAACAATTATCAGGTCAGGCAACATTTGTGGAAGGGAAACAGAATTTATGTTTCAGGTCAAAGACTCTTCATCGGTACTTCAATGTTAACTCTGTTTCTTCTTCCCACAGATGATGACTGACATGCTGAGTGTTACCAGCATTTTAGAGTCATAGAGTTGTAGAGAATCATAGAGTCATACAGCATGGAAACAGGCCATTCAGCCCATCACATCCATGCTGACCAGTGGGTAACTATCCGTATTAATCCTATCTTCCAGCACTTGGCCCATAACCTTCAATGCCTTGGCGATTCAGGTGCTCATCTAGACACTTTTTAAATGCTGTCAGTGACTCTGTTTCCATCACTGTCTCTGGCAGTGCATTCCATGTACTTACCACTGCCTGGATGAGAAAGGACCTCCTCAGATCCCCTCTAAATCTCTTACCCCTTGATCTAAATCTATGTCCTCTAGTTTTATTTCTCTCTGATAAGGGGAAAAGATTCCTGCAATCTACCCTGTTATACCCCTCATAATTGTATATACCTCAATCATGTCCCCTCTTAACCTCCTCCGCTCTAGGGAGAACATACCCAGCCTCTCCAGTCTCTCTTCGTAACTAAAACACTCCATCCCAGGCAACATCCTGGTGAATCTCCTCTGCACGCTCTCCAGCGCTATCGCATCCTTCCCATAGTGTGGCAACCAGAACTGTACACAGTACTCCAGCTGAGATCTGACAATGTTTTATAAAGTTGGGGCATATGTTCCCTGGCCTTGTACTCAATGCCTCGACTAATGAAGGCCAACATCCCATATGCCTTCTTAACCACATTACTTACCTGTGCTGCTACCTTCAAGGCTCTTTGGACTTGCGCACCAAGGTCTCTTTGTTCCTCAATATTCCCAGGGATCTTACCATTCATGGTGGATGTCCCAGCCTCATTAGTGCTCCCAAAATGCATCACCTCACATTTATCAGAATTAAACTCCATCTGCCATTTCTCAGCCTCCTTTATTAGTGCATCTATATCACCCAGTAGCCTAAGAATACCCTTCACACTATCAACAAGTCCACCAATCTTCGCTTCATCTGCAAACGTACTGATCATGCCACCCATATCCACATCCAAATCATTCACATATGGTACATACAGCAAGGATCCCAGCACTGGTCCCTGTGGAACACCACTCGTTATAGGCACCCAGTCACAAGAGTAATCCTCTACTATCACCCTCTGTCTCTTATAGCCAAGCCAATTTTGGATCCAATTTGCCAACTTGCCCTGCATCCCATGGATCCTAACCTATTGGACAGGTCTCCCATTTGGGACTTTATCAAAAGCCTTACTGAAGTCTACATAAACTAGGTACTGCATTGCCCTCGTTGATACACTTTGTTACTTCTTCAAAAAGCTTAATCAGATTGGTCAGACAAAATCTGCCCTTGATGAAGCCGTGCTAGCTATCTGATTAGTTCCTGCCTTTCTAAGTAATCACTAATCCTGTCCCTTAAGAAATTTTTCCAATAATCTCCCTACTTCTGATGAAAGACTCACAGGTCTGTAATTGTTCGTAATTGTCTGTAATTTCCCTTTGTTGAAAAGGGGAAGGGGGCAATATTTACTATCCTCTAGTCATTTGGTACCTCACTTGTGGTCATCTAAGATTTGAAAATCAGACCCCCAGCAATCTCTTTCCCCTGACTCCAACAGCAATAGGAATTTATCCATCTTTAAGCCTGCTAAGGCATCGAGTACCTCCTCTTTATTTATGGACACCTGCACTAGAAAACCCTTTGCTGAGGTCTCCAACCACAAAATCCATTTCCTTTGTGAATATCTATAAAACATATTAATTCAGGACCTCACCTATTTCTTCTGGCTCCACACTGATTGCCCTACTTGTCCCTAATGGGCCCTACACTTTCCCTGGTTATTCTTTTGAATCAGAATCAGAGTCAGGTTCATTATCACTGACTTATGTGATGTGAAATTTGTTGTTTTGCGGCAGCAGTCCAGACATAAAATTACTGTTTACCAGACATAAAATTGCCATTTACCAGACATAAAATTACTATAAATTACAAAATAAATAAATAGTGCAAAAAAAAGGAATAACAAGGTAGTGTTCATGGGTTCATGGACCGTTCAGAAATCTGATGGTGGAGGGGAAGAAGCTGTTCCTGAATTGTTGAGTGTGGTTTTCAGGCTCCTGGTTTTCAGGAGCCATTAGGCTCCTCCCTGATGGTAGTAACGAGAAAAGGGTGTGTCCGGGTGGTGATGGTCCTTTGTATATTTATAGAATGCCTTCAGATTTACCTTAATCCTGTCTGCCAGTGATACTTTGTGACCTTTCTTTACCTTCCTACTTTCCTTTTTAAGTGTCTTTCTACACTTTTTATACTTTTGATGGGTCTCCCTCATCTTTAGTACTCTATAGGGTTCCCTGTACTTGTGACTCTGGGCTTTTACCCTTACAGAAACTTTCCTGTTTGAATGCTACCTACTGTGCAGGTGTAGACTTGCCTGCAAGTAGATGCTTCCAATCCACCTCTGCCAGGTTCTGCTTTATTTTATGCTTTTATTTCAGATTTCCAGTAGCTGAAATATTTTTGTATTTTGATTTTCTTTTATGCTTTAATGAACATGTTGACAATGACTTAGAGCTCTGTCTCCGAGCATGCACAAACACGAATGCTCCAGGATGGCATGCAAGCTGTGGTACTAATGAATGGGTATACAACAGAACCAATCTCCGTGAAGGCTATTATCAAGTATGGCTGTATCATTGACAAAAGTGGTGGGCAACCTTAATTGCTGAGGTTCGGGTGACCGTGGTTCTGGAGTGTCATAGTCACCACAGGCTGAACAGGTTCCCCTTAGTTCTGAAGATTAGCTCCACTCCCATAGGATGTTTTTTGAAGGTGAGGTGCAACATTACAGTAAGAGAGGTTGCCCACCACATTTGTCAATGATACAGCCATGCTTGATAATAGCCTTCACTGAGATTGGTTCTGTTGTACACCCATTTATTAGTACCATGGCTTTCATGCCATCCTGGAGCATTCGTAAGATGGAGATGAATTTTTGTTGGCAGCCAAATTTGAAGAGGGTGTTCCATTGTCCCTCCCAATCAATGGAGTTAATCAGTAAAAACAAGTCCATGTATGGTGGTTGCTCCCTGTTTTTTACCCAGAGTTGTCCTGTGGTGAAGATCACATCTACTATGACTTTAGAAGGATGGAATCCACACTGTTCTGGCAAGCAGCTCTTTGGTCACTGGGGAGAGTTGGATGAGGAGGACCCTAGCATTGACATACCCTGTGGCAAACACCAGGCAGAATCCTCTGTAGTTACCACAGTTGGACATCTCCTTTCTTGAAGATGGTCATGATTATGGCATTCTCACGTCATCCTCTTCCTAGATATGGACAAGGAAATTGAAGGTTTCTTACAAGTTCTTGATGGCTGAGCTTTAGGATTTCAACGGGAATGCTGTTTGCTCCTGGGTATGTGGTGATGTTGATGTCAAGGTATCTGAGCTCCTGAGCTCTGGTAGTTGAGTGGAGTCCAGTTACCATGCCAGGTCCTGAACATATTGTGGAACGGAAAAGGGCATTTGAAGATCAAGACCTCAGATATGGTACAAAACTCATGGGCTACCAGGCAGCAGTGATCCCTGATCTCCTATCTGCTTCTGAGACCTGGAGTACCTATGGTAGGTACCTAAAGGCATTGGAAGAATAACAATAATACTCTCTCCCAAAATCCTCCAACTCTCAGGAAGGATAAACAAACCAACATTGTCCCAGGCCCACATCCCCAGCACTTGGGGCCTTAGGTACAATCAGTCAAATATGTTAGTCAGGCCATGCCATTCAGTTGCCTGACACCAAACACCCCAAATAGTCTATGATGAGGTCTATCATAGGAAGAGGTTGCCAAGTGCATAGAGGATGCGCTCAAAGCTTCCTTGAAAAATGCAACACTTCACTGCTTCCTTGGGAATTCCTTTGGGTGGCACAGTGGCACAGTGCCAGAGACCCAGGTTCAATCCTGACCTCAGGCCCTGTCTGTATGGAGTTTGCACATTCGCCCTGTGACTGCATGGGTTTCTTCTGGTGCTTCAATTTCCTCCCACCTCCCAAAGACAATCACAGGCAACAGAGGCAATCAAGGGCTTGGAGTCGACTTGAGGTTTCCAATAGTGCACTGCATTTTGGTCTGAATGTACAGGGCTGTAGTACTAATACTGTTGTTCCGTGGTTTGTCCTTCTGGATTGGGCTGACTCTTGACTTTGTCTTGAGTGGGGTTGATCTATACTTCATGGAGTTCTGAAGAATGATCGATGATCTCTTGAAACATCTAAGGTTCTCAGAGAGATGAATAGGAAAGTAGCCAAGACTGTCTTCACTTTCTGAGATTCTAGAGCATGATAGTTTCTGGAGCATGATTCTATAGTTTCATGATAAGGGATTGGCTAGTTCAGACTGAGATGAGAAATTTCCTTGTGACTGGAATGCTCTACCTGTAGCTTCTCAGTGGTTGAATATATTCTGAGATCAATAGATCTATGAACAACTTGGGATGTAGGCACGTGCCAGAAAAGTGTATGAGGTAGTGGACCAGGCACTCTGTCACTCTCTATTCTAGCTCTTCTTCAATAGCGATCATCCTTCAATGCCAGTGTTTTGGTCTTTCCAATCTCTAATAATTAGAAGTAAACGTTGCATAGAATTGTGGTGCAGAAACAACTCATCCTGTTCAGCAAGTCTGAGCTGAAGTTGTTTCTCAGCCCAACAAATACATGCAAAATTGGAACAATATGCCTAACACCGATAGATTTTTAAACCTTCTTTTAATCAGACATTTGCACCACTTAATATCTAGTATGTAAGTTGAATATATTCCAATTTTAAAGAATTGAACTTTTGACTGTAATTATATCCTCTGCAGTATATACCCCTGCTGGGCTCTCCCTTTGAATGTGCTGAGTCTATCAAATGATCTCTTTACATATTGTATCACAATTATAATAAACCATTCTTCTGCCATCATTTGTCTGCCTCATCTCAATTTCTCTGAGTATCTTTCTCCCTCCCATTCCCTCATAAATTCCATAATCTCCTTTTGAAAGAATTCATATTTACTTCATGCACTTTGTGTGGCAGCAACCCCCAGATTCTCTGAGTAAATGTATGTTCATGTTACTATATTTCCAGATTTATTGGAAGCTGACTTGTAATTCTGGCTCCAGTCTTGGATTTTTCCACATTTACTCTGTCTAACTATTCAATATTTTAAAGATATCTTCCAGGCTACTTAAGACTTTTAAAGGGGAATATTACAACCTGTTCAATATTTCCTCAAGGCTGTAGTCTCAGTGTTAATATCATCCTTGAGTATCTTGCACTTTCTCAAGTACTTAAGTATCTTTTTAAGTAATATATTTGTGTCTGATCTGTAGATGGCAGTGTTGGACTATGTTGCTTTCATATTACCATGGTCCCCCCCCCCCCCCCCCACTCCCCATTACATATGTATATACAAAATCTTTTCCCAATCACTGGTGTCTGGTTAATCTACATCTTAAGTTAACTAAACTGGAATCCTTGCAGAATAACATTTCATTCCTTGTTTATGTAATTCTTATTTTTTCCCTTTGATTTTCAATTTGAAAAATAGATGCTAGTTTAGTTTTTCATTTCTATGTGAAATTGCATGTTTCCTGTGACTTCTGGCATTTTGAGTACAGTTAAAAATTGGTATTAATATGCTTACTGTTGTGAAATTTTAATTTCAGATTTACAGTAACCGGATCTACTTCAATTAATAACCTTCTTTCAATTGCAATCATTGTTAATTGTCTATTTTATTTTGACAATGGAGTGGCTAAATTTATATTTCCAATTTCCACTACGAAAATTAAAAATTCATACAAACCTTGCAATTTATGATAATTCTGTGTTAATGCCCTGCTGTTGAAAGAGACACTCAAATGATCTGAGACATGTAGTTTATTGGAAACCCTGCTGATTCAAAATAATTATGGCTCAATCCACTGATGAGAAAGCTTTTTGAAAAGAAGTTTCATCAAGAGCACCCATTTTAGAAAGTAAAACTGTTTCCTTATTTATTTTTAATGGTGAGGTAGATTATTGGTTGGAGTAGATAACTTTCCAGGTAAATGGTGATGAAACTGATAGTATCAGCTTGGGGCAATCAAGGTGCCACTTCCCAATGTATCAGAAAACTCTCTTCAGCAAGATCACTCGGAGGTGGTTAGGATGAGACTAACCCTCCATTGCAATGACAAATTACTGAAGCACTACAAATTAATCTCTGTTGAGATCATAGCACCTGCTCCACTCTTCAGCTTGGTGAATCCTTGTAACTGGTTCCACTGATCATTATACCATCTTATATTGAAACACATTCCCCCAAAATTTTACAGTTGACCTTAGCTTTTTTTGTTAACATAACACAAGGATTTGATAGTGTTATTTCTTTTTTAAATGTGGCAGATATAAGGGACATCTGAGAGAAAGCAGACTTTGGTCACTGATGCTTCAACGGATGTATCAATGGTACTCGATGCCACATGCTCAGTTCCATTGAACCAAATGTCTGAAGGTGAGTACAGTTGATGGCCAATGCTCTCATTCCTATTCACTGCTCAAGATCAAAGGTAAATTTCTCCTTCATCATTCGTACTACACTTCTCAGTTTTCTTCTCTACCTGAATTTCTTTTCTTTATTCCGTGATTGTGGGCATCACTGACAAAGCTGACATTTATTACACAATTAATAGTTTTTGGAAGTTCCTGAATGTCAGAAGTATCAATGCGTTGACAGCTTTGAAGCTGGTTAAGTCAGGCATGTGGTTTAGCCCAGTGTCAGTACTTTCTTCAGCTTGTTTTGGCCACTCCATGTGACTAAGTTGAATGTGGAAAACCTTGTTGTGGCACTGGGTCTCACCACTGAGGATAGTATACATCACATGTACTGTGTACAGATGGTGGAGGGAGGGAGTGGCTCAGTCAACAGTGAGCTGCCTGTTCTCCTCACTGATGTATGAGAAATGATTGCACTTCCCTTGTGTGGATCTGGATCCACTGTGCTGCCACAAAGCTTTCCGCATGCAAATCCATCTTGTGGAGGGATCAGAACAAGCTGAAGAAAAATCTTACACTGGGCTAAATCATAGTTCTTGCTTAACCAGCTTCAAAGCTATCAATACATGGGATATTAAAGTATTAAAAAACTATTAAAAAAATTCCAAAGTTGAAAAGCAATAATTAAACTTTTAAATTTACTCAGAAAGTTAAACTCACTTAAAACATTTAAGCAATTAAAAAGAAAAGCAAATTAACTAAAAGAAACCTATTTTGTTTCCTTGCAGCTATTTCTTTCTGTTTAAATGAATGGAGATGCTATTCTGCATGTGCAGATTTGCCACCATAAATGGTGGGAATTGCCATAAATCTATTCTCTGTTGCTGGATTCCAGGAGAAGCCCAATGTTGGAACGTAGATGGAGATTCCTCGGGGAACTACTGTGAGAAGATTTGGCCTTCTATGCCCTGTGTGGGAATCCCATGTTTGCTGGTGCTTAGTAAGTGGTATGCTGGAGTTATGTAATCATGAGCCTTTCCAAAATCCAGACTAGATGGGGTATGGATTTACATTGTGCATCCATCAAATCCTGTGAATATGACCTTCCCAGTTATCACAGTATTTGGGCATCTTGCAATTTCAACATTTGCCATTAAATTTCCCAACACATGCAAACATTTGCTTTTAATAATACCATTCAGATTCTGAGCAGAAGCTGGCCTTGTGGAATAAACTTCTGGTCTCTCCGAGCTTCTTTACATATTAAAAAAAGTGATTCAGTGCAACGGCAAGGGTGAAGATTTTGCATTAGAGGCCAAACTGGTTCAAGTAACAGCGGGAAGGCAACAGAAAATGCTGTACTCAGTTTATTGCAGAGTTATTTTTGAAATTGGCTCAGTGAGTTAAAGGAATCTATAGTTTATAATGAGGACAACTTGCAGTGTCAAGAAGGAAAGACTGATAGCATATAATGTAAATGGCCTCTGGTGATCCCACATGGTCACTTATAACAGGGATCTTGGTGTTCTTTTGCATGTTAGGGCCTGGTTGTAGCAATGGGATTGCTCTTTGGTTTTGGTCTGATTTTCTGGTTTATGTCCTTACTTGTACATGAATGCTCAAACTTCACCCTGTCCTTTTGTTTTTTTTTAGATTTTTAAACAATAAATCATAAAAGCATTTTAGCTAACAAAGAAGGGGTGATAAACAATTTCCACTGTCTGTGCCTCCCCACTTGAACTTGCTCACCACCGTTCCCCTGCACCCATACTTGCTTAGACTAATGCCAAGGTCAAACTAAATAAAAATAGAAAGTGTTAGAAACACTTAGCAGCTCAGGTGGCATCCATAGAAGACTCTTTCAGAGCAGAGGAAAACTTCTTCATGGTTGGCATTCTTGGAAGAGTTGTGGCAGTGAATTTAATAGTTAACAAATACATAGAAAAAAACTGAAGGTGCTGGAAATCTGAAATAAAAGTAGAAAGTGTGGGAAACACTCAATAGGGCAGGCAGCAACTGTGGAAAGAGAAGCAGAGTTAAATGTTTCAGGTAGAAGAGGTCAAGGAGACCAATCTTGCTCGCCTTTGCATCTTGGAACCTAGTGACATACCTATTGAATGCTGAAAGGCCTGCATAGAGTGGATGTGGAGAAGATGTTTCCATTGGTAGGAGCTTCTAGAATCTGAGGGCACAGCCTCAGAATAAAGGGACGTCCCTTTAAAACTGAGATGAGGAGGAATTTCTTCAGTCAGAGAGTGGTGAATCTGTGGAATTTGTTGCCATAGAGGGCTCTGCAGGCAAAGTCACTGGGTGTATTTAAAGCAGAAATTGATAGGTTCTTGATTGGTAAGGGGGTGAAAGGTTAAATGGAGAAGATTGGAGAATGGGGTTTAAAAAAAATCAGCCATGACTGAATGGCAGAGCAGTCTCGATGGACCGAATGGCCCAATTCTGCTCCTATATCTTTTGGTCTTAAGGACATGGTGAATGAAGTGTGGGAGGTTCTCTGGTAGTGCAGTGAGGAGATCCTGGCCCCTGAAATGCAATTGACAGTCTGTGACATCGGGAAAAGCTGAGGCATGTGTTGGGGGTGGGTGTGGGGGATGTTTGCCAGCTGTAAAAAGATTAACCACTTTTAGTAGCTTTGTATCTCTGACGTTCAGAGATACTTAAAGTTTATTAAAAATTAATTAAAATTTTTCTCAAAAATAAAACCCAGAAAAAACTTTGCCAGAAACATCTGAAAATAATCAAAAGAATTAAAGTGAATTTATTTTTATTCATGGTAAGTTGACTACCCTTTTGTCCTACAATCTCCATTGAAGTTACTGAGGTTTGCAGCAGGACCTGAGATTGATTCCTCAGTTAATGGTTAGTGCACCAGCATACCTTTGGTGGATTGAGGAAAAGGTTGTAATTGCATATTTTTTGAAGTGGAAATGGACATTTCCAATTGATCTGCTAGGTAGCAGTGATCCCTGCCTTCCGAGTATGCTTCTGAGACCTGGACTACCAGCAGTAGGCATCTCATGGCAATAGAAAAGTACCACTGACAATATCTCTTCAAAGTCTTCCAAATTCACTGGAAGGATAGGTGAAACGACATCCCCTGGGCCAACACCTCCAGCAATGAGGCCTTAGCTACTCTAAGTTGCCTGCATTACACTGGCCATGTTGTTCACACACTTGGCGTCACTATCCTGAGCTTGTTCATGGGAAGAAATTGTCAGGCGAACAGAGGAAATTACTCAAAGATGCGCTCAGAGCTTCCTCGAAGAAGAGAAAAATCCGCACTGGTTCTTTGGAACTCACGACCACTCAAAGTGGAAAAGCAGCATTCAGGAGAGTATCAAGAACCTTGTGTCCATGCATAAGGAGCACACAGAAGCCCCTGCGTAACTGGTGGAATGAATGCACTACTTCACAAACTATTCACCCACCTGCCCCATCAGCCATCTCCTGCTCCACCTCTAGGAGAGTTTATGGCTCCCACATTGACTTCATTAACCACTCAGAACTGACTAAAACTTGACTGAAAGCAAATACTCTTCAGAACCAAGGGACTGCCCGTGAAGCAGCTTGGCATTTCCAGTAAGATTGGACTCTGCCACTGGACTCCATGGGGGGAAGGAATTGACAAATTCTGAACTCCATATCCGTCTGTACCTTCTGCATTTGACTGCATGTGCACAGAAGTAGGCCCTTTGACCGACCATGCCCATGTCAATCATCAAGTATCTTGTTGACCATCAAGTACCTAAAAGTCTGGGACTTATTGCAGTTTAAGTGTCCACACGCAGGCAGTTCTATCAACAGGCAATACATTTGAATTATTGTATCTTTGTTTATTATGTACCAAGTTTGTTGGACTTTACAACAATTAATACTACAAGGGTGCTTCATTTGAAGCAAGTTGTTCAACATAACCACATCCCTGAAAGTAACTTGCCATGTCCTTATATTTAAAGGTACAGAAATTGTCTCCAGGCAATTCAATGTCTATTCTTAAAAGTTGAACTTCAAGAGTTTAGGAGTGAAATTGGGAAACACTGACACAAAACAAACTGTGTTGACCATCTGTAATGCTCTCCACCTAAAGACAATGGATGCCAGATCAATTGAAATGTTCAAGAATAAGATCAGTAGACTTTTGATGGCAAAGGGCCTGAAGGGATATGGACAAATGCTGGGCAAATGGGTTTGGGTAAGGTGAACCACATTCCTATGTTTCTTCTATTGGCTTTAAGTGGCCTAATTAGATAAAGCCCAGGTGCCCTATATGACAAGGGGATGTGCCATAGATAGGAGTTTGCAGACTTCCCTTGGAAGTTCTTCCATTTCCACCCTTTAAATGGTCTCAATGCAGCTGATGTTATATGAGTTCCTTTGAGGCCTTCTAAAGGGCCCAAGCCTTCACTTGAAAAAGGTAATCATTGCTGGCAATTAACCTTGTTAAGTTGAAGAGTTCTCCTTGGGAGCCGAAGGTTTATATTTGTTTCCTCTTTGACTCATTTAGGGAATTGCAGGATTATGGTCTGTTTTACAAGGTACAATTGATTTAGATTAGACCATGCACCATGGTGCCTAAAAAAAAGCCTCTGTATGTGGCAAAGTCCCTTGGAACTGGATATGGGACACTGGCATTATGTGAGGACTGGTGGGAATTTTCTTCTACTGTGTATGTGCTGGATGCAGGCTGCAGATTAAGAAATCCAGGAGCCACAGTTAAGTGCACATTTAAGCAGCTGTTCAAGTATTGAGGAATATGAATTCATGATCTTCAAGAACTTCTTAAGTCACTAGAAGGCAGAAAATCTAAATCAGCTGTCTGCAAAACACTGCCAAATGCTTTAGAAAGAACAGCTGAGAAGCCCTTGTGGCAGCTGAGATCGATGGGTGGTTGTGAAATGGTCAGAGTGAACAATGATCCAGTGGGTCTAAGTGACACCATTTGATCCCTCTTCCTGTGTCCCTTCCTCCCATCTACTTCAACCCAATCAGACTGTGTGAATAAATAGCTGGATGAGTGTGAGTCTCCCAGCCCCATACCACAAATGGTGGAATTTTCCAGCATTGGCTTTAAGGGTTAATTATTAAAAAAAATAATAATTTGGTCCAAATAATTGTTTCTGGCATTTTCTGTTTTGGCCCAAATGATCTATGTTTCTTTCTTATTGCATAAATCCAAATTAACAATTTGCTACATTTTACTGGAATCTTTGGGGCCGCACGTACTCAGAGTAAGGTAAAATAAAGCAGTTCAGGAGGGAGACATGCCTTCAACCCAGCTCTTAAATGCAAAACGCTAGCAACTTTAACGTTTGGTTTGTTCTCTACATTTTGAGAGGGGTGATTTGAGGTGGATAACATGAGGAGATAAGTATACTGGGACAAGTCAAAGAACAAATTTCAGAAACAGAATACCACATGTATATGTTACAATTGGACATGTTTGACACTATTGACTAATTTTCCACACAACAATATTTCAAAGTTACACCATACAGAGAAACTCATTCGTGCACTGGGTCAGTTGTCCATTTTTTGACAGGATTATTCAGTTCTTCAGTTATTAGGTCACTAGGCCTGTAACTCAGGATGCTTCTGTTTGAACCTGTTTCCCCATAGCCTCATTCAAATAAATGGCCACAATTTGACCAGCTTGCTTTCTTGGAGATGCCATTTCTTCTCAAGGTCCCAGTTCCTGCTGTGACATCACTTCTACCCAGGGCACCATCACATGTCAGGGTACTCCTGCTGGAGGATTTGAAAACACCATGAAAACTTTCCTTGTTCTACCAGTGTGGGGTCTAAACCTATGTAGACCCCACACTGGAAGAACCTCATTCAGTTGTAGGGATAGTGCATCGTATCATAAGGTGGATCCTGGATGTCGCTGATGTGCTGGTAGGTTCTTCTTCTAGTCACAGTTACAGGACACAAGGATGTTTACTTTATTCCAATCTAACAGCAAGAGACAACCTATTGTCAGTGCTTACATCATATCCATGATGTCATTATGTTCTCCGATAATTGGCACATTTACATATCATACATAAGTCACAGAGAGATACAGCAGGGAATCAGGCCCTTCGGCCCACCAAGTCCATGCCGACCATCAACCACCCATTTACGCTCATTCTACATTAATCCCATGTTTTATTCTCCCCACATTCTCATCAGTACCCCTCATATTCCACCACTCATCTATACACTAGGGACAATTTCCAGTGGTCAAGTAATCTACCAACACACACATTTTTGGGTTGTGGGATAAAATGGCAGTTCAAGAAGGAAACCCACATAGTCACAGGGAGAAGGTGCAAACTCCACACCGACAGCACCCGAGGTCAGGATTGACCCTGGTCTCTGGTGCTGTGAGGCAGTGGTTCCACCAACAGGGCCACTGTGCCTCCCTAAGTACCCAAAGTCTGATTCTAGCTACATTGACAGCAGTAAGCACATTACATTGAGAGTTCACTAGATAGCAGTGAAGTATGGGAATACTGATTAATAGCTCAGACCAGCCTGCACCTTGCATTCTCCCTGGCAGCTGTACTGTTCTTTGACCGTCCCATTGGTCACTTGAGCTCCAGGGCTCAGTGCTGTGGTCAGTCTGCAAAGCAGAGCATTTTGTAAATAGTGACTAAACCTCAGGCACTGGATCCTGAGGCCCCACCCCCAGACCCAGCTGATGTCCTTCTGACAGCTCAACTATTCATACCTGTCCCTGATCAGAGAGAATGAACATCAGTCCAGATGAAGGGTCTCGACCCGAAATGTCGACCGTCCATTTCCCTCCATAGATGCTGCCTGACCCGCTGAGCTCCTCCAGCACTTTGTGCGTGGCTCCAGATTCCAGCATCTGCAGTCTCTTGTGCCTCCATCTGTTAAAGTATATTTGAATAATTTAAAGAGTTGAAATAATTTAAAATTAAAAGTAGAAGTTGTATTTAAGAGCCATTTAACTGACAGGATCAACAATTATTAATATTAATTAAAATAATAAAAAATATTTTTATTTTTAGCTACTTTCCCCATGCAGATCGACCAAACCCATTCAAATGGCTGGGGTAAAGCTGAAAGATCATACGTGAAGTGTAACTAACCCCTCAGATCAACTTAATGCTGAGTCCAACAGTGGAACAGGAGGTCAGATGGGAAACACTGCATTCCAAACTTCCTCACCACAATACACAGATGTGGAGGTGAGAAACAAGCAGACTCATGATGTGGGCCTTGTTGATGGTACTTTTTAGCTCCATGCTTTTTCACTACTAAGCCCTGAGCTCATGAACCACACTTCATCTACTACTTGACTGTAAGTACATAATTACATACACACACAGATATTGTAATCTGGAAAATTTCAAAAGAACATCATTGACCAGAGACCTTCTTGCCCAGAATTGTTGTTGCTGAAATCTGTGCTATTCTCATGCACACTGAAATTGTTCTTGTGCTATTAACAAAGAAAATTGAAAATGAAGATATTTAATGGTGCATCAGTTACTCCTGATGTTACTTGACCTTTAGGGATAACAAAATGATGCAGAGAGAATGCCACTAAGAAGACAATTTGCTGAAGTTCTATACAGGTCTTATGATAGCTGATTGCTTATTGGACAGATTAACAGCCAAAAACAAAATTGTGCAAATTAATGACGGGAAACAGACAACTCCATTAGAACAGCAACATCCTAATCAATTGGAACTTGGGCTACGATGTCCAGGAATCCCAGAATGGCTTCATAGGACTTTAGTGCAATCTCTCTCTTACATTTTGTTGAATATTTTTACTTGCATTAATATTGGTTAAACCCTTTACTGCGTTGTTTTCCACACAGAAAAATGCAATCTGCTGGAAATAAACATGGCAGAACTCCAAAATAGTTCAAGCATAACGTATATTAAATTATTTTACTTTGGAAATCAATTCTGAAAGGCATATCTACTACTGATTGTCCATATAACTATATAAATGCATATAAAAATCTCAATATTTTATAGATGAATGGAACATGTCCAAAAATAAATAAACCATTGTTGATATTTGTTGTTCTTCAGTTGAGCAGTTAATTTCTAAATTATTGTAAAGTCAATCATTATCAATATTATTTCTACTATGTTTTAAACCTAATTTCACCACATTTTGCATATCATACAAAAGATCCAATTTTTTACCCACTCAAAAATTTGCCAAAAAGTGAAGTTCTGAAATATTATGCAGTTCCCACATTGAGCATCTTTTAATGAGCATTGACAAACAGATTCTGAATAACCTCTAGACAGATTGGTTATGGCTGAGATAAAAAAAAGCAATTGTAATATGAATCATTTCAATCATGTTGCCCATATGAAGTGCAATAACCTCATTCACACGTGACCTGTGTCAGGATAGCATCTTGTGGATCTATGTTTGTAATGGTATTATTATGCACTCTGCCAGGATAGCTGAGATGAGACCTTGCATACAGACTCCCCCATGAAATTGAAATAGATGGCAGGGCTTGGTTGGTACTAGCTTTTAGATGAATGTTTTACTATGTGTAAACAAAATTAAAATCAGTATAAGTTTTGAAGGAGCTACTGAGAAGGAAAATACTTTTAAAAGTGGGGGCCTGTTTGACTGGAACTCAAATAGACTGAAAGTCATTTGAGCTAACTTGGATCAAAGTGGCTTTTTACTGTTAGTTCAATTAGTGACTGATGCAAAAAATCATGCTAGACAGACTTTGAGGTTCCTTTGAATTGTAAAGTTCTAGCTTGAAGTCGTCACCATGGGAGAAGCCTCTATTTCAATAAGCAATTGCTGTGTCCCTTCTGACAGCATTATTGCTGGAGATAAATTTATTTAAAAAACCACAAATTCTTATGGAGGATTAATTAGATTTTATGAAGACTGTTGAAAGACCATTATGTCTGATGTAATTTTGCACCATTAAATTCTTTTAAACAGTAAGATGTGTTAAAGTCTCCCTTGGCTCAAGTATTTAAGCAGCTGTGGGGACTGGAATATAATGTTGAAGTAGAACAGTGCTGCAGATAGTAGTTCTTCTGTTGAACTAATTTGAAAGATGAAGCATCTTCAATTAGCTCAGGAGCTTCAGTTCATGAAAGAGAGTGGTGCAGCAGGATTATCATAGCTTGCTTTGTTTCGGCGAAATGATTATGGTTCGTAAGGAGGAGGACTGAACTGCAAAATCAAAGTGGTTTTGAGCTTGTTCATTCTGGATGAATTAATGGAACTGGGGCCACAAGATCTTAGCATCTGAAAGATAAAATGCACAAAGGACAGAGCCAGGCAGCTGAAATATTCCAATGGGTTCAAATTCTAATTCACATAGTAATGTTTGCTACCTGTGATTTAGTTAAATTCCTTACATATGGTTGAATGCATACCTTAAATCAAAGGGGCATTGCTAGTGATCTGGAGAGTTTAGGGCAGAAAATTATGTTAATCTGCTTCAAAATCTCAGCTCAGATGCTCTATGTGATCCATGACCAAGCCTGTGCTATAGCAGATGCTCCCCTAATTGATACTGAGGTTCACACATGGTTGTTTGTTTCTTTGCCCAATATCACAGTGGGAGGAGCTTCACCAGACGGACTGCAGCAGTGATGCCACATCCCAAAAAATGAATAAATAAAATGGCAGTGAATACATCAATTCCCATCTCCTGACATCTGCACCATGAGACTCATATACCGCTTCACACAATACACTCCTGTCACCCACTTGCCAGTAAACTCCACCAGTCGTGTGTTCCATCATACCCACAGGCAGGGTCCACTTCTCCATGTTTCACATCCACACCTCACTGCCAAATATTCAACCATGGCAGGCACACCACCCAAACATGTTGGAAGACACATAGTGACCTACTTCCCTCTCTTTTGCAGGTGTAAGTGGCACATAATTGACGACAGCAGCAAACAGGGGAGTGGGGGTTAGAATCATAGAATTGTACAGCAGAGAAACAGGCCATTCAGCCCATCTCATCCACACCAGTCAGTGGGCACTCTTGGCCCACAAATTCCCATCTCCCAGCATCTGCACCACGAGACTCAGCACTTGCTTCACAGCCCTCTATGCTTAAGCAATTCAAGTGTTCTTCCAGACACTTCTCAAATGCTGTCAGTGACCCAGCTTCAACTACTCTCTCAGGCAGTGCATTCCAGATCCTCTCTGAATCTCTTCCCCCTTACCCTAAATCTGTGTTGTCTAGTTTTATCCACCTCTGATATGGGGAAAAATTTCCTGCAGTCTATCCTATCTATAACCCTTATAATTTTATACACCTCAATCATTGTCTCCTCTTAACCTCCTCCACTCCAGGGAGAACAGACATAGCCTCAGTCTCTCCTCATCACTGAACTGCTCCATTCCAGGCAACATCCTGGTGAATCCCCTCTGCATCTCTCCATCACATCCTTACTATACCTTGGTGAGTAGAGCAGCACATGTACTCCAGCTGACGTCTGACCAAGGATTTATAAAGTTGGAGCATAACTCCCTACTTCTGCATTCAATGCCCTGATGAATGAAGGCCAGCATCCCGTATGCCTTCAGAACCATGATTTCTACATGTGTTGCCACATTCAATGATCTATGCACTTGTACTCTGAGGTCCCTCAGTTCCTCAATACATAGAACATAGAACACTACAGCACAGTACAGGTCCTTCAGCCCACAATGTTGTGCTGACATTTTATCCTGCTCTAAGATCTATCTAACCCTTCCCTCCCACATAGCCCCCTATTTTTCTATCATTCATGATACCATTCATACACCCTAAGACACTACCATTCATGGTGTATGTCCTAGCCTCATTAGAGCTCCCAAATGCATCATCTCACATTTCGCTGGATTAAACTCCATCTGACATTTCTCAGCTCATTTCATCAAAACATTGATATTTCTCTGCAGCCTAAGACTAGATTCCACACTATCAACAACTCTGCCAATCTTCGTATTATCTGCGAACTTACTGATTTTGCTTCCCATATCCACACTGAAGTGATTTATGTATATTACAAATAACACTGAACCCTGTGGGACACCACTAGTTACAAGCATCAAATTGCAAAGACATCCCTGTAGCATCACCCTCTGTCTCCTATTGCCAAGCCAATTTTGGATTCTGGCCACAGAATTGTCTATCGAACCCCCTATGATAGAATCCCCTATCACTATAAAGGAATGTCATAATTTGAACCAAAGTGGTTAGGAACTCTTTTGGTATCATCCAACAACTTCTTTATTTCCTTATTTCTTTGTCCTAAACTTGTCCTAAACTGTGGTTTCACAAGGAATAGTTCAAAGTACATTCATAATTTTTCATATAGACCTAGGATCAGTGATTCACTTGATCTCATTTATAATGATTGGGGTATCTTACTCGGGCAGGCAATAAGAAATCCGGCTTGAAACTATAATCCAATGCACTTTCATGGATGCTGAGTGAGTGATTTTGATCCTTGCTCCAAATGGAAATTTCTTATTTTATACCATCCACAAAGAAAGGAAAGAATCTTAACTACAACTGACACTTGCCATCTTTCTCTTTCCAGTTTCTCTTGCACTTTCCACTCATACATCCAACACAAAGGGAGTTTGTATGTACTTACATGTAATGCACAAGCTGTTACTCTTTGGTTGAGTTCCCTTCAATCACCCAATTACAACTTCCTGCTGCTAAAGCTACTTCTCCAATATCAATAAGTCTTTTGATGACTCCCCATCTCTCTAACCTTGTGTTCTCTTCACAACTTTCCAACATTTTATTAAACAAAATCTGATCTACCATTTCTAATCCTAAGATCTTATTCTAAATTTACCCTTTTTAACAGCTTCAGTGTTCATGCTCACTGTGGCTGCTTTTGCTGACCTGGTCAACACTGATATCTAGTTTTCCACTACCTTGAATGACTTTTGATTACTTTTCAATTAGCCTGCCCTGCCCATTATTCTGGTCATTTACCACACATTCAATCCACATACATTGTATTCCATTCTTTATATTTCAGGTTCTTGATACTTTTTCGTATCTGACTGCGTTCAGCAAACCAGCCTCAACCTGCCAGAGTTGGGAATCATTCTACTTGATGGCCTTCCAGAAATCTTTGCTGCTTTTACTTTAGTCAGCTGCTGTTCTTGCCCTGTTGACCTTTCTCCTGTACAACAGCTTGGTGATGTTATTTTATCTAGCAAATGAAATTTCAATACCTCCCACTTCTCCTTTCAGAAGATGTAGTCTATACTTTGGGTTCAATCCACCCTGACATTGTGTTTTTTCATTAAAAACTTCAGCATGTTAACCTGTATAAAGCCAAGTTGACCTCTGTTTGTGACCTCTGTCAATCCAGAAATACTAAATATATGTTAATTGAACTTTTGGTCCTTTGCCAACACAGTCTCCTCAAATTTCTGCAAAATCAGAATCCTGTCATTTCTTCCTTAATGTTGTGGCTTGAATCTCTTCTGCCTTTGCAAGCATACAAATCCAATAGCATTTGAACTCTCGGGAAAGCTTTGCTTTTATTATCACTGTGCATATAACTTCAAGCTTCAAGCTAGACCGGCTCCTCACAAACTTGCTGAATGAATGGTGTGGAGCAAGTTCAGCTCACTAAGAATTATTTCCTAGATCTGTATTCGGCTATAGTATAATATCATTCCCAAAGTGGCAGAAATTAGGTGGAGGAGGGGATTTGTGCTGATTGATGTAGAGTGTTAAAAATATGCCATTATCCAATGTAGAGGGTGCCCTTCCAAGGTAGGGATTAAGCATAATTTTGAAATGGAAATGTCAATTGCCTGAAATGGAAGGTTTTTCCATTTCTTAGTATCAAATCCGCTCAACTTGATGAACATAAAAATTCTCCATAACAAAATTATATGAAACATACCATATTAAAAACAATGTGGTTTGTGTCAAACTGTCTTAATGTGATAGAGTACCTTGTTAATTAGGTTTCTTTGCTACTGAGGAGATTATGAAGGAGTAATCATACCCTCTGAAAATATACTTATCTCCTCTGTCCAGATGAACCGGGAGTAATTGAAGTTCAAGGACACAATTGATAGTGAGAGGCATTCGGTATTATTTATATAAAAAACTACTGAGTCCATCAAAAGCATTGAGATTGGTAATGTGGGACTGTTAGTGCAGAAGGCAAGTTGGAGACATCACTTGTTAACTTAGAGGTGTTGTAGAATTTGAGAACATGAGGTTGCAGTTATTAATTTGCACAGTGGTATTGGGAGGAAAAAACATTGAATTATTTGGAACTTCTATCTTCCTGTAACATAAATTGGCATTGATTCTTTGTTGGTCCTAATGTGGGCCATAGATATAACTACCATTTTATTGGATTAATCTTTTATGATAGAATAATATGTTACGTGCATAGCAAAGTAAAACCCATCATCATATAATGCATCATTGAAGTTGGCAGTCTGGTTGATATAACCCACATTTGCAACATACTGTTCACTGAGGTTGACCCCCTATTACCTGTGCTACTCTATGTAAATTGCCACGCCACAAATGTACCTCTCTGTGGAGATCCTGTGAACATCACGCAGAATGGAGAGATTATTCGGCATACCTCAAGGCTTCTAGACTTTTATAGATTGAGTTTGATAGAGTAATGGCCTGGTACGGCAATTCCAACGCACAGGATGGCAAGAGGCTGCAGAGAGTAGTAGACACAGCATGGTTCATCATGGACACAGCTCCTTCCACCATTGAAAGAATCCACATGAGACACTGCTTCAAGAATGCGGCATTTATCATCAAGGACCCCCACCATCGGGTCATGTCCTCTTCCCACTGCTACTGTCGGGCCAGAGGTGCAGAAGACCCACACCATCAGGTTCAGGAACAGCTTTTTTCCTAAACCTTCAGGTTCCCGAACTGACATGCACAACCC
This sequence comes from Pristis pectinata, assembly GCF_009764475.1. Lineage (NCBI taxonomy): Eukaryota > Metazoa > Chordata > Chondrichthyes > Rhinopristiformes > Pristidae > Pristis > Pristis pectinata. The sequence goes on from NC_067432.1 coordinate 17,023,748, forward strand.
TAATCCTACCTCAGCAACGGAACACTATGGACTACCTCTAGCACTGCCATGAACTTGTCGCTGTTTGTTTATTGCACTGATGTCTTGTTTGGCACAGTCTATTTTATTCATGGTCTTGCATAACTTATGTATAATTTATGTTCTGTGTGTTGTCTGTACCTATGTGTCTGTGATACTGCTGCAAGCAGGTTTTTCATTGTACCTGTACCTCACTGTACTTGTGCACATGACAATAAACTCAATTTGAGTTGTCTTGACTACTTAATTATGAGCCACACACTTATATGTATTTTTAGTAGACTGAAATGTTGCTCTGATGTAGAGAAAATAAATGCAAGTACTGGATTATACCGACAGTTGACTGGTACTTGGTTTTCTGATCTATGTCTTAAATACGTATCATAGAATTTTGATTTCAACTAATCTCTTTTGGGGTCAGTAGACCAAATTCTGCCATGTTCTATGAATGATCAGTCTGCCAGCAACATTTCTATAAGATTTTGGTGTAAGTACAGGTACCATTAGCTATGTGTATATAAAAGCCCTTGTGAACTGAAAGCTCAGAAGCAGTTCTCTTACGGCAACACTGTTACAGGCAATTAAAAGATAAATATTGTAGTATGTGGATAGGATTTTATCATTTGCACAGTGGTAATTTTTTTTATTTCATTCTTTTGAAAAGGCTCAGTTGAGTACAGAAATCAAAGTCAAAAAGAATTTTTCAATGCATTAATTCATTTCTCTCTTTCTTTTACTTGTTCAGTCTTAATTAATTGGTTATATGTTGCATTCTCACAGTGCCTTGCAAAAGTCTCAAAGCTCTTTATAAGCAGAGAACTACTTTTAAGATATAATCGCATGAGCGACACAAATGCCGATTTGTGCACTACAAGGTCCCACAAATAGCAATGAGACAAAATCTGTTATAGTTGATGGATTGGTAGCTCCTCATACATTTCTAATTAAGAAATATTGTTTTATTGGTTTGTATTTTGAGCACATCAGTTGCAATAAACTTGTACATCTGCACAAGCAAAACCTGAAGTATGATACTTAAAGTAGTGACCTTTGAAATATACTGGACAAAATGTATGCTGGGCATAGTTAGCTAGATTAATTAAATGAATAAATATGATTTAATAACAGAGGTTTACAGTAATTTGATCTTTATTAAGAGACAGAAAAAAACTAAATTTAACCTGATTAACATGTAATCAATGGTAGAATAATTATGGATTTAAATTTATACTGTTTAAGGAGACATTGTTTCTGTTAGTAAATATAACATTCAATTGTTTTACAGGTCACAATGACAGCAAGTAGTTGAAGAAGCTGTTGAACCTTTATAATTATGATGATATATTTGTCCCTCAAGAATGGAATGAATTTAATATGCCAGAGCTTGGCATATCATTGTGCTTTTGGGAGGTAAAATAATGGCAAAAATAACATCTGAAATAAAACATGAAGCGTGCTGTTGGCAAAACCCTGTCCAAATGAATTGCAAAGATGCTGAATGTTTCCTGCATCTTGTCACAATCCCGACACTCAGATATTCTGCCCTTTAAATGAACTGAAAAGGAGGCCGAGAAAATCTGTCTCGCAAAGGCTTGCAATGAAATAGGGCAATTGTAATCCTCACAGGATTACATACCTTTATCTTTCCTTTCAATTAAAAAACTCTCTGTGACATAATCCTTGGGACCATGCATGACGTACCCTTACCAGGGATTTCAATTGGAAAGGAGGGGATGAGAAATATCAGTCAAATTAAAGGTTAATTGGAGCCAGGAATCTAATACTAATCTGCTGATTTACCCCTGGAGACTCCATCAGCCTTTTGTAGAAAACCTACAGAGATTACCATGTGATGCCAGGGAATATAAAGTGAGATATTAAGTGCCCCTGTCTAAATTTGTTCATGTGATCTGAGCTTGTTGAATTTGAGAGGCTCTTGAATTTCTCAAGAAGTTTTATGTGACACTTTACTGCTTTCTTTTAGTTATTCAATTATATGGAACTGACAGAAAGAGAGAGAATTTTAAACTGGTTTCAAAAGGGGTGGCAGTATATTCTGGAGCAATAGGGATGGAGCAACAGGGCAATATCAGTGATCCAGCTGTCACCACCACAGATATCTGATCAAAAAAATTGTTTTAATCTGCAAAAGGCTAAATATGCTTTGTTAGAAGGTTAGGGATATAAAATGGTGTTGGTTATGTTAAAGAAAAATGAGACTATGCTCCGTCAAAATACAGACGATATCTCTGTAATTAAGAGTGAACAATCTTTTTTGCACAGGATGACTTCGACATCAGATAGCTAATAACACAGAGCAATCAAAATGCAACGTTCTTCCACAGCACGATGATGTTTAAAGCCTAGAAACTGTTATGCAATTAGGTAAAGATTACTGAGCACTGTTCAAATAAACAATGCTTCAAAATCAAATTGCAATCTACTAATGTAAACCCTTTACTGTGAATCTTTCGTAGGTTCTAAATGAATGAAGGATTTTAATTAATTTTATTATTACATTTTCATCTTTTGAAATATTGTCTTTTCTGCCTGTGAAATCAGTGGTAATTTTGACGGGTACTCAGAAGTCTGTGGAAGCAATGAGGAGAGCATGAAGAAAGAATTTCCATTTGTATAGCTCCTACTCACCACACTGAAATGTCCAAAGATAATTAAAATTGTCTTGCAGTCACTTTTGATATTTTGGAAACCAGGAAACAGTTTAATGATTCAAATGTTAATGAGACTGAGTAAATGATTAAAAAGTAAGAATGAAATATTGGAGTATTAGTCAAGTGAGCAGCATTGATGTTATCAAGTAGAGGAGGGAGTGGATTGCAACTCCCTTGATAAACCATGATTTTGGCTTCACATCTAAAGTCTTATATATTAAACACTGTTTCCTCAAGCAACTACAGGATGCACTGGCACATATGAGGCTAGATTTCTTTGGCAATGCAAAAGGTGGCTCCCAAGGAATGTGAAGTACTTTACATTTTTCAGAGCCTCACTGTGCTAGTAGTGCAGCTGCCTCACAGTTCCAGGAACCTGGGATCAATGCTGAATTCCAGGGTGCTGTCTGTGTGGAGTTTGCACATTCTCCCTGTGACGGACTGGGTTTCCTTAGGTGCTCCAGTTTCCTCCTACATCCTAAAGACATGTTATGAAGTTAATGAGATATAGTAATTGCCCCTAATGTAGATGGATGGAGGGTGTTAATGGGAGACAATAGTTCACAGGGAAATAAGTGTGGGGATGGGGCTGGTGGGATTGCTCTGAGAGCTGGCATAGAGTCAATGGGCCAAATAGTCTCCTTCTATTTCATAAACCAATGTGAAGTTGTTGATGGAGAGCCTACATCTTTTGAGTATTAAATAATAGTTGTTTTTTCTGTATGCCTTAGTGAATACTTTGGTGGTTTTCTTAAGTTTATCTTCCAAGTGAGCTGATCAAGTGTAATGTTGGAATAAGGAGTATTGAGAATAGTACTGGAGCAATGACTCCTGTGTTTTCCAAGAAAGATTCACAAGGATTTTGCCAGGACTGGAAGGCTTGGGTTATAAGGAGAGACTTGATGGGCTGGGACTGTTTTCCCTGGAACGAAGAAGACTGAGGGGTGACCTTATAGAGCTTTATAAAATCATGAGGGACATAGATGAGGTGGATAGTCACAGTTTTTTTTTCTCAGGATAGGGGAGTCTAAAATTAGGGGGCATAGGATTAAGGTGAGAGGGAAAAAAGTCAAAGGGGAACTGAGGGGCAGGTTTTTCACATAGAGGGTAGTGGGTATATGGAATGAGCTGACAGAGGAAGTGGTAAAGGCAGATACAATTACAACATTTAAAATGCATATGGACAGATTCATGGAGAGGAAAGGTTTAGAGGGATATGGGCCAAATGCAGACAAATGGGACTAGCTCAGGAAGGCACCTTGATCAGAATGGATGAATTGGGCCTGTTTTCATGCTATGACTCTATGACTCTATAACTCTAGTAACTGTTTGCGTATTGTCCCGGAGCTAATAGAAAATTGTAATGAATTCTTCAGAAACATCCTTCACAGAACTTCTCAGTTGACAAAAGTTGGAGGCATTGATGAGGTTGAAGAAAGCTGCTGATAGAAGCTTATGTTAATCCTGGTATATTTTCTGCATTTGGGAAGAAATAAAATGATGTAAATCAGATGTTCTAAATCTCAGAATCAGAATCAGGTTTATTATCACTGACGTATGTTGTGAAATTTGTTGTTTTGTGGCAGCAGTACAGTGCAAGGCATAAAAATTACAAAAATAAATAAATAGTGCAAAAGAGGAATAATGAGGTAGTGTTCATGGACCGTTCAGAAATCTGATGGCAGTGGGGAAGAAACTGTTCTTCAGGTGGCACCCATGAAGTCTTCAGGCTCCTGTACCTCTTCCTCGATGGTAGTAACGTGAAGAGGGCATGTCTCAGGTGGTGAGGGCCGTTAATGCTGGATGTCGCTTTCTTGAGGCACAGCCTCTTGAAGATGTCCTCAATGGCCATTGAATTCTAAGAGGAGCTTTCCTGCAAGTGCAAGGAGGATTCCCACAGTGATCTTTCCTATAATGGAGAGCAGGAATATCCCTCTGTAAATTCTACAGTTATACATATCTTTTCTTGATGATTGTCATGATCTTTGTGTTTATGAGATCCACTTGCATTGACATTTCTTTCCAGATCCTGTAGATCAGGGTGCAGAAATACAACATAAGCTTCATTCCATATCCTTTGACAACTTTAGCAAGGATTCCATGAGATAGTTTAGCAAGGATAGTTGTCCTATGTTTGCTTAATTCCTTGCATTATCATGTATTGGAGGGGTTCCAAGCCTGAATCTCAGTGAGTATTGTTGAATGGAGTTAAGAGCACGCTTGACAACAAAAGGATGTTGATTGACAAGGTTTTCAAAATGGCCCTTCTGATGAATGCTGACGGCTTTTATCTATCTTTCATCACATCTTTTTCATCCAGGTCTCAAGTGATTCCCTGAGTGCTCAGATGGAGATGATTTAAGTGGCACTGAAAAAGCCTGGTATACTTTGGTTGGCTCTACTTCATGTTGTTTTTCTACCAGCTAATGTTCATAGCATGGATGCTCCTCTGAATCTCTGCCTCGATTCATGGATGATTTCTTTTGTTTCTTTTGTTTGGAATCATATATTCAAGCATTTAGGTAATCAAATAGACTACCAGACAGAATTGGTATTAACAAAGGTAGCTGCAAATTTGGGTCAGATGTTATTTTATTATAATATTCCCACTATTACAGGGGCTATTAGAGATCAACATGAAATGTAGGCCTCGCCAACAACACTCACATCCCATACAGAAAGAGAAGTAGTAGTCCCATCCTTGTTGAAATTTCATCAAGTTGTTTATTTGTTTGGTACATTTTATATTTCATATTTATTCAATCCCATGTCACGAATCTTCACAGTGGGCTGAAGAAACAGCTGATGGTCAACTGCTCATCGCTCAGTTCCATGGATATTTGACAAAACGTGGCAAACAGTGCAGTGACTCATAACAAGGCCTCCAGTAGTCACAGAATGTGTCTCCAAACACCTTCATATAAGCAATCAGGGATGTTCATTAAACACTAGGCCTGTCAGCATAAGAGTGAATAAAAGTAATGAAAACAAATCCTTATTTCACTACAATTCCCTCTGTTGCTGATCATCTCGGTGACTATGTAACCACAATTGATGAATCTGGACCAAAACTATAAGAGAGAGAGAGATACCATGGTAACAGGCCCATCAGCCAACCAAAGCTGCACCGACCACACTTTTTTACACTTCCTACCCAATCCATTTTATTCTCGTTACACTCCCATCAACTTCCTCCCAGATTCTACCACTCATCTACGCACCAGAGGAAATTTATAGTGGCCAATTCACCAATTCACTCACCAACCTGTACCTTTTTGAGATGTGGGTGGAAATCCTTGCAATCACACAGAAACCTTGCAAACTCCATACCTACAGCACTGGAGGTCAGGATTGAACCCAGGTTGCTGGAGCTGTGAGGCAGCAGCTCTACCAGATGTGTCACTGTGCTGCCCTGATAAACATTTCAAGCCATAGTTACATAACCAACGATGACAACATACATAAAAAAAACCTAATCACCCTAGTGTATACTCTTTGTACGAGCCTTCTGTGTATCTTTGCCTTTTCTTACCATTGCTGCTCCTGCTGATGCCAGTAACTGCAGCTTGCCTGGTGGCAGGTTTCCGACCTATGGCAGAAGAGATTACACCTCACCTTTGGTAGAACTTCCAGTATCCCTGGGGCTAGAAAGCCTGGCTTTGATCTCCTACTGACTTTGTGTCATTAAACTTCTGTCGACTGAGTTGTGGCCCTCACCAAGCTGTAAAAACACATCTACAATACTGACAACCACCCAGCAATATGGAAAAGTTTCTAGTTATCCTGTCTACAAAGATCTAATCTGGATAATTACCATTCCATTGGTCTACTCGTGAACATTGACAAAGTAATGGAGGTTATCATCGACAATGCTATTAAATGGCACTCACCAATAACCTACTCACTGACGCTCAGTTTGAGTTCCACAAGAGTAATTCAGCTCCAGTCCTCATTACAGCGTTCATCCAAATGCAAACTAAGGAAACTAAGTTCCAGAGGTGAGGGGAGAAGGATCCCATGATGTCGCTAAGCTGGAAAGGGTGCAGAAAAGATTCACAAGGATGTTACTGGGACTGGAGGGATTGAGTTATAAGGAGAGGCTTGAAAACTGGGAATTTTTTCCCTGGAGCAGAGGAGGCTGAGGGGTGACCTTGATGGGAGTAGATAAGGTGGATGGTTGTAGTGTGAAAGGTCATGGCTGTCATGTGACAACATCGAGTACTGGTCGAAAGCGACACCACTGTGTGCGAGTGTGCATCCGTTCCCGTTCATTCTGTTCTTGTGTTTGTCTTTGTGAATAGATCCTTTTTCAAAATACAAAGACTGTATCCAGAGTCCTCTACGTTTGAGACTCCAAAGAAACTTTACCCACAACAGTGGTCACAGTCTTTTTCCCAGGGTAAAGGAGTCTAAAACTAGAGGGAATTAGATTTCAAATGAGAAGGGAAAAATTAAAAAGAGACTCGAGGGGTAATTTTTCACACAGAAGGTGGTGGGTATATGGAACAAGCTGCCAGAGAAAGCTATTAGAAATGGGTATAGTTACAATGTTTAAAAGACATTTGCCCAGATGCATGGGTAGAAAAGACCTAGAAGGATATGGGCCAAATGCAGGCAAATTGGACTAGCTCAGCTTGGTTAGCATGGAGGGGTTGGGATGAAGGTCCTGTTTCTGTGCTGGTCCACATATCAAAGCAACAGTTAACAGAGAATGTAGTCAAGAGGCCCCAGTGTATCTGAAATCATTTAGAGAAGTCTCTGTTGTCTGGAGTCGTACCTGGCACAGAGGGTGGTTGATGTGATTGCTGACAGCTAATGATTTCAGCCTTTGCATCATGTTACAGGAATTCCTCAGACTTCTGTCCCAACCCCAACCATCTTCAGTTGCATAGCAATGATCTTTCCTCCAGCATAAGATCAGTAGTGGGGATGTTTGCTAATGATTGCAATGTTTAGTTCCATTTACACTCCTTCAGTTAATGAAGTTGCAAAAAGCAAGAACAGTTCAGAGGCTGAGTGGCTCAATGCAAAATTTTCCTCTCATCTGCAGGTTAGGTCTGTGACTCAATACTCTGCACTTACCTGGTTTAGTACAGCCACAACAGCAGTCTAAAAGTTCAAACATCCAGCAAGTCAGACCTTCCAAATCGACTGTGGCAGAGAAATGCAACCTTCTGTGGCCAGACCTCCAGCCATGAACTCATGGCTGACTGCTCTGGATCTTAATTCACATAATTTTCAAGATGAGGCAGCTTCCTGATATAAGGTACTGTAGTTTCAAGAGCGCGGTTGCATCTTCTGCACTGTTGTTAATACAATCCCTACCCATACACAATATAAATTTACCAATGTCTCCTTTATTGCTACAAACTGATCTCTTGTTTTGACAACACTTTTCTAATTTCTTTTTCGTGAACTTCTACAGGAACACCCCCTCCCGTTACTTGTTTAACTTTCTTCTGACTTTATTAAAGAGAGTTTGAGTTCTCATGAATTCTGCCTTTCCTGGCACGCCACTTTCATGGTGTTAAATTACGAAATATTTTGTTACCTTCTAAATCTTAACCTTCATCTTTAATTATCTTCCTGTGAACATGCTTGCTGGTTAATCTAGGTGTTGCTAAAAAGGCAAGGATGTTAAGTCTCCACTGTCTGGAGTCACACCCAGCGCAAAGGAAGGTTGATGTAGGCTGGTACCTTCCTTGTCTTTAATGTTTTTTTAGCTCCTTTGTTCTTGAACTAATATCCAAAATCTCCTTGACAGACTTACAAAGATATCAATAATAATTGTTGTCAATTCAATCATTAAATTTTCATCAACTGTCTTGTCCTCAGAATTGCTAACCTGATTAGCAGCCTGAATAACATTAACACCATTTTCTTCCTGAGTTTTTCTATTTCAATTGATCTCCTTTTGTCTTTGCCTTCCTCAAGTGCCAAGCATTTGGATCACACTAGGTGTCCGCAGCTGATCTCTGCTATATCTCACTGTTTTCTCTTCACTGCTAGCATTAGGAAGCTCATTGATGTTCTTCACTTCAGAATAAGGAATTTCCTGTACTTTCCTCTCACTTAAGGTTGAGTAAGCATGAGCATTTTCCAGCAGCATCAGCTTCTTTAAGGTTCTGGTGGTGAGCAACCACGCTCATGTGGAGCTTTACCCTCCCCTTCAATATCCCACATGAAGCACAAAAGCCGACACTCCCTCAGCATTCAAGAGGTAGTTGACCATGAGAAGAATTCAACAGGAAGACCATATTACTTGATCATTGTGCCTACATCCATTTCCCTGACCATCTTTTGAAACTGGCGCTACCATAAGGGGTGAATTTTGAGGGATAGGGCTATCCTTTCTTCCCTGGGTTCTCATACAGTGCAGAAACAGGCTCTTCAGCCCACCATGACCATGCCGAGGATCAATTGCCCATCTATACCAGATTCTTTCACCAGTACTTGGTCTGTAGCCTTCTATGCCTTTGGAATTCAAGTGCTCATTCGAGTAGTTTTTATCATTAAAGAAAAACAATTAACATGCGTCTTATTGCACCTCTGACTTCTTCACTTGGTCTTTGATTATAAAAGTCTTGTTCTGACTGTTGGGCAGACTCTTGTGGGTCATTCAAGTCACCTGCTGTTTGTTGGAACTTGACTCGAAGGAAAGTGATTGTTCTTCAGAAGGGTCTGTTGACAATTCAGGGAATTCCAGAGGCACGGGTGTGCGATTTTAATCCTGACATGGAAGTAAGAGGTCACTACTTCTGTGCAAGGCTCACCACTGAAAGCTGTTATGTGGGTTGGCTTGGTAAACAATATCCTGCCCAATACTTCATCTTTATTCTCACTACATCATTAAGAGGAAGATTGTACTCTGTCAAAGCCATGCAGACACTTTTTCAAAGATGAGAGGTGCAACCATGGTCGCCTGGTAACAAACACTGGCATCCTTTTCAGGAAGAATCTGGCTGCTTCGTCGAGTGTCTGTGAGACACAACACGGATTGGGTGACCGCTTCGTCAAGCACTTTCGCTCTGTTCGCTGCTAAAGCAAGGATCTCCCGGTGGCCACCCACTTTCACACCCAACTCCCATACTGACATGTCTATCCATGGCCTCCTCTACTGCCACGTTGAGGCCAGACGTAGGTTGGAGGGACAACACCTCATGTTCCGCCTTGGTAGTCTCCAACCTGACGGCCTCAACATCGACTTCTCTAACTTCCGGTCACCGCTCCCCTCTTCTCCCCCCTTTTTCTCCCCCCTCCTTTTTCTTCCCTCATTCCTGTGGCCCCCTCCCCCCTTCTCTTTCCCCATTCCCCCATCGTCATGACCTGTCCATCTGTTCCCCACCTCCTTCCCTTTATTCCATGGCCCACCACCCTCTCCTACCAGATTCCTCCTTCTTCAGCCCTTTGCCTCTTCTACCTATCACCTCTCAGCTTCTTACGTCTCCCCCTCCCCCCGCCCTCCTACCTTCCTCCCTCTCACCTGAACTCACCTATCGCCTGCCTGTGTGTGTTCCTCCCTCTCCCCCTCCCCCTCCCTCTCCCCCTCCCTCAACCTTCTTATTCTGGCTGCTGCCCCCTTACTTTCCAGCCCTGATGAAGGGTCTTGACCTGGAATGTCGGCTGTTTATTTTGCTCCATAGATACTGCCTGACCCGCTGGGTCCCTCCAGCACTATTTGAGTGTGTTGCTCTGGTAAAAACTCTTCCAGACCTCCCGCTTGATAACCCAGCAGGTGGTTAAAGCAGTGAGAGTCCGACCCGGAATCAACAGTAACAGGCAAACCACATCTGCCTGGTACCCACCACACCACAGCACAGCACAGGCAGATGTGGCTCAGTGGGTTGCATTCTTGCTTCTGAATCAGAGGGTTGTTGGTTCAACTTCCTTGGAGATTTAAGTAAAATATCTAGGCAGGAGTGCTGCATTGTCATCTTGCAGACGAGACACTAAACTGAAGACACGGATGTATCTTAAGGCATGGTAGAGTTTTCTCAAAATCTCAGCAAATATTTATCCCCCAAATGACATCATTGAAACAGATTAATTGGTCACTATTTTGTTGAATGTAGGTTCCCTCATCCATTGTGAATTAACAACTATGGTTCTGCGCGGGATGCCTTAGTTCCAGATTGTGTTTGTGCCATGGTTTGTTGTGGAATAAAGGAAAGGAATGGAAAGCAAATGAGTGAACAATAAAATGATTACATGTCCAGGGGTTGCCTCCCTCTACAGCACATTGCATTTTGTTCTTGCACTTGTTGCTCCCAACGTTGAACCTGCATGACTTTGTCGTCTTCCTTTTCATCCCTCAGACAAGGGCTGAACTTGCTGTTGGCTGTCATTGTAAAGGAGACAGCAGACAATGGTGAAACCTAAAACCCTGAGTGGGGATCCTTGTAGTGTGCTCTCAGACTTGGTGTGGATAGTGGAATGGCATCTTTAAGAGGCTAGTGTTATTCTTCACAAGGCTTCTGGTAGTGTGGCAGCTTTCACTGCCACAGCACTCAATCAGAATGCAGAGATCCGACATTTAACAAAATAATGACCAAATAATCTGTTTCCTTTCATCTCCAGTGGATCTTGCATACTGAACCTTAATGTAACAAGACTAATGTTCTCTCCTAGACGGCAGTTTACAATTATTGACTTAGCAATATTGTGTCTCTGAAAGGTGGCAGCCACCAGTTGTGGATTACCTCTGTAAGTGCTCAACACAGCAAGTGTTGTAAAGGTATATTTAACCGTTTATCAGAAGGCCACATCATTGACTCATTTCACTTATGGTCATTATCAATATGCAGTGTGGAAGGAACATTGCTTCATAAGTTGTTTCCATCAAGGTACCTTTAGCATTCCAATGAAATATATTAAATAAACAACACTGGCTGCATCTTCCTTGGTGGTACTACGCACAGTAACAATTTCCCATGAGGGTTATTGCTAATAAGGAATATCATGAGATTCCTTTAAATTATTTGCTTGAGTTAATGCCAGCTATATACATAGTGGGCAATAATTGATCCAGATAAACATCCAATCTCTGCTCAGTTAGGAGGAACATAGAGTTGAGAAAATCGAATGAAAAATGGTTTCCCTTTTTACTGTATCACATTACTGGCAGCACATCTGAGCATGACAGCGGCCCGGAGCTTAATTGACCTCCATATCAGGCAATCCTTGGGCAAGCGAAGCTTTGGGCTCATTAGACAAGAACAGATCTGGAGAATGAGAGTATGTTGGGAAGAAAACCACAACATGGGTGATCTGCTGTTGGATTTTCAGGGGATTGTGGCATTTTGAGCTATTGCTGTGGCAATGTGAATGAAACAGGCTGCTGGCTCATTCAATGTTCTCAGTATGGTTTTGACACATTACTTTCTTCAACACTCGAACAGAGGCCTTTCCATATAAAGAGAAATCGGGAAGTCCTTTAGTTGCTTAGCTTTAATGATTTTAGGGGTCCTTCATTCTCAAAGCATTCATTGGACATCAATATCTGAATCCAGGATTAAGGTAACAATGTGGGACACAATAGTACAAGGCATTAATCCACCACAGAAGTCTGTATACTCACTTCATTGTTCAGTTAAATTGAGCTTAATAATATCCTTTGAGGAGGAAGCCTCTGTCTTCCAGCCTGATCAAGGTCTGTGCCCAAGATGCCACCCTCTTTGTCTAACCTGCTACCTTCACAACCTTGGCCTGAGGGACAAAGTAGAGGCATGATGGCACTCTTGGCTTACTTGATCTAACTGTGAGTGTCCACCCACATGACTGAGTGCATTCATCAAAGATAGAATGTTTGAGTGGTGAGTTGGCACATTAGAGCTCCCACATTGTGTACCTTGATGCTATTGTGTTTCCTCTGACGTTGTTCTCTATTTCACAGTGGGATGGGGTGGGTTAACTCCTGCTGCATGGTGCAGCCTCTCTCTTGCTAAACTCACTTGATTAGGACCCTCGAAGGCCTCCTACCCCCACATTCAAACCACCTCCCTGCTGGAGGGATCTCCTCATCTCTTCAGTCATCTGTGTGAAACTTTGCAAGGTGAGTCTCCCTCACTCCCTCTCTCCCCACCCTGCCTCTCTCTCAACTACTTCTGCCACAACACCAGGTCATTTTAAGGACAGGAGCTGTGATGTACTTGCTACACAGCTGCATGAAATTCAGGCAGGAGGGATCAGGTGCTGTGGTGTTCGTTTACACAGAAACGCTGTCTAGTGAAAACATATCTGTACTATTGCACCAGGCTCATGATCTAAAGTCGCAGGGTGAAACAGCAAAAATAAACAACAGGACAGCGTTTTAACACTCCAAATGAATTTCTAGGCAATTGACTCCTCTTCATCTGCAGGTTCAGCCTAAGAAGAACAAAAAGACCCAAAGCAGCAATACCTTCCAGTCAATTTTTGTTTGAGGTTGAATTACCTGTGAGTTATTGAAAGACGACGTCTGAAGAAATTTAGGCTTCACAGAGAAATTCTACCGGACTCATGAGAGGAGCTGTGGAGAGATTTACAACTTAATTCTTTCATTTCCACTGTGTTGGCAATAGCCACAAAAGTGACAGCAGATAATAGCTTCAGCTCTACAGGTTCCTTCCAGGCACTTTTCCAGAGAATATACAATGATCAGTCAGTTAGCTAGGTCACATTACACACAGCAGACCATGACTTCCTTGCATAAGTCAGTGCATTATGACATGTGGTTGTCTAGAACTGTGCACTGACAAATGGGAGCACATTGTTGTATGTCAATGCTGTTCATTCTGTTTCATTTGTCTGTCTCTTCCACGTGTGAAGCAGATGAAAGACTTTAAGGCTGACTTGAATGCAGCAGTGGCAAGGACCTCAAGAGGCGATAGGAACATTTGCCAATCTATCCTTGTAGCCCTTCTGAACATGGAAACAATCAAGCAAACCGATCTATTTAATGACATTTGGTCTGGAATCACTTTCCAGACAATGGACAACATGCCTATCCATGGGGACTCGTGAACCAGATTAGTGAAAAATAATTGGCACAATTTTGCAGAGAAAAAAAATACTGCTATCCATGAAGCAGAAGACAAATAATTTATGAGTATTAAGTAATTATTGATGTTCAGGAACTTCTCCATAGGAACTTCTTCTCATAGAAAGTGGTGAATCTCTGGAATTCTCTACCTGGTGAGTTGTGCAGGCTAGATCTTTAGAGGTATTTAAAGAGGAAATAGATACACTTTTGAAAGATCAAGGAGTTGAGGGATATGAAGAATTGGCACAGAGGTGATGAGGCCTGCAGCTGATCAGCCATGGTCTTGTTGAATGGCAGGGCAGGCCTGAGGGACCGAGTGGCCTACTTCTGCTCCTATTTTCTTCTGTTCTCATGTTCTTATGTTTTTGAGATGGAGAGAAAGAGGGAAAGGAAGGAGATAAATGAAAAAGGAAGGTTTGTGATAGGATGCAGGACAAGACAGACTAAATGATGAAAGGAATGATCGCGTAAAGGGTGATAAAGGAACTAATGTTGTGAGCCTCTGGAGCAATGTGGTACAAAAATAGATTAGGAAATGGTAGGAACAATTGTAGAACCAAGAATAGTTGCAAATGTTAATGATACTGACTTCAGCCAACCAACAAAAGGGCTGAAACAAGACCCTTTCCACACAAGAATCTTTTGTAATCTCTCCAGTTATGAATTCCTTCCTTTCTCCACTGCAGTGGTATTGCAAAGGTGACAATTCTTTAGAACTTTCTCCGTTCAAAAGAATGCTCACTGACCTGAAATGTCAACTCTGTTTTATCTTTACAAATATTTCCTGAGCAGCTAACTATTCCCAGCATTTCTGTACTATTTTTATTTCAGATATTCAGTAGCTGTAGTATGTTGATCTTAGTTCACTGTAAAGTTATATGAATTGAATTTTGAAGTTGATTGGCTATGTGGCAAGGTCAATAGCTAGGTTTTGATGGATAGTCCAACTAATCCTTACAAGGACTTTGAAAGCTCTTAGTGTTGATTGGGGGAAGAATATTTGAAGAAATTGGGAAACAGAAGATTGAAGTTTGAATTCAGATCCTCAATGAATTCAAGTTTTTCTTTCTACATGGTCTTGCTGAGGTACTCCAGCCTCCTAGCAAATCTCGACCCGCTGCAATTTGCATACTGCCGAAACAGGTCTACGGCAAACGCCATCTCCCTGGCCTACACTTATCTCTGGAGCATATGGACAGTGAAGACACCTACACTAGACTATTGTTTATTGACTACAGCTCCGCCTTCAATACTATAATTCCAAGCAAACTCATCACCAAACTCCGAGACTTGAGACTCAACACCTCCCCTTGCAACAGGATCCTTGGCTTCCTGACCAACTGACCACAATCAGTGAGGATGGGCATCAATGCCTCCGCCATAATTACTCTTAACACTGGTGCTCCACAAAGCTGCATCCTCAGCCTCCTACTCTACTCTCTATACACTCACGACTGCATGGCCAGATTCTGCTCTAACTCCATCTACAAATTTGCAGATGATACCACCATAGTGGGCCGTATCTCAAATAATGATGAGTTGGAGTACAGGAAGGAGATAGACAGCTTAGTGACATGGTGTCATGACAACAACCTTTCCCTCAATGTCAGCAAAACAAAAGAGCTGGTCATTGACTTCAGGAAAGGGGGCGGTGTACATGCACCTGTCTACATCAATGGTGCTGAGGTTGAGAGGGTTGAGGTCGTCAAGTTCCTCAGAGTGAACGTCACCAATAGCCTGTCCTGGTCCAACCAAGTAGATGCCACAGCCAAAAAGCTCACCAGTGCCTTTAGTTCCTCAAGAGGCTAAAGAAATTTGGCATGTCCCCTTTGACAATCACCAACTTTTATTGATGGACCATAGAGAGCATCCTCTCTGGATGCATCATGGCTTGGTATGGCAACTGCTTTGCCGGGGACCACAAGAAACTGCAGAGAGTTGTGGACACAGCTCAGCACGTCATGGAAACCAGCCTCCCCTCCATGGACTCTGTCTATACTTCTCGCTGCCTTGGTAAAGCAGCCAGCGTAATCAAAGACCCCTCCCATCCCGGACATTCTCTCTTCTACCTTCTTCCATCGAGCAGAAGATACAAAAGTCTGAAAGCACATATCAACAGGCTCAAGGACAGCTTCTATCCCACTGTTATAAGACTATTGAACAGTTCCCTAGTACGCTAAGATGGACTCTTGACCTCACAATCTACCTTGTTATGACCTTGCACTTTATTGTCTACCTGCACTGCACTTTCCCTGTAGCTGTGACATTTTACTCTGCATTCTGTATTGTTTTACCCTGTACTACCTCAAAGCACTGTGTAACAAATTGATCTGTATGAACGGTATGCAAAACAAGTTTTTCACTGTACCTCAGTGTAAGTGACAATAATAAACCAATTCCAATTCCAGTTCCAACCTTTCCTACACCTTCTCACCCATTGATTATTTTTTCAAGCTATACAAAATTGAAGATTGAATGTTAACAATTTGGACTCAGTACACGGCATGAGCTTTACAGTTAGAAAATCTGAGTGGAGCTGCACACTGATGCAAAGCCCAAATAACAGTTGCAAAAGATTGTTTGTACAATTTGAAGATATTAAATAGTGGTCTCTTACAAACATAGTAGATTAATAGAAAAACTTGCCATAAGTTGACTGGCCAGTCAGAATCAGTCCAGCAGAAAGAAACATTAGCAGCTACAGAACATAGAACACAACATGGTACAGCACAGGAACAGACCTTTCAGCCCACTGTGTCCACACTGACCATGATGCCAATCTAACTAATTCCAAAGCTATATCTGCTTGGCACCAGCCTAAACAAAGCTCCAGGCTGGTGCCAAGTAGGTACTGCCCTGGGTTTGATAATTAATTGTTATTTCACTTATTCTTTGGCCACAAAATGAATTCCACATCTGTTCTTTAGTTATTCAGAACTTTTACGTAAATCTATTCAGACTGGATTCCTGATCCACCATTTCATTCTACATAATTTAGAATAGTGTAAAGCATTCTCTTTAAACTGATGTTTAATTGTGAGTAAATAAATTGTAAATAACAGCTCATTGCAGAAAATTTTTAAATACTTTTCTTTTATCTTTGAGGCCTCATCCTTAAATAGGCTGAATACATATAGCAATGTTTATTGATGAATATTTGCATTATTAATACGTTTGAGCTCCATGTTTGGTGATTTTACTGATATCCAAAAATGTTAAAAAAGGAACTATGCTTCCTCGCTGAACAGTTTCAGATGTTGCAGGTTTATTAATTCTTACAATTTTTAATGTCTTTACACCTCAGTTCAGGTATAATCAATGCATGTATATGTTCAGAAAGATCATTTGATAGTAAATTAACAGACGCATTACGAATTCACAGAAGTAGAGACTGCTTATTTTACTATTTCTGATTATTGATTGGGAAAGGGTAGGAGAGATGGAGTGAAAGGTTTTCACTGTTTGGGCAGTTTAGGGTAAGGGACTGGTCTAAGAATTAGGGCCAGTTCTTTAGGATTGAAGTAAGGAAACAATTCCATATACAAAGCATGAAGTTTGGAATATACCTCCACAGATGACAGTTGATGCTGCAAACATTCATAGATTGTTATATATTTAGTTATTAAAGGAATTTGGGAAAATATAGGATTATGGAGTTAGATTATAGATTTGCCATTATCTCACTGAACAATTTAACAGGTTTGAGGGGCCCAAAAGGTTTACTCTTGTTCCTCTGTTCCTACATACATTCTTTAGTAAGATATATCTAGAGTGAGAGTTTTCCACACATTTTATTTCTTCCTTATTTTGCTTTACAGATAATGCTTACCTTGTCAGTCTGTTGCTTAGAAATTGCCTAAATGTGCTGTGTAACAACTGCTCTGTGTTCTACCTAGCTTCCACATTTCAATGCAACCAAATGATATTGGCACACTATTTAATGCTACAGATTGGGGGTGAATTTCTAAGCAAGAATTCCCCTGTTGCTCTCAATGAGCTGCATTGTTAGAGATGCCATCCTTTGGATGAGATCTTTAATTAGCATTACGTCTCCTTCCTTTAATGAAGATACAATGCAGAAAAGTAAGGAATTTTCCTGGTGTTCTGCCTTAGATTCCTTCTTCAAAGAAAGCACAGAAGAAAACCTAATCTAATCATTCTTTTCTGATTGCAGTATGAAAATAATTTTAAAATTTTTTAAAACTTTTTAAAATTTTTTTTTAAATTTTAAATTTTTAAAATTTAAAAAAAAATTATTTCCAACGTGGTAACAGGCCCTTCCGGCCCAACGAGTCCGCGATGCCCATTTTAAACCCAAATTAACCTACCCGTACATCTTTGGAATGTGGGAGGAAACCGAAGCACCTGGAGGAAACCCATGCAGACGCGGGAGAACGTACAAGCTCCTTACAGACAGAGACGGGAATTGAACCCTGATCGCTGCTGCTGTAATAGCGTCGGGCTAACCGCTATGCTACCATGCCGCTCACCGCTACCGTGCCACCCACAATTCATTGACTTCAGCACCCTAAGGTATTTTATGTTGGTGAAGTGCAATATAAACCTAAATATTCATTTATATCACACTGAATTATCCTTCCTAATTGTTGTCAGTACCAAATTTCCACTCACAAGACATAGAGTTCTTTACTCTTTAACTTCAGACATGAATGTTGTCCCTTGCTTGGCAAAATATGGGGCCAGTTATGTAATATTATGCACCTATTTAGGTTGTTTAATAACAAAAATAATAACAGAGTGAACAAAATAAACAGGGGGCATTATACTTTGTATGAGAAGACAAAATGCTTTGTAGCCAAAGAAGAACTTTTGAAGTATATTCACTGTCATAAGTAGGAAGTACGGCAGTCAATTTTTTCACAGTATGCTTCCATAAATTCAAGTAACCATATAATCTGTTTTAATGATATTGATTGAAGAGTTGAATTCTGGCTAGGAAACTGGGGAGTCCGACTCTGCTCTTCCTGAAAGTCTTGTGAGACCATCTTTCTTATCCAGCTGAGGGAGTAGACAAAGCCATGGTTAAGTGTTTTATCCAAAACATGGCATTTCTGATAAAAGAGCTCATCCTTGGTACTGTTCTGGGGTGATAGTTAGGTATTTGGTGTGGACCTTGAACCCACCACCATCTAACACAAGTGAGAGTGCAATCAAGTGAGCCACAAGCACCTTGTATCATCAAGCTTTAGGTTCCTTTTATTGTTTCCTCCTTTGCTTTGATATCTACTATTCCTTGTGCATCTATGAAGTGGCTTGGTATATTTTTGTATGGACGCACTTTAAATAAATGCTAGTTATTACTATTGTTATTTGATCTTTTACATAATAGTTAGAAAAGTATATAACTCTGTATATGACAGATATACTCATTTTGTAAGCATTGCCCCAAACTCAAAGTGAGAAATAGTTTTCACTTGACCCAATGAAATCTTTTAAATTTGGGGAATTCAGAGATGGAGAATTGGGAAATGACAGCAATTTACTATTTCAAAACATTATTAACAATTTAATTATAAGGGCCAAAATGATGATAAAAAAGGTATATATAGCTTATTAAAATGTGGGTCCAAATGTTCTATGTTTCTCTATCTTAGTCTGGAATACAAAGGTGATGAGAAAGAAAGTGAGTCACAAATTAGATTGCTGCTGCAAACTCCTTGTGTCAGCACCAGTGGTAATAAATGGAAAACCTTCCTTTCCCTAGATCTATGGAGAAAAGATTATGTGGTTAGCTTGTGCTTATCATGCTGAGCTTAAGTCTAATTGGAATGAACTATTGCAAAGTTTATGAAGTCCTGGGGCAGTTTGTTATAGAACTGTGTCAATTAATCTATTCTTTTTTTAATGAGTTAGGGATTTCCTTTGGAGCCAATTGCCATGGAATCTGACCAAAAGCCCAGAGGAAGCAATGATTCTGTATCAACTGACCCCTTCAATTACAGTACACATCTCCCTCACCAGGTAGCAAATTAGACCCAACCGCACTTTGAACGCGAAAGGGTTTTACCATGGGCAAGGAGTTAAAGGGGAGAGCTGCATGAAATAGGATCATTGCAAGTTTGCTTTGATTAAATCAGAAAAAAAACATTGTATATCCTGCTGAGCAACAAATTACTTCCATTTAAACCAAGTTTGTCTCATGCTGTAGCTCCCTGTGTAAGAATGATTAATGACAGGAGAAGGGATAAAGGATCTGACATGCCATGTGAATGGTTTTTTGAAGCCTTATCTCCTGTGTTTAACCATACAGAATAAATTAAAAAAGACTAACAATTAACATGTACACCTTTACTTTTATGCCTCTTCATTACAGTGAAGGTGTCTTAAACTAAATAAATCCTTTGAGATTGATTCTCATCACACATAAATCATCTATTCTTTATTTCCAGGCCTTTAAAGAAATAACCAGCAGAATGATTTGTTTCAAAATATATCTTCAATGTTTTCTTTGTATTCTGAACAAACTAATTCAAATTAACAATGTAATGATTTAAACACTGAAGGATTTCTTTGTTCAGCGAGCTTTGCAAAACTGATGTCTATATCAGGACTTACCAATATCTTTAAATAACCAATTGGGATATTAAAAATATATTTATAACTGTACCTATTATCAATAGTCTATACCCCAAGTAGATTGCTTAATTGATAAATGTGTTTTAGATTTCCCATTGCTTATCCATCATAGATTAATTTTGTAAATTTCCACCAATAGTTATCTCACAAGTGGTATTTTTGAGCTCTTTCCTCATTGCACAATATTATTTATTCACTTCAATGCAGCTTGAAGCCATCAATAGAAAGTAGTCACATTAAAGTGAAACATCATTTAAAATTTAATTGAAGTAGAGATAGGTTTTGAAATTACATTAAAAATATCTAATTTTCAGGATAAAACCATTATTCGTGCAGAGAGCTTTGGTCACCTAATCCCAAGTGCCCTTGAGACAATGGCAGTTTACCATCTTCTTGAACTGCTGTACCATGTGCAGAAGGTACTGCTGTAGTTCTATATGGTTTTGCACTCCAGCATACAAAACAGGAGAATGAACTATCGGAATCAACAATCCTCACTTAATCCATTAGATTTAATCTTAAAGACCAATTTACATAGTTTTTTATCAATTCATCTGAGGGGAATATGAGAAGAGATAACAATCTTCAGCCCAGTTTTGCAAAGTATGGGACATTCTTCTTGAAACCCTAAGGCAATCAAACAAGCTTCAGGTGATGATGGGTTAAATGTGTAACTATTTCCCTCTCATCATCCCTTGTTTATTCGGGAACTGTAAAGGTCAAAGAAAACGCTATTTTCCACACAAGTCCTGGGCAGGGTGACATTAATCCCACGGCACTGAGTTTAGGTGAATAGCAAATAAGATGAAAAACTATTCACCCAATACCTGCAGCAGCATCACATTCAACACACACATGAAAAAATAGGCATTCTAGTTGTTGTCTGCATGGTTATGTATAATAGTGGTTTATGAGTCAGTGTGTCTTTTGATAATATTGTGCCAGTTGATGAGTTAGAGGTGTTGTGGGCTGGATGTCAGGGTCCAGAGCAAACAACCAGTTGTAAATGAAATGAAAATGACCATACCTATAGTTGGAACTGAAGAATGTACTCCTGTTAATTCATTAAAGTGCAGAAATATGCAGAGATACGAAGTATTATTCAAAAATAACAGTCTGTTTATGCCTCACAAACAAAAAAGAGCAAATAACCCAATTTCCATTTCTGTTCCAATTTCTTCCTGATTTATTTTCTTTTCCTCTATAAGTTGTCTATGTTTCATTAAATGGACAAGGATGTTCCTGGAAAGGGAACACCACTCTGGACCTTCTAAAACTTGCAGCTGATTTTGGAGTTCTGAGGTTTCATGCCATTTTAATGCATTGTTGGTGTCTGGTAAAAAGCTTTTTATGACCCCAGTCCCACACCAACTAAATCCATGCAGAATCAGGGACATATTATTAGGATGCTGCAGCAAGGATGGAAATTTAACAGATCCTGTGCCCTCATTTGCAAATTTTGTAGGAAGAGTCGGTCGCAACTTTTAAAGCATTGGTCTGCCCACAGTTCCACCCAGTCCCCTGGTTGCAGTGTTTTACAGGGAATAATTGATGGTGTGCAATATGTTGAACTCCTGTCCCAGACTGATTTAGAATCAATGTGCATGATTGCTGGGAGAATCAATACTGAGGCCAAATGCCTATAATTATGTGCAATGTAAACAGCGCACACTGAGATGAAGCTAATATTGGGATGTGTATCACATATCAGATGAGGGCACTTTGTGCAGAAGACACGAGGGATTTATTGAAGTGTTGTACAATATTAATATGGCTCCTATTTCTATACAAGGAATTAAACATATTGTATATCAGATTTCTTCTCTCTCAGATCTTGTTTTCTAGTTATTAATTAGTATCTGCTCTGTCAATGTGGAAATTCAGTCAGATCATTTAATAATGCATTTAAACCAAATGTAACTTGATTATTATTGTATACAACCTATTCCTTGTGATCATTTAATGCAGAGTGAATAAATTAGGGAGTTTTCAATGTGCAGGAATAAATTGTGGTATTGATGAGAAGCTGGGGGCTAGAATATATTTGTACCCTACCTGTTGCTTCATCAGCACCACAGATTCCTCTTGTGATACTGGGTGGCTAAAGATTTAGATATAAGAGTAACTCTAACTTTGTCCTGGAGGTTTGAATTCAAAAGAGCAGAAGCAAAATATGTGAATGAAGCCCAATGAGTGTAAATTATTTTCTATATAATGGACTTCTGATTCCCAAGAACATTGTCTAGAGAATTTT
Source organism: Pristis pectinata (assembly GCF_009764475.1). NCBI lineage: Eukaryota > Metazoa > Chordata > Chondrichthyes > Rhinopristiformes > Pristidae > Pristis > Pristis pectinata. The sequence continues at coordinate 17,046,309 of NC_067432.1, forward strand.
GACAATGAACTGGCAGATTTGATTTCTTTCTTTAATTGATAGAATTAGAGAACTGTTACCAATCAGCCCACTTTGTCCATGCTGGCTCTTTGCAGAGCAACTTCAGTCAGTCTCTTGCCCATCACTCTTTCCCCATAGACTTTGTTTGTTCCTCATGCTCTGCTAATTGTGTGATGACATTAGTAATTCCAATTTCTTCTTCTCTTTCCTCTGACGATATGATCCCAAGCTTTACAAATATGTCACTTGTATCAAATATACAATATACATGTGTCTGCACATGAGACACCAATGTTTTATTTTCCTCTTGCCAATATGTTATGGCAAAAAGGATGCTGGCACAAAATATGCTATTGAAACATACTGGGGAGAATTCCTATTTTAGAGCAACCTTTATGTCAAAAAAGGAGACATCCAAATCGCAAATATTTTAATTTGGGGAAAAAAACATTTTGTCGAATCAAAGTTCTATTTGGATTTAACAAGTCTGTCACTTCAAAGATATTCTCCATCTACTCTTGGCTAAGTAAGCTCTTGCCTCTATAATCTATGACACAGTTACAAACAGCACAAAAATTTGATATCAATAAGAGAGTAGCGAACATTGCTAAAGACCCATGTCTAAAACTTCATCCTCAAGAGCTATATAATAGTGACAGGAAAAATAATCCCATAATTAGCCATTTTTTTCATCAGAGTCAAATCCATTGTGGTGAAGAACAGAATAAATGCAAGCCTTTATGTTGTTAATGATGCAAATACCTGCTGACAAATAGGGCTTTGGTGAAGCAGAAAGAGGAGTACAAGGTGGGACCTTAGGACCCTGCAAAGCATATTAGCTTCATCAGGAGATCTTCTCTTGGACAAGTTCCTGTGATAGCCTTAGGTGACTGTGTCAAATTGCTGTTGATGTTGGGTCAGTTGCACTCTCTGTGAATTCAGTTGCACTTGGAAAATATTGGATTTCCTTAACTGAATGGTTAACCTTCAGCCATTTTACAAGTTGTAAAGTGCACAACCTAAGTCCAATTTTAGTAAACCAAAACATCAATGAAGCTGTAGAAACATCCATGTGATTTATAACATATTTAATAAAGGTCACTCAGAGCAAAGTATCCTTTTGAAAACTTTGAAAAGTACCAACATATGCAGCTGATCAAACCATAGATTTTGGTATGTTAATAAAGATTTATTTTGGTCGACTGGGGCTCATGTTTGAGCTTGTTGGATACCAGGATATGATATCATAGTTGGATTTTTGTAAAGTAATACATAGTTCCCTGGATGTATCTTCAATAATCTTTCCTCCATGTAGTGGTTAATGGTGGGATTGCTGACTGATTAGACATTGTCCAGTTTCTTAGGAAATTCTTGAATTAATGATGTAATCATGCCTTTATTGCAACAGCTTGGCTTGGGTTGATACAAGATTTGTGTCTTCACCAGGAGAAGGACTTATCACCTTCCCTTGACATTCAAAGGCATTGCTATTTAATACCTCTAGTTCAATAGCCTGATGGCCTTGATGCGACCAGTCACACAAATGACATGCTATTTAGAATATGTCAAAGGCTGGCTGGTCTACAGTGAATGGGTATCTTCTGACTCCACAAAATCTTCCCACTGCCGACAAGTCACACATTGGGAAAGTAATGCACTGCTCTGACTGGCCTGGATGGGTGCAGATGAACAACATTTGATGTTCTAAATCACTTAATTGATAGCACATGCTCAAACATCTACTCCCTCTGCTGTTGGTGTTCTGTGGCTCAACGTATGCCATTGACAGGATGCGATGCAGAAACTCACAAAGGCAACTCTGAAATCACCTTCCAAACATAAGATCCCCACGTTGCAATGTTCTCAATGGAAATAAAAGTCAAGATAAATGATGGGCTACCAAATTTCTGTTGATTTCTTTATGTCATTGCATGTTGCTGGGACCCAGGATAATGACAGAGGAAAATGTCAGTGGGATATACCCGATAATCTATTTTCACACAGGGAACCTTCAAAGAATGGTTATTCGTTTTCCTTTATTAAGCAAAGAAGAAATTGAAGCAACTGATATTTGTTTATAAAGCTGAGTAAATGAAATTTCACAGCATTCATTTTTAAAGACACTGCTTCCTTTTAATTTCCCAAGAGCAGAACTTGCTTAGCTGTTACCTCATATTTTTAAATATCCTTGGATAGCCTCAAATGGGACACTATATTCTGAGACTGCATGTTGGATGCTTTACTGTTATCATTTAGATCCACTTTGGAGGGAGCCAGTTACTTTGCTTGCAGTTTCTTGATGCAATACATTCGGGAAGAGAATTGTGGAACCTGCTTTAAATTTTCATCCCGTATTTGGCTTGTCTTAAAATGATAATTATTAAAGGTAACAAGTAAAAAATAAATCAAAACAGCATTAGAAATGCATTATCAAGAGAAAAGACAGAGTTGAGTTTTGGGTATAAGTTCTTTCATTTGTTACTCACTGTGATCTCCATTGTAGAACTCATTACAAAATTGTATCCATACCCTGTTTTATTATTACCAGTGGCTCCATGGTAGCACATTTGGTCCTGAGTCAGATTGTCATGAGTTCAAGTAAAAGTCTGGAAATTTGTGATGTAAAGAAAGACTTGTATTGTTGCTGCTCCCTTTCAGAACATCCCAAAACTCTTAGCAGTCATGGATGCACTTCTGAACTGGAGCCGCTGCTACAATATAGGAAACATATCATCCTATTTCTGCATAACAGGATCAGATAAGCTGTTCTCGTTATGTTAATTGAGTGGTTAACTGTTGGTCAGGCACTGGTGATAACTCCCCTATTTTGAAAAAATCTAATGGGATATTTTACCATCCAGCTGAGAGAGTAAGAGGGCCTCAATGTAACCAATCATTCAAAGGACAGTATCTTTGTCACTGCAACACTTCCTTGATACCGCACTGCAACGTCAGTCTAGATTTTTGTGCCCAGATCCCTGTAGGAGATCTTAGATACATGACCCCTGACTGAGAGTCAGGTGTACTATCCCTTGAGTGATGGATGATACATTTAAGGACATGCTTTAGTGCAATGATGAGAGAGCATTGCACATTATGTACATATAATCAAAGAAAATCCTGATGTGTTTAGTAGATATTGAAATGTAGTCAAGTTCGTAAAATAGCGAATGCAAGACCCAGCTGACAGTTCACTCCTCTGTTCTTCTTCTGATGTTGTGTTGAATTTATGCTCATTCGGAACCATTGTCATAAAATCCACAGGGAACATCTGTTTCTTTTAGTCATCATTTCTCCATATTCTGCTGATCTGAAGAGTATCTGATCTTCCCAGAACATGATATTCCTTCTGTGCCACGGTGGGCTTCCTTTGTGGAGTAGGCGTTCAGGCAGAAGGTTTTATATCTGAACTTGAGAGAGGAAGAGTCATGTCACTGCTCCAGCAGAGCTCAAAATCTCATGGTGATCTTCTCTCTAACAACCATACTGTTGGCATCCATTAACTTATAAACAAGAACAGAGTTTTCGTGTTAAGATTGGAAAATATAATCTACTTGCAACATTGGAAAAAAATATAATCTGTTCCTCCTAATTTTATCTAGTGTCATCAAGTCATACACCATGGAAACACGACCCTGAGCTCAGCTTGTCCATGCTGACCGAATTGTCTACCTGAGCTGGTCCTATTTACCTGCATTTGGCTCATATCCCTCTAAACCTTCCCTATCCCTGTCCCTGTATAAATGTCTCTTAAATGTTGTAACTGTGTCCACCTCTACGGCTTCCTCTAGCAGCTCTTTCCATACACCCACCACACTCTGTGTGAAAAAGTTGCTGCTCAAGTCTCTCATACCCTCTAATTTTGGACTCACCTACTTTGGGAAAAAGACTGTGAGAATTCACTTTATCTATGTCTCTCATGACTTTAGAAACCTCTATAAGGTCACCCCTCAGCCTACTACGCTCCACAGAACAAAGTCCCAGCCTACCCAGCCTCTTCTTATAACTCAAGCCCCTAGCCCGAGTAACATCCGCGTGTCTTTTTTGCACCCTTTCCAGCTAAGTGACATCCTTTCTAAAGCTGGCCACCAGAACTGTACACAATGCTTCGTGTGGTCTCACCAACTCCTGTACTCAGTGACCTGATCGATGAAGGCAAGCTTGTCAAATGCCTTCTTCACGAAAGGTAGATATATATTGCAGCTAATATTTATAGAGTCCTAATTACACCTTGCTTCAATCTGAATGAACTTCATATTGACTCATGGGTTTAGGATTTGGTGTGTGCACTTAAATATGTGCAAAATGATCTCTGCATTGTGTAATAACGATTGCTTCATTTGTGGATCTACACCAAATGTTAGCAGCAACTGAGACATTGTTACTGAATTGATTTTACAAGTTTTCCTTCATGGGTCATTGGGTTGAGAGAGAGGGTTGGTGGTCAGGACCCTGATCATGATCTGGAGGGAGGTAGGGTGAGAACGTTCCCGTTGCAAGCCACATGGGGCTGGAGGTGTGTCCCTTGTTGGTGGAAGGTGGAGATCAGGGTTTTGAATGTGGAGTCAGGGGTTGGGGAGGCAGTGCTTGAAACTAAGCCAGTGGGGAAGAACGTGAGGCTGTGAGGAGGGGTAGTATGAAATATTGAAATTACATAGTGGGATTTCCTTTAGTGCGGCCGCAGTCTTGAGCTGTTCATATAGCAACCAATGCTGATTGCTGCTGGGAACAATCATGGAACCATAGAGTTGTAAAGTGCAAACCTTATGGCCCATGAAATCCATGCTGAACATTGAGCAGCCATTTACATCTTACACCCATTTTTGTTCTCTCCACATTTCCACCAACTCCCCTCAGTTCTATCACATTAGGAGCAATTTAGAGTGGACAATTAACCTAGCAACCTGCATAGGTTTGGGATGTGATAGGAAGCAGGAGCACCCATTGGAAGCTCACACGGTCATGTGTAAACTCCAGACTGACAGCACCAGAGGTCAGGATCAAACCAGGGTGCTGGAGATGTAAGGCTGCAGTACTACCAGCCATGTCACTGTGCTGCCATGCTATGTGTTCAAATTCCTCAATGTGCCTAAAAAAGGAGCATTGCAGGGTATATGATTTCTTTTGATGCACATATGATGTTGAAAGTGCCCTGTTGAATTTCCAGATCCATGCAAAATGACTGGAAATAGTTGCAAGTACATTTCACTCTGGGAAAAGTCTATTTTCAGTTGTGCTGTGCTGAAATAAGCAGCACCACATGAATTTTTAAGCCAGATGGGGAAACTTCATCAGTTAACAGTTCTTACACAGTCTATTCTGGATGGTTTGTTTCATCTCGTACTGTACATGAGCTGATTTCCAAAAGCAAATAGCCTGAAGCAAATATTTGACACTATGTGTCACATTTTTAGTGTAGTTGATGATAGTGAGGAAGAAGCTGAGAGTAAGGTTTGAGGATGGCTGCTTTTTTTTCTTTCTCTCATTGTTGCATATCTCTCTGCCTAACTTGAGCCTGAATTTCATCTTTTTGACCAGGATTTTTGAATTCACATGTTGATAAGTTTAAGATAAAATCATGCATTCCAGAATCTCCACACACTACACTATCCAATGTACGTGTTTGTAACAAATTCCTACTTTAAGCTTTGGATTCTGCTATTTGAAATGAGGATAGTCCTAGTTCTGCCCAAGCTTCTCTGCAACAGTGTTTATGGAGCTGAGTTAGTGGGAGCAGCTGTAGTCTGTATAGCTTTGTAATATGTTCAAAAATGTGAACCATGCAAAGATCTAGATATGCTGTATTAGAGAATCCATGCAAAATAATAAATGAATAAAGACACAAACACTTGCATGCTAAATGCGGCTTTATTTTGTCACTGAATCAAATATTGCAAAATACACATATTTTTATGGTAATAATTAGACAATATTTTGTAAATATCCAGGATAGTCTGTCCCAGGCTCAGGTATTAGGTAACAGTATATTACCCCATCATAGCAATGACTTTGGAGTTCTGACAATATACTGGTGTGTCAGATCATGATGCATTACAGGTTGAGTCACCTAGAAAATAACTTTGCTTGTACATGTAAAATTTAACAGCCAATTTTGAAGGGGATCCATCCGAAAATAAAACACATTTAGGATTTATTTACCATGGAGTAACATGACCAACGGCTGTACTTTCCAAATCTTCAGGCCCCTAAAAGGACAATTAGGACATAATTGCACAAGTAGGCCTTGGTTGTCTGTGCTTCATCAATTGATTTGGAAAAGCATGGAGCAACTCACAGTCCCATAACCACAAGCTGGACATTCTTCGTGTGAGGAGTACAATAAGATTGATGCAAAAAGCCTCCTATCACCACTGAGAGTATGGAGCCAAAATCAAAATACTTTCCAGAGATTCTATGGAATGGTAATTAATTTTATTAAGAGCAACTGGCAAATGTCTAACTATCATATGATGTGAAGCATTAATCATAGATAAATGGTTAAGTGAAAAATATCAAACCATACCAAATACTCAGATTCTACCAAGGCACAACCTTCCATTGTATCAAAGAATGTAATATTCTAAGGGAATGCAGGTCTAGTAACATGGTTTTGTTGCTAAACACTGTCCTAAGTTCATTGTTGTTTGTTTTATTGTACTTTAAATGATGTAGCCATGAATTATTCTGGAATGTAACTGGTAATCTATTAGAGTTTTAGAATAAATTGGAACAGCAGCATTTCCTATTTGTCAAATTGTTTACAATTTATTTATCAATTGCAGCCTAACAGACTTTAGGCCACAATTGTCCACACCATCAGCTATTCCCTACTGTTGCCTAGGTCAAAAGACTCCAACATTGAATCATTCATTTCCATGCGCAAATGCACAGAATGCAAAATGTGAGCTCTGATGTGCTGTATAAAGTGTTTGTCACATCAAGGCATATTGATATATGAGTAATATTTTATACACTTTTTACTACTATTGATAAGATAACATTGAATTGTTAATTTTTTTAAAAAAATTGTTACAGGGGCTGATAAAGATATTTGTCCTTATACTTCATATTTCACATTCAATGAAACCAGATTAAGAAATGCCCATATTCAGAAGATTGGTGTATATATGTTCCACCTTTGTTTAAAATTAGTGGAAAGGCAGTTGGGAGGTAATTTTTCCTTGCATTTCAGCCCATTTCCTTTGCTTCCTGTCCATTTTTCACCTTCCCAGTCAGTCTGAGTCATTAAAATGCTTGGTGCATTTCAGTGGGAATGACTTATTATATGTTATATGAATTTTATTCTTTAATCAGTTTTCCTAAATTAACTAAAATAACAACTCTACACTCTACTAAGCATAGCTTATTTCCTAATGGTTTTATATGGTAAATTACCTCTATTATTGGCAGAAGAAATAAAAATAAAATTGTTTAAAAGAGGTTATGTGTTTCATTTTCCTTTGCTAAATACACTCATTTGTACAGTTCTATCAATGTTCCATTAGACGAGTTATGTTTTACTTGCTGTAAATCATTGTGAAATAGCAAAACACAAGACATTCACAGTTGGAAGGTAATTGTACGACGGTACCTCCATTAGCTACCTAAGTATCCTTATCAACCCAACAAAGGATTATTTGATGTTAATTTGGAACCAGAGTATTTCTTGGGCTTTTACCATTCATACAGCTAAAAGTAGTCAATTTGCTAAACACTATTTGCAACCAAAATAACATAGCAATTAAATCTGGCAAAACTAAATCAATGTTTTTCAATAATAACTTAATCAGGTTTCTAATTTGTACTCATATCTGAGAATCTCAAAATTGGAGCAAAATATCTTTACTCTTGCATTCAAATCCTCTTACAACAGAGGCCAAAATATGATTTGTCTTTCCCTTTGAACACCAAATACTTCAAGTCTCCCACCATTTGAAAACAAAGTCCACTTTTCTATATTTTCTACCATAGTGGATGACCTCACATTTTTTTCCAAATTATACCCCATCTGTCATTACCTTGCCTATTCACTTAGCCTGCCTCTAACCCCTTGAAACCTTTCTGAATCCTCCTAAGAGCTCACACTACCAACTAGTTTTGGATCCTCAGTAAACTTGGATATATGACACTTGATCCCTTTATTCGAATCATTGATCTAGATTGTGATAAGAAAAGGCACTGGCTCCAACCCTTGTGGCATTCCATTGCTCACAGCCTTCCAACCTGAAAATGATCTTGCTCTCTGTTTTTGTCTGTAACCAATTCTCAATCCATGACAATATACTATCCCAACTAACATGTGCTAATTTAGTTTAATAATCGTTATTGAAGGCCTGCTGAAAGCTCAACTATTCAACATCAATAAATTTACCTTTGTCTATTCTATGAGTTACTCACTCAGGAAAGTAACACATTTCCCTTTCATAAATCCATGTTGATTTTACTCAGTCCTTTTATAATTTTCCAAGATTTAACAATAGATTCCAGCAATTTTCCAACTACTAAACTAATTTCTCTGTGTGCTTTATGCACTCTAGGCCTGTAGTTCTATTATTTACAGGAGGTTTTCCATTGAAGTCAGGCACAAAATATTTGTTTAATGTCTCTGTTATTTTCCTATTCCCCAATATAATTTCATTTCATAATTACATTGTTGTAAGCAACTTGGATTAACTTTTTGCCTAAATATTTTACATACTGTATATTACTTGCAAGGTATGTATTAATTGTCATCACTTGCTTGTTTATTGTCATACCTTTTTAATATAGTTTCCTAATTTACTAAATCCATCTCATGTCTTTGTGATTTGCTTCATTCTGATTCAAGAACTTGGTTTCAGATTGAACTAAATCAATAAAACACTATAATTTTGTGATCACTGTTCCCTAAAGACTCAATAACCATGCAGATCATCAATTAACCCCTTCTCATTACTGTCTCAGAGTTGACTCATAGCAATCCTAGAAAGCAGAGCTGGACAATGTTTTTGACCTGATTGTCGTACATTCAGTTTGCATACATTTCCCTCGATTTCTCGGTGGGCCTCCATTCTTTCAATCTGGTCATTCTTCAGATTTTTGGAAACAGAATGACTCTGTCTAGCCAAACCAGCCACATGAGCACATTTAACTCATGATAAACAAACATTGATCTAAAAATGGTCCACGATCTCTAAGCGAACATGCTGTGAGGAACTCATGGCTTTTAAATGAACTTTTACCCTGAATATCTGTAAAGCAAAAGAAGCCAAGTGGCTTTGTCCCACTGATTCAACCTGATCATTTCACTTCTCAAGGTGCTTGTGACTTCTTTTCCAATTTACTCACTTGCTGGACATCCAGACAAGGACGCAACTTCCTGTTTCTCATATTTCCATATGACATTAGAGGAGGCCATTTGGCCCACTGGGTGTATGCCGATTCTTATAGCAATTCCATTAATTCCTAGTTATTTCCCAGCAAACTATTCTCACACACGTGCCTATCAACTCTTACCTCTCCCAGGATAATTTTCCTTCGCCAGGTAACCTATCAAAGCACCTTTGGGATTCTGAGGGTGGGGATTTTTTTTAATGAAATGCATCTATCTTCTATACCAACACTCCACAGACAGGTGTTCACAGTGGGAAGGGCTGGAGGCAGAATTTTACCAGTGTGAATAACATAAATGACATTCAGAAGTATTTATTAACTATTAAAATAGGAATAAATAATTAAGGAATATGACTTTTTTTAAATTCAAGTTAATTAAAAAATAACTTATAAATTATCAGAAACATTTAAAGTGTAAAAGAAAAGACAAAATACTGACTGCTTTGTTTGCTGAGCTGCAGACCCAGAATCTCCAGCAGAGTCTCAGGACATGTGTCAGCAGGAACTGAGTGTGTGGAGCACAAGCAAGGCTGGGCCCTGCTGCTGGAATCTATGTGGATCGCAGCAAAGGAGCATAGCAATGGATGTAGCGCCATCTGTTCTCCAGTAAATCCAGGATGCCCATGCTTAAAAGGTGGGGAGCAGCATCTGGGACCTAATGGCTCAGGATCATCATTCTAATTGAAACGCTCGGCGAGAACCATCCACCATCTTCTAGATGAAGCCTGTTGTGTTAGAGCTCAAGGATTGTCCCAGATTTTACATATATTACTTATGTTTCTTTTTCTTTCTGCTAAACCAGAGGTTCTCAGACATTTTCTTTGCTGTTTCCTATTTCAGAGAGAGTAGTTCTTTTCTGGCCCTTTCCCCCATTCTCCATGTTAACTCTAAACACTGAATAAAAACTAAACTTTTTATAATTGAGTGCCCTTCTAACTTTCAAAGTCTCTCCTGAAGTGCTAAACCATTGCATCCTATTGCATAGCTATTGCCCTGGAAACAAGCATATGTCGTCTCTACAGTCTGGGAGGATGGACCTTGCTGAGAATGGGAACTATTTACCTTGATGTCCACAGCCACTATCTTCTGATGCAAATCACTCTGCTAGTGGTTTGCGTTTAGTTTTAGGGTCTGAACTGCTGAATATTAATGATGGAAAGCAGAGGACGGGGCGATCAATAAATCATAGCATGGTCACAGCATGGAGGGAGGAATTTGCTCATGCCAGCTCTCTACCAGAACAACTCTCTAATTCTACTCACTGGCCCTTTCTTCGCAATTTTTTTCTCCACCATATATTTATTTAGTAGCATCTTGAAAACCACAATGGAACCTACCTCCACCACGTCTACAAATAATGCATTCTGGGTTCCAGACACATACTATGTAATAAAATGCTTCCTCATGTCACTCTTAATTATTTTCCCCTTTAATCTACAGCTGTTTCTTTGAGCCCCCACCAAAGGGAACAGCATCCCAATATTCACTCTCCCCTTTTGTAAAGTTGAATGTGAAAAAAAAATGACTTTCACTTGTTGGCTTCAATAAGGCAAAGGGTTAAAAGAAAACTATGTGTTCCATTGACCTACACATAACTGAAAGTGCTGCCTACTGGTTAATGAATGAATCATGTCTTCATTTATGTTTAGCACTCCAGGACTTTCTAATGTATTTTAAGATGTTTTAGGTTCAACAAAGGCCCTTCTGTCAATTATGGTGATGTCAGGAAATCACTGACATCATAACGCATCACCGCATTGCATTAGACAAAGGTTTCAGCATGTCAGCTATTGTGACTTGTGCTCTTATCTCATTTAAAAAGTTGAAAATAATTGTTTTGATGAAATTTGATTGGGAATATTTCATCAGGAATATTAATCAATTATTAAATGTGCAAACCTGAGCCTGTAAAAAGAAAGCAGAGCTCGCCTCTGAAATTGCTGACATACCAAATACATTTGTAAGTTTAAACTTGTATTAAACCCACTATGTATTTAGAATTGTTATGTTATTAATTTAGTGGAAAAAATATACCAATGCTTTAATGTAGCTTTTACCTTTTTTTAACAAAGTTCTATCTTGCTCATTCCTCACTGAGTATTTTCAACCCATTCCCCCAGCAAATTAGAGTGTTGTTTTGAATCTTTTTAGATCAGAAGTGAGAGACATACAGGACTAGACAGTTGACTGAGCTCCATCCATTGGATGATCACTGAACTGAATTACAATCCTGAAGCGACCCATACTCACCAATTTCTAAATTTAACTCATAGATGATGGATTTGGAAGCGCTCTTCTCTTTTCTTTAGAACAATGCTGATTTAATGCACAAAAAGCAAATGGTCCTTTCCTAATGTGAATGTTATTATTCATGCTACAATGCATGTGACCTGTTTTGGTCATTTGGTGGGTGACTTGGTGCTAGCTGAAGCTGGAATAAGTGAGACCAGTACTTGTCTCTCACGGTTCAATTCCTGCCTGCCCAGTGGAGATTTGATTATTGCTCTACTTTGGGAAAAGTAATGTTCATTATGGTACCGAGGCACTCAAGGGAAGTTCAAGGTTTGATGCATGGAACCTAAAGTTCTTGTGGAGGAGAAGCAGGATTTGGATGGGAACGCAATGAGTGGTGGTTCTGCTGCTCTCCAACCATTACTCTGGCAGAAGACTGAAGAAACCTACTGGGGGGAGGGAGAAGTGTGGCAGGGCATCTGTTGTTTCCAAAGTTGCCTTATATGGAGAAAAACATCTCTGTTCCTTAAAAGGGGAACTGTCATTCCAGACAGGCCATAGCCAAGGATGTCCTGTACTAGGAATTCCTGAGATTAACAGTACTTCAAAAAGTGTCTGTGATATATTTTATGTAATTAAGTCATGTGTGTGTGTATGTGAGAGAGACATAATGATGTCATGATACATTTTGTGTAAACACATGTGGTACTTGTTGCTAGACTGTCATAAAGCAATGAAGTCCACACATATGTCCTGATGCTCCTGGTGTCTGCCAGAAATTACTATAGACTGTAAGCTTGGCTCACTAATCACTTCCAAATTCATTACAACTCGTGACAAAGATAGACAAACCAACCAAAATGCATAGGAAAAAATGCAGCAGCTTGGCAAAACTTTTCAAAGTGCTTACTGAGCATTGCTGACCAACTGGAGGGAACTGCTGCTGTCAGGGAAGAGAAAATGCCTGAGCAGTAGAAGACTTTCGAGGTGCTCAGCAAGTTGATAATCCATTGCCAGCAGTGGTTTTCAGTAGAACTGAAAGAGATGTTGATAACAGCATTAAACATAGAGAAGGAAGCACAGGACGGAGAAGAGTTGAGTGGAACAGCATCACTGCTTAAATAAGAAATGGGACAAAATGATGGCTCAGGTGCAGTCTGGCTACGTATGTACTTGAAACGTGTGGAATAAAACTTCATGAACCAGATGAAAATGTTCTTCACTGTTAATAATATTTTTAAAGTAGAGGATCAGATTGAACATGCATAGACACTGAACACTGCTATGATAGAGAAGAAGAAGAGAATTCTATTGAAAGGATTTGGCTCAAGAGATCTATCACACATGTGGCAGTCACACCGAAAGCAAAGGTGTTCCTTTCACTAAAGTAATGCAAAAATTTGAGGATTATTTGAATCCATAGTGATTTGAAATAGCAGAGAGTTACATATTTAGTTCATGGAATCAAAGGGCAGGAGAAACATCCAACAATTATATTGTTGCATTATAGGATTTATCTGACATTGAAACTTTGGTGCATGCTTAACTTATGTGCTGCAGGACAGATTTGTCTGTTGATTGGATGATGAATGAATTCTGTCCATATTGTTAAGTTTGCAAAGTTTTACGTCTGACCTGGATTGCATATGTGCAAACTCAGTGGAAATAGCAGTGAAAAATGGGAAAGAATTTTGTCTAACATTAGGTATGAACATGGTAGAAGCTTACAATCAAAATGAGGGTTGAGAGGAGTAGATATTTTATCCAGGCCTTCACATGAGGATTCTGCTGCTGGTAGTCAGAACACAATTTTTACTCTTTCAACTAGTGGATATTGACTTTCCAGATGTTGTTGAGACACTAGGAGATAAACTTCTAAAATGAGCAAACTCTCAAGAGTTGGTCCAGCACAGAAAACGTCCAAATGTGGGTATGCAAACATTTTACAATAGAAGATTCAAAGAGATCATAGCTGATTGAAGTGAGGACATAGAATAGTATCGAAGAAGGGTAGTGTCACTGTTGTCGGTCAGCTTCAGACCTCTTTTCCCTGTGTGTGTGTGTCAATAGAATCACCTACATTGTTACAGGTCAAATACAAACTAAAACCTTAACAGTCCATTATGTTTTAGGTGAAACTTCATTACTGAAACATTATGCTGAGTGCAGTCACTACGATTCAATGCAAAAACTTACCACCAAACCTCTTCCCTTCTTTCCTTAGGGCAGTAATGCACACTTTTGTTACAGTTCCCTGGAGACTGGTACACTTCAAAATCTCTCCCGGGAGGCCACTTTTCATTAACAGCCTTAAACAATGAAGGTTGGCAGGCTACTTAACCAGAGAGGCCATCAGAGCAGAGGCCTACCCTGTTTCATTTCCTGAGAGACGCGAGTATTGATTTTTCTAATGGTTTATGCCACTCGCACTGACTCAGTCCCAAAGGGGGAAGAGACTGTGCTTGCTGACTCTACCAATGATGCACATCTACCAACCAGTGAAGACCTGAGCAGGAAGATCTTACCAATAGCAGCTGAGTCTTATATTTAAATACAATAATGACACCGAGATCAATACAAATTCGGATCATCTGTGTTAGTAATGCAGTCTGTTCAGTTCACTTCTATAAAATGGGTGCTATAGAATGTGATGTGGCTCTCTGACAAATAGGAATTCGGGGGCTGGAGAGCACTTGCCATTTTTGACTTTGATTTTTGGAGACAATTGAAGACAAATTTTAGAGACGCTGTTTGATTTGGCGCCACTCTATATTCTACTGCCGGTGCTAGATGTTAGGTCACATGGTGGATGCTATAACCTGCATTGGGATTTATTACTTTTTCTGATACGGAGGCAGACAAATAAGGGACTTTAGATAACCCACAATGGAGACACAAGAGAGACTGCAGATGCTGGAAATCTGGAGCAACACACACAAAATGCTAGAGGAACTCAGTGGGTCAGGCAGCATCGATGGAGGGGAATGGACAATTGATGTTTCGGGCTGAGTCTCTTCCTCAGGGCTTGAAAGAAAGAGGGAAGGGAGCCAGTATAAAAGGGTGGGGGGAGGGGGAATGAGCCTCCTCCACCCTCTCTATCTGCCCATCACGCACACATTTTGCCCTCTCATTCCCCTCCTCACCCTTTGTTCCATGGTCCACTGTCCTGTCCTGTCCTATCAGATTCCATTGTCTTCAGCCCTTTGTCACTTCCACCAAAGTATGTCACCAAAGACTCTTGCAAATTTGTTCACATGTACAGTGGAGAACATTCTGACTGGTTGCATCACCGCCTGGTATGTAGGCTCCAGTGTGCAGGATCGAAAGAGGCTACAGGGGTTTGTAGACTCAGCCAGCTCCATCACAGGCACAAACCTCCCCACTATCAAGGACATCTTCAAGAGGTAGTGCCTTAAGAAGGCGGCATCAGTCATTAAGGACCCTCACCACCCGGGACATGCCTCTTCATGTAACTACCATTGGGGAGGAGGTACAGGAGTCTGAAGACCCGCATTCAACTTTTCACGAAAAGCTTTTTCCCCTCCACCGTCAGGTTTCTGAACAGTCCATGAACCTATGAACACTACCTCATTATTCCTCTTTTGCACTATTTATTTATTTTTATAACTTATAGTAATTTTTTGTCATTAGTCCTTGCACCGTACTGCTGCCACAAAACAACAAATTTCACGACATACATTATGTCAGTGATGATAAACCTGATTCTGATTCACCTATCACCTCCCAGCTTCCTACATCAACCCCACCCCCCTTCCCCCACCTGCCTACCGTCCCCCTCTCACATGGATCCACCTATCACTTGTCAGCTCTTGCTCCACCCCCTTTTATGTTGGCTTTTCTCCTCTTTCTTTCCAGTTGTGAGGAAGGGTTTTGGCCCAAAACGTCGAGTGTCCATTTCCCTCCATAGCTGCTGCCTGACCTGCTGAGTTCCTCCAGCATCTTATATGTTGTTTAGGTGGTTCACATTTGCAATATAACTAGAACCCGAATCTACATCCTGGTCCATTTATCTGGCTTCCTCTTTCTTTGTAGAGTGTGCTTTATGAGAGAGGCCATTGCATATTTTTGCTGTTGATGGGTAACTAGCTAACCTCTAGCTCAGCACGTGACTGTCAGTAGATTTCAAGATCAGCACAGCACATAAGTTTTACACCTTAGGTTCAGCCCAGAGTGCTGCTAAATACATACTTGAATCAAGCAATTATTGAACATGCCCGTAGGCATTTTGAAGCAGAATTTCAATGGCAGATTGAGAGAATGACCTACATTTACAGCTTGGCCAACAGTTACAAAGTACAGTGATTTTGTTGCACACCAGCTAATTTTGCAATCACAAGTGGAGAACCTGAGAAGGAGCCCAATCAATCCCAGTAAGGATATGGAGCAAAAAAGTAGGGATAGGCAGAAAGTCTGACTTATAAAGCCCCTTTGCAGGGTGCCTGAGACATTCATTGTTTTCACTGGGATGATCTCCCAGCTGTTATCCATTCATTGTATCACTAGACATAGGGCTATTTTTACCATGTGTAATAGCCCTAAATACATTGCCCTTAGCCATAGCCAATTTACTTAGGATCTCATTGCAGCATTGTAGTAAATTATTGATCAGCTACAAAGCACAGTCAAATTCAGGTGCAAACTAATTAAAATTATGAGCAGCATGTTAGTGCAGATGGTGGAGCTGCTGCCTCACAGGACCATCAACCTGGGTTCAATCCTGACCTCTGCTGCTGTCTGTGTAGAAGTAGCATGTTCTCCCGGTGCCTGTGTAGGTTTCTTCCAGGTGTTCCAGTTTCTTCTCACATCTCAAAGATGTGCAAGATGGCAGGTTAATTGGCCACTGTAAATTTCCCCTAGTACAGGTGAGCATTAGAATCTGGGAATGTGGCGAGATTAAAAATGGGATTTATCTAGATGTGTGCTTGATGGTCAGCATTAACACAGTGGGCCAAAAGGCCTCTTTCCATGCTATATGACTTCATGATGCTGGGACTCTAATTTCCTCCAAGTATTTGATTGCTGTGCTTTGCTTTGGTGACACTAAGTAGCATGGGACTTCTGTACCCTTATATTGCGCTGTTTATTAGGAACCAATGATCTGGCTTTTGTCTGTCCATAGAAGCTCCTTGGAAGCATTGTAGTAGTAAACCTTGTCATGCAAGGTCACTGGCTGGTCTGGCAACTGGCTTTGCTATGAATGGGTGTGAGTGTGGTTTGAGGGTTGGGTATGGATTGTCCAGTCCACCTCTCTTTCTTCCAGATTAATAAATGGAGAATAGGATTAGAGTACAGTTGAGAGATGGCACTCTTATTTATACCTGATGAAGCCTTGTCCATTCCCCAGGAGACTACATCTGAATACCTCCTGATCAGTTTGCCACCAAACAAAACTATTCTCTCAATGCAATCTTGTAGGAAACAAAAACCTATTCAGATCTCATTTCACTTTCAAAGACTATTCAGGAGAAGGCCATTTTTACTAGCATTAAGCCTCTTGTTAGTAGGGGTGTACTACAAATATCATGCAATTGTTGCTGCCTGAATGTCCCCTTTAGCTATGCAACCCCCTCTATCAGATCTACACAGATGCAGTGGTGGGCTTCTCCACACAGATACCACCTGTTGCAAGTTAACTAACAGTGTGGAATGGCTCCTGGATCTCCAGGCTCAATGGGTACAAATGAATGTAAGGTGACTCTTTAGGCAGAAGATTCCTCCTCAGTTCCACTTTGGTCATTGGCTCACCATTGCAAACACTTCCATATATGGTAACTTGATTCTTCAACTTGTCTAAAACCATCGTCCACTTAAGTATTGGCTCCCTTGTTACCAGACAGCTTCCAAAAATGTGAAGCAAGGATCTGTTTGCTGATTTTTGACCACTCATTCTGCCAGTGGTTAGGCTATATATAGTTGGGTAATAGTATGGTTTTATATGAGGAACTTCAATAAATGTTAATTGTTTCATGCTGCTAGTAATTAGAAGTATTGTCATTGTGATATTTGATTCCAATGTTTTGATATTGTAAATGTCCATTTCTTGAATTTCATTGTTCTCAACACTATTTTAAATATTTTTGAGCCTTTCATACTTCAGGAGGGAATTTGGTTACAATTTTACTTTATTCCTCATAAATATTCCCTCTCAAATTAACTATGGAACTATAATGACTTGCTCACTTTACCTACTTGGAGATTTTAATATCTTTAAAAACTCCTAAGATTTTTAAATATTTCAAGGAAAACTGTGCACTGGATGCAAGGGCTTGCATCCAACAAACCTTCAAGAAATTGGAACCTATGAAACATCCATGAGGTTTTGATGAAAGTCATTGACCTGAAACAGTAACTATGTTTGCCTTTCCACAGATTCTGGCCTGCTGAGTGTTTCTGGTATTTTCTGTTTTTGTTTCAGATTTTCAGCATTACAGTTTTCTGCTTCAAACATCCATGAGGTTGTTTGTTGAGGCAAGCTGCAATGGTTTGAACATGGTATTTCTAGTGCCAAAATGCAGTCACTTTGAAAGGAAAGTGTAAACAAAAGAAATCGAGAACTGATATTAAGATCTGGCTGGGTCTTCAACTGTCAGTGTGGTTTTTGTTAGTGAAGCGCACAATTAGGTGAGAAGGGTTTGAGATGTCCCAGTGCTCATGGGACTGACTTGGTTTGATAATATTCTCACTGATATTCATATTGATGAAAATAAACGAGTCTCTGATAATGGGATTTGATAATTTCTTCAGATCTGTAAGCTTCTTAACAATCCCTACAGGGATTTGGATTTCATGCTTGGGCAGACAGAAGCCTTCATCTTTGATCTTCATGGATAAAATGTTACTGGAGATGTCATTTGGAAGATGCAAAATTTCTTGGAAATTCTCTCAATAGCTCTGTAGAATCTTATGAAAAGATTTTGCAAAGTCTGTTATAACCTGGTGATCATGAAGTTTCCAAGAATTTCATTTTTTTTGAGTTGGCTTTAGATTTCATGTTTTTAAATTATCCATCCACTTATTAAGTTTGTTGGCCAATTGTTTTGTAGATTCATGTACCTACAGGGTAATACAAGTTCCAGGTTATTTTTTGTAATAATTCTTGGCATAACAAACTAAGGGCTTTTTGATTAGTTGTGCAATGATCAATGCTTTGTTCTTCATGTGGAACTATCATTTGCTTATTTTCAATCTACTTTTAATACAGAATGATTCAAGAACAGCAAATAATCCCAATCTGAGTCTTTACAATAGTGAAATCATCAGCTATAACCAATGTCAAACATGTTAATAAGCTGCTTTTATATTTCAGATAATTCAGAGCCTCCTTTCTTTAATGTGCAGAGCAAATGGTCATTGTCATATTAAGAGTGGTGTTTAATAGTATCAATAAATTTTGTGGTTTCTGTATCAGCACCTTCTACTATTGTAGCATTAGTTTACAAATTAATGATAAGACCAACAAACTACGTTTAATAAACAACTTATGGCCAACAGAATCAAAGTTTCCAGTTGGATCTACAAACACAATCTCCAATTTATTTCCTTTTTTTCCTCAGCTTTCTTCAATATATTTTGAAAATAGCAATATTTTCATTGCAATCTGTTGTTGATGCTATAACACATTTCTTTTTGCAGCTAATGGCAGACAATGGCCTTTTAGCTGGCATCTTAATGAACTGCCTGAGTTCTTTGTTTCTTTAAGTTTCATAATCTATTCTTCATCCATATGGAGGAGATATGGGATAAAGTAAGGACTCCAGATCACCACAGCCAATGTGCCCTCAGCTGTGCTCCGTTCTAGTCTCAATACAGTTCTTCAATTCTTCACAGACTGCCTATTCATTGACAAATTCTTTCAAACTTCTGGTATCTGTAACTTTGGTTCAACCTGCAAAACTATCTCATGCTGTCTTGGTTTTTCACCTTCTATAGTTTGAATCAGTAAGTTTCTAATCATTCTACCTTCAAAAAGCAGTTAATGGACACCATTACATGCCTTGTTAATTTATTTTTGTTTTTTTCCTTCATTGAAACAATTTGAGTTCCAGGAGCGATTACTTTGCAAAATGTTGGTGTGTGCTTTAATCATAAAGCAATGTAACTTCCAGTCTCACTATTTTTATTTAATTTACTCTTGGTCTTAATTTTATTCTTCAATAATGTTAGTGAAAGAGGAGAAAATGCTTGATACCTTGATTGTACTTACATGATTCTTGAGGTTTGATGTTAACTCCTATACTGTCACTATTATTTTCTCTATCACTTCATTATTCTTGCTACCTTTTATAACAGTTCGAATTTGTGTCTCTGTAACCTTTTCATTGTAATTATTACACTCACTGTCATTCTTTAAGAAGTTGATGTTAACTAATATATCCTGATCATTATCTTCCACTTATTTGAATAGTTTATTATCTTCAGGGTCAGCACTTCACTTAGAAGTTATATGCTTCATCCTTAACCTACCTAGCCCCACAGGCTCCCTTTATCAAGTTTTAGATTAATATCACAACAATCCTTGAATTTTAATCAGAGATCAAATAGAAGTCATTCCTTTTTGTCTATCCAGAGAGAATTTTTTTTCCCCTTTAATATTAGTGTAATAACCAACTTAAATCTTTTGTCACACTGATGACTTTCATGCTGCCTTGGTCCTATTGAGTGTTAAACTTTTAACGATAGCTACGACAAGTGTTTTGGTCTTCCTATTTAGCACAATGATTGGCTGAAACATGGTAACTATGTACAATTGAATTAGCCAATTCAATAGACCTCATGTGAATATTTTTTTCAGAAGGTCTGACCTTCATAACATCTTCATTGCAGGAGATCCACATAAATTGAGCATTGAGCAGTGGATGCTTATTGCATTAGATGTATTTCAATGGGTGCTAGGAATCAGTCTCTATGTCCATCTGAGCTAGTCCCATTTACTCATGTTTGACCCATATCCCTCTAAACCTTTCCTATCCATGTATCTGTCCAAGTGCCTTTCAAATATTGTTACTGTACCTACCTCAACAACTTTCTCTGGAAACTCGTTCCACATACTGCACTCAGCATGAAAAAGTTAGCCTTAGGTTCCTATTAAATTTTTCCCCTCTCACCTTAAACCTATGCCCTCTAGTTCTTTTTTCCCCATCCCTAGGAAAAAGACTGAGTGCATTCACCCTATCTATGCACTTCATGATTTTATACACCTATACAAGATCACCCCTCAGTCTCCAACACTCCAAGGAATAAAGTCATACCCTGCCCAACCTCTCCTTTTAACGCAGTCCCTGGCAATATCCTTATAAATCTTTTCTTCCACTTTGCCTCATACTGAGAAGCTGCTGATCTTTGAAGATCATTCAGTTTTTTGACCAGGAACTCCAGTTAGCCAACCTGCAAGGTTGTTTCCTGTAGGGATTGCATGGCATAATGGCTCAGCACAGAAGAGAAGTCTAGATCTCTGTGGTTAATGTAACTGATAGCTCTTTCTTGTGATATTTAAAAGGGATCATTGACTCCTTACTGGTCAGATGCCAGCTGACTTCTGGCTGATGTTACATTTCAACAGGTTCCAAGCTCTGCAGAGTCTGTGTGGCAGTTGTTGAAGAACATTTTGCTGACTTTAGGCCTTCCACACAAGCTCAGAGATGTGGGTACATTAGTAGGCATTCCTCCTAAATAGAGCGATTCTCTAACCCAAACCTCTGTGAAGAGAAGGTATAATATGTTTTCCTTTCATACAGTCATATAATCATAGAGTTATCCAACATGGAAACACACCCTTCAGCCTAACTTGTCCATGCTAACCAAGGTGCCTTTCTGAGCCAGTCCCATTTGCCTGCATTGGGCCTATTTTCCTCTAAGTCTTTCCTATCCATGCACGTGTCCATGCTTGTAAGTGTTGTAATTGTACCTGCCTCTACCACTTCCTCTGGCAGCTCATTCCATATACCCACCACTCTCCGTGTGAAAAACCTGCCCCTCGGGTCCCCTTTAAATCTTTCCCCTCTCACCTTAAACTTATGTCCTCCAGATTTAGAGTCCCTTACTCTGGGAAAAAAGACCATGACCATTCACCTTATCTATGCCCCTCATCATTTTATAAACCTCTATAAGGTCACCCCTGAGCCTCCTTCACTCCAGGGAAAACAGTCCCAGTCTATCCAGCCTCACCTTATAACTCTAGCCCTCCAGTTCCAGAAACATCCTTGTGAATCTTTTCTGCACCTTTTCAAGCTTAATCACACCCTAAACGTAGAACATAGAACATTACAGTACAGGCCCTTCGGCCCATGATGTTGTGCCGACATTTTATTCTGCTCTAAAATCTATCTAATCCTTCCCTCCCACATAGCCCTCCATTTTTCTATCATTCATGTGGCTATCTAACAGTCTCTTAAATGTCCCTAATGTATCTACCCCCACAACCTCTACCGGCAGTGTGTTCCATGCACCCACCACTCTCTGTGTAAAAAATTTACCTCTGACATCCCACTTATACCTTCCTCCAATCACTTTAAAATTATGCCCCCTCATGTTAGCCATTTTCACCTTGGGAAAAAGTCTCTGACTGTGCACTTGATCAATGCCTCTTATCATCTTGTGCACCTCCATCAAGTCACCTCTCATCCTCCTTCTCTCCAAAGACAAAAGCCCTAGCTCACTCAACCTATCCTCATAAGACATGTTCTCCAATGCAGGCAGCATCCTGGTAAATTTCCTCTGTACCCTCTCTAAAGCTTTCACATCCTTCCCATAATGAGGTGACCAGAACTGAACACAATACTGGTAACATATCATCGATCTGCAAGGTTGTTTTGTCAGATTACTCTATTATTGCTTCCTGTGTGTAGTGAGTTTTTTCCCACCACGTTTGTTGTGCCTTCCTGCCATGTGCTAATTTTGGCTGTATGTAAGAATTTAGAAAAGCTGATTTGGTCAGTGAAAATTTAATGTACATTATATTGTCTTTCCATGGACAGAAGTAACATAATTTCCCTCATTCTGCTACTTTTACATCTAATACATTGCTAGGTATATCTTTGTTGACAATTGACTCTATCAGTTTTTTTGAACATTTATCATTAACTTTCATCCATATATTTGCACATGCTACCACAGTAGCAGTAATGCCCTCTTGTCTAAGTTATACGACATCTTCCTAGGCCCTCTGAGTAGATAAAGCAAAGTTTACTGTTTCTATAACAAATTAACCAACCAAGTGTTGAATTACTCTGATGCCAAGCTGGCACTTCTGTTGAAAAACTTGATCTAGCTGTCGTGCATTGTGGAGTTACAAAGCTGTGCATTGTAATGGGAGGTAAGGAATGTGCAGGAGGTCAGTTAGCAGTGCATATCTGTTCCCTCAGCTTTAGAAGAGACAGAACTGGTGCATTTTGCTCAGCCCCCATTTATTTGAATAGGATCACCAGCTTTCAGGAAAAGGTAAGTGAAAGCCTGTGGTTTCATTTCTTTTGTAATTAATATTAATGTTTTAATTAATTTAAATGTTGAATGAAGTTCTAAATAAATGTGTTATTTTTTAATTTTTAATTTTCTATTAAAAGTTTCTAACAGAACGGCTGTTGCTGTGAGACCAAGAGGCAAGTAGATGGTGGCATACATGTGTGAGATGCTGCACAGGTCCAGAATGAGCTGGCTCATTTCTTCCTAGAAAGTTTTAGAGGTCATTCAAATAAATTGCCAAAGCTCTGAAGCAGAGGTAACAATTAGTTGCAGGACTTGCTCAATAAGACACTTACTTCGTGGTTTTTTAATGTTAATTTAACATGTTTGTAATGTACTGTGCAGCTGCTGCAAAAAGGTAATTTTCATGGCATTTATACCCTGTGTATGTATGCCTATGACAATAAACTTGAATTTGAGCCATTAACCACATATATTACATCTGATGCTATTTTATAAGCAAATGTTATATCTTGGTGCAATTTAGTAATTTGCAAGTTGTGTGGAAAGGATCAGTGACAGAAGTTTGCAATCATAGAGAGCTTTTTTTAGGCTGAGAATGAAACCTCTGTTTATAAATGATTCAAATCTAGGCCAGTAATTCACTTTGAACATATGCATTACAGTAGTTGCTGAGGATTGTAGTTTATTTCCAAAATTCAGTTCTATTGAGGTCAATTTAAGAAGTAGGTTAAAGTGTTGCAATGTGGTGCAAATGACTGAGCTGGAATTTCGATCCCATTTGTGTTTAAAAAATTCACAAAATGGCTATTTTACTCCCACTTACCTAGAAAGAGGAAAAGATTGCTGTTATTGGTCATTGTAAAAGTAGCCGCTTTGGTTATAAATACAGTATATTAAGCAATCTTAAACTGCCCTAGGGATGAAAGAATTCAGAGACATATTTGGTGGACTGAAAGTGTAGTAGCATTTTGTAAAATTAACCTTAAATAACAATGATAATTTTCAGAGATAGCAACATGTTAACAAAACAGAGGCATGATTTATTTCAGTAATATTGTTTTGTGACGAAAAAAAGAAGCTGCCAGGGTCAAACTGGCTTCCGCGCACATTTCATTAATTTACTTCAGATCAGAGCCAGAGTCATTATTTCCAGTGACTTAAGGCCTCCGGGGCAGACGTGAAATGGAAAGAGCATGCTGCCTGCTCCAAAATGATGCTTACTGAATCTGAAAGGTCATGTCATGTTTTCTGGCAATTGACTCGATGGATTTGGATTCTACAACATAAGGTCAGGCAGCTCCACTCAGCACATGTTTACTGGGAAATGTGCCTCCCAGTTATTTCACAATGACCTTATTACCCTGCTAGACTGATGAGCTTTGCACGGACCTCTTATACCTTCTATTCTGCTGAGAACACATCTTGCTTTCAAAAGGGCAGTACAGCTTCCAAAGGGTCATATAACCCATTAGTTAATCTTTAATGTGGCTTCACAGTTTGAGATCACTACTTCTGCTGATTCCCCAAAGATGAGTATTGGACCTATTTTGTTTGTGAAACACCCATTATTTGCTTTATAAGTATTATATAATCTTATGTTTTATTTTATTTTTTTCCATATGCTCTCCTGACATTAATAGCCCACTTGACCCCCTCCCACTTGGCCATTATCCTGTGTGACAGTCAGTGTTAGCAGGCTTTTTGATTTCAGATCATCATAGCCAATCCTGTGATACCAATATTGATGTGTATACATTTCCAAATCCCTGTCCTGCCCCAAAATTCCCACTCACAGCTGTTATATCTTGGCTTCACTATTGCGAAGTCTCCTCCCCATTCTCCCCTGTTCCAGTCTCCATAAATTTGAACTCATCCAAAATGTTACTACCCACATCCTAATCCAAACCAATCATTTTCAGCCAGTGCCCCATTCTTGCAAACGCATATTGGAACCTGGTTTGGCAACAACTTGATTTTAACTTTCTCTTTCAAGCCCATTCCTGCTTCCTCGACCACCCTCCAACAACTCTGCTGCTCCAATGTAACCCCTCGCATGTACCTTCTTTTAAAGGCCAATCTATTTGTTGTCATGCCTCAACTCCCTCAGCCTAAGGCTCTGGAATTCCCTCCTTAAATCTCTGGGCCTCTATACTTCCCTTTCCTTCTTTCATAACTTTTCGACCAAGCTTTTGATCACTTTACCTAGTGGTTCTCTTTGTGGCCTGTTATCATTTTGTTTGGTTTGCATTCCTCTGTTGTTTGTATTGGGACAAGTTGCTGCATGAAAGGCATTATATCAAGTCATGTCAAGTCAGGTTTATTGTCATATGCACAAGTACATGTGTATGCACAGGTGCAATGAAAAACTTGCAGCAGCATCACAGGCACATAGCAACACAACATTCACAAGAAAAACATATATTAAACATAAATTATACAAAATTATACAAGAATATTATGCAATTGGTACAAAAAATCAAAGTCCATTGTAGTGCAAAGTGGTCAGAGTAACCACAGTGTTGCTATACTGAGGCAGTCATTAGGGCTGTGCAGGTTTGTTGAAGGACTAAATGGTTGTAGGGACATAGCTGTTCTTGAACCTGGTGGTGTGCGACTTCAGGCTCCTGTACCTCCTGCCTGATGATAGCTGTGAGATAATGGCATGGCCCTGATAGTGGGGATCCTTGATGATAGATGTTGCCTTCTTGAGGCAGCGTACTTTCAATGGTGGGAGGGATGTGCCCTTGTTGTATTGGGCATATATCAAAGATGCCACTGGAAAGAGGTGACATTTTGCTGGCGGCTAACAGGAATATAGTGATATACTCAAGATTTGACCTTTTTTAATATATATGCAATGTAGAATTTAGGTGCAGGAAAGTCATTTGATTTTCCTCACATTAATTCAAAGCTCATGATACTTACTGTCCTGACTGACATTGCCTAAATCAGCAGTGGTTTTATCTTTTTGTTTAATATTACTCATTTGATAAATTTATTGATTCACTAGTAGATCAGCACCACCTTAATGTCTTACTGTTATGACTAGGTTAAAGCAAACATGTGACATTCAGTGTATTTCAATGATCATGAAACTGGTGTATATACCTGCCCTTCCATTCCTGTCAATAAGAAAGATTATGTATCATCTCAAATTCTATTTGGTGAAACTATTCTACATACACTGGGAGAATTGAAAAGTGCAGTAAAGGTTCTGGAAGCTGTTTGGCCTAGCTTTTCCTGACTGGTCTTCGATTGATCAGTAGTGTCTCTTAATCATTTCTTCTCTTTGGATGCCTGAAGTCCAATAATTGGATAGGGATTTCCTTAATGTTTGCCGTCAGACACTACGGTGAAATAAATCTCTTGGTTGTGTTGAGCTTGTGTTGCTGGTCACAACTTGGAAATGTTTTGTACACAAAGAGAGACAGATATTTCCCAACAGCAGAAATTCCTTTGGCTCAGTCTTGTCCAGTGGCTTTTGTTTCAGAAATGTTCTGGTTTTATTTCTTTGAATAAGGTTGCAGCTTATGTCTGAACCCATACCCACCAATGCCAGTCCCATGTCAACTTTGTCTTTGATTTAATTTGTGTGTTGGGCTGATGAGTCTGTCAAGCATTTGCCCAAGTCTATACCAAGGATAACTGGATTGTGAGGTTTGGGATGTGGCGGCAGTGTGGGTGGGGATGATGGTGGTTCTTTCTGTGGTGTCCCAGCAAATGCATTGTATTTTACCTCTCAGTCAAGTGTAACCTTCACCAAGTGTAGGTGGGTGATGATCCTGTGCAGATATACGGAAGTCTCCAAAATCTACCAAAATAAAAGCTATTGATAGCATTGTGGGGACTTCTTTTCTCCAAAGAATGGCTCTGTTATCTCATGGGGAAACAACAAAATAAAGCTTTTTCTTCTGCTGTTGCTGTTTTCAACATCCATTCGTCAGAACATCATCGTGCTGCTCTATCTACCTACAACACAGGAGGAGGGGCAGCTTTCAGAATCTTCATTGATTTCGATGGGAATGAGTGTTGGGCAGGGCACAACTGGTGGTTGAAACTGATGGTGTGAATGACCAATGACTAATTTTTTACCCATGAAGACACTTTGATTGCTCCATTTAACGGGGAAAGCCGAGGAATTATGGAAGTGGCGATTTTTACAGTTTACTCTTATTACTTGAATTAAATAAATAAAATGTGTTGCCATGTAGAATACAATGCAAAACTGTTTCAAATGCATATATAACTGCTTTCAGGAGACTGACAGAATACATTCCAGTAGCCAGTTTAGAAGACAAGAACTCTTTTGTTATAAACCATTTGGTTTCAATCTAAATTATCAAGAGCTGTGCAGGAAACAATGCTTTCAGAACCATAGGGGCCATGAGATTCACTTTCAACTGTGACAGGAAACAGCAAACATGACAAAATACCTCACATAAGCATATTCATATACTATTCTTATTCAAGCAGGCAGCTAAACGTGAGCCTGGGATTTTGTTTTCAAACATTTATTTAGGATCAACAAATAATAAAAAGACTTTTTGTGTCTGTGCATTTTTCTCTCCAGCTACACATCTACTTAGCATAATATTATTTGTTGTTCCATTGGTAATAATATTCAGGCATTTCAGTACATATAGGTAAGTTATATTATTGTAGAATGCAGAAGAGGAATCTGCATTAACCTTGCAGTGAATAGTTTAAAGCCTGCTCCATGAAACAGCGTTTGCAGAGAGTAACATTGATCGCTTCCAAATTCTGCAGGTGAAGCTTCCACATAATAAGGTACATAAATAGGAATACGTTATGACCCTTCTGAAACTCTCTGCTGGATAACTATTAACACAAGGAATTATGCCCTTGAACAAGTACCTTGTTGACCAAATCTTTAGTTTTTTTTGCTATTCCTATCCAATACAGGCTAGCCCTGGGTTATGAATGTCCAACTTACACCCATACGTATAAATGAGCTCCCACAATATTAAATTCAAAAGTCCAACATGCATACATAGGTTCGTTCCTACCAAGAGCAGAGCTAGTTTCCTCCCTCTCTCCACTTTCAGTCGTTTTTTTCTTATCAGTCTTTTGATGCCATTTATTACACGACTGTGGAGGTATGGTTACCACATCAAGTAACTCTGGTGGATCTTCTAACTTATGGACAAAATTGACTTAAGTCTGTAAAACTGAAATTTGTTCATTACCTGGGAATGGCCCATAGTGCCTTCAGATATAATGTCAGGAACAGGAGATATCAAAAAGAACAAGATATCTTTTTTTCCACACTGTGCCTTCACTTTATTACATGCAAAATAAGTGTTTCTCTCAATTGTTTGCTATGGTGGAGATGTAGAGTGGATGTTTGCAACTGTGTGAAGGCCAAAACTAGGGGTAATGGGAGGTGGGAGAACAGGAGGTGACACTGAGTGCTGCATCTTCCCTCAGATTAGGAACTGTGTGTGTATGTTGTCAGATGCCTA
Source organism: Pristis pectinata (assembly GCF_009764475.1). Lineage (NCBI taxonomy): Eukaryota > Metazoa > Chordata > Chondrichthyes > Rhinopristiformes > Pristidae > Pristis > Pristis pectinata. The sequence continues at coordinate 17,074,838 of NC_067432.1, forward strand.
CACAGATGACAGAAGTCAATAGGTCAATCCACTAGAGTGAATTCACTCAGTTCAAGACCAGAGAACTTCAAGCATTCTGCCAATGGCCCATCTCAGGATTAGCTGTCTTGAAAAAGGCCACCTCTGTTCCAAGGGGCCGATGATCATACAGAGCAGTTGTCCACATCTCAGACCCCGTCATCGGGTAGAATTGATAAACTTTGTCTGAAGGAAAATACAAATGCCTGTGCAAGGTGGTCAGCTTTATTCTCCATTAAAAAAGTTCCAAAACCCTAAATCGTAGTAATTTGTTTCCATTGAAGGCAGAAAGTTACTAGTGGAATTGGAGATGTTTGTAAATTTGGGACCCTCAAGGGGCTTCTGTGCTCTGAAAGGTTGTACATTTAAATTATCTGGAGCATTTTAGTGATTGCAGATGACATACTGCAATAACATGATCAGACATCACTGAAAGTCTCTCAATGAGTTTGCCTTGGAGGTCTTTCCCAGCAGCTGTCCATGATTGTGCTGTGCCATTCATGTGCATGACTTCCTCACTCTGACTGAGTTCTACTTTTAACTCTGTCTACTCTACCAGATCTTGATTTTTGTGATTGCACTCAAGAACAGATCCATGAAGGACACAGCGGCCCAAATAATTCAGTATCAATCATGGCAGCATAGTACACCGAGCCCTCAGTCTTTCCAGTTGTAAGAGTCTTCCTGTCAGCACATCACTGGGCTGCTCACTTTTAGGCTGAAAGTGAATGTGAACCTCATTGCAACAGGAGTCTTTTGATTTTTGGCTTTTCCAAATGCTAATGGAAGTTGCAGGAGTGCTGGCAACATTTTTGTCTGTGAGGTCTGTTTGTGATTCTGAATGAGTTCCCTTGGTTCTAAACAAATGTGTGGACATTGAAGATCGAAGGCTGAATCAGCTCCTTGCATACTTAGCCAATGACTTGCTGAAACTGATGTCCACAGTTTCACAGAAGGCAGTTAAAATCCCTTACCACTACAGCACAGAAACAGGCCCTTTGGACTAGATGGGCTGAAGGGCCTGTTTCTATGCTGTAGTACTCTATGACTGTAGTGCTGTGGCAAAACAAGCAGGTTAACAAGTGACATAAAGTGATGGCTGACTCATTCGATTAGGTTGCACCTGCGTCAAGTATTTTGGACTGAGCTGTCCTGGCAAATGCAACATTAATTATGTACCTCATGCAGGAATGAACGTTAAATTAAATGACCTGGCCGGTTACTGTTCTCACTCTGCCAACAGTTGTTGTTAGGAGGATGGTGGACAGTGGTCTTCCCAGGGGTCAGTACTCAGATCCCTGCTCTTTTGATAAATAGGACCATAGGACCAAAAGGAATAGGAACAGGGAAGGTCATTCAGCCCCTCTAGCCTCCATTCAATAGGATCATGGCTGATCCAACATTCTGCAAATCCATTTTCCAGCCCTTGTCTCAGAAACCTTGATTCCCCTACTGATTAGAAATCTATCTCAGCCTTTATAACAAGGATTCTTCCCCTGCAGATCTCTGTGGCAATGAGTTCCAAAGACCTACAACCCTTTGAGAGAAGAAATTCTTTCTTATTCCATTCTGAAACCATGCCTTCTGCTTTGGGTTTCTCCCGTGACAAGAGTAACGTTAATGTAAGTTTAGAATTTCAATTGGGCTTCCTGGAACTCCCCTATAAAACCAAGTGGGCAGCACAGCATAATTGTTGGTGATGGGTTGTGAGGTAGGTAAGCATCAGCTGGCAAAAACTGAGGAGCTGGCAGGTAAAACTGATTATTAATGCACACTGCTTCCTTGAATGACTCTGTGAAAGCCCTTCCTCATAAAATTTGTGCTGAGGGGCTACTTAAAAGCACGTGTAGGTACATACATATGAGCTAGAAGCGGGAGTAGGCCACTTGACCCCTCGAGCCTGCTCCACTAGTTAATAACATCATGGCTGAGCTGATTGTGACCTTACCTCTGCATTCCTGCCTATCCCTGGTACTCTTTCATTCCCTTGTTTATCAAGCATATATTTACCTCTACCTTAAAAATATTCAGAGACTCTGCTTCCACCACTGTTTGAGGGAGAGAGTTCCAAAGACTAACAACTGTCTGAGGGGAAAGAAAATTCGGCTCCTCTGTCTTAAATAGGAAACTCTTTATTTTTAAACAGTGGCACCTAGTTCTAGGTTCTCCCATAAGACGAGCCATCTTCTCCATGTCCACCCTGTGCAAGATCCCTTGGAATCTTGTATGCTTCAATCAAGTCCCCTTTCACTCTTCTAAATCAGTGGATACAAGCCTAGCCAGTCCAACATTTCCTCATAAGATAAGATAAGATATCTTTATTAGTCACATGTACATCAAAACAAACAGTGAAATGCATCTTTTGCGTAGAGTGTTCTGGGGGCAGCCCGCAAGTGTCGCCACACTTCTGGTACCAAAACAGCATGCCCACAACTTCCTAACCCATACGTCTTTGGAATGTGGGAGGAAACCGGAGCACCTGGAGGAAACCCTTACATCAAAAAAGGTGGCAGAAGAATTTGTCTCCTCCTCTCCTACCTCTATTGTCCTTGAACTCTTTTCCTCTGCCCCTTATACTGCTGAGCTACCCACAGTGTTTTGTAATCTTGGCTCTGGCAACACCCTCATTGTTTTCCAACTTAGAAAAATGGTCCTGGAGTAAGATGGAATCTGATACTTCCCTGACTACCTGCCTGCCTCCTTTTGTCTGTCTGGTGGTCACACATTCCCATTCAGATTGCATTTCCTTAACTTACAGAATGACTACGTGCTATCCATGTAAGTGGTCAAGAAGGGAATCATGGATTATGGTGAGAGGGGAAGTGATATAGTATATTAAGAGGGAAGCAGTGTAGTATAGTGTGCGGTGAGCAGTAAGAATATTGGCAGGAGTGTAGTGTAACGATAGAGTATATAGTTAAGTGTTCTGCCTTACAAAATGAAGAGCTACCTCTTTTGATGTATAAACACTGTTCCTTAATGCTTTTGAGAAGATGTTATACCAGCCAACTATCTTTTTTGCCTGTGACACTGAAGTGTTAGTATCGGAGTTGAACAATAGTCGACATTAGTCATATGTCGGTGTACCCCTTGAGTCTTCTGGCATTGCTCCACCGTCAGTTCTCGCCTCCTGTACTCCACTCTAACTGATGAGTGATTAATGATATGAACTCAGACCATTGTTACACTTGTGATCATTTACCATTTGCTGCCAATTTCATGTCTGCTCGAGTGTGTGTTGTACGCAACATGGTTAGCTGATTTTGAATTCTGTCACCAGGCAGCGTGAGGTCCCTGTCTCTCCTCACCAACGGCCTTTGAGGCCTGGCATTCCCATTACATCTGGAGCTACCTCCTGCTACAGAAGTACTGGAATGTTAGAAGGACCATCTCCAGTTTGTGTTCTCTTTCATATTTTGGTCTCTCTCCTTCAAGGAAACAAAGAAGAGATCACAAATGGGAGTTAGGTAAAGAACGGAACAGATAGATGAGACTATTTGTTGAAGGTGACTTTGATGGAGAGACATAATATTGGATAAAGGTGAGGTTGGATGTTATGTATGGTTGGACAAATAAGAATATGCAGGTTTACATTGACAGGAAGGGATGGGTGTATCTCCAGGGTGAGTTAATGAGAGGAAGGGTGGGCTGCAATAGACTTATGAGTACTAGTTGATAATATGCACATCAGGAGGTAGGTAAATATGCCACCAGACTCATCTTTCCAGATCTTATAAAGTTGTTAAGTTGATTGAAAGACTGTATCCATGCATTGTGAGACCACAAATGCTGCTCATTTTATTGGTATCCCATGGATAATTGGTCTCACGAACCACCTTCTTCCTCCCAGTAATTGGGAGAAAATTGCCTTGTAAGTCTTTACAGATGTTAAGGGATGTATCACTGATGTGGAGAGCAGTCTAAGATGGTCAATACTCCATTTTCTTCTCTTCTGTAAATCCACCTCTAGAACCTATCATACTTCAAGGTTGCAATGTGCCTTTAAACAACAGAGCAAGAAGTTGAGTCAAGTGTGTTATCATCACGTTGACTCAGGAAATCACATGTTAATATATTGACTGTCTTAAAGGGGTTCTGACAAATGTGCTGAAGAAAATTTTGGAGACACAAGAGACTGCAGATGCTGGAATCTGGAGCAACACATAAAGCACTGTAGGAACTCAGCAGGTCAGGAAGCACCTATGGAGGGAAATAGACAGCTGATGGTTGGGTTGAGGCCCTTCATCTGGACTGCAAGATGGTCTCGACCTGAAACGTTGACTATCCATTTCCCTCCATAGATGACCTGACCTGCTGAATTCCTCCAGTGCTTTTTGTGTTGCTGAAGAAAATATTGGTTCTGCTGTTAGGTCCACCTAATCACAATTGTGTTGGAAAGTTAAAATTCTTCCCATTAAAATTCTTTGCAGTTCATGACCTTTTGAGGGACAGCTAATGATTTCTTTTTCTTAGGGAAGTGAACATATCTTCCAACAGAAATCTCTTTTGGGATTGTGTTTCAGCCTCAGTGCTCATTCCTTCAGGAAGATATTCAAGAAAGAATTTCTAGGCTGGTACCCAGTTTATTCAGTATCTGCAGGAAGGTCTGAGTGTAATAAGCTGCTGTCTTATGAGCTTGGACTTCCTGTGCTCCATCTGTCTTTTCTTCTTCTGAGATATATTTCATAAATAAGGAAATACCCATTGGAAAATCCACACCAAAACATACAACTTAATGGAAATTTCACAAACAAACAGGAGTAAGAAGTTCTTGTATGATACATGATGCATGATTTGTGTGTCAGTAGAACATTCTCTGAAACTGAATCTGAGTTTTCCATGTGTACAACACACACATGGACGGAGGGTGGCAGATTTTCGTGGTGCTGATATTGGTGTGTATTGTCGTGCACATTTGAGACCATAAGACATAGGAGAAGAATTATGCCATTTGGCCCATTGAGTCTGCTCTACTATTCGATCATGGCTGATTTATTTTTCCCTCTTAACCCTATTCTCCTGCCTTCTCCCAGTAACCTTTGACACCCTTACAAATCAAGAACCTATGAACCTCCATATTAAATATACCCAATGACGTAGCTTCCACAGACGTCTGTGGCAGTGAATTCCACAGATTCATCACCCTCTGGCTAAAGAAATTCCTTCTCATCTCTGTTCTAAAGGGACATCCTTCTATTCTGAGGCTGTGCCCTCTGGTCCTAGACTCTCCCACTACTGGAAACATCCTCTCCACGTCTGCTCTATCCAGGCCTTTCAATATTCAGTAGGTTTCAATGAGGTCCCCCCTCGTCCTTCCAAACTCCAGTGAGCAACAGGCCCAGAGCCATCAAGTGCTCCTCATACATTAACCCTTTCATTCCCAGGATCATTCTTGTAAACCTCCTCTGGACCCTCTCCAACGTCAACACATCCTTCCTTAGATATGGGGCCAAAAACTGCTCACAATACTCCAAATGTGGTTTGACCAACACCTTATAAAGCCTCAGCATTACATCCTTCCTTTTATATTCTAGTTCTCTTGAAATGAAGGCTAACATTGCATTTGCCTTCCTTACTACTGACTCAACCTGCAAGTTAAACTTTAGCGAATCCTGCACTAGGTCTCCTAAGTCCCTTTGCACCTCTGATTTCTGAATTCGCTCCCCATTTAGAAAATAGTCTACGCCTTTATTCCTTCTACCAAAGTGCATGACCATATACTTTCCTACACTGTATTCCATCTGCCACTTCTTTGCTCATTCTCCCAACCTGTCCAAATCCTTCTGCAGACTCCCTGCTTCCTCAACACTACCTGTCCCTCCACCTATATTGGTATCATCCACAAACTTGGCCACAAAGCCATCAATTCTGTCATCCAGACCATTAACATATAAAGTGAAAAGAGTGGATCCAACATCGACCCCTGTGGAACACCACTAGACAGGGGCAGCCAACCAGTAAAGGCTCCCTTTATTCCCACTCTTTGCCTTCTGCCAGTCAGCCAATATTCTGTCCATGCGAGTACCTTTCCTGTAATACCATGGGCTCCTGTCTTGTTTAGCAGCATCCTGTGTGGCACCTTGTCAAAGGCCTTTGGAAAATCCAAGTAAAAAATATCCACTGACTCTCTTTTGTCTATCCTGCCTGTTACTTCCTCAAAGAGTTCCAACAGATTTGTCAGGCAAGATCTCCCTTAAGGAAATCATGCTGACTTCGGCTTATTTTATCATGAGCTTCCAAGTACCCCGAAACCTCATCCTTAATAATGGACTCTAACATCTTACCAACCGCTGAAGTCAGGCTAACCGGCCTATAATTTCCTGTCTTTTGCCTCCCTCCCTTCTTAAAGAGTGGAGCGACATTTGCGATTTTCCAGTCCTCCGGAACCATTCCTGAATCTAGTGATTCTTGAAAGATGCCTCCACAATCTCTTCAGCTACCTCTTTCAGGACCCTGGGGTGTAGTCCATCTGGTCCAGGTGACTTATCTACCTTCAGATCTTTCAGCTTCTGAAGAACTTTCTCCTTAGTAATGGTGAGAACACTCACTTCTGCTCCCTGAATCTCATGAATTTCTGAAATGTTGCTGGTGTCGTTCACAGTAAAGACTGATGCAAAATACTTATTCAGTTCATCTGCCATTTCTTTGTTCCTCATTACTACCTCTCCAGTGTCATTTTCCAGTGGTCCGATGTCCACTCTTGCCTCTCTTTTATTCTTTGGACACTCAAATTTGAGACACTCAAATGGTGTGGGCCATGAATGCTGAACCATGTTTTACCTGGAGGGTTGAGACTTGTTATGGTTTATTTAATGGGCATGACATTGCTCAAATTATTGCCAGAGAGGTCAAGGCATCTGTTTTCTTTCAGGTAGGTGCCCTTTTATTGGTTTTCATGGCTAAGGTTTTCCCCACCCTTCCCCAACTTGCTAGTGATGACCTCAGGTCTCCCAATCATCTCCCTGACCTCAGACAATCATCAGTAAAGTAGAACCTCACACCCACACATCCCCTGCTTGCTTACCTTGATATCTCCCCATCCCCAACAACAACCCTCACCCCTCCTTCACCCTATTACCCTTTCAACCCTGCCAATAATCTGGACATTAGCTCATTCTTCCACAGCAGAAAATTGCAAAGGGGAGGTCTTTGTGCAACTTCACTTAATCAAGAGCTGTTCTACCACATACAACACTAGTAAATGTGGCTGGTAGAATATCCAAGCCTGGTAACTTCACACAAAGCTGACAAGGGCCCACATACAGCATTACTTCAATACATACTTTTAAACATATTAAAATTTCTAGGCTAGGCAATCTCAAGAAAAACATTCAATTGTACTAAGGGCTTCCAAAGTAAATTTTCAATGAATTTTGAAGATCTACCCAAGGTTATGAGATTTAGCAATGTCTTTGACATGCAAAGATAAACACCTTTTTCTCTTAGCTCTTGGAACTTCATGAAGTAAAACACAAAGTAGAAAACTTCACTTTAAAATCTCAGATTTATCATTTGATTGACACTCACACCTGTCGTAAAAATGTACAAAACATTGCTAATGTGTATAAGAATTATTCACAGAGAGAACTATTTATTTTGGAATTAGTACATGAAGGACACCATAATTGTCTCATCAACACATTCTTTAATATATTTGATGTGGGATTCTGTCTCTGTCTCTTACTTTCTCATGGCGAGCTCTCTGTGCGCTAGACTGTGAGAACGTGCCTGTGTGTGAGCATTGAGACCCAAATCAGTAATGGCAGAGTAATTAGTCTCCCTCCACTTTTCCCATCAGGGAAGGCTTGAGCTAATGTTGTGTTATATTGTGCCACTCTATTTTACAGACTTAACTATACTCAGTTTAAGGAAAGGGATGGAACCCATGTGTAGTCTACTTATTCAAATTAACAACCACTTCCCCTCTTCACATGGAGTTGGCATGGAGTGCTTCTTATCTAGGAACTGCTCTACAGTGGTATCTATATAATCCATATGTGGCCACAGCTCATTACCTTCCTCCCACAGCCTTGGGACCCACCATTCAGTGCACTACAAGCAGCTAGTTAAAACATATGGGTGGCATGTCAGTGTGCCATGCAGCCTTCTCTCTAGTTAACTGTGCACAAACCCGCAATTAAATAGTTAATAAATACTCTTTCTGGACAATGAATTGAACCAATGATGGGAAAAGTTGGCCCAAGGCAGGAGTTTTATCTGGTCTCAGGTTAAGGGTGTACTGTAACCACAAAATTATTATTGGGGGAAATCATTAAGTTTCCTTCCCCCACTTGAACTGTGGTATCCTTAAACTGTCTTTGGATAGGCACGGTGTATAATTAAAGCAATTGTCCAAATCAAATTTAGTTTGTATTGAAATGCTATCTATATTAAAGGTGTCAAAAATATTTGCACACATGTCCTGGGTTAGTACCAATCTTTTGGGTTACCCAAAATGAATTAACTTTAATGCTATAGTTCATCTTTGTTTTAACACCCAGAAAAATTGCAGGAAATTTTCTTTCGGACGTTTTTCTCTTGTGCTTTTCCTGTTGTCTATAGCCTCAAGTGTCAAGATTGTTGAATATTTTAGGGCAACCTTTAAAGCTGTGGGCTTCTGAGCAAATGAAAAACTCCCAGCACTTGGCTGTTTGATCAATGATGCTTAAAACTGCTGTGGATAAGGAGACAGTTACTTCTTGTTTTTCCTTAGATTTGATGTGAAGGAAGAAGTGGAGAATGAGATCAAAATATTATTTGCTCTGTGTTCCCACAATTCAAAACAAAAGCTCAGATTGTAGAAATGACATTAACCATAAGCAGAGCAATTTAGACTTCTGACTGCATAGTTTCAGAAAGTAACATATTTCACCCAAGATGATAGTGACAGGGGCAGAAAGTAACTGGTTGATTCAAAAAACTAATGGAATTGGACATTGTCTTTCTTAATTGGCCTCAATAACAGCTTGACATTTGGAAATTACTTGAACAGCTTGAATGCTTAATTGTTAAAGCCTTATTAAACTCCTTCTGTGGCCTAATTAAAAAAAAATCACAGATTGTCATCAACAAAGTCTTTTAAGAAGTTTGTTAATAATAATTTATGTTTCAAATGTTTTGCTAATTGCAATTTCATCTCTTGACGTGAAAGCTGTGACTTGCTGCAGCCAGTGTTGAAGTAGAAATAATTGGTTGCTTCATGTGACTATTAGCAATTTGAGGACTGACTCTTCGAAACATGGTCTACTGAAGAGAAAAATGAGTTACATGGAATTACACTGGTACCTCGCTTAGCGCTACCCCACAGAATGCTATTATAGTGCTCTTGGTACCCAGTCCACAAATACATATCTGCTTGTTCATCTAAGGAGGCATCCTCCCATTCCGCATGATGCTGTGCTGGGATCCCGGCATGAACCTCTGTCCTTCATAGGCATTTCCACAGCAAATTATTGCCCACTGTCCACTTTGGACAGGCTGCCAATAAGGGTTGGAGTTGGGCAGGCTGTAGCCAGCTCCCCCTGGTGGTCGCTAGCCATAGCGTCATGGAGTCATGGAGACATCCAGCACAGAAACAGGCCCTTCAGCCTACCATGTCCATGCTGATCATCAAGTACCCATCTATACCAATCCCATTTACCTGCTCTTGGTCCATAATCTATAATTTTGTGATTCAAGGGCTCATCTAGAAACTTGTTCAATGTTGTTGAGTGCCAGCCTCCAGCATCCCCTCAGGCAGTGTATTCCAGCCATTGTGCTTGTTGCCAGCAGGAGGTGATGACAGAGACCATAGAATCCAAGCAGTCTGTCAACATGGGGAGCAGCCAGTGCCTGTCCTGGTCGAGGTCACCCCCCCCGCCCTCCACCCCCGCCTTACATCTCAGTGCTGAGCGGACGCATCGCTGATTCCAAACCACCCAACCCAACACCAGCCCTCATGGGAAGCCTCTCCACATGAGCCAAGGGGAATTCATTGATGCAAGAATGCCAGCGGAAGGCAGAAGTACAGGCCAGGTTCCTGGCACCCAGCTTCCCTCTCTGTACCATGTCTCTCTCTCTCTATGTAGCAAAACTCTGATAATCCTGCACCCTTAGCAGTGCCAGACCGGCAGATTTTCCGTACTATTTTTACTCCTATTAATAACCAAATCCACTATTAGTTCACTATTTTCCATGGTACACAGCAGTGTAATAAATTTTCCAGTGAACCCAGTAAGTTTAAAGGGAGAGGGAAATATACAAGCATTCCTGATCCCAGCTCCAGATGCAAGTATGCCCATGTTCTTGATCCCACATGGTCCAGACCCTGACCCCGGATCCAGCCGCTTACCCGGCTCACGGTCCCTGGCCACACTCTGGATCCCTGTCTTTGACATGCACCCAATCCACAATAACGAGTGAGCCAAATGCCTGATCATCAGGATTTCCAAACAATTGGATGCCAGATTATTGGAGTCTCACTGTTTAATGGTATAATGACATGTTTAAGTGCTAATCCCATTAACACTCTTGTTCTAGGGCATGCACCCTGAGCACTAAGTGAGGAACCAGTGTACCTCACTTTTTCTTCCGACTCTGGGAAAATAAAATAAACTTCAAATGTAATCAAACTGCTTTCAAAGCAATGTTTTCAAATAAAGTTCTTGATGTATTAATGAAGCAGTAAAGCAAGAATCCTAAAGAGTGGCTATGTGTATTTTGTTAAATTATTATGTGCAGATCTGTGTCTCATACATTGAGAAGGAGTTTCTTGAATTGGAAAGGGTGCAGCAAATGATAGCTCAGTGATTGGTCACCTGAGGAGAGGTTGCAGAAATGTTATATGTTTACAATGGAGCAAAGAAGATTTCAGAGAAAATCAAAGCAATCAGAAGAAATTAAACTCCAAATATTGGTTGACAATAGAACAGAATTTACAGCATGGGATCGCCAAATGACACCGTGCTACTGAGCAGAGACTTTACATTTAACTACATTGCAGAAGGAGAAGGTGCAGCAAAAATGAACGTATTTGTCAAATTTAACTGGAACTGAGTGGATACTGGGCTTAGATGTGATTGAAGGGTACAAAAGAACTCTGACTTAGCCAGATGGATGGAACTGGCCCCTTCTCATTTTTGTGGTTGTAGATGTTTAGCTAATTTGACTCTTCGCAGAAGGTGGTGAATCTCTGAAATTCTCTTCCCTGGAGGGTTGTGGAGATGGATCACTGGGTATTTAAAAGAAGACACATTTTTGGAAGATTGGGGGAAATTGAAGGCTTTGTGGAATTGGCACAGAAGAGGAATTGGGGCAGGTGAGCCATGGTCATATCAAATAGTGAGGCAGGCTTGAGGAGCCAGATGGCCTCTTTGTGCTCCTATTTACCTGTGTTCTTCAGTCCTGTGATCAATGGTTCATTCAGACTATTGGGTTACAATGTTTCTGGAAAACCTAAAGGGAGGATTTCAAACCAAAGTTTTGTACTTTTTATCAAACAATTATGAACCTACAAAAATGACAGTCAGGTGGCTGGTCCATCAAGCCTGAGCATTACAGACAATGAGCTGCCAGAGTCACCACCATTTCTGCCATCATCCTCTCCACTCCTACCCCCCCCCCCCCCACTGCTATTTCATGGGAGAACCAAATGAGCAGGAAAAAAAGGGATTACATAGGGAAAAGCATCACAGGAAAATTCTTCTCCAACTCCAATAAGCAACTAAAGCCAATCCAGGAGCTCAGACGAAACCTGTGTAACCTGTTAAGTATAATTATTAAAAATTGTCACCACTGAAACCATCTGCTCTTTGGTTAAATCACAATCCCTTAACTCTTTGAAATCCACTACAGCTTTTTTAACACTGAAGCAATGTACTTTTTTTTTCTCAGCAATACGATTATGTCTGTATCTTCTGTCCATGCACTAGAAAAGATCTTTGGGGGCTGCATGATTAAACAATCTAATGTTTAACATACTTGAAGATGAATGTTTCAGGTGAAGATATTTTAGCCTCTGTGTCGTGTGAATGCATGCAGCCTTTTTCCCAGTGTTGGGGAATCAAGAACTAGAGGGCATAGGTTTAAGGTGAGAAGGGAGAGATTTAATAGGAACCTGAGGAGCAACTTTTTAACCCAGAAGGTGGTCTTTATATGGAATGAGCTGCCAGAGGAAGTGATAGGGGCAGCTACATTAACAACGTTTAAAAGACACTGGGACAGCCACATGGATAAGAACAGTTTAGAAGGAGATGGGACAAACACTGGGAAGTGGGACTGGCTTAGATGGACAGCTTGGTCAGCTGCATGACTCTATGACTCTATAAGTCTAGGAACGACTTAACTTCTCTGGAACAAGGGAATGATGGGATACTGCAGTAATAAATGGTGCATTTTGTGAATAGCATAAAATCTTTGCAGTGAACGCTGAATTGTGAGTTGGAGTGTCAAAGATACACATCTGGATATACTCAAACCTGACCACAAAGTTTAGGGTGCTAGCAGAGATTGAGATTTAACAATGGATAAATGTTATGGCTGGTCAATCATAAAAATAAATGTTAGACAAACTTCAAGCTTGGCATGTAACATATTGGACCCTTCGGCAACCACTTTTCAGTGGAAAAATAGGGTCCGCCTGAGCCATTTTCTGATGTCTTTTGAATAAATGCTAGCAGGATCAGAATGCAGACATATTTGTGTGTTTCATTGGTTTTTGAATCTCCAATCTGTTAGGCTTTTAATGGATGGAAAAACTGTATATGCTGTAAATCTGAAATAAAAACATGAAACTATACACAAACCATGAGGTCTGAAAAAGGCCTGGTTAGTATTTCAGGCTGAAACAAAAAAAAACCTTAAACCACCTATTCCAGGGCAGACTGATCTGCTGTGCATTTTTGATGTGTTCTTATTTAAGGCCATTTGTTGCTTGTATTATTTAAACTCAATGCATTCACATTCTTGTAGGGTCAACCCTGATTATTCCAGTAGCCCAAACCTTGACAAGAAGCTGGGAGTTGCAAGAGATTGTGCTTATAATTTTTTTCTCTTTGTCTCTCTTTTAACAAAGCCAGCACCATGTTCATAATGCAGGACTAGCTTCTGTGGAGCAGCAAACTAGATTTGTGGCAGCAGGCCAGAATCACTTAGATCATTTTACCAGGGGCATATAGGGAGCAGTTGGAGACCTGAGGCGCCCTCGGAGAGCAGCTCTTTCTGCTCCAGCGCATTACACAGTGTGACATTTCTCTCGCAGTTGTCCCTGTACATCATGGTTGGCGACATAAAAAAACACTCATTGTCTATAGATATAAAATCAGTTTAGCTACCGCCGGGGTCAAACTGCTGTCAATGAATTCAGTTGTAATTCTGCTCTTATGAAAAGCATTTAAGCTCCTTGGAGATGAGCAAGTGCGGGCTTTATGTAGGGTCAACCCATGGTCAAGACACTCTCTTGTAAGAAATCACTCTGGTGAAAATGTTCATCTACTCAGTCACGTGTCTCTAAACAGATGGTATTTTTTTGGAATTGAAGAAAAGGTTTTTGAAAGTAATTAACCCTTGCTATCACTGTAAATATGCAAGAGCTATTAACCCCGTGCCCTTGCCCTATTATGCAATTGCTGGTAGACTACATGATCATTTTTTTTTACAAACAGAAGCAATCCTGGAGAGGGCAAACAGGAAAAAGTTGTTGACTGATGACTGGGAGAGAGTAGCGCTTACTTAAAATGCATTCCCTGCTTTGGCAATACTCACCACAATAGTAAATTCCTTACGCTGAGTAAATCCTTTCCTATCATTGCTATTCTTCACAGAGAAAAGCAGGCTTGTTGTAGAATTATACACAAAGCACAGTAATAGTATTCAGCAAAAACAGCAGCTGTGACATGATCTAATGGTCTATACTTACTTTGTTCAGGATACTTTGCTGCTGATTTCCTGCTGCTTCAGTTAAGCCTTTAGAAGTGGATCGGCTCCTGCGGATCATAAGAAAGATAAAGGCATGTTTATCCAAGGGCAACATTAAACCACACTTTCAATGTTCCACTTTTGTTCTTTAGATCACCCACAGCTCTAGTTCATCTTTCAATCATGTGGGTGGAGTTGTTTAAACCATGCCACCCTTTCACCTCTGTGGTGAGAATAATTTACACTTGTAAAGATGGTCAGTTTAATTAATCATTGAAATGGGGACTCAATATTCCTGCTGTACTTCTCTCCCTGCAGAACCACCTACCTGCTCCAAAGCAGTCCCGGTGCAGGGCTTCAACCTGAAACGTCAACAATTCATTTCCTCCCACAGATGCTGCTCAACCTGCTGAGTTTCTCCAGCAGATTGTTTGTTGCTCAAAATTAGCATTGTGAACAGTTGGAGAATATTCATCATCTGAATCAAAGAAATTCATCCTCATTTGTAGACACCTTGCATTATGTCCTCTTTTGAAAACTTGTTCCATCAGAGTTAGTAGAATTGCATTTAGGAAGTGGAGTACCATGCACAGAAGAAGGCCTTTCGGCCATCATGTCTATAGCAACTATAAAGTACCCATCTGTACGAATCCCATTTACCAGCACTTGGTCCGTAACTATTTATGCATTGGCAACTAAGTATTCATCGAGATACGACTTATTTCTGTAAGGGCCTCAGCCTCCATCACCCTCTCACACAGTGTGTTTCAGAGACTTGTTGGGCTGAATGCCCTCTTTTTGAGCTGTATATGAATTAATTTGTTTAGAAAATTGGCCAATTGCAGATATTAAAATATCAAAACTCTCATGTAGCAATTTAATGTCCTGATGCTAGATTCCTGCATGTGCTTTACAATGTAGATAACAATCTATACAAACAGATTAATGTCTGAATTTAATGGTGAAGTATGTTTAATGAGTTTATTTATAATTAGCTGGATAGCTATTAGGAGCAAGAATGTTGGATGGTTTTCCCCTTTCTACCACTAAACATAATGAGAGCAATCATAACACTGTAATTGGCGTTTTATCTGGATTCAGCTAATGGAGTTGTACCTGGGAATATCCTGCTCCGCCTGTCTTATCCATTTCAGTCACCAAGCCCTTTCCTGTCCTACGTTATCCACTAAAGGGAACAATGCTATTTCTATATTATTTGAAAGTACGTAAACATGAATGGCGGCAACTGGAACAACAGGAATTAAATCCACTCCATATAGAAGTCTTCAGCCTAGCATACTGACCATATCGATCACGTGTTTCCTGTCATGTATCTATCAATAGACCTGCACTCAAAACATACTTTGTGCTTGCACTCAAGACCAGCCTACTAACATGCTTTACTTGGCTCCGCAATCTAGTGCTGTCATTTTGTGTACCTGCTGACATTTATCCATTTACTAGCCTAGAACTCTTGTTCAAATCCCTCTATTGCTTCATCCCTTCCTCTCTCTGTACATCGTCCAGCCCTTCAGCCTGTGGAGATTTTTGAGCTCCGCTAACATGGTCTCATGTGCACTATTTAATTTTCACCGCTCTACTGTTTATGGCTGGGGCTTCACACTTTGGAATCCCTTTATAAATCTCTTTGCTTTTTGACCTCTTCCTGACATGTTTTAGGAGCCCATTTAAATGTATTTCTGATCATTTTTTTGATACCTCTCCTAATACGTAGGTGATAAATTCTGTCTGACAATTGATACCGGATTGTTTTGCTGGTATTAAAGGCACTATTTAAATGCAAGTTATCATTGTTGTGAACTGGATGGATAATCACATGTGTGCCACACAGGCTATGTCTGTATGATATTTGCTGTGTTCATTGTTCTTTACCAATTATTCACACAAAGACACAGATCTAGGAAAATCCTCTCACTCACTTATTTTAGCTCATATTAGATCCAAATAAAATTTCTTGGAATGCAAGCACAAAGTGTTAGTGGATTTTTTTGTCAGTGCATATCATTCACTTCCCTTAATGATTGAGAAGATTTTAAAAAGAATGAGGAAAAAGAAGCTAGCAAGTAATTTGGAAATCCAATAGAATGTTGTTCATTGTGTTCATTGTGAAGGAGATCGAATACAGAAGTGAGGAGGTTTTGCTATTGTTATGTAGGACATTGATGAGACAACACCTGGAGAATGCTTACAGTAATGGCCTCTTTATTTAAAGAAGGATGTTAATCTATTAGAAGCAGTTCAGAGAAGGTTTGCAACACTGATACCTGGAAAGGGCAAGTTGTCTTATGAAGAGAGGTTGGACAGGCTAGTCTAGTATCCACTAAAGTTCAGAAGAGTGAGAAGGAACATGATTGAAAAGTAAAAAGTCCTGAGGGAACTTGACAGAATGGAGGGGATGTTTCCTCTTGTGAGAGAATCAGGAATTAGGGGTTACTATTTAAAAATGATGGATTGCCCATTTAAGGCATAGGCTGCTAAGTGGCAGGTAACCACTATACCACAAGAGTGTCAGTCAATGACCATCTCTTCACCTGAATACTAAACTTGGCTATAACATTATGTGCAACATCAAGGGAGTTAGACTAGTTTATGACATGCAGTTAGTTCTGTAACTAGTTATATTTCACATTGTAAACAAGTTATGAAACTATTTCAGGATTTTTTATTCATATGTTGAAAGTGAAATTGACTTTAATCTCAGATGAGGCAAAGGATTAAACTTCATACAATTTGAAGCCACAAACAATCTGCTGGAGGAACTCAGCAGATTGACAATTCCTTTCCCCTCACAGATGCTGCTCGACCCACTGAGTTCCTCCAGCAAATTGTTTATTGTTCCAGATTCCAACATCTGCAGTCTCTCGTGTTTTCATGCAACTTGATTTTAGTTCATTGAAATGGCTGTGGAGAGACAGATAGGTGCAGGAATTGTAATACAAAATAAATTATGCACCTGGGGAGAGATTGTTAAAGGCAACAGTAGGATTTGTTTCAAGTATTGAAGACACGTTGCTTGCATCCCCTAAGCGAAGTCTGTGGAAGAAAAATTGCAGACCTGGCTCCTATAATCCTCTGATAACCCACTTAATGACTGTCAGTTCCCATCACTAACATGGGGACTCAGGAAACTTAGCCTTAAGTACAAATTCAATCAATAATAACAGTACTTCTTTAATAATAACATCTTAGCACAAGCTTCTTGACTATTTGAAGAGGGACAAGATGTCTGTTGCCCTGTATTAGAGCATCAAATACATAAGTAGAGGTACTTTGCTGCAGGCAGAATTAAGTCAGGGCTGAAGATCCATTTAATACATCAGAAAATATGAATGAGAATATTTCTAAAGATACACATTAAGGTTTATGACTTGTGCTTTTAAATTGAAACCATGCCATAAACTTACTAGCAATGAATAAAAATGTATATGCAGTTTTGTCTTAAATAGGATTGCTTAGATGTTTTTGCATAGTATAAAGGAATCAGCTCAACTGGTCTATGCTGGAGCTTATGGTCCACATGGTATTCTTCTTACATTACTTTTTCCAGTCTTTTCAGGTTCTCCTTCTGGTTCAATCGGTCCTGTCAGATTCTCTTTCTGTTCCTTTCTCCCTCTTTTATGTACCTCCTTTTCTAGACGTTCCAGATTATAACCCTTCTTTGTGTAAAGAAGTTTGTCCTGAATTCTTTATTAGATTTAGCACTAACTATCTCGTAATTTAAGCAAAACGTTTTCCCACTCTTTTAGCGCATCCCTTCTGATTCTTCCAGCCTCTGCATGGATCTATCTGGCCTTTCTCTGATATTGCCAAATGATTACCTTGATGAGGACTTCCCAATTGCAGCAAATGTCATGCAGCAATTAATTGCATCCTTGACATTGTACCTATTCACTGAGGATCCATATTTCATCCCTAGTTTGAGATGGCTGCAATTGATTACAGTGTCCTAGGTAGAAGAAGATGAAAACTCATATTGGGCTCCAGCCCAACTTAGTCCTACTGAATATGCTGATGAACTTTGGTCAAAGCATGATTAGAATTCACTGTGATGGTCACTGAAGCTGAATAGCCACTGTCCTTATCCATACTCATGCATAAAGATTTAAGGTTAACAATGAGATACTAGAGTTCCCATGGATCCAGTATCTTAGTGGGAAAAATAGAGGTGAAAAGAAAGGAAATTCCAGAGGTAACTTTAATACAATTTCATAGCAGAGAAGTAATGACTTTACCCACCCTTTACTTTGGAAAAAAAATCAATAGTTTATTTATTTAACGATCCTTGGTTTTTCCAAATGTGTACCAGACTTAAAGGATTAAACAGTGCAACTAGATCTTGGTTAGCTTTTTATTCCCACTCCTACATACACAAATATACACAGGCAATTTGCATTCACTTATTTAGAAAGCCCTTGCTTGTGTTTTATTTTCACTTCAGTAAGTGAGCTGGTTTGACTGTAGACTCCATTGTTGCTGTGAGGATTTTACAATTGCCAATTTGCCATCATTGGGGGGGGGGGGGGGGGTGGAGATGGCTGGGGGTGTGTGTCCAGGAAAAGCCTACCCTTCCTTGATGTTCAGGATGAATGTGTGTGCTCTTCTGTAATCTCGAGTTTTATTTTATGTTGGCAGATTATTATGGGGGCCTGTCCCTCTTCTTGCCTCCTCCAACCCCATCGCCCCCACTCTTGCATGTGCTCCTGTCAACTGCCACCAGTGGAGTTCAGAGATGTACCTGTGATTGGCATTGTGATGCAGCAGTTTCCATTGATTCCCGTAACAGTACTGGCAATGCAGGATTGGCAAAACTTCTCCCTTCCAAAATAAATGATAGTTTATTGCTGATCAGGAACGAACTTCAAAACCTCTCTGTAATTCACTACAGCTACAAACCAGTATAAAAGAGGTCTGTTCAAGCATTGTACTTTATTAAAAATTGTGCTCAATATGAAAAAAACATGAATTTAGAGAACAGCCTTTTGTTGTAGTTTTAACTCATTTCCCTAACCCATGCTGACTCTGTTTTCAGTAAATGGTGAATTCACTCTGACACCTAATGGTTGAAAACAGCACTTTCTGTCATTCTTCAAGATGCATTTGACATTTAAGCTTGCTAACTATTTAAAACCTCAAAAAATGTTCACTAGCTGCTGCACAAGAAACACAACTGGCATCATCTTTAATTAAGTACATTTCTAACTGATGAAGAGAACCCTTTTAATTGCAATGAGCTCATCCTTGTGAATGTTGTCTCTGTTACATCTGATGAAATAAAACGGGTGGTGTTTGCAGTTCTGCCTCTTCTGAGACTGAGCAGATGTTCCATCGGCAGAGGTCTCTCAGAGACTGCAGATTGCATGTGCAGCCAACAGGTTTTGTCAGAGTCGATTTTACTTAAACATGAACCCTGAGGAATTCAGAATGTTTCATTAATTTAGCAAAGCACACAGATTTAGCCATTTACATGCTCTCTCCTGTTCTGTCACGAACGATAGAAAACACACATCATCACATGAACTCTCTGATCCCAATGGATTGCAGCATAACGTTATTTATCGCTTCCTGCTAAATTAAAGAAAAAAGAATAAGTTTTCTGCATGATTTTAAAAATGTTGCTGGAAAATTTAGAAATGGACAGCTAGCCAGAGAACAATTGTAGCTTGAAAGAGTTTCATGCAATGAACATTAGCCTATATTTTGTTTTTACAGATGATGACTGCTCCAATGTAGGTGGCACAGGACATCTCAAAGCACTTTGTTGTGAGATACTTCTAAAGCGTAGATTCTGTTGTGGTAACTTCACCAGCTGCTTGTGCACAGCAACTTTCCACAAACAACAAGATGACGACAAATTGATAAAATTGGCTAATGGACAAACGTTGACCTGTACACCAGCAAGAACTTTCTTTCCTTTTGATAACTTAAAGCACTGGACCGCTGAAGGAGCAGACAGGGCCATTGATTTAACATCTTTGCAGTGTGTTGGCTGGAGGAATGCTCCAGCCCTTCCTGCACTATCTCCCCAGCCACACATTCACTTGCTCTATCATACTACTTCATTTGGTAGCATGTGCACTGGGAGTTATTCTGAGAATAGGCATTTTAAAGTCCTGCTTTTTAACCTGTTTCCTACCCGCTGAAATTCACTGGCAGGACCTCATCCATTTTTCTACCTCTGTTATTGGTACTATTATGGACCACAACTTCTGGTTGTTTATCCTTCCCCTTCAAAATGCTCGACAGTCATTCAGTAACAGTTTTGACCCATCAGGGAAGAAACATATCGTCCCAGAGTCACCTCTACGGCCATGGGAGTAACTGATCATCCCTCTCATTATTGCCTGCTCACTGTTTTGCTTCCCTTCCTGTATAGCTGAGCCACTTGTGATGACATCTCCTGGCTTTGGCTGTACTTCCCTGAGGAAGCACCATCCATACCAGTATCTAAAGGGAAAACCTGCAGTGAGCAAGATGGATTCAGGGAATTCATGCACTGCCTGCCTGTTGCTCCTTGTCTGCTTGGCAGTAAACCATTTAGGCATTTAGAGTCAGGAAGTCATGATGCAGCTATATAAAACTTTGGCAAGACCACACTTAGAGTATTGCATGCATTTCTGGTCACCCCATTACAGGAAGGATTTGAAAAGGGTGCAGAAAAGAATTATCAGGATGCTGTCTGGATTAGAGGGTATGAGCTATAAGGAGAGGTTGGACAAACTTGGGTTGTTTTCTCTGGAGGGTAGGAGGGTGAGAGGAGACCTGATCAAAGTTCATAAAATTCTGAGGAGCATGATTTTCAGAAGCAGAATCTTTTATCAGAATAACAGTCTGATTATCAGAACCAGAATAACCGTCCAAATCTTTTCCCAGGGTAAAAATTGTCAAATACTAGAAGGCATATGTTTAAGGTGAGAAGGGAAAGTTTAAAGGAGATGTGCAGGGTAAGCTTTTACGTAAATGTCTGGAACAGACTGCCAGGGGTAGTGGTGGAAGCAGATACAATTCTGGTGTTCAAGAGGCTGTTAGATAGACACATGAATATGCAGAGAACGGAGCGATATGGATCATGTACAGGCAGGAAAGGTTTAGTTTAATTCAGCATCATGTTCTTCAGAGACATCATGGGTTGAAGGGCCTGTTCCTGTGCTGTACTGTTCTATGTTCTATGTTCTATTCCTGCTCTATCTGAACATTCTTAAGCTGTGATATAAGCATCTTATTTGACACGTTATCTGTGAAGTCCTCAGCCTTGTGAATATGCCACAGTGACTCCAAGCACTGCTCTAGCCTGGAAACCTGGAGTTACGGCTGCTGCAGCTGAAGTCACTTCCTATGGCTATTTTGGACACTGGAAGCACCCATGAGTTCTCACATAACATTCCACTTGTCTGAGCTGCACAGATAATGTTATAATGTGGAAATTACTCAAGAAATTGTTTATTTACTACAGCTCCGCCTTCAATATTATAATTCCATGCAAACTCGTCACCAGACTCCGAGACCTGGGACTCAACACCTCCCTCTGCAACTGGATTCTTTGACTTTCTGGCCAACAGACCACAATCAGTGAGGATAGGCAGCAACACCTCCAGCAGGATTATCCTCAACACTGGTGCCCCACAAAGTTGTTTCCGCAGCCCTCTACTCTACTCCCTATATACTCATGACTGCGTGGCTAGATTCTGCTCTAACTCCATCTATAAGTTTGCAGATAATACCACCGTAATGGGCCATATCCTAAATAACGATGGGTCGGAGTACAGGAAGGACATAGAGAGCTTATAAACGTGCTGTCATGACAACAACCTTTCCCTCAATGTTATCAAAACAAAAGAGCTGGTCATTGACTTCAGGAAAGGGGGCGGTGTATATGCACCTGTCTACATCAATGGTGCTGAGGTCGAGAGGGTTGAGAGCTTTAAGTTCCTGGGAGTGAACATCACCAATAGCCTGTCCTGGTCCAACCACATAGATGTCACAGCCAAGAAAGCTCACCAGTGACTCTACTTCCTCAGGAGGCTAAAGAAATTTGGCATGTCCCCTTTGACACTCACCAACTTTTATCGACTCACCATAGAAAGCATCCTATCTGGATACATCACGGCTTGGTATGGCAACTGCTCTGCCTGGGACCACAAGAAACTGCAGAGAGTCATGGACAAAGCCCAGCACATCATGGAAACCAGCCTCCCCTCCATGGACTCTGTCTATAGCTCTTGCTGCCTTGGTGAAGCAGCCAGTATAATCAAAGACCCCACCCACCCGGGTCATTCTCTCTTCTCCCCTCTCCCATCAGGCAGAAGATACAGGAGCCTGAGGGCACATACCACTGGGGTCAAGGACAGCTTCTATCCCACTGTGATAAGACTACTGAACGGTTCCCTTATACAATGAGACGGACTCTTGACCTCACAATCTACTTTGTTATGACCTTGCACCTTATTGTCTACCTGCATTGCACTTCCCCGTAGCTGTGACACTTTACTCTGTATTCTGTTATTGTTTTTACCCTGTACTACCTCAATGCACTGTGTAATGAATTGATCTGTACAAACTGCATGCAAAACAAATTTTTCACTGTTCCCTGGTACAAGTGACAATAATAAACCAATACCAATACCAAATCCTCAGCAGCTGCTCACCAATCAGCCTCCTGACTTTAAACGATGTCACACTATCAAATTGACACCAGGGATGAGTTGGATCTGCTGACCCAGCACACCATCTCCCCCACCTCATCAAAGCCCCCTTACTCCCGCAGCATACACTCTGAGGACCACAGTACTCAAATCACATTGACTTTGAAAACAATGTAGTTCAAACTGAAACCTAAGCAAAACAAGTAGCAAAGTTATGAGGGAGAATTGGCTGTGATTGACTGGGAAACCACCTTAAAAGGTGTCAAGGTAGAGAAGCAATGGCTGGTACATCAAGAGATAATAAACAATTTGCAAGTCAACTATATTCCTTTAACTTGCCAAATCCAACAGGAGACATAGTCCATGCATGACTGATTGGTGAAATTAAAGATAATACTAAATCAAAGGAAGATGCTTATAAAATTGCCAGATATTGAAGATGGGGAGCACTTCACAACACAGCAGAGGAGGACCACGAAATTTATGAAGAAGATAGAACATGAGAATAAACTAAAGAAACAGTCAAATAAAAAACTGAATTTAGGAGCTTCTAATAGGTTTGTAAAATGGAAAACTAGTGAGGGAAAATGTGTCTCGCTCATAGACAGATGTAAGAATTTATAATGGGAAATAAGGAAATGACAGGAAATTGAAACAAATACTTTGTGTCTGTCTTCTCAGAAAACCTCCTGGAAATACAATAGTGAGAGTGGCCACTGAAGGAAAATAGCATTAGTAAAAAAGTAATAGAAGAGGTGTTGGTGAGACTGAAAGCCGGAAGTAAGAAAGCCATTATTGGATGGTTTGATGCACTGTTAAGAGAGTTACTTTGGCTGTGTCAGCAATACAAGTCAAAAGGATGTGGGTACAGAGACTTGAGTATAAAAATCTAAGCTGGTGCTCCAGTTTAATATAGTGGTACTGTCTTTCAGGTGAGACAATAAACTGTTCTCTCAAATGGACTGAAAGATACCATGTCTTTACTTTAAGGAAGATCAATGGAGTTAGCAGGACTTTCTCATGTGAGAATGTGAAGTCATTTATTAATGATATGTTTGGACTCATTGCCTGCCATTGAACTTGTGGCCAAGTATAATTTAAATTAAAATCGAAAAAAGAAATGCACATAATGCAAAATTACATTAGACAGAGAAGCTCTAATAATACTGTATAATTAACACAATCTGCAAACTTATAATTTATGATTGATCCGGTAGTGAGTTGCAGTCTTGTAACTCCCTCCCAGGTATTTGTTATTCCATTTAAAGTACTCTCTGTCTAAACAGAAACGTGAACTCATTGACTCATGTGACTCCTGGCTTTCATGTTGAAAGCATTGTTTGTCAGTTGATTGTCAATAGATTACATAAATGACACATAATTACTGATAGCTTACATGGTCTGAGCTTGAGGATCTTTGAATTGCTGTACTGCACAAATTTACATTGTGAAAGGATACGGTACCTTAGAATGGCCTTTCGTTCATTAGAATCACACTCGTTTATTTCGTCCTCCACTACTGTTGCAGTTTTGCTGATTTATTTCTGCAAAAATGAGAAATGCAAAATAATAGAGAATAATTAATTGATAGATTTCAAATGTTAAAAATGATTGTTCTAGGGAAGAAAATATTTCCTACCAAGATCTAATTTATTTATGGCTTGTCAGGGGAGTGAGATGGTTGCAGGCATTTTGGGGAGGGAAGATTTAAAAGGCTTATTGGTGACTTGATGGATGTGGTGTAAGGTTATTGGTTAGGGATTGGCAATCCAGGCACAAATTGTCCCCTAAATTGTATTTCTTTGAGAAGTATCTTTTTCACACTTTCACATCAATAAATTAAAATGTTACCATGAATCCAGCAGTATTTCAGATAGAATATTTAAATATATATTTAAGAACAGAAATGTGAAATATAGTTAATATAGTTGAAATTGACTTAATTAGAAAAAATAAACACTTTTGATTCTTGTTTCTCACTTGTGCATAACACATTTTGCTAAGAAAAAGTAGCAAAATATATGTTTGTTAGTTTTAATGCTCAGTACAGTTTCTCAGTAAATTATTATTGAAATGGATTTAAAATGTAGCTTAGTGTCACGGTGTCCAGAAGACATAAGTCTGAAGCTTCATCAAATGCTCGTAAATGGCACTCACAATGGTGATTAAGTTAGAGGCACAAGACACTACAAATGCTGAAATCTGGAGCAACAAACAATCTGCTGGAGGAACTCAGCGGGTCAAGCAGCATTGGTGAGAGAAAAGAATTGTTGACATTTCGGGTTGCATTGCATCAGGACCAGTCATTAAGTTATTCTGGGGACGTGACTGGTTTTGTGCATGGGACAGATAGCTGGCACGATAAAGTTAAATTGCAGCAAAAGTTTTGTAGTAGCCTGATTTGTACTGGAAATTGCACAATATCTTGTGGTAGTTAGACCCATTTCAGGTGAATTCTGAGAAAAAGGAAACCACCACCAAAAGAAACTCCAGAGGGCAAAAATTCATCCTCTGTGCTGTGTGCGTAATGTATGAAGCAGATACTTCTGCTTTTGACTACAATGGAACCAAATTTTCGAGGCAGAGTTCAACATTGCTATATAACATATTGAAAGTTTCTACCCCATTCTATTGCCATTTCATAGTTCTATTCAGCACAAAGAATCTTCAGTTGAAGATATTTCTCTTTTATATGACCATTTCATTCAGTTTTATGGGAAGCAATTTAATAGAGTATCTCACCTATTAGTTTCCAGAGTAACAACTGAGTAAACTTAAACAAGATTTATTGAGGGGAGGAAAATGCCAACCAACTTCAGGCAGGAGGAAACTTCTGGTCATTAAACAAAATTTGAATGATCACTCAATCATAAAATTATAATTAGGCAGCATAATACCAGCAGGATTGTTCCTATCATTATTAGAAGGTGTAATTTGTAAAAGAAAATCTTACAGAAACATTTGCAATAAGTATTCTGCCATCACTACAGTGCAATAACTAAAGTGTGACCATATTATTGAGCAGTCCTGACTAATGAAAGGATGGAAGATGCCAGCTGAATCAGGACCATTGCATTAATAAGGCCAGTTTCTGTACATTTATCATCCATTAAAGATACACTAGTTAGCACAGTAACACCACCTTCAACTGGGCTTCTGGAACATCTTGTCATATATTTTCCACATGGCTTACCCTGTATTTAGACTTGCCTTATAGCACAGAGTGACACTGTATGAAACAACACTAATTGTAAGATCTCAAGGGTAGCCTTTGCTGCCTTGCCACTAGAAGCACAGTTTGTGATTTGCGAAGTAATTTTGCCA
This sequence comes from Pristis pectinata, assembly GCF_009764475.1. Lineage (NCBI taxonomy): Eukaryota > Metazoa > Chordata > Chondrichthyes > Rhinopristiformes > Pristidae > Pristis > Pristis pectinata. The sequence continues at coordinate 17,100,733 of NC_067432.1, forward strand.
TGCCTGTAAATTTAAGAATGAAATAAAACAGTTTATAGAGATTTCTAAATAATAGAAACAGGTAGCTCATAATTTGTAAGGAAAATAAAAGGAGCTGTTCATTTGCATGGGTAAGTCATAGTTTATTATGGCTGTAGATACCAATGCCACTGTTTTCATTAGAGACCTAAATAAACCTGCTTACATTATAATAATACAATCCCCTTTAATGGAACTGAAGGACACTTCCTTCATGTATAATTCTGAATTATTTTACTTTTAGCTGTGGCCTCTCTTGTTCTTATTCTTTCAGTTAATTTTATTTTCCAAAATTAATAAAGATTTGTTACTACCCTCAGGGAAAGAAATCACTTGCGGAAACCGTGCCTTTATAAGATGTGTGCCCTATGATGCTGTTTTAGGAGGGGAATGTTACTCAGCTCTAGTGTATATAAGAATGAATTCTGAATCTTGCATAGAGGCCACCATGGGTTACAATAATCAGTGGAGTTATTGAACCAGCCTTTGCTGCACTGAAGACAAATATTGGTTGGGCATCTTTACTTAAAGGGAAATACCTTGAAATGCTCAAAAAACAGATGAAGTTGTGAGTAGATTCCAGTAACAGGAGGGAAAAGAGAATGGAGAGGTAATGCCTAAGGAATGGATGAAAAAAAAACCTTAATGTTTGTAAACAGGGATATGACACCAAGAGTGGAAAATTAAACTTTAGTTGGTCCTTAATGGGTACAAAGTATAAATTGATGGTTGGACTCATATCTTGATAGGTGGTTCTATTGAAGCCGAAGAATTAAATCTGCTGATAGAAGTTCAATAATCTTGTACCCACAGTTCTAGTGGTAAATGACAAATTTATTACCCTAAATATCAACTTTGCAGAGAAACCCTATCTAAATTTCCAAGACTGAGCTTTCTCAGTGAATTTTTGAGATATGTCATCAATATGAAAGGAGCAGAATTGCCAAGAAGCAGTTAACATAATATTAGAAATTTTGGGATGTGTGATGAACCCATTGCGATATTTGCTAAATTGGTGGATCTGGTGGACATAATTTCTTTGGATCAGTAGGTATTTGATAATTCCCTTAACTCAAATTTTAGGGAAGATTAATGTAAATTTAACTACCTGGTTTTAAAAATAGCATAATAATTTGGACAACATTTTGTACAGGGAGAAATGGACTTTGCAGCTTTTACAGCAAATTATTAACATTCTTGCACTTCATTCTGTTTAACCTCAGGTGTTGTTAGATTCCTTTTGATTCTTGACTTTGTATTTATGTTGACTTTTTAAATAAATGTTCTTTCTAGCTTCTAAAGGACACTATATGATTCCCACAAGGGTGAGAGACCAAAGATGGGTACCTATATATCCTTTTTAGAGTCATTACAAGAAATGATACATGAAAAGATAAATGTTGATAGTCATACCATTTTACATAACATAGTTTCTAAGAATCACTGAATTATTGCAGGATGGAAGTTCATTCAGTCCATGGGCCTTGACTGGCCTTCTCTAAGATTAATTTGGATAGTCCATTCTTTGGCTCTTTCCCTGTAGCCCTGAAACTCTTCTGCCAACCATTTATCCATTTCCTTCTCAAAAGACATGATCCAATCTGTTTCCACCATCTTTTGCACAAGGCATTCCTGATTGTAACCTACTGGCTGCCTGAAAAAGCTTTTCTTTATGACTTTTTTTGTTCTTTTGCCAAATTATCTCAAGTCTGTGACCTCTGGTTCTTGACTTTTCCTCCAATGGGAAAAGTTTAGATCCTCTGTCTAACCCACTATAATTTTGAACACTTCTACCAAATCTCCTCTCAACTTTCTTGCTCTAGGGAGAGCCATCTCAGTCTTTCCAGACCAACTGGAACATTCAAGCAATAATCCTACACCCACCCCCAGGGTTACAAAATTCCAATGCCCAGATTGAACATGATACTGGAAGTTCTAAATAACTTCCTTATTTTTATCATTGGTTCCCCTGTCTATAAAGCCATGATTCCTTTCTCAATATGTCCACCTTTAAAGCCTTGTGCACACATTGACCTAGGTCTCTCCATGTGTCCGTGCTCTTTCGGACTGTACTGTTTATATCATATTGGTTCTCTTTATTCTTACTATTAACATGTGTCACTTTGCACATATCTGCTTTAAACTTTATCTGCCATGTTTCTCCCTGTTTTCCCCACTTGTCTAAGTTGATGAAATCTATCAATAACCTCCTGAATGTTCACCATAACTTTGCATTCAACAGAACAAAGGGAATATCTCAGAACCACAGAATGATTACATGACTGAAGGAAGCCACTCAGCCAGGGGACTCCACACCATTTCTATGCATGAGCAATCCAGCTAGTCCCACTGCCCCACCATTTCCACAGAGCACTGCAAATTATTTCCTTTCAAGCACTGAAAATTTGTTAAGCTCCTTTTGAATGCTAAAAATGTATTTGCCTTTATTATTACCATGTTAGGAAAGAGAAATAGTTAACATTAAAATTAATTCAAAGGGTTTGCTTTCCTTGCCTCTTGCTGATTTGCTCTTCTAATCCCCTCTATCGCTCCCTATTGCAGAGCACTTTTCCAAGCGACAGCTGGAGATCGATACCTGTCCTTTCAACTTTTTCTTTCCCATCAACAAGGAAGATAACAGAGTCCTTCCAGGTGATTCATTTGCAGTCTGGAGCTCTGCATTCAGGGTTCACAATGTGTTTTACTCTATACTGGAGAAGGTAAACACAGACTGAGTGATCATTTTGTGGAACACCTTTGTTCTGTCTGCAGAAGTGACTCTAGGCTTCCAGTTTAATTCTTCATCCCACTCCCACTCTGATCCCTGTGCATGTGGCCTTCTGCACTGTTATAATGAGGCGGAGGAACGGCACCTCTTCTTCCATCTGACCACATTGCAGCCTTCCACACTCAATATCGAATTCTCCACCAATCAGTCTTTCTTTCTCTTTGTATCAGAACTGGCCATTTCTGTCCATCATCATTTTGGATCAGTTTTCCTTTCCTATTGGTATAGTCTGATCTGCTGAACATGCCCCACCTCCTTGTTATTGGCAATGTATTACATAGGCAAAGAAGTGTAATGTGCTTCCCTGCTGCTCTACCTACCCCCATTAACCCACTTGGTCTCACCCTATCAGAGATATTCCCTTTGTCCAACCCATCCCCCTGCCCCACCTTTTCTGCTACTATTTTTCTCTCTTTCCCAGTTCTGGTGAAGAATCCTGATTAAAAAATGTTCACTATTTCTCTTTCCACTGAGGGATTTTCAGTATTTCCTGTTTTTATTTCAGATTTCTTGCATCTGCTTTTATTTCTCTATCTGTTCTAAACCTCTATTCAAACTACAAAATGCATTGATGAGGGTAATGTGGTTGCTGTAGAGTACTTGGACTTCTGCCTGCAAGACCTTTGATGAAGTCACACATGGCAAACTGATCCAAAAAGTTAAAGCCTATGAGATTCAAGGCAAATGATCAAATTAGATCCAAAATTCGAGGTAATAAGAGGCAGAACATAATGGGGGAGGGTTGCTGTTGTGATTGTAAGCCTGTGACCAGTGGTACACCACAGGTATTGGTGCAGGGGCCTTTAATATTTGTTTTATGAAATAACAATTTGGGTATGAATGTAGGAGCTATGATTAGTAAGTTTGCAGATGACATGAAAATTGTTGATGTTGTTGATATTGAGGAGGATATTCTTAGGATATGGGATAATACTGATCATTTTGTAAGATGGGCAGAACAATGGCAGATGGAATTTAATCTTGATAAGTATGATTGGCGGGACTACTAAAAGTAGAACATGTACAATGGATACCAGAACCTTAGGGAGTATTGGGGAACAGAGGGACCTTACTGGACAAGCCAAGGATCCCTGAAGGTGGCAGCACCAGTACAGTTCTGGTTGCCACATTATAGGAAGGACATAATTGCATTGGAGAGGATTCAGAGAGGATTACCAGGATGTTGGCTGGGATGGAACTTTTCAGAAAGACTGAATAGGCTGGGATTGTTTTCCTTGGAGAACAATGGAGGTTTATAAAATTCTGAGAGGCAATAGATGGAGATGATAGTAGAATACTTTTCCCATCGTTGAGGTGTTCAGAACTAATGGGTACAGGTTTAGAGTAAGAGGTAAGAGGTTTAGTGAAGATCTGAAGAGAATCTTTTCACCCACAGGCTGGTTGGAATCTGGAACCTAAATGGGTGGTGGAGGAGGTATTCTTACAATACTTAGGGAGTATCCAGACAAGCACTTGGATCGCCATGGCATAGAAGGCTATGGACCAAGTACTGGTAAATGGGATCAGTGCTGGTGGGTACTTGATTGTTGATATGGACGCGGTGGGCCAAAGAGCCTGTTTCTATGTTGTTTAACTCTATGACTCCATGACTCTACACACTACATTGGAATGCTTCCCCTCATGTTAGTTTTGATACTTCTGTCAACTACTTTTACTTTACGTACCCTGGTTCTTAATCCCACAACCAATGTGATCAGTTTCATTCTACCTATTCTGTCCACACGTGTTGGATCCTCAGACCTCCCTCTGCTCCAAGGAGATTGGCCCCAGTTTCTCCAGTCTATCTGCATAACATAAGTCCCTGATCCTAGGAATCATTTCAGTAAATCTCCTTGGCAGTCTCTCAAAGTTCTTTACATCTCCTCTAAAGTGTGATGCCGACAAATGGGCACAATAATCCAGTTGTGGTTGAACCAGTGTCTCATGAAATTTTATGATGATTCCCTTATACTGTATTTTCTGCACATTTTGATTTATTTGGATCCGTACACCTATGTCAATATCACTAATATAAATCAAGAAAAGCAGTCTATAAAGTCTTCTAAAAAAGGACCTCGAAGGCTCTGAAATAATTAACATAAACACTGGCCTACGTGATCCATGCCAGGTTTATGTAAGTACACCAGTGTAATAGATAAGGAATGAGAAAGTGCAAGGAAACCATGTAGGATAGTGGCAGGTATATTTTACTGAAATGAGCTGTTAACCTCATGCTATTTTCAATGACGTAAATTTATTTTTTCATTTCCAGTGAAACGCTTACGGTTTGACAGCTAAACATTCCACCTCTTCTGCCTGTTGGACTGAAGAAGATGTTAGGAGCTGAAACAACCATTGCAACAGCCAACATGCCACCTCCTCATTGACGATTAAGTCATTAAACTGCTCAAACTTGTTGTGCCATTCAGCAACATCAACACCCTCAGCTTGCCTTTGTTCCACATCCCAGTTTTGGACCTACATCATCCTTTGTGTGAAAAATTCTTTTTCTTTCATGTTTCAATGGTTTAACTCAAATTTTAAAATTACATTCTCTTATGGGTTCCCATACCAGAGGAAATTGTTTCCTGTATCTACCATATCAATTCCTTAAACATTTTGAATACATCGATCATATCATTTTTCATTCTTCTACACTCTAGGGAATACAAGCCAAATTTTTACAACCCATCTTTACAATTTAACTCTTTGATCCCTTTGAGCTCAACCCATTTAATGCATGCTTTGAAAGGGAGAATAACACCACAGCTGTGTGAATCCCCACAGCGTCAGGCAATGCTGCGATCTCTGTCTCGGAGGCTGATGTCAGAACATCCTTTAAGAGGGTGAACCCTTGTAAGGCATCAGGCCCCGACAGGGTACCTGGCCAGGTACTGAAAACCTGTGCCAACCAACTGGCTGGAGTGTTCAAGGACATCTTCAACCTCTCACTGCTGCAGTCTGAAGTTCCTACCTGTTTCAAAGGGGCATCAATCATACCAGTGCCCAAGAAGAGCAGAGTGAGTTGTCTCAACGACTACCGCCCGGTAGCATTCACATCTACTGTGATGAAGTGCTTTGAGAAGTTGCTTATGGATAGAATTAACGCCTACCTGGGCAAGGACCTGGACCCACTGAAATTTGCCTATTGCCACAACAGGTCTGCAGTGGATGAAATCTCACTGGATCTCCACTCTGCTTTGGAGCAACAGCAAAACATACATCAGGCTTCTGTTTATCGATTTTACAGCTCGGCGTTCAACACCATCATTCCCTCAGTATTAATCAACAAGCTTCAAAACCTGGGCCTCTGTATCTCCCTCTGCAACTGATCCTCGACTTCCTTATTGGGAGACCATAGTCAGTGCGGATCAGTAGTAACATCTCCTCCTCACTGACAATCAACACAGGCGTATCTCAAGGCCGCGTGCTTAGCCCACTGCTCTACTCTCTCTATACTCATGACTGTGTGGCTAAGGATGGCTCAAACGCCATCTATAAATTTGCCAATGACACCACTGTTGTTGGTGGAACCTCAGATGGTGATGAGGAAGCGTTCAAGACTGAGGTAGATCGGCTGGTTGAGTGGTGTCGTAACAACAACCTCACACTCAACATCAGCAAGACCAAGGAACTAATTGTGGACTTCAGAAAGGTGAAGTTGGGAGAAAATACACCTGTCCTCATTGAGGGGTCAGCGGTGGAAAGGGTGAGCAGCTTCAGGTTCCTGGGTGTCAACATCTCAGAGGATCTATCCTGGGCCCAACACATTGATGCAATCACTGACTCTGTTATGAAGACTTTGTGTTTCATGGAAGCAGCCAATCTATGCTCCACGATACGGGTTTCCAATTTAAATACACTAATGAGGCTGTTAACATTTGAGTGACCAGCCCTTGAGTGTCAGGGGGTCAGGAAGCACATCAGCAGAAGTAGGGTAGGGCAGCTTTGAGGGAAAGAAAGTGCCTTCACAGCACTGTTTGTGAGCTAAAGGAAAACAGATTCCATCCTCTCAAATGCCAACACACACCCCTACACTCTTCCCAATTCCCGTCCAATGCCCCAATGGTTGCCAAATTGATTCTCCCTTCCTGGATTAGGAATTGGAATCAGAATTTCTGAACTTCTTTCCATTCTGGGGATCAATAGTGGATACTGGGAATCCCTCCCATGGGATTGTTCTGCCCTCCCTGTGTGTTAGGCACTGAACTCTCTCACTCCAGGATCAGGTCTTCTATACCAAGTGCAAGGGCCACAAGGTGCGCATTGTGGAGATACAACTCTACAACCTGTGGGGAAACACTATCAACCACATTTCCACCTTCAGTGTCACTGTCTGGCCCATGTACCCTGCCCTGCCCTTCAGATGGAGTTGAGGGACTGCTCAGAAATTACACTGCATTGTAGACACGTGACAAATTAAGCACTAGTTTTTCTCCACTTTTGATCACACTAATTATAGGAAGAAATTCTACAGAACATACAAATTCAGATCGCAGCAGTGGTGAATTTAGGGAATAATGAAATGGATGTATATCGGAAGTGTGAGAATCATGTGTTCATAATATCTGCCTGATTAAGATGCCAAAATAAAATCCAGCACTTCATAAACATTCCAAGACCATCAAGTGCTCCACTAACTCCTCTCTCCTGTGAGTGTTTGCTAGTCCAAGAGCTTCTAACCAATGCTCCTAGACTGGCTGCAGCATTGCTGATGGAGTATCAGTGGTGGAGCCTGTAGGTGGGCAATGTCTTTGGACAACTCTGGGTACAGAAGGCCTGGTTTTGGTTTCCACCTCTCTAGAATGAGAGGAAATCATCTGAACCGGCTTCATGATGGGCAGCATGGTGGAGTGACGGTAGGAAGCACACAAATGTGATCTTCTTGAAGTCAGCTGGTTCATACTACCACTCCCCTGTTAATGCAGGTTGGAATGAGTTCCAGAATCTGCTGTTGTTTACATCTCCTTTTAGAGGTGCAGGCAGGCTTGAAGTGGTTCTTGCTGCCTGAGGAATTGGGCCTCTTGATGATGTGTGTTCAGTCATAAATGAGTGGGACAGTACTTGGTCCAAGCATCAAATAAGCAGGCAGCATGAAGTTGGTGTGCTCTCTGCATCGGGTTAGATCTCACACTGCAATCACTCAGCTCGTCTCTGGCGATTATTCATTTAAGCCCCACATACTCCAAATAAAGTAAATGGGCTAACATCATCCACTAAAGTAACAAAATTGGGAAATGTTAATTAAATAACTCTTTTTAAACAATCCTCCACTTAATTTCCCAGTACTAACTTCAGCCAAATAAAGTTTCCTGGGAGGAAACATCACCATGTATTTCGATCATTAGAAAGGTTAATGCATTTGATTGATTACCCCCAGCCTGGTGCGGGTTACTGTACCTTCAGTGAATATTCATGTCGCCCCCATGTCCTTTACCTGTTACCCTATAGTGGGTGAAGGATATAAACTGTGCAAATGTGGAGGTTAACCTGGCACAGATTCATACACAAAGTAACAGTCCACATGATGCATCAGGCTACTGTTCATAAGTATAAAATCTAACGATCAGATTCTCAGTGTAACTAGCTTTAATTAAGCACCATTTATGCCCCACTGTTTACTCTCAAACCCTTGTAATTCACCTGTACAGAGACAGGAACACTCAGTTAGGTTAGATAAGATAAGATAAGGTATCTTTATTAGTCACATGTACATTGAAACACACAGTGAAATGCATCTTTTGCATAGAATGTTCTGGGGTCAGCCCACAAGTGTCGCCATGCTTCCGGTGCCAACGTAGCATACCCACAACTTCCTAACCTGTACGTCTTTGGAATGTGGGAGGAAACCGGAGCACCCAGAGGAAACCTTTACATCAAAAAAAAGTAGTCTTATCAGGAAGGAAAAAGCCTCCATATTTGACAACAGCTCTATGTGCCCAGCATACTTCTTTGAGGAAAACCTAAATTCCATTTTAGCAACATTTTTATGTACATTTTTTTTTGTCAGGGTGATGGTGTGGTGGCAGTGCTGTTCTAAACGTGATTCTCCAAAACATTTCTCCAAACTCAACCTTATGCGAAATTGTTTCCATTAGCTAACTCTTTCCAAGTGATCAGATTTGTCTTGACAGTTTCTATTTATGCTTTCCAACTGATTTCTTCCATATTGACAACTTCCAATACCAGTAGAGAAACATTTGCTTTATTTTGTGAACTGCTGTCAAACTGACGCTTGTTTATGGAAGCTCAAAAGGCTGATAGTTAATATGTGTGATGAATGAAAGTGGTTAATCTTTTCAGAAGAGGATGTCATTGGTGTTGACGTTGTTGTCAGAAAGAAAATAATGCAGATGCTGGAAATCCAAAATAAAGGCAGAAAATAAAGAAAAAAAATCAGTATGCCAATTAATAAATGTGGAACGAGAAAAAGATTTTCTTGAGCAGGTCACACCAAGCAAACTCAGTGCCCATGTTACCGAATCCAACAAATATAGCTTCCCCTGACAAGAATGGCAGATCTTACCAACCAGATGATAGCTGACTGACTGGAGGCCATCAAGGGATATGATGGAGTGACACAGGAAAGCCAGAACATGCCCAGAAAGAACCCATTCTGGAAGCATTTGACAATCAATAAAACCTTGTAATATTTAAATAATTAAAAAGTAAAATGCCTATTAAAACAAAATACCTTAAGATAATTAAAAACATTAAAGAACACATAATTGCAAATTTAATAGCCCTATAGTGAATGGGCTCATGAATCATGCAAAATCTGGGACAATAATTCACTCCACAGATGCTGAATTAACTGCTGGGTATTTCCAGGATTACCTGACATTCTTGTCATTGGGTTCAGTTGTACCATTTGCCTTTGAGTTAAGGGAATGTGGTTTGAAATGAGAGGAGGCAAATATTCTGTAAAAAAAATGCTACATAGCCTTTGGATGCCTCATTAAACCAAGGTCTTATTTGCCTGCTCAGATGAATGCAAGCTTTCCTCAGCAATGTTTGAAAAGTTGCAAGGTTATTTTCTTAGACCTAATCACATTTGTTATTCAATCAAAACTAAACTGATCTTTCACCTCATTTGCAGAATGTTGATGAACACAAATATTCCCTGCTATAACCACAATTGTTGGGTTGCAGCAGAAACAATTAAAATCCTTCCTATTTGCATTCTTTACCTTCATTATTCTCCAGTTTCAATCGACTGTTCGTAAAGGTTGAAGTTATTTAGTTACCTGCCATGATGGAATGTATTAAACTCCCTGCCCAGTGTATGATATAAACTGACTCCACAATGTTCAGTTCACAGAAATGGTATATCCTTGATATATTGCATTTACCCGCTTTGGTTTTTCAAATAATGAATCTTGATTCAACTCTGTATATAGGCCTTGAAATTTAGGTATACCCCTTCCCCTTTACCTGCTAAATGATGATTAGGGCATACATTCCAATGCTCTTTAAGATGGAGTGGGGAATAGAAGGACTCCTTCTTGCATTTTTTATCATCCCTCACTGGCTTAATTCAGCATTAAGCATACTGCAATACTCACTTCAGCTATAATAAACATAATGGATTGCCAAAGTTTTGGCCATGATAAGCTCCACAAAACTCTCTAGGCTCATAAATACTCAACTGTGGTCCACAATTATAACAAAATGGGAAACTGCTATTCATTAATCCATCACTGAACTACTGTCAGTAGCCCACCTGGCAATTACCTGCTTGTAACTGTTACAAATTCTTAGTTCAAATGTTTTCCTTTAATTTATAGATGTGTGATTACAGCAGTGAGTTCCTGTGCACACTGCCACAGTGAAGAAACTGCACTTAATAGTGTTTTAACTTAATTTATCATTGCCTTAGTGATCTGCCATATTAACATTACATATCTCCTGAGGTTGAAACTGAGAAGATCCACTAGTAACCATATATGGAATAATTTTATTTCAGCCCTAGATAATATCCTTTTCGAGGCACTTCTAGTACTATAATAGTCATGACATGCTGTTACTACAATGGAGAAACCTTCATTCATCATTATAACTTCTCTGTTTCACACATACAATGGAATTACTTTAAGTACTGCTAAGGATTAAATTAAAATACGATTATGATTTTATAAAGAATTATTGTTGTGTAGTTAATCACAATAACTAATCTATCCATACTGGGACTACAAATAGCAATGATGTTAAGAAATTTTTGATGTATTTGTTGACTATCTCCTTTAACATCACTATCATCATACTTGAAAGCATTTAATTGGGGTGCAGAGGTGGAATTTGCTTCCTCTAGCATATAACTCAGTAACAAGGGAGAAGAGATTTAAAATAATTGCATCCAAAGAGACTGGAATCTGAAATTCACTGTCTTAAAGAATGGTGGAGGCAGAAGGCTCCAGTACATCTAAAAACTAGTTGGATGAGCAAGGCTTTGATAGGGCTAGACCAGTAAGAACTGGAAAATAGAACCAACTCAACAGTATTTTTACCAATGTGGACTTGATGGGTTGAAGGGATTGAACCTATGCAGTTAATTTTCTAGTATTCTATAAACTGGAACCTCAGTTTAAGCTCTTACCCATGTTACTAAATGAAGAGCTCATTTCTAGCATTGTTAAGCAGTGTTTCTGAACAATTCTGACAGTGCAACACTTTCAATTCTGCACTGAAGTTTTACCCTAGATTATATGTTCATGTTCTGGTATGCATCGTGAGTTCAGAATTCTGGTATGTATCTTCCAGAATTGAGATAAACTGGCACAGAATAAGGAAATATCAATGGTTCAATATTAATATCAACAGCTAATTGCAAAAGTTATGGTAATGTATCTATCAGTTTTCTTTTCAGTTTTAGGCTTTTCTGGCTGCTACTATGTTCTCATGGTATAACTGAAAACAAGGGTTTTGTGAATGGATTCTGGGTATGATGAGATTAGATCTTCGAGAACATATGTGCAACATTGATAATATATGTGAATAATTCTACGTAAGATAATAACATATACATTGGATTTATGCAAGATAAGTGATTGTACTGGGTTTCTCAGAGTAACAAAATGTTTCCACTAACAAAAGCACATGCAGTCCTTACTATTTATTGATTTTACCCCAAGCATTCAGTGCAGTGAACTCGTTAATTTTAATGTTGCATGTACTTTGATTCAAATGCAATTTTCATCTCTGACTGGTGTAACTCGGCTGTGACAAGTACAAGGTAGACTGTATTTTCATGTTTACATTTACTAAATAAATCATAGCAAATTATGTTGAATTTTTACAGATTATTAAAAGGAAATTAAAATAAAAACTGTCAAGTAATGGATAAACTTTAGCTAGTTAGTTGGATATTAAGGTGAAGGCAAATAGATATTTATTTGAACTAACTTAGAGCATATTTCATTATTCCCTTTATTCTTTTCCTAAAGCATTGAGTTGAATCACTTTATGGATAATATTTCAGCTTTTATTTCCCGAAAGAGGTAATTTTTTTGTAATTCTATCATCTTTACTTGGTCATGGGATTTAATGTGTATTAAGTGTTTTGGGCTGTTAGAGCAAAGACTGAAAATTAACAGTATGAACGTGTCTGGGTTCTGGGCTCCACTGAAGAGAATCCTAGAAGTTTTCAGTAGGCTCAGTGGTAACAGTGATTGATAGCCAGAGAGATCATGAAAGAAAATGTCTTGATCAACAAGCTAATTTCCTCAAGAGCATGCTACTGGATTAAAACAATAGCAAATATTTCTATCTGTTAATTGAGACTTGTTATTTAGGAGGATGACAAAACATCTATTTGAAATTTCCATAAAAAGCCAGAGGTTCCATGTGGAATTGCCAGCGTTTACCTTCGTAATTCTCAGGAAGTTCAGGACTCATGCCCTGTACAAGCCCTTAACTTCCTCAGTCCTGGTCACTGAAGTCGTTCCACTGTTTTCCAACACTGGAGTCCTTATGAAGTCAGAGGCAGGTATCCTGCAGTGTGTGACTCACCTACTAACAAGGTGAGCTGGGAAATCTGCTGTTAAGGTTGTCCATTGAAACAAATGGTCACTGAACCTGCCCTCATGGAGAAAGCTGTGTATATTTGCTGCACTCTCCTCCTGCACTTCTCACATCCTTCCAGGCAAGGTGCATAGCAGCCATTGAATGAACATTTTTGATAACTATTTCATTGAAGCTGAAGCCTGTAACCTTGGTTTTCCAGCTAGGGATTCCTTAGCATCTCCCAAACCCACCTGACCAGTATTCTGCTCTGAATGGGGCCAATGCAACCCTAAGTGTGATGGGCTCCTGCATCTCCTCACTGCTTTTTTTTAAAAACATAGTCCTGCAATCCGAGTGACTCAGTCAATTGATGTGAATGATCATTGGTGCATGCTAATAGCTCAAACCTTTGGTGTGTAACTGGCCTACCCATCTCTGTTGCAACCTCTCAGTTCACCTCCCCTATAACTCGGAGAGACCCTCTCCTCTCCAATCAATAATATTTTGTTCCAACTCAGTAGAAAAGAGTTATTTTAGAAATCCTGGCCTATGACTGATTGTCTTGATGTAGTATCAAATCACATATATTGCTTTCTCAATTAACAAAAGTGGCCTTAAATTCATTGTATTCACCACGTTCCTTGGGTGTGCAATGGAAAATGTTTAGCATTCCTGTTTATACTGCTTCAATATCCCAGCAGAATTGTCCATTTCCTTTTCCCTGTTTCGTCCAAGGCAAATGGAGACTTTACTGGGGCCGTTTACCTTCTTCAGGGATTTGCAGTCCAGTACAATGTGCCCTATCCTGTGACAGTAGTGGCTTTGGGCCACCTTGAGTGGACATTCTGAGGCTAGGTCGCTCCAGTATGATCCATTTTTTTTGCACTTAATCTATGCCTTCCCTCCTTTTGCACTCATGTGACCTCCTGGTTTCCTGCCAATCTCACCTGTAATGATCACATGACTGGGCTGTTAAGAACAAGACCATGCTGCCATTACATTTTCTGTGGACCTGTTCCTTACTTGCACCTTGGAATTGTTCCTGAGTGAGGCTGCCTCACATTTTCAAGCACCATCTCTATGCTCCATCATCCACACGTTCCCTTAAATGTTAAGTCCATTGTACAGGACAGGATAGTTGCTCTGTGTTGTGTCCTTCCCCTGGGACCTCAGTTGTTTACCCACAGGAACATTCCCACTCATTCTAGTTACAGGACCAATAGCTGAATCAGCTCATCCCTCTCAACCTCACTGACATATCTGCCACCTCCACTGTTTGCAATCATCGCTGCTTACTCAATAGACCACTGTCTTGCTACTCTCTCAATATCATTCCAAACTCAATGTCAATGTAGCATCACAGGACTCTTCTGTGTCACTGCTATGAAAAGCAAATGACTGAAGACGAACATCAGTAGGATATTCTTTATTGAAGGCAATAACTCATGACAGTGTCTGGTAAAATAATGTACCAAAGTCACCATACATGCACACTCAATTCTTAAAGGTATATTTACATTTCACACACTTCAAGAAAGCATAACATTTCAGCTGTCCGAGGGAATTCTTTATCAGTAGATCATGTTATTCAATAACCTGGCAACAGTCTGACCTTGTCTATGGCTCAGACATGATCATTTCCATTGAATCTCACTAGACAGCAATTAGAAATGGGAGCACAGAGCAAATAAATTTATGTGGCCCAGGGATGCAAAACTAATCTCCATTGTTATCCTGAATGGGACTAATTGCATTACACAGATAAGGATTTGAAAAGCAGCAGTGTTTAAGACTTTCCTCCCTGTACAATTCAACTACGATAAAAGATTCGCTTAAAAACACTATTGAAAGATCCATTGGAAATATTTTCAATGCTCGTTCTTACTTAAGTGCTTAAACAGTCCATTCACACTTCTGCTTCTTTGGGAAGGTTGACAGTAGAAAAATAATGCACAGAGGGCCCTTAAGTGAGATAAATGCATCATCTTTTGTGTTATTGCTTTAAACATCCCACGAGTATGATTGGTTGAGAATGAAAAGAAATGTACCTTTCTGTAAACTTGGAAAAGAAATCTTGGAATTGAAGTGCCAGAATGAGAATAGAAGAAATTCAGCTCTTTCCAAAAAATCTTAGGTTTAATATTGGTCAGGTTTACTGTAAAATAGTATCTTGACATTCACAAGTGCTGCAGTATGATTTCACTTGAAATCCAAAGGCAGTCTGATAACATGCAAGTATTCATTCCTCTATGTGTAGGAGGTCAAGTGTCTCTTATTCTCTTGCAAACCAGGCAGGCTAAAAGGTTTATACTCTAAAATAGCTTTTCCTGAATAATTACTGTGGGGTTAAGGGAGATGCAGAAAGTAAGTGAATTGCAGATGACTCACTAATCGATGCCACCAAATATTCAAACTGAGAGTTTTAATGGTCCACAAGCTCTCTAGAGAAGTGGTGAGTACTTCCAGGCGTATTTCGGAGTTTGAAAATCACATGTTGCTACTCAAGCATAAAGTATTTTAAGGTCAAAGATAGTTTATCCTGTCCTTTGATTCATATGGATGTCAACTTTCTGATATGCTTAATGGTCAAACTCCTTCCTAATTGTTTGTCAGGTTCTCCCACCCCATAAAAGAGAAATTTGGTGAATTTGAGGTTAAAAAATGGTATTAATTTCCAAAAATGAAGTCAATTTGGGTTCCAAACTGTATCTTGGCTGAAAATTTTTTATGATAAAACTGAGAGGAGTTGTCTGCTATTGGTTACCTGACTTGTAAGTTTAATGTAAGACTGTTCACATATGTGAACACCAGGGACAAGATCCATCCTTTGGGACAACGGAGTTCTAATTAGTTGGTGTATTTTGCACCAAGACTAAAAGCCACATACATAATTCTCTGTGGATATGTATTAAAAGATTCATTTTGGTTACAAAATTTGTTCTAACTGTAAATATTCTTCCTTGACCCTGTGGGAGAATGATCAGCTAATGCTGACCTTAAAATACATCAAAGGGGACTCATGTTCTTCTATTGTCAATGCTTTTGCTGTCCAAAACCATAACAGTGGAAGAAAATATCCTCAGGAGTTTAATCTGGTCCATCAAGCTGATATTGTTCAAGAGGTTTTTTTACCAGTGAGTTTATGTTGGACACATCATGCGAAGGCTTCTAAGTTGTGCAACAAAATTGGAGCTCTTTTCAAAACTGGATAAGCTCATGTATTTATCTATTTTTGTTTTAAATGCATCACCTCAAATAGTCCAATGGTAATGATCCTACATTCCACCTACTTTCAGGATAAATAAATTCACCCTGAATTCTCCACAGGATCCATAAGTAACCATTGTATACCTTTGGCTTTAGTTATGGTTTGCGATGAATCGGAGAGAAAGCAACCATTCCAAATCTTTTCATTGTCTTGAAGACCTTTAATGTGTACCTCCTCAATCTTCTCCTTTTCAACCTTTCCTGACAAGTCCATTAGATCTAGTATTATTCCAGTAAATTCCTTTTTTATCTTCTTCAGTGCCTCTGTGGTTGTTGTACGGTATAGAGACCAGGTCCATCTGCAACATTGTAATTGTGATCTAATCAAGGTATTATAAAGTTTAACATCAATTTATAGCTTTTCAATACAATCCCACAGAAGTGAAACAAAATGATTAGTTTGGCTTTATTAATGTGTATCATTATGCCTAATGATTTGTGTAAATAATCTCTCTATTCCTCAACTCTATATTCATAAGTATTTCCCTAAGATTATGTGACCTCTGTATTCTTCCAATGAACTATACTATCATACACTTGCCTTTATTGGAATTCATCTGTCAATTGCATACAAATTTTGTAAATTTATTGACGGTCCACATTTGTGGTTGATACTGAAGGATTAATGCTTGCTGCTAAACTTGGGGGAAAGTTGCAACAGGCAGTGGAGCATTGAATTCCTCTATCCTGTGGCTTTGACTGTGGGGTTTCATTGTGTTAAGATAGTCCTTGAATCAGCTTTCCCCTTTTGCCTCTGTTATCCCAAGCCTTGAATCCTCATTGTAGTCAATGGGATCTCTAATCCTCTGCCAGGTCTAATTGGTGTAGGATTGGATAGTCAATTTCCAGGATTAATATTTGGGAATCACAGCAGGACTGAATCCAGCCATGTGGTGTCCAACAAACATGACAGATGCAGAGGAAAGCTTGGACTTCTGTGCAGAAAAGATTCACCAAGATGTTGCCTGGAATGGAGGGCTTTACTTATAGGAAGTGGTTGGATAGGCTGGGTTCATGATCACTGGAAGATAGGAGGCTGAGTGATGGCATAGGGGTTTCTGAAATGATGAAGGGCATAGATATGGTAGATAGAGTATTTTTAACTACAGTGGAGGAGTTTAAAACTAGAGGGCACAGGTTCAAGGTGAGAAGGGAAAAACTGAAAGGAGATCTGAGGGGCAAGTTTTTCACACAGAGGGTGGTGAGTATATGGAACGAGGTGGCAGAGGAGGTGGTAGAAACAGGTACAATTACAATGTTTATAAGGCATTCAGACAAGTACTTGGATAGGAAAGGAGTAGTAGGATACAGACCTAATGTAGGCAAATAGAATTAGTATTGATAGGCATCACAATCGGCATGGATGAGTTGGGTTGAAGGGCTCATTTCTGTGCTGCATAACTCTATGACTCTCTGACTCTATATGTGGAAATCTGTCAGTTATTGGAGGTTTAATGGGTGAATGCTGGCAGTTCTAACTGGAACTGTCAACTCTAGCTCAATAAATATTAATATGTATCTACTGGATTATGGGAGACCCTGAGTATCATGAAATTCTTTAAAAAAGTCAGCATTCATATTTTGAAAGACAGCCAACTCTTAAAATACTATTCTGAGAGAATAAGGCTTCACACCTGTAAAATCAGTTTTCTAAAGCTGAGGAAGTTGTTCTGCAGTAACTTTAACTTAAAACATTATTAAGAACTCTATCAATCCTGAATAAATAAATTTTAACATTTGAATATTTTTTTATAGCAAGAACAGAATGTGTAAAGTTAAAGATCACATCAAGTCACTGATACCACATTGATGGCATCTGTAGCCACGATACCAGACTAGGGTAACCCAACAGTAATATCCAGATTTCTATGTTGAGCAGCTTGTATATGAGTGGCAGAAGTTACACTCACTTTAATACAATATTGATGACAAACAATGACAGTTTTGCATTCATTACAATGACAATTCCCATCCATTTTCCTGAATTATGTTGAAAATCTTTGCTATATTATTTCAATGTGACATCCTCAAATTTGGAATTGGCAATACTGATACTGGAATTCATAATATGTGTTAATATGGTGAACAATGGGGATCTGAACTGTGATCCTTCCAAACCTTCATTGCTCACCATTAGCCTACAGTTTTCACCCTACTCTCGTTTAGTTTTGGTACCACCTTACTGTGCTGTGCATTCTGCTCTCGTCTCCTGACTTCTGATGTTCTCATCTTATTCACGAATCTACTATGCCGGGTCATGTCAAAGGCCATTCGAAAATCCAAGCATATTAAATCAACTTCATAAAATATGACCCGTTCTGAAGTCTTTACTGACTATTCCTTATTATCTTTTCAGATTTTCTATGTTTTACAATCAGGCATGTTACATTTGCTGGGATCACATTGGTTATCTGGCATTTTACAACTACCATTACTTTTCCTAATGAAACTTTTATATATATTACTTCTGTCACCTCTTTCCAAACTTCTTGCTTATATTGTGTGGCTGCAATCAATATTAACCTGGGATTTACCCACTCTATTAATTATCTCTCCCTTTTATTTTAAGTGTCTCAAAGCATCAAGTTTATTCTCATAAATGAAAACAAGAAGTGCAGAAAACACTCTGCAGGTCAGGCAGCATCTGTGGAGAGTAAAACAGCGTTAACATTACAAGTCTATGGTCCTTTTGTTCTTCTTGCCCCAAATGCTTGAGAAACTTAATCTCCTTAATGTAAAGGAAGTTGCATTGCTTGCAAAGAATACCGGGTTCTAAATTAAACAAAGCATTGGAGAATTGTTGTGACTCTTTGAAAGGGTCTTGGAGCCTGGAGAATGGGAAGGAAGAAGGCAAAAGAACAGCTGTTGCCCCTCATCCACTTGCACGAGTCGGTGGAGTGGGCAGGAAAGGGTGCTCGCACGGTGATTGAGAATCGTTACATCTGTCACATCTGTGGCTGAGTAAAAATTGTTTTGGAATAGTTGCTGGACAAAAAAAAATAGAAAGGTTTGATCATTTGTTGTAGAATCAATAACAAATTCTGGGAAACTGCAACCAGCCACACTGTTGTAGCAGTTGGTTTATATGAATTGTTGTATTCATTGATGCCTTCACGGAGCAGATGCTAGACTTCAAACATTGTTGGTAATGAGCATGAAAAATTCATCCAGCATGTTTAGATAAAATTTGAATCTAAATACAGATTAATTTAATTTGATTTTGCACTATTAATAATCTAGACAAATTTGATCAAAGTAAATTCACACTGATTTCATCTACAGTTCCACCCAAATACAGTAATCTGCCAGCTAACTATCATTTAATGCATGGAACGATCTTGGCTATTAGTAAACAGACACTGGCAGTTAAAAGCCAAGAAAAATGAAAAGTCAGAACAAAACTGAAACCTCCTGAGGTGGGAATTTTGTTTGCAAGGGAAACGTCATTAAACCAAGTAAATATTTACTGCAGTCCTTCCGCTGGCTGCTTGGCAGTTGGTTACTTTAAGCAATGAGCTTGAAGCAGCAATGAATAGAACTCCAAATGCATCTTCAAAGAAATTCCGACTCCTTGCTCCATAGCCAAAAGACCTGGTTATTTTTTAAAATAAATGCTATTATAATCAAATAATGCAGCAGATTTCTAAAGGAAAGGAGACCTGGTCGTGGGGCTGAGAGCAGATGATTAATTATTGGTCACACCTCAACGACTCCTGTTCACACAAATGTGATGAAGAAAGATTAGCTCTGCTACAACTGCCATTATAATTCTAGCTGACATGCAACCTTGGTGATTAAAGCTGCAATCACGCTGAACGAACTGTGCCACACTAGTGCCTGCGATATTAATTAAGGTTTCGGTGGTCATTAGGGCCTTCTCATACAGTGACTGTGTTGGGAAGCACTTTTTGCACCTTAGATAATTAAGTTCTCCCATCTTCAACAAATATTTAAATTCAAATTGGAAAGTGAAACACACCCAGTTCTCACTTTTCCAACAATAAAAATAAAGATACCTGCTGCACTTTGGAACAAAATATTGTGCACTGCAATTCTTTCATCATATGCCTTCTTTAAGTAATCTCTGGAGGTTAAATATTTTGTAAGAGTGTACACAGTTAAATGATTTTAACTTACCTGTAACTGTGCAGTATCTCTTTGAATGATTGGAAAATAAATTATAAAATGTTAGTTGTTCCATTGGTTAACAAATATAATCATTCGGCATTTGGTAATGTTATTTAAAAACTTAGGAGAACCTTTAGAGGTTAATGCTTTCCAAGATGATGAATAATGAAGGTGAAAAGGAACATTCTCTCTAACTTTAGTGGCAATATTAAGTGTGCATGTGTCAGATGTAGCAAAGATTTGTTGTAATCCCAGGAACTCCTATAGTGCCCTTACAATACACCTGAACCCCAACTCTGCCAGAGGCATCCTGCTGCACCAGCATGACACTCCTATCTACCATATTATCTTTTCTACTGCATCTCACGGAGTTGTTGCTGAATTTCTGCCAATTAGTGCAAATTCATGGTAATTTTATGCTTTGGACGCTTTTCCTCTGGGAACAAGACTGAGACTGCCCAGACTCATTTTACTTGTGATACCTGACAACTGTCAGAAAGCAGAGACCCTCATCATCTCTGTCTGGATCAGATTCAAACTTGGATTGCAGAAGGTGAAAGCGCAGTGTTTTTTTAGAACAGTCCTCCAATGTAGCATGCCACACTGTCCCCCAAGTAACAAATTATTCAGTACAGCATCTCCTCACAGAAACAGTTTGATAGATATTGTTTATGACTCTCTCATTAAAACCATACAAAGACTCTCTGTAGCATGCTATCTATTCCAACCAGCTTTTATGTGGCTCCCAATGTCAGTGTTATACATAGGCCCTACATGTATGTACTTTACCAATGAGTTATAGTGTAATCATGTCATCTTTTTGTTGAAAATGTAGGTTATATTTAATATTAAGACGTAAAATGTTCTTTTCACTATTCATTTTCTAACACTACTTTGAATTCTGTTTTATTTTGAGAAATACAAAGCATAATTATTAATATTAATTTCACTGATCCTGGAAAATTCACCTTTGGTAGAAGGGTACCTTTGTAGTAAAGGGTAAGAAAGGGAAAGGATAAGCAATAATAGACAGGAGATAGGGAAAATAACTGAGTGGTCACATTTTATCAGGGAACCAGTGTGAAAGATATAAGATTCAAGCTAAGCCTTTTGAAAATTGGAGAGAACATTAGTGATTGAGAAGAAAGAAAAAAAAAGGCCAATGTATTTTTCTCAGCAATTAAGATATAGAGCAATACTCTATTAATTAATGGATTTTTTTTGGGGGGGGGCACTTAATGTAAGATTAGAGTGAAGATTGTTCAATGATCATATACAGTACATGAAGCTGGAATTTTTACCTGCTTGTTGCCGATGATCAGCCTGTGACCAAGTGCTCTGGAATTCTGGGGAAAATGCTAAATTTCTGCATTGACAATTAGTAATCAAACCCCAATCAAAGTTTAGAAAGTGGATTGCATGCATTTTTGCTGTGCTAGATGTGCACTTCTGCTTGTCTTATTACCTAATGGGATGTCAACAAAAAAAAATTGAATGTGAGGCATCCTTGCTTTAAGAAATTGTTGTTGTTGGTTTCTCCCATTTGAAAGTGTTAGAAGCTGATCTGCATGTTCACAGACAGCAGCTGCTGCCTGATCTTCCAGCTGCCATCACGTTCATACACTGCATGCTGGGAAGTGAATGAGTGCTGTTATATTCAATTCTCTGCAACACTCTTAATGAATTTGAGGGGAAAAGAGGATGAGGTGGAGGTGCAGAGGTTGGAACACAGAGCGGGCAGGCATCAAGCTGGGTGAAAGATTAAATTGCATAGTGTTAGGTAATTGGGACTCCAATGACATAGAGTGACCCAGTCAGACCCCACAACACGATCGGACCCTGTGCTATGATTGGGTCACTGCCAATGAGATGTTCAGATGCAATCTAATGCAAAGACCCCCTGATCTTTGTCAGTATTGCCTCTTTGCAAAAGGGCTGAACTTGAAAACCGCTGGGGTGCTGTCAATGAAAAAGAAGTCAATGTCCCTATGTGAATCCTTTAATTCACCTATGATTCCCAGCTTGCTGTACTTGTTTTCTCGAACAGGAATGTAGGTTGCGATCTTTTGATCCAGTTTCTGTTGGAAAGCCAACAGCACACATTACGTATATTGATGATGTTATCCTGCACACAAAATACGATGGGGAAATGACAAGATTTGACAGGAAATGCCTGGTTTAATTTTTAATAGTTGGGACTTTCACCAGAAATGGGCACAAATACTTCAAAATGTGGGCCAAGCACTTTAAATGTGTGATATACTGTACATGTAAGGAACATACATGAGCGTGTTTTTCTAATCTAACTTTTAGGCTTAAAACTTCATAGGCTCGGATTTCATGTGATTTTGCCTGCATTCCCTACAGTGTTTCCCAGACGTGCTCCATGTGGAATTCAACGGCAGAGCAGGATCCCGACAGTTACACTGAGTACAGATTTTGTGAGCCTGTTAATTTAACTGGGGAATGCAATGGTGCAAGGAATAAGCTTTCATTTTCTTACAAAAGTATTTGTGTTTGCTTATATTTTTATTGTTTAAAATATTTTAGTTGATTTTGCAAACATTTTGTACTTCTTTAATTTTTATTAGGTTTTCAGACATTAAAGGAGCCTAACAATATTGACAGAAGGCATATTTGCAGGTAAGGGCTTGCCATCTGTCAAAGGCTTCCAGAGAAATTTTATGGGCTGTCCCATCACCCACATCTCTCCATGACCTTGGTCGAGGTTCTGCTGCTCATTGGAACCAGTGAGCAGGCAATGGGAAGTTTAATCTTAGGCAGGCACAGTAGTGTAGCAGTTAGCGTAATGTTATTACAGCACCAGCGACCTGGGTTCAATTCCGGCCGTGCTCGGTAAGGAGTTAGTATGTTCTCCCCATGACTGCGTGGGTTTCCTCCGGGTGCTCCGGTTTCCTCCTACATTCCAAAGATTAGTTGTGGGCATGTTGTGTTGGCGCTGGAAGTGTGGCAACACTTGCAGGCTGTCCCTAGAACGTTCTACACAAAGATGCATTTCACTGTGTGTTTTGATATACATGTGACTAATAAAGAAACCTTATCTTATCTTATTATCTTTATACAGTTGGGTTAAGTTTTCCCATAAGCTCCTCTATTCCAAAGAAAAACTGAGCTTATCTAGTCATTCCTTACAGCTAACATTTTCCAGTCCCTGAAACATCCTCAGAGAACTCTTCTGCAGCCTCTCCCATTCCTGTAATGATCAGAATTGATACAGTACTCAATATCGTGATATTGTTTAATTTCCACATAACTTAAAATGTATAAAAAATGTAGGGAAATGGGTAACTTGATGGAAATATAATGAGTTGGAAAATTCTGAGTGTTTCAGGTTCTGAGAAAGAATCATTTGAAACGGGAACATTTTGTATTTTACTTCCAATTGAGGGTAAAGACGGGGAGAATGAAAAACAAGTAGGATGTTATAGTTGAAGACTAGAATAAAGAAGAGACAAATGTGCCATTGATACAATAGTTAAGGAGAATCATGAAATGACTGGGAGAGACAGAGAGAGAGAGAAAGGGGGAGAGAGAGCAAAAGAGAGAGAGAGAGATGAGAGAGAGGGGGGAAGCTTTCAGAGGTGAAAAGCAGGTTATCTGTCAGATCACAAGCTCTTGCTTGTTTCCTGTTCTGAAATGAAAAACGGATGGCACATTAACTTGTTCAAAAGAGAAGGAAATGTTCAAGCTGTGGTGAGAGACAGGTGCAAAATTGGATTCAGCTGAGCCAGCCGCCATCTTGGTGAAGCGTTATTAAACATTGGGCCAATGTCTGCAGAGCAGTTAGATCACAATGTCAGTCAGCACACAACAGTGCTTTGTTCCTAGCACTGCTGTTTTTGAAGTTTCATGTTCTATTTGCCTTCCAACCTTAGTCTCCTACAATTGAATATACATTGAATATTATGAAGTATTACCGGCACCACTATTTAAAGGGATTATCTACAACCTACCAATTGGTTGCTGGTTGACTTCTTCAGTTGCTACATTTCTCCGGCTGGGAGTAGTGAGGCAGATTCAGAAGGACAAACCAAAACCTCTCCACTAACCAGGTGTTGCCAGACATGAGTAGGCATTGTCCGTGGAAACCAGTATCACTGGGAGAATGAGAAGATGGGAAGAAGGCATGGATAACAGTTGTGCTGTGGGAATAGAGAGGAAGAGCATGAGAAGTAGTCATATCAGGAAGCCAAGACTTCCCTCCCCCCCACCCTCAGACAACTAAATCAGGGTTAAATAAAACTAGAGGACGTAGGTTTAGGGTATGGAAGAAAAGATGCATTGGGGATACGAGGGGGACCTTCTTCACCCAGAGAGTGGTGAGTACCTGGAATGCACTGCCTGAGAGAATGGTTGAAGCTGGTCACTAGCAGCTTTTAAGAAGTGTCCAGATGAACATTTAAATCACTTAGGCATAGAGGGGTATGGGCCATTGGGTTAATGCAGAAGGTTGTCCACTGGTTGGCATGGATACGCTGGGCCAAATGGCCTGTTTACATGCTGTACAATGATTCTATGTTTCTATGATGTCTGGGGAGTGATTCTTCTCTCCACAGCCAGGAATGGCACGTGAGACCTGGACACTTCAATTACAAGATGCTCAATGAAGTCTATCAATTGCTGCAGCCACAATTACAAGATTGGAGAGACCATGTCGGTGCCTTGGAATTAGATGATGGGCACCTTACAGGCTAATACTAGAGATAAATGCAACACCTCACTGTTTTACTCCTGTTGAATGATGGAGGGCTCCGGGGCTCTCTAAATGAAGAGAGCTGACAGCATTTCATTCCATCTTGTCTGAGGAGTAGCAAGTGTGAGGCTTTGTTTCTGTTGCAGACCTCCCCATGATGCAGGTGCCTTTGACTATACCTGCATGGTTCAAAGACCAGCCTGCCAGCTTTTCAATAAACCAAACCAAGAGGGATTCTACTCTTTCAACTTCCAGTTTGTGTAATTGCCACATGCAGGTGAACCCCTGCAATCCATCCAGAAGTCACAATGCCTTCTGTGTTCATGAAAGTGTAAGCATATCTATGTGGTATGTGGTATCACCTTAAAACATTACTGTACCAGATACTTGTACTAAATACGAGTTACTAATCAGGTTCCAGTACTGGTAGCCTTTGTGTTTCTGCTTATCACCCTCCAGCAGCTGTCATGGGCACAAAGATCACATTTGCATTTGTCCAGGAGTTAAGACCATTTATTGTCAGTGGCAACATGCTCCCTGTGGCCTTAGATTCAGGAAGAGGAGGATCAGCATAAATTAGAACTGAAAGTGGTGGTAAAGGTCTAACACAGTGAGTAGCATCTGTGTGCATGGTAGGCCCAAAGGTAGAATCAACTGTCTGATGAAATGGAGACTATAAACTTACTGAGAACAAAACCATCGATGATGAGCAGGATCCATTTTTCATGTCACAAGATCTATTCATTGAATTGATGACTCACCTGTCCTGTGTCTCTGTGCAACTGAATGTGGGCTCAGGAAGTTAGAACTACCTGGTGATTAGCACATTCACAGGGTTGTATCCCTGGACCAAGCTACGATATGGGGTTAATACAGTCCGTGATAATGCTGCAAAGGCTCCCAAGGTTCTATGTAATTTGGATGATAGCTTCATCACCTCAGACATTGAGCAGGAGCACTTAAAGGTACTCAGCAGGTTGCAGAAGCACAGTATGTAGCTGAACCAGAACCAGGCAGCATTTCTACAGCCCAATATGGTCTATCTGATGACTAATGTCACTGAGCTTTGCTCCTTCCTTGGAGTGCATCAGTACTACTTGAAGCTTCTAGTGAATCTGGCTAGTATATTAAGGATCCTTCACACATCGTTGCACAAAAGGTAGTCTTCCTCTGAGATGAAGAGCAAATGAAGACTGAAAATTTATGGAGAGCAAAATTTAAAAGTGAATCCTTTCTTGTCCATTATGACCAGTAGAACCATCACGACTGTCATGTGCTGCCTTCAGCTATGGTGTGGGTATTGTGGTGGATATTCACCATTCAGGGTCAGGAGGCTTTTTGCTAAACTCAGCTTTTTAGTACAGTAGAGGAAATTGTCCAAGGTTCAAGATGTTTATTGTTAATTTTTAATGAGTACTATTTAGCCATCCTTTTGAAAAACAATACTGTCCAAGCTCAGAAGGCGTATTGTTGACTTAACTGAGACTGCAACCTAATCAGAAGAAACAACGTTGTCTATGTTAACCTAAGGCTCCTGCCATCTGACCTGATCAATGCAGTTGTGAAAACATCACATGCAGATGAGAACATCACTAGATGACTGGCAAAAAACCGATATAAATATTAGAAGGCAGTAAGGGTGGGGAGCAGTTACAGAGATGAAGACATTGAGTCCACTCCTCAGCCTCGACCCGAGAAGGATCTCTTCCCAGAGCCTTCTTTTTGCGACGGATGACATGTTCATCTGCAACTCATTGGCACAGTTTTCTAGTTTGTAAGAATTGTACTTGTGTTTGGAAATCCTTTGTGAATTATAATCTCTGTTAGAATTACCCCTCAAAATAAATGTGTTCCATTTAAAATAAAATAACTGCTTAATCTGCTTCATTAGCTGGAAGTATCTCCTCCTTGGTTGGATTATTGACTGCTAAACACCTTCATAAAAGAGACTAAAGTAGTTAAGTAATTTAGTCTTTGCATTATAGGTTGATATAGTATAATCTCCCTAAAGTGAGGGTACTGATAGACACCTATAACTATAAGACTTAAGATCTTCGTTTAAGTTTAGGACTCCAGAACGAGTACACTCAATATCATCACAGTATTAGTCACACAATTGAATAAGACCTTGAGCTACTGACTGCAGGGGTGAGTCTGAGCTCCCAGTTGCCTACCACTCTAATTCTCCATCCCACCCCCACAGCATTTACAGATGCTGTCTGAATCACTGAATGTCTCCAGCACTTCCTAACTTTAGTACTTGCAAAAAGCAAGAGTGAGATGACACAAGGTAGCCCATGAAGTTCTGCTGTGCATGGTTGTAGGCAACACCATTTTACTTTGTAAGGAAATCAAATAGTTTTATTTAGTTACTGTTAACTCTCAGCTGATGGTCCCTTTTAAATTGGTAGATGATTCAATACAGGGAAGTCAATAAATCCCTCTGCATGTTTGTAGATGAAGAGCTCTCCTCCCTTGCTATGCCTTGCTCCCCTGAACACTGGTTTCACTGCACTCTACTCATTTGGACAGCTGAATCTGGACAGACAATAGCATTGATATTTCCACAGACAATAAGCCATGACTGATGGCAGCCAGCTTCAACTGTAAACATGAGGTTCTGTGACAGATATTAGGACAATTTAATTCAGGATGCCGGACTCTCAGCTGTTCAGGAATTAACATTCTGTCCAAAGTAATCTCATTCTAATTGTAAAGTCTGATTCCAACTAACTATTGAATAGTTTTATTGTAGATGGGAACACTGGACTTGAGTTGTGGCAAGTGACTTCATAACAACAGAGAACAGCAAATGAACTATGACTTTAGCTTCTAGATCAATAATTAATTATACTTACTGACCTCATCTATATGAAGGCATTGTAGAATAACGAATCAGCTGTTGACTATTTTATTGATTAATTCACCTGTTTTAATGATCAATTGGAATCATGTGGTGTAATGGCAGGGGATGGTTTATTTGCTGTTTAGCTGTCAAGATTGGGGATCTGTCAACTTCTGTTGACATTTCAAAACTAGTAAATAAAAAGAGTCACATTCTGCTATTGTGGTGAAATGCTAGTTGAGAGGCTGTTATCTGTGTATAAAGTTATGGGAAGATCCTTCTGGTGACTTGGTTGTAAATTTACGGCAAGAGTAGCAGGTGATTGTGTAGCTCTCTATTTTCCCTGATTATATTTTCCATTTTAATTAGATTATTCACCCTTCTTGGGGTTAGCTACAGGGTTGCAGTAGGTAGAATACCATCTCTTACAGATCATTGTAATCTGCAGGGAGTTGTGCCCTCTCATAACAAGTTCTCTCCTGTATCTGCTGCAGTTCATAAATCAAGACAAGCACCCCTTAGTCTAAGGGTACATTGATCTGTGACCTTGTTGCTGATTGGTGTGCAGTGTAAAATGGTTTAAGTAGCTGGTTAAAGTTTAAATGAGGGAAATATCAAAAAGCTAACAACAATATGGAAGAAGACCAACTCAGGAGAATAGTTTGGCCAGACCACCAATTAGAATCATTAACTCTGTTTCTCTACCTGAACTGCTGAGTTCCAACAGTTCCTACTTTTATTTCAGGAAATTATAGAGTGAGAATTGGATAGAATTCAGCTGACGGAGGAGGAAAGGATAGCAGCCATTTGAACCATTACAAGACTTTCATCTGGAATTTTGGAAAGATACTCGTGCAAGAAGAGGAATGCACCGTACAAAAGGAGTGACAGCACAGATGGAGCCAAAAGCACTGGGAATGGTGGACTCGGGAATGGTGGACTGCAACCAAAACTTGATCCTGATCAGAACTTAAACATGGAAAAGTTCTCCTAAATCTACCCTTATCCCAAATGTAATGGAAGATAAAACATGGGATCAAAGGAATTGCTAGCAACCCTTCAGAAGATGGTTAAATAAGCAACGGGGGAAAGGTTGATAGCTTTTTAGCAATTAAGCTCTTAATTTGTTTTCACTTGTCAGTCAAATAGATGGTGTAACTTAAATGTAAAATAAACAGCACTAGAACTTTACAAACTGATATTGGATACAAGGTTCATGCCACTGCTGGGATAATTTAGACCACATTATTTGCATTTTGAAGCAACGTTTCGTATTCCATTTCAAATCTGGAGGTATGGGAAGACATGTGGGGTCTGATAGTGCAGCTATTAGGATATCTAAAATCACCAAAGTTGCTGGATTTTGTGATATAAGAAGGCAGGTCATAAACAAGGGATTATTCCAAAACAGGAAGCAGACACTGGCTGAGCATATTTCAGAATCAGGTTTATTATCACTGACATATGTCGTGAAATTTGTTGTTATTTTACAGCACAAATTAATGTGCGACCATGGAAATTAACGTGTCAAGTAGTTCATTTGTGACTCTGCTGCCATGAAAGCTCCCAGAATGACTCATGGCAAACACAAGGTCATGCCTTGTGGAGTACTTTCAACAAATTCTATTGTCCAGA
The DNA here is from genome assembly GCF_009764475.1 of Pristis pectinata. NCBI lineage: Eukaryota > Metazoa > Chordata > Chondrichthyes > Rhinopristiformes > Pristidae > Pristis > Pristis pectinata. Next base: position 17,130,130 of record NC_067432.1, read on the forward strand.
CTAGAAAATTTCAAAGTAACAAAAAGATTAGGTGAGATCTGTGTTCTTAGGCTTTTCATTAAGGCTTTGCCTATCAAGGTTGCCTCTTGAATTTGTTCCTAACAAATGTTGACTTTGTTCCTCCCGTGTGTTCTTATACATGGGCTTTTCCTCCCTCTTCAGTCCTTCAGCAATGATGTTTTCGTGCCTGCAAACATTTGTGAGATTGACAGGGCATGGTGGGAGCCTTGTGTTTCTTCTGGCTTGATGTTGTCTAGAAGTACACATCCTTCAGAGCACCCTGTGAGAAGACAATCTCCTGTGTGTGACGATCTCTTCAGATGGCTGTGAACTACATGTATGAGCACATGTCTGATGTGATTCATTGGGGAGAGGAAGATACTGATGGCAATACCTCAGACTTTGGTGGACATTTGGCTTCAACTTCTCCTTCTAACCGAATGCTCACTCCACACCCCACGCTAGCCCCATACAAACCTTTTGTGGTGGTGTGGCCCCCAGCAATCTTGAAACATTAGTTCTGTGACCATCCCATGAGTGGAGGTGACCACAACTGGTGACCAGGCATCTGTTCTGTGCATCTTAAGTCCTAATCCCCATCACCACCCTGATAGCTTTCGATAGCTCATGATGTCTGTTATAACCAAAGACATTTAAAAATACATGATTTAAATAAATTAAATTAAAAATACATATACTTAAAAACATATTTAACTGCCACTAATTAGTTGAAATTATACAGAAAAATAAAGAAAGCACGGTGGGCCGAAGGGCCTGTTTTGTGCTGTATGGTTCTTAGCTAAATGTAACTTTCTGATAAGGTTGGCAAGAGCTCTGGCTGGTGGAAAGCTGAAGGTTCAGATACAGTGGTGAGTCCAGGTGTGTATAGTGAGATCAGCTGCGTCTGCACCTGACTGCTAGCCTGTTCTATACTCACGTTACAGTGGGCAGAAGTCTGCAATCTGCTGACAGGCTCACAAGAAACCATAGGCTGGCCAGCTCTGCATTCCAGAACAATGATGTGTAATTGGAAGCATCAAAGTACATGGAGCATGCATTCTGCACCTCACTTGTTGAGTTGATTTTCAGAGTGGTGTAACCTTACAAAAGTAACATATGTGGTTAGGAACCAAAAGCAGGTTTAAGTCTATGTCACACTTCTCAGTTCAAACAAAGGCTGACATACATGAATTTTCATACTGGGCAACCAAACAGTAAATTTATTTGGTGTGGTGACACCCTGTAACTAACTATCTGACATCATAGCGTTTAACAGATGGAACCAGCATGTTGCCCCAAAACCAAGTTACAATATGATGTTAGCTTGGCATGTTGCCTCTGGATGTGTCTCTATCAAATTGCTGATACCACTCCCACCCACTTTACTGAATGGGTGTGCGGCAGTTGTTGGTCTGTGTTGTTGGCTTAAATGAATCATTTGCTCTGGGTGCCTCTTAGGATGGCACAGTGGTGCAGCTAGTAGAGCTACTGCCTCCCAGCTCCAGTGACCTTGGTTCAGCCCTGACCTCCAGAGCTGCCTGTGTGGAATTTGCACTTTCTTCCCATGACTGCATGGGTTTCCTCTGGGTGCTTCTGTTTCCTTCCATATTTCAGGGCCGTGTGGGTTGGTAGGTCAATTGGTCACTGAAAATGGCCCCTGGTGTGTGGGTGGGTGGTAGAATCTGGGAGGAAGTGGAAAAATGTAGGTGGGTGTTTGATGGTTGGCATTTACTTGATGGGCTGATGGGCCTGCTTCTCTGCTGTATGACCATATGAAATGCAAAATGTGAATGCGCATCCAGAAAGACCATATTCCTGTATTGTACAGGAATGAACTTAGGGAAAAGATTGAACAATGAGGCAATATAGCTGGACCAGAGTGATTGAGGCAATATATTTTAGTAGCATTGATTGTGCATGATTGGGCAGTCACCTTCAAGGTGTTTTCTTGTAGATCAGAATGGGCCTTGTGAATATGAGTATTAAATACCTCACTAGATGACTGATAGAGAGGACAAAGTTCAAATTAATTTTCAGCATTTTCTGTTAGCATTCCCAGCCACATCCATTGAAAGATCCTTTCTTAAATGTGTGTACTAATTGGATCACATTAGCTTAAATTATTTAAAGAAATCATTTTGCAGACAGGCCAGTAGGAATAACATGCCACTGGTTTTGTGTTTCCATTTTACTGGATGGCTATGGCTTGATTTGATTTGAATAGGAACAGTTGAAATTCAGATTAGTGTCCCCACAGGTATTAATCAAATATAATAATTACCTGGAATGAGGACAGGTAATTAACTTGATTTTGCATATGCTGGTTTTAAAGTTTAAATGAGGGAAATATCTGGAAGCTAACAGCAATGTGACAGAAGGGAACTTAAAATCATTACTATTACTAAAGAAAAAATGTTGGGAAAATTATGGAATCTAAACAGGACAAGTCACATAAACGTGATAACCTTCATCCCAGGAATGCAAAATTGGTGGCTATCAAGATGGCAGGTGTGTTAGTGATTGCATAGGTACTGGTTCAGCCCAGCAGGCAGGAAGATGGGAGCTGTTTTTCAAGAAAGGAGGGAGAGAAAACTATAGACCAATTATCCTGACAGCTGTTGACAAAATGTTAGTATTTCTTTTCATTCTAATCATTCACAGGACGTGGATGTCACTGGCCATACCAGCATTTATTGTCCACCCCTATGTGTCCCTGAACTCAGAGGCAACCTCATGGGTGAACCTGGATTCACATATAGACCAAACCAAGTGAGCCCAGTTCATTTCTTTCCCTGAAGGATATTGCTGAACCAAATGATACTCCAGTGGCTTCTTTGTTAAAATTATTATTTTTAGACATTTAGTTCTACATTTACTCAATGACTTGAATTTAAATTCCACAGATGCTATCGTGGAATTTGAACTTATATCTCTAGATCAAGATCTCTAGAACCCTCTATATCATTAAGGATGTGGTAACTTAGGAAATCCTAACATGATTAGGCAGGGTCAACATAGTTTTATGAAGGAAAAGTTATATAGGATAAATCAAAATGAATTTTCTGAGGATGTTACAAGCAGGGCAAATAAGGGTGAAGCCAGTACGTATAACGTATCTGGAATTTTAAGAAGACATTTGATAAGGTGCCATACAAAACAGTTGTTGTACAAAGCATGCTGGCTAGTCGGTATTGCACAAAATTGCAGGTAGAAGCCCAGTTACACTCACTATTGTCATCCAATAAGATCACTGCTGATCCTATGTTTCAGGTCCACTCACCCAGCCATTTCCCCACATTCCCTGACTCCCTGGTTGTCTAAGCATTTACTGATCTCAGAACAGTAAATTCAAAATATTTGAAACCCTCTACATAAAGAAATTTTCTCTACTCAGTCCTAAATGGACAACTCTTATCCTGATACTATGCCTCATAGTTTTAAATTCTCCCATTCGAGGAAACGACCTCTTGGTCACTAGCCTTTCAATCCCAATTAGACTTTTATGTCTCAATGAGATCCCCTCTTGCTCTTCTAAACTCCTGTAAGTATAGGCCAGTCTTACTCAATCTCCCTTACAGCGAATCACTTTTCTACTGAATTTCATTCCTGCCTTCATGCTGTCTTCAGTCACAGTTTGAAGCTTCAAAGATCAACAGAGAGGCCTGTCTCTGTCATCCCAAGTTTCTTCAGTTCATAGTGTGAAGCTTTATCAGGGGCAGGGTCTGCTATGGGAGATTTGGATTTGTACCTGGTCATGTCTACCATCTGGCATGAAAATGGACACAGTTGGCACCCATTCTAGATGACATGCATCTCGACCATGCCCTGGCTGAGCAGAACCTTGAGTAATGGATTGCATTCACTTCAAATGTTTACAGAACTTTCTTGAATAATACCTGCCACTAACTTGGAATGATGAATAGTCTCCACAATAGCATTTTAAATTTCCATCACCCCAAGGATACCCAGTCCTGTAATATACAATGCTGCATACTTTGCTGTAACTCATGTTAATTAGTTTGCTGCCTGCTTTTGCCTAATCTCAATTTTACAATTAATCTATTCTGCATTTATTTTCATCAAAGCATTTTGATCTATATCTTTAATATTATTGCTGACTATAATAGATTATGTTTATCTTTTTAGTCAATACTGTGTAAGTGGCTATAATTAATTATCATATATATCAGAGTTCACTTAATCAATGATCTGCTTACAAGCTGTGTAACCCGATTTAAATCCCAAATAATAAATACTGCTGAAATGGAAAAACATATCTTTTTTCTTTTATTGCAGAACCTAGTTACAATCACCAATCCTAAAATAGTCCTATTTTGGAACAACTTTTCCTTAATTCTGCTTCACCTACCAAAGCACAGCATTGTATGTTAATGTCTTTAATTGTAACAGTTTTAGTAATGTAAATTATGGCTAGCTAAGCAGCCAGATCTAGACACAAGGGACTGTAGATGCTGGAATCTGGAACACACAAGATGCTGGAGGAACTTAATGTATCAGGCAGCATCTGTGGAGGGAAGTGAGTTCCTCCAGCATCTTGTGTGTTGAGCCAGATCTACACTGTGGTGTTTATTTAGCTTTCAAGATTTGAGCTCAGATAGAGGCACCTTCAGCCTGTTTGATGTTATGGGATCCTAGCTTATCTACAGCCATCCAATTTTTCCAACAGACGTCACAAGTCGGAGCTCTGAGTTGATTTTTATCCCTTCCCACTAGTTGTATTTCTCTCGCCTTGAAAGCAGAACAAGAGGCTGGATACTGGGGTTGCTGCTGGAGCAGAAAGACTGTAGGGGAGATTTGTTCAAAAGTGATCAAGGATATTGATTAGCTGAGCTGGGGTGGTAACTAGAGGAGATAAATTTAATGCTCAAAAGTGATGAGAGGAAAAGAAATAACGCAATTAGTTCTGTAATTCATGGAAATGCACTGAAACGAGATTTAATAATAACTCTCAAATGGGAATTGAATAAATATTCTAAAAGGAAAAACAGTGCTCTGTTGTGGGTGGGGGGTGGGGGAGTGCGAATTGATGTACAGTTTTTTAAGGAGCCACCACAGGCACAAAGCGTGAGAAATTTCTTTTTATTTCTGCTTCACTTTATGTTTCTGTGGTCTTATGAGCGAGAGAGAGAGAAGAACAGGCGACTAATACTGTATAGAGCGTTGAACACTACTGACTGGGAAATGACTTGGTAGGCATTTAGGTTTTTGGAAGACTTGTAGGACTTGAGGAGGCTTCAGAAATAGGGTGGTGATAAGGCCAGAGTGAGATCTGAAAGCAAGAAGGAGATTTTTAAATTTGAGGTGTTGGAGTAATTTCATGGATTTACTGGCACTATGATACTACAGGAAGCAATAACAACAATGGAAGATGAATTTCTCATTTGATTTTCATTGAATAACTAGCCTTTTCTCATTCTGTGTTCAGACCAGGGAGGAACCTGCTCAGTGCTGTTGAATAGTCACACCACATGGTGCAATGACTCATTAAGTCATCAGTTTAATATTTTCTGTAATGTATTAATATGTCATCTTACCTTTTAACAAGTGCATTTGAACCTAGTTATCAGAGACTTAATTATTACAAACTTTGCATTGTGATCATTTCTCTCTTAGTGCTTATTGAAACCTCATTGTGATCGATCAAAGGTTTCTTATCACTATGTAATGAGCTGTGATAAGTAAATATTTAAAACAACTTATCACCTCTTTGAAAAGAGAAACCTAATTAGACGATGGACAAAGAGCAAACTTAGTTGTTGATAAAAACATCATCAGGGTGAGTAAAAATGCTGCCTGTTCAATGAAATCCTTGTTCAAATTTTCCCCTGACCTCACTGATCGAAGGTTTAGCTTCCAGTCAAATTCTGCCACTGAAGCGCGATGGGGTTAATTTGGGTCTTACAGAGAAAATCCTGCACTACACCACTTTACAGGCTTGAAGTTTGTGCTTTACTCATTGCCAGGAGCATCTAAATTCATGATGATATGAAGGGAAGCCATACTTAAAATAGTTGGTTCTAAAGCAAAAAAAAACTTTTTTAAGTTATAAGTATTGAATTAATAAGATCAAAAGTGCATTTTTATATATAACTGGTGTTGCACCTTAGATAATCTTGTGATTTGGTTAAAATTAACTGGAAGTATAAGGAGTAAAAATTGTAATGTGTAGAGTTCATATTCCACTGAACTCTTGGGAAATGTTCACTAAATTTTATGATTCCTGCCTCTGTCTATTAATCTGCTTGTTTTCAAACTTTGTGATGTAGTATATTTTGAAACCCATATCTTTCCACATTAGTCATTGAGCCATAGAATCATACAGTACAGAAACAGACCCTTTGGTCTGCCATGTCCATACCGACGACCAAGCACCCACCTATACTTCACAGTTTGTGGTTCCGTCTCAGATCAAAATGATTAATTAGGAATAGAATCTCTCTAACGTTAGTGCTTATTAGGCAAGTTATCTATTCTTTATAACTGCTTTATCCCATTTTACCAGGTAATGGTACTTTCTATCCCTGTCTGTTCAGGAATAGGTGATGACCACAATGGAAACTATTAAACACATGGCATCTCTTCAACATGCAGAGATGAAATCTGAGATGGAACAAGGAAAAACTGGGTTTGTAAACAGTGCAGCATGGAATTTCAAACCGCTGCCAAAATGATTATAATACAAACAAATATGTTCAGATACAGTATGGCATATTAACTTTTGATCAGCTTCCAAATCACCAGCATTCCAATCAATTTGAACTATGTTTTGATGTATGGCATTCCATTCAACAATAAAAAAACAATTACATAAATATATCCTGATTTAAATCCTAATAGTGATGTGGACTAACTAACTTTCATTGGTCCTTTGATTGGTTTAATGCACACTATAGGTAGTATTTCTCTGGTATCCAAAGTAAGTGCGCATTTACACTTTATGTCCTGCTACATTCCCCTTTACGCTCACAACAATCTCAACTCTCCCAAGGGAGGTTATAGTGTCAGATGAAAACTAGGCACTCCAATATTTCACAGCAAGCTTTAAACCTATTAAAAATGACTACTTACTATGCTGAATCATGGGAACTGAAAAGGATAATGTGTCCTTCACATAACGAACTGCTCTTGGCACATTTTTTAGGCCTCCTGTTTCTCATCTCATCCAATTAAGATAGGATTTTCTCTCAGTTAGTTCATTTTTCCTCCCTAGTAGATTTTTTTCCCCTAACCATGGTCTGCAATTTGTTGTTCTCTTTTAAATAGATGTCAGTTCTTGAGCCCTGAAATTTTTCGGATAAATCCAAACTACACCTTCTGACTATGTACAGCTATGGGCTCAGGGGAGGCAGCTGTCACCTATGATAAAGCAGCACTGCCAACTTGGCTGAAATCAGTGTGTTGTTATAATTCATTTTAATACATTCTGCTCATACTAATCATTTATTGGAACAGGAGGCACTCTGATATGAACATGAATATGGGAAGAGTCAAACCATTGATCATCCAGTATGCATCAGATGATTAAAAGGGATTACTTTTCACCCCCAGACCATAGGGACAAGTGTTTGACTTTATATTCAACAGGGAAGAAATCTTTTTCCTTTCATTTTTTTCCTGCAACTTTGATCCAAAAAGCTCATCAAGAAGGTTATTAGCTAGATCCTAACTTTTTATTGTGACAGAAATAACATCCCATTGCATTAAGTTGTGAACATTTTTAGAAAGCATCAACACCTGGGGCTAACTAGCCACAGTGAGATTTATAGGATTGATAAATAACAAGATTCTTTTTCCTAAAGAGTATGGATACATATTCACCCCTTACTGCTGCATTAATCAAAGCAGCCAAAGCAAAGTTACAGATTCAATTCAAAAAAAACAGACACAGGACTTTTTTTTAAGGAGAGATTCTTCCTCATTTTAATGGATTTAGATGTGCAGTTGAGTTAGGGAGAGACAGCAAGATCCTTGACTGATTATGCATTTTTTTTCCTTTTGCTATTCATAGTAGATAGATTCATCATTCCAATTTGTCATGCTCACACTGTTCAATTAATTATGTGTGAATGGAGCTGGCTGCATTAGTCCTGTGTCAACCCTGGCCTGCCTCATTTATAGGGGCCTAAATGAAGAGGTATCAGAGGTGTTTCTTTTCGTAATTAATTTGATGAATGCCCTTATGATACAAATGGTGGCAGTAGTGTCTCTTCATCAGTGGCACTCGCTGAACTAATTTGAGAGCTCATCTGCTGAGGCGATGTATTGCAGGGACTTTTCTTCTCCCACAATCTGAAGAGTTTGCTGTCCTTTGTATAAAGCTACAAACTTCTGTCATTTTTGTCCTTGTCTGAAAGATGTAGTTATAAAGCTGTGTCTCTGCTTTGTATGTGGATCTGAAAGTTTTCTGCAAAATAAGAAATAAATTATTGGAGCAGGATTAAAGGTGACCAGGGTACAGGAGCATAGTAACTGGGCTACAGCCACACATTTGGACCTCAGATAAGTTTGCATGCCACCACGGGATCTTGGGAATTTAAATTCAAATAATCCAAATACCTGGAATTTACAATAAATCTAATTTTTGTAAAGGTATGTTTTAAGTGACTGACTGTTTCATCTTCTTCACTAATATCTTCAGGGAAGGGAATATGCTGTCCTTTCCCTGAACCTGACTCCACCAGTTCCTCAGTTGTGCTTTCCAGATTCTAACCATTCATGATGTAAGAATGCTTTCCCTTTTTTGGTTCTAAAAGCAAATTTTCTCCATCTGGAGATGTTCATGTTTTTAAATATCTCCATCAGATCCCCCCTCAACCTCCTCTGTCCCAAAGAAACTGTGGGAAATGTGACTACCTACCCCTCAATACAGTTGACTCATACTATCAATGGCAGTTAGGGTGGACGATGAATGTAAATCCAATCAGGGAGAAAAAGAGAAGGAAAGAGAATGAAAAAGGGAGAGAGAGATAGAGAGGGAGAGAGAGATAGAGAGAGAGAGATAGAGAGATAGAGAGAGAGATAGAGAGAGAGGGGGGAGAGAGAGAGAGAGAGAGAAGTGCCCACATCATGTGAACAAATAAATTATTTTGAATAAAGGAGATGTTAATATCCCCATTTCTTCACCACTTTCCTTCTCTGAAATCAATGGGAGTGTTGAGGTTACACACTTTTTTGTGGAAGTTTTGGGTCTTTCCACTGTGTCTGGGAAAGTAGTTTTGCTGGGGATGAGGGACTTCAGTTACATGGAGACACCAGACAAACTGGGGTCATGGAAGACAGGAGTTTGGGAAGACTTCTGATGAAGGTATTGGAAAACATGAAGAAGTTCAAACAGAGCAGATGGAGAGAAATTGCTTTCATTTGTGGAAGAATTTTCCCCAAAAATCAATACTGAGAGGTAACCTGATAGAGTTCCTCAAGGTCACATAAGGGACTGATAGAGTAGATGCAGAAAAGATATTTGAAACTGTAGGCAAGACCAGACTTGGAGCCTTAAATATAAGGTGAATCTAACAAGTACTCTAGGAGGAACCAGTTCACCCAGAGCATGTATATGATGAACGCCCAGGCGATTTCAACAGCACTTCACAGCCCACAATCTCTGCTGTCAACAAAGAGAAGAGGTGCAGGCATATGGAAACAGATCCACCTGCAACTTCCCCTCTAGTCACATTCCATGATGAAATACATTGCCCTTCCTTCATCATTGTCGGATCCCTGCCCAGCAGCTTTGTGGGAGTATCTTCACCAGAAGGTTCAAAAAGTAGGTTCACCACAACCATCTTGTAGGTGGATAGGGATGGGTGACAAATGATCTTGCCAGCACATCCATGTCCCATGGATGAATGAAAAAATATAGGCTGCTGCATTTTCTACGTTATAACAAAGATTATACATCAAATGTACTTTGGTGGCACTTTGGGATACAGTGAAAGGCGCATGAAAGATGGTATAGAAATTTAGTTAGCTTGCCTTTCCTTCTGTTCTTTCTTCCATCTGTCTATCCCCATCCTTCCGAATTCTGCCTATTTACTTTCCTGTCCGAATTGAGAATGGTATAGTTGCTAATGAAGTTACTGATACCATACCTTGCTGTGGCACAGCCCAATAGTCAGAACGCACCTTGCACAGTTCACCATGAGAAACTTTTGCTGAAGTTTGCCAGGTTATGGCAGGACCTCAGCATTGGCGCAAGGTCAATGGATAACCTGGGATCAACGGTACAAGTGAGGTATCAAGGTTAAGAAGAAAACAGAAAAAATATATGTAGAGAAGATTCACATGTATGTTGCTGGGACTGGATGTCTTAAGTTATAAGGAGGGACTGGAAAGGCTGGGACTCTGGGTGGCTGAGGGATGACCTTATAGAGTCATGGAGTCTAAAACTAGGGGCATAGCTTGGAACACACTTCCAGGAATGGTATTGGAAGCAGATACGATAGTTGCATTCAGGACGCTCTTAGGTAGGCACATGAATATGCAGGAAATAGAGGGATATGGATCATGTGCAGGCAGAAGGGATTAGTTTAACTTGACATCATGCTAGGCATTGATATTATGGGCCGAAAGGCCTGTTCCTGCGCTGTACTGTTCTACGTTCTATGTTACCACATTTTTTTAATGATATTATCAATTTGCGGACTATCCCTTTATTCTTTGAATTTGTCAGTCAATTCTGATGTCACTATAAATGCCTATGATTTAAAAAAATATATATATGTTTAATGCATTAGTATAGCATTTAATTATTTCAAATAAGTTGACACTTCTCATGATAATGAAGAAAATTGTTTGCTTATATGTTATTGTGCTGTTGAATAGTTGTAATAATGTGCACATCTGGTAAAAGATAAACACCAATACAGCTCCAAAATTTGGAAAGATCAGCAAGAACATTTGGCCAAATTGAATAGGTCTATTACAGCAGTTCTGAATTGGCCTGTTGTTTTAGCCATCTGTATACCTTTCTCTAGAAGGTCACTCTTGACATCATCTTTCCAATGTTTCCAACGTCTTTCTTAGACTTTCTACATCAGTGTTATTTCTTGTCCAAGCCATTTTACATGATCCTTCGTTCTTTGTATCCTGAATAGTATCAGCATTCTTCTCAACTAACCTAACTTCATGCAACAATTTTGTCAGCTTTTCTCAACACCTTCATTGATGATAACCTACACTTCAAAAGCAATTAATCTTTGTTTTACCAATATATGTTCAATCTTTCATAACAATTTAATCTTTCAAAAGAAATGTTTCTGCTGCCTTTGTTACAACTCCCATTCTATACATTAACTCATAAATGTGTACAAACTTTTTTCTATTTGTTCAGCTGCATCGCATCAAATTGTGATGTTCACTCTCCTCAAAACTTCCAAATAACGTAACCATTGTCATCTTTGTTTTCTCATAAAGTTCATATAGAATGCATGCCATCATCTGATTTGTTTGATTTAATACTGGAAGAAATTATGTACCTTACACCAAAAATGCTGGAGGAATTTGTTAACATGCCTGGACTTCAAATTTGCTGATGCCATTAATCTTACAGTTACATTATTAACACCATATTCAAAATATTAATAGAAATCTTTGCTTCATCTTCCAAGAAATCTGGCAATGACTTCTTCCATTTGTATTGCTTGGTTTAGCTGTTCCATCCACAATAATGTGTACACTGTGCAGATTTTCATTATATTATTTCCAGTACTTGCTGCTTGCTTTTCATTCTCAATTATCTGACCATCTTGAATTAATTGGTTGCAGAAAGTGATTCATAGTCTTTCACAGCAACCATTTTAAGTTTGTAAGAACAATCAGTTCTCTTATCCTTCACTGCAACCTCTGTACTTCCTTTCTTTTGGCATAATCTTCTGCTTCTTTGCACTGGTCATTTATCTTGTTCTTATCTCTCAAATTTCAACTTTATTTCTCTGGTTAAGAAAATGCTGATAATATAGTGAATTTTATTTTTGAGAATAACTAATCAATCAACAATGGGTCAAAAATCTCTTTCAGACATTTTTATAGTAAACACAGCTGTCAGAGCAGCAGAGATTGCTTTGGTGGATAATGGAGAAGATCTTAAATGCAATCATAAGTGGTTAGAGCACAACGTACTGAGCACAGGTGATGCCAGGACGATTGACAGTAGATTGTTTTGTTCAACAACAAAGTAAAATGATGGAGGCACAAGAGACTGCAGATGTTATAACCTAGAGCAATAAACAAACTGCTGGAGGAACTCGGGTGGCCAGGCAGCATCTGTGGAGGCAGAGGGATGGTCGATGTTTCAGGTCGAGACCCTGCATCAGGGCAAAGTGTAGAGGGGAAATAGTCAGTGGTGAGAGGGAGGGTTGAGGCAGAGGCTGGCAGGTGATAGATGGAACCAGGTGAGGAGTGGGATGATGGTCAGATGGGGGAGGGTTGGAGCTGGTGGGTGATAGGCAGATAAGGAGAGGGATAACAGGGGGCAGGTGGACCCGGGGTGGTGGGGGGGGGGGGGAGGGAAAGGTGAGAGGTAGAGATGGAGGCTGAAAGGTGATCAGTGGGAACACAGGAAGCTGCAGATGATGGAATCTGATAAGTCAGGAAGGTGATAAGTGGAACCAACTAAGGAAGGGATGGTGGGCAGCTGGAACCCATTGGGAGATGGGGTAGGAGACCCAGTAGGTTAAATTGATGATAGACAGCTGGAACCAGGTAGGGGAAGGGAACAAAGCTGAGTGACAAGGGGATTGAAGGGTGGGGGTTGGGACAACCTAGCTGGATTTGAAGGAGATAGAAAGGAATACGGGGATGTGGGTTACTGAATTGGAAAATTCAATGTTCATACCATTGGTTTGTAGCTTACCCAGGAGGTAAATGAGGTGTTGTTCTTCTAGTTTGCATTTGGCCTTTACCCTGGCAGTGGAGAAGACCAGGAATAGGAAGGTGAGTTGAATTGGCAGGCAACCAGGAGCTCAAGATGGCCATCGTGTGCAGAGCACAGGTGTGCGCAAAACGTTGGCCGAGTCTATGCTGCTTGGTCTCGCTGACAGGAGGCCACATGGAGAGCGCCAAATGCAGTAGATGAGGAAGTAGAACACAGTATACAGTGAATCGTAGACTCAGGAAGAGATACAGCAGGTAAACAGGCCCTTCAGCCCACTGAATCCATACAGCACCTTTTCACACTAATCTCATCTGCTGCATTGGCAATGGCCACCTTGAGCTCCCTGTTGCAGGCCATTTCAACTCCCCTTCCCCTTCCCACACCAACCTGTCTGTCCTCGGCATTCTCCACTGCCAGGGTAAGGCCAAACACAAACTAGAGGAACAACACCTCATATACCTTCTGGGTGTCTACAGCCCCGATGGTATGAACATTGAAGTTTCCAGTTTCAGGTAACCCGCACCCCCGTTACTCCTTTCTCTCTCTGAATCCAGCCAGGTTCTCCGACCACCCTGTCCACCCAGCTTGATTTGCCTCCCCCACCTGGTTCCATCTGTCCACCATACCTCCCTTATCTGGTTGAACATCACCTTGCTTACTCGTCAGATTCCAGCATCGGCAGCCTCTTGTGTCTCCACTGATCACCTTCCAGACTCTGTCTCTACTTCCCCCATCTGCCCCTTTTGTCCTCTCTCCTTATCTATCTCTACCTATCACTCACCAGCCACTGTCTCTCAGCTCCACTCCACCCCTTCCTCCGCCTGGATCCACCTGCCCATCATCCCCATCGTCACTTGGTTCTACCTATCACCTGCCAGCCCCTGCCTCACCCCTCCCCCTCACTTCTTTAGACTGGCTATCTCCCTTCTGCATTCACAGTTGCTCCCCTACCTACACACCAGGGGTAATTTAGAGTGGTCAATTCATTTCCTCCTGGTGCTCCCATTTCTTTCCCTCTCCCATACATTTTTGGGAGAGGGAAAGAAATGGGAGCACCAGGAGGAAATCCACACAGTCACAGGGGGAATGCATAAGCTCCACACAGACAGAGCAAGCTCAAACCTGGGTCAGTGGAGCTATGAGGCAGCAGTTCCACAAGATACACCACTGTGCCACACGTTTTCTCTGTATTAGATTTTGTCTTATAAAGATGCCTTGGAATGATTGCTGATAATTGGAGAAGGATAATGGAAGTTCTGTTTATAAAGTTTGAACCTAAATTGGTTAAGAAAATGTTCCATGGCCAGTTTATTTTTAATACAATTTAATATTTTAACAGGGTAGATTGCACTGAATAAGAACTTAATGCTAGTATGTGAATGCAAATATTTGTTCTTAATGTCAGTGACGTTGCAGTTAGTGCATTTGCTGCCCAGCTTCAGTGACCTCACTTTTGGTGCTGTCTGTGTGGAGTTTACATGTTCTCCCTGTGACTGTGTGGGTTTCTCCTGGTATTCCAGTTTCCTCCCACATCCCAAAGGTGTGTGCAGTAGGTTAGCTGCTTACTGTAAATTGCTTGTAGCCCAGGTAGTTGAGAGGAGAATCAGGGAGGGACTTGGTGGACATTTGAGAGACAACAGGTTATAGGGGAAATAAGTGGGGTGATGGAATACTCTAACAGTTGGCATAGAATCGAGTGGCCTCCTATATCAAAAGTAAATATATGAAGTTCAATAATTGCCACATAGTTTGCTCCTAACATTTCTCTTCAATTGAAATGGATGATTACACAATACCTCGTGTGTAACTTATTGACTGTGACAAAACTGCTTGCTTGATTTTCACCTCCTGCACCAACTTGATGTTCTTTCTCTCCACCATCGTTGCCCCATGGATCCAAGGAACATCATCTCTGAGTTGTCTCCAAAAACTCAACAAGTTTCTTCTGCAGTTCCTCCAGAACCCACACAATCTCTTCTACCTAGAAAGACAACTTGCACATGGAAGGACACCAGCTAAAAGATCAACCTCCAAATCACACACGATTGTTACTTCTTTGTCATAATGTCAGATCAGAAACTTCCAACCCAACAGTATTGTGGAAGTATCTTCAGTGAATGAACAGTAGCAGCTCAAGAAGGCAGCTTTATGAGGACAATCTGAGATGGGTGATCTACATAGGTGGTATTATCTACATAGTCTGACTGAAAAAAGTTCTTATGTGCTACATACCATATATTGCTATTCCCTGCAAATCCACATGCACAAGTTAAACCAGTATTATTCATTCAAGGAAAGACTGAGGTGACACAAGAGACTGCAGATGCTGGAATCTGGAGCAACTCAGTAGGTTGAGCAGCATCTGTGGGGGGGAAAAGAATTGTCAACACTTTGGGTCAAAACCCTACATCAGGACTGAGATGAAAGAGATTGATATGGTTAAAGGTGATTACAAATGAAGATGAACAAATGTAAAAGGTATGACTAAGAAAATTACCCAATTCTTCACGTATATCTATTGGCCAAATTGAGGCCTCATAGAACAGGGTTTCAACCCGAAAAGTTCACAATTCCTTTCCCACCACAGATGATGCTCGACCTGCTTCAGATTCGATGTTGCTTCAGATTCCAACATTTGCAGTGTCTTGTGTTTCCAGTCTTGTTCTGTGGGTTCTCACTCAATCATCTGTTGCTAAACCAAGTGTAAGGTGATTGTTCCTTCAGTGGGGAACAATTTTGACAAAGTGTAAAGATGTACGGCTAATTACAATTAAATTTTAGGTGAACAACAATGGCATTATAAAAATCTGTGCATAAATGAAAACGGTAATGGACAGGATTATTATTGATATAAAATGTACCAGCAGCCATGACATCGATAAATCAATTCCATGTGCAATGAGGTGCAACATCTATGACAATAATTAGTGTGCTAGCCAATCAGATTTCTGTAACTCAGTTATGACATCAACCAATTTACATTCAAATTCAACCATTTTGGATGTGTAGATATTTTGTGTAGGAAGCCCATGAATTCATCATACCATATAAATGTCCATCAATGCTTTTTCACATTATTTAATCCCTGTCAATTCATCTTCATAGACAAGTATTTTTTAATCAAAGTCTATCAGCAATTGCTTCTATCTGTTAGTTGAAAAAAAATCAGCACAAAGAAAGAGAGATGTCCATATCAAACACATGAATTATAAAGGAATTTTCTGTCATTAAATATAAAAAAAACCTAACATATCTTCTGCACCATTTCTCCTGATAAAGTGGATGATATATAATAAAGTGCACTGACGGGAACTGTTAAAAACATGTCCATGTTATATATAAGTTTGTTCATTGATATTTTGTAAATTTCATACAAGATAAAACTGAAGCAATTGTGGGTGAATACATTTAAAACTGAAATGCACCAAGGAATAAATTATCTCATAGAATTTAACAGACAGCCCTGTGTATCTCCAGTCTGTTACACCTTCAGCCAAGTTGGGTTTAGTCTACTCCATTTCCTCACTTGTAATCGATGTGCTGAATGTCCAACTCGACTTAAAACCTGATGCTTACCATGTCCAAATGCATGGTTGGTCACTACTATCCCCTAAATCAAACTGTGAAAGAGATTCAGCTGAATGTGCAGAATCAGTTAATAAAGAAACTGTAAATTCAAACCATTATTATATTGCAATTTTGTATTTTTTAATGTAAATTAATATTATGTTGGTGAAACCTATTCACTATTTTCAAAATTCTATATAAGATAAGATTTCTTTATTAGTCACATGTACATCGAAACACACAGTGAAATGCATCTTTTGCGTAAAGTGCTCTGGGGGCAGCCCGCAAGTGTCGCCACGCTTCCGGCGCCAACATAGCATGCCCACAACTTCCTAACCCGTATGTCTTGGAATGTGCGAGGAGACTGGAGCACCGGAGGGAACCCACGCAGATACGGGGAGAATGTACAAAGTCCTTACAGACAGCGGCGGGAATTGAACCTGGGTCGTTGGCGCTGTAATAGCGTTATGCTAACTGCTACACTACCATGCCTATTAGAAATCTAAAATGATACCTTCAGTAACTGAAAGGTTTTTAAAATGTATTTTGTTAAAATACATGCTGACTATTTTAGTAAGATATGGGTTGATGAATACATGGAAATAATGTTTAATTAAGAAGCTTAATTGAGCACAAAAAATCACTAAATGTCGATCATTGGAACTAGTGAGCATACAAATGGCAATCACATTGAGCCAATGAGAAATTAACACTGTACAAAACGTATAGGACAGTGTATTCTCAAATGTGGCTTTTCTTCTGAAGTCTAATACAGCAAAACAATGTGAATAATGATCTTTCCTTATGGTCTTCAGTAAATTATGCCCGACATTGACATACTACTTAACCCTGAACTAGAAGAGTCCTCTAGACTATCACTAAATGCAATCTTTACCTCTGGCTATTCACATGTTGTTTCTCTTCCCTGGGTTTATACAAGGTTGCATATTCAAAGCATACAGCCAGCCAGTGCATTACCTATGTGCACTTAGAGTGGTTATTCAATGGAGCTTGGATTTCTTTAGTGTCTTTGATATAGAAAAACATGCAAGTCCTTTGCAGAAGGATTGATACAGAGAGCAGAATCTGCCAACATAAAAAAGTAAGTGCTTCAATGTCCTTGTTGAAGCACAAAAGCAGCAACTCTACCCTTGCTGTTTCATTTTACCAGTCAGACTGAATTCAGTGTGTGATACATTGAAGAACTTCTGACTGCAAATACCAGTTTGCAGATTTCAGTTTGCATCAATAGTTACAGTCTAAGTTGCTTCTGCAACAAAGGCTGTGAAAAATCAGTCATGAAGATGCAAGCACTTACATCTCTATCTGAAAATCCAAACTCTGTTGTTTTATTGAAATGTTAATGTCTTTGAAACAAATATTTTTCAGCCTGAAACTTCCATCTCCATACCAATGACAGCACTCACCTAGTGAAAGTTCCAACTTCCAATGGCGAGATGGGTCTACGTTAGGGTGGCATTTTCACCCCTGCCACCTTTACTGCCAGCTGCACCTACATCTGTGCATTTCATAGGCTGCCTGGCTCTGAGGCGGGAATGTGATCACTGAGGATCTGCCGGGTTAAACTTGATTCTAGCAAAACAGTCCTCATTCACAGAACCAGGAGAACTAAGCTGTTGGGGAAAGATCAATGGAGTTATTTCTTATTCTATATTTAAGTCAAATTCAATAATTTTTGTTATTTTCATTGAATGTGGGTATGATTTCAGTGTTTAAAATGTAAAAATGTAATTTTAGGTTTTTTAGCTTTGTTGTCGCTGTGTGTGAAAGAATGTCAAAAAATCTCAATGTACTCTTGGTGAGCCAGGGAGGTGAAGGGACCACACCGGCTGTCAAAGCTGTTGTGTGAGTGCAGCCCACTCTCTGCACTGAGAAAGCCCCTTGGCTGCATTGAGCCATGCTCAAGTGTTAGGAGCCAAGTTCCCTATAGAAGGATCTACCTGACACAGGGGCAGGTGGACAGAGCTCTCAGACCTACAGACATTTGCCCCAGTGTCACCACTAAAGTAATGAAGAGATAAGTTTCAGATGAAATCTTAAGGCACATTCACGAGGATCACTTGATGTAGAGAAAAAGGGGAGCAGTTCATTCTCTGTAACTAAGATTCCCTGCTTTAATCAACACAAAACTTCATGTTCATTTCACAAGTAAGTGTTGAATTATGCTTATTGCAGGTATTATTTACAAATGGAGCCTTGTCTACTGATTGTAAACCAGGGATATCTTGACCACAACTTTTAACCCATTGTGATTAGTAAAGTGGGGACAGTAGGCCCCTAAACGTTTGATTCTGCTCTTTTGGGAGCACTCTACTGCCCTCTCAGGTGGATGTCAAAGATCCTATGTCATGGTTTTGAAAGCAGGTAGAGGTAATCTCTTACCCCTTTTGGAGGTAGGAGAACTGGTCACTATTTGGGGCACCTTGCTGTATATTTATTGGCTGGCACTCTTCCAGTGTTCAATGTTCACTGTTTTCAGCAGTGATGGGCCACGATTAACAACATTGACTCACATGATTCACTCTAATACCTGGTGAACTCAGGCTGTCTTATTTGCTATCTTATCCAAATTTCTTTCAAATAATATGGAGGAGAAGAGATAAATGTTTAAATATTCACCCTGCAATTTAAAAAATGTCAAAGATTCTGAATTGTTCATTTTGCAGCTCAAAGTTCTTCGACACAATCATTCTACCTTTGTAATTCTATTTGAAGGAGTATTACAACTTCTTGTATTTTAATGCACTGACAAGATAGAAATGAATGCCAATCCATCATTACAGACTTACTCGTTCTCTTAGAATACAGATTAACTTCTAATTCATCCAAATACCAGAAAAAAATAAAAGAAATGACGCTATAAAATCTGCTATTAGAATTAACCAGAACAAACCCTTCCATCAGACTCCTAAGCACACATAACAATTTCCCCATTAGGCAGGTTACCATGGTGATCCTTTCATTTTTCAAACCAGCATGAGATTGTTCTTAATCTGTCAAACCATTCAAGTAATGTCACATCCAAAATTCAACTTCTAGCCATGGACAAGAGCACAGCACTTAAAATTGTGTATTTAGTCATTGACATTAAAGTTACAAGTACTCCAGCAGCGTGAATACTTGCTCATTTTAATGGAAGCATTGCGGTGAAGTCTGCCACTGTATTCAGCGCTGCTATTGCAGCTGTGGAATTGCAAATTGAGGTTATAATTTGAAAGTTCTGTAATTGAAGCAGTTTTCATTTTTCCAAATACTTGAGGCAATCATTTCCTCAGGGGTTATCCTGACATATCAACGAAACCTCAGCAGAATGTCCCCAGAAACTTTGGAGAAGGGGTATTAACACTATTCAGAATTATTTTTCTTACCTTCTGTAGATGTTCCACAAGAGTTGTAGTAGATAGCTGGCAGAAGTCTTGTGGAAATACACCTTCTGGACATGGCGCTAAATTCGGGGCACTAGAATTTCAGTCATGTAGCACATTTTATATGAGCTGTGCAATTGGCATCAAATCATTCATTTCTGTGTGCATGATGGACCTTTGCACGATAACTGCTGGGCATAGACAGGTGAGGTGCCAAATTCCACTGTTGCTGGAACAGTGAGTGCATATAAGTTTCATCCTTAACTAGAAAAGGAAGGCTGGTGGGAGAATCACACAAGAAATTCTGCAGATGCTGGAATCTGGAGCAATACACAACAAGTGCTGGAGGAACTCAGCAGGTCAGGCAGCATCTATGGAGGCAAATAAACAGTCGACGTTTCGGGCCGAGAGCCTTCATCAGGAGTGGAAAGGAAGAGGGCAGAAGCCAGACTAAGAAGATGGGGGGAGGGGGAGGAGCACACGCAGGCAGGGGATAGGTGAGTTCAGATGACAGGTGAGTCCAGGCGAGAAGGGGCAAGATGTAATAAGCTGAGAGGCGGTAGGCAGAAGAGGCAAAGGGCTGAAGAAGAAGGAATCCGGTAGGAGAGGGCAGTGGACCTTGGAATAAGGATGGAGGAGGAGAGGAGAGGAGATGGGCAGGTTATCAAGGTGGGGAAAGGGAGCCACAAGGATAAGTAAAGACAAAGGAGTGGGAGTAAAGAAAAAGAAGGGGTGGCATTACCGGAAGTTAGAGAAATCGATGTTGAGGCTGTCAAGTTGGAGAGTCCCAAGGCGGAATTTGAGATGTTGTTCCTCCAACCTGTGTCTGACCTCAACGTGGCAGTAGAGGAGGCCATGGATAGACATGTCAGTACGGGAGTGTGATGTGGAATTGAAGTGGGTGACCACCGGGAGGTCCTGGCTGTTGCGGCGGACATAGCGAAGGTGCTTGACGAAGTGGTCACTCAATCTGCGTCGGGTCTCACTGATGTACGGATGCCGCACCGGGTGCACTGGATGCAATAAATGACACCCTTGGACTCACAGGTGAAGTGCTGCCTCACCTGGAAGGATTGTCTGGGACCCTAAATGGTAGTGAAGGTGGAGGTGTAGGGACAAGTGTAGCACGGTGCAGTTGCAGGTATAAGTGCCAGGGGAGTTATCAATGGTGAGGGACAAGTGGACAAGGGAGTTGTGGAGAGAGTGGTCCCTGCGGAAAGCAGAGAGAGGAGGTGAGGGAAGATGTGCCTGGGTGGTAGCATCCCCTTGGAGGTGGCAAAAATTGTGGAGAATGATGTGTTGGATGCAGAGGCTTGTGGGGTGGTAGGTGAGGACAAGGGGAACCTTGTCCCTGTTAAGAGGATGAAAGCCTACTGGAATGTGAGTTAAAGAGCAGTCCTTACTTGAGCTTCTACTGGGAAGTACACCATTGAAGATGACCATGGAATTTTGTCTTTTGGACCAAATATTTCAGTATGTTCCAGGGAAGGCCTCCTGCTCATTTTGGGAGAGGGTGCATTTGGGAAGAGCAAAATGTCAAGGAAGTACACAATAATAATAGGATATTAAGAAGTAAAGAGGAGTATAGGAACATTATGCTTGTCCGCATGTTCTTGCAGATAGTAACGCAAGTGCTAAAGGTGGTTAGAAATTTGCACATGGAAGGTCACCATTGAAAAGATGCACTCCAGTCACAAATCACCAGCTAGGCCACAACTAGCATAACATATTCAATTCTGGTCACCGCATTACAGGGTAGATGTGATTGCACCAGCAATGACCAGCTCTTCCAGCAGCAGCTCTGTCTCATCCACAAATCCAAGTGTGAGGGTTTTAAAGTCATAAGAAAGAAAAAGAAAATAAAAAAAATGTCATCTGTAGTTATTATCATACTGTAATGTGCAGGATCTGAGGTTGTGAAAGGTGCTATGCAAAATGCAAACTTTACCTTTCCTTCTTTTCCTAAGGTTGGATTTTGTAAATGAAGATAGCTTTGCAAGACTCTGCTATCAGAAAAGAAGGTTGTTTTCAGTGAGGCAGACCAAGTCATTGTGACCTATTGCTCCAATTGTGTCAACTGATTGTGAGACACCTTGCTTAGAGTGTAGCCTCACAAAGTTGTTCAATGTATCTCTCACTCTCACTCCATGGTTTGCAATGATCTGTTAATCTCTTTAGGTTTCAAGCTATTCACATTTTATAATATATAATGAGGTTCTGTTTTTATGGGTCACAATATAGTGTCCTCAGGGATGATGCATATTCCTTAACTCCTGCTTCTCATCAGTTCCCTGTCACCAACGGATCTCAATGTTTTGATTTTGGGTTTATTCACCAATAATGTAACAGTCCCACTAAACTTTCCTTTCTGAGCCCTCAGGCCCACAAAATTCAAACACAACAAACCAGCAGACAGGAAAAATGTGACTGACAGGCATGGACTTTGAGAGCCAAGTTTTCATAGCTCCAAGGCTAAATGTGACCCTAATAGAATAGGCCAGACACACCCCAAAGAACCTTATATATTTTGCATCTGGATATTTCAACACTTGGAAAAACATGGACATCTATTCATCTGTGGTATTCCATTTCTTTGCACTTATTTCTTAAGAGCACATCTTGAGATCTTACATTGAAAATTAATTTTCATTTTGTTTGCCTTCTCCCTTTTGGGATATATTTCATTCCTTACCAGATTCTCTTTCATTTCAAGCAATTCCCACTAATTTCCCATCTCCCTTTAAGGTAAAACATTGTCCTTGATTGATGTTCTTGTGTTCTAAATGCCAAGAGGTATATTCTAGATGGTTGAAATGTGCTAAGTTAGAAAAAATGTTTCCCACTACTTTTGTAAAATCTTCATACTTGTTAAGAATATTATAAATAATCAGCAGTGGTACAAAAGAAACAACAGGCTGCAAAGTTAATAATCTGTAGCAATCATCCAACTTTATAATAGAAGTACTGTTGATTACAATACTTTTTATGTCTGTTATGGTATATGGAGCAAATATAATGGTCATATACATAATATAACGGACCTTGCATTTTGATTCATTTCATTTTGCAAATATTTACATTTATTTAGTAGGAATTTTTAATAAGGAGAGCACTTCCATGTTTTGTAAACTATGAAGATGAATCTCACATAGATGACTGAGTATCAAGGGAAAGGATATTACAGGCATTCAGTCTGTATAATCTCAGTAATATATTAACTAAGCTGTAGAGTTGTGTGTCCAGATCTGTTATGTCCTGCCTTAAGTCTCTGGATGTGGGAGATAAGGTTTCTGATGGAGCTATACCCAAGCCAAAGGTCTGTGTGTTCTAAATACTCTAGGGACACGGTCTAGTAGCCAGGCACACATATGCACACACAGACACACAGAGCCTGAGCAGTAATGTTATTGATTGATTTTCAGAGATTAGTGGGAACATCTAAAGAGTCAGAGCTAACAAGCTTAAAATCCTTGACATCTAAAAGATGTCCTCAATGGTGGGAAGGTTGTGCCTGTGATGTAGCTGGCTGAGTCTACAACCCTCTGCAGCCTCTTGCGATCCTGTGCATTGGAGGATCCATACTAGGCTGCGATACAACCAGTCAGAATGCTCTCCACCATACATCTACAGAGATTTTTAAGAGTCTTTGATGACATCCAAATCTCCTCAAACTCCTAACGAAGTAGACCCGCTTGTGTGCCTTCTTCGTGATTGCATCAATGTGTTGGGCCCAGGATAGATGCTCTGAGATGCTGAAGCCCAGGAACTTGAAGCTGCTCACCCTTTCCACTGCTGACCCCTCAATGAGGACTGGTGTGTGTTCTCCCGACTTCCCCTTCCTGAAGTCCACAATCAGTTCCTTGGTCTTGCTGACATTAGGTGTGAGCTCGTTGTTGCAACACCCCTCAACCAACCGATCTATCTCACTCCTGTATGCCTCCTGATTGCCATCTGATATTCTACCAACATCAGCAGCGTCAATGGTAAATATATAGATGGTGTTTGAGCTGTGCTTAGGCATACAGTCATGACTGCAGAGAGAGTAGATCAATGGGCCAAGCATGTAGCCTTGAGGTTCACCTGTGTTGATAATCTGTGAGGAGGAAAGGTTATTACCAATTCATACTGACAGTGGTCTCCTTATAAGGAAGTCGAGGATTCATTTGCAGAGGGAGGTACAGAGGCCCAGGTTTTGAAGCTTCGTTATTAGTATTGAGGGTATGATGCTCAACTTTGATGCAGGGAGGTGTTCTGTGCCAGAGCAGGCAGGCTCAAGAGCTAATTAAAGTTGGGCTTCTTTCCTCATCTTAACTTGATGAGCAAGTTCCTTATCTCTGGTCACCTACATAGTGAAGTGAAAATCAATTTCAGGCCACTGCAATGTGAGCAGTGATCTTCAGATAGACCCTGGGAGATGGAAGGTGATTGGAAAATAACACAGTGGCATTTTTCAGCATTGAGTTAAAGCAACAAGCACAGACCAAAAATATTCATTATGTGCTTCTCTGTATGAAACACCATTTAATTTTGTCCTGCCAACCAATCACGAGAGGGAGTTGACAAGAGTAGACTCATTAAAGGGAACATCTTTCAACTGTGAGTACCAACTTCACAGGAAGAAACCTATTTGGTAGCAGTTTCCAGGCATCCCTTAAAGGGAGCATCAGTTAGATCAAATGCATTATGGAGCAGGTGTCCCTGGCTAGACATTAGGGCCCATATTAATATTCAGGCCATAATCAGGTAACAAACGAGTTCTGTTCTTACAGACATCTGTAAGTTGATTTTGTCCAAAAATTGGAAAATACACAAAAGTCACTTGATATGGTAACTATACCTTCACAGTATTGTAATGAATGGCATCAAAAACACATAAGACTGATAAGAAAGAACGATTACTAAAAATGGAGAGAAAGGAAACTAGTTCTGCCATTTGTGGGAATGAATGTATGTACAGATGTCAGACTTTTAAATTTAACATTATTAAGGGAACTCGTTTGTATGGAGGGGCGTCCATATTTCGGACATTCATAAGATAAGATAAGATATCCTTATTAGTCACATGTACATCGAAACACAAAATAAAATGCATTCTTTTGCGTAGAGTGTTCTGGGGGCAGCCTGCAAGTGTCGCCACGCTTCTGGTGCCAACATAGCATGCCCGCAACTTCCTAACCCATACGTCTTTTTTGGAATGTGGGAGGAAGCCGGAGCACCTGGAGAAAACCCACGCAGATATGGAGAGAACGTACAAACTCCTTACAGACAGCGGCTAGAATTGAACCCGGGTCACTGGTGCTGTAAAGCGTTATGCTAACCACTACACTAACCTCGGGATGGCCTGTTTAAAAGTTCCTCAAATGCTAATTTTAGACCTACTGAATTGTCTTAAAAATAAGCCCCCTGAATTGAATGGTGAAGCCAATATCTGTATAAATTGGGCACAGGTTTGTTCTACTGTTAAATACTTCCACTTACTATCTCTTAAATACTCCCTGGTTTGTAACCTGACATGTCTGAACAGTGAGACCACTCTGTACATCATCTTGGTGTAAAGATATATAAAACAATGTAATTCAAGATGGACGGTATACATAAAAACTAACAACTATCATCTATTACAATCAATTGAACCAAATTTCAGAAATGGTGTGGAAAGGGAGTGAAATGTGCTATGAGGAGTGTAAGATCATTGACCAAAGATGAATTTCTGGATCATTATTTTTATCTTCTACCTGATACCTTATCAAACAAGTGTTTCAGCTCTCCAGGGTTGTCCAGAATCTCAGGAATTTAAGATTAATCTTCTAGAGACTGTTATGAGCAATCTAGGAGAAAAGTCCAAAAGATAATTAAGGATTTCTTTTCATTGTCTGTCAATTTTTTAAATTGTAAAAATGGTAGAGATAGGGAAAGGTCAGACTGACTGGGCAGAGGCAAGAGTCATCTGATGTAACCTTCAGCTAAATGTCTAACCACAGATGACAACCTTACAAAGACTGCACAATAACAAAATATAATGTGTTGACTGAACTGTGAGCTTAAAATATTATCTTGATATTGTCAAAGTTCAGCATCAGGAATAGACACAGAGAGCAGAAATTCAACTTTAGCTATCTGTACTAAAGTAATGCTGGTTCTAAGGACTTTAATGAAACCAGGTCCTGACAGAATATACAAGTTGGCTGACTCTCATAGACTCATGCTGTGTTGCAACTGAAGGCAAGTTTCCACCCCTATGCATCAGGAACTTGCTTTGCTCCTCACACTCAGTTTCATCCTGGCAGTTAAAATGACTGACCTTAGATCAGATTCTCTGACAAAGAAAAAAACAGGTGTGCAGAACTTGCTGTATTTTGGCCATGGCAGAAAGGAGCCTCAGACCAGATGATGCTATCAAAACTATAAGAAACACTATAAAGGAGAGACCAGCACATTAATATACAGACTGCAATGACTTAAAAGGGCCAGTATATTCTGTTCTCATTTATCAGATCCCCATTACTGTCCTGCACTGATTCTTCATCTTGTCAAATCCTTGGTACTTGGGATTTATTTGGTAGTCAACACCCATGCCATACTTGCCACCATTGTACTCTGGGCAATATTCTACAATGAGTGCAGTTTTCCAAATATGTCAAACTTAACCTAAACTGATCATTTTTTCATATATCCTGAATAACATTTTAATGTACTGTAAGTTAATTACACATGGTATAACAGGCATCCTTTTAAATTAGTTAGCAGTTGCATTAAATTTAAATGGAGTTGATTTTTTTAATACTTTTTACACTCACAGTATAGGCGACACTGACTACATTTATTTCCTGTGTCTGGTTGTCTCCAGCTAGTAATGGTGGGTAGAGAAACAAAGGACTGCAGATGCTGGAATCCAGATGAAAAACACGATGATGCTGGAGGAACTCAGCAGGCCAGGGAGCATCTGTGGAGAAAAGCAGGCGGTCAACGTTTCGGGTCAGGACCCTTCTTCAGGACTGAAGATAGGAAAAGGGGAAGCCCAGTATATAGGAGGGAAAGGCAGAGCAGTGATAGGTGGACAAAAGAGGGGAGGTGGTGATAGGTAGATGCAGGTAAGAGATAGTGATAGGCAGGTGCGGGGAGGTGGGGAGAGCAGATCCACCGGGGGATGGGTCAAAGGTAAGGAGAGAGAAAAAAAATGTGGGGTAGAGAAAAGAGAGATAGGCTAGGAAAGGGAAGAAAAGAAGGACTATAGTGGGGGGCGGGTGTGGGGATCACTTAAAGTGGGAGAATTCAATGTTCTGCCTGAAACATCAACTGTTTATTTCCCTCCATAGATGCTGCCTGACCTGCTGAGTTCCTCCAGCACTTTTTGTGTATTTCTGTCATAGATCATTCATGTTTGGATCTTGGAACCAAAGAATGAAAGTAAAATACAGGGAAAAGAAGGCCTTTTTGCCTCTGCTAGCTCTTTGAAAGCATTATCCAATTAGTCCCAACTACTGTCTCCTTCCCTTGAGCACTAAAGATTTTACTTTTCATGGATTCATCCAATTCCCTTTTGAAAGAAGTTACTGATTCTGCATCCACCACTTTCTTAGTTGATAGTAAAACTACTGATCCAGTTAAACTACATATTTGTCAGCTTCTTTTTTGTAACATTTCCATTTTGCTAATTAATTTTGCTTAATTCTTGGCTGGCTTTAACACTTTCCACCTCCTTTATAGTTAGTTGTTTTCCATTTCTCTACATGGTCATTTATGTGAAGGAATATAAGAACGTAAGCTCTCATATTCCTTCTATCCTTCTGCCTAAGTGGATAAGACCATTAAACCAGGAGAAGGAACAGAGAACACAGAGAGGAGTTAGCCTATTTTGAACCAAGTTAAATTAATGTAGAGAGTTAGATTTTCTGGCATAGGCAGGTTACATCTTTGCCGGTCCCCAATTTCAACAATTTCTCACAGTTTCTCAACACTGCACATGACCAATGTTAACAAAAACATTTGAGGGTTTAGCTCGGAGGAGATGAGAACCAAACAGTGCGAGAGATTTGAACTGACACCAGCACTGATACAAGTCATTAATCAGGATGCTTCAGGCTGAACTGTGCATGTTAATTCAGCTTGCAGTCACTGCAGCCTTTGTAACTCCTCCAAGTCAGGATTCTGATGATCTTGTCAGTGTTCACTTAATGAAAGGAATGGAGGCAAAGTTACTAATATGCCCTCGCATTGAGTAGTAAGGATGCACCTCACTCCTTGCACATCACTTGTTGGGGTAGATCTTGACTTCAATAAAAATTGTAATTGGGAGAGTTGTAAAATGGGCTGTAAAATTCGTTTCCTGCCTAT
Organism: Pristis pectinata; assembly: GCF_009764475.1. NCBI lineage: Eukaryota > Metazoa > Chordata > Chondrichthyes > Rhinopristiformes > Pristidae > Pristis > Pristis pectinata. The sequence continues at coordinate 17,158,309 of NC_067432.1, forward strand.
TATTAACAAATTACCTTTATATTCAAATATTTATCCATCAGTTGATCATACTGTTATATTTAATCATATCTGTATCTCATTTATTCCTATACATCAAAGTGATTGAACCAGGCTTAAAACACCTTGGATCAGGAAAATGTTCTTTGCCTGGAAAGGCATGTTAAAGATAAGATAAGATAAGATAGACAGTGCAGGAAGTATAAATATAAACAACTTTCCCGTCTGTCTATTTCCATTCGTCAAGGGAGAAAGTCCGATTGTATGAATTGGACATTTATGTTAATTTGCTAAGGTTATGATGATTCACTGTAAATTTGAAGTAATATATTAGTTAATAGACACAATTATATAAATCTATCAGCATTTAAAGTCAATAATCTGTGACTCTAACTGCTCTGTCCCATGTCAACTCATAAGAGCATCCTACAATGATCATTATCTATCACAAACACAATAACAGCATCATATTCAACCATAATAATCATCAGACTAAGTGCAATAGATCATAAAATCATACAAAAATATGGCAAATAACAATGCACCATATTCTTCTCCATGGAGTAAATTTACCAAAAAATTAATCGATAATAGCTTTTACTTAGTTTTGCCCTATAACATGTGTGAAGTTTTTTCATAGAGGTGAGAGTGATGTCGTTGAGAGTAGATGCCTACTCTATTAGAAATTGTAAGGAAGATCTCTTGAAACTATTCAATACAGTGGGTGTTGAAGAGGAATTATAGGCACATGGATATGCAGGGAGTGGAGAGATATGGATCATGTGCAGGCAGAAGGGACTAATTAAACTGGTATCATGTTTAGCCAAGACATTGTGGGCTGAAGGGCCTGTTCCTGTGCTGTACTGTTCTATGTTCTATAGTTGGTCCCTGTTCCTTGAACAATGCTACCTAAGTCAGATGTGCTGCCATTATTATTGTGGGATCTAAGTTGACAATATTTCTGCATATAGCGATGATAAATGCATTCCAAGGATCATTGGCTGCAAAGTGCTTTGGATTATGGAAAGTTCCATTTAATACAAATTCTTTACTGGGGAACACTTAAGGTAAATTACATACAATTGTGCATGGGTGAAAAAAAAATGACAATAAAGAAGTTCCGAACTGTCACACTATAGTGGGTAGACAATGGGAGGACAACAATGCCAGTGTCCTGATTAGTGTTGGCAGCACAAACTTTGTCTCTGGACTAAAACATTGTTAAATTATGAGAAGATTCCCCATATTGTGCTGTATGGTTGAAGCCCATAGTTTCCTGTTAGATGAGATTCCCATTGGAACACACTTAACAAAAGAACCCCCAATATTTTTCACAACTGCAAGCTACCTTTTCTTCTTCAGAAGCAGCTTGGGGTCGAGAGTGACTTGTTTTCACTCCAGCCTGTGGGATGTGGGATGTGCAATGAGGTTAATGTGGAACCGGCAGCCTCTCCAGAGATGGGGCATGTGGAGCTTGCAGGATGGGTGGGTGGTATTGTGCACTCGTTCTGGTGTTTGTGCTCAGCCTCTACATGCTCCCAAAGGGTTCTGAAGGTGCTTAATGTCTTCCCAGAGGCTCCTTCTCTATCTCGGGCCATGGTTCCTCATCAGTCATAGGATATCATACTGTTTTAGAACATAGAACAATTACAGCACAATTCAGGCCCTTCGGCCCACAAAGCTGTGCCGAACATGTCCCTACCCTAGAAATTACTAGGCTTACACATAGCCCTCTATTTTACTCAGCTCCATATACCAATCTAACAGTTTCTTGAAAGACCCTATCATATCAGCCTCCACCACCATTTCCGGCAGCCCATTCCACGCACTCACCACTCTCTGAGTAAAAAACTTACCCCTGACATCTCTTCTATATCTACTCCCCAGCACCTTAAACCTACGTCCTCTTGTGGCCATCAATTCAGCCCTGGGGAAAAGCCTCTGACCATCTACCCTATCAATACCTCTCATCATCTTATACACCTCTATCAGGTCCCCCCTCATCCTCCGTCTCTCCAAGGAGAAAGGGCCGAGTTCCCTCAACCTGCTTTCATAAGGCATGCTCCGCATCCCAGGCAGCATCCTTGTAAATCTCCTCTGCACCGTCTCTATGGCTTCCACATCTTTCCTGTAGTGAGGTGACCAGAACTGAGCACAGTACTCCAAGTGGGGTCTGACCAAGGATCAGGGTCTGACCTGACCAGGGACAATTACAGTGGCCATTTAACCTACCAACCCTTATGCCGTTGAGATGTGGGAAGAAGCTAGAACACCCAGAGGAAACCCACGTGGTCACAGGGGGAAGGTGCAAACTCCATACAACAGCACCCGAGGTCAGGACTGAACTCAGGTCTCTGATGTTTTCAAGGAGGTTTTGAGGACAACTTTGAAATATTTCTCCAGTTGCTTACATTCTTTTACCGTGATGGAGCTCAGGATGGAGTGTGTGTTTCCAAACCCTGATGTTGATCATGCAGGCAATGTTGTTCACCCATCAGAGCCAGCTGAGTGTAATTAGAACCTCAGTGCTGGGGTTGTTGGAATGGGAGAGGATGGCGATATTGGCAAGACTAGCAAACCCATAGACTTGGAAAATTTTGCAGAAACAGCAATGATGGTTTCTCTCCAGGAGTTTGAAACGTCTGTTGGAAATAACCATGTGACAAAATCGTACAGGGGGCACAATCACTACTGTCTGTAGACTATACGGCAAGGTTTGAGGTCTTATCTTCAAACATTCTTTCTCTCAGGTGACATTATTAACATAGCGGAATGTTTCTCAAAATAATTGGTGAGATCATGGAAGTGCCAGGAGAACAATATGCACAAGACCACAGAGGCATTATAAAAGAGTGGATTTATAGAAGCTTCTGAGAGGTATCACCTATTGAGTGACCTCAGGATTGGGAACAATCTCAACAGATGCTTGTAATTATGCTTGATGGAGCTCCGCTCTATGCTAAAATTCAGGATAAGAAGGATATATCTAGAATAAAAACAGAAATTACTGGAAATATTCATCCAGAGGGTCAGGCAGTGGCAATGGATAGAGAAAGAGACTTAATGTTGATGACCTTGGATTTTCTGGATAGATCTTGACTGCACATTACTGGTATAGTCATGGAGTAATGGAGAGATATAGCATGGAAACAGGCCCTTTGGCCCACCTAGTCTGTGCCAACCATAAACCACCCATTTACATTAACCCTACATTAATCCCATCTTATTCTCCCCACATTCTCATTAACTTCCTGCAGATTCTATCACTCACTTAGACTGGGGCAATTACAGTGGCCATTTAACCTACCAACCCTCATGCCTTTGAGATGTGGGAAGAAGCTAGAACACCCAGAGGAAACCCACAGGAGGAAGGTGCAAACTCCATACAATAGCACCTGAGGTCAGGATTGAATGCGGGTCTCTGATGTTTTAAGCAGTGGCTCTACTAGCTACACTGTGTATTGGGAATTATCTTCTCCAGGTCCACTCCAAAAGTTTCAAGGAGTATCTATCTCTGAGCAGAGGATATGTGATGGTTTTGAAATCCAAAAACAATTGCTCACTGGCATGTCAGACTTCTATTAGGTGACATTGAAGCAGTGAGCATCAAATAAATATGGCTGCTGTTGCTGACATCTGTGACTTAGAAGATTACAGAATTAGGCCCAATTCTAGAACAGCCACAAGAAACATCAGTTCAGTGCTCAGAAAGTGTTTTACTGTAAGTAATGCTGCTGTTCAGATGAGATCCCAAATTGAGTTTCTGTCTACTCAATCAGACGGCACTACTTGAAGAAGGGTAAACCATCCTCGAGGCTTTCTGGTCAGCCATTATCTCTTAATGAACACCACCAAACAGATGAATTTGTCAGTGATCCCACTGCTATTTCTAGGACTTGAAGCAATCGGCAATTCTTTGCCAAAATTGCAATTTGTAATTAGATCATATGTCCTTAGATAAATATTGAAATGATATAATATGCAAAATGTGTTCTTTATCCTTAGGATGCAGAGCCAGCTTCTGAACCAAAAGCATCCACAAAGCCATTACATCCAATCACTGAATACATAATGAACATGGTGCAATGAAGTTGATTAACGCAGCCTGTTAAGATAACTCCATGCTACACCCCCACCTCCATTATTGTACAGTTTATTTTAATGCACTATTAAAGGCTTCTCTTCAAGGAGCCATTTCATTCTGTTTTATCTGTAAGTTTATCCATAACACATGCAAGCAGAGTCAATTTAGATAGCGTGATGTGAGCCATGTACATTCCCTCCACATTATTCACATTAGAGGTCTGGCATATTCTCTCCAAATTACCTTAGGTTGCTGATTTAAATGATATTACCATCCTCCCACTGCCAAATTCTCTCTATGTTTATCCTTCAGACATCTATGCTAAGCATGTCTGAATTGCAAGAGAAATTCCTTCATTTTTCTGTGATTTTGTTTTCACGTTGGTATCTGCAATGTGTTTTTCCAAAACTCAAAAGGAGTGTGGCTCAAATTTTCTAAAACCTGAGAATCAGAGCCAGTTTGTAGATAAACATTTATAAATATTAAATAATGATAACCAGGATCTGCCAGAAAGAGAAAGAGTGGACAGATATTACTACCTCCAATTAGAGTCAGAGCAGGGGAAAATGGTCTCGTTACCTAAAGGCATGCAGCACTCACGGCAGATGAATTAATGGCACAAATAAAAATAAATGGGTATGATATAATAGCCATTATAGACACATGGTTGCAAAGTGACCAGGGTTAGGAATTAAACATTCCATGGATACCTGTCATTAGAAGAAATAGACATAATGAGGAAAAAGGGTAATGGAGAGAAAGGATCTTAGCTTGGAAATTCAAGAAATAGGAAGAGTTTGGGTGGAGTTATGAAACAGCAAGGGGAAGAAACCATTGGTGAAGGTTCTCTTTTGGGCTCTAGTAAAGCACAGTAAATGCAGGAAATTAAAGCACTGGTTACAGGGGTAATATAGTCATCTTGGGGCATATAGGCTGGACAAGCCAATTCGCAGTAAGAGTGTGGAGGATGAAATTACGGAGTGTAAAAGAGATGGTTTTCTAGATTAGTATGTTGAAGAACAAGGGGTCAGAAAGTCCTGGAAGTACTCAGCAGTTCAGGCAATATCTGAGGAGTTAACATTTCAGGTCAATGATCATCAGCACTGGAAGAGTGAGAAAACAGGTGTATTTTCTGTAGAAAAGGAAAAACTGGGGAGAACTAAAGGGAATGTCCGTGATAATTTGGTGACCAAGGTTGTCCAGGTGACACAATACTTGTAGAACCATCTGAAACATTAACAGATGAATGAGGGTGGTTAGAGAGAGAAAAGTAACAAAAGCTCACGCTAGAAATGTGAGATGTGGAACTCAGCAGCTGCCGTAAATCTAAAACAAAAGGGAATGTTCAAAATTCCCATCAAATCAGGCAGCATATGTGGAGAGAGATAAAACAGAGTTAATATTACAGGTGGTTGAGGTGATGTTAAAAAAGGCCAGTAATGATACAAACAGAAATGTCTAGTTATCCAAAATCATTGAATTCAACATTGAGTCCCATGGGCTGCAACATGCCTTGGATTTACATTGGGTTTGGTTGGAACAGGATTGAATGCTATAGACAGAGGTCAGAGTGGATGGGGGATGGAAAATAAGTGTGGGATTCCCTCCCAGGACTTAACTGGCCCCTGTACAACAGTACTGTGGTTCAGTTTCCCTGTAATTCCTGCTCATTTGCCTCCCTGTTGCATTATAGAGTCCAAATTCCAGACTCCAGCTCATCAACTCTGAGACAAAGTTTCTTGGACTGCAGATATGTTTTGTAGCTATGGTTGCCATGGATCTCAATGGTATCCATCAGCTCCCACATACTGCAGCTGCAAAATATCACCTGTCTGGCCATGTCGGCCATAATTTAAGTTAAATATATATCCACACCAACATCCTTACTCACCAAAGTACACATTCCATAATCACCACAATCAGTTGTTACTACACACTTAGCAGAACCCACAACCTCTTATTCTCTGGCTTCACTGGTTCTGAGGCACTTAATCCCTCCTAGCTAGTTATCTAATAACCTGGCAGGCCACTGTCTAACTACTTGTTTACCACTGCAAATGATAATTACAAGCTAAAAGAATCTAACTGTGAAACCAAATTTTAAAATTAAATATTTTAAAATGAAACCATCCCCTTATTCACCAAAGTCCACACTCCATAGACACTGCATGCAGTGTTAAAATATTTATCAATGCTGCCAAGGGTTCTCAATGCATCTGAATCTCCATGGTATTGAGAAACACTTGAAAACTATTAAAAAAATACAAACAAATCAAGTATTTAAAAAAAGTGAACCTTTTAAAATAAACAAAAACCCACTTCAAAACACTTGTAAATAATTTAAAAATATTGAACCAAACACAGATAATTAAAAAAAATTGAATTTCTGTCAATCAGACATTTCTTTTCTGAAGCCTGGCAGCCATCTCCTCCCAGCATTGGTATTAGGGAATCTTGGAAAACTCCTGCTCCGTATTTGGACCCAATGCCAAGTCCTGCAAAGAATTACACCAGGAAATAGCCAGTGGAACTCAGCCAGTAAGGTTAGGACTTCTACATTTGTAAATGCCTGTGAAACTGCTGGCAAAAGCCAAGCCCTAATGTCTTTGTCCATATTTAGAACTTTGATTGTGGTATAGTTGTGGCTGCAGGTGTTCCATCTACAAAATACTTTGCAGTTACTCACCTCAGCTAATCTGGTAGCACCCTCCAAATATGCCATTGAGAGAAGGGCAGTAGGTCCATTGAGAACACCACCGCCTACAGGTTTCCTCAAAGTCTCACATCATCTTGATGAGGAAACATATTTATGTTCTTTCAAATTAACATTCTTGCTTAAATCAAAATCACTGCTGGAGTATCTTCACCAGAAGGATTACAACAGTTCAAATGGGTGGTTCATCAGTACTTTCTCAAGGATAATTAAGGATGAGCATTAAATGCTGGCCTTGCTAGCGATGCCCAGATCTTTAAAAAATGAATAAAGAAAAGAAATCTTTAGCGTATCTTGATTACATCCTTTCCACGAGATATTTTGAAAAAACATTGGTTTACATTTCTGCTCATTATTCATAAGAATAAAATGCAAAATTGCAACAGTCTTTTAACAACCGTTTGTGCCTCAGATCCAATCCTCATACCCCCTAGATCTGTGTTAACAGCCTCCAGCTAAGAACATTTAGAACATGCTGGTTAAGATGAAATGTCTTGAAGAATGCAAGTAGGCATTGTGATGTGTGAATAACATCTCTAGTTGATTGCAATTCTGACACCAAGCCAGTTAGGGATGCCCACTTGCTTAAATGACATCTCCAAATAATAAATGTTGTTTTTGTTCAGCACCAGTAAAAGCTAACCTGCATTGCTAATTGCTACCCTGCATCTCTTAATATGCAGATACATTGCATCTGGAAACTTTGCCAATGTTGCTGATCAGGGAAGCTGTGGAAAAAGATAGTGGACACTGTGCTGGAGGTCTCAGTGGATGAGATGGAAAGCCAGAGCAATTTTTTATTTGGATCACATCCTGTCCATTCAACAGCAAAACAAATTCAGGAATTGAGTTATTTGAGAATAATTTAACTAATGATAGGTCCTTGTGGTAATTTTATTCTCAAAATTAAGTGCCAACTGTGCTGAATTCAACCTCCCTGTTGAAACACAAAAGCAACATTTTGGAGATGCTGGGAATCTTAAATAAACATAGAAAATATTGCAAATACTGTGGGGAAAGAAATGGAGCTTCGCCAGGCATATATACAGAGGGCTACAGGAGCAATTAACAAGAGGGTCATTGCCAAGAGTCAAGCCTACAGGCCTGCATACTACTGTGCCTGTAAAGAAGTTCAGAAAGGCATTAAAGTAGTTGAGGTCAGCATCGTCGAATGCTATTCCCTACCACATCCAACCTGCGATGCTGCTCATTCATTTCCCATAATTGATTCACCTGCTAATATTCTCCATCACTCAGGATAAGGCTCTAACATTCAAGTGCTCTACTGACCTTAGCACTGCTGCAAGCTTGGGAGTCAAATTACCCAATCATGCAGTCTGTATCATGGACAGGTCATTTGCATGTGGCAGCTCTCTTGGACGAGCTAGTGACAGGGCAGAAAGATGAAAGTTTCCTCATTCCTCCTCCTCATCCTCTCACCTGATCACATCCTCTCCTCATTGATAAGTTGCACAAGCATACACCTCTTATTTCCACCCAACAGCCCAGCTCCCAACCCAATAATCTCACTTTGATACCTTTCCCTTTTAAAACCCAAGAGATCCATCTTTTCCAGGTAGTGGAAGAATGGCAGGAAGGCCGTGGTGAAAATGCACTGTCATTTGTCATTCAGTTTCACACCAACTGTGATTAATACAGGCACCGACACTGACCATATCTTAGAGAATTGCATATAGTTTGGACTTACAGCTAAGACACCAGGAATAAGTGGGCTGGGTATACAGAAGATTTCAAGAAGGCAGAGAGGAGGACCTCAATAGGGTAGGCTATAGAAGATGACTGATGGACATTTACAATGAAACCTTTGGTGCATTTGGAAACCTGTTGGAAATCTCATGACTAGTGCTAAGGACCATGGAGATAGCCAGCAAAAGCTTGCTGTCAATATTTTGAGCAAGGCTTCGTACTGGAACTGTCCAAGGTGGGAGTGTCAGCCCATGAGTGGATATATCTGTGAGACAACTTCTATTGATCAATGTTGTGTCTTCCATTGCAGCTCCAGAAGTTGTCACCAAGCATCACTGCAAGCTCAGGTTGCTGCCATTGTGTCTGTGGGTTGCACTGCCCGATAGTGCTTGCAGAATGTTGGAATACTGCAGCAATCTGACCCTCACTGATTACTCGGGACACTGAGGTGTTACCCCATGGGATTGGCATTGCTCCCATGCAGCATGAACCTACTGTACTCTCACAGGAAGATTGTATTTCTTCTCCTAATCCTATCATTCTGTCAATGCCATTCAGACAGTCAAGCCGGACACTTACTACTCCTGTTGAGGTATGCAAACCACAGCCAGATTTGCAAAGCCCAGGTCTACTCGCGATCACCTGCAAAGGCCAACTACTGTCTCCTCTAGTTTGTGCAGAATCTGTTGGTCCTTTGCCAGTGAAATGAGCTCCTGCTACCTTCTCCTCACTACGACAACTAGCGGGATCAGTGTTAGAACAGCAGGAGCTAATACTAATGGAACTGGTGGGATCTTGGCACACAGCATTCTGTTCTCACTGTTTCCCAGAGTGGAATGATTTGTACCGGGGATTGAGAACTAATGTGAAGAAAGAACTGGCACTTGAATGATAGCTTTCACCAAATCACATCCTAAAGTGCTTTGTGCTCTTGAAATTCATTTTAAGGTCCATGTTTGAATGCAACACATAATACTGTCACGTCCATCACTTAAAGAGGAAAGATCTGAAACGTCAACTCCATTTCTCTCCTGCAGATGCTTCCTGATCTGCTGAGCGTTTGAAGCATTTTCTATTTTCATTTCAGATTCCCAGCATCTAGAATCTGTAGTGTTTCAACAGGGAGGTTGAATTCAGCACAGCTGGCACTTAATTGGAGAATAAAATTACTACAAGCTTATCATTGTATAAATCGCTCTCAAATAACTTATTTCTTGAATTGGTTTTGCTGCTGAATTGACAGAATGTTATTCAAATTGAAAATTGAAGCTAACAATCTTTCACTTTTCCATGTTGAAGTTTCATAGAGTACTTAGTGAACATGTCAATGGAAATCAGACCTTCACGACTGGAGGAGAGCAGTTTATTTTACTGTTACGTTTCTTACCAGTGTAGAAGTCTCCACGTCTGTTAATCTTTCAGGATTATGCAGCTACATAGCTAATGACAGACTGTTGACAATGTACCACCTTTCTCATATTTAACTCTCTCTCAATTAAAAAAAGTATTTTTCTTCCAAAAAGTGTAACAGCTACACAGCACAGATGGTACTAGCCTTGTTACTTATAAGTTACGAACCACATTCACATCTCTCAAGTTGTGGAGCATGAAGCAATTGGCAGATCTCTGCATTGTGCCAATTTAGAAAAGTTCTGAGAGTTGTACTGTCTTTGTTTACCATGGCAGTGTGTTGGAAGAATCATTTTAGCTGCCTGAAGAGTTTAACATAGTCCGTCACACAATCATCTTACCATTTTGCTACCTTAAGTTTTAACTTCCCTATTCTTATTATCATAGATGTACAGTTATTTGAACAAAGGAGTTAGCGGGCCTGATCACATTGATGGCTACTGTCAGCATGTTCCATACATGCATACAGAATAGACTGGAGGTCAGATGAGGACATATTTGAGCTCTTGTTCTGTCCCTGGTTTCATCACTGAGTGTATGGTTGTTCCTTATCTCAATGAGCTGAGGGGACAGATACACTTTGTACCTGATCCCTCAATTTTATGCAAGCCATACATGTTGCATGGATCTCAGCCACCTTCATTTGAATGGTTTGCTCACCTTCACTACAAAGGTAAGTTTAATGAAGCTTTTGTTACTTGTGTTTACTTCAACGAATATTTATTTTTAAATTAAATAATAGCAGCTTAATTTGCTCTTAATCTTTTTCATAATTGTTAATTATTTTAATCAATTTTAACTGTTTTTAAATATTCCTGATATCAGAATGCATCATCTAGAGGTTGAGTCTCCAGATAAGGCTCCTTCCACTCCTGGAATGTCAAGGGAGCAGAAAATTTAAAGTCATTTGCAAACATGAACCAGGCAGCTAGTAAGTTGGATTGAGAACAATTTGGCCCATTATTTGAATAAAGAAGAGGCAGAAAATAACAGTGTCTCACAGGTCAACTGAAGCATCCAGTTACAGGCAGGCACGGTAGCATAGTGGTTAGCATAATGCTTTACAGCGCCAGTGACCCAGGTTCAAATCTGGCCATTGTCTGTAAGGAGTTTGTACGTTCTCCCCGTGTCTGTGTGGGTTTCCTCCGGGTGCTCCAGTTTCCTCCCACATTCCAAAGATGTACAGGTTAGGAAGTTTATGGGCATGCTATGTTGGCGCCGGAAGCATGGCGACACTTGCGGGCTGCCCCCCAAAATCACTACACAAAAGATGTATTTCACTGTGTGTTTCGATGTACATGTGACTTATAAAGATCTTATCTTATCTAAGTAGAAAAGTACTAAACTGTACTTAAACTGCTGAGTAGAAATCTATGTTGGAGACTTTGGATAAATAAATAAGGTTCAAACCTTCAGCACATTGTAGATTCCTAAATAGAATTCTTCAACCAGAATCAGTCTTTTTGAACTTTGTACTGACATTCAGCTTAATCACTTCCTGTTTTCAGAGCTTCTGCCTTTGCGAAAATGGCCCTTTGCATTTTTAAGAGTCAAAATCAAATAACAAAGCCATTAATTAGTAAAGCTGGCATTGTGCAGATTAGTGTCAAAGTCATCGGTCAGCTTTTGATCAAGGGATGATGGGAGGAAGTGATGTGTTGACAGGGGTTAAATGGGGCGAGATGGATGGAGATGAATTGACATTTAAAACTGCTTTACCTTAGCAGAACATGCTGACAGACCAATATTAACACATCACACTCATGGAAATGTCTGGGGTTTGAAATTTATTAAAAGGTGAGAAACTCTTTAAAGGGGTCTCGTTTTGATAAATTTCTGGTGACGGTGTCTTTTTAGAATATTAAAATAAGGATAGATAAAGTATACATTAGGATTTAGCAGTGGTGAATTGGAAGCCACTGATTGCACATTGAATAGATACAGGCGCATTAACCTATGCCACTTTGAGGTGAATCTACTAAAAACGGTATTTAATCATAATTTCCTTCAATGATTGACTTTGGTTATTGCTTGTTTCTAAGGCTTTGGTGAATCGCTCTGATTCAGAATGGAATGAACTAGCACATATGGATCAGTAGATGGTAGTGTAGGAATAGGATGCTCGTGTGCGTTGTGTGATGAGACAGATTTTCCGGTTACATCGGTTCACAAATAATGGGTGAGATTGTGTTGATCCCAGCTGTATCTCATAGTCACTGCATGGACTAGCCCTGCAAATTTTTGTTGCTGCACAGCACCCAATGCTCAGTTGGCATTGCTGTTGCAGCTCTTCCCTGAGGTGCAGTGGACAACGAGTAGCAACTAGGCTGTGCTTGGCAGGATCAAAGGCCCCACCCATGGACCACCATGATAGCCTTCTGACAACCCATGGTGTCAAAAGTCTTATCACTTTTTCCAAATTTTTCTAATGATTAGAGGTATCAGAAACAGTGAATCAAATTAAAATAACTAAAAAAACGTGTTAAAAAATAACATTACAAATTAACTTAAAAACATATGAAACTGTATTTAATTAATTACAAACATAGCGATACATTAAAGGAAAAAAAATCTGACCCAGACTTACCTTTTTAATGAAGGTCAGTGACCCTCGAATAAGTGGAATTGTGTGGGATGCTTGGCTTTTGCAGATAGTAAACTGAGGGGCCGGATGCGAAGTGAAGAAGGTGAATGGGACCTCCCTGAGCCTTGTGTGGAGGTCGACACAGTTGGTTCCCCTTTAATTCAAGGGGGTACATCCCAGTAATTCTGCAGCCACTAACCAAGGAATTATAGAAACTCAGATTGATGTAATGTACATAATTTATCTGTAACTATCCTTCACATTGCATTTTCCTGGAAGAGTTGTCCTGTTTATGTCGGGAGAATTTGTTGTAGTTTATTTCTTCCTTTTTCAAAAAAAAATTTTGAGTGAATAAAATAAAAAAAAATAAAAAATGCAGGTCAGGCCACATCTATGGGGAGAGTTAATGTTTCAGGTCGAAGACACTTTGTCAGAACTGGGGAGGAGAAAAAAGAAGCTCATTAAACTTCAAGGAGGGTGGGGGAATGGGGATGTCTCTGATAGGGTAAAATCAGGGTGACCATGGGGCTAAGTTGTAAACAAGGTTATCTGGTCAATGCATGAATGGAAGCACTTTGAGAATGAAAACATAGGCAAAAGAATTTCTTTCCTTCCCGGTTCTGATGAAGGGTCTCTGACCTGAACTATTAACTTTCTTTCTCCAGGATGAATATTAGTTGTTCCTGCATCTGAAAGGGTTGCAATGAATCTGTTCTAAATTGCACCTCTCCAATTACTAAGCGTAGTTGTGCCTACAATGTGGATTTCTTCATCAGTCATGGAATGCTCTCATTTTCCTTTCAAATCTCATTTAGCTCCTGATGTTCAAAGGTATCCTTGTCATTGGGCACTCTCTGAACAACCATATTTTGATAATACTACCCTTTGAGTAGGTCCCAGTCTGGAATCTCCTACTCAAATAGATCCCTTATTTACTGTACTTCTTCACCTTTTTCTCTCCATACATTGTAACAAAACCCACTCCCCTTCGCCAACCTTACTCCCCTGACTTTCAAGTCACCTTCAGGGGGTGAACTCAATTCCCCAGTAAACCCTGACTTTGGCCCCAATTCGTCATTCAATCCCCAACTATCACTGAGTCTCTGATCACAAACCCAACAGCCTGATTGACCTCTAACTCTTTGATCACCTCCTGACTTTGGCCGCTTCACTCTGGCCTCATTATCTACTGGTCAACCCTTTCAGCTTTGGGTTTGCTTCGACTTCTCAACTCTCCAGACTTAGCTTGATCCTAAGTCACTCAGAAATGTCCTTTGTGTACTCTACAATAGAAAGTGCGTGGGGGTGGTGGGGTGGTGTGGGGGGCATTCAGTAGCACCCATTGTGCTTGGACCTTGGGGATTGTTGAGTTGTGCTGCAGCAGACCCATAATCAGAGTGATCATTGGCAAGTCAAGTCATGACCTTTTAGCGGAACCCCTCCAGTGCCCTTGAATTTCTCACCTGTTGGTTCTTGGTGCTCATTGTAGCAGGAGGTAGCATGAAGATCCTGGTGCGCTTTTCATTTAATGGGTGACATGTGATCAGTAAAAAATTGCAAAAAGCCTCAATGCAAAGGTATCTTTAGTATAAAACATGAATAGTCAGGAAGCTTTATCTAATGGATCATTATATGAGGAGATTTTGCATGGTGACTTTCAAGAAGAACCAAGAAGCATTTGCAAGGGTTTAAAGGTGACAATATATATGATACGGTCCTAACTTCCCCATGCTCTTTCTATATCACGTTAGCATCAATATGCCTTATTTTCACATTTGCTTAGAAGGAGGCCATTCAGCTCACTGAGTCTATGCTGACTCACAGAACTACCCCATTCCCCACTAATTTCCCTGTAACTATTCTCCCCACATTCCCATCAACTTCCCCCAGATTCAACCATTCACTTGGACAATACAATGGCCAATTAACCGATCAACCCACATGTCTTTGGGATGTGGGAGGAAACTGGAGCACTCAGAGGAAACACACAGTCACAGGGAGAATGTACAAACTCCACACAGACAGCGCCAGAGGTCAAAATTGAACCCAGGTCATTGGAGCTGTGAGGCAGCTGTGCCATTGTGTTTTCTTGTGCTTCATTTGGCATTCTGAGGGGCAAGCATAGTATTAAAGTTATTATCACATAATGGAAATGGAATTGGAGTGTCCAATACGTTTAGCACAATTTTATTCCTGTTGTGTTGTATAATAATCAGAAATACATTCTTCTGTTGTCATGCAGAGAAAGGTGGCTATAGTAGCTAGGAAAGCACTTGCACCCACCATCATAGCCCCCATTTCTGTATAAAGAAATGCTGGACATAACTATTAAAGAGATCGCAAAGACCTCAGGGCAAGGTGGATCTGGGAAATGCTGCTGCAACACTGGCCTCTGCTGTTGTGTTAATACAATTTGTCATCCTTGGCAATGTTTGAAACAATCCACGGATTCATACTGATAGTCAAACATAACAGGGCTTATTTTGACAGTGCTGCAGCATTTGCATAACTTGATCACAGTGCCAACACAGGGCCATCTGTTGCTTTAGCTTTACAAAGCCACAGAACAAGGAAGCATGTGGTGAAAGACCTCACCTCAAAGCTGCAAACTCCACTTTCACATGGAAATTACCATTTCCTGCAAGCAGAGTAAAAGTGTGACACTTTAGAGTAGACTTGATAAATTTGCCCTTAGGCAGTCTGTGGTGATATTGGGGCATTGGGTCAAAGTAATTGGCAGGACATCACATTTATCCACTGAGGGCCCATTCAAGCAGGTGATCACCATTTGATGGGTTTGGTGCTCTAACAGGGTAGCTGTTTGACCTTCCCTCCTTCCATCGATGTGAAGACCAAAAGAATGCAACCAAAAGGAAGCAAAGGTCGTCCATCGTCTCAAATTACCTTCCCACAGAGACTGCAACAAAAAATCTATGATTTGGCATCAACATGTTTCAGGCCAATAAGAAAACAGGTTTTTACATGTTGAAATTGGGTCTTCTTCAAGAATTTTTAAACAAAGCACAACAATGCATGCTTAATTATTTTCTTTCATAACTACAACACTGAATCTGGTGTGAATATACTTACTATGCAGTGCTGGAGTGCTTCCCTCTTTACCTGTTTGTGTGGCCTTTGATTATGTGTGTCTTTTTGTCTGAGGAGCCAGGTGACATGGATGAAAAATGAAGTGAGAGGTCATGGCGTCATAAAGCAATGTGTATAAGCATTGGTGGAAATGAAACTGTGATGTTCTATAATGAATGACCAATGTGGCAAGGTGAATGGCTCTGCAGTTTAATGTGAACCTTTGTTAAAATTGCATAATGACCTTATGCAAAATGATTTGTGTTACAATGAGAGCGTCCCTTCCCCCATCTGCCAATCACCCCTCCTCACCTAAATCCACCTATTACTTCCAGCTCTTGTTCCTCCCCTTCCCTCCACCATTTTCTACTGGCTATCTCCCCTCTATTTTTCAGTCCAGATGAAGGGTCTTGACCCAAAATGTCAACTGTCCATTTCCCTCCGTAGATGCTGCCTGACCTGCTGAGTTCCTCCAGCATTGCGTGTGTTACTCCAGATTCCAGCATTTGCTGTCTCCTGTGTCTCCAGTGAACCCAATAATTCATTGATCTTGAGAGTCCAAAAGTTTGAATTTATTTATACAGTGCTGGTCTCATGAATTGAATAGTCTTTTGTTATTTGGATGGAATAACATAAAGAATATTAAAGGAATGTGACTTTTAAGGAACATTGAGTGATTTGACAGAAAGTGGATTGTAGCTTGCATTCAAGAATCTAAGGTTTTGTAAAACTGCATCAGCTATGTAAAGTAGATAGTTATCTCCCACACACATTTAATATCTCTTGGAAATTTTCCCAGATGAAATCACATTATTTCTTTGATACATATGCATATGTTTCAAATAAAGAAACAGATGGCAATTTATCATGTTGATAATTCATCTGGTAATCATCTGCAGCATAGATTAATTCATCCCCAAAATCTATTCTTAATGCTGTTTAACAAATATCCAGCTGTTCTCAGTACATTACTGGGTATTTGTGTATCTGACATATCAGATCTAATTGCCTTATTTTAGACTTTAAAAAATCAGCTTGAATGATCATCACATCCACCCTAAATCAATTTCGGATAGGAAAAAAGCAAGTAGATTAAATGAAGAGAAATCTGAAACGGCAGCAATAGTAAGGTGAATCGCCATAAGTTCCATTGAACAAAATTGTATCTCCATGGTGAAATGTAAATCAAGTACAATGCAATTACTGCATCATTTTCTTTATTAAATGGGGAACATGTTCTTCTGAACTTTATCTAAGATTATGAATGAACGCAAAGTGAACTGCTGGGAAGTAAATACAGTTTAATTACAACAAGGAACATTTGCATTTATATAGCACCCGGAAAGTGGTTAGATGTTCCCAGGACAAATTACTGGAATGCACTTAGACAGGAATTGATGCTGAGCCATTAAGTGAAGTCATCAGGTGCTTGGTAAATGGGGAAGTTTTTAGGGAGTATCCTTAGAGGAGAAAAGAGAAGTGAAGAAACAGGGAGATGTGGGAAGGAATTCCCAAACTTAGGTTAAGCTGGTTAAAGGCATGGTAGTCAATTGTGGAGTGAAGGAAATGGGAAATATACAATGAACCTGTGTAGGAGGACACCAGAGTTCTGGGAGGATAATAAGGCTAGCTCTGGGGAAGATTACAGAAATCGATGGGGTGAAAACCATTGAGAGGTTTGAACATGAGGACAGGAATTTTGAAAGCATGCACTGTGAACCATATGCCAATGTTTTAGAGTCATAGAGTACTACAGCACAGAAACAGGCCCTTCAGCCCATCTAGTCCATGCCGACCTGACCTTCTGCCTAGTTCCATCTGCCTGCACCCAGACCATATCCCGTCAAACCCCTCCCATCCATGTATCTATCTAAACCTCTCTTAAATGTTACAGTTGAACCCATATCTACCACTTCTGCTGGCAGCTCGTTCCACACTTGCACTGCCAGCTGAGTGAAGAATTTTCCCCTCAGATTCCCCTTATATTTTTCATCTTTCACCCTCAACGTACAGTATGTCCACTGGTTCTAGTCTCACTCAACTTTAGGGGAAAAAGCCTGCATGCATTCACCCTATCTATACCCTTCATAATTTTATATACCTCTGTGAGATCTCCCCTCATTCTTCTGCGCTCCAGGGAATAAAGTCCTAACCTAGTCAACCTTTCCTTTTAACCCAGGTCCCCAAGTCCCAGTAACATCCTTGTAAATTTTCTCTGCACTCTTTCAAGCTTATTGATACCTTTCCTGTAAGTAGGTGACCTGAACTGCACACTATACTCCAAATTCGGCCTCACCAATGTCTTGTACAACTTCAACATAACATCCCGACTCCTGTACTCAGTGCCCTGATTTATGAAGGCCAAAATGCCAAAAGCTCTCTTTACAACCCCATCTTCCTGTGATGCCGCTTTCAAGGAACTATGGATCTGTATTCCCAGGTCCCTTTGTTCTACCGCACACTTCAGAGCCCTACCATTCACCATGTAAGTCCTACCCTGGTTTGTCCTCCCAAAGTGAAACACCTCACACTTGTCTGCATTAAATTCCATCTGCTATTTTTTAGCCTGTTTTCTGGCAGACAATTCATTCTAATATGCAGTGTTCTGGTTAAAGGGAGATGATCAAGCAAAATACTGCAGGTGCTGGAAATCTGAAAATAAAAAGAATTGAAAATGTTGGAAATATTTGACAGATCAGGCAGCATCCATGGGCAGAGAAACAGAGTTAATAGTCTAGGTCTTCTATTCCAGTGAAGCCCAACAAAAGCTCAGTGAACAACACCTCATCTTCTAACTAGCCATGTTACAACTCTCGGGGCTTAACACAGAATTCAACAACTTCAGATAACCAGCCTTTCCAGTTTTTATTAAAACAGGTCAGTAGTGGTGATGAAAGGTTTTGAGTTAATTTTTAATGATAGGTCAATTCTTCTCTCTGCAAATGCTCCCTAACCTGCTGAGTATTTCCGGAATTCTCCTTTATTTCAGCTTTCCAGCAACTGCAGTTCCAGTCCTGTGACGTTCCTCTCTCTGCAGTTCATTTCTTCTATTTACACCTCCTCCAGACAGATCAACAGCAATTAACAAACCACCATCACCCTCCCTCAGCTGGCACCACCACTATGTGTGTAACTCGCTGCCTTCAGTCCATCACGACATTCTCTCTATTCTCCTTGTACTCTACCCTCTCTGCACCTTAAAACATGCTTGTCTTCCAACCTTTCCCAGGTCTAATAAAGTTTAATTTTTAAAAAACATCAACATCTAGTGAAAACCTGACCATAAGCCTTTTAAAAACAGGAAATTCTATGGATACTCAAAGGTCAGGCAGCAATTCTGATGAAGGATCGTTGACCTGACATGCTTATTCTGTTTCTATCCCTATGACTGCTACCTGACCTGCTGAGTATACCCAGTACTTTTTACTTGTTCTTTCATATTTTCAGCATCTCCAGATTTTACTTCTCATAATGTTAGGGGAAGCACAGTGGTGCAGCCAGTATAGCTGCTACCTCACATTGTCAGGGATCTGGGTTCGATCCTGACCTCGGGTGCTGTCCTGGTGGAGTTTGTATGTTCCCCCTGTGACTGCATGGGTTTCCTCCGGGTGCATCCCAAAGACATGTGGGTCGGCAGGTTAATTGGCCCTTGTAAATTGCCCCTGGTTTGTAGGTGAATGGTAGAAGCGCATGCAAAATGCTGGAGGAACTCAGCAGGTCAGGCAGCATCCATGGAGGGAAATAAACAGTTGACGTTTCAGGTCGAGATCCTTCATCAGCACTGGAAAGGAAGAGGGCAGAAGCCAGAATAAAAAGGTAGGGGGTGTGGGAGGAGCACAAGCTGGCCGGTGATAGGTGAGGCCAGGTGAGAGGGGGGAGGTAGGTGGGTGGGTGGGGGCAGGGGAAGGGAATGATGTGAGAAGCTGGGAGACATTAGGTGGAAGAGGAAAAGGGCTGAAGAAGGAATCCGATAGGAGAGGATGGGAAACCTTGGAATAAAGGGAAGGAGGTGGGGAATCTGGGGGGGAGTTGATGGAAATGTGGGGAGAATAAAAAATAAAAATGGGATTAAAGTTAGTATAATTGTAATGGTTGATGGTCGGCATGGGTTTGGGGGGTTGGAGGGTCTGTTTCCATGCTGTCTGGCTCTATAATGCTTTATATCTGTTGTTCACCAAATGAACAACAATTCACTTGAAGGGCCAAGGGACCTTCTCACAGAAGGGGTTGATGCCACTGCAACTGGGAATAAACCTGTGGCTGCCACTTAGAGCAGGGAGTACGAGCCACATCCTGCCGACTCTCCCATTCTGCAGCACACTCTAAGGACTGGCAGATCACTTAAAGAAATCTCAGTGTCATGTGAAACCTGATTTGAAGGACACTTAGTCCAAATTAAGGGAGGAAGTTAATAAACCTTTGGAACCTTTATTTAAACAAGGTACAGAATTAAGTCAAGTGTTCTAGTCAATCTAAATCTGATGTACTAAATTTGCTTTTGCTTAAAATTCTGTCTACATTAATGGATTCATTACACAATATTAGTTCATTAGTCTGGGCTGACCACCTGTCAGTGTGGTGCTTGACATTAGATGGAGTGATGATGGTATCAATATGATTTCTAGTGCACACTTCAACAGTAAAAGGATTCATTAGTCACCCTGACACCTGCTATCCTTGATACAGGTTGCACAATGTCAAGTTCACTCACATTTATATCAATATCTGACCATCACTAATTCAAAGTTGAGAAAAGTTCATGCTGTAAAGGAGTATGTGAGGTTCATATAAAATTATAGAATGCTACAGCATGGAAATGCTTTTCTCTCCGTGACTGAGATGTCAAGGGGAATAATGTCTATTTCAGATTGATATCCTGGAATCTATGAAGTCACCGGCTTTAGCGATGGATCACTCAGAATTCTTGACCCTGCACTAACTTGGCAATGGAAGCGGAGCATGAGAAGGGGCCAATTTTCTTTCTGATTATCCATAAATCTGTGCCCTCTGATGTTATCTTCTCATCCACCGGAAACTGACTTCCAACTAAGGGTGTTCCTTGTGAAAATAAATGGTAAGATTATTGAGAAGGAGACAAAAGATGAAATTTAGAGAATTAAAAACTACAGAGAAAAAAGTTTTTTTTGTATCTGTAGAAGGTTAAACTGTAGAAATAAACAGTTGCTGCTAAACATTCACTTGAGCCAAGTTTTGATCACCTGAACTAATGACCCAGACTTTGCAGCTAATGATGCTGGTTGCTACAAAGATAGTTATCTACAAAGATCTGGTGATACCTTTGATGAAAACAATCTCCTTTCCAAATGCCTGTTGCTTTAAGGTGACTTCAGTTGTCCAGAGTCTATGGCACCATTAAAACAGCTGTGCAGCCATTCACATAAAAGATACCGCTGAAGGTACCACACAGGATACCATTAAGCATAAAGCAAAATCCTTAATTAATGTTTTATACCAGTGTTCTAAATAAAGATCAGAACATTGTACACATACTTATTAGGATAGATACTGAAATTACATAAACCTATATAATTTTTAATTTAAATCTTTTATATTTTGAAATTTTCATGTGAAGAAATGAATGCCAAGAAATTGGATCAATTAATGTCCCTTTTATCTGCAAACTGTGCATTAAATTGAATTAGTGCGAGATAAATTGCACCCTGAGGCCACTTCCAGGCGAAATTACAGCAATCAGCAGTTTGGACCAGGTACATCCACAATTCACGCTAGCGAACGGGGCAATTTCCTGGCGACAGGTGTACAGCTGACATAACTATTCACTCAACAGCCTTTTTTGCCCCTACTGACAGAGCAGTTGCAAGTAATTACAGAACACATTGTGTTGAAATCCCTAATGTGATGTTTCCAGTTCAATGTACTCATCAAAATATCTGTTGAGCTCCAATTCCATTCATTACTTAATATGACATAGAGAAGGCCATTCAGCTCATTGAGTTGATGCCAGCTCCCTTCATGGCAATCCCTTCATCTTATTTCCCTCTAGCTCCACTAATTTCCTCTTTTGATTCATTTTCCATTTCCCTACACTGAGCTAACACATCTTTGGGTTGTGGGAGGAAACTGGAGCACTGGGGAGGAAACCCACATGGTCACAGAGAGAATGTGTGAACCCCACATAGACAACACCAGAGGTCAAGATTGAACCCAGGTTCCTGGAGCTGTAGGCAGCAGCACTACCTGCTGTTCCACCATGCTTCCACATGTTAAAATATCTTCTCAATACATTTTCCTTGCACCCCCATTATTTGCAACCTTTTAACATTACCTCCTCCGGTCAGCGTGCCATGACCTCTGCCTCACTGATCATCCCTAACCTCACGGTGTCAGGGGCCCATCACATCTGGGGACTCCATCGGGGCACAGGCTTGTGAGATGTTGAGGCAGGTGCCCGCACACACAAACATTTACTGTATCTCCTCTCCCCAGTGTTTTCCTTCCATGACAGCTGGTCCTGGTTTAGTGGTTAGGGAAGTTTTAGAGGGATATGGGCTAAATGCAGGCGAATGGAACTAGTTCAGATAGACATCTTGGTCGGCATGGACGAGTTGGCCCAATGGGCCTGTTTCCATGCTACATAACACAATGACTCTAATGTGTAGTGGAGGCTCAGTCTCTGAGTATATTTAAGACTGAGACTGATTGACTTTTAGATATTAAGGGAATCGAGGGATATCAGATTAGTGTAGCATAGTGGGGTTGAGGTAAAAGATCACCCTGATCTTATTGAGTGGTGATTTATTGAGGGGTGAACTCTACCTCTAATGTTCTTACATTCTTAAAGTAGGTTGTAGGCTTGGCATTCCACCATGAGTGAATCATGTTCTGACTTTCCAAAGCCTTTCCAGGATTTAGAAGTCATGTCAGGAGTGCACTGGTATATTCTCACATTGCTGAATATGTGCAGCTCAAACAATACTCAGGGTCTTCAAAGCTATCCAGGACAAAGCCGCCTGTTATATTGGCACAATGTCTACCAACAGAAGCATTCATTCCTCCACTTCTTTGTCAACTGTGTCCACCGTCATTAAGATGCCCGACATCAACTCATCGAGGTTCTCCTCTAGCACTTGCAAAATCCAGATGAACAAGATCGGCATAATGGGTGGTATGGACGTAGTGGGATGACTGTATGATCTAGGACACTTAGGTACACCACCATCTGCAAGTTCTCCTCCAAGTCAAACACTATCCTGAGTTGGAAATGTATCCCAAATCTTTCAATACTGATGTGTCCAACTCCCAAAACCCTCTCCATACCAACGTCATGGGAGTACCTTCACTATTGCAGTGCAATGGTTCCAGATGGTCGATCGAGATTTCCATCACCCCTCAGGAGAATTTAGAGATGAACAATAAATGCTGCCTTTTCAGCAATGTCAACATTCTGTGCATGAATAAAGTCATTTAGTGAATGTGACAAGTTGATTGAAGTCAAGAGATATGCATGCCATCCCTGAACTCTGTCTGAAACTTAGATGGGCTGTTTATCATTCAAAGTAAGAAGAACAATAAATGATGGTGCATATTCAATACTGATTAAGCCACAAATTTCAACAATTTAACATGGGGGTTATTTTCTCCAGGATGGTGTCACGCTTGTTGAATTATAGCTTTGCTGGAGGAAGTAAATGTAAACTAAAACATATTGGCCTAGATTCTGCAGAGAGCAGTAAAGGTACCGTGCTCTCCACTCAGTCACTGACTGCTAACCTCAAGGTTTATGTAGCCTTTTGATCAGAGACCTACTTCATTTTAGCATTTGATCAAGCGTGCTGTACTCTGCAGATTTCCTATGGTACATGTGAGCTGTCCCTCACTGTCTTGCAGCCATATTTCAGTTGTTCTGAGTCAAAAAACTTTCATTATGTACCCTAGGCTGATCATCTTGTACAGTACTGGGGAAGCTGTTATACTTCAAAAGAGAGACACAAGAGACTGCAGATGCAGAAGATGGAGCAAAAAACAAACTTCATTGATTAAAATCCATGAGCCCTAGTGCAGGGTCTCGACCTGAAATGTCGACAATTCCTTTCCCCCCATAGATGCTGCTCAACCCACTGATACTTCAAAAGAGTTTGTTTAACTTGCCTTCAACAGTGCCCTCAGGTGGATGTAAAGCTACTGTGGTTATTTGAAGAAGAGCAGGAGAGTTCTATTGTCCCTGCTAATTGTTAATTCAACCAATTCCACAAATAATGGATTATCTGGTGCTCATAAGACCCAGCAGCGAACAAAATGTCCATTGTACTTTCCCACATTAGAACAATGACTACAGTCCGAGAATACTTATCCATGAAGTACCATGTGCCCTGGAATTGTTCTAGGTGCTATATAAATGCAAGCTTTCCTCCTAATAACAAGCTTTCATTCCATACTTCAACTGCAAGTCAACTTCAAAATCAATTGTCTGCTCTGCTAATCCATTTTGCTTCTGGTAAATCACCACTTCACCTAGGATTATTCTAATCCTTAAATCATTCTTAACTAAATCTGCTGTTCCACATTTCTTCCATCCTGAAATCGGAGCTGGAAGAATCATTTGTAATTTCAGCTAAACTAGTGCTGTACTTAATAGAGCATTACAGGAATTTATCAAGCAATAAAGATTTGTGATGCCTTTTTCAGAATGCATGCACAAAATATTGCATTAATGGCACTGCTAATAGCCCCTTTGTTACCTAAATTTAACTGCCACTTTCAATCTTTCACTGTCAATAATTTCACTTCCTTTTTCAAACCATAGTGGTGATTTGTAGCCCTTTATTAATCCAGCTATCCTGATATGGCAGCAACATTACCTTTGTATAATTTTATATGTAAATTTGAATATTTTATCCTGAAGTCTTGTTAACAAGTCTGTGAAGTACTGTGTCTAATACATCATGTAAATCACTGCAGCTATTGCTGTGCTATAATGATGTATGGGGCATATCCAGTTGCGAACAAGGGCTTGCTGTTCAGTGACCTGCTGTGTAAGTGGTTATGAGGTAAATTATGGCACAAACTACATCACCACTAATGAATGGTGAGCTGTCCTGCACCAAGCAATTATGATGTTTTAAAACAAATTCTGTAATGCAGATTTGTGGGTTTTATTTAAAAAAAATCTGAGATGTTTTTATCTTGGAAGAATGGAGTAGTATAAGGAAGGTGTGGAATGAGTTTTGTTTGCAACAATATATGAGATATCAAATTTTTGCTTAAAAGGACAAAGAAAAGGGTTCAGCATAGAAAAGTGAGTGCAAGAAAGGTTAGAAATATATACAAAACATATGTGCAGAGATTGGATCACTGATGTTTTTGTGAACCATAGAATTTCAATAACAAATTGAATGTTATTATAACTCAAGGGACATTGTGTGAGCTTCACAAAGTCAGTAGTTTTTTTATTTTAAAGCAAAGAGAGCTCAGGAAATCTGCAGTGACATCCAACCAGGCCTGCTTCTCAAGTTATACTGACTATTGTGTGGTCTGCAGGTTATTCAAGTAGGAACAGGCATTTTCAACACCTGTGAGACCCATTTCAGCCACAGTCTCTTGAGCAGGTTCCAGGCCACAGCCGGGTACCTGACAAGTAGATCCCTAAAATCACACCAGGGGAAAGAAGGCAGGAGATCAATGGATAAATTTTCATCCCAGCATCATGCCATGGAGTATGCTTCAACTTTACATATGCTTCAGTCCTCAAAGTATATGGGGAGATTATTTCAGCTGGTAGTAGTTTTCTACTTTTTGCATCCTCAGCCTTACTGCATCTTATCAAGCAAAGACACTGACTTAAGTGATTTCCTCAGTTAACTATAGTCTTGATAGTTAGCAGCCAATGGATGAAAATGGTACCATTGGTGGATAGTGTGACATAGGCTATAAGAGTTACAAGAAAGTGAAATGGTTTGCAGTAAGGATGGCAACAAAGCACAAGGTGGTATTTTGCGATGATTAAAGGAAATGGATTGATTTTTAAAATTATTTAATTGTCCCTGAGCGCCATCCCATAATTGATTAATTAACTAATTAAGGTCTGACCTGATTGGCTGGTTTTCTTTTGTTCAAACTTATATTGTGAAAACTATTGATAGCTGAAGTAATCATGCTATTGAATTAGTGTACTAAAGTGTAAAGGAACAGAGATGTTAAGCTTTTTGCTTAAGGTGATTATTTTTGCTTTATAGAAACAAAACAAAAATGCTAGAAACACTCAACATTAGACAGAATTAATGAAGGGTCCCAGACCTGAAACATTTATCTGTTCTTTTTCCACACATGCTACCTGACCTGCTGAGTGTTTCCAGCATTTTCTGTTCTTATTTCACATTTACAGCATCTGCAGCTTTTTGACTTTCTTATCTTTCTGCTTCATATTGTGCCTAATGCTAAAGTTTCAGTTATTTTAAATTTATTTATAACAAAGGGTATGAATAAAGATTGTTTGATGGGTCATTTATGTGGCATCTGCTCCCCAATAGTGTCTGATCCTTCTTGACTTTGCATTCAACTTCACTCCTTGTTATTTACCAGCTTTTGTCACACTCTCTCAGCTGATCACCACCACTTTATTTTATTTAAGTTCTCTTACTCTCCACCATATTACAGACCATGCCCTCTGTTCTCTCCACCCTCTCCCTCTTTCTCTCCAACGTAAGGTTCCTTCTTCTTCAGCCCTTTGCCTCATCTACCTATCACCTCTCAGCTTATTACATCTTCCCCCCCCCCTCCACCTACCTAACCTCCCCCTCTCACCTGGACTCGCCTATTACCTGAACTCACCTATCACTTGCCTGCCTGTGCACCTCCCCTCCCCCCACCTTCTTATTCTGTCTTCTTCCTTTCCAGTCCTGATGAAGGGTCTCGGCCTGAAACGTCGACTGTTTATTTCCCTCCATGGATGCTGCCTGACCTGCTGAGCTCCTCCAGCACTTTTGTGTATTGCTCCAGATTCCAGCATCTGCAGAATTTCTTGTGTCTCCGTAAAACTTAGCCCTAATTTTTCCCAGTTCTGTTGAAAGTTTATCAACCTGAAAGATTAACTCTGTTTCTCTTTCCACAGCCTGACCTGCTGTGTATTTCCATCGTTTCACATTTTACGGCAGATTTTCAGGTTCTTCAGGTATATTCCAACAAAGTCTGCCCAGAGGAGAACATTGCTACACAAGTGGAGAATGGGCGTGATTATTTCTGGCAAAACTAGAAAGACAGATTAGTGACGTGTTCTCACTAAAGAGGTCTTTGAAGAAATAACATGACTTTGAACATGACAGTCTGCTGACCAAGAAGCTGTGAATCCAGATATGCCCAAGCATCACCAGGTAGGGTCCGTTAACCTGGCAGAAGAGTGATCACCATCTGTCTTTGGGACAATCTTCTCGTCTGCTATCTCTTATCACCCTCGTCTAACTATTTGAAAAGCCATTGCTGCATTAGGACAAAATTTGGGGAAATAAAATAAGATTGTAGCACTGAACCTCCTGAGCAGCAAGAAAGAAGAATGACTTCAGAACTTACTTCAGAATATTGCCAAATATGTTATTTTCTTTATATTCATTTTTGGGATGTGGGCAATGCTGGCATTTATTACACATACCTAGCCAGCTTCTTGAACTGTTGCAGTTCTTCTCGAAGGTACTCCCACAGTGCTGATGGGAAAGGTGTTCTGGGACTTAGGGTCAATGATGATGAAAGAACAGCGATTAGTTTCGAAGTCAGAATGGTATGCAACATGGAGTTGAACCTGCAGGTGGTGGTGTTCCTATGTGTCTGAAGCCCTTGTGCTTGGTGGTTTAGGTCATGGCTTTGGGAGATGCTGTTGAAACAGCATTGACCAATAACTGCAGCATATTTTGTAGGTGGTACATACCACAGCATGGTACTCGTTTGATGAAGGGAATGCACATCTAGACTGGTGGATGGGATGCCAGTCAAGCAACTGCTTTGTCTTGGATGATGTCAAGCTTCTTGAATGTTATTGAAGCTACTCATCCAAATAAGTGAAGAGTATTCCACTGTGCTCCTGACTTATTCCTTATAGGAGGTGGAAAGGCTTTGGGGTGTCATAAGTTGAGACACTCATCATAGGAAGCATAGGATACCCAGTCTCTGATCTGCTCTTGTAGCCACAAAATTTATGTGGCTGGTCTAAATGAGTTTCTGGTTGTTGTTGCCCCTACCCTCCCAGGATGTTGATGGTGGCGTCTTGGCAATGGCAATGCTATGAATGTCAAGGATAGGTGGTTAGATTCTTTTACTGGCTGGCACTTTTGTGGAATTAACTTTACTAGCCACCAATTAGCCCAAGCCTAAAAACTATCTAGGTCTTGCTGAATGCAGGCCTGAACTGCTTCATTGTCGAAGAGTTGGTAATGGAATTGAACATTTTGCAATCACCAGCAACACCACTACTTCTGACTCCATGGTGCCGGGAAGGTCATAGATAAAGTAGCTGAAATGATTGGGCCCAGGACACTGCCTTGAGGAGCTCCTGCAGTGTTATCCTCTGGCTGGGATGATTGACCTCCAACAAACACAGACATCAGCCTTTGTGAAAGCTGTAACTCCAGCCAATGGAGAATTTTTATCTTGATAGTCATTGACTTCAGTCTTACCGGGACTCATTGATGCCACAAACGTTGCCTTAAGAACAGTGATTCATCCTCACCTCATCTCTGGATTCAGCTATTTGGTCCAAGTTTAGATGAAGGATGTAAAGGCCCTGGTGAAATTCAAACTGGCGTTGGTGAGCAGGTTATGAGTGAGCAAGTACCACTTCATAGCACTATTGATGGTACCTTCCGTCACCTTCCAGATAACATATTAGTACAGGAATCTTTAATTGTACCTCTGTAAGAGCACAGCTTGAAAGTTAGTATAGCCATTTTAGAAGAGAAATTAAATCTAAGCATGGATAACTGGGAAGGAAATTGTTTGGTTGCCTAATTCCCATCCTTGACACCTAATTTTAATTGTTTCTAAGTCGGCAGGTAGCCCAGGTGTAAGTACAAGTGTAAATCAGATGGGGAACAAACTGGGTTGTAATCCAAGTAAACTGGTTCTCTACATTTTTTTTTTACTTTCCATTATGCATACTTTCTGTTCATTAATCAGGCATATTAGAAAATCCCTATCCTGGATTATTCCTGTACAGAAAAAGAAACAGGAGCCTTTCAAAGATAAACCGAGCTGAACAGGGCCTTTTGCTAATGCTCACAAGCAAGGCCATTTCTGTTCTGACAAAGGGTCTGTAACATGAAATGATAGCTTTGTTTCTGTTGCTGCTTGACCTCCTGAGACTTTCCAGCATTTTCTATTTTCTTTCAGATTTCCAACATCTGCAGTTTTTTTCTGATTTTTCAAAGGCTACTTCTTTGCATGTAATTGATATCTAACAAATAGGCTGCCTTTTTATATCACGACTGAATTACGCCTAGCATTACAGGTAAGCAGGTGAGATTCGCACTATAACTACTTCTCATTGCGTACTTCTATTCATAACGTTAACTAGATATGGAATCTCAATTTCAGTTGCAAGAATTAAATGGTGCCTTCATTTTGAATGCAATTTGGATTGTGCAGACTTTTTGTTATGTCACAATGAGTTTTCCAGTTAGTCTATTTCATGAAGAAGATATGATCATGTGTGTAATGACATATGTCCATCTACTCCAGTACATCAAGAATCACGATGGTTTTGATTTGATATTGCTGCTGCTATACAATAGTCTGCTGAATATGTTTGAAGAACCCTTAGATATCGAAGGGGTTGTGCAGCAAGAGAGATGTAACTCATGTTAAACAGCACTAATAGTCTGATATTCTGCAAAATTACTTAGTTTTAGTTGCAAAATATTGTAAGCACTTTAAGCAGCTAGCTTGGTAAATATAATTTTAGTTAAACTGCCTGATTCAATTGTCCACTAATATTTGGTACAATGACAAGTTTTGATCATATCTCTGGAAGAAACCTTCAAGAATGTGATTTCACAGTATGTTGTAAAGAACCCCACAGCCAATGAAGTAGTGTTGAAGTATAATAATTATTGTAATGTAGGAAACATGACGGCATATACCACAAACAGAAATGAGGTAGCAATAGAATCATGTTTCAGTCACTAATTGGATTAATATTGGCCAGAGTATTGGGTTGCTCTATAAATAACGATGTGGTATCTTAAATGTACACCTGGGAAGGGTTATAGGGCCTGACTTTAATGTCTCATCTGAAAACAGCACTTGCAACAGTACAGCACTCACTCAGTATGGCGTTAAAATACAAACCTAGAAAACAAGTTCTGGAGCGGGATCTGAGTGTTGTGTGGAGTTTTAAGCAGATCTGAAGTCAAATTTATACCTGTACAAGAGTTTGATTAAACCTAAGTAGACATAGATTTCAATTTTCAACATCATTTTGGAAAATTGCAAATGAAATGCCACTCACGTTGCATTGTATAATAAAAAGTCCATTATCCCAAAAAAATCAGATTCAGATTGAACCAGTGATAAGTATTTGACATTGACATAATGGTTTAGTTTATTTTTTCAATAAACCTATAGTTTTTTTAGAATTAATTTCTAGCCATCTGCTATCACAGTTAATTGGATTAGCATTTCATATCACCTATTCAATAATCATTGTTCAAATACCAATGACTGCTCCCTGCAATTCCCACCTGTGGGTGAGTAAATGTTCTGTGAAATTAAACACTGAGAGCTTTGGTCTCACTCTTTTTCACTGCTTATAGGATCATCAATTGTAATCTGATTTCAAAAATCTCCCAGTCTCTCTATCCACTGTTGAACTTCTGGGAATGTAGGAAGTCGTTAAGTTTTTGATTTACTTACAAAGAAGATGATGCAAGATCAGTTGGGGTGTAATTGAAAGTCATCCACTGCATGTATAGGTTATAACAGGCATTGTATCATTACAATGATACATTGGATGCAAAATATGCTGTTTTCAAATTGACATCTCCACATAATTGTGCTTTAAAATGAAAAGTTATAATGCTTGTAAACAAGCTAACTTTATGAGTTTGTACCATACATTTAGAGCACAGAAATGGTCTATTTAGCCAAATGAGATATGCTGTGTTTTAAACCACACAAACACACCCTCTCACCCTTCTTCATCCCACCTCATCACATATTCTTTCTTTCTTGCTCATTTGACTTTCCCTATAATGCATCCATGTGCAACACACACGAGCCCTGTTTCAGTAGAACTTATTGGGGGCCTGCCTTAGGCCACAGAGCCAGAGAAGATTTACAGCATAGGAGAAGATAATTTGACCCATACTGTCCATGTTGCTCCAAAAAGAGAGCTCCAGTCTAATCCCACTTTGGAGCATTAAGTCACAGTTCTTCTAGTCACATCCAAATCCCCAAATCCTGTTTAAGTATGTTGTTGGTTTCTGTCTCCACCACCTTTTCTGGCAGTGAGTTCCAGACCCCTAATATCCTCTGGGTGAAAAACCTTTACTTCATCTCCTAATTAATCCTTCTAGTAATTACCTCAAATCTATACTTCCTGGCTTTTGGCCCCTCTCCTCTTTCCTATTTATCTAGGCCATCAAAATTTAATGCATTTCAAGTCTTCCCTTTGTTTCCTTTCTTCCAAAGAGAACAAACCCGGCTTGTCCAATCTTTTCTCATTGTTGAAAGTTTCCAGTTCAGGCAATATCTTCTCCTCAGCACCCTCTCTGGTGCAATCTTTCCTATAATGTGGTGACTAGAACTATATGCAGTGCTCAAGCTGTGACCTAATTCATGTTTTGTGTTATCATTCATTATGGGGTTTGCAGGCTGAGCCAGCATTTAATTCCCCATCCTTAACTGCTGTTGAGAAGGTGGTGGTGAGCTGCCTTCTCGAAACGCTGCAGTTCTTGAGATGTAGGTATATCCACAGTGCCAATAGGGAGGGAGTTCCAGGATTTTGACCCAGCAACAGTGAAGAAACAGTAATGTTTCCAGGTCAGGATGATGCGCGGCTTGGAGGGCGGTGTTCCTGTGCTTTTGCTGCCCTTGTCCTTCCAGCTGGTAGAGGTGGTGGGTTTGGAAGGTGCTGTCCAAGGAGCCTCGATGAGTTGCTGCAATGCATCCTATAGGTGATGCACGCTGCTGCTATTGTTGCGACTAGGTGGTGGTGTGAGTGAATGGTTGTGGATGGGGTGCCTATCAAGCAGGCTGCTAAGTCCTGTATGGTGTCGAGCTTCTTGTGTTGTTGAAACTGCACTCATCCAGGCAAGTCGAGTGCATTCAATCACACTCCTGACTTGAGTTTTGTAGGTGGTGGACAGGTTTTGGGGAGATAGGTGAGTTACTCACCACAGGATTCCTTGCTTTTGTAGCCACATTGTGTATATGGATAATCCAGATCAGTTTCTGGTCAATGGTAACCCCCAGGATATTGATGGTGGGGGATTCGGTGATGGTGTTGCTACTGAATGGCAGGGGGTGACAGCTGGATTTTCTCTTGTTGGATATTGTTATTGCCTGGCACTTGTATAGCATGAATGTTACTTGCTACCTACGAGCCCAGGCCTGGCTTTTGTCCAGGTCTTGCTGCGTTATCTGAGGAAATCGCAAATGGAGCTGAACATTGTGTAAATATCAGCGAAGATGTTGTATACAGTTCAAGCATGACATCCCTACTCTTATGTTCTATGCCTTGGCTAATAAAGGAAAGTCTTTGTAAACCCATTGATCTGTCCTGCTACCTTTAATAATCTGTCCATATACACTCCAAGGGCCCTCCACAATGCTCAATATTCCCACTCGTTATATATTCCCCTGTTACACTTCCATCACATTTCTCTGAATTAAACTCAATTTGCTTTTTTTTAAACTGAAATAAGTGCAGTGTAGGAATGGCTAAACATTGTAAAAGAGTAAGTATTAAGGATTTTATCATGCTTGAAAACAGATAAATTGTCAGATCCAGCACCACTCCTGTACCAGAGAAGTGTGAAAAATTGTAGTCTAGGCCTCTACAATTTCTTCCCTTTCATCTTCTAATAGCCTGCCTAGGACACATTCCACCTGGTGCTGCCAATTTACCCTTTAATATTTCCTCCCTTACTATGTTTATCCCATCCAATGGTTCACACTCATTTACCATTTGTCTGTTTTGTGCAAAAAATTGCAAAACAAAATAAAGAGCCTTACTCACATCCTCCCTTGCATCCTGCTTCATACCAACTGTAATCCAGCAGCCAATCTCACCCCTAATCAACCCTTCACCTACAGTGGATTGCAATTCATTCTAATTTCCTCACCTGGCCCTCAAGGTCATTATCTTCCCCAACCTGTGACTTGCACCAGCACCCACAACCTGCCTGTTTCCTCTCTATCCTCTGCAGAAGGTGGAGAATAGGACTCTGGTCATTTTAAACATACAAGGCCAATTCTACTGTGATGGCACCTTGGGCGTTTGCAAGTGCTCGATGTTTAATCTGTCTTTAATGCACTGAAGAATTTTTAGACCAATATGTTTTTCATGAATAATATTCTAACAAAACCAACAATCATTCATTTTATAGCATTGGAAAGAACCCTCTTATTCATATGACTGTTGGAATCTCTAACCATTTCTGTATTAATAGATGACAGTTAAGGAAGGTCAGAATAAACTTTGAAACAAGGACATAGATATAATGGTTTATACATTGAGTACCAATGTGCTTCAGCCTATTGACCCTCTGGGATCTTTGTACTTCTCCAATTCTGGCCTCCCAATGCATCCCCTATTTTAAAAACCCTGAGATTGATGGTCATGATTTCAGCATCTCAGGTCCTAAGCTCTGAAATTCCCAGCCTAAACTTTCCTGCATCTCTGCCTCTCCTTGTTTAAAATGCTCCTTCCTATCTAAATTTTTAACCAAGCTTTTAGCCTAATATCTCCAAATGGGCTTTGTGTCAAATTTTGTATGCTCACTTTCCTGCGAAGATTTTTGGGATATTTTACTCAAAGAACATTTTGTAAATGGAAGCCGCTGTTAGCCTAGAATGGAAAGTTAAATGAAGTTACATTATAATGCTTCCCTGCACAGTCTACAGTTGAATCTCTAATCAGAAATAGCATCCAAGTTCTCATTCTTTGCTGTAGAGGCAAACAATTTCATTGTTATCTTCTGTACTTAAATATAACTAGCGACTTTCAAAATTATCTTATATTAGTATGAAAGGACCATTGATAAAGCAATCAATAATGTGACATGCAAATGAGACTACAAGAGATTAGAATGCCAAGCTTCGCAATCAATATTTTCAGATTTTTGAAAAAATCTCTTTAGTTGGAAACCTATCTATTCTTCAATGCCACGTTTAGAATAAAATGGAGGATAAACTGATAACTTTAACCATAAATATTTCCTTCTGCTAAAGTAGCACATGCTGTAAACCAGAAATTTGAATTATATGAAGTGAAGTATAACTTCATCAGTCTTGGCTTAGCAGCAGCAACTTTCACCTCTGAGTCAAAAAGCTGTGAACTCAAGACCCAGTCCAGACACTTGAATACAAGTCTTGCCTTCAGTGCTATACGGAGGGAGTGATAGACTGCACTGTTTGCAATGTCTGCCCTCTCCAGTAGCCATAAAAAGATCCTGCGATGATATTTGAAAAACAGTGGATTTTCCAAGTTGCCTCATTGTTATCCCTCAATCAACCCATAATAAAACCAGACTCGTCAGGTAACTCATTGTCATTTGAGACATCTTTTTTTGCCCAATTTAGCTTTCATTTTCACTATATTACAACAGTGTTAGTAAAGTATTTAGGTCAATCTGAGGGTGTGAAATGTGTTTCGTGAATGTAAGTTTTCCCACAATATTTTAACCAGTTGCAATATGAGAAAAGTTTATTGTTTTTATTGGCTATATTTTGTTTCTCTTATTGCAATGAGATATTGCACTTCTCAGTGAAAAGCCTTCACATAAAATACAACCACCTAATATTTCTCCCTTCCTTTCATGTGAAACCAAACCTGGTTAACTAATTCTGAATGTACTGGAGCAAAAAACAAACTGTAGGAGGAACTCAGTGGGTCAGGAGCATTGGTGGAGGGAAATAGACAGTCAATGTTTTGGGTCGAGACCCTTCATCTGCTCCATAGGAAGGGTCTCAACCCTGAACGTCTACTGTCCATATCCCTCCACAGATGCTGCCTGGTCCACTGAGTTCCTCCAACAGTTTGTTTTTTTACGCCAGATTCCAGCATCTACAGTCCCTTGAGTCTCTCTGAATGTATTGTAAACTGGATAGACTGCAGTGGAATCACTAATGTTTACAAATGAAAATTTCCATCGCTCTGGCAAAGCAAAAATACACACATTAAGCTGAAGGAATAACAAGCTTTGAGTAAGGCTTTTGTATAATTAAACTTGAACATACACAGATTTTGTCACAAACATTAATTTCTGTAATGTGAAGGTAATATTGAATGTATCAATTGATAATCTTTACAAAAGCAAATCCTTCCTTGCAAAGGCCCAGATAATACATAGTTGCACTCTTCATCGAAAAGCCTTGCTGTAATCATTGTATCCGTAGACACCCACAGCAATGCCATTGGTTCTTTGCAAGTAAGAACAAAGTTTCAGTTATGATTTATGATCTATTTTCACCCAATGAGTGCATTGCAGCCTTGCCTATTGACCTGAACATCTATTTTGAGGTTTTATATGTTTTCTTCATGTGATTTTTTCAAAGTCCATTGCAGTAGTATAGCACACCAATAAAAAGTAATAACATTTTATATTCAGTTGCAGGCTACCCTAAACTTACTGGGCTCATATATGCACAAAATGTACATACCAGAACAGAGGCTGGAATGTTCTTCTGCTACGTATATTCTGGTATTCCCTTCTTTGCTTCGATGTTAAGAATTCTAATGTAAGAGAATTAATCTTATCCCTATTGATTCATAACAGGATTTTATTGTACGAATGCTTTCTAAATCTCATCTGGGATGAACATAATCGATTGTGTGAAGCAGATACGTAAAGATGGTACTTCATTGTTTAATGTTTACAGTCCTTCAAGTATGTCCATAATTTTATGGTGCCTCACAATATTCGATCATCACTACAATAAAGATAGGACAATCAGGTTCAGAAAGGGATGAGAACAAAAAGAGTGGAATTTTCCCTTGAGCACAGTTGTCAAATCTGGCACAAATTCTGCCTGAAACTGTGCCCATTTTGAAAAGCACTTAAATCCCTCGATTTCTGCTGAAGCACAAATGTACATCAATGAATACAAATTTATCAAGAACTTATGTAATTGGGCACTGTTTTAAAATGCTTTTTTAAATTGCTTTAACATATACTCCTTCACATATTTCAGAGAGTAATTGGGTGTCTTCTTCTTATGCAGTTTCTTGGGATTGAGGAATACTTTCACTCCAGTTTTGTGGGTTCTGACCTGGCTGAGTAGTTTGACAACTACTCAGCAGAGCAACATACAAGATGCTGGAGGAACTCAGCAGATCAGGCTGCATCGATGGAGGGAAATGGACATTTGATATTTCGGGCCAAGACCCTTCATCTGTACTGAAAGATAGAGGGGAGATAGCCAGTGTAAAAAGGTGGAGGGGAGGGGTGGAGCAGGAGCTAGAAAGCGATGGGTGGATCCACCTGAGGAGGGGTGATAGGCAGATAGAGGAGGGGAGAGCAGAAATAGCACCAGAAGCTGGGAAGTGATATGTGGAAGCAACAAAGGGCTGAAGATGAAGGAATCTGATGGGAGAGGAAGGTGGAGCTTGGAATCAAGTGAAGGAGGTGGGGAGGGCAGAAGGGAACGGCGGTGGAGGGGAACCAGTGGGAGGACTGTGTGGGTGATGGGCAGATGGCGTATGTGGAGGAGGGGAAAGAACCAGGTGATAGGAACTGAAAGTAGGCTGAAACACAAAACATCTTAATCAAATTTCCATGACTAACTAGATTTTTAAAAACTACAAATGGCTTTTAAAATTATGCTCGTTAATCTAAAATCAGAATAATGCAGATGTTGGAAATCTGAAATAAAACAGAAGATGCCAAAAATACTCAATGTGTCAGACAGCATGTGTGGAGAGAGATACATAATTAATGTTTTGAGGACATTGACCTGAAACATTAACTCCCTCTCCACACTTTCTGTCTGATTTGATGAATATTTCTTATGTTATATTTTCTGGATAGATTGGAGCTGCGTTATTAACTCTCATGTTAAATGAAAGCATATTTTTTAAAGGCTTCTCGTCAGTATCTTTCCACTCAAAATTTCCAGCACAATGTTTTTGGGTCTCGTCAAAGGCTTGCATATCAGTGGAATTGGGATAAACTCCCAATTATGATCATTCCACTTGAGAAACAGCCAGCTTTGCTAATGTCACCACAGTATTTTTAAAACTAGTGCTAAAATTCAACCTGTGGTGAAAGCCTTCTGCGCTTACAATTCTGCAATCTCCTGCACTGACTGCATTTATGTCAGGCAGAATTGCATCAATAATCCCAGGAAATCAAGCAAAAACTCCAGGACAAACAGTTTACTTTAAAAAAATTAGACACTTGCACCTGCAAACCAATAATGACCTCAAATGTAAGTGTTTTGTTTTTAATACACCAGGGTCCACAGTGCACCATCTGCACATTTGCCAAGTTTTTACTGTTATCCCAAGACCTGATTAAATGTTCATCAGCACCTAATTCATGTGTGTGAATGACAAAATCTATCACATTATAACTTCTTTTTCTTTCCTTGTCCCCATATACTTTTTTTCTTGCATGATATGTTGACCATCCCATACATTTTCTTCTTAATGGGCAAGGTAGAGTGATGAGCTGAGTACTGTTCTGCCTCTTTGCTCTCTATATTAAGTTATGTTCATCAGCATAAGTACTCTGTTTATTATGGGATACTGAAAATGCACAAGAGCCTTACATTAAAGTGTGTGAAATACCACTGATGTCCTCTCAAAGGAGACCATTCTCACCTGTGGAACATTGCAGGAGTAATTAATAAAATGCTAAACTCTTCTCATCTGATACTAAGTCTTTTGAACAGTGAGATTTCTAATATCGTCTGAGCTTGTAACAAAATTGGGTGAACTTTCCAATGCCTTTGTCAGTGCATGTGCAGGGATGTTCCCCAATATCCCCACAGAATTCCTGGCTTCCAGCACAAGCTTGGGCCTAAGCCAGCTATGGCTGTCCCTGTGCTGTCCCCTTGGTCTCCAAAAGGGCAGTACAGATGGTCAAGGGTTTCTCAGCTCAAATGAGAGAGAGAAACCGGCTGACAGGCATCATTGTTTCATGATTTATTTTAGTTTTTTTTAACGTTTGACTAGATTTTATAGTTTCTGCATTAAAACAAAACTTTAAACTTCTTTTAACAGACCCCAAGTGATACTGTAGGCTTGTGAGAATGAAACACAATCAGGTCAGTAACATGGACTACTTTGAAAGTTGATGAGCCTTGGGGAGAGGAGTTACCAATTGTCAAAGCCATTCCATGAGTGCGGCGAGCTGCCTGTACTGAGACAACTCCAGTGCTGCACTCCATCACACCTTAGTACAGGGAACTGGGATCCCGGAGGAAGACAGAGTTTAGTGCCATGCTGAAGCAAACACCAGTTTCAGGACAACAGAAGATTTGCTCCAAAATATCAAGAAATGCCTCATTTCCCACAATATTTATTGAAGGAGCACAAGTTAGGTATTTTACAAAATCTTCATAAAGTAAGCACAACAGATATTTAACTGCAGTGAAAATAATATCACTTTAGAGACTTCTGTTAATAATGAATGGCACATCATATAAAATATCATTATGCAGTGTTGGGAGCAGGAGAATGATAGCATAATTATTGAGAGATAGGAGATTAAGCTGTGAATTAAATAGAAGCAAAAACATGACAGGGGAGAGTGTAATTTGAAAAAAAATATATATAGGAAAGGGATAATTTACATGTCAAAATAGCATTCCACATGTTGATCAGATTAGACAGTGTCTTTCCACTTCATTTAATCCCAGTTCAATTACACATGGAAAATGACGTTTCTGGCTTATATTTCTGGCATGTAGGCTTTGGGTGACAGTTGCTAATACCAGCAGACAGTAATAGGAACTTGGAAGCAGAATTCATTCACTGCTGCTCTCTTCATTAACCCCTAATTTACCTAAGTGCGGATGGCACTAGCACAGCATCATTTAGTGAATTAAAACTGACTTAGAGAATTAAACCTCATTTCAAGTTATATTGAGAGGGAGAAAGAATACACCCTAATATGTGCATCCACTAATACATTTACATCAAATGAGATAATGAGTATTTAATATAAACAAGACCATATGAAGATGTAAAAGGTTTAATGAACTGAAGTCAATTCTGCCTCCATTCAGTTTCTTATTCTAAGCCAGTATGTTCTTTTCTTTGGAAATGAATAGACTCACAGATGCTTAATTGTCCCAAAGAAACTGTATGGTTGAAAAAGAACATCAGTTGCTATAACAAACTTTTGGTAAACGTTTCAAAGATACGTATGCACAAAAGGTGTGATTATTTAATAGGAAGAATAAATAAAGGAAAATCAAAGAAAAACTGCAGATGTTGGAAATCTAGAATGAATAAAGAAAATGTTGGAAATTTTGAAGCATACTCTGTCTCTCTCACTGATGTCAATGTGGAATGACCCCGTCTCCTTCACTGAGGTCAGTGTGGAGTGACTCTGTCTCCCTCACTGGGGTCAGTGTGGGGCGACTCTGTCTCCCTCACTGGGATCAGTGTGGAGTGACTCTGTCTCCCTCACTGGGGTCAGTGTGGAGTGAATCCACCTCTCTCAGTCAAGTAGGTGCAGAGACACCTCACTTTCCTCAGTCAGGTCAATAAAGTGCTTCTACCACCGGGAGCAGTGTTGAGACACCTTGCCTTCTGTGGAGGCAATGGCATCAATTGGAGATGATGGTCTCACAATTGGGAGGCAGATAACAAGGAAACCTCAAATTCTTTATTCTAAGTGACTTTCATAGAAATATCCAAAAATGTAAGACAGTAACTCCTGTGTTTATTGGCACTTGACCCTCTCAAGCATGCATTTCAGCTCTTTGGGTGATCATTTCTACTAATACTAATTGCAGTAAACATTCAGAATATATTAAATAAGAGACACATCTTGAACAGTAACACAGAGTTTGGACTTTAGGATATGGAACTTCCCATTCCTAAGCTGTTATATGATTACTATGGTTCAGATAAAAGCCATGGGCCAGATGATTTATTTCTGGCAGTTGCCTGTTTTGTAATGAACCCCAGGTCTGGTGGTTATATTGAATGTTCCAGAGCACTAGATGGTTCATCTTGGAGAGAATGATCATATTGATTCCTATCTTATCTCACGAAGAAATCTAAACCAAGAATCCGGTTACTACATTCTACTGACAATGAGTAAAGTAAAAATAAATAGTTGGTACTATAGAGTCATTGGGTCACACAACACAGAAGCGGGGCCTTTGCCCAACGTGCCCATGCTGACAATCGATCTATGATAATCCTATTTTCCAGCATTCATCCATAGCCTTCAATGTCATGGCATTTCAAGTGTTCATCTAAATATCTCTCTAATGAGAGTTCCTGCCATCACCACCAGATTCCAACCCCCCTCGAAGTGAAAAATTTCTTCCTCATCTTCCCTCTAAATCTCCTATCCCTCACTGTAAGTCTATGCCCTCTGATTATAGATACCTCTGCCAAAGGGAGAGGTTTCTCACTATCAAATCTATCTAAGCCCCTTATAATCTTGTATACCTCCATGAGGTCCCCTCTCAGCCTTCTCCACTCCAAAGAAAACAAACCCAGTCTATCTAGACTCTGCATATAGTTGAAACACACCATCCCAACATCCTGGTGAACCTCCTTTGTTCCGGTTCCAGGTCAATCACATCCTTTCTGTAGTGTGGTGACCAGAACTGTACTCTAGTTGTGGCCAAAACAATACCTTATAAAGTTGTATCATAACCTCATTGCTCTTATATTCCAAGACTTGGCTAGTGAAGGCAATGTGTCCCAGAACAAGCTTGTATTGGTATTGGTTTATTATTGTCACATGTACCAAGATACAGTGAAAAGCTTTTGTTTGCATGCCATACGTAAGTACATTGAAGTAGTAAAAAGAAAATAGAATGCAGAACATAGTGTTGCAGCTACAGAGAAAGTGCAGAACAGATTGAAAAGGCAAGAGAGAAAGAGGTGACAAACTTACAATGATGTAAAGAGCAGGGTTTATATTCCTGGGCACTTTCCACATGAAAGGCTTGAACTGCTGAAAATTATTGTGTGAGGAATGGATTGGAAGTAGGGAAATTTTGCTACAACCAAACAGGGCTTTGTTGAAGCCACACTTGGGGTTCTGTGTGCAGTTTAGGGCTCCTAATTTAAAGAAAGATATACTGGCCTTGGAGGCAATACAGAGAAAGTCCACTGGATTAATTCATTGGATGAGGAGTGGTCATATCAGGAAAGATTGAGCCGATTGGCCTTTGGCCTTTGGAATTTGGAGGAATGAGAGTGATCCTATTGAAATAAATATGTTTCCAAGGTGGCTTGATGGGTATTGTCACGAGGCTCTTTCCCCCAAGCATCACCCAATTAGCACTGAGAAGAGGAGGAACTTCTCTCTGGGGATTATTTGCAGTCTTGATTAAGTGCGTCAATGTTGAGATAGACAGATTTATTGCCTACAGGGCTGTAGTAATGTATACAATTTATATAGTAACATATATTATTAACAGAACATGTTTAGTTGATAATTATGCTCCTCTAAGCCAGCAGAGGTTATGGTTCTTTTGGGGGATTATTTTGTGTCATTGTTCAGATGTCTGGCAGACCGTATTTTTTGGTTGATCTCTGTAAGGACTGTGTTTGCAAGCATACGCACACAACAGAATGAAGAAAGTAAATTTCTTAAAAGATGAAACTGAACCTCCACCAGCATTCTGCATTCTATTAATACTTTTCCCTTGTACTACCTCGATGGACTGATGTGATGAAATGATCTATGGATGGCATGCAAAACAAAGTTTTTCACTGTACTTTGGTACGTGTGACAATAATAAACCAATTTACCAATTTACCACTCACAACCTGCCTGTTTCTTCTTCACCCTCTGCAGAAGATGGAGAACAGGACTCTGGCCAATTTAAACATTTGACACCAATTCTATTGTGATGGTACCTTGTAATGGTATCTCGGTACATGTGACAATAATAAACCAATTTACTAATTTACCTTCTTTTATGTTAAGATATAACATAACAGTAATGAGGAAAATTGTTCCCAAAGTCAAGTTGGACCAAAGAGGAACATTTTTGCTTAAAAAAAGACAAGGGAGTGAAGGAAAGTCCAACAACTGTCAGATGAATAAAGAAAAGGAAAGGAAAATGACCACAACAATCGGCTCGATTGCAGGATTTAGCTCTGAAACCCAGACATCGGAGGAACATTGCAAGATACTGTCA
The DNA here is from genome assembly GCF_009764475.1 of Pristis pectinata. NCBI lineage: Eukaryota > Metazoa > Chordata > Chondrichthyes > Rhinopristiformes > Pristidae > Pristis > Pristis pectinata. Next base: position 17,200,417 of record NC_067432.1, read on the forward strand.
CATTTCTTTGCCATGAGTAACATTAATGATGAAGGGAAACTGAGGTCGATCCTGATTGGCTTGGTGTGAGCCCTTCCATAAAGTTTAATGAGAAACCTGAGCCCAGAGAAACCCAGTAATAAAATATTTAAGAAATCAGTGGACTAATTGAAGAATCACTTCAACCCAAAGCCAAGATTATGCAAAGGTTTAAATTTGATTCACAGATGAGAGAACACAACAAGATAATGGCTGAGTATGCAGCCAAATTGAAGAAGTTATGACAAGACTGTAATTGTGGCAACACTCAGATGCCAGGGGACAGGTTAGTGTGCGGAATCAATGATGGCCAGATTCAGAGGTAGCATTATCAGAGGTGGATCTGACCTTCGAGATCATACTGAAAATTCTCAAGCAGTGGAATCAGCAAGTAGTAAGATGCTGGACTTGCAAACTAGACCAGCTGCTTCATATAGTAGCGTGACGTGCGTCAAGCACACTAACACACTGTTTGGTAGCAAACCAGGCAAGAAAAATGTCTCCTATGTGGTTTAAAAGGCCACATTGCCTGATCTAGTAGGAATAAACATAAAGGTGAGCAAAGAAAATGATAGGCGGTCAAACATTTCTGAAATCCCCACCGTGCTCACCACAAAGGCAGCAAGTGAAGGCTAATAAAGGGAAAGTGTTCACAATATTTAATGAATAGGGGGCTGATTTAATGAAGGTAGAACCACTATTGATGTCCTGAAAGTGAAAGACAGAGATGCGACGTTTGAGCTTGACAGTGAGTGCAGGGTTACACTGATGAATCAGACTGAGTATGCAGTAGGGTGGCTTGAAAGCACTATCCCTGAGCTTAAAAAGGAGCAGGTAAATCTGAAAATCCAGTGAAAGCACCTGAAGTGGTTGGAGTCGCTGTTGTCACAACACAATATCAAAAACAGGATAAAACCTTAGTGGTTGCAGACTCCAGCTCAAAAGTGTTGGGAAGAGACTGACTAAAAGAAATTCTCTTGAAAGATCATTCATCACATTGAGTTGGGTGAGGCTGGAAGATTACAGGAGGTGCTGGGGAGACATGGAGGTTTTCAGAGATGACCTGGACCCATTGGAGGGCACCAAGGCAAAATTCGTGTTGATCCACACACTCCTCACACAGTTCTTCAAACCAAAGCCGAAGCCTTATACAACAAAACCAACAATGGAGGCATAAATTGACCGGCTTCCCAGTATTAAAGTGTAAATCCAGCTGGATTTGTGGAGATTGGCTGCTAATCAAGTGCCATCTGTGGAACAGTATCATATTCCTAGAAATTTTGCAGTATTGTCCGCAGGGTGGCAGTTCACCATGTGGAAGTGAATCATGCGTATTCGATGTGTTTTTGTACAACCAACCACCCTTCAGAGTTATGCCTGCACTTACTATCTTTCAGAGAACCTTGGAGGGGTTGCTGTAGGCCAGAGTCATTGTATGTGGATGATATCCTGCTTATAGGAACCTTGAGAGACAAACACTAGTGGAATGTGAAAGAAGTATCGAGTCGACTAGAAAGGGAAGGTTATGTTAAAAAGTATGTATACATTCTTGGTGAGTGAGGCCCCATACTTGGGACACTGTGTGGACACTATTGGATGACATCCAGTTCAAGAGTGGGTAGCAGTCATTAGCAATGTTCCTACCCCAATTTAACTGAGATGAAGGCATATGTAGGTTTGTTAAATTATTATAACATATTCTTGCAACATTCTTATCTCCATTAAACTAAGATGGGAGATGGGGGTAGACTGAAGCTGAAGAAAATGCTTTTGTGCATTCCAAGGAATTGCTACAGTCTGGTGATGTGCTAGTCTGGTACTGAACAGACTGAGAGTTAATCTTATCTTGTGATGCATCACCTTACAGTGCTAGTGTTGTATTGTCCTTTTGGATGGAAGATGGTTGTTAAAAGCCAATAGGGTTTATGTCTGGAATGTTAACTGCAGCAGATAGAAAATACTCTCAGCTGGATAAAGAAACTTATAAAACACATTGGGGGTGCTTATTGGGAGTCCATAGTATGCTATGGACATCACCACTTGCATAGATCACAAACCCTTGATTCCATGTAATGAAGCCAGTGCCTCATATGGTTTCCCTTTGAATTCAAAGAAGGGTTTTGATCTTGAAAGTGTATGAATACAATATTGTTTTCAAAGCCAGAAGATACCATGGAAACATGGATGCTCTCAGTCAACTTCCAATGCCAGAGGCATTTTTCAAGAAGGAATACAGAGCCAAGTGTTGGTGGTGGATCATCTGGACACTGTTCCTGTGAGTGCTGTGCAAATCAGACAATGGGCAGCAAGGATCCAACACAGCCTCAGGTTCTGGAGTATGTCATGAAATGGTGGCCTGAAGAATCACAGATAATGCTCACTATTTCTGGACCTTTGAACTGAGCGCAGGAGATGGATGCACCAAATAGGGGTCTGGAGTTACCATTCCCCCACAAGGTCAGGCATTGCTTCTGAAACATCTTCAGGTAAGCCCAGGAATTACTAGAATGAAGATACTAACTAGGTTGTACATCTGGTGGCCTAAAACAGAATCTGACATTCAGTGCAAAGTGTAGCCTTCTACCAAGTGTCAAGAAAACAGAAATATATTTGTCTCTGCTCCCTTGCCCCCTTAAAAGAGGTCTGAGTGACTGTGGAGTGGACTCCATGTTGATTATGCTGGACCTTTTGTTAGGGAATGTGATCTTGCTGATGATTGATGCTCATTCAAAGTGGATGGACATATATCCAAAACATACTGCAATGTCAAGTGGGATATCATGAAATGAAATGGAATGAATCGTGTTATGTTTCTCCCATTTCACCCTTCCTCTAATGGGGTAGCAGAGAGGGCTGTTCAGAATTTCAAGGGATCAAGAAAATCCAAGGTGGAAATGAAACCAGTGTCTTGGTTACAGTGTTATGTCATGGTGTACAACTGTACAGTTTCCTGCAGAGTTATTTATGGCAACAAAATTGGGTCAACTTTAGATCTCATCATTCCTAATTTGAAAACTAAAATAGAGAAAAACCAATTAAAAATGAAAGAATATCATGACAAAAGTGGAAAAGTATGGAGTTTCGTACCTGGAGGTGAAAAATTTTCTCATAATTTCAGTTTTGGATTAATGTGTTTCTCTGAGGTATCTGAGGAGAGTACAGGACTACTGTCATGTTTGTTCATTCTGAGAAGAAGTCCTCCACCGGCTCATAGGGAAAATATGATCACTGAAGATCACTGAATTACCACAGTTCTCAAAGCATGATCGGGTCTCTGAGGTGTCGTTGGATAATTGCATATCATTGGGACATTGTTCTGAGAAGACAACATCTTCTGAGATGGCTGGGTCAGAGGAGGACTCTACTGCAGACAAGAAACAACCCATTCTGCCTCAAGTGAAGGTCTGACACTCTGCCAGAGAGAGATCTCAAGACCATTTAAAACGATGTTGAATTAGCTTTGGGGTTTGTGATGGGGTGGAACAAAATAATGTTCGGGGTATAGAAAGTGATGTGTGTAGTGGATAGTTTTTCTCTTCCAAGCCAGCAGGGGTCATATTGATTTTTGAGGTTTACTTTGTGTCACTCTTGTTTTTCTTTGGCAGACAACGTTTTGGTTATTGTCTGTTAGGTCTGTGTTTGCAAACATGCAGGCTCAGCAGGCTTGAAGAAAATAAATGAACTTTCAAAAGGTCAGAACTCAACCTTCACCTTCTTTGTAAGTTATTAAGGTATCTTTATTAGTCACATGTACATCGAAACACACAGTGAAATACATCTTCTGCATAGAGTGTTCTGGGGGCAGCCCGCAAGTGTCGCCACGCTTCCGACGCCAACATAGCATGCCCTCAACTTCCTAACCTGTAGGTCTTTGGAATGTGGGAGGAAACTGGAGCACCTGGAGAAAACCACGGGATCAGGCAAGAAAGTGGAGTTGAAACCAATGAGATGTCATTAAACAACAGAGCAGCCTCAAAAGGCTCCATGGCTCACTCATGCTCCCATTTCTTATGCTTCTTATTCATTGAAACCAGAATAAATCTTGTTCACCTTCTCTCTGTTGAGCTAGTGCTATTATTGATATAAATTTGATGTAATCCACAACATCACACTGTTAAATATAAAATCCCACAGCTAATCTAGATGGTGAAAGCAAGATAAATAGTAGTCTAATGCTGGACTTTGTCAGATTCAAGCTTTGAAGCCGGTGTGGTGTTGTTAACCACTTCAAGGTACAGTGATCTAGTAGCTGACTGAAGATTAGCATGTCACTGTTAACTGAGTAGTTGTTATTCCGACTTTTGTAAGGTCATTTTCATGTACACATAATGCTGGAGTCCTCTTTTCCTTCTTTGGATAAAAGTACAAATGTAATACAATGAATGTAAATCTACATGAACAATGCAATGTCAATTAATTTTGACATATTATAAAATAAATTGGACACTTCAGTTTTTCTTAAAATATTTGCACCCTTGGATGAAATTAGAAAGGAGACATCATTCAATTAAGTCAGATTCAGGACCAGGTTGGAGGAATGTGTCATATTAATTTGAAGCAAGTAGCATGAAACGTATTCTAATCCCAGTTCTCCCATAGGCTGGCCTTCAGAGAACTCAGAAAAGCTCCGAACAATAATCTGCCCAAACTGCATAGCCTGCGAGAAGCAACCTGCTCTGGCAATTGACTTGTGGGACTTAAGAAATGCTTCTGTGAGCTCAGTGTTTTACCATCTGTGCTGGAAAATGCACATAATGGTTTTCTCTGGCCTGTCAAAATATTTCATGCTGAACTTTTGCAGCGATATCATGTCTACATAATATTAAACATTAGAAATGATCCATTTAGCAGTAAATTCAGGAAGCACATTTTCATACAAAGAATGGGTGAAATTTGGAACTCTATACAAGTGGACTATGGAGAGTTAAAACATTCAGTACTGTGACAGAGAGATTTTTGTTCAGTAAGATTACCAAGACATATAGGGAAAATGAAGCTGATGTGCAGGATAGACTCGACATGGTGATTGGCCTATGCTCATTTCTAACGATTCCATGTGTTAGCAAAACAAGAGCTGGCCATAGTACTTTCAGTGAGGACAAATAACAGCATTTAAAGATCTTCAAATACTGCTTTTAAGTGACAATATTGGGAAAAATGGTACTAGCTTTGATAACCAATATTGTAACAGGAAAGGGCACTGGTAAATGATTAAAATTAATGCTTCACATAGCTGGTTACATTCAGAGTGGAACATTAAGTTTTAGATTTTAAAGGGAAAGTTCTGAACTGTGATAAGAATCTAATTAAGCAAAAGGCTTCCATTAACCTGGCTCTATTGATGACCTCAGGATGTCCCACAATGTTTTATACACAGCAGTAATTTTAGAAATGGACTCAGTGGAATGCAGAAAATGGTGCAGTGATTACACAAAGTTATCTCCCACAAGCAGCCATGTGACAATGGCCAGGTCAATTTTTTTAAAATGATGTTGAATGAGAAATAACCAATGACCAGAATATCAAGAATTTCTCTGTTGCTCTTCTTTAGAATAATCTCATGAAATCCTTTTACATCCATGTAACAGAGCAATATAACAGCTCATCTTTGGACAACACAGTCGCACCACAATTGAGCTGTTGCCTCAAGCCCCAGCAACCCATGTTCAATCCTCTCCATCTGACCTTGTGGCTTTTCTCTGTGAGCTCCGGTTTCCTCCCACATCCTGAAAAGGGGAGGTTGGTAGGTTAATTTGCCTCTGTAAATGATCCCTAGTGTGTAGATGAGTCGTAGAATTTGGAGGGGATTTGATTGGGATGTGGGAGAATAAATGGATTGGGTAGGATTAGTGTAAAAATTAGTGCTTGGTGATTTATGTCGACTCGGTCGGTCAAAGGGCCTGTTTCCCTGCTGTATCTCTCTATCCAAGGTTCAACACCTACCTCAGTACTAAAGGAGTGCTGGATGTGATTTTATAATCAATGCAGTAGAATGGGACATTAATATATAATCTCCTGATTTTGAGGTCTTGGTACTATCAAATAAGCCACAGCTGATATTTAAAGAACCAAATGGTTTTATCAGGCCTGTAAAAGCAATCTTGATAAAGCCAGTTGTTGAACAGAAAGCAATACTTTTATTTTCTAATCTCTATATGTGTAGTGATTTGTCTCTTTGTAGCATTTCCTCCACTTGAAGCAGATCAAAGTCAATTAATGGACAGAATGGGCAGTGCTTTTACACAAAGAATGTTAATTTTAAAAAAGTTTTCAATCTCAACTTTAATCTAGATCACACAGTGACACTGCAACAGATCCAGGTCAGGTGCTAAGATAAAGCAGCATCAAACCAAACTCATCCTTTGCCTATCAATAATGATGGGTAACATATAATTTTAACCTTAAGAGTTCCAATGGATCACAAGTGATATTAATTCCAAATGACAATTTACATTTAACAGTGGGAAATAAAATTCCTTGCATTACTTACTATGCATTAAGTTCCAGATTGAATGAAAATATGATTATCAGTTCCTTGTAATACAAGAGTGTGCTGTTAACTAAGAGAGAAGCTGATTAATCAATCAATAATTAATTGCACATTATGATTATTCAAGTTCATTTTTCAACAATCAAATCAAGGCACAGTGCATATTAGTACCTTAATATAATATTCATGTGAAAGTTATGCTTATTCTAAGAATTTTTGGCAGTAGAAATTTATCCTCCAGTTGATTGACTTGTTCCAACTGAATCAGTTAACTGACTGTTGGAGGTTCTGCGAGTTATTTCAGACTTAATTGACTAACTTGCCTAAAAGGTCTGTTTGCATTTGAAGAGGAAAATATTTCATTTGCTGCATTTACCACTGGCATTCACATTTACTGTCAGAAATACCAATCTATCGTAGCCTTCACCTGTCATTTAATGAAACAGAAAGTCAAGTACTTGAGCTATTTGTTTACAGGTGAGCTTCTATTTCACAACCTCACTCTTTCAATAGCCTATCACTGCGGAGCACTTATACCCAATAAAGAGAATAGCTGAGATCTCGCATATGGCAGGCACCACAAATATTTTAAATGAATCCTCTTCTTCACAGGTTATTCACCTCTTGTGGAAGACTCACTCATAATGCAGAACACGTTATTAGTGCACAACTTACAGATTCTAGCTCTGAAAGGTCACATTGACTGTCAATTCTGTCTTTTCCCTCTCAAGGCATTGTCAAGCCTGTAGTATACCTTTCCCTATTAATAAAAAAGGTGAGTAGAACAGTGTTAGTGAGTGTAATTGATTCAAATACGGGCCCTGGTTATTACAAACCTGTTGTGCAGCCTGTACTTCATCAATAATGCAGTCTCAATTACCAGGCTCTTCTGCATCAAGTTCTAGAAATGAGAGAGTTGATACAGATATCTCAAAAATAAAATTAAATCTGTGATTAGATTTTTCAGCAAAACCTTCACAAAAAAAATGATCACCAGGTTGTTAATATTCTCTGAATGGGTGGCATATGAAAATAAGCCATCATTCTAAATCAATGGTTATGTGAAATAAGACTTGTTTTATTCTTTATTGCATGACTCTTGTTTTACATTGCAATGGATATTGTCAATAATGGCACTTCCTCCCATTGTCATAGGATTGCCTCTTTTATCCAAGAGCTCTATTTGCTTTTGAAGAATGAAAGACTGCAGAAAGGGAGGCTTTTTCTGACCTCAGGCATCCCAAAGCACTTTACAGCCAATGAAGTATTAAATGAATAATTAGATCTTCCAGGCAAAACCTTCCCTAACTATGGCCATTAGGTTGTTATGATTCCCTGAAGTAGCTGTGCTTGAAAATAAACCATCATTCTAAATCAATAGTTATGTAAAATAAGACTTATTCTTTATTCTCATTTTTAGTAGTAGGATAGAATTTAATGCATGTTGTCAACAAAACTACTACTGTTGTCACAGGTAATTTTATTTCTCAAGATTAAGAATTTTCTTACCCTTTAAGGAATGAAAGAAACAAAAGCCTTTCACAGAATCCCCAAATCTTTCACGGCTAACACTGCCGTCACTGCGACACTATAAGAAACGAGGATTCCAGGCCCTTAAATGCTCTCCTGCCTTTGTAGGCTGAGAGGCAGGAACCCATGTAAAACCCCTCAGCCTATTTGGTCATGGAAATTAATGCAAGAAAAAAAAATTGATGCTACATCAAGATAGTGTGACTCTCATAAATAAATGGAATGCTCTGTCTTGTACTGTGAATGGTGACATATGAATTGTATAAAGTACAGTGCATAATGTATATAATTAAAAGAAAATAATAAGGCAGCAAAGTCTTAGTATCAGCAATTTGACCGAGTAATCTATTGGTTGACTGATATATACTGGGCAGAGGACAACAGATAACCACTACCCTCTCCACCCTTATACTCTTTGAAATAGTTCCTTGAGGAGCAGTTTAACATCTCATCTGAAAGCTGGTGCCTGTTATGCAGCAGCCCCTCAGTATTGCCAGTCTCACTTTTTTTTACTCATCTCTGGAATGAGATTTCAATCCATAGCCTCTGACCAGGAAGTGAGGTTGCTATCCCTTGAACCCAGGATAATTTCAATGATGATTTTAGGTTCTAATATTTACCTTTGAATTATTACAGTAAATATCTTAAAATGGATGCATCCAAATTGCATCCTTGTGAATTGTGATAATTGTTTAACGCGGCATACGATTGTGTACAGATAGAATGTTGCCTCTTCGTTCGGGAATTAGAATCTCAACAAGACAGAAAGTGCTGAACAATTTAGATTAATAACCTTCACTAGGTGGTGCTGTGAAACAGATATTGTGCCAGTGGACCAGCTGCTTCATGTTTGATCATTCTGTTCAATCCTACCTCTCTATGAGTTAGTTGTAACACATTTTAGTTTCAGTTTGGCTACTTCAGCCATATAATATCAATATTAAATCATATTTGCAAAGAGTTATACATAGACTGTTGGATACAGTACTTACCTACAATTACATGAAGCCTAGCAAAGTGGGAAGCTGTAAAGTGTGGCTGTGACTGGTGACATTCCATTTTCAGAACTTTCCATTCCGGGTATAAATGCAGAATTGAAGAGATGTGTGTGTTGTATTTCACATAAAATATACAGAATATACCCCTGAAAATGCAGCCTGAATGTGCGTAAATACTCTCCTTGTGCAAAATGTCTTCTAATATAAGCCTATTTGGAAGTATACAAAAGAATATGAATGATAGCTATTATATAGAAATCATAAATAATCTTCTTTCCCACTTTTGTGTGGTACATTTTCATTGGCCTTGAGGACAACCTAAGCTCTCCCCAGTTCAGAGGTGTTTTTCTGATTTCCATCACTCCTGACACTTGCACCATGGACCAGATGATGCATGCATTCTATAGGGATTAATTTAATCAGTTAACATTCACTCTTTCCTTGATAATCAGGGTATTACTAACTGTCCCTGGACTGAATCTCCACAGACACAACACCCTAAGAATAATTAACAATCAGCCCTCATTATAGCAAACCAAGTTGCCAAAACTCTAAATGCTAGAGGGAGCTCTGAAAACACTGCACATGACCTGCCCAACATCTTGCCAAATGTGAATGGCCGAGAAATTTTTCAAAACATGAAGCTGTAGTAAGGTGCTTCCCCCCCCCCACCCCCCTCACTTCTCCCAAACACCATCCTGGTAAGTTGTGCAAAGCATTGGTTGGGCAATATTTCTAATGTGCACAATATGCCAAGTGTTTAGTAGAATTGGCATTCACAGGCCTTATGCACACAAACTGTTCAGCAGAGCCAAAGGTGCACATGAAGCTTGACACTTCCTCCCCAATTCCCTGCCAAGGTGAGAGTTTGTAATACAGCATCTCCTGATGCTTGAACTATGGAACAACTTGGGGTAGTTGAGTGGTGGACCTTGAGTGGTGGGTTTCAGGCACCACAATGGGACACTGGGGGCTGATGATGTTACAGCTGCTCAGCTAAATGCCAGCAGCTTGTGATAATTTGCAATAGATCAGTACAGTTTTGCCAACAAAACCAAGAAGCTAATTGTTGACTTCAGAAAGGGGAAGTCGGGAGACTGTGTGCCAGTTCTCATTGGTGAGTCAGAAGTGGAGAGAGTAGGCAGCTTCAAATACATCAGTGTCTCAGATGACCTGTCCTGGGAACAGCACACAGATGCATCACAAAGAAGATGTGCCAGCGTGTCTATTTTCGCAGAAGCTTAAGGAGATTTGGCGTGTCAGCAAATACTCTAACAAACTTCTACAGATGCACTAGAGAAACAAAGGACTGCAGATGCTGGAATCTAAATGAAAAACACTATGATGCTGGAGGAACTCAGCCAGCCAGGCAGCATCCGTGGAGAAAAGCAGGTTGTCAACGTTTCGGATCAGGACCCTTCTTCAGATAGAAGGGTTCTTCAGGACTTCCTGAAGAAGGTCCCTGACCAGAAACGTTGACCGCCTGCTTTTCTCCATGGATGCTGCCTGGCCTGCTGAGTTCCTCCAGCATTATCATGTTCTACAGATGCACTGTTGAAAGTATCCTGCTTGCTTGCATTATGGCCTGGTTCAGCAATTCCAACACACAGGAATGCAAGATGCTGCAGAGAGTAGTGGACACAGCCCGGTCCATCATGGGCACAGCCTCCCCACCATTGACAGCATCTACAAGGGGCTCTGCATCAAGAAGGTGGCATCTATCATCAAGAATCCCCACCATCTGGTCCTTGCCCTCTCCCCGCTGCTACTGTCAGGCAGGAGGTACAGAAGCCTGAAGTCCCATGGGAACAGCTGCTTTCCTATAACCATCAGCTTCTTGAGCCAACCTGCACAACCCTTACATCAGCAATGGAACACTATGGACCACCACTTGCATTATCATTGACTTGTCTCTGATTGTGTCTTTTTTTCGCACTACAGTCTTGTTTTGCACAGACTTTTTTTTCTCTCTCTTCACTGTCTTATATAATATAATTATAATTTTTGTTCTGTGTATTGTGCCTGAGATGCTGCTACATGCAAGTTTTTAATTATACCTGTATCTCACCATACTTGTGCACACGTGAATAAACTTGACTTGACTTGTGGAGACACAAGGGAATGCAGATGCTGGAAGCTGAAGCAATACAAGAACTGTGGGAGGAACTCTGGCAGTCCAGATGAAGGGTCTCAACCTGAAGCATCGAATGTCCGTTCTCTCCATAGATGCTGCCTGACCTGCTGAGTTCCTCGCCTTGACTTGAGCAGCATAGCACTGAAATTAACTCAGTGCAGCACTGCACAGTGAAACTTATCAACATTGTTCTCAGAACCACAAAACTGAAGGTCTTAAACCTTTTGGTGACATACAACATACAACACAGCAAATGTAGTAGAACAATTTCCAGGACCTTAACTCTGTTTCTCTCTCCACAAAAGCTGCCTGACCTGGTAGGTAATTCTTGTGATTGTTGTTCATATTTTTATAAACCTACATTACAATTCACATGCCTGGTTATGGGATTTTTTTCGGCAGCTGCATTCTTGCAGTAATAAAAGAGTCAAAAAAAAATCCAGTGGGCAAAATAGTTCAAAAGGACAAAGTGATTAAGTTGTACCTTGAGGTTGTAACATAATTGCAACAATTTTCTATATTTCACGCTGTTCAGGGTTATATTCTTAACTTATGTCCACATGCATTCCCACCATCAACATTTGAAGTTTGTTAAAAAGAAGTCAGTTCTATTTTAGTACCCCTATTACTTCATTCATACAAATGATGCGCTTTTAACTGGGATACATGGAAATATATTTTAATGTATGGCTTTAGCTTGCTCAGCACAACTTCAATGGTCTTCTTGAAATAGTCTGCAATTGTCAACCTGTGTGTGTGCAATGGTAATGAAAGTGCTCGTAAGATAGAAGTTTCCCTTTCAACACTTGCTGTCTAATATCAATTAGGATCTTATAGACGACTTATAAAACTGTTTGCCAATGCTTTCCAGTTGTGCAAAAAATCTTCTCTGGAATGGAGGACAATTGAAGTTGTGAGAGGTGATGGGTGGTGACCTCATGGAGGGATCACCTACATGCACCATGGGATGTGTGTCAAAGGGCAGCTACCTCTTTCTATTAAGCAGTGTATAAAAGTAATGCTGACAGGGGAGATTGCTCATAGACTTTGCTGAAAGGACAGCTACAAGAAGATAATATAACATTAGCTCTGATCCCAACACTACTGGTTAACCTGCTCCAATTGGGCAAATCAAAGGTTTTTTCTTTGGATCAGCTGATTATAGTATTAGGCACCAGCAAACTTGAAAGCAGCTGGGAATCTTGTCAATAGGTATGCTGACCCAAGATTTATGGAATGATTAAAGCTTCCCAACACCAAAAGCACTCCTCCTTACTCCATCCCTCTAATCGAACAAACATTTATCCCATTTCCAATACCTTTACAACTAATGAAAGAAAGTGGCCCATATGCCAATGTCTAGAATTTATGTACATTATTATTATTATAAAATCTCCCACAGTACTTCACAGGGGTGTTCTCAAACAAGGAAATATTAGGACGGGTAATGAAAAGATCAGTTAAAAAGAGAGCATAGAGAGATGTGATTGTAGAGATTCAAGGTTCCTGCATGCAGCCACAGCTGTTGACCTCAAAAACCCCACCTTCTGACAATTCTTGGCAGCTTCTTATCACTAAGATTCATGCAAACTAGAAACTGATGTGAATTTTGATATACATACAAGAATGTGGGCTTCAGGGGCATTACTTGTCATTCATCCTTCCAAAGCTGAACAACCTGTTGGGCTATTTCAGATGGCAGGCAAGACACAATAAGACCATTGGGCCTGGAGTCACGTATGGACCAGACTGGATAAGGGCAGCAGATTTCCTACCCTAAAGGACATCCAGTAGTTGAATGGTTGTCATTATTGATACTAGCATTTAGTTCTGGATTTATTTAATTAAATTTAAGATCCTTATCCCCATGCTGGGACTCTGTAGACATCTTTTGAGGGCAACACTTTTGGTGGAGCCTTGGACCTCCCACTTCAAGCATTCTCTTGATGTTTTCAGAAGATCCACCCTGATACACCCAGCAGAGAAAAGCTGAAAGAAAATATTCCCCTTTCATTCCTGCTCTAACTGCTACATCTCTGTGATGTCATTAAGGGAATACCTGGGTATACCCAGTTTATATGCTGAGCATATAAATTTTCCCTTATTCATTCTTGAAAGCTAATCTAACAATAATCCTGATTTGGTTCTCATTATAACCTTTTCGCAAAGAGGATGGTCACAGTAATTCTCCTAACTTTGAGCTGCCAACAATCAACTTGCACTCAAATTCTTTCTGCTGATGTATCTGGATAGTTTATATTCTGACTGAAGTTATATAATGGTCCCTAAAGAAAACTGGTGCTCTTCCATTGGTCTTTATTTGTTAGTCTCTGGATTGGAGAGCCTGGCTTTGGGGTTGGACATTGTGGGTGTTATTGCAGTTACATCCAATTCTAGTTCAACAACTTCAGCAAAATCAGTGGCCCCATGGACGTAAATGGGAGAGGTTTCTGTGGGAATTCCCAGTCTTTGTGTTATCCTTAAGCAAGACTACACTGCTCCTCAATTCTACCATTATCAATATTATATGCTTTCTATCATATTTGTTTGGTATAATCATCAGACACCATTATAAACATCCTTCATTTTCACCATCACTGGCTGAACCAGATGGTTTCAACTTTTCCTGAACCAACCTTCCCCCATATTTCAGCTCTATTCAGACATTCTTAATATCACCCTTTCAGCTCCTACTTTGGCCCATCTGCTGTTAACATTTTTTATAAGTATTTTGGTGGATTCCCATACCTGTCTTTTCTAGACTTTGTGATTGAACCTCTCATCCTTTACCACCTGTGGAAGACTTTTTTTGAGAAAGCTATAAGGTTTTGATCAACTGGCATATCATGCCATTTGTGCTTTTTTATTAGATCCCACTCCTTATTTGACATAAAGCTGAAAATGGTGCAAAAGTCTCCTGGACAATGGCCCGTGTCTTTTGCTATTTATATAGCTTCACCTCTCTAGTCCTACAACAGCCCCTTGAACTCTGCGTTCCTCTGTCACTGACCTTTTATGTGATCCCTCATTTCTCTTCACTGCACCATTGGTGACCACCATTTCCAGTTCAATCCCCAGGTCCCCAGCTCCAGAATTTCCTTCACTAATCTAACTATTTCTATGCACTTACCTCTCTTTATACCAATCCTCCCAATACCTCCATCTTTGGCTTGCCATCTATTTTTTTCTAACTACACTTTCATGATACACCTGCATTGTCTTCTATATTTAAAATCACTATGGAAGTGCAAGTTGTTTATTCTACACTTTCAATCCATTGTTAAATAATGGACAATCTTCAATTAGAAAAACATCTATACAAAAGTAATTAGTGCAGATTAAAAAGAGATTTCCCCATCCTTTTATTAAATAGATATTTATAGGAGAATAAATTGATTATTATTGCTCAAACCCAACATGTGTTCAATGCTTTGCATCCTTGATTATATCATCTCTCAGTGGAAGACATTATTTTTTTCAGATGAAGCTATAAGGAATTGATCGGCAATCATATCATGTCATTTGTGTTCTTTTTATTAGATCCCATTTGTTATTTGAAATAAAGCTGAAAATGGTGGTGATACTCTGTGGATCAGACCTGACCTAGTGAGTACAACCTGGCTCTTCAAACTTACAGCATTTGCAGTTTTTTTGCTTTTCAGTTTCTGCTTGTTGTTTCTTGCCTTTACAAACATTACTGAATTTGGAGAATGTAGTTTTGAAGAATATTGATTCATGAAGAAGAAAGACTTTAATGATATAATAAAGGATAATAAGGACAACAGAGTGGTGTGGTTAATCCTAGCCTCTGGAGCTGTCTGTGCAGAGTTTGTACATTCTCCCTGTGCCAGCGTGGATTTCCTCTGGGTGCTCCTATTTCCTTCCACATGCCAAAGATGTGTGGGATGGTAGGTTAATTGGTCACTGTAAGTTTCCCATAATGAGTGGTAGAATTTGGGGGAAGTTGATGGGAATATGGGGAGGATAAAATGGATTAGTGTAGGATGAACGTAAATGGTGCTTGATGGTTAACACAGACACAGTGGGTCAAAGACCTTGTTTCTGTGCTAAGACCATAAGACACAGGAGCAGAATTAGGCCATTCAGCCCATTGAGTCTGCTCCACTTTTCAATCATGGCTGATTTATTATTCCCTCTCAACCCCATTCTCTTGCCTTCTCCCTGTAACCTTTGACACACTAATCGAGAACCTATCAATCTTTGCTTTAAATATACCAAAAGACTTGGCCTCCACAGCCATCTGTGGCAATGAATTCTACAGATTCACTACCCTCTGGCTAAAGAAATTCCTCCTCATCTCTGTTCTAAAAGGATGTCCTTTTATTTTGAGGCTGTGCCCTTTGGTCCTAAACTCTCCCACTACTGGAAGCCTCGTCTCCATGTCCACTCTATCCAGGCCTTTCAATATTTGGTAGTTTCAATGGGATTCCCCCCTCATCCTTCTAAACCTCAGTGAGTACAGGCCAAGAGCTATCAAATGCTCCTCATACGTTAACGTTTTTATCCCCAGGATCATTCTTATAAACCTTCTCTTGACCCTCTCCAGTGCCAGCACATCCTTCCTTGGATATGGGGCCCAAAACTGCTCACAATACTCCAAATGCGGTCTGACCAATACCTTATAAAGCCTCAGCTGTATGATTCTTGCCGTATGATTCTATAAATCCCTATGAACATAAGAAACAATAGTAACATAAACATGTAAGTAATATCTTTAACGTTGCATGAAAAGATTAAGTCTATTATCATATATTTAATTAATACCAGTCTCTGACTTGGTTAGATAGTGTTTTTATATAATAACCAATGTACATGCATGTGAAACTGGCAAGTGAGCACAAATATTTAATCGGTAACTGACAAAGTCAAGTCCAATTTATTGTCATGTGCACAGGTATGGCAAGATGCAGGTACAGTGAAAAACTTGCTTGCAGTAGCATCACAGGCACGTAGGTACAGACAACACACAGAATATAAATTATACATAAATTATACAAGACAGTGAAGACAGAGAGACCTGGCCATTACAAGTGCAGTGGTAAAAAATTAAGCCCTGAAATTCCTAAAGGGACGAGGTGTCTGATGGATCAATCAGTTCAGCTGCAGTCAGTCCCAGTGTTGACCCTCTGCCAAACCTGTTATTGACTGCTCTTAAACTATCCATCAGAACCAGCAGTTATTGAATGTGGCATGCTGCTATCAAAGCCTCTGTTATCAGACTGTGATAAACTACCCAAGAGGATTTCCAACTCTGCTTACTATGACATTGGAATCGTTTGCATATTCAGCTGTGTCAGATGTCTTCTTCAAAAGATCTAACACCATATTTATTGCCTCAGAGTGACCTGACATAACAGAGGAGTAAAGGTGTAAGTGCAAAGGTATCAGCTGCACTGCACCTTGATGTCCATGTTACCAGATGTCATGCCATCAACACCAACAACAACTTGGACTTACATACTATTTTTAAATGTTCCTTTACCAGAACTTTAGCAGGAAAGAACTTAACAGCAAGATACTAAAATATGGACATAATGGAATAAGCAATCTAAAGCTTTATCAAAAAGGTAGGTTTTAAGGAGCCTCTTAAAGAAGGATGGCTCGGAACGTGGAAAGTCTTAAGAAGGGAATTCAACATTATAGAGCTTTAGGGAGCTGAAAGTATGAGCACCAGTGATGGAGACATACTTGAAGCTAGGTTAGGAGAAGTGCAGAGAAATCGGAAGCTTGTGGGACCGAGATAGGGAAAGATAAGCAGATGGAGGGTTATGAAAACAAACATCATTATTATCCTGGGTAAAATGACTTTAAATCCTTTGGGAATGACAGTCCATTCAACACTGAGCATGTCCTCATTAACATTAATGATCAATAGAATGTCGATCTGCATTGTATGATCTGTGTAGTGTATGCCTGAGATTGCAATACAATGTCATGATCAGCCCGTCCCTTGATTACTGCAACCAAGGAAAAGACCTTAGCCTTTACAAGTAAAGCAGAGAGACACCAAGATGGTCTCCATGTAGGGAAAAAGAGGATCTCTTGCCTCAATACCTTGATTCTTGCTTTGACAATATTAGAATAACATTACTTTTCCAAAATACAATAACTTCTCAGATGGCTCTTACTGGTCCTTATGCTGGGTCTAAACATATGAAGTTTACTGAGATCTATTAATAGCACATTTTTTCAGAGGAATTTTAGATCATCTGCTATAACATTCCTTTGAGATGGGGATGGTGGGCAGGCTGCTCAATCTACTGCAAGCCTCCCATCAGGAAATAGAAAGATGTCCAGTCTCGTCCAGTTCTGATGAAGAGTCTCAGACCTGAAGCATTAACTCTATTTCTCCTTCCACAGATGCTGCTTGACCTGAAAAAAATAATCCAATGTCTTCTAATAGATAGCAGAAGGCTGTTAACAGTACTATTAAATGGAGATCAGGTCAGTCACCCAGGATAAAGTTTAATTTTGCTTTAGTTATGTCCAAAGAAGGGTTAATTCTTCCTGTTTGTCCTTGCATTAAGAAGCACTGATTTAAAGGTTGTTGGTTCACAAAGACTGGGCCACCGCTGATCATTGGCCCACCTCGAAACCCAAAGCTTGAGATGCAACAAGCGTGGAATTGAACCTGATCAAAATGTGCTGCACAGTCCTTCTTACCCAAGGCCAGGCTTATGAACTCCTCTGACAATAGCCTATCAGGCCCATGACCAGGGAGGGGTATCAGATCTCAGCTATTAGGGGAGTTGGGTTAATGGGATTGAAGAACACCAGCAGATTGTTTGTTTAGAGCTGGAGACAGGTTGGTCAGAGGGGTTCAGAATGAGAAGCTGGCAAATCATTTGAGGAACAAGGTTGTGGGTGGGATTTGGAGAAATAGCAGTGTCCCGGGATCAAAAGGGTGGACGGTTATTTGGGTGGGAGAAATGAGGACCCACAGTAAAGGCTGAGGGAGGAGGGAGGGATAGGGGAAGGTTGCCGAATGAGAGTTTGAGGGCAGTTTGGATAGTGGTTGAGAGTGTGATCCTTTCAGTGCAGTGGAGTTTGGTGGGGGAGGCTAGAGGATGTAGTTTACTTCGTCCATCTCCTAGATCAGAGCTGTACTGTGAAGAGCATGTTGTTCTGTGCATTCCCAATTATATTGGCTCTTCAACAATATTTCATGAGCATTTGATGTAAAACAACCCAGAATTAGTCATTATTGCTTTTCAAGGAAAACCACTTAATTTTATTTGCATAATGCTGTCAGTATTATGCAATTGAATTTACAGGCAGTATTAGGCTTATTTTTTTCTATTAACAATTGAAACATTCAGCTTAAAACATTCCAGCAAAGATTTTCTCCTCCAAAGTTTGCTTCACTGCTCTGTAAAACTATATCTGTTGCCATGCCACACTCACTTGGAGTTTTGCTTTGTCGCAAAAACAAAGTTGTTTCTTGCATTGAATAATTAATTGCTTCAGTGCCAGCAGATCTCAGCATTTTTAGTGAGCTCAATATACTTGAGTTTACAGACAGGGGCCAATTAAAGCTCACGTACTCAGTCACTTAATAAGCTGCTATCTAAGTTCTCAGACTTGTATGTTTAGCTAATCCTTCAGTGGAATGGAAATCAGCCCAGTACTTTAATGTCCTTGTAAACCAAATGTGAGAAACTTGATTTAACCAATGACTCCTATGAGGGCATGAGTTCTCTTATGTTTGTACAAAAAATATTTATACCAAACCTTCCTTTCCATACAGTTGATCAACGCATAGATCCATGGAGCTGGTGAATATGTCTTTTTGGTACTGAGTGTGTCCCAGTAGGTGGTATGTATTACCAGTGAAAGTAATGGTACTTTCATTTGTAAGAAATTCAATAAAATGTTTAAAAAGAATTCAAAGGCTGAAAATCTGAACTAAAACTAGGAAGTTCTAGAATGCAAAAACAGATCTAGCAACAATGATTGATATAACCGGGTGCTTAAAAAATGGTGTGGACTCATTGGGTCAAAGGGCCTGCTTCTGTGCTTTGATGACATTATGACTCTACTAGTCATCTGAAAACAATAAAAAAATAAGGAAACTATTTTGATGTGAACGTTAATCATTCTGGTGAAAGATTTTTTATCAAACGATGGTGGTTTTCTCTTTGTAAATGCTAACAGATTTGTTGCTTGTTTTCTGCATGTATCTCCAGTGAGATAATAGTTTCTGTCATTTTAGAAGATATCTCTTAAGTGCACTAATATATTCCTGATATTCGTAAACTTATTTCTATTTTGAAAGGTAAGTAATGGAAAACAGATGAAGCAGACAAGTGGCAGCTAAGTGCTGAGGAGAGAGAAATAGAGATAACATTTAAGGTCACTCAGAACCTGAAAAGTTTCTCTCTATACAGATGCTGCCTGACTTGCTGAATATCTCCAGCATTTTCTGGTCTTACATGAAATATGTATCATTTTCTTAAATTCATCTTTACATTATTATGCTTATGAAATTATTGGAGTATATTTCCTGAACATCAGGCTTATCAAGTTTCTCAAAATACAATAGTGCAAGGGTTTCTTTAATGAAATAGGTTAAAAATCATTCATGGATATGGAAATAGATCATAAATTGCTGTACGAGATTGTCTTTCCAAAACTGATAAAAGTGGATTGTAAATCAGGCCCATTCAGCAGACTATGTTAGTGGGCTACATGATGTTGAAAAATATTAGTAAGCATTTACAACACAGAAACAAAAAAAATGTAACCCAGCTTCAGTGCTTAGGCTCCCTGATAAGACTCATTCAACAGGTGATTTTATCCCCCCAACACGCTCTCTATTACTCATATTTATATCTTCCTTCCCTTTAGAGAATTCTTTTAAATTCACCTCAAATGCTCTGTGCAGTATTGTTCCCCATGTTAAACATTCCCTATTTAAAAAAAGTATATCCTGAATTCACAATTGGATTTACAAATGACTTATTTATGGGCCCTAATTGTACAATGTATTTCAAGTACATACTTTCAGCAGTCATGACTTGGGAGTTATTCTGAAGATCTAGATTTGCAAATACCGCTATGGTATAAAGAAAGCCACAACAGAATCGAAAGGCAAAAATGTTGGAAATACCCAGTGGGTCAGGAAGTATCTGTGGAAAGAAAAAAGGAGTTTATATTTCAGGTTGTTGACCTTTTGTCAAAATTGGGAACATTGAGCAAATGTGCATGTTTTAAGTTGCAAAGAAGTGGGAGGGATGAGGAAAATGTTATGGGGTGGAGACCAAGAGAAAGCTGATAATACAAAATGGTGAAAGACACGATGATGCTGGAGGAACTCAGCAGGCCAGGGAGCATCTGTGGAGAAAAGCAGGCGGTCAACGTTTCGGGTCAGGACCCTTCTTCAGGACACTGAATGTTTTCATCTAGATTCCAGCATCTGCAGTCCTTTGTTTCTCCTGATACAAAGTGGTGTCAGTCAAGAAAGGGTGATTAAGCTTACTAATGGGAGATAACCTGTGTGAAGGAGGTGTAAAGAGGAAAAATAGCAAAGAGAGAAACAAACAAAAAATGGATTTGTGAGATACAAATCACAACCTTTGTTGGAAGTATGGAATAAAGTTAAAAGTTGGGAAAGCCCAGAAGGTCAAGTGGTACTTGTAGAGAAATAGAGTTGGATTGGTGACCTTTTGTCAGAACTTGTAATGTTAATTCTGTTTCTGAGCAACAAGCAAACCATGCTGACAAAAGAATGTAACTGTATAAACTGTTTCTTTTTCATTCTAACAGATTAAGGTAAGAAGCATTTGTGAAATAGAAAACATATTGCAGATTACTGCAAGATCTTTCTTTCCAAAAAAGGATAAAATAAATTATAACACAAGAGAAGTAACATTAAAATGTTGGGTGCAGATGTATGCCAGTTCAGTAGAGTTTTGTTAAAGACCTACATGGTGTTACACACTATTAGTAAATATTTACAATGCAGAAATGCAGTAAACCAGATTCAAAAACTATGTTCTACCCTAAGTCTCATTCAACATCTCATCAACATACTCTCCATGTGTAGCTTCTCCTTAGGAAAGTAAGTTACTTTAATTCTCCATATATAGTGATTTCCCACTATAACCACTCCCTGGGTAAAGATGCATCTCTTGAATTCACAATTAGATTCACTAATGACTGCCTTATCCTTTCCCTGCTGTAAGACTCTTTTGCTTTTCAAGTAGGGTTTCTGTTGTAATGTAGCAGCCAATTTATACACAGCAAATTCTCATGAATGGCAGAGTTAATAGCCAGATATTCTTTTTCATTGACTGGTTTAGCAGTAAACAGTGGCTACCACACTTCCCAGCACTGCTTTGAAATAGTGTCAAGGGGTCTTTTGCATCCACCTGAGAGGACAACCGTCATCTCGGTTTCATGCTTTACCTAAAGGACACCATCTCCAACAATGCTCCAGTCCCTTCAGGACTTCATGGGAAATCAGCCTAGACCTGGAGAGGAACAGAAACCCACAACTTTCTGACTCTGATGTGAGTCATGACCCACCCAAATCATGTGACAAACTGTAACATTTGGGGAGTTATTTATTGCACTATGACTGATCAACATATGGTAGATTTAAGGAGCAATTTCTTGCAGTGATACTTGGGCCACTTAGTCTTTGATAGGCCAAATGCTATATCAGCTGCACCTATCAGAGCCATGTAAAACCTTCCTTACTACCTACTATCATAGATTAAACAATACTACAAAAATACATTACCGATGAGCTAATGACACAGATCTTCTGATAAACAAATATGGAGCTCACTTTAATCACAATAAGTCTGTTCTGAGAAAATAAACAAATGCTCTGGACAATGCTGATACCATGGCTATTGTGAGAAGAGTGAACATAGACTGCTAGTGCAAGCAGAGATTTCCAACATATATTCGAATCTCTGTGATATCTGAAAGATCCGATTAGATACATCTGTTAGAACTCTGCATTCTCTTTCTCATAGTTAATTCATCCTTCAATGCTGAGTAAGATACGGGTTATCCTGTAATGTTACGTTACACACCATGTTCTTATATTTGTTGGCAGAAACTGAATGCTACTCATTAAGAAAGGTCAAATGGGTTCATTCTAGTTGTTAGAGTGGTTTATTTTCCATTACTGTGTGTTATATGCTTCTGGGTGTCTGATGGTGTATTACCACAAGGAAGCATTATCAAGTCGCATTCCAAGGGCCCTGCAATATACTGCATAATTACCATATGGTGAAAAAGTGATGCTTTAAAATATGCAAACCAACGTTCTCTACTGCAGCTCTTGTAGAGTATACTTTCTGGGCTGCCTTGGCCTGATCTGGAATTGTAATGAGGCAGTTGCCAGCTAAAGAGAAATAATAAATCTATTCCAGCAGATGTTGATATTGTCTGCAATTCACACATTTCACAAAGGGCAAGACTGCGTACATTAAAAATGCCTATGCAAATCACAACGTATATAAAATAAATCAGTATTTTCCTTGTGTTAACACCTTAGCACTTCTGATGCGTTCTTGGCATTCTGGGTTGATAAAGTGCCAATGGGATTAACAAGAAGTTTTATTTTAATCTGTAACCAGCAGCAATGGCCGCTGTGCAATGCCCTTGGTGAAATGTCATGAAAGAAAGTAGGTCCCAGGGAGCTGGAGGGGGTATGAGAAAGGGGACAAAAACCTGACTCCATTTGGCTTTATTTGTCTGCCTCCATCTGTCATCCACCCACCTCTGTCTCCCAGCTCTGCCCCTCCCTTTCTTGTCTCGATCTGCCCATCATCCTTCACCCCTCCTCGGTCCACCAATCACCCACTAGCCCCCTGGCCCACCACTCCCCCTCTAATCTTTATACTGGCTATCTTCCCTCTCCACCCTTAGTTCTGATGCAGGGTTTCAACCCAAAACATTGACAATTCCTGTCTCCCTATAAATGCTGCTTGACCCGTTGAGATCCTCCAACAGATTGTTTGTTGCTCCACATTCCAGTCTCCTGTGTCTGCAAAAGCAGAGAGATTTGATTCACTCTGCATGATATTCTGAAACAGATTTAATACTGGAGACAGAAAAGCCATAGGAGCAGACAAGATCCCAGAGGCGGTACTGAAGAGATGAGCTTCAGAATGACTCACTCCTCATGTCAAACTGTTCTAGTAGTTACAAAAATGGCAGCTACCCAACAAAATCAAAAATTCCCCAAATATATCACGTTCATGAAATGCGGGACAAATCAAATCTACCTACCTACCACCCAGTCAGACTACTGTTGAAGTGATGGAAGGTGTCGACCTGCTCACTTGTACCTACGTTGATTTTGCCAGGGCCAGATGGCTCCTGACCTCATCATAAGAGTTAAATGCCAGAGGTGAAGTGAGTATCATTGACATCAAGACAACATTCAGCTAAGTGCACCATCAAGGGACTGGGTAAAACTGAAGTCAACAGGCATTAAGAACAAAACATTCCTTGTACAAATAAAGATGGCTGTGGTTGTTTAAGGTCAATCATCCCTGCCCTAGGACATCACTGTAGGCGGAATGCAGGGCAGTATCCTAAGCTGAAATGTTTTTAGCTGCTTCATCACTGACCTTACTTCCAAGGTAACTTCAGAGCTGATGACGATCCCTAACGTTGAACAATGTTCAATTCCACTCACAACTCCTCAGCAAAAGTAGCAGTCCATGGCTGGATGCAGCAAGACCTAGACAACATTCACTAGTATGTAATATTTGTGACACAAAACTGCCAGACAATGATTATTTCCAACAAGACAAAATCTAGTCACTACACTGTGACATTCTATTGCCGAGTTTCCTACCATCAGCGACCTTGGAGTTACCACTGATCAGAAACTTAACTGAACCAGAGAAACAAAGGACTGCAGATGCTGGAATCTAGATGTAAAACACAATGATGCTGGAGGAACTCAGCAGGCCAGGCAGCATCCGTGGAGAAAAATAAGCGGTCAACATTTCGGGTCAGGACTCTTCTTCAGGACTTGAAGAAGGGCCATGACCCGAAAAGTTGACCACCTGCTTTTCTCCACGGATGCTGTCTGGCCTGCTGAGTTCCTCCAACATCACAGTGTTTTTCACTTAACTGAACCAGTTACGTAAATACTGGGGCTACAAGAGCAGGTCAGAGGCTAAATATAACTCCCCTTCTGACATTCCAAAGTCTTTCCATTATATATAAAGCACAAGTCAGGAGTGTGATAGAATATTCTTTACCTCTGCCAATCACTTCTGACCCCTGTCTCAGTATTCTCCCTCTCTTTACACTGGCTATCTCCCCTCTGCACTCTTAGTCCTGATGCAGGGTTTTGACCCGAAACATCGAAAATTCCTTCATTCCTCTCGCCCCCACAGATGCTGCTCAACCTGGTGAGTTACTATTCACTTGTCCAGATGAATGCAGCTCCAACAACACTCATGAAACTTGGCACCAATCAGGACTAAACAGTCAGCTTGATTGGTACCTCATCCACCACTATCAACATGTATTTTCTCAATCACTGGTCAGCAGTTACTAAGCTTGCCTACTCCATTAATACTTCCCAAACCCATGACCTCCACCACCAAAAAGCACAAAGGTTTTGGGCACATAAGTACACCTTGACCTTCGTGTCCCCTTTCAAGATACACATCATCCAGACTTAGAAGTCTATCACCATTCTTCCATTGTTGATAGTTCAGAATCCTGAAAGTCCCAACTCAAAAGCACTGTGGGATCACTTCCATCAGAAGAACTTTCCAGCAGTTCAAGAAGGAAGCTCACCACCACTTTTTTAAGGACAATTAAAGAATGCCAATATTGGCCTGATACCAACAAATGAATAAATATATGAACATTTTGAAGTTGTGCATAAAATAGCTGTGTCAATGGAAATGATGTACAAGAACATTGGAGATTTTCAACCAACAAGTGATTGGAATAGCTGCTGTCCATTAACAGAGAGCCATAGCAAAATTTGAGTGTACAAAATTGATCCCAGTGAAAGCTGGTGAGACCAATTCAGTCGGTTGCATCATTGCCATGTCCATCATTTCACCACAGTTTTGTCCATCTAGAACAGCTAAATATTTAGTTTCCCAAGAATAGGTCACATTATGACAGCCTGAAGATCCAATGCTAAGGCAAACAACTAAAAGCAATTTTGTTCACAATTTGAAGTAACAAAAGTAAAGAGGACTTTAGTTGCTCATTTAGATGAGGAACTGAGACTGTATAGTCTCTATAACACAAGCAGTAACAGCACTAAACAGACAGACTTTTGAATAAAGGTGTTGATTATTAGCCAGTGCATTGGTATATGAATTGATACTGCTGTAGACTATCAAGACACTTGCTATAGTAAGTTCAGTCAGATACCGTTAATGGAAAACATTATCACACTGAAAATCTTCTCTGGTGAGACATTAGGACAAATGGAGTATATAGTACAGTACAGTCACATACATCATAGCAAATTATGGAAACAGGTTAATACTGAGTGAGAAATGTCATGTTCGATTGGAAAAATAATTTCCAGCATTCAAACTTCAAAGTCACACCTTGAGAAGGAAATGGTGAACTATAACCACTAATGTGTTTGTGAAGACCAACCAGTGTGGGTCAGGATAATAGTGGATGACTCTAAAGCAGAAAATATGATGTGGCCGTATAGAGACTACAAAGTCATAGTAAATTATACTGTGATTGATGAACAATATTTACTACCCACTTCTTGAGAATTGGATGGAAATTTACATGATCAAAGGTGTATAAATTTGGGCCTCTCTCATGCCCAAGCACAATTGAATGTTGACAAAGATAGTCAGCAGTCAGAGTAGATGCACAAAGGAATCTAGTCGTTTGTTAGATTATCCTGTAGAGTCAAAACATTACTCAAATTTTCCAGACCACAATGGATAAAATCTTTCAAGGAAGGGATCAATGCATTTACAACCGAGATAATCTATTGATTGCCATGAACACATCTTACTTTGGACTAAGTTTACAGGAGATTACATGAATGCAATGAGAAGCTGAATCAAAGCAAATGCGCATGTTTGTAATGAGAATGGGTGCACCTTGGTTAGATGGTTGATGCCACTGACCAGCAACTAGTGAGGGAAGATAGAAGCCATCACCAAGCTACCAAAGCTGGAAAATATAGCAGATCTAAGGTCATTCCGCACGTTGGTGCAGTTTTACTTGTGATTCATTCCAGATGTTACAACAGTGTTAAGACCACATGTTGAAAAAGGATGTGAAATTGACGTGATGCAAGGAGCAACAATGTACAATATGATGAACGCAACAAAGGATTAGCATGAGTAGCTCTCCCTGTCCATTACAATGTCACGCAGAGTTGCAGTTGGGTGTGATGCATCAATATACCATGTAGCTACAGAAGTAAGAAATGTAATGGATGATGGGAAAGAAAAAAAACACTTATCCTTTTCCCATCCTTACAATAATGTATAAATCAAGCAGGAAGAACTTGTAATGATATTTTGCATCAAAAATCTTGCCAAAATTTACCAAGCAAATTCTATAAATTCTCTCCTGGTTTCAGAACATAAGCTGTTGGTCAGTACATGGTCATCACACTATAGGAAGGATGTGATTGCACTGGAGAGACTACAGAGGAAATTCACCAGGATGTTGTTTGATTGGAAGACTTCAGTTATGGGATTGACTGGGCTTGTTTTCCCTGGAGTGAAGGAGGCTGAGGAGTGACCTGATAGAGGTGTATGAAACTATGAGAGGCATGGATAGGGTAGATAGACAGAATCTTTTTCCCGTGGTAAGGGTACCAAAAACAAGAAGACATAGGTTTATGGTGACAGGAAGGAGTTTTAAAGGGAATCTGAGCGGAAAGTCCTTTACACAAGTGGTTGATATCTGGAACCCTTTGCCAGAGACAGTTGTGGAATCAGATACATTACTACATGTAAGAGACATGTACTTGAATCAGCAAGGCATAGAAGATATGATCCTAATGCAGGCTAATGGAATTAGTATAGATGGGTCATGGTGAATGAGGTGGATTGAATGGCCCATTTCTGTGCTGTATGACCTTATGAGGTTCCAAAATAGCAATGCTGACTATGGTGGCATGAAGAATACTTGGGCAGCACAGTGTTGCAGCTGGTAGAGCTGATGCCTCACAGCTCCAGTGACCCAGGTTCAATCCTAATCCACGGTGCTATCTGTATGGAGTTTGCACATTCTCCCCGTGACTGCGTAGGATTCTCCCAGGTGCTCTGGTTTCCTCCCACGTCCCAGAGGGTTGCAGGTTGATAGGTCAATTGGCCATTGTAAATTGCCCCTAGTGTGTAGGTGAGTGGTTGGATATCAGGGAATTGATGAGAATGAGTGTGGAATGTAGATGGGATTGTTATTGATGTAAATAATAATTCATTAAAATTAACCAGTTCAATAATAATTAATTATTGAATATTAATAAGATAATTAAAGTCAATAAAATAATTAATCAATTAACTAAACAAGATGGGATTAATATAATGGGGTGTTTGATGATGGGGTGAAGGCCCTGTTTCTGGAATACTTGAGAGTATGACTCTATGATTCTATAATGGGAAATCCTTCTGTTACAGTATGATTGAGTCATCGAGTTCGCAGCAGAATGCCATTGTGGATGCCGTGTTGCAAATACCCCACAAGAATAATGTGAAAGGTGATTTACATGTTGCATTTGATGAGGACATTACAGCAATTGCATCTGAAATTGCAAACAAGAACCATGAAGAGCCAATGTTGAAAAGGGTCGGTGAACAGATGTTGAAAAGATGGCCTGAATATGGTCAGTGTACAGATGAGGAAGTGAAACCATTTTACAATCAGGGCACCCTTTAATTCAGGAAAAAACACCAAAAGAAATCAGCAATACAAATATGGAAATGCTGAAGGTTAGAGTGGAGATGTAAACAGTTCATACTATAATGGTGACAGGGGTGACTAACACTTTGTTTATTCTTAGGCTGCAGGTCCATAAAAGGAAAGAACCTGGTCTCAAGAGATTGCAATGAAGCAAAGATAAATGATCACATTTCACAGCAAAAGAGGTCACTAGGTTCTTTTATATTTGCACCATTACTTGATACACCAGTTGATCTTTTAATTATGTCCAGGTACCTGAAAATGGAGTCAGTTGAGAAGCAAACTACTGTAGGAATGGAAGGCATGTGATTTAATACATAAAATGTTTTCACATGTACTACCACTAGTTACATCAACATAACAATTTCATGGCACATTTTAAACCTCTGTTGATTCAGAGCCTGAAGCAAATTCTAATGAAGTGAAGTAAAAGATCTACTGTATGCCTCTGACTCAGCATTTGAATGTTTCTGTGAATTACTTCCAACAGTTAATGAATTTCTTTGCTGATGCTGTATCCATTTGTAGCCTCTGTATTAATGAAAATAAAACAACTCTCATGCCAGCCACATTGTGGCAAAAACCTATCATCTCCTCAACCATTAAGGAGAAAGGCTTTGTAGAGGGAGTTTCAGTTGGGACAGTGAATTGCTAAAGCATGTTATGATTAAAAAGGAGGAGGTATCAGATATCTCAGTGGGCATAAGGGTGAATAAATCCCCAGGGCCTGATGAGATACATCAGGAGGGAGGGGAGGAGATTGCTGAGGCCCTGACAGAGATTTTTAAGTCTTCGCCTACTGCAGATGAGGTGCCAAATGATTAGAAGAAAACAAATGTAATACCTCTGTTCAAGAGGGGCCGTAAGGGTAAGCCAAATAATTATAGGCCAGTTAGTTCAACAACACTGGTAAGGAAGTTATTGGAAACAATTCTGAGGGGCAGGATTAAGCAGGGTTAATCAGCAAAAGTCAGCATGGATTGGCCAGTGGGAGATGCTATCTGATTACTGGTAATTGGTAATAGGTTTATTATGGTCACATGCATCGAGATACATTGAAAACCTTTGTTTGTATGCAATCCAGACAGATCATTTCATCCATAAATACATTGAGGTTGTACAAAAGGAAAACAATAACAGAATGCAGAATATAGTGTTATAGTTACAGAGAAATTGCGGTGCAGGTAAACAAATAAGGTGCAAGGGCCATGACAAGGTAGATTGAGAGGTCAAGAGTTCATCTTTATCATATAAGAGGTCAATTCAAGAGTCCGATAACAGTGGGATAGAAGCTGTCCTTGAGCCTGGTGGTCTGTGTTCTCAAGCTTTTGTATTTTCTGTTTAATTGAGTTTTTGAAGAGGTAGCTGAATATATTGATGAGGGCAATGCAGTTGATGTGGTTTACACGGTCTTCAGTAAGCTCTTTGACAGGGCCCTACATGGAAGGCAGGTCCAAGGTATCCAAAGGGCATAGGTTTAAGGTGAGGAGGAAGAACTGAAAGACGATCTGAAGAAGAATTTAATGGAGGGTTGTATTTCAGATTGGAGACCTGTGACCAGTGGTGTGCCAAAAGGATCAGTGCTGCATCTTCTGCTTGTCATATATATCCATGATTTGGATGAGACTGTAGGTGGTATGATTAGTTAGTTTGCAGATGATACCAAAATTGGTGGTATAATGGACAGTGAAGAAGGTAGTCTAAGGTTACAACAGGGTATTGATCAACTCGCAAAATGGGCAAAGGAATGGCGGATGGAATTTAACTCAGACAAGTACAAAGTGATGCATTTTGGGAAGATAAACCAGGGCAGGATATACTCAGTGAATGACACAGTCCTGGGAATGTTGTTGAACAGAGAAACCAAGGGGCACTTGTAGTACAAAGGGTACAAGTGCTGGGTCATCATGTTGCAGTTGTACAAAATGTTGGTTAGGATTCACTTGGAGTATTGTGTGCAATATTGGTCACCACACTATAGAAAAGATGTGATTGACCTAGAGATGGTGCAAAAAAGATTCACAAGGATGTTGCCTGGATGGAGAGCTTGAGTTAAAAGGAGAGTTTGGATAGGTTGGATCAGTTTTCCCTGGAGGTAGCTAAGAGGTGACATGCTAGAAGTATATAAAATTATGAGAGGGTAGATAGCCAATGTCTGTTTGTGACCAATTGGTGTGTATTTTGTAGAAGCTAAACACTGTAGCCATGGTGCTCCAGTGGAGGGAAATGAATATTAAGTGTGTTGCTTCAGGATTCAGAAAAGCAAGTTGATTTATAGTGGATCTCCTTGAGTATTGTTGGAGCAGAACTCATCCAAACAAGTTGAGAATGCTCTAGCACATTTGTAATTGTACTTCATAGATGTTGGAATGGCTTTGGGGAGTTAGAAGGTGAGTTACTCACTCCAGGATACCCAGTTATGGACCTGCTTTTGTAGCCATAAGATTTATGTGGCTGGATCGGTTTGTTTTTGGTAAGGGATGACTCCCCAGGATATCGATGGTGGGAAATCCTATACAGTAATGCCATTGAATGTCACCTAACTGATCAGGTTCTTTTTCGATATGGCCACTGCTGAACATACAAGTTACTTGCCACCTATCAGCCTGAAAGTTGTCCAGGTCTGGTTGTAAGTGAGCATGTGCTGCTTCACCTTCTAAGGAGGTGAGAGTGGAAATTGTCATTTCTAAGCTAACCTGTGAACATCCTCACTTCTGAGTTACTGATGGAAGGAAGGTCATTGATGAAGTTGCTGAAGATGCTTGGGCCTAGGACACTGCTCTGAGGAACTCCTGCCATATGTGATAGGGCTGAGGTGACTAACCACCAACAACTACAACCATTTCTCGTTGTGTGAGCTATCGCTCCAGCAAGTGGAGATGTTTCTCTTTGATTCTCATTTACTTCAGTTTTACCAGAGGCCCCTGAGGCCACAATTTGCAATGAACTACTTTGATATGAAGTACAATCACTGTGACCATAGCACTGGAATTCATCTCATTTGTCCATGTTGGGTCCAAGTCTTTAATGTTATCTGGAGCCCAATGGCCCTTGTGAAACACAAAATGAGCAGTTGTCATGTGCTGCTTCATTGTATTCTCAATGATACTTTCCGTCACTTTGCTGATAATTGAGAGTAGACTGCTGGATTGGATTTGTCCTGCTTTTGTTTCTCAATTGTGGGATTGCCAGCTGGTCACAATTTTGGCTTTCTGTTGAAGTGTGAAGTCAATCAACTGTGCAGATAGCACAAGGCTTGGCACTGAAATCACAATACGAAGGAAGTGGCTTGAATTTGGCATGATGTTTGCATTAAATCAGCAAACACATAATACTGCCTGCAGCTGTTTTTGAAGGCTATTGAATTTGATGAGAG
The DNA here is from genome assembly GCF_009764475.1 of Pristis pectinata. Taxonomy (NCBI): domain Eukaryota; kingdom Metazoa; phylum Chordata; class Chondrichthyes; order Rhinopristiformes; family Pristidae; genus Pristis; species Pristis pectinata. The sequence goes on from NC_067432.1 coordinate 17,231,877, forward strand.
ATATGAGATGAAATATCTTTATTAGTCACATGTACATCGAAACACAGTGAAATGCATCTTTTGTGTAGAGTGTTCTGGGGCAGCCCGCAAGTGTCGGCACGCTTCCAGGGCCAACATAGCATGCCCACAACTTCTTAACCCGTACGTCTTTGGAATGTGGGAGGGAAACCAGAGCACCCCGGAGGAAACTCACACAGACATATTGTCCTAGCACTAGCTTTAGGACTTCATCAGAGGACCTCACCTCATAGAGTGGAAACATTCACATGAAAAGAGTTATGGAATTCTACCCACAATCAACTGCTCCACATAAAAGGTGAATTTAAATAAAATATTCCATGGCTCAGCTATAACTTTGATTACCTCTGTGACTGAAAGCCATTCTTGATCAATAGTTCCAGTAATGTTGAATAAAATTTATGTATGTCATATCTCCTAGTTATGTAGAATAAAGTTACTCTTTGGAGAACAGATTATGCTACAAACGAATTGATGAATTTTGTAGTGAGAGTTTGCCATTTGAACAAAAAAGCTTGAGGGAAGATTCAATTGTGCCAGAAGCATAAACATAAGTTCTGATAGCTAAAGATCGTGGGTAGGTGAGTGATGGGTGTGATGCACTGAGCTGTGCCTGAGGTTAGTACTTTAGTTGCAAAAATATAATGTTTGAAGGGGTATTCATTGACTTTGAATAAGTATATGAGGTGATTTAATTGCACAGCATCCAAGTCTTCAGGACCTCAAGCTCCTCCCAACAACTTTGCAGTATTTGTCTGGAGGGTGTCCTGGAGATATAGGTCATCTCCCCTTCTCGCCATTTCTACCTCTAAGGGCTCCAGTGCAGTGTCCACAAATTGTGGAGTCCATGCTTTGTGTCAGGTCTTGTGTGATGTTGAAGTTATTTCTAAAGTACACTTACACCAAATTATGCCTTCACAATCAGAGATGAAGGCTGATCTTTAACATTGCACATGGATTTGAACTGATGCTGTGCCAATTCTGTACTGGGAATAAAACTACATCCAAGCTCCAGGCAAGTCCCTGTTAAAGTTGGTCTTCACCTCCTCCATGTTCTTTGCTGTTGCCATCAACCCACTTTTGTCTTCCCAAGTAAAATCTTCATCTGAGCATTTTGCATCAGTCTTCTCCTAAGGAGAGGTTGTCCCTTGGCCATGCCATCCCACACTCACCTCAGGGCATGCGCGCAGTGACTTATCACGTACCAACACACCTCACAAAATTTTGCCTCTTGTTAATGTGCTAAGACAATTAACAGTATGTTTAGGACTAGCTGGATGGTGATATAATGATATTATAGCATGCATCAGATTGAGCAGGCGTGGCTTACAGAAACGTTCTCTGTGCCTATTTTTCTTGTATTATCCCTTGTTTTTTTGTATTCCCAACAGATGGTAGAGTGTGAGTCTGACTTGAAAACACCCTCATCCAAGTTCTACATATGCATAATTTTGAAACATATTCTCATGAAAATTTCCAAAGCTCTGTTTAAACTCTCACCCCTTTCAGGGAAACAGACAATGAATATATGGACGGAAACTCCCCCACACCAGTTATCAATCTGACATCTGTGGAAAGAACCTTGACTATCTACTGCTGGTATCATATGATTTAATTGAAAAATCTAAAATGAAAGTACATTCCACCCAAACTATGTATTAACTGAGCCCAAGTCACTGTAGACTGCCTTCTTTACAAAATGACTAGTATGTAATTGAACACATTTAGCATGAATACAGGCATGTGATTTCTTATTACAGGTAGGATAATCTGCTGTCCCCATCCATTTATGCTACAGCTAAATGGATATCTTTATTCCAACTTTCACAGAGGAAGCCTATACAATAATCTTTTTTAATATTCAAAATCAGCACTTTTAATGTTTTTTTTGATTAATAGAAGCTGGTGGCTTGAGTCTTGAGTAATGTCTACAGAACTTCTTTTGAATCTCCTTTCTTTAGTTTTTAAAGTAGATGTTAATTTTCTTATTTGCAGTTGTAAAATCTTTCCAGTTCATTGGCACAAGATAGTAATTTTATTATGAGCTGATTTTGAAGTTTCAAATCAGGAATGCAGATATAAAATGGATGGATGGATCTGATTGTATTGTGTGGTGGTTCACAGTAGCTGGCGGGAGAAGATCAGATTGACAATTTGAATTTCTTCCGAGGATGACTCATGCGATATTAAAAGTCCCAAACTTCCAGAGAGGTCCTCATCCCTGTCACACTGACTGCCCTCCAGTGACAGACTTCATGTGAAGTCCAGCTGTATGGCCCCAGTTTCGTGCAGTCCCTGTATTCTTTTTACAGGAGATGCAAGAGACTGCATATGCTCGAAACTGGACCAAAGAACAAACTGCTGGAGGAACTCAACAGATCAGGTAGCATCTGTGGAGGGAAATGGACATTCGACTTTTGGGTTGAGACCATTTATTCGTTTTACAGAATGTGGCTGTTGCTGGCAAGGTAGGTATTTATTGTCTATCCTTAACTTCCCTTGAGATGAACCAGGGTCTTGAATCACTGCAGTAATTCTGGTGAAGGTACTCCCAGCAAATCTGAGCACTGAATCTGTGCCCAGCAATTCATTCATTTCAATGAAATGGTAAGAAGTAGAGAGAAATTTCAGGTAAGTTACATATTTGAAATTCGTTGAGTTAACTTGAATGCATTTAAATATAATCATACATTTTAAATGTTTTTGTTTTTATAATATTAAAGGCATAGAGACATACAGCATAGAAATAGGTCCTTCGCCCCATCAAGCACCCATTTTGCAGTAATCCCATTTTATACTCCCCATATAGCCATTAATTTCTCTCAGATTCTATCACTCACCTACATACAAGGAGCAGTTTATAGCAGCAAATAAGCCTGCCAATTCACACGTCTTTGGGATGTGGGAGGGAACTGGAGCATCTGGGGTCACAGGCAGAATGTTTAAACTGCACATAGACAGCACCAGAGGTCAGGATTGAAGCTGGGTCGCTGGAGCTGTGAATCAGCAGCTCCAGTAGCGACACCACTTTTAATCATCAACTAACATGTGAGAGTAGGATTAATGCTTAATAAATTTTTATATCTTTCAATGTTTGTGAATGGCAAGGACTACAGTGATAAGACCTAGCAAATTTACTTAATGAGATATAAAGTACTTTGGAACTTTCCAGAAACATGAAAGGCACCATATCAGTGGTACACAACATAAAGTAAACTCTGTCTCTGTGAGCAAGGAGTTGTCTGCATTGATCCTTTCTTATGTGCACTTACCTGGAACAGTTTTCTGATCGGTGAGGCCTACTGTAGTACAGGCTCTCACTGCTGTAAATGACATGTCCTCCTTCAAAAATACTTTGACAGCTGTTCAAGTCACATCTCTAAACTGAGTAGCTGTTAAAACTGTGAATGTTCCTGAATATTTCCTCCATTTTGCGCACCTCAGCAGTTAAAGGCCAACTTCAAGAGTGTGTTACCAAAGTACTACCAACATGTTTTGTATCTGCAGACTAGCTGATGAATTACCTCCAAACGCCTCTGCTTTTCCACTTTACCCAGGCTCTCATTATTAGAAAAAAAATCTGATTTAGCTTTCTCGTACCAAGGTAGATGACACTCGACTTAAACTCCATCTATCACAAAAACAAATACAAGAAGAAGAAAGAAAAAAATAATTGTTTTTAATACTTCTTAGTTGATCAGAAAATTCCATCTGCACTATATGTGTTCCATCTTTGTCACAATAACACAAAACAAAGTTATAATTTCAATTTATTTGAGAAATTATTATTTGCAAACAGAATGCTCAAACACTGAAGTGATTAGTACTTAGCCAATTATCTCTCAGGTTTTAGACTGAGTTCGATTTAAGTCAATGTTTTTAATATATCCTGGTATGATCCATATCCCTGCTTCTTACGTGAAAATATTATCAGGCACTAAGAAAATTCTATCAGTTATTTTCCAATATTAGAAATTTCACACCCTGCACATTCCCCTTTCAGCTCTTCCACTGAAGGTCAATAGCTTTGACTGTTCAATATATTTGCTTATTGTAATTCCTCTGTTGATGGTTTCAGAACTAAAGGCGTTTTAGTTACCACTTGTGGTTATGATTAATAATTTTTGGAAAACAATTGCACTATTGTTGCTTGACTGCAATCTGAACTGCTGTACAAGGAGCAGATAGGCTTAAAAAGTTACAATGGCAATGTGAAATAAAAACTGAAAGTGCTAGAAACACTCAGCAGATCAGGCAGCACCTGTGGAGAAAGAAACAGAGTTAACACTTCAGGTCGAAGACCTTTCATCAGAACTCGGAAAGTGAGAAAACAAGGTTTACATGTTGCAGAAAAGGGGAGGGGTAGAAAGAACAAAGATAAAGTGAAGGGCAAGGTTTGTTCAAGTAACGCATTGTTTTTGGTACTTTTGAGTTAATAGATGAGTGAGGGCATTTAGAGAGTGAAAAAGAATCAAAGGAACGTGCTGGGATTGTGAGATGGAGACACATAGCAGGTGCTGGAAATCTGAACCAAAAGCAAATGCTGGAAGTACCCAGCAGGTCAGGCGGCATCTGTGGAGAGAGAAAAACTGTTAATATTACAGATGGAATACCTTTCAACAGAACTGACCAATTCTGATACAAACAGTTCAGGGCGGAAGAACTCATGGATATTCTCAAACAGAAACATGAGAGGAAGTGTACAGGTCGATGGATGAGTTGGGATTTTGGCAGGTGACTGGGAGCTGAGGAGGGAAGAACCTGGGTGTGGGGGGGGATGGTGAGGTGGATGTCTTGGCCATCTGTGTCTAGCCAGAGGGGATCTTGTGTCTTCCCAATACCCCTCCGGAGTTTGCCTTTCCAGATCTGATAAAAGCAGATCAGTGCTGGATAGGAGAAGCACTGAGAAATTTTCCATTGCAAGAGCTTGCAGTCTGTTGTTTCAAGTGTTAAAGCCCTTGAGTATTTTCCAGTGATCCAGCCATTGATTTCCTTATTCAAGATGAATGCAATAAAATATTGTCAGATGCCTCCAGGAAAATAGGGATTACAAAAGGTTTGTGTTGTGTGGTGGTGGGGGTTTGATAGGGCAGGATGGTGGTTGTGGTTGATAGACTGGTGGTTGGTGAGAAGAAGAGACACATTGAAACAGTGACTAACTAAAAAAGGAAATACATTTTGCTGGAACTATCCAGCCGTTAAATACTGCATACAATTCTCTTGGGAATTGTGATCAGCCCCTGGAAAATCAAGTTGCAGTATTATGCCTTGATCAAGGAATATTTGGGATGCACAGAGCAGAGTAAGAACAATTCATTTTGCAAAGGAGGTTCATCGGGTGAGGCCAGAAAGCCAGTTCCTCACATAGATCATTGGGCCTGTAACACACTCTGAAAAAAAATTGAATATTCTGTATGTAAAATTGCAATTTATAGTGAGAAGAGCTTTTAAGTAATTGCATTTAAAAAAAACATTCTACACATATTCAGCTTCTTTTCATGGTGATTGAGACTCTGTTCCTGCTTTGCTGCATGTGTGTTGATAGGGATTACACAAAGGTATGGTAATATTGCCTGATTAGGTGCCTATAGAGCAAGCCTTCAAGTTCATTGTTCATTGTTGTCATGCAGCTGATTGGCCAATTCTCTGATGCCTGGCCAGATGTTACAAGCAGTAGAGTCAGTATCTGTCCACAGCTCTTGGCAGATACTGACTCTACTGCTTGAAACCCTGGCATTCCAAGGGTGGCATATGTAGAAGTTGGAGCTCCAATCTTCTAATGCACTGGAAGCAGATCCCAGAGTGCCTGACCTGTGAGTTCTGGGGAACACATACTTCCACTGACTTGCTGCTTTTGTGCTACTCCATCCACCCTACTGCTGGTGTGTCTAGAAGCAGGGAGAGAGGAAAGAGCACCTGTGGGATGACAGAGTGGTGCGGTAGTTAGCGTCTTGCCTTGTCACCACAGATCAAGGGACCCAGGCTCGATCCTGACCTTGGGTGCTGTCAGTGGGGAGTTTGTATGCTCCCTGCTACTGTATGGTTTCTCTCTTACCCTCATGTGCTGATTGGTAGGTTAATTGGCTACTGTCAATTACCCCTAGTGTGGATGCTTGCAGGTAAATAGTGGTAGTTGGGGAGAGGGATACAACAGGGGTGTGAGAGGAACCAAAAATAGGATTATTGTAAGATGAATGTTTAATGGAAAGCACGGAGATAGTAGGCTGAGGGACTCTTAAGATTCTGTCAATTTTACCCTCTTCTTACTCCACAACCCAACTTGCTGGCACTATTGTACCTTCATATACAGCCAGCAAAATTATCTTATTGTGTTATAGCCTCTGCACTCTCCTGTGTCAGATGCTAGATTATACCTCTGGGGGTCCTGGGAGGGTCAGTTGTGTTAATCGTTGCCAGCTCTCTGATTTTCATACATGTTGAACTCCATATAAATGATATGAGTCTGTGTTTCTTAAGCTGTAAAGAAATCCACTGTAGTGTGTATACACATGATATTCGAAGTCAAAGTCACATTTATGGTGCAATTAAAAACTTACGCAACAGCATCACAGGCACATAGCATTAGAGACACAACATTCACAAGAAAAACATGAATTAAACATAAATTTTACAAAATTATACAAGAAAAAACACAATTAGAACAAATAAAATACAATGTCCATTGTAGTACAAAGTGGACATAGTATTGTTATACTGAGGTAGTGATTAGGATTGTGCAGGTTGTTTCAAGAACTGAATGGTTTAAGGGAAGTAGCTGTTCTTGAACCTGGTGGTGTGAGACATCAGGTTTCTGTACCTCCTGCCTGATGGTAACTGCGAGAAGATGGCATGGCCCAGATGGTGGGAATTTTTGATGATAAATATTGCCTTCTTGAGACAGTGCCTCATGTAGGTACTTTTGATAGTGGGGAGGGATGTGCCCCTGATGTAATGGGCTGAGTCCACTACTCTCTGCAGCTTCTTACGTTCCTGCGCATTTGAATTGCCGTGCCAGACCATGATGCAACCAGTCAGGATACCTTCAGCAGTACGTCTGTAGAGGTTTGTTAGAGTGTTTGGTGACATTCTGAACCCCCTTAACCTTCCTTGTAATTGTGTAATGTGTAAATAGTTTATAATGCACACATTGTCTCTGGAACATTCCACGAGCATTGCTGCAGCACAGAGAACCGTTGGTCACATGGCACAACCCATAAAGAGATGACAGCTTTAAATTAACAGACATTTTTCATAATATCTATTACATAGAGTGCAACAACAAACTGTTATGGGAATGTCTTTAAAACACTAATTCCACAGGAGATTCCTGTCTTCCTCCACCAATAATACACAGCCTGACAAATTTCATTAGGGGATCTGGATTTCCTAAAGATTACACACCACAGCACAATAAAACAAACCTTCCAGACATGAGTTAAAGAGCCAAAGGACAGGGCTGCTTTGAGTAGCAACTTCCCACAGAGTCATGTTTAGGGTTAACTTCTAAAGACAAATGCCAAGTGTTGCTCAGACACTGAGGCAACTGAGGTGGAGACAGCAGATAGCTCCTGGAAAAGCAGCCAATGATACTATGCCCCTCAATTCTTGGCCAAACACCTCCCGGTCTGATGCTTGACAGCATGTCAAAAGTTTTTGTTTAATTTGAAAAAAAAGACTTGGACATTCCTTTTTATTTACCAGTATTGTGTACATGTGGGAATGTAGGGACAATAAAAATAAGATTAATTTAGGATTAGTGTAAATGGGTGGTTAATGGTTGGTGTGGACTTAGTCCGCTGAAGGGCCTGTTTCAGACCTTATGACATAACAGATGAAAAACACGATGATGCTGGAGGAACTCAGCAGGCCAGGCAGCATCCGTGGAGAAATGCAACATGACATCTGCTTTGAAGAATAATTGGGAAGTACAGAGGGTTTTTAAAGGGGGCCTTTGTGTACTTGAGTTTCCAATAGAAGCCTTCTCAGCAGACAGTGTTAATGGAAATGAGGATGGTTAGTGTGCCTTGAATCCGTATTTGGAAAGTCACATGTGCCCATGTTCACTTCCCCAAGTGTGTCATCAATGTGTCTGCAGGACCCTGCTGGAGGCATGAAGTCAGACATTTACCCCTTGGTTGAGTACTAGGGAGCAATGGAACGTTTGCTCGGACATTTCAGGATTCCATTTACACAGTGTGAACAGCTTTGTGAGAAAACGTCATACAAGCAAGATTTTCAAAAAGCACCGAGTGTCATTGCCAGGAGCTCCATTATACATATTCTGACCCTACCTAATGCCATTTGACAGCTGTGCACCTAGGGGCAGATCTTGGCTGCTGTCAGGGCCATTCAGGGTGGAGACTAATGCAGCACAGGGTCTCATTGGGAGCTCATCTCCCACTGGAAAATTGAACTGAGGACCACTCAGGAAGATGGATCCTGGCCTGAGGGCAAGCCACCAGATCGCCAGTTATCGGAAGATCCAGCTTAATCTGTTCTTGCAGAACTCCTAAGATGGTCTTACCCCAATATTCTCTGTGACTTCTCCTTGGTAACCGTAATTCCCAACTTCCTTCTCGTCTGTGCCTTTAAAATCTGAAGGTCCAACTGTGAAGTTAGTTGACTTCTTTCCTTGGGTCCTTGAATGGCAGGGAGGCAAATAAAACTGAAATGTCATTTAAACAAACAAAAATTGCAGTCAGCAAATTTAGGCTTTGGAACAGAATGCCGGCTTGTTCATTGGTGCTATATGTTGTTTACAGGCATGAAGGAGGGAAGAAATTTTTAAGGGTCTTGGAATTGGAATTGGTTTATTATTAATTGAGAATAAAGTGTCATAGCTACAGGAAAGTGCAGTGAAGGTAGACAATAAGGTGCAAAGTCATAACGAGGTAGATTGTGAGGTCAAGAGTCCACCTTATCGTACTAAGGAACCATTCAATGGTCTTATAACAGCGGGATAGAAGGTGTCCTTGAGCCTGGTGGTACGTGCTTTCAGGCTTTTGTATCTTCTGCCCATGGGAGAGGGGAGAATGTCTCGGGTGGGTGGGGTCTTTGATTATGCTGGCTGCTTTGCTGAGGCAGAGGGAAGTATAGACAGAGTCCATGGAGGGGAGTCTTTGTGTATTTTTAAGTCAAAAGTAGCCAGAATCTTGAGAACTAAAGGGATGAAGGGTGACCATGGATAGACAGGAATGCAGAGATGAGGTTACAATCAGATAAGCCACATTCTTATTAAATAGAGCAAGCTTGAAGGGCTGTGTGGCCGACTCCTGTTCCTAATTCTTATGTTTGTATGTTCACTTGTAAGAAAAAAAAATGAAGAAAGGTAACTCAATTTGCTTCTTTATCACTCTCTGTACAATTCAATTTGAGCTACTTTAGTCCAAGTAGCAAAGATCAGTTTTACATTCTTGCTTTTGCCTTCATTTTCTGAATAACTGAGACCCCCACATATCTATAGCAACATACAATTTGCTGGAAGAACTCAGCGGTTTGAGCAGCATCTGTGGGAGGAAAGGAATTATCATTGTTTCAGGTTGAAACCCTGCATCAGGAGCATCCAGCAGATTGTTTGTTGTTCCAGATTCCAGCATCTGCAATCTCTTGTCTCCCCACTCACATACCTGTGGTTTGTCTTCTCAACAATATAAAACATGGATAAGGTCTTCTTTTCTTCAGTGGAAAGAAGTTTAATTTTCATTCTCTTTACATACCTTTGCTAATGATGGAGTGTTATTTTAAACATTAATTTACCTTTCTTCTTTGGAGGTGCTAACAGTGAATATTTGTACCATTTCCTTTCATTTTTGTTGAAGGATTTATCAATACTGCTAATCCATGGACTAATGGTGAAATGTGGCCATCTTTACAAGCGTATTCCTTTTAACCTTCAGTTTTGGGTATTTCAATCCCATGCTGCATCCTTTTAAATTAAGTAAGGTTACAAATGCTGGATATTAGAAAGCAGGGATCAGAATAATTCCCAACCCAGTGAACTGCTGCCTTTTATTCCACTTCTAATCAAGACTCCCGAAAGCTCATTCTAATTCCCAATGACCTTGTAGTGAACACAGTAAATGTCTTTCACTTTATTAGAGAGTTAGGTAATGTTTTGCATCGTAGTGTAAACGAAGGACCTCCACAGGCTTTTGACATTGTTAAATACCATAACGTATGTTATTCTTTTTCATGTCCAATGTAATTTGAACCCTCTGTACTTTTTCATTTGAGAACTTAAAACACTTTTGAGAAAATGAAACATTCGAAATAATCAATTTTTTAATGAAAATAATATCTTTTAAGAACTGAGAAAACATTGCTTTAAACAAAATCCATCCAGGTTATTTTTTCTTAGCAATCACATATCTTCTCTGAAACAAATACGGGAAATGCCCTTCATCAGAACTGGAAGTGCAAGAAACAGACCTATTTTAAGTTGTAGAACGGTAGAGGGGTAGGGAACAGAGAGAATGTCTGTGATAGGGTGTAGACGAATATTGTCAAGGCAACCCTTAATTTAAATACCAGTGTAAAAGACAAAAGAGGACAGAAACAAAGGAATAAATGAAAACTTAGATATTCAGGAAAAAAAATGGTTATCCTAAATTGTTGAAGTCCTGAGGGCTGTAACACGCTCAGATAGAGGATGAGGTACTGTTCCTCTAGCTTGCATTGGGCATTTTTGGGACAGAGTAAGAGGCTGAAGATTGAGCAGTTAAAATGGGAATAGGATGGAGAATTAAAGTGTGAGGTAACTGGAAGTTCAAGGTCACCATTACAGATTGAACAGATGCGTTCTGCAAAGCGGTCACCCAATCTGTGTTTGGTTTCTTTAATGCAGAGGAGATTACATCATGAAAACCAAATATAATGCATTATATTGGAAGAAGAGCAGGTGAACACTTTTCACCTGTGAGGACTGTTTGGGTCTTTGGATGGTGGACAGAGAAGAGGTAAAAGGGCAAGTGTTGCATCTCCTGCAGTTGCATGGGAAGGTGATAAGAGAACTATTGTAGTTGGTGGGAATGGAAGCGTGAAGCAGGAAGTCGCAGAGGGAACAGTCTCTCCGACACGCTGGAAGGGGAGGAGAGGAGAAGATGTGTCTAGTACTGGAATCCCATTGAAGGTGGTGAAAATTATGGAGGACAACCTGCTATAGCTGGTAAAGTGAAAGATGAGGACCAGGGGATCCCAATCCTTGCTCTGGCTGGGAGGAGAGGGGTTAAAAGCAGAAGGGTAGGAAATAGAGGAATCATAGTCCTGTAACTATGTTGATGGGAAGCCATGGTTAAAGAGAAAGAAAGACATCTCAAAGGCATGTGTGGAAAGTTTTCATCATGTGGCAGAACCAGAGAAACTGTGAGAATGGAATGGAGTCCTTACAGGAAATAAGGTGAGAGGAGATGTGGTCAAGGTATCTGTGGGAATCCGTGGGCTTATTATGGATACTAGTCAGTAACCTGAACTGTGAGATGGAAAAAAGAAGTCAAGAAGTAGACCACGTGATAGCAGAGTGGAAATTAGCTGCAAAAAGATAACAAAATTGTATTTTCTCCCAGGACATTATAAAGAAATAATTGAAATGTTTTTTGTTGTTTTTTTGTTGGAAATGTACCTCCTTTCCACATTAGCCAAAATTTGCTGGATTAGGACATCTTCTTTGCTGGAACTTTCTGTGATGCAAACTTCTGGAAAGGCGAGTTGATAAAGACTTTATGAGGGTAAAGGGAGTAATGGGGCTAGCTGACTTAGAACATTGTTTAAAAGGCAAGGAAAGGATATTCCGATAAATTATGGGCCAATAAGCTTAACTTTAGTGATGGGCAAATCATTAGAATTCATTACAGGATACAGTATGTAAACTGTCATCTGGAAAGGCAGAGATTATTCAGGAATAGTCAGCATGGATTTGTTAAGGGAGATATCCGCCTGACCAACTTGTTTAATTTTTTTGAGGAAATAACAACAAGGGTTGAGGAGGGCAATGTGTTTGATGTGGTCCACATGGATTTTAGTGAGGCATTTGACAAGGTCCCACATGGTAGACCAGTTAAAAAGAAAGCCCATGGGGTCTAAGGGAGAGAGCCAAAATTATTCCCTTTTTCTTTATACGTATCTGACTATTCTCAGTGTTGGTTTCTGTTTCAATCACTGACTCCAGAAAATATGCTTCATCCCTCACAACCTATTCTATGCGGATAAGCTACTTCTACCCACCCTCCTAATCTGTTTTCAGGCTTTGCTGATGCACTCTGCTTTTCCCTCCACCACAACCTTCAAACCAAGATGCAGCACTATTCATTGCAAAATCACACACTCCTTCATACTTCACTCATGTAAACTCTTAAACACTTGCTCAATTAACAGATGTATTCTTCTGCACACAATGCAATCAGCATTTCACAGCCAATGATCTACTCCTTGCAAGAGTTGATACATCATGGACTGGAAAATCTTAGAAAAGGTTTGCCTTCATTGGATAACCTCTATAGTGTGCTGACAAACAATCTGCTGAAGGAACTCAGCTTGTTGAGCAGCACCTGTGAGGTGAAAGGAAAGGTTGACATTTTGGGTCGAAACCCTGCATCAGGACTAAGAGTAGAGAGGGGTGATAACCTGTATAAAGAGGAGAGGGGGAAGTGGTGAAACAGGGTCCAGAGGTAATTGGTGGACTAAGGAGGGGTTTATTTGAAGGGAAAGGAATTGTCAATGTTATGGGTCAAAACCCTATAGTGTCGATGGTCAGCTGCAGTTGAATATCTTTGTCCGCTTTCAGTTGTTGATCGGCATGAAAGAGGTTCGATATTGTGAACACCTTCAGTCTGCTGGGTTTCATACAGGTCTTATGATGTGGGTAGTGAAGATGGTTCATCATCCTCTGCTTGATTTAGTGAACCATTGTACTCCCTGCATACTGTCCAGTTTTGTCTGCCTTAGACATAACCCCTGTTGGAATTGCCCGCTCCTCTGGTTGGTTTTCATCAGCATAAACACGCCATTTTTTTCTGGTTTATCCAGTTCTTCTCAGACATAACTCTTTAGACAGGTCTGGGCTTGAAGTGGGCCTGCTGTGCCCAATGTACCCTGTCTTGTCAGTGTAACTGTACCAAATATATTATCAGATGTTTCTGATGATGTGCCAAGGTGCAACTTTGAACTGTCAATTCTGAAAGCCCTGTCCTAATATAGTTTGCGTTGTCACGGCCAATCATCCCCCATTAAAGTTGCTTGTTTTCATAGTTTGCTATGATGTTGGCTATACTCACTGTCCATTGCATTACATTGTGTGCTCTCTCCATTTATCCTAATGTCTGTAAAATTTCACTGAGGTTATAATGTTTTCTGGCAACAGTGTTTGTCTGACCTTGCTGGAGTAAGTGTCTTGTATCATTATTGAACATTCTGTGAATTAATTTGCATGTCAATACATTGGTCGCCAATCAGTACCTTTGCTTGAAAGTTTGTCTGTTTGGTGCTGTTACTTCTTGTGGCATCGACACTGTACAGTCTCAGCTCCTTATTGTTTGAATGAACTTCCAAAGTGTGAAGCCTCATTTTATTTGTTGTTTCAAATTGCCACTGAAATTGCTTATTGTAGCTAGTATTAGCCTTGGATCTTCGGGGAGTCACAATGTGACCTTTCACAATGCAACTCAAACATTTTAGCTGTTCTAAGTGGACGACACTGTAGTGAGATGATGAGCATCGCAAGACAGCAGCTGACTGTCTGTTGTTACCGTTTGTGGTACAGATTCTGTAGAATCCTAATTCTTCAATGTCTGAATAAGCTTCTAAACAATATATTTCTCCCTTCTGTTGTTGTCCTGTATTGCTACTGAAGCTGTGTGTTCCAATCAGTCTCATTAATAAGAAGCTAAAAATTAGGCACTCCACATGACACTCCTGTCCAACTGGATCACAATGCATCCAAACATGTGGGTACATAGTATATCCATGCATAGTAAATGGGGAAAGCAATCTGCAGATGTTAAAACAACTCTGAACATATCTGATGAGTTAAACCTCCAAATCTATCAGAACTGCAGAGGGTGGTGGACACAGCCCAGCAGATCATGGAAAACTCCCTCCCCTCCAAGGTCTCTGTCTATACCTCTCACTGCCTTGGTGAAGCAGCCAGCATAATCAAAGACCCCACCCACCCTGGACATTCTCTCTTCTCCGCTCTCCCATCAAGCAGAAGATTCAGGGGCCTGAGGGCACATACCACCAGGCTCAAGGACAGCTTCTATCCCATTGTGATAAGACTATTGAACGGCATTGACCTTATACGATGAGGTGGACTCTTGACCTCACAATCTACCTTGTTATGACCTTGCACCTTATTGTATATCTGCAATGCACGTCCCTGTAGCTGTGACACTTTACTCTGTATTCTGTTATTGTTTTTACCCTGTACTACCTCAATGCACTCTGTAATGAATTGATTTGTATGAAAAGTATGCATTACAAGTTTTTCACTGTACCTATATAGGTAAACCAATAACAATACCAATGTAGATGGTTAGAATGGAGATAGGAAAAGAAGATATGAATAGAAGACTTAGTAGCCCATTTGAGCTTGCTCCGCCATTCACCAAGATCATGGCTGATCTTCTCTCTCAGCACCATTTCCTGTGCTATCTTCATATCCCTTGATTCCCTTCAAAACCAGAAATTTATCGATCTTTGTTTTGAATGAACTCAATGACTGACCCTTTGTAAACCTCCAGAGTAAATAATTCCAAAGATTACCACCCTTTATACGAGTAATTTCTCCACATCTCAGTCCTAAAGTACCTATCCTTTATTGTGGGACTGTGACTTCTGTTGTAGACTCCTCAGCCATGGAAGTATCCTCCCTGCATCCTACCTGTCAAACCCTGTTAGTTGTTTGTAAATTTCAATAAGATCACCTCTCATTCTTCTGAACACTAGAGAGTATATCCCTAGTCTATCAACTTTTCCTCATGCGGCAGACCCGCCATCCCAGGAATCAGTTTGGTGAATCTTTGTTGCAATCTCTCTACAGAAAGTACATCCTTTTTTTTGTTAGGAGACCAAATTTACACACAATATTCTGGATGCATTCTTACTAAGGCTGTATATGATGGCAGTAAGACATGATTGGTTATATCCCAATCAATCAAAATTGGTGATGTCATTGCTGTAAATAATTGAGTTATTAAAAAAACTTTATTTGTAACCTGTCTACATCAATGGTGCTGAGGTTGAGACGGTTGAGAGCTTCAAGTTCCTGGGAGTGAATATCACCAACAGCCTGTCCTAGTCAAATCACATGGATGCAACGGCCAAGAAAGCTCACCAGTGCCTCTACTTCCTCAGGAGGCTAAAGAAATCCAGTTTGTCCCCTTTGACTCTCACCAACTTTTATCAATGCATCATAGGAAGCATCCTATCTGAATGCATCACGGCTTGATATGGCAACTGCTCTGCCCAGGACCACAAGAAGCTGCAGAGAGTCGTGGACACAGCCCAGCACATCACAGACACCAGCCTCCTCTCCTTGGACTCTGTCTTTACCTCTCGCTGTCTTGGTGAAGCAGCCGGCGTAATCAAAGACCCCGCCCACCCAGGACATACACTCTTCTGTCCTCTTCCATCAGGTAGAAGATACAGGAGCCTGAGGGCACGTACCAACAGACTTAAGGACAGCTTCTACCCCACTGTGATAAGACTATTGAATGGTTCCCTTATACAATGAGATGGACTATGACCTCACGATCTACCTTGTTGTGACCTTGCACCTTATTGCACTGCAATTTCTCTGTAGCTGTGACACTTTATTCTGTACTGTTATTGTTTTACGTGTACTACATCAGTGCACTCTGTACTAACCCAATGTAACTGCACTGTGTAATGAATTGACCTGTACGATCGGTATGCAACACAAGTTTTTCACTGTACCTCGGTACAAATGACAATAATAAACTCATACCAATACCAAAACCAGCATAATCAAAGACCCCGCCCACCTAGGTCATTCTCTCTTCTCTCCTCTTCCACCAGCTAGAGGATACAAGAGCCTGAGGGCACGTACCACCAGACTTAAGGACAGCTTCTACCCCACTGTGATAAGACTATTGAACGGTTCCCCTATATGTCGGGATGGACTATGACTTCACGATCTACCTTGTTGTGACCTTGCACCTTATTGCACTGCCCTTTCTCTGTAGCTGTGACACTTTACTCTGTACTGTTATTGTTTTTACCTGTACTACATCAATGCACTCTGTACTAACCCAATGTAAATGCATTGTGTAATGAATTGATCTGTACAATCAGTATGAAAGACAAGTTTTTCACTGTACCTCGGTACAAGTGAAAATAATAAACCAATACCAATACCAATACTCTACACACTGCACTTTTTTGGAGAAATGGCCCTGCCTTTATAGAGAGATGTTCCTGTAGTTTTGGTTTTAAATACTCTTTGTAGGGACTCTGTTTTTGAATTCATTGACCTTGTTTGCTGTACAATAGATTGTTTACTGTGATTCATATGCTCTGCCTGAATTTATTCGCTGACTTAGTGTTTTCAGTAAATATTCTGTTCATTCAAAAAAAACGAGTCCAGGAAGGAGAGAAAACGCCCAGTCAAAACAGGCTGTGAATTGACAAGCTATCAAATTCTTAAACCCCCAAACCTTCCAGAGACAGAGACGAAAATCTTCACCTGGATGATCAGGAATTTAGATGTACATCCATCTTCTCATAAATCCAAACCTGTGATGATGAATCAGGAGCAGCAGTAGGTAGGGTTTTGGACCATCTCTTTGGGTGCTACCGGATTTTCCCAGGAAATCTACTCAATTTTCCCTTAAACCTGCGTAAATTCCAGATAGATCACAGAAAAGATGCCCCAATAACCTCTCAGAGAAAATTCCCACCTGAATGAAAAGCCATTTGTATAATCTTTAATCTGCAGTCTCTTGTGTCTCTACTCTTAATCTGTAATCTTCCCTCCCAATGGGTAGTTGCCTGGGCTTTGTTGATTCTGTTTTCTGATTAAATTTAGTAATTCCCATCACTGGAGTCAAGACTGTCATCAGATAGTGACACAAGAGACTGCAGATGCTGCAATCTCTGCCCCACTGAACTTATCTCCTCATACCTCGACTCTACCCTGTCTCTAGAGAAACAAAGGAAGAAAACTTCTTCAAAGTGGGCATCATGAAGAGACTTTGAAGAAAACTTCTATAAAGTGGGTAAAGTGAGTCCCGATGAAGGGTCCTGACCTGAAATGTTGACTGCCTGCTTTTCTCCACGGATGCTGCCTGGCCTGCTGTGTTCCTCCAGCATCATCGTGTTTTTCGTCTGCCCTGTCTCTCTTTGTTCAGTCCCTTTCCACCTACATCAGGGACACCTTACATACCCTCCACCCATTCCCCAGCCCCCCTTCACCCATCTTCGTCCCCCTCCCCTCCTGAATCCATCCACCCACTTCAGAAACAGGTTCCTTCCCCTCCCCCCATCCAATCACCCAGTCAGGTTCCAGCAGTTGTTCACCTCTCCCCTAATGGCTCCCATCCTCACCTCCTTTCTCCCTTTCTCTCTCTCTCTCTCTCTCTCTCTCTATCTCTCTATCTCTCTATCTCTCTATCTATCATTCACCTGCCACTGTCTCCAACTCCACCGCTGTTCCCCTCCCCTACCTGGCACTACCTGCCTGTCATTTTACACCCCTCCTCAGTCCACCAATAACCTTGGAATCCTTTCTCATCGCTCCCCATCCCATCTTTATACTGGGCACTCCCCTCTCCACTCTCAGTCCTGATGCAGGGTTTCGACCCAAAACTTCGACAATTCCTTTCCTCCCACAGATGCTGCTTGACCCACTGAGTTCTTCCAGCAGGTTGTTTGTTGTCATCTAATGGTGTAGTATTCCTTCGTGCACAATTTCTAGTGGCACACTATTTAATTTAGAAGTTAATAAGAACAAGTGTCAACTTTACATTGACTTTAAAGTTAGATATTGCTTGAGAACACGTCTGCTACACTTGTAATTTTTTTTCTCTCTGTGCAGGTATTTCCATAATAATAATAATGTGCTGTATTGTTATATTGTTCCCAGTCATGGATTTAAACTCCTACTATCGATTAGCATTTAAAGGATGCTTTTAAGCTCTCAATAAATGTTTTATTTGTATTTGTAATCCCTGCAATTTCAATTAATTTGAATTGCACTATTAATCCCTTTGTTCATCACTTTTTCCACCCACTCTTTTATAGAGTCTCTTATTCTAGTTCTTTTCCTGCCCTGCTTTATGTTGGCTCAGCATCTACTAAAATAAAGCTCTTCACCTGTCATAATTTCCACCATTAATCTGAAACTTTACATGTTTCTCTCTTCATTGTGGTTGTCCAGCACACTGAAGTATTTCAGATTACCAGCAACTGCAAGATTTCCCTTTACTTTTACTGTAGAACAAAAGAATCATTCACACAGTCCACCCTTAGATCAGGTAGAAGTTTATTCAAACGATATTTCACCTTATGAAAGGAGAGGAAGCCCCATTTACCTTACTACTGATATCCACACATTCTCTGATTCTACAAAGCATGACATTTATATGCATATTTAAAGATAAGCTAAAGCATCTCCCTTAGTAAACAGGCTTTCGTCTGTCACATTTTGACCAATCCAAAATGAGAAGGCATGTCATTCGTTGCTTCTGCCATCATCTTCCCTGTGCTTACGGACCCATGGCTTGGTGGTTTCATGCCTCAAGTATTCCTTTGTTTAGTAAGGCCTAGGTAACATTAATCATGAAAAGGTGTATCACCCCAGGAGCCTCACGAGTGGCAATGGTGCTGTGTTTTAAAAAAAGTGTTAACGCTACTGAATGTATTGACCAAATGACACTAAGAATGTAAAGAGTTTTGCCCTGTGCTTTTCCTTTTGTGTATATGTAGCTTATTATGAATAAAGTTTATTTTTGAAATATAAAAATCATAATCATGGTATTTGGATTGGGCCTGGTATCTTCAATTACCATGTTCCTCAGGGAGTCTTCTATATCTCTGACCTAGTACTCTGTTGCACAGGCCAGATATTGACATTCAGTGGGATGGAAGAACAGTTTTGTCTTATATTATACTTTTATAATATGCAAGTTAACCGCACAGGCCAGGTCTGACAACTTCAGCCTTTAAATTTGCTTTTATTTGATTAGTTAACATTATGTCCTTTGCCAAATTCAGGATAATCAATATATTCATTATCTGTAATAGATCATAGAATGAAAGAAACGTAGAAAACTGACTGCAGAGAAGGAGGCTTTTTGTCTCCTCATGTCTGTTCTTGTTGAGAAGGAGCTACTTAACCTTCCATCATTCAGTTCGTATCCCTGAGGTCAAAAACACACCCAAGTACTGCTTAAATGTGATGAAGGTTTCTGTCTCTACCAGCCTTTCTGTCAGTGAGGACCACAGTTATATCAATGCCTCCTGATTTTCACCCCTCAGCTGAGGAAAATAGATCCTTCCTATTTACTTTATCAAGACCCTCCATAATTTGTTGCACATCAACCAGTCTCCCCTCAGCTTCCTCTGCTCGAAAGAATACAAAGTTTTCCAGTCTTGACAACATCTGCATAAATCTCCTCTACACTCTCTACAGTGCAATCATATATTTCCTATTATATGGTGACTCAGGCTGTGCACAGTACACAGCTATGTCTTAAGCAATGTTGCAGTATCACTTCCCTATTTCTATATTCTCTGCCTCTGCAAATAAAGGAAAACATTCTTTAACTACCTCATTGACTCACTCTGCAGGATTGAGTATGACTTTCTATCAGCCTGGTCTTTTGGCTTCTAAGGTGACTGACGAGGAGAAAGTGGGAACAACAGACTCTTTCACAGATGGGGCAGGAGGTGCTCGATGAGGCAGGCAAGTGCATAGTTTGTGAGGTAGTTTGTCCTTTCTACTATTCCGAATATCATCCCAAAAGTGATTACCAAGAGTCAAAGGGGATGTTGCATTTTTTCAGGGAGGCTTTGAGCACCATCCTTGAATCTTTTCCTTGTCCACCTGGTAATCGCTTCCTGTGAAAGAGCTTGGAATAGAGTGTCTGTCCCAGGAGGCAGGTGTGAGCAACATGGCCTGTCCAACAGAACTCCAACTGAGTGTAACTGGGGCCTCAATACTGGGGATGTTGCTGTTATTGATTTGCTTATCCTTCCAGTGAATCTGGAGGATCTTGCAGAGGCGGTGCCTTGAGGTGCCTGTTGTAGGTTTTCTCTGAAGTAGAGAATCACTGCAGCCCAGAAGACCACGGATTTTGTGCCTTTATGGACACATGTTCCAAGTTCCTATGTTCCTCCACAACATTCAGCATCTTACCACTTATTATATATTCACTGCACTCTCTCTAATGCAATCCACTGTAGTTGTAGGGTCCTGATACAGGGTCTCGACCCGAAACGTCAACAATTCCTTTCCTCCCACAGATGCTGCCTGACCTGCTGAGTTTCTCCAGCAGATTGTCTGTTGCTATATATTTCCTTGCCTTGTTGAACCTTCCCAAATGATTCCCACTCTTCTCCAGATGAAGTTCCATATGTAACTTTTCTGCCTAACTGACTAGCCAAACTGTCGTCTAAAGCTTTCCTCTTAATTGTAAATGCCAAATGGACTAGTGGAGGAATTTTTAATATCCTCATGAATTGAATGTGGGTTTCCTCTCACAGCCCAAAGACGTGCCGGTTGGTAGAAAATTTCTGTCAGTGTGCAGGTGATGATAGAATCTGTAGGAGTGGAGGGGAATATATTATAGGGAAAATTAGTTCAGAAATGGTATTGCTTTCTGAGCCTGTATAGACTTGATAGGTCGAAGACCTCCTTCTATGCCGTAAGGGAATATATATGATTCAAAAGATAGTAGGTTTCCTCAGTGCATTGAGGACAGTATCCTCCAGTAGTATCTTCTAAAAGCAGCAAGAGGGCAGTCCATTTTAGATTTTGTAATGTACTGTAATCCAGAATTAGGTAACAACCTAACTGTGCTATTTTTCTAATTGCACCAATTATATCATTGATATCAATGTATGCCTGGAAGAGATAGCAGTGTAAAACAGTCTCAAAGATTTTAGATTTTTAAACAAGGCCAACTTCAATGAGATAACACAGATGCTCAAAAATACTTAGCGCCCTGTAAAAGTACAATAACTGTGTGGTGCACTACAGGCGAATTCAAGTGATTTGTGATGGTCCTTTGCTACAAAATTTTATTGTGCACAAGGTCCAAAATTTAGAACAGGCAGTTCTAAGCATACCAGGTCATATTTCTAAGGCTGTAGTTTTTCATATTTGATTACACATATTTGAGCGTGTGGGTTGAGGGTGGTGTTTGGTGGAGGAAAGCTGGTTATTATGATGCATTCTTAAACTGGCTCTGACTCAAAATGGTTTAATCAGAATTACTATTAGAACTTGGCTTTGTGCTGCTGGCAACCAATGGGTTGTCCTGGGAGAAATACTGTAGATGAAGTCAATGCATTTTCATGGAACACGGAGCAGTACAGCACAGGAACAGGCCCTTCGGATGTTGTGCCATGTTAGTTGAGCTAATGACACCTAATTCCTTCTGCCTGCACATGGTCCATATCCCTCCATTCTTTTCAAATTCATGTACCTCTCTAAGAGCCTCTTAAGTGCCTCTTTCTTATCTACCTCCACTACCACACGTGGCAGCACATTCCAGGCATCCACCACTCTGTGTAAAAAGCTTGCCCCGCAGCACATCTCCTTTGAACTTTGCCCTTCTCATCTGAAAGTGCATGCTTCACATTTCACATTTAAATTTCAAAATAAGGTCAAAATGTAGTTGTTTTGTTATCTTAGCCTCATTAACATTCCCAGGTTGCTCTCCAGGATCAAAGATAACTATGTCCATGTACAAAACAAATTGGCTTGTAATTCCTAGCTCTTTGAACTGAGCGAATGCAATAAACTTGGAGCACAATGTAAATGTGACTGGCTTTTGTCTAATGTTTAGAATTATACTGGAGAATATTGGCGAGATGCGGTGGGAGAACATAACCCTGCAGTGGGGTGCAGTAAAAGATAGGAACCTTGGAAATAAGACACAGAGGTTTGAAGTGTGAAGTGTTAAATCAATCCTGTGGTGCAAGTGACAAGGTTTCTTCCAATGCACAACAAATATTTATTGTGTTTGACATCAGGAGAGTTTCGTTATCATTCAGTTTGTGTGTGGGTGAGAGAATGCTGGAACAAATTAGCCAGTCGTTCTGGGGGACTGGGTATCATGATATTACATCATCGCCTTTCAGCAAATAACAGGTTTTGCTAACCTGAGTTGCCTGCTCTGGTGGTGGTACCACCCAAATGAGATCAAAGCTGAAACATGTTTGGACAGAATCAACTGGTCACATGTCTTGCTCACACATAATTAACTTCTGTAAGACAATGTTGCCTTTTTCAGATACCTTTATACATAGAACAGTACAGCATAGAACAGGCCCTTCGGCCCACAATGTTGTGCCGACACTAATCCCTCCTACCTACAGAATGCCCATATCCCTCTATTTTCCTCTCATTCATGTGCCCCTCTTAAATGCCCCCAATGAATTTGTCTCCACCACCCTATATTCTTTGATAGCAATTCCCTATCATTTTCTGGGAAAGCTGGCCAAAAAAAAGTCTTTTTTTCATCTGTAAGGAGGGGAATGGCTGGGTGAAGGGGGAAATGTGGGATGTGGGGAAAAGTGGACAGAGGGATATATTAGGTTATTCACATCTTTTTGAATTAATTGATTTTCATTAAGTATATAGGTTTTTAAGTGGCTTACCTTTCTTAAAAAAAACTATAATTTTTTTTTAAAAGTTTTTATTGATATTCCAGAACCATGCAAAAACATTCCTTCATTCTGACAAATTTGACACCCAGCTAAGGCAAGAACATGGTTTAGCAGGCTGTAAAGTTCTTTCCAGCTGTTTTGTGGTTGGGGACACTCAAAGGCATTTATGTACACAAGGCCCTGACAATTAAATTCAGGACTATTAAAATAAGAGGTTAAGTTTAATGAAATCTTCTGCATTATAATTATATTGTGATAGGAATTGATTTTGCTTGGAATGTGAAATTGGAATTGTCTTAATGAGCAAAATAAATCTTTTGAAGAAAATGCCATAATTATTCTAATAGTTTTATTCGTATGCCTTAATCCTGAGAGTATTTATCCCTAAAATTTGCTTTGCTTGCCAAAATAAACTTTCTTTTCTGCTGAAAATAAAAGATTTAATACATAGTTAGATTTCTAGATGGAGCATCACTGAAAATGAATGTCAGCAATGGTAAACAGACTTCCCTATGTTATTGGCCTGAAGAACTCATTATAAACATTCAAAACTGCTGTTTAGCAGCACATTTTTACAAAATGAGATGTTTTAGAATGATGCAGATTGCAGTCACAGATTAATACAGAAGAAGAAAGCTATCATTGCCCATAATTACTCACAGTCCATCTAGTCCATTATGATTGTAATCAGGCTAAAAAGAGACTACGTGGATAATTAACAAAATAGAGAAATGGCTTTATTGTCTGATATTTTAGATTAAAAGAACATTGAGGATAACTTTCAGAAGATACTTATTCACAGAGCTCCATGGCCTGTAGAGGAAGAAAGGGAAAAATGTTTATTTTTTAGGCATTCCTGAGAGGTATGAAATCATATTTTGTTCCACTATCTCCATATATTTCATTGGTACTTTTGTGTATAATAATATGTATTAAAAGTCAGCTTAATTATTCATGCAGGGTTGTAAAAGCATCCAGTGGAGAAAACAGTTGAGATTTTTAACAATGCCATGGAGAAACAGTGATATAACAAAACCAGTTGCAGAGTCAATCAATGGCCACATCCTTGACTACACAGCACCAGATAGCCGGTCGCTTTTTCGCAACTTGCAGCTCATGAACTTTTTCCCAAGAATGACCCCTCTGTGCATTATGGCAATCTTTGATCCGCGTTTATTTAGATTGGAAATCTCCAGTTATATGTTGAGTCAATATGAGAATAAACAAACTAAAATATTATACACTGAAGGAAAATGTTGTATTTGCTGGTAATCTGAAACTTAAAGAGAAAAGTTTTGGACGCGCTCAACAGGTCAAGCAGCGCTTGTCAGGGGAGAGACTGAGTCGAAGTTTCAGGTCAAGGACCCATTCATCAGAACTGGTAAAAGTGAGGAAACAGTTGTGTTTGAAGTTGCAGTGGGTGGCGAGAACAAATGGAATATCTGTGATAAATAACAAAGTTGTCAAGATAACAATTACTTTAAAAAATGGCAGTTAGAGACAGAAGAGAAAAAGGAAGAAACATATTGAAACAGAAAAGTGTGGCCTCATCAGTGGAAAGAGCTATTATCTAAGGCTTGATCTTCTTCTGGTTGCTTGCCACTTTAATTCACCATCTCATACCAACTTTGACCTCTCTGTCTGTGGCCTCCTGCACAGTTACAACAAGGCTCAACACAAGCTCTAGGAACAACACCTCATCTTCTGATTGGGCACTTTGCAGCCTTCAGGACTCAATAGCAAATCTACAACTTTAGGTAACACAATCTTTCTTCCTGCCTCTATTATAACTATCCATTTCAGCCTGTCCTTTTTTGTAGAGTCTAGCCTCGGGCCCTGACCCACAGCCCTACTATTAGACAAAGTGTCTTAGAAGAAAAATATTTTTGGTCCCTTTGCCCTGGTATGACTTCTTTCCTGGTAATTTTTGTAATGACAGTATTCCAAATTATTTGTTGCATCCAAGTGTTCATCCAAAGTAGAGAATAAATGTTCAATGAGCAGGAGGAAAATTCCAAGTGGAATATGGAACAGAAAACAAAATATATTTTATGATAATATCCAAAATGTATTATTAAATGCATTAAAAGACAAAGTCTCCACAGAATAGTTTTCTGAAAACTACTACATTTATAATATGTGCATTTTGATTTTAGCACTACCACAAAAGCTTATTTTTAGTCAAGATAGAAATTAGAGTAAAGGCTTTAAGGTGAATAGGTTTGGTGGGTCCTTTGCTACTGTAAGCTACCTACTAGTGTAGGTATTAGGCAAAAGAATCCAAGAGGGAGTTGATGGACATACAAGAGAAATTGAGCTAGATGGTTAGAGGGAAGTAAGGAAGAGGGAATGGGATTGATGGGATTGTTCTGTTGGGATCCAGCATGACTCCTGTGAGCTGAATGGCCTCCTTCTGAGTCAGAATAAATAAATAAGTAAGTAAACGATGAATGTAATTTCAAAATGAGGTCAGAGAAAATTACTCTGAAAACTCATAGATCATAAGAAGTTCAACCCTCAAACCATCAATCTATCCTTGCAGAAGACTGGCCCAATCCCAGACCCAACCCCATAATCAGCCATCCTTTGGTCCATTATGATTGGCCTAATCTCAGTCCATTTGTGGCCCCATGATAGGGCAAACTCCAGGTACCCAAACCCTTTTGATCTGCCTTCCTGTGACCTTGTAATTGGCTAAATCCCAGGACTCATCGCCTGATTTGCTATCCCTGGCTTTGTGATTGGCTGAATCCCAGAAGCCAACCCCATTGCCATTCTCCTTTCTCCTGGAAACCCAGGACCCAACACTTCCATCCGCCATCCCTGGCTCAGGGATTGGCCAATTCTTAAGACCCCACCATCTACCTCCTGCCCCAAAGTCACCTCCCCAACTATTTAGATGTTTCTCATCTCCTGATTCTTCCCTCTCAACCCTCAAAGAAAATCCCACCGCTCCAACCTTTCTCCCACACCACAATCCAAACATTGGCTTTCTCTCAATCTTTCCCTTTCTGGTCATTCAAAGGTTGTTAGTCTCCTAAATCCAGCCACCCCATTTAACCACCCCCCCCCCCCCACACAGCTCTCACACAATGATTGCATTATCACCATCACCCAAATATTGCCTGTTTACTGACCCTTCTCCTCCGAGGTCTAGGATGAGGATGGTGGCTGAAGTGGTTTGCTAAAAATATATATTACCTGGTGAATTATACCCTAAGCCTTGGTGTCCTGCTGCTGTGCCTTTAGGAGGCACTAGAATTTCCAGTACATTATGTGTACTTGCTTGCATGTGTGAATCAATACACAAGTGGTAAGAGGTAGAAAAAATTAACTTTTCCTTTTTGGACTGCAGGGCACCCTGCTTTTGATTTCAATTGTTTAAACAGCATACTCAAAATGAAGGTGATACCTATATTTCTCAATGCAAAAACAGATTTTCCCTCAGGATAAACCCTTCTTTCATAGTTTTTATTCCATTATGGCCACTCCTTTAGTGCTCCCCCCATTTCTTCTGAGCCAGAGTTGACTAATAAAGAATGCTAATCCCCCCTGATGGATTTCCAATTTTACGGGACCTGCTACTTGATGAGAAGATAACTCGTATATTTTTCCTCATTATTCCTGATGACACAGAAGGAGGCCATTCTGTCTATGCTGACTCCCAGAGTACTCCCATCACTTATTTTCCTATAAACCATTAACTATTCCCTGATCCCCCGCCACCCACCTACACTAGTGGTAACTTACAGTAACCAATTAACTTCCCAGCACATCTTTGGGATGTGGGAGGAAACCAGAGCATGCCGGAAAATCTCAAGTGGTCACAGGGAGAACATGGAAACATGTTTGAGGGGCAAGATCTGAGCAGCCAGAAAAAATTCCCTTTGGATCCACAAACCAAAAGAAACTTCAAACTATTTCACATTCTAATCTGGTTCCAGTGAACATTTCATAGGCATTAACTCCTGATGCATTTTGGGAGTCACATTAGGTGATGAGTAGTGATTCCTCTGTGCATTTAAATTAAAGAATTTGATTCATTTGTAATCATTATTTTTGGTTGGCTATTGGGACCACTTTGCAAAGTATGCTATTTAGAACAATTTTAAAACCATTTCCACAACTTCAATGACAGAGACAGAAAATTGTGCACAAACTGTTTGTACCTTAACCTTACTGCACACAGGATAACTTCATTTCCAGTTCAATGATAAATTGTAATAAGTTTCACTGGTGTTGGGGAGAGCGGTGACAAAATACCAGTTTTTTTTAATCTTCATCCTGTTAGGGATTATTCAGGAGTTAAGGAATTATGTGGACAGCAGGCATTAATACAAATGAGATTACAGGAGTACAGGAAGGAGATAGAGAGTTTAGTGGCATGGTGTCATGACAACAACCTTTCCCTCAATGTCAACAAAACAAAAGAGCTGGTCATTGACTTCAGGAAAGGGGGCGGTGCGCATGCACCTGTCTACATCAACGATGCTCAGGTTGAGAGGGTTGAGAGCTTCAAGTTCCTGGGAGTGAACGTCACCAATAGCCTGTCCTGGTCAAATCACATAGATGCCACAGCCAAGAAAGCTCACCAGCGCCTTGCCTTCCTCAGGAGGCTAAAGAAATTTGGTATGTCCTCTTTGACACTCACCAACTTTTATCGATGCACCAATGAAAACATCCTATCTGGATGCATCATGGCTTGGTATGGCAACTGCTCTGCTCAGGACCGCAAGAAAATGCAGAGAGTTGACGACACAGCCCAGCACATCACGGAAACCAGTCTCCCGTCCTTGGACTCTGTCTTTACCTCTTGATGTCTTGGCAAAGCAGCCAGCATAATCAAAGACCCCACCCACCCAGGTCATTCTCTCTTCTCTCCTCTTCCATCAGGTAGAAGATACAGGAGCCTGAGGGCACATACCACCAGGCTTAAGGACAGCTTCTATCCCACTGTGGCAAGATTATTGAACGGCATTAACCTTATACAATGAGATGGACTCTTGACCTCACAATCTACCTTGTTATGACCTTGCACCTTGTTGTCTATCTGCAATGCACTTCTCTGTAGCTGTGACACATTACTCTGTACTGTTATTGTTTTTACCCGTACTACCTCAATGCACTCTGTACTAACTCAATGTAACTGCACTGTGTGATGAATTGACCTGTATGATCGGTATGCAAGACAGGTTTTTCACTGTACCTTAGTACAAGTGACAATAATAAACCAATACCAATACCAACCAGTCTTCAAATAAAAACCTGTTCAAATGTAGTTACAAGCAGTAGTCAGTTTTGAAATTATGTAACATCTATGTTACATAATATGTTACATCTATGAAACATCTATGTAAACAGACAGTACTGTCTACGGGGCACAGGTTACTGGCCCACAACAGGAGGCTGGCTGTTCAATAGATCTGGTTAGCTAACTAATATGACCATAAGATGTTCTTGTATGCATCAGCCAAACTTAAGATAATGGACGATGTTAATTGACCTACATCAAACCAGGCATCAGACATCTTCAGTTAAGTTATTTTGCACCATTGTGACTAAGATCAAGGAAGCTTCCAGACCAGACTTCTTTTGTCACTTACCACAAATAACATGGTCATATGTTTATTTCTTCTGTCTATCAATAATTGGGATATTTATGTCAAAGTTACATTTATTGTCATTTGCACATGCATTCACAGGTGAAATGAAAAACTTACTTGCAGCAGCATCACAGGTACGTAGCATTATAGAAACACAACATTCACAAGAAAAACATAAATTAAACATAAATTTTACAAAATTACACAAGAAGGAACACAATTAGAACAAAAAAAAGTCCATTTTAGTGCAAAGTGATCAAAGTGGTCATAGTGTTGCTAAACTGCAGTGATTAGGATTGTGCAGGTTGATTCAAGAACTGAATGGTTGAAGGAATGGTTGACAATCACTGGGTCACGCCTGGGTACCCAGTGGTAGACCCAGAGAATCAGCCCTCACAACACTAACTTTGGGTGTCTGGGTTCTCTGTAGTCAGAAGCTTTTAGACCACCCATGTGATTTCCTTTGTCACAACAAAAGTGTTTGGACATTCTCATTGTAAATATGTAATTCAATGGAGCCATTTGTTGGGCTCAAGATATTGAAGTGAACAATGTCATTGTAGCTATTGAAATTGTATTGAATCACCTGCTGTTATCTTTGTCTGTAAGAGTACAATAACTTGATGCATTTTGAGTTTGGGGAGATTCTGCTGAGAGGGTCTCCAAGAGAATGCTGCTTGTCATGATGAATAAAGACCTTTTACATCCACCAGCTTCCATTCTCCAGTGACTTGGTCACAGTCACAACACATCCCATGAACATTCTTATAAAAATCTGAAATGCAAACAAATACTTTTCTGAAAAGTATACTTAAAGCTAATGATTAAAGTGTTATAGTATGCACAAACTGAAAATAAATCAAGATCTGGGCTGTTTGTAGTGTCATAGTTGCTATTGATTCACCAACATGAAATCAACTTCTTAAAAATACTTTACTAAATATGTCAAATGCCTTACTGAAGTCCATGTAAACAACATCCACTGCCCTGAACTCATCAATCATCTTTGTCACCTCCTCAAAAAATTCAATCAAGTTTGTAAGACATGATCTGCCCCACACAAAGCCATGCTGACTGTCCCTAATACGCCCATAATTTTCCATATGTAGGTAAATCCTATCCCTAAGAATCCAATAGCTTCACTAGCATGACGTGATACCCATAATTTCATGGAGTATCCTTATTTGCCCCTCTTAAACAAAGGAACAACATTGGCTTCTCTCCAGTCCTCTGGGGCTTCGCCTGTTGCTAGTGAGGATCTTTGTCAAAACCCCAGCAATTTCCTATCTTGCCTCTCTCAATAATTGGGATAGATCCCATCAGGCTCTGGGGACTTAATGTTCTTCAATAGACCCAACACCACCTCCTTCTTGATCTCAACATGCCCTAGATTTTTAGCTTACCCCATCTCATTATCCTCCATGTTCTTCTCTTTGGTGAATACCGATGCAAAGTACTCATTTAGTACCCCACCGAATCCTCAGGCTTGAGGCATAAATTCTCTCCTTTATCCTTGAGTGGTCCTACTCTCTGCCTAACAACACTTTTGATTTTAATGTATGTATAAAATGCCTTTGGACTTTCCTGAATCCTACATGCCGAGGATATTTCATGGTTCCTTTTGGCCCTCTATATTCCCTGCTTGAGTTTTTTCTGCTTTCATTACATTCCGTAAGGGCCCTGTCTGATTTCAGCTTCCGAAACCTTACATATGGTTCTTTTCCTTTTTGACTAAAATTACAACTCTTGTTATCCAGGGTTCCTGAACTTTGTTCTTGTCTTTCCTCCTTACTGGAATATACCGCTCCTGAATTCTGATCATCTGGTATTTAAATGACTCCCACATGCCAGATGTGGATTGCCCAATAGCAGCTGCTCCCAATCTACTCTCCCTAGCTCCTGCCTTGTAATTTGATTTCCCCCCAATTTAGCACATTATCCGAGGTCTAGACTTGTCCTTATTCATAACTATCTTAATATTTAAGGAATTGAGATCGCTGTTTCCAAAATGGTCTCCCAGTGAAGCCTCAATCACTTGGCTAAGCTTGTCTTCCACTACAAGGTCTAATTTGCTACACTCTGTTATAAGAAAGATGCCATTGAGCTGGAAAGAGTGCAGAGGAGATTTACAAGGATGTTGCTGGGACTTGAGGAATTGAGTTATGGAGAGAGCTTAAGCAGATGGGGGCTTTATTCACTGACGTAAAGGAGAATGAGGGGTGATCATATAGAGGTGTATAAAATCATGAGGGGCATAGATAGGGTCAATGCACACAGTCTTTTTCCCAGGGCTGGGGAATCAAGAATGGAGGGTATAGGTTAAGGTGAGAGGGGAGAGATTTAATAGGAACCTGAGGGGCAACTTTTTCACCCAGAGGATGGTCCATACAGGGAATGAGATGCCAGAGGAAGTGGTTGAGGCAGGTACATTAACAACATTTAAAAGGCACTTGGACAGGTACATGGGTAGCATAGGTTTAGAGGGATGTAGTCCAAATGTAGGCATATGGGACTAGCTTAGATGGAAACCTTGATTGGCATGGACCAGTTGGGCCAAAGGCCCTGTTTCTGTGTTGTATTACTCTATGACTCTATGACTAAGTCCGTTACCAGTGAGCGGCTATTTGTTAGTTCCAATTCCAATGCAGCTTATAAAAGGGCGGTGGTCTAGAGTGGAGTGACCATTATGGAGCGACCATTTTGAGAAGGTCTGCTTTGAGGTGGAAGTGCTATTGGTAGGTTAAAGTGTGGGCTTTGGTGAATACTGGGCTTCAGTGAGGAGGGCGAGCAGCAACAAGGTCAGGGCAATGTTAAGTGTTTCCCTTTTCTTAAGTCTGCTAGTTTATGAAATGTTATTAAAAGAGCAGTAATGTCTGTCAGTGGAGTGGAATGCTCCTCCTGTCAGATGTGGGAGACCTCGTATCCCATGTCTGCAAGAAGTATGTCCAGCATCAGCTCCTCTCAGACCGCATGAATCGGTTGGAGCAGTAGTTGGATTATAAGTAGCGTACAGGAGGTAGAAAGTGTTATAGATATGGCTTTTCAGGAGGTGGTCACACCGGAGGTTCAGCCAGCAAGATGGATGACCGCCAGGATGGGCAGATAGTGCAGGAGTCTTCTTTGACTGTCCCCCTCATCTGGGAGCTTGCTGATACCTTTCCTAATTTACAGCAGTAACTACACCTCAATACTTCCATGGAAGTCTTTTCTTTATTTTTAGGTCAGAAATTTTTCCAGCTATTTAATTGTATTGAAACATTACCAGAGCAGATGGTCAAAGTTAGCATTCTGACTGAATGAATATTCCATAACCTAGAGTTCATAAGCACAGGCTTGAACAACTCCTGCGTGAAATTTCAAAGCTCTTCTTCATATGTCAAAATATTTACTGCTTTACAGTAGAGAGGAGGTTTAATGTGAAACTTACTGTATAGAGACCATTGCTCATGGAGTGCATCTTAAGATTTAATGGCACATTACTGGTACACCATTGCATTTTGCTACCAGGTCACTACACATGTAACCTTCTGGCAGACAAATGGGAATATCAATTTCATGAGAAGAGGGGAATGGTCACCTGTTTGTGCAATTGAGCAACGAAGCAGCAGCAACAAAGCAAACAGAATATACTAAGTTACCAAATCATTGAAGCACAAGTGGAAAGATGTCTACAGTGCTGTGGTCAGATTGTTGAGAAAAGGTTATGACTTCTTTGGTCATTGAGCTATGATTCAGGCTTTACAAGGTGCAGCAGAGAGCTGCTAATATAAGAGGATTCGATTTGGAAGAACAATTAAAGAAAGAAGGATTGTTTACCTTGGAAAAGAATCAACTTCTTTCAGAAATGTCAGCTACCTTCAATTAGCAACGTTCACCACAGAAGGTTGTAAGTTCAAGAACCGTTCCAGAATTTGACAGCATAATCTAGTAAGACACTACAGCATAGTATTCCCATGAATGGCATATTAAACTGAGGCCATGTCTCTCTGTTCAAGTAAATTGAGAAGATTTCATTGTGCAATTGGGAGGAGCAGTGAAAATCTCCAGAACAAGCAACTGATGTCTCAGACAATAGTTACCCAAGAGTTGAATTTATTTTTGGGAATTAGGATCACTGCCATAGGTTTGATTCAGCAATAGCAACCACACTTCAGAAAGTACTCCATTGTCTGCAAAGTGCATTGGGAGGTCATGAAGTGAAGGGAAACAAGAAGAAAATTTATACAATGGACTATATCCCTCAGGAGATGGCTCATGCCTTGTCTTTGCTTCTCTCAGATGCCTATGGTTGCATTTACCTTTTGAGTCTGTGCAGCTCTCTATATCATGTGAGCCTCACTCTACTGGCCATCCCACAAGGTGTAGCAAACTGTAAGGGGTGGTCAGACCTCAGCGGGCAGAAACCCTTCCCTCCCCACCATCCACCCACCCATTCACCCTAGGCCATCTGAAGCTCTTCTGACAACTCGTACTGACAGAGACCTTGTCAATGTTTCCAAATGTAACTCTGATGGTCAGAGATATTAGAAACAGCTGAACAATATTTAATTAAAAAAATAGAAAATAAAAATAAATTAATTTACAGCCATATTTAACATATAAATTCATTTTCACAATGATATTAATTTTAAAAATATTGATTGTGAAGGTCAATTATCCCATTCTAATGAATGGGCCACATAAGGTGAGCCATCTTTGGCTGGTATAAAGCTCTGGTTCCTGGTGCAAAGTGTATCCTGTCCCTCAGCTCAAGTTGTTAAGGAACAGCCCTGAGTGAGTCCAAGTGAAGAAAGAAGACAGAAGACAGAAGACAGAAGACCTACATCGGACCTTCAGCATGATCTTCCCTTCTGGACCGCTGTGTGCAGGTATGGCAGTCCGTAAATCTCTGATTTGCACTTTGCTACTAACCAGTAATTTTTATGGATGTGCCAGCCATCAATAAGATCCAATCCGTAACAATTTCAAATTTAAAATGGTCTATATAAATAAGGTATCAAATGGTATAAGTAAGGTGAAACAAGGGTAGTATTTCAAAGGAAACCAATGCAATAGAACAAGAAGGCATTGATTAAAATTTAGGCCTGATGTCAACATTGTTAACAATTGAAATAAAAGCATACATTGCCAGAACTATATATCATGCTGGTTAGCACAAGAACGAGAAAACAAATAGATTAAAATGTTGGGTGTAAAGCATTTCCCAGAACAGTGATTTGGGAGGTACACCAGCCCCATGGAAAAGGGAAAACATTGAGAAGGTGGAGTTGTAAAGAGAACAACTGATAAGGGAATCTTTGTATCCCAAATTATCTTTCAGTTTGGAAATGGAAACTAAAATACTAGCCTGATTGAACATTCATTTTAATTGCATTCTTTTTTTCCTAAGTGGATGCCAAAATGAGAGAAATGTCCTCACTCACAAATCTTCCATCCCGTTGTTTTGTGGTTATCTTATCTTGTGATAAGCATTTATCTGCATTCCCTACATGAAAACATCTGTTTCTGTGATGTTAGGGTCACATAGGGTAGCTGATAGTGCTGGGATTCGTTTTGATGTTGTAGATGCCACATTTTAAGGCCTTTGAAGCCCAGAAATAGAGCAAAACAAATGTTTACCTCAAACTGTCATAGGAGAAGTTTGACCTGTGAAAGAAAACTGCCAAGACCAGTGGATGTACTCTTTGTCATTATCTATTTTTCAAATAAATTAACTCAAACTGACAGTTTATTTCAGCAACAAACAAACTACTGGAGGAACTCGGTGGGTCTTCTGTCTATTTCAGCAACTTGAAATTCCTTAACCACTATCACGACGATTTTTTTGTAAGCGTGATGTGAGTGCCTCTGAAATTTTGACCCTACGGTGTGAGATGGGGTTCTCTTTGATGTTCACACAAAACAGATGTTACCAATCCAACAGGTCATCTTCCACCATTAGATCGGCAACATACTGGAAATCTGAATTAAAGCATTAAACGCTGAAAATGAATTGAATGCTATCTGTTATTTCCATCACTTCCAGTTCAATTTACTAGCAATATCAATCAAGTCCTTCCTTCATCTCCCCTCTTGACATTCTAAGGGGGTCATTCCCTCTGTAGCAACTGGTTCATTCCCCAACCGCATCCCACAGCAACTTTCAATGAAAGGCAAGGAGAAGTGTGTGCACACACTTTAGTCTCCTCCCCCACCCCCCTCTGTCCAGACCCCAAACAGGCACCAGGTTTCCTTATACTTCATTTGTTTCTCATGAAGTGGTCTCCTTTACACTCCTTAAACTCAGATTCTGTGAGCCCTTTGTGGACCACCTCTTCCAGCGTATTCGGACTGAGCCTGAGCCTGCTGTTTTGGTTCTTTTCACTCTGATCTCTCTCTTCTCTGACTCCTGCTCTGTTCCAATGAAACCTAAAGGATCCTCTGCTGAGAAACTGAATTGAGTCCCACTGTTTTATTGCATGGCATGATCCAGTCTCATTGAAAACTGAAATGTCTGGCTGAAGCTACTTACTGGGCAGGCACGGTAGTGTAGCGGTTAGCATAATGCTATTACAGCGCCAGCAACCCGGGTTCAATTCCCGCCGCTGTCTGTAAGGAGGTTGTACATTCTCCCTGCGTATGCATGAGTTTCCTCTGGGTACTCCAGTTTCCTCCCACATTCTAAAGATGCATGGGCATGCTATGTTGGCACAGGAAGCATGGCGACACTTGTGGGCTGCCCCCAGAACACTCTATGCAAAAGGTGCATTTCACTGTGTGTTACGATGTACATGTGACTAATAAAGATGTCTTATTTATCTACCTCTTGCCATCGGTTAAGAAAAGGACCACCTTTTCACAGGTCAGTGCTTTGCAGTGCAGCAGTCTAAAATATGCAGTAATTCAGATGCCAGTACACCAGGGTCTGCTGCTGGCTTGCTGTCCTACATACTGAGTTAATACTTCAGGTCAACAACCTTTCAGTGATGAAAGGTTATCAACTTGAAATTCTGACCATGTTCCTTTCTATTTACTGCTGTCCAACCTGTTGAGTGTTTCTAACATTTTCTGTTGTAATTTCAGATATTATCTTAACATTCTCAGAAAGCAGTTGCTGGTAAAGATCTTGCTGTTGTCATTTACTGCTACTCTGACCCGTCTTTTCTTGTCCCATTATTATCACATTTTACTCTCTGTCTTCCTATTTAATTCCTTTGCATTTGTTTAAACCTTGCTACATCTCTCTAACTTTCTCCAGTTCTAATGAAAGGCCATTGATCAGAAATGATAACATTTTTCTCTTCACTCTTGCTACTTGTCCTACTGAGTATTTCCAGAATTTTTAGCTTTTAATCCATTCTATGTAAATTAGTTGAATCATTAAAAAAATCTGGCAGTGTTCAAATGGCTGTTGACCCACTATTTTTCATTTTCTCAAGACCGCTTTCAAGCCCTCAATCTGCCCACCCCGACATATGTGAGGTGGTTTTGAAATGTGAGTGTCTTTTTATCAGTAAATGGAATTTTTGGATTTTCATATCCCTGTTTTCATAATTCTTTGCCAAGGTTGGTAGATGTTTTGTCTAATTTGAAACTGGAAATTGCGAAATCAACTCACTCAGCTTGCTCGACAAAAAGATAGCAGGTCTATTTATAGCAGGTTGTGAAACCAGTTTGGCTCAAGTATACTGTGAAAACATAAAACAATAGGAAAAAGAAAAGTACAGGAATGGATTCATGGAATAAAGAGATGATTTACAAAGCACTTTTTATATTCTTAGGACATCTCAAAGAACTTCACCACCGATTTGATTATTTTTGAATCACTAGCAGTAGTGTTTTGTCGAGGAGTATAATAAACAATTTATGCACAACAATATCCCACAAAAAGTATTAAATGAGTGACCAATCATCTGTTAATACCTCTTTAGTAATATCCACCATCAGCTGGCTCACCACTTCTGCTACTGAAACCCATGTCCATGACTCTGTTGCCTATGGCTTGGCGATTCAAATCCACTCCTAACTGGCCACTTCAAATTAATACTTTCCATTAATTTAGATCATCCAAGGGTTTGTTGTCCATGTTGTAACTCTCACCCGTCACCCTTGTGCGTGTTGGCCTTCACTGGCACACATCTGAGCAATGATGAGATTTTAAAATTGTCACATTTCCTTATGGCATACGTGGTCACTCAGCTCATCAAGTCCATGCTAACTCACAGGGAAAGCCTTTTCCTCAATTTTTCCTGTAATCTATTCTCCCCATTTCGCATCAATTTCCACCCTCTACCTACACTGGGGCCAATTTACATTGGCCAATTAACCCACAACACATTCAAAATGACACTGGGACCATACAAAGGGAATACCAAGGCGCACATCAGGAATATGTTGAGGAAATGTTCAGGCCCACACTGGGAAAGCACTGAGGGAACATCCAAGCCCGCCTGGGACAGTGCTGAGGCAACCCCCAACCCACATCTGGACAGCACTGAGGGAGCACCCAGGCCAACATCTGGACAGCACTGAGGGAGCACCCAGGCTAACATTGGGAGAAGACTGAGGGAATATCCAAGTCCACATTGGGATAGCACTGAGGCCCGTATTGGATTAATTGGTGCATTTTATGGTGGAGCTTGTGGGCATATAAGAGAGAATGGATTACAGGGAAAGGAGTGGATGAATGGAATTGATGGAATTTCTCTGAGAACAGACATAGTCTCAATGGGCTGAATGGTCTCTTTCTACATCATGAGAATATTTGAAAATTCTGAAAATTATTGTGACCCCGCACAAGCTGGAAAATAAGGACACTTTCACCAAACATTGGGCTTCTTGGTTCCACTCAAAAATTCTGGTTAATTTACTTCCAGTCCACGGGAGACAACACTCCCAATACCCACCCATACCTCCAACTTTCTCTGGGTCCAGAGGAATCCATTGACCCACTTTGTAGCAGTAGTTTAACATCTCTTGCGCACGAGTCTGAAACCTGGAAGTGTGTTGGTAACATAAGATGAGTGGTAGCTCTTCTGTAATGTAGATTTTGGATACTGTTGGAGTTCTGATAAATTCCACTTACAATAACAGTTATAGCATGCAGGAGCTTTCTACAAGGGTATTTATAGTGATGATGTCACAACGTCCTTTGACCACATAACTTATCTACATAACTATGTACAAATACATCACATGATCCAAATAGCGATCCCCTTTTGTGGACCTCAAATTGATATCATTCATTGCCTGAGGTATCCTCAAACATTGATGGCTGTTACAAATAGAAAGGCACAAAATATGTTTTTGTTTAATTGGCGTTATCAAGTTATTGGATTTAAGCCACAAAACAATAGATCAAAGTGGGAACAAGGAATTTAAAGCATTATTTATCAGATCATTTCAAATAAGCTATCTCATTGATGAAGAATAGATTTTTCTCTGCCATAATATTTTAACATTAATCATTTGCACATTATTATCTTATTAAATTTGCAGAGCAAAGTATGTAGATAATATATTTTTGAAATGCATATGATTGATGTTTGCCAAATGAGCTAATCGAAGTAAACCATGTGAGGTTGTTTCTTCTTGGAACAATAACCTATCTGATACGATGTTCTCTAAATGGACGGCATTCCAATTCCTGGGTCATTTCCAATATTCCATGCATCCAGTTGCCAGTTTGGAAAATTTCCAGCAGGAACTATTTCAGGTAGTTTATTCGAATGGACACTGTTCAGCAAAAGAGGGTGCTGTTATCTGAGCAATAACAGATGCTCAGGTTTCTGACACATGCAAGATATTAAACCTGGTATCTATTCCAGAGCCAGGGTGTTCAATGCTTTAAGTATATAACCTAGCTTTGTTCAGCATCTATTAATAAGAAAAGCTTGTAAAGGATATGCGGAAAGATGGAGACTAAGTGGATTGTTCACTCAGTGAGCTGTTGCAGGTTTGATGGCTGCATGCTTTCCTTCTGCCATGTAAAATTTTGTGATTCTGATTTCAAATTTTGGTAAGTAGAATGGTCTAATCAGTTGTTAATAGAGCAAGACTGTAGTTAGAAGAGTTCCTTCTTTATTTGGATAGAGCCTTATGTAATACAGCATATTCTATTCATGCAACTAAACAGACGTAAACTGATATAACTCAACATTTCCCTTATTGTCAGTTTTGGTTTACTTAAGTTTCCATTCTGAGATGTTGTTAAAAAGTTATTAACATAATAAAATATATTGATGGTCACAAGACAGCAATGATCTCATTAAAATGCAGGACAGAAACAGGGCTCGAAATAGCCTGGGCCATTTCCCATGTTCCTCTAAATAAATATATCCTATTATGCTTAACAGTGTGATGTAATGTAGCTAACCACACAATGGGTGCTTCAGCACTTGGAACTCGATGTGAGGGCTAAATTTTAGTGTCTTAGTATCTGAACAGAAAGGCTCATTTCAGGAGAAACTTCAGCCAGTACAGCAACACCAAATCTGCTGATGTAGTAAAAAGACATCCAATTATTAAGTTGCAGTTATCCAGCAAATGCCAAAAAGTGCAAAAGGCAGATCTTTGATCTTGGGTAAATCTGGCAAGAATATTTTTCTAAAGTTGGATGGAGAATGTAACAAAGAATGAGAAAGTTAAAGTTTACACGGGATGTTTTGACATTGGAGCTTGGAGACAGAAACAAGATCATAAATTTTACAAGACTCTCTCCAGAGTTCTGTGTGAACTGAAGTGGAATGAGCAAGCCAATGCAATTTCAGAACCAAGAAAATATTGGACATTTGAAAATCACAGATTTTGTTATACCAGTTATTTGATCTTAAGTGAAAGAAAATCTACCAAAAAGCCTGACATCAACTTTTCAGTACTTTTTTCACATTGTTAAAATATGCTTTGAAACATGAATCATTTGTGGGGTGCTGTGACCCTTAACATTCAAGACTCAGAACACAAGGGCAAGTCTACTAATCGCCTGTCTGTTGTGACCCTAATCTAACAGTGTGGCAACTCCCACACAAGTTCGACATAGCCCTGAGGAAACTAACATCAGATGAAGCTATGGGCTCCACTTTTGCCAGGATCCGGTGCAAAGTTGCAGATGTACACAACACTGAGGCAGAAATTATGAGAATGACCTTGTTTTTTCTGATGGTATGAGTTCTAAGAGTAGACAAGATAACTTGCAAGAAGTACTCACCCAAGCTGCTAGCAGAATTTGGCAACATGAAAAGCAACCCAGCAGAACTGTCCTGCTTCTCAAAGTCTGGTTTGCCTGCTCTGTATTTGTGCTTCTGTAATTGCTCTCCCAACCCTTAGGCCCCATTCCATTCAAATCACATCAGGAATGTCGGTTGTAGGGAATCTTGGTTATGCTCCATTGGCTACACTGTTGAATGGCATATCTTCTCCTAAATTTGCACCAATAAACAAATCAGTATTCCAAGGGCATATATTTAAGATAATTGCTAGCTAAAATTGAGGAAGATGAAGTGAAATGTTTTACACAGCAAGTTGTCTGGTGTGGAATGCCCTATGTAAAAGGGTGCAGCAAAAGCATTCACTATAAGAGAATTGGACATCTACTTGAAAAGGGAACAGTTACAGAACTATTAGAAGAAGCAAGGGAGTGCGATTATATGAGTAGCCCTTTCAAAAAGTACGGTGGTCGTGTTTCCTTATTTCCCGGTTGTAAAATTCTGACTGTGGAGAGCTGAAGAATATAAGTGACAAAATGAAAACAAACAGCAAAAATAAAGTAGAAAGACAGCTCTGCAATTGCTGTCTGGATTTCCAAATTGATATCTTATGATCAAATGTACTCAAGTCATTCTCACAGCCTTTTATTACAAGAATCCAAACATGTGAAAATCCTGAGCAGGTTCCACCTTTTATTTTGCTATAATTACATGTGATGCTATATTTTCAATTTTGCAATGCTGACATTAGACAACTGGGTTCCTCTCTGGTGGCTTCCTGATCTGTGGAACTCACTAAAGCCTGTCAGTGTAAAGGTAAGTAGGGCGATCATTATCTGAAGCATGCTTGAATTAGGAAAGAGAATAGGAAAGACCTCTTGGTTTCATTCAATAACATCACTTGGGACACTTTAGGATGAATTACTATGTTAGAGGTGCCTTGTAAATAAAAGTTATTGTAGTTGTGATTAATTTTTGACAAGACTGAAGTGGTAGACTGTCTATTACATAAACAATATATTTGTTATTTAGTATTATTGCTGACACTTGTATTTTCATTTATCTACAAAATATTGTACTGAAAATGGAAACAGCTAAAGTGTCTTAAAATATTACAAATGACATATAGTATTTATCAATATTCGAAGCAAGATGGATTGCATCGTCTATGTGAAAGCTTTTGGAAACATTACATCCTGAGCATCTTTGCGACGCACTCTAGCTGTGAAATTAAAATAACCCTGACACTTAGTGTTTAGATCAATGTGCATTTCAGAGTATGTCCCTGGTGTAAGATTTTCTACCAATTTGCATTCACACCCAATGGAAAATGATAGGTGGTGTCTAAGAAAAGTTATTAATTTACAAAACTTATATGAAGTAGTGAGTTTGGATTTTTTGGAGGAAGGCAAATCAAAGTTAAACACTAAAATAAACTTTTAACAGTGTTTTGAAGAAAAATATAATTGGAAACATTGACTATTAATGTTATGTTAACCAGTATCAACGCACACTTTACTGAATATGATGCAGAAAGAGGCCATTCAGCCTCCAGGTTCCCTGCCTGTTACTAATGAAGCAATCCCATCAACCACCCCCTTGACTCTTATGCTACTTCCCTACACCGAGGGGAAATTTACAGGGGCCAATTAACCTCCATCATTTCTTTGGGATGTGGGAGAACATTCAAACTCTGTATAGACAACATCTGGGGTCAGGATCGAACCCAGACGCCTGGAATTGTGAGACATCTATGCTGACTGTTTCCACCACTCCCCCAACCATAATGACTGCTAGCACCTGTTTGTAATGTTCTGTTATACAGAAAGAAAACTATTTACTTCTGAGTCATAAAGATCCAAGTATTCTATTTTTCAATGTGCTGATTTGGCCTACTTCAGTCTTATATTACCTCCTACCAGATGATACAAAGCCAGAATGACAGTACTAATGGAAGCATGAATGTTAGTAAAGATCAATATTTGTGTTTGAACAAGAAAGGTCAAAATAGAATTTAAAGCATGAAACCAAGTCTTATAAAGCCTCTACACTTTTGCCATTTAGGACTACATTCTAAAGCAGAAACTGTCTTTGAAACTAATATTTGACTTCTAGATAGTTTTTGGCAGAAATTTCTGCTGAGATAATAAGCAAACAGAAACATTGTGAAAGGTATACCAAGTGATTGTAATGAGGAGCAGACTCTGACTAGTGTCATCTTGTGTGCTACAACATCAAGTTTAAAACAAACCATGACAAAGGACAGGATATTAAATGACTAGTCCATTCTGATGGCTTGCTTCTGAAATACTAAGTAAATGTAAGTTATTGAAAAATAATGTCATAATTTTCAGCTGTTTGATGACTGTCTCCATTGGTCAACATTCTTCTTCAAAAAGAATGAGGTGCACATTAGTCACTAAGTTGCAGTTGGTGGCACTTTGTGTAAATTACAAGATTTAATGAAAAAGGCCACAAACTGCACCATTAAAAACCAACAC
The DNA here is from genome assembly GCF_009764475.1 of Pristis pectinata. Taxonomy (NCBI): domain Eukaryota; kingdom Metazoa; phylum Chordata; class Chondrichthyes; order Rhinopristiformes; family Pristidae; genus Pristis; species Pristis pectinata. Next base: position 17,274,027 of record NC_067432.1, read on the forward strand.
ACGTCTCTGATAATATGCACATTCTGTCATGGTTCTGAGTGCTGGCCCTTGATTCAGCTCCATTGATGGTGCCTCGTTGTGCAGCACATGGAGTCCATGCACAATTAATCACACAACAACACACACCTGAGCCCCATCAGGAGACTAGCATAAGAGCCCTGGTTTCACTAGCACTAATTGCCAGAGCATTGGCCAACCTTTGGGTATACTTTGTCTCCTGGCTGCTTCTCTAGAGCAGTCCTGGTTTCATTGTCCTTGTTAGGATATCCAGTTTTCATGTTGGAACCCCACCCCAGAGCTCTGAGGCAAGATTCCTTCTGGTTGCTGCCTGTGTTTGGTTCTGAGGAAACATCCTGACTCCATTCTCATACCAGTGTGCTGCATTTGGGTTCTCTGTGAGGTTGCTCTTTGATCAACATTGTGAAAGAATACTCTGGCTTCCATGAACCCAGTGGACATGAATCCCCTGTATGAAGCCCTTGCCAGTCAGGGCTCACTTCTGGGCTGGCATGATCAGGAGCTCTGGGAGGTTATGGCAGACTGCTGTACCCTAGCAGTGAATGTTGTGCAGGTCAGTGAACAGATCAGCTGAGTCTCTGCTCTTCTTACCTCCTCCACTCTGAGAATGCTGTCTGACCAGCCTGGACAATCTGTAGGAGCATCACCCTACAGTTTGAGGATCTGACCACCCAAGGAACTGCACGTACCTGACCCAGAACCCTACACTGGGGATTTAGGAAAATGCTGGTCCTTCCTACTACAATACCTGTTAGTATTTGAGCAGTGGCCCTCCATGTACACCACTGAGAGATCCAAGATCTCATTTATTGTGGGGTTGTTGTGAGGAAGTGTGCTGGAATGGGCCACTGCCATCTGGGACAATCAGCCAAAGACCTGTTCTTCACTTCACACCTTCATTGAGGAAATTAGAAAGGTCGTCTTCCATCCCATAAGGAGGCAGCCAAACAACTATTCCCCCTCTGTCAGGGCTCCTGTAGCGTTGTGGAATACTCTGTGGAGTTCCAGATGTTAGTGGCTGACTCTGGGTGGATTGAGGAGGCTCTCCAGGGGGTTTTTTGGCAAGGCCTCTGCAACAGGATAAAGGATGAGTTGGTGGCATGAGATGAGACAACTAGCCTGGATGTGTTGACCTCCCTAGCTACCAGACTGGACAACTGACTCTGGGAATGGCAGAGAAAGAACAGTGTGTCCAATACCTCTGTTCACCCCACGGGTCACCTTCCCAGCCTCTCCTGACCTGAGCCTTTCTGCTCCTTCTTCTGCCCCTACAGGTGCTCCTGACCCAGCCAATTGCACCACCCTGGTGGAGCAACCAATGCAACTGGGACGGAACCACCTTTCTCCCTCCAAATGATATTGGTGGTTAAGCACTAGGAGTTGCTTTATTGTGGCCAGCCTGGCCATCTTCTTGCCACTTGTGCCTTTTGGCCAAGAAGAGAGGGCTCGCCAGTAGAGTGGGGGGGTCCTGGTGAGCCAGGCAACTTTCCCTATGGTCTCCCAGAACTAGATGCTGATCCCAGCTACCATAAGACACCTCCAACGGTCCCTGTCCCTTTCTGCCTTGGTGGACTCTAGCGCTGAGGGAAATCTGTTGGATGAAGACGTAGCCTCCTGGGCTGGGATTCCTTGGGAGCCACTGAGTACCCCTCTAGAAGTCTGGGCACAAGGTGGCAAACTGTTGACCCATGTCACACACCATACACCTCTGCTGTTGTTGCTGATCTCTGGAAACTATCAGGAACAGGTCCAACTTCACCTGAAACTCCCTGCAGATGCCGATGGTCCTTGGGTACCCCTGGTTGAGCTGCCACAATCCCCACCTTGATTGGGCCATGGGCAGGATAGTCAGTTGGAGTCCATTCTACTTGTCTCCAGTCAGACCTTTCTCTGGTACAGGCTACCACTAGTTTGTTGGCTGTCGAAACCCCAGACTTGTCCAGGGTCCCAGTGGAGTATCATGACCTGGGGCAAGTATTTAGCAAACAAAGGGCTTTCCCTGCCCCCACACTGGCCATATGATTGCACAATCGACATTCTCCTCGGAGCTCTGCTACCTACCAGTCAACTATATTCCTTGTCCCGACCAGAGAAGGAAGCAATGGAGGAGTATATCAATGAATCTCTCTCGGTAGGCATTATTTGTTCCTCATCCTCCCTGGTTGGTGCAGGGTGGTTCTTTGTGGGCAAGAAGGATGGCTCACTGCATCCATGTACCAGGGCCTAAATAACATAACCATCAAGAACAAGCACCCACTGCCGCTCATCAATTCTGCGTTTGAACTTCTTCATGGGGCCACCATATTCTCAACATGATTTACGAAGCACTTACCATCTGGTCAGGATAAGGGAGGGAGACGAGTGGGGAAAACAGCATTTAATACCCCTCTTGGCCACTTCAAATACCTAGTAATGTCATTCGGCCTCACCAATGCTCCTACCATCTTCCAAGCTCTGATCAATGATGTCCTACAGGACTTCATAAATCGATTTGTTTGTCTACCTGGATGACATCCTGATCATCTCCAGGAGCACACCCAGCATGTCAGTTAGGTTCTCCAGAGGCTTTAGGAGAACAAGCTCTGTCAAGGCCAAGAAATGTGAATTCCATGTCCCTTCTGTCAGCTGCTTAGGTTACGTCATTGAGAGCAGACAAGTAAGGGTAGATCCCGAGAAGATCAGGGCAGTGGCGGAATGGCCTTGACCCATCACACGCAAGCACCTCCAACTGTTTCTGGGGTTTGGGAATTTCTATTGCCATTTCATTAGGGATTATAGTTGGGTGGCAGCACCCCCTTACTCAACTCACCTCACCTAAGACCCCTTCTCTGTGGAATCCTGAAGCTGACTCAGCGTTCATAGACCTGAAGAAACACATGATGACCTTGTTTCTCCACACCCCCCCCATCCTGGTCCAACCAGACCCCTCCAGCCAATTTGTTGCAGAGGTCAACACCTCCAACTCTGGGGTGGGAGTAGTCCTCTCTCAACACTCTGGTTTGGATCAGAAGCTGCACCCCGTGCTTTTTTTTTCTCTTCAGTTTTCCCCGCCGAACATAATTACAATGTGGAGAACTGGAAGTTACTGGCTAGAGGGAGCAGAGCATCTGTTTATCATTTGGACAGACCACAAGAACTTAGAATATATCTGAAACGCCTGAATTCCCGTCAAGCCCGGTGGGCATTATTCTTTGGCAGGTTCCGGTTTACGCTAACATCGTCCTGGGTCCAAGAACAGGAAGCCTGATGCTCTCCTGGAAATACACTACTGAGGACCATCCTTCCCTCAGTCCTGTGTGGTGGCAGCCCTCACCTGGGAGATCGAGGCCATAGTGAAGGAAGCCTAACAGACCCAGGTAATGGACCACCCAACTGCCTTTTTGTACCAGAGTCTGTGCGGTCTCAGGTTCTGCAGTGGGGACACTCTTCTCGTTTCGCCTGCCATCTGGGGATTGATAGGACACTTTTCCTCCTGAAGAAACACTTCTGGTGGCCCTCCATGGACGCTGATACTCGTTCCTTTGTTTCTGCCTGTACTGTCTATGCCTGTGGGGAAAAGCCTCCCACGGACCACCTGCTGGACTGCTTTGTCCCTTACCCATACCTAGCCATCCGTGGTCCCATATTGCCCTGGATGTTGTCATGGGACTGCCCCCCTCACGGGAACACTGCTGTCCTCTCCATAGTGGACCGCTTTTCCAAAGCAGTGTATTTTGTGGCCCTTCCCAGACTCCCTACAGCTTGGGAGACAGCCAACCTGGTCATCCAACACGTCTTTTGCCTCCACGGAATCTCCTCAGACATTGTCTCTGACCAGGGTCCCCGGTTTGCCTCTGCAGTATGGAGGTCCTTTAGTCATGCCCTTGGAACATCCGTAAGCTTATCATCCAGTTTCCATCCACAGACAAATGGCCAGATGGAATGGGCAAATCAAGATTTGGAAACAACACTGCTGCATAATGGCGAATGACCCATCAACATGGAGCACCCACCTCACTTGGGTTGAGTACACCCACAACTCTCCGGTCTGCACTGCCACTGGAAGATCCCCCTTTGAATGCTCACTTGGTTACCAACCTCCTCTATTCTCCATCCATGAGGGGGACATCACTGTGCTCTCAGTTCAGGACCATCTCCGCTGTTGCCGCAAGGTCTGGGAGGACAAACCCAGCCCTGCTCTATACCACTGACCGAAACCAGAGATTCGCTGATTGTTGGTGGGTTCCTGCACCAGTGTACCAGCCTGGGCAGAAGGTTTGGCTCTTGACTAAGGACATCCCCCTCAAGGATGAGCCCAAAAAACTAGCTCCTCGCTTCTTGGGACCTTTTAAAATTGAGTGGATCGTCAATCCCACAATGGTCTGGCTCAAATTGCCTATGACCCTGAGGATCCATCCCACTTTCCACATGTCTCAGGTGAAGCCAGTGGCTAGCAGTCCATTGTGCCCTCCAGCCAAGCCCCATCCACCCCCCTGGATTGTTGATCACCAAGCGTACATCCAGTAAACGTCAGATAGTGTACGCTGCTGGGGTAGGGGCCTTCAGTACTTGGTGGATTGGGAGGGATACAGTCTGGAGGAACGTTCCTGGGTTCCTTGCTCCTTCATTTTGGACCCCTCCCTCATTCAGGAATTCCATCAGAACCATCCAGATAAGCCTGGTGGGTTGTCTGGAGGCTCCTGTGGTGGTTGTGGGGGGAGGGGGTGGAGATGAGGTGTGGTGGTACTGTTGTGGTTCTGAGTGCTGGCCCTTGATTTGGCTCCATTGATGGTGCCTCGTTGTGTAGCACATGGAGTCCATGCACAACTAATCACATAACAACACACCTGAGCCCCATCAGGAGACTAGCATAAGAGCCCTGGTTTCACTAGCACTAGTTGCCAGAGTATTGGTCAACATTTGGGTGTACTTTGTCTCCTGGCTGTTTCTCTAGAGCAGTCCCTGTTTCACTGTTCTTAGGATATCTAGTTTTCATGTTGGGACCCCACCTCAGAACTCCGAGGCAAGATTCCTTCCGGTTGCTGCTTGCGTTTTGTTCTGAGGAAGCATCCTGACTCCAGTCTTGTACCAGTGCGCTGCATTTGGGTTCTCCATGAGCTTGCTCTTTGCTCGACATTGTGACACATTCATCTATTTACTGCTTTGTACAGTCCTTGTGCACAATCACAACTGTGGCTTTCCCAGAAAGTGCACAATCACAACTGTGGCTTTCCCAGAAAGGTAAAATGGGTAACAAATCATTTCATTGCACATGCCTAAATATTGGATTTCCATCTATTTTTGCATGTGGTGCTATTGCCAAATCAGGTCCTCCTAACAGATTGTGAATTTAGTATCAGTGCTGTCATGTAATACCTATTGGTTCAGGTGACAACAACAATGGAGGCACAGACAGATCTTTCTGCCTCTATGGAGCCTAATCCTGATCCAGCTTGAGGTCTCATCACCACACAGAGCTTGAAGCTCTTCAGGAATAATGACATGCCACCATTGAGAAGTTTGATGTCCTCATTGAGAGACACCATTTATAAGCAGATTGCAGATTTTAATGGACTCAGATGCAACCTGTGATGTGAGCAGATTTGTTTCCTGTATGAGCAGAGATATGACAGATGTGAACTCTTTTCTGCCAGAGCAGAGGTGTGTAAACCACAACCCCCACCCACTGCCCCCTGCGCACCACCCCCCCCCCAAAAAAAAACCCCACTTAACAAAACACCTCTTATTAACAGCATTCTGTCCTGATTGCACAAAGATAGCTAGGACCATTCACAGTGACTCATGGTCAGACAACTGGCTGAACTTTTGAAATGTCGGTAGAGCAGTCTGATCCACAGCAGACTGGTGACTCACATCCACTCAGTCCTCTGATAGATCAGCAGATGTGCAGGTTAAGGATGATGACATCCCACATGTAGGCAGATTTCTCTTACACAGATTAGTTCAGGAGAATAGGTGTAGGTAAAATGTGTCAAGGCCCATGGCGCAGCAAAACTGTGTACTTTAGACGTATTAGAAGGGCAAATACTACAAATAATATAGTAAGTAGAAACAGCACAAATGATAGCATAAGATGTTGCATGGAATTATGGGATTTGAAATAGTGCAAACTGAGAGTTGTAATATGAACTCTGCATGCTGTACCTTCAAACCTTAACTTTAACCTATAATCACATATACATACCTCTCCCTAACTATACAATCGATCAGCTCTGTCCACATTTCCCTTGCAAATTGCCAGAGTTTGTCCTGAAGGCTTCTTAATTTGTAATGCAAAATCACGTGTGACAATTTGATCAACACAACCTTCCCTTCTGCTTGTACATCTTTGTCCTCTTTGTATGCTACAGGACCATGAACTGTCTGACAATAAGAATGATTTCCAATCATTAACACAACAAAAATATTTTGTGGGAATAAAGCTTGAGCTTTTCAGCATTGTGAAAAGATCAGCACTGACGTGCTGGGTTCTGAGTAGTAGATTGGGATTGGGATTGAGTTTTGGTTTGCCATGAGCCAAGCATTTTTTTACTGAGTGTTTTGACAACAGTCAGCAATTCCCCTTCCACTCAGGCATTATCTTTGCCTGTGTCCCACTGTCAACAATTCCAATCTGGTCCTTGACTTGGTTGGTGGCATTCTAAAGCCATTCCTTCAGGGTCAAAAGCTTCTTGTGTGATCTGTATGTACTTGAAAGTAAAAGAAGCATTGCATTATTCCAGAAGCTAGACTTCAGTCACAGAAAGGACACAGTAATGTAGAAGTGGGCTATTAAAACTTCTCTGCAAGGTGAACCAGCATAGGGAACAGTGTTTAACTCAAAAAAAAAACAACTGTTATGAGTTTCTGTTAAACTATACTTTCATTTTTCTTTACTTGTATGTTGAAAATTATTTATAATAATTTTTAATGACTTTATGGGACCCAGATAAAGCATATATATATATGATAGGAACATGGCTTAATTCCTTGATGGATTATAAGCATTGCAGATGGTCCTGCAGAGTGAGAGGGAAGATAATGCCTCATCTTGGATTAGTTGGTTGTTTATTGGTATACTGTGGTGGTGAATGGAAATGGAGAATGAAGAGCTTCAAATCATGTGTTGGAAGGCAGTGGGATAAGTTTGATATACAGGTGGGAGTCCATACTATGAGGAGTGATGACAATCGTTCTCTGTAAAAGAATTCTTAACATTATGGCCAGAGGTTGCCTTTCTCTCACGCTGAGCAAGAGAACCCAGAGAAACCTCCCTGTCAGAGTTATTCTGCTTGTCCTGCTCCAGCTAGTTATCTTGTGACCAACAGACTTCAGGCTCCTTGTTGGCTTCCTCACACAGGGGTTGCTTCTCCCATTGGTCAGGTTGTGGAGGGTGAAACAGACAGCTATTAAGTTCCCATGTCAATCAGATATGTTCATTAGTGCAGACGACAGAATCTCATCTTTAACAGGGTGATGGCATTTTCCACTATCATCTTGGTCACTCTGTGACTCTCATCGTAGCAACACTCAGCTGGATTGCCAGGAGTAAACAACCTATGCTTGAGGAAGGCCAACAAGGAGTCTGAGGACTACTGGTCACAAGATGATAAGCCGATGAGGACAAATCTGACAGGGAGGTTTCTCTTCAAGCACAAAGGCTGGATTTTCTTGCTCAGGCAACCTCTGGCCACACTATTAGGGATTCCTTTACGGAGAAAGATTGTGATCATCTATTGCAACATTGTCTGCAGTGACCAGTGATAGGAGTCCACAATGGTGTCAGAAACCATGTAGTTAGTGAGTAGTTTCCCTAGGATCTATCTCATCTGATGATGCTTCGGGAGATGTCTGGCAAAGCAGACTCTCTAAGAATGTTGGAACCTTATAAACTCCTAGGAAACTAAACATTGATCATGGGAAAATTCTTGGCACAATCATTGTCAACCATGATAGAGTGAGCAGAATCATTTTCTTTTATTAAAGAAGAGTTCATGATTTTTTTGAGCACAAATGCAGTCAATGCCAAGATTTCAGATCCTCCAACTCACTTGATGTCTAGCATAAGTTTCTATTCAATAAGAGCTGCTAATGTTATGAATACTAAGACACCCATGGAATGATTTGCTCATTGTTGAATTCTGTAAAAGTGTTTCTTGCTAGTTTGAGTAGATTCTGGGAGCTGCTGAGTGGTGCCTGGATAGCCTACAGTCATTCTTAGAGCTGCCTTGTAAATTGCCCTGTTGTCATTTAACTGGCATCCAAAGGAAGAGTGCTAGTAATTAAAATGGCAATTACTATCTGCAAAATGCCATACTCTAATGCTCTGCCATCCATTTTTCATATTCAAAGGCATTGCCATCTAATATCAACTTGGAGATTGCCACAAAGCAAAACTTGTGCGGCTGGTCTGTTAGGGACTAGAAACTAGGGCCAGAGGTATGGTAACTATTAATATAAACAAGAACCAGCCTTCAAACTACTTCCACATGCAACTTAAGCAGTAATTGGCTTTGAAGATACAAGGTCTATGAAAGGAACAGGCTATCAGTTTATAGTGGGAGGTTACTTAAAAGATATGCTTTGGAAACTGGTAAAACAATACTTGCTGTTATATGACAAAGCAAATGAGACATGCTTGTAAACATTGGTCACTAGTACAAGCAACAGGGCTATACTAATTAGACTACATTAAAACCCCAGGATTATACTGAAAAGGACATGGGATATCCATCAATACTAAAACTGTGGATGAGGTTTAAAACATTAAAGTGAGATATCTTGAGCTTTGCACCACTGGAACATCGATAAGGGGACATAATAGATAAATGGAGCCCTCCATTTCCAGCCCTAGAATGAGATCATGGGAGGCTAGTTTGCCAGAGTAACTCAATCATAGTGATCATATTTGTTCTGGGCATGTGTATATCAAGAGAGCCATCCTCCTGAATATGGTAACAAGGAGGATGTTTTAGATGCATGTTCTTTCTCTGCCCTCAAACTTTTGGAATACTGACATGAACCACCTTGTCTCAAAAGGTCCTTTGTCTTATCGCTTAAATTGTGCTCCCATTGAAAATGTTCAATTGTTTGTTCACACCTAAGTTTCAGTCTGGGGGAATTCTTCCACCACATCTTCCTTCTGATGCTCAAGCTGAAGAAAGACCTATTACACCTCTGGGAGGCTCTTAAGTTCATATGTCATTATCAGCAGGCTGTGGTTTGGTACATCAAGTGGCTGGGGGCCCAGTAGTCTAAGAGGGGCAAGTATTTTTTTTAAAAAAAAAGAGTACTACCCATTGTTGGAGCAGTTTAGGCTAACAACCACTGGTTCATGCTGCATCAATAGGAACAGTGTGGAGATTTGGAAAGGCAAACAAAGTATAATTGTGCTGTCATTTGAGTAGTTTGGTGTGACAGGGTACAGACAGTGACCCCCTCACTCCCCAAAGCCTTTCCCCCCTCTGTATTAAAAGGCACAGATAAATGAAAGTTCAGTATTTATAATTAGCTGAAGTGATGAAAGCCAAAATGAATATTGTCATGATTGCTTTGCCTTCTGCACCTTGTGAAATACAATTTCTGCCTCCATCCCATGAAATATGATTACAGGGAATGAATTTAAGTTCTATTAGTGAAGACAGTTGTTTTCCAAAAACAAAATTTTATTAAAACATTGCATTAGATTTAAATAGTACAAAATACACTGTCCTTTGCAACAAGGTGCAAAGAAATGGAAAAAGTCACAGTTTTAACGGCAAAGGATAAAGCACGTTTAGCTTATTGTATAATTTCACATTCAAAGTAACACTTTTGTGCTCATGTTTTTCCATTCCATTTGAAATGCTCCTCTTCCTTTACGATTAACCAAGACTTAACATAAACAAGGCCACTTTACAGATACAAACAATTGTCAAACTCCCCACCACAGTTAATGAAAAGGTCTGGAAATAAAAAGCTACAAGGGGTATGTACAACACTTAACATTGTAGTGTCTTTACTTCTGTAACCAGTTCCATATCAGAATTTTCACATTTTCCAAAAGCCAAGTGCATTGTTTATTTTATATTAAGCTTAAGACATTAGATTCCATACTTGTCAAGATTACAATTTTTCTAGCTTCACTTTAGCTCCACACAAGGTTCAAAAGATACCTTGCCAAGTGTTAGAAAATGCAAAATATAATTCATATGAACTCAAAGCAACATTTTGCTGATATAATACAATTAAAGATACCAATGGAAAGAGTTCTCACTTCTTGATTGGCCAGTATGGTTTGTAATTAAGAAAACAAATTTCCAGTTTTCATTGCTACCAACTGACAGCACTGAACAATTGAAAAAAGGTAACAAGTCAGGAATAAGAATCAAGATTCTTCAGCTATTAGAACAAAAGTATCCCCAGCCCCACAAGCACAAGAAAAAAAATAAGAGTGCACTACAGTCAAAGCCCTGAGAAACAATATTGCACCATTAAAATTTCCAAATCAAATCAAATTGGGAATTCTAAACAGCAAATATCAATAGTATCTGGAGAAAAAAGGGAGCAGTAATTCTCATCAACCTTCCACATGAAGCACTAATGTATTTCATTGATAAATTAAATGCAAGGTTGCCACTCATAAGTGTTCTTTAAGGATGCAAACCCAAAATAAAGTCACTTGTGTATGCGCAAAAGTTTCAAAAACCCAAATTTTGTGTTCCTTTACTCCAAAAATGCTGTTTAGGACATGCAGAGATGACATTTATCTGCTCAAGATTTCAATTTGTCATCTTTTTCTTAAAAGAAGTTGCTCGTTTACAATATGAGCCATTAATTTAGGAATACAGTTTACATGCAAATTTATCATACTTTCTTGGAATCCAGCCACTCCCTGTGTAAGTACTCTCTCAACAACTGACAAACACCACAGTCAAAAACAAATCCTGCAAATACCTTCATAAAAAATACACAGCATTAAAGCCAGTTGTCAGACATAGTAGTGAACAATTGATCAGCATATGCTATTGTCCTAAGTATCTCTTCTATTATGGATAGCACCACCACTCAGCCCCTATCTGCTCTAAGTATTCAGATAGCACTTGGGCTGGGAAACTAATTTCTTCACCATTCAGCTGGACTGCATTTGTAAAGGCAACAAATGGATTATGCACCACAAATACGTCAATTGAGTAAATTTATAACTGAAACTGTAACCAAAAAAACCCAAACTCTTTGGTAACTACAAATGCAGATATGGCAACTATTTTCTGAAGCTATTTGCTCACCAATTAAAGCAACATTGGCAGTATTTTTAATAACTGAAAAATACCCTCTCAAAAATGCAACACTATCGTGTTGTTTTAAGGGCACAGAAATGCAAACGTAAACATTAGTTGTTGGTTTTCAAGGATCAGCAGACCCTAATAGTTCAGGCTTTTCTCCTTTAACTGACAGATAGTGATTGGTTAGCGATTGCATCATCACCCACCATTAGCTGCTACCGAAATAGCAAGTCCAAAATCCAATGTATTTGGGTGCTTATAACTCTTGAGAGCGGTGGTGTCCATTACTCTGTCATGTTTGGATTGATTACATTTTCCCTTTTTCAACCCCTCAGTTCAGTATTAACATTAGTCCTTCTTCCTCATCTCTCTGCCAACTGATTTTTCTGCACCTTCTCATAATTCACTTCAAGATGTTCCTCCTGCAGCTGAGGTGCTCCATACTTCCACTCTGAACTAATCAAATCACGTGACCTCAAGTTACAGACAATCCTCCTCAAATTTCAAATGATACTTCATGTTGCACTTCTTCAGAAAAGGCAGGATTGGGATCAACCTGGAAGGGGGAAGTAATTAATACAATTATTTCAAAATAGTAAGTTTCTGTAATGTAGTTAGGTGAAAAGATGATATGATTGTTATAATAGAATAAATAATGTCATAAAATTTAGCCTCTGACCTAAAACAGGATAATCAAAAAATGTTTTATTCAAACCTCTGAATAAATTGGTGGTGGCTGAAATCTGAACTCTTGAATGTATGCGAATATGGGGCTCCCAAATTCATGCTCCAAATAGTCAGCTTGTGGAAGAGAGGGAAAATGTCTGGCAAGGTCTTCTTCAGACACAACGTCAGCATAGTTGGGAGGAGCTTTGGGAAAAGAAAAAACCAAAGGAGCTTTATAATCTGCATCTCTGTCAACAAATCACATTTAGAAGCCATGAACCCAGTATTTCACTAGTATTCAGGAATTATTGATTCTACTTAAAGATAAAGGCTTGGATTTTGGAATTATAACATCTGGCATCTGCATTATAGCTCAAAACTGACAACTTCCAGTCCACATACATGCAGAGTTAAGTGTAGTAACCCAAAATTGCTGGCCAATGACCTGTGGTTTTACTGCTTTCTCCAGTAGCAAATCTGTGAACTGAAAAAAACCTTGGGTAAAAGCAGAACATTCTTGAAACACTCAGGTCCAGTAACACATGTGAAAAATGAAATGGGAAATAACATTTCAGGTTGAAACCCTTTTAAAACCTTTTTTAAAAAGATGCAACACCAATCCATCCACCTCTTCCCTTCCCACCATCCTGGGATTCAAACAATTCTTCCAGATGAAGCAGCAATTCAACCTGCAACTGAGGTTGCTATTGTCTGTCACTTAAAATTTTCCATCCCATTCTGACCCCCTGCACTTTTATAAGAGGCCCAAACACAAGATTGAGTGGTATCTCATTTTACATCTGGGAACACTACAGCCTTTTAGATTCTGAATTCTGCAATTTCAGCAGCTTGCTTTCTGTATCAGGTTTGGCCAGTTCTGCTGTTATTGTGATATTGAGCTGTGATATTGGCTCAGTTTTTCCTCTGCTGGCACAGAGCAATTTGCTGGGCACATCCTTCAGCCCTGCTTTTTACAACTTTTCATGGTCTTTTGCTCGTATTCTAACTGCTTCCCTTGACACATTGAGATGACTTCTTCAACCCATCCCGAGCTCACCTTCTCATACAAAATACAAATTAAGGGGATTTTGTAGAAATTAATTTCATAGAAATCCCCTTTAGCCTATATACTGCTCTTTCTCCTAAACTTAAAACCAACTTATTTTCTCTTCCTGAGGAAGTCTTCAACTCAAAATGTTATCACGGTTTCTCTTGCCACAGATGTGACCTGACTTGATGAATACACCTGACAGATTCAACCCAATACTTTTTATATCCAATTTCCAGCAACTGCAGTTTTTTTCTAACTGTCAATAACTTTGGGTATTCACTATTGGAAAATAACCAAGTGTTATACTCCACTTCAATAGTGACAAATAAGTTTTTAAAAATGGTGCAAAACCCATGATTTACAGAACCTTTTCAAAACAAAATTTATATGCCTACATTGCCATTCCATCAGTGTTTTAAGTGTATTCTTGAAGTTGAGGTATTCAAGGTGCTACCTTAAATTGTGACATCTGTAAATGCTTAAAAATTAGCTAAAAGTGCAGACTTGATTTTGCATGTGTTGTCTGTGAGAATTCTTTATTGCTGCTCTGTCTCCTTCATTATAACATTGTTGCCAGATGCCAAAGATACCTTAAGATGAACACTTAATAGCAACAGATATCAGAAAAGGCAAAACCACATATTTCCAACTCTGTGGGATGCTTTGAGATCTGTGACTACAATTGCTTCACTGAACCAAAAAAAATTTAATTTATTTATCCCAATAATTAGATTTTGTTTCACTGAATGTGTAATAGAATTAAGAATATTTACCTTCAGGTTGTTCCGGTAGGGCGAGTTGAAGCCAACTCATATCCATACTGATATTACCACAAACACTAGATGTTCTGCTTCCAAAGCTGTTATACGGAATTGTGCCTATTACTATAGGAAGCTCCAGCATCAGCTTTTTAGAACCTGGAATGTGTACATAGACCTAAATATAAGAGAAACCAAAAGTGAAGACCCAATTGCAAGATACATTGCTATAATTTGAGATTTAAAATTCAAGATTAAATTATTTTCTGGTTTAGCCTTATGCATTAATTACTTGTGTTTGTAACTGCCGTTAAAGGGTAGTGTGTTTAATAATAATTTTACTACTATTTGTCAATCTTCAGAAATAACCCAAGTGTAATAAACATACTTACAGCTAAAGAGTATTCCACTCTGATGATGCTGCAATCTAAGATAGAGGGGTTCACTGGTGGAATTTTGAGGGTCTTTCCATTCCATGATTCTGTACTACCAGATGCAACGTGGTTTCCACGAACATTTGCAACCACTTGTCTAAAGGTCTTAGTTTTCTCATTTGCAAGGTAAGTCTGTGTTTGAAAAATAGCAGCTTTTGGCATAATAAGGCGTGAAGAACAATTCTCAAACTCTGCATAGATAGGGATTGCTTCACCTGTGGTAAAATTACATAGTTAGCACTGAAAACAAAAACTTGCCCAAAATTCCAAAAACATTTTTTTTTAAAAATAACTTACCATTACAAAAACCACTTCTCTCAATTTTGGCACTTAGTGATATTGGTCCAGAGGTAAAAAACCAACAACCAATTGTCTTCTCTTTACTCTTTGAGACTGAAGACTAAAAACATTAATAAAAACAGGTCAGCAATAACTAAATAGTAATTTTATAAAATTATACAATTTCAAGGTGGTGTCATTCATTAGTGGTGATCTGAAGCATTGCCATGATACTTATTTGCTAAACTAACCAGGCTCTTAATGGCACCACTCAGCTACATAGGACCTACCCAAATGCACCTGTCAATTGATCATTAATTGCAGTGCACGAAGCATGCTTCCAAATTGAATTTTTTTCCTAAAAAACAATTCCAAATTAATCTATAAACAATGCTCAGCAGAAGCATTGAATTAGGTACTTTATCTTTTTGCTGTCTTAACTTTATGAACAACCTAGCAGAATTTCCTGCAAATCTGGCTACACAGTCTCTTTGAGAGTTTCCTCAAAACAAATTATATTGATGACACCCATTACTTCACCCAGTACTTCACAGCCAATTTATTTTGATGGACCAAAGAACTGTAACATTTGCAAGCTGGAAATTTACATTAAATCTTAACCTGAATATACAACCATTAAGCTAAATATTTAGAACATGATGAGTAATTGATTAATGCAAAAAAGTTTTCATTCTTTTGCATTCAGTAACTGATTTTTGTTTGTAGGTTAACTGACATGCAAGATATATAATGCAGGTGTACCAAGGTCCCCTTGACAATTGTCTAAATAATATTTCTAAAAATACAATACAAAAACAAATCAACTTACCAAAAAATACGGTGCATTAACATCAATTTGACTTGTTACAGAGAACTCTCTCTTCACAACTTGATTTGAGACACAAGGCCGCTCCAATATTGCTGTCACCCAATATTTAACACTGCCATATTTTCCACTGAAGGATGTGACCAATGGCCTATGTTTTAGACAATTAAAATGCAATATAGAATTTCGTTGCCATTTGTTTTTGAAAATATAAATCATGTTTTTGAACAGATCGCTTACCCTTGTGGAAGATGAAAACTGAATGGAAATTCATGTTTCCCAGGTTGTAAAATGAAGTATCCTTGATCACCTATAGCGAATGAAGTTATACATCAATAAAGTAATGTGCATTTGCAAGAAACCCCAAATGAATGTTATCAATACATACTGAGATAGTAATTTGAAAAGCCAAATTAATGCTTCTAGTAGAACTTGTGTTGACTGAGACATAGGTTGCATTAAATGGGAGATGAGAGCCTTTAAAGCATTTAATTGATGCAATTTTTTGGTCTAATTTTTAATTTTTCAGATTTTTTTGTCACAGCAAAAGGCAAAGTATAAAGGCAAATTGTCGTCATTGGGTCTGACTCCACTCTCCCCTGCCAGAGGATACCAGGACATGAAACAAGTAGCAGAGGCATTAGGAAAGGGCAAGGACATAGAATAGAATTTAGTCATGATGCTTCAGTCACAGTGTGGGCAGGCTCAAAGATTTGTTCAATTCTCTTGTTTGCAGTCCTTCTTTGAAAAGTCATTTTAAAATATTTAATTTGGATTTTCCTTCCCTTCAACTAACCCACTCATTTCTGGACACTTTCACTTCTGCTTCTTCCAACTGTACTGTGTGATGATGTGCATTGGAGAAACCAAATACAAGTTGAGAGATTGCTTTTCAGAACACCTCTATATATTTTGAAATTCAAATCCATTACATTCTTCCAGCTTTTCAATAACAAATTTAGCAGGACATTTTAAAATCAAGTCCACAGTAGAGAACTCATTTTCCCCATCCCTATCTGTCCTCTGCTTTGGCTCCTTGTTCATTCCAACGAAGTTCACTGCAAGCTTGAGGAAAACCCATCTCGTATTCCAATTTGGTATGTTACTGCCTTCAAGACAATGAATTTAACATCTTCAGATAACTGGCTTTTCCAGGTTATATCAGAACTGGCCAATTCTGATGAAAAGCTATTGTCCTGAAACATTAACTGTTTCTTTCAGTACAGAGGCTGCCTGACCTGCTAAGTATTTTTAGCATTTTCTATTTCAATTACATATTTGTTTCTGTGACAAAAACATTAGTTTTTGCTGCTCTTCATACTTTAAAGGAACCTTTCTTCAAAGCTATATTAGGAGTTGCATAATTTATTTCCTGAACCTATACATTGAAGGCTACAGATCAATGGTCAACTGACGTAATGTGCCATTTGCATTCTGAACTAAACATCAGCTCATTCTGAACTAAACATCAGCTCATTCAAAACGAAACCAACCTGGAAAATTTTGTATCAAGGGTAAAAGCACTGGACACCCATTGTACAGAGCAACAAAAGACAACAGTGGTTGCTGGGGAATGGGAAATTAAGCACAATTATTGCTTTGGTGCAGAGTAATCTCAAAATTAATGCTTCTATAGGTGAAGAGTTTTGTTGGTTAAACAAGTGCAACAGTCGGGAAGTGGGTAGTCATTCAAGTCTCACTAGTTAATATTATGTTCTCCAAAGTACTGATTCAGCAGGAGGGGACCAGATGGTTTAATACAACATGCACATTGACCCTTGACAGTGACAGAGGCCTGTGATGGAAGTCAGGGAATGTTATTATTTTTTTGGAGATAAAAACAGAAAACCTACAGCATAATACAGGCCCTTCAGCCCACAAAGTTGTGCCAAACATGTCCCTACCTTAGAAGTTACTAGGTTTACCCATAGCCCTCTTTTTCTAAGCTCCATGCACCTATCCAAAAGGTCTCTTAAAAGACCCTATCATATCCACCTCCACCACCATTGCCAGCAGCCCATTCCATGCACTCACCACTCTGAGTAAAAAAAACTTACCCCTGACATCTCCTCTGTACCCACTCCCCAGCACCTTAAACCTGTGTCCTCTTGTGGCAACCATTTCAGCCCTGGGAAAAAGCCTCTGACTAGCCACATGATCAATGCCTCTCATCATCTTATACACCTCTTATCAGGTCCCCCCTCATCCTCCGTCGCTCCAAGGAGAAAAAGCCGAGTTCACTCAACCTGTTTTCATAAAGCATGCTCCCCAATCCAGGCAACATCCTTAGTCACTGCCTGGCACAAGTGTTACCTGCCACGTTTGGCATCTTACTGCAATGCTCAATGAGTTGCCCAGGTTACATCCATCGGGAGCATTGCCTGGAAGGACGGAGAGCCGCCACCCCCACTCCCCATTCGCAGCCACCTGCCTTACCTGGGGCCTGGCGCAGGACCTGCTGCTGCTGCAGGTACACCACCTCCTCCCGGTACCGCGGCGCCGCCGGGGCGCTGGGCGCCGCCGGGCTGTCGCTCCAGTGCACCCGGGCGCAACCCTTCGCCTCCAGCCGCACGACAGCCACGGCCAGCTCGTCGCTCGCCTCCAGCAGCACTTGTCCCGCCACCAGGTCGCCGCTGGAGTAGCTGCTCAGCTCCTCGCTGTCGAAGACGATGCCGAAGGTCCTCACCTTCACCCCCATGGCGCTCGGGGGGCTTCCAGCGGCCGGGGGCAGCGTCAAGTCAAAGCCCTTTGTCTGTGCGAGGAGAGCGGCGCAAACTTCCACCAGCCGGCCCCAGCATAAATCATCGAAGTCGGCTTCTCCTCTTGTGCCCCGGCCCTTCGGAAGAAAGTAAATCCCTGCGACCGCGTAACGCCGAGGGAATTCCAGTCTGAGGCAGCCTTCAGCACCATGCCACCGCACACCCTACCCTGATACCCCGCCTCCCTTTCAAAGCCATTGGCTGTCCGGACCAATTACCCGCCTCCGCTGGGGTGCGCTGACGCACATTCCTTCTCCCGATTGGATACGTCGGCTGCCACTCAACCGGAGCACTCTCCCCCACCCTCCGTACAGGTTAGGTTGAACGGCGCTCCCCGGCGCTGTCCAGCTGATCGGTGCGTGATCACCAATCAGCGGCGGGGACGTGCACGTGTACAGCACTGCCATTGGGCGGCTGGAAATACGTCAGGGGGGCTCCCGGCCAATCGGAAAAGAGGTTCATCATGTGCACGGGGCTTTGCTTGTCCTCGGCGTAAACAAGTGTCAGCTGGGCCGCGGTTGCGTGGCAACCGGAGGCGGGTAGTGCAGCTATTCCTCTTGTTTCTATATATGCAAAGGTACAGCTGCTGCCCCTGCACGACTGTCCCAGGTTTGGAGCTACAATCAGCTGACTCAGTGAATTTACTTCGCCTTTGGTTATCTACATCTGCCGGATCGTATTCGGGTGAGCTCATTCTGGAAGACCGAGCCTGCAGCACCTCCGGGCTGCAGAGCCTGGGCTGGGGAGGGGGATTTTTCCCTCAATGCTGACGTGCAGCCACTAACTTCCACCTCGTTCAGGGTAATTCTGCAGCCAAAGCTACCCTATCGATGCACCAGAGAAAGCATCCGATCTGGGTGCATCACAGCTTGGTATGGCAACTGCTCTGCCCCAGACTGCAAGAAATTGCAGAGAGTTGTGAACGCAGCACAGTCCATCACGCAGAGGAGCCTCACCTCCATGGACTTCTACCCAACTGTGATAAGACTATTGAATGGTTCCCTTATACAATGAGATGGACTTTGAGCTCGCAATCTACCTTGTTGTGACCTAGCACCTTATTGCACTGCACTTTCTCTGTAGCTGTGACACTTTACTCTGTACTGTTATTGTTTTTACCTGTACTACCTCAATGCACTCTGTACTAACTCAGTGTAACTGCACTTTGTAATGAATTGACCTGTACGATCGGTATGCAAGACAAGTTTTTCACTGTACCTCAGTACAAGTGACAATAGTAAACCAATACCAATACTTGGTTTACACTTCTTGCTGTCTCGGGAAAGCAGCTAACATAATCGACGACCCCTTCCATCCCAGTCATTCCCTCTTCTCCCCTCTCCCGTCAGGTAGAAGATACAAAAGCTTGAAAGCACATACCACCAGGCTCAAGGACATCTTTTAACCTGCTGTAATCAGACTCTTAAATGGACCTCTCATATGCTTAAGGATGAACTCTTGATCTCCCAATCTACCTTGATGTGGCCCTTGTACTTGATTTGTCTACATACACTGCACTTTCTCTGTAACTGTTACACTATATTCTGTTTTCTTTTGCTTACCTCAATGTAATTATCTGGATGGTACACAGAACAAAAGCTTTTCACTGTATTTCAGTACATGTGACAATAATAAACCAATACCAGTACCCTAATACCCTTGCCATCACCTGTGGCTTTGGTACTTTTTGATGAGGCTGCAGGTGGCCCAGGTCCAAAACTTCATATTAAGGAATGGAAGTTGTTTTGTGTTACTTCTTATAACGTAGAATAGATATAGCACAGTAAATACCATATGAGATTGGCAGGGTGAGGTCCTGATCCATGACCATGGGCTTTAAAATTATCAGGGGATGTTGATGCTCACAGATAAGTACACCCTGCCCACTAATCTTCTCCAACTCTCCCTCATTCTCTCCCCTCACCACCACTCCTTCCCTTCTTCACTCTTCAGCCCTGATAAAATCCTTTTGGATAAAAATTGTAGTCTACAGTGTGTTAAAACCTTAGATAAACTTTCACGTGGATACCTGATGGTGTGGAGTTGATTGAAAGCCTTGGGAAAGGTTTCATTTGGCAACTTGCAGTTTGAAGAACAATACAATCCTTCAAAGCACTGGAGAGATTCCACCAACACTTTCTCTGTAAAATCCTTCAAATTCATTAGGCGGAAAAGCAATCCAATGTTAGTGATCTCTCCCAGGCCAACATCCTCTGTTTCCAGGTTCTAATGACACACAGTATTGGATGGGCCATGAAATTTTCATGCCCAATACCAGATCTCTGAAATAGACACTTTACTCTGAGCCCTGTCATTGCAATACCCAGCTGACAGAGAAAATGATTCCAGAATGCACTCAAAGCCTCCTTGAAAAAACGTAACAATCCCATTGATTTATGGGAATACCAGGCCCATGACCACTCAAAATGGAGAAAGTGCATTAGGAATGCTGTTAAGGACCCTGTGTCATTTCATTAGGACCATATGGAAGCCAACCGAAACAGCATAAGGAATGCACACCTTCCCAAACCACCTATTTATAGTCCTGTTGTGTCCTGTCCACAGAAAACAGGACAAATCTAATCCCAGTAATTGGTCTATTCTCAATCCTTGGCAAATGATGGAAAGTGTTTCAAAACAATGCTGTCACGTACCATTTACGAATAGATAGTGCACACTCGGAGACTGAGTTCTAAACTACTGTTGATTTACTCAAGCCATATAAGAGATGAGCATGGTTGTACCTCATGCCAAGGAAGATAGCTATGGTCCTTGATGGTTAATCATCCCAGCACCAGGATAATGCAGCGAGAGTTCCTCAGGAATGTGTCCTGGACCCAACCATTTTCAACTGCTTCAAATATTTTTATCATGATGTCAGAAATGGGTGTGCGCACTGATGATTGCACAATGTTCAATTCCATTTGCAAATCCTCAGCATTTGAAACATGTCAGAATGCCACTAAAGACAGTTAACATTCAGATGTGGACTTTTATGTGGCAAGTAACATTTTGCCAGAAAAGTCCCAGGCAATGACCATCTCCAATGAGTGTCTAATACCTGTCCTTGATAATCAGTAGTATCACCATTTCTAGTACCCCCATTATCAACATCCTGAACATCACCAAAGAAGTTCAATAGACCGGCCATATAAACACAGTGGTTACAAGAGCAGGTTAAAGACTGGGTACTTTGTGGCAATTCAAGATCTGTGATGATTCATTTCCTGACATGTCAAATCATTTCCATCATTTGCAAAGCACAAGTCAAGGGTGTATTGGAATACTCTCGACTTGCTTGTGCAGTTCTTTCCAAGATAAAGCGGCATTGATTGGCTCTCCATCCAACATCCTAAATGTTCATTCCCTCCATTACCAGTACACCTTGGCTGCAGTGTGTACCATCATGGAATCATTGTAGTTACTTGCCTAGGCTACACCAATAATACCTCCCAGACCTACATCCTCTACCACCTAGAAGCACATAGGTAGCAGGCGCATGCGAACATCACTGTCTGCAGGTTCCTTTCCAAGTTGCATATCATCCTGAGTTGGAAACATTGTTGTTTCTTTATTGTTGCCAAGTGTCAGTCCCAGAACTCCCTCCCCAAAGGCATTACGGGAACACCCTCTCGAAAAAGACTATAGTGCTTCAAGAACATTACTAATGTTCTTAAGAGAGAAAACATGTTGGTTTAAAGTTGCAGAGAGGGTGGGGAGGTATGAATAGATCAAAGGTATCATTTCTGAACAGCTGAGGTCAGGGTTGCTGTGGAATAAACTGGAAAGAGTTCATCCAGTTGATGGGTTAATGTGGGCAGTGAGGGAGAAAGAGAGAGAAATTGAATAAACAAACATAAAGGTTATGGAATGAGGGCAGTTAGACAGTGAGAACATGGCCAGCAGATCAGGCTGCGCCAATGAGGGAGAAGATCTGTGCCAATATCAGAGCTAGACTGGCCAGTTCCAATACTGACAGAGAAAGCGAGTTACCTGATGCAGTAGAATATGATTTTGAGTCTGAAAGGCAGTCCAGGCAGATGATGGCCCAGAGTTTATGGTTGTAATGACAGCAGAGCTTCCAGTGATCAACATCATTGTATGAAACCGACAGCAAGTTCTGGTATCTGCATGCAGAATTAGATATGAAGAAATATTGCTGTCAGTGATACCCCGCTCCTCCACAGGCTCAATTGCTGCAGCCTTCGCCAAGCCAATTGATGTGACCTTTTAATGCATGATCCTCGCTGTGAAACAATTAAAAATTTTAACTTGTTAACTAATTTCCTCAGAATAATTATTTAAAAATTTGATGGATTTTTAATTCTGTTTGAAAGTTTGTTTATTTCACAATCTCCCTAATCCACACATATACATGTTTATTGCATTCACTTCAAAATGTTTAAAAGTGATCCAGCCTGGAAATAAAAAGTTCCTTCCATCAGAATTCAACAATCTGGTTGCTCGACCACTTTGATGATATCAATGTTGTAGAATGCTGCAGATCCTGAAAAGTAGCTTTCAGTAATCATCATTGGAAAAGGGGAAAGGGCCACAGATCCTCAGAAGCTTTGTGGGCGTACTTCTTTGAAACTAGAAGCAAACGCAGTCCCATTGTTACTGATGGGAAATTAAAAGCTCAATAAAATAACTATATCAAAACATATAAAAGTAAAATCATTGTTAGACTTCATTTTAGCATTTCCATGTTGACAAAACCTAGTTACCATACAAGTAAATGGATATTAACACAGATAGATATTGCACAGGTTATATATTATTGCCCATTGCAGGAAGATCACAGAGGTTAATTACATTTGTTTTGCAATCAAGATTCACTGACTTTTTAAATGATATTTCAATAGGATTAATAGGATTTATTAGTTTGTTGATCATTAACCACATAGGAGCAATATTGCTGTTTGATTAAGAAAGAGAGGAATCTATTTTCTTTCCAAATTAACAACATGTTCATAAAATTACAGCAATGTGTGGCTTTAAAATGTGTTATTTCTGATGGCCAACCTCTCCAAATTCCAGTGCTGGCAAAATTGCGGCATCCGAGTTGAGCCAGAGTGGAGCTGCCAGATTTCCTGATATCTCCTTGAAAGTTCTCATGGAGGAAGTTAGAGCAGGATGGGAGACACAGTAATTTAGTAGAGACACAAAGGATTCTGCAGATGTTGGAATCTGGAGCAACACACACAAAGTGCTGTAGGAACACAGCAGGTCAGGCAGCATTTAAGGAGGGAAATAAACAGTCGATGTTTCGGGATGAGACCCTTCATCAGGACTCATTTAATCAGGAGTAATTTAATACCTAGGGTTGTATCCCCAGAGCCACAAATGGTTGGCTGAAAGCGTTAATAGGGTATCTTTACTCCCAAGGATCAGCCCTTAGTGTAAGCAATAGTAGAAGAAAATACAGCTCCATATCTTTTTAACTTCTCTGAATAATACCTGTCAAGATACATCCTTGAAATCCATCCTGCACAATTCATATGAATTCCCTATCTTCCAACATTGCTGTCAGCATACAAACATAAGGATATACTTGTGGATAGACCTTTTTTTCTCATCCAATCTGCAGTCTGTTCTTCCTTTCTTGTCTTGACAACCTACAAGTGCAGCAATCAGTTCTAGCAGCTCAGCACTTGCGTGACCATCACAACCCTTTGTTTCCCATCTTTCCCTTTCTCAGCATTGCTAGTGTCACATGTTGTAATCCTTGGTGAGGGAAGGGGATATCAAACTTTTGGCAAAGTAAGTATTTTGCTTTTCTCTTGATACTGTAACTGCTTCCTTGCTTGGACTGTCTACTCATCTGTGAGCAACTCTGCTTCAACTGAAGACTTCCAGTCCTATTCAGTGTTCTGACTGAGTGGATGAGCCAGAAAGTTGTGCAAGTTGTTCTCTTTCAGTGATTCTATCATTTGTGCACCTTCAAATATCATTGCTCTTGTAATTGGTGAGCAGAGGTTTTGACTTTTACAGGACTAAATCTGCAAATTTGGAACAACAATGTTTTAAGGTGCCAGTGTGTTGGTGGCAGGTTGGCAGAAATCCTGACTGAGCAAAATTAGGGCCCATCTGAATATTTTACACTTAATATCAACTCTTTATACTGTAAGTATTAATCACCTGTACCTTTCATATCAATGGCAACAATGAAGCTGGGCAGTGCATCAATAATAACCACCAAAAACCATTGTGGGCTTGACCTGTCTCTTGTTAGGGCCCACCTTATCTGAGTTCACCTATGGATCAATTGGATCAGGCCCTTCCATCTGATGACATTCCAAGTGCTATTGTTGGTGGTAATTCCCAGAGGAAAAAATGGAAGTCAGTATCTTTATTTCATCTATAAAACTTCATTTTATTTTACTTCAAGGCAAGTGAAATGACATTTTGTATACTCAGAGACATAGAATGAAATCATTTTATGATACCATACTTTGATTCAGAGCTTTTTTGATTGCCAGTTTTCTGGGGGAGGATAAAATAAATTGTTGGTGTACTTTTGTTTTTACCCTGATACTTTAATCTTTATTTTAAAAGTTTTATTCAATTTTAACATATTGGCATTGTTTTAGTTTTTGGGTTTAATAATTTGCTTTTACAAAAAATGGTGATATGCAATTGAAAATTGGCTTAACATCAGTAGAGGAATTTTGGTAGCACTGGAATCTATTATTAAGAACTTAGTTGCAGGACACTGGAAAATTATAGTATGATATAATCAGAATCAACCTCGATTTATGAAAGGGAAACTGTATTTTACAAATTGATTGCAGTTTTTTGAAAGTGAAATCAATAGGGTTTATAACAAGGAACATGTAAAATGAAGTGCATTTTGATTTCCAGAAGGCATTAGGTGCTACATAAAAGGTTACTGACCAAGGTAAGAACTCATGACACTGGGGACAAAATATTATTGCTGGTGGTCAATTGGGTAACTAACAGAGAACAGAGAGTTAGGATAAATGGATAATTTTCAGGTTGGCAATCTGCAACCAGTGGGGTGCCACAGAGATTAGTGTGCAGCCTCAGCTACTTACTGTGCATATTAATGACTTAGATGAATAGAACAAGTGTATTGTAGCCAAATCTGCTGACAGTACAAAGCTTACAGAAAAGCTAGTTGTGAGGACACAGAGTCTGTAAAAGAAATAGGTTGACTAAGCCAGTGGATAAAAAATTTGTTGGGGTGTATATCGTGGGGAAATGTGGGATTATACATTTTGTAGGAAGAATAGAAAGCAGAATATTGTTTAATTGGAAAAAGACTGCAGTAGGTTCTTGTAAAGAAAGATCTGCATGTCCTCATGAATGAAACACAAAGTCTGTTGAAGGCAGTTCAGTGACAAGTAATGGTGTTGATTCCTGGAATAAGGGGTTGAATTATGAGAAACGATTGTCCAGTTTAGGCCTGAACTAGGGACATAATTTCAGAACAAAGGGTTTTTCATTTAAAACAGAGATGAGAAGAGATAATTCAACCCTTCATCCCAGGAATTAATCTCTGGAATTATCTACACATGGGAATGATTTAATCTATTCAACAAGGATAGATTTTGGGAATGGAGGGGAGTTGAGGGTTATGGGGAACACACGATATTGGAGCTGAGGCCAAGATTAGATCAGCCATGATTTTATTGAATAGTGGAGCAAAGTCAAGGGGCCATATCACCTACACTGTCCCTATTTTTTTACATTGTTATTGTTGATTATTAGTTCAGACCTCTGGATTATCAGTAACCGATCCACTACATCACCAATCCCAAACTCTGCTACCTCAAAAGATGTGTGAAAAGGAATACTTTAGAACCATGGCACAAATATTAATTTTGGGTCTTCCAATTAAGCCTGAAATTCAGAACAAGGAAATGCTTCCATAGTGAAAATCAAAAAAGAGCTGCAGATGCTGAAAATCTAAAACAACTGACAAAGGGTCTTCAGTGTGAAACATTATCTCTGTTTCTCTTCCCACAGATGCGGCTTGACTTGCTGAGTATTTCCAGCATTTTCTGTTTTTGTTTTAAGTGCTTATATAAGTTGGGAGGAGCAAATCCGGAAATGGTTTCAAAGTATTTCTACACATGGAATGATCTTCAAGATAGTGTAGATGAAACAAAAATCATTTATTTTTGGACAAGTAGAAGAAATTATCTGTTGGACTTTTGCAGGGACAGTTCAGCATTTCCAACCTAATAGGCAAGTGGGGATACGTGTGCAAGTGTGTACAAATGCAGAAGTTCCAAGCATCCTGACAGCTGTTTGCCATGAATCTATCACAATGCACAGCCAAAGGACTCTGCCTGGTAGCGAATCTGCTTAAACCACCTGCACCAGGTTAGATTTGATTGCGAATTCTTATCCATTGATTTCAGAGGAGGGAAATGGTTGGGACGGATTAAAGCAAGTGTTAGTACTTACAGTTCGTTTCATTAGTTTGGACTTATTTGAATGTTTTTATGTGTTCCAATTCTTTTAGTTTCCATAATTTTTCAGTTTTGAGTAATGATTAATTATTCATATTTCCCATTATTTTGCAGAAAGATTCACAGCTTTTGACAGTTTTGATATCTGACCAAGGTAGGGTGTGTGGCATAGATGCCAGTGGGAAATTGTTCTGGCTTCATAAAGTGACAAAGTTAGTGTGTTGAAGGATCCTCCCATAGCACAGGGCTCAGTGTTGAGGTTTTGTTTGCCCTGTCTAGGAAGTTCTCTGTTCTTGGTGACTTGCCATGTTCAAGTCTTGTTTCTAAGATAAACTCAATGTACACAACATATCTATATCTAAGCTAATGCCAATGAGTGTCAGAGGCTTTACAGAGGCTTTCAGCTTCACTATTTTGCTCTGGAGATGTAGCCTGGTTAGTTTGGACTTTGGTTAGCTGGAAGGAGAAAGGCTTGCAGTGAGGTAAGGAGGAGGTAGTGAATGCTGCATGCTTCCACTAAGTTTGCAGCTTAAGGAGGGAGTGGAATGGAAGTGTATATGAGGACACCATCTTCTGCTGTCAAGGCCACTCCAATAATGGCAGTACTTCTTGAGTATCTAGAGATAGAATTCGCACTTGTCAACCACTTATTTGTTGCTGGTGTCAGTTATTTGTTCTATTCCCCTGCAAGAAAGAGGGAAGTGAATCATTGAATGCTGTCTGATACGTTTGGGTAGTTTGCTCATCATGGTTGAACGTATTATATGCCCTCACTGAGATGTGGATGTCGCACTTGCAATAGTGCTAAGCATGGGAGGATGTGATGGAGCATTTAAATGTTGGCTCTGAGCCCTCAAGGCAGAAATTGTAGGGAAGTGGTGTGATGCATTGAGCAGTTGTGAGGCTGGTGGTCAGGTGGAAGGAGATTGGAAACTGTATTCACTGACCTTGATCGTCTGTTTGATGTACTTCATGGATTAACCATAACAGCTGTTTCCTCCCATGTTAGCTAGTGCCTTGGAAGGCTTCCTGACACCCCACCTCCCTTTCAATGCTATGTCAGAAACATCTGCTCCCATCCTTGCTCAGGCATGGCATCCAGCAAGTTGTGAAGACTGCTGGAATAACTTTCTCCACTGATGCCAACCACAAATTACTTCCTACTTAAGAGCTGTAGGCTGCCTTTAATTATCGCTAGATAGTTTGAACTAGTGTTAGCTATTCATGAAATTGTACCTACTAATGATGTACTAAGATAACAAACAAGATGGTTGGCACTGGTTAGAACACTGGAATCACAACAAGCATGCTTGCATCTGGTAGAACAGATGCACATTAATTGTGCACTGCAATCCCTGTGCATGTCTTATAGTAATATCCAATTTAGCCTATTTCAAACCACAGGCTGCAGACATTTTGACTCTGGAGTCATGGATTGAAGTCCCTGAATAATATTAATTCAATAGTTCTACATTTTATCTATTTACATGAATACTAATTTGTGACTTAGTATGAACATGAGAATATTTAAAGTGGAAATCATAGCTGCTGTGATTTGAAATTCCATTGTCATAGCTTAAAGACTGTAGCAAGTGAAGCTTAATATTCACTACCAAATGTTAATGATAAACTTAAATTTTGTGTTAATATATTGCTAGAAAGATTTAATTTATAACTTTAAGTTGTTAACACCTGCCAACAATGTTGGTTACCTTGTTATGAAGAAAAAACAGCCTGGTGGGCATGTATAAAAGAAGATTGAGGTTGAGACATGAAATAACCATCGGGTAGTTGGCTGCAAATGTGCTGGGATATCCAGCAATCTAGCAGTCCACATTTTGCAGGGTCTATTGACTGAAGTAAAAGACAGTCGCAGAAATAGGTAAACTGGTAGCAGAAAACATAAAGTTTAGGTAGCAGTCCAGAGGTCATATCACCTCCAATAACCCAGGCACTAATTTTGAACACAATGGCTTATAATGGTAGTGTGTTGTGCTGTAATTACAATGTAAAATGGGGTAGGAGGGCAAAATCACATGTCCTTTTCCATGTTAGCCAACTAGAGATGAGCATGTGATTTACCAAATTCCTTGTTTTGTCCTTATTTGGAATTTATCAGTGCTGCTGTTGTTGCTCCCAGTATTGTTGCAATCTAAGTATTGACCGTGGAAACCTCATCTTTGGTAAGCTCACTATGAGTAATTATATTTAATAATGCCAACATGTTATACATTGCAATTTTTTTAAGTGTTTCCTTCCTCAGCCCAGTTAAAATTGAATTCATGTGGCTACTAACATTTTAGAATTTATATTATTTGCAGAGGCAGCTCATTAACCTCAGAGATTACAAAAACTCTCTACTTTTACTTGTTTGCGATACTGCCCACTCGCATCTCCCCACAACCAATAACTATATGTTGTAGGAATAATTTAAATACAGGAAGTCCCCGGATTACGAATGAGTTCCATTTTTTAGTCTGTTCGTAAGTTGAATTTGTATGTAAGTCAGAACAGTTACATACAGTTCACATCTATCACATCTAGCGCCAATTAGTCAAATGTTTGTCTTAATCTATAGTATATATTTTACCTAAAACATCATAAATATAATAATGCAGTAATAATAGTAATAATTCTTTTTTTATTCCGTGGGGGATGCAGCGAGTTAAGGTTCAGTGGGTCGCGGGTGATGTTAACCGAACACGGAGCAGTTATTAGCATTTCTTTACTTTATCAAATAAGTTTATGAGAAAACGGATCGATTGCGGTGTCTGTGTCAGGCGGACTGCCGCACTATCAGGAGACGCGAGAGGCCTCAATGTGCGAATAACTCTCAGCCCGGAGTTACACTCACTGCCAAACCTGAATATTGTGTTTACCATTTGTCAAGTTCACAACCTGTTCAACACTGCCTAAATTCCGTACATTGAAGAAACTGTCACAATAAAACTGCACATCAATAAAACTGACTGACCAGCTGTGCATTTCCACCATTTTATTTCTGAATCAGATGCGGAATGAGGATGCAATTCAATTCACTTCTCCCATCTTTCATCGTCACAATTAAGAAGATGCATGAACATTAAATAAGAAGACAAGTTATGAACACCATTGATCCACAGAACCAGTGTGGGTCATTACTTGGGGCCTGATGGAAGCATCAGATCGGATGGGTTCTCTTTACCGTGAACCTTCTCAAGCGCAGATGAGAAACCAATTCCAGTTTTAAAGGAGACACAAGTGACGGCAGATGATGGAATCTGGAGCAAAAAAAAAACACAAGCTGCTGGGGTAACTCTGCGGGTCAAGCAGCATTTGTGGAGGCGAGGGGAAAGTCGATGTTTCGAGTCGAGACCCTGCGCCAGGAATCTCTTCGACCATCCTTCTGCCTCCACAGATGCTGCTTGACCCGCTGAGTTCCCCCGGCAGTTTGTTTTTATTTGCTCCAATTTTAAAGGAACCCCCCTGGCATTGTATGGAGCAGATAACCAACATACACCATATCCATGTTGTCTCTGAACTAAAAGGAGGTGATAGTGGTGATGAGAAGGAGCACGGTTGTTTTATGAAGTAATGCTTCACAGTCTATCGGTGTCTAGTGATTTGCTTCAAAATGCAGATGAACAGCATTGATCACAAGCTGCTGATGGTGTACATCCCACCTCCTCTCTCTGTCTCCATGACCACCCTTCCCACCCACTCCCACATTTATCCATGGTTAACTGTAAGCTTGTTTTATCTGTATATATTTTAGTGTATATATATATATATATATATATATATGTATATATATATATATTAAAAACTATTGTTTGCCATCAAAATGAGAATTTTTTTTTAGATAAAGTCTCTTCAAAGAGATTATCGGCTTTATAGATGAACTGGATCCAGTGTTCACTGCCTCTTTTCTAAGACACGGTTGGATGTTCAGAAAGCATCTACCTCAAATCATTGTGCAAGCGAATCGGTTCTTCTACAATGTTTTATGAATGAACATTAAAATTCTTCACAATCAGATGCAAATACATACATGTAAATATGTACAGTTCGTCCCGTTCGTTTCGTACGTTCGTTAGTACGAACTGTTGTGTGTAACTCGATTTTTTAAAATAATAGGCTTTACGGAGGTCGGTTCGTAAGTACGGGCATTTGTAAGTCGGGCGTTCGTAACCCGGGGACTTCCTGTAAATTCTTTATTCTTCAATTTGAAATGAACTATCTTCTGCGGACTGCATTAAGGGGCCAAGAAGAGGGGATGTTCCCACTGCTGCTCAAATAATGGCAATTTCTGTATCCCATTTGTTCAGATGTGCCATCTGGTGGATCTTGAGTGCACCAGCTGTGTGAAGCAGCTCACTGGCGCCATCTCATGTTCATATAAGTGTTGAAGGTTCATTTGACTGCTGACAAAGCTTTCCTCAGGCAATTGAATTACAAGCTCATCCTGCAAGTATTGTGCTCAGCCAGACTTTGCCGGAGGAGAATGGTTAAATATTCCATGTGATCTGTGGAAAAGAATTCTTATTGCCCTGTTTAAGAACTGAATATTTTACTGAGCATTCAAAGGACATGGTTCTATATGAGACAAATTGCATTATGCTTTGCCCTGTTTCTGCTTACAATTTATTGCCACTTCCATTTATTTTCTTTCATTAGATGTATCAGATTTCAGCAGATAATGAATCTACAAATAAATATCACCAGTTAATTTTCGTTAACAGCATTCAAATTTAGTTTGACTATTTGAAGAATCTCACAAGCACTTAAACTCCTGCAACAATTAGTCCTGCATTCAATAAACTATTCAGCTTTAAATTTCTATTAATTTTTTGTTGTTTAATTTACTATGGATATAATGTTTTAAATATCTGTTGCACGTTAAGAAGCTTTGCAGTTACAGAGTGAGGGCATTTAACCTTTCAACATCCAACTTCTGCTGAATTTTAGTTGGAAATATCTGGTTATCTGTTGAAAATAAAATACCCGTTTTCCTGAAAATGAGAGTCACAAGTTCCAAATATCAGTGGCATTATATTTTGTGATTCACAGTACATCAAATAATATTTAATAACCTTAGGCAATAATTTTTACTTCAAAGTTCTTGCTGGGGTGGGTTGATGGAAATAAATTTTTTTTTCCATCCTTCAAAACAAAGAGAGAAAAAAAGCTCACTGGTGAGTTTGCTGATTTAAACACTGAGTGGTATATGCTCATGTTTCAGGTCATTGAAGCAGAGAATCTCTTAAATACATTCATTCTTTTCTCTTTATTTGTTTCAAATGCATTTAATCTGTTGTTTGGTTTCCATACATCAGTAAAAGCTTAGAAATCAAGAAAGGAACTGCAGGTGCTGGAAATCTGAAATGGAATCAGAAAATGCTTGAAACAATCAGCAGGTCAGGCAGCATCTGTGGAAAGAGAAACAGTTAACATTTCAGATCAAAGTTAACTTGTTTTTATTTTAATGAAAACAAGAGTTCAGTCTGGAATGTGCCAGACTTTCACATGGCTCAGTCAATTGAATTAACATAGTTATAATTTGATTAACTATATCTTAAATTTTACACTATATTTACTCAAGACTGCAAGGCCTTGCTGAGAGTGAATGGGGAGAACGTTTCTTGTCTATTGTAGAAGCCATTGTTTTCCCTCCACTGACTCCCAGGAAATTAGGTACTGTGAGAAGAACAACAAAGCTTGAACCCTGCTTTAGGTTACCTAAATATTTGTTATAATAAACATCACATTTAAATTATTTTCAATGCATTTCACAATTGACATACAGATGGTTTAACATGCTGTTGAGCAGCAGAGCAGCAGTGAAGAGATGCAGGTCAGAAATGGCAGGCAGTGTGCGGTGGGCTGAGAGTTTCTGGTGGATGTGGCAATGCGGACGATCGATAAGGGAAGTGAGCACCTTGAGATGGCAGGGTAAGGAGACAGGTCACAGGGACTGGAGGGAGTCGGAGATCAGGCGGAGGAGATGAGTGCAGGGCTGGGAGGAATCATGCATATCAGCTGTGACCATTGACTCCAAGGACAGCTTATCTTGGAGGCTTGGGGGGACACTACAGCTTCTGCAGGCCACAGTCAGTGTTGTGATTGCTCCTAAATTTTACCCTTCTTGGCTCCTCCTTTTATCTGCCTCCATTTCCGAGTCCTGGAAAACCTAAGCTCCCCGACAGATAAAAAACACAGTCTAAAATTTATGAACACAGTCTCCTAAAGAGATTACTTTTTACTGAACAGCCATTTTCTGAAAAATTATCATTCACTTGTTATCCTTCAACTGGGTGGGATGAAGTCAGGTTGGGACCACATATGGAATCTAAATGTTTAGCTCCCACCTCCTCCTGGGGGTCATTGAGGAGTAAGCTTAAAACTGCACTCATCTCGTCCTCTCTCTAAGCAGGAGAAAAAGCTTTGCACGTCAGCAGATGACATCATTATGTGCAATGCATGCAGTGTTACAACGTAATCACATGGTTTTACTTGCAGGAAATGTTTTGAAATTGGGTTGATTAAGGTGTCGCGTTTTTTGGTGAGTAGAGTAAAGGAAATGGAAAATGATCAGCTTGTGAGTCAGATTATATTGTATTGTGCTTTTACATGCTGTGATCCAAATTCTATGAATACAAATGCAAACAAAAGTTAACACAGTCCTCCATTCATCTCACATGTAAGACATGGATGCCCAGGGCTGTTCAATGACGTGTGACATGCTTGTGTAGAATCAGGCTTTCAGAACATCTTCGAAGTTTGCTCCTGTAAAACTTAAAGAGGATCTCCCATACAGGTCATGGGCCACAATTGTGAGCCTCACTGAAGTAATGATAAAAGTAGGAAAGCTGGAGTTGCTCAGAAAGTCAGATAGCATCTATGGAAAGAGAAACAGAGTTAATGGTTCAGATCACATCAGAAGAGTTAGTTCAGGGGTTTTCTGCTGGAGCTCTGCCTTCAAATAGAGCTTCTAATATAGGAGCACCTTAATTAGATCTTTGACCTTTTGCTTATTTTCACCAGACTACTCCTTGTTCTCTATTCCCTGGTGCCAATTACAGTGGACTTCAGGGCAGCCCATAAGCTGTGGGTATCCCATGGCGAAGAGAACCTGGGAATTGGCATATTGTCTGAGAAGAGCCACCTTTATAGATACTTGTGAGCTGACATTGATTTTTTTCCAGCAATGCTTCTGTTGATGCTGATGTTTTGGGGAAGGGTTGATGGAAATAATAAAATAGATTAGGTAGTGGTCAGTCCTCAGGACATTGGTACCAGACTTGATGTAGGTGATACGGACATCTTAGCAGCACCTGGTTAAGATGATGATATAATCCAGCAGGTGCCAGTGCTTGGACTGGACTGTTGCCATTAGGTTTTGTGCTTATGCTTATGATGAAACAGGGTGTTTATTATGGCAACAATGTACTTCAAGCCCTTTGTAAGAAGAAGGACCCCATTGAGGTCAACCTTCCCTATCACACCTTGTCAGAGGTTTGTGTCTTTTCCTATTCAGCTTCATAACAGCTTAAAGACGGGAAGGAATATTCTGGACGGTATTGTGAACCTCGAGTCCATGCCTTGTGAGCACACAGAAGCCCAGCACATTAGGCAGAAGAGTGCACCAGCTCACAAAATACCCACCCGCTGTCCCCATCAGGCATCTCCTGCTCTGCCCCATCTGGGGAAGAATTTGCGGGTCCCACACTGGCCTCATCAGATACCTCCGAACCCACTAGACACAAGTGGAAGCATGTCATCCCCATCCGAAAAGACTACCTTAAAGAGAAAGAAAGAGTACTATGCACAATGGGAAAAGTTATGATCAGGCTCAGATTCACTACAGATTCACATTCATCCAAATTCCTTTATATAATAAAAAAAGGGACATGATATGCTTCTCCACTTCAGTGTCCCTCTTACTTAAACAAAATTCCAGGTGATCTTCCAACACTTATGCCATTTTCTCCTGGGCCTACTTAACTTTAGTTACAATCACGATTTATTACAATTCTGTGTTTTTATCCATTGCTAGTTACAATTGCATTGGGACCATGGATCTCCCAAATCAATGGATTTTAAAAAATACATCTTGTTAGTGAGAAAACTAATGCAGTGGCTCAAAATTTTTGATCAGTGACAAAGGATTGATTTGGAACTGGCTCAAAGAAACCAGTTCACAAACCTCAATGGGTTCTATGGTGTGGATGTTCCCTTTCCTGACTTGTGGATGCCAGGTGCCTATTATAGTGTATCTATGGCATCCAACATCAAGCTGGCTGAGCCAATCAATCAGAATTGTATGAATGTCCACAGCTTCTGGATGTTTGTTTCATTGTATCTGGATCAATGTTGTAGATGCATAGGATCATGGAGTTATACAGCACGTAAACAGGTCTTTCTGCTCCCTGCATCCGCACTGATCATCAAACACCCATTTACACTAATCCCAATTTTTTCTCTTGTGTCTGCATCAACTCCTCCCCAATAATTCTATCAGCCATCTATACTAGTAGCCAATTAACTTTGGCATGCGGGAGTAAATCGATGCAGGTTGATGCAAACTCCACACATACAGTGCCCCAGGTCAGCACTGAACCTGTACCTCTGGAACTGTGAGGCAGCAGAACTAACTGCTGCAGCACTACAGTTTACTGTCATTTTAGTAGCGACGATATTGAACATTGACAGTTTATACACAAACGTTGTGTGATCAGCATCTAAACTATGAATCTGAGATTTTTATTTTAAGTATGCACGCATGAATACCCTATTCTTAAAAGCACAATGGCCAAGCAGCAAGCCACCCATGCTTGCCGCTGATCTCCAAAGAAGGTTCTGACTTGCAGAGATGGTCTAGCTCCAACCATTGTGGAGAGGCTGCTCCATCCATCACTGTGAGGCACAGCAGGCATCAAGTCCATTACACTGACAAATCTTGGGCAAGGACAAATCCTGTCTTAAAGACAGCTGAAATAAACTTTTGACAGCCAGTTAAACTTCAGCCCCTGGCTTGGCCAGTTGTCAAAAGTTCTCAACATTTCTGACAATTAGAAATAACCAGAAACATTCAACATCTATTTATTTCTATTTATAAAACAACTCATGGAGTCAGACAACACAGAAACAGACCCTTCAGTCCACTACGTTCATGCTGATTAATCAAGCACCCATCTATACTAATCCTATTTACAAGCACTTGAGCTATAACCTTCAATGCCTTGGCGATTCAAATGTTCATCTGGACAGTTCTTAAATGTTGTGGTAATACTTGCTTCCACCACCCACAAAGGCAGTGCATTCCAGATTCCAACTACTATTTGGATGAAAAAGTTCTTCTACAGATCCCCTCTAAACCTCTTACCCCTTACTCCAAACCTATGCCTTTATTTCTAGATATCTCTGCTATAAGGAAGAGATTTCTACCATCTACCCCATCTCAGCCTCTCATAATTTTGCATACGTCCATCAGGTACCCCTCACCCTCCTCCACTCCAAAGAAGACAAACCCAGCTATCCCAGTCTCTCCTCATAACTGAAATGTTCCACCTGAGACAACATCTTGGTAAATCTTCTCTGCAACCTCTTCAGTGCAATCGGAACCGAGGGTGGTGACCAGAATTGTGCACAATACTTCAGATGTGACCTAAACAAATTTTTATGAAGTTACACCATGATCTCCTTCCTCTTCTATCCCCTGACAACTGAAGGCAAGTATCTCATATGCCTTCTTCACCATCTTAACCACCTGTACTACTACCTTAAGAAGTCCTTGGACTCGCACATCGAGAATCCTCTGTTACTCCCTAGGGCCTTACAGTTCATCAGTCCTCCCAAAGTGCATCAACTCACACTTATCAGGATTAAATTTCATTCGCTATTGCTCTGCCCATCTAACAAACTGATCAATATTATCCTGTAGCCTGGCACTATCCTCCTCTTTATGATCAACTCTACCAGTTTTTGTGTCATCTGCAGCTTTGTCTTAATAACTAATACAGAATTGTGGATTGCTATGGTATGAAAGATTGTAACATAAGGGATAAATATCATCTTTACATTAAGAGACTGAAGTGATTTCTCATTCAACTAGATGTTTGGATACTGGTGTAAAACTCTGATAGGTGATAAAGGTTCATAATCCACTCCTTTTCCCTGGGGATGTCTAGGTCTGTACTTGTCTTCATCATAGACTCTGTTTTCAGTTTTATCTGTTTTACTTTCTGAAAATGGAGGCTCAACTGATGTATGGCCCTCTAAATATGTACGTGGTGTGTGAAATATATGCAGGGAAGATCAGAGCCTTGAGGCAGGGAATCTGCAAGAGAAATTGGGGCTGGGTTGATTGGATAGCGAGCAGAAAAGTACCTAGGGATGGAGTACTGATTGGTGGAAATTGGGTGTTTAGGAGCAAAATGAGGACTTGAGAGCAAGATTAGAGGTTGGTGCTATATGGTGGGTTGGCTAAATGATCAAAAATAATAAAGCAAACAAAGGAAAGGATTCAAGGATGTTCTCAAAGCTTCTTTGAAGAAGTGCAACATCTGTCCTGACTCCCAGGAACCTCTAGCTCATGAATGCTTAACACTGAGAAGGAACATTTGGGATAGTGTTAAGAACCTCCAGGCCATGTGTTGGAAGCACACAGAAGTCCTGTGTAAGTGAGAGAAGAACATCTCTACCTTATAAACTTACTCAGCCTGTCAAGCACCTCCTTCCCTATGGTGGGAAGAGTCTGTGGTTTCCACGTTGGTTTGATTAGTCACCTCAAAACCCATAAAATCACAATGGAAGCAAGTCAAGGGATTGCCTAAGAAGAAGACTGAAAAACAAATATACATCCAAGCCTAATTATTATAGAATTCATTGCTCTTTAATTTTAATAAATTATGCTTTTCCAATACATTAAGATTAAGAATTCAGTAATACTTCATTACATATTAACACACTGTTGACAATAATATCATCTCAAATTGTAATTTAAAAAAAAAATTTGCTTTGTTTTTCATTTAAATTATATAGGCTTTATTACCGGTGCTTAACACTGGTGGATGTGCACATAATTTCTCAAGTTGAACCATACATACCAAGTCTTACTGTTATGACAGTAATTCTTATTAATATTTACTGCACAGTAATCTACTTGCTTGGATTCAATTTGGAAGCTCAGAATTTGATATTACAATTATAATTTGTTTTAGTTATGATGATATTTAGTTACCCAGGATATCTCATTAATATGGAACATTTCATTCTGTAAAGACTGAGGTGGTTGGGAAGCAAAGGGATACTTGACAGTTCCATCATTGTTTATGATAAATTAGATGTTCTGTAGGGGTTACATCTGTATGCTTTATCAATTGAAGCATGTTCTTATTCTGTGTTTTAGCACATCACTCAAGATTTTCCAAAGTTCTTCACCTACAATGAATTACTTTGACATTTGGTCACTATTGCTACAAAAGCAAAGTTTCACAAATGTCAGTGAGGTGAGTGGTATTCTTAATAGTAAGGATTCAAGGAAGAATGCTGAGAAGACAGTATCCTTTCTGCTTTGAGTGGTGCTTGAGCTAACAATGACTAATTATTTCTTATCTCGCCAAGTCAAGGATTTCACCTCGTAAAAGACCCCACTTTTGCTGAAAATCCCATATAAATGCAAATGTTTTTATAACCTATTTATTTCTACACACAGCTTTAATTTGTGATTGTGGTGTACAGTTCTTTTGACAAGGTGAAAGTTCTGCAGTCCTTGTCTCCATTATCCAGTTTACTTACATACACTGGGATATGTTGGATTGGAAGGCAGAAGGCAGTCACTGACTTTCTTGGAGGAAAAGTATTTTCTCATTGTTAATCTTTCGTTGTTCATATTCCAAAGTTTCTCATTATGAGTGTTTAAAAAGCCCATTAATTCCTCTTTAGAGATCTTCTCCGGTAAATGACAAATATTGAACAGTTGGACCTAATGGGTGTTGCACTCTGGAGCATGTTATTGGGAACAACAGCAAGAAGTATTCATTTCACAGCCTAGAATATATGAAAACAGGTGTGGGCCGGGTGGAAACCTGGCCTATGAAATAATAAGTTAGAGGGGAAAGAGAACCTTTAACCTCCCTTTACTGGCAGAATTAACACCTCTCTTGTCTTGCCTGTTGGGAAGAGCGATGCGGAAACCTTTCCCCAGAATTTAATTCCATATAATGTTTGGTAAATAAATATTTTTGGGAGATAGGAATTTGAAATCATAAAATTTAAGATATTTTTGTGTTTATGCATGCAAGGATAATTCTAATTAGTGATCTAACTTGGCTGCTTGGGTCCTTGCAAAAATGGACAAGGCTTTTACATGGAGACACAAGAGACTGCAGATGCTGGAATCTGGAGCAACACACACAGTGCTGGAGGAACTCAGCAGGGTTGAGTCCAGATGAAGGATCTCGACCCGAAATGTCGAGGGTCCATTTCCGTCCATAGATGTTGTCTGACCTGCTGAGTTCCACCAGCGCCTTGTGTGTTGCCCAAGGCTTTCATTTGCCTCTCTTGGCACCGGATATTTTCCAGGTGAGTGCTAGTTTTCACAAATAGTCATAAGACACCCAGTCCTATCTCTCTACCGGTATTCTTGACTTGTTCACTGTGTCTGAATGGTCAGCCTGCTCGCTTGACATCTAGCAGTGGATGAGTTGAAAGATTCTACTGCTAAATATTAGTAATTGTCTTTAGTCCTGATCAAGTATTCCACTTAACAGCTACCAACTTCACCCTCTCCCTGATGTCTGTTATGACCTTGATGTCATGAGGTGAGTTTTAGGATATATATCCACATTATCTCCAAGGCTGCCTTTTCTGCAATTGTTCAGTTTCACCACTGTGGCAGTGTATGTTTGACTGAAACTCTTTGGCTTTGTTACTTCTTGACATCTATTGTCGTGGGCAAACATACCCAGGGTATAAATGCCGTGAAAATTAAATTTTGCAGCAACAGATAGTACATCACAAACATGACAAACAGAAATTAATATAAATTATATATAAACAAAATAAACATGGTGAAAGTTGAGGGAAATATCATATGAGATAGAACTAGAGGTTTTCAGGTCAGTTCAAGAACCTGATGGCAGCTGGTTGTTGAACCTTGAGGTGTGGGTCTTCAGGCTCCTGTACCTCCTACCTGATGGCAGCAATGAGAAGAGGGCATGGCCCGAATGGTGGAGGTCATTATTGATGGATGTCACCTTCCTGAGACACCAGCTCTTGTAGATGTCCTTAATGGTGGGGAGAGCTGTACCCGTGATGGAACTGGCCTAGTCCACCTCATTCTGTGGCCTCTTGCATTCCTGTGCATTGGAATTCCCATGCCAGGCCACGATGCAACCAGTCAGAATGATTTCCACTGTACATCTTTAGGAGTTTTTCAGAGTCTTCAATGGCATGCCGAATCTCCTTAAACTTCTAAGAAAGTAGAGACACTAGCATGCCTTTTTCATAGTTGCATCTATATGTTGGGCCCAAGATAGATCCTGTGAGATGTTGGCACCCAGGAACTTGAAGCTGACTTTCCACCACAGACCCCTCAATGAGGACTGGTGCTAGTTCACCTGACTTCCCCTTCCTAAAGTCCACAATCAGTTCCTTGGTTTTGCTGACATTGAATGCAAGGTTGTTGTTAAAACACCACTCAACCTAATGACCCATCTTGCTCCTGTATGCCTCCTCGTCACATCACAGATTGGTTACAGCATGGAAGAAGAGCATTCAGCCCATCAAATCCTGTAAAAGCTATTCAGCTAGTCCCATTCTGCCATTCTCTCTCTTAAGCCTGCAAGCTTTCCTTTCACATACTTTTCTAGCTCCCTTTTTAACATTACAATTGAATCTGCCTCCACTATTGCCCCTGACAACATGTTCCAGATGCTAACTACTTACAGTTTAAATTTTTTTTCCTCATGTTGCCTTTTGCCAAACATCTTCATTCTGTTTCCTACTTGTTGAATCCCCTATTAATGTAAGTAGTTTATCTTTATCTACTCTGTCAATATCCTTCAAGATTTTACCCCCCTTGCATCTTCTCGTAACCTTCACTGTTTCAAGGAGAATAACCCCTGCTTCTACACTTTATCTACATAATTTATCTTTATAACATATTCATCTTTATAACATCTTTATCGACATATTGAAGGGGAATCTGAGGGGGAACTACTTCACTCAGAGGATGTTGCGAGTGTGGAATAAGCTGCCCGCGGAAGTGGTGGATGCGGGTTCAATTGTAACATTTAGGAGAGGTTTGGATAGGTACATTAATGAGAGAGGTATGGAGGGCTATGGTCCAGGTGCAGGTAGATGGCACTAGGCAGAAAACCAGGTCGGCGTGGACTAGATGGGCCTGTTTCTGTGCTGTAGTGCGTTAAGACTCCAACTGAAGTCTCTTATCCTTGGAGTTATTTTGGTAAATCTCTTCTACACCCTCTCTAAAGCCTGGAACTGGACTCAACACTCCAGTTGTGGTCAAATCAGTGTTTTTTAAAATTTCAGTATGACTTCCTTGCTTTTGTACCCTAGGCTTTTTAAACCACTTTTTCAAGCTTTTCAGCCACTTTCAATGAACAACACATAAATACCCACAGATCCCTTTTAGATATTGCTTCTGCTCATTCTTCCTATCAAAATGTAACAAATATTCAAATTTTTCAGCATTAAATTTCACCTGCCACCTCTGCTCATTTCACCAGCCTGTCTTTATCTCCTTAAATTCTGCTGTAAAACTCCTTGTAGTTCACAAGGCATTAAAGTCATCTACAAAGTCAAAAATTGTGCCTGTTCACCCAGGTCAAAATCATTATACTAAGGGGAACAGTGATGCCAGTACTGAATTCCATGGTGCACTTCCCTCCAGTCCGTACTTCTGCTCCCTCTTATTACCCAGGTATATGCTATTTACAAGAGGTCACTGCCCAATCAGTCTACTCTCAATCATCAGCAGAGTAATGGAAGGTATCGTTGACAGTGCTATCAAATGGCTCCTACTAACCAACATTCTGCTCAAGATAAGGTATTTTTATTAGTCACATGTACATTGAAACACACAGTGAAATGCATCTTTTGTGTAGAATGTGCTGGGGGCAGCCTGCAAGTGTTGTCACGCTTCTGGTGCCAACATAGCACGCCAACAACTTCCTAACCTGTACATCTTTGGAATGTGGGAGGAAACCGGAGCACCTGGAGGAAACCCACACAGTCACGGGGAGAACGTACAAACTCCTTACAGACAGTGGCCGGAATTGAACCCAGGTCGCTGGCGCTGTAATAGTGTCATGCTAACCGATACACTACAGTGCCTGCCTAACAATGCCAAGTTTGGATTTTGTCAGAACTCTCCACTCCAGACCTCACCACAGTCTTGATCTAAACATGGACCAAAGAGTTAAATTCCAGAGGAGAGGTGAGAATGACTGCCCTCAACCTCAAGACAACATTCGATGGAGTGTGGCATCAGTAAAACTGAAGTCAATGGGAATCAATGGGTAGCCATTCCAATCATCGGAATCCTATCTCGCACCTACCTCAGATTGTGAAATCTAGAGATTAAAGTGCTTAAGTACCCAGAAGGAAATGACATTAACTAACAAACTACTTTCACTGAAACTTACAACAGTTAGTAGCTTTGAGATCACAAAGTGCCACTGTATAAGCAAAAGACCACCTGTTACTGCACAGCAGAGAGCAACCTGATAAAAGGAATCTGAACATTGATCACATATTTATACAATGATTGGTTTCTCAATGTGTGTGTAAATATAGATATATTTGTTTGAAAACAATTTGAGGTGGGACCTGGGGTGAGTATACAGATCCACAGATAGCAAGTGAGGAGATAAGGAGGACTGAATGTATATGCAAAATTCTGTCACCCATGTCCTAACTCACACCATGTGGTGTTCACCCCCGTGCACAGTGACCTACATTGCCAACAACTCAATTTTAAAATTCCCATCCTTGTGTTTATGCCCCTTAATGGCCTTACCACTGTCGTCTTTTGTAGTTTGCTCAGGTCTAGAACACACAAGCATATAAGTTAGGGGCAAGGAAAGGCCACTACATTCCCCCAGCTTGTTCTGCCATTTGATATGACCTGATATGGCTGATCTGTTTGTAACTTCAACTCCTCATTTGTGCCTGCCTCAGTAACATTTCACCCCCATGCTTGACTCTTGGAGATATTTTCACTGTTCCACTTTTGACTTCTTTATTGGTCCCGAACTTAATTCACTGGCAGATTTGCTTTCACTACCTAAACATCCCTGCCTCTTTGTCTGTCTTTTAACCTTCACAAACCATCTCTTGCTTATACAGCCTTGCATCAAGGGATACTTCCCTTGCATTGAGTGGA
This sequence comes from Pristis pectinata, assembly GCF_009764475.1. NCBI lineage: Eukaryota > Metazoa > Chordata > Chondrichthyes > Rhinopristiformes > Pristidae > Pristis > Pristis pectinata. The sequence continues at coordinate 17,316,892 of NC_067432.1, forward strand.
CCATCCTGCAAGTACTACATACAGTATGTGCAATGCTGTACCCAGCTGCTTTGTTTCCACCACAAGCTTCTTTTTGCTCTTGTGATATAGCCAATGTGGCAAGCCAGTATTTATTGTTATCTCTAGATGCCCCGGGGAAATTTAGATTCAACCATGCAGTTGCATGTAAATCAGATTGAGAATTGGTATTAATTCCCTTCCCTATAGGACCTACGTAAGCCATTCATATTTTTATGACATTCCAGCTTGTTTCAAGGCTGTTTTCTGGTGCTAGTTCATAAATTATTTGAGTTAATGAATTACATTTCATAACTTTCTGTGGTGGGATTTGAACTCACAATTTATTGGTTGTTAGTCCAGTCATGTGTACTGAACTGAGTTAAGTGTATTTTGGATGGATTCAAGTAGTGCTCAGGATGTCTTGGAAGTGCCCTGAGAACTTCTGTGCAAAATGTGATTCTGTACTAAAGATGTATTCCATTCACCATTGACCCTCTTCTTACAAAGGCACAACATAAAAGGACAGATTGAGAGCATCTTTTTTTGAATTCTACTACACTTTTCAAATTTTGAGTAATTAATTTTTCGGTTCAGATTTTTCCAATCTACAACTTTAAACCATTAAAGAAAATTCCTTCTAAACTAAACAGCAATGTGATAAATCCAAATTGGTAGAGGAAAAGTTTGGAGACACAAGAGATTCTGCAGATGCTGGAATCTGGAGCAACACACACAAAACGCTGGAGGAACTCCGCAGGTCAGGCGGCACATATGGAGGGAGTAAACAGTGGACATTTCAGGCCGAGACCCTTCATCAGGACTGGGAAAGCTTACCTGTCAGCTTGTGCTGTTAGACATTCACTTCAGTAAGCATTCATGTCATGGTTTGGGAATCATTGTGACTGCCAATTCTGCTATTACCATTCAGCAGATGCTTGGCCCTGGTGGATGGATTCGAGAAGAAGAAAAAATTGGTAGGGAAATCTTACTCAAATTTTCAGTCTTCCTTGCATGGTGAGTAATGTTCCGTGAATGGACTTGAAAAATTACATGTGGTTTATCTGTCAGTGTAAAACTTTGATATAGCTCGGTTTGATCTATATTTTATTTGTATTCAATCTTCTCTCCATTTTGTTTACAGTGACTTTTGTTAAGGTAATGATGACTGATTACAAAAGTATGTAATAAATTCTGTTTGCATGTGCATCTTTTCTTACAGAACAAGCTTACTTTGTGTAATTGTCATGCTATTAAATGCTATTATGCTATTAAAGACAACATCTTGCTGTACGTTTCGATGTATTCTAAGATGTACATTAATAATGATTGTCATTTAATTAATGGTACTTCATAATAACAGCCAATGTTTCTGCTGAGTTAGGCAGCAGGTGTCTGTTAATGTTTTCCTTGGATCAATAAGATTTTCCTAAGTTGTATCAAAAGTGTTGTCGGGTTAAAGGGAACATGCAGCATAAATAAATAAATAAAATTTCTTTTGGAAATGTGTGCAATGTAGATAATTAATTTAAAACTGAATTAGCTACTTCAAAGTTGTACACTTTTTAGCAATTATTCTCTGCTTCAAGTCATATAGGTTGGCAATGCAGATCAGACAAATGAGCACAAGTGCTCAAGTTAAGAAATTGATGCTAACTTTTGGGGCTAGTTCTTCAATGCTTTTAATTTATTCAGGGTGTGAATATCATCGGTGACACTAGGTTTGTTTGCCATCCCTAATGTGACATGGGTGCCATATGTGAAATTGGTTGGTATCCTTTGAAGAATTGCTTCATGTAACCAGCTGCTGTCTCTGTCACAACGTTGTTTAATTTGGAATGTTCCCGAGTCTGCGCCTCTGTGGAAGAAAGCCACAGCAAGAATTCTCCCTGACAGCACTTTTTTTACTTCATAAATAACCCTTGTAAGTTTGAATAACTGACTCCCTCCCAGTATCTTGTACAGTAAGAGCGGAAAGTACTGTGATGTGGTATGGGAAGTGTTGGTTGATGAAACCATGAAATCGAGACTCTACGCCTGAATCAGAACATTGAACACTAGGCGTGATCTTTGTCAATTTAGATAGCACATGAATAAGTACAGAGAGACAGTGCGCAATGTGATTCTGTTGAGTGAGTCATGTAAAGTTGCCTAAGAGGCTGGATTTCCAGACAAATAGATTGTCTAAAGAATGGGGACAGTGGAAGAAAGAGATCACACTGTATATTGTTAATGTAGTTGGTCACTGTAAGCTGTCCCTATGTCGGTGCACGGTATAATTGATGGGAATATGGGGAAAATAGACTATAAGGTAAATTAGTTGGGGAACTGGATTGCTCTGTGAGCTGGCATAGAGTCAATGGGCCAAATGGACTCTTTCAATGTTGTAAGGAAATATGGGAGTACGAAGCTGGCTATGCCAAATAAACCAGAGCAAACAGCAGTAGTGATCTACATCTCATTGATTGCATGGGGAGAGAGTTGTACCACACAGTCAAGTCCTCAAATGTGAGACTGGAGAATCTATTAGGAGCAGATTGCAACCCACTTAGAAAAGAAATAGCTGACAATTGCTGGTTCTTTTGATATTCCATAACAGATCTACAACGATTATCAGGTAAATGAAGTTACATAAATTTGAAAGACTCAGTCGATCAGAAAAAATGATTTTTGTGAAATCCAGGAGTCTAGCCCAAGAGATTGGCTCACTTCATGAGACAAGGTTAACTGTAGCAAAAGGCATATAGGCATTTAAAGGTGTGGAACTATCCAACATCAGGTGAGAAGTGTTGGGTTGCCAACAGAAGAATACTCGTAGTAAAGACCATGTCAAAGGGTAGAACAGAGAAAGAACAATCATTCTCAGATGTCATAAGTACTGTGACTGACAACTTGAATGGCCGAGAAAGAAACGCTCTGTGTGTAAGAAAATGTGTCCAATTTGGTTTGAAAAATAATTTCTGCACATCATACATTAAGAAGAGGATATCAGAGGTCCATGCAATGAATGACATGAGCTGTGTATGGACAGAGACAGGGTCACATTCAGAGTACCAGCGAACACAACTAGCTCATGCCAAATGAATTCTGTAGAAGGAACACCTATCTATTGACAATTTGCAAGCTTAAAGCACAGTTTGCCAGATATGGCATCCCTGAGGTCCTGATCACTGATAAAGTGCTGCAGTTCACTGCAGTCAAGTTTGTGAGGTTCTCGAGGACCAGCAGTTTGATCACTGAACCACAACATCTCACTTTCCACAGAGTAATGGAAATGAATGGAGCTGCTGTAAAAGACAAAATTATCATGTCTGATCTCTTTCTGAGCACTCTAGCCTTCTGTGTACCTCAATCCAAGGGAAGACAAACAATCCTGTGCTGAGGCTTATAAGCAGATGGCTGAACTCCGTTCTGACAGCAGAAAGGTTGCTAGAACCAAAAATGCAGAAAAGTGTAAGAAGAAAACAAGTGCAGGACAAAAGAAGATGGGCACATTGCTACAGCAGAGACACCAAGATCCTCTTGCTACAAGTACTTGGAGAGATAGGATGAAGCCCACATCAGACTGATGCCACTTGTGACAAACGTCACTGATTTGCCACACAGCACCCCCTCGGTCATATGTAGTCATGATGGAGGAGGGTAACTCGTAATTGGACAGAACAGTGTCATCTAAGGAAGACCATCATGGAGACTTGCTTCATGCAAGCAAACAGGCCCTGGGAACACTCTTCTCTGTACTGCAACACTGATCCATGTGAAACTTCACAGAGTCTATCTGCCTCTGCAGAAGTAAACTATTAGTAACATTTCTCTGTGAAACTGTACATGTTTTTTAAAAAAAAAGTTGTTAGTTTGAAATTCCCAGTATCCCAAAGGGTGAAAAAACAATAAATATAGAGACCATAATTGCTGGAGAAGATGGCAGTGAACTGCCTTCTTGAGAAATGGACTAGTGTCTGGTCATTTCAGAGGGCTGTTGGGAGTCAACCATGCTGCCAACAGTCACATACAGAATAGGCCAGACCACCTTCCCTAAAGAATAATAATGGACCAGATAGGATTTTACAATATTACAAACATTTTGTGGTTGCCATCAGATCAGCAGATTTTTATAACTGATGTATCTAATTAACTAAATTTAAATCCTCTGCCTGCCCTGCAGGTTGAATCTATATTTGGAGAAATATCAGGGCAGATCTTCTGACTCCTTAACAGTGGAGAAGGAACAAATGTTCTTATCAAACTTATGGTCTGTCCTTAAAGTGTGCTGGCACCTGCCCACAGAGGGAACAGTAAATACTTTTGCATGGTTCCTTTTCAGCCCTTGGGATACAAAAATAAGTGCCTCTTTTGAAGTGCAATCTAGGAGGTCATTTAGAAATTTCCAAAAATTCCCTTTTGCTGGTTACTTTCAACATTGTGCACTCTTCCTTTTTGTTTGTATAAAATGATTTGGCATAGAAGGAGGCCACTTGCTTGTCTTTGTAGCTATTTGCCATCCCTAACCACTTAATCTCACGTTTTTTTCTCCTTATTAAGTACATGTCCAGTCTCCTTTAAAAAAATTCTATTTGAATCTGCTTTCACTTCACTTTTTGGTAGTGTATTTTAGAACTTGTGACGTGGAAAAAAATCTCCTTTTCTTCACGTTACCTATTTAACAAGTTTCCTCTGTTTATTTGCATGCCTTCTAGTGAAGATGGTTTGGGGGAGAAACTGATTTTTTACAAAATACAAATAAACAATGTGCCCTATGGTGGTTTCTGTTGACTTTAATTGAAAAGAAAATTGGACATGGTAGAAAAACAGATGGCTGATTTGCTATGAGCACAGTGTGCATTTTCCATCTTCAAAAACAATCTTTAATAACTTTCAAACTCTACCATATCTCCCTGAAACCTTCTTTAATCTAAGGAATACAACCCCAGCTTCTCTAGCATCCTCAAACGACCAAAGGCTTCAAGCCAGTACCATTGTAGCAAACCTTAACATCCTCTTCATTCTTACTTAAAGAGTGTCTGAGAATTGGACAAATTCTCCAGCTATTTATGAAGGTTTGGCATAATCTTATCACTTGTGTGTCTTCATTTTTAAAGTCAAATATTCCAATGTTTCTTAAATCGCCTTACCAACTTGTGCAACCATTTTCAGAAACTTATAGATGTGAGCACCCATTTATCCTCAAAACAACCCCCTCCACCCCCATCAACCATCACCAACAGGGTTTCCTTGTTCCTACACCCTTATTAAATTTACTGCTTTCTGCCATTCTGTTTGATTCTCCCCTTCCATTTTCCTTTTTGTTCTTTCCCTCATTGTATAGTTTCATACACTATTTGAGCTATTTCCATTTTAATCTGTCTATAACTTTTTTTTCTTTTAGATTTTCTCAGTGGCTCTTAAATATCTTTCTTTATTTGTGCTTTTCACATTTATCTCTTGTTTAAAGTGTGTGGCAATGCAGGAGGCAAAATGTGCCAAAAAGGAGCCCATAGACGATCAGAGAAAGACCATCAATGAAATATGTGAAGAGATGCAGTAAACTCTGATAATCTGGCACCGTCGTGAATTTGGGGGGGGCTGTACAAGCAGATTTTCTGCATTATTGGATGTTATTCAAATATTAATACCCAAGCACACCTTTATTTCACTTGTTTTACTTGTTACAGAGTATGACAGTAAGTTTTCCTATGGACACGGTGAATTCAGAGGGAGGAGGAACTTTACAAGCACTCCCGACCCTGGCTCTGCCCACAAACCTACTCTCGTTCCTGACCCTCTGTGTTCCAAACCTGACCTGGGTCCAGCCACAACCCTGGCCACATTCTGGGTCCCCAGCTCTGGTCATACACCCTGTATGCACTCTGGATCCTTAGCTCACATTCCGGACCAACCATTGAACCAGATGCCAAACCATCAGAAATTCTGAATATTTGGATGCCAGATTGTTGGAGTTTTACTGTAGAAGGTAAATCTGAGAAACACTGATAATAAGCAACAGGGTGAGATACCAGGGTACTTAGGGAATAATTGCTAAAATTGCTGTATGATAACATGGCAAGGGAAGTCAGGGGAGGGGAAGAGACTCGGGAGTGATGGTGCCGTTGCTTTTTGGGAGGTGCATTCTTTGTTTGCTTTTCACAGCTTCATTATGATTTACCTTTTAATAGTTTTAATAATGTTCAAAATTAGATGGTAAGATTATGGGAATGAATTCTATATAAATACTTTATGCCTTGATTATTGAAAAGATGTTTGTGCATTGTTTAGCGAACACCCCCACCCCCCACCGTTTTTCCTAAACTTCAATTTGAAACTGTCAAATAGTGATGTGAAAATTTTGCTTTGAAGTTGCTTCAGATTATATTAGTTTTTTAATATCATTTCAGTTTCTTTTTCTGGAGATGTAGTTCCTGGAGTGAATGAATTATTTACATGACACATACATAGATGCAATTGAAGAGCTTAGATGACTAATTCAGTAGGAAGGTTACATCTAAATTAAGTTTATTTGACCTCAAGGACAAATTGTTAAAACTCTGACTTCAAAGATCACAAAACTCTTGAAGTGCTTTAAAATTACAGAATTGGCTCTTTCATATAAAGGTCGCAAGTCTGAAAACTATTAAGTGCATCAGTTTGTTCCAAGTTATCCACTAGACTTTTCCATTTCATTGTGCCTTCCAAATTGCTGTTCAGTCTAATCAGATTTCTAATTCTAATATTGAGTAATTTTGGAATATTATCTTATCCTAAGGCACTACATTATCAATGGTTGGATGAAACTAAGTATCTTAAACCCACCAGCATTTACCTAGTTAATACAGAGACTCTAACCTGCACAACCCTAATCACTATCTCAGTTTAGCAACACTATGAGCACTTTGTCCACTTTGCATTACAATGGACTTTGTTTTTTTTGTTCTAATTGTGTTCTTCCTTGTAAAAATTGTGTATAATTTATGTTTAATTTATGTTTTCCTTGTAAATGCTGCTTATTGGATGTTATGTGCTTGTGATGCTGCTGCAGGTAAATTTTTCATTGCACCTGTGCATACATGTACTTGTGCATATGACAATAAACTTGACTTTGACTTTGACCCAAAATGATATTACCAGATGAATCTGTGCATAAACAAACTCACGTCTGTTTTTAATTTGCAGGCTTTTGATCTTTATGAAATTCTGTAATGCTGACGAAGACTGGATTGATTACTTGGGCTGTTCTTCTTGGGTGTTAAGAACTTCAAAAGAACATGCAAATAACAAAAAGAAATACCACTTTATCCATCAAACTTGAAATTTTCAACTGGAGTTCTTCTGGTAAGCCTGATATTTTAATTGTTTCAGCCATTACATTGAAACACAACTGGCAGATTTGTGATGCCTAGTTTGATGACTAGGCTTCAAAAAAAAATCCTGTCACTTGTTTAGGACTAAGTGCAGAGGCTTCACCTGGCACCTATATTCTATTAGTGTAAAATATACTTCTAAATAAGGTAGCATTTCATTAATGCATTTACAGGAACACAGTTGTACAGTTAGTAGAGCTACAAACAAGATGCTGCAGGAACTCAATGGGTCCGGCAGCTCTGTGGAGAGAAATGGACAGTTAATGTTTTGAGCCAAGACCCTTCATCTGGATTGAAAGATAGAGGGGAGATAGCCAGTATAAAAAGGTGAATTGAATGAGCGGCATGGTAGCGTAGCGGTTAGTGCGACGCTATTACAGCGCCAGCGATCGGGATTCGATTCCCGTCGCTGTCTGTAAGTAGTTTGTATGTTCTCCCCGTGTCTGTGTGGTTTCCTCCGGGTGCTCCAGTTTCCTCCCACATTGCAAAGACATACAGGTAGGTTAATTTGGGTTTAAAATGGGCGGCGTGGACTTGTTGGGCCGGAAGGGCCTGTTACCATGCTGTAGATAAAATTTATTTTTTGGGCAGCATGGTAGCGTAGCGGTTAGTGTGACGTTATTACAGCGCCAGAGATCGGGCTTCGATTCCTGTCGCTGTCTGTAAGGAGTTTGTACGTTCTCCCATGGCTGCGTGGGTTTCTTCCGGGTCCTCCGGTTTCCTTCCACATTGCAAAGACGTACGGGTAGATTAATTGGGTTTAAAATGGGTGGTGCGGACTAGTTGGGCCAGAAGGGCCTGTTACCACGCTGTAAATAAAATTTTAAATTTTAAATTTTTTAAAAAGTTAATCGAGCTGCTGCCTTTCATCTTTCATGACCTGGGTTCAATCCTGACTTCCACTGTAGCCTGTGTGCATGTTCCACCTGTGACTACATGGGTTTCCCTCAGGTGCTTTGGTTTCCTCCCACATCTCAAATGTGTCTGGGTGGTAGGTTAACTGGCCACTGTACGAATTGGTCCCAGTGTGTAGATAAATGGTAGAACCTGGGGTGGGAGTGTAGGGAGAGTAGGTTTCAGGGAATGTTCCTGGGGGAATGGGATCGTTCTATCAGCCGGCATGGACTCCATGAACCAAATGAGCTGTGAGGAAATATATTAAGGAAATATAAAATATCTGTTTCAGTCATTCTTATTATATTTGTATGAACATTGACAGGATTAAAATATTTATAAATGAGGTAACTTTTAGCACAATATACACAATAGTTTCATATGAATGTTATGATAGGTATTATTACATCTGTAATTCACTTGACTTCATGAAGTCAAGCAGTCACAATGTGTTTGAGTTAATCGTGCTGCTTTATACTATATTTGGTTGTATAATGTGGGCCTGTGTAACTGAATTCACTGGATAATCTGTTCCCTTCTTACTCCCCATAGAAATAAGCACTCTCCAAATGTAATTCCATGCAGGATAACTATGAAGTAGAACAGCTTGAAGCAGCAGATAAATAAAGTATATTCTAACGAATAATATTTTCAATGAAGGTTGGGAGGATAACAATATCTGGAATGTAGATGGACATATTTTTTTAAAAAATAAATGCTTAAAGAAAATTATAATCAGAAATCAAAGAAAGGGGTATGAAATAGGTAGTCCTACTATGGAGTTAGTGGTGGCACAAGAAAAATAGGCCAATTGGCCAACTCTGGTGCTAACTTTGAAGAATTATTCTCTGTGGAAATTCACTGTTAAGAAATATGGTCTTATACACGTAGCAAAATTGTTTTTTCTTGCAGGGTTTAAAGGTTGCAATGAAATTTCCACTGCTATGTCAAAGTTGGGGCAATTTGGGATTACAATGAGCACCATCCTATTTCATCTACTGCATCATATCATGCAAGTTTATTTAAAAAATGTTTAAATAAGCAGAGTGGTTGGTTAGAAGGATGAAAGAAAACCCTTGCTGTTTTTGACCAGCAGTTAATTTACTGAAAAATTCTCATTGATTAATTCTCAGGATATCAATGAACTTATTCAACTGATACCCTGCTGTGAATTTTAAAAAGCAGATCTTGCTTCAATGGTTGTAAAATTATTCAGAAATATTTCTTTAAGATTGCTCCATGGAACACGAGACTGCATTTTCATAGCAGAGTGATCACAGAGTGATATCAGAGTGCTGCTGATAGATCTTTGCAATGGGTTTCTCTGAAAACGTGGATAGGAAGCCATTAAATTCTTGCCAATTTGGATATGGATTTTGTTTTGATTATACAGTACTTATTTTCTGAGGCAATTAACCCAGATAGCTCTATAAAAGGAAGAATATCCCTTGTAATGGCAGCATGTTTTGTGGAATGTTATAAATGTTTTAATTATCTTGGAAAGTTGTAAATGGAGTTGCATAAAGTGTTGTTTAGCATTATTTTTTCACTGTATTTAGCAGGGTAATGCCAGATGATACATTAGTTGATGATGAGGGGGAATGGGTGGAGATTGAAGGTGCTCATAAAATTGATGTTGAAGTCCCATGTGAATGAAATCCCATTATTGTCAATACGTAATGCTTGTGTCATCACTAACAGCAGAACAAAAATAAAGTCTTCTCATTTTCTGATCTTCATTTCTGATCTTCATTTAAATCAATGAACCTTCTACTGTGAAGTAAGGTTTGTGTTTCCATCTTTAACTAATGTCAGATGAACGTTAATTGAAATTAATCAAAATAAAATTGTTGGTCCTAGGGAACAGCTTGATTATCTAACCCAAGTACCTAATGAGAATGAAACATTCTGATTCTGACTGGGGAATTTAAATTTGTATTGAAGTCATGTTAAACATGCTACATAAAACCATATTAATCCAGATCTGAGGCTCTAACAGGAGGTCAACGTCCATAAAAAATGTTTATTGAAGTTAATCAGGTTAACGTTTTTAATAAGAGAACAATTCCAATCAACTTGCTCACCTGAGTTAATTCAGTGGAATTATTCCCTAAGCCTTTCCGCCTCTCTACCTCCCTTTCTTTAAAGAGCTCTTCGGGAATACATTTCTCTGACCAAGATTTCAGCCGCCCCCATTGTTTTCTTGACATCATATTTGTCTGATTTTTAATATTAAATCCACTATACAAATCTGAGTTGTCATTGTGATTATGGAAATGAATTTGGAACAATCCCTTTGAGAACTATAATTCAGCTTTAAGGCAAATTTGTGAACGTATGCTAATCACATACAATAAAACAATAGCCCATAAAGATGTCTAGGTTAAGTCTTGACAAAGCAAAGACATCTTGCTTGGAGAAAATTTAATTCCTGCATCTGAACTTCTTAGAAATATCACAGGATAATCGCAAGGCCTAATGATAAAACCATGCAGGCTAGAAATAAAAAGTCATTAGTAACCTCTCTCCTCTGCAGTTATCTGTAAAATTTCCATATGGTATTTTCCATTATTGAGTAATGCAAATCAGCTGATTGTGTGTAAAATGATTTGGCCATATGCAATGGGGATCCAAGTGTTGTTACTGGTGCTGGAGTTTTTTTTAGGGTATAACACAGAATTAATCAATCACATTGATGAGCTAGACAAAAATTAGTAAAAGTCTGACTTTTCTGGAACAAAATTGATAATAGAAATGTTAAAAATCTCATGGAGGGGATACCTCATTATTAGGATTAGTGAAGAAAATATATGATACCTGAGGAACTGCTGAAACTTTGCTCTTTCATTGCCAGTGAGCAACTGGCACTGCATGACCAACATTCCACACCATTATCTCACTGCCATCCGTGAAACCTCGCTATTTGTCAGGTTCTCATTGTATAGGTTTCTTTTCTGTTGCTTCAAGCATAAACAGGGATAGAGTTTAACAGAACATCCTTTACTGAGAATAATAATTCTCAACTGAAGTGGAATGTCTGGCTAAAACAAAGTATCATGAGTCATACTACATGAATCAGACTCATTCTTAAATATACTCTGCATGTACAGAGACTCCAACATGATTGTGTATATGTTTAAAATAATTCATTGACTGCAGAGTGCTTTGAGATGGCCTTCGAATACTTTAGAGGCAATATAAATGAAAATTCCTTCTTTAACTTCTATCACCACAGATATCATATACTAAGTTTCTAGATTCAACTTCTGAACATGAAGTATGGATTTTACACCATTATCAATGGTGCCTTTTTTGTTGACAGCATGCAAATCTCAACAGTTGTAGCAAATATGCTGTAACTGGTTAGGATTTTATTGTTCACTGGAAAACATTTGTCATCTCAATTTTATCTTGTTTTGTTTGAAACAAACTGAATAAACCTTTCTTTGTATTGATGATGGTACATACCATGTATGTTCTTTGTCATAAATTAATCAGATGTCCCTGATCCAAATCAGAAGAGCAGGTTCTGGAAATCTGAAATAAGACCAGAAAATACTGGAAATACTCAGCAGATCAGCCAGTTTCTATGGAAAGAAAAACAAGTTAGTTTCAAGTTGTAAAGAAGGCGGGTGAAAGGATGAATAAAGCAAAGGGATATCTGTGATAGGTGAGGCTAGGGTTGCCTTGGGGCTAAGTTTTAGAGGTTCTCTGGCAAATTGTAAATGGGGACAGTGAGGGGGTGACAAAGCAGACAAAGAAGCTTGTAATGTTGAGAAGTGCAGGGCCCTTGCTGATAGAGAGAGGAAATATAGTGTTGTGTGCTGCACAGTGGCACAACAGTTAGAACTGCTGCTAAACAACTCCACTAATCTGTTTTGATCCTGACCTCTATTGTTGTCTGTATGGAATTAACACATTCTTTCTGTGACTGAGGGCTTCCTCTGGATGCTCTGGTTTCCTCTCACATTCAGCACGTCTAGTAAGTATATTGGCTATTGCAAATTGCCCCCTGTGTAGACAGGTGGTAGGGGAATTGGGAGAATTTGATGGGCATATGAAAGAGAATAGGTTATAAGGAAATAAGTGGAGGACTTAAAAGCTGATGGAATGCTAGATTCAAAGAGCTGATGGGCCTTCTATGCCTATTAAATAAATGCATTATAAATTACATATACAGAACCAAGATCAAGTTGGTTTCCGGGTGAAATGACATTGGACCGCGAGTTTAATTGTATAAGGACACATATGTGACTTAGGACATTTTCAAGGCATACATTCAATTTTTGTTTATATGTTGCTATTTTCACATTTCTATTATGTTTCTTTGTTCCCATTTATATTGAGAATTGCCTCTATAAACTTGTCATGCTGTAATTACAGGATTTTGCATTGCATTGCCACAGTTGGGGAGAAGTGTAATTACAGTGTGATAAATTTATGTGGGCAGTTTTAATTATAAATGTGGACATAGGAAATGATAATGGAGAGGGTTGCTTACAAGCGGGTGCTGACATAAGATTTTTAATATATTTCTGCTCCATCTCCTGTGTTAGTGCTCACGGGGAGTTAACAGCAAGTACAATCTTTAGGGACAGCAGGATAATTGTACCTATATGCCTGTTATGATTCAAACATCATTTTGAAATTTTTCCATTATAATTTTCTAAAGGAATTTCCTGTGCAAACTTTGTGTGTTATTGCACTCTCCCTTTCCATCGAAGTAGATTTTGCAGCTGAATTCCTCAGAATCTCGGCCTATTACTTCACATATTTAAGTTATCGTTTTACCTGTTCCTTCTAAGGCAGATTGTAAAGACTGATGCAGAAGCACAAACATATTCCTGGGGACAGGTGCTTACATTGCACATGAAGGCAATGGACATACAAACTGCAGCTTTTTGCAGAAATAATTATCCACTGCTGGGACAATAAAATTTCTGGCCCATTGCATTTATGAAAAAAATGTTTTGCTCATTCTTTAGACTTTAACTTGTCCTATACATTTATCATCAATGCTGGTTGCAAGGCAGGGTCAGTGTCAAGATTTCTCTAATGATTCTTATGGTATCCAAAGTGGCACTTCCTGCAGCACCAAAATCTGTAGTATGAGAGTACAGGAAATTCTGTGCAACTTGTCTACGTATTTTTTTGTTCTCAGGCAACTGTGGCTCAGTCGGTAACACTCACATCTCCGACTTGGAGGATTGTGTGTTCAAGTCCAGGGTTCAAGAGACTTGAACCTAGGGAACCTTGTTAGAAAATACTGAGGGAGTTCAGCACTTTTGGATGTGTTGCCATTTGCATGAAACACAAAGCAAGCCTGCTTGTTATCTTGGATGGACAGAAGTGCTTAAAGACATAAATGCAGTGAGCCAGTAACTTAAGATCTACAACAAAATAGACTGGGCATTTTGGATTGGGATTCAGGACTGCAAGGGAAAGGTTGAGCCTATGGATAAAGGGCTGGGGTGGGGGTGGGGGGCTGGTAGGGCATCAAAACCCAGCATTTTGTTGGGGAGGAGTTTGGTTTATCACCTGGAAGAAGATTCATTTTCCATCAGGGATCACACTTGCGAGGAAGGACTGACATCTTTTGATGGGATGGGATCTGATTCAGGAGTGATGGGTAGATGCATCCTGCCATTCCCTCCCCTTTGTCATTCGGAAGGACAGTTGCCTTTGTGACTCCCAGTCTCCATCTCCACAAACTAGTCCCCTTCCCACATCAAAGGCAGGAAATGTGCACCTACTCTTTTGTATCATCCCTTCCCAGAGATCCAAACAATCCTTTCAGGTGAAGCAACAATTCACTTGCACTTCTAATCTAGTGTACTGTTTCCATTCCTCACAATAATAAGAATATTTCTGCCTATAGGATTTGCTGTGCAAAAATTAGTCATCGTGTTTCCAATCTTATGAGAGTGTCTAGGCTTCATTGGAAATAAAACATATTCTGTGTTATTCTGAGTCATGTAGGGTGCTATGTAAGTGCATTGTTTTTCAACCATTAGTACTGGGAGAGGAGGGTAAGCCCTTTGCAAATCTGTATCAAGCTCTTTTTTAACCATCCATGACAATTTATCAGAAAATGTTCCTTATTTGGTTAGGTATTTGCATCTGTATTTCCATTGTTTTCTCTTTCGTTGTTCTGTGGTCTTTCGAGTGTTGAGTGAAACTGGTCAGATTCAAATTTTTTCCACTTCAGCCATTTAGTGCTAGCAGTTAACAGATTCAAATCAGGCCGATTTTATTTTGCTCTGCTTAAGTAATATGATATCAGAAGAGCAGATTTTACTGTGCTTATGCCATTTTCCCAGTCACCATATACCCTGTGTCCTCTGAATGAGGTTGCCAATCAGAACCAAGTTAGGGCAATTCACAGGCTCTCGTTACATTGGACACACAAAAAAGGCTTTAATTCCTTTGATCTGTTGGACTTGACTCATAGGAAAAATGATCTAAGTGAGTATTATTTTCTTTGCTGTTTAACAAAAGCATAACAATTATTATGCAAAAACACCCCACCAATTTCATAGTCACACTCACTTCGATAAAAAATACTGATTAGTTTGGAGGCCCTTTCCCTTTCTGAAAATGTTGTTTTAATTTGCCCATGGCTACCTATCTCTCAGTCTCATGTCTTCCTGTACTTTTCTGTAATGGGCTCACCCCTGATTCCTTACTTGATTGTGTTATGTCTGATAAACAGCCAAGTTAAGAAAATAAACCAATGGAAGCTTTTATTTCAGTCTGTCTGGAGCACTTACTCCTTCACTTGTATTTTCAATGTGAGAGTAAGCCCGGGAGTGTAATTGCTGTGGGCTTGCTCCCATCAGGGAGACCTCCAGTGTCCCATGTGCAATATCCAAACACAATACATATATGATCAGTTCCTCCAGCTATGCCAGAGCTCTTTCCAGGAAGTCCCATTGCAAGTCTGCTGTTCTGCTAGATTATCTTCTTTTTACCCTAAACATGGTCTCTGGCCACTGCTGGCAAATTCTGAGCTGCTGCTTGTGCCAGCCATTCCTTTCCACAATCTCCATTAATTGCTCCCTTAGCTGTTAGTAACTGCTGTTGTTGCCACCATTCCACCCTGCTTGACTGCTCCAGCTACCTTCCAGACTCAATATCCAATTTTCCAGCTTTAGATAATTCACTCTATATCAGAACTGGCCATTTCTGTCTGCCATCATTTTGTCTCACGAACATTAAAAGACTGCAGGTGCTAGGAGACTGAAATAAATAGCTGTTTTTTGAAAGTACTGATGAAGGGCCAATCTCTTTCCACAGATGCTTGCCTGACCTGCTGAGTTATTCCAGCATTTGCTGTTTTTACATCATTTTTGCTCAGTTTTGCTTTCACTATTTGTAAAGCAAGGTCTGCTGAGCGTACCTATAAACTTACAATTGACAGCACATCACACAGATAAAAAAAAATCTGATCGTGAGAGCTTAACTCCGACATTTGCTCATTAGGGCTCATCCTATCGGAGACATTACTTTTGCCCTACCCCGCCCCAATCCCCCCCACCACCACCCCACAATACACCCCCCCAAACCCACATCCTCACCCCCCCACTCCAAGACCCAGCACAACCCCAACCCCCCACCCCCCACAGTCCCCAACCCCACAAGCCTCTACAACCCTCCACCCCACCATAATCCCCCTACCCCACAATCCCCCAACAACCCCAATCCCCCCCAACATCTTTGTGAATCTTTTTGCACTCTTTCCAGCTTAAGGTCATCCCTCCAAAAGCTATTTTGTGTCATTGATTGTTTATGTGTTTTGTTTACTATTAATTTTTGAATAATTAAAACATATTTATCGCAATTTTGGTTTTTAAATATCTCTGATTTTTAAGAGGAAACAAACTGTGTCCCAGCTTTACTTGCTGTTAAGGTCATCAGAGTTTGGGGGTGGGGTTCAGTATTATTCCACTTGTGGTTTAATTGCCTGAGGCCTAGGCATTGACTTTGCCATCAGGATAATGCAAGTTCTACACAAAGTTCAGTCAAGTTTTCAGGGTTATCCTACTTACATCATTAAAGGGGAAACTCAAGGTGTGGGAATAATTCTTACTGTAAGATCCTACATTTCATACTAGGAATTGTATGCTGCTGTGGGATATAACATTCTGAAGCAGGTTAAATTGGCATCATCAATCAAATTGTGGAGGCATTTCCTATCACTCCATGCACCTAAAGACAAAATACTTTTCTGATTCCAGATCAGGGTGGCAATGAGATCATCTAATATAATCTACAGTCATGTCTTCATAGCTTAAGGTAAGATACCTTCAAACCTTATAAGGCAGTGGGCTGCTTTTTTAATCTATCTGCAAATGTCACTTCAACTCATAAGAATGCTGTCTCATTATGGGATGTGATGAATTTACCTTGAAAAGAATAATGTTTGCATGCCATCCATGGTTGTTGTATTCTTTGGTGGAAGAAACTCAGCTTCTGCACATCCAGTACCTCTGTGGGAGAGTTTCAAACCTACCATTCAGCCCCAGAGGCTCTAGGAAACCACTGAAGGCCTGAAACCATGAAGCCTCAGGAGGGAGGTTGCATGCTTCTCATTGATAATGTTAGGGCCGTGTCTAGTAACACAGTATTGGCTTAAGTGGGTATAAATGTTTGTTCTTGGGAAAGGAGGGCACCTGAACCCTTTCCAATGTGCACTTTCCATATCATAGTATGCCATAACAGCTGCTGTGATGTGTGGGTTGCATCAATCTCCAGAAGCTCTCATTGTTACCCCCCTGGGATGGTACCTTAAGTCCCTTCATTCTCTGACAATGCCAAGCTGAACCAGCAGAATACAGTTGAGAGGGCAGTCTTCTCACTGTCAGCAAAATGAAGCTCCATGATTTCAGGGATGGGCTTTGAAGTATATGCTTATATTAACATTGACATTGGTGCCGAGAGTGCAGTTACACAACCTGTGTAATAGGTTTTATCTTGTGGAATGAATAAGAGCTTTGAGAATTGTGCTTCAAAGTGGAGCCATTGCTGGTAGCAAGCATGGAATCTGGACAGCACATTAATTACTTTGGCCCTATTTGCAAGTCTATTTGTTTTTCTTCTAATGAAAAATTCATGAAATTTTCTAGGTCTCTTCAACCTGTTCCCAAACCTTGAAGTGGAATCTTGTTCCTGCTGACCTCTCCTCTGGAGAGGTCTTGTGATGAATCATTTTTGCCAGGCAGAGTTGAAATGTGTTTTTTCACAAGATGTTTTGCATCACTGTTAAGTCCAGTACTTATCCTAATTGCCCTTTAACTCGGTGACTTCATCGGCCATTTCAGAAGGCAGCTAATAGTCATCCTCATTGCTGTAGGTCTGGAGGGCATTAGTGAATGATTTATTTTCATGATAGTCAGGTGGTTACATTAAGATTACTGATGCTAACTCTTTTAATCCAGATTTACTCAATCAACTGAATTTAAATTCCAACATATCATGGTGGAATTTGAACTCATTTCCCTGCATTTTAGTATCTCTAGTCCTCTGAATTACTAGTCCAGCAACCTGATTATTTAGCTACCTAATGGCTAAGGTGTATTAATTGGCATACATTGCCAGTCCTTAAGCTACTTGTGTTGATGCACCAACCCTATGGTATATTGTAAGTGGTGTATGTACACAACTGTACAGCTGGTGAGAACAGTAAAACTCCAATAATCTGCTGTCTGATTTTTTGTTTGGAAATCCAGATAGTTCAGCATATGACTCACCAGAATCCTGTTTCTATGGTTCACAGTGGCCCAATGTGTTTAGAATGGGAATGGGACCCTCGTGAGTTTATATTTCCAACACACTTTTTAAACTTATCATGGTTTTGTTTGTGTGCTCCTTTTAAACTCACTGGGGTTCTGTTTCCCACACTCCCTTTAAACTCACTGGGGCCTTGTTTTCACTGCTCTCTTTAAACTCACCAGGCCCCTGGTTCCCACATGACCTTTAAAATTACCGGGAGTTTATTTCCACAGATTCTTTCAAATTTACCAAGGTCCTGGCTTCTGTGCTCCCTTTAAAGTCACTGGGTTTTGTTTCCTGAGCTCTCCTTAAACCTATCTGGTTCACTGAAAAATTTGTGAATCTAAAAAATTAAAAGTGGGTTGGAGTACTAATAGGGAAAACTTCCAATAGTCCAAAAAATCTGGCACAACAAAATCCTGAAGGTGCTGGATTATTAGAGTTTTACTGTAATCTCTAGGAGGCTTTCAGGACATGCGTGAACAATGACAAAATTACTTCACGAGACTCATTTGAATATTTACATTTAGATACATCATGCTGATTTTAATCTTTGAAAGAGTTTTTTTTCCCAATACGCATAATAGTTATACATTTAGTCTGCCAATTGACTTTCTTAGACACTTGGACCAATGTTGTAATCTGGAAAAGTGTGTGACTGCCTGAGTCAGCTTGCTATTTACATAGTTGTTGGTTCTGTATTCACTACCGGAATAAGTTTGTCATCATATTTTTCTCCAATATGTTCAGGTACATTTCTCTTTGTGACTATTTGGTCATTTATAACTTTTCCTCCAGCTTTCACAATATGGCTTGGTACTGCAAACCTGTACTGTTTGCAGCAATATACTATTTCTGCACATTGTGCTTGTTTGTCAGACTTGGTGCTCTCATTTGCTCATTTTGCTCATGTTGCTCAAACTGCTTCAGTTTGCCTCTCATTAAGATGTGAACCAAGATTCTGCTTTTGTTTCAATGTCTGACTCTCAGTTCTCTTCCACGGTAGACTGTAGCAAACTCAAACACATTGGGAGTCTGTGACATGTCAACGACTCTGCTTCAGTCAATCCAGCGGTGGAATGTTGCATTGTACAGTGTTGAATAGAAAATTATCTGAATAACAGTTTATAATTAGTTTTGATCAATCCTGGAAATTGTTTCTTCAAAGCTTTCCCGAGAATGCTTATGAATTTGACTGCATTGTTACAGGCTGAATGTTATGGGGGAATCATTATGTGTTTGATACTGTTTCTCCCCATTAAAGCATTCAAGTTAGTATGTTTCTAAGATGGAGTCCAGGTATACCGTGAGCTGCAAATACTTACTTCAGTTCCTTGATTGTCCGTTCTGTTGTTACACATGATCTGTGTTGAACTTCAGTCTATTTTGAGTGTGTATCAGTAGTGATTAGAAAGTTGTCATTGACTTTCTGACAAAAATCAAAATGACCTCCCTGAGCTGGTTCATGTCAGTAACCTGCATGTTTGTAATGGTGAATTTGGTTGTGTGGGTCTGTACTGTAGACTGAATTTATTGAGACCAAATCTTCTGGATCTCTATCATCTGAAAATACATGAAACTTGCAATAGCAGACATGCAGGTATGTGTTGAGTGCAATTATTCTAAAGTTTCGTTGTCACAGGACATTGGGGGTAAATCTCTTCATTCCAAAATGATGTCTCGGGATTTTTCTATTTATTCATAATCCCATTCACATTTGTTCAAAGTGCAAGACACAAATACCATCTCCTTAGCATTTATCAATGATGTGACTGATAACAGCATACATTCCATAGTTTAAGATAATATATCTGAGCTTCAATGTTCTTGTCATATTACAATGTTTTTGTTGCTTCAGCTCTGTTTACGTAAGTTGTTTGCTCCTTCCTTGTTTCATTCTTTATCAGCATTCTTTTTGGTGCACTGATGCTAAATCTGAGAATAACCCTGAGTAATACCGAATCGTGCCCAAAATATTAATGAGCTTTGTCACATTTTCCTTTCCCATAATATTTATAGTGTTCTGGACAGAGTGTAAGCTCTTATTTCTCATTTTTAATCCAAGGTGGGGAACTTCTGGTTGATCACAAACACGTTTACTTTGATTTTCATATTATGATGATGTAATCATTTAAAGAACCTCTTCCAAAATGTAAAGATTGTCCTTTGCAGTAGAAGTGCCAATGCAAAGGTGACACTGCTTGCGTAGGCAGTGAGTTATGCCTAGCCCATTGTTGGTGGGAAAATCTTTTGGTGATAACTCTGTTTGGGAATTTTCCATCCAAGTAAAGATTTGTATGCATGTTTACAGTGAGAAAATTTTGACATTCTTTTGTCAAATTTTATTTGAGCATACAGATCCAACATATCTAACATTGTGAAAAACTTGGCCCTTGTCATCCAAGACCTTATTGTGTATGATTGCAATGACAAAATAACTTTGATGGGAACTGTTTATGGATGATGATGGTGTCTTGTACTAGCTGCCTCTTTTATCACCTGGGTTGGCTGTGTGGCTCTGATCCCCAGCTCTTGCCTTTGCCTGTTGCCTTACCTTCTGTCACCTTCTCATTTAAGCACCGCACTTTGTTACATCTCTTTTGTATTTCCTTTAAAACCCATTTACGGAGCTGTTTATGAAATTTACAGTCCTTAAATGCTAGGGTGTTATTCTTCAGGTGTTGTGTTCAATGAAGTCTATACTGGCCATTCAGATGGATGGCACAGTTCATATAGCAATGTTTGAAGCAGCATAGGGAATTTCCCTGGTATCTTATCAAAAGTTTTCCTCAAACTAATGCCAGCAAATGTAGCTCTTCTTACAAAAAAAATTCCAATATTTATTGCACATCCCTATTGCCTTTAAGAATGGTGGTGAGCTGCCTTCTTGAACCACCGCAGTCCTTGTCAAGGTACTCCCATAGTGCTGAAAGGGAGGAATTTCAAGCAGTTAGACCCAGTGATGATGTAGGAAGGGTGATATCTTTCCTAGTCAGGATGGTGTACAACTTGGAGGGGAACCTGCGGGTGGTGTGTTCCTGTTCATCTGTTGCCCTTGACCTTATCGGTGGTAAAGGTCACAGGTTTGGGTGAAGATGTCGGTGTAGTGTGGGTGACTAACTGCAGTGCATTTTGTGGATGATACAAACTGTAGCCATTGTGTACCAGTGGTGGAGGAAATGGAGTCATTGTGAGTCATAGAGAGATCCATTATGGAAATAGGTCCTTCGGCCCACTGAGTCCATGCCAACCATCAATCATACATTTGCATCAATATAACATTAATCCTATTTTATTCTCCTCATAGGCTAACCCCCTCATCTGTGGAATCAACCTGAACCTCCTCTGCACCCTCTCCAAAGCCAGTATATTTTTCCTCAAGTAAGGAGACCAGAACTGCATGCAGTACTCCAGGTGTGGCCTCACCAGTACCCTGTACAGCTGCAGCATAACGTCCCTCTCTTAAATTCAATCCCTCGAGCAATGAAGGTGAACGTTCCATTTGCCACCTTGATCACCTGTTGCAATTCATGCACCAGCACTCCCAAGTCCCTATGCACAACAGCATGCTGCAATCTTTTGTCATTTAAATAATAAACTTCTCTTCTATTTTTTCCTTCCAAAGTGGATGACCTTGCATTTACCACCATTGTACTCCATCTGCCAGACCCTTGCCCACTCACTTAACCTATCTATATCTCTTTGCGGACTCTGTGCATCCTCTGCGCAATTTGCTTTTCCACTCAATCGAGTGTCATCAGCAAACTTAGATGCACTACAATCTGTCCCATCTTCCAAATCGTTAATATATATCGGGAACAGTTGTGGGCCCAGCACTGACCCCTGTGGCACCCCGCTCACCACTGATTGCCAACCAGAGAAACACCCATTTATCCTAACTCTCTGCCTTCTATTGGTTAACCAATCCTCTATCCAATCCTCTATCCATGCCAATACATTACCCCCAACTCCATGCATCTTTATCTTATGGATAAGTCTTTTATGCAGCACCTTATCATATGCCTTCTGGAAATCCAAGTATACAACATCCACCTGTTCCCCTCTATCCACTGTGTTCATTATATCCTCAAAGAACTCCAGTAAGTTTGTCAAACAGAACCTGCCCTTCCTGAATCCATGCTGTGTCTACCTGTTGGAACCATTTCTATCTAGATGTCTCGCTATTTCTTCCTTAATGATAGCTTAAAGCATTTTCCTGACTACAGACGTTAAGGTAACAGGCCTATGGTTATCTGTCTTTGGCCTATATCCTTTTTTAAACAGTGGTGTGATATTTGCTGTCTTCCAATCCACTGGGACCTGCCTAGAATCCAGAGAATTTTGGTATATTATATCAAAATTGCAAGGGAAAGTGTAAGACAATATCTCTGGATCAACGATATTAATGCATCTAACAAAGGTGTACAATGCACTATTCAATTATGTTTTGCTGAGCTTTGAAAAAGCATGATGTTAAGAAACAATCCTGTTGTGATATTCTTGGGATGCAATACTATAGTGGTCCTTTAAGGAGTTAAGTGTTTTTGAAACTGAGGTTTCTAGCTGTACTGTGACTGACACAAAAAGTAATTCCACTGTTTCAGGAAACTGGTTCCTGTTTACTGAATCACTGGCAAAACATTCCGAAGCTGAAGGATCGTGGAGAAACAGCTTGCTCAGACTGTCAATAGCTCTTAGAAATAATAGCAGCTTCTGATGAAGTTGGAAAGCAACAGAAAAATAAGTAAAACCTATTATAAACCAGTTGTCCAAGAAATCAAGCAAGGAAAGAAAAATCAATAAGCTGTGAAGGTTGAACCTATTCTCAAGCTGTTTTCTATTTCACAGTTTAATGGTGTTTTAATGTGTCTGTCACTGAGCTCTGCATGTCACACAGGTAGGTGATTCAGAGACAGAACACCTCGCTAACATAACCTTACTTGGAATGGCTTTATTCTTGTTTAAGAAGGCCTACCTTTCCTGCCTAGGAACCGTTCATTCTTCAATTGATAGTTTTAGTTCTCAAAATCCACAGATGATTAAACAGTTGTTTGAATAATCAGGCATTATATAATAATGCAATTTTGGCAGAAGTGTGACAATAAATTATGCATTGCTTCAGTTCAGTGGATACTTTACAACATATAAAACATGTAATTATGGATAATTTGTTAACAAAATGTTATAAATTGAACTATCCATTCCACTTGAAAGCAGAATTGTGCTTTCTGTGCAATTTATGTTATTTAATCTTTTATGAATTCTCAGGCAAACCACATTTAATAATATGGTCACTGTTTTAACCTATTAGCAGCTGATGAAATGTATTTTTATGCTTGGGTCCCTGGGAATAATGTAAGTGATAGTTATACTTTTCATCTCAGGAAATGAGGGTAATGAGCTTTCCTATATATTTCAGGTAATACTTAATTAGCATATTAGGAATAGAATGGAAACATGAGACAAAATGAATAAAAGATTTTAGTTTATTGAAAGACTTGAACTCAATTTCACAATTGGAATCTAGAAGGAAAAATAATACATGCCCTCAGATAATGCTTTCAGAATAAATTGAAAAGATATTTCCTCATATTAGAAAAACCTAATGAATTACAAGTTATCTTCAATTCACAGATTCTATTATTTTGCTCTCTATAGCTTGTTGTAAATGCCAGGGTAGTTAAATATGTTACATTTCAAGCAATTGTAAGAATTTTGAGATGTTCCCTTAGGAGGCTTTAGTGTTCCTCTTCTCTGGAAGTTGTATCCGTGACCGCAATGATTGTGGACTTGAATCTCAAAAATCAATACCTGGCATACTTCAACCATATGTTCTGTTCTGTGCTTAAGAGTTCACATATTGATTTTTGGGAGTCACACTCCATTCTTGAAGTGAGAATACTAAATGCTTCATTATTTAAGCTCCCAGCTTCAAAGGGTTTATCACAATTATAAAATTAATTTGAATGTGTAACTCAAAAAATTGGCTTGTTTTTGGAAAATCTGTATATTGAGATATTGTCTTTGTAGTTTTCATCATGAGGATCCTCTGTGAATCATATTACAGTACTTTCATTCAATGTTTTTATTCTATTAATCCTGCAATTTGTATTTTTCAATGCTATTGTCTTAATCACATAGCATGTTCTGTAAGAAAATTATTGTTGGCTGGTGAGCTTTACATTACAACACATTAAATGGTTTAGAGATTATTCTAAACCTGATTGATGTTATCCTGTGAAACCTTCACTTAAGTTATTCTTATTGCTGATTGCATTTATTTATTAAATGCATTGTCTATAATATTAAATTTTATCCAATCTTAGAATATCATTAAGAGTTACAGTTTTTATTGTGACATCACAAATCATAAGTCATCAGCTATGTTCCATTTAAAAAGATACACCTGAGAAAGTTCAGTTAGACTTATTGCATTCAAAATTAAATTTAAGAATAGCCAGAGTAAAAATCCAAGTGTACTTTGGTCACCGCACAGTAGGAAGGGCATGATTGTACTGGAGAGGGACAGAGGTGATTTACCAGGACGTTGCCTTGAATCGAGTGTTTCAATTATGAGGAGAGACTGGATAAGCAGGGTTTGGATAGACAGAGATTGGATAAGCTGGATTTGTTTTTCTTGGAGCAGAGGACGCTGAGGGTGGACCTGGTAGAGGTAGGCAAAATTATGAGGGGCATAGATACTGTAGATAGGAAACTTTTTCTCATTTGCAGAAGTAACTAAAACAAAAGGGCATGGGTTTAGGGTAAGGGGTAAGAAGTTCAGAGGGAAACTGAGGAAGAACTTCCCACCCTGAGGGCGTTTGGAATCTAGAACTTTCTGCCCAAGTGGAGGCAGGTATTCTCACGATATTTGACTCTATTTAACAAGCATCATGACAAACACTTGCATTGTCAGCACGTAGAAGGCTATGGGCCAAGTGTTGATAAATGGGATTAATATAGACGGATGCTTGACAGCTGGCATGGACATGGTGGGCTAAAGGGCCTGCCTCTGTGCTATTTGACTCTATGATGATGTGCTGTGCCAATGGAACATTTTACATCCTGTAAGAGGGCAAATTGGACCCTCTCGTAAATACCTCATAACAAGAGTATTACCCCCTGTGGTACAATGTTCTCTCTGTACCTTCCCTCCAACTTGGTTACAGACTTCAGTACCATTCATCAGAAAGTGCCATACTCCCTTGTTACTGGCCCTTCATCAGTGCAATGTCAACACATTACTGGCACTCAGACAATGTGGGAACATCCTCCATAGCCTATATGACAAAACAATGCTGCCCCAGTAGTGCAACTTTGATGGAACAACACTAACCCTGGCGGTATAGTTCAATCACAATAGTATCTCATTGAAGTGTAAGGGTTCCTCAGTAATGTTCCTCCAATATGCAGGTCTCTGTCAGTACTTCCATCAGTAGAGCATTGCCTCAGTACCTGCTCCCCAAATGTGCAATTCATTTCTGTACAGTTCCTCAGATAATGCTCTGCTACCTCAGCACTGCAAGCTGCTAACAAGCTATGATGTATTCATTCCCTGTATCAAAGGTCATTAATCTGATTTTATGTGAAATGAAGGATGAAGGATATCTTTTTTTAAATGCACTCGCCGATTTTCTTTGGATTCCCAACAATCTGGTTGTATATCTTCTGTAGCTCACAGAAGTGGCTGGTACTCATTAATGAATCCCATAAGAGACTCAATTATGACCTTGTTGTTGGATAAAGTGTACCCAAGAGGCAGAGACAGAGTATGAGTGTATGGAAAAAGAGAAAGAAGGTACAAGGAGAGAGGAAAATGGAAAGAGAGAGGGACAGAGACACAGACTAGTTATAAGCAGTTTTTATGGTTCCTGCTTTTGTGCTCTTTAATAAAATCCAAGGTTCCTATTTACTTTTTTTTAAACAACCTTCTGAACTTTTTCTGCCACTTTCAACATCTATTTACATTCAAGTTGTTCTGATCATTACAGAGAGACAAAAAGTAAACAAACACAAATATATTTTTGAACTGTAAAAGAAAGCTTTATAAATAAAAAATTTCCAGGGAAACTTTGTGCACGTCTTTGATTCAAACAAGCCAACGTGAAAAGATCATTGTTCTACTCAGATCAAAAGTGCACATAACCCACTGCTCATTCATGCCTCTCTCACAATCTGGTCTGTGCAATGTTTATGCTCCTTACGAGCATCCTCTCATTCATCTTCATTTTACCCAGTCAGTACATCCTTTTATTCCTTACACTCTCTCTCCCTCCCCAAAACACATCCTTAAAGTTTGCTCAACCATTTCATAGGATCATTAAATCACACTGTACCTGTTTGGTGGGTTGCCCAAAACACTCTGAAACACTTTCTGACAGTCTGTTACAGAAATGCAGAAGTCTTTGACTTCATGAGAGATCCACACTGCTGTCTTTCCAATTATAGTCCGTCGTGGTGTGTCCATTTCCCAACAGATGTGTTGTAACTTGAACCTATGTGTGGGCTCGATGACACATCCCTTTCAATGGAGAGGAAGAACTCTGAGGCATACAGGTAAGTTGCAGGAAATTTGCACTTTATTGGATTAATTGAACTTGATATGCTTAATTGTGTAATGTTTTAGGTCTTTTCTAGTGTATTAATGTTTTTAATTAAAAAATACACAACTGTAATAATGTTTACAATTTTAATATTTTTGATGGCCTATAAACACTTGTGAATGTCAGAAACATTTGCAGATGCTTTAAAGTTTTTTTTGATGGCTTTGCTTTAAAGTTTTTTGATAGCTTTGATCTAATGTGCTCATGCTAATTCAGATCTGGGTTCATGGACAAACTGCTGATTCAAGTGCAAACAGGTAGCTGAGTAGCAAGAACTGTTGTTACTGCTTCTCATTGACAGAGCAGGTCTTGTGCCATAGCTTTTATTGGAAGTTATCATGGTAGTGCATTGCCCCTTTTCTTTCGATACACTGCAATTGGTTCTGTTAGATTTGCAACTAATTAGAAATTACCATGTGGAAAGATATTTGGTGCAATATGTTTGTGTCATTTGTGTTACAGTTCAATCAGTAATCAAAGAATCCAGTTAGGAATCCCCTGTAAGAGACTCCAGAGGGATGGATAGGATAGTTGCTATATTTCAGATTCTGACTACCTATCCTATCTATCCCTCTTATAATTTTATATACCTCTATCAGGCCACTCCTTTCACTCCAGGGAAACAAGCCCATCCTATCCAAACTCTTCCCATAACAAAAGTCCTCCAATCCAGGCAAATTCCTGGTGAATCTCTTCTGCACTCTCTCTAGTGCAACCACATCCTTCCTATAGGATGGCGACCAGAACTGCACAAAATATTGCAAGTGCTGTCTAACCAGTATCTTGTAAAGTTGCAACATAATGTCCCAACTTTTATGTTCTGTTCTCTGACCTATGCCTTTTTCATCAACTTATCTACCTGTGTTGCCATTTTTAGGGAACAATTGACTTGAACTCCAAGGTGTCTCTGCTCATCAACATTGCTCGACACCCTACTATTTACTGTATATGTCCTACCTCTATTTGACTTCACAAAATATATCACCTTGCACTTGTCAGGATTAAATTCCATCTGCCAATAGTCCACCCAATTTTCCAACTGATCTATATCCTGCTGTAGCCTTAGACAACCTTCCTCACTATTCATAGCACCACCAACCTTCGTGTCAACTGCAAGCTTATCATTCCTTCTACATTCACATCCAATTTGTTAACCAAGGTTACACCACTGTTCACAGACTTCCAATCAGAAAAGCAACCTTCCACCTCCAACCTCTACCTCCTATCACCAAGGCAATTTTGGATTCAAAGCATAATCATGCAGGATCAGGCTTTAATCTGTTTAACGCCCCTTCTGCGGTCGATGTGGAGTGGCCCATTCCATGCTCAGACCACAATTGTGAAAATAATCATGCAGGTGAAATCAATTCTGTCTTGAACATCAGTGATGTCACTGTGCATTCCCAGCAACCTCCAACTATGTGTGGCCAACATATGGAGGAATCTACCACAATTTACAGAAGTATGCTGTTTCAAATCAATCATACTAAACAAATGGGGTTCATAAAATTCAACAGCATATTTCATGTAAACATTGTGCAATGCAATAGAATTTCTAATCCTCAATCCTTTTTATTTATGTAAAACACACAAACTGGTTCATTTTTTTATTATACTTGGTTCCTTTATAATTATCACAAATTATTACATTATCAATGTGTTTTTTCTGGACATTACAGTCTCTTTTATGGAGTAATATTTCAGAAATATACAATTTAAAAGCCACATAAATTCCAACCCATAAACAAGAAATGCACCCATGAAGAAGACTTCTTTAGTAAGGGCCCTAACTAATACAATACAACCTAACACAATATTGATTGAATAAATTTGTGCACTCTCCCAACTGATGAGCAAGTTAAAATACATTTAGAATTGTAAGTAACTACACTTCAACTTCTTGCAGTAACTTATTGATGTACACCCAGATATTTATTTGTATTGGGTGTCTTTTTACTTAAAATTCCGTATTAATATTATGAATCATAAGTAACTATATTACACTAGGTTAGAGAGTGTAACTTAAGATTTCAGAAATCTTGTGTTCACTTTTGATAAAAATCTGGGCCATTTTGTACTTGAAACACAATTAGTTATGTTTACAAATTGAAACCTGTCAGAGGAAAAACAAACTTGTGCACTATTTGACATATTGGAATAGTTTTACATATATCCTTGTCTGCAGGTTTCCCAATGTCACTCGATTGAGGCACCTTCACCAACAATACATTTTGGACATGCTTTGGTTAACAGGCTGAATTGAGTTGGCTGCAGCTGGGGATCTCGGGTCAGTAGGTCTCAGACTTGCACAGCCCCCTTGTAAATCCAAGATGTGCTGGTGTTCCTGCTGTATCACTTTTCAGCAGGAGTCCAATGGCAGAGCTGGAATTTCTGGGCAATACACAGCATCTTACTCAGATCACATCCGAATGAAGATTCCCCACCTGGAAATTAAAAGGATAAGTCACAACATTTATTTTTACCTTCCATACACCTCATGAGCTGTTTCTTTAATTGTGCTGATGACCGGGCACCAACACATCATTGACCCGAGGGACTGGATGCACCATATCTAACCCTTAGCATTATGTGGGCCATCATTGGAAGGGAGGTCTCCAACCTTCATTAAGATGTTAAGTTCAATAAGATTTTTATTTACTTTACTTTATTTCACTCTATGGTTTTAATAAATTAAGATAAGTTTAATCTGTCTTAAAATATTTTTATTAATAACTTCTCTCAAAATTACTTATTTTTCACTTGTTTCCAAGTGCTGCTGATCATTGGAGACAATTGCAAAACAATGGAAAGGCCTGTGAGCATGAACAGCAGGATGGCTGCCAGGGTGCTTACAGAATGGCTGCGGTGTTGAGGCCTTGGTCATTGAGAATTCTGCTCTGCAGAAGGTTAGTGTGATGGTATGGCAACCACTGGGGTTGTGCAGTTGGGGTAAGGTGAATGTGAGTCTCAGGCTGGGTCCAGCACGATCCAGCCCAGCACCACTGACAGCAGTTTTCAGGTCTATTACTTGTTTGCAATAGACAGTAAGAAACCTTTCCCCATGGCAGAGGTGTCTAAAACCAGAGAGCATGGGATTCAGGTCAGGGGTAAGAGGTTTAGAGGTATCTGAAGAAGAATTTTTTTCCCACCTAAGAGGGTGTTTGCATTCTGGAATGCACTGTCTGAGAAGATGGAGGAGGCAGGATGCTTCTCACAACATTTAAGAAGCATCTGGACGAGCACTTGAATTGGCAAAGCATAGTGGGGTGTGAGCCAAGTGCCAGTAAATGGGATTAGTGTAGTAACATGGTTAGTATAGACATAGTAGGCCATAGGGTCTCTTTCTGTGCTGTATGTCTCTATGACTCCATATTACAACTAGTTAGTACAATTATTGGTGTTTTCTGTAGTTTATGGTTGCAACTTTCACACCATGTATTTAATTATAAAGACTAATACAAAACCTAAAGCAACACACAAAATGCTGGAGGAACTCAACGGATCAGGCCGCATCTATGGAGGAAAATGGACAGTTGTTTTAGGTCGAGACCTTTCATCAGGATGAAGGGTCTTGACTTGAAACCTAAACTGGGAATAATTTAGTAATCTGCTTCTAATAATCATACCTTTATGGTTTTATCAGATAACTGGTAACCAACCATTATCAATTTTGATGTGATTGCTTCTTTAATGTGTTTTCAGTTGAGGTCTGATATTTTAGCATGCATGATGCCCAAGGCTTTATGCACGTCCAAGAGTCATTTCCGAATATTAATTATAAGTTGGAAATTATTTTTGTTATGAATTGAAAATAGTAGGATATTTCAATATTTAATTTCGTATATAACAGAATTAATGTTCTAACTGAAATATTTCAGGAACTAACATCCTTAAGCCATGAAGACTCATGTAAATCATTGTTTGGATTGTGCTGTAAAAGAATTCTGCAGTCAAGCAAGAAGGATCTTTTCCCTTACTATATCTGTAGTTATCTTTTAGTTTCATTGATGCATTAATTTTCTGTTTGATTTTATCTGGAATATTGTCATCCACCTCTTCCCACCCCACCTTCCCCATGTTTGTCATTCATCCTTCCTTTATTATTTTTATTTTTTTTACAGCGTGGTAACAGGCCCTTCCAGCCCGATAAGTCCACGCCGCCCATTTTAAACCCATATTAACCTACCCGTACATCTTTGGAATGTGGGAGGAAACCGGTGCACAGACACAGGAGAACGTACAAACTCCTTCCAGACAGCGACGGGAATCGAACCCCGATCGCTAGCGCTGTAATAACGTCGCGCTAACTGCTACGCTACCGTGCCGCCCCTGGCTTTTTCACCATCAAAATGAGGAGAAAAAAATTCTATTGCAGAATATATTCCTTTTGTCCATAAGATGTCTGTTTTCAAATTTGTCACTTTATCTCTCATTCTCAGTTGCAATATATTCTTTTATTTCAAAATCTCATGA
Organism: Pristis pectinata; assembly: GCF_009764475.1. Lineage (NCBI taxonomy): Eukaryota > Metazoa > Chordata > Chondrichthyes > Rhinopristiformes > Pristidae > Pristis > Pristis pectinata. The sequence goes on from NC_067432.1 coordinate 17,347,985, forward strand.
ACTGATGTTTAACCCTCTTTCTCTTCCATGTTGCCAGAACAAGAGGGCTTGAGTTGTAGGGAGAGCTTGGCCAGACTAGGTCTTTATTCCTTGGAACTTAGGAGAATGAGGGGCAGCCCTTTTAGAAATGTTTAAAATTATGAGAAGCATAGATAAGGTGGATGGTAACAGTCTCTTCCCCAGGGTAGGGGAGCCCAAACCTAGGGGGCATAGATTTAGGGTGAGAGGGGAAAGATTTAAAAAGGACCTAAGGGGCAACTTTTTCCACGCAGAGGGCGGTGAGTATATGGAATGAGCTGCCGGGGAAGTGGTTGAGGCAGGTACAATAGTATCATTTAAAAAGTACTTGGAGAGGTACATGGAGGGGTAGGGCTTAGAGGGATATGGGGTGAATGCAGGAACTTGGGACTGGCTGGGTGGGCACCATGGTTGACATGGACTTGTTGGACCGAAGGGCCTGTATCCATACTGTATTACTCTGTTTCTTGCTGCTGATTCATTTTGGTAAATAGAGATTAAAGGGATTTAAAACTGGCCAAAATCCAATCTCATGAAATTGTCTGAATTATGCTTCCAAAAATCAACATTAGTTGGTCAATTATGATTTATTTCAAGCCATTAATGGTGTGTGTGTTTGCCATTATAAACCAACATTACACCATATCACATTTATCTACACCCTGTTAAATTAGTGGCACCTCTAACAAATCCAGCCCTTTCTCATTTGAACCTCACTTTCTGCTTTTAGTTGTGCTTGGGGACATGGAATCAGAACCTGCTATGTTCACGTATGTACCATGCATGTACTTGGAGCAAAAACACGATATCCATATAGCTGGTGTCCTGAGGCAAGATAATTGGCAATGTGGTGTTCAGTCTATCCAAGTGCAGTATGGAAATGGAATATTAATTTCAGCATGACTTTGATTTAAGGCATTAGTGTTTGATATCAAATCAAACTTGCACACGTGCTTTTTTTTAAACAGGAAAAATTAGAACTGTGAAGCTTCCTAAGAGTTCACTAAAATTTGAGCTTTACATTTTTAAATGAAGGAATGAGTTTTCTTCTGTAAATCATGTGAAATTCTTTCTTCAGGAGTATTTATTTTCACAATAACTAAACAATACACTGCAAACACTAAAACATTAAACAGCAGAACAAATGGCTTCCCTTTCTATCACAGAATGAAACACTGACTTTTCGGTCAGCAACTGCATTAAGTCTGCGACAGACTGAATGCAAAAAAAGTTCTTTTCCCAATAATTCATTCTCTAATAAAATTATAGTTTTCCTGTAAATTTTACTGTAAAATGTACTGGTTGAGGTTAAGGTTTACAGGTACTTTTTTCCCATTTGATCCTCTGCTTTCTCACAGTAAAAATAGCAATTGTGGGCAATTTGTAAACATAGTAAAAAGGAGAAAATAGCATAGTGTGGTTATTTCGTTATATAGCCAGAGCTCTTTGTAAATATGCTAGGATAAGTCAATTTAAGGTTAAGGCCAGAAGTAGTACCTGTGCAATTGTGCTTCAGAGTTGTGCTCCTTTGTGACCATCTGTCTCCTATTATTTTCTGAAGCAGTTCCAATTTACTTTGGCAATGTTTTCCAATGTTAACTAAATGCCATATAAATGCAGATGTGGTTGTTATAACATGGAAAGTGCGGTTTCAAGCAAAAAACTAAAATGACGATTTTGTACTTTATGAAGAAAATCTCTTTGGTGAAAAGCTTAATGAATTGCAAGGATTAATAAATACCTAAGATTTGGTAGGATTTGTAAGTCAAAATGATATTTCCTTTATGAAAACCTTTTGGAAAATTGCTTTTTTTTGTTAAGCTAATATTTATTGTCAGAGTTATTGCCAGAAATTCCATTATTTTTATGTACTTAGGGATTTACTTTGAGTAAAAGACACAAGTTGACTGCAGATGCTGGAATCTGCAGCAAAAACAAACTACTGGAAGAACTGGACAGGTCAAGCAGCATCTGTGAGGCAAAGTGATGGTCAACATCAAGACTGAGGGTATAGAGCGAAGACGGCCAGTGAGAGGGAGGGGTGGGATAGAGGCTGGTAGGTGATGGGTGAAACAAAATGAGGGGGGATGATGGGGAGATGGAGCTGGGTGGGGAAGGGGGAGGGGGAATTGTTAAGAGAGACTGGTGGGTGATAGTTGTAAACAGAGATAAGGGGAGAAAAAAGCAAATAGAGCCAGGGTGGGGGGGAGGGCGGAGGGTAGAGACAGGCTGGTAGGGGATAGGTGGAACCACATAAGGAAAGGAAGATGGGCAGATGGGACCAGGTAGAGGACGGGATAGGAAAGGTGAAGCAAGAGAGAAGAAACCCAGGTGGATAGGTATGTGGGTGATCAGAGATGGAACCAGGTGGGAGGAGGGTGATGATTCTAGGTAAAGAGGTGGAGGGATGGAAAAGATGAAGAAAGGGAAAGAGAGCCTGGGTGGACTGGTGTGAGTGGGGAAGGAACACATTGGAAAATTCAATGTTCATACCATTAGGTTGTGGACCACCCAAATGGAATCTGAGTTGCTGTTCTTCTAGTTTGCATTTGGCTTCACCAAGGCTGTGGAGAAGGCAGAGATCAGACAGTTGAGTGTGGGGATGGGGAGGGAAGATGAAATGACATGCAACCAGAAGCTCAAAGGTGGCCTTTGCAGACACTGCACCGAGGCTCTGCAAAACAGTTGCCTCATTTCTGCTTGGTGTCGCTGATGTAGAGGAGGCCACATCATGAACACTGACCGGGTTGGGGAATTTTAACAAGAACCTGGTTGTTAAATATACCCAGATGGCATACTTCCAGAAGTTAGTTCATAGCCCTTCATACATTTGTCATGTGTAAGCAAGGAGGTTGTTTTGTCATGTCAGGCATTTGGTGCAAATCTCTTAAGTGTGAGCAGTGGGATGTTAAAAGCTGTTGCTCTGTCAAAGATTCAATGCTTTCTCTAAGCCAATTTTCTGTTCTTGGACCAATCTGACAAGGAGCTTCCGGCAAACCTGCTCATGGGCACCTTTTCTGAAATTGCACATGGTCCACTCTTCATGCAAGATAATCTGTCATGTTGAAAATTAATTCTGTAAGAAAATCAAGATATTGGAAGTACTGAATAAAAGATAAAACAGTGATAAATGTAAACATTTGGAACTGCATTTAAGATACATTTACTAAAGCTTGGAACGTATAATATCGTTCTGACAGGCTATCTCACTGAGAGTCATAATAAAAATGTAAAACACAAAAAATACCTGTCAAAAATACTGAAGAACAAAGGATCTATTGAGAATGAGGAAAGAAATATCATTTGAACAAATGAGTGCTAGAGAGGTTGCTGAGGTCCAAAGCTGATAAATCCCAAGGAACCAACGATCTACATCCCAGCGTTTTAAAAGAGTTAGTGGATACATTGGTTATGATCTTGCAAAATTCTACAGAATCTGGAATGGTTCTTGTAGATTTGAGCAACTGTGACCACACTGTTAATGAAAGGAGGAAAAGAGAATGAAATGGTAACTACGGGTCCTGCCCAGGATACGACAGGGTTCAGTTCCTGAGAACTGTCTGTAATCCCAACAGTTCGTAAGTCAGAATATGGCCACCATATAATATATTTAACTAAAAACATAGGCCAACCAAGGGCAATGTGTAGTTAAACCAGCATGTTTAATTCAACTGTTCAGATTTCTCTGCAAGATGCAATGATATTGTTGCAGGAAAATTATTATCCATACTCAGTAATGTCTGTGCTCTGTATGGAATAAAGGACTAGTTTGTTTCATTCATGCTTTATGAAGGTAGATCATGTACTGTGATCCCAACATTACACCAGAGTCATGAACCAACTTTCCACATGGCAAAGGTACCTGCAACAGCCAGCAAATCCATCCTGCTGGTCTCCCAAATGCTCCTCCATATGTACGGGCTGTTGGGTGTTTGTACCCTGGGGAGAACCTGTACTAACCTGTAAGCTTGATACCAATAGTAAGGAAAATGCTGGAATATCTAAATGAAGAAGCTAGTAACAGATCTAGAAATAAAAAGAATAGGATTGAGCAGAGTTAGTGTGGATTTATGAAAGGAAAATCATATTTGTCTATATTTGAGTTCTATGAGGATGTGATCAGTAGAATGGGTGAGGGCAATCAGTGGATGTGGTCTGGTGGATTTCAATTTTCAAATAGCTTTCAATAAAGTCCCACTTTAGAGGTTCATCAACAGAATGAGAGACCATAGAGTTGGGGCTAACATACTGGCATGGATTGAGATAGAGTAACAGACAGAAAGCAAATAGTAGTTAATAAATATGTCTTTCTCAGGTTTACAGGCTGTGACTATTGAGGTAAAGTAGGGATTGGCACTTGCAACCCAGTTCTTCACAAACTATTTCGATGATTTGGATGAGGGGATCAAATGTCATTTTTCCAAGACTGTTCATGGTACAAAACTAATTTGTGGGATTAGTGAAGGTGGGAAAAATGAGTAGCATAAAAATGGTGGGCCAAAGGCCATACAATTCCAGCATTCCATGGAAACCTCGGTGGAGGTGTGAGTAGGGAGAAGGATATAGAGAGACCTCAAGGGATTGTGCACAATTTGTAAGAAGATGAGAACATGGCAGATGGAATAAATATTTTTTAAAAAATGTCATCCACTTTGGTGAACAAAGCAGAAAAAATCAACATATTTTATTAATGGAAAAATGTTGATGTTTGAAGGGATCTAGGTGCCCTTGTATACAAGTTACCAAAAGCTAACATGCACGTGCAGTCAGCAGTTGGGAAGATTTACAGTTTATTGGCTTTTATCACAAGAGAATTTGAGTACAGGAATAAAGATGTCTCAATGCAAGTATATGCACCATAGAAGGTCAGCCATGATCTGGTTGAATGTAGGAGCAGGCTAAAAGGGCCAGATAGCTTACTCTTGTTCCCAATTCTTGTTTCCTATGTTGTTATAATTTCTATTTTTAAAACACAAATTGAAGTCCAGGATCTTTGGTCAGTGGTGACCCACCTCATTCACTGCTGGCCTCCAGGGAAAGATTTCCTTCAATGGGAAATTGTGGAAAGAAGCTGGCTCAGTCCTTTGCACCAAGACCCTGTGCCTTAACAGGAGAGATGAAGTGAGAGGCAGAATGCCCTGTCCAAAAAACTGTTGGGGGAAAACAAAATTGATAATAAGCTAAGCTGACTTTGCCAACTTTCAAAGCTGTTTTGAAAATATGTATTATTTCTGATATTAAGAAGTATTAAAAATATTTAAGAAATATTCAGACAATTAAAAGTTTTAAAACATTATTAAAAATTAAAGTGGAATAAACAATAGTATCACAATTAAAATGCTCACTCAAAATAATTTAAAAGCACAAGTACATTTAAATGAATTCAATTAAAACAAATCAAAATTAACTATTTATACTTCAGTCCCTCACAACTATTCGCTAATGTAAATTGGGAGTCGGGGTGGTTGGTGGGGTGGTTGAAATACTGCAACTTCATAGTCTCAAGGTCAGCAACTGTATAGGGCCAGTACTGGGCAAAGTCCTGGAGTTGCAGATGGTGATATGAAGAAGAATCAGCAGATCTGTAGGAAACAATAATGGCAACATTTCCCTTGGACAATAGCGTTTATCTGCATTATCCTCAGAACATATTTGCATTTTCACCCTTTTTGATATCCAGCATGAATCATTATTGGCACACAGATTTGTATTCCTCATAAACCAGAACTTCTTGAGTATGTAACATTTTTTTGATGAGGTTTGTATGCACTGAATAATGTGCTAAAAAATATCAGACGTATCTCAACTGGATATCTTAATATTATTTTAAGTAACCAGAAACAGTATGCTTTATCACTATCTTTTCAAATGCATTGAATCCTGATATATTTATTATTCCCTTTTCAGTCTAGCAAGCTATCTGTATCCAGAAAAAAATGTATTTATTCCTTTGTTACTGCACATCTTTTCCAGCATTAATCTCTATAAAGTGGGAAAAACAATTAAGTTGCTGCAAATCTCTTAATGCAATGAAATTGAGACTAATAAGTGTTAGAACATTAGCAATTACAAATTTGCAGGTCTAAGCACAGTGTGTGACTATAATACTACATGCGTAAGCCATTTTTACTCTTTTAATCATTTCAGAATTCATGTAGGCATATCATATCGTGGTTTCAACCTATTTATGTCTAATTACGGAAATTCTCTTAATTTGAAACCTTTAAATTGCATTTTCTCTTGTATTTGTGGTATTCTAGGTATTTGGACCAGTTTTATGGATTTATGAAGGTGAGTTTCCAGCTAATGGTAATTTTACTGTGGGATTTTATTTCTTGTTGATCTGGGTTTATTGGATAACTTGAAATAGCAACCAACATTATCCTTCAGTCTATAGTAATGGATAATCAAGTGTCCATGGAAAGGGAGGAGCACAAAATAGTGTCTATCACTAGGGGCAAAAAAAGGTACTAAACAAACTAAGGCTGGCAGTGCTTAAGGCTGGCTGGTTCCCTGGACCTGATGACCTCCATCCCAGACTCTTAAAAAGGAAGTGGCTCCAGAGCTAGTGAATGAATTGGTTATAATCTACTACAATTCCCTGGATTCTGGAGAGGTCTCAGAAGTTTAGAAAACTGCAAATATAACACAATTGTTCAAGAAAGGAGGGTGAAAGAGAGCAGAAGGGTTTGGGTCTATTAACCTAACATCTGTTATTGGGGAAGATGCTGAAATTCATTATTAGGGAGAAAATAAGAGAGCAGTCAGAAAGTCATAAGACAGTCAAAGAGAGTCAGCATGGTTTTATGAATGTGAAATTGTGTTTGACAACATTTCTAGAGGTCTTTTGAGGATGTAACAAACAATGTGGACAAAGTATTTGGATTTCCTGAAGGCATTCAATAAGGTGCCATGTAATAAGTTACCAAGATATGAGTGCATGGGTTTGGGGGTAATATATTGACATAGAAAGGAAAGTAGCAATCTAGTGGAAACTGGGACTTAGCCTAAATGTGTTATTTTCAACTGTCGATCACTTACTAGTCGGATGCCACAGGGACCAGTGCTGGGACTTCAACTGTTTACAATCTATATTGATGACATTGGATCAAGTGACCAAGTGTACAAGAGCCAAATTTGCTGATACAAAAATAAGTGAGCTAGCCAGAAGTGAGAAGGATGCAAAGAGCCTGCAAAGGGATTTCGATAAGCAAATCCACCGGGGGATGGGTCAAAGGTAATAAGCCATCCCCCGCACCTACCATACACTATCTCTTACCTGCATCTACCTATCACCACCTTGTGCCCATCCTGCTTCCCCTCTTTTGTCCACCTGTCACTGCTCTGCTTTACCTTCCTATATATATTGGGCTTCTCCTTTTCCCATCTTCAGTCTTGAGGAAGGGTCCTGACCCGAAACGTTGACTGCTTGCTTTTCTCCATGGATGCTGTCTGGCCTGCTGAATTCCTCCAGCATCACAGTGGTTTTTGTTTAGATTCCAGCATCTACAGTGCTTTGTTTCTCCAGTAATCTTGGTATTAGTTGTATGCATGTGTATTTTTGATGCTTTCTACATGGGGACAAGAGTAGGCCTTTCAGTTCCTCAAATACCTTGGCTCTAGACAGGAGGGAACACAACACAGTTTTGATAATAGCAACTTATTCTTTCCAGGCACTGCTTTTGCATGGATACTAATCTGAGTGGAAGTGGGTTTAATGATATTAATTAACCATAGAATTATAAACAAGATACAGTCTGGATGAAGCCATTTGGCCCATTGTGCTTGAACCAGAGCTTTCTGTTAGTCCCACACCCTCGTTCTTTCCTTTCAACCTTGAATTTTATCCATTTCAGATATTTCTTTGAATGCTTTTCATTGAATCTGCTTCCCCCATCCTCATAAACAGCTCCTTTCAGATCATTTGCTCCTGTCTTTTCCTTCTTGTTATCTCTAATTCTTTTGCCAATCTCTTTCTTCTATTGATTAACACTTCTGCCATTGGACATAGATCTTTGCAAAAACTATTAAAACTCCTAAAGATGTTGATGACCTGCATCAAATCCTCCCTATCTTCTCCACCCTATGAAGTAAGACTGTATCTTGTCCCGAGCTCTCTGCAAATTGAAGTCTTGCATCCTTCCTGAGGCCTGATGTCCTTCATCCAGACAGTAGGAAAAATGGACAGACCTATTGAAGGTCTACATGCACAACATTATCCCTGGTAATGCTGTCCATTTCTTCTTCAAAGCATGAAATCAAGCAACATTGTACAGTTCTGAGCATTCCTAGAATTTTGAATGCGGCAATAAATAATGCAGCCATGATTTACAGCATGCTGACCAGCAAGTCTGTATAATTAATCACAAATGTAAGGACTAAAACATTTGGACCTTACCTGGCAATGAGATAAGGCAATTGGAAATGCAGGTATTGTTAGTTTTAACAGGTGCACAAATACCACCCAAAATGATCTGTGTAGATTTTTTTTTAATACATTATATGGGATTCCTTGCAGTACTATTGTAGCCCTCGTGTTTCAAAACTGAGTCAACCTGCTGTTCAACTCTGCAGATGCCAAGGAGGCAATAAATTCTCACACCTAATCTAATTAAACCAATTCTGTGTAAGCTAACCAACACCGAAAGTACATGTTTAAATAAACAGCTCTCAATACCTTATACTGTATTTTCTTACTGTCAGAATGCTGATGGCCAAGCATAACCTAGTGCCATCTGATGTGTATTCTAATCCACCTGGGACAATGCCAGGATTTGAAATCACAGGTGACACATAACAAACAGTTCTATTGCATTATGATGGTGAAGAATTGTTTAACATTGTTGAAGCATTATCACCAGTGACGGATGACTATAAAGGGACAAAAGCTTCATTGACTGGATATTTTTCTCCAGAGCAGATGGCAATGTATAAGACCATTTTACTATTGCATGAGGCAAGATATGAAAGGATTGATCAATATTCCACACCTCTGAGACGATTTGCTGCAAAATATGAATTCTCTGATCTTCAATAAGAGCTGAATGAGTAGTTCATTGAAGGATGCATATCAAAGCAACTTTGATGGAAAGACCTTGCAAAAGGCATCAAACTGTCTGGGCAACTTGATTTAGCAAGATGATTGTTGCTTCCAGATTATAGAACAATTGATGTTGAAAGTCTAAAAACATGGCTGTAAATAGACTCAGAAAATAAAATAACCACCAGGACAGAATTTTTCATTCAAGGCATCAATGAAGAATAATCATACCAACATTAAGATAAGCAGAACTCAGAACAGTGCTACAGTTGTACTGGCAACCATCCAAACAAAGTGTAATGTTCTGCTAGGGGAAACAGTGTAAGTCATGTGGAAAACCCAATTGTTCCTTGTATGTTTGTCCCTCACCGATCCTAGTGCATCAAAACATGAAATGAGTGTTGAAGCTGACGCAGAGGTCAAAAGCAAATTTGAGGATCCTGCTGCATTTATTACTCACCACACTCATCAGAGCTCTCAGCCACAGGTAGAAGTGATCATTTGCAGCTTGTGAATGTGGCCTTTACATCTCTACAGTTTTCACATGTGCATTTGACAACATGAACAAACTTAATTGTCATTTTACCCTAACTCAGTGAGGAAACATCAGGATATTTCCTTTAAAGTAGCTTTAAATCTTTGACAGACCTGGAAACATTCAAATCCATTCCATGTAATCCCAGATGGCTGTGATGCTCTTCAGAGTTTTGCTCCATCATAAGCACTTTACATTGCAGGGATTACTTGTGCAGTGCTGTTAACTGACACCACTAGGCAAGAAAAGGTTGCAGAACAACATATTGATTATGTGAATGTGACTACAGTCCTTAAAGCAAAGGCAATGAGTAAAATCAAAGCTGCAGGATGATGACGCAAGTTTGTGCTCTGTCGATGCGTACAACACCATCTGCTGTTGGAAAAGTGGAAACACATCTTGGAGAGTGCACCCTGTCGTGATGCAAACACTGGAATTTTTAGAAAGTCTGTAAAGAACTCTTTTTCATGCTTACCTCTGACCTTGTTCAATGAAGTAATTATGTTGCTATCTCACAGTCACAAATAGAACTTGTTATAAAGACTGTATGCAAAACCTTTCAAGCAATTGTGAAAACTACAGATCTTAAGGGATGGAGTATGGTTCTCTGGAATTGGTAGCTTGGTTCAAAACAAAATTAAACGTCTAGTATGTCACAAACCAGTGATGTCAAACCTGGAGGAATTGATGCAAATATCAATGTCACCCAAATGCCCAGCACTTAACATTAGGGTTGATTTTTGCAGATCTGGTGATCATTCGCTTGTAATTGACAGTGGCTCAAGTAGATTTCCAGTTGTAGAAATTTTCTGTTCTACACTTGCAAAAACCGCTCTTCCAAAGCTTGATCACACCTTTACGCTGCGTGGCATTCCACACACACTGAGGATTGTTAAAGGACCACAATCCATCAGGAATGGTTTCAAGAAGTTTGCAACCTGCTTAGGATTCACACATCACAAAATCTCATCTTGCCAGCTGTGGGCCAATGGTCCGGCAGAGAGAAGTGAAAATGCTAAAAGAACTAATCTTACGTAAGGCAAATCCTGGAAGAAAGAACTAATACTACAATAATACAGAGCAACATTGCTTTCAACAACAGGAATGCTACCACCTACAGTCATTTTAGCACAGTGAATACGAGGTAGCCTGTGAACAGATGATCAATATCTATGGTAGTGTAACAAAGCCAAGTAAAGCCACATTTTGGAGCAATATATGGAATTCAGATCTATGTCATCACAGCCTGGGAAGACATTCCTGTAAAATGAGATGACCACATAGGCAGGCAAGCAACTCCATGTGACATGCAGCTATTTGAAGTGACCACCACAAAAAGATCATGGTTACAGCATAATGTGGGTCAAAATGTATCATGTGCAATGCATTATTTGTCAAAGCACCCAACACCATCTGCTGTTGATGAAAAGGAAAGAGATAACCTCAAGACCACAGATGGAACTAAGCAAGCCCATTTGACACAACAGCCAATGCCCTCACATCCAAAAGTCATGAAAAGTTAACCTTTACTTAAGCAGAATTCTTCCCCATGTCTGAAATACTTTATATCAATATATACATGACGAAGGAAAAATGTAAATATCAAGAAAATTGGTGTATTAATTATAATTAACGCAGGAAGGGATGTGGTCGAATTGTTATGTTATGTAATTGGTATGCAATGTCAATATATTTCTTTTTCAGGAACATTGTATTTCCAATTTATGAATGTGTATGGTTCTAATTGTACCCAGCTTCTTGGGTGTGGCAATAAAGAAATTGCACTTAAAAGTAAGAGGGTGTAATTAATCACCAGTAGACAGTCTAAAATGGTCAGAATTTACATTCCTGTTATTTGTGAGGATTTTATCAAGACAGTCAAACATAATATATTTTTAGCAAATCTTCTCTGGTTTTCATTTATTAACCCATTTACTTCATGGACTAAATGAGCTTGTTCTGTATTTTTGTCTTTTGAAGTTACCCTATTATTGTTGTTAGACTGACTAATTTGTAGCAATTGGGTTCATACTTTACCCCTCCTCCCCACCCCTTCTTTACACAAAGGTGCAATATTTGCAATCTTTGAGTCCTTGAACACTCTCCTACCTTGAGATAAAAGAAACCTTGCGAAATGTGGATCAGTATAGCTGCTCCATTTGTTCAAATGCTGGAAATAATTGTCTGATCTAATCTTAGACATTAAGTGGCAAAATTACTTCTGAAATATCACCATAAGCTCATGTGCGTCTCAGCACATTAAAATGGTTCATATCATTATATGTATAAATGGTGCGATATTAAACTCGAGGTAAGTTTTGGACTGTATATCCTTGCTATTACTAAGACCACTTATTCTTCTGCTCCGTTGCTTAACTATGCTACTATATCATCTTATCTGTTGCTGAAACTTCCACCTTTGTCTTTGTTACCTCTAGATTTGACAATTGCAGTGCACTCCCAGCTGGCTTCCATTTCTCTACCTTCTGTGAACACAAGGTGATGCAGTAATTCAGTTCACTGATTATCTGCTTTTGTGAGCCTACATTAGCTCCCAGATAAGTGATGAAATGATTGCAAAATGCTCATTCTTTACAACTCCCTCTAGAGGCCTTGCTCTTCCTGTCTCTGCTCTTCCAATGTTGTTTTTTGATCATCCTCACTTTTAATTCCCTTTCAATTGGTAACTGTCTTCAACTGAGAAGGCCATAACCTTTGGAATTCTTCCCTATACCTGTCTATCAAATTATGCTTCTTTAATACATTGCTTAAAGTCCACAGATCAAATTGCCTTAATGCCTACCTCATTTCCCCATCATCTATTTATGTAGCTTCATTATCAAATCTTGTTTGACATTGTTCTCCTGAAATGCCTTGGGAGTGTTGGCTACATTAAATATAAATGCACATTGTTTTGTTGTTATTGAAGCAAGAAGCACTTGGGATGGTTTATGAGCTGGCAAGCCAAGAAGCACTTGTATCACTGAGCAGAGTTTGAGACACGCTTGGGTGGAAAAATGAACAAGGGGCCAGTCAGCATTTGGGTAGGTGGGCTATGCGCTGAACAGGAAGGCTTGGGAACACATGGACCGGACAAGAAAGAGGATTTTAGAAGCTGCTTTGCTCCGTTAAGATTTGATTTAGCTGGCCAAATGTGACCAGCATCGTAGCTGTTAGTTCAGTCCATGGCCCGTGCAAGTTATTTTGTATCAGTTGGAGGAATGCTAGGGAAATTGTCCTTAGATGCAAAGCCTTTAGGTAATGGAAAGGAAAATTACTTGTGCAACGACCCTGGCTTGAAATGTGAAAATATAAGTGTCTGGTTGGTTTCATTTGTGTGACTACCACAGCTGGAGAGTCTGTCAACACTCAACATTAAGGTTATCATTTCAGTTCTTGAGCATGGTGGCAGAATAGCCAAATGAACGCAGGAGGAAAATACAATGGAAAGAAAACATCAACAAACTCTCAGCAACTTTAAATGAATGAAGGGATTGCTTTCATATACTGTATGATTAAACTATAACGCTTCATTAAGAACTGCAAGAGTAATCTGATTTTCTGATTTATGCTCAAAATGCAAATCCATTTTGGCATTGACACCAAAAGTGCAACTGTTTGATTATCTGACAGGATATACGAATACAGTTGATTATGTAGTGTGAACATATTGAAGCTCACTTTGCCATAGATGCTCACTTAGGAATTTAAAATCTGAGTGTCTGCTGCATCTTGTAAAATTCTGAGTAAACAAAAGGGAATGATACAATTTGCTGCTTTTGAATTGCATGTTAAAACCAATCATGAACAGCTGAACAATCAATTAGAATTTTTATGTCATTCAAAAAAAAACATTCAGATTTGGGCTGCAAATTAACCCCAGCAACTCCAAGGTGAAAAAACAGCTCAGGCAGCGGACAGCTCATGGATCCGACAGCATCACAGTGAATCTCCAGAAATATGGCAGATCCGACAGCCAGATTGTTTATGTGGCAATTTCCTCCTCAGCTGCTTTACAGAACAATACCTCCCAGATTTCTTTAATCACTGAACAAGAAAGGAGGCAAGACTAGATAAAAGCAGAAAAACATTATGCTGCTGGTTATTATTTTGCTGGTCTCTATCTCATCCTACTCTCTGTAAGGTGACCATGTTGCAATTGCAAAATATTGGAGCAATTTTTTTGGGTGGGCAGGGGAGTCTGGGGCAGGACGGTTTGTGAAGAAGTGGTGATGTTGGGAAGTGGATGGGGTATGTGTACATAATATAATAAACCCTCCATAACTCGGCACCCTTGGAATTTTGGTAGTGCCAGACTAGCAGATTTTCCTGATTGTTGGATATTACTCCTATTAATACCCAGATACTTTTTTACACGTTACACAGCAGTATAATACATTTTCCAGTGAGTTTAAAGGGAATGGGAATTATACGAGTGCTCTGATGACAAACCTACCATATTTCTGCCTCTTGGTGCTCTGGACCCCAACTATAGTTCCGACTGTACACCCAGCCCACACTCAGACCCCCAGCTCTCCGCACACCATTTTGGGCTAATGAGTGAGTCAGGTGCTGATCCATCAGGATTTCTGAGGAATCAGATATCTGATGATTTGAGTTTTATTGTAGTAGAAGATATCAGAATATGCAATGAGGATGATTCCCTAGGCTTGCAGAGCAGGCCTCCTGAATAATTCCGTGGGCAGTGTTGAGAAATTGGATGAGGTAAGCCCCATTCCTTTAGGGTTGCCCTGAAAGTCTTCAATGTTTAATAATAGTGCCCAATGAACAAGGGCCATTCTGGGCAGCAGTATATTCTGTTCACTATGAGACTAATTTTTATTAATTACAATAATAAAAGCTTTTTCTTTCCCCAGGCAAGTTTTGAACTTGCTTATATATCCTTAGGTTCTAACTCTCTCTCTGTGGTGGGAGGGGAAAAGGCTTCTATTTGCTCAGCAGAGTTTCGTCAGGAGTTGTTAGCTCTTTTTATTAATGACAATTGTAGTGCTGAAGTTTGAGGTAAAATTAAACACAACACAGCTGTAAGAACCTTTGTTGCGAGCACAGAGGCAGAATTGATCATGAGCAACTAATATTGCCAGTAAGTACAGGGTCTGGGAAAACCATCACAGGCTTTTGACACAGTTTTTTTTGACGAGGTATGGAGACTGGAAATCATGCTGCTATTATAGCCTAGGCTACTCTTAAGACCATTGCTGCATTAAGTGTACATGGCCCTCAAGAACAACAACAGTGAATACAATTCCACAGCCAATACTAATACCTAAGTTCACCACCATGTCCATTAAGTTAGCTGATTTCACAATCCTCTAGCTTACACCTTGAATAGGAGGACAGTTGGAGCCTGGCTTGGTAACCATTAGTCAAGGGGAACAGAGGCAGAAAGTGTCTCTCAGTCAACCTTTGCTTAACCACCAGTACTGTGACCCAAGCTAGGCCCTTCAATGTTCACCATGCAGCCCACATCCTGCTGCACTGCAAACCTGCTTCTACACCAAGCTCACACTTCAGTTATATTTAAGAAAAATCAATTCAAACCTTCACCACATCGACTCTGGTTGCCTTTGGTGACCAGATAGCAAAATGAAAAATAAGGTCAAAGATGTCTCCACAGTACTTTCAGTGAATGCCAGTGCCAAGGTTACAATATGCAACTGATCCTGATATAATTGGTATATCTGGCCACTGTCTCTGAGCTTTTGAATGAAACCTTAAAGAGACAAAGCAGTACTTCAGTAAGGAGAATCAAGCATTGAATATATATTTGACTCGATAGTTATAGTTAATAAGCTTCATTGATTTTGGAATTGTTTAAAACTTAGTAAAGTGGTCATCATTCTGTTAATCTGGGATTGTTGTATGATTCCCAGAAAAGTTGCATCTTGTCATTAAGAGCCAATGAAAGGAATCCCAATGGCATATGAAGTAGAACACAAGCTTTCAAGTCGTTTCAACATCAGCTGAGGTGTTAGTAAGCAATGTATGAAGTACGAAGCTACTTCCATTTGAGAATTCCAACTAATGTGGTCAATGTACTTGTTTACAGTTTAAGCCCCTTTACCAGATGATAAAGGGGGTTTAAGCCACATGGTTAACTTGAAAAATGGTGAACTGCATGCTAAAATGGTGAAGGATCTCTGGGTTAATTTGGGTCATATTGGTCACTATGTTAGGGGTTCAAACCCTTACCCTGGACTTTTCTCCTTTTCCCTCTCCATTTCCACCATCTTGTTTCTTCTCTAGTTCTGAGGAGTGAGTATTACCACTGGCCGCCACGATTCAGCAAACCCTGAGACTGACATCAAAATGTTGAATGAACAATACCTGTGAGTAAATTCTTTCAACATGGAATGGAGTTGACAGAGGGAGGTCTTGATCTAGAGGAAAGACGGTCCTGGATGATTAGAGACCAGGCTCTGCCGCACAGACTTAGGATATGTATATTTATAATATATATGTGGTCCTGCAAAAGCACATGCTTCAAGCATACATATGCACTCTGGCCACACACACACAGGCATGTTTCTGCCTGCTTACTTTAGTTATTGTGGGTAGATATTTTGGATCTGGTGACACTTCAAAAAAAAGAGCAAGGAGTTCTCTTGATAGCTAAAGGCAAAGTTGGATATCAAAAGAACTCCTTGCTCTTTTTTTTGAATTGCCTCCAGATGGGTGCTAGTGCAGATGCTGGAATTTAAATAAAGCAGAAAACACTTGAAATACTCATCAGGTCAGGCAGCATCAGTGGAGAGAAAAGCAATGTTTCAGGTTGATGACCTTTCATTAGTTAGAGGTGAAACAAGTTTTATTTTGCAGCAAGAGGATGGGGGTGCAGAGAAAACTAAAGGGATGTTCTGTGCAAGGTAGAGGGCAGGAGCGATAGACTGATTGATTGGTATTAGTGTTGATTGTAAAAGGATGGTATAGGCCAGTGAAAAATAAAAAGCTATTTTTGAAGGAGGTGCAAATAGAGAGGATGAATGAAATCTAAAATTAGATTGGAAAGGACAACATGGATGCTAGAGGTGTGAGTTACAAGGCTGCAATAGCTGATTATCTGGAATTGCTGAATTCTATGGAAGGTTGCAAAGTGCCTGGTCAGAAGATGAGATGCTGTCCTTTGACCTTGCATTGATCATGAGTGAAACAGTTGGCACAGTTCATTACTGTTTTTGCTGAGCATGTGTTCTTGGCAGGAATATATTATGCATGTAAAAATGGCTACCACATTTATGTGCATAATATATTCTTGCCAAGAACACAAGCTTTGCAACACATTTCAACGGTATTTTTGTCAAGTCATCTGTAGCATTCCAAATAATGTTTCTCCAATTCATAGAATATTTTACTCTATAATCTCACTTGTTATTTTCTTCACTAATATGCAGAGGTTCAAACATAAATGAATCCATAAAATATATATTATTTAAGTAATGTGACACATTCTCAAAGTTATAAATATCTCACCACCAACTAGCCTCAAAGTTTTTATTGCTTCTTCTTTCTGAGTAAATATATATATCATGAATGATATTTTTACTTAGATTGAAGATGCTTAATTATCTTTATACCCATTGGTATAGATGTATAGCAACCTCTTGGTCTGTGGTGTTCATATTAAATGCCACTTTATTTGTAAAACAAAACAAAGGCAGTGAAGTTGGGTTTTGTCGCATCAGTTGAGCTAGATATCAATGGTATCCTGTGTAACTGTGTGATTTGATACATTAATAGAGAAGAATGTACAGATAGAAAAAGTGTGTCCCATTTTATGAAAAAAAACTTAATAATTGTGTCTGTTTCATTTTGCCACGTTTAAGTGGTGCATTTTGCAACAACAGAAGTCTATGCAAATGTTCACTTCCTTTGGTGCAGCAATTTTAATGTCAGCACATTTACATAAGTTTAGTTTTGAGTTTAAAAATGGAAAATGTTGGAAACGCTCAGCAGGTTGGAGAACAACTGTGGAAAGAGGAATGTTTAACATTTCAGATCCAGGATGCTTTGTCAGAACAGGGAAAGTGAAAAAACAAGTTAGTTTTTAGGGAGCAGAGAAGATGGGGATGCATGGAGCAAAGGGAATATCTTTGATAGGGTGAGACCATAATGTGGCAGTTAAGGAGCATTTAAAATCAGATTGATCTTGGAAACTCAAGAGACTGCAGACAGTTTGAATCTGGAGCAAAACACCAACTGCTGGAGGAACTCAGCAGGTCAAGCAATGTCTGTGGGGGGGGGGGGAAGGGGCGGGAGGAAGGAATTCTTGATGTTTCAGGTCGAGATCCTGCATTAGCTTGTTTGTCTGTGTGATGTGTTGCTAATAGTAAAGCTGTGGGACATGCCCAGTAGTCCAGACTATACAAAAAAAACAAAACCTGAGCCAAAATGACGATGACCGGCAGAAGTGGCCAGTTCTGATACAAACAAAAAGAAAGAATGAGTTAAGTAAAATTAGAGAATCCAGTATCAGTTTCTGTAGGCTTTAGTTTTTGGCCATCTGATTGTTGCACTTTTCCTGTTCTGCTTTGGAGCCCTGTACAGAGTCCACTATCTCAAAGACAGATATTGGAGGCATCTTCCTGGGACGTTTTCAGTCATATTATTTGGAGAGATTAGCACTCACTGTTTCTATGTGTGAATTTTTTTTCTCTGGATAAAGATATTATAGCCTCTGTTGGAAGGTACGGCTGAATAGCAAATGAGAGCAGATTAAATTACAAAATATGCTCAAAATACTTATATTTTAGGAAGCATCTGAGAATCAGAATTAGGAGAGGATATTAATCCCTAAGAGTGGATGAGTTCAGCAGTGGGGGGGGGGGGGGTAGTTTGGAGGAGCTGGGGGATAGGCAGTTAAATTCTTTAAACAATGGTCGGGTTAGAAATGCTAAAACAAAGCCATCAGTTTTTGTGCTTAACTGGGGGACATCAGGCAGGCTAATGAAACACTCATGGAGAGGTGGATTGTCACTTTAAACACTGTTAATTACTCATTCAGAACAATTTCACATGCAGTTTTCATTTTTAACCCAGGGAACACAGGTTTCTGAGTTCGCTGAAACTTGTCAGTTAAACTCTGTCAAAGCAAAGTGGCATTGAGGAGTGGACAATGCCACTTCATAATAAATACAGCAGCTTCACAACTGCTACCCTGAGCAACCCTGAACAGTTTTTACCTCTTTCACGTGAGATGTGCTGTATTTTTCCTTAGCAAACTTTGAAGAAACCTGTGAACAATAAGTGGATTGCATTATAAAGCATTGATCAGATGGACAAGACACAATAGGCAAAGTCACCAAGTACCTTACTGGCCAATGTGTGAGTATCTGAGTGGTGGACAGAAGACACAAGTCCTGTACCGTTGTGCCCTTGGAGTGAGCTCCTCTGCTTATTGTTTTGGTAATTTTGAGTATCAGCATTTATCTTACAACCAAGCACAACACTACGGTTGAATTTTAACAGTGAGTTCAACAACCTTGGCAATGATTTGACTATTTCCAATAACAACTCCTCAGTGCCTTTCTTTCTTTCTTTCTTATCGTCTGCTTTTGTCTGGTTCCACCATCTCTTCAATCATTTAATCTCTCCTACATTCCACCTCAACAAAGAGCTTAGATTCCACAGTTTTCAGGCTGACTGAACATCCTGCATAAATTTGAATGTTTAACGTTTTGATTACACACCTGATTGCTGCGGTCATCCATGCACTGTGTCTGGATGAGAGACAACCCTATCACTTGTAGCCAGAACTTTCCCTAGTTCTGTTAACTAAGATATCGGAATTCATGACCATCTTCATGGCCATCTCCTTTACACATATTCATTAGCTGAACACTGAACCTTCTCTGGTTCTGCCTCTCCAAAGCAGAGCCGATAGGAGGTGTGGAGGTAGGGCTTGGCAGATGCCTCCACCCGCATGTCCCAAAGTAGAGTTGGTGGGCTACTTGAAACTGCCCAAATGGACGCCCAGGGTAAAATTTGCTCTCCTTTCTTCTGAACCCTGATATGAGGAGCTAGCTCTGCCAATTCCACAACTCCTTGGTTTGCTGGGCTCTCTCCTGTGAGGAAGGAAGAACGAAGCTAATGAGTGAAATGAATGTTCTCTGTTGTGCAGGTGCAATCGAGCATTTGTTGGATAGCAGTTACCTGACACTGCATGAACTGAAGTTGCACATTAGTTGGATCTGTACAAATGAGGATGTGGGGAATGTGTGGACAGGGAAAAATGTGACATTTTCAAAGTAATTTAGACTGTGTAATGATGCTTTGGAGAGGAGCAAGGAAAACAGATTGAGGAGGATGGTACGTTAATGAGCTGATCTGATGGGTTCACTAAACCTCTTAGACATAGAGTAATACAACACAAAGTCAGGCCCTTCAGCTCACTACATTATTTTTAAATTAAATTTTATTTACAGCATGGTAACAGGCCCTTTCGGCCCAACGAGTCTGTGCCGCCCATTTTAAACCCCAAATTAACTTACCTGTACATCTTTAGAATGTGGGAGGAAACCAGAGCACCCGGAGGAAACCCACGCAGACGCTGGATAATGTACAAACTCCTTACAGACAGCGACGGGAATCGAAACCCGATCGCTGGCACTGTAATAGCGTCACGCTAACCGCTACGCTACCATGTATCCATACTAATCCCATTTCCCAGCACTTAGTCTGTAGCTTTCTGTGCCGCGGTATTTCAACTGCTCTTCTAAGTAGTTTTTAAATGTTGTGAGAGTAGCTGCCTCCACCATTCCCTCAGGTAAGATGTTCCAGATTTCAGCTGCTTTCTGGGCGAGCAAATTCTTCCTTGAATCCTCTCTAAATCTCCAACCTCATACCTTATACTTGTGCCCACTAGTTATTGATAGCTCTACTAAGGGGAGAAGTTTTTCACTATCTACCCTTTCTCTGCCTTGCATAACTTTGCACACTTCAGTCAAGTCCTCTCTCACCCTTCTCTGTTCCAAAGAAAACAAAACCAGTCTGTGCAGTCTCTCCTCATAGCTGAAAAGCTCCATCCCAGGCAACATCTTGGTCAATCTCCTCTGCACCCTCTCCAGTACAATCACATCCTTCCTATAGCGTAGTATCCAAAACTGCCCTCTAGCTGTGGCCTAACTTAAGGTTTACATTCTTGTACCATAACCTCCCTGCTGTTATATTCTATGTCCTGGCAAATGAAGGCAAGTATCCCGTATATGTTTTGAATCATCTTATCTACCTCGACTGTTGCCTTCAGGGATCCTTAGACTTGTACACTGAAGTCCCTCTATTCTTCAGTAAATTCTAGAATCCTACAATTCATGGTGTGTATCCTAGTCTTTGTAGTCTTTCCAAAATCCATTGCCTCTGAAAATTGCCCTCTTCAGTGTCAACAGCAACGCCAATTTTCATGACATTTGCAAACTTACCAACCATACCACAACATTCACTTCCAGTCATTGTGGCAGCAAATCCGAGAGTAGAAGATTATACATCTGCTGATTTCTATGTTCGACTCCAGCTACACTTTTTTGGTCTCAGTTACAGAGGTGCTCTTCCCATCAATGGAAAGATGCTCAATCACCTGCATGGCCTTACAGTCATCTAGTGAGGTATCCGTAGATCTGGGGGCAGACTGGCATGTTCATTGTCCCTTCCTATCACCTTGCAGACAACTCTGGAAGTCTTCAAACCTTGTACTTCCAAAATCCTTTTAAATATACAATAGATACGTACATGTTGTCTTCACACTTTTTCCCAATTGCTGGGGAAACCAAGAATAAATAAACCAATGGAGTGGTGAATTAAATCCACTCCAACGAAGGCACCAGTGTGTCCTAACCCCGTGGAGGAGATGGTGCTGGCCATCACTGAGAGGCTGTTTGCATAGGCTGTGGCCAATGATGAGCTGACAAAACATCAGAGGTTCCCAGCTGTTCTTCTTGTATCACACCTCCCATTCAACCTGCACTCCCTTCTGATTTATAAGTTGCAGGTGGTGGAACATGCACCCTTTACTCTTCCCCTGTCCCTGTAGCACAAACCTAGCCCTGTGCTGCTTCATTTTGTAGTGTCACAAACCAGCAACAAAAGAAACACACTGTGCATGATTCAGTGTTAAAAACTATTTTATTAATCACTACTTATGATAATACGTAAAATAAAAGTAAAAATGTTAGTATGTTAGAATTCAAAGATGTTAAACCTCGAACGTTAACCCCAAAACTAAACTCTTCGTGTGTGTGTGTGACAAAGTCCAAAACTCCCAGTTCCGGAATGGTTCTTAAAGTTCAGTTCCGCAAGCCATAAGGTGAAACATGAGCAAGGGCTTCTTCAACAACCACCGTTGTCTGAAGATAAGATGTAGATGTAGAAAAACATAGAGAGAGTACATACGAAATCCAAATGTTCCACGATGGAACCCAAACGACACTTCAGTGTTTACTCGGTAGTGACTTCCTCACCCCGAAAAGCATCCGAACCGTGGTCGTCCACACACAAATACCTGTTTCCTTCTACAGGTCAGCAACAAAGTGAACTCCACCGGATTACTTCCAACTTCCATACATGGATTTCTATGGCAAACGCAGTTATTGTTTCTCATCCATCGATAGAGAAAACAAGCAGGCTGGTGTCTCTCTCCCTTCTCTCTCTCTCTCCTTCTTCTTCTTCTTACTTCTTCAACAACGTCATTACGTCCTTTATCTTCTATTGACGTAAGCACGCCCCCCACACACATACACACACACTCTCTATCTTAAAGGGATTTTCACTGAGTCCGTAACAGTAGGAAGAAAATAGTGGAAGAGGAAAACAATGGTGAAGATGAAGACACTGTGGCCTAGAAATTCCAATGCATCATGGATCATTTATCTACACTACACAGAAGTTAAGTGGTAAACTGGTTGAATAGCTGCATTATCTTTTGTCTAGGTTTCAGACTTTTCCAGGTTCTGTATGGTGTGCTGTTGTACAGAAGTGCCCAGACATAAGTCTCAGAATCAGAATCAGGTTTATTATCACTGACAAATGTTGTGAAATTTGTTGTTTTGTGGCAGCAGTACAGTGCAAGACATAAAGACATAAAAATTACTATAATTTACAAAACTAAATTGTGCAAGAGAGGATTAACGAGGTAGTGTTCATGGGTTCAAAGACCTTCAGAAATCTGATGGCAGAAGGGAAGAAACTGTTCCTGAAACGTCAAGTGTGGGTCTTCAGCCTCCTGTACCTCCTCCCCAAAGGTAGTAACGTGAAGAGGGCATGTCCCGGGTGGTGAAGGTCCTTAGTGACGGATGCCACCTTCTTGAGGCACCGCCTCTTGAAGATGTCCTCGATGGCAGGGAGGGCTGTGCCCGTGATGGAGCTGGCTGAGTCTACAACTCTCTACAGCCTCTTCCGATCCTGCGCATTGGAGCAGTGATGCAACCAGTCAGCATGCTCTCCACCGTACATTTATAGAAATTTGCAAGAGTTTTTGGTGACATATCAAATCTCCTCAAACTCCTAATGAAGTGGAACCACTGGCCTGCCTTCTTTGTGATGGTGTCAATGTGTGGGGTCCAAGATAGATCCTCTGAGATGTTGACGCCCAGGAACTTGAAGCTGCTCACCCTTTCCACTGCTGATCCCTCAATGAAGACTGGTGTGGGTTCCCCTTCCTGAAGACCACAATCAGTTTCTTGGTCTTGCTGATGTTGAGTGTGAGGTTGTTGTTGTGACACCACTCAACCGGCCGATCTATCTCACTCCCGTATGCCAAGTGCACCAACTATATGTGTGCCTACCTGGAATTTGGATGTCATGAGGCACACAGGGAGCAGATCTTCACAACAAATGTAAGACCAAGTTCAGCATAACCCGTAAGTAACTAGCCAGAGCATGGAGTGCACCACTTGGAAGCACCTATAAGTAGATCCATTTAAATTGTTTACCCATGTTTCACTGTGGCTCACTCTCAGACCCTGCGCATCAGCACCCAAGTCCCACCAGGGCCTCAATGTGAACCCAAACACAACTGCCAGTTGTGACTCTTCCCTTAGTTCCATCTATGACCCTCAAGGTCACCCAACCCCATCACTGCCAATGAGTCTCTGACCCTCCCTCCCTCTCTCCTCCCAAGCCATTTCTGCAGGACAACCTCCATGAGCTCTGACCTGTAACTCATAACCTATATCAAAGTGACTCTACTTTTTCCATCAGTTTGGAGCAAGTGGAAGAAAGATCTTTGTGGGCATCAAACATGCAAGTCTTGCTCTGTAGCGCACAACATCTCAGGCATGTTATAAAATAACATTTTGCAACACTAGGCACATGCACAATTTCTCAAAGTTAAACCTTTCATTTTATAGTATCTGAAATATCAGTGAAATAAGCAAAACTTATTTACACTCCACAGGATCTCAGTTAACTGACATCTAAAAGCCTTTTGTTTATGTGGTCACTGCCGTTCATTGCTCTCATCTACATTAATTACAAGATAATCATGAAAGTCCTGGCAACCACTTGGCAGCTTCTCAGTGGAATAATAAGTTCTGACCTGGTGACTTTTCCTAATGAGTGCCAAAACTCTTCCATTTCCACAACATTAATCCCTTTTACCATAACGAGGTTCTATATTGATACAGTTTACAAGTAAAAGGATATAAAAAAACATGCATTTTCAACGTTTTCTTTTTTTTAATTTTTGATTACTACCACCTGCAGTTTTGAATTTCTGTGAAAAATTGTTTGGCTCATTGAGGCTGATTCATGTAAACAAAGTCACCGAGAAGCAAAGTGTCCACAAATCAGTTTTGGTAAAAAGTAGAATTTCTTCTTCATATGGGAAGGATGTATTGTGTATTTCATGGGGTGGGAGAGATGCTTAAATTCCTCCATCCAACTCTAAGGCCTTCATTGAATTATGAATATTGGGCTATATATCAGGGGACTTTGCATTTAACATTCAACACTGTGACTCATGGGAAGCAAGACCTGTAACATGTTCTGTAGGACAGAAGAAAGGGAATATCTCTGGTAGAGTGACACCAAGTGACTTAAAGTGGCAGTTGGAATAGCAGTTAGGATCAGATTATTCTTCTTTGTCTATGCAATGTGTTGCTAATAGCAAGGCTGTGTGACATGCCTTGCCAGTCAAACTCTACAAATAGAACAAGTGGAGAAAAAAACTGAGCCAAAAAGTTGACAGATAGAAGTGGGCATTTCTGATACAGAGAGAAAAGTATGAGTGATTAGCATAAAGTTGGGGAATTTAAAGGTGCTGTTCCTTGGACTTCGGTTGGGTCTCATTGCAACAGTGCAGGAGGCCACAGACAGAAAGGTCAGAGTGGAAGTGGGAGGCTGAGTTAAACTGGCAGGCAGCTGGAAGCTCAGAGTCACTCCTTTCGACTGAATGCAGGTGCTCTGCAAAGTGATCACCCAGTCTGTGTTTGGTTTCTCCAGTGTAGAGGAGGCCACATTGTGAACACTGAATGCTGTACATTAGATTGGAGGAAGTGTAAGTGAATTAGTGTTTCACCTGGAAAGACTGTTTGGGTCGCTAGATTGTGGAAAGGGAAGAGGTGAAAGGACAGGTGTTTTATCTCCTACAGATATATGGGAAAGTACCGTAAGAAAGGGGGTGGTAGGTGTGGAAAGATAAGTGGCTCACAAAGAGAGTGATCCCTTCAAAATTCTGAAAGTGGAAGGGAGTATGTATCTAGTGGAGGTATAATTTTATCATTTCGTCTCACCCTGTCTGAGGGACAAGATCTACCATCACTTGGATAGTCAAGGTCTGATCAGGAATAGTCAGCATGGTATTGTGCATGGGAGGTCATGTCTGACAAATCTTTTGGAGTTTTTCAAAGAGGTAACTTTAGGGGATAGACGAAGGTAGGGCAGTGGATGTTGTCTATATGGACTTCAGTAAGGCCTTTGACAAGGTCCCGCATGGCAGGCTGATCTGGAACGTTAGGTCCCATGGGATTCTGGGGAGCTAGCAAGGTGGATTCAGAATTGGCTCGATTCAGAACAGGAAGCAGAGGGTGATGGTTGAAGGTTGATTCTCCAACTGGAGGCCTGCGACTAGTAGGGTGCCTCAGGGGTCAGTGTTAGGACCTCTTATTTATTATGTATGTAAATGATTTGGATATGAATGTACATGGCATGATTAGCATATTAGCTGATGATACTAAATTAGGGGGTCTTGTTGATAGTGAAGCAGGTTACAATGAATTGCAAAGGGATCTTGGTCAGTTAGGGAGATGGACTGAGGAATGGCAAATGGATTTCAACTTAAATAGGTTTGAGGTGATGCATTTTGGACATTCAAACCAGAGTAGGACTTATGTAGTAAATGGCAGGGCACTGATGAGTGTTGTGGAACAGAGGGACCTGGGAGTACAAGTGCACAGTTCACTGAAAGTGACCACGCAAGTAGATAGGGTGGTGAAGAGGGCATTTAGCATGCTGGCCTTCATCAGTCAGGGCATCAAGTTCAGGAATAGGAACATTATGTTGCAGTTATATAAGTCACTGGTGAGGCCACACAGAGTATTATGTACAGTTTCAGTCACCCTTTCAAGCTGCAGAGGGTGCAGAAGAGGTTTACAAGGATGCTACCTGGACTAGAGGGCCGGAGTTATAGGGAGAGGTTGGCCATGCCGGATCTTTATTCCTTGCAGCATAGGAGAATGCGGGGTGACCTCATATAAGTTTATAAAATAATGAGGACTATGGATAAGGTGGACAGTTATAATCTTTGCCCCAGGGTTGAGGAGTCCAAAACTAGAGAGCACAGATACAAGATAAGAGAGGAGGGGTTTAAAAGAGACCTGAGAGGTAACTTCTTTACACAGAGGTTAGTGAGTATCTGGATTGAGCTGCCAGAGGAAGTGGCTAAGGTGGGTACAATTGCAACATTTAAGGGGCATTTGGATAGGTACATGGAGGGGAGGGTCTTGAAGGGTTATGGGCTGAATGCGGGGAACTGGGACTAGCAGGGAGGATGCTGTGGTCGGCACAGACCAGTTGGGCAGAAAGGTCTGTTTCTGTGCTGTATTACTCTACGATGCTATGACTCCATCTAAGATGTTCCTTACCCTCATGCACCACCCCCTGCCCCCCATCAATAGCAGAGGCTGTTGAAAACTAGTTTTCTCTCTTTCACAGTTCTGATGAAGGGGCTTGGACCTAAAATGTTAACTATTTCTCTTCTACAGATGCTGCCTGAGATCTTCCAGCATTTTCTGTTTTTATTGCAGCTTTCCAGCATCTGCAGTTGTTTATTTTTCATTTTATCTATGATGCTTGTTATACTTGGTAATCATATGTTACTTAGTAGGTCTGCAGCCAAATACTCTACAGTAATCTAAATATCAATTTATAATATGGGAAAACAATTTCTACAATCTGATTTCTATGTTACCCTTTGAAGAAGGTGAAGTTGTTTCCAAAAGAAAATTGGACCAGTCTTAATTGTGCTTTGTATTCAACCATTTTCTTGCAAAATATAATTGTACATCATTTCAACTGATTGAAAGAATGCAAAGTGCATTTCTCACCAAATGTCTGAATGCATTTTGTTCCTTTTGGGGCTGAAACAAAGCACTTCTGAGAAGGAACATGCCTTTCATTTGAAGTTTTACCTAATGCCTGAAACTGAAAACTACACAAGAAAATATCTTGGTACTTGAAGATTTTTTGTTGCTGTAGCACTTGATTATAGTGTAGCGACTGCTACCGCGATGCGAGAATAAAGACATGAGTCTGCAAGCTGTGGAACAAGACTGATTTATTTACCCGCCTTGCACGAGCCTTTTAAGCCACACGGTTCCTGCCTTCTGAAAATGGAAATGACGTACGTGCTACGTCATTGAAATCTTTTCGTGTGCGCGGGTTCTCCCCCATGACTCGGGGAAGACGAAGGCCCAGCGCCATCTTGGGCCCCGCCGCTCTGACGACATGCGCCCTGACCGCCAAGCCGGTTAACCTGCGTGGACGATGAGTCGCCACACAACCCCACCCCCCAGAACCGGTGATATGGTCCCCAAAGTTCGCGGGCTGTGCTAGCCGTTGCTTAGGTGGTCGGCCTCTGCGTCGTGTTGTTGGGGCCTTGACCGGTTGTTGTAGGTCTAAATGGGCTGGTTTGAGAGGGTCCGTCGTGGAGACTTCTTCCTTGCCCCCAGTGCCTGAAATAAAGGTGGACCCATTATTTCTGACGACCTGGAGTGGCACCTCGTATGGTCGTTGCAACGGTGTCCAGGGCGTGCCCCTGTGAACAAAAACGAACTTACAGTCTCGTAGTTCCTTGGGCTCACAGGATGGGGAATGCCCATGTCGCGAAGTGGGAATCGGTGCCAAGCTGCTGAGCCTCTCGCGCAGTCTTTCTAGGACTGCCGCGGGTTGTTCCTCTTGCCCCCTAAGGATGGGTATGAACTCCCCTGGGACGACCAGGGGTGCACCGTGCACGAGTTTGGCTGACAAAGCGTGGAGATCCTCCTTGGGGGCAGTGCGTATGCTGAGCAGGACCCAAGGAAGTTCGTCGACCCAGTTAGGACCTTTCAGGCGGGCCATCAGGGCTGATTTCAAATGGCAGTGGAAACATTCTACCAACCCATTTGACTGAGGGTGGTAGGCCATGGTGGTGTGCAGCTGCATTCCTAGCATGTTCGCTAATGCAGACCATAGGCTGGAGGTAAACTGGGTGCCTCTGTCTGAAGTGATGTGGGCCGGAACACCAAAGCGCGAGACCCAAGTTGTGAGCAGCACCCAGGTGCTGGAATCGGTCGTGATGTCTGAGAGAGGGGTTGTCTCTGGTCACCTCGTGAACTGGTCCACGATGGTAAGGAGGTACTGTGCTCCTCTTGAAACTGGCAGGGGACCAAAGAGGTCGACGTGTATGTGGTCGAACCTTATACGGGTAGACTCGAACTGCTGTGGCAGGACCTTGGTGTGTCGTTGGATTTTTGATGTCTGGCAGTGTGGACAAGTCTTGGCCCACTCACTGACTTGTTTGTGCAGGCTGTGCCAGACGAACTTGCTGGCTGCCAGTCGGACAGTGATCTGATGGACAGGTGTGCCAACCCGTGTATCGAGTCGAAAACACATTTCCGCCAGGCTGCAGGAACTATAGGGCGGGGCTGACTGGTTGCAATGTCACACAGGAGGGTCTGCTGACCTGGGCCAACTACGAAATCTTGGAGCTGCAGGCCTGAGACTGCGGTGCTGTAGCTGGGCAGTTCGTCGTCGGCTTGCTGTGCGTCAGCCAGGGCCGTGTAGTCTACACCCAGGGACAGGCTGTGGATGGTCGGTCTGGAGAGCGCGTCAGCAACGACATTGTCCTTTCTGGAGACATGTTGGATATTTGTTGTGAACTTGGAAACGTAGGACAAATGTCGCTGCTGGCGGGCTGACCAGGGATCGGAGATCTTAGAGAAAGCGAAAGACAATGGCTTGTGGTCAGTGAAAGCGGTGAAAGGCCTGCCTTCTAAAAAGTACTGGAAATGCCAGATTGCCAGGTACAACGCTAGTAGTTCTCGATCAAAAGCGCTGTATTTGAGTTCGGGTGGCCTAAGGTGCTTGCTGAAAAACGCCAAGGGTTGCCAATGACCTTCGATTAGTTGTTCCAATACCCCACCGAGCGTGGTGTTGGATTCGTCCACCATGAGGGCAGTTGGGATGTCTGTCCTGGAGTGTACCAGCATCGCGACATCTGCTAGGGCTTCTTTGGCCTTAACGAAGGCAGCCTCGGCCTCGTTGTCCCAGGCGAGGTCCTTGCCCTTGCCAGACATCAGCAAGAACAATGGGCACATGATACGGGCTGCTGCAGGGATGAAACGATGGTAAAAGTTGACCATCCCAACGAACTCCTGCAGGCCTTTGACCATGTTGGGATGGGCAAAATGGCAGATAGCGTCTACTTTGGCGGGTAGGGGTGTTGCTCCCTTGCTGGTGATTCTGTGGCCGAGGAAATCGATAGAGTTGAGTCTGAATTGGCACTTGGCCAGGCTGATAGTGAGGCTGAAATCACTGAGGCGGGAGTACAGTCAGCGGAGGTGGGAAAGGTGTTCTTGGCGGTTATGGCTGGCGATGAGGATGTCATTTAAATAAATTAACATGAAGTCCAGGTCACGGCCTACCGCGTCCATCAGTCGCTGGAAGGTCTGCGCGGCATTCTTAAGGCCGAATGGCATTCGAAGGAGTTTGAAGAGGCTGAATGGAGTGATGAACGCTGTTTTGGGGACGTCGTCAGGGTGGACTGGGATTTGGTGGTGTCCCCGGACGAGGTCCACGTTGGAGAAGATGTGGGCCCCGTGTAGGTTTGCCGTGAAGTCCTGGGTATGAGGGACGGGGTGGCAGTCTGGGGTGGTGGCGTCATTCAGCCTGCGGTAGTCGCCGCAGAGCCTCCACCCGCCGGTGGCTTTGGGGACCATGTGCAGGGGGGAGGCCCAGGGGTTGTCTGACCTGCAAATGATCCCCAGTTCCTCCATGCAGCGGAACTTCTCCTTTTCCAGGCGGAGCTTGTCTGGAGGTAGTCGTCGTGCTCGGGCGTGAAGGGGTGGCCCTGTCGTAGTGATGTGGTGCCGCACCCTGTGTTTGGGCATCAAATTCGTGAACTGAGGTGCCAGAACCAATGGGAACTCAGCTAGGAGCTTGGTGAACTCATTACCCAACAGGGAAACGGAGTCCAGGCGCGGGGCTGGTAGGCTGGCTTCTCCCAGAGAGTAAGTTCGGAAGGTTCTGGAGTGCACTAACCATTTCCCTCACAGGTTGACTAACAGGCTGTGGGCCCGGAGGAAGTCGGCTCCCAGAAGTGGCTGGGCGATGGCGGCAAGGGTAAAGTTCCAGGTAAAATGGCTGTCGTCGAATTGTAATTGGACTGAACGGGTACCGAAAGTCTGTATCGTTGTGCCGTTTGCGGCTTTGAGGGCGGGTCCATGTTGCCTGCTACGAGTGTCGCGGCCAGTCAGGGGTAAAACACTGACCTCTGCTCCAGTATCGACAAGGAAACGATGCCCGGACTGCTTGTCCCAAACGAATAGGAGGCTGTGTTGGTGGCCAGCCATCATAGCCGTTAGCGGCGGCTGACCCTGGCGTTTCCCTGAAACTTGCAGGGTGGGAGGCATCGACGGGCCTCTGCGCCCCACCTCTGATGGTAGAAACACAGCTGGTCATCTGTGTTTCTGGGGTGTGGTGGCTCGGCTGTTGGGACTGGTTTAGGTAGGCATTGGGCACGCGGTCTGGCGATTTGGCCAACGGCTGAACTGCTCTCGCGTTTGGCCTTCCATGGGACATCTGCCCGGGCTGCTACCTCACGTGGGTTGCTGAAGTCAACGTCGGCCAACAGCAGGTGAATGTCGTTGGGCAACTGTTCGAGGAAGGCCTGCTCGAACATCAGGCAGGGCTTGTCCCCCTCAGCCAAGGCCAGCATCTCGTTCATCAGGACCAATGGAGATCTGTCCTCCAGGCCGTCAAGATGAAGCAAGCGGGCGGCGCGCTCACGACGGGAGAGGCTGAAGGTCTGAATGAGAAGAGCCTTGAAAGCCTTGTATTTGCCTTCCTCCGAAGGAGACTGGCTGAAGTCTCTGACCTGGGCGGCAGTCTCCTGGTCCAGGGAGCTGACCACGTGGTAGTACCATGTGGAGTTGGCGGTGATCTGTTGAAGTTGGAACTGGGCTTCGGCCTGGTCGAACCACACGCGGGGCCGAAGCATCCAAAAGGTGGGCAGCTTGAGTGCCACTGCGTTGGCGGCTGCGTTGTCGTTCATTGTGTGGGTCCAAAATCCATTTGGACCATCGGGGTCACCAATGTAGCGGCTGCTACCATGATGCAAGAATAAAGACACGAGTCTGCAAGCTGTGGAACAAGACTGATTTTTTTACCCGCCTTGCGCGGGCCTTTTAAGCTGCACGGTTCCTGCCTTCTGAAAACGGAAATGACGTACGTGCTATGTCATCGAAATCTTTTCGCGCGCGCGGGTTCCCCCCTGTTGCTCGGGGAAGAAGAAGGCCCAGTGCCATCTTGGGCCCCGCCAATCTGACGACGCGCGCCCTGACCGCAGAGCCGGTTCGCCTGCGCAGACAATGAGTCGCCACAATAGTCTGTTATTCTTATAACTGCTTATCCTGTGACGGGGGTGTACTTTGGAAAGTGTGATACCATTGTATGAGGATGAAAAACTACTCTCAAAATGCTTATTATTCAAATGGAGAGGAACTCTCTACAGTAATTTTCGATCTTTCTCCATCTGATCATCATGTCAAAAATCATTGTTGTGGTGCCTTGTTGTTATTGTAGTGGAGAAAGTTTGAATGATACATAAGCTTTCATTTACAAGAACTGGGAATCCCTAGTACCCAAGACCTTGAACTGTCAGAAAATTTCATCCTTGGCCACAGTTTAAGAAAAAGCAAATATAATGAGGGAAAGTTCTTGCAGGTGCTGCTAACAATAATTTATTGGGCTAGACTTTAGCAGAATTTTTATCTTTATTTATTCCTACCTTAAATACACAGCAGAGTCAGAAACCCAAGATAGTGTTTGAAACCACCTGAACAAAAAACTGAACTGAACATTGTAATTAGATTAATATTTGAATCAGTTACAGTTCTGTGGGAATTTGCCTGATCTGTATTTTGGTGAATGAGAATGGTTAAATTTCTTGCAAATTTAATGACTGAGGCACTCAGTACAATTTACTAAAATTCCCATAAATTACTCATGTTGATACAAAATAAATGAATTTTACCCCTTTTGTTTTCCATTTTTTTCACTAACTTAACACATGCATTAACCTATTTATTATAAATGGTCTCGCACCTTTACTAACACATCAGAGAAAGGACTATCATGTCAACACGTTAAGCATTCAAGTGACACAGCCAAAAGTAATTTCTATGCTAAGGCATGTAATGTAAAATGCATGATCCAACATTAAATAATTGGATATTTACATAAAACTAGCACTATGAACTTTGCATAAAATTCAATACAAACAATTTTCAGTGTGCTTGCTTGTATGTATGCACATGTCTATTGAATAAAATATTTAAGAAACTAGTGTAAACATTTTAGAACCAAAGAATATTAAGCACTGGAGGAATTATGCAGGCAGCGACAAATGGAAGATTATTGTTTATTCTGTGCCCTGTAATTCTGACCTGTGGACAATGACTCATTCTGATGCTATTATCTGCTTGCACATTATATATCCAGTGGATCTAGGTGTTTCTCACTGAATTTTAGTCTACTTGATATATTGTGCTTGCCACTTGATTGTCTTGACTTCAGAAA
This sequence comes from Pristis pectinata, assembly GCF_009764475.1. Classification (NCBI taxonomy): domain Eukaryota; kingdom Metazoa; phylum Chordata; class Chondrichthyes; order Rhinopristiformes; family Pristidae; genus Pristis; species Pristis pectinata. The sequence goes on from NC_067432.1 coordinate 17,380,861, forward strand.
AGTGGAGGAATTGATACTCTATCAGACTGTGGCTCATGTTCTGAAGTATTCTATTGATCTTTTATTTTATAGCAATCCAATAAAATCACCAATTAGTAAAGTTAAACAATCATATACTGGTCATTTTCCAAGCAGGTAAGATTAAACATATAAAAAGCAAGTTGTCTCTTGAGTGCTAACAATATAAATCTGGACCTAGGACATGGGAATACAGTGGGGGGGGGGGGGGGGGGGGTGCAGGGTGGAGGAAGAATTTTACTTCCAAAAATGTGGAGGACTAATTTAGGCAAACAGTGACATCATCAAATATCCTAATTGTGAACCAAACCCCATTTCCAGTTTTAAATGGAGGTGGAATGGAAGGCAGGCAGTCGATCCTCTCCTGGAAAGTTGGTTGTTAATTTAAATATCTTAAAGAAGCTTTGTACCTCTGATTTTATCTCCATTTTAGTTTTAACCCAATACAGCCAGGTTTCAGGATTAGAGGAGACCCAGCAGCTGAAAGGGAGCAAGTTTTGCTGTGATTTGTAAGATTTGTCTATGAGATATTGGTGTTGGTGGTTAAGCCAGCATTTATTGACATTTCTGAATTGCCCTTAGAGAAGGTGGTCACAAGTTATCTTCTTGAATCCATATGGTGAAAGTACTCCCACAGTGCTTCAAGATAAAGATTTCTTGGATATTTTCCCAGTAATAAAAGAATGGTGATGTATTTTCATGCTGGTGTGCGATTGTGTGGGCAATTTGCAAGTGGTGGTGTTCCTATCCACATACTGTATGCATCCTTTTGGTACAAGAAGGCTTGAGGATTTGAGAGGTGCTGTTGCAGATTACGTTGTAGCTGGTGTTTATGTAGCCAAAGTATGCCAGTGGTAGAATCAGTGAATGCAGAAGGAGGAAGATGTTGTGCCAATCCAGCAGGCTGTTCTCCTGGGCAGTGTTGAACTTTGTGCGTGTTTTTGGAACTGCACTCATTCAGGCAAAGTTCTTTAAAAATGTGCCGGATGTTGTGCCAATCCAGCAGGCTGTTCTCCTGGGCAGTGTTGAACTTTGTGCGTGTTTTTGGAACTGCACTCATTCAGGCAAAGTTCTTTAAAAATGTGCCGGAGATAAAGGCAAGTAAAACAAAAATCAGCTTTTTCATAATGCTGCAATCATAAAGCTGTTTGCATTTAAGCTTTTTTCCCATCAGGACACAAATTAACATGCTTAACCTGATTAAAACTAATACATTCATTGGCCTAATAATACTATATTTGGTGTTAATTTCCCTCACAATCATATACAACCTTAATATTGGTATAGCTAAATCTGTATATTATGCTATTGTAGGTTTTTTAAAATTTATTCACCCTTAACAATGTTACTTTGCTCTTGTTTGACATCCACAACTGGATCATTTTCCCTGAAAACAGGGTTACTGACCTTCGATAGTTGAATGTTAATGAGATAATAAATACTTTGATGTTGGTTTTTTGGGAAATCGATATGGAAATCCAATGAAAACTGTAAAAAAAAGCTAATAAGAAACATTGTATGTGTACATGGTACTGAGGAATGTGTGACTGGGACACCAGTGGATGGTGATCCTAATCTGGCCAATGGAAGCAAAAATGGTTCAAGTTGATGAAGTTGGTTATTAGCCAATGACAATTATTGGATATGTATGTGCTTAGGTTTGGGAAAAATGTTGGATTGAGTTCAACTCTTTGACCTTTTGACCTTTATGATCAGAGAGTATGCCAGCACTCAGTAATTATCTCATGAATTGCCTCTAAAGTGTGGTACTGAAGAATTGCTGCTGCATGTGGAATAATTCTCCAGAATGATTGGTTATTCAGAAAGAAAAGCATGGTCACACAGTTTGGTGCAGTGAGGTGTTGGTGGTGGTGAGTCTGGAATGTGGTAGGAGGGGTGATTCGGGCAGGAATAGTAGGAGAATCTTATGGCATGCCAAACTCCATAGTTTTCATCACCCTTCAGCTGAGGATTGTTTACACCACTCGTTGCTGTAAGTATGAGCGGATTATGACTCAGTATGTTCTTCAAGGATTCTGAGTTGAGAAAGAAAGAGGAGAATGATGGAAAAGGAGCAGGAGGAATTAGTCACAGTGGGACAGTGGGTACAGGAAAAGAAATAACAAAAGAGAAAGAAGGTCTGGATTAAGAGAGAATAAAAGACAGATTGGAAAAGCAAGAACATTATAAAAAGTTTAGAGTTTAAAAAAAATCTCAGAATATTTAACTGCCAACCAAAATGAGATTCCACATTTTCAACTGTTCCTTTTCGTTGTCAAAGGTAGTAAACAAAAACATCTTCAAAATTGTCCTTGTGCTGTAAGTGACCACCCTACCTTTCTGTGGTGGGTATGAGTGCGAATGAAACTCCCACAGAGCTGGAGGATGAGATCGTAACTTCATACGTTTAATGGTGGAGTGATCCAAACTGTCCAGCAATTTGTGGTGACGCAGAACTTCTCTCTCTTTTCATAAATTGCTGAATGATTTACACATTAATGACATCATGCTCATTAATCTTACTGTTATTTTGTCAGTAGATTTTGACCTATTAAATAAAATCAAAATCTTTTGGAACATCCTCAAAAGCACTATTTAATTATAAATGCAAAATATGATTATTATTTAACGAAGTATTATGGAGCATTGTTCTGGTGTTTCAGTTTCAACGATTTTCAGTTATTTTTCATTTGTTATGGTGCTTTAGTGTTGTTACAGCTGTTGTGGAATACTGATGAAGAGACATATTTTTCTGGCTGTTTGAACTTAATTGCTTTTACCACATCTATGAACTGTAACCATGGAGATCTCTAGCATTCTATAAATGAACTCTTGTTATTTCCTGGATGTGAATAAAATCACAGAAGAATTAACAGAAGGAAGAAAAGACATATCTGTAACTTGGATTAGGCATTCCATTGATACAGAAAATTTGCTCACATCACACTGCATCTTTGCTAAAATGAAGTCTTTTCTTCCTGCTAAAGTATTGAAAATGGGAAACAAAATCAAAGTTTTTTTTGTCTAAAGATTCTGTTACTGTCTGGAAAAGTACAATTGACTTAGTCTTTTCTATTCAATTCAGTGCTTGCTATTCAGTTGTCATTTTGAAAGAGATGTAACTGTCTGGGTACTGCCATATGGAATTGGTTTGAATAATTAGTCAAGAAGACTAAAACTATTATTTATTGCAGGGTAAGATGGTCTTTTCCATCCATTGCAAGCATCTATCAACAGTCTTTGCACTTTGTTTAAGGTCAATAAAGTTCAACAGATAAAGACTACATACAATTTAATGCATTTCTATTTACTTCGCAATAGCACTGTACAGCAGAGTGCGCTATTGACTCAGTAAATGGAAGACTAATAGTGGAAGGATCTCATTTATAAAGTATACATATTCAGTTGATGACATTGATTTTGACAGATTAGCGATAATGTATACTGGTATACAGATACTTTTACTTTCACCCTGTTCAGTTGTTTAGTTGGAGAATTTTATTTAAACATTGCAAAGTTATGAAAGCCAGGCAGTACATCACATTGTCCACATTTGAAATGTTGGATTAATGAAAGTGATTACTAATAAATAGTAAGAACACTTCTGAAAATCTTCATTGTATTGATTTATGTTAAAGTTTTAAATTGGTCCTATATTCCCTAAAAAAATAATCATGAACAAGGCCATGACATATAGTTATGGAAGCCTACCATCCAAACACAAGAAAGTTAAGAGCAGAGTTTTATTTGAATGGAGATCCTGCAATTAAACATAGAACAAATGCACTTATGTGTAGAGACCAAGTGGACTGCTGAAGATCTAAGGATGGACATTTCTGCAGCCTATCAGGATGACCTGTCCTTTTTCTCATTAGTTTTGCATTGATTTTCCTCCAATATATTCTAGTTGCACAAGTTCAGATATCCATTTCAATGAAGATCTAGCCTGGGCTGCCTTCTTATTTCAATATCTAGTGCTCTAAAATCAGTCATATCTAATTTTGACAGAAAGTGCCTGCATCCACCCCATTGTCAGCCCTGTCACCCCAACTAATCATACCGTTGGATTAGACAAACCAAAAACTACAACGTAAGACCGGATGCATAGAATGGTGACCCAGTTACCATGAGGTACTCATGATGATAGTGTAGCACTTTGACTCTCTGTTTCCTATTTGGTTTTGGTTTCTAAGGGATTTTTTTTAGTTTCATCTGCTTGCTTTCAAAATTAATTCATGTACCTCCCCACATTCCTCTTTTATTACAAGTAAAACTTATAATAAAATTGTTCACATGTTTGGAGCACAGATCCAACAGTATTGCAAAATTAGCTCTGCATCTTTGTTAATCTTTGAGATGGGCATTTCTTATGACCTGGTCGGTAACTATACAACACAATATAATATCAAGCCATTCAAGTAGGTTCCAGGATACGATAGAACAATACAGCACAATACAGGACCTTTGGCCCACCATGTTGCACCGACCTTCATTGTGAAGTTTTTTGATTTAATGTATAATTTCTTTCTTTACAATATTTTTATTAAATCCATGAAAGAAAATAGAGTACATGCATCAAAAAAGAAAGTAAAAATACTACTGAATACATTGTAATAAGTCGTACTTAGGATTACAATACTCTAAATCAATAATCACATATAGTAGTTAGTTAATAAGGAAAGAAAAAATTGAAATATTTTATTACAAAAAAAATCTACCCACACTACCAATACCCGAAGCTGTTAGATAGAAGAAACAGCAAGGAAAAACCTTAAAAAACATAACCGTGTCAGCCAATATCTGCATTTTAGTCCCCAAATCAGAGTTGCACCAACCTTCAAACCACTCCTAAGACTATCTAACCCCTTCCTCCCACATTAAATTAGCCTACAGTGAGTTAAGGTAGAGGGCAGATCCCTGTGTAAGGGAAATGAATAGTTCAGGCAGATTTCCTCCTTCTGATTGCCCTACCCCTTCCTTTATTTATGTAGAGAGAGAAAGGAATCACCTCAAAATCTTCTCACTTTTTATTCAATAACATAACCTCTGACACTCTTTTGGTTGGATCATTAGAAGTATTTAAAGTGAAGGTAGATATATTTTTGAAAGATTTATCTCAGTATCTCAAGGTCAACGAAGACATCCAGCTAATCTTGCAATATTGTTAAAGAACATGTTGAAGAAACAATTGTTGCCCCAGACATGTGAACAAGTTTTCTTGCAAGGTTTACTTGTAATAAAAGAGGAATGCAGGGAGGTACATAAATTAATTTTGGAAGTAGGCAGATGAAAATAATAAATTCTCTTAGAAACCAAGTTTACCAAAGCTAAAATTTTGAAGTGTTTTGAGGGCTATGAGCTAATGGCACTGAAGAGGTGTTGAGGCCCACATAGATCAGCCATGAACATTTTGAATGATGGGGCAGGCTTGAGGGGCCTTGTGGCCTATTCCTGTTCCTGTTTTCTTATGTTCTTGTGTTTGTACAATCTGTGACTGTCAGTCCAAACAAGAAAACTTTTTGTAAGAATAATTATGATGTCAATGATTAAATCAAAAGAGTAATGTTAGTTTGCACATAAAGATAATTTCTGTGATCCTGAGCTCATACAAAATGAGGGCTGAAATATTGGTACACATTCCCCAATCCATACTTGCTTCAACCACACTGGATATCAATGATCGCATCCCTTGCAAATGTCATAGGATTTGCTATCCAAGCAAACGCTTGGATGTGATCTTTAAAATATCTTGTGTTTAGTTATTCAAGATTTCAATTTAGATTTTGAGAGCTTTTTGTTGCCTTGAAATACATAAGACTTCCATATGGTGTAATGTTAATATGCGTTTCCTTTTAACAGTTCAATTTTATGGTTGGGGATGATTAGAGTCAGCTGGACTGTATGAGAGTGGTGAATCAGATTGTTTCTTAGAACAATGTGGGGTTTTTTTTATAACTGGTTTTATAGTCTAACTTTGGAAGCAGCAGTCAGAATGTCTGTGATCCATAAAAAGATGTGTGCTTCTTGTTCCAAGTGATTATTTTGGGAATGGTGAAAACTGTAGTACTAACCAGGGGAGAGTTCATAACAGCTGTACAAATTGACAACTGGTGCAAGCTGAAGCAATCTAAGTTTTCTTTTTAATGTATATTTAACTCTGAGAGGTCAGAAAGGTCTTCAGATGATGATATTTTTCTTTGTCAGATAAAATTTCTTCACAGGTGCCATATATGCAAGATCTGTGATGGGGGTATGCGGTGTGGGTGGTAGGTGATAGCGGGCAAGCTCATATAAAACCACTGCAGTGTGGTGCTTATTATTCATTACTGGAAATCATTATGACTGCTGTGATATGTGCAGCTTATTCCCCCAAAACCATGATATATTCACCATGGTAATATGAATCAATCATTTTTAATTAATCATTGTAACAATTTTGATTGGTCATTTAGTTAGAGTTTGTGAAATGCAATACATGATAACATTGCTGGTAAAGTAGAAAGAAGTCATCTCTTTTTTTATTTGAATTGTTCTATAATAAAAGAATGAGGCCATTTGGCCTTTTGGATCATGCAGGAGCAATTCCATCACTTCCATTCCATACTTCCATTCCTCCTTATTTAACCGTACCCCTTCAACATTATTCTCTCTCTCTCAAATGTGTATCAACACCCCCTTTTGACTCTTTTTGCCATTAATCTATGCTGAGGGATAATCTTCATTGATTAACCTATCAGCACATATTTGAGATGTTTGAGGAAAATGGAGCACTCAGAGGAAACCCATGTGGCTGTGGAGAGAATGTACAAACTTCACAGAGACAGCGCTCAAGGTCAGGATTGAACCTGGGTCCATGGAGTCGTGATGCAGCAGCACTAACTGCTTTGCCATTGACATGCCCTTTTTCAATTTCCCCTTATCATTTGCTGCTGGGCTTCTCTATAGAAGCAGACGACTTTCCTCCATGTTGCAGTGAATGTGAAATACTAATCTGCATCAATGCCAATACCTACTCGAATGTCATAACCTCACATTGAGATATATTCCGATGGTCACCAGACATTTTATAAACCATACCCAGTGATGATTCTCTATGTATTAGGTTTGGCAATGAGTATGGGTATGCTAGTCAACCTCCCAGGATCACGTTTTGTCTAAATCCAGATCGATGCCTACCACAGCAAGTATTATATAAATATCAATCAAGAGTTAAGACTTCATTGAAAGTGATTGTCATCATCAAGCCACATCTTCTCCAGCACACCACTTCCTCCATCTTTCCCACTCATCTCCCAGTCCTCACTCTCTGGTTGTTATCAATTAACTTGGTACAAACTAGGTAACCTTGCTGAGTTATTGAATAATAAAGGTAAAGGTTTTTTGAATACTGGTTGAAGTATAAACACTGTCTTCAAACCTACAAGTTAAGAGTTTGCACATCAAAACCATTAGCTTTGGAGTCAACATATAAATACATCAGCTGTTTAATTGATTTTAGCATGTCTGAACAAGAAGCAATTATTAAGAGTGAGACATACTTTTTTTTTAAAAAAGAAAATCATCCAGCATCTCACTTCCAGTTTGGGAAAGTGTTCAGGTATCAGGGAATGTGTTTGGGAATTGGACTTGCTGTGAGCTCCTGCTGCATTGTGACTGTGTATTGATCAGCAGACAGGTGCTGCAGGGGTTGCTATTGGGCAGTTCCTTCTGTCAAGCTTTTGAAGAGAAATGAGGAAGTCATGGATGCAGAGAAAATGCACCCAGTAGTTTGATACGCTTGACTGCCCTCTGACCCTCAGGTTAGAGTGTTGTCTAGGTCATGTCCCATCCTGTAACACAGTTACACATAGCTGTGGAAAATTGCCAGAGAAATTTCATTGCCAAGACATGCACTTGATTTTCAACAACAGTGACAGGCTGCATCAATACATAGAGAAATTGACTCCTTTGAGAACTAGAGTTGCATACAAGCCCCAAAGCGATCAGTGGGAGAGGTTGAATTGTATTTTAATAATCCATCAACGTTTCAGTTGTCTTACGCAGCATATGTCTGGACAAAGGGAATTTGAAATCTTAAAAATGTTTCCAAGAACACTAAATTGAAAATACTCCTCAAACATTCACAATGGTTTATTTGAGTTTTAAGCATTTCCACCCTGGAACCCCTTGTCTTAAGTATTTCCCTTTACATGATGATCCTCAATATTCGTAAGCAGACTGGATGATGATGTACACCAATGATATACACCAAAAAACAAGTACTGGGAGGGAATGTACTGAGTAATAGGAAGAGTAAACTCTGTAAAGCACTAGTCACTTTTTGCAAAAAAAAAGGAAATATGTTATTTGTGATAAGTATAAATAAATAATAATTTGAAAATATGATGACTCACAATGCAGACCTCCCTTTGTTAACACAGTACAGGAGTAATGTACAAAAATAGGTCCTGTGGAATGCAGCCCTCCCTGTTCCATGATGGTCAGCAAAATCATAGAAGATTCTGCATTAGTGAATGCATGATCGTAATACTGACAGCAAACTGCTGTGGCATTGCTCAGATTTCTTTAACGTTGACTAATGGACACTTGTTATTCAGCATCACATATTAATTCCAGCTATAGAATAATTCTACTTCCAGGATACTCTCCAATTGCTGATACTATTTTTCAGCTCATGAACGTAAATAAAATAGAAAGTCTGAAAACTTTAGTCAGAGCCTTGAATCTCACTGGGAATAGAATAATTCCTTCTCCACTTGATCTCTCTGCATCTTTGTCCTTATTGATTTTAATCTCCATGTCTGAAGGTACAGAATGTTGGACCCTAATGTTCCTAGATGTTTGGACTAGCTAGGAAAACCAGCAATATGGAAGATCTATAGAATTTAACAGTAGTGTCATATAAAATACTTTATTTGCACTTCTCAGCCAACAGTGGACCAGGTTGGGAGAAGACTTCAGCTGCAGCATCTTGCTGGTAGAAAGCAGAGGCAGGAAGGAGATGTTGTAAATGGAAAGAAAAGGATTGGGTGTTGACCAAGGTTGGAGGAGAGATTTGTTCATGGAGGTTGGAAGAAAGGACCCTGATCACTGGTAGGGAAAAGTGTTTTTTGAAGATTGAAGGAAAGCCCTCCTACTTATCCTGACCCACAAATAGTGCTGGAAACACACTGACCTACAAGATCTGGTGCTTGCCTCACTTCTGTTACCAAGTTTCCTGAGCCATAGGAGAATTAAATTGAAAGTTAAGTTATTACTTAAAGACATTAACAGCTGTGAAAATATATGCCTGGCTATGCTAATTAAAGCCCTGACTGTCCAATGAGTTAACACAGATGCATCCAAAATGCCTTTATTAAATAAAAATTAATATATTGAAACTGGGTTGGTTAATGCAATTTAAAAATAACTTACTTTAATTATCCACTCATTCTTGGGGTCAAATTTCATCTCCCCATGTTGCTTACTCTTTTGTGGGCATTGTCAACATCTGAGACTTCACCGTTTAATAAATGAAAAAGGGGGGGGGAGCAGAAAGATAGGTATTCCCTTTTCTTTCTTCATGTTGCGTTCATTGATTATGTGTCAACTGAGCATGTACACAAGAGCACCAAAACAAAGTTCAAGGCATTGCTCAACTGAAGTTCATAACTGTACACTTTGCAGCAAGTGTTATGAGTTAATTCTCACTGATTTGCAGCTCCCTGAAGGCCATTGAATTCAACTAACTAAATGCAGAAGATCATTATTCTTAATTCATTTGCAGGATAAAATGTCACTGATATGGCCAGCATTTATCACTAATTGCCCACGAGCTGTCACTGGTGTCCGGGTGGTGAAGGTATTCCATGGAACAGTTGCATTGAGAGTTTCAGCATTTAGACCCAACAATGAAGAAAGAATGACAATGTATTTCTAAACCAGGATAATATGTAACTTTTCAGGGACCTTCCAGGCATTGGAATTCTCTTACGCGTGCTGCCCTTGTACTTCTATAACTGCTAGAGATGATAAGTTTGTGATGAGCTGTGAAAGAAGTTGTCATCATGTCATGGCTTTGCAGCCTTAGTGTGTGAGTGGTGGTGGGAGTAAATATTTAAGGTGAAGGATTGGGTGGCAGTTAAGTGGGCTTCTTTGCCCTGGACACTGTTGAGCTGCTTGAATATTGTTGAAGCTACTTTCTTCCAGGCAAGTAGAAAATAATTTATCATCCTCCTGAACTGTGCTTGTATATGGTGGAAAGATTTTGGAGATAAGTGATTCATCCACTTGAGACTAACATGTTCTCGTAGACACAATATTAGTGTAACTGATCCAGTTAAGCTTCTGAACTGTTGGATGTTGATGGTTGGAGCCTTGAGGATAGTAATTGCAGGTTGGAATCTCCTGCATCCGTGCAGCTCGATTCTAAATGGACTTATTGGTCATAAGGAGAGTTTGCTGTCATAATGTAATTACTTCTCTGTTTATTATTGTACAAACAGCAGATAGAAGCTTTTGTAATTCATAACATTATGTGGAATTAAAGTGCACAAACTGGCAATTCTGCCGAAACTTGTGATAATGCTCCACTCAAGACCATCCCCTTTCTACTTCATTTAACTCTCTCATCATAACCAAGGGATTTCCCCTAATATACTCAATGAACTTCCCATCACCTCAGCTGCCTAGTATGGTAGCAGGTTCCATGTACTAACAATCCCCTGGGTAAAAAGGTTATTGCATTGACTTGCAATTGTATTATAGTTTTGGGTTATCCAACAACTGGAAATAACTTCTCCAAATAATTTAAACACCTATTAGATCATTCCATTCTTCCTTTTCTAGAGATCTCAAACCTAATCATTTTTTTCTCTGATAGTTACAATGTCATAGTATTTCTGGCAATTGTGTTTCTTCCTTCAGTGATATTTGTATGGTCTTTCCATACTAGAGTGATCAGAACTGTGTACAGCAAGCTCAGTGTGATCGAACCAAGATAGCTTCTCTGCTTTTCAGTTCTATTCTTAGAGGGATGACCTTATTAGTTTTTGAAATTAAACTCTATAATTACTGGAATGAAATTTACTTCTGAACTGTTGTGATCAGCACTTGTAATGTTTCATTTTTCACATTGGTTATTTTGACTATTTTCAACTTTGGATGTTGACTAGTAATGTGAAAACATGTTGGTTTTAATATTCTTCCCAAGCACGTTCAGTGCCTTCATCAAAATAGAGTAGAAACTCAAGCCTTTAACAGTGTCCCCTAATTCTAGAATCTTCCACAGAAGGAAACATCCTCACCACATCTGCCCAGTCAAAACCCCTCCGGATTTCATATGTTTCAGTCAAGTCCTTCCTTGTTCTAATAAACTACAGTCTTTCCTCATAAGACAACCCGCTCATATCAGGTATTAGTCAAGTAAAACCTTCCTGATCTACTCCCAAAGCATTAACATTCTTCCTTAAGAAGGAGACTAATACTATCAGTAGTACTCCAGCTTTGGTTGCAACAATGTCCAAAGCATAGCTTCCCTACTTTTACTCAATCCCCCTAACAATAAACATTAACATTCTGTAAGCTTTCTTAACGACTTGCCAATCCTGCACAGTAGCCTCTTGCAATTCATGCACCAGGCGACCCAGACCACTCTTTTATCTCAGAACTCTGTGGTCTCTCACCATTTAGATAAAATGCTTCTTTTTATTTTGAATGCTTCCTGCCAAATGTACAATTTCACATTTTCCCGCATTACACTCCATTTGCAAAATCTTTGTGGTTTCCTCATGTCCTGTTCAGAACTTACTGTCCTACTTATGCGTGTAGTAACCAGGTGTTCAATGCCTTCATCAAAATTGTATGAATATTAAAATTTGAGCCCCAGCACCAAACTTGTAACACACCACTCATTATGTTTTCCAAAAGAAAAAGACCCACTTAAGCCTTCTCTCTGTTAGCCAGCTGAAAATTCTATCCAAGCCAACATTTCACCTCCTACACCATGATTATTTATTCTCCATAACAAACTTTGATGTAGCACCTTTCAAAGTTTTTTTGGAAATCTAAGTATAGTACATCCATTGGTTCTCCTTAGTCCACAGCACATATTACTTCAAAGAACTCCGATAACTTGGGCAAGCATGATTTCTCTTTCAGAAAATCATGTTGACTTTGCCTGAATACCTTGAATATTTCTAAGTGCCCTGCTATAACATTTTTATGAATACCTTATAGAGGTTTATAAAATAATGAAGGGCATATATAGGGTAGATAGTCACTGTCTATTTCCCAGGGTAAGTGTGTCTAAAACTAGAGGGCATGGGTTTATGGTGAGAGGGTAAAGATTTAAAGGGGACCTGAGGGGAATGTTTTTCACACAGAGGGTCGTGGCCAGATGGAATGAACTGCCAGAGGAGGTGGTAGAAGTAGGTACAATTGCAATGTTTAAAAGACATTTGGATAGGTACATGGATATTTAGAGGGATATGGGGCAAACACAGGGAAATGGGATTAGTTTTGATAGGTACCTTAGTTGTCATGGAGAAGTTGGGTTGAGGGGCCTGTTTCTATGTTGTACAACACTATGAATCAATGAAATATAGTAACATTTTTTTCTTTGAAAGATATTAAGCTAACTGGCCTGATTTTCCTGCTTTCTGTCTCCTGTCCTTTCTGCATTCCATATAACCCTTAACATTATAATGTGCAATGTACTATATGAAGCTAAAAAGAACCTCATAATGTTGTTATAATATTAGTTCTATCTTAACTGCTTCCAAATGCCATAAAACTCTGGGTCTACCCTCTGATTATTTGGAACTCCCTTTTCTTTTAAGGCAGTCTCTCAGGATTGAGATAAAAGCAAAATATGCAGGAGATACGTAGCAGGTCAGGTAGCAACTACAGAGAGGGAAACTGAGTTAAAATTTCAGTTCAATGACTTGTTATCAGAACAAAGGTTCAAGTTTGATATGCTGCCATTCCAGGTCTGTGGGTTCTGCGGTGGCTGTTGAAGCGAGTGTGGGACCTGCAGACTCTGCCACAGGTGGGGCAGGAAGTGCAGATAGATTGGCAGTCTGAGAGGTGATGCACTCCTTCCAGTGTTTACACTTGGATTTTATTTGTTCCTGGTGTATGGGCTCTTGGTTCTCTCAGCCACTCCAATTGCTTCTCTACCATTTTGACCAGTCATGGGCCAGGGGTAGATGGGTTTTTGAGAACATCCTTGAAATGTTTCCTCTGTCTTTTACTGTGATGGAGTTCAGAACAGAGTGCTGTGTCAGGAGTCTAGTATTGAGAAGCTGAGTGACATGGTTTAGTGAAGAAATGTCATTAGCACCTTGTTACTGAGAATGTAGGCCAGGGAGGTAATACTGATATCAATTCTCTTATCCTGCCAGTCAGTTTGGAGGATTTTGTGGAGATAGCGCTAATGGTATCTCCCCAATGTTTTACTTACTGTAGGTAGCCCATGTCTTGAAAACATATGGGAGGGCAGGTATGAATATTGTCTGGTAGACCACAAGCTTTGTGACAGATTTGAGGCTTTAATCTACAGAAACTCTTTTCCTCATGCAGCCATAGGCTGTGCTGGCACAATTAAGGCAACAGTAAATCCATTATGTCTCAGTCGACAACTGGCCAAAATTTATCCATCAGTGTTCACTGAACCAAACTTCTCAGCAGCTATCAGGTCATCTTGAGTACAGGAGCTTCCATTCAAATTGACATGGGTCTCTGAAATAGTTGTGGAATCCATCCAAAGGAGTCTAACTCCAGCCATGATTTATAACCATTCATCGCACAATTTAAAATCACTATTTTAGTGGCTGAGGGATTGGAGTAAGGAGCAGGGATTCAGATTTCTGGATCATTGGGGCCTCTCTTGGGGCAGGTATGACCTGTTCAAAGAGGACGGGTTGCACTTGACTCCCAGGGGGACCAATATCCTGGTGGGGAGGTTTGCTAAGGCTACTGGGGATGGTTTAAACTAGAATTGTTGGGGGGTGGGATCCGAACTGGAGAGACTGGGGAAGGGGTGTTTGGCTCTCAAATAGAGAAAGCTAGTAGTAGGTATGATAGGAAGGTGATAGAGAAGGGATGTGCTCAGACAGGTTTGAGGTGTGTCTATTTTAACGCAAGGAGTATTGTGAACAAGGCAGATGAGCTTAGAGCTTGGATCAATATTTGGAGCTATGATGTGGTGGCCATTATGGAGACTTGGATGGCTCAGGGACTGGAATGGTTGCTTCAAGTGCCGGGATTTAGATGTTTCAGAAAGGATAGGGAGGGAAGTAAAAGAGGTGGGGGAACGGCACTGTTGATCAGAGATGGTGTCACGGCTGCGGAAAGGGTGGACGTCGTGGAGGGACTGTCTACAGAGCCTCTGTGGGTGGAGGTTAGGAACAGGAAGGGGTCAATAACTTTACTGGGTGTTTTTTATAGGCCACCCAATAGTAACAGGGATATTGAGGAGCAGATAGGGAAGCAGATCCTAGAAAGGTGTGAGAATAACAGAGTTGTTGTGATGGGGGATTTTAATTTCCCAAACATCGATTGGCATCTCCAGACAGTGAGGGGTTTAGATGGGGAGGAGTTTGTTAAGTGTGTTCAGGAAGGATTCTTGACACAATATGTAGATAGGCCTACAAGAGGAGAGGCTGTGCTTGATTTGGTATTGGGAAATGAACCTGGACAGGAGTCAGATCTCTCAGTGGGTGAACATTTTGGTGATAGTGATCATAATTCTATCTCCTTTACATTAGCACTGGAGAGAGATAGGAACAGACAGACTAGAAAGGTGTTTACTTGGAGTAAAGGGAATTAGGAGGCTCTCAGGCAGGAAATTGGAAGACTAGATTGGGAACAGATGTTCTCAGGGAAAAGTACGGAAGAAATGTGGCAAATATTCAGGGGATATTTGTGTGGAGTTCTGCATAGGTATGTTCCAATGAGACAGGGGAGTCACGAGAGGATACAGGAACTGTGGTGTACAAAGGCTATAAGAAATCTAGTCAAAAGGAAAAGAAAAGCTTACAAAAGGTACAGAGAGCTAGGTAACAATAGAGATCTGGAAGAGTATAAGGCTAATAGGAAGGAGTTTAAGAAGGAGATTAGGAGACCCAGAAGGGGGCATGAGAAGGCCTTGGTGGGCAGGATTAAGGAAAACCCCAAGGCATTCTACAGGTATGTGAAGAGCAAGAGGATAAGATGTGAAAGAATAGGGCCTATCAAGTGCAGTAGTGGGAAAGTGTGTATGGATTTGGAAGAAATGGCGGAGGTACTTAATGAATACTTTATGTCAGTATTCACTACGGAAAAAGATCTAGGGGTTCATAGTGGGAACTTGCAGTGGGCTGAAAAGCTTGAGCATGTAGATATTAGGAAAGAGGAGGTGCTGAAACTTTTGGAAAGCATCAAGTTGGATAAGTCGCCGGAACCAGATGAGATGTACCCCAGGCTGCTGTGGGAGGTGAGGGAAGAGATTGTGGAGCCGCTGATGATGATCTTTGCATCGTTGATGGAGACGAGAGAGGTTCTGGAAGATTAGAGGGTTGCAGATGTTGTTCCCTTATTCAAGAAAGGGTGTAGGGATAGCCCAGGGAATTATAGACCAGTGAGTCTCACCTCAGTGGTTGGTAAGCTAATGGAGAAGATCCTGAGAGGCAGGATTTATGAACATTTGGAGAGGTATAATATGATTAGGAATAGTCAGTATGGCTTTGTCAAGGGCAGGTCCTGCCTTACAAGCCTGATTGAATTTTTTGAAGATGTGACTAAACACATCGATGAAGGGAGAGCAGTAGATGTAGTGTATATGGATTTCAGCAAAGCATTTGATAAGGTACCCCATGCAAGGCTTATTGAGAAAGTAAGGAAGCATGGGATCCAAGGGGACATTGCAGTGTGGATTCAGAACTGGCTGGCCCACAGAAGGCAAAGAGTGGTTGTTGAAGGGTCGTATTCTGCCTGGAGGTCTGTGACTAGTGGTGTACCTCAGGGATCTGTACTAGGACCCTTGCTCTTTGTGATTTTTATAAACGACCTGGATGAGGAAGCGGAGGGGTGGGTCAGTAAGTTTGTGGATGACACAAAGGTTGGGGGTGTTGTGGATAGTTTGGAGGGCTGTCAGAGGTTACAGAGGGACATAGATAGGATGCAAAGTTGGGCTGAGAAGTGGCAGATGCAGTTCAACCCAGGTAAGTGTGAAGTGGTTCATTTTGGTGGGTCAAATATGATGGCAGAGTATAGTATTAATGGTAGGACTCTTAGCAGTGTGGAGGATCAGAGGGATCTTGGGGTCAGAGTCCATAGGACGCTCAAAGCGGCTGCGCAGGTTGTCTCTGTGGTTAAGAAGGCATATGGTGTATTGTCCTTCATCAATCAGGGAATTGAATTTAGGAGTTGAGAGGTATTGTTGCAGCTACATAGGTCCCTGGTCAGACCCCACTTGGAGTATTGTGTTCAGTTCTGGTCACCTCACTGCAGGAAGGATGTGGAAGCCATAGAGAGGGTGCAGAGGAGATTTACTAGGACGCTGCCTGGAATGGGGAGCATGCCTTATGAAAGTAGGTTGAGGGAACTCGGTCTTTTCTCCTTGGAGCGATGGAGGATGAGGGGGGACCTGATAGAGGTATATAAGATGATGAGAGGTATTGATTGGGTGGATAGTCAGAGGCTTTTCCCCAGGGCTGAAATGGTGGCCACAAGAAGACATAGGTTTAAGGTGCTGGGGAGTAGGTATAGGGGAGATGTCAGGGGTAAGTTTTTTACTCAGAGATTGGTGAGTGCATGGAATGGGCTGCCGGCAATGGTGGTGGAGGCGGATACGATAGGGTTTTTTAAGAGACTTTTGGATAGGTACATGGAGCTGAGAAGAATAGAGGGCTATGGGTAAGCCTAGTAATTTCTAGAGTAGGGACATGTTCGGCACAGCTTTGTGGGCTGAAGGGCCTGAACTGTGCTGTAGTTTTTCTACGTTCTATGTTCTATATTCTATTTCAGATAATGTGTGTTTGGTTAAGAGCCAGTGATTCCTTCCACTACTCAGTCACTGCCTTCTGCTGCTATAGTGATCTGACCAGCTCTAAATCATTGTCATCCTCTTCTCAATTTTATTCTCATTCAACTGTTGTGTGTGTACGTTAATATCCACACAGAAGAGTCTGGTGTCCAGTTATTTTGAACCCCCTTACCAATGGAAGAAGGCTTCACTGTGCAACAACCAAGGCTTTGCAGACAGTCAACTTCCAGTCCACAAACTGCAGGACCTGAAGCTTTAGGATCCTCATGGGCATTGTCAGCAGTGATGGAGCTGAACATCACCCTGCCATCATATCAGGGGAATTCAGCTCCTTGGACATTGACATTGCCACTGTGAGTGAGATGTGACTGGAAACAGATGGCCAGCCCTCTGCATTTTCTGATCCACTTGCACAACTCAGTGGCTGCTCAGTTAGCTGTTGTGATACTTTAAATTCATTTCATGGAGTTTTAATCTGTTTTCATTTATTTCTTTTGCATTAAGTCTTTTAAAATTATTTACATCCATTGTATTAATTTTCAACAGTTGCTGAATATCAGAAATATTTACAAACCTGAATAGTCTCATTGGAGACAAAGTTCAGCTTTGCCTCCTGTCCCTGACTGCCAGGGTGCTTTTGGGGTGAGGGGTGGGCAGTACCTCCGGATGGCACTGCCTGTGCTCAACTCATTGCTCACCTCATGTCTGTAGAGAGTCAGCAAAATCAGCCATAGGTGAGCAGATGGGGGCAGCAGCTTTGGGAGACGGTTCTGGTTAGGTCTGACCCATAACTTCCATGTTACAAAACCAATAAAATAACATAAACAATTTTCAGTGGTAAATTTAAACTTTGTATGTTGCTTGATATCCTGGTTATATCAGGCTCCAAGTTCATTGGAACGTTGTGAACCACCCATCAACGTCTTCTCTGAGGCCAGAATCCCACTTGATCAGCTCTGCTGGGCAGGTCACGTCATTCACAAACCCAAAACTAGACCCCTAAACAGATACACTGTTCTGAGCTCTGTCATGGGAAGATGTCAACTAGTGGACAGAGGGAAAGGAGTACTCCAAGCCTCCTGTAAAATGCAATGTTACCACTCGGTCCTGGGAATCTCCTGGCCCATGACAGCTCAAAGTGGAGAAGGAACATTTGGGGAAGTGTGGAGAAACTCAGGCCATTCATTGGGAGCACACAAAGGCCTTGCGTAAGTGGTGAAATGAGCAGAACAACCCCTATCACCCACCCCGTCAGCTGCCACTTCTGTAGAAGAGTCTGTGGTTCTCACGTTGGCCTCATTACCACTCTCATTCTCTATTTTCCCCTCTCCCGTCAGGCAGAAGATACAAATGCTTGAGGGCACATACCACCAGACTCAAGTACAGCTTCTATCCTGCTGTAATCAAATTCTTTAACGGACCTCTCATATGCTAAAGATGAATTCTTGATCTCCCAATCTAATTCGTCATGGCCCTTGCACTTTATTTGTTTATCTGCACTGCACTTTCTCTGTCACTGCAACACCATATTCTGCATTCTGTTTTCATTTTACTACTTCAATGTACTGCCTGGATGGCACGCAAACAATGTCTTTCACTGTATTTTGGTGCACATGACAATAATAAACCAATACCTCAGAATGGAAGTAAGTCATTCTCGATCTCGAGGGACTGCCAAAGTAGGAGGAGGAGGAGGAGGAGGAGGAGAAGACGACATTTCAAGCAGGGAACTTTTCCAATAAAAATTCCTGACATTTTATGAGCAATGCTTTGGCTAACATGGTACATTGGACTTGCGAGAAACTCTTAACACAGTTCCAGTGAAAGGCTGATACAAGCATAATGTGGTATAAGTTTAATTATAGATGGAAATGGAAAAGATAGTGTCTGAAAGTCAGAAAGTAGTGAGTGACATTGTGACACTGCTGCTATAGGCCTAACTGTAGATAGTCACAAGCAGGAGAATCAGCTGATTCCACGAAGACATTTCAGAAACAAAAGGGTGATTCAAACAAAATTAGTAAGTGGTTTGAACAGAAGCAGTGGAAGCTTTATAAGGATTATCGATAGTAACATGCATGAGGGAAAACAAAGTCAGTATATCAATAATAAGCTAAAAAATAAACAACAAAACCCTTGGATATAAGGAGACTTGAGCTTAATACAACTGATTTGTGTGAAAAACCAATTGACAAAATGAAAAGGATGCTAAATTATTGCAACCGACAACTGACGCAATAGTGTGCAGGTAAGAATAAAGCTTGTTATCAGTGCAATCTCACATATTGACAACTGTCTCCACATTGGATAGAGTGAGATATTTGACCCCTGGAGAAGGTGGAAAGAGAGACTGAGCCCAAACACTTGTGTTTGATTGTTACTTGAGTTTGCAGCAAACAGAGGCACCGGCACTGCTCTGAGTCGAAGTCAGAACTGTCACTCTCAGGAAGACTGCTTCAGCAACAACACAGGCTGCCACTGCTGTGAAAAGCCAAATACAACACTGTTCTATTCACTTTTCTGCTCACTGCTGCATGGTATAAGACTTCAAAGATTCCACTAGTAAAGTGGGAACCTGCTACTTTTGCTAAATGTGACTTTTGCATTCACATATTTTGCTGCAAAGTCCCTACTGTGTAGGTGGGGCCATTCAGTTGGACGTATCACAACATTGATCCAGATATGGACCAAAGAGCTGAATTCCAGAGGTGAGGTGAGAATGACTTTCCTTGACATCAAGGCAATACTGACCAAGTGCAGCATCATGGAACCTTGGTAAAATTGAAGTCAGTGGACGAAAAGGGGAAAACACTTTTACCAAGGTTCCTTGATGCTGCACTTGGTCATATTTTACACAAAATCTCAGTCTCTGTTTTCACCTTCTCCAGGGGTCAAATATCCCCCTCTATCCAGATTGGAGATGGTTGTCAATATATTATCAATGCAATCTTACAGGCTTTATTCCAACTTACACACTATTGCGTCTGTTGTCAGTCTCATAAGTAGTTGTAGTTACTGAAGGTCGATTATCCCAGCCTGACAACACCACTGCAGGTGTTCCTGAAGCATTGATCTGGTCCTAACCATCTTCAGTTGCTTCATCAAATGCGTTCCTCCGTCATAAAGTCAGAAGTGGAGATATTCACTGATGAATACAGAACGTTCAATTCCATTTACAACTTATCTGCAAATGAAGTAGCTAATGCCTGCATGTAGCAAGACCTCGATAGCATTCAGGCATAGCATGATGAATAGCAAGTAGTCGTATGGAAAGTGATCATCTTGTGCAAGAGAAAGTCTAATCACCTCCCCTTGACATTCAACAACCTTATGATTGTTGCTTCCCCCACTATCAACATCCCAGGAGGGTCACCTTTGATTGACCAAAAACTCAAATGGAACACCCAGGTAAAGAAAATAGCTCCAAGAGCAGGTCAAAGGTTGAATATCCTGGGGCAAGTGACACCCCTCTTGACATCTCAAAACTTTTCCAGCATCTACAAGGCATGAGTCAGGAGTGTGATTGAATACCCTCCATTTGCCTGGATATGTAAGCTTCAAAGACACTCAAGACGCCGAACACCATCCAGGACAAAGCAGCCCACTTGACTGGCATCCCATTTGGTCCCCTGAATGTTCCTTCCCATTACAACCGGTGCATACCATCTACAAAATGAACTCACTTAAGCTATTCCAGTAACCACCTCCCAACCCCATAATCTCTGTGACTAAGAAGGACGATAGTCTCAGGGATATGACAATGTTAGTACTGACTGGCTACCCTTCAAGTCACACATAATCCTGACTTGGGAAGTTAATGATCTGCAATGAGTGCCCCTTGCATGAGGATTCAACCTCCTTTGCACATTGTTATTCAGAAGCCTGTGCTGTTTCCTTTGCCCTCCTGGGAGCATCCTACCAATCCCACTCCCATCATGTCAGTAGCTGGAAGAGTGCCGGTTGCATTGTGGTGTGTCCCTTTAAGTGTTATCTCCTGAGGTCAGAGCTGTGAGGAAAGGTGCTGCAAATGCAGGAAATTAAAGCTGTATTAAATTCAGTTGTTCTTGAAGAAATTTCATGATTTATTTAGCACTTATTGAAACAGGAGCAATGAGACTGAAAATGCCATTTTAATACCTGAAACACAGTGCCAATGAATTGCTAGGCCTTGTTCTTGTTTCAAAATCCTCTAAAGGTCTTTCCCTCCCTTTTTATGCTGCTTTCTGCAGCCCTACATCTCCCTTGGATTGCTGCACATGTCCAATTCTGTCCTTTTGTGCAAACTCGGTTTTAATTGTATTGTGAAAATATCAAGCACTGAGTTCAATGCTTCATGAGAACATTGGAACAGAAGTGTGTCTGTTCACCCCTTCAAGGTTGTTCTGCCATTCAGTGACATCAAGGTGGTTTCCTGAGGGATGTTGTGGGATGGTGAAGAAGAAGAAGGTGGATTTGCCACCTAATTTTACAGCATTTATTTCATTCAGGATTTTAATCTCAGATTGATAATTAATGATTGGCCTAGATCAATTGTCATTTGTAGAAGAGAATCTCTGCTCCTCACTCTGGGGGCAGTCCCTTCTAACTTCAGTCTTGAAGATCCTTGTTCTAGATTTTAGTCTGTGCTGCAAAATGCAGGAGTCACCAGCCAAAGAAAGTGGATTCTCTTTATCATTTATCTTCCTTTTCTTGAAAATGGCTATCACATCATCCCATAACCATCCAATTTCCTGAGTACACAACCCTTGTTTCTGTAAATGTTCCTCATAATTAACCCTTGGAGTCTAGGTATCATCCTGATAAATCTATGCTATACTTCCTCCCAAATCAGTCTATCATTTCCAAAGTGTATTGATTTTTTAAAAAATTCTTTGACAAAGAAAAGTGTGTTTACTTGCATAAGACTGCTAAACATGTCTTCTTTTATATTTATCCTCAAAGGATAGGGGTACTGTAAGTAAAGAGATGTTTAATGTTCATCTCTTACTGCTGTGTCAAGATCCATACAACCAATTTCAACAGCTTCACACCCCAGCTAAATACTGCAGATATTAAGAATAATTATTCTTTCTCTTTCCAAGAGCACTTTTAATCCCTTGATTAAATAATGTGTTTAAAAATGTCACTTGAAATTATTGTTCTGTATTTTACTATGAAATATGGAATCACACATGGCAATGTTTCAATCTTTACTGTTATTTATATAATCTGTGTTCTAAGAAGCTCAGTTGCTCTGCGTCCAACAGCATAATCAAACTAGCATTTAGTAAAGACAAGTAAGATTTGAAATTATGTGAGAAACTGATGCAATACTAATTTATCTGTCAGCACAAACGAGGCACAGAGATGGGACTTTTGGCATTCACACTACTTTCAGTGCGTGGTTGAGTTCACATTAATCCCTGTACCAAAGAACCACAAAAAACTTTAGGGTTGGCTTTCAGGGATCTGTACTTCTAATCTAACGTTCACTTAGGAGACATGGAGTGGGTGAAATTTTCCATGCCCTGATGCTGGTACACATCAGGCATCTACTGTATATATTCTTTGATTGTCATCAATGGAAACTTGTGATTAACACAACTGTGCATATCTGTGGAAAATTCCATTAAACGTTCAAAGTCTCAGAAACATTTCCCCACATTACTTGCTTCTCCACGAAAAATGGTTAATGCCTTCTCGTATATCTTTGCATGAGCTTGCAGGTAGAATAAGCAAATTCCATGTAGCATAGACTCATTCATAAGATTGATCAGATGGGGCAGATCTTCTGTAAAAAAGAAAGATGAAAAATTCTTTTATTAACTGTGAATGTGTCACGTTCACACACAATAGCTTTGTGGCAAACTGGCTAACTGATTAGGTCCTTGTGAGCTGCACGGTGGAGGAACGAATTAACACATTTAATCCAGCCCACAAACACACCTAGTAAGCAAATTACCCAGCAACATATTGTGGACACTACAAACATGATTTCTCATGAGATCACTTCCATGAGAAGATACACAATTTTAGACAGAAAAACAATAAAGGGAAAATATTACTATACTGTAACAGCACAAATATAGAGGCAAGGAAAACACACATTGAACAGATACATGCAAATGTGATGTGCCTGCGCAGGAAAATTAGCAATCTGTTAGTAAAAGTGACAGATCAATATAAATCAAACTCTTAAGCTCAACAAATGAATTTGAATGGGAAAAATTACCCTCACTTAATTCATAAGGTCCTTCTGTTTACAGATAAATTCAAACAAAATAGGTTGGGCTAAAACGTGATAGTTGAAGTGCACCTGTTTTGAGCCAAATATGATTTGTGGATGGTGGAATTATTCTATTAGAAGATTCTAAATGGGGTTTTATTGGAGAAGGTAGAGGCTTTTTTTGTGATGTCAACCATGACCAAATTTGGTCAGGAAATGCCAGCTTTCTCCCCCATAAGTGCCAATAGATGTGGAATTTCTGTGTACATGTGCATAACGGTAGAAGCCCCAAACTTGCTAACAGATCTTGGCTGGTGCTTCTTTACTGCAGTCTGATGGTGGACTCCTCATGTTGTCCATTCTGGAGGTTTCTTGCCACCTCTGGCGGGGAATCTGCTGGAATGACCCATCCCTGGTTAGTCCTGCTGCAGAGAGATCTCCATTGATTTCCATAGAAGGGAAAAGTTGCAAAAGATAGAATGCATTATCTTTGAATTTTTAGTTACATTTATGGGGTTATTTCCATTTTTAAGTATTTTAGTTTTTTGTATTTAAAAAAATTAAATTATTTTATAATTTTTCAGTAGTTTTAGAAATGTTAATAGCTTTTGAATGTTAGAAATGTTTAGAACCATTCATTGTTTTTGAGACTTCTGACAGGTGGATTAGCCAGGAGGTTCAGCTTAGCCAGCTATTGTTTCTTTCTGTGTTTTTGTGGGTGCCTCCTTCATGCTGGCTCCATCACCCAATGCCACTTATGTCCTTGCTGCAATTGTTGCAGCAGGATACTGAGGGGTCTGCTCAAGGATCTACATTTTTGTAGGTCAGTGGTGAGTATGGCCAAATCACTGTTGATTGCAAACTCTGAATCCATATAAGTATCACCATAGAAACTTACTCAACAGCCCCCAGATCTTGTGGCTGTAATAATCACAAAGTTATCCGTGTTCACTGTCATTGTACTGTAAAACTGACAGCAACTTTGAGATTTCTGCACACACCTCAGTTAAACTAAGAACCTTGAAGTTGTTGTCAGTCTTCAGCACTTCCCCGCCACTCTGCCACTTGCGATGCTCTCTAACAAAATCAAGGTAAATCAGTTGAAATTATGTGCTGTACAATGCTGTGATTCATTGTGTGAAGTTAATGAGCTAGTAATGGTATAATTACTGCTGAGGCAACTCTTTAACCCAAAAAAACCTCTAAATTTATGTATTGGAGTAATATTCCCTCAGATAAAGATTTCAGAATGTAATGGATTTTAAAATAAAAAAAAGTCAGGAGCTTTATTTCTTTTGTCTACAACACAGAAACAGGTTAATAAGATCACTCAGGAAGCAAACAAAGCAGTAGAATTTCTAGAGGAAGAGAACTGAAACTCCGTTTACTTAAATGGAATTGGATCTCATGGTGAGGGATTTTTCAGTCGTATGCAATTGAAAATCCTTTTAACCCAGAGTAAATCATATTTGCAACCTTTTCCCTTGGACCTCCTGTACAATGTTTGTATTCCTGTGCATAGTGCCTTACCCTATGGAACACATCTTAAAGGAGCAGTTTCATAAGGAAGTGGCAGAAGCCGTTCCTAAACAATCCTAGTAAATTCAATTTTTATGGAGTTAGAGCTGGCATCAATGGTCCTTCAAGGCACAGGTTACTCAACCTATTCTCACCTGAACAAGTTATAACAGCTCCCCCACTCCCACCACCACCATCCTACCTTGTGATCTTGGTACAACTTTGTAAAATATTGCAAATATTGGTTAGGTCACAGCTGTAATATTGTGTGCAGTTCTGGTCATCACATGATTGCACTGGAAAGGGTGCAGAGGAGATTCACCAGGGCATTGCATAGGATGAAACGTTTCAGTTATGAGGAGATACTGGATGGGCTGGATTTGTTTTCTTTGAAGCAGAGGAGACCTGGTAGAAGTGTACAATATTAAGAGAAGCATGGATAGCATAGAGAGTAAGAAACTTTTCTCTGTGACGGAGGTGTCTAAACCCAGAAGGCATAGGTTTAAGGTGAGAAAGAGTTTTAGAGCCAATCTGAGGAAGAAGTTTTTCACCAAGAGGGTTGTTGAAATCTTGAATGCACTGCCTGAGAGGTAGGTACTTTCACAATATTTACAATTATCTGGATGAAGCTTGAATCACCAAGGCATTGTAGCTACAGAGCGGGTGCTGGTAAATGAGACCAGTATAGGTAGGTACTTGATGGTCAGCATAGGCATAGTGGGCCAAAGGGTCTGCTTCAATGTTGTATGACTCTGTGACTCTCTAGCTTTGGACATCCAATAACAACTTTTCATTAATAACATCTCCTGCTGGTGTTGATCTAGTGTAGCAGTTAGTGTAACGCTATTACGGTGCCAGTGACCCGGGTTCAATTCCGGCCGCTATCTGTAAGGAGTTTGTACGTTCTTCCCGTGACTGCGTGGGTTTCCTCTGGGTGCTCCGGTTTCCTCCCACATTCCAAAGACTATGGGTTAGGAAGTTGTGGGCATGCTATGTTGGCGCCGGAAGTGTGGCGACACTTGCGGGCTGCCCCCAGACCATTCATTCTACACAAAAGATGCATTTCACTGTGTGTTTCGATGTACATGTGACTAATAAAGGTATCTTATCTCTCATCTTAAAAAGATCCTTGTTGCCAATTGTAATGTATTTGGTAGATGGACCTTGACCTGTATTGAGAGTGCTGTCAAGTACTATTTCAAGGCCCTCCCTGTGATCCTCCCACCTCTCCACCCCATCATTTCAGATCTCAGTTGCAACCAAATTTTTGTTATTCCTCTATCTCATCCACAACATTTATGGTCCGGTGAAATTTCTATGCAATAGAATCTTGGTTAAACACTGTTTTGGATATTGTGAACAGTTTTGGACTCCATGCTATGAAAAGGAAAAGGTGCAAGAAAGATTTACTTGAATGATATTAGAAATGAGAGGTTTTACTCATCAGGAATAATGCAGGGTAGAACAGAAAGAATTAAGAGCTGACCTGATACACGTTTTTAAGATAAGGGATCATTTGATTGCAGATATGGAGAAGATGTTTCCAGTTGCCATGAAAATAGTACAAGGTGTTATAAATGTAAAATATTAATAAGTCAAATTAATAATTCAGTAGAAATTTATTTATCTAGGGAGTGGTTAGAATGTGGAACATACTGTTATAATGAACAGTTGAAATGGGGATAAAGGAAGAGAAGGAGATGTTAAAGGGGTAAGATGAAGAGGAGCAAGTGGAAGTTAATATAGAACATAAATCCCAGTATGAACTTGTTGGGCCAAATGACCGGTGGCTTTACTATAGTATCTTGTACTTTGAATGGTTCAGATTCCTTATTTCTGAGCCAAATGGGAATCAAATATTATTGAACTGTGGATGGTAACAGACAAACAGATATACAGATGCTTGCCAGCAGGACAAATGCTGACAATAATTGATATTTTTTATATAGTAACTTGTAAATACTGCTGTTCCCAAACCACCCGTATACAAGCATGGCTAAATGCTACTTATACTGCACAGCTTGTTATCACATCGATGGAAGCCTGGATTGGTTTGACACATGAAGTGATGTTAAAGCAGGAAACATTGGATAAATTAATGTGCAAAAGAAATGTTTTTTTTCTAAATTTAAAGTAGATCTTAAGAGATAACCATATCCCAGTTTTTTTAATGAGAGATGGAAGAACTGATTATATTCAATACAAGAAAGAGTTTGACAGTTTTAACACTGTCTTTCTGTGGAGCTGTATCTTTAGGCATCAGCTTGCGTTATAAGGTACATTTACCATATAGGGCCTTCCGATGTTCTTTATTTGTGGATGCAATGATAACTGACAATCCACCATAATAAAAGCAAATGAGGGAACTGACCAAAAACTTGTCCTGAGAAAGTTTATAAAGGAAAGATAAATGAGGATGTTTAGGGACAGAGCTCCAGAGTAAGACTTCAGCCAGTGGTGGAACAAAGTAAGGGAGGCCACACAAAATCCGTCAGAGGAAATAGTGTTCAAATAAGGAACTTTATGAGATTGGAGGATGTTCTAGTGAAATGGTGGCATAGGCCAAGGAAGGATTTAAAAATGAGCAAAAAGATTTAAGATTTCATTTGTTGAAGCCAGTGAGTATGGGCCAATAGATTAGTAGGATAAAATGGAATTTGTGAAGGCTATATAAATGACAAGGAGGAGAATGAGCCGGTTAGGCCTGAAGGTAATGAGGACATTGAGAGCTTATGCAGAAAATGTACAAGAATAATATTGCAAATTTGAAAGTCAGTTAATTTGGCAGCATCAAGGTGATGGGAATTGAAACAAGTTCAAGAGGGAACAGGAATCCCAAGTTCTGAATGTTCTGTCTGAATCTAAAGAACCAATGGGGATAGGGAAGGAATCATTTGTAAGGGAATGGAGAGTTGAGCAAAGGTTAAAAAAAATGAAAGCTGATGTTAGCTGAGATATTGGGATGTAAAAAAAGTGCAACAGTACTTAATTGAAGTTCTTTTCATTGTATACCATCCAGTGCAAAGTGCAGATCCAACCCAGAAGTTACTAGAAAAGTTTCATAATTTTACATCTGTGGTAACTGTGAACAATACAATAAAAGGTATACTTAATCTTATTGAAGAAGGGCATTGTTTTAGTAAGAAACTGTATGGATCTGGATAATGCCATGGGATAAAAATGGCCAATGCATTCCACTGAAAAATGTTCTGCGATTTTAGCAGAGGTTTTAATATGTTTATAATAAAATCTTCATTGAAATAGCAAAGAATGAACCTCCATGCAGATGCATTGCATTTGTATACCTCTTTTCAATGGTATAATTTCAGGACCCGTGCCAATTAGTAGTTGCCAGCATTAATTATTAGGATCCAAAAGAACTACATGAACACTAGTCTTACAAAACAGATTTTTTATTTATATTGATCATTTTTTTTGGTTTATGTTTTTCAATACAGTTGAAGTATTGTAATGAAAGAAAACCATCTATATCAAGTTAATACTTTTGAGTGAGGATTTGAAATAAATATTGAAGAAATAAACTCATGTCAGATTTTATTAAATATATTGTTGCTAGACCACATATGATCGTGTTTTAAATTCTGTGATTAAGTTGGGACTCGGGACCCAGCTTATCTGTTAAAATCAATTATATTTTCAATATTATTACCAGACAGCGACATGTGCTGTAGATGACAGTGTTCAGACAGAGACTCACATTGTTTACTCTCATCTCATTCTTGATGGAATGGAAAATGAAGCGTGAAAATTCTCTATAGAAGGTTAAGTGCTCTAGTCCAAATGGAGAAGCGAATGAGGCAGCCAAGCCTGTGTAATTGAAGCATGTATTGTGTTTTTTCTCAGTGATGGAAGTAAGTTCTACTATTAAAATAATGTCAAAGTGTTCATTCGTAGTTCACGTTTGTTGGGTGAACCTGGCTGCCTTTTTTTTTAAAGCAGTCAAAAGAAAATGGAAAATTACTAGCTTTGTACTCACCTCGGCCATAAACTTTCACCTTCTGATACTTTATTCATTTCAGGAAATACATCCCTTAGATTGCTTGGAGTATATGATGGTAGAATTTGAACCACTTGCTGTATCAAAATATTGGTTGCCAATTTTCAAAAGTCCCATAAGCTTGTAAAATCTAACTTCTTTTTGATTTTGAAGAGGAACACACTCTTTCTTATGCTGTAATGTAGGGAAAAAATAGTGTACTTACCCAGAGAGATAATATTGAAATCAGCAAAAATCGAGGAGTTAAACTAGAATGTTTTTGGTTTGGATGTGTGGTTCTCATACTTGCTGAATCACAAGATAGCCAATGAGTATATTAGAGTTTTTATTATTTAGTAATATGTTTCCTTTCTTGTTCCTTTTCAGGTTTATAATACACCAACTGGGACTACTTGTAAAAATGTCCTCTTAACTAAGGTGTGAATACGCTGAATAAAGTTCCATGATAACTTCAAAAAAAACACATCAGAATGAGAAAACAAAATTTGACTTCATAAACCTAGCAATAAATTACCTGGGCTAATAAAGCAAATCATGCAAATCAGAAACCTTCCAACTCAAAGTAATTTTTCAGAATATCTGTACATTTCCACTTGGACAACATCAAACAATATAACAAAATGTATTAAAGGTCAAGTGAAAAGGCTCCAATTATCTATTTATTTTTATCATCTGGTGTGAGTTTGGTGAAGCAGATCTTCTGTCCATTATCAGTCAGGAGATCTGCTCTGCCAAATTATAGCTAAACAGTAAAGAGATCAATAGCTTCATGAAGCACAGATGGGAGACAAACTATTTGACAAAGTTTGTTAACGTTTAAACCACACTTGTTTCATCTGACTCAAAGCAAGGAGTTGGTATATGTTTTTCATGAAACATAATATTGCACAACTTTATAAATGTAGGTGATCATATAAATTGCCAAAATATGCACTAAAAACTTAGCATTCTCCAATAGATGTTATGATGCAACCTGGGAATTTATTGTGAATGAAATTATATTAGCATTTTGTTTTAAATAAGTGGACACAAAATTTGGGCAGTGGAGCCCTTTGTTGAGGTATTGTGGTTGTTAGTTTGCTTCTGGTTTGGAGGCTGATGAGTTCTGATGAGAACCAGGCTTCTGGTTCTGGTTGCCATTTTGGGAAAGAAGCTACCGTACAAGACATTAAAAGTATGTCAGAGACATGCAGAGTAGGCAGATCATGACATCAATCAACACACAGTGCTGACTTATTGCAGGTGCTGCCAAATCTGAGTTCAACTTTGGAGGAACAGTGTGTGTTATCTACAGATGGGTGAATATATTCAGCAACAGAAAAGACACTCCCCTACATGCTATTTAAAGGAAATATCATTTACATGCAAGTTAATGGTTGATTGATTACTCCTGAGTATTGCTTTGATTGAACCAGTATGTGATGCCTCTGGTCTCCTTTAAAGTTGCAAAAGTCTTTGGGGAGTGGTGTGCACCTTTAAATTTTACCTTACCAGATGTCATCAGTGGCAGAAGATAAGTAGAAGTTGGAGAAGGGAGATGGGGAAATGAAATATATTTGGGTTTATCCTGTATATTTAAGCAGTTCTGCTAATCTCTGCTTCCTCATGCCCATTGTCTGGAATTCTTTTGCTTATCTACTCCACTTCTTTATTACTTTTTCAGTCTTTCTTCTTCCACCCTCAAAGGCCCCTGAAATCCCTTCTCTATGAAGAAGCTTTCAATCATCTTAGAACAAGCTTTCTACATTAACAGCGCAATATGTGATGAGCATGGATTTAGTAATATCTTAGTTCTTTTGAAATTGTCATTAAGTCAGTGTAAAAAGATACCCGGAGACCACAGCCAATACAGTCTATTACCTTACAACAGTCACAGATTAAAAAAACAATTTTGTTCCTGCAGTCTGCATCATTACTGAACATTGGATCTCTCATGGCTGCGTAATTCCCTCCTTGACTATCACTATATATGCATTATCCTCTCACCTCTGGTATTTAAATATGAACAATATGGTTGTAGGAGTAAAAACAATCTGATTCAGATGTCAGAACAACCTGGCACATTGCATCATCAAAACCAATTCCTTGTCTTTGAGTTTACACTCTTGTCGATGAAATTGACTCTCCAGTTTTAACTGGAATGGAATGCTTGATTCCAAACCTCACCGAAATGTGATATCCCGAAGAGTGGGAAAAAGCTCAAAGATCACAAATTGCTATTTGACCCTGTGAGAGATAAATGTTTGACACAGGAGCTTTGCTACATGGATACTGAAGTAACAAAAGAATACTGTCAAATTATTTATTGGCATGTTTAGGAACCACAAACATTGTAAAACTGTTGTAATAATTGTTTTTAAAGTTAAACACTAGCTTTATCCTCACTTAAGTAAACACAATTAATTACGTTCCTTGGCAGCAGCCCTTGGATGTATCAAGAACTGGTTGAAGCTGACAACTATCTCTTCAAAAAATGTTCATTCAAGGAATGATGTTTTACATAACCCATTTAAAATTTTAACTTAAAATGACTTATAGTCAATAGTGAGCTAGATTTAGTAAAATTGACTACATCCAGTGTCGATTTCGGCAGTATAATTGAAATACATTGAGGTAGTTAGTGGCTCTGTCACCAGACACAGCATTACATGAGATAACAAAGTGTATGTAAATCTGAACACTTGTCTCACAAAATGCCCTTGAGGAAAAGTATAGAACATCAGATGTTAAATACAAGTACTCAAGAACCGTGGCATGTAGAAAGGGAAGATTGTTTCAAATTATTATCCAGAGTCATATTTGCAATTTGTTTTTTTTAAGGGAGTTTTACGATGAAGTTGTGGCTTTTAAATTGACTATAATTTTTCATTTTTTTCCAGCACATTCATAATATTTAGGAATGCCTTCTAGGTCACTCACTTTCTCTACAGCAAGAAATGTGTGGTTTATTAAGATTTATTTAAACAGACATATAATGTTTCAGGGCTATTCAAGAGATAGGTTTAGCTGCCAGGCAACTCTTGTGGCAAAACATCTGCTCCTCTCATTTTGCAATAGTAAATTTTAGCAGAAAATACAGTATTAAACACTGTAATAGGCAGCACCATAAAGCCAAAAGCTGTAATAACTGTTCTACTGGGAGTTTTTTTAAAGTTAATGACATTATTATCTAATTTTTGTTCAGTAACTGAAACATTTGCAGGCCATACTGCTTTGTATCCAAATGAGCCTTCGGGGTACATTCATGTGCTGCCATTTTTATGGTCCACGTGTTGCACTTTGATGTTGCTGCTATATTTTAACAAAACGTATTATTACTACATGAACATGGCTGGTTTCAATTCTTTTACCATAAAGCTCAATATTTTAAAAAAATCTTTCAATTTAAAGAGAGGTACCCACTGAGAGTTTGAAGTGATGCTTTTAATCATGAGAACAAAACTTAAGCAGTTTATACATATATATCATCTCAGTGCTGGGGGTGCGTGACTGAGTCACCCAAGGGGAAAATACAAGAAGATATACTCTCTCCATTTGCAGTTAAATGTGGTAATGATTTAATTACAGATTGCAAAGAGAACACTTGTTCCTACAGTTATATCTTTTCTTCTCTCAGCAATATATGGTAAAATAGCTCTGCCTTGTCTTTATTCTACATTTGGTTCACTGTTTCCCCAATGTTGAGGTTTGCATGATTGAGCAAAAGATGGTCTACTCTTGCTTGTGCATTGCTCCACAATAACTTCATTAAAGTAGAAAACATGTATCAAGATGAAAAAAAAAGATACTAAGCTGCCAAGTAGGGTACAAAGGAGGGTGAGAAAAAGCCTTTTCAATAAGGTAGTTCTTATGAGAAAAGAAAGGCAGAGAGAACCAGAGGCAGAGACATCGGGAAGGGAATTCTAGAGCATAGATGTAGGTTCATTTCTGAATGATACAGGAGATACAGTTTCAATATGTTAAATTGTAATTTAAGATAACAGGCCTAGCAAATGTTAGCACATGTGATCAAAGCTTTGTATTGTGATTCTTTTGAAAATTTATTTTGTCCTAATGCAATACAGTATACTTCTCAGATCTTTGCTTTGTTCTAATGCAATATATGTTCCTCCCCAAGCTGATGTACCTCATGTGTATGATAATTGGACTTGCTCTTTCTGTCATAATGAAAGAGTCAGAATACAACTTGGGGCACTATTATCCCCACCTCTCCCGTGCTCTGAAACTTGTCTTTTATTTCTAGAGGGCATAAATTCATTTTGGAGTGCAGGAAAGGCATCTGGAAGTATTCCTTGCCTTCAATACCTAAAATAGCAAAAACAGAACACATATACAAGACAGATCAGACCAGAGGGGGATTTAAAATATAAAGCAATGTTGCAGAAATCTTAAAGTCATTCTCTGAGGCCAATGTGAGTTGAAAACAGTTTTCTCAAGCAACTTGTTGCTTGGTGGAATTGAAATATATCGAAAATGTTCTATGTTCTATGTTCAAAAGGGCGATATTTTTTTGAAAAAGAAAATTGGGTAGGAAAGGGAGATGTGTGTGGAAGGACACTCGGCAACATATCAGACTACAATAGCCCCTGGTAAGGCAATGGGGACATAAGGAGGATTAGAATTCTAATGGCATTGCATACCATTAACACCAATGGATGCAAACGAGATGACATACAGAGTATTATTTGGACAGGGAATAGAAGGGGCTGTCAAACTGATAAAAGGAACCATGCACAGCTGGTGCAAAGCAGTGCCTCCTATAATAATGCCAGGACACATTAGGATCTGTTTAAAAATGATGGTTTATTCATTCCTCTGGGCACTTTCCATATCCATGTATATAAATCTCTACAGTTTCAAAAAAAATCCTCTTAGTTTGTTCTTTG
This sequence comes from Pristis pectinata, assembly GCF_009764475.1. Lineage (NCBI taxonomy): Eukaryota > Metazoa > Chordata > Chondrichthyes > Rhinopristiformes > Pristidae > Pristis > Pristis pectinata. The sequence goes on from NC_067432.1 coordinate 17,414,511, forward strand.
CAAGAGAGGCCGAGATAAAATCAGGTTTTGCTTATCTGCAAAATGGTCAAGCTGTCTACTGGTGTTCACAATGCGGAAACACTGAGAAATGGAGCTCATTCAGTCTTTCTCTTAACTCCCTCTCGTTCATCTTTTTTCCTCTCCTTTCTTACTTGCTGATGACTGGGGACATTGTACTCTGTAAACTGTTTCCAACTATTAATAACATTCAGGAAACATTGAAAGGAAAAGAGAACATTTACTATGGAATTATAGTAATGTGCAACATTGAAGGAGGCCATTTGATCCATTGTGTCCAAATTGGACAAGAGTGGATTTGTTTAGATTACTTCCACTTATAATATCTCCATATGTGTATTCAGTTACTGTTCTTCAAGAACTCATCAGGCGCATTTAAATTACGATGAACGTTTCTACCTCCAGCACCTTTTCAGGCAGTGAGTTCCAGAGCGTGACTATGTTTTGGGTGAAATTATTTTTCCACAACTCTCCTTTAATTCATACAAATTAACTTAAATATATGCCCTCTGGTTGTCAACTTCTCTGCAAGGGAAATAGGTCCTTCTTATTCACCCTATCATAATTTTATAGACCTCAGGTAAGTCTCAGTAACTCCAGGGATCAATGGACAAACACCCCAAGATCCCTTTGTTCCTTTGCATTTCTCTGCATCCTACCATGTATTTTCTTGACCTGTTTGGCCTCTCCAAATGCATTCCTTCACACTCCTCTGGATTGAATTCCAGTCACCACTTTGTACCTACTCAACAACTCTATTGATAACCACCTGCAGCCTAGAATGTTCTTCTTTACAATCATCCACACTACTAGTTTTGGTTAAGTGGCAACATTCTTAATTATGAACCCTTCATAAGACCCTGATTGATTAACATACATTAGAGAAAGCAAGGGACTTCTCGTCATTTTGAATCCCACTGCACGTAGCCCTCTAGTTAGTAAAGTTACAGTTAATCTTTACCCTTTGCTTTCTCCAACTTTTAATTCAACTTGCCTTTTTTCCTTGGATCCCAATGGGATATCACTTTTCTAATTAATCTGCTATGTGGGTCTTTGTCAAATGCCATGCTGAAATCTATGCAGACTGCATCAAGTAGACTATCAAATCAGACGTCCTTGATACTTTCTTGAAAAAGTCAATCAAATAAATGAGACACAAAAAATGAATCAATGCTGACAGTCCTTGATTAACTTCCATGTCTTGAAATACTGGTTAATGTTGTCCTTCAATTTTTTTCCCAATACTTCACCCACCATCAACATTAGGCTGACCACCTCGACATGGCCAATCATTTCTTCATTTTCCAAAGATGATGCACAAGTCTAACTGTACTTTCAGTTCAATATTTTTATTTCCAAGACTCCTTATATTAAATAAATGCAAGTAAGCACTGTCAAATTTGTTTTTCACCATTTTTCAATCTTTTGTGTATTTTCCAAACACATTTCCCTGCCTGCCAGCCTCACTTACTAAACCCTTATCTCCAGTATCTAATTTTGCTTCTTTCCCTTTTATTAATGCATTATTTTTGGAAGTGGCAGTTTCTGGCAGGATCAGTATTTATTGCCTGGTCCTAATTGTCCTGGAGATATGGTAGAGGGCCATCTTCTTCAGCCACTACAGCCCTTCAGGTGAAGGCACTCCCATACTGTTAATGGTTGCGGAGTTCCAGGATCCATACAGGAATGGTATTCTGAATTATGAATAATTCAAAGTTCATTCTGTTCATAGTAAATTCAAAGCTTTAATGGTTTTACCAGAAGATAAATCTCCCAACAAAGTGAAAATTAGATTATTGATAATTAGCAAGTAGCACTGAAGGGAAAATCACATTTTCAGTTAATATTTAGCTTATTTAAAAACAAAATTTCATGATAAATTTACTTTTGTGTTTAGGCAATTGTACTGTCATCTAAGACTTTTAAAAGGGATGTATACCAAGCCTGATCCTTTTATTTTGGTACGAGGCATCCTGTTGGGCTTGGTTGGAACACACTTCTCTGGCCCTGATCCTGATAAATATTGCTGATGTCTGGTGGCAATGGAATAGGTAATATGGCTTGATATTTGTTTTGGTATTAAATACCATCAGATTATGGCTTGTATCTATTAACTTTGCATGGACAAATAAAACTAACTGCTCTTAACCATTGATATCAGACTGAATCATTGGGCTTCTCCTCCCACAATAGAAGATCAAATCATATAAATTATTGCATGGAATTGTATTTTTGGACCCAACTCAGCAGAGGGTACATTTTAAATCTCTCGCTCCTTTTATCTATCACACTTGATTTATAATGGACTCAATGCAGCAAAAAGCTTGACCTGAACCATACATCTGGTGTTTTGAATTCAGATCATATTTATGAATAATTAATGGCTTCTTAAACCAAAAATGATCCAAATATTTTAACTTGTATATTTTTGAAGAGCTATTTGATTGTCTGCTTGATTGCATATATAAAAACATTGCAAAAAGCAAATCTTTAATTAGCAGGTAATAATCATCTTTCAGTGATTTATTTATTAATGCTTGTATAATGCAATCACGCCGCCCTGACATTCTTTTATTTTAATTATATTTCTCTTTAGCAATTTAACCACTGTGAGTAAGTAAGGCCTGGAGGATATTAAATCTTATCTGCATCTGTGATTATTCCATGGACCATTGAAAAGTTTACTGATGCACTCAAAGTAGAGAACATACCTTGAGCCAATTTTGAAAATGGAAAGAGATTTCCCATCATTGCCATTGAGTCAGGAAGATTTTTAAAGAATTATTTGAAGAAACTTTCAAATTGTTTTTAATTAGGAATTATTTAAAGAAACTTATCAAATATTCAAATTAGACAAAGGGAGAAATCATATTACAGAAGCAATGATTACATCTTGTTGCACTTTTGTGACCTGTGTATATTCAAGGGAAGTATATATTAAATTATTATTTTGCTGAAATCTATTCAGTGACTAAAATTTTATCTCTAATCACCCTGTTAATATTCAACCCTTTACCATCTATTTAGGATTAACATTTTAGAAGCAGCCTTGTTAACAATTTGCTCATGTCACCAAGCTGATCTTATTTATAAATGATAAAGACAGTGTATTTTTAAAAGTTAACAGCATCTAAAAATTTATAGTCAAAAACATTGACTGAGTTGCACTAAACTTGTCTCTTTTGCTATGTGATTCTAAATTAAACAATAATACATTGCTACCGATAATTATCAACTCTGGCTTTCAGTTATTGCTGATGCCATATAGTTCACATTCAAATAGTTCATCTTTCACGCTAGTATGAGTCTGATATGATGTATTAAGTGTCACACAAACATTGCTTTGCATGCAGCTCCATTTGATTGTGCTGCCTGTTTATGCTTATTCAGCCTTTTGAATAATTTAGCACATTTCATATTCCAAATTATCTTGACAAGTTGATGTTCCATTGTTGCTTAGCTAGAAAGATGCGTGTTGGATCCTGTCTCTGTCACCAGCATCTGGTGAATTCTGAACCTGAGCCAGTTCGCGAGTTAAATTAAGCCAGAGGTTGTTTGTCAAGCTTTAAATTATTTCTTGCTTTTTAAATCCTTAAATGTAAGTGTCATTTAAAGGAGCCATGACAACTTCCTGCTTGAAGCTAGGGGTCATTATCTGTCCATTTCCCCACATGCTTAAGTCACTAATTGAATACACTTGAAATGGTGACAGGCATTAGAGCCAGTCATGATGTTTGTAAGGATAACTGTGCATGAGCATTATTAGGAACTAGTTACATATACATTGAGTCATTGTTCAGCTGGAAACCAATTAATAACTTAACTGGAGTGTTTTGGAGATATTCCTTAATGTAGGAAAGCTTTTTTGCTCTTTGCTTTTGGTCTTTTCACAATGTAGAGTAAAACTATGATAATCTGGCACCTTCAGGACTTTGGTGATACTGGACCAGCAGATCAGAAAAGGACTATTAGATGTTGCTCCAATTAATACTACAACATATTTTTAATTCACCTTTTTTCCAATATCACTGCATAGTAGGCTAAATTAAATCCAGATATCTTGGTCAGTTTAAAGGGAGTGTGGGAAATGGGGTCTTGGTGAATTTATAAGGAGCACAGGAAATAGTACTTGGTAAATCAGATGCCAAACCATCAGAATTTCTGAACAAATGGATAGTGGATTATTGGAATTTTACTGTAATACCTCAAGCTATTAAGAGGGAAAATGCTTATGTACTGTATCTTGCACGTGGTCGCTCGGTTTCATTTCCTGTAAAGAATTGAACATAAGCTCTAAAATGGGAAAAACACGCCGAAAAACTGATGCAGAACAAGTCAAAAGATTTAAAAGGGGCCTTCTTTTTAAAACAAATATTGGTTTAAAGGTTTGTTGATGAAAGGCAGCTACTATCAGTTCAAATCTCATTTGGGCATTGTTGATACAAGCTACTTGATCTGAATTTTAGTCACTTTGTGTTTTATCTTAAAAGTAGGTGGATCCACTGTTTGAAAAATAGCATGCTATCTGTTAAATTTTTCATCAACAGCTCTTAAGCCACATGCTTTACATGGAACCTCAGAGTAGATTTTTCTCAACCTTCCAAATATGGGAATAATGTCAACAAATCCACAAGATTAGTTTCAGTCACTTTTTGCATTGCTTTTAGATTGGTTTTATATTTTGGTGGAAAAATGGGCTCTATAGCTTGTTTTGTTTGCACACTATAGGTGCTAAATAAATTCTAATATCGAACTGGTGCATACATTTGCAAAATTTAATAATCATTACAACTGCTGTGAAACCAGTTTTGATCTCAGGTATGGGGTCATGGTAAGTCTTAATGATGCACTATAGCAGCATGTGACATGCCCAGCTCAACAAGTTCAGTCAGGTGATGACTAATGACGGATCAACAAACAATCTGCTAGAGGAACTCAATGGGTTAAGCAGCATCATTGGGGTGGGGGGGGGGATGAAATTGTCAACGTTTCAAGTCGAAACCCTGCATCAAGATGAAGGATGTTTGAACTCTGCTTCTTTTTCCATAGGTGCTGTTTGAGCTGCTTAGTGTTTCCAGCATTTTCTGATTTTGTTTGAGATTCATTCGTATCCTGTTCCACCTCCATAATATATATAGAATGAATTTTTTTAAAAAAGTGTAATAAAAATTGTTAGCCAACAAAATTGCTCATAATTTCCAGCAATGCAATGAACAGAGAGAGCAACAAAAATAATATTACAATATATTGTTATGACTTAATGTCTCAGCTTATGACAATTGTTTTATGCAATAACATTAGTTCAGAATGGAATTAAATTATTGCACTGTGAACTGTGATATCTGCCAGATCTCATTTCATAAATGATCTCTGTTTCACAGAAGTACAGCTAACAGTCAGAACTTGTATTAGTCAATTAACGTAAGGTTCACAGGTAGTCTAAGCACTAATGGAAAAAAAATACATGTTTATTCAGTCATGAGTTTTTAAAGTTCAGGATATCTTTTTGTCGTCCTGATTGAAAATGTAAATACTGATTTTTTTTTTGTTTTTGCAACACTCCCAGTATCCTGGTGAATGTGATCAATGGCACCCACAAAAAAACAGTCACCATGCACATGAAAATTGTCTTCACTTAATTTGATAAATGTGATTAATTGTATCAGGTTTGTAAAGGCTATTAGGGAAAAGGCTGCTTGATTCTGTGATGGAACTGTTCTCTGTTCTAGGAGTTGAGATTAAATCCAAATAATGTGTCATTTCAAAATCTAGGAAGGCTTACCTACTGTTGGAGCAAGAAACAGTATAAACAGATAAAATGGTTTGCTGATCCATTTCGACACCTAGTATTGAAGTATGCATAGCAATACTGCTCTACAGTGAATTTCTGATGAAGGTGAATAATTAATGACTTAATGAAGATTGCAGCACTGAGGTTGAGATACAGATATGCGGATGTTACACATAGAGCCTAAGACTTGACTCTACTTCATCTTCCAAGCAGTGGTAATTAAGTGAACAAATCCAGAAAGATAGCTTCAGCTTTTAGCTTGCATTTAACCCTTTGGCTGAAGAAATGAGTTCTGTAGCTTGATTTGTTTGCATGCTCTGGGTGCATGATGTGTTGACTGATGCACACATTTGCCGGATAAGCCATGACAGCTGCCCTATTGATAAAGATATTAGCACATTATATGCTAATGTCTAATGGAAGTATGTAGAGCATGTGCTGCACAACCTCATCAATTATGCGATGAGCAGGGCAGTAGGAGGGGAAGAGAAGAGGGAGGAATGAGTTGGGAGGAGGAGGCAGGAAAGAGGAAGACGAAAAGGAAGGGTGGAGACAACCTCAAGCTCCTGTTGGCCAGGCTATCGTTGACCAATTCACATGATGCAAACTAATGAAATGTCAATTCCACATTGACCATTGCTCCTAGATCTTATCTTTCCTCGGCATAGCCTCTGTGGCTGAGCCACAATGTCAAAGTATGATCTTCAGTATATTTATTTTGATGAGCACTTGAGTACCATGACATAGAAGGCTACAGCCTGAACACTAGAAAAGGTGATTAGTGTAGATAGCTACTTGATGACTGGTACAGACACAGTGAGATGAAGAGCTTGTTTCCATGCTATATGATTCTATGGCTCTAAATGGAATTTATAAATCAAAGCATATTTAATTACACTCACATATCAACTAATCAGTCCTCACCATTCCCTCACTGCTTGTCTTCCATGTGGCTTTGGCTGGCCTAATGATTCCACGCAACACTACCCCAATGGCTGCAACATTGCTGGTGGAAGGGTACCTGCTTATTGCTAATGAAACAGATTAATGAATGAATTCATTGCCCTCATGTTTTTCTTTTGCATCCATGGATGAATTCCTGTGGATTCAACATTATGGAGAAATTATGTGGGAGGCACCAATTTTATTGATGTAGTGACATAAATAAATGAATGCATATTGTAGCTAAAGTAAGGCATCATCAAACTGCAGATAAATACACCTAATGCTTTTATTTTCATATAGGGGCTGAAGTGAACTACTCTATAATGTGAATTTAAAAGCAAGTTTGCAGTAGTTTACTTATAAATTATCTTTGTCTTGGTATCCAGAGGTAGATAATATGCCAATCTGTTAGAGACTTCACACTTACACCAAGGGATTTATCTCACCCATCAGAGTTCCCAACTGGTGATGTTTTCCTAGAATTCATAAGTTGCTTCATAACTTTAGAGAAAAAATAATTACAAGCAAACACAGCTGCTTACTTGATACTTGCTGATTATTCTCTGAGCAAGTTAATGACAAGAAAGCAGGCATGATGTACAAGTGAGTTGTCACCCAAATGAAATCCACAAAATAGCTTTAAGTCTGCTAACTAAAAGATTGGAGACAGAGGGAGAGGTAGTTCTGCTGACCTTGAGAGCTTTGTTTTGATGTCTTCAAGCATCTGATGGGATTGTGGAACCAATAAAGTTCAATGTCTCAGGTTGAATGATTAATTAAGTGGATATTATAGCATTTATTGCAATGTTAAGGTACTGAGTATAATGGATAGGACTTCAGTTTTGTTTTAACTAACAAAAACTGAAAAGCTGCCCCAGAAAATTGTGTTTTTGTTTAAAACGGTAAAACTCCACACTAGCAATAACAGACATGCCTACAGGATTTATCATTTCATCGAGCATCTTTTCGGAATTCTGTATGTGGCTTTCAAACTGCTCACATAGAAAACAAACCATCTCATTTGTTTGTGGGATACAGCATTCCACAGTCTGTTGCTGGTGAAAAGGAGAAGAATCCAAGTAGGGTGAGAGTGGGGCAAGCAGTTAAAGGTGTTCATAACACTTGAAAGCAAAGGAAGATTTTGTCAGAGATAATTGCGATAAAGTTTAAATTCTTGTATAATTGTTATTATTACCGATTTCAGTTTAATTGTGCTTTACAGTGACTGAAAGTTGTATCGTTTGAGCAAAATGTTTTAATTACCCTAAGTACTCAATTTTGCCAAACCCTAGCAGAAAACAACAAAACGCCCCCAATCTCAACTGAAAAACAGAAGATTCAGGCCATGAGAAGTGGATTAGAAATTGCTGAATTTTCAGTAAGCATTGCAAACTGATTTTTCCTTGCCTAACAGGTTCTATTCTTTTTGAATTATAAATTTGTGGAACAGTAAATTAATAACAAAAGAGGGGTAGACAGGTATCTGGAACCTTAGGTGCAATTACCAACCTCTTTGACTAATAAAATATTAGAACCTGACATTGCAGCTGTAGCTCAAACAAAAATTTAGTGAAAGACAAGTGGAAATAAGCTGTATCAGAGCCGAAAAGCTAAATTAAAAGGGAAAGAAGATTGGATTACAAGAGAGAGAAAAGGTAGACAAAGGAAAAGAAAAGTTTGAAAGTCCTTCACGAATGTGATATATTTCGATGTTTCCTCTGAGCCAGTTCTGTACTGCTGGTAAGTATAATCCATAATAATCAGGATCTTCAGAACTTGGGCTTGTAGTTTATTGCAGGCACTTGGATTAATATCACACAAATGATGCTTTTATTATTTCACAGGAACATGTGACTCATTTATAGATTACATATATATATTCCATAATTACAAGTGCAGCCTATTAACTATCTTTCTCAAATGTTGCAACCTTCTTATCTTTATTTGGGTCTCTGGAGCTGTGATTATTTCTTAATTTGATGAATGGGTGACATCTGGATTCAGCTCATTGTAGACTTCAGTGGTTGGTTCCACATCCCCCCTCTAGAATTAATCCATCATCTCAATCATGTCCAATATGTTCTGTTGTACCTCCCATTACAATCATTCGGTCAACGTGAAAACTTTTGATCGTTTCTCTGTTTCACACTAGATATTATTTAGCACTGCAGACTTGTACTGCCTTACCACTGTCCCAAAGCTCTGTGTCGTTATTGCTCATCTATCTTAATGTTCTCATTTTTTGTTGTTGTCTGAAATGTTTTCTCTTTGCCTCTCCAATGAACTATTAGGATCTGATTCATGACTTTGCTTTTGCTTAAACTACTGTCTCTCCAGTCTCTCCTCCAACCTGGACTATAACAAACTCCAACAAGTTCAGACTCTGCAACTCATTAGCATCGCTGCTAGGATGCACCTGTGGCATTGTACAATACTTGAACAAGAAGCCAGCGAACTGATGAGTCAAGGCTAAACTTGTACAACCTTGGAACACTTGTCTCTTCAAGGCTTCCTAATGAATATGTACAGACATGTCCACTGCACTACAAGAGACAGGATGGTATGATGGAAGTAATCAATGCTTGATACCCTTGCAACTCATGAAGTGAATTGGAGTCCATTATCTGACACCAATTCTTCAAGTATACCATGTCTTGTAGAAATCAATCTCAGATCCTTAATTGTATGTTCCACTGTTGTGTCTGATTCCACGTGTCAACATTCAATCCATTTTCTACCTTGAATGGATTTGTAGATTCACCTTGAACCATTTTCACTGAAACTCTTTCTTCTTCAGCTTGTCTGTCTCTTCTTTCACCTGACCTTTTAGGAAATGTGGCACTGGTTGAGACTTGCAATACACTGGATTGGCATTAGGCTTGATGTGCATGTAAACCTTGAAGCCAGGAATGCCAGAGTAATTGAAATTGGAAGGAAGGGAGGAACTTAGGAAAATTACAATTACCTTAGAAATGATGCTGTGAACATTGTTGGAGCTGTATTCTGATAGACTTCATCCTAGGGCCTTTATAGAGGTGTTGGTGAGAATTTTGATGCATTAATTTTCCAAAATTCCCTAGATTTGAGTAAGGTTCCATTAAATTGAAAAATAGCAAATATAATTCCTTTATTCCAAGAAGTCGGGAAACAGAAAGCAGGTCATTATCTGTCATAAGGAAAAAGTTAAAAGCATTTAAGGCAATCTGGTAGGGAACTCATGTTTGACCAATTTATTGGAGCTCTTTGAAGAGGAACCAGGAATTGCACCATACTTAGGTTTCCTGAAGGCATTTAATAAGGTGCCACATAAAGGATATTATGGGAAATAAAAGTCAATGTTGTGGGAGGCTGGCAAACAGGAAAAAGAAAGGAGCCATACATGGTTCTTTTTCTGGTTGGCAAGATGTAATGAGTGGTGTGCCACAAGGATCATGGTTGTGGCATCAACTTTTTGCAATGTATACAAATGATGTAAAGAAGGCATCAAAGGAACTATTATTAAATTTGCAGATGATACAAAGGTGGTTAGGAAAGTAAGTCATAAAGAGGACATTAGGAGTCTAGAAAATAGATAGAGTTAGGTTTTAATACCTGGGCAAAGATCTAGCAAACAGAGATTAATGCAGGAAAATGTGACATTGGCAGTTTGGAAAAATAAAAAGGAAGCATTTTATCTAAATGGTGAGGGATTTCAGAGTTTGCAGTGCAGAAGGAATGGGGAATCCTAGCTCTTGATTTAAAAAGGCTGGTATGCAAGTATAACAAATAATTAGAAAAGCTAACAGAATGTTATCCTCTATCGCTGAAGGAATTGAATACAAAAGTAGGGAGGCTTTGCTTCAGTAACATAGGGCATTGGTGAAGCCACATCTGGAGCGCTGTGTACAATATTGGTCTCCCTATTTAAAGAAAAATGCTGACAGGTTGGAAACAGTTCAGTGAAAATTTACGAGACTAATGCCTGGAATGGATGAGTTGTCTCATGATAAAAGATTGAAAGGCGAGGATATTAAGAGGGAACTTGATTGAAAAATATGAGACACTGAGGGTTCTTGACAGGGTGGAGGTGGTGAGAATGTTTCCTCTTGTGGGAGAATCTAGAACTAGCGGCCACTGATGAAAAATAAGAGGTCACTCACTTAGGAAAGTAATGAGACGAAATTCTTTCTCAGTGGTTGTGAGTCTCTGAAAATATCTTTCTCAAAGGGCAGTGAAAGCAGAGTTGTTGAATATTTTTAAGATTGAGACTGATACTTGATAAGCAAGAGGATGAAAAGCTACTGTGAGTAGAAGGGAATGCACAGTTGAGGTTACAATTACAATTGGTCATGATCTTACTAAATGGTGGAGCAGGTTGAAGGGCTCAGAGGCCTACTCCTATTCCTGATTCATATGTTTGTTTAAGCATTCAGAAAAATGTCTTTACATTTGGGTAATAGTGTCTCCAAGGTGTTCTTTCTCTCTCACCACATAAACACTAGTCACATCTTTCCGCAGGATCCTTAGCTTTCTGACACAATCCAGTGTCAGCAATGACAAGCATTAGGCACAGTAACACATTTACTACTTTGGTTGAGTTAGTGAATTTGCTTTGAGCCATTTTCACTGAAACTCCATTGATCTTCAGTTTGTCCACCTTTTCTTGCACTTGAAGGATTGTGTGTGCTCCAGCATTTGAGAATAACTATACTTTCTTTCAAAGGTGGATGAGTGAACTTCCTGTTGTAGGAATCCCCACTCATGAAATAAGAGTTCACTGCAATATTGATATTCATTTCTTCAGCCTAGCCACATTTGTACTTTGGTCTTGAAGTTTTGCTGCTGCCCACCATTTCCACTGGTAATGTAGATTCTACATATATCCATTTCTGCTGTATTGAAATCACCCTTCACTGTTATGTAGTTTCCCTCTCTATATTTTTCTGTTGGGCAGATTTCCTCTCCGTGCAGGGAGAAGCAGTGATCTGGTTTGCTGTTCTAAATTTGGATCTGGATCCCACTGCATTATGTCTCTTCTGACATATAAAATGCTTTTTCTCCTTACTGATCTGTGGTGAGTGGCTGAGATTTGTTTTAAAGTTCATTTTTGGAATCAGAGCTTCACTCATGAGAACCAACAATTATTGCCCATTTGTCCTTGAGGATGTGGTGGTGAGCCACTTTCTAGAATCACTGTTGGCCTTCTGGTGAAGGTGCTCTCGCAGCGCTGTTGGAGACGGAGGGAGTGCAAGTTCCCAGCAATGATGAAGAACCAGTGATATATTTCCAAGTCAGAATGGTGTGTGACTTGGAGTGTTCCCATACACCTGCTGCCCTTACCCTTCTTCACGGTAGAGACCTGGGATTTTAGAGGTGATATCTGAATGGCTTACGTTAGTAAGAGCAGTGCATTTAGCAGATGGTACACTCTGTAGCTACAGTTCACCAGAGGGAATGACTGTTTATGGTGGTTGATGAAGTTTCAGTCAAATGAGCTGCTTTGCCCTGGATAGTGTCAGCTTTGTGAGAGCTGCTGGAGCTGGACTCATCCAGGGAAGTGCAGGGTATCCCTTCATTCTCCTGACCAATTCCTTGTAGATGGTGCAATGCTTTGGGATGTCAGGAAGTGCCACACTTGACACATCATACCCAGTTTCTGAACTATTAGTTATTCTTGTATTCAGGATACATGTAGCTTGTCCAGTCGAGTTTCTGGTCAGGTGACTGCTGGGACATTGATGGTGGGGACCCAGCAATGATGGCATAAATGAGTGCCAAGGGTAGATGGATAGACTCATTTGTTGGGGATGTTTATTGTCCAGACCTGATTACCTCCTAACACCAGCATCTCGTTCAACTCTGCCCCCAGATCAACAATTATTGCTGCTTTCTACTTTTACGCGATCAAGGCCTTTGCCGTTATTCACCGAATGAAACAATACATATAAGCAAAGGTTGTTTATTTATTTCCACATGATGCATTCCCCACACACTTTGCCTTCACCTAGTCATATATAGGTTTATGTACTTTCTTAAGTAATCTCTTATTTTATTTTATATGTCAGCCTAGTTGACCTACATTCCAAAAGGAACTGCTGCATCAGCATTGGTACTGGTGGGCCATCTGCCCAAGGGTTGATTTAATGAATCTGCCATTCCAGTGTAAAACCTAGTCTTTCTGTTGCGAGAACCATTAAATTGAGTCACTAATCTTATTGTAAGAAAGACATGAAGCAAAGACATTGTGCTTACATTGAGGCTTTCAAAAAGTGCTTTACAGCCAAGGAATTGCACTTGAAAGTTATATGTAAGTTTAAGAATCTATCTTCCCTCATCTGCTTGTGGAGTCCAGTGTGGATGTCAAAACACAAATATCACTTATTCAAAAGTCGAAACAAAAGTAACATCAATGTGTATCACGCACGGATTAGATTTATCACAGTACGACTCACAACCGTGAGCCATTGTCATTTTGAATTGTGTATCTTAGCAGTCAGACAAGGACAGCTGCTTTGGGGAAGTTGAATTTCAGATTCCCTAAAGAAGAACATAATCACACAAACTTCAACACCAAGAACTAAAGGGATGAAACTTGCTTTGCTGTAGTCACATCATTTTCCTTCAGGGGAAGTTTATTTAGGTACCCTAGGGAAGGGGAAAGAATGAGCAGATTTTGTGTACTAGGCATTGTCCACCAACAATGGTGATAAAGTGCTGACTCAATCATATTACATGCTTGTTCAATTTTGTTCAGCGCTCGTCCATAGTTCCCGCCAAGTCTCATTAGTCCTGCTCACGTTCTGCATAGCATCCATGTCCCTATAATCTCATGGGGATCCTTTGCTTGAATTATGTTGCTATTTTGAAGTAAAAGTCACAGAATCATATTTATATTTTTAGCAATATTATAAGGTTTGAAATGTTACCAATGAATTCACATTTAATCAGAAGACAGTGTTTTGTTTATGAAATGAATAAAGTTACATTGTGAAATGAAAGTCAGTAACTGAAAGGACCCTCAGGTAAAATGTAAAATTCAGCTTGACAATAGTAGCAAAGAAAGGATGGGTGTGAAAGTGATAGCAGTACACAAGACTGTTTTATTTTGGGTAGATACATGCAAATAGTGAAATCATTTGTTAGTCAAAATTCTACTGAGCATGATGAGTGAACATTATCCTGGTAAGAAGTGTTGAAAAGATAAAGTGGAATATCCTTATTACAGAAAAACCCCAGTGACTAATTTTTGCAGTATATTAAGCTGATTAAAACTACAGTCAGAAAGCATTATAATCAGTCTGGTGTAGGGTATGATTTTCTTTGTAGAATGTGCATACAAAAATATTAATGCAGATAACGATCATAGGGAGTGTCTTCCCTCATGTTTAACTCTTTTAAAATGAACTTGCCTCTCTAAAGACTTAGAAGAATATAATTTTATTGGTTTTCCCAGTCCCGCTATCACACCACGTGAAAACAAAGCTTGAATATGCTGAGTACCTGTGTAACATTATTTACATTGTAGTTCTGAGAGAGGGGAGAACTTGAAGTACAGAGTTTCTGAGATCCATGTTTTGGTTATGAAATCCACCAGCCTCCATGACGACAGTCTCCATATGAACCCTCCTATGTGCCATACATCTGTTCGGTTATACAATTAAAACTGATGCTGGCAGCATTAATGAAGATTGAAGTCAGTACCTGAAAATTACTCTCCCTGGACCTGTGTATAGGTAACACAGCCCACCACCTATTGACAAAATCAAACTGACCCAGTAAAATATTGAGATGGCGCAGCTCAGGCTGAGCTGAATCTGAATGGTTTAACTAGAATATGGACCCACCTTGACCCAAGTGTATCTGGGTCCTGTCAAACTCAGTTGGGTACCAAGTTCTGCTAGGTTAACCTTGTGTTCTGTTCAAACCTGCTTTTTCTGTTTTCAGCTTGGCATTAAGTTGCCTTTCATGATTATCCCTTTCTCAGCACTCTTGTCTAGTGCAATGTCCATACACAATCCTTGAAATCCTCATCAGAGAAATATTGACATTCTTTTCTCACCGCCTTATCTTCTCACAAGATTCATTCAGTTCAGATCTGCTTGGTAGAGTCTGTATTGAAATCCAGCCTTGCTGGTACTGTGTGCCAGCTTCTTACTATCAAATCCCTCCATTGTATTCTCTCTCTCCATTTGGCTAATCTCCTTTGGACATTCCTTGTGCTCACAGACTATTATTATTCCTTGCCTGGATTACTGAATTCCATTTGTTCTGTATGAATGAAGAGTAGAAGCATAGAAGCACCTGATTAATGCCATTTAAATGGATATTTTTCTTATAAGAAAGTAAATTCATTTTTTCTGGGGACTAACAGCATATCCAGATCTGAATCTTTCTCTCTCAAAACTGGGCAGTGCATAATTTTTAATGCTGCACAATTTCCTCATTCCTGGTTATATTTGGCAAGGACTGTGATAATCATAAAAACATTGGAAATATACAGTATAGAAACAGGCCCTTCAGCCCACCTTATCCATGTCACCCATGATGCCTTTCAACGCTAATCCCATTTGCCCACATTAGACCTATGTCCCTCTACACCATCCTTATCCAAATGCCTGTCCAAATACCCTTTCAACATTGTTATTGTATCTGCCTCCACCACCTCCTCTGACAGCTTGTTCCAGATATTCACCACCGTCTGCGTGAAAAACACCACTCAGATGTTTGGACAAGATGCAATTTTATTGGAATTTTTTTTAAGCTCAAACGGAACTTAGTTGTAAAGGAATGCGTGCTTCAAGTGAATTCTTTACAATGAACTTGCACTGTAGGTAAACTGGAGAAGGCCCATCAGTGCCAGACTCTTGAACTCAATTAATGCTCCAATGCAGAAACATAGGCTTGAATAAATCTATGATGCCTCAGGCTTTAGAGCTTTGATTCAACAAGAAGACTAGTCATGACTACTTTATTGAAGATTGTGTCCCTATAATTTCATTTTAGTGCTGTTAATGTTGAACATTCATTATATGCCAAGGATGATTGATCCTACAGTAACTGTCAGTTAGAATTCTATTGAACTACATACATGAACATTCTGAGAATTAAAACAAAATTATGATAATGAACTCCAAGAACAAAATTTTTATATTAAAATGTTGAATTACATTTAAATACGTATTGAATTGTGACAGAAGAAAGATATTTAAAATTGTTTTATTTTTCTATTTTGCTTCTGTAACAGAAAATATTGCAGCAATAAAATAGTTTTATGATTTTCAGGCACAGATTGTTAAAATGTATAGAAATTTGAATCTCCTACAGGTGTGAGTAATCAGTTGTTCTGTTTATAGAAGGGTGGTTTGCAGGTGAAATATCTCTGATAGAGCCTAACTTCAGGGAGTTTGAACCTTACTCCAGAGACTGGAAAACGATATCTTGGAAAAGAACTGACAGAATGCTTCATTGATGGAGGGGCTGCCTTTCAGGAGTTAAAATGAGGTCTCACCTGCTCCTTCAGGTAGACCTATATATCCCATTTCACTACAAAGAATGGAGGAGTTCTCCTTGACGTCACAAGCAGTATTTATCCCTCAGATGATATCTCTAATGCAGGTTACCTGGTCATTATTACATTGCTCTATGAAGGACTTTGCACTGTGGAAATTGACTGGTAAATTTCCTACATTACATTAAAAAGTATAATTTTTGGGTTTTTGTACTTTGCAACATGTTGAGGTTGTGAAATATGCATTGTAAATGTATGTATTTCTTTCTTATTTTGTAAGATTTGCTATATTCAATAGCTACACTCACGTTCAAAGCTTCACGAACAGAAATGTGGTTTGAAACTGACAAGGTATATAAAATGTCTTTGTAAAATGCAGCCGTTACTTTAAAATGTCCTGAAATTAATAGATCTGGTCTGCTCATCACCCCAGGGTTCTTATTAATCTTGTCAATTCTTTAATCTTGTAATCTTTATCAGCAAGTGTTGAGCACTGTGTACCAAGGAGGACAATATGGGTGTTCCCAAACAGAAAACCATGGATGAACCGGGAGATCCACTCCCTACTGAAGTCGAGGACTGATGCACACAAATCTAGTGATCCTGGTCTGTACAAGAAATTGAGATATGACCTTCAGAAAGCTATCAAGGATGCCAAGAGGCAATACTGACTCAAAATAGAGTCCCAGACCAGCCATCAGTCATAGCAGGGCTTACATGCCACAACAGACTGCAAGACGAAGACGGGCTGCATAGTTAACAACAGCGCATCCCTTCCTGATGAGCTTAATGCATTCTATGCGCATTTTGAACAGAAGGGAAATGGATTGTCACCACCCACCCTGACAGCCTCCAATGCAACTGAACCTGTGGTCACCGTTGAGGATATAAGATCAGTCTTCTGGAGAGTGAACACGAGGAAAGCATCTGGCCCAGATGGTGTCCCTGGCCGCTGCTCAGGTCTTGTGCTGTTCAGCTGGCAGAAGTATTTGCGGACATACTTAACCTCTTCTTGCTTCAATCTCAAGTTCCCACCTGTTTTAAGAAGACCACTATCATCCCTGTACCGAAGAAAAGCAAGGTAACATGTCTCAATGACGACTGACCAGTGGCTCTGACATCCACCATCATGAAGTTCTTTGAGAGGCTGGTCATGGCACACATCAACTCCAGCCTCCCGGACAATCTTGACCCACTACAATTCACCTATCGCCAAAACAGGTCTACAGCAGACGCCATCTCCCTGGCCCTACACTCAGCTCTGGAGCATCTGAACAGTAAAGACATCTACGTTAGACTATTGTTTATTGACTACAGCTCTGCCTTCAACACAATAATCTCAAGCAAACTTGTCACCAAACTCCACGACCTAGGACTCAACATCTCCCTCTGTAACTGAATCCTTGACTTTCTAACCAACAGACTGCAATCAGTGAAGATAGGCAGCAATACCTCTGGCATGATTATTCTCAACACTGGTGCCCCACAAGGCTGCATCCTCAGCCCTCTACTCTACTCCTCACACACTCATGACTGTATGGCTAGATTCTGCTCTAACTCCATCTACAAATTTGCAGATGATACCACTGTTGTCAGCCGTATCTCAAACAGCGATGAGTTGGAGTACAGGAAGGAGATAGAGAGCTTAGTGGAATGGTGTCATAACAACAACCTTTCCCTCAATGTCAACAAAACAAAAGAGCTCGTCATTGACTTCAGGAAAGGGGGAGGTATACATGCACCTGTCTACATCAACGGTGCTGAGGTTGAGAGGGTTGAGAGCTTCAAGTTCCTGGGAGTGAACATCACCAACAGCCTGTCCTGGTCAAATCACATAGATGCCACAGCCAAGAAAGCTCACCAGCACCTCTACTTCCTCAGGACGCTAAAGAAATTCGGTTTGTCCCCTCTGACTCTCACCAGCTTTTATCAATGCACCATAGAAAGCATCCTTTCTGGATGCATCACAGCTTGGTATGGCAACTGCTCTGCCCAGGACCACAAGAAACTGCAGAGAGTCGTGGACACAGCCCGGTGCATCACGGACACCAGCCTCCCCTCCTTGGACTCTTGTCTTTACCTCTCGCTGTCTTGGTGAAGCAGCCAGCATAATCAAAGACCCCACCCACCCAGGATATTCTCTCTTCTCTCCTCTTCCATCAGGTAGAAAATACAAGAGCCTGATGGCACGTACCACCAGACTTAAGGACAGCTTCTACCCCACTGTGATAAGACTATTGAACGGTTCCCTTATACGATGAGATGGACTATGACCTCACGATCTACCTTGTTGTGACCTTGCACCTTATTGCACTGTACTTTCTCTGTGGCTGTGACACTTTACTCTGTACTGTTATTGTTTTTACCTGTACTTCATCAATACACTCTGTACTAACCCAATGTTACTGCACTGTGTAATGAATTGACCTGTACGATCAGTATGCAAGACAAGTTTTTCACTGTACCTCGGTACAAGTGAAAATAATAAACCAATACCAATTATAAATAGTTATTTCATAAAGAGTTGCTGCCTAAGTAAACTTTGGAAAAACATCTCAACATCTACTTTGTCATGTTCCCTCAGGACCTTACATGATCACTCCTCATTCTTCTAAACTTCAGATAAAACAAATCCAACTTCTTCGGCTGCTTGTGAAAGGACAATCCTCTTATCCCAGGAATTACCACAGTGAATCCCTTTGGACTGCCTCCAGTGCCAGGATATCCTTTCTCAAATAAGGGGACTAAAACTGTGCACAATGCTCCAGGTATGGCCTCACCTGCACTCAGTACAATTGTAACAATATTTCCTTATTTCAAAACTCCAATTTCCTTTGCAATAAAGATCAATATGCCATTTGCCTCCCAAATGACAAGCTGCACCTGCCTGTTAACTCTTTGTAATTCATGCACAAGAAAACCTAGATCCCTCTGCATTTTACTTATTTACAATTGCTCTCTATTTAGATAGTAATCAGCCTTTTGATTCCTCTTTCTGAAGTGCATGACCTTGCACTTTCCCACATTAAACTCCATTTGCCAATCTTTCACCCACTCATTCAACCTATGTATGTATATTATGTTGCAGAGTCCAAATATTCTCACCGCAACATATTCTCCCATTTATTTTATTGCTGTCATCATGCAGTAGTCATGTATCATAGTGGAAGGAGCTTACCAATTCCCAACCCATCCTCCTGTCCCATTAGGCTCCTCCTTTCCCATCTGTGGAAGAGTTTTCATTGGCTCATTAACCACCTCAAAACTGGAGTTGAAACAAGTCATCCTCACTCCTGAGAGACAGCCTAAGAGAAGAAGAACACCATCAGGTGTGTGACTTTGATACCTTGTACTAAACACCACCTCTTAGTTGAGAGTTACTACTTTCAATAAAGAATCTTATGTTAATATATCCATCTCTGTTTATTTGCTAATGCAAGTGACAGCACAAAAGAACCTACATTGGCATCCAGTGTTGATGTTGCTGCTTGAAGTAGCAGGACAGTGATTTACTGCAAAAAAAATAGAGAACAAGGTTCTCTATGTAGAGCAATGATGACGCCATCCAAGATTGTGTTGGATATATCAGTAGACTCAAGAGGTAAAGGGGGACTCAATCATTTGCCCCCAATGTGGAATGAGTTGAAAAGTCGTTGAGGGAAAACTACACTATTAAGATTCTGGGAGTGGACTTGGATCAAAGGAACGTACAATGTGTGAGAGGAGGAAGGCAGTATTGTTGCTGGAGTTAGAACCGGAAACATTTGAGTCATTGCTGACTCTACTGGTGCCATGAAGCACAGACGATGTCTGATATGAACACAAAGTGAAAATCTTGAAGGGATGTTTTAATCTGACTATATCAGACATTTTCGAGAGTTTAACATGTCAACTAGGGACTGGAGAGAATAGTTGTGAATATGTGGTAATGCTAAAAACACTGGCAAAAAGATGAAATTTCTTACCTTTTTAGATCAGGGCATGAGCAAATTCAGGTTGAATTATTTAATACACTCGATTTCATGTTTCAAGGGAGCATTTTAAGATGAGATATCTTTATTAGTCACATGTACATCGAAACACACAGTGAAATGCATCTTTTGCACAGAGTGTTCTGGGGGCAGCCCACAAGTGTCGCCACGCTTCTGGCACCAACATCGCATGCCCATAACTTCCTAACCCGTACGTCTTTGGAATGTGGGGGGAAACCAGAGCACCCGGAGGAAACCCACGGAGACACGGGGAGAATGTACAAACTCCTTACAGACAGCAGCCAGAATTGAACCCGGGTCGCTGGTGCTGTAATAGCGTTACGCTAACCGCTATACTTCAGTAAGTAAAATAAAAAAAAGACTTGCATTTATATTAGTAAACACCATTAATAATCTCAGACAGATGTGACATATATGGCAGCCATGTGAAAATGGTAAGACAAATGTAAACCAGAGTAGCAGAGAGAACTTTTTCATTCTTCTTCCAGCATGTGCTTTGGGACTTTTTCATATACTTGAAGTGGCAGACATGGCATCAGTTTAAACTTTCAACTGAAGAACTGCACTTCCAACAGTGCAGTACACTCTCAGTGCTGCTTTACATTGTCAGCCTGGATTCTTGTGCTTGAAACGTTCACAGTGAACATAACCCACTGGTTTCTGACTCAGCTGTCGAGGTGTTACCTTTAAACTACAAAGAGTAATCAACAAATTATCAAAGGATATAATTTCCAATGTTCAAATGTCTGACTTCATTTGAGCACAATAATCTCAAATATCATAGAAATGCAATTTATGCAGGAAAAATAACTTTTCCCCTGTACTATTTGCTATTTTCTGATGTACACTGTGATATGGCCTCTAGACACATATACATACTAAATGATTGTCTGTTTATAATGTGCAGTTTTGAATGACATTTATTATTTTTCAAACAGGAAATTGTTATGTTATGAAGGTTAAGAGGTGTTACAGAGCTTGTTGATAGGAGAGATGGTTTGATGGAGTATTGGAGTATTATTATCAGATATAAAAGGAGGACATGAGTGCATTTTAGTCACATAATTAGAAATTAACATGATTTTAGGCTTAACAGAGCATTCAGAACCATTAGGTCAGTTTCTTTTGGCACGAAGGCATAAGGTAAAAAAAAAATCCTGCAAGAAAAGGTCAACTTTCAGTATTCAAAGCCCTGGTACTAACATGGTCATTTTGCTTATTCATTAATAAGAATTTATAACAGTTAAATTTGATAGGTTTTACTTCCTGAAATTTTAAGGTTATCTTGTGAGGGGGAATAAAAAAATGCTACAGTGATAAAAATAAATAATTGACTGGCAGCAGGAGGAGAGGCAACTGTGTGCTAGACAGAGCAGCTGCTGCCAGTTTTAATCTCATTATCTAACTGTAATTTGCCCCAGTGCTTGAAATTCCTAAGTTACTATATTTAGTTATGCATGCGGAGCACTGAAGCCTTGTGCTGTAACTTAGTTAAGGTTCAATCTACCACTGTGACATTTTTTTTTGGTATTTTTAGTCGCTACTTGAATTTTACCAGCATTGTAAGAGTTTGTAGATTTCCCGATTACTGGTATATTTTTATTTTGGTGCCTTTGAATATGAAAAATAGAAAATCCCTTTAACGTCTGCCCTGTATGTTTATGTGACAGAGGAACTTTAAAAAAGACATGGTGGTTGGGTTTTAATCTAAATGTAATTTGTGTTACTAATGCTATTCTATAATCTTTGGAATTAAAATCTGGATTTGTTTAAATATAAGCCAAAGTGAACTATGATTCTTGCTTCGTTATCTTCTATATGACATACAAGTCAAACTATCCCACGGGAAAGATACGAGAGGCTCTTGTCACTTTACTGCCCCGTTTATATTGGGTTAGGTATCAAGTGATGATTGTATTGACAAAAATAAATATGCAATGCTGAAGTAGTTCATTACATTGTTAATGCAGAGACATGATTGGGAATTATATAGATTATTCATCATGCTTGTAATGCCACATGTGATTCTCATCCTCTGAGAATTACAAACAATATTATTGAAACCATTTATTTCTCTGTAACTGATCCACACAGAAATTGTGAACAATTATTGAGATATGTTTGCCTTCTCTTTCTGCCAAAGAGACATTCAGCATGGAAGGAAGCCTTTTTTGTTGGGTCTCCTCATCTTTCCTGAGGTCTTCCAAAATGGCTCATAAACTGGTGATTCTCTGTTTAAATATATATCCATTTGTTTCTTAAAAGATACATCAGTCCCTTCATCTGCTATGATTATGGTGAAGCATTCATTCTCCATTAATATATTCATGTACTATACACTAATGCCATCTAGACAACTTTTAGTTGCATTTCTCCCAATTAGCTCACTATCACTTATGATTGTTACTCCTGAGGTGTATTTTTTAACAATCATTGACAGTTATTTGATAAATTTTGAGTAGTAAATGTTCTGAGGTGCATCTCAGAAGCAGAAATTGAACCAAGGCAATAGAGGGTGAAGTATTAGAGATGGTTTGCTGGCAGGAAGAGAGAGATAACAAGCAAAGAAGGGCTCAGGGTGGAAAAGTGGTAAGTGGAAATAGCAGGTAAAAGAGGCTCAAGTCCATCTAGCATAGTGCCATGTTGGACACAGAAAACAGGGTGACTTGGAAGGATTTGTGAAAAAGAACAATATGCTGAATTGAAACTATTGAGTGACAAGGAACTGATGGAGGGTGAAGAGATGAAAAGTAATGTGTCAGTGAGGGAAATCATGCAGCAGTGGGAGTTTTGTTCATTTAAAGTTTATGTGCTTGCAATGTTCCAGCAAATAACACATTAAATTTTGACCCTTTTAAGGATAGCAAGAGACAAGATTGTAGAGATTGGCTTAGTAATGGATAGAATTTAGTGTTCAAGCCTCAGTTTGGAGTCAGATAATGAGATTGGGCAGCACTAACGAAAGGGCTGAAATCTAGGTTTGGGTTGCTGAATACTTGGAGGAGGTAAAACGGAATATTCTTACTTGATTGAAGTTAAATTGAATAAGTTTTGGATGATCAAATAATTGATGCCTGACACAGAAACATGCAGCATAAAGTTCCAGACTTGAGACTAACATTGGAAAGATGGAACTGTGTGCTATCAATGTTGATCTGAAGTTAACCTGTGCTCAGTTATGTTGCTATTTTGAACCATATATATGGAGCTTGAGCTTGGAAGCTTGAGGGCATTTCCAAGGGAACATTGGAGAAATGGAAGAAGAGCTGCTACTTGAGTTGTGGTGGCTGTTTTCGGACAGGTAGATATGGAATGGACATGAACTATGGGGGGGAAAGCAGAATGTAGGTCAAATCCTTGGCTGTCTTCTTCCTGACCTGCAGACTGACCTTCAATGCATAGACCAGAAAGGGACAGAAATGGTATACAGCTCGAATATTTCTTCCCATTTTTGCCTTTGTGTTAGCCAATTGCCTGCCTGATTTAAGGCATGGATCAGCCATTTCTAAGTTACACCTGAAAAACTAAAATGTTAGTGTTCAGCTTACACCAAAAATCTCTACGCTTTATGCACTGGTTATGGTTCCTTCCCAAGTTGGGTTGTGGACTCCCTGAGCTTTGGCCTCCTGATCATTCCTCCTCATTGATGTATCCCTCCAATGTACTTAGTTTTACTCTCCAAGGATTCCCTTTACAGATTTAATTCTCTCCCCAACTTTAAGAGTTTTCTCAAAACTTCCCTCTTCAGTTATGCAAGCTGCCACTCTCTGAACATGCACGCAGGCTAAGCATCTGCCACCTTTTCTTCTCTGTAGCTGGTCTGGGGAGATTTTCTTACTTTGAAGGCGCTTCATGTAATCAAGTTGTGTTGTTCAAATTGATCAATAAAAAGCAGGGTCCACTACATTGCCTGGTCTTTATTGATGGATGGTCAGGTCACAGTTGTTAGTGGAGATGCCCATATACGGCTTCACTCATTTTCAGTGGAGCTACAAGTTCAGAGAATGATGGAAGTGTACAGAACTAAGGGTCTATATTAGCCACAAAAGCCAAGATACTGTTGCCTCCAAACTTGTTTATTTTAAGAATGTAAGAAGTAGAAGCAGGAACAGGCCACTATGCTTCTTGCGCTTGTTCTATTCAATATAATCATGGCTGATCTTTTACCTCGGACCCAGTTTCCAGCATGAATCCACATCCTTTGATACCATAATGTCCAAAATTCTACTACATCTTGTATATACTCAGTGATTGAGCCTCCACAGGCCTCTTGGGGAGAGAATTCTAAAGTCTCACTATCCTGTGGGTGAAATTTCTTCTCATCTCAGCCCTGACCCTTTATTTTCCTGACAGCCCTGCCATCATCCAGGCATTCACCCTGCCAAGCTCCATAAGAATTTTATCTGTTTTAATAAGATCACTTCTCATTGTTCTGAACTCTACAGAGTATTGGTCCAATCAGTTTAACCTCTCCTCATAGGTTAATCACCCACCACCTTCTTAGCCCTAGAAATCAATCCGGTGAACCTTTGATGCACTACTTATGTCCCATATTTCTTCCTTAGTTTGGGAAACCAGATCTGTGCACAGTCATCAAAGAGCAGTCTCCTCAGGACCCTATATGCCTAATATAGCAAGAACTCCTGAAATGTGGATTATTTTGCATCATCCAATCCATTAAGTGCCACAGATTAAATACAATCATTGACCTATAATGGCTTCTGGAAAGTCGACTTTTAAAGCAATTTGAAACATTGCATCGTGTCAGCTTGAAGGATAAAATAAAATCTCATTTCATTTATAATTGAAAGGAAAGCACCATGACTGAGTGTGCTGGAAGAGGGCTATGCACCTTGTTGTTATAGAGAACGGAAACAGGCCCTTCAACTCACCATGTCAATGCTGATGATCAAATACCGATCTATACTATTCCAATTTGCCAGCACTTTGTCTAAGACTTGCCTAAAAACTCCTTAAGTGTTGTGAGAGTACCTGCCTCCAGCACACACACAGACAATGTGTTCCAGATTCCAACCACCCTTAGGATAAAAAAGGTCTTCTTCAGACCTTTTCCAAACTTCTTTCTCCTTACCCTAAACCTCTGCCCTCTAGTTTTAGGTATCTCTGCTATGAGGAAAGGTTTCCTCCTATCTACCCTATCCAGGTCCCTTATTTTGTGTCTGGTTAACAAGTTTTTATCTTCTGCCACAATAAATAACTGCATAATAACGGCACGGTAGCGTAGCGGTTAGCGCGACGCTATTACAGTGCCAGCGATCGGGGTTTGATTCTCGTCGCTGTCTGTAAGGAGTTTGTACGTTCTCCTGTGTCTGCGTGGGTTTCCTCCGGGTGCTCCGGTTTCCTCCCACATTCTAAAAGACATACGGGTAGGTCAATTTGGGTTTAAAATTGGCTGCGCGGACTTGTTGGGCCGGAAGGGCCTGTTATCACGCTGTAAATAAAATTTTACAAAAAAATTTAAAGAAAAAGAACATTTGTGAACCAGAGTTTTGTCAGTTTCTGTATTTTTTTGTACATATCAAGTATATGAACATAGGCTACCAAAAGAAGAATTTAAGAACTTGTGCACTGAGTGTGCCACTTGTGCTTTGCAGTGGGCTACAATTTCACGAGCTACAAATTTTGTAAACAGTTTTCAAAAAATGCTGAGAAAAACAGATCCCAATAATCCTAATTCAGGTGGAGGTGACTGCTACAGTTTCCAACCAAAAGGAAAAGACAATGTGAGAGGAAGAAGCCAAACAAGTCTGATGATTCTAGTGATAGATTTCAAGCTCCTTAATGCTTAATGCTGATGTATAAGTTGGGCAATACTGTGGAACAGCTAGAAGAACCACTGCTTTATAGCCCTAGTGACCTGGTTTCGATCCTGACCTCTGTGTGAGTGTGCATCTTCTCTCTGTGACCAAGTGGGCTTCCTCCAAGTGCTCTAGTTTCTCTCCACATTCCAAAGATGTGCAGGTTAGTAGGTCAATGGATCAAGGAAAATTGCCTTTGGTGTGTATGTGAGTGGTAGCATTTGAAATAGTTTTTGGGAATGTGGGGAGAATACAATAGGATTAATGTAAGTGGGTGCATGGACTTGGTAGGCAGAAGGGCCTGTTTCTGTACTGAATTTTTGATGAGAAGCAAAAAATCTTATGAAAACACCAGTTCTGATTGCTACACATCTAATCAAAGGCCAAATAGTTACTACTATCACATAATGCTTTGAAATGTCTTATTTCATGCTTCCAAATATACTGCTGCAACAATTTTTCCAAAGGCATGTCTTATTCCTTCACAAGGCTTTTGGTGTCCAGATATCATTTGTGGCAAAATAAAAATACACAGCTTCAACCCTTAGCTTAAAGTTTGCATGCCAACTTGCCCCTTTTATGTCAGGAGTTTGCTTTGGAGAGAAGTGAAGGAACTCTGTCCAAATCGCATTAAGAATCGCAAATACAGGAGAAGGTTGGAAAGGCATAAGTTCTAATCCCCATGACAACAGCCATTTTGTGGCATCAAATCCTTGTTCTCAGCAGAGACATGAAGAAGAAATAAATCGTTGACAGTGACTTGGTGGTTTAGTTGAGCAAGCAATGATGTTTGGTAAATGCCACTACTGTGCATTGTGATGGAGAGCTACATAATTAGGTTTACTGTTCAGCTGGGAATCAGCAACACAGAATCTGTCTCTGGAAGTCACTTTAAACAGGTCAGTCTTGGACTTTAAAAAATATCTGAGTCCAAGGGAACAGTCAGATGAACTTTGTGAGAATCTTCCACTGCTATACGAACTATATTCTTGCATTTCCAAGCTGGAAGATTCAGATTTCCAATGTAGAAGAAATAGACCACGTACAGAAAATTTTACTACTGTTTTACAGTCCACAAGAAGGCAGGAATCCAGACCATAACTCCCTAAACTCAGATCTCTGACAAGGTTGGCAGGGGGAAGTGAGGATGACACCAAATGTAACTCATTATCAGTTGATACCCATGATACATTTTGTCTAGAAACTCATTCCCAGTCAGTCATGCTAATGTGCTATATAGCAGATTGTGCCCTCAAAGTTAATGGAATGAATTTCAGAGGCAGGCATCAACATGCAGTTGCAAGCATATAACACAGTTAGCTGTACCGATGAGGAATGAATTTCTAGTCAATATTCCCCATCAATGACACAATTGCACTTTTCTCGACACTCTCAGGTTTTCCACCTGTTTCTGCTTCCCTCTCTTTCTCCTTATCTCTTTTTTAAGAACATGATTTACAGTGTAAGATTAATTCTGATCATCACCAGCAGCAGTTAATACCCACCTGTCGGAATGGATCTCATGTTGAATGTGACGACAAATGCATTAGATTTCTGGTGAGCTCTTCGTGTAACTAAATAAGGGAGTGAGCAGTGGGACAGCTCCACATGAAGTCTGGGTATACAAGAGACACTATGCTGTCTTTGACCATTGATGTTAAGCAACTCAAGTGTAAAGGTAAATGATGAATGTGTCTAGGAATGGAAGATCCAGTAGACTCTGTTTGCCACCTTTGTTCTTATGAAAAGGTATTTTGATTCTATGTAGATGGTGGTCGCAATAATGCTGCCAGTTTTAGCCAGTTAATGCCGCTGTTCCTGTCCTCTCCCTGTAGTTCTGCTTGCTAAACAATTGCTGTCGTCTCTGGCTGACTTCACCCAAGTGCATTTCCATTGCTTTGCCCATGAACATCAGGTTATGGCCATTCTGTAGGCCTGACAAGATATTTTGTTGTACTTGAGAAATAGTGCATTTTATGCTCCTCAAAACCCATAAATTCTGCAAATGATTTCCCAGCCCTGATTAATGTCCATGTAAAATGCTTGAAATTCACTGCAGGTAAAAAATCTGAACTATCCTTGCTATTTTTCATTCTGAAACAAAATTCAAGCTGATTTCTGAAGTTTCTCTTTGAATTGTAAGGATTATCCTGAATGTAAATCTGAATCAACTGATTTTTTTTTTCCTGCCTTATTCAAAACCTTTCTGTTCATGTCCCCTTGCAATGCAATCTGTAACAGGTACAGATCTGCAAATGATTCTTTTATATTCTATTGCTTGTTGATGTCTTCATGCAGGAAATAGAGCAAGGACCTAAAATTCAGTTATATCTCAGATCTTTTTTAAGTACAATGGGATTGAGTTGAGATGTAAAGCCACCAGTCCAATTCCCATGTGGGCCTTATTCATCTCCTTGTCCTCTTATAATAGGCAACACAATCACATGGGTTTGCCCATATTGTGGACTTCCCCAACGTTGGGAAGTGAGCTATACGTGCCTGGAGCTTAGAGTAACAAATATTAATCTGAAAAGTTTCCCATTACCTGTTGGTCCAGATTGCTGTGACCACTGGCTAAAGGGGGTTATGGTCAATACCACTCATCCAGAAATGGTGTTTTGTTGTACCTGCCATATGTTAGCTGCCGGATGGTTATTGAATGCAAAAACTATTCTCTTTACCTTTGACTTCTCGCTGCAGCCTGGGCTGTCTCATGCAAGAGAGCACAAACACGACAGCAGTCACAAGGGTTTAGTGAAGAAGGAGCTTGCAAGATGTAATCTCATGGCCTATACTGATCAGGGCTGCTTGCAGTACTGTTCAGAGAAGGCCCATGCACTGCATGTGAAGGAATAGAGGAAGAACAATAAAGAGTAATAAAGTAATGTGGTGCCATGCTACACCCTACAGCTCGGGGGCTAAGATGAGCACTTCACTTGACAGCAACAGGCCACAGTCTGTACCAGATGCAAGATGGTTACTAGATTTACCATTGTGCCACAGTAGTGCCCGACAATGAACAGCTCCATCAGGTGTCACTCCTAATATGCGGAGAAAGAAATGGAGCTTTTACATGTAGAACTAAGGGGAAAAATTGAGATTTAAGACCCTAGTAAGAGTTCATTTTTAGGCCACTGGCCGCAACTGTGAAGTGAAGCATAAAAGTAGAAATCAGATAAACATGTAGTAAAGGCAGTATATTTTCAGCGGGAGGATTTAGCTTCCATGTAGATTGGGATAAGATGACAAGAAATTGTAGACATGTTAAAGCTGCACTGCTTGAGGGTCCGATAGTGTGAGGCCTCAGGCAAGGAAGTTCTATGGTTCATGTTGTCCAAGTCCTGAATACAATAGAGCAGGCCTTGTGCACTTTAGGGATTCAAAGACCTTTTCACCACTAGCTTCTGCCATTGTCAGCTAGTGGAAGAAGTCATTTGTATTGTAGATCTCCAGCAACAGTAGAGACAGAACTGAAGAGTGGGGATAGGGGATTGAAGAGGGGATTGTGCAGGTGAAGATGGACTGGGCAGTGCTGGTGGGAGGGACAGGGATAGGTGAAAGGATGGAAGGGGTTGGTTGGAGAGACAACTGGGGGAGGGCAAGAACTGCAACATGAACAGTCAGGAAGGGGATTGGATAACCTGATTCACATCCGCAACAAGAATGTAGAGGGGATGGTTCACTTGGCTTGGATGGGTGGGAGCAAACACCAGGAAAGATTAGTTCCTTTCTATCAACACCAAAGAAGGATTCAACCCTTCACTTCTCACCTGCTTTGTTCTACCCAGGCCTGTGTATTGCAGTTCTTTGATGTTGTCTGTCCTGAGATAGAGGTCTGATGAGTACTTGGTTTGAGAAGGCATCTGGCTGTTTGGTACTGAATACAAGGTGGACTTCAGACACCGACATGCAGCGCTCTAATTGTTTACTCACACTTTTTGGTTGCTCAACATATGGTGGCTCTTAAAATCACAAATGTAAGTTGTCAACTGGTTAGTAATAACTAGGGCAAAAGTTGACTATGTCTCCAGTGGTGGTTTATCAACATTCATGATGATCAGCAGTTGAGTGAATGGGGCAGCATGAGGCCATTCACTTTGGAAGAGCTGGAAACAGTAGCTATCTGAAGAAACTTTGGTAGCTATTGCAAACAATAATCAAAACATCTTGGACAAGCACAGAAAACAATCAAAAATGGCAAAAGAAATAATAGTCTTTACATCTTCAGGATTGGAGGACAGGCTATATCGTACAGCTATATAAAGCTCTAATGGTTTAATAACCTGGAATATTGTGACCAGCTCTAAGCACCACACCTTAGTAAGAATATATTGTCCTTGGAGCTTGCAATGTAGATTTACCAGAATAATACCAAGCTTAAATTACAGAAAGGAAATTGCACAAATAGGGTTACATTCCTTTGAATTATGATGATTAAAGGAAATTTGTTTGAGGCTATTGAGATATTAATAGCTAAACGCAGAGACAGAGAGAAGCAATTTCCTCAGAGAGAGCTTTTTAGGAAGACATAGTATAAAAAAGAGAGCCAAGCCCTTCAAAATTGGAAAGTTGTGGGCTCAGATGCCTGGGCTTAGATGTTGCCACCTAGATTGATGTTCTAGTGCTGTGCAAAGAGACATTCTGCTTTTGGATTTTCTTATGTGGCTTTATGTTAACTTTTGTTTGAGCACAGTCCTGTGAAGCACTTGGGGATGCTTGACTGTGTTGAATGCTGTACAAATTCAAGTTATTATGGTTGGTTCTATAACAGTTAATGTTCTTCCCAAAAAGAACCCATCAGTTTTAGTTTTGAAATTTCCAGTTAATATCGTCTCTTCAGTTTTTTGGGGGAAAGACTTCAGATTTTTATTAATCTGAAGAAGTGCTTCCTGATATCGTCCAAGAAATGTCTACATTTAATTTTAATTTTACACCCCCTTGTCCTGGCTTATATTTTTGTCTACCCGTGCTGTAACCTCAATTAGATCATCTCCGAAACACTGTTTATATAGCTTAATAACAGAAAGTAGAACTAAACACAGTCCTATGCACAAGTACAAATTGTCCTTGAAGTGAAAAATATCAGTAACATTTGTGATTTGTTATTTTACTGTCTTGTTATTATCCACATTAAAAAAACTGCTCTTAGTGTAGATAGTGTGGGGTTGATTTCTCAGTTTTAATTGCAGCAGGTAAGATAAATTTCTCTTTAGTTTTAAGTAATGATACGGCACTAAAAGGAAAGAATTAATAATCTATGTCCATGTTTTCAAGCTTCCTTTCATTGTAAATTCTGGTAATGCTGCACCGTCATTTTTAATCAAAAAGTACTGTTTCTTCTCCGTACAGAAGCTTCAGTGGAACTAGACTCCAGCTGTGTGTTAAGTAATATTCCATGGGAGATTGCAAGAAAAAAATGTGTAACTCATCTTAACTTAACGCTTGGGTAGGTAGTCCTTTCTTATCACTGGCACCAGTCTAACCTTGGGCAAAAAACCCTTTGAATATTTTAATCTGGTGGTTACCACCAACACAACAAGTAATTCCAGGTTGACTCCTTGATTTTATTCACACAGCTGGACCCTATCAAGATATTTGGGAAAAGGGAAATCAGCATTTGTGAGGAAAGAGCAAGATGAAACTTAACTAAATTACAAACCAAAACCAGTAAAGGTATTGTCAAATTCAGGCCAGTCCCACTAATAGCCTAGTTAACTCTTCAAATCATTCATCATGCCTGCAGTGTAAGCATGTGTCCTCTATTTTCTGCTTGTATACAAGAATTTAAATTGGCGATGTCTCAGTCAGTCCAGATGCAGGGTTTTGACCCAAAACATTGACAATCTCCACAAATGCTGCAGATTATTTGTTGCTCCAGATTCCAGATTCCACAGTCTCTTGCATCACTCAGATCTCCTTGAGGGTGTGTTGGTTCTAAATATCATGATTTATTAATGATTGAGTACTGTGTAAAATTATAACATGAGGTTTGGTAGTTATTCACAATCAATCGTCTTTGTGCATCTAAAATAAACTTTTAAACACATTGTATTTTTATGTCATCACGGGAAATAAGAAACAATAATGGTTCCCAAATTACATTTGTATAAATCCAGAAATTTAAAGAGTGAACACAAGATCACAATACAAAGAGCTGCAAAATAGCTCAGTGGTTGATCTTGTATTCTATCCACCGGAGTGTACTACAGCACGGATACAGAATTAAAAAAAAACTTGTCTTCCTGCTGAATGTAAGCAACTGAGGCAAGAAAAACTGATTCCTACATATTTCAAGTTTGACTGTGTTTGCACAACCAAATTTTAATATAGTAAAGCCTGGATACCAGTTCAACAACATCATGCTTAACTGCAATGTAATCACTGTGTCTTTGCAGTAAATTTAAATACCAGTGGCAGACTTGAAAAGTGAGAAATATTTTTAGGTCTTGTGATGTTCCAGCTTTTTAAAAACACCTTTAGGTTGCATTGGGCCAAGACAATAAATTTCCTCTCTGTACCACTCACATTAGAGAACTTATTTTGTGTTCCTACACAGTGGGAAGTCTTTCATTTCTTTCTCCTCTCTCTTGAAATGATTCAAGGCTTGTGCATCAGTTGATGTTGCCTTGGACCACTATTAAAGGTATTTCTCCTTGTTAAATGCTTCCTAATGAGAAATTAACTTGCAAATTTTCTCAGGATTAACTTAATTTAAACATTACACTAATTTCCCCTAATTAAAACTGACAATTAAGCCCTAAAGGGAGAAAGACAAGTTTGAGAAACAAATAATGTAGTTCACTGCATCACAAGTTGTCCTATTTTAATCATACTGTTAATAAAGTTGCTGACTAATATTAATTTCCAGTTAAACAAAGCCTCAATTTAAAAATTCTCATTTTAGCTTTCAAATCCGTCTTTGGCTTTGCCTCTCTCTATTTTTGTAACCTCTAAACAAGCTGAGGTAACTGCCCTCCATCTTTTGATAATCTCTAAATTTATTCAATCCATCTGCACCTTTTGTGGTAACATTAGGTTCCAAGGGCTTAGGCTTTAGAATTCCTCCCCTGAACCTTGTTCCCTCTGTTCCTCTCTTTCTTTCTTTAAGATACCTCCTAAAACTTGCATCTTTGTTCAGTTAATTGGTCATTTGCTCTAATACTTCCTTACATAACTCACTCCTTTTGTTTTGACAATGCGTCTATGAAGTATTGTGGGAAATTTTGCTACTTTCAATAGGATATATAAACACAAATTGTTATGGTGTTACTAACAATCTGCTAGAGGAACTCAGTGGGTCGAGCAGCATCTGTGGGAGGAAAGGAATTGTTGAGGTTTTGGATTGATAGCCTGCATTCAACCCGAAACTTTGACAATTCCTTTCCTCCCACAGATACTGCTGGACCCGCTGAGTTCCTCCGCCAGATTGTTTGTTGCTCAAGATTCCACATCTGCAGTCCCTTGTGCCTCCAGTGTTATGGTGTTGTATTGAATTTGAAGATCAGCAAACAGGCTTCACAAAATGCAGCCTGAAGACAACACAATGATCAGAAGGACCAAGACAGGCTGGAGAAGAACCGTTTCCAGAGGACTCATGCTTTTTTGTGTATGAAAGCCACAGAGAACCCATTGGGTCCCTGGCAGAAAGTTGCCAGGGAGGTCTTTGTAAGGACATGAATGGCTGCATTTGGGGAAGACTGAACTTTGGGAAAATCTCCTTGCCTGTTTTGGCAGCTCCTGTGGGCTGATGGAAAAGCTACCAAAGTCTCGTCCCCTGACTATAGACTTTGGGAGACCTCCCTAATGCAGTTGTGAGTGGCAAATGGTGAGATGAGGCAGATCTCACCAGCAGAATCCTGGAATGATCCTGAGGCTAGAAAACTGAGGGGGACCTTTACCCTGACCTTCATGAGTAAAGCAATCCAGGTACACATGAGGTTGTATTTGAAATCTAGGAGGTCAGGGATCTCAATGAGGACTTTGTGTATTGGCCCTTTGAACAGCATGGTTTCAGTCGATGTCAAAGTCGAGTTTATTGTCATATGCACAAGTGCATGTGTGCACAGGTGCAATGAAAAACTTACTTTCAGTAGCATCACAGGCACATAGCATCAGAGACACAACATTAAGAAGAAAAACATAAATTAACAATATAAGTTATACAAAATTATGCAAGAAAGAACACCATTAGAACAAAATAATAAAGTCCATTGTAGTGCAAAGTGATCATAGTTTTGCTATACTGAGGTAGTGATTAGGGTTGTGCAGGTTGGATCAAGAACTGAATAGTTGAAGGGAAGTAGCTGTTCTTGAACCTGGTGGTGTGGAACGTCTGTGCCTCCTGCATGATGTTAGCTGTGAGAAGATGGCATGGCCCGGATGGTGGGAGTCTTTGATGATGGATGTTGCCTACTTGAGGTGGCACTTCCTGTAGATATTACTGATGGTGGGGAGGGATGTATCCGTGATGTATTGGGCTGAGTCTACTACGCTCTGCAGCTTCTTACATTCCTGCACATTCGATTTGCCGTACCAGACCATGATGTCAGGGTACTTCTTCAGAACATCTGTAGAAGTTTGTTAGAATGTTCAGAGGGAATTAAACAAGTCAATCTTTAGATCAATGAGATTGAAAACTTTACTGCAGACAAATTTTGTGTGTTCCACTCCTGTTGATGTAAAGTTGGGGGTATTGGGTAAGGGGAAGGTGTGTGAGTGGGGATGGGGGGGCAAAGGGGCAAAAAAAAGCCAGGGAGAAGAAAAATCATGCCATAAAAATGAGAAAATAAAATTCCCAATGAATGATTTGGTACCCAGAAATGCATAAACAGTTACTCCACTGCAAGTTAACCTAATTTTCAACACCACTGCATAATTTTTGTTTGTGGCTGTGTGAATGAATTTTGAGTTCCAGATCTTCCCTATCATGAGATGGAAGCTTGCATGAGTATGGTGCACTCACTTTCTCCCACTGCTACCTGGTCCCATCACCCTCGTCATGGTGTACATCGTCCATGGCAGTGGAATTGCAAAGAAGTAGCCTTTGTGTATGATTGCATGTGCAACTCTCAAGGATCCTTGGGACCTTGCATGGATTTCCTCTACAGAAGTTCTCCACGTGTTGAAGAATTACTAACTCAGTAAATTTTCTTAAAAGGGAATTTATTTAAATTGGTTTATTATTATTGTCACACATACCGAGGTACAGTGAAAAACTTGTCTTGCATACCGTCCATACAGATCATTTCATTACAACAGTGCATTGAGGTAGAACAAGGTAGAAACAATAACAGAATGCAGAATAAAGTGTTGCAGTACAGAGAAAATCCAGTGCAGGTAGACAATAAGGTGCAAGGCCATAACGAGGTAGATTGTGAGGTCAAGAGCTATCTTATCGTACTAGGGGACCGTTCAATAGCCTTACAACAGCAGGATAGAAACCAATATAAATTTGGTACGATGACTTGCTTTGGCTTTGAAACTGTCAGTTGTCAACTCATCTACAACTGTATGTGATCTACATAAAAGCTCCACACTAAGAAAATACTAAGCCAAGTGTTGCTATTTACTTGGTTATGCTTATTTTGGAATCCATGTGTCTCATATCTCTGCACTCATTCCCTGTATTTAAGCTACCATATCTGATGTTGTGGCATATTGTGGCATTAGAATCACAAACACTTTATGGTTCTGCAGAGGGGAAAGTGAGCCACAATCACCAGTGTAATTATCAGGAGTCAACGCAGAAGTGACAATCTTGACCTGATCAGAAGTCCCTGAAAAAAGATATTGTTAAATGTCCCTGGATTGAATGTGACCTTTTAGGACTGGTACAGTGGTCAGCATATGTTTGTGCAGCATGTGAATTTGAAGAGCTTACCTCAGACTTGGTGTGATTTAGCAGGCAATGGAAAAAGCCTGTATCATCTTAACTAGCTGCTCTATTTCAAGAGACTGTGAAAGTCTGGAAGATGTTTTGTGGCACTCACGAAGAAAATTAATTCTTTATGAAGTATTTCAAGATCTTTCAGATGGATTAACCACGTCGCAGACTTTAAAATCTCTTTAAAAAATCAATTGTAAATCTGTGCAATTGGAAGTTTTATTTTGCACAAAAGAGATGTGGCATTTGGTGTTTTCTGCCTTTCAGAAGTAGTTAAGTAGCTACAAAATTTCCAATGCACAGTCTTGCTGATAAAGTGGATAATTTTTAATATTTGTTATCTTTCCCATGGATTATTGGGTAAGATTCTATAGTCCATATAGGAAGTCTAGTGCACAATTCTAGTGTGTACCCTGCAAGAATTGGAAAATATGTCATTCCAGGCCCGTGTGTGATTTGGTAATGTCTTTGAAGATGCTCTTCATTCCTCAGTTGAAATTTATCTAAGCCAAGGGAATCCAAAATAGCACATTTCATTGAGTACTGACATAAAAGGATACACTCTCACCTGCAGCACTTGCTATCAGCTATGTAGAAGCTTGTGGCCCATATGCATAAATATTAGCTGGGATATATTTATCTTCTTCCAGTGTCAGAGTTGCAAGTTATTATCTTGCCTCAAAAACCTGATTTTCTCTCCTATACATTTTTTCATCAAAGATATACAACATTGTATTTTTTGTAACTGATTATTAATGATTATTTTTAAGGATTCTTTTTAATAGCTCACTTCTTTTAATGCTGTGGTTTTCTACCAGAATCTGGAATGATTTTCTGAATATGATATGAATTTGGTCCCTAGTGCAATCTCAACTTTCGTGTCTTGTTGCTCACAGAGTTCATCTGGATCATCTAATTTCTGACTCACCACAACAACTTACGGCTCACATCCCTGTGAAGCTAATGGTTCTTACAGCAAAATGTTCCCTCGTTCCTGCTTTTCATGCTCGTATTCTTTCACTATCCATGACAGCAATTCCAATTATCAAAATGATATGGTGCAATGCTGTTTTGATGCTATTTCACACAGAAATCAGTATGTTCCTATCATTCTTGATACTTCTTACTGGAACTCACCCAGACATTTCTATTTCTTGTATTTCTGTAGAATTGTGCCATGTAGGAGGTTATTCAGCCCATTATGTCAGTCCAATTAGTCCCACTTCTCCATAACTCTGCACAATATTCCTTTTCAAGAATTTTACTTTCTTATTGTTATATGCTAGACCAAGCAATAGAGGAAACAGTGCAGGTTAAAACTGCACGTTGAGCTTTGATTTCCAGGTGAGGACATCCAGACCAGCTTCAATGGCCTGTTGCTTCAGTCCCTCCCTCTATGCTGGTTCACGGTAGGAACTTGCAATGTGGCACTCTGCACTGCCCCACACACGTACCAGTTAGTCTGTGATGACAGATTAATTCAATAACTAGGCATGCCTTTCAAGTCATGTTCAACTGCAATTCAGTACAGCCCAATATTTATGTTGCAAGTAGGCACTCCGTATCTGGAATCACATTTTTGTCAGACACTGGTCCTGCAAGGCACATTTGTCAGATGGGTTTTTTTTTGCATCCAGACTTCTTGACAAAAATTGGAACATATGTGACCAGAATGATTTCCTCAATTTAAACTTATTTTTGGTGGTGGGATCAGGCAGGAGGATTTTGTACTTCTGATTTCAGTTTGAGTTCCCATCTTGATATTTAGCAACACTGGTAATCTTGGAAGCAGCACTGATTTTAGAGAACCACTCAGTACTTACACAAAATTATCATTCTGTTGGGAAAAAAGATGACAACTTGCTCACCATCTTCCCTGTTGTTTGTAAAAACACAATGGAAGTTGTCATTCCAAGAGCTGAACCTTAACCTTCAACCACAAATGCAACAGGACCAATTTTTGTCCAGTTACCTTTTCAAGACATTTATTGGTTCTGCTTCCAACACCATTATAGATCATGCATTACAGTCCAACACAATGCTTAACAGTCTTCTCATCTAACAGTAGTTCATTTGGCAATGCCTTTATTATAATTTTTTCTTTTGGCATGTGGGTACCACTGAGAGTTTAACTAAGTGGCAATGGACATGTTTCTAAAACAATTGGTTTAACAGAGGTATTACAAATTAACTGGAGACACATGTACACCATGTGGAAACATAGAAGAAAATAGAAAATAGGAGCAGGAATAAGCCAATTGGCCCTTCAAGCCTGCTTCACTATTTAATACGATCATGGTTGATCCTCTATTTCAAGTTCTCTTGATATCTTTTGTCTTTCTACCTTATTATTAAGCATTTTCAGTGACTTGGCCTCCACAGCTTTCTGCAGGAAATAAGTCCTTAAGTTCATGGCCCTCTGAGTAAAGAAATTTCTCCTCACCTCAGTCCTAAACATTTTCCCCAATATCTTGATACTGGTTCCAGACCGCTCAGCTACCCATGCATCCAACTTGTCCAGCCCTGCCAGAATTTTGTACATTTCAATAAAATCCTCTTTCATTCTTCTAAACTCTAGTGAATTTAGGCTTAGTTTACCCAATCTTGGCATATGGCAGTCTTGCCTTCCCAGGAATCAGTCTAGTGAATCTTTCTCTCTGGCAAGTATAGGTAAGGAAACCAAAACTGCATGCAATTCTCCAATGTGGTCTCACCAAGGCCTTGTTTAATTGTAGCAAGATATTCTTGCTCCAGTACTCAAACCCTCTCACAATGAATGCCAGTAGACCTCTTACCTTCTTTCTGCTTGCTTCTCCTGCAAGTTTTCTTTCAGTAATTGGTGGGCAAGGACAACCAGCTCCCGTTGTACAGCAACATTTCTCAATCTATCACCATTTAAATAATACTCTTCTGCTTTTGCTACTGAAGTAAATGATTTCACACTTATCCATGTTATGCTGCATCTGGCATGTATTTGTCCATTCACTCAACTTGTCTAAATGACCCAATAGCTCCTTGCATCCTCCTCGCAACACATAATCCCACCCAGTTTTGTTTCATTGTCACACTTTGAAATACTTCATTCGGTTCCCTCATCCAATTCACTGATGTACATTGTGAATAGGTGAGACTCAAGCACTGAACACTGTTGTACACTTGCAGTCACCACCAGCCACCCCAAGATATTCCCATTTATTCATAATCTGTGTTTCTTGTCTGTTGATCAACTTTCAATCCATGGCAGTATTTTACTCCCAAAACTGCATGCTGTAATTTTGCACAAAGCTCTTAGTATGGAATTTTATGAAAAACATTTTTTCTGAGAATCCAAATTCAGCAGATCCACCAGTTCTCCCTAATTTATTCTACTAGTTACAGCCTCAAAAACTCCAATAGATTTGCCAAACATGATTTCCTTCCAAAAATCCATGTTGTTTTTGTCCAATTCTGTTGATATTTTCTTAGTGGAGCCATAAGAGACTGCTGATGCTGGAATCTGGAGCAACAAACAAACAGTCAAAATTTCAGGTTGAGGCCCTTCGTCTTATTCTTCATCCAGATGAAGGGTCTTCACCCAAAATGTTGACTGTCCATTTCCCTCCACAGATGCTGCCTGACCCGCTGAGATCCTTCAGCAGTTTGTTTGATATTTTTTAAGAGTTCCTTATCACATCCTTTATAACAGATTCTACTACTGATGTTAAACTGACCTGTCTGTAGCTTCCTGTTTTCTCTCCCCTTCTCTTTTCAAATACTGTTGTTACATTTGCCACCCTCCAATCTGCAGGAACCCTTTTATAATCTATCTGTGGAGGATGAAACCACAGCATTTCTATGACTACATTGTTTAGTATTCTGGGATTCAGACTATAAAGTGCTGGAGATTTATCAGCTTTCAGTGGCTTTAATCTCTCCAGCACTGTTTTTTTTAACTAATATTGGTTTCCTTTTATTTATCAATTTCATTAGACTTTTGTATTTCTGGATCATTACTTGTGTCCTTTTCTTGAAAGACTGAACCAATTTGGTAAGGAATTGCTCTACCATTTCTTCACACATTCCCCTTTATAAATCCTCCCATTTTTGATTGCAAAGAACCTACAGTTGCCTTCACTAAATTTTTTCTTTGTACATGTGTTATCTTTTATAGTCCACTTTTATGTTTCTTTCAAGTTTACCCTCATTCTCTATTTTTCCTCTCTTAATCAAACTATTGTTTCTATTTTCGTTGCTTACTTCTAAACTGCTCCCAATCCTTAAGTCTTCTACTTTTTTCAGGCAACTTTATATTCCACTTCCTTGGATCTAATATTCTCATTAACTTCTTTTGTAAGCCATGGTTGGGTCACATTTCATTTTGTGCTTTTGCTCCAGAAACAAACTATAACTATTGGAACTCCTGCATCCACTCCCTAAGTGTTAACTAGTGCCTATCCACTGCCATGCCTTTTAAGGAAGCTCTCTGACCATCATGTTAACAGTTCTCATAATTTTGTAGTTTCATGTGCTTAAATTCAGGACCCTGGATTCAGTCTGAATGACTGCACTTTCTTAATGTGGGATTCAGTGGGGGAAGTTCTTTCCCTGAAGGAAATGAATTGAACTAATTTTTTTTAATTTCATATGTTGGCAGAACTGGCAAGTTCAGTATTTTGTTGGCAACTCCCAACTACTCATGACAAGGTGAGAGAATTGTTGCCTTCTGGAATGGCTGCTTTCCATCCAGTGAGGATGTTCCCACAGTGCTGTTGGAAAGCAATTCCACCATTTGTCTCAGCAACAATGAAGGATTGGCAATACGTGTCCAAGTCAGGATGGGGTGTGACTTGGAGGGGAACCTGCAGATGATGGTATTTTCATGATCCTTAACCCTTCTCCTTCTCTGGTTTGTGAGTTGTATTAATACAACCGTCTTTATAGTAATTCTATGCTGAAGTTAGCCAACAATTTACCAGATTTATTGAATTCAATTTCACAACATGCCCTGGCAGAATATGAACCTATAACCTTGCCATTGCTTGCCCAGCACTGTAATCATTACTGTTCTATTAATCATTGGTATTACTTCACACTGTAATTGACCTTGCACTTTATAGCAATTTGCTGTGGTGTTTGCACTCTTCAGAAGGACTTGCCCAAACTGAAGCATCTGCAATGACCTCATGTGTTGATGGATTGGAACGAGTGCTCCACTAACATATAGAAAAACATCAAAATTACCTGTTGCATTCATGTTGTTTTGCTGCAAGTTAGGCTCATCATCCAATATATGGGAGGCCTGATTGCTGGCTGGACATTGTCAAAGCAATAACATGGATGGGCCTATTTAAACTGTACCCACTAAACTGCTGAAATAAACTTTGACAGCTGACAAAACTATACCCAACAAAGCTCACAATTATAGGCAATTCATTTTTTTTTAATCTCCTGGTGCAGGGTTTTGACCCAAAATGTTGACAATTCCTTTCCCTCACAGATGCTGCTTGACCTGTTGAGTTCCTCCAGCAGATTTTCCTCCAAAAAAAATGCAGTTTCTTGTGTCTCCTCTTATGTCTCAGTTTTTATCTCTCCTGGAGGTGTTGAATGTAGTTAATTGCCCACTGTAAGTTGCCCCCAGTGTGGAGGTCAGTGGGAGAATGTGGGGGCAGTTGACAGGATTGTGGGGGAAAATAAAATGGGATTAGTGTGGTTGGGTGTTTGATGGACAGTGTGGACATAGTGGACTGAGGCGCCTGTATCTGTGCTGTATGACTACAATCCAATTACCCTGTCATTCAAAAATGATCAATTTAAATTAACCAATTGAAAAATAATTACATCATTCAAAAACTTTCACTGAAAAACATTTTAGATAATTAAATGAATTAAAGTAAACACAAATTAACGAAGTATAAATGACCTTCTGCTGACCCTGCTTCCTCCCAACTGATCTTCTCCAATCGAAGGAGAGCTTCATTGTTAACCAGGGCCAGGATTGGTGGGCAGATTCCACAGCGTGAGTGCTAGGCAACTCAGCATGTTCTTTCCTCTATCAGTGTGCAGATTCCGACATCAGAACACAGCCAGAAAATCACCAGCAGGTAAGTTTGGGATTTCTGTCTTCATGTAGGGCTACTGAACTTGCTGACCCCTATGACATTTGACTTCAGAGCTGCCAACAGTTCCCAGCAAGTTCCAGCCCTATGTTCTTTCTCAGAACAGTCTGATTTCTCAGAGGGATTTTCTATTGCTTTTACTTTGTGTAAAGATAAGTCCGGACTTTCTGATATGAGCTTCTGACAACATTTCAGCTTGGTGCTGTTGTGTTTCAGTGATTTGCTGCAACACATTTTTTATAGCTCACTACCACTCTTCCGCTTCTCACAGGAAATTGCCATGACATTCCCTTTTCTCACTATGATGCCTATGTTTCTCACTGTGACTTACAATTGAGATTCTATTTCTTGTGACAACTTGCCACATCACTTATTTCTCAAGAGTACACAACTCAGTTTTTATCTCTCCTGGAGGTGTTGATCATGACTTGCTCACTTTTATTTGGCACAGATTCACAGCAAAACTCTTGATTCATACAGAAGTTTGACAAGGTGCTTGCAATTTTGACAGCAATTCCACACAATCTTCTTAGCATTAAGCCTGGAGGCTCCATGATCCTCAGGGCACCATTTGTTGATTTGTGCCAGCAAAATCATTCTGCTTGCTCACCTTGTAGGAAAGATATGAATGTGACTTTCGCACAATTGTGTGGTATATATCAGAATTTAGGGTGTAAATT
Source organism: Pristis pectinata (assembly GCF_009764475.1). Taxonomy (NCBI): domain Eukaryota; kingdom Metazoa; phylum Chordata; class Chondrichthyes; order Rhinopristiformes; family Pristidae; genus Pristis; species Pristis pectinata. Next base: position 17,457,221 of record NC_067432.1, read on the forward strand.
TTGGGCAGTGACAATATCAAAGGCAACTACAAGGCCTGAAGTCAAACAGAAAATTCCAAGAGTATTGTAAGGGAGATGATACTTTAATGCTTTGGATGTAGACCAATTATTGGTCAGAGGGCCCAGATGTCAAATCCTATCTAGCATTTTCTCTTTAAAGACCTGTCATACTTCCTGCATGTTCTATTCTTATTAATGGCAATGGCTTCATCTGCAACAAAAGGTTATGACCCATTTAACCGTCGTATCAGAAAGACTGGTTAATTGAAGTATGTGGTGCAGGTTGAGAGCTTTAGTTGTCTGGATTGCATTTGGCAGCACATATCATGGACATGTTACTCTTTGATGATGCTTCCAAAATATTGATGGATGTTTCTACTGACAAAGAAATGTGGGAAAAAAAATAACCTCGGCATAGCCCATGAGAATACTGCCAATGCTTTGTCCACAATCAATTAATGCTGGTTCAAATATTCTATATACCCTAGTTCTATGTCAAACCTGACACTAATATTACTCATTGCATACTCAATTAAATATACAACAGGCTCTTTTGCTTCTTAAGCCTCTTTCCTTCTGAGCACTGGGAGAGCAGACTAACACAGAATATTTACTATGTCCAGTGATACATATGGCTTTTCTTAGGTACAAATATGGTTATGCATTCAAGAAATATCAACATGTTGTATTTTGTTACATTTCATGGTTCAGTATGGACCAGCGGAATTTGCTAAACAGCCACAGCTGCAACACACTACAGAGACACATTGAATTTAGGAGCAAGTGGATTATGCACAATGCATATGAATTTTTAAAGTGTATGTATACTGAACATATCTCTACTACCTATCATTGTGAACTTTTGCAGTCTTTTGCCTTGAACTTCAAGTCAGGTTGTGTGATTGGTGTTGGGGTAGGGGGTTGACTGTGGATTAGGGAAAGGTGAATGGTGGTCCGGTGATGGAAGGGTGGGGGTGCTGGGAAATTGTGGGGGTTCTCAGGTGATCAGTAGATGATCGATTGGTATGTGAGAGGTTTGGGCCAAGGGCCGTGAACTTTTGAGAGATGGAGGTTGGTACTATAATGGCTGTAGGCTCTTCTATACTTGCTGTTTAATAAAACAAGTAAAGATGGTGAACAACACCTAGCTGACAGCAACGACTGATACAACACTGTATCAAAGGGCATACCACTTAGCTTACGTGGTATATATTGTTCCTCTCGAAAAGTAACAAACCCATATCGACAATAACTCTCCACATATTTTATCAGTTAACTGTTTATGTTATATATGTAACTAATTACTTACAAATACACACATGCACAGTCAAAATGTCATCTATAGCAGTGCAATTTCAATTAGATTAACAGTTCAACAATATGAACTGCTGATACTAACAATGAACGATTTCACATCTTGTGTTGAGGATTTAAGTTTAACTATACATAATTATGAATATAGTATATCATATGCATTTCTAAACATAAATTGTGAGTTCAGAAGCTTAACAGAGACCAATATTCTGTTAACTGCTGCTCTAATTACCATTACAGATGGCTTCTTAAATATTCTCAAGTATCATAAACACCAAAATAAGATAATTTCACTGAAGTTTTTCTTAATGTTTCCCATCTTGCCACATTGCCACTCTCAACCTTTCCTTTTCCCTATTTACCCTTTCGAAGCTGGCAATTTATCATCTCAGACCTTCCCTCTGTGGATAGTTTCTAGTTCCTGCAACTCAGCCATTGTAGTTCTCAGCCTCTCTTGCCACTTCAGTGTACTGAGCCAATGTGAGCGCATCTGGACCTTAGGTAGCAACATGCATGGAATCTTCTGACTCTTGACTTGCTTCTATAGAGCAACACAATTCTCCCTGAGGCCATTTGCCACCTCCATGCACTGCAGATAGACACCCTGCGTCAAGCTTCTCACCTTCCACCTTCCCAAAGTCTTCCAACACTGTGCTAACACTGCAGTGAATTGGCCATCTTATAGCATCCAAACTAATTACAGTCAGCTTCAAATCTGCTTGATGCTGAAGTCTGTGACTATGCCTAACAATCAGAAAAAACAGGATAATTGTCTCTACCTAAACTCAAACTGCTCATCACTCCTTGCCTGAACTTCTAGCTGCCTAACTCACAGTGTCTCCTTTCTACCTCGTAGTCTCCTCCAAAGACACTTCCACCAAACATGCCTTCCACCCCTCTGTCTCACAGTCATTTGTACTGCAGTATTTACCTAATTCCCTGCCCCTTGGCTATGCATACAGTTCTTTCTGATGAAACAGTCACCACTGCAAATCCCCAGGTTTCTAAAGGTACCCTAAAAACCCTTTGTATTTGGTAGAAGGCTTATACTTCAGTAAGGTTTCCATCTGAGTATTTCACACCTGGGAGTAACACCTTGACACTTATATTGCATAATTCCTATACTGCACTCAGATTCAGTCTGTTGGACCCACTAGCAATCTCTTGTTGTATATATTAACCCAGTTTCTGAGCTTCCTTCTCTCCAGAAAACTTGGCACTCATTCCTTTCTCTTGCCTTATGGCTCAAGCCATGCTCTCCCCTTTGAGTGGTCTCCTCTCAGACTCTACCTGTACTCTTATCAGGGTAACACCACATTTTGCTATGGACAGATTGCCGGTTTCCATCACACTCTCCTCTCTAGGCCTCATATTTGTAACAACAGCTGTATTATGGCTAAGGGGCTGACACCATCCACTAGCCATTTGTGGGAATGGCTCCTTGATGAACATTGGATGCCATAGGATGCCATTAAGCATGTTGCATTGAATACCAACTAGCATGTCTGTGGATTATTATGTCATGAACGTAGAGAACCCAGAAACAAAATTAAAGAAAAGATTAGGAAGTGATGGATTATGGTTAGAGATTGGTTTTCCAAATAATTGTATTGCATAGTGAACATAATCATTGCTATATGTGATAGAATTCTAGGGCAGTACATTTTAGCGGTGCATTTAGGCTTTTTCCCAGCAGTAGCGAGGCACAATGGGAATGGTTGCTGAGACCATTGACTCACACAGCAAGATACTTGATCTTCATCCAGAACACAGCAGTATGGTATTTGTCCTTTGCCACTGTACAGCCTGTGTTTGGGTTTGATTTCGTCTCCTGGTTTATTCTGCTGACCCTGGTGGCATCTTCCCTTTCCATGTAACATTGCAGGCATTCCCATGATGCCGACATCTGATATTTTGTTGTGCACTACTTTTGAAACAACTGCTAAAACATTTGCATTTTGTCTCAATATCTTACAACAACCACTAAGGTTTAAGTTTTGAATAATACTACATAAACATGAGATTATATGCTCCAATGACTTTTTTTATTTACTGATCAAAAATACAATAAGCCTCATCTTGATGTCCAATCAGTGATATACAGTTAGTGGTTAACATATTGAATTCCACTGTTCTATCCAACCCAAGCCCATTGTATTATGTGTACAGTCTTGGTGAGTACAGGACCTGTGTTGAAATGAGAAGTAGATATTTTCTTTCTTCTGGAATATCTGCTGGGCAGGATTTTGCAGAGAATTGTAAACATTTACCACATAAGTGCCAACATTTTCTTGCTTAACAGGCAGCAACTTTGGAACTTCCATATAAATGCGGAAGTTCTGAATTTTCCAGAAGTTGGTTGCCTCTATATGGTTCTGGAAGTGCAGTGGTATGAGGTTATGGTTATTCTCCACCACAATCTGCACAAGCATCCTTTGCCCAGTTTGATCTGGGTCAGGGATGGTTCCTCATGTTTTTTTAATGAGGTGAACAGCCACAAGCGACTTCAATAAGTATTGGCTCAGACAGATAATTTTAAATAGTGAAATAGCATCTTAAAATGCTTTACAAATTTAAAGTTTTAAATTATTAAACATTTGTTCATAGTTTTAATCATTACTACCAGCTATTGATCGCCAAAAATAACCCAAGCGTTTGATGGTTTTTAAATTGCAGGTAAATTAAATCAGAGGATTGGCTTAGGACTTGTTCGGGATCCCATTCCGTTACACCCTTTCATCCCCCACTCTTGACATTCAATGTCTCAGCCATTGGGATCTAGGCAGCGCTCTTCCTTAGCTTGTGGGCAGACAACTCTCAACAGATTTAGTCTTTATTCAGCGACAAGCATGGGTTCTGACCCTCCATGTTTAAGGAGGAAAGGCTTGCTCCCTTTGCATTCCTTTCTAGGCACCTCAAAGTGCCTTACAAGTAATGAAGTATTTTCATAGTAACTGCTTACTGTAAGAAAAGTATTTGCATAAATAAACCTCGCACATCAGCAGTGAGAATAGTTGAGCATACGCCTTTTAAGAACCTATTGTTTACCATTTTTATAAATGTAAATGTTGACATGAGTAAGTTTTACCAGGAATCCATGCAGGTTCATTGTCAATCTATATCCTGGCCTTGATGTTCTCTCAACCTGTAGGTCCAGGGCATCTCAATAAGGTGGGATGGCCTTTCCACACTTCTTCCATTGCTGTACCATTGTGCTTAAAAAAAAAAGTGGACAGATTTGCAAACCTAAGAAACCATCAGATGAGTGATTAGTCACCAGACCAAGTACTATGTGGCTGTTGGTTGCTGGCCAGGCTTGGGGATCTAAACTGAGGTTGTACAAATAGAAACGACTCAACACTTTCAAACTCTTGCTGAGGCCCTCCAGTGCCAGATTCCTAGTATGTGTCTCAAATGATCCAAATGTTACTCTAAAAGGAAACGGAGACATTGGAGCCTTCCTGACTCTCTGCTTTCCTGACTCTGCTGCTCTTTTAGATGTAGTACCAGATTCACCTTGCTGGGAAGTCTTGGAAAATCTAGGTCAAAGTAAATGGGATGGGACCAAGATCCCATGGGTATCCTCCACTGGACCTGGGAACTGAGTATTCCCGAGCTGCTATGGAGAATATACTAGTGTCCTTATTTTCTTTGGATTCATCACCTATAAGTGTAGTGATCATGTTCTCTCTCTTTAGTTTCCATCATACCACATCACATAATTATTAATTCCTGCATTTTAAAATGTTCTTTTGATTCATTGTTAACCTTTTATAAGCATTCAAAAATTAATTGCATGGAATTGGATTTTACAATATTTCTTCCCATTAGAACAAGCTGCATTATTTATTAATGTATCAATAATTACACATCAAAGACAAATTCAAAGATATTATTAAACATCACAAATGTTAATCATGCAAGGTGCAATTATACAAGATTAAAACAACTGTTTTTATATAGGTTAAACATAGTTTAAATTATTTATGTTATGAAATAATGAAAAAGAAACAAAAAAGATTTATTTCATGTAATTCAGTAATTCAGTACTGTGTATAATTAAATGTTCCTTTTTATTGCTAGCAGTCCATTATGATTAATTCATATGAAATATGTATTTCAATTTTCTTAACTAAAAGTTGTGGAAGAGATGAAAGTACAAATATTTGAGATATAGTCACAAGCAGGCAAAGTTGTAACACAAACATTCTATCATAATTCTTTCTCTTTCAATTGAATCAATTGATTAGAATTCACTTTGATAGGCTATAATCTGTGCTACTTAAAAGTTTACATGACTGCAAATCTCATGGTGAAGAAATTCCCTTTTGCACTTCAGTATGTATGGATTTGCTTCCATAGAGATTATCACTAAGGTAATTCAAGAGTTTGAGTACAAATATAGAGATATGGAGGCTCCTTTATATCACTGATAAGTAAGGTGTGTAACAAGGATAGTCCTACTAAACAAACATAAGTTATCGAAGATTTCAACAGCAACAGCAGTGGCTGGTACGGCAATTTATTAAAATCATATCACAAGGCACACACAATTCTTAAAGGTACACTCACATTCATATGCACCACAGTACTACAGTGGTGTTAATTGATGAATGATAAATCAACTGTAAAAACTCACAAAGTCCTAACACCCCCCAACAAGATGCTTCTATCACTCCTCAAGAGGCCTATTTTTTCAGTCTGTTTAGACCCTAGGGAATGGTCTTGCTTCCTTTGTTTCCCTCATCCAGTCTCTTCTCACATACATCCAAGATCCTGTGTGTCCTCCGTTACTTTAACAATTTCTTGTTTCCTGTCTAGCCACTTTTCATCGTGGTGATTCAATTCTTCTCTGTCTCCATCCCTTATCAAAACAGCCTGAGACCCCTTGTTTTATTTTTGAATCCTGGTAGTAGCCAAATCACAGGTAGACCCCATCACCACTGCGTTCCTATCTAAACCAGGTTGCACATTGAGGAGCCCCTATTCACTTCCTCAAAAGTATGAAGGTTACTGTGGGAACCAATGTGTGTTTTTGTAGTTTATGTGAAAAAATCTTTGTTCCTGTCCTAATCAGTAATCCTCCCCCACCTTCTTTCGTTGTATAACGATAATGGTATCCTTGAATGTTCCTAGTCTTGCTTCAAAATTTTATCGACCTTGCTTCCAATTTCCACTTTCCCCATCCCTTCCCATGGTCCATTTTTAACTTCCTGTTCTTATCCTAAACTCTCTCTCTATTTTCTGGGCGATAGACCATGGGCCAGTGGATACTATAAGTCCATTGACTATTCAATCTAATTTGACAACACTTCCTCCCACCAACTTTTGACATGTACTTCATTGTAATATTGACAGATTTGTACTCACCAGTACTGTACTCCAGTGTTTGCAACTACGTATCTATTCCCAGCAGTACTGTATCCCAGGGGTATACAGCAACAGACCAGTGCCCACTAGTACTGTGTTCTAGTGTGATGGAGAGAAAGACCAAAACCAATTAGTGCTACACCCAGTGTTAAACTCTGACGGATCTGTACCCAGCACTGTTATATAGTGACGGACATGTAACCTACAGCACTGTAACCCAGTGTCATACACTGACAGACCCTTCATCTGGGCTGGTAAGTCTCGACCCAAAATGTCCACTGTCTATTTCCCTTCATAGATGCTGCCTGACCTGCTGAGTTCCTCCAGCTCTTTTTGTGTCGGTACTGTACCTAGTGTTGTATCGTGATAGACCATGAATATCAAAAACTGTTTGAGTAGAAGACCGCATTTCAAAGCAACATTCAGCTGTTGGTACTTCAACATTTTTCTGTTGGAGGTTGATTGGTCTTTAACAGAAGGCAAAGTAATATTGAATGGTTTGAGTTTTGTAGCTGGCTGGCTATTCCTAATCAAAACAAAAACATGCTTTCTATTATGGAGAAGTAAAATTCTAACTAAAATGGCTTGGGGTAAGGAAGAATTGACAGCCATCTTTATCAAAGACGTAAGGTATCAGGTGTGCAGTATTTATGAAGTAAAACCTACTGCTCATTATAGTTTACAGTGAGGGGTGTATCTAAACCAATTTGCTGTTGCTTACGCAGGAACAGTTTCATTACTGGTACTTGATGGTTTATTGATTACCAATCTTTGACAAGAAAGAAAAAAATGCCATCTACTTGGTTCTTCAGGACACCGGTCTCTTTTGTTAGCTGAGGCGATCACATGGACACGTCTATTTCTGGCTTCACCCACAATGGTGATTTAGTAAAAATGTAGTGGAGCAGTAATAGCATTACTGAATGAAGTGACATTGTTGTTTATTGTAGTTGAAGTTCCTTACAAACAAAAAAAAAGTTGTCTACAAAATTGCACCCACTTGCACACATATTGTACGAGTGATTTGAACATGTGCCATTTTGCGCAAGTTAGATCAGGCTAGAGATCATCTCCAGGTTGGTTAACAATGATCAGGAGATTGGCCTGGGCACCTCTGAATGAAGTTTGCCTTTGTTTTCGGATCTGGTATCAGCATCACACATAATGATGTCATTCCTCTGTTTACCAAAATCATCTGATAAAGGTGTGACCTATGACCTGCCTTTCTCACCCAGAGTAAAAGGAACAAACCCCACAGCATGTTGACAAGGAGATCTGAATGAAAGGGGATGACAATATTTCCAAACAACAACTGTCAAACTCATTTTTCTGTCATCTATTTTTATACATAGTGGTCACTACCTCTTGATGTCACACATTTCTGGGTTCATTTCCCCATTGCTGAGACCCTCACTTGGGGCCAATCAGGCTAGACCATTACATGGGGATTGTGAATGTGCCTAGGTACATAAGAAAGTGCCATGTCCCTCCCTTTCACTTCACCCCTCCGTCAGCTCCATAATAAGTTTGTCTGTTGCTGTGCTCTGACTGTAATGAAGGGAATACCTTAAGAACTCATTTCCCAGGGGTCATCACACCAGAGCACAACAGCTGTGAGCTCTGCAGGCAACAACCACTGGAAAATGCACAGGTAACATTTTTTGTGCATAATTCAGGGTGAAAAACTTTTTAATGGCTTTTTTTTACACCAATGGTATCATTTCTTTTTGCGGGTCTCCCAGCTGGATGCTGGCTCTGTATGCTACACTACTTAGTGCACCAAAAAAGGATGAACTCTAATTTCTAGACATGAGTTTGTTAAATTAAGTTCTAGTGATGAAATTCCAACTTATTTTTGCTGGATCAGTCAGTATAAAGTTATTTGAAAATGGAACATGAAACAGATAGTTGATATTAAAAATATGTTAAGTAATTTGTATCACAGCATATTTTGATCATTTTCTTTCAAGCTATTCAATAGTTATTACAACTGGGGGAGGGAAGACTCTGCACTACATGTGATGAAATTGTAACAATTTCCCTTGTAGGTGTATTGGCACTTTGACCCCAATGCATAGCTGTATCTATAAATGAAATAGATAATTCACTTCTAGAGGTCTGGTCGCTATCCACTATGTTATTGTGATTATGTGGATATGTCACCATTATCATAAGCCCATGTTTTTTGACCATATCCGTCATCTTCCAAAGTAAACCTAGGAAATTATAAAGATTCATTACTGCAATGAAACCAAGCAAACAATCGCACAAATAAACCTCAGATCTCATAACCTTGTAAGATGCACAATCTTATCATGGGATAATTACAATTCTTCATATTAACATCAAAGATAGGATAGATTGACCACCAATATTCTAATGCAATTTGTAATCAAAGAGGATTTGGAGCATTAACAAAACCGTATCTTTGCCCAACACATTTTCCTTTTCACTACACTACCAGAGTTAAATAGATGCATACTGCTTGAGCATATTTAAGCTACAAGGGTTCAGGTACCACTAGGCTTACATGATCTACTGTGAGAAAAACAAAATTAATGATGGAAGAAGATCAAATTTCAAGATGTAATATAATGAGAAGCATAACGAAAGTGAGGAAAAAGCATGAGGGAAGAATCGTAAAAGGTATGAAAATGCCATCATTTGTATCTCCATTAGTTTGAAATCGGTTAGATGAGTCAACAGAATATACAAGGCTGACAGTAGACACTGGCATTGTTCATTATACCAGTGCATATATGAACTTGTCCTTAAATGTATGCTCCTACCATGTAATAATGAAGGCTGCCTCCCTTTTTGCAAATTTAGCTTAGCGTTTGACTCCCAAATCACTATGATCAAACTAAAATTTACAGAGGATATGATTATGCATTTTTTATGTGATGCACAGAACTTATGCTTGGTAATCTTTGTGTAGTAGGCTTACGATTTTGTCAAAAAATAATCAACCTTCTTAAACTTCTTGTGTGGTGCAGTGCAATACCCGAGTTTATGACTGCTTATGTTGGCATTGTGAAAACTGAGGATTAGTTTCCATGGCAACTAAAAAAAATAGTCCTACTTTAACAGAGAACAGCTGAAAATGATTGGCGGGTCAATCCCTTCTGACTGACAGCTAGAGAGGAATGAGAGAGCTTGAACATACCAAGCACTTGTGAAGAGTTCTTGACAGGTTCAAGTGCTTGTATGTTTTGCTGCTCTTTTTTTGAACTTAGAGGTTCCTAAGAAAACCTCACAAAGTATGAAAAGCAGCAAAATCTATCGTTCTGATTTGTACTTTGATGAGTGCTTATGTGCTTTATAAGTCTAATTTCACCTTAACAAATAAATCATGTAGTGATGATTGCCTTCTGACCTTTGTAAATCCTGGAATCTCGATAAGACATTTTAAACACATTTGTGCAATACTTTTGGCTACAACAGCGTATTGAGTGATCCTGTAGCCTAACCTACTAAAGGCAGGTCCAAAAGGTTGCATCATGTACCTTATACATATACTAATAGTGCTGGTTTCGTAATCTAATCAATAAGGTTTGCATTAGAAGAAGGAGGTTTAAAGGGAATCTTAGAGGAACGGTTTTATATAATGAGTGGTTGGTATCTGGAACACGATGCCAGAGGAAGTGGTGGAATCAGATACAATCAACATTTTAAGAGGCATTTAGACATGCACTTGAATAGGCAAAGCATAGAAGGATACGGTTTTATTGTAGGAAAATAGGATTAGTTTAGATAGGCAAAGGTTGGCATAGATGTGGTGGGTCAAAGGGTCCATTTCTGTGCTGTAAGACTATATAAGATAAGATAAGATATCTGTATTAGTCACATGTACATTGAAACACATAGTGAAATGCATCTTTTGCATAGAGTGTTCTGGGGGCAGCCCACAAGTGTCGCCACACTTCTGGCGCCAACATAGCATGCCCACAACTTCCTAACTTGTATGCCTTTGGAATGTGGGAGGAAATAGGAGCACCTGGAGGAAACCCACACAGACACGGGGAGAATGCACAGACTCCTTACAGGCAGTGGCGGGACTTTATGATCTCATTATGTCTGTGCAAAGTTCTGAACTGGATATGAACACAGCATTAAAATCATCACTTTGTTATTGTAATATGCACAGGATATTTTTCATTGCATTTAGCCTGATTATTCTTCTTTGTCATGGTCATTTGCTTAGAAAGTGTGCAAAGAAAAGAACAGAACCAATCTGGCTCATGAGGTATCACTCCCACGATACATGTTTATCATTAAAATCCCGCTATAAAATTTGACCATATCATCCAGGCAAATTTTTTTCAGTACAATATTTAGAACTGTTGCATGGCCAGAGTTGCTATAGAGATGCTTAACTGAGTTGCTATCTACCTACTGGCTGGATGTAAAAGATCTGATGAGTCTGACTGAGTAAAAGTAGTGAGTCATCCATGTCTGGGTCAAATTCCTTCCTCAACCAAAACCAGATTCACTGGTCATTTATCTTCATAGCTGTTTATCATTTACACACAAAACAGTTGCTACACTTCAAAAATAATTAATAGGATGCTGAGAACTTTGGAATGTGCAGAGATTGTTAAAGAATTAGATAAATGTATGTTGGATAATATTACAGTTATTAATTCTTTAACCATGTTATCATTTGGTGATTTCAAATATCTTGCGATAGGTAAGATGAAGGATTTATGGAACAAGTAAAAATAACATCGAATAAGGAATTCTTGAGGTTCTTCCGTCCTGTATGAGTCTGTAAGGTGAATAACAGATAAGAAGGTGTACTCAGCTAACCTTCACATATTTGCAAAGAGATAATCTGGAGCTGATCACAAGTAAACACCAGCTTAGAAAATGGATATATGTTTAGAATAAACTGATTTATGATTTGGGTCCCAAAGCAGGTGTTAGCCTTCTTATGAGCAAAATGGGGGGGGGGGGTGTAAAAGTTGGTTTTGGGCTGCCACTGAGGATGCCCCTATGGTACATGAATTGAATAAGTTTCCAATACGATGCTAAGGGTTGCCTCTTAAATTGGACCCAGATACACTGAAAAAATGGATGCTGTCACCTACAACTATATTCCCTCTGATTGAAAACCAATAAATCCTCAAGACCTGATGAACTGCACTGCAGAGTTTTGAAACTCTAGCCAATAGAAACAAGGAATCATTGGTCATCATCTTTCAAAATTCTAGACATTGAAGAATGGTGTCTATAACTGTGACCCCAAGGAAAGAGGGAAAGAGAAAACAGGGAGCTACCAAAATGTTAACTTAACATCAGTAGTGAGGAAATTGCTGTAATATAAAATGAGGAATATAATATCAGACTACCTTGAAAAGAACAGTAGGATTGAGCAGAGTCAACATAGATTTATGAAAGAGAAATCATGTTTGACTAAATTATTGAAGTTCTTAGTAGAAGTGCTTAGTAGAATGGATAAAGAGGAGCTAGTGGATGAGAGATAATTATATTTTTCAGAAGACTTTCAATAAGTTTCCACACAAGAGGTTTGTCAACATGGCTAGAGAGCGTGGAAATGGGAATGGTGTGTGGCATGGACTGAAAAGTGGTTAAGAGACAGAAAGGAATGAATGCAAATGAATGGGTCTTTCTCAGGTTGTCAGGTTATGACTAGTTGTGCACAGCTATTTAATCCATATCAACAATTTAGCTGTGGGGACCAAATGTCATATATCCATGTTTGGTTATGATCCAAAACTGGGGGGGGGGGGGGGCGGGGGTGGGGGTGGAAATCATGAGTAATGAGAAAGATGTAATGGGGCTTCAAGATGATATATCAGCTAAGTGAGAGGCTGCGAACATGGCCATTTGAATATACTGTAGAAAATTGTGAGTTCATCCACTTTGGTACAGAGAAGGAAAAGCAATGTTGTGGGTGTTGGGGAAATGTTGTTGTTCAAGGCAACTTGGGTATTCTTGTGCACAAGTCACTGAAAGCAAACATGCAGGCGTGGCAAGCAGTTAGGAGGGAAAAGGGTAGTTCTCTTTTATTGGGAGAGGATATGAATACAGGAATAAAGATGTTTTTTAATGCAATTGTACAGGGCCTTGATAAGACCACACCCGGAGTATGTTGCACAGTTTCAGTCTGCTGAACTAAAGAATGGTCTACTTGCCAGAGAGCAATTGCAGCAAAAATTCACTAGATTGGTTCCTGGGCTAATGGTTTTGCATACGACCTGACTAAACTTGCTTTCTCTGGAGTTTAGAAGATTGAGAGGATATCTCACTGAAACTCAAGAGTGATGAGTCTTTGGCATTGTCTACCCTAGGCTGGGGTTCATGGAGGCTCCATCATTGAGTTAATTCAAAACAGTGATCAATAGATTTCAGGATCTTATGGGGATCTAGAGATATAGAAATAACACCAGAAAGGCAGAAGATCAGCAGTAATCTTGATGAATGGTGGAAAAGGTTCAAAAGCCCAGGTGACCCACTTGCGCTTCTAATTCTCTCATTCTTATGTTCTTGATGTCTGAAAAGTGGATGTCAGGGATTCAATTGGAAAATGAGAAATTTATTAATATTTTAACTGTTTGGGAAGAAAATTGTCCTTATTAGCAGCATGTTCACATTATAATTTATTTCTGAAATTCTATTGACTTCATTGACACTGAATTTCACTAGTGGGATAGCGTGTGCACGTGTTGTAGGTTTCAGGAGTATGACCAAAGACAAATTTCTACTCACATTGTTAAAGATAAATTATGAAATCACATCTGGTTCTGGAAATTTAATGCTTTAGATTAATGGATTGCAAATAAATGTTTGAAAGGAGGTAAGTGTTTGTAATGTTCCACAAACACAACAGTGTTTTTGGCATTATGGTCCTAGTTATTAGCTTCGCTAAAACAAAAAAGAGAGAGTGCTGGAAATAGTCAGCAGGCCAGGTAGAACCAACAGAGAGAGAAATGGAGTCAGCATTTCAATTTGATGACTTTTCATCAGCTTTGTTGCATGTTTTTGATGTTGAAAATGGATTTGCAATCCTGTTGAGAAAACACCAATTAGACTATAATTGAGGGATAGGTTGCTGGATACAATTTAAACAGACCATGTTGCATTTCCTGTTCATTTTAAAAGTCTGGATCACATGTTGCTTGTAATTTAAGCTGCTGTCAATCAAACATTTACCAAACACAGGTATTTCAGATGACTAGATGGCTTTATGGGATTTAATTGGTTCGTCATTTTTTCAGATATAGTGTTGGATGACAAGTGCAGCACTCTCAGGGGAAGATCATATCAAAAGGTGAGCTCATTCCCAGGACTCGTGGAAGAGACATGTTGGAGGAGGCTGTGGCTCTGCAGGGAAGCGTTTACTGAAGTGTATCAAGTGTAGAAAATAACTTGCAGTTGTCCTCAGTGACTACAATTGGTTTGCCTATGGCTGTAAAAGTCACAGCTGCTCATTTTTTTTTAATTTTGCTGTTGGCTCATTCAAATCATTTGGTAATGATTTAGTGGGTATTAACCAGAGTGAATTGTCCACCTGCACTGAACACATGAGTGATCCAGTGTCCCAAAGGGCTAGCTAACTCATTCATTTCCTAGAAGTGAAAGCAATAGTTAGAGAAGAAACAACAGTTGTATATCAGTGCCACCTCCCTACTATTTAGGGTCTTATTAACTTCATGTATGTTGATGAACAGTTGTCTGCATCCAGCAGTAAAGGCATGATACAATTGGTCTGTGTTCTGTTACTAAGGATTTTGCATCCAAATGCATATAACTTGCATTTGATACATGAATTTTTCATCCTTAGCCAATTATCATTGGCTGCAGCATTTATGCACAGTACAGTCTGCAAAGCTGCCTACTGAGCAGTTGATTCCATGACAGAGACCATGGCTCATGGTCAATCTCCTAACTCCATGTATGCCGAATGAACAAAGTACAACCTGCCCTATAAGTCAATATTCCAAAGCGATGAGAATAACACTGCTAACTTGAGCAGTGGTTCAGTGCTTTGGGAGCTTTTGGGGAAAAGTTGTCCACTGAGCATCTGTGGTTATTCACCAATATTAACTTGCTGTTGGTTAACGTCATGACTTTGAAGCTTGATTACAAATGGACTTCGGTTGCCAAGAGAAGGTGCATCTGAGAATCTAATAACCATCCGTTTCATTCAAGGGAATTTCTCACATCAAGGTGAGAAAATTCTAACTGACTGAAAAGCAGGTTCACACAAAATAACTTGGGTGGCACAGTGGTATGGCCAGCAGATCTGTAGCTTCACAGTTCCAGTGACACAGGGATAAATCCTAACCACCATTGCTGTTTGTGTTTCCTCTGGGTGCTCTAGTTTCCTCCCATATTCCAAAACGAGCAGGTTGGTAGGTTAATTAACCACTGTAAATTGTCTCTAGTGTGTAGATGAGTGGTAGAATCTGGGAGAGATGTTGATGGAAATGTGGGGAGAATAAAATGAGCTAGGTTAGAATTAGTGTAAATGGGTTCTTGATAGTCAGTGTGGACTCAGTGGACCAAAGGGCATGTTTCTGTGCTGTGTTGCTATATGACTCCATACAGATTTTCTGAGCCCATGGCCACAGTGATGTATCTGACCCACTTCGAAACCTAAAAAAAATATTAACTGAGCCTAGGACTCTCCATTCCTGAAGATTAACTTTGTGGAACCATGATACTGACTTTGTACGGGAAAAGTCATACGGGCTTAATGACTGTGAAATGGAAGGTATCTGACACAGCCTTTGGCCTTCCACTATATTAGAAACCGACTAATTAGCTGAACCTTATAGCAATCCGCCTGGTAAACATAACATGTAGCAGACAGAAAAATATAAAAGCAAAGGTCTAAATTGTTTGTTTTGAGTGATTGGCGAGTGTATTTGCAGTCTGCAGTTATCAGCATTGGTAGCTGAAATGCATCTTTATCCCTCTTGTTTCTAGCTTAATGGAAATACTTGTTGACTTTCATGGCATTGATCCCTGTTTTCCTGTGTGTTAACTCACTGATGAACATCTCAACCTAATGCTGCTGCTTGTCTCAGTCCTGCCTCCAGCACAGTGATTGATGGTTAATTTGACAATGTTCATAATGCTTAGGCAAAATCCATAACAAAAGCCTTCCAACTTTGTCAGTTGTAGTTCAATGGATTGCTGTATTCACAAGGTTGTAAATTCAAATCCACTGGGGTCTTAAGCAAAAAATTCTGGATTAATGTCTGAATACAGTTTTGAGGCAGTGCAACACTGTCTTTCAATAAAAATATTAAAGTGAGACACTGTCTGCTATGCTGGGTGGATATAAAAGATCCCATGAAAGTACTTCAAAAAATGATTCCGGATGTCCTGTTCAATATTTAACCATTGTTAATCAAGATCTTTTAAATGAATTGGCCTGTATTGGGCTGCAGCTGATCTGCCTTGGCTGCACTAAAGTTTTGCTGCTGCATGGCTCCCAATGTCTGTAAGGCCTTGGCTTTGCAGCTGTCCTGTGAGCAAAGGCAGCGACTATGACTCTGGATGTCACAAGCTGAAGCCCCATCCCTCAGAACCACCTAATGGTCTTTGCTGTCAAAGACCTTTCCACTGTTTTAAATGCCTTTGATGAATAAAGACTTTTAAAAACTGTTGCAATTGACTTTAGCTCCCGTAATTTAAAAAAAATTACCTTAAAATTTAAAAGATTTATTTGAAAGACATTAAACTACTGTTAATTATTTAACACATAAATATAAAGGGAAATAAAGAACAATAGGCAAAAACTTAGCTAAGGTTACCTTTCAACAGCTATAAGGAGAGGTTGGATAAGCTTGAGCAACACACAAATTGGTCCAGACAAAGGGTCTCGATCTGAAATGTCGACTGTCCACTTCCCTCCATAGATGCTGCCTGACCCGTTGAGTTCCTCCAACTCCTTTGTGTGTTGCTCCAGATTCCAGCATCTGCAGTCTCTTGTGTCTCCGTTGGACAAACCTGGATTGTTTTCTCTGAGGGATCGGAGGTTGAGGGGCGACCTGATAGAAGTATGTAAAATTGTGAGAGGCATAGATAGGCTAGATAGAAAGAGTTTTTTCCCTGCTGTGGAAATGTCCAATACTAGAAAGCATAGCTTTAAGGTGAGAGGGGAAAAATTTAACAGAGATTTACAAGGCAAGTTTTTTACACAGAGAGTGGTAGGTGTCTGGAACGGGCTGCCAGGGCAGGTGGTGGGAGCAGACACGATTCCAATGTTTTTTTAAGAAGGATTTAGATAGGTACATGAACTGGCAAGAATGGAGGGATAGGGACCATATGAAGGCAGAGAACATTAGTTTGGATTGGCATCATGGTCGGCACAGACATGGTGGCTGAAGGGCCTGTTTCTATGCTGTACTGTTCTGTCTTCTATGTTCAATGAATGAGGCTGCACTGAATTCGCTTGCCCTTGCTGGCGTGAAGCCAAAGGTGGCAGGTATGAAATGAGAGAGGATAAAGGGACAGAAAACTTCCAAACCTACTGCATGCACCGCTACTGTCATCAGTCTTCCATGGAACCACAGACTAACTGCCAGCACGTTATTGGCTATTATTGTTGTTTGGGGGTGTGTCAAGTGCTCAAGTAGGCTGCTGCATTTCTAACCTTAGAACAATGACGATGTTTCAAAAGTGTGTCTTTGTCTGTACAGATCTTTGGGATGTCCTGAAGTTGTGATGGATGCTGTACAAAAACAGATCCTACTTCCCTTGAATTATTTTATTATACCAATTGGACACAACAAATCATGGATATATATAGTGGCATGCAAAAGCTTGGGCACTCCTGGTCAAAATTTCTGTTGTTATGAATAGCTAAGCGAGTAAAAGATGACCTGATTTCCAAAAGGCATAAAGTTAATGATGACATATTTCTTTAATATTTTAAGCAAGATTACTTTTTTATTTCCACTTTTTACAGTTTCAAAATAACAAAAATGGAAAAAGGTCCCAAGCAAAAGGTTGGACACCCTGCATGGTCATTACTTAGTAACACCCCCTTTGGCAAGTATCACAGCTTGTAAATGCTTACTGTAGCCAACTAAGAGTCTTTCAATTCTTGTTTGGGGGATTTTCACCTGTTCTTCCTTGCAAAAGGCTTCTAGTTCTGTGAGATTCTTGGGCCGTCTTGCATGCACTGCTCTTTTGAGGTCTATCCACAGATTTTCAATCATGTTTAGGTCAAGGGATAGTGAGGGCCATGGCAAAACCTTCAGCTTGTCCCTCTTGAGGTAGTCCATTGTGGATTTTGAGGTGTGTTTAGGTTCGTTATCCTGTTGTAGAAGCCATCCTCTTTTCACCTTCAGCTTTTTTTTTACAGACGGTGTGATGTTTGCTTCCAGAATTTGCTGGTATTTAATTGAATTAATTCTTCCCTCTACTAGTGAAATTTTCCCCGTGCCACTGGCTGCAACACAAGCCCAAAGCATGATTGATCCACCCCCATGCTTAACAGTTGGAGAGGTGTTCTTTTCATGAAATTCTGCACCCTTTTTTCTCCAAACTTTCCTGCATCCTCACTACAAAATTCAGCATCAGAAGTTTGCAAAGGAACATCTAAACAGGCCTGATGCATTTTGGAAACAAGTCCTGTGGACTGATGAAGTTAAAATAGAACTTTTTGGCCACAATGAGCAAAGGTATGTTTGGAGAAAAATGGAAATAAAAAAGTAATCTTGCTTAAAATATTAAAGAAATGTGTCATCTTTAACTTTATGACTTTTGGAAATCAGGTCATCTTTTATTCGCTTAGCTATTCACAGTAACAGAAATTTTGACCGGGGTGCCCAAGCTTTTGCATGCACTGCTTTTTATATCACGGCATTGCTGTGCTTAATTTCAAGGTGGCAGTTCCTCAATTCTTCCCCTGGGGCATTTGTTTAGGGAAAGACAACAATTTTCTTCTTCATGAACTGTCTCTAAGGATTGAGGATGACTTGCTTCCACTCCAGTTTTGTGGGTCCTGTGGCAGCTGATGAGGTCAATGTGGGAATTACAGACTCTTCCACGGATGGGACAGGAGGTACTTGGTAGAGGTGTAGTACTCCTTCTACCATTAACACTGGGCTACTCTGTACTCCTGACGCATGGCCTCAAGGTCCTCAATAACACCCCAGATGCTCCTCCTCCACTTTGAGTGGTTCTGGGTCAGAGATTCCCAGGAGTTAGTGGTGATGTTACATTATTTCAAGGACACTTTGTGCACATTTTTGAATGAGACAATATCTGCTGAGTAACTAGCAAATTATAAAACTTCTTTCTATAGTTTTTTTTCATCGAGCTGGCAAGTAGAGTTTGACACCCAAAGTAGGATTACTAGGATATCCATGTAAATAGATCAGAATCAGATTTATTATCACTGACTTATATGACGTGAAATGTGTTGTTTTGTGGCAGCAGTACAGTGCAAAGTCATAAAATTACTATAAATTACAGAAGTAAATAAATAGTGCAAAAAAAGAAGGAATAACAAGGTAGTGTTCATGGGTTCATGGACTGTTCAGAAATCAGATGGCAGAGGGAAAGAGGCTGTTTCTGAATCATTGAGTGTGGGTCCTCAGGCTCCTCTATCTCCTCCCTGATGGTTGTAACAAGAAGAGGGCGTGTCCTGATGAAAAACACTATGATGTTGGAGGCCAGGCAGCATCTGTGGAGAAAAGCAGGTGGTCAACGTTTTGGGTCAGGACCCTTCTTCAGGACTGAAGATAGGAAAAGGGGAGGTCCAACATGTAGGAGGGAAAAGCAGAGCAGTGATAGCTGGACAAAAGAGGGGAGGTGGGGTGGGTACTAGGTGCTGATAAGTAGATGCAGGTAAGAGATAGTAATAGGCAGGTGCAGGAGAGGAGGGGAGAGCAGATCCACTCGGGGATGGGTCAAAGGTAATGAGGCAAAAAGGTGGGCAGAAAAAAATAGAGAGGCTAGGAAAGGGAAGAAGAGAAGAGGCACGGTTGGGTGGGGGGGATGTTGTGGGGATTACTTAAAGTGGGAGAATTCAATGTTCATGCCGTTATGCTGCCAGGTTCCAAGACGGAAAATGAGGTGCTGTTCCTCCATTTTGCACTTGGACTTCTCCTGGCAGTGGAGGAGGCCAAGGACTGACATATCCGTGATGGAGTGGGAGGGGGAGTTGAAGTGACTGACAACAGGGAGATGCAGATCGCGGTTACGGACGGAGCGCAGGTGTTGTGTGAAACGGTCACCAAGTCTGTGTTTGGTCTCGCCAGTGTAGAGGAGGCAATGTTCTAGATCGTGAGGGTCCTTAGTGATGGATGCCACCTTCTTGAGGCACTGCTTCTTGAAGATGTCCTCAGTGGTGGGGAGGATTGTACCAGTGATGAAGCTGGCAGAGTCTACAACCCTCTTCAGCCTCTTGCCATCCTGTGAATGGTATTAGTCATTTTCTGAATAGCATGCATTGTCCTAATGTACTAATTGGACAACAATATGTGGCAATGAAGGGATAGCCTGTGATTTGAAAATCACTGTGTTTAAGACAGTTTCCTCCATTTTCCTGTTTAACAACATGAAATGTCATGGATGCTTAATCGACCGATGATTTTTGTGCTTTTGCTGCTTCTGCATTTTACTTGTCCATTAAACTTGTTGCAGAATGTTCAGTCTACTGACTGAAAGCATAATTACCCTACAATAGAGTTAATACCTGTGATTGCTTCTTGTCCAGAAAGCGAACCATTAAAGGTATTTTTGGGATGGTCCGTAAGATACCTTTACCATTAACAGACGTAGGCTTTGCCAGAAGAAGCATTCCAAGTGTTAGGAATGAAAAAAAAATATAAAGTATAAGAAACACACAACAGGTCTGACGGCTTCTATAGAGAGTGAAACAGAGTCAGTATTCCAGGTAAGAAAGCAGTTTGTACAAGTATATTAACTATTAACAGCTATATTGACTAAATCCTAAGCTACCACAATATTGTAAATCTAATTTCAGGAGAGGTAATGTGTTCTTTCAGTCAATTTTACAGTGCACGTTTCATTGCTCTTCTGTTTCCATTTCGGACTCATTTAATGAAGGGATGCATGAGTGTATTTCATGTGTTATCTTCCCTTTATTAATGATAGTAATTGTGTGATGTAATTGCTATCTTCCACTTAATCATAGAATATAAAATATTTAAAGTCGTTCAGTGCTTTGTACTACTCTTTCTGGAAGTAAAATACATTTAGGGCTGTAAACATTTCACTTCAACATGTCGGTGTTTGGAGATTTATTTACGTGACAGCAGGTAAGTTTAAAATTGAGTCACAGATGGGTACAACTTTGACCGCAGCAGTGAGTTTGCAAGTGGTCCTAATATTTTATGCCACTGTCAACTGGTGATGAGCCACTCATCATCCAGACCACTGTTTGTAAATTTGTTAATTAGGTGCAATTACCAACTGAGCTGATCACTCTACCTGGCTTTCTGTAACTCCGGGACACATGGGGGAAAAGACAGTTTTGATAATATTGCTGCTTTCCTTCGAGTTATGGGCACAGTTGGTATCAGGAGTATCTGTCTCTTCACTGAATTCACTTTCCGTAACAGGGAAAGTTTTTGCTAAATCAACATTGGGTGGCTTTGTGATCTGACGGGTAACAGTGCTTGTTTGCTTCCCCTGAATGATGATAACTGACAATGGTTACACACGGAAATTACAGGCTCATCATGCCATTCCCACATCTATATGTCCCTGGTTATAATGAGATGTTTTGGGTGACAGGCAGCCTAATAGAGGAGACCTTTGGCATATTGAAGACACACTTCAGATGCTGAAATAAACTAGCATCCTACACACATCTCAGCACTCTCACTTGTAGTGGGAGTAGAGATACTCATCCTAGAGGAGATATTAAATGGTTTTAGGCATGGAACTGCACAATTTTGTGTGCTCCTCGCGGGTCGAAGTTGAGGCAACTTTATTAAGAGTGAAATGACAAAGTAACGCTTTGGTATCTCAGATTTGAAGAAGACGTTTAAAACCTCTGTGTGGTTTAAAAAGAAGTCTTTTTTGAGTATAAGACTATAATAATTAAGGGCAAAGTTGTTGCCCATTTTTAGATATTTTCATGTTTTATCTGTGAGACTTCTTTCTGCAATTAATTAAAAAGACACCCTAATCCTAAACTGGGAAAAGGAATTCGAACATGATAATGATGGATGTGTTTCCAGGCTTTGAGTTGCTTTATTTGTTAGAGATTTTATTGAAACAAAATAAATTATTTACTTTTTAAAATATCTGTAAAACTTTCTTTCCTTAGGGGAAACAGCAACATTTCTAGTTCCAATCTTTGGATTGCATTATAAACTGGAATGCTTTTCCAAGGCCCATTTTTTATGTTGTGGACAAATAATTGGCTCTCTGACCATCAAGAATCTTTTTCCATGTGCATGGGGACATAGCCTATAATAATTCTGCCTCAGGAGAGTTCCTCCCCAGCGACCAAAGGTGGGCAATAGTGTGTGACTTCACTCGGGTCTTCCACATCCTGATTGAAAAATAGTCCAGAATAACTCGCTACTAACATGGGAGAGACAACCTCTATCTTCTGTATATTGTGAAATCACAGCCAGGAGTTTGGGATTTTTTTGTTTTCTTCTACTATTTCTTCAAAACATTAATTGATGTGTTTTAAAGGTAGAAGTTATTTGAAAGGAAGCAGAGCAACAATAAGATTCTGTATTATCCATATCTTATTGCTTCCTAATTTGGGCTTGGGGAGGATCGATTCAGACTCATGATGAGGTAGATAGCACTTTTGTTCATTGGCTTCTTGTCGACAAGGTTCAGTCTGCCTCCCAGAGCCTGTAAAGAACTGCTAGCTCCACAGTTTGGACAGGTTCATTATCTGTTGCTCCGCTAACTTCCACAAGCCACCTTCACTTAAAGCTACATTTGGTTAAAAACAATTTTGATTGAACTTTACAACTTGTTAATAGCAATATGGTTTACTTTACTGCTGATAATTAATGTACCATAATGTACAATCAGCCAAAACTGGATCACCCACATATATTAAGGTAATCTCATCTTTTACTTGAGTACAGATTTTGTAGTTGATCCTGTTCTGTATTTGGCAAAGGCTGCCAGAGACTGAAATATCAACTCGAGCTGCCCAAATTAGCTCTTTCATGACTTCTCTCTAGAAACGGTGAAAGGATTCTGAGATAAGTATCTGCAGTCTCTGCTGACCCTTATAGAACAGAGAACATTACAGCACAGTACAGGCCCTTCGGCCCACAATGTGGTGCTGACATTTTATCCTGCTCTAATATCTATCTAACCCTTCCCTCCCACATAGCCCTCCATTTTTCTGTCGTTCATGTGGCTATCTAAGAGTCTCTTAAATGTCCCTAATGTATCTGTCCCCACAACCTCTGCCAACAGTGCGTTCCATGCACCACCACTGTCTGTGTCAAAAAAACTTCCCTCTGGCATCCCCCTTATATATTCCTCCAATCACCTTAAAATTATGCCCCTTCGTGTTAGCCATTTTCACCCTGGGAAGAAGTCTCTGACTGTCCATCGCCCTGGGAAATGGTCTTTGAATGTTATACAGCACTCACCCTCATCTTTACTCACCAGATTAGAACATTCTCTCGTGATTGATGCTGGTGCAAGATCCCTGCAGAATGGAAGTCTTCTGCTTCCTGTACATGGTTGGACCAACATAATGCATAAATTGATTCTGAAGTTCGTTAGCAGCTGCGTAGGTTTTTCATAGATGAGATCTATTTTAAGTATGAATCATTCAATTTGTATGGAGGCCACAATGTGATGATGAAATCCAGTGGTTGATTTGGGTTGCCATGTTCACATGCAGAGGAGGATTTGGTTTGTCACTTATGGTTTACATGCCACATTGCCTATGATCTGCTTGGATCCTCCTTAGAATCATCCATGAGTTTCAAGGCTGGAGAAACCGAGGATCCTTGCCAGGTCTTGAATGAGTTCTCTGTTTGGAAAAGTGTTTTTTAGTCCAGGTTTAATTCATTTGTTGGTGCTGCTAAGATAGACGAGGCTTGGGTAGCAGCAGCAGAAAGAGCTGCCTGAAACCAAGACTGAGCTTAGGCTTCAGGGGTTGTCACTAGATTCATGGAATACTCCCAGGAAACTCCAGGAATAATCCAATGGTCCAGGATGATGGAAATCCATCTTTACCATGACATTTCCTTTTGTTGTCATGGTGATGGTGGTAGTCAGCTGATTAGACCAGAAATGTGTTGACAGGGCAGAAGATTAAGGTTAGGCTGTCATAGCTTTTCTGATGCAGTTCTTGGCTTCCTGCTTCTGTGGATTGCTCCTGGTCCCTTTAGAAGCGTATTGGCCATGTGCTGGTGGATGGGATTAATATGAATGGGTGCCTGCTGTGTGGTGTGGATGTGGTGGGCTGAATATTTCCATGCTATGTTATTCTGTGACTTAATGAAACCACTACCCAATCAGTGACAATGGAGTGAAATGATTGACAGCCACTGTCTGATACGCTGGGGCAGAAGGGTTCAGTATATTTCTTCTCTGTAAACCACAGGGAATAGTTTCCTGAAATATCAACTGTTTGTGACCTATCTCTTTGTTACTAATGTCTTTCAATCTTAATGTGATAGATTACCACAGACATTCAACTGGAACTCTGACAATATATTGACTAAGTCTTTTCTGCATCCTAGGAGAAGATTTATTAAAAGTTTAAATGCAATTAAGAGCATAAGAAATAGGAGCACGAGTTACCCAAGTGGCCCCTATACTGCTCCGCCAATCAATATGATCATGATCTTTTACCCCAGCGCCACTTTCTTGCCCTGACCACATATTTTTTGGTTTCCTTAATGTCCAAAGATCTTTTCATCCTGGTCTTGAACATAGTCAGCAACTGAGTCTCCATGGCCCTCTTGGGTAGAGAATCTTACTGTTTCCTCTGGGTGAAGAAATTTCTTCACAATTTCAGTTATTTTTGTTATTGCTCTTCCCTTTGTACTACCTCAATGTTCTTATGTTTTGAAATGATCTGTAGGGATGGCATGCAAAACAACATTTTTTTTCCACTGTATCTCAGTACGTGTGACAATAATAAACCAATTATGTGTGGCCAACACCTTATCCTGAGATTGTGACCTCTGGGTCTAATTAGCCCAACCAGAGAAACATTATCTACCCTGGGCAGCCCCATAAGAATTTTGCACATTTCAGTGAGATCACTTCTCATTCTTCTAAACTCTACAGAACATCAGGACGCAGTCTGCTTAATCTCCTCATCATCAGACAAAGCCCTCCATTCGAGGAACCAATCTGGTGAACCTTCATTGCACTCCCGCTATTGCAAGTATATTGTTCCTTAGGTAGGAAGACATACACAATATTACAAATGCGGTCTCACCAGGGTCCTATATAATTACAGTAGGATTCCTATACTTTTGTAATCAAGTCCTTTTGCAGTAAAAGCCAACATACCAATAGACCTCCTGACTGCTTACAGTACCTGCTGATTAATTTTTAGGGATTCATGTAGAAGAACATCGGTGTTCCCTGACACCTTTTTCACTATATTTTGCTTTACTTTTTTTTCTACTAAAGTGATACCCCTATATTGTTCTGCATCATATTCCACCTGTCATGTCCTTGCCCATTCAATTAGCCTGTCTATATCTACCTGAAGCCTCTCCACATCCTCCTCCAAACTCCACTGTTATCCTCCTTCATGTTATCAGATAACTTGGATAAACTACATTTGATGCCTCTATCTGTATCATTGGTTGGGATTGTGAACAGTCGGCACTTTGTGGCACTGTTTCAGCCACAGCCCCACCCCCCCAAACCAAAAATGACCCAGGTATTTCTGCTTCTTGTTTCAGTCCATTAACCAGTCCATACCAGTATATTACCCCCAATCCCATGTGCTCTAATGTGTTTAATAACCATTTGCATGTCACCTTATCAAATGCTTTCTGAAAATCCAAATACACCAGTTCCACTGGTTACCCCTCATTTATTCTGCTGATTTCAAAATACTCTAATTTGTTAAACATGATCTCTCTTCCATAAATCTACAAAGATATATAAAGGCAAGTCCATTAAATTTCCGCTCAACCCCACCTTGTCGATTTGTTTTAAACCATTGTAACCTACTAATTACAGGGCCGTGAAAATTACTGTTGGTGATGCTTATTTTTTTTGTTCCAATATAACAGCCATGTAAGTTCACCAAGACCAAACTTCTTTAATGTTGGTGTTGATTTGCTTATTTTAAATTGCAGCTGTCTCCCTTTCAATGGTGTACATTGAAAATGTTAAACGTTCATCTGCAAATATGAGCAACAATCATTATCAGGCTATAAGCAAAGGGCATAGTGACAATCCAGTCAATATTACTTCAGCAAGGTTAAAGCCAGCATCAGCAAATAGCCCATCCTACATCACCTTGTTCAACACTAAGCTTCTCCTTGCATATCTGTGAACATGATTAAAGAGACCCCTCACCTTCTCCAGGTAGTTCCATTGATCATTGGTGCTGTTTGCCCCTGGTCATTTTAACCTCTTCTGGGGTCCTTTGTTTCTGGGAACCTCTTCAACAGGAGGTCTACTCATTGCCTCATGAAAATGTACTTTATTCTTCTGCACAATACCTGCCATTTTGGACAGTTGCCAGTGCAACAAATTGCATGGGGAATATTTAAATAAGTCCTGCGGATCATTAGCATGTAATTCTGCATGCTAAACACGGGATTCACATTTGGAACTTGATTGGGTAACACTAATCAACACTAGAGGCAGCATCCTATTTTGGATGTAAAAATGGGGAGTTTGAAGTTCAGAGATATTTGTCTTGGGTATGCAGTTCTAATGAGTAGAGCAAAACTTGCCCTGCAAATCTCGCAAATGCAAAATAAGGTTAATAAAATTTCGGCTCATAAAATAACCATTGAATTAAGTAACAGCATTACCACTTTAATTGCCCTTGCACCACCTTGCTTCCTTTCATGTTTTCTGCTCACCTGCCCCCCACAAACCCACCCCTTGATAAAATTGCTAAATATGCTGTTTGTTTTAGAGTGAAATTAAATACAGCACACTACTTTGGAAAGAACCAGTTTAACAATTTTCAGCTAATTGAAATGAAGATTTTTGTTTTGGTAAGCCCTTTTTGATTGCAGTAAATAAGCTGCTCACACTAGTGTACTAAGCATTTGCGATTTTTCACTCATTTTGGAGTGGTTTTGTTGAATGTTAACGGTGATCATTTGCACGGTCCCTCAGTAGTTGCTTTGATAATTAACTGAGTACTGGTATTCTGCCTGAAACCAAGTTTACAGCTTATGATGCTATTGCTAGTTACGAAAAGGTTAAAAAAAACACAATGGATATTTTTTCAAAAAAAACTTTACAGTGAATCAATTTTGGAAGAGAATTAATTTTGGCTGAAGTCATCTGAATCTAGATTTTTGAAATGTACTGTACAGAGTACATTTTATTAAATATTAATAATTTAAGAAAGGAATGTAATTTTTGAAACTTTTTTTTAAGTAATATACTAAAAATATGTCAGGAAATGACAGCAAACTAAGCTCTTACAATTGAGAAGCAGCAGAGGGCAGTAAAGTCACATGTTTGAATGTCTCACTGACTTAGTTGGCCCAGATGGGTTAGATGTAAAAATCTGTCAAAAACTAAATCCATACAATTTCTCACTTAGTGACTGTTTTACCCCTTTTGACCTATCAATTTTAAAAAAAATATAATGTACTAAAAAAATTCAATTTTATTCAAGAGAAATGTTTACCTTTTGAAAGCATAAGATATATTTGAAGTGCATTAAGGATTGATCTCTAGTTAGTAAACAAATAATATTTTAAGACTTTTATCCTATAGTGGTATTTTTGTATTCTATCTGATAATTTATTTCTTTAAACACCCTGAGTTATCTGTTCGTTTCTTTCCTTTGGCTGGGTACCAGCTGCAGTTGAGATATGTGGAGATGAGGAGGGAGGCAAAGAGCCAGGGCTATCCCACATATACCAGCAACTTGTATTTTTTTGCCACAGAATACTGCTGCCAACTTTCTGCCAGGAGACACTCACATTGGAGCTGCTGAGCACACTCCTAAAAGGACCACGGAGCTTTGTGCATCAGCTGCTACCAAGCAATCCAGCTCAATGAGGAAATAATTGCCCAAACAGGGCAAATTTGCCTTTTTATTACCAGTTAGAGCTTTCCACTGCCGATTAAGCAGTGAGCTGAACAAATGCATCATGCCAGGTGTGAAGTGATGTCTCGTGTTTAGGCTACATGTAATTTTGTGAAAAGAGACCAACATCAGAGGCTTGGAACATGTAATCTTTCTATGCCAATTCTTTCAAATCATTCAATGAAAATGTCTGTGTGGATACATATAATTCCAAAGCGCTTTTCCAACTTGATTAACTTGCTCTCAGCTTGGCTCTGTGTTGGCAATCATACTTCTGATTCACAAGACCAGGGATGAAATCCTGCTCCCAGATTTCCCCTTATCGTCTGAGCTAATCCTAGTGCATTGTCAGTACTGTATTTGAATTGAGAAGACTACTTGTAGCTGGGGGGTCCAGAGGGAGGGGAGGGGTGCATACAGAAGTTCCCTTGACACCCCTTGAAGAAGAGCAGGGTATTCTCCTGGCATCGTGACCAGCACTCATCCGTACGCCAACATATGGGAAAACAGGTTCGCTGGTCATTCATGTCAGTGTTATTTGTGGGACCTTGCCTGATGCAATTTGACTGCTGTATTTGGATAGAAAACAGCAGTGACAAACTTCACTGGCTTCTAATCACATTCAGATATCCTAAGAATGTGAATGCTGCTATTTCAATGCTAGTTCTTCCTTTCATTTTTCTGGTAGTACCCTTAAGAAAGGTATCTCATTAGTCATGGGGTATGTGGTGCTCATACGATTTGCCCACTAGCCAAAGTATCAAATAAAAAAAGCATTTAACTTTCTTTTAAAGATATGTACCAACTGTATATCAGTCTAGTTAAGGTCCCCTGACTTGCTACATCAAAGGTTTAAGGGACTATTGGCTCTTAACTAGTAGCAGGTTGACCACAGCCTCACATCCCACCTCATCCCTAACAGACAGAATCACTGCTGATTACTGGCACTGTGCCCTACAGCCAAACCTCTGACAGAATGACATTTAAATCAAGATACAAACAATGTCACTACAGTGTCGGGGTATTCAGCTACTTCTGTCTATAGTTAACGGTACTCAGTGGTGGCTTGAATTGCCTGAAATACCTGACACAGTTAATGTGTTATAAGCGGTGTCTTTCTAATTGACTTCAGTGGAAGTGGCAAGTGCTTAGTGCCAATTGGCTGATATAAGGGAGTTACTGTGATTAGGAGGGCGGTGTAATTGGAGGGAATCGTGGTAACAAGAGCCGTACTGATCTGCTTTCAAGCCTGTATCATTAATTAATTGATTATAATAGTTAATAACTTAATTGTAATAGTTTGGCACTGTGTTAAACAAAATAACCTTGGTACTTATATAAAACATAAGTATTTATTTTATTTTGTTTATTTTGTTTTAGCTGCAGTAATGACTCTATTCGCGATGAGCTTGTCTCTATGCTCTGGCTTTGATCCTGGTTAGGCAAGATTAACACTCCTGTTTACACATGCAGGCAAAGTTCTGGTTATAGCCTTTAAAGTATAAAACTTTTGAAACATGGGAAGTGTGTCCACACTCTCAAAGCACTTTTAACAGAATTTATTAAGCAGAGAGGAGGCTGAAGCTATCTCCTGAATACTTGTTAAAGCAGGTTTGATTCAGTGTTGGAATTAGAATCTATGTGGTGTCAACCCTCTCCAGGAGTTCTTGTACCTCTTATGTTTGGAATCAGATTAAAACCAGACTCTGAACTTGTTGCCAAGTGGTATCAACTTACAATGTAAATATACCCTTAAAATATCAAGATTTAGCAAGTAATCCAGTGTTCCAGAATTCGTTACTGCAGACACATAAACTTTCATTCTTTCATTTACCTTCAGAATGCTTCTGCTCATTGATTGATGGTTATATTGGTTTTGCTCAATATGATGATATTTGTAGAATTATATTTAAAGAAATAAACTATTAACCAAAGATGGGCTGCTTGCAATTGGGTTCTCTTGCAGATAAAATCCTGCATATCACTTTGTTAATGATCCCAAATAGTGCCACTCAGCAGTGCCTTCTTAGTTCTCCTTGTCCTCATTGCAAATCTGACACCAAGTTCTGATTGGTCTCTTGGTACTTTGGCATTCTCAATTAATCCAGAGTCCCTCTTTCATGCACACCCTTTCTCACATCTGCTTGTGGTTTCAAACACTGATTCCCAGCGTAGTGGGAGTGTTAGCTCAGTCTTGATGTTACTGGACTGGCAACCAAGTTTCAGACCATTGGTGCAGAGACATCCTTCGAATGCCATCACGACAGCAGAGATACAAACAAATGCATTGTGTACACAGATATGACAGATTGCCTTAAATCTGGAATTTACTCAAATTGAATGAAACCGGATTTTAGAAAGCAAAACTAGTTTCACTAACGGGAGTGATGAAATTACCGGATTGTTGCAAAATCCTACATGGGTCATTAGTATCCTACAGGGAAAGAAATCAGAAGCCCTTGCCCCATCAGAGGAATTTTTGGGTTCAGCCCCACAAGATGGTTGACTGAACAAGATGGTTGTCATCAGTATGAGCATGGTGTGGGAGGGGTAACAAATGTCGGCACCGATAGTTACATACACATCCTGTGAACAAATAAATAAAAAAACACACAGACACTGCCTACACTTTGATCCTTCAATTATCACTCCACATCACTCAGAGATGAGAAATTTTTTCACACAGTCAGTGATGAACCTAACATAGAACTTAGAACAGTACAGCACAGTACGAGCCCTTCGGCCCACAATGTTGTGCCGACTTATATAAACCTTATCCATGTTCTGTCTATCCCCCTCTCTACTTCACCTCCAATGACCTCTATTTTTCTTTCGTCCATGTGCCTATCCAATAGTCTCTTAAATGACCCCATTGTATTTACCCAAGATGGGCTGTGGGAACTAGTTGCTGAGTATGATCAAGGCAGAGATCAACGGATTTTCAGATATTAAGGGAATCACTGGGTGTAAGGTTAGTGTTAGAAAGTGCAGCTGAGGAAAAGATTCAGGCATGAGGCGTTGAGTGGCCTACAGCCTTATGACCACTATAGTTATTTTAGGCCAGAAACTTTCACCCAATCATCAACAAACTAAACAGCTCAGGAGTGAGTCCCAGTTTTGATCAATATAACACAAAAAGCATTTTGCCATCTGTAAAGATTAGGGCTTGAATTTAAAATGACATTGTTTTATAGTTTTAATAATCTTGACGTCTACGTTGGAGTGACTGAACTGAAATTCTGCAAGCACTGATTATTAAGAACCCTAGTGCCAAGCTCATTAAATATGGTGAATGCATAATACCCACAATCAAGCAAAATGTTTATCAGTAGGCCAGTACTCCAAGAAAATGATGGATGAGATATTTCATGATTGCAGCTCAGGAGAAAGGAAACTTGCAGAAATCTGATTGGCCTGATTATCCATGCAATAATGCGTTTGTGGAGTATTGAAGATAATAGCTAACAAAACTGTTAAGAAATGCAAGGCAATCCCTAATATCTATATTACTTTAAAGAAGCCACTTAAGAAATTTGAGAACCACAATTATCCACCAAGATGAAGCAAACTCATTGAGAAATCTCTGCAATCATGGGAAGAATTGAGCTCATGTGAGTGGGGAGTGAAGAAGTGATATGATGTTTTAGTCAATTTACTTCTTGAATACAAAACATTGGAACATCTCCTTATATAGTTGAGCTCTGTAAATGATACATATTTTAGACATAACCTAATCAGACCATGTTCTAAAAAATTTCATGTACTCAATAATATAATTGGCAAGAAAGTACATGTTAATAAGTCTGATTTTGTCCTGATATAAACTAACTTAGAGGAATATAATCACTGTTGGTTTTTGGACTCAATTATCAATGTATGTAACACATTAAACTTTAAAAGGTATGACCATAGATCATTGTAGGAACATTAAACAAGGTAAAGTGATTAGGACCAGAATTTCAATTTGAATTTTTATTTGTATATGTGCATGCAACATCTGGTCAATGTTAGTCACAAAAGTTGACCAAAGCATTTGTGTTTTAATGCATCTGAGGGAGGCACAACCAGTAGTTCAAGAAAGAGTCCACAACAAACAGCACCTGCGAAGGACTCTTAGTTCCTTTGGCATTAAGCACCAGGTTTGTATTGATGAGAATGATGATGAGATCCATGAGCTGATTAAGCACAAATGCAAGCTATTCTTGAAATGGAAACTTCACAATGCCTTAAAGGAAAAGAAATGGCTCTATGGGCACCTGAAGCCAAGGACCAACAGAAAACGGTGGGCTAAATAAAAGATAGTGGCTGGGAAGAACACAGGACACCCAGAGAGTCACTGGTAACCATCATGGGTTCTTCACTGCTTTCAAACCCATCTCTGACTCAAACTCCCAAGGGCCCACTTTGCTGAGAGTGAGAGTGCAGTAAAGTTTATCAAGGACAGAGAGGCAGTCAGCACCTGCTGGAAGCAGCACTCAAGAACTCCTTAACTATGTCTCTGTCCTT
Organism: Pristis pectinata; assembly: GCF_009764475.1. Taxonomy (NCBI): domain Eukaryota; kingdom Metazoa; phylum Chordata; class Chondrichthyes; order Rhinopristiformes; family Pristidae; genus Pristis; species Pristis pectinata. Next base: position 17,489,619 of record NC_067432.1, read on the forward strand.
GACATGAGTGTCCTTTGTTCCATTCACTTTAGCCTCACTATCACTTTAGACTGAAGAGAAGTGTTTCAAGTTTACAGAATGGTGAGAGATTCCATGAATAGCAGTAATAAAGCTTGGAAAATGCACTGCTAATATTACCTCTCCATTATTCAAGTCAAGGACTACTCAAGCTCTGTTGCCATGAACTACTATAATTTGAAATAGGTGCAAGGAAATGGGGAATCTGTGTGCAGATAGCCTTGTATGATACATGAGATCCATATGAACCACTGCTGTGTATGTCCCACTATGTGGTGTCAGGGCTGGCATCTTAGCCCAATATAATCATCGTGTAGCTGAAATACCAAAGAGTAATTAATTGTTCATTAAAGTATAAAATCTTCTCAGATTATAAAGCAAAGAGTTGAAAAAATAACCTATTTGCATTGAGACAGACTTTCATTGTCATAGAAACAAAGCAAAAGATAAAAGAGACTGAACTGTTTCGAGCAGAATTTGTTCTTATCAGACTTCTCCTTAAGTGGAGTAGGCTATATTCTGCTCTAACAATCAATGTTGGTGCAGTAATGACAGTAGATGCATCACTTTGCACTAAATATTGCAATAACTAGGTGCAGTTAAGGTCAAATCTATATTGTCATATAAAAACATGTGGGGGACTAATTTATATCTGAATCCATCCTTTGGGTAAAGGTCATGCATGTACAATTGGCCATAGAATTTACAAATACATGGAACTAGTATTAGTGCTAATCATTTAATCAGCCACAGAAATAAAAAAAGTAAGCAGTCAAATTTAAGTTTCCATAACAACCAAAATGCAACTGTATTTACAGAGATGAGATCAAGTGAAACTAGACATCTGCAAATAAGCTGCACAAACTTTTGCAGCCCCATTGCCTGCACTGCATGCTGGGAAATGACTGACAGCAGTGTATAGTTAAAATATTTATGTTTGACAGTTTATTCCATTTAGCTGGTATGAAGTAATAGTGTGGAGAAAGCTTATTACTTCTTCTAAATCTTGATTTGATCACCTCCTTAAATTAAACAGTAAAGTATTTTTGCTCACTCATGTTCTAATAGAGTGTGTTTTATGTTGAAACATTTCCAGGTCAGCACACATTGACAAACCTGACACTTAAGTAATGTTATAATAAAGCCCACCTATAAAAAGTAAATACTGCTAACCCTATTTCCCATGAGGAGATTACTCATATTACTTGCCTCCCCTAGAGACCAGGGTATTTTACTCTTCCCCTCATGTCACCAAGTTATTGGTCCTGGAACATTGATCAGGCAGCTCTAATGGTCCTGATTTTTTAATCTTTCCCTCCCGATAGCTTCAGAAAATATTATAGCTCCCTTGTATCAACTGAATTTTCATTTCCTCTTATATTTTTATTCAACTTCTTTGTGTTTTCTTTCATTCCCAGCAAAACCAAATATTTTGGTTGCTATTGTTCCATCAGTTTCCACCAATAGTGTTTCTTGTTCATCTCCTACTTTCTGCCATCAAACCCTGAATGGCTGTGCGAGCTCTGTGGAGGACTCTTCCTTTGATGATTTAGCCAGGTTCTCTCCTCTTTGTTCCCTTACCATCGGATGCCACTCACTGGGAGTTGAGAAGCATATTGTTTGTGAGAAGGGTGGGAAGCATCAGAAGAGCTTTTCCTAATTAAGCTGAAGTGGTTAGGAGAGGAGGAGAGATGCAAAATACTCAGCTGTTTACTGTTAATTCCATTAACCTTCTGGAGACTTGATGCCAACATTTCCATTTGCACTTTATTTTTGCAGCTTTTAAAGTTTTATTGCAAATTGATAGATACATGTACCAGAGTAGTTAATGGCTTGTTGATGGTTTTGGACTGATTATCAGCATTAAATCATATGCCTAATCCTCGTTTCCACATTCAATTCATTTCTGTGATGATGGAGTGTTTTCAAAACTAGATACCTTCTGGATTGAAACTGTGATGCTATTATTGCAATATTCTTTGCCAACTTACAGTTTATCTCTATAAGGTAGGGAGGCTGAGGTTTTATTTAGTGAACTAAGGATCCTTGAAGTGGTATGCTCTGGATCAGAGCTGAGGAACCTATTTCTTGCTTGTACAAAGCAAGATAGAATTGGCCTTTGCCTCAAGGACAAGAGAAAATGAGAGAGCAAGTTAAATCTTGCCACTTATCCACTCCCCCAACCAATGCTGAGTAATATGAGTTGATGTGACTGTTTCAGGCCACCATCTCTTCTCAACCTTGTTCATTCACAATGTATACAACATGAACACAGGTTAAGATTATATGGGACATGTGGTGAGTGGTCTATCTCTGAAAGAACTATAATACAACAGTTATGGCACCTTTAGTTAAAGATTGTTATTTGATCTGGGATTTTCCTGGATATTAGAAACCTGTAGCTGAATGATGGCTAGAAGGTTATTCTGCAGTGTCCACAATTTTATAAATTATAGGGCTTACAGTGACATCATGAACTCTGTGATTTTTATTTTGAGATTTGTTTTCTTAGTCAACACTCTGGTTGCTGTCAGCATAGATACAAATATTCAACCTTCTTAATATCTTGCAAATAAAAGTACTAATCATGCTGAATATGATTTAGAATACACTGATTTACTATGAAATATTGCAGATTACAAACATAGTCAAGAGACTGGTTAAAAAGCCATTTGCTTCATACATTAAATCAAAAATACACTGTCCAAAACTTACTAGGTTCAAGGACTTTCTACTGGACTAAAGATAGTTTCAGTACAATCTTTTGACTTCTTTGTTTACAATACTGAAATTGTGCACTTTGTGCTGCAAAATATATTTATTATAATTATGGGAGAGTTTTTAAAGAACAAGAATCTGCATACAACTTTATCTCAAAATAATTTTCATTTCAAGAAAATTCAGAGTCACTCCTTTAGTATTTCAATTATATTTTGGTGATAGAAATTTCAAAGGACCTTCATGGAATTTGCCAGCTTTAAGTTGTCTCTGTTGTATACCCAATGTACTTTGACTAATAAACCTAGTGCTTTGAGAAATTATAAAAGCTTAGGATTGTGGTTTACTGTAATATTTGCTGTGCTATACTCACTGCTTTTTGCAAAAGAAACATGCTTTTAGCAAAGAAAGATTTGCAAACTAACTAAGGCTATTTTACTTAGAATTAGAATTGTACTGACAGGACCAAAATTTGTTCTCCTTAAAAAGTATCCAGTTATTCCAAATTTTAAAAATTAGAAAAATGTTGATAAATATATAAAATACACTATCTCATCTGTGCGTTTTATATATTATTATTTTCTTAAGTAAGTGCTTATGTTGTGTTAGATGCTGATCAACAAAAGAGCAGTCTTCACTTGTAACCTCTCCCTGCTCCAGTCTGGAACATGACACATGTCAGCCAATGATAAATGGTTCCGTAGTGTGTGTAATTTCAGGCGCAATGCCCTTGAGATGTTCAAACCCTCTCTCACAAATGCTACTATGGGACTAAACCCAAGAAGCTATTTTTTTGTGTTTTGATAAGAAACAAAAAAAAGATAAAATGAATAAAAAGTTGTATTTTCTCATACTTTATTAAAAAGTTAATGTCCATTTTTATGGAAATTTGATTAGACTCCATTTTCTATGTCATTCCTTAATCGAATGCTGCAGTTAAGTGAAGCATTAAATAACATCTGATAGTAAATGTTTAAAGACGTTACAACAGTTTAATGAATGTGAATTTTAATTGATGCCTTAAATACAAATATTGCTCAGCTTTCAAATATACACCTGTAATTTACGTTACAGATTAATAGACAAGGTTCATCTTCAGCAGAGAAATGTCAGATGACTATTTATTTGTGTGTTCTAAATAGATATGTTGACACATCAAAGATTGCAGATTAAGATAAAAATTCTGTGTTGCAGTGACATTGCTTTTTGCCGACATGGTTAATAAACAACAGTTATCTTCCAGAGCATGAAATAGGTCTAAACTGCTCCTTTAGTCGGCTGTGTAACTAGTGTTAAATCAAAGAATGTAGTGTGACATTAAATGGTTTAAATAATGCAGGCATTTCCTTTTTAACAGGAATATGGAAACTGTAGATTAGTAATAGTGATAGGCTGCTCCATGACAGCTCAGTGGAGCCTGTGTTGTCTCCATTGCATTGTTTCTCATTTGCAGCTATTTGCATGCCAATTATTTTAAAACAAATATTGGGTTCCAGTTTTTTACTTGACAAATAGTCTGCAGGGTTTTAATTGGATCCAACCAGTTGCAAGAGCTATGAGGGTTAGAACGGAGACAGATGATGCCTTCAGAAGAAGCTGCAGGGTGCTTGGTGCAGATTTACCAATTACTGCATTATCTGTAATGCACTCTAAATTTTCTAAACACAGTACCAAAATACAAGCCACAGGCAAACAGGAAAGCAATATCCTGCTGAGCGTTAAAAAGAGATTTCATTGTGGGCGGATTCACTTTCTTCTTATCTACTTGTTCTATTAATTATCATCTTTGACTGATGATTTTATCCTGGTTATGAAAATGTAAGCAGAGCACTTAAACTGGAATAAAAGTACAGTGCATGTCCACAGATAAAGAGAAATTGGCATGCAGACTTTCTCTGAACACGTTCTGAGACTAAGAGCAGCATTTGTTCTCTTTTGCAATGTACAATATTAGCTCACACTTTCTGTTCCCTTGCAGGGTTTTGGACAGGAGTATATCATCGTCATTGCCAAAAAAACAGTGTGCATCAATGCCCTCTCAGTCTTAGTGCAGCCACACCTAAAGAAACTGATATAAAGATGACATGTGGCTAACACTTTGAATTTGGACTACTAGCAGCACTAATTTTTCTACATGTTTACAGTTTACTCACACACTTAGACAAGTACACTGACATATCTATAGGCACTATAACATAGAGGGGAGTGGGGAAAGATCTCCTCTGGTTCCTATGTGATATAAAGTAGCAGAAGGAATTCCTCTGATCACTTCATCTTTTGAGAATGTTCCCACAATTTCTTAAGAAATTGAGATGGGGTAAACATCCATTTGCAAAGATTACAATATCACCACCTCCAAAGATTGTTCTCGCACTCCCAGTATGGAGTTGCATTTCTGAGAAGGACAACTGAGAGAGCCAATTTTAAGATTTACTGTCCTTTAAAATAAATAGACAGAATATCAAAGGTTATGCACTTACACTTTTTTGTGTGGCATTTCCTGCTGTGATTTTGGGAGGATAAAATGAATCTACAACGATCACAGCAATAGAAGTCAGATGTTATATTTACTAACAACAACTTGCATTTATATAGCATCTTTAACATTGGTGAATGTCCCAAGGCTCTTTGTGATGAGACATAAAGTGACACCGGACCATGGAAGGAGACTGCAGACAGGATAACTAAAATCTTACTCTAATTGGTAGATAAAAGAATAATGTCCTGAGATTGTGTTTGGTAGAGACTCCGGATCATTGACAGCACCTATAGGAGTATCTGGTGTTGAGTCAGATGCCCAATTTGTGGTGCTTCCATTTTCTAGCCAGTGATATTAGGAACTCTGTGAGTTGGCATGCTGACCCCTGCTCTCAATTCTCTGATCTGTGCTCATTTGAAGTGAGACCTTGCTCTAGATGCAGACTCTCGCTGCTTCAAGGCTCAAAAGCACATTGCTCTTGCAGGTGTTTCAGCTGCTTTTTAAAAGAATATATTTTTGGGTGCAAACAAACTTCAGCAGAAAGAATCACTGTCCCACTAAATAATGGATACAATAGTTTTATCCCAAACTCAGTCTGTCTTGCACAGAAGATTGTAGCTAAGAAGAAACTTGGATGTGATAAGGCAGGAACATAAGAATGAAAAAAAGACCTCAAATAATAATACTTAAGTATAATTTGAACAGATATGTATTTGCCTGCAGAGTTAATGATCCTTTAGCGTGGTTCAGTGTCAATACCGATGGAAAACACTGAGAAATGGTGTCAGTCAACTACCAGTAATTGAGCAAGAGCTGTGAAGACAAATTGTATATTTTATAAGAATATTTGTGTTTTTGGTGCATCACTTATTGAGATTTTTTTCATACCAGAATTCACCTTGTGATTTTTGTTTTGTGCAGATGAGTTAGTTGTGAAGTGTTAAAATGATTATGTCACAGAGTTTTTTTTCAGATTTTCCGCAGTTATTCATATGGTTTATGGGCAAAGTATGTTCAAAATCATAAATTTCAAAGAGTAATCTGACTTCACGGAAATAACTTCGTAAGTTTTATCTTGGGCATTTTGCAGAAAATAATGCATTCTATTAGGCTAGCATGGGGAGCTGGTCAAGTGGGGTGTTTCTGAGGTCAACTTGTATAATACTGTTTAGTCTGTAATATTTGCAAATTATTTTTAATATTAAGAGCCATGCCTGTTTTTATTGGCTGCATTTAAACAGTTTAAACAGTTGATATTCAAAGAAACTGATGAATTCTACTGCTCTCTCCTGAAGTCATGGACCTTCACAAACTCCATGGAAGAAATCTAGCTTTGGTTAAAATTGCAAAGCTGCAATATTAGATGCTAACTATATGTGAATGGAAATGTTACTCATGATTGGTTAAATTAATGCTGTGCGTGGGTGAATAATCATCACTCTCATCTGATGATTTACTTTTGAGTCAAAAAATGCTGTGTGAATGATCTCAATTGGTAACAAATTGAATTGGTCACAGATCTTGAAATCACAGCCTAGAGAGAATGCAAAAAAACTCTCCATTTTTTTAAGCAAATAGATCATTGTAAGGGAGTAATAAAACAAATACTGCTCACTGGCTTGAGGCAGTACCATGCACCTCAGGTTATCGAAGTGACCTTGTCTATTATAATGTCTTCAGCCTTCAATTACAAGTTATCTCTTCAAACCTCATGCTAATATTTCACTGACGCACTGCTTAACTCTCTCCACAACTGCATTTTAAACACATTTAAGTTAATTGCAGAATGATGCGGGAACAAAAATCTGCGCAGTCATTTTTACTTACAAAAAACCTGCCCTAGCAATTCCTTTCCACAGCGAAACATCCACCTCACTCAATAGGAGAGCGCAGTGGAGCAACTAGTAGAGCTGCAGTCTCACAGCTCCAGTGACCCGGGTTCAATCCGGAATTCCAGTGCTGTCTGATTGGGGTTTGCATGTTTTCTCTGTGATTGTTTGGATTTCCTCTGGGTGCTCCAGATTCCACCCACATCCCAAAGATGTGCTAGCTGATAGCTTAGTTGGCTGCAGTAAATTGTGTAGGTGAGAATTAGAATCTGGGGGGGCAATTGATGGGAACGTGGAGTGAATAAAGTGGAGCTAGTGTAAGATTGGTGTAAATGGATTGTTGATGATCGGGCCAGACTCAGTGGGCTGAAGGGCCTGTTTCTGTGCTGTATGACCCTGTAACTCTATGACTCTATTTCTGTGTCACATGTACAGGAAATCAAGCAAAATCACAATGGACAATTACTGCGTGGGATTCACTGCTGAATATTTCCAGCATTCTCGTTCCTAAATCTTGGACTTACATCTACTTTCCTCTCTCCTCTTTCCTCGTTCATCTCCCTCTATTTACACCTTCTCCAGACAGATCAACTGCAGTTAACAAGTCCGCACCCCTCCCTCTCAGCTGGCATCACCACCCTCTGTGCCTTTCTTTGTCTTCACCATATCACAGACTTTCCCTATCCTCTATCAACCCTTGTTCGTTCTCTGCAAATGAAAGCTAGTATGATTTCTAATTTATCCTAGATCTGATGAAAGGTCATCAAGCTGAAACATTAAACTCTGTTTCTGCTTCCACAGAGGCTGCCTGGTCTGCTGTGCATTTTATGTATTTTCTGTTTTTATTACAGGTCTGGTTTAACCTGGTCTGTGGTTGTGGAGTCTGGCACATCTTTGTGCATATATGCCCCCCTTCAGGTTTATTGTTGCCTCTTGCTGCCACCTCCGCTACACCCACCCCATTTCAATGTGAACATCTTTGTCTTCTAGATTGTACATTTTGACTCATGTACCCATAGTCCAGGCCTCCGGATATTAATGTTAACATACCAGTTATATTATTACACAATGATACCATTTACTAGGCTTATTGGTCAATAGAGCTGGGTATAGATGTTATGAATCCTTTTGTTAACTGGTGCACGAGCAATGGTATTCGTGGAGAAGAACCATTTGAACTAGGTAGCACAGAGCAATAGAACACTGTTTCACCAGAATTACCTCTTTTGAGAAAAGAGGTGGAAGAAGAAAACAGTACCTCGAATGTCTGGGGGACTCCTATCTGACTAAAATAACTTTATACAGTCATACAGCATGGAAACAGTCCCTCAGACCACTGAGAATGCACAGACCATTGTGCACCCATTTATATTAGTCCTACACTAATCCCATTTTATTTTCCCCATATTCCCATCAACTCCCTCAGATTCTACCACTCACCCACACATAAGGGGCAATGTATAGTGGTCAATTAACTTACCAACCTGCATATCTTTGGGATGTGGGAGGACACTGGAATATCCAGAGGAAACCCAAATAGTCACAGGGAGAATGTGCAAACTCCATTCAGGCAGCACTGGAAACCTGGATTGTACCCAGATTGTTGTGCCACTGAGCTGCCCTCAGTTTTAAAAGTGGACAGTTTCTGCACCTTTTCGAGAAATACAATTTGTTTGCAAGGATGGAAACATTCAGGTTGTCATTGGGCTGAAGCCAGAACTGGGTCTACACTTTGGACAGCATCAAGTTAGCAGCTAGTCTGTACACCAGGCACCCAATATTAATGAAGAAAAGTAATGCAGAAAGCCAGCATTGGAAATTGAGACAAGGACACTCGATTGAGATTATTGATGAGCGCAGCAGTACAGAGACAACATGCATCTGGCATCTACTGTGCAAGATTCCCAAAAATTCCTGAGGGGAACATTAGGTGGATAATATGCCAAAGTCTTCACCCTTCCGAACTTAGGCCTCATTTCCTGGAAGGTGTTTAGCAGACTCTGCTGTCGTTTTATGCAACACAGAATGCACAGGGATCTGCTATTGAACAGAAAATATTCATCTCATTTATTCACCTCTGCATTCTGATGGTGAATGGCTTTGACTGAAAGATAATTTGATTAGTGCTTGTAAGGAAGAGCTGTGTAGTCATAGCCTCATTCTAAAAGAAGAAAAGAGGCTTTATTAATAATTGGATTTTAAAGTGGTTACCGTGCTCTCAATACAGAAGCAGATGAACTTTCCATAACCGCCAGGTTTTCAGTAACATGGGTAACTTTTAGATCTGATTCTTTTAGCGCCGAGTGTAGTCTGGCTGGGGATTTTCTTGGCTGCCTGGATTTATATAAGCTTGTTTCTGTTCTATCCCTAACAAGAAGTTGATAGCTGAACTACTGAGATATGGAAGAATCAGCAATGGATTTCCAGTATTACAGCAAACCCACAAGATAAATGACTTTTATAGGTTAAGCAATTAGAGACTTTCTAAAAGCTGCCGATAAAACAACCTCATTTAAGGAATCCACAATCAGTGTCCGGTTTTACAATCAGCACAAACACAAACACTAAATTTGTTGCATTTAATTAAAAGTCACTTTAAAAGGGATTTTTTTAATAAAAATGTAAGTTCACTGTTGTACCTTTTTCAGTACTGTTTTACAGCTTCCACTTATGGGGGGAAGGTAGATTTTGGCAGTGCATTACTACATTGACAAAAAGAAAAAAAACAGCTGCAATTTTCTGCTTGAATATCTCACTGACTAAGTCCATTGATCATCCCTTCTGTTTGTGCAGGAGAAGTGTTTTTCTCACTAATAACTCATACCTTCTCCTATACTTTTGTTGTTGGTTGGGCCTTTGCGTAATTCCTCAGAGAGCACACTAGATTGAAGTTATTTTATGCTTGAGCTCCCATGGTCCCAATTTTAAAATCTTCATGTCAATTTTCACACATCACTGTCGAGTACTGAATGTTATGGAATTTTCAGCAGAGGCTAGAGAGACAATTTATACATGACCTGGGCCGATCGGAGCACTCAACATAAGGTGAAAGGTGAATGTGTAATTAATGTTGGTTTAGAGACATGATGGCAGATTCAGCCCCCCAAAAACTAACCACTGACAAATTATTCTAAAGGAATTTCAGCAAAATATCCTTCAGCTCTTGCTCTTGTTCCCACAAGAGGGTTGTCTTTTTTTGTTTAATGGAGTCGTTCTTAAAAGGATTGTTGTCTTTTTTATCTGTGAATCTGAAAATATGCAAGCACTTAAAGATTTCAATGACATCATCTTAAGGAATTTATGATATATTGAACACTTTAACCCATCGCTCTTTGGTGTCTGAGAAGTGATCCACTTTACTGCAAATATAATCAATCCTTATATGAATGTTTCTACAGTCATTTACCCTATGTTGGAAAACTTAATATCCACAAGACGACTAATGCTGTATTTATCGTACTTGCTCCCATATCCTATCATTTTTATATGCTACTTGAATTTTTCAGAGTTAATAATCGGTAATATGAAAAATATGTACATTATAGATTACTGGCAAAAGTTCATATCAGTATAGTGTAATTGGCTGACAGCTGTATGAATATGCCATCCAGTGCAAAATAAAACCTCCCTCCATGACCCCCCCCCAGTAAAATACTTCTTGATATAGTGTGACCCTTATTGTAACCTATTTTTTATAATTACCTCATTAATTGAGAGACCATAATCTTTTTCATTCCAAGCTATTTTTTTGAACATCCCACCCAGACATTGTTGTGCAAAAGGGGCCACACTTGTGTCCTGGGAAAAAGTGGTCTGTTCTCAATTTATTAGATTGGAAACATGATTCATTTTTTTACTAGGCTTTCTGGTGAGTACAATCAATTGCGCAGTCAATTCCTTGATTAGGGATTAGAACACACGTAGATTAGTTTGATCTTTCATTCTTTTAGGACTGATGATGATAAAAAGAGGTCATATTTTTATTTTTTGAATATATTTTAAAAATGCAGACATGAGCAAGAGGGATATTATGCTGGGCAAAAACAAGGTAATAGGCAGTTTTTGTGTATTGGCATTCTCTTCAAAAATGGGACTATACAATGTAGCAAAGATGAAAGTAAAACATTTTTTTTGTTACTGTTTTGTTCAGGATTGATCATGAAAAAAAAGTCATGATCAGAAGGTGAATCTCTCTCTTCAGGTCAGATTTGCCTTACTAAGATTTTGAAGCACCATCACAATGGTATATCAATTTTTGACCCATATCAGATGTACGGTTGTCGGCAGTTGCATTTGTCGTATAGGATCAGAAAGACATAACATGTATAGGAAAGCCATCACTCACAGCAAGCACAACACTAAATTGTAGGTGTACTGGACAAGAAGTAGCTGCTGGGATATCATGGAGAAGTCCATGAGCATGTTAAAGGAAGCTCTGATGTAAATGGACCATCTCATCAAATTAGACCACAGAGACAGTCTATCATTACCATTTGGTCTTTACTAAGAGTAGTAATGAATGCCACTACTGCCCTGCACAAACACTCCTCCAATTAAGTAACATTGAGCATTTCCTTGATTGTGTCTAAGTAAACTTTTGTGTCCCTATCGCATGTATAATAAGGTACTCAATAATGAAAGGCTATTACTTTATATAGTTTCAGATTGTATGTAAACAATGGAAGAAAATATTGCACCTCCGTGCATTAATTTGTCGGTGATACATGTGGCATTTCATTTTGAACAAATCTATTGTTTCTGATTTCTGAAAGGGAAATAAATGGGTGATGAGCTGCCTTGAAAGATAGGTGACAAAGTACCACCATTGCTAATGATACTCCACAAACTTCATAGTCCAGAAATAAGAGATGAAACAACCAGAAGCTTTATTGTGAAAACACATTTGGTAGTAAAGAAGCCCTTCAGAGGTTTGTCTATTAGGGTGGGCTGTGGGCGTGTGTAATATCCCGGAAAAGGTGGATAAATGAATGAGTAAATTAATTACAAAATATTGTCATAGAGTTGTACAGCACTGAAACAGGCCCTTCAGCCCAATGTGTCCATGCTGACCATGGTGCCTTCCTGAGCTTGTCCCATTTGCCAGCATTTGGTCCACATCCCTCCATGAACCTGTCCAAATGTCTTTTAAATTTGCCTCTACCACTTCCTCTTGCCACCATCATCTGTGAAAAACTTGCCTCTCAGGTCCCCTTTAAATCTTTTGCTTTTCACCTTAAACCTATGCCCTCTAGTTTTAGACTCCTCTACCCAGTAAAAAAGACTGTGACCATTCAACTTATCTATGTCCCTCATAATTTCATAAACCTTCATTCCAGGGAAACAGTCCCAGCCTACCCAGTCTCTCTTCATAGCTCAAGCCTGCACGTGAATCTTTTCTGCACCCTCTCTAGTTGAATCGTGTTCTTCCTTTAGTATGGTGACCAAAACTACACACAATATACCAGGTACAACCATCTTGTACAGCTGTATCATGATGTCCCAACTCTTGTACTCAGTACCTGATCCAATGAAGGCAAGCATGCCATATGTCTTCTTCACTACTTTATCTATGTGTTTTGCCACGTTCTGGGAACTATGAACTTGTACCCTAGGTCTCTCTGTTCTACAACACTCTCCAGGTCCTTGTCATTTACTGCGTAAGTCCTGCCCTGATTTAACTTCCCAAAATTCATCTCTTCGCAGTTGCCTGAGTCAAATTCCATCTGCTATTCCTTTGCCCAATCTTCCAGTTGGTCTAGATACTGTTAAAACTTTAGTCAACCTTCTTCCCTGTCCACAACACCACCAATTTTAGTGTCGTCTAATCACGCCATCTACATTCTCATCCAACTCATTAATATAGATGACGATCCCTGCACCACAACACTGGTCCCAGGGCTCCGCTCTGCAAAACAATCCTCCATTACCACCCTCTGACTCCTTCCACCAAGTCGCTTTTGTATCCATCTAGCTCCCCCTGGATCGCCATGATCTCATCTTCCAGACCAGTCTACCATAAGGGACCTTGTCAGAAGCCTTGCAGAAATCCACGTAGACAATGTCTACCGCCTGGCCCCCATCAATACTCTCGGTCATCTCGTCAAAAAACTCAACTAAATTTGTGAGACATAATTTCCCACACACAAAGCCATGCTATCCCCAATCAGTCCTTGCCTTTCCAAAGGCAGATAGATCCTGTTTCTCAGAATTCTCTCCAGTAACTATCCCACCATTAATCTTAGGCTCACCAGCCTTTAGTTCCCTGGCTTGTCCTTGAAGCCCTTCTTAAATAAAGCCTCAACATTAGCCGCATTCTAGCCTTCTGGTACCTGTACCTAAGAAAAATACAAAAATCTCTGCCAGTGACCCAGCAATGTCCTCCCTTGCTTTCCACAAAGTCCCGGAGTACACAGTCAGATCCCGGGGATTTATCCACCTTTATGTGCCTCAAAACTGTCAACACCTGTTTCGTAATATCAATATGTTTCAGGATATCACTATTCTCTTCCCTGAATTTCCCAGCTTCCATGACCTTTTCCATGGTAAATACAGACAAGAAGTATTCATTTAAGACCTCACCCATTTCCCACAGCTCAACACATAGATGACCACACTGATCCTTAAAGGGTCTATTGTATCCCTAGTTACCCTATTGCTCTTAATGTACTTATAGAATCTTTTAGGATTGTCCTTTACCTTATCTGCTAAGGATATCCCATGCCCCTTTTTGCCCTCCTGATTTCTTACTGAAGTGTACTCCTACATCCCTTATACTCCTCAAGGGACTCACTTGATCCCAGCTGCCTAAACTGACATATGCCTCCTTTTTCCTGACCAGAGCCTCAAAATCCTTCATCAGCCAGGGTTTCCTAATTCAGCCAGCCTTGCCCTTCACTCTAACAGGAACATGCCGGCCCTGAACTTTCCTTATGTTGCTTTTCAAAGCCTTCCATTTGCCAGATGTCCTTTTACCTGCTAACAGCCTTTCCCAATCAACCTTTGCAATCTCCTGTCTAATGCCATCAAAAGTAACCTTGCCCCAGTTTAGGACTGGTTAGATCAGTCCTATCTCTTTCCATAACTACTTAAAAGCTCATAGAATTGTGATCACTGGTCCAAAAGTGCACCCCCACTGACACTTCAGTCACTTGCTCAGCCTCATTTCCCAAGAGGAGGCAAGTGTTACTCCTTCTCAAGTAGGGCTATCTACATATTGCATGAGAAAATTTTCCTGGATGCACTTAACAAATTCTGCCTCATCAAATCTCTTAGCACCGTCGCAGTCCCAGCCAATATTTGGGGAGTTAAAATCACCTACTATTATTCTTATAGCTATCTGCGATGCCTCTATGTAGTTGCTCCACTAATTCTTGCTGACTATTGGGGAGCCGATAGAACAATCCCATCACAGTGACCACCCTTTCTTATTCCGAAGTTCTATCATTTAGCCCCACTGGACATCCCCCCCCCAGGAATATCTTTCTAAGTACTGCAGTGATGTTCTCCTTAATCAAAAATGCAACTCCAACTCCATTCTTACCTTCACCTCTATTATGCCCGTCCCTCAGCCGCAGCTATAATATCACAATGCCCTCTGCCTATCCATTCCCTGAGCTCATCTGCCTTACCTGTCAGGCTTCTTGCATTAAAATAAATTCAGTTCAGCCTATCATGCTTCCTGTCCTGTCCCTGCCTGTCCTGTCTGTTGGACTCGCTTGCTTTAACTTCTATTTTCAAGTTTCTCATCTAGCACAGTATTAATTTGGGTCCCCCCCACCCACCGCCAGACTAGTTTAAACCCTCCTGAGTAGCTCTGGCAGATCTCTCTGCCAGGATATTGGTCCCGCTCCATTTGAGGTGCAACCCATCCCTCTTGTACAGGTCACCTCTACCCTAGAAGAGATGCCAATAATACATAACTATTCTTTATTATGATGTTTTCATGTGATTTTTTTTAAATTTCAAAGATAAATTTTATTCATAATAAAAAATATATACAAAGGAAGAAACAGTGCAAAAACAAAACCTTAACATTCGTGGTTGTTACATTCAGTAGTGTAAACTTTAAAGAGACAGACACACTTATGTGGCTCCCTGAGGTGATACCCCTTTCATTGTTCAAGTGGCTTCCCAACCCAACTCTGCCCCTCCATGTTCGGTAGTGGAAGGAGCCCAGACTGCGGTCCTTCCCCACAGAGCCTTAGCACTGACTGCACCGAACTTCAGTGCGTCCCTCAGCAAGTATCCCTGCAGTCTGGAATGTGGCAGTCTGCAGCATTCCCTTACGGACATCTCGCTGTTCTGGAAGACCAACAAGTTTCGGGCAGACCAAAGGGCGTCCTTCACCGAGTTGATGCCTGTCTCAGTGTGTGTCTCAGTGTGTGTCCCTGGGAACAGCCCATAGATCAGAGAGTCCTCTGTCACGCAGCTGCTGAGGATGAACTGGGACACGGACCCTTGCATCCGTTTCCACACCCTCTTAGCAAATCCACAGCCTGCAAAGGCGTAGCTGACCATTTCTGCCCCAACGCAGGCATCCTGAGGGCAGCATACATGGTGGGGGGGGGGGGTGACGTTTTCGTGCGATTTGTCAAATGGCCCTCAGTTAACCCTGTCAAGAGTTTAATTTATGTCAACAGTGGTTTTTCTCTTACTTCTGGTCAGTCCCCTGGGATTAAAGATGACTTGCTTCTACTCCAGTTCTGTAGGCTTCTGGGGAGACTAATGAGGCCTGTGTCGGTTTCTGCTACTGGTGGGGCAGGGATACTTCGTGGAGTAAGTGGGTGTGTAGTTTGGGAGGCATCCATTTTGAGAGTCTGTTGTCAAGCATTGAAATGAGATAACTTGCTTAGAAGGATTGGCTGAGTGCAATTAGCTCCTCAGTTTTGGGATGTTGACCTGGGGGAGGATGTTAAGATTGTTTGCTTTTCTCTGCCAGTGGATCTGGAGGATTTTGAAGAAAAAAAGGATTGGTGTTTGATCAGTGCTTTGAAGTGCCTTCTTTCTGTGGTCCACGTCTCAGAAGGATATAGAAGGGCAGATATCACTGCTATCCAGTAGGTCATGGGTGTTTTGCTGGATTCGTGGTCTTGATTTTCAGACACACTTTTCCTTATATTACCAAAGAGAATGTTGCACTGATGACGAATTTCATCATTGACGTCGGCCTTCATTGGGAGGTGACTCCTGAGTTAAGAAAAGTGGCGCACATTTTCCAAAGTTGTGCTGTGGGCCTTTATTGTCAGGGGTGGTTTTGTACAGTGAGGGCAGGCTAGTGGAGGTTAACAGTAAGGTCTATTCTCTCATGTGCTTTAGTGAACAAGTTGATAATCACTTTGAGCTTGGCTCTTAAGGTGCCTTTGTACAAGTATTGTCAGCACACTGCAGTTCATTGACTAAAGTTGAGATGATATTGAAGTGGAAATGGGCTGGATAGAATAGACCCTGTTCATTCTGTGGCTAATCCCTATTCCAGCTGGAAACTTGTTGGAGATGAGGTGGTGTGTTGCGATGAGAAAGACTGAGAAAGGTTTTGGGGTGAAGATGCAGGCTTGCTTGAAGCAGTTCTGTGCTGAGATTGAGTTTGATTGGTCCCATAGGTTAAAATCATGGCTTGCACATCATTGTGCAGCATTTGTAAGATGGAGGCAAATTTCTTCAGGAGAACTAAACTTAGAAAAGAATGGTTCATGGTACTTCATGATTAATGGAGTGAATGGCTGTTGTGAAGTCTAAAAAGGCCATGTGAAATGGTTGATGCTACTCCCTATATTTCTTCTGATGTTGATGTGCAGTGATGATAATGTGCATTGTGCCTCTGGATAATTCTGTTGATTGCACTCTCAGCTCTTGAGCTGGAAAGTTGTAAATGTAAACTCCCACTCCACATTATCTAGGCTGAGATTCCAGTGCAGTACTGACAGTGTTGCAAATCAGATGATAACCAAAGCCCCTTCTCAGTGAAGTTAAAGAACAGGGGGATTCTCACATTGATCTGGCTGGTATTTAACTTTCAACATATACAGATGTGTCATTTATTTAATTGCAATGTGTGGAATTTTCCCATGACCAAACTACCTGCCATACTCTCTATGTAACAGAAAGACCACCACTCGTCGATCGCAGGAAGTGTTGGGTCATCCTCAGGTTTGTTCTCTCATTTGTTCATGGGGTAAGAAGACACATCAGGACTGAAACTAACCCTAACCTCCCTGTATGTGTATGTGGGAGAGGCTCCTGGACAGTGACCTTTAGGGTACATCTGCCAGTTCATTTCTTAATTTCATCTCATGATACATTGTCCAGATATCAAGTTTAGGACCTGCTTGCTGTGTGTAGTCTAGAGATTGTGTATGAATGAAAAGATTTAAAGTTGAAAGTGTTAGCAATTTACCTTCAGTATATGGAATATTTGACAAGGCAGCAACAAAACAATATTCATCTGAATTAGGTTATATTACTTGTGTAGATCTCTGTTGATTAACATTCATGCCCTACAAAGAATATTGAGCAGTTGGGTGTTATTCTAACATAAGGGTCTCATTATGGGTCAGGTGACATTATAAACTGAGTAAAAAGCCTATGCATTCTGTAACTGTCATCTGAACCACAAGATGAGATTACAGCCTTGAAATGATACCCATTTTGATGCTGTCTGTCACTTTCCTTCTGGTCACTAAGAACCAGTAATTTCTGTGCTTCAGTGTGTGAGGGTGACCACACACAAGAAGTTCAGCAGCCTTTAAGCAATCACTTCAAGTAAACTGAATTCTAGTCAAATGTTTATCACCAGGATATAAAAGTTAGCTCATAACACAGGGAACCGAGGGTGCAATGTGTTATAGGCAATGGCACATGCTTGAATAACAACAGTATGAATATTTCTTGCCATATTCCAGCTTTAGATTTTACATTGCCTGTGTAGGTCTTGAGGTGCACTTTTACAAATGGCAGGTTGATGTGCCTAAATCATGTGATCTAAGAAACAGTGAACAGTTTATCTTGTGACTTGGCAAGGTATCAGAGAGTACTTTGCTGACCTCTGTAGGGCAATATCATACCCACAGCATTTACAGGGTACTGCATTAGATCTGCCTCTCTTTTGTATATTAATGTGTTTAATCACATTATGTGATATCATGTTATATTTTACAATCCAAATAGACAGTAATCCTAAAAGGGTACTCTGACACTTGTGCCAACAATACCATGTGTCCAGTGTAAATAATAAAATGGTGCAGATTATTTTATTTATGCCAGGGGCATTTCTGAAACCTACAACATAATGTTTCTAATTTCATCAGCCTGACTGAAACATTGCAACATTACTTGATAAATGGTCCAAGAAATCCTGGCAGAGGATGGGAGGAAAGGTACAAAAAGGTCTGATTATTTTTCCATTAATCATCCTGCATTTGCATACTGGTCAGGACTGTTTCTTCAGAAAAAAACAAAGCTGCTTCAAGCCAATGCACATTAGCCCCACCTTATCTGTTCAGAAGGGTTTATACCATGATGCACTGCTGTACATTTAATGAAGGAGCCGTTCTTAAATTACTTTGGTTAAACTAAGCCTTGAATAGAGATTATCTGGGTAAACCTTATACTGCAGAATAGTGTAAGACTTTGCAGAGTCATTGTAATGGCTTGAAAAGAAATGTTTAAACTGTAGTTTTAAACCAAAATTAACAAGTCCCTGATTATCTTGTTAATATTGTGACATAAAATTTACTAGTTCCTAGAAATAATTATCGTACCTAACATGTCAAGTAATGCCAAACTGGGTTCAGACGTTGCAGCACTGTTTCTGTTGTGAAGTTATTGTTGGGTTTAAGACCAGTTGATTGTCAGTGTTGCAAGTAATCTGATTTGGCCATTTGACAGGTGGGCTAAGTCCATTGCATTAGACAGGTCTGCCTGGTTGGAGCACCTTCCAGACACTTCAGTTCACCTGCCGACATGTTCTTTCATCAGAAACTGCAATAAACTACAGCTAATTGGAAGGTGATGACAGCACAAGCAAGCATTCAATTCACACCAACTTCTCTGTCTTGTAGTTTGCTGCAGGTACAATGATCACTCACCCTGCAGGAGAAAAGGTTACTGGTGAACAGTCTCGCTTTTTAAAAAAACACTCACAAAACTTCATCACTTGTGCTGGCTTTTGAAAGCGAAGCGATGGGCAAGGTTGCACAAAGAGTCATTCACAAATGCAGAGCTGAAATGGTAAATTCTATACTCTGTATCTGCAAGGAAACGTTTAGTTTGGTGGTATACAATCAGAGCAAGCAGCCTCTATTTGGAACACAAGAATGTATTAGATTACAGGTAGTTAGTTGATAGCTGCCAGGACTTAATACTTAGTGTAGTTTTCACCTGTTGTTATACATACAGATAATTTTAGCAAGTAATTCCAACAGAAATGTTATACATGCTTGGCCTGAAAGGGAAGCTTTCTTACTGTTGTGCTTAACTGCTGTTGGATCTATTTTGCAGACTGAGGCTTAGTTACAGCAGAGTCCTAAATTCATCAGTCTGAACAAGATTGCACAAAGCAGTTTATTGTATTTGAGCATCTACGTTGTGGCTGGAACAAAAGGCAGAAGCTTACTTTCCACTCTTAGAAAGCTTTTGCCTAATGTCATCTGTGGTCTCATGCAGATTGCAAGTGTTAGATGAGGCTGCATGCTTTTTCATTGGGTTTTAATAGTCCACATGGCAGATGTTAATTTCATTTTTTATACAGTTTATCATTTGTAAGGATGTGATGCGTGGAGTTACATATTTATTATTGATAAAATTGCAGTTGATTTATTTAAAAAAATCTTTTCTTTTTGTTGTCTGATTCCTCTCTCTTTTCAACTTCCTCTTCAGTTTATTGCATCTACCTATCACCACCTTGTGCCCACCCTGCCTCCCCTCTTTTGTCCACCTATCTCTGCTCTGTTTCTCCCCCCTGTATATTGGGCTAAACCTTTTTTTATCTTCAGTCCTGAAGAAGGGTCCTGACCCAAAACGTTGACCGTCTGCTTTTTTCCACAGATGCTGCTTGACCTGCTAATTTCCTCCAGCATCTTGTTGTGTTTTCATAATCTGCTCAAACAATTCCCTCAAACAATGGAAGCACTGGTCACTAAAATGGCTGAAGTATTTTTTTTAATTCCTTTTTTACGATCGGGTGTGCCTGTTAACATTCCAGTCTTGTGATATGTTCAGATTATCTGATTGCACACATTTATTTTATACTAGGAGTTTGGGATTTTTGAGAGGGTTGAAAGTGTTAATAAATGTTTTCACTTAATGGACATTAGAGTGCAAATACTTACAAGAGGAAGGATGATTAGATTAAAATGTTGTGGGGAACAAGTAACCGGTTTATTTTGAGATGATTAACATTAGCACAGACAAAGGGAAAGACATTTCAGGTGGACTTAGGGTGAGGTACGCATTTACTCACAAAATAATTTCAGACCTTCTATTGAGTTAAATTTATGATAGCAACAAATTACTAATTTCCTGGATTACAACACTCCCAGAACCAATTTTCCTGTGTGGCTATTTGCATCAATATGTATGGTATTTCTAATAATGGCAGTGGTTTAATGGTTTGTTTAGTGACCATGATTAATTTTGTCATAACTTATTAAACTGATATGAAAACATCTCTACTTTATTTAATTACTAATTTCTTTGCATATGGGTATTGAATGTCACTGGGCCATAATTAAACAGACTATTTCATATATGCAGAATATTTATAATTGTAGTTTACACTTCCGTTCATTTTACGCTCTCCACTTGTAACGTTAGTTATCCTGAGTCAGGATGTACTGTACATTTAGCAGTCTTTCTAATGCTTATTGTGTACTCATCTATATTTCTGAGCCAAGATTGTGAAAGTTGTCAAGGTCAATGGCCTTTGAGATGTGGTTTCTTCTCTCTGTCTTGGGCAGTTTCTTGGAGATGGAGGGGGCAGCAGAGGAAAGGGAGAACAAGGAGATGGATATTTGGATTGGAAGAAATGGAGTGTAGGGGTTATTGGGTAGCAGCACAGATCAACAGTCCTGTCCCCATCTCACATCACCTTTAGTGATCCTATAGCTGTCCTCAGTGAAGCTAATTAGCCCAGCACAGATCAGTAACTAGCCTACTGTCCTCCCTATCTACATTATTGATGGTACACTAGGGAAGGAAGGATGCTGAGTCAGTTCAATTTTGTAAGTATTTTAAGAGAGCAAATGTGAGAAGATGTAATTTATGACCTGTAAACAAGATAATATTCTGAAGTTCTAGGGGACTTCCAGATCTACAAATCTATGCACCCAGTACAAAGAACCAAAAACCTGGGATATAGTGAATTAGTGGTTAAGTTACTGGACGGGGAGCCAGGGGACTGGATGATTGACCTGGAGACTAGAGTTTGATTCCCACCATGGCAGCTGGGGAAGTTAAATTCAGGCAATTAAACAAATGTGTGTATAAAACTAGTATAAGTAAAAATAACTATGAAATACCAGATTGTTGTAAAAATCATAGAGGTTCCCTTTGTATCTCCCCTCCCCCCCACCCCACCCCCCATCTCTTCAGTTTAGAACATGTTTGATTTCTAGTTTTTTCTCAGTTCTGATGAGCGGTCATTGACCTTAAACATTAACTCCATTTCTCTCTCCACAGATACCACTGAACCTACTGAGTTTTTCCAGCACTTCCTGTTTTTGTGTCTCAACAATCCATTAAGTTCTGAAGGAAGTCTGTGGTCTTTACCCAATCTGGTCTACATGTGACTTCAGACCCACCAATGTGGTTGACTCTTAACTGTCTCCTCAGTTCAGGGAAAATTAGGGATGAACAATAAATGCTGACACCCACACCCACGAACAAGAGGTCGGTATTCGAATATTGAGTATAAATTCACAGGATGTGTGATGACCTTAGTGTCTAACATTCCAATGTACACTCAAAAACAGAAAATGGACTCTTGCATGTTTCAAAGCTATGTAATTGTGCAATATTAATACTGGTCTGTTAATTATGGTGCAAATCAAACGTCTTTTTTCTTAATTAAAAGGGAAATTACAGTCATGTGGCATTCCTCAGCTGAGAGGGAATACAATCACATCAGGAAATTAGATCACATGGTGCCATTCGGCCAAGTTTCAATGAAAATGAAATGTGATTGAACACTGGAGACTTGCTGTGAGTTGCATGAAGTCTGTGATTTTCATTCTGGCCCCTTCGTGCATCTGATGTATTCCCTCGCGGGCGACACGGGACAGACGCTACAGTGCCCTCTGAATGCTGGTTGCTTAATTTTCAGTTGTTCATGTCATCAAGGCACCGATGTGTAATCAGGGTCTCACAGTACCTTTGACTTTAAGGGAGCTTGACTGAGTAGGTCCCTATATAGACCAGGAACATGGAGAGGTCCAGTTCACACCTGGCCCTGCCCACCACCTCGTTTTGACCCTCATCTGATGGACATCCCCGTCCACACCACCTACCAATCTGCTGACCTGATGTAACTCCTCCCAAACTACTGATCAGGCAACCCAACCAGACTTCACCACAGGTCACTGCCCCCATCTGCACACCAATTGCAATTCCTGAATTCCAAATCTTTCACCCAACTACCTGATTCTATCCACCCCCAACTACTCAACCTATCCACCTACCCCATTTATCAAACCCACCACCCAAATGCCAAGCCTATCCCCAATTACCAATCTGGTACCTTAACCATTCACCACCAATACCATCCTTGACTACTGATGCATCCTCCCTAACTACGAGATTTACTACTAATCATGCCCCCAAACTACCAATTGTACTCCATACAACCACCAAATCTATCGCTGACTACTAAGTCTATGCCCTTGCCATCAATCCTACCGATTCCTGCTTTGACTTGTCTGTACACTGATAAGCAATGAACCAGCCTCAAAACCTCCTCCAGTCCTGAACCCTCTCTCACCTGCAAATGTTGGAAATCGGAAATAAAAACAGAGCATGCTGGAAACATATTGAAGGTCAAGCAACATGTGTGGAGAGAGAAATAGAGTTTCAGGTCTTTGATGTAAAATGTTAACTTAGTTTCACTCTCCACAGATGCTGCCTGACCTGTTATGTATTTCCAGCACTTTCTGAGCTCTTGAGCTGGTTTACTCTGAAAGGATCCCACCATCACCTTGGAGATGGAATACTGAAAACTAATAAGAGCCTTATTACAGGGCTCAAAGCCAATGGAAGATGAGGGAGAAAGGTTGCCTTTGTTTTCAGGTGATGCAGTGCAGGAAAACCTGGGTAAAATGGAGTGCACAGTTCAAAACTGGGCATTACATTCTCTACCATGAGCTAAAGAGACCCCAAAGTTTTAACATTCCAGTTATTTACAGTCTGAAGTCATATGTAGACCAGATTAGGTAAAGACCACAGGCTTCCTTCAGAACTAAATAGGTTGTTAAGTAAGAGGTGAAAAACTGTGATGGAATAATTGTGACTTCTTGCACAGTCTTTATGATACAATTGTTAACCAAAGATAAACCAACTAGGATGCTGCCTGGATTGGAGAGCATGTCTTATGAGGATAGGTTGAGCGAACTGGGGCTTTTCTCTTTGGAAAGAAGGAGGATGAGAGGTGACCTGACAGAGGTGCACAAGATGATAAGAGGCATAGATTGAGTGAACAGCCAGAGACTTTTTTCCCAGGGTGGAAATGGCTAACACAAGGGTTCATAATTTTAAGGTGATTGGAGGAAAGTACAGGGGGAATATCAGAGGTAAGTTTTTTTACACAGGGAGTGATGGTGCGTGGAATGTGCTGCCAGGGGTGCTGGTAGAGGTAGATACATTAGGGACATTTAAGAGACTCTTAAATAGGCACATGGATGATAGAAAGATGGAGCACTATGTGGGAGGGAATGGTTAGATTGATCTTAGAGTAGTTTAAAAGGTCGACACAACATCGTGGGCCGAAGGGCCTGAACTGTGCTGTAATGTTCTATGTTCTATATATTGGCTTTGGAGGTGATGCAGAGGAGGTTCAACAGATTGATTCCGGAGATGAGGGGGTTAGCCTATGAGGAGAGATTGAGCTGCCTATGACTGTACTCGCTGGAATTCAGAAGAATGGGAGGGGATCTTCTGGAAACAACTCAAATTATGAAAAGGGTAGATAAGATAGAGGCAGGAATGTTGCTTCCACTGGTAGGTGAGACTAGAACTAGGGGACAAAGCCTCAAGATTCGGGGGAATAGATTTAGGACGGAGATGAGGAGGAACTTTTCCTAGCTTAGAGTGGTGAATCTGTGGAATTCTCTGTCTGGGGAAGCAGTAGAGGCTACCTCATTAAATATATTTAAGACACAATGAGATAGATTTTTGCAGAGTAGGGGATTTAAGGGTTATGGGGAAAAGGCAAGTAGGTGGATCTGAGTCCACGGCCAGATCGGCCATGATCTTATTGAATGGTGGAGCAGATTCGATGGGCCAGTTGGCCTATTCCTGCTCCTATTTCTTGTTCTTATGTTAACATAATTGGTGCACCTAATCATGAGGACAAAATAAAATTCAGGACTGTGAGTTGTCAATGGGGAGAAGGCAGCGGAGTGGGATTGCTCTTACAGTGAGCCTGTATGGGCTTGTGGAACCAAATGGCCACCTTCTGTACTGTAACCTTTCTGTGATATGTTTTTGCTAAGCAGGTAAAGATATGAAGTACATCTTTTTGAGCAGAGTTCCAGTGGCAGGGTTCTGTTGTGTTCAAAGCTGGCCTCTTCAGTATCTCAGAAGAATGCCTCTGTTTCATTCACCTGAGTCCAGCACAGGCATCCAAGCTCAGCAACAGGAGACTGAGAGTCCTGGCACACACTAAGTGGCTGCAAGTGTTCTCCCTACATACCTATAGTTAAAGTAGTATTTCTGTGCAATATATTCCTTCATATTGTACAGGAAGGCACATTCAAAAATATTAGGATGCCATTTTTATCAGTGCAGTCACTGGAAAGAATCAGATATTGTTGAAAAAAGGATAGGAAATCTTGCCTAAATGCTGTACTAAAATAACTGGTCTTTTTGGGTACCTAAAATGCATCCTGAGTCTTTAATATACAGTCTTAGAAAAGGCCAGGGGTGCCCTGCCTACCATATTAATACACTGAAAGAAAAATCATTGTGTAGTTCCCATTGAGAGACAGGCATTAGCCTTTTGCAATTTCATATAAGGGGCTTAGTTCACCCTCAAAGCTTCCAGGTTGCTCTCTTCAATCCCAAAGCTGCTGTGCGGATCCTGCTTCACCAATGAGTTACCTGTCAACCTCTACATCTCACTTGTACGTTGGAAGTGAGGCTCAACACCCAGTATTAGTTGGCCTCAGCGTTCATGCACAGCAAGATGGGAGCAGATGATCTGATGGAGAGACAGTGTTGCCTTCCACTACCTCTGATTCTTGCAGAGAGGGTAAATAGGTAATTTTCTTTGCATATGAAAATAACCAAACAGATGTGTTTGTATTTCCAGGGCTTTGGATCTTTCCAGTGTATTTACACAGGAGCCAGTGACCGTCCAATAGCTCACTAATGTACCCATTATGTGTGTATCCAGATACTGCAATATTATCTGCAGTTTTATATAATGGAGTATGCAATTCATTTCAAATTACACTGTTGGTCTCCTATTATTAATGAAGCAGTCACCACTTATAAAAAGTATTAGAATTACGCTAAACCTTTTCACCACACATATTCCAGAGTTAGATCAGTGCTCGATGCTGCATTTTGATCCCAGAGATTGTCAGCCACTGAGTGAACACACATCATTTTCAAGCCATATTATGTTGATTATGACTGTCTCCTTAAAAAAAATAATGTTCAGGAAAAAGAAACATAGTTGAGATTTACTCTGTTTTATTCAGTTAAATTAGTTCCAGTTCCTAGGCCAGATCATAGTCTTAACTTTGTAGTTGTCATGGGAAAATAAAGTTACATTTGCAATCCAGTATTGTTTGTCTAAATGCTTATGAACAGATTATGTTAAATGAGAAGCCAAATAATTTTCCCGACAAATATTTATCCAGGCATAATCTGTTGGTTTAAAAGAATGGAAAGTTAGACTAATAATGTTTCTTAATGGTGGGTTTCAAATCTTTTATTTTGAAAGGTGGAGTTAAATCCCAGAGTGTAATTGTAGGTCTGATTATTTCAATACTACATTCAATTCTGCAACACATTGAAACATGCATTGATAAATACAAGTGTGAAAGAGCCTCAATAATTAAGAAGAAAACATGTTTTAGTGTCAGATTGATTTGGTAAAATGCCACCACTTTTCTACTAAATGAGTATTTGTAAGTTTAAGTTCATTTTACAATTAGTGTTAATATGGGCCACATTGTAAAATTGAAATTATTGTCAATGGGGACCTACAACAGTTTGTATTTATACGGCATTTTTAACAGCGTAAACTACAAGGTGCTTCATAGAAACATAGACGAGGAGTAGAAGTAGACCAGTCAGCCCTTTGAATCTACTCTGCCATTCAATATGATTGTGACTGATTCAATACCCAAATTCGGTACCCTGTTCCTGATTTCATACCATATCCCTTGATCCCTTTAGCCATAAGAACCATACCTAACTCTTCCTTGAATATATTTAATGATTTGTCCTCAACTGTCTTCTGTGTGAAAAATTCCACAGATTCTGCGCTACTCATCCTGCTGAGTGTTTCCAACATTTTCTGTTTTTGTTTCAGATTTCCAGCATCTGCAGTTCTTTCAAAGGTGGAGTTAAATCCCAGAGTTTAATTGCAAGTCTGATTTTTCAGTACTACAATCAATCCCACTCTGAGGAGACAGACAAGAGTTGACATTGCATCAAAGAAGCTATTAGGATAGGTGACCAAAATAACTTTGTTAAGAGGTAGGTTTTAAGGAAATTCTAATAAGAAAGGGGAGTAGATTAGTGGAGGAAGTTGGAGAGTTTATGCCCTTGACAGCTGAAGGCACAACAACCAATAATGGGTGAGAAAGCAGAGAGACCAGAGCAAAAGAGTTGAGCATTCCCGCAGGATTGGAGGAGACGAAAGAGAAGCAAAAGGAAAAATGGGAATGGAGTGGAATGTCCGCAAACCTGTGAATTCTAACACTGAGGCATTGATGGACCTGGTGAAATGTAATCATCTAGTGCTGCAGTAGTGAGTGTGAGTTATGAATGAGTGTGAATAATCTGAGCGTTTTAGGTTAATGTAACAAACTAGTACAGGACTTGAAGGGTTAGGGGCTTCTTGAAATTACTATTCACTAAAAAGTTAAAAACTTGCTGCACCTTGTAGCAAGTTTCAGAAAATGTTTTGACTGGATAGTTTAGATAGTTTTAGATAGTTTAGATAGACCCAATAGTTTTGACTGGATGTCTAGAAAAATAGCCAAAAACATCAGACTGATTATGTGAGTTTATAGTTTATCATGCAACTGTGACTCAAGCCTAGACCACAGGCAAGAACTTTCATTTAGTTGATACTCAGTCTGAAACTTACAAACATTGCAAAACTCAGAATTGTTTTAAAATAACGTTTATTTGCCATTAAGGAGGGTTTTCTAAGGCAAGATATTTGGTCAGTAAACTTTATGTACAAAAGTATAATGCTTTCATCTGCTGAATTCAAATCAGATAACTTCAACACTGGGAACAGTAGACCCAGAAACAGGTGGCAGCACATTGTGAAATCAGGCAGGAACTTTGTGACGAAACACTCCACCATTGTAGGAGATAGTGGTATTGTACTTAAGGAGGGAGGTCCAATTGTTGCCTGACTTTGATGATTTCCCATTGATATACAGCAACAATTGTTGCACTGCTTACAAATTATAACACTGTTCTCCTGTTATAAAATTGCAGTTTTCTGTAGATTGTTTTAATGATGCAAGTACAATATGCTAAGTAAAAATTGGACAGTTGACACTGCCTGTGTATCTTCTGGGACTGATCATACCTGGGAACTTTAACATTTAGTTGACAATGACACCTTCAAAGATCCATCCCACTGTCTGCAAGCTTAAGTGTGCATTCATGACACAGGTGGTTTGGTAAGGCGAGTTGAGGCGTGGAGGGATTGCGGAGGATGAGTTAAGAGGGTGAGGTGAGACAAGATTTGGGTTCCTTTGGCATGTGTCCATGCTCAGAAGACAAAGAAGACAGATAACACAGAAATCAGAGTAACCTAGGCAAAGAAAAGGTATGAAATGGTAAGAATTTGTTGTAAGATGGTGCAATCAGGACATAAAGCCTAATTTTTCCAACTGCAACAAGTGACTTAATTAAAGTATAGCCTTGATGATGAAGGTATTCCATCAAAGCCAAATACTTATTAATGACAATGGTTAACTAATTGTTGTTATAATTGCTGAACAATATTTTTCTTCAACCTACATTTCCTGCCTCCTCCACCTTGTGTGTGCTGAAACTGAGTAATGAAAGCTTTGTAGTTCACAGTTTCCTGGGGTCAGTCAATGCACATCTGGAGCAGCTGTTCCCATTGTGGCTCAACATTTGCTAATAGATCTGTCTTTTTCATTTGTCTCAGATTTCACCCTGAATCCTCCAAAATCCAAAAACTGTGGTGAATTACATTGAGGCAGAGAGGTTTCTGAGAAGGATTGACAGGTTAGATGTTAAGGGGCTGTTTTTTCTATGCTGGAGAAACTAGAGCAACCACAGAATTAGGTGAAAACTTTCTGGCCTGGGATGAGATAAGGGTTGGAATGGCCTCCCATGAGGGCTGTGGAGGCTTAATTGATAAGTACGTTCAACACTGATATTGATAGATTTTGGACTCCAAGGGAATCAGCAGCTATAGATATTTGGTCATTAAGCAGACTGAAGAAAGATGGTGAGCCATGATCTTGTGGATTGGTAGAAAAGGCTAGAAGGGTCATATGGCTCCATGCTTAACGTGGGCAGTCAGTCAACAATTGTCAGTTGATGTTGTGTTAGGATGCACCATTGACAGCAGCAGATTGTGGAGTTCGCTATGATCATCAGTGTGACCCTCATTAGTTCATTGCTGGCTTACTGCTGAAGATTACAACTGATTTCATTCTCTGTGACTCTTACTGTTTTGCCTTGGATGATGCATGAAGGAGAGCTACTGTCATTGCATTGAGGCCAATTTGATTGCCTGAATAGCTGTTGAAGATCCTTCAATGGTTTTCTGTGTATCTTGCCTTGCATTCATTCTCTGGAAATACAACTATCTGGTCATTTTCCTCCTTTTCATGTTGTGGATTCATGTCTTTTGCAGGAGACTACATGGTGTACAGGTGGCTGGGGAATGTAGACATTGTGAAGGAGACAGAATAGGGCCAGCAACTATCTTCTGTATGATTGTAAAAGCAGTTATGGTAGTTCAAAAGGAATCCTTTGCCTGAGAAATATCTTAGTGCATCCTTAAGATGTTAAAGAACAAATCTGTTCCTTGTTATAGCCCTTTCTTCTGCCATTAGTTGCACTTCATTTTCATGTTGACAGAATAATAGCTTGTATTGTTTGTGTATACGTTGGATTAAAAGGAACCACATGTATATCTACATGATATCACTCAGTGTTGGTTTAGTAATCCTCTAGTTGCCTCTACTGTTGAAACAAAGCTCCAGTTACAGTAACCTGCTTAATGGATGGGTGGTAACATGTACCTGAATGACACTAAAGTCAACTGATTTTAAGTTGTCCTTGCATTTCTTTGATGTACCATGTTAGATACCTCAGTTCTCTTTGCTTCATTGTGCATGACCATCTCATTGCATCCCTTCTTCTCAGGTTGTCACCTGATAACTGGAAGCAGAATCAGCTTGCAGGCTAGCAACCTGAAAAATATAAAGTAAGATGCATTTTAGTTGCTGGAGTGATATTATAAAATTCTTAATTTTGTTCAAATCACTAATACCAATTAGGGTTTAAAACTCATGTTGCTTATTTCCCCTCCTGCATAATTCAGTGAGAGTTTGCTTTTGATTCGCTTTTGTCTAGCCCTTAATAGACCTTAACAAACAAAAATGTTATCAATAAACATGTTTTAAGATAGCAGCAAATCAGATTGGCTGTACATGTGAATAAAAAAGCCTGCAGCTGTTGTCTCCTAATTGCATGCACACTTTCTCATTAAATTTAATACAGTACGGAATATGTAGTGGTCAATAGGGTGCATTGAATGTTCCATGCAAAGACGTTTTGGGGAGCACAAATGGCACAGAATCTCCAGCCTTTCAAACAGCAGAAATTGCTCCTTGGTGCAAATAAAAAGATGTCTTCTGCTTCAATCCAGTCTGCAGTCTAAATAGTCAGCTGAAGACTTCTCTAAAAACTATAATGCATAAAATCAGACTTTGAATCTGATAGGTTCTAAAGTTTGTGTTCAATCACCGAGGTGCAAGACAATTGGGCTACTATTAGGCAGCCAAGCTATTCATATACTGGGACCATTGAAACTCAAGGGAAGTGACAGGTCAACTATAAATTAAAAGAGAAAACAGTATTTTAATATTAAGGTGATAATTGTTTAAACTTAGGTTATTACCAGCCATGTAATTGAACTATTCAACCCATTGGAGGTTTCCTACCTAATGTACTTTTGAGTCCATAGAGGTTTTGCCAGTTCCACTTTGCACAGTCCATATCAGTCTGTCTCTTGTACAGTAGAATCTGCATAGCTGAATATGCTACCCAGCCATAATACTTTCTAAGCAGAAAATTTCAATGCATCATTTGTAATCACTTCTTGATTCATGTTAATCCAAATATAATCTTAATCCAACAATAATGTAGCCATGCACTTCTGGGTGTTAAACCTCTGTCTGATGATCAGAATTCAGTGGTGTTCATTGTTAAGTTGTATCAGATAAGATGGACACCAAAGTCTACAGTGTTGAGACACCTATGGATCAAACCCATTCAATATGTTTCCCTGATCAGCAGTGGTGTGTATCTTTATGCAAAAGCAACCATATTACCATAATACTTGATAGACATGTATTGTGCCACTGTTTACTCTTTCCACCTCACAGAGCTAAGATTTTATAAACTTTTTCTTAAAAAAAACTTGAAAGCTTGAAATGCTAACTCTTTAATATTGTGGAGGTCACTTCATCCCCACTGCACAATAAAATTCAAGTGTGTTGCAGTGAAACATGCTGGAAATACATATAAATGATGCCATAAGTTTATGAATATATTGGTGCCAGTCAGGGCATTCTCCTGCTGAATACTATGGATTTGTGCTTGTGGTGTATGGAATTACACGATTATTATAATTTATCTCAATATGAGACTATGCTGCATTCGTTTAGCTATTGAACAGTTCCCTATTACAATAAAATGGACTCTTGATCTCACAATCTACCTTGTTATGACCTTGCACCATATTGTCTACCTGCATTGCATTTTCTCTGTAGCTGTGACACTTTACTCTGCATTCTGTATTGTTTTACCTTGTGCCACCTCAATATACTGTGTAATGAATTGATCTGTATGAATGGTTTTCACTGTAGACAAGACAAGATTTTCACGGTACCTTGGTACAAGTGACAATAATAAACCAATTCCAATTACAATTCAAATATTGAGGCATCAAGGAGCCCTGGTAAAACTAAGTCAAGGGAAAACACCTCAATGGATGGAGCCATATCTTGAACAGAAGAAGTCGGTTGTGGTTTTTGGAGATCATTCATTAGGATTCTTCAGGACTGTGTCATATCTCAGTAGATTCATCAATGACCTTCCTTCCATCAGAAGTACGGATGGTTGATGATGATTGCACAATGTTCAATTCCACTTAAAATTCCTCTACAGATGAAGCCATTCGTGCCTGCATGCAGCAAAATGGACACAATATTCAGGCATGGGCTGAAAAATGGCAAGTAACATTTGAGCCACATAAGTACCAAGCAACAAACATATCACACACATCCACTCTTAACATGTAGTGCCATACTGCCATTATCAATATCATGGGGTCACCATTGACCTGAAACTCAACTCGATCAGCCACATAAATACAATGGCCTCAAGAGCAAGTCAGAGGATGAGTATCCTGCAGCAAATGACTGACCTCCTGATACCCCAAAGCCTTTCTACCATCAAGTCAGGAATGTGATGGAAACTTTTCCACTTGCTGTATGAGTGTAAATCTGGCAATACCCTAAGGCACCATTCAGAAGAAAACAACTGATTTGATTGCATCCTAAACATTCTTTTAGTCTATTACTGGTGCACAATGGCTGCAGTATGCACCATCTATAAAATACACTGCAATTATTCATCCAGCTATGCAGACAGCACTTGCCACCTTGCAACCTCTACGACCAACAAGTTGAGAGTAGCCAGTGCAGGGGAATATGGCCACCGATGGCCACACATCGTCCTGACCTAGAAATATATTCCCAGCCCTTCATTGTTGTTGGGTTTCAATCCTGGAAGTCCCTCACTAACAGTTTTGTGGCAGCACCTTCACCCGAATGTAGCTTACTACCACCAAATGAGGGCAGTTAGGGATGGGCAATTAATGCTTTTGCCAGTAATGTCCCAAAAAGTGAAGTTAAAAAAAATATGCAAACTGTACCTATGGAAAGTAAACCTATTGGCCAATGTCTGGGAACATGCTAATGATGTCTTAGAAGTTTACATGGAAAACATGCTATAATAATCAGAGATCACAATTGTGCCAATGCAATATCTCCAGAGTGTAAAAGGAATATTGTCAATGTTCATTTTCTGCTCCTCTCCCAGCTATGTGTCATTAATTCAGTGTTCTGGTTATTTGCCTACCAGCCATTCTTTACCTGCAAGTCGTCACAGGATAAAAGACCTGCATCAGTGCTTCCAACTTGATCCTTGTTTGACATGGGTGGAGGTGTTGACTCCAGAACTCAATTTATATTCCTTTATGGTTTCTGAAAATCAAAATAACTGCAGATACTAGAAATCTAAAATATAATCAGAAAATGCTGGATACATGCAACAGATCAGAAAGCATCTGTGGAGTGAGAAACAGAGTTAACATTTCAAACTGAAGATACTTTGTCAGTTCTGATGCCTATTTTACAGTTGTTTATTTTAATGCCACAAAAACTGGCAGAGCCCACATCTGGGTGGGAAAACTTGTGTTGCTTAAACATTCTATTTCCCATTTGAGTAAAGTTTAACATGGGGTGAACTGAGTCACATACTTCATTGCCATGTAAGGGTAGGTGTTATATATTTTAAGCATACAGGTTTGGTCATGATAGCACAGATAAGATATCCAAGAACTTGATAAGATGCAAAAAAGAGCGATGTGAAATGTTACTTCTTAAAAGAATAATTTTCCTGTAGAAAGTATAAGGACATCATTGAAAAACTGTAAGTATTAAACACAACATGAATAAAAGCTTTTGAGAGACAGAAAGAAAGGATTAGTGATTAATTTGTGCAAGTCATTTTGGTTAAGCCACAGATGGAATGCTGGTTTTCAGCATGCTATTATCAAAAGATATATTGGAGGCATGAGAAAGGTGAACCGCAGTTATACATGAATGATATTGGAGAATAGAGGATATATTTATGATGAGAGATTACTAAACAGGGATTTTATTTATTATGGTCGTGAAAGTTAAAGAGGAAGCAATCAAGGGGGCATCAAAATTTTTAACAAGGGCTTGAAATAAATTAAATGAAATTTAATTTTAGCAGCAAAGGCTTCAGAGACTGAGACAGTGAATTTGAGGCTAATTTCCCATTGTATTAACAGTTAGG
The DNA here is from genome assembly GCF_009764475.1 of Pristis pectinata. Lineage (NCBI taxonomy): Eukaryota > Metazoa > Chordata > Chondrichthyes > Rhinopristiformes > Pristidae > Pristis > Pristis pectinata. The sequence continues at coordinate 17,523,441 of NC_067432.1, forward strand.
GTTACATTTATTTTGTTATGGTTTTAGCATAAAACAACATTGAAATATCAGGAAACTGTAACAAATGCTCAAATGTAGAGGGTGCCGCTCAAGTAGAGCTGTTGCCTTACAGCTCCAGTGACCCTGGTTCGATCCTGACCAACAGTGCTGTGTTCCTGAAGTTTGCACGTTCTCCCTGTGTCTGTATGGTTTCCTCTAGGGGCTCTGGTTTGCTCCACCATCCCAAAGATATGCTGTTTGGTTGGTTAATTTGCCACCATCATTGTCCCTAGTGTGTAGGTGAGTGGTAGAATCTGCAGGAGTTGATGGGAATGTGAGGAGAATAAAATGGGTTAGAATAGCATTAGTGTAAATGGGTGTTTGATGGCTGGCATGGACCCTATGACAATTGACAATTTAAGAAGCTTATAGCTCAGTTTTCAGAGCAACCTGTTTCTTTTTGTTGCAAGAACAAAGACCATTGGAGAGTTTACCATTAGAACACTTGTGTCTTTTATGCTCCTCTACTTCTGTGGGGATTGCCTCGTTAACTTCCGTGTCCAAGACCAGACTAAGGACTGAACACAAGTCTTCAGAAACCAGAACTCTGCTATTCACAGAATTAGTCTCTGATACTCTACATATAATCCCACCTATTCTGTCGTCATTATTTTGCTAAGTAGTCTCATTTTAAATAGAAAAACATCAAACTCTGGAACAAAAATAAAAAATGCTAGAGACACTCGGTATGTCAGGCTGCATGGCGGGAAGAGAAACAGAGTTAATGTATCAGGTAGAAGAACCTTCATCAAAACTGGAAATGTGAGAAACCGAGTTAGTTTTCCATTGCAGAGAAGATGCTGGTATCGGTCCAGAGGGAGGAATGAGGAAATGTGAGGAGTCTCAATTTAAAGTTGACCAGCATTTTTTTATTTGCCAAGCAATTTGGAATCTGTTCATTTGAAGTGCATTGGTCTCCTCTAATGCTGCCATCTTTGTAAGCTTGTTTCCCCATAAAAATGGAAACTATTTCAAATGTTAAAAACTAGGGGATAAAACACTTCTGATTCAGGAATGACTCCTCTGACATTATTGGTTTTTGGTACAAATCCAGGGATACTTGTTCTGATCCAGATGGAATTGTATTGACAGTTTGACAGATTAGTTTATTTAATAAAATGGATACATCGTGCTTGACCTGGCCCTTGTCCTGTGTTTGCACACCACTCATTACCCAAGACTGCACTAATCTTTTGTGGCCCTATTGATCCAATCAAGCTCCTGACCTGTCTGCTACAGCCATCCCAGCAAATAGTGGCAAGTGGTGGGATCTGAGGTGCTGCCTCAGGACCAAACTTCTACCTCTTCAATGGTTGATGGGGGCTAAATCATTAGTTATATTAAAAGTGGAGACAGATAAATATTTGAAAGATCCAGGAGTTGAGGGTTATGGGGAAGTGGCACAGAAGAGGAGTTGAGGCCAGCATTGATCACCCATGATCTATGCATTGAATCATGGGGCAGGCTTGAGGGCCTGGTGACCTACTCCTGCTCTTGTTTTCTGTTGTTTTTGTGTTTTTGATCATCAGAAAAATTTAAAAACAGTTGAAATAGATTAAAATAATTGAAATGAAAATAATACATTCATTTAAAACACATTTAACATTATACATTATTTTAAAACATACATATTAATTAAAATTTCAAAAATTGGTTACATTTTCCAGCCAGACCAGAGCAGTCAAATGATTTATTGCCACTCGGATAAAGCGGAGGGGCCAGATATGAAGTGCATCTGACCACTCCACACTGCTCTGCCCACCTTGGCTACTCCACTCAGGATACTTTACTATTGGACTCTGCACTGTCTTCAGCAGTGGAGCAGGTGGTCAGGTGTACTAACACTTGGCTTTAAGCACATTCTACACTTTAGTGCTACAATATGCAGATGAGGAAATCAGGAATTCATTGACCTATGAGAAGCAACTTGCCAGCAGTTCACTTCCAAACCAGCAGCAGAAAGGCAAGTATATTTTTCCACTACTTACTAAAAACATTTGGTCAACAGGTGTGAAAATAAAGCTCTCAACAGTTCAGATAGTCAGCAAGGAGATCTCAATCTGCTGTATGTTTATGACCAATATACACCACAAATGTGTCCATGGAGAGCAATGGATCTTCTAATCATATATCAGCAGTCTGAAATAGTCCCAGTGTCATTCTTGCTGATCTTAGCCCATTATTGCCTTTCTAATTTAGTCTGTTAAATGAAGCTGTTTTGAACTTGCACCATAGTGCAACATGGGCTTTGGCAAATACTATTAAGTCTTTACAAAATGACTTGTGTTGTCACCATAGGTTTTGTTGAGCATAACTTGCAATTAATGACATTGTTGTACCTTGGGCGGATAAAGTAACACTCAGTAGGCAACCAGGAATTGAGAATTGCAGCAAAACTGTTTGTTTCTTCATTAAATGTAAGTTAAACCCAATCATATGTATATGGAAGAATTGTGTTAGATGCAGTGAAAAATTATGACTATGTACTCACTCAAATCTGTCATTGTTGGATTGGGCCACAAATGTGTGTTCACTGTCACCTACAATGATAGTTTAATTTTATCAAAATCAATTCTAGTGCAGAACTGAAATGATTTCAATTGATTTTGCTTGTGACCTTATGTGACATTGAAGTCAAACCATTTTAAGTCAAACTGATGTGAATCAGTTCCATTGTACATACACTTCTTTATTTTTTAAACTTGTATATTCTTCCTGTTTTACCTCAACTGACACAGTGAATTCTCACTGAATGGTGGGCAGATTTACAAATGGAGCTACTTATTTGAGAATTGTGATCCAAAGTTGAAATATTGGTGATTTCCCTTACTCGATGCTACAAGTGATCAGAAAGCCACCAATGTTTGGATCCCCTCAGGAATATTGAACATCATGTTATGAGAACTGGATAAGCTTGGCCACTGTTGCTGTGAAGCACCAGATCCGGTAGCTTTGGATTTATTGATCAGATCATAAGTACTGGGCAACTCTCCAATAGACAGTTGAGTGGTTATCTCACTACTAGCAAGTTCTTATCAAATTGTCTGGGGACACAGGAAGCCTAAACTTTCCTCACTAGGTTTGAAGGAGTGTATCTACTTATCCACACTGGATTGTCTCATCTCCTTTTCTTCCCTTTGCCTAATGGAAAAGCCTCAAAAGTGTCCCTCTGCAGGACACCAGTTAAAAGCACTATTGAGACCGGGGGTGCCATTGGTTTTAATTCCATCAGCTTTGCTTTCATAGCAGACGTTGGAACAGTGAGAGATGCCAACAAGCAAAGTGTCTCAACATGTATTTATTGTTTACTCACCTGATTTCCACTTGGTAGCAAAGGTTGAGGTTACATGTGTGATATCTCAGGAAGCAAGTTGATATATTCAGAATGAAATATGTCATCTTAACAACTTGCAGGATTTAATTGTTCATTCATACTGTATTGGTCCACTCATTGCTGCCTCGTTCTCATTGCATTGCAAAATCTTCAAGATTTTTGTTTCATTTAATATGAGTGGCTGAAATTCTGGTTGTGCATTCCTGAATAATTGCTCTGGCTTTTTGCTTCAACTCACCCAAACCTGACAGAAGCTGTGCAAAAGATTGCTAACTTTCAAGCATAATGTGCAAAGCACACGCAGTTGTATTGAATTGATCTGCATTGAAAGTTTCCACAATTTGTGTTTCTGAATCTTTGAGGAGCTAAATATTAAGCTGGATCCTTGGGCCCAAGAACACTACAAAACTTATTTTAAATGCTTTATGTATACTTTATTAAGAAACTGATGGTTGTGCACTGTTACATCTAGCATACTTATGTATATGTCTAAAGCCATTTTCTATTACTTAAAATTGATTACTTAAACAGATGATGGATTAGATACCAAGTAAAAAGCTCATTTTTTGTGATAAAACTATTTTCAGCTGTATTAATCACATTGCATCAACTTATCATTGTTAAATGTATCAAGAGTTATTTCCTAAAGCAAGTTTTGTTCTGAAACACTTGCCGATTATGCTGGCCTGAAGCAGATTTTATGTTTGCTGATATGGAAATAAGTTTGAACAGAAGCTTGAAGAGAAAAGAAAAAGCAATTTTCAAAGCTAGCACCTTTTTGCCTCAGTTTGATTGGAGCCCTCAGCGGAAACACTTCCTATAATTTTTTTTTAAATTAATTTTTCCTTCAAATAGTTAATGAACTCACACTGGTGTGTAGTATATATCAGTTGTGTAATGATTAGTCAATTAATTGATTGTTAATTAGAATAATTGCAGCCTTTGCAGTAAGCTTCCCTAATTCCCAGGCCTTTTTTTGTGCTGATCTGTTGCTTTTGAAGTATAGCCATTAAGCTCACAGCTTTATTTTGTACTGACAGCATCAGCTTGCAAATTTGCACTTTTTTGTTAACTTGAAATTACAAAATAGAATAAAACTGATCAGTTATTGGTATTGTGATCTTTAAAGCAGATGACAATAGTGAATATTAAGATTTAGCAGATAAATGCAATAAAGGGTGTTCTTTATACACTATAATCAAACAAATGTATTTGTTAATTTGTTGCTGAATATTCTTCAAGCTGAGGAACTTTGTATTAGAGAAAAAAATTGCTTCACAAATCATCCATGATTGGAAAAACTAAACATGTTGAATTAATTCTGGCTGTGATTGTCTTTCTCATCTAAGATGGTCATTTGGGATTGAGTATGATTTGCTCTAGGTTCTCTGGGTTTTGAGGTGACTGATGAAGAACAGAGGCTCATAGTGGACAAGTCCATAGATCCCTAAAGGTGGCAGGTGGTAATGAAGAAGGCATACAGGATATTGGCTTCATTAGCCAGTACATATAATACAAGACCCTGGAGATCATGATACAACTTTATAAAACATTGGTTAAAACACAGCTAGGTACTATATACAGTTCTGGTCACCACATCATAGAATGGATGTAATTGTTCTGGAAAGGGTGCAGGGAAGATTTACCAGGATTTTTTGCCAAGTTAGGAGGAGATTCTGGATAGGTTGGGTTTGTTTTCCTTGGAGTGGTAGGTGTAGAGGGAGGACCTGCTAGAGGTGTGCGAAATTATGAGGGACATAGATAGGGTGGATACTGGGAAATATTTCCTCAGAACAGAAACATCTAAAACTAGAGGGCTTTTGTTTAAGGTGAGGAGGAAGAGGATTTGAGAAAAAATAATCACTCAGAGAGTTGTAGCAACCTGAAATGCCCTGGCTGAGAAGGTGGTGGAGGCAGGTACTCTGACAGCATTTAATAAGTACCTGGACGAGCACTTGAATGCCAAGGTATAGAAGGCTACAAACCAAGTGCTGGTAAATGGGATTAGTGTAGATGGATATGATGACTGGCATGGGCATGGTGAGCAGGGGCTGTTTCTGCGCTGAAAGACTCGATGACTCTCTAAGATCAATGTGGGGTGTACAGTCTCTGTCACAGGTGAAGTAAGAGGTTCTTGGCAGGTCGATGGTATTGAAGGTGTTGTCAAGCATGTCATGGTTATCAGCAAGCTGCTGGATTTCCAGCGGTCTTTCTACCCACCATCTGTTCTTCAGGCCATGGTTTTTTTCTATTAGACCTCAGCCTTCAGAAGCCTGCAAAGTTGCTTTTCCTTTGTAGTCTGGAAGAGTTTCCAATCCAAGAATGCCTTGGTTTTGCAATTAATTAGCTCCTGGATATTCTTATCAAACCAGTGCTGGTGTTTTCCAGTAAAGAAGCCAAGCGTTTCTTTATTGCTTTAAATGATGGTGAACTTCAGGGCAATCCAGATACTGTGGACACGCAATGCTCCTGGTGATTGCAGGTCATGAGGAAGTCAGTGGGGCAGTGGGGCACAGTCTGAGAAGAACAATCTTTGCAGGATTGTTGAGACCTTCACATTTTCTTCTGCCAAAGATGGAGGTTGCTGTGGAATCTTGTGCCTGACTCTCTTATGAAACAGGATGTAGTTGAGAAGAGCATGGTCCAAATGGAGGACTGTGATGGAGTTAGCTTTTCTTACTACCTCAAAGCCAAAGAACTATATCTTTACCAACCCTGGTATTGAATTTGCCCAGGATTCCCAACTTTTCTCCCTCAAGGTTGGAGCAGAAGTTGCCCTTGTACACATCCATAACTTCCAGGGTTGGGGCATTGGCTGTGATGACAGTAACTGACTGGGTCCACATCACAATGAGCCAGAGGGTCATGGAACATTCATCTATGCCGTGGTTGGAGTTACTGAGATGCCAGAGTCGATGTCAAGGCTCATCCTGTAAAGATGGAATTCAGCTTATAGTTTACATTCCCAGGAGAAGGTGTACTCTGTGCTTCGTTCTTAGGGCTGGCTACCTCTTAACTATTATGTCTTGTTCAGTGTCAATGTTAGGGCATCCGAGTTCCTGCCTTATGATGGAAAACAAACAAAATGGCAGGTGCTAGAATCTGAAAGAACAACTGATATCCAATGCTATCTCCCAGGAAAATGGTGTGAACTGAAAAAGAGGAGATTGCATTGATGGATCCATATAATAATGATGGATAAAGTGAGGCTCTATAGATTTATAAATGTGGTTGATATAAATCTAGTACTGATGTAATATTACACTCCCACTGATAACAAAATTTTGACACTTTATCTCTGTTTTCTCTGCTGTCTCAGCCAATATTTGGCCCTCAATCAATGTCAGTAGATAAATTAACTGCCCATTATGGGAGCTTGCTGTGTAGAATTTGGCCACAGTGTGTCCTACAATAGTAACTACACTTCAAAGCTAGTTCATTAGCCATGGGGTGCTCAGAGACTCCGAAAAGCACCACATAATCACAGAGTTTGCTTTTCCCTTTTTTTCTGACACGTTCAGTGGAAAACCACATCAAAACAGACTTTGGAACTACAATTAAATTTTCCAACGTCTGTTGCTTGGATTGCATGTGAGGTAAGTGTAAATTTATTTAACAATTTACAAGAATAAAGTTAACTGCAAAATCACATCTTCAATATTTATTGATACGGAGAAAGTGAAAGATTATGTTTTGTATAAGAAACTGTGACAGTATTTAATTTTGGTATATATCAGCAGTTATAATAATACTTCATGCCATCAATTCTTGCTTCAAATGTTGACAGACTTTCTATATATTTTCAGCATTTCTAACAGATTTTGAACATTAACAGTTTTTCCTCTTTATCACAACTTGTGCTTTTTTGCGTTACACAAAGCCTTTTATCTTGTAGCACTATTTTCTTTAAGTAGGTGCTATTTGTTTGTCAGTCATCCTGATTAGTGAGAAAGCCCATTACCAAATGACTGACCATTTTGTGAGAATTTTCATATCACTCATTTTTCAAATTTCATCTTGTTGATAGAGAACTTTATTGCCAAAAGACAAGAGTTTGGTTCCTAATTTGGGGAATGATTTTATTTAAGCTTGATTTCTGTACAAGAAAAATAATCAAGTCATGCAACTTTCTGTTTTTTAGTTTTGTTTTTTAATCTTGGATAACCTTTATCTAACAATTTTTTTTGCTGACTTTATCTTATTTATGTTCATACACTGAATTGCACAGCTTATGTCTACTTATGTTTAACAGTTCAATTTGCTGGTACAACTTATTAAAATAATCAGTAAGGATGGGTATAGATCTGTAAGAGACATAGTTCTCTGGCAACGTTACTGAAGTCTTGGTGAACAGAGCTGCCAATGTAAAGTATCTATTCCATTTCTAAGCAGATCCATTCATTTGGAAAATGGCCATGCAGGGAAGATTTGTTCTGCAGGCTAGCATCTGTGATGAATGGACAAACTCCACGGGGTTTCCTTTAAAAAGAGAGAGAAAAATAGGGTGTTATAATGGGATATGAGAGGCACAATGTTGTGGCATGTGAGCCTTCTCTTGCAATCTCATACTAAAGTCCCAATTATCAACTACAGTATTGCATAAGCATTGAATAGAGAGAGCTCACATACTTTCTGGTGGAGAAGAGAGACAAAGGGATAGCAATAATAAAAACTGGAAGGACAAATCATCATCAGACCACTTATGTGTATATTTCCATATTAACAGTGAACTGAAAGTATTTTGTCTGCTTACTATCTTAGACATGCCTACTTTGATCTAGGGACTCAAATCCTCATGTGGAGATCACTTAATCCATCACACTGATGGTGACCTTCAGTTGCCATCATATTTTTTTATTCATATATGTGTTTTATTTGTTCATGGCAAGTGTACATTGCTCATAAAGACGTCACTTATTGACCATCCTGAATTGGCCTTTAGAAAGCAGTGTTGGTGGTGAGCTGCCTTCTTTAACCTTTGGAGATACCCCCACAGTGCTATAGGGAGGAAGCTCCAGTGATCATGAAGGAATGGCAATATACTTCAAGATAAGGTATGATTGGATGGGGAGCTTGCAAGTGGTGCTCTGCTCAGCCCCACATAATATTGGTGCAATGTATCCTGGTGATCAAGGGTGCACCATATATCTTGGTCTTTAATATTGTTCGCTTTAATTCTAATCCTCCTTTACTCTGAGTTATTGCCAATGAATGAATAAACATTTTAATTAAATAGAAGCTACATTCATTAAAGATAGTTACCAACAGATCATTTGTATTTTGTAATTTTTGAAGCACAGTTGTTAGACGCTAAGGAATTTGGGAAAATGTAACAAGATTACCAATGAAAGACTATGCCTGCTCTTTTGTTCTTTAATAATAATAATAATCTATGTACCTCAAAAAATGAAGAAATAACAAGATGTTCCAGAATTTAAGTAAATGTTTTGTTACTATTTTGATTAACTTGATTATTTCTATTATGCCACATCTCATTACTAACTGTAATAAAGGTTTTCCAATTGCATTTCTTTCTGATGTGTTTTCTCAACATGTTCAATAGCATATAATAAAGTAATGATGTTTTGTGAAACATCTTATGCAGGTTGATATAATATGTTATTATTTATACTAGGTGTTAATATGTTGGAAATCAAAAGCTTGCCTCCTCATTTTTTTTCCAACTTTAATGGAGTTCAGCTATTTGTTAAAACAGTTTTTCTGCCTGATTGCCAGAGCAAAAATTCTGACACCTCTGATCCTTCCTGCCAAGAACATTAAGTATCCAAAAGTGATAAAGCTTCAATTTGCTAGACCATTAGACTAATTACTGAAATAATTAAGTAACTACTTGATTAGAACTAATGGGTACCTAATTATCCAGGAAAAAGTATCAGGTGGTTAATTAATAAAGTATGAGTTGGTATTATATGACTTGAGAACCCAACAGAAACAAGTAAAATGTATAAGAAATCAGGAAAAGTTATCTTAAACCTCATTAAAATGAGCAGTTTCTCTCAGTTGAGTTCAAAATAGGGCCTTGCATTTATTTAGGCAATGTTGTGTCAGTGACACAGTTACTTGCTCAGTTTTACAGGGAATATAAAGTCAAAGCCTTCTATGGGGCCTGGACTGAATCCAAATTTACTACAGTCAACAGAAATAATTTCTGATTAGCAATCCCTACAGAGGTTTATAGTATCACCAGACACTGAATAATCACTTGTGCTGTAATAGACCTGGCAATTTATTGAACTAAAAAGCATTAAAATATTGATTAATTAAAATCTAATCAATAAAGCCAGATATTGCCTTGTACCAGTCATGACAGTGGACAGGGTTTGTGGTTGATGCCTAGCTGGCCTGCAATGAAATGGTTGTGATGCTATGTGTGGTTGGTGGAAGTTCACAAACTGAAAAATAACAGCAACTTATAAAACACAGCAAAGGTAATTAACTGTATTAATGCTCTTTAAGTCTCTCTGAAACAAAAGGGATTCAATGCATATATCTCCCATTCAGAATCCTGTTAGCATCTGTATAAGCAAACATATATACTTTCTCAAAGTCACTTGGCAGTATGTCTATCTTTAAGTGGCCATTGGGAGAACAAATGACCAGCTGACTTTCATAGCATGCAATTCCTTTCTTCAAGTCCTTTTATTCATGGCTTATCATTTTATTTCAACTCCCTGCTCTCTTGACCCTGAAATAAAACACAGTACTTCCCTTTTAATTACACAGCAGCAGGACCAAACCCTTTACACAATTAGTCTGACGAGTCAATTAATCAAAAAAAAGAACTTAAATCAATACGGTGTTGTTGTCATTATTATGTTGAATTATTTTTGCAAGTTCTTTGCCACTTTCAGTGACTACTCATTAACATGGATCTTCTCAATAGTTATTTTTCAGAAACAGTTATCCTACAGTGGCAATCTGAATACAAACCATATATTATGTTATATTTTAGTAATACAAGCTGCATATAAAATGGTTTTGCACAGGGTAACTTAGTCACCAAAATAGATATTTTAATTTCTCAGTAATAAAATATTTTTATCAAGTACTTTTAATCAAGTTATTTTGCAGGAAAACATTTGTTTTACGTATATGGTGTGTGTGACAGCTCCTTGGCATTGTAATGGAACCTTTGTATGTACACAAGGGATGGCCACTCTTGCTGTCTCAGACTCCGCAGCAGTATAATGTGCTCTGGTCTGGAATGGTCACCATACATCAAGCTCAGAGTTGCAACAATAAAGAACAACAAATGTCATCTTGGGAATGATCTGGTTAATCCCTCTGCCATGGTTTTTAGTTCCTAGAAAGATTATTCCCCATGAAGTGTTCATCTACCATCGCAATGCCTGTTGTGGTCCAAACTGCTGGTTCAGTGCCACCAGTCAAAGACCCTCTGGTTCAAAGAACAAAGTTTAACATCACCAGGAAACAAGTTTCTGGACATGGATCCCACAATCTGCCTTCACTCAATCACTGAGCTGATGGGATATACTGAACAGATTCTAGACAGGGCACAGTCTGTGTGAGAACCCAGGGTGCAACAGTGGCGAAAATTAAACCATCTCACTTACTGTTGATGCCTGTCCTCTGATGAAGTTGAGCGCTGGACTACAAGAACTACACACAGCTATTGAGAACACTATGAGATGATTTGGCTATTGACATAAACGCTCACAACTGGAATGCATTTTCTGCCACTCATTGGGAAAGATTGCAGAGTAGGCTGTGTGCTCATTCCAGTTACAAAATGTAAGAGATAAAACATAGAATAAAAATAAACCAATTAAGTTAATATTTTCAATGAGATAGGCCTCAGACCGAACCTCAAAACAAAGAGCAATACAATTGTCTATGAACGTGGAGGACTGTTGAAGGGCAACCTTGTGTTTAACAAAGTGAGTGCATTCACCAAAGGAAAAGAAGATGGAAAACTGTTCTAAAGAAAGGGAATGCAGTCAAGTGAAAAGCATTCATTGGAAAAGGAAGATAGTGGAAAATACGCAGACAAGCAAAGTTTCAGGATTTAAAGTCTGATTTTGCATCCTTAGTTCAAAGTCCAAAGTGAAAAACCTGAGAAATGAAATCAAATAAAGCAGCAACTGAATGGTTTGGCACAAGGTAAACACCAATTGACCACTTAAGGCTTGCATGAAAAACTTAACTGATTCACTAAGTTCCTTCAGAGAAGGAAACATGGTGCCCCTACCCATCTGACCTAGAAATAATTCAGTACACCAATAGTTACTTTTTCCTCAAATTTTCTCTTTCATCTCTACCTCCATTTCAGTGGTTATCAACAAACAGAATCTATGACACTCCCACAGAATCCTGCAGTTGCCTTACATGAACCAGCTCCCACCCTGTCTCAGCAAAGACTCCATTCCACTCTCCCATTCCAGTCTTCTCATCTCTGTTGTGTCTGTTCTGTCAATGCCATCTTTCACATCAGTGCTTCTAGTAAGTCTTTTTTTCTGAACTCCACTACAGTTGTCAGGTGCACTTTTGCCATTCCCTGCATTTTGTTCTCACCCATCCGCCACCCCATACAGAACAAAGTCAGGGTTCCCTTGTCCTCACCTTCCACCCCACCTGCCCTCACATTCAGCAGATCATTCTCCATAGTTTCTGACACCTTCAATGTGATGCAACCAAAAGACATCTTTCCCTGTCACCTCTCCTTTCAGCATTGTCAAGAGACATTATTTCTGAGGCATCTTCTACTTTCACCAATATACACTGTCCTTCTCATTGTACTCTGCTATGCAGGAACAGAAGATAAAACACCTACCCTTTCATCTCCACTCTTCAGCCACTGAGAGACCTAAACACATTTTCCACGTGAAACAGTAAAGATTTCCTTCTATATTCCTCTCTGTACATGTTCCTATTTACTGCACTGCACCTGGTGGTTATGATGTGGTCTCCTCTACTCCAAGGAAACCAAATGCAGAATTGGAGACCACTTGCTGAACACCTCCAGTTAGCCTCCAGGGATGACCCAAAGCTCCCAGCTGTCCGTCCTTAACCTTCTACTTTGTTCCAATGCAACTCCACGCAGGCTTGAAGCACAGCACCTCATCTTCTGATGAGGCACGTTACAGCCTTTGGGACTCAACGCTGCATTCAATGATGTCAGATAATTATCCATTCTGCTCTAGTACTTTGCATTTACAGCATTTAGTTTCTTCCTTTCCCTTGGTAGTTGAAGATTTCATTCATCTCCTTCTATTTACACCTACCCCAGATATCCCATATGTTATTCTGCAGCATTTCCCAACCTTTCTCAGCCAGCTCCATTATTCAACTCTCCCAGCTTTTAGCCTATCAGAGATGTTTCATTCTCTCTACTGCTCCCATCTTTCTGTGCAATTTAATACTCATTTATTTCTAACTTTCCCATTTCTGTTGAAATATTAACTCTGTTTCTCTCTCGTTGCATGACCTGCTGAGTACTTTCAGCATTTTTTGTTTCAATACTGTTTGGTGTTGATTGGTTGACTCTTAATAGCCCTTAGAGTCGAACACTTCATTGAGTTGGCTGCTTTTCACCAACTAGAATTGTTAAGTACTCTTTCAAGATGTATTTACAATCCTGCAACAATAAGGAATGAAGGAAGCATGCATAAATACATTTATGATGAGAGGACCTCTCATTTTAAGATGAGGAAAGGGTGATAAGGGCAGCAGAGTGGTGCAGCTGCCGCTTAGCAGCTCAATAACCCAAGCTAAATCCTGACCTCTGGCGCTGTCCGTGTGGAGTTTGCACATTCTCCCTGGAATGGCATGGGTTTCCTCTGGATGCTACAGTTTCTTCCCACGTCCCAAAGATGTGTGGGTTGATAGGTTAATTGGCCACTGTAAATTTCCTCTAATGTAGGGGGGAGAATAGGTAACAGGGAAAATAAGTGAGGAAAGGGATTGCTCTATGAGTCTGCATAGACTCAATAGGCCAAAATGGCCTCCATCTTTGGTGAAAGGAACTATGGATATACTCTTTGACATTCTTACCTTTCAAGGGCATTTGATTAGTTTTTTTGGAGGTTTAGTCATCAGAATAGGCTGTGTAGAACTTAACCCCAGTGTTCCAAGTATTTCTGAGACAACATATCTGTTTTAAAATTAACTAGGTATTGAAATATGTTACTGTTAGAGTTTGTTGATTTAGATCTCTTATAAATGATATCTTGCTGGAAATTTTGATTATAGAAGATAAACCAAATATTGATATTCCTTCCTTCCTTTGTATTCCTCAATAATAAAAGTATCTGTTCAAAAAAGAGTTTATAATTGTTTTTATTAGTTGCTTTAAATAGCAATCCCTTTTCCCTAAAGTTTACTAATAAATATTGTCTTTTGCTGACAACACACACAAAAAGTGCTGGAGGAACTCAGCAGGCCAGGCAGCATCTATGGAGGGGAGTAAATTTTGCTTCTTCATGATTTTGTTTCTTCATAGAAGTTATAATACAATTGCAATTACTTGATTAAACTAAATAGGAGTACCAGCAGAAAGACTTTAGGTAAATGAGGACTAAATACAATGTGAAGAAAGATGGAGGATGAGTAAAAGATTTAGAAAAATAATAATTTAAGAAACAAGAAAAAAGTCATCCAGATCAGGACTGATCTGCTAATTCAGCCAAATCACAATATCTTTGGTGATAATGGTTTTGTTAATGAGTGACCACAGCTGAAGGATGCAAATATGGGTGCTGGTTGATAACTGGTGTAATGACCCTACTCACCCCCCTTTCCCAGTACAAAAACCTGCTGACTCTCACTGTCTAAATTCACACTGGAAATGTCATTGCCAGAACAAAGTGATGGAATGCTGTCAGCATCTGTGAAAGCACAGTCGAACAGGAGTTCAAATTCAGCCCAGCTTGATGAGATGAAAGTCCCTGATGTGAAATGAGTTTTGGTAGTCTCTACCCAGATGCCACTGGGGGTGTAATGCAACACTAATCACTGAGACAATTCAGCAATACCTGAGGAGGCCAAATAGAAATGTTCCACTTCAGCACCAGGGCTTTTTTCAAAGGTTGAGGTTAAGGCACATTGTTTGGGAGTGTGAAGGAGTTCCACTGATCTTCGCAGTACCCAATCTATCAATCCTCATGGCTGATGTTACTCTGCCATATAAAATCTATCCACAAGAGTAGAAAGTAAAAAAAAAGTCAAAGGAAATAACAGGAATGGAAAAAAGGTACAGATAGGGAATTGGTGAAGGGGAAAATATAGGGAAGGGAGGAAGCTGGAACAGGAATTTTATTAATGCTCTATGACTCCAACATAAAATAGATTAATTAAAAAGAGGGGGACTACGGTTGGAAGATTTGCAACAAATATTTGGGATGGTGGCTATTGAAACCTAACAGCCCTTAGCTCTTGGTTTTAATCTCACACAATATATATAGATCTCAGTGAACAGGAATTTGCTGTGATGTTGGACAATGTAAAATACATGCATATAAGTTGGATTTTTAAAAAGAACTTGCAGAAATGAATAGTTTTGCTGTAAAATTTAATCTTATAAATGTTTTAATATTTTCTTTGCTAATATTAAAATTTGAGCTTTATGAATTAGCCACTGCATCTGTATTTGGCAGAAATTAAATAAGATGTGAATTGAATGATCGAGAACAATGACGATTAAAAAAAACATAGCATTACTTTTATTAATGATCTGAATAAACTGAAAAATGAAAGAAGTACCAAACTTATAGCATATTAAGTGACATAGTGCAGAACTGATCATTAAAAATTAATTAAATTTAATAAAGGAAATCTAAATTGTTAGAATGATTAAGACAATATGTAATTTTCTAATTTGTTATTCAATTGTAGTTGTTGTGAGATGGACCTCTGTCAAGAATGTACATTAAGCAAAATATAACATAATTTAGACTGTTGTGAAGTAATAGAGAATGCAAGAATGTGATGTTTTTGATCTACAGGCATTTTATTAATGTTCATCATATAATATCAGCCTTGAGGTTGGTCATAAATTAAAGCAGAGAATGGAGATATAAATTTTTATGAGAATGAGTCATACATTATGTGCTTAAAAATGAAAGAATTACTGTGATTCCAGTCAGCTCTAGAATTGTTTAAAATCCATATTTATTCAAGCTGGTTATGTGCAGGTTTATACTGTGTTACAAGAAGTGAGCTGTCCTCTCAAGCCAATGGGGAGCTTTCATCTAAGCTACAAGCTGACACAGATAACCTGCTGAATCTAATCAGTGAATCAGCAGAGGCTGCTTTTGTATTCATTTCTGTGCAGTATTCTCATTGTGCATTGGGAAACACTACTAACACAGATAACAGAAGGAAGGGAAAGCTTCAAAATGCATGCCTCACTATTCCACGGAGAGTTTTCCATAAGGTATTAACAAGATGGAAATTAGGGACCAAGTTAAGTTGTCTCCTTTGCTTCGGTCAGACTTCTGCTTAAAACACTTTTGATGTCAAGATCATCTAAAAATAGCTCACTCCCTCTGAAATTTTGAAGGGCCAAGGCTGACTCTATTGCTTTGCCTTTGACAACGAGATGAGGTCTCAATTAAAGTGAATGAAGCTTACAATGTACGTTATTTCTGATACACAGAAAGCCCAGTGGAGGCTCCTTTGAATCTTGAATCGCTGTGGAAAGGCCAGCTGAAGTGTTCTGTTTTATTCCTCCCACGGCCCACAAGCAGTTAAGAAATGGCATTAGAAGGGTCAGGAGTTGTTTGTGTTAAAAGGGCAGTTGTATGAAGAACACAGAGGAAAGAAATAGAATGTATAAAAATAATAGTTAGATTTCGTTATCACTTTGTTTAAATTTCTTTGGTGCTTTTGGATGCAACAGCAGATTATATTTCAGTGATGATTAACAAAATCTGACGACTATTTTATAAAAAAATAAATATACCTTATTTTAGAGTAATGAGTAAAAATATTAGTCTGCTGATCTTTACTATTTTTATTGAATGAGTTCATACCATAAGTTTTCTCCAATTTGTAAGTAATTATAATCTCAGAGCCCAGAGACTTGTGTTGCCTGGGAGAATATGTGCATTATTGTGTTGAAGTGAGTGCAAAGTTGTATTGTTGAAATAATGCTATTGCATTTAGGCCAATCGTTGCTACTGTTTCTGTAATGACTTCTGTGCCTATTGAGATGAGGGATGTCAATATAAAAATGCATATTTTTCTGCTGTCTGCTTTTATGATATAATATAGCTTGAATTAGGTCTATAGTAAAGCTCACCTTATACTGCCTAGAGGGCACAGTCTTAGGATAAGGGCTCAGGCCAGGATGAAAAGACAGTTCTTTATTCAGAAGGTTGTGAAGCTTTGGAATTCCTTACCCTTGGGGGTTGTGGATGCACCATCCTTGAGTAAATTTATAGATGAGGTCAATAGATGTGCGGACATTAAAGGACATCAAGCAACGTGAGGGTTAAGGGTAAGTAGCATTTTGGTTAAGCTACTGGTTTAGCTGCTGGAGAGCTGAACCATTGATCCAGAGACATGAGTTTGAATCCTGCCATGTTAGCTGGGGAATTTAATTCAAGTAATTAAATAAATCTGGAATTTAATAAAAAACTGGTCTCAGTTAACATGAACCCACTGGATTGTTGTAAAAACCCTATGATTCATTAATGTCTGTCAGAGAAGGAAATCTAACATCCTTACCTCATAAGTCCATAACAATAAGATATAGGAGCAAAATTAGCCCATTCAGATCCATTGAGTCTGCTCCGCCATTCTATCATGGCTGTTTTTTTTAACCCCATTCTCCCACCTTCTCCCCATAACCCTTAATCCCTTTACCAATCAAGAAGCTCTCAATAGCTGCCTTAAATACACCCAATGATTTGGCCTCCACAGCCCTCAGTGTCAACAAATTCCGCAGATTCACCACCCTCTGGCTGAAGGAATTCCTCCTTATCTCAGTTTTAAAGGGATGTCCCTTTATTCTGATGTTGTGTCCTCAGATCCTAGACTCCCCTACTAATGGAACTATCCTCTCTACCTCCACTCTATCCAGGCTTTCAGTATCAGGTAGATTTCAATGAGATCCCCCCTCATCCTTCTGAACTCCATCGAGTACAGGCCCAGAGACATCAAAAGCTCCTCATATGTTAAGTCTTTCATTCCTGGGATCATTCTTGTGAACCTCCTCTGGACCTTCTCCAGGGTCAACACATCTTTATTTAGATACAGGGCTCAAAATTGCTCAGAATATTCCAAATGCGGTTTGACCAACGTCTTATAAAGCCTAAGCAGTACATCCTTGCTTTTATATTCTAGTCCTCCCGAACTGAATGCTGATATTTTATTTGCCTCAACCTGAAAGTGAACCTTGCGGGAATCCTGAACGAGGACTTCCAAGTCCCTTTACACCGCCGTTTACTGAACTTTCTCTCCACTTAGAAAATAGTCCACACCTTTATTCTTCCTACCAAAGTACATAACCCCACATTTTCCCATGGTGTATTCCATTTGCCATTTCTTTGCCCGCTCTCCTAACCTGTACAAGTCCTTCTGCAGACTCCCTGCCTCTGTGACACACTTGTTCCTTCACCTATCTCCACTCATCTGGCCTATCAGACTCTTAACTGCCTGATCAGTTCAAGGGCAAGTAGGGACGGAAAATAAATGAAGTGTTGTCAGTGATGTCTGAAGATTGTGAAAGAACCTATGAAGTAAGGACTGATATGAGGACTGACAGGTTGAGTGAGCTAGGGCTTTTCGCTTTGGAGAGAAGGAGGATGAGAGGTGACTTGATAGAGGTGCACACATGAGTCACAGATCGAGTGGACAGTCAGAGACTTTTTCCCAGGGTGAAAATGTCTAACACGAGAGGGCATAATTTTAAGGTGATCGGAGGAAGGTATAAGGAGGATGTCAGAGGTAAGTTTATTTACACAGAGAGTGGTGGGTGCATGGAACGCACTGCCAGCAGAGGTGGTGGGGGCAGATACATCAGGGACATTTAAGAGACTCTTAGATCGTCACATGAATGATAGAGAAATGGGGGGCTATGTGGGAGGGAAGAGTTAAATAGATATTAGAACAGGCGGCACGGTAGCATCGCGGTTAGCGCGATGCTATTACAGCGCCAGTGATCAGGGTTCGATTCCCGTCGCTGTCTGTAAGGAGTTTGTACGTTTTCCCTGTGTCTGTGTGGGTTTCCTCTGGGTGCTCCAGTTTCCTCCCACATTGCAAACACATACAGGTAGGTTAATTTGGGTTTAAAATGGGCAGCACGGACTCGTTAAGCCAGAAGGGCCTGTTACTATGCTGTAAATAAAAAAAAATAAAATGTCTACACAACATCGTGGGCCGAAGGGGCCTGTACTGTGCTGTGCTGTAATGTTCTATGTTCTATGAAAGTGGACTTCAGACAGTTGACAGATGATTTGACATGGCCTTATCCAATAGGTTCATGCCTGGTCCAGCTTCCACTTCATTTGCTTTCCTTCTTATTTCCAATTAACAAACGAGCAATTCTTGTGGTTTCAAAGTTAGTAACTCAATATAAATCAGCAGTGATCACGAACATTCTAACAACGTAGAGGTGATGAGTGTTAAAGTATCTCAAAAAAAGAATGATTTTTTGGCACCATCCAATAAACTAGCCTGACTTAATTTTCAGTAAACATTCATTATTAGGGCAGATGATCAAAGGCTTGGTCAAACAGGCAAGCATTTGGAACAGTTTAAAGGCAGAAAGAGACAGGGGTGTTTAAGGATATAGTTGTAGGGCTGTAGGAAGTTGAAAAGGTAGGGACACACAGAAGTGATGAATGAACATTGTGAATTGGGACATAGGCAACAGAGTCTTGGGTGACAAACACGATGATGCTGGAGGAACTCAGCAGGCCAGGCAGCATCCGTGGAGAAGTGCAGGTGGTCAATGTTTTGGGTCAGAACCCTTCTTCAGGACTGAAGATAGGAACAGGGGCAGCCCAATATATATGGGAGGGAAAAGCAGAGCTGTGATAGGTGGACAAAAGAGGGGAGGCGGGGTGGGCACAGGGTGGTGATAGGTAGAATCACTTTCTTCTTCCCTCTTTTTTTTATAAGTAGATAGACTGCTTTGGCAGCATACAACACTGAGTGAGCAGGAACTTCCAACTATATATCGGAAAGGTGGAAGCTATGGTCTTTGTTATAAACTCCATTCCCTTGCTATCAGTTCTCACCAAGAAGGTGATTCTACCTATCACCACCCTGTGCCCACCCCGCCTCCCCTCTTTTGTCCACCTATCACTGCACTGCTTTTCCCTCCCATATATATTGGGCTTCCCCTTTTCCTATCTTCAGTCCTGAAGAAGGGTCCTGACCCGAAACGTTGACCGCCTGCTTTTCTCCATGGATGCTGCCTGGCCTGCTGAGTTCCTCCAGCATCATCGTGTTTTTCATCTAGGTTCCAGCATCCGCAGTGCTTTGTTTCTCGAGTCTTGAGTGCCCTTAAGTTTATGGATGGTGGAGGGAGGACAGCTGGTGGTGCACTAGAAAAATTAACTCCAGAGATTAAAAGAAGGCATGGTTTTAAGGGCATCAGCAGTAGATGAGCCAAGGCGGTTGGATTATAGTGGTGGAAATAAGTGGGCTTAGTTATGAAATGGACCCGTCATTTGAAGTTCATCTCAGGGTCAAAAATGACACTAACAATCAGCTGGCATGAGATGGTGAGAGCTGATAGCAAGGGAATGGAGTTTATGACAAAGATCATAGCTTCCATCTTTCCAATATATAGTTGGAAGTTCCTGCTCATTCATTGTCGTATGCTGCCAAAGTAGTCTGTCTACTTATAGAAAGAAGAAGAAAGTGAGTCATAACCAGGTATCACCAACATATAAGTGGCAACTCAGGAGCAGTTCATGAATGATGTTGTTGAGGGTAGTATGTAACTGAGAAATCAGTGGGAACCAAAGGGAGATCCTTGGGGGACACCAGAAGTAACAGAGATGTTGTGGGACAAGAAGCCATTTTTGCTGATTCTCTGTGTATGACTGAATAGATAGGAATGGAACCAGGAAAGTGTCGTTCCCAGTCAGCTGGACAATGTTGGAGAGGTGTTAGGGAATATAGTGTGCTTACTGTGGCAAAGGTCAAAACGGATTATGACCTTTGTCATGATCTCATTCGATGTTATGGGAGATTTTGAGAAGAGTACTATGTTATGGGTTGAAAACCTGATTCTTGGGATTCAGACAAGGAATTTTGGGAAAAATAAGAAAGAATTCAGAAGGTTAAAAACCCTGGAGAACAAGTTTGGAAATGGGGTGATAGCTAACAGACACAGAGGGACTGTGCGCTGTTCTTTGAGGATAAGGATGATAGTTTGAGGAAGAGAATCAGATTTTCAGAAGAAAGAATGGTTAACAATATCAGCTAGTACAGGCGTTAGGAAGTGTGGTTAGCAGTTTAATAAGAACTTTACTAACACACAATAAAAGCAAGGAAGATTAATAGATAAAAATTAACAATATTGTTTAAGGGTCCTGACCCAAAACATTGACCGCCTGCTTTTCTCCACGGATGCTGCCTGGCCTGTTGAGTCCCTCTAGCATTATTGTGTTTTTCATCTGGATTCCAGCATCAGCAGTCCTTTGTTTCTCTTGTTTAAGGGAGTTCCATGATTCCAGTGACAATTGTTTCCACTCAGGCAGAATGTTCAGGTTCAAATCCTGGTGCTGACTGACTTTTAGCTAACAGTGTCTTTGATGAGTAGTTGACTAATTCCCAGCTCAGCTACAGGACTTTGAATATTAAAATAGTGGAGTGTTCCATCTCTGGAATCTAGTAGCTGTGGGTCAGTTTATGTGGGTTTTTTGTTTGCTAATCTCCAGTGATGGTTGTAGAGAAATCTATGATTTGAAATGATCCCCTCTGAACTAAAGTCATTAAAAAAAGAGCAGAAAATGAACGTAAATTGCTCACTTAAAAAAAACACCAGGTTGCTGTTCCTATCTGCAATGGAAAGGCAGAAAAGAAATTAAGAATCAGAGGGCAGAGAAAACTTAGGAAAAGAAGGTAGAGGAGTTAAAGCAAAGGAAGATAGAAAAAGAAACAAAACAGGAAGGACTAAACTCCAAACATGAGAGAAGTAGAACCCAACAAAACAAAGGTGGCACACTGCACAGCTAGTAGAGCTGCTGCTCCATAATGCCAGAGACCTGGGTTCAGTTCTGACCTGGGGTGCTGTCTGTGTAGAGTTTCCATGTTTTTCCTAAGACTATGAAGGTTTGCTCCTGGTGCCCCGATTTCCTCCTTCATTCCAAAGACACACGGGTTAGTAGTTTAATTGGTGGCTGCAAGTTACTCCCATAGTGTAGGTGAATGGTGGAATCCGGGAAAAGTTGATGAGAATGTGGGGAGGATAACAAAAATGGGATTAATGTGGGATTAGTGTATATGGGTGGTTGATTCTTGTCATAGTGAGTCAAAGGTTCTGTTTCCGTGCTGTATCTTGCCATGATCTTGTGTCTTTAATATGACCTAAAAGAGAGGCATGTACATACTGCAAGAGAGAGTGAGGATCCCAGAGGTTAAAGGCATTGGATGATGGATCTGTGGTTTGGCTGGAGTCTATGTGTGTTGGGAGCAGCAATGTATAGCATGAGTCCTTAAAGTTTCTTCAGTAATCCTGGGATCAGGCATTATTGGGACATTTGGATCAGAGCCAGACTCTGGTTGTACTGGGGGAAGAGGTCCCAGCTTTCTATCCCATAGTGGTATCCCTGCAGAGAAAAAAAACACATGCTAGAGAGCACTTTTGGGTGATGGGGAAGGGTGATGGTAGGGAGTTGGGGCAGAGGGAGAAGGATATGTAATGCTGAGGGGGTTTTCAGAATATCCAGCAGTGGCTTGAGTTTCCTGCTCAAGAAGGAAGGATCTTTCACTCCAGTATTTGGAGAGATTGCTCCAGAGATATTGTAGCACTGGAGAGATGAGGCTAATAATCACTGGCTTGGTATCCTTTCCTACAATATTACCTCAAACCGTTTCCTACCCGACTATCCCAACCCCATGCCGTATATAATCATGGGGAAATGTTGCTATTTCTATCATTGCCTATTACAGCAGTATTATTTATTAGTACTATTAGAACATACAGTACTCTCAATTTACCTGATAGTGAATCAGCAATAATACCAGATTAACTAAGGGCCTACATGTAAATAGTTATTGGATATTTAGCTATTTCCTTTCCATGTGTTCAGTCTGTGTGGCATCCACCTGTTTAATTGTGATTTATTGCTACTATACAAGGAGAAAGTTTGAACCAGTCAAGTGCAACACTGATACAGACTGCACATGTCAGGCATATCACATCTGAGATGTGACACAGGAAGTCTGAAGCTGGGGTCTGATGGGCAGCAAGTGCTCGTGTGCCTATGTTTGTATAATGTTACTTGCAGTGGAATTGCTAATGATGAGGCAGAATATAAGGACCAAGATTCTGCTTATTTTCTTTGATTTTGTCAGCTAAGATTGGCCAAAGGAGTGCTAACCATTTAAAAATTTTAAATGAGTTATATCTAGTGTAAATCAAGTTTCTGCAATATTTGTTACTGATTTTAAAAATACCTTGCCTGAAGGTGGCCTGTCCATAAACCTGGATGTGTCCCAAAATGATATCTGAAGTGTGGCAGACATCCCTAGGTAAATAACATCAGAAATTCAATATACAGAAAATGTGAGAATAACCAGCATTCACATTATTAGTGGATATCCCTAGGTATTTTTTTACAAAGAGTCTGAAGTTATGCTGTTTCATAATTAAATATTGTCCAGGTTGCCGATTTACAATGACTGAGTAAGTCAAACTATCTTTATTGCATAAGAGTTATAAATGTTTGCTTATGTTTAGGAGTTTCTATGTAATTGTCCATGATTTTCAAAATTTGTGTGTGTTTTCTTGTGTATACATTTTTATTTGTCATTTTATTTGAGGTCAAGAGACCTACAAAATGTGGTGGCCAAGTTACAGAGAAATTGATGGTTGTGGGCGAGAAATTGTAAGTACCCATGGAGTTGCAAAATCAGCACACACACACTTGTGATGTTAAATGTGACACACTTCATCTTGGTACCGGTATTAGCATGTGTGAATGTATGCTGAGCAGGCAAATCACGGTGACAGCTAGGGAAGGGAGGCAGCAGCCTGGACAACCATTCTTGCCTTCTTTGTACTGAAGTACTTCAAGTTCAAAACCCCCATTCCTATTCCCGAACAGTCACATGCCTCATACCCTCTATTATTGGCTTTCACATCAACACAATATCAGAGTCAAAATCATCACAAAATAAATATTGTAAACTAATTTTAATCATGAAGTCATACCATTTTGCATTCAAACATAAACTTATTAACCAGTCCATTCCCTCAGTGCCTGCCTTCTCTGTGTTTTTGATGTTCCAATGCTCTTGCACTGTTTATCCCAGTGGCTACATCAAGACTGTTGGAAGGCTGCCATTGGAGGAGACGGCAGAGGCCTTGAAGAATAACCTTGAGAAACTTTGAGTAACAGCAGTCCCAGCCGGGTGGTGGACACCAGCAACAAGGATGCAAATGGAGTGGCAGTGGTAGGAAAAGGAATACTACCATCCTGAGGGAGCAGAGTAGGCTTGTTCCCCACAAAGCCATCACTGCCCTCCCTGTAAACCATCTCAGCAATTCCAATAAGTCATTGTAGTGTCACTGGACACCTGCAAGTGCCTTCGAACAGTGAAATCCTCAACTATAATTGCAACGAGCTTACTTGAGAGGAGTCTGAGCTTCTCGTGTGGTGCTCAGTCTTTTTGTGCTGTGATAGAAACTGAATTGTCAACTACCAAATGCCGCATCATTGTTAACTCCACAACTGCTACTGGTGTTGGCCACTTCCATGCTGGAAAGAATGAGCTCCAAGCTTTGCACAGAGGCTGGTGCCAGACTCCTTCATGTTCCTTAATGTAGCAACAATCTCCCTGGCAGGGTTCCCAATGTATTGTGCTTTAAGTTGTGTTTATTCACAGCCTTCTCCTGTAGCCTATTCCTTAAAATTCTTCATCTAAGTCCAGTGAACACATGTGACTTTACCTTTCCGTAAAGCTGGCATTTGTGCCACCCTTGAACCTTGCCCCGGTTGCAGTGCTCTCATGCCAGGTGTCTCACCATGTGGGCTCAGCTTCAAATTTACCACATTAGATGGGCACAGTGCCAGCATCTGCATTGTAATCATCATGTTGGAACATACTTCTGTGTAATGTGATTCAGCTTCAATGAAAAATAAAATGTGATGGAAACCCGAAATAAAACAGAAAATGCTGGATATAGTCAGCAGGTCAGGTCGCATCTGTGGGAAGAGAAACGGAGCTAATGTTTCAAGCCAAAGACTATTCATCAGAATCATTCTTTGATTCTTGTTTCTCTTCCCACAGATGCAGCCTGACCTGCTGAGTATTTCCATCATTTCTGTTTTTATGTTAGATTTCTGGCATTTGTAGTTCTTTCTGTGATTTTCATTTTTGTGCTGGAAAGCCTAATGTACAGCTGGTTGCATGGTCTGCAGTTTTACTTCTGGGACCATATCTGACATATGGGGTAGAGCAGTGCTGACCTGCTTCAGTGTTACTCAAAGGAAATCTGCTAGCATGGCCTTATCCCAACTCAGCTACGGACCTGCTGACCTAACTATCACTTACCGCCCCCACAATGAACTACAACGTTGACCCCTGTCTGAACCGTCCCACCAGCCTCCACCCTGACTCCTCTGCCAACAACCCAGACCTCTTTCCCAATCCTGTTACATCCCTTCTGCCTAGCTATGCAGCCCCTACCCCTCTACTCACCAAGCAGCCCTGAACTTTCTACCTCTCTCTCCAGTCCTGATCCCTCCATTTACAGACCCTAGTTGCCAACTCCCCTTCTGATTTGCAGTCCTTTATTCCCCCCCCCAACCTATCGGCCTCTTTCCCCCATAAGCCACCCATCACAGGAGGGAAAGGGTTTTGCTGGTGCAGGGTCTCTTCACTCTAATGTGGTTGACACTTATTCCCCTTAGTCCGGGAGCAACTAGGGATGGACAATTAAAGGTGGCCTTGCTATCAATCTCCTTAGCCTTGACTAAAGAAACATTTCCATGTGGCTGGTCCTCAAACAAAATAATTAATGACCTGCCACAACCTGAGTGTTTAGGACACCTCACCAAGTATCTTTTACTTTTCCAAGCATCTGTCCTCATCATTCCCTCTTTCTGGTATTCCTCCATTTCCTGAAGGCTTTGGGTATCTCAAAGGTTAAAAAAGAAGGCATGTGGGTAAAGCTGTGGTGAGGAGAATGTGGGATATGAGAAGGTGTTTCATTTATGAGGGGGCTGACACCATTTCTGGTTTCAGCCTAACAGCTTCCCACAGACTCAACAATAGCCCTTCTGATAATGGTCAATGTTGTGTCCCTCATGGAGGGTCCAGATAGAAGGCGCAGACTTCATTTCTTCTTCTTACTTCCTGCTGCCATTGGTTATGTAACATCTCTTGTTGGAGGGAACAAAGTGCGTCAATGAGGGTTGCACATTATGTTTGGGCAATTTGGCTATTTTCTTTGAATGGTTGGCAGTGTGCGAAGCTCTGAGATCTTGGTGTGAGGCTTGCAACAATGTGTAAGGATGAGATGAAACAAATGCTTTTTCGATGTGAGTCCTGATTGGTAGATTGGCTGGAAGGTGAGTGATGGGAATGTGGCTTTTCCAATAATAACTAGTGCTGTGTCCCTCACAGAAGATAGAGATTGGCTAAGGTTAGTGGTGCAATTGGTAGGAAATAACACAGGACCTCATTGAAAGTTCCTGGTACTTAGATGTTGACCTCCACAGCTATCTGCTCCCAAATTTTTGCCGTGTGTCAGAGAGTCTTCTGCCTTTCAGTGACACGGGACCTCTCTCTTCTGTTCTGCATCCTCCTATTATCCATCATCAGGAAACCCGAGTTGCTGCTCTTTGATCTTCAGCCTTTATTCTGTCTTTCTCAAATTATGTTCATATCATTCAAGGCTGGAATCAGCCACCATGCACCTCCCCATTAAAAGAAACAGTTTAGTTTTAACTTGTGTGGGTTGAGATCCCTACTGATACGTGCAGCTTATGATTTAGTGTGGGTTTCATGCAAAAATGATGTAAAAGAGCAACAACATTGTTGTTTATATTCAGGATAACTGCACACTGGGATTCATGCCCCTGTTTTGGATAGCTACCCAATGAGGTTGGCTGTGGTGGAAGGATGTATTTGCATCTCGACATGACACTTCCTGAATTTGGTGGCAGTGATAGCCTCAGTGATGATGGGCAGGGGTGGAACAATCTGCCACTTGTCTCAACACAGACAGTGTACTGCATTTTCTGTGTTTTTGGCAGAGAGAATGAGGTTGTACTGCAACCTTCAGGACTTAATTAATGTTCATAATATTAAGGCTGCTCTCTACATTGAACTGCAATTTGGTCAAGTTTTGACTCATCACAGGCTGGATGTTGGACAGGCAGTGAGACCACGGTGAGGCAGTAAGTGGTGAATAGTGATCACTGCAATTAATGATGTCATCTGTTAAGGGAAACAATTGCTGAAAATGTTCTGGCATGGAGTGTACAGGCAAAATGGACCAAATCAAAGGCTGCCAGTATCTCAACGTGACAGGTTTGAGCTCGCAAAGGGCTGTTAGCTTTCTGAACCTTAGCAAAGTGTGCTGTGGATCAGTGACCTAATCAAGTTAAGGGTGGGACTGTTGTTGTTACGCTTGAAGTTGTATTCCTCCTGAGTTAGCGTAGCAGAGGGGAATCTGTGCAGTGGACAACATAGCCATATTTTTACTTGGCCTGGAGATGCAGGGCACAGATCTGTACCAAGACACGGGGATAAGGCTGGAGAAGTAATTGGAATGGAGCAATGGTCCACGTAACTATATACTTACTTCACAATCATATATTCTCCCCTTAATTGGTTAATACTTGAATTAGCTTAAATATTTACTATTAAATGTTAACAATGGCAATTTGGAAAGTTGAGGAATTGGCTAGATTTTCAGTTGGACAACCTTGACAACTAAATAATGTTTAACTGAGCTGCTTCTGCACTACCAATAGCAAGATGGTGTAACTGAAGCATGACAAGTTTACATAGTTGGTTTCCTTTATAAAGGAGGAACTTATAATGGAAAAATAATGACACAAAATTCTGATGAATGACTGGTAACAGGAAACATACACTTTTTTTTAGTATTTTTGGTATCTACAGGAACTTTCAGGGCTCCTTTAAAACTAAAATTGTTCGCAAAACAGTGATGAAATTTCAATTTGGTGTAATCGGAGCCACATTTACAGCAAATTATTACTTTCTGTTGGCAAGTGGCCATATAATATGTGCACTATATGAAGGAATCAGCTGGCAGACATTCGTATAAAAGCTACAGTCAGAAGTAGTTAAAATACCGCTATCATTGTACTATTTTCTACTGATAGTATGTTATTATTACCCACTCAGGTCATGAGCCGAGCTCTAGGACAGAAATCCCAACTTTTCATTCTATTGAACATGTGACTGCAGTCATATCTGCTAAGATCAACAAATTAAGTATCTGCTTGGGTATATTAATATCATCAGCAGACTTACATTGAGTGATTCTCAACAGATATTCTTTAAAGGATATTCTTCACAGGTTTTCTCTCATTGCCAGAGAAACATCATTTTATGATCTAACTGTAACATTGCATTACTGTTCCAAGACTGTTACTGTACTGGTACTGTTCCAAGACTGGTACTGTTCCAGTCCTCACTTAGGCTGGTGACAGTCCAATCACCTACTGCTGCCCTCATTGCTGTAAATAGCAAACTTCACGGATGGTGTTTGTGCTTATAACTCTTTGAAAAGCTAGGTCAAAATAAATCTTTCTATAGTAGAAAGCAGTGGATGAAATAAAGGGTTAATTTGCTACTCTAATTTTAGTAGAAGATTAATACTGATTTCACAGTTTAATTCAGAAAACGGGAGGATCAGTTGTTTCTAAAACAAACAGCAATAATAATGTGCTAATGGTTTTTAATGGCTGGAGCTTATATATGCTTTCTACTGTATTACAATGTGTGAATTGTTCTCAGGTTCAACTTAACGTTGTTTGAACTTGTACCAAAGTTCATCGATAAACTGTGTTAAAAATCATGTTGGAGGTTCTGCCTCATGGAAAACAAAGAGAAAATATGTATGCTGAATGCAGAATGTTAAAAGGTGACACTCAAGGAATTTTAGAGTAAATGTACTTTCCTAAGATATGAATGAAGAACAACCGTACTACTTATCCTATAAATCTCAACATGCTGAAGGCTAGAATACAAACAAGTCTTGTTACCAAATGTTTCAAAAGAATTCATAATAAACTTAGAATGTGGCCAAATTAAATGATTGAGCAAAATCCTGCATCTGTCCTGTGTCAAAACATGTTTGAAATCTGCAATATGCTTTTATTAACCCTATTCTCCCATTTGAATGGTGACTGAAACATTAAGAAAATAAATTTGCTCTTGGTTGGGTTCCTTTATTTGGATCAGATTTAATGCTGTTCTGTTTCCCTTGAAGATTGCATTAGTACATTCAGAACTGAATTAATACAATCTTACATTCTGTTATTTAACCTGACACTTTTAAATGTAATTGTATAAAGGAACATGTTTTAACTGATGCACTTTTCAATAATCCATTGTGGGATCTGATGAGCATGAATGAACAATGAAATGATGTGAATATTCACAGCTGCAGTTGCCCATGTAAGTTTTCTTTCTCATTTACATCTTAACATGTCACCTACAAAAAGAAGTCTGTACTTTAGGATGCAGCAAGCCATTTGATTCTGTTTTTTACAGCTTGTAGCTACTTACTGATTAATTGGAAAGTACTATTACTGGTAATGGACCACTGATTCTTTACTCTTCATTTTAATTCCCTTTGCTGAAGACTGGGCCTGAACCAGGTAACAACTTTATGGATTGACTGCTTGAGAGATGAATGCATTAAGACACTCCCCTTCCATGCTAATGTTATAAGACCATAAAATTAAAAGGATGCTTATCCAAGTATAAGTCCATTTTGAATCCATTGCTGATCTGTACAAGGATCTGCAGCTTTGGTTAGCTCTGTTAATTCTTTCTGTCTGCTCCTTTTCAGTTATAGCTTAAAATGTTGCAAGCAGCCATGACTGAAATAGAACATTGGCATAAATAACCAAAGCCGCAAACTCTTGCATGGAGCAGAAATGGTTTAAAGTGGACATATATTTGGATAAGCATCCCTTTAATCTTAAGGTGTTTTAATATTAGCATGGAAGGGGAGTGTCTTCATGTGTTCATCACTCAAGCAATCAATCTGAGGCACCATATTCCCTCATTTGGGGTTCCACAACAAAATTCCTTCCAGCTTCTTTTAGTTTATTTTAAGTTAATGTAAAAGGGAATTGACTACTGCTTTCACTTGAAAATAAACTCATTTTAGGATAGCGTCAAGGTGTGTCTTGTTGTTGCCATCCACACATCCCACCATGCTATGTCTGAGCAAGAGGAACATGATGCTGAACCTATTGCTCCTACAGCCGTGCAATGTGCTGCTACAGAAACAGGGTCCATCTGCAGGGTGTAGAAATGTGGTAATGGTGTCCTTGGTGCACTTTGGCAATCTCACAGATTAGGTGTTTAAAAGTAACCGTAAAAATCTAATTTTAAAGATTGGTATTTTTATGTCATTAAAGGTAACATTATTTTAATATTATTTCTATTATGTACAACAATTTTCCGATGTACTATAATTTTTAGTTGTCGTCACTAAAAGCCCAGGTTTACAGAGTCCAATAGTTTATTCTTGTTTATCTTCCTTGCCCATATTTAGTTCTTGCTGCTTCTGAAGATGTTGACTCCTCCAGAAGATACATTTCCACAGGCCACTGTGTCTTTCAACCTAGGTCTTCTTTTCTCTGGCCATTATTTATGTACAAACTATACCAACATATCTCAGCTGTCTATTTGATCTTGTGCGGCATCATGACTGGGCTTAATTGTATCTGTGCATACGCACTGGAATTGGATCAGGATCCAGAGTCAGAAAGCAACCATACTACTGTACTTCTTCTATAATGCAGGGATGCGCAAATCATTTTGAGCATCTATACACTGTTCTGGTTGGTGTCTGTTAAATATGCATCAGTTGAGGAGTTAAACTCATTGGATTTTAATATTGTTCTTATTATAGTCACTTTCCCAGATTGTTACCTTATTTCCTTAAATGTGCAGTACTATGGTCAAAATACAAAATCTTGCCTGCAAGTAATTTAGATAGTGTTTATGTTTGCTTCACCTCCAGTGCATTAATGAAGTCAGAAAATTCTGGAAACACTCAGCAGGTCAGGCGGCATCTGTGAAAGAGAAACAAAGTGAATGTTTCAGGTTGGGGAACCTTTGACGATGCTGAACTATATCACAGCGAAGAGTCAACACCTTCAGGAGAAGTAATGGTCGCAGGCATGAAATATTAACTCTGTTTCTATTTCTGCAGATGCCTCTTGACCTGCTGAGTGTTTCCAGCATTTTCTGTCTTTATTTTGAATTTCCAGCATCTGCAGTCTTGTCTTTATTTGTATCAATGTTTCTTAAATAAGATGCAATGAAAAATACAAGTAAATCTTAGCATAAATTTCATGTTTGCAAGATTGTGGCGGTAAATGAATATAGTTCTGTTTGGTTAGGTTTTTGATTTGATTTTATTAATTTCCACCCATTTTATTTTTAAACAACATTGACATGCATTATATCGCACTTTTAACATATTGTCCCAAAGCATTTCACAGGTAGACATTTGAACATTAAAGCTGAGCTAGAAAGATCAGGAGCAATGTCTAAAAGCTTGCTTGAACAACGGAGTGGTTTTTAAAAGAGTATGGGGCAGAGAGGTTTATGGGCATATTTCCAGAGTCAAAACCATTTGTTCGGATGCATGGAAAGGAACATGAAAGGAAAATTTAACTAAATGCCAAGCCAATTGAGATTCCAAATAACACTAACTAACTAACTCATTTAATTTATTAATTCATTTTGCTGTTTTCTTGAAGTTTTAGTGGACTTACTTACTGAACGATGTGCACATTTAATAATACAGGTTTTAGAGCACTACAATAATTTAAAACAATAATGAAAAGAAAAGCCATTTCCTACATTAACAACTCATTTCAGATTGTACAAAAAAAGCCTATAGAAGCAATTTTGATTAAATAACTACTTTTTAATGGACACATTTTTTTCACTAGAGCTCTACAACTTATACTCAGGCAATGACTCTTTCTTGATCCTTTTCAATTGTAAATGAATCAATAGATTTTCAAATTCTTACAAAAACGCTGGGTGATTAAGTTGTTCAACACCAGCTGCTTACGCCTGTCAGGTCCATCCATCTATCAGCCTAATTTAGTGGTGTCTGCTTATCTCAGGTGCGCAATGTGTTGAAAGAGCATAACGGCAGTCTGTGACAGTTAATAAACTCTAACATTAAAATCTCCATGCTTGTCATTTCCAGCGCATCCTTTGTGATAATGCTTTATGACACAACCCTGGAGATGGGCATAAGATGCCAGGGCCTTTTGGCCTGATTTTTTTTTGATGTGCAAAAAAGATAAATGGGGAGAAGTAATGGCACTCGAGCTGCAACCCATTCCTCTATTGCAGCTTCTCACGGAGAATAATACAGACACTTTTTATGTATAATTAAATCGAGCTGGCTTTCTGTAGGTATGCAGATTCTGAGAAATGATGTATGGTGCAATAGTCTGGTAGGGGCTGATTTGATGTAAATGAAACTAATTAAGGAAATGTCAAACATAATTAATAAAACAGGTTTAAGTTGCAAAACATTGTCAGCTGAATGAATGAGGATGCAATCCTTCCCATTGTTTCTGCTTTATTTAGAGCATTCAATTAGGTCACATATCTCTCTGAAGTGCTTTTTCCACCTCACCTCCTCTTAGCCTATTCCCAGAGTGGGGGAAAATAAATTTGCCTGTCTGTCTGGTGACTGAAAAAAATTAATTGCCAAAACCTCATCCTGTCCAAGTATTACATTCTAGTTGCAGGACATTAACATAACCAATTTGCGTGAACTAACTGGTGACTACTTAATAGAGCGCCTGACCGCTGATAAGCCTCAGCTGCAGCACATTAGCATTTTCATAATATAAAAATATTATAGTTGTATGATTTGGCAATGGCCATTCATTATTGATAAGAACAAAGGTTTTATAAATTACAAAGGAGTGCATGACCTATAATTACGGTGAGCAAATTAGGGTGTGCTGTGAAGTCACTTACATTTCCCTAGAAGTAATGATGCTAGAGACCTTTCCCTCCCTTGGGATTATAAAAATAATGGATTCCCCTACTGCTGCAGATGGGGTTGTGAATGAGCCAAGGCTGTCATCTTGGACAGTGTTTATACAGGCTACAGCTCATGGTTCCAAGCCCCAGTGAGCTCCAATCCTTCACCCAGTTTGTTGTTGGGGGAGTGCAGAACACATATGCCCCTCTATTCAATTTAAACAAGAATATCTGCACGTAATTTATTATACTCAAAAGAAAATGTAATTGCAGGCAAATTAACAAGAGCAGACTACTGTAAAAATGAAGTATCTTAGCATTAAAGGATTTCACTATTCATGAGGAGGGCTGCAAAGTGCTATTGACTGCTGCAATTTGCAATGAAAGCAGTCCACTTTTACTGTATTACCATTAAGCACCAATAGTTCCAAAAATGAAAAACAGTCAGAGGATGAAATATTTAATTTTTCAGTAATAGGTACAAATGAATTAATAAGAAAGCATGCAGTAGTTGTGAAAAAATGTTAATGAAGTTCCTACCTTGTTAAGTTGTTGGTGTTAGACTCAGCAAAAAAATCTGGCTTGCGGGCATTAGCAAACAATTTTGTCAGGCTGAAGCCTGGATAGCACCCACCGTTTACCCAAATCTGTGTAATTTAACAAGGCACAGCTTAATGAGGGATCGTCTATTGGATAGGGTGTGAGACACAGCTTCTCAGTAATGAGACCTTCAACAAAGTCATTCTCGCCTTAGATTAACTAATGCAAAGTGACAAAAATACTTTGTTACCTTACACTGTGACTATTGTATGAAATTGAACAGTGTCCCTCTCTCTAGCAAGCAGACTCTCAAATTCACCATGTGCCATTGAACTTAAAAAGCAAAATTATGCACAATCTTAGCTTTGTTTCTAAGTAGCACATATCTAGCTTCTCATACACCCTCACCCCTAATTTGACAGTATGTTTGTTCCTGTCAAGAGTAGAATGGCCATTGATACAGAAGATTGAGATTGTGCCTCAGATAGTGGTCTCATAGGGCACTGATATCATGTGGAGTGGACACTGAAGAATATTTGCAATTAAAAACTGTAGTATCCTTTTAATCTTGACCCTAAAATTGAATATTAAACCTGCTGTGAACGTCTTTTCAAAATATTTCACATAATTTGGCATTTTTATTTCTCTTACCATAAAAAATCTGGTATGGTTATCTTTTATTATTAAGACCTACAACAAATCTTTCAATTAAAATACTAATTCAAATGCTTTTAAAGCCTCAGAAAACAACAATCTACATATCAAGTTCATCAGTTGGTATGTTCAGCTCTTAGGAACAACAATTTAAAGACACTTGTAGGGTTACACTGAAAAATAGTAAGACCCCTGTAATTTCTAAGAAATTTA
Organism: Pristis pectinata; assembly: GCF_009764475.1. Taxonomy (NCBI): domain Eukaryota; kingdom Metazoa; phylum Chordata; class Chondrichthyes; order Rhinopristiformes; family Pristidae; genus Pristis; species Pristis pectinata. The sequence goes on from NC_067432.1 coordinate 17,557,624, forward strand.
GGTAATGTTTAAACTTACATTTCAGGTAAAAAAAAATGATTAATCTGCTCATTATGATAGTTGCATAAAAAAAATCAGCTGTCTGCTGACTCAACAATGTTTTAGTAAAGCTTAGTTTGATGTTAGTCTTGGGTTCTGTTGACATTTATAATCTAAAATACCATCATTAAAAGAAAACAATTAAATTAAGAGACTCATTAGACTGCAACAGTATCAATTATTCTGTAAATATTCAAGTCACCCATCTTATTGGAGAAGCACAAGGAGTGATCAGTGCAACATATTTATAGATCCAAATTGTATTCTATTCAGCCCAACCCACTTGTTATGTCTCATATATCAATGTATCCACGTATCAGACACTGTTACTCATATGCTCTTTTATACAGCCTAAAATTAATCCAAATAATAATCTGTCTCTTTTTCCATTTTTCAATCCCACTATTGTTTAAAGTGAAAGATCTTGCACTATAAAAGGGGGACAGTTGAGTTAATTTATTGAGATCCAAGTCTTAGCCATAGGTGACAGAGCTGTTGGTCATTTATCTAATTGTGCTGTGCAGATAAGAATTAATTAGTCTTATTATTTTTCTCATTTTAGATGGCTTTCCCATCTGGATGGTATAAATTCCTCTGTGCAGGTGATTAATTGCTTGGACTCTAGCTGGCTGATGTGGATGTTTGTACATATATGCACTGAATTGACAAAATCCTGATCAAGGGTAACCAGCAGAAAAATAAGAACATAGAGAATATCTTGAAAATGATCAATATTACATTCATGATGTATTTTATTTTGTTAATTTAAATTTCACTGAAGTTGCCCATGTATGAACACAAGTGAAATCTAACAAGTAGCGACAATACGAGCCAATGAGATGCCAGAGGTTTATCTTTGGCTGTTATTAGGATTGGATCTCTCCAATGACCACATGTAAATTAATTGGAAATGATAAATATGTATTTCCCATTTCTTCTTATTATATCTAGCCTTAATAATAATTTTAAGCAAGAAGCCAGCTGAGAAAATTGCATTGATTTTGACATAATTAGTGCTCCATTGTTGCACTAACAAATAAGGAAGAATCTTTACTTCCATCTTCTTCCTATTTTGTATTTGGATAAATGAATAAGTCCCATCTATAATGACAATTTATAAATTTGTTGTAGTTGAACTACTGCACTAGAAATTGAACCAATAGATGCACATATTTTATGAGTGATTTTAATGTAAAAGCCATTTTGCATACATTAAATTGCCAAAGAACCCTCCCACCCCAGACATTCTCTCTTCTCCCCCCCTTCCATTGGGCAAAAGATAAAAATGCTTGAAAATACATACCGCTAGGGTCAAGGTCAACTCCTATCTCACTGTTATAAGACTCTTGAATGGACCACTTGTACAGATAAGGATGAATTTTTCACCTCACAATCTACCTCGTCATAGCCTTTGCACCTTATTGTCTACCTGCACTGCACTTTCTCTGTAACGGTAACGCTATATTCTGCATTCTGTTATTGCTTTTCCCTTTGTACTACCTCGATGTACTTATGTTTTGAAATTATCTGTCTGGATGGCATCCAAAACAAAGTTGTGTACTGTATTTTGGTACATGTGACAATAATAAACCAATTACCATAACTTTGGGTGGATTAATGGGCATTGGGGAATTGGCCTAGACAGTTCTGGGTGCTGTTCACCTTCCAATCTTTGATGCTTGCCATCAAGTGATGTCATCTAGCACATTGAGAACATCTCCAAGAGGAATCGGCTATTGGAGATGCAGTCTATGACCTGTGTTTTTCATTCACAGTAAAACAATGAACAAACCATGTGGTGAGTCAGTAAAGAGATATAAATTAAAGAGCTCCTTGTGGGACATTAATGTTTTGCACACAGCCCCTCCTAGACTCATTTTTCAATATTATGTGCTTCAGTGCAACATCCTACTAATACTGGCCCTTCGGTATATTGTGGTGGCTCAGGGTCACTCATTGCACTGGTACACACCAGGCCAGACCATCACATGGAGGCATGACTGGACACATAGGACAAAAACATGTCCCCTCTCTATCTCACTCCCATGACAACTAGCATGATGTTGTACTGTGGCTGCCATGAAAAGTGTTCGTTAACAATGCCCACACTTTACCAAAACTGTATACAATGCTCCAACAAATACAGTCTTACCAACATCTTATACAATTGCAACATAACATCTCAAGTCCTACACTCAATGCCCTGACTGATGAAGGCCAGCATGCCATCCCATCTACCTGTGACACCACTTTCAGTGTACTGTGTGCTTGTACTCTTAGGTCCCTTTGTTCCACAGCGCTCCCCAGAGCCTGACTATTCACTTTATAAATTCTGCCCTGGTTTGACTTCCCAGTCGTCAAGATGTTTTCATTCATGGGAGAATCATGGGAACTATATCAAAGGGATATATTTTCAAGATAACAGGCTGGCCATTTAAAAGCAAGATGCATAGAAATTTCATCTCACACAGGATAATGAATCTCTACTCCAGAGAGTTCTGGAGGCTAGATCATTAGAAGTATTTAAAATGGAAGTAGACCATTTCTTGAAAGATTGAGGAATTAAGGGCAAAAGGGTCCTGGTACAGAGGAGGAGTTGAGGGGTCTGGGTCAGATCAGCCATGATCATACTAAATGGTGGAGCAAGCTTGAGGGTTAAGGAGGCCTACTCCTGCTTCTATTTTCTTGTGTTCTTGAGTACGCTGTTTCTCTTTCTCCATGAATGCTATATTCTGAGGACCTCCAGCATCTTCTGTTTTTACTTCAGATTTCTCAGCCATGTTTAAAATAGCTCTAACTCATTTATGGTTATTTAAAAAAAAGATCCATCCAAAATCACACTCTTTATTTTCTATGCATGCAATGATTGCTGAATGAAAGCCAGATCTTGTCTTAGAAACCTTCCTCTGAACACTCGATCAAGATTGCGAAAATATTCTGTCCAAAATCTTTTTACCACCGTTAGTGAGATGTGACCTCAGTTACTTATTTCTGGGCTTAGGACTTCAATTCTCAAAAGGTAAAGGACTATGTTATTTATATCCCACTGTAGCTTAAAGCAAACAAAAACCTTGAAAGAGAATGAAAACTATCTGCAGATGCTAGAAATCTGAAATAAAAACAGGAAGTATTGGAAAACACTCAACATGTCAGGCAGCATCTGTGGAAGGAGAAACAAAGTTATTGTTTCAGGTCATCCTGAAACTTTGAAAGAGTTCATTTAATAGAATGAATTATGAGCAAGTCTTCTGCAAATGTTTAACTGGTTATTATTTGATAGTTCCACTTATGTATCTTGTTTTGGGATAAGTTAAATAATGGATTTTTTTCTAATTCAATCAAAGTTTTATGTTAAGTAGAAATACCTACATTTATATACACTCTTACATCACCTTTGGATTTCTTAATGTGCTTTAGAGCCAATAAACCACGTTTGAATTGTGGACAATGTGATAAAGTAGGAGATATTGTTGCCATTTAGTGAACAGCAAGATCCCACTTACTGCAACATGATGAGATGGTTGGCTCTTAATCTGTTGACCAAGGGTGAATATTATGCAGGATACTGGAATATTCTGCCTTTTCTTCAAAGTAGTGCCATAGTTATAGATGTGGTGCTCTGTACCACTGATGTTATTGTTTAGTTTTACAGATTAATTCTCATTTATTCAACTTCATCATTCTCCTATTAAAAAATCAAATTAAGTGATGTTGAAAATTTTTTTGTTCACAGGATAAAGGATGTTTGTGCTAACAAATGATGTCCAAAACTTCTGCGGATGATACTGAAACCATTGAGTGCAACAAGTTTAGACTCCATTTGTATTTTTGGTTCCCATGGGGACCTTACCCCAAATCCTAAGGAGAGAGTTTATATCCCTTGCATTGTGTTTGTTCCAGCAATTGAACCATAGAACCATAGAACCATACAGCACAAAACAGGCCCTTCGGCCCACAGTGTCATGCCGTCCATCAGACCACCCTCACACTACCTAACCCCTTCCTCCCGCATATCCCTCTATCTCACGTTCCTCCATATGCCTATCCAACAAGCTCTTGAACCTGTTCAATGTATCTGCCTCCACCACCACCCCAGGCAGTGCATTCCATGCACCAACCACTCTTTGGGTGAAAAACGTCCCTCTGACATCTCCCCTGAACCTCCCACCCATAACCTTAAAGCCATGACCTCTCGTCTTGAGCATTGGTGCCCTGGGAAGGAGGCGCTGACTGTCTACTCTATCCATTCCTCTCAATATTTTATATACCTCTATCATGTCTCCTCTCATCCTCCTCCTTTCCAGTGAATAAAGCCCTAGCACCTTAAGCCTCTCCTCATATTCAATACTCTCCAATCCAGGCAGCATCCTGGTAAATCTCCTCTGCACCCTCTCCAACGCCTCCACATCCTTCCTATAATGAGGCGACCAGAACTGAACACAGTACTCTAAGTGTGGCCTAACTAGAGTTTTGTAAAGCTGCATCATAACCTTGCGGCTCTTAAACTCAGTCCTGCGACTTATGAAAGCCAACATCCCATTGGCCTTCTTAACTGCTCTTTCCACCTGTGAGGCAACTTTCAATGAACTGTGAATATGAACCCCCAGATCCCTCTGCTCCTCCACACTGGCCCTACTTAGGCACCTGCCTCGCAAAGTCACCAGGATGTTCAACTACTAGTCTTGGTACAATTTAGCAAGTTCTCTGTTTGCCCCAAGGTGATTGACTCTGCAAGGCAATGAGTGATCCATTTAAAACTGAGGGACAATGTCACCTGTGGATACTATTGCATTCTCATGATGTTGCCCATGAAGGCAAGATTCCCCTGGATACATTTCCATGAATCACTTAGTTCATCTAATGAATTGAATACTTGATAGAGAGAAGAAGTAACACTCGCACTTTGTCATTCTGATGGACATAACCCCAAGTGAAGAGAATGTCCTTCATAACTTTTAAATCAATGCACTCCACTCACAGAGATCAATTTCTTAATTTTGGACCTCATTAGTTTATTGTGTGGTTTCTGTGGTCTCTTTTGTATTGCCATTTAGTAATGCAAATAAGGATAGAGCTACCAAACAAATGATCTTTTCTTGAAGACAATAAACACTCAAATAACAGATAGCTGGTGCAACAATGCATCAATACTACCTGGTACACAGATATATAGATATATATATATATATATATATATATATATATATATATATATATATATATATATATAGAGAGAGAGAGAGAGAGAGAGAGAGAGAGAGAGAGAGAGAGATAGATATATGTGTGTATATATATATATATATAGATATATATAGATATATACACACACATATATATCTATATATCTATATATATCTATATATATATATAGATATATATACTTAACAAATGGTTGATGCCAAATTAATCTTGACAAAAACGCAAAATGTTGTTTAAGTAAACACAACACAGGACCATAATAACTAAACTGGGCAGAGAAAGAGTTAGGATGTGAAAACAAGAAGCCAGAAGTTTGGGTTCCCTGCAGATCCACTCATATTTAACTGAGGATCTCTTCCAAATACTCTCAACAGGTTTATAGGCTGGCTGTCTGTTGGGACAAGCGTACAAAATTTAGCTTGTGGGTTTTGCTGTGGCTGAATCAGTTCCAAACTGGCTCCAGTTAATTGTGCTAGCAGTAATTCTACACTTGCAAGTGCAAATACAAAACAGCGATGAGTCGGAGTACAGGAAGGTGATAGGGAGCTTAGTGGAATGGTGTCATGACAACAACCTTTCCCTCAATGTCAACAAAATGAAAGAGCTGGTCATTGATTTCAGGAAAGGGGGCAGTGTACATGCACCTGTCTACATCCAACCTTTCCCTCAATGTCAACAAAATGAAAGAGCTGGTCATTGATTTCAGGAAAGGGGGCAGTGTACATGCACCTGTCTACATCAACGGTACTGATGTCGAGAGGGTTGAGAGCTTCAAGTTCCTGGGAGTGAACATCACCAACAGCCTGTCCTGGTCAAATCACGTAGATGCCATGGCCAAGAAAGCTTACCAGCGCTTCTACTTCCTCAAGAGGCTAAAGAAATTTGGTTTGTCCCCTTTGACTCTCACCACCTTTAATCGATGCACCATAAAAAGCATCCTATCTGGATATATCATGGCTGGGTACGGAAACTGCTATGGCCAAGACCACAAGAAACTACAGAGAGTTGTGGACACAGCCGAGTGCATCATGGACACCAGTCTCCCTTCCTTTACCTCTCGTTGTCTTGGTGAAGCAGCCAGCATAATCAAAGACCCCATCCACCTGGGTCATTCTCTCCTTTCTCCTCTTCCATTGGGTAGAAGATACAGGACCCTGAAGGCACGAACCACCAGACTTCAGGACAGCTTCTATTCCACTGTGATAAGACTATTGAATGGTTCCCTTATACAATGAGATGGACTTTGACCTCACGATTTACCTTGTTGTGACCTTACGCCTTATTGCACTGCACTTTCTCCGTAGCTGTGACACTTTACTCTGTACTTTTATTGTTTTTATCTGTTCTACATCAATGCACTCTGTACTACCTCAATGCACTCTGTACTAACCCAATGTAACTGCACTGTGTAATGAATTGATCTGTATGATTGGTATGCAAGGCAATTTTTTCACTGTACCTCGGTATAAGTGACAACAATAAACCAATACCAATAATAAATAAGGATAAACTCTTAATCCACTTGTAGAGAAACCCTGCTGAAAGTATGCAGAGTAGGCAGATTGTGACATAAACTCAGCCATTTTAAAGCTCAGTGTCTACCTGACATAGTCGAGCACACATAGAGCACTGAGCAGGACCTCTCATCCTTTGCATCAACTACTCTCAGGTTATGAATTCTACTGACTGTTGCTAAGGTTGCACAGGAGATTTGGTGTTTTTTTAGATTTAATTACCACTGTTGAGGTCTGCAGGGTATGATGTGCCAGATACTGAAGAACTCAAATACCCTGCACAAAGCCGCCTGTTGCCCAACATGGCTGTATTAATGGGCATTCTCTGTGGAATACAGCGTGACTAGGTGAGTAGCAGAGGGAGCGCAGAGAAGGATATTTGTGGGGAAGGAAGGTACAATAGCTTCTTAATGGGAGGCCGTGTGTGTACATGTGTGACATATGTGCTTCCCCTCGGGCCAGTAACCAGTCCCAGACATAACTACAAGTTCAGAGCACGGTGAGGACCGTATTACCAGTGGCTGCTCAGGTATCAGTGTCCAGTTACTTTCATACATCAGATAAGACCAAACTGGTGCTGGAGATACCTGAATGATACACCGTCACGTGAGGAAGGTCACTAAAACCCGAGGACTGAGTGCGTTTCATGTTCTTTTGGCTTTCAGTAGCAAGTGGAGCATGTATGTGGATGTGAGGGGACATGTCCCAGGGTGCAAAAAGATTTCATTGATTCAGCATGAGGCATTTTGTGGGTTCTGAGATGTGCCAACACCACACTCTTGGCATCCAGCTGCTGTTTGACCGTTGTTGTGCACCATCCAGCTGAAATGATTCCTCTACTGCAATAGCCCAAAGTATTCAGGAGAACAGATGTCACAATTCATTCAGATCTGTTGTACTGTTCTCACCTGTACCTGGTGAGGACATCAGGACCTCTAAAACTGGAACCAGGAATGCAGTCTTGGGACAATGGTTTGGCCATTTAAATGAGGGGATATTTCTTAATACAGAGGGTTGGAAATTTTTGGAATAGTCTATGTCAGAGGGTTTTCCAACCAATCAAGTACCTTTGATTTGTAGTCACTGTTGTAACGTGGGGATGATAGCACCCAATTTGTTCACAAGCTCTCACAGTAACTATATGATAGTAACTAGATAACCTGCGTAAATGATGGATAAATGCTGGCCAGGTCACTGAGGATAACTCCCTAACTCTTCATTGAAATATCAAAGAACCTTTTATGTCCACCTGAGGAAGCAGATGGGACCTCAGTTTAATATCTCATTGGTATTGGCATTGGTTTTGGTATTGGTATTGGTATTGGTTTAATATTGTCACTTGTACTGAGGTATAGTGAAAAACTTGTCTTGCATACTGATCATACGGGTCAATTCATTACACAATGCAGTTACATTGAGTTAGTACAGAGTACATTGAGGTAGTGCGGGTAAAAACAATAACAGTGCAGAGTAAGGTGTCACAGCTACAGAGGAAGTGCAGTGCAGGTAGACAATAAGGTGCAAGGTCACAACAAGGTAGATTGTGAGGTCAGAGTCCATCTCATTGTATAAGGGAACCATTCAACTATTATCACTATTGAGCCACACCCTCCAATTGCTTTTTGGGAACAGTGGAAGGGGAGTAGGAGAAGGAAGAAGAAAGAGAGAGGCAATGAAAAGGGCCCCTTTCTAGCAGAATCTTTATGGAAAACTCATCTATCTGCTATCCTAGTAAAGACAACCCTAATCACCTATTCACCAGCAGAACCACACCTTATCCTGAAAGGTCAAATTTATTTCAAATGATAAAATATTCACAAGAAACCAGCAAATTCCCCTTGTGCATCTGATGAATGCCTATTTTCTCTGTGCCTTTGGCCCACAATTCCTCCATAATGCGGCCTTAGTTTCTGGACCATGGCTGGTGAAAGGCTGCTGATTCTAATTCAATAGACTGCTGATGGCCTTGCAGTACGTCCTCAGGAAGCTTTGTATACAGATGGCCAGTTTTCAGACAACACCATTTTGGCAATGATGACAGTGTTGGCTGATAGTGGGGCACTGACTGAGTGTTTTCATTGCTGAGAGACGACAGCATGTTTGGCCTTGTTGGAGTCACTGTAACTCCCTGGTGCAATGCTTCACTAACCCAGTAAAGGACAGATTACAGGACTACCGTCACATTACTCTGGCTCCTTTGAATACTGGTATCCACAGTTATGAAGGCAATAATCCGAACTGAGATGACGACAAATTGACTTTGCATGACAGAAGCTCTCAGTCCAGCATACACACATCAGAAAGCTTCTGAGTTTGAGATACTGGTCATCAGATATATAGAAGAGCACTAATGGTGTATGCTGCCATGGTGTATGCTGGTGTATGCAACCAATACCAATACCAATGCCATTTCCTATGTTTGTTAGAGTTTAGAATTGGTCTCACTGAGACATCCAAGATTCAGAGAGGGATTGATCGGATAGATGCCAAGAGATTCTTTCCTCCATCTGGAGTGTTGAGAACTTGGAGTCATTGTGTCAGGATTAGAAGTTGATTATTTAAATGACAACAAATCTCTCTACATGGGGATTTGTCAATCTTGGGAATTCTCTATTTCAAGAGAATATTTAAGGCTGAGTTGGTTTTTTGGGGCATTCTGGGAATCAGAAAATAATGGGATAATTGAGTCACAAAGTCATCCTTATTGAATGGTATAGCAGACAAGGGGCTGAATGGCCTACTCCTGCTCCTACTTTTTATATTGTATGTTTTGCACTGGAAAGCTCTCCATAAAGGCATAAAGGCTGTAAAGGTTTGTGCTAAATGCACTTGTCTTCCTTGATATGACACACGGGATTTTTGGAAGAAGTAATAACAGATTAATAGGGTCATACAGTATGGAAAAAGAACTTCTGTCCCTCTGATCATCAACCACCCACTTACACTGATCCTATTTTGTTCTCTCCATGTTCCCATCAATTCCCCTCAGGTTCTACTATTCACCTGTGGGATGAAATCCGAGCACCCAGTGGAAATCCATGCCATCACAGGGAGAATGTGCACACTCCATACAAACAGCACCCGAGGTCAGGATTGAACCCAGGTCACTGGAGCAGTGACATAGCAGCTCTACTAACTGTGGCACTGTGTTTACCCAACTGAACTGCCAAGGGCCCTGCAATGTCATTAGACAGAACTGTCAGCCTTCCTTTGTGGCTGCTCTATCATGGTCCTCCTGCTGTGCTCTGTAGCTGAACTTGTGTGTGACTTGTCCTCCTTGCCTCTTTCCCCTGTCCTCGATACTAATGACTGGTTCTCATTCCTTACACATCTTGGCCACGTGTGTTGGTTGTATTGTGATTTTGTCATCTGTGGCCAACTTGCTTCTAATTCTTTGACTGAATTATGAGTGCACGTTTATAACAGCTCAGTAGTGGCTGGCATCAAATCAGCAGTGAGCATGGGTTAATGTCTCTAACTGCCGACTCCTCATACTTAGGTCCTGTGCATGTGATGCTTACAATTCTTGTCAAATCAGATAGTAAGATAATACAGGCACTAAAATGTGCAGATAGAGGTTAGTCAGCCAGTAACATCAACCCATATACAATGCTGATTTGGTACCCTGCGCAAGTGGGCTGTGTCGATCCAGTTAACTCCATGTGTTAATGACATGGTAAATCTGGCATGTTGCTGAAGGAAGCTTCCAACATCTCTCCCACCACCTCATCAACACCCATCCATGCTGTATACACAGTGCTGACCGAACGTGTAATTGCTGTGTCTGTCAGAGACAGATAAGAGGTTTGGCATTCTGCAAAGAAGAGCTCAAGCCCTGACTTGGCAAAGTCATTCTGCAACCTACCTGACATGCAAGGAGTGGAATGAAATATTCTCTAACTGCCTGGATGCTGCTTCAACAATACTCAAGAAGCTCGACATCACATATGAACATGGATATCATGTGTTCTACATCAGGTCAGACAAGCAAGGTCCCGAAGAAGGGTCCTGACCCAAAACGTTATCTGCCTGCTTTCCTCCATGGATGCTGCCTGGCCTGCTGAGTTCCTCCAGCATCATAGTGTTTTTCATCTGGATTCCAGCATCAGCAGTCCTTTGCTTCTCAAGCAAGGATTCATCATACCACATGACTTCACCGCACATTTTCCATCTCTATTCAATTTCTCCTGCCCTCTTCATGACCTCTGATTTCTCTTCAAACTTACTGGTGCACTTACTATCTTGAGTGGGTAGTTGCAAAGTTCAAACTGAATGACTTCATCTTTGCTCTTTCACCTGTCCTTCTATCTCTGTCTCTCCAGGTCGCCTTTTTCTTGTCTATCTGAAGGGAAACAAAGTCAGGGGGTAATGTTGTTGTGAGGTGATTGGAGTGAAATGAGGTTTACACATTAGACAGCACGTAAACCAGAAGAAATAGTGGGAAGGAAAGAAATGTGGGATTTGGGAAGGAGGCTTAGGCAAGAGGAAGCTGTGAGCTTCCATGATTTCAGCCTTACTGTTTCCATGGTTTTAGCAATGACAGGGAGCACTGTGCCCACCTTATGCAGGCAAATCTGTCCCCTGCCTGTTAGCTGCTTCTGCTATGCCCGATTGTGCCAATGCTTATCCTGCACGTGATTGTAGTGTGTTCATGAGTGTCAAACAGAGTGTTTCAATCATGTGCTTGTATTGGCTAGGTAGCTGGCAGTGTATGCAACCTGTGAGGTGTGAGTGAGAGGCCTGCAACATTATGTGTGTGAGGGTGAGGTGGAGTAAATAAATGTCAGGTATGAGCCCTCATTGATAAAGTTTGTTACATTATAGGTAATGGATGTGTGAGATAATGCATTGGAAGATGCATTTATTGACCTTGACCAAGCGTGTGAGATCATTGAATTTCTTCTAGAACTGTGTCCAGGTTTTTGGGGCTTTGACTCTCCCATGTACCATTACAACCATCCGCTCCTGCTGCCTCCAGGGGTCTTGCCTGGAAGGTCTCCCGGTTCCATACTTCTTCTCCCACCTCCCTTAAAGTCAGAGAATCTCAGTACCCTCCCTCTCCCTACGATTTGTCTGTTTTCCAGAACACAACAATTTGTGCAGCAATTTCTATTATTCACTGCAGTTAAATTGCACCTCCCTTTAGTTGGTGCAGACTTGCCCACTCAGCAACTGCCTTGGTTGGGGATGAATTGTGCCTCCAAAATGATTAAGAGCCAATTCAGGGTAATATTTTCATAACGACTGTAGTGGTAATAAAGTAATGAAGTTGGTTGAAACGTTGGATCTCTGCGGCTCATATCTACCTCTAAAGGTACAACGATGTGTGCTTGTTTCTAGATCTGGGCTATATACTTGCATTTGTGCAGGAGGTCAGTAATCCTTTGGCTCAGACGCCAAATCCTTTGTTGTTGGCTTTATCTACTCAGGTCAACTAAAGTCTGAGGCCTTGCTGGTCCTCATATAGTTGAAGGCTTTTTCTAATTTAGCAGCTAATATTTGTCCTGTTCCTGATGTTTCTTTCATTGCAGTGTCCTCCGGTGTTGTTTGTCAGTTGGGTTATATGTTTTGGAGCAGCTGGAGTTCTCCTCAGTTAAACGTTGCAGCACAGTATTGCTCTGCTTTCCATGCATCATCCTGATCCTTGATTGTGACAAATCTACCTTGCAATTGTGAGTCATGTCTGGATTTACAATCAGTTCTTGTTGTGACTTGTTGATTCTTCTTCCACCTGGAGGTGGGTTCTTTACCTGCTCCAATGGCATCTTTTCCAAAGTGATTGGATGTCGCTGTTGTCTATGGTGGTCAGTTCAAGTGTGAGTTCCAGTATATTGTTAATTCTGTGAACTTGTGGGCTTTGCTTTTTGGCAGTCTTTGCACTTCATTGACAAACTCTTTATATCTTTCTGGGTTATGTTTAATGCCTGCTGCTACTCTGTTCAGGACTGCTTCTATTTCATGTCTGGTAGCCTTTTGGAAATTGAAGCAACATTGGATTGACATTGCCTTTGATTTCACAGCTGCAGAGACTTGGATTACCATGGGCTAATGTTTGAAGTGTGGGATTGAATCTATGATCATCTGGTAGCTTCAGACCTTGCAATTTTTGCTAACAAAGATGAGATCAGGCATGTAGCTGTGTTTCCAGTGGTGACAATAGATGGAGCAAAAGGATTTTGTGTTCTTGAATCTGGCTCAGTTGCTCTACCTCTGCCCAACTGCCTATGCTTGTTGGTAGTGTTGTAACCCCAGTTATTACTGTGCCTGTTAAGGTCAGCAATAACAACTTGAGGTTTGTTTGGGTTTGGATGCATCATTGGCTCAGGAGATTCAAATTTCTTGTTGGGTGGTTCCCAGACTGAAATGGCTGAAATCCCTCTGATGCTGATATTCAGGACTTCGATCTCTCTGTTGTTTGTCATTGAGGTAGTCTCAATGAGGTCTGATTTAACAAGCTTTGCAATGATGTGGAAAACAAATAAAACTGCTGATCTGAAACAAAAAAATAAAAGATGTTGGAAGAACTCAGCCAGTCAAGCAGCATTTGTGAAAGAGAAACTAGTCAATGCTTTAGGTCAAAGGCTCTTCTTGGGAATGGTTCTTTTGAGGAAGAGTCCTTGACCTGAAATGTTAACTGGTTTATCCTTGCACTGGTATATTGTTTGTAGGATTCCCCCAGTCCCCAGTTTCACCCCAGGTACCTGTGGTTGTTTGCTGGTTGTCAATTTACATACCACTTGCAGACACAACAATCAATGCTCACCTTCCATGCAGGTTTGAGTAAATAGCCATTGCTCGATGCAAGTGAGGCCCTTGCTGGATATGACATTCAGTGACATTCAGTGGTGGTCCTTGGTATCCTTTTGTGATGACTCTGACATCTGGGTTGTTCTTCAGGCTAGTTCAGTTTGCTTGGTGGATGGGGTTAACAAGGATCTGCAGTCTGAAAATCTTCCAAGGCTGCGATGAGGTCAGTCCAGCATTAATTGTATTAATGTACTGGATTTCTGTAGCAATAGATAACAACATATGGTGATTTTTTTTAGTATTAGCAAATTGCAGAGTTGCAATGATCAAACTGGAGGTCATTACACAACTACTTCTTGATTGCGGATTATAACTTTCATTGCAGCTTTGTGAACATTTAGTAACCACTTCTTCATGCAACAGAACAGAGAATCTTTACTGAAATCCATCTTGCCCTTGCCTCATTTGTCACCTAGATGTCACATTACACGGCTTTGAACTGGTTGGCAAGAGTGACATTTACAGTTTTAAAATGAAAGCACATCATTTTCACTAATTTGACACACAAATGTAATAACTATTTACCTTGAGGAAGACAGAGAGTTAGCTTCTTGTGAATCTTGCCATTTGGCACTTATTTTCTCAGTCTGTCAAATAGGATGGGATTAATGGGACAGTTTGTTCAACAAATCACATTAGCTGAAAGCAGACAGGGCAAAGAAAAAGGAATGGCAGAAAGATCCTTGGAGCACTTTACTGATTTAGAGAAGCGGTATGACTGAAGATCTGTGTAAATAAAACATACTTACATGTGACATTTACAGAAGTATATTGTGCAGAGAGAACTGTAATTGCATCCTGCAGCTCAGAATTTTTTTAGAAGAACACTTTTATTCAGGAGGGAATGAAACAAAGTTACTAAAAGAAAGCCACCATAACTTTGTTTCCTTTATTATATTTATATAAAGAGCTGCTGGTTGAATTTTGAGTCATACTTTCTCAGCAGCTGCAAAAGTCAGGCTGAAATACTTTGTTTTTGATTTATAAAATTCATGGAACCACACTGTAGTTTCAAGATGGAGATGAAAGTGAAGGGGGAAACTGGAAATGAAATAATCTGAGACCATGTAGTGTATTTTCCTGTCCCACAAACCTGTCACCTTGGATCTGAACAAGAAATGCACTGCTGAAGCCAAGGCACAGCATGGATGAGATTTACATTCTTAATTCATTAAATCCATGTTTTAACGTCCAAACAGAGGGGGTCCTCCCATTGCAAGGGATGGCATTTGATATTACCATCAACCAAGTTCTATATCATAGATCCTACAGAGTGCCCAGCTGACTTCAACCGACCATTGCCATTAATGGTCTTGATCTGAGCATGAATGTCTTCCACCAAGAGGCTCCTCAGGGCAACCCAGATTATAACTGAGGCATAAAGCATATTGTCACTGATTAAGTTCAGCACTTGAACCACGAGGACTTATGTAAAGTCATTGAGTATGCTATTGGGTAGCTTGTCTGTTAAGTACCCACGAACTAACCGTGCATTGTAATGTTCCAGAGACACATGGTAGAAGCCCATAAATGGTAGGGCTCAGCACTAGAGTAGGACAAGAGTGGATGCATAGAGGTAAGCCCCTCATTTCTGTGTGTCAGGCTGCTAAGAGATGGACCTCTGGTTATGGAAGACCAGCATGTCAAACAGTGTTCATTAGACTGAATATCATTGCAATAGATAGGAAGTAATCTTTTAAAATGATACCTATTTGCTTCTGTGCGCCATCTTTCTCTGGTTACACCCACACAGTGCTGGCCAGTTAGCAGTCTGAAAAGAAAAAGAGATGAAAGTCTGGGATTAGTCTTTATGGGTAATCATCAGAGAAACCTTAAAATATTGTGTGTTTCAAAGCTACAACCTCAGAATATCAACCACATCTCTATTTGATAAACCTCCTGATCAAACCTTTAACTTTCTGAAAGATGTGGCTATGGTTCCACCTTAATGTCAGCATAAAACATTACTCCTGTATTTATGGAACAATTCATTATAAAATAGAATAGACTCAGTTAATTAGAAATTCTAATGCACTCATACGGATGCATTAGAGGATTGAAGCCAGAGTTTGCCCATGACTGTATAATTTGTGGGTCAATATTGCAAATTTTGACAGTCACAAAAGTCCCACTTGAGAGTGACCTGGGTACAGGAATATTGCAGAGTAGGAAGAGGGGTCAAGGCCATAGACCAAGGATCAGTCCTTTGGTCCAGGTAGGCTGCAAGGTCAATGGTGGGTATAGAGCAGCGTACTCTTCAGTGCAGGGGGTGGGATGTCAATTGGGTAGGTAGGTGATTTGGTTCAGGGGTTGTAGAGATCAGGATCTCCAGTGTAGGCATCAGCTGAAATCATGGCCCTTCTCTGACCTGAGGTCTGGAGTGAGACTGGAGGATGAGAAGAGAGGTCAGAGGATCTTTACCAAGATTGTTGAGCAGCGGGGTAGTGTAGGTCTGGATGGTACCAGCTTCAGAGGTAAGTAGAATGTGATGGTCCCAATCCAGGGCTATGTACTGAAGCCATTGGTCCCAGGAGTGCCCAACAACAGCCATAACTGGGATAATTTTATCCAATTTTCCCAGCAATATTTCAGAAGCATTGAGTCATAGATGAATGGTGCCATCCCATCCAAGACAAGTGCAGAAATTGCATGAAACATTTAGGAGTGAATTACATCCTATTAAATTACTGGAATGGTGTGATTCAACATGGAAATGGTCACAATTCTGTTTCATTTCTGAATAAAGTAATTCAGAAACATAGTTCTGGCTAGGGATTTTCTGCAAATTCCTTTCACCCTCGAGCTAGGAATTTACAAGCATCTGCCAAGCTCCAAGTATCTTCCGGTTTCTAAAGCACCACTGTACTGAGTGAAAATATAGTTTGTTTTCAATTGTGAAAGTGTGATTGAGGAAAGCCTCTGGCTGAGGAGTGATATCAATGACAGTGAGGAGATGTGAGGGGTGTGGGGATGGTTCATCACTGGAAAATGGTTACTGAGTGAATAAGGGAAAGCATTGGGAGTGACTTTTTTGCACTGACAGTCGTTGGAATGAAGAAAACTACATCACGATGGACAGACTGAGATAAGAAATTTTCAGGGAAAACTGAATAATATTAATGTAATGATGCAAAGAGAGACCAAGTTTGTAGAGTTAGTTCTGGGCCCGTGAAGCAAAGAGCTGGTATTTGACTTGATGGGCACAATGACCTGTTTCTCCAGTCTGGGTTTTGTTGTATTTATATATTACAGCATTGGAACTTTGTGATCTTAAAGGAACAAGTCAAGTAAAAGAGGCTGGGAGGTCGAATAGGTGGGGGATGAAGATGCAAAGTTCTCTCTCAGTCTCCACCCCATCACAGATCTTCCCTTTGCTCTCTCTACTCTTCCCCCAACTTCAAAGTTTTCCCATTTCTGCAAAAATGTCATCAACCTGAGTCACCAGTTCTGTTTTCCCTCCACAGAAGCTCATGACCTGCTTGGTATTTCCAGCATTTTTTGTTCTTATTTTAATATTTTATTATTTTAAATACTAATGGAGATGTCCATCCCCAGAGTGTGTTGCCATGTACTTCTCAGCCTGTTCAGCATTCACCAGGCTAAATAAAGATCACAAAAACATTACTGGATCCTGTCGATCTCATTTGACTCTAAACTGCAGACTTTGATAGAGCTCTTATCTATGTCAAAGTAGGAGATCTGTGCAGCCATGCCTTGAATAAAGTGGTGTCAGCAAGTAGAGCCCATGGACATAGACTGCTTGGCAGCTAAGTGTTAACTTTCTGCTATTTCTTTAACACCTAAAAATTGGGAATGAAAACTAGCTCCAACTCTGGATCTTGAAGACATGACATAAATCTTAATAATGATTTAATTTGGCAAATTTAGTTATGATATTTGAATAATTTTTGCACTCAAAGTACACATATTTAAAAAATGGACAAGGAATTTACTTCTGAAGCCAGGAAAAAATTTGTTTTCTTGGAGTCTTATCATGACATGGAACAGATTACTATTAAATGTGGCAAATGTGAGTATGTGGTAATTACTTAGAATGGGATAAGAGAGAGCAAGCCATGGGGCTGCACAAGAGATGATTAGTTAAGTCCCTGATGTGCTTTGCCATAAGCAATAAGTGTCTCCTGAAGTTTGCTTGATTGGGTTATGGAGTTGGGACAGTATTTTCCAGAGTTTATAGTTATGTATTTTTCCCTATCTTATTTTACCTCCCCGAGGAGCTAGTTTTATTAGCATTTGATGTGCATGATGCATACTAATGGGTATGACCTTTCCCTGCCCTTTTTGTATATTCATAAGCTGAAAAAATACGGCTAGTGTAGATGGAAGCAGGTTATTTAACTTGGATGATGATCACAGAACTAAAGGACATTAGCACCAAATGAACAAGCTGTAGCTACAATGTGAAATTAAACTAGTTCATGCTTTCCCAATTAAACCCTTGGAACAAAAACTGAGCCATTATATAAAGAAATGTATTGTGGAATATGAATGATAAGAGTTGATTGGAATATATTGGGTTCATTTACTGACAGGTATGTAATTTCATACAGTTCTATTTTTGGAAAGTTGTACCTGTGGTTGGTTGCTTCCTTTGTGACATTGAATGGTTTCGATATAATGCATTATATGGTAAATCATACTTTGTGGAGCAGTCTGGCTCAGTAGCTGGAAAAAAATTCTTGTGCCACACCCTTTTTTCCAGGTGCTTCAGTTATAGTAAGGAATGATTCTGATTAAATGTTCAACCTCATTAATATTTCTACTCGATAAAGCCAAGTCTAATCTCACCTTGGGTTATATATAGAGAGATGGCATTTGAAAGGAATAGTTCCCTTTTATTTTGTGCACCATTTTACTATATTCATTTTCTGAATGTATACGACGTACTTCAGGTTTGATATGTTTTGCATTCAATATTCTGTAAGCCAGACATGAAAAAATGTCTGTGAGGCTGCATGCTTTCACTGGAAAAAGACTTTCCATCAAAATTCAGAATTATAAAGTTGTGCTACAGCCGCCACAAGAAAGCACACTCTTTATCTTCCATCACAGAACTTCCCTTGTGTGTGTGTGGGAGTTTCTGTGTCATTGATTGAATATTGCAGTGGGACTCAAGACTGCTGACAGGAAACCTGTATTACCAACCCATTAAAACACTTCTTTTGAGTGCAGCACACAAGCAGTATGCTGATGGGCTTTTCATAGGTGCCGTGCATACAGCCACAGGCTCCTATCTCTTCCTGTGCATGACCAGCAGTAAAAGTTGTGACCTTGCGTCCTCAGGAAACTGTCTATGCACCAGCAGTAGCAAAAATATTTGTCGGCGGGCCATTGCCTGACACGTGCTCACACTGCACTGAAAAAACAAAAGAGGGATGTCTGATTCAAATATAAGGAAATGAATTTGTGAGGTGCAGCCACTACTGGGACTAGGCCTCTGTCCCTCAGCCTATTGTTAAGAGAGGAAAACATGAGATCCTACACATCCTGAGACTTTCTGTCAGCAGATCTACTAGAAAAATAAACACCAGCGCAATATGAAAGCCGCTTCACTTTTGTTTGGTGTAATATTTTTACAAAACCTGTCAGTAATTTAATGGATGAGGGTTGGGGGAGTTAGTCCAGTGTTATAGCTGTTGGATCATCTGGAATTATTTTTCTTTCACACCCTATATAGGAAAGAATATGTTATTGTTTTAGAAAAGTTGTGATAAACATCCATCAAGATTCCCAAAAAATTGTCTCTTTTTTTCCAGCTTGCTTATGCAAGATTTTCAGCTTATTAAAAATAATCATGCACAATGTTCCTATTGACCTTTATCAGGCTCGTTAGAAAATCTGGAAGGTTTTTTTTGGATGTTGGAAAAAGATATTAATCAGATACTGCATCATTTCTGTTTTTATAGCTAAGCTCACCACTTTAATTAATACCTGGCTGTCAAAATTTTACAGTATCTTCAGCACTGTGGGCCATCTGTGAAGATTCTTTTATTTGTTTGAGCCATTTTTTTCTAATTTGTTTGCTTTCTTTAAAAAGGAGTAAATGATTTTGAGGAAGGAAAGTTTTTCATAGTTATGACCTTTAAAAATTGCAAAAGCCAAAAGAAGTTCCAGATTCTTTTTATCGTGGAATGTATGAACAAATTATTACCCCAAAAAACAAATGAACAACACAGTCTTTGAGACAAAGAAAGAAGTGAGTCAGAGTTTAATGGCACCAGGTGTGTTGCAGAAGGGGAAACTTGTGAGCAGTTTGGCAAATTATATAGCTTCATACTGCTTCAGCCTGGGCTTTACCTGACCATGTATGGACCCTTGCCACAGTACTTTGTTTTCCTTCCGCTCCTTTTGTGTGGCTTTTGTCCAAATGGTGGATGCAGAGCATGGGAAAATGCACTTAAGAGAGCAAATAAAAAGAAAGGAGAGAAACAAAACAAGGAGGGAGGAAAACTGAGTCTGATACTGTTTGACCTGAGGTGTTGTGGTTCTCAGAGAAAAAGTGAAACTGGATAGCAGGCATGGCTATGATGTAATTCACCAGAAGGACTATGGAATCCTCTGAAAAGGTTTGGTTTAATTTAACCCTCAGGTCATGCACCTGGTAGGTCACCGCTACCTGTTGACTCTGTTTTAGCTTTCAAATGCACATTACCAGCAATCACTTTACCAACAACAATCCTTTGGAAAATTTTAAATAGAAGTTATCGGACATGCTTTTATTTTACACCTAAATAGGATATCCTGAACTTAGTTTGGTATTAGTGTGATAAATAACAGATAACTATTTTCTAAATATGCTCCATTTGAACTCTCAGTGACTTAGCCTGAATATTGTGCTACCAATATATTTTACTGACTTAATGCTGTATCCTGTGACTAACAGACTTTACTTGTGACAGCACACCTCATACGTTCTGCATTTGCCTTTAATTGGCATCTCACATTGCAGCTACAGGCTGTTTTAAATCCTCCCGTTCTTCAACCTTCGTAAATGTCTGGCCCTGCATCTTGTGATAAAGTTTGTGCATATTTTCTTCTGCATAACACATTAAATATTGTTCTCCCTTCACACCCCTACGGCAGCCATTTTTGAATAGTATGGGCTCTGACTATGCATTACATTATCCTCTACCATTTATTGTTTTCTGTAAATTTAGTAACTCAGTGCCATTCCCTAACCTAGATTATTTGTATAGATTATGGAAAAGTAGAACTCCAGAGATTTTTCCCTGGGGAGCTCCATTCATTAACTTTACAAATGCTAATCCCTATATTGTTCAACTAAGAAATGTGTGTATTTCATTAACAGTAACACCTTGCAAAGTGAAAGGATACCTTTTATTTCTTTTCATTTTCTCAGTTTCCGTTCAGCTTCATAGGGAGCCCCTTGGGATCGAAGATGCCTTGCTTTCATTCCGGTTTTGTGGGTTCTGAGGTGACTGATGTGGGAACCGCAGAGTATAACAGCAGGAACTGGTGCAGCTCTTCAAATGATACTCTTTAAAAGCAACTATTCTGAACGTTATCTAAAGTTTTGATCACCTTGTCCTGAAATCAATAACTAGGAGTGAATTTCATTGTGTTCATTGAAACAGTCAAATTTTCTTTAAAAACTGGCAAACACGTGTGTGAAAAACAAGTTGCACCTTCATGTAACACATGAGAAATAAGAGCAGGAAAGAGCCATTCACTCCCCTGCGTCTTCTTCCCATTTCAGAGGATCATGGCTGATCTTGCACTTCAAACTCCATTTTCCTTCCCTATCCCTGTTCCTCTTGTTTACTATCCAGAGATCTGTCAATCTCTGTTTTGAGCACAATCAGTGACTACGTCCGCATTCCTCTGGGGTAGAGAAATCCAAAGGTTCACCACCCTTTGAGTGGTGATTTCTTATCATTTCATTCCTAAATAGCCTACCCCTATTTTAAGACTGTGATCCCTAGTTCTGGACCTCTCACTCAAGAGAAACAACTTCCCAGCAACTACTTTAGGAATTTTGTACATTTCAATAAGGTCACCTGTCTCTTAAACCCTAGAGAAAAGCAGTCCAGCCTACTCAACCTCTCCTCATATGAGAGCCCACAATTCCCAGAACCAATCTTGTGAACCTTTGCTGTATTCCCATCCCATGGCAAGTATATCCTTCTTCTGAAGTAAGGAGATCAAAACTGTGCACAACATTCCAGGTAAAGTCTCAACAAGGCCCTGTATAATTGTAGTAAGACATCTTTACTCTTTGCCTTCCCAATTTCTTGCATTTTCTTGCCTTCCCAATTTCTTGGCTTTTGATCACTTATGTACAAGTAAACCTAGATCCCTAATTATTAATATGGAAGCAGAAAAGCTGGGACACTGTGGTAACTCATTAGTCACAATCTGCCAACCTGAGGACAACCTGTTTATTTTGCTCTTTGTTTTCTGTCAGATATTCATTTCTTAATCCATATCAGTAAATTACTCCTAGTTCTGTGTGCTCTAGGCTTGTTGACCAACCTTCTTGTGGGATCTTATCAAAAGCCTTTTCAAAATCCCATCACACCACATCCATTGGTTCTTCTTGTCTAGAATTCCAGTAGAGGAGTAAACTTGATTTTCCTTTCATCAATCCATTTTTACACTGCTCAGTCCTATAATTCTTTTCAAATATCCTGTTATTACATTCTTCATTATAGGTTCCAGCATCTTCCTTTGCACTGATGTTAGCTAACAGGTTGATAATTCCATTTTTTCTTTCCCTCCTTTCTTAAATAGTGGAGTTGCATTTTCTACTTTCCACAAGAATACCTGCAGAATCTGTGGAGTTTTTGGAAGTGATAACAAGACCATTCACTATTTCTATAGCCACCTCTTTCAAAACACTGGCATATAGACTGTCGCATTCTGTGGAGTTATTCACTTCCAGTCTCATCAACTTCTCCAATTTTTTTTAACTACTACTTATTTCCTTCAGTTACTTGTTGTCACAAAACTCTTGGTATTCTAGTACTTCTGACAGGTCTTTTGTGTCTTCTTCACTGAAGAGCAGATGCTAAGTAATTATAGTTTGTCTGCCATACTGATGTCATCTCTTATTAACAGTATTACCACACTTCCTTTTCCTTTCTGCCTGCCTTCCTAGATGTTGGACATCCTGGAATATTTAGCCTCCAGCTTTGGTCAGCCTATGGGCACATTTCTGTAATGGAAATTAGGTCATACCTTTTATGATTATTTATGCTGTTAATTCATTCTCAGCACAATGAATTAACAGCACAAGTAATCTGTTAATGCATTGTGCATTTAGATAGTGTGCCTTTAAATTTGGTCTTTTCATATTTTTGCATGGTCTGGTGTTGTGAGTGAGAAAACAGATTCGATGGGTCTCAAAAGCAAGGACTCTGAACACAGTCTGGCAGTTAATGATTTATTTACCAAAGACAAGTGTGGGAAAATAGTAATGGGAATAACACACACACACACGCACACACACGCGCACACACACACACACACACACACGCACACACACACGCACAGAGTTTATAGCGAGCGTCGGAAAATCGCACCAGGGATAAAACACACACACACGCACACACACACATGCACACGCACACACACACACGCACACACACACACGCACACACACACACGCACACACACACACACACACAATGAATGAGGCACACACAATCAAGGAAAAACAATACGATACCCGCCACCCTTTGACTCAGTGCAGGCACAGCTCTATGCTACTAGGGACAGTAACTAAAACGCTCCCAACCCTTTAACAGTGCACACCTCACCAATGATTTCTCCAGCGCCATTCAATGGTACTTGGCCTGGAGTGAAGCAGGGTGGTCCCTTGAAGATGGCAAAGAGAGCGAGCCGAGCACACATGGCACCCTTTATAGTGCTGGAGGGCTGGGGGGTCCAGCCCAGGCAATTTAAAAGGGGCCAATGGCTTGGTGCCAGCAAGGACTAATCGATTATAAAGGCCAATGGCCCAAGGCCAAGTACAAAGGTACTTAAAGGGGCCAGTGGTCAGGTGTGTGCTGATGGGTGGGGCGGGGCCAAACCTTGATTGGCAGTGGTGTGTCTTCCGACCAGATAGTGGACAGTGTTGTCACGTGACAGCCACGGCCCTCCACAATACACCTGAATTGTTTACTGCTTGCCTTTGTTTCTACTGCCTATTTCCTTCTTTTGTCTACTTCTGGCTTTGTTTCTCTTTCTCCTGGCTCTCCTAGCGCAGGAGCCCCCTATGGCCAGTCCCTTCTCTAACAAGTATACTGTGTTGGACACAGTTGGGTGGATGGCTTCCCAACAGCAACAACCCAGTTCATGACAGCATGGTGGGTGATGCTGTACAGAAGGGGGGGGGCAGGACTAGGAGAGCGATAGTGGTAGGGGATTCTATCATAAGGGCTGCAGAAAGGCATGTCTGTGACTGCAAGAGACTCCAGGTTTGTATGTTGCTTCCTTGGTTAAGGGTATCTCAGAGCAGCTGCAGGATATTCTAAAAGGGCAGGAGAACAGGTGGAAGTCACAGTATATGTAGGTACCAGTGACAAAGTTAAGAGAAGGGATGAGGTCCTGCAACATGAGTTTTGGAGCTAGGTACCATTTAAAGAGCAGGATCTCAAAGGTTGTAATCTCTGGATTGCTTCCAGTGCCATGAGCTAGCGAAAACAGGAATAGAAGGAGACAAACTCAAGGCGTGAATTAACATAGGTCCATGATGTTGTTGCCATGACTGGGAGGCACTGTAAAAGGAAATTAGGAACGTTAAGAGGGATCAAGAAAAATCACCGGCAGTCAGTATTAAGGTAAATTCAAAAGCATTCTATGAGTATATTATGAGCAAAACAATAACCAGGGAAAAAGCAGGAGCACATTTAGGGACAACACAGGCAATCTGTGGATGGAGCCAGAAGGGATAGGTGTGGTTGTAAATGAATATTTTTCATTGGTATTCACAAAAAAAAACTTTGTATTTGAAGAATTAGGTGACAGTCTGGAGCAGGTCTCCATAAATAAAGATGAGCTACTAGATTCCTTAGCAGGCTTAAAGGTGGAAACATCCCCAGGACTGGATGGGATTAATTCCAGGCTTCCTTTTCCTTTCTGCAGTTGCACTGCAGTTGCAAGGCAAGGGAAGAGATTGCTGGGGCTCTGGCTGGGATTTTAAAATTTTCGCTGGACTCAAGTGAGGTACCAGATGACAGGAGGACAGCAAACGTGGTCCCTCTTTTCGAGAAAGGCAGCAGGGAAAAGCCTGGTAACTTAAGAGCTGTGAGCCTTCCATCATTGGTAAAGGTAATAATGGAAAAAAATTCTGAGAGAGAAGATTAATGATCACTTGGAAAGGTGGGGACTAATCAAGCACAGCCAAACTGGCTTTGTCAAGGGCAGATCCTGTCTGACCAATTTTGAGTTCTTTGAAGAGGTAACAAGGTGTATTGATGAGGGCAGGGTAGCAGAGGTGAGTTACATGGAATTTAGTAAGACGTTTGACAATGTTCCACATGAAAGGTTAGGGCCCAGGGAATCCAGGGCAAGTTAGCAAATTGGATCCAAAATTGACTTGGCAATAGGATTCAGAGAGTGATGGTGGAGGGTTATTATTTGATTGGATGCCTGTGACTAGTGTGTCCAACAGGGATCAGTGCTGGGACCCCTGCTGTTTGTAATATATGGGTAGTTCGGCTGAATGTCCTGTTTCCATGTTATATGATTCCATGACTCTATGGCTCTATTTCCCATCCCCCTGTCTAACTAGTTTAAACCATCTCCAAAAACGTGAGCTAACACTCCTGCAAGGATATTTCTCCTGGTCTTATTGAGATATAACTCATCGAACTTGTGCAGGTCCTACCTGCTCCAGAAGTGCTTCCTGAAATCTAAAGCCTTTCCTCATGCACCAACTCTCCAGCCACATTTCCATTGCTCCATCCTCTTACTTCTGTACTTGTTAGCACACAGCACAGGGAGACATCCTAAGATTTTTATCTTTGGGGTCTGCTCTTTCCTTACTCCCTAAAATATGCTTGCTGGACCTCATCCATCTTTCTACCTATGTTGTTGGTATCAATGTGAACCACAACATTTGATTCTTCACCGTTCCCTTTCAGGATACACTGCGGTTGTTCTATGACATCCTTGGCCTTGGCACCATGGAGACAAAATACCATCAGGTAGTCATGTCCATGGCCACAGAAATACCTTTCTGTTCCCCTAACTGTTGGATCCCCTATCACTGTTGCTTTTCCATTCTTCTTCCTCCTCTCCTGTGCAGCTGAGACACTGGTGGTGCTCTCAGCTCTGGCTGTGCCCTCCTGAAGAAGTGTGGCCTTCACGTGCAGCCAAAACCAAATCAAAAATATGCTTGAAAGCAAGATAGACTCATGGACTCCTGGAATCATTGCCTATTTTTCTGACCAGTCACACATTCCCCCACTGTCTCCACACTCTTAAGCTGTGCTGCAACCTCCCTCCTAAATGTACTAACAATGAAGTCATCAGCCTTGTGGATGTACTGGAGAGGGTCCCAGCATCACTTCAGTTCCAAAACCCAGAGGTTAAGCTGCTTTTGCTGGAGTCATTTACTGTCCATGTGGTTTTCTCAGATTCTGTAAGCATCCACAACTTCCTTCTTGGCACAGACACATATTCCACTCAGCTGAGCTGCCCTGCCATGCCTCATTTCGCTGTTAACTTTGCAAAGCAACTTTTATGGCCTCACATGATGTCAAAGTGTTTTTCAGCCAGTTATGTAGTGACCATTGTGCTGTAGGAAATCAACTTGAGCACAACTGGTTAGATATTTTTGCTGGTTAACAAATTTGGTTAAGAAAACTGACTGAGATAAACATTGGCTCAGACATCAGGAAAATTATTTCTCAAAATAGTTCATGGAATCCTTTACAAATTCAGTTTAACATTCCATCTGAGAGAGAGACAATTCTCCTTGTATTTTACTAGCCGTTTTTCCACCGTCATCCAACAGAAAAGGAACATGCAAGTGTCGATAAATGGGATTAGTGCAGTTGGCTAGCAGTTGGACTACAAAAACGTGTCAAAATCAACAGAAAACCATTCTACAGGAGAATAAGAAGAGAGTGGTAAAAGTTGTGGGTGATTTAATAAAGTTAGTACATCGTGGTACTTGAATATTGGTAGCAGCTCCAGATATTTATCCTACAAAGGATAAATTTCCATCCCACCAATTTCCACCCCCATCAGTCACAAAGGAAGATGTTTGTGGTCACTGGAATTCACTTTGACTCCAGAAACTATCCAGAGCTAAGAAGAGAAGTGGAATTCCTCAGCTTTTGAAGACATTTGTATCCATGAGCCGAAACCCACGATAACATGGATTGATAAACAAGGGATTACAAAGGTTCCATTGAAAGGCCATTGACCTGAAACATTAACTCTGTGCTTCTCTGCACAAATAATGAAATTAAGTAAGTTGAAGAATGTTGAATTTAATAGAGTCCCTCAACTCCATTTCTCTAGCCCAAATTGTCCATTTGGAAAGCAGGGTAAATATAATCTGCTTAATCACAGTAATCCCATTTTATTCTTCTAACATTCCCCTCAGATTCTACAGCTCACCTGTACACTAGGGGCAAGTTACAGTGGCCAATTAATCTACTAATCCACACATCTTTGGGATGGAGCAGCTGGGGCAAAACCCATGCAGTCACAAGGAGAACATGTAAACTACATGCAGTCAGTACCAAGGTCAGTATTGAACCCAGGTTGTTGGAGATGTATGGTTACACCTTTACTTAATGGATTGAACTTCTTCAAGAAGGTGATCACCACCTCCATCATGTCAAGGAAATTGGGAACTAGCAGTAAATGCTCACCTCATCAGAGAAGTAAATAATCTGCAAGTGAATTAAAAATATTGTTGGAGACACAAGACACTGCAGAGGCTGGAATCTGGAGCAAGAAAAAACAAACTACTGGAGAAACTCAATGGGTCAGGCAGCATCTATGGAGGTAGAGGGATGGTCAACATGTTATGTTCTCAGTCCTGATGCAGGGCGTCAACCTGAAATGTCAACCACTGCCTGCCCACTGAGTTCCTCCAGCAGTTTGTTTGTTTGTTAAAAAATATTATTGATATCCTTAGCACAAAAATTTAGAACTCCATCTGAAGTATTGTCACCAGTTCTGGCCACAACATCACATGTAAGGTATGTTGGAATAGAAAGGATAGAGCATAAATTCACCAGAACATTGCTAGAGTCCAGGGGGTTAAATAATGAGGCTAGGATATATGGATTTTAGTTGTATTATTTTATATAGGAGCTTGAGAGATGAGATTGGTTGAAGTGTTAAATGGGTTAATGGATTTTGAAAGTTAAATACAAAGAAATTATTTCCTTTCACTGAGGAATCAGGAATTGAGCTAAGCCCTCCTAGTAAAAAGCAGTGAAGATCTTTTCCAAACCAAGGTTAGAAAGGATGAGCAGCTTCAAGTTCCTGGATGCCAACATCACGGAGGATCTATTCTGGGCCCTGCACAAAGATGTAGCCATGAAGAAGACCTGCCAATGTCTCTACTTTCTTTGAAGTTTAAGGAGATTTGGCAACTTCTACTGATGTACAGTGGAAAGCAATCCAACTGGCTGCATCATTACCTGGTATGGTAACTGCAGTGCACAGGAATGCAAGAGGCCACAGAGAGTGGTGGACTTGGCTAGATCCATGACAGGTGCAGCTCTGTCCACCATTGTGGACATCTACAAGAGGTGATGTCTCAGGAAGGTGACATCCATCATTAAGGACCCTATCATTAAGGAGGCATGTCCTTCTTATGACATCCATAAGAAGGACATGCCTCCTTCTCATTGCTGTCATCAGGCAGGAGATACAGGAACCTGAAGACCAACACCTCAAGGTTCAACAACAGCTTCTTCTCCGCTGTCATCAGGTTCTTGAACTGAACTGAAAAGCCCTAATTCTACCTCGGACTATATTTCCTCGACTTACATTAATGTTGTTATGTTTATTTTTGTTTATTTGGTCATGTATAATTTATGTTAATTTAAGTTTCTGTAACTTATGTTTATCGTGCTTGTAATGTCCTGTGCTGCTGCTACCAAAAGCTAATTTTCATGGCATTCATACCCTGGGTATGTATCCCCATGTCAATAAGCTTGAATTTGAACTTGAATGGCAGATGACTGATAAATTGGGCAGGAAACCTCTCTCCTACCCAGTCTGACCTATACATGAGTCTAGTCTGTTCCACCTGGTTGGTTTATAATACTAAAGGTTTTCAAAAGCCACCCCTAATCAAGAAGTCCCACTTCACCTTTCCAGGGTAAACTAATGTTGAGCAATACATCCAGTCATACCGATATCATCCACAGACCCAGAACAAATATACTGTAATATATCATTGGAGTCATAATCTTCTCAAAGGAAAGTGAGTATGATAGGATCTCCCTCTTGTAAAACTATGTTGATTATAATTTATTAAATTAGTACCGTAAAGATAAATCCAAGTTGGTGATAATTATTCTTTGGTATTACCAAATACAGTTGTTAAACAGAGGAATTTGTAATTTCCCATATTAGATATGCCATCATTTTAGAAAAAAAGCTCAAAATTAACATCTGTGATTCAATTGCATTTCATGACAACCGTAAGAATTATGCACAAACCATTCTGTGCTCTGGGATAAATTCTATCGTAATAGCATGCTATTATAATATCTTTACAACAAACATTTGAATCAGCACAGATTTACTTTTTCCCCATTAACCCAGTGTGACTCAGTCTGATGGACTCTGTTTTATCTAAATTGTTCCTAGCTACATCACTTATTAACCAAGTATTATCGATCATGGGAATTACATTGGAGAAAGTGTCTTCATAACATTTTGGTGTAAAAATCACTTTACTGTGAAGCACCTTCAGCAATTGTTGGAATGAGAGCTAGAAGGACTTCTCAAAACAATGAGAAGATGGGAGTTGTGAATGATGCTGATAACAGTCTCAAATGACAGCTAATCGCTGGGTGATAAAATCTTCCAGCTGTACCATAGACTTTGTGGTATCTGCTTGCCTTGTTTGTTCATGTTGAAAACAACGAGTTCTCTTGTTTTAAATGGATTGTGTTCCACGTAGCAGTTGGTGGTTTAAATGTTATGTTGCATGTCCAATATCAGGCTGCAAGGGATAGTTTCATATAACTAATCTCAGGGTGTTAATGCAGCAGTGAAAGATTAATGAAAGAGATTAAAATGTCCTTGTGAACTGCAAGGCTCTTTCCAGAGCAGGTGGTCTTTTTATAGTTCAATAAAGTTACTCATGGTGAGCTCCTTTTGTTGAAATAAATAATGGAACTGTGTTGGTGAAGCAATGGAGTTTTAGTCTCAGAACTTGCACATGTGAAAAGTGTTTGATGGAAACAACGAACACAGGTGGGAATCCAGCTCACTGTCTGCCTGTTAGAACAAATGTACATTCCCTGTTGGTCCTGGGACTAAAACTGTAGAGGAATTTGCCTCACCCATTCTTTATATTCACAGCTGGAGCTTCATGATGACAGAATTAAAATGCTAAAACAAAACAAGCAGCAAAATGTAAATCTATTCTTTTATGTAGCAACTAGCTTCATTCAGTAGTTTAAACCAGCAACACAGGATCATGGTTCATTTGTGGTCTATGATTACCTGTAAGGATGCCAGTTAGATGAAGGTTCAGGAAAGAAAATCCGATTTTGTGTTTCTGGATGACTTTGTTCCCTACAGCATCTTGAGATTTCAATAAGGGTTATTATGTACTGAACTGTGCGAATCAGCTGCAGGGGATGATGGGAACTGTACAATAGCTTGGGAGTTTTTCACTGCCAAGTCACGGTTTCTTATCTTAATGTTTCAGAAACATTGTAATTTTGATTTAAAAACTGTGAATATGATTTTTTTCCAGATTCCATTCCCACAATTACGGGTGTATAGAATTCTGCTGTCGGATTAAGGTCCACAGCAGGTCAATTGCATCCACAGTCTCTGGGTCCTTGATGTCAACAATTCAGTTCCCACGTGGAAAGTGGAGAGCGGCACATTGAAGGCACTTTCTTTCCATGTAAACCTTTTACCCAAACTAAATGCAAGGCTGAGAGCCCATGATGGAAAATAACAAAAGTGTTTGTGAACAGCACCAGCAGAATCAATGAAGGAGAATAAGGATTCATGTATTCCATGGTTCAAGATACAGGAAAGGGAGCCCAGATTGATGGAGCTAAGAATGAAAATTGATTGATTACTTGTGGTCCTCCATTATGGAAAATTTCATACTACATTCATGTAACCGAAGTCAAGACAACCAGTGTTTCCATTGGTAGGTACTGGAAGATTTTGGTTCCCCACCTCTGGTCTTCCCGTGGGGGACTGTGGTTCCCCAGCCCTGGTCCTCTTGTGGAGGATTGTGGTTCCCCACCCCTGGTCCTCCTGTGGAGGATTGTGGTTCCACACCCCTTGTCCTCCTGTCCTTCTCAACTTCTTGCAATATATCCAGTGGTTACATTCATGCTTCCAGGAATGAAATATTTATTTTACTCTTTCCAATATTTCAAGATGTCACTCTCCTCGGAACATTTTACAGCGGATTCCATTAAAGTAATGTAGGCTGGAGGACAAAGATGGAGACATTATCCCTAAATTCAAATAAGATGCCTGAAAAGCATTGTCACTGAGTCTGAGTTGAAAGCTTTAGTCTAGATGCCTTTAGAAGGATTTGGGTGATATGGGCCAAACTGCTCCTGCTCCAATATACTCTGTTAAAACACATATAGTGCACAGATTGGTTGAAACATAGAATAATTTTGTTTTCTATATGAACTAAATATAAATCTTATATGTAATTAAGAAATACATATTTAATTTTGATGATACTGAAAAGTGATCAATGCCATTTTGCCAGCAGTAACCAAGCTATACTCATGAGTTACTCTATTGGCTTAAGTCAAGGTTTACAATATTTATGTTATGGATATTATTGCTCAATATAAAACAATGATGGCAGCATTATTGTTGTAGTATGAATTGAAAGACTTACATTAAAAAGATTCAGTTGTGATTGCATCTGTGGTCTGTTGTCCAAGTGCCAGATGTTTGGTAGGCTTTGTGCTCTGGATTCCCTACACAACATGGGCAGAAGTTTGTATTCCTCTGCCAAAACTTGTTGGAATTCTATTTCTATCATTCATAATGTAAATAGAATCTGTGAGATGATATTTCCTGCAATTATTGCAGTGGCACAATACAATTTGGGTGCTTTTTATGAAGATACTTTTAATTGTGGTAATTACCCTGATCACTGGTTTTTCATTGTTGCTGAGTCTCAATCCCTCTACTCAACAGTACCGTGGGTGCACCTTCAACAGAATGATTGTAGCAGTTCAAGAAGGCAGCTCAACACCACCTTCTCAGGGGCAATTAGGAATGGACAATAAGTGTTGGCCAGAAATGCCCCTCTGCCAGAAAATGAACAAGTGAAAAGGAAATCACTTTGTATAGTTTATTACCTGATGATATGTTCAACAATCTCTTGCTGTAAAATGCTTTTGCTTGCATCACCTCCTGTTGGTATCATAAAATTGTTGAAGAAGGAAGCTATCCGGCCCATTCAGCCTGTGCCAGCTCTTTGCTTGAACAGTTCAGTCAGTGCCATTTCACAGCATTTTCCCCTCAGTCCTGCACTTTTCTCCTCTCTCAAGTCTCAATACAACTCACTTTCAAAAGCCACAATTTAATCTGTTTCCGCCACCCTTTCATCCATTGAATTCTGGATCATGAACTGTTGTTCTGTGAAAAAGTTCTTCCTCCAATCACCCCAGTCCACGCAGTCAAAGACAAAGTTGAGTTTATTGTCATATGCACAAGAACATATGTGCACAGGTGCAATGAAAAACTTACTTGCAGCAGCATCACAGGCACATAGCACCAGATACACAACATTCACAAGAGAAACATAAATCATACACAATTTTCACAAGAAAGACAATTAGGACAAAAAAAAAGTCCATTGTATTGCAAAGTGTTTAAAGTGGTTATGGTGTTGCTATACTGAGGTAGAGAGTAGAGTTGTTCAGGTTGGTTCAAGGGCCAATGGTTGAAGGGAAGTAACTGCTCTTGAACCTGGTGGTGTGGGGCTCCTGGCTTCTGTACCTCCTGCTCGATGGTAGCTGTGATAAGAGGGCATGGCCCAGATGGTGGGGATCTTTGATGATTGATGTTGCCTTCTTAAGGCAGCGCCTCATGGAAATGCTACCGATGGTGGGGAAGGACTTGCCTGTGATGTACTGGGCTGAGTCCACTACTCCCTGCAGCTTCTTGCGAAGAAACATTCTCTGTTTTGTCTCCTTCTGTGGTGCATGTTTTGCTTGATTAGCTGTAGTGCATTGTTAAGTAATTAAAATATTAATTATATTATCATTTTATGCATTTATCTCCCTTTCTCCCCCCAACAGGATGAATATATTGAAATCTTGGCATTCCTCTGTGCCTGGCAAGGCTAGTACTTGGGCTTGAAAGCAGCTGCTCGGTGTCAGAATGTATACTGCTATCATCTGACCCTGAATTTTGATAAGGCCCTCACCAGCAAGATAGGAGGCATCTCTAAATGTCATCTTTAGTGTCATCTGCTGATGACACTAAATTGAGTGGAAAAGCAAATTGTGCAGAGGATGCAGAGAGATAGATAGGTTAAGTGAGTGGGCAAGGGTCTGGCAGATGGAGTACAATGTTGGTAAATATGAGGTCATCCACTTTGGAAGGAAAAATAGAAGATCAAATTATTATTTAAATGGTGGAAGATTGCAGCATGCTGTTGTGCAGAGGGACTTGGGAGTGCTTATGCATGAATTGCAAAAGGTTGGTTTGCAGGTGCAACAGGTTATCAAGAAGGCAAATGGAATGTTGGCCGTCATTGCTGGAGGGATTGAATTTAAGAGCAGGGAGGCTATGCTGCAACTGTACAGGTTACTGGTGAAGCCGCACCTGGAGTATTCCTTACTTGAGGAAAGATATACTGGCTATAGAGACGGTGCAGAGGAGGTTCAACAGGTTGATTCCAGAGATGGAAGGATTAGCTTATGAGGAAAGATTGAGTTGCCTGGGATGAAACTCGCTGGAATTCAGAAGAATGAGAGGGGACCTTATAGAAACATAAAATTATGAAAGGGACAGATAAGATAGAGGCAGGAAGGTTGTTTCCACTGGTAGGTGAGTCTAGAACTAGGGGATATAGCCTCAAGATTTGGGGGAATAGATTTAGGATGCAGATGAGGGAGAAACTGCTTTTCCCAGAGAGTAGTGAATCTGTGGAATTCTCTGCTCAGGGAATCAGTAGAGGCTACCTCATAAAATAAATTTAAGACAGAGATTGATTTTTGCATTGTAGGGTAATTAAGGGTTATAGGGAAAAGGCAGGTAGGTGGATCTGAGTCCACCGCCAGATCAGCCATGATCTTATTGAATAGCGGAGCAGGCTTGATGGGCCAGATGGCCGACTCCTGCTCCTATTTCTTATGTTCTTATGTTCTTGAAACATCAAGTGGCAGAGGGCCAGCAAGTGTCCAGTGAGTTGGTCATTGCTAGCATGTCCCTTCGAAATGCTTCAGAGTTATGGAGAACCTGCAATGGCTGAGAGTACTGGAGAATTACCACCCATGAAACTGGAACGGGTACAAAAAAAAATTCATGTGGATGTTACCAGGACTGGAGGGTTTGAGTTATAAGGAGATACTGTATAGGCGAGGACATTTTTTTCCCAGGAGCAGAGGAGGCTGAGGGGTGACCTTACAGAAGTTTATAAAGTCAGGAGGGACATAGTTAGGGTGAATGGTCACAGTCTTTTCCCCAGGCTGGGAGAGGCAGAAATTTAAAGTGAGAGGGGAAAGATTCTAAAGGGACCTAAGGGGCAACTTTTTCACACAATGGGCAGTCCATATAAGGAACAAACTGCCAGGGGAAGTGGCAGAGGCAGATACAATTATGACATTTGAAAGACGTTTGAACAGGTACATGGATAGGAAAGGTTCAGAGGGATATGGACCAAATGCAGGCAAATGGGACTAGCTCTGTTCAACAACTTGGTCAGCATGAACGAGTTGGGCTGAAGGGCTTCTTTCTCTGCTGTAAAGCTCTGTGACTCTGCTTTGTATCTGCAAAATTCTGAAGGTCAATTGGCAAATGAAAATCAAAAACACTGGAATTCTGCAATAAATACAGAAAATGTTGGAAATACTCTGCAGGTCTGTGGAAAGTGAAACAGTTCGCACTACAGGCCAGTACCCACTTTTCATCCTGAAATGTTGACTGTGTTTCTTTTTCCACAGAGACTGCCTGACCTGCTGACAGTTGCCTGCATTTTCTGTTTTTAAGCTGAGTGGAAAGATAGGCCAACCAATGCAGTCAGCCTCTGCGAGACCTGCTTCCTCAGCACCGAGGCTCTGACTGCACTCAGCCAAAGCTCCCACTGCAGCCACAGGGAACACATGCAAACTCTACCCAGATAGCACTAGGGTCAAGAGTGAATTCGGGTCACTGGAGCTGTGAGGCACCAGTTCAACTAACTGCACCACTGTACTGCCCTCACATTCAAGTATCCTTGTAATTCCTCTCTCTTAGGCAGTCCTTCAGGGTTCAGGATGAATTGCTTCTATTCCAGTTCTGTAGGTTTAGAATTGGCTGAAGAGTCCGATGGAAGGTCTGCAGATTTTGTCACCAGTGGGGCAGGAGGTGCTTGATGGGACGAGAGGAAGGGGGGGAGGTGTAGTGTGGGGTGTTTCACAATTTGCACATGAACTTTGTATGTGAAAAGCAATAATGCTGCCCCCTAAAGCTGATCCTAAACTTAGTATAGATATCTGCCCTGAAGAAATGTATCCTCAATTTAAGATGAGACTAACTGGCCTGCAATTTTCAGTTTTTCTCCTTAAATCCAATTCTAATCTCTAACAATTTCCTGAAAATTCTCTAGCTTTTGACCTGGGAAGACTAT
The DNA here is from genome assembly GCF_009764475.1 of Pristis pectinata. Lineage (NCBI taxonomy): Eukaryota > Metazoa > Chordata > Chondrichthyes > Rhinopristiformes > Pristidae > Pristis > Pristis pectinata. The sequence goes on from NC_067432.1 coordinate 17,593,210, forward strand.
TCCAATCCTAATTTTGTTTAATGGTGTTCATGTGAATGCTTTCTCCAGTAATGATTCTCCCACTTGCTGTTAAGAAACTGCTTAGCTCTGCACTAATCTCTCTCTGTCTGTGGACCTCCTGTTTTTGACATATGCATTTTACTTTATCTTGCTCAAGTATTTCACTTACCATATTTCCCAGCTAATTAATCTTGGCTAAGTTCTCAGCAGTTTTTTTTTAATATTCTTTCTTATTTCAGCTTCATTCAATGTGATTACCAAACAAACCAATCTCCCACTACTGTGGCTGTATTATGGTAAGGACATTTAACCTTGACAGAAAATTAGCCAGGTAGCAAATAGAGCTTCCAAATTTTGCTGGTTTCCAAGAAGATGAAAGTAAATTGGCACATCTGGCTTTGATAAATAGTCTATAGCTTCAACAAAATTAACAGTTGTGTTATACAGACCAGACTTTCTTGAATCATTCTCAACATCCGGTGAAGCCAGTAAATGAAATACCACACAATGAAACACACGTCTGAACCATTTCAAAAAAGTATAAATGGAACCTGAGGAGGTAGCTGTTCTACTGAGTGTATGAAGAATGAAACACTTAAATAGTCCTCTGCAGTTCTTGGGTGAACATGGTGTACATGAAAATTCATATAATAGTAAATTCAGTCCTTTGAGTACATTAATTATTTTGACCGATTCAGGACATCTGCCTTTTTTTTCACCACTTTATTTGCCTCACTGACAAAAATTTCTCAGTGATCCAGATTTCTGTGTGTTAACTAACCAACACTGTATATCAGACTCAGTCTTATTGTTGGCAAATCATTTAGAAACCAAGTGCAGTTTTTCTTGCAATCAAAGTTCCTGAGAATTAATTAAATTGAGTTCTCCACACTCTTTTAGATTGTCAAGCTTTATTAAAATGCACCTTAATAACTGTGATAGAACTTTTCAAATGACGCCCCTATTCTGTGACTTGTAACAAATGTAAGTCCATATGTTTTGGTTAATGGTACTGGTAATAAACATATTGGCTCAGGCAAATGCCAGCAGCAGCCAATAATGTTGCTGTTTCTTTTTAATCATTTTAGCTCAGAATTCTTTTTGAAAGCATAAGCAACAGCTGTCTGATTTCCTGTGTAGTATTGGATCTTACTGAGTTACAGAAATCTACACTGAAATACTTGGAACACATGAATATCAAATGGAGTTTTGAAAATGGCAAATGAATACCTTTTTAACCGGTGACATTTTCAAACAGCATATGGTTGCAAGCTCAGGGGACAGTGCTTTTTTTGATGAATGTGTCCCATTGAAGACCGAGGCTGGTGGTGGGCAGATGTCACCTTATGCTTTTTCTTATGAAATGATAATGTAAACCCTTTAACGTAGATGCTACAGTGAGAAGCACAGATTCCCTCCTGATCTACTGTTCTTGGATATCAGTGAAGATACATATGAAGAACAAATACAGTCCCAAAACTGTACTAAAATGGTTTAATGTAAAAGAAAAGAAATGAATGTATTGGTTATTTTATATTTAGTTGATCACTATCCACCTAGAGTGCTCTATGTGATTAATCAGGCTCTTTCCCCACATTATCAAAGAAATAGGAAGTGATGAACCAAATGCATCAGCGGTTTGAGGACGTTTAGTTTCTGCTATTATCTGGTTTTAGTACTCTGCTGTTACTTTTCCAACAAAATTCATTTGCATTGTGTTTTCATTTCCATCACAATGCAAGGAGTTTTCTCAAAATCTTTATTCACAATTTTATTTTGATTTCTTGTTTTTGTTTTTTATATGTCTCTATTACATTTGTATAAGTGCATTGTGAGTACATAATTTTACATCTGTGCTGGAAACTCTATTTTCCCTGCTAGTTCTCTCCAACAGTCATTTTAATGCCAGCTGCAATGTAAACTGAAATACCTAAAGATGAATTGATGTACCATTTAGATTTTCACTAGACAGATCACAAGTTTCTCAAAAGCAAAGTATCTATTTAAAATGTCCCAAAATACCATCAGGATTGCTGATGAGGCAAATACTAGTGGAATGAAACTTAAGTCTGACATGCAGGTATCTTTTACTGAGCTTCAAAAAATATCAGTGGAGATGTCCATTGTTATGGTGATTTCCCACTGCATAATCTGGATTATTAAAATAGATTTTTGAAACAATATGAAAGTTCTAGTTTGTTCAGTGTTAGGTCTGACTTTAATGAAGAAATCCATGAATCCATCTTATTCAGCTTTTCTCCTTAGCATAAACATGAAGTAAACAAAATAACTTTTATTTGTTTGCTGCCTATGTAAAAGGAAGGGATAAAAATTAACGTCAGGCAAAGACTTTCTATTTTTGTTTTGTTTTAGAAAATCATTCTATAATACTTATACAAGATTTCAAAATGACATTTATTGTAAAATGACAATTATGTACTGAATTTAATCTATTTTTCAAAATGCTGATTAGTAAGATGACAGTCTGCAAGGTTTGAATTGTTAGGGAAAGATAATGTGATCATGAAATGCAATTATGGAACCTAAACTTGCACGCATTCAGGAGGTTGTCCATCCATAACATGTGCAAATAACTGAAATAGTAATGGCATTCTTGGGATGATGACATGCATTCTTTATAAATTCTTTTACTTTGGTATTTTTGTCCATTTTCATTTGAGTTCATTTGCTGTTCCTGCTGATTTGTCACCTTGCATGGTTTGAGTGGGCTGCACATTTTTGGAGGTCCTGAAGTTATTCACAGCCAAGAAAATTTGTAGAGTTTTAGAAAACTCTTCTACAAAGAATATCAAAGACTTCTATGAATTGCACTGGGACTTTGTGACTTTCAGAACTTTCGAGCTTCACAGAATAAGTACACTGCATGCAATTTATATTTTAGGATCAAAAGGAGTAAAAAGACTGACCAATGACATTTATACATTATATGAGCCATTAGCCAATGTATTGGTAACACACCTTTTTCTGTGTCTTTCCTTCCCAAACATTATGTCTACAGTACATGCTTATATCTCCAGCAGTTAATTGCTCACAAGGACAAATTGTCGTTTTCCTTGGCACTCCCAGTTGGGAATTCAGCTTTCTGAGACCCTCATTTTGATGCTAAAAGCTTGACATAATGTCTGACAAATTACAGAAGGAATTAAACCAAACTGATGGGCTTATCTCCAATGTATTTTAACCCTTTTTGTAACTATGTGGCCAAATGGGAAAAAAGGCTCCCTTCACAACTGACAGGCTTACCTTCAAATGTTCATCTGAAGCAAGCTGATGTATGTTAATACACTGCCCATTCTTGTTCTAACAGTGAAATAAAAGTTCTTCCTGCAAATGTGCTCAAATAAAATAACAGAGTAATTTGAAGGTCAGAAATGGGAGTATAAAAAAACAGTCTGTTTTAAACTGACACTTCTTGGCTTCATATTTTCCTTAATTCAGTTCCTGTTTGGTGAGAGAACATTTCTAAATTGTCTGATGCAAATGTGGTATAATTGCTGTTATTGATGGGTTTATTTTTCAATAGCACAGTGCATTAGGCCTGTTTAGTGATTGTTTTTCTAAGTAGAAGTGGATTCATACAAGTTCTTTTACAATAGTATGGATCATACATTGGCACACTCTCAGGTACATTGAAAAATATCACACAAATAAGTCAAAATCTCAGTCTTTAATGGACTGGATAGTGGAAACCATCAAAACTACACTTTTTTTTTCATTTTTCTCCATCTTGAAATTGGGTTAAAGGGATTCTAAATCTTACCAGGTTAGGGGCCACTGACTGGACACGTGCAATAGTGGACCGGCAGGTATATTGCAGGTGTAGGATGTAGACCACCCTTGCTAGATTGTCAGTGGTGAATTCTTCTTCTCAGGCAGGCTACTTGAAGGAATCACTAAATTGAAGCAAGATGGAAGGAGGAGAGGCCAAAGGCAAAGATCATCTGTCTAACTTCAAAATACTTCTTAAGAGCACAGAAGAACTGATCCCATCCATCTGCCCACAACCACGTTATCCATGTCATAGTTTGAAAAGCTGGTTAAAAGACACAATGATGCATACATGTATATAATTTAAGTGGAACTACACTAACATTTTTAATTATTTTTTGATTCTGATTATTTAGTTCACAGTTGGCATACATTTTTGATAGCTCTGTCAGAAGGCATATTCAAACTTCTTATGTAAAGCTACCTTTGCAAAATAATTCTTACTCTAGTGACAATACTGGAGGGAGATTAGCATAGGAATAATAAGTGTTCTGTTTTGGAGCTAGTATAAATCTCATTTTCAATTTATTTCAATTGTTTACTTCCTTTTGGTGTTTTATATTACTCTTTGACTTTTATCTTCCTTGTGCATCATTCTGATTTCCCTTGGAATGTCCAATCTTTGCAACGATATTTATATATTCAAGAGACAGTTATTTGATTGAGAAAGGCAGCATCTGCTTTGTTCAAAAATACATATATTTAAGTACATTTACTAACTTAAATGTAGTTTGCTGTTTTATGCTTACTATGCATGCCCAAGCAAAAAGTATACAAGCAATCAATTATAAGCTATATCTCATTATTAATTATAACAGTGAGTCAACATGGAAATTTCATAACAGAATTAATATTGTGGTTTGGGGCAATTAAAAGCTGTTTTAAGCTTGATTAACTATAATTGATTAATTGAATAATCACAATATTAATTATACCCTCATTTTTTACATTCATTTTATTTTATTTTTTCCAGCATGGTATAAATATATTTTGGAAACTCCTTGCATCACTTGGAATAGTGTTGACTAAGATATTTTTAGTGTTAGATTTTCTACAGCACAAATAAATCCACATGGGTCTGTGGAAGAAAGGGACTCCAAGGTCAAGACTGACATCAGTAAGCATTTCTTCACATAGGGTGATCAATGTTTGGAACACTCTTCCAGATAGAGTAGTGGAGGCAATAGGTCTGAGGTTATTCAATGATTAATCAGATTCTGTGATGGATGGACATCTTCAATAGAAGGATAAAATGCTTTGCTCAACTAAGAAACATAACATTTTTTTGCTAGAAGCAAAATTTCGCAGGAAGCCATTTGATCCTTTGCACCTATATCATTTTTTTGTTCTTTGAAATGTTTTAAAATGTTTGTCCACTTTTGAAAGTTATTATATTACCTTCTGTCAGGAGATTCCAAATCCTAAGCTTCAGTTGTAAAAATAAATCTCCAAACCCTTACTTCCATTGCAAAGTGTAACAAGTGCATGTTTTCTGGTAGGACATGTTTTGTGGGAAAGTGAACTGCAGGATGATGCAAAGAGTTTGCAAAGGGATGTAGAAAGATTAAGTAAGTCGATGAGGTGATGGTGGAAAGTGTGAGGCTATTCACTTTGATCAGAATAGAAAAACAGAATAATATTTAAACAGCAAGAAAGTGTTAAGTATTGATGTACTGATGGGCCCTGGTGTGTGTGTTCATGAGGGTAAATAGGAACAAGAAGAAATAAGGAAGGTAAATAATTTGTTGGCCTTTATTTCAAGGAGATTGGGGTAGCAAAGAAATAAAGCCTTGCTGAATTACACAGTTCTTTGTAGAGACCTCTTTTGCAGCACTGCTTTCACCTCTGTACCCTGGATACACCTGCTGGGAGTAGGAGCGGTGCACATTCTTAGGGTCTGAGATCTCTTTGTTGTCTCACTTCATTTTAGTAACTTTCTTTTTCATTCATCCTTCCAATCCGGATAACCTCATATCTTCCCACATTATACTTCATCTACCAAATTCATGCTCACGTATTTAACCTGTCTTTATCCCTTTTCAGACTCCTTATATCCTTCTCACAAATTGCTAACCCACCTCTCTTTGACACATCAGTCATCAGTACAGATTGTCTATAGTTGAGGCACTCCATTAGTCGCTGATTCCTAATCTGGACATTAACTATTACTTCTGACTCTCTGATTTATGTTAATTAGCTACACTCTAATTTATTCCAATATATCACTCCCAAACCTGTAGCTTTCATCTAGCTACCTGTTCCGTGGCACCATATTGAATGGCATCTGGAAATCCAAATATACTACATGTACTACTTCCCCCCTCCCAACCTGTTTGTTGTAGCCCAAAGAACCCTCACAAATTTGTCAAACACAACTCATCTTTCGTAAAACTATGCTGACTCTACAAGAAAAAGATTGCAGCCATTTCTAGATTAAACAGTGCCACTCCAGCAAGTGACTGGACATTTCTGGCTGCAAATCTCACTTGCACCAGTGACGCAACATCATTTATTTGGAGGTCGCTAAAGGTGTAGACCCATGTGAGAACAAATTTAGCCAAGCAGTGGATAGTGTTACAGATTAGGTTACTATTTGGTGAATGTCCCTTTAAGACATAGTACAGTAGTGTGTGTGTGTGTGTGTGTGTGTGTGTGTGTGTGTGTGTGTGTGTGTGTGTGTGTGGGGCGTTATTACGTCAACAACAGGAGATGACGATGTGCTGCCATTTTGGTTCAGTCGGAGTCAGAAGGAGAGAGGGGGAGAGAGACACACTGCCTGCCGGTCTCTGTATCGATGGATGAAAAACAATCACAGTGTCTGTCACTGCAATCCACATATGGGTTTTTGGAATAAAGCAGTGGAGTCCACTTTGTCGTTAACCTGTAGTGGGAAACAGGTATTTGTGTGGACGGCCACGTCTCAAATGCCTTTCGGGGTGGCAGATACTTCAGAACAAAGCAGTGGAGATTATCAGTGACTGAAGTGCTGTATGGGTTTCATCATGGAACATTTGGATTTCATAATGTCTCTTCTCTATCTACATTTTCTCTTCAGTCAATGGTGGTTTTGCAAAAGCCTTTGCTCACATTTCACCTTATGGCTTGCTGAACTGAACTTCGAGAACTATTCCTGGACTTGGAGTTTGGGAATTTGCCACACACACACTTTGAGTTTAGCTTTGGGGGTTAATGTTTAATATCTAACATTTTTACTTCCAACATTCTAACATTTTTACTTTTATTTTTCTTATTATCATAAGTAGTTATTAATAAAATAGCTTCTAACACTTATACATGACTCGGTGTGTTTCTTTTGTTGCTGGTACGTAACAATAGTAGTGATGGAGGGAACTGATTGGAAACTTGTTCAGGAAAGAATGAGGGGCCCTCTGCCTATCCTGTTGAGGCATGGAGGTGTAGAGGGATAGGACACTCACAGTGAAAATGATATGATTCGGGCCAGACATTGGAAACTCTTCGAGTAGATGCAACACTACACTGACCTGGAAGGTGTAGATGTAGGTGAGATGAGACTGACAGTGGAATAAAAATTCAGTCAAAATAACGAATGATATCTATGGGATAAGAATAGGCTGAAATGATGGGTCTACTGAGATATTTCTGCTTGTGGTTCTTAGTGGGAAGATAGAAGCAGGCTGTGTGAGGTTGGGGAGAATGACTTTGAAGCTGTGAAGGAAAGATTGCTAAAGAAAATGATGTCAGTGTGCTGTTGCATCATCTCTGAGGTAAGTTTTCCTAATATGTCCAAGAAGTATTTACTTTACAGATGAGACAGAGGTGACAAAAGTGTATAATGCAATCGACATAATTTTATGAAAATACTTCACACATTCTAAATTAAATGTCAGAGAGAAAGGGAACCACTGCTCATATAGATCTGCTTGAACTATCACAATAATTTACTATTAATTAAATATTCAAATAATTTTTGCAGCTCTAGTAGCCAGTAAAAAAGTGCATAAAATGGTGCTTTACGTTTCCAAGTTGTTAATGTTTTAGAAAAATCAGGAAAGCTAATTGCGTATGGAACCAGGGTTAAGAAGTAATGTAACAGTCTATTAACTTTAATATAGATATGTGAGTTAAGCATATGCAGAGAACTATTAGCATAAATTCCTGTTACAGAAGAATAACCCAATGTCGGGCATATAAAATCACTCAGCTATGAGTAATATATGTGTTTTGGTCCTAGAGATTCCTCTTGACTCGCAAATTTTTTTGCAAAGCAGCCAGTTGTAGACAGAAGATTAGTCAATATTAAATAAAAGCATAACATGCAAAAGAACTTTGTAGATGTGTGGCAGCATCTAAAAACTGTAAAGATAGTGAGTTGAAGACAGATTGTGGAAAGTATGGGAACTTCTTTATAAGGCAGAGCAAAAGAAGGAGAGAACAGCAGCTTGAACACAAGAAGTTCTTAGTAATGTTCCAAGGGGCAACTTCTGGGTTTCCTAGTCTGTAATTAAGGGCTGGATGAAATGCAGATATCACTTAGCACTGTGAGACCAAAACCCAATCATTACAGCTTTTCCTCTGCAGATTTGCTGAGTGTTCCCAGTATTGACATTCTGCTTTTTACTTTGCTCTATATTGAGTGAATAAAAATATCAATAATTAGGGAAAGAACTTCATGGTAAGGAAAGAGAACACACTCCAAGGAAGGATGACCTAGTCTTGTTGCAGGCTATGTAATGAAAGTTAACAGCAGCATTTAGGTCATAAGCAATGAAGCACTCAATCAGTCAGTCAGAAGTTCATGTGCTTATGCAGCCGATTTATGCTGTATTGTTCTCCTTTCTAAAAGGGCCAGCTTGGAAATTCTATTTCACATTGTACAATTGCAGTGTTCACCTGGATCCAGTTGTCACTCATAGAGTCATAGATAGAGTCATACAGCATGAACAGACCCTTCAGACTATTAAATCTGCACTGACCACTGCACTCAGGGGAACATAATTTCATTTTATTCTCCCCACATTCCCATCAACTCACCCCAGATTCTCCCACTTACCAACACATTCAGAGTAATTTACATTGGCCAATCTACTTACCAAACCACATGGCTTTAGGATGTGGGAGGAAACCAGAGCAGCCGGTGGAAACCCCTGTTGTCACAGGGAGAATGTGCAAACTCCACACAGATAGCACCGGAGGTCAGGATTGAACCCAGGTCCCTCAAACTGAGGGGCAGTAGCTCCATTAGCTGTGCCACTGTGCTGCCATACTTCCAGCAAGTTATGGTGCAAATAACTAAAAACAAAAGCATTCAAGAGCAAGTCTAACTAGTGGTAGACACCACTAGATCCTTTGCCAACCAAATATGTTTTCTTTCATATTCCATCATCCTCATTTTTGTTCTGAACTCGAATTATTTCTGCTTATTATCTGAGTAGCTTTGTGTACCAATAGATTCCTTAAATTCCTCCAAATTTCAAAGAGGATGCTACTTTCACTCCTGTATCTTTGCAGTAAAGAAAGCCATCAGCTTTTATTGTGCTCTGTTTTACATTATCATTTAGCTTTGAGATTTAAAGTAATGGTCTTAGGATATAGAGAGGCCTTGCATTGTGTCAAGCAAAGATGAGGCCAGAACACTTGAATATGTTTCATTTGGTATCCTCACCAGCGGTTTGGAGCATGCAGTCTTCTAGTCATCTGTTCATTAACTTGATTTCCATTGAGGCTTTGCAAATGTGAGAATAACATCTGATGTAATAGATTTATAATTCCAGCTGCATCATCAAAATAAGAGATCAAAGAAGCAGCTGCACAGTGGGTTCTATGTAAAGATGCAATTCATTTTAAAATGAAATGCTATTCCATAAAATGACTGTTAATGAATTGATAGATGAATGTAAAACATGCCCTTATCTTAGTTCATTCAAAGAATGATGAGGATTGAAAAGTAGTCCATTTCGTAGCTTCATCCACTTTCTAAACTCTAATTCAGAATTTATGGCCACAGACTTCTGTGGCATAGCATTTTTGTAAGGGAATAAATAAAGAAAACATTCAGTATTGCTCATCAAAAAGTTAAAGGAAATGAATAATAGAAGCAATGTAAGAGTTTGCACCCCTGTTCTAAAAGGCATCGGACCTAAACAAGACCCTATTCAAAATGTTCATATAGGTCCCAGTGATGGTGACCTTCTGCTGGCATTAGCTGAGTTTTTCTGCTTCCATTTGCACACATAAAATATGCATGCCATACTTAACATTTATGATCTGACAATTTGTATGCCGCATCACTGCATATTAGAAGAGTTAATGTACATATATATAATATATATATAGAATTAAATGATTTTGCTTAATAAATTGACTTTGAAGTTAAGGGACTTACACTAAAAAATCCCAGCTCTAGTATGTTTGTTTTAAACATTGACTGCAATAGCAACATTTACTTTATTGATCCACACTGTAATTAATTGTGAATGGCAATGAAATGGATGCTAAACTCAGCAATCCGTGCATTGCTGCTAGGCGAGAGTGCAAACTAGATGTACCCACAGTTGCTCCGAGAATATTTATCTGTGATCTACAAGGTGGCAGCAAGTAATAGGTTAAATTAGATTGGTAGCATATGTTTCATGACCCAACATGCTTCATCAAACTCATTCATTAGAGTTGAGCAAGCAAATGAGTACTTGTGAACTGTGTTTATGTGCTACTGGGATTGTGCACATAAACCTAATGTGGCTCAAGTATTTAAATTTTGATTTTTGTAATGAGTTTTGACATGTTTCATTTCCTAGGAGGAAGCACATAAGACCCCCGAAACTAAATGTTGCTAAGAAGTCATCAAGACAGAATATTAAAATGCCATCAAATAAATATTTCACTAATGCAATCAGGCTTTCACTTCAGGTATTCCAGCAAAAGGGAAGGTCAGGGGTTGAGGGTTCTTAGTGAAACACTATTTGTTCCTCTTCAGTGACTATCACTGTCAATAAATTATTTACAGTCTTCTTTCGGTTGCACATGGACCTTCTAAAGTTCAGGGATTCATTCAGGATGGGGAAATGTATGTGATAGCAATGAATTCACCGTACTTCAGGAATTTATATTTGCCATCCAGATGGCCTGAACATCCAGACAAAAATAAATTTTTAATTAAATCCAAACTTGTTGTGCATTCAAGCTTTAATGTATCTTTTTTAAAAATTGTGTAACCTTCTTCGCATTTCACATCTGAGGTCAATTTAATATTAAGGTCAATTACACAATAGTAATTGTCATGGATGATACAGCGATTAATAATTAAGAGCTTGTGTTAGTAAAGGTTGTTTTATGCATTAAAAATTGTGTTTCCACCCTCAGCTGTGCAGTGAGTAAATGAACAGATGAGTTTCCATGAGAAGCAAGGAGCTGTTAGGGTCTGATCTATGCTGAGTTAGTTGATCTCAACTGGCATTGCAGTCAAGCTGTCAAAATTGGCCTCAATTTGCTAAACTGGTGAATAATTGTTATCTGCATGTTAACTGCCATCCATTGCTTACTGCAGGAAGTACAGGGAAATAGCAATTCAGCTGTAATGTACAAACAGCCTACCAACCCATGGCTAAATAGCACATTGACTCATGATCAAATGGTTGAATGACTTGCCCAAGGAGCTTACAGACTCATGAACATCTAGCTCATGGTCAGATAATCAACTGATCCAGGGTCAAATGGTCTAGCGTCCCAGAGACAAGTAATACATTTGCTCAGGATTAAATGACCTACTGTCCAGGGTGAAATGGTCCTTCAGCCCAAGATTGAATAACCCACTGACCCAGGGTCAAACGGACTACTGTCTGTGAGTCAACTGACCTGCCACCCCAGGGTTAAATGACACTGAGTCAAATTACTCACCATTCCAGGATCATCTGGGGTGGTACAACTAACAGAGTTGCTGTCCCCCAGCTCCAGCAAGTCTGGTTCAATCCTGACCTTTTGGGCTATCTGTGTAGAGTTTGCATGTTTTCCCGGAGACTGCCTGGTTTTCCTCCAAGCACTCTGGTTTCCTCACATATTCAAAAGACACGTGGGTTGGGAGGTTAATTGTCCACTATATATTACCTCTAGTGTTTAGAGGAATGTTAGAAATTGGGAGGAGGTTGCAATGTGGAGAGATTAAAAGAGAATCAGAGTAAATGGGTTCTTGATGGTTAGCATGGTGAGCTGAAGGGCCTGTTTCTGTGCTGAATGGCTCCATGATTCTCTGACTGACCTTCTGGTCCATGGGGAAATGGCCCATTTCTCTAAGGTCAACTGGATCCCAGTCCCAAGGCCAATTGGTCCATCAGCACAGAGTCAAGTCACCCACCTTCACTGATTGACTTGATACATAAATAGTGAGTGAGTTCATGGCACTTAGTGAGAGCTGTCAATAGTTAAGCAACTTCTGTCCTTTTGAGAATCAGTGCCTTCTGGAGAAGGGCAAAAGCTGAAAAAAAATTCCATTTATCATTATGTTCTCTCATAAGAAAGTTTTATTTAGTTAAAACTAATGGAAAATGTACAAATTCATTAATCTGCTATAGAGGATCATTGAACACAGTTAAGGCATTCCTGTGCCCACTTTAAGATCAAGGAAAACAATATATAAATTTAAAGATATGAATCAAAGTGTAAACAATTTTGAAAATTGCATTCTTCCACTGGTTCACTGGAGTCTTCTTTTCTTCTGTTCTTGCCTCTCAGCCAGGAATGTATGTGGTACTGACACTGAGTGAATCATTCAGAAATATAGGTGTGACTTTGTGGGAAATCACAAACTACATGACCTGCAGTTTGAGATAAGAATAAGGGCGAGACTGTCTGCCTTTGCCGTAATAGTGGAGGAAATGCGGCAGTAACTTTGGGAGTAAAATGCTAAATTTAGTGATTCACTGCTCTTCCAAAAGGTGAACTCTTTCACCCTTTTCTGGGGTAATCAGCAAAATACAATTATTTGACAAGCACTTCAATTATTCATGAACTATTTGGATTGTAAAAATAACCCTGAAAATATTGCAATTTGTTGAATGAGGTGTTTTTAATAACATGCTAAGCTATAATTACTGCTTAACGACCTCCCTGTTCCTATAAACCTAATTAATTATTAATTTATGTTTTAAACTTTATGGTGTGTCAGTTTCCAAATGTCCCAATCTTTATTTAGTTCTCTTTAAAATGTTTCAAAAAATTATTGAATATTTGAGCTCTTTAATTCCCGGTTGGCTGTTCATGAGAATTTCTCAATGTGATTGGCTGCCCATTCTGCTGGATGACTTTACTATTGCTGGACCCCGAGGTCACCCAGGAAAAGCATATGACATTGAAAGAGGGAATATCCATACCAAAGGGAATGTCATTATATGTGGACAGCTTTCCTCAAAGACTTGGAACACTGTTGCTTCACTGCTGACTCCATGCCCATAATTTCAAGGAGGTTTCTGGTGGAGTATTCTGACAATTCTAGCAAATGTGGCACTTGCTAAGCAATGATTCAAGATCACTGTCCAAACAGGGCCAGTAAGCAAAGCTTCTTGCAATTGCTTTACAATGACAGCCGCCATGTGCTCAGTATGAAGTTTGGCCTTTTTGTTTTCTCTCAAAGTGTTAGGTATTCAAATGGTATGACTCCTCTTAATGTCCTCCTGCTCATATGATAACCCACTGTGGTGGTCGTGGAACGTCAAATTCTGTCCATCCCCTTAATGTCTTTTTCAACACAATGTCTTTCAAAGCCTCGTCTGGATTGCAGAAACTGTCACTGGAATGGCCTCATTGGCTGTATTTAGCGTGAAGATCACTTTTTCACTTCCAACATCAGAATTCCAATAATCCAGAATGTGATTGTTCATAAATCCTGTTGGTCCAGCATCTGACTCATTCGTTGATCTGGAATGTGAGCCAGGAGTCTGGAGTTCAAGTGGGTTGTATGGCCAGAGGAGGGGTATCTGGAGTTTGGTGGGGGACGGGGTCCACAATGTGACCCTGGTGTGCAGCTGGAGCCAGGTTTGGGGTCCGGAACACCTGCGTCCAGAATGTGTGTAGGTTTGCAGTTGGAGTCCACAGTGCTTGTAAATTTCCTGCTCCCTTTAAGCTTGCCAAGTTCACTGGAAATTGTATTGTACTTCTGTGTAATGTAAAAGAAGTGAAGTAAAAGTGTATTTGGCTATTAAAAGGAGAAACGTGAAATGGTCCAGAAAATTTGCTAGTGCAGCACCATCAAAGTCCCAAGGGTGCCGGATTATTGGAGTTTCATTTTAGTATCCACAATAGTGTTCTCCTCGGATCATCAGTACTTGACTGTAGAGTTATGCTGCAACAGAAGAACAGAAGGATTGACCATCATAGAATCCTTGTGACCATGTTGGGTGGTATCACAGATTTGGGTTCTATTATCGCAAGTAGTGGTTTATTATCTGTTATTAGGTTAAAGGGTATTCTTTGTAAAAACTGATGTAAATTCTTAATTCCAAACATTATTCCAAGTGCTTTTTGCATAATTGTGAGAGTGAAAGAAGTGAAAGTAATGGATTTTTCTTCCCCACCATCCATCATTTATCCCCTCTACTGTGATATGACACATCACAGGCCAACTTCAAATTATACATAGTATTGTAATAATCAGGAAGCTGCAAAGCTTTTCTTGCATTCATGAAATGCACTTTGTTGTTCTTGGATCTATATTAGATCATTCTTCGGCAAGTGATGCAATGGTGTGAGCACCATCACAAGATTTGGATGCAATTGTAACTTAAGGGTTGATACCTCTTTAAGAATCTTGGCATGTGACCAGATATGCTGTCGGTGTTGCTGGTACTTTTAGTGTAAACCATGCCGGAAGCTGCCTGCCTGTGTGGGAATAAGCTGCCTGGTTCTCTGTTTGGTTCTATTTTGTTTAATGAATTCCTTTGTTAGATTACTTCACTATCATCCAATATCATATGAGTGAATGAAATATTGAGATGGTAATCATGTGTAATACTGTGTCATCTACCGGTGACCTTAGCTCTGTTATATGTTCAGGCTTTGACACATTACTGAGACATATACCTTTTCCTTACTATTTATGAATGAAAAGACATATATTTGTTTCATTTCAACTTCACTTTGTGCCGTGTAATCTCCAGAACACTTCCTCCAAAATCAGTAGATTTTCTTTTCTTCTGCTCATAACATCCAGGGATCCAGAGGCCAGTTTACACAAGCAATGATCCATGTCTGGCAAGATTTTATCCATCATGGCCTGGAAAAGTTTGGGTGAAGACCTAATTCCATTGGGTATGTTTTTGAAGGAACTGGAACCTTTTGTGCAAGTGATGACTATCTTTGTTAACACTTATGCGCAGGCAGGGAGAAATCCTATTTTGTGAAGAGATTTCATCATAAATCTGTGAACAAGTCTCACAAAGTGGGTATTGGACTTTGTTTATCCTCTATTGCTTCACTTAGTGTGACTTTGCAGTCTTCACATAGCCACACCATTTTGACTGCCTTAGGCAAAACTACCACTTGTGCAGTCCACTCTGATCAGTTTTTACAAACATACCCTTATGCTCTAATCTCTCTAATTCCTTCTCAACTTGACTCATTAGAATATAGTAGACTGGTCTTGGTTTACATTGATTTGATGGAAATGAATGCATAGAACCCTGTTCCGCCAGTGCAACTGCCTTGAAACATACCACCATACCTTTCCAACAATGTGTCAAAATGCAGCTTTGAAGAGTCACTGCTGTAAACATTCTTCTAACCTGGCCTAAATTGTCTCAGCCAGTCCTTCCCCATTAACGTTGGCTTACTTTCATCATTTGTTACAGTGATATGTGGCTGTACTCAGTCCATTGTATTGCTCTGATCACACATTTTCACTAATGTTTGTAAAAACCTTACCAAAGTAGGTTTTCCATGTGATAGGGCTTTCCATTCAGTAATTTGGCTGAACCTACTAGAATAAGAGTAGTGACTCATTATCGAACAGTCTACAGCACTTTAAATTCACAGGCCAATGCACTTGTTGCTAATTAACACCTTTACTCAAATGTCTGTCTGCTTGTTGCCATTTCAACCTATTGCACAAATGCAATATGATTCTAGTTCCTCATTGTCTGAATATGTTTCCAAACAATGAAGTCCTCCTTTCTGTTACTATTTTGAATAGCCACAGAAATTGCTTTTGTAACTTGTCTTAGCCTTGGATCTGTGGGCTATTGAAATCTTTTAGCAACTGAAGACATGGCTGTTCTATATTAACAGAACTGTGGTAAGTAATAGTCATCACGATAAAAACAACTGATTACTCTGGTCTCATGTGCTATGCTGCAAACTCAGTTTGGTAGCCTTGGACTTTGCTTTGGCTCCTTGTAGCCATTCCAATCATTTGTGGTGGAGAAAGTTTTCTAACATTCTTGGATACCTACTTTTGCATATAATTTACTACGCCGTTTTTTTCTGTGTTCAACAGCTTTAACTGAATTAATTATCTACCAGTCCACATATAAACCTATTGCATAAGGTACATCCTAAAAAGGCACCCAAATTGCATTGCAAGGATACTTTTTTTAATGAACGCACTCGCTGATTATCTCAACCTACTTCAGGGTATGAATTTGTAGCTTTCAGTTACTTCTAATGGTGTTGGATTAAAGTACCCTTCCTGTTTTAGCACAAGATCTTTAAACAAGACATTTTTTGCATGATGTGGTGTAAGATTTGTAGGGTACTATCTGGTTTTGGGTCCAATCTCTGTAGGAATATTGCTTTTTTATTCCTGCATATCATATCATTTTGAGGTCTCAACAGTATTGCTTTCTCCTTCAACCACAAGAAGATTGTTCTGTTTAAGGAACATATCCAATTATTCAACATTCAAGCAGAATGGTTCTCAAGCTTAATTATACATGTTGAGGCTCCCAACGTAGCCCAGTAGGGCAGCCATGCAGCCTTACCTCTGTTCAATAGTGTCAGGGCTAAACTTGGTGCATATAACAATCCAATGATAAATCAATGCTACTGTCCAATGGCATTGTGGCTTTCTGTGTTATGTACTCTTATTGACAGACCAGGGCACCTCAGACAAAGAAGATCCCATGGCAGAAGTCACATGTAAACACCTAAAAAAATCAGTTTTGGTGCAACAAATTTACTGAACATTTGCCAAGCAGGAGTCATCAATGTGTTTCAGCATTCCAGAAGGAAAATAATCTCATCAATTTGAAAGGATTTGCATATCCAAAAAAGATCACATTTTATTTGCAAGGGAGCACAGTTAAACTACTTACCTGTTGAGATTTTCAGCAAATTAACTGAATATCACCAGTAATCTGTGGCATTGCTAAATTGCTGCGAAGAGGCACACCATATGATTCTCCTGTCCATTATTATGGTGTAAACACACACATGTATTCAGTGAAAGCAGCATATTTAAAGATGCTCTCCAACATATACAAAATAATATTAAAATAAATATATTAATTTTCACAGATATCCCATAATTATAGAGCTTGAAGTAAATATATTAATCAAACTTCTACAATTTTGTGAATTTTATGGGATGAACAGAGTTGTAATTCATAAACAAAATTTATCTGGATTTCAATACTGTCTCACTTTTTTTTAAAGACACATGTTTTGTGATCATGTGATCTTGTGTTTTAAAGAGTGAATTGAGTAATTACTGCTGCTGCATTACTAGTTTCAGGTATTTGGCTCCGTCACTTCTTTGGGCTTGATTAGTAGTGAAGAGAAAGGTGTTTGCATTAAGGGGAAACTCAGGGCTTTCAATATTAATTGCCCAGGCTTTGCCCTCTGGATAGTCACTCCAGCCTTGCATAGACATATGGGCACAGCACATGAAGCCAGATCACGTGTAAAAGGCTATGGATCAGAGAAGGAAAATCTACCCACAAATAAACAGCCCTCTCAGGAAGATGCACTAGAAAATTATCTTTGCAACAACAGTAAAAATTATCCCTCATTAGGCACTTTGGTTATAAAACTGCTTGCAGGACCTATAATAGAGTGCAAATTCAATTGTATACTTAAACAAGTGCAATATATTTAAAGTGCCCCAACATATACTGTACCTATGATGCAATTTTGTGTCAAGGCAAATATTTCAAGCATCCATCTTGATGGGGTTATCGCAAAAGAAGAATGCATTTCTTTTTCCCAGTCATTTGGAGGTTTGTCCCATTTTCTTCAGTGGTCCAGAGGTGAGTATGTGTTCATGTCTCTATATGAGGATAAGGGAGTCTTCAGTTACGTGAAGGCTAATTCCTCTAATGGACCTTCTCTTAGCAAGGAGTCACCTATACAGCAAATGATGCTCAGGGAATCACATGCCCTGACCAAAAACAGAAGTTTCTGTTGAAATGCTCTCTGTGCACATGACTGCTGATCAGCAATGGGAATCCAAGCTAATGGTGTGTTCACCTCATCAATGGGAGCATAGCAGGAAGATATATTTTGCCCTATCCCCAATGACGTACCAATTGCGTTTCTTACTCTTTTGTTAACATCTGCTCACTGCTGTCAAGGCCGTTTATTGCCCATCCCTAATTGCTGAATGGTTTGCTAGACTATTTCAGAGTTAACCGCACTGGTATGTCGAGTCATATATACAACAAACTGGAAAAACAAGAAAAATGTCCTCCCCTGAAGGTATTATTGGATGGATTTTTACAACAATCTAGCAGTTTGTGGTCATTATTACCAGTGACTAAGGTTTGTTTTAAATTCCACAAGATTTGAACTCAGATCTCTGAGCCTCTTGTCCAGGCCTTTGGATTAGTATGCTGGTAGTTCAACCAAGCCACAATGAGTGCGCATGTTCATAGCTGATTGTTTACACTCTAATGGATGAATGTGTGAGACATGGTCAGTTTAGTATTAAAGCAGAAACATTAGTATTGAAATGTTATTAGTGCAATGGTGTGGATGTGTGTTGTATGAACCTATTCCCAGCAGTGGAGTGATATCCTATAATAGGCCAATTCAGTCGCAATATGAATCCATTCTCCCCCGAGATGGAGGGGAGATTTCTTCCTTATTGTCAACCAGTCTTTTTAACTGTGAATCCAGGAATCATATTTGAATTTAATTATTAACATTTTTGACTTCTCGAGTACAACATTCAGATTAAACTGAATGTTCTTTCTGATGCATGGAAAGTAACAGGGTAACAATAACAACAAAAAAATCCTTTTTTGGCTGACATCAGTATGAAGGTTCTACATTGGTTCATCATGAAAGGAAATGAATATGAATGATCTTGTGTGGTGTGCTGTCTTTGTGCCAAGATATTTCCCATAAGACAGTGCATGTGTGGCAAGCCAGCCTGCCCTTCACAGCAACCATGCTAATAGAAATGAATGGGTCATTTGGCATTGGAGAACAAGTAACTTAGCATTTGCACTGAACAATTCTTGCCAGACTGTGCATATTGAAGGGGCTCCTTTCAACGGTGATTAATGGGTTTTTCAAGTGTACTGCTCCCTAGTTATGAGGAGGGTGACCTGGTCAGAGGACGACTTTATGAAGCCATAAAAAATGTATGTCAGGCCTGACTTTCTAATGTCAGACAAAACAGTAAAAATGGCAGAGTAATAAGGCTGTTTTCTTTGCTCTAAATAGCTTTGTGACTACAATTTCGCACTTCTGTGCTTATCTGACAATCGTATTTACAGAGAACCATTTTGCTGCTTTATCCTTTTAATGATTTTGGAAAGCTTGCATTTCCAACTGAATGCACTGAATTCTGTAGCAACGACTATATATTTTGTTTGATGCATAACTGTAGACTGAACGGGCTGACTCTTGAATGCAAAATCTAAAGTCGATACCTCTTATCCCAAACTTGCTGCATTCAAATTAGTTGATAATTGAGATTTTTTTAGCACTAAATTCCCACCTACTTGTTATAAACATTGCTTAATTCAAGTGGTGACATAATTCAATTGTTTTATTGTCGAATGATCTGAGATATCAGGGTAACTATATTCGTAGAATATGGCTTTTTCACTCATACAAGATAACAAATGGAGTGAAATCAACACACAAAATAAGGAGGGAATATTTAAATATTTGTAGTATTATCATAGGAAGAGTCATTGTGGAAGAAACAGAAATGAATATTTTGTTACAGTATAACTGACATTTGCAGTGATATGACCTGGTAGTAAAAGAGACCTGGGAACATGAAAAGGGAGCATTTTATTTATTCATGAAAGTAATTAAGCCATACTAGCTAACAAGTAGTATGCATGCTTCTGGAGACCTCCCAGCCCAGAAGTGACTCAGTACAATGTTTTATTGAAGCATAAAGTCTTCCACTCCTGAATTTAATTTCCCTGGAATTCAGGTTTTAATGTCAAATCCTTTCACAATTCTGTTCCATTCAAAACTGCAAGCCGAACATTGGATGCTGCCCATGTATTGTACATTGGGGAACGGCTTCAGTGAAAATCAAAGCTGTTGGAAGATATGCTGCAGGGGGCAATAGAAAATAATTTATAATTTTGCCAACGAAAGTGCTATGTCTTCCAATTTGGATGTTTTTTTGCTCACTATACTACTTTCTATTTATAAACATTCTAATTAAATAACTTCAGCATTAATTGGTGTTTTATTTAATTTTAATTAATTTTTAATGAGGACTATTATGGGGGTACTTTAATATCATCATTATGTATCATGTGCTGCCTCTCTCTTCAATGTTGAAATGATTGGCCACCATCTTGAAAATCCCTCATTTGGGGATTTGATCACTTTAGCCTTTACTGTATGTGATGGAAGTAACGTTCAGCTTAAAAAATAAATAAAAATGTGTACATACAACAGTCCACTGTACAAAAAAAAAGATAACTTTTCCCACTTTGATGCAAAAGTTTGTCATGAATGTGACATTAATAAACTTAAACACATTCAGGAGATAGTCAGCACATATTTTAGCAGCAGGTGGTCTTACTTTGAGGAAAATAGCATTTCAAGTCAAGTCAAGTTTATTGTCATATGCACAAGTACAGCGAGGTATAGGTACAATGGAAAACTTGCAGCAGCAACACAGACACATAGATTCAGACAACACACAGAACATAAATTATACATAAATTATACAAGGCAGTGCAAAAAAAAAACTGTGCAAAATGACATTAGTGCAAATAAAGCACAATCAGAGACAAGCCCACAGTAGTGCTCCATTGCTGAGGTAGGACTAGGATTGTGCAGGGTGGTTCAACAACCTGATGGTTGTAGGCATGTAGCTGTTCCTGAATCTGGTGGTGTGGGATTTCAGGCTTTTGTACCACCTGCCCAATAGTAGCAGCAAGAAGAGGGCATGACCCGATGGTTGGGATCCTTGATGATAGATGCGGGTATCACTATCACTAGCTGAGGTTAAAATAGGACCAGGGAGTTCAATTTGTCTTTTTTAGAGATGTTGCAGACCTGTCAGCTTCACAATCTGACAGTAAGAAATCTACCTTTTTAACATTTCCTTGCCTCCAATCTTCTCTCTTGAATGCGGCTCACACTGTTGTGTGGTTCTGCTGTCTTGGCATTGTCTTGGCAAGCTCTTCAAATCTGCAAGCTATCACAGTCATGCACAATCTTACCCTCACCTTACAACCAGGTATGCAATTTTTCAACAAGGTAAGTTAATCGCAATCAGATTAACTAATGCCCTACAAAAAAAGGGCGGCATGGTAGCGTAGCAGTTAGCGCAATGCTATTACAGTGCCAGCGATCGGGGTTCGATTCCCGTCACTGTCTGTAAGGAGTTTATACGTTCTCCCATGTCTGTGTGGGTTTTCTCCGGGTGCTCCAGTTTCCTCCCACATTCCAAAGACGTACGGGTAGGTTAATTTGGGTTTAAAATGGGCAGCGCGGACTCGTTGGCCTGGAAGGGCCTGTTACCATGCTGTAAATAAAATGTAAATTTAAAAATTTAAAAATTTAATTTAATTTAAAATTTAATTTAAGTTTAAAAATCAGAAACAAATCTAAATGTGATCAATGGTACACAATCTAATTATATTTTCAATCACTGCTGAACCCACTCCTTCAATATTCCAGATTCCATGAAATAATGCCCAATGCATTAACATGGCTCAACAACATACGTGTTAGTCAATCTGTTTCCCCCCTATCTGGCCTATTGAATCTGAGGCTATTGCACTACATGTATTAACATTCTTGCTGAGATCATCTCATTCAGTATAAACCAGAGTTAAAACCCATGGCCTGACCTTTGTGGCTCAGTTGCAACGGGCTATTGAAAGTTGAGGGTTTTTGGGGCTGGGGGGCAAGAAGTAATGGTTGATGGTAGGGGAGGAGTGGGGAGGTGCTATCAACATAATTTACACTTCCATAGCTGTAAAAGATGTTCTGAGTAAATACATTCAGGCACAGATACATTTGATATTCAATTATCTAAGCATTTAAAATTTAAATAAGTCCTCAAAGAATTTTTCAATTCTGCACTGAACTGTAATCAAAAGTCAGTTTCTTCCAGTCAGGTACGGTTGCAGTCCTTGACCTCGATTACCTCCTGTGATACTCTCACTGAAGCAAAGCCTCATCAGCATCACTACAGCTACAATATCAGGTTTGACCTTCTCTGACTGCTGCACTATGAAGACTTTGCTTCATTATCCACTGTCGCTGCTCTGGTCTCTTTTCCATACCAATCCTGACATTTCCTAATGCTCTGACTTCCGTGTATGTAATCTCAGTGCCCATAGCCCCCACACTGACCTGGAAGTATTGCCTAATGGAATAGTGTCTGGGTGATGTATCCACAGACAAGCCACATTACCCAGTTACCAGAAAATGCACTTTTTTTGAGGACTGATATGTTTCATGCTGTCTATCTGTAATCATTTCTTTTATGCATTGTTTTTGAGCTAATTGTTATGTTTTTTTTAAATCCACAGAAATTTCATTGTTGTTTTGGAATGAGCAGACAGTTTTAAGCAGAATGCCTTTACCGGTCTCTAAACCATGGCATGTCCTATGTAGGATGGGATATATGGCCCAGAAAGTTGTATTCTACTCCTTAAAACAATAAAATGTAGAAATGAATACACGCTATAACAAAGAATGAATGACAGAATGAACTAACTGACTGAATAAATGAACAAGAATAAAGGCATTAATCAAATGCAACCGGGTAGTGAAAATCTTGCAACCACTTACTTTGGATTAAATTATCGCACTTAGTGATTAAGAATGGTAAAAATGTGTACCTGTATGGTATCATTATCTCACTGTCCATTGAATCTCTGCTCAAAAAAAGACAGGAGTACCAGCATCAAATTTGTTGCTTAAATTATTACAGTAAATGGAACCTTGATGTAACACACCTATACAGGTGATTGGGTACTAAATGGTTATTTGCTGTTAAGTGGATGAATGCATAGCATGCCTAATGATGTATTAGAGCTCCAACAGCTACCTGACTGCATTTCACCTGTAACAAATTCTGATTTCTGTTTTTATGGAGCTAAAACTGTTGATCTTTTTTTTTCATCTGTAACTGAACTGTCAGCACTAAGCCTTCAGGAGGTTGGAGCTCTTTCAAGATCTCATGGGTATAACAGTAAAAGATCTGCTAATGCTCAGTGATATTGCTGTGATGTACTTTTGACCCAAAAGTGATCTATTTTGCTGTAACTATTAAATTTTTAATGGTGCAATGATATTTTGCACATGGACATTGGAGACAATCTGTCCAGTTAGGAGCCCAAGGTACCTTATAATAAACTTGAGGAGTATATTAAAACACTCAAGGAAAAGCAAAATATCTGAAAACTTGATAAGTTTTGCAAACCTGCCAAGTTTCACTGCTTAGGAGTCAGGCTCACTGTTTCCCTATGTTCCACTCTTTGAAAATAAAGGCATCTTTATATATTCCAGCAGACTTGTAATTCATCTCCTTCTTTGTGCTTCTAAAACCTCTCTGCAAGTAATGTGCCAAGGTTGGCAGCTATGGGTTTGTTGACTTTAATGCGAAGTTCATTCGGAGGTCAGGCACTTACGGTTGGTTCACTGAACATTAGGGATGTCTAAAACTCCAGGCCAGAAATTGGAGCTAATTTAAATTTAGATGGTTCAATCGGACCAGATCAAAGCCAAGCATTGCTTGGGTCTAGCTCAGATTATTTTTAAATGGCAGTTATTCACTTCTTAACCCTACCAGCTGCAAACTTGCTTTTGATTTAAAAAAAAGCTCCTCCAAAATTGAATGCAGTGCATCAGTTAACATTGTGGCATTCATGTTATGAATGGTTTCAGAAGTATAGATGAATGCTTTAGCCATAAATTGAAGCTTGCCTTTACATAACTAATTTTGTCACCCTTTTTCATTGTGCAGACTAATTGGTGCTTCTGGATGGATGAACAATAAGTGTAAAACAGAAATTGAAACTTTGTTGAATTTGTTTTGTTTTGGATTGAAGAGAGCTTTTTTTCCTCCTTAAATGGGGTTTAGATTTTTTCACTCAGGCTCTTTGCACTAGCACTCGTCCCAAAGCAGCCTGTGACAACCTATCAGGTTCATTCTCAGACTGGAACAAATAAACCAACTTCATGAACTAAAAAGTTAAGTGTGGTCTTTGGAGAGAGATAACTTGCTTCACACTTGAAATCAGCCTGAGAATATCCCTTTACGTTAAATATGTCGATCAGTAGAGGTGCTCTTGGTTAGCATAACTGAACAGTTGGTATTCAGATGATCTGAAATGAGTACCTCTACTACTCGTAGGTATTCCCCATCTCTTCAATAGCAGCCAGTGAGAGTCGAATACAGAGATGGATTTGGTTGCCTTGGCACTCTGTGTATTGTTTCCAAACCAGAAAGTCAGAATATTCTATTTCATTCCATTTCTTTGTCATTATTTTTGCTGCTTTAAGGATAAGGGTACTTGAAAGCTGAAGAAATGTTCATTACAGTTTTACTGGATAACGATTGTCCAAAGTGGAACCTGTTAGATATGCCAAATAAGGTGAAACTCTTCTAGTTGAGAGATGTAACAGTGGACCTTTCCAAGCTGATTTGGCCCTTCATATTCAGAAGGTGCTGACCTCTGCTGATCCCAGCCAACCTGATTCGAATGGCTAGGTACATCCAATTTTCACAGCTGTCATTGTCCACTGATCAAGAGCAGGAGGCACGGCTGGTTTTGTGCCTCCTTAGCCCCAGAAGCACTGAAGCCAAAAGCACAACACAGGTTTTTGCTGGATAAGATCAACTAACTCAGCACACGTTAACAATCTCTTCCAATGGGGTTTACAGATTTATAGGGAGTTCTTCCCCTGAAAGCTCATTCACCTGGTGTGAAATCTCTTTTGATTCTAAAGTAAAAAAGTTGGATTTAATCCAATATGTTGTTACTCCTTGGGGATTTTATTTTCAAAAACACACAACATGAGAAATACCCTGTGCTTCAGCTGTAGGAGGGTCAATGTTTTCTCAAAACACCTCAAGTATTTGCTGCATGTCTTTATTTTGAGCTCAGGCTTGGCTGAAAGATCATTGCATTTGATGGTCTATGCATCTGTACATACAGATTGCATTGAGAAACATTGACTGTGTTTACCCCTTTGTTGGGAAAACTACTGGGGAGATGTTTAATTGTGAAAATAAGCATGGCCTGTCTCAGTAGAATATCTGTCTTCATATTTTCCATATGCTATTTATAGGGTGTGTTAACGTAACCTGACCTCTCGCACCCCATCAAATCCCGGACCACTCTCGTCAATCTTGGGATTGATCCCGGACGAGCCCCCAATTTTGTCACGTACCAGCAACAAAAGAAACACACCGAGTCATGTATAAGTGTAAAAAACTATTTTATTAATAACTACTTATGATAATAAGGAAAATAAAAGTAAAAAATGTTAGAATGTTAGAAGTAAAAATGTTAGATCTTAAACATTAACCCCAAAAACTAAACTCGAAATGTGTGTGTGGCAAATTCCCAAACTCCAAATCAAGGAATAGTTTTCAAAGTTCAGTTCAACAAGCTATAAGGTGAAATGTGAGCAAAGACTTTTGCAAAACCACCGTTGACTGAAGAGAAGATGTAGAGAGAAAATAGAGACATTACAAAATCCAAATGTTCCACGATGGAACCCATCCGACACCTCAGTCTCTGAAGGTCTCCATTGCTTTGTTCTGAAATATCTGCCACTCCGAAAGGCATTCGAGACGTGGCCGTCCACACAAATACCCGTTTCCCTCTACAGGTTGACGACAAAGTGGACTCCACTGGATTATTCCAAAAATCCATACGTGGATTGTAGTGACAGACACAGTTATTGTTTTCCATCCATCGATACAGAGACCAGCAGGCAGTGTCTCTCTCTCCCCTCTCTCTCTTTCCATCTCTGACTAAACCAAAATGTCAGCATGTCGTTATCTTCTGTTGTTGTAATGATGCCACACACACACACACACACACACACACACACACACGCACACACACACACACACACACACACACAGACAGTACTGTACTATGTCTTAAAGGGACATTCCCCCAAATAGTAACCTAATCTGTAACAGCCCCCTTTGGGAAAAGGGGGAAAAAAAGCTAGTTTTAAGTTGCAGAGAAGGTGGAGGAGTGAAGAACAAGACAAAGGGAGTGTCTCTGATAGGGTGAGGCTGGGGTTTCCATGGAGACAAGCTGTAGATGAAGTCACCTGGTTGATAGGTTAATAAGCCATTAGAGAGAGAACATGAACAAAGGAACATAAAAAATATCAAAGCAGATCTGACAAAGGGTCTGAAATGTTAACTCTGTTTCTCTCTCCATGGATATTGCTTGACCTGCTGAGCATTTCCAGCACTTTCTGTTTTATATTGCAGTTTTCTTTTGATTTTCAAGTACATTTTTCTCTGGTCCAGATTCATTTGCAATGATATCAGAAAAGGCTATTGAGCTCTTATATGAAATGCCGTATATTAATGCAAATGTATGTTATTTTCTTGCTGTAGTTCGATATTTTGCTTTATTTCACAATATTTCTGTCTCCCAGATGTTGCATCATAAAACGTAACTAACAATATATCCATGATTTTGAATTTTTTGTGCTTTTATATGACCAGCCTTCATCTTCACACAGACCTATTACATGTCCTTATTCTTTTTATGACAACATAAGATTGTTTAATTAGGAGATGTTGGAGATAAATAAAGCAATGCATTCTCAATGTATCAAAACATTATGTGTTGTAAATGCCACTCTTGAGTTGTCCGACAGACAGACATGTTTGCTAGTTGTAAAATTCCACCTTTTTGGCACCTTTGACCATGAGGGACTTATTTTCATGACAAGTCCAGTATCTATCTATCTATCTATCTATCTATCTATCTATCTATCTATCTATCTATCTATCTATCTATCTATCTATCTATCTATCTATCTATCTATCTATCTATCTCCCTCTCTCCATCTCTCTCCCACTCTCTCCCTCGCCTTCCCTCTCCCTCTCCCTCTCCCTCTCCCTTTCTCTCTGATACTGTCATTGAGATGACTTTGTGTGTTGAATTATATGTCACAGCTCAGCCATCTTCTTATTTGTTCTCCATACTTTCTCAAAACTATGTTCTGGCGTTAGTAATGTTAATTGACTGTAACAACTTGAGAAAATAGTCATTAAAAATGCCATACATTTCTTTACGGAGAGGTCGTAAATCTATTCCTGTTGAACAGGAAAGTCCAATCCCTGGCTTCTTATCATCTAAAGAAGTGATGTTCCAGGTGAATAAAGGAGGATTAATTCTTTGAGGGCACTCCTTATGACTTCAAATAAGATTCTTGCAGAGGCAGGTCTACGATATTGGCCAATATGTGATCTAAAATGAATGACCACATCATCCTTACTCATTGCTATAAGCATGTTAAGTGCAAGTTTCCATCATCTCTACAGCTCAGACCTTAGACATTTGTGTATTTCTGATAATAACCAAAGCTTTCAGTGAGGATTATGACAGCGAATATCTCATCAGGGTGCTTCAAGAGGACAACTATAGTCAGGTCCATTGCCTTTGACTGAGTTGCTGTTGTTTATCCAGTAAAAGAATACACTCTATTCCCCAGAGTCTTGGATTTGTAACCTAACTGACTGGCTAAAGGATGGATTCTGAGAATGTACATTTCTAAAATTTCCTGATTCCTTCATTGAGAGATTTATTCTATCTATTTTTTATCATTGTAGATTACCCGTTTTATCCATTATAGCAGCACAGGTAAGCTTGGACCTGGTGTACATCTGTGGTTTTCAGTCATCCCTCTGGGGCAGATAGGGTTAAGTGTAACTATGGATACTATGCGGGAGCAGAGTTTTATGTAATAGTACAAATTTTGGCAGCTGCATGTTTCTTGTTCTGAAACCTCACCTGCAGCATTCCCATGGTGGGTGAACAGTAATCACACTGAATTCTGCACACAATAATCATAAGGGTTTATATGTCTTTTAGCTTCAAACAGTCGATTATGTTTGGGATGTGAGAGAGTTGGGTCATACAAAAGGGCAGAGAATTTTGGGGATTCAGGTTGATAAGACGCTAAGAGCAGAATCTCATGTGGTTAAGGCCATTAAGAAAAGCTAATTAATACTGGGTTTTAATAGCATGGGTTATAGAATATAAAAATTGAGTTGTAGCAGCAATTGTGAATACATAAGGCTGTAATTGAAGTACTTCACATAGTTTTGGAAGCTTTTTGCAAGAATAGGGAGGACTATAATGCAAATTCTATGATATAAAAATATGTACAAAGAGGTTATTTTCATCACAACAGTTGAGATTTAATAAAAAAAAGTTTGAAATTATGAAACAGTGATGCAAGATAGATAGAAGCTGGCTGCTACTGATTATAGAATTACATGTAAGAGAGGTCAGAGGGAGCTTTGTGTGTGGAATACATTACAAAGCTAGCGAATGAAGCTGAGACTATGTCAGCATTTAAGAATCAATGAAATAGCTGATTAAAGAGAAGGAGAATAAAGGAACATAGAAAGAAAAGGAATATGGAATTAGGACAATTACTGATGTGGAAGGTCATTGACCCACTGTGACAAACAGCCTGTGTTTAGAATTTAATTTCTAGGTAATTTTATCAAATGGTTGCCCATCACCAGAGATTATTAGGATGGATAAATGTTCCTAAATTAATACTCCATTTCACAGCTCAATATGTTTGCAGACAGTCAGAACCTGCTGCGATAATAACATTGGACAAGTGCTTCAGATACTGATGTTAACGGAAACCTAATGGTTTAACCACTTTTGGCCACTATCGATGTCAAGCACTCTAGAACTTACTGATTGAACTTCCCTAAATAAGCACAATACTTGGCATTCAGCCCTGGACAGTAGAACTAAATGTGCTTTATGGTGTCAGCAAGTTATGCTTTGTTTTTGAAATTCATCCCATTGACTTCATTGGAACAGAATTTTTGATGCTGGATTATAACGCACTTAGCACCACCAGCCAGTGATGAATTTCTAGGCATACATATTTCTCCAAATGTATCACATTAGTAAGGTTGTATCATATCATTTATTAGACAGTATTTGGAGGAGATTAATCTGTATTGATATTTGTACTACAGATGACAAAGTAACTGTAAATGGTGCATAAACCCAGGACAGCCGATGTACAACTCCCATGTGCTTTTATGCCAAGTGTGTTGTAAGTAAATTAATTGATTATTTAACAGAAAAGACTAATTATTTAATTAGGATGGCTAAACAAACACATTTATTTTATAGTGAGCAAAACAAGTTAAATCCATGGCAATATTGCGACAACAGAATTCACAATCGAATGGCATAAACAGAACTTTCTTACTACAGTATGAAATTGTGTACATTTCTTTGGAAGACCTGTGAGCTTGTAAAGAATGAGTGATAAAACAACTTGAAAACTAACAAACGGCAATTTTGCAAACAATTTTCAGGTGTTTGAATTTAGACCTATTTAGACAGCTTATGCCATTCTGATGATTAGGATATTTAAATGAAATACACACACAGAAATGGAAAAAGAAAGCAAAAGCTTGCATTTACAGACTGCCCTTTCTGTGTCCCAGTACTTCCAAGCATTATTTTTGGACATTAAAGTGAAACACTATCACTCTTTTTATGTTGGTAAATGTATAAAATCTCATGTTCAAACTAATAAGCAGACCAGAATTTTTTTCAGTAAGCATGGGAAAAGACTAGTATTTTTAATTGTTATAATTGGATAGCATTATAAGGAGTTATCACTGACAGGTTCATCCCAGTTCCCTGAAGACCAATGGCAGTTAGATTTTGACACTTGAAAAAGAGGTGTTGCAAACTGCAAGTCAATTATTGTTCTTACCATGCTGAAGAGTGTGTCACTTTTGGTTATTTCAATCTTCAGAAAAATACACAAGATAGTTAAAAATGATTGCAATTCTTCCATAAGTTGATTCCCTTTGGATACTGTCCTGTCCACAAAATGGGTGTTTTAAATTCATTTTTAAGAAGTAGAATTAACAGCCAAATCCTCATTTATTGCCTGCTTTCAGTTGCCCTGAGAAGGCAAAGGTGCACACTCCAGCAATTTCTTTTTCACAGTTCAGTCGTTTGCCTGGCTGTGGCAGTTGACATTAAAATAAAAACATAGAGTGTGGACTCGAGCCTCATATAGATCAGACTGTGCAAAGGTAGCAGGCTCTTTTCCTGATGAATGCTAGCAATGTGGTTGGGTATTAAAACAATCTGCCTGTTTTCTTGGTCATTTCCTCTTATTGCAGCATATTAAGTTTATTGAATTAAATTTCATCCATAACAATAATGAGAATGTAAAATGGCTCTGCAGTATAATTTCTCATATTATTTCTCATATTTCCTTGTGATATAGAAAGAGACCATCCAACCATAAAGTCTATGCTGGCTCCCGGAGCAACACCATTCATCCCATTTCCCCCACATTGATCCATGCCCATTCTCTCTCACATGTACATCAGCTCCTCCCTGATTCTCTAACCAGCCATTTACACCAAGGGCAATTTACAGTCGCCAATTAACCTACCCAACCTGTACATCTTTGGGATATGGGAAGAAACTGGAGCATCCAGGGAAACCCACACAGTTACAGGGACAATGTGCAAACTCAATAGAGACAGCACCAGACGTCGGGATTGAACCTGGATTGCTGGAGCTGTGAGGCAGCAGCACCAGTTGATTATGGGTATCACAACTGTCACAAAGAATAGCAACACTTACTGTGATGTAAGTGCACCACTGCTGGTTCCATACCATAACCAGTAAATTATTGTTCTGCATTACAGTAGTGGAAACTCACTGCTAAAATAAGAAGTGATGGATCAACCCCATTCTGGTTGATGTGATTTATGTAACTTTAATTGAAAGTGAGACATTTTTGAGCCACAGCACTTGAAATTGGATGGAAAGCATAAAAAAGATCCCATAGTGATCCAGATCCACTTCCCACTAGTGGCAACTGTAAAACATATCTTCAGCAGCCTGTAATAGACAGTTTCCATATCCAGACCTTACCTAAGGAGAAAGCAGATGATAAGAGTGCCAGTGATTTCTCTTCAGTGTCATCTGTCAAAGGATTTACCTTCAGTATCCTTCACAACAGTTGTGATACAAATATCTGATGCTTCAGTAAATCATCTTTCCCCTGGGTTGCTTCATACGCACTTTTGTTCAAAGGCAAATGTTTCTGTAGAGCTCAATATCATGAGGAAAACTTCAATGTCTTCCAATACGGTTGCTGACTTAGTCTTATGGTGGCAACTACCCAGGCCAGTTTATGTTCAAAGCTGGAGGCAATTAGTTCTCAAGTAAAATGCTCAATAGAAATCTAGCAATGGTGCTTCATTGCACATTGAGGAGGAGCCACGAATTGGGTGGTTAACTCACTTTACCCCTCTGGCAATCTTGGAGCTGTCTTGCCAGGTGGTCTTGAACTTTATCATTTATCTCAACCTAGCAGTTCTTCTGAAGAGGTTGATTAATAGGGAAAATTAAAGATGGAAATATTGAGGAATAAATAAAAAAGAACAAAAATTAATTTGGTCGCCAAATTCAAAATTACAACAAGTAAATGTTTCTGAATTACAGCTGCCAAAAGAATCACTGAAAGAGTTAAGCGTTCATGAAATGTGAAGGCTGTATGTTTCTGTCTCCAAGAGTCTAATCAATCATAGGCTTTCATGAGCTGCTGAGATTTAAAAACAGCTGTAATCTGCGGTCATTGTCGAAGGAGTAGATTGTTTGCCAAACTATTACCATAACTGTCAGCCGAAATCAGAAAAATAATCTCATCTCGCTGGACAGATGCGTTTCCTGCATTATTGATACGGCCAGCTAGAGGTAATAGAGAAATATAAAGCACAGTTCTATTTACAAAAGTAGATTGTCTGAGTCCTTGAGAGTGTGTGAGGGGACAGACAGTGACAGGAAGTGAGACATATTCATCTCAGAAATTTCCTGTGAGGTCACATGATCCAAGAAGTCCACTCATGCAATTATTTTTGGGCTATTTACTGCATATTGGGTCCAGTTTTTAATCTTTTTCTTTCTTGCCAATTTTTCTCCACCAATTTTCTCTTCCTCACCACCCCCACCTTCCTCCTACAAAAGTGTTGTTGGGGCTTAGTTCCATATTGATCAGTGTTCTCTCTCACCAAAGCCAAAACAACCATTATCAGTGTATGATCCTCATCAGTTAATGTCGTCACTTGCAATTCACAGGCATGTGCTTCCCCTGATATAGGTTGCAACAAAGCAATAAGGAGCAAGAACTCTGGCCAGTCTTTGATCCTTAGTATGAAGGTGCTCTGGGGAGCTCACCACTTCCCTGACATTAAACTTGGGACCTCTCTACCCTGTCTGAATTCTTTTCACAAATAGTTAATATCTCTTCCCCCTCAAGCTAAAATCTAGTTCAACGGTGGCAGGAAATGTTTGACCGAAATATCATAAAGCCAAATTATGGACACAATTCCACTCTTAAGAAAAATAGGGAGAAGTCCTGTGCTTCCCTGTAATTAATGATCTGTAAATCAATTACGGAAATGTGTATCTTGGAAATGTGTAATTTCCATGAATGCATTTCTATTAGCGGTTTGTTAATTGCAGAGAAAAAACGGCATCCTACCATTTCTTTTTTGTTGAGGAATTTCGCCACAGTAAATGTGTGTAACCTATGGTACGTGTTAATTAATTACAACTGCTGTGAACCACTGAACAAGTGTTTGCATCTGCTGCAGATGTAATGTGAATTAAACAACTCTTTTCCATTAACAGATAAGAACTGTATCTCACAAATGCACTGCATGCTGTTTTACCCCCTTGGGGCAACTGTCAAAATATGTTGATAATTCCACCCCCACTCCACCAGTCCCCCATCTTACTGTGAGTTTCTTGTGCTCTATACCCAGCCTAAGCCGTCTGCAAACACTTACTGAAATGATCAGAGTAGTACTATCATTATGTAGTTCCCCATTAGCTTGTATTTAATGAAACTTTTAGCTTCTTTAAACATAATAGATTTAAATGGAATCAATAAATAATGCATGAGCCTAAATTACTTTAAACACATCTTTGGAAACGTACAAGATGTCAATTGTCATTGCTGTGCAATAGTACTCTTAACTCTTGTCTGCCCATTGTATTTATCATTATGTCATCAAATCAATATGTGTAATGTGCTTACTATCTGTGAAACACAACATAGACATCATGACTTTTCATCTCTTTTGGTTGGTACATTGTTCCAAAATACTGAACTTCTGCCAAATTGTTGGAAGGTCTGTTGCTGTGCCTTTGCTGTATTTCTCTCTCAAGTCAAACCCCTTCCCAGCCTTTCAGCCTCACCTTAAACTTTCCTGATCCTATCCTTTCATCCACTAACTCAGTTCATCCATAAATCCTCCCTTCATTCCCATTCCCAATTCCTTTCTTAACTCCCAAGCATTCTTTTGCCTTTAACATCTTGCACTCCTTTCTCACTACTGTCCTCTTCAGAAACAATATGCAATTTGTCCATCTGTCATTGGAAACTGCTTTCTCATTTCTCACTTCCATCAGCTCCATGAAATCTGATGGAAGGTCATTGAGGTGAAATGTTAATTTTTGCTTCACTCTCCACAGATGCTACCTGAACTGCAGGGTATTCTCTGCATTTTGTGTTTTATTTCAGGTTCACAGCATCTGCTTTTGGCTCATAAAGTGTATTTATATTTATAAGAGATAAGGTAAGAGGTAAGGTCACATGTACATCGAAACACACAGTGAAATACATCTTTTTTTTTATTTATGAATGTGCCACATCTAGTGGAAAAGGCAGATAATATGTATATGTTTAATGGAAAACTGGGTAAACATATGGGTCAGAAGAAATAGAGGCTTATGAAAATTGAATTAGATAAGGAAAGATGATGAAGGCTAGTTGTGGACTGGTTGCTCTATAGTTCATTCTAGCTAATGCCATCTCCTCCCAAACTTTCTGTTTTTTTGACTGAAAGCCATGCCTCTAATGCAATATCTCTCACTTTGAACCAGCATTGTTAGTTGTGCTTTCATCTGTTTGCACCTCACTCTCTGTCAAAGACTTTGTGTCCTCCCATCTCTCTCTTTCCTTCAGATTCTGATTATAACCCAACTTTTTCTCCAGACCCAAAATGTTGACCATCTATTTCCTTCCACAGATGCTGCTCGACCCATTGAGTTCCTCCAGTGCCTTTTGTGTTGCTCCAACATTTTCTCCACTGCTTTATATCACTTTCTTTGGTTTATCATCCATATTCTTTCTCATGTATCCATGGAGTTGGAAAAAACTATACAGTAAAGTTACCACATAAGTAAAAATTTTCAAAAATACAGATGCTGGAAATCTGAAAGAAAACCAGAAAATGCTGGACATGCTCAGCAGGTCTGGTAGTATTTGTGGAAAGAGAAATAGTTGGTGATTCAGCGCTGGTTCCTTCATAAGAACTGGGAAAGAGAGAACATTGTCCATGAAGTTTTCAAACTTACCGGTTTGAAAATCAGTTCTAATTGGGTTTTATTAACTCTGTTTCCCCCTGAAATTAATCTACTTAAGATACCATCCATCTTCACTGAAATCTGTGACCTGCTGCAATTTCAAATGCAAACTTCGCTGCTTAACGCAGGGAGATCGGGGTCACATTCACTCCCATTGTCTTCGCTTCAGGAACACTCCATGTGGTCTCTGCGGTTCAATGCTGCATCTCACATTTTGCTGCTCACTGCCACATTAGGAAGATCACCCAGACTCCATACTCAATTAGCTAATGATCATGGCATAATGCTCCAATGAATATTGACTTAATTGCAAATTTACAGGATGCGCTTAGTCAACTGTACTATGCAGCGTGTTGTATAATAAACTCATGACAAAAAGGCATGATTCATAAAGTGACTGGAGATTCCAACTCCCTTGAAGACCTGTTTATATGGACGGTATCCTGAGATGCAATATCACCTGATATAATTAATTTCTCAGGTATGTCAAGCAACCTAAAGCAAGCACAAGGATGTCTAAAGCAAAATTGTTTATAAAGAAGCATGGACATGGTGGGCCATGTCAATGACCTGCTTCTGTGCTGTATGACTTCATGACTCTATAACTCTTTAGCATTCGTGATGGGCAGCCTGGAAATGTTAATAGTGTTCATCAGAGTGTCAAATTGGAATGAAGTTTGTTAAAATGTGCCTTTGATTTGATTATCTTAGCTGTGAGAGATCTGAATGGAATTCCTGAAGAATAAAATATGCCCAAGTAGATCAGAAGATCGGAAAACTCCATTCCAAGTGCAAGTACTTGAATCACAGTGCTTTGACTATGCAACTGGTCCTTTAGCATTAACAATGACTACATCATTATTTATCTTGTGTTGATTGGTACTAATAACATACAGAAAACTGATGAAGTTTCACAGCTGATATGACAATGGAAGGAATAAGGTTTCAATAAAGCAGTATGTTTTTGTATTTATTTTTTCTTGTAAAACAAATTTTGCAAAAATAAGCTAATTCATGTGAAATGGTATACTTTGAACTATATTTCATAAATAGATCTTGACTTTACATTATTCTAAATCACTGGGATTGAAATATATGTAAAAATCACCAGTGTCTATCAAAGAATGTAAAACATTGTTCTTCACCATGCCAAATACAAAAATAAATCTTAGTGGAAACTATTTGAGAACAAATATCCTTAACTTTTATGCCTGATGCTATCAACCCACATTCCACAAATTCTGAACAGGAAATATATTTGCAAAGAAGTTATGTGAGCTAAGATTTCTGAATCTGCTTGCTTGAGAGTTTCAGCATCCACTTGCTTTTATTTGAGATGACATCTTAGCCATTCAACCGATTCTGAAATGCTTGCCGCCCCACGTGAAAAAATATTGTCAAGTACTTGGCTAAGGATTGGGGAGATATATTGATCAACTCAGGAGGTAGAGTGGGAGGATGCTGGTGGAGTTGATAAATATCAAAATAGACTGAATGGTTCGGTTCTCTATTGTAAATTCAATGTAATTCCATGTAAATGGTACACTCCTTGGATCACTCCAAGACCACTTTGAAAAAAGGATGCAAATTTTCAAGTATTTTAAGAAAAGTATTTTTGCTTGTCCAAGACCTTGTTAATGGTCATTAAAAATGGACAAAAAAATTTAAAATGGACAAAGCATGTAGTTTTGATTCATTTCTGGAGTTGGTGAATTTAACAGAAAGGAAAACTAAGCCATCAGAATAGCCCCAGCTCCAGCTGTAGGGGTTTGGATACAGAAAACCTGCTCACTTGACAAGGTTTTATCCTGGATATATTATAGTATTATCATTATTTCTTATTAGCTAATTGTCTCTGAAGCCATCGATTGCTTAAGGGAGTGTTTATCTTAGTGGGTCTCATTTGATGCCAACATAGAGATTAGATGGTTCAACAAGTGATAATACTAAGCATTGTAGGAAAATGAAGAACATGAAGCCTGAGAACTTAAGGAGATGGGAAGGGACTACTCATTAAAGGAGAAGAAGGTAGTAAAGGTTATTGAAGGGTTAGGAGGAGCACATATGTTTGTCATGGTTCCAAGTATATTTTCTACCCTTTTGTAAGTACAGATTCACTGAAGCTTCTCAAGGTATCAGACAAGTTGGGACATAATTTGAACTCAACCAACCCACTGAGAAGAGAAGAGATTAGACTGAACAATGGTTTTATATCCATTTGATTTTACTTTCCTTTTAAGTGAGAGGAAACCAAGGCTGGGCAGAGAGTAAACTAATCAGAGAGTAATTCCTGTCAGGAAATCAAGGGATCAAGGGATCAAGGGATATGGGGAGTAGTGCAGGAAAGAGGCACCAAGGTAAAGGATCAACCATGATCTGATTAAATGATAGAAGAGACACAAGAGACCAAATAGCAAATTCCTGTTTCTATTTCTTATGCTACTCTGTTCTAGATGGGTTTGTTATTATTATCCTTTGGTACCAGTGTTTGATTCTGGAATGAACCTGATGGTGAAACCAAATGAAGGCTGAGTGAATGAAATTATATTGTTGATGTATATTAACACAAGTAAAGATTTGAAGCCCATGATGATAGTGCAGGTAGAAACAGAAGACACACTTTAAAGACAACCTCCCTGATGAGGTATATTTTGACAGTTGTGGGTCACTCACTGCATGGTGATTGTCCACTGTCATTAACCTTATAATGCCCAGCAGACCTTTGCTCTCCAAACAATAACTCAGCATGTTTCCATTCCCTTATCACCATTATTGTTAACAATTCTTCCTTTTAAACTTTCTAAGATTCATTCGCCACACTAAACAAACCCTTCTGAGCTTTCGTAGTGATTTTTCTACAGAAAACATGAAAAAATATCTGCATAAGAATAATTGCATCCAATAAATTGACAGAGGACAGCTTGAGATATTGCACGCACTTTCCTACCATTGTTGTGTCATGTGAGATCTTGATAAAGCCATTTGCAGCAATGTGTTTTGCACAAAGAAATGCCAAATAAGAATGTGTGCTAATAGGCTATTAAATCTTCTGGCCTAGAAATTCATTCGTGCCTAAAAAGGCACATTAAACTATTGGCATATGAGTAGCCAGATCAATTTGTCTGAGGCCTTCTGATAGCCCAATGACACTGTGTGCTGTTGACAGGCTATACAGGTGAAAATTAGCACAAACAACTTTTTGTTTATTTGTTCCAGTGTTACAATCAAGCAGAGGGAGAAAGGGGTTGGGGTGAAGTTAACAAAGACCCAGGGAATGGGTCTATGGAGAATGATCCTGGCATAAGGAATATCAAGTGAAGGGGCAATGTCAGAGTAAAGGACTTTGGAGAAAGGGACAGCAGGATCGGAGACAAAATTGGAAGTGAGATGTGGTGTGGACATGTGAACAGGTTTACAGTGAGAAATGAGAATAGTAAACTGGCAAAGTTCTCAAGGTAGATCTACTTGCCAGAAGATTGATGTCTCAGACTCCCAGACATGGACCAGGTAAGGCTGAATCTCGTTAACTGATGTTGAAGCTGCCAGATCTCCAGTTAAGTCTGTTGTCTGTGTGATTAGCCCAGACCCATGAATTTTGGGTAGTGACATTGGAGCTCTGCAACCTCCATGCATCATACACATAAAAAGTTTTGAATCTGCATGACAAAGGCACAGAGATCCCAATGGCATTTTTCAATAAAGAATTAAATTAAATGTCTTTGCAAAGCAGGCAAATACCTAATCTAACTGAGCAGCATTTCTTTTTTCAGGCCTAAATGCTTGGTAGTTATTTTCTTCCAGAATGTAAATCTGATTGCTTTGAATTCAGACTTTCCAGAAATTTGACCTCCATTCCCAAAACGTACCAATGTTGTTTCCCACTGATATTATTCCCCGGCTAAAACTAGACTGGAGTATTGCTGGGAGATAGTCGTCTATGTGGTTCTGAAACATGACTGTGAGTAGCCGTTCTCAGCCCAAGTATATCTAACTGGTATTGCCTTCTCTGCAGCAGCAGGCTTTAAAACAGGCCCTGGGAACCTGACACGTAAGTTCTGTTTAATCATTTACTTATTTGCTCTCCTCTGTCAAGGACCTGAAGCACCATATCCACTGAGCTCATGACCAGCACTAATATCCCCACATCCCATTCCCCCAAGCCCCAATCTTTTGACACAACCCATGCCTACTTTTCCTCACCCCAACAACCAACTCATCTCTCCAACACCTCAGCCAATCTACAAACTCCCTGAATCAGCAGATTTCTCCTCCTCAACCACCAGTTGTAGGCTTCATCATCATCAAATATGTGCAGCTCTCCCCCTTTTGATATTAAATCCTCCAGATTCATCTTCAGGCCTCTTTTCCCTCTAACATCAACTTCAACCCACACCCCCTGCCTGATCCCAGCCTGGATCTACCACTTGTTCTCATCTTGCACTGGTAAAGTACCTGAGAAAAGGCCTTACAGCTGATTTAGTGGCAGAAGATACCCAGAGCTCTGGGTGCTACTGAACTTTTAAGCAGTGGACCCACTACCAATACAGCTATTGCCAAGTCACACTATGATGAATTTCTAGTGCATGTAGTTTATAGTTTACCTGTGAATTTCATATACCACCTACATATACTATCTACTTCAACAGCAGTGAAAATAGATAGCTTTGTATGCTTTCTATTGACCAGCAGCTATCTAGGTAGACAATTAACTTTGAAAGAAACATATTCAGCCACAGAATCAAAGATGGATGCATGTCTTCAATAATCCTGTTCCTAACAAAGTGACACATCTATTTACCTTTTTACTTTTATTTCTTCCAGCCTCTTTGGGCTTTTCTTTCCTGCTTCTATTTTAATGGTTAGATTTATTCTCTGTTTTGCATTTACAATCAATATAGAAAGGGAAGGAAGTTCATTCTATACATTTTTTACTCCGAATTTCACCATGAACCAAGTGGGTTGATTGATATCCTGTCATATCCCCAGGAACTACGTAAGCTTAAAATCTATCATCTATTGATTTTTGAACCTCAGGGTGAAACTTGGAACTGAAGAAGGATTGTAAAAAGAGTGTGGTGAGCCCTTGGTTGTGTTTGAATCTGATCCTGAACATCCTACGGTTCACTTGTTACTTTCCATTGCTCTGTGAAGCACGCACTGATGTTAAAGGTACTAGGCCGATTAAAGTTGCTGTTAATTTGTTGGGGGAATGGAAATGAAAGGCCCTACTTCCAAGTTAAAAAAAAAATCATTAGAGAGCTTGAGGTAGAATTATAGAAAATTTGTACAGTTGGTAGGGGTGATACTGTCTGTCAGGGATATGATTTTGTGATATCAATTCTTATCCATTAATATGACACACAGGGAGCTCAGAAAATGTGAAACATCAAAATTTTGGTGAGATTGCTTACATTAGTCCAATATGACTTTTTTAGTGTATCTGTTGATATCCATAACAGCAAACAAATGGTTGAGTGTTGAGTTTATGCTATCTGCTTCAACAGTAGTAAAACATAGACAGTCTTGTATGCTATCTATTGACTAGCAGCATTGTAGATAGACAATTGACTATGAAAAATATATATTCAGCATGAGGTGAAATCTTTTAATGTGTAGGGTTCATACTGAGGTTATCACCTCCATAGATTTTATCTTTTAATAACCGATGTCGATGCTCTGCTCTACAGGTTCTAACTCAATTGTGCAACACGAACAACTCTGTTATATTTTGGTCCCGCAAATTCCCCATTGGAACAAATGCATAGTGTGAGCTTATATTTCTGTTTAAGAAAAACCATTGAAAGGAAGGGAAATTTACTGGTTCAAAACACTTTTACTTGACTTGGTAGAGGGAAGCTTGAAAATTTCATTTAACTTACTAGTAGTGTGCTTTTCTTCTATTAAAAATATACATGATAACCAAATGGTTTGCTGCAGTTACATCTTTTTGGTGACATTACTAATTAGCACTAAATGATGATCAAAGAAATTTGCTCTGTTTCACTTCCAGTAATGCTGTCTCTTTGTGTTAATCACATTTTGATTCATAGTTTAAGCAATAATAATGACTTCAAAATGACACTGTGGGATGCTAAGCATCTAAATGCTTAATACATTTGTTTGAGATTCCTCTTTCTGCTATTTTATTAGAGGGCTTACTACTTATATTTTAAATAGCTTAATACCACTGCCAAAATAGGACAGAGTAAAATTTCAAATTAACATATACTTATCCTGAAGCATTGTTTCAAGTTGAATGTCTTAACTCACGAACCATGTTCACAATTTTTACTGTTGCTCCAATTAATAATAATCAAAATGAATGATATGTGTTAACTAATCACTATCCTTGTAGTTGCACTTGTCAGTGAGGGTGAGGATCTGTGATGAGTTTAAATCCTTCGCTAGGATTATATACTGCAATAGTATTTGAAAAAAAATGTAATGATAAATCCAGCAACCACAAGCCAGTCAGTTTAACCACACTGGTGGGGAGCTCCTACAAACAGTAATCAGGGACAAAATTAATAGTGATCTGGACACATATGGTTTCATAAAGGAGAGCCAGAATAAATTTGTTAAAGGCAAATTGCATTTAATTAACTTGATTGAGCTTTTGATGAGGTTACAGAAAAAGACAATTTGGTTGATGTTTTGTATATGGACTTTCAAAAGATGTTTGTTAAAGTGCCACATGATAAGGTTGTCAGCAAAAGAAAATTAAAAGGTTGGTGGCAGCATGCTTACAAAACTGGTCTTGCAGCAGGAAACAGATTTATAATGAACCATTTTTTTTGTGTTGGAGGAAAGGGTTGATACTTTGATCATTACTTGTCTTGATATAAGATAAGATAAGATCTCTTTATTGGTCACATGTACATCAAAACACACAGTGAAATACATCTTTTGCGTAGTGGTTTGGGGGGCAGCCTGCAAGTGTCGCCACGCTTCCGGCGCCAACATAGCATGTCCACAACTTCCTAACCCGTACGTCTTTGGAATGTAGGAGGAAACTGGAGCACCCGGAGGAAACCCACGCAGACACGGGGAGAACGTACAAACTCCTTACACACAGTGGCTGGAATTGAACCTGGGTTGCTGGCACTGTAGAGCGTTATGCTAACCACTATGATGATTTTGAGAACCATTTCAAAATTTGTAAATGAGAAAAAGCTTGAAAGTGTGGGAAACAGTGAGGAGGATGGTAATATATGTCAAGAAGATGTAAACAGGCTCAATGTTCCGACACATGCAAGTATGATTTTGGTGGGAGGAAAACAACAGGATATAAGGAATGTAATTCCAAAGGGGTTGCAAGGCAGAAACCTCATGTACATGTGCAGAAATCCTTGGAAGCAGAAGAAATGGTTGGGAAAGCATTTTTTTGAAAAAAGGATCTTTAACTTCCTACTTAGAGACATGGTGTACAAAAACAGAAACTTTATGTTGATCTTATGTAAAGCATTGGTTCAGCCACATCTAGAATATTCGGTTAATTTCTGGTCACCTTACCTTAAGGATGTGAAGTTCTTGGGAGATGGCGCAGAAAAGATTTAGTACATTTAGTGCTGGGAATGAAGGTCTTGTCAGATGGGTAGGTTGAAGAGCTTGGGGTTGTCCTTGGATAATAAAAAATTAAGAAATACTTCTGTGGGGGTTTTGAAAATCGTGAGATGGAGTGCAAAAATAGCAACTTTTCCCATTGTTAGGCAGTTGTTAAAAGAGTCAATTATGGCATGAGTAGTTAAAATCTGGAATTGACTGCCTGAAAGATTGATAGATGAAAAATCAATCATTGCTGTCAGAGGGGAGTCAAGAGAAAAAATAATGCAAGGTTATAAGGTTACTGGATTGCTCTTGCAAAGAATTGTGCAGACTTGATGGGCTGAATGGCCTTTGTCTGTGATGTCACACTACAGTCATTCTAATATAAATATTGTTATTGTATATTGGTCAAATATTCAGGGAATTTAGTTTCAGATGCAAGAATTATTGAGCAGTGATAATGAGGAACCAACTCCCCAATGCAGACAAGGGTAGTAATAAGTGAGAGGGAGAAGCACCTCTGAAGTGTGTTCAGGAAAACTTTCCTGATTGTTGCATTTCTGAGCTACTAGGCAAACACGCAATGCCAAAACTGCTTCAAGGGAATGATATGGGTCCAGTGGAACACATGTCAATGGGATCATATTGGGAAGAGTGACTACAAATTGCTACATTTTAGATCAGCTATGGAAATAGTCAATCTTTGGCAAAGATGATTTCCTTGGAACATAGGAGAATGAGGGGTGACCTCATAGAAATTCATAAAATCATAAGGGGTATGGATAACATGGAAGGTCATAGTCTTTTCCCCAGGGTTGGGGAGTCCAAACCGAGAGGGTGCAGATACAAGATAAGAGTGGACAGATCTAAAAGAGACATGAGAGGTAACTTCTTTACGCAGGGGGTAGTGAGTACCTGGAATGATCTGCCAACAATAGAAGGCTTTTAAAGATTAGATGATTTGGATATGGTCCAAGGTGAAGCAGAAAAAGGAGGGTGTATTACAGATATAGAGTCGATAATATATTCGAAGGGCAGCATAGTGGTGCAACAGTTAGCGTTTTTGGTTCATGACTCCAGGGATCTGTCTTCCTGACCTTAGGTACAGTCCATGTGGAGTTTTCCTGTGAACTCAAGGGTTTCACCCTGGCACTCTACTTCCCTCCCACATCTGAAAGATGTGCTGGTAGGTAGGTTAATTGGCTGCTGTAACTTACCCCGAGCCTAGGTAGGTTGTTAGAGGTGTGAGAATCAGTGGTAGATGATCGGCTTGTGAGAAAGAACAGGCTCCTGGGTAGGGAAAAGGGATTAATGGGATTGCTCTGAGGCAGCAAAGATTCAATGGACCAAAGGACTTCCTTCTATGTTCTGAGAAATATAAATATATCAGGACCCAGCTATATGTTGAAAGATCAGTGGGGAAATGAATAAAAAATTATTATGACAGTAGACTGGAAGCTAAAGTAAAAGGAAATCCAGATTTTTATGAAGATATATAAATAGCATAAATAGTATTAAAGGATGGGTGGAGATCATTAGGGACTAGAAGGGAAATCTATGCATGGAGGCTGAAGAGGTACTAAATAGAAGTTAGGCATTGCTTTTACCACCGAAGATAGTTAAGATGCTGGATCAGTTAAAACTAGAAAAGTCAACGTCTGGAAAGGATTCTTTGTAGATTCATGGGACAAGTAAGGGGTAGAAATTGGAGAGGTAATGGCCACCATCTGTGATTCCTCCTTAGGTACAAGGTGGTGCAAGAAGTCTGGAAGATTGTAAGTATCACATGCCTGTTCAAAAAGGACATAAGAACAGTTGGGAAAACTGCTAAAAATGATAATCCTCATGAGGTTAATTATCACAGTGGTTCAGCGAGTAGTTCTGCTGCCTCACAGTTCCAGTGACCCAGGTTTGAATCTGACCCCAGGTGTTGTCTATATGGAGTTTCAGAATCAGAATCAGGTTTATTATCACTGACTTATATGATGTGAAATTTGTTGTTTTGTGGCAGCAGTACAGTGCAAATTGATAAATATTGCTATACATTAAAAAATAAGTAAATAATGCCAAAAATAGGAATAACAGGGTAGTGTTCATGGGTTCATGGACTGTTTAGAAATCTGATGGCAGAGGGGAAGAAGCTGTTCTTAAATCATTGAATGTGGGTCTTCAGATTCCTGTACCTCCTTCTCAATGGTAGTAACGAGAAGAGGGCATGTCCCGAATGGTGAGGGTCCTTAGTGATGGATGCTACCTTCTTGAGGCACCACCTCTTGAAGATCCCCTTGATGGTGGAGAGTTTGCACATTCTCCCAGTGATTGTGTGAGATTCTTTTGAGTGTTCTGGTTTCCTCCCACACCTCAAAGATGTGCTAGGTAGATGCCAGGAGAATCGGGAGTGGGAAGGAAATGAGGCTGCTGGGGGGGGGGGGGAGAGATTGATGTGCATTTGAAAGAAAATAAGGGAAATAAATGGGGAAATGTGGCTTATGAGAATGGTCTGAGAATCACCATGGACTTGATGCCAAATGGCCTCATT
The DNA here is from genome assembly GCF_009764475.1 of Pristis pectinata. Taxonomy (NCBI): domain Eukaryota; kingdom Metazoa; phylum Chordata; class Chondrichthyes; order Rhinopristiformes; family Pristidae; genus Pristis; species Pristis pectinata. Next base: position 17,638,138 of record NC_067432.1, read on the forward strand.
CTGCAAATTGTAAGAAAATATAAAAAAGATGTCACACATCGAAACAAAAGGTAAGAGTTTCACATTTAGGGAGACACTTCTGAACACTTCCCATAATCATTGACGCCCCACCCCCCAGCAAACCAAGGAATTATTTGTTATCACCATAGTACACCAATATCCCCTCACTTGTTGTTTGCTGATACACTTACATTGTTTATAACACATCAATAAACTAAGTGGTACTGAGCAAATCATCAAAGCTGTAGGCTGACAAGTCTCCAGGTCCCAGTACACCTCTTCCAAGGGCTTTAAAAGAAATAGCTAATGAGATTGCTGAAGTGTTGGTTTCAATTTTCAAAATTCCCTCGTTTGGAGTAAGGTTGAATAACGTACATAACTTCTTTATTTCAAAATGGAGGGAAATAGAAGGCATAGTTTTGTGAAAAGCAAGTCTTATTTTACCAATTAATTGGAATGCTTTAAAGAAAGAACTGGTGCTGTGGATATAGGGGGCCAATGGATATACTGCACTAAGATTTCAGATGATATTTGTTAAGTTGTCACATCAAAGATTATTGGGGAAAATGAAAGCTCATGGTGTACAAGATAACATATTGGCCTTGTAAATTGGAATGTCTGGCTAACTTGAAACAGAGGGCAGATATTAAGGGTTCCTTTTCTAGCTACAAAATTGGTGTGCCACAGGGATTGGTGCTGGCGCTTTACAGTTTAACTAAATGATTTGGATGAAGGCATAGATGTTGTTAAAAATACTAATGATACAAAGATAGTAGGAAAGTAAGTTGTGAAAAGAACATAAGGAGGTTGCAAAGGGATATGGATAGGTTAAGCATGTGGATAAATATCTGTCAAATGTTGTATCATGTGAGAGAATGTGAAATTGTGCAGATTGACAAGAACCAGATGATCCAAATGATGAGAGAGTGCAGAGTTCTGAGATGCACAGGGATCTGGTTATCCTGGTGCATGATTCTAGAAAGGCTCTTGTGCAGGCAGAGCAGGTATTGGTATTGGTATTGGTTTATTATTGTCACTTGTACTGAGGTACTGTGAAAAACTTGTCTTGAATACCGTTCGTACAGATCAATTCATTACACAGTGCAGATACATTCAGTTAGTACAGTGCATTGAGGTAGTACAGTTAAAAAAAACAATAACAGAGTACAGAGTAAAGTGTCAAAGCTACAGGGAAGTGCACTGCAGGTAGGCAATAAGGTGCAAGGTCACAACAAGGTAGATTGTGAGGTCAAGAATCCTTCTCAATGTATAAGGGAACTGTTCAATCGTCTTATCACAGTGTCCTTGAGCCTGGTGGTACATGCCCTCAGGCTCCTGTATCTTCTGCCTGACGGGAGAGGAGAGGAGTAATTAGGAAAGTTCACCAAATGTTATTGCTTATTACTAGATGAACACAAAAGTAGGAACATTATGTTTCAGTTAAACAGAACATTGGTGAGAACATATCTGGAGTACTGTAAACAGGACTAGTCTCCTTATTTAAGGATGAGGAATAATGCATTGGAAACAATTCAGAGAAGGTTTACCAAACTAATACCTAGAGTGGATGGGTTGTCCTATGAGGGAAATTTGAACAAGCCTTATGAGAAATCCCTCATGGAATTCAAGTGTGTCCATTGAACCAATTATCCATTCCAAGATACACAATGGGGAAGAAATGAAGATGTTACAGCAGTAGAAACACCACATTTCATATTGTTCTTAGCAAATGGATGTGATAATCAACCATCAACTCAATGAAACATACAGATGGATGAGCCATATACCAAATTTCCTGAAGCCAAAGCTCCTCTACTAACCTACTTCCTCCCCACTTGTCACTGCCCTCGACATAACACTGTTATCTGACGATCAAGATCCATGGTGAGATGGTGGAAAACACAGATCACTTTCCATATCAAGGAGCCAGCTTTCAGTGAAGATCATTAACAAGATCCAACTGCACTGTGGCACACCAGCACAGCTGCGTAAAAGAGCAGTGTGGCTGAAGAACAGACCAAGACCTCACACTCGGCATCCAGCTCATGGTCTATGGAGAGTAGTAATCCCTGCCCTCCTGGAAGCTTAGATATCCTACAATAGGCACCTTACAATACTGCAGAAATATTATGAATGATACCTTCACTAAAAATACTCCAAATACATCACAGGGTAAGCAAAGCAAGGTCAATGCCCTCCCTGAGGTCAATGTGCCCCCCCATCAAGGCTGTGATAGGTGGGCCATAGTGTCCACATGCTTAAAACTGGACTCCTGAAACAGCTCTGGCCTGAGGTCCATAACAATAAGAAATTTCCAAGATGACAGAGAAGATGCTTCAAGGATGTTCTCCAAGTCTCCTTGAAAAAGTATAAAATCCTTGCTGACACGTGGGAATCCCTTGCCTGTGAGTGCTCAAAGTGGAGGAGTCCCCACGAAGGCACTGAGCTCTTCAAATCTATGGAGTCCATCATAAACAGTGATAGGAATGCACAGCATCTAACACGCCATCCCATCAAACACAACCTGCCCCATCACTGGCAGAGTCTGCAGATTCTGATTCATCAGCCAGCTCAGAACTGGAGTGAAATGTATGAGGAGCATTTGATGTCTCTGGGCCTGTACTCAGTGGAGTTCAGAAGGATGAGGGGAGATCCCATTGAAACCTACTGGATTCTGAAAGGCCTGGATAGAGTGGATATGAAGAGAACGTTTCCATTAGCAGGAGAGTCTAGGATCTGAGTACACTACCTCAGAACAAATGGACATCCCTTTAAAACTGAAATGAGAAGGAATTTCTTCAGCCATAGGGTGGTGAATCTGTGGAATTCATTGCCACAGAGGGCTGTGGAGGCCAAATCGTCGGGTGTACTTAAGTCAGTGATTGATAGGTTCTTGATTGGCAAAGGGCTTAAGGGTTACAGGGAGAATGGGGTTGATAAAAAAAATCAGCCATACTGAATGGAAGAGCAGACTCGATGGGCTGAATGGCCTAATTCTGCTCCTATACCTTATGGTCTTATGGACTTATGAAAGGAAATCTTCCTTGACTCCTCGAGACTGCATACGAGGAAGTAATGCTGGCCATGCACATAAATCATTCTACAGAGCAGGCAGCATTGGGTTGACATGCTGCCTACATCACAATCAACAGATGCGGACTAATTGTGTTTCCCAATCTCTGCACCCATTTTCAGAGGCTATCCAGTTTAGCCCCTGGAGTATTTTTATAGTTATCCGTCTAGTGACCTTAGATTAATTTAATACTAAATTGACATCACACTCTAGAGTTCAGAGATACTCCCAGCACATTACAAATGATTTACTACTCCTGAAATTCTTTGGGACTTTCCTCACTTCTGGAATTTTGGTAGAAGGAAGTCTAAGGAAATTCAGCCTCATAATGTCATGCAATTTTATTTCACTCTGTAAGATAAAAATGAGTCTTCCGAATGGTATTGGTAAGCAAAAGCTTCCTCAGTTTAAGGGAACATTAACAGTACAAATTTATTGGAAGCCATTCTTGAATTCAGGTGATAAATTTCAATCTTATATTTGTCCTGGGATTAATTTCATTATCAGAAGGTTGTCAAGGTATGAAAATCTGTTAAGAAAAATAGAAGTGCAAATGATACTTTAATCATCTATTTTCAGCCAAATCTTTTGTTGATGATTGGGAAAGAATTCATTGTTCAGCACTTCTGTTGCTGAAAGAAGGGATAAAAATATAAAAAAGGTCACAGATCTCATGGCCTCTACATAGCTTATGCCTGAAAACAATCTTAGAAATGCTGGAAACATAATACATGATATAATTATCTGAAAATCTCAAATTAAAAAAGATATTATGGATGTATTTTATTCCACTCAAATGCATTTTCTCTGCATTCTGTTGTAATTCAGTAGACTTTAATGTAACAATAATTTGTGTGATTTATTATTCAGTTTCATCATGGTTGAAAATTACAGAATACATAATTTCCAGTAGCGATATTGTTAAAAAATTAAAGTTTTAAAAATTCAGAATGTTGGCTGTCTGATTAATCAGTCGAACATTTTCCTTGGTAAGTGGCCTCAGGGATAATTATCAATCACAAAATAAATTATTGTGCTTATGCTTTCTATACTACATTTTTTCTAAAAATATCATTTTACAAGGAACTGTACAGTAAAAGAAAACTTTCTTAAAATTGGAGGATGATAGATGTGGAAGCCGTTCATTCTCTTGGTCTAACAATCCCCATTGTGCCTCATGTGTTCTGCAATATTTCAAGAAGTTCCAGTAACACTTTACTCTCCAGTTATATATCTATACCTGAATTTCTTTCTGCAAAATAGTTCACTGTTTCTGAAATTATACTGCAAAATAAAATCTTTCCTCTGAAAATTCTCACTTTCCTAATTTCTTTGTTGCATTAATCTAACAGAACAAAATATTACAAAATGCATTGTCGTTAGCTAACCAATCCAAGATGCATAAAAGAGAAGGCTTTATCTATTTTTGGTGATATGTAAGGAGCTTGGTCTCATCTTTGTTACTTCCATAAATCCATTAAAAATGAGTGTACACTCAGCCTGGGATGAATTTGCTAAATGAACCCCAATGATAATAAAAATAATGGTACCTGGGAGAAGACTTAATGATGACAGAAAGAGAGGAAATGTTTCTGAAATATCCAGAGAAGGAAATTATTTTCTGCCCTTTCCAAGAAGTGAAAGAGTAGATAACTTTTTCCCATATAGTTATATTTTGGTGGTGAGATGAAAGAAGTACTATTTTACCTTGAATATTTTTGTAACAGCAGCCCCTATATACGTTTTACTTTTCAAAACTGTCAGTCAAACTGTCACTTGGAGATTGGTTACAATATCGCATTCCAGACCATGCAGCAACTCCATATGTTCACTTTGGCAAATAAACATATGTTGACGATCCAGTGGAACAACCTTTGGGGAGAAAGACCCAAGTTATGCGAAAGCTGAAACTCTTTGTACATACACCAGACTTTCATTTCTGCAATTTCAAGCACATATTATGTAAAGAGGTATCTTGGGGTCCGAGTCCATAGTTCCCTGAAAGTGACTGCTCAAATTGATAGGATGATAAAAAAAAAGGCATATGATCTGCTTGCCTTTATTAGCGGAGGCACTGAGTTCAAGAGTCATGAAATTACATTGCAGCTTTATAAAACTCCAGTTAAACCGCATCTGGAGTATTACTTTCAATTCTGGTCGCCCCATTATTGGAAGGATGTGGAGGCTTTGGAGAGGGTGCAGAAGAGGTTTACTAGGATGCTGTCCGGAGATGATGGACAAACTTGGGTTGATTTCTCTGGAGCAGCGGAGCCTGAGGGGCACCAGATAGAGGTTTATAAGATTATGAGAGGCATAGATAGAGTAGACAGTGGTATCTTTTTCCCAGGATCAAAATGTCTAATACTAGAGAGCATGCATTTAAGGTGAAAGGGAGAATGTTCAAAGGAGATGTGCTGGGCAAGTTTCTTACGCAGAGTGTAGCGGGTGCCTGGAATATGCTGCCTGGGGTGGTGGTGGAGGCAGAACGATAGAGGCATTTAAGAGGCTTTTAGATATGAATGTGAATGTGCAGACATCTGACTCCATTTGCTATTTTGTCCACCTTCTCTGCCCCCACTTATCATCCTCCTGCCTCTGTCTCCCTTACTCCATCCCTCCCTACTCTCCTACCTGGCTCCATCTGCCTGTTATCTTTCACCCCTCCTGGTCCACCAATCACCTCTGGCCCCTGCTTCACGACTCTCCCTCTCCTCTTTATACCAGCCATCTTCCCTCTCCACTCTCAGTCCTGATGCAGGGTTTTGACCTGAAACATTGACAATTCCTCTCCTCTCGCAGATGCTGCTCAACCTGCTGAGTTCCTCCAGCAGGTTATATGTTGCTCCAGATCCCAGCATCTGCAGCCTCTTGTGCCTCCATACCTAGAAGCTGACAGACTCCTCTGACTCCCCACGTTTTAGTTGTTCTTTAGAAAATACAGAGCAGGGATCAACCCTCCATTTACAACCTTCTTTAGTGGGCAAGGCCTGGACCATTTGAAGGCCTCAACAGTGTAAAACAATTTTGCACAGTGTTCAATATCAGTGCATGTGCCCTGCAGCAGCTGTACATGTGGCTGTGATACAAGTGAGGACCCAAGCAAAAATGCTATTGGTACATGCAAGAAAGTCTTTGATAAAATTCCAAATATATCCATTTAAAAAAAAAGCTCTGCTGCATGATAGAATCTCCAGGCCTCTAATCTTGAGAGGTGAAGTTTGCTGACAATGTGCAGACATATATTAAAATATCAGCTTGGGCTCCTGGACTGCAGTCTGAACTCCTGCAAAGAGTTTATCATTCTACTTAGGGTTGAATTACAGTTTAAGAATTTGTAGTGACAGGCATGTTCAACAACATAATGAGATCATTGTATCATGCCAATATGCCCACCTTTGCTTAAACTCTTGCTGCAGTATCTTGTTAGACATTCACCAGATTATAATGCTCCTTTAAGCAACACTTTTCATGAGCTCATACAAAAGGCTCAGTGTTTCCTAAATCATAAAGTGATACTGAATATTTTCAAAGCAGTCAGAAAATATATTAGTATCGCGTTGATTTGGGGTCTGCAGGAAAGTTAATACTGTGCTTAGCTTGATAAATGAAAACATCAGGACACATTTTGCTAAGCAGGATGTGTGAATACATTTGCATTGGCACAAGGCAGGCGTTGGCGTGAAGTATCCGCTTACAAGACCCAGCATATGGGAAGATAAGCAGTTACCACCCATTGCATCGGGTTAGTGCCATTTTCCTGTCTCCACCAATGATTGATGCAAGGTTCATCCTGCAATGGTTGTTGGGATAAATGCCAGACAGCTTCCAGGCCAATATTAGTACACAGGTCAGGGTGGACACAGCTTAACGGAGACCAAGACTAATTAACCAGACAATTCCAAGGAATTGAATAAACACTTTCATCAAAGACCAGTCTTTTCAAAACAAGAATATTAAGCAAATGATGGGCAATAAAACTTTTTGTTGGTGGTAATTGCTGAAAATCTGATTGTTATGGCAAACTAAAAATCCTTTTGTCAATTCTCTGAAGAGCTTGTTATAACATGAATATGTTTAAAAAAATACTTTGAAAGCATTTTTCACACATTTTAATCACAATGAACATGAGTAAAGCATCAAGGTTTAACACCAGAACAAGGATGTACTATTACTTAATGAGCTATTAGATAAAATGCACTATCATGTTACTTCTTATAGAAGTTGCTACATTGAAGTCTCTTCTGCATTACAATATTGATTACATTTTATTAGTACTTTATTGGCTGTAAAGTAGTTTGGGACTTCTTGAAAAGGATGTGTGAGGTGCTTTATAAACGCAAATCTTTCTACTTGCTTCTTTTAAATTTCCCTCGTCAAATGATTTAATGCAAACTACAAGCAAATTTGAAAGGGTATTCAGGATACGAAGTAATTAAGAAGGGCAGGTGCAGCAGGTTGTGCTGCTGCCTCATAGCTCCAGGGACTAGGGTTCAATCCTGACCTCTGGTGCTGGGTGGAGTTTGCACGTTCTCTCTGTGACTGCATGGGTTTTACCCAGGAGATGCAGTATTCTCCAACATCTCATGCTTGTAGATAGATTGGCCAGGAGACTTGATGGGAAAATGCTCAAGCAATACAGGGAAATAAGGAGAGGGGCAATGGGACCTATGGGATTACTTCACTGTGAGCTAGCATGGACCCGATGAGCTGAACAAGCTCCTCCTGTGTCATTATACATATAAGGTAAGATAAGATCGTCTCAATCCACCTACCAAGTTGCAGCTGATTGTCCATTTACAGGCCCAAGAGCAGATGGGTGACAAGATTGAAAGGAGGATGTGTGAGTGGACACAAGCGGAGCAGTTACAAAGCTGTGCTATCTTCTTCAGGAGACATCAAGCCTTTCTTGGAGAACTAGTAGGGCTCTCATCTCTTATCTTTCTGGTTTCAGGCCACCGTGAGGGATATCGGTAGCTTTCAAGCCCCTGTAATCATTTGGCTCAGCAAGGCGTCCTTCACCTCTTCTGCTGAACAGAATGACAGAGCATATTCGAAGGGATGATTGGCCTGAAGTTTCTTATGTTGACATGTTCTTACAGTGATGGTACCCATGTGCCATTACACAGTTTATGTGAAGAGATAAGAGTTGTATTCCATCACCACAGCTTGTAGGGCAATCAATAACACATCAAAGAGCTCACTGCTGACTTTCTAGGAAGCCCCCACAGTTTATTCTAAGATGCCATGTCAGGACTGCACCTGGCCTTTTTGAAGCTGAAGTTAATCAAGGCTCCCACCTGCTGCTGAAGGCAACCTTGCTCTATCAGTGGGCAGAAGTAGGATGCAGATGCACTCAGGTCTATGTGGTTGTTGGGATTATTATACAGAATGTTGTCCTGGAACTTCTATTGCACAGCACAATAATTTTATATGGTACATGATCAAAGTTTATCAAAGTCTCATTGCAAAACACAATTGAATACTCAGTTTGTCAAGAACTGGCTTCCAGGTGTTTGTTCTGGGTTTTATCTTCGTACAGGACATGGAGGCAACCATGAGGGTTCGGTGACATTAAACAGCCACTTGCACAAATTTTTTATGCAAATATGGGGTACACTTACACTGAAGCAGGTTTAACTGAGGGGTCATGATCTGCTAGTTAGTTACTTTTTCCCAGGGCAGAGGAGCTTAAAATTAGAGTGTACAGGTCTATGGTGAGAGAGTGAACATTTAAAGATGTTCTGAGGGGTAAGATTTTCCACACGGAGGTGGTGATTATCTGAAACGAACTGCCAGAGGAACTGGTAGAGGCAGATATAATTACAAGTACTTAGATAGGAAAAGCATAGAGGGATATAGGCCTAACATAGGCAGATGGGATTAAAGTAGATAGACATCACAATTGGCATGTATGAGGTGGGCAGAGGTGGCCTGTTTCTGTGCTGTACAATTCTATAATTCTATAAAGGAGAACCAATCTGCCACTGGGAAGTGTAAAGCACCAAGCATCCATCTTCCTTTGAATAGTTTCCTCATTGTTCTCTCCAACCTCTTGCACCCCTCTTTGCTGACGTCAACAGGGCTCCAAACCCACCTTGCTAACTGCTACTAGCCAGTTTATCCAATGGCCCCACCCTATCAATTACTAGTCTGCTGACTTGACTTTCTCCATCAACCCCCAATTCTATCACTGGTTTGCTACCTCCCGCACTGGCTCATCAATCACCCTGCAGAACTCATCCCTAGTTGATTCCCTGACTGAACCTTTTTTCCCAAAGATTCCCATCCTTCCAGCATCCTCCCAATCTGCCGAAACTACTGGGTCACCCAGCTTTGCTCAGTTCTCCCAGGCTCCACACAACCCAACAATCCATGACTAAATTGATTTCCTCCATCAGCTCCACAATGGCAGAACTGGTTAAGGAAAGACCTTTGATTGCATAAAATGTGCAAGGCACTTATCTATTGCGTACAAACTCTTGGTTCACCCAGTCAGAGAATCTCACTGCTGGAGTACCTTACCCAAAATGGGCTGGGCTCCCCACATAACATCTTTACATCACTGGTTCACTTATTTATTTTGTCGCCCATTTATCCAGGACGCTGGATTCTGTTGATGTGCTCAGTTACCCTGATTTCTACTTTCAGTGCTCTAGATTTCATTTAAATGTTCACAGTTCCTCATTCTTGCCCATCACTAAATCAAGATTCAATCAAGTACACAACTAACTTAACCATCCACTGTCAAATCTGACCGGAGTACATTCAACTCCATGAAATTTCATCCCTCTTTGCAAAAATCATATATTATGTAGAGGTCAAAGCTAGCAACTTTTTACTACTGCTGACCACTTAATTAAGTATTCCCGCAATCATCTACCAGCCTCATTTCTAATATTAGTTACAAGGAGTTTCTGGTGTTAGTCCTCAACAACACAGCACAGTGGCACAGCTGGTAGAGCTGCTGCCTCACAGCTCCAGCGACCTATGTTCAGTCCTGATCTCAGATTGCTGTCTGTGTGGAGTTTTCACATTCCCCCTGAGACTGCATTGGTTTCTCTGACGGGTTGCTCTGGTTTCCTCCCACATGTGAAGGATGTGGAGGTTGGTAAGTTAATTGGGCATTGTAAATTGTTTCCTGTGTGTAGATGGGTGGTAGAATCTGGGGGAAGTTAAAGGAATGTGAGGAAAATAAAATGGGATTATCTTAAATGGGTGCTTGATGGTGCATGGAAGGACCAGTTTCCACGTTGTATTACTCTATGACTCTCAGATTTTTACCATCCTCTAACTGCTGCTGCTTTCTATCCCATTTTTGCTTCTCCTGCAAACTCTCCAATAACTTAGAATGCAAGTTCTTATCTCTTTTATCAACCCCCTCTACCACAACTCCACCCACGATATTTTTCTCATGGGAACGCCTGTTATATCAAAACCGCTTCCATGCAGCTCCTAAGCACCAACCTTTAGGGTACCTCCATTTGTTGATATTGTATATATCCTCCTCCTCTTGTCACCACCCCTTCTAAAGTTTCAGCTAATTGCTCTACGTTTGGAAATCCTTGATTGAAATCATCAGCCCTCAAGCTTTTACCTCATTCATAGCTTTTCCTTTGGTAAGGTTGATTCAATTTTTTGTGCATGTTACAAACTGCACTCACTGTATGACATTGGGTTTTTATTGTGCATTGGGAAAAGTCTAAATTTCAAAAAGAAATCCAACATTTTTATGTCAAATGTATCAATCGATGCATGTGCAGTTGTCTGATTTTTCATTACTATTAATTATGCTCCTATCACAAATTTGGCCCTGCTGTTCGAGGGAGCTTTGCCGTTAGGATTGACTTAAGGCTTAATGGAAAGGTGAATTTTAACATCTCCGAAACTTAAAGCCTTAAGAATTCAAATGCATGTTCTTCTCAACAGTGCCACAAAGATATGCATTGTGTGAGGATTGCCTGTTGAATTACTCACGATAGAAATAGGTCCTGTTTTCACAAGCTAACGCTTTGAAATAAATTGTATCATCCAGTTACTAATCTTGGTTAATTGCCCAAATTTGAATGTTGAACAACAGCATCAAGGGCCAAAGTGTTTTTCTGGGAGACAAGAACCCCCTCTTTGGAAGAGGGAGTGAGAAGGAGTGTATCCTTGGAGCCTCTCCAATAATTGAAATCACTTGCTTTTTGTTTACTAAGTATCTATGATTGAGAATAATTGTTCTATTTGCTTTTTGTAGTGATTTGATAAACATCTATATAGAGGATCAGCTCACAAGTGGACTAAAATGAATGAGCAAATGATATCTCCCACCTCTGACTTTTTTTCAAAGTGTCAGGATAGTGGTGTAAGTAAACTTCTCTATTTTAAGTAATTAGGTTGTAATTTCCAATAGATCTGGTATTGTGTATCAAGACTCCTTTCCCATTCTTTCATATTTAGAAGCCCTGTGTCATACTGGACGATCAGAACATACTATCACAAAACCTATCTGAGTGTGACCAAGGAGAAGATTTATATTGATCACCAGTTGTAGGGAAAATATTCATTTAAATTTAAACAACCTTAGTTGCAGAGGTGCCATCTCATGGCAGAGGAGTCTAGGACGAGGGCATAGGTTTAACATGAGGAGTGAAAGGCTGAGAGGAGATTTGAAGAACAATTTTTTTGCCCAGTAGGTGGTTGTAATCTGGAAACCACTGCCTGAGGTGGTGGAGGCAGATATTCTCATAACACTTCAGGATCACTTCGATGAGCACTTGAATTGCTAAGATATAGTAGACTATGGGCCAAGTGCTGGTAAATTGGATTAGTACAGTTGGGTACTTGATTGTCAGCATAGACAGGATGGGCCAAAGGGCCTGTTTGACTCTCTGGCTTCCACAATTGCAGTATTTTAAAAATTCTATAAAAGGCATTCAATAGATAGGAAATCAGAGACATTTAAACATTATAATTTATTAGAACGTCCAGATTTAGTTTGATTAGCAATAAAGTAATTTCAGAGATAAATTGTTGAGAAGAGTAAGTGTACAATATAAACTTCTTCTGATGCCACTTAAATAGGAATTGACTTTCCTAGCATTTGACCACAGAGTCAACAAAACACTTTCTTTATACTCTAGCTATGTGGTGTCTGATGTCCAACAATGTTACCAGTGAACCTATGTAGTCACTGGTAACTGTAGAACTTCCCTCTATGCAAATAGTATTTGACACTATTTCCCGGTTAATTTTAACTTTTGCAATACATTCTAATTACAGAATGAATTTGAAGGAGTTAGTGACCTTGGTATTCTCAGATATTCACAGTGTAATTATGTCTTTTCCTGGGGAATCTATTTTGATGTTTCCCATAAATCTTAGACGTGCTGATGAGTATATAGATCCTTTAAACAGGTTTTTTTTGCCACCAGACCTATTTTTTATCTGATAATATTCCTGAGAAGTGCACATGCCATTTTTTAAAGATGTTACATAATGATGGACTGCTCACACCAAACAGATCAAAGTGAAGGAACCACTGTAAAGACAGTCCACTAATTCTCCTGGTAGGGTTATGAGTCATTCTAATGGCTTGTTCACATAAAAATAATTTTTTGTTGCAGAAATGACCCAGAAGCAAGTCTGTTCCAGATTCACAAATAAAAGGCTCAACAATGGAAATTGACAACCCAAGTAGCAATAGAGATTTGTTTTTGCTTATTTTGAACAGACAGTAGTGGAAGAAGAAATTTGAATCATGGGTCACCACTAATTAACTAAATATTTTCAATAATATCTTCCAATGTAGTTGAAATAACCTTTAGTTAGTATAATTATTAGTAAACACTGATCTTCCATGATGTTACTACCCCTCCATGACCCAACTGTTGTTTATGCTGTCCTGAAATGGCTTCTTGACCAATAATTGAAATAACCTTAAATGTAGAGAAATTGGAGATTTAGCATTTGCTCAATTAAAAGTAATTCTACCCGACCAAATAACTACAATCATAATTATCCTCGCTCTATCCTTTGAAATACTTGCACACTTGCCCTTGCTGATTACATAATGAAGGAGAGTGATGTGCACATGTGGACATGCCTCAAGTTACTGGATTTGAACAACGCAAAATTAACAGTAGTTAGATGTTCATGCTGGAAGCATGTTTTTAGACCATTGTAGTACAGGTGGATAATTTGCAACCTAACCAAAAAGAAAATTATCTATTCAAGATTAAAACTCCACTCATATCACTTCTTAACTGAAATGGCAATGGCAACAAATAATACCTCATAAACCCAATGAAGATATTTACCTAGCTATCTCTTAATAAATGGCAAAATTGATTTGAGGCTAACCAATTTTAGCACTATTTGCAAATAAAAATTAAGAACTACATCAATTAATGATTTAATATCTAGAATAACTAATGTTATGGCAGAAAATATTTTCCAGGAACCAAAAAAGTTACAAAACATATTTGAATTTCATTGCTGACTCAATAATATTTAAAACACAATATCATAGCAAAATGCTGACATAAAGGATGAAAATTCCTTACTAAGAAGCAACAGAAAAATTCTGGTTGCTTTTTCCCAAAATGATCAGAATGGAAAGGTTTAAGAAGCACATCTGGAGATTGCTTTCACTGATTCTTCGTTACCCTTTTATGCTCTTGCTTTTCTTGGTTGCAATTATAACTAATGAAATATTTGTTAAGCCAAATACTACATCTGTAAATAGAATCTGCTATTAATGGAGCCTTTTCTTACAAACTTGAAATACCATAGAGCTTTTAAAAGGCAACATGAGGGGATATTATTACTTTAATTAATCAGTATTTATTATAATTGCATCCATTCAATCATTAAGAAGACTTGTGCTCAGAAGCAATCAAGCTGTTGGTGCTGTTGAGAATAAGTGTGGCTCAGAGAAGCAAACAAATTTGCAATGTCAGTATCGATAATATGTTGTGGAAAAAGAATGTCCAAATCAATCGAGCCTCATCTGGGCAATTGGACCAAGTCAGGCTTCCAGCAAGTCTAGGCCGGCTCTTGATAAATTTGCCCTTATTATCCCTATTGATGTTTGAATTTCTCCAGGTTGTTGTTACATGGGCACAAGGCAGCGACAGTAGTACCATGACCTGCTTCGATCCATAATCTACACCTGTTAGTGCTTTCCCTTGTTGCCTTGTGAGTATGTTTCAGCTAAAAGGTTAACAAAAGATTTGTCTGAGAAAACAGGCTGGCTCTTTACTACTGCAGCAACAGATCAATGCAGAGTAAATAACCTTTTCTACCTTATTTCCCAGAGCACTATTGATCTCTCTGATTTTTTTTTTCCTTCCTTTTTCCTTCAGCGCTCCTGTCTCCTAACCCTTGGGACTCTAACGATCGCCTCATATTGGACATGCTAACTGGCATATTATGACAGCTAGCATTTTGTCACTCTGTGCATTGCTATATAAAAGTGCCTGCTGAGGGTCCCAGCCTTGTATTTCCGCAACATGGCGAGGAAAATGTGAAACACAATTTTTTTCTGCTGATTCCTTTCCTCGATAATTTTGCATCTCTTTCCAAATGCTGAACCAAGACCAACAGCGAATGTCGGAAAAGTGAGCCATTTGAATTTGGGTAAGTCCTCATTCTTTGCTAACAGTAAACCAGAGAGCCATTATTTTTTTGCTAGACATTGGTTGTGGATGTAGGGCACACTGTATGATGTGCACTCAATCCTGACATAAACTAAAACACAAATAGAATAATTGTTTTGTTTTAGTTGTATTAGCTTTATTTGCCATAAAAAGACAGTGATTCCAACTAGTGGAAACTCATTCTAAGATTCTAAGATTGAGCAATAGAAGATCAACTGGATACTTCTGTGCATATCCTCAGTGTTTGTTTTATTTTATTTAACCACAGCTAACATTTAAGCATCTCAATTATACATTTTCTAGGGAAGGGATGGTCAGTTGGCAGAACCATGTTGTTATACCACACTGTTGTTTGCATCAGTCTTACCGAATGCAAAAAAAAATCTGTTGGGTTATCTCTCCAAAGCAATTAAAGTATATTGTGGTTTTCATTCAATGATATAATATTTGAAATAGGTATATTTGCCTTACTCCAAGATGCCTAACAAGGTAGAGTTGAAACCAGTTCCAAAGAAACTCATTCTCAAGCATTTAATAATGCACAAAGAGAAATTATTATATTATTATAGACATAATCCTGAAGATTTGTCTTACATTTATATTTAAATTGAATCAAAATAGTAAATGCCTGTATGCTGAAAGGTTACAATAATAAAATACCATTGATAATATTATGCTCTTAACAATTGCCAAAAGGTTAAAACATTACATGGAGTTCACTATTGATGAGCTTGATGTATTCAGGGAAAATGTTTAGAACTTTTTCTCTTTATCTTCTCGGTATGACAGGCTGGTGTTACACTATTATTATCAAAACTATTACTGGTAACAATTTTATGATAGCTGAGATTACTTTCAGCTGATGATTTGTCAGCTTGCTTTATAAAAGAATAACATGATTTTAATATAAAAAATATAAATCACATAAAAGATATATTGTTTCTTTTTCAGTTCTGACATATGAAAAATAAACTTCCAAGTCCCAAGATTATTATTATATATATTCTTTAAAAAAAGACTTGCAAATAGAGATCAACAGTTTAATCATAAGGTGATTTTTACATTATCGGTATGTGGTAGCTTCCACAAATTAACTCAATTTTTCACATATTGCACAATAGGTCTATTGCAAAAGGGTTATAAAAGTCTCTGCTGTGTGCCTTAGCTTTAAGGTGTATTTTATATATGAACATGGCAATGTTTGGTATTTAGCCTGTTTCAAAGCTATGCTATAGCTGCATGATCCAGAGCAGGTTTTGAAACATTTGTGAAACTGTAAATTGCTTTCGAGGTGTGGATATAGACCAATTGTCTCTCAAACCATTGAAGCTTTAAAGAAAGACAAGGCTGTTTTAATTCTCAAAACATGAAAGAAATATCTGTCCATCTTGTTAATTGCGAACTAAATTGAAACTAAGCTGCAAAAGAAAATAAATGAAAGGCTGAATCAAATACCAAGCAGGTAAAGTAGAAAAAAAGAGAAAAGGAATAAGGTTACTGCTGTATTTTCTACCACAATATTGATTTTCTCCTTCTTTTATTCTCGAAGAGTGTCTTTTTTCTCCTTGTTGTTAATGACTGATTATAGCCTTTATCTTTATGATGACAATGCATTTAATATTGTCGACACTTTGTCATTTGATAAATGCACTACAAAGTAATATTTTTCCCATGCCACTAAAAAACATGGTCCCTGATTAAAACTACAGTACACTTTACAGGACTTGTTTGATGTGTGGAGGTACTGCCCTGTGATTCCCTGGAAATCTGTGCAATTTGGGTAGGCTCATGAACTCAAGGGATCAAAAAGAAATCCTTTCTATTAGTCCCATTTAGCTTGTATAATTATATGGTGTTGAAAAAAGTTTATTTCATTTGATTTTGATGAAACATTTTTATTTATATAGTATTCATATTTCCTTTCGACATCAAAGGAGACCATTCAGCCTGTCAAGTAAATGCTGCCTCTCAGAGCAGTCCCATTAATCCCACCTGCTCTCTCCCACACTTATTTCCTTGCAATTTATTCTTTTGCACATATTCATTCAACCTCTGATTCTCTGACCAACCACCTACACTAGTGGTAATTTGTAGCAGCCAATTAACCTAACAGCTATTTCACTATTGATTTTAAATGGTGGTGTTTGAGCTATTCCTTTATCTGCCAGGATTATCAACAGTTGAACAAGGTCAGGAATACCCTAATACAAACCAGGTGCTAGTACTACTTAAAATTAGAAGTGTGTAACCTCTTAACTTAACAGAATTCTTCTTTGAAATTCTGAGGAATATGCCTCAGATCTCTAATGTAACAAAGTAAAAATATGTTGCTAAAGATTATGTTGAATATTTTATCTTGACTTCTAACTTGCTGCTAATTTTGTTCAATGGATTATTTGAATTATCTCCATTAAAGAAGAATTGCATTCAAACTAAAAATGAAAAATGTCAATTATTTATTGAAATCTAAACAATAACAGTTGTTGCTATGGAAATGAAAGGTAGTATCATGGTTATGTTACAGGGTCAGTAACTTAATCTTGTGTTCAAATTCCAGTATGATACAAGATAAAATTGCATACAATAAATCTGATGATTTGAGTGTTAGTGCTTGAAAATGACATGAAGCTAGCAGTTTGAAGGGAAATTCTAACCATTTTGCTAATGATTTTAACAGAGAGAAAAAGCTGTCAGTTTGCTCATGCATTTTACCGGTGTGACTTGCTTGAGTCTAAATCATCCAGGATGTGCTTTTTTCCTCATTCTTGACATAAGTCAGAAATGGGAATGTTCACTAAATGATTAGACATTTTCATCACAACTCACCAGATAATGAAGGGTTCCACATTAGCAAGATCTGGACAATGTTCAGGCTTGGGATGATAAGTCATGCCAGATAAGTAGTAAGAAAGTATCACCTTTAACAAAAAAGAGCATTTTAATCACCCCTCCCTCCACCCTTCACATTCACTGCCATTCCCAATGCAAATCTAGACTGTCAGTATTCTGTGCATCTCCGTTTACCAGAACTTCAAGTACATTTGGCACATAAATACTGTGGTTAAAGAATGGGTCTAAGGTTGAGTATCTTACAGCGAGTGATGCAACCTGACTCTCATCTACATGTCAGTAATATAATGGCATGCCTTCCCATAAAGAGTTTCAATGACACATAGCAAACTCAACACCATCTAGGACAAAGGAGTTCACTTGATAAGCACCCCATCTACTGAATAAATGTTTATTCACTCCACCATCAGCGCACCATGGCTGCATTGTGTACCATCTACAAAATGCAACTTGCATCAGTTTGCCAAATCTTTGTTGACAGCAACTTCTAAACACACAGTCGTCACTACCCAGGTGGAATACGCTTTTTGGAATGCCGCCGCATGCAGGTTCACTTCTAGGTCACAAACCATCCTGACCTGGAAAAGTTATTGTTCCTCTATTGACCCTGGATAAAGTACTAGAACTGTCCACCCGACCGCACATCGGAAATGCCTTCACCACAAGAACGGCAGCAGTTCGAGAAGTGGTCAAGTACACTTAGAGTGAGCAATAGATTCTGGCTCTGCCAACAATAACAACATCCTGTGTATGACTTTTTTTTAAAAAGGCACGGTAGTGTAGTGGTTAGCGTAATGCTATTACTGCGCCAACGACCCGGGTTCAATTCTAGCCGCTGTCTGTAAGGGGTTTGTACCTTCTGCCCGTGTCTGCGTGGGTTTCCTCCAGGTGCTCCGGTTTCCTCCCACATTCCAAAGACATTTGTGTTAGGAGTTGTGGGCGTGCTACGTTGGCACGGGAAGTGTGGTGACACTTGCGGGCTGCCCCCAGAACATTCTACGCAAAGATGCAGTTCACTGTGTGTTTCGATGTACATGTAACTAATAAAGAAATCTTAAATCTTAATCTTAAAGAATAAACAATGCTGCTTCAATTCCCTTCCATGTTGTCATAAAGTTGCAATTTCGTACAATATATTGGACATTAAAAAGAACACCAATTAAAAGTAAAATCTGTATATGATATAGCTTCGCAGTGGAGCAGGCCTTGGTGTTCTGTAATTTAAACATGCAAGATAAAATGAGGATTGATTATAAGTGACATTTAGTGTGGTGTTGAAATGCTCAACTTTTGAGTGGATTAACTATTGTAGCAGAGTATCTAAAGGTTATACTACTTATATACAGACATAGGACTATTGAATATACAATTTTTAATTCAACAGTGTCCTGTTTGTATAAATTATTCAGATACAATAGCTGGGATAGCTCTGCCATTTCTTTCAGTTTCCCAGAACCACCTCAGTTAACATTGCAAAAATTATGTTTGTGATATTTTGACTGGGGACTAATTTAAATTTATAAGAAAATAACTACATATTAAAATTGTCAAATCAGTGTGGAATCAAACCAAGAAACATTACCATTTCTGCCCCATAAAGATAAAACTATATAGCTGATTTAAATTGATTGAAGTCACCTGGTGGTGAATCAGAAACTAGCACTGTGACAACTTATTAATTATCCATTATTTAAACATAATTATTACTGAGGAGATTTTCAAGATGGTGGGAAAAGTTGTGTGGACTAAAGTATAAGCTATCAGGACAGTAGACACAGCTTGCATTGCAGATCTCATGAAGAAAGTTTCAAATGGGTACAAAAACATTAGATAACAAGCTATGTGACTGATAATAGAAAGGGCTTTGAAAAGCATTTCAATGATGTTGAGAATGTTGTTAAGTTATTTATCTGTAATGAGAGGTATTAAACCACCAAACACAATGGCACAGTGCAGCATAGTGCAACTGCTGGCAAAGCTGCTACCCCAGATCTCCAGCAACCTGCGTTCAATCCTGACCTCGGCTGCTGTCTGTGTGGAGTTTGCACATTCTCCCCAAGACTGTGTGGGTCTCCGGGTGCTTTGGCTTTCTCCCACATCTGAAATATTTATGAGTTGATAGGCTAATTGACCACCGTAAATCACCCCTGGCGTGTAAATGAGTTGGAAGAATTAGCCAGGGAAGGTGGTGGTGGGGGAGGGTTTGTGGAGACGGGAGCTATGAGATATGGGGAAAATAAAATGGGCAGGTTCATGTAAAAATGTGTGCTTGACAGTTAGCTCAGACTTGTGCTGAAGGGCCTGTTTCTGTGCTGTATCTCTATCACAGAAGTTTATAAAATTCTGAGAGGCATAGATAGAGTAGACAACCAGTATCTTTTTCCCAGGGTTGAAATGTCTCATACTAGAGGACATGCATTTAAGGTGAAAGGGGGGATATTTCAAAAGAGATGTGCAAGGCATTTTTTTTTACACAGAGAGTGGTGGGTGCCTGGAATGTGCTGCCAGGGGTGGTGGTAGAGGCAGATACGATAGAGGCATTTAAGAGGCTCTTCGATAGGCACATGAATATGCAGAGAATGGAGGGATATGGACCATGTGCAGGCAGAAGGGATTAGTTTAGTTAGGCATTATTAACTTAATTAGTTTGGCCCATCATGGTGGGCTGAAGGGCTTGTTTTGTGCTGCACTGTTCTATGTTCTAGATTCAATGACATCCAGTAATCTTATTTTACCTGACATTTGTATTATTAACATAAAATTGATTTATTTTATTCAATTAAATATGACACAAAAACTCTATGGTATGGCCACAATTCATAAATAAATATGTTAATGCAGTGGAAACAACAGATAAATGTACATTTCATATTCAGTTAATTACTATTCAGTCCTCTTCTGCTCTCCACACCACGTCTAGCAACGAGTACATTTTGTCACTTTTTACATCCCATGCATCCAACAACAACATGGTAGAATGTGCATGTTATTCACGTACGTGTAGTTTATAAAAGGGAGTCACACACATACAATAAAAAGATCAATACACTGTCAGACAGTGCAATCTGTCTCTTATTTCACTCATAAGAAAGACTTAGATAACTCACTTATAAAACAGAAGGTTGATTACCTGGCTGATTGTGTGTTATCGTCCATTAAGTACGCCCTACTTCAATCTGTGATTTACCGCCCCCATACGCTACAAACGTTAATCTTGTACAAAAGTATTTTTTCGTTTAAGATCATCCTTCTTTTTATATTTTCTTTATTGACAGTAAAAACCTAGTCCAAATTAAAAGGTCATTGAATAGCTTGTGTTCATAGGCTACTTGCCCTCTGTGCACTATTTTCCACATGCTGTTTAGCATATTTGCATAACATCTTGACAGTTGTAGTTTTAGTCCAATCTTTTATCCATTCTAAATAGATTAACAACTATATTTAAACAGTGCATACAGACTTTTGTAGATACATGTTAACCAGATGGAGAGCACATGAAATTAAAACTGTTAATCTTTAAATATTTATCTTTCTATATCTTTTTCAGTTTCATGTTATATATACATGTCAATAGAATGTGAAATTTCAGAACAAATTTTCGACTTGCTTGTCATAGTGCAGATGTTCCCGTGCGATTTTCATTCTTGGTATGGTGTTTCCACAATGAAGGAACTCTTTAATCGTGAGATGGACTGAGGAATTTCAGGAGCAAGTGGCTTGCACCGTTAATTATGCCACTCTGTATTTTCCTGGGAGTTTGTTCATCCTCTCACCAAAGCAGGGAGACATTAATTATGGTTCTACCTTTACAAAAAAAAATCATTTGTGATTGGGACTTCTGGGATCTCTTCAAAAAAGAGATCAATAGATTTCTGGAGGTTAAGAGAGGCCAGGTATGTGGGGGTAGTGCTGGAAAATGGTGCTGAGGCAGAAAACCAACCGTGATGTTAATGAATGGCGGAGCAGGCTTGACGGGCCAGATGGCCTACTCCTGCTTCTATTTTTTATGTTCTTATGCTTTTAATAAAAGAACCAAGTAAACAGCATTAAATAAATAGAAGCCAAATGAAAGAAATGATGCATTTGATGAGAGTGCCTCACATAATTACAACCTGTTTGCTTCCATTACTTTACCTGAAAATATTCCAAATGTTTATCATGCTCTAAATAAAGAATTACTTCGTAATTGCTGTTCCAAATTTACTTTCCATTAATTTGCATTTATGTCCTGCAGTCCTATTAGTTAATTTGCTAATTATAAGATAATTTTTCTTTTGGTCCCAGTGCTGAGGCTTCAGAAATGGTGAGCTTCGGGCTTTACATGTACGTAACTTGGAAACACACAGCCCCAATGGATCTCCTTACGTAGGTCTATTCAGCATTCAAGGTGAACTCTGAGTATGGATAAAGCTGACTGTTGGGAGCACACTGAAGGTAGAGGGGGAGAATGCCTTGTACACCAGCTCAGATCTAAACAGATGCTTCAAATTAACAATAAATGGGACCAGTCCCATAAGCCATAAAATCAGTTGGTGTGAAATTGGACCTGGCAGCACCCATTTTTGGACACTATGAGTGCTCTTAAAGCTCACAATTGGAATCGGTGGTGCGTGCAAGCACATCTGGAACAGGTTACTCAAGGCACCATTTTGGTGAAGCATTAGCAGCACATGGGAAATGTTTACCGGAAGGAGCTAGGTCAAACAAATGCAAACTGGTACAAGGTGAACTGATTGCCTAAAATTGATTCAGGTTATCTAAACATCCTGCTACCTCTGTCCTGACTTCTCCATGGTTCCTGCACATATTGGTGTTTACTGGCTTGTCATGTCAAGCATTTTTAAAATTCTCATCCTTGATTTCAGATCTCTCCATGATCATTGAACCTGTGCAATTCCTTCCAGCTCGATAACCCTTCATAACGGTCCTTTCTGCAACATCTTCACCAGTGTTTATACACCTCCATCCTCCATCAGGAAGGTCCTAAAGCCCTCTGATTCTTTCTGCAACAGCCTCTAACCATTTGTGGTCCTCCAGTCCTGACATCAACTGAAAGATAGTTGACCCAGTGAATCAACAAATGTCAACCAATGTAGAGCATGCATTGATCTTGTAAAATTAAGTTTTGCAGTTAGGGAGTACTACTTTCCATTATTAGCAGTAAAAACCATCCTGAAGTTCAGGAAAGCCAATAAGTTATCTTTCCAGATCTTAAAGATAGCTCTGTTATTAATTTGGTCAAACAATGTAATCTATCTATTACCTTCCATGCGCTGTTGAGAGCATATCAATACTTACCAATGTTCCTCAACGTTATGTCAGCTCAAGAGGGATATCAGTGGTAATTACATGAAATGACAAGAGTGTGAATTTTTATAAGGTTCTTTGACTCAGCTGCTGCAATTTTGTTTGAAAAGTTGCAGAAGCCGAAGTAAATACCGTCTTTCTGAGGGTTTGTCTGAAATCAATCTCCCAAGTTTTTTGGGAGCCAAAGTTATTTCAAATGACAGTTAATTTGTGGAAGGCTTCGGGTACTTTAACAAAGTGAGGAGTGTGGTTGGCTTGGGAAACCATGTGAGAAAAATCAACAAAGGCTTGCATTTACATGAAGCTCGTCAAGGTTTAGAAGATTTCTTGGAACACTGTACAGTAAGAATTAAAGTGATCCATTGAATGCTCATGGCAGTTAAATAAGAAAATTAAATGTTGCTTCCAGCAGTGCTTGGCAGGCTACATGTGTAGTGTAGAAGGGCTTAAAATCAACCTCGAGCAAACAGGAGCTGTTCCCATGAAGAAGTGCAGATGAACCAGTTCTTGTGTGAACTCTATTTGTTAACTTTGGTTGAACCAGTGAGATGAAGATGTGAAATGGCACAAGACAGAGCTCTGTCTCTGGGATTTAGCTAACAGCAAAATTCTTTTTTTGTAATGGGTTCTTTTTAATGTTATGGTGTGGAGAACCGGGATCTGATCTTGGTGTAATTGTGGCCCAAGAATAGTCATTGACTATATCTTTAGATCACTGAGCCCATGGGAAAGTCTTGGTACATGCATTGAGAATGAGGCGTTTGCTGGTACGTATATGTGATGAAGGCTGGCCTTCAGTGTTTAGGAAATTACTGTTAAATTATCTCTCTTCTCCATTCCTAGTGATTAGATAGAAAGGTGCCACAGCGCTGATGGGATACACACATTGCTGATACTTTGAAAAGAGTCCACTTGTCTAAATGGCTGAACTCAAAGACCAGAAATACCTCTGAACAAAACTATTGTTCAGTTGTCATTAACTTATCCACAGACCCATAATCCTCTGAAATATTTGAACCAATCTAATTTTGACCATTCATCATCACCAGATCTAAACATTCTGCAATTTTTGTCTGTACTCTTCGACTACTAATGCCAGAAACCAGAAGTCCCTTCCTTGACCTCTCAACGTTGCTTTCCTCCATTTAGATACTTCTCAATATTGACTTCTTTGATTAAGCTATTGGACATCTAGCCTATTATCTCTCAATGTGGCTCCACTTCCAGATGTATTCGATATTATACGTATCCACAAAGTGCATGCGATATTTTTTGCACTAAGGGTGCTACATAAGACATGTTGTTGCATTTTCTTCCCAATGGCAAAAGATAAATTCCCTGTAGCCAGTATATGTTGGGTCCAGGATTAAGTCATACATTAGAGTTATGGCAAGAGTAGGAAATATAATAGAGAGGGAGTAAATCAGCCTTCACCAACTGTCAATCAGCCTGTATTCTTGTCATTCAGTGGCCTTTTTCAAATAGTACAATTGTTAAGTCTTGTATCTGGGCCCTTAGACCAATAGGTTGGTCATATTAGAGTGAGGGTAAAGTTAATATGACATGTTGTCAATGATTAACATCCTTGGAGAATAGCTGTAGGGAGTTCTACCTTTGGCCTTTGAGAAGAAAATGCATCAGTATGTACTTCTCCCTGATGTCCGAACCAATATTTATCCCTTACTTAACAACACGATAAACAGAATTTCTGGTAATTTCACATGCTGCCTGTGGAAACTCACTGTATAGAAATTGGCTACTGTGTTCCTTACATTACAACACTGACTACACTACAAAAGTACTGTATTGGCAATAAAGTGCATTGAGATGAACTGAAAGAGCTAAAGGCTCTATGTAAATGCAAGTCTTCATTTTTAGCACCTTGAAAGGTAGAACCTTTAACACATGGAACATCCCATGGCCCTTCATGGGAATGTTATCAAATAAAATTAGAGACTTAGCCCCTAGAGACATATTAGACCAGAAGTCCAATAGCTTAATCAAAGAAGTCAATTTTAAGAAGAGTCTTAATGGGAGATAAAGACATTGAGGCTTGTTTATGGATTGTTTGGGGTTAATATGGTTCCAAAATGCTTTACACCTATTTCTAATTTGGAGATTGGAATAACATTGATCCTCTATGGTAGCTCCATAAACAGAATCTATAATTCAAACAGGTAAACAGTATTTGAAATGTTTTGATGAATGATCAATCAGCCTGACATAATACGAAAGCTGGAAAAGTGAATAATGATGAAATGCAGAAAAGTAGATTTGTCAATGAGACTTTGCCACTCTTCACAGGCAGTATTTAACCCTGCAATCTAACACCACAGCAGGTGAAATGGCCTTAGACTTCTTATGTTAATGACAAGTTTCTTCATATGCTGGATAACAGAAAAAAATCATTATTTTATAAAGCCTTATATTCTGAAATTATTTCTGCCAATAATTATGCCGTTTCATACAATGAAGATGGACTTATTCCCTCCAGAGAACTTTACAGTTTGTACATATTAACTGTACAATATTCAGAAGTCAATAATAGCACCTATCAGAGCCTGTTTATTGGATTCATACCTTTTCTTTAATGGGTAAGTGTACAAAATTCTGCAGCTAATCCCAAGAGCCTAGTTGCCGGAGAATAGGTGTGATAAAAAAAGGAAGCGTTACATTTATGTAGTGCCTTTAGCATTTTCAGTTCATCTCAGCACACTTTACTGCCAAGACAGTAGTTTTGTCATATAGTCAGTGTTGTAATGTAAGGAACACAGTGGCCAATTTCAACACAGTGAGTTTCCACAGGCAGTATGTGAAATGACCAGAAATTCTGTTTATCATGTTGTTAAGTAAGGAATAATTATTGACTAGGACATCAGGGAGAAGTCTACAGCTGTTTAAATTTGTGTCATCAGATCTTTTATATTCATCTAAGTAAAACAACTTGTTTTGACCCCTTATCCAAAAGATAGTCCACCAGTGCAAATTTCCTTCAGATTCAGAAGCAAGAGTGCTACCAGCTGAGACAAAGGCAACAGTGCTTAATTACACAAAAAATGTGAGTTACAATCTTCATATAATCTATATTAACTAAATTCCTACTCATTCCCCTATTCCAATTGGAATTTTGTAAAGTAAAATCTCTCTTTTTACAGTTCCCAGTATCAAAGAACAGTAAGGTCAGTTAACTCTTAGTCAGTGACATGATTTCTGAACACTGCTCTGGCCCTCATAATGGCATTAAACCATTATGAGGAAAGGTCTGTAACTAAACAAAGTGGTGCCCTGCATAAATGAAAAAGTGTTTCAATGAAAATGTGATTGATAAAGCTCAGAACAAAAGGTGATTTAAGGATGAATTACCATTTATAGTGAGTGGTGTCAGAAACACTTCAAAAAACCAAATAGCACTTTGTTTTTCCATTGTCTTGCTTTCTCTTTTCTTTATTGCAACTATGGTCCATACACATGGGTCCAGTCCAATATCAGGTTGGAGAGGGTGTGTTGCTTGTGATCTTTACAGATAATAAGGCAGAATGATATGCAATTATGTTATATTGTTCACAATCTCAGGATGTCCCAAAATACTTCAGTCATTGAAGAACCATAATGGTGTACCCACTGCTGCTAGGTGACAAAATTGTCCACCGATTCACAGACAACAAGGCCACAGAGAAAGCAAGGCAATACTGACCACATAATCCATTTAAGTGGTGTTGACTGTGGAATAGATATTGTTCAGACCACTGAATTTAACCACAATCTTCCCTTCAAAACGCTGTTGTAAGATCTTTTACATCCAAATAATACCAAAGAAAGAATGTGCACAAATAACAATGGGATAAATGACTAGTTGTTCATGCTAATGGTAATGTTGTCTAAGACTGACATGATAAAATCTCTTGCATCTTCCTGATTGGGTCGGACCTTACTTTGCTTATTTCATCTGACACGCAGCACCTCTGTTAATGCATTATTCGTCCAGAACAATGTTGAAGATGACAGAGAACGGACAACTGGCACTACTAATTTAGTCTACTCCGCACAGAAACTGGAATTGTGACTACATCCTATCAGTACCAAACCTAGTCTGGTTGGCATAGATATATATGAATGAATGAAACTTCATTTTGCAGCAGTTACAGTATTTGGTGACATTATCATTCTGCGATGGCTTGGCATAATTGTAAGAATTGGCATCCTTTGCACAATAGCTCCTCAAACAAGTTGGCATAATTATAAAAACTGGCACGGTTGTACAGTCGGTGTAGGTGACACAGCTGCCACAATCAAAATTAAACTGTGGTTAGTCATGGCCTGACTCAGTTGGAACAACTGCGATCATTAACAAAGGTAGTATCATTAAATGGGCACAGTTGGTGGAGGTGGCAGCATCCCTGAAAACAAACACATCTGGCACCAGTGAAAGAGAATGGCTAGTGCTACTGCTACGCCTGGTTTGTTTGACACAAATATTACATGTTGACACCGGTAATATTGCATATTGTCAATCTGGCATCCTTTATCCCATGGGTGTTTGCAAAATAGAAAAAAAATACTGCTGTGTAACTTAATGTAATTATGTTGACGTTCCAACAAATTTATAGTAAAGAATGATAGCAA
Organism: Pristis pectinata; assembly: GCF_009764475.1. Lineage (NCBI taxonomy): Eukaryota > Metazoa > Chordata > Chondrichthyes > Rhinopristiformes > Pristidae > Pristis > Pristis pectinata. Next base: position 17,665,633 of record NC_067432.1, read on the forward strand.
GAATTACTGTATGTTAATGACCATATTGTATGCCTAACTGACACCTAAATCTCCAATTTGTATTCTTTTTAGAGCTGTGATACACTGAATATTGGCAATCTATTGCACAGGATAATGCCATTGCAGGATATTTAATTACGACTTTTTTGACAATCCATATGTCACATAAATAATGCATAACACCTTGTAAAGTAAATTAGTGCAGATTTCTGTTAGCCACTTTTTTAAGTGACATTTTTCTGGCTTTTCTGGAGGTTGTGTAAAGGGTACTAATTAATGGTGTTTAGTTACAATCCAAACTTGCAACAGAAATTCTAATTTCAGACTAGAGAAGAGTTTAAACGATGAGGGGAGCCTATAGCCATGCTGACCTCATAGGTGCCATGGTGTCTGGTCCTAGGGCAAATGGTGTGCCCCACTGTGCTGCTTCGACATAGTGACAGAGTATTGCTGAAACTATTCTGGACCCTGGACAAGAAGTTATAGTTCTGCTGACAGAGAGCACCTGCTGATGTCAGGCTTCTTCTGCATTCTTTACATTCACGGCAGTAAAGGATTATTTTCAGTTGTGTGAAATGATCTCTGTGACATTAGGTGACCCAGGGGTCAGATGTGCTGTCTGTCTCTTTAGAAGTTAAATGATCCATTAGAAATGAGCAAGTACTTCCAAAATACAGCAAGTATTGACACAGCTGATCACTTCGTGATGAAACTATTTCTACTAACTCTGAAGTAATCTGTTAAAGAAACAATTAATTGCAAATTGCTTCCATTCCAACAATGAGCTTATGGATCAAAGAAATGTAATCTTATATGTTTATGCTCAAGATTTATGATTTTTTAAAAAAAATTTGTTTTTGATGGCAACGACATTCTTGTCAATGCTTCATGCAAAAAGTACAAAGCTTAAAACATGTGCTGATATTATTGAGCATGCAATTATCACAAAATGTGTTCTGCTGCTCATATTTATGGTCTGATAAAGTCAGCTAATAGCTTGATTTTTTTGTGTGGAGGGTGGAATGGAGAGGCGGGTGTGGTGGATAGACATTTGAAAGAAACAGCACCCACAGCAGCAAGGAAATACTTGCACGCAGATATTTTGGTGACATTAATTGACATTGCCCCAAACAGGTCAGACTGTCATTCTCCCTAGACATCAGAGCGTGACACTACAGTCTATTTTGCCCTCAGGGATTTGAAATTAGATTCTAAATTAGGAAAAGGCAGTGCTCCCTTTGGTTGGTTTATAATAGGTTATCTTATATAAGCTGGATGTCAAACCATATATGAAATATTAGCATATTTATTTCACAGCTCAGCACAGGTGGTTGGGCTCAGGGTATCCCATTTATAAATTTGTTTCTATGCGGTAACTGCTCACAATTAGAACAGAAAGAATGTCAGCATCTAACAGCAGAGATTATGTAGACCCAGATTGGTTGCAATTGATAAAATATGACCTAGTTCAGACCTGTACTGTCTGCATGCACGTTCTAATTCAACATATTATGCACTGGTCCTCTTGGGAACACTTGAGCCAGATCAAGTATGTTCTTGCATGGAATTTGCATGTGATGAGGTACAGTAGGTAGCAAATAAACTTTCATTTTAAGAAAAAGAAAGCTTTGTTATCACAGTACCAGCACATGACAGCTTTACTGTGTTGTGGTTCACTGTTCATTCCCAAATCAGTGTACGCACAGAAACCTTTGTAAGGTGAAATAAAACTTTGGGAAACAATTACGTTTAAGCTGTAAGAGAAACAAACTGGCAAGATGAAGGATGATCTGTATGACATTGTACAATAACTGTGGAATTCAGGCTGTTGCCCTGAAAGACACACGTGGCCCATCAGAAGTTTACAATACAAATTCTGAGGGAACATTTTAGTGTCTTCAGTATTTCACTTTTTGTTGACATGCACATATATTCTGTGGCTTTTGATGCTGGTTTACTGAAAGATTTGGGGGAGGCAAAAACCTGCAAAGCATATCAGAATTTCATTATTTTGGCGGTTGGCCTATTTTTTCCTATTCAGAAAGGAAAGACTCAAAAGAGTCTTTTGCAAACATCTGTTGTGCATTCTTTGTCACTATGAATGTGTTCATCACTGACATGACCTCTAATATATCCCATGATCTACAAATATAGTCTGGGCTTTAGTAAGACTTTGTGATTGCATCATAAAATCTATGGTTGACACTGTTAAATTATGAAATGTAGTACTAGAAAAGAATAGGGAATATGGTAGAGCTTGCGTAATCTAGTAGGTCAAGAGAGCAGAGAGGTCTACGCAACCAAAAATCTGAGCGTATGATTTAACATTGTGTCTAAGGGCAAAATTGGCATTTTTTATCAGCATGCATGTGGCAGAATTGCAGACTAACATTGGATTCAACAATTTACCTCAAAGGAAAGAGTAGTGATTTATTTGCAATTAGTTTATGGTGGTGAGAGAGGAACTAAAGAGATGGAGTCAGAGGTTTTCCCATTCTATGCCTACAGATGACATTGTCAATGAGCAACAAGTGGATGAAGAAGAGAAGTGAACAAAGAATGAGTGTTGGAGAATTCTAAAGGCAGACAACAGAAAAAAGGCATTGGAGAGAAATGGAGTGGTCAACTGTGTGAAAAGCTACAGCGGGTTTAAGTTAAATAAGGCTGGACACTACATCATGAAGAATTAAATATTCTTTCCCATGTCTCAGTAAACTTAAAAATTATTGCTGAGGCTTTAAGATTTGTAGGCCATCGTAGTCTTTACAGTGTCACTGTAAGACTGTGATAAAACAGAATGTGCATCTAATAATAGCCATGTTGAATCCACTGGGCTTTGTTGTATTGTTTCTTTAAGGCCATTTAGAATTCAGCCTGTATTTGATAAACTGATTGGCAGCCTCTTAAGTGACTTCATTAGCATAACATCAAAGGCTTTATCCTTCTAGCATCTGAATAAAGTAAAATGTATTGATAACTTCTTTGTTGTGACATAAGTTGGAAAATAAATGTTATATATGTAAGGATATTCCTCAAAGCTGATCCTTGAAAGATTTGGTTCAGTGAATGGAGCAAATCCAGTGATATGATTGAGATATAATGCAAAAGAAAAGGATAAATTTGCAAAGGAAATGCTTACAGCCTCATGAGGGCAAGTAGTTTCAAATGAATTTATTGTGGTTGTAATGGGTCCAGCTTTACTTCATAATTCTGTTATCCCAACCTGGTGCGTTTAATCACCACAAGTGAATTATTTTAGTTCTGTTATTGTCTCAGTGAATGCATATCTTCTTTAAATGACAATCTTGTACTTTGTCCATTGTTTACCATACTTTACAGGAATTAAATTAAAGGAAAATAATATAATATGGATATTCAGTTTTCTAAACAGAGGTTAATTTGATTTGAGCTCATTGCACTTTCTTCTGCTTTGCCTCAGGGGAATGTGACGGTCATTGGTTACAGTGAACACTTGCCTAGCAATCTTTATACTAATTGGACAGTAATGTATAGCTTTGGTCAGCAAATATCTCCCTATGCAGTTTTCTTCTGAGAGTAATCAACGCACTTTAGAAGACACATAGGCCTCGGAGACCTGAAACAACCTTGGTAGAGCTAGCCTTTTAGTGGAAAGTACAGTTAATTTACAACAGTCAGTACTTAAGTGCAGCTGTACATTGCTGAAGTCTCCATTTAAAGACCCCCTAAATCATTAAAGCTGTGACTTGAATATTTAAGTACAGTGTTCTCCAAAATAATTTATTTGTGTGTTAATACAATTGCATGTATTCTTTGTTTCATTTATATAATTTAATAAAATCAGTTACAGTTTTGATCTAAATATAACTTAATGTTTTGAGTTGAATGACGTGGTGATTTTAAAAAAAATAGAAAATCTTGTAACTCTTAACCAGATTAATTTAGCTTTGATTTGTATGAGTGACTGATTAAAACTGAGGACACCATGATGGGGGTTTAATGGCTATTCAGCTGACTGACTGTTAATCAATATATAGCTGTAGTCAACTAACATTTTCATAGATAATTAAAAGAGAGAATAATTGTAAGGACTTCCCTCGCCTAATCGATTCCATTTCTTGTGCTTTTTTGTATGGTGGCTCAAGTCTCTTTTCCAATTCACTCCTGCAATTGAGGCCTTGCAATCAGATTAGCTGTCTATTGAACATCACCCATATTGAAAGACTACAGAGGAATCATAACATAGACAGAGGGGACATGAGAAAGTATGATGGAAATTCAAGTTTTTTTTACCAATAACAAGTTAGGTATCCAAAAAATAATAGGTAAGTTTTTCACATTGCTATTTTTTAGGTTGGTATATTGAAAGTATATGTTAATGATTCAGAGATGTACAATTTCTATTTTAGCTTGAAACAATAGCAATGTCATGAGCCTTTAATACACCGTACATAACTTTCCATTAATGGAAATCTCTTATTAATGGATACATAAAATACTGGAATCCTAGAAGTTTTTTCATCGAGATAGCCAAATATCCAATTATATCTTGAAAGTGGAATGTCACTGAATGAGTTGAAACTTATGCCGTGGTTTGGAGTTGAGAACTGTGCTAGTAGAATGAAGAAATAAATCTTGATTTTTTTTTAAACTAGTTGCTAACTCCTTCTTGGTTTGGGCTGTTCCTGCTCTAGTCTGACAAAGTAGGCTGGTGGCTTCCCAGCCAAAGATACAAAATATGTAATAACCAATTTGAATCAAAAATTGCCACATGCACCAGCTGCGTATCTTTGTCACTGAAGAAGGAAAATGTATGCAGCAAAGCATGGGATGCATTTTCTGATTGCTGAGACCCTGAGTCACCAGCTGGGAAAAACATAGTTCTATTTGACAATGTCATGAGCACTTGAGTGTCTGCACATAAATCTGGTTTGAAAGAGGCAGCCCAGCTGTTGATGAGCAGAAAGCTATGGTTAGTGAGTTGTTATATGTGAGTAACCCACAGAGCTATTTATGTTGTGACATGAGAGTCTTGTTCTATAGGCTAAAAGCTTTGGGGGATGATTATGTTTGTTACAGATTTTGATCTAAAAATTGCCTGAGGGATTACACTACCTCATGGTTACTAGGACTTCCATCCTTTAGGACTGGGGATGTGGAAGGACCTACGAGTAATAAGGTACCCTTGGGTCTGCACTCCATTCCTCTCATTGGGAATTGTGGAATTTACTGATTGTATGTGATGCAGACACACTGTATATCATTTTGATAAGGTTCTGTTGCACATGGAGGCCAGAAATGGCAATTCAATAATCCTCCCTTTGCTCCATGCTGAGATATAGTAAGTCTAGTTCAAAGGTGTTTATGAGGTCATTGGAAAACAGATGGTTTCCATTGCCCAAAAAGTTTCCTTTGAGAACTCCATTCCGAATGTGAAACTAAAATTTATAGGCTATGAAATTGGGTACCATGGTGAATGTTATTTGGATGCACCCAGTGCCATTTTAGCTCCAATTTTGTGCGTTGCCATGGGCGCATTTTCAGTATGATTCAAGCTGTCCACCATATTTGGTAGAACTATGGAGTGTGAAATGTTGCTGCATGTCAGAAATATGCAAAATAGGCAAGTCATAGAATCTTCTTCCATCCTTTTATTGAATTTCAAATTAATTCAAATTGATGTACATAACATTAATAATTATACATATGATACAAAGAGATCAGGATAACAATAATAACAGTTAATATTTATACTCACAAGGAGTAATGTAATCTAGACCTCCCGCACTCTTGCTAAGTGTACATGATGGGAAAAAATATTGAAAAGAAATTTAATTATATGAAGAGAAAACCCCCAAATCAAAAAAAAAGTATAATATTAAACAAAAGCAAACCAAAAACTACAAAGAAAAAAAACTGGACTGATATTTCTTCGATTAAAAAAAGCACATTCCTATGTCGTCAGCTCCGCTCCTCTATATTCAAAGGTTATTGAAGGGGATTTGAAAAAGGTCTGCTCATATTGTACAGAAATATTGAATAAATGGATTCCAAACTTCCTCAAATTTAAGCGAAGGATCAACAGTACCATTCCTAATTTTTTCTAAGTTTAAACATGTTATAGTTTGAGAAAACCATTGAAATGTATTCGAGGGTATAGGGTCCTTCCACTTAAATAGAATGGAACTCTTGGAAGTCATAGAATCATAGCCATGTATTGGACAGAAAGGAAGCCATACAGCCCACTGTGCCAACATTAGTCAAAAGTGAAGCGATGAAGTAATTTCAACTTTCCAGCTTTCTGGCAGTAGCTCTTCAACAACTCAGCTGGGTACTATTAAAATGTAATGAAGTTTTCTATTTCCACCACCTCTGGACTCACTCTGATCTTTGGATGAAAAAGTGTCCTGTCTCATCTTTCTACCAACTGAGGGATATACATATACTTTTATATGTCTCAATTAAACTTCCTCCCGGTCTTCTTTATTCTCAAGTAAATCAACCCCAACCTGGACAATCTTCATGTCTGGTGACATCTTCATAGACCTCCTCTACATCCTCTCTGGTACTAGTACCTCCTATGTGGTGACTGGAGAGCATTATGGACTAATATATTTGGGTAAATTAAACAAGTCAAGGTAATGGACAATAAATAGGAGAATAATAAGAGATGTAAAATCCATAGATTTATAAACATAGCAGAACATGTAGATGTTTATTAGTTGAGGCATAGATAAAAGAGCTTTTAGAATGCTCTCCCTGTTTGATTTTCTACTTGTTTGGTTTACCAAAATACATTAGTTCACAATTCTTTGCTTTTAATTCCATTTTGTGTCCACTAAACAGTGCATTGATAATACCCTGCACTCAAGAACGTTCTTCCTCACTGCAACCACACTACCAAACTTGGTGGCATGGGTTTGGCCACAGCTGGAATATTGTGTCCAGTTATGGTCACCACACTTCAGTGAAGACTTCAGAGACATTGCAGGAGAGACAAACCAAAATGATTCTAGGGATGAGTTTGGTGAATGGATTGGGGCAGCTGGGATTGTTTTCTTTGGAAGAGAGGAAGAGGCAAGGGGATTCAAATTTTTAAAATCTTTAAATTAAATTAAATTTTTATTTTTTTTTTAATTAAATTTTATTTACAGCGTGGTAACAGGCCCTTCCGGCCCAACGAATCTGCGCCGCCCATTTTAAACCCAAGTTAACCCACCCATACGTCTTTTTGCAATGTGGGAGGAAACCGGAACACCAGGAGGAAACCCACGCAGACATGGGAGAACGTACAAACTCCTTACAGACAGCGACGGGAATCAAACCCCGATCGCTGGCGCTGTAATAGCATCGCGCTAACCGCTATGCTACTGTGCATCATGCATTATCATCATGCATTAAAATCACAAAGGGTATCGGCAGATGAGATAGAGAGAAACTTCACTTGTTGGTGGAGGGCTCAAGAACTAAGGGACATGACAAAAGAACTAATGGTGGCATGCAAATTTTGTTTTTGCCCAGTGAATGGTTAGAGCCTGGAATGTACTGCCAGGGAGAACCATGGAGGGAGATTTAACCAGTACATTCAAAAATGATCTGGATAAGTATCTGAAATGATAGAACTTACAGAATTTTGGGGACAGAATGGGAGATGGGATGAGCTGAATTGCTCTTAAAATTGTGATAGACCGGACAGGTTAAATGGCCTTCTTCCATGCCTTAACCATTCTGCGATTCTCCAGTGTTCTGTGTACTTAGCAAACGTCTTAATCGTGGCTCTACATTTATGTCCAAGTTATTCATATAAATCCTGAAGACTAAGCAGCAGATTACTGAGACTTGCAGTGCACCATTGCAGTCACTCAAATTCAAACCATTTCCTTTGAGACAATGTTCGGTGCCTTATCGCTGTGATTTTGCTTTTTTAATCAACATGCCATGTGGGACTTTTTTTGCATGTCTTGCTGAAATTCACATGAAATATATCACATCATTCTTCTTACCCCCTCAAGAAACAGAATCTAATTGATCAGACATGACATTCCCATAAATCCATGCTGACCATCCTTGATTAACTTACACCTCTCCAAAGGCTGATTTACACAGAAACTCAGAACTGTTCCCAAAACCGGAAAATGTTGCAGTCCAAGTAAGTTCAAGGTGGTTGGACATTTCAAATTTAGTTCCAGCCCGTTGCTGCCTGACATGGACTCTGAGCATGCAATATGGTGGATAGAAAGAGGAAGAAAGGATCTACAGAATAGGGCTCTTCATCAAAAGCAGGAGGAGGAGGAAGGAAAGGGGTGTAAAGGTTCTCAGCACAAAGCTCTATTTATCTATCTATGAAAATCAAAAAAATACTGCAGATGCTGGAAATCAGAAATAAAACCAGGCAGTGCTAGTAAAAACAAGTGTAGAAAGAGAAACAGAGTTAATGTTTCAGGACAGACAAAGGGCCTCAGACCAGAAATGTTAACTCTGTTTCTTTTTCCACAGATGCTACCTGGCCTGCTGAGCATGTCCAGCATTTTCTGGCTTTATTGTGGAGAACAGATCTACATATGCAAGGTTGATGAGCAACATGCATGCAGAAGACCCTACTTATTGAAGTAAGTTTTTATTTGCCACATGCTGTAGTCTTCAACTGTGGCAACAGAGCAGGGGCAGAACTGCTTTGTCAATGGCAGTAAAGCTCATGTGGTGATAAACTTATTTCCAGAAGTTTCTTCCAGTCTGATGCTGGAGTTGTTCCACAATTTGCAGCACACTGCTTGAGGGAAGTAATAGAAGCTGTCAGATCCAGGAGATTTGAAATAATCTCTTCCTCCTTGAGGCAGACAAAGAGAATGTACATTAACTTCCCATTGGTCTAAGGGCCCATTCGTTACACTCACATCACCTTGGGGGCAAATGAATTCACTTCATGAAGGTACAGCTGGTCTGCAATGAATGCCTGATACCTGGGAAAGTAGTCATGACTTGTTCCTGGTTCAATCCATCATTCCTGCTACTTTTGACTCACCATGACAAATCAAAGAGTGGTTTCTGGGGAACAAGGAATGACTGTTGAGTACCCATCCAAAACCAACAACTGAAGATTCATGCTGCAGCTGGAATATGATGGATCAAACAATTAGAATCCAGAAGCAATATACCCACTGTCATGAATGTTTTAAGGGTGCCTTCCAGTGTAGTGAAGGGTAGCTGTCAGGTTGTTGCTGCCTTTTATATTCTCCACATTCTTACAGCAAGACTTTAATATAGCATGCACACCAGAACAGAATCAGTCAAAGACCATCTCCAACAAGGTAGAGTCTAACTGCTGTCTGTTGACATTTAATGGCAATATCTTTGCCAAAGTACCAAAATTAATAACTTGAGGGTTGCAATTAAGCAGTAGGATGGTCAACAGTAAATGCTATTATTGACCATCAGATGTATTAGTGTCGTAAGCAACTTGCCTACAAGAGGAGGTCAGGTCAGCCGAACCTACCTCCTGGCTCTCCCAAGCCATTGACGTGTCAGAAATATGAGACTTCCCCACTTGCCTGGATGAGTGCAGCACCAACAATACTCAAGGAACTTGACATCTTCCTGAGCAAAACCAGCAATAGATTCATAGAGCCAAGAACTGCAGTTCAATAATTCTTATGATCCTTTAAAACTCAGATTTCTGGATTGTAGTGAAACCTTTCCAGCCCCTATGAATATTGAATTGGAAAAATGATGTTAGTAATCTGTTTCCACCTCAACAAAGCTTGTGCCCCCCCCCCCCACCCCCTTGGTACTAATTATTGTTGCTGCCATAGATTATATGCTGTCTTCTCCTGCATGGGAGAGAATGAGTGTGTTTTGTGTGGTATTCACTCTCTGTTAAAGCTGTGGGATGTAGTCGAGAAGCCTGAAGTTGTGCAAAATTTTTAAAATAAAAATAATTTTTTTAAATTTTAAAAATATTTTTATTTATTATTTTTTAAAATAAAACATAATTTTAAAAAAAGTTGAGGGTGTAGTGGAACTATGAATGTTAGGTCCTAACCATGAGCAGTGGCCATTGTTGGTCAGTGAGTGGTGGGGTGTATTATATTGGATATTGTGTATAGCCAGTGGAGTAGTTAGTAGAAAGTGAGACTGTCTGTGCTGGCCATCAAGTACATTAATATTAGATTTATTTTACAGCATTTGGCCTGTAGCCTTCTATACCAAAGCATTTCAAGTACTCATCTAAATAGTTCTTAAATGTTGTGAAAATACCTGCCTCTACCACCTCCTCAGATAGCGCACTTCAGACTTAAACCACCCTCTGGGTGATAAAGTTCTTCCTCTAGTTTCCTCTAAATCTCCTCCTCCTTACTTAACACTACATCCATGGCTTAGTGCCTGATTCTCCCATTAACCTTGATTGCTACCTCCTTCCATATCCACTTGACACACTGCAGAACCAGCTTCCTGTCCCCATGTGGTTACAGGACTTCCCCACATCTCATCATGTCAGGGAAAGTTTCTAGACAAATAATCGTTCCTGTGTATGTAGGAGTGGACTTTAATTCTGTCCTAGAAGAATTGCACTCCTGGGATCAAGAATGATCTGTAAGTGTGACCTTGCTGGGGTCTCCCATGTTTAGAAAGAAAAAATATCATAATCCCAGAATAATACACTGCTAACATGGGAGTTGAGTTCTCATTAAAATGTTCCTGTATACTGTTCAAATATATTTTGTATATAGTCAAACTACAGCTTGAAGCATGGAATTTTTAGTATTCTTCTACTGTTTCTGCAAAGCAGTGTATGCTTGCTCTATGCTTCAAAGCTGGAAGTTATTTGAAATAAAATTTGACAGATCAACAGCATGCCTACCTTATTGCATCTGAATTTGTGCTTAGGGAGGATTGATTCAGATTCACGATGAGGTAGATTGAACATGTCTTCATTAGTTTTCTGAACATAAGGTTCAGTTTGCCTCCCAGAGCCCTATAATTTTAATAAGAGGATGAGAAATTAATAAACGCCTTCCATAATCTCAGGATAATCTAAAGTGCTTTATACCCAATGGAAGTCTGTAGTCACTATTCCAGTGAAGAAAAAGATGGCAGCCAATATTTACACTGAAAGGCCACATGAACAGCAGGGAAATAATGATCAGGTAATCTGATTTTTCATGATGTTGTTTGAAGAATAATTGGTGACTTGTACACTGAGAGGTTATCCTTGTGGGTAGTTATTTTACTGGATTAGTGCCCCAGAACTTGAGATAGAAATAATCTGAAGAACATGGTTTCAAATTGTACAATTTATATTCAAATTTCATTTAAATAAATGTGGAAATAAATAAAATGGCTGGCATCAGGGAAATCTAGTATAAATCTCACAGGTTGTCATAAACTATTAAGCTCCAGTGAAAGAAATTATGCCAGTTTTACTCACTCTGCTTCAGGTAGGGTTGCGGTCCCACTTGAGAAAGGTTGAATTGTAGCCATCCTCTGAACTAGCTTGGGAAGGCACCCAGATTAAGGTCCCAGCAATGTACACATCTTCACAACTTTTTCTTTAAAAATACCACGAGTTACTAAAGCTATCCTGAAATGGGTTATAGTGAGAAGTACTACGAACAAACCGGACATCTACCACTTTAGTTCATGCAAATGCTTGGCACACATGTTTAAGTTCTAAGATGACCTTCTAAGTTCCTCATCTATCTGATGAAATATCTTAATTCATTATACGTTCCAGCAGTCAGCACAAAGAACAATTACTTATTTTGCAATTTTATGCCTATTTAGAGCACATTTTCCTCCAGAACATTTAAAGTAACAAACCACCTAATTGTGTGGCAAGCCAGTCAATCTAAACACCCTCTTAGCGGAAGGCTCATATTACAACAAGAAGCCCACTGTAATGGGAGGAGGAGGAGAGAGGAAAAATGATACAAATACTCAACTTTCTGCATATTGCATGGTAACTCATGCACATCCGATACAGAAGGAAAGACTGCTTATGCTTTGATCAGTATTGAATCCCCCCACCATGTAAATAATTAACCTGGTGTACAACAATAAACACTTTTGGAGTTGAAATGAGTTCCTTTGGATTATGTTTTGTTGCTACTTTAATTTGAACAGTTTCTTCGAAGTGGGTTCTTGTTCAATTGGTAGATCCAGAAATTTTTGGAGCAATTTTTACATGGAAATAATTGCAATTAAGTTTCAAAATTAAGCATAGTATAACATTGAAAGACAAATGCACCTTTTTCCTTTGCCATATTGAAATGCATGTATAGTAGTTGACAGCCATATATACAGACACACCACAAATCATCAGTTTTATGATTTCCTGTACTTTATTCTTAGTGATGACTGAATAACTTTTTAATTGATTTAGTGTAACAAGAGAGAAGTTAACTTGTTCAATATTGATCTTGTATGATAATTAATACAGTGGTCATTAACTATATTTCTCAGACTGCATACTGTGCAATTTAAGTAATTTTATGTTATCATCAGGTGGTTGTACTTCAGGCCATAAACTAAAGTCTATATGGAGATAATGCACGATATGTTTCCTACTTCAGGAGAATGTCCTCTCTGGAGATTTACTCAATGTATTTAACTTTAAATACAGCAAGGAATCTATGTTTAAAAATCTGATGAAACAAACAAAGTTTATTTTGCAGTAAAATGCATGTTGGTTTGTATTAAGGCAGTTTGACCAACTATATTTTAAGATTTGTCAAATACAGCAGTTATTGCCGCTGCTAAATTTACATATAGTCATAATTGATAAAACGATGCAAATGTAGATTTGATGCAGTGAAGTAAAAGTTTTCAGAAATTTGGTCCTATTCCACAGATCCAGTTTACATGACATTGCAACATACATAACCTGGTAGGAAATAAGATCCCTGCATACTCAAATTATATGTGCGAAATGAGATCAACTTGCTCTAAAACAACACTATAATGCCAAACATTGGTTAAGTTGAATTATATTTCTATTGCACTGAATAAGGTTAGTAAACTAGTAATATTTAGCATAAAAAAGAAGCATATTTTACTTTCCACATTAATCTCATTTTTCATAATGTAGTTTGAAGAATAATTGTTGGATTAGATACAGAGAGGTTACCATTATGGATACAATAATGTAGTAGTCATTTTACTGGATTCCTGAATAAAAAATAAATCCAAAGAACATGAATTCAAATCCCACAATTTATATGTAAATTCAGTTAACTATAAATTGGAAGAATCAAAAGAGAGAATAGATGCTTCAAGTACGAGGTTAAAATCTAAAATTTGAGCCTTTGGGACCAATACAGAATTTCAAAGTTGCTTATGATGAAGTAGGTAGCATAGTTTTAAATAAGCTGAAGTTTACAAAGGGTGAAGCATGGAAGGATGTCATGAAGCACAATGGGGGTAACTAAATCAGGACATGAAAAAGGCACCTACAAAAACTGTGGCAACAGTTAGTTGAGTTAAGCATGGAAGTGTGCAATAATATGGGGTGGAAAAAGACAGCCATTGTGATAGGTGATTGGAAGCATACAGTTTGGATCAACCTCAAGCAGTTACCAGGTGTGAAGGTAGATAGCTTTAAGAATTTATCAAAAGGATCAAAGACAATGGTGCTAACTTTCCTAATGATTAACATAGGGAGTTATGGTTCATCAAAGACCAAATTCTGTAGTGGCAGTGGAGTGAGAGAACAGCATGTCATTCAGCATTTATGTTGAAGTTGTGGATAGTTATCTTAAGAGGACATGATATGGATGAGGAAGAGGAATGGAATATGGATGGATACTTGGCAAACACCGAAGGTAACTGAGTGGAGGAAAAGGATTGCTGAAGATCCTCTGTCTATGATCAGGTAAAAATGACATTGAGCAAGAAAAGCTTTGGAGGAATATCAGATTCTCAGAAACTGCACAGCAACCAAGAAGAGTTGATGCCTGTGATCACAATTTAATCAAATGTCATTCTTGATCTTAGACTCATAGAGCAATACAGCACTGAAAAAGGCACTTTGGCCCAACTTGTCCATGCCGACCAAGATGCCCATCTAAGCTAGTCCCATTTGCTAGCATCCCACTAAACCTTTTCTATACATGTGCCTGTCCAAGTGTCCTTTAAATGTTGTTATTTATAATGTCACCGCTCAGTCTCCTACACTGCAATGTATGAAGTCCAAGCCTGCCCAACATCTCCCTATAACTCAGGACCTTGAGTTCTGGAAACATTCTCGTAAATCTTTTTGGTCAGAACTATTTTGGTTCTGTGGGTAATATCAGGTCTCCCATGGTAACATCCCACAGATCACAGTGAGATTAATTAGTTAACTGGTATTTGATGTTGTTGGTTGAGAAATAAATATTTGCTGGGAGAGGCCTCTGCTTCAGTGCAAGAAGGCAATGGAGTCTGTTATGTCCACCTAAACAGACAGATTTATGTTCAGTTGAACAAAGATGCATTTTTGACAATGCAGCAAACCACTGAGCACTGAAATGTTGGCCTAAGTTACACGTTTAAGTCCTGGAGTGGTGCTTGAACCTGTGACCTTTTGTCTTGGAGAGTACTACCACTGAGCCAAGCAGGCACCTGTTATAACAGTGAAAGCTAGAAGATAGACAACTTCATTCAGTTCACCTTGAGTAAAGTTGCAGAGGATTCACTCAAAATCTAAATTCATTTGCAAAAAATACATTTAGTAATCCAGAATTAAGCACATTAGGTTTGTTTGCTTTTAGCACTGCACAAGTTTACATGGAGCTTTTTAAGCAGTTCACCAACCTTTAAGCCATCTGGTTCAATCACAGACAATGAATATTGATCTTGCCAGTGATGGGAATGATTAAAAGTACTCTGTTCCAAAGACAGGAAAATATTCCACAAAAACCCATAGAATAAATCTGGTGAGGTTTAATGTGGAGAAAAGTCCTTAAGAATGAATTGTAAATGATATTCATCAATAACCAAACTAATTTTCTGAGGAGTTTTTTTAGTATTGAAGTGAAAAATACCAAAAACGAATGCAGAACTGATACTTCAAATGATCAAATGTCCATACATTAGTGTTTCTGTTGAAATCTGCTATATTTGCCTCGATATTTGAAATGCTTAATGTGTAGTTTAATGAAAATTTTACTCTGTCAACACCTCCATTAAAACAGCAGTCAGAGAAATGTCATATTAAGCATCAGTACACTTCAGTTCCATGGTGGATTTTCATCATCCTTTGTTTCTCCTTTCACATTAATTTTGGTTGACATTGTTTACTGAAGCCACTCACTATCCTGTGAAGTTGATTGACCACAGGTTGTATGAAGTTGCATCATTAAAGTTAGAATAACAAGACCGTTCACAATTGGGATCACCAAGCACAGGGAGAGCATCATGGGAAATTGTGAATACCTTCCCCTGATTTTCCACCCCATTAAAATTAATGGCTGTAAAGTCATAGAGTTTGCACCATGATTCAGGAAAGCAGAGAAAGTATTCTGAAATTTTGAATAAATAAAGTTAAACATAATAACTAGTTTGGTTTAGAGGACTTTGAGTGTTTGGAACAGAACTCTGGAGAGAACAAAGAGTTATTTTGCTTGAAGAACTATTAATATTCTTGTCTCCCATAAATCTTCTTCAATAGAAGAGGGAGGTCTGTTACTGTTGTTGAAACTGAGAGGCAATCTGAAAATATACAAAGGATAAATCAGCATCAGAAGAGGACAAAAGACTTAACATCAATGCGTGACAATTCGTTGGAGATCAGCTAATGATGATGGCTGGGGAACTGGTTAGCTAAATCAATCTGTAATATAAACCTAGTATAACAAACAGTAACCATCTCCTCTGGGGAAGCAAGTCTGTCATCCTTATCCAATCTGGTCTGTATGTGATTGCAGAACCACATTAACTGGTTAGCTCTTATCTGCCTTCTGAAATGGTATGCAAGCCATTTGGTTCATTGGCCAATTAATGATATGATATGGTTGTACAGTACAGAACAGGTCATTTGGCCCACCAAGTCTGCCCTACCATCAAGCCCACTTTTGCACTAATCATACATTGATCCTATTTTATTCTCTCCACATTCCCATCAACCCTCCTACCACAGCCCCCACCACCCTAATTCTACCACTTACCTACACACTAGGGGAAATTTATAGTGACCAATTGACCTACCGAGATTCATATCTTTGGGATGTGGGAGGAAACCAGAGAACAGGGGGAAAGCCACACAGTCACAGGGGGAGCATGCTGATTTCACACAAAATACACAATGATCAGCATTGAACCTGGGTCACTGGAGCTGTGAGGATGCAAGTCTACTCACTGTGGCACTGTGTCGTCCCAAATTAGGAATGGGAAATAAATGCCAACCTTGCCAACTTCTGTGAATGGATAAAAATTGTAAGTTGCATCTTCAGGGTTCTTTTATCGCTTAAATACAATGATGTGAAAATGATTTTCCTTTGATGCCAAGCTCATGTTTGAAAGACAGTCAGGAGCAATAACTCTCTGAAAGGTAATGGACATTTGGATCTCCATTAAAAAATAAGCTAACATAGTGGCTAATGCTGGACCATATACAATGAGAGGACACTATATAGAAGAATCAGTGCAGTGCTATTAAAATCTAGTTGTCTTTGGAGTGACTAATGATATTTGTTCTCAAGACAATGCAGTCTAATGCTCCCTGCAAAGTTCCAAAAGGAGCAATGCATGAGAATTACATCACTTAATGTGTCTTTAATGCAAAACTTGCATTAAACACATAATTGGGACTCCCGCCAAAATGTCTGATCAAATTTCCAGAGTGATATGAAATGACATAGAAATGGTCATTAATCACATTTCACTTGGGAAGTGTTCACTTTTAATCATGTTTTACTGAAATAAATATTACCGAGTGATCAAACTTCCAGACAAATACATTCTAGAGCTTCAAAATTGTATGCAATAGTATCAAAAGACACATAATAGTTTTTGAGGATTGTTCAAGTCAATAATTTCTACTTTATCCTGGGGTGGGGCTGAGAGAGGTGGCCTTGAACCTTTTGGGATGGTGCCAGGTTTCAGGAGACATATTTAAATCTAGCAGATCTGCACTTGTACTTATTATTTTGCATCTACTTTCAAGTGAACTGCATTGAAGAAATCAACTTGACTGAAGGGAAGCTATTTCCTTGCATGTTATATGAACTTATGATTTGTGCAAAAGCTATACCAATAATAGCATCGATGTTAATTAATACTGCTATTTAACTCATAAGTGAGGTGTTAATTATTACAGATAATTATTACATTCCTTTTTATTTTGCTTGAGAAACAAAGGACTGCAGATGCTGGAACCTAGACGAAAAACACCATGATCCTGGAGGAACTCAGCAGGCCAGGCAGCATCCGTGGAAAAAAGCAGGTGGTCAATGTTTCGGATCAGGACTAAAGATAAGAAAAGGGGAAGCCCAACGTAAAGAAGGGAAAAGCAGAGCAGTGATAAGTGGACAAAAGAGGGGAGGTGGGGTGGGCACAAGGTGGTGATCGGTGGATGCAGGTAAGAGATAGTGATAGGTAGGTGCGGGGAAGGAGAGGAGAGCAGATCCACCGGGGCATGGGTCAAAGGTAAGGAGGAAAAAAGGGGGCTAGAGAAAAGAGAGATAGGCTAGGAAAGGGAAGAAAAGAAGAAGCATGGTTGGGGGGGGTGAGGGGAAGAGGTGTGGGGATTACTTGAAGTGGGAGAATTCAATGTTCATTGTTCTTGTGTTCTTGTGACTCTGCAGTCAACTGTGTAACTGCAGATTGACAATTACTCTGAACCTGACCTTGTCACTCTGCTGTGATATTTGGTGTCATCACTATGAACAAATCCTGCTGATTACAGTTTCGCAGAATGATGAACCACGTGATCAACCCATTAACTCATTCGTTGCACACTGTCAATTTCACACCCTTTCCAATCAGCTTGGAATATTAGGACTGTAATTCTATAACTTCTGCAAACTGAACCCTGTTGTGGACAATGTTTCACTAGAATCCATCCGAAAGAGTCACCTCACATCTGTTGCAGATGTGTGGTCAATGGCTTGGTAACTCTGTCCCATAGTTCAAAGTTTTTTTTAAATGCATAATGCAATTGCATTTCATCTGGAGACACAAAAAACTGCAGATACTGGAATCTGGAGCAAAAAACAAACTGTTGGAGGAACTCAGCAGGTTGAGCAGCATCTGTGTGGGGAGAGGAGATGTTGGGTCCTATTCCTATTGGGTTTAGGAGATGTGTGGTGGTTGGCCACAGAAGGGAAAATCTCCAACAAACTCGGCATGGCTTGTTGTGACTTGGCGCTTTGTAATGTATGTTTTTTTTAAATTACCCTCTGAAAATAATGAATCTCTTGCTTGGTCTTACAACAAAGAAGCTAGGGTCTTCCACACAGCATAAATTAATTTCTATTTTTTACATATGAAAAGATAACTAGGCTATTGTTTTTTAAAGGATCTCCTGTAATCATGATATGTGGTTGTAGATCAGCTTCTGTTGAAAATAAGCTTAGGAGTTGATACCCTTTCCTGGAGATGATTTATTTAAAAATTGGAAAAGAGGATTTTAAAAAAATTAGCTAACCACTGTAACTCACATCAGGATTTTCCAATCCAGGTCTTGATTAAACTCTGGTTAGTGCAAAAAGAATTGATTTTTATTGTGCAGATTCACAGACCCAAAACTAGCTAGACGTGCGATGCTGATGATGCAAGTGAAGACATCGGGCAGCAGTATGAAGGATCAATGTGCTTTCTTTCAAACTCTGTATCGTACACTACACATTATGAGAACATTAAAGAATGACAGAATGGAATATAGAGGAAGAGGAGGCCAATGGTGGTGGTGTTCATGAGATACAGAACTGTCTGGAAGGCATGTCACTCAGGAGGCTCACTAATTGACTCGCTCCCAGCTTGTCTTTAATACTCTGTTGCCCACACCTCAGTGGTTGCAGCTTCAAATCCCAGAGGGGACCAACAGATCTTTCTTCCCATAATTATGATGGGTTTCATCATTTGTCAGCTGGGTACTGTGAAGGCAGGGGTGAAGCAGACTCACATGCATCACTCTCTCTAGACAAACACATGGCTCCAATTCAGAAGCAGTACTAATCTGAGAGCAGAGGAGAGCGCTTTTTAATTCTTCCTACCCACCATCTTATCTGAAGTGTCAACATTACTGTGGTAAGATGAGCAGTTTGAACAATATTCATGATGTATACATTCAATATCTTGTTTTCTTATGTTGACAAATGTCTGAGCAAATATGCAGCTTTCAAATCAAATTATGAACAACCAGAAAGTGACATGTTTTCCTTTATACACTTAACTTGAGCTAGAATACACTGCTATAACTCTGGGACTGGTTGCTAACCCTTCGTGGTTGTCATTATTAATTGATGAGATTATTCTCCTGACATTCTGCTCGACTAATCAGTCTGTTTTATTAACAGTGGAAGATCATCATTAACAACCCTCCAAAAGTGACAGGACCAGCATTCTAAAACCTAGTCCCATCTATTCAATTTGCCCAACTAATAGAACAAAGAAAGTAGAGAAAAAATGTGGGGGAGGAAAAGTTCATGGCTACAACTAGCTCTCGCTTGGTGATCTATAAACTGCCTTATAAGTTTCTGCAATGGTGTACTGTTTTACTGCCACTTGACATAACCCTTTGCTTTCATTTGGGAGAAGTTTTTCACTCAAATTATTCATTACAATGGGAGCTTTTTTTCTGCTAAGGACAAAGGCTGAAATGATATAGAGTGAAACTTTATAAGATGGTCTGCCTGAAGAGACTCGTGTTGATGAATTGCTTACAGTCCCCTCACATAACAGCTGCTTTCAAACTAATTCTGAGAGTGACAGACACGGGTAGGCTGCAATGTGTCATGATTTGGCTCAGCCTCTTCTCATATTGAGTTTTGATCAATAACTGTTATTCGAATGAAAATAGAGTATCAGTTACATCAGCTGCAATGAATGATCTGCCAGATTGCTGGTGTCATAGCATGTGATCAGCTCTTGCATCAGGTCTCACTGAGTGTATCACAGCTCCAAAACACTATCACTTGGACAGAAAGATCATCTAAAAAAAGAATGGGACTTTCTCCTTTATTTCTGCCAGACTTGGCAAACACATTTTAAATGGCAGTTGCAAACGTAGGCATGATTTATCTCAGTGTGTGTGATTCTTGCAGAATTATTGTTTCTGGCCTCGGATTGTTTGATCCTTTATAGGTTAGAGTGATGCTTTCTCTTAATTTTGGGGAAATCTCTAATCCAAATGGACAGCAGTTTATTCTTTGACAGACTGTGTCAGGCGTTTGATATGGTCAAGGATACAACATCTGGTCCAGCAGATGGTGCTGCAGCAAAACAGAGAGAGAAAAAAATATTTCAAACCACAAACAAAAAGCTTCTTCATAACTTTTAAAGCAGCTCTAGAGGATAAAGGATAAACTACTTATTTGCAGCCTGCTGATGAAGATAACTTCATTGCCTATGAGTAATAAAGTCACATATCAATTCTGTGATTGATCCTGACCTATAAGATATAATTAACCATTTCAAACTCTACAATTATACATTGCAGTGTAAATAAGTAGTTGAATGGCTTTTGTTAAGTTTTAGCTTTGCAAGTTTTCACCTAGATTTTTGAAGCTTCACGAACTTATCTGGAAAGGGATTATATAAAGTTGACTTTTCAAGTTATGTTTGGAGTAAATTATGAAAGTGTGAGAAGATATTATTCTCACTCTTTTCTGCATCTGGTTAGCCAAGGACTTCAAAAATGAGAGTATATAGATAAAATGAGTAGCTTGTGCAGTAATTAATGAAAATAGTTTGAATGCTATGAGAAATGGTATTATATAATTTGGCTCTTCTGCTAAGTAGTCCACAGATCAGTGTAAATGGTACGTGCAGTTTGTGTATACAAGGGCATAGCCACTTTGAAAATTTCAAACATAGAGTTGAGGGCCTGTGACATGCAACATTGTTTCCCCACTTCTCATTTATGGGCTGGAGCAGTCTCTTTGAGATAGGCCTTCCATACACTCTCAATTACAAAGTCTCATTGCCAGCTTGCTGAGAAACCATAGTTGCATCTGTCAGTGAAAAGAAAATGTCTGAACATTGCAGTGGGAATATTTCTCCGTCTCATTCTACCCATTGCCCCATGCCAACTCACTGATAGTCAAACCCTGTCATTTCCTTTCAATTTTTCCTTTTCCAAGTATTTATGTACTTAGTTAAAGAGTTGATTATGGATTCTCCTTCCACCACTACTCCCTATAAAATATTCAGATTCTAACAGCCCTTGCTGGCAAGGAAATGAAATACCAAATGGCATGGAAATAAATTTCTATGAATTGTATGGTTTATCGAAGACTATCTACAAACCTCTATCTTCCTTCTCTTGGTAATGTTGTTAATTGCCCTCTAATTACTGAACTGCTGGCTAAAGGAAGTAATTTTTCTATGCTTACTTCATGAAATCCCTAATAACTTTGAACTCTTCCGTCAAGTCTCTTTCTATGTATCAGATCCAGTGAAAAGAGCACTCAGTTCTCCAGTCTCCTCCATATCTTAGTGAATCTCTCTGCTATTGGACCAGACATTCTCATTGACATTCTCTTTAATATTGGGCACCTAAACTAAACAGTATCAGTCAACTCAGCCATAATGGTAAGAAATTTTGCAGAATGCAAGGTGAAGTATCTTAATTATTAACAGTGACAACCAGGAAGTTTAGCAACCACGTGAGGGAGAGCAGCAGGTTTCTGTTCAAGTCCCGTGCATAAAAAGATACATGTCACTTTCTTGTTGTTTGTGATTCTTACTTGTCTTAGCCTTAATCTATATTTTATCCCGGGATATTTGTCTAAAGCTCCTATCTGAAGTTTTTGGGCTTTTCGATAGGGAATGTACAAGAGGCCTGGCACCACCATTTCACGGTCCTTGGACATACTGGAAATCAGATGTACAAGTTGTCCAGGAGCAAAGCCTCAGGTTGGCCTACATGTGAAAGGACTTTTAAAAAGCTCACAAACCCTATCAGCAAAAGTGCTTGTTTCTTATGGAACAAAATAATTATATTTCTTTTCTCGATTTGCCAGTGCTACTCTTCATTCATTTTGTTCCATTTATTAACTGACAATCATGGTTTCGCCACTAAGAATCCTTTCTGATTTATTCAGGTGAAAGCGAAAGGCCCAGAGGTTGGTTGCCAGATCTCTATCTCCTCCAGCCCAATAGCCCTACCCTAACCTCTGTGGAAAAAGATGAATGTTTCACTTTGGCCAATACCACGGGACATTCACTGTGATATTTCCATCATGTTCATTGCCATCTGTGGCTCCACAAGGATGTGTAATGTGTCCTCTTTGCAGCTCTGAATGGTACATAGAAGATTTAAAAAAATCTCTGTAGCTATATGTAGTGATTGGAATGAATGTCCTTTCAGAAAATGTTATTCTTGTAACTCATTTGTCTCTCAGTGGAACCACTCCAATGCATTATTCTGTATGTTTTGGTCTGAAAAAAGTAAGTCTCAAATGTGTAGTTGTACTACACTTGGGTAAACTACAATATAAGGAAATGGGGACTCTTGCATGATTGCTCATTTCCTACAGTGTGCAGTCTCTTCCTCTTGCACCATTGGCAAACAACATATTTGTTTCCGAATTCGCAGTCACAATGCATTTGCAGTACATGTCAGTAATCTGCTGTTCCATTACATATTTCATGTATATCTCTCTTGAATCATGCTAAACAAATGTGAAATGTTATAGATTGCAGAGAGGCAGAAGATGGCATTCTGAAGTGACATGTGCCTTAAACCATCCTTGAAATATTTTGTTCAAACCTGCATGAGGATTTATGTGGATGAAAAGTTAATTAACTGCGTGTGTAGCTGAATTACATACTGCTTAGCAGTCAGCAAGATATAAGAATTGTTTTCACTGAAAATAGTTTTCCTTATGATTACTGACAACCAAAGGCAAGCAACTAAAAAAAACATGCACAATCACATGAAATACAACACATTAGATGGAATAATCTCATTAGTTAAAGCAAATCCATTTGGAAACTCTAGTATCTATGTTTCTGCCATTGTAAAACCATTTCCAATTAGATTATTTTGGTGGGTGAAGAATAAGGTGGATGAAATTTTAAAGAATTTTATAGCATGTTTTCACATTCTTGCACTTTCGTCAGATGTAGAATTTAAGCTAAACTGCTAATGGTTGAACCTGTTCCAGTGTCTCTCTATAGTGGGTATGCTGAGGGTTGGCAATCAAGTCAGCATGAATGCCATGTTTGACGTTTAATATGGACTTGTGATGTGATAGGCAGTTTAAGGGGAGCAGTTACCACAACAGGTGATTCAAACTCACACCAGCTGCTGGATTGAAATTGCACAGATGTAAGATCAGGCACTGAAGTGGATCTTGCATAAATTCGGGAGATGTAAATTCATTAACTACTGTGCACTTTGGGCAATGTTCACTCTAAACAGAACTCTGAAGAACATTGGAACCAAAGTGATCAAAGTTATCTGCAGCTTTAGAAAATGCAAAACTGCACTCACAATTGTTGAATTACTTTAGCAAGTGTAGGTTTCAAGCCCAGCAATGGATAAGGAGCACTTCCTAATTAAATATTA
The DNA here is from genome assembly GCF_009764475.1 of Pristis pectinata. Taxonomy (NCBI): domain Eukaryota; kingdom Metazoa; phylum Chordata; class Chondrichthyes; order Rhinopristiformes; family Pristidae; genus Pristis; species Pristis pectinata. The sequence continues at coordinate 17,689,319 of NC_067432.1, forward strand.
TCCATGCATCCTGATGGCAAAGAAGGGAGCATCTATAAATGATGCTACTAGTTAAGGTTGCTGTTACAGTGTATAATGCAAAGAATATTTAGTATAAGATGGAGTATTTAAATTATATCAGTATTAGGCATGCTGCTTTCTGAATCCCTGCATCCACTGAGCATTTTACAAAAAAAACTACCCCAGTATCTCTATCACAATGAATGTACACAGTCCTTTTCCCCAGGGAAAGGGAAGCAAAAACTAAGGACATAGGCTTAAAGTGAGAAGATTTAAAAGGGACCTAAGGGGCAATTTCTTCACGCAGAGGGTGGTGCATACATGGAACAAGCTGCCAGAGAAAGTAGTTGAGGCAGGTGCAATAATGACATTTAAAAGACATTTGGATAGGTATGTGGATAGGAAAGGTTCAGAGGGCAAATGGGACTGTTTAAATGTGAACCTTGGTCAGCATGGATGAGTTGGGCCGAAGGGCCTTTTTCCACGCTGTATTACTCTATGGATCCGAGACTCTAATTTACACCCCTGTTCTGCAATTAAAAAAATCCACCTACACTGCATGGTCTCCATCAAATGTTCTGCTAATATTCCAGTCAGAAGCATGGGGTTTCTTAACCTGTGGGATTAGAATGTTTGATTATTCAGAAAAGTAGAAATGCGACAAGGTCATTCATCAACTTGAACCTAATATGTTATTGAATGAGACCATGCTCCTTTCATTATATCTAAACACACATTTATGAGGTGAGCTACATCCTAGGGACTTGGAACCTTATTCAGTTGCTTTCCCCTTCCTAAATCTGGGAATGTGAGCCCATTGTATGCTTTCTACCACTGACATGGTTGAGCTTAGCAACAGGTCAGGAGAGACTGTGGTAAAATCTGGGATCCTTCATTTAGTCCTCCGCCACACCTACAGCAAATATTTTTTTAGACCTACTTATGTAATGAAACATTCTAAGGCACTTCATAGAAAAAATAAACAAAGTATGCCATGAAGCCACATATGAAGATATAAGAGCAAGTGTCCAAAAGCTTAAACAAAGCAATAGGTTTTTATGAGTTTTTAAACCAAAAGTTAAGAGTTAGACCTTCAGGACGATTTGGATAGTGACTTCCATAGCTCAGGCAACTGAATGCATGGCTACCAGTTGTAGAGCATAAACACCTAGAATGCACAGAAGACCAGAAATAGAGAGCACAGAATTTTCAGAGAATGTGAAGCTGAAGGAAGATAGAGAGGTAGGAAAGGAGGAGGCTATGGAGGGTTTTAGACCAAAGGTCAAGAATTTTAAATCTGAGGCATTGCTGGATCTAGAATCAATGAGTGATAGGAGTTGACACAAACAGCACATGGATTCATCAACATTGGAGACAGAATGAGAACCATCCAGGCGACCCATGGGGAATTAGTAAGTCCAGAGGTAATGAAATGGATCTATATTCAGGGTAATTCATTTTTTTATCTTTGATAATTTTCTTCATAAATTGGCATTTGTGTTTGTGCAATGGGATTCCCTGTCAGAATTCAGCAGATCGACCGTTTTCCAGCAACGTGCTTCTCATATTTCCGTATACTATTAAGAAACATTGCTCATGTAAAGTAAGAAGGAAATAGACTGTCTGCAGCACTGTTCTGTGGTGCCTTGAAAGAACCATTAAAGCATTGGAAAGCTGTTTTTATTGGACTTGTAGGTTGTTTCTCATAATCAGGATTAAGCCAAAGGTGGAAGAATGTTGTTGTTGATTGGGGAGAGCAAATCCAAATTATTTGTTCCGTTGTACATGTATGCAACCAAATACTATGACTTGCAATGTTCTGTATAAACATTTCAAGCTTGAACTGAAGTTCTCTCAGGATTGCCTTTATCTTGTGTGACATTTTAGCTTTATTGAATGTAACATACAGTAGAAATGTGCGTAAAGTGAAAAGGAGTGTTGTGCCTGAAGGGTTTAACAATGAAGAAATCACTGATTATATTCTATCTCATACCTTAAGAGTATATTTCATGCATCAATCGAACATCACCACTCATTTATCAACACATTGGTGTTTTGCCAATTCCAAATATCTAGACAAAGAAATTACCTTGCCTGGTTCATTTTGGTTTTGCACTGGCAATGATCCAGCAACATTTGTCTTTATTTGCAATCTTTTAACTGAAATGGCTTGTAAAATTGTATATTAATAGCCAAAATATGTAGGAGAAAGGAATAGGAGTGTATGCTGATAAGATTAGTTGAAGTAAGGTGTGATGAGGTTCAAAAGAGGCGTAAACACTCACACAGATCAAATAGGCTGAATTTATTTCTGTGGTGCAATTTTATTTAATTCCATTCAAAGGGACTATAAAATGATTCCAAATGCTGTATACTCATTAGAGAATAGAGATATTAAATAATCATGACTTTTTGTTTCAGTTCTGAAAATGCTACAGGATATAAACTGAAAGCACTGTCTCTGACAGCTGAATTTTGTTCTAATAGTAATAGATCATGAGTGCTCCATATGTCTATCTCTGTTTACATAATTTAGTCAGCTGCTATGAAAAGTTACTTCCGAGCAAAGATACATAAAAGCACCACATCTTTCACAGCCCCACCAAGCGTTCGAAAAGATCTGCATTGACCCCTAACTCTTTGACCCTTAAATCAAATCAGTAATTTACTCTTGTTCATATCCTTTTCCTGTGTGCAGAGTGAGGGGAAATACAAGATAGCCCTTCACAGATAATTCAACGCAACAGGGACTCGTGGAAGCAGTGAATCGTTGAAACAAAGGCTGTAGTTTGAGTTAGTGAAATTCAGGGGGAAAAAATTGCACCCTGCAGGAAGTGGCAAAGTTGCTGAAGTCTGAAGAAATGTGTATTTATTGTTGGAAGACTCGAGCCAGCTGCTCCTGTTGTGAGCTCAGGGACTTAATCCCAGGTCATATATATAGATCAATCCAAGCCAAGTGCTGATGTCAATAATCTGCTACAAATCTGTTTTATTGTCTGCATGCGAGGCTGTATCCCAAGCACAAACACTCCCTCTAGGAAGTGTTAGACATTTTCAGGATGTATTGCCTTGATGGAACATTAGGATTCAAACTGAAGTAACATTCCAGTAATACATCCATTGTAAAAATGTTCAGTAAAACAAAGAAAACATAAACTGTTAGTTTGGGCGCCCATCTGCTTGATGTAAACAACCTGAGTGGGAATGGTCAATAAGGACCACCTGTTTGGAAAATGCTGGTATCCATTATGATGGTTGATCAAGTGGCTGGCAACTGAGTAAAAACAGGGGACAGGTTCTCCCCCATTTGTACTTTGAGCATAAAACCCTAACCCTAAATGCTGTTTGTAGAGGAGGATAAGATGTGGGGGAAATCACAGGCCCCAAGTGCAACCTGACTGAGTCTTTAATTCACCACTTTAATTTACCACTCCATCCCTATTCTGAATGTAGCCTCCTGCAATGTTCAACACAATGTTCTACACAATGTTCAACACAAGCTTGAAGAACAACACCTCATTTTTGGGCATACAATAACCTCCTAGACTTGATATTGAATTTTTCAACTTTAGGTAACCCACTCTCTCTCTATTTGTAGCAGTCTCTGCCTTTCAACATTTTCTTTTTCTATATGTATAGTCTTGGCTGCTGCATGTGCCCTACAGGTTTGCTTTTTATTACATTGCACAGACAAAGAAATTTATGATTGTAAATGTCCCAATTAACCCATTTGGTTTCACCCTATCAGAGATATTCCCTCTGTTCTACCCGTCCCTCCCCTCACTTTCTCTCCTACTGAAAACTAACTTGCTTTTCCCTTTCCCAGTTCTGAACCTGAAACATTAACTGTTTCTTTTTCCTCAGATGCTGTCTGACTTGCTGAGTGTTTTCAGCATCTTATCCATTTTTCTAGCTAGGTTTTTGAAAAATGTTCTCCTCTGATTGATTCTCTGTCAATTTAAACTACTAGGAAAGCAGATGGGTTCTATTATCAGTGTGAGAGACTCCCCACCTGAGTTCCACTGATACCATATATCTAAGCATTCCATGATGGCCAAACAAAGCAACAGGGAATTTAATAAAGTCTAACAGATCACTGCTTTGAAGTGATTTTTCTTGGTATATATCTGAGTTTATCTGTCACAGTTCTCCTGTCCAGCAAATCTTACAAATTTAATTCCAGGCCATTGGTATGCTCACTCACTCACTGACGAAGCCCAGATTATTTGAACCATTTGCCCTGATTTACCAATGCAGAAGCCTCCTATCAATTGTCCAGTGGTTAAAGTGCCAGGTTCTGCTGTCCAACAGCAGTCTAGCAATCAAGGGGTCCTCGTAGGGTCAGGAGATGGAAGCCAAGCAAATTGTTACCCCAATGTGACAGAAAATGCATGGAGCCAAGCATATGGAAACAAAAACTTTAATACTCCATGCTTAGTGCTTGAAATAATAACATTACTACATTGTTTCTTCTTAATGTCATTCATTAAAAATAGTAATGTGGTTTTAAAAGGGGAATATATTGAATGAAAAGTTAATAAAATACAGTCTTTTGTTTATAGTTTTTATACGCACTATAGATATATGGGGAAGAGCTGTGGAATCTGATTTATATCCCACATGTGGGCTGACCTGGTTATTCAATAGTGATGAAGTTGTGAGTGAGTTATAGTCAGTGCCACCAGTGGGATTTAAATCGAACCCCGTGCCTCTTTGTGTATTATGTTTACAACACGTTTTAGTTAAATAATTAAAGGTGTGAAAGGTGGATGCAAATTTAAAATAAGAATTATTGGATTGAATCATGCTGTGTGATGTTCCTATTACATATATTTAAATTATAGCCAGCAGTATTTCATATCAACATGCTAACTCATTTGCTACCAAGATCTCACAGTGTGATTTCAATCCACATATACCTTAGAGATTTTAATAACTGTCCTTATTTGATAAACAGAACATTGCATGAGTTTGACATAACATTTAACTAACATATAGACTAAACACAAGCACAGGCATACCTTATCTATTAGCTACAGTTGTTTCAATGGAATGTTACACTAGGTCTGTGTGGTATATGTTGTGTTCCCAATACTTGAGCACAAGATTCAGTTGACACTCGCAGTACAGTACTGAAGGACTAGTGACTGTGCTGTCGAAGGTCCTGTCTTTCAAATGAAACCTTGAACTGTGGCCCTGTCTGCCCTCTTAGGTGGCTGTAAAAGATCCTACAGCACTATTTTCAAGAAGAGCAACTGAATTCTTCCCAGTGTCCTGACTGTTAATTATCTTTCAACCAACATTATTAAAACAGAATATCATACTATTATTGCTTTTATGCCTGTGGGAACTTGCTGTGCACAAATTAGCTGCTGTGGTTCCATACATTATAACAGTGCTGACACTTCAAGAGTACACCATTGGCTGTGAAGCATTCTGGGAATCCTGAGGTTGTAAAAGATGTTATATAAATGCAGATTATTTCTCTTTCTTTGTATTCTTTTTGTTTGCAACAACCTGATTTAGAGGATCAATTGATCCCTCTTTAATAATAAGCCCACTAAGGTTTGTTACAAAAAGAAATCAGCATTTATTGAAAAGAAAATATTGTGTGACGATAAGGTAATGCCACACAATAGAGGTAGTGACTCAATGTAACTGCACTGTGTAATGAATTGACCTGTACAATCGGTTTGTAAGACAAGCTTTTCACTGTACCTTGGTACAAGTGACAATAATAAACCAATACCAATACCAATATAGGCCATTTCCTGGATTCAACACAGATTCTGTTGTTGGTTGCTACCTGAACACTTATCAAGTGCAACTCTGCCTGCTGATGAAGGCTCTGGAGTCAATAAAAACAGGCATTATGGCCACAGAGACTGTCATCAGTGATGACTTCATTAAATGGCACTTTGCCATTCAGTAAAGTTGTGCATCCTGTCTATTTGATGCAAGTAGAAATATAACAAGGTTATTCAAGTATAGCTATCATTACCTTTTAAAGCTATTTATATATTATGCAGATTATGTGCAAGTCCGCACATTTGCATTTGTTTAGATTACAAAACTCTCGCTTGTCTACAGATGTTCTCTGCAGCTAATGTTTCTTGAAGCAATTTGGAACATGAGCAGTTTATACTGTGACAACTTTCACTTCTACAGGAATGGTGGTCCTAGTCTAACTGTTATTTTCCACAAGCCAATAGTATAGTGCTTTTATTCAGTGATGCAACATGTGCAACAGTTGACCAATGACCTGGATCTAACAATGACGCACTACCAAGTTCAGGATTTCCAAATATGTGTGGGTACATGAGGAAGTCACAAACGTGTTGGGTAGCTCTTCATGAGTAAATGAAAATCAAAAATCTGCAGTTGCTGGAAATCTGAAATAAAAGGAGAAACACTGAACAGGTTGGGCAGCATCTATGGAATGAGAAACAGTTCAAGTCCAGAACTGGGAAAGAGAGAAAACAAGCTAGTTTTCAGTAGTATTGGAGGGATGGGTAGAACAAAGGGAATATTTCTGATGGGATGAAACCAAATAAGTAAGGTAGCCGTTAAGTAGCAGCGAGGATCAGATTATACATGTTTGTCTATGTAATGTGTTGCTAACAGCAAGGCTGTGGGACAAACCCAGCACACCAGACTGCACAAGTAGAAACACTGAGCTAAAATGACAACAAGCAGAAATGGCCTGATCTGCTGCAGACAGAAAGAAAGACTTACCTATAGTTGGAGAAATTGATATCAAATCCAGAAGGCTGCATGGTGCCCAGATGGAAGATGAGGTATTGTTGTTCAAACTTGCCTTGGGCCACATTGTAACAGTGCAGGGAGCCACAGACAGAAAGGATCGAGTGGCAGTGAGATAGTGCAAAAAAAGTGACAAGCGACTGGAGTGATCACTTCCGCAAAGTGATCACCCAAACTGCATTTGGTTTCTCCATTGTTGATCTCCAGTACTCTACCACATCGACTGTTTTTTTCATAGCTGCTGCCTGATATGTTGAGTGTTACCAGCATTTTTCTGTTTCTATAGCTCTTCCCCAAGTCTTTTCTTGATTACAGTCCGAAATTGGATTCAGATACATTCAAAAAATTTGACAGCTTTAACAGCCAGCTAAGGTGGTGAATATTTGTAGTTATACTTATTGAAGAGGTCAGCAGCAAACTTGGGCTTAGGCAGCTCGACATTGGCAGGAAATTCTGGGCTTAATTTGTGACACACTTTGAGAAGGGTCACCAACATTTTATTTCCCCTCTAAACGTAATGTGGATTCTACAAACCTATTAGTGATGCAATATGTGGTGTGTGCACCATATGAATATATTTACTCATAATTCACTCTGGTAGAAAATCCCAGAAATGAATGTGGTTATGAGAGGCTGAATCTACCAAAATAGCCATTAGGAAATGAAACTTGTCCATAATATTCAGGCTGTCCAATATTTGACTCTTAGTCCTTCTGCAATAACTCTTACCTATTCTTTGAAGTGGCCTAGCAAGCCCTAAACTATTAAACCAAGCTTACTATCACTTTTTCCAGGAATAGACAATAATGCCTTCCTTGTCAGTGTGGTCCAAATCCCAAGAATGAACTGTGAAAGTGTCTCATAATATCTTTCTCTGTTTTTAATCGGAGGTGGTGGGAAACGGCTTGTGTGGGGCATAAACCCTGGGAAAGGACGGTTGAAGTAAGTGACCAGTTTCTATGCTGTAACTTCATCAATCTTTTCCCAGGAAGTTACTGTCTCTGCTCATGACTCAACTTTTCAATTCCAGTGAATTTGAAAGCTACAATGAAAGTGATTGCACTGGTTCTGTGCTGATTGTAGAATTCTCTAAGGGGTCTTTGGCATTAAAATACATTGTGAATTCTCAAGCCATGGGTCTCAATATTTGACTACATTATTTTGGTAAATATTTGATCACAAGCTGCTTTATTTTTTTTGGTGTACTCACAATAAAATCATGAGTTTTGGATTGCATGTGCTAAAATAGATTGTAAATAGCTGGATTTTAATAACATAACATTAAACCACAATCAGACTGTTTTCTGCCATTTAGCTTCAATTGTTATTGTTGAGATTGGTTTGCTTCTGCTTACGTTTATTGTAGAAATAGTGAGTGAGATATTCGTTTGCTATGAACTTAGATACATTCATGGACTTATAGCATGCTTTTGGAAGTTAGGAAATGTATTGACCATTGTGAAGATAATTACATCATAGCAATAGGTCAGCCTCTAATATGAGAGGTGTAGCCCAAAATGGCACATTCAACTGCAGATCAAAAGAGGACAAAGAATATCCTAAACACTTCTTTACAATGGTGAGCCTCTCTAATACTCTTTGTGATGTAAAAGTTAATAGCCTAGCCTGGAGTCAAAAAGTAAATGACATATTTATAATAAACTAGCAAAGAAACAGATCAAATCATAACAGCAAGACACATAGTGATGGAATATGGATTGAGTCTTGTCTGTAACATAGATGTCATACCAGTCTGGATATGGTGAATACTCTTTATTACCTTCAACTTTTGTTTTATTTTAGGACTGATATTATGCTAAGAAAAATAACAAAGCAAAATAAAAATAGGTTACACGTTCCCAGAAGTCACTCCATTCCAGTCCTACAGAGTTATGAAATCTCCACATTTATTTTTTTTTAACATTGCTTTGGCAAAGAGTACCAGATATAAATGCCGGGGTTAGAAAGTCCAGATGGTCTTTAAAATGTATCCTCACTCTAAACATGCATGATTTATGTGAAGCCCTAATGGTATCTCTGTAAAAATCTGGCTAGCACTAGTCTTTCTGATCTCTAGCACTGAATTCATTGGATTCTTTTGCTACAATCATTAATCTGTCACAACAAAGACTTGCTTCAATCAGGAATTCAGGAGGTTTGAAAAAAGCTTTTGATAAATGGTAACGAGTATAATCTGCCTGAATTACCATCCAGTGCTCTATTTATATTACTTAACGGTGGCTCTTATTGAAGGTATTTGATAATAATTCTGAAAGACATTTAATGCATTGATCTTCAGTATATGTTTAATAGTTCTGAATATTTTGCTTGCATAGTGGAGTGCTCTCTGTTGGGTCTGTGGAAGCTGGGCCTGGGTAAAAAGCACTATCGTTTGAAATTTTGAAGAGAATATTATCTGTCAAAGATTTCTGCCGCTACTCCGAGTTTTGTTTATGAAGACTAGATTTGTGCACGTGATAGCAGCTAATGGCATTTTGATGAGAGAATTATGAGAGCGTTGTTGTGGAGGATGGCACAGTTACATGTGTAACAATGGAGAAGGTTATCTATTACATCACTTCTTCCGAAGATGAAATTCAAGGCCTGATTCTTCCATTCCAGTAGAATAATCAGGGATGTGAAGAGAGACAAGAGAAGGTGGGTGTTGTGGTGGTTGGGTTGAAGAGAGTGATTCCTCTGCGAAGTTGCACAAAAAGTAGAGGTGTGTGACCAATTGTGGAAGTGTCTGCCGACAGACTTATGCTCTGATATCCTTGATTCCATAAAAATCTTTCAGAAATGCTTAGAGACCGTTGGATAAAAAAGATAGTAGTCATTCACTCGTTGTTAAAGGTCAGTAGAGAATGATTACTATGTGTGTGTCAGAATGAAATCGGAACAGTTCATCAATTCTGATCAGGCACTAATAAAGATTTTAAAATGAAACATTGCAGACAGCAGAGGAAGAGCTAGGAATGACAGCTGATGACATGGATGGGAACAGGTCCCATCGCCAGACATTTGTGGTGGAATGGGATGGGGTGTTGGGAGGGGGAAGGGGTTGTCCAAAGTGGGGTGAGGGATGAGACCTTTAAGCACAGGCAGCAATTTTACCTAGTGGAAAATACCACTTCAGACAGCTCTGGCTCATCAAGTGTGGTGTGACGAGAGTGTGGGACTTTCTTCATCACTGCCCTCAACTTTAATATCATTGGCATATTCAAATAACCCACAGGGGCACTCATGGGCTAACCTTTTGCCAAATCTTTCTGTTCAATTAAAGAGAAAGAGCAAAGTACATCCAACAGAGTAATGGATACAGACCATAATTTCAGTGCTTCTGGTAAGCTTAGCAATAACCCACAATCCCTTTTTGCTGCACTTTGGAATTTTATTATTTGGCATTTGGATAATTGATACAGGTTTGCAATTAAAGTACAAAAGGAATTAAGGGGATCAAGGAATACAGGTTGGTGTAGGAAACTGAGGTAAGAAAAGAGCTGTGATCTGAGTAAATGGTGTACCAAACTCAAGGGTATACTCATGTCTGTACTTCTTATATTCTAATTTTCTATTTTAATTTTTGCCGTGCTGATAAAGGGTCTTCATCCGAAACGGCAACTGTTTATTTCCCTCCGTAGATGCTGCCTGACCTGCTGAGTTCCTCCTGCACTTTTTGTGTGTGTTGCAGTAGGAATTTAATCTATTTTGTCCCCAGGTTTGTATCTGTGCTGCAATCTTCCATGTACATGTTGCAGATATGTCTTGCTAAATCCTAGCACTTGTGTTTTGTCTATATAACTAGTTGCAGGCTTACAGGAGATAAAGAAGCGAGGCTACCTTTATCTCCAGTGAAAGCATTGTACTTTTTTGGGTGTCAGGTGTCTTTGACAAGGGATTGGTGACTTTATGGCAGTTCTGGTAACGGAAATTTCACCCTTCTGGAATTCACAAATCACTACCAAAAAATCTTGGATACAGAATAAAAATTCACTCTAATTAAATTTATGTAATAACAGGTAAATAAATAAACATTTTTTTCAGCTCGCATTTCTTGATACATGCACAGATAATGTGGCTTTGTATTACAGAAAATCGTGACATGGACCATTTACCCCCTCATAACGTGGGTGTCACCTGTACTTTATACGGCTTTTGAGAATGCTCCCCTGTCACTTGTTGATGTTAAATAATGACAATGTAATTGCCTTCAATGGTTGGCTGTCACTAATTAAAATCTTAGCTTAACTGCATGTCAACTGCAAAAACAAGCAAATCTTTGGGTACTCTGCAATATGGGACTCGTCACCCAACACCTGGGTCCTCTCTATCCTCTGCAACTCAAGATCGTAAAACAACACACGATACTTACCTGGATGGATGGCCCATTAAGATACACAAAACTGCCCTTAAACTTTTAAGTTTTCGGAGATGAAAAATTTTGAAGAGATCTGCTATGCATTCAGGGAAGTGTGAGACACCTTGATACCAGGGATGTATGACTTCAGTCATGTGGAGAGTCCAAAGAAGCAGCAATGTTTCTGCTTGGACAGGAAAAGTTAAAGGGAGATTTAATAGAAAATTATGTTGAGCTTAAATAAGGAAGAACAGTTTCCAGTGGCAGGAGAATCAACGATAGGAGGACACAGGTTTACAATAAAGAACCAGAGGTGATAAAAATATTGTGCTGTGTGTTGTGATGTGGAAGGCACTACATGAAATGGTATTGGAAGGAAATTCAATAACATGGAAGAGGAAGACAGGTGTTGATGTCAAATGAATATTTATCATCCCATTAGAAAATGGTATAGACATTGTCATGAAAAAAGTGTGAAAAATATTGAATATGATAAAAGTAGAGAGAAGAACTATTAACGGAGGTTTGCATCTTTAAAGTAGATAAATTGCCAAGCCGGTATATAATGTAGCCCAAGCTGTTCAGAGGAGCAAGGGAAGAAATAATAAAGATTTAGGCCATCATTTTACAGCTCTCTTTGCCAGAGTGCTGGTAGATAATGATATAAGCCAATTGGTTAAAGAGAGAGAAAGTGATAGACCAAATAGTTACAAGGGAGTCAGCATAAAATCAGTGGTCAGCAAACGTTTAGAAAAAAACATCGAAGGAAGTGCTCTGGCATTCAGTAAGATCATGGCTGATCCTGCAACCAGCCAAACTGGTTCCCTCAGTGATAAATATTCCATCAAGCTCAGTCTTGAAGGCACTAGTTGATTTGAGCATCTGCAGATTGCTGATGTAGAAAATGCCAAAGATTTATAATCTTCTGAATCAAGATTTTTTTTTTCCTCATCTTAATCCTAGGTGACTAACCCTATATCCTAATATAATACCCTGATCCCTTCTAGAGATGCTTCAGTTAAAAGAGACAGATCCTTATTGTCTGCCCTGTCAGTCCTTCTGAGAATCTGCTACGTCTCAATGAGATCAGCTCTCATTCTTCTAAACTCTGAGTTTAGGCCAATTTTACAAAATTACTCTTCATAAAAACAATTCCCTCAACCAGGAATCAATTCATTGAATTTAAGATGAACTGACTCTAAGCAACTAAATGTTAATTTAGAGGCGGAGGTCAGAGTGAAACTCAACATGATATCCTTCCTTTTCTCTCCAGTCTCCTTGAAGTAAAGACTTCACACACATTGCCTTCCATGTTGCTTGCTGTACCTACATGGTCATGTCCTGTGTCTCCTCAACTTGTTCAACCAAGGTCAGGTCCAAGCAACTTGAATAATGCTTTTGAAGAGACAACAAAGTGGGTTATTATGGTTGGCTCACTTGATATAGTTTACATGGAGCTTAGCAAAGCACTTGACAAAATCTTGTGTGCAGAATTAATCAGAAAAGCAGAAGTTCTTGGGGTCCAAGGGAACATGGCAAACCAGTTCAGTAGCAGAACCAGGGATAAAAAAAACAGAATCAGGAGTTGGGTATTCTGCTCCTTGTGCCTATTATATAATGGTGAGTGTATATTTAGTGAGTGAAAGGCTGCATATGCTGGGGTTCTTCAGGATCAATGCTAAGTCCCTTGCTTTGTGTAGTAAATATTAGTTAGCCTGACTGCATAGGATCTTTGAAGGATTTAGTGGGGCTGATATGTGGTTCATGAGTGGAACATTGGTATTAACTTTCATTTCTAAATTCTAGGTCACATTCACAGAGTTACCAAAAAGGTTTGCAGTTAAAACTACATTAATAGAAATAGTTATGGAAGTAATCACTGCTTATAAGAGTGATAATATTACTGGACTCAATGCTTTTTGTCCAGAGGTATTAGGCAAATGAGGAATCTTGTCAGCCTGCCATTGTGGCACTAATGGGAGCAAACAATCCAATTGTTTAAGACAAAGTAGTTACTGTTCACAAAAGGAAAAAAAATGGAAGGATGGTGCAGATTTTAACACCCTGGTGACTTGGGGTGGTTGAGCGATGAGGTGAAGTAGTAACTTACCTGGTGCTGCAGATAATATGATTCAGGCCAATCCAACTGGCAGCTTCCTAAAAGGCTACTGATCTGGTGATCCATTATTGCCCATCATTACCCAGGGAAATCTGGAGAAGGGATGTCTCCCAGCTGGAGAGAGAGAGGGAGGGTAGTCCATGACAAGCGAGAAGGTTCTGCTCTTTCTGTGTATATTCATTTTTATAGCAGACCTTTTTCTCAACAGCATGGTAGTATGGATACAATGACTTCCCCTCTCAGACCTGTTAAAATTACAACTAGTTCCTAATGAAGTCATTTATGGACTCATAGACTTCTGCCTAAATGGCAAGAGAACAACCACTGAACCTTAATGTTGTCTGTCATCACTGAGATATTTAAGGAATCAATTAAAGAAATTAAGGGAGAAACCTCTGGATATTTGTTGATCACCTTTTTAAGCTTTGAAAACATTGTGTATCAGCTTGGGAAAGCAATTAGAATCTTAGATTCTGATATTCTGATGAAGGGTCTCAGACCTGAAATGTTAACTGTTTCTCTTTCCACTGATGGTGCCTGACCTCCTGAGTAGTTCCAGCATGTTTGTTCTTGTTTCAGTTTTCCAGCACCTGCAGTGTTTTATTTTTCATTTACTGTAGAATTTTAAGTTGTTTAGTGATTACAAAACAAGGATCTTACATAACACTATGAGGGTTGAGGGGAGATCCAATAGAAGTTTATAAGATTATGAGAGGCATCGATAGAGTAGACAGTCGGAATCTTTTTTCCAGGGTTGAAATGCCTAATACTAGAGGGCACGTATTTAAGGTGAGAGGGGATAAGTTCAAAGGAGGTGTGAGGAGCATGTCTTTTACGCAGAGTGGGGGGTGCCTGGAATGCGCTGCCAGAGATGGTAGTGGAGTCAAATATGATAGAGATGTTTAAGAGGCTCTTAGATAGACACATAAATGTGCAGAGAATGGAGGGACATGGACATTGTGTAGGCAGAAGGGACTAGTTTGGTTAGGCATTTAATTACTAGTTTAATTAATTCGGCACAGCATCATGGGTGGAAGGGCCTGTTCCTGTGCTGTACTGTTCTATGTTCTATGTACTAGCACTTTTACAGAGAGTATTCTAACCAACTTTCCTTGGTGAATGACATTGTGTCTTAGCTCAAAGTATAGAGGAGACAGAGCAGGATAGTACGACAGCTTAATTATAAGTTACAAAATAAAGATTATTTACCTTGGGGAAGTGAGGCTCAAAGAATATGATTGGTGTCCACAATAATGAATGGATGTTTAATAAAACATTGTTAGGAATATTCAGACCACAGAGGTCATGGCTGTAAAACATTCCAGCAAAGAATTAGATTGGATCTAAGAAAAATACTCATTATCAAAAACTTAAGGAAAAAAGTACTGAAATGTGGTGTCACTACAATCCTTTAAGAGGAATTTCAACAGATTCCAGAGAGAAGTAGACATCCTTCTCCAGGAGCATGTTACAAATTAGTTTCACTTATGAGTATTGGCTTCATTTACACATTTCAACTTTCCCTAATGAGATTTTGTCCATTGCTCTTTTACTTCAGCAGTACCCACATCTTATCTTTGTGTTACGTCACAACCTTGGAATCATATTTGGTTCAAGTTTAGTTTGGTTTCTTGTATCTGTGCCCTCACTAAAACTGCCCATTTCCACCTCCTCCAAGTTACCTGACTCTACATTTGTCTCAATGTTGCTGAAATCTTCATCATTCCTTATCTCAGAACTTACAATTCCAGAGCATACCTGAATGTCTCTCTCTCTCTCTCTCTCTCTCTCTCTCTCTCTCTCACTCACACTCATTCAGCTTCCCATAAAACGAGGCCATCCAAAAGTCTGTTACTTGCATCTTAACTCCCACCGAGTCTTACACACACATCAGTCCATGTTTGCTGATTGACTGGCTCCTAGTTAAACAAACCTTTGATCTTAAAATTTTCATTCTTGTTTCCAAGACAATTCCATGGCCCTGCCTATTTCTTTAACATCCTCAAGCCCTGGTTATCTTATTCCTCTAAATCTGGCCTTTTATTCCTCTCAAATTTAATTGCTTTCAACAGCCAAAAATCCTGAATTCTGGAATTCCATTCCTAAACATCTCTGCCTCTCAATTTCTTCCTCCTCCTTCAAACCTACATCTCTCACTAAGATTTTGCTCAGATAGCCTAATCTCTGCTTATACTGTCTGGGTCAAATTTTTGTTCAATGACATTCCAATGAAGTGTCTTGAGCTGTTTTGCTACATTAAGGGCATCATTTAAATAAGACTTGTGGGTGAAATCGTTGATTTTGTGTTCATTTGCTGTATCTTCTTCCAGATTTAGTGGGAGATCGAGTGCCGGTGATGACAGTGAAATTTAATCACACCTATTCTTCCCCAACAAAACTGAGCCCCTGTATTTGCATTAGCACATTTATCAGTATTTGCTGAGAGCTTCCTTGCCATAAAGCAGCTTTAGACCACGGTTGCTAACCCATCTTCCAGTTGTAGATTCACAGACTTTTCAAAATTTATAGGGGTCAAGTGGTTCATTAGCTACTTCAGAAGCATGAAAAGATTATTATAGCAGTTGCGTCATGATTGGTTGCTGCTTTGTCATTACTGCTTATGAATTTTTATTCAAGCTGGGTAATTACATTAACAGATCCCTTAAAAGTTCAAACCACATGCATCATGCTTTTTTTTATGAATTAAGCAATGTCAAGCCCTTGATTTTTCTCCTTGTTTTGACAGCACAAACTACCAAATACGTACTGTAACCAAAACTGTTGCCTAATTGAATGAACATTTTTTTTAGCATTTTGGATCAGCTGCATTACTTCTGTAACTAAAAAAGATTTTATTTGACTTTTTAATGGCACACAGAAACAAGTGGATAATTTAATAAAAAACTGACTGATAATCATTAAATAAGACTCAGAGAATTTGTCATCATGGCTACAAAAGGGACGCTTCACAGAAGAAACATGTTAACTCATGCACTTCATTGAATTAGGCTATGATTAGGATGACAATTTAAATGCATTTGCACTTTGGTTTTATTGTTAAAGCTGTACACTGTACTAGTGTTCAGTTTAGTTCAGTTTAATCAATTTAAAAAGAAAATGCTGGAGTATATTCTAACATGTAACTTCAACAGCTGAGTTGCATAAATAAAAAGGATCCATGGATAGCCAAACTTAAGGTCAGATAGACTGCTTAAATAACCTTATATTGCAAATGAATAGACTGTGCATTATATTCCAGTGCATTATAATTGGGTCTGCATTTCAAATATTTTATTGGGTATAAAGCCCATTGGGAGGATGCTGAAATTGTGAAAGATGCTATATAAATGAAAATATCTTTATCCTTTGCTTCCATAGGGACCCTTACAACTTTACAAGTAAGCTTGAACACTACGGTCATCTGGAGTAAATGGATATGAGAACTGGAAGGATCAGTTCTGCGGAAGTATATGTGAAATATGGAAGTATGTATCCTGTAACCAAATATAAATTGCAGTGAATTTGTTTTATTATTTATTCATTTTTAGACTCCAGGTGCTGTTGACAAGGCCGGCTATTATTTACCTATTCCTAATTGCCTTGAGGAACTGATGTAGACCTTCTGGTGAAGGTGCTCCCACTGTTTAGATGGGTGGAGATTTAGACCCAGCAATAAAGCATGGCCAATGATATGTTTCCAAACTCAGGGATCCTGAAGGTGGTGGTGTTCTTGTCCCCCTGCTGCTTTTGTCCTTCCTGGTGAATTTGGGAGATGCCATCAGAGTAACAGAGGTGAATAACTGTGGTGAATCATGTAGATGGTACACCTTGAAGCCATTGGATATTGATGGTGGTGGGAATGTTTATTTATGATGATCAGGTTAGATAATTTTTCCTAGAAGGTGGCAAAACTCTTGAGAGTTGTTGGAGCTGCATTAATCCAGGCAAATGGAGAGAATTCCAACATACTTCTGACTTGTACTTTGTAGATTGTGGAAAGCCTGTGGGGTGTCACTCGCCACAGGATAGTCAGCCTCTGACCTGCTCTTGTAGCCACAGTATTTACGTGATTTGTACAGTATATCGAGTTTCCCCAGGAGGTAGATGGTGGGAGCTTTGACAATAGTAATGTCATTTAATATCGAGGTAGGTGATTAGAGTCTCTTGTTGGAAATGGTCATTGCCTGCCATTTCTGTGGTGTGAATGTAGCTTGCCATGTATCAGCCCATGTCTGAGTTTTGCCTAGGGCCTTGCTGCCTGCAGGTATGGGCTTCTTCATGTGATAAGGATTTAGGAATAGTATTGGAAGTTGTGCAATCACCAATAAATATCCCCACTTCTGACCTTATGAATAAGGAAGGCCATTGATGAAGCAGCTAAAGGGAGTTAAGCCAGGACACTGCCCCAGGGAACTTCTGCAATAATGCCCTGAGACTGAGATGATTGATCACCAACAACCACCACCATGTTCCTTTGTGTGAGGTCTGACTCCAGCCGCTGGAATATTTTCCCTTGATGCTTATTGACTTCAGTTTTACCAGGGCTTCTTGTTGTTACACTCAATCTAATATTGCCTTGATGTCAAGGGCCATCACTCTATGGATACAATGTTAAACTATTTTAAGGGTAGCTAAGTTCTGAATGGCTTGAATGGATGGGTCTTACAGTATTGTGTGTAGAAATGGTTGTGTTGCTATATGTTTGTAGATTACTTTCTTTGCATAACAAATCCTCCATTAAACAACATTATAGATAATGCTAAAATCTCTTTCCATAAATGTATTATTAATTGCCATGTACAAGGACAGCAAACCCAAATATTTTAATTTAGACTTCATTTGACTGTATCTAATGTTAATAAACAAATATCCATGTGTGCTTCATAACTTTTAAGATCCCATATAGGGTAACCTTCATATATGCAATAGTTTAGGATAGGTGGGAATATTTCTCATAACAGAATTCGTTATTATCTGGTTCTTTTAATATCTTGGTAACAATTTACCTGTGCCAGGTCACAGATTGAGATACCTTATCAAAATGGTGAAGAAATAGCTTTAAAAGGTTACTCAGATTCTAAGCATTCTATATCACCATAATGACATTCTGAAGGACTGAACTATTTTATATAAGTTAAATACCAACTAATTTAAACTACTTTTGCCCTATTGTAAAATAAGCAGTAAAATAATCTATGTGATTACATTTTAGGGTTAATACAGAGTATCCTGCAGGAACAGTATTCTTTGTTGTAGGAAGTGAGATTAGATTCAATTGTTTAGAAAGTCTTTGCATCGTTCATTTTTTGTTACACCCGATGCAGCTGTAACACTTCATGGTCTCTTCTGCTTCCCTCGTTTCTGATTGCCTAGATGACAACTATTGTAATCCAACCAACAGGAACTCCCTCTCCAGGGAATCCACCCATTTCCACTTACTTCTGGGTTATCTCAGTCCATCCAGCTGGATGCAAAGGAAGCGTAAGCAGCCTTTTATTCAAAGTGAGATCTTCAGTAAATCTTCAAAACACCACAATCAGGAATAGCTAGGAGTGTGCGTTTCAGAGTTACAGAGTTACAGTGTGCCAAAAGTGAGTGATTCCTTTAGGTCAAAATAGAACCTGTTGATAATTCAGTCTTGTGGCTACTGTGTCTGACATTTTAACTTGCCTGAAAGATTTTAATAAGAATTCTAAATTGTCAGTCAGATTTCAGGTAGAAACCCCACATAAAATGAGAGAAACTACTCCTCTACAGAGTGATTTATCTGTTAACTGAGTGTGAAAAAAAACATTGCTGAATCCCACAACTGCTCACCTGAACTGTCTGGTGAAGAAAAGGTGAGAAGCCTTTTTACTGTCCTGACCTTGTGAAGAGAAGTGTGAACCATCATTAAGGATGGGAGAATTCTAAGCATGTGATTGATGTAGATAATTTTTTCAGCAAATACCCAGTGTACAGATAATGTATTAAGCAGGAGGTTTTTTCCCCTCTCGACCCTTTGAAAGTCAATGAGCACACTACAGGTGACACTTAGCTGCAGAGCTAGTTATTTTTCTGATTCCTGAGAAAAAAGTCTGAAGAATTTTGAAGCCTACATTCACAATGTTTCTTTTCCAGATATTTAACGTCCTTGATGAAATTCCTTATAAAGGCTGTAAATGTACATTTGCTTTGTTTATATTTTTTAACTTTTCAACCTATTATGATGCCATGTTCAAGATCCTTGCTAAATTATGTACTTCTGTAATGACTCCACTAGCTTTTTATTGACCAGACGATATCAAGTGGGGATTTTTAATCCATTTTCATTGTTCCCTTACAGTTTTGTTCAGCTTTTGCACCCGTCCATAGTGCTTGCACTTTGAACTTCCAATAGTCCAAGGACAGGAAAGGTCACCTCCTTATGTAACCTCTGCATATTTGTATTATTTATTCCCATCTTTATGTCAGAATTTCGATAGTTCTTTTAATAGTTTCATTACTTTACTTTTATACTGACAATGCTGAATCTGTAGTTATTGCTTTTCCAAGTAACCATGACTAATTCTCTGAGCTATTTTTATTTTCTCACAACTTATTTCTAAATATTCTAGAGCATTTACCATCTATTTCCAATTTATATAGGTGATTCTGCTTCTTAACTGTATCTTTTGTTTTAAATCACCCTGTCTATTTCACTGTCAGGACATGTTTAACAGCCTTGCATTTCAGAATTAGGTCAACAGTATAAATAAGAAGCGCCAGTAGGAAACCGTTCATATCTAATACAAATCTGATAGAATAGCTTTCATTGAGGCTGTTGTTAATGTTTTCTCTGCTTCACAGAGTTGGTGAACTACGAGCCCTTATTGTACATCCAATCTATTTGATCAGATATTCTGACTAGACAGTTCTTTACCTATCACCTCTTCATGTCATTTTGGTCAAGAGATAATTGTAGCATCATTTTATCCTCTGACACAAAACGTTATTGGAACATAGTGTTTCAGAGCGTAATCCTTTTATTTCTCCTTCACAGTCTAACTTAGACAGTCCTCATTGTTTAGTGTAGCACTGTAACATATGGGGGATAAAGCAGAGAGGGAACGGGTAAATAGATGGTTGTAAACTTCCTATGTTGTTGCCATCTTTCAGAGGAAACACCAAGAGGAAGGTATAGAGTCACTCTTTCCTCTGGAAAGCTTGATTTGTATCATTTGCAAAGTGTTCAATGGAACCACCCTTGCAACTTATAGAAATGATTGACAACCTTTCCTTATTACAAATGGCAGGCAATTGTTGTTATGGCTCCAATGCAAGTCACCAATACACTGTGTAGTGGTTATGGTTCCTGAAAGCCAACCAGGCTGTTCAAATGCCACTAAGGTAGGCCAGTGGAAGAAGAGATGAGTAGTACTGTTAATCCTTATGGCCCTCTGTGGGAACACCATCTTATCAGGACTACTAGGGTTGGATAAATTGCTAGTGATGTCCACATCCCAAAAACAAATATGTTTCAAAAAATCCCTCTGTCCTACGTTTTAATTATAATTGTGAAATAATTCCTTTTCATGTCATTAGGAAGTTGTGGAATAGTCATTCCTCCTATAATTGGATCCTCTGTTCCATTATCCATGCCTCAGGTCCTGTTGGGTGCAGTGTTGAGGAATTTGTATAAGGAGAGAGAGTTTGTGTTCACTGGTTAGCTTCAGGGCAAATAACTGTTATAGTGATATAGGTCCTGAAATGTCGTGGTACAAAGGAAGAGAAGATCACATATGATCACTTCTATCCACAACACCGTGACTGTAGTTTTGATACATAGACTGGACTTAAGCTTTTCAAAAATCTATCAATGTATGTTAAACTTCCACAAAATATTGAGGACAAAAATGATTGGAGTAATAAATATCTTTCAAGTTAAGGGATCTAGATATTGGCATGCATTTAGAAAATAGCTGGATATTTGAAAGTTTACAGACACTGCAGGCTATAAACTTTTTTAGGCTGGTTTTAATCTATTGCTAACAATCAGGTTATAAGAACAATAGCAGGTAAAAGAATAGCACGAGTAAATTATGCACTTCCAGTAAAAAAGAGATAATGCACTGAAATATAACGCACAGTATATTCATTTGCAATATAAGGTTATCTAAGCAGTCTATTTGACCTTAAGTTTGGCTACCCATGGATCCTTTTTATTTATGCAACTCAGCTGTTGAAGTTACATGTTAGAATATACTCCAGCATTTTCTTTTTTAGTTACCATGATGTACTCAGATAGACCTTCCTGTAACACTTTCTGAAATGTTGTGGCATGAGCTACACTTCTGGTCCTGATTTCCTCAATAAATGCATGGAGATTGTGACTGGCTCAACGCCAATTCATTTAACAGTTACAAACCATTGCATAGTGCGCTTTAAATTCATTTTCAATTTATTAGTGTCGATTTAAATCCCTTTAAATCAGCTTAAAATGATCACACTTTGCCTGGATTTCCTAAAATGTATCCATGATTGCATCATGGTGCATGTTAACAAATCCCTACTGTTGTATAAATCACAGCAGGCTTGTGTGGAGCAGAAAATATATGGGGTATGTCTGATGAAGCATTGGCATTACTGAGTGGGAGCGATTAAATACCTACATTAAATGTGACTTATAACATACATGTTCAGTGCAGTAAAGATAGGGAAAATGGCACTGAGGCAACTCCCAAATAATTGGCTTAATTGATGCTTTAATCATTGTAAGTTAATCTACAGTAATAGCATGAAAATAAAAATTGAAGCAATTTTTTGTGTGTTATGATCAGTGTATATGTTATTGGTGGATTAGGCCCATAGTCTCTGTAGGACAATTGCAAATAGATTGGTAATCCAGGCTCTGTGGTAGGTTTGAGGCAGGATGGATTAATGGAAACCCTATCAGGGCAGGCACCATGCTAAACCTGGAGGATGGGTGGGTAAAAGCTGACAAATGGAAAATATGGTTTAAAACAACAAAATAATGGGTAGAAATGTGCCTGAAGCTCTTCAAATCAATTCATAGGAGGAGAAATTGGTTTTGTACAGGGAATTGGAATGACGTGGGCATTGGCCTGGAAGATATGGCCATCAATCCTCTCCAATTTGCACCTTGGAGCTCAGCTCAGTAAAACTGGTGTCCTGATACAAGACACTAAAATTTTCTTAATTTCTCAAAATTGTCTTGTAGTGGCAAATGGCCTAAAGGGATATCCCAGGAGGGAGAACTGTAGAAAGGAGGATTTCTTCACTGCTCTGTTAATGGGGTTCCTGGCACCTGTTTGAAGCGAAACCCTGGGAACCTGGCTGCTACCAACCACTGAGTGTGGCCAGAACCCAATCTTATCCAAACACTCATTTAAAATCTGGAAAGCAATTCCTCCACTGTAGTAAATGCATCAGTTTAAAAGCATTTTTAGCAATTTTAACATTAAAGTGTTGTCCAAGTATTAAATCAACTTAAGGAAATTATGTTCCAGGCATGTCACAGATTGTTTACAGAACAGGAGACCATTTGACTCTTCGAGTTGAGCTCCCAGTAGAACAATTCCTTCAGTCCCATTACTTTGCTTTTTCCTACTGCCTCTCAAAATGTTCTCCCTCAAGTCCTGATCCAATTTCTCTTTAAAGGCAATGATTGATTCTGTTTCCATCACTCCTGCAGGCAATGAGTTCTAGATCACAATTATTCTTAGAATAAGAATTTCTTCTCACTTCTTTTCCTCAAAATTTTAAATTGGTGTCTCCGGGTCCTTGAATCCGGAGAACAGCTCATGTAAACTGCTGATGTGACACTTTGGCTTGATTTACCTTATCTAAACCACTTTCTTGTGTACCCCTATCAAGTCTCAAAGGTGAAGCCGCATTTGGAATATTGTGTTCAGTTTTGGTCATGCTGTAGTAGGAAAGATGCCATGAAGCTGGAAATACTGCAGAGGAGATTTATGGGAATGTTGCTGGGACTCAAGAGACTGACTTATGGAGAGAGATCGAACAGGTTGGGACTTTTTCATTGGAGTGTAGGAGAATGAGAGGTGATCTTATAGAAGTGTATAAAATCATGTGGGCATCAATAGGGTGAATGCGCAGTCTTTTTCCCAGGGGTGAGGAATCAAAAACCAGGCATAGGTTTAAGGTGAGAGGGGACAGATTTACTGGAAAACTGAGGGGCAACTTTTTCACCCAGAAGGTGGTCAGTATATGGAATGAGCTGCTAGAGGAAGTGGTCGAGGCAGGTACATTAACAACATTTAAAAGGTAGAGGACACACGTTTAAGGTGAGAGGGGAAAGAGTTAAAGGACATCTGATGGGCAAGTTGTCCACACAGAGGGTAGTGAGTTTATGGAATAAGCTGCCAGAGGAAGTGGTAGAGATGGGTACAATCACAAACATATGGACAGGTACATGGATCAGAATGTTTTAGAGGGATATGGGCCAAATGCAGGCAAATGGGATGAGCTCCGATGGGAATCTTGGTCAGCATGGACCAGTTGGGCCAAAGGTCCTGTTTTCATGCTGTATGACTCTATGATTCTAAGAAGAACAATCATGGCTATGTTAGATCTGAAATCTCTCACCCCTAAAACTATTCATGTGAATATTTTCTGCATTCTCTCATTACAGCAAAGAAAGTAAATGGGAGAAACATGAAGAGCACCAAAGTCAAAGTATTTTAAGGATCTATTGATGTAAGGCATGTGCAATCATTATACAGATTCTATAGCATATAAATACCTCGGATGTATTTTTCATTTAGAAAATTTGGACCAACAATGTACACTTACATAAAATGTCAATTGTAGATCTGAGTTATAGAGTTGAATGTAACACTGATGTAACTGGAAAACTGGCCAATGACATATATCTGTTGTTAATGTAAACTCAGTTCTTGTTAAACATGTTGTTTTCCTATCTGACAATTGAAGCCATCTGCAAGCATACTTTTTAAGTGTTAGTGTGTTAGTTTTAGGACAGCACTGAAGAATTGAAAAATAAAACTTAAATGTAATACCAACAAACCACTGATCTTCCTTTAACTTTTCTATCCAGGTTGGTGACAACATTACCTAGCTAGCATAAAGCTGAAGCAGCACATGTGAGGTATACCTGGCCCTTCAGCTCAAGGTGACCTTGACCCACTCCTGCATTAAGAGGTGAGCCCAGGATAAGAGTGAAAGATTAAATGCTCTAATAAATGACTCTCAGCACCCTTCTGACTGCCCTGTTGCTATTCTGACCTGCAATGCTAGCTGGCAGTGCTCCACAGAACCTCTGGCTAGGCATCAGCATGACTCTGTCCAATATTTGATGCTGCTTTTATACAGCCAGAGCTGTCTATATTAAAGCTAATTGTTTTCTTGAAGAACCGAGAAAAGAAAACTAATATTCCCAGAGCAGTCAGTCAGTTCTTTCCTCCACCACTTGGGTTTTGTTTCAAGAGTCAAAGTCAAAATATTTGTTGTAATTGATGAAGACAAATGAGGGGTGAGGTTCACCAATGTGCCTGGTTAAGGCTTAGAACCAAGTCACAAGACCTTGAAACTAGGCTGGGAAAATTGTATAGTTCGATGTTAAACATATTTATGTAACTTAACTCAGTCATTAAACCATTATGTTTTCATTGAAACAATGGACAGTGGACATAAGTTAATCTTTACACAGGTTAATATTAGGGCCAAAGATTAACATTGCATCTAATGCACGGTGGATTGATATGTCTGTAGATGATTATTTATTGTTAGTTTAAAATAACAGCCATGTGTTTGATTTAAGCTGGGCTTTCACTTAACCCAGAATTGATTAAAATTGCTGTTTAATTCAGAATTTATACTTAGAAATTCAATAACCTATCACTGTTTATTTCACTGTTTTGTGATTGAAAATGGATTTCATTTCCTGAGTGAAATATGATCACAAGCACTTGTGGGCTGTTTTGCATCTTTCAGAAATTTAGCTGGTCACTTTCTGGTGAAGGGCACCTTGTACTCTCAACATGGGACCTGCAGAAAGAACAGGTGGGGTGATGATGATCTGTATGCAGTGCTCCTTTTGGAGCATTACAGGGGGATTGTGGACCATGTTGTCCTGGGACACCTATTGTCTATCACTCCTCAGACAATGTGTCTTCCCTGCTCAGTGCCAGACTGAGATGTCTGTCAACCAAGTAAATGAATCATTTTTATCCTTTGCAACCCTTGCCCATTAACCCAGATCCCTCTGACCTCATGACCTGCCGACCTCGCATCAACCATGTTATTTCTTGCAAACTTCATCCTTGAAAATCCCAGTTCTTGATCCTACTTATAGAATGTTGATCTGATTTGCCTTCCACTCCCACTCCCTCCCCATCTGCTCAACTGCCAATCTTTCTTTTTCCCTCCTCCACTCCCCAACTGTCCAGGACATTGGCTCATTTTTAGGAGAAGTGAGACCCAAAGGTGTGAGAGATTGTGTGTATTTGACAATTTGTACAGGACAGATGTCAGCTAATGGTGAAAGAAAGCACAAATTTCTGCCAGATCTCCTAAACTATAGTATACATAAAAAAATAAAAACCAATGGAAATATTCCTTCTTAAAAGAAAACAACACATCACACCAACTCAGAAATGGTTCACGAGGATGCAAATCCACCTCCTATTAGTTATGGCAAAATCACCATCTACGAAGAGTCTTTTACAGTTCATTGCTTAGCTCAAATGGAAAAATAGTTTCTTGTTGAATTACTATCTGTGAAATGGATCACGATACTCAGTTTCATAATCACAAAACACTTCCTTTATTATTTGAGTCCACCGGTTAATTGAGTCATTCACAATACATTATAATACAAATCCCAACAAAGTAAGATCCTCAGACTAAAGTTAATCTGGACCTTTATAGAGGAGAATGGATAGACAAGAAAAAGTGGCAATGAAATACAAAACTAGTAGGTAGGTCAAGAGGAAGAGAAATCATGTGGGAAAATAATATTGATTAAAACTAATGCAGGAGAAGTGCGCACATTAAATAAGTGAGTGAAAGGAGGAGAAAGAGAGCAGAATAGTCAAGGGAAACAAATGAAGTTCAGGGAGATATATAAATTATTTGTGCTGTGGAACCACACAAAAAATATTCTACAGAATATATCTTAGGAGATAACATCCACTTTATTTTAGAGAGGAATCTGTAAATACTTCATAATGTATCAGAGGTCATGCTGTTTCAGAGAGAGTTATGTCACGAGGCTATTGTAGTTCTATAAAAATCTCACTGAAAATAACATGATTGTCTCAGGGGTTGAATTTAGAACAGAAGAATAACCTGAAATTATTTTGGGATCTATAACTAGAGCAGTAATGTACTGTATCACCTTCATTTACTGTAAAATTTTGCAGTGTGATAGCATAGGTGACATTTATTTGGAGATGGTTAATCAAATTTCCTTCCCTGAAACATATTGAGGAAGATATTGATTTCTACTAGTTCTTAGCTTGGTCTATTTCAAAGTCTAAAATAACTGCAATTGTAACAACTGCAAGAAAGTGTTAACTAAATCATACTATTTTGGAAATGGAAGTAATGAGAATAATCAATGTTAGAGGTATGAGGTCACAGCAGTTTTAGAGCTCAATCATATCAAATAGGAATTCAGTCCTGCTCATTGTAACTGATAGCATCTATTTGTTAATTCTTATGCTGTGGGCATGGGTGATAAGGCTGGATATATTAACCATCGCCAGTTGCCCTGAAAAGTTGGCAGAGTCCAACCATTTTTCAAGTAGTTCTATACCTGGGGATAGTTAGGTCACTTGAAGGGGAAGATACTCATCAACTGCACTGGAGTTACATGTAAAACAGTGAGTTTCCTACTCAACAAGACATAAATGCATAAATTATTTCTTCACTACAATCCCACACCTTCAAGGTCAAGCAACTTCGTATTTCCAGATTAGTTAAAATGAGATAAGATTTCTTTATTAGTTACATGTACGTCGAAACACACAGTGAAATGCATCTTTTGTGTAGAGTGTTCTGCGGCAGCCCACAAGTGTCACCACGCTTCTGGCGCCAACATAGCATGCCCACAACTTCCTAACCCGTATGTCTTTGGAATGTGGGAGGAAACCGGAGCACCCGGAGGAAACCCACGCAGACACGGGGAGAACGTACAAACTCCTAACAGACAGTGGCCAGAATTGAACCTGGGTTGTTAGCGTATAATAGTGCTACACTAACTGCTACACTACCATGCCTGATTCTTTTGTAACTTCAATTTTCTCAAAGACCTATAATGGGATTTGAACTCAGATTCTGTGGATTATTAGTTCAATGACATGACCACAATACCACCAAGTATATAAACTGTGGAAAGAGGAACATTACCCAAAAAATTTTCTGACTCACTTGTCTTGAGAATTCAGAACTACTTATCGGAGTTACACTGATCTAACTTAAGGCAGAACAGTGGTACATCTACAAGAGTTGCAGCCTCACAGCTCCAGAAACCCGAGTTCAATCCTGATCTCCGGTGCCGTCTGTGTGGAGGTTGTTCATTGTCCATGTCACCATGTGGGTTTCCTCTGGGTGCTTGGGTTTCAATTGCATCTCAAAGATGTGTGGGTTAATTGGCCACGTAAATTGCTCCTTGTATTTAGGTGAGTGATAGAATCAGGTGGTAGTTGGGATGTAAGGACAAAAGGTTACAGGAAATATGGGAATGGGATTGTTCAGTGAGCCAGCATCGATTTGACGTGTCACAATAGCCTCCTTCTATGTCGCAAAGAAACATGGAAATAAAGGAGATACAAAGTTCTACAGAACTCTGCTACTATCTGTACAAGCAAAAAAAAGCTTTATACGTGATTTGAATTGATCAGTACCTTTTCGAAGTAAAGATCACAAGATCACAAGACAAAGGAGCAGAAGTAGGCCACTCGGTCCATTGATTCTGCTCCACCACTTCACCAGGAGCTAAACTATCAGCCATCTAGCCCCAATTCCCGACCTTTTCCCCATATCCCTTGATACCCTGACTAATTAGATACCTATCAATCTCCTCCTTAAATGCCCCCAATGATCGGGCCTCCACTGCTGTATGTGGCAACAAATTCCATAAATCCACGACCCTCTGACTAAAGAAATTTCTCCTCATCTCTGTTCTAAATGGGTACCCTCTAATTCTAAGACTGTGCACTCTTGTCCTGGACTCAACCACCAAGGGAAACAACTTAGCCACATCTACTCTGTCCAGTCCTTTCAACGTTCAACATGTTTCTATGAGCTCCCCTCTCATTCTTCTGTATTCCAATGAATACAGTCCAAGAGCCAGCAAACACTCTTTTGTAAAAAGAGAAGCAAATCACTGAAAAAAGAAAAGCAAATCAACAGTTAATATTTTGCTAACTCTGAAGGTGAAAAATAATGGTCCTAAATTTGCTTTGATAGGCCAATGAATGGCGTCCACTGTTAAACTTGCTTTTACCCATTTGATGCCAAAGATGTATCTTGCCACATATTTTTATATCTGCTAGAACATTAATGGACCGCACATACAACTGGTTATCTCTAACCAATCAAGTTAAATTGTGAATTAAACAATGTAAGAATGAAGAAAAAATTGTAAATTGAATGTATAAATTCAATCTCACATTAAGAATTGAAAAATTAAAAGGGGGAAAGTAAGACTCGATTAATGGAGTTGGAGAAAAAAGCAAAAGTAACAAAATGGATAATTTTGGTGTGTTTACATCCCCAGAAACAATGCAAAGAAAGTAATGATACTGCACACAATTTTGCTAGTTTTATAGTTAATAATCAGTGCCTGAGTGGTTGACTGACAGTAATTAAAACTTATCATAATGTTAAAAGGTTAGTTACACTTGAAATGACTTAACAAAACCTTCTATAGTGAGTTTATATCATGCATAAAGAGGAAGCTCACACTACTCAATACATTTAAATATTGAGCCATCAGTGGGACTCTCTTTTTATGAATGTAATGATGGATTGACATATCTCTGACAGCAAGTCTTGATCTCTTTGATTGATTACCCTTCTGTTCTTACCTGAAGTTACACTGCATTTATGCAGGGATAACAATGAGTGCTATTAGCTTTGCCAATATTTTAACAGGAAATGTTGAGCTAATATTTAAAAATTTGTCCTGTTTGGAGACATTTTAAAATTTGCTTTTCACAGTCTGTAGAAAGATCCATCTTCCTGACACAAAGATTAAAGTATAACTGTGCCATTGATTATTTTAATTATGTCTGAGACAGGTGATCATATTATAATGGTTTCATCTTTCTAACAGTGGAGGTGGAGATCATTCATCCCATCAAGTCAATGCCAGCTCTCAAATCAATCCCATCAGTCCCATTCCTCCACTTATTTCCCTGTAACTTGTTCTCTCACACATGCCCATCAACTCCACTTTGATTCTCCCTTCACCCATCTACACTGTGGGCAATTTACAGCATGTCATTGGGATGTGGAAAGAAGCTGGAGAACACAGGGGAAGTCGATGCAGTAACAGGGAGAATGTGCAAACTCCTCACGGACAGCACCAGAGGTCAGGATCAAATCCAACACACTGGAGCTGTGAAGCAGCAGCACTAACTGTCGCACCACTGTACTGCCCAGTGATCTCACATTCAGGGATTTGTTTCTAAAACAGTCAAACAAATTCTAATCCTGCTGTTGGGACTTCTGTGTCCGAGGCAGAAAATCCAGTCCCAACAAATTCTCCACTTCCTTTTAGCTTGCTGAGAAATACAGTGAGAGAAACATAGATTGGAGTGTGTTCTGACTGGGTGTAAGTTAGTGTCCTCCTGAACCATGCAGCAACACATTTGAATGGAAGAAAAATAGATCAGGTTCTACTCAGCCGATTCTTTACAGTGTAAAGGACAATCTCTACCACACTCTGTATAAATATGCTAGATTTGATCATACTCCCAACTCACCAGTACAATGGATCTATGCTTTAAACACCTTGGGCTAGAAATTCATCTGTGCAATGCCAAAAATTTGCACTAATGTGAAGTGGTGAAATTCAGTGCAAGGTTCTGCATGTCTCAGTGCCAGTTACTAACATCACGTTAATTTTTGAATGAGGTATTCTTGTTTGCTAATGCTGCTTTTTCAAGCTTCAAACTTGCCCATTTTCTCAGCACTGTTTGTAGAGATCTATTCCAGGGATTTGATTCCAATAACATAATTCTAATCATCACTGTGTAAAGTACAATAATATGTTAGTTTGCTGAACAGAAGATGAAGCACATATTCTAGTGGAATTCCCATTGGTACTATTTGCTGTACTGATGATGAGCTTGTAATACCAATGTCGTCACATGCAATTATGACATGATCACATCTTTTCTAGGGTTTGCATGGTATCAGAGGGAAGACCTAGATAAAAGACATAAAATATATAGTCTGCTTGGTGCAACTTAGCACATTTGCTTTACATTATAAATAGATTTAATATATCATCCAGTGAACTGCTGTCTGATCATTACTTACTCTAAAACTAATCCCTCCCTAACCAAGTCCTAGCCTCTAAGAGCATTTTTATGGATGATCATGCCTGTCTTTTATTGCTTTTTGAATGAAAACGTTTCATTATCCCCAGAAGGCAAAACAGTTGTTATTTTGCTCACTGTTTCAAAACTACTATCTCACAACTGAAATGACCACTTAGGTTTTTGGACATTCCCCTTATCTAAACTTACAGGGAGGGAAACCTGACAAGAATTCCATTAAAATGTGAGGACATTTTTGCTCTGAATCAGTCACCTCATTTTTCATCATTTTAATCAGATCTTTATCCATCCCAGTTACATGCCTACTCAATAATGGCTTAGCGTGCCCAGATTAGGAAAAAATACTAACTTCTTTATTGAACCCTGCCATGATGATGGTAGATCAACTTTATCCTTTCAATATACCTTTGCCATTTTTAACACCAATAGCCTTTGTGTTCAACCAAATGAAATCATGATATTACATGTGCTGACTGTAAGTAACCTTTTGATTACAAAGCCTTAGACTGTCTGTGAAATAACTTGTATTACACACCACTTTAAATTTTTAGAGTCTTCTTAGCATTGATTAACAATATTTTACATTACTGATCTTCACTCAAAGTGAAAAGGTTAAGATTTTATTTACTTTCATTTATATATATGCGAAACATTAATTATTAATTTTAATTGGTATGAAAATATGTTGTCCATCATTTACATCTGCTCTTATTTCCTAGATGTAGAAATGAAAACAATGTACCTTTAATTAGCAGCCATTTGGTTTATCTCTAAAAAGTGAGACAAAATTTGTCACTATTAATACATCTTTCAATTCTTCAAAAGAAATATCTTTCTTCAGTTTACTCAGGAAATGGATGTCTCAAAGGAATAACAATTATGACTTTTAATATGTCTATGTTTAAATAAAAACACATCCAACTAATCTAACAGATTGACAAATGTAGAAATATATTACACAACTAAGATTGTTGGGTCAGTGTAACAGATACCATCTGCCAACACAATAGATATGAGGACTCAGAATCAATTCAAATTGGCATATTATCATTGTTCTGCAAACTGATTTTTGTCCGTTACCATCTACTGTACTGAAACATCAAGTTCTCTGGTGTTATAAATGGCACTCTGCCAATGTTCTGTGTAAAAGAGGCCGCAGAGAGTGTCATTAATAATGTAGAGTATGCCAGGTAGTCTTTTGAACAGCGAAGTGCTGAAGGAACAATTGAACCCAAGGACGCACTGACTTTTTGCCTACGCATCACAAGGACACTATTTGACAGTGCAATGATTTAACTATTGCAGGTCCATAATTTTTAGGCTCGGCTTGGATTGGCAAAAAGTGTCTATCAGTTTGCTAGGAAGATCATTTAGCTGAGTAAAAAAGGAACTGAAAAACATAAAATTGCATTGGTCACATATTCTGCATTAGATTATTGCAGGAAAGGGTTGCTTATTCCTCTCAATGTGATCAAAGAAGAATAATGTTGAAATACAGATAAAATCAGACGATGATAGCAATATGTCTGCAACATAGTTTGTGTATTAGTGTCAGTACTCTTGCTATGGAAATTGGAAGGCTGTGGGTTCAAGTTGCTTTTCATGCACTGGAACATATAATCTAGGCTGATACTCCAGTGCAGCAACAAGGCCCACTTTTCCATTTGAAGTTCATGGCATGGTAACACAGCTGGTAGAGCTGTTGTCTCACAGTTCTAGCCACCCTGGTTCAATTCTGACCTCTGGTGCTGTCTGTGTGGAATTTGCACATTCTTCCTGTGACTGGGTTTCCCTGGTGTTCTGATTTCCTTCCAAATCCAAAAGACATGCTGGTTGGTATACATTATTCCGAGTGAATTAGTGAGAAATAGAACCGGGGAGGGAATAAAACAGGATTAATGTAGGATTAGGGTAAATGGCTGCTTGATTGCCAGTGAAGATTCAATGTTCTATGTCTCCAAAAGATCTGATGGTTATGATTTATTGAAAAGCAGGGGGAGTTCTCCCAAGTGCTATCTCATAACAAATATTGCTAAAACAAATTAAGTGGCCATTATCCCTGTGATATTTGTGGGCACACACATTGGCTAATGCTTCAACCTGAAATGGTAAGTCTGTTTCTTTTTCCACAGATGCTGCCTGACCTATTGAGTATTTCCAACATTCTCTTGTTTGCTTGTTTGACTTGTGCCAGCATAGAATAACCTTCAAATGTCCTTCAGTTTCTAAGATGTTAGGGATGACCTGCAGGTGCAAAATGTGGTATATAAATACATGACCTTCTTCATTTATGTTAGCACATTCAAACTGTTCAATAATATGTGGAATTTTTTTCTTGTCCAAGTTTTAGTTTGTCCACCCTTTCTCTCTCTCTGTGGCCCAGTATCAAAGTGCTGTGAGATAACACTTTTATGTGGCACCTTAGGATGTTTTGTTCCATTAAAGGTGCAATATATATACAAATTGTTGTTGTTTGACCAAAAGATCTCTTTAATTTTAAGTTATAGGGCCATTTAAATATTTTTAACAGTTGTTTACTTTTGTTGCATAAATCATGTAGAATATTTGAAGACATTGGGATTATCTTCCCCATGACCAATCTGTGAAGATTCCAAGTTATGTATTGGATGTAATTTCTGAAATACTTCATTCTGCATTTGTTGGCAGAAGTTCTGGATAGCTACAGTCTGGATAATGTAATCCATACTTGGGGTGTAGTAATATGGTGGTTAACTTACTGGACTAGTATTCAAAGACCTGGAACACTGATCCATAGGGACATGTTTGAAACCCACCCTGGCAGCTGGGGGACTTAAATTCAAATTATTAAAATAAAAAAAATCTGGGACTAATTAAAAAAAATTACCAGAAATGGTGAACGTGAATGTACTGGATTGTTGTAAAAAAAATATGGTTCATTAATGTCCTTTGGGGAAGGAAATCTGCTGTCCTTACCTGGCCTGGCTCATATATGACTCCAGACCCACCATTGGTGTTAACTCCTGAATCCCTTGTGAAGTGGGTTAACAAGCTACTCGGCCCAGGGGTAATTGGGGAAGGACAATAAACACCGGCCTTTCTAATGATGTCCAGAGGCCATGAACACATCAAAAATAACTTTTCAGGAGAACAGGAAAGGATTATAAGTTCTCTTTTAATTTTTGTTTCCACTGCCAGAGGAAGTGGTTGAGGCAGGTACATTAACAAGGTTTAAAAGGTACTTGGACAGGTACATGGATAGGAAAGATTTAGAGGGATATGGGCCAAACACAGGCATATCAGGTAAGCTTGGATGGGAATCTTGGTTGGCATGGGCCAGTTGCGCCGAATGGCCTGTTTCTGTGCTGTATGACTCTATGACTCTATGACTCTAGTCTAGTGCCTTTTAGTGCATAAATTGGATGCTGTGTTCTCCTGCACTGTAGCAGCAACTGCCGTCATAAATGGTTACCATGAGCTGTAAAAGAAACGGCACCAATTGACGTTCCTTCCATTTTACTTTAATTGGTGATGATCTGTTCAGGTTTTCTCACTATTGGGATACCCTGTCTTCAAGACTATCATTTTCAAACTTATGCCACTACAGGAGAGCCCACCATCCCTTTCTCAACAGTAGCTGATAGGAGAGAGCTCATTAGATTTTTGGATATGTGAGAGATCAAGGGATATGGAGTCGGTGTAGGAAAGTGGCACTGAGGTCAAAGATCAGCCATGATCTTATTGAATGGAAGGGCTGAGGGATGAATGGCCTCCTTATTATATCCTTATGTTGGTAATATTACATAGCAGAGGGAGAGAAATTAAGTTGCCCCCACATCACAATCCACTGCCCAGCACCCATATCCCACCCCAGCAGCTCTCCAACATATAGGAATGGCAAGGTGCAGCATGGAATGTCAGCACTAGGCAATTGGGTGAACTGCTAGGGAGAGGAACAGCTTTGGTCATGTTGTCAGGGATGGGGTTCCAACAGCATTGAATCACACTCCCAAATCCTCCCTTAGCCTGACTCCCTTCTACCACATTTCCTCTTTTCATGTTTAAGACACTTAGAATCTTGTAAATTCAATCAATAAGGCTCTGGTGTTCCTTTGGATGTTTGAGTGGAGTATTGGGGCAAGGACCTTGCTTCTAAAATTGCAAAGGACTAACATTTCAATCATGACAATGGCTGCTGGAACAAAAAGTAGAAGTTGCTGATCTTCGTTAGCCTAGAAGATCAGAAATTAGAAACAGAAAGAATGATTGCTCAATCTTTCTTATGGTTACTGCATGTTGACATTGTGCTTTTGTGGAACAAATAGAGAACAAAGAGACTCTTTCATTTCAAAAATATTTAAATATTACTTTAGTACAACACTTCAAGGGATGCAAAAATTGTTTTTATTGAGAATTCATGAATGTCAGGCACACCATAGCTGAATGTCAGGCACACCACACCTGCTTCTGAACATAGACAGCAAAGGGATCTCTCTATTTATAACTGCCACAGCATTGTTTTCTCATTTCCCCTTTCCCACACCCTCCCTCTTTACCCCCAGTTCTCTTCCTCACCCATTGACCTACTTGCTGTAGCACTGTTACAAGGGAATTGCAAAATAGACCCTAGCTCAGAATCAGCTGGAGACCTTGTCGAAAGTCACTGCAATCACTCAGCAGTGAAATCCTGTATGGATGCTGAGGAAATGTGAATGACCTAGAGTGTAATATTGAGGAAAAGATGCTATGTTCCACCAGACATAAACAGGAAAATAAAGCCTTCTGCTGGCTAGGTAAAACAATACTTACTGTGATCATGCACTCATAATCCACTTTGAGTTAATGACATAGACATGTCAATGTATTGATCATTGGGTTTTCCTGGACAACTAACCCACATCCTAGGAATTACTACTTGTGATTGTGTATGAAGATTGAACTCCTTTCGCAGGACACAAATCTGCTCAATATTTTAATAGTGTCAATCAATTTCATTAAAGTGGCAGGTGATAAATGTCATAGGAGCCCACCAAAGCAATATTGTCCAATGACCATTTCTCTATTGGCAACGTGTTGTGCACTAGAGATTCCTTACCCTGGCTGCAGGATGGTGATGAGAAAACAGTAAGGAAAAGGATCCATGAAGGAAATGTAATCATTTACGATACACTGTTGTATTTATGCTGGTTGTGGATCATTGGCAGGAGCCTGAAATCCCTATAATTTTCTTTCCCATGAGGTGTCACTTGCAAGTTATGCTGCAGAATTAACTGTTCCAGATCTCAATCTGAGTAGCTTCTAGTATCCCTCAGACATGGTATGTCTCCACATCTCCACTGTATTTGTTAGTTGGGTTGACTAAATTACTGACCTAGCATTCTACCATATGGAGAAGGCTGTTCTGTTCATGTGTGCTAACCTTCTGAGAGACCTTTCCACTTAGCTGCATTTCCCTGTCCTTTCCTATAACCTTTAAAGTTTAATTGTTAATGTTTAATAATTTATTTTCTGTGGTTTTACATATAATTTATTTCCTGTGTTTTTATCCTGGTGAGGTGTTCCAAACCTCAGCACTCTTTCGCATTATCTAAAACTCCGTATGAGAGTCCAAACTTAATGATGAGTAAGGTCTAGGGCGATGTAATATTACCTTATGTCATGAAGGTGTTGAGACCAGATGTGGGAAGGGGAGCAGTCATGTTACTGATTTTAGCAATCCAGGTGTCTGGATTAAAAATCAGCTACTTGAGTAATCAGGCTAGTTAAATCAATCTGGAATTAAAAAATTGCTATCAGCAGTAGGGATTATGTATTTCCCAGATTGACATAAAACCCCTTCTAGTTCATTAATGCTCTTCAGGGAAGGAAATTTGTCATCCATGTCTGGTTAAACTAAGATGTGACTGTAGATCCATAACAAAGTGATTGTCTTTGAACTGCCCTCCGAATTGTTCTAATAAGCTGTTCAGTTGCACTAAGCATGAATGAGAAAGGAATATAAGAATAAAACTGGATCAACTCCTTGAACTGAGCTCGGCACCAGACTCCAAAATGACAAAGCAAAATCCAGCCTAATTAACCCTGGAATATCTTTTCATTAACATCTGGAAACATGCCAAGGCTGGGAGAATCTCAGAGTAATTTCTTTCAGTCGATATCCCAGACTCCCCCACCACCATCCCTGGGTACATCCTGTCTCACTGGCAAGGGATGCAGTAATGGGAGGAGTGTCCCTGGAAATCCTCAACATAACGTGAAGTTTTGTGGCAACAAAACCCTGTTGATTGCTATCAATACCCTCCCTCAGCTAATGAATCAGTAATCACTGTACTGATCACCACTTGGAAGAAGCACTGAGGATAGCAAGGTCACAGAATAGCAAACGAGTGGAGGTCTTTCATCTCCATCACCATGAGAACCACCACTTATTAAGCTGGCCAAATCTTAAAAGGCAAGACTACCATCTAGCCTACTGACAGGCAAGAAAAGCAAAGGAAAAGGTCTGTTTGAAATCAGCTTCACCATTCTCACTATGTAGGCACCCTTCATCATTTTGAATACCATCACTACCATACCAAATGTGATAGGTTCACAACAGATTTAACAGGTCAGAATTTGATTTCCAAGAGGTACCATGGACCAGTGGAGAAAAGAAGTACAATTATATTCCACCACAATCTGTAATCTCATGGCCTGGCCAATTCCCTTACTCCATCATTACCATCAAGATGAATTAACCTCATTCAATGAGTTGTGTAGAAGACCCTCCCAAGTATTGATGAAGCTACAACACATCCTCTTTCCTCTGTGTTTACCCAGCTTCTCTTTAAATACATCTACACCGTTTGCCTCAGCCTGTGGGAACCAGCATTACACTTACAGTACATCAGTCTCCCAGTTAGTTTTCTTCTGAATTCCCAGTTGGATTTACACTGATGACATGAATTGATGGCCCCTGCTTCCTCCTCTGGGGCAGTTCCTCAGAATCAAGGATGTTAACAGTCTTTTCCCCAGAGTAGGGGAGTTGAAAACTAGAGGGCAAAGGTTTCGGGTGAGAGGGGAAAGATTTAAAAGGAACCTGAGGGGGAGCTTTTTCACGCAGAAGGTGGTGAGGATATGGAACGAGCTGCCAGAGGAAGTGGTTGAGGCAGGTACAATAGTATCATTTAAGAAACACCTGGATAGGCACATGGAGGGGTGGGGCTTAGAGGGATATGGGCAAACACAGGAAATTGGGACTAACTGGGTGGGCACTGTGGTCAGCATGGACTGGATGGGCTGAAGGGCCTGTATCTGCACTGTATTTCTCTATGACTCCATAACACAGGACAACATGCGTGCTATAGTCCTAAGCCATATGTAGTAGACAGAGATAAAATGAACATTCAACCAAGGGACCAATGAAAGGTCTACTACTTTGACCCATTTGCCTGTGAATGATGGTGGACAATCAAATAACTAAAGAGAAGAGGAGGCCCAATGAACATCTCCATCAGTACGTCATACTTAGTGTAAAGAATGCGGTCTTAATTGTTGGAAGTCAATCATCTCCACCCAGGTTTTTTTGCAGGAGTTTTTCAGGGCAACATCCTAGATCCAATAATACCCATCTGCTTCATCAAAGATCTTTACTCTACCATAAGAAAATACTTGGTGTTGATTTCAAAGTTCTCGTTTCCACTTGCCACTCCTCAGGTAATGATGCAATGTGTGCCTGCATCCTTACAGAGCATGGACTGACAAGGCATGAATAACATTCATTCCACGTGTGTACAAGGTAGTAGCACAGATTGGCATTCAATGACATTGCCATAGTGAAATCCCCTCCGTCAACATTTTGTGGGTTACCGTTGATTAGAAACTTAATTGGGCCAGCCTTATATAATTACTGACAAGTCAGAGGCTGGGTATTCTGCAGTAAGTCATTCACCTCCTGACTTCCCAGAATCTTTCTGTAGGACATAGGTCAAGAATGTGATGGAATAAAATCGCACACACAAAGGCCCATTTCACAGCTCCAAGAGCAGCCAGTGAATGAGAACATCAATGACTATGTTGCTTTAGAAACTCATAATTATTCCTCATTAGTACATGGTCAAAATCCTGGAACTCTCTACTTTTCAGCACTCTGGAAGCTCCGTCACATCATGGACAACAGCAGTTCCAGTTTAGGGCTTATCACTAACTTCGCAAGTATAATTAGGGATGGTCAATCATTGTTGGCCTTGCTAGTGGTGACCACATCCTGTGAATGAATTTCAACAATGGCTTTTCATTTCTATTGTTTGGAACTAGGACCAATGGTTATGATGAGAAACAGCATTCATTGAGATATTTTTACTATAGGGTAAATTTTAATGTTGACATTTTGAGATGTTCAGGTTGATGACCCCCTCACTCACCATAACAATTGAAATCCCCTCTTTCTCACAAACTCCGTGGCACTAATACTAATCTTTGCAAGAAATCAATGATCTCACCGCTTCAGTGCACAAGGCATGGCCAAAATCCAATGATTTCCCAATACCTATATGGGTTATGGGTGCACACACATGTTAGCCCCATACGAGTAAGAATAATATATATAAAGTCTATACTCATCTATCTGTGATCAGTACTTGGTTTAGGACTGCAGTTTCCCCTCCACTTGTCAGGCAAATTTTCAGGAGCTACTGAAATATATGCCTCAAGGCAAAGATACTAAGTATGATATGAATGATATAAACCAACTTAAATACCCTGATATTCCTCAACATTGAAAACAATGGTGCAACAATAATTGAATGAACACACTGGGATGTTTCCCTTTGGGGGAAACTCCTACTGAACAGAAGATCACCATGTGGGATTGATCATCGGTCAATGCAACATCAAACACTTCGTAGCTGTTAGGCCAAGGCCATTTATTATCCACAGTGAGGATAGCATCACCCCAGGCCACTGGTTAGTACCTTCTTGGGTCCAGATATGCATCAGTGGGGATGGTGTGGAGGCAGGGATGTTTAGATTGTACTGCCCAGTGCCTGTAACGCTGATCCTAACAATTACTTTCTCAGTTATTAAAGCTTCTGCGCTTGCTGCGTATTGTGCAGAGTAACGTAGTGTGAGCACATGTGATGTGTTGAAGACCCTGTGCACCAGGCATACGCTAGATTCATTAAGCTCTCAACGAAATGGTAATGAGGACTTTGCTCAATGTCTCAACATGACTGAACAGAACCAGCTATGCAATGCCTGTTTTGTACTGCTGACAAGCTTCCTCCATGTTATCCAGGCACTGAGAATGCTGTTGCCCTCAGTGTTACATCAACATCGATGAATAGCACAACATCTGCCCACAATGAATGAATAAGTACAGATAAGTGAGGGAAGGAGGAATATTGAAAAAAGCATTGTGCTAGCCTTTCAACCTGATCCTTCCCTGTTCCCCCAATCACTTCCAGACCTTAAATGTGTCGGGCCTTTCCCCTATAAAGGGGCAATTGTCTTATGCTTGTTAGTTCCCATCCAGTTTTCAATTACAGGCATCTGTTATGTATAGCATTCCCATGTAAGTAAATAGCAATGGTACAAAGTCTACAGCACTGTTCCATTATGTGAATCACTGAGATACAGCTTGCAGGTTACTTGTGTTGGCAACGAGCTTCCTAATTGCACCTCTGCACATTACATGAGCACTGGGCAAATGCATTGATGTTGCAGTAAAACCACAGGAAGGCCTGTGCACTTGGGAATCGGACAAACAGTTGGTAGAATGCTGGCTATTCTTTTTCTTTGAGGCTATATTTGTTTGGACAGAAACTATCAGAAGTAGAGGTCCTAAGGTGAGTAAATAAGTCTTCACTGCTTCTGTTAATCTTTCTGTGGGACTGTCCGTACATGGTAGATGACAAAGTCGTCACTCCACACAGGGCCTGCATCAAAAGCCATAGAGTTACCGAGTCAATCAGCATGGAATCAGGCCCTTTGGAATACTGAGTTCACACTGACCATCAACATTTAAATGAATCCCATTATTTCGCTGATCCCATTTTAGGGAAGCCTTAGCTCAGTCTTTTGCATGAAATAAGTCCTCCCTTTCATGTGCTTCCCATCCTGTCACACGGAAGTGAATACCTCAGGTGCTGCTTTAAATGTTTACCCTGGTTTTCATTCTTGCAATGGTGTCTTGCAACCTCAGTTATAAATTAGCCAAAAGCTGAGATACACACACTGAATGCCTTCTTTTTAACTGGAATGTGAGGGTTGATATTCCAAAATAAATATGAAAGCAATCCTGTAAGTTTGTTTCAATTGGCCATGAAAATCTTCAGGTTGGAAACAAGGTCCATCTTGCTGCAATATTGAAATTCTTCAATTTGTTGCTTCGGTGTGTAGCTTCGTCAATAAGATGCTGGGGCTATGATAAATAAGGGAAAACATAGCACAACTGTAACACGGCAAATTTTAATAGCAATCAGTATGTTGCAGGATTCATCCATGGAACCATGTAGGCATGAAACAGAGATGAGAGCAGCACATATGGATTGAAAAGCCTTGTATCCAGTTGCCTACATCGTGCAGCTTCAGCTGGTGGAGGAAAGGCATATGGTATGGATCAGTGCAAATTGTATCCCTTGCAAATTCCTTGCAGCCTGAACTTTCTATAGTCTTTGTGGATTTCTAATATGACTTAAGAAGAAACCTGTTTTACAGCAGCAGGTTCTTAATTGATATTGAAAACAAAACAGTTTCCCTTACTGTTCAGGTCTCACTGGTCTTCCAGAGTTCAAGACCATCAGAGGAATCCCTCAGATATGGATCAGCATTTTAATTTCAAAACCTTTAAAAGTTTATCCTCAATCAAGAACCAGCTTTGACATACGTTTTAATGATATTTTTCAAAGATTAAAAATGGGTCTCATTTCAAGGGGTACAAGCTTCCTGAGCTATGTGCAGGCATAAATCAGTGCTTCATTTGCACATGATGATGAAGTGTCAAAAGTCACATCTGATTGGCCAGGCATTCTTCCACGAAGAAAATAATTTTTACAAAGCTAAGGCAACCTATTTTAATGTCACATGTGACTGCCACTCCTGAGTCAGGATCCAGGGAATCCAAAATGTCACTGTTAGAGCTGCCGTAATTTGGATAAGGTATTAAATCAATTCCTCGATATACTCAGGTGATTGATTTCCTAGATGAGGTGAGGAGTTTTCCCTGGCCTTCTGTCCTATAATTATCACTCAAACAGCAACTTAATTACTTACCTAAGAATGAACGTAGCATTTCTACAATACAATGTGCCAAAGCGCATAATGGGTATCATCTGATCTCGAGATTAACCAATGCCTACACGGGTGAGATCAGTAGCTGTGTGGTGGACCAATGAATGTTCTTCACGTGGCTCTACCAAGGGAAAGTTCAATAGCACATGAGGTTAAAGACCTCATCAATGTGGAGCATGTAAAATGAATCGTGTAAATTATGCCAAAACCACTACCTGGTTAAGGATGAACCTTTAAAGCTTTTGAAATTTTGATTTTGAGATATTCCTAGATAAGATAAGATATCTTTATTAGTCACATGTGAAATACATCTTTTTGCATAGAGTGTTCTGGGGGCAGCCCACAAGTGTCGCCATGCTTCCGGCGCCAACACAGCATGCCCACAACTTCCTAACCTGTACATCTTTTTAGAATGTGGGAGAAAACTGGAGCACCCGGAGGAAACCCACGCAGACACGGGGAGAAGGCACAAACTCCTTACAGACAGCAGCCAGAATTGAACCTGGGTCACTAGTGCTGTAATAGCATTACGCTAACAGCTACGCTACCATGCCTACCCACAGTGTGGTCTCAACACTGAGAATTCAGTCAGACCTTAACATCAGCCATAATTCAATGGTGCACATAATTTCAAGATTAAAAGCTTCACCAGTGTGGAGCGTGCAAAAGAAATCACATAAATTTTGAGCCTTGACTGGGTTTTGGGGATCGATGAGGAATGGCATTTGACAATGGGGTAGGGTAGGGTCAAAGATTGTGCAGGTGGCATTTGGTAACTAGGACCAAGTATCAACTGCCAGAGTCTTTGTGAAGGGCAATAGTTGGGAGGGTCTCAGTAGTCTGATCAGAAGGTGAGATTGACAGGCAGGTTAGAGGCTGGAAATCAAGGAACATCAGGAGTTGTGGTGGGGCACCAAATATTGGTGGGTGTCAGATCATGGTACCTGGCAGTTTAGCATTTGGAGGACAGATGTTGGGTTATGGGATGGGGTACTGAGTTGGGTAACAGATCGATGGATAGGATGGTGTGGTTGTGTGAGAGCTTGGGGGACCAGATGAGGATGGTTACAATTTGAGATAGGGGGGCTGAGTAAGTTAATTACTTAAGGAGCCCAAGTTGAGTCAGGTTTCCATTCCTGGCCCGGGAGCTGCTCAGGCATGGCCCTCTAATGCCACGCAAAGGCAGGCCTCACCACCACTGTGGAAGACCGCCCCAAGCGAGATGGTCCAGCACAGTCCTACAGATGGGATCCAGTTTGATACATTGCATGTTGTTGGGCACCAGTACACATATCTAGGGTCCTCTGTGCATGAACTTGACAGAAGCACAGAAGCACAGAAGGCCTAGATTGAAAATCACAGATTATGTGAACTATGCAGTAAATTCAAGACCTTTGATTACATT
Source organism: Pristis pectinata (assembly GCF_009764475.1). Lineage (NCBI taxonomy): Eukaryota > Metazoa > Chordata > Chondrichthyes > Rhinopristiformes > Pristidae > Pristis > Pristis pectinata. The sequence goes on from NC_067432.1 coordinate 17,732,743, forward strand.
ATACTTTACAAAGAAATTGAATTGTGTCGCAAACAAAATTGTGGTGCTACGCAATCCAGTTTTTACATGAAATCTTGATTGATATCTCCGGAAGCTGATAAACTTATCGTTGTTGCATTGGGTTCTGCACAAAGTACCTGCCTCACTTTTTGCACCACAAGTACTTTGGACCTTGGGATTTCGATGATTGTTACAGATGCTATCTAAATGCAAGTTCTTTCTCTTACTTCCAAGGATTGTGATGTGCATCAGCAAGATCTGATTTGCAGATTTCTGTTGTCCGCTAACAGAGAAGAATAATTAGCCTTCCATTGTCTGAGGAAGGCAGAACAACGAAAACTTGTGGGCTTAAAGGGAAGAACAATGGCTAAATAATTTGTTCTGTGTGATTATAGTCTGAAGCTTCTGATACTTCTGTATATTCTCGGACATAGTGGAACATTCCGTGGGAGTTCTGTTTATTCTTTTGCAAAAAAAATGTCTTTGGCTATTAGCATTAGACATAGCAAAAAAATCTATAGTACAATTTTGTTCTCCTATGAATAATATACAAATCCCATACAATGTTCAAGTACTTGGCAGCTGAATAAAGATGTCAAAAAGTGAATTTCTCTTACGGGAAGCATTTAGGCCTAAACTTTTGGAAATTTCCTGGAACAAGGCCCCTGTTGGCCTGGCAAAAAGAGCAGGGCATTTCCCAGCCATTAGATCCACATGCATGCATTCATACACCAACAGGAACAGTGCAATTTCCACTAAATTCGGGTTTATAGTTTTATGTCCCTTTTGTAAATAATCATTGAAGGAAAATTTTAGATGCACAGTTATACTATTCATGTGGTAGTTATTTATCCCCCATTTAAGTTTTCCCCTCATCATTCTACAATGACAAAAGTAAATGTTAATTGGGTTTTTTCAAAAATGTAAAAATCTTGCCTGCTGGTTACTCTTCTGAAACTTCACTGATTCCTGGCTATATTAGAAGAGTACCTTAAAGACAATGAATAAATTAAACTTTAAAAAATGGCTATGTAATTCAGCAGGAGGTAAGGTATACAGCTGTGATGTGTTTGCCCAAACCCTGGTATTCTGTATGGAGGATGTGCCATCTCAGTGTGCAGATGTGTATATTTGATCTTTGGTAGAGGACTTACAGTTCTTGTGTGAGTACAGCAAACGTGCACAGATGACAATGCTTCTTACCTGAGATTTTGAGTGCTGATGTAATTACTGAAAGATTCCATGTGCTGTAGCCACTCGATGGAGCTAGCACTGAGAGAAACATCTGAATTTAAATTAGCATCAAGAGGGTGAAGAGGGAGGTTGGGGAAATTCTATTTGCACAGGGCTGTTGGAGAATGGATCCCACTGCCATAGGGAATGGTTGAAGTAGGAAACATGAAGACCAGGAATTTAAGTCCACATTAAAGGATATGCTTGATAGAAATTGCAACTTGATGTCACTTACCATCAGGTCATTGGAAGCTTCAGTTGGGCTAAAACTACAAGCCTAAGTACAACTCAACAGGGTCTGCACATTTGTTTTTGGAATAAAATGGTCCCACTCAGTTGTCAAGGCGGAGGCAGTGTTCAAGGAGTTGGGAAGACCAGCAGCTGGAAGATCAGTCAGACGTGCTGCTGGGAGAGGGGTGAGGAAACTGGCTCTGTGGCTTTTATTTGGGGAGAATGAATCAGGTCACCAACTCCCTACAGTGGGCAGTGAGGAGTCAGGACCATATTTGAGGACTGGTGCGGTGATAAGTGACACCGGGTGGGTTGTGGGGGAAGAAGGTCATTGGACATTGAGGCCTCTCTCAGATTCTTGGCAGATCACTGTGTGGGGTGGGGTGGGGGGAGTGGTTGGAGAAGGGCTGCAGGGGAGATCTGAAGATTGAAGGGCCTGGAACAACGTAGTTGTGAGGGGTGGGGTGAGGGGCGTAGTTCAGTGTAGTGTAGTGGGGTTGCCAGCACAGGCAAGTGTGGAACTTACCAAAGAGATGGTCCAGCTCAGCATAGCTTTGGAAGGACTGTGTTGTCTTAGGACACCTTCCAGGATTATGTGGTCCAGTTCTCCTTCAATGCTGCCAAAAGTGTGTTGTGGATAGGAGGATGGGGGAAATGACATCACCCTAAGCCCCTCGAATGTGGAACAAAGTATCCATGGTTGTCTCTATCTCATTACTGATTGTATTATTGATAACTCTGTGATGTATGTCGCCTATTCCTTGTTTCTGACGATGAAAGATAGTGCAAGGTGCAAAGCCAGAAAGGGCCTGGGCAGAAACAACTAGGAAACAGTCATCACCATGGATCACATTGGGAAGAAAACAATTTCTCTTGCATAACACTGAAAAGTAAAACAAATGTAATTGAATTCCTTGGCAGGCATCTTTAGTTTGAAGCATGAAAATAGGAATAACAGGATGAGGAGGGAGTGCACTTTGCTTTGGATTGGTCCAGCTTAGGCTGAATAGCCTCTTTTTCTTCCTTAAGTTCTAATGTTAAAGAACATGTCATTTTGATCATAGATCATCACTTTTGCCCCTCTAGAGCCAGAGATTGAATTTATGTAATTGGTCGTCTACAGCACGTAGCCCCAATTCACTAATGTACATTTAAATTTATGAAACGAGATTCCATACATGTCTATATCTCATTGTTGATTGTGTTATTCAATACTCTGTGATGTATGTTGCCTTTTCCTTGTTTCTGCAGATGAAAAATAGTCTAAGGTGAGGAGAATATTCAGGTAGAATACAATCAGTGATGAAAAACAATAGGAATGTGACACAACATAAGAGAACAATGGATGTCTAACACTGAAGTTGCAGAAAAAATACAGAAGATGGTATCTGCACATTTTGGCAAGTCATCTTCAGGCCTACAAGGATAAAATACTGTAAAGTAACATTATGCTGATATTGTACATTGTTAGAACTTCATAGCACCAAGGTGCTATATGCTTTCTTTCTGAATTTAAGATAATTTAAATTCATGGCAAATACTTATGCTACCTGCAGGAGGGAATAAAAAAGCAGCAGTCAGCTCATTGTGTAAATAGAAAGAACGCACAGGCAAAAGGGGGGGGGGGGAACAGATGAGATGTACCTCAAAGCCAGGGCAGACATGAGAAAGTAGTATGGATTCTTTTGGAAAATTGGAGCACCACAGATCAGGTGGAGGGAACGGCAGAATGCAGACTGCACCTCTATTCTTGTTTGAAATAAAACTAATTATTTTTGAAGTTCGACCAATTTTTTACATTCTGTCCATATGTGTGGAGCATACGTGCAGATGTTTTATATCATGAATTGGTTTTTGTTATAACTCGTGAGGGAAGATTGAGGTGAAGGAAAGGGTTCTAGGTTTATGATTTAGTTCCTTGTAAGAAAACTTTCATTTAACTTTGTAATAAAAGCCAGTGACAAAACCAGGAACAACTTTGCCTCATCCTTAGTACTTCTTTGGCTTCTTTTGAGTACATGAGAGGTTAAATCCCAATTTAACTCGATATAATTGTCATGGATTTTAATTGATTTACCTGATGCCTGAAGAAAGTGGGTCAATTCATTCAAGTCAAATATAAACATCTTGTGAGATTCGTTAAAAAATTTTGCCTGGCAGCATTTCATTCTTTTTTAAAAACAGATGTTATTGGTCCCTTTCACTTTTGAAGGTATTTTACAAGCAGAGCCAAATGATTAGACACCAAAGTCTATTAATAAATTTATCATATATAAACAGACCAAGTAACTTTAGAAATTAGAGGGGAATAGGAAACTGCACAGGAATATTTCTTGAATGGTCACTGCATGGTGGTGGGAAACCGGTTGTTATAATACAGCATTTACTGTAGATTAATTCACCATTTTATTGGTAATGTATAATGTCTTACAGTTGTTATTCTCTTGCATTAGTTAATTGTGTTTGTGGGTTAGTTAAAAATCAAGACAAAATATAGTAGAATGCAATATAATAACATTCTGTCAACTCCAAAAGAGCCAAAACAAATGGAAGTAGAGCATAAACCACAGATTTATGTAGATAGTTTGGCATAGGTAATCACTCCTTCTAGGACAAATTCAGCTGGAACTCAGAAGCAAGAATACTCTGAAACACAGAAGCAAAAAATAAATCCTGCGTGAAGGAGAACTCAAAAATGTATCAGCATTGTGCACTGTTTCACTTTATAAAGCAAGTAATTGGTTTTGGTTATGATTCCAGAAGAAAATCTAATAAGATTTGTGCACTTTGGGGCATGTTTTAAGTTTCATCTGTGCCCCAACTCCCCAGAATAATGGGTGGCATAGTAACATTGAAAAGTGGGGAAGGAAATTTGGTGGGATATAAAGTGGGTGCCCAATCTGCTCATTTAAATTTCAACCTGCTGCCCAACTTGAAAACTTAGCCTGTTTTGTTTAGAATTTTTTGTATAAAGCACTGAGCACTCATGGATTTGAATGCACTGTAATTCAGTGTATAACTGCAAGAATGCTGATGTTTTCTCCACCAAAGTCCATGTTCTTCTGTGCCATGGTTTGTGACACAGTCTTGCCAAATGTAACAGGGCCATATATTTGTACTTATCTTTTTATATCCTTCACTGATTTGGACTTGTTGCTAAGCAAGCTTATTAGAATAAATTGATGATTTAACTGCAAGAATAGAATATTTTTTCCAATGAAAATATAAAACACTCCTATGACCTGAATGCGTTAATGCTGAAAGCAGGACGTGTGTGAGAACTACTTGGGTCTTTCCAGTACAACAAGGCTCCCAAGGTCCCAACAAAGATGCTCTCTTCTCAAGTGTTTGTCGGTTCACATTCACAACCATATTCTTTTAGATTCTGAGCTGTGTAATACAACCTTTATAAGTTTCCTCACTGCATGCAAACATCCACGGTGAGGGAACTCCTTCAACCATAGGAGACTGTTTGGTAAATACCTCCCACATTGTGACCTTAGCTAAAATGGATAGTGCACAGTGTAATTTTATATTAATAGCCAATGTAGTGACATTCAGTGGCGAGTTTGCAGCCCATTGAAGCAGACTGGAAAATACATTATGTGAGCACTGATTCCATGGATTGGATTGCTTTCTCCCAAGAAGAGCCTCAATCAATTCGGTAACCAAACACTTGTGTCAAAGCAGAGAGGAAATAGGAAATTGGATATCTGTGGAGTGTAGGTGGGGACTTAACCTGCACAAATAAACTGTTCACAACAAAGTATACAAATCAGGAGCCATAACAGTTACATATGTTTGAAACTCGATGATCCTGCAAATAATCAATTATATATCAATGAACTGACACTCTCATAAACACAAACTACCTGTCCCCCTCTTTTTAAAGTGACAGTCAACAGCTTGCTCAGGGGATTTCACTTGGCAGTTTCTGCAAATTTCAGCAGAAATGAGAATTGAGACCAATTCATCATGTCCTATATAAGCTTGAGAGTAAAATTATTGTCTACATATATTTATAAAAATCTACAAAGTTCAAATGCATAATTATTCCTTAGTAACAAAATTTTGCACCCGTATAATTACTGTCCATATTCAAATATCCATCTGACTAAAATACACACTGCTTAAAAAAGTTAGTATGGCATTACAAATAAATTTGGAAATAAAAGAAATAAAAATGTACCTTGGACACACTCAGAAGAGGTGGAGATTGGAGGGGGCAGGATCTGACTTGCATTCAATTTCTACTTTAAACCTCATGACAACAATAATGTATACTCCCTCATAAAAAATACATCGCTAGCATCAGGAAACATTAAAAAAATCAAACTCTAAAAGATGCTGTACTATAATGTATTGAAGAACATTTAGACACAGCCTTGCCGACTCAACCATCTATTGTGATCTCATGCATTTTTCAGATAACAGCAGGGATTAAACATGCCTGCAGAGAATCCTAGCAGTTTAGTTATGTTGCTTAAAAAGGGATTGGATAAATTATATCGTCTGGGCCAAATGCCACCAACACAGATTCCTGGATGGATTTCACAGTTATGTTAACAATTTGCATTAAAAGGAACAACAAGCCCACAAACAGTGCTGCAGAATTACACTTGATTGGTTAAACTATAAATTCCTCCATTCCACTACAAATATGAGTACTCGGCAGGATCAATTTTTCCAAACTAAGAAATCAGTCTTCTGATATTTTCAAAGGAAACATTCTAAACTTATGCCTAACAAGGCACTGGTTTTATTCAACCATTCTATATTTAAGCAGATGTTATCTGATCAAATGCACATCAAAGATGCCATTTTTTTTTGCAGGTTCAGTAAAAGAAAAGTGCACATTCATCTGAACAGTGTGTATGCTTATTTCATGTTTTTTTTGTCGATCTCCATTTCTGCAGGTTAATTTGAACTTCTTGAAACATGAAAAGACTCAACACTAAGCTTCTGTGAGCCACTGTGTTTGCACAATGATTGAGGGTAGTTGCAGTAATGTGTGAAATGAAATGCACACTAACCACTTATGAAAAAACTGGGAAGAAAAAAGGTGACTGCATTTTAGTATAAAATTCTGCATGCTTGGTGCATATAGGTGGTAGAGGTGACTGGAGGTTGGGAGCTTCAGTGGGCAAAAGAATGGCAGATAAAACAGTGGTTACAAAGTGTGCCCAACTATTTGATATAAGCCAGGCAACAAATTCCAATTAATGCAAGAATGTATGGGATATAGAGAGCACCAGGGAAAAAAAAGTTTGACCATTTTGAAGGTGCGTGTTGAAAAGGGCTTGAAGCAAATAGAAGGCATAGAGAGAGTGAAAGTAAAAAGGAAATACTTTGTGTGGTATAAAATAAAAACAGAAACGTGGAAAAGTTCAGCAGGTCAGGCAGCATCTGTGGAAAGAGAAACAGCTGACATTTCAGGTCTGTGACCTTCTATCAGCATGTCTCCAGTGCATTATTTTTTTCATTTTCACTTTATGTTGTGTACTTGGAGGTGGTGTGTGAACCAGGCTTGTAGTAGTTATCTATAAGCTAAGTGACAGGTCAGTAGATGAACAGTGGCAGATACTCAAACAGATCCTCCATAACACTCTGCAGGAGTCTATCCGTGAAAAAGATGCACAATCTGTGATTAACAAAAGAAGTCAAGGATAATGTTAAATTGTAAAGTAGGGCATACAGAGTGGCAAGCACCAAGGCAGGCTAGAGGACTGGGAAGTTTTTAGAATCCAGTAGCAAAAGAGCAAAAAGCTCATAAGAAGGGAGAAAATTGATTTTGACAGAAAACGTGTGTAATATCAAAACAAACAGCAAGAGCTTCTATGGATATATAAATAGGCAGAAGGCAGCTAAAGTAGGTGTGGGACTTCTTGAGAACAAGGCTGATGAGTTAATAACAGGAAACAGAAATGGCAGATATGTTAAATTAATTTTTTCACATCAATCATCACCTCACGATCCACCTTGTTGTGACCTTGCACCTTATTGCACTGCACTTTCTCTGTAGCTGTGACACTTTACTCTGTACTGTTATTTTTTTTACTTGTACTACATCAATGCACTCTGTACTAACTTGATGTAACTGCACTTTGTAATGAATTGACTTGTAAGATCGGTTTGTAAGACAAGTTTTTCACTGTACCTCGGTACAAGTGACAAAAATAAACCAATACCAATACCAATACCATGAAGGACACTGTAAATATTCCTCAGATAACAGATGGGCTAATTTCAAATAATAGACAGAAACTTGTAAAAAAAAACAATCATAAGGGTTACAGGATTAGAGAAACTCATAGGGCTAATGGTGGACAAGTCACCAGGACCAGATGGCCTGTACCTAAGGGTTTTGGAGAACATGGCCGCAGAGATAGTAGATCCATTGGTTGAAATTCTACAAAACACATTAAATTCCAAGAGGGTAGCAGAAGATTGGAAAACAACCAATGTGACTTCCACATTCAAAAGGAGAGGGAGATAGAAGGTGGGGAACTCTAGGCCAGTTTGCTTAATATCTATTGTTGGCAAAATGCTAGAGTCAATAATCAAAGAGGAAATAGCTAACCATTGAGGAAAACTGAGTAATTAAACCTCGTCAACATGGTTTTATGAAACCTAAATCGTGTTTGACAAATTTGCTTGAATTCTTTGAGGATGTGACAGGGAGAGTTGATAGAGGGGAACTGATAGATGAGGTGTATTTAGATTGCAAAAAGACATATGACAAGGTGTCACATAAGGAATCAGTGTATTAATTCAAACCAAAAGTATTGGAGGAAGTGTATTAGCATGGATTTAAAACTGGTTGTCATACAGAAAACAAAGAGTTGGAATAAATGGGCCCTTTTCAGGCTAGAGGGTTGTAATTTGTGCAGTACCCCAGGGATCGATTCTTGGCCCTCAATTGTTTGCTATTTATATTAAAGAGATGGACCAAAAAGTTAAGCTTCCAAGTCTGGCGATAATACAAAAATAGATGGAAGGGCATATTGTGATGAGGACATTGTGATTCTTCAACAGGATATAAATAGATTGAGTGATTGGGCAAAAACTTGGCAAAAAGTGGTTTACTGTAGGGAAGTGTGAGGTCATACACTTCAGTAAGAGGAATCAAAAGGCAGATGATTACCTAAATGCAGAGAGGCTGCAAATGAGTGAAGTTCAGAGGAATCTAGCTGTTCTAGTGAATGAATCACAAGAAGTTGGCAGCAGGTTCGACAAGTAGTTAAGAAGGCAACTGGCATGTTTGCCTTTATTACAAAGGGCTTGGAGCTTAAGGATATGGAGGTTACATTACAGTTGTACATGGTGTTGGTGAGGCCACATCTGGAACACCATGCTTAGTTTTGGTTCCCTTACCAAATGCAGGACATAGTAACATTGAAGGCAGTCCAAAGGAGGTTCACCAGGCTAATTCCTGGGATGAAAGTGTTGTCTTGTCAAGAGAAGCTAGACAGTTTGAGGCCATATTCCTTAGAATTTACAAGAATGAATGGTGACTTTATTCATCCACATAAGATCCTCAGGGCTTGACAGGGTAGATGTTGAGATATTTTCACCAGTGGGAGAGTCACGAACAAGGGGACAGAGATGCAAAATGAGGGGTTGGTCTTTTAAAATTGAGGTGCATCAAATTATTTTTCTCTCAGAGGGTAGTGAATCTCTGAAATTCTCTGCCTTAAGGGTGGTTGATGCCTGGTCATTGGATATAGTTAAATATTCCAAAGATTGAGGCGTTGAGGGTTATGGGGAACTGGCACAGAAGAGGAGTTGAAGCCAGCATAGATTAGTCATGATCATATTGAGTGGCGGGGCAGGTTTGAAGGGCTGGTGACCTACTTCTGCTCCTATTTGCTTGTGTTATTTTATTATCATTTCTAGATTCAGAATCTCATTACTTACTCATATACATCTTTTACACACCTACATACAAATACAATGCACCACCTAACATCTTTTCACATATGTGTATAGCAGTAATAGGTTCATGTCTAGAAAAGATCTACTTGCACCCACTTTTATGTGTAAAATGTATAAAAATGTTTTCTATATGTTTTAAAATGTATAGCTCATTTCTGTTGAAACCCGACTTATTAGAAATTGAACCGAGGACATCTGGGATCAACTTACCTTACCTTTCCTCAGGGTCAATTGTGCATATAATATATGCAAACTATGACCTGTGTTTCTCACTCACTGTCAAATGAGGAGGAAATCCCAGAACAACTCACCACCTTTACATGAATTAACAGGTTTCTGCTAAGACATCTGCACCCCTTGCTGTGCCTGCCTGATTGATCACTGATCTACGTGTGTGGAAGAACATTTCTGTGTTTATCAGTGCTTGAAGCAAATTTTATTTGACAAGACTACTGCTCTGATCTTTGATTACATGATGATCTCGTGCTTCAGTGACCTGGGCCACTTAAAACACAGAGAAAGACACTTGGTCTGGGTCATGGTGAGAAGGGATGTTTGGCCAGACACACTGAAGCATGTGTCATCCCTCCCCCAATGTTTTCCACTCTGGAAGTGACAACCTTTGGTACAGTTGCTGTGGATGTCATGAAGAGTATACTTTAAGACTCTGACACACTTCACATGAACCTTGGAAACAATGACGCAGCAGCTGCTACTGGAGGCAGCTGCCATTGGGAATCACACAGGTCACAGTTCAGGGAACTGGAACAGGGAAGAAAACACCCTAATGATTCTTTAGAGGTAAATTTAATCAATTTAGCAAACTTTTGTGGGTCTTCTGATTGGGCATTAAGACTAAAAACAGCACATATTTAGGGCACCAACAATGGAAGAAGTCCAATTTTCAGGCAACAATCTGTTAAGCAGCTTTCTCAGACTTTCTTAATTGTGTTGGGTTCTCTGGTGTTGTTGCTATTTTTTGATCTGACAAATGTGTGACATCCTGACTCAACTGACTGAACAGCATGGATGGAAAATTAGCTAAGTAACAGGAGGAATAGTGAAAGGTTGTTTTGAACGGGAGGGAGGTGTACAGTAGAGTTCCCCAGGGGTTGTTACTAGGACCAAATTTTTTGGTAATTAAATTAGTGTTTTGGACTCAGGTGTACAGGACACAATTTTCAGCTTTGCAGAGGACACAAGACTTGGAAACGCAAAATGGACTGTGGCAAGGATAGCAATAGACTTCAAAGAGATATGGACCGGGTAGGAAGCAGGTGACTATCAATGTTGAGAAATGTGAGGTGTTAATTCTGTGAAGAAGAATTTGAAAAAACAACATAAACTAGAGGACACAATTCTGAAAGGGGTGTAAGAATAGACATATCTGAGATATATGTGCAGAGTTCATTGCAAGTGGCAAGGCAGGTTGAGGTAGAGGATAAAAGAAAGCATGTGGGATACCGGGCTTTAAAAATAAAAGCATAGAGCACAAGAGCAAGGAAGTTATGATGAAACTTTAAAAACATTGCTTCGGCCATAATGGGAGTATAAGACAAGATTTCTTTATTAGTCACATGTACTGTACATCGAAACACACAGTGAAGTACATCTTTTGTGTAGAGTGTTCTAGGCGCAGCCCGCAAGTGTCGCCACGCTTCTGGCACCAACATAGCATGCTCACAACTTCCTAACCTGTGTGTCCTTTGGAATGTGGGAGGAAACCGAAGCACCCGAAGGAAACCCACGCAGACATGGAGAGAACATACAAACTCCTTACAGACAGCGGCCGGAATTGAACCCGGGTTGCTGGCGCTGTAATAGTGTTACACTAACCGCTACACTACCGTGTCAGCTAGATATTATACCTAGTTCTGAGTACCACACTTTAGAAAAAAATTAAGAACTTTAGAGAGGTCACAGAAGAGATTTATCAAAGTGATTCCCAGGATGAGGAAATTTTGTGAATAGATTGGAGAAGCTGGGATTGTTATCCATTGAACAGTGGAGATTGTAAGGGAATCTGTTAGATTTATTTAAAGTCATATGGGATACAGTTAGAGTGGGGAGTGAGAAACTGTTCCCATTGGTGGAAAGGTCAAGAACTAGACTATGTAGAATGAAGGTGATTGGGAAAATAACAAAAAGATACATGAGGAATTTACCCAACAAGTTGTTGGGGCCTGGAACACACTGCCGGAGGTAGAAGTGGAAGAAGATACGATTGCAGTTTTCAAGAGGGAGCTGGATAACTAACTGAAAGGAAAGAATTTGCAGGTCTATAGGCAGAGATAGGGGACGTGAGATGAGATGGATTGTCCTTATATAGAGTCAGTATTGACATGATGGACCAAATGACCTCATTCCATCTGCAACCACTCAGTGATTCTCTGCCAGGGAGAACCCTGAGGTAGAATGCAGCATTCCATGTTAGTCGAACAAAGCATTAGCTAACTGATCGCGGTTAAAATCCCACAACTTTGGAAAACTTTTCTCCTCAAGGCTTCCTCAAGAAGGCGGACAGACCTTTCAGCTGCACCACTGGAGGCTGGATACTGTGGGAGAATGAATGAATCGTGAGTTCAAGTACATATGGTGTGAATTGAGGTCTGTTATCTGACACTAATTCTTCAGGTATATGATGCACTGCAAGAAACAGTCTCAGATCCTGTATTGTATGATCTGTTGTTGTTCATGATCTTATATGCTTAGCTTCAAGTCATTCTGAAAAAGATATCAATAGGAATTAGAAGGTTGTCTTTGGTGACTTTCTGATAAAAATCAACACAGTGTCTCTGAAATAGCTGAGCTGGTCACCCCCATGTCTGTTGGTTTGATGGTTTCATTCTGTATCGACAGACTGCATTTGATGACAGTAAATCTTCTAGATCTATGTGAATATCTGGCCAATATATGAAGCCTATACATACAGTATATAAAATGCCAGCATGTTTTGGGTATAATTCATCTGAGGTCCATTTTAACAGGACTTTAGAGATAATTATTCCAAGACCTCTCTTCAGACATTCTTGATCAGTGGACAATTCAAACCTTCTGTTGTAAAATAGTTGCAGATCCACATTTGGACATTCATCTGAATCAGTTAAACCTTTGAGAGTCTGCTCAGAGACCAATTTCAGAAGAGTATCTTCTCACCTTGTCTCACCAATTTCTGCAGCTGTGATTGGGAAGTCATCATCCACTTTCACAACTTACATCAGAACCTTTTTGTCATAGTGGGGATAGTGCATCACATCGTGAACAATAAACACTTCTGTCCAACCAGTCTCTGGCCTATATTAATCCTCGAACAATGCCATCAGTTGTTCAATGTCATCAGCAATGGCTAATGATGGTTCAAATTGCAGATCACTATAACACATGAAGCTTTGTATTTGTCATAGCACCTTTAGGTAGTCAGACCTAAACTCAAACTAAACTAACTGTACTTTCTGTCAAAGGCAGAAGGCTGAATTTCCTGCTGTAGGCATCCCCACTCATGATAGAACAACCCTGACATTCATTCCTACAGCCTGGTCATTTATTTGTACTTCTATCTTGAAATCTTGCTACTTCCCACCATTTCCATAAGTAACATAATTGTTATATATAACTTGAGTTTTGTTCTTCGGAAACAGCTGAGGTGTTTAGCCATCTCCCACTCTGTATTTTCTTGTTGGACAAATTTTCTTTCCAGGCAGGTTCACATTTGGTAGCATTGCTTTGGTTAGTTGTTCTAGGTTTGAGTCTCTTAAAGGAACAGACATGAGATAAATGGCCATCATCAAATCTCCAGAGAGAACTTGTACCACCTGTACTCACATGATGCTGACCTTGCTCCTGGGATGGACCTTTCTGACTGAAAGCTCCGATCATATTTGTACCTAGTGATGGAATAAATTCCATGTTATTTTTTTCCTGCTTCTTTTATTGAAATCTTGCATGCTAGGTCATATGTTAATCTCTATGAACCTAATAATATTATTATTAACCTTATGAAATAAGGTAGATGAGCTTATAGAACAGTTAGAAATTGACAGGTATGATGTGGGCGTCACAGATTCGTGGCTGAAAGAAGATCACAGCTGGGAGCTAAATATCCAAGGATACACATCCTATCGAAAAGACAGGCAGGTGGGCAGAGGGGGTGGGGTGGCTTTTTTGGTACAAAATGAAATCAAATTCTTAGCAAGAAGCGACATGGGATCAGAAGATGTAGGGTCCTTGTGGGTAGAGTTAAGAAACTGCAAGGGTAAAAAGACCCTGATGAGAGTTATATACAGGCCTCCAAATAGTAGCCAGGATGTGGGGTACAGATTACAACAGGAGGTAGAAAAGGCATGTAAAAAGGGCAATGTTACAGTGGTCATGGGAGATTTCAATATGCAGGTAGATTGGGAAAATTAAGTTGGTATTGGATCCCAAGAGAGGGAATTTGTAGGATGCCTATGAGATGGATTTTTAGAACAGCTTGTGGTCGAGCCCACTAAGGAAAAGGCAATTCTGGATTTGGTGTTGTGCAATGAACCAGATTTGATTAGGGAGCTGAAGGTAAAGGAACCCTTAGGAGGCAGTGATCATAACATGATAGAATTCACCCTGCAGTTTTAGAGAGAGAAGCTAAAATCAGATGTATCAGTATTACAGTTGAGTAAAGGTAACTACGGAGGCATGAGAGAGAAGCGGCCAAAGTAGATTGGAAGGGGACCCTAGCAGGAATGATGGTGGATCAACAATGACAGGAGTTTCTGGGAGTAATTTGGAAGATGCAGGATCAGTTCATCCCAAAGAAGAAGAAGCATTCTAAAGGGAGGATGAGGCAACCGTGGCTGATCAGGGAAGTCAAAGACAGCATAAAAGCAAATGAGAGGGCATACAATATTGCAAAAATTAATGGAAGCTATAGGATTGGGAAGCTTTTAAAAACCAACAGAAGGCAAATGAAAAAGCAATAAGGGGAGAAAAGATGAAGTATGAAAGTAAGCTAGCCAATAATATAAAAGAGGATATCAAAAGTTTTTTCAGATACATAAAGAGTAAAAGAGAGGCAAGAGTGGACATCAGACTGCTGGAAAATGATGCTAGAGAGGTAGTAATGAGGAACAAAGAAATGGCGGACAAACGGAATGAGTATCTTGCATCAGTCTTCACCGTGGAAGACACCAGAAATGTGCCAGAAATTTGAGAGAGTCAGGGGGCAGAAGTGAATGTAGTCACTATTACTAAGGAGAAGGCGCTTGGGAAGCTGAAAGGGCTGAAGGCAGATAAATCATCTGGACCAGATGGACCACACCCCAGTGTTCTGAAAGAGGTAGCTGAAGAGATTGTGGAGGCATCTTTCAAGAATCACTAGATTCAGGAATGGTTCCAGAGGACTGGAAAATCACAAATGTCGCTCCACTCTTTAAGAAGAGAGAGGGGCAAAAGACAGGAAATTATAGGCCGGTTAGCCTGACTTCAGCGGTTGGTAAGATGGTAAGAGTCCATTATTAAGGAAGAGGTTTAGGGGTACTTGGAAGCACATGATAAAATAGGCCAAAGTCAGCATGGTTTCCTTAAGGGAAGATCTTGCTTGACAAATCTGTTGGAATTCTTTGAGGAAATAACAGGCAGGACAGACAAAGGAGAGTCAGAGGATATTGTTAACTTGGATTTTCCAAAGGCCTTTGACAAGGTGCTGCACATGAGGCTGCTAAACAAGATAGGAGCCCATGGTATTACAGAAAAGGTACTAGCATGGATAGAAGATTGGTTGACCGGCAGAAGGCAAAAAGTGGGAATAACGGGGCCCTTTTCTGGTTGGCTGCCGGTGACTAGTGGTGTTCTGTAGGGGTCAGTGTTGGATCCACTACTTTTCACGTTCTATGTTAATGATCTGGATGACAGAATTGATGGCTTTGTGGCCAAGTTTGTGGATGTTACAAAGATCAGTGGAAGGGCAAGTAGTGTTGAGGAAGCAGGGAATCTGCAGAAGGACTTGGATAGGTTAGGAGAATGGGCAAAGAAGTGGCAGATGGAATACAACATTGGGAAGTGTATAGTCATGCACTTTGGTAGAAGGAATAAAGGCATAGACTATTTTCTAAATGGGGAGTGAATTCAGAAATCAGAGGTGCAAAGGGACTTGGGAGTCCTAGTGCAGGATTCCCTAAATGTTAACTTGCAGATTGAGTCAGTCGTAAGGAAGACAAATGCAATGTTAGCATTCATTTCAAGAGGACTAGAATATAAAAGCAAGGATGTAATACTGAGACTTTATAAGGCATTGTTCAGACCACATTTGGACTATTATGAACAGTTTGGGGCCCCATACCTAAGGAAGGATGTGCTGACGTTGGAGAGGGTCCAGAGGAGGTTTACGAGATTGATCCTGGGGATAAAAGGGTTAACATATGAGGAGCGTTTGATGGCTCTGGGCCTGTACTGGCTGGAGATTAGAAGGACGAGGTCTTTCTAGATTAGTAAGCATACATTATATCTCAGTGCCAATCTCCATCAGCAGAAAAAAACAATCTGCCGGAGGAACTCAGTGGAACAGCATCTGTGGAGGGGAAGGAATTGCTTATGTTTCAGGTTCACACCCTGCATCAGGATCATTTACCTCATGTTACTAATGAAAAAGGTGGGAAGTCAACAACCCTTTTCCCCCTGCAGATGCTGCTTGACCCACTAGGTTCCTCCAGCAATTTGTTTTTGTTCCATATTCCTGCATCTGCAGTCTTTTATGTCTGCAGAACCCACATTTCACCTGGCTCTCTTATGGCAGTGTTTAGTGTCTGCACATGTCCATATTATTTTGTGAATACCATTATCTATAAAGAACATTTTCATCCTTTTCATATACACTGTGAAGGACTCACATGCTGAACTGAACCTTCCTAGCGACTTATTTAACCTTCCTGTACTAGCATTTTGACCAAATACCCACATAAATGATGACACTGCTGCATTCAAGGCTTCTCTAACCTCTGCCCACTTTCCCTGTTTATATAATTCTGGTCTGAAGACAGTTTCTCTCCATGCTACAGACAGCGTTGTTTGTTTTTTTATACCTGTCACTGCATGCAGAGATTTACACACTTACTGAGATTACCCAGGAAAACTTCAACGTTGCAGCCATACGGCTTGGAAGTGCTCAGGTGAGTGTCATCTGTCAGCACTGTTCATCTGGCAAAAGATATGCATTACTGATTTTAACAATACTTGTTGCCAATTGCAATGTATTGGGAGGTGGTCCATGGGCCAGATTTGTTGTGCTAGTGAGTATAACAATCTTTAGGAGGAGCCGAGACTTGCGTGTGTACTTCATTGTAGGCTGACAACAACAGATGTGTGTCCTTAAATCACACATGTGATAATGTCATTATGTTACAGACTCCTATTACATACTTATTTATTAACATACAAATATACCACATGTTAAACATTAATGAAATGAAAGGACACTCACACTGATTAACTAAATACCTGAGTCCAATACTCAAGAACTTCATTATTAAATGTCATATATTTTGGAAACCATAAAGAGAGATGTTTGTTAGCTCTCTCTTTTTACAATTTAGCATGTTTCTTAAATTAAAACCTAAAGTTAACTTCTATTAAATAGATTAAAATTCTTGTGTAAAGCTGCACTTTAACTGTTGACAATTATGGCCCATCTCACTTCCCTGCTGTGCCTATTTCCATGAAGTATTTATAGCTGCACATCTTCCTGAACTATACCTATCAATGCTGAGCAAAATGCCTGAGCCTTATTAAAATAGGACCTCTCTGAATGCATCTGTTAAAAAGTTAGTATCATTTAAATGTTGTTGAGTTGTTTTGACTTTTAGAAAATGCAATAGGAAAAGTAGCTCTGGTTACTGTGTATCAACTTCATGTCAAACTGTTGCCATGATTGGAACACCCCTTCCTCAAGCACTGCAGATCGTGTACTCTGTGATTGCCATGAGGGGGCCCTGCCTGAATCCCTATAATTCTCCACAATCTCAGTCCCCATAGCCTCAGGAGAACAAAGGAAGTTCAGGAGAGGAGCTGAAGGAGAAAACAGCGATGTGAGGAGAGGGAAAAAGAAACCCAAAAGGGGAAAGGAGGAAGGTGGGGAAGATCCAAATGAAAACATACCTAATGGAACGAATTACCAGCTTCAAGTAAAAAACACAAATTTAACTTATCAAACTCCGTAGATCAGAGCTTCTCTTGCTTCTGCACATTAATTAATTTACCGATCTATTAATTCTCCATCTCATTGCAAGTAGCAAACCCAATGATTTGCCATTGGTTCAATTTTCCAGATGTTGCTCCCAGCATAGAGACTTATCTAGCAGAAATGAGACACCCCAGCTACAAAATAGTTCCTTTGTCTATCAAAATAAGTAGGAGGGATATTGTGAGAAAAGCAAATATTTTTGTGCAGTATGCAGAGTCAGGTTTTCTCTGAAAAAGGGAAAGTTATTACTTCATATAAAGATAATACATTTCAGGTAACAGAGATATTCTTTATTTTCAATTTTGCTCATTATAGAGTCCATTACATTTGCAGTAACAACACAATAAAGACATTATATGGTCTCACTTAAACAAATGCAGGCAAGCTGGAATCATTTTACTTTGTGACACTATTCGTACCTAACTCGGCGAACTCCGTCTCTTTATTCTCCTCATAGTAACTTTGAGACATCAGCCACCAGGTTGCAGCCCATCCCTGTAAATGAAGCTTGAGATCTACACAGTTTGTTTTTTTCCCACTTCCTTCCTCGTTTTTTTCTTCAGTTTAAAATTTTTGTGATGCCTGCCTGTTTTCTTCTCAGTAATCCTCACTTCCCTGCTCTGGTTGTTCTGCACAATATTGTTTTCTCTTTTTTCAATGTTTCTTTTTCTCTCTGTGTTCTATTATCAGCATGCCAAAGTGAAATGAATTAAATAATACATGCGATATGTTCAATGAAACAAAAATAAAGCCACACAGATGTTATGAGATTTACATGATTTTCACGGTTTGAGGCAAGCAAGTGTTTGAAATAGTTCCATTTCCTGCACAGCAGCAAATGTCAGATGTAATTTACTTTAATAAAATCATATTGGAACTGACTGTTCAATGTTCCTTTTGTTGTTTTTGCACTCAGAGTTTAACATTGACAGAGTTTTGACATTGTCAGTGATTCATCATCACAGACTACACTGAGAATACTTTTGCATGATATTTATCATAAGTTTAATTTATTAACTACAGAAATATTTTATAGATTGTCTCACCATGGACATTTAAAAGGGATATATTATTTTTATTGTAAGGAAAATATCTTTGAATTGAGGCTGATATCCACAGTTGGTAATGCTCCATAAAGGGAATTGCCATTGATGGCAGCTGACAACTTAACATAAATAGTAGAGATGTTTATATAAACTGGAAAGTTAATTAATAGACCCAAATTTACTGCAGCCTTAAGGAAATACCAGTGATGTCCCTCTAGCTATGTAGAATTTCAACCAATCATGCTGCCTATGTTGGGATTTTATTCCATAGTTGAAGCATGACTTTTTTTCTCATTATAATCAACATTCTGAAATGAAATAGTGGAAGGTTGCATTTACAAAATGCATATTCTTTTCTGAAACTGATTTCCTTTGCAGTAATGGGGGGGTGGGTAGGGGTGGGGGCAGGGGGGAGGCACGTTAATCAGAAGGGACCCATAATAATGTGCTTTGCCTACAGTTTGCTTCTGTGCCTGCCACAGGTAATTCAGTCAGAAGCAATTGTTACTATGGTCTGTCCCTGTCTATGAGCAAAATAGGCGAAGTGTCTCATCTCCCCTCATGGTCCTGGTTATTTCATAATGGAATAATTATTTTGGTAATGTTTTAATATTATCTGCTAAGTTCCTTTGAGCTAGTCACAACATTAATGTATTCCTCCTTCCAGGTACAAAAAGAATTATTATGGAAGAAACCTAGCTAGGATAAGAAAATTTCAATTAATTTCTTTTTGCTATGCTGGGCACAGGTTACACTAAACCCTGTTTGGTATCTCCAACTTGTTGTATCACCAGTCTGCTGCATGCATTCTGACACAAGTCACACTGTTATTTATCATTCAGCATTTGAGGTGCGTAGATTAGGTGGTTAGTGAGAAATGTTTCCCCATAACAGAGGAATCTAAAACCAGAGGCCCTAGGTTAAAGGTGAGGAGTAAAAGAGTTTGAAGATATCCGAGGAAAAAAAATTCATTCCAAAGGTGGTATTGATCTGGAATGCACTGCTTAAGAAAATGGTGAAGGCAGGTACTCTCAGTATCTGAATGAGCACTGAAATTGCTACAGCATAGAAGGATTCAGACCAAGTGCTGATGCTGGTACGTGGGATTAGTAATAGATAGGTAATTGATGGTCAGCATGAAAATGGTGGGCTGAATGGCCTGCTTCAGTGCTGTGTGTCTCTATGACTACTATTCACCATAATGCAATCATAAAGATGTTTTGATGATTTTGAACTATATCTAATCATTGCCTAGAAACTCCAATAATGAGATTACAGCATTTGAAGATACAATTCTGTGTGACTAAGGATTTTGCTTGACTGATCAGAAAAATCTTTTCCACCGTGGAAATGAGAATCCACTGAAAATTCAGTGACAATTTTGTCAGTACATTTTAGAAACTGCAAGACAGCCAATGCATCCTTTTATCTAACTAGAAGGATTGAAATGTTAAAGTGATTCTAGTTAGGAGGACAAGCTCGGATACAGAAGTGATGGAAGTCAGTTAAATAGAAAGAGAATATCAGAAAAGAAAGAGAAATTCAGCTTGTGTCATGTTGTAATGTGAAGTGTGATGCTAATATAAGCCCAAAGTCCAATGGACACCTGATGGAGATTATTCCCTGGACCACATTGTCAGGAACAGGTGGTTGCCTTTTTCAATATATTGGGCTTTTCCTGTGTGATAAACAAGCCTTCCCCTCAGAAAATGTGATAGAACTTTGATTTGTGCCAGTGTAAAATAATTCTGCATCATTGACCAAGCAGCTGTGCATTTGATATTAAGTTGAATTGCTTGCATTACTCCCAGTTTGAAAAGTGGCAGTACTTACCATTGGGGCAATATGGATTTGACAGTCATTTTATTGCTTGGATTATAAATGCAAATTATTGCACTGTATTTATTGGGCAAATAGCCTCACAGAATGATCCTCCTTCCTCGGGGAACAGAGGAGACAAGAAGAATAGGAGAAAATAATTACTGTTTGTTGAAGTGGAGAGTAATCCAAACTTGCTGGTCCTTGGACCTGTTTCAAGAATGCTAAGGAGAAGTGAAACTTTCAGGCATGGGAGAGTAATTGGAATAATCCTGTCAATTCGATAATGAAGGAATTATTCTGTAATTGTTATTGTTCCATTAAAGAGTAGAATCTCTAAGTAACAGTGGAATGATTCATCAGATAAAGAATGCAAACAGAATACAGTAACAGCAGGGTGATATTCTTGCAGCAGGTTGTGGGTTTAAACTCCATTTCAGTAAATTAAGCATGTAATCTGGACCAGTACTTTTGGATGAGCTGTTAAAAAAAGGCCTGAGGTGAACATTAAAGGTAGAAACACACAAGATGCTGGAGGAACTCAGCGGGTCAGACAGCATCTATGAATTTCCCTCCATTAATTCGGCCTGACCTGTTGAGTTCCTCTAGCATCTTGTGAGTTGCTCCAGATTCCAGCATCTGCAGTCTCTTGTGTTTCCATTAAAAGGTAGAATTTTGTCTTTGGCCCCCCATGCTAAATGGATGCTGGAGCATTGGTCACCTGCGGTACCCTCTCCTGATACCAGATCCAGCAGGTGGCTGATACTCTGGCACCATTTAATCCAAAAAAAAGGATAGACATCTACTTCAAAGGTATAAGGCATCATTTTGAAGAAAAGCAGAGCTGCTCTGCCCTTTGTCCCGGCTAGTATTTATCCCTCAGTTGTCACTGGTCCAAAAAATAATCTGGTCATGTATCTCATGCAGTTTGCTTTGTGGAAACTGGCTGCGATATGTTCCATGTTACAACAGTGACTACATTATATTTGTAAAGTGTATGGAGATGTCTTAATTGTCATGAGAGTCGCCAGATACATGTAAAATAGCTATCTCTAGTTTAAGTTAATACTACAAAAAAAATGGACATTGGAATTAGTGAATACCAATATAGCCTGCTAGATTTTTTTCCATGTCATGTGTTTTTGCTTCCCACTTTATTTGGAAAATGCCTTGAATCATTTACCAATTCTTGCTTTCTTCCATAAAAACATATTTATCCTCATTATTCTCCCTTAAGGGAAGGGAGTGGGACCTTTGCAGCTGGATTGAAATTTATCATAAGAAACAATTTGTCTGTGGTTTGCGGAAGAAATGTGGCCTGTAAATTGCCTCACTGAAACACAAATCTCTTCAGCCCCAAGTTCATGTAAAGTGAATCATTTGAGGGGAAGTTCAAACTGACAACAAAGGAGAGTTTAAGAAAAGTTCATGTTTTTTTTAAATTTAATTAAGGAACCAATTCACTTTTCTCTCACTTAAAACATAGGATCCAGAAAACATATATTTAACTTTAGCACAGTGTTAAATTTAGACCTTGGAGCTGTTTTAGAGTGAGGATATAGGGTGTGATCTGCTGAACATTTATACACAGCACTGTTGTGGTTCCTTGAGGCAAGGGTCCACTCATAAATTATCTGCTTTATTTTTTTCAAGTGAAATGTTATTATGCTTTCAGTGGGACTTTTCCTCCTTTGAATTATTATAGTAAAACAACTTTGGAGGTCTACATATTAAAGGCATAGAAGCACTTGTTATGTGGAAGCACACAGAAATATTTTCATGTCAGTTTATTTTGGAGCTGAGGCAGGCTTGGTGAAACAACAAGGGTGAGAGAAAAGGAGGCAGAACACGTAACCCTTCTTCCCACAGGCAGGTGTGCTGCAGTATGTTCTGAAAACTATTCCTTTCTCACACTGAAATAAAACAGATTGCTGCAATAATTTTCAACTGGGCAGTTCTGTGGCATGCTCTCATGCAGTCTAAGCTCAACAGTATTACTCCCATCCATTCAAATAAAGCAATGAAAATTGCTAAGCAAAAATGCCATGTAGAAATAGTACACTGGTGAAGAACAGTTTGCCCTAAGTAACAATTAATTGAACTGCATTTTTAGAATGAGTCATGTTCACAGCAGTTTTGTTCTTCCTTTTTGTTGGTGTCTGGTTTTATTAGAATGTCTGCCCAAAGCTTGTTCCCCCTCCATAAATGTCCACAAAATTCCAGAAAACACAGCACCTAACTTCTTTCAAGGTATTCAGTACACATCTTTTAAGATTTGTAAGTTCAGTACATTTTGGTGGAACTTACAATACGTTGTTGCTTCCACATGGTGTTTAGCACAACTGATGAAGAATGAATGATATGTTTTGTTTAAATGAACATGGAAGAGGCAGGGATTTTATCTCTCTGTCAATGGAAGCAGGGGGTTACTATGAAGAGATTGGGACAGGCATAGGACTGTGCCTACTTTGAAATGAAGTGATAATTGTCATCTAGCATAATATTAGCACCCAACTGGCAACTAGACATTGTCCCATGGGCAGTAATAGGATGATTTAGTCTCTTGGGAACTTATTAGTTGTAGGATAATGTCTACCAAGAGAGTGTGAGAAACCTTGCCCTCCTTTAGAAGCATTTTTGTTGGTTTTAATATTCCTCTGGTGCCAGTGTGAAAGAGAAGCCCATGTATATTCTGATTTGGGGCCAAAATGAATTGGCAATGAATCTCAAATGAAAAACAGAGAATGTAGATCAGGCAGCATATGTTGAGAGAAAATCAGAGTTAACAGGCCAGGCTGTTCTGGCCTTCAGGCGACCTCTCCGTGGAGAACTGTAGACAGGGTGCGGGTCACTTCATTCCTGCTTTGCATACCCACACGTTGCTTTGCAGGGGATTAGATGCTATTGCTGGACCCAGCTCTGCATCCAGGGGCAGGATACAAATGCCGTGAGTGGTGCGTGCATTGGGAAGGGGAGGGAGGAGGGTGTGCATAGGTCGAGCGGGGAGGCATTTTGCATCAGCACCCTCAGATTTACAAAGGGGCTGGATGGCATATGTAGTGGGAGCTCAGATATTTGGTTGGTGTTGCTGCCTTTGAGCGAAAGGTAAAGTGATTTTTTTCTTATTATATTTAATCTCAATGTTTTAAAATTAGTTTCTAGCACTTAAATATGTACTTAAGTACATTTTCTGTTATAATATTGTAATATTTTCTGTTATAATATTACAATATTTTTCATTTTGAATTGTTTTAAAATGTATTTTAATTAAAAAGCCTTTGACAATAGTGAGCTACCAGAAGGCCTTCTAAGACTGGGTCTTAGAACCTGCTGCTTGAAGTCTAGTCACTGCTCACAGCCTCCTCCATCTCACAGGGCAGCTGGGCAGACCTGCAGAGCCAGGTAAAGTGAGGGCAGGCAGCAAAACCTGACGGTGGGTTGGATGGGGCACGAATCAGTCCATGTTCCAGGCTGATGACTTTTACGTAAAGTGGAGCTGGCTTATATATGTACTTTGGAAAAGATGTAAAAATCTGTAATGATTGCCATTGTGTAAATAGAATAACTGTTCATTTACAATGTGTTCTCAGACGAGAAGTATTTCAATAGGAGTGGAGCACAATTTGTCTCTGTGCTGTCCTTGTATCGGCACACATACTCTGCAGTAATGAGCGGGCAGTGGGCAGAAATGACTGGGCAGTGGCTAGGAATGGGATCCCTAGTAATGTGTTGCTGAGTCTGTTTATAACATTCAAGCTATTACTCTGTCTATGTAGATTGGTGATGGAAGCTGGACCTTGTAGGTCAGTGTGCCTTTCTAATACACCTGAGTTTTTATTTTATTTAACGGAGGTTGTGGTGAACCAACTTTGCCTTTTATTGCAGAGCACCAGGGTTCAAATGGCAGAGGTGACCCTGATCCTTCAGTTACCTACCACCTTAATTTCCCATCCTACTCCCACTCTGACCAGCCTCTGTCTGTGGACAAGGCCCAGTGTAAACGTGAGGTGGAAACAGAAACTGATGCAAATGGTCAGCAGATCAGACAGCATCTGTGGAGAGAAAAGAAAGGGTTAATGTTTCACATCAGTGGCTTCTCCCGGAATGCAGGGTTTTTTTGTTTGCTTTTCAATGATGGTATTAATCTAATTCAAGATACTGGGCATTTGGAGAGGAAACTGTAGCCGATGGCATCTATAAATGTACTCCTCTTTTGTCTTTTGCAATAGTAGATAACTGAGCACTGTGAAGTGCCATTGGAGTCACCTTGGTGAGTTCCTTAACACATCCTACAGCAATTGTGCACCCAAGGTTGAAAGGAAAAGGAGTGTAACATAACGAGGAGACCATTCAGCCTCTCGTAGCTGCTTAGCCAGATCATGGCTTATCTTAATTGCAGTTTCATTTATCTGCCTTGCTTACAAAGCCTTTGCCTACTAAAATCTATCTGTCATGGGTTTTAAATTTTGAATTGACCCAGCTTCTACAACCTCTTAGGGGTGGGGCGTTTGAACTTTCTGTACTCTTGGCAACACAGCAACACAGCTGTTGGTGCCTCTACCCCAGACATCTGATGTTGTCTGTGTGGAGCTCTCTCTCTGACCACAAAAGTTTCCACCGTGTGCTCTGCTTTTCTCCTACATCCCAAAGGTACACTAATAAGTTTGATGGCTGCTGTAACTTATCCCTTGGTGTAGATAAGTGGTAAAAGAATCAATTGGGAGTTGATGGGCATGTGTGAGAGACAAAAAGTTGCAGAGGTCCAGAGAAGTAAGGAGAGAGGGAAAGGGACTGAAGGGATTGCTCTTCTCTAAGTCAAAGTCAAAGTTGAGTTTATTGTCATATACACAAGCACATATATGGACAGGTGCAATGAAAAACTTACTTGCAGCAGCATCACAGGCACATAACATCAGATAAGCAGCATTCACAAGAAAATCATAAATTAAACATAGATTGTACACAATTTTTAAGACAAGGTACACGATTAGAACAAAACAAAACAAAGTCCATTGTAGTGTAAAGTTATGAAAATGGTCATAGTGTTGCTATACTGAGATAGTGATTAAGGTTGTGCAGGTTGGTTCAAGAACCAAATGGTTGAGGGGAAGTAGCTGTTCTTGAACCAGGTGGCGTGGGACTTCAGGCTTCTAGTACCACCTGCCCGATGGTGGCTGTGAGAAGGTGGCATGGTGGGGATCTTTGATGATAGATGTTGCCTTCTTGAGGCAACGCTGCATCTAGATACTATCAATTGTGGTATCATACCACGAGCTAGCATGACCTCAGGGCCAAATGACCTCCTTCTGTGTCCTTAAAAGTATAAGATTTGTGTGATGTGGTCCTTCTAAATACCTTACCTCTGCTTTTACTGTTATATCCCCTTGTTCTTGACCCCCCCAACTAGAAGAAACAGCTTCTCAACCCGATCCAATCTTTTAACCATGGCTGGTGTTGGGCTCCACAATTCTTGTTGAGTTTGCAAACATCCAAGCTAGTAGTGAGTGTTCCTGACAAGCCTTGACGATGGTAAAGTTTGAGAGGTCAAGACATGCGCCTTTCATTGCAAACTTACCATCCTTTACCCTGAACGTATTATTCATTTAAACTATCAGTCCCCATATAATGATAAATCATGCAAAATATTAAAAAGCCCTCAATCTTTTCATTATTTTGACCTAGGCATAAATGGATATAACTCTTGTAGCTGACACCTTCTCAGTATTGCCTGTCTTATCTAAAACCTGAACTATAGCCTTAAAATTTTGGAAATTGCATGCAAATTCAGGGTTAGTCATATATCACACCAGACTGCAGTGCCTTTAATATTTATTAAATCATGAATAATGTTATAGTCAAGTTTCCTGATTAAAGAAAATTGCATCTGTATGTTATGATTTAATCTGCAACATTTTGTAGTTCAATCAATCCGACATTTTAATGGACAATTGTATTCATGAAAATCACCTCATGCTCCTGAATATAGAGGGAGCTCTCTGTACACTTACTGATATGTTTCAGACAGCTCCCTGTTCACGGTTTATTTTCTGCTTTCAGACTGCTGGGGTCACAGACTTGCCCTCAACCACCCACACAACCCCTACCCACATTCCCCCCGCTGGTGATATCGCTGCAGGAGAAGATCTGCACAAAACAACTGCTGCCGGCCTAGTTCAGGCCAAAACTTTTTAAAAAGTCTATTAAAGCAAAATAGAAACAAGACTGTGGACCGCTGGAGATCATGCCTGCATCTCCTTCTGTAACACACTGAAAAATAACATCTTCGTATAACTATTACCAGTTAGCCTTGTATTCCTTGCCCTCCCTCTATAATCATTCAGCGATAGTTTTATGGGGTAGGGAAGCCGCGCTGGCTGATGAGAACCATGTCCGCAAAGAATCGACCATTTCTACCAAAGCTTAATCATCTGCACCCTTTTAGTAGTAATTCTGAGACCAGTTTTGAGCACACTTTAGCTACCATTTTATCCTTAATATGCAAGTCATACATCATGTAGTGTCACGAGATAATCAAATGTAGATTATTGCTGTGTGCCAATTGAAAACGTACTTTACATGCAGCCTCATTTCCTCCCCCAATGAATTGATACATTGAAGTAAAACAAAAAGGCATTTGTGTGTGGTTCAGTCAAAATACCAAACACCTATCAAAACAAAGAATGTGAAGGCTGAACAACTAATGGGATCTGGGTGGTTAGGGAGAGTGGGTTAATGCTAGTTTTCCAGCTCAAAGCCCTTTGGGCATACACCTGGTGTCAGGTCATGTTACACTGGCACTCCCAGACCTACAGGTCAGGACCTGGCTGCTGACAGGCCTGAAACCCTCAGCATGTCTCTGAACCATCGCTGTGAGACATGGCTGTCAAACGCCACTCAGATTTTTACAATTGCGTTTCATCAGCATGCAGGCATCTTTTTAATTATTGAAGTACTGGCAGTTTTACACATTATCTGAAGATAGGACCTGATTGAAATGGTTAGGATTACTTGGCAAAAGCTTCAACTAACAAAACAATTCAGTATGTTGCAATCAGTCACTATCTTTTCTTTCAGTGACATTTATGGGAAATGTGTTCGGCAAAGTTTAGGGAGGGTTCAGCATTCCAAACTGATTCCAGTCATTAACCATGTCATTGCCAGATCTCCTTCAAAGTTTGTAAAATGACCTTATAAATTACATTCCAGAAACACCCACAAAAAAGTGAAACCTCTGTCACATACTCTAAACTCACAATGTCAAAAAGAATTCACGTTGTTCTTCACTTCTGAAAATTCCTCAGTAAAACTAAATTTTGGAAGCCAAAGACAACACACATGCACACCACTGTGAACACACATTTAGCACTGGTGAAAGAGGACAAAAGTCTATGTTTATAAAGAATGTCATAATGTTTTTATGGAAAATGGAGTTTTCATTAGAAAAATGAGAAGGAGAAGACCAAATATTTGATCAGATGAGATGAATGTTGGAAAGATTTTGTAATTGGAAGGAATGGAGGAAGAGATTCTAGTGAGGGAATTCTAGAGAGTGGAGTCAGTGGTAATTATTCTATGACTAGGATTTTAAACTAAATAAAGTAAGATTCTCATCAACTCTGGCATTTTATTTGTATTCAAGGCTTTTAAATATCCATTTTATTGCAGGGTTATGAGCAACATATAACAAGTACAGACAAATATTACTGTAGTTGAATTAGAATATATTGCACACATGCATTTGTTTTGCTGTAAAGTGTATTGATTGGCCAGGCACCATGCCAAGGTGTACTGAAACCATCAAGAGCAATCAAGGCAACCATCAGTTGGAAACAGAATGTTTTCCAACAGTATATGGAGTACTATATTCAGTTCTGAGCATTGGTCTTTAAGGGGACGCAACATAGAAAAGAACCTGGGCTTAGGGAGTTAAGTTATCAGCAGGGTTCCATGAATATGACTTACGGTCTCTTGAGTTTGGAAATGAAGGCTGATCAGATCAAGGTGCTTGAAACGTTAAAAGGATTTTGATGAGGTCGGTGAGGGGGAATCAAGAACAAGGGCCTATTACCTTGAAGCAAGAGCTTGGGAATCCACAAGGGAAAGCAGAAAGCTTACACAGATTATAGAAAATGGAGTTTTCTCCTTCAAAGTAGCTGCACATCTTGCAAGGTTGAAATTGTTGAGGCAGAAATACATTAGGAATTTTGCCGGTAAGAGTTCCCAAGGATATAAAAGAAAGGTAAGATGATGAGTTGAAGTACAGAGAAGCCAGAGCCTATCTGAATGGTGGAACAGGCTCGTTGTGTTGAACAGGTTGTTCCTGTTTATATATTTATAGTGTGTGTGGCGCTGGAGCCCAATGTTATCGTTCAAGAGTCATGTTTACAATTTCAGTCAGCAATACTTCAGGTCAAAATAATTTCAAAGAAGCTGGGCCTTAAATATATTTTCAAGGAAAGCCAACGCTACTTTCACCATTTATTTTGGACTTTTAATATAAGAGCTTGCATGTCAAAAGCAAATTGACATAACTTTCAATCTCAGTCTTAAAGTACTACGAGAATGAGTTTTGTTCTATTGCTTATTGTAGCACAATTAACATTGTATGGTTCTCGGCCATTTCATCGAAGAGTTAACACAGAAGATATTTGTCCTGATTCCAAGTTATAGAAATATTAATGATATACTTTATTGAGAGATTGTATTGGACTTCTTGCATTTGTAATTACATTACTTATTATAATAAAACAATTATCAATCATAATTTGTTTTTAATAATACTGAGAAGAAAAAATGTCCTAAAGCAGTTCATATGAGTGACGAAAAGCAAAACGTGACACAGACCACAAAAAGAGATAAGGATTTTGTCAAAGAGGTGAGTTTTAAAGAGCATTTTGAAAGAAGGAAGATAAATAGTGATAGGGAATGTTTACATTTTTATATAGTTTCCTTGCAAATAACAATGATATTATTTAGTTCTGTTTCAACAGTCACAAAGATTTGTGGTGAATGAAATTCTATCATTAACAAGCAGCAGGACAACACTGGTTTAAATAAAAACAATAAGGCATGGATGACAGCCAGAACCATGAACATTAAACTTTAATTATAAGTCCTTTCTAAAATGATGATATTTCCATTCTTCCAATGTTGAAGACATTTTACAGCATAGGTGTAATACCTATTGTGGTGCATACTTTATGTAGATAACAGTTCCTGTAACTTAAAATTTGGGCCTTTTCAGAATAGGCAGGGCAAAAAGAAAAATATATAAATATTTCAATGCACCAAATTATGCTGAGGAAAATCTTTAATTCTTTCTCATTTTGTACACTGGTTTGCATCTCTTTACAAAACTAAAGCAGCCAGTACTCTGGTTGTACACTGTGAGTTTGGTGTGTTTGAAATGTGTTTTATATTAGATAGAAATTCCTGAAAGCAAAGGGCCTACAGGTTAGCCCATCTCCACCAGGGGGAGCAGGCCCCAAGCATACAACCTCTGTATCTTGACATGGTCTTCACGATTAGCCATTTGTTTATTTCCATTATGATGCGCAAATATAATACTGGCAGCAGTTAATCTGAAGTAGAGGGTCTTGTTTCGCAATAGAGAGTATCCTGTTTCCTGCTGCTCCTCACGCCCAATCTCTGGACGAAGACATTCACCTGACGGATTTATGCATTTCCACAACACTGCGTAATTAACCCCTTGAGAAATATGGCAGCATCATGAACTGTAAATACACAAGGTCACGTTTTTTGTGGCTTACTCGATGAGCTGTATAAGCAAAGGTTTGGGTTCTCATTTCCTCATATTTCTCTCATTCAGAAGTATTAGGATTCACAATTGATAGTAAAACAGTTCTGTATGTGATGGAGAACATTTGAGTCATTTCAAATCTGCAAAGAAAATGAGATACTCAAAGGGATGGGATGTGTGACTATATATAGATCAAAGCCTGGATCTAATAGTTACATACAGATTGTTATCTGCAGGTTCTGGAGCCTGGACTCTGTCCCAATTTTATGTTTACTGAGGTGAAATGCAGGAAAGATTTTGCCTGACATTATCACAGGGACAGATTCACAGAACAGTTTGTGATGATTGCCAACTCTGCCATCTATCTCTCATTCAAATTAGTCATTGCATGATAAACTTTGAATAAGGTTTTCTAGAAGGTCTTACCCCTGGTGAAATGGAGCAACTTTTGCCTCAGTCAAAACCACATTCACTTTGGAAAGTCTTACCTATATCTTAGGGTTGAAATGTTGTTGACCCCAGAAGGACATTCAGATAGATTATAATAGAATTGGGCTTTAGATCATCAACAGAGCTCAAGATCTGAACAGCCACGTTGCCATTTAAAGCTGTGTTTACTTTAGAAATTGCTTTCCCCCAGTATGTGGAAAGTATTTAAAAGTAGCTCAAAAAGTCAGTAATGAAAATAAGACCTTTTTTTCTACATATACTTGAAGGAAAAGTAATTTCCCACATCCCACTGGGAATGATGGACGAGCTTTGGAAGAACAGGTGGTTGTAATGCTAAACATTTGTCCAGTTGAAATATTCCACAGTAATGTTTTCTACATTTTTCTCAACCAGTTCTGGTAAAAGAACCTTCCTTTACATCCCTGTCCCATCTTACGCTTACCATATGATGCAGCAATCGGCTTCTTTCTTATCCCACACCCCCCTCACAACTCCTACCCCACAGATTTCCAACAAAGCTATTATTAATGCAAATACCTGTGAGGATTTCTGATTACTATCAGTCTGGGTCAGTAAGAGTTAAACCCTGAAATTCCTTTCAAATGAGTGATACCATGAAAAGCTGTGAAACGTGTAACATGAGTTTTCTTAAATAATAATGATTCTACCATACTTTTTAAAAATGCAAAGGATCCATCATCAGAAATAAAACATTTATTTATAACATAAGGTAAGATGAAATGAGACTAAAAATAAAATTCTGTGTTACATTGCAGTATGGCAAAAGCTTTGCAACATCTGAGGTGTGCAGTTGTGAGTTTATGCATTATCCCATCAACTGATAATTAAGGATATGCCAGTTCCATTTTATTTTTCAATGAACCATTACATTTTTTGCTACATGTTTTGCAACAAACATCCCCTCATATCCCTCTTGCCTTTTGGAGAACAATTCCAATTAACAGCCCCCTCCCCACAGTACTTCAATCCCCTCTCCCTTTTCCACATGGCTCTGGAGGTCACACCAGTACACGCCAGGATTTGAAGCATATGGTGCGAACCCCTCAGATCTGCTGACCTCATCATTTCTCAATGGGTGCACTTGACAACCAGTTACTCAGGAAGGTTCTGGTTGTGGGGCCCCTGCTCTGTTCTTCTGTACCACCAAAAAAAAAGAATGCCTTCTATGCTCTTGTCTGCCTCATGCAGGCAGTTTGAGGAGCTATTTAACAGAATGATTGCATGTTAGCAGTCTGGTTACCTCATTAATCTTAGTTACTCCTTACAAACCTCTCTTTCACTGTCCTCTCTCTCTTTAAAGCCAGGACTACTGAGAAGTTGATAGAGGAATGGGATTCTCCGACCAGGGATCTGGTCTCTATGAATCATTTTTGAGTGATTTCACAGTCGGCCCTATCAGTGGAAATTGTGTGCTCTTTCATTGCCTCCATCTATAGCCAAACAGTGAGTCATTGTTTCAGTCCGATGGATTAAGTATGCTGACTGTCGGATTGACAGATGCTTTATATTATAAGAGTGAGATAAAACATTTCAAGTTAGGCAAGCTTATGTGAAAAGATGTCACTACCCCAACTTTCTCAATTGAGATATTTTTTAGTAATAATATTCAGATGGTGACTGTTACCTTCCTTACATATAATTTTCTCTAATTGTTATGACTCTGCTTTTCCTGAAAGCTGCAGTATCTTCCTTTTAACTGTTCTTTAGAGCGGACCAATCCAACACCCCATCCGCACGCATCTCCTGTAACACTTCGCAGGCCTGTAACATTTCCACAATGTGGGTCTCTGCTCATTGAGCTCTGCATTTAACTTTAGAACCCCTTGAATTTCACTTCACTATTTTATGTTCTCTGTTAAAAATCACAAGGTTGCTTTGCACTATTTGCTTTTACAATATTGGATTAAAGAACGTGTACTGCTCAGCCAGCACTGTAAGTAGAGTGGTGGGACTTGAATAACATAAGTCACAATCACATACATGAACCACGTTACAGATTGCTACAGGGTTGCATTTATAATTTTCAGGATTAACAATTTTAGGACAGGTTGAGAAATTTAAGGATCAAATTGGACTAATATTTAGCTAATATTACAAATGCAGGCTTCATATTTAAAAGTAATTTTAGAGAATATATACAGGCTTATCAGAAACCTCTACATCAGTGGACAAGATGCAGCAGGATAACACAACAAAATTACAGAATGACCCCAATCCAGTTGTTTTCTGGACATCTCTGCTGTTCCACTGCATAAAATCATTTGTCTTTTCACTGAACTTCCATTTGTCTAGTTTCATTAATATGCAAAAGGAACAGAATTAATTCCTCAATCAAAATTAGGAAGTAGATTTTATGCAATGATTATTTCAGTGCAGCCTGCAACTGCACTGAGTCCTCATTTGTCAACAACCTTATTAGCGTTCCTTTTGAATTGTAACTTCTAACTCCTAAGTTATTTCCATTTTGCATTTATATTAAAAATAGAGGGAAGATTGCTTATAACAGGGTTAAGAATCAGACACATGGCTCATTGATTCCATCAACTAAATCTCAGGCTCAAAGCTCACAGAACACTAACCTCACCACAACCCCACCCCACTCCATCCCCTCCCTAGATCTGATTTCTTGTCAGTGGAAGCTCAGTATGATGAGAGGAATACTGGCCTGTAAGTCAACACTAATTATTTACTATCTTTAATGAAGTCTGAAAAATAAAATAGTGTTAAAGACAACAAGTGACCAGCTAATATACTTTTTATTACCAAGACACATTCTGCATCAGGAAGGCTGAGGTTGACAGTTTTCCATGTTCTTTCCTTATATTCACTGTTTCTAAACCATTGTCACCTCTCCGAAAAGTTTATCCACTACTGCTCTTGTTTAAAAAGTCCTGGAAAGAAAGGTTCTGGCCTTGTTTCTGGCCCAGTCTGATAATGACGCAGAATCACAGATTTCAACTTCCACTTGTTTTTCTGTCTTTACAAAATAAAATCTGTGCCTAATCCCCTGCACGTCTCTTTGCTACTCTTAATATGTAAAGTTATCCACTTTGTTTGACCCTAAGGGCATGAAACCTTCATTACTCTCACTACTTTTAAAGGCAAATGTAGGATATTTGATTTTAGCTTAAATTTCTATTGGCGTTATCAAGTTTATCAACTTCATCTTAACAAATTAAGTGCTAGTTAAACATTTAAAAAATTGAACAATCAATAAATGAATTTAAAACTATTTGATTTCGATCTTCAAAAATATTAACCTGAGCCTTAGTTGTTAGAAAATAATTTTTGCTTTATTTAAGAAAATTGAGTTTTAATAAATAGTATTTCTAGCTTTCTTTCTACGTGTTTAAAAGTATAAAAACTTCATGCAGATCTTGATGTAACCCAGATGCTGGTATCATCTCGTTTTTTTTAAATTGATCCTCTATAGGTTTCCTTTTATAAGTTTCTAAGCATATTTTTAGCTTCACAGACCAGCCCTTGATGAAAAGTAGATGCTAAATTCAGCAGCCAGGCCTCACCTAATTAGCAAAATGGGCTTTTCCTTTCTTTCTCTGGCTCCTTTTTAAGCATTTAGTCTCAGGAGAGGCATCCAAGCTCTCAGCTGGGCTGTTTTGAAAACATTTCTTTGAATGCTTCTCCCTAATTCACAGCTTTGTTTTTAAGCTTTTGTGTTTGACTGTTTGACCATATAACATTATACATCTGGTCTATAGCATGTTTGTAGTTTCTTCTCCCAGGGAACCTATGCATTCCTTCAACTCCTCCTGTGCAAATTCCAACTGATCGTGTAACATAAAGAGGCTAAAGTGGTGCCAAGGCGAAATGAGTGAAACATGAAAAGAGTTGAAAAGAATTCTTTCACTCCTTTTTTTTCTCCACATTCTGCGCAACTTGGTGTCAACAGCAACAAGTCCAAATCATATAACTGTGGGAAAATGACATATAGTAGAATGGAGGACTCATTTAAATTCTCACTAGTAAACATTTCTTGGCCACTTTGTGAGGCAGGCGACATTAAATGTCCCAAGATTTCATCCATTGCATCAGGAACATAATGCTATAAGCGTCAGAGATCTGGATAATAATGGCCAGCCCTCTTGTTTCAGGATCTTTTTGTATATTTAGACGGCTACTGCATAGCTTAGAAATTAAAACCTCCTAAATAGCCCCTTGTAAGAGACTGCAGTCTACTGAAGCAGTGATATGGGCTACTTGTACCCAGGCACAAGGCTGGAACAGTCATGAGAAGTTAGTTCTCATATAATCCTCTTCAAGTGCAGCTTGTAGATGTGTAGATGTATATTTTGCGTAATGTCAAAACAGGTGTATAATCATGACAAAAAATAGTAAGTGTCAATAATGATTAATTAATAATCAAATTACATGAATTTATGCTGTTTTTGTTTTATATCTGAGGTATCCACTTGGCAATCTGATTTTATGGTGAATTGGATTTCAATTGCAAAAAAATTATGATTTACAAAATTGCAAAGGAGGATTAATTTCAAAATTCTTTGTATTTACAGCCAAAAAACCCTTGGAAGCAAGCACTTCTGACTGTTCTAAAGGCGGCCACTAACTAAGACAGCAAGTGAAGCTGAAGGATTAGGTTGTCAAGCTTGGCTTGTCATCTTCAAAAAGGGCTGCTGCTTGTTACGTCTTCACAGGCCCTGGCTATTGCACCCGACTTTAAAAGAAGACAACTGCGGCCCGCATTGATCATGATGTCCTGCTTTTATACATTAGAAGCAGAAGGGCTGTAAAGCTAATCACATTTGTTGAGTATGAATTTATCTAAAGGGGGGATTTCATGTGGAACCTCGAGGGTTAATGGAATGGTTGGCTGCACATTCTAAGAGAGTAAGGAGGCTTCCCCCAATCAGCTGTCAGAGGGCATAATAGCACAGGATGGGCTGTGTTAAGAAACAATATTCAGCAGTTTGAAGGCTCCCTTCAGCCCTGACAAGGAGGCCAAGATACACATCACTTACTCTGATATTGAAAAAACCATTGTGTTTTTTTCCTCACTTCTTCCTCCTGGCTTTGAATGACGAACCAGTGGAGCTGATCTGCCCACTTTATCTCATTAGATGCACCAGATAGAACACATTGATGTCAATCTATTGTTCACAGGCTTGATTTGAACAAGAGCTCTCGTTGGGAGGGGGCACATGGGTGGGGGGGTGGGGGAGTGGGGGGGGAAGTTGGTGGGTTGCTTTTATAGTGCAGAGGACATAAAAAAGTTGAATGCAGCCAGTACTGTATAATTGTTTATCCTTATTTGCTGTCTTATGTATATCTGTATAAAGACTCGTTCTTTAGAATTTTCTGGCAGAAACTTTGATTACCCTTAGGTAATACAGGAATGATTTGAAATATATAGGAAGACCCATATGCCAAATGCATTAGTTAACAATTGAATTCACAAGAGTTTAAAGCAGGTGTAATTAAGGTAAGACAACATTGTGACAGAGAGTCAAACTGTTTCCTTTCTTTACTTTCCTCCTCAATCTTTCCCCTTCCAGGTTGCTTGTTGCTACACTATATCCTGCAGCCAGGAGTGTGGTTTGGCATGTCCTGTAGACTTCTTCATCAGCCCTGTCAGTGAAGACCTACAATCACATTAAAAGGGCACAGTTGGAGGGGGGGGGACAAACAAAGAGGCCAACACTATGTCTCCAATGTGCCTCCATACCTAGTGTCTAACTGAGGGCTGACACAACCCACACATGACCTTTGGAGCACTCCCTTTGTAACTGCTGCACACAGTGGTTCTTGGAATCATATACTAATAACCCATCTGATGGAAATAAAACCAAGTAACATTAGATTTTGATTTTAAGCAGGAGTTTTTCAAGTCCAAGTTTAATCAACAATTTGGAGACAGCCTTCCTTTCAACCAAAAGTTCAGATGTGTTTGAAACATCAGTTAGTAGTGCACGAGTTCATAAGATCTGTCACAGTACACCATTTCCTGAGGTCTTGTCCATGAAAATCCAGGGAGAAATATAATTTGAGTCGTTTCATCAGAATAGGGAACCTTATCAAACTATTTGATACATTCAAAATACGGTTGAGCAGAAATTCATTGTCATTGGTCAGAAGACCAACTAAAGACCATAATTTCAAGATCATCATCAAATGAACATATTGAGTGACTGGGAGATTTTATTCTTTACAAAATGTTTAACATTCTACCTGTAAAAATGTTGGAAAGAGAACTCATAAAAACTTTCAAAGCAAAAATGGATGTGAAGAAATTTTCTAAAGGCATAAGGAATGCTAGTGAGTAATAACTGCGGGAATTGGGGCCAGCACATAGAGATGAGTGATCTTCTTTGTGCTGGAGGATCCAGGAGATTGAAATCGACATGGGTTAAACATAGGACAAAACATTAAGTGTTTGTGCACAGTCATCGAACAATGCAAATTCACGACCTTTATTAAAATCATGTTACATTTTAAATGTTCATGAACTTATTATGATAGGAGTAGAGAATTTGCAAAGATCCAGAAGAAGAGTAAATAGTTTTCATTGAAAGGCCTTCTGTGTGTGTCCAACAAAGGAGAAAGCAGCCTCAAGTGGTGTTTGTCCCCCAATATGATGAGCCACCAAAAAGAAATTGGAGAAGGTTATTTACTTCCATGCTTACAACTTGAAATGTGACACATTCTTTTCAACATGTATTTGTTCCTTCTAAAAATAAGCATTGCACTCGTTCCAGGCTATTCAAGAATGAACAGTGGAGCAGTAAAAAGCACTTCTCCAGTTGCAGAGGCATTCAGCAACCAACCAGAATGGTGGGACAACACAATCTTATGTAGGATCTCGGGGAAAAGGCCTTACTTGTGTCAGTGTTGACGTGTCCATGTCAATGAAAGGATTTTGTATCCGGAGTTTTCCTTGTGCATGAGCACAAAAGAAAATATGAGGAAATGCCTGGAGATATCAGAGAAATGGAAAAGCACAAATGGAGGGTAAACAATCACTAAGCGAGTATATGAGCCAAGGGTATAAAGGCTACCAGTGCAGGAGAATATGCTTATGTAAACCTCTCCTGCCTTCCACTATTCTCACTATTAAAGACACAGGTCAAGGTTTATATATTTTCAGTTGTGTTAGCACTTTTGATATGACAAGATATACTGATCTCTGATCCAAAGCTGTACATGAAGAGTGGGAAATTTTCCCCGTTTTAACATGCATTCTGCAGTCATATCCCTGAGAAAACTTTACTTTTTGGACTGCATTTCTTTCACTTTATTTTTATTGTATTATTAATAAGAAAATCATAGTTAATAATGGGATTTTGTACTACTATTCATCACTTTCCAGCTTAGTGAATTGTCATAGTGGTTATCTTGTCACCTGATGCAACTGGAGTAAACACAATATTTTGAATCAATCGATGACTTTTGCCAAAAATCTGAAACATAAATGCAATTTAGGATCATATCAGATAATTTTTTTTATTCTCAGTTTCATCTGTTGGTGTCTTTTGCATAAATAAGTGCTTCACATGCAAATAATTCAATCTTTGTTACTTTGGCTTGAGCTGGAGATGGACCACATGAAATGCCTCCATTGTAACAACCTGACTCTGGGGGAACTGAAGGAGGAGGAAAAGTAACTGCAGATGTGGCTTACATTGTAATGTCTTAAGCTGTATAAGTTTTGAACTAATGCAAAGAATAGAAAATACGGACAAAAATCCTACATTATGAATTTACACAAATCTTAACTAGACGTGTAATCAGTTTATTTAAACATGGTAGGGAAAAGGTGGTTTAATTCTTCTTTGCTTACTCTGATCCACATGCTGGTATTGTGTTGAAATGTTGATGAACTTTTTGGAAGTGCCTTAACAAATTGCAGAGTGAACATTTCAGTGGAACTTTCCTGTTGTAAGCAAAATATTGACATTTTGATTGAAGTCTTTTCCATAAAGCCAAATTCAAGAAGCACAAAATTACATTGAATTTACAACACAGAAATGACCAATATGCTGCACTGATATGCACCACACTATGTTTCCAGAATTTTCTGTTTTTACTATTTATCTTTCTACTCCTTTCTCCTTCATAAACTTATCTATTTCTCCTTAAATTCATTCATGTCTTGCACCTCAACTGCTCCATGAACCACATTGTAACCACTGACCAGGTAAAGACATTTCTCTGCAGTATTATTTATTTGGATTTATTTGCAACTATTTTCAATTTGTGATTCCTAGCTTTTCAGATTTCTCTTCAAAGCAAGGTCAAATTGCTGGAAGAAAATGACATTGAGGTGAAAGGTTGCAAAACGTTGCTAAGAGTAAAAATGTGAATTTTTTTGAAACAGTTAATCAATCACAAATGCCGATAATTCTTGAGGAAAAACAGATATAATGGAATTGTCACACTGTTGTAAAAATTAAAGGGGATATTTTAAAAAAAAACTTAGAACCCCCTCCCATTTGCCTCTTCTTGCCTTATTTTATGCATTAAAGTTGTTCATCAGAATTGATCTAAAAGTCAATAACAGGCAGCCTCACTGTTAAACAATCACCTGGGCAATATCTTCAAGAATATTTTTGCTGTTCAATAAACCTGTGAGACATAGGAATTCAATTTTCTCATGTGTTTTGTTCAGGAGTTTAAAAAAGAAACACAAACATATTGGCCTGGGTTTTGCAGCCAAGAGCAAAGAGACAGCACTAACAGCACTTGCCAAAAGCTGCCCACAAAGTTATGGTAGACTTCTATAATGAAATAACTTGCAATCTACTGCCATCTGTAGTAAAGCCATTAAGAAGCCTACACATCGGATCACATTCAAATATTCCCATATTCAAAAAAAATTAAGAAACTAAAAGAGTTTGCAGTGATTTTTTCAAATCATTTTACAGATAGCAAGATTAAGACTGGGGTACAATATAGAAGGTAGAAGCTGAAATGATATTTGCAAATTTTAAAACAGTAAGTAAAAAGAAACATTTCTACTCTTTCAAAAGTATGTTGAGATTTTATCATGAAACAGATGGAATGATACTGCACTTTTATTTTTTAGGGTCAGAGAGATTGTTCAGCAGTAATTATCACTAAGTACTCCATTGACAACTCATTAACAGCTCATTCAATGAGACTTAACATTTTAAGGAGATTTTACAAAAAGAATGCAACATAAGACATTGAAGTTCACATCAAATCACGGTTTCTCTGTGTTGAATGCACTATAGAAGAGTACAGGTAACTTCCAAATTTCTGCTTTTAACTTTCCATGTGCTTAGGTTGCCTTGTATGGAGCCTCCAATGCACAGGATCACAAGAGGCTGCAGAGAGTTATAGACTCAGCCAACAACATTAAGGGCACAACCCTCCCCACCACTGAGGACACCTTCAAGAGGTGGTGCCTCAAGAAGGTGTCATCCATCATTAAGGACCCTCACCATACGGGACATGCCCTCTCCTCGTCACTACCAGCAGAGAGGAGGTGCAGGAGCCTGAAGACCCAGACTCAATGATTTAAGAACAGCTTCTTCTCCTCCACCATTAGATTTCTGAACGGTCCATGAAATCATGAACACTATCTCGTTATTCCTTTTTTTGCACTATTTATTTATTTTTGTAATTTATAGATTTTCATGTCTTTGCACTGTATTGCTACCGCAAAACAACAAGTTTCACGTCATATGTCAGCAATAATAAATCTGATTCTGATTCTGATCAGCTTTACATGGTAATGAAGGTAAACTTTGATAGCTTCACCATTATTTCAACTTCAAATTGTAGGCCATTAGGTGTCAACAATTATATTATCCAATTAAGCTGAAAGATAGAAGATTATTTTTCATTTGGTAAGGTAACTGTAAATCATGTAACTACTATTGCCTCAATAATTAGTCTGAAGAATTCAGTACAATCTTTTGCACAGGTAACATGACTTCTGAAGCAAATTCCCCAAATCTCTGTCAGTTTTATGTACAGTGCATAATTAAGTTCAAATGACCAGATGGAATCTGCTGCCTCTTTGATTAGAAACAAGTTGTTAACAAAAAAATCAAAGAATCAACTTTATTTTTATAAAAGTTAGTTAAAAGGGGAAACACACCCTTCAGTTCTTTCTCAGGGAATGAGTCTTGCTTAATGTGTTTTCGAGGATAATAGCAAAGGACACTGGAAGCCAAGCATACTGCATGCTGGACTCTTTTTATCAAACATTTTCCACTGGTGTCCAACACAGTTAATAGTTTCTGGATGCTATGTCAATTATTGAGCACTTTGTGAATGTTCTGGCTGATGTCCCATTTATCTGTCTACTTGTTGCAACATGAACCTTTCACTTTAGCCGAGCTGGTTAGAAATCACAAGTATCTGTGCGAATATAAGAGATCATGGCTATGACATTCTCACCAAGGAGTGGAAGTCCATTTTAATCAAATGCAAAATAAGGTTATCTGTAATTAAGACCCCACTAATAAAAGCACGTGACTTTGAGGTATTCGACTTTGGGGAAAGGCCAATGAATTACGGAGAAAAATAGATTTTTAAAAAATGTTCTTAAAATTTCCTTCACCGTTTAAATATTGAAATACTGTCAATTCTTCCTTCTATCTTAATCCAGAATTTGTCCTAATCTTAATCATGCTTTTTATAACATGATTTCAGAAATAATTATAATTTAGGTGTTTTATTCTTTAGCTTTTTGTATGTGGGAATTCTTCAATCTGATTGGCTGTGCAAACTGCCTAATCTCACGATAAGAGTTAACATGATCAGAAAAAAACACTCTTTTCCTCATCATTTATTTTCAAAGGCATTTTTTTCCCACTGCTGTTTGGATTCAACAGAAAATATGCACATTTGATTGATGTTTTCATTA
This sequence comes from Pristis pectinata, assembly GCF_009764475.1. Lineage (NCBI taxonomy): Eukaryota > Metazoa > Chordata > Chondrichthyes > Rhinopristiformes > Pristidae > Pristis > Pristis pectinata. Next base: position 17,774,316 of record NC_067432.1, read on the forward strand.
AGTACATTCTGTTGGTTAAGACATGTGTGGCCCCTTCCACATTGTTGCTTGGAGAAGCTTATAGCAGAACATGAGGCAGCAGTCCAAAAAGGTGACCATGAACAGAAGGGAGATGCGGCAGCATCAAGAACATGACCAGACATCTGTTAAAAGCTCAAGGCTAAGATGTTTGAAAGGCATAGGTGTCCAAAGCCCTACCAGTTCCCCACAGCCTCACAAAACCATCAGGACCTCATATGGTCCTCACAACCCTACAAGAATGCAAGGTCCTAAGACCCTCGCAAGGTTTTTAAGACCTCAGAAGACATCAAATCTTCACAAAGGGTTCAGGCCTTTATAAGGTCTTCACAAACTCACAAGGAAGCCTCACAAAGACGCCTCAGACAGCTAAGGATTAAAGGGCTCTGCTAGGCTCTCTTTTCTTTTGATTTTGCTGCTGAAGATTAAAACAGAAAGTTTAAAATGTGCAGCAATCTCTATTCTGGAAATTTTGGATCAAATTATTTCTCTTTTACTACAATTGGGGAGGCATATTAGTGCAGCTAGAAGAGCTGCCGCCTCACACCTTTATCAACCCAGGTTCGTTCCTGACTTCTGCTGCTCTCAGTGTGGAGTTTGCACCTTCTGTCTGTGACTGCATGGGTTACCCGTGGGAGCTCTGATTTCTTTCCACATCCTAAAGATGTACAGGTTGGTGGGTTATTTGCTGCTGTAGATTGTCACTAGTACAAATTTCAGGTGAGACCATACTTGGAGTATTGTGTGCAGTTCTGGTCGCCCAGCTATGGGAAGGATGTCATTAAGCTGGAAAGGGTGTGGAAAAGATTTACAAGGATGTTACCAGAACTGGAGGGCTTTCGCTATAAGGAAAGGCTCGGATTTTCTGCTCTGGAGCGTAGGAGGCTGAGAGGTGATCTTCTCGAGGTATATAAAATCATGAGGGGCATAGATAAGGTGAATGCATATAATACTTTTCCCAAGGTAGGGGAGTCTAAAACTAGAGGGCATAGACTTAAGGTGAGAGGGGAGAGATTTAAAAGGGACCAGAGCGGAACCTTTTCAGACAGAGGGTAATGGATATATGGAACAAATGCCAGAGGAAGCTGTAGAGGCAGGTACGATCACAACATTTAAAAGACATTTAGACAGGTACATGGACAGGAAAGGTTTAGAGGGATATGGGCCAAACTTAGGTAAATGGGACAAGCTCGGTAGACAACTTGGTCGGTATGGACGAGTTGGGCCAAAGGGCCTGTTTCCATAACTCAATAACTCTATGACTCTAGTGTGCAGGTGAGTGGTAGAACCTGCGGGAGGGGGAGAGCTGATGGGAATATGGGGACAATAAATGGGAGTAGTGTAAATGGTCGCCATGGGCTGAAGGGCCTGGTTCCATGCTGCATGATTTCACGGCTTTGTGACCTTGAACTCTTGTCTTTCCATATGGTGCTCCAGTGACCAGGATTTGATCCGGACTTGAGTGCTGTCTGTGTCGAGTTTGCATATTCTCCCGATGATTACATGGATTTCCCCTGAGTGCTCTAGTTTCCTCCCACATCCCAAGGACATCCTGGTCTGTAGGTTAATCGGCTGCAATAAATTGGTAAATTGGTTTATTATTGTCACATGTACCGAGGTACAGTGAAAAACTTTGTTTTGCATGCCATCCATACAGATCAATTCATTACATCAGTACACCGAGGCAGTACAAGGGATTATAATAGAACTAATAAGTAGATCTGTAGAGAGCACCTTGCAACGAATTGTCATGTTGCCACGTTGCTGCAAAATTACCCCTTGTGTAGGTGGCTGGTAGGAGACTCAAGGAAGATGGGTGAGTTTATGTGCATGTGATAAAGAATAAATTTCAAAGAAATAAGAGGAGGAATGGGAGTGCTGATATTGCTCTGAGAGCTGGCATAGGCTTGATGGTCTGAATGGCCATTTACATTGAAGGAGTTATGAAATATGAAATGATATAAACATGATCACTGAAGATGAAAGAGAATTTGTAAAGTGACATGAAATGAACGTCGTGTGCCTTATGGTGGTCCTTATGCTTCAGGTTCAAGGTTCTGGGAAGAGTTAGGACAGGGGCAGTGAGCACTTCATGTTTGATATCTGTCAACTGTAATGGGGGGTAGTATTCTCCACCTGTGATCCCCATCCACCTGCACCTATCTGCGCCAGATGCAGAGAATGTTTCTAAATTGTTTCCTGGACCTTTCACTCCAGCAGAAAGGATGACAACTGGGTTGTGCAGAGTGTAGTGAAGATGGCCCCATCCTCACTACACTTTGGTCAAGCCAAGGGTGGATTCTTGCCATTCATTAAAACTGTGAGGTCTTTTAATGGATTTTAGGCCTGAGTTCTATAAAGTTCAGAAGACTGAGAGGAGATCTCATTGAAACTTACATAATTCTTACAGGCTGGAAGCAAGGTGGATATTCCTTGTGGCATCTAAAATCAATGGCCATTTAGGACTGAGATCAGGTGAAATTTTATCACATGGTGGGTGATGATTCTTTGGAAATCTGTACCCCAGAGGCTGTGGAAACTCAGTCACTGAGTTCATTCCAATTAGGGATTGATAGATTTCTGTATTTAAGGGAATCAGGAGATGTGGGGATAATGCAGGGAATCAGTGTTTAGGCAGAGTCCCAACAATAATGGGGCTCACCAGTTGATTCCATGTGGAAGCCAGTGCTGGTCAGCAATGACACAATCTGTTATTTGATAAATTATGGTCTTCAGTTTTTGGAAGTGCATGTGCACAGGTCTAGCCCTTGCAGACATTCAAATGTTAATAACTGAGCAAGATCCATCTCCAAAAAAAATTACTTCAAAAACAGGATTATAGTTCCAAAACGAAAACACATAATAGAAACGTTCTCCATAATGCTAAAAATGTGGGAATATTAATGTATTAACCAGTGACAAATATGTCATTAATTTAGTCAGTCTTTCAATTTTTGGGGAGATTTTCTAGGAACTTAAATCTGTTAGTCTAAATGTTTGCTAAATTGCAATGTGCACAAGGTAGTTCAATTTCCTGCAATTCACTGTTAAAAATAATCCTCATAATAATGTCTCCTGCATTACAGCTTCTTCAGACTTTCACATCCTATGTTGCAATTCCTCCATTGTAGCTCAATAGTGTTTCAGGCCTTGTGCCATTCAACAACAAGGCACTGCAATAGTGAGAAAGGTAAAAACTCCTGACCTTATGTTATAACTCTTACTCTGCAGTTGTTCTAGTATTGGGTTCAGGTTATTGACATAAATTTCTCAACCTCTGTTTCCTGGTATATGATATAATCTGAGTCGCACAATTGGATCCCTGCCCAGTAATTCACTGCATGTTATCCATTATCCTCGTATGTGTTTTCGTTTTCATTTGCTTGAATTATGCTTGTTTTTGTTTGACCAATATTAACTTGGATACCATTCCCAGCTGAAAATTGCATGTAAAAGAAGCCATCACAGACTTAGAGCAGATGTATTGCAGATTTATCCCATTTCTTCATTTCTTTTGGTTATTAGCTTGCTTCTGAACTTGTTCCCCAGTATCAGTGTTATCCTCATGGGGCAGAGCGGTCTGGATTCGGGTCATCTGAACAATTGTCCTTGTGCCATATGTAGCTCATGAAATCCAATGTTGATCACTGCTGGGCTCAACTATTTATGCCGTAAATATTATTTAAGTGATTCGATAAGTATTTCAACAAATAGAAATGTTGCTTTGCCGCTCAATTTACAGTCATCCCTGTTGCCCCTCTCATATGCACATCTCTTATTTATCCACTCTTTATCTCATCTGGCAATGGAATGTTTAACATGTCAGTGATAATGAACCTGATTCTGGTTCTGACTCTGATTCCATAACTTTGAACAATAAAAAAAATAGTTTTGGCTCCCAACTGGCCTAAATAGTTGTTTTGAGTTGGAAAAATAACAAAAAATACACTGATAACAGTTGACGGTAATAAAATGATGAAAATGAGTTATATAAGAAAGAAACGATTCAAATATGGGGACATGTATATTTACTTTATGGATTAAGCTGTAATTCAGAAAGGCAAAGGAAAGAAATAGATAAAAATTACATATATAATGTTTCAGCATATCTCATGTCATCTTTGTGGTCAGAGAGCAGCACCTCATGTTTTAATCAGATCTGGGTCTACAATTAGAACATTGAACATGATGGAACATTCATTATAGGCTTAAGCAGTTAGATGGAACAAAATTGATTTAAATTTGAAAAACATGCTTAAAATGCAGTAGTACATAAGAACCAGTGCTATATGGCTTGTGACCCAGGAATACAAAAGATTAATGTATGGTAATGTTCATTTTCTAAGATAATCAGATTTCCTGCATAGGTTAATCCATCTATGTTCCATATTATATACCCAACCTCTTATCATCTAGAGTTTACATTTTGTTTAAATGTACATCTTTTATATGCTACTTTTTGTCAGAAATATCAATTAGCTCTTATCATTCTACAAATCATTGTGATAGCATATCTTGGGTGTCATAATGCATTAGTCTTCATTATCTAGATGGTCCTACTTTATAGACAAAAAAATATAGGCTGCTCCAACAAATAAATTGAGGTTATTCTTGAGTTTGTTGTACAAAATAAATGGTGTATGAAACCCTTTTGGTACTTCATCCACATATTACCTTGTGGATCAACCTTAAAGCAAATCTGGGATCATCAAAAGGTTTTAGTTGTTAGCAAATTAATGGGGTAATTTTTGACAAAGTTCAGTTAAAAAAATACAAAAATTTGGGAAAAAAACTACATAAAATTATCTGTTCCCGAACAGAAATTGTTCTCTATAAACTGATAATCCTCAAAGTCACTAAATTATGATCACCTGGATTAGAAGCACCATTTAGCAGCAAATATAAGAAAGAGGAACCCAAAATATCTTCACGTCAAGAATCTACAGCAGGCCACAGTATTATGAATTAGTGTCTGTCAGTATTACAATGTATATTAATAGTCACACCTCTTTTAATGAGTTTGGCATTGACAGCTGAGAGGAAATACAAGCCATCATCGCTTTACTCATGCACACCCCTGATGAAAGAATCAGTAATAAATCTTCCCAACAGCACTCACCATAAATATGTATCACATACTGCATCTGTTTAAGATTCTGCATATAAATCAGCCCCACTGAATGGCAATGAATCAGCCGGTCGATGGGTGATTTGATAACAAATCGGCTCGGATCTGAGATGAGAATTTACAGCTCTTGTTCTAAAGATAGCGAATCAATACTACAGATTAGTGCCAACCTGTAAGTTCATTGGCATACGGATCAGGGTTAGAGGGTCAGCCATGCATCTGAGGGAGGACAAGGCCTTCAGCATACAGGTGAGTATGCTAACATCTGGGATTAAACATCTGGAAGGGATCATGTGATCATAACAGATGCTGTGGTTTTGAATCTTGTCTGCTATTTTTAGTAGTTCCTGAATACAAAATGTTTTCTTGTATTTTTTTTGAGGGGTTTAAAGAAACTTATGCATTGAACAGATAATCAGAGCTCTGTCAAGAGTGTTATAATAATATCAACACAGACACCTTGATATTCTGCTATAGTCTATGATCTAAATTCCAGAATGACTAAATCAAAGGGTTGGGTACAAACAAAGAGGTCTCCAGCAATTGCACACTTCTCTTTGGGTGTGGAAATAGGTCATTTTGTGTGTTAAAGGGCATTTCTATATATTTCTGAGCTGATAGAATGAGCAATGTAAATAGGGGGCATTTCACTTTATTGTTCAATTTAAAAACAAAAGTAAAATAATCTACCGTGAGCTTTAAATGGCTTGGGTTGACAATCGCCCTTCTCACTTAATCTAAACTGTTGACTGTTTTGAAAGTGATGTGGCCTAATCACAGAGTCATACAGCACAAAAACAGGCTCTATGGCCCACCATGTCTATGCTGACAATTAGGTACTTATCTATACTAATCCCATTTACCAGCACTTGGTGTGTATCCTTTTGTGCTTTGGTGATTCAAGTCCTTGTCCAGATACTTCTTAAACATTGTCAGAGTAGCTGGCTCAGGTTGTGTGTTCCAGATTCCAACCATCATCTAGCTGACTGTAGGGAGTGCCAGTGTTAAGCCTGCAATCATTCCAGAACACAGCATGTTACAGGTGACAACACATCTGACAATACATCGTGTCACTGAACTCCAACACTGGAGTTCTTTCCTACTTTGAATCACCAACATTACACTGGGGAAGTAGCTCCTCCTTCCCCTTCCCCAATCAGAGTTCAATGGAGCCCCCTTTATTTGAATGGAGCTTCTTGACTGTGGAGAACAGGAGGAAATAAAGGTAAGTTGTTAATTATTTTTTATTACTTTAAGGTTTTCAGTTATTTCCTAGTGTTTTAATATATCTTTAACTGTGAGTTAAAATGTTTTATTATTGTTTTGCAGCAATTATAATCATTTTTAGATATCAGAGATTTTTTACAAACTGTAATAAAAGGCTCATGGTCTTTGACTGGGGGTGAAGCTCTACCCCCAACTCTGCCACCTGTTATGGGCAGACAGAGCATTTTGGGGTGGCTTGTCAGCATTGTGCCTCCTGAGGCCTATTTACTGCTGAGGCTTCACTGTGCCTTCCTAGAGGTCTGCTCACTATGTAGGGTCAACTCTATCAGCTCACTATATCTGTCCCAGTAAGCATAGGCAGGCAGGGACCACAGGAAGTGAGTCTAATCCAGTTCAATTTAGTCTATTTTAAGCATGTTCTGGAAATCTAAGGATATGCACAGGAATTTACATTTGATCACTTTTGGAAGCCATATTAAACACACATACATACTCGTCCTTAACATGCTTAATGAACATTGCTCCTGCTTGCACCCTGATTTTGTGTAAGTCTCAATCCCATCTGCAATATGTACATTATTTATGAGTTTGACCTTGACACAAATCTTGGCATTCTCATGAATGAAATAAAGCCCAAGACAGACATTGTTTTGTTAATTTCCTGTTTATAAGTATTTTCCACAATAAATGATTCATTTGTTTTTCTTTGTTATTTTGGAAAATAATCACACAAAAAAACTGTCCCATAAAATCACTGGCATCAAATCTCACCCCAAACTGCCTGTTTCAGTGCGATCAGAAACAACTGAAATGTATCTCTTAATGCAAATTCTGTGTTTAACAATGTCGTGGAGAGCATAGTGGGAGTCGTTGAACTTTGGGTGATGTTTTAAAGTGGGATGACTTGAAATAACTCCACATTTATACAGCACAACCCATTTCCCTTTCTCTTGAAGTCAATGGTAAAGAAAATTAAATGTTCATCTAATTTGACATTGTTCATTTTACGTCCAAGGTTAAAGTACACGCTGAATAGTTGAAAACTGTCAACGTTCAATCCCATAATTTGGACATTTGTTACCAATTAGAAAACATTGCTGTTGATGTTATTTGGTAAAGACTCTTCTCGACGAGGCTACATCATCCATTGATTAGTCAATCCTCATAGGAAAAGCCACGGTTTGGTTTCCAGATTATGTTGAGAGGCAGATACCCTTCTTCAGTACCTGCAGAATTGGTGAGGGGAAAACCAGCATGGTCCCTGCTCCAGAATCCAACCAGAGATGACAGTGGAGCTGTTCATGTGGGACATCAGAAAGGATTAGATTAGATTTGTTTTTTCTTCTTCATACATTTCCTAGATGTATGAAGAATCCACTCAGATAAGGTGGTCATCTTAGCACACCACAGAAAGAAGTTCTCTTCAGAGGAAAGACATGGGAGAGATTTAGAAATAGGATATTCAATTTAAGTTTGTTTGAAATTTGGTAAGTGAGTTCTGGAAAGTGGTGCAATGAATCTGTTCTAGATCCCAAATGGGAAAAGAATTGTTTGCAGTTGCTTACCCAGAAAAGCAATAGGTAATAAGTGCATCATCACATTCAAGGAACAGTTGGAGTAGCATCACTTATAATGCCAAACTCCACAAAAAGGAGGAAAATATATAATCAACTTTGGAAAAAAATGTGGGAGAATTCTTCACAGCTCTCTCAGACAGTCCCAAAGTATGGGGCTAGAAATTAGGTTACATTGCACCTGGATGTGTTATGAATTAGGTGACTGAATTGATTGCTGAGCACACAGTAATATGTCAGTTGTAGTGAATCTATTGGAGAAAAATCTTAGGAATAGGATTTATGATGACTTGGAAAGACAGGGACTGATTAAAGGGAGTCAGCATGGTTTTGTGCATGGGAAATCTTGCCTCACAAATTCCCACCCCCCCCCCAACTGGGAAATCTCCCACCGTTCCAAGTCTAAACCCTGGAGTTCCCTCCCCACCAGCACTGTGGGAGCACCTTCCCCAGAAGGCACCTACCTCGGTGCCCATTCCCAGCAATATCCCTCATCCCTTCATCTTCATCCAGGAATCTGCCAGTCTCTGTTTTGAGTGAACTGGATCACAATTCTCAAGGTCACCAGAGACTGGGGAGTCCTATGGGAGAATAATGTTGTGAAGAGTTAAATTGCACATCAATATGCTGTATAAACACTTAAAACATTTTTGCAGATCTTTTCCATTTCAGTTTTTCTCTCTTAACAAGAAGTGCTTGCCTCCATATGGAGACTCCATCTATTTTTTTGGTCTTTGGTGATGCCAGAGATGCTCATAAGCTTTTTGAGGAGATTACTCAGAAAATTGATGAAAGCAAGGTGGTAGAGTGGTATACATGGACTTTAGCAAGGCTTTTGACTAGGCCTTGCATGGCAGGCTACTCCAGAAAGTTAAACCCAAGGTGTTTTGGCAAACTGGATCAAAATTGGCTTTCTGATAGCAGGCAGAGGGTAGTGGGTTGTTTTTCTGACTAATGACGTAATGCAGGGATTGGTGCTGGGGTTTTTGTTGCTTGTCATCCATAATTCAAACAGTTTTCCTACTGCTGATGTACTACTATGTGTTCAGCAATCAATTCAGTCACCAAATTCATATAAAATCCAGGTGCAATGTGGTTGAACCTCTCACCCTGTACTTTGTGGATGAGAAGGTCTGATAGGTAAGCTTGCTGGTGACATGAAGATTGGTGAAATTGTAGATAGCAAGGATGGTTGTTTAAGGATACAGAGGGAGTCATTGTCACCTTTGGCCTCTTGCCCTTCAGGTCATTCTAATTAATAGCAGTGGATGTAGGACACATATTGCGGAGTGCAGCACAGCAGTGTATTAGGTGTGCCACTGTTGTTCTCTACTTAAGGGGACCAGAATTTACCTCCTTTACCTTGATTGGACAGCACCAGGTATTGCATGTTAGCCAATTTGCAAGGATGTGAGCTTTCTAAATGTTAAGGGAGTGATGGACACATGGACCAGGAGCTCTGCTTAAACCATAACAACTACCTGTTCCTGAATATTCACACTGTTTGTGATTTGTAAAAATATCCTCCTGCCTAACATTGTGTCTCCAGGAAACATTCACCTCCTGTGTCTGACATACTTCAGGCAATTGAATGGTTCTTGGAGGACATTAGTCATTTGGATCCTTCATCTAGCTCTGATCCACAGTTGCGCTGAAGAGCACAATCATAACCAAAGCAATGAAGCCACATGAGGGTGCCACTGGAGTCTTCAAGATGAGACTCTATGCTCTGCACTGCCCTGCAGGACTCATCATAGAGGCCCCGACTCTTCATTGTAGCATTCAGTAACCTCCACAAACTGACCATTGTGGCCTACTCTGCTGCATCAGGAGGAAGAGGAGGGGAAGAAGAAGAGGAGGAGATAGAGAAAAAGAAAAACTGCATCGGGTATATTGTCAGGGTGTGTTATATGATCTAAGGTTCCCGGGAAGAATCCACCAGTAGCTCAAGGCAAACAGTGGAAAAGGTCTGTGCCCAAGTATATCTGGAGCTTGCAACATTTGTACTTGGGATGATCAGTGCAAGTTACTTGTGACAAACAATGAGCTTCCATGTCATTTTCTCTTGACTTTCAACAGCACTACCAATGCCTTTTTGTTCAATAGCAACATTCTGGGGATCATCAATGACTGCAAAATTACATGAAACAAGTATTAGATTACAATGGAGACACAAGGGACTGCAGATGCTGGAATCTGGAGCAATAAACAAGATACTGGAGGAAATCAGCGGGGCAGGCAGCACCTGTGGTGGGAAATGGACAGTCAACATTTCAGTCAACATCTGGTCCAGACCCGAAATGTTGACTGTCCATTTCCCTCCGCAGATGCTGCCTGACCAGCTGAGTTCCACCAGCATCTTGGAGACACAAGAGACTGCAGATTCTGGAATCCGGAGCAACACACAAAAAGCTGGAGGAACTCAGCGGGTTCCTGCAATTGATGAGATCTTTGCTGCTAAAACAGATCTTCGTGACATTGATGAGATTGGTAAAATCGCAGCATTGGGATCATAACCTCAGGATAAAACTGCTGTATTAATCTCCTTGCTACCTCCTCACACTGTCAGCCTTTGGAGGCTTCTTGGACCCTTGTGTATGGGGCATCGATTCGACACCCACCTCATTGATTGTGTTGCTTTAAATGCCTTTGTTATTCCACATAGAGCGGATAGCATTTCCCGCAACAGCTGCGTGTAAGTTCAGGATCCTGTGTAAATGAAGAATTCCGAAATTTCTAACATGGGGATGGCGAACCTCTCCATTGAAGCATGGGAATTCTGCTCACTGCTTGTGCAAGTAGACCTAACACAAGAACAGTGTGTACAATCACTTGTACAGAGAAGAATGGTTGTGAGGTATTAGTATATATAGAATGAGTTCATTCATTGGAGTTAATTTTAATGTATTTCATTGTTTTGTGTTTCTGTTTTACTTTATCAACATGATTTAAGGTTTTTTTAATGAATGGTGATTTTATTCTTTACTGGTGGTCATAAATGTCAGAGACATTGACTAATATTCAATCTCCCTCCCATCTCCAGCTTTTGGTAAACCTGTGCTGTGGTTTAAGTAGTTGTCATAGCAATTCGACAGATGGGTTTGTCACTTACGATCAGACCGTAAGTGCTCCACAGGCAGGTCCATGGAAGATTGTGATGATAAGAGCAAGCAAAGCTTGAGGGGGAAAAAAAGAAATGAGAAGTTTCTGTACTGCTCCACTTGTGGTGTGAATGAATGCTTCTTCATTATTCTTTGAAGCCGCATCATTCATTTCATGAAATGATTGAAAAATAATTTTCTTGCACATTTCCATACTGTTTGTCTGACATCCGGTGCTAGATGAGTGGAAATTGCTCCAACGAAACAGAGGAGAGACTGATGCCATTATTTTCGGACCCCAACACAAACTTGGTGACCAGGTGATGGACCTTTTCCCTGGTCATTAACTGAGGTTAAACCAGAACATTCATATTTACCCTATGAGCTTTTAACACTTATCTGTCCATTTCAGTCTCGGTAATTTTGCCTGTTTTCATCTCATCAGCTACTAAAGCTCATCCATGCTATTCTCTACTCCAATGATTCCAATCCTCTCTTATTGTACTCACAACTTTCAGCTTCATAAGCTGAACTTGTCTGAACTCTGCTCCCCGTATCCAAATTCAAACCAAGTTCTGTTCTTCCACCAGTCCTGTTCTTGTTGATGTATGTTGAGTCCTGCTCCAGCAATGCATTAATTTTTAAATTTCCATGCTTGTTTTGAGAAAGCATCCACAGACTAACTTCTCCCTAGCTTTGTAACCTCTTCCAGGCCTATAAGTGTCCGAGATCTCTATGCTCCTCCATTTACATGGCACGGTGGTATAGCAAGTAGTGCTGCTGCCTCACAGCTCCAGTGACGTGAGTTCAATCCTGACCTTGGGTGCTGTCTGTGTGGAGTTTGTACATTTTTTTCATGACCAGGTGGGTTTCCTCTAGGTGCTGTGGTTAGCTCTTGCAGACCAATGACACACTGGTAGGTTAATTGGCGGCTGTAAATTACCCCTAGTATAAGTGAATGGCAAAAAGAATCAAGGAGAGTTAAGGCAGGATATACTGCAAATGACCAGGGAAATAAGGAGGGGGGATGGTACTGATGAGATTACTGTCCAGGGAGATAGGATGGATGTAAATGGCTGAACGGCCTCCTTATATCTCTCCATAAGACCACCATCTTTACTTTCTTAGAAGGTTAAGGAGGTTCGGCATGTCACCAAACATTCTACAGATGTATTGTGGAAAGTATCCTGACTGTTTGTATCATGGTCTGGTACAGCAATTCGAATGTGTAGGAACACAAGAAGCTGCAGAGAGTAGTGAACTCAGCCTATTACATCACTGGCACATCCCTCCCCACCATCAGTCGTATCTACATGAGGTGCTACCTGCACAATGCTAATCACAACCTCAATATAGCAACACAAAACCCACTTTGACCATTTTCCACTACAATGGACTTTGTTTTTTGTTCGAATTGTGTTCTTTGTTGTATAATTTATGTGTAATTTATGTTTTTCTTGTGAATGTTGTGCCTCTAATGCCTGTGCCTGTGATGCTGCTGCGAGTAAGTTTGTCATTGCACCTGTGTGTACGTACACTTGAGCATTTGACAATAAACTCGACTGCGACTTCAAATAAGATTATGCATCCTCAGTATTAATTGCACCACCATGCCCCATTCTAGAACTTTCTCCTTATCCTTCTTTGTCACTCAAATCTTCTTTGGTCTCCAGGGTTAAGGAAGGATATCCTGGCTATAGAGGGCGTGCAGCGTAGGTTTATGAGGTTAATTACGGGGATGTCGGGAATGACTTATGCTGAGAGGCTGGAGAGACTGGGATTGTACACGCTGGAATTGAGAAGATTGAGAGGGGATCTGATTGAAACATATAGGATTATTAAAGGATTGGACAAGATAGAGACAGGAAATATGTTCCAGATGTTGGGGAAGTCCAGGACCAGGGGGCATGATTTAAGAATAAGGGCTAGGCCATTTAGGACAGAGGTGAGGAAAAACTTCTTCTCCCAGAGGGTTGTGAATTTGTGGAATGCACTGCCTCAGAGGGCAGTGGAGGCCAATTCTCTGGGCACTTTCAAGAAGGAGCTAGATAGGTTTCTTATAGATAGGGGAATCAAGGGATATGGGGACAAGCAGGAACAGGATATTGATTGTTGAGGATCAACCATGATCTCAAAATGGCGGTGCAGACTCGAAGGGCCGAATGGTCTACTTCTGCTCCTATTGTCTATTATCTATCGTCTTTTTTTCCCCAAGGCACTCCTTAAAATCTATCCATTTCAGACCATTTACTGGAACATCACCTTAAGTGGTTTAGTGATGAATTCCATTGAATAGCATGCTTAAGAATCCCCTTGCTACATTACACTACTCTAAAAGTGTTATATAAATGCAAGTTCCATATTCTTGAACTGTCAGAGCCAATGGCAGATCAGTGAAGACAATTACTGAACAGCAGCAAACTATTTCTCTTACTCCTGTGATGCTAAGTGTTTGAAGAATAATGGAGGATATAGCACAAGTATTCAATTTAACCCTACCCTTCCCACCTCAAAACTGTGCCTGCTTCATCTCTGGTATGTAAGAGTTAAAACAGCAATATCTTCTGCACAGTGAAGTTACAAGCTTCTGTGATTGTGCTGTGCAGATGGTGTTTTATGCTTCTCTGACAAGGAGTTATGACAGCAGAAAGTTGTAGGATATCATTTACAGTAAAGGACAACATAAGTGGGAAAGAAACGCAACAGAGGAAATAGCATGCAGGGATTTTAAATCCACAAACTTTGTCACTGCCACTAACAAATTACAAGCATCTTCACTACTCATCTGACCGCTTATTTTCACAGACAGGCTCAATGTCAAGCCTCGTATGCAGCATTCAGCTTTCCTGTCGCTGGTTGTTCTGGTCCTGGCGGTATCTGATGAAAGCACGTTGAAAGGTCTTTGTCATCAGTTTATACACTTTGCCACTCAAAATAAGCAAATGTCCAGAATAGTAAAATACAGCATCAATTGATCTTGATAAATATTATTCGTCACAGTCTTACATTGTTCACCCACATATACTTTAAAAGGGAACACAAATATATTTACCAAATTATCATGTCAAAGACTATAATACTCATGCTGTTCATTCGAAAGTACAACCTTCCCAATTGCTAGTAATGGGATCTCTTAAGGATGGCTAAGTAATTAATTTTTGGGAAATTTCTTTGAATTGTCCATTGCCAGTCATATTTGGATGTTCCCTCTTCCCCAAACATGAGACTCTCCATCTTTTCTGATTCTCTATCAGCTGGTCACCCTTTTAATTTTGAGCCATATTGTTGCGGCTTCAAGCCTCAGTTCAAACGCTAAATTTGAGCTGCCATTCCAGTGCAGTAGTGAAGCAGTGTCATATTATTGGAATGTTAAACCAACACCCTATCTGCCCTCTCAGCTTCCATGTAAGGTGATCCCATGGCATGGAGCATGGAAATTGTCTCCAGTGCCTTGCCTACTTTTTAACCACTAACCAACATTATTTAGAAGAGGGGTAATTTATACATCTCGAAGTCCTTTCTGGGACCTTGTAGTACATACAGTAAATTGTAAGCAGTGGGATCTGTAGTATGAAAGTTGTTATAAAAAGGCAAAACTTTCATTTCAGAAGACTGCTTACAATAGTTACAGGCTTCCGTGACCTATGTTATTTCTTTCCCGTTTGAAAGATGCTATCAGACAGAAATTCATTCACAAACTATAGCTTATAAATATATTTGTTCACAGGATGTGTTGCTACTTTCAAGACCAGTGTTTATTGTGCATCCCCAATTGCCCCTAAGTGGAGTGGGCCATTTCAGAAGGCAGTGAAGAGTCAATTACTTTTCCCATGACCAAATAAGGATGGCAGATTTTCATCCTTAAAATACACTGGTGAACTAGATGAGCTTTTACAATAATCTGGTAGTTTCATGTTCACTGTTACTGTTAGGGTTATCTTATTATTTGAAGTTAAATTCCATAGTGGGATTAAACTCCTGTCCCTAGACCAATGGGTCAGGTCTGATAGAGTCACACAGCATGGAAACACACCCTTCAGCCCACTAAATTCACTCTGAGCACCCAGCCGCACTAATCCTATTTTATTCTTCACACATTGTCATCAGCTTCTCTCCAAGATTTAACTACGCAATTCACAGTGACCAATTAAGGTACCAACTCACACGTCTTTGGGATGTGGGAGGAAACTGGAACACCTGGTTGGAAATCCATGCAGTCACAGAGAGGATGTGAAAATTGCCTACAGCACGAGAGGTCAAGATTGAACCCAAGTTGCTGGAGCTGTGAGGGCAGCAGCTTCACTGTCATCTGTGAATACTAGTTCTGTAACTTAAGCCTAATGTTATTGTTCCTTTTGCCATCATTAGTGCACCTGAACTGGAAATGTTAGTTTCAAATCCATGCAAGTATACCACTGACCACTGTTCCAAACAGTGTCCCAATGTAGAATGCAAAGAACCAAATTACAACACATCACCTAGCCAGATGATCCCTTTATATTTATTACTATTTATTTATTTTTGGAACTTTTAGTAATTTTTATGTCTTTATGTCTTGCAATGTACTGCTGCCACAAAATAACATATTTACGACATAATGTCAGTGATAATAAACCTGATTCTGATTCTACAGTGGTCTGGGCAGAGCTTCTGTCCTTCAAGCTTTTGATAGTTTTGTATGTAGGTTCCCAGTGACATATTCAACTTGCCACTGATGTTATAGATCTCAAAGTGTTTCCCTGTTCTGTAATGCCAGAGGATTACATTTCCAACCAAATCATCTCTCAGTGCCTTCTCCACAGTTCTTATTGCATAATTTTCCTTTCTAACTGGTTGTTTTATAGAAAGTTGAAGCTGAGAATTAAAAAAGCTAAGAAGTTGGAATCATATTAAAGCTCAATGCACCTGGAATAATATTAAAACAATTAGGCCTCAGGTACTTTGTTTCCCTTTGTATTAGAATTGGCACCATCCCTAGATGTTGACTCAGTAAATCATGTCCACAATCTGAAATCTTGTACTGGACCATGCTACAATCATCAAGAAATCCTTCACTTGTAACATTCTCCAATCAATTCGAGAAATGATAAACTAATCAAAAAAGAATTGTGATACAGAGATCAAGAGTCAGATAAAAATAAACAAAGCCTGTGTAGAACAGCCAAATGGGGAAATCAAAGCAAAAGAAGCTTAATATTTGCCAGGCAGAAAATCAATATTCATTTACAATTTTGATGGAAGTTATGTGTGTTATTACTTGTGTTTTGGCATAACTTTTGAAGTTTTTCTTATTGAACTAGGAGGTTCAGAAGTCAATGAAACAAGGCTGGAGAATCTTTCACTGTTACTACAATCAATCATCTAATATTCCACATATGCTGAACTGAGTTTTCACCACAAAATACTGTTCTTTAACTAAAATATTAAAACCTACTGGCTCTGAAATTGCTTTATTAACACACAAAAACTTCATATGTCTATCTTAAAATTCCTTTCTTCATCATTCCACTGGGAGTTACTTTTGAGTGTGTATATACTGTATTGTGATGTATGGTGCAAGTAAATGAAATGATTCTCAGGCTTTAGTATGGTTGTGTGCACTATCCATACATAATTCCAAGAGTTGCATGCAAACCGCGGACCAACTCGGACAACTATCCTGGAATCGATCACTTGTCTTGGAAGGAAAGGTTGAACAGACTAGACTTACATCCACTGGAACTCAGGAAGGTGAGGGGTGACTTGACTGATGGCTCTCAACAGGCTGGGTGCCAAGACGATGTTTCTTCTTATGGGACAATCTAAAATTAAGTGTCACTGTTTAAAAATAAAAGGTGGCCTATGTAAAATAGAGATGAAGTGACATTCTTTCTGCCAGGAGTTTGTGAGTCTTTCTCAAAATGCAATAGAAGCAGAATCTTTGAATAATTTGAAGGCAGGGGTAGATAGATACTTGATATGCAAATGGTGAAAGGTTACTGGGGGTAGGAGCGAATGCAAAGTTGAAGTAACATTGAGATCAGCCATGATCGTATTAAATGGTGGAGCAAACTCAAGGGCTGAGTGGGTTACTTCTGCTCCAAATTGGTATGTTTGTATGTTAGCTGTTCATATGTCTTGTCAAGGTGCTGGTCCTCAACTGGGACTGCTGAAGGTAGTGGGGGTGAACTGCCATGAAGAGTGTAGAATGGAAATGAAGACCAAATTTCCTTAGCCTCCTGAAGAAGTAGAGGAACTGGTGAGCTTTCTTGGACTTGAGCCAAATTGATTGTCATCTTCCATAATGCATTCTACCAGTCTTGTAGGAAAGGTCTGTCCCTTTAAATGACACACAGGGGGACCCAGTTTCTCTGCCTTGCTTCCCTTCTGTTCATGGCTCACTCTGTTTCCTTTCCATGTGCTCATGGTCTGGTGTAGCACCAGTGATTTCAAGTGTGGGTTGCTGTTAGTGCTCTGGGCCCAGTGGGCTTTATATGTGGGTAGACCAAGCGCAAGAAAATTCAGAAGACATAGTCCCTATTCACCCTTTGAACACCATAAAGAGCCAATCATGTTCAGCCACTAATTTTTCTCTATAATTCAGTCGAATATCACCTGAAAGATAAGGGCTGTGTGATTGAAATTTTGGCCAACTGTTCTCTTGGAACAGCATTTGAGATCATTTTTAAATAGGTACTATTCTAAAACAATGCCTAGGAAGGCATTGGCAGTGCATGGACATAAAAAACTTTATAATTGGAAATGTTTGTTTTTCCCTGTGCTTTGGATGAGTTCTACTTGTGCTGCTATAATTATTCCGAGTCAAACATTTCAAAGTAATTCTTCCGTCAAGATGGATGTTATAGTAAGAAGAATAGTTCAATAGATTTTTGGCACACTTAATGTTTCAACTTATTTCAAGAGTAATTAAACAATTGCATTGATACAAAAGTAGCATACACTGTTCATGCATTCTGCTAACAGCAAGATTATTAATTATCACGACATCATGCTAAGTTATAATCATGAACAAGCAAATATTACTCATTTTGTATCCGATGGAAGGAAAAGAAGGTCTCTGGAGTGTGTAAGCTGCTGTTTGTTTCATAAAACACTGAAAGGCTGCAGACATTAGAGTTTACCTTCAATGTCTAGACATTTCTGACCTCCTCACATTTTCTCAGAATGTTTTGTTTGCATTTGGTAATCACTATCTCTAATTTTACCTTGCAAAAACTCCTGTACAGATGCATCTGAAGACTTATCAGTGCTGTCGCTGAATATTAGGGCAATGTCAAACTCTCCATGGCTTTTTAATTAACTACTACAGTGGACACTACTTTGTTTGGATTTGTATTTTTAACAGAACTGCATGTCATTAATGAGGTTAATCCTGTCTGTCTTCTGAAAGTCAGTTCTGTATTTAAGATTAAGGTGAGCATTTCAGGTTGAGTTGTTTTAAGTTATTTTTTATTTCCCCTGCCCTGTGACTGTTTCCTTCGTGCAATGTGAGGCTGTAGATCAGTTTCCATGTGCTCTGGCAAGCTGCTGCTCCAGAGTGATCCAGCTGCTTTTCATATACAAATCAATAGCTAATATCAGTGCATTCCAGTATTCCCCTGCCCCTGCCTCTTTTTAATCCTAGTATTTGTTGTGGATGCAATTAGTGATTGATAGTGCAAGACATATTAGCTAAGCAAGTGGCAAACATCAAAATGCTAGAAATGAACAATGGGGTTTCTGGCTCAGAGCACCAGTGGTTTGAACATAGATCTATATCATGATGTCTACATTGTCAATAAATGTTCATTATTAGCTTTGTTCTAATATCTTTGTCCATACGTGTCTGCCACTCTATTTTACATTAAACACTTACTTACTGAACATATCAACTCAGCCCAGTTTCTTATTTTTTTATTCAAAACTCTGTTAACAGTTCTGCATCTGTTATTTGGAATGTATTCACTGAGTGGCACACACAGACACACACACACACATGCGCACACAAACACACATGCAAAAACATATACACAAATGTGCAAAGGAGTTTTATAGACAGCTTAGAACTGAAGAGATAATTAATCATCATATTTCTAAAGCTTGTGTGTAAACTAAAGAAATATATTTTACAATCTTACTTTTGGCAGTTCTAGAGTTAAGGTGGAATATGAGACTTTAATCAACCAATAAAGAACGCTTCTCATCAACAGAAAAAAATCACTTGTGAGAAATGTAATTTACTTTATATGACCCACTATTGATTAGTCTATGTCTGTTACACAAATATCACAGGAATTATTGATCGTAAAACCTTGAAGATAATAGCTATACTGAGGAAAAATAATTATGCTTACTGTGTGGTCAAATGCACACAATGTAAGCAATACCAGCACATTATCAAATATATTAATCACCCATCTGTGTCATCAGGACACAGAAAACACATCAGGATTATCTACTTACTTTTCTTAGGCAAATCAGTTTTGGTTTCTTGCAAAGAATAGATTTGGAAAAAGAATAAAAGAGAAAGAAGAAATCATTTCGGTATGAACAGAGAACAGATCTGTCTCAAGCATGTTTCTTCATGGTTCAATTCTTTATATTGTGGAACTCCTGGAATCAAGTTGAAGGAGCGGATCATGGTTGGGAAGGAGCAGATCAATTTTTATGTTTAGACGATTAGATGAGCAAAATAAGTGTAAGTTGTCTTTGAATAAACTATTTTAACCAGTATTGTATTGCATCATTGTAATAAGAAGTTTCAATTGACCTACCTCGATTCATCAAAACAATTAGAAAGATTTAGTACGTCATGAATTCATATATATGGGTATCATTTACATCCATGTCAGGTGTTTGACTACAAGCTTTTATCATTTGAATGTCATCATATTTGAGCTACACATGAATAACAACTTTATTGTGCAAAGGGCCCAATTTGGATTTTCTTAAAGAACTGCATTAACCTCTCATGGGCTGGTCCTAAGTATAATGATATATTAACTTAAAATGATTGATTTGGAATTAAATGGTAAAATTGAATTAGGAATTATCAGAAAGACTATTATTTCAAAAGGATCATGTAACAAACTCACTGTTCTTAAAAACATGCCTTTAGTAAATATTATTTCAGCAAAACAAAATTACTAAAGGCAATTGGTTAAAAAAATTGATTTAGAGGTTGTTTTGAAAATTCTGCTGCTTTGAACTGAAAGTATTAAAAGTACAACATATAACCAAAGAAAGCATTCTTTCCAACTAAACTTCTGACTACCAAAATAGTCAGGATGATATTTTGGAAAAGGAATATTTTTTTTTAAATCTTCAAGTTATAACATATGTGTTAATAAGGTAAATTATTAATGCATTTTTCCCCATTCAAACTATTGCAGGCTTTAATTTTCCTCTGACAGATTTGCTGCATTGTGGTTTACACCTGCTTATTCATTGGCAGATAGAACAGTTAGGGTACTCGGGGACTCTGCAGGAGTATTTGGCTATGATTAATTGCCTTGTCTTGTGAATGGAGGGTCCTGAACAGCAGGATTCTGTGCATATGTAAATACAAGGCACTTTAATATCTCACTGCAAAAGTGAGATTAACGAAATGACTTAACAAGGAGATTGAGTTTCCTTCAGTGTTCCTGTTAGGTAAACTACTTAAAGTGTGTTTACAGCATTTCCTGCAAATGTATACCTAGCATTCAAGACAGTTGGTGCTCTTTATCAAGATACATTTAACAGTATAACATAGAACTAAAGAAAGGCATGCTTGTAGCTTTCTCGTATTTAAGTGGTGTTATTTTGTTTTTGAATTCTAGATATACTTGCTACATTATGGAAGGTCACTAAAGGGCAACTTTTAAAAATGAGCATTCTGCAAATTGCAAATTGATTACCCAGGATCAGTATAAAGAGAAAATTGCAGCTATGAAGTAAAACAGGCACAGGAGCTTAGCTCAAGGGATCAAACGCATATTTTTCAAAATTTTAAATGCAACATTTTTTGATTTGAAGACATGAGTGGAATAGATCTTCTGTTTGAAATGCAACAACCTTTGGAAAATCAAAGACATATCTAAAACATTGAAAAATAGAGATCTTTAAACATGTCGGGAATTGTCACTTGTGCTTATGCAAAGACTGAACTGTTCTGCATCCAATGAAATCTTCAAGGTTCAGCCTATATTCCCCAGACACTATGTGTTGACATTTAGAGATGTGATGATTAATGAATAGTGCAGTCAGTTAATCGTGACCTGTATCTGATTATTAATTGATCAGCCGGTCAACCATTATAACTGCTGGAGCAAATTAATTCAAAAGGTATAACCAATATACAAAGGTCATTTAGAACTAGTTAAACACTATTGAAAGTTTTTTTTAAGTTGCATTTACATAATACATCACAATGATTCTTAACCAATACACTCTTGATTGGTGAACTCTGAGAGAGTCCTTCATTACGCCCCTGAAATATGGAAAGGTCACAGCAAAACAAATGCTTAATGCTAAAATTGTTAATAAATCATTCTGAAAGTTATTCTGGTTTATAATATTTTGTTAGATTGCAGCTTATGTGTGTGGATATATCTTACTATGATTCTTTGGTCCATCAGAGACTGTCATATGCCTCATTGACTTATGGAACTGTTTTGACTCTTGTTCCTGTTTTCTGGCATAGTGTGTGAAAAACTTCAAATATAAATGTTTAGATAAGTAATTCTGCTTTTTTTTAACTCATTAAGGCAAGTGCCATGCCAAGTAAAGTGTGGATTAGACCCAGACCCAAACTTGCTATGTTATTACCCTGATGAAAAGCCTTTGCCCCAAATGTTGCTGTCACTACATGATTTCATTTACCAGTCTTTAGTTTTTTTTTGATTTTCTGTGAATATTAAGGAAAAATTTACAAGAACATTAATATTTCCTGTTTATTAAGTGAATTAAGGGATATGAGGATAATGCAGGAAAATGGCTCTGAGGTAGGAGCTCAGCTATGATCTTGATGAATGGCAGAGCGGACTCGAAGGGCCAGATGGCCTACTCCAGCTCCTAATTCTTATGTCCTAATTCTTATGTTTTTAATTAGATGACCAATTAATATTGAATAATAAGCAATTCCATCGTCTGAAGACACAATTACTAGGAGTTATGTGGCATTTCCCAAAATACAACCATCAGATAGAGGAGCCTTTCATTCTTTCAATTCAATTGTATTTGACTCTATATCTTTGTGAAGGGATAGAATTATAAAGCATTTGACTATCCACACTTCCTTTGTAACCATATGCAACTGACGTTTTTCATTACTTTCAACAAATCAACAGATAAGCAGATGGATTAGAGTTTGTTAAATTGTGTCACTTACGTTGGCCCCACGGTAAAGGTACACTCAAATTACTCAAGGAAATGCAGATCGTAGCCAACCTATATATTGCTAGTTTTTCATTCATTTGTAACCATGCATCATTCTCTGCGCTTGTGTGTGAGTGTGTCTGTGTGTACTGTTAATTTTATCTAAGGGACTTCATTTTAAGATTTACTTGATGGCAGTTCTTGTGAAGCAACTTGAGATGTTATACTAATAAAATGTAAGTTGGTTATTTCATTCTGCATTTTATGTAAAATAAAGAAATTCATTCTCAGTTGTATCCACTGCTACATTGTAGTAACATTTGTCCTTTGAACCCCACTTCTGAAATACGTTTTCAACATGCATACATTATTGCATTGTGTGCCTAGCACATACAAGAATAGACAAATTTCCACCCTCATTACTTTGTTCTAACCAACAATTATCAACACAGCAATTGTTATATAACACAAACGTAATAATGTAAGGTTTTTGTTCGTTAGATTAACAGCAGGTCATTTACATAAAAGTCATGATGAATGCATGACAATTATATTATATATATTTAATCAACATACGTTTCTTATAACCACATTATTTCAAATTCAGAACTTCAAAGTCTTCAGATAGTACATTTGGCCTCTTTGATAACAATAACATTAATTACCTTATCCTAAAATCAACCTGACTACATTTTTAAATACAGCTTTGAGCAATCTATCCATTCATTGATTAATCAACAAATGCTCTTCATAGGAACAAAGTAACGTAACAAATAGAAGCAATAGTAGGCCATTCGGCCCCTTGTGCCTCCTTTACCATTCAATTAACACATGGCTGATCTTTTACTGAGCACCACTTTTCTGCACCAACCCTATATCCCATGTTTCCCTTAATATTGATCTCTGTCTTGAAATACTGATCCTCCACAGACCTCTTCAGATGCACCTATCATTTATGTAGCAGCATTACTGCAGCACATCCATAATATTCGTGTTAAAGTGTCTCATTGCATGGCGACATCAGTTCTGCAGTGTAAGAATCAGCTGGGTCATTTATAAAGTCCAAGTTTGCACCAAAGGTTGATCGTATATCATTGCATGACAGAAGTGTCAATGAATGAGTTAAAGTTTACACTTTGGCAAAGGAGATTTCTGACAGGCTTGCATATTCTGCAGTGTAATTTTATGCAGAGGGCACACTATACTGTAGATATATCCTGAGTAGCACCCAAGGAGGCAATGTATCTTCTTCCTGCCCATGTTTAGGATTAGATAAATTGCATTGATTCACTCTTCTGAAGTCTTTGCTCCTCTCGGGTCCCTCTTGTAACTTCCTAGCTGCCCTAATTTGAAATGGTGAACTGGTTTATGTTGCAGTACTGGATGTTTGAACAAAGTATTTTTTTCTCACATTATGATTCCATCATAAACACGATAAAACTTAAGTCAAAGTGTCTCATTTAAAATTAATCCTCAATTCTAATTAGGTGCTGAAACTAACACTGATTTCAAAAGAACTTCTGTCTCAAGGTGATTTTCTCTTTTACACTGTAGATTGTATTTTGACTTGTGCTGTGAGACAAGAAGATGACCATGGACATCTCCAGTGTGAGACCAGGCTGTTAAATTGTGACAGGGAACTTCTGGGAATTTTCCCTCTTTCCGTTAGCATGGTAACGTTCTCTGCTTGATATGGCCCCTGATAATGATCTAAGGTCATCAACTTGACAGATACTTTTACAGCGCTCAAAAACTTTATTTGAGTTTCAAATCCTAAAGCCCCCTCTATGCTTTTATTTGTGGTGAGAAGTCAAGGTCGTTATTTGGTTTCAGCAGCTGTGAAGATTTATATAGGAAGGTTTTTGCTCTCTCATTTGCACCATGTTTGCTGAGCTCCATTGTGAGAGCAGTAAGGACATAGTGTGAAAGGTTTCATTTGTACCAAACTCGCACCTCCTTTTAGGAGTCTCGGTAAATAAACTGTTGAGTCTAGTCCCTGTTAGTGAATGCGATACATCTGTATAGACTTACAATTTGCAACACTATAGCCTTTGCCCTCGAACTCTGCTTATTAGCACACTCTGTCTCCAAATGATGCCATACAATTTCTCACTGCACACACATGCCGAACAGACACACACGACATATTCCAGACACCAAAGGCCGTGAATGTCAGACAACCACTGCAACAATACCTCAAGTCTAATCAGATCACTTGCTCTTGGTGAGTCTTATCAGAAGCTAGCCTTAAATACTTTCAGGTGGTAGTGATGGGCTTTATTGTATTCACCGTCTAGTATTCATCAGTCTGTTCAGATACCGTCCACCTTGGATTTGTAGTGAAATTTCTAATTTTATTTTGATTATGGAATTTTGTTAAGTATTAATTTAACAAGCTACAAAGCACAGAACAAAGCTGCCCCCTTCACAATACAATGGGAAAAGTTTGGAACTAGCAGGCCAGAAAGAAGGCAGTGATTTCATGAGCAGTAAAATCTTAATCAGAAAAGTACTAGAAAATGATGATGAACAAATGAGCACATTTATGGAATTCAGTAATAGCTAAACTACAAATTTTTGAACATTTTCTAAATAACAAAACCAATTGAGGTAGCACAGTAATGCAGTTAATAGAGCTGTAGCCTCACAGCTCCAGAAACCTGGGTTCAATCTTAACCCCCATGCATGGGGTTTGCACATTTCCCTTATGACTGCGTGGATTTCCTTCAGTGCTCTGGTTTCATCTCATGTGGTTGTTGATGCTAGTGTGGGACCCAGCTGCAACAGAGATGATTCAAAGGGTGAAACAGGAGGTAGTATGAAGAATGGAACCTTTCTTTTGCCCTTTACGTTGGGCTTCACATGCTCCCAGTGGAGGGAGCCAGAATCCTCTGTGCCAGCCTGAATCATCCTTCTCTTTTTCAAGCAATCATGGGTTGATAGGTTCAATGACCACAGTAATTTGTCCCTTGTATGTGGTTAAGTGGCAGAACCTGGGGAGAATTGATGTAAATACAGAGAGAATAAAATTGAATTGGTCTAATGGAGTGCTCGATGGGCAGCACAGACTTGATGTACTGAAAGGCCTGTTGCCATGCTGTATGACTCAAGTATTCCCTGGATTCAAATTGCAATGAAACATTACCATTTAGCCACATTCACGGTGAGGCTGAAAGAAAGCAAGATGGGAATTAGGACAGCTTCCAACACCTGCTGCCCAGACTCAAAAAACTTGCCACAGACTCCAGGTCATTAATTAACTTCAGCTAGTGATTTACCAAACACACTACCTGGAAAGCCTAACTCAGACACAGCTGACAGACTGCCTGTACCAATCCTGGATTCATTCATGTCCACTCAGCCCTGTCATGTCTCTTCAATAGGCTACTGGGTGAGCAGCAGGTCCTTTTCCATTAATTAGGGCCCATTATGCATAATCTTAGACCCAACTTCAATGTAGACTAATATCAACCAACACTTTTAAAATCTTTGTTATAGAGTAAAACACTTAAAATAACTCATCAAGCAGGAATCTGAGCGGATTGGTTTAGTTTCCTGTTTTACACTCCTCTCAACATTTCCTTAAGTCAATGGAAGCAAAAATCCGAAGCCAGCACTCTGCCACTGGCTGGGTAAGGTTAGAATTGCCTTGACCTCCATTTGCTGGACCAACCTGATTGGTGTGAGCACTGAAGCAAACCCGGTATTAGGAAATAAATTCCACATGTGCTCCTTGGTCGGACCCCTTCTTGTGCTGCACGTGCATCAGTGTGATTGAACCAAGGGAGATATTGTCACAATTATGAGAACAACACAGTTAAGCAATTGAGGGCTTTTCTTAATATTGACTCTTACTATATTTAAAAATCATCTACTAATGAACATGCCCTTTCAATGACATATCTTCTTCTTGTTAAGTAGTTCTTTGAAGTTGAAAATGACTTGCTTCCACTGCAGTTCTGCGGTTGTGAAGTGGCCGTTGCTACCAATGTGGGACCAAGCTGCAACGGAGATGCTTCAAAGGGTGAAAGTGGGGGTAGTATGAAGAATGGAACCCTCCTTTTGCCCTTTACGTTGGGCTTCACGTGCTCCCAATGGAGGGAGCCAGAATTCTCAGTGCCAGCCTGAATGCTCCTTCTTTCTCAGACAATCATGGACTTGGACTCTCACGTATTCTGAGCAGTTATTTGGGTAAACTGCACGCTGATGACCTTGAGAGTGGGGCAAGTTTTGTAAATCCAGGTGATGGCTTTTTGAAGTTGTCCTACAGAGATGGTGATGGCAGTGTGCAATTCCCAATATCTGGGCTCATATTGTCTGCAATTTGTCAGAAGAACTTGTCTCAAGGTTTATGAATATAGTTGGGCCCCAGAGGAAGTGGAGAAAGGCATAGGGTGGGAGATGCACTCCCTGGGCTTTAAACTTGTAGGCCCTTCACAAATGTCCTAAGTTGAGGAATTTATGTACTATTGGTACTGTGGGCCTCCAGGGCAAAATTCTACTCCCCCTTCAACCCCATCTGGCTTGAGAAGCTAGTTCTGCCATGTGTGGAACTGATGTTTTGTGGAAACACCTCTGTTCAGAACGCATAGTGGTGATTGCAAGAATGAGGCTCCAATCTTTGTCTGCATCCCAGTAAATGAATTATGAAAAAAAAATGACTATTCCAATGTAACTTCAGTTAAACACGCTTCTTTTAAAAATCTATTGTAACATAAAATAAAAACAGAACATACTGGAAATCCTCTACAGGTTGGCTGCATCTATGGGAAGAGAACTAGAGTTAATGGTTCAGGTCAAAGGCTCTTCTATCTCCAACCTGAAATGTTAATTCTGTTTTTCTTTCCATGGATTTGGCCTGACCTGCTTGATATTTCTGGCATTTTCTGCTTTCATTTCAGACTTCCAGCATCTGCAGTGTTTTATTTTTGATTTTCACTCTTGTAACATAGCTCAGTTTATATAAGAGTCACAATGTAGAGGCATTCTAGCTGGCATCCGTTTGCCATTTCATGCTGGATTTGTTTGTTTCACAAAGTTACAACAGCTCACTGGATGATGTATTTACATTTCCGTGTAAATCCCCAATATTTCCATTTTACTGCAAGGTGTGCCTTATAAGCTTTACCCTCAAGTTTCTACTGTTGGAAACATGGGTACAAAACTATTTTATGAGTATTGTGATAATTGGAAGTATAACTTCAAGATTTCCTCTCAAATCAACATATAGACGTTTAAGAGAGTTAAGGCATCCTAAATTTTCTTCATAGGAATGTCATCAAACTGAAGCTGATATGGACGCACATAAGGATATATTAGGATGGACTTTGAGGAGATTGCCACCAGCTTTGGGATTTTTGCATGTACAGGTGAACCTGAAAGTCCTGAACATTAGCTGTTATTTACCTGGAAGCATTAAGTATTAAGTGGTTAAGTAATTGGACTAGCAAACAGTACTGGACCATTGATCTAGAGACATGAACTGAATTCCCCACGGGAACCTGGGAATTAAATAATCCAAATAATTAAATAATTCTGGATTTTTTAAAAGAGATCAGTTTTGGTATTAGCAATTACAAACTGTTGTAATGTCCTTCAGGGAAGGAAAGTTGCCGTCCTTTTCCAGTCTGACTCCAGAACTATTAATGTGATTGACTCTTAACTGCATCCTCAGTTCAGTGACAATTAGGGATGGACAATAAATGCTGGCATGTCCAGCAACATTCAAATGGATGAATTAAAAAAACTTCTGACAAAGCATCAACAGTGGAATCCTCATTGAGTATAGGACTAGGCTGTAACGTTGAAACAATTAGCTTTGAAACATTTTAACTGTTTGATTTTCAGTAGTTTTTGAATGCTTCTGAATGTCAGAGAGAGAAATATTTATAGACTTGATAGATTCAACAGCCAGCTAAGAGGCATGATTTAACGGGCTAACAGATTTTATATTGGCAATTGGTAGAGCTCAGTCCAAGGCATCCCACATGAGGCATCAGGTGTTGATATGAGAAACCTCATTGCTAAATATCAGGGTGGCTTCATTTAGCAAATGCAAGGTGTCAGATGCTTTGTTTGTAGATCAGTGGAGGGTGTATGTGGTTCATTGCTGACTGGAGACTCTGACTTAAAGGTCAGAGAGTCAGAACCCTGATTAAGGAAATAGGTGTTAAGGAATATCTTAAAGGAGGAAAGAGAGGTAGTGGGCAGAGAGGTTTAGGAGATGCCAGCAGTGGGGAGAATAAAATTAGAGGTCAAGGGATCAGAGCTGGAGCAGATATCTCAGAACGAAGGTAGGAAAGTATAGAAACTGTGAATGATTTGAAAACAAAAATGAGTGTTTTGAAATCAGGCATTGATTATTGGAGAATGAAAATAGGCCAGCAAGTACAAAGGATGGAACAGCATAAGTTGGAATCAGGAAACAGTGACTTCAGGCTTTAATGAGGGTTTGAGTCCAGTCAGGAATGCATTGAAGCAGCTGAGCACAGAGGTAACAAACCCAATAATTGGACAAGAAATCTAAATGTGTTTCACCATGGATCTGTAACCTCTCACCTGATTTACTTCTATGCTTTACAAGTGGTTGACTATTGAACACCAAACCTCAAACAGCAAAAACCTGCCCTTTAAAATATTGAAGAAAACTTTTTTTCCCTCTCTTTGAATTGACACTTACAAAGGCTGAACTTAGTGTATGAATTTAAACCATTTTGGAACACTGCAGTCAATTTGATACAATGAGATTGAGTTTCCTTGTTAGCATTAGGACATGAGAGCTGGCTTAGTATAAATGAAAATTGGCTGAAGTCTGGCCCTAGTTTTTCTTCTTCTAATACAAATTTGAAGAAAGCTATATGAAAGAGAACAGGCAGTGATGAAACTAGCCATTCAGCCCCACCACAGTATGTTGGCACTTAGTTGATACCTAAGTCTCTTCCTATCCTTGGCCAACTCCATCTGCATAACAGAGACACAAGAGATCTCAAATGCTGTAATCTGGAGCAAAAAAAACAGAATGACCTGCTGATTTCCTTCAGCAGTTGTTCTTGTTCTAGCTGCAGAACCCTATATTCCCTTCTTCCTCACATGTTTATTTAATCTTGCTTTAAATATGCCAATACTATTTGCTGTGCTAACGAGTTCCACATTCTCATCACTGTCTGAGTAAAGATTTTTTAACCCTCTATTAAATTTAATTATGCCCAGTTTGTGTACAAATTTCCAGCTAATGCTTCCACCAAATTTAAGTGGACCAATTCATTTTATCAGTTACACTTGTGTGATACCCTTATCTAACTTATATGGATAAAATCTAGAGTGTTTGATTTTAATTTGTATTCTCTGGAGATGAGCATAGAATCAGACTCCCATATAAGAGGAATAGATATACAATCCTTATACCAGAACACATTGGGACTCAATTACATTGACTTTTTGTGAGATAATCTAAAGGTCTCACTTGGTCTATTTTATATGCATGTTAATCTGAAGATCATAGGACGATTCCATTAACATTCACACTAAAATTGTTAAATTAAGCATCACCTACGATAAACTGATGGTAATCAATAGGACCCAGACATTGCATCAGTGTTCAATGTGCTGGGATGTGCTTTGTAGTTTCTAGTGTGACTTTAATAATGTGTGAAATCGGCATTTAACAAGGGTGTGAGAAAACAGTTGGAACTGTCCACTTGTGTTATAGACTCCTAAGGATTCACTTGTCAAAGGAGTGCGAATGAGAAAATAAACTATTATTTGGTGCAGGGTGCTGGAAGTTTAAGTAATAATTGAGCTCTGTAAATACTTCGAATCCGAATTACTTGCTAGTAGTACCAGTAATAAAACACAGCGTCCCCTTTATTTTTATATTTGTACTTTCTTAGTAAGTATTCTAAGCACAAGTAAATCATCCCTGAATCTCTTTTCCCTTTTATATATTGAATTCCTTTATCTGCTTCTATATGGGCTCTCTGTCTCTTCCCCTCTGTCACACGCTATCTCCCCAGGTGTCTGGAGTAAATGCATAATTTAAAAGCACCTTAATCTGCTATGTCATTCCCATTTGGTCTGAGGCAAACTACACTTTATGATGTCAGCTTCCTCTCTAAAGGTCAATGGCAGTTTTCTGAGCCGCGCTTATGAGCAACGTCATGCACAGAGCGTTTTTCTAAATGTCCTGTCACACGGGCAACACGATGTGACAGCAAGTAACCTTCACCAAGTGCTCCCCTCTGAATTCTACTTCCTACAACCTTCGACTGCCTTTAGATTATCAACTTTTAATAAGTGCAATTCTGACTTGACAATATATTGCCCAGTTCCGCTAAAGAGGAGCCTGCATTCGACTGTTACAAAAGAAAAATAGAACACTCTTTCTTTTGTCCTTTGAAAATCTGCACAGATACTAAACATAATAAAAAACTTAACTGGAAATTAAAAAGTATGAGAGCAAAATATTAGTAAATACAGAATACACCTGTTGGATCGAATATGTATTCCCACTGCAATCCAGCCCAGTTTTTGTGTAAAGTCATCAATGTTATTTTTATCCTCATTCTGCATTTTTCAACGAACTCTCCCCTGAACAAAATCCAAAGAAGTTTTCAATTGGCTGGTAGCTCAGAGGATTTTACTTTTAATTTTACCTATTTTTATACCATTACAAAGAGCTCACAGCACAGAAACTGACCACTCATCTCAACTGCTGGTGCAGCATATCACCCTTCATCATCTTCTCTTTGGAATGTCTTTCCAAAAGACCTGAAGTATTTTCCAATTTGAAGAGCTATCTATATTTTTTGCTGTTAGATTGTATGTAATTTCCCCATCACCCACCCCTCTACATGAGCTCCATAAAGAGAATGTGGGTAAGCAATTTATGGAAGTATGAATCCTTCAACTCTCACATCACTCTTAAATGCACACTAAACTTTTCTCTCTAATTATCTCAGCCAGCACTTCCCCTGGTGACCTGACTAGGCTCAAAGAGGTCATTTTTTTGCTTTTATTTGCTGAGAAAAACACGAAATAGCATGTCACACATTAACCATGTGAATGAGATTTTGCTTTTGACACAAGTAGACATATAACAAAGAAATTAATGCAGACTTCAGAACTGACATATGTCATGAAATATGTTGTTTTGCAGCAGCAGTACAGTACAAGACATAATAATTACTATAAGTTACCAAAAATAAATAAAATAGTGCAAAAGAGGAATAATGAGGTAGTGCTCATGGGTTCTTGGACCGTTCAGAAATCTGATGGTGGAGGGGAAGAAGCTGTTCCTGAAACCTTGGGTGTGGGTCTTCAGGCTCCTGTACCTCCTCCCTGATTGTAGTAATGAGAAGAGGGCATGTCCTGGATGGCGAGGGTCCCTAATGATGAATGCTGCCTTCTTGCGGCACCGCCTCTTGAAGATGTCCTCGATGGTAGGGAGGGTTGTGCCCATGATGGAGCTGGCAGAGTCTACAACCCTCTGCAGCCTCTATCGATCCTGCGCATTGGAGCCTCCATACCAGTCGGTGATGCAACCTGTCAGAATGCTCTCTACTGTACATGTGTGGAAATTTGCAAGAGTCTTTGGTGACATACCAAATCTCCTCAAACTCCTAGAGCTGCTGGCATGCCTTCTCTTAACTGTCTCTCAACTTAATATTCCATCAAATTGCACTAAACAAAATCCGAGTACAAAAGAGTTAATGGCAATGATATTGTTCCAAATCCCCATGGTACAGGAGCAGTGGAATACTGCAGGTCACATGAACTCCAGGGCATGAGCACATATTAATATACTGCTTCACTCTGTGCAATGGTTAACTTTCTCAGTAAATAGTTGGACTGTTAAGAACCCTCATTTATTCCTACAGTGCAGTTATACATCTGCATTTTCAGTGTGTAATTCCTGCATGAGCATATCAGATGAATGTCTGAGGAAGGAGGGGCCATGACATTAAGACCAAGCATTGGCTTTCACTTGAAACCAGTATTGAACCAGGAAATGGCATAATAGCTGCTGTGACACCATGAAGTATGTATCCAATGTTTCTACTGATTGTTAGTCATTTTCACCTCACAATCATTGGTTCGGGAGAACCAAATGTCTGCATCACTTGGCAATTCAAGTGAGAGAGCACAGATTGAACCCAAGAAGCACATCGTAAATGCAGGGGTTGAAAGTAATGACTTTGGAGAAATTGATAAAGTTACCTGTGAACCTTAAAAGGTAATTAAAGCTTGGTTTAAGAAAAGATCAGTATATCAATAGTGTAATCACTATAGACCAATTATCGTAAATTACTATTGAAGTAAACACAGCATGTGCTGATTGGAAGTTGTAATTCCCAGACTGTAAACAGCATATAATTATCTTCCTTTGTGATTACGTTATTTGTGCCCAATGGCTCAGCCTTGTGGGTGAACACAATTAATATAGCTAATAACAATGACATTCTCATATTTTTATAGATATTGTAAAATATCCAAAAATCCAAAACAAAAGATTACAGATGTTACCTATCGAGCTGTATCTGGTAATTCTAAAAGTTCAGAATAGATGAAAAACAATCATCAATAACTATAGGGTGGTTATTCATTCAACATTCAACAGAAAATTACTTTACTTTTCAGGATTCTTCTGTATCTGATTATTACATTTCAGTATAATTGTGTGATGTAGGCAACTTTGGTAATGTACATGATTGGTCACCTTACAAGTAACAGTTGTGTGGGTATCTTTGCATGTTGAAGTAAAAGTTCTCATGGCATTATTTCAAAGTAGGACAGCAGAGATATACACAGTACCCTCTTCTATAATTACCTCACAACAAACATCACAAAAGTGGATTATTTTATTAAGACATTATTCTTTGTAGGAGGTTGCTTACACAATTTGTGTCCTATGTTACATAACATTTTGTTCTGGGATGTCCTGAAAGTTGCATAAAAATGCTATATAAACACAAATCATTTTCTTTAACTGAAAACGTGAATATAGTTAACATATTATTTCTGTTTATCTCTATTTGTACTTGGGGATAAATAACAAGAGCCTATTGCATATTATTGGGAACTAAAGCAGAATCCTTAAAGTAGCTTAAATAAAAGAAATTCTCACAGAGGGACTCAGTGTTAGTGTTAGTGTTGCTTTTGTTACACAGGTGAAGACAGCCTATGCACCATGTGAATTCACTTTACTCCTTCCATTTAACTAACAGAGCTGCCCTTTACATTTTGCTGTAATCCAATCAAATTCCTTCCCTATAAAGCAAATGGAATAAACAATGAATTGTCAAAATGTTTAAATATCACTGATAGCCAAATTATAGTGGATTAGAATGAATTTTAGACATTTTCCAAAGCTACAGAATAAAGTTTAAAAAAAACTCTTGTGGGGCAAACAATGTCTTTTTAAAGGACATCAGATGACATGCAACTCAATCTTGCAGCAAATAAAAAAGGCATCACTTCACAACAAGAGGATGATGTAGGGTGCTGAAGCTACTAAAATTACCACTATGTAATAGGGTCTGGGCCCAAAGTGACAACCATTTTCTTTTATATTTATCATGTCTTCATGGTAGTAGCCAAGCCCTAGCAATTACACCAGTACTCACTGTCCTGTTGCCTTTTAGAATTTATGACAGGTCCATTATTAGGAAATTGGACTGAAATGGTATAGTGGTATGGCTTTCTGAGGATGCTACGATAGCCTCTTAGATTATGTGGATGACAGCTTTGTCAGCTCTCAAAACAAGCTGTGAAGTAGTTTGATATCATTAGTTCTATTTTCTTAATGGGCATCTGCTCCCAGTGCCTGGAAGTGTAATATATTTCTCAGACAGCAACGCAGGTCAGTAAGTGTTCAGTGAGATTGGAGCCTACTGCTAATAATGCAGGATATTATCATTACCCCAACACAACATTAATTAAAGTGAACTTTAGTTATGGAATAAGTAATTAGTTTCAGGTCATGGATGACAATTTCATTATATAAATTGAAATAAAAAATGTTCTTATCCTGATAAATATAATCACAATCCATAGAAAGTTATTATTCTTCATTCTAAAGCCATGCACCTTCAGAATCCCCTTTCTGTTGTACTATTGCTAATTATATATACAAGCATAATTACATGATATATTATTTAAGTCCTGGGTGTTCGAGGAAAGTAAAAGCAACTGATAGTTGACTAATAATTGATCATAGATCACAAATCATTAATAATTAAGAACAATAATGAATACTTAATTCAGAAAATGGCCCAATGTAAAGTAAATGGGATTAGTAAAAGAATCACAGTTGCCTTGGGCTTGACAGCTTCCAGTTTGTCTCTGCAGAGAGTGCGGTTGTTTTCTCTACTGGTACCAATCACCGCGTTGTAGCTGTGGTTCAATCTAAAGGGTCAACAGCAAAGCCTGTCCTTATCCATCCCCCATGTATGCTTTTTTGATCTCCACAACCAACTGCAACACCACCTCATAGATTGTGCAGGATACAACCAAACGTGATCACTATTTCTTTAATGTCCTCTCAGAAAAAAAGTATTGTGAAGAGGTAAGGTAAAATGTGAAATGCCAGGCTGTTATTTTCAACACTGACAGCTTCATACAGCAGTCCTATTAGACTCCAAATCCATAAAGACGTCATAAGTATATCTTGGCATGTAGATTGCAGGTTGACATCTGGCACCCTCTCATTATAGAATTCTGCTTTACAGGAGTTCATTTGAAGTGAAGACATAATTTTTGTTCAGCTGATTATCAGAAGACAGATTTTATTTCTTCCAGGCTTTCTGCATCGTGGGTCTCTTTGGTGAGTGAGGAGTAGTAAGGCAAAGCTCTATGGCACTACTCTTTCAGTTCAGTAATACTGTTGGCAGAGAGTAAAAGGACAATGTTGCGCTGGAGCAAGTTGCATTCAAGAATGTAAATACATAATTTAGAAAGTACACAATCTGGTTGATAAATATAAAATAGCAAGGTTAAATATATAGGTACGTGTAATGCTATGACATGTTTTGGAAAATTACTAAAACATAGAATATGGATTGATAATCCAAAATACAAGAGGAAGAACTCAAGTCTATTCTCATTCCACTGAATGTTATTTAAGTTAGGATCTATGTTAGTGCACAAAAGATCTGCACAGGTGTTATCTTTCTCCTATTCATCCCTTCCCCACCTTCTCTTATACTTCACCCTAACTTATTTTCTCTCTTTTATAGTTCTGATGGTCTTATCTTGAAACATTAATTCTGCTTGTCTCTCCACAGTTGCTGCCTGACCTACTGAATGTATCCAGCATTTTCTGGTGTTATCTGTAAGTGGAAATTTTTCCTGCTTCCTTGGTCACTAGATGATATGGACTCTTTTCCATCTTGAATTTTATCAAGTGATGTACAATGGAAAGTATAAGGGGAGTCAACCGTATGTCAATAAAAAAATTGCTTTTGAATGCCCAGGTCATTGGCCCAGCAGATAGTAAGTGCGATATTCATGTCTAGTTGTTACCATTAAACAAGTAAAAGAGTATCAGCCATCAGCTGCATTCACTTTTGTTAACTTCACTTGCATATTATCAGACTTTTTACCCCTTCACATTGTTGGTCTCCAAACATCTATCCTAGACCACTAAATTCTGATACTCTCACATACACTTAGCCCATGACCAAAGGCCAATTGCTCCTCATTGGAAGCACTGGGGAAGGTCCTTAACTTCTCTCAAACAATTGCCAAGAAATGTTAATTGGCTTTGCCAAACATAATTTTTTTTGTACTTGAGTGAGGCTTTTCGATACGTTTTATAACCATTGGTGAATTTTCCTTACTTGCAATCTTTATTTTCAAATCAAACATTCCTGAAGATTTTGTTCCTATAAACAGGGATTTGACCTCGCAGTTATTTCCCATTTTTTTCCTGGAATTATTATCAGCTTGAGTTTCCAGTATGAACTCAGTGTGTAAGAATCATAGCTAATTGTATTCTGCTTTGCCAAGCCAATTCTTTCTGGTTTTCCCCGTTGATCGGATGCATCTGCACAAGATCAAACTTGTGAACCCTTTTCAACTTGCATAAATAAGAATTTAATAAAATACTTTATTGGAAATGTTGGTGGAGCACAGAGACAAATGGAAACTTAAAGATAAGGAACCTCAGAGGTGAGTGTGTGCAGCTGTTGGCATTGCAGGAGAATAGAACCAATAAGGAAGTAACTATTTTTCTAGGCTTGACGTGAATTATGGTCTGAGAAGGGGTGTATATTTATGTAAGGCAGAAGATGGGAGTTTAAGGGGCTGAATATTGCTGAAAGAGCGACGTCTGCATTCAGCACAACACAAAAGATGGAAATGAAGTAACTTCCTTGTAAAATAGCTCCCGACAGAATAATTTCAGTTCAGAGAGGCTGCCTTGGGCACAGATGAGAGTTGGCTAGAAAAATAGGAAATGATAGAGTCAACTTGTCAGGCTGCTAAGTTAGAAACAAAACGGTCGAGCGTCCTTGGGAAGGTAGACTGTATATCTTTCAGGAATGATAAACAGTTTATCTGGACCCACATAAATAATCAGTGAGACAAATTCACAATAAAACAGTGCAAAGATATAATGCTGCAAAACTATTTTCTGAGGATTTTAACAATTAGTGCATTAATTGAAAATAACGAATATTTAAAATTTTTACTTTATATTTTACAAATCAGATTAAATTTTATTAAAGCTTTCAACTGCTAAAGCTACATAGGTTGATTAATCTGACATGTTTGGAGTTTGCTGTATTAAATAACACTATGTCACTAGAGGGCTGTCTTCTAAGAATTAGGTCTATTTCATGTGCCCTTTCGAAATTAAAATAGTATATTTATTTTTTTATTTAAAAATGATCTGTATACAAACAGTTAAAAGATATGGCATATATAGAGAGGTGACATAAATAACAAAGCTACTCATGTGTTAGTTCAAATCTGCAAGAAAAATCACAAGCTTCAGGACTAAACAATTATGATGATATTTAACCTATTCTAATTAACAAGCAAAGAAATTTTTGAGAGAAAGAAATTGTGTTTAAATAATATAATTCATGATTTTGAATGTCCCAATGCATTTGCAATAATTTTTGAAGTTCACTCATAACAAAGCAGCTCTCCAGAATCATCAATGTGAAAAATAACCATCTGCCAGTTGAGGGGTTAATATTACGCTGCTTGGCAGAATGGTTGTACCACTTAATTTTTATATGTAAATGAAATTAACCTTAATTTATGAAAGCCGACACAACTAAACATTTACTAAATAAAATGAGTGAATTAAAGATGTGATACTTATGCATAGAAATTGGTTTGTGCCTCTAGAGGCGAATCAAGCAGTCAGGCGGCTGTTGGGAGATAGGGAAGAACGGGAAGCCATTACAGAGTATGAAAACAAAATCAGATCAGTCCAGGAGATGGGGCCGGGTGTGAAGAGAGGACGGTAGGGTTGGGGTTGGGATTCTCAGAAAGGTTGAGGTTGATCAGTCTGGCTGCTGAGTACTGGCAATAGGAGAGAGCTTTGGTGGGGGTAGAGTTGGTAGTCTGGGCAAAGCTATCCTTGGTAGTTGGGTGAGGGTAGATTTGGTGACATATGATGATTGGATGAGATTTAGTGGCAACAGGATGTATGAATGGGAGCAGGGAGTAAGGGTGGCTTCGTGTTGGGTTAGGTTGGCAGATTAGTGGATGTGGATTGAGTTGGAACAGGGCCTCCAGTGTGGGCGGGAGACAATGTGGAGTGGGGTTGCAGGCTATAGAGACACAAGGGACTGCAGATGCTGGCATCTGGAGCAACAATCTTCTGGAGGAACTCAGCGGGTTGAGCAGCATCTGTGGGACATTCCAGGTCAAACCCTTGCAGGTTGATGAACCCTAATGCAGGGCTTCAACCCGAAATGTCAGCAATTCCTATCCTCCCACAGATGCTGTTCAGCCTGTTGAGGTCCTCCAGCAGAATGTTTGCTGTAGCTGGCTATAGATTTGGGATGAAGAACATGACGGAGAGCTGACTTAACTTTGCCATAGTATCTGCCGCTTTATGGGTAGAGCGTTAAGTTATGCCACAGCAGGCCTCAGGAAGCCTAAAGCCTTGATTCTGAATGTGTGATCCGTGGACAGTAAGGGACACACATGCTTGATTGAAAATTTCTTGTGTGGTGTCCATGTGTGCCCTGAATGCAGTTGGATGCCATTGTGCAATGTCCAAGCTCCTCCATTCTACATGGTGAGAATGAGAAGCACGGGCTTCACAGGTTCAGAAGAGTGAGAGATGACTTAATTGAAGCAGAAAATGCTGAGGGGTCTTGACCATGTGGATGTGGAGAGGATGTGGTTTGAACAACAACCCAGAGCAAGAGATGATTGTCTGAAAATAAGG
Source organism: Pristis pectinata (assembly GCF_009764475.1). Classification (NCBI taxonomy): domain Eukaryota; kingdom Metazoa; phylum Chordata; class Chondrichthyes; order Rhinopristiformes; family Pristidae; genus Pristis; species Pristis pectinata. Next base: position 17,813,109 of record NC_067432.1, read on the forward strand.
TGTTGGCCATTTAAACAGAGATGATGTGATTCTTTTTCCTCATTGCTGTGAGTCTTTGAAATGCTCTTCCTCAGAGGGTGGTGAAAGCAGAGCGGAGATGGATGGGTTCTTGATCAGCAAGTGGGTGAAAGGTTTAGTGAAAGAAGAAGGAATGTGAAATTGTGGGTTGCTACCAGATCAGCTATGACATTCTGAAAGGTAGACCAGACACACAGGGCCAGTTGACTAATTCCTGCTCCTAATCTGTAATCAGTCCTGAAGAAGGGTCCTGACCTGAAGCGTTGACCGCCTGCTTTTCTCCATGGATGCTGCTTGGCCTGCTGAGTTCCTCCAGCATCATGGTGTTTTTCTTGAGATCCCAGCATCTGCAGTCCTTTGTTACTCTCCTAATCTGTATGTTTGTATCTTCATGCAACTCACCAGAAATCCCCAATTTTCAATACATTTTTCTTCTCATTATTTTTTTGTTGTTGTATGCAAGCCTCAGGCCAAACTCTTCCAGCTACTAAACAGCTAGAAATATTGTCACATAAAGTAGAACCTGGTCATAGATTATTCTTAGTCAGTACTTACACTCAACATCTCTCACAACCCTAGTTGGACCCAAGCTCAGTAACAGTGACAGTGGGAGCCAGCCAGCCAGTGCACTGAACTTGAATGTCAGAAGGAAGAGGGTAGGGGACTGCATTATGTTTGTGCTCCAGTTATATTGGAATAGATCCAGTGACCCAGGTGCTAGTCTGTAGCTCAGGCTTAAGAAGAAGCAAATGGCCAGAGTGAGGTTGATTAACAACATGACGTTAACACTGAGGGAGGAGAAGCAGTTATCTACCCTTTTGGTTCTGTATCAAGAAGTCTGAAAAAGATAATAGTCTGGAAATTCATGTGCATAAAACTGACTTGGTCATTGCCTCCTCCACCAGATGTAATCTTCAGTCTGAAAAGGCTTTGGTGCCTCGAGAGTGCCCTGTGGTAGTCAGTGACCTGAATATTGTGTGTGGGGAAGTTCACCACCCATGCTCTGGTATTATGGAAATGGCATCACTGGTACAAGGCTGACTCATGACTCAAGGTGTTCAGAATAATGCAAAATAATTCCAGAAATGCTTATTCTTGTGTTTCACTTCGGAAAACAAAAACAAATTTTCCATCACTTGATGGTGAAAGGATTTGTGATTTAATTTCTTGGCTAGTCACCAGAAGTCGCTAAAACGAGCAAGTGATGGCAACTCTTAACTAAGTGTTCTGGAATATCAAAATATGGCATCAAAGATATCTCCCCTCACTAAATATTTGTCAAAACAGGGATATTTTACAAGTGGCTAATAAAATGGGTTCCAGAAGCACCTTACAGTGAAGAACTCAGTCCTACCTCATGCCTCTTGAGGTCAGCTTAGATGTTAGGATCAATTCCTGCTGTGTAAGATTCTATGTAGTCACAGCACTTCAAAATAAAAAAAGTTTCCTCCTGTAAAATGTACAATTAATTCACTCAACTAAATTAAAAGAAAGGATCATTTTAATAATTGTTTTTTTTTAATTAGGATAAAACAGAGTAATGCACAAGAATGATTATAAAATATGTTGTATTTAATTGAATAATGCATTTCTTCATAAATAGAGGAGTTTACGCTGTGACCTTGGTTGAATGAAAGTTCTGGGAATCCTCTGGATACCAGATGAGCTTTCCGCTTCAATGCTGAATGTTCTGCAATGCTGTAGTCCCACCTTATCTCCATGCACATTCAGGGCTTCTTCAGGTCGCCAATAAAAGCAGCATGCAGTTTCTTGAATGGAAAAGCTCATTATTTTTCCTCTCTTTGCAATTAAAAAGTTCATAATGTTAATTAACAAAGGTAGTAATAATAAAGTAAAGTTAGCTTATTAAATGACTGGTGTTTACTTTCTGTGTCACTTTCAAAGAACAAGTGAACACACAGCTTTCATGTTTACACCAGAACAGAAATTTTGTCTTTTTTCCCTCTTTTCTCTCGTTTATGAGTATTTTATATCCAGCGGCTGCAGCTGATAGAAACACTGACCTTTAAGCTTGTTGATTAATAGCATGATCTGTTTTCCCTTTTTCACTGTTTAAAATTACCATCTATTATAAATGTGAGATGACTGTGTGGCATTAGCCCTTTTAGTAGTCAGGAAATTATAAAATATACACTTGCACAGTAAGCAATTTTAACAATCTGCATGGTCATTCATCTTTTTAATGAGCCTTGTTTACAGCTCTCTACTATGTTCATCGTCACTCTTCCTATTTACATCTTAGCCCCTTTAATTAAGAGAGAACAGTAAAAATAGGAATTTTTAAAAATAAATTCTGATTAATTCAGATAGCAGAAGGTTATAGGATGGGGAGGGGGAGTTATTATAACCTATAACGTTTGCTTGTGAAAGCTTTATTCCTTTGTTCTTTATTAGATACAGTAAATTAGCAACACTGAATAGCTGTGACAAAAGACTCCTTCATATTATGCCTTACCACCTACCGTAAGGGCAAGACCTGAAAGTTAGGTCCCTATTAGGCAAAATAAGGACAAATAAATCTTAGCTCTATTTCTAACAGGAATTGCACTTCTTGCCACCAAAAATTAAGGAGGTTAGCCACCGCTTATTTTTTACACTAATATACTTTTCACCGTAAAAGTGCACTTCATTTTTAAAGTAGGTGAAATAAGGATATGTTAACTTTCCTACATTAGGAGGAGGGTTCATCACTGAAAATATGAAGTGCAATTAATTGATAATAAAACTCTATAGCAGAAAATTAATCTCTTTTATGAAAATTATTATTTCAGACTAATTTTAAAATCGCATCTTATTTTTTATGAAAATCAAAGCAGTTCATAAAATGATGAACCTGCTGTACAATATGATGATATATTAGTGGTATATATTTCAAGTAAATTAAAGATTAAGTCTCCTTTGGTCGTGTTTAGCCATTTTGAAACCAAATATTAACTGTGGCAAATTAAATATTCCAAACTACAAACAACACATGTAAGCGTCAAACTTATGTGTTTGAAAAATCTTAGATTTTATCTTTGAGATTAAAAGTACATTACAAAATATGTGGAAGATCAGCCCTCTGTGAAGAGTGAATGTGAGTTTCCAGGATATTCTTTTTTACAATTCTTAATCACAAACAACAATTTTCAAATATACGTTGGGAATACTTTGGCAGTTCTTAAGACTATCAGTTGATATATGGAAAGAAGAATTAATTTGAAAATGAGAAGGAAGGGCGGTTGGGACATGTGATAATATGCTCATGATTAAAATAACAGAGGATGAGGACCCTGATCATCCCAGCAATCCATTACATTAGCATCTTGAAAACTTACCACAGACCAAAATTCAGATTGGCTGACACTGCTGAGTGTAAGCACTGCTTGTAGCAATGCACACAGACATCTAACCAATCAGAAAGTCAAGGGATATAAGCAAGATATATTTGAATATATCAAGAAATGAAGAGTAACCTAAGAGCTGGTGACTAGACTTAACCACGTGCAGTTTATTTCACAATAGGAATGAAGTAAAGGCAAGTCTACAAACCCAGATCAAGCCTGTTTATCTTTTACTCAACAAATTTATTCCATTTAACATCAGGACTAAGATGAAAAGGATGGAGTGGTATCAGAGGACAGAGTGTATTTGGAGATATGAAGCACTGGAAGACGAAGGACATTATAAATAAATGTTCTTTGGGAAATGGAGGGGCTTTGGGAGATGGAGAAGTAACGGGGACAAAGAAATACCAGAGAATAGAGGAGCATCCACAATGGGAGAAATATTGAGAGTCAGTGAGGTTCAACATGCCACCTTTGTAGGTGTTGAACACAACTTATGGTGCCAAGGGCTTTGGATATGGTTGTTGAACAGGCTAGGGGGGTCAGAGAGTGGGGAGACAAACCCAGACATGAGCAGGCGTTCCAGAGATATCTGTAGCAGCAGGAAGTGGGAACAAATATTGGGGAGCATAATTAAAATAGGAGCTTCTAGCAAGCCAATACATACTTTGAGTTCATGACAGTGGACCAGGTAAGATTGATCTCCTTTCCTCCTTTCTAATGTCTTATAACTTAACAACGGAAGAGCTAGTGCTCTTACCCAATTATAGACTGTTCCTTACAGCTTGAGCATAACAGATTTGGGAGGCCTCACACAAACTGATGTGAACCCATGCAATACCTATTTTAATATATCTTCTCTACATGGAAGATCTTCTAGGCCATTATCAAATTTATAGTTCTGAAACATGCTCACCTCATTCAAAGGTTCTGCTGAGAACGATGCTAAATCTATTCCAAGGCTGAGGGAGTGGACAAATAGAATATAAAATGTGGGGAGCTCCTGAACATGAAAACACATTAAGCGATATCATTGAGTTTTTAAGATAGAAGTATCCCAGGAATCTGAAAAGAAAGGGAAGAATGCACAGAGGGCTAAGCTGCCAAAAGTGTTTTCCCAGCAGTATTATTGGGAAGTGTATGATTAACCTGCACATAAAGCTCAAATTGTTTTCATCCCCTGCCTTTTCACAGTTACTATGGTTCTACAGAATGTAACACAATAGGCAGGTCTCTTTGGGGGTCGGTGGGAAGTTAAAAGGTGTTTCTGGAGATGGGAATGAATATATAATAGGACAATCCCAAATCTGACAACAGGCAAACTCATTGAGGCAAATAACCTGAAAAATTCCAAGTTGGTTAAGATGTGAGGTGGGCAAATATAAAAGATATTTTTTAAAAGCAAAATAATAATAGTGCCAAGCATCTGATGGGAATATGGATGCTTGTGCTGAGTTAGTTGATATTAGCTAGGCTAGCAATAGAAGCAGTATATCTGCAGTTAGCACCTTTGAGTTACAGTGAGCTAAATCAACCAAAGTACTCATTCCATATCACTGTTCAGCGGCTGTGTGTCATCCACTTGGGTGAAGATTGGTCTAAGTTCAATTGTGGTATTGTTGCTGCTGAATAGCCTAGTAATAAACATAGTTTGTGCTCAAACAATAATACTCAATTGGACAAGACCAGATGAAAGTACCCAGTTGTACCCTGAGAGGGAGTTAACAATTTCGAGAAGATGGACAGGGAGAAAATTGTCAAGGAAAGGATATGTGAGTTGGAGGCTTTGGCTCATTCTAGTGACGTTGCCATTTCTGATGTTAATAATCGTGTTGGAACTAAAAACATACTACCAGACCAAGTAAGGATGGCAGATTTCCTTTCCTAAAGGAAGTTTCTGGACAACATTGGTATTTAAAACAATCCAACAGTTTCATCATTACTATTACTGAGACTATTTTCCAGATTTGTTTTTAAATTTAATTACTTGAAGTTACATTCTCCTGCTACCATGGTGAGATTCATTTGAATATCACCATGGTAGCAGGAGAATGTAACTTCAAAGTTCAGAAATCTGGCTGTTGGTCCAGCAATGTAACCACTATGTTAGCAAATTGGTCTGAAATGTTGGATCGAACCTGGGGCACGCAGCAGGAGGGACAAACAAGGACACAGCAACTCGACCCTGCAACCTGATCAAGAATCATCAGAATACTCCATAAAATGCAAGGCTGGACACGTGGATGCAGTCATGCCCCTACACACATCCCTAGGCCTGCTTCCAATCTAATTCAGCAAAGGTTGTAGACAATCTTGAGCAGGGCCTCAACTGAAGTAGCACCTCACTGGACGTTAGGGTTTGAAGTTCATAGTTCACTCACTGCCAACAAAGAACAGCTTTATGCATGGAAGAAGTCAAAAATACACCCTGGATTGAACAACATGGTGGCACAGCTATTAGACTCTCTGTGCCACAGTTCCAATGACCCAGATGTAACCCTGACCTCCAGTACTGGTCTGGTAGACTTTGCATGTTCTCCCTGTGACCTCGAGTGTTTCCTCTGGGTGCTCCAGTTTCCTCCCAGATCCCAAAAACTTTCAGATAATTGGTCACTGTAAATTGCCTCCCGTATAGGTGAATGGTAGAATCTGGAGAGAGTTGATGCAACCATGGGAAGAATAAAATAGGATTAGTGCAGAATTAATATAAGTGAGAGCTTGGTGCTTGGAACTGATTTGGTGATTCAAAGGGCCCATTTCTGTGCTTTATGAATCTATGATATGAGATGTTAAAGTTATTCTGTTCAGGAGTTTCATTTTTGGAAAGGTGTTGAATTCCCATTTGTTAGGGAACCAGAGTGGGAATTTGGTGATATTGAAAACAGAGAAAGGACAGATGGTAATGTCAACTTTATATACAGAGAGAGAGGCTGTACTGATACGATGCAGGTAGTTGCAACTATATGTTAAGGGAATGGAATCCTTGTGTAGGGAAATAATGTATGGCCATCCAAATATGATATACATCTCGTTAGATTGGTAAGAGTTCCGCTGCTTATTATACACAGGGAGTCCTGTAATGCTGCTGTGGATGGTCAATGGGAAAGTGACATTCTCTGCTCCAGGAGTACTTAATACACCAATGAATTACTGATCAGCTAATATTGGGGATCACTCCAGTAGCAGCATGCGAGGAACCATTGGCTATTTGAAGCCTATGCTGGAAATTAATTTTTGATTAACTTCCATCATATGATATAACTTTATCAGTGGTGCCTTAAAGAACATGTGCCTTTGTTCAGTTGGAGGGAGGATCTGATTCTGCTGTGTGGCTATTAGTGGGGTTCTTGCTTACTATCAGTTTACATTGACCAACTGAGCATTTTCTGTTGCTTTTTTTTGTTCTTCCAAGAACACTGGGAGGTTGATTGTTCTTTCTTTGAACACACGTAGGATTTGCAACAAGATAGATGAGTTGATAGCATAGATAGCAATATTTAAGTATATTGTAAAAGATCTGACAGAAATGTGGTTGCAGGGTGTACAGGACTGGGTGCTCAATATTCCAGGTAATGCACTGTTCCAAAAGAACAGGCCAAAAGGGAAAAGAGGTGTGATGGTATTGTCAATCAAGGAAGGTACCAGAGAAGTGCTGAGTTGTGAAATAAAGGCAGTGGATAGTGATGTGGAATCAGTTTGGGTTGAAATTATAAATTGCAGGGGAAGGAGATATGGGTGAGAGTAGTCTGTATATCCCCAAAATGTGATGTCACAATAGGTCAGAGAATAAATGGGGAGATATCAAGAGCATAACTGAAAGGAACTGCAATTATCATGGAAGATTTTAATCTACATATTGATTGGATGAACCAAATTGACAAGGGATTCATAGAAGAAGAAATTGTGAAATGTGTCAGGGATTGCTTTTTAGAGCAGTACATTGTGGAGTTATCCAGGAAGATTTGGTCTTATTTTAGATTTGGTCTTATGTAATGAGGAAGGATTAATAAAGGGATTTTGTGGTTGAAGATCCTGAAGGGGGAATGACGACAGTATAGACTTCCAAATGCAGCTGAAGAATCAACACAATATAAGTCCATGACCAGTGGCTTCAATTTAAATAAAGGCAATCATAATCACACGAGGGAGGAGTTGTCTAAGATGGACTGGGTAAACAAGCCAAGAGATAGTAGATGAACTGTGGCAGATATTCAGACAACAGGTCTATAATGCTCAACAAGAGTTTACCCCAATCAAAAAGGGGGATTCCGTGTGAAAGTGGCATAATCTGTGACTAACGAGGGAGGAGGTAAAGGATCATGTTAAATTGAAAAGCAGGGTATGCAGAGTGACAAAGGCTAGTGGAAGACCAGAGGATTGGGAGGTTTTTAGGCTTCAGCAGCAGAACTCTAAAAAGCTCATAAGAAGGGAGAAAAATTAAGAGAAAATTTTCATGTTTATAAAAACAAACAATAAAAGTTTCTATGGTTATATAAATAGGAGGAGGTTGGCTAAGGTAAATATAGAGCCTATAGAGAAAGAGGCTGGTGAATTAATAGCAGAAAACTAACAAATAGTAGATATGTTGAATACATTTTTTGCATCAGTCTTCACCATAGGAAACATTGCTAATATCCCTAAGATATCAAATGGCTAATTTCAAATAACATGGTAAAACTGGTCATGTACATCAGTCAGAGAAGTCAAAAGGCAATTTATTATCTAAGTGGAAAATGACTGCGTGCGTGTGAAGTACAGTGGAGCAGGTATTCTAGTGAAGTAGGTGTTCTAGTGCAAAGGTTTTCAACCTGTGGTCCACGTGGCGGGTTGCCAGGGGGTCCGCGAGCAAGCCAAGAAAAAAATGGAAAAGCGACCTGTTACAAAGATGTAGCTTACTTGCTTGCTTCAGTTTTCCACTATTCAGAAAATCGGCCATATCTATTCTATTTGTTATAGGCGACAATCTTAGAGACTTAAACGGTTTTCCCTTCTGGTAAGCTGCCGCTTAATATTCGATTTGTGTAGTCAGAGTAGCCAGTAGTGTTTACTACTCACTACTATTCTGTTGTGCACTGTAGTGTTAGTGAGACTGAGTGACGTTGTTAGTGTGCCTTAATAATATTGCTTACTCACCGTGCATTTACGCCACAGTGACATCACTGTTAAACGAAAAGTGCGCAAGTATGTAAATTTTAGATTAGTTTTGATAATTTTGTTTATCAGTAATAGTAATTAAACTGTCCAGTGTGTATTGCTGAGTATGGAGAAATTTCAAAAGAGAAAAGCTGACCAGAAACCGAAAGATTCTGATGACGAAGGGGATAAGGGTGACCAAAAGAGAAAACTATGCAAGTACGATCCAGAATACATTTCATATGGCTTCATCGCAGTGGGGACAAATGCGGACCAACCTCTCTGTGTTGTGTGTTTGCAAACACTGTTCAACGATGCAACAAAACCAGCAAAACTGAAGCGCCATTTAACAACAGTGCATCCAGATATTGCCAGTAAGCCGAAGGAATATTTTGAGTGGCAAAAGGAGCTGTACCTCAAGCAGAAAGGCAAAATGACAGCCTGCGCCACTGTAAATGAGAAGGCTCTTCACGCATCATATTTGGTAGCATTATGAATAGCATGATCCAGAAAGTCTCACACAATTGGAGAAGAGCTTATACTGCCTGAAGCAGTGGATATGTGCGAAGTTGTACTGGGAAAAGAATCCAGTCAAAAACTGAAAGCCATTCCACTGTCTGATAACACTGTAAGCAGAAGAATTGGCGATATAGCGGAAGATATACAGAGCCAGCTGATAGCACGATTCAGCTCGATGAAAGTACTGATGTTGCCAGTGCTGCACAGTTGTTGGTTTATGTTCGATATTGCTGGGAAGGAGAGGCTTTGGAAGACTTTTTGTTTTGCAAGGCGCTCCCAGGGCATACAACCGGTGAAGAACTTTTCCGTGTGCTTGACACTTTTTTTGTACAATCGGCATTGGTGTGGACACAGTGTATTGGAGTATGCATGGATGGTGTTGCCGCAATGATGGGATAGAAGTTGGGTCTAGTTGCACGAGTGAAAGAAGTAGCTCCACATATAGCAGCAACCCACTGCATGACTCACCGTGAGGCTTTGGCTGCAAAGGATATGGATGAAAATCTTGCGGATGTGTTTTCCACGTGCATTAAAATTGTTAACTTTATCAAAGCCAGGCCCCTCAGTCATCGTTTGTTTGAAAACATATGCTGTGAAGTAGAAGCCGAGCATAAGCATTTGTTGCTACATACAGAAGTCAGATGGCTGTCACGAGGTCGCGTTGTGCAGCGTGTATATGAATTGCAAGATGAACTGCTCATTTTTCTATATGAGCATAATGGATCATTGGCACAGTTCTTGACAGGTGAGACTTTGGTTGCCAGATTAGCTTATCTTGCAGATATTTTCAACATTTTGAACAGCTTAAATCTATCATTGCAAGGACCTGGCTCAAATGTTCTGAAAATGCATGACAAAATCAATGCCTTCCAGAAAAACCTGTTGCTGGCTGACTTTCTGACAGTGAACGAGACTAAGACAGAGGCCATTGCGAGCACTGTTTTGAACCATATTCGACAGCTGTCACATTATTTCCATGACTATTTCGGTGACGATGACCCGAGCATGTTTGATTGGATTTGAAATCCATTTGAATGCATGCTTACTGATTTAACTGGATGTGAACAAGAAGAATTGGCTGAACTGTCATCTGACAGGACTTTGAGCTTGCAGTTCAACCGAATCTCACTGTTGTCGTTCTGGATAGCATGTTCCCAGGAGTATCCACTGCTGTCCGACAAAGCCATCAAAGTTCTGTTACCATTTTCAACCACTTACTTGTGCGAAATAGCATTTTCTGCAGTCACTGCCATGAAAACCAAATACAGATCAAGACTGAATATTGAGGATGACGTACACGTATGTTTGTCGCACATACCACCATGTTTGGACAAACTCTGCAGTGCAAAACAGGCACAACCTTCACATTGAACTGAACACTGAAAGACACCACTGGTAATTATCGGTGATTGAAATAGTCACTATTTCAATTGGGCCTATGTGCAGTAATTTAAGTGTTGTATGCATGAATTATCGATTGTTTGATTTTGTGGGCTTTGGGGGTCTGCCATCTAACAAGGACGTGTTCTGGGGGTCCGCAGCATGAAAAAGATTGAAAACCACTGTTCTAGTGCATGAGTCACAAAAAAACGAGCAGGCAGGTACAACAAGTAGTTAAGAAGGCAACTAGCATTTTGGTCTTCATTGTCAAGGGGTTAGAGGTTAAAAATAAGGAGATTTTATGACAATTGTGCTGGGTGTTGGTGAGGCCACACCTGAAATACTGCGTCAGGTTTTTGTCCCCTTACCTCAAATAAAGTAGAGTAATATTGGAGGCACTACAAAGGAGACTAGCCAGGCTAATTTCTGGAGTGAGAGGGTTGTTCTACCAAGAGACACTAAATAGTTTGGGCCTATATTCCTTGGAATTTAGAAGAATGAGAGATAACCTTATTTAAATATACAAGATGGTAAGAGGACTTGACAGGGTAGATGTTGGAATGTTTTAACTAGTGGGGGAGTCTGGAAGAAGGGGACAAAAATACAAGATAAGGGGCCAATCATTTAAAATTGAGGTACAGAGAAATTTCTTCTTGCAGAGTGAGGTGAATCTCTGGAATCCTCTGCCATGGTGGGTGGTGACAGCCAGATCATTAGAAGTAATTAAAGTGGAGATGGATAAATATTCGATAGATCGAGGCACAGAAGGGGATGGCGAAACAGCACAAAAGAGGATTTGAGGCCAGTGTAGATCAGCAGTGATTATTTTAAATGGCAGGGCAGGCTTGAAGGGCCTGATAGCCTACTCCTATTGCTATTTTCTTATGTTCTTATGTTCTGAGTGTGGCCCATCTAATGTGGACGATATGAGTAAATGATACTCCATTGAAAATGACACAAAGGTAAATAGTTATGTTATTCACAACAACAGAAACAAATGGAGAGCAGGTATCTCAATAGCAAGAATCAGAATTCAGTCGAAGTATAGTTGATGGAAATCCCACTAATTTAGCTGTGGCATTCTTTAAATCCACTCCCACCTCAAACCCAAGACCCTTTCAAATTTGCGTACATGAAGTGAAGTTAAATGAGGCAAAAATTGGACCACTGATAACTCCGTGCCAGGTCACCTTATTTGCATTTGGTTGCCAACATATGGACATGTCCCACCTGACACCAAAGAGGTCAAAAAATGGGGTTGGCACAAAGCCAGGTGGAAGTCCAATGGAACAGAAGTCCAGAGCATTTTCTGCTGCTAAGAGATACAACAGATGGCTGGGAGTAAAACAAAACCAGAACAGATAACTTTATTTGCTGTTTCTTTTGATCAGAGTGAGAAATCCCGACAAGCCTTTTTTGGAGGGGGTAAAGGTTTACAAGTTCCAGTTATGTAGCATTGTTGGTGTAGCATAAACTTTCCCAAGTGTTTTGTAGGAGGGTTAAAGAGCAAAATGTTAATGCTGAGTCAGGTTTGGAGAAAATAGAAATACTCAGAAACACAAGCAGCAGGAAATACATTAGCAGGTAGGAAACAGAGAGCTTTAAAGAGCTTCTTGAAGAAAAAAAAGGAGGAAGAAAGGCTTAAGGAGACACCTTCAGAGCTAAGGCTTGGTAGTTGAAGGCAAGACGGCAAAAGCAAGGGAGGGTTGAGTGGCCAAATGAGACAAGTGCAAATATCTCAGCAAATTATAGGGCTGGAGGAAACAAAAGATGTCAAGAGAGCTCAGAGCATGCAGAGATTTTATAAGGAAGACTAAAGTTTGAGAAACAAAATGTTGCTTAACCGGAAACCAATGGAGGACTGTATAACGGGCTACAAAACAAAGTCAGGCAACATCGCAGACAACACATCCCTCCCCGATGAGCTCAGTGTATTCTGTACACACATTGAACAGAAGGGCAATAAAATGACACCAACGACCCCGACAGCCTCCAATGCACCTGTACCCACAGTCACCATTACAGATGTCAGATAAGCCTTCCGGAGAGCTAACCCACGGAAAACGTTTGGCCTGGATGGAGTCCCCTGTCCATTTCCACTCTATGAAGAAAACACTTCACTAAAGTACTTTGCTTAGCTACCTTTTCTTTAGACTTGCATGCTGAGGACACTTCCTCTTTTTCCTAACAGTTAAATAATTTCTGGTTTTGAATTAGCATGCATGTGTTGGATGGGGTTGTGTTATACCTATAACAGAAGTATATATACCTATATATAGTACTTATACCTGTGCCAGTCTCACCTACTTGGGATTCTGCTTTGGAACTCTAGCCCTTCCTGTCACTGCAGAACCATTCATCACTAAAGTATATCTGCAACATAAAGCAAAGGCAATAGAAAAAAATCATTTGGGATTCATATCAAATTCAAATACTTGATCCCAAAGGATTAATGAGAGGCAACTGCTAAAATGTTCAAGGAATGACGTTCAGTGGAAGTTCATAGAAGTAACAGAGTGGAACAGAATCAAAAACTTGCTTCAAACCCATTGGACTTGGTCATGTGGATCTGGTTCACACAGAGAATGGTTGTTTGTGGTACCTGCCCACCTGGACTCACATTTCTTTGTGGAGCTCCAAACTTCCTTACCCTCTGCATCCATGAGACATTCCACAAGGAAGAGCAGGCTTCAAGAGTGAATACTCCTGAGACATCGTTTCCAGACTGCTTCAACAGACCTTGACATCTCTGTTCTTAACTGTCTCTGGTAGAGAAAATTTAAAATTATACAAGTAGATTTAAATAATGAATAAAAATTTTAAAACATATTAATTAAACACAATGCATGTTACTAACAAATAATTAAAAGCATTAATATAGGGTGAAGTAACTCAAATATTGAATGCATTTTCCCTTTTCCAGAGCCTCAGAGGCCTTTCTGAACCCTTTGCCCTTCCTGGGTTCCTGGGTTGCCCTTCCTCAGTTGTGTTGACATTTGATGTCCCATTTGTAATGGACTTCTGCACTTGGTCAGGAACATGTGGAGATCTGAGAAGGATGTGACAGCATGTACACCACAAGAGGTGATGCCCAGCAAATCCCAACTGAACCATTGGCTTCCAGCCCGTAAATTCTGCTCAGTGGTTTTCCAAAGAGCTATTCATCGCAATGGGAATCATTGAGCAAGCAAAGACTTCTTCCTGGTTGACAGGGAAACATCTCATTTTTCCCATATGACACATAAGGAGTCCATTTGGCCCATCACATTTGTGCTGGCTGTTAGAGCAATGCTAGCACCTGACTTATTTCTCTGTAACCTCTTCCATCTCACCTGCTGATCAACTCCCCCATGAATCTCCTTCCACCCACCCACACTAGGAGAATTTGCAGTAACCAATGAGCCTCCCAACTTGCATGTCTTTGGGATGTGGGAGGAAACCTGGGGCAAATCCATTCAACCACAGGGAGAATGTGCAAACTCTACACAGACAGCACTGGAGACCAGCTGGAGTGGTGAAACACCAATACCTGCTGCACCACCGTGCTGTCCACTGCCTGAAATACCTAATTTAGGGAACCTTAAATAAAATGTAATAAAATGATGAGTGGTAATTTACAGAAAAATATGGATTACCTCAGCTGAGTAAAGGAAATGGCATTATTAAGTGTGCGCAGATCATTAAAAAACATTAAAATTAGCTGAGCCAGAGGAACTGAGAGGAAACCATCCTAAGCCGACACAAATTTGATGCCAATCAAGAGCTCATCTTCGTCAATGAAAGTTTTTCCATATTAGCAACTAATGAAATATGATGCATGAAGGCCTGTGCCTCGCGAGGGAAAAGCGTGATTTACTGGATCATGTTGTAGAGTGACAGAAAACTTTCTTAGTGATACCATCTGTTGATGCTGCAGAATGAGGTGAAGTAGTCATAGAGTCATAAAAAGATACAGCACAGAAACAGGCCCTTCGGCCCACCGAGTCCGCACTGATCACCCATCACCCACTCACACTAATCCTACAATTATATTGTCCCAACATTGTCATCAACTGCCCCCAGATTCTACCATTCACCCTCACACTAGTGGCAATTTGCAGTGGCGGGTTAAGCTACCAATCCACATGTCTTGGGATGTGGGAGGAAACTGGAGCACCCAGAGCACACAAGGATAAGATAAGATATCTTTATTAGTTACATGTACATGGAAACACACAATGAAATGCATCTTTGAGTAGACTACTCTGGGGGCAGCCCGCAAGTGTCGCCACGCTTCTGGCGCCAACATAGCATGCTCACAACTTCCTAACCCGTATGTCTTTGGAATGTGGGAGGAAACCGGAGCACCCAGAGAAAACCCACGTAGACACAAGGTGAATGTACAAACTCATTACAGACAGCAGCTGGAATTGAACCCAGGTCGCTGGCGCTGTAATAGCGTTATGCTAACCTCTACACATGTAAACTCCATACATACAGCACCCAAGGTCAGGATTGAATCCGGGTTTCTGGCACTGTGAAGCAGTGGCTCTACAAGCTGTGCCATTGTGTCAACCATTGCAGAGGAAGCATTGGAAATGGCAGGACAGTCAATACACATAGCAACCAACAGGTATAGTAATTTACCAAAGACTAGCAAAGGCAATCATTTGAAGAAAGACGTTTATTTTTGTCAGCTAACAAGGAATCATTGACTCTTGTCACGAAGAACCTTAAAAGGAAAGGAATAGTGCAAGAATATAAGAGCAAAATAGACTGGGCTATGAGATAAGAATCAGAATCAGATTTATTATCACTGATGTATGTCATGAAATCTGTTGTATTGTGGCAGCAGCACAGTGCAAGACATCAAGACATGAAAATTACTATCAATTTTTTAAAGATATCTTTAAACAAAAATAAATAAATAGTGCAAAAGAGGAATAACGAGGTAGTGTTCATGGGTTCAAGGACCATTCAGAAATATGATGGGGGAGGGGAAAAAGCTGTTCCTGAAATGTTGAGTGTGGGTCTTGAGGCTCCTGTACCTCCTCCCCGATGGTAGTAACATGAAGAGGACATGTCTCGGGTGGTGACAGTCCTTAATGATGGATGCCACCTTCTTGAGGCACCGCCTCTTGAAGATATTGAAGATATTTTTGCACAGAAGTTAGATGGGGAGATGTTAAGCTATTGGTGAGTGTGTGTTTGAGATTTATTTGAGAGTGATCCACTCCTAAATCCAGCAGGTTTGAGGAGGAGTAAGCTTATATAAGGCATAACTTTCCTTGGATGAAAATTCCCAATGTGGTGTCCAGCTGTGTCTTGCTACATTGGGCACTTCAGACACACGGAAAACCTGAAAGGAAGATTATGGACTTTCTACCTTTCCCCAATTTTCCATTATGGAGACACAAGAGACTGCAGATGCTGGAACCTGGAGCAACACACAAAGCACTGGAGGAACTCAGTGGGTCAGGCAGCATCTTTGGAAGGAAATAAACAGTTGACATTTCAGGTTGAGAACCTTCATCTGAACTGGAAAGAAAGAAGGGAAATAGCCAGTATAAAAAGGAGAAGGGGAGGGGTGGAACAAGAGCTGGCATGTAATAGGTGGATCCAGGTGAGGGGGGTGATAGGTAGTTGTGAGAGGGGGGAGAGATTCCAGATTCCAGCATCTGCAGTCTCTTGTGTCTCCATTTTGTTGCTGTGTTGTTCTTGATCTTCCTTTATGTTTTACTTTTCAGTTGCAAAGCCCACAAAAGCACATAGCCCCGTTTCTTGGCAAAATCTTTTCATAATGTGTCACTTGAGTTCACTATCTAGCCAGAATAGATAATGACGTAATCATTAAAACAGGCAAAGATGAGAAAAGGATAAAGCTGAATCATGATCCAGGCAAAAAAGAATACTCAGCAACTGAGAGGAGCAAGAAAGTGGGCCCCAAACATCAATATCCAAACCAGAATTCCCCGGCCACCATTCCGAGGCTGTCACCAGGCATCAGTCCTCTCGCAATTCTATAAATAATGTTTCTTAGTTTTAAAAGCACTTTGGAACATTCAACAGTCATGAGGCCAATATAAAAGTCCTTTTTCTTCTATATTCTTTATTTTTCCCTTTTCTTCTGTATTCTTTATTCTTTTTCTTCAATATTCTTTCTGCCTACTGCCATGTTGCAAGAATGTGCTAGAATGATGCTCAACAACATTTACTACCACATCCTGCACCACATTCCATGCTGCCCATCCCCAACTCTAACCGTGTATCTCTTGAATCTTTTTTCTTTGATGTCCTAAACTTTCTTGATCTGTTTTCATAAGATTGTAAGTGATTCAAATCTGAAATAACAACAAATATAACTGACAATTGAGGAGAAAAATATGCCTTTGGTTATCAGCATCAAAGTGATGTCCAACGAGGTGCTGAACTATTGGTTGCTTTCTCCACACTGCCTGATTGACTTACTTTAATCAAATTCTCATGTTGCTCTCAGATTTTCCCCTCCCTTCCCTTCAGGAGTGAATCCCTTCAGGTTCTGGCAGGTGGACAGTTGAGAATCAGCTGATCACTAATCTTCATGCATTCAGCCGTGTTTAATTTGAGAGGACATCTGCCTGAGCTCGTCAAGATTATTCTCCAAATATAGAGATGAAGTTTCAATGACATCATTGGGTTTTACTGCAATTTTGATGGGCTCAAAGCTACTCTGGCTCTCTAGGTAGCTGAAGGCAATTGGAGAAGGACCCTGGTCCTGAGGAACTGTCTTCTTAACAGCATTGTGGGTATACCCACACCTCAAGGACTGCAGCTGTTCAACAAGGCAGCTCATCAGCACCTTCTTAAGGGCAACTAGGGACAGGCAATTAAATACTGGCTCAGCCTACAAAGCCCATGTCCCTTCAATGAATATAAAAAAAACAGCCAAGACTGGTAACTTTTCTCACTAGAGGAACAGGAGTGGTACTCCACGCCCGACAAGTAAAGTTTAGACCTCTTATGTTCGGGGCTCCCATCATTCTTGCCCACACCTCCAAAAATCGTTTTGCCTTTGATTTACTGTTTTGCCTGAAGTTGTGTTCAAACTACTGGCCAGTTGCCTCTGTTGGCCAGTTTCAGCTGGATGGCTAACACTGGCATTCATTCATGGCATTATTCATTTTCCAGATCTTCAGGTTGCTGAAGTGCAGCAGTAGATCAGGGTGTTTTCCCCCCTTATTTCATAGAAAGAGACTGTTTAGCCCATGGAGTCTCTGCTGGCTCTCAGAGCAATCACCACATTTATTCCCTTATAATTCATTCTCTCTCACATGCCAATCAACTTCCCTTAATTCTTCCACTACCCACCTACAAGAAGGGGCAATTTACAGTAACCAATTAACCTACCAACGTGATGATTTGGGATGTCGGACAAAACCGGAACACCCAGAGGAAACACACACTGTCTCAGGGAGAATGTGCAAATTCCACACCAACAAAGCCCAAGACAGGATCAAACCCAGGTCACTGAAACTGTGAGGTAGGGGCACTGTTTGTGGCACCACTGTGCTACTTCTTTCCCTTTGGCCATTTCCCCCTACTTTCTTTTCCTTTCCCTCTTCCTATTCTAACTGCTCCATTCATCCAACTGACACAAGCAAAGCTTCAAATTCAGAGATTTCATTAAGTTTTATAGTTGGAGGAGATTTGAGGAAAGTAAGAGAGGTAACTGCAAAACCACAGGAAGGATTCACAACCAGTGAGACCATCGGAAATCTGAAGTTAATTTCATTCAAAGCTACTGGTCAGCGGCCAATATAAGTACACTTGTATGTATGAGAAACAGCAAGAATAGACAGGTGTATCCTCCATTTGGTTGGTTCTTCTCAAACACTTGTATTTGTGCTCTGTCAGTCAGCATAACAAGGGTTAAAACTCTAATTTTATTACTCTCTCCACAAGTACTGAATATTTCCAATAGTTTCTATTTTTTTTTTAGATAGAACTTAATGTGTTTAAGCTGCATTAATTTTGATGAAGAACATCAATGGAAATGACGCCAGAAACAAAACAACAATAACATACACTGTAGAGGCAGTGCCTGGATTGCGTAAGGGTTACACTCCTGAGAACTGTCCGTAAGCTGATTTCTATGTAAGTCAGAAACGTCCATTCTCCATAGCTATCCATATTATTTTGCTCTACACACACTGACTATAATTCTTTCATTTCATTGAATACTCACCCCAACTCTACCCATAATTAAACTAATGGAATACATACTATATCCAGTCATTAATGAATACCATAAAACATTTATTATTATTATTACTGCTATCTTGAAAAATGCTATAAAAATGTATGGAACATTTGAACGTAGAACATAGAACAGTACAGCACAGTACGGCCCACTATGTTCAGCCAACCTATATAAACTTTATCCATATTTTATCTATCCCCCTCTCTACTTCACCTCCCATAACCCTCTTTCTTTCATCCATGTGCCTATCTAAGATTCTCTTAAATTACCTTATTGTATCAGCCCCTACCACCCCGCCCCCCCCCCCCCCACTGACAGCGCATTCCAGGCACCCACTGCTCTACCTCTGACAACCCCCCCAAACTTTCCTCCACGGACCTTAAACGGGTGACCTCTAGTATTGGCCATTATTGCCCTGGGGAAAAGATGCTGGTGGTCCATTCTGTCTATGCCTCTCATAATCTTATACACCTCTATCAAGTCTGCTCTCATCCTCCATCTCTCCAAGGAGAAAAGTCCTAACTTGTTCAGCCTCTCCTCATAAGACTTATTCTCCAATCCATGCAGCATTCTTGTAAATCTCCTCTGCACCCTCTCCAAAGCTTCCACAACCTTCCAGAACTGAACACAATATTTCAGATGTGATCTAACCAGGGTCTTATGGAGCTGCAACATTATCTCTCTGCTCTTGAACTCAATCCCCCGGCTAATGAAAGCCAGCACACCATATGCCTTTTTAACCACCCTATCAACTTGTGTGGCAACTTTGAGGAATCTATGTACTGGAACCCCAAGATCTCTCTGTTCCTCCACACTGCTAAGAATCCTGTCATTAACCATGTTCTCTGCCTTCAAGTTAGATCTTCCAAAGTGTATTTCACAGTTCTCTGGATTGAACTCCATCTGCCACTTCTCTGCCCAGCTCTGCACCCTGTGTTCGGATCTCTGTAAGTTAGGTCATTCGCAACCCCAGGAGCCCCTGTATTTGACATGAAATTCAACTAATCTTCTTTTTACTTAATCAGGGAGAGCTTTTTACTTCAAATTCTGCCATGATATGTATGTTAATTTGTAAATATACAGCATGTCTGTGCTGATTGTTTGGAAGAAGAATTCATTGACAGGGAATTGGAGGTATCATACACAACTTCTTTTCAAACAACTCTATGTGGCTTCCATTTTCCTTTACAACTATATCTGTATAATTTCATAATAATGTCAAATGAGTTTGTTATTCAGTTAAGTTTCAAATTAATATCTCATCAGTCAAAAAACTAAGCTTGATTCAAACTGTTTCAGAATAAAAAAAAACAGGGAATGCTTAAAATACTCAGCATGTTTGGAAATATCTGTGGAAAGACAAACAGTTTCACTTTCCATGCAGCCCATCCTGCTGAGACTTTTCACATTTTCTGTTTTTATTTCAGATTTCCAGTGTCTGCAGTTTTTGTTTAGGTTTTCATTTACTCTTTCAGTACATCTCATCTTTTCAATTGAGCGTAACGACTGAAAGCATTTGCAATAGATTAAAATGTCATTCTCTATCTTCAAGTACTTTCTACAATCCATGCATACAACATGATGCATTCAAGGTTCTTCATGCATAAAAGGCAAAAATCATAGTTCAAAGCAGCATAATTTTGAAACTTTGTTTAAAATCCCAACCACAGTTTTCAGGTCAGCTGTCAGCAAGAACAAACTCAAATTTTGCTTATTTTTCTTACCATTTTCTACATTTTTCTCTGACTGGTTTGTACTAAAACAGATAATAATAATTCATGTAAAATTATTAATGCATCACCAAAATAAAGTGCTTGAAATTTCTGTCTCTGTTCAATTCATTGCAATTGCCATGAAATAAGACCAGGACCTAAGCTTCGCAAATGCTGTTAAAATAGCATAAACACATTGACAATTTTACAATCTAATCTATGTTTTGATTTAAGCATACAATTATGTGGGTTATTTCAAAGAGAGTAATTTATACCTGTTCACATGTTAATAGATGTAAGTTGTTTATTAATCCAAGTTTTCCTTATTTATGGCATTTTATATGTCCCAATGGATAATGTAATTAAGATGTTAAACATGGCACTGTGATTATAGAATCGGCATGAATAGCACTTATTTTGAATGTTTGCCTGAAATAGATTATACTTAAGGAAGGAATTGTACTTATGAATCGATGATTTCTGTCTTTTTCCTTTGTTTGATTTGCGTCAGGTAAATGGAACAAAGAGATATATGTGACAGAACTTGTTACATGGTTCACCTTTCACTTCTGAAAGCTGGCAGTGAAACCATTAACAAAAATTTGTAATTCTGGATGTTTAAGAATTCATCCCCAGTTGATTGTGCACTCTATATAATGGCAGTTATGAGTTACCTCCAAAATTCAATTCCATTGACTTCAATAGAAATGAGATTTTGAAATCAAGTTCAAGTTTATTGTTATGGGCATACCTACCCAGGGTATGAATGCCATCAAAATTAGCTTTTGCAGCAGCAGCACAGTACATTACAAACATGACACACATAAATTAACATAAACTTACATTAACAAAGTATGCATAACACACATGACTAAATAAACAAAAATAAACACAATGACATTAATTAGACCTTAAGCTTCTAAAAAAGTGGAGATGCTGGCACACCTTCTTCATGGTTGCATCTGCAAGCTGGGCCCAGGATAGAATACAATATGTGTGTTTTGTGCTACTGGAAATGAATTTTTTTACCAATGGTAAGACAGTAACACAACCCAGTTGTCTGTCTTCATGTGTTATTAAATAAAATTAAATGGTAAACCACACAAAGAGATATTAAAGGAGGTGGTCTAAAGCTTGGCCAGAGATTGGATTTTAAGAGAGAAGTAGTGAGAGTTTTTTTAGGGATTACCATGGCCAGTTTTGAGGAGATAAAATATTGGATGCACAAAAGGTCATTACTGAAGGAGTGTTGTGCAGCAGTAAAGTTATGGAGGGAGTTGAGACCAAGGATATTAATATTAATATTGAGGCAATGTGGGAATCAACATGGGCAGATAGAATGTGTTATAATATAACCAGTAGGTTGTTGGATGAGTTCCTCTACAGTGTATAAAATGTGATCCCAATCAGAAGAGCATTGGGAGAGTTGAGTCCTGAAGAAACAGTGGCATAAATTGAGGATTTCTACTGCAAGTGCACTGCAAAATGATCGGAGACAATCAGCGTTGGTGGAAATTTGTGGTGTTGCTGATGGAGAAGGTATGGGGTCAGAAGTTCAGTTAGGATCAAATGAAATGCTAAGGTTCTGAACAATTCAGTCTAGTTTCCAGTGACCATGGTGTGTAACTGGATTTAGAGTTTGCTGAAGTATAAAGTAAACATTCGACCTGAACTTATCCTGACCACAGCAGATCTGAATCCAATCCAAGCACAAGCATTCACAACATTTTCCATTGTCCAACCATTGCCATAAGCATAGAACACCATGTGAAGTTCTGGTCACCCAGCTATAAGAAAGAAGTCATTAAGCTGGAAAGGGTGCAGAATGGATTCATTAGGATGTTACCAGGATTGAAGGGTTGAGCAATAAGGAGAGACTGGGAAGCTGGGACTTTTTCCCTGGAGTGTAGGAGGCTGAATAACCTTGTAGAGGTTTATGAAATCATGAGGGACATATACAAGATGAATGGTCACAGTCTTTTTCCCAGGGTAAGGGAGTCTAAAACCAGAGGGCATAGGTTGAAGGTGAGAGGGGAAAGACTTAAAAGGGATCTGAGGGGCAATTTTTTCACACAGAGGGTGGTGGGTATATGGAATGGGCCACTAGAGGGTGCTAGGGGTGGGTACAAATATAACATTTAAAAGACATTTAGACAGGTGCATCGACAGGTAAGGGTTAGACGGATATGGCCCAAATGCAGGGAAATGGGACTAACTCAAGTAGACAACTCGGTTGGTGTGGATGAGTCGGGTATTCATTATGAGGCTGGGGAATCTCGGGTGGGCTAGAGGTTGAAGGAAGCAAGAGAAACAGCTGAGCAGACGGCGACAAGGAAGTTTATAATCTCTTCACAATTATTGGAGGTGAGCTTGGAGAAGATGGGGAGTAGGGGAAGGAGGGGAGGATGGTTCAAGACAGTGGTTTGTAGTGGAGTGAAGAAACAGTGGGTAATTTTACATGCGGGGGTGGTTTGGAATAGTGAGCAGTGTTGGCAGATGATGCAGGACAGTGTGGTGCTTTAAGTGGTCCAGCTAGATGTGGTGATGATTGGTTGATTTAATTTGCTCACCATAAATTCTCAAATCTGTGGATCTCGGACCGAAGGGGATGGGGGCTGTAATCTGGGAAAGAGTTCAGGTTAAGTTGGAGGGGCTGGATTGCTCTCTTGTGAACAAATGCATCAAAGGTAGTTGAAGTTGTGATAATTAAGTGATAAGTTAGATGCAAAGAAAGTTGGGTTGGGGGAAATGAAATGTCACTAAAGGGGCTTATATGCTCAGAGATGATGTACTTATGATTGATGCACTTGGACTGTTCTGATGGTGAAGCTATGGCTGTGATGAGGTTAAAACTGAGGGAGAGATTGAAGGTAGGATAGGAGGGGAATAAAGCTGAAGGTGAGCAGACAAAGTAAGTTGAGATGAAGTTGAAACCACAAAGGATGAGGAATAACTTGACGCAGAGGCTATGGGCAGAAATTTGGAGTGGATGAGTGGTGGAAATGAGTGACCATGGAGAGGTGAGAGGGTTCACATGAGATGAGATGCTCAGAGGAGATGATGAGGAGAGGGTGCCAGAGAAATAGAAACAAAGTTATGATTTGGTGGTAATGGCCACACCGCTCCCGTGCCAGTCTGGGTGGACCAAGTGGTGAAAGGCACTTCATCAGTGGAAAATTGTCTCCACCCAGGATCCAAAATGTTCTACTCTCATTAAATAAACATAACATTGTAGGTGCTGGAACTTGATGCTTCAGTCTGAAACGTTAACTCTGCTTCTCTTTTAACAGATGCTAGCAGTTTTTATTTTTATTTCTTATGCTCATAGTTGATGGCTTAGAAATCCATCCCCAACCAGCAGCACTGAATACAGTTGTAAAGTAGTGCCAGCACATTGAAGTCAACAGATAAAGGGTTGGAGGCAGAACACAACATATGTTCACCAATATAGGGTTTCTGGTCATACCAACTGAGAACGAATTTCCTCTCTCTGCAAGCTATGGCATTTGCTAATACCTCCATTGTACCTATCATATTGTATCCAATAGGATATGTTGGATAGAACAAATGCTAATAAAAGTCATGTTTTAGGTGATTCACAAAATCCATTGTTATCACCTCAATGCATTGGCAAGTGTCCTCAAAATACAACTGGATGCCTCAGTGATAGGTGTTAATTCTGGCCTTGCATCAGTGTTGTATCTAATTTTCATTCCATCAGGGTTGGGGTCAATGCTAATCAGAAGGGGCCATTAGACATCTCAATTAACATGGGGCATGGAAGGAAAGTTCTGTGGTGAGTACAGGGTTGAGATCTGGAAGAGATCTCATAGATGAGTTGAGCAAAAGCATGAAGAGGGGGAAATAGGAGGGAAACTAAATTCATTCATTATGAGTCTGGGAATCCCATAGGGGTTAGAAGGAGAGGGACCATGGTGGCTTCAAACTTCATGACATGAAATCCATGGTCTCTTCACACTTATTGGAGGTGAACATTTTGTTTTCATTTCTTGAACAATAGTTTTTGTACATTTTCAACCATTCCTTACTTTTTGTTTGCTCTCTTTTGGTTTTCCTCTTGTTTTCCTCGGTCCATTCTAACTGTGATTGATTGCAGATTTCTGGCTCTGGCTCCACTTCTTCTGAGTGATAAGATCTGAGAGCAAAAGCACATTTGTACAGCTCAGTGCCAAGCAATTTAAAGTTGGCATCAGACTTTGCGATCAGCAATCTCTCATTGTGGTGTTTCTGGATGTTGTAAGTAAACACAATAAAAACACCCCCAAAACAAGTTCTTATTAAATGAAATGTGGTTTATAACTCTTAAAAAAGGAATAGAACTGTCTTGTTTTTCTGGCCATTCTAGTTAAGGTATGTCTTTCAGTTGAATTTTGTCCATAACTTCAAAGGATAAGGAAAGGCGGGTTTAATTTCAAAGATCTTGCACATAGATTTGGCAAAGTCATTTCTTTACATTAATATTCCATTTGGAAATGATGTCCATTAGTTATACCACAGCTGGGAAACTTTAAACTGCTGCCAAACTAGTTCTTAAGTGGTCTCATTGGTACCAAATCCTACCCAGTATTGATGGTAATATGTTGTGTGTACTTTTTTTAAAGTTGAAAGGTATCAAAGGAGTTCAGGCATCTGGGGGACATAAGTTTGCATAACCAAACACCTTTAACAGAGAACAAGATCCTAGATGCTTTGTTACATCATAATTACCTCACCATTTACGAGGCAATACAGTACATGGAACAGTGCTCACTTGCCTGGTTGAGTTCAACTCCAACAACACTCAAGAAGTTCAGCTCATCTGGAAAAAAAATAGTCTGTTTGACCTCATCTACCACCTTCCACAGTAGTACAATCTATGCTATCTACAAAATGTGCTGCAGTCATGAGCTAAAGCTACATGAATGTTCCTCAAGATGGTCAAGGGCCACAGGAGCAGGGGACCTTGCAATTTTTCCTCCAAGTCACGCGCCATCCTGACCTCAAAATGTACCACCGGTACTGGGTTGGTCTCCACGCAGTTCTCTACCCAATAACATTGTGTGAGTCAGAGACACAAGGTATGCCCGAGTTTTCCTCCTCTCTTCGATGGGAGTTCTGTGAGACTCTTCTCACTACTCCCCCTCTGTGATTTCGGTTGCTCTTCTGCTCTTTGACCAGTCTCACCAGATTTCAACATTGTGTGAGCACCTTCAGCACAAGGTCTGCAGTAGTCCAGGATGGCAGCTCACCACCATTTTCTCAAGATGAACTACAGACGGCTGATAAATGATGGCCTTGCCAACAACAGCCACATTCCATAACTAATGTACATACCAAGCCAAAGGAGGGAATACAAAAATTGAACAAAATCTCTGTCAATGAAGTAGATTACAATGCAGGTCTTAAAGCAGGGTAATGGATATAGTGTGATAACAGACTTATGCAGGAAATCCTAGAACAAGAGTCCCAGTTGACTGAAGTGTGGCCATCTGTGATGGTGCAAAAGGAATTGGAAATGATGAGAACATCGTTGGAGGAACACAGAATAATCAGTGCTTTACAAGGAAAAGAAATGGTGCTAGAGATAAGACTTGACAAGTCAACAAATGGAAATTAAAACAAGGATTTTGAATTTGACCATGAATGATTAGGCTTCACTATTGGTTAGTAAACGAAGGGCTGAGCAGGATTTGATGCAGGATAGAAAATGAGGAGCTGAGTTTCATGTGAGTTCAATATGTAGAGAGAATGGAAAGAGAGCAATGGAATGGGAATCCATGGCAATGTCAAAGTACCAGTTTTCACAATCGCAGTATAATCCTCGTATCAAAGTGCTCGGTAAAACTTCAGATATATCCTAGCTGTTACCCAATGAACCGTTCTGTCCTAGTCCCCATACCCAGTATTTTCCCCCTGTGTTTGCACTTACCTTGCCTTGCTGTGGGGGCTGATCTCCCTGAACCCTCAAACTCTGGAACCCAGCAGTGTTCCCTGAATAGTGCCAGGGCCTCAGGAGCACAGTGCCCTCCTGAAAATCTCCTAGCCATCTTTGACTGATGCCGAAGTTGGGGGTGGAGTTTTGCTGGCTCCAAAAACAATCAGTAATATTAATCATTTTTATAGTCTCTGACATTGGAGACATTGAAATATAAAAAATATTTAAAAAATTAGAAAATGAACTCTAAGAAATAATTAAAACCAATAAAGCAAAATCATTTTAAAAATGTAACTTTCATTTCCTTTTACCTGCTAAAACTTACAATTCATAGTGAACTCTTTGAAGTCTCAGAATGTGGCCCAGACCAGAGTAGTAGCAGGATCTGAGTGGCTGTTTCTGCCAAGTCCAGTGTAAAGGTGGAGAAATTAGAAATACTGGGAATCCCAGCTCCATGTGGAGTTCAGCGGTGGCATGAAGAGGCAGATTGAGCTTTCCAAATCCGTCAGTAAGCCCCTGAATTCCAAACTTGTCGGCACATGCATGGAAGTTCAGGACGTGGTGCATTATGATTGGCTGGATGCCAATGCTTCTGATTGGAATCATGAGCAAGCTCTAACCTCTATTTGCAACAATGAAGTGATGGAATTGCTATGAAAGTAAATTGCTTTTTTGACACAATAAATTAAAAAAATGGAAATAAAAATAATAACTTCAGTTGTTTCTTTAGTTACATTAACAAAGAATCCTTCCTTGAACTTTGAATGATTAAATTGTAAATCTACTAACACAAATTCTTAATTTAGTTAGTCATTGTATACAAAGAACATTGACTGCGTTCTCCCCATGGACCCACAATCATCAGTCTTTGTTATGTGTGGCCTCAATCCCAGCAATGCGGTCACTGGATTCAAAATGGTGAAGATACCAAGGACCAAAAGCAGAAACAGTATATAAGAAAATATAAAAATAAATCCATTTATTTTCATGTGGCATTTAGTCATATAAAAAGTCTTGGACTTTCAATTGGTTTCAATAGAAACGAAGAACAACCACTAACACACACAAAAACAAACATTTCTGTACTGTGATGCAAGTCAAAAATTCACCCATTTCAAGGAAAAGTAAACACTGCACATGCCAGGCAAGTCTTAGTTCTCTGAAACAGGATGTCCTGTTGACAATAAACCACCTGCTCTCACCTCTGACCTCCGTAGTAAATCCAGTCTTACTTTTTACAGATCCTGCAAAGTAAACCTTGAGCTCCCAAACCAGCTTGATCCTCAAGTGACCATGTCCTTCTGCCAGTAATGCTTTGTGCATGTGAATTCTATCACGATAGGGGGCCAGAACAAACATTGCACAAAACAAGTGTAAACTTCTTGGACAGCTGGCTAAACTCTGGGTTTTGCTCTCAATCTTGTCAAAGGTTTTGAATGTTTCTGAATGTCTTTTTTATTCAAAAAAGTTCCAAAGCCATAAAATATCAAACCAAGGAATTAAACGTTGCTAAAGATGATCAAAAATATTAAAACATAAAACTGGAGTGGCACAGTGATTCAACTAGTAGAGTTCCAGCAACCTGAGTTCAATCTAAACTACGAAGTTGTCTATGTGGAGTTTGCAAGTTCTTCCTATGACCACATGGATTTCACAGGGTGCTCTGCTCCTTCCACATCCTGAAGACATGTTTGTTGGTAGATGAACTGGCCACTATAAATTGACTCTTCTATAGATCAGTGGTAGAGTCTAGAAGGGAGGTAATGGGAATGTGGAGAAAATAAAATGGGCTTAGTGAAGGATTAGTGTCAATGCGTGTTTGATGTTTGTCATAGACTCAGTAGGTAAAGAGTTTGTTTCTGTGCTGTATGGATGCATGAACCCATAAACACTACCTCATTATTCCTTTTTTATTGCACTATTTATTTATTGTGCATTGTATTTTTATGCCTTTGCACTGTACTGCTGCTACGAAACAACAAATTTCACGACATAAGACAGTGATAATAAATCTGATTCTGATCCTGATTTTCCATGACTGAAAATTCATAAAATCATATTTAACCAACTAATATAATTTAATTGAACTTAACTAATTTTTAAAAAATCTGTAAGTTACCGATTTCTTCTCTTGTTTCCTGGCAGTCATTGCTCTTCAGATGCTGTTCCTGCACCAGACCTAAACTGGTGTGGGTTCTGTGGGTGAATTTCTAAACATACATGCTGTGCAATTGCTGCTGCTTCATGGTCTACCACTAGATTCCATGATGAGCCCACTGTTGGAAAACTGTGCAGGAAAGGTGGGCAAAGAACAGCCAACAAGTTCAGGACTTCTACATTCCTGCGGGAATCCCCAACTCAGTAACAATTACATAGAGCGATGAAATTTCCTGCAAAATCCAGCCCAATATTTCAAAGTATTAACAGTGATAGTGGAACACATCATCATTCCAATTTTAAAATTTGGCAATAACGATGGATTCCATAAATTGTAAATAAGAATCTGCAAACTTTTTTGTAACAATTTCAACAAAAACATAGAACTCTTCTGGCTTTTGATAAGATTAGACACGATTCAGCTTTTGGCCTACGCTTAGTCATTGCATAAATGTACAAAACAGGATCAGAAATCATGACATCCATCAAGATGACTTCATTCAGAAGCATTGATCATATGTCATTGGGACAAATACATGTAGAGAATCTTAAATCTGGGAAGATTTTTAAAAAATTCCCTGCTGGCAATCGTGCAAGAAGATAAATATAGCTCTTTCCTCTTCACCCTTAACCAACTGAATCCCATGGGAATTAAAGAAAGAAAATGCTGGCGATACTCGGAAGGTTAGGCAACATATATAGGGAAAGAAACAGAGTTAATGTTTTTGGATAATGATACTTTAAGGTGTATTCTGATGAAAGATTAATTGTCATAGAGCCATACAGCATGGAAACAGGCCATTCAGCATATCATGTCCACACTGACCAGCGGGGACCTTTCCATGTTAATCCCCTCTTCCAGCACTTGGCCTGTAGCTTTCTATGCGTTGGCGATTCAAGTGTTTGTCTAGACACTTCTTAAATGCTGTCAGCAACTCTGCTTCCACCACTCTCTCAGGCAGTGCGTCCAGGTACTCACCACTCTCTGGGTGAAAACAGTCCCCCTCAGATCCCTTCTAATTCTTTTATCCCTTATGCAAAATCTACATCCTCTTGTTTGATCTACCTCTGACTGTGATGTTAATTCTGTTTCTTTTTCTACAGATGCTGCATGGCCTGCATTAGTGGGTATCAAAAAGGTGTACAATATTTCAAAATATTTTATTTTAAAATGTGAAAAGAATACAGCTGATATTTGCTCTAACATCAATATGATAGTTCTAAAGCCACAGAGATAATCAGAATTACTGCATATGATACGTTTTATATATAATGTACTTCACAGGATTTTATACAAAATGGAATTTGTTTTGCCCTGCTCTGCTCTCTATACACACATTGACTGCATGGCTAAGCACAGCTCCAATGCCATCTTCAAGTTCATCAATGATATTACTGCTGTTGGATGAATCACAAGGATGGAGACGAGTCAGCTTACCGGAACAAGATAGGTCACCTGGTTGAGTGGTGCCTCAAAAACAACCACTCGCTCAATGTCAGTAAAACTAAAGAACTGGTCGTTGACTTCAGGAAGGGGAAGGAGGGTGAACATGTGCAAGTCTACATTGGAGGATCGGTGGTGGAGAGAGTCAGCAGCTTTAAATTCCTGGGCATTAACATATCGGATGACCTGTCCTGGGCCCAGCACATAGATGCAATCACAAGGAAAGCACTCCAGTGTCTTTACTTTTCTAGGAGGTTAAGGAGGTTCAGCTTGTCATCGAACACTCTAAGGAACTTCCACAGATGTACTGTTGAAAGTATCCTGACTGGTTGCATCATGGTCTGGTACGGCAATTCAAATATGTAGGAATATAAGAAGCTGTAGAGAGTAGTGGATTCTGCCCAATACATCAGGGGCACATCCCTCCCCACCATTGGTAGTATCTACAGGAGGTGCTGCCTGAAGAAGGCAACGTCTATCATCAAAGATCCCCACTATCTGGGCCACGCCATCTTTTGGCAGATGCCATCAGGCAGGAGGTACAGAAGCCTGAAGCACCACACCACCAGGTTCAAGAACAGCTACTTCCCTTCAACCATTCAGTTCTTGAACCAACTGGCAAAACCCTAATCACTACAGTTTAGCAACACCATGACCATTTAGACCACTTTGCACTAAAATGGTCTTTGTTTTTATTTGTTCTGTGTTTTCTTGCAAAAGTTCTATAAAATATATGTTTAATTTATGAGTCTCTTGTGAATGTTACTTATCTGATGCTATGTACCTGTGATGCTGCTGCAAGTAAGTTTTTCATTGTCCCTGTGCACACATGTACTTGTGCATATGGCAATAAACGTGTCTTTGACTTTGACTTTGCTGGGCAGAATTCACTGAAGCTTCTTGCTATCCAGAGGTTAATAAAGTTCATAAAACATTACCAATATACACTGACAGAGGTGTAAGCACATCAGCAAATCTCTAATCATGTTATTGCTCACAAACAAATGTCACAGTAGAGCCGCTGGGTAGTGTAGTGGGACAGCTAGCAGAGTGGCTGCCTCACAAGTCCAGTGACTCATGCTCCATCCCTACCTCCTCTGTGGAGTTTGAATTTTCTCCTTGTGACCACATCGGTTGCCTCCACGTGCTCCAGTGTCCTCCCAGATCCTGGAGATTTGAAGGGTGGTAGGTAAATTGGCCACTGTAAATTGCCCCTAGTGTATAAGTGAGTGGTAGCATCTGAGGGGAGTTAATGGAATGTGGAAAGAAGAAAATGGTTACAACAAAGTGATTCCAGCATCTGCAGTCCCTTGTGTCTCTAGAATAAAGTGGGATTTGTGTAAATGAGCACTTGATGGTTAGTACAGACTCAGTGGGCTGAAGGGCCTGTTTCTGTGCTCTGTGACACTATGACGTCTGCTTTCCTGGACCATTGTAGCTTCTTAAGATATTTTAGGAAATTCTTCACTCAATGAGAAGCATGAATATACCAAACTCTGGTTTAAATTAAATATTTACCTGTTGGGCAAGCCTTTCAGAATCCAGTTTATTTTGGGTTGGTTTAGGAGTGCCTCACCTCGGTCAGACTAGTAACAAATTAGCCTGCAACACTGGCATTTTGCTGAACAGAGTCAAAGTAATTACGTGATGTGAATAATTGGGTCTTTCTCGATTTTCCATTTTATTTCATTCAATTATACAAAAGAAGGAAAACTGTCTTAGCAAGTATTTCCAAAATTGCTGTCTTGTCCTGATTCCCAGAGAAAAGCTGGATTGATTGTCCATTAGTTACTACTTTAAAGATCAGTGCAGTCAATTTAAAAGAAATGCATGTAACTGCCCAGCAGAAGGACCTGCCCTGTTAAAATTTAAAGAACAAAGTTTAATTGATTATCAATTCATTATCGCTTTACAAGTCAGAACAGTAATTGAAGGCTACAACAAATCACTTTGAATAAACATGCACCAAAATCAGCACAGATATGCTAGGAGATAAATGGATAAACAGATATAGTTTCTCTTTAAGGTGTGGCAATTAGGCTATCGATTTCAAGCAATGTCTTCTAAATTATGCAATAGACTTCATCTTGTGTTTTAATTAACTTGACAGTCTATAAAATCAATCATGTGATGCCAGCACATTTCTATGTCTCTATTAAGAAATTTGCAAATATATTTCAAAATGTAAATGTTTATTTAAAGGAATTTTTGAAAAAAAAGAAAAAAACTTGTTTAGATTCCAACTACACACAAAAAATAATTTTCCGCCTGCTTTGTGTGTTCTGTGCAGCAGCTGGGCTGTGTCTGCGGTTGAAAGAAAAGCCTTGGTTTTCCCCAGATCCTCAAAGCGTGTACGTTGTAAATTAAGCGCAAGTGATATGTTTTAGAACATTTACACAAAAAGGCTGCTGTTATGTGCTAGATTTATAACATTACTAATATGGCATTAATAATAGCTAACGCTGCATAGCTGTAGTTTGAGAGTGTGGAAATCTTACAGTTACAAGATATCCTCGAATTCAGCTGGTTGTAATTTTAGTGTAGCAGATGTGTTTCTAGGAGCCTTGATCTCATAATTGATTACTGATGTTCAAGCGCTGTCTTATACACCACCCCACCCCCTCCCCGTAGTAAAGGAGTTTACAGTTTATTTGTGGTTCTTTCCTGAGAGCCACCCTGCGACCTGTAAATTTCCCAGCTGTTAGCCAGATGCCATGGAGATGAAAAACATTAATATTCTAAAGGCATGTTGAAGGAACAGAGAGGAAATCATCCTTTATTTTCTTATGACACTTAAAAGTCCTGCTTCTCATTGGAACTCTTCATCAGTTCAACTACATTTTCAGCACTGGGTATTCTTTCATGCACTTATTGCATTGGTCATTTTAAATGTCCCTGACTGATTAGCAGAGGAGAAAAGTAGAGAATAATGGTAGTTTGCTGATTATTTTTTATTTAACTGATTGCCCAAAATGTCTCTGATTGCTTTGATGTGGAGCTTATTGTGAATATTTTCCTGAAAATGAAGCATTGAATCTGAAATTCTGAATTTACTGTTCATTCATCATTCCTTACTCCTTCATACTTTCATTTATCCTTCTCTCACTCTCTCCATGTTCTATAGCTGCAGTATCCCATCATCAGGAAGGTTGAGTTGGCTGCAACTGTCTCAAGTGAGCTCAGAGGTTTCAGCAACTTTCTCCACTTTTCCCATTGCCTTGGCCTCTTCTAGGCTGTTTCTTTCCCCCTCTATTTCTCTCTTAGCCTTTTCTTCATCCCTGGGAACTCCTTCCTATTTCTCATTATTAGTTTCCCTTTATTCATTATTGATTTGCTCTCTCTGTCTTCATTGAGGGCTCTTTGCTTCTTGTTCCTTCTCTGTCTTGTTGATGTGTTTTCCTCCTTCATTCATTCTTGGTTTAACCTTCTAGCTCATCATTATCGATTACCTTTATATGCCCCTGCTAATTTCTCTTCCTTGATAGATATTTATTTTCCTTATTTTCTGGTCAAGTCTCCTCTTCTCCCCCTTCTTGCCATTTCCTGTTAATTTCACTTTCCTCCCTTGTTACTTTACCCCTTTTCCCCTGATTAAATAGACTGGAAGCTTGCCCACTGTAAAGTGGCTAAATGCAAGTGCCAGATACTGGGGTTCAATCTAAATAAACTGTATTACCTGAACACTAGACTTGCTCGTCTTATATTAAATGTTTACCGATTATATTTCTGTTCTGTTCCTCTCTATTTGAGAGAGGAAATTTCCAGTTGAAAATGCTTGAATTCCATTGGCACTCTAACTTGCTGATATTGGGATAAAGTAACTCACCTTTGCTTGAGAATGTGCTTTAACTATCAAATGTGCCTGTGAACACAATGAGAACAACAAGGTGAGCCTTTGGCATTGAATATTCTGCTTTTTCTTTGTTTCATCTATTAGTGTATCTTAAGTTAAGATGAAAGAAACAGGTCTAGAAATTAATATAGAAAATTAAACATAGAACAGTTCAGCACAGGAACAGGCCCTTCAGTCCACAATGTGCTGAACTAAAGGCCAACCCCTTATTTTGAGACTATCACCCAAGTTCTCAACCCCTCAACCAGGGGGAACATCATTTCTTGCATCTACTCTGCCAAGCCCCTTAAGAATTTTATAATTTTAGTAAGATCACCTCTCACTCTTCTAAACTCAAAAAGAATATGGACCTAGTGCGCTCATTGAGGTAGAATTCTGTTAATCAGGCACAATCAGGACTTTGGTGATGCTGGACAGGCAGATTTTCCAGACTTTTGGATGCTATTCCAATTAATATTACAACACACTTCCAATTCACTCATTTTAGATATTACACAATAGTATAATATATTTTCCAGTAAACCTGGTGAGCTCAAAAGGGGAGTGGGAAATGGGGTCCTGATTAGTTCAAATGGAGCACAGGAAACAGACCCAGGTGAGGTTAAAGGGAGGACAGGTACGGAGCCGGGTGATTTTAATGAGAGTGTGAGAATCGAGGCGCGGATGAGATTGGGGAAGCACAGGAACAGGAGTCCAGGTGTTAAAGGGACCATGAGAACTCAGGCCTTGGTCTGTTAATGAGAACGAGGGCCCCTGTGCGTTAAAAGGAGTGCAAGGACCAGGGGCCTGGAGTGTTAAAGGGATCACAGGAATCGGGACCCTGTTTCATGAGCACAGGAATCACCACCCAGTGAGTCAGATCCATAACGTGATTATCTTGACTCCATCCCAAGGAAAACTATACTGTTTAGTCTTGCCAGTGCCCTCACTGACAAGGCCATATGGTAACTAAGAAAGGTTTTTGGTGCAGATGTCATCCACGCTGAAGTCCCAAAACATGATGGAGAAGGACTTCATTGAAAAATTCACAAGCTCTTCTCCCAGGTCTGGAAAGAGAAGGACGTGCCAAGGGATCTCAGAGATGCAGGCAAATCTGATTGTGGTAACTGCAGAGCAACATCCCAGAGAAAGTCATTGCAGGCTCCTGCTGAACTGCCTCTGCCCCATGGTGGAAGAGTTGCTCCCCATACTACAATGTAGATTCCATCCATCTGGAGATACCAAACACATGACCTGTACTGCACATCAGCTTCAAGAGAAATGCAGGGAGTAGCATCAACCACCACACTTTTGACCTCACAAAATCCTTTAACTTCACAATTTAAGAGGGGCCATGGGGCATCCTTTCAAATTTGCCTTGTCAACTCAAAAACGATCGATACGTTGTTTGTGTAAGATATCATCCGTATAAAGTGAATTATAAGAATGGACCAGTAATCTTAGCTCTTCATTCCAAAATTGCATTAGTTAAATAATTTCTTCTCCTTGTCATTCCAATATTTATAATGGTATTTTAATAGCTGTAAAGTACCACTATTATTCCAGGCCTAATGTTAGTTTTTACTCATCTGCCTCTTTTGATGTGATGTAAGAATATATCATATTAAATATCATTATATGTTAATTCATTATGTGTTGTTTCTTTTCAAGAAAAACGTTGAAATTATGGTAATATGTGACGGGGGCAAGTTAATGAAATCATAAAAATGTAATGAACATACTGATCTTGCATCACTATAATTGTATAAAGGGTACCAGGGCCATCTTCATATTAATTTGCAGCTTGCTAGCAGTCATGATGTATGACTTATTTTACAGTGACTGAAGCAACACTTCCACTTAAACAGGGTGCAGCTCCTGTACAAGGTTACTCAAGATGTAAATGCCACTCTGAAGAATGGATTTACTCATCCTGTGTAATCTTGACAATGGATCAGGGAAACACTGCCAGATCCATGTCATTGTTCAAAGGAGAGAAGTTGTTCCTGCACACTGTAACTAGTAAAGCATATTACTTGTACATTTATTGTATTGCTGTTTGTGTGTATAAAGTAGTTGGTAGAGGGTTAAAGATGAGGAAATATATTTTTACCTGGAGGCTGATGTGGGTAATTCACTGTCCAATCGGGTGAGAGAGGCAGAAAGCCTTATCATATTTGTACAGTTCTTGGGTATGTACTTGAAGAGCCCTGACCTGCAGGACTGTGGAGCTCATGTTGGAAGGTGGGGTTGGGAAGCTCATTTTTGAGCAGCACATACATGATGAGTCAAAAGGCCTCCTCTGTGTGGTAAATTTTCCATGTATTGCAGAAAGCCAACACTTCAGAAGTACTTCATTGGCTGTGGAGTGCAAGGTACCGCATTACTGTGAATACTTTTTATGTTAATCATTAATGCTACTTTGAGAGTTTTCCAGTTCACAGATTTTATCAATTATGTCAGAATTATTACTGATAATAGACAAATTTTGTGCAAAAGCTTCCCATGACGATCAGAGACGATGATGGTTTTTAGTCTTCCCTATCACTGACTAATAAATTGCAGTTTACACAAGACTGGATAATGGCCAAACAGTTTGGCAACATGGTGATGGCATCAGGAGAATTGTGGAATCAAAGAGCACCTATCTGGGGCCCAGCCACGGACCTTTGATGAAGTTGTCAAGGTGCTGCATGCAGATAATGAAAAGCATGTCACTGGATTAACAAATGGGAACATTCTTGAAGTATCTGTTTGTGAGCAGGGAGAGAATTTTGGGAGATGAACTTCTATGATTAGATAAATATGTAGAAATAAGCGAAGATATTTCCACTGAAGTGAAGAATTGTTACAGGGTGGTGTGGTTAACTGCAGTCACTGCTGAGTAAAATGAAAGAAGATGGGCATTATGAGGATTTGCCCAACAGAAGCTGCATGTTTTGATCAAATGGATTGGGCAGATAGCATTAAATTAATCACAAAGAGGCGATTGAGACATAGAAAGAAAGAACAGGCTTCCATTTGAATTGCACTTTGTAGCCAAGGAAGAAATTTGAAGTGTAGCCACTGTTGCAGAGTAAGTGCAACTTTCTCAACTAGAGGAACCATTAAGTAACATAGCTTGTCTACAGCCATCAGGGAGATATTCACTTTACATAAAGTGTCATTAGGACATACAAATAAATTAAGTAAATGTGCAGTTTAATGCAATGAATTCACCTTCTCTAAATCTTCCAATGTATGACTCTTCTAGTCTCAAGCCTTTCCTTATAATTGGATTTACATGTACAAGAGTCTTGGCTTTTGTAGCCAATACTACTCCCAGCAGGTGGCTAGCCAATTGTGGAGCATGATTGTGGTAAGATTTGAACCAGCAATGTGTGGGTTCACAGCAAAGTGCAGAACAATTTGACTATCCAGCTAATGGGCACAAGATATCCAAATGTTAAACAAAATGGCTGAGATTCAGTGAATAACAGAAGAGTCCAGGGAAGCACACATGACATAAAACTCCAGTAGAAATGGTCCTGTAGGTCTTTATTGACCAAATTGCACAGTTGCTCCATCACTTTTGAACATGAGCAGGATTGAGCTGATGTGACCAGAACATTTGTTCTGTGCTGCTTGCTATAATACCTCCAATGAGCTGTAGGCTACCAAGTCTCATCATCTCCATGAGTACCATTATCTCCTTCTCATCTATCTTCTGGAGATATTGAAAACTTCTCTCAAATTGAGTTTATTAACTTTGGGGCTCACTTGGAATAAAGGACTCACTTTTTAAAATGCATCTGCAGCTGAACTCAGAATCAATGACTTTTAATGAAACATCAATGAGAAAAAATTACGCTTGCTCTTTCACTTTTCATTAGCCTTTTGCAGGATCCTAATATCCATGCTGAACACAGATAGATTGTCCATTATATTTTTCTCCTGACATTTCACCACCTTTTAACTGGTGACTGTTTTAAGATTAGCGGAAGTAAGAATGCTGAGTCCCAGATTCTGTATGAATAAAAATAAATCAAATGTAAAAAAAAATTTAATTGAACCCACAGAAGAAGAAAAAGAAGAATGGTATAATACTTGTTTTATAAGTGGTCACTGATTGATAATTGTTAACTTAAAAGTCTTCTTTGAAGCTAATTATGCACTTCTAAGACTGAAATATATTAGCCCAGATTTGGGGGTTAGCCTTGAAGGAACAGTAATGCCAATTCACCTTGCTCACATCTGCCCACATTGTTTTTTTTAACTAGAGGCTTTCTCTAATCTGGCATCTAGACCAATGTGTATTCTCAATGAGCACCAGGGAGCAAGTTAAAAAAAAGCAGTCAACCAATCAAGTGGAAGAATCCACACTGAGCCAAGCTGAGATTAAGCCAGCAAGTGTGACGTAACATTTGTGCCCCACAATTGCCAGGCAATGACCACGTCTGACAAGACAGATTCCAACAACTTCCTCTGCAACATCTCCATTGTCAGTTTCACCACAAACACTGTCTGTCGATCTCAGGAGCTGCCATAGTGGGATAAGAGCTCAAGTCTCTGGGCTTGCTACTCTGGTAACATAGAACATAGAACAGTATAGTACAGGACCTGGCCCTTCAGCCCACAATGCCTGTGCTGACCATGATGCCAAATTTAACTAAAACTCTTCCGCGTGCCCATGATCTATATCCCTCCATTTCCTGTACATTCATGTGTCTATCTAAAAGCCTCTTAAACGTCACTGTCATATCTGCTTTCACACTACCCCTGGCAGCCTGTTCCAGGCACCTTCCACTCTCTGTATAAAAGTACTTGCCCTACACATCTCCTTCAAACTTTCCTCCTCTCACCTAAAATGCATGTTCTCCAGTATTGGACATTTCTACCCAGGGATAAAGACTCTGAATATATACTCTATCCATGCTTCTCATAATTTTATAGACTCCTGTCAGGTTTCCCCTCAGCATCCGCCATTCCAGAGAAAATAATCCAAGTTGGTCCAACGTCGCCTTATACTCATACCCTCTAATCCAGGCAGCATTCTGGTAAACCTCTTCTGTACTCTTTCCAAAACCTCCATCTCCTTCCTGTAATGATGCAACAACTTCATAACTAAACAGTAAGTAAACAGCAGTGCCAGCACTGTACCATATAACTGACATTTTTCAAATGTTATATTCACATTATGTAAAAAAAGAACTAAAATGTTATCTAAGGTAATAAGGACCAAATTTATAGAATTTGATTACAATTTCTCTGGATACAGTTAGCAGCTATCATACAGCTTAAAATTCACTCAAACCTGAATACAGCAGTTCTAACTTTTTCTGGTCAGTTTAATGGGCAAGTAGCCCTGCTTTACATACGTATGTGCATGTAGTTCTGTACTCAGTCTGTGGCCGAGGTACTATTTTAATAGAACAGAGAACATTACAGCACAGTACAGGCCCTTTGGTCCACAATGTTGTGCCGACATTTTATCCTGCTCTAAGTTCTATCTAACCCTTCCGTCCCACATAGCCCTCCATTTCTCTATCATTCATGTGTTTTAGTGCAGGTTGTAGATTTTGACCCCAATAACCCAGATCTTTCTTATTTTGGAAGCTACTCTCCAATTTATTCCATTATAATGGTAAGCATTTTTTGCTTCATCATTATTTTAAAATCAAATCTAAACTAATTTTTTGAAACCTAGCATTTCAAACAATAAAACAGTTACTACAATAAAATCTTGCTGGTTCACAATAACTTTAACCATAAAAATTCACTTAACTTTTCACTGTGCTCCATTCACTGAGATACAATGGTTGTAAAATGGAACATGGGTCCCTCACATTAATGAAGCTGAACTTTGCAAACTTAGATGATTAAATGGTTTACTTAAGGATATAAACCCATTAGGAAAGGTGCAGAGCAGATTTATGAGGATGCTACAAATCTGGAGAATTTTAGCGACATGGAAAGATTGGCCAGTCTGAGATTGTTTGTTTTTGGAATGAAAGAGACCGAGGAAGATTTAATTGAGTATAAAATTATTAGAGACTTAGTCAGGGTGAACAGGAAGGGCTTCTTTCCTTTAGCAGATGGGTTAATAACTAGGGGAGTTTGTGTGATTTGTAAAAGGGTCAATAAAGAGTTGAGGGAAACATGTTTCACCCAAAGAAGGAAATCTTTCACAACGAAGGTATAGGAGGCAAAGGTCCTTGTCATATGTAAAAAGTGATTGAAGTGAAAGGCTGCAGATGCCAGAAATGTGAAACAAAAACACAAGCACAAAGTGCAGGAAATATTCAGCAGGTCAGACAGGGTCACTGACCTGAAACATTGATTCCACATTTAAGAAGTACCTGGATGAGCACTTAAGACGTAATAACTTAAAGGCTACAGACTGAGAGGTGGAAAATGTGATTAGGTTAGATAGCTTTTGGTTAATAAATGGAAGTGATAACTTCAGTGTACTCCTGTATTCTAAATGTCTTTGATTTTATGAACAGCTTGCTTTGAAGTAAGAATGCAAGAAAAGTACTGAACTTCAACAATGCCGCAAAGTTAATAGATTGTTGGTTAAAAATGACCTTAGGGTTGCTACTGGATACTTTTGTCTGTTTTAGCTTGATTTTTCCTCAACAAAGTACTTAGCAGGACTTTACCTGGTATGTGCTAAAGTGAACAGGAGAACTAAAACTTTAACAAGTTCAGTTGAATTTGACCCACCCTACATACTGTAGATCCAAGCATTAGGAAATGACATGAATCCAAGTTTTAAAAGTGAATTTAATCCAAATAAGCAGTTTGGTTGCTTTGATTTTGACCAAGATCAGTGAGTGACATATTTGGATTTAGTTTTCTTTAAAAATAAAATCAAACATGGAGTGCAGGATTGTTTTGTCTTTACTATGGAATCATACCTTGGGTGAATCTGATTTGACTCAAAATTTTTAGGTAAAACTTTTTATCATCCTTGTAGGAAACCAGTAAATGCAAGAAAAAATGTGGAATCAAATTGCATCTGTTCCCATGATGAGGCTTTCCATTCCAGAACATCTGAGATGTCCTCTTTTTTCAGTAAACGGGGTTTCCCTTCCACCTCGCCTGCATCTTCTCCATTTCCCAAATGTCTGCCCTCACCCCATTCTCTTCCCCCCCCCCACGACATAACAGGGACAGGGTTCCCCTTGTCCTCACCTACCACCCCACGTGCCTCCACATTCAACACATCATTCTCTGCAACTTCTGTCACCTTCAATGGGATCCCACCATCAGGCACATCTTCCCCTTCCCCCCCTTCACTTTCCACACGGATTACTCTCTCCGTAACTCCCTTGTCCACTTCTCCCTCCCCACTGATGACCCTCCCGGCACTTGTCCCTGCAACCATGCAAGTGCTACACCTGTCCCTACACCTCCTCCCTCACCACCATTCATGGCTCGAGACAGTCTTTCCAGGCGAGGCAGCGCTTCATCTGTGCATCCGGTGCTCCCAATGCGGCCTCTCCTACATCGATGAGACCCAACACAAATTGGGTGACCACATCATTGAGCACCTTCACTCCGTCCGCTGCAAAAGCAAGGATCTCCCAGTGGCCACCCACTTCAATTCCACATCCCACTCCCATACTGACATGTCTATCCATGGCCTCCTCTACTGCCGTGTTGAGTACAGATGAAGGATGGAGGAACAACATCTCATATTCCTCCTTGGGAGTCTCCAACCTGATGACCACAACATTGACTTATTGAACATTCGGTAACCCCTTCCCCTCTTCACCCCCCACCCCTCTCCCCCCCTTTGTCTTCCATCATTCCCGCAGCCCCCTCACCCCTTCTCTTTTCCTTCCACTGCCCTCAGGACCTGCCCATCTATTCCCCACCTCCTTCCCTTTATTCCATGTTCCACTGCCCTCTCCTACTGGATTCCTTCTTCTTCAGCTCTTTGCCTCCTCTCAGCTTCTTACGTCTCCCCCCTACCCCACACACCTACCTTCCCTCTCTCACCTGGACTCACCTATCACCTACCAGCCTGTGCTCCTCCCCCTCCCCCGACCTTCTTATTCTGGCTTCTGCCCTCTTCCTTTCCAGTCCTGATGAAGGGTCTCAACCCAAAATGTCGACTGTTTATTTCCCTCCACAGATGCTGCCTATCCTCCTGTCGACTGTTTATTTCCCTCCACAGATGCTGCCTATCCTCCTGAATTCTTCCAGTGTTTTGTGTGTAAGTGCAAAAAACTCTTCAGTTTAACTTGAACATATATTTAATACTAGGTGGTACCTTTGAACATTTCTTCTACAGTAAAACTCCAATAATCCAGCACCTTCCAGACTTTGGTGGTGTCAGACTGGGAGAATTTCTAGACCATCAGATTTTACTCATGTTAATTTTTCCACACAATTAATTCAAGTTTTTGATACTGTAAAAGTTTTCCAGTGAACCAATAAATTTAAAGGGAGCATGGGAAGCAGGTCTACAGTGAGCTGGATGCGGAACCATCAGGAATTCCAAACAGTGGCATAGCAGATTATCAGACATTTAATGTATTGTACCATTCAGCACTGTCTTCAATCTGCATACTGGACAGTTCATCTTAGCTGTTAGTACAGCAATATGTTGGTTATCTAAGTTCTTCTTCTTTGTGGTGGAAGTTTAGATTAATAAAATCAAATAAAATGAAATAATCTCTGAAG
Source organism: Pristis pectinata (assembly GCF_009764475.1). Taxonomy (NCBI): domain Eukaryota; kingdom Metazoa; phylum Chordata; class Chondrichthyes; order Rhinopristiformes; family Pristidae; genus Pristis; species Pristis pectinata. Next base: position 17,855,477 of record NC_067432.1, read on the forward strand.
GTGAAATTGGTCTCCCTGATAATTTCATCAGAAACTTGACTTATATACAATAAGCAGTGAAATTGCCAATAAGACCAATTCTAATTAGGGGGAAAGTTTAAAGAACATATGGACTTGATGAGCCAAAGTGGATTCCTTCAATGTGGCAAGGAAATATTGGATTAGCACATCATAAGAGCTTGCAGCATTAAGGATGATACAGTTCAAAGACATAAATCAAAGAGAGGATTAAGGGAAATTCCAAAGTTTTCCAAATAATGGAGCATTTAATTATGGCAAATAAAGGAACACTTCCCTAGAAACTTGATTTCACTTTCTTTTGCTGCATTAACTGTGCTGCACAGAGTACTATCATCCAATTGGATACCCCACAAAGCTACGTGAAGGTGCACAAAAGTGCATTAAAAAGTTTGCACAAAGAATCGTTCACTAAAACACAACCTGTGTGGTTCCCATCTGGAAATATATAATGAATCTCATAGCTGCATGGTCATCGCCACGCAAAAGAGGGGTTGAAGTTTAGAAGTAAGGAAATATTGTCACAAATGTCCAGGGTACCAGTGAGGCCACACATTGACTATGCACACAGTTTTGATCCCTTTATTTATGAAAAGATATACTGGCATTGGAGGCAGAAGAGATTCACTCGGCTAATTCCTGGGCTGAGACGGTCTCATGTGTGGTAAGAAGAATGATAGTTATCTTACTAAAACAAATAAGATTCAGAGGGGTCATGGTAGGGGAGATGTTTCATTAGTAGGACAGTCTTGAATGAAGGGACATAGTTACAAGATTAAGGGTTAGTGTTTCAGGTACATAGGAACTTTTCTTAGGCTGGTAAATCTCTGGAATTCTCTGCCCTGGTGATTTGTGGAGGCTAGATCATTGCTGACATCTAAAGAGGAAGTACATACATTTTTTGAAAGATCAATTCTCAGGGAATTGAGGGCTATGGGTAGCTGGGACAGAAGAGGAGATGAGGCTTCGGGCATATCAACCATGGCCATATTGAATGGCAGGGCAGACTTGAGGTGCTGAGCGGCCTACTGTTGATCTTATTTTCTTACATTCTTGAGGTTAGTTTCTGGGAAGTGAGTCAGATCTTAAGGCTGCTTCCACGTGGCAGTCATGGAGTTGGGGAACATTGTAGTGGATGGGGGCATGGCAACCTAGTATGCATGTTGCTAACCTCCCCCCACCTCCACCGAATGACCTGCTCTGAATGAGTCCCCTGCCTTGAGTGGTCCCACATCACTGTGTGCCACAGGCTGATCAATGGGCCAGAGATTGCAGTGTTTGGCTCTGAACTGGGCACACCAGTGATTCAGCCTCCATTATGCTGAGCACTGAAAACTAAGATTGGCAGTGTAAAACATTTATGTCCCAATGCAAACTCCTTATTTGTTCCCTCACTGCCAATCCATGTACAATGTGTACCTATTAATATTTATCTATTTTGTTGTGAGTGTTTACCAAAAAATTTCAGTTTATATCAGTAGAGTCATGGAGTCATACAGCATAGAAACAGGCCCTTCAGCCCAACTTGTCCTTACCGATTATGTTGCCCAGCGAGCTAGTCCCATCTGCCCATGTTTGACCCATAGCCCTCTAAACCCCTCCTGTACTTATCCAGAAGGCTTTTAAATGTTGCTAATGTGCCCACCATTTCTCAACCACCATTTCTGGCAGCTCATTCCAAACACACAGTAATAGAGGAAATGTGTGGTGAACGATATGTGACATCATTAGATGTGTGCCTGTCAAATAGAAAACATTTGCAGTGGTAAGGTGAATAGTTTATGGAGTTGTATGATTATGAAAGAAATCACGTGGTTCTTCATGCTTGTTCCCACTCTCCATTTAGGTCTACCATCCTGATCTTTCCTTAGAACCATGAAAACCAGGGAAAATATTGCCCTGGCCAATTTTTCGATGGGCTTGTTTTCATCCGGAATTTATTGCCTGCACAATCTAACCAAGGAAAATCTGTGATTTTCACATAACTAGTGGATGTTTGTGGATCCAATTTCTCAACAACTGCTTCCAACTGTAGAAGGTTCATAACCAAAAGGAACATTTTAAGGTAATTGATACAAGAAATAGAGAATTGAGAATTTTTAATGCAATGATTTATGATCTTGATAAGGTGCTGGATGAACATGCAATGACGACTTTTGAAATGGAATTGGATACGTATTGAAGGCATTCATGGTTCCAGGGAAAGAGCAGGATGGTAGACCTGAATGGAGAGTGGGAACGAGCACAAAGGACCACGTGATTTCTTTCACAACCATATAACTCCTTGATTCTAACTTGAAAGGGTGATGGGAGAATAGTGATTAAACCCAATTTGAAAGTGTGCTGGTTCCTAAATATTGCACAAATTCATTGCTTTCTGCTAAATAACATTTTCCAAAGAAACAAGAGATTTCCCACTATGAATGCAACAACTTTAAAAAGCAATTGGTAATCTTTTTAAGCAGTTTCAGCAGAATTGTTCAGTGACACATTCCTGGAAGACCTACTGTTGTATGTGAATATATTGTGGCATACCACAAACCTAGATGTATCTTGACATAAGAAGAATGTGCTACTGAATGATTTGTTGTTGGCTGTAAGACTATTTTGGTTGCACTAAACATGTAGTCAGTGATGGAGCAGTGAACGACAAATGACAATGTTAGAAAAATCAGTCCAATTATGTGAAAACTCAAATTAGCTGGAGGGCATTTTGTTTTTATAAAATATGGGAAGTAACTAACAGCTTTATTTCTTAATCTTTTTACCTGTGTATTCCACTGTTCACGTTCCCTATTCCATTTTCTTTTGGAATTATTTTTTCCAATATTTAAATATATTGATAGTTCTAAGGGATCGCATATCAATAGAAACCTTAATTGAAAAAAATGTGCAATTAATCATTTTGCAAACTCATGAAAAAAAACAATATTCTCTTTCAATGAGGGCAGTAATGTGGGAAACACCATAACCTAAAAACATTGAATGATTTTACTCTGTGAACGTTAAGCATAATGCTACAACATTTCTCCGCTCTTTATTGATGACAGTCTGTTGTAATAAATGGGTTAATGTCTCCAACAAAATAATGGACTCAGTTGGAGTGTGCTCTGTATTCAAACAGAATAATTCCGGGGGTTATTTTGCTACAAATGCCAAAATTTGCAACAGAAAGTCACAGGAAACTCCTCAGCAAACTGCAGACTTCAGCTGCAGGAAGTGCTTCTGCCCATGGGGTTTTCATGCACTGAGGTTGGAGAATGGCAAGTTCATCAGCTCTATCACTTCCTTCCTTCCACATGATTTGCACTTATGTCTACATTGTGACTGATTGCTGCTGATGTATTTTCTGATACAGAACATGCATTAATTATTTAAATAGTATTATCTGTGGTTCAGTGGCAGCATTCTACTTTTTCAGTCAGAGGGTTGTGGTGATCTGGTCTCACTGCATTGGGCACTTTATCTATGCTGACAGACAAGTGCTAAGCTGCAGGACAGCTGCACTGTCAGGGGTGCTGTATTTAGATTGAGGTGTTGAACTTTGGCCCAGTCTGCCTTTGCAGAGGGACAGATAAAACTCAAGACAATGTGAATAACAGGGAGGGGTTTTCTGATGTTCATGTCAAAATTTATTTCTCAGCCAATATCCAAAACAAATGGTCTGGTCACAATTCTTTATTGTTGTTGGGAATATGATAGAATCAATTGCAAAATCATCTGAAACTGCAGGGCACTTCAAGTGTCACCAGCACCCATTAAAGCTATGCAGGATATTGCTCTTTCCAGACGGAACACTTAGAAGAAGTTGCAGGTTGGGAATGGGAACTCACATGCAAAAGACCAAAGCCAAAGGATACGGATTTTGGGAAATATACTGGTGTTTGTTGGCATGTAACACAAAGTAGGTAGATATATTGGCTTTATGGTATTAGACCTTTATGCAGAACGTCACTTCATCCAGACAACACCCAGTCAGGTTCCAATACCTTGTTCTCTGAATTGCCTTTAACAATATCTCTCAAACCTGTGGTAACTCATGCCTACAAGAGCAAGGATAGAACACAACTATTTCCAAGTCCTACCATATGTCTCAATCCTTTTTTGGAAATATATAGACATCCCTGCATGCAAATCCTGTTTCTTATTTTACTCAATAGCACCTTGGGACTTCCTTCACCTGATTGGATGCATATATTTAAGAAAAAGCTCACCATGTTCTTTCAAGAAAATTGTAGATGGACTAAAAGTGCTTGCCCTGCCATTGCTTCTCAGATCCCATAAATGAATAATAAAAGGTATAACTATGGTCTGTGGATTCCTCAGCATTCCCAGCCAAACCTTTCAAAGCATCTTGGACAACAGGTGACAAATACAGGAGAGCTTAATCAGTTCTACTGAAGCGTGAATCCCTCACCACTGCAGCTAAGAAAGGAAACAAACACATGGCCCCTTTCAAGCAGCCAGTTCTTTCTCCCCTATTGCCATCCTCCCCCATCCCTGTTTCCCTTGTGATTCACCAGTCAAATCCTACAGGTGGTGCCCAGCTGTGCCGATGCAGGAAACAGATCATTACATATGATGTTGTCCTGCCTACAGCTTCTGTTGGTGTTGTCAGAATGTTCTACAAAAAAAAACTTTTGTCACGGAGAAAATGCATTGATGAGCAAAAAAGGAGAAATGAGAGAGTATGAGAATAGACATAAATGTAAACAGAAACACATAAATTGTAAAACCTGCTGTCAAATAAAGAGTGAGGCTGACTGTGGCTCTCAAAGGAAATCTTATATGGAGATGGTATGGCCTGTACCTGTTTTATTAGAGAGGGGAAAGATACAAATATAGCTGTAAAAACAAGAGACTGTAGTGATCTGCATAGAATAAAGCTAAATAAAGTTGAGGTACTCTAAAGACTGACAGTCTTTAAAGTAGAAAAGTCACCAAATCTGGATACGATCCATCCAAGGTTAATGAAGGAAGTATATATGGAAATTGTGGAGATTTTACCTACCTTCTTCTAATTGTCCTTGGATTACAGATAGTACCGGAGGTTTAGAGGATTACAATTTTTATATATCTTTATATAGCAAGGTGGGATAAACACAGCAATTACACTGAGGTCAACATAACATTAATTGTTGGAACTTTTAATTGGTATTCAGGGCTAATAAAAAAGATTAGAATGGATTATTAGAGGCAAATAAAATAGAAAATGCTGGATCTATTAATCAGATCCATCATCTTCACATTTTGAGATGTGGATCCTTCATATGACTCAACTGAGTTTTTTGATGAAGCATTAAAGAAGTAGTATGATATGGTTGTCATTGTATATACGGACTCACAAAAGGTACTTGACAAAGGACCATGTGCTGGATTTGATTAAAAAAACCTAAAATCCATGGGATTAAAGAGACAGGAGTAGTATGAATACAAAGTTGGTTCAGGGAGACAAAGCAATAAGTTATGGAGAATGGTGTTTTGTTTAAGTATGGAGAGTGGGATACTGTCTTGCTCCCAAAAGATGATATTAGGAGCACTACTATTTCAATGTACTTTGCGTTTTGATGTACAGGAAATCATTTAAAAATCTAAGTGTGATGCAAAACAGAGAAATATATTAAACAATGAGGGTTAGGGTATAGACTTCAGGAGGGCATGTCATAGAATGGGCAGGCACATGTACAATGAAATTTAATGACAAGAACTGAGAAATGTGATACATTTTGGTAGGAAGAATGGAGGAGAAAGACTATGAACTAATGGTACAATTTTAAGTGAGGTGCAGAAATAGAAAGACAAGGGTGTACATGGACACAAAGATGGTAGAGCAGGTTTTTATTCATTTTTGGAATTCAGTTGTTGCTAATTAATATAGACTACTTGACTTTATGAATGGAGGAACCAAGTAGAAAGCAAGGAAATTATGCAAAGCTGTTATAAAACAGCAGATGGTTTTTGGCTGGAATATTCTGTTCAATTCTGGACACCATAGTTTAGAAAGGATGGGAAGCCCTTGGACAAGGTATGGGAGGAATTCACTGGAATTCCTTTTGCAAAGACGAGGAACTTCATTCATTGTATTAGAGAGATACAGCTCGGAAACAGGCCCTCTGTGTTCAGTTCACCAAGCCCACACTGACCATCAAGCACCCACTAACACTAATCCTACATTTTGTTCTCCCCATTTTTTCTCATCAGCTCCTCCAAATCTCTACCACAGACCTATACAATAAGGACAATTTATTTTGGCCAATTAACCTACCAAACTGCACATCTTTGGAATGTTGGAGGAAACCTAGAGCACTCGAAGGGCACAGTAGCTAAGGTTATTTTCCTTACAGCAGCGAAGATAAAGACAAGATTGGATGGGAATTTTCATATCCTGTCCACTTTGATAAAGTAAATAAGGTGAAATTGTTTTCACTGATACAAGGGTCAATGAGCAGATTTAATGTGATTGTCAGCACAATGAGGGTATCCACCTTTCACACAATGCAGTCTGGAATGGATGTCTGAAAAGATAGAGGAAGTATTGAAACAGAGAATTGATCAAATATCTGAAGGAGAAACAGCAGTTAAGATGGATTCATCTAATTGCTCCATCAAAGAACCTTTGCAAGCACATTGGGCAGAAAAGTGCAACTCTGGACTGTACTATTCCAAGATTCTACAGTACTGATGCTGCAAGATACCTTCAAGCATTGCAATGTACTAAGCGTGATGGGCTCTTGGTTGTATGAATTCCAGTAAATGATTAACAAATAAAAATATTGTCTGAGCTTAGTGAAAGTCTCCTGTATCAGACCCTTCTCCACCAATGGCCCATCTTGTTCATTAAGCAACTTTAAAAACTTTGATAGCACAGTAGGGAATCTGGACCCAAATATGAGATAGCCTTTCACAGTGCTGGGTGTAGCCAGCTCAAGACCTATTGACTTCAAGTGATAATGAAGAGGTTTATGAAGTTTCTAAAAGCCATCAGAATTGTGAACACTCCATTGCAGGTAAAGACTCATGCACCACACATTTACATTTAACTCAGCATTATGCTGGCGATATTTCAAGTGTACTTTGTAGTTAATTATGAAAAGCATGAATGCCAGAGGGATAGTTACTTGACATAATTATTTTCCAATTGATTGAACTGAATAAGTTATATGGAACTCTGATGGAGGAGAATCAGGAAATATTGTTTTATGCATTAGCCCAAGGTAAGAATCTCGTGCTTTACATTCTACGACAGAAGGATATAAATTTGTGGTAGATTCTCTGACAAAACTTGTTCTAACAGTTGGATGATTTACGGTACCTTTGTAAGCATACTTCTGATATCCTACTGAATAGAAGCACAGTATCTAATAGCCAATATCCAATTAGTATTTTAATGTTTAGGTGTGTGGCCTACTCTCAAAAACATATTACTAAATGAAGTCCTCAAAAACCACTGCTGTAGGCATTTACCAATTATTGTATTAAGTAAAATACTGTACTATAATTATGCTGACAAAGTATTAATTTAACTTAATCCTTTCCTTCCTAATATATTAAATTATACTGCAAGTTATAGATCATAATGTGGTAATGAAAGGCAAGTCTCAGTAAAGCCATGATGTGACTTGAAAGGGAGCATGCTAATAATTACAAAATAGATCAACAGAATTGCACTTTCGAAAACTTTCCTCAAAGCATTTTTGAAATCAGCATGCTACGGAGAACTGTTTTGCAAACTTCAGATCTTAAGATTTAGCCTCAACAGAGCATGGGAAAGCCTCCCGACATGAATGATAAGATTTGTATCATGTTTCTTGAACTCTAACTGTTGCTTTGTATTGCAACAAGCAAGCTTAGGATTTATACTTGTGAAGTTTAGGATCAAACCCTTCCATGAGCTTTGACCTGTGGAGGTTATCAATTCCACACCCTATTTTTTCCTTTTTTTGCAGAGTCGATTGTTTGGTAATCTAAAAGCGTTTGCTTGAATTGTGAGAATTTAGTCCAGATCAGGTAATGACACCCCAGGATGTATTTACAGCCTTTGACAATTTGTCTATTTTATTCCATTGACAATATTTGCTGAATATAATATTTGGAAGCCTGTCAGCTGTGAATAGGATCTGATAACTATAAAATATGACCCATGCTGGCTAAGGAAAAGGAAGTCACGAAGCAGCATTGTTTTGGCTGATTTAAATAAGTGGAGCAGAACGGAAACAAGATTTGGTTATCCAATTAATTAATTACCACAGGTTAAAAAGAGGTGACCCCTGTGGTTGAACTGGTAATAATAACAAGCAACTTACTTGGGTCTCAAATTATCGTTCTAAAAAGTTGAGTAAGATTTGAAACTGTAGTCCTATTCACTGCTAAAAAGTCAATGCAACAAACACTGCTAAAATACAGTCAATTGATCCAAAATAGAGCTTTACAAACAGAACAGTTTTCTGACAGTATTAAGGAAATACTCCGTACTGAAAAGTATTTATCTTATTCTGCCTTGTTAAAACATAAACGTAATGTAAAGTTCAGCAGTAACTATAGGATGCTCAGTTTAATGATGGCACCTTACATTTCAGTTTTAGACTTCAAGCAAAGAGATATGAATAAATTTGAAAGAGTTTTATTTTTTCATCTATTTGAAGATATATAATTGCATTGAAGTGTTTAAATCCAGCATTACTGTCTCTCCTTTTCGTGTAAAGTGTAATCACGTAACATAAAACTGGCACTCCCAGGAAGTATTCAGGACATCAGTCAACATCCATGGAGGGAAATCCAGTTAATGTTGCAAGATACTGATCTTCACAAGGAGAAAATGGTTAGTGAAAAAGTTAGTTTAAAATAAATCCAAAGGCAGAGAAAGGAGAGATGGGAAGAAACGACAAAAAAATGTCTGAAGAAGATGAATGCAGAAAAGATGAAATAGCAAACAGAACGATGTTGCAAGAGCAAAGGAGATGGTAATGGAATAGAAAAACTGCTGATCCTGGAAGTCTGAAATAAATTGGAAAATACTGGAGGTCCTCAGCAGGCTAGGGAGCATCTATGGAGAGAGAAAAACAGACCAAACGTTCCAGGTCGTCAGCTATCCCTAGCATGGAGCAGAGGGGCCAGGTGTGGAGGGCACCCAGCCCTTAGCTCAATACTTGTACGCCCTGCTGCTAGACTTAGATGGACAGACACAGAGTAAGAGATGAGTTGACCCATGAGGAGGATCTCACCGGCAGTTCTTTATGGAGCCGACTGCCAGAGGTGAGTATGACATAGGCCAGAAAAACAGGTGACCAAAATCTTGATCTGAGAAATAAAACAAAAATAGTGACAAGCAGAGAGATTCCAGGGATTTTGGTGCAAAGGTAGCATGGTGGCCAAAAGTAAAACAAGGAAAACTGGGGATGTTCAAGTGGCCAGAAGTGGAGGAATACATACCACGGAGGGTTGTGCAGGTGGAGAAAGTTACAGAGATGGGGAGTGATGAGCAAAGGGAAGGATTTGCAAACAAGGATGAGAATTACAGGGACCACGAGAGATCAATCAACACAGAGGCAATGACCAAATGAAACTTGATGTGAGTTAGGTGACAGTCAGCAAGAATGACTAAGCCTGCACTTCCTAGCCATTTAATTTGCCAGTTCCTCCTGCAACATTAAGTCTTCGACTGTGCCTCTACTGGGACAGAATCAGAAGCTGCCGAAAACAGGAATATAAGAAACAGGAGCAGGAATATGCCAATTGGCCCTTAGCGCCTTCTCCTCCATTCAAAGAGATGATGTCTGAACCAATCTTTCTCTTGCTCTCTCCCCCTTCCCCTTGGAGTTCAAATAGCTGTTAATCTCCACCATGCATATAGTCAATGATTCCACTTCTGGAGCTCTCTGTGGTGAAGTCCAAAGAGTTACAACCCACTGAGGGAAGAAGTTCCTTCTCATGTTTACCACATGGACAGCCCATTATTCTGAAATAATGCCCCTTAGTTATATAACCCCCACTTGGGGAAGAATCCTCCATTGAAATAATCAATTATTTTTCATTCTTCCTTCCTAAGTGGATAAGCTCATTTTTCCCACATTGTACCCCATCTGCCAACTTCTTCCCTACTCACTTACTCTATCTATCTCCCTGCATACTCCTCAAAATTTGCTAACCCACTTATCTATGCACTGTCAACAATGGCTTAATCAACATCCGTTCAGTGAAAGCAGAAATGGTGACTACAGGCCTATATTTAGCATTAGAAGAGAGGCGAGATTCCAGCTTTATCTATTTTCATTTCAGATTTCCAACACTCCCCATTTTTTTCTTTGTATCTTTTAATCATTTGCCAGGTTGTCTCCCGCATTCCTATAAAGGGCGGAGGATGTCCATTTGTGGATTCAGCTGTCTTCTTTGAATGTCTTTGTTTTCCTTAGTGTTCAGCACTAAAGGACTACATAAACTGCTTCCTTTCACATGATTCAAACTCACTTGCTCAAATCTCTCATCTTCATTGTCTCACTTAAAGCCATCTTTGAAGTTTTCAGAATCATCATAGTTCTTTCTGGGAAGTTAACAAAAACAGAAGTCTCATGAGTCTGAACACTCCTTTCCTAATCAGGCAAATTTTCAGGGCAACAGCGATCATTTCCTTTCGCCTGGTGAAATGGAGGGCAGAGGATCAGGTGCCTTCTCAAAAACAGCAGGAATGGTTAAACCCATATACTTTCAACACACAATACTCACAACAGGATACAGATGTTTTCGGCTCTTATTCCAGCCTCGATCAGTAACATAATTGTTTTATGGCAGGTCAGTTGGAGCTGTTCTTTGACTTTATCTTTGTGAGATGATCTATAGTGAATTGGTAAATTGGTTTATTATTGTCACATGTACTGAGGTACAGTGAAAATTGTTGTTTTGCATGCATTCCATTACAACAGTGCATTGAGGTCATACAAGGGGAAACAATAACATAATGCAGAATAAAGTGTTACAGTTACAGAGAAAGTGCAGTGCAGGCAGACAATAATGTGCAAGGCCATAACAAGGTAGATTGTGAGGTCAAGAGTCCATATTATTGTACAAAAGGTCCATTCAATAGTCATAACGGCAGGATAGAAGCTGTCCTTGAGCCTGGTGGTATGTGATTTAAGGTTTTTGTACCTTCTGCCAAATGGGAGGGGGCAGAAGAGAAATATCTGGGGTGGGTGAGATCTATGATTATGTTGGCTACTTTACCGACGTAGCGAGAAGTGTAGACAGAGTCCATGGAGGGGAGGCTGTTTTCCGTGATATGCTGAGCTGTGTCCACAACTCTTTGTGGTTTCTTGTGGTGACAAGATGACTTTCTACCAGCTCTCCACTAATGGTGCTATGACTTCTCCTCATAGCTGCTTGATGAACGAGCACCCTGATTCTTCTTCATCCCCACTTGGGAGTGACTCACCATTGCTTCGCCACTTGAAATATTGAAAAATTCTTAATGTGGAATTAAAACAAAGAAAAATGTCATCAGTACTCAGCAGGACAGGCAGCATCTCCAGAGAGAGAAACAAATCTAACCTTTCAGATTGACATCCTTTCATAGTTGCTATGTGAGCAATGGCACTCCAAAATATTGCATCAAGGTACCTTTCTTTAGTATTATTATAAACTGAATGAGAAAATGAATTTGCCTTGATCATATTAATTAAAAAATGCCCTGCTGAATTATAATTTTAATCTTCTTGCTCACCACTACAGGTTTCTCCCAGGTGTCCGAGGGTTAAATAGGACACGGCTTTTGTTGTTTTTTGTTGGTAATCATTCCAGAAAGTATGCAGCAATGTTTTGATTGAACTAAGCCAATATTCAAATTGGGTAATGCAGGAGAAAGTGAGCTGGGATTAGTGAACACAGTTAACCAGAACCAACATGAAGCAGTGAGAGATGGACAAAAATGTTCTGCTTCCACCTATGTTTCATCCCTTGATCAAGATTTCAGCAGCTTGTCAGTACTAACCATAGAATTTACTATCTTCATCCACATTCAGTTTTAGGAGTGTCAATTTGAACCACTGACAGAAGCAATGAGACACTCCTTAAAGCAAAAATGCTCACTGCCAGCAACAGTAGGTGGTGGACATTCCACAGGCTCTCATTACTTGGAGGTATCCATACAGGATTCTATGATTTTCAGATGTAGCTCTGGACATCTTAGTCAAGAAAGTGGAAGAAGAAGAGAGAGATCTTTCTTCTCACGGGGCACAGGAAGGTTTCCAGCCCATAATCAAAAGGAAGCAGGAGGAATTGACAATTGAGGTCAATGCCGAGAATGAAGCTTCAAAGATGTGATGCCAACAAAAGATGTGGTCGAGGTTCTATTCCATCCAATGTGCTTCCAACACTTACTCAGCACTACTCTCATCCAGGACCCTACCCATTTTTCACCTGCTCCACCACATCCTCACACAATTACCACTACTCCAAGCCTCACATCCCCAGCTTACACATGCTGACAGCAGATGAGTACCCATACATGTTAGAAGATGTTCAATAACTCAGTTCACTCATCCTTGCAACAGAAGACAGTGAAAAGCCAGCATCAAGAGCAACAGGAGCAGGATGATTTCACCAGGCAGGAGGGCAGGGTGCAAGTGATTACTGAAATGGCTGCAATTCAGGCCTTTCAAGGTGCAGAGACGATTGAAGGTGACTGCAAGAAACTGCAGAGAGTTGTGGACACAGCTCGGCAATCATGAAAACCAGCCTCCCCTCCATAGACTCTGTCTACACTTCTCGCTGCCTTGGTAAAACAGCCAACGTAGTCAAAGACCCCACCCACCTCTGACATTCTCTCTTCTCGCTCCTCCCACTGAACTGAAGCTACAAAAGCCTGAAAGCTCGTACCATCAGGCTCAAGGACAGCTTCTATCCCACAGCTATAAACTGTTGAATGGACCTCTTGTATGATAAGATGAACTCTTGACCTCACAATCTACCTCGCCATGGCCTTGCAACTCGTCTGCCCTTTTTCTGCAACTGCAACACTTTATTCTGCATCCTGTTATTGCATTTCCCTTGTACTACCTCAATGCACTGATGTGATGAAATGACCTGTATGGAATGCATACAAAACAAAGTTTTTCACTGTACCTCTGTACATGTGACAATAATAAACCAATTTACATCATCCTTTCCCCTAATCCCACCCTCTCTTCTAACAGGTTCATCAAGGGTTAACTTGTTAGGGTGCTGTCAGGTCAGCACTGATCAATGATTGACTAATCTGCATACCTCTGTTGTGCATGAGTCATATTAAGGCTGTGTGCACACAATTTATGCTGTAGACTTCAGCCAAATCTGTGCATGTACCATCAAGAAGCCCAATTTTAGGTCCATCATTCTTTCTGCCTCTTCTCAAAGAGTATTAGCCAAGCAGTGTAGTTATCAAGTTATGCTACTGAAATTATAGTACACACAAATCAATACACAGAATCCTAACTGGGCTCAATCACCATCTGGAAAGGTATCCAGTTCAACGAGGTTTCACATCTCCCCTTTCTTTGAAGTTATGTATAAATTGTTATTGTTCATTCACTTCCAGGTACATCAAGAAAACTTTACCTTTCCTCAGAGCTTTTATTACCAGTCAGCTCCTTGGAAATACAGTAGGCACACCCTTTCACTGAGTGTGCATAGTGCATTTTAAGTATGAGGTGTTAGCAATTATTATCACATTAGCCTCAAATTATTGTCAGTGCACATATGGGTAAATACACACAAACCCATTGAAGTTTGGTTAGAGGAATGAATTCATCTTTTCATTAGGAAAGTAATCTTTTAATCAGTAAACTCTTTATAACACTTACAAGTTCCATGAACCTTGAAGTACCTTTAAAGTTGTCAGACTTTAACCCCTTCAAAAGCTGCTGATGAAAAATTCTCAGGAGACACCACTTTGTGAGTTATTTACTTATTGACCTGCCTTATAAATGGTCAGCTAATTACCGCAGTGACTTTAATAACTTACTGACATCCTTCACTACAGGTGAAGAAATGCCTGAGAATGGAAATGGTTAACTATGTCTAAAATCACTGTGTTGAAGCAATGCAAGGTAAAGTGACCAGATAGCAAGAGGATGAGAGCATGCACATAATAAGTGCCAAGTTTTATTTCCTAATAGGCAAGGAAACAATAATTCCACTGCCACTGATACAATTTGATTAAATTGGCTTTGATGGTTTAGGGAGAAGTAATATGATTAAATGTCTAACAGCAAGCTTTAGGGTCTGTGATGGACAGGTTGGTTTACAGAGTTTTGAACCCTGGGTTGAGAGCAGCCTTAATGTCACGACGCCTAATCCCTTTACAGCCTGTCATACCTCACGGAAAAGGTTCCTCTTATTAATTTTGCCGACTAGCACTCACTTAGCATTTGCTTTCCAGATAATTGACAGCAAAGGTGACGTGCGGTGTAAGGGACATTGTAAATCAGAAATAATTTCAAAATTGCCTGACTCTCGAATCGTTGGATAAGCATATATATGTAAAAATATCTTTATTAGGGCTGACAGGAACAGCAAATGTCATCTGAGTATTTCATAATGTACCAGACAAGATTAATTTTGTCTCCGATTGTCAGGAGATTCAGTATTTTGTTGCATCGCCTGACAGGTCTATCCACATGGGCCCATGTAAATTTTGGACAATTTGGTTTGTATAATTTATGAGCAGTCATGCTATCGGAAAAAGGTCAAGTGTGCAGTATTCTACTTTTTTCCTTATCAAAGATCAACTTGAAACTAGTCGGTAATTTTTTTTTGCCTTTTTATTTTCCCTTAACAATGTTTCACTTACATGGAATATACAATTATTGAGACAAATGAAGCACACAGTAAATTTAGAATTTCTCAAGTACTCTTGGAAAACTGAAGAAGTAGAGGTGTTTCATTTATTATGGTGTTTGAACGTATAGCCTTCTTACAGTTTGCTTTTCCCTCCACTGCCTTCCCTTTAGATGGTAGGTTAAACACTGAAACTTAATGCAGATGATATATTTCCTTGCATATGATGTATAATGTTTAACATATAACTGATCTGCTAATGGAACTGTGCACCTGGGCTTGTAATAAGTGTGTTTACTCACTACACCAAGCAACTTTGCTCTTTTAATCATGATGAGGAAAAGCTGGGAAGTGTTCATTTTAAGTACTTCAAAACAAGTTCTCAAAGTTTGAATGTTCAGCGGAAAAGAAGCAAGCCACAAAAAAGGAAGAACAAGGGAAATGTGATGATAAGGATGTAATACAGAACAATACCAGTCCACCAATGTTTGAAGGGCAATGTTGTGTGGTCAGGCTCTTGTGGCTGTCTGAATTATAAAACCAATGTGATTGATGCTTGGGAAAGTTTACCCACAAAGTCAAATGGTACAAGAAATGACACAGTGACATCATCTCACTCACCGGGTGGAAAATCTCAGTAAATTGTTGAACATAAAGTGGTGGGTATATGAGCCACTCATAGAAAGAAGAGGATTCTGGGAAAAGGAGACGCAATAAAATAAGATAATCCCAATTTCCTTGTTTACCAAATTACATCATAAAATATTTTTAATGAAATGTAAATTTTGCCTTTTGATTCCCTGCAAATACGAAGTGTACATAGTTAAGGTTTTTCTAATATAGCATGAAACCATGAAATAAACAATGCTTGTTTTCAAATGGTGGACCTGGTTCCAATCTAACCCAATCAGACTGATAAAATGGGAATAACATTTATCACTGGGTGATAAGGGACTGAAATCACAAATCAATTGCAGAACAATGTAAGTAGATGGTGGGCAAAGCACGAGAAACAGAGCACATGGAGAGGTGTCAGTGGGAGACAACCAAGGCTGGGGGAAGATTTGAAAAAAAAAGATGAAATCTGGAATGAGGTATTCATGGGCTTCTTTTATGCTGCTCTGCAAACTTAGGGATTCAGACTGAGGTAAAGCTAAAACAGATCATCCTCTATTAAAGGCAGTAATTCTCAAATGAACAACGATGTCTGGTTTCAACAATGTATCAGAGCCACACCACATAACCTAAAACAGTTCTTAAGGTTTCCCCCACAACAATATACACTACACTGCTTCCCTCTTGAAAAGAAAATAAACCTATCTGATTTATTAAAATATTTACACATTTGAATTAAAAGAATTGTTCAACTGGTTACATTAATATAGAGTTATAAATTCATCTAAATATGAATGTGTTCAAACTCTTGGTCTCATACACTGAAATCTTCTCTGAAATCTGCATTTGACATCTCTGTAGTGTTAACTTCAGATGATTACTTCATATCGGCATCCAGCCTTGCATAACTATTGCCTCAACAGAACTATCATTCTGTCTGAATCACATGTTCTGGATCATCGTCTTCCCAAGGCACTAAACCCAGTCTGCACTTGGTTCAGTTTATTCAGCAATTGTAAAAACAGCAAGAATCTTGCAGACACTGAGCTCTTCTCCAGAACTTATTCAGTCTCATCTTCTCCTTCATGGACCAGTTGATATCACCTCACTGCAGCACCTAATGTCAAGCCTCTCCCTTCTCGCCTTATTTGTGGACTCTTTCATTGACAAAGCTGTTTTGCTGGAGTTTCTGTGAGCTGACTTTCTCCTGTTGTTCATGTAGATTTTCGACTCTTCTGCCGAATTGTCTGCCTTTGAGGTTTGTGAATAGTTCCATTCTTTAGATGCTGACAAATGACTGCCAAAATGATTCCTTTGACTCAGGCTACTGGTAATGAACTGTCTGACACTGGCCCTGGACTCAATTTATCTTTTTATGGACAAATTCTCTGACCAGCTGGTTATTTCACTTTGCAAGTCTGATGCTCAACCTCATGGATACACTTAATGCTCATTCTGTAGTTAATACCTAGCATTTCCCTGCCAGTATGATTTAATGCTAGCTTAACTTGCTGACCATCTGTGAAAGATACATATGCCCAGTTTTTATTGCCTCCCACTGTAAATCCATGACTCTCAAAGATTTCCTTCAGTGTGTTCTTATATCTCTGAAGGTATACACTTTATTAACATTGTCAACTTGCACCATGAACTCACACCAGGAACCATCATGCTCTCATTTACTACTGTCTCACTTCGACACTTGGTTCTTTCTCTCAAAACACTCCTTGAGTTCTGTTGGTGCACAATGTTTAAAATTTTTTTACCATTTTGCTAGCTTACTTCTTTTGCAGAAGTTCTCACATTTAAGTGTCTGCTGTCTTCATGTCACAGTCCCCATCTGACAACTCATGGATGGCTTCCACCTGAACTGGTGTTTGGTGAATCACCTTCTGCCCTTTGTCCAGCTGCCAGCCACTCCCATGGATTGAGTTGTTTTCTCTCTCTCCATGGAATTCTCAGCTTTCTCCTCGAACCAGTAGATTGTCGTTGCTCTTGTAACCTCCAAGATTTCCTTCGACTGAAGTGACAATTCTCTATCCATGAATTGCCCTTTGATTTTTACATTGTAACTGTTGAACTGTTGTTTTCTAGAGCCACCTCATTTAATCTGCAGTCAATATCTCTCATTCCTCAGAGACTTGCTGCCTTCCAAGCCACCTGACCAATGGTCTGCTTGGGTGAGACCAGTGCATGCTGACATGTGATTGGCTTTTAAATCTGCTCCTTACACAAAGCAGCAATCCTTTCAAAATCATAGTCCCTTAAATCTGAGTGACTTAATCCAATTTACTTCCATGATCCCTGGTATATGTTCATGAACAAGTGGACTCATCTATTTCTGCCAGAAGCCCATTCCATTCCACCCTTAACACAGAGGGTCTCTTCTGCATAGTGCCCAGCACCATTGTTTTCTGCCTCAGTGGAAGGTGATGGAGACATTTTAAACGCACATCCTGGCTAACACCAACCATCTTACTGCAGCATTGAATTGTTTCCTCAATTAACAATGTGGTTTAAATGGTCCATCTTCACTGCTCACTTCAGGTGTGTAAAGGATACTGTTGAGCAATCCCACTTCCACCTCCTCACCTTCTGACTCTATCATGTGTGGGGTTCCCCAGTGGGTCAATTCTCTAAACTGTCTTCTGCCTGTCCCTGTCTCTGAGGTACACGAGGGTGACCATGTTATTTACTGCTACCTTTTTCAGGTATTTGCACCATCATCAATGTGACGATATTAGTCATCCTGAACAGCATTCTGAGGCTATGTGACCAGTTCTGAAAAGTATCCAGAATCAGAATTTATTATCACTGATTTACATGTCATGAAGTTTGTTGTTTTGCAACAGTATACCCTACATATAGTATACATGTGTATATAATTACACCAAAAGGGTGAAAAATATTTGGTGCAACTTAACTTTTATTATGAGGCCATTCTTAAGCAATACTTCAATTTTCATTTGGGTAGATAATGCCATTTGAAATTTCATGTATTTTGGGAAGAGAAGTAATTTTGGTAAAGGTCACAATCATTGTATGTTCTTTAACAAGGACTTCAACTTAATTAAACATCCAAAGTTAAAGAAACAACCAGATAGACATGGGTCGGTTACAACACAGAATCTAGTTACTCAAAATCTCCAGTTGAGATTGACATTTATCCTCCATGGGAATAAATAGTCTTAATCACAATTAACCTGTCCAATGCCAAATACCCTTATCCCTTTCTTATTTCATCTATTTCTTTAACCTAATCAGAAATGTTGACATAATTTTAGCCCCAGCAACTAACCTTGGGAGTAAATAGTGCAGTCTCATAGGGCTCTCTACAAAGATGTTCCTCCTTCCACTTATTCAAAATCACTATGGCCCTTATTCTAGACCCAACAACTATTAAGACAGGTCTGCATCTATCTCTTTTCACAATTTTAAACACATTTATTATAACACACATAATTTGCACCATTCTAATGAAAAATTCTCACTTTTGTAAATCATGGTTCCTCACTTGAAGCAACTCAGCGGATCTGGGTTGTGCAGTCTCTAACCCCAATATCCTGCTTATTGTGTGGATTCCCAGACTACATAAGAATACTCCAAAACCAAGGCCTGATTTTAAAGTTTTACATGGCTCATCGTTAGCTCTTGGCTTTTAGATTCTGTACATTTTGTGATAAAACTTAGAATTCCAATAGCTATTTAACAGCTTTGTCATCCTATCTATAATGTCCTATGAACTTGTGTACCCCAAATCCCGACTAGCCTTTGTATTCTTTAGAATTCTGATTCTAATCAGATTGTAATTACTCTTGTTTTCCTTTAATAAAATGAACCGAGTCCCATGTAGAGAAAGTTATTTCAGTCTGCCGCTTTTCAGTCCATTTTCTCCCTGCTTATCCAGTCCACCTTCATTGTGCATTGCATCAGGAAGGCTAACAGTTTTGCCAAGGATGCCTGCCACCCTGGCCATTCACTTTTCTCTCTTCTACCTTCTAGGACAATATATAGGACATTGAAAGCCTGGACCACCAGCTTCTACCCCATGGCTATGAGACTTCTGAACCAATCACCTCTTTTCCCAGTGGTACTGCCTTATTCTTGAGCCCTTAATTCTCCTTCCTCCATTGTTGTCACTTTAGCATTTCTCTTTGCACTCCCTCAGTCTGTACTACTATACTTTGCACTATTCTGGTGCTATTGCACTCATCACTGTATTTATTGTTGCATTTATTATTACCAGGTAGACTGTTTACTCTGTGAGCTTCATGCAAGCAAAGAATTTCACTGCTTCCTGGTGTATATGACAATAAATTAATCTGAATCAGAATCTGATTCCAAGTTGTTCAAAATTACTTCACAACTTTGAATAAGAAATTGTTTACATCTCTAAAATAAAATGTGTTTGAATTTGTTGGAAGCATTTAATTCTTGCAAAGGACTAAATTTTAATACAGAAGTATTTTTTGTGCTGGGAAATGATTGAGAAAACATTTGCAATAATCAAACAGCACAATTTTTTTACAAAAGCTAAAGCATATGTGGAGAAAGAAACAAAGTTAGTGTTTCAGCCTGTTAACCTTCCAGAAGAATTGGTGCTAGTTAGTGTGTTATAATATGCAGAGAAAGTGGAGAGAAGGAAGAGAGATCAAAAGGAAAGGTCTGTGAGGGGGGGGGGGGGGGAGTGGGGAGTGACCAAATGTCAAAAGGGTGATTGTGGAAGGTAACAAAATCCTACGAAGGTGAAAATGCAGAATGACTACTAATGGAAATGGGAGGAGATTCTGGCCACGTCGAATAAAAACGCCAGAACACTCAATACCTGAAGCCATTGATATCTGAATGGGAATGCCATAAATGAGCCTAGTCAGAAAATGAGGCTCTGCCTGACAAGTGTACATTAAGCTTTATTGGAACAGTATAGGAGGCTGAGGCAGAGAGGTTAGAGCTGGAGTGAGAGGGGGAATCAAAGTCAAATTTAGTTTGTTGTCATATGCATAAGTACATGTATGCACTGGTACAATGAAAAACTTATTTGCAGCAGCATCACAGGAACATAGCATCAGATAAACAGCATTGACAAGAAAAATAAATTAAACATAAATTATACACAAATATACATTTACGTTTGAACCCAGGTCACTGGAGCCTAACCTTATTCAAAATGCAAAAATATGCAGATGATGGAAGTCCGAAATAAAAATGGAAACTGTTGGAGTTACCCAACAGGTCAGGCAGCATCCACCGAGAGTGAAGTAGAGTTACATATCGGTATGAAGAATAGTCATCGCATGGCAGCCAAAGAAATGATGCAGCAACACTGGGGAGAGGGATAAAGCAGTTCTCTGTGTTGGTAGGTACCCACCTTTTGATAACCTACTCTGATAATGTCCTGTGCCATAAGTTGCCCTACAGCACTGCAAGGTATAGGATCGATCTGGCAGAGATTGAAGCAGACTGTCCTGATGTACATTGTATGAAACATTTGCAGTCAGTGATGGTACAACCAGTGATGACGCTTCAACTATTATGAAAATTGAAGACTGAGGCTGGCAGATGTTAAGTATTAGATGTCAATGTCGGAATGGAGACCTTTAATGAAAATCAAAAAAAACCTGCAAATCTGAAATAGAAACAGAAATTACCAGGACCATTCAGCAGGTCAGATAGCATCTGTGGAAAAATGAACAGTTAACACTCCAGGTTCAGGGTCCTTCATCAGAATTCATCTAACCTGAAACATTAACTGTTTCTCTTTCCACAGATGCTGCCTAACCTGCTGAGTGTTCCCAGCACATTCTGTTTCTATTATTGGAGACTTTTAATTGCTATCCCATCTGTGATCTCTGTGCAATATGCTCCTTTTTTCTGACTATTCAACAGAGCTTGTGGGTAGGTGGTATGGGTGGAAATATGTGCTGCATGACTTGTCATGTCATTGAGTGCATGACTGATCCCTGCAAATGATCACTAACAGGATATAATCAAGGTGACATCAATTCTATGCTTGGAATGCAGATGAAAACTGGACCTAATGGATCTGATTTTTTGATTTTCCTTTTAAATTTGCTGTGCACATGCCTATGTATGAGTGTCCAATGCATGAGTGTCATTGCACAGACTACTTGTGAGACCAGCAACAATTTTCTCAGAGTCAGAACTTTAGCCTAGCTCCAGGTCAGTATTAATCTGGTCCCTCTGACATCCATGTATTGAAAGGTTAAGGACGCTGTGAAGTACAATGGCCACCTAAGTACACCTCACAACTATTTCTGGCATGCAGCTTGGAAAATTTGATATTATTTTAACACTGACTTTATTACACAGTGCTATCTACAGGATGCTGAACTAGCCTTTCAACATATCACCACAATCAATTGCCAAATAGCAAATTTGTACTTTGTGAATATGGACAAGATCCCACTTTACTCCAGTTAAAAACAGTTATAAGATTGTGTAGTCATGGTTCATTATTATTAATTGATCATCACTAATACAATAGCAAATCTTTCTTCTATTGAAAAATAATTGGAATGATTTAAGCAGGAAAATACAGCACTGAGTGTCTGTTTTTTGCCTAATGTACAGCAGGTAATTGTTCTCTTCCTGAGTTAACCCTCCACTTTCAGTGGCAGTGATAGAGAGGTCCTTTTCACAACCACTCCAGGATAAAATGATAAGAAGATTACAAGTAAAGCCTATCTTTACCACTTCCACATCCCCTGTCAGATAGAGCAAGGTAAATTACAGTGCAGCCCAGAAAGTATTGATCACATACTAGTTCCTCTTGTGATGAGATCATACAACCCAGGGTGAAAAGAACTTCACAGGGGATAAGTGCAGTAATCTCAGGGAAGTTTATTTTAACTACTAGGGTTAAATGAGTTCAACAGGCAAGGTCTTATAAACTATTGACAGTGTAACCAATAGCATAGTGCACATTTATTCTGATCCATCTGGTGATAAGGAGTCCAGAGAGTTGTTAGTGTCATCATGGTGTCAGATCACAGAAATTCAGCCTTGTAAAAATAGAACATATGTTTTGCATTAGGAATTGATTGAGATGGTTTATGCTTACCGCATAACTCAAGGCAGGATGTATTAGGAATAGAGACCTACCTTAAGAACATTTAAAGAATTCCTACCAGGATGAAATTCCAAGACAGTTGTCTTGGATTTTGAGCCCACACCACAATTTCACAAAATAAATTGATAAGATTTCAGTTGTCTATTTTTAATGAGTTTGTTGATCCAGTTATATTTTTTTTAAATGATGTCAGCAATTTCAAAGCTCTGAAGGATGGACTGCAAGGACTGAAAAGGAGATGGAGGGAAACCCGTTTTCAGATGTACTTGGCTCTGTGGCACACTTTAAGACCCTTAATGTGATCAGGAAAATAAGGCAGAAATAGAGGATGTAAATGAGAATTAGCATAAGTGAATTAGGTGACAGTGGTATCTAGAACAACAGCTGAGTTTATGACAAAAGAGAGTTGGAAAGAACTTAATCATGACAAAAACCACAGAGAAATCCAATAACTTCTTCTCAAGTACATCCACCTAAGTCATAGATCCCTTCATTGATGGGCATTTGGCAAGATCCTGAATTGTCCATGGGCCATTCTTGTGCAGTGAACTAACCAAAAGGCATTGTATGATCTGTCTGTCACTACAACCACAGGTCTGCAGTACACATCACCACTCATTTCACAAAGTCGTTTCTTGACTGGGTGACTCAGAGCTTTCCTCATTTCACCACTGCCCCTACAGAAAGCTACTCAGTTGCTCCAAGGCCCACAGTGACACCACAATTAAGATCTACAAGCTTAGACCCGTCCCAACTCCTTGCACATTATCACACTGGCAGTACAGGTTGTCATGATGTGGCTTCAGGCATTTTTCTGCAGTGGTTTGACCATGCAGGTGGTGTTTGACATTCTCTGTTTTCCGCTTCCACAGCAGCAGTATCTACATCGAAGCCCTCGGAGTTCTTTGAACTGCTGATTTAACTTTTACTAAGACACCCAACAACAACAAACAGTCAGGAAGTAACAAACTCGTGTAAGATAGAGAGCTCAGTATGGATGAGGGTACGTGGCAAACATTAGAAACTAAAATAAGTTTGAATGGAAAGGTCTGAATGAACCTATGATAAAACAAAGGAAAAGTAGAAGATCATGTCCCCTTTTTGCTGCTCTATTGATGACCTTGTGCCGTAATTACAGCAAATATTTTTTACACATATTTCGGTTAAATTAATGGAAGTTATGGTTGATAATGATGCAAATTGTAAAATAGCAGAGAGAGGAGTTGATATAAGTGCATTAAGCATTAATATGATAAAATCACAAAGGGCAATTTGGACTTGGTTAATTTGTGTAAATGTTTTATAAGGTTCCAAAGATTCTCAACAAATGTTAGGATTTTAAGAACTCATCTTTTAAATTATGATTTTCTCTTAAATCAGAATACATAATGATCCCATTTTTAAGCACAGAATTCCTGTCTGTGTTACTTCCTTTGCTTAATCCAAATTATTGGATAATTTCAGCTCTTTTTTTTATCACAGAAGAAGTAATAACAATGTACCAGTTACTTCTTTTGTGATTAAAACAAAAGTGCAGGACGATGTATCTGTAAAATAACCAGGCAGGAGGGGACAGGAAGCCCCTTCACTTCTGAGTTGGAAGGCTTTGGGTTCAAGATTCACACCAGGGGCTTGAGCACAAGGTCTAGACAGACACTCCCGTGTAGCACTGAGCGGGTGATGCACTGTTGGTGGCACTGTTTTAAAAATGAGAAATTAAACTCAAACTTTGGCTGTTCGCTCAGGCGGAGATAAGAGTCCCTGTGGTAGACGGGGCATTCTCTCAAGGATCCTGGAAAATATTTATCCCACAACCAGAATCTCTAAAGAAAAGTTGGTGAGAAATCCTTCCATATATTAAAGTGGCACTGCGTGAGGGAACCAGTACCAATTTGGAGATAGGTCAGTGGGGAGCAGATCAGAGGGAGGGGGAGTTGATAGGCAGATGCGCAAAATGACAGGAAATGGGGAAGAGATTCGAGGTCTGCTGAGGAGGAGATTCAGGTGGGATATCAGGGGTGAGAGGGAAGATTGGTAGATTGAGGGTGATCAATGGGGTGGACACAGGTTGAAGGTCATTGGAAGGGTAAGGAGAAATCCCATACTGGAGGCAAGTCTACTGCCATGCTCCTTCATCAGCGAGAGCCCAGGTCCTTTAAGTGGTGTTAGACCAGGCCTTAATCCTCCAGTTAAAACCTTCTTCTGCACTCTAGACTTGGGTCATTCATTAACTGTGGCAGTATGTTGAAAATTCATACAACAGGCATCACTGTGTATGCCCAATGGTCTCTGCAGCAGGATGCCCTAGGCTCACAGGGCTGCTGTACAAGTTGCACAGATTCGCCTCTTTCCTTTCTTTAAATGCTAGTTGTGGTTCTGAATACAAGAACATAAAATACGAGGAGCAGGAACAGACTATCTGGTCCTTCCCTAACCCCACCATTTATCAGGATCGTGGCTAATCTTCCACCTCAGAGCCATTTTCTTGTACTATCCCAATAACCGTTGATTTACTTACAAGCTAGAAATATGTTGACTTCTGTTTTGAATGAACTCAATGACCGAGCTTCCGCAGCTCCCTGCGATGAAGAATTCCAAAGATTCACCAGGCTCTGCATGAAAATATTTTTCCTCATCTCAGATCTAAGTTGCCTTACTCTGAGACTGTCCCCCTGCTTCTAGACTCTTCAGCCAGGGGAAGCATCCTTCTTGTTTCCAACCTGTAAAAATATTGTATGTTTCAATAAGATGGCCTCCCATTCTTCTAAACTCGAGGGAATACAGGCTTACTCTACTCACTCTCCCCTGATACGGCAAACCTGACATCTCTGGAACCACCTCGGTGAATCTTTATTGCATTCCCTCTGTGTATCTGCTAGATTTTTTTTAGTTAAGGACACAAAACTCCTGTTGCAGTCTCACCAAGCCCCCAATTAAATGCAATAAGACTTCCTTACTGATATACTCAAATCCTCTCATACTAATCACATGCCTTCGTATGTATTTGCTGCACCTGCATTTATTTTGCTTTGGTGACGTGTGATGGGTCCCTTTGAATATCCACATTTCCCAAATGTCACCTAATAAAATAATTCTCTTTATCCACTCACTTAGATTGTCTACATCCTCTTGAAGCCTGTTTACATTCTTCCCCATATTCACAGTCCCACCTGGTTTTGTGTCATCAACAACTTGGAAATATGATATTTGGTTTCTTCAGCCAAATTGGTTCTATAGATTGTGAATACCTGGTGCCTACACTCCAAATAGTAACGTTCTGCCTGGCTTGTTTAAAACAGGCCAAATAATGTTGATGTAGTAATGGACTTGCCAAATTTTATGACTTAAATAATGAGAACAATATTTATTCCACTACCAAAATTGGACATCAAAACATGAAAGTATTAAATATTCAATTAAGGATTCACATGTATATAGTTACAGGTGTCGTGAATTTATTTGACTGGTTTTGATAGTGATCAATATACTTTGTGTTTGAATAATATTCATGCAAAAACAAAATATCCAGTTGGTGGAAGTGTTGTCTGCAAAGATATCCCAGAACTGGGAAAATGGATTGAGAAATTGTTTACTCAGAGTCAGTTGAAACAAGGATAACAGGTTAATAAAATGGATGAAATCATTAGAGTAGACAAGGGAAATGAAGGCCTAGACCCCAGCTCAGAAATAATAGCAGGGTCAAAATCCCCTTAACTCTCTAAACTTAGTTGAACTTTTGATCCCCAGGACTATTACAGCAACATAATCATGACAAATCCTATGATTTTTTATTATTCATTTTTAAACAATAAAAGCTAACCCAATTGTGTGTGATTATGAAAGGAATTATTATTTGTTAGAATGAACACTAAGCATACACATAAAGGGTCAGCTTTGTTGAATCTTAGACCGCAATCTTGTTGGAAATGTCACAGTGTCAAGAGCAGAATGCATCTGCTCTGGATTAAATATGCAACCCCACTGTTCATTGGAGAGCTTGGATTTCTCAGTTTGATTATTTTGGAAATAAAGAACAAATTTCCCAACCTTCACCTTTTTGGAAATGCTGCTTGTGGTTGAGTATTTCTCTCAGGAATTAAGTAAATCCAGTAAGCTGCCCACACAAGTGTAATAAAAATGTTCTCACCATGATATCTTCCTTGTTTTCCTCCCTCAGCCTCTCTACCCACAGATGCTTTGTCCTCAGTGATTTTATCCTCCATTTTCATTCAACTTAGTCTTTGAGCTCAATGACATCCTCTCCTCCCTTAACCTTTCCCTCCTTGTAATCTCCACCTTGACCATACACTTGCTCACTCCCCCTCTACTGGCTCGATATTGGGCCATTCCCAATTATTGCCAACATTATTATTCAACCACAACCCCCTCTCTCCTTAATTACTGATTGAGGACAAGTAATATCCTTAACACAGAAAGAGGCTATTCAGCCCATCAGATGCATCCTAGCTCCCAGTTGTGTCATTCTTCCTTTTCTCTTTAATCCTGCAACTTTTTCTGACATGCCCTTTAAATACTCTTTTCGCCACTTACCCATATCA
The DNA here is from genome assembly GCF_009764475.1 of Pristis pectinata. Classification (NCBI taxonomy): domain Eukaryota; kingdom Metazoa; phylum Chordata; class Chondrichthyes; order Rhinopristiformes; family Pristidae; genus Pristis; species Pristis pectinata. The sequence continues at coordinate 17,882,561 of NC_067432.1, forward strand.
GAGGATAATTTACACTTAATTTACACTAATTAACTCAGCAGCAGATCTTTGGGATGTGAGAGCACCCTAGGGAAACCTACATGGTTATAGGAAGAACATGCAAGCTCCAGGCAGATAGCACCAGAAGGCAGAACCAAACATGGAGCTGTGATGGAATGGCACCAACTGCTGTGCCACTGCATGTCACTCCCCATGTCCTCTCTCAATTCACTTCCATCTGCACCTTTAGACCTTTATTCCCCACAATGTTTCTACAACTATTGATTTGTTTGATCAAACTACTTCCACCACCTCTGGTTGCACAGGTATGCTAAAGCCATCTCTCTCTTTCTCTCTCTCTCTCCTCTCTCTCTCTCTCTCTGGATCTCCATCTCTCTCTCTCTTTCCCTTTCTTTCTGGATCTCTCTCTCACTCTCTCTCTCTCTGGATCTTTCTCTCTCTCTGGATCTCTTTGGGAGATTATTCTGGGAGTATTGGCCAGCTCCAGCCAATATAATATTTATGGGAGACCAGGAGATTTTAAATGAGGGAGTGTACTTTCTAACAGAAAGGCACAGCAATACATGTAGAGACATGATGACATGTTTGTGCTTAATGACCATGTGACATAATTATATATCATACATAAATATGTCATTCTGGAAACTTGAGACCATCCAAACCACCACTGTCTGTAGTCCAAATTGCATCAAGAACTCTTTATCTCTCACTCCTTATTATTATAATTATTAGATTTATTAAACTCTTTATCTCTCACTGAACAATATTAGCTTAACCTTGAGCATTACCTTAAATTGAAAATTTTCTCCCCTGTTTTTAAGCCTCATAAAGTTTCATCCCTCTCTCTCAATTCACTTACTAGTGCATTTCTGCCAGCCATATAGCTTCTAAAGTACACCTCCAATTCAGCTCTCGTTCATCTGCAAATGCAATTATTCTGTCAGTGGTTAGTGCGCATTTAGCTGCCAAAAATTAAAACATGAGAAATGCCTCCCTAAAACCTTCAGCCTCCTTCCATTTCCTTCATTATGAGCAGCACAGTGGCACAGCCAATGGAGCTGCTGTCTCACCTCTCCAGTGATATCCTGACATCCTGACACCGCGTGCCATGTCTGTGGAGTTTGCACGTTCTCCACATGATGTGCGGGCTTCCTCCAGTGCTCCAGTTTCGTCCCATGTCCCAACGACGTGTGGGTTGATAGGTTAACTGGCCACTATAACTTGTCCCTACTGTGTAGGTGGGTGCTAGAATCTGAGGGAGTTGATGGGAATGTGGGGAGAATAAAATGTGTTGGAGTAGAATTAGCGTAAAAATTGGTGGTTGGTAAGTGCACGGAGTTGCATTTTGGAAAGTTAAATCAAGTAAGGACTTTCACAGTGAATGGTAAGGCCCTGGGGAGTGTTGTAAAACAGAGAGACCTTGGAGTTTAAGTACATGGTTCCCTGAAAGTGGAGTCACAGGTAGACAAGGTAGTAAAGAAGGCTTTTGTAAAGCTGTCCTTCACAAAGGTTTTGTTTCTATACTGAATTTCTCTATGGCTCTATGATTTAAAATGTTTTTTAATTCCTCATTTAAAATATTGCAGATGCTGGAAATCTGTAATAAAAGCAGAAAATGCTGGGAAAATCTCAACACGTCAGACAGCATCTGTTGAAGGAGAAACAGTTAATGTTTCAGGTCTGGGACCATTCATCAAAACTGAGACAGAGAGAAGCAAGTTAGCCTGAGTAGCAGAATAATGGGTGGAACAAGGGAATATCTCTATTGATAAGGGTAAAATAATGAGGGAAGTTAAGTAAGATTAAGCTTCTTTGTCTGGGTAATGTGCTGCTAATTTGTGTAGTCTATATAATGTTGTATTAGACTGTACAGAAAAAACTGAAAAGGGAAAAAAAAGATTGCTAGACAAAAATGGCCAGTCCTCACACAAACAGCAAAAAGGAGTAAGTTATCTCAAGTTGGAGAATTCAGTACTGAGTCCCATGGGATGCAACACCCCCAGATGAAGTGTTGTTCCTCAAGCTTTCATGAGACCTCATTGTAACAGTGCAGGAAGGGGAGGGGAATAGAGTATGTGTCTGGTGGTGGAATTTCATTGGAATGAATTGAGAAGGATGATCTGTTGAATGAGAGGGCATAGGTTTAAGGTGAGGGGAAGGAGTTTTAGGCATCTGAGGGGAAAGTTTTTCACATAATGAATGGTTGATATCTAGAATGTGCTACCAGAGGAGGTTGTGGAATCAATGAGGGCAGTGCAATAGACATGGACTTCAGTAAGGCCTTTGATAAGGTTCCACATGGTAGGCAGCTCTGGAAGGTTAGATTGCATGGAATCCAGGGAGATCTGGCTAATTGGATACACAATTGGCTTAACAGTAGGAAGCAGAGGGTGATGGTGGAAGGTCGTTCCTCAGACTGGAGGCCTGTGACCCGTGGTGTGTCTCAGGGGTCAGTGCTGGGCCCATTGTTGTTTGTCATCTATATCAACGATTTGGATGAGAATGTACAAGGCATGGTTAGTAAATTTGCAGATGACATTAAAGTTTACAGGGGGATCTTGATCAGGTGAGTAAGTGGCTGAGGAATGGCAAATAGAGTTTAATTCAGATAAGTGCACGGTATTGCATTTTGGAAAGTCAAATCAAGTAAGGACTTTCACAGTGAATGGTAGGGCCCTGGGGAGTGTTGTAGAACAGAGGGACCTTGGAGTTCAAGTACATGGTTCCCTGAAAGTGGAGTCACAGGTAGACAAGGTAGTAAAGAAGGCTTTGTAAAGCTGACCTTCATCAGTCAGGGCATTGGGTACAGAAGTTGGGAGGTCATGGTGGGGTTGTACAAGATGCTGGTGAGGTCGCATCTGTTCAGTTTTGGTCACTCTGCTGTAGGAAACTTGTTATTAAACTTGAAAGAGTGCAGAAAAGATTTACAATGATGTTGCCAGGACTCAAGGGACTGAGTTATAGGGAGAAATTGGATAGGCTGGGGCTTTTTTCCTTGGAGTGTAAGAGACTGAAAGGTGATCTTATTTAGGTGTATACTAACTCAGTGTATCTGCACTGTGTAATAAATTGATCTGTACCAATGGTATGCAAGACAAGTTTTTCGTTGTACCTTGGTACAAGTGACAATAATAAATCAATACCAATACCAATAAAATCATTAGGGCCATAGATAGGGTGAATGCATTCTCAATCTTTTTCCTGGGGTTGGGGAATCAAGAACTAGAACACATAGATTTAAGGTGAGGGGCTAAAGATTTGACTGGAACTTGAAGGATAACTTTTTTTACACAGGGGGTGGTATGTATGTGGAATGAGCTGCCAGAGGAAGTGGTTAAGGCTGGTACGGTAACAACTTTTAAAAGACATTTTTACACGTACGTGGATAAGAAAGGTTTAGACTGTTATCGGCCAAATGCTGGCAAATGGGACTAACTTTGATGGGCATCTTGGTCAGCATGGACCAGCTGGGCCAAAGGGCCTGTTTTCATGCTGTATAACTCTACAACTCTAATATGTTTAAGAGACAGGCTCTTGAATAGGTAAGGCATAGAAGGATACTGACCTAATGTGGGCAACTGAGATTAGTGTAGATAGGCAAAAAAGTAAGCATGGATGTGATGGACTGAGGGCCTGTTTCTATGCTGTATGACTCCACAACTCAGTGAATGTGGAAGCTAGTGGGATAAAAGGTATGAATCAAGAGATTTTGCCCTGTCCAGGAGGAAAAGGGGTGTGAGCAGAGGTGTGGGAAACAGACAGGATGTGGTCAGGGTCTCTATCCACTATGCTAGAGGGGAAGTTTTAAATCCTAGTTCTTTGACAAGATTTTGGTTATCATACCTTGAGTGGCTCATTATCAATATTTTGTTTTATACACTCAAACCTTGGAATGATTTTTGCTATGATAAAGGCAGGTTATGAATGAATCTATAAAGAAAGATGTCTATAGTGGAAGAGAATTAACACTACAACTGGGAACAAATATCTAGACAGTCTTCAGCAGCAGACGTTGTCTGTGATCCATTGAACAGGAGGGCTTTATAGTATGAGTAATAAAATAAGATGTCTTTATTAGTCACATATACATCGAAACACACAGTGAAACGCATCTTTTGTGTAGAGTGTTCTGGGGGCAGCCCACAAGTGTCGCCACTCTCTGGCGCCAACATAGCATGCTCACAACTTCCTAACCCGTACGCCTTTGGAATGCAGGAAGAAACCGGAGCACCCGGAGGAAACCCACACAGATACGGGGAGAATGTACAAACTCCTTACAAACAGCGGCCGGAATTGAACCCAGGTCGCTGGCGCTGTAATAGCGTTACGCTAACCGTTACACTACCATGCCTGCCCCTACACTACCGTGCCTGCAATATTTCTTGCAATGTAATTTCTTGTGTTTTTTAAACAATGGGGACTCTATGATTTCAAATGTTGAGGTTAGGGAAGGAAATCTTTGAAACTCATGCTCTAGATAAAATGATATGGATTGCAAAATCATGTTTCTGCAGTCCCCAGGATCAGGCACAAACTTAGTACTTATCTCCAGAAGGCCAGAGTTGTTAACCCCAGGAGAGCTGACCTTGTATCTGAAACAAACTCACTCAGCAATTTGCCATCCTGCCTCCCCCCTCTCCCTATTGCTTAATCATGTGTCACTGTGCAACCTCTGTGTCAGCTAACATTACCTCCACCATGGACTGAATAGCACAGAATCTGGAGCTCGATGTTTCATGGATCTCAGCCAAGGACTCTTCGTTTGTGATCCTTACATTGCTGGTCATTGCAATTCCTGCTGTTATACAATTGACCTTGCCTTGAATGTATGATAATTGATTACCATTCCTACTCTGCTTTTAGTACTGAGCTTGTGACAACCACAGCAGAAATTGACAATCGACTATAGCCTTTTCTTTCGACGCAGAAAGGAAGATTGACTAATAATGACCAATCAAAAAATCTTAGTGAGCAGACCATAAAACTTGTTAGTGTTTGTGTAAAACCATAGCTGGCTTGTAAAGTGCAAAAAGTACATTTTAAAATTATTTGCCAAGAAATTGGATCACCTAGTGCCATCTCCAGTGGGATCCCACCACCAGGCACATCTTCCCCTCCCCTCCCTTCTCTGCTTTCCATGGGGATCGCTCTCTCCATGACATCTTTGTACACATGCCCCTCCCCACTAATCCCCTTCCAGGCACTTATCCCTGCAACTGCGCTAAGTGTTACACCTGCTGCTATACATTCCTCACCACCATCCAGGGCCCTAAACTGTGCTTCCAGTTAGGCAGGTGTTCAATGTGAATCCCTCGGTGTTATTTATTGCATCCAATGCTGCCAGGGCACTTCCTCTACATCGGTGAGTCCTGACGGAGATTGGGGGACTGCTTTGTCGAGCACCTTCGCTCCATCTGCCGGGCCACATGGGATCTCCGGTGGTCAGCCATTTTAATTCCACTTCCCATTCCCACACCGACATGTCTGTCCATGGCCTCCTCCACTGCCAGGTCAAGGCTAGACACAGATTAGAGGAACAAGTACCTCATATTCCGCTTTAGTAATCTTCCACCTGGCAGCATGAACTTCGAATTCTCTAACTTCCGGTCACCGCTCCCCTCTGTTCCTTCCTGCCCCTTTTTTCTCCTCCTGATCCAACTGTTCCCCCATCACCCCATCTTTCCGCTCCCCAACCATCTCCATCAGCCCATCACCCACACATTCCTCCCACTGGTTCCCCTCCTCGCCTCCTTCTCTTTATTCCACGTACCACCATCCTCTCCTATCGGATTCCATCTTCTTCAGCCATTTGTCACTTCTACTTATCATCTCCCAGCTTCTGACCTCATTCTCACTCTCCCCCTTCCCTCACCTGCTTATCACCTGCCTCACCTGGATCCACCTATTACCCGCCAGCCCTTGCTCCACCCCTTCCCCCCACCTTTTTATACTGGCTATCTCCCCTCTTTCTTTCCAGTCCAGATGAACGGTCTTGACCCAAAAGGTCAACTGTCCATTTCCCTCCATAGATGCTGCCTGACCCATTGAGTTCCTCCAGCTTCTTTTTATGTTGTGTCACCTAGTGCCATGTTTTTTGTTATGCTAGAGGTCATTCAATTTCAATGGAAAGTAAAATAATGGAAAACTGGGGTGCAGGGAGTTTGTGAGGAGCCCAGATATGCATATTGGCATTCTCCACTATTCAATGCTTGCCTGTTCTTTAGGTCACTGGTTTTCTGTTGGACTTTCAGTATCTGTGGATCTCTTTCTACTCCCTTGAGGCACGATGGGACTTCCAATCAAAGAGTGCCTTGTGTTGTAGTTAATGAGCTCCCAAATCTCCTGGATATCCAGGTCATACTCATCAAACCTGCCCAGGTGTTTTCTGGTAGAGAAGCTAAGAGACTCTTCACAGATGATGAATATAGTGTGTTCAGGGCAGTCCAGTCAATGTGGACACATTGTGCTCCTGTTGGTAGGGAGATGTCAGATGGTGAGTGTGACAGGTGTAGGAGCTTCAACAACTCATAGATAACACAACATGAATAGATTGTTCAGCACAACCAAGATTATCTCTGGCTCTCACATCCATGGTCCCACCTCCTGAGAGCCAAGAATGGAGGTGAACTTGTTGGAGATAGTTAATGCCCACTGGAAGAAACACTTTGAAGAGTTCCTCAACCAGGCTTCCGTCTTTGATGTTCCTGTCTTCAACTTCATCCTGCCATCAGGTCCAGCCTTGCTGCCACACCTGAACAACATGAAGGCCACATGTCAACTGTGAAACATCGAGGTGTAAGCAGCACAGTGGCTGCAGGTAGTCCTGCTGCTTCACTTCTTCAGTAACATGGATTTTAGCCCTGCACATGTATACTCACCAATTGACATGGACTTCGTAAAGGGCAGCCATCATTGGCAGGCCTGTCCTGATTGAACTGGATTGCATCAGAAATTGGAACAATATAATCATGGTCACTCAGGGAAGAGTGTTGGTCAAAGTCCCAGAATATACACCAGGAGGACATTTTAGATGGACCTAAACAGGCTTCAAAAGACAAAACTTACAGCAATGCACTGCTGGAGAGAAATGTCAACACAGGTCACACATTAGTGCAATTAAAGTATTGGGCTGAGTTATAAAACATAATTTCCTAAAAAAAATTTAAATACCCTTTGGAATTTTTAATAAGAATGCATGGTTCAATTAATACAGGTGATATGGACTTATTGAAAAGAAACACTTTTAATCAGTGTCAATCCCTGATCTATTAGTAAATCAATATTAAATTACTTAAAAAATTAAACATCCATTTGCTAGTTAAATTGGCATAGAGTAAATGGTTTCTTGTTGCTCTTTTACAAACAGAATGCTCATTGCTCACACTATGTTGGCAATGAATCACAGAATGAGTGTATGACTCACAGCAAACAGGTTATTGTTCAGCAACAAAGTTGTCTATCCAGAGAGAATAGGAAATAAACCACAATTTCTCCCAGTAAAATTAAAGTAAGTTTTACAGAAAAATACATTGAGCAAAGGTTATGTATAAATTATGTGTGTAAAATCAATTCCAATCACTTACAATAGTGTAAGCACCAAACTTAATTGACATCATTAATATCCACTAACTCAAAGTCATTGATAGAGTCATAGTCATACAGCATGGAAACAGGCCACCAACACTAACCAATGGGTACCCAATCTGTAGTAATCCCATCTTCTAGCATTTGACTCAAAGGGATACATGGACCAACTCAGCCCAACTGTTCCTAAAAGAGGTGAATCCAACTTTTAGACAATGCCACTCCTATCCAAGTTTCACTTACAAGTGGGGAAAGTTTCTTGCTATCTGACTTATTGTACTATTGATATTGTCAAGTCACAGGAAGTGGGGGTATTGCAGTTTTTGATGTTAAGAAGTTATTTGGCCTTATAATACTTCCATTAACAGGTTATTGGAACATTATTTTCTACTCAGCATTGAAGGACCTTTATTTCTTATGGATCTTCTTACAATATTTCCAGCTGCTTTGGACTCTGCCACAAATAGAGTTGATACATTGCTCTTGGGGATAAATAGTGGATTTCAAACACTTTGTACAGCTTCCAACAAATCTCATGTAACAAGATCCAGTGGGTCTATGGATGTTTGGATTGCTGTGTCTATGAGCCAGGAAGGTGTCAAGACCTAAGAGCAGAATGACACCAGGCCTGCAATCTGCTCCTTATCCTTTCCTTCCATGCTTTGACTTGCCAGGACGTCCAGGAGGCTCCTTCAAGGCAACTGAGGGCTTTTGAGTTTTGAATCTTCTACTTTTTGTATCTCACCCCAGCTCAGAGTACAGGGATCTGGTCCTGAAACCTATAAGGTGAAGTGGCAGAGATGAAGCCAAACCCAGTGGAAAACTAAATTAAGGTAAAACTTGCACAAGGGACTAAAGGTCCTTCAGTAAAATGGTACCAGGTGCCGCTGGCTCAAGATGTGTCTTTTACTGTGCTTCTTGTAGAGGAGAGAAGGACCAGGCACGTTGTCCCTCAGCTTCTTACCCAGCCATGTTACTGAATGTAACCTCATTCTCTCTCTCTGTTGTCATATCTCGCAAACCCTGCAGACCCCATCCAATCACCAGTGGCCATTTTGTGCTGATGTTGTGGGTGGCCTCTTCCTTTCTGTATACATTTCTTCAACCTTGCTCCTCTTCACTGTCCTTCCCTTCTGCCCTCCATGTACTGATTACCACCTTTACCTCATCCCAATTGCCTCTCTCTTCGACCCCTTATCCCCCTTTTACCCACAGATTTCAACACTCCTGTTCATGAGCACCCTGCTCTTTCTTGCCCTCTGTCCTGATCTCCAACCTTTCTCCTCTTTCCCTAGTTTTCCCACATAGACACTGGATGTCCTGTCAACTTTAGCATGAAGGAACTGGAAGAAAAGGATTACGAAGAGGTTCTTCCTTTCAATTTGACAGGCGCTCCATGTCCCCAGCCTCAGTGAGTTCTCCCACCTTACCTCTTCTCCCTATGGATGTCAGAATCAATCTTTTATGTGGGTTTCTTTTTCCCTTCAGCATTAACTATGGTTTCCTGCCTCCTCCCTGCCAGCTTTAGCCACCATTGCCAATTTATCCAGTTGTTTTTAATTGTTTAGGGAGCTCAGAATAACTTTAAGCTGCTGTGATCTTCTGCCCTTCCTCAGCACTGGCAAGGGTAGAACATCACAGTAGCTTTTAAAAGGACCTGATAGATTTAAAGGAAACAAGGGTGAACTGTGTGACAAAAAAATAATGGGGAGCTTTTCAAAATGGATGCAAGCTGAAATGTGATGCCAAAGTTAATCTGAGAATATATTTAATGAATCCATTTTGTGCAGCAGTTCTTATGGCCCCTGCAATATGGTGTTAGCTGTAGCTAAGCTAAACTTTTAGCTCTTTGATGTTCATGGTACAAACCTCAAAGTCAAACTTATTGTCATATGCACAAGTACATGTATGCACGGGTGCGATGAACAACTTACTTGCAGCAGCATCACAGGCACATAGCATCAGATAAGCAGCATTCACAAGAAAAACATGAATAAAACAACTTTTACAAGAAAGAACACAATTAGAACTAAAATAAACAAAGTTCTTCGGGTAATGGTCATTAATCATCACCACCTCACTATCTTTGTGTTCAGCCCCACACATATCCCTGAAGGCCTTAATGTTTTTACGTGTATTTTTGCTTTTGCCACTGTATTTTACATCTGCTGCCACGGCCCCCTTCCCAGTATCAATATCCTTCAGGAAAGAGAATTTGGTATTTTTGCCCAGCCTGGTTTGCCTGACTCCAGTGCACATGCACAGTTGACACTTGAGATCCCATAAAGTGGCTTGTACTCAGCAGTAAAAGAAACTGATGGCCATAAATGTGGCTCTATTATTACCTGCCTGAAAGCACCTTTTAACTCTTTCGTGAACTGTGTCTGTGCAGTCATGAACTTGTTTAAATAATCACCCATGCCCTTCAACTGTTCCATGTGCCTTCTCCCTGTTGATTGATCTTGGAGCTTTTTTTATTTTTCTTTGGCCTTGCAGCAGTGAGTTATGCACTTGTTCTGTTTTTGAAAGATAACTATGCATAGCTTGACAAAAATATCCTTGAATGTACTCCACCCACACTACATTACTAAGCCAAGTGCATTTAAGTACTGGACTCTTTACTTCCTCTTATCTATTATTTGCTTAAATCATCACTTTGTATTAGTTGGTCACTAAAACAGTACCATAACTTTACACAGAGCTTAAAACGCTGCATTTTTGAGCTTTTATTGTACCAAATAGTTTGACATTTCATCTAATTGGTGAAATAATCTGAATATGAATAATTTCTGCAGTTTGGCAAAAGGAATCAGGGGTGATTTGAGTTTCATTCCTGGCTGTTGGAAGTGATCCTTTTTCTACTATTGTGATTACACTAATGGCAATACACTAACAAAGCAGCCACCAAGTGACACCTGAAGGCATTATGTTGTTCTGTGCGACAAATGCTGATAAATAAATAATCTCACTTTGTTAATGTAACTCGAGGTTACATTAGGTTACACAGCAATAGGTTCAGAGATTTGGAGTGTTGCTTGGCCACTATGTGATTATCGCCTAATCAGCCCAAATTAAAGTATGTCTGATGCCAATCCTGATTCTTTACGAACCATTTAAATGTCATTTAATACAATTCTGTTCAATGGATTATACAATTTCCATTTGTGCCCTTTTTTATCGAAAGAAATGCATGCAAAATGAATGTTGATGGACTGGATTCTTAGCAATGAAATGTTGCAATTAGTTTTTGTTTTCTTGACTCCATTTCTACATGTCGGTCTGACCGTTTACTTTCAGTGCATTTGCTCCATTCCAGAATGACTTAAATGGCTTTGTACTTTTCATGAAAAATAACCCAATCCCTCAACATGTAAAGTGGCAACATTCCTGTGAATGTTAGGGTTGTAGACCACTGCTAGTGCATGAAGGTGTCAGCTCTGGCTCAATGTGCAGCATTCTTACCTTTGAATTAGTAGGTTAGGGGATTAAGCTTCAGTCCAGAAATTTGTATATCACTGAGGCTGGTGAGTAAGTACATAGTGAGTGCTACAGGAACAGGAATGAAATTCATCCCTGATCGCATATACCAAGTGCACAGTATAGTAAAACATAGCTCTATCATAGAAAGAGATTACCAAGTGGACAGAGGAAAAGACTCAGGGATGTGCTCCAAGCATGCCCCCATTGACTAGAGAGAATGTCTAGACCATGGCCACCCAAAGTGGAATGTAGTACATAGGAACAGGCCCTTCAGTCCTTGATGTCTGCACTGAACATGATGCCAAATTAAACTAAATCTCTTCCGCCTGAACATGATCCATTTCATTCCATTCCCTGCATTTCCACGCGTCTGTCTAACAGCCTCTTAAACACCACTATCGTATCTGCTTCCACCACTACCCCTGGCAGCCCGTTCCAGGCACCTACCATCCTCTGTGTAAAAACTTGCCCCACACATCTCCTTTAAACCTTCCCTCTCTCATGTTAAATGTATGTCCTCTAGTACTTGGCATTTTTACCCTGGAAAAAAAGGGGAACATTTAGGATGGCATTAAGAACCTCAAGTCAATGCACTGGGAACACACAGAAGCCCTGTGCAAGAAATGGAAGAAAAACCATCCACCCACCTGCCCTTCCAGTCCCCTCCTGACCCATCTCTGGACTCATCTGCGCTTCACACATAAGTCACATCACTCCCCTGATAACGTACAAAGTCAGAGTGGAAGCACGTCATCATCGATCCCGAGGGACTGCTTAAGATAAGAAAGATAATAAAGTATGCATATGATATGGAACTATGCAAAATCTGCTCAACAGAAATCAGTGGAGTCACATTTCAAATGAGGAGTAAGTGGCCAGTATATCAACAGCGCTGTTTGATCTTTTAGCACATGGCAAAGGGTTGATTTGGTATTTTATTTAAAGGACAGCATCTCTAATCCTGTGGCTTTCTTTCCCTTCTACTCTAAAACTCGGTCCCTGACAATGTACTCAGCTACCTCAGTCTTCACACACAGAAGCAAGATGGCCACTAGCTGGGTCAACCCTCTTGCAGCAAAGCCTTTGAAAATTTATAATCTCTTTTCTCAAAATAACAAAGTCTAGAATGCATAGGGTGACACAGTGGAAAAGCTAGTGGGGGTATCGCCTCATGACTTTAGCGATCTGGGTTCAATCCTGACCATGGGTGTTCTCTGTGTCGAATTTACACATTCTCTGTGACTGCATGGGTTTCTGTCAGATGCTCCAATTTCCTCCCACATCCCAAAGATATGCAAGTTGGCAGGTTAATTAGCCACTGTAAATTAGCACTCATGTAGGTGGGTGGTAGAATCTGGGAGAAGTTAATGGGAGTGCGGGAAGAATTGGTTATAGGAAAAGTTAATGCAGGAATGGGATTGTTCTGTGAGCTGGCAGAGATTTGATAGGCTGAATGTCCTCTTTCTTTGCCCTAGAAACATAAGAAAATATGATTATCATCTTAAGTATATAAGCATCTTTATCTTGAAATTGGTGCAAAAGGTTACAGCTAATTATTATTCAAAGTGAGAAACTACTTCAAAGGCTTAACCAGTGAAAGACCTGTATGTCCTATGTTTCCAGGTTAAGGGCAAACTGAATAATTCCTTGCCTTCAATCAACCAGCCCATCTGTAATTCCAAAGAACAGTACACATGTGGTCCATTATTGCTGTTCAACTACACTTTAAATCACTTTAAACACACTCTAAGCAGCAGACCAATTAGTTGGAAGAGAGGAGGGCAACCACAAAGATTTTTGCCAGAGATGTAAACAGTACTGTGAAACAAGGTTATTTTATTTTATTAGTGTAGGTGCAAATATTAATCAGCTGCCAAAGTGTTTGATTTGCTGAAGCAAGGAGTGTCAACAATAACAAGAATTGGAACCATTGGGTACAATTTTTATGTGTAAATTAATTGTAAAAGAAGTGTTACTGGGGGTAGATCGCACTGATGATTATTTCCATCAGTGAAAATGATCGGGTAATTTTCTGTGTAGTTCACCTTAATATAGCTAATCATGACATTGCAGGTCACAGATCGCACACTTCATCCAGAAATTGGAACGTTTGGGTGTGACATCTGATATTTAGAAAAACAATGAAAACATTAAGCTGGGTTCCATGAGGAGATGACGCTGCAATGTTATGCACACAGTATCTGCCGCAGAGTAATGGAAGCTGCATCAGCGTTGTTTCCTTCACTGTTTACAGTCAATCAAATTTGATCTGCATGTCGGGGTTGCTGGTTGTTTGATCAGCCCACACCCGACAGCAGCATGGGAGTCATTTGCCCAGACACACAGGAGGTCACCCTTCCTCCCTCCCTCAGGTTTACCCTCACCTCTGAGACAGGGTGAGCAGCTGTTCTATGGCTGCCAGAGGCAGAGTTCCTTCGAGATCGAGCTCACTTCCTATCGCTCAACGCAGTGATGGTGCAGAAGGTCCGAGCCTTTCAACCAGCTGCTGACAGGAACCCCACCTTAGTGATCCAGATGTATTTTTACAACAATCTAGTATTTTCTGTCATCATTGGCACTTAGTCTAGCTTCTGTTGTTGTTCCAAATTACAGATTATTAACTGAATTTAAATTCCACAGCTACTTTGGTGGGATTTGAACTCAGATACTACTCTAACAATTTAAACAATGTGCCACCACTAATGATATGCTTGTTTGCATTGTTGGCTTGCACTCAGCTGAGACTGGGCTATGACTGTTCAATGTATTTTATATAGAATATTGTAAATTCTCAGAGAAAACTTTCACCTGTTAATCTGGGTTAAAGTGCGAGTGTCGTCATTAGTTTTTGGTAAATTTTCAACAAAGGCTGTGGATTGAGCCCAGAAGCTCCACCGTTCGACCAGTTCCCTAGATTACTCTGTCCACCCCTTCCCTAATTCTCCTGTTACAGAGTTACAAGAGTGCTTGAGAAATAGGCATTGTAGTCTAAAGGTGATGGGTTGACCAGGCACTAAAAATACCTCCATTTGTTATTGAAAACAAGATCATTTAATAGCTTTCCCAATGTTGTTTAAACCAATTTCCTAGCTGGTCATTGTCTACCTTGAGGCAAATAAAATTTGCCGCATAGGGCTGCAGTCATACATTCCCCTAACAAGCACTCCTCTTGCCTATTCACTGTGCAAGTATTGAAGCTATGAAAGGAGGTGAAAGTCAATGTGGAAAGCCCTTTGATTTTTCTACATGATAGCCTGGAAATTGGATCTATTAGTGCCTACTTTTCATCTGCAAATCGGGCATGGAAAAGCTTTTATCTGGGTTAGTTTGCACGGACGATCATTTCCTAGTGGAATTGTGCCCTTCCAGGAATTCTGTGCCAGATCACCTTGCTGTAGTGGACAAGTTCCCAGCACCTGGTATGCACCTGGGGATGATGTACATTCACACATTAGAACAGCATGCTCTCCCTCCCCCTTTATAGCAGCCTTTCTGTGACAGCCATAGGAAATGCTCCTCTTAGGTTGTTGCCCTTCCCAATGATCAGTGTGGCAAAGGTGTGGCAGTTGGTTGCTTTTATAAGCAGCTCCTATCAGGAACAGCACAGATGCCATCTTAATGCATGATTCTATGTGCAGGCCATCATTGCATTATTTCTAAGACACTTTAGTACAATTTTATGATTTTTTTGCAAAATCTTATGTTTTTTTTGGTGGGGGAGATTCAGTTGGACATTAGCACTGTATGCACCAATACCTCAGTACTTCAAAAGACTTTCTAGCCATGAAAGTTTTAATTTCTCATTGGAAGAGTTATAATTATTTTCTTATTATTAAATAAAAGGGTTAATATCAAAAATAGTTCTGAAGTTTAACACAGGTGGGGGATTAGATGGAGTGTGAGGGGTTGTGGGGGAGAGTGGTTTCACCCCAACATAGAATGCAAAATCTCAAGAGGTAGAAATGGGTAATTTGTAGTCACTACACCGCAGTGTTTCATTATTTTGAACCCAACATAAAGATTTATCCTTTGAAGTTGTTTGTACAATTTGGCAGAGCATACAGTTTCAACATGCTGTTTGTGACTTGAAAGGCTTTTCCAGAATCACTAGTGCTTCCTTGGTATTCCAATTAGGACCCCCCAACCAACCCCTCTCCCCACTACACACACATTTTGTGTAATTGACCTTAATATTTAAAGGTACAATTCAGACAGAAGTGTACCAGTGCACTGTGGCAAAAATTAGATTTTGAATTATACAAGGATTGTGGATTAAAGGTCAAATTGATAGGTCATGACTATTATAGGTCAGGGAGAGAATATTTTTATAAGGGTCTGAGTGGCTGTTGAAACCTGGTAAATATATCCATTTACAATCAGCTTCGACACAGATTAATCAATTTGACAATCTAGGACATTGTCAAACACATAGAAGCCGTTTACACCACAGTGCACTATCTGATTCCCTGCAGATCATGCTGTGAATCCGCCTCTGGAAGTTAGTGAGATAAAAAACTGTCAGTAACATTCATCAGGGGATTTGTAGGAGATAAAACAATGTACACAGAACTCATAATTCTTCCTTCTAGTGATGATGCCTCAAGTTTGTTACTGTGGTAACAGCACCCATTTCTTCATCTGTATTGATTTTTCTCTTAATCCTTATGTTCCTCTTTTGTGCCTTCTGTCTGTCTTTTTTTCCACTTTCCTCCTTGATACCTCCTGCTTTTTTCTCTCCCCCTCCTCTTCTCGAGACTATGCCACTGTCTCTCACTGACCTCTTACTGCATACTCCCCTCCATTCAAAGTTCTGCCAGGTGAAATCACCCAATGACCCTTGCATCAATTGGGACACTTTATTTGACTGACATCAAGCTAATTATTTCGTGAACTGCTGATATTGATTTTAGTTTTGCGTTGAAGCAAACAAAGGAAAAATATTTATGTTAAGAGAAATGAGTTATGGGCTTTGCTGCTGACTAGTGGGCCTGCTGAAAGGCAGCAGTTGATCTAAACTGCTATAATAATACAATATCTCTTTCACCATCCTGTGCCACCCTTTCCTTGATGGTGTAAAATACATTGAACTTATTTCACAAGAGTGATGAAGTGTTGATTTAAAACTTAATTTTTTTTTGCCATCTTTGTATTGGTATTCTGTTCTGGCCTGTTGTAAAACCAGCCTTTATTAATTGGGCTATTTTTTCATTGCAATAAATGGTCATGCATCATGCTGTTAATGTATTGGTCTCCACTACAACAATGCAATAATTACAAAAAGTACTGATCAGTAAATCATCAATCATAATCAATTCTTGTCTGGACTTGCATTGACCAGCCAATGAAATAAGTGTGCATGATGGGCCCAGCATTTAAGTTTTTTTCCATAAGGAGGGCAATATGAAGTGGCCAGTGATGGATCAGAGAACTGGTTATATCAGCTCTGACAAAATGCCTTTGGAAGAAAACATATTTTTGTCTCCACTGTTAAGTAGACATTGGAATGGCTAAGACATGGCCTCTCGTTTGAGTTTCAATGTGGTTCATACAAGGAGTACTTGTTCTTATTGAGAAACCCATCAGTTGTAGAATAGAAGAGACCCTCAGTTCTTGAAGGAATTTTGCAGTGTTAAAACACTGGGAAAATAGGATAGCATGGCATCACTCTGACAGTTATAATTTAGGACATCATCAGAAATTTGTTAGATTATAGGTGATGATCTTTTACAGAAATAATTGTGAAGTGGTTAAAAAGTTTTTGTTGTCGTCATATTCTCTTCTGTAAGAATTCCATTTGCTACACTTCCAACTGATTCATACGTGCTCTGTGACAGCGTGAGGATCTTGAATACTATCTATATCGCCAAATCAGCAATATTTTAAATGAAAGATTTTGTCAAAATACAAGTAATCTCCAGTGAAACTCCAGATCAAACCAGGTACAGCACCAGGTCAACCAATCAGATGGTTTGGTTTTCTCCATAAGTTGCACTTTTATTGGAACTGCTATAGACAGTGATGATTAAAGGAAACCTTTTTGACTTCATTCGAAATAGTCCCATCAAGTAGAATTCAATATTGTGCAGGATAGGGATGGTAGATGCAAACTTGAGGGTATTTCACATCACTCAGGTCTCAGGAGGGCCTGGTTGCCAGGCAGCTGTTATAGGCCTTGGCCTTTCTACAGTCTGTGGAAAACATAATGGCCTGGAGTTTAAGATAAAAATAACCATGGCCACTCACTATTATTAAACTAAAAATTGGAGAGCATCTTGCAGTGACCTCAGCTTTGCAATTAAACACAGAAATCAAGAAGTTGATGTCCAACATACCCTGCCCGATAAACCTGTGCAGTGGCCGAGATTGAGTTTAACTTCAGCCAGTATGCTCCTGCTCTGTTCCTGGACTCACCATAGAGACCACTGGCAGAGAAATGATATACTGACTAGGCCATTCTGATTCACTTCTCAAAGGTCCCTCAGAAATAAGCCAGAGCTAATTGGTGTAGGACCTGCAAACTCATTCATTTGAGGGTTGGCCAAGCCTTTTAGAAAAGGTACGTGAGAGTAACTGATAGAGTCAGAGTCAAGCAGCCATTTGGTCCATCATGTCCACACTGACCAATGGGCACCCATTGGTTTTAATCCCATTTTCCAGCACTTGGCCCATAGCCTTCAATGTCTTGGCAATTCAGGTGCTCATCTAGACACTTCATAAATACTGTCAGTGACTCTGCTTCCACCACTTTCTCAGGCAGTGCATTCCAGGTACTCACCGCTTTCAGGGTGAAAAAGGCCTCCCTCAGATCCCCTCTAAATCTTTTACCCCTTGACCTAAATCTATGTCCTCTAGTTTTAGCTACCTCTGATATGAGGAAACTTTTCCCACAGTCTATCCTATTTATACCCCTCAATTTTATATACCTCAATCATACCTCCTCTGCACCAGGGAAAACAGACTTAGCCTCTCCAGCTTCTTCTCATAACTGAAATGCTCCATCCCAGGCAACATTCTGGTGAATTTTATCTACACCCTCTCCAGTGCTATCACCTCGTTCCTATAGTGTGGTGATCAGATCTGCACACAATATTTCTGCTGAGGAGTAACCGGTTTGAAAATAAAAAAAAAACTGGAAATCTGAAGCTGAAAAGGGAAATACTGGAAACATTCAGCAGGTCAGGCAGCATGTGTGGAAAGGGAAACAGTTAACATTTCAAGTCCAAGACCTTTCATCAGAACATTTTAAAGTATCCAGTTTACTTACTTTGTTGCATTTTATTTTTTATATTATTATTTGCCATGTTAGTGTGCAAAAAACAAAATCTAATGCACTTTCTTCATTTTTTATTCTTAAAAAAAGTTATGTCAATATGAATGTTTTACATATATCTATCAGAGACATTGAAAAAAGATGTTCCAAAAGATGTTTACAGCAGTGAGCTATCAAAAAGCTATCAGAATATTCAGGGACATTCCAAGGATAAACCTCATGATTTAATCCTAACACTTGCCCAAGGTTGGTGTCAGTCTCAGAGTTTGCTGAATCTTGTTGGTCAGTGGTGATATTCACTGCTCTGTTTTGGGCATCTGCTCTCAGGTATAGAGAATTTCCTGGATGGCCCTGCATGTCCAGAACACATTATTATGGACAGGCATCATGAGCAACAAAGTTATACAGTGAGCTGGATCCAGAAAATTCTGGCCCACTATTAGTATCTTAGTGTTACTTTTCACACAAACCACAGCACCGATGCCACTCGTGTCTCCCCCTGGGGTGATACCCCAATCCCATATTTATAATCTTTAAGGGGCTTCCTCACCTGACCCCACCCCTCCCTCTCCTGTGGCAGAAGAACCCTAAGCTGTCGTTCTTCCCCACCGAGCCCTTGCATTGGCTGCAGCCAGCTTCAGTGCGTCCCTCAGTACGTACTCCTGCAGCCTGGAAAGTCCCAGTCAGCAGCATTCCCCTACGGACATCTCAGTGCTGGGAGACCAACAAGTTTCAGGCAACCCAAAGGGCATCTTTCACCGAGTTGATGACCTTCCAGCAGCAGTTGATGTCCGTCTCTGTGCGCGCCCCCAGGAACAGCCCGTAGATCAGGGAATCCTCTGTTATGTAGCTGCTGGGGATGAAACGTGACAAAGACCCTTGCATCTTTTGCCACACCCTCCTCGCAAACCCACAGCCCGCAAAGAGGTGGGTGACCGTCTTGTCCCCAGCGCAGTCCTCCCGGGGGCAGCACACGCTGGGACTGATGTTCCGACCATGCAGAAAGGATCTGACTGGGAGGGCCCCTCTCACTGCCAGCCAAGCGAGGTCTTGGTGCTTGTTGGTGAGTTCTGGAGATGAAGCATTCCGCCAGATGGTCTGGACAGTCTGCTCAGGGAACCACCCCATAGTATCCGTCGAGTCCTTCTCCTGCACTGTCTGCAGGATGTTCTGTGCTGACCACTGCCTGATGGACTTGTGGTCAAAGATGTTGGTCTGGAAGAACTTTTCCACAAAGGACAGGTAGTGCGGCAACGTCCAGCTGACTGGGACGTTGTGTGGCCACGGGGCCAGGCCCATCCTTCACGACAGCAGGGACAGGTAGAACCTCGGTACTAAGTGACGCTTGGTGCCCATGTACTTGGGTTCCACGCACAGCCTGATGCAGCCACAGATGAAGGTGGTCATCAGGATGAGGGCGACATTGGGGACACCTTTACCCCCATTGTCCAGGGACTTGTGCATGGTGACCCTTCGGACCCACTCCATCTTGGATCCCCAGATGAACCGGAAGACGGCACGGGTGATTTCCAAGCAAGGAACAGGCCACACCTGCGCCAAGTACAGCAGCCCTGAGAGCACCTCACACCTGATGACCAAGTTCTTCCCAGTTATCAATAGGGAGCGCCATTCCCAGTCCCAGTTTCTGCTTCACCTTCCTAATCTGCTCCCACCAATTTTTGTTGCACACCCTAGCTCCTCCGAACCAGATCCCCAGCACCTTTAGATAGTCAGGCCTGATCATGAAGGGGACGTTGGATTGGTCAGGCCAGTTGCCGAAGAGCATGGCCTTGCTCTTCATGCGGTTAAGTTTGACCCCTGATGCCAACTCAAACTGGTCGCAGATGCTGATCAATCCGCAAACTGACCTTGGGTCCGAGCAGAAGATGGCGACATCGTCCATGTACAGGAAGGTTTTCACCTGGGTGACCTCACTGCCTGGCAACGTCACCTCTCTGATGCTCTCGTCCTTCCTGATGGATTCGGCAAAGGGTTCTATACAGCACACAAACAAGACAGGGGAGAGAGGGCGGCCCTGCCTGACTCCAGACTTGATGGTGAAGCTGTCTGTTTCCCACCCATTGACTTGGACTACACTACAGATGTCTGTGTAGAGTAGTTGTATCCAATTCCTTATTCCGTCCCCAAAGCCCTTTTGAAGAGCATGTCCAACATGTACACGTGTGATATCCTATCAAAAGCCTATTAGCATCTTGCCAAGAGGCAAGATGCTGAAGCATAGGGAATGCATAAAGTTCTCTTGTTAAGTGTGGATGTGATGAAATGGCTTGAGTCTCATGTTAGTCACTGAGAGCAAAATCACAGGTTTAGCCCTCATTTGGGATATAATACTTTTGATGTACTAGGTTGAACATGGCACTATGATAAATGTGAGCATGTATATGTTCCTTGTTGTAATTGTGGGTCATGTAGGTAATAATGCAAATCATCAAGGAGCAAGAGAAGAGCAATCTGCACCTTGTTCATTCAACTGTAACTGCAGTTTGTATCTAAAAACATCACACATATATATCATGTATTTCTGTAAACTACACTGCTTCTCCTTTTTGAAAAGTGTGATTACTATTGAAAAGTGTAGATATTACATACAGATTTAATAGGCTATGGTTTACTGAGTGTCCTTGCTCTCAAAGGGATTTCTACCATTGAGGTTGTACCCATTCCACAACTCAAGTACAGTGTCAATTCTTGAATAATTTCAGCCAAACCTTTTGCTGTTTCTTCCACAATCTCTGCTGAATCAATTTTTGGAATATACCTATAATTACATAACTCCTCAATGTTCTCCAATATGTCTGAATTGTCAGATGGTAGCCCTGGCAATGCATCAGCATAATTCTGTTTCCATTTTCTATATTTGGTTGTGCTAGCACATTGAGGAGAGAGAAAGTCCCAACTTTATATGCTCAATGCAGCCATTATCAGAATTGTTGACCTAGAACCCAGAATTCCTCATGAAGGATCAGTGTCAGTGACCAATGTACAAAGTCTGCCCAGTCAGAACTAAGGGAAGTTCTTCATTCCAAAGACAATCCCCCTTGCCTTTTTCTCAACCTGAGCGCATCTTCCCTCTCTGTCAGTGAACTATCACAATGTCACACAGAGCAAGATTGCAGAGAACCCAAACACAGAACACTGGTCTGAGACTGGAGTCAGGATGCTTCCTCGGAACCAAATGCAGAACAGTAAACAGAAGGAATCTTGCCTCAGGGATCTGAGACAGAGTCCCAACCCAGAAATAAGGTTTTCTAGGAGAAACAGCAAAACTAGGACTGCTCTAGAGTTGCCAGCTCTAAGTTGCCAGAAAACAAAGTATACCCAGAAATAGACCAGTAATCTGGCAACCAGTGTTTGTGAAACTGGGGTTCTTATTACTAGTCTCCTGATGGAACTCAGGTGTGTGTCATTAGGCAAATAGTAATGCATGGAAACCATGTGCTGCACAACAAGGCCCCATCAATGGGGATAAGGGGCAGAATTGAGAACCAGCACTCGGAACCATGACATAAACAGGATGCAAATGCAATTGTTTTTTTTTTCTTGACCATTACATGACTTATTACAGCTTCCAAACCAAAACATCATACGCAAGTTTCAATGTATGTGTTCTACCACAGTGACTCTTCTGACCCAACTTACATGTCATTTGTTGCTCTGATGCTCTTATCTTTTCTTTAATTTCATAGAGTAAACCCTGTTGTTAGTTTGAATTACTGAACATTTCCAGTTCCTCAGAGAGTGAGTGAGAGAGAGGGAGATTCACAAAGCATTTCATCTGGCTGGAAATCTTTAATAATTTGCTTGAATATGTTTTCGAGTTCACCACACTATTAGTGGTACCTGGCAGAACAAACTTGGAAATGTATTATTGCCCATAAGTGAGCAATCTGTTGTTGTGTCAATGCCTAGACCATTTAACCATATTTTTGCCTTGAAGTCGTTGCACATTCTGCCATTTCTGCTTGTGGCATAAATACTATATAAGCCCAATTCTTCATTTCTCATTTTGGCTTCAATGCTGTATAGACTGTTCTGCTGTGAAAACATCTCCTCAGTGAAAAATCACACCATTGGAGTTGCTTTAGTAAACTACTTTGGCTTTTGGCTTCCACACTGTGGACATGTGAACTTTTTTTTTCTGAGTTAAAACATATTGTTGTTTTCCACTGACATATATCCTCTGGATAGCTTCTGTTATATCTCTAACAGTGACCTGCATCATTCTCGGCTATGTTCCTCCAATTCTGCTTTGGGAATCTAAGCTCTGTTATCTGTGACCATAAACTGTTGTTATATTTATTTCTTGCATTGGATGAAAATGTTTCCTTGATGGCATCTCCATAGGTGTTGCAATTCTGCATGCAAAATCAAATCTAAGATTCTGTCCGTAAAACTTCAATTGAATTCACTCATCGATTAAATCACACAAAAAAATAAACATAGCATACTGTCCAAAAAAGCACCAGTTTTGCAGTGCTAAAATAAGTCCTTCAATGAAATAGTACACAGTGTCACCTGACTTCTGATTCCAAGCTCCAAATGATTAGCTCTTCACAACTGTTGATGGTTTAGGATTCCAATAATCCTACAACTATTTCATTGAATGAAACTTCTTTGTTTTCCAAAGCATTAAAAGATTTGCTGATGTACTGTACATTTTGGAATCCATTTCAGTGGAGGCCTTTCTTGGCCTTGCAGATAGCATAATTTTGGCCACATTCTCACCATCACCATCAACTTCCACCATGATAGTTGCTCGAAAAAATTTTCTATACATTTTCTATATGCACTGAAGGGCTCGTATGTCCAACCACGTATACCAAGACTGCCAGCTTGAGTTTAAAAAACCATCTTGAACACCTCTTCTTCTGCTGCTCCTGTCTAAACTGATGATGTTACACTGGCACACCCTGACCTTCCTTGCCTTTGCAGTTCCTGCTTAGCTCACTGGCCACAACTTCTGAACCATTTAACGATGACCCTTTTTCACTATCATCATCTTTTCCAGTATAACTCTAATGGTTCTGAAACATTTGGGAGCTTCTTTCAGGTGTACTTCACTGTAACTGCCTCTTCTCTGTGAGAGTGTTGTCAGTATATGACCATCCTGGTGCCTCTCAAGCCATGTCAATTCCTTCCACAACCCACCCACCCCCGCCACTCCCGCACCTCTCATGTGGGGCTTAACTAGTATTCCCTCCAAGATTCCCTCCCATTCCCACAGTTGCTGGCACTCACTCAGGGTTCATAGCTACTGGGCTTAGGGCCTGAAACAGTGTGGTCACTGATCCTGTCAGCACATTGCCTGTCAAAAGGTTCATTTTCCTTCATGCTTCACATCCTCATCGCCAATTTGTCACAAACACATATGTCACATGGCACAGAAGAGGAGATGAGGCCTTGGGCTGCTCAGCCATGATTACATTGAATCATGGGACAGGCTTGAGAAGCTGAGTGGTCTACTCCTGCTCCTATTTTCCTAAGTTCTTGTGTTCCGTGTTTTAACTGTGGTTAGTGACATGATATTAGGAATCATGAAGGTACATGGAGAGCTGTTAGGAACTTGTTTGCATCTTGTTTAGTCAATTCTCTATTAATAGTGCATGTGTATGTTATATATGTCATGTATTTGCATACACTGCAGGGATCTCGGGTGCTGAGAGGAGGGCTTGTGAGTGGATTGCTTCTGGTTGTATATGGTGACTAAACTGAGAGGGCTAGAAGTCATAGAGTGGCTGTAGCAAAAGGTGTCCAGACTCCAGAATCACCATCTCAAGCTCATTTCACTCTCCTGCCATTGTATTCATACCTTGAAAGAAAATCTGCCCGATTTGTTATTGGTGACCACGTGTGTCTTGAAGAAAAGACTAAGAGTTTTGTATGAAGGCAGACTTCCCTTGTCCCTACTCTGCTCAACCTGTAGCTTTTACCTGCCAGAAGATCTCTCCCAACAAGTCAGCAAACTTTCATCTGGCAGATCGCAGTGATCCTTTATCTACCCAACAACCCAGCTACACAAAGAAACCTCAGCTAGATCAAGCAAACAACAGCTGGCCAACAATACAAAAGGCATGGGATAATGAATGCAAAAGAGTGGACCGATATAGCTTTGATCCATTCCATTGTAGGCATGGGTGGGGATTAGAGGTCTTGTGGAATATGGGAAGACAGGGTGGTATGAGGATGTTGGTATGGTTGGAAATTGATACACGTAAACCAGGCTTGTTGCCAAAATGAAGCTCTTGCACAGACTCTTGAATGAACAACTTTTTTTTGGTGGGTTTCTTTCATATGCTAGGAATCTGAGCTAATGTGTGTTTATATCATCAGGCAGACCTTGCTTGATGTTGTTTCATTCATCATTATTTCATTATTACGTGGCAAACCATTAGGGATTGAAGGCTCACTTATCATTGCCAATCCCATTATTAAGTTGTCACTTACCTTGTGCAGTGTTACGGATCTCGGCTGCTCACTCATTGTTCTGAGTTTCAAATGCAGTGCAAGCTAGAGCCCTACCAAACTAAGCTCTATACTCAAATTCTATCCTCCACCATTCTGACTACAAGATCTCTGTCCTCCAGTATGTAATTATCTGGTCTTGGCCCAGGAAAGAGATCCATTTAATTTCATTTCACTTTACCTCACAGCTTCTAGGAACATTACTAACTGTGATGTTAAGCAAGGGCTACCTGTATTAATAAGGCTTGCCATTCAAGAGAACATGCACAATATATCATATGATCTGTGCACCTCATTCCCCCCTGCCAATATTTCAAAGCTTGCAGGACATGTGTGAACCTCGAGCAACTTGTAGAAGGTAAAAGCAACAGTCCGGCGACAGGCCATGCCTTGCAAAATTTGCCCACTGGGCTTTCATTGTCAATAACATTTACTCAACCTTTTGGGGATGAACTTCTAACAGGAATCTCTAACTCAAGTACGTTGACTAGAAGAGAGTTTGAATGTCTGGAAGAACCCTTCTGCAGAAAGACAAGCACTATTCAATTCTCAATCAAAAACAAACATGCCTATTTTCTTCAAATCTGTGCCTGTGATAAGTTTATAAAGTAACCAGAAGTTTCAGCTGCTTTCAAGAACCTGTTATCCAAAACATTACGTGGCAGTCAATGTACACTCTACATATTATCAAGGATCCACAGTGTGGAACAGG
This sequence comes from Pristis pectinata, assembly GCF_009764475.1. Lineage (NCBI taxonomy): Eukaryota > Metazoa > Chordata > Chondrichthyes > Rhinopristiformes > Pristidae > Pristis > Pristis pectinata. Next base: position 17,908,090 of record NC_067432.1, read on the forward strand.
CTCACAAAAGTATGTTCAGAAATGAGATGAAGAGCAGTTTGGCAGCTGTTGAAATTGGCAGCAGCTTTGTATTTTTAAGTAGTAGTTATAATCCAACATCCAAACCAGATATTTAAGCCATTGTATGAGGCAAGATATTTCCCAGGCTTTGTACATGCATTAGAAAATCCCTGCATGATTTTCCACCATTCATTTTAATGACAGTGTATCCATAATTTTCCTGTGGAGTGTGAGGTAGCTCACTGTGCATTTGGACTAAGGAAGTCTGTGTTTTTATGATAATATCTGTATCCTGTGGAAACGTTGACACACTATCATGCTATTTGAGTGCATAAATCTTAAGTCCTTTTATCTTGCTCAATAACACTCACTTTTGTACGTAACTGTGCTGTATGGCCAAAGATGTTTGCTAAATCCATCACGGAACTTCATTTTCTTACACACAAGAAATGTTGAGCTATCAAGCATGTGATCATTGATGAGAATGATTGCACTAACTCCTCCCACATGCAACTGCTTCACAGAGACACCAAAAGACATTTGCTCATCAGTCCAGTATACGTCCTCTGGGTCCAGAATCAACACATAAATAGAGAAGAAAACACTGCCTGCAAGAAGAGTACGGAAGCGTTCTACCAAATGTTAATGTGAAGATTGGAAGCCTTGTAATTTTCAGCTGCCTTGGTACCTTCAGCTTCAATTTTCAAAGAGTAAAATCAAAATCTAAGGTGTGAGCTCTGCACCATTAGACTAAAGGAGGCTTTAAGATTTTTAAGTTGTTTCAACTGTCCACCTGGTAATCTTTTGCTTGGACAGAGCTCAGAACAGAGTACCTTATATGGGAATCTGGTGCTCGACATAAAAACAATGCTGCCTGTCCATTACAGCTGAGTATAATTATCATCTTAGTGCTAGAGACATTGACCTGGGAGATTTCACTGACATTAGTTCATTTAATTTGCCCGTGGATATGGAGGATTTTGTTCAGACAGCATTGCTAGTATCTCTCCAGCACACTGAGTTTCCTGATATGAGTAGTCCATACCTCAGAAAGATTCAAGGATATTCTCAGAGCCTCCTTGAAAAAATGTAGCACACTCAGTAACTCATTGGAATCTCTCACCCATGACCATTCAAAATGTCAAAGATGTATTTGGACACTGTGTCCATTGTTGGAAGCATACAGATACCCAGTGTAAGTGGCGCAAGGAGCATAGGACCTTCCAAACTACCCACTTACCCTTTCCATTTCGTTCCTCCTGCCTACCTGTGGCAGACTCTGCAGGCCCCCCTCACCCTCATCAGCCACCTCAGAACCCACAGAACTGAATTGGAGGTAAGTTTTCCTAGATCCTGAGGGAATGTTTAAGAAGAAGACCATTGCTAAAACATGATACTATTTTTAAGGAATGCCATATATTCCTTTTGACACAGTATTCGGTTCCCTTTTTTGTCCATGTTATTAGTATCATACTCAAAGTGATGGCATTGCAAGTGCAACATAAGAGTTCCGGAGAATTACCACATTGGCTCATTCTCCTCAACTCCAGCACATAACTGTTGTGAATAAGTATTTGAGCATTTGGAAAGTATCTTCTTACCTGAATCTGGATGGTGTTGAAGCACCATTAGAATGACTATGTTACTGTTCCAGCATGAGTCCTGGTGTACCTCAGTAGATGATTTGCATTTGTAAATCTGATTAAAACCATTCTTTATTCACTTGATGCTGCTAAATTTAACAGAAGTATTATGAGCAACTATAAATACACCACCCTTAGTTTTTGGTCCTTTAACGCTTGAGTTTATCTTAGAAAGGTCAAATTTCTTTTCCTATCCCCACAATATACATAAACAGAAAACTGCAAAGTGGATTTCTTGTTTGAGTTGTTTACTGTCCTGCCTTGAAAGAAAATCCTATAGCTGTCAGTTGTTTTTGTTAAATTCTCCCCAATAAAAAGCATCAGGCAGGATTTATTAGGTACTCAAGGCACACATTTAGTTTTTTGCCAGTTATTAAGTGAAAATCAATACAAAGCAAGAAAATGGAAGTTGTACAGCTGTTAGTGTGCTGTTGTTTCCCAGATATTATGTCGGCTGTCTCGTAGATTCATGACAAACGAAAGCTGCTGGGAGAGAACTTTTGCTTACATAGCAAGACCAAAGTGGGGTTATTCATTAGTGAGGCGACACGCCAGATAGATTTCTGCAGCTCTTTCCATTTGTCTTTAAAATGCTGGGTTCTAGAGAAAAAGAACACTGATAAAATGTGATATCAATGTCAGTTTTATGTATCTAGATCACAATTTATCGTTGCTTCTTTCTGCAGACCTTTCTTTTTTAAGAAAAACACTTCACATGAAAAAGATATCTGCACCCTCATCTCAGGCTCCCCTCCACTGCTGTTTATTTTGCCAGATTTATGGTCAAACTGGAGACTGAACCAGTGTGTTTTTTTAACATCAATTCCATACACAGAATTCGTGAGCACCAAGCTACTTAATGCATGATATTGGAGACTGTTAGTTACCCATATATAATGATCCCATCCAATTGCTTTGAACATTAACTTCAAAAAAAGTTTTATGTTTGGCCTATTTTTAAGGGTTATTTCCTTAGATAACATTTCAAAGCAGGCTGACAATACCCCTTCCTTAAAGAGCAAGGTCAATTATAGTTGCCTAGAGGTGAAATCTTTGGGGGAGTTGGGGGGTTGGGAGGTAAGGTGGGCGGAGGATAAAAGAAGAATGCAATTGCATCCAATCCCTCATTTCTTCCTGGTGGCCATTCTACTCATCCTTCCTCTGCAATTTGGCCTTGGATGCCTCATATTCCCTGGAAGCTTGTGCGGAATGAATCTCCTACTCCGTCTTCTTGGGCAGTCCCTCAGGATCAGGGATGACTTGCTTCCACTCTGGCTTTGTGGGTTCTGATGTGACCCCCTCAGACTCATCCACAGATGATGGCTGTCAGGGCGGGTGGGTCGATAGTTTGTGAAGTGGTGCGTTCCTTCTCCCATTTACACTGAACTTCAATATGCTGCTGATGCATTAATTCAAGGTTCTCAATACCCACCCAGTGCTTCTTCTCTACTTTGTGAGGTCATGGGCCAAAGGTTCCCAGGAGTTAGTGACGATGTTGCATTTCTTCAAGAAAGTTTTGAGCATGTCCTTGAATCTTTTCCTTTATCTGCTTGGTAATCCTATGACAGAGCCTGGAGTAGCGCGTCTATTCTGGGAGTCATAACAGGAGCCAACTGAGTGCAATTAGGGGCTCAATGGAGAGGGGTTTTGGGAAGGGTGAAAGGATCTTTGTCCTTCTCATGTTAAGGCCTATCTTCACATATGCTGCAATGAACCAGTTGATAATGGCTTGGAGTTCAGCCTCTAAGCGCATGCAAATGCAACTGCATACTGCAGTTTGACAACTGAGGTTTGGCTGACTTTGTTTGTAGGTTCAATAATTTTGCAACATTTCTGAAGATTAGCACCACTCCTGAAGGAAGTTTCTTGTCTGGTCACAAGCATGGCCCAAAACCAAACCACAGGCTTGGGAGCAAAATGCTCACCATTTGCCCAATCTTGAGGGATACATAAAGCTATTTTCCACCCTGTCTCTCTCTCTCTTACACACACACATACACATACACACACACACAAGCACAATTCTAAGACTATGACAACTAGGAAACTCGTCAGATTTATAAGTACATTCATGTTATACCCAGCTTTATACAGTTTTTTAAAGCCGTGCACAACCACAGGCCTCTGCAATTGAGCTCATGCAGTTCTGATTAGATAGTTAGATGATGGTCTATATAAGTCAATATTCACTCATTTATTTCTTCCTCAGAGCCAGCATTCTTCTCCAAGCTACAATGTTACATTGATTCAACAATTCTTTCACCATCATACAGTAACATCATCAAAAACACCGTAAGGAAAAGCCAGTGTTGACTATTTAAGCCTCTCTGATTCAGAAGAGAAAATGGTCTCTTGCAGCTTTGGCAAGATTAATATCACAAGAGACCATTGTGTCTGCTGTATCCTTCAGTAGGGTATCACATGAATAAAGGGCCAGAGTAAATTTATACCTGCAGATGGATGCTAACTCTCAGGACAAAACATACAAGTTCTCAGCCTGAGTTTGAATGCCTCTACCAACTGTTTCAGACTTGGATTGGGATGGGTAAAGACATTACTGGTTGCTGTATCAACAGGTTTATTCATTCCAACAGTGTGCATGTTTTAGCATTAATCTTTTAATCTCTGGAATACAGAGGCAGGACATCAGCCTGTATAATTAACTTCATTTGAATATAGTAATTAAATAAGTCTTCAGCACAGACATGATGGGCTGAGTGGCTCTTCTCTGTACTAATCATTATTGAAACTATGATCACATAGAAGAAAATTGGATTGCCTGGAATGTCACCTTTGCAAATAAATTGTAATGAAGGCATGTTTACTGCTATTCATTTGTAAATGTGGTCAAAAGCATGATCAAGATAGTGTTAAATACAGAAATTACAATACTTTGTATTGTGAATTCAGATATCGAACTCCACTAATGACAATGCGTACAAGTATGACCTGAGTACACTTGCCAGTAAACTATATTTTAAATTATTCATGATTTTCATTATTGAGAAGTTTTTTACAAAGTAAACTTGAAAAGAGATCTGTTTTCAACTTTGTTCATTGAAACAAACACCATGTAGACTGCCATTGTGTTATTTGCTTCCAGAACCACATGAACTTTACAGCACACAGACAGACCATTTGACTGAACAGCTCTGTACCAATATGATGCTCTACATGAGTCCTTTCCCACTCTCTATGACAAGTCCTGTTTGTTTTTCTTCATATCAAGCTTTCCCCTAAATGCATCTGTCCTATTCACCTCAGGCACAATGCATTTGCAGATTCCAAATTCCTGAATAAGGAGGTTTCTTCTGAACTCCCCATTGAACGTACAAGTGATTATCTTATATTTACAGGATCTTGTTTTGAATTTCCTTGCAAATGCATCTTCTCTACATCTAGGTTATCAAAACCTTTCTTAATTTTAGATGCATCTTAGGTCATTGGTCAGCTTTCTACTCAATTCTTCCTGATAGATATAATCTCCAGTCTCCTCCTGAATTGCTTTGCTCCTACTCCAGTACTTTCATAACCTTTTTTTTCATTATTGAGAACAGAAACACAACTGTACTCAACTTGCATCCAACCAGTCTTAACATAAATGGAATGTAACCCTGCTGCCAAGGTTTAATTTCATCATTTCAGCATCCCCATGCACTTTCTTTAAATATCAATAACCTGCATTGCTAATACTGGTTATTAATATTTAGGATGAAAAAAATATATTCAGCTTTTGGCAATATCATTGAATCTGTACTGGTCTATACTGTTAGTGTTATATAAAACCAGTCAAGTGAACAGTGACAGCTGGTGTTCATTTATTAGATATCAGGAACAGAACATCACACAGGTTTTTAAAAGATATTTTGGAAATCATCTTTGTGGGTGTATGTAACTGGATTTTGGGAATATTTTCATTTGATTTCTGTTTACCTTGTGGGCTTACACTCTGCTCTCCTGACCTTTCGATTATATTTGTAAGTAAATGCAAGTAAAATATTTTATTTTCCACATTGATGCATTCTAGTGAGCTAGAGCTGTTTCAGTAGCAGTGGAAAACCTTTTAATTCTGCCGCAAGTCCAAAGCCTGATCTTGAATGGACTTGTGACCGGTTGCAGATGAGTGCTTGAGGTATGGTTCTTGGTCCTTACAAAGCTGGTGGAGCATCATGAGAAAAGGTAGTCAAAAAGAGTGAAAGGCTGAGGCACAAGAGACTGCAGTTGCTGGAATCTGGAGTTCCTATCTCCCAACAGATGCTGCTCGACCCGCTGAGTTCCTCCAGCAGATTGTTGCTGAGTGGAAGTCTAAGTCAGTATAGCCCCCCATTCTTGCTAAGCTAAACCAAACCAGACTGTATTCAATTTTGAAATAATCAGAGAGGTTTGTTAAAGAATGAAATGTTGTCTGTAATTTTCCTTCAATTAGTAGTGTTCAGAAATTTGCAACTCCATTGAAGCCGTGACGACAGAGAAAAAAGAACAGGGATGCCTCACTCCAAAGCAAGTGTTATACCTTCAGAATGGGGTCAGTAACCTGCTGCCCTGTTTATCCGGGCAACTTAGTGGCTGCCAGTTTGTAAGAGGCCAATGGTTTGATACTTGAAACGTCTGTTCCAAGGCAATGGACCCAATTCAATAACTAAATTGGGTTCATTGACTTCCCTGTTTGTTATTTTATGTTGGAAATGGCTGGAGCATACCTTGTTATGCTCTAAATCCTTCTGTGGGTAATAAAGGAGAAGAGGTACAGCCAGGATAAGTTTAATAATATCTCTGTGGTATAGGAGGACTATGAATGCTCCCTCTGTTGCCTAAAAAGTAATTTGGATCCCTGCCATATTAGAACCTTCATTGCCCTCACCCTCCTGAGATTACTTATGTCATTTGTTAACATTTCTGTTGGCCTATGCTGCCCAGTGTTTTCAGGCCTCAGTCCAGCAAGCTGTATCTGGTTGCTTGCACTGTTAATGAAGACATCATTCAAAATCACTGTTGTTCCCACAGTTCAAATGCTAGCAATCAGAATTCTGCCACCGACCCGTGCTGAAATCAAACTCAACCTCAGTGAGAAAGGGATGCTCAGCGGCTGGAAGGCTGTGAAGATGATAATGGTCTGCTTTGTTCTCACATTGCAGAAAAAAACAGAGGAAAAGCTTCATCACTGAATCATACTGCTTTGAATTCGAGACAAAGCTATGTTTGCTTGTGTGCGCTGCCTGGGAAGTCCAAAGATCAAATAGCTCATTGCCAGCAAGCCACTAGGACCAAGGGGAGCAGAGGAACGAGACAACAAAGAGAGAACTGGTGAGTAACTGCAGCTGTCCACCCACAGACCACCTAAGTGCTGAGTTCAGACTTATTCAACTGGCAGATATTGGAAAGTTTTTTTCACTGGGTTTCTTCTGGCAGAACATTGAGGGTACTTGTGGAGTGCAATGCAATTGGTTTTCTCCTTGGCTTCAATCAAAATGGATTTATTTAATGCATTTTTTCAGGAAAAGGGAGGATAAATCCATGCTCCAAGCAAGCTTGTCCTGCCTGGAGTAGGTGGAAGATGGAGAGAGGGATAGATCTTGCTTGTTGTTCTGATTCTCCTCTCTTTGCTGCTTTCTGATTGTGTTTCTTGCTGGGAGATTGTGATTGAATGACATGGACATACAAATAATCAATAAAGACAGACAGGAAATGATGGTCCAATCAGCCCTTCCCACTCTGCTATGATGTTTCTTACACCGCAATATATAGACTTCTGAATCCATCTGCAAGCCAGGCTACCTCCTGGGAAAGGCAAATTAATGGTTGCAACCTGGGTCAAAAAGGGTGAAAAAATCTGAAGCATCATGTCCAACCATTTCATGATTAACATTATTCCCAGTGACCACTCTTGCATTCATTGATGTTGTATAATAATTCCCATTATGGTAAGATGAACTCCAGCCCAAAATGAGGTTTAGCACTCATGTCAAGGAGCTGACTGCTTCAGTATTCACTGCACTTGCCGACAGTCAGTTCCAATCATACATAATTCCCTGGGACCAGCAGGTACCTAACATGGTTTGTGCTTTATACAGCTCAATGCACTAGAAAGAATAATGACGTGTAAAGTGGATAAATCACCTGGTCCAGATGGCATGCAAAGGAGGAAATTGCAGAGATCCTGGCCATAATGTCTCAAACACTTCCAGGTTCAGGGATGGTGCCTGAGGACTGGGAAACTGCAAATGTTACACACTTGCTCAAAAAAATGTAGGGTTAGACCCAGTAACTACAGACAGTCAATTAAACTTGGTGGCGGGAATGGTTCTGAAAACAATAATCAAGGATAGAACTAGTAGTTACATGGACAAGTACACAGTGATTAGAGAAACAGAACATGGATTTGTTAAAGGTAAATTATGTTTAACTAACCTGATATAGGGTATTTTGATGATGTAACAAAAGATGCGTAAAGAAAATGCAGTTGATATGGTATATATGGACTTTCAAAAGACATTTAGTAAGGTACCAATAAAAAAACTTGTCATTACAATTGAACCCATAAAATAAAAGGGGCTGTAACAGCATGGATTGACAATTGGCTTGATAACAGTGAACAAAGAGGAGGGGAAATGCTGTACAGTATTTTGAACTTGAGGGAAGTGTGCAGTGGAGCTCCCAGCCATCTGTACTAGGTCTACCATAGTGTAGATATGCGGGATGCATTTTCCAAATCTGCAGATGAAACAAAATGGTAAAGGAGATAGAAATAACCTTCAAGCAGATGTGGAGAGGCTGTTGGAATTTGCAGAAGGTGGCAGATGAACCTTAATTCTGAGAAATGGGAAGAGTTACAGTTTAGCAGATAGAATGAGAAGATCTGATATAAACCAGAGGACACAGTTCTAAAACAGGTACAGGGACTTATGTTCAGTAACATTCTGTGATTCTGTGATAACTCCTGGTCCAACCTAAACTGTTTAATTGGAACAAATTATCTACACAAGTGCAATCTATTCTCATGATTGACTGAGAAGCCAAGTTATGATTGGCTCCATCATTCCTTTATCCTGAAATTATATTTGGGATTTTAGTTTTCATTTTATATTAAGGAAGGTATTTCAGTGTTATGTGAAGGCCAGTGAAGCTCTTTTGTCTAGCACAGTTTTTCATATCCTCAGAGGCCCAAACATTCTTTCACGTTACAAAGTGTAAAGAGACTTATCCAAAGTATATACTTAATGCATTCAAGTGCAGGAAGGCCGGGATAGTCCTTTTGAAGAAGTCTGCTACACATTGCCCAATGAAGTTGTAGAGGTCTCACCTAATTATTGAACATATATTTGTTCCATCCAGGACCTGCTGATCCTGTCAATCCATCCATTCTACAGCAGTATAGAGTCAAAACAGCTTCTACCCCACTGTGATAAGACTATTGAATGGTTCCCTTATATGATGAGATGGACTATGACCTCACGATCTACCTTGTTGTGACCTTGCACCTTATTGCACTGCACTTTGGTATTGATATTGGTTTATTATTGTCACTTGTACCGAGGTACATTGAAAAGCTTGTCTTACAAACCGATCATAGAGGTCAATTTATTACATAGTGCAGTTACATTGAGTTAGTACAGAGTGCATTGATGTAGTACAGGTAAAAACAATAACAGTACAGAGTAATGTGTCACAGCTACAGAGAAAGTGCAGTGCAATAAGGTGCAAGGTCACAACAAGATAGATCGTGAGGTCATAGTCCATCTCATTGTATAAGGGAACCATTCAATAGTCTTTCTCTGTAGCTGTAACACTTTACTCTGTACTGTTATTGTTTTTACCTGTACTACATCAATTCACTCTGTACTAACCCGATGTAACTGCACTGTGTAATGAATTGACCTGTGTGATCGGTATGCAAGACAAACTTTTCACTGTACCTCGGTACAAATGACAATAATAAACCAATACCAATACTAATACCAATAGAGTAATACAGCATGAAAACAGTTGTTCAGCCCAACATCCATGCTGACCATGGTGCCCACCAAGGTAGTCCAAGTTGCCTATGTTTGGCCCTTCTCCCTCTAAACCTCTCCTATCCATGTACTTATCCAAATATCTTTTAAATGTTGTTATTGTCCCAACCACTTTCTATGCCAGCTCATTCTAGAAACACACCACCCTCTGCATAAAGAAGTTGCCCCTCGGGTCCCTTTTAAAACTTTCATCTCTCACTTTAAACCTATGCCCTCTAGTTTTTAGTTTCCCTTCCCTGGGAAAAAACTATGTGCATTCACCTTATCTATATCCCTCATTATTTTATACACCTTTATAAGGTCACCCCTCAGTTTCCAATGTTCCAAGGAATAAAGTCCTAGCCTGCCCAACCATGCTATGATTCAGGCACTCAAGTTCTGGCTGTATCCTCATAAATCTTAGAGTTATAGAGTCACAGAGCAACACTGTACAGATACAGATCCTTCAGCCCATCGAGTCCATGCCCACCCAATTAGTCCTAATTTCCTGTATTAAGCCCATATCCATCTAAACCCTGCCCCTCCATGTACCTAGCCAAGAGCTTCTTAAATATTGTACTTGCCTCAACCACTTCCTCTGGCAGATTGTTCCATATACTCACCACCTACTGCATGAAAAAGTTGCACCTCAGGTCCCTTTTAAATCTTTCCCCTCTCACCCTAAATCTACGCTCCCTAGTTTTAGACTCCCCTACCCTTGGGAAAAGACTGCTACCATCCACCTTATTTATGCCTCTCATAATTTTAAACATTTCTATAAGGTCACCCCTCATTCTCCTACATTCCAAGGAATAAAGACCTAGCCTGACTGATGAAGGTCAGCATGCTAAACGTCTTTTTCACCACCCGGTCTACCTGTGACACTGCTTTCAACAAGCTCTGCACTTGTACTCCTAGGTCCCTCTGTTCCATTACACTCCCTAGTGCCCTACTATTCATAGTACAAGTTCTACTCTGGTTTGACTTTCCAAAATGCATCACCTCACACTTATCTGTATTGAAATCCATTTGCCACTCCTCAGCCCACTTCCCTAACTGATCAAGATCCCCCTGTAATCTACGAAATAACCTTCTTCACTATCAACAACACCTACTAATTTCGTGTCATCTGCAGACTTACTGATCAAGCCTTGTGTATTTGCATCCCAATCATTTATATAAATAACAAATAACAAGGGTCCAAACACCAACCCTTGCAGCACACCACTAGTCACCAGCCTCCATTCCGAGAAACAACATTCAACAACCACCCTCTGCTTCCTACCTCCAAGCCAATTTTGAATTCACCTAACTAGGTCTAACTAGGTTCCATGGGACCTGAACTTCTAGACCTGTCTACCATGCGGGACCTTGTCGAAGGCCTTGTTAAAGTCCAAATAAACAACATCCACTGCCCTACCCTCATCTATCTTTTTGATTACCTCTTCAAAAAACTCCAAAAGATTTGTCTAGCCCGACTTTTCACTCACAAAACCATGATGACTCCTCTTAATTGGACTTTGACTATCCAAATGTTGGTAGATCCTGTCCCTCAGAATTCCCTCCAGTAACTTCCTCACTACTGATGTCAGGCTGACCGGCCTGTAGTTCCCTGGCTTGTCCTTGCTACCCTTCTTAAACAATGGAACAACATGGTATCCATGTTCCAGTCTTTGGGAACTTCACCAGTGGCTAACAATGAAGCAAATATCTCCACAACGGCCTCCACAATTTCTTCTCTAGCCTCCCACAAAGACTAAGGATGAATTCAGTCAGGCCCTGGTGATTTATCCACCTTAATGTGCAGTAAGGCTACAAATACCTCCTCCCTGGTAATATGAATGTCCTCCAAAACATCACCTCTTGTTTCCCTTATCTCTTGAGCAATCATGATTTTTTCCTCAGTAAACACCAAGGAGAAATATTCATTGAGAATCCCACCCATCTCTTGATGGCTCGAGACGTAGGTGGTCCTGCTGATCTCTAAGGTGACCTATTCTCTTCCTTTTACTCTTGATATAGCTATAGAACCTCTTGGGATCCATCTCATACCTTCTCTTTTTCCTCCTGATTTCCCTCTTAAGTGTATTCTTATTCTTTTTATAGTCATCAAGAGATTCACTTGTCCCTGACCTCCTAAACCCAATGTATGCTTCCTTCTTTTTCTTGACTAGAGCCTCAATACCTCTTGTCAGCCAAAGTTCCCTAAACTTGCCAGGTTTATCTTTCACCCTCACAGGAACATGCTGCTCTTGGACTCTAGATATCACATCTTCTCTGCACTCTTTCCAGTATAATGATGTGTAGACTTCTAATTCCACCCATCATTGAACTTGCATCAATCCCATCAATTTTCACTGTAAGAAACTCCCCAAAAAAATCAAGCACCTCTGGTGTCTCAGCAGTTAAAGCCAGTGAATAGCTAAGCCATGTGCACTGGGAGGATCATAGATTCTGTCCTCATTGTGTTCATTGTGGCAGTGAATACAACAGTGAGAGATGGATACAGTGTCTGGAGTGGTTGTGGTTTGGGGGCTATGGCCACACATGGTCCAGGCATTGCTCTTACAATCCAGAGGCGCTGATTTTCAGAGCCACTCTGGCAATTTGGGAAACTGAGTTCATTGTGACATGGCAGCAAGTAACAGATAGGGCAGCACTGTGACCCTGCTAGTAGAGCTGCTGCCTCACAACTCCAGAGACCCGGGTTCAATTCTAACCTCAGGTACTGTTTGCATGGAGCCTCACTGTGACCATATGTGTTTCCACATGGTACTCTGGATGTGTAGATTTGCAGGGGTGTTTGCCGCTGTAAATTTGTGCTAGTGTGTGGGTGAGTGGTAGAATCTGAAGGGAGTTGAAAAGATGTGCAGGGAGAATATAAAATGGAATTAATGTAGGATTAGTGTAAATGGGTGATTGAGAGTGGGCACTGATTGGTGTCCTGAAGTGTGTGTTTCTGTGCTGTATGTCTCTATGAGTCTATAAAAAAATAATCCAATGCTTTTCCAATGTCTTTTATGAAAAGGAACCTGCCATCCCTACTTTTTTGGCTTACATTTGAGTCTCACACTAAACACACTTTTAATGTCCCTAGGGATTGCCGATAAAGGCATCTTTGCCACCACTGTAAACCTCCCAAAAATGATCACAATAAAAAGGTGTCCTGTTCCTGTTATGCCTTGTTGCAAAAGTTGTACGTGGGGAATAGATGAGGGCATATATGGCTTGGCTATGATGCACCTTTTGTGGAATAGCTCCCTGATAAGGCTGATATATCAAGACATGTACTTGATTGGCAGTTTGCTTCCTTTTCCCCTTATTAACAAGGAGTTGAATAAGGGAAAAAGGAAGCAAACTGACAAGAAAAACAAATGAAGGAGTATTCAATAGTTATTCTTTTATTCTCATTTATATTATTTTAATTAGACTGGAAGTACACCTGTATTTATATCTATAAACATAAAACCCTCATTGATTGTGTTGCATGCTTTGAATAAAGTAAGTGGAAAATGTGGCATTTTCGGATTTTGTAATGTTGAATTTTTTTGTGGCTGATTTATGTCTGTTACATATTGTTTCTGATGCTACGATGCATCTTTTGCACCATGGAGCAGTGATAATTATGTTTGTGTTGTACCATATTTCTAGCTTATAGTCTGTGTTTGTGTCATGTAGCGAAGCATGAAGCCACACGAAGTGCACATGTAGATGATCTAATGCATGGGAGCTCGCCTGTGGCATTATTAAGATCAGATTTCCACAGCATTAAGCAGAGATGTAGCATATAACATGCAATGTGGCTGTATCTAGCAATTAAATTCCAAAATGGCTGAAGGCTCCCTTCTTTCAAAGAGCTGAAGTTTCAGAAGAAAATCATGTTTGCAAAGGAATTACAGACAGTGAATTAGTTTTATAAATTGGTTGGACACTGTCTGCTACCCTAGATTTAGATCTAACAAGGAGATACTCTATGATCTGCGCACAGAGTTTAAGAGGATTTGAAGTGTCAGGCCCTCAGGAATTTTGTCTTACTTATGCCACTCAAGGTGACGGCAGCACTTCCCCATTATGTCAGCACTACCTTTCTGATCACCGTGGGTGCCACCACAGGCAAATCGAACAGTATTGTCAAAGCCGATTTCTCAGGTTCCTGAACCTTTTTTCAGGAGACTCGATTGTTTCATCTGCTTCCCTTCTTTCCTGCAGCAGTGGCTGAGGACAAGGCATGCGTTTTTTACGTACTTCATGAATTCTCAACATCTTGTGAGCCACCAGCTCTTCACAATATGTTGCTTCAACCAACACCACCCAGCAGCGCTAAATCGTGTGGACTGTCAGCCAATGGTTCCACAGAGAATGGCCGGGCCACAACACATCTCAGGTTTCCATGTATGTTCAGCCAATGGTAGAAGTCTGAAAGAAAAGTGGAGGTGGTGAGGAGTTCATCTGTCCTCCCCCTCTCACTGCTGGACTCACCACCGAACACTGTGGTAGAGCATAGGAAAGAGGAGTCAGATGCACCCTGCTTCCATTATAGCCATGGCTGGCTGGAGGCCTCAAGGTAGACAGTAAGTGCAGGAGAATGTTTCAGATATTTTACTTTATTTTACTTACTTGCAGGTTACTATTCATAAGTGTTTGCTGTATAGGATGTTTTCTTTTAATTCTTATTTTAAAATTATTTATGTCTATTTGTAAAGTTTTAAAATGTCCCAAGCCACTAAAGACATTTAAAATAGTTCAAAGCCTTTGTCAGCAAAGAGCTATTGAAGGTCATCAGAGCAGTTGGGGCAAGGCTTCGACGTAACAGCTCTCAGGGCCTACTCACTGCTTGGAACTAACTCTGTCAGAGAGAGTCATGGAGTTTTACTTAGTCCCAAAGGTTTAGACGGGGCGCAGTTTATTAGGTGTGTCCAGGACGGATTCCTGACGCAGTATGTTGACAGGCAGACTAGAGGGAATGCCATATTAGATCTAGTTTTAGGTAATGAACCGGGACAGGTGATAGATCTATTGGTGGGTGAGCATTTGGGGGACAGTGACCATTGCTCCATAACCTTTAGAATTGTCATGGACAGGGATAGGAGCAAAGAGGACGGGAAGATATTTAATTGGGGAAAGGAGAATTATGAGGTTATAAGTCGAGAACTTGGGACTGTAAATTGGGGTGACATTTTTGAAGGGAATTGTGCTATGGAGATGTGGTCAATGTTCAGGGATCTTTTTCAGGATGTTAGGGATAAATTTGTCCCGGTGAGGCAGAGAAGGAATGGCAGGGTAAAGGAACCGTGGGTGACGAGAGACGTGGAACGACTAGTTAGGAAGAAGAAGGCAGCATACATAAGGTGTAAGCAGCAAGGATCGGACAGGGCTCATGAGGAATATAGAGTAGCAAGGAGGGAACTTAAGAAAGGGCTGAGGAAAGCGAGGAGGGGACATGAAAAGGCTTTGGTGAGTAGGGTTAAGGAGAATCCCAAGGCTTTTTACTCGTACATGAAGAGCAGAAGGATGGCTAGGGTAAAGGTAGGTCCAATTAAAGACAAAGGTGGGAGGATGTGCCTGGAAGCTGTGGAAGTGGGTGAGGTTCTCAATGAATACCTCTCTTCAGTATTCACCAAGGAGAGGGGTCTTAATGACGCTGAGGACAGTGTTGGTGAGGGTAATGTTCTAGAGTATGTAGATATTAAGAGAGAGGATGTGTTGGAGTTTTTAGAAAATATTAGGACAGATAAGTCCGCGGGGCCTGATGGAATATTCCCCAGGCTGCTTCGTGAGGTGAGGGAGGAGATTGCTGAACTCTTGGTTAGGATCTTTGAGTCCTCGTTGTCCACGGGGTTGGTACCGAAGGATTGGAAGGTGGCGAATGTTGTCCCCTTATTCAAGAAAGGTAGTAGGGATAGTCCAGGGAATTACAGGCCGGTGAGCCTTACGTCTGTGGTGGGTAAGCTGTTAGAAAGGATTCTAAGAGATAGGATCTATGAGCATTTAGAGAATCATGGACTGATTAGGGACAGCCAGCATGGCTTTGTGAAGGGAAGATCTTGCCTCACAAGCCTGATAGGGTTCTTTGAGGAGGTGACCAGGAAGATTGATGACGGAAGTGCAGTGGATGTGGCCTACGTGGATTTTAGTAAGGCGTTTGACAAGGTTCCGCATGGTAGGCTTCTTCAGAAGGTCAGAAGCTAAGGGATCCAGGGAGGCCTGGCCGTGTGGATTCAAAATTGGCTTGCCTGTAGAAAGCAGAGGGTTGTGGTGCAGGGAGTGCATTCGGATTGGAGGGCTGTGACTAGTGGTGTCCCACAGGGATCGGTTCTGGGACCTCTACTTTTTGTGATATTTATTAACAACTTAGATGAGGGGGTGGAAGGCTGGGTTAGCAAGTTGCAGATGACACAAAGATTGGTGGTGTTGTGGATAGTGTGGAGGGCTGTCGAAGCTTGCAGAGGGATAGTGATAGGATGTAGAGCTGGGCTGACAAGTGGCAGTTCAATCCAGAGAAGTGTGAGGTTGTACACTTTGGAAGGACAAACTCCAAGGCGGAGTACAAGGTGAATGGTAGGATTCTGGACAGTGTGGAGGAGCAGAGGGATCTGGGGGTTCATATCCACAGATCGCTGAAAGTCGCCTCACAGGTAGATAGGGTAGTTAAGAAAGCTTATGGGATGTTAGCTTTCATAAGTCGGGGGATCGAGTTTAAGAGCCGAGAAGTGATGATGCAGCTTTACAAAACTCTGGTTAGGCCACACTTACAGTACTGTGTCCAGTTCTGGTTGCCTCATTATAGGAAGGATGTGGAGGCATTGGAAAGGGTGCAGAGGAGATTTACCAGGATGCTGCCTGGATTAGAGAGTATGGATTATGAGGAGAGACTAAGGGAGCTGGGCTGTTCTCATTGGAGAGAAGGAGGATGAGGGGAGACATGATAGAGGTATATAAGATATTGTGAGGAATAGATAGAGTGGACAGCCAGCATCTCTTTCCCAGAGCACCAATGCTCAAAACAAGAGGACATGGCTTTAAGGTAATGGGTGGGAAGTTCAGGGAAGATGTCAGAGGGAGGTTTTTCACCCAGAGAGTGGTTGGTGTATGGAATGCGCTGCCTGGGGTGGTGGTGGAGGCTGACACATTGGACAAGTTCAAGGGATTGTTAGATAAGCACATGGAGGAATTTAAGATAGAGGGATATATGGGAGGAAGAGGTTAGATAGTCTTAGGTGTGGTTTGAAGGGTGGCACAACATGGTGGGCCGAAAGGCCTGTATTGTGCTGTATTGTTCTATGGTTCTATTGGTTTTACAGCACAGAAATGGGCCCTTCAGCTCACCATGTCCATTGCACTTATCTATACCAGTCACATTTGCCCCTATTTGGTCTGAAGCCTTCTCTGCCTTGGCCATTCAAATGCCTCTCTACACATGTCTTAAATATGCAAGAGGCTCTGCCTTCACCAGGCGGTGCTTTCCAAATACCAAACACCCTGTGTGAAAAAAGACCCTCAGGTCCCCTCAGAACCTTCTACCTCTCAACTGTTAGCTATAAGGAGAGGTTGGATTGTTTTCTCTGCATCATCAGAGTCTGATGATGCAAAGAAGTTTATAAAATTATGAGAGATATAGATAGTGTAGATAGTCAGAGTCTCTTTCCCTGAGTAGAAACGTCAAGTACTCGAGGGCATAGCTTTAAGGTGAGAGAGAGGAAAGTTTAGGGGAGATGTGCAGGGTAGATTTTATTACACAGAGAGTGGTAGGTGCCTGGAACGCACTGCCTGGGGTGATGGCGGAAGCAGACACGATAGTTGTGATTAAAAGGCATTTAGACAGACACATGAACATGAAGGGAATAGAGGAATATGGATCATGTGCAGGCAGATGGGATTACTTTCACTTGGGATCATGGATGTCACAGATATCATGGGCCGAAGGGCCAGTTCCTGTGCTGTATTGTTTTATATTCTACATCCCAAGTTCGATGTTAAACCTATGTCCTCTTCTTTTTGATACCCCCATCAAGGGAAAATGATTCTTACTACCTACCCTGTCTATTCCCCTCATAACTTTGCATAACATTATTGGATTACTACCCAGCCTCCTCCACTCCAGGGTAAATAAACTCAGCCCAGTCTGTCTTTCCTTACAACTGAAATGGGCCACTGCAGGCAATATCCTGGTGAATGTCCTCTACACCCTCCCCAGAACAACCACATCCCCGGGGTTGAACTTTGCAGCACCTAGCCTGCTGCCCACACTTGCCGCCCACAACAACCTTTGCGGCCAAAGAAGGATCACACGAGGCAGCTCTGCAATTGGGAAAGGTAATGCTCGGTGGGACAAAACCGTGTGCACCTCATGTGGGCAGCAGGCTGAATGAACATGATTCAACACAATAAGACTTTTATTGTCACTAAGTTTGAGTGAAGATGCCATCACATAAGGCTGCTTTTCTTAGTTCCTGCCATTGGTCCCTTATAATTGTGCCATTATTTGAGACTGAAGCTTTATTTAGTGCAAGGCTGCTTAGGGATTAAAATTACTTTGTTCTTCTATCTCCCCTATTTTACATTCTCTTGAGGATATTTTCAGTTGCTCTTTGCACAGGTGGCTGAGGTTACAACCTAAAGTCATGACTCAAGCCACTGGGGTCAAATCCACAAAGTTCAGTCCAAGAACAATATAATCAAGAACATCAAGTCAAATGATTAGTAATAGAGAGCACTCTGGGGATTTTAAACATGTGTTTCCATTGTTTGGATGTTATGGAGGAGGGAGCTTATAGCACAATCCTAAGAGAGCTGACTTAATCTTTGCAACAAGCTGTGTTTTATATAACATTCCTACCACCCGCAGTAGACCTTTCAGAGAGAAACAACAATAGGAAAGATTTAGAGGAAAGGACACAGTGGAATAACAGAAACTAGCAGGGGTCATGAACCTTTATAATGTTTCAATTCAGAAACACTTTATGTAAAGAGATATTCAGTGGTTTTGGCACATCTTAACTTGCCACGGTATCATTTAGAGGTGAACTTGGTGGCACTGTTTAACAATATTGTCTCTATTTAGTCTTGGTCACTGGCAGCAGGAATGTGCCTCTTCCTTACTCTGAGCTTGTGAAACCACTAACTAGGCTTTCCTGTCTCCACCCTGAACAGGCTAACCACACCAAAGCACTTTACCCTGATGATTCAATCAGGGATATTTCAGGGAGTGTACAATCCTGTCACTGATGGGCATTTATTACACTCTGCTTTAAGTGTCGGCTTTGGCTCTGTGAAGGCACTCTTACCACAGAGTCACAAGGTCAGTGAGTTCAAACTCCATCCTTAAGCCTTGACCATGTAATCTAAGCTAGCATTTCAGTATGGGAAAACACTGTACCTTTGGAGAAGAGACTTCGAATAGAAACCTTGTCCGTCCTCTCAAATGGAGGGAAATAAATGCATATCATGGTTCAACCAGCAACACAGGTCCAGACCTGCTAACCAATAACCCAGATCACTGCAACAGATTACCTGATCATTGTTGTCTGTGAGTTTATACTGATTTCAAAACTGGCTGCCATGTTCCCTCAGTTACTCCAGTGATTACACTTCAAAAGTATTCCTTCAGGATATCCCGTGGCCATGAAAAGCACAATATAAATGCAACTTTTCATTTTTCTTACAGCACTCACTGCGCAGAGGATCATGAACTGCCTAGTTCTGCTTGCAAGTAATATTTTCCAGTAAATTTAAGAAAAGACCCAAATAGCACAGATGGTTCTTATTCCCTTGATACACCTTTCAAAAATAAAATCCCTTTTGTTCTGCTATCAAACTGAACTGCTAACAATAAAGAGTTTTTATTTTCAAAATGTGCCAACAAGAATCAAAGAAAAAAAGGAAGATAAATAAATAAACTCACTCCAAGTATCAAAGTTACTTGAAAACCAACCCTGGATAAACTGGAGCTGTCTTATTCAGTTAAGTTTTAGATTTGAAAACATTATTGTTCCTTTTTTAATATAAAGTACATTAAAATGTTTTACCTTATTGTGAATGACTTTTGCTTTTTTATTAGTTGCCGCTGGTTCACCCTTGGATGTCTTGTGCTGAAATCCATCTCTTATTGCCGTATACTTTCGAGAAAACACATATTGTGAAGTTTCTCTGAACTTTTCAAGATATCCATAAAAGATGATCCTTTGGGGAAAGATGACTTGAGAAGTGGTTGATGAATGAACCTTTGGTATAATGCTTCAGAGAGTGTTCTCATTCCATCTCGTACTCCTCAGGTCCTGTGGGTCAGGTGTCATTCTTTTTGACCCCTTTGAACTCTGCAAAAAACCCTCAGCTTCCTGGTGGACTCATCCATCGCTGTTGACAGCAAAGGGAGAAAGTACTGACCCTGCTGAACATAATCCTTATTGCTCTGTGCCAATGCTGCTACCTTATCCTTCCCTGCATGTGCAGTGTGAATTTAACCACCCTTCTCCTTCTACACCATGTTATGAGGTGACTATCCAGTGCTGGCCTGTGGCTTTAATCAGCTGTGGATCTGGCTTGCTTTTATATCTTTGTCATCCTTTCATTAAGGGCTGCTCTATCTTTGGCTGCTTCTACAAACATAGAAGTGATAAATTGCCATTAACATGGTGCAACATTCGAAAGACCATTATTGGACAGAGTCAGAGAGGCCGATGGTTTCAAGGGATGGGATTTCATCATTTTGACAGTCAAACATATGGTCACCAGTGGAGGGACAAAGAGAACCAGAGAAAATAATGGTCCTTAAATTAAATCCAGTGCTTTTGATGCATTCTCGTAGAATCATAGAGAGGCACAGCATGGAAACAGAAAGTTCGGCCCACCAAGTCTTCATCAACCATCAACCACCCAGTTACACTGAATTCTGCATGAATCCCATTTTTTATTCTCCCCACATTTTTGTCGACTACCCCCCCCACCCCCAGATTCTATGGGCAACTTACAGTGGCTATTTAACCGAGTAACATGCATATTTTTGGAATGTGGGAGGAAACCAGAGCGTTGCTGTTTGGTATCTTTACTAATTTTGTGCAAATTAACATGACATTATTTTGAGCATTGCACCAATCTGAGTAAACTTGGAGGCCGCCGTGGACATTCAGAGAAAGAATGCTGGGGAGGATGTCCCATCTTAAACTGCTGGAGGCCTCAGATGAATATTAAACAGATGTCTGTTCCGTCATTGCGGTTCATCGTTGCCTCGAGGTCTGACATAACAAGTTCCCTAACAAAGGTAAATGTTTCACACAAGCGTGGTTGATTCCTCTCTGTGGCCCAGTTATCTTGCAGCATTTGAGCCATCCAACATTTGGTGCAGTGGCATCAAACAAGCATTGCATGACGATTTACATCCCAGCTGTTTGCATAGTACTCTTTGAACGGACACTAAGAAGTCCACGGGGAGAACATGCAAACTCCACACAGACAGCACCCAAAGTTAGGATTGAACCCGGATCTTTGGCACTGTGTGGCAGTGGCTCCACTAGCTGTGCCACTGTCCCATCCCTGTGCCATCCTGCAGCACTATTTCAAAGAAATCTTCCTCATAAAGCTGCAATGTTCCAGGTGCCAATAATATTGTGTGAATGCTGTGGAACTTTCTTTCCTGAATTTCCATTTAAGTAATCCGGTAATTCAATCCCATAACATTTGTCTTTAGAGCAATATTGAAATGAATGGTGGAGTAAGATTGATCCCTGAACGTTTTGGAGCATTACATCACACAAACACATAATGAAACTTTGTGTTCACTCAAATGATGCTGTGTCAACCATGATGATGTAAATTATCATACATATTGGTTTATCTTTATAATAGCACACAGTAACTTGGGCAATATTGCCTAGAGAGCCAAAGGAATGACCACAATTGATGGCCTCTGTGATCTTACCAACTATTATCAAAGGTTTTCTGATCCTGTTCTCTGGGAGAACTTGTAGCTACGTCATGGTGCGTATTTCATTAAGGACCAGTTAGTGTTGCTTCCCTCTTCAACTCTCTGCTGAGCTGCATGCAGAGGAATTGCTCCCTGAACACTTTGGTGAATGAGATTCATGGTGAAGCTTCTTCCCCACTGCTATTAGATTTCTGAACCGATCACTCCTTTCACATCCCGTTCCCGGTGGTGCTGAAATGTTTTTGAACCTTTAATTCTACCTCTTATGTTATTGTCACCTCATCATTTCTTTTTGCACTACCTCAGTTTACACTACTGTACTCTGCACCATATTGTTGCTTTGCACTTGCCACTGTTTATACTGTTATGTTTATTATTACCATGTACACCATTTATTCTGTGAGCTTCATGCGAACAAGGAATTTCATTGCACCCTGGTGTATATGACAATAAACTAATCTGAATCTGAATCTGACTCAACTTCCTCCTCTTTCTTCAACCTCTTCTAACAGGTTGTTCTGCTCTATGTAGCCTCTCCTCATTTCCCTCTCTTCTTCCACTCACTTGGGAATGAGACCAAATTGTAACAACTTATATCAAATTATCGACTCACTGCATTTGCTTTAACAAAAGCAGCCCCACTTGTTCAAGCCTTTCCTTGTATTTGAGGTTCCTCCCACTGGATTGTCTTCAAATCATCCTGCTGCTTTATTACCTCAGCATCTTTTGCATAAAGCATGAAGACTGTGGTACAAGGGGAGAGCTTTTCTTTGACTTTGTTATATTGGCCACATTCACTTTCTTTTCCTTTCACCTATTTTAGCTGCTGTGTTTACTATCATTCGCCTAAAGCCAAATCCCGACATTCCTCTTCTACATCAGCTACACTTTAATAAATTACAGTAACACACCACACACTTAATGACTGAAATCCATAGGACTTTTATTTTAACTATCTGATCAACTTCATCCTGCCATTGGTCATCAGACAATGCTTCCTATTTTTTAGAATTGTTGCAAATGCGATCACCACTCTCTCTGGCCTCCGACCTAGATCTTCAGAAGAAGACTGGGTTTAATGGATTAAATTATGAAAACAAGTTACACAAACTTGAATTGTTTTCCCTTAGATAGATGAAATTGAGGGAGGACCTAATTGTGGAGGTTAAAACATCAAAGGAAATGATAAGGAGATGCAGGAAAATTATTTCCTCTTTGGCAAAGTGCAGAACGATAATGTATCATCCTGAGGAGGAAAATTTGAAAACATTTGTTCACATAGTGATGGAGATAATAGTAGAAATACTATTAGAATAGAAGCTATCATTGGGATGTTTAGAAAAAACGTCCAGGTAATCAGGCAAAATAACATGGGTTTCTGAAAGAGAAATCATAGTTGATAAATTTATTGGAATCCTTTGAAGAAGGAGCCGTGCTGTGGATAAAGTAGATGCACGATACTTAGATTTCCAGAAGACGTGATAAAGTGTTGGATCAAAGATTATCATGCAATAGTTACGGCACAGAATGAGGTCATTTGGCCCATCATCTCAGTGCAGACTCTCTACCAGACCAACTCTCTAGTTCCACCCATTGGGTCTTTCTCCATAGCCTGACAATTTTGTTCTCCACCATATATTTATCCAACTCTAATTTAATGGTCACTAAGGAATGTACCTCAAGCGCATCTGCAGGCAGTGTATTCTAGATTCCACTACTACACACTGCATAAAAAGAGCTCTTCCTCATGTCACCCTTAATTGTCTTCCTCTTTACTTCATACCTGCGACCTCTCATCCTCAACCAAAGCCTTCCGCCACCCATTCTGTCCAGATCCCTCATCCTTTGATACACTCTGTCAAATCTCCCCTCAGCTTTCTCTTCTCCAAACAAAGAAGTCCTAGCTTCTATAGTCTATCCCTGCAACAGCACAGAAACAGGCCCATCGAGTCCGCATTGATCATCAACCACCCATTTACACTACGCTTACTTTAATCCCATTTTTCATTCTGCTTACATTCTCTTCAACTGCCCCCAGATTATACCACTCACCTCCATACAGGGGGCAATTTACAGAGGCTAATTAACTTACCAACCCTCAAATCTTTGGGATGCGGGAGGAAACTGGAGCACCCAGAAGAAGCCCACGTGGTCACAGGGAGAATGTGCAAACTCCACATAGACAGCACCCACGGTCAGGATTGAACCTAGGTCTCTGGGGCTGTGAGGCAGTGGCTCTACTTGCTGTGCTATTGTGTTGCCCATTTCACCAGCCCATCTATATCCTGTTGTATTCTATCACAATCCTCTTTGCAGTTCACAGTACTCTCAAGATCTGTGTCATCTGCAAATTTAGAAATTGTAGCTTGCAAGCCTTTCCCCCCCCCCCAAACGCCCATCCCCTCCTTCCTCATTAAGAAAGATCAAAAAGAGCAACACTGATCCCTGGGGAATGCCACAATTCACTTTCCTCCAATCCAAAGAACAACTGTTCTCTATTATTGTAGAAAATAAACATTTGTGATGTAGGAGGTAACATACTGATGTGGATACAAGATTGGCTGGCTAACAGGAAACAGAGGGGAAGCATAAATGGGTCTTTTTATAGTTGGCAAGATGCAACAAATGGTGTACCATAGGCATTGGTGCTGGGACCCCAGATTTTAACAATCCATATAAATGAATTGGATGAAGGCATCAAAGTATGGTTACTAAATTCACTGATAACACAAAACAGGAGGAAAGTAAATTGTGAAGATGACATAAAGAGGCCACAAAGGAATATAGATAAATTAAGTGAGTGAGCAAAAATCTGGCAACTGGAATATAATGTGGGAAAATGTGTAACTGTCCATTTTGGCAGGAAAGCTCAAAAAAAAAGCAGATGATCCAAATGACAAGACATTGCAGAGGGATCTATATGGCCTAGTTCATGACTTGCAAAAGGCTGTGCACAGGTATAGCAAGTAATTAAGAAAACTAATAAAACGTTATCATTTTATAGAGTCATAGAGTAATACAGCACAGAAACAGGCCATTCAGCCCAACTCGTTCGTGCCAACAAAGGTGCCCAGCTGAGCTTGTCCCATTTGCCCGCATTTGGCCTGTATCCCTCTAAACCTTTCCTATTAATATACTTACCCAAACATCTCTTAAATGTTGCTATTGTACTTGCCTCAATTGTTTTCTCTGGCAGTTTTTTTCCAGAAGTGCACCACCCTCTGTGTGAAGTTACCCTTCAGGTCCCTTTTAAATCTTTCACCTCTCACCTTAAATGTATGCCCTTTCCCTGAGAAAAAGACAGCGAGCATTCACCCTATCTCTGTCCCTTATGATTTTATACACCCCTATTAGGTCACCCCTCAGTTTCCAACACTCCTAGGGAGAAAGGCCTAGCCTAACCAACCTCTCCCTTCATTGTCAGGGGAATTGAACATCAAAATAGGGATGAAAGGTCATAATGGGTAAATGAAAACACACAGTTGAGGTTACAATCAGATCTAGGTGCTAGATTAACATCGGATAGGAAATTAAGAGCAAAAGTGGTAATAAGGTACTGGAAGTGCAAACCAGCCAGGATTGAACTCAGTGGTAGCATAGGCCTGAGGGGCAATTGCAAAGATTTATGAAAAACTATACAGTCATTAATGTACATAGTGAATACAAGCCTCTCATATCGCCCCACTTGCTGGCCACTTTGGAGCATTATTTTGATCCAAGCACGTACTCTGTCCATTTCTGGCAGCAATTTGCATTAGTTATGTGTGTTGAAATTATATTTATGTTTGATGTGATTGACTAGCAGTGCGATTTACAGTTTGTGACATAAAAGAACATTTTAATATCTCATTGCAATAAAAGACAACTGAAATGGCATTCAGACAATGCAAATTGCCAATATAAAACAAAGCCTATTTTATGCCTCATGTCTGTCTTCAATTTGTATTTAATTATATATTTTTTCTAATGACACTTTAAAGTCTGCTTCTGGTTGTTTACAATCCATGTTGACATCAATGTCTGAAATTGAAAAGGTAGCAATTTTTTTTTCAGGTGTACAAAGTTAAACACTGTTCAAAGATTCCATTAAATCAATCATGTCATTTTATAAAGCATATTTGTAAAGGCGCTCTTTTTGATACTGTTAGCTGATATGGCCTGTAAGTATAATTAGCATTGGAGTTATTGATATGTTACTTAACCTGTATTTTTAAAAACGTGCTGATTAAAGATTTTGTGTGTTACTTTAGTAATACTTTAATATTTCTATGAACATTATTTACTTTTCACTATTTCAGTTCTACTTTTGTCACATCTTATTCGGGACAACAACAATATTTTGTATTTACATAGCACCTCTAACATAGGTAAAACATCCAAAAACACATTCACAGAAGTGCATTCCAACAACACGTAAAACCAGACTTCAGGTGGACAAAATTCTGGACAAAAAAATTTAAAAGAGGAAGAGGGGTTGGAGAGATTACTGAAGAACTTCCAGAATTCAAAAGTAAGAACTGAGCAAAAGAAAGCAGTACTGCACGAGAGTCTAGAAATCTAGGAATGGCAAGTTCTCAGGGGGTATGGATCTGGAAGTAAGGAGACAAGGGATTTGAAAACAAAGATAGGAGTTTTCATCCAAAATTCTGATCCTGAAGAAAGATTTTTCTTTCAAAAAGTTGTACTGGAAGGTCATTGGCCTCAACATAAAGTCTGTTTCTCTCTCCACAGATGCTGTCTGACCTGCTGAGTATTTCCAGCATCTCTTGTTTTATATGAAAATGTTAAATATTATGCGTTGCTCTATAGAGTCAATCTAGGTCAGCAAATATAGGGGTGGTGAGAAGGAAGGAGTTGGTGTGAGGTGGGCTTTGAAAAGCAAAATTGAGGCCATCATCATTCTCTAACCCTGGGAGCTGTGGAGATAGAGCCATTGAAATACATTTGAACTATAGGGGTGTTAAGGGGTGGAGAAGGAGTGGGAAACCAGTGTTGAGGTCAACATTATATTGAATGGAGGAGCAGGCTTGAGAAGTTGCTTGGTCTACTCCTGCTCCTGTTTCTCAGGTTGTTATGTTCTTACGTGTGGTTAAAGCTGTGGTACAAGAGGGAAAGCTTTCGTTTCTTTGGGGAATTGGTTCTGGGCCCGGACAATGTTCAAGATGTTTGGGTGGCGTGAAGATTAGAATATCAAATTACATAAAACCTGCAGGTGAGGCCAGAAACCAAGGATAACATAAATAGATTGCCTGAACAGACAGAAGTGCCAAATAAGATTTAATATAGAGATTTAATACAGTTAATATAGTTAGTACAAATGATGAAAGACAATGCAAAATTAATGGTACAGTACTAAAGACAGTGGAGAGGACAGAGAGAGCTAAATATATATATGCATAAACCTTTGAAAGTGACAGGACATGTTCAGAATTCAGAAAAAAATTCCTAAACAGGAGAAAGTAGGCTAGTTCTCCTTGGAGCAAAAGGGGCTGAGAGAAGATTTGATGGAGGTGTAAAAGATCATGACTAATTTTGGAATGATAAATAAGGTAAATATATTTGCTATCCCCATTAGCTCAGGAGCTGGAAATACAAATTGATGGTAGTGGATAAAAGATACACAAAGGAAGTGAAGGAAAGCTTTTTATGCAGAATGTGGTTGTGATATGGATCATTGTGCTTGAAGGGTTAATAGAAACTGAATCAATTAGGGTTTATTGGACAGACGCTTGAGGGAAAATAATTTGCAGAGCCATAGGGATGAAGGATTGTTCTGCAAAGAGATGTTACCCACTGGGTAGGCCGAGTGGTCTTGTTTTATGCTGTAATAATTTTACATTTCTATTAATAGCTTATGAATGATTTCTGTTTCAAGTCTGTCTCCTGGCTTGGTCACACTAATTTCTGCTTAACAAAGATGAGCTATCTTCAGTTTGAAACCTTTCAGCTGAATCCCAGCCTTAACACCCTATTGGCAGGTGGGTGAAGTGTTCCAGGTTATCTTGAGTCCTATATTATTCCTAGACATCCTTTTCTAATGTGACCCCTTGTTTTAGACTTCCACAGCCTTCTAAATACTTTTATTCATAAGTACCCTATCAAATCGTTATTCTATTTTTTACTCTTCAATTAAATCCCCAATTAATCATTGTATTCAAGGAGCTGCAACCTAGTCTGTCAGTAAAAAAGTGGTTCAACAGAGATCATTGCATTCTTCAGTTTTTATACATGCCACCGTGGTTGGGTTAAATAACTGATCTCTACTGACCAGAAATCAGTACATAAAAATTAGATATTTTGAAAAATCTCAAATGTAAGACCTCTGCGATATTTGCTGATTGTCTTCCATAAAGCAAAACAATTTTAACCTAGTCTGATGCAGACATAAATGTAATATTTGATCACGTCACTTTATCTAAGATTGTCCTAAATTAGCATAGCAAATTTTCCAGTCACTTGTTACAAGAATTTTTAAAATGTCACAGTGCTTCATAAGAGAAGGAGACTATATTGATCTCACTGACAGAACTCTGCTTTCATTAGTATGTTTTATGACTGTGTGACATTCTTAATCATTTACTGGTCCAGATTCGATCAAGAGAATTCACTTTTACATTCTAATGTGTGAAGTTGTTGCTTTATTCTGCTTATTACAGTGGCACACAATGACAGTGGTGTATAATGTTGGTGACATCAGCATCTTGGATAATATGGGACTTAATTAGGTTACACAACTGCTGTTGGAAACTTCTACAAACAAGCTTTTGGCCATATATTGCCAATGTGTTTTTCACAAAACCCATTCCTATCTACATTTCTTTTATGGGATGTGTACACATGCTGTGTGATTTACCAAGTTTAGTAAGCATTAATTGAATTCTATTGAAAATTAAGCTGAAACCATCATTAGCTTTCAAAGCCGCTAGTATTCACATGATGTCTGTTGCAGAAAGAATTCAAGACTTCTATTATCACATACATCACAAATTGGTTCTTTTCTCCACATTCTATTACTCACTGTAAACAAATGAAAAACAGAAGAAAATCATTCTCATTCACAAGAATTCTCTATTGAAGACATTGATTTTAACAGGTGTGGGAAAATGCAAGGAATCTTGCAAATTCTTTGCAACAGTTGCGGCCTTTGGTCTTTTGGAAGACATTTTTAGGAGTTTAGCTGTTTTAACAAGTTTTGGATAGACTGGAAGATTGATGTGAAGAAACATCATCGTTAAAAACATTTTTTTTTACTGTTTTAACAAGTTTTGGATAGACTGGAAGATTGATGTGAAGAAACATCATCGTTAAAAACATTCAACTATATTTCAATATTTTAAAAGGTATTAATCACATTTGGGATTTTAAATCCTTCCTGATTAAAATAAGACTGAATTATTTAAAAATATATGGTAAAATTACAATAACTCAGTGCATTTGGAACTTTGTTGGTACTGGACTGTCAGATTTTCTGGATTACTGGATGTCATTCTTCGTATTATCCCAATACACTTTTAATTTATTATTTTTAGATATTGCACAGTATTTTACAGTGAACCCGATAAGTTCAAAGCAAGTGTGGGAAATAGGGCCACAGTGAGAATCAAGGCAGTGCAGGAATGGGGACCCCAGTATGTTTAAAGGGTGCACTGGAAACATCACCTAGTGTGCCAGATGCCAAACCATTGGGATTTACAAAGAGTTAGATTATCAATGTTTTACTGTAAATCAATATTCATACTTAAACCAGAGATTTATCCATAGTTTTAGCCTTAACCTGTATGTTGTTTTCCACTCTTAATTTTGAGAAAATAGTTGACTTTTTATCGCTCAGATTTGTAATGTACCCATGTAATAGGATTTCAATAAAATCTGTAAATCTGTAAAGGCCATTGGTGAATGACCGGAGTTCTTTATTGCTTTATTAAGGTTTCTGGTCTTGTGCAAGAATTGGAACCAACATGAACAGAGGTGTTAGCAGCAAGTACTCGCTCAAGACCTACATTCTAAAGGATGGCAATAACCTTCTCCAATCACATTCTGCCAGTGTGTGTTTCTATCTAGTTTACTCACTTCTTCTATCTTTTATCTTTCCCATTGCTGAATCCTGTTGTCTTTTATTTCTTGATAAGTCTCCTTGGAGCTGGTTTTGACTTTGGGGCAGGAACAGTTTAAAATGAATATTTTTACATCTACTTGTTACGCATTTCTTTTGTGTTTCAGTTCCATAAGGTCAAGAATATTGAATATTGGAAGAGATGTGTAATGGGCAGCCATTTTATGCTTCTTCCCAAAGTCAACCCCCTCTTTGATATGAAGTACTATGTTTTTCAGAGGTAGAATTATTCTGTTTAGAAGGTGAAACTGCAGTGTACCATGGGAACCTGCTCTTACCAAAAACTTAGGGATGGTGAGTTCACATGAGAAAGTGATACCAAAAGGACATAAGTGATTTTTCCTGGTCACTTCCATTATTCACAGATAATATACAATTAAATGTGTATTAAATAGACACACTACTACTTAATCCTTAAGAGCCACTGAATGTGGTATATAGGAACTGTGGTAAGGACACAGCAAAGGGATAAAGTACATCCTGGAGCAGAACTTACCTTCAACTTGTCTTTGGGGTGACACTTTGAGTAGAATTGATAATCTTTCCACTGGATAGACAGGCATTACTTGAAGACATTTGAATCCACCTTCAATAATAAGGCATTCACATGATATCTCTTTGTAATATGCACAACAGAGTTTGAAGCCCTATCTCTCCATATCACATGAATCTTGAGTTTATAAGTCTGAATATCTCCATCTGACTGACCTTTTTTAAAATTCTGCCACACTACCACAGAATAAAATATCTTCATATTTGCTAAAGCTTAATGAAAATAGTTATTAAATCTGTTCATTTGTATTATTAAAATAAGTGAAGGGTGCCAAATATCTGCAATAAGGAAATGGAATTATGGGCAGACTATTTGTAATTCTCCTACCCATTTGGTCTATCATTTATTTAAAAAAATAAAAGATATCCAATGGCTTTGTCTACAAGAAGTCAGGGCAAAATGGATTATCTTTGGAACATGTTAGTGTAGTTATAGCTGTGGGTGTGGATGTGGGGACCTATAGATTCTAGGCTGATGATTCTCCATTCAATGGCACAGCTGCCTTAGTGTCACAGCTTAGACATTCTCAGACTGATAGTCCAGGCCATAAATAGCAGGGTTAGTGAATTTTGGGCCCCATATCTAAGGAAGGATGTGCTGGCTCTGGAGAGGGACCAGAGGAGGTTCACCATTATGATCCCAGGAATGAAAGGCTCATTGTATGATGAACGTTTGATTTCTCAGTGCCTGTACTCAAAGGAGTTCAGAAAGATGAGGGGGGAATCTCATTGGAACCTACTGAACACTAGAAAGCCAGGTTAGAGTGGATGTGGAGAGGATATTTCCATTAGTGAGACAGCCTAGGATCCGAGGGCACAGCCTCAGAATAAAAGGATGTCCCTTTAAAACTGAAATGAGGAGGAATTTCTTCAGCTAGAGGGTGGTTAATCTGTGGAATTCATTGCCAGGGAGGGCAGTGGAGGCCAAGTTATTGGGTGTATTTAAGGTAGAGATTGATAGGGGGTTAAGAGCTACAGGAAAAAGGCAGGAGAATGGGGTTGACAAAAAGATCAGCCATGATTGAATGGCAGAGCAGACTCGATGGGCCAAATGGCCTAATTCTGCTCCTATGTCTTATGGTCTTATGAATCATTGACTAATGTAGTTCAAACACAAAATTATGTCTAGAGGAAAAATAGTGCATTAAAAAGTTAGCAGGATTTCATAAATTGCTGTGTTTAAAGAGCTGAATAAATCCTCAACCTTCTTGCTAGTGTTAGCTGCAACTTCACCCTAAATAATTCATTTATCACACTGACATTTGTTTTGAGGTCAGTGAGGATCAAAATCAAAAAAATTCTGAGAAGGGACATGTTGGGCTTCCAGCACACAGAAAATTAAGAGACATAGTTTGTTTAGATATGTAACACTGACATTTTTTTTTGTGATGTTTCTTTTATTTCCAATATTTGGCTTCACAATTCTGACAGCTTGGTCCCAAGACACCTCACATACAGGCAAACATTTGGCCCATGAGAAAGTTTTAGGAAGTAGGGTAGAGTAAAGCACAAGGGTGGAAAAGTGGAGAAGATTTAAGGTGGAAATTACAGACCTCAGAAGCTGTGGGCAGAACCACCAATGTTAGAGGTGACGAAGGTTGGAATCTAAGCAGTGCAGAGACCTTGGAGAGTTGTTCATTTATTGGGAATTACATTGGAAGGGTGGGAGAGGGGAGGGAGAAAACCTTGAAAAGATATGAAAGGACATTAAAGACAAAACTTTGCAGGAACAGGAGGAAATTTGAGCTAAGAAACAGAGAGTGAAGAGTGATTGGGAGCTGGTGCAATTGAAGATACCAGCAACAATGCTTCTCAATGAAAATAAGAGGCCGGCCAAGATAGCATGGGAGGAGTCAAATATAGAGATAATAAAGGAACAGATGAGGGCTCCACTAGCAGTGATGCTGAAGAAGAGATGGAGACAGCAAAGTGGGGGAGGTAGGGGATGGGGAGCGGTGGAGTTGGAAAACAGAGGCAGATGGATGATGAAGCCAGGTAGAGGAGGAGAGGGTGAAGGTGGAGACTGCTGCTGGAACACAAAGAGTTCAAGTGCTGGAATCTGATAAGTAAGGGAGGTGATAGTGGGAACCACTGTGAGAAAAGGTGAAAGGCAGATGGAATTAGGACCAGATTGGGGTGGGGGGGTGGGGGGAGGAGAGGAGAGAGGACAGGGAAGAGCTAGTGAGTAAAATGTGTGGGCAGTAGATGGATGGAAGGGGGGGAGATGAAAATGGATGATGGTGTCTGGAGGGGGGGGTATGGGAAAGGGAACAAAAAGAGATGGACCAGAGGAGGATTGGAAGCGGGGGGGGGGGGGAGGGGAGGAAGTGGAGGGAACCTGGAGATGGTGGGTAGCTGAAATTGGAAAATTCAATGTAAATTAGAAAAGGCTTATCTTCCTGTAGCACCTTAAGGTATCTCATAGAAAAGGTGGAAGCCTTACTTCAGAGAGTGAATATTATCTGGCAACCTTACTATTGAGGATGGAATGATTGTATGGAGGAAAGGCCAAATTGTGTCTGCTGGCTGTGGTGAAGGCCTTATTTAAAGCAAGTGACAGTGTGGCTGGTGAGAAAATGTTTGCTGTTTAGCTGGGGCTTCAGAAGGAAATAGCTGCTTTCATTTACAGAATGCAATACACTGAATGTGACACCCATAAAAGGAACAAAATTAGTTCCCAGAAAAATAATTCACAAGGTTGGTATTTCTTTGGGATCTCAGGGATAGGATACACATTTTGAAAAGTTAAGTGGGTTACGTAATTTTAATCGATGGTGCATACAGTGGTATTCACAGAGAGCAGGATGGAATTGAAAGAACAATTTACCTACCACTTCAGTTCTCCAAATTATATGATATCGCTTTCCCATTCCTGATCTATAAGCAATCAATGGGGCATATACCAGTTATTATGGGATATAGTGTCTAGGGTTCTTTGTGTAACCATGGCTGAGGAACTGAACAGACTCTCAAACTCAAGAGCTCGTGACTGTTTATTCCAAGAGCCTCTCTGAACTGGTTCAGCAAACCTCTACAAACAAATGCTTCAACCCAGAGAGCAGTTGATCACATGACCCTGTGCTTAAAGCCACAGTCACCCTTCAGCAGTTGATGCTAATTTTGCTACAGGGATGGGTTGCTGGGTGAGTGGAAGCTTTTCCATTTGGAGGAAGCTTTTAACTTTGTTCCAGCAAGAAGAGACCAGCAAGTTGACATCCAGTTGGATGTAGAGAGTTTCACACTGTCTGTCCATATCATACAGCAGCCCTCAAAAACCTGCTTCGGAATAATACTAACTAGCCTATCAGCAGTTAAAAAGGCATTTATTGAGCAGTAAGGATTGTTCCCATTTTGACCTGTCAGAATGTTAACCAGCCTTCAGTTCTTCCATGACATCTCTCGATGTCCAGAAGCTGGAGGGAGCAGAAATATCAGGATATTCTTCATCTTCACATCTCATCTCCTCAGCACTGTGTGGAGAGGCAATTATATGTTTTTAATGTTTCTCTTCACAGCCCACTAAGATGCTGGAATTCCCATTTACAGCTTGGTAAGGATCCCATGACTTTCAATCAGTGCAGTAATGCAATCCATGCATAGGTGATGACATTTCTTCATGAACTGGGGTTATACTATTTGGCTAGTTTGCCATAGGTTAAATCTAACAATGTCTGCAAGTAGTTAGCCTTAGATTCCTTTGTTTAGTCCAAGGGTTTTTTTTTGGGGGGGGAGAGGGGGAAGCGGCAGGAATTCAACCCAGCAGTTACCGTGAGACCCCAATGAAAACGGTCATCACTAACCTCCCAGCCTTAAGTGATCGCCAGACCTCTCACCAATGCCCCTACTCCCACAGGCCCTCATCCTGACCAGTGAACATCCTAATTCCAGTCACTGACTTGATCCTTTCTCCATCCTCTATTACAACTGACCATCCACCTTATTCAACTTCAGGCCCCGAATGATCTGATGGTTCCTTGCCCTCTGTCCATCTACCAACTCCATCCCATTCTGGAACCCAACTCAGTCTGGGGTGATACGTGTTTGCATGTGAGAACTAATGACTCCTGTTCAATGGTTGAAAAAAAACTGTGAATGCGGGAAATCTGAAATAAAAGTGCTAGAAACACTCCACAGGTCACTCTGTGTACACATTGAACCTGCACTTCAACACTGGCATTTAGCCAAGATGTTCCTCTATAGTTACACCACTGGCATCTCACGAACAATGTGGAAGTTTGCCCAGGTATGTCCTGTTCACAAAAAGAAGCACATATTTAATCCAACTAATTACCATTCAATCAGTCTACTCTGAATCATCACCAGACTGATGAAAATTGCCATCAACAGTGCTATCAAGCCACACTTACTCACCAAAAGCCTACTCATGGATGCCCAGTTTGAATTTCACCACAACCACTCATCTCCAGACCTCATCATAGCCTTCATCTGAAAAGTGATATCAAGTTTCCCCGGTAAGACAAAATCAATGTGCATAAAAAGGAAAACACTCTAATGGCCGGTGTCATACTTTGCACAAAGGAAGATGGTTGGGGTTGTTGAAGATCAATCATCGCAGCCCCAGGACATCACTGCAGGGTTTCCTCAGGAGAGTGTCTTCAGTCCAATCATATTCAGCTGCTCCATCAATGACTTTTGTTCCATCATAAGTGGGACTCTTTGTTGCTGAATGCACAATGCTCAATTCCTTTGCAATTCTTCACCAAATGAAACAGCCATAGACAACGTACAGGCATGGGATGATATGCAGCAAGTAACATTTGTACCACAATAACTCCAAGCACTGACCATCTCCAACAAGAGAGTCTAACTACCTGTCCTTGATTTTCAATAACATTGTCATCATTGAGTCTCTGACCATCAATCCCCTGAGAGTCACTGTTGACCAGAAACTCAAACAGATCAGCCATATAAATACTGTGACTGTCAGAGCAGGTCAGGGGCTGGGTATCCTGTAGTAAGTGACACGCCCCTGGGACTACAAGTCACATCCAACATTTACAAGGTACAAATCAGGGGACCCTCTCCATTTGCTCAGTTGAGTGCAGCACCAACCACTCTCTTGAAGCTCGACATCACCCAAGAGAATGCAGCCCATGGGATTAGCACCCCTTCATCTACCATAAATGTTCAGTCCCTCCATCACTGGTGCACTGTGGCTGCAGTGTATACCATCTGCAAAATGCAATGCAGTTACTTCCCCGGGTTACTCCATCAGCACCTCTTAACTTCATGTCCTCTTCCATTGAAGAGCAAAGAATGCAGGCAATTGGGAGCATCATCACCTGCAGGTTCTTCTACAAAACATATATCATCCTAATTTAGAAATAAATTGCCAGTTCTTCGTTGTTGCTGGGTCTAAATCCTCGAACCTCCTCTCCAACAGGAGCACCATCACCAGAAGGTTTGCAGCAGTTCAAGGAGGTAGCTCACCACCACCTTCTCAAGGGTAATTAGGGATGGACAATAAATGCTGGCCTTGCCAGGAATGAATGGATCGTGAAAATGAATTAAAACAAATTGTTAACATTTCAAGTCCTTGTCAGAACTTTATCAGAACCAGAAAAATGAAAAAAATAACAAATGTGTTTTGAAATGCAGAGAGGGGAAGGGTTGGGAATCATTGATAAATTTCAATCCACTCCTCAACCTCTTTGCAACTTAAACCCCTCTGGTTTTCATACTTTTCCAGTTCTGTTTAAATTATTTCCCTCTCCACAGGTGCTGCCTGATCTGCTGAGTATTTTCAGTACTTTCAGTTTTTACCCCTGTTGTTATGTGTATGAGAGCTTGGGCTACAATCAGATGGAACTGTTTAATTACTTGATTACCCTCCAGAGGCTTGGGGTCTTGATCCAGAGATATGGGTTCAAATCCCACCTTTGCAGCTGGGGAATTTCAACAGAAAGAAGAAGTTAAAATTGGGATAAGAAATTAACATTAGTAATGGTAATTATGAAACAGGCTGTCTCTTCACTATTCAACTTTCTGGAAGATAATCTGCCATCCTTACCCAGTCTGTCCGAAGTCAAAGTGGCAGATTGAAAATTACCCTCTAAATTGGTCCACCATGTCACTCTATTCAGGATTATGAGGGATAGGCAAGAAATGCTCATCTTGTTAGAGACCTGTTTCCCATGAATGTATAAAAACAAAGTTAAATTACATTTCCATTCATTTGTTATTCAATGACCTTCCTACTTATCAGTTCATTCACAAACAGAAGATAAGGCGCAATTTCATCAGAGTTGCTATTACAATTAGTTGATAGTTCCTTTTCCTTCTTGTATTTATTTCTCACATGTGTGGGGAAAAAATCTATTTTAGGATTAATGTTTGCCTTCTAGGAATTCAAATAACCAGCGATAATTAATAATCATTCCCCATATTTAACATAAGGCCAGTAAATTGCTCATTGTATTGTCCATGGTCAATTGATTAATTAAAAGATTTTATCTTATCAATAAAATGACATTAGAGTTTGGATCGACACTCCAGAAATTTGTCCGATGGAAACATTTAATCCACATAACCGACAACCACATTGTTTTGGTTGACAGTAAGATTTGGATGAGTTGAACTTGTATTATATAATGAGGAATAGGCGTTCATTTTGTAGCACTCTTCATAAGGTCAGGACATTTTGAAGAACTTTACAAATTAGTTTTAAAATGTAGTATGTTAACAATGTTGGATATTTGACTGCTAATTTGTACACAACAAAGCTTTACAAACAGCTATGTGACAATTTTATGAATATGGATTGAGGAATAAACCTTGTCAACAGCAATATACAAAGCAGAACTTCCTCTTCATCTTCAAAGTAGTAACTGGGATCTTCCAAATCCAGCTGAGAGCAATCAGAGCCTTGGTTTCACATCTCCTCCAAAAGCCTACTGCTTAGAAATTCAACATCACAGATAAACAAGGGCTAACCAGACACTTGCTGGGGAACCTGTGCTCCTGAGCAGTGACTTTTGTGTGAGTGGGTTGTGTGCATAAGTTGCACAGTTCCCAGGCTTTTGAAAGAGTTGCATACACTAACCATGCATAACTTCAGGAGTCACACATGAACTGTGAGCTAACCAGTATGATAGCCTGTTGTGGCTGGAGCTTTAAAGCGATGGTTCTCAACTGACATCTTTATGCTGGGAGTAATTGCTTAAATGACTTCTATTCTGCTTCCAGCAAGTCAATGACTGGGAATTCTTTGATGCTGAGAAAAACATGGTAACACAACTGGAGCGAGAACCCAGTGCTACAAAATTCTATTACCCAAAGTGTTATACACAGAAGAAGAAGCTTTGCATGATCAACATGCTAAAAGGCCTATCCTCCATTTGCATCATCCTTCAGACAAAAGCAAACAGGTAAGTGACAAGTCCAATCTATGGCTTACAGGAGGGGAGGAATGTGGGACGACGAAGCTAATGGGTTAGGGGGTGGTGGAGATGTTAGAGTCAAGCCATCATTTGTGGGGGGGGGGGTATATTAGTAACCCCAGGAATGGATTTGGTCATCCAGTGAGAGGGGGCTGCTATCAGCTGTTGGATTGTCAGACACACAAATGGAGATGGGGGGAAGTTTGATACATGGCTGTGAGAAGGGTCAGGAAATTGAGAAGGGAAGACCACTGTGAGATTTAAGCTTTTATCTTAAAATGCACCCACCTGTGGCCAGTTTACAGCACTAGACTTCATGCACTATGACCTGTTCAGGGAGGTCTCTTATAATTCACAACAGTGCCATTGGCACATTCATAGTGAAAGCCTACTCCATCATGAGTGACTTGTATGGTCCGCAGGCTATGTATATGCATGTGAATATCACAGAGTGATGCCTAAATTGAGCTCTAATGTGTATATGAAAACATTGTGCATTGGAGGAAAAACCATGAGCTTCAGGATGTACAGAGTAGCTCCAACATGATACACTTTCCAACAAAATGTTATCATGCAGCACAAAAAAATCTCTCTGTTAAATTTCTGGACCAATATATTTCCTTTCCATAATGTCTCTCTGGTTATGTATTTTTGTAATTCAAAATTTCTTGACTTTGCTGTAATCTTTTAAAGTGAAAATCATTATCTGCTGCCAAGATTTAATTATGCTGAATTTAAAATAAGCATCATTAGTGAAATGTATTTACAAATAATTTAAAGATGGAAGTAATCTAGTTGCTCTCAAATATTGAATGATAATAATGTAATGTGGTTTTGGTTAATCTTTTAAATGTCATCTTTATTTTAGTCATGAAATTATTTATTTTTAACAATTGTTTTAGTTAATGGAAGTAATTTTTCATTAATGCCTATTTTAGTTATTGTTTTCTAGTTAATAAAAGACTTGCTGTTGATAGAAAGTCTGTTATTTGTCTGTTGCTAAAGACTTCTTAGAATCCTTTTATTTTATATTAGTAGTTTTCTCCCCCCTTCTCCCTGATAAATTAAATGAAATTTCATTACTCTTGCTCAGTTAATGGCATTTATTTATGGTAAGCTGTCTGAGGCCATAGTGCCTTTTTGCACCTGAGAGTGCTCTCCCATAGGGCATCCAGAGCGCTGAGGTAAAATTTGGCCAGCTGCCCCCTCCCTGGTCTTCTGGGACCTTCAATCCAATTGAAGCATCTTAGCAAATGTGAATTTCAAGGTTACACCTGGGTGTTCAAGGGCAGTGCCAAGTGTAATAGCCACTTAGATTGTGGATTAATCTGATTTGCGATCTATTAGGTTTGATTCTTCCTCTTTCCCCGAGCTAGGATTATTGTGATAGTTTAAGATAATGGAATCTTATGGAGAAGGTCGTGTAGACATTCAGATTCAGGCACTGCAGATAATATGATTAATCTCAAAGCGCTTTCAGTAGGGTCACACCTTCATACATTTAATTGGTGAAGAGCAGGCTGGGGAAAAGAAATAGCTAACTAACTCACTCCATTTCAGACAACTGGATAAAAACCAACTTAATCCATCAAAAGGTTTCCCTGTGTACTCTTTACATATTTATCATTGCTGGTCCACTCTTTTCTGTGCTTTTTTTAAAGCTTCCCCTTTTCTATGTGTGATGCAATATAAAAACTGGTATGTTAACCCTTTCAGAACCTACTCTCACAGGAATTTTAAACTGATCCATATTCAGTCACCAAGTCACCAATTTTTTTTGATTGATGATATTTCTGTATGTGAGGCCAATGAAGTCAGGTTTAAGAGTGTTCTTTATAATTAGAGTACTTAACTCCAAAAATAAATTTACATGATAAACATTTATTTTGTACAGCAGAAAGGTTATCTCCTATATTACAACATTATAGGTAATTAATTATATAAGCCT
This sequence comes from Pristis pectinata, assembly GCF_009764475.1. Lineage (NCBI taxonomy): Eukaryota > Metazoa > Chordata > Chondrichthyes > Rhinopristiformes > Pristidae > Pristis > Pristis pectinata. Next base: position 17,947,657 of record NC_067432.1, read on the forward strand.
ATGTTTATTAGGAATGGAAATATAATGGCATTCATTATATAGAAATATTATATTGTATTAATGAATTATGTTAATAAATGCTATCCCATAGATAAGTTTTATTTATTATACTGCATCTTCTATAGATCTACTGAAGAAATAAATTTTTATTATGTTTAGGATATACTGAGGCTCAGAAAAATTGTAGCAAAGGCAAACAATGTACTATGCTTTTTGTTATATTGTAACTAAAGTGTTAATGATGAATTATTTATTTTTGGTGTTTTCTTCTTCTCGTGGTGGGAGTTAAGTAAGTTAATTAATGTACAGTTGCAGCAGACAGCTCACTGATGTGATGAATTTGTCCATGGTCACTGGCCCTGGTTAGAAATTGTCTAAAAATGTTTTCTTATTAAAAATCTTCACCACGCATACACACATACCCAACACTTCACTGCAGTCATCTCTCCTAAATACCAAAACTCCACCTTCCTACTTTCAAAGAGTCACACAGCACGCAAACAGGTCCTTTGCTGCACTGAATCTGTGCCAAGCATCAAGCACCCATTCATACTAATCCAATCTTAATCCCATTTTACTCACCCCAGATTCCCATCAACTTCTCCCAGAGTCCACCATTTACCTACACACTGGGCGCAATTTACCATGGTCAAATAACAACTTGCATGTCTTTGAGACGTAGGAGGAAACTAAAGCACCAAGGAGAAACCCATGCTGTTGCAAGGAGAATGTGCAAACACCACACAGTGAGCACCAGAGGTCTGGATTGAACCCAGGTACCAGGGCTATGAGGCATCAGCTCTACCAGTTGCACCACTATACTTGAGAAACAAAGGACTCCAGATGCTAGAATATCAAGATGCAAAAGGCTTCCCCTTTTCCTTTTTTCAGTCCTGAAGAAGGGTCCTGACCCAAAACATTGACCGCCTGCTTTTTTCCACAGATGCTGCCAGGCCTGCTGAGTTCCTGAAGCATCATCGTGTTTTTCAGCACCATTATACTTCACTGGTTTTAGTGAACATCAGTGATCTTCTTCATCTGAGTGATGATATTTCTCCTTCTGCTATGCATCACCCTCAGGTTTGACGTGGAGGTGGCATACTCGCAAAACACTGCCAAAGGAGCTGTTAATGAAAATGATATAGAATGGTTTTGATGAATGGAGAGAGAGGTGGTAATGTATCTTGGTCATAATGTATGCTTTACTCAATACCATTTTTCAAAGACATATTTCTGACCAAAGTGGGGAAAATTCTCCAGCCATCTGATGACATAATCAACGTGCAACTATTGTTCAACTTTAAGATGGAAATAGGGCATAGTTTATAACATAATATCCATTTGAGGACACAATCTTGTAGGTGCTTTTTTATGTGAAGAAGCTAACAAGATTATGTTTGAAAGAAGCGTGATTTGGGAAGAACTGCAGGCACCTTGTTACCTGTGCATGTGATGTAATAACATCATCACTGAGTGACATAAGCATTTACATTAATCATTGCCAGCTGGCGATTAAATACAAACCCTTAATGTTAATTCTCTTTCTCTTTCCACAGATGATGCCTGGCCTGATGGGTATTTCAAGTATTTTCTATTTTAATACTGTAGAAATGGACATTGATGCAGCAATGTAAATTTACAGATTGTAAATATCTCCAACCTGGGTAGAGATATTTACAACTTACCATTATCAGAATGTACAGTTAGTCTTAAGGCATACTTGGGTGATGTACTAAAAGTGCCAGGGGAAATATAGTGCTTTATCTTTTATGGTGGTCAACTATTAGAATTGCTAACAATCATAGTTACCGACCCAGCATAACCAAACATTGTTTCCAAGAGTTAACTAAAAGAATAAAGATATGTTTAGTATCCATACAGATACTGTGAAAGTGTTTTCACGAAAGCTATGACACGAAGATGAAGAAACTTTTATGAACTTTTACACTTTCCATTCTGGCTACAAGGCACACACCCATTTTATACCTGATGCCAAACCAGTGTATTGTAAACTTCAACCTGTGTTGCAGTCGCTAAAAGGTCAGGTGGATGAAATGTTCGACAAGCAGGAGTAGAATGGAGTTTTAGTGAAAATGTGTCAAAGTGGATGGGCATTGCAAATTGTGGTAGCTGGCGAGGCTGAAAAGACGATTCGCTAATGTGTTACCCTCACCCTCAACCAGGTGTCAACAGCAAGCAATCTTTGTTGGCAACATCTCAGGATATTTATGCAGAATTGCTGGTAGCCAAGTTCTTCATGAATTTAGACATGACCCACACATATGCCCTAATTTTATGTGGACAAAGTGAGTGGATGTTACTTGATCATAAATACACATAAGGGTCTATACTCTAATAATAAATTGACATTATGGAGTTAAGTTGTCACAGAGAACTTTTCAGTTGACGCCGGACATGTTCCCATGAGCTGTGCACCATTGCCAATGTAACCAGAGTGAACTTCTCATTATCTGCTCAGTAGTAAGGGCCATCTTCACATCTTACTGGAAGTTCTCAAACAACCCCTTCACAGCCAGGTACAGGTTAATGAAGCAAATGTGCCTTTGTTCAACCAGATGTAGTCTTTCTTTGACTATGGACACCAATAGTTTACAAACCATTGTAAACAAACTGAAACCTTTGTAAAGCAAAGAGACCAGATGATGTGGCAGAGATTGGTACAATCCTTCAACAGATTTTTATCAAATTTAGCAACAGTTTACACTACAGCACTAGCTGTTTTTTGTAAAGACATGAACAGTACAATTTTTTTCAAATCCACTTGACTTTACTTCGAACAAACTTTGAGGAGTGGAGTGGGGAGGAAGGTGGGTAGAGGCTGGAGAAACAGCAGTTGAAACAAAATCAAAATCATAAATCAACTCATTGTGCCGTATCACACTGATGGCTAGCTGGCATTTCTATTGGGAGCCACCCTACTTCAAAGGGTAAATATGACTGTGGGTATATTGAGGCAGGCAAAGAGGAGGTGCAGTATGATCAAGCAAGATCCAGCCCATCAGGAAATGACAATGAGAAGCAGTAGAGGCCATATAAGAAAGGGAGAGCACTTAGACTGACGAGTAAGTAAAATGGAATATTGGTGAGATAATAAGAGTATGCAGTGCTAAACAATATCAACTGGTAATTGAGAAAAGGTCAAATGACTGTAGCAAGAGACAAATCAGAACACAATGAAGAAATATATAATGCAAATTTATTCCAGAAGTGGATACGGACCCAATGAGTTGAATCAGAATGTTATACATTTATGATATAACTACAACACCAAGGGCCCAACCACAGTTAAGATTACTGCATCTGAGAAAGTCATTAAACTGACCAAACCTTTAATTGTTACAGAGATGTGAAACACTCTTTCAAAGAAAGAAAGCAGGGTGGTAGAACTGTATCTAAATATGTAAATGAGTCATGTGACATATCATCCTTGCTAGTTGCTATCAGTCTGCAATGAAGTACACAACCTTGTTCTGAAATTGCTACTGCCTCCTGGAGATTATTATATATAGGACTTTTCAGGTCTACCAGATCAGTTCATAGACCATTTCCTAGTACACTGAAATAATCCATAACACTAATGCAAACTTCAGGTGTTTATGAACTCCCTGTGGACATTACTGAGTATGTCCACCTACATATCCATCCTTACTCGGTAGCAGTTAACACTCCACATATAGTCATGTCAGAACAATGTGTGGTGCCTCTAAAATCCATTCTATTCCATTCAATTCATTCTTGGTATTCCTGAAATATTCCAACCAGAGGACAGATTATGTCAATATTACAGCTGTTCAACATCATTGAACAAGTGACAATGGTCACGTGCAATAAAAGAGCTTGACTAGATTTATTTGTTAGGGTCAACATGGGGCAGTAAAAATCAAATTCATAATATTAACAAAATAGTGAAAAATAGTATTTTGTAGGTATGTTCGACTGAAAAAATGAATCAGTTCACATTATTGCGCTTGCATGATTAATCTTATTATTGTGAGCTGAATTGATTATTTCACAGTAATGATACAAATACATGATAGGCCTCAAATTATGTTTCAGATCTTATCAACAAAATATGCCTGTGTTGAAAATGAATCTAATAACTGACTCACACTTTATTGTCAACATGCATTCGATATTTAAAAATGTGGAACATTTCTTCACTGAATATTGCTTATTTCTATGTCTTCAACATTGTTCCTGGTTCACCAACACATTATCCTAACCTTTAAATAAAACATCAACAAGTTCAATAAGAACGCAGTCCTCAGTGTTCATCATTAATTATCTTTTCTTTTACAATGACCTCTTAAAATACAATGGATGGAAAGGAGATCAGAACATAGATCATTTAATCATTAGTAAATGGGAAAAAAGCCTTTTACTTTCTGTGTCAGAAATGCTGCTATAGACTTCAAAGGTTAGGTCATTTCAAAGATTAAAAGTAAACAATGAGATTTTAAGGGCATGTCATGTCTGTCTATATTACATAACATCGGAACAGATCTCAAGTGGGTGGTTGTGTTATCCTGGTGCTCAGACTGGGACCACAGGCTGACATGGTGTTCATCCATTTTAAGGTAGGATTATTTAACATTGCTAAATGTGTGGTGAAACAGAGACACAATCATAGCCCTAAAGAAATAAAGTGAAGTCAAACAATTAAGATGCTGAAGTCTGTGGTGGAATAAAAAATATCAAATAAGGAAAAAGATGAATAGTTTAAAGTTTAATGTAAAAATGGAATCAACAGCTTTATTGATTCAGGTATCAGATAGGAAGATGACACAAATACTATAATGTTGAACAAGTAAATATTCAAATCTATGGAGGTATAAATCATTTCCTTCTCTCAGGGATAGCTTTAGTACTAAACCTCTATATTGCAAACTATGAAGGTCTTGAAGCCACTGTAATACTGCATATAGTTCTGGTCTCATTGTCAAATGACAGGTGAAGTAGACTTTGGCTTCAGTAGGTTCTGCTAATCTTTTGATAAAGCGCTAGCTTCATACTATGAAATATCGTTCCATTGAATTCAGAAGAGGAGAATAGCACCATTGCAAGTTTGAAGGAAGTTATTGAAGAAGATTTCCCACCTCTCTTACAGGGATTGCTACAATTGTACACTAAACTGAGTTATTGGAATAAGGAATTATGCAGACCAGGTCCATATTCTCTCGAATATAGACAAATGAGAAATAATCTGATTGAAAAATTACTATGGGATGATTCTTCAGACAATATTTTCCCTGGATAGAGATCCTTGTAAGAACACTGTATCAAAATAAAGAGTTTGCACTTTGTATTGAAGAAAAATGTTATCACTCAAGTCATTGTGAACCTTTGGAATTCCTGATCCCAGAGGGCTCTGGATACTTAGTCTTTGATTATACTGAAGTCAGAGAACAATAGAATAGATATTAGAAAGGTCAAGATATATGGAGAAAGCATGGAATAAAACACCCTGATCTTACAGAATGGCTTTGCATGCTTAAAGAACTGAGTAGTCTACTCCTTCTCCTATGTCCTATGTCCTATAATGTTGAACAAGTAAATATTCAAATCTGTGGAGGTATAAATCATTCCCTTCTGTCAGGTATAGCTTTAGTATTAAACCTCCATGTTGTATATTTGGTCTAGTTAGTTTTTAAAGTATTAGAATCTCAACATTATTCACGAAAGAATATCAAGAAAGTTAGGCACTATTTGATTGTTATGTGAAAACACACCAAGATTTTTTTTTAATTGAGAGAATTCACTGAAACCACCTTGTGTGGTATGTCATGGTACATAATTAATATTCCACAGGATATGTGGGCCTTACATCTCTGAGGTCCAATAAATCAGCATTCAAAAATTTACAATATTAGATCATAGAACATAGAACACTACAGCACAGTGTAGGCCCTTCGGCGCACAATATTGTGCTGACATTTTATCCTGCTCTAATATCTATCTAACCCTTCCCTCCCACATAGCGCCCCATTTCTCTATCATTCATGTGTTTAAGAGTCTCTCAAATGTCCCTAATGTATCTGCCCCCAAAACCTCTGCAGGCAGTGCATTCCACACACCCACCACTCTCTGGGTAAAAAACTTACCCCTGACATCCCCCTTATACCTTCCTCTATTCACCTTAAAATTATGTCCCCTTGTGTTAGCCATTGTCGACCTGGGAAAAAGTCTCTGACTGTCCACTTGATCGATGACTCTTATCATCTTGTACACCTCTATCAGGTCACTTCTCATCTTCCTTCTCTCCAAAGAGAAAAGCCCGAGCTCACTCAACCTATCTTCATAAGATATGGTCTCCAATCCAGGCAGCATCCTGGTAACTCTCCTCTGCACCCTTTCTAAAGCTTCCACATCCTTCCTATAATGAGGCGACCAGAACTAAACACAATACTCCAAGTGTGGTCAAGCCAGAGTTCTATAGAGCTGCAACGTCACCTCGTGGCTCTTGAACTCAATACCCCGACTAGTCAAGGCCAACACTGCATATGTTTTCTTAACAAACCTATTGACCTCCACACACCTTCTTAACAACCCTATAGATCCAATTTTGGGGCGATTGGTTGAGGGAGATGCGCTTTCTAGGTTCTTTGGACAATTCACTCTTCTTCTTCAAATATCCATGTGGTTTCCTTTATGTTCACCAGAGCAGATAAAGAGACAATCAAGTTTACATCATACCCAAATGATAATGCTCCAATACTATAATTCTCTGTCAATATAGCATATGTCAGCAACAATAGACAAAAATGAACATTATCCTTCTGAATCTGAGGTGAAAGTGCAACTTAGAGAGCCAAGTAAAAATTACTTTTCTTGCCACATAAATAGCAATGTTATTGATATTTCAAACCTCTCAAGGTACAGGTTAATTGGCCTGAAAAAGAGTTAATCTCATCTTCATTTGGCTGAAAGTAGCAAAAAGTGATTTACTTGTTAAGAATTGTCCAAATGTACATTTTATTCAACCTTATTTCCCCAAATAAGTCTTTCACTAATATAAAGCATCAAATCCAAAACATCACTATCCAAACATACTCATCTCTTGTCCATGATGCTGTGGACAACATGACTCAGTGTGTGCTGATGGGTTGGAGGGAATGCCCATAACTATGACAATTATCTGGATCTTTTGGCCTAGTGGAGCTGGGGATTTTTATGGCAATTATTGTTCACTCCATCACACTTCTGACTACAGCCCTGTAGATTGTGAAGAGATACTGAAGAGGAAGAAGTGAACCACTGATGGTAATTTACTAAACTTGAAACTACATTTGAGAAATTCCTATTAATTTCAAACATATCTTCTTTATATTTATTTTGCTTTTGCTTTAAGTAACCCAACTCCTTTTATTTTCATGTTACTACAGTGAGTTCAGCTCATAGGTTAGGATTGGTATGTCTTGTTTACATTCTGAGAACAGCAAGTCGACACTTCTGCGCTTCATGTGCAAAGATCAGATGCTCCCTGTTGTTGGACCTATGCTATTGAACTGATTAGGCGTCTAAGTGGGGAAATGTGTTTCATGGATTGTGAGGTTCTTTGCTCATTTACTGTGACACGGGAAAGGCAAAGTGAAGGTACTCATAATTATTACAGTAGTGATAACTTAAAGACTTGTACATTGGAACAAGCTAAACCCCTAGCCAAGGTAAACCAGTGGGACTCATATCTACCAGACAAGTATGCCCGGTAAACAAATGGGGAAACAATGTAAACTCACTAATTATTACATTCTTGTCCAATTTCCTGACAGCAGCAAAGTGGTAGAAAAATTAATGAATGATTTCTTACTCATCAGTTACTCACCAATAACTTGCTTGCTGATATTCAGTTCATCATAACTATCCGTCTCTTGACCTCATTGCATCCTAGATCCAGATTTTGATGCAAGAACTGAATGCTGAGGGAAAGGCAGAAGCATATGCTTGGAGGGTGTCCTTGGCTTATCATCATCATCCATATCCATGAGGTTGTTAGCCGATGATTCAGTTCAACTCCATTCTTATTTCTCCCCAAAATGGAGCAAACTATTACAGACCATGTAAGGGGATGGACAAAGTCCAGCTTTGGCCAGCAGATAAAATTCATGGCACACAATTAGCCAATGGCCAGTTGTTATCAGAAAAGTCTAAATCTCCCCTTCCTTTTGGCAAAATTTCCAACATCACCAGATCCACAACCACCACCAACATCCTTCTGGTTTGTACTGATCAGAAGCTGATCTGGACCCAGAAGTGGTGTCACATTATCTATTGAGACTGAGATTCCAACCAGAGGTCCACAAGTACATTTTCAGCTTTTTACGAGAATTTTAGCATATCCTTTAATGGCATAAAATAGAGTTGGTGATATCTGAGGGATTATCTGAAAGTAATTCCCCTGCTCATTATTTGAACGTATGTTTATTTAAAAGCATGTGCACCGATGTTTAATAAAAGCTAAACATGTGAAACATTTTTCTCTGATATTATGGCCTCCCTCTGGGCCATAATAATTCTATGATTCTATGCTAATAGCCATTTATGGGCTTGCAGTGACTTGTATTTCCTGTAGCTATTGAACTGTTCCTGTTATGCTCATATAATACAGTCATTGTAACTGCTAGACTCTGAGTGCCCACATTTTGATTTTTGTGGTACCTAGTCATTTTCTGATTATAGTACACCCAGCAAAGAGCATTTCCCCATGATTGGTTTATTTGTTGCCTATGATATTTTTGGCATGGTGATTGTCAGTTACCAAGCAGAAAGCCGTGTTTAATGTGAACTCTTTACACCACATTTGTTTAGTGAGATTTCGCCTTTTATTTTGTAGCAAATTACATCTTTCTGGACCTGCATTTTCAATTTAGTTGGACATGGGAGGGTCATGTCTCCCACCTCTAAGGCATGTTTGGGATTTTTTTTCTATTCAACCCATGGACTCTTAAGAAATAGGAATTTTTTTCTGTATCCGCAGTTAACTATTTCACGTGCACAACCTTGCACTTCACATTAAATGAGCATTTATTGAATATCCTATTTGTGCAGTTTCCCCTTGCACCATTATACCATCAGTGCAATCAATCTTAAGGGCTCATGACTGAATAGCCAGTAAAGTTGCTTCCTGCTATTGAACTATTTAGACTCAATGAAAATCAACATTTTCATAAGACATTTGACACTTAATCAAAATCTTTTCAGAGGCTCTGTTTCATGCAAGTTGTCATGTTATGGCAATCACTTTCAATAGATAAGGAAAGAAAACACACTTTTGTTTGTTATTATTGTAAAAACTTCCATTGAAGAAATGTTTCCCTCGATCCAAAACAGTTGAATTTCCAGGGCTCAGCTGGGTGTTAATTCCCTGACCCATTTTGTCCTAAGTAGATGCCTCAGTCATCATTGGCTTTGTTCTTTGTTAAAATGTTGCCACGAGACAGTGCAACCAAAAGACAACCCCTCTGCAGGAGGGTTGGAAGGGTGGGAAATTGAGTCTCAAGCTGAACGGGCTTCTAGATGGGCTTCAGGAGGAGAAGGAACTGATCCTGAGGAGACCTTGAACACCCTGGAAGTCAGCCTAATTTTCCTGGACCCACAACAGTTAAACCTCCAAATAGACTATTCCTTTTCTGGACAGTTTCCCGTGCACCCATCAATTCATTAGATTAACAGTTCAATCCTTGATCAAACCAAGCAGAGTGTGAAATTTTCACCCATTTGTAGAAAGTCTAACATAAGACTTGAGTTTACATATTTCAAGAACCTATTGCTTTTTCACATGGACAACCTGGTCAACTAAACTAACAGCTAAACTAACACAGCAATTGGCAGGTATTTAGTGCTTTCTGGATGTAGCAGAATATAATATACTGAGATAAAATGGAATACTTCACATTAGAATTATAGAAAGCCTTGAAATGCATCTCTGCCCCACAATGCACAAGTCAATTGAAATATAACTTTCAGGGAATGGTGATGATAAATGCTGGTGCCTTGAACAAGTAATGCTGTTTCTATGACCACTTTTGGGTTTGTTTAGTGCCACTTCCTGGAATTGATTTGATTTTGAGGAGGTGATGCATATGCAGCACTATGAGTGTACCTGATGATAATAGCCCTTGCTCGATGCATTTTTAATTATCTCTGAATGGAATTCAATCACGTTTTTCCAAAGCTTCCCTGTCAATGGACACTCACAACCAGTCTACATTTTGATGACACCGTTGACTCTGCACCAGCACGACCAAGTGGGATGAGCACATCCTCACTTGTGACTCCTGCTCCACAAAGGCTAAAGATTCACATGAAAACCTGCTCCCAAGCCCACTTCGGCTGCTCCTCCACTGTCATTTTAGAACGTGGAAGCCCCTTTCAATGGGTATATGTGCGATTCTCCTGATGATGTTGCTGGAAATCCTGGAAATGGATCATAGGTGTCAGAGAGGGATGCTGAAGCACAGAAGAACTCACTTTATCCCCAGAGGGACCCACACACCTAGCACTACAACTAGCAAAGTCCCAGTGGGCTAAGGTTTCCCAAGATAATCTTCTAAAGGCTCAAACTATAAGCTCACACCCAATCCTGGATGGCTCAGATCACTTGTCACATTCGACTTTCTAGCTGCAGGTTCACTCTGAACAACACTGGCTGACCTTTCAATCTGCTGCTCACCACAGTACTACTGAGGTCATTCATGTTCAATATTCTGGAGTGAACAGTTTCCTTTACTTTTCCTTCAGCGAAGATGAGGCAGAACGTGAAACCCTCCCCTCTAATCTCTGTCCTGCTGTATGTGAACTGAATGCAATCCCGCAGACTGCCCTTCCATCACTGAACCAGACTCAGGGTCCTGCATGGATATCTTGCAGGTGGGGTCTCTCCCTGGTGAATCTGCAAAGATAAGGACATGGAAATCCTGCATTCATTGTCCTGTGGAAATTGCCCAACACATATTTGGACAGGAGACCTTTCCACAAGGGATGAAGTCCTTTGGAAAAGGGATGCTAGAGGGATTCTAAGCCCACTTTGTTGAGCCCAGGGCATGGGGCTCTGTTGCCCTAATTCCCACCAGGAGGATGACCCTCTTCTCCAGATCATTGGTCGCAAAACCCAAGGGTGCCCATCTTTCTGAAGTTCCACGTGGTGGATGTATCTGACCTTAATCTGTAAGACAAGGAGGAGGTCAGTGGGGTGGACCCATGACAAGGTTCCCTAGGAGATAAATGTGTGTGTCACTGTTTGGCTGTCAAGGGGTATGGTTGTCAGTGTCTGAAGGAGGGAGAGCAGGTGCTTATGTGTTAGTGTGGGTCACTGAGGCAGCACATGTCAGTATAGAGAAGTAAAGGGAAGGTGACCTCACCTTCACGTATCTTGTGTGGTCATTGTACTTCTCACATAGCTCCACATTTTAGGGCATGTCATTCTTCGAGTTGAGCTCTGTTTCAGCATCTTGACAGGCTGTTTCATTGGACAGTTTCCTACACCCTTCCTCCCCCACCAGACGCAAGGGACCTCTCTCCTTGAGCAGATTATTTCCACTAAAATTGTGAGACATCACTCTGTAAATCTGGGACCCACTTCTCTCTCTGGGCCCTGACACAATGCCTTTTGTAACAAAGTGCAGCAACTGTGTCTATGTATTACGTAGATTCCTTTACAGGGATCCGAATACTGCTGTTGCTTGAGGATCACAAGAGAAGATTAACAATTTTGTGGTAATTTTTAAAACTAGCTCAATAATGACACACAACACTGTTTAAATGCTTCAATTCTGGAGCAAATGTATTTCATTGCTAGTGTATTTTAACAACCAACCCAATGCTCTCTTAAATTCCCCTGTACTAATTACACTGATATTCATTTCAGTGTGACAGATTTTTGGAGGTAGATCCTTACATGTACACAGCTAGCACCACAACAAAGTATCAGTACAAATATATTTTAAAATGGGTACATATGCATGCCCATATTGACCTATTAGTTGAGAATAAAGGATTTTATATCTAATCGTAATAAGGCAATTATTATTTGGGGGATTGGCAGATTGCATTGGGCCTGCCCTTGGTTGTGGGAACAAACATAAGGCTTTATGATAACCTATAATTAGAATTAAACTGGGGACTCTCCTTACTTGTTGGATTGTAAATTTATATGGCAACATACAGTGAGAAACAATAATCTGTGACATAGTTTCAAAATTCAGTTAGATAATTAAGTATCCATTATATTAAGCCTTTGTAAGAACACACTGCAGTTGTTGAGTGCCCAAGAATGAAGTAACTACAACACTTAAAATGTTTCCATAGTTACTGTAGTGATAAAATGAAAGTGAGGGGAATATCCTTGGTTGATTTACTCTAAGGAGCATTCATAGTATAACTGCAGTGTTGGTGTGAAGTGGTTTAGCTTTAGCTTTGCACTAACCCTGCAGTAACAGTGTGCATGTAGCTTAAATATGATCACATGGTGATTAAAAAGCATTGAGATTCCCTGAAGAAGGTAGAGTCCGTCCACTTCACTTTGGAGCCAGTTCAGGCTTTACACCTGATTTACAGCTTAAGGTAAGTGTGAGCGTGAAGTCAGAAGTCCCTTTCACAGAAACTTACAATTTAAATATGCCATCTAAATTTGACAGATCATTAAGGTATTTCTATCACTGGTTGCAAACCTAAGACAAACACCTCTGTGCTGATCACAGCACCTATAACAGTAGAATACTTTCTATTCACTTGCATTGTTTGAAATTTCAGGTTCAAGTGCACTACACTCCAGCTTCCTTGATTTTAACCACTCAGTTCAGTTCTCAATGTCACCTGATGTGAGTAACATATTTCAGAAGAGTCATCATATAAATACAGGGTATGCACAAGGCAGGCAAGCAGGGACAGGCTTTTGCAGTCTATACCCCTGATTCCACTCTTCAATAATCATCTGAAATTATTTTTAACATGAGCAACGGAAGCAAAAGCCCAGTTTCACCCCATAGCACTGAAGACTCAGGAGTATGTCCCTCCAAAGGGTGGGAATTATAATGTCCTGCATGAAGAATTCTTGTGATAAGTTTGGCAACTCCATTTTTATATTTTCAAGTCAAATTGCAGAATAAATGATTAAGTGGCTGAACTTCTGAAATTTTACCTGCAACTCCAGATATGCAGGGATTATATAGACATGTAGTTTGTCATTTAATAAGACCCAACTCCACATCATGCTAACTATTAAAATGTAACTGCAATTCCTGCATCCTGCTTAATGAAGAGGCTGACAAGGAAGGTAGAGTTGTACCAGTTCATGGAATAGTTTTGCAACAGGTATGATTTTGTGAATGCAAATATTGATTGTTACAAGCAGTCTAATCAAATTTAAGTAGTCCTTCAGTATTTTTTTGCCTTATGAAGTACAGAATGTCCTGAAATTGCTCTGCACATCTTGACTCTAATACAGCGAGAGGGAAAATGGGATTGTCTTCAGTGGAGCATGCAAAGAAAAATTGTGTTGATGAATGAAAGGAGAGACTATTGAAAGCAATACTGAAGAATGGCTTTATACACGATTTGAACAGAAATAATAATGTTATGGCTATGAAAGATGACGTTAACACTTAGGGAACACATTTCTAATAGATCATTTTTCTTTAAATTGGAGATCAAAAATCATTTTGGCAGCTCAAAATTGAATTTGCTGTGGAAGGATTGGCAGAGGAGTGGAAAAACTATTTCATGGCCTGCCATTCAGTGAAGTTAATGGACATGCATGAATCTTCTTACTAACAAACATGAGTGACAACTAAAAGGTTTTGGAAATAATGCATGAAATGCTTCAGATTTTACTAATATTTTTGTAGTTGGAAAGCACATTTAAAATTGATGGCGACTGTTTCATCCCCCAAAAGCAAGTGCTTTGTTCTTTAATATCAGAATGTCAAACTTAACTATACTTCTGAAATAATAAAGTTGTTGGGAGCTATGTTGTTAATACTTGATGCATCTGGACAGATGTTAAATCACCTGGACAGATACAACAATCACACTCCATCTTGTTGGATTAGCAGTGCTATCTTAGCTTTGAGAGTCAGAGGAAATGTTTCAATTCACCATTCGGTTTCTAGCCGTTCTCCTTAAAACCTTCAGGTTGTTGACTTTCAATGTTCTTTCCAAAAGTAACGCAAGTGAAAATGATGCCGGTTTACCTGGAACCTTATTTAGATTTGCACTGATTGCTCATGTATTGCTGTAATAGTTTTGAACAACTTGCATATTAAAATAGAGAGTTAGTACAAAGTCTCCTATAAATTGCACGTAATGCCAAATTAGTTTATTTGGTTTTAATCATTCCAACATATTAATAGTTTAAACACACTGAGAGACTGGGCATTGCATTAGGTCATGAATCTACAATTGCACCCTTGAGATCTTGACTTGAATCCTGATCAGATTTAAAGGATGAAATTCCTTTCTCTGTACAACTTTGGAGATCAGATCCAGTGACACAGATAGTAAAGCTGCTTGCCTCACAGCTCAATCCTTACCTCTTGTGCTATCTGTGTGGAGATTGCTTGTTCTCCCTGTGACCACGTGGGTTTCCTCCGAGTGATCCCATTTCCTCCCATGTCTAAAGATATGCAGACTGATGATTTGACTGGCCACTGTGAACTGCCCCTAGCGTGTAGGTCTGTGGTTGAATCTCATAGGAGTTGATAGAGAGAATAAACAAATGGGATTTGTGTGAATGGGTGTTTGGCAGTCGGCACAGATTTGGTGGGCTGAAGACCCTATTTCTGTACAGTGTGAGTCTATGATTCTAATTCAATCAATTTTGCAGGTTTATTGGGAAACTAGAACTACAAAAAATTAATACTAGCCTTCCAGATATTTGTAGTGATTCTTGGTTTGGGAAAATGGCTCTAACAGCTGTCTTTGAATCCAAACAATAAAAAATGGGAAGCACGATGACCACAAGTTGACCAATGACAAGCCTTAGTCTTTAATGCAGGATTGTCTTGTATAGTCTCTTCCCACCATTTGCTTCTGATTGGCAAATCTCTCCTTGAACCATTGCCATATGGTTGCAAATGAAATTTCCTCTGCTACTCTGGAGACAAGCCCATGACTTCTAGGTCTTTTCTTTCTTCTCCTAATTCTCATTTAGGATTTTTGTCCTGCTCTCGAGTCAAGAAAGCAATGCCACATTTGAAATCTTCCCACTCAGAAATTTATCCCATACTCCAGACCATCACTGCTTCTCCACCCAGATGGTCTCTTTTACTGGTGAAGGTTTCAGTCAATCTTCAAAAGTTATTTGCCAAAGGGAACTCTCACAGCCTCATTGTGTTTCACAAAATCTACTGTTCAATTCTGCTTTCTCGTGTATTCTTTTATTTTGTCATTTTTCAGGATCTGAATGTCACTGGTAAGACAAATTTTTATTGCCCATTCCTATTTGCTCTTGAGAAGGTGGTGCTGAGGCAGCTTTTAGAACTGCTGGGGTCCTGGTGAAGATACCCCCACTGTGCTGTTGGGAGGGAGTTTCAGCATTTAGACCCAGTGACGAGGAAGGACCAGGAATACTGTTCCAAATGAAGATGAGGTGTTACTTGGAGGTGAACATGCAGTTAGTCATATTCCCATGTACCTGCTACCCTGGTCTTTCTTGATAGTGGAGGTTGGGGGTTTGAGGTGTGTTGTCACAGTAGCCTAGGTGAGTAACAGCAGTACATTTTGAAGATGGCACACCATGGTGTTGGAATGAATGATTGGTCAGGATGGTTGAGGGAGTGATACTCAAGTTTTGCCCTCAATGGTTCTGGCGAGGCAAGTGGAGATTATTGCAATCACAATCCTGACCTAAGCCTTATAAAAGGCAGAAATGCTTTGGGGTGTTAGGAGGTGAGTAACTTGCTGAGGAACACCTAGTCTCTGACCTGCACTTGTAGCTATAGTATTAATATAGACGGTCTAGTTGAGTTTCTGGTCAGTGGTGTCCTCCAGGATGCAGAAGGTGTGGAACTTGGCAGTGGTAACACCATTGAATGTCAAGTGTTGGTGTTAGGTTCTCTCTTATTTGAGATGGTCAATTCCTGGCAATTTTGTAGCACAAGTCTTACCTGCCACTTCTCATCCCATGCCTGAATGTTGTCTAGGTCTTGCTGCATGTAGGCACATACTGCTTTATTTCCTAAGGAGTTGCAAGTGGAAATAAACATTGTACAATCATCAACAAACATTCCCACTTCTGATCTTATGATGGAAGGAGAGTCATTGATAAAACAGCTGAATTTGGTTTGACCCCATTGAGAAACACCTGCAGTGATGTGCTGGGGTTGGAGTGATTGACCAACATCCACAAACATTTTCCTTTGTGCAAATTATAATTCCATCCACTGGAGTGCTTACTCTTTGATCCTCTTTGACCTTAGTTTTAACAGGGCTCCAAGATGCTGCATGTGGTCAAATGATGTCAAAGGCGGTCACCCTCACCTCAGGAATTCACCTCTTTTGTCCATATTTGTTTCAAGGCTATGATGAGTCTGGAAGTAAATGACCCATCATCAAAACCAAAAGTGGGCATCAGTGAGTAAGTTATTAGTCATAAATATGATCAATGACACCTTCCATCACTCTAGTGATGATTGAGTAAAATGATTGGATGGTAATTAGCCAGATTGGACTTGCCTTTCATTTTGTTATGAACAGAATATACCTGGGCAAGTTTCCACATGGTTGGGCATGCCAGATTTATATCTGTACTGGAACAGTTTGCCGAGAGGTGCAGCACATTCTGGAGCACAGGTCTTCAGTACTACAGCTGGGATTTTGTCTCATCCTGTAGCCTTTGCTGTTTCCAGTGCTCTTAGCTGTTGCTTGATATAACATGGAGTCAATCAATTTGGCTAGAGATTGGCTTCCGTGATGGTCGGGAACACAAGAGGAGGCTGAGATGGATCATCCATTCAGCACTTCTTGATTTCTTGGCTGAATATAATTGTGAATGCTTCATTCTAGTCCCTAGCACTCATGTGCTGGGCCCTGTCACTGTTGAGTGGCTATAGTTAGTTATATTCTACCCCCACCCCCCGCCACACACACACACACACACACACACACACACACACACACACACACACACACACACACACACACACACACACACACACACACACACACACACACACACACACATATATGTATAAAACTATGTTCCATATAACTATATTCTATCCATTATATAACTATATTCTATATCCACTATATAACTATATTCTATTTCCACTATATAACTATATTCTTTCCCCAATATCCACTGTTGCTAATTGTTAGTTAATAGTTGATTGGCTAATTAGCTAATTAACAGCAGCCAATAAAAAGAAGGTAGGGTCAAGCAGAGTGGCTATTTTGAAGCAGCCATTCTGATAGTGGGCCAGTGTAAGAGTGGGGAGCTGAGGCTTTGGCATGAAGAGGTCGAGTGAGTGGCCCAGGTGTTGTGAATGAGAGTGGATCTTTAAAAAGGCTTTGGTGAGGAGGCACAGGTAAGAATGGGTAAGGTTTTATATTGATGTTGATCCTTAGTACTTGATTCAGTGCAGGCAGGATGGTAGTTAGGACATTAGAATGCTCCTCTTGCAAGATGGGGGAATTCAGGGAACTTTGTGGTCTCCCTGATGACTACACCTGCAGGAAATGCACCCAGCTACAGCTCCTGACACCCCAGGACAAGGAACTGGGGGTGGCATTGGATGTACTCAGGATCATCCAGGAAGCTGAGGGCTTCATAGAGGTCGTCACACCTAAAGTACAGGCTTCAGATAAATGGGTGACCACCAGGAAAAGTAAGGGCACTAGGGAGACAGTGCAGGGTTCTCCTGTGGTCATTCCTCTCACTAACATGTATACCTCTTTGGATACTGTTGAGGGGGATGTTCTTTCAGGGGCTAGCAGCAGTAGTCAAGTCTCTCCCACTGAGGCTCAGAGGGAAAGGGTGTAGTCGGACAGAGTGATAGACAGATGGGAAATTCTATGGCCACAGAAGAGATGGTAGGATGGTGTGGTGCCTCCTGGGTGCCAGGGTCAAGGATGTCTCTGAGTGGCTACAGAAAATTCTCAAGCAGGATGGCAAACAGGCAGAAGTTGTTGTACATGTTGGTATAAATGACATAAGTAGAACAAGAGATGAGATTCTGCAGAATGACTACAGGGAGTTGGGTAAGAAGTTGAGCGGGACGACCTTAAGAGTACTGATCTCTGGATTACTCTGTCATGTGCCAGTGAGGTCAGAAATGGAAAGATAGGCCAGATGAATTTCTGGCTGAGGAGCTGGTGCAGGGGTCACAGTTCTTGGACCACTGGGATCTCTTCTGAGGTAGAGGAGACCTTGGTGTTTACTGAGGAGAAAATCATGGTTGCTCAAGGGATTTGGAAACTAGTGGAAATGTTTTGGAGACTATTCATATTACCAGGGAGGAGGTATTTGTAGCCTTACAGTGTATTAAGATAGATAAATCCACAGGGCCTGACTGAGTGCATCCTCACACTTTGTGGGGGTCTAGAGGAGAAATTGCAGAGGCCCTTGCAGGTATTTTTACTTCATCGTTAGCCACTGGTGAAGTTCCCGAAGACTGGAAAGTGACTAATATTGCTCTGTTTAAGAAAGTCAGCAAGGACAAGCCAGGGGATTACAGGCCAGTCAGCCTGATGCCAGTAGTTGGGAAGTTACTGGAGGGAATTTTGAGGGACAGGATTTACCAGCATTTAGATAGACAATCTGATTGGGAGGAGTCAGCATGGCTTTGTGCATTGAAAATCATGCTTGATGAACCTTTCTGGAATTTTTTGAAGAGGTAACCAAAAAAGGTAGATGAGGGTAGGGCAGTGGATGTTGTCTATTTGGACTTTAGCAAGGCCTTCAACAAGGTCCTGCATGGTAGGCTGGTCTGGAAGGTCAGGTCCCATAGAATGCAGGGAGAGCTAGTTGGGTGGGTTCAAAATTGGCTCGGAGGTAGGAGGCAGGTGGTGGTGGTTGAAGGCTGTTTCTCAGAATGGAGGCCATTGACTAATGGTGTGCTGCAGGGGTTAGTGTTGGGACCCTTGTTATTCATTATTTATATAAATGATTTGGATCAGTAGGTGTTGTTGATAGTGAAAGTTATCATAGATTACAAGGGGATTTTGATCAGTTAGGGAAGTGGGCTGAGGAGTGGCAAATAGATTTCAATGCATATAAGTGTGAAGTGATGTATTTTGGGAAGTTAAACCAGCTATACTATGAATGGTAGGGCACTAGAGAGTGTGATGGAACAGAGGGACCTAGGAGTACAAGTGCATAATTCATTGAAAGTGGCATCACAGGTAGACAGGGTGGTGAAAAAAGCATTTAGCATGCTGGTCTTCATCAATCAGGACATTGAGTGTGGGAGTTGGGACATTATGTTACAGTTGTATCAGTCATTGTGGAAGCCACACTTGGAGTCCTGTTACAGGAAAGACATAGTTAAACTGGAAAGAGTGCAGGAAAGATTTGAGGATGTTGCCAGGACTAGGGGCCTGAGTTACAGGGAGAGGTTGGCCAGGCTAGTTCTTTATTCCTTGGACTGTAAGAGAATGAGGGGTGATCTTATAGAGGGGCATAGATAAGGTGGATGGGAGCAATCTTTTCCCCAGGGTAGGGGAGTCCAAACTAGAGGGCATAGATTCAGGGTAAAAGAAAGATTTAAAAGACTTGAGGGGCAACTTTTTCCACAGGAAAGTGAGTATATGGAATGAGGTGCCAGAGGAAGTGGTTGAGGCAGGTACAATAGTATCATTTAAGAAGCACTCGGAAAAGTTAGGGGGTGGGGGGGTTGGTGGTGGACTTGGAGGGATATGGGCTGAATGCAGGAAATTGGGACTAGCTGGATGGTAACCATGGTCAGATGGACTCATTGGACCAAAGTGCCTGTATCTGTGCTGTTTGACTCTGACTTGATGACTCTAATACAGTTGTGAATCCTTTATCCTTCTCTCTGGAACTCGTGTGCTGGGCTCTCCCATCATTCAGGATGGGGATATTCTTGGTCTCTTCTAGTTCTTCCTATTAGTTTTGATCCTCTACTACCACTCATGACTAGATGTGGTAGGACTTCAGACCTTTGATCTGATCGATTGGTTGTTAAATTGCCTATGTCTACTACATTTTGGTTTGCCTGCTTAGCACACAGATGGTCCCCCATTGCTGTTTCACTAGACTGGTACCTCAGCTTTTGGTGTACCTGGTGCTGCTCCCAGCAAGCTCTTCCACACTGATCATTGAACCACATTTGATCTCCTAGCTTGTTTAGGAATGGGAGAGTGGAGAATATGCCAGCCATGAGATTACAGACTGTGGTGGTGTACACTTCTCCTGCTGGTTTGGATGATCAGTTTTGAGCTGCCACATCTGTTCTATTCTATTTAACATGATTGTAGTGCCATCCACATCACCTTTCCAATCAGCACCTTCAAGCCAAGTGAAGTTTGTCACATGCACACATACAGTGAAGTACAGGTACAATAGAAAACTTGCTTGTGGCAGCATCACAAGACATAGGTACAGACAACACACAGCATAAATTACACATTATACAAGACAGTGAAGAAAAAGGACTGTGCAAAACAAAACATTAGTGCAAAAATTACACAATCAGACAATTTCATGGTAGTGCAAAAGGTGCTCTGTAGTAGCAACATCCTTGCTGGAGGCTTAATTTCATTCACCTTTATGCCACTGCTGGCCCCTCAAATCTTTGTTCCCTCACAAATAAAACCTTTGCCATCCACAACCTAACAACTGACAATCACATCTGCATCCCAGCGTTTTCTCTGATAAAGCCTTCCTGATTGGTTCTGCTTTCTACTCCGATGACAAGTCATTGACCAGTAATGTTAACATTGTTTTCCCCTCCACAGAAGCTGCCTATTGTGCTGAGTATTTCCAGTGTTTATTTATTTCTGATTTCCAGCATCTTCTACCTCTTTGATGCTTTCTATCCCCTTCCTCCACCCCAACTGTGTATGTTGGTGGTGTCTCATTCTTCCTTCCATATTTGGAGAATGGGACACCACCAGCTACCCTATTTATTCTTGAGTGTTTTCCACTAACATCTCATTAAAAGATGTTCAGCCCCTCCACAAAGTACAATCTTGGGTTTCTCTGAGGTGCTTTCCATTTCCTTCAAAGCTTTAACATTGTGGAACATTTCATGCAACATCTTTGCTCTGGATTTCTCAGCCTTCTGACACTACCAACTGTCTTTGCTTTGGATTGTGTTGGACCAGGCACACTAGCCATGCTTCCCTCATTCCAAGCTCACTGAGGCTGGATGTGGAGGGATGATCTTGCTGGTGCTCTGTAACTATGTGTTGGGCAATGAGGTCTGTTTCCAGGTTGGAATGGTCCTGACGGGCTTCAACTCGGGAAATATCATCTGTGAGAGGAGCTTCACCTACTTTCAAAATAGGTGATTTTTACCAGCTTAATCTTTCCCCATTCTGAAAATATACATTAAAATTGAAGTAAGTAATGGGAAAATAAAAGGATATTTTTTACATATAAAAATAGTGAACTAAAAACCAATAAAATCATTTAGAAACATTAAACTAAAGCAAAATTAAAATAAAAAAACCTACCTTTCCCCATTGTCTTATCATCTGCAGCTGGAGAATCTCCACTGTACCAATGGTATTGCAGATCCTGCACAAAGTTCACCAGCACTGGATCTGACAGGAGATCTCCCAGACTAATGTTGGAGAAACTCTTGCTGAGTCCAGTGGCAGAGGGTGGAGAGTCTGCACCATCCATCACTCAGTAAATCCTGGACACATGTTGATGAAAGCTAGGACACACCTTGAATGGATGAATGCCAAAGTTAGCAAAGCTTTCCTGGTCTTTCTTGCCCAAACAAGGTTCACCACCACTGACTACACCTGTATTTCTATAGTCTCTCTACCAACTGAGATACAATCACTGACAGGTCCTTCTCTGCTCATTTCCACCCAAAGCTTCACATTCTTTTCCACCTTGTAAGAAAATTATGAAAAATATAGGATACCTGCTCTTTCCTGTATCCACCATTTGCAATTCCATTATGAAACTCCCAACCACCCAAACTTGAGTCCTCCATTTAATATGATGCCCCCACAATCTGTTAACTTTGAAGTGTAGTCATTTATTGCTACTGCCTCCAGTTGCCTAGGTCTTCCAGACTTGTACACAAACAGGTTAGATTTCCAAGACCTCATCAAGTGCTGCCAGTACTCACTTTTCTTCACCATAATCATCCATCATCTGATGAACCTGATGATCTTTCCAATCAGCCACCAACAGCCTATTTTTAAAAGAATTCTCTTTACTTTCCTCAGGAAACAAACCCTCATTTTCCCTCCTGTTGAAAATCATTTTGCTATTTCCAACTAGTCTTTTCTTTCCAGCATATAACACCAGCCTTTACCCCCAAATCTAAGTTAACTTGCCCTCTAATTAATTCCAGACTTAAATATCTCCAATCAGTTTTATGTCCTTCTTACAGCACAGTAAAGGTCATCATCAAATTACTTTCATTATGACCAACACCTTTTTCCTCCTTTCTGACCTTTATGCAGTAAACAGTCTCTTCTCCATTCTTCAATGTAATAGGGATTCCCTTGTGTGGTCTTCCAAACCTTCCATTCCTCTCATTCCCCCTATGATCCCTTCCCCACCCTCAAATATATATATGCTGTGCTTTGGTGACAGTGTCCACATGTCTGCTCATAATAACAGCTCTGCCTCTCTTCCATCCCTCTTTACCCAACCAATGTCTCTGTGCTATCTGACTGGTTGTCTAAGTAATTTTGCAACCACTTCCAGCTAAACATTTTAAAGATTTTACAAAGATTAAGTACAGGTTTTACCAAGTTTTTACAAGAACTATCCCTAATTTTGCACCCATATTAATAAATATATTTCCCTTCCTGGTCACAGGTTAGATTTGAACCTTTGTACTCTGCTTTACCCCAGACTAAAGTAATTGCTCTCTCCCTCTCAAGACCTAGGCCCACCTCCATTACCTTTCCTGCCTCCAATGCCAATTCAGCTCACTGCAACTGAAGCTCTCATCCTCACTTTGTCACTTCGGATATCATGCTAAACACAGTAGTATAGCAGTTAGTGTGATGCTATTACAGAGCCAGCAACCCAGGTTCAATTCTGGCTGCTGTCTGTAAGGAATTTGTACATTCTCCGTGTCTGCATGGGTTTCCTCCGGGTGCTCCAGTTTCCTCCACATTCCGAAGACGTACAGGTTAGGAAGTTGTGGGCATGCTATGTTGGTGCCGGAAGTGTGGCGACACTTGCAGGCTGCCCCCAGAACACTACACAAAAGATGCATTTCACTGTGTGTTTCGATGTACATGTGACTAATAAAGATATCTTATCTCTCTCTCTCTCCCTCTTTCTCAAAACTCATCTCTATGATCAAGATATTTCCTCCACTGAGTTTTTTGATCATGTTTCTGCAAAGTGCTATGGATGAAATGTTAGAAACATGATGGAGATGCAAACTTTCATAATTAATGAAAATAAAATATGCCATGGCAAAATGGACCATGCTATTTGTTGCTTGGGAGTACAGTGAAAGATAGAGAGAAAGCTGGTGCTGGTGATAGGGTTGGTGGTTGGGAAGGAGGAGAGATGACACATGATTGCTGACTTAATCCAATTAAATTCCAACATGCAAATTCTGATGGTGCTGGATGCAGAAAGGATGAGTGTTTCATTGTGCACCATTCATATCACTTTGAGATAACAAATGTTTAAATTGAGAGCAAAGTTATGATACTTGTTAAGTAGTGCCATGGTATTGATGAAAGCAGCAGGAGCTGCTGGCGTGATGTTGTGAGAGTGGCAGTGATTAAGTTACTGCATATAGGGCTGTGTTAGCAATCTGACTGTGTGAAAGATAAACAGTTTGTTTTGGGCAAATAGCAGAATATGGAAGATTGGCACAAAAAAGTCACATTCACAAGGAAGTGAAATTACAGATGTGCGATAGAACAAAGAATTGATGCAGTTCTAGTGATCATCATCAGCTTTCAAAAATATCTATAGCAAAATATGTCGCCTTATAAACATGGCCTCCAGGATCAAGGAATGAATGCTTAGTATCTGCAACTATCACTCCTAAAATAGTAGACTGAGAAAGCAATAAAGACAATTGTGAGACACCTTTTCATCCTTATGGGGTGCTTTTTAAGAACAGTTTATATATTTTTGTTTGCAATGCAATTACATTTCCATAGGTAAATATGTCAAGTTCTCAGGATTAACCACTTGATGAATGTCTGGTCCATTTTTGATTGTTGTTTGAGTCATGAAGACAAACCAGGACCGCCTTATTTTGTTCAAATGTTACCGGAGGGAAGATTTTGCCTTAAATGCACTCAGTCTGACATGAACCTTTCCTTCCAAATCGCACCCAAATATTGCAGCGTACATCAGTAGCTCTTGGTTCAGCAGACCTAATATTCCACATTTAAGAATATGAAAGAAATATAGCTACTCAGAGCGGTTAGATTTTTTTGTCTTTCTGCCCAACTTGAAAGATTAATGAAAAGTGAATGTGCTGTAATTGATGAACTGTGTGTCTTTGGGTCCTCATCTGACTAATATTTAGATATTTCTCTCCCTCTGAAGTAGTTTGGCAGCATCAAAAGAAATTCATTTCCCAAAAGGTTAGCTCAATTTTTCTGATGTAGTTAAATGTAAGACTTTAAATGAAGGTCACAGAATAGAAATTCAAAATGCTACTTTCCTTGTACTGATGCACCAGAAATATCAGAAAATTGCTTCTTGCAAATTATAGAATGGAGCCACAAAATCCATTAGTAGCATGCTTCTAGCTAAAGACCTGTAACATTTATTTCCTCACTGCAGAAGTATCATTTGAATATCTTGCTTTTGCCTTTATTCTTTGACTATTTAGCAACAATCACTACATTTCAAAAGTAATTTACATCGTAAAGCATTCTGAGATGCTTTGAAGCGATTAAGATACTATATAAATGCAAGTGCTCATATGTGATATATTTTCTTCACAAATTAACCTTACAGATTCATCATTGCCCTATTCATGTGAGGCTTTTCCAGACACTAGGTTTCCAGTTGCTGAGTCCAGGAGAATAATTCTCATAGACAAGAACTGAGACTGTGTTCTTCACAGACTTAAAAATAAAAGGAAGTAATTTACACATTGTAGTGTATAGCAAGGAAATGTTTATGTAGATTAAGATAATCTATTTATATTTATAAGTTTAGCATGCTTACCACTGTTTATTGAGTGAAATATAATACTCCATGCATTTTAGATACCTATAATAATGAGAATAATATAAAACATCTGTCAGATATTATATACTGATGAACATTACTAATGTATTATACTGTTAGCTAGTTTTTATGGTATAGGAACACCCCTAGTGACCTTAGTTATTTAATTAAATAATTACAAGAGCCTTATGCAGTACATCATAATCAAGTAGAAAGTAATGCTCCATATGTCTCGTATATAATCACTAATTAAACAATTATTTAACCAGTAACTGATTATAACTTTAATCGTTCACAAAAATAAAAAAATGACATCCAAATATATCATCCTTTTCTGCAGACTACATGGCTGATAATTGCACCAAATTTGGAGAATACCTAAGTAGCTTGCAGTAGCATGACAGACACTTGCAGTCAAGCATAAAGTCCATTAATTGGAATCTCACACACTGTTCTCCATGATATACTAGTCATAAAGTACCAAGGAGGGTGACCCAAGCTATGTCTGGGGCTCAGCTTCCTGCTTGTGGAAATGATTCCACTGTGGGACAGCCAGCAAAAAGCAGCACAGTGAAATCAATATCTTCTGCACTGGCAATGACCATGAGTGGAGAAGTCACAAGCTACGATAAAGAATGCAAATTTGTGTCATGGATGCCACAAAAGAATTGTTTTTTTTTTGCTTCCTCATCCTAATTCTTTTAGATTTTATTTCCTTGTTTGAGGACAATGAGAAAATGGAATGAAAGATGAATATAGAAAAGAAAAAAAAATGAGAACGATAGAGAAAAGGAAAGGAAAAGAACACAAAGAAAATAAAAAGAACAAAAAAAGTGGTCCAAATATCAGTTATGGGAGAAATTAAGGATAGTATTAAATCCAATGAAATGGCTTATAATGTTGCCAGAGGAGGAGTAAGCCAGAGGATTATGGCATAAAATGTCCAAGAATTTGATTTTTAAAATAAGAATATAGAACATGAGAACAAACCGACAAGAAATACAAGCAGACAAAGATTTTCCATATGTATGTATAAGGGGAAAAAAAACAGCGAGGGCAATGTGACTCCCCTACAGATACAGATGAAGAATTTATAATAGGGAATAAGGACATGGTAAAAGAATTAAACGTTTTTGGCTGTCTTCAGAAGAAGATACTAAAATACCTCCCTGAAATGCTGTAGAAATATTACTAGAGAAGGTATTGAGCTCACAGACTGATCAATTCCAATGGTCTAATGATCATACATGCAATGGTCATTATCTTCCAAAATTCTATAGATTCTGGAAAGGTTCCTGCAAGACTGAAGGTAGCAGATGTGACCTCAGTATTTAAGAAGAGGGTGAGAGCAAATGGAGCTACTGATTTGTTAGCCTGGCAGTGGTGGTAGGGAAAAATGTTGCAATCTATAATGAAGTATGTGGTGTCACAACACTTAGAAAATAGTAATATGATGAATCAAAGTCAACATACATTTATGAAAGGGGAATTATGTTTCACTAATCTACTGGAGTTCTTTAAGGATGTGACTAGTGGAATAGATGAGTGGTTGCATGTAGTTAGATTTTCAGAAAGCCTTCAACAGGTGCCATACAGGAGGGTGGCACACATGGGATTGGGTGTTGGTTTACAGATAGAAAACAAGACAGGAATAAATAGGTCCACTCCAGGTTGGCAGGCTGTGACCAGTGGGGTGATGTTGGCCAAGCACCATTCCTTACAATTCATGATCTTTAGCAAATAATGTGACTGAGAGGACCAAACTGCTACTTCCAAGCTTCTTGATGATACAACACTACGCAGTAATCTGAGAAGTGATGAGGATGCAAAGAGACTTTGAGGGGATATGGACAAACTGAGTGAGGGGGCAAGAGCTTGACAAATGGAGTATAAGCTGGAAAAATGTGAGGTTATCCAGTTCAGTAGAATAAACAAAACTGCTGATCATTTTATAAATGACATGAAGGACCTGGATATCATTGCACATGTCTCTGGAAGCCAATATGTAGGTGCAACAAGCAATTGGTAAGGCAAATGGTATGTTGGTCTTTACTGTGCTAGATTTGAATACAAAAATAAAGCTGCACTACTACAAATATGTGGGACCTTGATGAGACCACACCTGGAGGAATAAGTATGGTCCCCTTACCTGAGAAGGAATGTATGCACTCTAAATGGACTGCAATGAAGGTTCACTGATGTGGTTCTTGGCATGGCAGGCCACAAGTGAGATAGAGCTGGCTAGGCATCTATTCTCTTGGGTTATAAGAGTGAAGAGTGACATCACTGAAACATATCGAATTCTACGTGAGTTCAAAGGGTAGCTGTGGGAAAGACGTTTCCCCTGACTGAAGAGACTAGAATTAGGAGTCACAGCCTCAAATCTTTGGACTGAAATGAAGAGAAATTTCTTAATTCAGAAGGTGGTGAATCTTTGGAGTTCTTCAACCCAAAGGGCTGTGAAAGCTCAATTACTTAAGTATTCAAATTGGAGATTGATAGATTTCTGGATATTAAAGCAGTCAAAGTATATGGAGATAATTTGCCACAACTTCTGGCCTTATCAGCCATGGTCTTGTTGAATGATGGAGGCTTAAGAGGCTGAGTGGCCTACTTCAGCTCCTATAATCTTATGTTCTCATGCAGAACAACACTGTCAACTTTACATTATGTGCAGTTATGGCATCTGTACCAAAGAACGGATATAATGCCACAGATTGAGTGCAACAAAGGTTCACAGACTGACTCCTGGGATGGTGGGATTGTCATATGAAGAGACACAGGGTTGACTGGGCCTGTATTCACTAAGTTTAGAAGAAAGAGGGATGGCATTGAAACTTACAAATTCTAACAGGGCTTGACAGGTTGGCTACAGGGAGGATGTTTTCCCCAGCTAAGAGGTCAAGAACCAGGAGTCACAATCTGAGGATCCGCGGTAGGACATTTAGGACTGGGGCATGGAGGATGTTTTTTCAATTAGAAGGTGGTGAACCTGTAGAATTCTCTACCATAAAGGGCTGTGGAAGCAACGTTGTTGAATGTGTCTGAGAAGGAGAGAGATTTCTAGCCAAAAAAGGGATGCGTGGGCTGCACAGTGGTGCAGTAGTCAGTGGTGTCGTCTCACTGCTCCAGAGACCTGGTTTGATCCTGACCTTGGGTGTGGTCTGTAAGGATATTACACATCCTCCCTATGACTAAAAGTGGGAAAAGAACTAAAGGGAAGTCAGTGGACATGTGAGAAAATAAGTTGCAGCACTGTATGAAAATGTGGAAGAGAGATGGGATTGATCTGCTGGGAACTGGCGTGGATCCAGTGAGTGAAATGGCCTACATTGGTGTTATAATAAGTAAATAATAGATCTGGTCAAAAAATTAGATTTTAGAAAGGGATAAAAGAGGATGGCAGACAATGGCAAGGCTATTAGGAGAGAATTCTAGTGAGATCAAGGTAGCCAAAGACTCTGCTGTCATTCATGAGGGAAGGATAAACCCAAAGCTAGACTAAGATCAGAAGGTTTGTGTATCTACACATAAAATTCATGTAATAGGTAGGTTTTATACATGCAGACATATCTATAAGCTGCATTATGCTCTGATGTGATATTAACTAAAGAAATGCTTATGCTAATAATGAACATGTTATACCTCATGATGACAATTAATACAGATTCATTAAGCACAAGAGTTGTAATCCTTTATAAACTTCTTTCCCTGATCTTTTTATTGAAGTTATGATTTAAAATTTGATGGAATTGAATCTTTTTTTTTACATACTCTGACTATAATTTCAAATCGCACAGGGAGATGCAGTGCAATTATTTGAGATTCTCTGTTAGCAATAAATCTTGACACACTTCATACATCGTTTCAGGGATTACAAAAGCATTTAACATGGAAACGAAATATAATTAATTTAAATGTTGTTAAAATATTATAAAAAATCAGAAAATATGGCCTTAATATACCATTTTAATTCTGATTCATATTTTCAAACATTTAAATTTATATAAAAACCATCTGTTAAAAGAAGCCATGCAGTGGAAAAACCCTTCATTTTTGTTAATTAAAAGGTAAAGGCAGCAAGTGCATGGGAGAAACATGACAGTGTTTGTTCATTGTCATTGGATCAAAATGGTGAAAGTCCACAGTATAGGGGGAGAAGCCTCAACTCATGGACTGCAGTGGTCCTGGAAAATGGCCCACCAAGATTTACCTGTTGGAAAAGGATGAGCGATAAATTCTTGACACATGAGAGACTTCAGATGCCAGAAATCTGGAGTTAACACACAAAATGCTGAAGGAACTCAACGGATCAGGCAGCATCTGTGGAGGGAAGAGGACAGTCGACATTTGGGATTGGAGCAATAACTTCTTGTCCTGCCAACAGTATGCATTTCCTCAGAAGTGATTTAAAGAAAAGGATACATTCAAAAAATGAAAAATGCTGCAAAAACAAAGCAAGTCCATTATTATCTGGGAAAAGACACATCTGAGCTATTGTTAGATTCTTATTTCATATTTCCTTATAACATAGAAGGAGGCTATTTTAGTCTGTTGGGTCGAAACCAGCTCTCAGAGCAATACCATACCCCACTTGTTTTCCCTGTAAGCCACTTTCCCCACATTCTCATCAACTCCCCCAGGTTCTATTAACGGGCCATTTACAGTAGCCGATTAATCCCCACTATCTGGCATGCTTTTGGAATTGGAGCAACTGGGGGAAACCCATGTGGTCACAGGGAGGTTGGGATTGAACCTGGAGCTGTGAGGCATCAGCTCTACCAGCTGCACCACTGTGTCATCCAGCAGCTTTATTTTTTTCATTTTCTTTTCGTTTTACTCGGTCTTCCTGTCCTCCCTGTGATTTTTCACCTTTGATGTTTTGAGAAAGCCAGCTAGAGTGAGTCAGACCTGCACTCGAAGATTTGGTAAAGAAATATGTAAGTGTGAATCAATATCACAAGGAAATGGCTTGAAATTTCACAAAGAAATGTGGGAATCAAATCCTTCTGGAAAATGATGGGATAAGTTACTCTCCGTTGCTGCTAAATCAGGGTTTCATTTAAAGTTTTATAATCATGATTCCTCATCAAACTCCCCAGCAAAGTTTAAAAATGGGTCCTCCTACAGTTTATTTCTCCTTTGAACATGAATATAGTATCCCTTTTTGGAAGACCACTTTATTTCAGATCAAGCCACATTGGATAACATTTGTATTACAAAGCAGTAAAAGTATACTCCACAAGTGGCAGAAAAAATTAATAATAAAAATGGTCAACAGCAACTGTAATCAGCTAATTGCATCTCAATTCCTAGTCTTTATAAATTTTGTTGGATGTATTTGTGGTAGATCATAAATTAGATGACGCAAAGGATTTTATTGTGAGAGTCTAGGATTTAAAAAGCCCCTTGTATTGTTTTGATGTGCTGAGCTATTTTATTGATGAGAGGAAATATGCTTGTTAATACATATAGGTTAATGGGATGAACTGTAACCTGGAAAGATCACAATAAGTTATGTGCAAACTATACACTATTACCTCCACTGGACATTAGTGGTATTGGTTCCTGTGGTTTGCTAGTCTGTACTTGAGTCCAAAAATATCCTTGATTTCTTCTTTTTATGCTGAAATCTGGCAGCATAGCTGCTTCTACAGAATGCAGCCAGCAGGGAATCCTCTACCCATGAAATCACCTGCATCTCCCAGTGTATAAAACTTTAAGTGAGGCAATAATGAAATGCAAAGCTTTCTATAAGACCTGGGCAAGCCAGCCCATCAAATCATCTGAAATATTTATTCTGTCTGCTGAATAATTGATAGAAGCATCAACTCTCCTGGTCAATTGATTTATTAAGGACTATTTGGAATTAAACAGCTTAAAGATATTAGATTTAGCATTGACCTTGCCTTGTTAGCATATTCATTTACCTACAGGAGCCACATTAGATATTGTTAATACATGACGTACCAGTCATGGCCTAGATCTTCTGAAATTACATTACCAATGCTTTGTGTGCTGCAGAACAGCCGATTTGATTGAGTGCTTCGTTTGTTATAATTAGATTTAGGCTGAAAGAGCCCTAATTTTCACACTCCGTGTGATAAACCAGAAATGTCATCACTGTGGTATTAATTTGTGGACACACTGCACTTGGGATTTTCTTATTTTATTGTTATTGAAGACTCAACACTGAGCTAAACCGACAGAGCTAACATATTGTAAACTTCAGTGACATTTCTTTGTAAAGGTGTTACCAGGCTTAATATAGAGTTTGTTTGATGTTTTGTCATCTTAATGAAATTCCATTTAACACTTTGGTTACCTGGGTTTTGTGTTTTACTCCATGAACTATCAATAATGACAGGAAAAAAAGTTGGATATACAAATAAGATCTCAGCTAGATGTAATTAATGAATATGAAAAAAAGAAACCACTCATTTCAGAAATAAAGTATACATTGAATTGAGATTAGATTTGCTCTGATTATAAACACTAATCATGAATGCATATTTGAGGTGCAGTCACTGTGGTAATGTTAGAAGCACGTCAGTCAATTTGCATACAGTAACTCCATCAGACAGCATTGTAATAATAATCAGACAATCTGATTTTAGGTGTTGGAGGGATAACTATTGCCAAGAAGGATAAAATCCCCAGTCTACTTGGAAATAGTGCCACAAGATTCAGTGCTACTACAGAGAGACCAGGGGGTGCCTCAATCTATACCTGCAGCTGCGTAACGGTCGGTAGGTGAGTAAATTTCTATACCGCTAGTGAGCAAATGGAAGTGTAGGTGGTGGGGGTTTGGGGTAGTATTGGGCAAAGTATAGCAGATGAGAACCAATGCCACATTATGCTTTATTCAACTCTATAAAGGGGATTGTGTAACTACCATTTTTTGTTATGACCCTACCTGAACTATGAACCGCTCATTTCATATTCCTTTGGAAGGAAATGAAGTGGTTTATTTCCCTCCATAAATGCTGCCTGACCTGCTGAGTTCCTCCAGCATTTTGTGTGTGTTTCTATTGTTTGACTATGTTCACTTATGCAATGGCTAAAAATGAGTGACTTGTTTCTTCATTAAATACACCATTCAGACATGCATCTGAAAATAATTAAATTGAACAAACTAACCCAATGTTGTTTTTGATGGGCATTCAATGTCCTAACAATCCTCCACATAATATAAATTTCCTTTTATGATAATATTTGCATGTCCTCTAGATAGTAGCATGAGTTTATTTTCTCTCAATTTGCTCTATCAAAACCATTCAGAATTAAAACTGTAAATATTAATCAAAAATATATGATACATACTGGTCTCCTAATCCTTTTTCACTTTTGCTTTAAAACTACAAAATGTTATCTTTCAGTGCATAAAGAGATTAATTTTGTGGTGATGACATCAAAGCAACTTTTGAATATTTATACTGAAATTTTGCAATATTTTGAGCAGTCATTGCAATTGTTTCCATTTGAACAGCATTTGCATGGACTATAAAAATAAATACATGGTAGAAAATTAGTACCAGGTTTTGATTAAACATCGTCATTAAAGTGGGGTCCATCAACTTTTGCTCCAT
Organism: Pristis pectinata; assembly: GCF_009764475.1. NCBI lineage: Eukaryota > Metazoa > Chordata > Chondrichthyes > Rhinopristiformes > Pristidae > Pristis > Pristis pectinata. The sequence continues at coordinate 17,980,576 of NC_067432.1, forward strand.
TTTCATGCTTTCTATCAGCCTTTCTTAAATTGTGTACATACTCATTCTGGAAGAACGAAGGTGATTTGATCGAAGTGATTAGTATGACTGCAGGATTTGATATTGCAGTCTCAAAGGAACTTCTGGGGGATACCAGAACAATTGGGTAAGTCTTGTTAAAGCTAAGCCATTCAGCAGTGAAACTTGGAAATAATTTTCACATGAAAGAGCTGTGAATGCATTGGCAAGCCCTCATGACCAAGATATATGAATTTTAGTTTTGGCAAGTAATACAGAGCAAAGTTAGGTATATATATATTTGAGGTGTAGACCAGCCATGATGTTACTGAATAGCAAAACAGGCACAAAGGGCTGAATGGACTTCTCCTATTCTATTTCTCCTAACCCCTTCATAATTCTTGATATCACCTACAGTTATGTTGTTTCTGCATACTTACATAACGATCTAAATGTGAAGGGTACATTTGTATTCATTTCAAGAATTACGTTCACTGAATTAAGTGATTTTCTTTTAAATGAATTATGCAGCAGTGGGTACTCAAACAATGGTTTATGAAAAACTGTGATTAGAATTTTGTTTAATTGCTTTAACCAGATGAAACCTGCCACAAACTGGTTTGCAACACAGTGAAAAAATATAAACAAAACAATGAGAAGACTTTCAGCATAAAACTACCACTCATCGCTCAGGCAGTCCTGGTTTAAACATTTGCTATATTTAACTTAATTAATCCCAGTTGAATTTCCAAGTACATCTGACATCCCACCAAAGAACACCCTACTATTAAATTCAACAATTCTGTCTCCTAACATAATTCCTGAAGACTCCTTGATGATACCATAATTGCTCATTGTAAAAACAAAAACAGTAAAATCAAACTTCTGAACACATTTTAAATTGCTGTTTTTAAAGCAATTAATCTTGCATTAAGAGTTTTCTGGTGTTTCTACCATCATACGAACCTCTCCAGCCAATTTCATTTGCTCCATGTGACATCAAAAATGGGTGAGCACACTAGGCCACAACAAACCAATAGGAGCCATAACAATATCCCTGCTACAGCTGAACACCTATCTCTCAAACTAGCTATGGCTCTCACCAAGCTGTTTTAGTGGGATCTAGCTACCCAAGTGGAAAATACCCCTCATATCCCAAAGCCACAAAAAGTAGGCCAAACCCATTTTGTCCAGTTACCAACTCGTGAGCCTATTCCCAATGAATAGTATTGGAAAGTAACATTGACAACACTATTGAGCAGTGCTAACAAATGATGTGGCTATGGATTTTGGTCTTAGCAGAACCCCTCAGCTGCAGAGCAAGAAAGCTGGGTTTAAAAATTCATTTACATTTGTGTCTTCCTGGTGATCTGGTTTCCTCCCACATCCCAAAGGTATGCAGGGCCTCAATTTTCTGGGCTCAATTGGTCATTTGCTATACCTGAACTTGAGGTTAGAGTTACAGCTCAAACCTTAAATTAACCTTATGGTTTATGCCAGATATCTTGGTTAAGGAATCTCAGGAAGATTTGTTCATAAACTCCCATTATTGCTTTAGCACAGAAATTACTGCTGATCTCTGTGCGAGAGCAACTTAAAAAAAATCAGCATCAATGATTGTAAAGATATGATTCAGTTGTATTATTGTGTTATATAAATGTCAGTTCTTTCTCAAAAATTTGATATTCATATCACCTTTCTTTGTTTTTTTTCAAAAATGTAAGTGTATTTGATTAAAAGGCTGACAGCCAACTATGATCTTTGAACTTGGCACAGTCCAAATGTTGAACCTTGTGTTGGAGAATTGTTCTCTAGTTGCTTAGAACATTGCTCTTTTACATTGGTGAGCAGCAAGTTCAAAGTCAGTAAAAAGTTAATGTATGCAAGTCTCTGACTAAGTGAAATGAGTTTGGGAGAAGATCAACCCTGTTCCCAGGAGGTTTGAATCTACAAAACAAAAGTCATGGAAATTTGCATTAATTGATATTAATTGCCTTTCCTGTTGCAAGAGATCACAATGGCTGAAATTGCAGATGGAGCTGTCACACTCATGCAATAAGTGTTTCTGTTCTAAGGTTGGAATGAAATTCTTTATTGGAACTCTAGAGTCTGAAATTGGACTGATTCTGCCCTTCGAAAGCACTAAAGCAAAATTTTCTCCATGTCAAGTTGCATCCAAATCCCAATAGATCTGTGTCTGCCAGCTTAGCAGACAGCACCCTCTAGATCACCACAACTTGCTGCATACAGATGTTTGCCCTCAGTTTCCTGCAAATACATGTCCATTTGGTTACTAAGCCAGTGAAAATTGTTCTTCCCCAAATGGTCTATCAAAACCCTTCATCATTTGGATTACTTCCATCAAATCTCTTTTGAACCCTCCCTGCTCTCAGGAGAATTGTCTCCACTGTAGTCTCCCTATTGTCTGAACTTCTTCATGCTAGAGCCATTCTAGTGGATCTTACCTGCAGCCACTCTGGGGCTTTCACATCCTTCCAGAACTAAGGAGTCTATCCTTGTATATTTTTTTCTTGTCCTGTCAATGCTCTGCCTTCCTTTCTCTCTCCCACCAGTGTGAGGCTGAACCACTTTCAATCCTGGTCCTCATTTACACTCCAACAGCAAGCTCTTGATGCCAGGCACATTGATCCAGATTTCCAATTTAGAGAAGGAGAGATATTCTTCTGATCAACAGTGGGAATCTCAGCAGGGGCCTGTTATTTAGTCTGTTCCACCCAGTGCAAATGGGCATGTGGCAGTCCCCAATATTCACAGGCCATGTGTGTACCTTGAGGGTGAGTGTCAATAGGGTACTTGGTGTGGGGAGAGAGGGGAGTATCACGGTCAAGTTCAGTTTCCCCTTCACCCATCCTGTGCCTTCATATCAGAAGTTTCTGTTAGTAATAAAGGTGTATGGATTCTGTTACTATTTTCCCTGACTCAAGTCAGAGTTACAGGAACCAATTAAAGGAACATTGTCACGTTCCTGAACTAACCCAGCAGAGGTTAAATTCAGACTTCCTTGGCCTGTAGGCTCAGCTGCTTATTGGATAAACTATTTGGACCCTTTAAGCTCAACATTGGCACCTATTGCCCAAAGCTATCTAGTGGTCTCTTGTTGGACAATTGGCTGTTGAGAGCATCCTTTAATCAAGTCAACCAGCATTTTAACAGCTGTGCTTTTGAAATTATGTTTATGTATTTGAGGTATTATGTCAATTTTAATTCATGATCGATTGCTCTTTAGAACAGAGTTAAGGCTATTTAATAAGATTCCCTACCTCCTAACTGAGATGCTTGACAGCTGTACGACATCCAGAAGGTTTGCCTATGTGAATGACATCTGTAGTACATCAGAATGTTTACATGCACTATAGACACTGCTGCAAAATATTTACTCCATCTAACAAGGTACAGAATAAGACTATACACTGGGGGAGAGTTTCTGCATTCAGCAGTCTGGGCACATTTTGCCCAAATCCTTCCTTCCTTTTTGTAAAGTGTAAATTATCTTTCTCATCTTGTAGTTGCACAAGATGTTGGTGAGGCCACACTTGGAGTATTGTTTTGGTCATCCTGTTATAGGAAAGATGTCATTAAGCTAGAAAGAGTGAAAAGAAGATTTACAAGAATGTTGCCAGGACTCGAGGGCCTAAGTTACAGGGAGAGGTTGGGCAAGCTAGGACTTTATTCCTTCGAACATAGACTGAGGGGTGACCTTTTAGAGGTGTATAAAATAAAGGGCATAGAATGCACATAGTCTTTTTCCCAGGGAAAGGGAACCAAAATCTAGAGGGCATAGGATTTATGCGAGGCAGGAAAGATTTAAAAGGGACCTTGGCAACTTCTTCACACAGAGGGTGGTGCGTATATGGAATGAGCTGCCAGAGAAAGTAGTTGAGGCAGGTACAATAACAACATTTTAAAAAAACATTTGGATAAGTACATGGATAGGAAAGGTTTAAGGGATATAGGCCAACTATGGGCAAATGGGATGAGCTTAGATGGACACTTAGTCACAGAGCAATGCAGCATGGAAACAGGCCCTTCAGCCCAACTCGTCCATGCCAACTAAGTTTCTGCATTTGCATATCACCAACTTCTAAACCTACCATGAGCTGCCGCAAAATTTAAACAGTTTTAGAATGGAATTTAGAAAGAGATTGTTTTTAAATTGTTGGTTATAGGGCTAGCTTGGAGCAGCTTAACTAATACTACTGGAAGAGGTTATATCACAGAAACTAAACACTTTAGTCAGAGTGCCAGTCTCCCAATTTTAAATAATTGAAAAAAGCTTTAAGAAACCATACCAAAGCAATACATTTGCATTGTTATACTTGTGAACAGCAGTCAGTATGATGTTTATATTGGTATTCAAGCATGTTAAAAAACATAGTTTTGGGAGTATGTTTTAAGTTGTAGAGGAGGGTGGGGAGAACAAAAGGAATGTCTGTTATGGGTTTGAAATTAAGTGGGGCTGAATGACCTAGGTGGTGATGGTGCTGGCTGAGAGTCTGTGGTGAATATTTTGTTAACCGTAGATGATCTGTCTGGAGATGCAAACAGAAGGAGATGAATGAAAATAGAGGCGGCAAGCAAAAGAAAAAGAAATGGTGAAACTGAGATACAAAAATAAAAAAGCAAAACGCAGCAGATGCTGGAAATCTGAAATAAAAACAGACTATATTGGAAGTACTCCTCAGGTTGGGCAGCATCTATGGAAAGAGAAAAATGAGTTAATGACTTTTCATTGGAACTGCGCAGTTCTAGAAAAGATGGTTAACTGAAATTGTTAAATTCCATGTTGAGGCATGATGTCAGTAATATGTCCAGTCTAAAGATGAGTTTCTATTTTCTGAATCTTCATTGGAAAAGTGGACAAAGTGAGAATGGGAGCAAGATGGAGATTTAAAGTCACCACATGGAAGTATCGTACAGAGCAATTACCTAATGTGCTTTTGGTACCATATCGTCACACTGCTGCAGTACTCTGAATTGTAAGCAATGCAAGTGAATCATTGTTTCATCTAGAAAGAGTATTTGGGATCGTGGGTACGGAACAGGTAAAAGTGTGGTTTCACCTGTAAAGAATGAGTCCATGGTTTGTGGGAATGGAAGAGGTAAAAGGGCAGGTGTAGCATCTCATGGGAAGGTGTCTTGAAAAGGGATTGGCTGTTGGAGATGAAAGAGCCAACCAGTGTCACAGAGGGAATAATCCCTTCAGAATGCAGGAAGGGGAGGAGAAGATGGTGACACTATGTTGAAGATGAAGGAAATTACAGAAGATGTGTGTAATGTAGAGCTAGTGTGAGTGAAGATGAGGGCATAGGGAACCCTCTCCTTGTTCTGGAGAGGGGGGTGAGAGTAGAAGTGCATGAAATGGAACAGACATGTTGGAGCATCCAAAGGAAATCCATGCAGTCACAGGGAAAACATGCAAACTGCACACAGACAGTGATGGATGTCAGGATTGAATCTAGATCACCGTGAAGCAACCATCTCAGCTGTTTCAAAGTCAAAAAAAACAGTTACGTGTCACAGGAGCTGTAAAGTGTGGCTCTTGTTGCTGCACTTCTGTTGTCAGAGGTGGCCTGGACATCATGGTTATGGAGAAAGGGTGATATCTCGGGAATATTGGTGTGGAAGGTAGCATCATCAAAATAGGCACAATGGAGCCAAAGAGACTGAGGAATGACCAGGAGTACTTCAGGAAGCAGGAAGAGAGGAAGTCCATAGGCTTGTAATGGATAGTGGTCACTGACCTACCCCATGAGATAGAAATAAGTAAGTAGGTGAAAGGGAAGGAAAGAGTCAGGGATGTGTAAGTGAAATCAGGGTGGAGGTTGGCAGCAAAGTGACAAAACTTTTGGATTCTGATGGAGAAAATGAAGTAGCACCAATACAGTCTTCAATGAAGAACAGGAAGTGTGGGAATGGGCCCACAATCAGACTGAAACAAGGACTGTTCAATGTATCCCATATGGAGACAAGTGCAGTTTGGATCCAGTTGAGTTCCCATTCATTTGGAAGAAGTGAATGGAGTTTAAAAGGGAAGTTGTTCGATGTTAGAACGATTTAATTTTACGAAGGAGGGTGATGAAGGGGAGGATTGGGCAGTCCTCTGTTCAAGGAAGAAGGAAAGGGCTCTCAAGTCATTCCAGTGTGGAAAGGAGGTGTGGTGGGATTGGATACCCACGCTGAAAATGAGTCGGCTGGGGCCAGGAAACGGGAAGCCATCAAAGAGGTGGAGAAATTCAGCGGATGTAAACAGGAAGGGATTAGATGTGAGGAGAAACATAGTCAAAGTAAGAAGAAACAGGTTTTAGTGATGTGATGAGGCTGAATAAATAGGTCTTCCTGGACAGTCCTGCCTGTGGAGACAAAGTTCTGCATATGCTGGAATTTGAAGCAATACACAAAATGTACTGGCGGAACTCAGCAGGTCAGGCAGCATCCATGGAGGGAAATAAACGGTTGACGTTTTGGGTCGAGACTCTTCATCAGGACTGGAAAGGAAGAGGGCAGAAGCCAGAATAAGAAGGTGGGGTGAGGGAGAGGAGCACATGCAGGCAGGGGATAGGTGAGTTCAGGTGATAGGTGAGTCCAGGGGAAGGTAGGTGGGTAGGAGAGGGGGAGATGTAATGATAGTTGGAAGAGGAAAAGAGCTGAAGAAGGAGGAATCCGGTTGGAGAGGGCAGTGGACCATGGAATAAAGGATGGAGGAGGGAAGGAAAGGAGGTGGGCAGGTCATCAAGGTGGGGGAAGGGAGCCATAGGAATAAGGGGAGACAAAGGAGTTGGGGGTGGGGGGGGAAGAAAAAAGAAAGGGTGGGGTTACTGGAAGTTAGGGAAATCGATGTTGAGGCCATCAGGTCGGAGACCTGTGGAATTTGGGGGGGAGGTATGGGAAATGTGGTCAATGACCGTCTGAGTGACAATGGCCTGATGTTTGTGCTTCAGAGGAAGGTATGAGGAGCTGTCAGAGTTGGCTTTCAGCCTGTGCAAGGTAGAGGTCAGTTCACTAAACAACCACAACAGCATTGACCTTATCAGCAGGCTTGTTAACAATGTTGGTGTGGGTGCTTAGTGCAGAGTGTTGCAAGTTCTGGTGGGTCTGAGCAAATAAAGAAAATAAGGGGGTTAATATCCACACCTTTATTTAACAATGAGTTGATTAAGAGAGGGTAAGAGTCCAGGTGGGTCGGGAATTTTGGAGATGGGAGAAAGGGTCCACAGTTCAGGAGGAAGTATGCACTGAATGACATCATTAGGGATATGACTGATGCCAGAAAAACATGAGGTGCATGAAGATGCACCGGGACCAATTTCCCAATGGGTGCGATTTCACCCAGAAATGAACAATAGAACAACTAACAAGGGGTATATCGCCCTTAAGCATGATTTCTGAAGGAACAAAAAAAGCCATGAATGGATCTATTTTCTAGGCCTAGGACCTGAAGTTTTGAGGAAGTTTTTTTTCTTATGGGTGGGCATCATTAGCAAAACCAGCAGTTATTACATCCCGAACTGCCCTCAGGATGGAGATGGTCTCCACCAGCTTGAACTGCTATATGGTTCATTTCAAGTGCTGTTAAGACTCCCAACAAGAATAATAGATTTCCATCTCTAAAGGACATTAATGAACCAGATAAAACAATCACATAGTATTATGGTCACCATTAGCAACACTATTCCAATATATTTAATTGAATTCAGTCCCCTGTCATTGAAGTGAGATTTGAAATCGTGTGCATGAGCAGAGGTGGAGACCTCTGGATTATGAATTTAACAGCATAACCAATGTGCTACAGTGCCCTAAAGTTAGAGAGACATGCCTATCATTACTAGAGGAGCAAAGAATTCATAGTGGCACAGAGAACCAAAGGAAATGGGAGAGCTGGGAGCGAGGCCACCAAGTGATTTACTGATGGGAGGGCACAAGGATTAAGGACCAGAGTTAAACTGACCTGATAATCGACCATCAAGCAGCTCACATCATATCATTTTTATTTTTCTGATGCTTGAGTTTTTCTTTGATTGCTGCTGGGTATATGGAATGGGGGTGGCTCGGTATTTATTATTTTTGGATGATGAAGAGGCTGAAAGAAGGAGAGGAAAGCAGGTTTACACTTCCCTCATGTGGGCACAGCCACGAGCAAGTGTCCAAGGGACATGGGATTCACCAAACTGAGGAGATCTTGACAGAATTGAGCCCCCTGCTTCAACTTGACCTGTAAATGAACTCCCCTTCAGGGACAGGACTGACATTCACTGTTAAGATCACAACAACCATGATTTCTTGTGCCTAAGGCTCATTCCTAGCGACCACAGGGAACATCATCAACATCAGTCAATCTTCAGTGCACAGATATATCACACAGATCACTGCTGACTTATACACTGAGGCAAACATCTCAGTTACCTCATCTATCTAAAATGAATAGCAGAATGAGAAGGCACAGCAATTTTTCTGATCTCAGAATTTCTCAGTGACCAGATTGTAATTTATATCACCATCTTTACACTTAAGAACTTCACAAGCAGTGGGGAATCCACTCTGTTAATGGGCGAGTGATCAGTAACACTGGAGTGTGTAGTTTACTTCCAGGATATTAATATCATCCTGGCATTTTAAGCTGATATTTTCTTCAGGCTGCTTGGAAGGGAAGGCTGGCTGAAGGGATACAAATGGATGACAAAGGATGACCTCATCAACACCAACTCACTGTGAAACAGCCAATAACACAACCTGTGTGGTAATGTAGTCACCTGCAAAATTACTGAGAATATTATGAGCATTCTGAAGCTGTGTTTCAGGTCTGGACAAGTAATAAAATATTACATTATACATGTTGACACATGATTCACATCTCTGCCATTCACTGTGGTTTAGCTATGAAGGAGGAAATGGATGTTCACCCCCAGGAGAGAAGGTCCTCAAGAAAGGTCCAAAAATGTTGTGGCTGATCCAGCTTGGTAGCAGGAAGGATCACGAGCTTGGCTCCATCATGGATGAGACCTCTGCCTTTGTGGCTGATCAGCTAAGTACATTAACAGTCCTATCCTAAGAGTACAGAACCCCATCTGCAGTTCCAATGCAGTTTTAGCTTCCGTTTCTGAGGATATTCTTCCCATGGAGAGTGTGTAATGGAGATTCACTGGACTGATCCCTAGGATGGTAGGATTGATGTACTTGGACAGATTGGGTTGATCAACCATTTTTCACGGATTTTAGAAGAAAGAGAGGAGCTCTCAGAGAAGCTGATAAACCAAATCTGGTCAGACTGGATTCAGGGAGGATGTTCCTGATAGCTGGGGATTTCAGAACCGGGGGCCACAACTCAATGTGCCATTTAGAATCAAGATCAGGAAAAATTTCTTCACTCAGAGGGTGATCAACCTGCGAAATTCTCTACCACAACAGGGAGTGGAGGTCAAGTCATGTGTTCTTAGAGGAGGTAGATATATGTCTTGATGCTAAAGGGATCAGAGAATATGGGGATAAGGTAGGAACAGGACACTGGTGTATATTCTGCAATAATCGAATGGCAGAGTGGGCATGAAGGGCCGAATGGCCTACTCCTATTTTCTATGTTTTTATCCACATGGGTATAACCCATTGTTCAAAACACTATGAAGGCACAAGAGACTGCAGATGCTGGAATCTGGAACAACATACAATCTGCTGGAGGAACTCAGCGGGTTGAGCAGCATCTGTGGGATGAAAAGAACTGTTGATGTTTTGGGTCATAACTTCACCAGTAATAGACTCTTAACAATCATGGATCACGGATCCTTTTTCCTTCTGATACCCAAGTTTTGCACAACTGTAACAAAATTCTTGGGACAGAATTAAAATACAGTTTGAATTTTGTGCTCATGGAGGTTTCAAGATTTTTGTGTGGAAAGGAATTTGGATACAAGATATTTATAATCAACGGTAGTTTTTACATAAAGTTTGGATAAAGTGACACCAAGGCAACAGGTGAGTAAATGGTAATAAAGGCTGTAAAGTGTGTTTCTTAAGACTGTAAACAATAAGCAGTTTAATGGCCTGTACAAGTGACCCCTGCATTATGGTCATTTGGGTAGCAGAAATTCACCCTTACAGAATTCATAAATCACTACCCAAAAATTTGAGATGAATAAAATTTGCTCTCATGGAGCTGGAATTTATCTGAAAATATGCAGAGAACCCATGATCTAAAGAACAGTTTGTGGGTGGAGAGAGCACAGGAAGACCAGCAACTTGCTGATAACCATGACCCACATGGTTTCTTTGGTCTATCAAGGCCATCTAAGGCCCAAACCCCACTGAGAGTCAAGAATTCTCAAGGATAGTGAGAGAATTTGCACCTACTGGCATTAACACTTCGATGAACTCTCAACAGTGATCCTATCAAAGAGTCATAGAATTACACCAGCCTCACCAACGTGACGTTGGAAAGGCCACATGGCCACTGAACTTAACATGTTCTCAGGAGGAGATGGTATCCCAGTTGAAGTTCTAAAACCTGATGGGATTGATCTTCAGACTCAAATTCACAACCTCATGTCCCACATCTGGGAAGAGTAGAACATGCCCTGGAGACCTGAGAGATGCTGCAATTATCACTGGTTTCAAGGAAGAAGATGATCCAGTTGCAATATTTTACCTCACCTCCATCAAACTTCATAGGAATTATCCTAGGAAACCATGTCACCTACAGCCCACCCCAACTTTGGCCATTGAGCCACAGTATACAGACAAAGCTTCTGTATGCACACAGTTGGAGGCAGAGGTTCAAATCATCACCAACTCGTTCTATGAAGCATAAGAGAAAATGAACCTTGTGTTAAACAGAGGTCATTTACCAACCTGTCTTTACTGCACAACACTTCCCTCAGACAACAAAGGTCCATGATAAGACTGGAAAAGGTAAACTGCTCCCTATATCATGGAAGTCACCTCTGGTCATCTGAGAGAAAAGGTATTTGAAGGCCAAGATCTCAAATTCATGGGTCACAGTCTTATCCACAGTCCACAGTCTTACCTTTTTTTCAACTTATGTTTCTTGATGCATGCACAGAAGGAATACAACCTTCATAATATGGGGGTCATCTGTATTTAAAAAATTATCCTGAAATTTTATTGGAAATCCCTGGACTTGCCTTATCTAAGGCAGGCTCTCTATTTGAGTTATGAATATAGGAAGATAAAATCTTCAAAAAATCAGACCTTCAGAGTTCAGAAGAATGAGACATAATTGAAACATAACAAATTTTTACGAGCTTTAAGAAGGTAAATGAAGGGATGGTTTGGATGTTTAGAACCAAGGGTTACAGTCTCAAAATAACGGGGATGGACATTCAAAAGAGAGATAAGAAGCAGTTTTGCAGTAAACTCTTAGAATTCTCTACTCAATAGGACACTGAAGGCTCAGATTTTGAGTATATTCAAAAAATAAATCACTAAATTTTTAGATGTTAAGGGAACCAAAGGTTATGGAGTTGGTACAGAAAAGTGGAACAGAGGTAAAAGATCAGCCATTATTTTGTTGCCTGATGAAGGAGGTGCAAGTGTCCGAATGCCCTACTCCTGCTACTATTTCTTATGTCCTTTAGAAGCAGACAACCTTAGTGAGTCATGATCCTAAATGGAAAGTTACAAGGGCCAACATTTACCCACCATTGAAGTGGATTGCAGGTAAATGGTTATGTACAATTCATAATTGAATGGCATTCATTTTCAATTCCTTTGCTTCCAAAGCTGCAATCCCCCAGAATTCAACACATTGCTCAGGACTCCAGTAGACGGACCAATCTAAGTGGGAGCTCGTGTATATAATGAGCTTGGCATCCAAAGGATCCTTAGGGATTGGTCATTCCTCGACTCCCTGTGTTGCAAACTAATTTCTGGCAGTTGTGGCTATTTTCCACATGATTTAATATTATTTCATTATTGAGGAACAAAGACCATCACAACTAAGATGAACACATCTTTGTGTAATGCCCACTGGGAATGCAAAAAAAGAGAGCAGGAACAGGAGTGCCTTGGTCTAGTGGTGTTGAACTAAGGCATAGAGAGAGATATAACACAGAAACAGGCCCTCTGGCTCATCAAGTCTGTGCTGACTATCAACTACCCATTATATCCCAACCCTACACTAATCTATTTAGTTCTCCCAACATTTCCATCAGATCCCCCTAGATTCCATCACTCATCTACATTGTAGGGGTAATTTACAATGGTAAATTAACCAAGCGACCCACACATTTCTGGAATCTGGGAGGACACTGAAGCACCCGGAGGAAACCCACATGATCACAGGGAGGATGTGCAAACTCCACATGGGCAGCACGTGAGATCAGGAATGAACCCAGGAGGCTGGAGCTGTGCGGGAGAAGATCTATGAGTAGTGCTACCATTAGTAACGTCTTCCAATACTTGGTGAAACTTACTAACATAATACAGATCAATATTTTAAATATACAGTCAGGTAGCAGTCCAATGCAGTATTTACTAACCAAGTTATCAGGAGAAGAGGGAAATAAACCTTCACCTGAAATCTTTGCCTTTCATAACCTTGTTCTGGGCTTTAATTTAAGCTCAGAAATCACAGGGCCACTTCAGAGAGAAAGATTTCAGGAATCAACTCAGATTTAATCTAATAATTTGTGGAATGTGAGAATAAAATAATTTGTGGAATGTGAGATCCATCAATAAGGGAAGTGAAGTAGAAGTAAATGAATTGGACGACGAAGCGTGTAAAAGGGAATGATTATGTTCTGGCATATCTCCTCCGCAGAACTGTGATGAAATCACACAGCTTATCTGTCTAACAGGTAATAAATGTAATCTTCTGGGAATGGTGATTTTTGAGATGGATAAATTATTAAAATCAAAGAATATGAAGTATTTTAAGGTAAGGCAAATCCTAGGAGAATCCGGATGGAATTTTTGCGTGGTTGAGAATTAGTATCCTGTACTCTTTTGCCCTATCTCCGTAGCTTAATGGGTGCATTCAAAGGAGGCAAGGAGCAGCATGGCAATGATTCTTACTAGATCAGCTTTGATCCCTAGCTGGCTTCATCACGTTGAACTTGGAATCAGTATGGATGAAAAGGAATTTACCCAGTCAAAAAGCAAGTCCTGATATCCTAGACATTCCAGATCGGAGTTGATACCTTAACAGCTGAACTGGATTCCCATGAACCAGGTAAGCATAAAGATCCCTTGCAAGTTTTAGATGCCCTTCCAAAATCATTAATAGGTGTTCATAGCAAAGCAGTAGTTTCACAAGCAGATTAACAGGAGAGAAATTACCTCTGAGGTCAACAGAATCAAATACATAGAAATGTGTGCAATTGACAATTGATATTTCTGCATGCATGATTAAAGAGGAATTTATTCCCCTGCAAGCTGAAGTGGCATCATATGATAAAAAGATGATGATTATACAGTTATAGAACCATAGAAATTTGCAAAGAGGCCATTTGGTCCATCATGCCTATGTCAGGTTAAAGTGAACTTTAAGTTAATCTCACTTCCTTGCTCTTGGTCCACAGCCCTGCTCATTGTGCCTCTTCACATGCCACGATTATCCTTCCACCATGGTGTGAAGATCACCTCACACTCCCACCATGCTGTCCTATCTACTCTGGAAAAAAGCACCGTTAGATAACAGCCCCAAGCTTACTGTCAGCAGATAACCCATTCAGTTTGGTCCATAGAGGTTCATGACACAAAAGCAAGTGTTTTATCCCATCATGTCCATCCCAGGTAAAAGAAAGATCAATTTAGGCTCTAAACATAATTTTTGACCAATTTACTAACACATACAAGTTTTTCCTGTTTACCATCCCAGCTCTCTCACAACTATCTGCATCACAATTATCTCTCCCTTGGGGTCCCTTTGTTCTAACGACAAGCAAACCCAGATAGCCTGCTGGTCCTCATAACCAAAACTCTTCAGTTCAGACAACATCTATCTGAATCTTCACTGCACCATTTCTCTCCACCTTTTCCTGTTTTCTTTTGTTTGACTCTGAAGGGCTATCAAACAGAGCTGTAAATATTTTCTCCAACTGGATCATCTTCTTCCTTGAAACCAGTGATAATTGCAGCATTTCTGAGGTATCCAGGGCATGTCCTACTCTTCCCAGATGTGGGACATGAGGTTGTGAATTTGAGTCTGAAGATCAATCCCATCAGATTTTAGGACTTCAAATGGAATACCATCTCCTCTTGAGAACTTGTTAAGTTCAATTGCCATGTGGCCTTTCCAACTTCATGTTGGTGAGGCTGGTGTAATTCTATGACTCTTTGACAGGATCACTGTTGAGAGTTCATCGAAGTGTTAATTCCAGTAGGTGCAAATTCTCTCACTATCCTTGAGAATTCTTGACTCTCAGTGGGGTTTGGGCCTTAAATGGCCTTGATAGACTAAAGAAACCACATGGGTCATGGTTATCAGCAAGTTGCTGGACCTTCTGTGCTCTCTCCACCCACAAACTGTTCTTTAGATCACGGGTTCTCTGCTGTTTGCTGGCTATAGAGATGTCCCTTTCGTCAACTGATATGGTGGAGTTCACAACCCAAGGACATCTTGCCTTTGCAGATAAGTAGCTCTTGTATCTTCCAGTCTCACTCATCAAACCTGATCTTTTATGCTTGAGAAGCCAAGAGTCTCTTCACCGTTGCTAATAATGGTGGACAAAGACGGTCTAGATGCTGTGGACAGTCTGTGGCTCCTGATAGTTGTTGAAGGTCATATTGTCTATGAGGTATTGTCATAGAAGAGCTCTCTCTGTAGGATCCTTGAGAAATTCAACGTTTAACTTCTTATTGGCACTGTTCCTGTCGCCACCGCTATTTTGGGACCACACTGATGGAGGTAGAGGATTAGGCGGTTGTCAATCAAACTATCCCCCATATCTGTCCTTGAGTGGGCAATGTGGATGTCCTCCCAAGTAGGTTGGATGATGAAATAATCTAACAGGTGCCAGTGACCTAATTGAGGGTGTTGCATCAGGTTTTGTACTTGTCTCGCCAGGAAAACTGGGTGTTTGTTTTGAGAAGATCGTGCTCCAAGCATTTTGTCAGGAGGATGACTCCACTGGAGTTAGTCTTCCCTATTCCCTCCTTGCCCATCATTTCCTTCCAGAGGATTGCATTTTCTCTTATCCTACTGGACAGTATTTCTGTTGGAAACCCAGACCCATCCACTCTCCACTGCATACTGCCGTGCAGAGGTTGGGAAAAACACTGTTGGTCAGATCCAGGTGTGTCTGACTTCCTGATCCACTGCTTGACTCACCTCTGACTCCACTGGCAGTTGTAGAACTCACTGAGCTGAGGAGCCAGATCTGGATCACCAAATCTACACCAACCACGGCTGGTGTACAGGCAATGGCTCCATTCACTTGGGTAGGGTCACTGACTTTCATTAAAGGAGACATTCACATTAATTTTTTTATTATTTGTCTTTATTTAACTTTACATTTATAGTTTTATTTGATTTTGTTGTTTTATATGGTTTAATGAATCTATTATTTTTTATTTTCAATGCTAATTTTAGAATAATATTTAAAACAGTTTATACTGGATGTTTGCAGACTTTTTAAACACAGTGAAACAGGCTTTTGATAATGGCAACTCTCTAAGACCATCTGGCTGGTCCTGAGGGCAAGATTTCAGGTTCCGCCACCTGCGGCCTTGCTCTGCCTTGAAGAAGAGCCGTATAACAGAGGCATCGAGTATGGATCCCATGGGTGCCACAACCGGTATGTGAAGCTGTAGGATTAGCACAGGGGGCAAAGATGAGGGGTGGTCCAGTCAAGCATGAATTAGTCTATTGTCGCTGGAAAATTCAGGATACATAACACTGTATTCCTTGGCCCAAACCATTTATAAATACAATGCAAAGATGTTCTGACCTTTGATGAGATTGGGAGGATGGAAGAGTGGGTGTAGACCACGAGACACATCCCACTATTTTGAGCGATTGCATAATGTCTCTCAATTCACTCTCTCATTACCTTCCTAACCAATTCTCTACACACATCAATAGGTTTTCTTTCATTCAATGGGCTCTCCTCCTGTCCTGGCCAAATTTCATGCTTCAGCTCATCCTTAAAACAGATGATGTGGCCAATTGTTTCACTGCAGTTTGTGTGAGCTTACTTTGCATAAACTGAGTGCCAAGATTCCATTATTACATAGGTGACTTGACTTCAAAAGTATTTAATTGGCTGTAAAACATTTTGGGGCCTTCTAAATTTTTCATTGGTGCCATAAAAAGACAAGGCTTACTTTTTATTTAAAAAAAAGCAATTAAACTGCTTGATTATAGGAGGGAGACAGGTGAGGTTCTGCCTCATTTACGTTTCCTTAATTTGCAACAGTAGATTACTGAACTGTGATCAGAACAGAAGCTCAGATGATATACCTGAACAGGGGTGTTCTGGCCAACTTTAGTACTCAAACTGCTATTCTGTCTCCGATCAAATACTCAGTCTAGGACAGGAAGCTGATTTGGGAACTTTGTCCAATAACAGTTTGGGAAAAAGCCAGTGTTATTTTCTGAGATATTTTTGAAGTTTTGAGACCATAAACACACAGACTGTGCCTTTGAAGTTGAGATGTAAGCTGTTCTGAATAGTGATCGATGAAAAGGCGAGGACAGTTCTGCTGTCAGTACACCAGCCCAACTGATGTCATTGAGTTGAGAGAGATACAGCATGGACCAGGCCCTTCAGCCCAGCAAGTACATGCTGACCATCAAGCACACATTTTAACACTTATCCTACCCTGATCCATTTACTCTCCTCATATTCCCATCAACCCCACCTCCTGTCTAGATTCTACCATTCACCTACACACTAGGGGCAAATTACAGTGGGCAATTAACCTTCCAACCCATATCTCAGTTCAGTCCATAAAGGTAGGTGGTTTTTGAAGAAGTATAGATAGGAACAGAAAGTTACAAGGATCACTGATTGATTAAGTAAATGGCAAATCTTTAATAGATAGAATTTAATGTGGGTAGATAGATGATTATTTATTCTGGAAGTGAGGGAAATCAATCATAGTATGATGAGAAATTGTGGAGAGATTTCGGGATCCAAGCACCCAAATCACTAAAACCTTGAGGCCAGCTTCAAACAATAATTAAAAGACTAGTGGAATTTGGCTTCCATCTCAGCTGTGTAAAGCTCTGGCTTGAAAGAAAACAATTTAAAAAGAACTGTGGAATTAATTCCTTTCCAGACAACTGGAAGCCCACAGTTTGATACGGATGTGCATGTGGTGTATCAGCTGGTAATGCAGTGTAGTAAATAGGCAGATTGAGATAATATGACATTTCACATATCTAACAAAATGGCACTAGGCATGTAGAGTGGAACATTTTTCTTAAGCAATGGGCTATCTGAATTGAATCCAAATGTTTAAAATTAACTTCATTTGTCCAATACAGATTAATTTGCATTTTAAATTGAGAACTTATCCTTTTCATTGATTTTTCCATACTTTAATTCATTCAGATCTGCTTGCAACATTACCACATCCTTCAGCTTTCTCACATCTTTATTTTACCTCCTGTATGGTACATCTGTTGTTTGTTTTCATTGATTTCCTTTGTAGTTCATTTTCAGTTCCCTGACTACATTTTCCGTTGTTGTTATTGCACCACTGAATATTATAAATTTGGCAGGCAAACAGAATGATAATAGGAGGCCTCCACAGCAATTCTTTTTGATTAATTTATTCACTTCACCCGAAATGTGCTTTAATGCTGCAAAGATGCTATTACCCTTGTGCTGGATTTGTAAATGCATGTTTAAAGGAATTATTAGAGGCAAAGGTGTATTTACTGTTCATTAATGTCAATTGAGGTAGGATCAGGCAGACAATGTTTAAGGTAGCAGTCTTCAAGAGTCATAGAATCTGAAGAGTTATACAACACAGAGGCAGGCACTTCTGCCCATTGAGTCCACACTGTCCGTAAGCACTCACTTACACTTATCCTGCACTAATCTCATTTTATTCTCCTCACATTCCCATCAGCTCTCCCCAGATTCCATCACTCTCCTACACACCAAGGGCAATCTATAGGGGACCATTAACCTACCAACCCGCACGTCTTTGAGATGTGGGACACGTGGAGGAAACCCATGCAGTCACAGGGAGAACGTGCAAACTCCACACATGGTGCAACTGTGCCACCCCTGTTGTTTGAGATTTTAGTTGTGAAAAGCTATCTTGAACAGAAGTGATACTGTGGAATGAAGATTAATGAGATAATGGTACTTCTAGTGTCCTCAGACTTCATTCTAAGTCAACAGTTATTTTAATGTAAGAAAGGGAAGATTGTGTTCTGCTCACTTTTTTTCTTAATATGTATCTTTTTATCTCCCCCTGTCAGGATGGTACAGAATAAACACCAAGCCCGAATTTCTCCTTCACTCTGTGGGAACATTAATGGGCAGTTGAAATGCAAATAAATTCAGGATAAAAGTAGGAATTGTTGAAACGCTCGGCAAATCAGGTAGCATCTGTGGAGACAGAACAGAGGTAATTTTTGGGTTGGTGACCTTTCATTGAAAGTGGAAGGAACTGCAAAGTTTGCTCTGTGAGCGTGCATGAAATTTTATATTCTGCTTCAGATGTCAATGTGGTTTGTTTTCAAGGTTACTATTGTGTCAAGATCTTTCAATCTAATGAATTATTTTATTAGAAAGATATGTTGTGTCAATGTGCATTGCAGTCAGGAGTCTGTGCAGGGAGAAGTGTATTTGGAGGCTCCATATTTGTCCCATGAATTTCTTCTGTATATATAAATATATTATTGCTCATATCAAAGCCAAATCTGTTACCATAGCTGTCAAACAGCTCCTCAAGCACTGTCCCTCAAAATCCAGGAAGCGAGGTCCTAATTCTCCGAATGTTTATTTGCTGTTTTATTCATGTTTGCAGGTTGCAGGTTTGGAAAAGACCCCTTCCAATAATGTTGCCTCTTTGGGAGACAAAAACTAATCAGGGTGCTGATACTCATGCACAACCAGTAACACAGGATGAAAGAAAAAAAGAATTGCATTCATACGATTTATTCCATGATGTCAGGTTATTCCAAGGTGTTCTATAGCCAATGAGGTACCTCTTTTCAAATGTAATCACCTGTAGTTGTAATGTCACATCTCCTTCTTAGGCAGTTCCTTGGGATCAAGGTTGACTTACTTCCACTCCTGTTTTGTGGTGTCTGAGTTGGCAAATGAGGTCAATGTGGAAACAGCCACCCTTCCACAGCTGGGACAGGCGATGCCAAAAGGGGCGGGTAAGTGGGTAGTTTGTGAGGTGGTGCATTCCCCTGCCACTCACAAAGGGCCTCTGTGTGCTTCCAATGCTCTCCAGACTCCAGGTTCTCACACAATCCCAATACATCTTCTCCACGTTCAGTAGTCATGGACCAGAGATTCCCAGGA
The DNA here is from genome assembly GCF_009764475.1 of Pristis pectinata. Taxonomy (NCBI): domain Eukaryota; kingdom Metazoa; phylum Chordata; class Chondrichthyes; order Rhinopristiformes; family Pristidae; genus Pristis; species Pristis pectinata. The sequence continues at coordinate 18,000,036 of NC_067432.1, forward strand.
GTCAGTGGGGCTGTTGCATTTCCTCTGAGAGTCTTCAAGCACATCTTTGAATCTTTACCACTATCCGCCTGGTAATTTTCTCATGACAGAACCTGAAGTGTCTGTTTAGGGAGTCGGGCATATAAACAATGTGGCCTGCCCAATTTAGCTGATAAGGATGTGGCGACCCACTTTCTATGCAGGTGAATCGGCTCGGAAAACGGTGCACGTGTCGGCAGAGAGGCCAGCCACAAAATGGCGCTGGGCCGCCTTCTTCACCAGCGAGGGGAGAAAGCCCGCGCGCGGGAAGAAGTTTTGGTGACGCACCTCTGATGTCATTGCCGCCTGGAGAGGGCGGGAACTTAACTGCTTAAAAGCCAGTGCGGAAGAGTTCTGAATAAATCAGTCTCAAGTGCAACCTACAGACTGCGTGTCATTATTTCTAGCTCAGTGCGTAGCCCATCGCTACAAGGGCATCAAAAGTGGGGATGTTGCCCTGAGTTAGGACACTAACATTTGTTCAGTTTTCCTTACAGTGAGTTTGAATGATTTTGCAGAGACAGCATTGGTGGTAGTTTTCCAGTCTTCAGATGGCTACTATAGGTAGCTCAGGTCTCAGAACCATTTAAGATGGCAGGGATCACTGCTGCCTGTAGACCATGAGTTTTGTGCCAAGTCTGAGATCTTCATCTTTAGACACCATTTATCTCAATTAACCAAAGTAGTGGTAGTGGTGAATCTCCTCATCAAAGTCTGCCTTTGCCAGGAGTTGACTGAAGAGGTCCATGTTTTCCAGGGTCTCATTGTGAACCTTTATAGTCAGAGGGCAGTGTGGTGAAGCAGCAGTAGGTTGGTAGAGGAGTTTTATCTTGCAGTTGTTGAGTGTAAAATCCATCCTTTCATTTACTTCAGTGAAAGCATTGATGATGGCTTCAAGCTCAGCCTCTGAGTGCGTGCAAATGCAAGTGTCAGCTGCGTACTGCAGCTCAACAGCTGAGTTTAAGTAACCTTGGTTCTGGAGTGTGGTAGGTTGAACAGCTTTCCATCAGTTCTGAAGATTAGCTCCATTCTCATGGTAAGTTTGTTGGAGGTGAAATGTAACATTGCAGCAAGACGAAAAGTGCCGGGGCAATGATACCGTCTTGTTTGACACCAGTCTTTAATGAAATTGGTTCTGTTGTATATCCATTGGCTAATATCACAGCCTGAATGTTGTTGTGAAGCAAGTGTACCAATGGAAATGATTTCTTGTGGGCAGCTGAATTTGAGAAGTGTGTTCTGCAAAGCTTCCCACTGATGGTTTTGGTGAGGTCAAGAAAATCCATTGTTCAACAGGGACTGCTGACCTGATGTGCAATGTACTTTTTTTTATCTTATTTAACTTTATTGTTTTGAATTAATTTATGAGTTAAAAATGTTTTAAGTAACTTTATAATTTGTAATTACTTAAAGAGTTCTTACTTTTCAATTATTTAAGTCTATTTCAACCACTTCTTATTGTCAGAGACATTTCAAAACAGCTGGAAAGGTCTTAGACAGCATGAGTTGTCAAAAGGACAATGGGGTGTATGATCCACTGCCTCAGATCTAGTGGCCACTTGATATCACTCCACTCTGTGGGACATCGAGCCCTGGAACTCAGTCTGTTCTGTGGGGCCACAAAGGTTAGTGTGACCATAGGGATCCTGTTAGAGCAGGAAGCAAATGTGGACTTGAGTTTGATCCAGCCCAATATCATGGTTGGAAGTCAGGTCAAATGAGTGCAGCAGTTCCTCAGTCCTGCATCAAATTGTCAGCCTAGACTTGATGTTCAAGCTCGGCTGTGAAACTTGAACCCATAATGTACTAGTCAGGGTACAGGTGTTAGCCACTGAGCCAATATATTTAAAATTAATAGAAATTGACACATGGCTGCTATACTATCCACCAAAGGACTCACAAAGATAATATCTTGACCACCAACACTGTGCGTTAGCATCTCTATAAAAAGGCCAAACATTAACTATTTCTCTTTCCACAAATGCTTGCTGACCCACCGAGTTCATTCTAGCACCTTCTGATTTTATTTCAGACTTCCAGCATCTGCGGTATTTTTGTTTTTCACCTGGATAGAAAAGAGTGGGGAAACCCTCATATTTGTAAAAACATACTTTGCCAGTGTAGGCTGTATTGGCCTGAGCCAAGTACATCTGATGGCATTGAGTTGAAACACCATTTATGGTACTTTTTCATCCTGAGGTCAAGCCAGAATTTTTTCTTTCCATACGGGGTTGCCTCCCACTATTAAATCTATAATTATAATTACTATGTTCAAAGTCTTTTTAAGATATTACCACAAAGCTGCAAAGTGGTGGTTTTATCTACTTGTTAAAAGATCAAACATTCTTGCCTTCAGTTCCTTTAAGGTGGGATACCGTGTATTTTCCCTGTGCTGATCCTGGTATTTATAGTGGTGTACATTGTAATTACCTTCTTTGGTCATCCCCTTCCCAAACCTTCCTCCCTGCAGCACTGTAGTTAGTAACTAGCTGATCATCCCTTCCTCCTTCTGGATAGGCTGAATTGACAGTATATATATTTAAATCATAACCTTACAGAGCCCTTTTTTAAAGTAGATATTATGCAAATTATTCAAATTGGCCTGCTAACAAAGCATGCCTTTGTTGTTTTAGTTGTAATGCTTATGTGATCTGTGCAGACAGCCGTTAAGCAAATGAAGAGGGAGCTAACAACGTCAGAAAAGGGATCAGACTGTTCCAGCTGACACTACCCTAATCTTCTAGGACCCATTAAAATGCAGTTTGAAAGCATTACCTACAATAACATCCTTGAATATCACTGGTTTTATTTGCAGTATCAAGCATTTCATTTCATGCACCATTAATGACGAGATCAGAGTTTCAAAGCAGCTAAACATTTCAACAACTACCTGGACTAAATAGACAATTAACTTCTTAGACAAAACGGCCAATTAACCGCAAAGGTAAGGCTGTCACCCTCCACTCAAATTAAATTTCTTTGCTAACGGCAGTTTATCTCAGCCCAACCATTAAGGGTATTTAGACAACCACAAGAGTGTGCTGAGCAGAATTAGAAGGAAATAGAATTAAAAGGAAAAGGATAGACTGAAATTTGCCAATGCACGCGGTTCTGGATTCTTTTCCTTTGGTCTGCAGTTTTAGTGTTCTGTGGAAAGCAAAAGACTTTGATCCATATATGGAGCCCTCATCATTATTCAAATTAATGACCTGTTTGAAAACAAATAGAAAAAAATATCATTGACTTTCCTAACAATGTATAGATACCAAGGAACACATTTTTAATAAGTATTGCTCTGCAACAAAGGAATGGTTTGTCACCAACAGCCTCTTTTGATTTGATATTAGCTCCTGCTTCCACCAAATGCAAAATAAATGCACAATTCCCACAACCCACCCTTTTAGTTGAAATATTGCAAATAGCCTCTCTTCACTATGAACCTGAGTTAAAACAAATAACGACAGGAAATACTAACAAGAACCATGTTAAGTCAATATTTGTTGAAACTTTTGTCCCTGTAAATGCAATAGCCACCCAGAGTGCTTGCTTTCACCAGTTTGCAGGATGGATGTAATTCCCGTTTACAATGTTCACAAATTGTTCTTAGATTATCCAGAAAGGAAAAAAAAAATGAGAAGAATGTGAGATGAGGTTAAAGCCAGTAGTAAATGAAATAATCACTTATTCACCCAGAATTCTTCTAATGGGATGAAACCTGGAATCATGGTTGATCTTACAAGGCTCATCCACTTTCCTGCTGTTCCCCATCACTTTTGAATCCCTGAGAGATTAGAAATGTATCTATCTGAACCTGAAATATATCCAAGGTCTGCGTCTCCACAGCTTTCTTCCAAGGACTTACAACCCCCTAAGAAAAGAAACTCTTTTGTCTCGAATGGGTGCTCTCTTATTCAGAGATCATGCCCTCTAGTTCTGAATCTCCCATGAGCAGAACCATCCTCTCTGTATCTACCCTGTCTAGTTCCCTTAAAGTCTGAGGATAACCGCTCCATACCCAGGATCATCCTAGTGAACTTTCGCTGAACTGCCTCCGATGAAATAATATTTTTCCTTAACTGGAGAGACCAAAATAGTTCACAGTACTCAAGGTGTGGTCTCACTAGTGCCTTGTACAGTTGCAATAAAACTTCACTACTTTTATGCTTCAACTCCCTTGAAACAGGGGTCAACACTTCTCTAGCTTTCCCTATTATCCGCTGCACTTTTGTGCCAGCTTTCAATGCTTATTGCACAAGGACCTCCAATTCGCTTTATGCTGTAGCTTTTGGCAATTTTTCTCCATTTAAATAAAACTTCATTCTTTTGTTCTTCCTTCCAAGACAGACAACTTCATAGTTTCTTACATTGTACCTCATTTTCCATCTTTTTGCCCACTCACCTAACCCGTCAATCTCTCTCTCTCTCTGTACATTATTTGTATTCTCCACACAACTTGCTTTCCCACTTATTTTTGTGTCATCAGCAAATTTGGCTACTGCACATTCATTTCCTTCCTCCAAAGTTATTAATATATATTATAAACAGTTACAATCCCAGCTTTGATCCCTGTGTCAACGCACTAGTCACAGGTTGCCAATCTGAAAATGACCCCCTGATCCCTCCTCACTGCTTTCTGTCTGTTATCCAATTTTGTTATAAACAAACTTCAAGCATACCACATAATAGAACAGAGAACAGTACAGCACAGGAACAGGCCCTTCGGTCCATGATATCTGTGCCAAGCATGATGCCAAATTAAATTAGTCGCCTCTGCCTGCGCACGATCCATATCCCTCCATTCTCTGCATATTCACGTGCCTGTCTAAAAGCCTCTTGAACGCCATTATTGTATCTGCTTCGACTACCACCCCTGGCAGTGCATTCTAGGCACCTGTCACTCTCTGTGTAAAACAAAACTTGCCCCATACATCCCCTTTAAACTTTCCCCCTCTCACCTTAAATCTGTGCCCTCTAGTATTCAACATTTCTAACTAGGAAAAAGATTCTGGCTGTCTACCCTATCGATGCCTCTCAATAAAGACAAACATTATATATGCTCCAATTGTAATTTATTGATTAAATGGGAACGTTAGAATACTAAAAGGGTACTATGGGCAAGATAGCTGTTTGTAGCTATTCAATCTTCTTAATGCTTTTTTTATAAGAACAGGTCTCAAAGAATGGATGATTTTGATATTTTGGTACAGAATGGTTCACATAACACGATGTGGTGATAATAGCGATAGAAAATCAAGTTGTATGGGCTTTTCTGACAGGACCATGATACATGGGCCATCTACATTTGGTGTTGCGGGGTAATGATGGGCTGTCTTCTTGAACAACCATGGCCCATAAATTTGGAATACTCCCACAATGTTTCAGGGAGGGAACTGCAGGATTCTAACACATTGGTGATAAAGGAACACTAATGTATCTCCTAGTCAGAATGGTGTGGGAACTCAGAAGTTCCCATTTAACTGCTCACCTATAACTGTTGATGTGCATAAGAAATAGAAGCATGAGCAGACTTTGAGCTTGTTCCTCTGTTCAGTATGGTCATAACTGGTCCTTTATCTCAATGCACTTTCCTGTACTAATTCCACAACTACTGATTCCCTTAATATCCAAAAATCTGTCATGCTCTGTCCTGAATATACTGAATGACTGAGCCATCATGTATTCTTGGGTAGATGTTTGAAAGATGGTCCAATTGGACTCTTGCAGTAACATGAATCCCTTTCACAGAGACTCTTTGGCTATGACACCACTTTATTCTGAAAACTGACCTTTTTAAATACTGTGATTGATAGTTCAAAGAAAGCGAAAAAGCAACAAGTTCAAATATCAAGTGGCCAGCTGGATTTAGAAATGCTGCTTTTTTGCTGATTCAAAGAGTGTCAAAGACGAATCCAAAGAACCCGTGTGTTTTCTGTTTCTTTAAATTAAAGGAACTGACCAGATAATATATTCCTTTTATTGTCTGTCAGAGTCAAACATCCTCAGGTATAACTGACATTAGACAAAAAGTAAAAGCTTTTTTAATAATGACAATAGAATGACCATAGATCTTAGAAAATGCACCTGTCAGCATGTCAGTTTAATCTTTCTGTTACCTTCCAACTCAGTTCATTTTTTGCTTTTAGTAAAACAACTAATTTTGTGAAAATTCGGCGAAGAGTTTTATTGTTTGGAGTCATAACCTGATTTGAGAGCTCATGTTCACTTCACTTTTAACTGGTATAATCATCAACCCATCAGAATGTGCTGGATTTGTAGCCAAGTCTTAGAACTGAATGACTAATTGAATGATAGAGTCATAGAGTAAACAGCACTGAAACAGGCCCTTAGGCCCATCGAATCGGGAGCAACCATCAAATACCCACATTCACTAATCCTACACTAATCCTGTGTCATTCTCCCCACGTTCCCATTGACTCCCCACCAGGATTCGACCATGTACCTACATATTAGGGTCAATTTCTGATGGCAGCTTAACCTACTAACCCGTGCTTGTTTGGGATGTGGGAGGAAACCGGAGCACCTGGAAGAAACCCACCCGGTCACAGAGAGAATATGCAAACTCCACACAGACAGCACCAGAGGTCAGGATTGAACCCGGGTCACTGGAGCTGTGAGGCAGCAGCTCCACCAGCTGTAATGATAAAAAAACCCGGTGCACTCTCCTGGCAGAGGTACATGTCAGGGGATATGGATCCTGGATGTGCAAGGCATCAACCTTCCACAAGTGTCAGCCTTGTCACCTGAAAGAAGATAGCCTTGCCAATGTATTCCGCCAAGCTACCCTATCCCCTTTGACTCCATGCACTGCTACTGACTTTCCTCCAATGTCACCATGGTGTAGAGTGTGATGCTTGTGGGAAATGTCAGCCATACTTTGGAGCGTGCTGGGGGAGTAAGGGAGGAGTGGTGTGGTTGGGGAAAGTGGTGTTAGAAAGTGGAGACATAGAACATATTTCTATCATAGTCTGAGTCAAAGGGAAGTTTCAATCATCAAAACTGAAAATAAATGGTTGATGCGAAGATGGACAACAGAAAAATGAAGTTTTGGGATTGTTCAAACAATTCAAACTCTTGTCATCATGAATGAGGTGAATGGGTGAGCATCTGCACTTGCTTTATGCTCTACCTTATCTGAAGTGGCTTAAAAGCAGGTAATTCCCAGCCACAGCAGCGGCAAGAATATTGGGCAATTTACTAAGGAACTTAATTGTTGTACAGGAATGTAGCCAGTAAATATTCTTCTTAGTTCTTCGTTAACAGTTTCAAGTGTCAAAATAAAATTGCCTCTAAGTCATAAAGTCATACAACATGGAAAAAGGCCCTTCAGCCCAACTGGTCAATGCTAACCACGATTCCACTTTAAGTTAATCCCATTTGCCTGCATTTAGCCCATATCACCTTAAACCATTCCTATCCATGTACCCGTCCAATTGTCTTTTAAATGTTGTTAAGGTACTTGCTTCCTCTGGCAGCTCATTCCATATATGAACCACCCTCTGATGGAAAATGTTGCCTCTCAGATTCCTATTAAACCGCTCCCTTTTCATCCTCAACCTCTGCCCTCTAGTTCTTGATACCCCAACCATGGGAAAAAGACTGCGCACATTCACTGTACCTATGTCCCTCATGATTTTATACACCCCTTTAATATCACCCCTCTTTCTCCTATGCTCCAGTGAATAAAGTCCTAGCCTGCTCAACTTCACTCCCTAACTCAGCCCCTCATGTCCCAGCAACATCCTTGTAAATCTCCTCTGCACTGTTTCCCGCTTAATGGCATCTTTCCTATAGCAAGGTTACCAAAACTGCACACCATATTCCAAACGTGGCCTCATCAATATCTTGTATAGCTAGTAAATACATCAAAAAATATTTTTGAACGAGTCCTTTTCATTGGAGCCAGGAAAAGTTTGAAAGCAAACATATTTTAGATTGCAGAGATAAGAAAGGGGTGGAGAAAACAAAAGAAACATCTGTAGTAGGGTGGAGACCAAAAGGGACTGAATACTTTAAGTGTGGGTGGTGCTGGCTGAGAGAGGGTGGTGAAGGTTCGTTAATTGCAGATGATCCATTTGGAAGAGATGTAAATAGGACAGGCATGGTAGTGTAGCAGTTAGTGCAATGCTATTACAGCGCCAGCAACCTGGGTTCAATTCCTGCCCCCTGTCTGTAAAGAGTTTGTACATTCTCCCCGTGTCTGAGTGGGTTTCCTCCGGGTGCTTTGGTTTCCTCCCACGTTCCAAAGATGTACGGGGTAGGAAGTTGTGGGCATGCTATGTTGGCGTCGGAAGCGTGGCGACACTTGTGGGCTGCCCCCAGAACACTCTACGCAAAGGACGCATTTCACTTTGTGTTTCGACGTACACGTGACTAATAAAGACATCTCATCATCTGAGATGGAAATCCCTAGGACAAAGCAGAAAGAAAAAAAAACAGTGCTGGAACTGGGAGAAACAAAACATTGGAAAAAGGAAATAAAAGTTAACTTTGTTTATTTCTCTCTCTATGGAGGTGCCTGACCCATAGAGTATTTCCAGCGTTTTATGTTTTTATATCATATCCTAACATAAATAATAAAGGTGCAGCCCTGACTGGTTCTTGGAGGTAACAGAACAGTTAACAAATACTTTTTTTATAATCTAATGAACACAGCAAAGCTTCTATCATGTTCAACCACAATTTTACAAATACAAGGTGTAGAAAATCTACTTGCAACCTTTGTCCTTACCTGTATGGGTTGGAGTTTGTGGTCATAATGACACCAAAACTGTCAGCACACTCACTCAACTATAAACACCGCATCATCACCTATGATTGTAGGCTCACCTCCACCATCACCACTGATCCTTATCCTTGCTCTGACCACCTCTTTTCAATCCCTCTGCTCTAAACCCTTGGCTCTTTTCTCCCTGAACACTCAGCCCTGAACAGAGCTGATACTTTGTGAGTTCCGTACTGATGTAACTGGCAATGGGTATCCATTTCTCATGTGAAGGCAATTCACTGGTGCACAATACCTCAAGCCTGGGCTGCTACTTAATTTCCAAGCAGTGAGCCCATGACCAAGCTGCAGTAACATTTCAATTATCATTTGTTGTGCCAAGAAAATTATGGACAAATTGTCTTTAAAGGCAAACAAAATAATTTAAAAATTGTTTATGATATTTCAGCTTCTATGCTATTTCTTTGTGGTACACAGTGACATAGATAGTTGAGCTACTGCCTCATAGCTCCAGTGTCCTTAGGTTCGATCCTGACCTTGGGTACTGAAGGTGTGGAGTTTCCACATTCTCCTTATGACAGCGTGTGTTTCCCATGGGTGATCTGGTTTCCTCCCATATCCCAAAGACATGTGGGTTGGTGGGTTGACTGGCCACTGTACATTGTCTCTGGTTTGTAGGTGATTGGGAGAGTATGGGAATTGATGGGAATGTGGGAAGAATTAAATAGCATAAGCGTAAGTGGGTGTTTGATGTTCAAGGTGGATGATGGGCCAATGGACCTGTTTCTGTGCTGTATTACCCTATGAGAACAGTCCAAGAGAACTCTCTATGTATCTTCAATCATTATTTACCACACTTTAAATATTCAAAATATTTGCTAAATATTATGATTTTTAGTTTGGTTTTTTTTTGGTTTGCACTCTTCATCAATTCTTTGCTGCCAACAGCTGCTCAGCCAGCTTCATGACATCACTGTTGCTGGTCACCAGTGATCCTGTTGAACTGAGACCTGACAGCAACCAAAAAGGCAAGTCCACACTACAGAGATCACTGACAATGGTGGGCAGCTGTCACTGAGGTCAGTGGTGTTGCTTTGCCTCTGGCCACAAAGTCCAGGCCTATGTTTTGTAGCCCAAGTCAATGTTTTCTACCAGACGATGGTGTTTTTTTTATCCCCCTGAAGCTAATTACATGCATTATCAAGTGAAGTGCTTTCTAAGCAAGCATAAAATGACCACATTTAGATTCTTGGTGCTAAATTCTCTGTCAGCACAAAGGGACTAAGCCCGCATGAGTTGGTTTATTCCTTAACTTTCATTTTATCAAAATGATGATAGCATTTTGTATCCAAGCCTGAAAGGTGATAGACATCAGTTTTCATTTGGCAATGAGCCATTATCAAACATTAGAATTCTTCTGTATTTGTTCCAGATGTCATTTTCTTAATCTTAACAAAATCTATTGTAAAAGATAATGGAATGAAATTCATTCAATTCACTCCTACTCCTGATCTCTTAGCCAAACTGCACATCAGTGATTCAATAGACATCTACAAAAATCACCACTCCATGCAGTAATTTTATTCTATTGCTTGAAATTGTCACTACCCTTCACAACACTTAATTAATTAAAAGAAATCTCCTCTAGTTTGAGTGATGAAGAATTCTGCAGTGGTTACAATGAACTTGACCTGTAATGCAGTTTACAGACACGAACTACGCTATATGGCGGGATGATGTGTTAGTGCTGTAGCTGGTGGAATATGGGTGACAGTTTTAACTTGACCTCTTAGGGAGATGCTGTGTGACCTCCAGAAAGATTGGCCACTTGACAGGATGATTCCTGCTGTGCACTTGACTCCTGCAGCACTCTAAGCGTCATAATCTTGCTCACGTCCCTTTTGCCATTATGAATGTCAGTTTGGTTTAATAAGGGGGAACAGTTTGAATAAAACATTGTGACAGTGATTTTCCCCCCCTTACACGGACACAAGTAGAAAACTAGAAACAAGCTTTCCCCACTTCGACTGAAAGCACAGATTGATACTTGTCCTCTGTGTGCTGTGGAGTCAAAAATCATTATGTAAAATCTGTGCTAGAGAGAAATGGTAGAAACACTTAACCTTTACAGGCATTTACACAGTCACATGGGACAAATAGACATAAGTGGCCATTTTTTCCATTAAATAATTTTTGTGCTGTTTTACCCTTTCCCCAAAATGACAATTTCAACTTCACTTACTGGAAATCTCCTAATGCAACGCGCTTGTATCCCGTGACTGAATGCAGAGAGGCCATTTCTGAATAAATTGATGGTAAGGAATATTAAGTTACACACATTAGAGTAACCCTCTGACTAAGTCAAAAGGTTCTGTGTCCAAGACACTCGCTAGAGAACTTAGTTCAAAGTCTGGACAGATCGGAGGCTCAATGGGAGGTAGCATCTTTTGGATGGGATTTTGAACCGAGCCTTGCCTGTCTTCTCATGTGGATGTGAAGAATTGCCATGACATTTTAGTGTAAAAAGGAGGAATTCTCCACACAGACCTGGACCATATTGACCCCTAAAGCAACATAACTGGAAGAGATTTCATATTCCTTACAACACAGAAGAAGGATATGTTGGCCTATTGGATCTACAGTGGCTCACAGAGCAATCCCTTTCCCTCCCTAAATTTCCCTATAAACTATTCCTCCACATTCCTATCAACTCCCTATACTCCCAGATTCCCCAGAATCTACACACTGGGGGCAATTTACAGTGGTGAATCAACCTATCAACCTGCATGTCCTTGGGATGCTGGAGAAAACCAGAGCACTCAAAGGAAGCGCAGAGGGTCACAAGGAGAACATCCAAAGTCCACACAGATATGACCAGAGGTCAGGATTGAACCCAGGTCACTGGAGCTATGAGGCAGCAGCTCTATCAGCTGTGCTGCTGTCACCTATGGGCTAGTCATTACCTCACTGCTGTGCATAAATTGGTTGCCATGTATCCCATGCTATAACAATAACTTTCAAGTCACTGCAGTGGTATTTCTTCAACTATAGATCAATTTGGCACATCCCTTTATTTAAAAGCAAATTTTTCACACCTCTTTTTTTGCCTTGATGGACTGAATATTTTTCAGATAGATATTTGCCCATCTTCAGATCTGAACTTGTGTGCCTCTGAATGAATTAAATTATATCACTTAGCACAAGAAAATATTTCCCTTAATTTTCCATTTCCAAACAGGTGTTGATTAAAGGAGGCCAAAAATTGATGTTGGGTGAGTATGAATCCCTGAAGCAACTGTGTACATAATCTTTAAATAAAGCCAATAACTTATTACTAATAAGACAGCTCAGCACCTCTATTAAAATAGCAAGTGAATTTTGTTGCAATACACCAGCTTGGACATGGTAGCAGTTAACTTCTCCTCAGCTCAGATAGCAGTACAGTACAGATGGGAATCCATCGTAAATCCTGAACACTGCCTGTAAACTGAACGAAAGGGGGCAACACTCTCAGGGGCTAAACTAACAATGGCCTTTTCCTTCTGCATGGAACCACATAGAATATTGCAGCAAAGAAATAAATCACTGGGCTACTGCACCACACAAACCTCTTCTCATCTTACCTTATTCAACTCTATCAATATATCCATCCATTCCTTTCTCCAGTTTGCACTCATGCAGCTTTGCTTTAAATGTGACTGTACATGTGTTTACTACAGGTGGAGGTAAGTCAGCTGGAAGCTTTGCGTGCTGCTGTAAGATTATGAGATTCCTCATTGATGATTAAACTACTGGCATACAACAACACAATGTTTTTGAAGAACCTTTAAAATGCTTAAAAAGAAAATCCTCCAGTTTCACTTCAGCAAAGCTTGGTACTTTGTGCCATGTGGATCAAAGGAAGTGATATTTTGTAATCTCGGTGTTTGAATATTAAATGTATCTGTATAGGAAAGAAAAACAAAATGAGGATAATGGGCAGGCACGGTAGTGTAGCGGTTAGTATAACACTATTACAGCGCCAATGACCCGGGTTCAATTCCAGCCACTGTCTGTAAGGAGTTTGTACGTTCTCCCCGTGACTGTGTTTCCTCTGGGTGCTCCAGTTTCCTCCCACATTCCAAAGGTGTACGGGTTAGGAAGTTGTGGGCATACTATGTTGACGCCGGAAGCGTGGCGACACTTGTGGACTGCCCCCAGAACACTCGACGCAAAAGGTGCACTTCACTGTGTATTTCGATGTACGTGTGACTAATAAAGATATCTTAATATTGGTAGTTTGTATTAGAAATCCTATAATAGAGATTGTTGGCATCCTGAGCAAGCACAAAGAAAAATGGAGCCCTAACTCTGGTCCTAATGGCCTATAGAATCTAGATCAATTACCCAAATTAAATCTTCATAATGGTCTGCTTAATAGAACCAACCCAAGCACTTATGTCATTTCTTAAAATAAGTAAAATGACACTTCTGAGATAATTCTTTTGAAGCTGCTATCAGAAATTAAGGTTGGCCATTATAATTCAATTACCCAATAAAGGCATGGTTAAATGTAATATAAAGGCTGGATATAGAAGTTTGACAAACAGCATCTGTGGGCTTTCAAACGTTTACTCCACACCACTACACCCACCCCTAACAATATTTCCTTTTTAATGCCTGTAAATGGTTTATCCAAAGTGCTACTCCCAGCTCCAGATGGCCACATCGCTTACATTCTGCTACACATGCCTTTGTCCCCACTGTGGTAGGCACTGGACACTGTGTTTATGTATCAGTCCGAGGGCTCTCAACCTCGCTGTCAGCATGAGGAAGGGTGAGCACAGCAGTGCACAGAGACTGCAGTGTTTATCTGCTAATTGAACCTTGCTTTGAACATCCCTTACTTCTGTTACATAGCTTGGATGGGGCTTTTTCCACTTTCTTAGAGTCGGCTACGAGTTTGAGAGCCCGGTAATGATATAATTAATTGGGTACGTGACGCTGAGTAAAGATCACTTTTTCATCTAAAGAGCACTGAGGTTGTATTGTATCTCCTCATTCTCTGACTAAGCTGCTCACAGTGCAAGTATGACTTGAAAATGCTGAGAAGTCAATAGCTGTTCTTTTACCATGTCATTTTATTAATATTGATTTTTTTTTGTTTCGTTTTGGCTTTGCAAAAAGATGATAGAGTGACAGCACCCACAAATTCTCTACAGCACTAATGAATCAGATAATAGTAAACAAAAAGGAGCATAAAATACAATTATTACTGCCCTTTCTTCACAAGGCAGCTGATTGCATATTATTGAAGATTCAACGACCCGCTGTCTCCAGTATAATAAGTGAAATGAGACTGGGACACAAAGAGATAAATTATTTCTGGAGATGTTTTTTTTATATCATGTTGACCTTTAGAATGAAGATGAAGTCAGACTTGGTTAAAACAAATAGCCACATTTCATCTTTGGTTAGCCTTAGAACTGTTCTGTTCAACCTTTGAACTTAATTTTCCATCTGAACCCATTTCCATGCACCATTTCCCCTCAGCGCTGATAAGTGCCTGGTGCTGAGTGAGGCTGATTAGAAACATATTTTATTTAGTGTGATAAGAAAGCATTACTTAATATGCCATAATATTCCTTTCTAACATGTCCCTATTACAAGACACCAAGGACTGATAGATAGCTGGGAATGAGATCAAAATAAAAGCTACATATAGTGCTTCAACTTCCCACTCCCTTCATATTATTATCGTATCATCAACCCCACTATCTCTAACACAAGAGTCAAGGGGTTGGAAGCAAAGATATTTATAAGAGAGTGCGAGATTGGGCTCGGGTCAGACGAAAGGGTAATTATTGTAAAATGTCAGGTTAACACTGAGAGTCTCAGTTCATCCAACTGAGAGGAGATTAGTCCAGATGGAGACATTTTCTACACTACCAGTCAGCCAATAGGAAACATTCAGGATTAGCTGAGCACCTTCTCTCATCTCCACTCACAAAAGGTCATTTTCTGGCTCATTGCTTCTATCCTAGATGTGCCTTTTTATTTGTGCAGCCCAGGGAGGAAATAGGTCCTTTTTATCAGTAAATTAAATATTCACAGTTTAAAAGCTGGTATTTTTGTGCCCATTTTTTCCCTCTCAAGGCCACTTTCATCTGAGTTAACAGAAAGAAATGTTATAGAAAATTGTCAGACCTGCAATTTTTATGATGTTTCTTAGCTCAATGAACTTAATCGTTTTAAATGCTTTGGGCCTATTTTTCCCCAAGCCTACAGTTAGCAATTTAATCCTTATAATATAATATAAATTGTATAAGTTTCTCATTTGTCTGTGGAGCTGTCTCACTCTTCAGTTTACAGATCTGCTGTGAGCACGTTTAACCAAGATGAGAATTGGATCTGACTGTGTAAAATCAGCAAATTGTTATTTCTCGTGTTTCCACCTGGTTAGTGCTGGAGTTTATCAATTACCTACGACATACACAGATGAAGTGAGACAGATATTACTGCTTCTGGCTTAAGGTAAGTACTTTCACATGGACAAGCTTAACCCTCTGATATTTTTGGTAACTCTTTACACAAAATGAGAAGTATGAGAAGATTTGAGAATTTCAGCTCCTGAAATATTGTCATTTCAAGCTTGTCTTTTATCCCACAAGCTACAAGATTGGAGTATGTTTTAAAGGCTGCAAATAGGATTCGATGCTCAAAATAATACCAATCAGTCTGCCACTTAGTTGATTTAACTAAACAAATTTGTTTAGCCTTAATGAAATCACTTATTTTCAGACAGACCTCACTTTTCTGAGTTTCTGGGTAATAACATAGTCATTTGAAGAAACATTCATTTGCAGGATATTTATAGTTTATTTTTCCATGAGACCTTGTCCTGTCAAATTTCCAGATACCATTTTTATTCAGTCTAAAACAAAATAAAAACTCCCACAATTTATATTCCATGTTTAAAAGAAAAAAGTCGTATGTGCTAAAATAGTCCTATTTAAAAAATTATTGCCCCAAATATTGTCCATATTTTAAATTTTAACCTGATGTTGTTATCCCACAAATTAAGAGTAGGGATTCATAAAACAACTGCTATTGAGATTGAAATGTGGAACCAAAGAATGAGGCATTTATGATAAAAGACTATTTCAGACAGACCTGAAAACCTAGTTTGCTGGAAGTACTCAGCTCAATCAACATCTGTGGAGAGAGAAACATTTCAAGAGAAATGTTTCAAGTCAAGGACTTTTCATTAGAAACTCGGTTTCTCTCTCCATGGATGCTGTCTGACGTGTCAATCATTTCCAGCTTTTTCTGTGTTTTTATTTCAGATTTCCAACATCTATATTTTTTTTCTTTTTGATTATTATTTCACACAGCCTTGTTCTTCTTTAGGGAATGAATTGGGGCAACAGTTCATTAATCCCACTGTTTCAACTGTTCCCATCTAGTGAATACTGATTCAAATTTCATGTCCCTCCAACTGCACTGCTAGCCTCAGACGCTGCTTAATTCTCAACACCCTCATCACTCAACTCCCATGAATCCCTACCAATCAGGACTCATGCCACACAGCCATGACTAACCCACACAGACTTAGCACCACTACAAGATTCTCATCCCCAGTTTGCACACACCCAGCTATTCAACCATGGAAGCCACATCAACTGAACTGATCACAAACCTATCACTGACACACATCAACTCTCCTGCAGGATGAGTTGTTGCACTAACAAGGGCAGTGGGGTGGGGTCAGGAGGATGGGGGAGGTGTCCCACTTGGGAGCAGAATGGTCTCCATTCCTTAGCCTCCAGTGCAGGAGATGGTGCTGGCTATTATTGAAACTGTCATTGCTGAGGTTATGCCCAGCAACAAAAATGCAACTACTGAAGCTCACACCTTTTCACAATCCACTTCCTTCCCTAACCACAATTTCTTCTGATATAGAGCTGCAGGGAGCATTGGATCAGCATTCTCATCATGCTAAGTAGACTTAGGCCTGGTCAAATACTTGGATGAGAGACCACCTGGGATTACCAGGTGCCAAAGGCAATCCAGCCAGCAGACTGAATTCAAAAAGGATCTCAGTCAAGCAAACAGAAGCTGCAGCTGGTGTTACGTTCTATGCCTCTCACTACCCTCATCACTGCCTTGAGCTTTTCTGCTTTTGGAGCACCAAGACCTGGTCATAGAGGAATAGCAAGTGGACTGTGACACAAGAGAGACTGCAGATGCTGGGAATCTGGAGCAACACAAACGAAACGTTGGAGGAACTCAGCAGGTCAGGCAGCATCTATCGAGGGAAACAAATATTCGACGTTTCGGGCAGAGATCCTGATGAGGGGTCTCAGCCCGAAACATTTACTAATTATTTCCCTCCACAGATGCTGCCTGACCTGCTGAGTTCCTCCAGCATTTTGTTTGTGTTGCAGCAAGTGGACGGTGATGGCAAAGTACTCTATCACTTGTTTTCACACTCTTGGCCACCAGCTTGGATTCGGACACTGCAGGAGGTTTAAGGAATGATGTTTGAGGAGGGGCTCTGCGTGTGATGAGGCAGAGGGCATAAGCGACTTGCAGCCGAGGTAGAAGTAAGGATTGTTTCAGTACGTCAGCTCTCTGGAGGGCGAGTCTGCACATGGGTCCTGCAGCAGATCAGGGCTTTATGGGCCAGGCTAGCAAGGAGGCTGATTGGTTTTGCATAAAAAATGCTTCATAAACTGGAAAGTCTGCACGTGGCTGAAAAGCAATGAGGAATTCAACAACAATTTGGAGCAGAGTTGACAACCCTACCTTGTGGAAGTGGTGACTACTCCATTTGTATAGCCATCCATAACCTTCCATCTGATGTTAATGTTTCAGCTTTTGCTCTTGCCTGGATTGATGGACTTTGGTTATGGGGAAAGATTGGATAGGCTGGGCTTGTTTTCCCTTGAGTAAAAGAGGCTGAGTGGTGACCTGATGGTGGTATATAAGATTATGAGAGACATAGTTAGGGGAGATACTCAAAATCTGTTTTCTTATGGTAGCGATATCACAAACAAGAAGGTAAGAATGAGAGGAAAGAGCTTTAAAGGAGACCTGAGGGGTAATTTTTTTTAACACAGAGAGTGGTTGATATCTGACATGTGCTGCCAGAGGAGATGGTGGAATCAGGTACAATTGCTGCACTTACAAGGCATTCAGACAGACACATAAATAGGCAAGGCATTGAAGGATATCATCCTAATGCGGGCAAAGGGGATTAGTGTAGGTAGACCAAAGGGTCGGCATGGATGTAGTGGGCTGAAGGGCTCATTTCTGAGCTGTATGACTCTTTGACCATGCAACAGTTGAGTCCCCACTGACCCATTATCTGATGCTACAATAGAAGAGCACAGTGTGGCCTTGCAACGTCACATTGATGCCATCACAGCTGTTGATCCAGCTCAGCAATCCATCCTTCGACAGCACCACCAGGGCAGCTGGGATCCCACTCTGAGGGACTGGGAGAGGCTCCATGCAGGCACAGTTCAGCTCTCCTCCCATCCCTGCCTTCCAGCAGCACCCCTTGTCAGCCAGTCAAGATGACGCAGTACACTGAGCTCTCCCCCAGGCACTCGTCCTCCACAGACATTGTGCAGACCGCCGCAAAATCAGCAGCCTTCCACCAGCCATAACATTACACTGGGATGCACTGAGTAAGAATTTCTGGGCAAGCAAAGGCACACAATAGTCAGGCACTAATTGAATAATGCATTTGTATGAATAAAAGCACCATTTCATGGATAAACTGATGTTTCCTTTTGTTATGGCTTTTATTGTGACCAGTGAGATGACAGAAGAAAGGTGAGGTGTAGATTACTGGCCACTATGGGACAATGCTGC
Organism: Pristis pectinata; assembly: GCF_009764475.1. NCBI lineage: Eukaryota > Metazoa > Chordata > Chondrichthyes > Rhinopristiformes > Pristidae > Pristis > Pristis pectinata. The sequence continues at coordinate 18,018,658 of NC_067432.1, forward strand.
TCTCTTCAAAGACAGAGTTTCAACATCCTCCCTAATGTGATAATAGATCGCAAACTCAATGAGATTGCGAATCTTGCCAGCTCCGGCCTGGAAGAAGCCAAACACATACATTCGTTGCACTGGGCACTTTAATGATAAGATAAGGTTTCTTTATCAGTCACATGTACATCAAAACACACAGTGAAATGCATCTTTTGCGTAGAGTGTTCTTGGGGCAGCTCGCAAGTGTCGCCACCCTTCCGGTGCCAACATAGTATGCCCACAACTTCCTAACCCGTATGTCTTTGGAATGTGGGAGGAAACCAGAGCACCCGGAGGAAACCCACGTAGACATGGGGAGAATGTACAAACTCCTTACAGACAGCAGCTGGAATTGAACCCAGGTCGCTGGTGCTGTAATAGCATTGCATTAACCGCTACACTACTGTGCCTGCCCAATCAATGGCCACGTCCTGTCTGAGGTTGAAGGTGTGGTTACAGCACATGGTAGGTAGGTTTCCTTACTGATGGATCGACATCTTATGGATGATTCCTTGGTGATGATCAGGGAGGAACATTGCTCTCTGAGCACTCTGGATGGACAAGGTCTCCTGGGGAGACTTGCTCCACTCCTCCTTCTGCCAGAGGTTTTTTCCTGTGCCCTCTGCTCAAGCAGTATTCAAAGGAGAATGTGGATTAACACGTCAATGTCTTGCAACTTCTGGCTTGTGCAGGAGCCTGATCAATAAAATTTCTGTCAGCACCTGTCATTCCAATCCCTATAGATTTTTACAACTGGAAACAATTATAGAAAGCAGCAAACACAAGACTCAGTCGCACTTCACCTGAAACTAAGTGGGAGTTGGATGGAATGGGTCGTTTGTGATAGGTGAGTCTTCCCCCCTCCAATGTTTGGCCATGCAAGGCTAAAAGCCGGTGGGGACTGGAGATCCAAAATGTTCCATTCAGTTTAAGCGTGCTGTGATGGCCTGCCTTGCATTCACACCTCTGCCTAGATGTCAACTTCTTGTGCCGATGTCTTCATCACTACAAACGGTGGAATTCTTGGCAGAAGTGTCCACATTCACATCAGTTTGCAACTTTCACTCCCAAATGGACAGCCACAGTTCTCCAACAAACGGCAAGATGGAAACCAATTCCATATCTGATGATGATGATGATAGTATAAATATCAGAGCAGTGGTCCTGAGGCTTTCTAGCTTTGACTGTGCTTTATGCACCTTGTTGAAGTAGGCTGTGCTGAAAAAAATCATTTTAAATCAAACCTGCCCAAGCTAGTAGCTCTTGTCAGAGAATTTAGTCTTTTGGCTAGTCTACAAAATGAGAAGAACAAGCCTGAGAAGTAATTGAATCTCACTCTAGTAGCAACAGTACTGCATAAAATTGTCGGCTTTCTCCTTAAATGGCAGATCAATAGTCTAGATACAATACTCATTATAATTTGATTTGTTCATAATACATGCATACATATTACAGGATAAATTCTTGACTTCATACGTCATTTTTTTAATCGAAGTATTGAATGGTTGGCACGTAGGAAGTTTTCCCTTTTCTACCTTAACAGCATCACCATCCAGTAAACAATACTTTTGCAGGAATATTAAATCTGAACACTTCTGAGAATAACACTCTAAAAGAATTCTTCTGTTATAAAGCCGACATGCCAACAATAACTTAAAGCTGGAAGACTGTGTAAGACAAGTTCTACTAATGCATTGCCAATTTAATTTATTAAATGAAAATATAAAAAGATGACCTTCAGTTTTTAGAAATATAAATTTATGATGTTCATCATGCAAGACATGGGAACTAATTCTCTTCAGGGCCATATCAAAGCAAAAGATAACATGCACCGAAGTAGTCGACATATTTTATATCATCTGTCACAGAAACATTGATATAAATTTGTCAACCCATTAAATTAATGCAATGGTATCTGTTGCCAATTTAGGCATACCATTAATTAAAAATAAATACACTCCTAATGACGCAAGTGGATTATACATCAGAGCCATAAGATTAACTTTTATAATCTATGGAATATCCTGTTTTCATTCTAAAACTTTCTCATAGTTGAAGGAGATTTTTATTTAACAAAGGGGAAATTGGAGAGTAAAACTGATGTGATTAAGCCTTTAGAAATGCTTTCAAAATTATTCCTAATACCAAAAGTAGAAATTTAGGAAAAACAAACTTGGATGAACTAAGATTTATGAGTGGTCTCACTGAGTTGAAATGAGCCAGAGTGACACAAGGAAAATTCAAGGCTGTCTCTAACCACTTCTGACCAGCTGAACCCAAACTGGTGTGTTGTTAAAAAGAACCAAGGGACTTTCCCACACTGATTCAGTACTCTGTCTAAGGGTGCCTGTCATAATTTGGTTTTATGAACAGGTGAAAGGATTGCCCTGTAGAAGCAAGCACAGTCTTTACTTAGATATGATGCTGTTGAGCTCTGCTTGGGAGTTTAACTCAAGCCTGCACAGTGCTTGCTATTAGGCCAACCTGGTGGGACCAGAAGAAGGCCAAAATAATCATTATTTAACAGTGCCTATGGAGCAGGAAAAGCTGGTACATTGTATATCGGTTCACTTCTAGTCATTTGTTTCAATGTCAGATGAGTGAATTAAACTCTGCCAGGGCTCAGGAGACTGCCTGCATTCTGCCTGTTGGGGGGTGGGGGGTGGGGGGAGTCCCTGATTCCGTAACTCCCATCCTGAGTCATAATCCACCAACCACAGTCTACTCCTGCTAAACATACATAGACCCGCTTCTAAAAAGCACGTTTATAAATAATCCTACATGAATGTTACTTTCTGTGCCGGCAGAGAAATTCCATCCTAACCACATTCCTGTGGAATTCTCCTCTCCCTCTCTGCAACTTGGGCCACTTTACCAGCCCTTCGCCATACTCCTGGTCGTTTGAGTACAACATGACCACTTGACATCTACCACCAGGTGTACAGCAAATGGCTAGTAAATTTGCAACAAGCTGACCTCAAAAAACTATGCGAGAAAAGAGCCGTGGGAGGAATTTTATTCTAAATTGTAGAATAGAAATCTAACAGCACTTTTTCTAATAGTATATGACTTAAAGCTAGAAAATAAATGCCCCTCACAGGAACTCTGTACATTTGGTGAACTTTGCCTTTGTCTCCTAATAAGTTGTTTGAAATTCTATGATCTTGTCTTAATTCAGACCGATCTGGATCACTATGGGTTGACTTTGAGACAATTTAACTCATGCTTCGTGTTTGTAAAGCAGACAGTTTGGAAACTCCCCACGAGCTACAGCTCAGACAGATCTCAATCAGAACTCCTTGCAATAAACACCGACAAATGAAACAGCAACTGCTGCTCTTTGTAGAACACTAGGCAGCTGCTTAAATGTGCACTGTACAAATGCCATGGATATTTGGCCGTAACCTCTTCTTTCAGAGAGCAGAATAATTCAACTAATTAACATATAGGCCCCTTCCAACCTATAAATTGATTCAGCTGATTAGCACACTGTGCATTCTCTGGCTGCTGTTTATGGAGGAAAGAACCAGCACAAACTTACTCCAAATTAGAAAGAATATTTCTTAAAGTGAGAGAGTGTGCAACAGTGATGAGGAGCTTTGATGCACAGAAGTGATATAAGGTAATTATTACTTCTGGTATCCTCATTGCCCACCTGAGGGACCGACTATATATCAGTCCAGCATTTGGGGCCTTAATGAACCCCCTATTCATCAGAACTGAGACTTACACTTGGATCAATTGTAGTTGTCTGTCTTTTGTCCTGTCAGTTTACAGAGTGACACTGGAGGAAATGTAAGGCTGTAAACTGAAAATGTATGTTTATACCTCCCAATCCAAGCACAGGCTGGTGTCCAATCTGAGTGCGGTAGGTACATCTATGAATTAATCATGGCGTAAATCAAGAAGGTCGAATGCAAACTTATTCATTGTTCCCCACGCCTTTTTTTTTGTTGGCTCTTATGCTGTATTTTAATTCCCGACCTCCACAAAGGCTGCAGAGGGAAAATCATCCCCTGAGGTGATGCTGCCATTCAAGCAGCCACTAGGAGGTGCGCAAGTACAATTCCCTGTGGGGATGTACCAGCCTGCTGTTTGCTGCCTTCTTTTCTCTCTGGGAGTCAAGTGGAACCAGGACCTCACGCAGTGAGGGATCATTTTGGAGCATCAGACAACTCTTGTTGCTTTGTACGGGTTAATTCAAAGGAAAATCTAAACGATTTCCCTTAGTGAGGCTCACTCTTGAGAATATTCTCCCCATTTTAATAAAATAAATGTTGCTCAGAAAATGCTGTTGGTAAGAAGTGGTGATAATAGGATTGACTTGAACTGTCACATTATGAGCAGAAATCAGCAACCAACGGTGTTTGCTGACATCATTGCAAATGATTTATGACTTTTTTCGTATTCTTCTTAAGACTGAGTGCTTCCTCTTTTCGCCAAAATAAAACTGGGTGCTGTGTTCTGAGGCAAGCTGGTGATATTGATGCTACCACTCTCCGGGTTGAAGTGGTCCCAACTCCTGATACTGGACTACACTTCAGCGTCCAGTCGATGCCGAGCGAGGAAAATAAACGGCTTTACTGTGACGCCTCTTACAGTTAAAGAGCTCCCGCCAGTACTCAGTCTGAAGGTTAACATGTGCCATGGCATGGAGGAGGTGTGGTGAATTCTTCGCCAGCAAAGGCGTCCAACATTCTCTAAGAACGAACGGGGAATATCTATTGTTTGGCAATGTGAAAAACCTGACCGCCTTCAGTTTGACTTCAACAGAAATAAAAATCGGCAGCTAAAGTTCACAAGCCGCCGTTTCACTAGTAGCCTTCTTTACACTTTTGCACTAAGAGGGTTAAGGATTGCGGAATACTGTGTAAACAAAATATAGAAGCAATTTAGTGGCAAACAAAATTCTTTTAACACATTATTGGTGGCATGTTACAAAACTTTAAAACTAAAGTACATAAATGGTATTTGAAGGAAGGTTTCACAAACTCCCTTTAATGAGATTGCCTAATTTATGTAATATAAATAAAATTTTCATTGCTGTCGGAAAAGTGCGGGTAATTCATTTATCTGGGACTAAATAATGCGCTGTCGTGGGTGTTATGCCCAACTGCATTCGAACGTAATTGCTTGCAGTAAGATTGAATGTTTAAACTTTATTCTTAGTTTCAATTAATCAACCACAGTTTAATTTAAAACAAAATGGATTTTAAAAGGGGCTATTTGCAGAATGGTAAAATGGAAAATTCAGAAGTGAGAATGAACCAATGTGGAAAAAAAATCTTTGCATTTCATGCTTTCAGTATTTAACAGCATAAGCACTGGTCGGCAGGAGGACAGCTGTCTGCATTTGCCCTGGAACTTAAACGGACATTTCAAAGACGGTGTTAATTATTCGTCTGCTTCAGTGCTTGTGTGTGTGTGTTTATTTTTGCCCTGTATTCTGCTCGGTCATTGCTAACTCCGTTGCAAACTTGATTTCATTGCCTGTCGCTCCTTAAACTGATGGGCTCTGATGTTAACGTGCAAGTAAAGAGAATAATCTGATCAGTATCTTTGCAGCTGAGATTTGCATCGTAAACCTTATGATTTTCTGCTGTCTCGCACAGCCGCTTTCATCACATTTAAATTAGTTTTGAAGGACTATTATAATTTCACTTCATAGCTGCCGTAATTGTTGTAAGGCATAATTATCTTTTTTCAAAATCATTTTGTCTCTTTTTTTAATCCACCCTCTGTTGTCTCATTCTATAGGGGCAGTGCTTCTTTCATCCAGCTGCTAGCTTTTATTTTTTTCATTGAAATGTCTTTAATCCTGGCTGGAGACAGACAACCTTTCCCTCCCCTCCGTTGTCCATTTTAGTTCCCCCCCCCCCCAACCCACCCCCATCATCCCCATCCCCCTTGCCCCTTATTGCTGCCAGCAACCTGATCTTTATCTTTAACCCCTTTACTGACGCTCCAAAGAATATCCTTGAGCACCACATAAATTAACTGGGTGCAGAGAGCCCAAGGGCACAGAGGTCCAAGGGCTTGTACAGTTGCAAGGCAGAGGCATTCTAAAACCCAAACCCCAAACACTCTCTCCCAGACATTCCCCCCCCCCACCCCCGAACTTGGGGGTGGGGGGGTGGGATTTTCTACTGCCCATATTCCCTCTGGAGGGAAGAGCTCTTTCGATAAACCGTCCTCGAAACCCACCAGCGTTGAAACATACAAGGCGAACAGGCTGGGAAGGGTTACTGTGGAGCCGCCGGGGCTATGGAGACTGACCCCCCCCCCCCCAACCCCCAGCTCTCCCTCCGCCCACTGGGACCAGCCGACCATCGCCTCATTGTTCGCACCTTTGGTCCACAATAGCAGCCAATTTGTTAGGATTTTTTACAGGTCAGGGGCTGTTTGAGGATGCTGAAGCGGCAGAGGCTGGGAGAAAATGAAGCTGTATTTGCTCTGCAAATTACATGTCTCCCGCACTTTATGGTCCTACCGCTGCACATTCCCTTTTGCATGCCTCGTGTGCGCGGAATCGCCACAGATCCAGTTAACGGAGGTTAATAGATTGATTTCAGTGACACGGATCATAATGAACAGTAAATTGTTTTATCTCTTAAGTCTTATTTGGTCAGCCAGGAAAACATATGAGGTAATATGGTTCACAGTAAATGGACCATATAATAGATCTCCTGCTAAACCATAAGGACAGAGGTGACAGCTCCGCAATGATTAATGAAAATAATAAAGTTCCTGAAATTGAAATTTTTCTAATTTTTTTCCACCAAAACATCAGCAGAGATGATTTGTGGCAAGTGGAGAGGGACTTCTGCAATAACTGGGTTAGAATTTGTTCAGAGCTCCCATAATCAATTCCTTACTGATTTCAACCAAGCAAAAACATTTTCCTCCAAATACCTTCATCACTTACTGCCCAGCTGACGTGCAGAGGTTGTGGGCTAAAGTTTACATCTCCCGCCCCCCTTCCTGACCCCCCCCCCCCACCCTTCCCCTTCCAGAACAGCTCAGGAGACTTCCCTGAGTTTTCGGCCTCTTTGTTTGCCTTGGTTAGGGGATTTGCTTACACTGGCACACACAGTTGATGCTGGTCAAGGCTTTTATATTGTGTTTATTAGGTTTTATCATCATATCCCTATCTTCTTCTTGAAACCATGTCAGGGTGTTATGAGCCCGCAGGGATTTGACGCTGTTATTTTTGTCTTCAAACCAAAGGTAAATTAGAGGGTGACAGGATCCACATATGTTAAAGGAATTTGGTTTCCAAGTTTATGGTTGGACATTAATAACTCTCAAAGAGATGTTATCTTTCTTTTAACTGACACAGATGGACAATGATTGAACATGCATAAATTCTGGCATCAAATCCATGAACTTTATTTCTTACAATAAACCCCCACCTGGCAAAAAAAAGCAAAATGCATTTTGGAAGCAATTTTCTAACCTCTCTGAGTCAGTAGGGGAGGTGGAGTTCTGCAAATCAAACACCAGATTCTAATGATACAATTTTTGTATATTTTAATCTCCGGTTTGCAGTCACAGTTGTTAAATAAACCTCATTTTACAGGTTGAACTCATATTGGCAGTCACAAGCAGAAGGCAGCTGTTAACGTTAAGGGCAAACCTTGTTTCTATGCTTTTTGAATGCCCTCAAGTTCTTCTTATGAGTCTAATACATTGGTTGGTCTGACCCAACCAATGAATTGTAACACTGAATATTTTCATTAATTTATCCCTGGCCCCATATTTACAACTTCCCATTCCAACTTGTATTCTTATTAATTGACTGTAAGTGACTACTTCAATTCAAGGATGGAACAACTTTCCTCCTCCATAGAGTTCAAATATTGCCCCATTTTTTCAGACACTTTAAGCTACTTAGGCAGTTATTACCAGTGGGACTTGAGGCAACACCACCAAAATGGCACTCTTTTATTGTATTATTTAATTTTATTTCCACATTGGACCTAACCAGGCTAATTTATCTCCACCATGATTCATTCAGTCATTGAACATTGTAACCCATGGTATGGACTCCTTTTATTGATGCCCTTATGTTTCTGCATGACAAGGTTATAATGCATATGCCTTTGAATTTCTTCATCATATAGCCTATTCAAAACAATCCTAATTTATTGGTTTATTTAGAGGATATTTCCTTTCATTTTTCCCAAAATGCACTATTTCACAGTTCTCTGAATTGAACTGTGTGTGCCACCTATCATTCTACGCTGATGACTAGATTAATCTTGCAGTTTGCTGCAGTCTTTGTCTCACCAGGCAAGCATCCTACTTTCTCTTGAATTGATGTTTAAGTAAATTAAAAAATAAAACAGATAGCTTAGATTATTCTTTGGAGGAAAATAAAAACATAAGGTTTTTAAAATTGCATTTTATCAGCAGGTGCATTAAGCAAAGCTTCTTTGAAGGTCAAACACTAAGTCAACCTTCACCAGAAATTATTGTCTCATGTTATTTTATTCTCATATCCTTTCATAACCAGCAGTGGGAAGGAATGAGTTCTGATACTATCCTACCTATTTCACAGCTGTTCTGATTGGTTCACACTCCCTGCAATCTCAGCACAATGCAACCTCCTACATCGAATCCCGGCCATTTTGGTGGTTTCTGACAAACTCCACTTTCACTCAGTAATACCGATAATTAACAGTGACATCCGGGACTCCATGTGAAATGCTAACAAAATGACAGAGGAGTTGAAAGACTAACTGTTATCTTAAAATACTGGTGGTATTAAGTAGTTGTGAATAAATAGACAAAAGCAAAATGCTGGATGCAGATGATCTGAAATAAAAATGGAAAATATTGGAACCAGGAGATCAGTTATCATCCATGGAGAAAGAAACAAAGTTAATGCACCAGGCAGAATGTCGATTATATGTAATAAATCAGAATCTTTTGTACCAGTGAAGGAAAATTTGTTTGAGAATATCAGAGGTCAAAGACAAATGTGAAGTATGAATATTTACCTTCTTGGCACTTGAATATGTGGAATTTCTTCCCTCAGTAGTTTATGAAGTAAGCATAAATATTGGTCCAGTACTTATCCTTCCACATAATTGCTTATTGCATAATATGAATGGTGGAACAGATTCAAACGGCTGAATGGTCTACTTTGATCCTGCGTCACTGTGAATTTTTCAGAGTTCACTGTTTTGCAGACAGGACAAATGCAACCTTTGATGTCGTCTTGGTACGCACAATCATTCAGACCTACTGCTTCAGATTCTCAGTCTTTCTCCCTTTTCCTCTGACCAATTGCTGTTCATGTTTTGACACAGTGTAAAATTGATTATTCAGCTTTTACAGCTAGTGACTGAAATTATGTTTAAATTTAGGTATCTTGACCAATTTTAATTTACTTTACAGTTCAATTCTTTATTAACTATGTGGGCTATTTAGTAAATAAACACATGTGGGGCTTGTTTTGATGGAGTGATTATCAACCACGATTGGATGTACAGTATGGATTGTGAAATATTTCTCAGTTAAACATTTGAATTCTGAAACATTTTACTTAGCACTATCCAATTAGGGTAAATATTTTTAATGATTAAAAAATGTGGTTTGAGGCATATAAAATTATTATCTGGGAATAATGTTATTTGCAGTTGTGTATATTTGTAGCTGATTGCAAATTGAATAATTATTACCCAAGTAATTTTTAACAGAATGCATAAAATTGTCACTTCTCGCATTAATGTGTTTCTATTGAAAACATAGATTCTGTGAGGAAGATTAGTGTTGGCAAAGAGAATAAAGTGCTTTTTACAAAGCAGTTGGTTGACAGGATAATTTCACTAGTTTGAAGATCCATAACTTATGAATAATGAAGGCCTAAAATGAGTAGCTTGTAAGGATGTACCTATTAGATGATAATCTCTACAATTAACTATCAGCTGTCCCACATTCTCGTTACTCTATTACAAATTCATTTAGACTGGAAAATATATTGGCATTTGAACTGTGCAGTTTAGCCGAAGAACATATGGAATTATTTATACAGATTATCATTGTTCAAGCAATTAAAATATTTTTATCACCACTTCTGAGGTAAGCATGCCAGTCACCAACAATTAACAAAGTTTTAAATGATTGGATGCAGGGATAAATGATGTAGAATGAAAAACTGTGGGAATTCATGAATACTATGGCAACATTTTAGGCTTGACATACCATTAGGAGTAAATGCCATCCACTTACATCATAAGTGTGCTACAGACCCTTGCACGTGGGAATACTTAGATCAGTAATGCACTTATCATGCTTACAAGATCCAAAGCTTCCTCTTTCTATAGGGCACATCAATTCCCTCCAATTTTCTTTAACGTAATACAAGGGCCAGTTGAGAGGAAAGTGCATCATATTCTAACTTGGAATTTTAAAATGTTGCATGCACTTAGAAGATCAGAAAATATTTTAAAAAAACAATTACAACGTGTGATTTTCATTTAATAAATTGTTGCTTAATTCAATTAAAAAATGAAATTTAATTTGAAGTCCATCGGTTCTGACCTGCTTAACTGAAGCAAATCTTTTGTAGCTTCAAAGCAGATCAATAGGTCTGTTGGAATGTTACATTCACTTATTTAATCCTTCACAAGTTTACAAATTTTGGTATTGACCTGAAGGAATGGGCGTTTGGAGTATTATCACAATGTAATGTGTAGGACGTAAATAATGTACGTTATAGATTATGACTAGGTAGGTTGTTTAAGAGATGAGGGAGAGGCTACTGACCTGTTCACCAGATGTTGGTGAGTAGGGAAAATGCTGAAATCTATAGAAAGGGAAGTGATATCACTTACAAAACAATAATAAGACTGAGCAGAGTTTACAGAAGGGAAGTAATATTTAACTAATCTATTAGTGTTCTTTGAGGATGTACCTAGAGAAGCTGAGGCCAGCACAGATCAGCCATTATATTGAATAGCTGGGCAGGCTTGAGCGACCTACTTCTGCTCCTATACTCCTGTGTTCTTGTGTTGATGAAAGGTGTTTGTTGTGGTTTTGTGTTGAAGAGGAGTGTTGTTTTGTGTTCTTGTGCTGTGTTCTTGTGTTGATGCGAATGTCATACATTTGGATTTTCTGAAGACTTTCATTAAGATTCCTCATAAAAGGTTAGAACAGTACAGCACAGTACGGGCCCTTTGGCCCAAGGTGTTGTGCCAACCTATATAAACTTACTCTATGATCAATCTAACCCTTCCCTCCCACACAACCCATAACCATCCATTTTTCTTACATCCATGTGCCTATCAAAGAGTCTTTTATATGTCCCTATTGTATCAGCCTCTACCACCACCCCCGACAGTGCGTTCCAGGCACCCACCACTCTCTGTGTAAAAAACCTACCTCTGGCATCTCCCCTAAACTTTCCTCCTCTGATCTTAAACTGATGTCCTCTGGTATCGGCCATTGCTGCCCTGGGGAAAAGGTGCTGGCTGTCCACTCTATCTATGCCCCTCATAATTTTATAAGCCTCTATCAAACCGCCTCTCATCCTGTGTCGCTCCAAAGAGAAAAGCCCTAGCTCGCTCAACCATTCCTCATAAGACATGTTCTCTAATCCAGGCAGCATCCTGGTAAATCTCTTCCGCACCCTCTCTGAAGCTTCCACATCCTTCCTATAATGAGGTGACCAGAACTGAACACAATACTCCAGTGGTCTCAGTTATAAAGTGAGGGTAGAGAAAAAGTTGGCAAAAGACACCCTTGGTGGTCTAACCAGTTTTATAGAGCTGCAACGTTACCTCGTGGCTCTTGAACTCAATCCCCTGACTAATGAAGGCCAGCACACCATACGCCTTCCTAACCACCCTATCAACTTTTGGGGCAACTTTGAGGGATCTATGGATCCCAAGATCCTTCTGTTCCTCCACACTGCTAAGAATCCTGCCATTAACCTTGTACTCCGCTTTCAAGTTCAATCTTCCAAAGTGTATCACTTCACACTTTTCCGGATTGAACTGGTGAATAAGGTTAGAGAACATGGAATTGGAGGTTATGTACTAGTATGGATTGACAGCTGGTTAGAAAACAAAGAGTAAGAATAAACATTTCACGATATGTGTTGAGAGTTTGGCTGAGGATAATATTTCTAAGTTGGCTAATGAAACAAAAGTAAGTCGGACTTTGAGACACAAAGACGCTTCAAGGGGATATAGACAAGCTGAGTGAGTGGGCAATGACATGGCAAGCAGCACATAATGTGGAAAAAATGTGAGAGAAATCTACTTCAGTAGAAAAAAACAAAAATACTGCATGTTTTCTATAGGGTGCGAGATAGGAAAGTATTTAAGAGACATGGGTGTCCTCATACATAAGTGATGAAAACTAACACATAATGGAACAGGCAATTAGAAAAGCTGGAATTTGGAGAATGAAACATAAAATTGCTAGGGATACTCAATAGGTCAAGTAGCATCTGAGGAAAAGGAAATAGAGTTAATGTTTCTGGTTAATAACCTAGTATCAGAAGGCAAATGGTATGTTGGCCATTCTTGCAAGAAGATTTGAGTACAGGAGTAAAGATGTATTACTACAAATAAATAGGACCTTTGTGAAGCCACACCTGGAGTATAGTGCACAATTTTGGTTTTCTTACCAGAAGGAGGATATACTTGCTATAGAAAGAACGCATTGCAGATTCACCAGCTGGTTCCTGGGATGCCAGGTCTAACAAATGAGAAGAGATGGAGTAGGCTAGGTCTCTATCCTCTAGAGTTTAGGTAAATGAGAGGTGACCTTATTGAGAACTTGATAGTGCAGATGTGAGGAGGATATTTCTCTCGGCTAAGAGGAGTAGATTAGCTGTGACAGGCTCAACATGAAGGTTAGGCAATTTAGAGCAGAATTGCGGAGAAATATCTTCACTCACATGGTGAATCTTTTGGATTGTCCACTCCAGAGGGGTCTGGAGGCTCAGTCATTAACTACATTTAAAACAGGGATCAATAGATTTCTAGATATTATAGGAATCAAGGCTTACAAGAAAAAGGCAGGAAACTGGTGTTGAGATGGAAAATCAGCCATGATGTTGTTAATTGATGGAACAGTATGAGGGCTGAATGGCCTACTCCTACTCTGATTTCTCATGTCATTATGTTATTCAACTCCACTATTAACAGAAAATGTGGAAGGTTTACAACCAGAAATAGTAAACTAATTAAAAAGCTTACCAAACCATCTCACCAGATGCACAGTGATTATCAACTATGATCAGCAGAAGACAAAGAATGTTCAGTCTATCAGGAAGAAGGAAAGCATCGTCTAATCTTTGAACTGTGGTTCATCATTTTTCTGAATCTAACAAACCCTTCTCAATGACAATTTTTTAATCAAATATTAACATTACTCTAGAATTAAATACTGTATTCTGTGAAAATCTAATCTTCTTCACTTACATGCAGTGGGTGGCAGTAGACTGTGGTTTAAAATGATAAAAACATGATGATGCACAGTTTTGCTCATTGTAAAATAGGTTTACATGACTTAAAGGCAAAGTTGATGGACATATTTCCTTGGAAGAAAGTTGATCAAACCAGCAAATGGAAGGGAGTGCATCTCAAGAGATAAATAAGGCTTTGGGTAAGTTAAGTAAACTTAACATTGATGTGGCTTTGATATGGGAGAACTGCAGAGAATGGTGGTAAAACAAAAACTGTGCTGTATTACAGTTGTAGAATTGGAGCAAATCTGAGTGCTATCATTAAGTAATTATTATGAAATAGGACAGAGTTATGAAATATTTTCAGTGAAGGTTAGAAAACGGTGGTATTGTTGCTAGTTTAAGTGAGATACTTAGCCATCCAGAAGAAGAGAAGAAAAAGCATTCAGCTCATTAATCTGCTATTGCAACTCATCCCATCTAACACCCATTTTGTTGCCATTTTAATAGAATTGATCCTATTATCCTTTCATGCACAGTGTTCCAAACATCCATCCTTCCTTCAGTCAAAAGTTTTGCCCTTACGTTGTTAGTTGAATTCATGCGCTCCTTTCTTATCCTTTACAATCCTTTGCCCATCGTTCTTCTAGAACGTACATTTGAGAAAATGAAAAAGTTAACGGAGATAAAAATTGCAACATGAAACATAAGAAACAGCTTCTGGAGTAGCCATGTAGCTCCTCAAGGCTGCTCTGCCATTCAATAAAATCATGGTTGATCTTTACCTCAGCACCACATAATCAAACTAATCTCATTTCACTTGATTCCCTTAATATCCAGCAGTCTCTCAATCTCTGACATGAAAGTACTAAAAAATCTAACATCCTCGGCCCTCTCAGAGTATCCAAATGTTCATTGACCCTGGGCAAAGACATTTCTTCTCATCTCAGGCCTGAATAGTTGACCTCTTATTTTGAGACAGTGAACCTGAGTTCTAGACTCTGCAGTCAGGGAACACCTCATCCCTTCATCTGTCATGTCAAGTTCCATAATAATTTTGTATATTTCAATGAAATCATTTCTCATTCTTCTAAACCCAAGAGAGCATGAGCACAATTTTCTTCATCTCTTTTCAAAGGAGAAATCCCCATTGCAGGAATCAGTCTGGTGAACCTTCATTGCACTCCCTTTATCACATGTATATTTTTCCATAGATTTGAGACCAGACCTGTACATAATAGTCCACGTGCGATCTCATCAGGCCCTACATAATTGCAATAAGCTGTATTTACTCATATACTCAAATCCAATTGCAATAAAAACTAACATACCATTTGTCATTCCTTTTTGTTTGCTGTCCCAGCACATTAACTTTTAGTGAACCGTGTCCATCTTCAGTTTCTCAACATTTAAAAAAAAAATTCTGCTTGCTATTAATTCTGCAAAAGTTGTTGACTTCACATTTTTCCGCATTATATTCCATCTGCCTTATTCTCCCTCATTTATTTAACCTCTCTATATCCCACTGAAGCCTTTCTCACAACCTACATGGCCACCCAGTTTTGTATTGCAGGCAAATTCGTATATACTACACTTGGTTCCTCACACAAACTATTGATATAGATTATGAAAAGCTGAGGTCCCAGCACCAAACTCTGCAGTGCCCCATTAGTCAAACCAAAAATAACCTGATTTTTCCTACTGTCTGTATTCTGTGCTTTGAACATTTTTCACACCTTGCCAGTATATTACCCCCAATTCCATGCAACCAAATTTTGATTAATAAGCTCTTGTTGCACCTTATTGAAGGCATCTGAAAGTTAAAACACCCCACATGATCATTATCTATTTTATTGCATACAATCTCAAAAAAATCAGAGATTTGTTAAACATGATTTTCCTTCATAAGCCCATGTTGAGTCTTCCTATGCCTAATATTATTTTCAGTGGATGCTGTTAACATTTTCTCAATAATAACTTTTTTTTCATTTTTCCTGCTCCTGACATCAAGTTAACTGTTTTTCTTTATTCCCAATTTCTCTCTTTCTTAATTGTATTACTTTTAAAATTGATCAATTAAAAATGAATATGAAGTTATAAAGAGTCAAAACAAATAAATGTAGACTTCATGATGAGTTCAGGAATTATTAACATTGCCCTTCAAAATTAAAGAAATCAACAAAATTATTCCAGTTTTTGACTCTTTAGTGGATGTAGTTATAATAAGGGAGAAACTCAGGAAAATATATTTGTTCAAGTAAGGTCCTATGGCTTTTTCTACTTTTGTTTAGTGTTGTCCTTACCATACTGCCAATACAATAAGCTATCCAGCTTTGAGATAATTGAACTGTATGGACAATAATTGGTCATTGTCACACAGCCATTCCTCACATGCTATCAAATGTCCAATGGTTGACTAGTTCTGATCTGCCCATGGTGTCATAGATACGGTCTCTGATGTGACCTTCCAAGATCCACCACCTGAATTTGTAGCTCAGTTCTTTTTTATTTCAGTTTTGGCTAATTTCCTAGAATTATTTTTATTTGACTTCAAGAACCAAGACCTGTAGTTTATAGCAGACTTTTAGAAGGATGTGAATAGCTGTAGATTTTTTTAATGTAGTTACTTGCTATACTTTATATCTTTCACTTATAGTTGATTCCTCATGTGTAAGTTTAGCAGGGGCTGAATCTTCCTGCCAGATGCTGGTCTTTTTATTGATTTTGGCAAAGTCCTGTTTGGGCACCATATCTACTCATCTCACTGTCTGCTTTGATGTATTATCTTTTTGTAAGTACCAAAGACTTAATGCACAAAACAATGAATATCTGATAATCTGGGGAGAAAAAAAAGGTTAAGGAGCAGATGAGAAGAACGTTCTTTCTCCACTGGTGACATATGCAGATGTGCACTTCATAATTGCGGGGATTTAAGGCATATATAAAACAAGAGCCTAGAATTTAGCACTCGGGTTTGGAGCATGACCCAGTTTTTGATACAAGATCATAATATAATTTCTATGCGGATAAAATAGTCTAATTTTAAAATTCAGATGATATATTTGCTTTTTTATTCAAGCCCAAACATGGTTAATAATGCATTCTTGTCCCTGCTTGGAAATATAAGTTCCTTAATGCTATAATAGTTTGCAACAACAGATGTGTGGGAGTGATGGTGGGGTGCAGCAAATTGGTGGGTGTAAAGTTGTCAGTTGGGTGCTGATAATTGTCAATAATGTGTAATAGAGGCAGAGCTCTAAGTAAGTTTGTTTGATCCGTTGAGTTATTGTACAAGCTTGTTAACTACTTAAAAGTAGTAGTAGAGATTCATACCAAGTACTCTCAGTCAGAATATGCTGGAAAGACTCAACAAGTCAGACAGCATTCGCAAAGAAATGTCAGTGTTTTACCCATCATGCTTCATTGGTTGATTAGAAGTATATAACACAGTATAAGGTGAACATGAGACTGGTTAAAATTGTGTCTTCTTGCTTCATGTTCCAAACAGTGGATTAAGTTATATTGGCTTGAATGGTTAGACTTGGCAACCCAAATCTGACAACAATATACAGGGAGAATGTATCTGAGGGGAGATTTATTGAACACATTTAAGACTGTTTTCTAAGCCAAAAACAAGCTCTTGATGAGTTAGTTAAATCCTGCCGAGAAATTTTCTCTGCATTTGGGAAGCTATGTTAATTAATTCATGGTGTCAACCATGATTCAATTGTCAACATACTCACTTCTATGTCAAAGACTGATGCTCAAGTTCCACTCCAGAGACTGGAGCAGTTAAGTTAGTATAGGATGTCCATGTAAGAAATAAACAAGACTGACCTTCCCTTTCTGCAGCTTATAAAATATTACATAAAAAGTTCATGGCCAACCCCTTTGGTGTCCTAGCTAATAATTTTTTCTCAACCAACTTCACTCAACAGCAGATTATCTGGTCATTTTCACTGTGAGGATTGGCTGCCAAATTTTTTACCTGACAATTCTGATTGTGCCCCATCAAAACAGAAATTGTCAAAAACACTCAGCAGGTCAGGCAGCATCAGCGGATTGAGGAACAGAGTTAACAAGCTGATGACCTTTCATCAGGATTGTACTTCATCAGCTTTCTGCCAAGTGTTCTAGGATGTCCTGGGTCATGAAAGATACAGTGGTGGTCCAGATGGGAGCTTTATAGTGACAGCAAGTGCAGGTTGTAAGTCATCTCCAACATTCTCAGACACCAGCTTTTCAATTATGCCTGTCAAAAGGAAGCAACGTATTTCGCCTCCATGTATGCCTAGGGCTATATACCTTCCTCAATAATGGACCAGAAATTCTTGCTAAAATAACAAAGATTATTGTATGCATTGTTACTAATGCATCAATAATTCTTCAAATGTGGTCCACCATGAAACACACAACTCAAGGAAACTCAAGATACTTGTGAGTCCGGTGGGAGGTACACTCCCACACAGCTGGATGCTCATGTCAAAGTTTAACTTCATGGTGGTGTTAGGATTGACTATTTACGCTCAACTCATTTAGTGGAGATGGCCAATTTTACCTCCATATAACTTAAACAAAGCAGATAGGTGTCATTAAACTTAGGTTTGATGTGGAACACAAACTGATTATGTGTTCAAACCAACAGGGATAAACCCTTGTTTCAACATGGCTTTGCAGATGGGAACTCAGTCCTTTTTGTGATTTGAAACAAACAGCATTGGCATCAGCTCCAGTATCACAAATCATCACCACCTAAATCCTTTCCATTGAGCCCAAGTTAAAGACAGTTACAATTCAGAAAGAGACCAATTTTTACAAATCAAAGCTCTAATGTAGTTTAGTAATGGTCTTTAGCTATTGAAAGGTGATCCTTCCATATGAGAACCTTTTCACAATAATAGTAATCTAACTGGGAGAAAATTTGGTCCCATTTTATCATTTTGTAATTGATCAGTCAGATTGCATCCGTAGTAGGCCTGAGCAGCCATTTGGAAGTATGTGGATTAATTCATGAATCCTGCAAAATAGAGATTTTTTCTATAATGCATCAGCAAACTACCACCACTGCCAAGTTATTCATGTTAAAGTCTTAAATAAGTTTTATATTAATCCCAAAGAAGTAAGGTTGAGAGTGCATTTGCCTTATTATTAGTGGGGTTCATCATCTAAAGAAAATCCTTAATTAATAATTGTGTTGGGCATGTTTCCCTGGCTGTCTAGTTGTTAACTGACCCACACAGATCAATGAAGCCCATGCTTTCATTTTCAATTTATGCCAACATACTTACAGGATGCATTGACATTCTAGTCAGGTTACTAGACCAAAAATCCAGAGTCCTTGACCAATGATCTGGAATTGTGAGTTCAAGTCCCACCATGATGGTTGGAGAACTTAAATCCAGTTGATTAAATAAATTGGATTTTTTTTAACTAGAAGTCAATAAAAGTTGAAGGTTTGCTGTGAGTTAGTTAGTTGGAGACTGAAATTTGCTGCTTTTATATTTTGGATTTCAACTGTGCACCTGTAATGGTTAACTTCCCTCTGAAGTGGCTAAACCAGCACTAGACTGCGTTTAACTTAATCTCCCACTTCAAGGTGAAGGCCACAGCTCTCTTCTCCCTGCAACTAGGAACAGGCAGCAACAACCAGCCTTGGTAGCCCTGCCTGCCTCTCAAGCATGAATAGAAACATACTGTAGAATTCTTAACATCCATCCACAAAGCAAAAGCTGTCAAGCAATAGAACATGATGGTGCAACATTTCCTGATACTTGGCTGAAATTCTGGCCAAGGCCCTATTTCATAGTCTTATTTTTATGGAGTGGATTTGAATCCCTCAGCCTTGATGGTGCATGTGCCACTGTTGAGCCAAGCTCTTCATTTACTGATTTTTATACCTATCTATTTAAGATGAGCAAGATAAACGATGTGCATCTAAATGATGGCCGTTATTTGAACATAACTGATTACCAAGAAGGAAGTAGGGGAACCCTGGCAGATTTCATTCATGGATTGTGATGTATTGGCCTGCTGCAGAAGATTGTTGAGCAACATCTCGCTCTGCAGTCCCACAGCATCAAACTATGATCCACACTCCACTGTTTATTTCATTGCCCTTGAGTATTTATGAAAAAACAAAGGAGAAGGAGAGAGAATTAGGTGAAGCGATGCATGATCTATGGAGATAATCACTTTCCTGTGGCATCTGCCAACAAAAAATGAATATGCTGAAAAATGATGCAAAGACCAAGAAAACAAACCATATGTGGGAACGCTGAAGATGTTAGATGCAATAACTGCATAATTTACTGTGAGATGAGCTGGATTAATGGTAGGAATGCTCAATGTGTGGCTGGAAAAGTCACTTAACATAAGGTCAGTTGGAGTAAGAAGGAGAACCTATTTTAAGATCGAGGGCCATAATATTCCTCATGAGCCATGACTCCTCAGAAGACCACCTGACCCCCTCATGGCAAATTAACCCAATGGTATTCAGACATCTTAGAGATTTTATGCCAAGTCCTAGAATAGGTTAGCTAAAGCTTCAGTTGTGGTGAAACTCACTGGGAAAGACTGTTTAAAAATGTTGATGCAAGTATAAAAATTGAGAATTAATTTTTTATAATTTTCACATTCACTCCTGTGACTGGTAATTGAAACATCATGATAATCCACTTGTATCCTTCTCACAAGGCAGAATCCAAGTCTAAAACATATATTTTATGCAGTGGTCATTCATCATTGAGTCATAAAATAAAGATGTGTTAATATCTGCCAGAATGTGAAGTAGTATTTTCAAATGAGATACATTTCTAAAGATAATAAAACAGACCACTGCATTGTTCATATTTTAACACTTGTCAGACCCATTCTCTTGTATTTCCTTCCATCATTTTGCTCCTCTTACAAGTGAACTAAGATGCAAATGTCACTCTCCTGTATTAGATTCAGACCACCTCAAGAGGAATTGAAAGTCAATACTGAACTACATCTGGAGTGTGCATTTTAAAACAGCAAGGGTTTTACAAATGTTTCTTGAACACTTTGCTCAATAACCTTGCTTCCACCTATCCAAAAATTCTTGTCAAATGTATAACAGGTGCTCCCTGGTAAACTTTCTAGGAATCAAAGGAACATTTTCATGTGTTATCTTCCAAAATGAATTGAAGGACTTTTTTTAACAAAAAGACACATCCTTTACCAGCAATGTGAAGAATCAAATATTTCCCACTGGACCAAAAGATGTTAAAGGAAGTGAAAAAAAATCTTTATGACATTACAGATTCTATTTAAATATTGAAGTTGAATGGACTGCCAAAAAGTTCAATGTATCAAGATTTTGATGAAATAAAGTTTCTGCTGTTCGTTTTCCAGCTGGTCTTCTATCCTCCCAGAAGATCATGAATGTACCTACAATGCGTGCATTTCCCATTGTCCCTGTTTAAGTGATGTGGCAGCCTTATCCACCTGCATTATTTTCCAAATGGCATTCCCACTGCTCCTCTCTGTCTGTCTGTCTGCCTGTCTATCTATCTATCTATCTATCTACTGTATCTATCTCAGGAGCGATTGTCATTTGCCTTAGTAAGCAGAAACACCAAAGAGCTTACAGACACTATAACTGCAGATAAAGTGCACTGACACCATACTGAAAGACTCAGTGAGGTACCATAGCAAATCTTCTGATTTCTCTCATTTATTTTGAGTTATTGAGGTTCAATATCTTGTCATAGAACTAGAGTGGCAGGTTAACAATGTGCCAAAAACTTGGTTATTTTTGGGATATTTGAGATATCAAAATTGAATATATTGAGATTCCATTGTGATAGGCTTCAATTACGACCACAAAGTTGTCCATAGCTTTCCTCCTTATCATGGAAGCTTGCAGGTGCTTGCTCATGTGCGATGTGTCAGACTGAGATACAACCTGGAACTTAGCCTAATGACTCAGTGAATTAATTCACTCAGAAACTGAGTCACAGATCTGATGCCAAATGTCTGCTTATTTCAGCGTGAATAGAGTAGGAGATACTATAATTTCCAAACTGGGGAAACGGAGTGGGATGAGCCTTTACTCACTGGGGTGTAGAAGAATGAAAGGTAACCTCTTTGAAATGTACAAGAACCATGAAAAAATGGGTTCAGATGGGGTGTTTCCTCTGAGTGGCAGAGTCTTGAACAAGGAGGCATAGTCTCAGCATAAGGACTAAGGTAAGGAGAACGTATTTCACACAGGAGGTTTGTTAACATATGGAGTTCTCTTCTGCTGGGAGCTGTGGATGATCAGTGGTTGATTGGCATCAAGACTGACACTGATAGAACTTTGGACTCCAGTTGAATCTAGAAATGTGGTGATCAGGTGAGTAAGGGGATAAAGTAAAGGATCTTGATGAATAGCAAAGCAAGCTGGAGGGATAATAATGGCCTTCATCTGTTGCCATTTTGCATGATTTTACATTCTCAGCTCTGCTGAAAGTACTCAATTATACCCACCACATGATGGGACAGTGACTATTGTGGCTGAATATTATACATTTACACTAGTGTGCTTTCTTCAGGTCTCCATATTATGAAAGGAAGGAGAAAGAACCACTGGAAAAGTACAAAAATAGTTTAAAAGGATTGCATCTAAACAACGAAAGTGCAACTCTACAGAAAGATTGAACAAGTTGGATCTTCCTGTAAGTAAAATGAAACTAAGATACAACCTCATAGAAGGTGAAAGGCTTTGATAAGGTAGATCTAAGGATGATGTTTCCATCTGGAAATATGCAAAACCAGATGCCACAAATATAAGATAATCACTAATAAATCTAATAAGAAATTCAGAAAAATTCAGATGCAAATAGGAATGTCATTATTGTATGAAGTAGCTGAGGTGATTAGTATTGATTCAGTTGATGGAAAGTTGCATGTACATCAAACAAATTTTGCTGTGAGTCTAAAATTCTCTCTGTGACAGGAATCAAAGGCCAATGGGCTCTTGACTGGAAGGCTGTTCTACGTGATGTTCCATATGGTTATTAGGCTTTGCTTTTTGTAGTATATAAAAACAAATTAGACAAATATATGGGGCATGATTATCAAAAAAAATGCATATAATAGTTGATAGTAAGGAAGAAAGCTATTGATTGCAGGAAGCTACAAGTTGGCTGATGAGATGAACCACATATGGCAAACAAATACGGCAAACAAATAAATGTGGAGAAGTGTGAAGTAACACATTAGGGTAAATAAACAGGACAAACAAACATAATAAATAAGAGTATTGAGACTCTGGGTAGCAAGGCAGATAGATTAAATAGTGATCAGAAAGACATGTAGAAAGCTTATTAGTCAAGGTATATAAGAGTAGCAAGTTATGTAAAATCTGTAAAAAAGGACTGGAGATTTATGTACTGCACATAAATCCAGTCAGCTCATAAGAAGAATGATGTAATAATTCCAGTGAAGGTGCAGAGGAGATTTACAAATATGTTGCAGGAGTGGAGAATTTCAGCTGCAAGGAAATATTAAGAAGGTTGAAAATTTTAAAAAGATGTGCAGATGCTGGGAGTATGAAATAAAACCAGGAAACAGACCTTCCCTTTGATCTTGCCATGCCTCTGCTTCCTCTGCAACTTAAGGTGCTTGTTTCCTCACTTTCACAATTTTGATGAAAGGTCATTCACCTGAAACAGTGACTCTGTCCATCTCCACACACTTGATGCCTGTCCTGCTGAGTATCTACAATATTATCTGTGTTCCTATTGAATGGGAATGAAGTTGCTTTCTTCGGAACAGAGGACTTGAAGAATGATTTAATCAAGACATATATAAAATTCTAGATCATACAACACAGAAATAGGACCTTCAGCTGTGTCAGCCATCAAGCACCCACTTACACCGCTCCCATTTTATTCTTTGGATGCTCCCATCAACTCCTTTAGTTTCCACCATACTCCTCGGGAAAATTTACAGTGTCCAATTAACCTATCCGCCTGCACATTTTTGCGATGTGGGAGGAAACTGCCATGCAGACATAGGGAGGAGTTCCATACAGACAGCGCCTGAGGTCAGAACCGAACCCGGGTTGGGGGAGTTGTGAGGCAGCAGCTCTACTAACTATGCACCGTGCTACCCACATAACCCCAAGGAGCCCAAGATTAAGTCTATATGAAGACCTTATTTCCTTTAGCAGAAACAATTAGAGAAGAGGCATAGATTTAATTAAATGAATTAGAAGGGAGTTGAAGTACGATCCAGAGGGTGGCAGACTGTGTGGTGTCTGTGGGTTTCCTTAGCATTTCTGCAATTAATTTCACTCAGGCTAGACCTGGCAAACAATAAAACATCATTTATTGAAGGCATCCATTCTCAAACCCAAACAACAATGTATCAAGATCAAATCACATGGTACCTCCAGTTTTTACACACATATATACTGCAGGGATCTTAAACTCACTGGCTGGAAAGGAGGTGGAGACAGATACATCTGTCACATTCAGAAATACTTGCATAAGGTTTTGGGTTAAGAGCAGCAAAGAGGGAATAGGCTGGATACAGCCTTACAGCCATAAATTTCTTGGATTCTATGAAAATATGGAAGGTGAAGTAAATGGATTAGAAGGAGCCTGGGCTGGTGAATGAGAACACATGACAGAAGCTGGTGTAGGCCATTGAACCCTCAAGCCTTTTTGCCATTCCACAAGATCATGGCTGACACTGTGTTTTGTTCACCTCCTTCCATTTTCCCCGATGCCGGGTTTCAAAACGTCAACGATTCCATTCCTCACACAGATGCTGTTCGACCCACTGAGTTACTCCAGCTGATTGTTTATTGCCCCATTTTCCCTAATTCCCTCAAATAATAGTGAAGACTGTCTGTGCCAAGTAGCCATATTCTCTGCTGTAATGTCTATGTGGTTCTATGTACATCACCTGGTGATCCACAACATGAACAGCTGAGCACTTAATTGATTGGTATGCAAAACTGTAACATGTGTATGGCAGATACACACTCATGGCAAAACATAAGGTCTACTTTGATGTGTAGTCCATGTTTTACAGTTATACTCTTGCAGGGAGTACACATGGCATGTTTATGCAAGCACTGTAATAGTTTTCTTTGGACAGAATTTTCGGTGCATTCATTTAATCACTGATAAGGGAACAGATTTGTATTGTTTAATTTTAGAAACAAATGCCATTGTGATTTTTTAAAGACTACATTATGTTCAATTCAATTACAATGTTATCAGGTTTTATAGACAAGAGGGAGACTTAGAAGTTATGTGAAAATACTCTGAGTAAACATCTTTTTTTCATGCTATTGTTACTATTTGAACTTGTCAACTTCAGGACATGATCTAAAAATCAGCCAAAGTCATGGAACTTTAAACACTAGAGGGAGAGCTAGATTTAACTGAACTCAATCATTCTTCCTGTGATATTAACAGAAACAAAAGCAGAGCCACAGGCAGAAAAATACAACTTCCAATTTCCTATAGCAATAAAGCTTCAAACCCAGTCTGTGGATACCTGTTTCCAGGACACTGGATCCTGTGTGGGTCAGTGTGCTGTGACTTTCTTTGGCATAATATTGCCCTGATGTCCACATTTTGTTTAGGTGGTAAATACTGGAAGTCTCTCTTACACTTTAGGTGTTATCTAAAAATATTATATGTATCCATACCGTTTAGACAATTTTCTATACACAGAGCAAGTCTGTTATAATCCATAAATCATAGGGTTATTCTTTATTTTGCTTGAATTAGCATTCCCAAGTTTATCCAGTTTGAGGTATTTATTAATAACATTGCATTAGTCTATAAGTTGTTGGAATGGGCTGTATGCTTCATTGGAAGCAATCTATTGCACAACCAAATAAAACCAATTTAGTTGGAAAATAGG
This sequence comes from Pristis pectinata, assembly GCF_009764475.1. NCBI lineage: Eukaryota > Metazoa > Chordata > Chondrichthyes > Rhinopristiformes > Pristidae > Pristis > Pristis pectinata. Next base: position 18,043,994 of record NC_067432.1, read on the forward strand.
ATGTGTTTCAATAAAACCTGCAACTTCTCCCAATAAAAGCCTGGTATTTTACCCAGTACAGTACAGTGAATGGAGAATAGTTACTAAAAACTATGTGCGTAAAATTTTAGTGGCTTCCAGTTGTGGAGTCATCAACCTTGGTTGATTGGATTGCCCAACCACCTCCACTCTGGACCATATGCTACCTTCTTAAACCCATTTGTGGTAATTAGTTGGTGTGAAACATGTTTAGTGCCAACACATTCTGCAGTTACCTCAGATGGTGGTAAACCAAACTAGGTGAAAGCAAGCATGATTAAGTGAAATGTTTTAATTAACCTTTCATATGAAGTACATATAAAAGCCAAAGGTACAACAAGATAACAACGGAGTACTATTAGTACTTGTATGTGGAACCATTTGAAAAATGTTACTTCCTGATGTGGAAGACTGGTTCATCTACCAAGCATGTTTCACAGCCAGTTGGTCTTGTCTTGCTCATATATGTTTGTGTTCCAACAACCAGCGTGTTCAATTACCAGGATTGAGCCTGGTTGCTGCCTCGCATTAGGAAAGGATACTGCCACCTAGTTCAGGAGAATTACTCTGCAGATCCATGGGAAAACACTTCCTCATGATATGGCATGTCTACTTTGACAACTATCAAAGAGTGAATTTGGAAAGAGCCCTCTGTCCTTTCCCCTCGGATTTCCTTTCAATTATTCAATGTTTTTTATTTGTTGTTTCATCATGAGATCACTTCTTTCTCCATAGTCAGGCTTTGTGGACTGAATTACAGGCAGCATTGAGCTTTTTAAGCTTTTTAACCTCTCTTGCCATCAATTCCCTTTAAGTGTTTTTAAATTATGAGCTATATCACTAATTTTGAGGGGCAGCTCCCATAAGTTCTTTTTATCTCCTTGCACAAGCCCGAGGCAGGTCTGGGAAAAGAGTTAAATGATATTGATGTCAGCCCTGCAGCTTTGGAAGTGACCAGGCCATTGTTCTGTTCCTGTGCATCTTAAGCTTACACAGTGGTTCTGTTTGGCTTTCAACCTGCATTGCAAAGTTAGTTAGGCCATTTCTTTTACCAGCTTTTGAGAATTATTGCTCTTAACAAGGTGAATACAATTGAAAAAGAGATCAGTTTCTCATGCATTAATGCCTTTACAGAATAATTAGAAGGTTATTGATACCCAATCTTCAAAGAAATGTTAGAGCCATCTTAAACAGTCTTTTGTTTTTAATTTTGTGAGCATTGTTGAATAGAAACTTTCAATAGTTGTTATAAGACCACTATTTACAAGAATAACAGATTCTCATTTCTCTTCAGAAAACTTCCTTCCACCATGTTCTCTATGACAAAGCCAATTTTGGATCCAATTTACCAACTCACCATGGATCCCATGTGAAATATTCTTATGGGATCCATGGTGAGTTGGTAAACTCACATGGGATCCATGGTGAGTTGGTAAATTGGATCCAAAATTGGCTTTGTCATAGAGAACAGAGTGGTGGAAGGAAGTTTTCTGACTGGACGTGACCAGTGGTGTTTCACAAGAATCAGTGGTCAGAATTCTGTTTATTGTAATATATTATTCATCTGGATAAACAAGTGGATGGTCTGATTAGTAAGTTTATAGATGACATGAAAACTGGTGGAGTTGTGGATAGTGAGGAGAGGAAGGTTGTCAGAAGACACGGCGGGATATAGATCAGTTGGAAATGTGGGCAGAGGAATGGCAAATGGAGTTTAATCTGGATAAGTGTGAGGTGATACATTTTGGGAAGTTAAATTTCAAGAGGAAAGTGTACAGTAAATGGCAGGACCCTCGAGAGTATTGATGTACAGAGGGATCTTGGGGTGCAAGTCCATAGCTCCTTTAAAGTGGCAACACACGTGGATAGGGTGGTAAAGAAGGTGTACAACATGCTTGCCTTCATGCTTGCGGCATTGAGTATACAAGTTGGGAAGTCATGTTGCAGCTGAGTAAAGCTTTGGTTAGGCCTCATTTGGAGTATTGTGTACAGTTATGGTCATCATGCTATAGGAAGGATGTGTAAGCTTTGCAGGGGGTGCAGAAGAGGTTCACCAGGATGTAGCCTGGATTGGAGAGTATTAACCATAAAGAAAGGTCGGAGGCTGAGGGGTGACCTGTAGAAGTATATAAAATTATGAGAGGCATAGATGGGGTAGAAAGCCAGAGTCTTTTTCCCAAGTCGTAAATGTCAAATACTAGAGGGCATAGGTTTAAAATGAGAAGGGGAAAGTTTAAAGGAGATATGCAAGACTTGTTTGTTTTTATACAGAGAGTGGTAGGTGCCTGGAACGTGGAGCCAGGGGAGGTGGTAGAAGCAGACATGATAGCAACGTTTAAGAGACACTTTGACAGACATGTGAACAGGCAGGGAACAGTGGGATACAGAGCATGTGCAGGCAGGTGGAGTTAGTTTAGATTGGCATGATGGTCGGTGCAGACATGGTGGGCTGAAGGGCCTGTTCCTGTGCTGTACTGTTCTATGTTCGATGTTTTATGTTCAATTGGTCAGTTCAACATTTATTACAGGCTCAATGAAGGTGTCACCATCTGGGTATCAAAGTTTTCCACTGTTCATTTACATCAAGGCCTTCTGTCACTTGCAGCTTGGTGTGCCACTGTCTGCAGTTGTGGCCCAGGGTTTGCTGCACTGCTTTGCACTACTTCTCTCTTCTTGTACCATATCTGTGATGCAGTTAAAATGCTTTAACACCAAATTTTGATACCCAATTTTAATGCAAATAGCCAGGTAAAAGAAAACATTCTTTGCCCTTCCTACCAGTCAGGCTATAATGAGGTTGTTGACTAAGTAAAGCAATCAGTCCTGGTCAATTGGTTACAAGGGATGCAGAGCGAAGGGGAGGAAAACTCCAAGGGTGGGGATCCTTGAGCATTAAGGTCTAAGGTCACCTGCTCCTCTCAGACAATCTATAAGTGCCACCTATCAAGAAAATGCTGGAAATACTCAACAGGTCAGGGAGCATCTGTGAAAAGAGAAACAGAATTAATGCTTCAGGTCGAAGACCCTTTATCAAAACAGAAGTGTCTACAACTTGAAACTCTAACTCTGTTTCTCTCACTACAGATTCTGCCTGACCTGCTGAGTGCTTCTGGTATTTTCAGTTTTTATTTCAGATTTCTAAAATCCAACATTGCACTTTGTTCAATTGCCACCCATCACGTCTGACTTACTCAAATACTGTACTTGAAAATGTAGCAGCATGTCTAATGCAAGGACTATTTTACTGAACAGGTATTATAAACTATGTAAAACATATATTTAAAAAAGTGCCTTTGTGAGTGGTGGGAATGCTTGAAGTATAAGATGCATGGGTATGATGCTGAGTGATCTCAGTTTGCTTTTATTATGAGAGAGTTATGCCCTAGTAGCAGGTTTTAGTTTATATAATTTATAATATTTAATATGATATAATAATAAATAAAAATTTCCTTTAAGCTCATTCAAAATAGGTGTAGGGGAGAAATATCAGCCTCACTACAGTTCGCTTAATGGTGAATATGTACATCAATATGTTTACATCAAATCCCAACTTCATATTGAATGTAAAAAATTATGTAGGTTCTACTACTTCAGCTAATAAATGCTACAAAGAACTGAGCAATCTCCCATTAGGAGTGCCTGTTCAGCTGACTCGGTATTCCCTCTTTTCTCATTTTTGTGTCTGGTTTCCTGACCATTGATGTGACACTCCTGTCAAATTACACTTTAAACTCTTGCAAGGCATCAAAAAGGTACTTTTGAGATATTATATGTTAACTAATGTTTGTTATATGGATTTCCTGCTGCTACTTTAGATCACTTTCACCAGTGAATCCCTCTGGTTGTCACCTGACCACACCTGTCCCACATCCCTCCCACCCATCAAGTATCCAAAATTTCAGACCAGCTGTTTCTTGTGACTTTCCATTTGTTGTTGATGCACCAGGAAGGTTCATTGCACAGTTCAAAGGGAGACTGATACATTTAGACTGCTCTCCTTTAATTTAGAAGATTCTAAAGCAACTTTTAATTGTTTGTCAAATCCGAGGCAATGCCCTGCCCTGGTGATGGCATTATCTGACGTTGCAGTCAGTCCTATGGCAGGTTACAAAATTAGCTCATAAAGTGCTTCTTGACCTTCAAAGAGCCTATAATTTAGCTAAGATGAGATCAAAGGATTACTGGGGCTCAGTATTCAACCAACTGTCTCCCAGAGGTCATCATAGCCCATCTAAGCTGGTGCTTGGAAGTCATGTGAAACGGACAAACGAAAATGACACAGAATATACAATAAAAGTTATATTCCCGACTTGTCTGTTCATGTGTTACACTGTGCAGAGTATATTGTACTTTAATTCTTTTTTTTAGCTTGGACTGGGGTTATCCAGAGAGAGTAGCACTGCAAATTGTTTCTGTCATCAATTTGTTACAGAATTATGCTGCAGTCCAGATTAGTCAGAGTTTGAAGTTTGGTTTGGGTATGTGCCCACCTGTAATATAACAGTGCAAAACCATTTTGCCAATTGAAACTGAAAAAAGCAGGAAGCTGACAGAAGTGTCAAGCTTCTCATAACTTTAAACCTACTGCCAGGAATTGGAATGCTTTGTGCTTGTGTTTCTGTTCTCTCTGCTTTCTCCTAACTGCACAGCGAGTGTAACTTCCTACCGTCAATTCATGTCCAACTTAAAAGCGGGTACTATACTCAAATGAAGGCTTCAATAAACTAGAGTGTGAGTAAGACTAAAGGGTGGTTATAATCTGGAACACATTGGCTGTTCAGGTGGTGGAAATAGAATCAATGTGACTTTCAAAAGAGAATTGGATAGATACTTGAGGGAAAATAACTTAGGGATGGCACAATGGCATAGCCATTGGAGCTGCTGCTACATAGCTCCAGTGACCTGGGTTCAATCCTGACCTCTGGTGTTGTCTGTGTGGATTTTGCATGTTCTCCCTGTGACCACGTTTCCCTCTGGTTTCCTCAATAGATGTGCAGATCAGTGCAGGCACGGTGGTGTAGCAGTTAACGTAACACTATTACAGCGCCAGTGAACTGGGTTCAATTCTGGCTGCTGTCTGTAAGGAGTTTGTACGTTCTCCCCGTGTCTGCGTGGGTTTTCTCTGGGTGCTCCGGTTTCCTCCCACATTCTAAAGACGTACAGGTTAGGAAGTTGTGGGCATGGTATGTTGGCACCAGAAGTGTGGCGACACTTGCGGGCTGCCCCCAGAACACTCTATGCAGAAGATGCATTTCACTGTGTGTTTTGATGTACATGTGACTAATAAAGATATCTTATCTTATCTTAATTGACCACTGTAAATTGTCCTTACTGTGTAGGGGAACATTAGAATCTTGGGGGAATTGATGGGAATGTGGAGAGGATAAAATGACACAAGTGTAAATGGGTGTTTGATGGTTAATGTAGATTCCGTTGACTCAGGGCCTTTTTCTGAGTTGTATGACACTATCACTTAAATTTGCAGAGCTACAGGCAAAGAGTGAGAGAATGGGATTGATGTGACTGTTCTATTCAAGTGGGCTGAGTGGCCTTCTGTGACATAATAATTCTATAATAGAATTAACATCAGCAAGAGGGAACTCATCTTCAGTTCAATGGTATGAATTAGCATGGTTTTAGTGGTGTCTTAACAAACATATTAGTGCCTATTAAATGGACAAATTTGTGCCTATTTTCTCTGTGTAAGTCACACATAAAGAGCATCTGTGCCTGCTTTGACGTGCTTTGGCCTATTTCCATCCAACAGGAAGTTGGACTTCTTGATTGATTCACCTTGATGCAGGTTGCATTCCCTATGTAATGATGTCATCCACGTGCACAGGTTATTTTAATTATTTAATGCCAGAAGTTGGATCAAAAGAGCTGCAACTATACCTTTCATAAATAACTCATAATTAGGCAAGGAGTACTTCATGCTGAACATAGTGAATCATGTGTGAATTACAATGGTCCCCCATTACTAGTAGCTCTTTTTTTGTTTGAGAAAGCATTCCCTGAAATTCTTATTTTAAAAAAATATATCAGTGCCAGCAGCTTGAGGGATCTGTGAGCTATTAAATCCAGCTTATAGACACCCTGATCTGTGGTCTAATGCTACTCATTTTCATGGGAGCTTGGATGACCTGCCACCTTGGGTTGTGATTGGCCCATTCCATAGACAGGGAAGTCTTCCCCAAGAGATCCATGCTCCATTACCACCCTGCTCTGTCACCACATTTTGCTAATCACCCCTCTACAACTCCAACCCCCTATTTCCCATGATATAATTTTTCCTTCTTTCTCCAGATAAAAGTTTAAGGGCAAACACCCCAGATCCAACACCAGTGTGCTCAACTTAAATAAGGGCAATTACAAAGGTTTGAAGGTTGAGCTGTTGAGAAAGGGCAGGATAAATAGGCTAAGAAATAGGTGAGTAGATATTTTATTTAAACAACTTAGTTCATAACACTCCGCAGAAATTTATCCCAATTAGCTAAAAAAGGATTCCGTGAGAAAGATGAACTATCCATGGTTAACAATGGGGGTCAAGGAAATACTAAATCAAAAACCAGAGCATACAAGGTGACAAGTGCTGCTGGTAGACCAGCGGAATGGGAGTTTTTCAGGAAGCAGCAGCAAGAGTCTTAAACACAGGGAGAAAATTGATTATTACAGAAAACTGGCAAGAAATATCAAAACAAGCAGCAAGAGCTCAATGGCTATCTAAAAAAGAGGATAGCTAAGGTTGGTGCGGAACTGGAGAGGGTGAGACTGGGGAATTAATAACAGAAAAGGAGGAAATGGCAGATTAGTTAAACCAATACTTTGCATTAATCTTCATGGTGGAGAACACTACAATATCCCAAAGGTAACAGATGGGCCAATTTCAAATCTCTATCAAAAGGGCAAGTTACTGGAAAAACTAATGAGGGGGGGGGGGCAAAGTTGGACACATTGCCAGGACCTGATGGCTTGCACCCAAGGACTTACAGTGGTTACAGAGATGTTGGAGCCATTGGTTGACAGTGTGGGTTTCCTTCGAATGCTCCATTTTTCTCCCATGTTCCAAAGATGTGCGGGTTGTTAGCTTAACTGGCCACTGTAAATCACCCTTAGTTTGTAGGTGAGTGGTAGAATCTGGGATGAGTTAATGGGTATGAGGGAAGAATAAAAAAAATTGTGATTAACGTAGGATTAGTGTAAATGGTTGGTTGATGGTCAGCGCAGACATGGTGGGCCAGAGGGCATGTCTTGGTGCTGTATCCCTCTATGACCCCTTAACTCTACTTTCGTAGAAATCTTTGGTCTTAATACTGCAGGTATGTCAACATTAAAAAAAACTAAAAATTATTAAAAAATAATTTTTAAAAATCCTTCGTCTGATGATAACTCATTGCATTGAAAGTAAAATGGTCTCAGTTCTACATTTATATGGTTCTTTGACTTTGATCAACCTTCAACAGTGCATTCAAAAGCACAACCCACACTGAATCTTTCCCTGTTATTCTGCAGTTTCTGAAGCTATTACTGAAAAACCATTGCTCACTTGACCAAGTGTATAACGGCACTTCCACATTTCATCTTTGAATTCTCATGAGTCACTCTGAACAAAGCATCTGCCACTGTGTTTGGTTTCAAGGTCTTGTATTCTATGTTGTTGTCACACCGCAATATAACAATTAACTACCTTTGTGTTCATTATGCTGGCTTGGGCTTCTCTCTCAAAACTGCCAGTGAGGGTTTGTGACTTTACCAATGTTAATTGCCTTCCGAAAGGAACTAATGAAATGTCTTGATGCTGAAAATGGCACCAAGAGCCTCCTTCTCTCTTCAAATGTAATTTCATTTGCTTTTCATCAAAATAGGGGATACAAAAATGATAAGCTTCTCCTGCCCATTACACATTACATGACTGATGATTATTTCCATGCCAGACCCTGAAGCACTACACAGATATCTCAATTCAGGCAGGTGTCACAGAGAACAATCCGGGACATGCCCTCTTCTCATTACTACCATCGGGGAGGAGGTACAGGAGCCTGAAGACCCACACTCAACATTTTAGGAATAAGCTTCTTCCCCTCTACCATCAGATTTCTGGATGGTCCATGAACCCATGAGCCTCATTATTCCTCTTTTGCACTATTTATTTATTTTTTTGTAACTTGTAGTAATTTCTGTCTTGTGCTGGACTGCTGCCGCAAAACAACAAATTTCACGACATATGTCAGTGATAATAAACCTAAAGCTGAAATCTGCTTCACTGTCGAGCTCTACCAGATGTGTACATAGGTATGCTGTTCTTTAGCCCATGTCCAATGTACATCCTGTTTCAATCAATGAAGTGGAAAGAGTACCATTGCCAAATCTAGTAGAAAATGTGCGTAATGTTGCATCATTTCCAAGGATGATCTCATTTCAGATATATTCTTATGTTTCAGAGCCTTTGTTATGGGCTTGTCTTTTCTCTTTTACAGGCTACAAATCATGTGTCTTCACTCTTGGACCAGATAAGCTCCTTCATGTTGTACTGAAAATATATTTTTCTCTTTCAATTTACATTGCGCCTGTGTAACTGCTCTGCTAGAATTTGAAGATTCAGTACGTGTGTTAATTGACACATTGTCCTGATTTCACCAATGGTGGCCTCTTATTTGTAAAACCTGCTCCAAGGTAGCTTGGAAAATTTTAGGAGATAACAGCACCATTGGAGAGTTTTGTGTAAGAATAGAGGCCCTTGTGTTTGTGGTGATAGTTAAATATTGTTGGCTATCCTGATCAATGTGGGATTGTACAAATACATGAGACAGAGCCAATTTTGGAATCAAATTTTGCTTCAGCTCACTCTGCAGATAGATCCTGGAATACTAATGGATATTGCTCATCATCCAAAGCTTAATTGAGTAAAACATTGTAATTGCCACAGAGCTTCTGTGCTTTGTTAGTTTTTGGTATAATTGGTGTGGCCCACTCACTTTTACTAGATTTTTCGTCCAGCTTCAAAATAGCTTTATTCCTTTCTAATTTACCCAATTTGTGTTCAGATTTTGTTTTTACTGCATAAGGAACTGGTTGTGACTTGCAATAGACATCTCCCAATGCTTATTTCATGCAAATATCTGTTTTATGGTCCTTTGTCCCATTATATGAATCTTTGAATATCTCTTGGATATCTGGATATAACTTTGCTGCCTCTGTTTTACCAATTTACTTCCAGTTGGGTACCTATCAAGTTTGGTCTATCAGCATATTTCACTACATAATGGGTGGCAATCACAAGGAAGGTGCACCAACATCTTTACTTTCTTAGCATGTCAAGGAGGTTTGGCTTGTCACCGAACACCCTTAACAAACTTCTACAGATGTACTGTTGAAAGTATCCTGACTGGTTGCATCATAGTCTGGTACGGCAATTCAAATGCGCAGAAATGTAAGAAGCTGCAGAGGGTAGTGGACTCTGCCCAATACGTCATGGGCACATCCCTCCCCACCATCGGTAGTATCTACAGGAGGCACTGCCTCAGGAAGGCAACATCTATCATCAAAGATCCCCACCATCCAGACCACGCCATCTTCTCACAGCTGCCACCGTGCAAGAGGTACAGAAGCCTGAAGTCCACATCACCAGGTTCTATAACAGCTACTTCCCTTCAACCATTCAGCTTCTGAACCAACGGGCACAACCCTAATCACTACAGTTTAGCAACACTATGACCACTTTGATCACTTTGCACTAAAACGGACTTTGTGTTTTTTTGTTCTAATAATGTTCATGTAAAAATTGTGTATAATTTATGTTTTTCTTGTGAACGTTGTGTATCTGATGCTATGTACCTGTGATGCTGCTGCAAGTAAGTTTCTCATAGCACTTTTACATACATGTTCTTGTGCAGATGGCAATACACTCGACTTTGATTTAGGCTTTGACTTTAGCATAACATATCTGTCACTATATTTCAGCAGACATTCATTTGTACTACTATTTAGAGGATTTCTTTTGAATATACCCAAACTAAAATATGCTTTCCTTTTCTACTGAAAATTTTAAGCACCTTGGTTCAAAAAAAACTGTCTGTTGCAGTGATGATCTTCATCTAGATATGCTTGTCGCTGATTAAAACCTGCATCTTAAAGTCTTGATTCAGCTGTTTTTCATTTTGCCAGCTTAGATCATGCACATTGTCTGTGTTAGTTTCTGCATAAACCACTTCACAAGCTTTTCAGCTCCCACAAAATGAAGTTTAACACAAGCATCCAACTTAATCTTCAGTCTGGTATTCAACTTGCAAGCTGTTGCAATATGACCCTTTATTTGGCATTTATATCACTCGGCTGTTTTGAATTTACTTTGCTGTACTGGATGAGTGGCTTTTATTCTCCCACAGGTAAGTAATGTAGGCATATTTGTTTCTTTCTCACTCTATTTAACCATATTGGTCTGCACTAAAGTTCACTGACTTAGCACAGCATGAACCATTTGAGATGGACGAAGATGCTTTTGCATTTAATGCTGCCATCTCCATTGGGGTTGCTAACCCACGTGCTCTTTGAAACGTAAACTCACTCAGACTGAGTAATTTGGAATCAACTTTCTCATCGGTCAATCCAGAGACAAGCCTATCCTTTAGTGATCTGTTAAGAATCTCTCCAATATTGCAATGTTTCCAGTGCTCTTCAATGCCACAATATCATTGTTAATGATCACATCAAGCTTTTGATGTTGTGCACTGACCTTTGGCTTTTGTTATCTCTCAAGGTACAGGGATTACAGAGCTCCTTTAACTTCTATACCACCTCTGGAAAGGACACAATTGCTTTTAGAGGTGTAAGTAAATTGGTCAGAGTGCTCTATGTTTGAGTCCAATTTCAACTAAGAGGATCACTTTCTTCTTTTCTTGAATTGCCTTATTGATTTTTTTTCTGCACTCTCTGCATTTACATCTATATCTGTGATATTATTGGCTGTAAAAACATCTCCATGCACTCAGGATATTGAACAAAGAATCCTAATTTCTTGTTGCAATCTCCTTAGTCCCCAATATAAGAAGATGAAGAAGCCATCTTGTTTCTTCTTTTGATTCTTTTCCTCCTGAAATTGACAATGTCATCAATATGTGTGAAGATTTCCCACCACTCTCTGCCCCACTGCACCAATTTTGCTGCCCTTTTTAACCTAATTCCAATACAACTGAAACCATCAGGAACTCTCTGATCCCAGTGCACACATACCCAAAGTTGCTCTGCTGTCTGCAGCATATCTGTGCTCCTCCCCCACCCTCCCAGTCTTGTCTAGGAGAATTATTTGCCCCCTTCTGTGCAGAGTGTGGCTGGTATTCTCTCCCACATCCATGCTTGCCAATACTTATTCAGCTGTGGCTATGCTCACCACTGTAGTCGGTGTGCTCTCATTGTGTCATGCTGTTGTCGATGTCATGCTGCTTATGACTGTTCCATCAATAGCTTCTACCAGAGTTAGACTACAGATATTCCAGGCTGAAACTAGGTCTTAACTGACCTTGCTCTTGAAACACAGTTAAGTGATCAAAAGACTTTTCCTTGCTCCATACCAAGTTCAATCTCACAAACTTTTATTCTCGTCACCAGTTTATAGTATCTTAAGAAATACACTCGGACTCAACAATAAATAGCAAGAACTAATAGTTTATCTACAAAGACTAGTATGTTACCTGGGCTGAAACATTTCCTCTATGAGGAGAGAACAGACTGGGTTTATGTTCCTTGGAGCAGAAAAGGCTGAGGGGTGATTTGAATGAGGAATGCAGATTTATAAGGGGCATAGATTGGATAGAGAGTGAGAAACTTTTCTCCTTAGCAGGCATGTCTATAACAAAAGGGCATAGGTTTAAGGTATGGGTTTGGAGATTCAGAAAGAATCTGAGGAAAGAATTTTTTCACCCAGAGGGTGTCTGAAACTTGGAACACACTTCCTGAGGGGGTAGTGGGAGCAGGTACCTTTACAACATTTAAGTATTTAAATCAGCTGTTGAAATGCTAAGGCATAGAAGGCTATAAACTGAGTGCTGGAAAATGGGATTTGTATAGATAGATACCTGCTTTTTTTTTTCGTATTGCATGACTGATGAAAAATTCACACTACATGCAAGTGGAATGTTCCTGCTCCTGGGAGATGCAACTCTACATGTCCAGCTGCTGGGCAGATATATTACATGACTGTCATCCAATCAAGGGCACTATGTCTGCATATGGAAATACACCAGAGTTCTGTCTTACTTTATGATACACAACTATACCAGACAATAGCTAGTTGATATCAGAATTGGTGCTAAGCTGTGCAAAGCTGCTGATCGTCTGATGCTCCTATGAGCCATGGGAGACAATTTGTCACAAGCGGATATTTCTTCAAGCAAGCTCTCAACTTTAGGCCCTTGAATACTTTCTATTCTACAGATATGTATTATCTACCTTTGTCAATAACATCTTATTTTACATGTTAATACATCATTATTTTGAATCTAGCTGCCTTAGGGGTGCAGATACTTGTTGGTCTAGGAGCTGCTCGGACACTTGAGATGGAAGGATCTGTCTCATTCTCCTACTCCTGTACAGCACTAGGTCCATTTTATCTTATGGACTCTCACCTCAGAGAGATCCCATCCACACCAGTCAGCAATGGGTATTTACCTGCAAAGGTAATGGTACTGATTTTGGATTGACCTGCTTTTAACCATTTTGAGTTTAAGTTTAGCCCATCGATGTGCTAGCCTGTGGGGTGAGTGAACTAGAACAATTTGATTAATCAAATGGACAAAGATGGGTGTTAAGAAAAAAGCCTCAGTGGAGAAAAAAACCTCAGGAATAAAGCATTACCCTCATACCCACATCTAAATTACTTATTAATGAAGAATCTGTTCAATTCTTTTGGTTTTAGAAGACTTAAAGTGTACAATAGAAAGATACAAAAATGATCATGTGGGTAATCTGTAGGGTAAAGCTCTAATAACAGGAGAATCCATTCAGATTACTGAGTGCACTTTGAGGCATGCTTCAGAAAAAAAACTATCGATAGGTATAGTTCTGTAGTTAATGCTCCCTACTGTAGATACGTTTATGTCCTGATACCGTTAATAAGTGGAGCAAAAAAGGAGCTTGTATTACAAGCTGTCAAAATAGTTGTAATGGAATTGCTGACATACACATTTGGATTTAATTGTCTACTCTGTGTAAAGTAAACTTTTCAAAGTGAGGCTTAAAAACTGTATCTGGTACTGTCACAAAGAAATAAATGGTTCTATGAGGGCAGATGTAAATAGTGCAGTATTAATTCTTCAGTTCAACAAAAGATTGTGTATTTCACCAGGGACACAGTCACGCTAAAGGCAGCCTTATGTGCTGAGGGTAACATTTTTTTTGTTGGAGGATACTATTTATTTGCTGTGATAAACTGTTATTAAATTGGATTTTGAAACTTAAACTGAGGTTGAAAGAGAGTGGCTATATTTTCTAAAAATGTACTGCTCTGCAAATTATACTTGTTGGAAGTAATTCCTTAAAACATATGGGTAGAAACACCAGTATAGAGATGACACTAAACCCAACAGATATATTTAAATTCATTTTTACAACTTATGACAGAATTGAACGAAAAGTAATTCTCTTCACACTTTAATTGTCCACTGGTATAGAAGAGACCCAAGTGTCTAATACCTCTTCACAATTTATCTTTTCATCTCATAGCTCAGAGGAACTATGATTGAAACTGAACTTCTTTACTCACTCCAGGGCTTCTCAGTGCAGCCACAGTGGTGGGTTGGAGAGATCTATCTGTAAAATGACCTTAGCTTTTTACATTGTTAGAATTTACAAGTGAAATGCTTTTACTGGCGCTTTGGGATATATGATCCCCGATTAAAACATCCCTTAACTGCAAATAGTGATCATTTTTATTGATATTATTAATTTAAATATTTATTGTTTTTCATTAGTGACAACCTGCTATAGATTATGTGTTAATATTATATACCCCACAAGCTAGAAGTTGGATTGTGTAGTAGATGGTAACCCGGCAAAACTTGATTTAAAGCAGATTGCACTAGTGATCATTTCTGGGTGAAATCATGCCTATTCCAGAACTAGATGGGGCATGACCTACATTTTGCCCCTGATCTTTTAATGGTGTCAGCATGCACTAAATGACATCACTAGTTGCACTCTGCACATTTCTCTCCAATCTAAGATGGAACACAAAGATCCCTTGGTGGTGCAATGGTTAGAGCTGCTGCATCAAAACCTCAAGGGTCCAGGTTCAATCCTGATCTCTGGCTCTTTCTGTTTGGAGACATGTCCTCCTACACCCCAAAGAGGTGCTGATGGGTTCATTGGCCACTGAAAATTTCCTTTAGTGTGGGTAGATGGATGGGTAGTGGTGGGGGTGGGGGGAGGTAACAGAGTTGATGTAAGAAAGAGAAAAAAAGTGGGGAATAGGGCTGATGGGAATACTTTGAACGTAGGTGTAGACAAGATGGGCAGAATGGTCTCTTGGTGTGTCATGGGGAAATATGAGGAAAAATATAAAACTATGACTGTCGTGGAATGATATGAGCCACTGCCATGCAGTGACGGGGACAGTAGTGTCCGCTGACATCGGGACACCTGATTGGGCAGCTTCAGAACTGATGGTAGGCTGCTCAGACTTCCAAAGTCCATGGAAAATGTTTGACTTCTAGCATGTAGCCACTGAGGTATCCATTCTATTGATAGCCCAGCTGTGACACTGCCAGCAGAATTCCATTACTGGAAGTGTTGTTATGAACATGATTGACCAGTCAGGGATGCTCAGGGATTACGGGGCAGCACACAGGAGCATCAGTGAAGAACCTATTTCCAGTGGATCCTTAGAGATATTCACTGATGAAAAATGCATTTGTAGCGTTCGGTCTTCCAAGGTTTTCACTAAAGATATGTGCAACATTGTGCAGGAAGATCTTAAGATGCCTTCTTATTCCTGGTCTGCTCTATGGAGATCAAGGTCACATTGACTTTCAAGTTCCTCTTCACAAGATCCTTCCAAGCAACTGCAGTGGATGTTTGCCATGACTTCCAATTGCCACTCGCCACAGCATCAGAGAGGTCACCAGGGCAACATATTCATGTGAAAACGCTTTCATTTACTTTGATTTTAGTGAGGAGCAAGTACCACTGTAGGGAGTGGGACTTGCCAGCATTGCTGGCTTTTCATGAGTGTGGGCTATCATTTAATGTACTCACATGCCCATAGCTTCCCCTTATTAACCTATCACTTTTCATCAATAGGAATATTTTTGCTCTCCCAATGTGGAGCTTGTTATAGGTCATAAGTAGAATTTCTAGTACGCACATATAGCACACCCTTTGGCCCACATGCCCACACTGACCTTCACGTATTCATCTGTGCTAAACCCATTCACCCTCGAGTCTTCAAATTGCAGACTCAAACACAGTTCCAAGGCTCAAGTACAAAGGTAGGCTTGCACATCACCAAAGTACTTTAGGGATGTTCACTGTTATAGTTCATGTCTTTCAGAGGAAATAATACTCTAAGGCTTCATCTGCCTGTTCAGTTGGAAGCAAAGATCATATGGCACGATTAACAAAAAACTTCTCTTGTTTTTGCATTCTTTTGGTGTGCTTATCAATATTCATCACTCAACTCCAATCAGTCGACTAGTCACATATCTCTCTGTTGTCTGTGAGAGCTTGCTGCATTTAGATCAGAAGTCATGTTTTCCCACAAAGCCACATTTCAGTAGGAGTTCATTTGCTCTAAGGAACATTGAGGAACCTATAGGCTGTGAAAAGTCTTATATGACTGCATTTTTTTAAAGCAATCATTGTGGTCCCATTACTTATTCCACATAAACATAACTGGCTCGATCTGGCTGGCCCAGATGACCCCCACCCCACCTGGAAGCACTACCTATTGTTCATCATGCCTGCACTTACCTCATCCTGATGTGGGAGAACTTCTCTTGCAAGTGTCTCCGTTGTGCATTTGGTAAGATGGTCTGAGTAGATAATGGGTCTCCAAAGGAGCAGTGAAGATGTTTCTTACAAAAATATGTCCTCATTAGCCAGCATTGCTGGGGTGGAGGCTTCAGCAGAATGGAAAAGTGCAACTGATTTTAATAATTCGGTGATTTTTGAAGCACAGTGGTGGGGTTCATAGAGCTGCTACCTGAACCCAGGTTTGATCCTAACCATCGGTGCTCTCTTTATGGTATTTATACTTTCTCCCTGGGTTTCCCTCCAGTGCTCTGATTTCCTCCCACGCACTGCGGATAGGTTAATTGACCACCTTAAGATCCCCCTAGTGTGTTGGTGAGTGGGAAGAGTTGAAGTTGGGGAGAATAAAATGGGATTAAACTAGGGAGTAATGTAAATAGGTGCTTGATGATTGGCACTTACTTGGTGGACCAAGTATGACTCTATCACCTCTATGACCTCTAAAAAACATTGCATTTGAAAAAAAGGTGTTTTTTTATAAAGACAAAGCTAGTAAAACACATAAATTATTAAAAACGTTAAAATAAAACAAAATAATTTCATGAGAGTAACCTACTTTCCACTTTACCACCTCAGTGTTTGCACCACACTGCCATTGATGTCATGGTTGGGGAATCAAACAGGAAGACTGGGCCTTGCTGTTAGATTCCACTGGACTGCTGCAACAGAACAAACAAATAGATTTGGTCTTCTAAGTCTGCCCATAAAGCCTGGACCCCTTGTTGCACAGAAATTCAGGACCCACTACAGTTTCAATGGCGCCAGTAATGGCCAATAAAATCTGGCTCAATTGGTTGAGGAAAAAAAAATGAGATATAAATTGCAAGCAGTTGTTACTTGATGGTGAAAATGGTTAAACTGAAGAACAAATTCTGTGAGTCAACTAAAACAAGTGAACAGAAGTGCAACATTTCTAAATTGAAAACACAAGGAAAGAAATACTTAAAAACTTCGCTTTCAAGGGAAAGTAAATAAAGTGCTGCTAAAGTAAATGTGACCAGATCCCACGCCGAACAATCTATGACTGACTAGCATATTTTCTGTTGAAATCAAAGTACCTTCCTTACGTTCCCATTCCAGCCTAATGCCTGATAATGTTTATAAATCTTAATAAAATCTCACCTTAATACTAAAAAAATTGAGGACCTGCTTTCATTTTATTGGGAATTGCTGAGTTCCTATTGACCTGAATGGGTTAAAGTGAGTCATTAAGTACAGTACAATAAATTTGCTCCATGGATTGCCAGAGATCAAGGGTTATTAGTGATATGTGTTCTTGTCGGGTCCAACAGAGTTCTAGGGATACTGTCCACCACACAGTTCTCTCCACAGATCAAGGAAATATTGGTTAACTGCCTGTAAAGTGTTGTAGAAAATTGTCAAGGATACAAATTGTTATCAGGAGAGTGCCATGTTCAAGCACCTAACACATCTTCCAGTGTGTTGCTTTGACTGCTGTA
This sequence comes from Pristis pectinata, assembly GCF_009764475.1. NCBI lineage: Eukaryota > Metazoa > Chordata > Chondrichthyes > Rhinopristiformes > Pristidae > Pristis > Pristis pectinata. The sequence continues at coordinate 18,061,492 of NC_067432.1, forward strand.
GTTATCATAACTGAATGTTGCTGGAAATTCCATCATGATATATCACTGCCTTGATGTCGAATTATTTCTGGCTGCAAAGTAATGACCGTGCAAAAGTGCTCATGTCAATGAAGGATTTGATTGTTTTGTTAAATCATTTTGTGATATGTAAAGCATTTTATTCATTATGTGTTGATGTTCGCTATTCAAATACAAAAAAAATGTAAGGTCAGGTGAATAGCCATTTGTCAAAATATTGATTATCTTAACACTTTGATTATCCATCCAGCTTAATGTGAATTCCCTGCTCAGTTAAAATGACCCTGTGGTCTAGGCTGAGCATTAATGTATTAATATTGTACATTAGAAAGGAAATCTGCTCTCTGTGATTTTTGATTATTTATTGATTATTGTTTATCAGAAAATAAAGGAGCAGAAATTTAACTTTGGTTACTTATCCTTAAAGCCTGTTGACTATCAGCTGTTAGTCTACTCTACTGTCCATGTTAGTCTCCACTGAAGTCAGTTTAACTAAATGTGCAGACGTGAGTGTAATCACCAATCAATACTTAAGCACACATTTAGAGCTGGTGACCAAAGGCAAAATTCTCCTCTAGTCTCAGTCACTTTGTGGATGATTGATTCTGCATTTGGGAGGGCCTTGATTTTTTTTTCGACACAACTGGTGTTAATCTGGTAAGTCAATATCAAGTATAACTGACCAAAATCATAGGATATAAGTGATACAATTTACTAATCTCATGATAAAGCAGCCTCTTGAGTTTACAGTTGTAAAGTCAGTGGTATAGAAATTCAATCACAGACAGCATGTTTGTTATGCACCATATGATTGAACTGAGGTGGAAAATCGATCACTGGATTTGATTGGGACCTCCTAGCATGCATTGAGTGACTTTGAATTGATGCTTCCGTGTGCACAACTCACCTACACCTGATGGACACTGGACAGGCAGCTGTGATGTCAATCACCAGGCAAGGCAAGACAAGACATTGGATACATGATGAACATAGAGAGTGGGTTTCAGGCAGCAAAGTTGGCAGTAATGGAAGGAAAGGAAAACAAAGAATACTAGAATTACTCAGCACGTCAGGCAGCACCTGTGGAGAGAGAACAGTTAACATTTTGGATTGATGATATTCATTGACCGGAAATGTTAACTGTCACTCTCTTCATAGATGCTCCCTGACATATATGGAGTAATTCCAGCATTCTCTGCTCTTGTTTCAGATTTACAGCATTTGCAGTTTTGTTTTTTGCTTTTTGGTTAATGGAGGAAAGTTGTCCTGACTTTAAAGAAACAAATGTTTCCTAGATCATTTTTGGAGACTCCATTGCATTAACCAGTGGTAGAGTCACCTCTCATGCAATGATGGAACAGATTGTTCAGCATTTTGCAGGCTATTGATTCCAGTATTTTTGGGAGACAGGGCGGTAGTGATGGGAGGGTGGGGTGGATGATCAAATGCTTCATTCCTCTTCTTAGGCACCCATTGCGCCAACCATGATGTCCTTGGATTATATTTCTTTTCTCTCTTTCTCAACTTGTACTAATTTCATTACATTTATTTTGTCATGTAAGTTATGATTTATGTTTAATATATATAATTTATGTTAAGTTTATGATAACTTACATTTATAATGTCCTGTGCTGCTGCTGCAAAAAGCTAATTTTCATGGCCTTTTTATGCTGGATATGTATGCTTCTGACAAGAAGCTTAAACTTGAACTTGAACAGTGCCAGAGAATCAGAAGCCCAGCTCCCATCTCTATCGTCCCTCTTCTTACATCAGTTCATGTGGTCATGAGTGCAATGGAGCAAAAGATTAATAAATGGCATTGTTTAGATATATGATGTCTTGTTCAGTTTCTGCACGTGAAAGTCAGTCCCAGAGGAGCAGGGTAAAATAGCACAGCATCACTTTGGCCTGTGTTTAAATTTCCCGCTCATCAGTGAGTCACTTGTGTACAAGTCACAAGCACTGAATTTATTGTTATAAAACAACAGCGAATACTACTCTACTTGCAAAATTTGTTTCAACGGACTGCCATCAAATTTCAGGAGCAGAGTACAACTCAGCCACTGATATTAGTACATTTGGAACTGTCGACCAGACATGAATAATCAGTCCTCTAGCTTCTAAAAAAATTACGGCCTGGACACTTGGCTTTGGCTGCATTCAGAGTTCCAGACACAGGTTGCACCTAAAATTGCACCAATTTTCATAAATTCATTTGCATGTCAGTGAATGTAATTCAGCCATGAACCAATGCAGTCCAAAATTTCAGTGTGCCTTTATAAAATAAATGTATTTTAAAGCAGAATTTTAAAAAAAATATATTTCTTTCAAAATAATGCTCTTTCCGTTTCTAAGACAAATCCACAGACATTAAAGTTGATCTAAACAGTTCTTAGCATCATCCATTTCTCAGAGCCACAGACCCAGCATGTGTTTAGAATAACTATCATCTTAATTTCTTTCCTGTTCAATTTTGAACTGTGTGCAAGAATTAGTTTGCTTGTAGTAATTTACTGTGGTTTTCATCTTTAGTATTACTGAGTACAAAAAACATTAAATGATCCTTTAACACATGGGAGATGGTCCCAGACCTCAGTATATAACAAAATCAAATGAGAAGCATGCCTTTCTATAAATCAGACAGCCATATCATCATACAACTTGTCTCACTGCCAAAACCGAAGGGCAAACTAGGCCAAGGCTAGGAAAGCAGATACTCAAAGTATTACAGTTAAATGTGGCAGATTGACCTTACTTTGATATGCTTGATTGTCTGATGCCATGGTCATGACTGACTCATTCCATATTTTATCTGCTAGGGAATATTCTGGCTTATATTCATTTACACTGGGTGTTCTGTGTGTAAAGTGCAATAATCGTCTTCAGCAGGTTTCCACATTAGCATTCTGCTAAATTTATCACCGTATGAATGGACAGTGCCTGTCAACAACAACATTGTTTGTAAACCAATAAAGATGCATTTTATTTTGAAGCCACTTGTTGGAATCTTTTGTCAGTATAATGCTTTGTAACTGGGGACCAGAAACAACTCCATCTTGGGACCACAGATGTCTCTGAAATAGAATTTTTGTTTCTTGTATTTCAATCTGACTCATTAAGTCACCTCACGAGTTCTGAAACAGGAGATCACATTTCTTTATCCCAAGAGATTGTAGCATCACTGGTACATAGCTTGTCCTGCTGCTTGTGATACAGTTGTGTGGATTATAATGTGTGCAGTCCAGACAGAGTGAGGCGAGGAAATTTAAAAACCAAAGGAGCAGACGATTCTGTTTTTGGAGAATGATAGGACATAATGTGTCACTTGTCAGGTGAAACTGGAATGGCCTAAACTCACCACAAGAAACCTGCTTTTATCTCCATTTATCCATTATATTTCTGGCATTATTTTCTATTCAAGTGAGCCTCACATTTGCTTTCAGATCTCTGGAGATACTACATTGACAACAACAACCTGCCTTTGTCTAATGACCTTATGTAGTGAAACATTCTCAGATGCTCCATAGAAGCATAAGGACAATAGGTATGGTACCAGTAAAGGAAAGGTTAGGAAGGATGTTTAGTGGCTTGACTGAAGAAGTGGGTTTTAAGGAGAGTTTTGAAGAAGAAGATGGGAATGGAAAAAAGAACTACAATGAAAGTGAGCTGAGCAGTAGAAGGTCTGTACCTCAATGGAAGGGGCCAAGTGCGAGAGAGATAAAAGGCTGGAGTCATCAGAGGAACACAAAATGGGAGAGGGATCCAATAGGGTATCAAAGATTATGGAAGTTTGTGACTTCAAAAGTTCTCTCCAACTGTTAGATGATTCAGTGAAGTGACCTGTGCTCACTTGCCCCCAGTTTTCAAAATCCTTTCCTTCACATGAAAAGCTGGGTGGGCACCATGGTCGGCATAGACTCATTAGAGCGAAGGGCCTGTATCCGTGCTGTATTGCTCTATGACTCTCTCTAAAAGTTGTTTTCCCTGAACCTGCCTCCAAAAATGTGCAAGCTAAATCTGGCTTGAATATAACAAATCACAGGAGCTAAGTGGCCTTTGCTCCTCTGACTGCAGCCTTTTGTTCCTCCCCTACTTTGCCTCCCTCCCACTCTTGCACCCAGGTTGTGACCTTGTCTACAGTAGCAAGGGCTTCCACTCTCTGCAATTAGATTCACCTCCCTATCATGTCTTAGGCTTTCACCATGTTGCACATTCAAGATCTAGTCTTCTATTAATGTAAAATCTAACCTTGTAATATCCAAGTTTCTGCTTAAGCTTTTGTCCCACAGTAGCTGTTTTTGCAACAACCCTCATAATAACAAATGAAACATTTGTGGTCTACAAAAGTGGTGCCATTCAAGTAAAGAAAGTAAATTAGTATCTCCATGTTTTGATGCTTAGAGTTATCTAAGCACTAGATCTAAGCCAGAATGAATTGGTCTAAACTAAATCATCCAGAAATATAACACTTAATTTACTTTGTTGTATAATTCTTTGAGTTCTTCCAGCTTTGAGTTGTTTTCTGTGTTCCTGCTTCTTTTGTCTTGGCTATGTATAGGAAAATTAAAATGAAATTCTTTCCTATGTGCTCTTATCTTTATCAACATCTTTCTTGTTTCAACGTACTTTGTACATTGACGAGCTTCTTCTCAATTGATACAAGTTAAAGGCTGCCTTCCCGTCCCCTGTGATCCACTAGCACTTTGTTGATTTATTTATTTATATGTTTGCATTAGGAACTTCTGAGACTGCAGCAGAGCTCTTAAAAATTGTGGCACTTAAAGAAATTGTGTATGACAGATTACAGGCATAAATAGTTATCTATTTATCTACATCAATCACTGACAATTAGACCATCCATTTGGTGAAAAATTGTTACCTGTCATTTCACATATTATTTTTACAATTATGCCAGGTAGCATGTCTCAGGAAATGCAACCTCTGGGGTACTTACTTCCTCTTATATAATTGTTTCACATGAACCCACAAAAATAAAAAGCAAAGCAAGATGAATATATTTTGCATTTCTTTTCACAAACACGTTTTCTTGAATCATGCGGAATTAAAAGTGATTTGTTTTAAATTACCATGTCCACAGTTCCATTAATATTACAGCTTACATCTACTATTGCTGATATCGGTATCTAAAATCTCACACATTCAATGACTTTTCTCTGTCCAATATCTTAACAAGGATGGCAAATAGTTGTTTCAGTGGGTTAACACCATGTAGAAACAGATGAGGAATATTTGATGCTGATATGTGTTTAGTTAATGTCACTGGTGGTAATTTCTAGTCTTGGCTGATGTGGGTGGATTGCTCCAAGGATCTGATGTGCTGGTTGGAGTGGTGAGGAGTTTCTTTTTGTTCAGTTCCACCCCACCCTGTCACCCTTTCAGAGATGTGACCTTTCTGAGGTTTAGGCTCAATCACAACAGTTCCCACATAAACCTTCACAGTCTTTGAATCTCTCAAGATGTATTTCCACTCTGTAGTATGTTATGTTGACAGAGACCAGAAGAACTTCGCTGCTTTTCAAATGTCAAGTCAGATTGGCAGGGGATAATTTGAAAGAGCACTGCAGTACTTCAAAAGAAGAAAAGGGCTAATATTCAAAAGTTCTGTTAAATTGCAATTGACCTTTAAGAAGATTTTAGCAACTGCAGTTTGGTAAACAACATCAGTACTTTAAAAATGGACACAGATAGACATAGAAAATACAACTTATTTTTCTTAAATTGAAGTTAATCAAAAACACCACATTTAAAATTCTCATGCTTGCTTTTGAGTCATTTCACGGTCTTGCCCTTCACTTGGCTTGTTATCGCAACCAGTCATACAACCATTTGAAATCTCTGCTGCTCCTGGCCTCATTTTCCTCTCAAGCTCCATCTTCTGTAGCCATGCCACTAGTTGTTTAGAATTCCTTCCCCAAACATTTCTTCAACTTCATTTTTTTCTCCTTAAATACGATCTTCTGAAAATCCACCTCAAGTTTTGGTAGCCTGTCCTAATACCTCCTTACATGGACTGGAGACAACCTCTGGCTAAAAATGCTCCAGAGATGTCCCTTGGGATACAGGGACTGTATAAACACAAGTTGTTATTGGTAACAGTGGTGCCATTAGAAATCAATGGTGGGAACAGGGGAAATTGACTTAAGGAACCACAAGTGTAAATTAAGAACTAAATGGATGTGAAAAAGAAGAGATTAAATAGCTAAAGCATGATGGTATAGACATTCATCTGTTCCAGCTATGTGGTATTTTTATTCTATTTGTTTAAATGGAAGGAAAGCTTGGCAGGATAATGATGGCTTGAAGGAGGAACACAGACAGGAACATTGGGGGAAATCTCAAGACTATCAGAAAGCCCACTAAAGTTTCCTTCCATTTTAGCAAATAGGATAAAAATATGGTTGACGTTGTTAATGGCATGAAATCTTCCCCTTCAGATTCTGCTCCTTCATCTGTGGGAGCTTGGACAGTCAAAAATCATAAGGCATAGGTGCAGAATTAGGCCATTCGGCCCATTAAGTCTGCTCTGACATTCAATGGTGGCTGATTTATTTTTCCCTCTCAACCCCATTCTCCTGCCTTCTCCCCATACCTTTTGACGCCCTTACTAATCAAGAACCTATCAACCTCCGCTTTAAATTTACTCAATGACTTGGCCTCCGCAGCTGTCTGTGACAATGAATTCCACAGATTCACACCCTCTGGCTGAAGAAATTCCTCCTTATTTCTGTTCTGAAGGAACGTCCTTCTATTCTGAGGCTGTGCCCTCTGGTCCTAGACTTTCCCACTACTGGAAATGTCCACCCTATCCAGGCCTTTCAATATTTGGTAGGTTTCAACGAGATCCCCCCCCCCCCTTCATCCTTCTAAAATCCAGTGAGTACAGGCCCAGAGCCATCAAACACTCATCATACGTTCACCCTTTCATTCCCAGAATCATTCTTGTAAACCTCCTCTGAGCCTCTCCAATGCCAGCACATCCTTCCTTAGATATGGGGCCCAAAACTGTTCACAATACTCTAAATGTGATCTGACCAATGCCTTATAAAGCCTCAGCATTACATCCTTGCTTTTATATTCTAGTTCTCTCAAAAGGAATGCTAACATTGCATTTGCCTTCCTTACTACTGACTCAACCTGCAAGTTAACCTTCAGGGAATCCTGCACTAGAGGACTCCTAAGTCCCTTTTTACCTCCAATTTTTGAATTTGATCCTGTTTAGAAAATAGTCTATGCCTTTATTGCTTCTATTGGTGCATGACCGTACTCTTCCCCATGCTGTATTCTATCTGCCACTTCTTTGCCCATTCTCCCAACCTGTCCAAGTCCGCCTGCAGACTCCCTGCTTCCGCAACACTACCTGCCCCTCCACCTATCTTTGTACGTCAGCCAGCACATCTGGGGCACAATCGACATTCTTCTTTATCTTTACACTGAAGTAAAAACAGATAAAGATGTAAATGGTCAACATGGGAAAATAAATTGTGATTGGTGGTATGATGGTAATAAAATCTTCCATTAGAAATGGCTGCCAATATTTATAATGGAATTTTGGAGAAGATTTTCCGTCTGAGTGGCTTTCAGAGTTAAATTGGTATAGGGTTCCAGTTGAGCCTGCACTTATTTCAACCCAGTAACTCATCAGTTTACAGATGCTACAAGAATTCCAATTTAGGATCATACCCACCTTGACCAAATTTGGGATTCTTGTCTTCTGATTTTGTCATCCTCTTTTATTTCAATTCCACTGAAAAGACTTTTGTGTTCTCCACATTTCTTTACCTTGTGCCTATGCAAACATTTCAGCCACTTTCTGCCACCATTAAGAAATCTCCACTTATAATGGTTGCACCATTAGAAATTCTTAATTTATGATTATCTGCAGCCTTTTAAAAGTTGTTATCTCACAAGTTCTTGTAGTGTCCAAGTAAGCTGTAGGCTAGCTGTTTAAAAGTTCCATATACCAATGATCCATTCGAGTTGTAGAGTCACAGCTCTAGTAGAACACTACAGCACAGTACAGGCCCTTCAGCCTACAATATTGTGCTGACATTTTATCCTGCTCTAACATCTATCTAACCCTTCCCTCCCACATAGCCCCCTATTTTTCTATCATTCGTGTGTCTATCTAAGAGCCTCTTAAATATCTCTAATGTATCTACCCCCATAACCTCTGCCGGCAGTGCGTTCCACGCACCCACTGCTCTCTGTGTAAAAATTTTACCCCTGACATCCCCCTTATACTTTCCTCCAATCACCTTAAAATTATGTCCCCTCGTGTTAGCCATTGTTGCCCTGGGAAAAAGTCTCTGACTCTCCACTCGATCTATGCCTCTTATCATTTTGTACAGCTCTATCAAGTCACCTCTCATTCTCCTTCTCTCCAAAGAGAAAAGCCCTAGCTCACTCAACCTATCCTCATAAGACACGCTCTCCAATCTAGGCAACATCCTGGTAAATCTCCTCTGCACCCTCTAAAAGCTTCCACATCCTTTCTATAATGAGGCAACCAGAACTGAACACAATACTGACCAGAGTTCTATAGAGCTGCAACATCACCTCGCTGCTCTTGAACTCAATACCCCAACTAATGAAGGCCAACGCTCTATACGCTTTCTTAACAACCCTATCGACCTGTGTGGCAACCTTGAGGGATCTATGGACATAGACCCCAAGATCCCTCTGTTCCTCCACACTGCTAAGAGTAGACTGGGTTCGATCCCAACCTCCAGTGTTTGCATGTTCTCCCTGTGACAACATGGATTTTCTCAGAGTGTTCCAGATTCCTCACATATCCAAGGATGTGCAGGTTGATATGTTAATTGTCTTTAGCATGTAGGTGAGCAGTAAAATCTGGGGGTGTGCTTCATGAGAGAACAGAATGGGGTTTGTGTGGGCTTTGTGTGGTGTTTGACAGTAAATACAGACTCAGTGGGCTGAAGATCCTGTTTCTATGCTGTCTAACTCTATAATTCCATGAATTCTTTGTACAGGGAAACCAGCACAGACAGGATTATTTACAACACACTCCAAATTCTATTCTATTTTCAGAATCAAGTTGTATACTAAAAACAGGAAATATTGGAAATACTCAGTAGGTGTGGCAGCATCAATGAAGAGAGAAGTTGAGTTAACATTTAGGGTGATGTCAATTTCTAAGCACCAATACTGATGGTGGGAGGGGAGGTGGAAATGCTACTTGCTGATCTTACAACAAAGGCAATAAGTCTGTGAAGTAAGGTGGCAGGTCACAAAATGTACATCTCCTGCATTTCAAGTATCAATAAATTAATTTTACCGCCTTAAAACTTGAATGGAAAAATCTGTAATCTTCTTAGATAATCTGTACTTTTATTGGTGCATATCAGAACATTTTAGGCGTTGTCATTCTTATCAATTTAGTGATGTACAGACTGTGGAGAAAATTCTCAGGGTTCAGGCTGGTGTAGAGTAATAAACTTTTATTTTTATATGGTGCACCATCCATAGTACAGAAACACTTGCATTTTTTTCTCTCTCCAGGGTGGTTCACTAAAGCTTTGGTTTACAGCCATAGTAACTTAAACTTTCAACTTGCATGGCATTTATGCAGGGACACAGTCCTTACACAGCAATAAAAGGTGGCAAGGTGATAAATTACCACTCTCCGCTTACATTGATCACTTTATGTTCCCTGCACTTGATGTGACAATTGTACAGTCACTCAGAATAGACTTAATGGGACAGGAGCTGAAAACCATCAGATTGAACTGCTTGGGATAATTAAAATGCACAGAGCTCAAGGAAACAAAGAGGTGAGCCCTGTTACTTTGCGGACTAATTGCTCATCTGTCATCAAGTAGCAGTTACAAGACCTTCTTTCTCAAACTTCTTCCAAAGGAGAGCTGCCCTTCCTGGCAATAATGCAGCAATTGTGTGAAGAGTCGCAATCAAATTGACCCTTAGTGTTAGTTGGTATATGCAGCACAGATGATACACTTGGAGAATAATTGCTTCTGCCACATAGAATAATGCTGCTTTATGGTGCAATGGGGAAAGAGAGTCACCTGCAATGGTGCCTGCACTTGGCAATGTTTCCTTTAAAGAAACAGTATTTCTTTTTGTTACCACAAGTAGATAGCTTGGGGTTTGAACACAGAAAAATAGCAATACTGCTACCAGGTGACAAGTTTTGAAATACTCTGTATTGCTTTAAAATGAGTTTAATTTGTTCTATTATTTCTGGGGAGCCCATAGAAAAAGGAAGTATTCTACAGAAGCATTTACATGATATACTATTTGTGTCTGTGTGCTGGAAGGATAAACCCCTATTCATCTGCAGAGCTGCCACATATTGTTATTGTGCAATTTTCTGCTATTTTGCCACATACAGAAGCTTTAAGGACTTGTGCTGTTTCCAAGACATAGCTTCACGGATTCATCCCCCAGCTTCAGCTGTAGATTTTTTCCGGATTGCTGCTTTAGCATTCACTTGGGAGTGTCAGGGATTAGTAGCCAGGTGGTGTTCAGAGACTCCGCGGACCCACAGATCAGCAAACTGCAGCAACTAGAATTCCACCTGAGTGCTTCAGGCTCTTGATAACTATCTGGAAAAATGCTGAAAGACACAGTGCTCTGACACTGATTACTTTTCAGAAAACACAGCTCTACCCTAGACAACATTCAAATTAAAGCGAGGTGGGACCTCACTGTAGCCCCAAGTAAAGCTGCAATACCCAAAATGAGCTTGACAATGCTCATGTGATCTGGAGCTCCCACCTCAATAGACAACTTGCTGGACCTTCTTAATGAGTCTAAGGGAGTCTGTGAGTGCAGACCTGCCTGCAGTCACCTCCACTGGTGCATATAAAATTCCCTAGAGAATTTGAGGTCTCAACGCTGGCTTACTTTGGAGATCAGAGATAGATGTCTGTAGGAATTACTGTTGTTGTCAGGGAAGTCTCTGACTCCAATGAACAACCAAAAGGTAAGTGAAACAGGTGTTCAACAAATTGTGAGGATTGACCATGGTGAAGGGTAAGCACCTGCCCAAAACTGCCTCTGGGAAATAGCTTTCTTATTGATTCCAAGCACTGTTTCTTTCCTGAACAAATCTGAAATGACTATTGAGCCAGCCTCTTCTCTAAACTCCCAATTTCTTTTTATGGAAAATCTAATTCTAGCACCAAAGAAACATGTCTACCTGATAGATTATACTTTTTCTCATCTCTGACCTTTAACACCATTCCTTCTGTTGCAATCCTCTTGGTTTAAACTCACCTTTTCTGCCGACTTCTGTTCCTTTTGAGACAATTTATGAAATATAAAATATTACTGCTGGGAGAAATGGTGGGAGGTCAGAAATAATTAGGAAATCACTAAAAATTGTCAGGGAATTCTTTTCTGAGAATATTCTTTAAGATAGAAAGAGCAGAGTCAGGAATTCTGAGAAGAATTTTCAAGATTAAAAGGATACTTTAGCTCGGTCAATGAAGGCTGATGGAAGGGGTTGTAGGCTGATAGAATACTGTTAGAAGGTTATAGCAATCTGAATTCACATAGCAGTGAGGCAATGAAGGAAAAATCTGGAGATGTGAATAAAAGCTTGGTTAAGGTTACAGATTTTAATCTGAATCTTAAAGTAGGAGAGGTAGAGAGGATGGAAAGGTTTCCCAGAGTGAGTTCCATGGAGGAACAGTTAAATGATTGGAAAACCATTTTAAAAAGAGTTATGTCCTCTAAAACTGCTATGATTGTCTGGATTGTCTTTGATAAAACATGAGAACCTAAGAAGGTCATCAAAAGCTGCTCAGACCTGCATGGCTATTCAATGAGATTGAGACATCAAAGGTAATGAACAAGATATCAAGAAATCTATTGAAAAGGATTTTATTCAATACCTGTTCTATCCCTTTAATATGATGTAAACTGCATACAGAGTGAGTATATCAGAAAATAAGAACAAAACACCTCAGAACAAGAACAATGTGTCATGAGTAAATGTCTTTGTCAAGGTGTATGCTTTGTAGGGTCTGTAACTCAACTCAAACTCCTTCATGTCCTTTCTGGGGTCACAGTTTTTTCCAATTAAAACAATTTTTGTTCTTCTCGACTTCAGTTTGTTGCCTAAGATTGGAGAAAGATTGTAGCCATCAATGCTCAATTTTTTGGAAATGACTTCCATGTCCAATATGGCTATTGTGAAGCAAGAGAAAACAGTGAACAAACTCTCGTAAAGGTTAGTCTTTTTATGCCAGGTATGAATTCTTTCCAAAGTATCAAGTAATGATATTTCTATTGTTATTACATTTGTGACCATAGGGAATATATGGTACTTTAGGGGTCTCCTTCAGTGATGGAGGGGTTGTTTAGGATCAGAATCAGAATCAAATTTATTATCACTGACTTAGATGATGTGAAATTTGTTGTTTTGTGGCAGCAGTACATTGAAAAGACATAAAATTATGATAATTACAAAAATAAACAAATAGTGCATGACATAAAATTACTATAAGTTACCAAAAAATAAACAAAATAGTGCAAAAAAGGAATAATGAGGTAGTGTTCATGGGTTCTTGGACCGTTCAGAAATCCGATGGAGGAGGAGATGAAGCTGTCCCTGAATCATTGAGTTTGGGTCTTCAGGCTCCTGTACCTCCTTCCTGATGGTAGTAACAAGAAGAGGGCATGCCCCGGATGATGAGTGTCCTTAATGATGGATGCTGTCTTCTTGAGGGACATCCTCCTGAAGATGTCCTCGATGGTGGGAAGGGTTGTGCCCATGGTGGAGCTGGCTGAGGCTACAACGCTCTGCTCCCTCTTGTGATCCTGTGCATTGGAGCCTCCATACCAGGTCGTGATGTAACCAGTCAGAATGCTCTCCACCGTACATCTGTAGAAATTTGTAAGAGTTTTCGGTGACATACCAAATCTCCTCAAAATCCCAATGAGGTAAAGACGCTGGTGTGCCTTCTTCGTGATTGCATAACACTTGATTGGGTAACACTTGAGCTGCAGCACAGAATATCATGCATGTAAATGGGAAGTAAATTTTGGAGTTTAAAAATTCTGCATGTCCAGTTATGTCCTTATAAGAAGTTAATGGTTAAAGAAAATAAATCATAATTCATGTTATTTCATATCCCATTGTGCCTCAGCCAATATACAAAAAAAGTAGGAATTTAATGGAAAATTGGATTTTCAGAATTTTCATAGAATGGAGAAAAAAGTTGTCCAGAAGACAAAGTGTTTGAGGAAATTACTGGACTTGACCAAGACAGCAATCCCTTGTGTATTTTTTTATCATTTTCAGAAGCAGTGGGAAAATAATAAAGATCATTCCAAAATTAATTTCAAAATGAAATTCATTTCTTTCAATTTGGATTTGAATCTAATCTAGGTTGTATTTCTGTGAAAATATTTGTGGCCCACAATCTGTCCATGAGTTATCACAAAGATTATCCCCTAATGCATGGAAACAATGACTTAAGATGTAAAATCCTAGCCAGCTGCTTTTCCTAAGAGATCAACAAAGTCCAGAAATAGGTCTTGATTAGTAATCGGAGAAATTAACTTCTTATAAGGACATATTGAAAAATCTAATTGCCATTCTGCATTCAACAAGAGCATTTGGACTTTGCTGAATGCAGAAGTGGCAATTAGGTTTTTCAATTAAATGTTCTAATTGTAATTTGGGGATAATTTCTCCAGTTGCTGATCAGCAAGACATAGCTCTTCTTCATGCACATCTTGTGCAAGAAATAGAGATTGGCAAAAAGTTATAGGTAGTAAGTAGAAAGGCAAATGGAGGTAGGGTTGTCTTACTACACAATTTCTCCCTTGGTGAGATCACAGCTGAAAACTTGCACACAGTGTTGGTTTTCCTATTTAAGGGAGAATTCAAGGCTGTGCTTTGGAAGAAATGCAAAACAGCTTCACTAGATTTATTTTTAGGATGAAAGATCCTCTTATGAGGGAGAAAAATGAGTATATTGGGCCTATATTTTCTGGAGTTTAAAAGAATGAGAGGTGATCTTATTGAAGCATTTTTGAGGGGTAATCAGAGTGAAAAGCAAAAACTGCAGTTGCTGGAAATCTGAAACAAAACTAAAAATGCTGGAAATATTCAGAAGGTCAGGCAGCATCTGTGGAAAGAGGAACAGTCAATGTTTCAGGTCAGTGACCCTTTTAGAACTACTTTGGTTCATGTTTCTTTTGTTCCTATGTTCACCTAATGCTGTCAGAAGAACAAACATGATGGGTCTGCCACACAAAAAGTGCTATGTTTTAGAACTATAATTCATATGTATGAGTTTTTAATCCAAATCATTGGAATTTAGCTAACTCAGGGACATCCTGAAGTTATGAAAGGGCAAAGCATAGAGAAAATGGTCTGAAAACTGAGACAAGCCACACAGGAGTGCCGTTAGACACCACTTCTGCATACAGAGGATAGTTGAAATTTGAGTTTTCTTCCTCAATTGTGATTTGTTAATTTTAAATCTGATACTGATAATTTTTTTTGGTAACTGAAAGTAAAGGTGAAAAGGCAGGTTAATAGAGTTAAGCCAAAAACATTGCTGGAACAAGCTTGGTAAACGAACCAAACTCCACCTGTTCCATTGCTCCTATCTGTTCTACAAGACAGTAACTAAGTGCAAGCCTTTCTTCCTTTCAGATAGAGTGAAGTAGATTGGTTTCTGTCTGATATCTGTTAAGGATCGATAATAAAGTATATTTGATTACTAACTGTGAATAACATTCTTCAAATTGAAGCTATACTTTCCACAAATAGAATGAATTTTGTCTTTGTTGTAACTCATGAACAGCTTATGAGCCACATCTAATTTCACCAATAATAACTTCCATTAATGTGGTGCCTTTAACAACAAAGCTGTTCCAATCCCATTCACTGGAACATTATCAAACAAGTGATAATCAGCAATAATGGGACTGTCACAACGACTTGAAATGGACCTCAGAATCTTCAAAGATTCTAGGTCAGCAAAGATAAGCAGGCCTTCTGCTAGATGGGCAGCTACACTTATCATGCCGTGCATGACCATTCATAGCAGCAGGTGTCTCATCTCTGCTTCCATCTTCTTTTAGACAAGCTGGTATTTGGAAGAAGTGTCATGGGGGATAAACTTTTCCAACTTCCTTTCCACACTTTATGGTGTACAGGTCCTGGTTTGCTACATTATTTGCCTGCAGATATATTCCTTCAAGTGAGCTTTGCTTCCCCTTCATTTAGCCTGTACCACCTTGGCCCTGTCACCCTTCATGTCTGGCAATAATTCTAAATAGGTTGGAATATCATTGACGTTCTTCCAAAGGCTTTCAAATTACTAGCTCTAATCGTGTATTTACACTGGGTACCCTTTTCAATTTCACCCCTGTGCAATTGTTTTGTTCTACTACTAAGCCAACTCCCTACATCTGTCCAAGCATGCACTTGGATTTGTGAATAACTAAGATATTAAGCTGACACTGGAAAACTGTGTGTTATTCAGATGTTATCCTTAAAACCTTAACCATTCCCATCTGAACTTAATTGTTGGACAAACATAAATTCTGGAAGCCCTAACAACAAGAGTCATCAAGAGGCAAATCTAACCTCCATTCAATAGCAGAGCTTGGATTTCCAACATGTGGCAACCAATAATGAAAGTACCACATTTTGTTAAGTGTGTGGAAATAACATTTTTCGTCTGATTTTTGCAACAGCCACATGTCTATCTGTGCTGGCAGTGTGACCTGCAGATTGTTCCCTGATAACAGCATAATTTTATAGGTGGAGGAAAACATATGATTGACATGATGTCATCCTTTGGAGATGTGCGATATAATAATGTCAAGAGGTACAGTGACTGATCTATCATAGCCTAATAACAAATGCTCACCCAACTGGTAGTGAATGTTTTGCAGTTAATAAAGAGACTAATAGAATCACAGCCATTCCTCAATTTATAAAAAGGCTACATTCTTGGGAAATGTTCCAATAAGTGAAATTCCATTAATCGAAAGGGCCGGGTGAAATGCATGATGGGTAGTGTATTCCTATGGGTAGACAGTAGTAGAATTTGTTATAGCGAAATATAGACAAGGAAACTAAAGGCCCAAAAGTCAATGGTGTTAAAACAAGAATGCATATTAAATATTTGTAAATCAAGGAATACCTGTTAAACTACTAACTTGAGTCTAAATCTGGTACAGCAGTGGCTCTATATATTAGCACATTCTGCAGTATTGAAGTATCTTCCTGCAGATGTATTTATTTGGGTTGAGGTGTTCTGAGCAAGATTCAGGAACAGTTTAATTGGTTTTAATTCAGCATATCATAGATTTCTAATTCTGTAATCTGTACTCTTTAAAAACTGTGGGCACTGCCTTGTAGTTGGGTATTTTTAGTACTGAAATTCTTGCTGAGCGAGGTCAGAAGGGTGCTGTGGAAAATGAAAAAGTAACACCAAAGCAGTCCACTGAGCTTGTGATTGAGTTTCATTGCTAGGGTAACAGGGAGCAACTCTCTACATTTCACCTGGTCCATGCTACGCATGACAAAACAGCAGCTGATCCTGTTAGCCTATTCCCATTTGCAAGCACCTGACTGAGATGATAAAATTCAAACATTTGCAAGATTGGAGATGTAACAAATGAAAATATTGAAAGGAGGAAAAAGATTGAAATGTAGGGGATATAAAGTACAACAATATTATTCTTTCTTATTTAAAGAAGTGTGATTCAGAGAAAAGGGAACAACAAATATTCTCAAACAAATAGATAAAATTCAAATATTTGCTTGGAGACTGTAGTACTGTTAATCCATCAAAGTCAAGGGGATTGTGCAATAGGGTAGTTTTGAGCTTAACTTGGATGGAGTACCCTCTTGGCATGACTCAAACAAATACATTTAGTTTGTTAACCCTTATTGACTGATCTTCATTGGCTCAGAGACATGAGTTTAGTTTAGTTTTGTTTCTTTCTTAAACTGTATCTGAGAGCAAGAAAGGAAGTTGGATTCAGTGAAATTCGGTCAAGGATTTGACATTTGGGTTCCTGGTCCTCCAGCAATTGCCCATTTATAGAGTTATAGAGTCTTACAGCACAGAAACTCAGCCCATCCTGTCCATACCGACTGTCATTTACCAGAACTTGATCCACAGGCTTCTTGTCTTGGTGATTCAAGTGCTCATCCAGATACTTCCTAAATATTGTGAGAGTCTCAGCATCCACCACCTTTGCAGGCTGTATGTTCCAAACTCCAACCACCCCTTGGGTGAAAAAATTCTTCCTTATATCCCCTCAATATCTTTCACTTCTTACCTAGTTTGCAAGTGCAACAGGTTATCAAGAAAGCAAATGGAATGTTGGCCTTCACTGCTAGAGGGATTGAATTTAAGAGCAGGGAGGTTATGCTGCAACTGTACGGGGTACTGGTGAGGCTGCACTTGGAGTACTGCATGCAGTTCTGGTCTCTCTACTTGAGGAAGGATATATTGGCTTTGGAGGTGGTGCAGACGAGCTTCACCAGGTCGATTCTGGAGATGAGGGGGTTAGCCTATGAGAAGAGATTGAGTTGCCTGGGACTGTTCTTGCTGGAATTCAGAAGAATGAGAGGGGATCTTATAGAAACATATAAAATTATGAAAGGGATAGATAAGATAGAGGCAGGAAGGTTGTTTCCACTGGTAGGTGAGACTAGAACTAGGGGACATAGCCTCAAGATTCAGGGGAAGAGATTTAGGATGGAGATGAGGATAAACTGCTTTTCCTGGGGAGTAGTGAATCTATGGAATTCTCTGCCCAGGGAAGCAGTGGTGGCTACCTCATTAAATATATTTAAGACACAGATAGATGTTTGCATAGTAGTGGTATTAAGGTTTATGGGGAAAAGGCAGGTAGGTGGATCTGAGTCCACGGCCAGATCAGCCACTACCTTTTTGAGTGGTGGAGGAGGCTCAACAGACCAGATGACCTACTCCTGCTCCTATTTCTTATGTTCTTATGTTCTTGAACCTATACCCTCTGGTTAGAGAGGATTGTCCTCTGGAGTGCATTCTAATTAACCAAAAAGGCAAATGTTTTGAACTCTGACTTAGTGACAGCAATCTTGCATTTGAGGTAAAGCTTTGAGTTCCAACCCACATCTTGGAAACAAACTCTTCTGATGTGCCAATGTAAGTTTGTGAGACTCTGGCATTCTCCCATCTTTCAGGTGAGATGTCAAACCAGAAAACCTTTCTGCTCATCTAGTCAGAAGTAATAGAACAAATGGTGCTATTTGAAGAAGAGTAGGATGCTTTCTTGATGTCAATTGTTGTTTGTGAGAGTTTACAGTGCATAAATTCCCAGCTGCATTTTCTTACTAAATTAAACTTCAAAGGCAATTTATTTGCTGTGTGGTGTCAGCATTGGCTTGGTTGTAACACTCTAGTCTCTGAGTTATAAAGGTTGTTAATTCAAGTCCCACTGCAGAAAGCTGAGCACATAATTTTAAATGACAAAGGACTTGATGAGGAGAAATATTTTTTTATGTAGATATGATCTGTGATCCATTATCTAAAAAAATAGTGAACACAGATGCAAAACTGATGTTCAGAAAGGAAATGCTAAAGTTGGGCAAATTACCAGGACCTGAAGGCTTAGACCCAAGGGTTTTAAAGGAAATGACTTCAGAGATAGTGGATCCAATGGATGAAATTTTATAAAATTCACTAAATTCCAGGAGGGTACCTTGGAAAACAGCCAATCTGTGGTCAGCACAGACCATTTAGGCTGAAGGGCCTGCTTCTATGCTGCATGACTCTATGACTTTATACCTTCCTTGTTCAAAATGGGAGGAAGACAGAAGGCAGGGAATTATAGACCAGATAGTTTAACATCTATTGCTTGCAAGATGCTAGAGTCAATAATCAAAGAGGAAATAACTAATCACTTCAGAATACTGAATAAAATCAAACCTAGTGAACATAGGTTTATGAAATCTAAATCATGTTTGACAAATTTGCTTGAATTCTTTGAGGATGTAACAGGGAGAGTTGATAGAAGGGAATCTGTATACGTAGTGTGTTTATATTTCCAAAGGACATTTGATAAGGTGCCACATAAGAGGCTGGTGCATAAATTAAGATTCCAAGGTATTGGAAGAAGTGTGGTTGCATGAATTGAAAACTGACTGTAACATAGAAAATAAAGAAATGGAATTTTTTTTTCCTTTTCAGGCTGGAGGAATGTAACTAGTGGATCAGTTCTTGGCCCTCAATTGTTTACTATTTACATTCTTGACCTGGAGGAAGGAACAAATTGTAAGGTTTCCAAGTTTGCCAATGATACAGAAAAAGTTTGAGAGCATTTTGTGATGAGGACATTGTGATTCTGCAATAGGCTGGAAATACACTGAATGATTGGGTGAAAACCTGAAAAATGGAGCTTAATGTGGGGAAGTGTGAGGTCATACACTTCAGTAAGAGGAATCAAAAGCGTGATTATTATCCAAATGGAGAGAGACCGCAAATGATTGAAGTTCAGAGAGATCGAGGTGTTCCATTTCATGAATCACAAGAAGTTAGCAGGCAGGTCCAACAATTAGTTAAGAAGACAAACAGCTTGTTAGCCTTTATTGCGAAGATGTTGGAGTTTAAGAATAGGGAGGTTTTGTTACAATTGTACAGGGTGTAGGTAAGACCACATCTGGAATACTTTGCACAGTTTTGGTCCCGACCTTACAAAGGATGTAGTTGTATTGAAGGCAGTCCAAAGGAGATTCACCAGGCTAATTCTGGGGATGAGAGGGTTGTCCCATCCAGAGACACAAGACAATTTGGGTGTGTACTCCTTGAAATTTTGAAGAAGTATTCAGACATATAAGAAACTAAAGAGGATTGACTTGATACTTGTTGAAGTGTTTTCAATGGTGGGAGAATCACAAACAAGGGTCCATAGGTACAAAATAAGGGGCAGGTCATTTAAAATAAGTTCATAGAAATTTCTTCTCTGAGAGGGTAGTGAATCTCTGGAATCCTCTGCCCTCGAGGGTAGTGGAGGCCCAATAATTAGATATGTTTCAGGTGGAGATGGATGAATATTTCAAAGATCAAGGAACTGAGGGTTACAGGAGAATGGTGAAGCCAGCATAAATCAGCCATGATCAGGATAAGCTTGAGGGACCTGGTGGCCAACTCTTGCTCCTATTTTCTTGTGTTCTTTTATGTTTCTGTGCTTATATATTCAAAGAGATAGCAAATTACAAAGTTATGGAAAGAGATTCAAGTGAGTTGGACTAATTGGATAGTTATTCCAAAGCTCCAGCACAGACATAATAGGCCAAGTGGCTATCTGCTGCACTGTACATATTGGAATTGGTTTATTATTGTCACATCTACTGAGGTACAGTGAAAAACTTGTCTGCATATTGTTCATACAGATCAATTCAGCCCAACTAGTCCATGCTGATCAAAATACCCATCCAAGCTAGCCCCATTTGCCCATGTTTGGCCCATATTCTTCTAAACCCTTCTATCCATGAACCTGTCCAACTATCTTTTAAAAGTTGTTATTGTACCTGCCTCAACCACATTCTCTGGCAGTTCATTCCATACGTAGTACATTCCATATGTACCACCTTCTGGTAAAAAAAAAAGTTGCCCCTCAAGTTCTTATTATATCTCTCACCTCTCACCTTAAACCTATGCCCTCTTGTTCTTGATTCTCCAACCCTGGGTAAAAGACCGAGTGCATTCACCCTATCTATACCAGTACATTAATGTTCTGTTGCATTTCCTACGTAACAAACAGGAACTACCAGGAATTTAAGTTTAACTGTTTCTATATGGAATGTTACACAAACACACACGTGTGTACACATGTCTTTAACGTGCTTTCTGATTACTGAGGCTGAGGGGAATTGTGCCCCTGCTGATCTCTTACTGCACATGTCCCCGATGACTACATTTCAAAACCACTTTATTTGTTTTAAAGTTCCTTGGGGAATCTTGTAACCTTGAAGTATTGCAACCGAAAGGATTTTGGTAAGGTAATTGACCTGAAGCTTTGAGTAGGATTGTGCTGAGGACTAGTTGGCACATCCAAGAGGACCACTGACTAGCTGCAGTGTACACGTTGGAGGGTTTGAAATTTCCTTACCTGTACACTACAGAGCAGAATGACAGAATACACCGAGGTCAGATGTGGGTGTACAGGTACTCCTGTTCTATTCCTGGACTTACTGTTGATTTCAAGGGTATTCATAACAACCTGAGCCAAGGTTCTTGATATAATTCACATTCGCTTTAGCCCAGCCATAGCTAACACACTGAACATAGCCTCATTCAGTTGAATAACACTTCTGTCTTTACGGAAAATGTAAGTGAGGGCAAGTGATTTACTACTTCATTTTGCTTTATTTTAATTAATATTAATGTTTTATTTACTTATCTGATGATATTATGATTTTACGTAAATTTGTTGCTTTTTTTATAATATTTTGTTAATACTGCTCAACCTTTAAAGATGATTTACTTTTTAATCAATGATTTCTAAGTGTCTTTGATTATCAGAGACATTAGGAAACAGTGAGAAGGCCTTTGACATTGCATGGCTAGCATAATGCAGCCCATGGTTCTGTCTCTTTCTCTGCAGATGCCTCCTGACCAGCTGAGTATTTCCAGCATTTTTTGTTTTGCTTTTTTTCCCCAAAGGGAGGCAATATCCTGAAATAAAAGCAAGACCTTTATTTATCCTACCTTGGACTCCCTGGCACTGACTAATATTCAGTATCTTTTGCTGCCACCTTTACTTTTGGCTGCTTCATTGTGAACATCTGCAAATGACAGTGGACTAAAATAATTGGAAAATCCCATGCATGAATAAGCGCAATGATTCCCACCTGCTGAGTGGCCAGCCCTCATGTTAGTGCAGGCCTTGGTGAACCAATGCAGCCTCACTGGATTTGTGTTGTTTAACATTCCAAACAAACATCAGACTCATAAAAATTAGCATGCAATTTTAATGTCCATTTGGAATATTAAAAGGGGCATCAGTCCCACAAGTGAGAGCGGAGAATATTACCAGCAGAAATGGTGCTCTTAGCATCTTCCTCCTGAACAGCTGAGCCTATTTGCACATGATTAATAAAGAAAGTGCACCAATGAGGTCTTTGCAAAGGCCCTTAATCACATTTTACCACACTGCCACTTGTGTTAATAAAAGGAGAATAAGGGTCAATTATAGTGTGAGGATGGGGCTGAGTCTGAATATTTGAAATGTGTATTTATAAATAGAATTAAAGCATATTGAGTATATTTTCTGAATGTAATCTTTAGGATGGTGATCAGATTCTGACAAATATTAATTATTCAATCAACTAACATAAAATAAGCAAAATCAGATTATTGTGCACCTTTAATGTCATCTGTTATAAGCAATGTTCTCAGGGTGAAAATCCTTGCTGCTGAGATTCTAGTGATTGCAATAAAATTTGTTGTTGACTAAAGACAGACAATTTCTGATCCGGTTAATTCTAAGGATTCTTACTTGATTTAAACTGTTCGAACGGCCATGAAGGCTAATTAGCAAGAGACATTTTAATCAAACCACACAGCTTAGTGCATCAGTTATTATGTATTTTGAAAGATTGCATGATGTATTAACAATTAATCTTTGAAGTTGACATTAGAGTAAAGTGATGTAAGTGTGTTGAAAAAATGTGCATCCAGAAGAAATGTAGACAGTTTTGGCAAGATTAGTGTTTAACACTAAATTTCAAAAAATGGATCTGCATCAAGAAGGCAATGAAAGAAAAAGTCTATTTTGTTTCTTTTCTTGAAACTATAATGACTTTAGTGGTGGGACATATGGTAATATTAAAAAAAGCTTTATTTGTTACTGTAGGGATAATTTAATTATTGAAGATCTGCTTAATATTAGACAATAATAAAAAAGCAAACTCATAACCGAACTGTTCATTTAACCTGAAGTATATGTTCAATTATAAGACTTCTACCCATGCACTAGATTTCACCATGTACTGCATACTCCATCTATGTTACTTAAGGACTTAATTTTTGAAATTCATTAAATATCAGAAGTCAGCTATAATTGAATGATTCTCGAAATTATGTTGCATCTTAATAGCAGTTGTGCTTTACCATTTGAAATTATGAAACAAACCTAGCAGACTAATTGTAACAGGGGCAAGCAGTAATCAAATATTGGTCGTTCATTGTGGAAAATGTGTTGCTTCTCTTTGGCATTCATTTGACACTTTTCCTTGGCCTTGCAACATCTGAACATGATCCTGCTCAAATGTTTCCTTTGTTATTGCTTCCAGTAAACATGATCACAGTAAATAAAATGTAGATTGCATACTCCATGCTTTTTGGTAGAAGTTTTTGTGTTACAGAGATAGCTCCTGTTACAAAATACCTCCCATTAAAACCTTTTCCCTGAGAGAAGGTTGCAAAACAGAATAGTGTTTGCAAGTTATGTTAAGGCTGTATGCATCTACTGGTGTCAAACGACAAATAATAGGACAGGATACGGCAAGACCAGTGGATTTTCTTTTGTAAATTGTTGGATAGAATTAACAGCTACGCCATCTGAGGGATCAATGTTACGGTGTTTGATTATTTGTTAATGAATACTTATGAAGGTCACTTCGACAGTTGAAACAACAAAACACACAAAATCCTAAAGGTATTTTAGAGAATTAATTAATATTGAATTATAATCATTAAATGAGTGGCCCCAAAGATTTAAGGCTGCTTTACGGCAGAAGTTTAGATGTTAAAGTCACATCTCATCAATGTCAGCAACCATCAGCATGCTAAGATTTACCTTGTACAGGGCAGATTGGTGGGATAATGTAAGAAGAATTCTGAAACAACACTGGGTGCTGGCACCAACCCACAAAGTGATAAATTGCTCTGACAATCCTGTTAACTGGTCGCTCTGCTTCAGTTCAGATATACCAATTTTAGTTCTTCAAAAGGCTTGTTAATATGCTGCAAAAGAGCCAGGACAATTGTTAAGTGGGCAAAGGTCAAGGGTCTTTAATTCAAAGTGGGGACTTCTATGAAGCAATGGGTTATTAAGTCATGTGGTGTCAGCACTAAGCTGTCCTTTAGGAGATTATGTGAAGTTGAAACTTCTGAAAATTGCCGTGTTTTATTCTGTTCTCACTTTGTCAACCAATGTGTGTGTTTTTTTTATAAAGTACTTCTTCCTTTTTTCCCCCCAAACACCCACACACTGCTTGTTGCTGTAGCTGATATGCAGGCTGTCATAACAATGAAGCTGGGCTCTGGCAGAGCTCTCAGCTCACACCATTCACCCCCGGAGCTTGTCTGGCAGGTTCTGGCTTTTTTTTGGGGGGGGTGGAGTGAAAGAGAGAAAGAAAGAGAAACACAAAGAACAAAGACAAGAAAAGACAAAGACAAATCAAGAAAGAAAAAAAGAAATAGGAGAAATTTGTGCAGCATTTGATAATTGCATAGTTTTATTTGCACAAGAAAATTTGAACAAGTTCAAGTTGAACAAGTTCTTGAACTTTTTTGTACTATTTCCTTTCTATAATGACAGTACAGATTGTTCATACAATGCTTTTGAGAATGAAGCAAGAAACCCAAGTTAAAAATAATGTACATACCCTGTTGCTGATAGAACAGCAACTTCCCTGTAGTTAAGAGTAGCTTACATCTTTTAATCCATTAAGCTGAACACTGGGTATTCAATCGATTATGGTTACACATTCCAGTGGATGTAATAACTGAATCTCAGGACGTGTATGACCCGGGTTACCTCCAGGGCTGCTATAATTGACCAGGTGGGGGAGATGCTCCCCTTTAGTCGGGTGAAACTGATCTGCTCGGCTGAAGGTCTTTGACTTCCTCGGGGGCCCCTCGAGCATATTTGCCAACAAACACAAGAAAAAATGCAGCATTTCTGCCGCATCCTAGGTTATCAGAATCCACAGCTGCTTCAGTCAGAGACCTCGCTGAACAGCTAATCTTATCTCCAATACCGTACAACATACCTGCGCATCGCTGGGAGCCACCGTGTGTCGAGTTCACAATAATGCCAAGGCTATGTGGCAGATAATGTACACCCAGTACAAATAGAAACATGTTTCTGAAAGTAGACACTGGCAGCTATATGTTTAACTCCTGGTGCACGGAGGGAGACAAGCCACTAAGCAATTCCAGAGATTTCATTCAGATCTCATATCTTGCTTAAAGGCAAAAGAAATATTAGATTATCCAGCTTTTCTGTGGCTCTTTATGAATTTGCCTGTGTGTCAGTACAAAAAGGCTTTGACAATAAATTTCACCAACTTGACAAGACTTGTTAAAAGCCACAGCATCAGCTTTCCAGCAGACAAGCTGTCAATTTTAGGTTAATTGCATCAACCAAAGAACTGGTGATGTAAGGCCCTTGGATCTGGTCACTGATTTACTGGTACACAATTGGCAAGTAATACTTGTGCCACACAAGCACCAGGTATTAATTGCCTTAAAAAAAATAAAGAATTTAATTAGCTAGTGTAGCGGTTAACGCAACGTTATTACAGTGCCAGTGACCCGGGTTCAATTCCCACCGCTGTCTGTAAGGAGTTTGTACATTCTCCCTGTGACTGCATGGGTTTCCTCTGGGTACTCCAGTTTCCTCCCACATTCCAAAGACATACGGGTTAGGAAATTGTGGGTATGGTATGTTGGCGCTGAAAGCGTGGCACACTTGTGGGCTACCCCCAGAACACTCCACACAAAAGATGCATTTCACTGTATGTTTCGATGACTAATAAGGATATCATGATATTCAATAGCATTACCATCTGCAACGTCCCTACCGTTATTTCACTGGGAACTAACATTAACCAAAGAATCAATAGCACCAGCTGCATAAATATCATGGATTTAAAAACTAATCAAACACTGGTTATTTAGAGGTGAAAGGTAATTTCCTAACTCTCTGAACCTTTCCACCATCTACAAGGCATATCAGAAATGTGATGGATGAGGCCATTTGCCTGGATGAGTGTACCCTCAACAGCACTCAGGAGCTTGATACCATCCATGGTAAACCAGAGAGCTTGACTGGTGCTCCATCCATCCCCTCCACACCCTGGATGCTGGACAAAACACTGCAGTGGCTCCCCAGGGTTCCTTCTTCAGTGCCCCCAAAATCCACAAGCTCTTCCACCCAGAAGGGCAAAGTTAGTTGCCACATGCTAACACCCTTATCACCATCGTCCTCCCCAAATCATTCTCTCTAAGACACTTTGATTTGGAAATACACCCATGTAGCTGAGTTAAAGCCCAAAACCTCATGCTTAACAGCACTGAAGGAGTGCTGTCACCATATAAACTGCAGCAGTATCAGAACATGGCTCATCTCTAAATTATTAAGGGCAATTAATGAATTGCCAGGGTTGGACTTGGTTCACAGATTGTCTGCCTGGCTCTTGGTTCACGAGTTCTGGTTAATGAAATACTCATATTCTGCGAATGATTGAAAACGGAAATGAAAGATTGACAATGTGACCTCTTAATGCTGGTGCTTACAGTCTCAGACCCTTCCCTCTCCCACCAGTTGTTTCATACCAATATGATACTGACACAGCTGGTACCCATGCTGTTATGCCATCATTTTTTAAGCTGTGTTTTGTGTCTCCAGGGAACAGGGAATAGTCTTTGTGCTGTCACTGGATATCTTTCTTTCCAGCTACTTTCTGGTTCCATGATAAGCCAATGTAAATGCTCCCAATAGTTTGGTTTTCATCTGTTGCTTCTTTAATGACAATGTTCCTTTATTTTTTCCCCATTACCTTTGTTTCATGGTTTACTAGAAATTGATAAAATAAAAACAGGAGGCCATTTGGCTCATACCTAACCATTGAGAAAGAGAGATCCAGTTTGTCTCACTAACTTGTTCTTTCCCTGATTCCTTGCAAAATGTTCATCTTCAATTATTTGTTCAATTCCCTATTGTAAACCATCATCGAATTCCCCTCTACTGCCTTTTCAACAGTCCATTCAAGCTCCATACCCTCTTACTGCATTAGAGTTAGCCTCCTCCTCTCAAATTTGCTTCTTTTGTCAATATTCTGAAATCTCTGCCCTTTAGTTACTTCGGCAAAGGCAGCTTGCTTCTTTAATCACTTTACTCAGGACCCTGGCATTATTCCGTAAATGTCACCTTCTCAATCCCTAAGATTTTGAAGTTTTTTCTAAAGTATTCTAGCCCATCATCTGTAAACGTTTTGCTTAAACTTGGCCAAAGGTACAGCAGCAAAGCTGCAGAATCTCTTTCACTGGTGTGCTATAGGGAAACAATTGAAGTAGAAACAAACTTTTTTTTTAAAATGGGTTCATTGTACTAATTCCCTTTTGGGTGCACTTCACATCCAGTACAGATCAACTGAATGCTTGTTATGAAACTCAGAACAAGAGCTGGTCTGTTGAACATCAAGAAGAAAAAGCTTTTGGAAAAGGAAGAGAATTGAAAGCAGGAAATAACCAACAACACCAGGTTGATATGATAGACAGATGATGTGGATATGATGGGCTAAATGGCCTCCTTCTATGCTATAACCATTCTATGATTTTATGAACACTACTAACTGAGGTTTCTACTAGCAAGGCCAGAACTGACTGCCCTTTAGAATATGGTAGTGAGCTGCCTTGTACCATTGCACTCCTTCTGGTGAAGGTAGCCCAGAGAACTAAATTCAGAATGATACCCTTCCTAATGATTTTTTTTCCTCCTCCTTCCCTGCAGGATTATTAGTTTTATTCTACTTTCTTTTACCTCCAAAGTCCGACAAGTCATTCAAAGCAGCATTTAGCCTGGGGAATAAAAAAAACAGGAGTATGATGGCATTCAGTGGCTAATCTGCAATTGAATCTCTATTGAGAATCATCTTTAAAAATAATCCATGTCTGAAGGTGTTTCTCTGTTGTCCCTCCCTGATCACATCCTGCAAACGTCTGGGTTAGAATGCATAACCATTTATAATGTTCATAACATCCACAGACATATTTAATGTACTGTTAGTTTCAAAATTTAAAGCGTTTTGAGGATTTAAGTTAAGAATTTAGAAACAGGTTAAAAAAAATCATTAGCCTTCCTCAACATTTCTCAATGGTAAGTTCCGAAGGTCAAATTGTCATAGGTGATGATAGCAAAGGATTAAACTACTGTAATAAACCATGACCTCCATGGTTAACTAGTCCTTTTCGCATTCATTACTGATGTTAAAGCTCTGGGCAATAATCACCAGCTAAAAGTAAAATCAAAACAAGTTTTTGCTTTCTCGGGTAATTAGGCTCTCACTTCTGTTATTTTCCCGCTTCCCTTGGAAACAAAAACCAACAAATCTCTCTGGATTTCTGGTTTCAGAGAAAGATCATGTATCTGTCATGTTTAAAATCCTCCCAGTTCTGGAGTGACCCAAGTGTCCTGCATCATGATGATGTCATCATGCTGCACTTCAGGCCATATGTGGGACCTGAAAGTGTGAAGTGAATCACATTTTATTCAGTGATTTATTTCAAATTGTTATGGATTGGAAGTTTGTTAATTCACACAGCTGGAAAATTGTGCTGAAATTTATATTGATGTTCTTGAGCCAGTAGTAAAGTTACATTTGAGATATGAAGTGTAATTTGACCCAAAGTTATAGCTTGAGGTTGTTCAACCATTTTCTTTATTTCTCTCACTGAGACCTGAGGCATGTTTTCAGAGTCATTGAATGTACCTTTGCAGTCAGAATGAGTTGCATTAATATTTGAAAAATCTCTACCATTGCATTTGCTTAAATGTGTGTCTATTTTCCCAAATTGAGGGATTGCTGGCTTCAAAGTTGTATGCTTTTACTTGTACAATCTCAATGCACTCCGTACTAACTCAATGAAACTGCACTGCGTAATGAACTGACCTGTACGATCAGTATGCAAGACAAGTTTTTCGCTGTACCTCAGTACAAGTGACAATAATAAACCAATACTAATACCAATGAAAATGAGTGAATATTACTTTCCTTGAAAATACCAAGCTCCAGAGCACTCTACTACTGATCAGATCCTCTCACCCACTGATTACTTGCTCTGAACCCACAACTCACCAATTATCTGAAATCCCCAACTACCAATCACTTCACAGATCCTCTCTCTGACTGACAGTTAAAGGCTCCCCACTCATCTCCACAATAACAGTGAGCACCAGAAGTTAAACCTTGCACTGAACCCCCTTTCAATCCCTGACTCCTGTGGACTTTTTTGCCTTCCCCTCAACAACCTGGCTGTGGCCCCACACTCACCCAACTGAATCTCCAAACAACAGAAGTATAGGCAGATTAGTCAACAAGCATTTAACACCTCACTGTAGGTAGTAAGGAAGTTCTTGCTCTCTTCAGATACTAGTAAACCCAGTATCAGCAGGTTAAATGAACACAATATTCCAACTCTGCTGCCACAGGGATCTGATCCTGTCACTCTACCCAATCCGGTTACAAGGTGACCACCTATAAGGCTCAGCAAAGCTTGGTACTTTCACAGTGCCATTAATGTCATAACATGTTGCAAGGGCCTTCACTAAAATAATTAGTAAACAAAATTTGACCAAGCCAATCACAGAGATATCAGGAGAGGTAACAAAAACCTTGGTGAAAGAGGTAGGTGTTGAGGAGCATCCTAATGGAGGTGAGAGGCAATGAGCTGGGTGAGGGCACGGAATGCCAGATCTGTACTAGGGGTGCACGAGTGTCCTGAAATGAAGACGTGCAGAGGTCCTGGAAAGCTGTGCACCAACAGGAGGTTACAAAAACGCAACCTCAGCAATATACGTAGCGTACTTAAGTACACAAATACCTTTCCTGCTGTTCTCCACACCTGCTATTACTTTGATACGAGTTAAACCAAATCTAGAGTTCTAAAAAAATGGCATTCTGCAAAATACTTTTGGATATGTGTCTTTTTTTAAGCAATGATAAGTCCAAATGAGCTAATCTCAAGTATCAAAATCTCACTTTGTTTTGAGTTCTGGATTCAGTTGAACCATTATCAATGTTATGAAACATTTGAAACAAAACAATAGACTTAAAGTATAAATGAAACATCAGCAAAAGGAATGTCATTTTATGTAAGACCACATAGAGTGTGAACTGGCATGAAATAGCTTTATTATAAACCACACATGGGAGGCAGACACATTGCTTCAGGTCATTAAGACCTGAATATGATTTCAAGGATATAACAGATAAATGATACAAAAAGTATTTACTGAACTGCTGCTGCCAATGCTGCTTGTACAGAATGTCCACTATTCTAAATCTGCCTGGATATATACTTATGAAGAAAAAGAGATATACCAACAGTTAAATAATAGAAAATTAAAAAACCTGCAGAAGCTAGAAATCTGAAATCAAAATTGAAAATGGTTGGGATACTCAGTAGGTCAGACAGCACCTGTATTGTGAGAAACAGCATTAACATTTCAGATTGAAGACACTTTCATCAAAACGATTTTGATGAAATGAAATGTTAACTCTGTTTCTCTCTCAGTAGGTACTGCCTGACCTGCTGAATGTTTCCAGCAGTTTCTATTGTTAATATAATGGATTTGAATCTGCAGCAACATATCATACAAATCCAATGGTACATTGAAATTGCGGGTGTGTTATTTATAGATATAAGGTCATACTTGAGGCTCTCACACTGAAAATCTTCACTCTCCATCTATCATTTTGTATCACCATTACTTCTTGGAATTTTTAATCAACTTTCACATCAGTGATAATGGCTGAACTTTTTTATAGTTTAAAAAAATTGAAGACTATTCTAATATTCATATTTCCTGGCAGAAGGCAGCTATTCAGCCCATCTAGTCTATGGGAATTCTAGGACAATTCCTATCAGTTCCAAGGAAGACAAAATAAATCAGAGACTACCAATGCCAAAGACACAAACTAGTCCAAGAATAACACCAACAAGATCAGCTACTAACTCCCATGGGTTGGGAGTGGTGTTAGGTGGCCTAAAAAAGACAGGGAACTGAGGGAAAACTCCAACTCCTATTTTGTGTTGAAATAAGATACAAGTGCTCAACACCAGAGCACTACAGCTGCTGTGTCTACACATCAAAGAATGCATCATCTCACCAAAATTACTTCAGTAGCATCCATTCCCTCTTGACCTCTGACCTAATGGCTGCAGTCCTGAGGACTGCAACATGCAAAGCTATTTTGTAGAATCAACAAAACCTTGCACCTTGGAGAACTCCGCACTCTGTTTTTTCTGCTTTTTGTGGATATCTTTATTGGGAATGGGATGGAATTGTTTGCTGTGTTAACCGACACAGTTGTTTTATACTAATGTGCACAGTAGATTCACCTATCTTGCCGGAATGAACAAAATGTTTCAGATCTTTACTTTCTTTATAAAGAGAGGTTTGAGATATTAGATAGACAGCCTCTGCAAATCATGCCCTTCTGAAAAGTCAAAATAAGCCTGTGTGCTTGGTCAGGGGAGGGATATTAAATAGGAACAAATCTTCAAAGATTTACTCCAGAATGGCAATACCTCACTGTTTTCCACTTTCTTCACCTGAAGAAGCAATGTGTCTGTGGAGGAAGTCATTGTACAGAGCTAACAAAGCCTGGTTACCAAAATCTCCCTCAATACACAGAAAGCAGCATAATCAGAAAAATGTCCCCCCAAAAATTCAAAATATCTGTAAATAACTGTTTGCCTTTTAACTTTATCAACTTTGAGAGTCCATTTATCTGTATATGATGGGGTACAAGATTGTTTATGGTATAAAAGGGTTAATATGAAACCATCCTGACTTTTTTGTGGCCACTTCTGATCTTGATTTACACAGCTTTCATTTTTCAGAGTGACATTTAAGAAAGCTTGAGAAAAAGTTCCAAACCACATCCATCAGCAAAAGATTCCTAAACATGCCAATCAGCAGTCCCTGGGAATTCCTCCATTTGGATAGCTGACTCACTGCTGCTGAATCCATGTCTGTACAGCGGCTACTTAGAGGTAGCAGGATTTCCATCACAAACCTCGCGGATAATCAACAAACATGTAGGATAAGCTGCCCAGTTTAGCTCTTTATCCTTTCCCACATGCATCTTAGTGTATTTTTATTATTTACATTTTGAAACAAAAGAGCGTTTCAGTAACATTCTCCCCATAATTATGCAGAGTACCTTGAGAGTGGTCTAACAGAGGTCCAATACAAATTTAGCCTTACTAATCTACACTTCAATTCTATTATTCTTGAAATAAGCCTTTTGTGATTGTTTTGACCTGCATTGGGTGCTGCTGATATTCAAAGGGCCCAGGTGTACTTGTACACAAGTCACTGAAGACCAACGTATAAGATGCAGCAAACAAATAGGAGGGCAAATGGTATACCATTCTTTGTTTTGGGTGGGTTTCATTACAAGATTAAGAAAATGTTATTGCAATTGCTCAGGGCCCTGGTTAGACTGCACCTGGGTATTTTATACAGTCTTGCTCTCCTTATCAAGAAAGGATAGAGATAGAGTGCAGTGAAGATTGACTAGACCAGTTCCAGACTGGGATCGTATCCCTTAGAGTCGAGAGAACTTCTCTACAAAGCTTACAAGAAATTTAAAATGCTTGAGTGACTAAATGTATCTGTTGACTGAAAAAATTAGGACTGAGGGCACAGTTTGAGAATACGGGTTAGGCTAATTTCTTCATTTAGATGGTGGTGTATCTTTGGAATTCCTTCCCCTGGATGGCTTTAAGGTGCAGAGATTGTGAGATTTCAGAGCATTATGGAATCA
Organism: Pristis pectinata; assembly: GCF_009764475.1. NCBI lineage: Eukaryota > Metazoa > Chordata > Chondrichthyes > Rhinopristiformes > Pristidae > Pristis > Pristis pectinata. The sequence continues at coordinate 18,094,328 of NC_067432.1, forward strand.
AGGGATATGGGGATAGTTCTGAAAATGGTGCTGAGGTAGACGATCAGGCATCTTGATGGATGGTGGAGCAGACTCAAAGGACCGGATGGCCTACTCCACCACCTATTTCTTATGTTTTCGTGATTTTTGTGATTTATACTCTCGTATCCTTATGATTCTCTTCCTTACTTAAATTCTCATGTTTTTAAGTGCCGTGTAACCTTTTTATATTTCTAATCAAGGTGTAAAGCCTGACTCTTACCTATAGTGAAATTCATCTTCATGCTTGCAGAAGTGTTTAACACATCTTTGATCTTCCAATGGAACACCAGACTGAGCTGAATGTGCCCGATGCTCGCCGGATACCATTAACACTGTCTCCATTATGGCTTCCAGAGCTGGTTATGTTAGAACATTATACTGAGCTCCCAACATTTGGAACACTCTAGCTGGGGACTACACCTGGCAAGTAATTTGGGTGAAGAGTTGAAGACACCAGTGTGACACTGTATAGGTCAATTTTGTGAATGTCCTCCATTTGAAAATCAATGACACCTAGCAGGTAAACAAAATACTGGAATAGTTGCAGCATAATGAAATCTAATATGCACACCACCAGAGTTGTGTACAGTACTTTGAGTGTGGATTAACCAAAGTTCAACACAAATTTAGCACTGCTTATTTATATTTCTATTATATTAGAATTAAGCTCTTGTGCTGAAAATGCCATCATACCATTATACTTTTTCCAATCTCAATTCTGCAATGTATTTCCCACAACTATTAAACATTATAGCATAAAATGGGCAAAACATACACATTGAGTACGAAGGAAACTCTGTGCAGTGATCTTGAAAGAAAACAATTAAAATTGAAGATAAGGCCAGTATGAGTAATTATTTAGACCTCAAAAGCTACTTGCCTGAAAATCAGATTGTGCAGCACTGTGATTTTGATGACTGTGTGGTCACATTCCAATGAAAATCAGAAGTTAGAGAGAATTGGGAAATTACTGTGCACTGCACAACACCTGTGACTGCCTTCCAGCTTCTCTTTGCATTAAATGCATTAAAGCACAGAGAAGCCTGGAAAGGTGCAGTGACTGCCAACACCATGGAAGGTATACCCAGAGGCACTTCTGGGTTTTTGAAAGTGCATGCACAGCCCAGGATATCGTGGGCCATTTATACAAAAGTAGACCTTAACAACACTTCCGAGGATTGCTACATAATGATTTAGAAAGGATCTGCACAACAATGGTGACCCACTTCAGTTGGTCCCCCTTAAGTGATGTTTGTACCGTGCTTTCTCAGGCACCATATTGCATCCCCCAGTTGCAATCCACAATCTTTCCAGCTCGCAGCCTTGATCAACCATCATTTCCCAAGTGCCAATTTACCAACCATCCCCCATTCCTCCGACTATCAACTTCCTGTTCGAATGACTCCCCAGTGATTCCTCACCATTGATACTCACCACTTATGACCACATCCCAACAACCTGCACCTCATTCCCAACCAATGGCCATCCTTCTGATCCATGTCCCTCACCCTCCACTCTGGAGCTCTCTTCTCTTCACCTTGCTCTGCCCATTTCCTTTACTTTAATCCTTACCCACACACATGAAGCTCTCTCCCCTTCTCCTCATCTCTGCCCTTACCTGACCCCCCTCCCCACCTTACCACCTATCTCCAAACTTACCTGATTTTCTTCATGTTCTTAGCAAATGGGCTTTTGGAGTTAGTATCCAGCTGAACTGTGCCAGTATGGACCCTACAAAAAACTTTTACCAAGGGACTTGTTGGCAGACTAACATGTGTAAAGACATGAAAATCAACTTCCAGGGAAATTGTCCTCAAATGTCCTCAATTCCTCAAAGAAAACAGCAGTCATTGCTTCATTGAAATGTATAAATTGTACTTTCTTCCTCCAATAAAGGGTAGGTTGATGCAGGCATCTGCCTTGTAATCAATCAGCTACCAATTTTGTTGTTATGATAGCCACTGAGTGAGAGATTGAGGCTTATTCTGTGGAATTGGGTTGAGGTTGGCCTAAAGATCCTGAGCAATTTTATCCCCCGTTCCTCTGTGGATGAGTTTGTTGCCACTTTGGCTTGGGTTCTTGGAAATGGGGGCTCATGTGGCCTCCTAGAGTATGACACAGAGAATAAAGATACTTAAATTAGTTTCCTATGATATCTTTAGAGCTTTAATCCCATTTTAGGACAACTGAGCCGATTTGTGCAGTCTTGGCATTCTGCCCTGTAGCAATCGATGTCCCAGTGGAAGAGACGGGGTGTAACAGGTTCAAGTCCATTAAAAATATGATTGTGTTGATTATAGAATCAAAAATACAATGTATAGCTTGCATTACTGTAGACTGTGGTGTTAATAATAAAAAATGTCCTTGGGTTGAATCGACAAGTATCAGATATCACAGTTTTTAGTCCCAGAGGCTTGCACTCCTGATTGTTGAGGAATTCTTTAACAGTTAACAGTTGCTGAAAGTACAACACAGTGTAAGCTTTCTAATTGCCTGGTATCATTGCTTGATTGAGAACACACTGCATTGTCTTACTACTTATTTAACCCTTTAGTCTCCTTGCACTATTATCTGAACTGAAGACTTTATCTTTTTAAACAATAGATAAAATGATTAAAATTATTAAAAGAGAAATGAAAGGGTGTGTACAAAGTAGTTAATGATGCAATGTGATATGTATATGGCTGCACTTGTGTCTTGACAGACTGACAGAACTTAAGCGCCAATATCAAATGAGTTTATTGAAATCACAAGATTCACGAGGGATACAGTGTACCGGAAGTTTAGCTTTATTTTCCCAACAACGTTCCAATATTAACATACCTTGTGATTAAAATGGCTCATTTAGTTTAAATAAAGTACAGCTTTTATTTTATTTGTTACAAATCTGCAGATTTAATTGTTGCAATACATATAACCTTGTTGCATGCTTCCTGTTGAAATGTTGCTAGCTGTTGTTTTGTTTGTTATTCTAATCCCACCATTTCCCCTGGTGTCATGTTTCTAAAAATCATGGGTAGCGATGAGGCATGAAATCCATGACCACAAGACCCTGACCCTATTATCTGTGACCTGGACAATACAAGTCAACTAACTACCAACTAATATAATAAAAACAGAAAATGTTGGAAATCTCAGCCAGTCAGGCAGTATCTGTCGAAGGAGAAGCAGTTTATGTTTCAGGTTGAAGACCCTTCGTCAGAACTATCCAACTATAACAGGCATCACAACCCTGCCTATCTCCCACATTGTCCACATTTACAAACCTTTCAAGTCACCTTCCCCACATCCCCTGACTCCACATGTCACTTACCTTTTCAGTGCCTAAGGGGATCCATTCTTTCCCGGCTACCCTTTTGTTTCTTACATGCTTATAGAATATTTTGGGATTCTCCTTAATCATTTTTGCCAAGGATATTTCATAGCCCCTTTCTGTCCTCCTAACTTCTGTCTTAGATTCTCTCCTACACACTGTATTCCTCAAGAGACTCCCTTGATCCCAGTTGCCTATATCTGTCATATGTTTCTTTTTATTTCCAGATTAAACCTTCAATATCCTTTGTCATCCAAAGTTCCCTTTTCTTTCCAAATTTGCCTTTCACCCTTACTGGAACATGCTGTCCCTGAACTTTTATGAACTCTCTTTTGAAAGACTCCCACTTATCTGCCATGGAATATTGTTCAAATACTGTTTGAATATTGAACCATATTTAAATGTCCTGGTTCTGCATAATACTCTTCTATGCACTTGTGCTTCACTGGAGGGCAAATCCTAAAACAGAGCTCCATCTGATGTGTCAGAAACACAAAGGAAAATTACTGACTCAGAGTAACCCAATGATTTTCTTTTGCAATTGATCCTTATATTAAATTGCATCAGGTTGCACATAAAAATGGTACTATGGATCCAATCTAAGGATGCACAGAAAATGCATAGTTCCAGCTCTGTTGCCATTAACCTTCTCCATATTCCAAATACTCCATCCCATAAACATTGAGTGAGTGCTTCTAAAATGTAGCTTTCTGTCTTGTGGTTTGCTTATTGAATATTTACATTCTGTTTTCTAAGTTTCACCCTATATTCTAAAATAATATTATGTTCCTGTTTTATATTTTGTTGCCTGCTGCAGAATGCTATTACTGGAAGAGACATATGCATATTAACGCAAACAGCACAGGTGTGATGGGCACTGATCATGAATTTTCCCCTTGGGCTAACACATGGCACTTCCTTTGAACAGAAGGACAGGAAGCAGAACTCGGTAAATATGTTTTACATTTTTGATAGTTTATGCAGAAGAAAATAATCCTGACATTATGTTGTAGGGTGACAAATGATAATGCATTTGTCTGAAATTCCCCTCTCTCCTGTTTCAGCAGCAGCCTTAGTCCATAAAATAAATAGGTTACTCCACAAACGAAGTAGTGCATAGACAGATGGGAAAGTAGTTCTTCAGTGTAATTCACCGTGAGTGTTCTTACATTAAAAGCCAGCACCTGCTAACCTTATTGTGATCAACAATTGCGATTCCTAAGTCCTTTCAGTCCTTCCTCAGACACCCTGGCACTCAAGTCAGTCCAACAGGTTTGAAATCCTCATCTTCAATTTTCTCACGGCCTGGCTGTTCTCTGTTTCCAAACCCATCTCTCAGCCATCCCCTTGATTTTTCTGTTCCTGTGGCTCCCTCCCCTTGTGCATCATCAACCAATATTGGCACAGTCTTAAAGCACTTGACTTTGCCCTCAGGAATTATGTCATGGGGCGTGGAATCATTGTGTGAAGTTACTCAAGGGGAATGTTATGAATGTTGGAAGACTGAAATCAAAAAGCTGGAGAAGTTGATTATCTGAAACTGTTGAGTGGTGTTGAATCAGCAGTTGTCTTTTGTTTAATTGGATCTATTGTCCATCTTTATTAGGGTGGGCAAGAAGTTCTCTGATTGCTTGCCACAAGTGTTAATCAGACTATGTACCCCTTTGATAGGCTTACATGAAACCAACCTGGCTGTAGTTTTTTTGTGACAGGTGCCCCATGTTTCATTTAAATATAGGAACACTTTTATGACACAGGATTGCAGGCAATTCTATTAAGGTAATTTATTTTGCAGGTCATGTTGGGTGCCTTTGATACGTCGTCAGGGAGACTGAAATAGGGAAGTGATCAGAGTGTGGGGAGGAAGGGATGGAGACAAGGAATGGGTGTGTATCTACACGCACCTGTGTCAGGTTTGCACCTCCACAGTTAGTGTTGTTGCCTCACAACTCTGGGGATTTGAATTTGATCTTGAGTTCAGATGATTTCTGTGTGGCGTTTACGCGTTCTCCCTGTGACCAAGTAGGTTTCCTGGAATAAGTTGTTGGGCTACAGGGAAATAAGGATGGAGGAACAGGGCTGATGCAATTGCCCTTTCAGGGGCTGGCATAGGGTCGATGGGCTAAATAGCCTCCTTATGATTATGCAAATAAGCATTGTTTCCAATCACCTTGGACCTCTTGATAACTAGGAAAATATTTTGCTATGTCAGGTAAGATAAGAAAAGGTATCCTTATTAGTCACATGTACATCGAAACACACAGTGAAATGCATCTTTTGCGTAGAGTGTTCTGGGGGCAGCCTGCAAGTGTCACCATGCTTCTGGCACCAACATGGCATGCCCACAACTTCCTAACCCGTACGTCTTTGGAATGTGGGAGGAAACCGGAGCACCCGGAGGAAACCCACGCAGACACGGGGAGAATGTACAAACTCCTTACAGACAGCGGCGGGAATTGAACCCAGATCGCTGGCGCTGTAATAGCGTTATGGTAACTGCTGCACTACCCTGCCTGCCCAGTCATTGGATGGTTGGAACAGCCATCCCATAGAACCATAGAAACATAGAACAATACAGCACAATACAGGCCCTTTGGCCCACCATGTTGTGCCGACCTTCAAACCACACCTAAGACTATCTAACCCCTTCCTCCCACATATCCCTCTATCTTAAATTCCTCCATATGCTTATCTAACAATCTCTTGAACTTGACCAATGTATCAGCCTCCACCACCTCCCCAGGCAGCGCATTCCATGCACCAACCACTCTCTGCGTGAAAACCCTCCCTCTGACATCTCCCTTGAACTTCCCAACTATTACCTTAAAGCCATGTCCTCTTGTATTGAGCATTGGTGCCCTGGGAAAGAGGTGCTGGCTGTTCACTCTATCTATTCCTCTTAATATTTTGTATACCTCTATCATGTCTCCCCTCATCCTCCTTCTCTCCAATGAGTAAAGCCCTAGCTTCTTTAGTCTCTCCTCATAATCCATACTCTCTAATCCAGGCAGCATCCTGGTAAATCTCCTCTGCACCCTTTCCAATGCCTCCACATCCTTCCTATAATGAAACGACCAGAACTGGACACAGTACTCCAAGTGTGGTCTAACCAGAGTTTTGTAAAGCTGCATCATTACTTCGCTGCTCTTAAACTCGATCCCACGACTTATGAAAGCTAACATCCTATAAGCTTTCTTAACTACCCTATCCATCTGTGAGGCAACTTTCAGTGATCTGTGGATATGAACCCCCCCGATCCCTCTGCTCCTCCACACTGCCCAGAATCCTGCCATTTACCTTGTACTCCGCCTTGGAGTTTGTCCTTCCAAAGTGTACGACCTCACACTTCTCCAGATGAACTCCATCTGCCACTTCTCAGCTCAGCTCTGCATCCTATCAATATCCCTCTAAACTTCGACAGCCCTCCACACTATCCACAACACCACCGATCTTTGTGTCATCTGCAAACTTGCTAATCCACCCTTCCACCCCCCTCATCTAAGTCATTAATAAATATCACAAAAAGTAGAGGTCCCAGAACCGATCCCTGTGGGACACCACTAGTCACAGCCCTCCAATCCGAATGCACTCCTTCCACCACAACCCTCTGCTTTCTACAGGAAAGCCAATTCTGAATCCACACAGCCAAGCCTCCCTGGATTCCTTGGTCTCTGACCTTCTGAAGAAGCCTACCATGCGGAACCTTGTCAAACGCCTTACTAAAATCCATGTAGACCACATCTACTACACTACCCTCATCAATCTTCCCGGTCACCTCTTCAAAGAACCCCATCAGGCTTGTGAGGCAAGATATTCCCTTCACAAAGCCATGCTGGCTGTCCCTAATCAGTCCATGATTCTCTAAATGTTCATAGATCCTATCTCTTAGAATCCTTTCTAACAGCTTACCCACCACAGACGTCTGGTCTGTACCCACTGGTCTGTAATTCCCTGGACTATCCCTGCTACCTTTTTTGAATAAGGGGATAACATTTGCCACCCTCCAATCCTTCCGTACCATCCCCGTGGACACCGGGAACTCAAAGATCCTAGCCAATGGTTCAGCAATCTCCTTGCTCGCCTCACGAAGCAGCCTGGGGAATATTCCATCAGGCCCTGCGGACTTATCTGTCCTAATATTTTCTAACAGCTCCAACACATCCTCTCCCTTGATATCTACATACTCTAGAACATTACCTTTACCAACACTGTTCTAAGTGTCACCAAGACCCCTCTCCTTCGTGAGTACTGAAGAGAAGTATTCATTGAGAACCTCACCCACTTCCACAGCTTCCAGGCACAGCTTCCCACCTTTGTCTTTAATCGGACCTACCTTTACTCTAGCCATCCTTCTGCTCTTCACGTACGAGAAAAAAGCCTTGGGATTCTCCTTAACCCTACTGGCCAAAGTCTCTTCATGTTCCCTTCTCGATCTCCTCAGCCCCTTCTTAAGTTCCTTTCTTGCTACTCTATATTCCTCACGAGCCCTATCTGATCCTTGCTGCTTACACCTTATGTATGCTGCCTTCTTCTTCCTAGCTAGTTGTTCCACCTCTCTTGTCACCCATGGTTCCTTCACCCTGCCATTCCTTCTCTGCCTCACCGGGACAAATTTATCCCTAACATCCTGCAAGAGATCCCTGAACATCGACCACACCTCCATAGTACATTTCCCTTCAAAAATGTCATCCCAATTTACACTCTCAAGTTCTTGGCTTATAGTCTCATAATTCACCTTTCCCCAATTAAATATCTTCCCATCCTCTTTGCTCCTAACCCTGTCCATGACAATGCTAAAGGTTAGGGAGCAGTGGTCGCTGCCCCCCAAATGCTCACCCACCAATAGATCTGTCACCTGACCCGGTTCATTACCTAAAACTAGATCCAATATGGCATTCCCTCTAGTCGGCCTGTCAACATACTGTAGCAGGAATCTGTCCTGGTCACACTTAACAAACTCCGCCTCATCTAAACCTTTGGCACTAAGCAGGTGCCAATCAATATTAGGGAAGTTGAAGTCTCCCACGATAATAACCCTGTTATTTTTGCATCTTTCCAAAATCTGCCTCCCAATCTGCTCCTCAGTATTGCTACTGCTACCAGGGGGCCTATAGAATACTCCCAGTAGAGTAACTGCTCCTTTCTTGTTCCTAACTTCCACCCATATTGACTCCAGAGAGGATCCTCCTACATTATCCACCCTTTCTGCAGCTGTAATAGTGTCCTTGACCAGTATTGCCACCTCTCCTCCTCTTCTCCCCCCCTCCCTATCCCTTTTAAAACACTGAAGACCAGGAATATTCACTATCCATTCCTGCCTTGATGTCAGCCATGTCTCTGTAATAGCCACAATATCATAGTCCCATGTACTTATCCAAGCTCTCAGTTCATCTCCCTTATTCCTGATGCTTCTTGCATTTGAGTAAATGCACTTTAGCCCATCCACCTTACTACTTTTACCTGTACTCTGCTTCTCCTTCCTCAAATCCTCTTTACCTGTTAGATCTGACTTTTCCCCATCCCCTTCTTCCTCTGACCTACTCCTCTGGTTCCCATCCCCCTCGCAAACTAGTTTAAACCCTCCTGAACCACACTAGCAAACCTGGCTGCAAGGATATTGGCCCCCCCTCAGGTTCGGGTGTAACCTTTCCTCTCTGTACAGGTCCCACCTTCCCCAGAAGAGATCCCAATGATCCAAAAATCTAAAACCTTCCCTTCTGCACCAAATTCTCAGCCACGCATTTATTTGCCATCTCCTCCTATTCCTACCTTCACTATCACGTGGCACTGGCAAAAATCCTGAGATTGCTACCCTTGAGATCCTGTTCTTCAGCCTTCTGCCTAGCTCCCTAAACTCACTTTTCAAGACCTCATCCCTCTTCCTACCTACATCATTGGTACCAACATGAACCACGATTACTGGCTGTTCTCCTTCCTGCTCAAGAATCCTGTGGACCCGATCAGTGATATCCAGGACCCTGGCAGCTGGGAGGCAACATACCATCTGGGATTCATGCTCACTGCCACAAAACCTCCTGTTTCCCTGACTATCGAGTCCCCTATCACTACTGCCTTCCTCTTCTCTTCCCTTCCCTTCTGAGCAGCAGGAGCGGTCCCAGTGCCAGAGACCTGGCTACTGCTGCTTGATCCCTACAAGTCATCCCCCTCAACAGCCTCCAAAGCGGAAAACCTGTTATTGAGGGGAACAGCCTCTGGGGTCCTCTGCACTATCTGCCTGTTCATTTTCTTTTTCCTTTTCTCTACCCTGACAGTCACTCTTCTATCTACTTCCTGGACCCCAGAAGTACCTGCTCTAAGGGGGGGTGACTGTCTCCTGATGTACAGTATCTACATAACTCTCTCCCTCCCTGATGCTCTGCTGTGTGTGAAACTGCAACTCCAGCTCATCAATTTTGAGCTGAAGTTCCTCCAGCCTCAAGCACTTACTGCAGACGTGATCATCGTGGACCACAGCAGGGTCCACTAGCTCCCACATCAAGCAGCTGCAGCACACCACCATGTCCTCCATCTGAACTAATTCTATTTTTTCTTCCCTACCTAGTTTTTCTTCCTACTTAAAAATTAATAACAGGTAAAACCTTACCTTTACTTACCAGCTACTCTCCCGCCTCGCCCCTTTACGCCGAAGCCCCCTGAGCCAAAGTCCAAAAGACTCTACTCCCTCTCACTCCACTGCCCGCTCCGATGCTGCCCACTGGGTATGGCAGTCGTCTTTTTAAACTGCGCATGTGCTTCCAACTGACGTCACACGCCTGCGCGGTTACTCCCCGCTATCCCCGAAACAGTTAGAGAAAAAAAGACACTTCGGAACTCCTCAGCTGCTCGCCTCTCACTCCCGATCGAGATGCCAAAGACTTCCCTTTGAGAAAAAAGTTCATGCATGAGCATTCTCTATTTCTCAGAACTGGAGTGCAAGCAAGTCACCCACAACCCCAACAGGCGTAAGAATCCCTTCATCTCTCCTCTTTTGGCAAACTATGCTTATGTAGCCTTAGTCTTAGTCATAGGGGTGCAGTGAGTAGTGTTTACTGAGTTCTGTGCCAGGAGTACAGCCTTGCAATATCAGGACTTTGGGGTAGATTCTAAGGCATTACCTCCTGTGGAAATGGGATGGGAATCTCCTGAAATGTGGGAAAGTAGCATTCTATCTGTCTCCATGCTATCTGTTGTTGGAGAGAGAGAGAGAGAGAGATATCTTTATTAGTCACATGTACATCGAAACACACAGTGAAATACATCTTTTTGTGTTGTGTTCTGGGGCAGCCCGCAAGTGTCGCCATGTTTCCAGCTCCGACATAGCATGCCCACAACCTCCTAACCTGTACATCTTTGGAATGTGGGAGGAAACTGGAGAACCCAGAGGAAACCAGTGCAGACATGGGGAGAACATACAAACTCCTTACAGACTGTGGCCAGATTTGAACCCGGGTTGCTGGCGCTGTAAAGCGTTAACGCTAACCGCCCCACTACCATGCCTGCCCAATCATCCCCAAGGCTTCTCCAATCATCCCCAAGGGTTATTACTGCCTACAAAGAGCACTCACCCCACCAAAAATATAAACCAGCGTCCTTGTATGAGCTTTAGATTCTGCTTTCCATATCTAGAGAATGCTGGGCAGAGTATACAATGAGCACACTCCGTCCAGCACTGGCTGTTTTCCCAGTCATAAAGGTGCCAGTAGGTAAGGCTGTGTTGTTTTTCTTGTAAAACCAGAAAGAATAGGAAGCAAAGCCAGAATCTCAGCACTGTGTTTTTCATCAGTAGGATTTCTCCATTCCTTCATGTGATGCACAGTAATCAAAAGCCTCTCATGGGTAAAACAGGCTGTCGAATACTATCTTTCTTCCATTTGTACTTGAATTAGTGGACCTTATTTGGGCTGAAGTGCTGATTTATACCCAATGTTCACAGCCCTGTTGATGGGGTTAATGGGTGATTCAACCATCCGATCATATCTGATTGGCTGCTTTGTATGGCTGCATAAGTTGTAATGCATCCAGAATTCTGCAATGGCTGAACCTCAGGCCAATCATGTGCAAAATAAAAAGAAGAGAAACCTAACTCTCCAACAGCATACGTCAGTGCACTGACAGCAAATTAAAGTTTCCACAACTTATAAAGCAAAATGTAAAGTTCTTCTACTCTCTTCTAATAAACTGAGCTAACCCCAACTTAGCTAAGCTGTTATGCCACTGAACACTAAAATACTTAAGTTCAACAGACAGGGAAGCATTTTTTGGAAACAGCATTTGGCTTAGTCCCAATAAAATTCAGCTATTTATGAATATATAACTCAATCTAGATTATCACAGCCAAGTTAATGAAACTTTTTACACTGTCAGGGGATACAAAGTGGTCTTTCCATTAACACTTGGGACATTCCAATGTCTTATTTGCTGTCAGTGAATTTCGCCCATTTTACCATCAATCAGCCTATCAGTGAATGACCCATTCCTACTCCTCCAAAGAGACACCTTTAACTTTTCAAACTTCTTTTATATGGATGACTCAGACCAAAAATTATGAATCCATTTTAAAGTTTGTCCACTCCAATTGAACATAATATAAGATCTTTATTAGTAACATGTACATCGAAACACACAGTGAAATGCATTTTTTGCGTAGTGTTCTGGGGGGCAGCCCATAAGTGTCACCACGCTTCTGGCAGCAACATATCATGCCCACAACTTCCTAACCTGTACGGCTTTGGAATGTGGGAGGAAACCAGAGCACTTGGAGGAAACCCACGCAGACGTGGGGAGAACGTACAAACTCCTTACAGACAGTGGCGGGAATTGAACCCGGGTCGCTGGCACTGTAAAGCGTTACGCTAACTGCTACACTACTGTGCCTGCCCTCTGTTTCACACAGAGGGAGTGTATCTTTATTATGTCACCCTCAATTTGTATAGAGTTGGAGTGTGAATATGCAATGCAAATGATGATCGAGTTGCCATGATTATTTCTTGAAAACTCCAACTATGTCTTTCAAGAACAGTGGCATGGCTAGTGGACCTACTACCTCACAGCTCCAGTGACCTGACTTCAACCCTCACTTCCGCTGCTATCTGTGTGGAGCTTGCACATTCTCACTGTGATCACTTGGGTCTCGACCGAGTGATCTGGTTTCCTCCCACGTCCCAAAGATGTGTGGATTTTTTGGTTAAGTGGCCACTGTAAATTATCCCTAGTGGGGAGGTGATGGGAATTTGGGGAGGATAAGATAGGATTAATGTAAATGGATGCTTGATGGTTGGCATGGACTCGAGGGGCTGAAAGATCTGCTTCTGTGCTGTATGACCCTGACTCTACAACTGCAGAAGGCACACCCTATTCTGGTCCTGTTTAGAGTCTCCCATATATTACCAGGAGGCTATTAGATGTTTGTTCCAGATAATTGTTTTATTCCATACTTTCCTCTGAGCTGTTATATCATCTGTCCTTAAAGGACATGTATACTTGTCTATAAAGGCTTTAATCAATAGGTTCCTTTCCTATCATGCCAACCTTCTACAGTGGGGGCAGTTGGTTGCCATGGTTGGTAACGCACTCAGGTGCCCACACAAGAGGACATCTCATTCTTCACCTTACAGTTGCCACTATTTAATGAAAACAGAAAGCATGTTTAAAACTGAGTCTGAGTGAAGTAATCAATATTTAAAATAGTTGGAAAGCAAGCACTCATTCTGCCTAATAATGACAAAACTCATATGCTTTTCAGAACTTTGGCATTTTGTGCTAATGCTGACATCTGTCCAGGTAATTGTTGGGTTAAATGTGCTCTCTTGACTAAGTCTTTTGATAACTGTACATTTTATTTAATTCCAACAGCTGCCTCATATCTGTCATTATTGAAAATGGATAAAACCTGACTGCTTAAAAAAAAGTCCTAAAACAATATTCCTTTCCATTTTTAAACTTCGGACATGAAAAATGACTTCATTAAACAATTTGCATTTATGAAACTAATGTGCTGAGAGACTTGGTTTGTTGGCCTGAGAAAACAGATCAAGGCATTCTCTTGTTACTTGACCCCTGGTCTTTGGCAGCACTGCCAATTGTCCACCCAGTGGCAGAAGGCCAGCTGAGTTAAGCTGATGGTCAACAAACAATACATAGCTTAGAAAGTGGTCATCTGGGCTGGGAATTGGGGAGTTAACCCACCATGATTCATAAGCAGACAACATTTGTAGAGCATACAGGTCACAGGCAGCCACTGTCTGACTAAAGCTAAACAAATGTGATTAACAACTCTGCCAGCCTCTTGTGCTTGGGACTGATTAGCATTGTATTTGTACTTTGGCTAAGGGGACATCATTTCCCTAGTAGTCCCTTTCTGTTCTACTGTCTCCAGCTTTGGTTTTCATTATTCACTGTGCTCCAAGTGGTCACTGAAGCCTTTCCGGCTGATTTTTTTAAGTTAAATCATTTTCTGTCCTGTCACTGATGGATGGTAGCAAGTCCCTTACTCAGTGTATCACATATGAATTATTAAGATACACAAGTACCTCTGATATGTCATCTCACTCATTTGCATGACACATTGCTATTATCATAGATCAGCATAGTGTACTCTGTCATTTTTCCCTCTTTGATGGTTGCAATAGCAAAGAATAAATGATAAATATCACCTTAAATGATACCATGTCTCCTCTGTATTTTACATGATGATTAAACTCCATCCAAAAATGAAATTTACACAGCCTGCCATTAAAATATGTTTAATATATTGTGTGGTAAAATAATATCTCTTAAATTTATAGGAGTTGATAAAAGAGGAAAATATTGCAACCATTTTAAAGGCTTGTGTAAGAAGGGGACCACAAACCCAGTTATCCAGTGCAAATGGCATCAGTACAGGTGCCTTAGAATTTTTAATTGATGTTCTCAGTAACTGTACAAACTTGTGAAACTGTGCATTCAGCAATTCCAAGAGATATCAACCACAGTGGATGATGCGTGTTAGAAGCCTGGCTATGTAACTTTGTGTTGGTCAAGCAATAATCGCCATTTGGAGAGATCAGCTTCGATAAGGTGCAGTATTTAGAATGGGAAGTCATTAAGCATGACTTGAACTAAAATTATAAAACTAATCTTCATAAAAGGTATCAAACAAATATATTTACCTGCTTTTATTTTGTGGATGCAAATAAATCTAATATGCATTTTAGAATCCTGATATTCACAGTTACTTTTTTCTTGGTACTGTTGAAGAACAGTCTGATGATGCCTCCATATTGCTTTTGAATGAAGTTTGGAAGGGACAGTAGTTCAGTCAGTATATGTGAAGGAACAGGCAAACCGATTCATGACACAGTTGGCACATTTAATGAAAGATGAAAGTACATTTATAGTGAATTTGATCTGGAGCAATCCATGATTTATGTTTAAGAAACCTTTTGTCAATGCTTAGAGCCATATCAAAAAAACACCGCTTCTTGATCCTCCCATTTGTACTAACATTAATGTTTGCATGGATCATTATTGGGTTAAATCTACTCTATCGATGCAGTCACTCAACAATTGGGCTTTACTATCAATCCAAAAGCCAATCAGGATCTGTAGAAAAAGAACAAAACATTGTGATTCAAAAAGTGCTAAAAATTAAAAAGTGTTAAGTATTGAGTATTAAAAATTATAAACAGTGCTTTTGCTTGTTTAAGTTTGACATGGAGTCCCACAGCATGGAAATAGGCCTCTCAGACCCCAAGTCTCAACATCTGTGGTATTTCACTTGATATAAGTGAAAAGTTCAGTGAATAACTGATACCTCACAATTAAATCATTATTTGGTTTAATCTTTTAAGTTTGTTTTGAAGTATTTAAGTCACCAAGGCATAGAAGGCAATGGACTTATGTCCCTAATGTGGGTAAGTGGGATTATTGCAGGTAGGTACATGGACATCTCGGTACAATGGACCACATGGACGTGGTGGGCTGAAGGCCCTGTTATTATGCTGTATCATTCGATGGCTCTATGACTTCAGACATTTTTAACAAAGGTTACTTCAGTATAACCATACTTTGTAGTACTCTAGAGTAACTTTAATATAGAATGATTTTCATCATGGAGACCTGGGAGTCAAGTAACCTCTTATATACATAACTAACGATCACTCACTGTTGGTCAGGGAATAAGCAGTGAAGTGTTGGGAATTCCTGCTTCATTTCTCTTCTGTTCTGGATGTCTTTCATTCATTCTTATACATTCAGCTTTTCATGGAGAAAGCATAAAGCTTTTCCTTTGGAACTGAGCTGGCCAGGTGTTACCAGATGGAAACTATAATGGCTGAGCCATGTGCCACTCAAATAAAATTAAGTATAACTGCAGAGAGTACAGCGACATTGAACAAGTAACAGTTTGGCTGTGTGTATCAATGGTTGCCCAGTCAGAAAAGGCATGAAGTCCACACCCTATGTTTTCTTCCCAGGTCCACCTTGGAATTGGAATTGGTTTATTATTGTCACTTGTACCGAGGTACACTGAAAAACTTGTCTACATTCTGTTCATACAGATCAATTCACTGAGGTAGTACAATGTAAGATAATACAGAATGCAGAGTAAAGTGTCACAGCTACAGAGAAAGTGCAGTGCAGGTAGATAATAACGTGCAAGGTCATAATGAGGTAGATTGTAAGGTTAAGAGTCCATCCTATCGTAACAGGGAACCATTCAACAGTCTTATAACAGCGGGATAGAGGTTGTCATTGAGCCTGGTGGTATGTGCTTTCAAGCTTTTGTATCTTCTGCCTGATGGGAGAAGACAGAATGTCCCGGGCGGGTGGTGTCTTTGATTATGTTGGCTGCTTTACCAAGAAGTGTGGACAGAGTCCATGAAGGGGAGGCTGGTTTCTGTGATGTGTTGAGCTTTGTCCATAACTCCCTGCAGTTTCTTGTGGTCCCGGGCAGAGCAGTTGCGATACCAAGCCGTGATGTATCCAGATAAGATGCTTTCTATGGTGCATCAATAAAAGTTGGTGAGGATCAAAGGGGACATGCCAAATTTTTTCAGCCTCCTGAGGAAGTAAGGGGCACTGGTGAGCTTTCTTGGCTGTGGCATCTATGTGGTTGGACCAGGACAGGCTATTGGTGATATTCACTCCTAGGAACTTGAAGTTCTCAACCCTCTCAACCTCAGCACCATTGATGTAGACAGGTGCATGTGTACCACCTTCCTTCCTGAAGTCAATGACCAGCTGTTTTGTTTTTCTGACATTGAGGGAAAAGTTGTTGTCATGACACCATGTCTCCATCTCCTTCCTGTACTGCAACTCATTGTTATTTGAGATCCAGCCCACTACAGCGGTACCACCTGCAAACTTGTAGATGGCATTAGAGCAGAATCTGGCCATGCAGTTATAAGTGTATAGACAGTAGAGGAGGGGGTTGAGGACACAGCCTTGTGGGGCACCAGTGTTGAGAATAATCGTGCCGGAGGTGCTGCTGCCTATCCTTACTGATTGCGGTCTGTTGGTCAGGAAGTCAAGAATCCAGTTGCAGAGGGAGGTGTTGAGTCCCAGGTCTCAGAGTTTGGTGATGAGTTTGCTTGGAATTATAATATTGAAGGCAGAGCTGTAGCCAATAAACAATAGTCTAACATGGGTGTCTTTATTGTCTAGATGCTCCAGAGATAAGTGTAGGGCCAGGGAGATGGCATCCACCGTAGATCTGTTTCGACGGTAGGTGAATTGCAGTAGGTCGAGGTTGTCTGGGAGGCTGGAGCTGATACATGCCATGACCAGCCTCTCGAAACACTTCATGATGGTGGATGTCAGATCCACTGTGTGCTAGTCATTAAGGCACGTTACCTTGTTTGTCTTAGGTACTGGGATAATAGTGGTCTACTTAAAGCAGGTGGGAACTTCAGATTGAAGCAGGGAGAGATTAAAAATGTCTGCAAATATTCTTGCCAGCTGATCTGCACAGGATCTGAGGACACGGCCAGGGACACCATCCGGACCTGATGCTTTCCGCGGGTTCAGTCGCCAGAAACTGATCTTACATTGCAACAGTGACTGTGGGTTCAGGTTCATTGGAGGCTGTCGGGGTGGGTGGTGACATACCAATCCCCTTCTGTTCAAAGTGTGCATAGGATGAGTTAAGCTCATTGGAAAGGGATGTGCTGTTATTGGCAATGCTTCCCGACTTCATTTTGTAGTCCATTGTAGCATGTAAACCCCGCCACAACTTACGGCTGGTCTGGGACTCGATCTTGGACTGATATTGTCTCTTGGCATCTCTGATAGCTTTACAGAGGTCGTACCTTGGTATCACCTGGTTGGAAGTGTGAGTGAGCCCACCCTGCAGGCCCCACCCACCCTGAACCTATGGATTGCTAGTTTTGCAGCCCCAGGAATAAACCCACCCTCTGACTTACCTACCCCTACCCAATAAACAGGAGATCAAGGGAAGCCTAAAACCGAGTTAACATTGCAAAGGACGTAGAGTTTCAGCTTCTAATGCAGAGTGTGGAAATGAAATTCGTGACCCATACAATGACCATCTCATATTGCATGGATGTGGAAGGGTAATATATAAACTGAGATTTGTTTTCACTCTTAACACATGAGCGTTTTTAATCTGTGGTTAAAATTGCATCAGCAGCTGCATGCTGAGCAAACTGAATGTGTAAACCCAACACCCAGAACAGCCTGCAATGATTCTGTGCTCTCTCTGTCTTTTATACCTTAGAGGCTGCTATTTTTGCAAACTGATGCCCATGACCTCTGACCCAGAATTGTCCAGTGCGTGACACACTGCAACATTGTGGTGTTCAGTGTTCCACAGAGGCCAGTCAGCGGAAAAACCATGGCCAAAGATTCTTAATAACCTCATCTTGAGGGACTTGTAAAACAATTTTAATTATACCTTAAAACAATGATTTATAAATTAGCCTCCAAACCAAATACACTTTCGCAGACTGGTTGACCCTGTACCTTGAATGCATTTCACTCTTAAACCATGATCAGGTGTTTTCTTTTAACTTTATTTTCATCAGCATTGATTGTCATGTGTTTTGGAATTTAGTTTGTGAAAGAATTAAGGACATGTTGCTTTAAGTGTGTATTCTGGGAATGTGCTGAGAAAGAAACTTGGATTGATGAGCAGATTTTTTTTATATGGGTCACTCAGGATTAGGGTTTTATGCTGTTTATTGTTGATGTTCTGCTGATTGAGAAATCTTGGATTTTTTTATGCGTGGCTCATGGCTGGAATTGTCCCAGCTTTTGAAAGCATCCTGAAATCCGGGCCAAGTAAGTGTGGGAATCTTTGGATGGGAAACATCTAAATTTTTGCTACTCAGTGTATCATATTCCAAAAGATACAGAAGGAGAGAAACTAACCATTCTCTGATAAAGCTGCATTTAAATTAAAAAAAGTCTTAAGAATGCACAACATGCTGAAAGGTTCCATAACTTAACACTAAGGCCAAGGCTAATTTATTATGTGTTAACTAAAGGCTGATCAACAGCATGTTTTAAGAAAAGTAATGTAGCTTGTTAACTGTGCTCCCTAAATGCGCTCTGCAGTGTGTTCAATACACAATGCACTTTGTACATTTATTTTATGAAATCACTCGGCCCGAAAACTTTGCAGGCAGCAATGCCAGACAACACCTTGTCTGATGAATGTGGATACACTAAGATTCATTGCCTGAAAAGATGTAGCAAACAGTTTCAAAAGTAATGTCCAAAAGAATTTTTTTACTTGAAGAGGAAGAACTTAGAGTCTTGAAGTAAGGAGCAGGACTAATCAGAAAGCTGATTGGCACAATGGGCCAAATAGACTCTTTTTGTGCTGATTAATTCTATATGTCAGTAAAGCCTGATGCTGCACACTTTTACAATGAATAAAGGCTTCAATTTGGAGCAGAAAACTTATTGGGAAGCATGTACTGTTGCTGACAGACCCATGAAGAGTTAGACTGTTCTATGCTTAATGTTACTTATGATGTTGCTGAGCTCCATCAGTTATGCTAAAGAGTTATTTACATCCCATCTGTTGGTCACAATTACACATGCATGAATCTCAGACAGAATGGGAAAAGATACTTCCTGAAGCATCTCTGTGTGCTACAATTGAAACACACTGCAGCTAGTTCAGCAAATATTCAATTCCTTTATCTATCAACCAAAGCCTTATAATAATATGTTTTAGGATATATTCAATTCAATTACAAATATAAAAATTTTATTGTCAAGGCCAAAACATTAACAGGGTTTATTATTACAATACATTTTCACTACATGTCACAGTTTCCTTATTAGACCATCAGCACACTATCATGTACATATACACTTGCAGCTATACTCTGCTATTGCTGAATGAGAGTTTCAGAAGTTGCTGATCCCCAGCGGCACTGGAATACACACTGGAGGAAATTCACTCTGCCCTTACTTTCTGTGGATGAGCCACAAGAAATTCACTAGTTGTAAATATCATAAGATTTACATGTCTGCATCTATCTATGATAGGTCGTGCTCTGTAGTCTTTTCCTAAAATTGAATTAAAGTTATAAGAGTCAAACAGAATGAAAGGTGGTCCTTCAACTCACCGAGTCCACACCGACCAGGTACTCATTTACGCTAATCCTACACTAGTCACAATTTTTTAAGTGCTCACAACTCCCCAAAGATTCTACCACCTTCCCACACTAGAGACATACTGACTTGCATACATTTGGGATATGAAAGGAAACCAGAGCACCTGGAGAAAACACATAAGGTCACAGGGAGAATGTGCAAACTCCACACAGACAGCACCAAATGTCAGGATTGAACTTGAATCACTGGAGCTGTAAGGCAGCAGATCTGCTAGCTGTTCCACTGCGCCACCCAAGCTGTGACATTGTGCCAGAATTGTTGGCCACTTAATACAAATGAGCTTGCTGTCGTTCAGCAATGGATGCAACAATGATATGAGGTCAACTCCAGTATGTCAGACTTCATCTAATAGCTCCACATACAAAAACGCGATTCTTGATTAGAGGTGTAGAAGACAATAGCATGAGAGTAATGCTAAGCTTTGTCATCTTTAGAGCTCAGGTAGAGAGTTATGTTCAAATCTCAGTACTGCATACTAGAAAGGATGTTAAGGCCTTAAACAGGATATGTGCAAAAGTGCTACCGTGAATTAGGAGAGACTGGAAGAGCTGGGAATATTCTTCTTAGAACAGAGAAGTTCAAGAGGGGAATTAACAGAGGTGTTGAAAATTATGAGTGGCTTTGACAGAGTGGTTAGGGAGAAAATGTATTGACAAAAGAATGGGTGATCAGAAGGTGGTGGATTTAAAATTATAACTAAAGTGTCAGTAGGGCGATGAGGAGATTTTGGTTATGCAACAAGTTGTTATAATCTGGAATTTTGTACATGAAAGCAGTTGCATTTGAATTTGTTTGTAATTTTCAAAATTTCATTGCATCTGCACAAAAAAAGGGAAAAGAAGTTGGGCTATGGGAAAAAAACAGGGGAATAGATTTAAAACGTCGCTCCTTTAGGAAGCCGGTACAATGGAGCATCCTATCCAGCAGCACTGTAGGAGTACTTCAGCAGAAGGACTGCAGTGATTAAGAATAACCACCACTTTCTCAAGGGCAAATAGGTCTTCGCTAGTGGTGCTCCCACAACATAAATTATTATTATAAAAATTCTGTCATAAAACTTAGAATATTCTTCTATTTTGGTCATCCATCCAACTGCTATGTGCTTCCAGCATTTTACTTTGTAGCTCAGATAAGCTTAAAGGCCAAGTGTGTTATATAATGTCTCAGACATGGATCACATTCCACATTCATAGTAACAAAGCATGTTCTTATGCAAGGATGAAAAAAAACATAAGGTGTGTGTTTGAGAATTAAAGCAGAGCAAATATACCTGTACACACACACACACACACACACACACACACACACACACACACACACACATATATTTATTTATTTTTGTGTGTGTGTGTGTGTGTGTGTGTGTGTATAAAAAGTAGGCCATTATTCCTGTGCTTCTAAATGAGTCTTTAACTATCTGTGAGCTTAAGGTGTGAAGCTTGTTGCTGCTTTTGACATGGTTGCACAGTCATTCCATGGATTGTTCAGATGCTGCAGTTATTGGATTGCAGCCCATACCTCGGAACTTGCATGTGGATATCTCTCATTTCCTGCTTTATATGTCAACAAACTTTTTTTGCTAATCATAAGGCTAAAAGTTACCTTTGAATGAGAAAGACCTTTGGGTCCATTGTAATCAGTTCAGCTTAACTCCCAACTTCTGCATCAAGTAACTGATTGTTCTGGGGTTAAAAAATAAACTTCAGGCAGCAAGAGAAAAGCACAAGTAACTTCTGATTTTCTACCCGGAGGGAAAAATGACAAGGAGCACATCTCCTGTTGGTGCTCACAAAGCAAAGCCAATACAAAGAAATTAAACTATTAAGACAATTTTATCTTCGTGAAAATACAGTTTATCAAGAGCAATTATTGGTAACCATGACACTACAGTTTTGTCTTAAAAATCCACTTAATTCACTAATATTCTTTAAGGAAGTAAATCTGCCATCCTTACCCAAACTGGTCTGCACAGGTTACTCCAGATTCACCAATCTGATTGCCTATTAACTGCCTACATAGGCAAGAAATTGAAAATATAGACACTTCCCATTGCTCGAGACATACCTCTCAATGATGAAATTCAATGTCCCAGTGCAGCCTTGGTCGGTTGAGGAAGAGGGTATTTGAAGATCAAGACAATAAACTAACCATCTACCAGGCAGCAGTGACCCTTGCCCTGCCATACCATTCTGGTACAACAAAAAATCTGCTGGAGGAACTCAGCGGGTCGAGCAACATCTGTGGTAGGACCTGATCATGCAGGGTTTTGGCCCGAAATGTCGACAATTCCTTTCCTCCCGCAGATGCTGATCAACCTGCTGAGTTCCTCCAGCAGATTGTTTGTTGCTCCAGATTCCAGCATCTGCAGTCTCTTGTGTCTCCATATGATTCTGGTACATGAACTGCCTACAGCAGGCATTTCAAGGTACAGGAAATATACCACAAATCCTCCAAATCACTGGAAGAATAAACAACCCACATCAGTATCCTCTCCCATGCCAACAACTCCATTACTGATACTCAAGTAACATTCAGTCAGCTACATTGGGCAGGCCATGTCATTTGCACGTCCAACACCAGGTTCACAAACAGACATTTTGTTCCATCACGAGAAGAGATTACCAAGCAGACAGAGCAAAGACTCAAAAATGTGCTCAATGCCTCCTTGGAGAAATGGAACAGCTCCACTTACTTCTGGGACTCTAGGACCCATGAGCGCTCAAAATGGAGAAGCAGCATTCAGCATGTGTTGATAACCTTGAGAGCACGCATTAGAAGTGTAAGCAGTGGAGAAAGCTCAATACCTCAGAAGTTACTTGCCCACCTGCCCTGCCAGGCACCTCCTATTCCAACTGTGGAAGAATCTGCGGTTCCCACATTGGCTTCATCAACCATCTCAGAACCAACAAATCTGAGGTGGAAGTTAGTGATCGTCGATCCCGAGGGACTGCCTGAGAAGATTTAGGTTATTAGGGATGGACGGTAAATGCTGGACTTTCCATCTTGTGAACCAAAAAGTAAAGCAAAAATATGATTGGCAAAAGAATAAATGAGTACCGGAAAAGACAGTAAATAAAATGGTTATTTTACAGACTATTGAATAATAATTAACTGTAGACAATAACAACTCAGGACATCCTGCAATCACTGTTCAACTTTTAGTGGAAATAAGGCAGAATTCAATCACCTGTATTGGAAACAAGCATCAACTGTTTACTCAGAGACTCAGTGTAGACTTTTGTGAGTTTAATCAATGTGGCTCATTTTGGATAAACATCAATCAGCTTCGTTTCTAGCGAGCTTCAATGAAATTTGAATGCTATACCAAAGTTCTAATAATGATTTCCTGTCATATCACTAATAGAATAACTTGAAAAGCAAAAGGTCTATTGCAGAATAACTAGTTTTTCTTTCTTGTGCTGGAATCCCTGGAGGGACCTAGGAAGCTATCTATCCTTCCTGGCCTCCATCAGTTATTCCCAGTAACTCTGCTGATTTCAGTTAGCTTCCTATATCGGAATACAAAGCTGGATAATAGACTGACTAAATTTACATATGCATACACCTTTTATTAGATGCCTCAGCAATTCATTTTTCAAAAATGCATCCAGCATTTTAAAACATGCTATGATATCTATTCGCTGCCACAGGCTAGTGAAACTGATGGCAGGCGCTACAGTAGGAACTCTCCTAACCTTGTCTTGCCATTTTTTCTTTTATATATTAAAATGCCTAATCAAACTTCTTGGAAGTGTTTTTACAATGTGTTATGCAAATCTAATCATTTTGATTAATTCTCTACTCACTTCTAATTAAATGAATTGACTAGTTAATTGAGTCTATCAATTTAAATTTGGATGTAAAATTTCATTAGCTTCTGTGGAGTGCTAGAAGGGAGATGAGGTAAGGGATACAGAACTGTGTCAGCAGGGTTAGGACTGCTGTAGTTAATATCTTGTTTAACAAGAGTACCCATGTCACTTTCTGAGCATCTGAACTGTCAATCTTAGTCACTGTTTAAACCCTCACCTGTATGTGACTTTAAGGTATCAGTTTGTTTGGAAGAGATAAACAGAGTCAATGTCATGAGACTTTGGCCTTGAATTCACACAGAATTTCAGAGAAAAATATAGCATGAGTATCCTATATGGCGTGTGCTTCACATGTTATCATTTGGTACCAGGCACACACTATTGCTGTATTAGTAATGCCTTCAAAATAAATGTCTAAGGCATGTATCAGAGAAGGAAATTCGCTCCTTTGCATATGTGCAGACAGGAAGCCTAAGGCCTCTTTGTTGCTTGCCAACCAAGCTAAGACACTCCAGAGTGCAATGTTCGATTTTCTTCTCCTAACCAAAATATTGGAATGGTTAGGAAGTAGAAGGATGCACTTTTCTAGCTGATCATTAAATTTTCAGATCACTATTGGCCATGGCTAACCCAGCTTGTTATGGAACCTGTTTCCTCTGCTCCCAAACCACTCCAGCACTTGGTCCCATAACATCAGGGACCCATGGTGTAGCTAATCAGTCTTGGGTCAAGTGATCCTCCTCTGCCTCTGTCTGAATGAACAATTGAGCCTGGTGTCTATTTTGGAGTGGGTCATCAAGTGCATATGGATTCAAATGCAACACAATCGTATTTCCATACAGACTAGGCGATGTTTTGGGATCTGTGGAATAGAATTTATAAATGCAACTCAGAAACAGAGTGAACATCAGTCTATTCTTTCTGCTCATGATTCAAATTTGCCTTGGATTATTCCAGTTCTCAGCGAGGACACAATACAAGATGATTCCTACAAATCATGATTGGAACTGACTGGGCAGCCTTACACCCAGGGGCCAGTAAATGATGTGAGTGGTGTGGTGAGTGAGGAGGGGAGGGCACTTTACAACATCTCAGCAGCAGCACCACCTGCCGTTTTGCAATCCCAGATTTCCCTTCTCTGGCTGATGTATAAATATGGAATTTCCACGCACTGGTATTTCTTTGTTATCAGTACCCATCACGGAGTGAGTGATCGACCAGTCTTGCTGGCCTGCCACTTAATCAGTAAGATGATTTGTGGCCTCCAAAATTCTGATTAAATCTGATTAGCTGCAAACTCAGCTGGTCTGACTCTAATAAGCTGAATTGATGTTGAGGTTCCCTTTGTACCCCTCAGTGTTTGGTTGGGCAGTGGTTGAGTTTGCCTGCATTTGGGGCACCATGTTGAAACAGTATGAAGACAGCCTTATACCACCCATTGAATGAACCCTGAAACTAGGTGAGGATTAGTTCAGTCATATGCCATTCATAAAAATATGTTTGAGGCAGCTACAAAAATGAAAATGTTACATTTGTTAATGCAGCAGTTTCACTGCAAGATTTTTGTTTTATTTCCTTGTGTGCTGCTGTTCATACATGATTGAACCAATTATCAGGACAGTACAGAGGAGCTCTGTACTGCATCTGGCCTGCACCAAACATGGCAGTCTTGATGCTGTCACGGAGTACAAAGTAATAAAAAATTCATTTCACAGTTCTATTGTCCCTCCCTCCATCAGTCACACATCCCGAGCAACACTAACACATGCATGCACACACTCAAATACAAACACACACTTCACACATAAGCAAGTTAAAAGGACAGAAAATTGCTTCTATTAATTACTTTACCACAAAGTTCCTGTGCAATTAACTGTTAAAGCCACAATGTTGGAGAAGACATGCCCGGGAAAAAGTTTAAACTGTACCATTTTGAGCATTTGCATTCTTTTGAAAGCTGATACATGATATTCCCTGATGGCCCTTGTAACTAGCAGATATAATTTGATGCACCATGTCTAAAAGCCACAAACATAATTGCTTTGAAAGTGTGCATTCATTTATTTAGCTGTAAACTTGTGAGACCAGCTGCTGAATTTCCAGCATCATGATTGTCTGGAATGGGCTGGAGTGAGTAAATTAACCCTCATATCCCTGATTGTTGCATTTATCTTTTGGGATTTATGGCAAGTCCGGCAAAATGACGGTTCAACATCAGCAACTTATGTTTGCGTAATGCTATGAATGCAAAGCAAAAATGCCCTACAGTAATTCACAGATAGGATCCAGATGCCTAGCCAGGGAAGCAAAGCCTCTTTTCAAAATTTGGGATTGGGAGATGCTTTTAAGAGAAGGTTTGGAGCAGGCAATAAGACCGGAATTCCAAACAGTAGGACCACAGCAGCTGATGGACTTGCCTGCAGGGGTGGAGAAAGGGAGAGGGAGGATGATAGACAAGGGACCATTGTCAGGGAATGGTGATTTTGTATGGCGAATATAGAGGGAGAAGATTGGAAGGGCAGAGGATCACAGAGAGAGATTCATTATCATTTTGTGGTGTTTTAGTCAGAGAAGAAAGTAAATCATTCATCTAATCTTTAAAAAAGCTCCAAATTGCACCATGTTATCTTATTAATAGATTGGCCACAGATTGCAGCCTCCCCCTGTTTAACATTCCACTTGTACTATTATTTTCAGTTCATTTATTTAACACAGGGGTCCTATAGGAGAGTAATACATTTTGTAAGTGAAAAATGCGGCACAGGATAAGATTAAGGATACCTCTGACATGCCTTATTCATCTATGATACACATCTTTGTGCTGATTATTGATTACCTTGTTCCCTATTGTTGAATTAATTACTACGGATGATGCACCATTCAAAGTGCTGGAATTAGAGCTCTGCTGAAATTTATTGCTGATGAGGGCCACGAGAGACATCAAGGATATCTCAGCAATGACGGTGAGTTATGGGGTTCTTTCACAAGTGTGAATGACACAGGCACTTGTGAGTTATGATGCTCCTTCTGCACAAGTGAAAGAACGTCTGGACCTCCCTGTCACCGGTGAGATAATCTGTTTATTCTTGGAGAGGGGGAGGGGGAAGGGGGGAAAGGCGTGTTGGGTTGGGGGTGGGGTGGGTGGGAGGAGGTTGATGAGACAATTTCAAGGGAAGACGGTCAAATGGTGATTCACACATGCAGAATAAATACCATTTTTTGTTTAATACTTAAAGCAGAATTTTTACATGTCCTTAAAATAAATTACATTTCCTAATTTGTTAATCTATTTTATTCTGTTTTTTTTAGAAATAGTGGGACTTCTAAGCGGTTAGCATCCAGCTGGAAATTATATCGTTGGTGGAGTTCTGATGCCCATCAGCAAAGTAGTAAACTAATTAGAAAGCTTTGCATTTTATAATAATTGACTTTCCACCAGTTATGACATTTTGAATACAGACCTTTTTTTTCGCTTTTCCTCTTTAACTAGGTGACAGCTCCAACATCTGATAAATTACAATAACTTTCCTTGACATTTGCCGCTAGGCTATTCACACACATTAATCAGCAATGTTTTGTTTTCACATTTTTTAAATCTTTCCTGTCACATTTTTTAAAAAATTTCCAGCAAACACCAGCTATCAGATAAGTGATTGAAGGTGCTGATAAGAGGATTCTGATCGAGTTTTTTTTTCCCTATCCTTGAATTCTTCCTCTCTTTTTGTACAGGGTGAGAGTGTCCACTGAGACCTTATCCTAGAGCAAATTTCAAGAAAGAAAAGGGCAAAGATATTCTCTGTGCCTGAGGACAGGCCAAGAAGGTCAGGACATCTCCCAACCCCTGTTTAGCCTCTTTGTCCAGCACTAGACTGAGGTGCCCTTTATGTTTGGAGAGCACAGTGAGGTCTTTTTCAAGTTATAAGCAACCGTAAGAACCCCAGAGTGATTGTGGATCCCATCATTGCTCTTTAGAAAGCCTGTGTTTACTTTGCATGTGGTAGCCAATTATATTGTGTTTTATATACAGGACATTTAGATCAAATGTTTAAAAGGAGATATCAGTAGCAAGTTTAAAGGATACTTGTAATATCATCTATAATTTTAATCTGCACTCTGGTGAACTGCACAGATCATGAATGATAATTAACAACATACTCCCTAACTTTCAATCAGAAATACTACATGACCTAATATTTCAGTCAGTAATTTCAGTGTTTTCAATTCGCAGATATTATTCTTCACCAATAATTTACACCTTTGCCAAATGGGCAGTTAACACCAGAAGGTTTACGCAATGGATATGTGAACTGTCCCTTTTGCTGGTTTAATTTCTAGTTAACAATATAGTCAAAAGGATGTATTTCTGAAAATAAGATACTATGACATGAAAAGACTGCTTTAAAAAAAAAGGTTTAAGGTTATTTAAATCTTTATATCACCTTAATACAGCATTGAATTAAATGCCCAACATCCTTCTGAATTTGCTTTCTAATGGCTGAGGACATCTGATATCATTTTGGGTAAAGATGTCAAATGGCATCCTGGGTAAAGGTATTGAACAATGTCATTCTGTATATAGAGGAATTATCTTAACACTGCTCTCAGTGAAATTGTTGTCCTATTTCTGAGTTGAGGTATTGTCCAATGTCCCCCTGTGTAAAAGTATCATTGAATATAACTTTGGGCAGTGGTTTTGCTCAATGTCCCCTTGAGTAAACGAGTAACCCAACAACCTGAGGTCATTCTAGGTGAAAGCTTCATCAATATAACCTGATCTAACTCTGTCAGGTGAATTATAGTACAGTACACCATAATCATTTCATATTAACCTTAAAGGACAATATCGTTTTGAGTATAAACACCAACTACATCATGTGATTGTGCAACAGTTGGGTAGAATAAGTAGCCCCAGTGTTGTGGACTGAAAAAAAGGAAAATGCAGTCAGAATCAGAGTATAGTTGTGCTACCCTTAATTGTCAAGAGCTCTACATGCCCTCTGAGCCTAAGCATATGGTGTACGAATGGTCACTTGGTAAGTTAGTTGAGGCTGACTGGTGCCCATTAGCATGGATCTCTTCCATGTAACAGTTTTCATGAAAGATGACAATAAGGGTCATCTGTTAAATGGAGGGTTTGGCCCCCTTTGAGCAGAGAAAGATAAATAGAGAATTAAGAGGTGCTCAGAATTATGACAGAGATAATAAGCTGAAACTGGCAGCCAGGTCAGTAGCCAAAGGACACAGATTTAAGATAATTGGCAAAAGAGCCAGAGAGGAGATGGGAAATTATGTTTAATGCATTGAGTTATTAGGAGTGGGAATGTACCCTGAAAAGAATGGTGGAAGCAGCAGAAAAGTGCAAAAGGGAATTGGAGATATAATTGAAAAGGAAACGTTTGAAGTGCTGTGGGGGAAGAGCAGAAGAGTGGAACTGATTGGATATCTCTGTTAAAGAGGTTCCAAGTAGCCTCCTTCTGTATAATTCTATGATAATTACAGGATTTGTTTTAAAAAAATGCTTCAGTCAGCTCTGTTCAACAAACTATACTTCCTGTGTGTGTCTGCATCAACTCAAGCCTATTGTTGGTGTTTGTTTGGGAAAAATAATTGTAAATGTGGCCAGATATCACGGGCATGCTGAGAAAGAATGTATTTGTTTAAATGTGGTGTTGTTTACATAGTTCTTAGTTGCACGTAGAAATAACCACACAGCCAATAGTGTCAAAAATGAATTAACATTTATTCCACAAAGTAATATTAGATGTTAAAGTTAATTTGACATTTGTCTAGTACTTGGTTGAAGTCTGCATTTGATGTTTGCAGTTTAGTGATTTATATGTCTTATCAGTGCCCAAGAAATGTTAGGCATCAAATCGTGCTGACATTTGCTTTTCCTAATTTGAGCATAATTGTGACAAAGGCACAAAACTGTGGAAAGAGGGTGTAGAAAGCACAATTGAGCAAACACTCAGAGGTGTCACACATTCAAGTGGAGGGTTTGTTTTGACAAAGCTGCACTTACAGGGAAGAAAAACATCAATCTGCTGTTGACTGAAAGTGCACAAAATTTGTGTGTATTGGATGGTCAAGTGTAAGGGGACCACAGTCTTCAATATAGAAAATATAGGTCATTATGTCAAACTAAGTGTGAAGATTTTTGGTAGGTGGAGTGGAAATAAGAAATCAATTTACTTTATTAATACCTACAAGAATAAGGTGAATAAAAACACAAAGGAATTCTTATTTAACATACTAACAACAACTTCAAATTCTATAGCAGCTTTATCATAGAAAACACCCAAGGTTCCACCCAGGGCTGTTATCAAACTAAATTTGACTTTGAGCCAAATGATAAGATAGCTAAGCTTGTCTTATAGGAGGAGAGAGGAGCGAAGGTTTAAGGAGAGGATGAGGCGACTCCAATACGTTTTTGAATGCCAGTGACATTGTGCCTATCCCTGGGAAATGTATGCCAGGAGATTCCATACTCCCAGTTCATAAATTCCTATTGGTTAACGCTAATAGATGGGATCTAAAAACTTGGGGTATAATGTGCATATTAATGTGCATTCTCGGCATAGTCCAAGAGAGGGCGCAGTGGAGCCTTTGCTCTCCAATGACCAGGGTCATCTACCCTATTGTGAATGAATGTCCAGTTCAGTTTATAACATGGGATTTTTAAGCAGAGTTTTAGCCATTCCATTTACTTTCAATGTAAACTACAAATCAAAGCTTCTAACTGAAGAGTTAAAGCTGTTCAGAAATTGGCAACACCAGTGAACTCTTCCCAGCTGCCCAAGAAATCTGTGCAGCATGCCAATGTAGTCTGTTTTTTTTTATTGTCCTTGGATGCTTGTGCTCTTTGTCCTGTTTAAACTCTGGAGTGGATTCTTCAGTTGAAAAACAACATGAGAGCATACAATTGTTTTGACTTCTCAGCTAATGAGACTGCATTCAACCCTAACTCACCTGATGGCAACCACTCGGAATTGTATGTAGGTTTACATTGTGCAGTGTGTTGAGTATAATGCAGAGTGCAATTGATAGGGTACAAAACCAGAGTTGGACTCAATTTCATGTCAGGTTAAAATTTCCCCTATTTTCATTATGGTTATCAAAAGTAACTTACAAACCAGTCATTGGAAAGCAACTGAAGGAAAGATCCAACTATAGGTAGGTCCCAGCACCTCTGGAGACAGCAGTTCCACCTTGTTGTTCATATCACTTGACCACTGTTTGCTGAAGCCACTGAAGATGGCAGCAGAGCCAAATGACTTGGCTCTAATAAGGGCTCACTGGAAGTACAAAGCTCCTCTCCTCCTCCCTGCTGCCTTGCCTTTCCAAGGTGCAATTGCATCATGCACACTTTTACAACTATTATAATAGCCAGAAAATCCTGTACAGTGTAGGTTTCCATGTCCGTCCTATGTATGCTCACCAGCAATGCACACTCAAGAGATTACCTCTGGGAATATTTGCTTTACAGATACTGATTCTGGATTGCTCATGCCAAGGGCACTGCATGTTTAATGCTCCTTCCTGGTACTTTTGAAGCAGGATTAGATTGAAGCACATATTCATTTTAAGAGAGGTACTGAGGGTCATCTCAAGGTCAAACAATTTTACAGCTTACAGTGCAGCTGGCCCCTTGCATTGCTAGCTGATTGAAGGGATAGGATTGCAGTTGTTGTTACAACATGAACGAAGGTCACTGATAGATTGACACAATGCAAAGTCTGTTTTAGAACATTTTCAATTTCAGTGAACTTCCTGGCACAAACAAGAGGAGTCAAACTGTTCCCTTTCCTGGTGGATCTCTGGAAGAACAGCAAGAGCAGATCCAGGAGGGGAGGCTCCCACTTTGGGTCCAAAGAACAATCACCTACCAGTGAACATCCTCCAATTGACTCCTGTGTCCACTCACTGCAGCGACATGCAAACAATATATCGGCCCTTCAGGTTAGGAACCAATGTGGAGGGAAGTTAGCCGGTATAAAGAACTGAGAGGGAGGGGTGAGGCAGGGGCTGGTAGATGATAGGTGGAAACAGGTGAGGTGGGGATGATGGGCAGACAGAACCAGATGGGGGAGAGGAGGGGGACACAGAGACAAAAGCTCAAAGGTGATATGGAATCTGATAAGGGAGGGATGATGGATACATGGAACCAGATTGGGTGGGGGGGGGGATGGAGGGTGCAATTGGGAGGTAGGCCAGGGGAAAGGAAACACAGGTGGATATATGTGTGGGTGATGGTCAGATGGAAATGTGGATGGTGAACAAAGGGAGAGAGAACTTTGGTGGACTAGTAGAGGTGGGAAAGGAACACATTTGAAATTACCTGAAATTGGAAAATTCAATGTTCATACCATTGAGCTGGAGGTTACCTAAGTGGAATATGAGGTGCTGTTCTTCTGATATGCGTTGGGCAGTGGAGATGGTCGAAGATGGACAGACTAGGAATGGGAAGAGGGGTTGAAGTGACATGCAACAAGAAGCACAAAATAGCCATTGAGGACAGATGTAGGTGCTCCACAAAATGGTTGACTAGTCTAGGTTTAGTCTCACTGATGTAGAGGAGGCCACATCAAGATCATCGAATGCAATAGGAGTGAATCTCTGCCTCACCTGGAAGGGCTGTTTAGGTCCCTGGATGCTGGTGAGGGAGGTGTTGTAGGGACAAGTGTTGCACCTCCTATGGGTTACAGGGGAGAATGCCAGGGGAGGGTTGGTGGGGAGAGATGAAGTCACAAAGAGATTGGTCCCTGCAGAGAGCAGAGGAAGGGGGTGGGTGGGAGAGGGGAAAATGTGAATTGTGGTGGTTTCACATTGCAGCTGGTGGAAATGGTGAAGGATGATACGCTGTGTGCAGAGGCGAGTGGGGTAAAAGATGAGGACCAAGGGAACATTCTTCTGTCTGGGGGAAGGGGAGATGACAGCAGAAAATGGAAGAAATGTGAGTGAGGGCTCCATCGCCTACAATAGAGGGGAAGTCACACCTCCTGGAAAAGGAGGAGATTTCACAGGTCCTGGAATGGAAAGCCTCACCTTGAGAACAGATGCAGTGGAGACTGGGAGACTGAGAAGAATGGATGGCATCCTCACAGGAGAAAGGGTGGGAGAAGGTGTAGTCGAGGTAACTGTGGGAGTCAGTGGATTTATAGTAGATATCGGTGGATCTTTTGTCTCCTGAGATAGAGACAGAGAGATCCAGCAAAATCCATGAAATCAGTGGCTTGAAATTAGAGGAGGACCAGATCCTGTTTAAGCTGATGTTGGGATAAATCCAAGAGGGTTATAGTGGACTCTTAGGGGAGAATTTTGTTGAAATACAACAAAAGGCTTTTTTAGCAGTGAAATGCGCTCTTCAGGAGCATTGTACATCAACATTTGAATCAACCGCGTGAAGGAGCATTGGGAGGGATGGCCACTAACTGAGTCGTTCTGGGTGGTTGCAAGAAGGTAAGTGAGAATAATGAAGAAATTTAATGAGGGAATTGCAAAGCTGAAGGTTTAGGCAGCATTTCGTGGAACAAAATGATCAGTGATGTCCAAGAGGCCAGAACTAGAGGAGCACCGATAATTTGGAGGGTTTTGGTCTGGCAGAGTTTGCAGAGAAAGACACAGCAGAGACCACAGAAAGATCTGTAAGAAAATGTTTTAATTGAGAAGTTGTCAGACTGGAAGCCAATGTATGCTCTTGACTACAGCATCAATGGGTGAATGGGACCTAAAGTTTTTGGAGGGTGAGAGGTGGACAGGGAAGTACTGGATTAGTTGAATATCTGGAGGTAACAGACATGCTTGAAATTTTTGGCAGCAGGGTGGAGACAGGTAATGCCACTGAGACGGAAGGAGCTGGTTTCAGTGATGGGCAGGCTATAAACGATATGAAGGTCAGTGTTGGATCAAGTGAAATACAGTTTCATACCAGGTCTCAAGTTACAGTATAGCCAGCACAATACCTAAAGGGCAGAAATTTTATACTTTTATTAATAGTTTAATTTTGTCTACCTCTATCACACAGTCCCTGCTTCTAAAAAGATTGACAGGGAAGAAAGTTGCAGCAGGGGAAATGTTAGACAGGGATCCCAGAGCATAGATTTTCTCTTTGGAATGGTTGCTAGTGGACAGTGTCACCAAGCTATCCTGAGGATATAAGACATTAAAATTAACCAGGGAATCTGCCTCTGACTTGGGACCTAATGTAAATCTCAAGAAATTAATATTCCCCGATCTCCATAGCAGACAAATCAAACTTAATTAAAAAAAAGAAGTGCTATTGAATTTCCTGTGACAATTGGTGCTTAGCTGGTGTCCTGCTCTCTGTCGTTAAGGTCACCAGTAGTTAAGTTCTTAACAGCCAATTCCAAGTGATGACTGGTCCTCATGAAATGTTAAGGTAAATTAGAGCACTGCTTTAACAGTAGAAGTTTTAGACTCTGAGTCAATGATTGACTTAGTTAAACAAAAACACAGTAACTGTAACCAAGTATGACATATGGAACTGTGACAACAGTGCATGATGGGTGTGTGATCGACACAATTCGACTCCAGCATCAAACGCTTCTGAGAGTATTGACTGCTCGTTATTCTCACCTCCCGCACATTGGTCTAGCCGCCTTTACTTGCAGCTGACTACTCCATGGTTCAATAATGAGTTGCTATTTATTATGAAAGCAAAATGTGGCAGATGCTGGAAATCTGAAATGGAAAGAGAAAATGTTGGGAACACTGAGCTGGTCAGGCAGCAACTGCAAAGAGTGAAGCAGAGTTAATCCTTCAGGTCAATGACATTTGGTATTGGTATCGGTTTATTATTGTCACTTGTACCAAGGTACAGTGAAAAACTTGTCTAGCATACCGATCGTACAAATCAATTCATTACACAGTGTAGTTACATTGAGTTAGTACAGAGTGCATTGAGGTAGTACAGGTAAAAACAGTAACAGTACAGAGTAAATGTCACAGCTACAGAGGAAGTGCAGTGCAGGTAGACAATAAGGTACAAGGTCACAACAAGGTAGATTGTGAAGTCAAGAGTCTATCTCATCGTATAAGGGCACCATTTCATTGATGCTCTAATGAAAGGTCTTGGAATGAAACATAATGTTCATATTTTCTCATGACATATAAAGGAGGTTGTTTGGCCCATTGAGTCTATACCAGCTCTCACAGCAAAGCCCAATAACCCCATTCCCAAACTTATTTCCCTGTAAGCTATTCTCTTTCAAATGCCCATCAGCTCCCGCCTGCTTCTCCAACCACTGACCTACATGAGGGGTAGTTGACAACAACATATCAATGTACCAGTTAGCATCTCTTTGGGATGTGGGAGGAAACTGGAGCACATGAGTGCCGGCATGGACATAGTGGGCTGAAGGGCCTGTTTCTGTGCTATGATTTTATGAAGGACGCTCCTGTGATCACAGGAAGAACATCCAACTCCTGGTAGACAGCACCTGACGTTATAATTAAACCTGGGTGACTGGAGCTGTGGGGCAGCAAGAACTACCTGCTGCATCATTGTACCGTCCACTTTCTCCCTCTATAACTCTGATTCCCTCTCCACAGACACTGCCTGGCGTCTGAGCATCTGCAGAATTCCTGTTTTCATATGTTATATGTCACTGATATATAAATGTGTGCCTGTGAACCCTTTGGTTCTCCATGTTCCTGTATCCCCATAAAATTGCACCATTTAGATTATAGTCACCTGCAATTCTTCATTCTTCCAAAAAGCATCACTCTATAACTAGAAGTGAAGCTGTTCTACTTTAAAGGTGCTATTTAATACAGTGCTGTTATTTTGATGGATCCTAAAGTAAGGAGTGCTTCAAGGTTCACTTTGAATTTTATTGTTACTTTAAAATGACTCCTTTGTATTACTGAACAGCTGCAGAACAGAATTGAAAAGGTTTCATACTATAACAATTTGAGTCATCACAACCAGTAATTGACGATTTGTCACTTAATAAATGTCTTACTGTTTTTTTTCTCTGTGATCTGATCTGACAGTGTCAGATATTTACATTTTCTCATTTTTATCAACAAGCTGCGATAATTAGGTTATTGTAAAGAGCTGAAAAGAGGAGGCGGTACAAGGTAAGGGATATAATAACAAAGACTTAAAAATAACACCCACTTGTTAATCAGCTAACTAATTGATACATTTTGTAATGCATACCAGTTTGTAATTAAGAGGGATTGGGAGAATTTAGTTAAATTGTTATAAATAGTGCTGGAGGCAGAGTGGTGACATAGCATATTGTTAATTTCCCACAATCTGCTGTGCCACGAATGCTAAATCATGGGTTAAAAATATAAACAAAATGAGCAGGAGAGTGATTAAAAACCTCAAAGGATTTGTTTTCCCATTAACTTTCCCATATACTTTGCAATTTAAGAGGAAATCACAAACTTTTAAGTTACTGAGTAGGCAGCCCTCTTTTGCTTCATTATTTTGGACCAAATGACTTACCAGGGAATCTTTAAATGTGTGAGAAAAAGGGCCAGGAATATTGGGTTACAGGAAATAGCTGCTCCTGTTTGTAGCATCGGACTCTTAAAAGGAACTGTGACAGGGAGTTTAGACTTGGTACAAGATGAATTCCTCTCATTTCTATTAGAACAGTTGAGTTGATTGGTACCTGCCCGACACACAAAGACAGGCCAAGCACTGGTCAACTCTGATGGCTCCCAGGAGGGATAATAACCTTACAGCAGTCTGGGGCTCCCGGAGCTGCATCATTTCACAAGAAGAACCTGGGGACAAATTGAGAGGAATGGTTCACACTCGCAGCAGCTGCAAGCAGCCATAACAATGATCAGCTCGGAGGCTGGTATCTCATGTTCTCACTCTGAGTTCTGCTGGTACCCTCAGGTGCTGCAACGTCTCCACAACCCTAGCTGAGGGTGTTTTTTTTTATTGGCAAGGTGACAATGAAGGAGAATAATTGAAGGGTCAATAAATGTGGGCTTCACCCGCTAACAATTTGCTTTTAAATAGTGCCTGAAGCCATCTCGAAGCACCTCATTAACCTTATTAGAAATTAGCCGTTGTTGTTAAGCAAGGAGTTGGGCAGCTAAGTTTCACACAGTAAGAATCCACAACCAGAACTGAGATGATGGATGGATAAATCAGTTTCAGTGATGTTGCTTGACAACCAAAGATTGACCAGCACGGAGACCTTCCCTGTACTTATTTTGGGGAAATATGTTTTATGGATTTAATTCTTATTTTAAAATAAAAATGTAATTTTAAAATATCTTTGAAGCAGCTTAAAATATATTTGGCAAGTTATTCAATTCCATTAAATTTCATTGAAACTTTTAAGTGATGCCTTTTGCTTCACTAAGGTACTTAATTTATATTAGAATATTTAACAAAATGTAGAATGCATAATGTTTTATATTTCAAGTGATCTGGAGCCATTGAAAAGTAATATCTTCCAGTCATTCTTTCTCAACATATTATTGGTTCAGGGGAAAATCTGAAAAGGCAGAAGCTTTCATTTCACACATGCATTTCACTGATACTGACAAAAGAAACAAGACAGACTTTCATTTATATAGCATCTTTCACACCCTCACTTTACCTTACAGCCAACTAATTTCTTTTGAAGTGAAGTCATCACTGTGCGGAAATACCTCCAAAGGTATTCACAGAAGCAAAGGTGGATGCTGAGCACTGATGGGAGAGATGCTGTTTGAATTGTTAACTTTCAGAGAGAGATAACAGAATGGAAATTTTAGTGCAAGTTTAGGAAATTAGAACTGAAGGGTGAAATAATTCCATGTGAAGAGAATGGGATGTACTGGAGGCCAATCTACATATAGCTATGATTTTTGAGACAGGCAAGAACATTTTCCTCCAAAAGGTGGTGTAGTACTTCAAATATTTTAAGCTTTTTCTCTACACTTCCTTCAGACAGATTAGGTGTGATTTCCAAGCCTTCAGCACCCTCTCTCAGCAGTCACCACCACCTTATGTGTCATTCAGTCTCTCTTGCTCTCTGCCCTATATCCAATATTCCTTTTGTTCTCCTTAGCCCTCCACCTTCTCTGCAGCTTTACGACATGCTTGATTTCTAACTTTACCTTGTTCTAACGTAAGGTCATTGGCCTGAAATATTTGCTCTGTTTCTCTCCACACATACTTCCTGGCCTGCTACATATGTCCAGCATTTTCTGCTTTTACTTCAAATCTTTTTTGCTCACCCAAGTTTTAGAATTACATTTTTGATCCTGCCTGGATGGTCAGACATCCAGAAAACACTGAGTTTGGCTTAGGGCAACACCGTTTATTCAATCCCTTGAGGTGAATGCCCATTAAATGACAAGAGGTTCATCAGGGATAGAATCCAACAGGACTATCTCTCTGGATATCCAGTGGTCACAAACATGTGATACAAAGCCAAGCTGGCAAAGAGCATTCTATCATTATGATAAAATGGACTCCTGACCTTACAATCTACCTCATTATGACCTTGCGCCTTATTGTCTCCCTGCACTGCACTTTCTTAGTAGCTGTGACACTTTAGTCTGCATTTTGTATTGTTTTATCTTGTACTACCTCAGTGCACTGTGTAATGAATTAATTTGTATGAAAGACAAGTTTGTCACTATACCTCGGTACAAGTGACAATAATAAACCAATTCCAATTCCAATATCCCACGATTAGAGTTGCTCACCAGTTTGAGGGGGGGAATAATGGGCTGATGCAATTGCCAGCAGCAGTTTTAGTTTAAGGAGGAGAAGTGAGGTATTCGGTGAAGGTATGAAGATGATGTGGCAAATGCAGTGATTCACTAATACTCAATGTCCTGACTCAAAATCAGTGGTCCCTTGGATGAGGTGTGGGATAGAGTCAGTACCACTGGAAATTTCCTGAGTCACCATCTACAGAGCAGAGGATCTGAGGAGGAGAGACAATTTCAAAAGGAACGGATTGGGAATTGAACCAATTGGAGAACTTTTAATTTTCAAACTTTGAGATAAAATCCTCCCTAAAATTCCCTGCAATGACAGCTAAGGTGATAAAGTCAGAACTGAGCTTTGTGGTCAATAAAGGGATTCTCAAGGAACAGGCAGGACACTGGCTAGTTACAGTTCCAAAGAATTAAAGACAAATTTAAAGCTCTGCTTTATGGACATTGCAGATTAGATGCAGCTCCTTATGCCAATTTATGGAGAATACTGATCAGAATGCTTTGTAATCATTTACAACAAGCTTCTACTGCACCTGTGTTGCAAATTACAAATATAGGCTTATTAAAGCTTGCAGTCTGATGTCTTGTAGCAAGACATCTGTAAAGGGTATGGCAGCACAATGCTCATGCTATTGAATCCAGAGGCCTAGACTAATGAAGTGGAGATATGAGTTGGAATCACAACGAGTGCAGCAGGAGAATTTAAATTCAGCTAATTAAATAAATCTGGAAGAAGATGTTAGTATCAGAAATGCTGACCATGAAACTGCTAGATTTTCATAAAAACCCATCTGGTTTTGTAATGTCCTTTAGAGAAGGAAATTTACCATCCTTGCCTAGTTTGGTTAAAAATGACAGGATTTATCCAAACTCTGACAACTAGACAATTAAAAATCAAACTGGAGAGGTGACCCAGCATGCTTTTGTGTGTACCCAGCCCTGTTAACCCTATATAATTCCTCTTCACAAACATCTGGGAATGTGCCAATTCAGAAGGTTGTCCACAGCCTGCTGTAGACATGGTCAGAGAATCCTTCCTATCATCAAAGATCCCCACCATCCAGGCAATGCCGTCTTCTCGCAGCTACCATCGGGCAGGAGGTACGGAAACCCAAAGTCCCACACTGCCAGGTTCAAGAACAGCTACTTCCCTTCAACCATTTGGTTCAAGAATCAACTGGTAAAACCCTAATCACTATATTTTAGCAACACTATGACCACTTCAATCACCTTGCACTAAAATGGACTTTACTTTTTTTCTGATTGTGTTCTTTCTTGTAAAAATTGTGTACAACTTATGTTTTTCTTGTGAATGTTCCTTATATGATGCTATGTGCCTGTGATGCTGCTGCAAGTAAGTTTTTCATTGCACCTGTGCATACATGTACTTTTGCATATGACAATAAACTTGACTTTGACTTCCTGTAGTAAATGATTCAGATTGCATCATTGTCAGAACCACCAGAGGTGGCAGCACAGTTGCATCCAGTGAAAGGGAATGGTCCTGGGACTTCTCATTATTGACCCTCATGGCATCAGACAGAATTTGGCTAAGGATGTCTTCTGCTGACACTACCTGACACTCTCACTTCAGCCACATTCCCGGCCCTTGTCTGGGCTCCCAATTCTGGCCACAAACCCGGGCATGTTTCCAGACCAGAGGCTGGATTTGGGAGCTGGAGAACAGATCATAGACAGGAGTGATAATGAGGCAGGTGAGGCAGATGAGAAGCTTCGAGGGAGGTAACGGATAAGAGCACCTGTGGCTGGACTCATAGGTGTGTGCATGCGTGTGGGCACATGTACCTGTATGTATGTTTACCTATGTGTGTGCATGCATGTGTGTGTGTGTGTGTGTGTGTGTGTGTGTGTGTGTGTACAAGAGCATAAGTGCTTTTCCTATGCATGGGCCCACCAATGTGCGAGGATTAAATTCAATGCAGCAGAGCCTGATCTGTTCCCTACTTCACCAGATAATGACAACTCCAATGTAATTCAAGAAGCTTGGTGTTCTCCTGGAGAGAGCAGTCCACCTGTTTGATTGACACCCCATCCTTCACTACATTTCCTCCTTCTACTACTGGGGCATCATAGCTGCAGTGTGTGGGACCCACAAGATGTACTTCCCCAATTTGCTATGGGAATCCTCTCTTTGTCAGTTCCATCTAAATCTACAACCACAGCCCGCTCAAAGGATAATAGTTGCATGGAATGTCACCACTTCTAGGTTCCCCTCCAAGTCATATCTATCCATACTTGAAGATATATCAACATCCCTTCATTGTTTCTGGGTTAAAATCCTGGGGTTCCCACCCCAACAACACTCAGACTACAAAGGGGCCAGAGAACAGCTTGTGAATAATATGTTCCCAAGGGATGTGAGAGATGGCTGTAACTTCCAGAGACCCACTGGTTTTGCCAGGGATTCTGTGAATGAGGATGAAAAGCTCCAGGTTGGTTACGGTGGAATTAGTTCCTGGAGTTTATGTGTGTGGGTGAAGTGCGGGCAGCTAAATTACACCTGCATATTTTGCACTATTTTGTATTACAGACAGCAAGCTACAGAAGCAAAGTAAAATAGACTGACTTTTTTTTCAATATCTGGTGCTGAAATGCTTTGCACTCCTCCAAGAAACCTGACATAGATTTGGGTTTAATATTTAGCATAAAAAGCAGCAAATCAGACACTGTTGGATCTAAAATAAAACCGAACGCTGGAAGAACTCAACGTGTCAATCAGCATCTATGGAAGCAAAACGTGTATGTCGATGTTTCAGGTCGAGACCCTGCATCAGGACTGAGAGGGAAGAGGAAAGATGTCCAATATATAGCAGTACGGGGGTGGGGAAAGGATGCAAGTTATAGAGGCTGGTCAGTGACATGTGGAACCAGATGGGGAGGGGATGATAGGCAGATGGAACCTGGAAGAGAGGAGGGGATAGAAAAGATGAACAAAGAAAACTAGGTGGACAGGTGAGTGTGTGTGGGAGGAGAACACTAGGGGTGTGGGTTACCTGAAATTGGAAAATTAATTGTTCGTATCATTGGGTTGTAAACTACCCAAGTGGAATACCAGATGTTGTTCTTCCAATTTGCATTTGGATTCTCCATAGCAATGGAGAAGGCTGAGGACAGACAGGTTGATGGGGGAGTGGGATGGAGAGTTAAGATGACA
Source organism: Pristis pectinata (assembly GCF_009764475.1). Lineage (NCBI taxonomy): Eukaryota > Metazoa > Chordata > Chondrichthyes > Rhinopristiformes > Pristidae > Pristis > Pristis pectinata. The sequence continues at coordinate 18,135,984 of NC_067432.1, forward strand.
TGCAACCTAAGCTCAAGATGGCCTTTGCGGACAGAGGTGCTCCGCGAAACGGTCACCGAGTCTACGCTTGGCTTCACCAATGTTGAGGAGGCCACATAGCGAGCACTGAATGCAGTCGACAGGGAGAGGTGCAAGTGAATTTCTCCCTCACTTGGAAAGGCTGGTTAGGTCCCTGGATAGTGGTAGGGAGGAGGTAAAGGGACAGCTGTTACACTTCCTATAGTTGCAGGGGAAAGTTCCAGGGGATGGAAGGGGGTGGGTGGGGATGGATGAGTGGACCAGAGAGTCATGAAAAGGGTGGTCCCTGCATAAAAGAGAAAGGGGGAGGGGGAAGAAGGAGGGGAAGATATGACTGGTATGAACATTGAATTTTCCAACTTCAGGCAATCCACACACCCCCACACAGTCACCTGTCCACCTAGTTATTTTTTTTTAATTTTATTTACAGCATGGTAACAGGCCCTTGCGGCCCAACGCGTCCATGTCGCCCATTTTAAACCCAAATTAACCTACCCGTACGTCTTTGCAATGTGGGAGGAAACTGGAGCACCCAGAGGAAACCCACGCAAACACGGGAGGATGTACAAACTCCTTACAGACAGAGACAGGAATCGAACCCCAATCGCTGGCGCTGTAATAGCGTCACGTTAACTGCTACGCTACCATGCTGCCCGACATTGCCGATGCCGATCAACGTTCTCTTCTCCCTTTGTTCACCTTTCCCATACCCTCCTCTCCATCATCTGCCCATCATCCCCTCCCCATCTGAGATTATGTTGGAGCTGGAGGAAGATGATGTTTTGGATGTGGAGGCTGGTGAGGTGAAAGGTAAGGACCAAGGTAATTCTAATGCTGTTCTGTCTGTGGAAGGGGGTGGGTGAAAGTAGATGTGGCAGAAATAGAAGAAATGCGTGTGAGGGCTCCATCGTCTATGGCAGAGGGGAAGCCATGTTTCTGGAAGGAAGACATTTCTGAAGTCCTGAGACAGAAGCCTCCATCTTGAGAACAGATGCAGTGGAGATGGAGAAATTAAGGAAAAGTGATGGTGTCCTTACTGGAGGCAGGGTGGGAGAGGCTGGGAGTCAATGTCAGTGGCAAGTCTGTCTCCTGAGTTGGAGATGTCTTGTTGGATCAATGTTGGTGATAATGATCCACATGAGTCTCCCCCTACTCCATTATTAATGCAGTTAAAAGTTGAAGAAAATAAACCTATTAAAAACTAAATTAGTAAATTTTACAGATTGAGAACTGAAATGTGCTTCCCGTGAAGAACTTTGGGTCACTTTTGCTATGTAATGGAAGCCATACGACATAAAGAAAGTTGTTGTTGAAATGAGACATCACTGTAGTAAAGATTATTATAGAAAATTATTATAGAAAATTATGAAAAATTAATCACTGTGAAAAGGTCATACTCTTACCCAAGCTGCTGTCTTTGTGGTCATGTATGTCAGAATGATTTATAGAAAACAAGGAACTTGTATTTATATAAAACCTTTCAAGTCTGCAGGGTATTACAAAGCACTCCACATCCAATGAAGGACTTCTGGTAACTGTTACTGTGTGGCAAGTGCAGCAGACTGTCAGATCCACAAGTGGCAGGTGGGGGTCCAAAAATATATCTGTGCTGAGTAAGGCATGTTAAATGTACAGTACAACATGTTTTGAGGGAGTGTTAATAGCAGTGGTTGATTAACGAGAGAGTAGTGGAAAACAGGAAGATTGCATGTCTGGGGTCATGTATCATGTGGATGGGGTTATGATGGGGATGTGGACAAGGGTCAAGACCCTAGTTGTGGGCGGGGCGGGGCAAAATTGTGCCCCTGGTGTTTGGTCAGGATATTGAGGAGGGGGAGAGGTTAGCGGCGGGGTGGTTAATTTTGAGGTGTTGACGGTCATTTTTGGATCAAGATTGGATGGGGGGGGGGGTTTCCTGATGGACACCGACAGTAAGGGCTAAGTTTTTAACTTGGAGGCCACTAACCTACAACTGGTTGCCACTGCCAGAGCAATAGTTTGGTGCTGACTCTGGGAAGTCAATGCCAAAGGAAGCCTCACAATCATTGAGCAAGTCTGTTTCTGTGTAAGGCATGCATGGATGAATGAATTTGTGAAGGTGACAACCAGCCATGGGTTGCACATGGATGAACACAACTCTGCATGCCCTAGTACCTCGGTTCATAAGCTCACAGTATACAGAGGACTTGGAATCATAATCAAGGGGCCTGTGACACAACCAAATGTACTCAGTCTTCAGGTTTCTGATAATGTGCCATTTTCCAGTGGGGATAAATATCAGGCTGTGTGACAGAATTGCTGGGCCTTCTTTAGCAAAGTTGTTGTGATAGTTAAATTTCGACTTGGATCCCAGGAAAATTACTTTGTTTCAAAATGGTGCCATGGTGTTTTTCACGTCCACTTGTCAATCTTTGGCAGACGGGGCTTTGGATCAACATTTCATTTGCAAGATGGCTCTTCCATCAATAGAGTATTTCTTCAATATCACAATAGAGTGTCATCTCAGAATTTGTTTTCAAATCTCAGGAGGGATATTTGAACCCATAACCTTCTGCTTTGGAGACAAGACTGCTCACACTGAACTACAATTGATAACAAAAGATTTTATACGAAGCAGGTTACATGTTTTTAAGATAATTAACTAAAACAGGACGTCAAATTTTTTATCAAGATCGCAGCTGAATACAGAGCACCAGAAAGACTAGGGTGTGGTAAATACATGGTTAAATCACTTGCAATGCAATAGCTTTGCCACTAATCTCAAAAAACAAGACCGGTCTTTATTAGTTGCAGCTCAGAATACTTTAACTTTTCTGTGTAATTCAGTGGAGTGACTTTGGTCTCAGTGATTTACAACATATTTCAAAAGTGCTGCTCCCATACAACGGAAATGAAACTTAGCCATTATTTTTAAAAAGGATTTAAAGTATGGAATTGTGTTGGCTCTGGAAAACAGATCTGTGCCAGGTTACCTTTAAGTAACACAGAGTGAAGAAATAATATTTTAATTTGTTAAAAGGATATTGTCAGTAAAACATTCTAAATTCAACGGGTAAATAACACTGCATGGTCAAGAATAGTTTGGTAGCTTACCTTTGCTGCAGAGTTGTGCCTTACACCACACGGTTGACTGGAGCATCTGTTCAGGCTAATCCACTTTGCTGGTACATTATAAACTTTCTGTTCTAATAACTCCAAGTCAGAATCATGTCAGGCAGTACAATCTAAACTCTCAGTAGGTTGCAATCCTGTCCTCCAGCAGCCTCTCCTCTTTAAATTAATTCTGTAGGAATGTGCTGATGTAGTCAACATCTGCACATGGACCAGAGTAAAGAGGCCTTGTCTTTCTGAAGGTTGCATGGAACCCAGTAGTAGAGGATCCCACTGAGAGCTTATCAATCTAATTGAAACCAGTTCCACTGACATTGCCTTCAAGAATGTACCTTTGACACCAGCCTGGGAATTGGGACTTTGCTCTCGCTGCACACTATTTCAGAACAAAACTGTGGAGGCTGAATTCTATTCTATTAATAACACCATTACACTGAAATGGTTCAGATGCTTGAGTTGAATTTGAGACAAGAACATTTTGTTATTGTGTTTTGGGTGGAGTATATTCATACATTTGCAACTAATCATTGGGTACAATGTGTAAATGGTAAGATGTAATGTTGTCAATATACATGAGTGGATTGCTACAAATGTATGCCAGTAATAGATTATGTCCAATAATGGGCCAAAGCCTGCAACATAGGCTTGGAACCACAGCAGGATTCCATATAACCGTGGTTATGTTAATAGGAGAAGGAGACAATCCAGCCTCAATGATTCCAATTTATAACTAGTGACTAGTGACAGCTGCTTATGCCCTGTATCATCATACAAAGTGCTTAACATATCATGTTTTAATCCATGTTTACTCTAAATGTAATTTTGTATTTTTAACTTTTATGTGAAAAAAAAGATCTTTTACAGATATAGGAAGGTAAAGGTGAAATTACTTGACTGATGATAGAGTGGGCATGAATTTTGAGTCCAAGCGTACAAAATGTTTGGCATGGTAGCGTAGCAGTTGGCGCGACGTTATTACAGCGCCAGCGATCGGGGTTCAATTCCCGTCGCTGTCTGTAAAGAGTTTGTACGTTCTCTCGTGGCTACATGGGTTTCCTCTGGATGCTCTGGTTTCCTCCCACATTGCAAAGACGTGCGGGTAGGTTAATTTGGGTTTAAAATGGGCGGCACGGACTCGTTGGGCCAAAAGGCCCTGTTACCACGCTGAAAATAAAATTTAATTTAAAAAAAATTTAATTTAAAAAAATCGTGCAATGGAATTTAATTGTAGGCCGATACACAAAATAAAAATAACTGAAGTTTCTAGATTACAATGAACAGGCCAACTAGTTTAGTAATGCTGCTTAGAGAAGGAGAAAGGATCCTGCACTTTTACTAACTGACAATAATGACCGTATTCCCAAACTGCATAATAGTTTTTCTCATTCTGAAGTCAATCATATTCCAAAGATGTAAAGATGCAAGTAGGGTGAGATGATGTCTGAACTTCATCTATGCTCCCAGTACCAAAAAAATAACATATTCTAGCTCAGGTCAAAGATTAACATTTTCTCCTTATAATATAGTAATGGTAACAATTTATATATTGTTGTTGAGGTTCTGGAGCCAGTTTATTGTGTGGCATAAATGCTGGTTACGTGGTCTGGAAAAGATTGGGGAGGCAGTCTTTGACAATATGTTCAATTGTTTGACTTCTATTGGTGTAATCACAACTAAGACTTGATTTTTAGTTTTCATCAGTATGAAAGTTGCCCACATTTTCTTTGTCCAGTTTATATCTGGTTAACAGTTCTCTATCAATTGCAGGGAAGTTCTGGTCTGGGTATTGGTTTCTGTAGACAAGCAATAAATTCTTCCAATGTAATGTTACTATCATTTTATTGAGACCTCCATTGGTCCTTGTTATTAAAGGAAAGATATTGTTGATGTCTCTCCCTCACTTGTTTCCTTAATTTGAGTCATGACCTGCTGACCAGCGAGGGGAACTTCTAATATCATGGGAAGCAACACTCTAGTATCGGGAGGCAATTAATAACATTGACGGTTAGTGCTCCAGTAATGAAATGTACAGCCAAGTTTAGCTGAACATCCAGTGGATTGTAGCAGCCAGCTATGTGTGTAGGAGCACATTACTCTGTGGCAGAGTATACCAAGGCCAAAGTGACCATGGGAGGTCATTGCCCTGAGTTTCTCCAGAAACCTTTGAAGGATGCAACCACTACAATGCAGAGTCCACATGTTCCATAATTTCCTTTCAGAAATTCATGTTCAGCTTCTGAGTGCTGGTTTTACAAACACACTCAGCATAATGCACAATGCAGCTCATAAAAAAATGCCTGTTCACAGTAGCATAGAATTTATTTCCCTGTTTTAATTGTGTGAGTTTTTTTTTGAATTAAATTACCTGGTTCATGCATTGCTGTAAAGACTAAAATGCATTTCAGTTATGTATAAATAGAACATATAAGGAGTAGAAACAACTAACACATCTGTCATTAATATACAATCATACTGCCACAAGTCCTGGCAGTAAGCCTCCATTATAATATTCTCCATAATTATTTACTCTACATCAAACAAATGCAGCTTAGGTTTTCTTGCATTTATTTGTGCAAAACCAGAGAATAATTAAATAAACCCTTCTCAGGGCATGCCTTAATTCAATTGTGTCATTATATTTTCCAGTTGCATTGTCATGAAGGTGTTGTGTTTCAAATGAGCCTGATCAAATCTATTAAAACCTTTCTTTTGCATTTACTTTGTTCAAATACAGCTACCACTCTTTGCATATTACCTGAAGGTACATTCTGCATGGAAGGTTTGTTGAAATCTGACAGAGAACACAAGGAAAAGAAGAGAATGAAAAAAAACCTGCTTCCCATTGCACCTTTGGACAGGACTGGGCATCCATTTGTAATGTTTAAAGACTCTTTGATGCCCTGTGTTATCTAATCAATCAGCCTTCTCTGAGCTGGGATAATACACCGTGCCACATGTTTTTGTAACAAATTACATTTAGACACTTTAAGACACTTTCATTATTTTAAAGCAGGTTATAATTAGTCATTGTCAAGACATGGGCACAGGTTGTGCAAATCAGAATAAATTTGGTTTGCTCTATCAGCAGTCACAAATGAAGCAATAAATTAGGAATAGTGGCTCATGAGGTCTCTGATCAAAATTCTCACCTGAAATCCTGGGAGCTTCCTTCTTTTAATGGGTAAACCAAACAGAAACCAAAAGTACTGAAAAAAATTGGTAACAACTGCAGGGCATTGTGTGCTGTTGTGTGTTTGATGAAGAAAGATTGTAATACAATTAACACACAATTTCACTGAGTTAAGCTGGCGTTTGATTACGTAAAGCTCTTTTTGCTTTTTGAGTTAACTTTCCTCTGTGGAGAGGTTGTTGAACATTAAATGGAGTTATTCTTGTTGGGTGAATGAGAACAAAGGAAATGGAGGGTATTCAGCCCCTCAAACCTGACCCAATTATTTCATGGATGATCTTTATTTCAATCCCATTAAGCTCCATATACATTGATAGACTTATACAAAAATGAACGTGTTGCTCAGAATATGAAGACAAAAAGTGGTTGCATTGGTAGATTGCTTAGTGTGCGTAACACTGCCATGTAAACTGCACATGGGGTGTCAAACCAAGGTTCTAATCACTGGGTACCTTGGATAGATGTTAAATATTTCACGATATTATTTGTTGAAGAGAAAGGTGTTCTAATGCTTGGAAAACATTCAAATTTGATTAAAGCTAGATTAAATAATCAGTTATTCTGCTGCTTGTGGGAGGTCAATAAGCAATGTAACTGTTTCACCTACCTTCCTAACAATGAGGCTATTTGAGAAAAAGATACTTTTATATTTGTGGAAGCAAGTGTGAACTAGGTAAGATAATGGCTCTCCTTGCCCTTGAGAAGGTGGTGATGTCCTTCTTGATGCTCAGAAGAGAGTGTGGCAAAAACTCTCTGACAATGCCATTAGGTCAGGAGTTTCCAGAATGCTGTTGCATTGGACTTTATTGCCATAGGCTACAGTACAATCAGCAGAAATCTCCTAACCTTTATAATGGGTTTAACATAAATCTAATTCCAGAGATTGTCACTGTGGTCTGTTGCCCAGGATTTAACCCTTTGAACAACAATGATATTTTCACTGAACTGGTCACGATGAGGATCTGGGGATCCTGAAAACACCAGCTTCATATTGAAAAGGTGTCAAAAATGGAACTGAACACATTCATGATGCAACTTTGCTTTGCATGTGCTGAAAACTTAGAAAGAAATCAATCTAGGGCAGTAGGGATTCCCCTGATTTTCAGGCAAACCATCACAATATTACATGACAATAAATTTCAACTTGCTTCTGAGATGACTTGAATTTTTTTAAAATTCTAATTCAATGATCTCTTTAAGGGATAAACCATATTAAAATCTATGTGCACATTTAACTGATAAATTTCAGTTTTACTTTTTTCACCTACTCAAAACATTCAACATCAGGTAAAAAATTGGTCCACAAAATACACCCTCTTGTAGTTATATTCATTTCACTTTTCTAGATTCATAGAATTGTAGAATCTCACAACAGACAAATGTGCATTTAACCCTTTATGTCTGTCCTGCCCTTTTGAAAGAGCAGCCTTACACCCCTGATTTTTATTCTGTAAACAGAAACACTTCATGAAAATAATTACCCCAGTATATTAGAAATACTAAGGGGTCATATGTGCTCAAGGCATTGGATGGAGTGCACAGCTGTGCACCAAGGTGCAGTGAATTTGTTAATTAGTGTTAACATATTGGGTGTTAACTCTTGTCTGCACTTTTAAATTATTCCTGGGAGAAACAGGTCTAACCTGGTATTAATATATTTTGGTTTGTTCAATGTTGTTAAGCATAACTCATGAACCTACAAATTTGCAGCACAGAAGGAAGCCATCACACTAAGTACCAGCTCCAAAGTCCTGTAGCCTTGCCTTTCTCCCAACTCATTCTAATTGTTCTCATTTTAACCAGATCTATTTTCCTTTCTAAATATGTTGTGGATGTTGCTTCTACTGTGGTTTAGGGCCATATGAATCAATATGTTGTTTTAAAAACAAAACAATAGTGTAGAAATTTGTATCTGATCACAAGTGCTACAGGAGGGCTGGAGTACCCACTTGGTACACTCAACTTCCATCAATCCCATCCATCCAATCTTTCGTAATACCCAATGAAGTTTGTCTGGTGACAATCCCAAATTGGTTACCAAGTTACCAATCAGAAAAAATAATTCATCAGATTTCACCTTATCTGAAAATGTGCAATTGTGCTCAGAATTTATTCAAATGATGTTGGCAGTGTAGTTATTGAAAAGAGTGTGTGAGAGGACTGGTCAGAACATACACAAGAGGTCAAATCAAAGACTAAACTATGATTAATTCCACTTCTCTTCTTTTTGAACACTTTTTGGGCAAGGAATAGTTGGATCTCATGGGATTTCTGCAGGAAATTAGCTGACTGAATCTTCAAGAGGAATCGTATCCTTCAAGGCTATTCCTTGAAGGGGAAACTATTTTCAAAGCTTTGTTGAATCTAAAACCAGCTCAGAAGCCAAATCTGAACATCAGATTTTCGCTCAGTAAAGAAGCAAACAGCAGACTGAGAGATGTTCTGGCAAGAGACCTGTTTATGTTCCTAACTGTGGTCTTCCCTGTGGATTCCAAGTCAGGCTACGTGCTACCAAATGGCAGTCAGGAAAATGGCCATTACTCAGCTGGATTGTATACGTTCTCCAGACTGGCTTGCATCCTTTCAAGGAGTATATGTTTCCCTCCTTGAATTATACTTGTGAATCACAGCAAACAAATAAGACACACTGATAAAAATCAGTGATTCAGCCTGTCCTGGAGTCATGTTGAATTTCAGCAATCAATACTACCTATCAGCTCAGTTTCTACCACATACTGAACCCCTGAACAATGATACACCCTGAGTCACTTCATCTGACTCAGAAGGTTCTCTGACTGCATTGGGGCTGGCACCTGCTTCACATGATGGTGCAAAGTAAGATCCCAAAAAATGACTATGTGGGATAACTGGCTGAAATACAGAGAGGTTGCAAATGTTAACCAGGAGATTTGTATGTAGCAGTTTTTCACCATTAAAATGCCTTTAACTACCTCCCTAATGCTGGTCTGATAATTACTAAAATTATGGTGAAATCTGTTAGCCCCAATTCAAAAAACAGCACAACTACATTCACTTGTGTAACACTGCTCTGGTTCAAGAGTGGTGGGCATTAGTAATTGAATTTCCCAAGCTACTGATATGTATCCTCACAGAGTTGATCTTAGGAAGCAGCCCATAAAATGTTATGTCACGATATAACCACACTCTGCCAGCTACTGGGAGCAGAGGAAAGGAATCATTCTATAGCATGGCGATGAGAGTTTTCTCAGGGTGTATAGGAACTTACACAGCCTGTTGAAGAATAATACACTCAGGAAGCATCCTCCTTGTGCAAATGAACTTCTGGCAGAAAGTTGCCAGGAAAGTATCAGCCAGTGCATGAGTTCTCTTTATTAATACCTGCACTTAGTAGAACCCTGGTGTGCAGCCAAATGTCCCTGCCTGCTCTAAATGGTTAAGTCAAATTAGCCAATATTTCAAGGCTCCCCACCTTGACAGTTGTACTTGTTTTTGACTTCTGTAATGCAACAGTGAGGCAAAGTACTGTATGTGGCATACATCTTCAGAGATTGCCTGGAAGGGTCCTGAGGCTGGGTTCTGAGGCTGAGGGGTGACCTTAGGTTGGAGAATGGTGCAGGTAATACATTTAGTCCCCATGACCCCTGGGTGGATCAGGATTTGCATTCCACATTTTTTGTTTTGTGTACTTCTTGTCTTTTTATTTTGTTCATCCGGCAAGTTAACTAGCTACAGCAAATTGCCACTTAGTATGGGCTAATGGCCCAAAGAATCAAAGTGGAGTTGATAGGCATGTACAAGAGAGAACAAGCTGCAGGGGTATGGGGAAATTAGGAGAGGAGCAATGGGACTCATAGGTTTGTTCCCTTGGGAGCTGGTGTGGACACAATGGGCTGAATCGCCTCCCTCTATGTCATTATAATTACAAGAGAAGATCTGGTGAAAATGGTGACATTTCAAAATTCTGGCATTTCTAGCCTCTAAATTCTGATAGGCAACCTGTTGTGTGACTTCACTGGAGGAGTGTCCTGCAGTATTCTGTCCAGCAATGCAGAATAACTGTGGCTTACTTTTAAATAATGCTGCAGTTAAGCCTTTGATGTGCCCTCGTGCAGGCAGAAAATGTTAGGTGTCATTAGTTTAATTAGTTTGGCATAACATCGTGGGCTCAAGGGCCTGTTCCTGTGCTTTATTGCTCCTTGCTGACATTCAACACAGGCACACCTCAAGGATGCATGCTTAGTCCGCTGCTGTATTCTCTCTACACTCATGACTGTGTGGCTAGGAACAGCTCAAATGGCATCTATAAATTTGCCAATGGCACCGTTGTTGTTGGCAGAATCTCAGATGTCAACAAGGAGATGTACAGGAGTGAGATCGATCAGCTGGTTGAGTGGTGTCGCTACAACAACCTCACATTCAACATCAGCAAGACTAAGGTATTGATTGTGAACTTCAGGAAGGGGAAGTCGGGAGAACACACACCAGTCCTCATTGAGGGGTCAGCAGTGGAAAGGGTGAGCAGCTTCAAGTTCCTGGGCAACATCTCAGAGGATCTATCTTGAGCCCAACACATTGATGCAATCACGAAGAAGGCACACCAGTGGCTCTAATTCATTAGGAGTTTGAGGATATTTGGTATGTCACCAAAGACTCCTGCATAATTTCTACAGATGTACAGTGGAGAGCATTCTGACTGGTTGCATCACCGACTAGTATGGAAGCTTCAATGTGCAGGATCGAAAGAGCCTGCAAAGCATTGTAGATTCAGCCAGCTCCATCACGGACACAACCCTCCCAGCCATCGAGGGCGTTTTCAAGAGGCGGTGCCTCAAGAAGGCGGCATCCATCATTAAGGAACCTCACCACCCAGGACATGCCCCCTTCACGTTACTACCATTGGGGAGGAAGTACAGGAGCCTGAAGACCCACGCTCAGTGTTTTGGGAACAGCTTCTTCCTCTCCGCCATCAGATTTCTGAACAGTCCATGAACCCATGAACGCTATTTCGCTATTTCTCTTTTGCACTATTTATTTAGTTTTGTAATTTCTAGTAATTTTTATGTCTTTATGTCTTGCACTGCACTGCTGCCACAAAACAATAAATTTCATGACATATGTCAGTGATAATAAACCTGATTCTGATCCTGAAATTCTGAGATTCTATATTCTATGTTCTTGTGGAGTTGGTGCAGAATGCTGCCAGTGGTCCCATCTTTTCTTTATTTCAAACAAAAACTTTATTCATAAAAAATATATACTAGATGTATATATCAGTACATGGCTTTCTTTACATTCATAATGTCATCCAGTCTATACATTCATAGTGTTGTCAAAGTCTATATATCCGAGGTGATGTTGTTAATACATCCTACATACAAAGCATCAATGCCACTCATGTGGCCTCATTGAACAATATGTCATTCAAGTGTTTGAGAGGCTGTTACACAGGACCCGGCCCCTCAGTGCCCAGTAAGTTGTAGTCTTTCCCCACAAAGCCTTTGCATTGGCTGCACCGAGCTTCAGTGCTTCCCTTCACACAAACTCCCGCAACCTGGAATGTTCCAGGCAGCAGCATTCACTGACAGACATCTTGTTGTACTGGAAGACTTGCCACTGCTCCCACCTGCAAAGTAAAGCTCACCCATTGGAAGACACCAAAACTTTGAGCAAAGCAGATGACTGCCCATGAAGTCTCAGGATGCGTGGAGGAGGGTTGGTGGTTGGGTCATACTTTGGTCAGTCTGGCCTGCTGTGTAATCAAGGTAAATTTTCTCTTCCCCCTAGTTACCAGGACAACAACTTTCTTTGAAAAAGACACAATCACTTTGCCTGGCAGCCATAGTGGCTGAAGAAGAATACAGCTCAAAAATAGTAATTTGTCAATGGGATCCTTTAACAGGAATTAGGGCCTTATTTTATGTATTCATCCATTTGGAGGATGCAATTAATGAGCCCCATAACATTGATTGTGAAATCAGTATTGGAGCAAGTACTCTCCTACTGCTAAACTGATTTGTTTTGCACGTTTCACCCCTGAAAAGTGCTTTCAATGCTCATTAATTGCTACTTCAGACTATACAGCACAAGGCTACAGAAACAGAAAATGCTGGGAAAACTCAGCAAGTCAGGAAGTATCTGTAAAGCTAGATTTATGCTGGTGTTTGTATTACACATGACTTTTCTTTCGCTCTGCCTAAAGCTCCTCATGTTTTCATATCTCTCTCTCTCTATTTCCTTTTTGCATGTATCAAATTGCCCCTTCAATGCATCAGTGTTATCCGATGGATAGATTTGGTGCTCAGAGGACTTTTGTGCAGTGTTTTGTCAACTTGTATTGTTTTTTACTAAACCAAATTTACCTGGAGTGTTCTGGAAAGCTACTGCTTCCCAGAAAAACATTTTCCACTGGAATCAGACCCAAAAGCAGAGTGATTCGTTGAAGTTTTCTGACCAAGGTGGAACTAGTTGGGCTGCAGTTCAGAACAGGGAGTCCTTCAAATCATAGAGCCATACAGTATGGAAACAGGTCCTTCATCCCACTGAACCACACTATCAATCACCCATCTGTGCTAATCCTTCATTAATGCTGTTTGTTGTTATGCAGAGCACATGGGTGAAATCCACACAGTCACAAGAAGGATATGCAAACTTCATGCTGACAGCACCTGAAGTCAGAATTGAAATCATCACTGGAACTGTGAGGCAGCAGTTCTACTAGCTGTACCATTGTGATTCCCAGTGAATTTATCCCCCGTTAAGTGCCGACACAAGTTTGGAATGGTTTCTGAACCAGCCTCGAAGTGTTGCTGCAGTGAATCCTGTAGATTGTTCACCCTTCAGCCATGGTAAACTGTCGGTGGAGGGAGAAGGTGTTTAAACCGATGGATGGATTGAGCAAATTGCTTTGCTCTGGATGTCATCAAACACTGGACAATGGGAGTTTAAGTGGTGTTTAAAGTGCAAAAACAATTATGCATGTAGAAAACATATAAAACTGCAGTTGCTGGAATCAGAAACAAAAACAGAAATGCTGGATTAACTCAGCCAGTCAAGGAGCATCTGGGGAAAGAGAAGCCAGGTAACATTATAACTATGCATGGAGACACAAAAGACTGCAGATGCGGGAATCTAAAACAACCCACCAGGGAGCTGGAAGGACTCAACGGGTCAGGCAGCATCTATGGAGGGAAATGGACAGTTGATGTTGCAACTATGCACGTGGTCTCCATGCATTTAGGTTCAAATTATCGGCAAAAGAAGTTGTGAATGTGGCTGTGAGCAGGTATATGATTAGCAGGGAAGAGACAACATGAACAACTTGAATTAACGTTAAACAATCAACATGTCTCATTATGCTCGATCCAGCCTACCGCCTGTACTTGCTTCTGACAGTCTTCCCATGGTTTCATTTCATTTTGTTACGCCACAGATTCAATGGAGCTTCTGTGCGTCTGTGCTGCAAGAGGTAGATTCAAACACACTTCATTATCAATAAAACACTTCTTGGCAAACTGAGATTGTGGAAAGTATTGCATAAAGCAAGGTGCTGGAAGAACTCAGTAAGTTGGGCAGCATCTATGGAGGGAAATGGACAGTCAATGTTTTGGGTTGAGACCCTATTCCAGTGTCTGCAGTCTCTTGAGTCTCTGTTGCGAAAGGCGTTTGTGTTACGTGCTGGGAAAGCACCTTGCTCTTTCCTTGACAGTCAGTTTCTAAGCACTGAACACAATTACAGTAGGTACCCAAAGTGAAAATCAAAGAACTGCAGATGCTGGAAATCTGAAACCAAAACAGAAAATGCTAGAAACGCTTAGCAGGTCAGGCAATTTTTGTGGAAGGAGAAACAGAGTTAATGTTACAGGTCAAAGAGCCTTGGTCAGTACTGGGAAAGAGAAAACAAGCTAGTTTTAAGTTTCATGCATTTCCTCTGTCTTATACAAAACGAAACATTTGATATCCTGAAACTGAGAAAAAAGAACATATTTCTTGCCGTAATGAGGCAGGTTTGCTTCAGCGTGCAGTGAGGTACAACTTAAAGGTAACTTGTTTTCCCTCTTTCCTGCTTCTGACAACATTAAATTTGGGTTTCTTTCGACAGATGCTGACTGACTTGCTGCTTCCAGCATCTACTGATTTTGTGAGATCCCAGAAGTTCCTGATCTAAGGTCTAAGAAGTGGCAGTTTTTCTTTCATTCAATAATCAGATGAACTGAGTGTGCAAAGTATGAGTAATGGAACATTACGCACTAGCACTATGTTAAGAATAATCAGGTTGGTTATCCAAATAAACACCTGCATCACAGTCATAGAGTCACAGAGTTACACAGCAGGGTAACATGCCCTGTGGCTGCTGACCAAGATGCCCATCAAAGCTAGTCCCATTTGCTCACATTTGGCCCATATCCCTCTAAGCCTTTCCTATCCACGCCCCTATTCAAGTGTCTTTTAACTGTTGTTGTACCTGCCTCAACCACTTCCTCTGGCAGCTCGTTCCATATACACACCACCCTCCCCTTAGGTCCCTTTAAACCTTTCCCCTCTCACCTTAAACATGCCCTCTAGTTTATGATTCCCTTTCCCTGGGAAAAAGACTGCGTGCCTTCATCCTGTCTATGTGCCTTGTGATTTTATACACCTCTCAGTCTCCTACACTCCAGGGAATAAAGTCCTAGCCTGTCCAACCTCTCTCTATAACTCAGGCCCTCGAGTCCTGGAAACATTCTTTTAAATCTTCTTTGCACTCTTTCCAGCTTAGTGCTGCACAGAATCCATTTCTGAAATACGCCGACCATGCAAGAAACAAATGGAAATCCTGCAATGCTCAGTAATCTCTCACTGGTGTGGACTCTCGGGTGGGCATTGATTTGCAACTGTTTGGTGCCCTTACAGAACACTTCTGCCCTCATGGCACATGCTTTTCTGTCCTTTGTCTGCAGTTCATTATTTAAGCTTGAAACAGCACATTGAGGGGAGCCTCTGAAGTGGACTACAGTCATGGTAAACCACTGCTGTCATGTCAAACCTATGCCCACCTGAGAGCAAGTAGAATGAAAATGTTCATTCCATAGCACAAGTCACATTGATGTTATAGAAACATTTCTGGTACCATTGTGGCTTCCTCCTTGGAAGCTGTACAATAAGAAACAGTGCAATATGCCACTAATCTCAAATGGAGGAATTAGAGGAATCTGCAACATCTAGTTCTCTATTGTGTTCCTCTTTTATTTCCACCAGGACACTTCAGCATTGCAGTCCTTTGATAAACATAATTACATATGCAAATTTAATCCAATTGTGGGACAATAGAAGAAACAATTAAACCATTTTATCCTTCCTTTTACCAATTTCTTTAAATTCTTACTGTAGGTTTCATTAACAGAGGTTGAAGGAAGCAAGTTTTTCCAGGACAGGTTTTCCTTTTGCGTAATTGAACAAATGTTCTCATTCTATCATAGCCATGGGCTCCTTCAACTGTAATATTTTACGTCAATGGTAATTTTTATGTAACTTAAGAGAAGATACGATATCTTTATTAGTCACGTGTACATTGAAACACACAGTGAAATGCTTCTTTTGCGTAGCGTGTTCTGGGGGCAGCCCGCAAGTGTTGCCACGCTTCCGGTGCCAACATAGCATGCCCACAACTTCCTAACCCGTACGTCTTTGGAATGTGGGAAGAAACTGGAGCACCCGGAGGAAACCCACACAGGCACAGAGACAACGTACAAACTCCTAACAGACAGCGGGCGGAATTGAACCTGAGTCGCTGGCGCTGTAATAGCGTTATGCTAACCACTGCTCTACCGTGCCTGCCTGGTACTTTTGAACCATGAAGAATGTTCTCATCTTTTTGTGATGCACCAGGGAAGACATACTTCCTTTTACACAAGGCAAGTCAGGAAATAATGAAAATGAAAACCATTTTACAGTGCGGAGTGTAGCTAAGGTAGGAGCTGCTGAATATGGAGTAAGGTATTATTAAGGATTTGGACACTAAATATCTACCTGCAATACACTTTCTCTGCAACACAATATTCTGCATTCTGTTTTCCTTCTACTATATCGATGTAATTATGATCTGTCTGGATGGCATGCAAAACAAAAGCTTTTCACTGCATGTGACAATAATAAACCAATACCAATATCCAGAATGTGAGAACTGGGTGAGAAGGTGGGTGAAGCATTGGATGGGTAATGGTATGGAATAATGGATCAGGTTTTAGGCCTATTACCAACCCTTATACCTATTTCTTACTTTTTTCAGACTCAGCAATTTATTGCAGCAGCAGGTAGGATATTATATTCCATTGTAAGCTGTCTCTAATTTAAACAAGGCAGCTCTTTCAGCCTTTGTGCACCTTCCTAATGAACAGGTCCAGTGAGGCATTGTCAGAGGCCTGGCAATGGTAGTTTTCTTCTTGACACCCTGAGCCACAAAGCATAGCCTTGCAACAGATGAATTATGGGCCTTTCCTCATGAAATAATAAATCACTGCTTGTGTAATACCTGGCATTAAATTGATGTTTTCTGACGGTTACATTAAACACAGTCACCCAAGTGTTCCATCTGGCTTAAAACTATATAAATGGTGCTGATTCAGTATACAGGGTGGTAACCTATTTGAACATTTTGGGTTGTGGCCAGTTCCCACTTGCCTTTTCTGCATCTTTGTTGAAAATTTGCTGGAAAATGCTAGCTTCATCCTTAGCACTGGGCTTATGGTGCAAGGCACTTCCACACATCAATTCCACTGCATCTAGAGACTAGGACAAGCCCTGCTCACAAAACAAAACTGACAATTAGCTAAGTCACTTCCCCAGTTTAGTCAGCTGTTGAAAACACTGAATATTTCTGACATTCACAAAGATTCAAATAATTAAAAATTAATCTAATTATTGGAAAAAATAATGCACCAGATTCCAGCATCTGCAGCCTTTTTTTAAAAATAATGATTTTTTTTCAGTCATTTAGGAAAGTAAAATTTAAACTGGAGTACCTAAAATTATTCAGATAAATACAAACAATTAAAAATATAATGCCTACACTAACAGTGACTCTTTTCCTTTAAACTAAGTGGAGAAAAATTTGTTACATCTGATTTAATATGCCACAGTTTGTTTGAATAGTTCCCTGTTGCTGCAGATTCATACTCCACAGCAGAGCACAGTCAAAGCACCAGCCACAAACCCATGCCCGGAAGTTCTGCACTTCCGCATCCATACACACTGACCAAGAAATCCAGTACTTGTTGGCATTCCTGCAGGGAAAGATCACCGATAGTCACAACACATGACATGATTCAATATTTCCACTCAAGTATTAAGAGAAATATATACAGCTGGCTTAAAACTATATAAATAACCACATTAGAAGCTTAACTGATCACATCTCTGAAGAATATGTTATCTCATTCAATTAACAGAAAAGAAAAACAAAGTAACATGCTACTGTCTCTGCAAAATCAGGAATCCAGAAAAGCTCAAGCATAAACTTAATGAAGAAACTAAAAGCCACAGTGTAAACACAGAAAAATTGAAGTGTCTATCTCTGGATCACACCACTGCATACAAACTCCTGAGTTGACCACAGAGGTGGGCAAACCCCACTGGAGGATGTTGCTGAAATATTAATATTTAGGCAGATGCATTGCCAGCAGGGAAGAGTCACACTTTTACACCCCCACAGAAGCTACTATCAGATTTACCTGAAAAATTTGCATTAGCATCAATGAAGAGGAAAATTGAGGCTTATTTCGGCTAACAGTTTAACATCTTAACTGCTTCAAGTTTTAGCAGGAAGGAAAGTTATGTCTTAAAGATGTTGAATTAATAATTTTTGCATTGGGTACATCTTGTGACAAAGGCCACACTTGGAGTGCTTTGTACAGTTTTGGCCGCCCTGCTATAGGAACGATGCAAAAAAAATTATGAGGGTGTTACTGGGGCTGGAGGGCTTGGGTTATAAAGAGGTGCTGGATAGGATGGGACTTTCTTCCTGGAGCATAGGAGACTGTGGGGTGGCCTTATAGACATTTATAAAATTATGAGGGGCATAAAGTGAATAGCCAATGTTTTTTCCTCAGGGTAGGGGAATCCAAAACCAGAGGGCATTTAAAGTGAGATTTAAAAGGGACCTGAAGGGCAACTTTTTCCACACAGAGGGTGATGGGTATTCGGAATGAGCTGCCAGGGGAAATGGTAGAGGGGGGTACAATTACAACATTTAAAAGGTATTTGGACAGTTACACAGATAGGAAAGTTTTAGAGGGACAATGGCTAAATGTGGGCAAATGGGACTAGCTCAGTTATGCAACTTGGTCATCATAGACGAGTTAGGCTGAAGGGCCTGTTTCCATACTGTATACCTCTATGACTCTATGATTCTATCACTGAAGCATGAGAACCTCAAGTCCATACCATGGGAAGACACGGAAGCCCTGTGTAAACAGAGAAAGGAACATTGCATCTCTGACTACCACCTACCCTGTCAGGCACTCCTTGCCCCATCTGTGGAAGAGTCTATGGCCCCATATTGGCCTCGTCACTC
Source organism: Pristis pectinata (assembly GCF_009764475.1). Classification (NCBI taxonomy): domain Eukaryota; kingdom Metazoa; phylum Chordata; class Chondrichthyes; order Rhinopristiformes; family Pristidae; genus Pristis; species Pristis pectinata. Next base: position 18,154,832 of record NC_067432.1, read on the forward strand.
ACCTCAAACTGCCTATGAAATAGAAGACTACTCTTTTGATCTTCCTGTAGAAATAACCTGGGCTGCACAACATTCGAGAATGGAATGTACGTGGACAGTATCAACTACAAGCAGTACAACTGTGATGCAGTAAAAAAGAGGGCTTGTTTTATTAATGGTAAAAGAATTGGCCCGTTTTATTACCTTATAGCGATATTTTTATTTTTGTCATCAAACACCTTAACAATATTGAAGTTAAAGAAAAAACAATTTTAGAGATCCAATTCAATCCCTTTTTCAATGGTTGAGGATTTTCCTGTCAAGCCCATGCACTCACTACTAACCAATGTGCTAAGTACAAATTTGCTGCTTATGAACCCATTGGTGTCAAATAGCATTCCCGAGCTGGCGTAATCCTCAATAGTGAGGCCCTGTTTTAATGAAATAGTTTGAGAGCATAAATCTTGTCATGTGGTGGGACAAAGAATAGAACAAACCTCACCCTCAAAACAGTTGAAAAGCCCTTGAAAACCAGCTAAGCCTCTGGCATAGCTTAACTAGCTGCCAAATCTATCAATAACTCTGAATGTTTCTGAACTTTTCTGACATTTGGGAACATTCAAATGCCATGAAAAGTCAAACATTTGAAAAGGGGTTACAAAAATAAAAAGTTAAAGTATATATACCCTTCAGTAGAGTTACAAGCAATTAAATACTAATCACAATTCATTCCAAAAAAATGTAATCTCCTTATATTTCGGATCATGCTTGGGTGCATGCATATAATCCCCTCCATACAAATAAAATGGATGTACTTTTCCTGCACCTGGTATAACCGTTGAAGGCCCTCTGTACAGATCTCCAGCACCAGTACCGGGAACCTGCTGCAATTTTGCACTCCACCTAATTATTCACTTCAGGACAGAAAAGGCTGACAAAGAGTGGCCAGTAAATTCAGCGGTCTCTCATTGCTAGGGTATTGCCGAACTTGGCATTCAAGCGGTAAATGCAAAATTCGTCCCAATTCTTACAGTGGGTGTTTTTGTTGCTTTAATCAGACCTGAAACATCCACACAGACATGGATCATTACCATGTGCTAATAGCAAGTAATTTTAAACTCAGTGCCTTAATGGCCACTCTTCTGCAATAAAACTTCATATACACACTTCAAGAAATGGCTTTTGAATCTTATCAAGCTTTATATAGTCTGCCGTGTATTATTGTGTCAAGTTCAGCAGAAAAAATGTTGGCATAATAGCAGATCAGTGAGCTGCCAGGCTTTACCTCTCTCATCTTAAATTTATAAATGAGAGTCCCAAGCTTAGATTCTGAGTTTTTATTTCTTTGTATCATGTGAAGCTGTAGCCTTGAGTTGTTGAGTTGTAGAGACTTAAGTTATGAGCATACCCCCAGCTGATCCTGGTCATTGTTGTCTCTGCCGCAACAACACTTCAGAGATTCCTCGCTCTTCTCAATCACCTGAGCAAGTTAATGTTTGCTTCATTCTCAATGATGTGTGCCATAAACTAGAACTGCAATAATTGACCTCAGCTTCAAGGAGACGCAGGCCAGGATTCCCATTTGTGTTCTACTGTGAACATCAGGAATAGTTGAGATGCATTGTGGTAGCAGTCATTTCTCATGCATGAATCTCAGACCCAAAGAACTAATGGTACAAAGCTGAGTGTGCATTACAAGGAGGATGCAGAGAGGCCTCAAGGGGATATAGACAGGCAAGTAAGTGATGAGGATGTGACAGAATATAACATGGACAAATGTAAATTATCGTCCTTTTATACAAAAAAATAAGGCAGAGAATTTTTTTAAATAGTAAGAGATGGAAAGGTGTTGGTGTTGAGAGGGAGCTTGGTATCCTTGGTATCACTGCAAATTAACATGAATTTGTTCCAAGCAATTAAAAAGACCTTTAGCGCAAGAGGATTTTAGTGCAAGTATGTAGCCACCTTCCTGCAATTATACAGGGCCCTGTGTGAACACAGCTGAAATATTCTGTGAAGACCTGTTATCCTTACGTAAAGAATGGTACACTTGTAATAGAGGGAGGGCAACAAATTATTCAAGTTCAAGTTCACATTCAAATTTATTTTCATGGTATAAATGCCAATGAAGATAAGCTTTTTGCAGTAGTAACACAGTACATTACAAACATATATTACATAAACTTAAATTAACTAAATTATACATAACTTAGAGGACAAAATGTACAAAAATAAACATAATGACATTAGTGCAAGTTAAGGGAAATATAGTCCAAGTAGAATTAGGATTTTTCAGGTCAGTTCAAGAACCTGATGCAGTGGGAAGTAGCCATTGTTGGACCTAGAGATGTGGGTCTTCAGGCTCCTATACCTCCTGCCTAATGGCAGCAACAAGAAGAAGGCATGATCTGGATGGGCAGGGAGATCCTTAATGATGGCTGTCACCTTCCTGAGACTTGGCCTCCTGTAGATGTCCTCGATAGTGGGGAGAGCTGTACCCATGATGGAACTGGCCAAGTCCACCACTCTCTGTAGCCTCTTGCATTCCTGTGTATTGGAGTTTCCATACCAGGCCAAGATGCAACCAGTCAAAATGCTTTCCACTGTGTATCCGTAGAAGTTTGTCAGAGTCTTGATTGGCTCTTGCATTGGAGAATTGAAGTGAGATTAAGCAGGTTAGGTTATAATCTCTTCAGTTTATAAGAATAAAAGGAAATCTCATTTAAACATGCAATATTCTTATAGAATTGGACAGAATAGATGTGAGCTGATGTTTGCCCTATCTGAGTTGTCTCGAGATAAGAGTCTCAGTCTCAAATCAATGGGTCAGCCATTCAGGTCAGAGATGGTAAGAAATTTTTTAACCCTAAAACAAGTAAATCTTTTTGGAGACACAAGAGATTCTGCAGATGCTGGAATCTGGAACAAGATACACAAAATGCTGGAGGAACTCAGCAGGCCAGGCAACATCTATGGAGGGAAATAAGCAGTTGGCATTTTGGGTCGAGTCCTGATGAAAGGTCTCGACCTGAAACGTTGACCGTTTATTTCCCTCTAAAGATGCAGCAATCTCTTCCCTCGCTTCCTGTAACAACCTTGGATATATCCCATCCGGCCCCGGTGACTTATCTATCCTAATGTTTTTCAAAAGTTCCAGCACATCCTCTTTCCTCACATCAACATGCCCTAATGTATCAGCCTGTCGTATGCCATCCTCACAAACATCAAGTTCTCTCTCTCTGGTGTACACTGAAGCAAAGTATTCATTAAGGACCTCCCCTACTTCTTCCAACTCAGGCACATGTTTCCTCTTTCATCCCTGAACAACCCTATCTTCACTGTAGTCATCCTCCTATTCTTCACATACGTGTAGAACACCTTGAGGTTTTCCTTAATCCTACTGACCAAGGCATTCTCACACCGCCTTCTAGCTCTCCGAAGTCCATTCTTAAGCTCCCCTGGTTACCTCCAGAGCCCTGTCTGATCCTTGCTTTCTAAATCTTAGGTAAGCTTCTTTCTTTCCTCTTGACAAGATATTCTATGTCTCTTGTTAACCATGGTTCCTTCACTCTACCATCCTTACCCTGCCTCAATGGGACAAACTTATCCAGAACCCCACACAAGTAGTCCCTAAAGAACCTCCACATTTCCGCTGTGCACTTCCCCAAGAATATCTGTTCCCATTCCGCTCCCAAGTTCTTGCCTAATACATCATAATTCCCCCTCCCCCAATTAAATACTTTCCCATATCATGTGCTCCTATCCCTCTCCAAGGCTATGTAAAGGTCAAGGATTATGGTCATTATCTCCAAAATGGTCTCCCACCAAGAGATCTGAAACATGATCAGGCTCATTGCCTACTACCAGGTCTAGAATGGCCTATCCTCTAGTCCGCCTGTCCACATACCATATCAGGAATCCTTCCTTTACACACCTAACAAGCTCTGGCCCATCTATCCCCTTTACACTAAGAGGTGCCAATCAATATTAGGGAAGTTGAAATCACCCATGACACAACCTTGTTATTTTTTGCACCTGTCCAAAATCTGCCTCTCGATCTGCTCCTTGGTGTCTCTGCTGCTACTGGGGAGTCTGTAGAATACTCCCAAGAGAGTGATCGCTCCGTCCTGTTTCTGACTTGACTTCCCTCACACTGACTCAGTAAACGATCCCTCCAGGATGTCCTCCCTTTCTACAGCTGTGACACTGGCCCTGATCAGCAAGCCACTCCCCCACCTCTTTTACCTCCATTCCTGTCCTTTTTGAAACATCTAAACCCTGGAATATCCAGCAGCCACTTCTGCCCTTGTGACAGCCAAGTCTCTGTAATGGCCACCATGTCATAGTTCCATGTACTTACCCATGCTCTAAGTTCATCATCCTTGTTTCTGATATACTTCAGCCCATCCACTGACTGCAATTTTGCCCTTTCAAATGCCTATTCTTCACTCGCAGTATTTCTACACTCTGTATCTACTGGTACACTAAATGCACTAACCTCTGACCTATCACTCTGGTTCCCAGCCGCCTGCCCAAACTAGTTTAAAACCCTCCCCAACAGTTCTAGCAACCTGCCTGCAAGAACATTGGTCCTGCTCCAGTTCAGGTGTAACCCGTCCTTTTTGTACAGGTCATACCTTCCCAGAAGAGATCCTAATGATCCACAAATCTGAAATCCTGACCCCTGCACCAACTCCTCAGCCACACATTCATCTGCCAAATCAACCGATTCTTACCCTCAATGGTGCATGGCACAGGCAGGGATCCAGAGATTACTATCCTTGAGGTCCTGCTTTTCAGCTTCCTACCTAGCTCCCTATATTCCCTCTTCAGGACTTCATCTCTTTTCCTTCCTATGTCATTGGTACCAATATATACCACAACATCTGACTGTTCACCCTCCCCCTTCAGAATGCTGTGGACCTGATCCGAGATGTCCCTGACCCTGGCACCCGGGAGGCAACATACCGTCTGGGAGTATCATTCACGTCCACAGAATCTCCTGTCTGCCCCCCTTATAATGGAATCCCCTATCACTATTGCTCTCCACTTCTCCCCCCTTCCCTTCTGTGCCACACAACCAGGCTCAGTGCAGAGACCTGGTCACTGCGGCTTTGCCTGGTAGGTCATTCCCCCCAACAGTACCTAATGCAGTATACCTGTTATTGAGGGAACAGCCACAGGGGTACTCTGCACTACCTGCCTATTCTCTGTCCTTCTGACAGTCACCCAGCTACCTGCCTCCTGCAGCTTCGAAGTGACTGCCTCCCTGTAGCTCTTGTTTATGTACTTCTCATTATCCCATAGGAGCCGAAGGTCATCCAGCTGCATCTCCAGTTATGTTAGACATTATGCTGGATAATACTTAAGGATTAAGGAATGGAATAAGAGACTTTAGGAATATAAGATGGAACAAACTTCTGTACATGTGGCCATAGCTGTTTGATGTCTCATTTTCATAAAAGCTTCAATAGTATGTTTAGTCACTCCTTCAATATTTGGTGATTTTTTTGGGAATTTTTATTGGCAGATGTCCATATTGACCCATTTGGAAGTTATGTAAGTATTACATAGTACTTCCAGTGCAAATGCTAGTGGTATTAGAAATTGATAGTTTGCACTGTGGAGCACTTTACCAGGTATTTTAAGTGTCAGGTCAACCTTCTGTGACAATGTACTTGAGCATGAGATCAAGTCTGACACTTCACTACAGTCCAAAGGGGGTGTTACACTCTTTCAGACAAAGTGATAAAACCAAGGCTTCATCTGTTCCATGGGATGTAATTGATTGCATGGCACTATTTTGAAGAAGAGAAGTGGAGTTCCCTCACTGTTCCCTGGACATTTATCCCTCAACCAACACCTAAGAACAGATTATCTGGTCATTATCACATTGCTGTTGCGGGAATTCGCTGTGGGGCCTTAGGATGTGTCTTTCTCCCTTACCACACATCTAAACTTCAAAAAAAAACTTAATGAGTTGTAAGAGATTTTGTAATTACTGGAGATAATGAAAAACACTATATAAAAGGCAGTCTTCCTGTTTGAAAACTAAACATGCAATATATTTGAATAATATCCATTGGGAAATAGATGGAACTGTAACCTGCCCAAAATAGTGATTAAACCTTGATCTTAAGGAAACTGTCGATGTGATAAGAGCAGCTGAAGCTACAAAGTGCCTGAGGGAAGAGTGAGAAACAATCAGTTTGTTGATGGAACATTGGAGACTGGGAAAATGTGTCAAAAAACTAAACTTCCTGAAGAAACTGGCAGTACATCATTACATTAATCCTGTTAATAAGAAGACAGCTGACTGTTAAAGAGGATTAGAATGGCATGGTAATATGTTTGAAGCCCCTACATCACTGCCTACAAGGATGTCTTACATCAGAGTAGCCAGTGATGTCTGAGTTGTCAACTTGGACATTAAGAATAACTAAAAATGCCCTGCATGGCGCTTCTGACACTGGGTTGCGAATGGAGTAATGCACCCTCTCTCAAAACTCTGGTGTTGTGAGAGCCTGTGAAGGAAGCAATTAATGAACTGATTTTAATTACAGTGCTTATATCACTGAGTTGCCCATATATTGGGCATTAAAAACTGGTGCTTTCTGTAAAGCTGAGCAAACTGAGAATCTGCTTTGATCACATAGATTTAAGTTGAGCAATTAAGGGGTCTCAGTATCCAATCGAAACATTGCCAGAAAAATCAAAGCCAAGATTTTCTTTGTAACCAGATGCCAAAAAAATGGGTTCTGGCAAGTTCACCTTGGGCAAACATTAAAGAGGGATGATTTCCTCTTTTTATGAGCAACACAATCATAAACGTATTCTTTTTAAACAGTTATGATTTAGTTACAGATACACAATCACCTTACCCCCAAGTTTGTTCACAAGCTTCCACACATCTTTTGGAAGCTAAATCTAGTCACACATGCTATTTGTTGTTGAATCAGCTCCAGAGAGTCAAATAATAAAAAAACCCTTGAGATTGAAGAGTAGCAGCCACCAGCAAATTCAACAAGAATCGCCAAGCCTATTTAAAAGAACATGTGAAAAAAATAAACAGGAATATAGTTAATTTGCAACTTACAGAAGTGTTATACATAATCACTTGTTAATTGTTGGCGGGCTGTAACCAAATTCAAAAGAGTGTTGATGGTGGTCTGTGGATATCTAAGATAACAAATAATCATTCTCTCATATGTTTCTCAGGTATGCTGAACTACTTTTTCAATCCATCTTGCCAAATTGTCAGTTCAAGAAGGAACTTGCATTTTCAGAGAAACTTATCACCTCCTCAGGACATCCCAAAGCACTTCACAGCTAACAAATTACTTCTCAAATGCAATCATTTTTGATAATGCAAAATGAATCAGTGAGATGTCTGAAGGTAAAAGTGTGGAAAAGCAGTAAGGCATATAACTTGGCTTTGACTGAAGTTAAGGTGCTTGACAAAGCTCAGTCAGTTTTTGCAGGAATAGGTCATGTAGCCCTCAAACTGAGTTAGATCATCACCAGTTGGTCTCGAAAGATATTTACCATGCTGGTTCAAATTCCTGATATCGTTAAGGAGTGAAAAAAACCTCATCATCTCAGTTTTGAAATTTTCAACTAACCTATGCTCAAATACACTTTGGAATACTCCTGGATAGTTTGCCCCTAACAGCACTCCTGAACCATCCAGATATAATTATTCTTTTTGTATGATTAGTCATTCAGTTTTACTGGGATCTGGCAATGCTGGCAAATTCAGAATACTTTCTGAATTTGAACCTTCCTTGAGAAGGTTGTGGTGAGCCACCTTTTGTACTATTCTGAAGAAGATAATCCCACATTGCCATTGGAAGGGATGTGCAAGTTCAGGATTTAAACCCAGTGACAACGAAGGAAGAAGACTTATTTCCAAGTTAGAATGGTTTGTGACTTGGAGGGGTACATGCAATAGGTCATGTTCTGAAATGCCAGAAGCCCATGTCCCTCTTGGTGGTAGTAATCATGGGTGCGTTTGAGAGGTACTATCAGAGTAAGCTTGGTAAGTAACTGCTAGAAATGAAGCAATGAATACTTAGGGTAATGGATGGGATACCAATTTATTAGGCTGCCCATTTGTTCTAGACTCCCCTACTGGAAGTAATTATTTCTGTTATCTAACCTTATAAATACCTTTAATCATCTTAAATACTCTAAATCGACCTATGTTCAAGAAAATACAGCTCACAATCTATGGTCAGTGAAGTGCAATAGTTTTGAGGACTAGCAATGGATCAGCCTCTTTGGAAAGAGGCTGCAGCCTTTCAGGGGTACAGGGTTCCCAGGGGTCCTGGGAGTGAACATCACCAACAGCCTGTCCTGGTCAAATCACATAGATGCCATGGCCAAGAAGGCTCACCAGCTCCTCTACTTCCTCAGGAGGCTTAAGAAATTTGGTTTGTTCCCTTTGACTCTCACCAACTTTTACCGATGCACCATAGAACGTATCCTATCTGGATGTATCATGGCTTGGTACGCCAATTGCTCTGCCCAAGACCACAAGAAGCTGCAGAGAGTTGTGGACGCTGCCCAGCACATCAAGGACACCAGCCTCCCCTCCTTTACCTCTCGTCGTCTTGGTGTAGCAGCCAGCATAATCAAAGACCCCACCCACCCGGGACATTCTCTCGTCTCTCCTCTTCCATCAGGTAGGAGATACAGGAGCCTGAGGGCACGTACCACCAGACTTAAGGACAGCTTCTACCCCACTGTGATAAGACTATTGAATGGTTCCCTTATACAATGAGATGGACTATGACCTTGTTGTGACCTTGCACCTTATTGCACTGCACTTTCTCTGTAGCTGTGACACTTTACTCTATACTGTCATTGTTTTTACCTGTACTACATCAATGCACTCTGTACTAACTCAATGTAACTGCACTGTGTAATGAATTGACCAGTACGATCGGTTTGTAAGACAAGCTTTTCACTGTACCTTGGTACAAGTGACAATAATAAACCAATACCAATACCAATACCAAAACGTTTTTGCCAATCTCACTGCAAGTGACCTCTGACAGCAAGAAAGGGGCTCTTCAGTGTCATGAACAGAAAATCAGACTTAAACTCCAGGGAGTGTATTCACGTTAAACTGGTACTGAATTTTAACATCACATCAGATGCTCAATTCTCCCTTCTTCCATTCATTTTACCTCTCCATTGGAAGCTGAAGGTTAGAGCTCTATAGGGAAACTTATGTATGGGCCACCAGAGGCTTTATCTTTCTAAGAGCTTGGTGAGAGAAACATTAAGAACAATGGATGCAATTAAATCAGTCAACCTTTTCTCTCCATGGAGTATGTGTGAACACTGAGCTGCATAATGCCACTATCAGTTCCTACTGTACACCATCTATTTGTAAATAAATCTGGAAAGAAGATTAATAGTGGTTAGGAAAAAGATATCTGATGGAACAAGGGGAAGTGATGGGTATTTATATATTCTAGCATAGGCCACATATCATGATGTGGGCTTAATTATCAGACTTGGTGTTTTTCCACCTATATATGACATAGAATGGAAAATTGACTTCCAGTTCAAAAGAATCTAAAACTGTTTGTGGAGATTGGTGGGACCAATCTGAAGTTCTTCACTTGAACAGTCCCAAGGAATGTGGATATATCTGCAGCAGATCAAAGTGAACTCCCAGAAAGGACCTACAGACTGGTGACAAATTGACTGGATCTTTCTTGTTCAGGAGACATAGAGTGCTCCTGACCAAAGCTCACATGACTTGATTGGAATGATTGGAAACATTAATAATTTGGGAGAATTTTAACCAGACTGTTCAGGTTGGAACAGGATGTGCAGTGCAATTATCTGTACAAAGTTTTACTTCTACTTTCCAACCTTTTTTTAACCTATGTCCACATACTGGTTTTTTTAGCACCAAACAATCTGCTGGAGGAATTTAGTAGAGGAATTGTCGATATTTCGGGACTCTGCATCAGGACTACTGTGTTGTTTTAACCTTTAAACAGCTGATGTAGTTCTGCATTCATTCCAGACCTGCAGTGTTGTTTGTCTGGAGTTTGCCTGTTCTCCTTGTGACTGCTTTGGTTTCCTCTGGATACTCTTGTTTCTCCCACACTCCAAAGATGTACTATTGATAGGTTAATTGGCCACTGCAAATTATTCCTAGTGTGGGTAGGTGGTAGATGAATAAGGGTAGAGTTATTTGCCTTGTGCGAGAGAATTGGTACAGGGAAATAAGTGGTAAATTAGGATTGATGGGATTGTTCTAAGAGTTGACTGGTTTTCTTCTAAGTTATAAAGGAATGTGAAATCAGGGAGGAACCCTGCAAATTGGGGCCCTATTATTTCCTTAGGACCTCGATGGCAATTTGACAGCCTACTAAGCAGGACACCTGATTACCATGCACAAGATAATTTGACAGGTGAAGTGAAGCATAACATTCCTTTAGTGGAACCAGAAACAGCTGGACTGGTGTTGTGATTTCCACTTGGCCTATTTCCCAGCAGACAGCCTTGAGGCCTTCCAATTTTGGCCTACTCTAGGGTGGCCGGCTCTGGCTGCCTGCTCATTTCATTGGGGCATTAGATGATTTGATGGAAATTAGTCTCACCATTGGAAAGACGGATTGTGGGGCACCACATACTCATGATTTGTTGTTTCTTTCTTAATGAAAAGAAAAAAAATAAGGATTATTGCAATTGTACAGAATTGATCATTTCCCTTCCTGGTCCTCTGTGCTTCAGATATGCCTGCATGGAGAACCCATGTAAGGATAACAAAACCTGACTGCATGTAATGTCAGCCTGGACTTCGCTTCTGGGTGTTTTGTCCATATGCATGTAGCCCACAGGTGGTACAAGTCACTCATGCACAAGTACACCTTCAAAGCCTGTGTGTTTCATTGCATTACATGCATAACTACATGAGTTGCCTTCAGCATTAAAGAAGGAAATCTGCCAAAATTGGACCCAGGAAATTCTCTTCCAAGCAATATATTATTTAATTTTGTAGTGGCAAGGTCTTGAATGAAAATTTTATTGGGCAGACAATTAACACATCTAAACACACACTGCATAATTTCTGGACACATGAGCCTCAAAGTGACAACATAATTTGGAGGAGTTTGGAACTCATCAATTCATCCCAGTCCACCAACCCCTGCTGCTGCTCACCCAAAATTTAACCCATCTTATAACAACCACATTGCCAAATGCAAAACAGAACTTACTGAAATCAGGCTGAAATGACAAAAAAAATTAAATCCAGCAAAATTTGAATTACCTGCTCTGAGTGGATGAACAAGCTGAAACAATAATGTCCTCCTTCAGGTTAAAAGTTGTTTTCATTAATAAAATGGCCAGGCCCAAGGAAACAGTCTCCTCATCCTTCAGAGAGACATGGGTTGAGAAGCACAAGGGAAACAAATTACCCCAGCCTTGAATGAGTGAAAAAGTTGACAGCTAAACTAAAATCTATCCGCTGCAAAACAGAAACAGATGGACAAATCCTTCATTAAAGCTTGGTAATTTTTTCCATGTAAAATGAATAGACAATTACTAGGAAATTTTGAAAGGGCTATAATTTAAAAGCTTCAGTTTTAAAAATATCAAAATTTAGAACAAGATGTCAACATTTTCACCTTGTTCGGAAAAGAAAGGCAATTTAACACAATCAGATATACGTGCCAAAGGTGCATTAGATTGATTCCTGGGATGGAGGATTGTGATGTGCAGGCAGGTTATGTAAAGTGGGCCTTCATTCTTTGGGCTTAGAAGAATGAAAAGACTTCCTAGAGGACTTAACAGGATAGATGCTGAAGTTGTTTTCATTGCTGGGGAAACTAGAGCTCAATGAAATATCTTCACTTAGAGACCTGTGAATTATAATGTCTTCACAAATGCATTAAGGCACAGGATATATGTGGTAATAGTTTATTTTCAAGGGAGAATACTTTTATGCATACTGAGTCTCAGGCTCCTGATTCAGACTGAATAATCCAGCCATTGTTACATTGTTACAAAACAAACACACCGCATGGCTCTTGTGTCCAACATGACCACAGTATGATCACACACATAGATATTGTATATGAATCTTTAAAATTCTCTTTCTCAAAAGGTTGGGCTGCTGATATCGTGAGAACATTCAAAACAGAGTTTAAATATTTTTTAGACATTTTGGATATCAAGGGGTAGGAGGCAAGGGCAGGAAAGTGAAGCCAATATATTTGCTTAGCCACGATACTGAATAGTAAAGCCTTCGTGAGGGGTCACGACAGTGGGCTGGGAGAGTCAAAGACCCTACACCTGTTCCTGTTCTTTATAATCATCTTACAATTGATATATATGTACAGAAGTGAATTTGTCATTACATCCCTTTGTCATTGTTGAAGTTAAGCAGCTGGAGAGCCACAAAGTTAGTTAAGCAATGTGTTAATTACATTGTTGGATGGAATCACATCCCCAAAGTGCTTTGGGTTTGCATTTTGCAAAACTTCATTCAGAAATAAAGATGCACCAAGCGAGACTGGATATGTTGTCAATAATAGTCTTTGTTGCAAATGCCAATTTGAGAATGCAAGCTGGCACATGTTTCAAGAAGCTCTTCCAGAATTGTCTGCCTCACATATCCCACTGGTTCTATCATTGCTTGAGAATATAATTTGGATTGTCTTACATCAGATGTAAATATAAAAATTTTCTCATGACCATATTCAGAAAAAGATTTTAGAAAGTTTTTTTTATTAGCATGGGTAAGTTGGTGCAAATATATCCCTTGGCTTTATGGTGGAGCATTGTTAGACTTAGTAGTGTTTGAAATGGTCAAATAAATATTAGGATTGGTTGAAATTTGGCCAAAACCCAGTGTTAAGCCAACTTCCTCACTGGTGGAAACTGGATGAGAATTTTATCAACACTTGGAAGATCCCTGTGGATCATCTCACACTCAACCATATGCTATTAAATTGCTGATACAATTCTACAAGAGGAGGTTGAAACATTTGGAGAGTTTTCATTTTTTGTTAATTACATAAATGTATTTTCTCAAGAGTTCAGAAAAAAGCTTATCTATCCTCTCCCTACCAGACATACAAAAAAAATCTTTATACTATAAAGCTAAGCTCATGAAATGAAATATTTTTTGTTGCTAGTAATAATAAATTCTACATATGACTGCATAAAAAGACACTAGTTCTTGAAGAGAAGGATTAACACTGGTAAGCAATACATTTCTAAAGGGTGAGTTGACTATACCTTTTGATATGCTACATTTTTAGTAAGAAAAAATTCTATTTTTGTGTGAAATATATTTTTGTCATGGTTAAATGTGCTTTTATGGAACAGATGCTTATGGAGTTTTCATTATAAAACATTAGACAAATTAAAATAATTTCTTTATGGAAACCTGGTGATTTCTCCTCTGCTGTCGAGGGATCTTATGGCATAAATCTCCATGGGTTATTTTCACAAAGAGCACTCACAGTGGATTGATAAGCATCAAGTCTGGTCTGGTAGACATTAAGCAATTTTTTTCTGTGGTCTCCATATATAGTTTGAAACAGACAGCATTCAACGAAAGGGTGGACTATCCTATTTTCAGATGCACGCATAGATAACGCAAACATTCATAAACCATCAGCTCTTTAATTTAAGCTTTTAACAGCATTTAGCTTCAAAGCTCTGTGAGTATTTTGAGTCTAATCGAATCATGTATGTCTTTCTTTATTATTCTGTATTTAAGTAATAAGATGGATGACAGTTTTATGCCTATGTTGTGATATTTCATATTTTTCTGTATTTGTAAATGTGCCTTCATTGGGTTAATTAGTATATCAAAGGAATAGATAACGAATCAGAATTAGTCATATCAGAAGTAAGGAAATAAATAAACAATTTTCTCAACCACTGTTTGTTTAGCAGATGCAATGCAACTCTGTTCTGTGTTGAATTCATTCTGCTGGGTAAATCATCTTGTTCCCCAGGTAGCAAGCATTCTAGACCTGGTATTGCCCAATCTGCAGTCCATCCAGGCCTGAGTCTACTTTGCTGGGTATACACAGGTCAGTACGATGAGAATGCTGCTCTACTGCTTCCGTTTCAGCCATTGAGAATGAGGCAGTAATGAGTACTTGTCAATTTCAGCAATTCACATTTTGTTACCACAGGATGACCTCGGTGGTGTAAAATTCTATTACTGAGTCAAATTCACCTCTCAAGTTCATAGGATGGTGTTGTTAGTGGGTAGATGTTAGATTACAAAAACCATCAGCTTTAGCCAATGATGGTCAAGACAACCATTCACATTGTTGCATTCCTATTTATTCGAATTTAGTCATAATCATTGTTGAGGTAGACTCCACTGCTAGAATTGAGTCACCAATTTTGCCTGAAAGTTAACTTCGAGGTTCAACTTTAAACAAAAAGTCAGAAAAATCTCAGTCTGATTCAGTGGGACTTTGTGCAGAGTTAAGAAGTGGCAAGTTGTGAATCATTTCTTGGTTTTTTGAGGTTAACTGGATGAGTTGGAAAATAGTACCGAAACGTAAATTTTGGATTACCTTATGACTAAAGTTTATGTGGATTGAATTCCATGAATTGAGCTTTAATTTCCTAAGGTGCTGGTAGGCATGTCGGGGAGGGATTTGGTTTGACCAGCATTGACACCTGATGTGAACATTTCTGCTGTACCTCCATGCAACACTTTAATGCAACCAATGCATTAATACATTCTCTCTGCCTTTTGAGATCACTAAGGCTGACCCAAGTGACTCAGTTTCAGCTGCACTATTTAAGGGCATGTTGCAAGCTTGACATTTGGTGGCTGCTGAGATTGGTTGCATAACAAAGTGGGCCCCAGATGTGTCACAGCTTCCCTTCATATCAGTGACACACTTCAGGCTGATGTACTGGGAGCAGTAAGAAACCCCTCAAGGGGCCTCTTATTTCCTTCTGAAGGAAGGGGAAAAAACAGCTGGATACATCAGAAGGGCACAGTTGGGGGTAGATTTGAAGTCATTATTGGTGGTGTGTCCCCTAATCCTGGGTTCAGTACCACAAGCAATTCAAAGCCCTCATCAGATCCAGAAAGGTGAGCAAACCAACTACATCCTGTTGTGTATACAGTTCTAACTATCACAAACTGCCCTCTTAACTCTCCTACAGCATATCATCCTTCTCACCCTGCAGATAAATCCATCCCTCTCTGCCCATGCCGTTCCTCACATCTCCATCTGTCCAGCCATCAACACATATTCTCCATTCATTTAGAGGATGACAGATCACAGACAAATATTCAGCAGTTCATTGTTACCAGGAGGGTAATAAGAGTGAAGGTGACAGGAGATATGGAGGTGAGAGTCCAACAAAGCACCTCCAGTTCTCAACCATTGCCTCTCCCACCTCTCCAATGTCTCTCAGATGGTACCCCAAGTGTTTGAGCTGGTTCTGTATGGATTCTTCTTTCACCCTTTGCAGGAGGAAAGAGCACCAGGGAGAACCAGGGAAGAAGAGGTTACTCCCCACCCACCTCAACATTCACATCTACTGAAGAGATGGACCTGTATACAATCCATATGACGAGTGGATGAGCCTTGCAGTTGGGGAGATGGAAGTCTCTGAGGTGCTTGGTTGACAGAATTCCCTCTTGTACAGTGATACATGCAACGCTCAGTTTTCTGGATTTGAAATAAACAGTGACTAACAAATGATCAGGTGTGACATAGCAACCTTGAACATCTTACTTTGTGAGTTCTTATTCATGTCTTCCATCACCCACAGAGCTGTCACCCATCAACCAGGTCATGGTGTAGAGAGACACTAAGGGTTTCATCTCATTGACTCAGAAAAAGCACCTTCACAGGACTCATCTCTACCAAGAACCAGCTCAGATCCTCACTCTTCAGTAGGTTGGGAAATAAAGATGGTTGGGTTTTCCTGTGATGCTTCAAGTATGAACAGATGATGGCAGAGGCCACCAGGTCAGATTTCTGCTCTGAATGCTGAGGTGCAGATGGGCTAAATCTTCTGTGTTTTGGAAACATTAAGGTTCCACTAAAGACTGCACTACTTATAACTGTGTAGGAGTAAGAACAAGCCATAGCTAAACAAGGCAGCACATTGGACATTAACTTTGCAGGTGGTGAGGTGGGAGGGACAATGGGTGAGAATTGAGAATTCTTTATCAGACCCCCACTTCCACATCCCTTGTCACTCCCTACATTGCTCTCCTATTACCAATGAGCACTTTGCCGAACTAGTGACTTGTCACCTTCTGAAAGATGACATTCTTGTGAAGGCACAGAGGTGCAGTCATTGGAGCTGTTGCCTTGCTCTGCAGCGACCTGGGTTTGGTCTTGACCCCTGGTGTTGTCTGTGTGGATTTTGCACGTTCTCCTGTGATTGTGTGTGTTTCCTCCAGGAGCTCTGGTTTCCTCCCACATTCCAAAGATAAATGCGTTAATTTGCCACTATACGTTATCCATAGTGTGTAGGTGAGTGGTAGAATCTTAATGGGTTGTAGAGAATGTGGAGAGCAAAACTGGTGTAGGATTAATGAAAGTGGGTACTTGATGGCCAGAGTAGTCACATTGGACTAAAGGGCTTGTTTCCCTGCTGTATCGTTCTATGATTCAATGAAATTATGTTTGCCACATTTGATGCGCCAAGCCTTAGAACACGCTGCCAGGAGTGATGGTGGAAGCAGATATAATAGTGGCACTTAAGAGGCTTTTAGATAGGCACATTAATATGAAGAGACTGGAAGGGTATCAAACATATGCAGGCAGAGTGGATTAGTTTAATTTGGCACCATGCTTGGCACAGACATCATGGGCTGAAGGTCCTGTTGCTGTACTGTTCTATGTTCTATTTTCTTTCCATATACAAAAGCACCATTGCAAATGCACGTGACATCATGATGGATTTGCTCTCTTCCAAGCTTTCTGTAAAGGTACAACATGCAGCTGGAGTGCCTGCTAATACATCTGCCATTCTCGGTTGCTTCTCCAGAAATACTCTGTCCATTGAAAGAGTGAAGCAAGTGAGCAAAGCTTGGATTATCCTGCATCTGCCATCTCCAGTAGTCTGTCCTGTCTTCACCACCTCTGCTTGATCAATGATTTAGACTCACATGTGGTAAAGAAGTTTGAAGATGATACAATAAGTGAGTGTGGTTGACAGAGATGAGGAAATTTTAGAGTGCAGGAGGATATAGATGGCCTGGTCAGTTGAACAGAAAACCTGCAAGTGGAATTCAATCCAGAGAAGAGTAAGGTGTGGCACTTGGGGTGGTGTTATGTGGCAATGGATTGTACAATCGATGGGAGAAAACTGACAGGTGTGAAGGAATAGAAGGACCTACAAGTGCATGTCCTGAGATCATTGAAAGTAGAGAAGAGGTTAATAAGGCATATCCGATGCTTTCCATTATCCCTATCACTAGAAAGGTGTTTTGGTCATCACATCACAGGAGGAAACTATTACCCTTAGAAGGGAGGTTAACAGGGGACAGAGCTTTAAAGTAATTTGTAGTACTGGAGTAGAGATGAAGAAACACATTTTCACCAAGTGGGTGGTAAGGCTGCAGAACTCACTGCCTGAGCAGAAACTCTCATCACGTTTAAACTGTACTTAGATCTGGAGTTGAAGAGCCGTGACTCATAGCTGAAAGGTGGAACTAAGCAGGGTAGCTCTTTTTCTAACAGCACAGACATGTTAAGTTGAATGGCCTCCCTCCATGCCATAATTTTTCTGTGATTATCTGAGTAATTCAAAACAAATTCAATTCGCCAGTGAAATTTGTGTCCATATCAGAGAAATCTAAGATGTGCATGTGTGAAGGATGAGAACCAGATCCAGATTGCAGTGGAATGCGATCGTTACACCCTTAGGTACTGCTATCATAGAAGCAGATATAAAGCAATGTGATGCAAGTTCCCGATGCCCAGACTGAATAAGGGAGCGATTGATGTCATTGACCCGAAGATGTTACTCACAGAACATTCATAACAATAGATATGTTGTGTTGTACTATGTTGATACTCTTCCCATTTCTGCCTGCACAGTGAGGTGACATGCTATCAATTTACAATATGACGAAATGAATGTTTGATTTGAGCATTCTGCTTTCAAATTGGCTTTCTATCAACATTGCTGATAACTGTTTAAAACCAACAAAGGATATTGTGGAAATGAAAAAATAACCTTGTTCAGTGTGTGTTCCATTAGTTAGGAAGACTCATTTGTCTGAGTCAGTTCAAGGACATCCTGTTTCATAGTTGACCTATCTAACGTGTGTTGTTATCATTGTGTAATATACAATCATGTGCCCAAGCACTTATTTGGCTCAACAAAACATAAAAGAGAATGGAGGTAGAAGTTGAAAGTGAAATTAAGAAATCAACCTTGAGCAGAATATTATGCAAAATTGAATTGGTTTTGAGAATTTTGTAGAGAGATCAGAAAGATATGTACCATATAAAGGTAGAAAGTTTGAAAAACACTGGATCAGTTTAAAATGGAATTTATCATATCCAAATGAAAATAGAGGAAATCATTTCACACATTAATCCCTTATTAACACAATAAAGTCAGAATGCTGTCTTTCACTTCCACTTCCCAGTACAGTAAATATCCAATAATGTGGCATCGTTGAAACTTTGGTAGTGTGAGACCAGCAGATTTTTCAAAATAATTGATGTTACACCTATTAATACCCAAACAATTTTATTTCACTTTTTTTTACATGTTATACCGTAGTATAATGAATATTTTAGTGAACTCAGTGAGTTTGAAGGGAGCAGGGAATATAAAAGCACTCTGGACTCCCAGCTCCAGCTGCAAACCTCCTCTCGATCCTCACCCCTGGTGTTCTGGACCCCAACCCCAGCCCATGCCACGGTCTGTACCTTGGCTCCAGCTGCATTCCAAACTCCCAGCTCTTGTCCAACACCATGCTTACACTCTGGATCCCTGGCTCACATTCTAGACTAATGAGTGATCCAGATACCTGGTCCATCAGGATTTCCAAACAATTGGATTCCGGATTATTGGAGTTTTGCCATACATAGGAGGATTTTCACTCTCCTGAGTGTTAAGTGTGTTCACACATGTCAACAACCCTATAGGTATCAACAGCACATATCTCCTAATTCTTGGGAGCACACTAGCACTAAAGTGTGCTCAGAAGAATGGTTTCCATGTAAAGTGAAAAGATTAAGCTTTTGCATAGGGGAGGTTATTCTGGAATCAGATTTATAACACGTTGTTAAAGAAGATTAGGGGTACCTTACCCTGCAGTTGGGCTGCCCTATACTTGATGCAGATACTTGATGCTAATGCATGTTATCCAAGATAGAGGTCTCAGTTCAACAATATTTCAATTACTTGCCACTCTGGCAAACATAAGTTCACCCAAGGCTCGTCATTTTCCCAGAGGTTAATATTCTGAACGTATTCTTTCTCTTTCTCAGATAACAAAGTCAAAATGCCTTCTTATCAAGTAAAATGACTGGAAACATGAGCTAACTTATGAGTTGATTGAGTGTCAATATGGATACTAAACTGCTAAACTTGAATGTGTGCCTCAATAAACTGTACTTACGATATCTCTGACTTGATAGCAGAGGATCATTCTTTTAGGTAAGAACCAGGATGCAAGGTTAAAGGATTCTTTGTGCTTGTTGCAAAGAAATTTTGTGCAGCTATAAGGAGGTGGAATAATGGTTGGAAATGGCAGGAGCACACCTGTGATGCTTGCTTCTTGCAGGGATGAAATTAGAAATTTACTTTGTGCTATTGATCTCTACAAGCTTTTGTGATTTAGCAAAGTGAAAAAAATATATACCAGATTAGTTTCAGTTCTTAAGAGATGTAATGCAATTCAGGAGTATGCAAGCAGCCTTCAACAGGAATATTAATGTGCGAATACTTTAGGCTTTTGACATGGTGAGCTGAAGATGGGAACTATGGAACACATACAGGTGAAGGCTTGGATACAAAGGGAATCATATAAATAGATACTACCATCAGCTTCTTCAAGCACTTTAGGACACCAGACTTCTGTAAGACACAGATTCCCACCAATTCACAAACAATCATGACTTGGAAATGTTTCCTTCATGATTGGGTCAAAATCCTGAAATTCACTCCCTATGGGAGCACTTTTGCAAAAAGGGGATTGTAATGGTTCAAGAGGACATTAAACCCAAGCTTTACCAAGAAAACCCATATCTAATGGCTGCAGTACATTCTTGGAAAGCCTAGTGCTGATCTAATCCAACCTGGTAAGATTAGGAACATGGTTGGAGGACTGTGTGCTAAAAAGTGAGACCTGATGTTCACTGTTCTGGGAATCTCCTTCCAGCTTCTCACTTCTGATCTTTTGCAACTACCACAAACTGCCTCCCTTTCATTTTTGACCATTGAAAAATTTCCTGCATAGAGAACTTGTGTACCAGCCTCCATTAGGTGCTGGAATCCTTTTCCTGCAGCAAAACCACTCAACAAACAAGCCATCAGAGAAGAAACCTTCCTGTGATGTCTTCCTTGTGGTACCGAATATCAGTCTGTTCTACACAGGTGAGTCCCCAGGAGAACTTTTCCAAATACCTTAAAATTGCATCTAATATTCAAATCAGGTTAGTTAGGCCAGGTGGTGAGGAAGAGTTGTGGAGATGGTGGACCAATACCACAGTGTGGTCAGGCAGCAGCATGACTTGTCCAGCTTGTCCTTAGATGACAATTGCATAACTGACAGAAGTCCTGGAAATTTTCTCCTTAATGCCTTCCAGTTTAGAAGGCAGTACAGTAGTTCATAGACTCAATGGGATGGATATCCTGTGGCAATTAGAACATAGAACATAGAAAAGTACAGCACAGGAACGGGACCTTCAGCTCATGACGTCTGTGTCAAACATGATGCTAATTTAAATCCCTTCTGCCTGCACATGACCCATATCCGTCCATTCCCTGCACATTCATGTCTATCTAAAAATGTCTTAAATGCTACTATTGTATCTGCTTCCATCACTACCCCTGGCAGCATGTTCCAAGGACCTACCACTCTCTGTGTAAAAAAACTTGTCCCACATATCTCCTTTAAACTTTCCCCCTCTCATCCTAAGTGAAAAGCCTCTAAAATTTGAAGTAATTTTAGCAATTGAAGTATTTTGGTAATTCTACGATTCCTGTTCTTAAGTGTAAGATAACAAGGAATCATAGCCAGGGGGTTGCCCATTTCACATTTCTCCCCAGTTTTGTTTCTATTAACATCAATGAAGAGATGAGAGAAAGCAGACATAGTGACACAATAACTTCAGGCTGTCTCTGCCCATAACAACGATCCAGATCTATATCATATGAATTGAATTCACAAGGTCTTGATCAAGAGTGATTAATTGTAATTTGAGAGGGACTAGAAAACAGATCCACCCTTCATAAAACAAATTTCATTTAGATTAATAACATTCATTTTGCACTTTTTTGGAATCAGATAACTTAAACCAGAACCAAGGGAAGTTTACAGACAGCATAATAACATGAATGTGGTACTTCTTGTTACTAGCAGTGTAATAATCCAGCTGAACCATGACACAGGACACTCACTTCATTTGGAGTTTTTTTTTGTTTTAAACAAGATTTCAAATTTTGAACATACAACAGCTTTGTTGTCACATGTGAAACCCGATCAAAATTCCACCTTAATAACAGAAACAACTCAGAGTAAAAGGATCTACCATGACGGAAGCTGCAGTGAAAGAAAATGCAGGTGTTCAGGATTCCGTGTCAGAAGAGTATTTTTTCAGAGTCCCAGGAGAGGAAAGGTGGGGCCAGAGGGTGGAGGTGGGATCTGACCCACTGAGTAGAAAGCCATAGATTTGCAACAGCGTGCTCTTAATTCCTGTACAGGGAGTTTGAGTAATGTGTTATCATACTCCAAGTTTAATTTACATGACAGCCAGAACTGTCTCAACAGCTGTTTGTAAGAACTGAAACATTTGCTGAATTCGTCCTCAAGGTATTTACTAAGAGTTTTAATATGGAATTGAATTACGTTTATCTGAAACCGCTTTTGTTTGCTGTTTCTATACAGTTGTGTTATCAAGACATTGGCCTGATTTTTATTGTCAGTGGCAGAGAAGTGCCAGTTACTGCTAACATAATAGAAAGTAACACCCACCCACAAAGATTTAAGAAGTTCAGTGATTTCCCTGTCTCTGTGACTTCTTGTGTCATCCTTAGTGTGTCTTGGAGCATTGCTACCATGAATCTGGTTGAGCACCTAATCAGTTTGATGAATTGTGAGTGCCATCAAAGTAGGTTGTGAAGATTCCACTTCCCTTTAAAAGCCTCATTGGCACTGTTTCCTCTACACTTAGAGACTGTGAGATCAAGCTCATAGCCTCTTTCTGTGTATTTTTTTCTTCTCTATATCACTTGGTCTTGAATCATACATTCTGGGAACAGCCATTTAGCCCCTTGTCCATTCTTACGATTCAATAAGTTTATTACTGATCAATTACCTTGGCACTGTTATCCTACCCCAACCTGATATGCTTTGGTTCTCATGATATCTAAATATCAATTGATCTCTATCTTGAATATACAGAGCAGCTCTACTTCCAATGTGTCCTTAGGTAATGAAATCCAACAGTCACCACCTTCAGGGTAAAGAAATTTCTTCTCATCACAGTCCTGAATGGCTGGTCCCTTATTTTGAGACTGTGGTCCCTGGTTCCAGATAGAGTAGTCTCAGTTGCTGCTTATAAAAATTGAAACATTTACTGAATTCATCCTCAAGGTATTTACTAAGAATTTTTAAATGGAATTGAATTATGTTTATCTGAAATCATTTTCATTTGACATTTCTATTCCGTTTCTGTAAAGTGATTGGTTTTTTAATCAGTTTAGAGAAAACAAAAACACATGGGATTAAAGTAGGTTGACATACAAACAAAAAATATTATTTTAAAAATTTGTATGGTTTTTATTGAATAGGGGAACAAAACAATAGCCGAGCTTTATAAATTATTTTTTCAGGGCCAGAGAGGTTGTTGAGCAGCGTTAATAATTTGGTACACTGTTAAGTGGTCATTAATAATTTATTTAGCAAGGCTTAATGTTTACAGTGAACACAGTGATTAAGAAGTAAGTTCACGTCAAATCACAGATTCTATGTTGAGTACATTTGCAAAGGTTACAACAACACTTCCTGTGGAGGAGCAGGGTAACGTTGACAGCAACTCCTAAATTTCCATGTTTAATTGCACATTTGTGGATGTTGAGAGTTTGATTTAATACACAGTGAATTTACTCTCATTTTACAGGAGATTCCAGACTGATGTTTGAATGTGTTGTGAAATAATTTATTCATTTTCAAGGTTAGCCACAGATAATTATCATTGAATGCTCTATATACAGAATGTATGTCCACCTTGAGCACAACTCCAGGACCGAATTATTTATGACATCTATGGCTCAGTTGGCAGCACTCTTGCATTTAAGTTAGAAGGTTGTGGGTTCAAATTTTTTGCTGAGACTGGAGCACAACATCTTGGCATACCCAAGTGTTGTTTGATGTTAAATGAAGACCTTCCTGGTGAAGCTGAAAGGACCCACAACATCATTTGTAGCGGAACAAAGATTTCTTTGGTGTACTGGACAATAGTTGTCCTTCAACTAATAGCAATAAAGCAGATCCCTTGTCATTATTACATTGTGGTGGGATATTGCCATATTTCCTACATTGTAAAGATACATCCAGTACAAGGGATGGGGAATTTCAGCTACAAGCTTTACCTGGAGAAGCTGCAGAAGCTTGAGAGGCAATTTGAGAAAGTAGTTGATGTCTACGATAGGTTTAATCAGAATAAACGGAGGGAGGCTGTTCTCAAAGACCAGGGGACATAGAATAATGGACCAAATAACTTATGCACAAGATTCTTGTGGATAAGACTCTGCTGATTGATCATACAAGCTTGTAAAGTGAGGGTTAAAGACTAGCAACGTGCTGCCCAACTGAAATTGCAATTCTCTTATTTTATTTGGGATATGTGTTCTTGAAAACAGAAATTATTCTGTTTTATACTATATTGCAAGTAACCTGGAAGCTAGCATCTAAAACGTACATTCCAATGTAAATGTTAAGGAGATGAGCAAATGTATAATCTTGTATAATTTAATTTAAAACATTTCAAAATCAGATGGTCTGAATTTGAATTCAAAAAACATTGCATTGTAAATATGCACAGAAATAGACTTGCAATATTATTGGTGAACTTCTCCAATTTGACTTAAATTCAGATGTATTCTCATCACTAGACCACCAGGGATTTTCAACACATTCCCTCCCACTAAACCACCAACATCAAATGTATCTCTCTTCACATAACCACCTGAGAACTCCGAATGTTCCCTTTCTGGACCACCAGCAAAACCAAAAGCATTTCTTCACATTTAATCACCGGAAAAATCAGATGTGTTCCTCAGTGTCAGACCTCAGAGGAACTGAAGCTCTGGACCACCAGTATAAATGAAGCAACTCTTTCCAATTAGGTTGCTAAAGAACCCAGAGGTGAATATATGAAAATGCAAGAAAATATGTTTGATTGCCCGATCAAAGCATGCAGTCAGGAAAACTGGGATAATGTGCATCTTGCCAAATCCCTGCTTTTTGTCCAGATGCAGTACGATAAAAATGTCATTTACAGTCAGGCCCTATCCTGACTGCTGGGTAATGAGTATTTACAATGGAATGCCTATTGTTTGAATTCCAGCAAGTGTGAAAATAAGTTTTAAAAAAAAATCAAACTTGTTTGTTTTTTCCTGTATTTTTAAACAATTTTGCCAGAGATTAGAAATACATTCCTTACTGCAATTATGATTCTGTTCCAACAAGTGTGGAGAAGGAAGGAAAAGACTGACAAGTTAGTCAGGTGTCTAAAGAAATTTCTCTTTGCTGTGTCCATGTTGTCAGGGAGCCAGAGAAAGGATGATCACCAACACGTGGACACCACAGGAATGTTCCTCCAATCAGCTTCCCAAGATATCAATTGGTGACATCAGTTTAGGAAAATGCCAAGCTAAGAACTAACCACAATCACTGTCCCATTGAAAACCGATCTGCTTACGACACACAGGTTTTTTTTCCCTCTGTGGTACTTTCCAAGGACAAAATGTCAGCCTACATCCTAACTTGTGTGTGAGTCAATGAATATACATCTCCCAGGTAGGCAACATTTTGAGCCTGTCTTGCAGACTCATCTTTCCAAATGGCTCTCTTCCAGTTTGTAACAGCAGTAGTGTGTACCCCGCTGAAATATGAGCATGGAGGTAACATTGGGAAGTGGCTGGTATCTGGAGCTTTGGCTGCAGCTTCATTTAGCAGAATGACAGGAAACTCTTACTAGGAGGCTTAGTTTGCCATTGATTTGTTATAGTGAAACACTGCCCAACTCAATCTTGTGAAACATCCTAATGCGATTAAATTATCTGTGCATTTATCTACACTTCCTCTTTATGCTTGTCAGGCTGAAAATGGTAAATTTTTCAATTAATTTAGGTGACTCTTACCCTTGAAGGATGGATATCAGAAAATGTTTAGGAAGCAAAATTTTCTTTGACATCACCCTGAAAATGGATCTGCTTCTGTTCTTTATCCAGATGAAGTCTTATGTCTGCCCCTTTAAATAGCAGCTGAAGTTAATCAGTGGCTGCTTTGCAAAATCTCTTAACATCACCCCACAATTGATAATGACTAAGCTCCTGAATCCATGGTCTTACTATTTCACTGCCTTTACATAGATTCCACCTCACGCCCATCAATTTCTTACTGTCTATTCAGTCTTTAAAAAAGATGGATGCCTTCACACTCTTTCTCCAGCTGGTGTCTCCTGGTGCCACACCCACTGCACAAGGGAATCAGCAGTCTGGTTGTATGTGATATATTTGTTTGCCATGCTTTACAGGATTCCATCACAGTGCAAAGTTTTTTTTATTGCTTTGGGGAAACTGCACACCTTGAATATTAGTAGCACAGCAGTATTATTGTAGGTGACTCCCTCCTTCTGACAACTGATATCCAGGACACAAAGTTTACCTGAGCAGAGTCCAGGTTTCTTCTGGTGTTCACATCACAGAATACTAATATGTTTGTCTTCAAGGTAGACTAAAGCTCTGATATTCCAGAATGCTCAGGACTTTTGGTGGTGTCAGACAGGCAGATTTTCTGGACGATTAGATGTTAGTTTTATTAATACCCTAACAGATGTTCAATTCATGTTTTTTTCGATGTTACGCAGTATTATAATAAGTTTTCCAGTGAGCCAAGTGAGTGGGAGTACAGGAACTGGGGCCCTGGTGAATGGAAAGGAAGTACAGTAAAAATCACCTGATGAGTCAGATGCTGAACCATTGGAATTTCCAAGAAGTCGGACAGTGGATTATCAAAATTAAACTGTACCACGAGTGACTGAATGAGTGAAAATCAAATTTTAATATTAGAAGCTGCTTTTACATTGACCTAATGCCTATTATTATTTCAAGTCATTCTCAGGATATGGGTATCATTGGCATTTTGTGCCCATCTCCATTTACCCTGAGAAGGTGGTACAGGGCTTCCTCCTTGTGGTGCTGACTGTGGCTTGGTAAAAGCAGTGAACATTTCAGAGGGCAGGTAAGAGTCACACTGTAGCTTGGTGGGCGTCATGGTCGGTATGGATGAGTAAACCACACTATAATCAGGTTGAAATCACATTGAGGTCAGACTGCATCTGGACAGGAAACTTCCTTTGCCTAGCAATGTTACATTGAACGTTTACAACCATCTGAGTTTCTTGGTAGCTTTGTTTGAATTGATACCAACTTTAATTTCAAATTCTCAAACTGTTGTGGTTGGCTTTGAGCCAATGTCTCTGGATTATCACTCCAGGTTGCTGGATTATGAGCAAACTTCAACTCATAACCATGTCAAATGTCAGCCAGTTTATTTTCATGTTGTAGCCAGCATAGTGTCAGGAACTGATGTCACTGCCACAATCCTTACACAATATTGAAACAGTTTTTTTTCCAAAGGCTCTTGAAAGGTTCTTGACCACATTTAGAATGTTGTGTACAGTATTGGTTGCCCTGTTATAGGAAATACATCATTAAACTGGAAAGAGTGCAGAGAAGGTTCATGAGGATGCTGAACTCGAGGGCCTGAATTAAATGGAGAGGTTGTGCAGGCTAGGACTTTATTCCTTGGAACATGGGTGTTTGAGGGGTGATCTTATAGAGGTGTATAAAATCTTGAGGGGCATTTTTTATGATTTTATGCCCCTCAAGATTTTATAAACCTCTATAAGGTCTTTTTCCCAGGACAGAGGAACCAAAAACGAGAGAGTATAGGTTTAAGGTGAGGTGTGAAAAATTTAAAATGGACCTATTGGGCAACTTCTTCATGCAGAGGGTGGTGCCTATATGAAATGAGCTGCCTGAGAAAGTGATTGTGGAGGTACAATAACAACATTCAAAAGACATTCGGATAAGTACATAGATGGAAGAGGTTTAGAGGGATTTGGGCCAAACATGGGCAAATGGGACTAGCTTGGTGGGCGCCATGGTCGGTATGGATGAGTTAGACTGAAGGGCTTGTTTCTATGTTGTATTACTCTATGATTACATGCATTTAGGATTCTTAAAATTTGCTTTCACAAATAAGATAACACCGACACTTTTAATCCAGTCATGCTTGTGAGAAGGTAGAATTATAAAGGTGATGCAGAAATCATGTAAGATTTTACTGAGCCAATTAGAATTTAAGAACAAGTCAATTATATCCTTTTGATTCCAGCGCACACAGACACACACACACACACACACACACACACACACACACACATGCACACACGCACGCACGGGTTGGGATTTTAATCTATAGATATGCAGGAAAATCCACAGGATTTGCTGAAACAAGAGTTCAAACCCTACCATGGTAGCTGGGGTATTTAAGTTCTGTTATATAACTCAGCAATTTTTTTAGCAGTTTTTTTTATTTTTTCGGATCTGGACATCACTGGTAATGGCAACATGTACTGTCCATCTCTAATAGTCCGTGAGAAGATGGTGAAGAACTGCTTCTTTCAACACTATAATCCTCATGGTGAAAGTACTCCCACAGTGCTGTTGGCTCGGGTGCATCAGAATATCCACCTAGCAATGGTAAAGGAAAGGTGATGTATTTGTGTGACTATTTACAGGTAGTATTCTTCTCCTGCACCTGAAGCCCTTGTGCTTCTTGGTAGTAGAGGTAGCTGTTTCTGAGGTGCTATCAGAGTTGTCTCAGCAAGTAACTGCAGTATATTTTGCATTTGGTGCATATTGCAGAGCTGTGCACCAGTGGTGAATGTTTACATAGGTGAATGTTTTAGGTAGTGGATGGAGCACCAATTAAGTGCACTGCTTTGTCCCAGATGATCACGAGAGTTGTTGAAGCTGCACTCATCCAGACAAGTGGAAGGTACTCCATCCCACTTCTAATTTGTTTCTGTGCTGTACGTACAAAATGATTCCATGATGATTCAATGTCATCAATGTGAAGACAGGATTTTGTCTTCCCAAGGGCTGCACAAAGTTAACTTTTACCAATGATCTCATGGACAGATTCATGGAATCTTAAAATTGTACAACACAGAAACAGGCCCTTCCGCCCACCTCATCCATGCCAACCACGATGCCTGCCTACACTGATCCCATTTGTCTGCATTAGGCCCATATCCCTCTATGCCTTTCCTATCCAGGTACCTGTCCTAATGCCTTTTAAATGTATTTGTATCACCTCCTCTGGCAGCTCATTCCAGATAACCACCACCCTCTGTGTGAAAAACCTACCCCTCTGATCTCGTTTAAATTTCTCCCCCTCACCTTAAACCTGTGTCCTCCAGTTCTAGACTTACCTGCCTGGCAATTGTGTAAATCTTTATGAGGTCACCCTTCAGTCTTCTATGTTCCAGTGATCATGAACCCAGCCTATCCAACCTCTTCTTATAACGACAGTCCTTCATTCCAGGCAACATCCTGGTGAATCTCTTTTCTTCTTTCTCCATTGCCACCACTTCTTTCCTGTTGTGTGGTGACCAGATCTGTACACAATAGTCCAAGAGCAGTCCAATCAGTGCTTTGTACAGCTGCAATATGACATCCCTACTCTTATACTTAATTCCTCGGACAATGAAGGAATATATATCAAATGCCTTCCTCACAATGTTATTCAGCTGTGTCACCATTTTCAAGAAGCTATGAACTTGGACCCCAAGGTCCCTCTATACAAGAACACTCCTGAGGGCCCTTCCATTTACTATTTGACAGTCCAAAATGTGTTACCTCACACTTTTCTAGATTAAATTCCATCGGCCACCACCCCACCCAAACTTTCAGCTGATCCATGTTCCGCTGTATCCTTGGACATCCTTCTTTGCTATCTATGACTCCACAAATTTTAATGTTGTTTGCAAACTTACTAATTAGACCACCTCCATTCTCACCCATTTATATATATCACAAACAACAAAGGTCTCTGCACCAATCCCTGTGGTACACCACTTTTTACAGACTTCCAATCGGAAAAACACCCACCCACCACTATCCTCTACCTCCTGTCACCAAGACAGTTTTGGATCCAGTTGCCAATCCACTTCAGATCCCTTGTGCCTTAACTTTCTGGACCAACCTATCATGCGGGACCTTGTCAAAAGTCTTACCAAGGTCCATGTGAACCATATCTACCATCCTGCCTTCATTAGTTTTCTTAGCTACCTCCTAAAAAGTTCAATCGAATTTGTGAGACATGATCTCCCCTGCATAAAACCATGTTGACTGCTCCTAATCAGTCCCTGCCTTTCCAAGTGAACATAAGTCCTGTCCCTCAGAATCTTCTCCAACAACTTCTCTGCCACTGCTGTAAGGCTCACCAGCCTGTAGTTTCCAGGTATGTCCACACCACACTTCCTGAACAAGAGGATGACATTAGCTATCCTCCACTCTTCTTGTAGCTCACCTGTGGCTAACAAAGATGTAAAGATCTCCATCAAAGACCCAGCAATCTTCTCCCTTGCTTCCCTTCTTCCCTTAGTATCCTGGGATAGATCCCATTAGACCTGGGGACTTATCCATTGTAATGTGCACCAACATTTCTAACAATTCCTTCTTCCTGATACAGACATGCTCCAGAACATTACTGTACACCTCCCTTAACTCTCCAGCCTCTACATTCTTCTCCCTGGTGAGATGTATTCATTTAAGACCATGCTCATATACCCTGGCTCCACACATAGATTATCCCTGTTGTCCCTGGGGGTACTATTCTTTCCTTAGCTACCCTCTTGCTTCTAATAAACTTATGACAGATTCTAGGGTTCTCCTTCATCCTGCTCACCAAGGTCATTTCATGGGCCTTTTTACCCTCCTAATTTCTCCTAACAATCTGACCCAGTCTGGCAGCTATGTGGTTTGGGACTCTGTCAGGTCAAGCGTAGACTCTTGGTGATAAACCATATAGAATCCATTCTTTGCCCTGCTTCTTTCAGTGCTTCTTTCAATTGTTTTTCGTCCATAAGCTGAGGGAAGATGGTGGGTGGTAAGCCGAAGGAGGTTTCCTTCCTTGATGCGATGAGATATCATGGGGCATGGAGCCTATGATCAGCACTCTCAGAGCTACTCCTTCCCACTGCATATCACCTTGCTGTGACCTCTGGGTGTCTGCCCTACCAGGAGGCTGAGGAACACCTGAAGATTGTGACAAGGCAGTCTGGCACAGTGTTTGTAAAATATGATGCACTAAGTATATGTGTGTCAGGTTGTTGCTTGACTATCTCTGGGACAGCTCTCCAAATTTATGCACCGGCTCCCATTTGTTTTTTTGGGGAAGATTTTGCCATGTCTAAGCTCAGTGCCTTAGTTAGTGTCAGGCCGTTCATCCAGTCTTACATTTTCTCTGTTTCAACATAGCTGTATTGGTACAACTGACCAGTTTCTAGATCATATGGACCAGACCAGAAAAGGACAGCAGATTTCCTCCCCTGAAAGGCATTAGTGCAGCAAATGGGTTTTTATAACAGTTATCTGCCTATTGTTACTAATCTCCGTATCCAAATTCCAGATTATTGATTGAATTTAATTGTCACTGTGGGATATGAAGTTGGGTCTTTGAATTGTTAGTCCAGGTCTCTGGAACATGAGTGATACAACTTAACCACGAACTGTACTGTCCTGAAAAGCCCAGCTGGTTTACAAGTATCCTCCAGGGAAAGAAAACTGTTGCCCTTACGCAGTGTAGACTGTATATGACTCCAAATTCACCAATATGGTTGATTTTTAACTAGCTCCTCAGCTCGGGCAATTTGGGATAAACAATAAATGCTGCCATTGTCAGCAATGTCTGTATCTAATGAATAATTTTAAAAAAACTAATATTTCTTCTGTTGCCTTTAATGGAGAACAGTATCTGATCATGTGGAAAACCAGTTTGGCACCCAGTTTTTTCACTTTCCCAGAAGCTAAATAAGATTAAAATTATCCGGTTGAATTTAATTTCATTATCATTGTGGTGAAGATGTAACTATAATATTTAGGCTGCTAGTCTAGTACTTATCAACCGTTCCTCTGTCACTGATATTTGTGCAGCAGTTAAGTTAATAGACTAGCAACTCAGAGAGTTTGACAAATAATCCAGGAATATCAGTCTAAATCCCACTATGGCATCTGGGAAATTTAAATTGAGTGAATTAAATAATCTGGAATAAAAAGAGAGCAGATTTGTTGAAAAAGGCCAGCTGGCTCATCAATATCCTTCAGGGAAGGAAATCTGTTGTCTTTACTCATTCTGACTTATTCCAGACCCACACTTACATGGTTGCCCTCTGAAAGAAATGATCTAACAAACCAACCAGTTCAAGGGCAATTAATCCTTGATTAGGCAGGCTTCCTTTATGAGGAACAGGGTTTTCGGTGCCCAGTGTATTTCCCAACTATCGCATGGATTTTCCACCAAGCAGAACTTCTATCCATTCACACTCATTAAAACACAAAGTGGAAGGCAGCTTTCCAGCTGTTAAAGAATTTTTTGACATACATTTTTGTTCCTTGGATGGCGTCCTGGTTTGTGAAGCAGAACATTATGGAAGTGGTTTTTTCATAGGCAAGCAGCCCAGTCATTGTTTGCAATGTTGTAGAAAAAACTAAATGTAAGGAATTCTCTTCACAGAATCCAGCAAAACTAGATTCTTAAAGAAAGAATCATTAATGTTAATAATCAGAACATCTCAGAGAGCTTGTCCTATTCAGCAAGTAAATGTGAAACTAATGCTGTTTTGACTGAGGTTATAGTTGCCAAAGCTCTCCACTGTGTGAATTTTCCATGTATTAGTTTTGAGTGCATTGCAGATGAATTCAAAGTATTCAATTGCTGTGATTAGTCAACAATTCCATTATCCTTAACTTTATGCTTCTAGATGTTGTTGTTCTTCTTGCATCTAGAAATTCCCTTGTTCATGTTTCACTGTTAATGTTTTAAGTGGTAGAGATGAAAGACAGCAATTACTGGATGCTTACTCTATGCCAGTAGAAAGAAAAATCTCTTCCATATAAATGGAAAAGAACTGAAACCAGTTTATTCCCCTATGAGTACTCAGTGTACGTGCTACTTTGTGTGTTATTTTTATCTCAAGTTTGGCCTGCTCTATGTTTCAATGTAGTTCTGTTTCTATGTTCTACCCAGCAGACAAAAGTGAACAAGGCTTCTGGCTGTCACTGAGATAATGCACGAGACCTTGTATTTCTTTTGCACTGAGTTGACATTGCAATGGCTGGCACCATCTCTGATCCTGTGGTGGCCAGCTGACTGACTCCCTTTGGCACACTGGAAAGGATCAAGGGATTGTATGGGTCAGTTGCAACATTGCTCTTGAGGCAGAGATCTCACCATGGAGACACAAAAGACTACAGATGCTGCAACCTGGAGCAAAGAACAAACCGTTGGAGGAACTCATCAGGCCAAACAACGTCTGTGGAGGGGAAGGGATAGCCAACATTTCAGATTGAGATACTGTATCAAGACTGAGAGTGTGAGAGTAGAGATTTCACCAGTCTCTAAGCCATCCTTGACTTGACTAAGGGATATCCTGATGGCATTCTGACAGCAGATCCCAAACCAAGGTCAGTCAAACCGTTCATGGTGGTTTTCTCTTTACTTATTTGCTTTGGGAGGTTGAAATTAGATCAGCCTTTGAGTCTTGGGTTGAAGACTCACGCATCCACGCTGATAGCCTGATCAGGATACAAGAGAAGCAAAGGACTGCAGATGCTAGAATCTAGATGTAAAACACAATGATGCTGGAGGAACTCAGCAGGCCAGGCAGCATCCGTGGAGAAAAGCAGGTGGTCAACGTTTCGGGTCAGGATTCTTCTTCAGGACTGAAGGTAGGAAAAGGGGAAACCCAATATCTCGGAGGGAAAAGCAGAGCAGTGATAGTTGGGCAAAAGAGGGGAGGCAGGGTGGGCACAAGTTGGTGATAGGTAGATGCAGGTAAGGGATAGTGATAGGCACTTGCGGAGAAGGAGGGGAGAGCAGATCCACCGGGTGGGATGGACTAAAGGTAAGGAGTGAAAAAAAAGGGGCCAGAGAGAAGAGATAGGCTAAGAAAGGGAAGAAAACATCGACATTGCATATCCCTCCTGCAATATACCCCTCCCCACAACACACACTTGAACAGATGATGATTTTCTCTCCACTCTGCGAACTTCATAATTGTTACTGCCAAATTAGGTGCGGAATTTGGAAAAGTTCGTGCTCCAGGCTTGTACTTCCAGAAAGTAAGTCTGATATTGGCAAAGACTGCCTTGCTTGTAACTCCATAGCCTCCAGCACTTGCCTTGGAATAAACTCTGAGAGAAGGCCTGCTGAGATGGAACAGAGTAACTGGGAAAAATTGTTATTCTTTTCGCTCAGAGTTTGTCACTTTCTTTTTTTTGACGAAACACCCATGTTATTTACTTTAAAGTGGAACATCTTGGCAGCGAACATATGTTGAAATCAATTCAGGAAAAATGGAAAATTCAATTCATACCAATTATAGAACAATCCTGGAATTCTCCAATATTTGTATTAGAACCAAAGATGTTGATCACAATTTTCTGAGGAGTGTGGGGAGAAGCCTATCTTGAAAGAACAAGATTACTCCTGTAATTTGTCAATATATACTGCCCTCCCCCACCAAATATAACACCCTGTTAGGAATACAGGATCATGGAATCACCCTGCAGCTCTATTCAGGTATAAGGTATGATTTGTTACAAAATTCTTATATTCTGAGATATATACAGTGATATTCTTCTGGGTCCTTTAAGCAACACAGCCTAGAGCCAAACTTCCAAGATTTTCCAAGTCTAGCCTTGTTAATTATTCGTGGTGATTTCCAAGCTGAACGTGGCTTACTTTCAACGGGGCCTGGCCAAGCACGCAATCACAGCTCTTAAAATGTTGCAGCTCCCATTTTGATTGTTACCTGGCAGAAATTTGGAAATTGCTGACAAATGAAATAAGAATATGGAACATAGAACAATACAGCACAGGAGCAGGCCCTTCAGCCCATGTTGCCTGTGCTGCCCATGATGCCAATTTAAATTAATCCCTTCTGCATGTACAAGGTCCATATCCATCTATCTCCAGCCTGTTCATGTGCCTTTCCAAATGCCTCTTAAATGTTGCTATTGTATCTGCTTCCATCATCTCCCCGGCAGCACGTTCCAAGCACCTATCACTTCCTGTGTAAATAAAACTTGACTCACAAATATCCTATAACTTTCCCCCTCTCACCTTAAATCTATGCCCTCTGGTATTTGACATTTCCACCCTGGGAAAAAGATTCTGACTATCTACCTTATCTATGCCTCTCAGGGCAGGAAAGGTAGTGTAGCGGTTAACACAATGCTATTACCATGCCAACAACCCAGGTTCAATTCCGGCTGCCGTCCATAAGGAGTTTGAACGTTCTCCCCGTGTCTGCGTGGGTTTCTTCCAGATGCTCCGGTTTCCTCCCACATTCCAAAGACGTACGGGTTAAGAAGTTGTGGGCCTGCTATGTTGGCACCGGCAGCGTGGTGACACTTGCGGGCTGCCCCCAGAACACTCTACTCAAAAGATGTATTTCACTGTGTGTTTCGATGTATATGTGACTAATAAAGATCTTATCTTATCATAATTTTATATACTTCTGTCAGGTTGCCCCTCAGCCTCTGACGCACCAGAGAAATAAATCCAAATTTGTCCAACCTCTCCTTATAGCGGTTAGTGTAACACTTTACAGCACCAGCGACCTGGGTTCAATTCCGGCAACTGTCTGTAGGGAGCTTGTACGTTCTCCCCGTGTCTGCATGGGTTTCCTCCAGGTGCTCTGGTTTCCTCCCACTTTCCAAAGACGTACAGGTTAGGAAGTTGTGGGAATGCTATGTTGGCGCCAGAAGCGTGGCGACACTTGCGGGCTGCCCCCTAGAACACTCTACACAAAAGATGTATTTCACTGTGTGTTTTGATGTACATGTAACTAATAAAGAAATCTTAT
Organism: Pristis pectinata; assembly: GCF_009764475.1. NCBI lineage: Eukaryota > Metazoa > Chordata > Chondrichthyes > Rhinopristiformes > Pristidae > Pristis > Pristis pectinata. The sequence continues at coordinate 18,190,417 of NC_067432.1, forward strand.
ATTCTCTAATGCAGGCAACATCCTGGTGAAGCTCTTGTGCATCCTTTCCAAAGCCTCCACATGCTCCCTGTAATAGGGTGACCAGAACTGCACACAGTACTCCAAGTGTGGCCTAACCAAAGCTTTATACAGTTGCAATGATGTGACTTGCCAACTTTTATACTCAATGCCCTGATCAATAAAGGCAAGTATGCTGTACGCCTTCCTTACCATCCTGTCCACTTGTGTTGCCACTTTCAAGGAGTATGCCTATTTTCTGACTTGGCTTTGAAGGTTTTGCTGCAACAAATGCATTGAGGTTAGAGCTCAATTAAAAATGTCAAAATTGATAATTACTCTTCGATAGCGGTTCCAGAACATGCAGATAAATAGTGTTAATGTACATGAGGAGTGTCTGTTCATTTAAACCCATGTTGCCAGATCAGTCAAGAAGCAACTGAATAAAAGAACAGGTTTGAAGGGCTGAATGACACACACCTGTTCCAGTGTCCCAAGAGTTGTACTATTATTGGGCTCCCTCCTTCCAACAAAAGAACTGCTTCCTTTATCAGGAGACAGGAGGCAGAGTTTTCAAGTGTCATGAAGATGATGGAGCGGAGGGGAATGTAACGGTTAATGGTCTTAATTCTGGTCAGTTGAGGAAGGCTAGTATTTCACAATATCAAATTAAAGGGCGAGGATGTACACCTCAAATGATTGCTTCGATACGTTTTTAAAGCATGACTATGCCTCAACTCCTTATAAAGCATTTCCACATGCCCACTGCTTCCAGAGGACACATCTTCTCACCCGTCATTTCATAACGCAACTGTGGTGGCCACACCATTGAAATCCTACATTCTAGGCTTCACACACAGACGACCTGCAGAGTGTCTGTTCATTTAAACCCATGCCGCAAGGATGCAGGGTGAAGCTGTCTTGCTTGCCAGCAACCTGTGTGTTAACAGATGGAAAGTGTTGGGCAGTAAGCCTATGATTTCCCATATGGGATACTTGTGGATGAGGTTCCCTGCCAAGGAGATTGCCCCCTGCTTCTCTTCTTGCAGGACAATGGTGGTGCATAACACAAGGGATCGAACCTCCAAATGAAGAAAGCTTTGATCAAAAGCCTAAATACTTTGAAGGAGAGTTTCAGGATAAAGCCAAAGGCATCTTTGAATCTTAGAGCATGGCTGACCATCCTTAGTTCCTTTGCTGGTACACTTGCTTCACTCCCACCATTGTGTAAACTCTGTTTGAAAGCTGTCATCTTGTCAACATTTAGGCGCACACTCCTGTTACATTTTTGTATAATAAACCCAAGAATTAGCACCCAAGATACCAATACAATACATCACTCATTCCTTCAGTAGTTAGTGCCAGGGCACACGTTCCAGGGCATTTAAGTGGACATACATGCTTCACCACTAATTTGGATTATAGCAGCAGGTTGTGGTGGCAGACCAGGGGAATGACCCTGTTAGTCCAAGGCCAATTCACCACTCTGAGATTTGAAGGTCTTTGAGGTGATATTTGACGAAGTACCAAACTCCTGTCGCAGGCTGGTGCTGAGTTTGAAAGAGCTCAGTGCCCAGAAATTTTAAAGAGGATAATCCCAGCAGCCCATCACAGAGCTTGTCTGTGTCCCATGCTGAGGATCTCTTATGAATACATAGTCTTCTGCCGCAGAAGTTTTTCACCCTAATCTACAGCAGAGACGCATGGTAGCTTCACTCCACTGAGATCCTGGATGGTTTTACTGCTTTGAGACCAGATCAAAAAATCAGGTGTTCCCAGCTTGATGAGCAGGGATGGAGATGGCATAGATGAGACAGTTGCTTCTGAGCACAAGAAAATGGTCAAAGATATGCCTGGACATTGACATGACCAGTCAACCACTATAATGGATGAGAAGGTTTCAGTCAAAGGGCCACCTCAAGCTCTGCTCAGGAATGTACAGGACTTCACCCCAAGGGGCTCCTACTAAAGCCTATCGACTGGCTATTGCACTCACTATTGGATCTGGGGTAGTACCCAATAGTAGAACAGAGTTAGCACATAGATTAAACATATTAGCGGAAATTGTATTAGGTACATATAAACTCTAACTAACAGCTGCCTCCTCACGTAACACTAACCATTAGTTTTTGTATTTCCATGGCCAACATGACTTCATATTGCAATTCATTCTGAGAAAAAAAGGTTGATTGCAGTTGTGCTGATTTCCATCTCATTACTATTGAGTAATATTAAAAGAAATGTAGCCCATGCTTTATTCTTGAACAAATAATGCAACTATAAGATGGCACATGACATACGAGGCATAATGATTAGTAATCTGGCATTTTCCAATGAATTACCAGTCTTCCACCCGGCCCTGACTACCCTTCCTATTCTGGAATCATCAGATACGGTGAGCAAAAAAATCAACCTAAAATCTTCCTGATGCTATTTGTTCTTAACTTGTGTCCTGATGAGCATGCAAAAATGGTATGGTTCCTAAGCATTAAAAGTAAATAACATACAGAGAACTCACCCACTTAAAATAAAGGGATTTATAACAGCAAAACACAAGTGGAAAATTGTATAGTGTGCTTTATATCTGTCTGTAACTACAACTACCATAACTGAGCAACATTACTATTTATTTCATGCACTTCCTGCTGCTGAGATGGTATAATACTATTTTATGAATCAGATTGTCACAGTTGGTTTGCTTTACTCAACGTTCTTCCAGCAATAAATACAATCAAAACTTGAGACATGTAATGAAAGTTTTTTTAAGTTATTCTTTAAACAAGCTGTAAAAGATACCCAAAATAAAACAAAACAAATTTAGTATGTTGTTCTTTGACTTCAGCCAATTAAACTATTTGCAACTTTTGATCCTTGTGTCCAATTATTCCTTAGATCATAAAATAAATATGAAAGAAGAATAACATTCAGAAAATTTTATGTCATCTCACCAGGTAAACCTGAAGGAGATGATTTCATGTTCCCTACAGGAATGACACCCATTAGCTGTGCATTGTTTAAAACTTCTGGGGCAAGAACCATGATATTCCATCCATTAAAATTAATGGATGGAAAATTGCAGACTGCTACTTTGCATTGCCTTTGAGAGCTGCTCCTCACTGAGGGTGAGGTATTAGCTCTAGTTTCTTCTCATCACAGCTTCCAAGTGTCTTTGAAGTGACTTCCTGACATTGGGCCTAAATATCCCTTTCACCAGTTTGCAGGATTCAATGGTAATTGAAACATTGGTGATAATCCTCAATGAAATGAGGCACGAAGAGTCATTCACTAAGCCACAGAAAGCGAAGGCTCGGGGGGTGGGGGGGGGGGTTAGGACAAGGTAATGACTCACTATAAAAGATATTTCTCAGCTGATTAAGCTTATTCAGAGTCAGACATCTGGAACACCAGTGAAGAAAGTACTCTTTCAAATACTTGCCTGTTTTGCCCTTAACATCTTCATTTTAAATATTATTATAACTGATTGCCTTGTGTTTTATACTGCTTTGGGCAGGATTATGTATTGCTGTTAATATATGATTGGAGCTAAGATGATAAATTCAGCTGTTACTAGCTTGAGAGATAAGTTAGATTCGGGCTAATGTTTCACATTCTGTTTTTAATTTTAGAAAGGGATATTCAAAGCTAATTGTAAGAGTGCAGACATAATTTCAATAAGTCATCAGGTAAATTCCCTGATTCATTACTTATTCAAAAGGAGTGCAGGTCAAAGTTAGGAATATAACATTCCCATTGAGTGTGGTTCCCCACAGGGAGTAAGGGACTGGTGAATTCACCCTTGTATTGCAATCGGATTACATTTGTAGCTGAGAATCTGAGCATATTTTAAAATGTGTGTGCAATTTACTGAATGACTTCAGTCGCAATTCACTCTCAAAGAATTTACAATAATAAATATACAATAATTACTTCAAGGGATTGGGAAAAATGTGATAATTACTCTGTTTTTCTACTTGCGACTTCAGCTAAATACTGGGGCCATGCCAAAGGTCAAATGCAAACGAGGGTTAGTGAAGGGAAGGAAAAAGAACAATGAGCAAGTAGCTGGGTCAAGAGGCAATATCCCAAATAGTTCAAGTCTAGACAGTAATGAATAGTCTTATAATTTGCGTTTGATGACTTTATAATGTCTAACCTTTGCTACTGCAATAAATGCACCTGGTCCATGCTGGACTTCCCATTTCCTCGTGAACAGTAGTTGCAGCAGCCTTGTCCATTGTTAAAGTAGGCTGTCAATGTTTGCCCGTGAAACGAGAGCCAAATGCCTCACAATGCTCACATACAAAAACTAATCCCTAGACACCATTTCAAACAAGTGTTATTTTATTTACTCAGATTCATCTCGACAGGAAAGTAATGGTGGCTAATCCATACTCTAACACAACATTGATTTACATGCAAACCAGTATTAATCTGAGGACAGTTTTATTCATGTAAGACTATCAATAATTGTATTGGGTCTTTTGGAGTATCGGAAGGATTGCTTTGGTAAAGTTGACACACTAGGACGTGTATCTTTTAATGCAAACTATTTCTCTATGTTACATTTAAGTGAAGTAAGATCTCTTTTCATTGCTTGTCATTTTTATAACCACAATTTACTTTGAGTCAGAATTTAAAATAACAGCTTTTGTGGTAGTGTTTACCCATTTAATTTAAATAGATTAAATTGTTTCACTAATTACTCACTTAATTGCCAAAGGGAATGCAGTGTAAATACTGTGTTCCTGCAACTTAGATGTCCTGTGATTCAAGCTTTGTTTCGTTTAAGTAGATTGATCCTTTATGCTTTGCCACTTTTGATATGCTTTCCTTCTAAATGAATACTTCAGACAAGCATAGATAAAATTATTAGAGATCAGGCTTGTGTATAACAAAAGCAAACCTTCTGGAAGTGAACAAGATGCTAAATATTTAGGGAAGGATAATCCTGAGCATTATTTCACATTAAAACACGGTCAAAGTAGCAAAGGCCAAGAATTACATCACATGAAGCACTTGAGGCTCTATTTACACTCTCTTGGCTACATCGGGCATAGAGTGTTGTTTGTATGCCCACACCAGACTCTGGAAACAGATACATTGTTCTGAGCTCCGTTGGGGGAAGAGGTTATTTTGCCGACAGAAGAGAAAAAATTCAAGGATGTGCTCCAAACCTCCTTGAAGAAATATAACATCCCCACTGACTCTTGGGAATCCCTGATCCATGACTGCTCAATATGGAGAAGGAGTTTTCAGGATGGTCTTAATAACTTTGAGACCATGCACTGAGTATATACAAGGACCCTGAAACCCTGCATATGTGGCAGACCATCTCATGAACTACCCACCCAGCTGAACATAAGCCACTATCTGTGCTATTGTTGAAGAGCCTACATTTCCCACATTGGTTTCATTTGCCACCTTGGAACCCACCGAATTGGTATGGAAACAGCTAATCCTCAATCTGGGAGAAAGACGAAGATGAAAGAAGAAGGAGAAAGAAAAAAGGAAGAAAGAAAAACTTAACAATTGGATCAGGATTCTGGGGTTGCAAAGATAACTCATTGGATGAGGGCAAGTGAGGCACTATCTTGCCTGCATCCTGCAGATGGCCCAGATGGGAAGCTGTAGCCACTTGAATCTAAATTAATAAATTTATTGGCCATCTAACATTATTTCTGTTGACTCACTCTGACATTGTGAAGAGGATACCATGCTGGAAAATAATCTGCCCTACCATTAAATTAAAGTTTGCAGGCCCATTTAATTTTCCTATCCTGACTAAAGAACTATATGATGGAGGACTCCCTGCAGTCAAGTCCAAGGATGGATTTATTGGTCACTATACTCGAAGGATCTCAGAGCCCCATTAAGTTGTGGTGGGATTTCGTGGCAAAGGTGATTTCCATGGTAACACACTGGCTTAATTAAGCAAATAAAGATATGGCTTATCTATGAAAAAGATCACCAGGTGACATATCTGTAGAGCTTTGTCAAAGGTAAATCTCTGAAGTAAACCACAAGACAGCTGATCATTGAGATAGGTATAGTCCATACTTCTGTGGAATAATAAGGCAGAAATTTGCTCTCAGGCATGTGCCTACTTCCAAAAATTCAGTTCTGTTAATTTTTATGAGATCATCGGTTAAATAAATCTTAGGGTAAATTCACTAGTCTTCTCATGGTCAAAGGAGGGGTAGATCAAAATTGGTGATACAGCATTCCTATCAAGTCTATTTCTTCGGAGGAAAAGTTGGATTGGCAAATTCACACTGAGTTGGTGAATTCGCATTGATATTTCAAGAGGACGACACTTGTAACCGAGATTTTACATATCTATTAAAATATGTGTGTAATTTACTGAATAACTTCCATTGCAATTTACTTTCATAAGAAACTTACTTTCTTTCAGAAGCAAAGAAAAAGATGCTTACATTGCTATATTTCATATTCAAAGATGCAACTGATGATGAATTTCAATCCCATCAAGTCCTTTCATACAAAACTTTGTTCACTACTTGAAAACTTTCACCAAAATCGTGTGATTTATTAATATTCTGTTTCACATATGAGTTTTCCTCCATACAGAATAAAAATAATTCTGATACTACTCTGTAAAAATGTAATTTTTCAACTAAATTTTTAGAAGCTAAAGGTAAGCAGAATAAAAGGGAATGAAATCCAAACTACCTGAAGAATGTATAGATGAATTTTGCTTCTGCATTGCTACTCTGCAATCCTGCACTTAAACCAATCAACAAAAATTGCCTTATACAAAGCACGAGTAATACTTAGACTGGATCTTGTAGATTGGAAGATTATACTCAGTTTGATTAAAGAAAAGACATACAAGTTAGGAAGTTGTGGGCATGCTATGTTGGTGCCAGAAGCATGGCGACACTTGCGGGCTGTCCCCAGAACACTCTATGCAAAAGATGCATTTCATTGTGTGTTTCGATGTACATGTGACTAATAAAGATCTGAATCTTAATAGTCATGATGATATTTTAATTAATGTTCAGGCTGAGCAAGAGAAAGATTGTGAGTTTAAATCCCACAATGGATATTAAAACATGACCTTGTATGTGTATCAAATGTATTGGTTCACCTGTGCCTTACTTTCTTAGATTTAATTGTTATTGAGGTGGGTTTCATCTGCATTCGTATTTATGACAAAATTGCATAGCATACACTTACTAAGCATATGGAGAAGAAGAAGAATGTCTGTAGTAGCTGGTGAATAAATTTCTTCGGTGGTCTGATCAGGTTGTGAGCAATGTGAAGCTTTATGCAGAAATAGCAACCTTGAGACTAACATTGCCCATGTGGAGGAAACATAGCAGGTATGCAGGAATTATTACTGCTTCTTTCCCATGGAATATTGTATTTCTGTCCATAAGGTGGCAGTTGGGACAATGTAGCAACCCCTCGGTATTGTTCTGAAGTGACTGCCTTTATGATGCATTCGTTGGAGTGGGATTGAAGCTTTAACCTATTGAATGTGAGGCAAGAATTCATATTCACTCTCCTAAATTAAGTTACCATGAACCTCCTGCAGTGCATTCTATTGGTCTTTTCTGAATTTACATGTTAAAACTGTATGAAAACTAAAACTAAATAATTTTTCCAACATAACTCCAATACAAACCTTGTTGTGCAGGTGACACAGAAGCAGTGGTGTAAGAGACAAAGACCATGAGATCTGATGGAACATCACAGACAGTGGTGTGTCAAAGACCATGACTTCTGATGGAAGATCACAGAAAGCATTACATATACACCCAGGAGAGTAAACATGTTGAGAGCTTTAGTAATAAATAAAAAGTGGAATTGAAAACTTGTAAGGTGAAGTTGAAAAAGTGCCTTAACCATAACTGTGCAGATAAGTAAATGTAACTATAAATACACTACATAACTCTCCACAGTTTTATATTTTTTTCTGCTACCACTAGAGTTAAAGCAACTGATTTATGCTCAGCGAAGTGTTTAGTTCATACTCTAAATTAAAGGTGTTTTATATTCTCTGGTGTTATATCACTTAATTCTGCCATGTAAAATTCCATTGTCCTTTTTCATTGCAGTTATTAAGTGTGTTTGCACAGTATTGGGAGGGTTTTATTGTCTTGCCGATGGCTGAGAATAACATAGTGGACCTAAAGTTTTCTTCTCCACAGCGTGTGGGGCACCTCATTATACTGGTCATGACTCGAACAAGTCGGGATTCTGAAGGTCCACTCAAGTGGGTTCTCCGAACATTCAGCTTCATAACAGGTTTGTGCTGGGTGAATGTCTGTCAAGTTGCCAAGCTTGAGCTCTGTAAACATTTTATTGCTGTTACGATAAGCCAAAACTAAGGTGGACTTCCAGCACATTTATCCTGTTTAATATGGCAATGTCTCAAAAACTGGGAGATGAAACAGGAAGAAAAGGTTGAGTAATAATGCACTGCACTCACTTGCCTTTGATTATAACATCATGGTCATTTGACAGCCTGGGCTAAAGTATTAATTGTCATTTATTCTATGGTGCTTATGCACACATTCTAAAGAATCTCATCCTGACTCATAAATGTCTGGGGATAGTGTTTCAATATTAATTGTAAAAGTGAATTGAAGTCTTAAAGAAAGTTTGTGATCTCAGCAAATGATTATCTCTTTTTTGTGCATTTTTGCAGTTGCCTCAATATTCCATTAAGGTGTAAATTTGTGCTGACTTTAGGATGACTTAATTACTGGGTACCAGATCTTCAATATAAATGGTTATAAAACTAATATTCAATACTATATGGTTATAGACAATGATCTACACTCTATGTCATCATGGATTCAGATGTTTCCTCCATAAACCTTTAATTTCCCATCTCTGATGTATTCCCCTTCAATATTTTCTTGCTTCCTGAATCTGTGCCCAACCTTTCTGTTAGTGCATGTTTGAACTCTTCCCAACTCCCCTGTCAGCTGTCTGTCCCAGCTGCACACTGAAATGGCCTGCGTCAAAGTCACAAATGATACCCTATAATACTCCAACCTGTCTGCTGCCTCTTCCAGGCCTTTATGCAGCTGAGTGAGGCTACCCTGGCCCAATTCCAGTTCTATCCCTTGGGACATTGCCAGAAGAATGAGATGAGAAGGAATTTCTTCACACAGACTGCTGTAAATCTTTGGAGTTTTCTGCCCCAGAAGGTTGGACGTTCAGTCACTTCAGAATCAGAATCAGAATCAGATTTATTATTAGTGACTTGTAGGACATGAAATTTATTGTTTTGCTGCAGCAGTACAGCGCAAAGACATAACATTACTATAAATTACAAAAATAAATAAATAGTGCAAAGAAAAGGAATAACGAGGTAGTGTTCATGGGTTCATGGACTATTCAGAAATCTGATGGCAGAGGTGAAGAAGCTGTTTCTGAATCATTGAGTTTGGGTCTTCGGGGTCCTGTACCTCCTCCTCCATGGCAGTAACAGGAAGAGGGAATGTCCTCCCGTTAGTGTCCTTCGTGATGGATGCCACCATCTTGAAGCACCGCCTCTTGAAGATGTCCTTGATGGTGGGGAGGATTGTGCCCAAGAAGGAGCTAGCTGAATTTTCAAGGCTGATCGAAAGATGTTAGGCACCCAGGGGATTTGGGAAATGGGTGGGATAGTGGACTTGAGGCACAGGATTGTCCATGATTGTTTTGAATGACAGAGTGAGTTACTGATCCACATGGGCTCTGCTGTTTCCAGAGCCTCATGGATTTAAGTGTGGCTTCTCTTCCAGTCTGCATGTGATAATTCTGATATCCTTAAGGATTTACTCTTATTTCCACCCTTTTTGTATCTACATGCTGGTGGTTTGCAACATGGCCAGAAAAATTTATGAGCTGGGTTTTCCTTTTCTAAACTTTGACATACTGGAAAATATTTCCCTAGAAAGTTATTCCTGGTCGGCAGTGTTAATTGCACTACATCCTGGTGTTAGCACTGTGTACTCTGGCTCCAAGTTTGTGCTATTGATCTCTGTCAACTCAGTTTCAGAGGCAGAGTCCAATGTATGGTCAAGCTACCACATCGTGGTTTTGGCACTACCCAGCAGAGACAAATTGCTAGGCAGTTTCACTTTTTGGAAATAAACTGGATTTAATTTGATTTGCATCAAATTTTTCCTGAGTTTCTGTTTGGGTGGTCAACCTCTCAAGAGACAATGAGATCATGCCTATGACTAGATTGTGTCCTGTATCATTTTAACCTTTACCAATAGGTATTCTTCTAAAAGAAACTTTTAGCCTTTTACTGAACTGCGTTTCTTTTGTACTGCTCACTGTGGAATGAATGAAAATAAAAAAAACTGCAGGTGAACAGTTGAATGATGGATCTGTGTTAGAGGATGAAGGTCTCCCTTCAGTTTAGAAATGATAGGAGTATTATTTTAGAACAAGCTGTTGATATAAGTAACTAAAAAGGTAGATTTTTTAAAATTGGAATCAATTAATGGTTGTTGGAAAACTTAGACTTGGATGTTTCAATGTTTGTTCACTGAAGGGTCCATCAAGTGCTTTAGAGACTGCAAAACAGATTAAGTGTGTTCCTCTAAAGTTTGCTCTTGATGTACCTATCTAAATGTAAAAAAAGCCCCAGCCTATCCAGCCTCTCCTTACAACTCAAGCCCTTCAGTTTCAGTAACATCCTTGTGAACCTTTTCTGCACTGTGTCCAGCTTAATGATAGCCTTCCTGTAGCTAGGCGACCAGAACTGCACACAATACGCAAAGTGCGATCTCACCAATGCCTTGCACATGACATCCCAACTCTTGTACTTAGTGCCCTGACCAATGAAGTCAGGTGTACCAAGTGCCTTCTTCGCCACCCTGTCTACCTGTGTTGACAATTTTGGGAAATTATGTGCTTGTACCCCTAGACCTCTTTGTTCTTTAATGCCCTCCAGGGCCCTACCATTTACAGTGTAAGTTCTGCCCTTGTATAACTTCCCAAAATGCAACACTTTGCAACATCTGTCTAAGTTCAATTCCATCTGTCATTCATTGGTCTACTTTCCCAGTTGATCTAAATCCTGTTGTAATCTTAGATAACCTTCTTCACTGTCCACTATACTACCAATATTGGTCTCATCCACAAACATACTAATCATTCCAACTACACTCCCGTCTAAATCATTAATATAGATGACAAATGAAATGTTACCTCTATTTCTCTTTCCACAGATGTTGCCTGTCCTGTTGAATGCTGGAAGTCTTTTCTGTTTTAATTTCAGATTTCCAGCATCTGCAGCTTTTTGATTTTCCTTTACCTCCTATGAATCTTGAGCATTTATTGTAAGTTCTGGTATTACAATGAAAAATCTCACCAAAGTCCAATGGAAGTCCAGTGGGACGAAGATTACTCCGAAATGAAGATTGCTGATAAATGTGTGTGTGCCAGTGTGAAACCACCAGTATAGAAGAAGTGGTTGAGGCAGGTACAATAATATCATTTAAGAAGTTCTTGGATAGGTACATGGAGCATACTCTAGAGAGGTATGAGCCGAATGCAGGAAATTGAGACTAGCTGGGAGGACAAGGTTGTCGGCATGGACTCGTTGGGCTGAAGGGCCTGTATCCATGCTGTATTGCTCTATGACTCGACGCAACTGTACATGAAGCTGACTGTAGTGTACACAGCTTTATTCAACAAATAAATAATTGGCATCGGATGAACAGAAATGAACTGGGCCAACGGATCCATTACAAGAATGGTCTAGTCATACATAATTGCTTCAGCAGTTTTAATAATAAAACAGTGACATTTGTTGCGTCTGTTACCAATTTTGAATTTGAAATGTACAGCTTTAAATTATTAGAAAGAATTCAAACTTTTTATGGAAGGGGATAAGCATGATAACAAAAATGAATGTGGCAGATTTGTTCCTGTTAGTCTGTATATTGTTCCAGATGTAATAAAACAGTGCCAGATCATCCTTCCTCAGTAATTCTCTCTGTTTCTATTAACAATTGGGAAAGGTTAGACTTCAGTTAAAAAGCCTGAATCCTATTGTTTAGTAATTCTAATGTAGAAGAGTTGTTTGATTTTCCCTAAGAGGGATTGATTTAATTAGGATTTCACCAGATGGCTTATTCTCTGCACTGCCAATGGATCATTTTAGTTATTCCCCCTCCTTTCGGTAACACTGTATAAATAGGGTTAGTTCACTCAGCATAATCAATCTGCAGGAAAAGTGGAGAGAGAAGGTTGTGGAGGAGTTTGTGGAAATTGCACTGTGCATGAAAATATGATCTGTCATGGAGCTGTGGAGGGCATCTGTTTCATCAGGGCTGCAGGTGAATGTCTTGCATGCATGGTGTACTGAGCATTGTGCATGTAAGCGGTACAATCTATGGACCTTCAATACAGCAGAAAAACATAATTTGTAAAATGGGATTATGTAGCGCAAATTTACCTGTGCAATGTCCTGCCAGTATTCGAGAATTTATAGCTACTGTTTTCAGTAGAAACCATTGCTGCAAATATTGGGGTCAGATCCATGCAATCTTGTGTTAAAATTGTTGGGAGGGAAACAGGAGAATGCAGCTCACTCAATTGGTTAACATTCAGCAGAGAACAACGAGGGAAATAACTGAAGCGTTTGAAAGTCCCCAAATCAAGCAGAAGTATTCGGCTGTAGAATCACAGAGGTCATAGAGTCATACAGCAGAGGAACATTTGATAGGAATCTAGTCCACAACCATTCACTCACTCCATCACTGACACACAGTAGCAGTAGTTTGTGCCATCCACAGGATGTCATCTGCAAGACTCCTCAGACAGCACCTTCCAAATCCACCACCTCTACCAGCTAGAAGGACAAGAGCAAGAAAAGCACGCAAACACCACCACCTGGAAGGTGCCTTCCAAGCCACACACCATCCTGACTTGAAAATATATCACCGTTCCTTCACCATCACCGGGTCAAGATCCTGGAACTCTCTCCCGAACAGCACTGAGGGTATATCCCATCTCAAGGACTGCAGCAGTACGAGAAGGTAGCTCAGCAACACCTTCTCAAGAGCAACTAGGTATGGGAAATTAAAAGCTGAATCAGCCTGTGAAGCCCACATTCCTTGAATGAATATGAGAAAACAGGTTCTCTGGCCCACCAACTCCACACTGATATGAAGCACTCATTTCCCCCAATCCTACACTCATCCCATTTTATTCTCCCCACATTCCCATCAATCCTTCCCAAATTCTGCTACTCACCTACACAGGAGGGGCAATTTACAGCAGCCAAGTGACCTACCAACCTTCATGTCTTAGGAAAGTTGGGGTAAACCAGAGGACCCAGGGGAAACTCATGTAGTCACAGAGAGAACATATAAACTCCACACAGACACACCATGGGTCAGCATTGAACCAGGTCACTGGATTTCCGAGGCAGCAACTCGACTTGCCGCACCACTGTGATGCCCCAACTCTTGGGTGATTTAGCCTATCGGGGAACCAGAGATGAATCCCTGCAACGGATTCCCCACCAATATTGCAATAGGTGTGTCCCTTTAAGGAGTTCTCAACAGACTTACCTGGTTCCAGTGGAGCTCACAGTCCTGGTCAAGAACCATGTTGTGGCACATTCACACTTTAATATTGCAAAAAGTACATGAAATATTCAATTCATGATGATTGGCATCGTGGTGCATGCCCTGTATGCATTGTGCATGATTGCATCAAGCTTATGCATTTGCAAGATTCATGCCAGGGAGCGTGAATCATGTTTTGCAATCAATTTTATACTTCAACTGAATCACACAGTGCATAAAAAAGATTCACCACATGATTTAATTTCTAGCACACTGAGCCTAAATACATTGCACGCTCTACAGGATGGATTTTGTGATTTGGACAAGTTAAGTTTGCTGGCGGATGTTTGCTTCCAATTCCAATTCCTATTCTAGGGAAAGGATTGGGGTGCAGCTGCATTCAGATCAAATGGAGCTCTGAAATTCTATCCTGTTTGCAGTGGAAGAACCTTGGATCCCAGTTCTCTTTCCAAGCTGAATTTAATCTTCCACTGGGCTCCAAGCAGACGCCATCTGAGCGCCTCCTGGCCTCAGTCCAGTCAAGATTTGCAGAACTATGCAGGCATGTGCCTGGATTGAGTCAGCACTTTGCTACTTTTGTTAATGTGTTGTCTCTGATCCAAGCAAATGCTCTGCTAATTCTACCCAAGCCATCAATAAAAACTTGCCAAACCTTTCCCAAGGACATCAAGTAGCCATGAAAAGGGAAAGGTTGCCCACCCAGCCTAGGGATATTTTACTGCTGACCACAATGCCAAGTTGCCAGCCAGTAAGCAGCAACTTTCAGTCTGACAGCAAGTTTACAGTACCAAATCTAAGCTGAACAACTGATACGGAAGTTAGTGCAGAAGTCTCCAAACATTAATACAAAGTATTTGTTTCTATACCTGCACTCTGCCTTTTATTTTAAATTTTCATGCCTCACTGTGGCTGATCGTCACCCAGTTTGAAAACCTGAGCACAAAGCTTTTTTAACTAAAGGACATATATGTACAGAATAAAAAGCAAAATCGAGGCCTTACAATGTTGATCTTGGCATCCAAATACTTATCTCATTGGCATGAGGTTCCTTTGTTATTTTAATGAAAGCAGTAACTTATTTCATATAAATATTTAATGCTTCTGCTAACAAAAGAATGAACTGCATTATATCACACCTTTCATCACTTCCGAGCACCACTGAGTGCATTACAGCCAATACTCCTAAGGTGTATTTACTTTCAAAGCAATGGACAGGGACATTTCACGCAAACTTGTTAAACATTCATATGCATTATTTCACGGTGTGAGTATATGTGGCAATAAATGCAAATAAAAAAAGTTCTGATTTGATAAATTAGAAAATTCATGGGCATCATAAAATAATGGGTGAGAGGTGGAAATTTCCAATTTAGAGAACATAAAACTTAGCCAAGATCCCATTGATTCCTGGAGCTAATAAAATAGGGCTAACAAAGAGCCAAAGAATATTTCCGTGAATACTTTTTGTGGACTGATTTAAACGTATTTTCTTTCCACCTATTCCTTCATAAGTGAGGCATAACCAACAGTTTATCTGGCTATTCAGTGAAATGACTGCAGTATTTTCTCTGCCATATAAACATCTCTAATGAGCAATATGCACTGAAATGATAGCTTCAAGTTAGCTTAAGTAATTTATGAATGGTTCTGTTGATAAGAAAGTTTCATTCATTGACTAGAATTACTTATTGCAATGAATAATCAGTATGAAATATAAATAGTTATTCTAATTTAGCTTGTTCAGTGTTCATCCAAACACCTGTCAGATCTCTGAATGTTTCATTAAGGTAGAATAGTTGATAATGATCAGTGCAATCATAGACTTAAATCTTTCATGATTTTACTTATTTACTGCATTCTGACTGAACCTGAGGAAGTGTATCAATCTCTCGAAAACCTGTAAATGATTGTTCATTGTATCTATGTTAGTATTTCACACAAGCTTATTAAGTAATAGTGATTATTTACTTTTATATCATAACCCTTCAGTTCTACAACAGGTGGCATTAACAGTTCTGGTACTAAGCCTAAATACACTTGCTAAGATATAATTTTTGATATAATTCTTGTGTTTTTAACTCAATTGGAATGAGGCCTAATTTTAAGGTATTCAAGGGGGATTGTGGAACCATAATAAAATTGTTCAATATAGGAAAAGCAAATGCTTCATTTTGACCAGCAGTTGCTCCTCTCATAATTAGAATGAAATTGAAGGGAAAAGCGAAGGAAAAGACTGACAATGGCACTTCATTTGGCATTCCAAATGCTTGACCATAAAACTAAGGGAGAGCTGCATCGTCGAGGGTGTTTTCATTTAAGATTTAAGATTTGAAGGACGTGTTAAAGCTGTTTGCTTTCTCAGGTCTAAAAGATTCAATAACAAGACAGTTCTTGCCACCCTAAACAATATTTAACCCATTGCTAACATCATTGAAGTTAATAATCTGGCCAGTTTTGATATCTGGCAGATTGTCTACTTCCCTGCCTACATTACAACAGTGACTATTTCAAAATTAATTGGCTGTGAGGTGCTTTGTACATTTCATGATAGGTGTTATACAAATGCAAGTTTTTTCCTTTTGATGACAGAAACAGAAACATAATTTATATTATTAATACAGGCAGAAACAATCCAACACCAGAGGAAAATAAAAACCTTTAATTCTGTTCGAGATATAGTAATACAGTGAAGATACAGCTGAATTTATCCAAGGATACTGAAAATTCCTTAAGATCTGTTAAATATTTAATAAATAGATACGCCTGCATTAAAAGTCATTGAAACAATCAGGCAAATCTTTGTGCATGAATCCAGCAACTTGGCATATGTTACGTCTTTTATTATTCTCATGTGTTAAAGCTGCCTACCTGTATCAGAGCCCTTGAAATGCTGATGTCCCTGGTGATTCCAAGTCTCCTTAATATTGCTTGTTACATGTATTTCTCTTGTTTGTACATTGTTACAATTGTGTTTGGGGTTATTACACTAGCCACTGCTGTGGCTATCTCAGAGAGCTTTAGTTAAAGCTGTCGGATGCCAGAAATCAATAACCTTGTGATTTACGGCCTTTGGCACCACTCAATACGGGCCATTGTCCATCGAAGGTGAATGGTTATCAACGCTGAAAATTGTTTTAAATGACACATGTACTTTTTAAGCCAGTCATGTCCAATTTCCTAGCCCAAGGGTCTCTGTCAGCCCACAGCTTACAAGCAAGCTTGTGACTTGATTTGCATGTCTGCACTAAACTTTAGAAGAGAAATACAAAACAACTCATGAATGAATCTGAAACACAATCCTGTGGGGCAAGGCCAGACATTATACTAAAACAATTAATGCAGAGAAGGTAAGTCTTGACAGATGTACACTTTTGTGGAGCAGATCTATTACATTGGAACCTGTCCTTTCAAAAAATGTAATGTAATGTACATGGGAAATCCCACGGAGCCCTGAAAGTTAAAGCCCTGTCATCTACTGCATTACTTTGCTGACTTTACATCACAAATACTATTCTCAGCGCTTTTGTTCAAATTGTGCCTTACTTAATTTATCTAGATGGATTGAATAGCAATTTCTCAATCCTGCTTTCTTATGTTCTCCTTGTTCTAAAGAAAGAAGACTGTCTTTGCCCTAGTTCAAGCTTCCTGATACTTACTGACCTAGATCTCTTAAAATGGATGATCTGTTTTTAAGGTACTGGAAAAATAGGCATGATTATACCCAATTAGAGATATTTATCATAGCCATACAATCGTATAGCCCAGAAGGAGGCCATTTAGTTGATTGTGTTTGTGCTTGTGCTTTGAAAAAGTTATCTAAATATTTTCTCTTGCTCTTACCCTATAACCCTGGCATATTTCACATTTCAAGTACATATCGATTCCCCGCTGAAAGTTGGTTGAATCTTGTTCCACTACCCTCTGAGGGAGTACATTTCTGCTAATACATTTTTGCTGAGTAAAATAAAACTAATAATAAATATTACAAATGTAATTATTAATTAAAAATTCTCCTCACCTCATCCCTGTTATTTTTTTTGCCAACCAGCTTTAAAAAGTGGCATCATTATTGGTACCCATGAATCTACTGCATTATCAAAAAAGCCTGCCTAATTCAATAAGATCCTTTGCATAAGAAATATTCAGAAACAGCTTCTTCCCCTCTGCCATCAGATTTCTGAATGGTCCATGAACACTACCTCATTATCCTTTTTTTTGCACTATTTATATTTGTAATTTATCGTAATTTTATAGCCTTGCACTGTTCTGCTGCTGCAAAATGACAAATTTCACATCATATAAGTCAGTGATAATAAATCTGATTCTGATTCTAAGGAAATCTATCATACTTACCTGGTTTGACCTATATAAGGTTACAGACCCACCAATGGGGTTGGCTCTCGACTACCTTCTCAGTTTAGAGGCAAGTATGAACATTTCCAGCAATATCAACAGCCCAGGAAGTAATAATCAGTGTCCTGTGCTGACTGACCATCTTGCCACAGGAAACTATTTCTTAATTATTCTATTAAAACCCCAAAAGATTTTGAATGGCTCCATTTATATATAAAATTTATCTTTAAATATCATCAATTGAACTTGGTTAATGTTCAATAATAAGATCTGCTTCAATTAACATAGCTATGATAGTGTACATGTGTGGACTGGAGCCCAAACAGCAGGTGTTATTTTAATTCTAGTACAGGCCCCACTATCCCTTGTTAGCAAGAGCATTACATTTCGATAGATTGCATTTCTCAGTGGCCCAGAGTCGGAACATGCAGAACCAGGATAATTTGACACATTCCATTAAGCTGGGCAGCTCTTCAAAACCGACTCCAAGCTCTATATCTGGATTTACCTAATACAACTCAATTTAGTCTGGTAATTTCCACCAATAGCTAGATCTGATCTGAGAAAACATGATCACTTTAGTAGAAGACCAAATTACTGCAAAATGATTAACACGGGGAATGCCACAGCTTGCCGCATAAAGAAATAGGGAGTTATTTATCTGAGCCCAAAGAATTTCTTCGAGTACATGTTGAGGTTAAAAAGCCACCTTTAGAAAAGCTGATTGTCTCTTCCTAGACTTATCGCAGCTCTGTGTGTAGACCTTATGACATCTGCCAACAAAGACCCCAAACATCCCGAAGCTGCTTGACCTCATCAATTCTCTCACAAGTATTAAGATGCTCCTTAAGTAGTACCTCCTGCATCTAATATCTCTGTATATGGCCTACTGTTTGATGAGGATCCTATGAAGCACTGGATGATGTTTTACTACACCATTAGCAGCAGTTGTTATTGGACGTGCCATGGGACACTGAGTTTTCATTAGTTAACCTGCAGGTTTATCCAATATACCATCAATAAGTCATCATTTGGAGGGCAGATAAGAAGATCAAGGCAGTTCTCCCTGTTGCCAATATTTATTCCTAATCAGGTTATCTATTCAGTATCGCTTTACCGTTTGAGCGAGTGTTCGCTTGCAAGCTTGGTGCTGCATTATCTCAGTGAACACCTGCCAAAAATACTTCATTAGCACTAAAGTCTTTCATGCTGTCCTGAATGGGATGTGAAAGGTGCTATATAAGTGCAAGCCTTTCTTATTTTCTCTTTCACAACAGCCCACAAGGATTACCAGACCTGATGGTACACCATTAAACCTGTGACCTTTAAATTTAATAATCTTCGGGAGAGTTATCATCAAGGTAAAACTTTAGAACATGAATCTTTCTAAGTTAGATGCTGATTGTCCTGATGTTAAAACTTGAAAATATGGAAGAATGTAAACTAGTCGTCAATATGTTTAACACTAAAGACATTCCAATCACCACTATTGTTATGAAGGCATTTACTTATTTAAAATAAATGCTGTAATGCTTCAGTTAAAATAGCCGACTATATTATACCATACTAGCATATTAAATGTTTGTCTGGCCCTTTTGCTCTTTTGACCCCTTCTAAAAGGTTTATTTTCTTGTACTAGAAATAAGCAGTCGTACACATCACAGTCATTAAAAAATAACTCACGTGCAGGAACTACCAAAGGGAGCTGCATTTTGTAATTGTAAGTAGGACTGACTGCTTTGACTCCAGATTGGACTTTGCAATCTTATACTCTTATTGATTATTAATGTCGCTCATCACATTTCCCTGTTGTTATTAACCACTCCTGTACAGATGGTGTAAGGCTCCCTGCTTGGCAACAAAGGAATCTCCTCTGCAAGCTCGTAAGCAGACTGAAAACAGCTTTCAAAGTTACCAAACATCACTGGGCACTGAGTTCACACATACACAACAAACCAACAGTCTACATCACACACTACAATAGCACAGAGTGCAGTAACAGGAATGTTCCAGTTAATGCAGTCACGTGGTACGTACAGGGCTAGAAAACTGGTTTAAACCCAAAGCTGTCCTATTTTGCCTTTGATATACAAAGTTTCAGAATATAGACAAAAGATCAAGTTCTCAAATAAGATGAAAAATGTTGGAAACACTCAGCAGTTCAGGCAGCGTCTGTGGAAAGAGAAAAAGAATTAACATTTCAGGTCAGAGATCCTTCGACAGAACAAGGCAAATTCTTCCTCCAGGATTCTGGCAAGTTGCAAAACAATACAAAGGAGGGAAGGAATTTCTCCCAGTTTCCCTTTAATTCAATCACCCCGAACATTCCAAATTCAAGGGAATATAGTTTGTGTGGCCTGTCCTCATAATTCAGTCAAGCCTTGGTATAACTCTAATCCATATTAAACCACGAATTTGCCAAATGCAAAGTCACTGACAGTTCAAGGTGCAATAAAGCTGAATGCTGACAGTCTTGCGACTGCAAGATATGCTCTCTTGTTTGGGAAAAACAGGCCAAATGCATTCCTGTGAGTCAATGGCCCAAATCAAGCAAGATATGGACCACTGCCACCCACACTTAAATGTTATCTGCATTTAGGAGACCTTTGGCCCACAGATCATCTTAGCAAGAGACAAAGCAGGGCCTTATGTCAAAGATGTTATAGTTTTTAAATGCCTCTAATAATCAGAGACATTTAAAAACTGTTAAGATTGTTTGAAGTAATTTTTTAAAAGTTGTTACAAATTAAAAATATATTAATATGCAAAATAATTAAATAAATAGTTATTTTACCAAATAGAAAAAGAGCTTATTTAGCTTTTTCCATCTAATCTGAAGACCACATAGAGACCAAAGATAGAGTGGACAATCAGATGTGCAGGATCTGTCACCTGACACACCCTGCATTCACAGCAGGACAATGTAAATCTGAGATTTACTGCTTGGATAGTTGAATGCGAGGGATTCCCTTCAGAAAAGGCAGCCACTGCCAGCTCAATCCAGCCCAAGTGTCCCTATATTTGTTTTTCCCTGACAATGTGAAAATTAAAATCTCCCACTGTAACCTGATTTACTACTTACTCCATTCTTCCCAATTCTGTGAGGTTTCCCATTCCTTCCTTCTGTCACAACGTCAAACACCTTCCACCAGAATCTTAATCTTCTACTCTTCCTTGGGAGTTCTGCCCGCCTTGAATTAATGTCCTTTCCCTGCTGTGATTGTGCCTTTTATCAATAGCAATATTCCTTTTTTGGAAATTTTCAATCCTTCCCAAAGACTCTACCACTTGAAATAAAGCTCTTTGTCACAACACACAAAATGCTGAAGCAATGCTGCAGATCAGGCAGCATCTATGGAAGAACTGGACAGTCGACATTTCAGGTCGAGACCCTTCATCTGGACTGGAAAGAGGGGAGAGAGCCAGTACAAAAAGGTGGGGGGAAGGGGTAGAGCAAGAGCTGGTGGGTAATAGGTGGAACCAGCTGAGGCTGGTGATAGGCAGGTGAGGAAGGGGGAGACTGGGAGGTGATAGGTGGAAATGACAAAGGGCTGAAGAAGCTGGAATCTGATAGGAGAGCACAGTGGACCATGGAATAAAGGGAAGGAGGTAAGGAAGGGATCCAGAGGGAGGAGTGTGTGGGTGATGGGCAGATGGAGAGGGAAGAGGAGGGGAAAGAGAAGGGGTGATGGGGCCAGTGGGATAAGGGGAAAGAAAGGGGGTGGGGGGGGGCGACAGAGGGGAATGGTTACTGGAAGCTAGAGAAATCAATGTTCATGCCAACAATGTTCATGCTTTTTGTCACACTAAGTTTGTAATGATGAATACATCATAAAGCTGAATTTTGCTTCTGAGCCATATATTTCATTTCTTACGTTATGTATAGATATATACTTAATTTTTAGCTCACTACACTCCCCAGCCTACCCATTTGCTCTGATGGTGTGTGTCCCACACACTTAACCTCTTACGCTGTTAGTTCTTAATACACTGCCACTTGGTCTACGACAATTTAATATGCTTTTATTTTTCATCATTCGTGCTTTACATTAGAGATATTTTCTGTTTGGATTCTGCAACTTTTTCTGCTCACTGAATATTTATATTATCTTTATCTGATATGGACTCTGACCTTTGCTCTCATTTTCTTATGTTTAGATTATTTTGTTAATCCAAACTCGACTTGTTTCACCCTCTGTCCCCCACTCATCCAGCATTCCTACCCCCTCCTTCCCCACCCTCCCACCCCCCCCCCACAGACACACATTCACACACTTCCCAGCTTTTATTGATTCAGAGTCCTTACTAAGATCTGATTTATTTTTTTCCTTTCAGATCTTTGACCCAGCCTGGCTTAGGCACAGTCCATTTCAGCTGTACACACCCAAGAGCCAAAAAACAGTGCCAGTACACCATGAAATGAAAACATTCCTGAACACATATTTAATTTTCTGATCTGCTTATTCATTGGCAATTAACCAGAGCACCCAAGATTTTTGATAAAGTGCCAAGCTCTCAAAACTCCAGTACTAGGGCTCTCTTCTTGTCCTTTCTAACATAGATTATCACCCTGTTTTCCTGTGTTCCTTTCCATTCGATTCTCAACCGTCTTTAACTTGGCACTGGGAAGACAATACAACCTATTGGACTATTGATTGTTACTTGAGATAGTGCTGTCGATTGCCCTCTTTAGCAAGTCCCCAATCATTACAACTGTTGTAGACATATGGTAGCATTGTGATTCAGCTACTAGTTTAAAAATCCTGAAGTCTAGACTGACAAGGTAGAGACATAAATTCAAATCCCATCTATCAGCTTGGAAGTTTAAATTCCATTAATTAAGGTAATTCTGGATTGAGAAGTTAGTATTGCTAATGGTAATCACAAAGTTGTAAACACCCAACTGGTTCACAACTAACCTTAACGGAAAGGTAACTAGCTGCTTTTACCCAGTCTGGCCTGTAAGTGACTCCAGACCTGCAGGTTGACTATTTGATGACTAACTTCTCTCTGAAAGGACCCAGCAAGCTACTTGGTTCAAGAACAATTAGCAATGGGTAGCCACATCTACATCCTGTGAATAAATAAAGAAATTCATTCTTCTGCATACCTAACCTAATCAATGGAAAACATTCTGATCATTCACTTTATAGCCCACAAGCTTCAAATACATCACACCTGTTGGCATGGACCAGGTTCTCCAGTCTGTCCCTTCCTGTTCCAGAAAATGTCCCTCTATATGCTACCTGATGCAGTGCACCAAATTCTCTCCACTTGCTCTTTATCATGATTTTGGCATCTAGCCCGTGTTAACTGTTCTGTTGACTGCTTATGTATCAGCCAGGGGTCAAATTTCATACATGCCAAGTATCAGTTTGTGCTCACTTTGCCTGCTTAAAACCAGTCTCTTAACGTATTGTGGTTACAACACCTGGATGTCATTTTGAAGATGGTATCAACTAGGTAAAAGAGATGGCAAAAAACAGGAGGATGGTTTCCGTGATTTTCTGAGGCAGCACTGGCATTAATGGAGGTGGCGGAATGGAGAAGGATGCCAAAAGACAGTGTAAAAGATGTGGGAGGAGACAGCAGAAGAGGCAATTGACTGGTGTAAACCTAAAAGCAAGACCATAAAAATTTAACCAACATCACCTGTTTGGTTAATCGGTCACTGTCTCTTCAAATGATGTATCCCATCAAGTGTGCCTCACACAATGCTCATTGAACTGCACACTTTCCATTCACTATCTCTGTCAATAAGAACAGAAGCGATTGTTCTTAAGTTCCACTGCATCTTTCTCATACTGCAAAGTTCACAGTCATATGGGCAGTTCTTTAACCATGCTCCACCAAATTACACTGACCAACACACTTCCCTTTCTCATGGAAGTTAGCACATAATAGGCTGCAACGGTAAACTGGCAGGGTAACAGGTGTGACTACAGTCTTTTACCTGTTGGAGGAGGAAGTCCTAACCATAAATGCCCAGGATATTGCTCAAGAAACTGCAGCTAGACCTAAAATCTTCTCAATCTCACCCTCCCACACTCACTCCCCCACACCTACACCACCCCCCCAACCAATCTATACTCTCTTCTGATTTACAACTTGTAGATGGTATTACCGTGGACCTTTTAGATTTACATGTATCCCCCTGACACAACCTTGCACGTTTCTCTTTTCCAAAACCAACCTGACAAGGAAGTGGCAGCAAATAATGAAGACAGAAAAGGTGAAGAGACATTTGCAATCAGGAGCTCAGATACTGAAAAGATTAGTCAAGAGGTGGGAATCTGTGAGAGATGAGTTACTAAGCATGAGTGATTACTTGGAGAGGATTCAGATGAGGACTAGAATGGGGCAGCTATAGGAGAAGACACTGCAAAATGAAATACGTGATACATGGAACAGAAATGCCGGAGAGCCGCACGTTATGTCAAGGAGTGTGTGCAGCCCAGTACCAACCCTACATAAAGTTTTCAGCTATACTTGGATCCCTTCCTTTCTCGTATGGAAGTCATGGCCAATGCCATTTAGACCAAACCATCATTCAGCATCTAATAACAGGTATCTCAGCTTCTTTAGCAGCACCCAACATCTGAGTATTTCAGACTGTGGATGCTAGTGTTCCAAGGGGTGTCCCTGGTGTCTCAGTAGCCCAGCACTCTTCTCCAACAACTTACTAGGATTGTTGAGACATGACACTAGGGGAGTGGCAGTGGATCCATGGAGGATGATCCAACTACCCACTGTCAGGGTTACAGCACATGCAATCTAATTGTTAACACTCCACTTATTTTGCATTGTCTGCCCCTTGCTGTATTCTTGCTTACCACATAATGGTAAGATGCAGAGCAGAGCTGCATCTTATAGGCTCAGAGTCTCATCCTCCGAGGTCAGCCTGTGCCTTGTCCAATGAAAGTCAACGGCCGAGCAGCAGCTGTGCTGCAGCCGTTGATTTGATACTCTGTGAGGGTTGGTAGGTCAATTGGCAAACTAGTGTCCCGAGTGTGGAGGTGATTGGTAGGATCTTGGGAGAGCTGATGAGAATTAGGGGAGAACAAAATAATGGGGCTAGTGTAGGATTAATGTTGGTAGGTGGTTAATGGTCAATGCAGCCACAGTGAGCTGAAGGGCCTGGTTCTATCTCTCTATAACTCTGTAAGGAAAAACATACAGATGTCATGGAATATGGAGTTGCACAAGGGTGAGCAGTTGATGATTGAATGCTGTTTAAGATGCATAAATTATGTTCAGCTCATATTTGTTTTTATTTTGTCACTACCTGCGCTGATGCTGTGACAGCCAGCAATAACACAAGGGCTGGCTGGAGACTGTTGGTGAATGTGGAATTCTGCTGTGCTTACTGGAAGACCAATCCATTGTTCATTCCCAACAGTCTACCTGGAAAACCTTTTCAACATTCCATCCCATGTCCCTTTCCTCCTGCGTCTACCCTGCGTGATCTGAGCCCTCATGATCACATAACGCACCCGATTAAGCCTTGGGTCCACCTCTGCCAAGTTCTGCAGGCAGAAGAGTTCTACTACACAGTTAAACATGTCTTCCAACTTCCAGCAGTCTAATAATGAAAATATCTGGCAGAAATGCTTGGAAATTCAATCCACGTGACGTAAGTGGCAGGAAATCTCTGGCTTTGTTTTACAAGGGGTATTCATTTCTGTGCACTGTGCAGTTTCTTAGCTTCTGAATATCCAGGTTGTTGTTGACCTTTAGGAGGAGCTCAGAGCAAGGGCACTATTTTTTTCTCCTTACAATCACACAGAGCATTATTTCACTCCGAGAGACTCTCAGCGAATCTTAGTGTAAAAATTATTTGTTATCTAACCACTTTAAGCCAGCTCCTTTATTTCCAATGAATTTTCGTTGTCCTTCTGTCACTTGCAGCCACAGTGGGATTGCACATTTTCATCTTGCCAAGCAACCTTTCTCATCTCGGAGCACAGCAGGAGATTTGTACAACCAGGTCCCACAGTGTAAGTCCGCACTGAAATAAAGATTATTGCTATGTTGCAAAGCCAGGTTATTGTTGAATGCCTGCAGGCTTGTTGATTTGCTGTTAAATTCTCATTGTTCCCCTAGGTCTGCATTGCACTCATGTTACAAGTTTTTTTTCATTGACTAGAGCTTTTATAAACTGCTGTGACTGTAGACCTCATCTTTTAAAATTTTGCACGGACTATTCACAGTTTTCCAGCTACCTGATACGCCAAGCATCTTGGACCATGTAGTTTTAATTATGCAGTCATCACGTTTATTTCCTAATGTGTTTTATACCTTTAGTTCAAGGCTTCTCAAAGATATAAACTCTGCTAGTTGCAATACCTCAAGTTTTATTTCTGATATTTTAAGAACACAATGTTATTTTAGAACATTGCATCTAATTTATAAGAATAAGATTGTAAATGCTGCAGGTGCATTTTGATTAAAAACCAATTCATATTTAGTTAGGTGATCGGCATTGCAGTGAAGATTATGTTGACTGTAAAGAATAAATTTAAGTGTCTCAGTACCTGACAATCTGCTATGAAATTAATAATACTTAACTCACTCATATAATGTAAGTTTATTTTATTATGCATTGTTTCTTTATGTAATATATAACTGTATGATGTAGTGCAGATATTTCAGTGCATGATGCATGCATTTCATTATATAGTATGTGTGTGCTTTCACTGAATGATGCATGTGTCTGGACACTTTGAATTGTAGCAGTCCCAAACAGTTCCCAGTGCTGATCTTCGTTGCCAGCCTATTTCTAGCCCTTGTGGATGTATTAGAATGAGTTAAGAGTCATGAACCATTTTTGCACCAGTCAGTGCTTTAGGAAGGTAAGAATTTTTCAAAATAGCACATTGGGGAAGAACAGCAACTGCCTGTGATAAATTCCCTCCTGGTTTTGAACACAACTGCAGCCTCTTTACCCAGCTAGCAGATATTCCTGTGACTCCCTGACTGAAGATAAGTCACAGTTGGAAAAACTCTGCAGAAACATTAAGTCACAATCAACACAATGGCTTTTGTAGACTGACTGCAGTGAGCTGTTGTCAATTTTAAAATATTTTGTTGCTTGATGCAGATGGGGTGTGTGGGGAACCCTAATTGTGAGTTTGCTGGGAGCTGATTATAGAAGAGTTGGGTGCATTCTTACTTGTGAATTAGTTTTGTTTGTGTCTTCTAGTCCCACTCCTCTGAACGAGGCTGAAATTACTGTGCAGTACTAATGGTGTTCAGTGTATATTGAAAAGTTGGCTTTTGAAAATAGATCTCTAAATGAGGCCCCCTTTGCTTTCCAAGCTGGTCCAATAACATTTAGTTTAGAAAAGGCAAGGGGTATTCACCTTATTGTATTTGACAACATTTCTCCCCCAGTTAAATCACTTGAACAGATTATCTAGTCTTTAATCACATTGCTAAATGTGGGAGCTTGCTGTGTTCATATTAGCTATTCTGTTCCCTATATCACAGTAATTATTTTTTTTGCCGTGAAGAACTTTGAGATGTCCTGAAAGGGATATGAAAAATGATTTTTTTGGGGGATCCTTTTTTTCTTTCTAATCCACAGAAGCAATATTTTAATGATTAAGTGATCAATCCTTGGAACAGGTTCTCCAAAGAGATGGCAGAAGCAGATTATACTGACTTATCAAATGTTAATGAGGTATTTTTTTTGACAACATATTTTGAAGTAAAGAAGACAAACACTAGCAAATACAGTGCAGATGATTACGGACTTATGCCTCCCAAAGTTCAACATCACTGGGTGTTATCTTGATTTGATGCCTGAGTCTACTGTCTAATAGATTGTTATGACCAATCAATAATTCCATCTTTGGACTTCATGTGCCATAAGGATAGTCACAGGCAAAACACTTGGGTCTTTGTCTTCAGAATCAGAATCAGAATCAGGTTTATTATCACTGACATATGTCGTGAAATTTGTTGTTTTGCGGCAGCAGTACAGTACAAGACATAAAAATTACTATAAGTTACAAAAATAAATAAATAGTGCAAAAGAGGAATAATGAGGTGGTGCCCATGGGTTCATAGACCATTCAGAAATCTGATGGTAGAGGAGAAGAAGCTGTTCTTGAAACATTGAGTGTGGGTCTTGAGGCTCCTGCACCTCATCCCTGATGGTAGTAACGTGAAGAGGACATGTTCCAGATGGTGAAGGTCCTTAATGAAGGATGTGCCTTCTTGAGGCACCACCTCTTGAAGATGTCCTCAGTGGTGGGGAGGGTTGTGCCCGTGATGGAGCTGGCTAAGTCTGCAACCCTCTGCAGCCTCTTTTGTTCCACTATCCACTCACAAATCCTCTTTTCCTAAATGTTGTGATGGTGGGGCGGGGGGAAGGCAGAGAACAGAGAATTCCAATAATAGATAATAAAAAAAATGGTTCCTTTCCTAATTCTTATTGCCTCGGTTTCTGGTGGCTTGTTTCATTGAAGACAGTGTCCAATGAAACCCCCATCCCAAGATGGTTGGTGTTAATTAATTACTGTTAATTGCTATTAGTGTATGGTGGAGTTTTTGAGCACGTGAAAGAGAAATAAGTGGGAGAATGGGATTGATGGGATTGATCTGGAAACTGACATAGACTCAATGGGCTGAATTACCTCCTTTTATGCCCTGAGAAAATATGAAAAATATGAAAAATAAATAATTAAGAGGTGGCTAGTTGACCTCTTTTCACAGTTATCTGAGCTACATAGATCTTTTGTCATTGATGGGTCTCTTATATGTGAAAAGTGTGATTGCTGGGACTGTAGTGGGCCATGCCAGCTTCTGTTAAATCAGTGACTTCTTCAGAACGTTATTGAATGCTCAAAGCCAGTTTAATGTTCTTGTGTGTTTTCCTCATTGCCTTCCAACTGGATAGGAAGAAACTGTAGACACAAGAGGCTGCAGCTGCTGGAATCTGGAGCAAAATGCAAACTGCTGGAGGAACTCAATGGGTCAGGCAGCATCTGTGGAAAGAAATGGACAGTCACCGTTTTGGGTTGAGACCTTTCATCTGAAGAACCTGTACTAGTTAACATGTATAAAGTATGGAAAGCAGTGAGAAAAAGTGCGCACATGAACTGCGCTATCAAAATTGACTGCACAAGATAAAAAGGGTATAACTCTAATCCAATTTAACTGTTGCCCACAGTTATGAGTTACCACAAAACTGGTAAACCATAGCTGGCCTTAGAACCGGCCATCAGGTAAAGATGGCAAGGATGCTGAGATTTTAAAATTACTGTGCTGAACAAAATTGATTTTAAATGGCTTTTGCTGATCATATTGAACGGGAAGTTAAACTTGCAGGGCCATTTGATTTACCGCTGTTCCTATATCATACATTCTCGTGCTGGAACATCTGCATGCAACAGCAATATGAGAAATGCTTCCTTTTGCTTCTTTCCCTTGCTAAGCTAAGAAGTTATCCTCTTAAATGCTTTGTTGTATAGATCCCTATGTAGGCATAGGCAGAAGAAAGCATTCAGGTTTTGTTGATACACAGTTGCTGTTAAGAATAATTCGACATTAGATCAAACAGTTTGCTCCCAAAGAAAAAAGATTGAACTTAGTTTGGACTTCACATTAAAGATCTTCATTAGGAATCATTGTGAAAGATTAACAGTGGGATCATACTATTTTCTCAAATGCCATGTTTAAAATATTATCCGTAATATTTTAACATATTGTCCTGCCTTAAAAGTTTCAGATATCTGTGCTCTTTCAATGCTGGACACTTGACTAAATTTAATCATTGCCAAGACTCTAACCGCTCCTTAATTCTCCCTTTAAACACACGAGCAGCACTTTCAAAATGCCCCTTTTTAAGACGTGTGCTTATACCTGTCTCCTTGAGCAAGCTTTCTATCAATTGCTCTATTATCTCCCCAATTAGCAGGGAGTAACATTTTGTTCCATAACACTTTTTAATGAAGCCTATTTGCTATATTAAAAATATGAATATAAATAAAAACTGGAATCAGAGAGAGATACAACATTGAAGAAGGTCTTAGACCTACTGAGTCTGTACCAACCAAGTAGAAATTTAACACGAATCCTATACAAATCCTACTTTATGCTTTTGACATTCTCATCATCTAGTTCTGGGGTCCACTACTCATCTACATATTTGGGGCAATTTACAGTGGCCAATTAATCAACCAAACCATACATCTTTGGGACGTGAGTGGAAACTGGAGCACCTGGGAGAAACCCATGTGGTCACATGGAGAACATGTAAACTCCACACAGAGAGCACCTGAGATCAGGATTGAACTCTGGTCGCTGGAGCTGTGAGGTAGGAGATCTATTGGCTGAGGCAACGTTCTGCTGAAATTCATGGCCAAGTGTTCACATCAATTCCCTTTTGCAAAAGTTTCCATTTTGCAATAAATCTGAAGCACTACTTTTATAGTGGAAGCCTCCTCAAGTTAGGGGTAAAGTCAATGCATGCAGTGTTGTGAGGCTGCGCAGGCAGCAAGGAGCTGCATTTGTCTGACCACAGATGGAAATTTGGAACACATACTGCCTACACTCAGAGACAGATACAGCACAGAAACAGGCCCTTCAGCCTACTTAGTCTGCCCCAACCATCAACCTCCTGTTTACACTAATCCTACATTAATTCTATCTTTTATTCTCCCCACATTCTTGGCATCTACCCCCAGATTTGACCTCTCACCTACACACGAGTGGAAATGTACAGAGGCCAATTAACCTACCAACCTGCATGCTTTTGAGCTGTGAGAGGAAACCGGAGCATCTGGGGAAAACTCAGGCAGATACAGGGAGAATGTACAAACTCCGCACAAACAACAACTGGGGTCAGGATTGGATCCGGGTCTCTTGTTAGGTGAGGCGATCTGATGCTGCTCAGGAAGCCACTGGTCAGTATATTAAATATTTCCCTTCTGGCTAGTCTAAACAGGATGGACCAACATTGCATTACCATTGCAGGCATGGTAGTGTAGCGGTTAGCATAACACTTTACAGCGCCAGCATCCCGGGTTCAAATCCAGCCACTGTCTGTAAGGAGTTTATACGTTCTCCCCATGTCTGCGTTCGTTTTCCTCCAGGTGCTCCAGTTTCCTCCCACATTCCAAAGACGTACAGGTTAGGAAGTTGTGAGCATGCTATGTTGGCGCCGGAAACACGGCAACACTTGCGGGCTGCCCCCAGAACACTATGCAAAAAGGATGTATTTCACTGTGTGTTTCGATGTACATGTGACTAATAAAGATATCTTAAACATCCAGACCTCAGCAGCACTTGCTTGAGTCTTCCTTCAGCCTATGGTTATAGATGGCTACTTGGTGATGAGAAAAGTCCAAGTCAAAATAGAAGAAACTTGACGCTGTGATTGGTTCTAGGCTGCTCCAACAGACAGCAGGCTAAATGAACTGCTTTTATGGTGTTAGTCTCTTTAAAGACCGTTGCATTTATGACAGGAAAACAGGATTAATTTGAAGTTGCTAGAGGGCATAACATAACCCTGTCTGAAGTACACGTGACATGGTCAGCACTGGCAGACCATGCAAAGCTCAGCTTGGATATCCTGACCTATGAATATTTCTTTCCCCAGGTTAAGCCAATCTCTAACAACATATTGAATTCATTCTCACACCTCTACTGACTGAAGCCCATTCCCTGTGACATGTGACAAATACAGGTCACCTCACTTAGGAACACGACTGATAAGAGCTAACTCCATTTAGCAGCAAATTTGATCCATGAGTGGATTTATTTTGTTGCTACGTTAATTCCTTTACTGGTACACTCCTGTTAAGAGCAAGCAGTTTCACTTATAAACATGTTTCTTTATCATCTACTGCTCACTTCACTAAAACAAGTGACCTTGCACCCTCTTTTTCCGTGCACCGCACACCATTAATCACCCATTAATGACCCAGTCACATAAAAAGCCAGAAAATGTATTAATTACTTATTCTTAAAAGGCAAGAAGAAGCTATTGTGTTATCTTAAATCTTCTGTGCAGACACATGACCAGCCTTTTTTCGATGGCATGTCTGTAGGCTCATGCATTTTGTCTCACCTTTTTAAAAAATTGCAGTGCTGCATTTTCACAGGTTAAAAGCAAGTGATTTAGCTTCAATTTCACTGCCTACCAAACCAGGGAAAGTTAAGAGATGCTGAAAGTGGAAATCTGTGGTTGATACAATTTTGAAAGTAGGTGCTGCTGTAGAATTCAATGATCCTTTTAGAGTTTTAGTTATCAACACTAGTGTGTAAAATTTGTTTTATTTTTGAGAGGAAAATCATTTCACAGATCACACACATGAAAAAAAAGTCTGAAACGTTCTTTAAGAAAGGATCTTTACTTTGCTTCGTTGATTTGTTTGAGTTTTTTGGGAGGCTTGTCGTCTGATCTTGAAATGGTGAATAATCAGATCTGGGCTTTCTGCTCATGCTCTTCCTTATGCAATTGGGTGAGGAGCATCTTAATGATCTCCTAATGAACTAGCCCCCAATAATACCATGCTGAGAAAAGACCCCCCTGAGAAAAGCACTGATTGGGTCGTGACCACAGTGGACAAGGAATGAAGTCATAAACTTCGTCAATTTGCCCTGCAATCAGACACTCCTGCATTATTCTGATTATATTGTTATCCTTAAATAAGCACAGTTAATGGTTTAAAAGAACATATTGACAGCAACATTTCTATGTTGCTGAGTATGGAAGCACCTCTGTCCTTTACATTTCCTATCGGGAATTCTAACCCACAGACCCAGGAAAGAACTTAGTGTGTGCTTTGATACATACATGTATAGAATGCTCCCAAAATCCAGAAACATCAAGAAGAGATAATGTAACACTATTACAGCACCAGCGACCCGGGTTCAATTCTGGCCGCTGTCTGTAAGGAGTTTGTACGTTCTCCCCGTGTCTGCGTAGGTTTCCTCTGGGTGCTCTGGTTTCCTCCCACATTCCAAAGACGTACAGGTTAGGAAGTTGTGGGCATGCTATGTTGGTGCCGGAAGCGTGGCGACACTTGCGGGCTGTCCCCAGAACAGTCTACGTAAAAGATGCATTTCACTGTGTCTTTCAATATACATGTGACTAAGAAAGATAAAGATTCCTTGCTGTACATTTAACCTGAGAGGAAGTTAGTTCAAGCAGTGTGAAGGAGGAGCAATAAAGTGTTCTGAGTACTTTTTTAAAACCAGCTTCAGAGGCATTCGATGTACAGGTCGTTCCCTGGTTACATTCACCCTACTTATGTCCAGCCCATATATATGAACGAGCATTTGGGAGACCGGTGAGATAGATTTGATGGCTGCTGCAGCGCTTCAGGCATCTTCTGCCACCTGGGAACTTGGTTCATGGCTGCATTTCTGACTTGCGAACTGTCTGGGTTAAGAACTGTTCACAAGAACAGAACCCTGCTGTAACCTGGGGAGGACCTGCATAATGCAACACACTATAAGCTTGGTATTAGTGCAACAGAGCTCTTGATAGGAACCAATGAATAATAAGTACAAAAGGAAAAAAAGAGCTAGAAGGTGGAAACACAAGAGATTTTTGATGCTGAAATCTGGAGCAAAAAACAAGGTGCTGGAGGATCTCAGTGGGTCAGGCAGCATCTATGGAAGGAAATGGCCAGTCAATGTTTGGGTTGAGACCCCTCAACTGAAGTGAAATTTGACTCCCCCAGTGTACGCTGCCTTTCATTTAGGTTACAGCACATTTTTTTCAGCACCATCTTCCTGCCATACTTCATTTCCTTTGATTCCTCTAACCCGCTGATCTCTGTTTTGAATACAGTGTATGACAGAGCCTCCCGAGCCACTGGATGGAGATTTACCACACCTATATGAAGAAATTTCTCTTCATTTATTTTGAACCTGGGAAATATCCTCCCGATATCTATCCTGTCAAGCTCTCTAAGAATTTTATATGCTTCAATGAGATCACCTCTCACACTTCTAAATGCTAAGCCAATGGGGTGTATGTCAGATGCACAAACTCAGACTGCCCGAGAGTTCCTCCTCTCATCTGGAGAGAGCAAAAAAACAAACTGCTGGAGGAACTCAGTGGGTCAGGCAGCATCTGTGGAGGAAAATGAATCGTTGACATTTTGGGTTGAGACCCTTCATCTCGACTGAAAGAGGGGAGATAGTCAGTATAAAGAGGTGAGGGGAAGGGGTGGGGCAAGAACTGGCCAGTGATAGGTGGATCCAGGTGAGGAGGGGTGATAGGCAGATGGAGGAGGGAAGGGTGGAAATAGTGACAGAGACAAATAGTGGCAAATAGGAAATAGTAACATTATTTCCCTCTACAGATGCTGCCTAACCCACTGAGTTCTTCCAGCAGTTCATATTTTGCTCCAGATTCCAGCATCTGCAATCTTTTGTGTCTCTGATTTTTCCAGCTAAGATGTATCATGAAGGGGGGATCACTTTGCATGAGGGCTAAACTTCTGCTGCCAACGAACCTTAAGCTGATGTTTCTGTGCATTTGTGCAAACATACCGCACCACGTCTAATGGAATATCCACAGGACATTGTCCCATGATTTACCATTTTCTGATATATAACGTGAATTATATCACACCATTGTTATTAGGCTGTGCTTTAATGTTACAACACTGTCAGCTGTGTTTTATAAAATTCAGAACTAAATTTAAGTACTGATATGAATTTTATTTGCTTCAAAATAAGCTTATGGAATAAAAGCATCACTCTTCAATGGGTATCCATGTCCTTAATATGTTCATGCAGAATTTCACTGGTCATAAGTTACCAGGTCATGTTGTATATCAATGACATTTCATGATCCTTCAGGATGTATTTTCTGTATTGGATCACTTAAAATTTAAAATCAGATCAGGTTTTATTGAATGCATGTAATCTGGGAGAAATTGA
Organism: Pristis pectinata; assembly: GCF_009764475.1. Lineage (NCBI taxonomy): Eukaryota > Metazoa > Chordata > Chondrichthyes > Rhinopristiformes > Pristidae > Pristis > Pristis pectinata. The sequence continues at coordinate 18,225,246 of NC_067432.1, forward strand.
ATTTCCACATGGTTTAGTGTCTTGTTTATCAAAGATACAAGAAGTCCAAGTTCCAATCCAACACAATTATGTACAGTTACTTTCTTTCAGAATTACCTTTACCATCCTTAATGTGCAGTTTATACCAGTTGCCAGCTGAAACATTAACACTGTTTCTCATTCCACAGATGCTGCCTGACCTGCTGAATGTTTCTCACAATTTCTGTTTTTATGGTTATTAAACTATTGAAGGGATCACCCATTAGTACATTGTATCAATGAAATTGAGAGTTTTCACATGACTCTGGTATGAGAGGAATAATTAAACAAAGTTAAGTTCTAGGTCCGACATCCTGTACTGTAATGTCAACTTGTGTTCTATGCCGGGTTCTCAGACTTGGCTTTGAATACAGAGGTAAGTTAAGAACACAAGAACACAAGAAAAGCAGGAGCAGGAGTAGGTCACCTGACCCCTCACACCTGCCCTGCCATTCTACATGATCATGGCTGATCTGCCCCAAGCCCCTTCTTCTGTGCCAGATCCACATCATCCTCAATTCCCTGATCTTTCAAAAATTTATCTACTGCCTCTTTAAATACCTCCAGTGATCTAAACTCCATTACTGCTTGGGATTGAGAATTCCAAAGATTCACTACCCTCTGAAAGAAGAAATTCCAACATACATTTAAGAGACTCTTAGATAGACACATGAACGATAGAAAATAGGGGGCTATGTGGGAGGGAAAGGTTAGATAGATCTCAGAGCAGGATAAAATGTTGGCACAACATTGTGGGCCGAAGGGCCTGTACTGTGCTGGAATGTTCTATGTTCTATGTTCCAAATGACTGCTCCCTCATCTTGTAACTATGTCCTCTCATTCCAGACTTTCCCATGAGTGGAAACACTTGAACTTTTCATGAGCCTCAACAGAAATTGCAAGAAAAACGCAGTATGTCAGCCAACATCTATGGAACATGAAACAGATTTAGCATCTCAGGTGTATGACCTTTCAGGCCGATGACGAATCATCAACTTGAAACATTAACTTTGTTTCTCTCTCTACCGATACTGCCTGACTCCATGAGTGTTTCCAGCATTCTTTATTTCAATGTGGGAGTTGCTTCCATGTTGACTTGATGCTCTGTAGCCTACACTGGATGCCAAATAAGGAAAATGATCAGGAGCTCCAAAGCATTCCAGATCTGCCAAGACATATTAAAGAAGGTTGTGATATTTCTTCTACAAGCAAATGTGCATTTTATCTTCCAGTGTACTACAACAAAAGTTCTTTCAGAACCTCAGGACATCAAAGATGTTTCACGGTCATTTAAGTTCTTCCAAAGGCTTGTGTTCCCTTTCCAATACAGGAAATCTGAGCAGAGCCGTGACCCACAAACAGTAATGTGGTTGAGCATGTTACTTATATTTAATGATGGTAGATGAGAAATAACCATTTCCCAGATACTGCAGAAAAAATGTTGTCATGGATCTTTTTACATTTGTCTAAAAGAACGCACAGGATCTCAGTTTGTTATCTCCGTCATATTGAACAATATTGCATTCCCTCAGATCTTCACTGGAGGATCAGCCTACCCTGTAACCTGGGGTTTCTAGAGTAGGACATTTTCATTCAGCAGGTAGGAATGTTATCACACGACTGAAAGGTAATTAGGAAATAACTAAGGTAAACAGTGTGGCATTAAATGTGTGCATAAATGGCAGGGATGTAAAACAAGTATAATCACATTAGCACTCAATCTAATGCAAGCCTGATACTAAGTTGCATCAGAGTCAAAAGAATTACTTATGGGATTTATTGGCATTATGGGAATTATTGGCATTTTAACAGGTGATCATTGTAAAACCTCTGAGTTGGATCTTCCACTGTGCTTAGTTTCACACAACTCCCTCCCATAACACTGTTAAGGACCAATCAGATATTCCAGAACCTGATAACCAGGCTTTGAGGGTTGACTCTTTCTATTCAAAGCAACAGGGATGAAATCACAACCCAATAGTTATATACAAGATAGGCCCTCCTTATTATTAAAAGCGTACCAGCTCAGCCCAAGATTTTGATGCATACAATGAAGAAACAGAGACAGATACTGTCCAGTTTAACTTGTAAGTTTCACAAAAGTAGCCATTTAATTACCGCAGACATTAACATTTTTTCAACAGTACCTCTCAAAACATGTTTTACCATCTAGAAGGACAAGAACAGACTATTGTTTATTGACTATGGTTCTGCCTTCAATACTATAATTCCAAGCAAGCTCATCACCAAACTCCTAGACCTGGGACTCAAACCTCCCTTTGCAAGGGGATCCTTGATTTCCTGACCAACAGACAGCAATCAGTAAGGATAGGCAGTAACATCTCCACAATGATTATCCTCAATACTGATGCCTCACAAGGCTGCATCCTCAGCCCCCTATTTTATTCCCTATACGCTCACAACTGCGTGGCCAGATTCTGCTCCAACTCCATCTACAAGTTTGCAGATGACACCACTGTAGTGGGCCGAATCTCAAATAATGATGAGTCGGAGTACAGGAAGGAGATAGAGAGCCTAGTGGCATGGTGTCATGACAACAGCCTTTCCCTCAATGTTAGCAAAACAAAAGAGCTGGTCATTGGCTTCAGGAAGGGCGGGGGGAGGGTACAGTGCACATGCTCCTGTTTACATCAACGGTGCTGAGGTCGAGAGGTTTGAGAGCTTCGAGTTCCTTGGAGTGAACATCACCAATAGCATCATAGTCCAACCACATAGATGCCATGGCCAGGAAAGCTCACCAGCACCTCTACTTCCTCAAGAGGCTAAAAACTTTGGCATGTCCCCTTTGACCCTCACCAATTTTTATAGATGCACCATAGAAAGCATCCTATCTGGAAGCATCACAGCTTGGTATGGCAACTGCTCTGCCCGAGACTGCAAGAAACTGCAGAGAGTTGTGGACACAGCTCAGCTCATCACGGAAACCAGCCTCCCCTCCATGGGTTCTGTCGATAGTTCTTGCTGCCTCGATAAAGCAGCCAGCATAATCAAAGACCCCACCCACCCAAGACATTCTCTCTTCTCCCCCTTCCCATCAGACAGAAGATACAAAGGCCTAAAAGCACGTATCACTAGGGTTAAGGGCAGCTTCTATTCTGCTGTTATAAGAATATTGAATGGTCCCCTAGTATGATAAGATGGACTCTTGATCTCACAATCTAACTTGTTATAGCTTGCACCTTGTTGTCTGCCTGCACTGCACTTTTTCTGTAACTGTGACACTTTATTCTGCATTCTGTCATTGTTTTCCCTTTTACTACCTCAATGCACTGTGTAATGAATTGATCTGTATGAGCAGTATGCAAGACAAGTTTTTCACTCTACCTCAGTACATGCGACAATAATAAACCAATTCCAATTGTACTATCTCAATGCATTGACATGATGTAATGATCTGTATGGGTGGCATGCAAAACAAAGTTTTTCACTGTACCTCGGTACGTCTGACAATAATAAACTGATTTATCAAGTTACCAATTTACCAAATGACTGGGATCACCCCCACCTGATAAAAAGTCATTGACCTGAAACACTTACCCTGTTTTCCTCTTTCTGCAGATGCTGACTGGCCTGCTAAGTATTTTCTGAAATTCAGTTTTCTACCACAGCCTACAAGTTCCCTTCCAAGTCACACCCCATTCTATATTGGAACTGTATCATTGCTCCTTCAATGTCACTAAGATGAAGCCTTGGGACTCCATATCCAATGGCACTGTCAAGTATCTCCACTGCATGGACTACAATGGTACAAGAAGATGGCTCACCACCACTTTCTCATGAACAGTTAAGACTAAACATTAAACCTTTGCCTTGCTAGTGATGCCCACATCCTGTGAAGAAATACAACAAAACATCCTGGTATTCATGAATAAATTAACTTCAGACCAGTTAAGAGTCTGAAAATCCAAGAGAACTGATTCCTGAAACCAATAAATATATCAAATTCAAAAGCTTTAAACCTTTTTTATGTTCAAAACATTTCAATGTGCTGCATTTTGTTATAGATGGACAGCTTGTCCCCCATTCACCACCCCAACTCATTCCTACTTCTACCCCGACCCCCAGACGTAAGCTGCTTGAGGACCAGGCAGCATTGGTGGAGGCAAAGTGATAGTCGGTGGTTCAGGTCGAGACCCTGCATCAGGACTGAGGGTGTAGCCAGTATAAAGACATGCGGGGGATGACTGAGAGTGTAAAGGGGAGATAGCCAGACTGGATATCTCCCCCTTAAATTTTCAGTCCTGATGCAGGGTTACAAACTGAATCGTTGACCATGAGTCTGCCTCCACAGCTGCTGCCTGATCCACTGAGTTCCTCGAACAGCTTATTTTTGCTCCAGATCCCAGCATCTGCAGTCTTTTGTGTCTCTGCCCCTATCCCTACCCCCATCCCAACTTCTACCACTACACAAGAAAATAAGAGTAGGCCACTCGGCCCCTCAAGCCTACCCTACCATTTAATATGGTACTGACTGCTCTATGCTGGCCTCAGCTCCTCTTCTATGCCATGTCTCCATACCCCTCTCTTCCTCGATCTATCAAATATTTATTCAGCTCCACATTAAATACTTCTCACAATCCAGCTTCCACCACCCGCCGGAACTCCAGAGGTTCACTCCCCTCTGTGTGAAGAAATATCTGCATGCCTCGGTCTTAACTAACTGACCCTTTATCTTGTAGTTATGACCCCTTTCTCGAGACTCTGCCATTAGTGAAAAAAAATCCTAATATTTACTCGGTCAAGTCCCTTTAAGATTCCATATGTCTGAATAAAGTCACCTCTCAGTCGTCTACACTCCAAGGGATACAGGCCCAAACCATTTAGTCACTACATCTATCCCTATTTCTATTCCTATTCTTATCGGTCCCCCATCCCTATCCCTACCACAGCCCCTATCTCTAGATTTTTGCACAGTAAGGGAATTAAGGGTTATGGGGAAAAGGCAGGTAGATGGATCTGAGTCCACGGCCAGATCAGCCATGATCTTATTGAATAGCGGAGCAGGCTCGATGGGCCGGATGGCCTACTCCTGCTCCTATTTCTTATGTTCTTATGTACCCCAATCACTTGCATATCTCTACTCTTATTCCTATCGCTATCCCCAATCCTTAAACCTAACCTCTACCAGCAACCCTATCCCCACTATTCCTATTAGTCCCAATCCCTGTCCCTACCCTAACCCCTCCCTCTATGCCTATCTCTAATCCTATCCCTAATCCTACACCTACTCCTATCTCTACCTCTACCTTATCCCTACTCCTCTTACCTTCCCTAACCTTCCCTTCCCCTTCCCCTTCTCCCTCCTCCTCACCCTCCCACTCCTCCTTGCCCTCACCCTCACCCTTCTGCTTCCCCAAACTCCATAGCCTCCTTACCTCTCAAACTCCAGCTATGTTGTGCTACTTTATATAAAATTAGACCTTGAGGCTTCAAAGAAACAGTCTGGATTAAAAACACAAATAAATACGCTTTCCATTAAACAATGTTGTCAAACAGAATCGCCTCCAAATTAACATGAGCAATGTATTGGGAGATCAGCTCATATTAATAAAGGCTTGGATCATGAAGGACATCTCTCTAGAGGGGAGATCTTAAAGGAACACCTTTAATGTGCTTCATTAACATACTGCAGGTGTGAATATATTTTGAATTCTGTTCAACTTTTATGTTCCTTTTTGACTAGTTCACTCGTTTGGGGAATTTGGAATGTGATAGGACTAATGCAAAAATTCTGACCATTTTGTTGTTCGTTTTATCACCAGCGTCATTTACATAATTAGGGCAACCTGAATTTTCTTTCATTGTTAGTAAAACTTAATGCTTGTACGTTACTAGTCACATGAAAAGGAATAGTGCTGAGGAAAAACAAAAGCACAGCCACAGCATGAAATAAAATTTACATCTAATAAATGGAAATGCATTACTAACTGTACTTCATTTGGAAGGGTAAGTTGGATTTTTTTATTCATACTTGGAATATAAGATTCCAATTCAAAGACTATTTTCCAATGCTGTTAGACTAGAAATGTCACTGCTTTTTTTCATATGTTTGGTTTGTAATAAATATGAATTTCTAATTTGAATATTCATTCACAGATGTTGGAACATTGTTATAAATATTCACAAACAAGTTCACTGCCATTTGCAGAGTCCACAGTATTCACTGTTCTCTAGTCAACAGTGATTTTTCAGTTTCTACCTGCACAGAAGCACCACAGATGGCCAAGAGGAAATTTCCAGATTAAAATGGGTCTAAAAATGCTATATTATTCATATTAATACTGGGGAACATGCAGTCCATTTGGAATAATGTAATGTTTGAACATTACTTTAAAATGCTCCTAACTGATGTACACCAAAAGCATATTACTAAAATCTTTCATCTGCTGACTGCTTCTTTTATCCTGCTCTCTTATACTCTGTTCACATCCCTTGTGTGTCCTTTTGTTTATTATCTTTTGTTGTGTGCATAACTCATAGACTCGACCATCAGTTTTAGAGGAAGTCCAATATCGCTAGGTATACAGATTATGAAAAAAAACCTTATCAAATGAAGAATTGTGGAGAGAGGTCAGGTGCAGATAAACAAGAACATAGCACTTCTGAAGGTCAGGACCCCTGTAAGGTGGCTCTTGTTATGCCTGACCTTCAGATTTTCATCATCACTGCTCCTGACAACTTAATAATGTTGAGGTGCAGGATTCATTTTTCCCGTCGGAGAGCTGGTGTGGGCCGCCCTTTCCTGATTATTTCCCTGCACTCCCAGCTGCCCTTTACAGGCCAACCATAACTCCATCAATCTTGCTCTTCTCACCCTGCCCGTTCTCAGCTTTGTACACTGCAGATAGATTTGACTTTTTTTTGCATGAAGCAGCTGTCAGTATTTGCTGAGAAAATGGCCTCCCACTGTCTTAACATCATGCTGAGATTAGCTGCTTCAGTAGTGGAGCTTATGGCAGGCTGTTATCTGTCTGACTTCCTTAGTACTCGATCGGCAAGCCGAAAATGTATGGAGTTTGATCTGTGGAGTTTATAAATACAGGCAAGATTGTGTGGGGGAGAGACAGAGGCAGAGAAGAACAAAAGGAAGTAAAAATGAGAAAGAACCTCGATACGTACAATGAAAGAAAGAGTGAAAAGAAAAAAATAGAATTTGATGTCAGTGCTAATAGAGATCTAGGAACAAAGCCTCAAAAACCTTGAAATGCACAGTAACTAAGCAAATGCAGCTATGTTGGAGGGCTATTAGCTGGAGTGAAGTGGGATGAGATAGATTCGCAGAGTGGATTATCTTTTGCGCCTAGCAGGACTTGTGCTATTGCAGGTTGTGCACTGAATGAGCACAATTTGTTACAAAGATTGCCGATGTCACTGGAGAGGATAATGTGACTGGCACGCACCAACCAGATTCCCCCTCCCCCCACACCTTCCTCCCAATTAAGTCACTTTCGACTAATAAGATGATGCTCGCCCTTTAGACACAGCCTTCACTGTTCCCGGCCTCCCACTTTATTATTAAACACAAGATCAGCCAGCTTAAAAATTAACCATATGGCACTGCTTGTAGTTCGTTGATTTAGGTCCAAACCAGGACATGATCTAATGGATGTGTCTGCAGAGGTGCTTGTACTGATGACATAAAATGCACACGGCATTTTGTTCACAGGGAGAGATATACCCAGGAAGCCCAACTGGATTTAGGGACAGATGTAAAATTTCACTTAATTTTATTTCACTAAAATTTAATTTTAACATTCTAAATCCAGAAAAATATTTTAAAATCTATTGGCCTAGAATTTACTGGGAAATTAATAATGAGTTTAATGTGCACAGAGTTATTAGTGTGTTCATTTGTCATGAGGCTTCCTTGCAGTTGTGTCTCCCTGGTCACAGTTACCAGATAGTAATCCAAAAGCATGATCTAACAAACGAGAGACATGAGTTCAAGTCCTACCACATCAGCTGTGGAATTTTAATTCAGTTAAATAAGTAATCTAGAATTAAACAAAAAGCTAGTTTCAGTAATGGTAACCATGAAAGTACCAGATTGTCATAAAAACCCATCTGATGTTCAGGAGGAATCTACCATTCCTATGCTTCTGGCCTATATTTGACATGAGACCCACAGCAATGTGGTTGACTCTCTTTTGCCTTCTGAAATGGTGCTGCAAAGTGCTCAGTGTATTACAGCTCTATCTTGGAAATACCGTCATCTTTCCTTCATTGTTACTGCATTCAAATCCAGGAACTCTCCCCCCACCCATAGTATTGCCCCAGAAGGACAGCAGTGGTTCAGGCAGGTGTCTCATCAGCAGCTTCTCAAGGTTATGTGGCAATGGGGAGTAAAAGCTAGTCTTGCCATCAATATCCACATCCAAGTTTAACATGTATCCATTTCTAATTCTATTTCTTACTTCTCCATTCTGTTCCTTCCTTCCTCTCAATTTACCCTATTTCCAATATTTCTATTTTTCATTTTAGCCCTTAAGTAGAGTCATAAAGTTAAGCAGCACAGACACAGGCCCTTTGGCCCACAAAGTTCATGTTGACCATCCAGTGCCCATTTACACAAAACCAACACCAGTCTGATTTTCATGCTCCTCAGATACCTATAAATCCATCAACCCTCCATACCCCAGATCTTCCCAGGTTCTAGCCCAACTGAAATATGAGGCAATTTACGGCAGCCAATTAACATTCCAACCTGAACGTCTTTGAGATATGAGAGGAAATCGGAGCACTTGAGCACCCACATGGAGAACGTGCAAACTTCAGACAGCACTGGACGTCTGGATTGAACCTGGGCCACTGGACATGTGGGGCAGAAGCTCTACCTGCTGTACCACTGTGCCATCCAAAATTTAATTGAGAAGTTGGTCTGTCAGAATGAGTGTTCACCAAGGACTCAGATACCCTCAGCTCTGGTTGCACTGGTTTCAGATCCCTCTCTCACCAACTGGTGACACAGAATCATTTTCAAAGGTGAGAAGCAAAATTTAATAAGCATACAGGTTGTGGGATGACCCATAAGAACAAAACTTTTGCTGTTATGTCAACCAGGTTGATCAGCCTGAGGCAATCAATTATGGAATCAACCTCAAAATATGGCAGCAGGCATATAGTTTGAATGCATCTCGTAAGCCGCTGTATAATCCACTCATCCAACAGCATTAGACCTAATGTATTACTTATGACAAAATCAAAAAATGCAAGGCCACCAATAGGGCTGGAGACAGACCCAACCCAGGATGAAATAGTTAACAACTATCTAAACGTGCCTAATTACATCTCTCACCAATTATCTCAGTGATCTCAAACTGAAATTATGGGTGGAGATTGAATGAACCAGTTGTCCTCTCACAAGCCAGGAATATTCATAGTCTCAGCACTGCCATTCCACTAATTCCCTTGACATTGCCTTTCAGCTAGAAGAACTGCTCAGAACACCAATGTTCTTGATTAACTATATTTGACCTTAGTTTATTCCAAAATAGAGCACTTAATTTCTGCTTTATAGTTTTTTTTTTGAAAAATATAGCTTAATCTCTGAGATTAAGAGGCAGAAATTCCAAATGCATTGGGTTCTCTGTCCTTGCAGTCACTGCCACTCTGCAGTAGGCCTTCAGAATGACAAGCAATCTGTCAGAAGATGACTGCTGTTGTGCCATGACATTCTCAATCCAGAAGTAGGGGGTCAACAATCTTGAATGTTTGCAGGAAGATGTTGCCTGCCAGAGGTTAGCTTCCATTGCAGCACTCATACTTTGAATGGTTTCTGCTCATGCTTCAATGGAAGCCGAGACTCTGCCCATCAGACACTGGTTTGTGATTGGGTCAGTGGAGTAGGCCACATGTTCTCAGTGGAAAGTTTGGATTACAACCACAAAAGAAAGGAACATATCCAATCCCCTTAAGCAATGATTTTCCTCTTGTCTGAAAATCCCAGTTTTGGATATATTTAATGAATCAGCAATCATGACTCTCTAGGAAAGAACATTCCAAGGAAATGCATCCTCATTTTTTTCTTGACAAGGCCAACAAGGAAAAACCACTGAAGATTGTAACTTCCTACTCTTTAGACTCTGAGATTAATTTCAGTGCCACTACTGATTTAGCTCTGGATCAAAACCAATGGGCCAGATTATGTTACTCCTGCATATTTTCCATGATTGGAGTTATCTATAGCGGCCCTTGGGTCCAATGGAACCCAGAGCCTGTCTGTCACAGCCTTCCAGCTAGGTGGAGTGGGCCAGGAGCAGAGATTGAGTATCAGATGGTGGATCCTGATCACCCTGACACAGCTTCACAGCTTGCTGCTGTTGAAGGCCTTTGAACTGTTTTGAATATCTCCAATGATGGTTAGGAGGATATAATTAATTAAAAAGATTTAAGTTTAAAAAATTATATATCTTTGTGTTTCAAATTAATGAAAAACATTAGATTAAATCAAATAAAGAACAGAAAACAAATCATTTATCCTTTGTATCCATATCAGCAATTTCACTTAAATGAATTGATGTGCATGACATATACCTTCATGAAACTCAGGATGTTTACTTTCACCTTTCCAATCACAACACTCAATGCTCAACTAGGCAATGGAAGTTTACCTCAAAAAAATGTTGTGATGCCCCCATTACATAGAATAGTGTTCCAATTCTTTCATGAAAAAGCAAAACAAAAATATGAGTTCTGAAATAAAGTTCACTTTAGCTGGGTCTATGTCATTAGATTAGATCTCTGTAATCACCTACATTGGTCAATAAAACAACATAGAGCACCACTAGCTATATTACAGTGGACTAGGCTGTCACCAGACATTCAGTAAACCAATACCATGGTGTCTGTCATTGGAAGGACTCATGAATATGTTGAATGGATTGGCATTCAATTACTCAGCTGTTACAGCTCTCTACAGTAGAGAATTCCAAAAAAAAGCATCCTTAATTTTCCTGGCTCATGACTAGAAGTAAGAACCATAAAGATTATACCTTTTCCTCCTTGGGACCTGGAGACAAATACCAGTGCACCTGAATTAGCCATGAACAGAACTAGAGCAGGAGATTTCAACCTCTTGTCCAAGCTAATATTTATTCCTCAATCAGCATCACTAAAACTGATTATCTTGCTATTATCTTCATTAAATGTGGGATCTTGCTGTGAGTGAACCAGCTGCTACAATTTCCCACATAACAACAGTCTGTAATATTACTTGTTTTGGGACATCCAGAAATCGCAATAGGTACCTTATAAATACAACTGAGAAATGAAGTTCTATTCTTCCTTCTTCTATCCTGTAATATATGCAGGTGTTTGTTCAAAGGACATTTTAAAAAAAACACACAATTAAAATGCTTGCAATCATGAAACTAAACAAGTCTTCAATGGATTGTCAATATTAATGAGTCTGACTTATACCAATGTTTTACAAGCTCCCATTATGGTGGGTAAAATAGTTATACATAATTTCATACTTGTGCACAATAATGGCAAGGGAAGTCTGCGGCTTTATTCACATGGTACAATTATTTTTACGGCTCTGTTTGCACCTATTTCATGTCAGATTATTTGAAGGTCCCTTGATATCTATTCAGGCTTGATTGAGCCAGGTTTTTCTTGTTAGGGGCCATTGATTTATAGCAAACATATTGGCAGATTGATCAAACACACTTGGATTTAGCGCCAAGTTTATTTGAAATGGATCAGAAGTGGGTTTGTTTTACAAGGTTGCTTCCACCAGGTTCATTTGAAATCATATTCGCTGTAAAATCAAGAAAGATCTTAATGGCTGTTCTCTTTTTATTGTTAAAGAATTCAAAACATCGCTACAACTGGCAGCAAATGCAATGGACTAAAGCATCAATTATTTTGGACGAATTTAGCTTTGAATGGGTTGATCTGAGGGTATCTGCACTACTTCTATTCAAAGACCTATCTCATTCCACTCTCTGTCACAATCTTCAGTAGTTTTTCTTTCCTTTTTGGCCTTAGAAAAATTGAGGATGCATTTCCTTGGAATTTTCTACCCCTGGCTCACACTCCAGACTAATGAGTGAGTCAGATGCCAGATCACCAGGATTTCTGAACAATTGGATGCCTGATTATCAGAGTTTTACTGTACTGTGGCAGGGTATTCATTCCATGCCACCATTGGACTTCTATTGTAAAGGCTTTAATGTCTGTGGATTTCAACACATTAGTATGGAAATGTCTTGAGATCATTTTCCCATTCTCAAATGTGATTCCTCTGTTTTGCTTTTGGTAAATAATAAAATGGACAAGTAACTCAGTGTTGTGGCTTCATCACCAAGAGCTGCCATCAGTAAATCAAGTTCCACTTTACTCATGGCATTATGGATAGGCAAAAGTCTGTCAATATCAGCCATACCTTTGTAAAAATAGAAAATATTGGAAACGCTCAGTAAGTCAGGCGGCATCTATGGACAGAGAAACAAAGTTTAAGGTCCAAACCCCATCATCAGAACTGAGAATGAGAGAAAAAAAAGCTAGTTGCAGAGAAAGTGGGGAAGAGATGGGTAGAACAAAGGAAATAACTCTGATAGAGAGCAAGTGAGGAAGTGTGACACTTAGAGGTGGATTGCACTTTTTCTGTTAAGCATTACTAATGGCAAGGCTGTGGGACATGTCTAGCAGGCCAGGGTATACTATAGAGAGAGAAAAAACTGAACCAAAACCACAGAAGGATACAGGCAGAAACGGATAGTTCTGCTACAGATGGAATGAAAGAGTGAGTTATTTAAAGTTGTAGAAATTACTATCAAGTCCAGAAGGCTGAAACATACCCAGAAAGAATATAAGGTGTTGTTTCCCAAGTCTGCATCATGCCACATTGTAATCGTGTAGGTGCAGACAGGTATATAAGAGTGGGATTGAGTTGGAGAATTAAAGTGGCAGATAACCGGAAGTTCAAGGTCATTTGCATGCAAGCAACTGACCGCCATGATGCTCGGGGGGAAGGTCTTATACACATTATTAGACCATGAGGAAATGTACTAAAACAGAGCAAAAAAACAAGACCTTTACAAAATGACACCAGCAACTCCCAGTTCCACAAGTGCCATACCGATGAGGCAGGACATGAAAAATAGTTACAAAAGCACAGAGCAACAGAAGGGGAGAAGGAAAATGAAAATAGCGTCATTGATTTATTTTTAAATCAATGGGTGTATTTCAAAAGAAATATTATTTAAACTGGGTCAAATGCAGGTAAATTGGGAATAATCTACAGACAACCCAAATCTCATTTGGGGGTAACAACTATTTACATTGTGCCTATTAGAAGTAGCTTACACAATGTCAGGAATGCAGTACTCATCGGGGAAGGCCGTTGTGACGATAAGTAACCTTAACTTTCAATAGGGGTTTACTTCAAAATGTAAGTGTATTATTATTTTATGAATAAAGAGGAAAGGACTTTTTGAGAACTAATTCTTCACAAGTATCTTTGCAATATAAACCAGAGAGTGCAATTCTAAAAGGGGTACCAGAACAAAAGTAAATATGCATTGTTCATTGAAAGTAACAGGGTAGGTTGAGAAGTCGGTTAAAAAGGGATCTGAGATCTTGCATCTTATATATAGGGGCAGAGAGTATAAAAGCAACAAAGCCATTTTGAACCTTCATTAAACACTGGTTTGGCCACAACTTGAGCATTGTGGCACCAAACTTCAGGACATTCGTAAAGGCTTTAGAGAGCATGTAGAGGCAAGTTATTGAAATGATTCCGGATGATGAACTGAAGTTATGTAGCTAGTCTGGAGAAGCTGGGGCTTTGTTTCTTGGATCTGAAGGGTTTTCAGGGTATTTGATAAAACAATTTAAACTCATGTAGGGGAAGGGTCAAGAACTAGGAGACATAGAATGAAACTGATTGACAAAAGAACTACAAGTGACATGAGAAAAATTATTTTTACCCACGAGTGGTTAAGGTATGGAATCACTACCAGGGGAAGTAGTGGGGCAAAATTCAATTCAATCAAAAAGGAGCCAGTTAAGTATTCGAGAGGAATTATTTTCCAGGGCTATGGGGAGAGAGCCGGGGATTGAGATAAACTGCATTGTTCTTATATAGAGGCCAAAAGATGATGACCTGTGCTGGAACCATTCCGTGATTCTTAAATCACAGAAAAGCAATCCAAATAAGTCCCCACTTTTGCATCCACCACGTCCCAAATTCTATACCTCACTATTTGCATAATTACACAAGACAGAGGTGACTGAGGTGCATCATCTGGGCCTTTGGGCTGTTAGTTTTACACATTTGTTTTTGAAGAAATATTATATTTTTTTTCCGAGCTGGAAGAGTTGATGAGTGAAGAGGAAGGAAAATGGTAGTCACAATTTTGACCCAGCCCATACAGTGAGAATAGGGTTGATCCAGGTTGGATGTTGGTTTCACACCCTGACTAATTTTGCTCCTCATTTGCTTCCATTGACCAGGTTAAGTTAAAACTGTGATAAAACTAAATGAATTTGCTGAACATTAATAAGTGTTACCATTGGAGATAGGAAGCCAAACTTCTGACTGACATTATTTTTTTATTGGTCATGGACTAAAACAAATGCAGACGTGTTTAAATAGCGTTTTTTTGAACCAGGTGGCACGTTTCTTTAAATGCTTTATTTCAGAGAAAATATTTTCATATAAAAATATGTGTATTTGCAGTTCATATCGACACAGACAGCATTTTACACATTAGCAGTCAATTCATTTAGGTATAACATCATATAGTGACCAATCTTTTGTACTCTGACAATACCACGTAAGTTATATCCTCTTGGTGCAAGGGTAGTTTGGTGAGGTAGCATTACACGTATCCTTAGAATAGCTAGCTGTGTTACTAAAGGGAGTTTGTTCAGACAATGGCAAAAGTTTCCAACACAATGAACACCTGAGGTGAAGCCAAGCATTTCCTCGAAGTGAAGAAGATCCGGTCACATTGGGGAGCTCTCCCTCACGACCCTAATGATCACCATATATTTGGGCGACAGGGTGGCACCACTGGTAGAGCTGCTGCCTCACAGCTCCAGCAATCTGGGTTCAATCCTGACCTCTGGTCTTGTCTGTGTGGAGCTTGCACATTTTCCCGATGACCACGTGGGTTTATTCCAGCTGTTCCTCCCAGATCCTAAAGATGCTATCTGGGTTGGTTAACTGGTCACTGTAAATTACCCCTAATGTGTAGATGAGCAGTAGAATCTGTGGGGAGTGGATGAGAATGTAAACAAAATGAAATGGGCTTAGAGTTGGATTTGTGTATATGGGGCTTGATGGTCAGCCAGGACCCAGTGGGTGAAAGGGCCCTTTTCCATGTTGTATGACTCTATGACTCCAACATAAGGGAGATCTTTTCCTTTCTGCCAGAGTCCATAGATAATGTATGTGGTTTTGTGGTTATTGTGGTCCATCTGAGAAAATAGGCAAAGGCTTCTGTTTCACATCTATCTCAAAACATGCAACATGCCCTCAGAATTGAACTGGAGTGGTAGCCAATATTTTGGTGTCCAGGAATTAGACCATGGAAAAGACATACTAAAGTGCAGTAAGGGTATACATGCTAATTTGTCCCAGTGCACAATTTGTGTAAGGACTTGTTCACTTTAAAGGCCTGAATTAATAGTTATTTTTGGCAGAGGTAGACAGGTAATATCAGGGGCCCTATTGTCCTGATCAAGGGGAGCTGAACACTGAATCCAACCACCTCTGAGTGTCATTGTACAGTGTGGGGTGCTCTCAGAGTAACAATGGTTGCACCACCACATAAGAAGGCAAATTATCTCATGCATGCCAACTTTTAGATTCTAGTGGAAGAAGTGAACATTGGGAAAGAGAACCAACAGACAAGGCACCTCAGGATACAAAAGGAGCTGAAGTAGACCATCAGTCAGAGGAGGTAACTAGAGAGATAAATGTCCACAGAAATACTCCAAGCACAAGAACTTTGATGGTTTCACATATGTGGTCAAAGTTAGTGGAAAGAGTAACAGAGTTTATCAACCAACACGTGTAATATTAACTCTCATACAGATCACTATTCCGACATTCACACATTTATCTCACACCTTAGGCACATTTACAACATTTCATCTATGGCAGACATCTCATGCATACACCTTCCAACACACTTGCTGCTTCTCCTGAGCAGGTGAGATTAGTTTGCATTCACTGACTCTGGCAGCAGTAGACTGGAAAGCATCCCACTGTGCCCAAAGGGTCAGAGGAGAGAATGCTGCCAATACTAGATCAGTCTGCCTCAGGATAATTGGCCAACAGTGGATCAGAGGTCATCATGTCAAATCCTCCTTCTTACATCCCACCTTTCCCACAGACTTGCCCTTGCCCTGATCAAACAATTTCCTTACGCCCTTTACATTCACAAGAAATACCTTACACTAAAGCCCTCACTGCAGAACGGCAGGATCAGAGGAGGAGGAAGAAGATTTTCCCTCACTGGAGTCATCGCACACATCCACCAGCTCAGGTGCTGGAACTTTTTACGCTGTACAGAGTAGCTTAGAAGTGGGATGTGCATGTCGGCAGATCCCGCCTCTAAACTACTCTGTATTGTGTACAAAGTTTACAGTTACTGGAGTGACTGTAAACAGTCAGGCCAAGGGAAAAGGACATTTGCGTGTCAGCTCTCTGGTGGGTAATGTTAAACTCCAGGGGATTCTAATGTTTTCTTGGGGCAGTCTATAGATGAGCATCAAAAAAAGTACACACAGAGATGTTTGGGGCATTGTCAGGCCTGCCTTTAAAGTTTGTGTGAAGTGTCTTGGAGCATGACGCAGTGCAATGTGGTGCTGAACTTGCCAGAGAGATTATATCATGCACTGGGCACAGGCAGAAGTCATCTCATGTATCAGCACTGCAGTGGAAGCTCTGATATCTGGCCTTTAAGTGTAGCTTGGTGCTATGCAAGTTAGACAGCGCCAGATCCCACTGTTACCAAAGTCTTCACCATCCAGCAATCTGACTTCTAGCAGATTACCAGACCTGCTTTAGGTCAATTCAGGGAAATGTCAGGGGCTGTGCGATACCATTCTGCTGCCCCAAGGTGACAAAATTTGTCCTCCAGTGCTGTGACTTCACCAGTGCTTTCACTGCTGTCCTGAGCCAGCTAGCCTATACTGCTGCCACCCATGTCGAAACAGCACAATCTGAAGCCAGGGCACTGAGACTCAGAGCTGCTTACAGTCACCCTTCACGTCAGTCTGCAACTCAAGAGAGGAACCACCCACCAGATGACTGTGTAGAAATAGTAAACCAAGCAAAGGTACTGGGAAACAGGCATAAGAGGATACACATGAGCGATTATTCAATTATTGTACAGTTTTGCATTGATTGAATATATAAAAACATTTGATATGTTGATTTATTTGGTTCTGAGTTTCATGATTTGTACAGAGGTGGTGACTAGTTACAATGGAAAAGTCACATGGGATCTTAGTTACTTTGGCATTTAGAGTGCCTCTTTATTCATTGTCACTCATGGAAGGTGGTCCCTGCTGAAAGACTAGCATTTGTTCTTCATCTCTATTTCTCGCTGAAAGTGGGGAGGAGTCACCTGCCTGACCTGAGCATGAAATGAGGGTACTCTATTATAGGAGAAGCTCCAACAATAAGTGAACAGGCAGGGAAGGGAAGATATATTTCCAAGTGAGGGTACTGAGTGACTTGATTTGTATGTTAATGCACCGAAGCAAAAATGCCCTTGTCTTTCTGGATAGTACAGGTCAAGGCCTACTTTTATGAAGGCCAGGAGGCATTCAGAAGTGGTGATAACCTACACTCCAGGAATTGTATTCATGTTTAGACCGCAGTGAAAGTTCAGGTTGGTTCACTAGTCATGCAGTGGGCTCCTTCATGCTAAGTGAAGCAGAGCATTGTTCAGTGTCCTCGGTAGCACATTCATAGACTCAAGTGGGAAGGATGCTTCATTTTCTCTGGATCTTCAGCAAATGTTTTCAACACCTATCTGAGTCTCACAAATGATGGAGTAATTTCATGGCTGAAGGAGTTATGGGTGCAATCAAGAGCCTGGTACAGGTCACCTTACAATGATGATCCCAACTACATATAGGTATAGCAGCAACAACAAGACCATTGAATGTTGAGGGAAAAGGGTGAAAATTCCATAATGCAGGTGGTCAGTGCCAAGAAATGGCCATTGTAATGTGACATGATGGCAGTTGACCACAGATCCAACCACATACTGCCTCTCATTTTGTTCCCTATGCTGATGGGCACAAGGCTAAATGAATTACAGCAGTCCCTGCCAGCACAAAAGCACTGTCCTCTGAGATGGACCTGTTATGTGTGTGGCATGATGTGTCAACAGAAAAGTAAATGAGGGGTAGGTGCATGATGTAAACAAACTGGATATTGGTCATTAAATATTACCACCAATAACTGAAGATATCTTCAGTGTATTGTCTGCAGGCATTTCAATGCTGGAGGGGAGTAGGTGGGACTGGAGACGGGTGATGTTGCACTGGTGCCAATAGGTGGTCTTAGTGAGAGTATGTTGTCATTGTTGAAGCTTTGCTTGGATCCAAAGAGGTCACAGACACACAGTACTGACCCAGGCATCCAGGAGTTTTACAACAGTCAGAGCATTTTAACAAGAAATCACTGTGTCTGGTTTTGGACATTTTGAAGTAAAGGTGCTGCTATTGCTATAAGAAAAATAAGATTAACTAGTAATAGAGATAGCATATTTATATTTAGAGGGACCAGTGATAATTAAGGAGATGGATGATGAAAAGAGGAGGTGTGTGTGATATGTGTCATGATGTCATCATAAGCAAGGACATTACTGTGACATAATTACATTCTATGCAAATTACATCTTTGGGATGCAAATGAGACTGTTATAATTTGTGATTACACAAACAAGATCTGCCTTATTTTTATGGCAATGATGCTCTTTACATATATAAGGAATCACAATCACATGCCTGGGGACATAATTTTTGGTTTGCATGCTCCATTAAAACTTCCATTATTTATTTTGTTTGCCATCATTCACAAATGTATTAGAAGTGCATTTTAATTTCATATAAAGACAAACCTCTGTGACCAAACCTGTTAGAGATATTACAGACTGATTTCATTTCACGAAACACAAAGCCTTCAAGATTCAAGTTAGGACATGTATATTAATATTTGTTACTATAATCGTAATTCTGGCTCGATATATATTTTCACAGTTTGTGTCTTCTTGCAATCTTATTGAGAATTGAAAAGACTATAAATATGTACCGACAAGGTGGCTCCTCCATGGTGCTGAACCTTTGACTACTGTTATGGATGTAAATTAGGAGCCTTTCTAAGGTCATGGTATTTAGTTAAAAACCACAGTACAGTAGGTATTCTTAGACATGGTGTCAGCAATGTATGTTAAGTAGTTTCTTTATCAAAATTAATCAAATTCATCTTGCTCAAAATCTTAATTGGATTTGAAAGCAATCAGATATATTTATATATTATATATGTCAATAACAGTTAACTTCCAATTTTCACGTTAACTTTAAGGATCCTGTAATCAGTAACACAGATTCTAAGAATGCATGTCCTATGTGCCTGTGTGAGGAGATGTATCTCAGTCACTGTAGGGCTTTAGTATGCAGGGAGCAAGTGTAAGGAGATAAAAGGAGAAATGTCTATCTTTCAGACTCAGGCAATGCCGAATAAGTTATCAACAAACTAACATACAAGTCTGAATAGACCCTTTTGCCAGCAGTAAGATGTTATCTGTGTCGACATGTGAATTCCTCCCCGATGTCAATCCGTGAAAGTGCTGAAGAAAAATCTCTAATAAAATCAACCAGACATACCACTGGGCTATGGACAGCCCTCTCTCTTTTTATTTCTCTCTCTGTCTTGCTATCTTACTTGATGTAAGCCCATTGAGATGTGTTAATTGTTAAGCTCCTGCTTAAAAACTTTGCATCAGTTCTCTTTTGTGCTTGGCTCTTCTCTTCACTGAAGCATGCAAATTCTTCAACTTACACCAGAATATTAAAAAGGGCAATATCACTTGTCATTGTGAAACCGGCAAATGCACGGGTAGTGGTGTCACGCTGAGAGAGTTCCCCTATTCTCTGCTTCTACCATACACAGTTCCACATGAATCTAATTATACTTTCCCTTAGAATTTAGGATGGTTACAGTTTTAGATCTTAAGTGTCCCAATAGTTTGTGCTTAATTTGTAGATGCATTTTTTTTAAATTTTAGTAGTTCACTATGTGCATTCCCTTTTATTTTCAAACTCCCTGGGCCCCATTTGGGTCTGCTCCTGGGGTCTCGGTGTCAAATGTCAGACCTTGTACTAAGCTGTCAAAGAGGAGAATAGGCTTAGATGATGGATGACTAGAGAGGCTGTAACCCAAACCTCTGTGCAACTGCTACCTACGAAAGCAGGCTACCCACAGTCACTCCTCAAGGTCAGTGCACATACCATTACACCCACTGATTTCTGTTTTGCAATAAAACTCTGCATTCATCGCTGCTTTCTTCTTATATCTGAAAATCCAGCCAAATTTTCAGCCACTTAATCCCGACGAAAACATGACTCTTTTCTTTCTCTTCTGCGGCACTTGTCATTTGGAGAATGAACACATTGGAGGCAAGGAGCTGAAACTTTTCGCAAGTCAGCTGACAAGATTATTAATGGACTGAGCAATGTCATATCTAATTTCGTGCATATTCATGCTGTAGTCGTGCAGATGGGACAGTAACAGTTAATGTTTCATTCTGTGCAGTAAAAATTGAATTACATATATGTATATAGTATATTAATATTTAATTGAATTTATGCCATTGGTATATTCAATGGACCATTCACATTACTTCATTGAGCTACCTTGTTTTAGATCTCGCCTGTGGCTACTCTTATCATTGTATTATACATTACAGTTCACGTGTTCAGTCTATAATTCTATTACTGATAACATTTAACATTGTAATCAACTTATAAATAGAGAAGCTTATAAATAGAGTGTAATTGGACCCACAATGCTGGTGGTAACTGACTTCATATCCATTATTAGGGAAATTTGCAATCAAAAATGGTTGAGTGGAAGCTATAATATTAATTGCCTGTATTATGTTTTATTCTGTTAGAAGTATTGACTCTCCAGAAATCACAAGCCAATATTTAAAGCTGTATTTTGTTTTCACAAAACAAACCTTAAAGCATTATGAAATCTAGTTTCAAGCATAGATTTTTTTTCTCTTTTAGTCTATAATGGAGGCTAAGTACTACTTATTCAGTTCAATTAACATTAATCACCAGTGTAAGGGTTTGGGGTTTTCTTTGATTTCATGTAAAGGCAGTTTTTAAGCCCTGATAAGATCTCTGCCTGTAACTTGTGGAAATTATGCCCTTTCTTCCAAAGATCTTGGGTCAAATTAAAGGTTAATTAATTCAGATGGAACTTGTGATTAACAGATCAGCCGGCAACAGGTTTGAATCCATGGCTGTGAGTATGAAATACAGCTCTTGTGCAATTCAAATGCCCTGTGCCCCAGCAGAGACTCAATAAAGACCTTTCAAGGTCTGAAGGATTAGTAAAGAGCTGGTCTGGGAGGGGCACCAGAGGGCAGCAGAAGCCAAATCAGCTTGGTCAAGCACAGACTGGTCAGTTTATCACTAAATGCAACTGAGAAGCTATTGGGTTGGACTTGAAAGTTTACTGAGGATGTGGAAATGTTCAAATCCACAAGGGTCAAGGAATTAGAAAGCTATTTGATGGAGAATGGAAGGAAGGTAAAGAGTGATGTTTTCATGTTGTTTCCTTTCCCAGTGCATGTAACATTTTTAAAAGTTGTCAGGTTTCTTCCTTTATTGAGCAAGTTTCTCAAGAGGACCTATTGTGCTAGAAGTACTGATTCATGGTGATGGCAAAAATCATTTTCCCAAAGCCACAAAGACATGAAAATAAGGAGAAAGAGATTAAAAGTAATTCTTGGGTTTTGGGCAGATTGTTAAAAAAAAATTACATCATGTCAAATTCAGAAAGTTGATACCTTAAGGTACATTTATAAATGCAGTCAAAGTTTACACAATGTCCATTGAATCACTATTTCATTAGGCACTGGGTTAGGAGGTAAGGAAGGAGAATGGGCTACTGAGACAAATGGAACTGCCAGTTCAGTGTAGATAGCTGAAGTGGACTGAAGGTAGGCCTCTGGCAGTATTTCTGGACATCCTGATGTTTTCCGAGGTCCAAGGTCACTTGTTCTGACTTTGGCAGCCAAATATTTGTCAAGGGAGTGGGGGAATATTGAGCTGTAGTGAAACTACGGCACACCTGCTTATGATTGAAAGCTGGGGAAGCCTGTGAGTGGCAAGGACTCTTTGGAAAATAACTTCTGACTTCTGGCAAAGAACAATCCTGGTGCTGCCAGCAGTAACACTGCCTGAGTGTGAAAAACAGTAGAGTTGTCTAAGACACACAATCAATGTAATTTCAAAGTAGTATGCCATCTGTATTAGGTCATGACCCTGTATTTTTTGTGCAACTCAACAATAACCCCATTCAGGATATGTAGGCCTGGAAGTTCTATTGCCTCGTACAATGTTTTTTGTTCACCATGGGATTACACTTTATCAAAGTGCAATCTCAGTGCACTTCTTTCACTTATTCTGAGGGCATGACATATATATGCACAGGGGTGAGGCCAAATGGTGTTCAACACATATATCAATGTCTCTGATGCAAAATTCTTCAGCACATACAAGGGACATGAATAGCATGGTCATCACACAAGGAAGCAAGGCTCAAGTGGATGCTTGAAGCCTACTTCATTAGCATTAAAGTTGGACAACATTACATTGTCTGTTGCTTGGAGTCCAAGGTATCCATCATCTTTGAGGTGGGTCCTCCTTTAAGTGAATATCTTAGTCTCGCTCTCATCCCATTCTCTCTCATTGCCGATGTCCTCAAAGCTTTTGATTGACTATCCGTCTGACTCCTGATCACTTATCAAACTGACCTCACCCCACCACTACTTGAACTCCTGTTGCCTGTCCGACCAAGCACTAACCTCAGATTTCTGATCTCACTGACCCCCAGCCCAGCCCTCTGTACTACAGCAAATAAAAGTCATAAAAGCTGTGCAGATGCTGGAAATCTGAAATAAAAACAAAAAAAAATGGTGTAAATACTCAACAGATCAGACAACAGCTGTTGAAAGAGAAACAACAAATGCTTCAAGTCCTAGACCCTTTGGCACAATTGGGAAAGAGAGGAAACAAGTTATCTTTCAGTAGCAGGGAAGATGGGGGAGGGATAGATGGACAAAGAGAATATCTCTGATAGGGTGAGACCAAATGGCTTAAGTGGTAGTTAGAAGCCCATTATGCATCTTTGTTTGCATTATTTGTAGCCTCACACCCTGTCATGGATTACATTAGCTGTGTGCAGAAGGCCAGACTATATTAATAGAGAGAGAAAAACTGAACCAACTTGATGACAGGCAAAAATGGCCAGTTCTGACTCAGACAGAAAGAAAGAGTTACATAAGTTGACAAATTTGATATTGCATCCAAAAGGCTACAATGTGCCCAGATAGAAGATGAAGTAAAATGTTTAGATTGCAAGCTTTTACTAGGGTGTTGGATAGCTAGCTCAATGGGTTCATTCGCCTCACAGAATAGCAAACTCAAAGACTATGTCAATAGCTTGGCTTCCCAAGCAGGTAGCTGTACCCTGGACATCATGTAAAGGGAGAGTAACCATGAGTAAGCCACAAATAAAAATTGGAACCTTTCAAGGCCAAGCTGGGAGTCTGATGTGATTATAAAGAGGCCGAACATGAAGAGCATTGGCAGGAGAGATGGTGAGAGGGACCAGGGACAGACGTCTTGAATCATTGTTAGAGAACCTGCCTTGGTGTATATTGAATCAATGCCCATGAATTCCTGATTAGGCCTGATCCCATCTGAAAGTATAGTGGAATGTTCACGAGATCTACTCAATGGAAGGAGTACTGACCCCATCATTAATGTATTGAGAATGAACAAAGTGACAGAAAGGTTACTGGCTGACAACTCACATTGGGGGATTGAGAACACCATCCTGCTTATTAAATCCTTACACCGTTACACCTTGTCATGGATTTCATTAGATGAACTGTATTATTGAAAGTCTTATAACCCATTGTAACTTGATTTTTACACTTCTTCTTTAACAAAGACAAGATAACAAGTGGAAAAGACTGTGCAACATGGAGAAAGAACCCATGATGGCAGAACATGGGAACCACCTTCTTGCAACATATGTGGATCCTGGTAAAACTTTGCTTCTGCTGCCAATTCCACCTTCCGCAACCCCTCCCTGTTCCTTCTCTTTGGAAAATTGATTTAACTCCTTTCCTCTTTTTTTTTCTTTTCAGATGTGCCACAGGAATTAGCTGTAGACCCCTGCCCATCTGAACTGCTGACACTTCCACACCATGTGGGCCACTATAGGTGAGCTGCTCCTGAGCCTGGCCAGCCAGTGGTGAAATTGGAGCAAACCAGATGGGATGACATGGAGTTTCATAGAGTCTTACAGCACGTAACAAGCCCTTCGTCCAAGCAAGTGTGTGCCAACCATTTACTCTAATCCTACATTAACTAAATTTTTTATTCTCCCCACATTCTCATTAAATCCCCCCAGATTCTACCACTCATCGACACACTAAGAGCAATTTACAGCAGCCAATTAACCTACTAATCTGCATGCCTTTGTGATGTGGGAGGAAACCGGAGCAGCTGGGGGAAGCCTACACAGTCACGGGGAAAACATACAAACTCCACACAGACCGACCTGACAATAATAAACCAAAACTAACTGAACCCGGGCTTCTGATGCTGTGAGACTGTGGCCCTACCAGCTGCACCACTGTGCCACCCAAGGTTGACAAGGAGAGCTTGATGTTGGCACAAGAGGAGGATGAGTCAACCCTCATCTGAGAAACCTGAGAGCCAACAGATAAGCTGGGGATTTTCTTTTCAAAGACTGGAGAGCACTGAGAGGCACATCACCAAGAGTGCTTCCAATAACAACTTGGTTTGGGGGCGAGTAACTGCATGTACATTACTTTGAAGAATTGTTTATCATATTTGCACCCAATACAGAGTCGGTGGTAGCTCCTCAGTTATCTCCTGCAGGGCCCTCAGTGCAGAGACACTAAGGATGGCTTGCAGCTCTTCCAAATCAGTGACCGTTCAGAATCAGTTTCCAGAACTTAAAGCATGACCACAATAGATAATAGTTGGTGGTGTTGTGAATAGGGGGGAAGGTTGTTTTGGATGACAGCAAGATGTAGGTCAGAAGAAAAGTAGGACAGAGTATCAGCAGATGGAATTTAATCTCTTTACACGCAAGGTGATGCATTTTGGAAAGTCAAATATGTCTAGGACATATTCAGTAAATGGCGGGGTGCTAATGAATAGTGATGAACAGGAGGACCTTGGGGCTCAAGTTCATAGTTCCCTGAAAGTGGAAACAGGGGTAGATAGGGTGGTGAAGAAGGCATATGGTATACTTCCCTTCATAGGCATAGAATATAAAAGTTGGAACCTTATGTTGCAAACTCACAGAACACTGGTTAGAGTACATTTGGAGTATTGTATGCAGTTCTGGCTGACACGCAATAGGAAGGATGAGGTTGCACTGGAAAGAGAACAGAGAAGATTCATCTGGATTGGAGGACTTTAGTTATGGAGAGAGATTGGATAGGCTGGGCTTGTTTTCCTCAGAGCGAAGGAGGCTGAAGAGTTACCTGAAAGAGGTATATAAAACATTATAAGAGTCAATAGATAGCATAGATAGTCAGAATCTTTTTCCCTTGGTAAGGTTACCAAAAACAAGAGGGCAGAATTTAAAGTAAGAGCATGGAGTTATAAAAGGGATTCAAGGGGAGAGCTTTTTTTACACAGAGAGTGGTTGATAGCTGGAACTCACTGCCAGAGGATATGGTGGAGTCAGATACAATTATTATGCTTAAGGGACATTTAGACAGGGACACTTAAGTAGGCAAGTCATTGAAGGATACAGACATAATGAGGGCAAATGGGATTAGTGTAGATGGGCAAAAAGTACGGCATGGACATGGTGGGCTGAAGGGCCTGTTTCTGTGCTGTACAGCTCTATGAATCTGCACGGATGGCAGTGCATCTCAGGACACTTGTAATTACATGCCCTCTTGTCACCTCTTTAATTTCCACTCAGACTTTAGAAAGCATGCAAGGTCAATCTATCAGTCTATCCATGTACGTACACACACACACACACACACACACACACACACACTTTGACAGCAACTATATGCATGGGATCAATTTTGAAAGTGGGCCATGTATGGTTTTATGTGGAATTTTGTGAGCTGAGTGGAAAGGAAGCTTTCTGGATAAAATTACATCTGTAGATGGAGTGCGGAAAACGTCTGTGACTCCTTGAAACTTTGAGAATCCTGCCATTCTGTGATACTGCAGTGTCTTGGCATGAAGCCACTGACTGCCCTTGGGGAGTGAGATAAAATGACTTGCTCACGTAAACAAGGCACTCATGACTTGCTCAGTGCATCTGTGCATTGCTGATTGGATGCATTTTATATTGTCCACTGTGGCAGATTGCACTGCCCTCGTAGTATAGAAGTTAAAGTTGGTTGTAACTTTAGCAAATGCTGTCAATGTGCCAGAGCTTGGGTTTAGGTTGACTTCCAAAAATGACGTAACTCTGAGGTAGTTTATTTTCAAATGTGGACACTCCTCATTTATAAATTCTGGAACAACGGGAAATAGGATAGTTTCTATTTGTATTTTGTGACGTGTGTATACTGTTTAGGAGCTGCTCCAAGTTACAGTGGTGCACGGACCAATGTAGAATTCCTCTATTGCCTCCCATGGTTCCCACCCAACCCCCAATACTTTACTTCCAGAAAAAAGGAAAAAGTACAGAAACACTCTCATAAGGATGCCTGTTATGTCGATGTGTATCAGGATCAGGAAAAAGTCTATAAACCCAGTTATGCTGGAAATACTCAGCAGGTCAGGTAACATCTGTGAAAAAAGGAAACTGATCAGAACTCGGAAAAGTTAGACATGAAATAAGTTTTAAGTTGCAGAGGAAGGAGAGTTTGAGAATAAAAGGGAAGGACTGTGATAGGAGGAGACCAGGAAAATCTGAATTACATGGCCTAAAGAGGGTAGTAAATGTATGCCTGGAGGAGTATAAAAGTTGGCAAGTCAAGTCGCCACTACATAAAACTTTGGTTAGGCTACATTTGGAGTATTGAGTGCAGTTTTGGTCCCCACGCTGATGGAGAAGATCCTGAGAGGCAGGATTTATGAACATTTGGAGAGGTATAATATGATTAGGAATAGCCAGCATGGCTTTGTCAAGGGCAGGTCCTGCCTTACAAGCCTGATTGAATTTCTTGAGGATGTGACTAAGCACATAGATGAAGGGAGAGCAGTAGATGTAGTGTATATGGATTTCAGCAAGGTGTTTGATAAGGTACCCCATGCAAGGCTTATGGAGAAGGTGAGGAGACATGGGATCCAAGGGGACATTGCAGTGTGGATCCAGAACTGGCTGGCCCACAGAAGACAAAGAGTGGTTGTTGGTGGGTCATATTCTGAGTGGTCGGTGACCAGTGGTGTACCTCAGGGGTCTGTACTGGGACCCTTAGTCTTTGTGATTTTTATAAATGACCTGGATGAGGAAGTGGAGGGGTGGGTTAGTAAGTTTGCGGATGACATGAAGGTTGGAGGTGTTGTGGATAGTTTGGAGGGCTGTCAGAGGTTACAGAAGGACATAGATAGGATGCAAAGTTGGGCTGAGAAGTGGCAGATGCAGTTCAACCCAGATAAGTGTGAAGTGGTTCATTTTGGTAGGTCAAATATGTTGGCGGAATATAGTATTAATGATAAGA
The DNA here is from genome assembly GCF_009764475.1 of Pristis pectinata. Taxonomy (NCBI): domain Eukaryota; kingdom Metazoa; phylum Chordata; class Chondrichthyes; order Rhinopristiformes; family Pristidae; genus Pristis; species Pristis pectinata. Next base: position 18,253,238 of record NC_067432.1, read on the forward strand.
CTCTTGGCAGTGTGGAGGATCAGAGGGATCTTGGGGTCCGAGTCCATAGGACGCTCAAGGTGGCTGCACAGGTTGACTTTGTGGTTAAGGAGGCAAATGGTGTATTGTCCTTCATCAATCAGGGAATTGAATTCAGGAGCCGAGAGGTATTGTTGCAGCTATATAGGTCCCTGGTCAGACCCCACTTGGAGTATTGTGCTCAGTTCTGGTCGCCTCACTACAAGAAAGATGTGGAAGCCATAGAGAGGGTACAGAAGAGATTTACAAGGATGCTGCCTGGAATACGGAGCATGCCTTATGAAAGCAGGCTGAGGGAACTCGGCCTTTTCTTCTTGGAGAGACGGAAGATGAAGGGGGACCTGATAGAGGTGTATAACATGATGAGAGGTATTGATCGGGTAGATAGTCAGAGGCTTTTCCCCAGGGCTGAAATGGTCGCCACAAGAGGATATAGGTTTAAGGTGCTGGGGAGTAGATATAGAGGAGATGTCAGGGGTGAGTTTTTTACTCAGAGAGTGGTGAGTGCGTGGAATGGGCTGCCGGAAACGATAGGTGGAGGCGGATACGATAGGGTCTTTCAAGAGACTGTTAGATAAGTACATGGAGCTGAATAAAATAGAGGGTTATGGGTAAGCCTAGTAATTTCTAGCATAGGGACATGTTTGGCACAGCTTTGTGGGCTGAAGGGCCTGAATTGTGCTGTAGTTTTTCCATGTTTCTATTACGGGAAGGATGCGGAGACTTTGGAGAGGGTACAAAAGAGGTTCACCAGGATGTTGCCTAGATTAGAGGGTATTAGCTACAAGGAGAGGTTGGACAAACTTGGATTGTTTTTTCTGGAATGTTGGAGGCTGAGGGGCGACCTGGTAGAAGTATATACAATTATGAGAGGCATAGATAGGGTAGATAGTCAGGGTTTTTATCCCAGGGTGGAAATGTCAAATACTAGAGGGAATAGATTTAAGGTGAGTGGTGGAATCTTTAAAGGAGATTCATGAGGCAGGTTGTTTACATGGAGAGTGGTAGGTGCCTGAAACATGTTGCCAGGAGAGGTGTTGGAAGCAGAGGCAATTGCAACATCTAAGAGGCACGTGAACAGGCAGGCAGGGGATGGAGGGATACAGATCATGTGCAGGCAGATGGGATTATCTTAAAATAGCATCGTGGTTGACACAGACATCATGGACTGAAGGGCCTGTTCCTATGCTGTACTGTCTATGTTCTATATTCTATGTTCTAAGAGGTGAATGAAACCAGATATTTCATACTTTATTCACCTTTTCCTATTTACAGCTTCCCTGGCATCTGAATATTGACAAAGGAGTCTATTTTAGTGAAGACAAATTTTTCTTCTCCCTCCTTCTCATGAATTCATTGCCTCTACATTGAAATAATGAACATAGCAAATTATGGGCCGAATGGCCTGCTTCTGCTCCATTGTCTTGTGATCTTGTGATCTTGTGATGTCACTCTTTTCATTCTTGTTAGCAGTGACCAGATTATGCATGCGTCTATTTGTTTGATATTCATCCCATTTTACTGAGTTTGGAGTTGCTGCAATTTGAATTTCTGTAAATTGTCACTCTAAAAATGGGCAGAAGTTCTATTATTGCAGAAATCTGGTCGCAGTTGATGAAGGGTGGGAAATGAAAACCCAGGTGTATTCAGTATATAAGAAGGACTGGCAGCAAGGAAAAGGATGTGGGATCGTGTTGCTAGTAAAGGAAGAATTCAGTGTGATAGGATAGATATTGGAAGACCATGCTGTGGAATCTGAAAAAGTGGAGCTATGAAACATCAAGGGGCAGAAAACATTGGTGAAGGTTGTCTATAGACCCACAAACAGTAATGGTGATGTAGAGAATGGAATTAATAGAAAATTAGAGATGCATGCAAGAGAGGTGCAATTTTGATAATGGGTGACTTTAGCCTACTGATAGATTGTTCAAACCAAATTAGCAATAATACTGTAAAGGAGGAATTCCTGAAGTATTCACGTGATGGTTTTTTTTAGACCAATACACTGAGGTATTAACTAGAGAAACAGGCGATCCTAGAATGGACATTGTACAATGAGATAGAAGTAATTAACAGCCTTGTTGTGCGTGATCCTTTGGGGAAGATCGCGATAGAATTCTTCATTAAGATGGCTCGTTTTATGTGCCACAGTTCTTATTTGCAATTTGAAAAGTTGGTATTGGAGGTAAATCCAATAAACAGATCCACGCACTCACTGGACTGTATTCTGTTAGCATTCAGCAAACTCAGTCTGAAAAAATACTGTGATGCAAAAGCATTTCTGAAGAACGGGCCAACAATGGAAACGCTTGAACAAAACCTTATTGCACTTGTTTTCCCAAGGTTCACAGCAAAATGTTTTCAGAGCAATAACAATTGTGAACAGAAAAGTTTTAGGCTTCTAAGCATATAAAGGAGAATATTATCAGAGAATTATAAGAGTGGTAAATGTTATCATATAAAACAAACATGAGAGAGTTCTTTGTGGCACTTAGTTTACTGGTTGCGGAAGTTTTAAGATTCCTTTTAAAGATGAAGGTATTGGTGTGTGACATTAAACAAAGAAAATTATTGATTTTATCATTTTTGATCTTGAGTAATATCACTTTTATGACAGATCTAGTGATTTTTTTGGCAGTATATTAAGGAAAAGAACTTTCATAGTTTTATGCTTACAGTTAATATTTAGTGGATGTACATTTAATTGGTTTTCAGAAGTATTTTTGTCATTATTGAGACTATTCTACAAGAGCACACGGGATCTCTGTGTATGGTACAGAATTACAGTGCAGTGTTTTGCCATTTGACCCTGCAGCTCTGTAATGTTTCCACAAAAGCTGGAAGCTGGAAATGCTGTAACTAGTCAGCAGTTTGGGCAGTATCTGTGGAGAGAGTTAATGTTTTGGGTCAAGGAGATAAAAAAAAATAAGTGAGTTTTAAACTGCAGTCCGAGAGGAAGGGGAAGAGGTAAAAAAGACAAAACAGAAGACTTGTGACAGGTCAGGAAAGATTGAATAACACAAAGATGATAGTGAAAGGGGAAAGATGTTGATTATGGGCCAGGCGAAGATGCATAAAACAGGACTAGAAGAGAGGCAAATGTGAGATCAGAACCTTTAGTGGAAATTACAAGAGGATAAAACTGAGGAAGCTGAAAATCTGAGATAAAACAGAAAATGCTGTAAATGCTCATGATCTACATTTATTGGGCTCAATGTAGAGCCCCGAAGGTTGTAGCTGCAAGATGAGGTGATGTTTCTTGAGCTTGCACTGTGTCATTGGAAGAGCGCAGCAGCCAAAGACAGTTACCCAAACTGCATTTGTTCTGCAGAGGTGTTCATATTCCACACAAGTCTTCACCCACCCTGCTTCAGCTAACAGTATTAACACTCTTCTATTCATTTTTCCCTTAGGAAATAGAAGCAGAAGTAGGCCATTCAGCCCCTCCTGGTTGCTCAGGATTTCAAAACGATCATGGCTGATGTTTTATCTCAGCGTACCTTTCCTGCACTAAATTATATCCCTTGATTTTCTTGACATCTAAAAATCTATCAATCTCTGTCTTGAATATACTGAGTCACTGGAATTTCACAGTAGTCCTGGGCAGAGAATTCCAAAGATTTACTACATTCAAGGAGAAGAAGCTTCTTCTCATCTTTTCCTGAATTGCTGACCCTTTATTTTGAGACTGTACCACTTGGTTCCTGACGTCTCAGACAGGGAGATGTCAATCACACATCTACCCTGTAAGAATTTCATGCATTTTAATGAGATGGTATCTCATTCATCTAACCTTTAGAGATTATAGGATCATTCTGCTTAATCTCTTCTCATAAAGCAAACCCACCATCTCAGGAATCAATGTGGTGAACCTTTGCTGTGTTCCTTCCATCTTAAGTATATCCTTCTTGTGTAAGGAGAATAGGCCAGAGCACAATATTCTAACTAGGGCCTCAAATGATTGGGCAAGAAGCTTTACCCTTGTACCTATTAGCTTTGTTTGAAATGCATTATTATAATTCATCATTGTAACCACTCTCTGACAAAAAAACATTTCCCCAGAATTTCTCAGTAATTTATCAATGACTATTTTATATTTGTGATGACAAGTTTGGTTTCCTGCAATGGAACCATCAGCCAAGACACTTGATGGCTGCTCGCTTTAGCGCTGTGCTATTGAAAATGAACTTTCCCCAGGGTGATGCAGATTTCTGTCATTTGGATTACTCATTTTCGGCACTAGGCTCACTTGAACACCTGACTCTGTTTTGGCATCAGAAGTACACCCATGATACCATTGTCCCCAGTACCAGGGTATTGGTCCATGTTGCTCCAATTAAGAACCACTGTTTGTGCCTCTTAGGACGACCAAGCCTTTATTGGTTTATGCTGCACTGGAGCCCCCACTATGGTAAGGTCCTGAAGGCAACCACTCCTCTCTCCCTTTATCTTGCCCACATCTCCCCCTCAAGTAACCCCTAATCTCACTGCCCAATTGGTCGACACCCAAATTGATTCTAGCTCCAATCTCCCTCACCCTTGCTGGAGGCACAGTCTTCATCATGTCCTCAACAACCAATCTCAACCCACCCCATCAATGAGGGAAGGGTCTGGTTAGCCAAACCTACCCCAAAGCACCAGATGGACCTCAGAAGCAGTATTCTCTCCTCCCATCCATCCTTGGTCCTGACTGGGTGTTCAAAGCACTCCACCACCACCCTGCTTTTGGCACCCCAATTCACCAGCCCCATACCTCACTTCTTGTACCCTCCTCACCAAAGACTGAAGTGTACACCTAGGCCTCATTCAGGCTTCTGAAGGTTGATCAACTCTTTGCATTCCCCTTACTATCCCCAGATCCACAGGGCCTCTGAACATCATATCTCTCTCTCTCTCTCTCTCTCTCCCTCTCTTGTAACCATAACTCCTGGACCCCACCCTAAAACACAAGAAGCAAAATGTTAACAACCCCTCAAAGGACCTGAGATCTTGAACTTTAGGGGCTACTGAGATTTGTAGCGGCAGCCCTGTGATTGAAGAAAGAGCTCACCTTTTACAACATACAATAACTTCTGGTTCATCTTCTTTAAAGCAATTCCATTAGATCCTTCTATAAATTAAAAAAAACATTTTCTGCCATCTTCTCAGCCTTCTCCAGGAACCTTCATGCTCTCTGTTCTGGCAGTTCCAATTCTGAGCAATTTTTATGATTTCAATTATTATCTATCCACTTGATGGCTCTAAAGTACAGGCAGGATAGGCAAACAAAAAGATTGTTTGTTTTACTGCCCTTTCAGTTCTGAAGGTGTCAGGTCACAGGAGCCTAGAAGTTAATGTTCGTGTTATCACCAGATAAATGCCTCACAGGTTTATGGGACATTCCTTTCTCCACTCGGTTAAAGAGGTATTCGCCCACTTTTAGTAAATGCATTAAGCGTCATCCATTAACATTACTGCTGATAATATTCTGTCCAGAGTGGCTGAAATACGTTCTCTTCAAACGTACAATTAAAATTTACTTCAATATGTGCCAGAACATACTAAATATGCTTTTGGTGGAAATCAAAGGATTGTCTTGAAAATGCAAATAAGATTTAAGAACATCCTAATGACTTAATTGTGCTTTTAAACACTATTAAGGATATTATTTGAATTTATAATACTCAAATACGTTGTCCTCTGACTTTCAGATGTTCTGTCTTGATTGCTTTGAGCAATATGATGCAAATTAAACTCTCTGTTTAGGAAACGTGATTCTTTGTTCTAATTAAGCCAATGATTTCTAATCAATTGCAGATCCCAATTAATGGAAAGTTTTATTAATACCTTCACTTCTGTTTTAGTGTTTTAATGGCCCTGGTAAGCTCTTTAAAACGACACTAAAACAGTCAAACGCTGTTAATTTCTTTTTTCCCTGGATATTGAAAATAAACAGTAAGGTTCCAATGTGTTCAGCATCTGCTAGCTTTGTGTACCATTGGGAGGCATCACTTTGCTGGCCAGATGCATGTTGATAATAATCTCAACAGGAAAGAATGGGAAGAGTGTTTTTACCCCTTTACTCGACTTATTTATGAGTGACCCAGTAATGTGCTGGTGACCTTGAGAAGTTTAGTTGAAGCTAGAATTATGTGATGCCACTTGGAGTCTTATTTGCAATTACTGACAAATGCTAGCTGCTGAAAGGTGAGAAGCATGTGTGTTTGTGCATGTGAGCATATGTACACACTTGTAGGTGTATGTGTGCACATGTCTGTGTGAGTGTCTTCCTGCATATTTAATGTGTCTGTGTGTATTGATATCTACATATATATATGTGTGTGTGTGTGTGTGAACATATTTGTGTTTCAATCTGTGTGTGTGTGTCTGAGAATGCGTGCTTATATAAAAATGTGTATATATTTGTGTGTGTGTGTGTGTGTGTGTGTGAGAGAGAAGTGGAGGTTGGATGTTGTAGAGGGAGACACCATCATCTATTCTCTATTTATCATCTCTTAATTTCAATCTTTGAGTATGATGTTTTAATCTAAAAATTCATCTTCCTCTTTGTACAAATTTGATTTTCCATACAAGAACAAGGCAGAAACCTTTCAAGGTGATGACACCAAAACTACTGCTTAAGGTAAAGAGCACTGTTAAAGTAGGGCAGGGTTAAAGGGACACTGTCTTCATTAAACAATATGCGGCATTGATGTAAATTGCGATCTGCATATACTTAATATTGTGTCATTAGATTTCAGCTTACCCATGCTGAAAATGGAGCCATATTCTGGCTTTTCTTTACTCCTTTCCACATCCCCTCCCAACCCAAACAAAAAGTGATTTTCCTGAAAATGGATCTCTTTTAAGGCAACCCATTTTTTAAAGCATTAGAACTTTAGGAAACCCAGAGGGGTGCTTTGTGCTGGTGCTGTGGACACTCAGGAGGTTGTTAGATTTTAACATCTGTGCCCTGACTACACACACTGTCAAATTTATGATACAGAAACCACAGGAAAGGTTTAACATGTGATGTGTGAAAGTATTAGCTCGATGAAATCTGACATTAATACATTTGGTGTTCTAGACATTTCACTACTGGCAAGCATTTTTGGGATTTGGATTCAAATCTGGCTTAAGTATTGTTTCTAAAAGCTAGTACATGTCTGAAATAAATTTAACACTAACAGTATCAATCATTTTTCAGTGAGCTACAGTATACAGAAGAAATCTGATCTAAATTGGACTAAGTTGACAGTGATGCAGCGATCTTGTTGTGCTGCCCATCTCCAGAATGCATGAAACGTTATCTATGAAACCCGGCAGCTGTGAGTGTAAACTGATACAATAACTTACTCTCACCATACATTTCATTCCAAAAAAAAATTACAACCATTGCCTAGTAAGCTGGGAAGTCAGTCAATATCATCACCTCACTCTCTGTTGTAAACCTGGGTGAAATCCTGATTACTGCTTATTTCTGCACCAGCCTACTTGTCATGTGGAAGTCTGGAAATTTGCACCAGTTAAGCAATGCTGATATAATCAGCCTACTTGTGGAGTAAAATCTACAACTGAATGTTATTTTCTGCAGTGGAATGAAAAGGCTAACCTACATTACTCTATGAGTTCCAATACATTCTGTGACACACTCCAAGAGCACATCAAGCAGCTTGGGATGTTTATGTTAAAGGCACTATATAAATCTAAACAATTGTTGTTATTCACCAACTATAAGTGCAATTGAAGTTGCAAAGGTATCATTTTAATGCATGTGAAGTCACTAATATTAACAAACTTTAGCCAGGTTGTAATAAACCTATTAGATATAAGAAATGTTATGCTAGAAATCCATCCTAGTTGGTCTAATGCCATATATGGTAGCAACACTACATAATATTCTGCCTCTTAAACTCATTCTATTGACCTCAGTATTGGAGTTAGAGTTTAACAACATAGAGCATGTTTAGTACCACTGATTGGACATGAATTTCCAGACATGTGTCTGTTCCTTCTTTATTACTTTGAATGAGACATGGTTATTTTCATATCTTTACAATATTCTCATGGAGAGTAGAATAAAGTAGTGCAAGGATTAATGAGCTGATTAACAGCCTGACAAACTGTGATGAGAGCATTCTATCCATGGCTTAACCATCTCTCCGTCATTCAATAAGGCACTTAGTCTGATTCAGCAGGAAGATCCCATCACTGTTTTGATGAATTGGCAGAGGACTTTGAAAAGAAAGCCACTCACAATCATTGAACATGAATATCTCTTCTATCAGAGCCATGCTTTCCATACTGAAAGACTCTCCCTAGTGGGATCAAACCCTCCATCCTGACCTTGAGCTAGGTGTGCTACCACGAAGACAACAACTTGTTTCATTCATTGTGGATGAAAACTAAAGCAATGCAAATGTAAGTCACATTCTGAAAATATCTGTTTGATTTTGCACATGAACATGGATTGATGAAAAGTCTGGAGGTGATACCCAAGGCAAAAATGAATGTCTTTAACTTGGGAAGGAGAAACACTTTACTGGTAAAGTTAACTTTCACTTCTGCTATAAAAGAAATCATTTCCACTCCAGTTGCTATGTATTCATGCTCTTCTACTTTGAAGAATAGCAGTATATAAACACTAACCATTACACTGGGACTGCTTAAACAAATAACCTTAGGTAAAGTAAACTGACTTGTATACTCATTCATAGGAGCTTGGCTGGAAAGGCCAGAATTAATTGTCCATTCCTAATCGACTTTGAGAATTTGGTATGCTGCCTTTTTAATCCACATGCAACCCTTGTGGTGAAAGTTTTCCCACTCTATTTCTCTCACCACTGACACTACCTAACCTGCTGATTATTTCCATTTTAATTTTAATCTGGATTTCCAGCATCTGTACTTTATTGTCTTTTGACTCCCACAGTGTGGTCGTATGGAGTGCTCCAGGATTTAGGCCCAGTGATGCTGAAGGAATGTAAATGTATTTCTAATTCAGCACAGAGGACCTTGTCATGCTGGATGGTAGGGGTGGCCAGCTTGAGAAGTGCTGTCAAATCTTTAAATATGCTGCAAATTATTGGACGTAATTATATGCATCATACAAAACTCATATGGGACTTGGTAGAGTAGGTACCGAGTTGATGTTTCCATGCCTATCATGCCTAGAGCCAGGGTCACATACTAAAAATAAGGGGGCAACCATTTGTGACTGAGTTGAGGAAAACCTTCTTTAATCTTTGGGTCATGAATGTCTGGAATTGTCTTCCTGTAGCTTGGAGACTCAGTTGCTGAGTATATTCGGACAGAGTTCAATAGAATTTTTGGAGAGTAAGGGACTAAAGGAATTTCAGTGCAGGAAAGCAACATCGAGGTAAAAACCTCCATTGCCTCTGGCTACACTTCCTGCTGCTTCGGGAAAGGAACCAACATAATCAAGGACCCCTCCCATCCCGATCATTCTCTATTCTCTCCTCTCCCGTCAGGCAGAGGAAAACAAAGCTTGAGAGCACATACCACCAACCCCAAGGACCTTGACTGGATCTCTCATATGCTAAAAGATGAACTCTTGATTTCCAAATCTACCTTGGCCTTTGAACATTATTTGTCTACCTGCACTGCACTTCCTCTATAACTGTAGCACATTATTCTGTGTCCTGTTTTCCTTTTTACAGCTTCGATGTACTTATGTATGTAATGATCTGTCTGGATGGTATGCAAACAAAAGCTTTTCACTGAAGGCACAAGAGATTGGAGATGCTGGAATCTGGAGCAACACACAAAAAGCTGGAGGAACTCAGTGGGTCCCATTGGGTTCCACCAGCTTTTCGTGTGAAAAACTTTTCACCGTATTTTGGTACATGTGAAAATAATAAACCAATACCAATACCAAACTAAGCTGTGGCTTATCAAGAGGCAGGACAGGCATGAGGGACTGAATGTCCTACTCCTGGCTCTATTTATTCTATTCTTATGACATGCAGGGAGGCACAAAGAATAGAGAAACTGTGATTCCAGCCAGACAAGGCTAAGGGAAGATTTGTTCCAAGGGTTCAAAACCATGAAGGGCTTTTCTGGAGAAAAGTAGAGGTAATCTAGTTCCCACTGACAGAAGAGTCATTAACCAGAAGATGTAGATATAAGGCTATTGTCGCAAGAACCAGATGTCATAAGGAAATAAAGTCAGGCAGCAAATTGTTACAATCTGGAATGACTGCACAGAAGGGTGGCAGGAACAGATTCAACACAACTTTCTTATGGGAAAATGATATGTAATTGAATGGGATAAAATTACAGTGCCATTGGGAATGGAGAAGATTTGGGACTACTTGGATAACTCTTGCAAATGCTGGCACATGCATGATGTTCCACATAATCTCCTGTTATGCTGTGATTTACTTGGAAGGCAAATAACATTTTCCATAAACAAGCTCAATGGCTTTCATCTGGATAAGGGCATAATGTAAGAAATAGGAGCCTGTTAGTCCTTTGAGCCTAATCTGCCATTTAATAGGATCTTTTACCTCAGCGCTTTCCAGCAGTAACCCCATTATCCTTGATTCTCTTTGTATTCAAATGTCTTGATTATGCTCATTGACTGAGCATACACAGCCATCTGAGACAGAGAATCTCAAAGATTCGCAGCTCATTGAATGAAGAAATTTAATCTTATTTCATTCCTAAATGGCCAAGCCATTATTCAAAAACTGTGATCACTGGTCTTAGAATCTACAGATCTGGGAAACATCCTCTCAGCACCTATCCTAACCCCAGCCTTAAGGGTCTTATATAATTCAAAGAGATCGATTAACTCAGTTATGTAAGTCTAGACAATATCTTCATTCCAGTAAACAGTGCATTTAATCTAAGGCATGTACAACCTTCAGTAACTAAGAAAACCAAAACTGTACGTTTCAACTGTGGTCTCACCAAGGTTCTTTAAAATTTCATTATGTCTTTTTACTCTCTTGTTTCTGTCCCTTTGCAATGAAGGTAAAATATAAGTTACTCTTCTTATTGCTTACTTACCTGCATGCTCACAGTCTGCACTGAAGAACAAGGCTTCCAGTTCCTTGATGCACAGTAACATGGGGAAGGTACAACAGCATATCCAGATCGACATGCCTTTTGCAAGGAAATAATCCAAATCACATTAAGCTGAAAGAAATCAGGAATCAGTGGTTATAGTCACAAAGAATAAATAGATATTTTGTTTTATTGTGACAGAGTTTGAGCCCAATAGAAATTCAATATATTGCGATCTTACTGAAAGTTTTGAGTGAGCAGTGAAAGGAGGTGTCCATTATTTAGGGAAATAATTATAAGGGAACATGATGTCATGAATTATTGGAGGGGAAGTTGTTTTTTTATAACATTTGCATCAAATTAAATGCTTTATAATGCAAGTACCCATTGGGCACATGAGTAATTTCATAAGGACAGATAAATGTTTTAAGAAGAAGAATATTAAAGGATATAATAAAGCATTATTACAGCAGATAGCAGTTGAAGAATTATCAATGGCAGGAGATCAATATGCTGTTGTAATTCTCGAGATAACATGGCCATAAGAAGTTTTATTTCGAAAGACAATTAATTGAGAGCAATGAAGACTGAATAGCAACAGAAAACGTAGAGCAACGGAAAATGTGACTCGAAACTTATCAGAGCATTACAGCCCTCATGTCCGTCATGCTGACACAGTGGAACAAGGTTTCCAGTTCCTTAATGTAGGGTAACATAGGGTAGGAACAACATCATACATATGGTACCCACATCAGTAGGTGATACAAAGGATTGGATATTAGAGAACTTAGTAAACATCTGCAGGAGGACTATTTACCTGTAAGTTCTGATCAAGCTCTGGGTTTGGTAACAGACATAACTTTAAGCATCTTATTCATTATTTAGAATTCAATTTGCCTGGATATTTCGATGAACTACTTCCTTATTCTTGCCTGAGCATCATCTAGATTTCCAACAAGGGCATAATTTGTTGCAGATTTCCATTAAAGCTGCCACTTACTCCAAAGAGTAATTTTTTTTCTGCCAAACTGCTTTCGATCATACCAGTGCAGCTTCCACAAGATGTTGCTACAGTTAAGTACTTAGAAACAGCACACGGGCAATGGACATTAAACAAAAAAAATTAGGACTGGATTGAAGAGCAAGTCATCATCATCATAGATGCCACTCTTAAATATCAGCTCAATGACAGAAAGCCTTCAGTGCTGTGGATTCTGTTTAGAAGTATCGTCCCCTTTGCATTCTTTTGACAGTTCTTACATTAAGAAGGTACAACATTTCATGTGATCTAATAAGAGAACAGTGAAAGAAAGAATGAATAAAGTAATAAAAGGTAATGTGTTGAATGCCTCTCCAGACTTCAGAATGCCTTCACTCTCTTTACAGCCAACTATAGATTAAAGTGAGGGCGCCATTCTAATGTTGGAAACATGGCAGCTAAGTTGCAACACAAGATTCCACAGACAACAATGTGATAATGACCAAGATAAGTATTATTCAGAGCACAAGGAAGAACTTAATTATGCTTTGTTTCATTCATGTGAACTTAGACATCACTGGCAAAGCCATCATTTTTTTTCTTTCCCTTGGTGCCCTTGATAAGTTTGCATCTTATCATGGACATTCCCTTTGTTCTTTCCACCCCATCCCTTTCTCTGCAATGTAAAACATGTTCATTTTTTAACATTGCTTAGTTCATTGACTTGAAACATTCACTCTATTTCTCCCTCCACATATGTTACCTGATCTGCTGAGTATTTCCAGCATTTTCTTTTTTTTCAATCTGTGGAAAAATGCTACCTTCTAGATTCACTGCAGTCACTGTGCTGAAGATACTTCCAGGAGTAGAGAATGTGGCTTTGGGAAGAGTTGTTGAGAAACCCTGAGGATTGCTTTTGGGGGGAGCAATTATCCAGATGAATGGACAATATTTCATCACTGAAATACTTTGGTATTGGTATTGGTTTATTATTGTCACTTCTACCGAGGTACAATGAAAAACTTGTCTTACATACTGATCGTACAGGTCAATTCATTATACAGTGCAGTTACACTGAGTTAGTACAGAGCGCATTGAGGTAGTACAGGTAAAAACAATAACGGTACGGAGTAAAGTGTCACAGCTACAGAGAAAGTGCAGTGCAATAAAGGTGCAAGGTCACAGCAAGGTAGATTGTGAGGTCAGAGTCCATCTCATCGTATGAGGAAACCATTCAATAGTCTTATCACAGCGGGATAGAAGCTGTCCTTAAGCCTGGTGGTACATGCCCTCAGGCTCCTGATGGAAGAGGAGAGAAGAGAGAATGACCCAGGTGGGTGGGGTCTTTCATTATGATGTAGATTGTGGACATGCATTTCATGGTCAAGAGGCGATTCATTCTCTGTGGATGCCCAGCACCTACTGTAACCACTGTATTAATGTTATTGTTCTAATTAAGTTCCTTGTCAGTGGTAACCCTCAGGATGCTGATGGTGGTGAATTTGATGACTTTATCCCATTGAATGAAAAGTGATGCTTCATGGACTTTCAGTTGTTGGAAATGGTCACTGTGTGACCCTTCTATGACTTGAATATTACTTGTCACTTCACCGAAGGAAACATGTTGCCCAGATTTTGTAACGTGCAAGCATATTCCGTAATGATTTTTCTTCAATAGCATTCTGTTATCATTGTTTACTTGACACATATTCCTAACTTGCAGCTTCAGTCAAATATTGGTACACCTTCTATTTCCACCTTGAGAACATACTCTAGGAATTAGATTTAATGTCTTATCCAAAAGATGGTACTTCCATATTTCTATATTTTCCTTTTGACATAGAAGGAGACCATTTCAGACCGTCTCACAGACCAATCCCATTTCCCCACTAACTTTCCCCCTCACCTGTTCTCTTCACATTCCGGTTAAGTGCCTCTGAATTCTAGCACTCATCCACACATTGGGAGGAAACTGGAATATCCAAAGGAAACCCCACGGTCACAGGGAGCACATTCAGGCTCCATGTAGACAGTACAGAAGGTCAGGATGGAACCGGGTCTAGGGGCCTGTGAGGCAGCAGCACCACCAGCTGCACCACTGTGTTGTCCTGGCAATGCCGCAATTCTTCAGCATCAGCCAAATACCAGTAAAGTGCCACTCCTCCGGGACTAGAATCTATGACTGAAGGGGAGGAATTCTCCTTCCATGAATTAGTGTGCTAAATTCCAGAAAGCTTCACCATAAACAATAACTTTCAGAATGACTTCAAAGCTGAAGGCTTCATGAAACATCCTATTGCACACAATGTAAAATAGGACAGATGCAACTGATTTGCTAGTCTAGAGGCTTTACTGAGAAGAGAACATGTCAAGCAAAATATCTGTAATTGTATTTCTGATCCAGTTAACAGCTTGCTGTCAATGCACAATTATTATTCCATCTTCGTGCAGACCATTCAACCCCTGGAGCTGCTACTCTGTTATCCTGGGATCTGGAAAATGTGGCGATGGATACAACAATATGTACACATAATAACATGCAATAAAACAGTGCCTTATATAGATAGGTATGCCAAGGTGCTCCATAAAAATTCAGGATGGAAAATGCATCAAGTTATGTGACTGCATTATTATTGTTTGAAGCAGCAAGCATTAAGAACAGGGTGGGTTTGAACTTAGAACATTACAGCACAGTACAGGCTCTTTGGCCAATGATGTTGTGCCGACATTTTACCCTGCTCTATGATCTACCTAACCCTTCCCTCCTAAATAGCCCTCCATTTTTCTATCATTCACGTGCCTAACTAAGAGTCTCTTAAATGTCCCTGATGTATCTACCCCCACCACCTCTGCCAGCAGTGTGTTCCACGCACCCACCACTCTCTGTGTAAAAAACTTACCTTTGACATCCTCCTTATACCTTCCTCCGATCACCTTAAAATTATGCCTCCTCGAGTTAGCTATTGTCCCCCTGGGAATAAGTCTCTGACTGTCCACTCAGTCTATGCCTTTTATCATCTTGTACACCTCTATCAAGTCACTTCTCATCCTCCTTTGTTCCAAAGAGAAAAGCCCTAGCTCACTCAGTCTATCCTCATAAGGCATGCTCTCCAGTCCAGGCAGCATCCTGCTAAATCTCCTCTGCACCCTCTCTAAAGCTTCCACATCTTTCCTATAATGAAGCAACCAAAACATAACACAATACTCCAAGTGTGGTCTAACCGGAGTTTTATAGAGCTGTAACATTACCTCACGGCTCTTGAACTCTGTACCACAACTAATGAAGGCCAACACACCATATGCCTTCTTAACAACCCTATCAACCTGTGCGACAACCTTGAAGGATCTATGGATGTGGATCCCAAGATTCCTCTGTTCCTCCACACCGCTAAGAGTCCTATCGGTAACCTTGTGTCCTGCCTTCAAATTGGATCTTCCAAATTGTATCGCTTAACACTTTTACAGGTTGAACTCCATCTGTCATTTCTCAGCCCAGCTCTGCATCCTATCAATGTCCTGTTGTAACCTACAGCAACTTTCTACACTATCCACAACACCATCAACCTTCATGTCATATGCAAACTTACTAACCCACCTTTCCACATCCAAGTCATTTATAAAAATCACAAAGAGCAGGGGTCCCAGAACATATCCCTGTGGAACACCACTTGTCACTGACCTCCAGTTAAAATACACTCCATCTACAACCACCCTCTGTCTTCTATGGGTGAGCCAATTCTGAATCCATGCAGCCAAGCTTCCCTGGAACCCATGCCTCCTGACTTTCTGAATGACCCTTCTGTTTGGAACCTTATCAAGCGCCTTACTAAAATCCATGTACACCACATCCACTGCTTGACCTTCATCAATGTGCTTTGTCACATCCTCAAAGAATTCAATCAGCCTCATGAGGCATGACTTGCCCCTCACAAACCCATGCTGATTGTCCCTAATCAGCCTATGCATCTCCAAATGCCGGTAAATCCTGTCTCTAAGAATCTTTTCCAGTGATATGCCCACCACTGAAGTAAGACTCACTGGCCTGTCATTCCCAGGGTTGTCCTTACTCCCTTTCTTGAACAAAGAAACAACATTTGCCACCCTCCAATCATCTGGCACTACTCCTGTGGCCAGTGAGGATGCAAAGATCATCACCAAAGGTGCAGCAATCTTTTCCCTCACTTCCCGTAATAACCTCGGATATATCTTGTTCGGCCCTGGTGACTTATCTATTCTAATGTTTTTCAAAAGTTCCAGCACATCGTCTTTCCTCACATTGACATGCCCTATCATATCAGCCTGTTGTACGCCATCCTCACAAATGTCAAGGTCTCTCTCTCTGGTGAATACTGAAGCAAAGTATTCATTAAGGACTTCCCCTATGTCTTCCGACTCCAGGCACATGTTTCCTCTTTTATCCCTGATCGGTCCTACCCTCACTCTAGTCATCCTCCTATTCTTCGCATACATGTAGAATGCCTTGGGATTTGCAGCTTGAACAAAAGGAATATAGAAGTGGAATTGGCATATGAAATAAGGACGTGGGTAATAAGAACTGATTAAAACCACAGATCTGATTCTCCTTGGTAAATTTTTACATGCTCACTTTTAACTGTCACTACGTATCTGCTGTGTTTTGCCAATCAGCGGTTTAGTTACTAAATTCCATGCGCTGTGCTAAGGAAGCACTTCACCTCTGGAAGCAGTTATGATCACTGGCTACAGTTTGGCATTGGCTTTTTGTGGACAAGGACATGATCGAGATTATTTTGCCCAGTTCCCTCTGGCAAGTGAAACAAATCAAACAAGGAAAAGACCTTTATATAAAAAAAGTAGACTATGCTTTTAAAAAAGGGCCAATTTCGTTTTCCATTTAGAAAGAATGGCTACAGTTATTCTATCATTTTTTTCCATTCATTACTCTCCACTCAAAAGACTTGTAAAATCAAATGAAGTCAAAGAGTTTTGATAGTGAGCTACCCAATGCTAAGGCCTTTGAAGTTCACGGCACAGTGTCCTGCAGTTATTTCAGGCAGTCCTTAGGGTAATAGAGTTAAGTTGAAATATTCTCCAGCTTGTGCATTAGAACCACTGGGGTATGAAGGTCACTCAGAAAGTCCAACAAGTCATGTGTGTTTGCTAGTAATAATTATTTCACCTTTGAAACCAACCCTGCATTAAGCAGTGTGAGGTCATTTATGTCACAAGTAATAAATTAGTCTCTGTTTTTCTAACAAATGTTCTTGCCAGTTTTCTCTCTTCCCTCTCACTCCTGAAGGCATTGGCTGCTTGCTGGTGTCTGGTCACCCTTCAATAGTTCATCCAAGTGGCCTGTCCTCATGTGTGAGCCAAAACTGTATCTGCCCACAGGCTATTTGCCCATGCTGGGCACAAACCTGTCATCCAACATCCACACACACATGAACTTCATTTGAAAATGATCAGAATTGGGGAAGGCAGCTCTGTGTATACCCAATTCCTTATTTCATTCAAAGCTTTCATAACCAGGATGTCTGTGATAAACACTTAGCAACAGTCAATCATCAAACCTACGGCTCAGTCATTGGATTAAGGTATTAAGACAATCAGGGGCAGGGGAGGGTGTCTTCCTTGTTGTATTACTGCATGCAAATTGGAAAAAGACAGCCGACTCCACTAATTATCTCCAAGCCTTTGAAAACTAATGTGTGTAGAATTCAGATGCAAGCATGGAGAGATTAAAGCAAAGAGAAGCAATACAAATTGATTGATGTTTCATTTCCCTCTGCCCTTGTTGAGGTACAGGAATCAGGTAATTGGCAGTGACGCTTTCCAGTTCCCGCAAGAAGCATCCTGTGATTAAGTATCAGTGAGGCAAACATCAACTGCTGCTGGAAGATCACCAGCTCTGTGAAAGACGTACTTTGGTCTGCCTGAACTTGATGGTCGCCTTGTGCAAGGAAATGTCTGTAAGTGAATGCTGCCAACATACCAAGTTGCACGAATACATGCTAAGGGAAGCACTGAAGCTTGGTGCCGCCACCACAAAAGCTCTGTGGGGAAGGACCACAGACTATGGACCTACCACCACTGGACACTGAAGGGCTGTGCCCTGTGTCACAGCCTTTCAAATACTTCACAGATATATTGTTTAAGGAGGAAACATGAATAGCATTGAGATAATGTATTGAAGTGATGGTAAAGAAATATAGAGTACGACATGTCCTGATGGTTTTCATTGTATACATTATAAATAAAATATATTTTTGGGAATGACAGTGGCATTGTTGAAGATTTCAAAAGCAGAAATGAGGAGTTCTTTTTACTGTATATCAACAAGAAGTCATTTTTGCTTCCTTTCCCACTGTAAGTGAAGCTTGATCTGTGCCATTCTCACTAACCTGACAGCCTAACAGATCTAGAGGCTATAAAGGAAACCTGGTACCCAAGGGGTTAATATTAATACAATAAAACTGCCCTGCCCTTAAATAAACGTTTGCTAAAACTGATTTCACTCCCAGCTGGAAATCTCGATACAACAATAGAAAAGAATAGAGGAAATAATAAAAAGTGTATCCTCATTCAACCCAGATGTTCCAGTTCTTTTTCCAAGAATTCTCTTTGTAATTTTGTGCCTTTTTCTAGAAGAAAGTAAAATATTGCACTCTCTTTTCTCATTTGGGCTGGGTCATTCAATTATACGATGAACTAAAATTGAACTTCAACAGTTACCTATCGATTTTTGAAAAAATGTCCTGAAAATGTCAGAACAACTTAAACTGTAACAAGTAATTTTAGAAAATAAGATACGAAGGTACATTGTTTCCTCTATTTTAACAGAGTTTAATTATTTCCTTTCAATGAACTCTCCATCTCTTGGTATTACAACAATACTTTCTCACCCACTCCACTTGGGATTTCTTTGGAATAGAAACTTTAAGAACTGACCTTAACTTCCAACTGCAACTGAATAACAAGATGTGCCTTGTCAGCTCATAAAAGGATCCCAAAAGTTCACCTGGTGGAACTTATCTGAACAGTTTCAGAGCTGAGCTTGTCAGAAATTGTAGCTTGAAGACAACTTAAGGAAGTTGAGCAGATAGATTTTAAACAGTGAAGAACATATCCTGTCTAGTGAAAGATTGATTCAATATCCCATCAGTTTCTTTCTCACTAACTTTCTCCAATAATGATTCTACCTGGTAAATTTTCCCATTTTCTTTTTAAATGATTACTGGAATAACTAGGGAAAAAATGGCTTCTTTCCAAACCTTGGGAGAACAGGAAACATTGTTAGGCACACCTCAGATGCAACACAGAGGGCCTCTCCCATTGTCCTAACAGTATCTTAAGCCCAGTATGAAACCAACATATGTACCATCCATATTCTAAATTTGAGTGTAGAATTATGTTCAGTAGAAGCCACACTATTGGTACCAGATTTCTTGGAGATCTGTCAGCAGAGAGAGGAGAAAAAATTATGAACACAAGAATAGCATCAGGAGTAAGCCATTCATCCCCTTGTGCTTGCTCTCACATTAAATAAGATAATGGCAGTTCTTTTACCTCAACAGCACTTTCCTGCACTAAGCATATCTCTTTATTCCCTTAATATCAAAATATCTATTGCTTCCTATACTGAATATACTCATTGACTGAGCTTCCACAGTCCTCTTTGCTAAAGAATTCCAAAGATTCACTCCCTACGGGTGAAGAAATTTCTTCTCATCTCTGTCCTGCATGGCTGATCTCTTATTTTGAGACTGTGACCCCTGGTTCCATGCATCTCAGCCAAGAGAAACATCAGCTCTGCATCCACCCTGTCACAACCCTTTTAGGTATTTTAATAGGCTATATATTGGTATTATGTGTTTTTTAGAAGTTTCCAATTACAATCCAATATGTGCAGAACGTTAGGGGCATTAACAGTTGTTTCTTAAGCTGCTTCAGCAGACATAGTGTCCAGTTTCTTTACTCTTTATGTTCCCTACCCTGTAAACAGTTGCTCACAAGAAAAAATGTGTGCTCTCTACAGCTGTGCACTGGAAATATATGCACAGATACCATTAAATCCTTCAACACTCAACACATCTCGCAGTTCTCCATTGCTGCTGCCTTCTCTTATTGCTTCTCCTTTTTAGGTTTCTCAGTCTAGTTCATCAGAAGCAAGCCATACATAGGCAGGCAAATATGGCAATTTCACTCAAAGACATGACTTGTTGGCACGGCCCCTTTGTTCACCTGACAAAGGTAAGAATTATTACAGCAGTCCTTCGTTCTGCAGTAAGTGCAGTCCATGCCAGAAAATTTTAATGAGTTCCTTTAGCATGAAGCTTGTAATTAAAACATCTCTGGCTTCATTAATCACAAATGTGAATATGAACTCTGGCTAAAAAGTGCAATTTTCTTCCATTTCAAGGCCTTAAAATGCAGATTGGTGCAAACAACAGTGTTTTGATAACAGATTTTTAACACGGAAGAGTGTCTCAAGATGTTTAAGGAAATAAGTGTTTAGCCAGAGGAGAGATGAGAAGAGGCAAATCATGATCTGATTTTGATCCTACCACTTGCTTGAGAGACTGTTAATGCTTTCAGGGATTGTGGAAATATTCTCTTCCTCCCCTTCTATGTTAACATGGACTGGGAAAATAGTTATCTACTGAACTGGATACCACAAGGGATTAAAAAGAAAAGAATAACAATTAAAAACTCTGTTGCTGCAGCTTTGGCTAGAGGTAGATGACGTCTTTTCATACTTACTGTCGGCAGAGCAGGATATGAATAATAATGCATACACTTTGTCAATCTGCACAAACATTGCACTTGATGTTAAAAGAATAAAACTGTACAAAAACATGAAATTGCAAGTTAACTCAAAGGATTCCACTTTCCCAGTTCAAGATCAACTTGGCATTGTTGGTTGTTCCCTTGGTGCTGAGCAATAACCAACCCAAACCAAAGCATGGATTACAGTACATAATCTACTCTACCCGTGGGTACAATACAGAAGAAAAGTTGCATTGTTGGATTAACCCACACATCAGATTAGATATTAAATCAAACACAGACAGTGTGCAGCAGCAGATATATCCTTATCCCTCCTCATTTAATAAAACCATGACTAATCTTTACCCTCAGTGCCACTTACTTGCACAAACCCCATTTTCTTTGATTCCATTAAGATCTAAAAATCTATTGATCTCTGCTTTGAACATCCTCAGTGCCTAAGTCACCAGAGACTCATGGGAAGATAATTCTAAAGATTCACCGTGTTCTGTGTAAAGCAATTTTTTCTCATCTCTATACTGAATGGCCAACCCTTTATCTTGTGACTGTGACCCTTGGTTCTAGACCTTCCAGCTGGGGAAAACATCATCCTTGAATCTCTCATGGCAAGCCCTATAGGAACGGTGTTACCAATTATTCTTCTGAACTCAAGAGGGCAGAGGCCCAGTCTGCTTAACCTCAGCTCATGTGACAAATCAGCCATCCCAGGACTCAATCCAGTGAATCTTAATTGCACTCCTTCAACTGCAGCTACATCGAAAGGCCAGACCTGTACACAATATTCCTCACTAGAGACCAATATAATTAAGTACTCCGACACTCAAATCCTTTTGCAAAAGACACCAACATAACACTTGCCTTCCTAAATGCTTGATGTACCTGCATATTAACTTTTAGTATTTCATGTACAAGGACACCCAGGTCCCTGTGAAAACCAACACCTTTCAAATTCTCACGATTTAAAAGGTATTTATTTTTTGTATTGAAGTGGATCACCTTACATCTTTCCACATTATCTTCCAACTACCATGTCCTTGTCTATTCACATGAATTGCTTGTATCCCCCTGAAGTCTCTCTGCATCCTTTTCACAGCCTACACTATCTCTCCTGCCATTTTTCTCCCTGCTGTGTTTACATCTACAATACTTTAATGCTTATGAGATATATTCATGACTAAATGTTAAGGATTAGTGATAATGTCTCATACAATGAGCAGGGGACTAATGAGTCTTCAAGAAACCAGAACCTGTGCATTGTGTTAAAGACTGTTTGGTAGAGCAATTTGCAATGGTTAATGCATCATTGGAAGACTGGATATCCTGCCAACCCCATAATGTCAGGTGCCACAGAAGGAAAGAACAAGAGCTTTAGAACCATGATGAGCTGGAGAAGCAGTATCAAGGACTGGATAGTGCAGAGACATGGTTGATCACTAGCCAAAGTGAAGGTGGAGAGGTGTTACAACATTTAAGATGTCCCAGTCACAAGGATGTGGCGACTGACTGACCTGACATATCGGGCAGGCTGCTCTTGTGGATTTAAGAGGTCCCTTGATGGTACTTAAAGTGCAGTGAGAATAATTGCACCTTGAGCCCTTGAGATAATCAAAACAAGTGTAAGAAGTCACACTGAGCCAGATATATATCACAGGGGGTTCCTAACTCTTGAGTTGATTTCTGGCCCAACCTAAAAGATTCAGCTCACTCCAGATAGAATTCAGTAACCAGCTAAATGAGCTAGCAACCTGTTAGAATGAGTACCTACACTGCAGAAGGAGACGACATGGCTCATTGTGCCTGTGCAGAAATGATAAAAGAGCATTTCTACTCTTACTCAGAATCAGAATCAGGTTTATTATCACTGACATATGTCATGGAATTTGTTGCTTTGTGGCAGCACTACAATATACAGTCTCAAACTAGAAGCCCTGGATGAATAGTATACAGTATGGACAGTATACAGTATAAAGACATAAATATTACTATAAGTTACAAAGATAGATAAATAGGGCAGAAGACGAATAGGGAGACAGTGTTCATGGACCATACAGAAATCTGATGACGAGGGGAAGAAGCTGTTCCTGAAATGTTGAGTGTGGGTCTTCAGGCTCCTGTACATCCTCCCGGATGGTAGTAATGAGAAGAGGGCATGTCCTGTGTATTGAGGGTCCTTAATGATGGATGCCGCCTTTTTGAGGCACTGCCTCTTGAAGATGTCCTCAATGGCAGGGTGGTTTATGTCTATGATGGAGCTGGCTGAGTCTACAACCCTCTGCAGTCTCTTTTGATCCTGCACATTGAAGCCTCCATACCACGCAGTGATGCAACCAGTCAGAATGCTCTCTAACGTACACCTGTAGAAATTTGCAAGAGACTTTAGTGACATACCAAATCTCCTCAAACTTCTAACGAAATAGAAACGCTGGCGTGCCTTCTTCGTGATTGCATCAATGTGTTGGACCCAGGATAGATCCTCTGAGATGTTGACGCTCAGGAACTTGAAGCTGCTCAGCATTTCCACTGCTGACCCCTCAATGAGGACTGGTGTGTGTTCTCCCAACTTCCCCTTCCTGAAGTACACAATCAGTTCCTTGGCCTTGCTGACGTTGAATACGAGGTTGTTGTTGCAACACCACTCAACCAGCCAATCTATCTCACTCCTGTACGTCTCCTCATTGCCATCTGAGATTCTGCCAACTGTGGTGTCATTGGTGAATTTGTAGGTGGCGATTGAACTGTGCCTAGCCACACAGTCATGAATGTAGAGGGAGTAGAGCAGTGGGCTAAGCACGCATCCTTCAGGTGTGCCTGTGTTGATTGTCAGCAAGGAGGAGATATTACTACCGATCCACACTGACTGTGGTCTCCCGATAAGGAAGTCAAGGATCAGTTGGAGAGGGATGTACAGAGGCCCAGGTTTTGAAGCTTGTTGATTAGTACCAAGGGGATGATGGTGATGAACGCCAAGCTGCAATTGATAAGCAACAGCCTGATGTATGTTTTGCTGTTCTCTAGATGCTGCAAAGCCGAGTGGAGAGCCAGTGAGATTGGGTCTGCTGTTGACCTGTTGTAATGGTAGGCAAATTGTAGAGGGTCCAGGTCCTTACTCAGGCAGGAGTTAATTCTACCCATGACCAACCTCTCAAAGAACTTCATCATAGTAGATGTGAGTGCTACCGAGTGGTAGGCATTGAGGCAGCTCACCCTGCGACAGTGAAAGGTTGAAGATGTTCTTGAAGACTCCAGCCAGTTGGTTGGCACAGATTTTCAGCACTCTGCCAGGTACAGCATCAGGGCCTGATGCCTTGCGAGGATTCACCCTCTTGAAGGATGTTCTGACGTCGCCCTCCGAAACAGAGATCACAGGGTCGCCAGATGCTGTGGGAATTTGCACAGGTGTAGTGTTATTCTCCCTTTCAAAGCATGCATAAAAGGCATTGAGCTCATCAGGGAGTGAGGCATCACTACCATTTATGCTGTTATGTTTCACCTTATAGAAAGTAATGGCATGCAAACCCTACTATAGCTGTTTGCACCTGATTGTGTCTCTAACTTCACACGGAATTGCCTTTTTGCTCTCATGTTGGCCTTCTGTAGGTCATACCTAGACTACTTGTAGGGCTGTGGATCGCCGGTGTTGAACGCCACAGATCTAGCCCTCAGCAGACTGCGATTCTCCTGGTTTTATCCAGGGCTTCTGGTTCGGGAAAACTTGACGGCACACACTCATCCATGCAGGTCTTGATGAAGTCGGTGAAGGCCATGGCATAATCATTCAGATCAGAAGATGAATCCCTGAATATGGTCCAGTCTACGGATTCAAAGCAGTCTTGTAAATGCTCCTCCACCTCCCTTGACCATACCTTTGCAGTCCTCACCATTGGTCTTCGGTCTCTGCCTATATGTCAGGAGTAGAAGTACAGCCAGGTGATCAGACTTGCCAAAGTTCGGGCGCAGGATGGTACGATAAGCGTTTTAATGGTGGTGTAGCCATGATCGAGTGTGTTGGTTCCTCTGATTCTGCAGGTGACATGTTGGTGGTAGTTTGTCAGCAACTTATTCAAGCTGGCCTGTTCCCCGTAATGATCAGGAAGGCATCAGGGTGTGCTGTCTCGAGACTGTTGATCATAGTGCTCAGCTCCTCCAGTGCCAGCTTGACGTTTGCCGGGGTTGGAATGTACACTGCTATGGGGATGATGGCAGAGAAGTCCTTTGGCAGATAAAACAGAAAACACTTGACTGCCAGATGTTCCAGGTCAGGGGAGCTGGACTGTGATGGAACCGCCACGTCTGTGCACCACAATGAGTTAATCATGAAGCAAACGCCACCGCCCCTGCCTTTACCTGATGCCACCATCTGGTCTGTGTGGTGGATGGTGAAGCTCTCAGGCTGGAGCGCTGTGTCCGGAGTGCTAGGGGTGAGCCAGGTCTCTGTGAAGCAGAGTACACAACAGTCTCTGATGACCCTCTGGTACTGCAGTCTTGCTCTGAGGTCTTCAAATTTTATTTTCCAGAGACTGTACATTAGACAGCATTCAGTCTCATACACAAGTGTTTCCCCCAACCCTGTAGGTTACTCATCCTCAAGAACCTGGCCAATATCCTTTGAAAATTATTTATGGAATCTGCTTCCAATATCTTATCAGGCTGAGTGTACCAGATCATGAAAACCAGTGAAAACAAAATCTCTTCATTTTTTTTTCCCCTGGATCTTTAAATCTATGCTTCTGACAAGTTATTGATCCACTTGTCAGAAGCAGCAATCTTTATCTGTACTCCTCATCATTCTTCCAAAGAAAAACTACCCATCACCTAATACGGAACTAACCTGCAATCATTATTAGTCTTAACCACAAGTTTCTATCACCTTTTGCACCATATCCCCAATTCATGAGGCCAAGTCTTCTATGTATTATGTTAAAGGATAGCTGTTCTACCTCGGGTACCTGTAGGGTGCCTCTTCCCAAGTCCTGCAGGTCCGAGAAACATCTTTTAATGCCTTCTCTTTGTCTTCTGTTTTGTGGTCATCTTTCAATCAAGTCTGCTCCCTGGGCCCTCTCCCCACTTCCCTCAATCTTTGTCATGAGTTTTATATATGGTACTTTACTTTGAATAGCATGCAGTTCTAATGTGGATTAGAAACGTTAAATTAAATAAAAATGCTGGCTCCCATATTTTCTATTATCTTCTGTGATTCACTGACAACATTTTTGGTTATGTCACCCCCAGATCTGCAGATCAAATAAGCAAGAAGAAATGATGGGATATCTTAAAAAAGATGCACAGCACAACATCAGGACAAGAAAATCCACAGGGTCACTTGGTTTTGTTTAGGTCATCTATGCTGCAACAATCATTTTATCTATTTTATTAAGACACAGCAATAAAGTATATGAAATAATAAGTATAAAATGCTAGTGACAGTTATGACCTGGGGAGATTAGAGGACATGCGATGTCATCAACATTACTTCCAGGTCACGATATAACTCACCAGATATTACTCACCATGCATCTGGTATAACAGCCTCTCATAGTTCTTTGCTCTATTACCACTGCTGACTTCAAGTTCCTCGCCGCAGTCCCAAGGAGTCTCTGCTGACTCAGGACAGCTTTATCAGTGTTTCCAGCATTCTGCGTTGCTCCATTCCATCTTGATCTGCTTTTTACTGCTTTGTCTCCTGGGTCATGACCCCTTGTCTCTTGACTTGCCTGCAGCTTCTCCCTTTCTCACTCTCTTTGATTTTGGAAGCAAATGATAAAAGTGAGGGAATACACAGATAGAGGACAGAAAACAATGGCAACTTTTAATCCAGCAAAAAGACAGATGAATGCCAAAAATAGAAAATTAAACAGGATTGTAAATAAAGATAAAATGATTTATAAACAAAAGTGGTGGAAGCTAGGAAGTTGAAAAAAAAGGTTAATCTCAGAAGGAATGAAATGTTTGGGAAAGAAAAGAATAAGCTGGAAAGGCTGTGCAAGAAAAAGGTTGCCAAAACTCTGAAGAACACTGAAGAATAAAAAAATGGAAGATAAATGAAAACAAGATATACCAAATAAGAGGAGTGAGAAAATTAATATAAAGGAGGCAGTCAGAGAAAAGAGAACCTTAACAAAAAAATCGAGCTGATAACATTGGGACCTGATATGCATACCTAATCAAGGGCCCTGCTACTTTCTTGTGGGTTGTCTGCTTAATATCAGCTAATATCAAGAGGTGGAGGGATTAGGGAGAAGTATGTCACTAATCTTATTTTAAATGCCCAATCCCTCTTTTGTTAGTTAAAATCAAGACCTGCAATGGATTCTGAAGGTTGCCATGCAATGACATATAACAAATAGGTTGTGTGATGTGGATAGTTTTCAAGGGGATAGGTTGGATGAAGCTGGTATCACAGGGAGTGGAATATTTCTAATCAAATGGTCCCTATGTTGTATGATGTGAATTGATCATATTGAAAAATGGGGCAGGCTTGAGAGGCCAGGGGGCCTACTTCTTCTCCTGTGTGTTCTTTTTGTGTGTGACCAAATCAGGAGTCAAGAAGTTGGTGAGGCAGTCTGCAGCATTGATGCTCAAATATGAGAGGACATAATAAAGGATAGAGACAGGTGGGTTGTCTTATGAGGAATGCTTGCAAGCTAGGCTTGGTATCTGCTGGAGTTTAGAAGAGTAAGAGGTGACGTGAGGGGTATTGACAGGATGGATTTGAAGAGTATGTTTCCTTTTGTGGTAAAATCTAGAACTAAGGCTCACTGCTTAGAAATAAGGAGTCACCCATTTTGGTGTTGGTATTGGAATTGGTTTAACATTATCACTTGTACCGAGGTACAGTGAAAAACTTGTCTTGCATACCGTTCGTACAGATCAATTCATTACACAGTACATTGAGGTAGTACAGGGTAAAAACAATAATAGAATACAGAGTAAAGTGTCACAGCTACAGGGAAGTGCAGTACAGGTAGACACTAAGGTCCAAGGTCAAACAAGGTAGATTGTGGGGTCAAGAGTCCATCTCATCGTATAAGGGAACTGTTCAATAGTCTTATCACCGTGAGATAGAAGCTGTCCTTGAGCCTGGTGGTATGTGCCCTCAGGCTCCTGTACCTTCTGCCTGATGCGAGAGGAGGGAAGAGAGAACGACCCGGGTGGGATAGCTTTTTCTCTCAGATTCCCACTAGCCTTTGGAACTTGCTTCCTAAAAAGGCAGTGGAAGCAGATTCCTGAATATTTCTAAGGACTAAAGGTTACTGGACCAGGCGGGAATGTGGAGTTGAGGTAACAATCAGATGAAGCATGATCTTATTAAATGGCAGGACAGCTGGAAGGACTGACTGGCCTATTCTTGCTGAGCCTTGCCTGTTTATGTGACACAGAATCACTTAATTGAGAACTAATATAGAGTTAAAAATGACTTATTACTTGGGTTATGCTAAACAAGACTTGGCCGGACTGAAAGACTTGACCTCTGAGATGAAGTAAGGAAGTAAAAATGAAAGAAAGACTTGATTGTTTATGCCACAAGTTTTCCAACATCAAACGCCCCAACACAGTCTACAGCCAATGAAACGAAACTAACAGATTGGCCTCAAAGCCCCAGCTGATTTGCTAACATTCTTGAGGGAAGGAAGTCTGTCAGCTTGACCATGTCTGGCCCCTATGTAACTCCAGGCTCACAGCAATGTGGTTGAGTGTTGAACTGTCCTTGAAATGACCTTGCAAGCCACTCAAAAGAAATCAATAATGGGGATAAAGCAGGAGGAGTCTTCTCCCTCTTCTTTTTACACATGACTCCACATGCTTCCAACATGAAGGAGCTCAGTGCATTCCAGAATGTTCCTTTACCATTTTGAGTTGCCAGAAAATGTTAGGAGTTGGTAAGTATTTTAGTTTTGTTTTGAGAACTTGAGAGCATCCTTGTAATGTTTGTCAGTCACTTGAAAATCCCTCACTGTGATCCAGTCTTGTTTCAGGAAGCTGGTGTTCAGTGATGGAGCGTGAGCAGGGCTTTGATGCTAGGGACATGGGCCTTGGAAAGGGCATTGATATTGGTTCACCCATCCTACCATTCATTTAGAGGATTTGCAGAGATAGGTTTTGTAATACTTATCCAGTGCACCGAAGTACCTGCCCCAGTTTATGGTTCCTACAATGGCCTTATTAGTCACCTCAGGAAATCAGAGTGAAAGCAAGCTACCCTCAACACTGAAGGTTTACCTGAGAAGATGAGAGAGTATAGTCTGAAACAGGATGGTAAACACTGCAAAAATAAAACACAATGGACGACCAGGATGAACACATCAGACAAGATGAAGGTGCACCAAACTCATTCAACCCTACAAAATTCTCCTCAGTAACGTCTAGGTACTTGCACCTACATTGGGAGCTCTCTTGTTGATACATGCAAACACACACGTACACAAATCATGCAATAGCCTAACATTGTTATATTCACAGAATCAAACTGCTAGGTGAGAGTTCCAGATTCCACCATTACAATGGCCTGCATCTTTTGGATATGGATCTAGTGCTGCAAGGTGATATTAGGTTGGAGAATTCTTTGACTGGTATAGCCAAAGTGCACTGAAAGGCCTCCTGGTGTTGTAATCTTTCAGTGATTCTGTCATTCTGTCTCAGCCTACTCCTGAGGACCCATGAAGGGTGTCAATTTGATTCATTCCATGTGATGTTAAGTACAGTTGAGCACATGGCTACAGCATGTACAACAAATAGGACACACAATGTTAACACATCAATGCTCCTTTGACAGCATTTCCCAAACTTGTGACCTATACCACCTAGAAAAGCAAGACAAGGAAGCCGACGACTTCAAATATGCCTCTATAACACACCATCTTGAGTTGAAAATATGTCAACTGCAACCAACAATCTGTTGGAGGAATTCAACGGGTCGAGCAGCAGCTGTGGGAGAAAATGGTTGTCAAAGTTTCGGGTCAAAAACCAGCATCAGGTCTCTTGTGTCTCCACTGAAAATATGTCACTTTTTTTATAACATCGCAGAGTCTAGTTCTTGGAATTCCATGCCTTAGACCACTTAGACAAGAACTTCATTGCAGAGGTTCAAGCTTATTGCCACCTTCTCAAAAGCACTTAGAAATAGGACATTAAATTCTGCTGTCTTCCCCAAAGTGAATAAAATAAGGCATGCCTAAAAAGCATAAAAAGTGCAAAGTAGCAAAGAGAATCCTCAAGTTATTTACAGTATCAGGAATGAAAAGCAAAAGCAAGTTATTTGATATATTGAGAGAAGCTAAACCAAAGATAAGCATGAGTCATTGAAAGTAAAAGATCAGATGCGGACACGACAATTGACATTACACAGGCTGTAAAAGTGATAAGTTGGGTTTTGCCCTAGTTTTTACCAAGTAGGAAGCAGGTAACTTATTTGATCTGAAGAGGGAACTAGAGAGTGTTCCAGATGTATATTGTAATACAATTCACAATAATTCCATGGTTGTCAAATAACTGTGTAGTCTTAAGATAAATAAATCTCAGAGAAGATGCAACCGAGAATTCTTAAGGAAATATTTTAGGAACACTGGTGCAAATATTTTAAAAATCACAGAATTCTTGAAAGATTCCAAGGGACTGGAGAAAAGCAAATGTTGCTCCCCATTTTTGAAAAAACTGGCAAAAGTGACCTCAAAACTACAGGCCATTCTGTTTGACATTCATTTTCATAAAGTTAAAAAATCCCATATTAATGACAAGTTTCTAGAGCACCTGAATAAATAAAATGATAAATGCTTTCAAATATGGGTTCATATTTTGGCCTTCATTGCAAAGGGGCTGAAGTTTAAAATCAGGGAGATTTAGTTGCAATTGTACAGGTTGCTGGTGAGGCCTCACCCAGAATACTGCATACAGTTTTGATCCCCTTACCTGAGTTAATATAGAAACATTGGAGGCAGTCCAAAGCAGATTCACCACGCTAGTTCCTGGGATGAGAGGGTTGTCAAATCAAGAGAGACTAAACAATTTGGGCCCATATTCCTTGGAGTTTAGAAGAAAGAAGAATCAAATATATAAGATCCTAAGGGGGTTTGACAGGGGAGATATTCCAATGTTTTCACTAGTGCTCCTATTTCAGACAAGGAACATAACTACAAAATAAACGACTGGCCATTTAAAAATGAGGTACGCAGAAATTTCTTCTTGCAGAGGGCGAATCTCTTGTAATTCTCTGCCCTGGCAGGTGGTGGAATCTGGATCATTAGTAGTATTTAAAGTGGAGGTGGATAAATATTTGATAGATCGAAGAATAGAGGAATATGGAAAAAAATTAGCATAGAAGAGGAGTTGAGGCGATGATTATATTGAATCGTGGGGCAGGCTTGAGGGGCCTCATGACCTACTCCTGCTCCTATTTTCTTGTGTTCTTGTGTTCAAGAAAGAGAGGCCTTTCTGTTCTGAGTTATTGATGTCCTTTATGGGTGTGACAGAAGAGCTTGATAAGGGTAGAATTATGGAGGTAACGTACTTAGAATTCACTGAGGTCTTTGGTGCAGTTCCTTTGGAAAGTCTGGTACTAAAAATAAAGCAAGTGGGAATCAAAGGAAGTATTTTTAAATAGGGACATCTTGTCTGCTGAAATCCATAGGGAAAGACAAGGAAAGTGTTACTCATTACCACAGTGGTCACTTTTAGACTATCCTTTTTTTAATGTATTTAGAAATAAATATATTGAAAAAAGGAGATTCTAAAAGCTAAGGATTATAATCACACTGGCTAAAGTTGACAGAGAATCCAAGCTGATTGGGAGAAGCTGAATCCTCTTAGAAATTGTTCACCTGAAAGTTCAATGTAGGGAGTTTAAAGTGCCTCAAAAAGGAAGAAGATTGCAGGAATGAACTATTGCACAAAAAATAATGTGCATGGAAATTGCAAAGGATCTGATTGTCCATGCTGAACTTATTACAGCAATGCCCAGTGGCACTGAGTTCAGCAGTCACATGTTGGAATACATTAAATGGTCAATATCAAGCTGGAATTGTGCCATGTGCTACCAACAGTGTGTACACTTCTGGTCTCCACTGTGCAAAAAGGAAATTGTAGCTTTTGAGAAAACACTGAAGAGAGCAACTACAAGGTAATTTATGGGGTGTCAATCAAGCAGGCTGCTTTGTCCTGTACAATGTGGAGATGTTTGAGTTGTTGGAGCTTAATTCATTTAGAATACTATAGTGTTTGCCATTATGTCCCTAATGTATATTATGTAGATTGTGGGAAAGATTTAGGGGATCAGGAGGTGGCAAGGATATCCAGCCTCTAATAATTTCTAGTAGCCCCAATATTGAATGATTTTGGATATGATGCAATATCTAGTATTTTTAGGAGAACATGTGACTTTGAACCAATGCATCTCAGTGCCCTTCACCACTAGAGCTTTCCTTGCTTCATGTCTGAATATGAATATGTTGCCTATTGATTTACACCATCACTTATTGTATTGCTTACATCTGGACTGAAGTTTTGTCCTATCATTGTTCCAGTTATCTTATATCCCTGAGGAGTGTTCTCCAATTCTTGCATCTTTACCATCCCTTTCAGCTGCCAAGATATTCAATTCCAAAAACCTCTCTGCCTCTCTACCTCTCTTTCCTCCTTCAAACTACTCTTTAAAACCTACCTTTATGACCAAGTTTCAGGTCATAATTTCTGACTCAATGCAATGTTTTGATACTGCTCCAGAGAAACACATATTGCTCCATTAAAGGCTCTGATTCTCCTCAATACGTTGAGAGACAAATGATCAGCTCCAATTTGCTTTCTGTGAATCTTGAGTCAGTACATAGTTACGGGTGACAATAATATTTAATTACATTACTTCAAACATTTCAAACATTGGGCCAGGATAAATAGATGATCATCTTCTTATCACAGCCTACATATGGGAATTCTTCCCAAAGCAATTCTGTTTCTCATCCTCATTAGACCTGAAGGATGTCTTCACAAATGACATTGTTTGCTTTGCTGATGACATTACCTGCTACAAAACAGTTAATTCTGTATTAGAAAGATGAGTGCTAACTGAAGCACTACAGGGAGATATGGACAGAAATGGACAGAAAACAGACTAATGGCGCATTATCTTCTGGACTGAGAGGAATATGTCATTAACCCTGTTATAAAGCGAGACTGGGATGTTTCTCATCAAGCTCCAACAGTTGAACACTCTTCTTACTGGCAAAGATTCACTCCTTCACTTGTCTACATGATGTAAAAAATATAGATAGAAAAGTTAGCACAAAAAATGAGAATAAAATGGGTTCACTTACATAAGCAACAACTTTGTTCCACTACCAAGTCTATATTTACTCAGCTTTATATATTTTAGCCCTATATGGAAGGGATCTCTTTCCTAGGACCAAGGGAGCTGTTGTAATCAAGTATACCCCTGCAGAGCCTACATCAGTACAATATATTTAAATAGAATACAAAAAAAGAGTCTTCACATCTACTTGTCCCACTTGTGAGCTTTGATTCTTGGAAGATTAAATAGCGAGCTATTCATTGAAGCAGGTAGCTCAATTACCCATTTATGGAAAATGTCACATGATTGTTAATCTCATTACTCAAATGCCCATGTTTATTGCTTCCAAGGTCAGTGTACACTTGATGAGATGACTATCCATTTTGTTTTTAGCTGCACCCCACATTCATCACCTTGCCTTCTGCAAATGAAGCTGTAAGGTGGATGATCTACTTGGCACTCCCATAATATCATGTTGGTCAAAACACAAGTGATGACAAAAGTTGGAAATTTGGCTTTGTTGGTAATGCAAATTCAATGGAATTGCTCTAGCTGCCTATATTATTCACCACTTCCCTATTTCTTCCCTGGATACTTAGTTCTATTAAAGTCAATGGAACTGAATATCCAGTGACAAGAATGATATGTAGTCAAAGTGACAATGCCCATTTTGCTCCACCACTTAAGACTAATTTCTATCATACGTTCTTGTACCTTTCAAGATCGTAGGAATGATAACTTCTAAAAATTGTTAACCCGAGTGAAAACTCTCAAAGTGGCATTTCAAATGTATTGGTATTGGTATTGGTTTATTATTGTCACTTGTACCGAGGTACAGTGAAAAGTTTGTCTTGCAAACCGATCGCACAGGTCAATCCATTACACAGTGCAGTTACATTGAGTTAGTACAGAGTGCATTGATGTAGTACAGGTAAAAACAATAACAGTACAAAGTAAAGTGTCACAGCTACAGAGAAAGTGCAGTGCAATAAGGAGCAAGGTCACAACAAGGTAGATCGTGAGGTCATAATCCATCTCATTGTATGAGGGAACTGTTCAATAGTCTTATCACAGTAGGGTAGAAGCTGTCATTAAGCCTGGTGGTACGTGCCTTCAGGCTCCTATATCTTCTACCTGATGGAAGAGGAGAGAAGAGAGAATGAAAATGTTGTGATCCTGTTGATTTGTGTAAACCATACCAACACAAACATATCAATGAAATTCAATCCAGTCATAAGAACCCTTACACAGAAGCTGAAAGGATATTGGTTCAGAGTGTATGCAAGCTATTGCCTGTGGTAATAATAAAAAATCTCCTTCAGTTATATTTCACATGGCACAACACTTGATCGTGTTGTGATCCATTCAGATTTACAAAGAGCCCACTCTATTCCTTTATTCTAACTCCAGTTCCAATCTGCAGGGCACAGATCACGGAGGAAAGCAGTGAGTCCAAGGATGAATGAGATGAGCTTTAGGGAAAGCTGAAAGAAGAATAAACATTGTAGGTTAAAAAGAATTCTTTTATTCAAAATAAGCAGTGAACACCATCAGCCAGGCAGGGGAGGTGAGCCAAAATCTTGCTGCACTTTCAAAGAACAGCTGGATTCTATAGTATTGTAAGTGAGTGAGTGCTGAGGTATGAGATTACTGAGACCATCCTGGCTCTCTTTAACCATCATTTTCCTGACATGGTGATACTTAACTTACATTGAACATATTTAGTCTTGTACTCATTGATTTTATGAAAAATATATGTTTTAAATTAAAAACAAGACTATGAGCACTCTCACAAGTCTTGTAGCTAATGAAAATCTTACTGAAATTTAATTGCTTGTGTAAGGTTGGGAGACACTAAGTGGTGCTCAGCAAGATCCCAAAAGAACATTCTGATATATAACCAGAGAATCTGTTTCAGTTGATGGATTAATTGTTGTTGTTAATACTAGGGAACTCCCTTGTCTTTTGTTGAATAATATTATGAACTCGTCTATGTGAGTGGGTAAATTGCCATTAATTTAACACTTCATGCAAAAGTCAATCCTCATGTACAGGAACCTAGGAACTTAAGTAACCCATTCAGCCCCCTCAAGCCTGGTTTGACATTCAGTTTGATCTTTACTTCAATCCCATTTCAGACCCACCAACAAACCCCTCACTCCCTACAACACAGGCACATAAACACACGCACTTACATTTTTCTACTTTAATACCTTTGTTAATGAATATCTATCCTTCTCAGTTTTATTGTTTTCCCGCAGTTGAACTATCTCCCATAGCTTCTTCAGAAAGTGAATTCTAGTGTCCCATTACTCTGTCAGACTGGGTTATGTGCTCAAGTTTCTAGAGTGGAGCTTGAACCATGTGATTCTAAGGGAAACGATCTACTGCTGAGCCAAGGTGTCTGGCTTACGTATTATTATTTATAAATCAAACTTTGAAACCTCAGTAGAGTAAGTACTCAGTTTCTTAGAAGTATTACCAAAGCCATAACTATTATTCTTTTAAAAATTAGCCTGTCAAAAATGATTGACCAAAGCAACAACTTGGTGGGTAAAGCTTTTGGGGAACACCAACACAATTCTAATTAAAATAAAAGGATGGACCCAAGTTGAATCTTCTCAGTTTTCCTTTATATTCACTGTTGCTAGGTTTCTGTATTTTTAACATGATATTAACTTAATATTTTTATATAATTTTATAATTCATATTTATATATTTAATATATATGTCTTATTATAAATACAAAATATTATACGTAGTATGTTATTTTGTATATATTCTATATGGAATTATATATATTACATTTGGAATTATATATATATAAAATAAGATCAAACATTTAAATATATAAT
Source organism: Pristis pectinata (assembly GCF_009764475.1). Taxonomy (NCBI): domain Eukaryota; kingdom Metazoa; phylum Chordata; class Chondrichthyes; order Rhinopristiformes; family Pristidae; genus Pristis; species Pristis pectinata. The sequence goes on from NC_067432.1 coordinate 18,289,140, forward strand.
GTGTATAATAAAAATAAATATACATAATAAAATAATACATATACTTATAAATAATAATATACTAAGTTACTAGAGATATAACATTTTATATATATATATAGTATGATATATATGATATTTTGTAATTGTATAATTTAATACAAATTAAAATTTATTAACAAGCAAATCTACTTGTCTTTATTAACAGGCAAGTAGATAAAAATAATTATCAGCAGCTTTAATATTTTCTGTTTTTTTGTATTTCTATGCTGATCTTCTGGAGTTTTTTTAATTAAAGCATGAACACTGATGAATTTCCTTTGGGATTAAGCTTGTAGGAATTTAAGAAAAGTAATTTTTTTAAGTTATTGAATTAAACTACATCGTGGAACTTGTGAATAGTGATTGTCTAATTATAAGAAAGTATTTCCATTCATATAGCGTTGTTTACATCCTCTAAATGCCCCACATTCTTTTGAAGCACTGTTGGTAATATGATGTTAAGAAACTAATAGATAATTTTAAATCATATTCCTTTTTCATTGAGTTACATAAATCTAGCACTGTTATCAATTGCCCACTTATGCAAAAGTAGTCTCAAAGATGTCATTGGGAAGAATCAAAAGACCATTGAAAGTAATGTGAAATTTACATAACAATTTTTTAAAATTTGAATATTAAGTGTGACAGAAAGTATTTAATTTTCTGCTTATTGCATATGACTCATTTCAAAACAGTGAAATTTGTCCAATATCACTGCATTTCAACTACCAAGTAACCACATAGAAAAAAATATCAGCTTCAGAGATCTTTACAGTGGTCCCATTTTATTCAACATTACAGAGATGCCAGTAGATTTTCACATGTTCAGTAATGTTTGGAGCTTTGTTCTATTGATGCTTCAGGAAATACTGATAAATAATCCAATGATTAAACCGTGATCTAACTGCCAGAACATTTTCTTTTTGTATATTTCACGGGATATTTAATTTGCATTGTGCTCTGACTATGTTGCACTATCTTGATTCATAAACACTGCCTCCAGCACACATTATCTTTCTGAATTCTGCCTTATTCCAACTTAACATTCTGCCTGACACATTTTTAAGAAAAAATGTGCTGTTGCTGCATCTTGAAACTGTGCAGATACTTTATGTGTGGAAAAATCAGGTAGGTTGTACATCTCAACAACATGTTGGTTAGTCGGTGGCTACTGTAAATTGCCCCTACTGTAGGTGGGTCGTCGGAAAATCCGGGTGGAGTTGATGGGTATGTAAGGGAGAATAAATTACAAGAAAATAAGTGGGGGAATGGGATTAATGGTATTGCTTTGGGAGTCAGCATTGATTTGATGGACTGAATGGTCTCTTTCTATGTTGTGAGAAATATGAAAATGATGATTAATGTCTTATTTTTTCTTGAAAGGGGAAACTCAAGTTGATAGGAGGTGACTCTTTGATAATGTATCATTGTTACCCTTCTCCCTGTGAAAGCTGTTGTGTGTTACAGTGCCAGCTGGGAGATCAAACATTTTGAATGATATTGAAACATTTTATTTCCTTTGGAGTACAGAATCACAAAGACCATCATGCAGCAGGAATGGTCAGTTTTAATTTCGGCCCAATTGGTTTCCAAAGGAAACAAAACGGCTCAATACTGGAGTTTTGGAGTGCATCTGTTTCGTAAAGAATATTTTTTATATATTTGGAAGCTCAGCTTGCAAAGTTCACACTTATGATTTACTGGCTGAAGTATTAAAGGAGGAAATATTGTTTGATTGCTATGTGTAGTAACATTCCAAATACATTTGTTATTCATTTTTCTTTGTATCTGGTAAGATTATAAGCACAGTGCATAATGCAAATCAGAAAGCAGGAATCATCTTTTCATTTATTTATCGGATTTGAGTGTTGCTGGCAAATCCAGCATTTATCTCTCATCTCTTATCGCCTTTGAGAAGGTGATGGTGGGTTGGTTTTACAAACTGTTGCATTCCTTCTAGTGAATCTATTCCTGTGGCACTGTTGGGCTGGAAGTTCAATGATATGTTTTTTTTAAGTTAGGGTACTGTGTAACTTGGATGGGTGGATGCTGGTGCTGATGTTTCTATGTGGTTGCTGTTCTTGTCCTCCTTGGTGGTGAAGATCATTTGTATGAGTGGTACTGCCTGAGCAGTCTAGACAAATAATAGTATTGGATGTTGCAGATGATATACACTGTAGTTATGTAATGCTGGTGGAGAGAGTCAATATTTAAGATGGTAGATAAGGTGTCAATCGAACTGGATACTATTACTTGGAGGATGCTGAGCTTCATGAAAGTTGTTGAAGCCGCAAGTGAAGAGTATTTCATCATGATCCACTGGACTTAAAACTTACAGATGGTGGAAAGGCTTTGGGGTGCCCTTGTGTAACACAACCTGTGAGCTGCTCACATTGCTGCATGATTTATGTGACTGCCCAATTAAGTTTCTGGTCAATATTGAAGGTCAGGAAGCTGGAGAGGGGAAGCTGATGTTTCAAAGGGAGATGGTTAGTCCATATGCTATTCCACATTTTCATTCCCTAGCACTTGGGTGGCACAAATGTTGCTTGTTGCCTACCATCCCATGCCTGATTGTCAGCTGCTTCATTTGCTGAGGGGTTGCAAATGGGATTGATCACTGTGCAATCATTCATGAGCATTCCCACTTTTGACTTTGTGATGGATAGAAAGCCATTAGTGAGTAGCTGAAGATGGTTGGGTCTCAAACATTGCTGAGAAACTCCAGCAGTGGAATGATTGAACTTCAACAACCAGAACCAACCTTCTTTTATGCATAATATGAAACCTGCCACTGGAGAGGTTTCCCCTTGATTCCTGTTGGATTCAGTTTCACCAGGGTTCCTTTGACAGCGCACGTGGGCATAACAAACAGGAGAAAGAAATGCTTACGTTTTGATGCCTTGTACAACCTCAGAATGTTCTCACGGCACTTTGCAACCAGTGAATTATCTACTTTGGAAGAAAAGTTACAATATTGCAGTTAACAACGGAAATGTGTTTTATCCAAACATAGGACATAAAACAGTACAGCACAGGAACAGGACCTTCGGCCCACGGTGTTGTACCAAACTAATTAAACTAGTAATTAAATGCCTAACTAAACTGATTCCTCTACCCACGCAATGTCCATATTCCTCCATTCTCGGCACATTCATGTGTCTCCCTTAGAGCCTCTTAAATGCCTCTATCATATTTGCTTCCACTACCACCCCTGGCAGCATATTCCAGGTGCCCACCGCTCTCTGTGTAAAAAACATGCCTGCATATCTCCTTTGAACTTACCATCTCTAGCATTAGACATTTTGACACTGGGAAAAAGATACTGGCTGTCTATCTATGTCTCTCATAATCTTATCAACTTCTATCAGGTCTCCCCTCAGCCACTCCAGAGAAAACAACCCAAGTTTGACCAACCTCTCCTTATAGCCCATGCCCTCTAATCCAGGCAGCTTCCTGCTAAACCTCTTCTGCATCTTCTCCAAAGCCTCCACATCCTTTCTTTAATGGGACGAGCTGTTTTTGGTGTTGGATGCAGGAGAAAAATTGATCAGGAAACCAGGAAGAATTGCTCAGCTTGCTCAGTACTTCACAAGCATACACAAGAAAATAGGAACAGGAGTGGGCCACCAGGCCCCTGAAGCCTGCCTCCCACTATTCAATATGGTCGTGGCTGATCTACACTGACCTCGACTCCCCTTCTGTGACATACCACCATGGCCCCTAATTTGCTGATTTTTCAAAAAAATGAGTTAACATCACTTTAAATACTTCTGATGGGCCAGCCCCCATCTTTGTTTGAGGTAGAGAATTCCAGAGGTTTTCCAGCCTCTACGAAAACAAATTTCAATGCATCTCCATTTTAAGTGACCAGTCCCTTATCTTGAAACTACATCCCTTCATTTGAGATTCTACCATCTGTGAAAATATCTCAACATCCACCCTGTCATATCCCTTCAGGATCATATATGTCTCAATAAGGTCACCCCTCATTCTTCTAAACACCAAAGATTTTAATATCTTTCTGATTCCCCTGAAAAGACAACAAGGGCTTGGTTTATTGCCTCATCCAAAAGATAGCAGCTTTGGCAGAGCAGCACACCTTCAGGTCGGATTGCATGGATTTATGCTCAGATAGGATATGCAACCTTCTGCCGTGGAGACAAGACTGCTCTCACTGACACATAAATGACATATTTGCAATGCCATTTCATATAGTGATGAGAAAATTCCTATCACATTGTGCTGTTACTCGTTTGTCTCTGACCCAGCACTGTACAAAAGCAGTGGCAAGATCGGAAGAGACTGAGTCTGCATCCCATTATTTGCACTCTCTATATATATATTGCTTGTTAATGGTAGTCTTACATTCTTTAGCAGGCAATTTAAATACTTACAAAATAATCTTCACATCTTTGAATTAAACTAATTTTGAGCAACTATATGAATAGCTTCTTTACTCATCCAAGCAGCTGATAATAACATCACTAATAATCAGCTGAAGCAATATTAAAAGCATGGGTATACTCAGCTCATAACACCCCATTAAAATCACTTACATCCTCTCTGTGTCAATATTATTTATTACAGCTGTGGAACGACACAGTCTGTGTAGTATTATTCTGCTGGCTCCCTTAAGTGACTTAGGTTCTGATTACAAATGTATGATTGGAATAAAGCCATTTCAATTCAAATCATTATAATTCCCATGTTTTATTTATTCAGTTTCAGGATGTGGCCACTGTAAGCAAAACTAGAATTTGCCTATTCCTAATTGTCCTTGAAAAAGTAGTGGTGGAAATTCTGGAATTACCGCTGTCCATATGGTGAAAGTGCTCCCTTAATATTGTTTGATAGGAAATTATAGATTTGCCTTTAAAGAAGGACCTGCTCTTATGTAGAACTTATCATTAGCTCAGAATCTTTGAGCAGGTTACAGCCAGTGATTCAGAGGTGATGAATAATGGCCAAAGTCCGGCCAAATCAGGATGGTGTCAAACTTGGAGGTGATGATGTAATTGAAGTCTGTACTGGATTCAATGTCTGTCCCAATGATGAAGCAAAGGAAAGGGCAATATTTACACTTCACTTCAGGGTTGGGTTGGATCTTGACACATGATTTACATTCAACAAGGGTAGTTTTTGACTTTGGACAGCAGAGAATAATAAGTGATATTACATCAGCTACCCATTATACATCTGTTCCATTTCATTATTGTTCAAAGTGGAAATCGCCCCTAATAACTTCATCATCCTCCAAAGGTTTAAGAACTCTGCTCTCCTAATTTTAACGCCTGTACAATTTGATTAGAAAAGGAAGTACAGACTTTACAATTTGGAGCAGTTTATGGCACACTTTGTTTCTGCTTTAGTCAAGGCCTATTTTCGGCAACAATGAAGACACCAAAATTTGGAATTCAATGGCATCTTTCAGAAGCTGAAACAAAGTTAATCCCAAGTGAAGAAACTCTCACTGACTGACAAGTATAGTCAGGAAAATTGGCAACAATTGAAAGTAGGACCTGAAGAGGCTGAGAATCAGAAATATTGATTTGTTATTGACAAAGAAGGAGACCATGTGACCCATTGAGTCTATGCTGGCTCCCAACAGAGCAATTCTAACAATCCTAATTTCCTCCTCTTTCCCCATAGCCCTGCAGTTATTCTCCCTCAAGTGTTTATCCAGTTCCCTTTTGACGACACTGATTGGTTCACGAAGAGTTCTGCATCAAAACTACTCATTGACAGATTTCAATTTTTCTAAATTGGTGTTCTTGTCAGCTAAAAGGAGCGGGAGTATGTTGAGATCCTTTGGTCCACAAGAGGGTCCTTCCTCCCAACGTATCCTCCTCTGATTCCTACATCAAAGGATACTCCCTGAGGTCCTTGGTTGTAACCTTCAGTCAATCGCTACCCAATGGCCTCCACGTCATTGCACTGAAACTGAATAGGAGTCAGCACTGACAAATTGAAGTGACGTTTAGAAGTTACAATGGACCAGGCCTCACATTGGATCAGCATGCCTCACTGAGGCCAGTAGTCAAAATCTTGACCTATTGTCCAAATTTGGCTTAAATAAACAAAGCCATAGGGTAATTCAGTGTGGAAACAGGCCTTTCAGCCCAACTTGTCCATGTGGCTATGGTGCCCACCAAGCTACTCCCAGTTGCCTGGTTTTGGCCCATATCCCTCTAAACCCTTCCTATCCATGTACTTATCCAAATGGCTTTTGAATGTCGTTATTGTACCTGCTTCAACCACTTTCTCCTACAGCTCATTTCACATATGCACCGCCCTCTGGTCCCTTTTAAATCTTTCACCTCTTACCTTAGATTTATACCCTCCAGTTTCCCTTCCTTGGGAAAAATATTATGTGTGTTCGTCCTATCTATGCCCCTCATGATCTTATACACCTCTGTCAGATTATCCCTCAATATCCTGCCTTCCAAGGAATAAAGTCCTAGCTTGCCCAACCTTTCGCTATCTCAGGCCTTTGAGTCTTGGCAATAGCCTCATAGACCTTCTCTGCATTTTTTCCAGTTTAATGGTGTATTTCCTATAACAGGGTGACCAAAACTGTACACAATACTCCAAGTGTGGTCTCACCAACATCTCATACAACTGCAACATAATGTCCCAACTCCAATATTCAATGCCCTGATTGATGAAGGCCAGCACACCAAATGCTTTCTTCAGCACCCTGTCTATCTGTGACGCCACACTGTCTACCTGCAAATTATGTACTTGCACTCCTCGGTCCCTTTGTTCTACAACAAAGTAAAAAACAGGAAGACATCCATCACAATCTCTGCTCTGAGGACACCTCAGCCATTGCTACATGGAGCACGCTATGACAAATTAAAATGTGGTAGGGGAAGATGGGTTGTGTGGAACTGAACTCTACTGTGACCCCTCATAAAATGTGAATGTCAATGGAAATCAGAACTATATTTGGCTTCAATGGTTCCTTTACGATCCAGAAAACTGTTAATACTGTCCAGGTTCACTAATGATCACTCAGTGGTCAGTCTGGATCCCAGCATGATCCCCACTAACAAAGAAGCTATGAGGACAGTGGAGGAAAAGATCATAAAAATTCTGACTAATGTTGTATTTTAATACAGGTTTAACAAAATGCAACGCTGCCATCGCAGTTATATAAGAAATTAAACATGAATTGACTGAGATCATTCATTTTAAAGGGAAGACTTTACAAAGTTTACTGAGATTTCTACTTCACTAGCAATTGCTTTACCATTTGTCTTCAATCCCTGTCAAAACAAACTGTGAGGAGGTAATTAGTAAATGTGCCTTTTTCTTAACTGTTACACAGTATTATTGACATTATTTCACAGATAAAGAATTTTCAGAGCACCTGGATTTCAGCAAGGATTTCATTCCCTGACAATTCAAGGAATGGTAAAGAGCAATGTTAAGGTATCTGATTAGTGCTGTGTTCCTATTTTCTCTCTGGTTGGTGTGGGAAGCCCCTTTCATGTTAAGATCAACACAAACACTGGAAGTTAAGAAGTGGCTGCTCTCCCCCCAGCGCTATCTGTAACCCAACTAACAGCTGATAGAAGCTTGTCACTGTGGTGACAGTAGAATGACGGTACATGACTATCTTTCAGAGTGGGTTTGTAGAGGCTGATAGCTGTACTCTTTCACATGAGGTGGGACAATAAACTGTTCAAGTGTAATCTATCAGCACATGATAGGGGCAGGTGGGTGGTCCAGTAGAGAGGTTAAAATAATGCAATCCTTACTTTTTTCCCACCCTCTTCCCCTGTTCTTTCTGCATGTTAGTTCCACAGCTTAAGCCACATTGGTTCATTACTTGAGGAACCAAATGTGATACATTGGTGCAGAAAAAACATTTTCAATTTCTTTTCATTAAAACAGGGCAGAATGATGTGACACACTTACTCAGTAGGGTAATTTATGTAAGACTCTGTTGTAGCATTCTTGCATCTGCGTTTGAAGGCCAGGGTTTTATATCCCACTCCAGGGTCTTACACACATAATCCAAGTGTTAGTGCTGAGGGAATCCTGGACTATAAGAGTCACTGATGTTCAAATAATACATTAAACTGAAGCACCATCTGTTCTCTCAGGTGGATTTGAAAGAGTCTATGACACTATCTTAAAGTAAAACATGGGCATTTTCCACAGAGTCATTGTCAAGATTTATCCTTCAGTCAACTTAGTTAAAAATACAGATGATCTGCCATTATCACTTAGTGGAATAAAGCATTGTTCAATTTGGCAAACATATTTCTCACTTTTAAACAGCATTAAGAGAGGACAAGAGACTATGTAAATGCAATTTTATTTTATAAAGGGTTATATTAATATAGATTGTATTTTCAACTTCATCGTTGAATTGTGATGAATGGCAGGAAATTACTCTAACCTTTACATACTTCTCCGCTACAGAATCTAAAACTGAAGATGTCGAGTTTTTAATCATTCTACAGACCACATCTTAAGGAACTGAACATGCTGAACTTTTCTCAGATGATTTTTATGCCTGGGCTGTGAGGAGAATGGAGAAAAATCTTTGAGGGACATGGACAGGTTAAGTGACTAGGAAAGAATATGGCAGATGGCATAAAAGATGGAAAACTATAATGCCACTTACTTTAGTAGAAGAAATAGAAGGAGGAACTTTCTTTGAATGGTTTTATATTAAAAGATGGTGGGAAACCTAATTGTTCTTATTCACAAAGAAAAGAAAGTTGATTGGAGACACAAGAGACTACCTATGCTGGAACCTGGAGCAACAAACAAAATGCTGGAGGAATTCAACAGGTCAAGCAGCATCTGTAGTGGGAAATGGACAGTCAACATTTTGGGTTGAGAAAATTGATATCTAGTTATAGCAAGTGATTATGAAGGCAAATCATATGTTAACCTTTATTGCAAGACTTGAGTACAAGAGTAGAAGTGTCTTGATTAAGTATATAGGGCCAAAGTGGGATTGGAATTTTGTGTATAGATCTGGTCTCCTTACCTAGTGAAGGATATGCTTGCAATAGAAAGAGTGCAGCAAAAGTTCACATGATTGATTCCTGGGATGGCAGGTTTATTGCATATAAGCAGATTGAGCCTATATTCTTTTCAGATCAGAAGGAGAGGTGATCTCATTGAAATGGACAAATTTCTCCTGAAGTTTGACAGAGCTGATGTTTCCCCTGGTTGGTTTTGTCTAGAACCAGAGATCCAACTCTCCAAAATAAGGGGTCAGCCATTCAGGAAAGAGATGGGAAGAAACTTCTTCACCCAGAGAGTGGCAAGTCATTAGAAATCCTTGCAAAAAAGGATTTGTGGGGGCTCATTTGCTGAGCATATTCAACACAGAGATCAATAGATTGTTTAAATATTAAGGGAATTAAGGGATATGGACAGTGCAGGAAAGTGTTGGGTAGAAGATCAGCCATCATTTTGTTGAAAGGCAGAGCAGGCATTAGGGGTCAAATGGTCTCCTACGGCATCTAAATCTTATGTTCTTAGGTATAAAAGCACAAAATATTCAACCATCGAAAAGCATTATGAAAAAAAACATATATCATGAAGTAAAATACTGCACTCTAGAATGAATAAAACTATTCTTTTTTGTGCCAGAGAGTTAGTTTCATTCAACATTCCATAGATCTGAGGCAATGTTGTTAATGTGTAGCATTTGGCAACTTTGAATTCCATAACAAAGCACCACTGAGATTTTAAAATTGTCCTGTGAAATTCTATTTAATCCAGAAAGATGAATTTAATGAGACCTCATAGTGTTAATTAGAAAATATCACAGGCTTTTTTCTCTGAATTCTCCAGCCTATCTCATTCATGTTCTCTATGCTTGCTGGGCTTCATTGGGTCCCAACCACTGAAAGCCTCATTTATAGAAGGCCCACTTTCAAAATTATACATGATCTTGTCCCTATCTTGCCTTATAAACCTCTGAGAAACTTTTACTTCCTCACCCAACTTTGGCCACCTATGCATTCCTCACCATCCTTCACTCCTTCATTAGCCTTTATGTATTCAAGCTTTCAGCTTGAGATTCCCTCCCTAATCCTTGTCAACTCATCACCTCTCTTCCTTTAGGATACTCCCCACAACCTTAATTGACCAAGCATTTGGTCATCTCTCCTTTTACCGCCTTCCCTGGCTTGATGCCGGCGACTGGCTGACTAAACTTTTGTGAAATATCTTGGGCCATTTTACATGAACATTGCATTAAATATGTCTAAGTTATTTTCATAATTTGTTGACTCATCCTCCAGCCTGGTGGCTTGGTGCACCAGATGAAATGTTGTTCATGTTGCAGATCCACCAGTAACGATTGGAAAGGAATATCACCTTTTGTTGACACATCAGTTCCTAAACTGATGAGGTTTGAAAATATGTGAAAAAATAACACATTAATTACAGGTAGTCCAGCTAGACTGTTTAGTAAGCCAAGGTCGTATGTCCAACTCCCTTCTTATCTATAAGGCTAAGAAACACAGACAAACAAATGACATTGAAGGAAACACTCCTGGGATGATTAACCCTGGAATGTGTCAGTAAACATAAGGTTGCATTCCTTTTTCCGTTGGTAGGGAAGAAAAACAGACATGTTATGTTGGTAAGGATCACATGCAGACAAAAATGCACGTAAGGCACCATTGGATCAATTAGTCCAAGTGGGGGTGGGTGACAACTCTACCTTGGTTTCCACTTTCCACCATTAATCTGCTGAGTGAAATATTCCAATACATGCAGCAAATCCTCACTGACGATGATAGCAGCCACAAAAAAGGCCTGTCTGCATGTTCAAAGAAATGTGCATCATTGGAGATTCTTAAAAGGAGAAACTGCTTGAACTCAAATGGCTCCAACTTGGGTCTGTGTTCTGAATACAAACTAAAATGGATGATTTCAGATCACCAAATATCCTGACAAAATGCATCACTCTACACTTGGTTTTGCTGAAGTGCATTCATGCTTAGGCTCAAGCTCTTTAGCATTTGGCTGTATATAAACACTGCTGATGAATAAAGTGAGGTAATCAATCAAAATCGATTTCTCTTAAGAACTGGAAATTCTCCAATAATATGAGATTGCCAAGAGTTTTTCGACACAACCAAGTAATGCTCTTGACCATAATTCATAATTGACTTCAATTCAGTGCTTTGATCTGCCCTTGGCACACAAGCTTTATGACCAGGTGTGCCCTGCTCAATTGTAATTACATGAATTGAGATAGTTGAAATGAAGTTGAAGAGATTTAAAGTGGTTACAGGTGTAGTGGGAGAAATGCAATTGGGTCAGATTTTAATTGACTGCTGATAACTGCAGGTATAGGTGATTGATGCTGAACCATGGCTACCTCTGATTTGAATGCTTGGGCACAAAAATGCTAAAGCATCCCTATCTAGCCCTTGCACCTTCACTCATGCAACCCAGCTCATGGAATCTTGCTAAGCGAACCTATGGCTTTGGGGGTAAGGATTGCTTTATGTGAATTAACTCTTGAACAAGCTAGAAGGATCAAGGACAACCAAGTATAAAGTAGCTATGGTCTCAGAGCACTTGTGTTTAAATGTCCAAAGTACTTATTGTCAATTTATCTGATTTTACTCATATTACCATGACATCCTTGCAGGATTCATAAAATAATATCAAGGCATTATCTTCTGTCAACCTTTGGCCAAATGAGTGGCATGTCATGGTTTGTGTAGCAATGATCTGGGCCTTTGTCAACATTATGCTCCACTAGGAAATGCATATAAGCCATGTGCTATGAGATATATGATCATTATCTATCACCCATTCATGAGATCAGGAACTTGGTAAATAGAACAACGTGGTTGCCATCTAGGAAGACTCTTTTCAATGGGATGTTGTAACTTTTAATGCTTAATAAATATAAGGTATCTTTATTTGTCACATATACATTGAAACACACAGTGAAATACATCTGTTTTCTCATAGTGTTCTGGGGGCAGCCCGCATGTGTTGCCATGCCTCTGGCACTAACATAGCATGCCCAAAACTTTCTAACCCGTATGTCTTTGGAATGTGGGAGGAAACCGGAGCACCCAGAGGAAACCCATGCAGACACGGGGAGAATGTACAAACTTCTTTCAGACAGTGGCCAGAATTGAACCCTGGTCGCTGGTGCTATTATAGCATTACGCTAACAGCTACACTACTGTGCCAAACACACCTATATTAACATAAAATGATTAACATTAAAATGTTTATAATAATCAAAGTAATTCACAGTAATCTGACATTTTGTGGGAGGGACTATATGCAAACAGACTTTTAAACTGACCTTTGAATTTAGTAATAATTGCAATTTGATTGATATTGAATTTTTGTAGAGACTATTCTATGCCTCCTCCATGCTTTTGGTGAGTATTCTTCATTAGGAAATTAACTGGTGATCAATCCATTAATCATTAATGCAATTGTTTGGTTTGTATCTCCATGTACCTGAACAGAGAGCAGTTCTGGTTAATATCAAACACTGCAACAGTTGGTTATAGTGCTGCTGAGCATCAAGACATGGGACTGGTTTAAAAAGGCAATATGCAAGTTTCAGAGAATCAGAGTTTCATTCAATGCAATATCCTGAATGATGTTTTACTGAGGGAACGAAACACAGTAACTTTGTGGATTTTCTTTGATAGCTCAGATAGTGAAGAGTTAAAGTCATTTACTCCAAGCCACTTGGGTCAAGGACTTTTATTGTGTTTGCGTGGGCGATGGTGCCACAAAGAGCACAGGTGCCAGCGATAGCAGTGAGTGGCTGCGTAGACAGAGAGATAAAGTAACAGGTGTGGGGAGGGCAGGATTCTGCAGAGTATGTAAGTGAGAGAACAAAATGTCCTCGCACAATGGAAGGAATTGCAATTGACATGAGCAGCTTTATTAAAAAGAACCATTGTTTGAATAATTTTGGAAGAAATGACCATTTGGAAGGAGCAAAGGACTCAGTTTGTCTCCCCTGCTCAATAGTTTCAATTATGAACCTTTCTTTAAATTATGTGTCTCGACAAAATTGTTTGGACTACTGAAATCCACTTAAAATGCAACAAAATGTTTTTCCAACTGTCACGTCTGAGAAAGGATCTTGGATATTTTGCTCTGTATGACTGTCACCCTGTTTGATTAAAATGTAGACACATAACCTTGAACTGACTTGAGCTGAGGGATGAAGAATGAGAGCAGAGTTTTTTTTAATGATCAAAGAGAGTAAACCAACACTGTTGATGTTTTGCAAATATAGAATCCGCAATGAACAGATAAAGGGTAGGTTGCAATATTAACTTCTGGCTGTTGGTGTCATATCTGCAGACAGATTCAGTTCAAGCTGTGACCAGACTTCAGTCTAAAACTCAAACCAACACTGTAGAATTTTAATGAAAGAATAAAGGATGTAACATACTCTCCCATATGACAAGTCAGGGTAGATTAAAACTGATTAATTTGTACTTATAAATAAAACTTAAACAACTGGAAGTCAAGGTTACAAAGGATGGCAGAGAAAGGTGAACTTAAAAATAAAGTTGGTTCCTGTTAAGTGAACATTTTCTAATTTTAGAGTGATATGTTGCAGGAGGTGCCTGCGCAGATTCATCAAACCTGTGGTGAAAAAATTTCTTTTCCTGCATGTATTCCCCTTCAAGTATTTCAGAGTCAGAGAAAGGAAACAGGATGCCAGAAGGCCATTTGGCCCTTTGAGTCCATGCCAGCTCCATGCCGAAGCAATCCAGCCAATCCCACTCCCAGCTCTCTTCCATAACCTCTCCCTTTCAATATTTATCCAGCTTCTTTTTGAACATTATGATGGAATCTGTCTCCACTACTACCTTTGGCAGGGCATTGCAAATCCTAGCCTCTCACTGCGTGAAATAGTTTTTCCTCATGCCACCATTGGTTCTTTTGCCAATAACCTTCATTCTATGATCTCTTGTTCTTTACACTTCCACCAATGGAAATGGTTTCTCTCTGTCTACTTTGTCCATACCCTTTTTAAATGTTTTATTGGATCCCGTCAGAGCCACCTCTGTTCCAAGGAGAACAATCTAGCTTCTCCAGTCTATTCAGATAACTGAAGTCCCTCATTATTGGAATCCCTTTTATACGCTTCCTAAATCCTTCATAACATTCCTAACATGTGGCACCCCAACCTGGTGACAATAGTTTGTTTTTGGCCAAGTCAATGTTTTATAATGGGTACTTATCCAATTCTCTTCTGAAAGTTGCTGTTGAATCTTTTCCCATCACCCTTCTTGGCAGTGTATTCTGGATCATGACAACCCTTTGCGTAATGTTTCTGTTTCTCAAGTCACTGCTAATTCTTGTCTAATTGCCTTAAAAAAAACTGAATGGAAGAAGGAAAACTTTCCCCTTTGTTATGACCTTCAGATCTCAAATCTCATTGAAGCTAAAGAAGCATTTCTGACATGAAATCACTGTTTTAATGTAAGAAGGGCAGTAGTACCTAATGCTCAGATACTCCCTGTGTAATATGGACTGGATAACCTGTATCAAAACACGAACACAAGAAAAAAAGAGCAGCAGCAGGCTACTCGACCTCTCAAGCATTTCTTTGCGCATGCAGACCATTCAATATGATCATGGCAGATCTATGCTGGCCTCAACTCTTCTTCTGTGCCATAACCCTAAATTCCTTGATCTTTCAAATATTTATCTATCTCTACCTTACACATATCTAATGATCTGACCTCCAGCATCTTCAGAAGCAGAGAATTCCAGAGATTCATTACCCTCTGGGAGAAGAAGTGTCTTTGCACTTCAGTTTAAATTACCGGCTCCTTATTTTGTAGCTATATACAGTAAGTTGGCTTTGTGAGAAACAATTGCAAAGAAGCAGGGAAAGTCTCACCCAAGTTTACTTTAAGTGTTATGAAATGTTTTACATCAGCCTAACTCCAGACTGGTTTTCTTTTTAATATTTCATCCACAAGACAATATCTTTGACAGATCAGCACTCCCCTAGTACCAGATTAGAATGATAGCCAAAGTTTTGGGGCTGAAGTCTCTGGACTGGTACAGGCAGCCCCCAAGTTATGGAGGGGGGGGGGGGGGGGGGGGGGGGGGGGGGGGGGGGGAGGGGGGGGGGGGGGGGGGGGGGGGGGGGGGGGGGGGGGGGGGGGGGGGGGGGGGGGGGGGGGGGGGGGGGGGGGGGGGGGGGGGGGGGGGGGGGGGGGGGGGGGGGGGGGGGGGGGGGGGGGAGGGGAGGTTTGCATTCTTTGAAAACTATTCGCATCACAATTTTCCGTAAAGCAAAGCCACATCATCTACACATGCGCCAAGAAATGCAGGTTGAAAAAAAAATGTTTATTTACTTTATTCCACATACATTTCTTAAGAGTGAACTTTTACTAGTGATCTGAAATCCATAAGGACAAATTTCTGTACTCAAACTGCTGCAAGGCGGGGGTCGCCTGCATTTAAACCCCATAACCACTTCAGACTCTTGGGACAAGAGTACCGAATGAATGGATTGATTGCCACACAGTGTTGTTTTGTCAAAATCTTCACTTGAAGAAAACACCCACTACATTAACAGACTCATTTTATACAGTACTGTTGTTACTTACTGCTCCAGATATCACAAATTAAGTTTAAGGTGATCATTTTCATATACAACACAAGCAAAAAAAAATGAAAGTGACCCATTCTTAAGAAAGACTAAGTGACAACAGAAAGAAGTAGGAAGATATGCATTTAAATGTGTTGATCAAACTTTATCTTTACAGAGATATAATGAAGGATAGAAAAGGTTTAGAGGGATAGGGGTTAAATGTGGGCAAATGGGACTAGCTTAGATAGCTATTTTAGTTGGCATGGAGGAACAGGGCCAAAGAGCCTGTTTCTGTGCTGTATTACTCTATCACTCTATAACTCGTGCAATTTTTGGTTCACACTTTATGAACACTGTGTCATCAATGGGGACATAATAAACAGGATATCTGGGTCATGCTGGTGGAAAGACAGCTCAAGGGGGGGGGAATATTTTTTTCTTCACTGTTCTGCATGGGGAGCTGGCAGAAAGATATTATTAGAGGTGTCACCAAGAAACCTAAGCAACCTTCTTTATCCAAAGAGTGGTGAGAATGTGGAACTCGCTTCCACAGCAGCATGCTTGAAGCAAATTGTATAAATACATATACGAGGAGGTTGGGGAAGCAAATAAGTGATAGGGAACAAAGGGTTACACTGATAGATTTGGATGAGGAAAAGTAGGTAAAGGATTGAGTGGAGTATCAAAGACTGAAGTTGAATGGCCTGCTTATGTGCTATATAGCCTATGTAATTCTATGCATAATTGTAAAATACATGTTTGTATATTTATTGTAGATCACTATACTTTTATACTACTTATCCAACAATGGTTATGGAGCAGCATCTTCAATGTGTCAACAGTCATCAACATTTACTGCCATCATGTGCATTGTTCACTACTTCATCTCCCTCAGCATTGGCTCCTGGGTGTAACAATTGGGACTGACTTGATCCTAATCCTGCCTCAGCAATGGGACACTTCAGACCACCTCTTGCACTACTCCGGACTTGTCTCTGATTGTGGTTTATTTTTGCACTAATGTCTTGTTTTGCACATTGTTTTCTTCAAATGTCTTGTATAACTTATGTTCTGTGTGTTGTCTAAACTACATCCCTGTGATGGTGCTGCAAGCAAGTGTTTCATTGTACCTGTATCCCGCCATACTAGTGCTTAAGACAATGAACTTGACTTGAATTGAAGTTGTCAAGACTGGGAAACGGGCAGTGATGACTTCAGTGCTCTTCATTTCAGCGCTCAGGCCAGCCTCACCAACTGGGCAGTGGAGGCTATGATTCAGGAAAAACGTTTGTCTAGATCACACACTTCACACTCCCAGTGTATCCTAATGAGTTGATGGGCAGCTGCTGTAGGGAAACATGGCAGCCAATTTGTACACAGGAAACTCCCACATGATAACGTCAAGCTAATCTACAATTTTAGTGATGTTGAATGAGGAAAAATTATTAACCAGAACACTGAGGAGAATTCCCTCTTGGTCTCCTTTGAAACTGTGGCATAAGGTCAGAGAAATTCAATTTTATTGCTGTTCATTTGAAAATACCCTTTGGATGGAGTGAAATACAATAATGGCCATCTCCATGTTCTTTAGCTCACCCCAGAAACCCATTAGAGCATTTACTGGTACAAATCCCACTTCTGTGTTAGATGGGATTTCACTCACAAATGTGCATCAAGTAATTGTGTTCCATGTGTATTACAGGATAAATTAGATTGTTGTTCTTGGACCAGACATTGTTAGTCACTCTTGGGAGACACGAGAGAATGCAGATGCTGGAAATCTGGGCCAACTCTTTCCCCTCCCCTGTCCTTATGACCTGCCCGTCACCCACACCTTCCTCCCTGTGGTTCCCCACCTCCTTCCTGTTATTCCATGGTCTGCTGTCATCTATCAGATTCCATCTTGCTCAGCCCTTTGCCTCTTCCACCTATCACCTCCCAGTTTCTCACATTATTCCCACTTCCCCCCCACCCCCACCTACCTACCTTCCTTCTCTCACCTTGATTTATCTATCACCTGCCGGTTCATGCTCCTCCCCCCCCCCCCCCCCTCCACCCTTTTATTCTGGCTTCTGTCCTCTTTCTTTTGAGTCCTGAAGAATGGTCTCGGCCTGAAACGTCAGCTGTTTATTTCCTTCTGTAGATGCTGTCTGATCCGCTGAGTTCCTCCAGCATTTTGTGTATGTCACTTGGGAGAGCTGAGTTTTCATAGCACCACAGGGCAGAGACTAAGGAATATCCTTAGGCTGACCTTACCACCAAGGAACCTCATCAGACCAGGCCATAACCCTTGACTCCAGCCCTGATAGCCAGTCACCATAGCTCACTCGTGGCTCATGTGTCTGTAATTTTTCCTGATCCTGATTTCCCTGCAGCTGGCTGGCCTTGTGTGATTTTAGTTTTCCCCACAATGATTATCTCCATGCTGGCCCCAATCCAAGATGGGATTCAGCTAGGAGTCAATGTCACATGGTCAGACCACCAAGACGTAGGGAAGCACTGAGCTTTGTGATCCTACCTTCAAAGAACACTCACCACACCCTTCACCCAGTTACCCCAGCATCGAACAATATAACCTGACCTTTCAGATCTGATTTTGAACTCTGAAACATAATGGGAGGAAAAGGGAAACAAATGAGGAGATAAATGACTGACAAATTAAATTGTTTATTTGCTTTCAGATGCATTCTTAGCCAGAGTTTCTCAATCAGTTGCTAAACATCCTTTCCTGTGAGTAATAAATCCAAGTTACTCATCCAAATTCACAAGATCATATGATGTGGCAGCAAATGGAAATATTATGTGAAAGTGACGTTTATCCTTGTCCCATTCTGTTTGTTAGCTTTTGTTCCAGATATGTCATCCTCAGACTGAGGACTTTTAAACTATATTTATGCCAGTACCAAATCAGGAGTGTAAATGGGGCAACTGTTTTATAAGCAAATATCTGACACGTTATTGAATGCAGTTAAAAGATTTATAAAATACGAAGTACAGCTGCCAAATAGGATGTAATGTAAAAGGTGATTATGAAATGTAGGCTGTAAATCTGATGAATGTGTAATCTCGACCAACTCTGTTCACTTAACAAGAGTTTATAGTGAGACTAGTTATTAGTACAATGGCTATAGACCGAACATGGTCTGGGGTTTTCAGAGTGATTGATTTAGATATATACCTCTCTGATGTTTGCAATAAATTAAAATGCTTGTATTTCACTGGACTTAATATACTCATAATGCATGGTTGCATTATACTGGGTAACACATTGTCAGTGACGTACAAGATAACCAGTTAAAGTTCACATAAAGTCACTAACCATGTAGAAAAATTTGGGAGGTTTTTGAATACAGAAACATCAAGATTGAGTCATCTCAATCTCACTGCCAGATACTGCTGTTTATGATATCATGCTCACAGATTATTTGTACAATTAAGATTTGCATCTGACGTGCTTTAATAGGGCAAAAAAATCCAAGTGGCAGAAAATGGTCAGCAATCTAACTGTTCCATTTACTGGAAGCTAAACAGAAATCATTGTGTGTGTTTTAACAGTTATACATTTATACTTAGCCAATTTGTAACTATATGTAACCAATGTACAACTGAGCATTATTCCAAAGCCCCCAATCAAATCTCCAGTCTTCTTAAAAATGTGTGGCTATGGACGTTCTATAGCCACCCTAAGATGTTCCCCATCTCATACAATAGGCTGGTCATTTACTTGGGTGGGGCATGGGGCATGGGGTGTGGTTTGAGTAGGTGGTGGGTGTAACTGGTGGTTATGATGGTGATAGAGGCAGAATTCCATACTGAAAATCCAAAGGTTTGCTTTCTCCTAAATGTGGTTAAACTTTAACTCCAAATCATGGACTTTTTTTGGTGGTTGTTTTTTTTTGAAACTAAATCATTTGTTAACCTCATTGATAGGCCTGGCTTCCAATCAGTCAGGAATGCTTGAGGCATATGCCTCTCTTCAATTACAAATTCTGCCATTCTTCATCACTGATCAATTTACTACTTCAAAAGCCCTAACTTTTACCCAGGATTGTCAATCTCTCTCTCTCTCTCTGCTGATCCAACTATTATCATATCAATATCCTATTGGCTTGTTGGTATTGCACCAGCGAAATCACAGTGAACAGAAGCTGTCAAAGGCATTGTCAGGTCCAGTCAGGCAGACATGATATTGTCCCAAGGTTGTTTGTACCAAAACCTGAAGCAGACTTGTTTGAAATTTTCAGATAGGCATCCTGCTCAATGAACTGTGGGCTCTCCACCCCATCTTTGAAATCCACTATTCCCCAATAGAAACTTCAAGCGAACTTATCATGGTGACATTTCCCAGATGATTCACCATTAACATTTGGCACTGCTGGATGAAGTTGTTGCTTGGAAGAAGCAGAATCTTGCCCACCAAAAATCTTTCCACTCCTCTTGCCCTGAAAATCTTTACAGGTCTGGAAGGTCTTGACAGGTCAACAAGAGCCAATCAGCCAAGGCTGTGGATTAAAGGTATCAAGCCCCATTGACATCATTTGTGCCCTATCTGCATTTCTTAAGCATCCAGTGGTGTCTTTGCCCTCTTGCAATTTAGAATTGATCAGTTTGCCACATCAGAACTGGTACAGAATGGGTAAGACCTAATACCTTCTTCAAGTTTTAATATCCATGTTTGTTGCTTGTAAAAATGACGGGGGGGGGGGGGGGGGAAGAGCCCAGCATTTCGGCTCCAGTCAGTTAATGCTTATAGGTTGTCCAAAGTCATGTTACCACAAATGCAACATTACATCATCTTGGCAAGCAAGTAGGTAGATTTCCTTTTATTGGTCAAGTGAAATTAGTGCCTGGATTGGGACACAAAGGATCCTTGCATGACTATATCACTGGCATATTATCCTCCCCAGTTGTCCTCTAGGCATATTACCCAGGAGATAATTTGCCACCTGTTACTGAGTATAATCTGATAAATGCTCCCAAATATTTCTAAATTTAAGTTGAGATGGAATGAAAGGCTTGTATTTGTATCTCACAATTGCAGAATATCAACACCCAAAGATGTAGTTACTAGTGTAATGTAGGAAACACAGCAGACAACTTTTGTGTAATGAGATCCCACAAATTGCACAAAGATAAAATGACCTGATGATTTGTATTTGGTGTTGAGGGCCAGATATTGGCTTGCACAGTGGAGTGATCTCCCCAGCTTGTCTTTTAAAACATGTGAATTGATTTTTTTGCATTTGTCTGAGAGGACAAATGCTTTAATGTCAGTGCCCCCGATTGTACAGAGCATCCTCAGTCCAGAGCAATTCATATCCCTGCATAATGTGAGGCATACTGCACCCTGTTGCAATTTTCCTTGTTAACTCCACATTTACAAATGAAGAGAAGTTCAGAAACAGCCTTGAATGTATTTTCACATAGTTCAAGATAAGCATTTTAATGACTGCAGCAGTTCAAAGGTCAACTCAGCTTCTTAGAAGCTTTGTTGTTTCAAAGAAATGTCTTAATTTAAAGTGTCAATGGGCAAATGATATCAGCTGGCATCTCTGCAACCATCTTCCAGGAGAGATGCGAAAATGACTGTAATTTTGAGAAAGAAATCTGATTTGTTCTACAAGAATTAAAAATGAGCAGAGTTTGAAAATTAGACATGAATCGTTTCACCCCTGTAGATGTCTTGACTAAGATTAACTAACTCTGCAGGGATTAGAGATTAATTCTATGCCAAATATTACTATTGAATTGTTGCACCACTGTGTTGGAGTGTAAAATTATTCTTTTAGAAGTCGTCCTTACTTTCAGGAGGAGTGGGATGACATGACATGCAGTAACAATATAGCAGCCACTATCTTCAGCCATTATTTCAGGAGGAAATATCTGTTTTCAGGCACAGTACTGTTTGGTCAACCCAATCATTCATTCTGGATAAGGCTGATCTTTCTGACTGCCTATTGGAAATATTTCCCTCAGGATTACAGTTCTCTGTAAATAGCAACATTTTCAATGGATAGTGCTGTTGCAAGAAATAGTGTTCAACTTTTATGGCATTTATAATGGTCTTTCATCGGTGAAGAAATTATAAAGTCCTTCCGAAACACAAGTGATACCTGTTAGTGACCCATTTTGCTCCCATGCTGAATCCAAGCACAACCATAACAGTAAACTCCAAGATAAAATCTCCACTTACACTGCAAAACAGTAGTGGTGTAGCACTATATTGGTTAAGCTAGGTTTAAATTGCAGATAAAATAGAAAATGCGATTTCTACCAATGGGGTGTTCAATATAGTAATATTAAATGAACGAGAAAATCGTGCAATAACTTTTATTTTGTTGCAAATCCTAGAAGGTGGGCCAGAATCATAATTAATATATTTCACTGAAAAGGCTGGAAATGCTCAACAGGTCAGGCAGCATCTGTGGAAAGAGAAAGTTGGTTAATGTTTCAGGTCAAAGACACTTCTGCAGAATTGGGAAAGTGAGAAAATAAGTTAGTCATAAAGTGCAGAGAGACTGGGAGGGATGAATGAAACAAAAGAAATATTCTTGATAGCCTGAAGCTTGAATAGTGGAAGTGATCCTGCTGTTCTTAGGATTGTCTTATTGATGGATTAAAAAGGGAAGTTAGAGAGGGAAATCTTCCTTTGGCTGTAACGGATTTGTGAAGCTTAGGCTTGGCAGTGGAAGACCAGATCTGGTAATTAAGGGTTGAGGTGAGTAGTCAGTGTGTGAGGTGAGTAGTCATCAGGTGTAATTGGTGCTGGAGCATGGGGGGAATATCAGTGACCCATGGGTGAACAGCTGATAATTGTGGCAGGAGGTCAGTGGTCAAGGGATTGTTGGGTGGGTAGGAAGATCATTAAGTGGGGTGTAGGATGGACCACAAGTCAAACAGACATTGGTAGAAGGGGTTGCGTTTAGCCACAATTATGAGCTTTGAGTTGGAAGGGAAGATTTCTCTGTCAGATGGGGGATGTGTTGAGCCAAAAGAGAACCTAATTTAAAGGGGCCTATATGGTGTTCAGTCTTTGCTTGGGACCTGCTCTGGGATGTCCTCTTTAATTCACAGTAGCAGTGAAAACCTACTTGTGCATGATTAGCCCTTGAACAGCCATGGACCATTCCTGTATGGGTATATAAGATGGAAGTAGCATTCCATGCATGTGTGGCATGCTATTAGATGTCACTGTACATGTCTGGGCTCCTCTGTGAGCAAGTGTCAGACACATGGAGAACACAGAATGAAGGCTGCACACTCCCACAACTTGTATGAAGACATTGACCTTCAATCATATTTGCCTTTTCATTGAATTTGGGTCACGTAACACATAAAAATGTGGCACAATGCAACCCAGTTAAAAATAAGCTCAGTAATTTGATTATAGTTGCTGCCTTTAAATTGGTTCTTTGGAATTAATCTGTTGGAGGAATGACAGCATTTTGCGAGGACCTTTCCCTCTTTTCACCATTCTTTTTCCTGCTACTTTCTAATCCAACCTCCTTGGAAGTATTCCCTTCTTGTTGAAGTACAGACCCAAGGTCAAGTTAACACAGCAAGCGGGAAATGCTTCAAGAGATGACTAGACCAAAAGAAGCAGAGGAAATTGTCAAGAAGAAGGTAAAAACTTGACAAGAGGTAACAATATTTCCCTAAGGGAGTAGTAACTATCACTGATGTGCACTTGTGAATGTACAGAGTCCTGTAATCTGAAGACCTGATGTCTATAAAAGACTATTGAAGTCATTCCCAGAGGTGGTCGTGTGGGCAGATTTCGTGTTGTATTATATCATGGTTACTAACCATTCAATAGACTAATCCATTCAGTGGTAAACAATTGTCATTGACTTCTTTGCACTGTCTTATTTTTAGCTTTCTATTTTGTGACATTTTGAAAAATGTGTGGTTTGAATAGTACAATCCTTGTCTCCCAACTAACAGGCCACGTGTAAGTATCATATGCCATTCCACCTTGCTTATGGTGATTGTTTGAGTTTCAGGAATTCTCCTCCACCCATGGATACTGTATCCCACTCGAAAGATTTTCTGTCTTGAAACAGCATTGGTGCTGTTACACAAAGTGGAAAAGTATGCAGATCAGTGGACAAAAACTATAGTCTTACAATGCTAGCTCAGGATACATAGTGGGCAATAACTAGAAAGGAAAAAATAAGCAAGAGGGACAATTATTTTTAATTTTTATTGGATCTGATTCATTTAAATTTGGAAATATGGAAATACTAGAAAGCACTTTAACGTTGTTATAGTTCATTCAATGATAAAACAGGTTAATGTTATCTTATTGTTTCATAATATAGCATGTTATGAAACAATAATGCATTCAGTCTGGGCACCTTAGTCCAGCATAGATTTATTCCTTTTGGAGGGAGTACAGTAAAGATGTATCAGGGATGACAGAGACACTAAAAGGGTTAACCTGTGAAGACAGGTTAAATAGACTGAAGCAACAATCTGCTGGAAGAACTCAGCGGATTGAGAGCATTTGTGGGAGGATAGGAATTGCTGACGTTTCAGGTCAAAACCCTGCATCAGTTCTGCTGCAGGGTTTTGACCCGAAATGTCGACAATTCCTTTCCTCCTACAGATGCTGCTTGACCCACTGAGTTCTTCTAGTAAATTTTTTGTTGCTCCAGGTTCCAGCATCAGCAGTCTCTTGTGAATCCATTGAATAGACTGAACTTGTTCTCTGTTGTGGATTGAAAATGATCTATCTGAGGTGTTTAAAGCCTTAAGTAGTGCAGTTTTAAAAAAAAACTACTACTTCTATTGGGAGATTCCCACAAGTAGAGAGAGGTCATTAAGGTGTGATGTCAGGAAGCTCTGCTTTGTATGAGCAATTGTAGAAATCCTTCCCCTGGAAAGGCATTGAATCTAGGTTAAATGAAAGATTTAAAACTGAACTAGGTAGATCTTCATTTGGGAGGGCTATTAGGGAATTGTGGAAATGCACGGTAGGGGTAAATGAAGTGGAGATGCAGATTGACTATTATCTATTTGAATAATGGCAAAAGATTGAAGGACTAAAGTCCCATCCTTGCCTGCATGCTCCTATATAAAATAGATTATGAAATTCAGCTCCAACAGGATTGCATTGATGGACAGGAAAGTATAGCCTCATAATGTAATCCTGTTGGAGCTGAATAGCAATCATGGTATAAGAAGAAAGTGGAACTCTGTGCTCACTCAGAATACTTCAACAATCTCTAACTGAGTTTGAACTTCAGTTTCAAATATTCTTTTCCTACTTTCACCTTTTATCATGTAAAATTTCAATGGTGAAACTGAACTTCAAATATAATAATCAAAATTAAAGAAACTGTCATTAACATTCACTATATAAATATAAATCCTCAAACTCAAGTGGACGCAGTTAAACAATTCACAATGAACTTGGTTGTGAACATCCATCTGAGTGGATCCTAATTTTAATGGAATGTGTTACTATGCATAATCGAAATAATGAACCTACTCAACAGCCACCAATATTTAATATTCATGCCCATTTTTTCTAGATTGGTAAGATATGTATGCTAAATAGTAAATACAAGTGCAGAAAAATTATGAAAGCAGATGAATAATTGCCATTCACATTTTATATATATATTTTCTTGATGTATAAAATTTTAGATAAGGCTCGATAGTTTATTATTCATGTTTAACTAATAGGTTTCCCCTCAATGTCTACTTTCGAGACACTAAAGTTGTATCCTGTCACTTCCTTATAAAAAGACCTTTTGTTATTTGACAATTTAGACCTGATAACAAGTTGCACTTTTAGATATTTTAATGCAAATTTTACAAATTATAAATGTAAATAAATTTACATTTAGAATAAAGGAATAAGGAAATTTAGAATTCATTTAATGCCTTGCCAGATCTCAAACACAACTCAAAGTGCATGACTGCAATACATTAGTTTAGACCCTGAGCCCACTGCTTTGTAGCCCAATTACTGAGGATGTTTCACATGCAGATTTTCTGAAGTATATAGAAATATGCAGAATACATCATTCAAGGCAGGTGGGGCAATCCTTTTGAAGGGTCATTGACCTGAAATGTTCAATTTGTTTCTCTCTCCACAGTTACTTCCTGACCAGTTGAGTAACCTCAGCATTATCTCATTTTATTTTAGAACAATCCTCCTATACCTTTAGTATGTTGTGAAACTCATCCAGTCCATTTTCTAATGTTGGCTTATAAAGAAAAACAGCGACAATGAAAGAATTTCAAATTAATTTTGCATACCTGATTTTGTGCCTTGTGCTAGCTGACACAGCTCTGACCCCAATACCAAACAAAATGTCTCTGAACATACAATGAATACACATTGCCCAGAGGTTAGCAATGCAATGCAGCTGATTTCTACAAATAGTCACGCATTCCAGCTGCTGCTGTCACCAGTGAAATCCATGCAGAGATCTTTGCTACTTGCTTTTCAAAACTGCATTTTTTTTTGATGATTCATGCTAGCTTCAGCTCAGACTTTATTTCTTCTTTCTAGTGGGATTCTCAGGTCTTCAAATGGTGCCTGCATTTGCTATCATGGACACAGTGGCCGAGAAGGCAATGCTTTTGCATTGCAACTCGGGCATCCAGGTTTGATCTTGATCGCTGTTGTTGTCCATGTGGAGTTTGCTTGTTCTTCGCCATGACTGGAACACACTGTTTCCACCCACGACCCAACAGGATGCTGGTAGGTGGGTTATTTGGCTCCTGGAAATTGCCCTGTAGTAGGTGGGTGGGAGGAGAATCAGGATGGAGAAGAATAATGTGAGAGAAGAGTTTACAGGGAAATAAGTGGGGAAAATGGGATTGTTACAAGAGCTGCCATAGATTCAATGTGCCAAATGGTCTCCTTCAATGTCATTAGAAAACAAGATGTACATAAATATGGAATACCATAGGATTTTACTTGTCCTTCTACCTGAACTAGTAACAACTTAATTATGGCATTAAAACTGTGAACCATTCAGCAAGGCCTTTCAAGTACATCAGCATAGAGGGTTTGCTGAGGTCTATCAAAACCAGCTGCAAAGTGGTGCAGCAGTTAGGAACCTGGGTTTGATCCTGACCTTTGGTGCTGTCTGTATGGAGTTTGCACATTATCCACATAATAGCATGTGTTTCCTCTGGGTGCTCTAGCTTCCTACCACATCAGCCCAAAGACATGCTGGTAGTTTAATAGGGCTACTGTAACTTCTCCCTTCATGCGTAAATGTGGCAAAACAAAAGCAAAGGGTAGTTGATGGATATATGAGAGAACATGTCCACAGGGAAATAAGGAGCAAAGTGATACTGATAGGAATGCTCCTTTGGAAGCTGGTCTGGCCCATTTGAGTGAATAGGCTCCTTCTGTACCATAAGTAAGCAGTTAACTGTGAGTGCTCATCTAATGTTAGAGGCTTAATGATGCATTGTAAAACTGAGATTAGTTCAACTGCCATCACTTGATATCATTCTTTCTTTTGCCTCTGTGCAAATACGTTAGCTGCGCAACTAAAATATATCTGAAGTTCCATTTTGCCAATGTTCATATGTTGTGAAAAGCAAGAAGTTCATCACTTAACTGTGATTTTAGCTCTTGATCTTGTGAATTGCAGGTTTTGTAATGAAGCTTTAATGGAATATAGTAAAAGGTACCTAGTCTAAATTCCTTAGGGTTAAAAAGTAAGGATATATTCCATGAAAGAAACCAATTCTTGGTGATTTTGAATATTCAATATTACTTTTAAATGATATTTGTATATTAAAAACTGTAGATCTATATAATAGAAAACATTTGGCAAATATTTGTTTCTTATTCCTGTAAACATAAATCAAAAAATCAAAATTTATTTCAGTGGGAATCCGAGATGCTTGTAGGTTTGGATTTTTTTTGCACTATTGATATCTGGGCTGGAGATCTTCTACTGAATTTCCATTTGTTGAGGTTTGCAGCCATCCATTTGTGGATTTCAGCTACCATCCTACTTTTAAATGGATACTGCTGCAATGTCCAAGAACAGAACTCACCTACTGGGCAACTGCAGGTAGATAATAATTATAGTTTTGCCACTAACACTTTCGTTCCTTGTTTTTAAAAAAAAATAAAACTTGTTGTTGGTGAGAAAACGTGTGCAGTAGTGTAAGACATAGTTGGCTGTGTGCTTTTACGTCTCCCTCAGTTTATATTCGCAGTGACTTCAAAGTATGAAAACAATAGAGAGAGATGCTAATGAACTAATGACTTCCTGTCACTAGTTTTGCACCACTGCATAAATTCAAATGTTGATGCCATTGCTTTTCTGACAATAGTGTACTTGTCAACCAAGCAGAAGTAATTAGATATTTTATCTTAAGTTTAATTAATGTAAGCCACCATCTGCTGAAGATAAGTATTTAGGACTCAGAACAATTAAAATATGGCATACTATAATTCAAATATTGTAAAAGCTATCTCGAAAGAGGTTGGAGTGAATCAGCATTTACATATAATGTGCTCCAACTATTCAAGTTGCCTCATTGTTCACTATAAATAAGTATGGTTCCAGCTTTGTATCAAGTGGTTTGTAAAACATTGTTTGAACACAAGTATTCTAAATTGAATGGATGGTCAAAACACAGTACTCCATTCTGCTGATCTAACATAAGCTGAACTCTGCATTATGTTGGAGATAATGCAATACCAGCCACAACAAGTGAGAATCTAAATTAAACAGCAACCTTCATATCATTGAATCCATAGAATGGGAACTGTACAGAAAGAGCCATTTGGCCTTTTGACTGCATGCCATCTACAAGCACAGTTCAGCTGGTCCCACTCCCTTTCCTTTACCCCTGTGCATCGAGCATTATAGTAGACAGACCATAATATACTGCTGAGAGGGTAAGATATTTACCTTAGATCGATGTTGTGAAGTTCCAACTGCAAATGACATTTATTTCTGCCTATATATTGCAATCCTATATCCCGATAGAGAAAGGTTGACATCTAAGCAAGTCTGCGTAACAACAGATCATCCAAAGCTCAACACTCTCACATTTACCACCTTACTTCATACCATCCTTCACAGATATCCAAATGGAAAATGCATGAGACTGACACCTGGACAAAGGTTTAGAAGTCCACATCCCATTATATTTCCAACCCCATTGTGATGTTACTTCCTCTGCCATGATTCCAAAGATGTAATATTGATATAGTGTTGAGTTGCACTCAGGAGCTTCAAGTATATGTTTCTGCCACATAGATGCATAACACTGCATGTTATTTAAATTCATTTTTTTTGAACAATCTTGCTCATTGATGTTGACAAAATATCCTCCTTATGGCTGCACCAGGTGCAAACTGCTTTAGCAGGCTTCCCTCCTGCTGACATCATGAGAATAAAACTGTCCATAATGTATCTAAAATTGCTGTGAACTAAACAGAGAAAAATAACTCTTTGCACTGACCTGTTTTCTTCAATAATTTGTCATCATTATCAACTAACTACTTACTCTCTTGGCATATTTTGAAGGTGCGATTGAAAATAAATACTACTGCTTTGGTAAGATACAGACGCAGCAATTAACAAAAATCTACTCTGGCATTCTCGATATAAACAAGACGAGGCTTAAATAAGTACAGTATACATGTTTCAGTTAGGAAAGGTAATTGTGCTATTTATGCTTTATTCAATGTGTTTAGAGTTCAAGTGGAGAAATTAATTGAACCACATTTTTATGAACGTTGAATGTTTGTGCACTAGCTATGCAAATAAACAGCAAGAAATATTATAATTCTGAAGAAAAGAAACTGAATATCTGTGATTTAATAATTATTAATCATAATGTAAGGACCAGATATGAATATATCAGATCAGGACTAATGAAAAATCACAATCAATACATTAAACTTGCTTTGCTTCTCAGATGCTGACTGATTTGTTTAGTATTTCCCATATTCTCAGACTGTATTTCAGTTTTCCTGCAGCGCATTTGGGGCTGAATTCTTTATTCACAAACCCAATTCTGAATTAATTCTGTGACTGAAAGTTAGTTGAAAGACCAGGGCTAACTTAATCAACAAAGTAGCTACAGAGCCAAGGTAACTCCTTTCTTCTGACCCATTAAAAGTCCAATGATTTAAATGATTAATATTTAATAATTTAAACATAAATGCAAAATATGTAAGAGGTGACAACAGAATAACTGTAATAATTCTGAGTGATATCAGCAATGAAATAATTGCAGAAGTTACAGTGCATTTTCAACTGACATATTGGAATACAAACATGTGAGTAAAGATACAGAGTAAAAGTAATACATAGATATTTTAATTATGTTGCTAGAAGCTACAAAAAAAAATCTCTGGCATAAACACCTAAACCCTTGAGGAGAGAAACAAATTTTTAGCTTACACTAATTGAAGTATATTTTTTTTCCTCCAACTTTTATATGGATTAAATCAAATCAGACTGTTCACAAGGTACCAGCCCTTTTAGAACATATAACATAGAACAGTACAGCACTGGACAGGCCATTTGGCCCACGATGTTGTGTCGAGGTTGATGCTAATTTATACTAAATAACCTCCAGTGCATCATCCATATCCCTCCATTCCCTTCATATTCAAGTGGCCATCTAAAAGCCTCTTAAACTCCACCAAACTGCTTTCTACCACTACTACCCCTAGTAACCCATTCAAGCCACCTACCACTTCTTGAGTAAAAAAAAACTTGCCCCTCGTATCTACTTTAAACTTCCCCTTCTAACCTTAAAAGCATGTCCTCTGGTGTTTGACATTTCTTCCCTGGGGAAGATATTCTGTCTGTCTACCTATCTAGGCTTCTCATAATTTAAAAAAAACCTCCATGTCTCCCCTCAGCCTCCGAAGATCTAGGGAGAACAACCCAACTTTGTCCAACCTTTCCTTATGGATCATCTAATCCAGGCAACATCCTGAAAGCTCTTCTGCACCACTTCGAAAGCCTCCACATCCTTCTGATAATGGGGTGACCAGAACTACACACAATAGTTCAAGTGTGGTCTGAATAAAGTTTTATATAGCTGCAGCATGACTTCCTTACTCTTACAGTATACTCCATACCCCTACAAAAGAAGACAAGAATTCCATATGCCACCTTACCCACTTGCATAGCCACTTTCAGTGAACCGTGGATCTAGATCCCAAGATCCCACTCTACCTCAGTGCTATTAAGGGGCCTACCATTAACGATATACTTTCTCCTTTCATTTGACCTTTTAAAGTGCAACAGCTCACTCTAGATGGATTAAACTCCATCTACCACTACTCTGTCCTTATCTGGAACTGA
This sequence comes from Pristis pectinata, assembly GCF_009764475.1. Taxonomy (NCBI): domain Eukaryota; kingdom Metazoa; phylum Chordata; class Chondrichthyes; order Rhinopristiformes; family Pristidae; genus Pristis; species Pristis pectinata. The sequence continues at coordinate 18,320,082 of NC_067432.1, forward strand.
TCTATATCTCAGTATTCTTTGATAGTCCTTTACAATGTCTGCAACTCCACCAGTCTTGGCATCATCTGCAAACTTGCTAATCCACCCATCTACATTTTCATCCAAATCATTGATATGTATCACAAACTACAGTGGTCCAAGCACCGATCCTTGCGGAACATCACTGGTTACTGACCTCCAGTCAGAATAACAGCCTTCCACCCCTACTCTGTCTTCTATGGGCAAGCCAGTTCCAAATCCAAACTTCAATTCACCCTGGATCCCATGCATCTTTATCTTCTGATGCATGGGAAGGTACCAAGAGGGACCATATCAAATGCCTTACTAAAGTCCATGTAGATAATGTCCATTGCCTTGTCCTCATCAAGCATCTTTGTCATCTTCTCAAAAAAACTTAATCAAGTTTGTAAGGCATGACCTGTGCCGCACAACACCATGTTAACTGTTCCTAAGCAGGCCATGTCTTTCCAAATGTGCATGAGTCCTATCTCTCTGCATTATCTCTAATATCTTCCCTACCATTGACATGAGGCTTGCTGGCTTATAATTACCTTATCCCTATTTCATTTCTTGAACAAACGCACAACACGTGCTATTCTCCAATCCTCTGGGACCTTGCCTGTTGCTAGTGAGGATACAAAGATCCTTGTCAAAGCCCCAGCAATCTCCTCTCTTTCTTCTTTCAATATTCTGGGATATAAGCCATCAGGCCCTGTGGACTTATCCACATTTATGCTTTTCAGAAGACCCAGCACTACCTCCTCCTTAATCTAAAAATGTCCCAGCACATTAGTATGCGCCACTCTGCTTTCACTCTCCTCCAAATCCTTCTCGGTAAATATCAATGTAAAGTGCATATTTAGTACCTCAGCCACCTTTTTAAAAACATTTTTAATTGCATTATGTGTGCATATCATCTGTAATTGTAATTTTCTCTTCAGCATCACTGGAGAAACCAAAAATGTTAGGAAGCCATGAAATCAAAAAGAAACTGTAGATGCTGGAAATCTGAAATAATAGAAAATGCCAGGAAAATTCTACCAGGCAAGCAGCATATGTGGAGAGAGAAACCCAGTTACTGTTTCAGGTCAAAGACGCTTCATCAGAACTGGGAAAGAGGAAATAATAGTTCTGAGTTGCACGAATGGTTGGGGAGAGATGGATAGGATAACGAGACTATTTCTGAAATGCTGAGGTCAAGCTTGCTGTGGTGGTAATGATGATGGAGCTGTTTGGTTAATAGGTCAATGTTAGAGATAGCGAAAGACACACACACAAACAAAGGAACTTGTAAAAGCTGTGAAATGCAGAACAGTAGAAAATTCCAGGCAGTTCAAGCCATGCTAGTGGAGAGACAAAAATTGAGTCTGTCCTACAGATGGATGACCTGGAGCAGAACTGGCCAGTAAATGTTCAGTTGTCTCATTTCGAACATAAGCTTCCTACAATGAATATGGAATTACCTCGGATAACAATTTAAATGGACTTGATGATATTATTGACAGCTTTAACAGACAAGTCTCTGAACTCTACCATGTCAGGATTGATGGCACTCTGATGTTTCTTGGAATAATGCAATTCATACTAGAGCAAAGTAAAATTGAGTGTCTGAAATTCCCCATGACATTGTTTTTTCCTTTCCAAACTTCGGGACCCCTATTATGTTTGGAATTCATTCCAAACATTATCTGAACAGGTATGCCTAAAGTTAATCTGTCAGTTACGCTAAACACTCTATATTCGTAGTGTTGAATTCTGCCTCTGAAATTAATTCTATTGACTTCATGGAATGGATTTCAGAGATGGAATAACTAGTGCTTGATATAACTATATAACATATTTAGTATTACTGACCAGGAGAAATGTCCAGACAACTGTTCAATCAAGGAAGGAGTGTACACTCTATTGTCTGGCCCACAAATTTTAATTTTGTACAAAAGTCAGCAATGAAACGTGGATTTAATCCCTCAAGTGTACTAATCAATTTGCCTCACTCAATTAGATGAATCGCATTGTCACTTTGAGACTGTGGAGTAGAAATTAGCCTGGTGTCATTTCTGACCCGAATAAAAGAAGCAGCCTGTACCACACCTAAATGTTCTGGCAAGCTGATGATTCCTGTTGCATCTCATTACACAGCGGACGTGAGGAGATTGAATTTTGGACTGCTTGCATAACAGGCAGTTGCAGAACATAACTTGTATGCTCCGGGGGATAAAACATTAGAGGTGGGGGTGAGTGCAGTCAGCAGCGGCATTAGATGAGGATGCACAATCTCAGTCAGCAGGAGCACTGTGGGGTGAGGGACGATTTTCCAGCTCCTTGTAACTGTACGTTAAAATTTGTGGGCCAGACAATGGAGTATACACTCCTTCCTTGACTGAGGAATTGGCTGGGCATTTCTCCTGGGCATTAGCACTAAACACACTATAGAGTCACATCAGCACCTGCCACACTATCTCTGAAATCCTTTCCGCAGAAGTCAATAGAATGATGTTACCTTTCTGTTGCCAGACATTGGTGGATTGCATCCACACCAGCAAAATCTAAAATGAATGGGCTAGTACCTACTCTGCTCAGGACTGCCCCACTTCACTGACGGTCTTAAAGCAGATGAGAAGCCCTTTAATAATAAGGAACCAGGCTGGAAACTTGAAAAGCACTGAAATCAATGCAACATTTCACCTTAGACACAGGACAACACCTAAACAACTGGTCTATTTTTCTGCATGTTCCTCAGGACCACAGTAGAATTGATGATCAAGTGATTGAATTCTATCCTTTTTAAAAGAAGAAATTGAATCTGCTGAACTATTAGGCAATGATTATAAATACTCACTGCTATAAAGTTTACCCCCATATCATACCTGCTATTTATTGTTAATCACTTTACATCTGTGTCTCCTAGTTATTAATCCCTCTGCTAATGGAAACAGTTTGTGCTCAGTTGGTCCAATCTTAACCTGTCAAGATTTTCTACATCTCAATCAAATGTCCTCTCAGTCTTCTTTGCTGTAAGGAGAGCAGTCCATCACTGTATCATTGTAGTAAATTCCCTCATTCCTGGAAACATTTTAGTGAATCCTTTTCCACACCACCTCCAAGGCCTTCACATTCTTCTGGAAACATAATGAATTGGACACAATATTCTATTGTGACCTAGCCAGAGTTTCAAAAAGATTCAACGGAAGCTGATTATCAATCCTGTCTGTGTCTATAAGCCAGACATGGGTTGAGTTGGATAAAACTCATTCCCCATCTCATCAATAACAGTCAATGATGAGGACTACCGCTCAGTGGTTAGGATTTTAACAAAATCTCAGAGGTGAAAGGTTCTGCGCCTAATCCAGTGTAACCTCCAGTCACCTGAAACCATTATTTTCTTTATTTGACTTTCACTTTTAGTACAGTTTAAGCAAAACGCTATCTGCCAAGAACTTGTGGTGACATCAGTGACCATTAATATATTGGAGGAAATCTCATGGTAGTCCTGGGAAACAAACATTAACGATGATTTTCTGCTCCTTCCCAGAGAGAAACAGTTTTTGTTGCCTTCTCCAGCATAATCTTCAGAATACTGAACTGAATAAATTTCGGATATTACAAATTATTTTTGCTGTTTAAAAACAATGATCCTGAAAAGTTGCACATGTTCTGTGATTGAGATTTTGATGGACTGTCGTACAATAATTACTGATTAACAACCTCATGGAGCCTATAAACTTATTTTATACATATGGATTGTCATTGTATCAGATCAGTATTTTAAAATTCAATACTTGTTTAAAATAATAAGTATTAATTACAACTTTATTTTCTTGAGTTTGTCTAAGATTCTACATTAACCTTCCATGTTCCAAACTTTATTTTACACTCTGTGTATGATTGAAAAGGTTGGTTTTAAAAACTGCTTTTACAGATACTGGCCTGCTGTTGGGGAATTCTTGACTGCAATTGGTTGTTCAGCCTGCTTGAATGTCATCCTCATAGGTAGAAATGGAGCTGATACATGGCATCAAACAACAGTGGGAAAGGAGAAGTCTGTCACTGATGGTGGTAATGCCTTATTTCAGAGAGGGTAGATGAGATCTCTTTCAACCTCAGTTCAGTGGCTTCTTGCCCATGGTAATCCAAAGGCCAGATTCATTCTGTGCCAGTCATCTTAGTGACCACTAGATCTTTATGGTCAGATTTTCGTAATATTGGCAGTCGTCATTTCATCACAATTAGACAATGGTATGAAATGTAACCCCAATCCCGACTGATTCTTTTCAATAAAATAGAACTTCCTGCTGACTACCATCCATTTCCAAATTGTGGGTGGGAGAAAAAAGTTGAAGTGAATTTAACTATTTTAAGAAAAACTGTCATGACCTAAGGAAGTATTGATACCGCTAACATTGTATTTTTCTTCCCTTCTTTGCAGTGAAGAAGAATTATAAAACAAATGACATTATAGCACACCCTTTTTAAGTGCATTTACAATAGTTTTCCCATTACCTTGCCTGCTCTGGTTAATATGCCATGAGTGAATGATGAAATAAATTCCTCTAGAAATAGGATGACACACATTTCAATTCCTATTTTTAATTCCTTGTAGTGCCATATGAGAAAAAAAATATTTTCCTGAAGTCTAAAGTTCAAAATGATTACAGTATGTGGTGATTAGACTCAAAGGTGTTTGAGAAAGAACATTTAAAACTTCTGTCATTGGGATTCTGATACTTAAGACCACCAGTCAGAAATGAACTCTGCAGTGTCTTTGCATTGACTACAAATTTAAAGACCTTTTAAGTTAAGTACAGATGAATGATTGGAAGGTGAAAGGCAAGGAGCTATAGCTGCAAAGTTCTTATAAGTAAGAAATCTTTTTTAAACACTCCTTTGAACCATACTTTGCATCTTGGGCTTCATTTGGCCTGCACTCCTCTCTTAGTGTTGAGAGACATGGGTGAGCTAATGGCGATGGGATCAGAATGAGAGGAACAGAATAAATCTGTTTACCGTGGATTAACCTAGAGATTTGGACAGGAAGCCACAGAATTACAGACTTTGAAAGAGATATCACCTGGCACTGTTGCTGCCACAAATCATTAACACCATTAAAGAAAATGGACAGAATGGCTTTATCTTTGGAATTACACAGAACAGATGATATGTTAGATTCATATTTGAGTTCTAACTTTTGTCTGAGCTTCTCTTTTTCCTTCCAAGGACTTTGCCACAATAATTTAAAATGACACAAAGAATCAGTATATATCTTTTGCTCACATTTCGTTGAACAGAGCCTTTCCAAGTGACAACCTGAATCTTGACCCTGTACATTTAATTACTCTGAACTTTGTGTGCATTGAAGTTAAAAATCAGAACCAAGCGAAATTCTGATTTCAATACCAGGAAATTCTAACATCTCACTTGCTTTTACCATGCACTGCAAATTCAAAGCAAACTTTCATTTTAAAGTTCAAAACCTTTCTATGGATCATTTTATTTTTAACCAATGATTTAAAAAAAACTTCAGCCATATACAGAATGCTCTACATCTGACCGGTGGTGTTTCCCAAGGATCGGTGCTGGGACCTCTGTTGTTTGTGTGATATATATATGATTTGGATGAAAATGTAGATGGGTGGATTAGCAAGTTTGTGGATGACACCAAAATTGGTGGAGTTGAGGACAGTGTAAAGGACTATCAAAGAATACAGGGATATAGATCAGTTACAGAAATGGACAGAGAAGTGGCAGATGGAGTTTAATCCATCAAGTGTGAGGTGTTGCACTTTGGGAGGTCAAGTGAAAAGAGAAAGTCTACCATTAATGGTAGACCCCTTAATAGCATTGGGGTACAGTGGGATCTTGGGGTCCAGGTCCACAGTTCACTGAAAATGGCTACGCAAGTGGATAAAATGATAAAGAAGGCATATGAAATGTTTGCCTTCATTAGTAGGGTGTTGAGTATAAGAGTAAGGAAGTGATGCTGCAGCTATATAAAACCTTAGTCAGACCTCACTTGGACTATTGCGTGCAATTCTGGTTGCCCCATAAAAGGAAGGATGTGGAGACTGTGAAGAAGGTGCAGAAGAGGTTTACCAGGATGTTGCCTGGATTGGAGGGTATGAGCTTTAAGGAAAGGTTGGACAAACTTGGGCTGTTCTCCCAAAAGCGTTGGAGGCTTTTTAAAATTATGAGAGGCATAGATAGGGTAGACAATCGGAATCTTATCCCCAGGGTTGAAATGTCAAATGCTAGAGGACATGCTTCATGAGGGGCAAGTTTTTTTTACACAGAGTGGTAGGTGCCTGGTATGGGTTACCAAGGGTAGTAGTGGAATCAGGCAGTTTGGTGAAGTTTAAGAGGCTTTTAGATAGACCCATGAATATGAAGGGAATGGAGGGATATGGATGATACACGAGCAGGATATTTAGTGTAAATTAGCATCAAGATCAGCACAACATCATGGGCCAAATTGCCTGTCCAGTGTTGTACTATCCTGTGTTCTATGTTGATATGGTCCAGAGCTGGCAGTACAACAGTTTTACTAGCTTGTATCTCTAATATTGACAGAAATAGCGTCAGCTTTTTCACTCATTAATTCACATTATTAATTCATTACAGAATGTCATAACTTGCTGGCTTGTGGATAGTCTGTTTGTTGACGTTGTCCCCTTTACGTTTTCCAAATTCTGAACTTCTTTTTTACCCTCCAAGTATTCTCAAATATCCACTTCTTAAGTAGATATAAGAAATAGTTCCCCTTCTTGTTCTAAGGACAAAGTATCCTTAAAAATTCTGGACAACTAAGGTTTTAAACTATTTCAGTAGTAATTTGTGGCATTATAAAATGAGTTATTTTCTTTCCAATTGCAATTACTTAATATTTAACATTGAAAGTGTCACTTTTTCTGGTGTTATTTTTCATATAGTTTTAGAATTTTTTTCATCCTACTATTATGTTATTGAATTCACAAGGGGAAAAAGCACTGATTATTGTACAGGTTCATGAATGAGGGCTAATTTTGTTCCATGAACAACTTGTTTGTCAATGGCAGTGTTAGCCCTCTTTGGAGCCATTTAGTAAGATAATATAACCCACTGTGCAACAAGCAGTTTGCTAGGACTCTACAACAGTTTTAGACACTGTTTTGATGCAGAAGGCATATGATAACTAGAGATTATCTGAATTCTCAGTATTTCCAATCAAATTAGCCATATTGATTTGCATATTGTACATAAGGCCAAAGTTATCATCAAAATTGACTTGTTAGTATTTCGAGCACTGGTGCAGTTGTACATAGGGTGTCCAATGTGGTTTCTGAGAGAAAGAAATCTAACCAGACCTCCAGGCAGTAAGTATCCAGTCAGGAAGTGGCTGCAATAATGAGCCTTTTTAAAAGATCCAAGGCAGCTACTAACTTGTGTAAATCTTTCATGCTGCTCTGGCCCTTTAACACAATGAGTGAGTACTGCAGAAGGCTTTGCTGATGGAAAGCTTGAGATGGCATCTTTCCAAGCCGAGAGCAGTTAACTGGGGTTAGGTAATGGAGACCGAGTAATGAAAGAAATGTTGCTGTGTGGAAAGTGGTCATGGAAAATATCAACACAATTCATCATAAAAAATCTTGGCAAGAGATAAGGAACAAGTTTTGTGACTTCAGAAAGGTTATAAAGGCCAGTGAACATTGCAACTAACTAAAAAGTTAAAGAAAGAAAATCCTGGATTTATAACGTGCATTTTATAACTTGAGGGCAACCCAAAATGTTATACAATGAATAAAGTAATTTTGAAGTGCAGTCACCTGCTGTAATCTGGAAATTATGGCAACCAATTTGCACATGATTTCAAACAGCGATGTGATAATAACCAAATCGTGTTTCATTGATGCTGGCTGACGGCTAAGTATTGGTCAGGACATCAGGGAAAAACTGTTCTTTTTCAAAATAGTACCATGTTATCTTTTATAACCACCTGTGAAGGCAAACAGGAATATTGTTTAATATCTTATCTGAATCATATCACGTCTGACACTGCAGCACACCCTCAGTACTGCAGTCCTGGATAGGCGTGTAAACCCACAACCTTCAAGAGGACTGCCACTGAGCCCCAGACAATGGTTTAAGGGCAAGGAATCAGCTGGTTTATATATTTAGTTGCAAATTGCAATCAGCTGAAGCAAAGGCTGATTTGCTTGTCTCACAATGCTCTTGAGGCCATAATGATGAAGAAAGGAAAATGTGGGTCAGCGAAATGACTACACTCTTATTCACTTTCGTCTTAGGAAGTGGGAAACTTTGATTAGGCGTCACCTATTGATCATCAGTGGATTCCCCAAGTGAGTCATCCAGCTACTTCAGAGAGCATTCAGCACTGGGACCAGGTAGTTGAGGGTGGTCAGATCACCTTCCCTAAGCAGGATTAATGAATCAGTCAGGATTTTGGTATTGGTTTATTATTGTCACTTGTACCAAGGTACAGTGAAAAACTTGTCTTGCATACCATTCGTACAGATCAATTCATTACACAGTGCAGGTACATTGAGTTAGCACAGAGTGCATTGAGGTAGTACAGGCAAAAAAACAGTAACAAAGTACAGAGTCGTGTCACAGATACAGGGAAGTGCATTGCAGGCAGACGATAAGGTGCAAGGTCACAACAAGTTAAATTGAGGTCAAGAGTCCATCTCAACATATAAGGGAACTGTTCAATAGTCTTATCACAGTGGGATAGAAGCTGTCCTTGATCCTGGTGGTATGTGCCCTCAGGATCCTGTATCATCTGCCTGATGGGAGAGGAGAGAAGAGAGAATGACCTGGGTGGGTGGGGTCTTTGATTATTCTGGCTGCTTCATCAAGGCAGGGAGAGGTATAGAGGGGAGGCTGGTTTCTGTGACACGCTGGGCTGTGTACACAACTCTCTGCAGTTTCTTGCAGTCCTGGGCAGAGCAGTTGCCATACCAAGCCATTATGCATCCAAATAGGATGCTTTCTATGGTGCATCGATAAAAGTTGGTGAGTGTCAAAGGGGACATGCCAAATTTCTTTAGCCTCCTGAGGAAGTAGAGGCGCTGGTGAGCTTTCTTGGCTGTGGCATCTACATGGTTGGACCAGGACAGGCTGTTGGTGGTGATCACTCCTAGGAACTTGAAGCTCTCAACCCTCTTGACCTCAGCACTGTTGATGTAGACAGGAGCATGTACACCACCCCCTTTCCTGAAGTCAATGACCAGCTCTTTTGTTTTGCTGACATTGAGGGAAAGGTTGTTGTCATGACACCATGTCACTCAGCTCTCTATCTCCTTCCTGTACTCCGACTCACCATTATTTGAGATGACCTACTACGGTGGTATCATCTGCAAACTTGCAGATGGAGTTAGAGCAGAATCTGACCACACAGTCATGAGTGTATAGGGAGTAGAGTAGAGGGCTGAGGACGCAACCTTGTGGGGCACCAGTGTTGAGAGTAATTGTGCTGGAGGTATTGCTGCCTATCCTCGCTGATTGCAGTCTGTTGGTCAGCAAGTCAAAAATCCAGTTACAGAAGGAAGTGTTGAGTCCCAGGTCTCAAAGTTTGGTGATGAGTTTGCTTGGAATTATAGTATTGAAGGTGGAGCTGAGTCTAACACAGGTGTCTTTACTGTCCAGATGCTCCAGAGCTGAGTGTAGGGCCAGGGAGATGGTGTCCGCTGTAAACCTGTTACGGCAGTAGGCGAATTGCAGTGGGTCGAGGGTGTCTGGGAGGCTGGAGTTGATGCGTACCATGACCAGCCTCTCAAAGCACTTCATGATGGTGGATGTCAGAGCCACTGGTCGGCTTACAAAACTTCCTGAAGGTTTCCTGTCATTTTCTGAGTCTAGCCCAGAGTAACTAAATTCATTGAATTGCTTTTGGCTTCTGGTCCTGCCGTGGTTTGGTGCTCCTGATTTCTGCGCACAAATTTGTAACAACTCTACCACTGACACCTCTACAACTTCAGCCTGCAAACCCAGACATTGAGATTGTCAGATGGTGCGAGTAAGTCAAAAATAGGCACATTGATTTTGAGGGCACTGAAAGTTATGAGCTGTGGTTGACCAACTGGTAACATAAGGCACTGAGAACAAAATTAGATAGTCACTGAAAACAGGTGCAGTGTTTGCAAAGCATGAATAAAGGGGCTGCAAAAGTTAATGGCTTTCTTCCCTCTTTCTCCTCCTCCTCCACCACATCTTGCTCTTTGGGAAGGTCTGCAATCTCATGAGAGTGGTCAAGCCATGATAAATCTGACATCTGTTTTCCAACAGCTGCGGGGGTCTCCACAATGGTTCCAGCAGTGAAATTGTTACCTCACATGCCAATAGCCTGCACCATGGCAACATGGCATTCATTGCATACAAGTTCTGCATGTGTGCATGGATCATACACTGCAGTCATCAAACACACCATCAGCTGGTAGCTGCTGTTGTCCTGTGCCCCCTTCTCTGGCTTGTCCAGTTTATTCAATATGTAAGGTGGAGCAAATTTCAGTAGAACGAAAGTATCATGATTGTAGCTGAATGCGGCCATTGACTGGCTGTCGATGATCGTATACCAGCTGGGCAATGAGAGAATGGAATCTCTTCTGAATGTGTCACATCTCTGTGTTGATATTCGGTGTCTGCAGTGACTTGGCACCTTGCACTATGGGGAATCTTGCAATCCTTCTGAATCGACATTTTTGTTGTAGCTAATGGTTGCTGAATGGAAAGTAAATGTAGTCTGCCGCCTTTGCATGGAGAATATGAGTGACTTCCCTTCTGCAACAATGGGTAGCAAACTTGAAAATACTGCAAATATGACCAGATCCACCCTGGAAAGGTCTCAATGCATAATAGTTCATTTGCACAGTCACTGCCATTGCAGCCTTCACCCTGCTCTAATGTTGTTATTAAGACTAGGAGGTTACCTCACCTCAGAGAGGCAGACATCATCACCAGAGTGCGGATGGCTCATACATGATTAAGAGCTATGTGTATATATTAAAAAAAAGCAAGCATAATAAAGAAGTGTGTAAATTTGGGCATGAGGTTGACTCCATGGAGGGAAGTTTGGAGTGCAGAAAGGTATTGACAGCCTGGTCAACTGGGCTGAAGAATGGCAAATGAAATTTAATCCATGTAATGCATTTGGGGAGACACAAATATGCAGTAAATGGCATATACAGTGAATAGGGGATATTGAGTAATGTGGAGAAACGGTGACTTTGCAGCAGGTATGTTGTATAGTTGATAGAACATTGGTTAGGCTGCAGTGCGAGTACTGTGTACAGTTACAGTCACCATGCTATGTGAAGAATGTGATTAAGCTAGAAAGGGTACAAAAAAGATTCACAAGGACGTTGCCTGGACTAGAGGGCATAAATTATAAGGAGTGATCGGATTGACTGGGACTATGTAGTGAAGGAGGCTCAGGGGTGACCTTATAGAAGTTTATAAAATCATAAGGGGCATAGATAAGGTGAATGATCATAGTCTTTTTCCCAAGGTATGGAAGTCTAAAGCTAAAGGGCATGGGTTTAAGGTGAATGGGGAAAGATTTAAAGGGGTTCTAAGGGAAAACTTTTTCCACACAGGGTGGTAGATGTACGGAACAAGCTGCACAATTACAATGTTTAAAAGACATTTGGACACATACATTGATAGGAAAGTTTTAGAGGGATATGGGCCAAATGCAGGCAAATGGGATAGCTTAGGTAGATAGCTTGGTTGGTATGGACAAATTGGGCCAAAGGTCCTGTTTCCATGTTATAAAATTCTATGATTCTAGGATAAATTAAAAATGTATGTGTTATGGTATGTGTTTAAAAAGGCATCCAGGATGCTATCTTCATTTGCTGAGGCAAAGAATAAAAGAGCAGAGAGATTATGCTGGAATTCTAATCCTAATTAGCCAACATCTTGAGCACATCATGCAGTTCTGGTCACCAGGTTACAAGAAGGGTACAACTACTCTCGAGATAGTGCAGAGGAAACTTGCATAGAAGGTGCTGGGAGTGGAAAATTGTGGTTAAGAGGTAAGATAGGATAAGCAGGGTTGTTTTATTTGGAACAATGGAGGTTAAGGGGATGTTTAATTGAGCAGCATAAAATTGAGGCCCAGACAGAATTACTGGGAAGGATGATTTTCTCTTTGCTGTGGGATGGAAAACAAGGGGAGGGGGCATAGATTTAACAGAAATGGTGGGAGAATTAAAGGGAAAATTATGAAAAATATTTTCACCCAAAAGTGGTAGAGGTCTAAAACTCATTGCCTGAAATGGAGATAGAGGCAGAAACTCTGATCACATTCAAGAAGTTCCTGGATGTGAACCTGAAGAGCTGTGATCTGAAGACATACAGACCTTGAGCTAGAAGGTGGGATTAGGCAGGAGAGCTCTTTTCCAGCTGGCAGTGGGATAAGTGGACTTCTGCATCGTATTTTCTTTATGACTATAATTCACTGGCACCAGTCGGGATTACAAACAGATTGGTGTCGTGCCCAGCCTATACTGCACAGTCCGACATACATCCATTCCCTCACCAATATGGTTGCAAACGAGGTGCACCTCAACAGCATGCAACAGCATCTGATGTCACTTTGGAACCAATGTACCTACTTATTGCAACACAGGGTGAGGCCATTCAGCCCATTGTGTCCATGCCGGCACCCAGCAAACTAATCCCATTCTTCATGGTAGTGTAGCGGTTGGCATAACGCTATTACAGCACCAGTGACCAGGGTTCAATTCCCGTTGCTGCCTGTAAGGAGTTTGTAAGTTCTCTCCATGACTGCGTGGGTTTCCTCTGGGTGCTCTGGTTTCCTCCCACATTCCAAAGATGGACAGGTTAGGAAGTTGTGAGCATGTTGTGTTGGCGCCAGGAGTGTGGCAACACTTGCGGGCTCCCTCCAGAACACTCTACACAAAAGATGCATTTCACTGTGTGTTTCAATGTACATGTGACAAATAAAGATATCTTATCTTACTTTCCTGTACTCTGTAACTTATTCTTGCCCATCAAATCCCCTGTAATTCTTTAGTCACTTACCTATAGTAAGGGGTAATTTACAGTAGCTAATTAACCAACCAATACATCTTTGGGTTGTGGGAGGAAACCAGAACACCAGGGGAAACGCACATAGTAACAGGGAGAACAAGCAAATTCCACCGGACAACACTCAAGGCCAGGAATCAAACTCTGGTTCCTGGAGCTGTAAGCTAGCAGCACTAACTGTTATATGAGCAGTCAAAGCACCCATTAAACCAGGCTATGTAGCCATTTTTTGTATTCGTTGTCAGTGAGATGAGTTGATCAGAAATACATTCTAAAGTAGTCCAGTGGCTGAAGTATTAATGATAGACCTGGAGTATATAGAAATATTATTTGACTCCCTACTTGCTCAATTCTGAAATATTGAATGACAGGCTGTCAGCGTCTGCCATGCATGTAATCACTTGGTGAACGTAGTGGCCACCGTATAGAGCTCATCAGTAGACAGTTAAGTCACAGTTTTGTAGAGGATCAGGCATACAGCACTACAGATATGGAGGCATGAAAACAGATAACTGGCACCAAAATCCACTGCTGCTGTATAGCAACAGAAGTTTTTCATGAGACCTTCAAAACGACATGGACATCATCACCTCAGGCAAATGCTTGCTGATGAAGGTCTCATCAGTGATAGTCACTTAAGCACCCAAATGAGACCTACATTAAATGCACTTAGTCATCAGTACCACGGCAATGTTTTTCCTTCCTGACCTCAGAAACATTGCTTTTGGGAACCAGATGTTTACTCCTAGGTTACGAGCATATTTTAGGTGTACCTTTCCTCAGCTTTCACATTGTTCAGAATATTGGAACTGTTTCACGTCATTGCACATTTTGTATTAGTGTTCTCCCCATCAAAGCACAGATACATGCACCACAACAGATCATACATACTGTCTGAACACCTTGTATTCACATGCATTCAATTCATTTTGGCATTGTGGATCATTTGCACATACAGAGGAAGATAGCTCTACTGATTGACATATGTGTTCTGGATTATTGTTCAGTTCTCGATTGGCTGTATGCATGCAGTCAATTATATCCTGCACCTTAGGGGAGTTTGCAAGGTAATAAAAGTACAGCTGTCTCTGTTGCTGATGTTAGGATAGCTAATGAAGCTGATGTACTTCGCTGCATGGCAAAGCAGCACTTTAGTCACATCCTCAATGTACCAATTGACCGCATTGCAACTTACCTCTGATTTGTCTCCTGTGGGTGCCTAGAATGTACCAGTGGTGTAGAGATTTAAAGTAGCGTTGACCTTCATTCCCACTAAAGTACCTGAGTGCAGTTGCAGATCTCTGTAAACCAGGTGACAGATGACTCACTACACCCTTGCTAAGCCTGAACCTTATGAGGTGCTCTTTCTCTATCAGCTACTGAAAGCTTCACCCTAAATGCTAATTCCTCATTTTCAATTACTTTTTAATAACTGCACCATACCTCCTGTGTCCTACATCCTCCTCCTCTGTTGTCCACCCCACCAGCTACATTACAGATTTGACTATAATATCCTACCATATTTGTAAGAGAAATTAGCACTTAAACAAAGTTTGTAGCAATGTTGTGTGTTCTCGGCTATCACCATAGTGTAGTGGTTAGCGTAACACTATTACAGCACTGGCAACCCGGGTTCAATTCCCGCTGCTGTCTGTACGTTTGTACATTCTTCCCCGTGTGTCTGCGTGGGTTTCCTCTGGGTGCTCTGGTTTCCTCCCACATTGCGGAGACGTACAGGTTAGGAGTTGTGGGCATGCTATGTTGGCGCCAGAAGAGTGGCGACACTTGCTGTCTGCCCCCCAGCACATTCTCAGTAATGCAAAAAGACATGCATCAAATAAATATCTTGTCTTCCCAAACTCTGGCTTAGAACTTACTTAAAATTCAATATGATTTCATAGTAAACTTGGAGAAAAGGTACTTAACATGTCTTGCTGGAAATTTATTTATAAGTCTTCATTCACAAAAAATAACCTCTCATTCCTCTCAGGGAAATCAACTGGTCGGCCTATAAATAATGCTGTCAAGTCATTTGCAGTGCTCAAATCATTTTGTATCTGACACACACTTTAATGAAACACAGAGTAAAACATTGTCCAAAAAACTGTGAAAGAAATGATAACAGAGGAAAATCAATTAATTTTTTTTTTAAAAATGAGAAAGTTGACTTTACCTTTTGTATTAGTTCTCAAGATCTGGACAGTTCTGGTAAAGCAGGTCCTGAGAAGGTGGTCTTGAACTTTCTTAAACCATTGCAATCCTTGTAAAGATAATATTCCCACAAACATGATTAGACAAATAATTCCAGGAAATTAAATCAATAGTCACAGTGCGAGCTTTGACTTAGTTGGTAACACAGTTGCTTCTTGATGAGCAAATTTGGGGTCAAATCCTACTCCATTGACTTGAACAAAAATATCTATGCTTGTGCTCCAGTGGAGCTTGAGGAGTTCTGCCCTTTGGAAGAACCATTATAGTGAGACCCTTCTACTCTTTCAAGTAAATATAAACAATCCCCTAGAATTATGTCAAAAAGAAGCAGCATGGTTATCTGTGATGTTCTGTATCTTATTGGCTCCTTCTCTAACAAAACAAACCATCTGGTCATTATAGGTAGCTTGCCCTATGTAAATTGGCTGGTGTGTGGCTAATTAAATTTCCTGTTTCCTACAAGACACTGCACTACATTTTTGTTGTAAAGTGCTTCAGAACATAATGAAAGAATATGAAAGGCACTCTAATTTATGTAGTAACATAAGGCTTGGAGGGGATCCTGAAGATAAAGAAATGCTAGAATACTGTTCCTCATTCTTCCCATTCAGGAAAGGGAAATATTGCTGAAGAAACCCTGTTAAGTTGTTGCAGTGCATTGTGCAAATAGTACACACACAAATCATTCAGCTCTTAATGGAAGGAGTGAATCATGAGGCCAGTAAGGGACACCAGTCAAGCAAGTGGACTTTCCTTATGGAGGCAAATGTCTTGAGTATCATAACAGCTGCAGAAGAAATTCTTGGCAACAGAGTATGAAAGTGAGTTAGTTATTCTAAATATTTATGAATTGTGATTTACACCAAATTTGGAACATTGCGTCCAATATCAGACACCACCCTTAAGGAAGGATGTCAGGTCTTGAAGAGGTTGCACAGGTGATATATTGGAATGGTACCAGGATAAAGGAATTTGAGTAATACAAGGAGATTGGGGCAAGTTGTTCCCTGAGAGCTTAAGAGAGAGAGTGCTATAAGGAGATTCGATCTAGTAAATGAGGAGGAACTGTTTCAACTGACAAATAAACAGCAACCTCAGGGCACAGATTTAGTATGAATGGCAAAACAGGAGATTTTATAATCAGAAAAGAAATGCCTGGTTTGGTGGCAAATTCAGATCCAGATTCAGTGATAACTTGTACTGCACCAAGTGATCTCCTATCATGTTGTTGAATAGCTCCTAAAATCAGGCAAGGGGATTGAGAGTGGAATGAACCTGCACCCATAGGCTGAAAAGCAGGCAGTAAGCCATCTTTGCACTGAATCCTGATTAGCATAATTTCTGCCTGTTGCTGCAGTTTTAATATGCCCAGCTCATTGTTTGCACAGATCAGCATCACAGCAATATTTAGAACTAACCTATGGTGGAGGTTATCAGTAAAGCGGTAATGCAATACAGCTAAAGCAGGTGGTGGCAAACAGTGAACCCTTGGAGAATGGGCTTCAAGGTCTTCAGGGGCTGTGAAAGAGATGGGAAGCAGAAAAGATATTCCATGTTGGCAGGAAGCCCTCCAGATTCGCACTTCAAAGTCAGTGCGAGCAAAGAGATATGGAGGTCAATGTCGGGAATGTCACCAAAATGATCTGGATGCAGATTTACAGGAAGTTCAATAACTTCAAATGAGCAGTTAGGCTCAATGAATGCAACCTGAAGTGTCAGATTTCACCACTTAGTCAATTACTACTCAATGCACCACGTATCATTATTCATCTGTCAACAACTCCAGTAATCGGGATTCACATCCAATGTTCACATGCTCTGCTGCTCCTTCTCCTTACCACAACTTCAACGCATATCCGTAACAAACATATTACCCAGACAAATTACAAGGCATTCACTGGCACAAAGGTACAAGGTCATGCATAATAGGAGCCAGTGTGAGCTTTTTGGAGAGAGAGAGAGTTGCCTGCATATCCAAACATCCACGTAGGGATGAAGTTGACTATTATAGCTATAGCCATTGTGGATGTCATGGTACAAAGAAGAAGGTCTGAGTTAACTACAGATAATAAAATCCTCATGAAAGTAAAAAAAAAGCTGCAGATGCTGCAAATTTGAAATCAAAACAGAAAATGCAAGAAACAAACACTGATGAGGAAGCACCTGGAGAAAGAGAAAGAGTTAATGTTTCAGGTCAAAGTATTTGTGTCAGAACTGGGAAGAAAAGAAAACAATTTAATTTTAGGTTGCAGAGGGGGGAGGGGAAGGGATGGATAGGACAAAGGGAATACTTCTGATACAATGAGACCAGGATCACTATAGGGATATGATGTAGAGGTCATCCGATCAATGAATTGATGGGGACAGTTAGAGAAAAAAATGGAACAACATTTATGAGATGAGGACCTTTACAGAGTGAGGAGACAAACAAATAAGCATAAAAAGTCAGCATCCTTCCACCAGCCAAGCATTGTATGGGAGTTTTGAGACAAGCAAAGGCACATTGAAGATAGTGCATAAATCTCCATTCCCTTATTGTCTATGACATGAGTTCTTCCAGGAATTTGTCCTTGAATATTTGGGTTGTGTACAGTTTTATTTTTGTACCATGGCCAAAAAAAAAGTGTCTTGCATGGAGAGAAGATTAAGGGGTGTGGAGAAACAGAGAGGGAGAGAGAAAGAGATTAGGGAGTGTTGAGAGAAGGTGAAGGGGTGTGGATGGAGGGAAGGGTAACATATGGGGACAGTGCAAATTAGCAAATGTGGTACTGGGAATGAGGTTGTTGGACACGCAAACAAATCACTTCCTCATGTACAATCCGGCCAGAAAAGTATTTAGGTTGCCCGCTCTTTCTCTTGCTTCTCTTCCTGCTCTTGATCTCCTGCCACTGCTATCAGCTCTTTCTCCTCCTCATGCTCCCTCTCTACAGCTGCTTGCAGTGTAGTTGGTGACAGGGACTGACCCCTGATGATGGCAAGATTGTGTAGTATGAATCAGACCAGCCTAATCCTGAGATCCACTCAGCTAAGTACTGCAGGGCTCCCTCAGAGTAGACCAAACAACAGAATCATTTCAATAAGCCAATAATCTGCACTATTACATTACTTGTCTCAACATAGCTGTCAGTGGATACTGCATATAGAGTTTAATAACCAGAGCAGCCATATCACCATCACACTGCCTTTGTGCCCAGTATCGTCCATTGATTTGGTATGGTCTTTAAACCATAGCTGGCACTGCAAAACATTGCTATTTGAATGCTTAAGGACAGCAGTAGGATACCAACCTTTGACTTGCATGATTCACTGTAAATGGTCATGTGCCAGCAAATGTTGAGGGGCTTAACCCTTTTTTAGTTCCAATCATTTTTAATCTCTTCATTCCTTGGAACACAAGATCTTTACAGCCTCATGTAGTATTACACTCTTCAAAACACTGTTTTTATGCTAATCTCTTATTCCCTTGCAGGAAGACACAAAGAAAATAAACTATCATAGGCAATAAAATATTGGACCCCAACTTGTTGGGAGAAGTGTTAAATTGCTTAATTGCCAGCATTTACCCCCTACAAAAGTCAGTAAGGGCCTCCCCCATGTAGTCTCAAACTTGCTGGCTGAAGCCCTGCTGGTGATTACCTGGCTGTACTCTGACCTTGAACCCGTGTTTGGTCAAGTGACTGAGAATGTACTCCCTGAGTCTTCCAGCAGCTGTGCCAAGAAATCTGTCTGCTGAACCTGCACTAAATTAAAATGGAGAAGATTGGCTGTATGGGAGGAGGGTAATTTACATTTTTGGAATTAATTGAGTTTGTTTAATGTTTTTAATTATTAATGCCTTTTTAATGTGAATAATATTAGAAGTATGTTTAAATTGATTTCTAACAAATTTTGCATGTTTTTGATTGTCAGGTACATTCAGAACCATTCATAGTACTTGACAGTTTTCCTCCTTTTGATGTCGGGTTTGTTATGAGTGCCCATGTGATGACACTACATCGTGTCACACCCTATTGCCACACAGGGCTTTGCCACTTAGGATTGAGTCAATACCAGCAATGGCTGCCAGCTATGGCCAACGGTATTTGTGATATGAAATACCAGCAGTAAGACATGTGACACTCACATCCTTTACAAGATAGAAACTTCCATTGATTCTTTGCTTCAGTACTTGTTCAAGTATTTGCCAAGTAGCTACTTGAGATAATCCTCCTACCTCCACAGAACACTCCAATCCTAAATAGCTCACTTCTCATGACTGACTGCAGTAATCTCTTCCTCTTCACTACCACCTTAGATTTTATCCCCAATGCTTTCATGATAGTAAGTTTCCTAAATCCTTACTTGGAGATTGCAGGTTCCAGACAAGACGGTCAAAAATTTACAGCACAGTATCACAAGCTATCACTACCCTCACATCTCTTCACTTGATGCCACAACTGTATGCACTGAACAATTCAATTGTCATAAAAAGTAAATGTAATGGACAATTGGTGATTCCTGTGTGGATTGAAATCTGCAACCTTCCTTCCACTATGGTGTCCAGCAGTGTGCATTTCACATCTGGATGCCATTTTGGGGATTTTCATCCAGTTGTGTATGGCCTGCAAATAGATGGTCTGGAAGGTATTTGCCTCAGCACGTTACATTACTGTGCTCTGAAGCCACCATATTCAGGTCTCCTTTAAGTATTTTGTTTACACAACTCCCCAAGGGACCTTTCCTCCTCCAATAGCAACTTTACTGCACCCAGATCTGACCGACAAATTTTGCAATTGGAATATTATTGTTACATGTACAGAGATAAAGTGAAAAGCCTTTGTTTGTGTAGCATACAGACAGATCATTCCATACATAAGTACATTGAGTAGTAGAAAGGAAAATAGAATATAGTGTTACAGAGGAAGTGCAGTGCAGGTAGACAAATAAAGTGCAAGGGGCCATGACAAGGTAGACTGGGAGAACAAGAGTTCATCTTTGATCATTTAAGAGGTCTGTTCAAGAGTCTGATAACAACAGGAGAGAAGCTGTACTTGAGTCCGGTGGTATTTGTTCTCAAGCTTTTGTATGTTCTGCCCAACAGGAGGGGGGAGAAAAGACAATGACTGGGTGTCATTAGAATCATAGAGTCAGAGAATCAGACAGCATGGAAACATGCCATTAGGTCCAACTCGTCCATACCAACCAGTGGGCACCCTTCCATATTAACTGCATCACCCAGCGCTTGTTCCATTGTCCTCTATGCTTGTGATTCAAGTGTTTATCTCAACTCCTTTTAAACACTGTCAGTGACTCTGCTTCAACCATTCTCTCTGGCAGCGCATTCCAGGTACTTGCCATTCTCTGGGTGAATATCTCCAATGAATCTATTCCCCCTTCCCCAAAAACTATGTCCTCTAGTTTAATCTACCTCTGATATTAGGAAAAGATTCCTGCAGTCTACCCTATCTAAGTCAAAGTCAGACTATGGTACTGCTAGCTGCCTGCAAAGTGTTGCCTCTCTCTAGCACCATCTTAGATTAATATACACATCATAATTGTATATACCTTATTCATGTCCCCTCTTAACCTCCTCCGCTCCAGAAAAAACAGAACTAGCCTCCCCAGTCTCTTTTCATAACTGAAATACTCCATCCCAGGCAACATCCCGGTGAATCTCCTCTGAACCTTCTCCAGCACTGTCACATCCTTCTTATACTTTGATGACCAGAACAGCGTACAGTACACCAGCTGAGCTCTGACCAAGTTATTATTAAGTTGGAACGTAACCTCCCTACTTCTGCATTCAATGCCCCAAATAACGAAGGCCACTATCCCATTTGCCTTCCTAATCATGTTGTCTACCTGTGTTGCCACCTTCAAGGACCTATGGAATTGTACTCCCTCTGTTCGTCAATACTCACTACTATTGTGTATGTCCGAGCCTGATTAGTTCTCCCAAAATGTATCCAGTTTGCCAATTTACCCTGGATGCCATGGGTCCTAACCTTTTGAACCAGAATCCTATGTGGGACCTTGTCAAAGGCTTTACTAAAATCCATGTAAATCACATCTACTACCCTGCCCTTATTGATACACTTCGTTATTTCTTCAAAGAGTTCAATCAAATTGGTTGGTGAGGTTCTACCCTTGACAAAGCGATGTTTTCTATCTCCCATTAGTCCTTGCTTTTCCAAGTAATCATTAATCCTCTCCCTCAGAACTTTTTCCAATATTTTCCCTACCACTGTTAGCCTCACAGAGTTATAGTTACCAGGCTTTTCCTTGTTGCCTTTTTTGAAAAGGGGGATCATGTTTGTTGTCCTCCAGTCATCTGGAACCTCACTTGTGTCCAGAGCATCAGCAGTCTCTTCCCTTGCCTTCCGTAGCAGCCTGGGATAAATACTGTGTGGTCCTAGGGATTTATACACTTTTACACCTGATAAGGCATTGAGTACCTCCTCTAGACTTTCACCCACTCCTTCACTGAATTCTCCAAATACAAAGCCTGCTTCCTTTGTAAATACCAATGAAAAGTATTTAGTTGGGACCTTCTTGGTACCTTTTGGCTCCACAAACAGATTGTCCCCGATGGGCCTTACGTTTTTACTGGTTATTCTTTTATACTTATGGAACAACTTCAGATTTACCTTAATCCTACCTGCCAGTGATTTCTCTTGACCCTTCTTTGCCTTCCAAATTTCCATCTTCAGCACCTCCCAACATTTTTTATGCTCTTGACAGGCCTCCCCTGTAATTTGTTCCTGATACCTGCCATATGCTTCCTTTTTTTATACAACCCTCAACATCCTGGGTTCCCTATACTTGTTACGCCTGGCTTTTACCCTGACTGGAACATCTTGCCCTTGAACTCTTGCTACTTCTCCTTTGAATGCTTCCGAGATATGGACTTAACTGCAAATAAATTCTCCCAATCCACCTTTGCCAAGTCCTCCCTTATGTTAATAAAACTGGATGAATTTAAGACTTTAATTACTGGTCCATCCCTATCCTTTTCATAACCATTTTTAAAAATATATGGAGTTATGGTCACTATCTCCACTACTGAAGCTCCCTCCACTTGTCCAGTTACATTCCCTAAGACAAGGTCCAGAAATGTTCCTTCCCTTGTTGGTCTATCTACATACTGGTAGACTTGTTAGTGAGGGGATGATCATAGGGGACTCCTGCATGACCTGCCTGCCCTGAATGTTCTTCCCATCTCCTCTCTTTCTGTACCTGTGGAGTGACCAGCTCACTAACCATATCATCTACTATGTTCTTCACATTCAGATGCTTCACAATGAGTCCATGCTTATGGATAATGAGTCCATAAAAGTGTGTCCAGCTACAGCTGCAACTGCTCTGGGCAGTCTACCAGAAGCTGCAGCTGGACATGCTTGCTGCAGATGTAATCATCAAGAACATTGGAAGTGTCCCTGATCTTCCACATCCTGCAGGAGAAGCATACCACTGCCCTAACCCCCATAAACTTTACGACTACTCCCTTCAATAAGACTTAGCTCTTGATACTGACCTCCCACTGACTACAGATGACAACTAATTACCAGGTAAATAACACTATTCTGACTATCAATCACCATTCAGTTATTATTATACTCTCCCTCTCTGCCGTCTACCCAACCACCACTCCTACTTCTTTGTCTATCTCCCCCTCTCAGCAAACTGACTATTGATTTCCTTCCATCGACAACCAACCCCCTCAACTAATGGCACCCCTCCAAACTACCACACTTCCTTCTCCTCTGACTGCTGCTTTCTTTACTCCCCCTGTTCTGATTGTCTCCCTGCCTCCAGATTACCAGTCCCACCACCACCCACTCCAACTCCAACTCATTCCCTCACAATCCCCAAACAACACTGACCTCTCAACCCCAGCTAACTAAAAGGCCTCTCTTCCTTGCATGTACTCCCCCACCTTTTTGCCCACCTGTCTCAGACTTTTCTAATTCCCTTCACATGCTCCAGTGTGGTTAAAGAGAGACCTACCCTGGTGTAAAGCCTGTTTAGGAGTGTACATGCCCAGGGCCTATGTTCAACTGAATTTCCCAGTGGCAGGTCCTCGACAACATGCTCATTGGACTGCTGGAAAGCAACCATTTAACACAGCAGAACAGTTGCCTTTCAGCTTCTAGGCACATTACTTTTCATACTGTTCACTTAATTTTATGTCATGTACAACATGTATCAATGCAACCTTTAACTCAGAAACTAGGTTACAGAAACAAATAGAATTAGAATCGGGTTTATTATCACTGATGTATGGCGTGAAATTTGTTGTTTTTGTGGCAGCAATACAGTGCAAGAGGAATAATGAGGTAGTGTTCATGTGTTCATGGACCATTCAGAAATCTGATGGTGGAGGGGAAGAAGCTGTTCCTGCAACATTGAGTGTGGGTCTTCAGGCTCCTGTATGTCCTCCCTGATGGTAGTGATGTGAAGAGAGCATGTCCCAGGTGGTGAGGGTCTTTAATGATGGATGCCGCCTTCTTGAGGCACCACATCTTGAAGATGTCCTCAGTGACGGAGAGGGTTGTGCCCGTGATGGAGCTGGTTGAGTTTACAACCCTCTGCAGCCTCTTTTGATCCTGCACATTGGAGCCTCCATACCAAGCAGCGATGCAACCAGTCAGAATGCTCTCTACCATACACCTGTAGAAATTTGCAAGAGTCTTTGGTGACATATCAGATCTCCTCAAACTCCTAATGAAGTAGAGCCACTGGCGTGCCTTCTTCATGACTGCATCAATGTGTTGGGCCAAAAGATAGGAATCTGGATCCAAGATAGGCCCCTGAGATGTTGACCCTTAGGAACTTGAAGCTGCTCACCTTTTCCACTGCTGACCCCTCAATGAAGATAGGTGTGTGTTCTCCCAATTTCCACTTCCTGAAGTCCACAATCAATTCCTTGGTCTTGCTGATGTTGAGTGCGAGGTTGTTGTTGCAACACCACTCAACCAACTGATCTATCTCACTCCTGTACACCTCCTCATCGCTATCTGAGATTCTGCCAACAACCGTTGTGGCATTGGTGAATTTATATTAAACTGGACAAGTACAATAAACTTACAGCTCCCAATTCTTAAAATGGGCTGCATAAAAGTGTAAAATAGAAGACAGTGTAAAGGCAGTGGCTTTCTTATGAAGAAAAACAATCATTGGAATAAAACAAAACAGCGAGAATGGGGAAAAATGCACAGGTGTAATAGAAAGAAAATGAATCAGTCCCGGGAAGAAATTACTGATGACATTCACTGAAAGCAGACAACAAAAGGATTAATTCCTTGGTGGAGTCAAGAAAGGGTTAAAGCAACTCCAGAGAAAATTAATATAACGAGGCTTGTGGTATATGTTTCGGACCAGACAAATCATTTACGGATTTATTTCTCATTATAAACATCACTGGATTTGAGACCCAATGTAGCAATTGCTGAATTAGAAACCGAGGATCACATCAGTGACATAAGTGGTAAAAGATAAGCAATTAACAGTAGAATGAACAAGTAAACCGAATAACATCTGTGAACACATAATGTCATTAAACAGAACTGTCACAAGGCTGCAAGATAATACCAGTATTTAAGTGCATGCACAAATGTATCAAGATATGCCTTCAGTACATTTTTATGTGAGAACTGTACATGGGGAAAAGCTTTTTTACACAGTGAGTGGTTCGGGTCAGAATACACTGCCAGAGATGATAATGGAAGCAAATTCAATTGTAGCATTCAAAAGGGAGCTGGATAAGCATCTAAAAGGAAAGAGTTTCCAGGTCCATGGGGAGAGGGTGAGAGAAACTAGCTGAATTGCTCTTAAGTACAGCTACGATGGACTCAATAGGCTGAATGGCCTTTTTCCATGCTGTAAGCATTCTGTGATGTCTATTACCATACAGTGATGCTCTATGTTCTCGGCTCTCAGGAGGTCTGAAGAACCCCAACACAAATATCATTCTGGCTATTTTTACCAGTGCCCTCATCAGTCACCACAAATAGCTCCTTTGCAAATGCAAATGAAATCTCCATAGATACTTGTTGTTAATTTATCATTTACTTTAATCTCACATTGAATGTGGATGTCACTGCAGAGTCCTCATATAATACCCATTTCTAATAATCCTGGAGAAGTTGGTGGTTGAATTGTCTTCTTGAGTTATTGCAGATCTTATGGTGAAGATACCTCCACAATACTGTTGGATAGGAAATCAGTAGCTTAGTGCAACCGAGGGGTATGCTCAGCTAATTCTGAGTTTTGGTAATGGTCAAACACCATGCTGTGGGTTTGGGTCATATGAGGACCATTGGAGCTAAGGACAGGAGATTTCCTTTCCTGGAGGATAATAGGGAATTCAATAGGATTTTATGACAGTCTGTTAGTTTCATGGCCTCTGTTATTGATACTTATTTAATTAATTGACTAAGTCCATCAACTATCACAACTCCTGTCTCCAGATCCTTAGTCTATTACCATTCCCACATTGTGCCTGGTGTTAATTCAATTGATTTCTAAAGGTACAAAATGATCTTAAAATTTTGATTACAATTAATTCTAATAGATTAGTATGGTATGTACTTGTAATAGTAATAAATGTGGATTTTGTTTTGTTATTTATCCTGTCATATTGAATCTGATCAGATATTTTGATCATGACCAATGTAAATTTTGTAGACGTTTAGAGCCTGCCATTCATACAACACTTTCAAAACTGTGTCAGCTGTGTCTTTGCACAAATTGGCTAATGTTGAAAATGTACAGGTAAGAAAGAATCTATGAGGATGGGAAGTATTTGTATACACAAAGGCATCAAAAATGTTCCAAATCATTTTATTTGACATTAATACAGTTCTGTTGATCACCCTGATGCTGTCTGCGAAAGCCACATTGAGAATGAGTGTTTTAGTTGTTTGTTTCACAGACCAACGATATTGGGCTTTACTCTGTAAGAACGGACTGAAACTGATATTGTTGTTTTTTATACAATGTCACCTACTGATCCATTGCAAGTTCTTGCAGTTCTCAGCATGAATCACAGGAGGTGCAATCTTTGCAGCTGACTTTCAAAGGGCCACACCATGAAGCAAGTAACACTCTTCCAGCTGTAGGGGAGTGTTGTTTCTAAACAGGTGCTGCAATGATAGAAGAGGAGTGGAAATGTTCTCCCAGGGAGTCAAAGAGAACCGGATAGACTGGTGAAGGCAGTGCCCAATGGTGGCATGTTCTGTGAGCGGATGTCACAGAGATTATCCAGGGCTTCAGCCTCTGAGTGTCTGTACTTTGAGGAAGTCTGCAATGCAGAAAATCTCATACTTGTTCTTACATCTCCCATAAGGAATAGTAGATGCTCTTCTCCCCTGACTATGGAGTTTGAGTGATCTCACTAATGCAGCAGTGAGCAGCAAACTGTCAGATATGGCAGGGAGCAGTGGCAACAACCTTGAAAGGTCCTGAGGCTCAGAAACTGAGAGTGACCATGATCCCAATCTCCATGGATAAAGTGGTCAAGGTGCATGTGTATTTGAGATTGTAGGGGGCCATGGATCTTGACAAGGACAACTATTGTACTTTATGTTTGCCTTTTAAATAGCAGTTTCAGAGTTAAAATCTGGTTGTTCTGTGAGAAATTAAGAACAATTTTCTTGATGAGAAATAGGGAGGTGAATTTTCCAAAGAGCACTAAGGTATACAGAAATGTGCACAAATTGCTCTACCTTGGTTTAACCTAGTTTTGAACTGCACGGTACCACATTTCTGGAGTTCCAACCACTTTGAACTAACATCATTCAGACTAAACCACCATTAATAATTTTCTTCATCAATATCTTGATTTGATATAAAAGCAAATCATGAATATATACTTAAAACTGCTAAGGTCCTTTCAGAATCTATATCAATCTCAGACCTACCTTGGTGGTACCTTAAGTTTGGTGAATTACTACTATCCTAAGAGACCATACCACATAGTCATCTCTTATACAATTGTCTTTACTGTTCTTACAATTCAGTGGAAGACTGGCTGCCATGGTAAACAGCTGTGTTCTACTCAACAGTCTGTATCCAAGTGAGTGATAAGGAGACAATGATACTCACTTCTGACCAGTTCAGAAGAACCCACTGAATACCACACTGGGACAGGATGGGATACAACTAACAAGGATGGGATAAATAGAACTCCACAAGTACAGAAAACAAAACTAAATGAATTTCCAAATTTGCAAAGAAGTGCCAAAACAGAAGATGTTCCTCAAAACTATGACAAAGTTAATGCATGTGGAAACGAAGCTCAAGACAAGATAGTAGAAATGGTACAATTAAGATACATTGAAAAGCTGGGGAGATGTACTGCAACACAAGGTGGAATTATTATGTACTTTGAGTACTTGGACACAAGGCTAGGAACCTTATACAGCATTTGGCTGACTGCTGAAGATGAAAATATAGGATTTTTCCAAACTTCTGGTACTTTCCTGGAATTTAGTGAATTTTGAAAAACTTCAAACAATGAGTTCACCATCTCTGCAGATACTTCCTTTAAAACCCTCAGGTTTAGGCCCTTGGGTCCTGCTGATTCATCTGCCTTTAGCTCTGTGAGTTTCTTGTGACTGGGACTTCTACAAGTTTGTTACTGTTATTTGAAATTAACTCATCCGCTATCTTTAGGGTATTTGCAATGCCCTCCACGGTGAAGACTGAAACAAAAAAAATGATTTAACATATTTGCCATATCTTTACTTCCTGTTATCTATTCACTAGCCTTGATCTCTAGAGGTTCCACACCTACCTTCGCTACCTTCTTCCTATTTATATATCCATTGAAACTTCTACTGTTTGCTTTGATATTACACATACATTTTCTCTCAAAATCAAATTTCTCCCTTCTTATGAGCTTTTTAGTCTTTCACTGCTGGATCCTAAAATTGTTCCTGTCCTCTGGTCTAACCACCAGCCCTTGCCAAACTCCCCGCACTAGTCTGTGCACCGCTCTCTCATTTGCTCTTGATTTATTAAACATGTTGCAACAAGGTGCAGCTGTAAACTTCTTGTGCAAAACTACAGGAGCACTGAGTATCTTTTCCATCATGACATGGTCATATGGACATTAAGGATAGTTTTGGTGGGAAAGCAGTTCACCACTGGAACCTGAGAGTTGGGAATACTGGGTCCTAAAAAATTGTGGGATGTCAGGGAAAACACACATAGCTCCCACCTACTTGTTGTAACTGTAATAAGTTGGCTCCAGTTTGTGGAAGCAAACAGAACATAGCTGACGCAGGGAATTGCAGTCCTTGTGTTGCTTGGAGACAAGGAACGCCAAGAGAGACAGTTTGACTGTCATTGAAGCTATTGATGATTTTGAGGAATCAAGGAATATTGACAAGGTGTCCACACCTTGGAAGCAAAATAACTAAAGACTGCAGCAAGTTCACACAACATGGTCAGGACATTACACTAATTGTAGTTAATGCAACAGTGAGACATCCACAGACACAGCGTTGGATCACTTGTGAAAATTAATCTCCAGTAATGTGCACACTCTGGAGAAGTGTAAACACTGGGAGGACTGAGGTGCTCCGTGTTCCAAGGTGACGGGGAAGTGTAGCAGACTACATTCAGAATTAGATGACTTGAAGCTAACATATTCTACTTCAGGTCAATGGTGGTAAAATGGGAACAGATAAGGAGCAAACAGATAAGCCTTTCCCTGGAGAACTAGTTGTTTTGCTTTGGATTTGGCACAAGGAAAAGATGAGACAAGAGAGTCACCCAAGTAAGACAGAGGTAAAAACAGAGATAGGAAGAGCTGGGTGGGTCAGAAGCAAAATCAGAAGTTGGCACCAGAGTGGTTGCAGGAAAGGTGCAGCTGAAGGACACTGCAGAGGGAATGACTGAGCAAGGAACAAGAAACCCGCTGCAGAACCTGCAAAGAAATGCATCAGATACACAGAATTGTCAATTGTACAGATGACAAGGAGCCAGTTAAAAATAGGATGCAGGGTAAAAGTCACCAGGTCCCACAGAAAGGTACAAATGGAGAGGTGAAGTCTTGCAAGACAGAGTCTCAAAGGGGAAGCAGTAGGAGGAGCAGAAAGAAGAGGAGAATATGCGTATATGTATAAAACAGCAGCACAGGAACAGAAGGATCTGATGGGACAAATATCAGAGAGAGCAGAGAAGTAAAGTCCAGAAGACGTATTCCACGGCAGAGAGCTACATTCTCCAACCACTGCCCAGCAAAATAATTAGAAATCAGGAGTCAGTACCCACAGAATAGGAGATTTTGTGGCAAGGAAAGTAATTAAAAAAACACTCAAAATTCCATGAATTAAAATAGTTGTTCATATGGTTGTTATAAATGCAGTGTTTTTTGGCAAGGTAGGAGGACGTCTTAGAAAACAACTTGCAAATGCTTTCCGAAATGGCAGAGATGTGAGTTGTGTAGAAGAGCCAAATGTTTTCTATGAATGAATTTGGCTTCTTCAAAAAGAATTAATGATGACAAGACTATGAAGACCACAAATTGCACTGAAGAATCTGTCTTCCTTATGAGCTGTGCCCGCAGATGTTTTGCAGCTGGCACAAGGTTCTCCTGTGTAACCTCTTCTTGCCTTCTGCTTTTCTCATATCTCTATTCAAAAATCAGGAGTCTCTTTGAATAGTGAAATGAGCAGCATTCATCAAGTAACACAAGCCCCCAAGCTGGCTAGACAGTACAGCTCTTCAGATTGATCTAGACAGTTCAGCCATGACCACAGAATCCTAAATGTAAACTCTGCAATAATACCGCTTGTCTTAACAACAACTACTACTTACATTTAAATAGCACATCTAGTATACAGTGCTTATATAACTGGATTGTTAAACCTTTCATGTGACACCACCAAGGATCTTCCCCAAAGACCTCCAAAACTGAACCACTTGCAGAACATATGTTGGCAATCATGGAATAAATTGAACCTATACTACACTGTTAACAATCTATCAAGAAAAGCAACACTGTATTCATATAAATATTTATAAGCAACTAAAAGCTGAAAGAAAATGCCATCCCTCTAAAGTGAAAGTTTTACATCTTGATAGCATTTACTGCATAAATTTGTTCCTGTTGTACATTTCTGATGTTGTGACCCTTTCAGCCTGCCCATATCCAACTTCTTGTGAGATGCATTAATTTTGAATAGTTAGTTTATTAAAGATTTTTTCATTTACAATAGTAACACAAGTAAAACTCATTGTCAGTCATTTCTAAGTTCAAAAATAATTTTTTTAAAAGTCTTGCTTTACATTTCAATTCTCTATCATCCATCTCACTTTACATTTCCAATCTAGTCTCTTTCTTGAGATGATTGATTTCGATTCTAATAAATCCTTAAGTAATATCCCAATGAGAAAAGGATCTCTGTTTTTGAAGTTCACCTAAACTATTTGGTCAAGGTGCATGCAGAAATATTTACAGAGGCAGTGTTCTCTTAGGAATCTTCTTTTGACATTCCACCCTGCAAGGTTCGGTCTAGTGTGCATGTTACACCTTTACATTGTTATGCAGCTGATAGAACTGCTACCTCGCAGGTTCAGCTACCAGGTTCAATCCCGACCTCCCGTGCTATCTGTGTGGAGTTTGCACGTTCTCTCTGTGACCGCGTGGACTTTCTTTGGGTGCTGCAGTTTCCTCTCGCATCCCAAAGACGTGCAGGTTGGTGGGTTAATTGGCCACTATAAACTGTCCCAAGTGTATAGGTGAGTTATAAACTCTCGGGGGAGTTGATGGGAATGGGAAGAGAATAAACTAGGGTTAGTGTAGGATGAATATAAATGGGAGTTTGATGATCTGTGTGTTCCAGGTGGTCTGAAGGACCTGTTTCCATGTTTTAACATTCTATGATTAATGTGGAGAAACTAAGTAGTCAGGTATTAGCCCTGATCAGTAGTCTAGCCCTCATTAAAAGTTAGTCATTAAGAGGATTGGGATGGCAGGTTGCAGCTGAAAAATGGAGGCCCAATGTCATCCACCACCTCTCCATTGCTGCAATTTTGTCTAACCTGGCCAGAACAAGATGGATTCCTGGGTTAGAGGCAGGGTGCAGTTGTTGCCATTTCGGCAGAGAACTTTTCCAGTTCAGTTGAACCCAACTTGGAACAGTCAGGCCTTCCCCAACACACTCATGTTTGGCAAGTGTAAATTTTTTTTTAGTTCTCTTACATTATAAAATATGAATCTAGCAAATCAGAGCAAGGGAGGCTAAAATACATGAAAGAATTGGGATTTCAGACTTTCCTACTAACAAGTTTGAATATGATCTTTCACACAGAGCGGAAAGTGATAATTTGACTTTGGTCACTTAGATGATTCTCTTACATGGATTTAATCTGAAGGTTGTACTTATTTCCTAACTTTTTAAATTTCAACTATATACTATACCCATAAAAATAGATACAGTACATACAATCTGTGTCTTTCTTTACATTCATTATGCCAACAAATCAATACATACTACAAAGCATTAATGCTACTCAAGCTTCCTCTTTGGACAATGCACGCATGAAGTGGTTGATAGGCTGTAATTCCCCAATATTCAATCCATTGATGTCAATGTGCAGAGGTGGGTACAAATGGTGCACGATCAACAATGGTTTCGTGCAGCCAAGACCGCTTTAAGTCATACAGACCCCACAAACGCTGTGAAAGACAACTGCCAGAGGAGTGGCTTGCAGTTAGAACAGGGCAATCTAAAAACCCCAGTTCTCATGTTCAAAAATCTCTTGCAGTGAGGATGCTGGAAAGAAGATCAAGGAGTCTGCAATCCATGCTGTAAGTCCCTGATATTTTATTTTCCATAGAAATGGAATCATGCAGCTATGATATGGTACTGTGCATTTCTAGACGTAGTGGTGGAAATATTTTTTTAAACTAAAACCACACAATATGTGAAGTCGTGCATTATAGAGTTCAGGCACAGTCCCATAAAATGAAATATTTCCCAATATTTTAATTCCTTAAGTTCATACTGGAAGATCCAGGATTGCTTATCCCTTCAATGGCATTTCCCTCTCTCTTCCTCATTATGGCTCTGGCTGTTGCTAAATCTTATCTGGATGTTCGGATGACTGGAGACATATTACAGGGATTCTAACTGGAACTGTTGAACAGACAGATGGATTTGTCAGGGGTTCCCTTTTACAATAGTGGAATTATCACTTCTGTGTTGACTTCAGTTTGGAAGGTTTCTTTCCTCGAAACCAGAAAAGTGCCCTCGGGGGAGTATGCTACACGGTTATTTTGTCATGCTTTGCATTTTTCTTCATAGCATAGCAAATGTTATTATAATTTATTTATTGGATGTGGGTGTTACTGACAGACCTGCATTTAATACCCATTCTTAATTTTGCTTTACAGGGTGCATGTAAGTCACCTTCTTGAACCCACCACAGTTGACAGTGAAGATACACCCACTGTGATGTTGTGTGAGGAAATCCAGTATCTTGAGGGAGGAATAATAAAAGAACAGTAATGTATTTCCTTGTTGGAATAATGTGCAGTTTTGAGAGGAACCTGCATGTGGTGGCATACCTAAATCGAATAAATTCTCAGTAAGACAAGCAAGGCTTTCTACAGCATGACTCAGAGGAGACTGACCTTCTCCAATCCATGATCAGTGAGCCTGGTATGTCAGTCTTCTGTTAGGAAAGGTACTTTGTTTTTCTAGATAGTAGAGGTTATGGGGTTTGGAAAGTGCATGTGAAGAAACATTAGAAAGTTTGTAGATGGTAATTATTACAGCCATTGTGCACTGTGAGCAGATTTTTAGTATTGGGTACCTATCAAGCTGAATGTTTTTCCCTGGGTGGTGTTGACCTTCCTGAGTTCCTGCACTTGCACCCATCCATGTAAGCAGAGAGCATTCCTTCATGGTCCCAACTTGTGTCTTGCAAATGAAGAAAAAACTAAGGGAATTCAGGATTGACTGGACAGGATTTTCAAGTAGATTTTGGCCAAGAAATTTGTCTGTGCTTCCAAAGATGCACCATCCCACTGCAGAAATATTTTACTAAATGGTAAGCCCAAATAGACTTGCGAACCCACCCAAACATGTCTCCCACTCTCACTGCAATGACAGAGCTAGCAAAAAAAAAGCCAGGATTGTGGACAGATGGGTGGTTGGAGGTTCAGTGGGTGGTCGAAAGATGCCATGGTGGAACGGGGAATGGTGGTCAAGAGTGGTTTGGTGTTGCTACCTTGGACCTAGGTTTGGGAATATAGTTGGGACAAATTCCATTTCGTGCCAGGGTCACTTTAGAGGAATGATGGTGGTGGGGGGGTGGGGTGAGGGGATAGAAGAGGGAATTTGGTCAGAGTATAAAAGAAATCATCAAAGTGAACTTGCCTAACAGAAGATTGAGATACCAGACTCACTGGTCATGGATTGGAGAAGGTCAGTCTCCTTTGAGCAATGATGAAAAAAGCCTCACCTGTCTTGCTGAGAAATTCTTTGAGTGAAGAAATGTTGCTCCCAAGCCTTGGATGTGCAAATAAGTTTTGTGCGAGTGAGGTCAAAATGTGTTACATGTTATTTGACACCATCTCACCTGTCTGGTGATTTTATGCATATGCAGATCACATGCATAGAGACCCTGGAACAAATTCAGCAAATTATGTGACCCCCTGCACAAAGGACCCAATTGCTCTGGCAAAAAGAAATTCCAGTCCTTAATTTTCTCAAATGTAACATTGGGTCACATGATGCATGACCTCACACATACCTCGAGGCACCATGCACCCCAGCGATCCAGTTGTCCATAGATCCATCCATGCACAAACCTCATGGTCACACTATCCTTCGGTGGCAACGCAGTGCCTGAAGCCTTCTAGGTGTCACTGTTTTGGCCGATCTGCAGTTGGCAGGAAGTTGGAACCATCCTGATGACCTCCTGTCAGCTTCTGCTGTCGAAGGTCTTTTTCACGGATTCTAAATGAATCTAATGACCAGAGTCAGTTCAAAGCAGTTGAGAAGAAATTAAATAATTACAAAAATTAAAAACAATGAAAAAAAAACAAATAGTAAATTCACTTAAAACATATTTAGCTGGTGTAAATTATTTTTCAATATTAATATTAATTAAAAGAAAGTTTTAAAAAAAGACCATTGATCTTCACTTGCCTTTTTATTGAAGGTCAATACAGTGAATTCAAATGAATGGACTTGCGCTAGATTAATCAGCTATGGCCAGAGTAATGCTGGAGGACCAGATGCAAGTGTGTGTCACTCTTAGCTCAGAATGGTATAGAATGCCCCTGGACTCGATGGTAAGTCCGAGTATGGAGGGAGAGATCATATGTGCCTTTAGCATATACTGGACTTTCACACTGCCCATGCTGATATCCGCACAGTAAACTTTATTTATACAGCACGGTAACAGGCCCTTCTGGCCCAACGAGCCCATGTTGCCCAATTACACCCATGTTAACCAACAAACCCATACGTCTTTGGAATGTGGGAGGAAACCGGAGCACCCGGAGGAAACCCACGCAGACACGGGGAGAACGTACAAGCTCCTTACAGACAGCGGCGGGAATTGAACCCCAGTTGCTGGCGCTGTAATAGTGTTAAGCTAACTGCTACTTTACTGTAGTCTACAGAACTGCCAGTTAGCCATCAGAGCAATCAGCCTGTAAACTAATTAGGTCCAATCTAGTACAAATCACATTTGAATTCTTCACCTTCAAGTACAATGGTTAGAAATTGTAGGAGCTGTACCTTGGATGTAAAATAGGAACAGGGTGTGCCAATACAGCATGCACCTCATTTGAGCAGAAGTTGTTGCCACTGCCAACTTGTACTCCTCTTTCCTCAAATGATATCTGAAAAAGGCCTTATGATTCTCGCAAAATATGTAAATTAGGGACAAGCTGCACTACAGAAATTAGTCAGCTACTTCTGAGGCAGGTTTCAGGTGACCAAAGATGCTGATGATGTCTAAAGACCAATTGCCAGCAATCTTCCAGCCACTTAGATCAAGTGAGGATTGGTCAGGTGCAGGTCTGGGCCCAAAAATAGGCCTGGACAAAACCTCATTAAGGTGGATCTGATTACGGGATAACTTAAGGCGCCAAAGCAGCTGAAGCAGGAATCTAAATCTTCATATTTTTTGAAGCTGTGATGTTGGTTCCTGACGTTTTGATATACTGCACAATCAGCGGATATGAAAGAAACTGAAATCACGTTTGTCATTTGCCTTTCCAAAAATGCTTTTTGAGGCATTGTCCTTGTCATAATGAAAGAAACACGGCCAACACATTAGTACAAAGCAAGATCCCTTCTTGATACTCAAGAAGTTGTAAAGGTCTTATTAAATTGAACTTAAACAGATTTATTAGGGTAGAGAAGGAGGTTATTCAGCCCATTGTGTTAATTCTGGCCCTTGGCAGAGCAACACAATCAATCCCATTTCATCTCTTACTTCCCTATAGCTTATTCTTTCTCACATGTCCATCAACTCCTCTTTGATTATTTTGCCAACTTCCTTACGCGAAGGGGTTATTTAAAGTAGCTGATTAGCCTCTTTGGGATGTAAACGGAAACCAGAGCATTCAGGGAAACCTATGCAGAGACATGGAGAACATACAAAGTCCACCTGAGGTCAAGATCAAGCCCAGGTTGCTGGAGGTGTGAGGAAGCAGCTCTACTTACTACGCCACAGTGCTACTAACAAACTGATTAACCACAAGGTCTCAGGAGGAGATGGTTCCCCTGTTAAAATTCTAAAATGTGGCAGTGAGGAACTTCAGTCAAAAATCTATAACTTCCTTGCCCACATTCAGGAAGAGTTGGACATGGCAGGGGACCTCAGAGATGCTATAATTATGACAATCTTTAATAAAAGGAAACAAATCCAACTGCAGAGGAGCCTCCCTGCTCTCTGGCACAAGGAAGGGTAGCACCAAAGTCCTCATCAGCTGACTGAAGAACTATACCCCAAAATGCTGTGTGGATTCTGTACATCTGGAGGCACAGAGAACATGTTAATCACCATACAAAAACTCCAAGAGAAACGCAGAGAGCAGAACCAATGACTACTCACCTTTTTGAGACTTTTTGACCTTACTAAAGCCTTTGACTCTGATAATCAGGAGGGACTATGGAACACAATCCGCTAATTTGACTACCCACAGAAATTCACCTCCACCTTAGTTTTGCTTTGTGTTGGTATGCAAACTGTGATCCTAATCAGTGATTTGCAACACATCCATTCTCAGTGCAGATGATGTCGAACAAGGCTGCAACATTGCCGCAACACCTTTTTCATTTTTTCTTGCTGCATTTTACTTTCAACAAGCTTCCTACTACAGTGGAGCTAATCTCCCGGACTAACGGGAAACTGCTCATAAATTCTAAATCATAAATTCAGATGTGGGGATTTTTGCTGATGATTGCACAATGTTCAATCCCTTATGCAACTCTTCAGTAAATTAGGCAGTTCATGCCTGTATAATGCAAGACCTAGACAATGATGTGTGAGTGATGTGCAGTGTTTACACCAATGCATCCTATTGCTGTTAATGTATTGCATGTGAACACTAACATCTAACAAACTGTTTCTCTGATTAGATTAGATTAGTGTATTGTCATATACACCAGGGTGCAATGAAATTCCTTGTTCGCATGAAGCTCTCAGAGTAAACAGTATACGTGGTAATAATAAATACAACAATAAATACAGTGGAAAACAACAGAATTGTGCAAAGGTTGTAATGCAAATTGAAGTAGTGCAAAAAACTACTGAAGTGACAATAGCAGAATAACTGTAGAGTTAAGGATATGAGAAGGTGACGGCACCGCTGGGAAGGAGGTGTGAATGGGGTGATTAGTTCAGGAGTCTGATAGCAGTGGGGAAGAAACTGGAGCTTAAATCTGGAGGAAGCTGCTGGATAGTTGCAGGTTACTCTGTGAGCCAGCTGAGATTCAATTGCCTTACTTGAGATATTCCCTTTGTCCTATCCCTCCCTTTCCCAATCTTTCTGCAGCTTAAAATTTAACTGGCATTTTCTCTTGCCTGGTTCTGAAGAAGGGTCGTCAACCTGAAACACTAATTCTGTTTTTCTTTCCACAGATGCTGCCTTACCTGCTGAGTATTTCCAGCATTTCCTGTTATTTCAGATTTCTGGCAACTGTAGATTTTGATTTTCATATCTTATAACCCATTTGGTTTATCGATGACCTTTAGTGGTAGAAATCTGCCAAATTTGGCCTATCCAGACTCATTAGTGTGTTTGACTCTTAATTGCCCTCACAGTTCAAGGGTCAATAAATTTTGCACTGCCGGTGATGTCTTCATTATATTTTGCATCCCAGCAGGAGCAATTTCTCCCAGGAATGTTCATCACCCTCAGTTAAACCCAAATAGTGCAACAACAGTTATTTATGAGTAAGATTGTATCAGATCCCACATACATGTTCTTGATAATAATTTAATACCAGGTACAGTATTATCAAGTGAATAACATTACAGTAATCCCTCCTTTCCACCTCATGAGAAAAACTTCAATAAAATGCTAATTTCAGATTCTCACATTCATTGTTATACAGATGTCAGCACAAACTTGCACTGAAAGGTTGCTGTTCTTTTGTCCTGATCTGATTTTTTTGTTCGCATTGTGTGCTGAATGTTGACTTTGCTGCCTTTGTGTTATCTTGAGGCTGATAGTGTCTTTTGTTTACTCTTCTGTGCCCTACTTTGGGAGAGCATAAAAACACATCCATCACCAAATACTAGTGAACTGTAAATTAACAGCTGAAAGGTCACAATGGAGTGAGGTTGTACCTGTACAGTTCATTGAGACAGGTATGGCAACTTGCAGTTTTAATGGTCTATATCCAATTGGCATTAAAAGAGAGAGCCTGAACAAACAAAATAAATCTAGTCAGGCTGCTTTCGACAGATGTAGGCCTTTAAACAATGTTGCAATCAGCCTGAAATTAGCTTTGTGATGTATAGGTCTCTTTTAGTAGCCAACTGAAAAGAAAACAAAACAGGCACATTATTAAAAAAACAGCTGTTGCTCTTGGGAAAAGGAAAGTTAGACTTCAGAGATTTTCCCTGCCATGCCTTCAGTCTGGAGTGAATTTCTGAAAAACAAGTATAATTGCATGTTATTACCAGAAATGGATATCGTCCAGAATACATCAGATTAATATGCCCGTGCTGGTCAGGACTGTGTCAAAGGGGTAGTTCCACTGGGAGAGGCAACAGTAAATGGCAAGGTGCTGGAAATAAATGAATACATTCGTCTGAACAGGAAGCTCAGTTTAATGTTTGTTTACATCCAATATGTAAAGGTAAAAGATACTTAGGGAAGACTTTTGACCAATTGACTGTATGCTGGTAAAAGGAGAAAGGCGTGACTAATTCTATCATGCATTCCTTTACTTGTCCATCTACTTGTACTTACAGGTATCTAATGTATGACCTAGATAAACCTGTAAATGGCTTAGTTGGATCATTCCCATATCTTCCCAGTGGGAGCATTCCCGGCTCTCTTTGTCCATATGCTCATACACACGTGTCCACTAACATCCGATCAAATTTACTTTCTTTGTCTACTCTGTTTCACCTTACTACTTATTCCACAGTAAGGCCATTCCATAAAGGTAGCTTCTCATCTTTCAGCAGTGCCAACAAAATATCAAAGATAATGTGACGAATATAAACATTGTGCAGTGATTTATGGTTTGTTTTAATCAGATATCCATGGTCATTAGTCCCTGCAGGGAATCCATATGGAGTGCCATTAGAAGCCTGGCACTTTACCACTGGACCACCCCAATTATAATTGAATGCAATATAATAGTAATTTTAACACAATCCTAATTGATAAACATTTCCGCTTACATGCATTAGGAGAGCCCTCATTTAATTATATTTGCTTCCTTTCCCTAGCAAGGTGAGATAAAATACTTCCAATGTGCCAGGAGTTTACCAGATAAAAAAAAATCTGCTTTGCTTGGCATTTCTTTGTGTTAGCAAAGCTTATTTTTTGCTCAATTTTGGCAGCCTTTTATGTGCTTGATAGTCTTGTTTAGTACAACTGCTCCCTTGAGTTTGCTTAAGTTTCAATAAGGGCTAACTGTTTGTTACACCTTTAACAAATTCTTTGACATCTTTTTTTTTGTGTTTCAACCACCTGGTCGTATTTGCTCAATGGGGTTGCAGTGGTAGATAGCTGCTGCACCAGTCAGGCTTCAAAGGGTTAGGTCACTTAGCATTAATTCTAAAGATCAAGTGGGCAGACAGTAGGTGACACCAAAACAAAGCACGGCCTTATCTCTGCCAGTTGTCACTCAGCAAAATCCTGCAAGCACCAAGTAACTTGGCAGGCAGTTCTGATCAGAAACCAACACTTGTATGTTCACTGTTTCTCTTGCACTTGAATGTAGTGCTTACTTTAACCCTTTAGGCAGTATGTACATCTGATGGAACCCTATTTTGGTTTAAATTTTTTGATCAGAAGATTATGCTGTTAGAAATCTTGTAAAAGTTTTGATTTCTACTTCATCAAATTCAACAGAAAGGCAATTTTTCAGCTGACCTGATCCAACAGATATATTTCAAAACATCAAAACAAAGTTTGATATTATGAATATTTAATAAGCCATCAAATAATTCTTAAATATAATTGTAGGATGGCAATATAAAACAGATAACAGCAAGTAGATGCACATCAAGAGGTCATAGAGCATAATGATCACTAATCATCACAGCAGTCATTTGCTGGCTGATCCCCCACTGCTTCATGTATCTAGTATATTCTTGCTGCCTAACATTGCTATCACATTACACCATATGTAACAGGTAGACTGATGAAGCTTGTAGTATCTTCAGTCAATTTATTGGCTGCTGCTTCAACCAATCATCTTGAATCACAGGATCATACTGTACAGAAGAGGCCCATGCTGGCTGTATGAAAGCGCTAGCCAATTCTTCTCTTCTCAGGTAGTTCCTTGGGGTAGAGAAGGACTTGCTTCCACTTCCATTCTGTGAGTTCAGAGTGGTTGATGGGGCCAGTGTGGGACCTGCAGACTCTGCCAAAGGTGCAGCAGGAGGTGGTTGATGAGGCAGGTGGGTGGGAAGAATGGGAGGGGCCATTCTTTCTGCTATTTACACTGGGCTCAAGCTGCTCATTGTCATCGTGAATGAATGCTCCTTATCTGCTTTGGATGGTAATGGGCCAGGGTTCCTTCAAGTTGAGGGGGATGATAAATTCCTTTCATCTTTGAATTGTTTCCTCTTTCCTCCTTGTACTATCCATGACAGAACTTAGTACAGTGTGCACGCTCTGGAACCATGGTGTCAGGCATGCTAATGATGCAGTCTGCCCACCTGAGCCAACTATGTGCAATGAGTTCCTTGATGTTGGCCTGGGAGAGGATTCTGACATTTGTTCATTTATTCTGTGGACGATTCTGTGGACACAGCATTGGTGGTATGTCTCTGATACTTTAAAGGGCTTGTTGTAGGTATTTCATTTCTCTAGAGTCTACATGATGGCAGGAATCACTGGTGCCCATTAAACCAAGTGCTCTTTCCAAGGTTTGCATCTTGATCTTGAAACAGTCTTAACCTCTGTCAGCTGAAGATTATGCTGGTACACGAGAGACAGTGGTGAATTTCATCATCAACTCCCTGCCTTCGCTGAGAGGTGGATCCTGAGGTGGGAACATTTTTCAGTTTGCCAATTAGCCCCATCACCTTGCACTTCCCCCAAAGCGGCATAAATGTTTTATTTTCAAGTATTTATCCAATGCTCCTTTGCTTCCACCACCCTTTCAGGCAGTGCATTCCAGATCACAGCAATTCGCCGATGGAAACAAAAGATCCTCATGCTCCCCTGGTTCTTATTCCAAGAAGTAGTTAAACAGCTTAAATGGCACTGAGTCATCAAACAAGGCTCTGAATTCAGTCTTTCACTATTTGTCTGCCTGGCAGAAGGTAACAGACCAGCTTTGCTGTATTTCTAAGGTTTCCTCTAAAATTAAAAAAAGTTAAAAACTTGAGACAGAGCAATTACGACTTGAATAATTAGAGTACCCAAATTGTATTTTCCGTACTAATTCAGTAAGGAGTGCTGATTCTAAATTGCGCACAGACTTTCCCTGGAAAAATACTAATTCAAGACTAATTTGACTGCCTTTTCTGTCTAGCTGTTCCCAAGGTTCCCATGAGAAAGAAAGAGTCCAAAACAAACAGAAAGGACAATAAACAAGCTCACCTCGCTGTGAAAGGTACAAATGAAATTAGCCTCTTGCGAGAAAGCAAAGATGTTTCAACTCACTGCAATAATGTCATGCCGGTAAGGAAATGTTGTCTTTTGGGATGAAAAATTGCACATAAGCATTCAGCTGAGCTCTATTCATCTTAAGCTCTTGTCGAACCCAGGCACAAAAGGATGCAACTGTTGGGCCAGCCCCTTTAGGCTTGCTGTATAGAGCTGGACAGTGCCTGGCACTTTGAGGTGTCAGACCTTTTGTACCCAGTACTAGTTTATGATGCTCATGTCAAGCATTTCAGTCAATGAGCACTTTGTCCAGGGCCCTGACTAGGGCAGTGGGAAAACTGCCCACTCCTATCCCATTCTCATCCATCTTCCTCCAGCCTGTTGTCCACTTTTCCCTCCTTGGATATTGAGGGTCCCCAGTTAATGTACTGGAAAATTGCTCAGCATGTTTATGGGAGCCTGATAAATGAAAGAAAAATAAAATTCACTTGGAGTGAGACTTTTTTCCCACTGAACTCATGGAGCAGCCCTTTGCTTGTTGGTTGTGACCCCTATTAAACGTGTTTGAATGGGATTCCAGAGGTGTGTGCTACAATCTGTCCAAGCTGCACTTACCAATTGATTTTGTTTTTACAATGGGGCCTATTATAATGATGCCACTCTGTAACATTCCAGTTCCACATTGCATACTGATATATGTTCGTTAATGCAAATTATAAGATGGGAAAAATAAAATATGTGTCTGACTTTTAATGGAATAAGACTGGAAAAAAAACTTTTGACTCAAAGTGAGAATTAGCCTTGTAGCTTATGGCATGTTTTATTATTTTATACCTTAATGAGTAATGTTTTTGAATGATTGATAGGTCGTTACACCTAAAGTTTTTATTCATTAACTAATTCCCACTAACTTAAATAATAAGGAAAGCAGTAATTATTGCCAAACTGGAAAGAAATAAGTTTTGTATTTAAACTAATTTGTATGATATATCACAAATCCCCCCTTCAAGTGATGATGCTTTTCCAAATTTAAGGCAGAGAACTGTAAGAATTTTCTGAAATTTATCTGTCTTAGATTCTGTCCATTGTAAACATTCCTTTCATCTTCTAAAGAGTGGAATAAGACTTGGTGCTAAAATAAATTGGGGATAACTTACTCGTGATGCTACCTCATGGCAGTTCTCTTGTAAGTATGAATCAGCCATAACTCTCAAAAGAAATAAGTTGGAATTGAATTATGATATCCTATTGAATGAGGAAGCGCACAATGGTTATACAATTTTTGTCATTGTTTGTCCATTGCCATGTCTCTTTTATTCAGTAATCGATACAGTAACTAATGTACTTTCCAGGCACTCACCATCATTTTGATTACTATATTTGTGAATGGTTGATTCTGTCCCTATCAGACAGTCTGCATAAGATAATGAAGTCACAATTTCTCAAGCTAACTTAGAATCAGAAGCGGATGGCCGACTGAACTAAAGGGGTTCAGCACTTAACTCCCAGTCAGAAAACCATGGGCTTGGGATCAGTGGCTGTCTGCCAGTCAAAGCCACATTTTCCTATCTGAGTGAGCTTATTCAATTCCTGTCAATAATCTATGCCACGCGATTGGAACGTTTCTTCTACAGGGGGTTGGAGACACAGGGTCGACAGGGGCTGTGGGTAAGGTGGCGAGGTTAACCTACCACTCTCCAGCTCGTGCTTCCTGCCAGCCAATGACAATAACACTGATGGTGCATGGGGCGGAGTTAATAATTTACCCACATTGTTGCAAGGCATTGGCCCCCTAATGCTGAGTAACATTAAATGTTCTGCAAGGAAGATAAAAGGAGTTCTCTAAAGATAGATAGTGATTGAATATTTGCCTGGTTATAGAAAAAGATGAACATTCATACACTCTTATATGTTTGTTTCAAAACTATTTCCAAGTTTTCCATATGTGCTTGTAAGAATTTTGTGATCTGCATACTTGCTTTTCAGGGAACTGTTCTGTGCATATAAATGTACAGAATTTAAATATATCTACATTTAATTTATCTTGTTGTCAACAGAGAAATTGCAACTTGAAAGTTCCCTCAAACAGCCGATCTTTCTTTCAACTTCATTACTCTCATCTAGTATGGATTGCACAAGGCACCTGCAGGGTATTTAGCAATATGTTCCTTATGCAGTGAGGAGGCAACTTTAATAAACTGGGGTATCTTTAGGAGTCTTTTGCATGTTATGATTGTGGTCAAATGGCACAGGAGGGAATACTCAATATTTTCTCATTAGAAAAGTGAATTCAGAAAAAAAGCTGTAATTGGATCTTTTTATGTAAAAAATAGTCTCCAGAATCAGGTGTGGGTTAAGAATTGTGGAGTGGAAAAAAAATGTCACATTAGTTTTCATTAACTTAGCTTACTGACATGCCTCTTAATTTATAGTGATGTAATGGTTAATTGCCATTTGGAGGTATATTACAATGATGATCATGTTTAATTGCATGCATTTTCATGGCATAACATATCAAGGGTTGAGGGAAAAGAGCACATCTCTCGAATAGAGAAGGACTAGATCAAACAGGTAGAATACATACAGGAGGGGTCATTGGTTCAGAGCTTGTAACTTCTCAACTTTAAGAGCAGTTGAGAAAACATATGAAGTCAGAACAGGATATGTCTTCTGGCCTTTTGAGTTTGCTGTGTCATTCATTAAAATCATGGCTGATCCTCTATCTAAACACCATTTTCCTGCCCTATCTCCAGATCCCCAGGTTCCCTTTACATCTAGAAACCTATTGATGTCTTCTGAATGAACTCAAAAACTGCGCCTCCATGGTTCTTCATGGTAGGGAATTCCAGGGATTCACCAACATCTAGGTGAAGAAATTTTTCCTCAGGTCAGTCCTGAACAGCCTATCGGTCGTTCTGAGTCTGTGACCTCTAATTCTAGATTCCCAAGCCAGAGGAGACATTCTCCCGGCATTCAGCCTGACAAATTCTAAGTTTCAATGAAATCTTTCATTCTTCTAAACTTCAAAGGATATAGGAATAGTCTACTCAGTTCTCTCATATGGCAGATCCATCATTCTTGGTGAATCTTCATGGCACTTCCTCTGCTGTTTTGGTAAGGTGCACAATACTCTAGGGATGGTTTCATCAAGGCCCTGTACAATTGCAGTAAGACTTCATTTTCCTGCATTCAAACCCTCTTACAATAAAGTTGTAATAAACATTTGAGAGG
Source organism: Pristis pectinata (assembly GCF_009764475.1). Lineage (NCBI taxonomy): Eukaryota > Metazoa > Chordata > Chondrichthyes > Rhinopristiformes > Pristidae > Pristis > Pristis pectinata. Next base: position 18,364,828 of record NC_067432.1, read on the forward strand.
TGTGGCCTTCTTGGATATTTATGGATGTTTTTAATCTTTGGGAAATAGATGATTTTTGGAAGTGAAAAGAATTATGACTAGAAAGTCCAATGTTTCCTCAGTTTGAGGGCTAAACCATGCACAGCTGATTGAAATTCACAGGTGCTTTGTGCAGTGTTTGCCTTGGATATGGTATGAGTATGATGGGAGAGAGTGGGAGAGGATGGAAACTGGTGGCAGAGGGTGGGAGGGTGTGGGAAAAGGTGTGCCAGGTTGTGAATAGTTAAATTCTCTGCCATTTTCCTTGTTCGTTACAGGGAAGAAAAGTCTGTATAACGCTGGATCAAGGGAAAGAATGAACTTGGCTCCAGTTGCATCTGGAGGAATTGAAGGACTTCTTGGCCTTATGGCTAAGATCAAATGTAGGCTTAATTTAAGTTCTAAAAGCATTAGTGCATTAGTGCTCAAAGAATTACTGCTTTCTTCAATATGATCTTTCTCTCTTGGGACTGACATTTCAGTTGCTTCAATCTGCTACCACTAACAGACTTTCAACTTTTCATTTACTTAAGATTAGCTTTTCTTTGCCATAATTCATTAGAGTTTAGTCTGTAAATGATTGGATAATAGGAAAACAGAGTGATTATAGTCCCGGCTAAATGTCCATTGCTAATCCCACAAGACGTTACATTTTCTATCATTGGCTATCCACACATTTGGTATTTTGATCATTATAATAAATAAATATGTTTATGTTCTCAGGAACCATCTTAAAGCTAAATAATAGTCTCATTATTAAATTGAGAGCAGGGTAGTAAATAGATACACAGATTTCTGGATTCATTTTCCAGTCTGAATTCTATTTAACAGTGAGGTGACTAACTGAAAGCCCGGAGGTGGTTAAACTTAAGTCAAACAGTGGTTGCAGTTATAATCTCCCACTTTACCCTTTTTGTATGTCTTAGGGTCAGAACATTGGTCTCAGCAGTCTCTTAACACACAGATGTTACAGTAACACACTCAGGAAATCAAGACTAACTGTGGCCTTTAACCTCTACCGTCAGCTGATCCACTGTGGCACTGTGAAATATGTACTCGACTCCTATAAATTAGCATCTTTTCCCACCGTCTCCTTTCTTCTTCGAGGCGCCTTTTCTTCTGTTTCGTTGGTCTGCAGTCCTAGCACTGGCGCTTGCACAGTTGCTCACAGTCTGACCTGTTGCTCCTCAGAGGTCAAAGGTCTCCAACCTCAGGGCATGACTTTTGCTGAAGGGTGCCTGACAGATCACCTCTGTCCCCACAAAAGGTCACTGAGACAAACAACTGCAGCCTATATATCAGCTTTTACACTTTCCTGACACTTTCCCAACTCACTTTCCTCTCTGGGAACAAAGAGGCTCAAAGGTTTCCCTGCCCAGATGATGATGAATAGAGACTAGTCTCTGATACCAATCTTCAGCCCTGCAACATGAATCTTTTTATTTGCTAGAACAAGCATATATATTATTTTGCACTTTTGACTGAAGTATTCATTGTAGGACAGTTGTCTTCCAGACAAAGGACGGAGAGTTTCAGTTCAGAACTGAACAGAGATGCAACTCTTCTTTGACTATCAACCACAAATTAAAAGATGGCTACTTTTCTATCTGGGATATAAGTTTTTACAGAGATATAGCCTCATTGTCTGAGTGTCCTCCACTCATGATTATTTTAAAAATAAAGCAGGGTGTAAAAGCTACACTGGCATGCAGAGAGTTGTCAGAACTGTGTTAATTAAAGAGGAAAATCAGAACAGAACTTCCCTAAAGTTGGGGCCAGCATTTTGAAAGTTCAAAGATCAACATATTGTGGATAAAGGCTTTCCCATTGTACTTTATTTTCCTGGGAAACTCCTTTTCTTATTTACACAGATTTAAAAAAAAGACCTCACTGTGGCTGTTTTAACTGTTTGATTTATCACAATTATCTTGATTGCCTAGGTTTGCAATTATCACGGTAGGGGTAAACAGATTATAATGATTACCATGGGTTTTACATGTCACTTTATATCAGTATACCATAACATCATAGGATCCCTATTCATTAATGATGTTGGATTATGGCTTTATAGGTTTTGTTAATCGTATATTTAGGCAACACATGTATTGGTGGTTCAGCAGTGGTTTAATTACCTGCACATTTCACTTCTGGAATCACTCTCTGCAATGATCACAGAGTGAGGGCATGATGGTGACTGCCAAGTATCATAGCCATATTACCCAGCCACAGAAATCTGTATTAATCTGCATCAGACAAATTCTTTAGGACTGTGGGTCTATTAAATTGACAAAAATGTTTATATTTAGAATACAAAATAGCAGGAAATTCTCAGTAAAACTTGTTCTGCAGCAGTCTGGTGCAACCCTCCTTCCATGCCCACTGGCATAGCTCCAGAGCAGGTCTCCTACTAGTAAAGGTAAGAAGTATTTTAAAGGCAGGAAATGCTCCAGAAGCTGGGCTCTCCAGAGTTGGGTTGCAATAAGAGCTTCATTGGAATCCTACTTGTAACCCTTCTGTTGCCAGTGAGATTGAAGCACCATCACCAGTACAGTGCCAGTATTCATAATGAAATTTTGCATTTTTAAACCTACTGAGAAAATGCATTAAAGTTTTTCTATAAATATAATAAAACAGATTACAAAAAATAAATTACTTGAGGGAATTCATTTATTTGAGAGTTTATTTTTCATATTCTACTACCCAATAGTATTGATTAAATAAAGTGTTGTGGGACTGAGGCGGACTGTTTATTGTAGGTTTTAGTAACGTCCTCAGTCAATTAAACTTCATTTATATGAAGACCCATGATCTATGATTTGAAAAAACTAGCTCTTATATTGGAAACAGGCTAATGACTTTGGCAGTACATCAGTAAAACCCTTGAATAAATGCCAACAGATGATGTGAAAAATTATTGATGGAGGAATGTCAAAACTAATAGATTGCAGTTGTACCTTATGCATTGTTGGGTAACATCCAGCTGTGTATTACATGTAGTGTAAACCACACCTACCACACTCAAAGACTGATGTAGATGGCTCACACTTCAACTGGCTGAACATCTTATGGTGTGCCCATTGCTGATCTCCTGGCTAATTCTTTAATAGTTTCAGATATTTTATGCCTTTCCTGTGTTCTGCTTCTTAATAATTCTTACTTATGATCCATTAATGTTAATTTTATCAGCTTGCATTTTTGGAGAGGGATGCCTGTGGCTGGGAATGTAGTTTGAAAAGTCACAACATTCCTATTTTTTTCATTACCACACAAAAGTAGTTCCATGTTTGCTTATAGCAAGTCTATTGAAAGGTTCTCCTGGGGTAAATTTTTGCCTTCATTACTTTTAGCAAGGGCCTTTTAACTCATTTGTTTATACTCTAAGATAACAAAAGTAGAACTTCCAAACATAAGCCCTTCTCCATTTGCATGACTTTGATTAGGATTAATGTAATTCTGTGTCTTTTAACATGGGAAAAAAGTCTATAAAGTGGGAAAAGGGTGTTAGTCATTATGACTATAATGTCTGAATGCAACAGATAACTTTTATTGCATCCACCATGTGTATTAATTTTTTGGGAATTGATTGAAATTTAAACAAAATAGTAATGCCAGATATTGTCCAGGTAGGTACAGAGTTATTGAATGCTAGAAAAAGGCCATTCAGCTTAATAAGTTTTTTCTGGTGTTTGTTCTCATAAGATATGAGATTATTCTTATTTGTTCCTGTGTAATCCCCAAATGCACAAATGTTCCTTCTTCCTACTTCAGTGACTTTTCATCACAGAGAATTTTGAAGCTGGACCGTTCTCCCCCAAAATACCCTTTTTCTGACATCCATTTTATTTCCAATAGTGTTTTTTATCCCTCTTATTGGCATCATATCGACCAGAGGAAACAATCAATTGCACTTTACCTGTCGTCACCCTGCATGATTGTAAAGACTCCCTATCTTTTGCAGCAGAAATTAAAAAAAGGACATAAATTCCCAAGACTTTCCTTAAGAGCATCTCATCCAATGAACACACACATTTATCTTATTCCTTGCAGAAAAGAGAAACATTATTCAACAATGGCACAATGTGCCCACTTCTCCAGTGAATATGTAATCTAGATACCATCTGAATACCTGATGAACAGCAAGTACTACATTATTTGTCAATTGAACTTGAATGCCACATTGTCTATAAGCCCTTTCTTGGCAGATTCACTCTTCCCTTTTGCTCATTTCTTAACCTCACGATTAGCCCCTCTATTCCAGGAAGAAAAATCAGAGGAAGAATAAATACTCTACAATTCTAATAGGTTGTTTGTTGGTAAGGGGGTTCGGGGTTATGGGGACAAGGTGGGAGAATGGAGTTAAAAAAAGATCAGCCATGACTGAATGGCAGATCAGACTCAATGTGGCGAATGGCCTAATCCTGCTCCTATATCTTATGGTCTTATCCACAATTAACACCACAATTTTTAGCTGGCTTCTTCTGTTATTTATGAATTGTAATAAAACTATACCCTATCAATCCATTCAATGTGGGATAAATGCAATGACAAGACTGTTCAGGTGATGATTTTTTGTTAAGAAAGAAGCAGCTAATTTTAATTTCTAGTAGTGGTGGTGCACCTATGATTAATTAAACAATTACATTGCATGAATAAGGATAACTCCAGCTTGTTGTGAAATATATCTTCACCTGTCACATTGTTAGTTAGTCCTTTATTCCTATTGCACTCATTCCCACAATTGTGAGGCTGTCAGATCGTGACCACATACAATACAATCTCCTTACCTAATTACATGTTACATTGACAACGGTTACATTCCATCTACTTTTCTAGTAATATTTTACTGAGATTTCAGACTTTCATTGAGTAAACAAAACAAAAAACAGGATTTCATTTTGTATATTTTGTATTGAGGTAGATTTTTAATCCATCTGAATTAGTATGAAAACTGTTAATATGAAATTAATATGAAAACTGTCTGTATGAATAGAAATGGTTTATTGAACTGTAGATCATCTATAAACTAGGAGGAACATTGAAATGTGAAATAATATTCTCCAGCAATGCCCACAGTATTGGATTACATATCATTACACTGGTATTCATTCTATAGAAGACTGATTGAACTTTCATTGGAAATGGAAGGGGTCAAAGGTTGCAACAGAGGACTGCTAGGTGAAAGGCTAAACCACTAGAAGGAAAATAGTTCAACATGGTATAAAGTTCAACAGTACTGTTGCGTTTTAAAACTTTGACAAATGATCAGATTGCTGATGCATCACCTGTGTGCCTTACTGCTCTGGTGTCCCCTTTGCCCTAACTAATGGGTTCCAAGTTGCTGTATTCATTAACGGCCAAGGTCTAATTACTTAACACTTTAAGTACTGAATTTTGCTTTGGATAACAAAGATAGCTTTGGATAGCACACGCTAGTATAAGTCATGTGTTGTTAGTTCTCAACGACAGTATGAGTTAAAGCAATTGAAGGCACTATATATTCTACATGTATATATTTCACATTTATACTATATGAATGTTGCTGTTGGTGCAAGAGGAGACAAAGGTCTTGATATATAATAATATATTGCTGATTTTTCAGAACTATTCATTCTATAATCAGTTTTTTTTCCCAGTAGGGAAATATTTTAACTATTTCTATGTCAAGTTGCACCTCCTTGGAAATTCAACTAGATACTTCATTTGAGATTCACATTTGCACATCCAGCATGATCTTTCCACGTTAAACACATTTCCAGTGATGTCGTTCTCTGTGCAGCAAGCATTAGCAGGGACTATAGCCCACGGTGACCTGGGAATGACCATCGTGATGTACTTCCAGGATAACAGTATCACTCAGGACAGGATTCCACTCTTGTAAGTCCTACTATTTATCTCTCCCCTTTGGGTGTCCTGACCATTGTGCCAACATCCCCCCCCCCCACTTATCTCATCCATGTTCAGATCAGACCCTGACCCCCTCATCCCTTATCCACCTGGTCCCCAAGTCTCTGATAGATATCACAATTTCCTCCCTCCTCCTAACAAGCAAGAAGTCTCCAGTCAGCTATTCTAACCCCTCAGATCATGATCAGGCCTCTGACCTCCTGGGTCCCCATCTCCATCTCACTCTCAGCTCCCTGGACCCAATCCTGAGTGTTGAACTTCCCATTTTCACTCCACTGATGCACTATTGAAGTTGGTAGCAACAGACCCACCACCAGAATGATCACTGTCATTCAGCACAACCATCCCATATGCACATCTGTTAGGTGACACAAGAATTTCTTGTTGAACATTAAAATTCAGCTTAAGAAACTGGCCCTTCCTCAAGAAAGCTTTGAATTCTTTCAAGATAAATGAACCTTGACGTACAATTGTTTATGCAACAACAAGATTTTAGCCTCTCTGATTATTAGAACATAGAACACTACAACATAGTACAGGCCCTTCAGCCCACAATGTTGGCCTGACATTTTAGCCTGCTCTAAGATCTATCTAACTCTTCCCTCCCACATAGCCCCTTATTTTTCCATCATTCATGTGTCTATCTAAGAGTCTCTGAAACATCTCTAATGCATCTCCCCCCACAACCTCTGCAGGCAGTGCATTCCACACACCTTCCTTTGTACTTGTGTAACCCACAAAGGAACCGGAGGAACTCAATGGGTCAGGCAGCATCTACTGAGGGAAATGGACAATGTTTCGGGTTGAGACCCTTCACCAGGACTGGAAAGAAAGAGAGGAGACAGCCAGTATAAAAGGGTGGGGGGAGGGGGTGGGGCAAGAGCTGGCAGGTGATAGGTGGATACAGGTGAGGTGGTGAGATGTGGGGGTGGGGGAAGATTGGGAATGATGTCAGAAGCTGGGAGGTGACAGTGACAGTGTTGCTCCAGATTTCCAGCATCTGCTGTCTTTGTTGTGTCTCCTTTGTATTTGTGTGATCGCTTCATGTTTTCATTAGACTAGTATGGATAATAAGTATTCAATGATCAGAGCAGTATTGATAAAAATCACCAGCCTGATTCGATTTAAATAACACTTAACCTTCGAACCCAAATATCCACCAATAGCTCAAAAAAGAAATCATTCTCTTAATATTTTCCTTGTTCTACTTGTGTATTTCTAATTTCTTTTTTTGCTTCCTGGCTCAATGCATGATTTTTGAAGGTAAGAGTGAGATTTATGCTATTCTGCAATGTTCCGGTTACCTGCAGTGGTGGTTGTTCAAGGTAGGAACTCTTTGAATAGTGTCCCTCCCAACAGTATGGGTCTCATTGAAAGCCATCATAAGGTCCTTTAGAAAGCTCTCTGCACAATTTACCACAAAGCATTTCCCGATGTAAGCTCCAAAAACGTTTACTATTATTCAGAATTAAATGAAAGAGCACTTCATCTGAAGAAAAAAGACGTCTTTATCTTATCAGTATGTTGTTTCATCCATTTAAACTTTGCGGCTTAGTGCTAATGTACTCTCAAATTAAGAGTGCAACGTTGCACTCATGGCTTTTTCAACCATCAGCTCTGATGAGCGAGGTCACACTTCTTAAGCACTGTTTACCCTGACACATGGTCCAGCTGCTTGACCCCAATTTGACAAGGGAGAAAGGGAGGAAAAAATAAAATTGGCCTTGGGCAGCCTGGTAGCACAGGTGGTATAACACCTGCCTTCTAACCAGATGGCTGTGAGTTCAAGTCCCAGAGCTTCCTGTCACTTGAGCCAGCCTGGCATTGTTGACTGTAGGTTTTGTCCACTCTTATCCCGGTCATAAGGAATGATGCTTCTTTCTAATTGGAGCAGGGGAGGGGTAAAAAATTCTCACAATTGTTTCACCTTTCCATAAGCAAATCCTTTGTTGACTGTTCACAAAGAAACATTGATATGAATCACAGAAGAAATATGGCCCCGGATATTGTTACCCCAAAATGCCCCTTTGGATTGTATGAGGAAAAATAAATCAAATTTAAATGGTAACAATTAGTCATGATTATTGAGATTTCCTGGAAGATAACCTTACTTGTAACCTTTGCTGAGGTGACACAGCCTCTCCAAAGCCACTGAGCATTGAGACGATGCAAGTTTAAAAAGAAACTATGACCTGCACATTTACTGCCATGTTTAGATGGATCATTACCAAGAACTATGTAAAATATAGCTAAAATGTAGAAATATTTTGGTTAGCAAGCTGATTTTCTTTTCTATTTTTTTGAATGAGATGCATACACTACCATGTTGTGCAGTTGAGAAAAATAACATCGATAAATGTAAGGGGAACCTAGATAAGCAAATGAGATGGGGTGGTTAGATGCAGTAGGAACCTCATATGTAGTATAAAGAATATCATGGATTAGTTGGGTCAAATGGTCTGTTTCTGAGTTACACATTCTGTGTCATTCTATGTGATGCAAATTGATGTTTTCAATCAGAAGAAAATGGTCAAACCTACATTATTACATAAGGTTAATATTTGATTCTTCTGCCTGGATCAGGCACTTGTATCTCACAATGTGGAAGAGATATCATTACGTATAATAAAGATAGTGTTTGTTAGGATATGCAAATAATATGCTGTATGCGTGAGTTAACAAGCTGCTGATGAAGGAACTGGGGAAAAGCTGGATTCAAGGCAGGGATTTGAAGGATGGCTTGTTATAAAGAACAAAGAATGGTTTGAGTATTTACAATGGGTGAAGTAATCTGCTGCAATTTTGCTATCACATGTAATATAGAGAGAGTGCCTCTTAGTCAAATTAGATGATAAATTAGATGATTTTCTCAAGATGTTATCTCCAGTACACATGCAAAGAGCTCATCAGACCACTCAGACTGTTGTTAGTATTATAGATATCCAAATAATCAGTAAAAACCTGGCCACATTTTGCATAAAATCAATGAATTATAAAACAAGTACACCCATTTATCTGTAGAGAGATATTTTCTCATATATTGCACCTCTCTCTTGACCCAAACATACATTTAATTATTTGACACTGCCACAAGCAATTCAATTGAGCTTGGAACTTTTGTTGTCACACCTGTTAGGCCCAATTTGTTAAGTACATTGATAAATACACAGATCTTCAATTCATGAGGACCCCTTCATTTTAATTGTCAATCATTCAATCAATCAATCAATCAGTATTTGTCAATCATTCTTTAATTTCATTTTATCAGGAAACCTTCTGCTTCCCTGTTGCTCCCTTAGGGTTAAGGATGGTGTGCCTCTACTCCAGTTCTCTGGAACTGCTGAAGTGACTACAGAGGGTGATGTGGCCCCCACAGGCTGTCACTGATGGGGGCAAGAGATGCTTCATGGGGAAGGTGGGTGAGTAGTTTAGGAGGTAGAACATGTTTTCTGTTGCTTTCACTAGGTTTCAACTTTCTCCTCTGGAACAGAATCATTTCCTCTCTGGCCACTCTTCCATTTTGTGCAGTACAAGCCAAAAGTTTCCATGAGTTGATGGGGATGTTACATTTTTCCTTTGGAAGCTTTGACAACATCCTTGAAGCATTTCCTCCATCCTTGTAATATCCTGCCATGATGGAGCTCAGAGTAGACTGCCTGTTTCGAGAGTCTGGTATTGGGCAGTAAGAAAACATGACCTGCCCAACAGAACCAGCTGAGTGTAATTAGAGCCTTCGTCCTGGGGAGCTTGGCCTGATGTTGGTTCATTTCCCTGCCGATGTTGGTTCAGTTCCCTGCCAATGTTGGCTTATGAATAGGTGTACTTTACATGAATACAAACAAAACTGTTTATGCTAATATTTAAATAAGACCTCCCACACTTCAAATGCATTTCAAATGGATTAGCTGCAATTTGAGTTGTGATAGAATCTATATGGTTATCTTATTAAGCTAAATGTGTATAACAATAATTATAAAATGACATTACTATAAGCAGGTTATTATATTAATAGTACCTAGTTAACTCAAAACCTCAAACAATGGGCTTATGTCAGACCAGCAGAGGTCTGTTTGAACTGATTATATATACTAATAGGGAAATGACATGAAATCTTAAAGTCCCTGAAGGAAGAATGATGTAATCTGACATTAAACCCCATATAAAATGCTAGAGAAAGTTCACAGAGTTTGTTGTAACTTCCTCATAGTTAAATAATGCAACCCTCCAAATCTGTATCAGCAAATCAAATACTCTTTTATTCTTCACATCTAATGTTTTCAAAACTAATTATTGATAGTTTAAAAAGGGGAAAAAAAATGCTATGGTTTTCTTCCTGGGTTGTTTGCAGAAGTGACCAGCTCAATCCTTGGTTCCTGGAGTCTTCAGATCTGCCCTAGATATTTGACCATTCTACAGTGAATGGAATCAAAATGACCAGCACAGGAAGAAACTGGCTCTTCAAAATTGCATCAGCTCAATGAAAGGACTATCTATTTACTTGCAGTTCATAATGATGCATTCACAAATGTACAAATTCAATTTGTGTTGCAACAAACACATTATTTGGGTTTGAATGTTTCAGAAATTTTACTGTTGATTTGGTTTGGGAATATTTTCTCAGATTTTATTAGTATTTGACAAAATTGGGTAACTTTTTGTTATTCTCTAAATGAAATAGAACAACTTCAGGTTTGAATAAAACTGAACTAGATCAAAATTAGGAATAATGGCCTAGAACTTTCATTCCCAACTCTGTATCAATACTGGGACTTGTCTGTGTTTCCCCACGGTAGTCCCAGTTTCCAGTGCTAGCATGGGCCTCGGCTGACAGCGATTATATCCTTGGGCAGTACTTTGGTGCAGCTGATAGAGTTGCTGCCTCACAGTTCCAGTGACCTGAGTTCGGTCCTGACCTACCACAATCTACTTCATTGTGACCTTGTACCTTACTGCCTGCCTGCACTGCACTTTCTCTGTACTGTAACACTCTATTCTGTACTCTGTTATTGCTTTTACCTTGTACTATGACAATGCACTCTTGTAATGAATTGATCTGTATGGACAGTATGCAAGATAAGTTTTTCACTGTACTTTAGTACTAGTGACAATAAACCAATTTGCCTCCCGTGATATTTGCGTGGAGATTGGCCATTCTACCTGTGATGGTGTGGGGTTCCACTGGGTGCACTGGTTTCTTCCCACATCCCAAAGACATGGAGTTTGGAAGCTTTACTAGCCACTGTAAATAGCACCTGGTTTGTGAGTGGGAGAAGTTGAGGGGAAAGTGGGGAAATTGAAATGGGATTTGTGTAGGGTTAGTGTAAATGGATGCCCAATTGTTGGTGTGGGTTTGCTGGGCTAAAGAACCTGTTTCTATACTAAATGACTCTATGGCTGCCACTACCTGTCTGCTGGCTGTCCTCATGGTGTTCTCAATCTGGGAAGCCAGCCTGCTGAGCCTGTGATGGGTTACTTTTTTAAGTCCATTTCCATTAGACACAATGTTTTCAATTATCCTTTTAGTGCACAAGTCTGTTTCTTGGTTGATTAAAGGCAAAAAAAACAGACAACAAATTCCAGTTATGAAAATGATTTTTTTGATCCAGTCCCTGGTGGGCTGGGGTGGCAGAGGCTTGCTGGCTCTCAAAACCATTGTGTGAGTACAGCTGGCTGCCTGCACTGAGACGCAGCCTGCACAGTCACACCAAAGTGCCAGGAGCCAGTCTCCTGGTAGAAAACTGCACCAACAAACCATGTGGCCCAGATGCAACTGGCCAGTGATCTCATGGGCACAAAAAGGCTTTTCCATAAATAATCAGATTAATTCAGACATTACTTACCTACTTTTCAACCAAATATTAATTTTCTTTCACTTAATCACAAACTGCTTTGTGGATTTTATTCCATTTTCATCCACATTTTTTACTCTTCCTGCCTTTTTAACCAGCCACTGACCAATGCAATGCAACAAAAATGGTATCCATGCCTACATTTTGAGACTGCAAAGTGTAAGCATTAAAGGCAAATGAATGAAATTGTAATTTCTGCACTTATTGCCAGCAGGGTTGGTTATTGGTGATTTTCCAAGAGTGGTTTTGTTTCAGTCTTTCAAATTTGTTTGTTTCCGTTTCTATCAGCTTTGATCTTTCAATTGTGCTTGGAATTCTGCCTCCCAGAGTATTTGTGTATACACATGAGAGAGAAGGTGATGCATCCTAGGAGTTGTAGTTCTCAGCTTTTATTTTGAACTACCTTACCCGACATGCACTGTAGCTATCCACTTACCACTTATGACAATTTGGAAACAATTCAAGCTTTGTAAATGCGTTGAGTGAACTTTAAAAACTTGGGTTTCATTGTGGCATGTGTAGTGGAAAAAGCATTCATTTTTAAATAGGTTTCATTTATTTATTTGTTTCTCAGTGCTAAAACAAATTTCCAAGCCAAAACTGTTTGGGATAATGTTTAAGTTGCTGGAGGGGACTGATTTTGTCCCAGGGCCAAAGGGAAATGTTTATGAGATAACTTGGTGTCAAATTCGGGCCGTGGAAAGTCAGTCGTGTCGGTTATGTGCCAAACAATCGTCGGTTCAAGGTCCTGGATTTTGGAGCTTTGACAATGTGTAGGAAAATGATTCCCTGGCCCTGTGCAAAACCTACAATAGGAGAAAAAGGGACAAAAAAGTAGTTTTTCTATCGTGTAAATGACTACAAATATTTTTACTGAGAAGAGAAACGTCATTTTAATTCCTCATCCTTCTCCCACTCTGATCTATCAGTCTGTGGCCTCCTGTATTGTCATACTGAGGCTCAATGCAAGCTTGAAGAACAGCACCTCATTTTCTGTCTGGGCACATTGCATCTTTCTGGACTCAATACTGAATTCTTCAACTTTAGGTAACTTGATCTCTCAGTCTGTATCAGACATCCATCTGTAATATTAGCTCAACTTGTTCTTATTTTCCTTTTTTTCCTCTCTCTGGGAATGGAGGACATATTCCACATTCTATTGTCTAGGTTATTTTGTCCATGTTCTCATCCTCTAACTGCTCCCATTCAGTCATTTCCCAGATAACCTTCATTACAGCTTATTTCCATGGTCACCCTGGTTTTACCCTATGAGAGATGTTCCCCTACCTTCCCACCCCCAGCGCTTCTTTTGTCTTCTCAGTCCTGGTGAAGGATCTTCAACCTGAAATGTCGATGTGTTTCTCTTCCCATAGATGTGGCATGACCTGCTGAGTATTTCCAGCATTTTCTGATATTGCCATGACTCTGTGACAGTTGTTAAAATACAGCACATCACTGGCACATGCATTGAGTTCTCTAAAAGTTGTACATCTGTTTGGTTAAACTCCATGATGTGTGTTCTATTGTGGCTGCTCTTGCTATATTGGATTGAACTTCCCCATGAAGTGTAATAAGGAGCCCCCTATCCCTTCTCTAACACCAAGGTATAAAACTAATTCAATGAAGTTAAATGTTTTTTTTTGCAGTTTTCTGGTCAACATTCATCCTTCAGTGAGGTTTTTGAGTACTGAGGATCCAATTTCTTTTAAAAACAATTCAACAAGATTCAAAGACTTCCCAGATTAGAGGTTCCTCTGTGCACCTGATGCATTCCAGAGAGGGAGCAAAATATCTGCATTTGGACATCAGTAATTGGGTTTTCAATTGTGCATGTGTGTTTTGCATGTACCACAAACCACTTGTATGAAGCAGGCTTCCATGGCACTATGAAAGCATAACTTAAGCAAAGCATATTTCCAAGTAAATTAATTCCTTAACCAGGTCATAGGCTGGTGATTGAAACCTGATGCAGCTAAATCTTCTTTTGAGTAATTTATTTATTTGACTTTCCTTCAAGCACTCACCCTTGGCTGGCAAACCTCGCTAAACTCCAACTCAAATGTCACCCAACCACCTCCCACTAATTTTCCAAAACAATCCCATGATCTTCCCACCCTACCCAAGGTCATCCTGAAAACCCAACAATCTCCAGACTACCATCTCTTCAACTGCATATATGTAATTTGAACAAAAATGTAGGTGGGCTATTTAGTAAGTTTGCAGATGATTGGTTGTGGATAATGAGGAAGGTTGTCAAAGGATTCAGTTGGATATAGACCAGTTGGAAATGTGGGTAGAGAAATGGAAGGTGGTGTTTAATCTGGACAAGTGAGGTGTTATACTTTTTTGGAAGGTCAAATGTAAGAGGAAAGTATACAGTAAATGGCAGGACCCTTAGAAGCACTGATGTACAGAGGGATCTTGCACTGCAAGCCCACAGCTCCCTAAAAGTGGTAACATGAGTAGATAGGGCGGTAAAGAAGGCATACAACATACTAGCCTTCATTGGTAAGGACACTGAGTATATAAGTTGGGAAGTCATGTTGCAGCTATATAAAACTTGGGTTAGGCCACATTTGGAGTATTGTCTGCAGTCCTGCTTGCTGCATTACAGGGAGGATGTCGTTGCGCTGGAGAAGGTGCAGAAGAGATTCACCAAGACATTGCCTGGATTGGAGATGATCAACTATAAGGAGAGGTTGGACAAACTTGGATTGTTTTCTCTGGAGCATTGAAGACTGATGGGAGACCTGATAGTGTGTATATTTTTTTTTAAAAAGGAGACATAGATAGTTAGATGGTCTTTTTCTAGGGTGGAAATGTTAAATACTAGCGGGCATAGCTTCAAGGTGAAAGTCTAAATGAGATTTACAAGGCCAGTTTTTTTGTTTGCAAAAGTGGTAGGTGTCTGGAACATATTGCCAAGGAAGTGGTGGAAGCAGAAATGATAGTAAAGTTTAAGGCATTTAGACAGGCACCTGAACAGGCAGGGAATGAAGGGACATAGACCATGTGCAAGCAGATGTGTAGTTTAAGTTGGCGTCATTGTCAGCACAGACATCATGGGCCAGAGGGCCTGTTTCTGTACTGTACTGTTCAATGTTCTATATTCTACATTCCATGACTAATGAAGGCACCTTTGCAGACAAAATAGATGTACCTATACATCTATATTCTTAACACATTAAATGTTTAATTTGCTGAGCAGGATTACATATTTTCAATAAATATCCTTGGATGTGTGTATTTTTTGTCCAAACATACACACACCTGTCAATTTAGCACTGATTCTTATTAATGGAGAAGGGTCTTAGCATCTGATTTGTTACATTAGAAACATTTCTCTTGCTGTTTTGAGAATGATGACTTTCAGAGTACCAAGATGGTTTGAGCAGTTTCCAGTGACCATAGCTGGAAACTACATTTCAGGACATTTTTAGATCCATTGCCTGAGGGGAAACCGGCACCTTAATTTTGGGTTGAACTCTGCAGCTGGCCTTTAAATGTGCTCTGTTAGTAATTATTTTGCACAAATGAAGATCTATTTAACCCAGCTGTGAAACAATATTTGCTTGTTATAGTTTCACTTCAAAATAGTGAAGTAGTGTCAGTCGCATTTCACCCAGGGCTATTTCCTTTTGGTAATTTCTTTGAGATTATGAGTTTGCAAATTCTTGATTTACTGATTAAAGCATTTTGGTTAAGGCCTTTCTTAAAGACTAAGGTTGGCATTCCTGAGCTGAGGGAGATTGTGTGCCTTGGAATGCGGTGAATGGCTTGTAAATTGTACCCACTAATTAAAGCTCTCTGGAGTCCAACTGGAATAATCATCTGGTTAAAATCAACCAGCAATGCCCTGGTTTCACTGCACCTTTCAGATCTCTCATTATCTAATTCGTAATGACTGGAAAATTTAAAAATTCAGTTAAACATCTGCGTACATAACTCTTTGAGAAATCTAAAGAACCATACCTGGAAGCAGACTGCTGCACTAGACTGTTAATCGTTCTTCCACTTTAAATATTTGACTCTAAATATTTGGCCTCCATGAAACTTGATCTAAAATGAATCCTGCTTTGTTTCCCCAAAGAAAAAGTCACATGAATGAAAAAGTGGTGATATGTTGCTGGAAAGGGTAATGTATTCAAACATAGCACTGATGTTGTGATCCTAGACTTCCAAAATTAGACCCAACAACAACAGCATTCAGGGAGTTTAAAAGCTGATGCTTTACTACCTAAGACCATTTGAAAAGGAACCGAGGTAAGATTTTTTAGCTTGATTGTAGTCAATCAGCTTGGACAAAAAATTTAACGAAGCAAATACTTTTGAATGATTAGCACATGGATGAAAGAAGTGAGTAGACACTCACCCTAAGTAGTGGATGTCAAAGGCTTTATGGCAGTGAAATAAAAGACAGGCAGTGGTCCAGCAATACAGAGAACTCGAACTACTGGATGTGTAGTTAGTATTACCCTAGGTCCCCAATGTCTTGAAAGGATCTACCTTTCTGGGAATGGCAATTAACTGGCAGGTACTATCAAGTACAGTAGTCCCCATAGCTTTAAGTTCACTGGCATCTTACACACGTTCATTCAACCACTTCTGGGAACTTTATCGCTCATTTAATGCTAGGAACTTCCAAACAATCTCTGAATAGCATGTGCAGCACTGGAAGATGGGTATAGCAACGAGTTTTTCCACCTCTGTTGGTGCCAGTTTGCTCTGAACTCCCCCATGCTCCAACAAAATACAAGAGACCATGATTCAGACAGAGATGTATATGTGCATGCATGATAAGAATCTGCATGATTCAGCTGAGCATCTGATGTTGATGTTTAAAGGAGGAATGGGGAAAATAATTTTACTAAAGGTCTTCTGAATGTGTTAAATGTGAATGCTCCTATGATTGTGTCTTGCAAAGTAGATAATGTTGCTTATACAGGTGCATAAATACTAAGATGTCTGCTAGGGAAGTCTTACTACCTGCATCAGTGACTAACTTTTCCTTAGTCTGCAAAGCCACAGAAAATTCTGTAGTAGCAAACAAACACAAGTGCCTGTACTATTCTACTAGTAGAAGACGACAGGCTCATTCTCACTCTCAATTCCTGCTTCACGATCCATACAAGTTGCCTCTGCTGAGAGAGGCTGAGATGTTGCCCACTTTTGCATTAGAGAAGCCAAGAAAAGGATCTATCCATTTTGGAGAAATGAAGAGGCATTTGGTTGCATCGCAAAGCAGGGTTCCCTAAAGTGCAGTTTTTCATGTAGGCCACTCATATCCTTATGGCCTCCTCCTGACCAACTTCCAGCCAGGAGAGCCCTTTGTACACTATATCAACCTCCCACATGCTCTATTTTTCAGATGTCTGCACCCTGGGAAGTCTCTGCCGCACCCTTTCCTTCATTGAGACATGCATTCATTCTTTGCTAACACTCCTTAATAGCTAAAAGAGTGTTTATTGTATTGTGGAATGACCTTTTGCGAGGGGTGGAAAGGTATGACTAACATGAGCTTCGGTCCATAATGTCTGCTGTTCATGAAACAGTGCCATGACACAATGAACCCCACTAGTGCTCCTTTGGAAATGACAACTCTTAATTTCACATTTTTCTTTCAAGAGCTTTTTGAAACAAGGTCATTTTAATGTCAGAAAAAATGGCAAAGATGACTTTCTAGCCTTTGGTTAACACAGAACACTACAGAACAGTACAGGCCCTTCGGCCCACGATGTTGTGCCATCGTTTTATCCTGCTCTAATATCTATCTAACCCTTCCCTCCCACATAGCCCCCCATTTCTCTATCATTCATGTGTCTAAGAGTCTCTTAACTGTCCCTAATGTATCTGACCCCACAATCTCTGCCGGCAGTGCGGTCCGCGCACCCACCACTCTGTGTGGGGAGAAAAAAACTCACCCCTGACATTCCCCTTACACCTTCCTCCAATCACTTTAAAATTATGTCCCCGTGTTAGCCATTGTCACCCTGGGAAAAAGTCTCTGTCCACTCGATCTGTGCCTCTTATCATCTTGTACACCTCTATCAAGTCCCCTATCATTCTCCTCTCCGAAGACAAAAGCCCTAGCTCACTCAACCTATCCTCATAAGACATGTTCTCCAATCCAGGCAGCATTCCTGGTAAATCTCCTCTGCACCCTCTCTAAAGCTTCCACATCCTTCCTATAATGAGGTGACCAGAACTGAACACAATACTCCAAGTGTGGTCTAAGCAGAGTTCAATAGAGCTGCAACATTACCTCGTGGCTCTTGAACTCAATACCCTGACTAATGAAGGCCAACACACCATATGCCTTCTTAACAACCCTTTCAACCTGCGCAGCAACCTTGAGGGATCTATGGATGTGGACCCCAAGATCGCTCTGTTCCTCCACACTGCTAAGAGTCCTGCCATCAACCTTGTATTCTGCCTTCAAATTTAAGACCAGACTAATTCTATAGAGGAAATAGTGAGAAAAGAAGCAGTGTCACTGTTAATGATTTGAGCCACTGTTTCTACTCTTGTTGCTAAAATTCTTTTTTATACATGTTAATAGGTTAGGAACTTAATCTGGTAAGACCTTGTTGTCCATTCCTTGGGTGTCTCTGCAAATTGCTAATGTAACAGGCTTCCTGAAGTACAGATAATATGATTAATTGAGTGCCTCCCAGTAATTCTGCACTGTCCCAGTGCTTCCTGCAATGTGTTCTCTCCTTCCTCATTTCATGTATAATGAAATTTGCATAGCCTTGTTATTTTCACTTTTACAACCTTACCTGTTACATCCTTGCTAATATTTCTCTGTCAGTACAATGCTTCATGCCAATAGCTTTAACAACTCTTACCAGCTTTCAAGACCTACGTGTCCCCATATATTCAGAATTCAGTGTCCACTTTTGAAGCTGCATCTCTTCTTCAGGCATTCCTATCAAATTTCATGAACAATTGGTATGGTGACCGGGTCTTTTGCAGCACGCTACCATTTGAGTTCCATTCCTCAACCCCCAGTTGAGTTTTCAGCTATCCCAACATTACACTTTGACTTCTGTGATCTCAAAGAACCCACTCAGTGCCCATCAGATCTCTTGGACAGTTGTCATCATGATTTGGTCTTCTGTAGCTACTCACCATGTTTTTACCACCACCACCACCTCTAATTCATCTTCTGCTCTTGTTCAGTGTCTGTCCTAGTCTCTGAGGAGCCTTGCATCTTTTACAATTTTACTGATGTCATGTTACTGGGAAATTATTTACCAATCTAAGTTGTCTTCTGATGTGTCTCCATATCAAGACTCGTGGCATTATTCCAGGCCTAGCTGGTAATCAAGGTTACCTGAAATAGGTCTTCAACAATTTTGCACTGCACTGATGGATCAACAACCATTCATGAATTTAAACTGGTTGAATGACCCATCCACTACCTGGGAATCATTAGAGATCTACTACTAGTACCGACTGATTGTATTCTACCAAAGGAAGTGCTTTTCATAACATATGGACATCCTAAAGTGTTTTGAAACCAATTAAGTCGTTTGGAAGTATAGTCACGGTAGCAATATAGCAACCTATGGTACATAGCGAGGTCCTACAAACAACATTGAGATAATAACCAGATAATCTGTTCAAATAACATTTGAAACCATTAAATCTTCATGTATTCACATTAAGCACAGCATGTTTGAGAAACTGCAAATGTGAAAGCTTTTTTTTGCAATGTAATGTATCCCAAGCTATTAAGAAACATTCAGGATTTGGAAAACATGCTGTAGGTCTCAGTAAGAAGCAATTACACAAAAATTGCTAACAAAAGTTATAAAATTACAGTAATAATAATTTTGAATCCAGCTGCCCTAAAATTGTGAGAGAAATTTGATACCCAACCAGAGGTGGCAGAAAAGCAACACATTTGAATAATCTGGTATTTATAATTTTATTTACAGCGTGGTAACAGGCCCTTCTGGCCCAATGAGTCTGCGCTGCCCATTTTAAACCCCTAATTAACCTACCCGTACGTCTTTAGAATGTGGGAGGAAACCGGAGCACCTGCCGGAAACCCACGCAGACACAGGAGAATGTACAAACTCCTCACAGCGATGGGAATTGAACCCCGATCACTGGTGCTGTAATAGCGTCGCGCTAACTGCTACGCCAATGTGCCGAAATTTTACGAAACTTGCAGTAGTAAGAAGGAAGGTGAATTCTGCAATGTATATGAGACGTTATCCGGGATTAACTTGTTGAGAAACCAACGAAGGAGAAAGTTATTTTGGATCTTGTTTTGTGCAACAAGCAAGGGTGAATTGATAATCTTGTAAAGGGGTCTTGGAGGAAGAGTGACCATAATAAAATAAAATGTTACATTAAATTTGTAAGTGACATAATTCATAACAAAACTAGAGTCTAATTATCTGAATGAAAGGAGGAAGTTGGCTGTGATTGATAGGGACAACACATCAACAGGTTTAATGAAGGATAAACAATGGTTGCTTTTAAATAATACATTTATTGCAATTGAAATATTCCTTTAAGACATTAAAACAGAAAAGAAAAATGATTCATCTGCAGCTGATGAGAAATTAAAGATAATAAATCAAAGGAAGAGGCTTATAAAGTTGTCAGAAATGGCATTGAGTCTGAGAACTGGAATGGAATTCAGCAAAGGAGAACTAAGAACTTGAAAAAGAATCAAAGTAGCATATGAGAAACAAAAATGAACTGTAAGCATGCCTATAGGTACGTAAAAAGGAAAATACCAATGAGAGCAAATGCAGGGCCCTTGCAAATAGAGATGGGAGAATTTATAATAGGAAATGGCAGAGGAATTAAACAATTACTTTGCATCTGTCTTCATGGAAAAAGATTTGCAAATTCTGCTTGCAATATTAGAATATCAAGGGTCACATGAGAATGAGGAACTTTTGGAACTAACTATTCATTTTTAAAAAAACACTTGGTGAGCTTGAAAGCTGATTAAATCTGAAGGTTCTGATTATCTGCATCCCAGAATTGTGAGGGTGGGAAGCTTGGAGATGATGGATTCTCGAGTTGTCATCTCCCAGATTTCTATGGATTCTGGAATCATTCCTGTCAATTGAAGGATAGCAAGTATGACCCCACTATTTAAATGAAGGAAAGAGAAAATGGGGAACTACCAACTGATTTGCCTAATGGCAATGAGAGGGAAATGCTACAATCTACTAGAGTTTTTCCAGTAGGGTAGATAATTGGGTGGGGGGAAGAAGTTGTGTATTTCTATTTTTGGAAAGCTTTTCATAAGATCCCACACAAGAGGTGGATCAACAAGGTGAGATCACATGGACTTGGACGTAATGACATGGTCAGAGAATTGGTCATCCGACAAAGCAAAGAACAAGAATAAATGCATCTTTCTCAGGTTGGCAGGCCATGACTAGTGGAAAACTGCAGGGATTGGTGCTTGGGCCTGAGGTATTCACAATCTTCATCCTCAGTTTGGCTGAGGAGATCAAATGTTATCTTTTCCAGTTTCCTGATGATGCTAAACAAGGCAGGATTGTGAGTACAGAAGGATGTAAAGAGGGATTTGTTCAAGCAAAGTGAGTGGGTGAGAACATGACAGACCAAATACAATGTGGGGAAAAAGTGAGATTTTTTGAATATATCACAAAAGCAGAGTATTTCTCAAATGGTGAGAATCTGGGTGCATTGATGTTTAAAAGGGACCTTGGTCTGGGTCTGCATGTACACATGTCTCAAGGCTAACACTAAGGGTGGGGGTGGGGGGTGCTTTTGGTCTCTTCATCATTGGAGGGATATACTTGTCAGAGAGGGAATGCAACAAGTGTTTAAAATGATGGTTCCATGAATAGTAGGTTTACCATGATGTGTAATCAGAGTAGATTGGGACTCTTTTCTCCCAAGATTAGAAGAATCTCATCTCATTGAAACTTACAAAATTGAAGGGGTTTGACTGATTAGATGAGGGAAGATGACTATGGAGTCTTGAACCAAGGGATCCAATTTGAGAATAAGGGATAGACTGAGGAGAAGGCATTTCTGTACACGGTGAGTAGTGAACCTTTGAAGTTCTCTAGCCCAGAAGGCTCTGGAGGTTCTCTCACAGAATCCATTCAAAACAGATCAATAGCTTTCTGGATGTTAAGGGAATCAAGACCTATGGGGTGGTGTTGGAAAATGGTGCTGAAGTAAATGATCAGCTGCAATTTTGATGAATGGCAGAACAGGTCTGAAGGCACAAATAGTCTACTGTTTCTATTTCTTGTGCTCTTATGGGGTCGAGGTTTGAAAATCAAAATGATGACAAAAATTGGCAGAGCTGTGGATTGTGAGGAAGTTTGTCAAAGGATACAGTGGGATATAAATCAATTGGAAACATGGGTGGAGAAATGCCAGTTATAGTTTAATCCAGACTAGTGAGGTGTTGCACTTTGAGGTCAAATGCAAGAAGAAAGTCTACAGTAAACAGCTGGACCTTTGGGAGCATTGATGTACAGTGGGATCTTGTGACACAGGTCATTGCTCCCTAAAAGTGGAAACACAAGTAAATAGAATGGTAAAGAAGGCATACAGCATACTTGCCTTCATTGGTCAGAGCACTGAGCATAAAAATTGGGAAGTCACGTTGTAGCTGTACAAAACTTTGGTTAGGCCACATTTGGAGCATTGTGTGCAGTTTTGGTCAGCACATCACAAGAAGGATGTGGAGGTTTAGGAGAGGGTACAGAAGAGGTTCACCGGGACGTTACCTGGATTAGAGAAATAACTATCAGGAGAAATTGGACAGACTCGGATTGTTTTGTCTGGAGATGGAGGGGTGACCTGATAGAAGTGTATAAACTTGTGAGGGGCAGAGAAAAAGTGGATAGTCGGTCTTTTTCCAGGGTGAAATATTAGAAGGCATAGCTATAAGGTGAGAGGGGGAAAGTTTAAAGGGGATTTACAAGGAAAGGTGCTTTTTATTTATAAAGAGTGGTAGGTGCCTGGAACATCCTGCTAGGGGAGGTGGTGGAGGAAGATGTGATAGCATTGTACCTGTCTAAATGCCTCTTGTACGTGAACATGCAGGGAATGGAGGGATTTGGACCATGTGCAGGCAGGTAAGACTAACTTAAATTGGAATCATGGTCACAGACACCATGGGCTGAAGGGCCTTTTCTTGTGCTGTACCATTCTATGTTCTGAATGGGGCTTCAGCACAGCTGACATCAAGAAGGATTCATTGCAGAACTATTCTGATGCAAATTGGATATGGACCAACTTCTTCAAAGATTTGCTTGTGCCTTTGTTGCCCTGAAGTTGTAGAAGAAATTACCATTCTACATCCCGCACCATGTCTTGTCAAGTAAATTGTGGAAAGTCTCAAGAAAACATTCCATGCCCAGGAAGATGCTCCAGTTTTGTGTGTGAACCGACCCCTGGTATTATTCTATTGTGCACATCCCAAGGCAATAGACGGTCTTGCTGTACACAGGGGCCTTTCCTCCACCATGCAGAGGTAGCAGAGGAACTCATGGATCACAGATGGTGGCTCTAAAGGAACATTTTCAGTAGTAAAGGGGCTTGACAATGGGAATGAGGAGTAGGTATATGAATTGCAGGGGATCTACCTGCAGGAGAACCCATGCAGTGGACTTCCTGACTATGGGTGAAAATGGGTTAATCAAATCTATCTCACCTGTTTGTGAAAGTCTACTGTTGTAGGAATAGGCTGCTTGTTCATAGGGTGAGCATGGCCAAATTAATCTAGTATGAATGATATCAAAACAAGCTGTACACACCATCTAATGTCGCTGCATGTGTGGATGCCTCCATGTGTAAGTGTGTCTTATGCACAGAGGACCTTGGACAAATTTAACAACTTGTGCAGTCCTCACAGTAAAAAGCCAATCACATTTACCAGTGGGGTTTGTTAAATTTCTCTGCATATCACACACAAATCTGTTACACCGAGGACTTTTTAAGCCTGTGAGTTTTGCTGCAGGAGATAATAAACTGTGATGAATATAAACAGCTGCTGCCATGGTTGCTTCTTTTTTTTTTAAAAAAAAGATGATTTCTGGATTTTTCTCTTGGCTTCCTGTTGAAAACCCACCAGCTCTGCACATAGAAATTAGTGAAGACTAAAGGGAGAACAAAGTGCCCAGCAGGTCTGTCAGCATCTGTGAAGAGAAATAATGCATCGGGTTTCTGATTGCAGTTTGAAATAATAACTCAAAAATATATTACCAAATAAACCACGAAGTACACAACTCTTCATTAAGATGGATGCTGGTACACTCATGTAGCTTGAAGCCTGAAGTGTATATTTGATTACTGCAACTGAAATTCAACATGGATTTGCTTACTGCCAGGGAAGAAGAAATGTATGGAATGAATGGTTGGAATATGTACAAGCAAAGGGAGGGAGCAGGGATGATTTAATGATGGAATTGTGTTGTTTTGTATCTTGGAACCTGTTTAACATTTGATAGTCATACAGCACAGAGATGGGCTCATCAGCCAACAATGGCCATTCCGACCATCGAGCACCTAGATTAATCCCACTTCCCGCCACTTGGTCTGTAGCGCTGTTGATTCAAGTGCTCATTCCAGATTCTTCAGTGTTGTTAGATTGCCTGCCTCCCACCTACTTGGGCAGTGTGTTCAGATTCCAACCACCTTTGCATGTTTCCCAGCTGTAATCAGTCAGTGAGAAGCTAGCGGCTTGTTTGGCAATTGTGCCATTGGCAGTGGGCACTGTTGGGGAGCAGAAGAGTTGGGAGAAGATTAGAAAACTGTGGGTAGGATCCATTGGAGCCCTGGATGAGGAGCAATCAGAAGCTTGAAGCAGAGGAGATTAGAGATGAGATGCAGGTGAAGGGGGAAAAGTGAGACAGCAAACACCGTTGGAGATTAGAGAGTCAGTCATTTGAAAAGGTTGGTGGTTTGGATGTGTAATTGTGGGAGGTGGTGGGATGAGAAGGTAAATGTTTAGGTTAGGTTATGAACTGGAGGGAAATCCTAGCTTGTGGCAAGTGGGAGGAGGTTGGTTGGCTGGCTGATTTGTGCAAATGTTTTCGGGTAATTTAATGGCTAATGCAAAAGTCTCTCCCTGGAAAGATTCTTGCTTTGTCTATGCAGCAATCTTCACTCTCCTTTAGTTGCTGGGATTCATGAAGCCAAAGGAATACCCGTCAGTCAGGCTTGCCTTTAAAACTGAGATAAAATTGGAAGCACACAGCCCCATTGAAAAAGCATTCTGCTTTCTGACTTCAATAAAACAACAATGAGTGATTCAAGATGGGCTGGGATATTTAAAAATATTCACATCTCACCCTATGTAATTCCACACATATTTGATGGTTTAACTGCTTTCTGTATTCTTTTTCTGACTGGCACTGATAACCACATTACAGACCTTAATATAAACAGAAAAGCTCAGCAGGTCAGACAGCATCTACAAAGAGAAAAATAAAGTTCATATTCCAGGTCCAAGACCCTTTGTCAGATCTGGGAAAGAGAGAAAACAAGTTAGTTTTAAGTTGCAGAGAAGGTGGGGGGAGGAGGAATGAAGAAAACAAAAGGAATATTTCCAACAGGGCAGGGGCAGAATTGCCATGGCGATAAATATTGATGATGTTACTTTAGTGAAAGAACGCCTCACAGATACATTTTTTGCAAGGCACTACACATTTTGTTGATGGGACTGTCACTGGGAAACTCAGCACTCTATAGGGCATGATGCCCTTTGTGCAACTGAGCAGCCTTGTGCAAGGAAAGCCCTTTCCTGCATATTTTTCAACATTGCAAATTCCAGGGCGAGATCTGGGATTTTTAAGAGGAGAGGCCTGGGATAAAAGGAGGCCTAGTAGCCAGGGCTGATTGGTATACAGAGGAGTTGGGATAAGGATTGGTTGCCAGGGCCCCTTGAGTGGGGAGGAGTTTGTGGTGGTGGGTGGGAGGTTATCAGGATTGGATTGGTAGTTGGTAGAGGAGGTGGGGTTATAGTGAGGTGTGATGGGTTGACAGATCAGTGGCTGGTTAGGGGAAGGTCAAGTGAGGTTCAGAAGTTTGGAAAGTACTGTTTTCCCTGAGACATGAGGGATGAGAGGCAAAGGAAGAGGAGAAGATCATGACAACCTACCTGAGCCACGAAGGCAGATTTCTACCATCAGACTAGGATCTGATTTGGTTAGTTGCCTTGAAGTCACACTGAAGCGGATAGCACAAGTGTTGCAAATGAACATTTCTGCATGGGTGGCCTATGTATGGCTGGGACCAGTTGTACATGAAAAAAAATTATGGAAAGGGCATTCAGACATACATTATGCAAAACTGAATATCACTGCACCATGAATACACAGAAAAACATAAGGGAAATCTGTAGATTCTATGTACAGATTTCATGAAGTCTCTGGCTTTTCATTAAAAATGAACTGCACAGAAGTGTTGTTGCAAGATCCAGCAACCAGGCACCTGAGATTCCCATGTTTATGGAAAGCTGGCACTGAGGTAAAAGACACCACACCAAAGATTACAGGCTCAAACTTGCAATCAAATCATACTATTGGATGATTTTCTTCAAATAAATTGGTGGCAACTTTGGGCTAAAGGCAGCCCCACAGCAGATCAATAAATGGTTTCAAAAGCAATAATCAATTACAGAGGCAATGAATAGAGGACTGGGGGGGGGGAAGTCCATAAGGTTTGACATTCAAATTATTCTCATTCTCCAAGGTGGGAGATAGACTTTGAATAGATTGCCAAAAATTAAGCAACTATAAGCAGCTTACAAAAGATCTGAAGGTAATTTGAGATCAGTTGACACACTTAAAAGGGATGGGCCTGTTTCATTCAGTGAATCTGGAAGGTGCCATCAGAAGTCAAGTCTTATTTTTAAAAGAACTAGAGAAAAGATAAAGTGTTCTCCGCCAGCTATATTATTATTATGAGCTGTGGGTGGCTAGCTTAGACCCCTGGTCACTAGGATCCAACCACATATCTGCAGACCAAAGCCCTTATTACCCAACCCCAAGGGAAAAAAATACCTTCCAAATTCCTGAACCCTGCTCAACCTCCCCCTTAAGGGTCAAGTTGAATGCCAGCAGTTTGCCAGAGGTATTAAAATGAAACCCAATTTCAGCTGAGCTCATGGTGTGTGTCTATGTTCATTGCCAGTCTTGCCTAAACAAGAGTTTAAGCCAATTTCTGGACTAAATCTTCTATGGAGAAAAGAGACCCTTAATCCAAGAATATTACCACTACTGCTTGGTTCCTCGGTGAGTGAGTTAACGGTGAATCAGAAACTGGTTTAGGTATTGCTAGTGAGGAGTTGGTCTTCATGATCAAGATGGAAGAGACATGGTGAGTGGAATTTTATGGAGTTTATAGAATGTTAAGTCCTCAAATGAAAAATGTTCCAACAATGTCTGCACGAGAAACCTGTACAAGTGCAGCATAAAATCACTTGCTTCGTAAATACTTATGTATCTGAATAATTTTATTCTTCAAAGTTCCAGTTGAACTTGCAACTTCCTGTAGTTTATCAATAATCTGCCATTTTTTTTATTCTCCCTTTTCTTCTAAACAAGTATCTTTTCATGTACAAATATTTCTTGCTATTTTCTAAACTAATAATTATTATCTTACATTAATCTGGTTAAGAGGAGCAACCCCACATCTTTTTCAAATGCTTCTCATCCCATCCATTTTTCTCTCATTTTCTCCAGTGAAAAGATCAGATACACTTTAATGTTTAGGAGGAATGTTTGCTCTCTGTGGATTCCTGTCATCTAAGCTCCAGTTGCAGAATGTGCATATAAATACACAAGGTACAAGGAGAACGAAACAAGGCGTTTCCTCTTTGTACAAAGATCATAAACATCATTGCAGTGCAGGATGCAATAAGTCACATGACAGACCTCAGCTTTTTAAAATGTATTTTCAGATCTGGGCATTGTAGGCAAGGTCAGCATTTATTGCCCATCCCTAATTGCTAATAAAGTTGTGATGATCTACCTTCTTGAACTGCTGCAATCCCTCTGGTGAAGGTACTCCAACAGTGCTGTTGGGCAGGGAGTTCCAGGACTTAGAACCAGTGATGAAGAAGAAACACCTAGATTTTAAAATCAGAGTAGTGTGTGACTATGATGGAATCCTGTAGACCTGCTGCCCTTGTCCTTCTTGGTGACAGAGGTATGTGTTTTTGTGGTTCTGCCACAGTAGCCAAGGTAAGTAACTGCAGTGCAATTTGTAGGTGGTACATGTTGCTGCCACTGTGCATCAGTGGTAGATGGAATGAATGTTGAGGGTGGTTGGTGGGGTGCCAAACAAGTGGACAGCTTTGTTCTGGATGGTGTGCATCTTCTTCAGAGTTGTTTATGCTGCAATCATCCAGGTAAATGGTGAGCATTGCATCACGCTCCTGACTTGTGCCTTGTCGATAAAACAATGTTCTTGCAGTGTAAGGTTGCAAGTCACTTGCCATAGGATAGCAAGCCTCTGACTTGCTCTTGGAACCATAGCATTTCTGGTCATTGGTGACCCCCAGGAAATTGATGGTGGGGGACACAGTGAAGATAATGTCAAGGGTAGGTGGTCAGATTCTTTCTTGTTGGAAATGGTCATTTCCTGCCATTTTTGGGTATGAATGTGACTTGCCACTTATCAGCCCATGCTTGATTGTTTTGTGCTGCCTGCAGGATGGGCTGCTTCATTTACTGACAAGGTGTGAGTGGAACTGAACATTGTGCAATCATTAGTGAACATTTCCACTTCTGATCTTCAAACGGAAGGAAGATTATTGTAGAAGCAGCTGATGATAGTTGAGCCTAGGACACTGACTTTAGGAACTCCTGCAGTGATGTCTTGGTCTGGGATGATCAATCTCCAATAACTATAACCATATTACTGTGTGTGGGGGGTGGGGTGGAATGAAAATAAAAACTTACAAATGCTGGAAATGTGAAACTGAAACAAAAAGTACTGGAAACATTCCGGTGGGTCACATAACAACAGTGGAAAGAGGAAAAGAGTTAACATTTCAGATCAAAGGCCTGCAGTGTGTTTCCACCATTTTCTATTTTTGTACCTTCTGTGTAAGGCACAAGTCCAAGTTTTGTAGTGTTTTCCCTTTTGAGACCAATTGACTTGATGTTAAGGGCAATCATGCACATTTGAACTCCAGATTTCATCTCTTTGGACCAAGGTTATGATGAGGTCCAGTAAAGAGTTGTCCTGGAAAATCACAAACTGGGCATCAGTGAGCAGGTTACTGATGAGTAAAGGCTGCTTTGTAGCACTGTTGACAACAGATTCCATCATTTTGCTGATGATTGAGATTTGTTCTTTTGTATGCAAACAGGACATACCTGGGTTATGTTCCATATTTTGTGGTGGATGCCAGTATTGCAGGTATACTGGCACAGCCTGGCTGGAAATACAGCTAGTTCTGGACCACAGGTCTTCAGTACTGGTCCAGAAAGTTGAAGCACATGGGATCCAAAATTGGCTTGGTGATGGGGGGCAAGGGGTGGTGGTGGAAGGTTGCTTTCTTGATTGGAAGTCTGTAACCAGTGGTGTACCTCGGGAACTGGTGCTGGGATCCTTGTGAAATATATTTATGATTTGTATGTGAATGTTGGAGGTATGTTTAGTAAGTTTGGGGATAACATGAAAATTGGTGGTGTTATAGATAGTGGGGAAGGTCATAGAAGGCTGCAACAAAGTATAGATCAGAGGGACCATTGGACAGATGATTGGCAGATGGAATTTAATTCTGATAAGTACAAGGTGATGCATTTTGGGAAGTCACATAGGGATAGAACATGTAGAGTGAATGGTAGGGAACTAAGGAATGTTGATGAACAAAGAGACCTTGAGGTTCAAATCCATAGTGGAAACACAGGTAGATAGCATGGTGAAGAAAGCACACAGAATGGAATGAATGAAAGTGGGGGTGCAAAGTCTCAAAATGACTCCATGTTAAGGGTTGCTCAACTGGAAATGACTAATTCATTACAGATTGAAATCCAAGAAATTAGAAACAAAATTCCAGGGCTAAAAGAACATAAAAGCTAGATTCTGATGGATGTCTTTGATTAAGCTTAAATTGTGATGGAGGTTTATTACACTGAATCGTGCACCTTTCATCCACCTGTCTGTAAAGTTTGAGATTACAGCAATTGTTGCTTTGAAGTTGTTAACAAAACCTTGTTGGAGAAGGACGCGTAAAGTTGGTGGAGGCTGGTAAAGTTTGTGGTGGGGTGTGGGGAAAGCAGTAACTTTCATTTTTCTCTAGGTCTAATATTGCAGAAACAAGTTCTACATCTCTTACTGAATGAGTTAATATTCAAGCTATTAACCTGTGTTTTTATGTACTTTTCTGAGGTCAGGTCAAACAATTTAACTGCAGTTAAAGACAGAAGGTTAAGCACTTTTTAGCTAGAATGTTTGTTTACCCTGCAATGTGACTCCCTGCCCACAGGATGTTTTTGTGATTTTTCTCATTTTCATGAAAAATTCTGTAACGTACATTTTTTGGTAGGTAGAATGCTAATTTTATCAAGGGATTGTCTGTATTTATTATATACACTGTACAGAATGTCTACTGGAATTTAATACACATTTTTTAAAGCTTCAACTTTCATCATAAATAACTGAAGTTTAAATCATTGTCAATATTTATGCAGACAAAATCTTAGGAATTAATCATTATGATTGTTATGTCTAAAATAATGCATTCACACAATTTTAAGTTACCTCTGCATAACTTTGCTCCATTGATAGGCCATTGCCATCATATTACATTTAACAAGTAGAGTCAGATGCTTTGGCTTGGAGATTCTCCATCAACAGACCGATGTATAAAATTTTGTATGCAGCGCCTTTCACTACCCAAATAATTGGGCCCCAGGTGAAACTAACTTGGAACCCTGGGAGATGCAAACATATTAATTGAGAGGAATTAACAGATTAAAAAATAATAAGGCAAATTAATCAAATTTGCTTGCAAATTAATCAAATAATTGTGTGAATGCATTATTTTAGAAATAACAATCATAATTTTTAATTCCTAAGATTTTGACTTCATAAATATTCACAATGATTTAAACTTCAGCTATCTACAATGAAAGCTGAAGCTTTAAAAAGTGTGTATTAAATCCCAATGGACATCCTCAGTCCTTTTTGCAAGGAACTGAAATTTCTAAACGAAAGCTTTAAAAAAAAAATAAAAAGGAACAAAAATGTACATATTTCACAATGGTATGATTAAATACATCTGCAGAATCATTTTTGATATCTTTCATTCAAGATTTTATTTCAAGGTTAGTTTTGAAAGCCTGACATTCAATGCAACAGTGAAGTAGAATCATCAATCAGTCTTACATCCATTTCTTTATCAACTTGGACCCCAATCTCCCCAATATCCAATCAAAATTTGAGTTTCCTTCTCAAAAACATTTTTGGCAACACATTGGGAAAATGAATTAATAAAGCCTAATTTTGAATAAGTATGGACTTAAAATATAAACAATCCTTCCCTTCTGTTACGAATTGATCAATTCATCCTCACATGGAGTCAGACAATACTATTAAAAGAACACATAATTACTTTCCTAACTTTTAGAAGACGGTCTGAATTGCTTCCTACCAGGAGAAGAAAAAGTCAAAAAAGCATTTAAGTTTTTCTTTTGTGAGTGATTTTAAACAAAATACAAAATTGAATAATGATGTCCATGTCAATAGGCTGCCTGCCATGCCAATCAGATTGTGTCCCACCCACTTCCATTTCAACTTCAAATTCAATTAAAGAATCTTCCTCTTCTATTGAAAATAAGAGCCAAAAGTGAAACAAAGGTCTGTACTTTTTTCCCTAGCATTAATGAAATTTAGTTTTTCACCATAAATATTCATGATTATTATAAAAACACGCTACTCAATTTGATTAAAAACAGCTTAAAGATAAAAATCTTTGAAACTACAGTGGTATTTTTGTTGCATTTAGTACAAAAGATGTGATATCACTTCCTTGGAAAACAGTTGTTTCCTTCCATCTCAAGTCATCCAAATGCAGATTTACCAGAATCTGGTCTTCCCATTGTACTGACACCACAACACATCATCTTCGGCACTTGCATTCTTTACAAAAGAAGAAACACTGTGAAGAGAAACAGAATTAACTTTTCTGATGGAAGGTCACTGATCTGAACTTTTAATGATGAAAAGTCATCAACCTGGAATGTTGACTTTGTTTTTTGCTCCACTGATGCTGCCTGGCCTGTTGAGTTTTTTTCCAGATTTCCAGCATTTGCTTTTGGATTCACATCCCAACTATAGGACTGAAGACCTGCACTCCAGAACTAGCTATGCTTCTAGTCTAGTCATTCCAGTACAATTACAACACTGGCTTCAACCCAAAGATGTGGAAAGTTGTCCATCTATAGTCTGTTCATAAGAAAAAGGACAAATCCAATTTGGCTATCACCCAATCTACTCTCACATATCAGATAAGTGATGGAAGCTGTTGTTAACAGTTATTTCAAGTGGCACCTACTCTAGTCAAGTTGAGTTTATGG
Source organism: Pristis pectinata (assembly GCF_009764475.1). Taxonomy (NCBI): domain Eukaryota; kingdom Metazoa; phylum Chordata; class Chondrichthyes; order Rhinopristiformes; family Pristidae; genus Pristis; species Pristis pectinata. The sequence goes on from NC_067432.1 coordinate 18,397,157, forward strand.
TCATGTGCAAAAATATGGTACAATGAAAATCTTGTTTGCTGCAGCATCACAGGAATGTATGTATGGAAAACAACACAGAATCTAACTTCTGAGTAAAGCTACAGGTACATGGGAACTCCAGCACTTGCAAGTTTCTCCCCAAGTCATGTACCATGCTGATTTGGAAATATATTACTGGTCCTTCACTGTCATTGGGTCCAAATCCTGGAACTCCTTCCTCAACAACATCATGGAAGCACTTTCATCAGAAGCACTGCAATCGTTCAAGAAGGCATCTCACCACCACCTTCTCAAGGGCTATTAGACAATAGGCAATAAATGCTGACCTTGCCAAGTCCTGAAAATGAATAATTAAAACAAAAACAATAAACTTCTCAGTGTTTTATGAGATAAATTTTATTTTATGTTTATGCAAGAAGTAACACAAAAATAATAAAATAAATTTTTGAAGACAGAGATTTGTGATCACCTCGAGTTACTGAGGAGACAACACTTCCCTGAAAACAGCTGAGTTTTGTTCCATTTCATAACCTCCAAATGCAGGTCCACCATTGTATTGATATCATACCCTCTCATCACCAGCATTCATACCCCTTACAAAAGCAGTAAACGCTGAAAATAATCAAAAGATCGGGCAGGATTCATGGAGAAGAACAGAGTTAGTTTCTGGCCAATGATGTTCTATCAGAACTCTAAGTAAGGAAAGGTTAGCAACTTGAAATGTTGACTCTGTTTCTTGAGATATCTGCCATGCTGAGAAAAAAACAGTGATTTATGTTTTTATTTCAGATTTACAGCATCTGCAGTATTTTCCTTTGGGATTCACTATCCCTTGGTTGGGAAAATAAATGTGCATTTCATTTTTGTACGGTCCAGGTTGCTTGACATAATTAATAAACCACTAACTATGGAGTTAACAATTCGATCACTTAAGTCAAATAAAAGATCAAAGAGCTTAATGTTCCAAAAAAATTGTAAGAAAGCGACAAAGAGGAAGATTTTGCATAAGATATAGCTCCAGGTGGTGTGTACAGGATAATTTATGTCTACCAGCATACTTTAACTTATTTTTTAATGAAAGAAGCTAAATATCTCAAAAACACAGAACTGAGAAGTCTCCTGTCAACAGTAGACTCTCTATTCACAATACACAGCCAGTGATTCACTGAATGATTCCAGTAAATGGTTAGTTTGGTATGTAAAGTGCAAGACCACAAATCTGATCTGGTCAGGACTGCAGGCAGTTGGGAATGATGACTTGTTTTGGTCTAGTGGTACATTGTGAGCTAAATTCCACATATGAAACACAAATCTCTGTACATAATTTTCCCTGTACAATTTGCATTGTACAACTTACTTACATATGCAATATAATACAGTACATGGTTTGTTTTGGTCAAAGGAATACTATACTTCAATTATAGTGCAGCCAGTGCTAATGCAGTCCCTGGTTCTGTTCACTCTGCTGGAATTTGGGTTAATGTTGACCACTTCCATTTGAAGAAAATGCGTGTAACTAGTTATTGGCTATACACAATCTCAGAGCTGTGGTGACTTTTTAAACTGCTGGTGTTTCACTCCTGACATTGATAATGTCACCAGAACCTTTTGAGCTTTGTTATAATCTTGCACCACACCCCCACTCATCATTCTGTGTGGTTTTTGACCTATGACTTAATTCCAGCAGATATTATGATATCACCTCAGCCCTCAGTTTAAGTGTGGGACTGAATTAAACTTTTAAATAAAGTTCCTTTTTTTATTTCTGGTGGCTTAGCTGGGGTTGGTGGGGGAAGGAGGGGTGGACAATGAAGGGGAATAAAAGCATTGTATATTTAGAAAGGTTTGGTTGAAGCTAAGGATACATTCTGGAGAGACAACTTGATTGTTCTGAATCAGAAAACATTAGGAACACAATGGAACTCAGCTAGCTAAGGTGTGAGGGTTCTTGCAAAGGGCTGCGTATATTTAACCTCATCCACAAATCTGAGGTAGGCCTGCAAGGAAATGAACTTTTAAAAGCCTTATTACTTCATATAATTGTTTGCATGTTTCTGCTACCACAAATTTGTTCCATTTTTCAAAGGCCCTTGATTGCCTGAAAATGACTGCAATGGGGGGTGGGGAGGGTCAGTCATATGCAATGGCACATATTTCCTCTCGATTGGGAAAAAAAACTAACGTTCACCAGTGAGTGACCTCGAGTTGCCTATTGGCCCGAATTACAAGCAACAATCCAAACAGACAGCTGTAGGTCACAGAGGGCAAGTTCTGCTAAAGTTGTAATCCAGCTTTAATTCTCCCGTATAATTAATCAAAATGAACTGCCCTTATCTTGCAGGCGACCACAGTCAATTTGTGAAGTACTTGAGCAGGGGGTTAGGTACAAATAGCACACCCTGATGTGTTTTGTAAAGACATTCTTCAGTACTGGAATGGCCAAAATGCTTTTGAAGTCACCAGATTGTTTTAACTAGCAGTTTTGAATATAATTTCATCAATCAAGCTACAATGTTGGCCAAGTCAAAAGTGCTAGTTGCAGATTTATCATCCCAGCTCATTACAGAATAGCTAAAAATCCACATGTTAGGCTTGTTTTGTCAATGTAAAATGGAAAAGGCTGTCAGACCTACCTGTGAAAGTATGTGGAAGTTTATCAAACTACAGGATATGGTAAATGATTTGCAAGGCACATATTGTTACTAAAGGACAAGAGTAAATCGGAGAGCAACTATCTGTAAAAGTTACGTGGAACTGGAGGAGAATTTTTCTCCTGTTAGTCTAACTTTGCCCTTTAAACTCCAAGTTGTAAAACTGGGTAAATATTAATTGTTTTTTCCCTGAAGACAGGAGGGAGACAAAACAGTCAGGGGAGAAAAGGGTGACTGGGTCAAGACTGACTGACTTCAAGAGGTTAAGATAACACAGAGAGATTACTTGCTCTGAACCGTGTCAAATTTATTTCTGTCATTAGACTGAAGGCACTTCATTGGAGAAATGGTGATGTCACTCCCCCTCACCTACAGAGGTCTGACAGAGTAGCCAGATGTTGGAACCCCAGGTCTGCTTTGTGGCAACAAGCCTGACAAGACTTGCATCTTAGCTGGATGCTTGTGGCGTGACACCCTCAGGCACTTTATTGATCTCCCCTCACAGTAGATAAATGCTAATTGTACCCATGCAACAAAGCAATCTTATTATCATGTTAACTAGCAGGAGGATTGTTGGTCCTAAACAACTGTGGTTTTCCACTTCATTACCTACTAATTTAAAGATAAATGAATCTACAGTTACTAAGCAAATAAGGTCACCTATCAAGTACTTGTAAATTAATTTGTAAACAAGGAGGGGTGGTGTTGCAAGTGGGGGGTGTTGATGCTGGCAGGGGTGTGTTGTTGGTGAATGGTGGAAGATACTGTTCAAATGGAATGAGAGGGGTGTTAGCAGTATTGGCTCAATTGATACCTCATGCTGCTTTTGCTCACTTTCCCTCCAATTCACATGTAATTGAGAGCTAATTAACGTGCACATTTCACTTGATGACCCGCTGGAACAGTGTGTGTTGGTTTTCAACCCTTCTCAAGTTCTGGGTTTGTTTACTAAATGTTAAAATACTCTTATCTTTTTTTATTAAATACAATTTGGTCAAATAACACGATTTCAACAACATAAAGATAAGATCTTAAAAGAGCCCAGAGGCTTAGTTCTACAATACCAATGCAAAAACAGTTGGGTATAGGTAGCTGAATGAATTTAATGTTATTGGATGGAAATTGCTGATCACCAACACATTAGTTTTAATGGATAGAGAGCCTTTGATTAAAAAAAACTTAATATTACCACATGAACACCTTTTATCAACAAGAAGTAACAGTTAATGGAGAGAAATTCTTTATTGGATACACGGGTGTATCCAATAAAGAGGGTAAGTAAGAGGGTGAACATTCTTGATCAGATGGAGTTCAAAATTTCTGGGCTGAGATCTTCAACATTAGATGGCCCTCGCTGATTGAAGACTCTTCTTCAGAAACTAATTGATTTTACTGGGAGGAGAACCTTTATCCTATTCTGCTGCTAAAAACCATTTTGGGTTTCAATCATCTGAACCCTAGATGGTCTTCAACCAAAACCATTTGGACAATAGTTTGAAGAGATGATCTGACGTGCTGTAGATATACCATTCTGGGCTTAGGGTCTTCAGAATTGTGTGCTTTAAAAGAGCTTTGATACAAGTTGTTGGTGTTTAGAGAATCTTCTCTTCACTGCTATATTTACAGTTGCCCCAACACTTCTTGATGATTACCTAAAATATTCCTGGCATGTTGGTCCGCTCTCTTCATGGCTGCTTCCTATGAAATTAATTTGAGTCAAGTACATAACCTATAATAAAATTTCTTCTAACAATGTAAAGAGTGCCTGATTATTACCAATGAATATTCCATTTGATACATTCTCAGAAACTGTGTTGCAGTAAAAATCTCTCAAAAAGTTTCATAAAACATAGGCTTCTTGTATTAAAATTATAAATTGTTTTCAGGCTAGCTTCCTATTTGTAACTCCAGAGTGAATGACTACCCAGCAGTGAGTTCAATGTTTCGCATGCAGTTATAGTGTAAAGAAGTACTTTTTTTTTGTCATTTCAGCAAGATCTCAATCTTCACAGTGTGTAAACAATTTGTCAGTGTTAACCTAGTGCTTTATCTTTAAACTTCAGACCTTTGGAGTGTTTCAAAATAACAGATTTGAGAAAAATTTTGGCGGGTAACAGCCCACTTTGTTTTAGACCTTGTCTTTCTCAGATTAGTGAAACCTGTCAGAACAAAAGGAGCTTCACATTCCTTGTGGCTGTACTGCAGAGAAAGGGCTACCTTCCCTCTTGATTACTATTGAGTGGGGCGGTTCTCTGTGTTGGTGCTGGGGACAGGAAAATTTAGGACAACTTGGAGCATTACCAGCCAGAGGTTTCATGATGTCCTGGCATGCTCTCCTGCCTGCACTGAAGCAAAAGATCTTTTTGAAGGATTAACATGTTACACAGAATCATAGCTTTCAGAGGAGTATTTGGTAAAGATCTGACCTCCAGTAGAGCTTCTTAATATACAAAATTTTTTAGAATATACAGCACAAGGGGCAGCCCACCATATCGAACATTAAGTACTTATCTATACTAATCCCATTTGCAAGGACAGTTCACAGCCTTCTATGCCTTGGTGCTATAAGTACTCATCTAGGATGTCCTTAAATATTGTGGGAATACCTACCTCCATTACCCACTCATACAATCTGTTCTAGATTCTAGCTACCCTCCTGGTGTAAAGGTTTTTCCTCAGATTCCCGCTAAACTTCCTACCCCTTACTCAGGACCAATGTCCTCTAGTTTTAAATAAAGGGAAATGTTTCGTGTTGTCCACCCTATCTATATCCTTCATCATTTTGCAGACCTCCGTCAGGTCTCCTCTCAATCTCCTCTACTCCAAGGAAAATAAACCCAGCCTATCCAGTCTCTCTTCATAATTTAAACGCTCCATCCCAGGCAATTCTATCCTTTCTGTATTTGAGGTTCGGAGATCACCATTGATCCTAAAGATACATGTCTCTGTTTAGCTCAGATGTCCCTTCTGTAAAGCTCCTTGGGTTGTTCTTCCACATTAAGTATACAAGTTGTTATTATTACTTTCAGATTAATAACTTTCACCATGCAGAACAGCATGTGGTATCTTTATGGGACAACAAGGGTTAACGACAATTGTTCTCATATCTAATTGATTGTCCACATTAAACTATTTACTGTGCACCTTTCTATGAAGTGTTATTCCACTTACACTGGAAGAAAAGTCAATTCCTGATAAGTTTACCCAAACTAATTCAAAGGGAAACCTGTACCAATTAGTGAAATAGCTATATTAAGCAGAGGGAAGGGTCAGATCTACTGGCACATTGACGCTTTAGGAAGTTAAACTAATTAACTTTAATTTAAGAAGTCAGCACTTTACCTATTCTATCAATGAATATTGTGGTCAATGTTGTCTCCACAAAATCCTCTGGCAGGATAAGGGAACCAACATCAGTGTCCTCTCCCAGGCCAACTTCCCTCAGCATCAGGGTTCTAATTATACTCCATTTTCTCTGATGTGCAGACCAGGTAGTTCCCATGTTTGACACCAGTCTCCTACAACAGGAATTCTCCTAGGAGCTCAAGAGATTACCAGGTGAATTGCAGAAATGCTTCAAGGATGTTCTCAAAGCCTCCTTGAAAAAAGCCATCATCAACGCATGGGAATCCCTGGCTCCATGGCTACTCCAGATGGAGAAGGAAGACTGAGAACCTCCAGCCACTTCCTTGGGAAGCCAGAAAAAAACAGCTGAAGGAGCTCACCACTTCCCAAACTACGAACCCCCACCACCACCACCCCCACACACCCCAACTATCAAACTTCACCTGCCCTGTGTATACTTCCAATATTGGCCTCATTAGCCACCTCAAAACCCATGGAACTGGCGTAGAAGCAAATCATTATCAATCCTATAAGGACTGCATGAAAAGAAGATTGTGGTAGTGCAGATCCTCTACTTTAGCTCATGCTATGGTAACTTGGAGGTTTTGGTTTCCCAATGAAGGCTTTGAAATTATTGGTTGATTTTTGGTAGAAGATATATTCACAATGCTGAGTATTAGACTGTTATTTAGCATACTATCCAGAAAGAATAAATATACATTGAATTATAAAAGGTTTCTCAAAACTCATCTTCTGAACTGGTTTAACTTTCTTATTATTTGAGAAAAGGTCGTTGTTTTCCTCAGGCTTACTTACTGATTTGTGAGTTCTGAAAATATCTGTTACAAAATTTGTTATGATAATTTAATTCTTTCACAGGTCAACTGTTAAACATGCTGTCTGTCTTTAACCTTCTTAAATGTATCTTGTTGAGTATCATAATACAATGGACTAATAATCCAAAAGAACAAGCATTCAGATCCAGCCACGGAAACCTGAAAATTTTAATTTGGATCAAAATCTCCAGAAAGTGACCACAAAGTGATCCAATTGTTATAAAAAAAACCCAATCAGTTCATGAGTGCCCTTTAGGGAGGGGAATCTGGTGTTTTTACCCAATCTGGCCAGAATCTAATTCCAGTCCTTCACTATCTGTAACTGTCCCCTGAATTGACCTTGCAGCTTTTCAGGGACTGGAGGATAAATGTCAGCCATTGATACACATGATGCTAGAAATAATGTGGAGTTCATTTAAGGTGTATCAAGGTATCACTTTGTTAAACTGCAAGGATTGTAGTACTTAACAATTTTTAAAAATTGTTCATTATACTCTTTTATAAGCTCTTGACAAAATTTTTGACATCTGATAAAGTGATACTTTGAGTTTTTCTTGATCTTGTTTGTGATTAAACTAACTGGTTCCAATAACCGAGGGTAGAAAGATTTATTGCAGTACAACTCGAACAAAAAAATATGTTCTCAATCTCATTAAGTCAAGAGATCTTATTACAGAATTTGTGTGATCTCCAATTACCAGTCTGCAACTTGCTGTGAAGTGAAGTTTCCAGAATCTATTAACATTACAGCTGTACTTTTATTCTGTAGGAAATATATGAGGTCAAAGTCTGAATGCAAAATTATTCATGTATCTACCTGAGTTAAGCTTCAGTTTAAATGTGAGAATGAGATACAAGAAACGCTCACTTGATTCAATTACATATCGAGATCATCATTATTTGGAAAATTGCCATTAACATTTGGAATTTCCTTTCCAGCTTTAGAATATTGCTTCACTGACCACATTTGCAGAAGTTCATGTTTGTGAAGTAATTATTTTATAATAAATGAGAGACAGATGAAACTAAACAACATTCCTTTATCCACAACATCTTTAAACTAAAGCAATGCTGAAAGACAGCAATGTTGCTTTGTGATTCACACTGCCCTGATTGGTCTGCTGCAGAACACTGAGGGATTAATGTAATTCAGATGCCAAAAAATTGTTAGAAAGAAATTAGTTAATAAGGTTTAAATGTTCCCACATATTTCAATATAACTGCACTGCCTTTCATCTTCCACTGTTTTGCCTCTTCTGCTATTACTGAAGTTGTCTTGCTTCATAGACTCCAACCTCTGTGTGTTACCAGCTGTGAAATCTCATGAGTACAAGTGCGAGACAGATGGAAGTCTATTGACTATAAGAAGCTGGGTGTTTTCAAAGAGTGAGACACACATAAACAAGCAACTTTTTAACCAAAATGAATAAAGCTGTAGCAATGCTTCACACACTTGATCAGAGAGGAGCAGCTGAGCTCTATGCATCTGTGCTCAAGTATATACTTTGCAGCTCTCTATACCTTGCCTCTGGCTTTTGGTAAGGTTTGTAAAACCTGGAGGTACAGTGAATCTTTATTTTTCATTTCTTAGAAATTGCATAGTGATATAATGAGCCAGATGTGATTTTATTAAATTTTAAGAGGTAGCGCTTTGAAAGCCAGCTGCACACCTGTTGCCATATGTCTCAAGCAGTGGCTGCCAGACCATCTCTTAAAGGTGGTCTCACTTCCAGTGCCAAAACAGCATCAAAGTATTAAACACAGTATCAGGATGGTGCAAAAGGTCACATATTGCCAAACAAGCAGTATAACTGGGGTGTTACTCACAAAGCAGTGAAACTTGATAAACTGCAGTGCACTATCTAATTTGGTTGTACATGTTTGTGGAGCAAGATAATCTTGTGGGTTGCACAGAGCTGTGTAACTTGCCCTATGTAATATGTCTGTAATGGCTAAAAGATGCCATCACTACTCTGAGAGGTAAACTTCATTATGATCTATAGTGTAATGTAAAATAGTCTCATTGATAATAATGTTAATAAAATCCATTTTACCATTAAACTAAAATGGAAAAATAAACATGAATAAACCTTATCATGAGTGATTTCTACACACACTTAAAAACACCAGTCTCTTCTGAATTATGCCTTGATTATTACATGCATCAAGTTCTGTTCTCTGTAAATTTAAATGATAACAGTGCTGCAGACTTGTTACTAATATAAAAATGAGGGGCATGGGGATGGTGGGTTGCAGAGTTGCACAGGGGTGGATGGAGGCTGGGGGAAGAGAGAGACCCTGATCTGATAGGATTCAGTGTTCAGGAAATAAAAAGTAACAGCTGTGTTGCATCTTTCAAGAAAGGATCAAATCATGTGTACAAGATAGGCAAATGTTGGCTTAAAGTTTGCTCTCTCTTTGATTGTCCTTGGCTATCAGGCCCATCTCCTGTCAAGAATGTTTGCCAGCTGCTTGTTCCAAAGATTTTCACTATGTGCCCAATCTTATGCACTGGTGTTCAGAGAGGTTCAAAAATCTTACGTTTTACAAATCAGACTGCAAGGGCTTGGTGTTGCTTGTCAAATGTTTGTTCTTCAATTGACATTACTAGGCTAATAAAATGGCATAATAAGCTAGTTAAGGTTTATGCATATTTTTTAAAAGAAAGCAAGGTTATTTTTGGAGATGAAGAGGCAAACATTAGGCTGGTGTGAGATTGTCCAACTGCTCTTGGAAGGGATAGGGGTACAGGAGTTTGAAATATCTGTCCAGTTTTAAACTAAACATGGTTACTGGGCAGTTAAACTGAACAATTTGTTGAGAGTTTCTTCCTTACCTGCACCTTGTGGTTTTTGTCTTTCTTGGCCAGCTTAAATTGCCAGTGGCCCATTGTGTAACTCTCCTTCTTGTTGAGCCATTGAAACCATGACGGTATTTGAGGTCTCTGCAATGTATCCACTCCAGTTTTCTTGTTGGGTAAAAGTAAGCTGGAGAAACTGACAATGAGGCACAAGGTTTAAAGAAGGAGCAGAAGTGGACAGGAGGAGAACCATACCCCTCCTGGCTTGATACATCCCTATCCCATCTTCATGAACACTCTCCAGCCAAAAAGAGGCAGGTTTCCAAAAGCCATTGATCTTCAGTAGCCAGCAGTCACCCTATGCTATCTTCAGATCCATGTTTGGTGAAGCAGCTGCAATGAAGTGAGGTCCAGCAATAGAATCCGCTGATTCTATGGTCCCAGGCAGGTAGGAGGTTAACTTTCTGAATCAGATTTCTCCCAGAAATCTATTCTACTCAAGCAACACACCACACCTCACCAAACTGCTTCAGCACTAACTGGTCAATCCACAAACTGTCATTCACATTAGCTTCAATATTAAAACAATAGCTTATTTTTTTCCTTTCCTGAACATTGAATCTTGAGATATGGACAATATTATCAAGGCCATCATCAGTTGCCCATTCATAGCTTCCCTTGATAAGGTGATGTTGAAAATACTTTTTGAACTGTGGCACTTTGAGTGATATAAGTACTTATAAGGATGTATTTGGTAGAGAGTGGATGGATTTAGATCCAGTGTTAAAGAAGGAACAGCAGTATCATTCCAAGACAAAATAGTGTATGACTTCGACATGAGCTTGGAGATGATCTTGACACATATAGTGGTAGAAATTGTGGATTTTGGACGTCTCAGAAAAGCCTTGCTGAGTTGTCACTTTCATCAATAATAGATATCCTTATTAATTAAACATTATTTATTATCTTAGTTTAATTCTTCTCACCAGGACTAGCCCACCAAAACTGGATTTTCTCCACAAAATGTCACGGTTCTTTTCTCTTCAGAGTGGCATAGTGTGAAAGTCATGCATCAATAAAAGATAAAGTGCATAACCAGAGCATTGTGTGCATTGCTGTAAAAATGAATTGAAATGCCAATAAGAGTGAAGAATTAGATACAAACTATTTGGACTTCTTTGAAGTATGAAGGGCCCTGATAGGATAGGCATACAGAAGGGATGTCTATTTGTGAGGAAATCCATACCAAAAATATTGTCACTAATTAATTCAATCAGAAATTCAGAAGTAATATTTTTTACACATAGAATAATAGAATTCACCACAAAGAGCTTAGACATTTTTAAGAGGAAGATAATTAAGTACATGCAGGGTAAAGGAACAAAAGGATATGCTGATATGTTAGATGATGCAGGGCACAAAGGGGCTCGTGTTGAGAATAATCACTGCCGTAGATCAGTTGGGTTCAAGTGGTCTGCTTCTCTGCTATACGTTCTATGTGTGCACTACAGAAAAGGTTAAATGCAGCTGCAAGAAAAGCTGAAAGGCATGTGGAGGATTTGCTGCTCATCCTTGGACAGGAAGTGTGTGACCACACACATTATTCTTCCTGTGGTGCCTTGCAGCATCACACCAGAGAGCCCCATGCACAGATGCGTTGATTTAACAAGTGAAACTAATCCAAGTGTGCTTTCAAAAAGAGACAAGTAAAAATATTTAACCCTGAAGCCATTTAACATGAAAAAACACATTCATTTTCTAAAGTAATTCATTAAAACTGTCCCATTAGTTATATGTTCTAAAATACAATAACAGTCAGAAATTTTATTTTCCTGCTTCATTTTCCTCTATTATTTACTGAAGATGAAATCATCTTTAGAAGTATTTTGGATATCTGATAGCTTTGCTGAAATCCAAGATTTCTTCAAAAGAGAATGAACTGCAAACCTGGGTTCGACATTGAAGTGTTGATGACAGTGTTAGACAATATCTCCATCTTTACTCATTTTCAAATATTTGCAACTTATTATAGCAAACAGGTGTAAAGTACTACCAAACAGAAGAAGTAGAGATATTAAAGATTTAAAATTATTTTGAATGTATATGTTTTCCCTTATATTGTCGCTTAATAAGGTACCCCAAAGGTTTGGAAATCAAATAATATTGTTTCAGTCCACAATCTGAAGTATTAAGGAACTGTGTTGAGTATCTGACCAAGCTGTATGGTTGATTCCACTCCAAGAGACTGAAGTCTGAGTTTCAACTGGCTTTTGCAAATGGCTTTTTCCTTATGTTTGAGTGTTTGAGTTTGTCAGTTTGGTCCAGGGAGACCAGTAAGGTAAAACTTGCAAAAGATTAATCCCATTCCAGAACAGTCATTTGACTGCATGAGGAACCATGGATTTTTTTTTTAGTTGTATGCCCGTCTTCTCTCCAAGAAGAATACTGTTGCAAAAACAATAGGGTGATTGAGGTGTGTGTGTGTGTGTGTGTGTGTGTGTGTGTGTGTGTGTGTGTGTGTGTGTGTTTGTGTGTGTGGAGGGGGGGGTGGAAGGGATTTTGGGGGAGTGAGTGGGGAAGAGAAGTGAAAGGAAGATAAAGGAAATCAGATTGGATTTTTATTAATGACCATAGGCACTGATCAAACGAACAATGGCCAAGATTAGGCATTGCTGGAAAAGTTGAAACTATTAGTGCTCAAATATTCCACATGCGTATTGTTATAACGTAATCATTGTATTCCCTAGTTGCTAAGCAGAAAGCTCTAAAAGAAATTTAGTATGTTAAGGTTAAAGCCTACATAACTTTTCCATTTAACTGAGTTGGTAGAAGGATTACAGATGTACGTACTTTACAATGCTGGAAACTTTGGCAAATATACTAAACTGCTATCCCACAAAGTAGAATCTAACATTATTGTCTCTTAATTCAAAAGCTTGGTTTAAGATAAGCTCAGAGCTGACAAGTTTAAACAGCTCACTGAACAGATGATGGTACGGAGTTGAAGTTTTTTTTTGATTAACATCTCAGTTCACCAAAGAACCAATAACCAAATATACTGTGCTAACCATGAAGAGCTGTAATTTATGTAGCATCATCTATGTCCTCTGCATATCTCAACTGTGAACAATGATGATATATCTACATACAGGCAAGTTAAGGAAAAGGGAGGAAAGAGTTGAGGCGCAACCTAAAAGGAAGAATTTTAAGAGGCTTTTGGATACACCAAGTGGCTAGCATGTGGGAAGTGTGTAGAGTGTGTAGAAGACTTGTAGAGTTTTTTTTTGTTTATTCATTCACACTATATATAGACCACTGACAAGGTCAGCATTTATTGACCATCACTAAATGTCCTGAACTGAGTGGCTTGCTAAGCTATTTCAGAGGGCAGCTAAGGCTAATAATATTGCTATGATTTTGTAGTAAAATAGAGGTCAGACCAGGAAAGGACAGATTTTTTTCTTTCTCTCTATGAATGGTATTTAAGAACTCAGGTTCTTTATGCCAGTTCAATAAGTTTCATAATCACCATAAATGATACTAGCTTTTTCCTTAATTTCCTGTTTGAATTAATTAGAAATTTCTCAACTGTATGTCATGGTGGAATTTGAATGTTTATCTGGATTACTGGTCCTGTTCTTTTTCTGTAAGATGACCACTGTGTGACTACTTTGCCTCAAGTGCAATGCTATTATAGTAAAATGGTTATTCTCCAGTAGTGAAGATGAGCGTGGGAAATAATTCAGAGATGGAGGAATGGAGGACCTGGTTAAATGTACTGAGTCATGGAGAATTTAAAGATCCCATTCTTTCCTTATAAATTTTCAATTTTAAATTACTAACATGGTATTTGTCACATCACGTTAACATAAAAGAATATATGTCCTTAAATTCTTTTACTCAAAAATGACCAGGCATGGTCAACACTCATTTGAAATGATTCCTACTTTCTCGCAAAATCCTTTTTTGTTAATTGACTTGGTAACAAAATACCCTTTGAATCAGTTGGAATAGTTTTATTTCCTGCTGAGCACACTCTATCATGAAAGCCTGATAGTGATGGGTTGAGGATGACACAAAAAAAAATTTCACTAGCAGAAGAATCTGGATAATAAAGGTTTGATCTAATAATTAGCCACTTAGAGGTAAATTCAGGAAGCAGTTCTTCATGCAAAGGACTCTGAAAATTTGGAATCTCTCCATCTGAAGTGTGGGCCCATAGGGCCAAATGAAATGATTAAGACGAGGTTGACAGATTTTTCTTAAGTAGAATGTCAAGGAACATGTGGAAAGGTTAATAAAAATGGAGTTAAGGACGTATTAGCCACGATATTAATGACTCAATGACCTGGTTTATTCCTATAAACACCCATGTTAAAAGGGAGACACAAGAGACTGCAGATGCTGGAATCTGGATCAACATCCAATCTGCTGGAGGAACTCAGTGGGCCGAGCAGCATCTGTGGGGTGGGGTGGAGAGGGGGAAATTGTTGATGTTTCGGGTCCATACCCTGCATCAGGACAAACCCTGCATACATCCATCCTGATGCAGGGTTTCGACTTGAAACATCAACAGTTCCTTCTCCCCCACAGGTGCTGCTCAACCCACTGAGTTTCTCGAGCAGGTTGTTTGTTGATTGATGTTAAAAGTCTTTGGAAGAAAGAAATAAGGTTATTCTGCTTCCCAATTCCTGGCTGCAGCATGATAATATTAAGTCAGGTGTGGTGGAAAAGCTGGTGAGGGGGTGGGAGAGTTTTGTAAAGATCTTGGGTCCTACCCTTCTAAACAACAAATCCCGGCACTTTTAAGGATATGGCATAATGGGCTACCAACAAATGGATCCTATTTGTCTGGGACTCTTCAAGGCCTGATTGTGCTCAGGGGAGTACTTGTAACTTTTGCTGGCTTCTCGAGGCAAAGGGCAGGAGAAGAAAGCAGAAGGAAGCATATTTTGACATTTGGAAACATGAGGGCCAGCGAATGCTCCCACTCCCACACCACAGGAAGCTCTACAGCTGCCTGAGTTTTGCAAATCAGGCATGATCATAGTGGGCGGGCAGAGTTTGTGCTCCAGTCTAGAACCACACGCACTTACCTACCTATTGACCACCATCATCTTCCAACCCCAGCAGCACCCCTCCCTGCAATTCCAAATCCATTTGATGCTTTTTTTCCTAATCTCCCCAATGAATTGAAGACCCTTAATTAAACTTAGAGTTTAACAGGTTTTATATCTTATCTTCCCACACAATATGTTTTTTTATTAAATCATAATGTTCTGCTTTGTATATTGTAAGACTCTTGATTTTTTCTGGTGGTGCTGTCTTGCGTAATGGAATTAATCAGACAAGAACTAAGTTGGAGGTCTAAGATTTATTAAAAGGATATTATGTGATACAGCTTAAAAATAATAGAGCACGGAATGTCAAATCTATTTTGCATTATACTTTCACTTAAATAAGCTGTACTTTTGCCCACATAGCTACAGTTAATTATATTGGTCTCATCAGACTGAAAATGAGTTTTTCCAAATGCTACATTGCTCCCCGCCCCCCTGAATTGTATCTTGTGGTAACAATAAAATGACAAAGTTCCGCAGTAGGCAATTTGGTGAAAGGAGGGATGAGGACCACAATTTGGCATGACGAAAGAGGATGTGACTTTAGACACAGTAAGTCCTTTGTTTTTCTCCCCAAAAACATTATCTCCTTAACATTTCATTAAGGGCTTTCAGATGTTTTTACAACATTGTAATATGTTTGGCTCAGAAAACAGTGAAATTAAATATTCTGCCCTGAGAAAGATCTTTACCATGCAACAGTCACTTAACATTCACACTAGTATCCTGAAGAATAAATAGAAAATTGTGTTTCATGAAGTTTCTTTCTAATATTCACATCTGTAGCAATGTTTTTTTACACAAGATTGTTAAACTGTGTTCAATATTTTTCATTTTCACAATATTTTGTGAATGAAAAGCAGCAGTCAGTCTACTGAGGAAGAGGAAATGTGTGTAGCAAACATAACAATTTTACATGCAATTGTACATTCTGTTCACATGCTAATTTATTCTGAGATTATATTGTCATTATACACAAGGCTGTAAAAACTGGAGTATGCTGTTCATTGAAGGATGATTCAGCCGGTTTGCTGTGCTGGAGCGGGGGTGGTGCAGAGATGGAGGGCATGTGGTGAGCAGTGAACAAGAGGTACATTAGATTAATTGTCATCCAGTGTAGAATTTGGGGCAAGCTGTTCTCTCTAGTTGGTCAGCTGAAGTTTTATGAGACTCATTGATGCTCTAATGGAAAGGGCATTTGAGAAAGGGAACAGAACTCCAAATATCTCTTCAGTCCTGGATGCAGGCCATAAATCATCTGTTCTGACAGGTTTACTGTTCACATATGTTTCATGCACATGTTATAGGTTGGATTGTGATTTACCATAGTTGGAGAGCACACATTCTCACTGAGTCTATCAGCCTGTCTGTTGCAGAGTAGTAGGCTGAAGGAGGGCACAAAGAGAGGTTAGAAGCCTACTTCACTCATATAACCTCTTGGACTTTTGTTCCATGTTGTTGAGATTTGGGATGACTGACAGTTGTGCACACTTCTGAGCATCTTTAGATTATCACAAGACTACAGAATACTATTTGGCCCATCTTAATTCATCCATCCAGAATTACCTTGTTGCCCCCAGTTGCCCGCATCCATTCCAAATACAGAATGAGCCCTGCATGAAGAGTTCAGAAAATGAGAAACTCTGAACCTAAGCCTCCTCATTCAATTTCCTCCTTTTATATTGTAATAGCATTCTGGCTTAATCTCTTTTATTTTGTTCACTGTGTTACTATACCCACAAGTGCCTCCACTTCAGGCTGATAAACCCATGTCTCTCCATTCCTTTAGCTCCGTGACACTGGGAGTGGAGGGTCTAATGCCTGAAAAACTATCTTGCTTCTGAATGCACAGAATTGAACTCAATCCTCACACTGCAGTCAGACGAAAGTACCAGAACCATTAACTGGGGCTTCTTGTGAGTTACATGTTACTGCATTGGGTGTTACGATGACAGAAACTTGCAATTATATAGGCCCATTAATATAGTAAAATGCCCCAAGGTACTTCACAGAAGCATTATCAAACGTCATTCAGAGATATTGGGGCAGAAGACCCAAAACCTAGACAAATAGGTAGGTTTGAATCTGCATTGTGAAGAAGGAGAGTCACAGTAGAGGTACTCCAGAGTACTTCTATTAACAATTGAAAGCTTGTCTGTCAATCGCTGAACTCTGAAAATCAGAGAAGCAGAGGGAGGAAAAATGGAGGAATAGAGTAAACTTGTAGGGATGGAGGAATTTACAGAGACAGGAAGAGTGATCCATAAAAATGTGGATAATAATTTTTTAATGACAGAGTTTCCAGTGATGTTGCATAGTCATAGAACGTAGAAGCAGGTAGTTCTGCTGTCTCATACTCCACTGATCTTGGTTCAATCCTGACTTAAGGTTTGTATGTGTAGAGTTAGCCTGTTATCCCTGTGACTGTGTGGGTTTCTCCAGTGTCTACTCACACTCCATGGATGTACTGGTTAGGAAGTTAATTGATCTCTGTAAACTATCCCTTATCTTGGGATGGTGGCAGAAAAATCAGGGTGGAGTTGATAGGCACATGTGAGAAGATAGGTTACAGAGAAGTAAGTGGGGAATGGGATTAATATTGTTCTGAGTGCCAGTATAGATCTGATGAGCTGATTGACCTCCTATGTACTTCTATGGGCAGATTGACCATAATCATATTAAATGGGAGGGTAGGCTTGAGGGGCTAAGTGGCCTAATCTTGCTCCTATTTTCTTTTAAGAAAATCAAATGTGAGAAATGGAATGTTCATGGTTTTGTTGACTTCTGTTTTAAACACATTAAGCATTAAGACCAAGACTCTTCAGTCTCCTTTAGCTTCATCCATAGCTATTTCAGCACCATTTAAGGAAAACACATGCTCTCCATTTTCCCTTCCTCTGTCTGACATTGTGCACTTGTTAACTTTAAATTTCATCTGCCATTGTTTAGCCTACTGATAATAATTTCTGGCTGGATGCCTTTGATTGCAATGTTCCTCTGTGTGCATCTACAAATTTGTATTGCATTTCTAAATGTTAATTAGAACCATTAGAGATCCCCACAGCAATCTCTACAACACCCCACTTGGCACTTCCTGAAGCCTGACTTTACCTGTCTACTTAGCAAACTTTTCTAATAGTTAATGACTAAGTGGGGCAGGTGGTATATTGTGTGTATAACTTTGGGCCTCTTTCCTTTTCCTTCTGCCTGGATCTCATTTGCAGCACCTTTTTCACATGTAAATAAAAATAAGGGGGAGATTTGTTTGAGAGATTATACCACTCCATGCACTGAGTGCAGTAATTTAGTTGGTCTCATATTTGCGATCACAGAATCATTTGTTATCTCAATTATATAATGATTTGATTTTCTACTAAAATTGTTCTAATGCATTTTGCTCAAAAACTTTGATAACAAAGATCTTGGAAAGAAAGGTGAATTTAATCCCAAAATCCATTGATTATTTTGCACTTTGCTAAAGAACTTAATTGAATGCATGAACATCCTGGAATGTTTGAATGTCAATGGTTGAAAACAGGGCAATCTAGTTTCAGAGCAGATTAGATTCAGGGGGGCTAAACAGTCCTCTCCTCTTCCTATGTTACAGTGGAGAATTTGGTTTCAACCAAGGACACAGGAACCAATGTAGAAGAGAGAGGGTTAAGCCTAGAGGGTGAAATGGGATAACAGTAGAGTATGAATGAAAAGATGAGCATTTTTTGAAAATGTTCCTCATATATCTTGTAAAGTACGACATTAATAACCAGACTGAAAGACAATGCCATATTAGAATTTTCAATAATCAATGCATCACTAAATTAATCCTTGTGGAATGTTTTGTGTGGTAAAAGGCTGGTGGGCTCTGATTCTTGTGGTTTTACCTCAAACTCACTCTCACCACCACACCAAGTCAGTTTTGGTACCCTGGTCACAACTCTTTTGCTGCTTGGGAGCTAATTTTTGAGGAGGTATTGAGCAAGTTCAAGGTGGATCCCACTGGTGAGTTAACAATACTTAAAGGTATTTCCCTGAGCTGCTAGGTGACCAGACCATGCCTGGGACAAAATTACTCACCAGTGCTCCAACTCCAGGTGACCTGTCACCTCCTCATCTGGAGACACAAGAGATGGCAGATGCTGGAATCTGGAGCAAAAAACAAACTGCTGAAGGAACTCAGCCAGTCAGGCAGCATCTGTGCAGGAAAATGTACAGTGGGCATTTCAGGTTGAGATGCTCCATCTGGACTACCGATGAAGTCCAGATGAAGGGTATTGACCCAAACGGTGACTGTCCATAACCTCTGAGTTTCTCCAGCAGCTTGTTAATTTTTCCCCTTATGCTTTACAGATAATTTGCTTCTTAATAATCAAATAATTCCAGGAAAAACACAAAAAAATGGCACTTGCTTATTTAAAGAAATATTTGTGCAATCTCCACTTCCTTTATTTTAGCAGGCTGGGCTGAAACTTCTATTCTGCTAAGAAGCGTCAATAACACCACTTGAATGAAATAGATAATAAAATAGCAGAGCCATTTATCACATGGGAATTATATTGTCACATAATCCTCAATGTTATAAAGAAAAACAGCTGCCATGACATCAAGAAAAGTGCCCACCATCTCCCTTCATTCTGTCATCCTTTTGAGTCCTACACGGGCTGCCTCTAATTAGTAGTTTTAAAATATAAAACATGAAGAACCCACTGATTCACTGGTATGCATTTCCTTTCTTTAAAAAAAACTTGAGTTATGTCTCCCTCAGTCAAATATAGCTCCTCTTTTAAGAATTGCCAGTAACTGACCAATAGGTCAAAGCTTAAATGTTTCTCACAAGCTTTCAATTTGCAGCACAGTTCCATATTATCACAATGCATGCTGCTCCAGCAACCCTTTATAAGAAATTTATCCGGATGTTCAAAAACAATGTATTATAGTGATTGCTTTGCTGTCCATAATATTCATTATCCATTGCATTCCGTTTGCACTGCAGTTATATACAAGAGCAGACTGCCTGCTGGGCACCTGCTGGAAGACAGGGTTGCTCTGTGAGTTATGCATTCCATCTTTAACCTGTATTTGATACGTTGTTGCAGCTGATCTGCTCTATTTAACTACATCCAAATGCATGTCATCAAGGACCAGCTGAAAACATAAAATAGGTTCTCAAATCACTTGGCACCCAGGTCAAAGTAAATGAAATAATAAAATCCAAATGGTTTCATCTCATTTTCCGTCAGGCTAGCTCATACATAAACCCTTTCTCAGTACCTTTAAGTTTTATCATAGCCGCTAAGCGTGATGTTGTAATAAAGAAATTCTCCCTTGTTGGCCACATATTAAAAAGTTAATATACAAGATCCAGAAACCATAGTCCTGAACATACTCTTAAATATTTCTTTGTACTGTGGCTACAAATACGTATTCTTGTTCTATCCAAATAAATAGACTACATATTTCTCTTTTATTTTTACTGAACTTTGGAATATTGAATAGGTAAAATACCAACAATTTGATACTCATTTATTGATTTGCAGACATTGGTACATTACCAATAATGGAATCAAATTTTTTAAAAAATGGAATAATAAGAGGGATTTGCTTGACAATTCATATTAAGATGGTGGTTAAATGAACTGTTTATTTGCAAATCTCACATAGCTTTTTTTCTTAATCTGCATCATGTCAAACATTAATATTAACTTTGCTTACATGTGTGGGGGTTGAACGTACATAGGACCCCTTTCAGCGTTTCTGCTGAGCCAAACCTGGCAATGGTAGACAACAGACATGAGTAAAGACCACATGTATGCAGATGAAAATCATAACCATATTTTAGAAAGAATGGGTTTTATGAATCCAGTCTTTCCTCTCTTTTCTCCATAAAATGCCTGTCATAACTCGAAGGCAAGAATGAAAGCTAAAACATTTTTTTTGTAAGAGGAGTGGCAGGATTATCTTGGAGATGCAGGTCTGTGGTGACTTTCTTGGTTTCTGAAAATCACACATTGCCAGAACTCAGAAATTGTCATTGTCAGAAAATAACCTGAAATTTACTAGAGATTTATCACAATAATTGCCAGGAATTTTATTTGCATAGGTGATTACCTGTGTGCATCAGTTACATCCTGTTCTTCCAAAGGTTTTTTTAAATCTTAGGAACAATCAATCAATGCTGGCTTTCAGAACAATCCTGCCAATTCCACTCTCCCATGCAGTTCCCTGTAACAATCAATCCCATTCCTTTTGGAAATCAGCAAGGATAAGGGACCTGCAATATGGTATCCCAATAGATGAGCAACATATAAATCCTCCAAGAGCTATTGGGCCAAATCAAGCTGATTGCCAACCAAGGGTTCCATAAGGAGTTCATATGTTTGTGACTCAGCTTGTCTTAGAGTTCTGTGCAAGCTTGGCCAAGTTGTGCAGGTGCATTTAACCTCCTGCTCCACCACTAGATTCACCATTGAATCCAACACCAGAACACTAACATGCTGAAGAGAGGGTCTGGGTTCTCTCTGCATCTGCTACCTCAGCTTTACATCAGGAAATAGAAGGAGGAATACTAACCCCTTTCACATAAGCTTTGAGTTATTTTAATGCCATATTTCTTAAGACATTGAAGGAGGCCATTTAGTCCATCAAGTCTATGTCAGCTCCCAAAGCAACCTAGTCAATCCCACTCCCCCACCTGGTTCCCTACAAACTACTTCCTCTCACATGTTCATTCTTCTACTATCCATCCACCTACACTAGGGATAATTTATAATAGTCCACTAACCCACCAACCCACGTGGGAAGAAACCAAAGCATCTGGTGGAAATGTGCATGGTCAAGGAAGAACATGCAAAACTCCACACAGCAGTAAAGGTCAGGATGAACTCAGATGGCTGGAGCTGGGAGGCAACAGATTTTGTTGATTTTCCAGCATATTCTAATTCTTATGGTCATTTTTAAAGCTAGTTGAAACTATTTGCACGATCTTTTCATTTCTCTGACTGCCAAAGCCATTTCACCACAAATGAAAACTCTTTGACTGCAGCAAGCTGCCAAAGGCTGACAGGTATTCTGGAGCAGCGTGATGCCTCATGGGAGATTATCATGTCTGGTAAGTCAGGTGATCTGGCCACCTGTGTCTGGGAAAGGTAACTCCAAGTAGGTGGGCACAGCACACAGCAAGTCTAAGCGGTCAGCGTAATCTAGCCGGTAGACTTTGTCAAGTTTGTTCTATAAAGAACAAAGATGTGTACACATATATGCCCAGAAATTGGACTCATTTGAGCATGTTTCTTCTGTGCATTTTGCACATAAGAGCCATTTTGTTCATGTTGGATTCATTATTGATCATTTCCAGATTGATTAGTGAGCATTGAGAATTGGCCCACACACATCAAGAATAGCTACCCCTTAGTGCAGCAGAGATTTGCCCAGCATCAGACATGCATCTAATGGATCACTTGGTGCACAGCAGCCATTCCCACACTTGCCAAAAGAAGTTAGTTGTTGAAAGTGTGACCTACATCCTGTATTTTTCACTCAAAGGAGCAAATGTGCTGCAAAGTGGCAAGGGCATTATGAATTGGAGGGTTCCTATGGGGAAACTAATGTTTTGTTCACAGTCCCTGCCAGATTCATTTGTCCATGCTCCACTTCTGTCTGCATGCATTGCTGACAAAGTTCACAGCACCTCTGTATTATGTGCCTAAATAAAAGATACTGCAATCACTGGCCCCAAAGGCTTGGGGTCAATACTGGCACAGGGGTCTATATTGCTGGACAATCATGCCTATAGTGCCTAGATACACAGGGAAGTGGTGTGTATATTCAATCACTCTTCATCCCCCAAACTCCCACTGCTGTTTTCCCTTGCATCCATGACATCCTTTTGTACTGCTCTATCATGGCAGCCATGGAGATGTTCCTGAATAGCTGACTCACTCCCCAGCAGCCAGTGCACCAAAGTAGCTGTCTTTGGGAAATATTCAGGCAATGTTTGTATCTGATTCAGGGTGAAAGTCACCATAACAATTTTTCAACTGTATCGTTCCATCAATTTCCTTTTTATTTGCTATAACTTTATACAGCTTCACTTCAGTGGGGCCAAAAAAGTATGAACTTTAATTTCTGGGCAATACTGTTGTAGAGTTAAAACAATGACAGTTGGGACAAATGCAAGACAGATTTTTTTAACTTTATTTGCTTTTTATAGACTCTGAAGTAATTTTTTTCTATCTTCTGAAATTTGACCACACATCACCCAATCATCTTCCTTTTAAATTCATCCCATTTTGGTTTGATTTAAATTTCTTCTCTGTATCTTAGTCTCCCTTTCTCTCTATCTGTTTGTCTGCTTACCTGCCTCTCTCCATCTCACATACTGTATGCACATTCTCTCTCTCCTGATTGCAAGGGCTTGAAATAAAATTATTTTAAGCACTCTCAAGCCAATTCCTATCGACTGACAGTCAAGAGCAGAAAGCGCCCTCATAATTTAGTATGAATTCACACTGAAGTGTATGTCTCACTCAAACAGGACACAAAATGGTAGGTGTGGGAAATAGAAATGTCAACATAGTGGAGTACCACATAGCCATCAGAGGATATGGTTAAGAATCAAGGATACAGACTAAGTTTTAAATCAGAATCTATGTTATCCAGCATGTGCCCAGAAAATGCCAAGCATTAAAACTGGAGACAAAATAAACAAGAAGTGTTCAATTCCATGACTGAGGTCTTTTAGCTTGACAAAATAAAGGGTAGCCCCCAAAATAGGTCCAACCATTGACTGTAGGGCTGCGAGTTTAGTTTAGTTGATTAACTAAGGAAGTTATCATGTTTCAATCATTTAAATTGTTACAAATCATTAAAAGAGTAGGATTACTTATGATAGGAGATGAAAATATAAAAATATATTGGAGTTACTTAGAGAATTGTTATCCACTTCTCTTGGGAAGTAATTGTTATTCTTAGGATACATAGGTACCATGTATATTTACTTCAAATGCAGCAAATATTGCAAATTGACCTATGAGACAAGCAACCAAAGCTGTGGTATGTTTGAACAGTGTTAAGTAGATTTAATTTTATGTGCAGCTGACGTGAGAGAGCAAAAGAAACAAAATGGAGCTTCAAATCCAAATTGGTGGATTATTCTATAGGATTAGAAATAGTTAATCTTCAATGCATTCCAAGAAAATGGATTAATTCATGCTGGCGATCCCACTGCTTCTGATTGCATTAATACGGAATTAAAAACATTTACTTTTCTGAACTCTCTCTTTATTTTGTTTATTGGTCGAGTCACAGCTGTTTCCTCAGACTATAATACTTTCCTCAAATATGTACCGTTCTCATGCCCCAAATCCTGAAGGGCTCTTTCCATTCGCTTTGCAAAAATGATAATTTGGACTACACTAAACTGTTAAAACTCCCATTTTCCCAGCATATCATGACAAATACTTGCACCTCCCAAGAACATGTGCTTTCTTGTAACATACACAACAGAGATATTGCCCTAGGCTTTCTGAGCTGTGGATACTCATGATAATTTCTTTGGGACAATCACACTACCATCACTTCAACTCTCCACTTGACTTTTATAAGGGTCAGATACATAAATGGAGGTCACTTTGTGTGGCTGGATATAGATTTAACTTTGGAGATTTTCTTCTGCTATGGAATAATAAACATGCTAATTAATTCAACAGACAAATAACATCTCATACAATCAAAATCAGGATACATTTTTTTTAAATATTTGTTTGTTGTAATTTATCTTTTGAACACTGATATAGTTATGGCTTAATTTTAGGTACAAGCTTAGAAATGACTTTCAGCACATGAACACAGAATGCATGTGTAAAACATTTTTTCAATACTCTCTTTTAACTAAAACATTAACCCATTTAAAACAAACAGGTTGATGCCTTTGTTGAAACAGTTGGCATAGGAATGTCATACAAGGTGTCAAATGTTCATACACTAACATTGTAACTGTCAGTTATAGGTGTAAAGTTGGAGACAATAGAGGTGTTTTCACAATCCAGTACTCACAGTGGGAATATCTAATGCCAATGCCACAATTGACCATATAACCAAATGAGGTGTGAGGATTAGTTACATGTGTAGGATTGATTTACTGGCACTACATGGTTGCACCATGTAATATAAATTAGTGCACGGAACTGGCTTTTTTATTCTATTTTAGTAAGAATGCTAGCTGGACAAATATTTGTCATATAAGAAAATAAGATGCTAATTGTCTCAGTTTCATTTCTTCTTCATTCCCTAAGATGCTGGAGATTAGCTGGCACTTTAAGCCAACAAGCAGAGGTACTTATAAAAACAGCTTACATTGTGCAAAGCAGCATTTCTTACGAAGGCTTTCTCTACAGAGGCACACAACCTCTGGAAGCTTCTAAACTGAAATGCTGTAAGAACGTACAGAGAGTATTTGGCAGTATGCTGGTGATTTTAAGGTGGCACCAACTGATACTACATATGTTATACCCATATTAAATGCATTAATGTAATACATCCAGTCTGCTTATACATATGAAATGGTTCTTACACTATATAGCAATTCTTGAGGTCAAATTGATTTTCTATTGATGCCCATGGTCAGATGAACTAGTACAGCCTGCTTTATGGGATTACCCAAAGTGAATACTGACAATTTTCATTTCATGCAGTTCCAAGTTGACAGCTTCCAGATGTTGAAAGATCATAGCGAAAGTAAAACATTCATAATATTCAGGGGTATTCCACACTGAGAGCCCATCAAACACTAACACCTTTTTTCATATATAGAGGGAAGATCATTTTGTCAGCCACACAATGGGCTATAACATCAAATTCAGCTTTTTTTAGTCACCTAAGCAATAGTTTTCATATTGACACTAAAGCCGTACCCTTACAAATTTCCTTCCCAAATCACTGATCAGGATATTCCTGTCTTTCACTTCCTGTTTAGAGAACAGTCAGTAAAAATTGCAGGATTTTATTATTCCCTATCTACATTGTAGTAAGTAGCACTTACAATTTATTATTGGCATGGAAAGTCAATTAATTTTTCAGTATCTTACAAATGAAAAACAATTTTGTTTCATTGATGAAAAATTATCACAACGACTTCCAGGTTGTTTTGCATTCCTTGGAAAATCCAATCTGGAACTTGCATTTCATTCTTAAGGCCTCAACACAATATTTTTGTCAGCGGTACACAGGAAGACATAATTCCACATGTAACAAAAGAAATAGGAAAAAAAAACCAAATGGCTCCTTATTCCTGCTCTGCCATTGAATAAGATCATGACAGAGTTTTACAGAAAATTCTTGTCACCATTCCTCATCCAACTCCCCCCACTCCCCCTCAACTCTACCAAATACTGGACTACATGGTTTCTCATGGAGAGGTTCATCTCAATTCAAAGAGAAAGCAAACAAACAGGTTGTTGATATCCCCATCCTCCCCTGTCTACCAAAACACATTGGGTGTATTAAAATTTCTTGGCAATGTTTGATAAAGTACACGAAAATCAAAAAAAAACTGCAGATGTCTGAATGTGAAATAAGAACAGAAAATGATGGAAAATTTCAGGAGGTCAGCTAGAATCTATGAAATGAAAAACAGTTAACATTTCAGATCCGAGACCCTTCATCAGAACTGAGAAAGAGAGACCAAGTTAGTCAAGGTAGTAGACACGGTGGAGGTGGGGAGGTGATGGGTGGAACAAAGGGAATTTCTCTGATAGGATGAAACAATTTGGCAGTAAAGGAACAGTTAAACTCAGATTAAGTCCTTTGGTAGAGGGAGGGGGGTGGGATCTGAGTCATTTACATTGGTTCTCTTTCCAAAGGTGCTGCCTGACCTGCTGAGTGTTTCTGTCATTTTCTGCTTATACTCCAGACATAACTTGCTAATTGCAAGGCACTTTCAAATATTAATAATTTGAGTGATAATATTCAATAAGGAATCCAAGAACATTACTATTGAGAAACAGACATTTGGATTTATCCAAAGTGCACTCATGATTATCTCACCCTGACCTTTTCATCTAAGACTGCCCTTTATTTTGCTTCCCATGCCATTTTGGTTTGTTCTATTTCAACTCTCGTTATAAATAATGTTTAGAGTCCTCTCAGCAATAGTTCACAGCAGAGAGTTCCACAGTAAGTACATTTATTCAAGCCTCTTTTGTAATCCCTTCTAGTTTCCATTTAACTCTATGTCCATTTGTTTCCTTCTTACTGACCAGTGTAAGTAAGCTATCATCATTTACCTTATAAACTTGAAGATCTCTATAGGAGTCACCTCCCTAGCCTTCTTGGCTCTAGTAACAAATCTATAATTCCCAGAATATAAACTTTCAGAGTTAATTGTGATAAGTTCTAAAATGTTGTGTTGTTTTCAGTTACGTTGCTGTCTAATAAGTAATTTCTGAACAACCGATATAACAGCAGAGCCATGCTTTGTTGATTTAACTTTTAAAGAATGCAATGAATCCTGCTCTTTTGTTGATCTATTTAACAGCAAGAAAAAATGTGAAAGAATTTAAATTGTTAAAGTGGATGAAGGAATGTGTGTTGGAATGTATAGAAAAACTTGAAGCATGCTGACATTTGATTTTAGTATCATCGCTGGGCCTTGCTTGGATGGACCCAGCATGCTGCATTATATAGAAAGGTCAGTAGACAATAATTCTTTGTTCGGCATCCCAGAGTTACGCTGAAGGAAATATGTCCTTCTGTAATTTGTTGCTGATCAATGTGTTTGGACTTCATTGCAAGTGCCTGTACATACCCCAAGTGAACTTATGAGAGTTTTTTCCATTATCGCATGAAATTATTCAACTTTGCAATGCCAAACTAAAAACTAAAAGTTTTTCCTTGATAAAGCCTGCAAGTATGTGAATGGGTTCATTCAAATTATACAGAGCGTATAATAGGATACTGTGGTAATAACGTATTTTAATAACTCAGGTATAAACTCAACAAACACAATTCAGATTTTCCACAAATTTAGAAAGCAGCAAATTATTCAGGAAGCAATTAGCAGAAATACAATTTATTCTTTTACAAGGTAATAGCCACCTGACAGTTTAGGAATAGTATTCCCAGAAGTTTATATTAATCCAAAAATTGATTTGAATCAAGAAAATATCTAGAAAACAAAGTTAATTAGATTTTTGACTACTGGAGTGGCAGCTAATTATATTTTACAACTGCTGAATCAAAAACAAAAGTGTCCATTATTGTTAAACCCAGATAATGGTATCATAATCCTCGGGCCTAAATAAAATGAAGTTGCAACATATTAATACTTAAGCTTCAGAGCGTATCATTTCTGAGAGAGTTGCACAACTTAAAGGCAGATGTAAAACCGTCATTTACATCTGATGAAGCTTCTAATTAACTAAACTATTTACAGCACTGTGGTCCTCTGCAACCAGTTTCTCCATTATCTTGACAGTCAACAAACTAGTCCCATTACAGCAGAGCAGATCTTATGCCTGAGGCAAAGCTGTTTGCAACCACAAATTGTCTTAGTATAAAAGTCAGTACAATAATCAGCTGCTCTCAACATTATCAAAACACAGCATTTTTCAGATCATACCTGAAACGTATTGCTTAGGTTTTCTGTTTTTATCATGGTATATCCCACTACAGTTTATCGTGGTAAGCACTGTCTCACACACAGAGATGGAAGTCCAACACTTTGACCATACCATCTGGCTGCATCCCTGGCAGAAGGTTAAAATTCCCAAATGTGCAGCTATCATCCTTTTAAAACCAGTTTCACATAGCCAGATGATTGTGCTGTATTACATGGATGATGTAAATTATGCTTTTAACCCAGTCGGGTGCTGTTTTCTGAGTATATCAGGACATTTAATGCTGAGTTTTAGAGGATTACATTATGAAACGTTTCTTGAAAAATGCCCAAAGTGTATATTTATAAAACCTGTATCCCTGACATTGGTGTGGTGGAGTAAGGTGAGAGGATAAACTTGATCATTTTTTTTGTTAAAATAATATTACAAAATGATTTGCACTTTTTAAACTCATGCGCAGGTATCTCTTGCAGAGGATTTACATCTGCAAAGTATTTTCATCCCAACTTTTCAGTGCTTACTAAAGAAAGTTTTCACAAGTCAGGAGGCATTTTGTCACAGGTCGGGAGTGCCTCATCATCAAATGCTATTTTTGAGGATGCTTTCATCCATGAATCACAGCTTGCATGAACATAGTCTGAGACTCTTGAAACTTCCCTTAAAACATCTGCAAGAGCTATATATGTATATGCTGATGAATGTGACACTAGCATTTTTTTTTCCTCTCTCTCCAGAATGGCACCAAGGGAATTATTCCCTAGGAGGCTGTGTGAGAGAAGGAGGTGGAAATAAAGGTGTGATTTCACTGAGGGAAGGTTGTACTGTACTTCTAGATGCACAGATGTATCAAAGCCAGTGTTGCAACAAGGTTTAAAAAATGCCTGATGTTTGACAAATGTTATTTTCCTTCTTGCACATGCTAAGATTAATTTCTCAGTTCAGCCAAGAGAGTCTTAAGAAGGAATAAAACAAGTCTTTGATATTGAGAAGTTACCGATCAATAACCTGGGCAGCATTACAGTATAGCCTCAAGGATCACAGTTTGAGGAATTGGATTGGATATGGAGGGAAAATTATTCTGGTCTTACTCCTAAGTCTCCTGGCAAATACTTCAACTTTACTTCAGCGATATTGGAATGAAATGCACCCATGTCTGCTGGAGAGTCAAATACTCAAGTTCTGATCCAGGCACCTTCAATAGGTGAGGATATTTGCAGTAACAGGTAAATATTTAATTTGATGAACATCTGGGCTCTTATGTTATGTGGTTTCTCACCACTGCCACTACAGAATATCTAGATTCCTGCATTTTCTACCACAGCTGATGTTCCAATACAACATTAAGC
Source organism: Pristis pectinata (assembly GCF_009764475.1). Taxonomy (NCBI): domain Eukaryota; kingdom Metazoa; phylum Chordata; class Chondrichthyes; order Rhinopristiformes; family Pristidae; genus Pristis; species Pristis pectinata. Next base: position 18,426,865 of record NC_067432.1, read on the forward strand.
GATAGATGAGAAAGCTTGTAGCCCTTTTAATTGGCTCTTTTGTTTAAGTTTTTTGTGTCCATACAAAATGGTTTCAGATGCACCTTGGTGCAATAAGTTTGTGATCTGATTCAGAGCACACTAACAAATACTTGTCTAAGACCACTCATTGTAATATAATAACAGCCCTCAATCTCAGGGACTGCTATTGTTCAGGGCTGTTAATCATTGCAGCCTTGGCATCAAATCTAAATGCTTCCACTCCCTGATTAGCTGGCAAATGGTCCCTTTATTTTCACAAATATTAAGGTTAAGCTGGAACTTCTCCCTCTCGGTGGTATTAAATAAATTGGCAATATTTGTGAATTGTCTGCCCCTTAATTGTGTTTTGTTTGTCATTCCCTCGGCTCATTATCATTTCCCTTTCTCAATTCTTCTTCATATTATCAGCATAGCGATCGTCCTGATTTCATTCATGATTTTCAAACTTTTATCATGTAGTTTTCATTTGTTGAAGTTCCTTAGCACAGAAGAGAGTTTATTCCATTTCTTACACCTTATCCAATGTCTTTCCATGAGAGAACTGATCAAAATTGATTACTCACTCTGCAATTTCATTAATGGTTTATATGGTATTAGTAACAGCAGTTTATGTCTTCGATGAAAAGGCAAGATAATTCAAGAGAGGGGTTCACCATAGACAGAACTCTCAGTATCCCACTTGATTTGCCTTTTAAATAAGTAGTGCTGATGAGCGTTTATTAATTTCACATTAGTTCCTGAATTACAGAGGCTCCTGGGTTGCTTCTTTTAAAGACTCCACTATATTTTCACAATAGACATCAGCTTTGAATTTTCATTGAAGGTGGCAGATGGTGGGTGATAGATGTCAGGTTTGGATTTACTGAGATTCAGCATTATATTGTTAAGTTAATTTCTTGCACAGCATCTTGGCTTGGAAAAGCAGTTGGTGCTTTTTGAGATCCAGAAGCTACCATTCGCGACACTGGAAAGTGCAGTTGAGAAGAGTTTCTGGAAGAGTGACGATGGTGTCTTGAGAAATCTTATGACTCAGTGCAGTACAGGCCAGGAAAAGTCAGTGCCATTTCATGAATAGTTCTATTGTCTGTATTTTTGCCATCTGCATTGCTGAGCTCAGTGTGCAAAACATTTAAAAAGACAAAGTCAGGAGAGGTCATTTCAATGATAAAATAACTGAAGGCACGTCAAAACTGCAGTCTTTGACTTGCTGTTTCTGCCTTTATTAATAAAGTAAAATGATTAAATGATTCCTCTGAAAATATGCTTTGAACTGCCTCAGATAAATGTTTCTGATCATTCTAATGGCTGTATTTTAGGCTTCTATTTCGATTAGTTATTGAAATTCTGGAATCTGATGATTTCCATTTGACTTTAAGTTGCAATATATCTGGGAAAATTGCTCTTTTCTAATAGTTCCTCTCATTCTTCATTGCAGTGAAAACCTGTGACTGACTCATTTTACACAGATAAAAGTATACCTGAATCTCCTAGCTCCTGCCAAATTTGGCTTGGGATGGTTCTATTTTGGTGTCTATCAAGATGAAATATGTTCCATTTCAAGCATCCACTGCCAGCATCGACCTGCTCAAGTCACAAGCAATCCACTCAGATGCAGAGTGATGTTCTTATATTCTCAGCAACCTCTCTGCATTGCGCCTTCTTGTATCAGTTCTCTGTGTCCATTTTCCTTACCAAATGTTTTACCTGTGAGGTTGCTCATTTAATGGTAATTGGTGCCATTTTGTTCTGTAACCTCAGGCCCATGAGGAAACAGGTGAATACAGTGAAAATGGAGAATTTTAATTGCAGAGAGGAAGAGAAGTCTCATTCTATTGTTCTGAGTTGATTTGATTCCAGTTTCCAGGTGGAACAGGTAAGTAAACCAAGGGCAACAACTTGGTCTTCTGGAAAGAATTGAACTAAATCCTATAACCCATGATGCCGGCCATTAAGTGCAACTTTAACCTTAAACTTTTGCACTGAGGTTTCATCTTTTAGATGCCAGTCACTTGGACAGTTAAACTGGCATTGATGGACAGAAGATATTGTGATTGTTGGGTTTATAATTTAAAACTTAGTAAAGATGTTAGCAATTTGCAGTAAAACTGAGAAAGACTAGCATTTGTATAGTGCTTTTGACAGCTTCACAATGTTCCAGTGAAGCATAGTTACTTTGAGGAATGTGGCTAAGTGGCAATCTCTCGCAAACAGTACTATTATATCTGTATAATCTGTTTCAGTGGTATTAGTCAGGGATAGATATTGGACTTGATAGCAGAGATTTCACCCCTCCTTTTCATAAAAATCCAATACTTCCATCCAATCGAATACTTCCACCTGAAATGACAGAAACTAATTCAATGACTAAAAGGCAGGATCCATGTTCTGGAATTGTTCTCCTTAATATGGACTTAGGTCTGTGGGGTGGGCCACAGTCTTCTGACTCAGCACAAGGAGTGTTACCACTGAGCCACCCTTAACATTGCACATTGTCTATTACTATTAGATGAATTTTGCTGCTGGTAGCAAAAAATGGCTCTGGTCATTTGTTAGCCTCGAAATTGAACTACCTAGTCTTCATTGTTTCATGCAAATTATTTAACCAAGGTTAGTTGTACCTGTGGTCATTTCTGAATAAAACTGCACGCGTCAGGAAATTAGAGTCAGCACTTCAGTGTACAATTCATAACAATGCACCCAACAGACTCCTAGCAGTTAGGCACACGTCCGATGACCTCATCATCCACACATTGGCAATCTCTGCCCTTGCCAAAATAAATTGAACTTAAATGAGCAACTTACAAACTTCACTGAATAGTCACAAAAAACGTTGCAATGAAATCCATAAAATCATGAATTAAAGGGTTTCCACTCTTACATCCATGTACTGGTTAAAACATTTACTGAGCTCATATTCCACGTGTCAGAATATTTTCCTAATTATTTATCCTCGATAACTCATTGTTTGCAGTCTTTGAGTGATACAGCCTTCTGCGCAACATGCTGCAAAGCCAGCCCCACTAATTATCTTGCACCTTGCTGTGATGTGGTGTCAATCACAGCTGAAGTTCACCTGGGGGTGTGGCCAGAGGATCTGACAATTGCTGTGTCCTCCCTCCCTCATGTTTTCCCTGATTTTCATGCCACCCTTTTAGTCAGCATGTTTGTGATTGCCATGAGGATGGATTGCTTGATGACATCAAAACAAAGATTTGGTGACGGTAATAAATCTCTGTAGTTCTCATCAAGAAAAATTCAGGTCCCAGTTTAGTGCATCTTTCAGGGTACAAACTGGCCTGCAAACATCTTTTGGCCAATCTTACAATTTGTCATGGGGGCAATAATGGAACACTGACACCAAGCATAACAGTAGAATAAAGCACCAAAAATAGCTGGAAATTGATGGCAACTACCCAAAGACTTTCTATGGGGCTTTGTGTGGTAATTTGGATGCATGAAACAGATTCCTGCCATGATCTGCGACCAATATGAATAGCACAAGGTGCAGTATATCCACTTCAAACAATCACATTGAAAAATCATTACTGAGGCATGTGCAGGTTAAACCAGAAAGTGTATGTTGAAATATTCAAAGGAATAGATATAGATAAATAAGACAGAAAGAGAATGCGGAAAATGGTAGTTATTTTACTGACGTAATTAATATCTGAAGAAGTGAGATGCCATACTTTGAAGTCAGTGTCAGAGAGATGTAAGGTAGTATTTAAGAATGAAGTCAATGAAAGCTTATCTACCCTTTCATGGCGACACCCTGGTACTTTCTGGCTGTTTAGTGGGTACCTAGCTACCTTTTATAAAAATTTCATGCTTTTTAAGTTTGCAGATAAGGAGTATCTGAGTGAGGTACCAGTATTGTGAAGCTCTGGAGGATCAGCCTTTCTTGGACAGTAACTTTGATATCTGCATTTAGCTGCATGTGTATGGCCACTGAACATTGCTGCTTAATTTACTCCTTAATAATGATGAATGATCCCCACCATTGATCCTTTCATAAGATCTGGGCATTGCGATCATGACTGATGTCACTCATTCAGAATGAGACTCTTCTGTCAAATTCCACAGACTATAAATCGGCTGTTGTCACCTAACAGTGGCCCCTTCAGCATTAGATTACAAAAATAGTGTGCTGAATTTTACATGATCAATAAATCTTGAAAATTCGTTTGTAGGGGAATTTGTGGTAAAATACAGCATCTATTTTTGATTTTCTATTGGATCATTCTATACTTTAAGGACCCAAATGTGTTATTTAGCTGCTGGATGGCTCTCCATGGTTGTGACTTCCAAGGAGATTTGTTTCTTATTTGGAATGTAATAATGAAAACAAATGCTGAAGCATTCAATTCTATTAAAGAATTTTTAAACTTAAAGTTATTGCATAGCTGGGTCATAACAGAGCATCAAGTTCTGGGTCTCTGCTCTGAAGTTTGAATCCATGTGTTGATTAACATCACATCTGGCCCCTCCTGGAATGTTACATTTGTCTACATTGGCTGAAGTGACTTACAAAAGAATTTCAGCATACTACCGAATGCACATATTAAATATCTGGAGATGGAATTTTCCTGTGGTCACTTGAAGCTAAGGTGATAGGGTGGAAACAAGGAATAATGCAATACAAAAGTCTAGGCATGTTCAGTGCGGCACAGTGGCACAGTAGCACAGTTAGTCGAGCCGCTGCCTCACAGGTCCAGTGACTTAGGTTCAATCTTGACCTTCGGTGCTGTCTGTGTGGAGTTTGCACATTCTCCCTGTGACTGCAATGGTTTCTTCTGGCTGCTTCAGTTTCCTCCCACATCCCAAAGACATGCTGATTGGTGGGTTAATTGGCCATTGTAATGTAAGTGAGAGGTAGATTCTGGGGAGAGTTGATTGGAACGTGGGAGAATGAAAAGGGATAAGTATGGGATTGGTGCAAGTGGATGCAGACTCGATGGGCCAAAGGGCCTGTTTCCATGCAATACAACTCTATGGCTTTAATCAAGGGAAAGATTGCATTCAATGATCATAAAGCACTACTACATTTTTCCACTTTAAAACACGATCAGCTCTGAGGGACCAGGCTTCACTGGGCAATTAATTATTCTAGTAGTTTGCTCAGTATTGCAATCCATCAGACATTCAAGCTTGGAATATTAGTACAAGCTGGCCTTTATAAGTGCATGGATGTAATGTTGTCTGCTACTTTTGATGTTTGAGCATGTGCAAGACATTATTGACACCTGCAGACAACACCACAGCAATGAGAAAAAAATCACTTGAAATGACCATAATGTCCTATCTGCAGTATTTTTTTCTCCAGAACACTGTAAAGGAACAAATGTGAGTGGGAGAGATAATACATTGAGATCAGCCCATTAGCTTTAGAGTCTTTGGTGAATTTGATCCAATTCCAAATGAATATTACTGCAGTTTTCAATCAATCCTTTGTATCACACAAAGTACATTCAGTTATTATTAGTTATTCCCAGATAAATAGTACAACTCTAACAAGGTTACTTAGTTTTCAAAATGTGAAAATGTTTCTATTGATATGAAGGAGTTAGTGAATAATGTTACTAAAACAGATTATTAATGGTATATTGAACTAATTATAAAACTGTCCCTTTAGGCTTTAATAAACTTGTGGCACTATCACCTATATTGTTGATGAAAAAGGCAAACTGATGTAGACTGATGGAACTGGTAAAACTGGGCCTTGTTTACTTTTCTGTGAAGTGGTTGTGACAGCACACCATGAAACGTGAAACAGGGACTAATGTGCTGAAAGCCCTTGAGGAGCCCCTTAGGCTAAGCTAATGTCTCAAGCTGAACTATAAGCAGTATTTGTAGTCTGTCCACAGTGTTGTCTAGTGTGTATTTAAATCTTGTTTGCCCTTTACAACATGATTTCAATTTGCACAATTGGCATAATTCATCTTAAAAAGGTAAAGCATGTTAGGCGGGGCTTTAACTCTGAAAGAATTTTTTCTTTAAAAAAGAAACAAACTGCATTCAGATGTATTTCAAGGACTGAATGCTTACCGTCTATCCCTGGGTAACAAATGGGTTCCATTTTCACAGATGTCCATAAGTTGATTTTGACCATGTCAAAGAATACACAAAAATCACTTGATACAGTAAGCATACCTCTGCAGTATTGTAATGAATGGCATCAAAAGCACAGAAGACTGATAAGAAGGAACAATTACTAAAAGTGGAGAGATAGCAAACTAGTTCTGCCATTTGTAGGAACAAACTTTTGATTTAATAACGTTATGGGAGCTTGTTCATATGTAGGGGTGTCCATAAGTCAGGTGTTCGTAACCCAGGGATGACCAGTAATGAAATAAAGTGATGCCTCTTGCAACCTTGAATTGACATAATCTTTTTGTCAACAGCTTTGTTAGTTACTTCCTACCTCAGTGCACTATATAGTTGAACACGATTCATTCGAATTTATTTTGTTTCTATAAGGTTTTGGTTAAAAGATGCCACATGAATGGTGGGAATCAGCAGAACACATTTCTATTATCCGGATAAACTGCTCCGGGCCTCCATCTGCTCCCCGTTGGAATTTGTTAGACTTTCCATTGAGGATTCAGCCATGTAAACAAAAACATCCAACAGAAAGATATCCTGTGTGTCGAGCACTGAGTGCTGAGCCATGAGAATGTTGAGATGGTGTGACCAACGTTTTCAATAACTGCACGTTGTCATGGAATCAACCGTTGACTTGGACTGATGCCCAAACAAATCAATGGTGGACTAAGTAAGTGATACTAAGTTGTTCACAAAAAGATCTGTATCCATAAAGTTAATTTTATCTGTATTTGAATTCTAGATGTTTGTTTATGAATGAACCATTTCATAGTATAGCACCTCTTTAGTAGTACAAGGCCTTATTCACATAAGAACGTAAGAAAATAGGAGCACGATAGGACCACTTGGCCCCTCAAATCTTCCTCACCATTCAATATGATCATGGATTGTCTGTCCAAGGCCTCAACTCCTCTTCTGTGCCAGATTTCCATAACCCTCAATTCCCTAATCTTCTCTTTAAATTCCCCTTGTTAAGTACCCTCAATGATCAATTAGCCACAATCCTCCTGGGTAGAGAATTTCAGAGAGTCACCACCCTCTGTGAGAACAAGGGGCGTGATCAGATTTGATGAAAGGACATGGGCTTAGAACATCAACTCTCTTTCTGCCTTCATCCTTCATTGTGAATGATATGCTGAGTACTTGCAGCATTTTTACTTTTATTTCATGTTTTGATTACGGTGTCCAGGTTTGATGTGGGAAACCAATAACCTGTGAAGAGTTCATCTGGAAGATATTTGATTGATACATAATATAGGATTGGGAGCAGCTTACAGAAATTGAGCTTTTTATTATAGAAAAAACATCACCTTGAATGATTAGATTCTAGTCTGGAAACTGGCTTAGGACCAACCCAGGTTGGTTAGAACCAGCCCAGATGAGTCAGACCTAAGATCGGTAGTTGAATGCTCAGCTAGTGGGGTGAAAGATGGAACTTTGGCCCTCAACTTCCTCTATCTTATTCGATAAAATGGTACTAACTTTAACAAACAATATCAAGATTTAGAAATACAACCTTGAAGTTTTAGCAGATATAATACAAGTTCACATCTTCATTCACAGAAACATTATAAAAGCTGTAAGTTGAACTTCAACAATTTCAATTTTCTTTTCACAGTTTTGGCTAAGACAATCACTAAAAATACTTAATTGATAGCTTTCATTATGATATAACATTATGAATCATTGATTAGACAAAATCCCATGTGATGGACTTCATTAGTCAGCATTTAATTGATTTGCAACTGTTCTACAATTCTAATATGTTATGGTATAGTCTATGCAGAACATGCCATTTATCATTCAGCTGCACAGACTGCAAACATATAAATTTATGAATTGGGAACAGAAATAGGCCACTCAGCCCCTTGAGCATGCTTTGCCATTCAACATGATCATGATTGATCGTAACTTCGGTTCTGCATTCCCACCTCCCTCTTGTAACCTTTTAGCCATTTTCTTATCAAGAATTTACCTGTTTCTGGGTTAAAAATATTCAAAGACTTTGCTTCCACAGCCCTTTGAGGATGAAGGCTCCAAAGACATAAGATCCTCTTTAAACAAAAAGGTCTCATCTCTGTGGCAAATAGGCAACACTTATTTTAGATAGTGACCTCAAGTTATAGATTCTCCTGCAAGAAGAAACATCCTCTCTACATTGACTCTGTCAAGACACCTCAGGATTTTATATACTTCAATCGAATCACCTCTCATTCTTCTAAACTCCAGTGGATACAAGCCTAGCCTGCCCAACATTTCTTCATCAGATAACCTCTCCATTCCAGGTATCAGTCTGGTAAACCTTCTCTAAATTGCTTTCGATACAGTTCTCTGCCTTAGATAAAGAGATCAGTACTGTGCACAGTACACTCTATATAACTGAGGAATGAAGCTTGGCACCTGATAAAGAGCATGGAAGACAGTTTTGCTCATTTTTCTTCAGCTGAAGAGATGCTTTGCCCATTTTGACATGTGATTGGAAGGCTGGAATCTGGAGCAAAACACAGACTGTTGGTGGAACTCTATGGATCGAGCAGCATCTGTGGAGACAAAGGGATAGTCAATTATTCGGGTCGAGAACCTACATCAGGACTCAACATTTCAGATTGATGGCTTCTCATCAGGACTGTGAAAACAGATAAACAAGTTTATAGATGCAGAGCAAAGGGGAAGGGGAGAAGCAAAGTAGAAGGCTGTTGATGCCTTAGTAGAAAAGTTTAAAAGTCGGTGAACTCCTTTTTGTTGTCCTTTTTTTTGCTGGAATTTTTTCTTTGAGCTTTAATTTCTCAAGCGCCGTGGAATGATCTGCCTTACCATGGAAAGCTGAGAAAATTCCAAGCATGACCCATGTCGTATTTTGCTGGAGAACTGAACTCCTGCACATTTGCATTGGTCCATCTTCATTTCAGCCTTTCCTGCTGAGTTCCAGAGCCCACAACTGGTCTCTTACACCGCTCACCTCAGACTCTTCAAGGGTAATTTTAATGATGGTGTAGAGCAAATGAGAATGGATTCTACTCCTCTTCTGACTTTGGCTGCTGAAATTTGGGAGAGATGGACAGTGGGTGGAGCATCTGATTCTACCCATAATGCAACATCAGCATACTTTAAATTAGCAAAAAGCAACACTGGCCATGGTTCTGACTGATGAATATTAACACCAAGCTTAGAGACATTAATCAATAATCAAGGACCTTTCCCACTCTAGTCATTCTGTCTTTTCCCCACTCCCGTCAGGCAGAAGATACAACAGCTTGAGTACATGTACCACCAGGCTCAAGGATAGCTTCTACCCTGCTGTAATAGGACTCCTGAATGGACCTCTTATACAATGGATAAACCCTTGATCTCTCAATCTACCTCATTAAGGCCCTTGCACCTTACTCGTTTATCCGCACTGCACCTTCTCTGCATTCAGTTTTTATTTTCCTTTTGCATTACCTCGACGTACTTATGTCTAAAATGATCTGTCTGGATGGCATGCAAATGAAAGCTTTTTACCGTATCTCGGTACACGTGACAATAATAAACTAATTACCACTATTTGTGCATATTGATGTAGAGGAGCTTCTTTGATTGCATGGAAGTTGGAAGCTCCAGAGGATCCGAGCAGTTGGAAATGAGAGGCATTTAAAATGGTGCAAATATATACATTAAATATTATGCAGCTTTTACCCTTCCTGATAATGGGAAAGATAGGAGGGGACAGAGATGTTAAAACTATGGTCCAAATTTTACAGAAGTTGCAAGAGTAAATGTAACAACTTTCACTGCCACTCCACCCTGAAACTCATAGTAACTTCAGGATTTTCTTCATAGTTTAAAGCAAAATTTCTAAATTTTCTGCTCTGCTTCAGCTTTGCCCTGTGGACTGTGTTGTTTTGTTGTCTTCACCACAGTCAAGGGAAATCAGCTCATTTGGCAAATGTTTCTTTTATTTTTGAGTCAGTCTCACTTTAAATACTCTGTGGATGATATGGTCAGAGTGAATGTTTAATGGCACAGTAGGTCACAATTACTGCTCAACAACCTCTGGCCCATTAAAGTACGTGGATTGTAATTACCTCATGCAAATATTCCAATTTATAATGAAGTTTAAAGTATTTTATGTTTTAAAGTTTATAATCTTTCAGCTTCTGCATCAATCTTACTTTGATCTTTATTTAACCATCTATAAAATCTTTAAAACATTGGCTAAAAACGTATTTTTCCCCTCCTGTTTTAGTGAGAGAGTTCCTTTGTAATTGGCTCACCCAGTTGCTTGTGTCAAAAGTGAGGAAGAACATGGCACAGAGATCAGCCAAATTAGACGGGCAACTTTTCTTGAGATCAGTGGTTAGCATATTGCACAGTGAACACATCACAAAGTGGGTGCATATTGTCAGTGCTGATGACAAAATCCATGGGCAGCCCTATTAAGACTGACAGAGCCTCCATCTCTGCAGCCTTGCTGGTTTATTTATCCACCACCAAACTTGCCCATCACCCTGTTAACATTGGGGTTAAAGTACCAGGACTTATTGACAGAGATGAATCAAATCTCCAACACAGAACAGGAGACTAACTTTCAATTAAATTAAAATCTGTATTGCTTTGAGACATTTACTGAGTGTGTTTTTGTAGAGAGTTGGAATGTTCCACAGACTAAATTCACCCCTGGGCTTTTCTTGGTCCCTCTCAGTTCAACCAGTTTACAATCACGATTTATTTATACCAAATGTGTCCTTGCTCATTAAATGAAAGATTGACAGAGGAGGGTAGCATGCCCTGCTGATGTTATCTGGACCCTTGCTGTTGTGATTAAATTAGTTATATATACTGCTGGCACTTAGGGCTGAATCATTGGAACAAGCCACAGATCAAATTGGGTGGGAAGAGCTATTAGATCCGATTTTTAGAAAGGCCAATGTGGCTCCTCATAACCCAGAGCCTTAATGAGCATTCAGCTGACTATGAGGTTAATTCTGGCTTCCGTGTGTTCAATGTACCCATATTATTAACCCTTAATGATCTGGTCCACTGTTTCTGTTTTATAAAACAATGTAAGGAAACAGTGTAGGGACATATTCGGCACAGCTTTGTGGGCCGAAGGGCCTGAATTGTGCTGTAGGTTTTCTATGTTCTATGTTCTATGAAACAGAAAGATAAACTCATGGAAGTTCATTGCAGGATAACTAACATATGAAAAAATGGAAACATTTCAAACACCTTCTCAAAATCCCATTTTATTGACTATTTCTAATATTCACATCTTTATCTTTTATCTCCCTTTTCAGATTTATTAGTAATTTTTTTTGTTTATTTTTAGTTAAATTATAATGGATTTGATTTTTCCTTGCCTTGCGTCATGCCCAAATTTCTTCATCCCTTCCTCAGACATAACCCTAGACAAAGCCTATTATCTCCTCTCCCACCATCCTGCCTATTCCTGCTACCACCATCTGTTCATCGGCCTTGGGCAGTAACCTGTCACCATGTTTCTTCCTAATCTTGAACTCCTTGCCGTCCCAGTCTCTGCACTAACATTCTGAATGAGAAAGGAATAACCAGGTCCTGTACGATGTACAAAAGAGGAAAAACAAATGTGGCTCACAAATGGAATGCTATCATGTAAATGTTGGGGTAGATCCTAACCTTTAGCAGTTAAATAAGTGGTCAAAAATGATCTTGTCAGCCATTTATATTTCACTTAGTTATATGCCTCTATGTAAATAATCATCACGAATGGTGTAAAGTGAGCAGCCATTTCACAACTGCACATTGTATGAAGACATTATTATTCCAGAGAAAAAGATACATGCAGGAGATGAATGTATCACAAGCATTGACAGTGGGAGCTGTACATAAGAGAAATGAAAGATATGCAAAGAATGAAATTTAGCTTTAGACACAGTGCAAAATGCTGAAATTTTCCAGTGTTTTCTGTTTTTATTTCAGATTTCTAATGTCTGCATTATTTTAGTTAATTTCAGCAAAACTAGTAGTTTAATTTCCCTTCACTGGATTGACTGTCCAGGTTACAACCCACCAAATTGGCAGTCTGGTTTACAACACACCAGATTGATGGTCTGGCTTACAACTCACTGGACTGGTGACACAAGAGACTGCAGATGCTGAAATCTGGAGCAAAAAACAAACTGCTCGAGGAATTCAGTGGGTCATAGATCGAGTGGACAGTCAGAGACTTTTTCCCAGGGCAAAAATGGCTAACACGAAGGGGCATAATTTTAAGGTGATTGGAAGGAGGTATAAGGGGGATGTCAGGGGTAAGTTTTTTACATGGAGAGTGGTGGATGCGTGGAATGCACTGCCAGCAGAGGTGGTGGGGGCAGATAGATTAGGGACATTTAGGAGACCCTTAGCTAGCCTTATGAATGATAGAGAAATGGAGGGCTATGTGGGAGGGAAGGGTGAGACAGATCTTAGAGCAGGATAAAATGTCGACACAACATTATGGGCTGAAGGGCCTGTACTGTGCTGTAATGTTCCATGTTCTATGTTCAGGCAGAATCTGTGGAGGGAAATGGACAGTCAAAGTTTTGGGTCGAGACCCTTCATCTGGATTGGATTGATGGTTTGATTTACAACCCACCAGATTGGTGGTCCTTCTGATTGGCAGTATATTTTATGCTCCATCTAATTGGCAGTTCAGTTTACACACTACCTGAGTGAAAGTCTGGTTTATTCTGCCGTTACTTGGCAGTCTGGTTAATGCTCCACCTGACTAGCAGCCTGGCTAATGCTCTATCTGATCGGCCATCCATTTTACCCTCAGTGTGATTGGTCGTCTGATCGGGGGGCACAGTAGCATAGCGGTTAGCGCGACGCTAATACAGCACCAATGATCGGGGTTTAATTCCCATCACTGTCTGTAAGGAGTTTGTATGTTCTCCCGTGTCTGCGTGGGTTTCCTCCGGATGCTCCGGTTTCCTCCCACATTGCAAAGACGTACGGGTAGGTTAATTTGGGTTTAAAATGGGCAGCGCAGACTCGTTGGGCCGGAAGGGCCTGTTACCATGCTGTAAATAAAATTTTCATTCACATTGTGTTCAATTTGACTTACTTCCTCAAGAAATGAAACAAGCGTAACAGGTCACAGAGAGATAATATCAAATTTACAGCGAGGAAAGTTTGAAAAAGGGGAAATGAGGATGATTAGAAGAATCAGATCAAATCAGATTGGATCAGATCAAAGGGTAAAGGAAAATTGAGATGAGGATTAATGGAGCCAAGCCAACCAAGAGAGAATGCAAAAGATAGCAACTAATTCAGTAAAAGGGGTGGAAGGTGAACAACAGTATGAAACTAATATCAGTGGTAGGGAAGTTATTGGAAAAAATTCTGAGGGACAGGATTAATCTGCACTTGCAATGGCATGGATTAATCAAAGATAACATGGTTTTGTAAGGGGGAGATCCTACATGACTAGTTCAACGGAATTTTTCGAAGAGGTAACAAAAGGTATAGATGAAGGCAATGCAGTTGATGTAGTCCACATAGCCTACAGTAAAGCCTTTGACAAGCCTACACATAGTCCACATAGCCTACAGTAAAGCCTACATGGGAACCTAATCCAAAAGGTTAGAACCTATGGGATCCCTGGAAAATTGGATCCAAAGCTTTCTTGGTAATAGGAGGCAGAGAATGATGGTGGAGACTTGTTTATGTGATTGAAAACCTGGTTATAATGTATATAGCTGTTTGTTATGTACATTAATAATTTGGATAGGAATGTTTGAGATATGATTAGTAAATCTGCAAATAATACAAAATTTTGTAGTGCTATTGATAATGAGGAGGATAGCCATAAGCTGTAGGATGATATTGATCAGTTGATAGGATGGGCAGAGCAATGACAGATGAAATTTAATCCAGATAAGTGCAAGGTTGTGCATTTTGGAAGGACTAATAAAGATAGGACATAATATATTGAATGATAGGGTCTTTAGGGAGTATTAAGGAACAAAAGGGACCTCAGTATACATGTCCAAGGATCACTGAATGTGGCAGCACAGATAGATAAGGTGAAGAAGAAGGCTGGGGCATGCATTATAAGAATAGGGAGGTTATGGTACACCTTTATAAAATACTGGTTACACCACAGCTGAATATTGTGTGTCATTCTGGTCACCACACTATAGAAAAACCCTGATTGCATTGGAGAGGGTGCAGAGGAAACTAACCGGGGTGTTTTTGGGTGGAGGGTTTCAGTTGGGAGAAGAGTCTGAATTGTTTTCTTTACAGTACAGGAAATTGAGGAGGACCTGATAGACATATCTATAGCCCTCATAAGTTAGTATAAGGTGAAACATAGGAAGCCCTTCCCCCAAGCAGAGCTATCTAAAATTAGAGGACATAGAGTTAGAGTAAGGATAAGAGGTTTAGAGGAGATCTGAGGTGAAACTTGTTCACCAGAGGGTGGGTGGAATCTGCAATGCACTGCCTGAAGTGGTAATCTCAGAACATTTCAGTATCTAGATGGACACTTGAATCGTAAACACATGGAAGGCTACAGACCAATTGCTGATTAATGGAATTTGTACATATACGTACTTTGTGGTCAGCATAGATATGGTGGGTGGAAGGGCCTGTTTCTGTGCTGTATGACTCTTTTGCTGATGTTTTACCTGGTGCTATATGTGAGCTGGTTAGTGAAGGCTACAATGGCTGAGTGAACAGTGGTTAGTGTCTGTGAGCATGCACCCAACTCCTTAAGAAAATTTATATTCATTATTTTGCTCTTTCCTGTTTTATGCATCAATTTCGAGCTGGCTGGATGGTTGCAAGATATTATAAGTATGAAAATAAAAGACACTGTGGGGGCTTCAATACAAGTTTACGGGGCCCACTTACTCTCACCAGTAAACTAATTCCAGATGTATCATGTTAACATGGAAATTTAAAGCTTTGTGCAATGTGAGCCTCCAGTAACTCTAACCACCATCCATTCTTCATTCACAAGCAAAATATGATGGGTCATCATATTTATTAGTCCTGGACTGCGTGGCAGCCCAGGGCGACTGAAGGAGCTAACATGCTTCATTCTCAAAGACTCCAGTACAATTTTGGAGGATTGACATCCCAAACCTTTCACGGCTATGGAGGCAGGAAGCCTGAAATTTGATCATACAGAAGGCTATGGTGCCTGTGGAGGCACAGTATCCAGTGGCCTGTCACCCAGATCTGAGATCCAACTCTTGAGCCAGTATCAGGGTCAGTTTTTGGCACATTTTGGCATGCTGGAAGCTTGGATGTCATGGTGTGAATCTCTTCTCCAGGCAGTGCAAGAAAATGGGATAGAGAGGGAAAAAGAGGGGTGGGAGAGAGAGAGAGCAAGGAGAGGGAAAGAATTACATTAAACAGAAAGAAAAGACTTACTTTTTAAAAAATAATTTGATCACCAGCCAACACTGTGGGAGACTTGCTAACTGGACAAGTCAAGGCCTTCGGGGCTGAACGTGGGCTTGTTCATTCACTCATTGTAAATTGTCAACTAAAAGCAATAAAAATTGCTAAGAGACTGCATTGTAAACACATGCCCCGTACATTGACAAGGGGCAAGCAGAATTTTGGCACAATCCAATACTTCATTTTGAGTACTCTGGCCTAGATTTATAATCAGATAACTATTAGAAATAGATTTTAATGCACAACACGTTAAGATAATTACCTTCATTAGTTCAAATAATGTTTTCTAATGTGTTTTTGAAGTTGTATTTGAGTGTTTTATCACTGAGCATTTATACCATGGTTGTATTTCTTTCTGGATCAATAACAACATATGTTAATTAGTGACTATATTACTCCTCTGAATTAATTTCAGATGCATTTTTTCTTGGCATTGTCTTACTCCTTAATGGAATGAGCATTATCAGGCAAACTATTTGGTACCAAACATTTCATCATTTTATCTCTCCCTGCTGTAGTTTAGAAATAGAACTTTCCCATTCAGTTGGAAATGGTGGTTTAACATTCTTGGCTTCAGGGTATTTCAAAGGGCTTTCTAGCTAATTAAGTTTATATGAAGAGTAGCCACCAATGTACTGTAGAATAATTATTGCACAACAAACATCCACAAACCAAAATGTGAAAATGAGCAGATAACCTGCTCTAATAATACTGACGGAGGGATAAATGTTATAAACTCGCCTGCCCTTCTTTGAAATAGTACCATTGCTTTATATTTACATATAAACTAAAACAATACATATTGTAATACATCCATATTTGAAAATTGTCTCCAATATTAAATAACTATGTCATTTTTAAAGTTGGAATGATGCACTTGCTTAAT
Organism: Pristis pectinata; assembly: GCF_009764475.1. Lineage (NCBI taxonomy): Eukaryota > Metazoa > Chordata > Chondrichthyes > Rhinopristiformes > Pristidae > Pristis > Pristis pectinata. The sequence goes on from NC_067432.1 coordinate 18,443,282, forward strand.
ATTAAACAACTTGCTTTTAAACTGTGCCTTTAATGTAATAAAACATCACAAGGGAGAACAGGCACAAAATAACATCTGTTACCTACAGCTGAGAGCCTCAGCTTAATATCTTATCTTAATGGCAACATCTTTGACAGTGCAGCACTCCCTCAATGATGCATTGGAGTGAATCCACAATCATCCTGCCACTGAGTTGAGTTCTCTACCACTGAGCCACATTGTAACCAAAGAAAGTTAGTGAGTTACGCAGTTACTTGTACTGCCATGGGGACCTGGAACCTTTAGTTTACAGACAGCTGGAGTCAGTCAGTGCCCACTTCAAGTAACTGAAAGCTTATCTGTCTCCTATGCATTCTAGGAGGTCAGCAGCACCATCAGCTAAGTAAATAAAATTTGGGTGTAGTCAGGATAAAGAGTCTGATGCAGAACAACAGACAGGGATTGACTGAAGCAACCTCACTTTATATTCTGCAAGAGCATAGAGGTGTCTTTTACCCATTTTGAGACTGATGCTGACAGGAGGAAAAAGCATAATTGAAGACAGTTAATATATGGGGTGCTATATAAAGCTTAGAAAAGGGATGAGTCATGCAATGGGATAACATGATCTTTTCTTAACGGGAAAAGCATGCTGCAAACACCCCCTGAGTGGAATTACGAAAAACAGCTGGATGATCCTGCATGTCAATAAATCATTCCAATGTGACATTGTATTATTTTAAACGACTGCTGTAGTATTGTAAATTTATTAAGAAGCTGCACTATTGGATTTAGCTAACAGCACATAACATTTTGACATCTAAACAGAAATGTAATTTTGCAAATGCCAGAGATCTGAAGTAAAAACAGAATCTGTACCTACACTTTAGGCGCCAGTCATCATCTGTTAAGAGAAAGGGTAGCCTTACAATTTATGCAAGAATCTTGCTCAGAATTCAGCAAAGATTTTGTACAGGAATGTTTACCTATCTTTCCATAGTATTGAAGCTAAAAGATGTGCTGTGAATATTCTGTTGACTACTGCATTCATTTGGCTTCACAAGTAAATTATTGGACAACACTGTATTTTTCATTACTTTAAGATGTTTCCCATTTACAGAATGGCACCAATGGAGATGAAAGCACATAAGTGACTGCTTTATTAGCAACATTTATGATAAAAAGAAAATGTCACGATATTACAAAATGTTTGTAAACTGCTTTTAGCTTTGTATTTACAGATAAACCGCAACAAAACAAATTGAAGTAAGTGATATATCATCTTTATTTGAAATAGTCTCTAATATTAAAGGGCTATATTATTTTTATAGTTGGAATATTACACTTGCTTAATACTAAACAACTTGCTTTTCTACTGTGCATTTAATACACTAAAATATTAGGAGTAACTGGCCCAAAATAACAGAAGACATTTTTTGAGACCGTTAAGAGAGATTGGAAACATTTGGAGAGGCAGTTGATAGTTGGTGAAGGGAGACTAGGATGCAACAACAACTGATGGATATATAGCACCTGCAACATTCCAAAACATCCCAAGGTGCTATATATCCATCAGTTGTTGCATCCTAGTCTCCCTTCACTAACAATGTATTAGGGAAGAAGACAAAATGCTTGGTCAAAACAATATATTTCAGGGAGTTTTTGAAGTAGGAAAGAATAGTAAAGATTTTTAGTCGGAGAGTTCTTGAGGACCTTGGGTACAGGAGGTATGGACAATTAAATTTAGGTTTGATCCAGAGGCCATTGATGACAGACCTTCAGTTTCTTCTGTCTCCATGGAAGGTACTTGGGAGCATGATAGGGCCAGAGGAGATTACAAAGATAGTGTGTAGTGAGGCCAGGAAGTCAGCAGACATTTCTCTGGCTGTGTTTAAGAGCCCTGAGGAGGTGGGAGCACCATCAGAGAAATTACCATGAGTGTGTCAGAGAGTTTAAGTGCAGAGTGAAATAATCATCCTTGATGTAAAGCTTACTGCAATATCTAAGGTTGCAGAAGCCTCTGGACTGACTTTGATCATCTCTGCAGCTGATCAAGACAATGAGGGTTGAGCTGGTGGAGGAAAGAGAGATCTTTATTATTTATTTTTGGGATCTGGCAAGGTCAGCATTTGTTACCCATCTCTAATCGCCCTTGAGAAAGTGGTGGTGGACTACCTTTTTAATCATCTATGATCCTTCTGGTGAAGGCATTCCCTACATGAACCATAGAAAGATCCACCAAGATACACCACAGAAAGCATCTTAACAGGATGCATCACAGCTTGGTATGTCAACTGTTCTGTACAAGACTGCAAGAAATTGCAGAGAATTGTGGACACAACTCAGTCCATCAAGAAAACCAACCTCCCCTCTGTGGACTCTTTCTACATGACAAGGCCTCAGAAAAGCAGCCGGCATAATCAAAGACCCCTCCTATCCCAGACATTCTCTCTTCTCCTCCCTTCCATTGGGCAGAAGATACAAGAGCTTGAAAAAAATGCATGATCAGGCTCAAGGACAGCTTCCATTCTGCTGTTATAATACTCCTAAATGGACCTCTAAAAGATGGTTAAAGATGAACCCTTGACCTCATAATCTATCTCATCATGGCCCTTGCACCTTATTGTCTGCCTGCATTGCACTTACTGTAACTGTAACACTATATTCTGCATTCTGTTATTGGTCTTCCCTTGTACTACCTTGATATGTTTTGAAATGGTCTGAATGGATGGCTTGCAAAACTAAATCTTCACTGTATCTCAGTACGTGACAATAGTAAACCAATTATCTCAGGTTGCAGTGACCTCTGGATTGACTTTGATAATCTCTGTAGTTGAACAATTCCAATTCCCACAGTGCTATTGGGGAGGGAGTTCCAGAATTTAGATCCAGCGACGATGAAGGAACAGCAACATATTTCCAAGATGGGATGATATCTTGAATGGGAACATGCAGATTGGTGGCATTGTCCATGTTGGTGCTAACAGGTTATGGGATCGGAAGGTGCTGTCAGAGAAGCATGGATGAGTTACTGCAGTGCATTTTCTTGACAGTACACACTGCAGCCCCAGTCTCATCTCCTCATCTGTGCCAATTCCCCATACTGCTCGATTCTCTAAATTTTTTTAGGAAAGAATCTACCTCCTCTTAAGATAAGGCTTATACTCCTGCTATTCTGAGTGGTGATCAGGAATGAGTTACTTTGGCTTCTGCATTTGGATAGAATCAGACGTTTCTGGACTGGAACCAATGAATGCAGTCTTTATGCTACTGAAGTATTTCATTTTGCACTTACATGATCTATGGCACAAAAAAGCCTAGAAACTGGTTCCTTATCCTTTCTTGGTACGCTAAGTCATCAACGCACTTCATGCTAATATTAAATTTAGTTCCCCGCAACAAAAATCCTGAAATTGACCAAAGAACCAAAAATAGAGTTGACCTTGTTTTACACTCCCTTTAATCCCTGCAAAAATGAGATCTGTGCGGTTTCCAATGGGACCATCACCAGCATCATGCAGCTGCTAAGACTTTAGGCTTACCAGTGATGGAAGGGCTACAGCCCTTAAAAAAATACATTTTCCAGGACACCAACACTCACAATGGCTGCTATGGAGGAACAAATGGCTGGAGGGAGATTGAGAGAATATCCAGAATCACACAATGCGATATTAAAGTCCTGGTGCAGGAGAACAAGGAATGCCCTGCGCACAGATGCTGACGGTGATGGTGGTGGTGGAGGGATAAGGTGGGGGTGGTGGCTGCTGGTAAAAAAGACCTAGCAGGACGACCATAGGAGAGCTTGGTAGCAACTGATTGAGATGGTGTTGATTAGAACTGAGAATTCCCAAAATATGGAGCAATGCTATTGGAAGAAATGTTATAACTTTACTAGATATGTCAAGGTATGCTGTAAACCAGTCAGAATATTGCTCTCTTATGCTGACACTTATGCAGAAACACACAAGTACACTGTTTCCACTATCCTTCACATCATTGCCAAGCTTCCAAATGAAAGGTCATTCAATAGAGTCAGAGAGATAAAGCATGGAACCAGGCCCTTTGACCTATCGAGTCCATGTTGACCATCAACCACCCATTTGCACTAATCCTACATTAATCCCATTTTTATTCCCCCCACATTCTCATCAACTCCCCCAGATTCTACCATTTACCGTTCACCTACACACTAGGGGTACTTTGTAGTGGACAATTAACCTACCAACCCACATGTCTTTGGAGGAAACTGGAGCGCTCGGAGGAAACCCACACGGTCACAGGGAGAATGTGCAAACTCCACACAGACAAGACCCAAGGTCAGGATTGAACCCAGGTCTCTGGCACTGTGAGGCAGTGGTTCTACTAGCTGCACCACTGTGCCTTCACTTAGGCAAAGATGATGAGGAATAGGAGGGAGGTCACCCACCTGGTAGAATGTCAAGTCTCTTTTCACAAGTGCTGTGCCTGCACCTAATGAAGGAGACTTTGAGGAGCTAATGGGCAGATGGTCACTAATTTCCAAACCAGCTGAAGAATGTGCATACCACAGTGTGCCAGGGATGCTCAGTAGCAACATTTCATTGTGATCCCTATATCCCACAACCGGGGACACCCACGTTACCACCTGCGCTGCTGCATCACCATTGACACATTTTTGGTTGTGACTTATAAGTGCAACTATCTTCTATTTTGTCTTTGCAGGGTATCAGAAGAGACCACTTGATTCCCCCTCCCAAAGGAAGAGGACACAGTGGACAAGGAACAGGAAGAACAAAAAGAAATACTGGAGATGGAGATGAAGATGATGTACAGTACAGTGCATCTTCGTCCCTGCCTTACCATAGCATCACCTCAGAGAATGGCTTGGTGAGGATTAGGCTGAAGAGATATATGTCATTGGGATACACAGGGAACCAATGGTGGAGGGGCTCACCAGAGCAGGAGTGTGTTCATCCATAGCGACTCAGACAGACCAGAAGAGGACCACATGGAGTGACATCATTGGGTATGTGTCAAATGCCAGCAAAACATTTGGCAAACTCATGTGAATTGCATGTGGAGGTGTTCGATTCAGTTTTGCCATTTCACCAGGAAATGATTGCTAGCATGATTTACTCTCGGTTAAAACAATTTTTATGTGATTTATGCATGAAAAATAGATGTTAATTGATCCAATTTCTAAATATCATGATCACAATTTTGTAAGAGAAAAGAGTGGCACCCACAAACATCCCATCCAAACTATAAATGAGCTTCCAACCCTATGTTATGTCCATTATCAAAACTTCATTGATTGCCTCGGTACCTGCCTTTGTCCAGGTCTTTCTCACTTTCAGGATTCAACCGTTCCAATGTTGTCCTTTTCAATCTACCATTCAGCTATCTACAACCTTCACTCCTCTTCCCTCTTCTCCTTTAAGACCCCACTTAAAAATTATTCCTTTTACAAAGCTGTTGTCATGCTAATTGATTATATCACTGTGAAATTCCTTGGCTTGTTTCAACATTCGTGTTACACAAGTTCAATTTGTTGCAGCCCTTCTCATGAAACACATCCCGCCCCTATTTATCTCCACACCCAGAGTCACAGTTGGTGATCCTTTAAGGTTGCTTTTAAGTCTGATTCCTTTAAGTCTGTGACTTATCTCCGTGAGTCCCACTTCCCTGCCCTCTCCCCATAGCCCTGCACTAATTTTTTTCCCTTTCAAATCCCTTTGGAACATTGTGATTGAGTTTACCTCCTCTGACCCCTTGGTAGTGCATTCCAAACCCAAACCACTCATTGTGTAAAAAAAAGTTTTTCTTTGCATTACTAATGGTTATTTCACTAATGCCTCTGCCAATGGAAACATTTGCCTCTGCCTACCCTTAATGATTTTGCATACCTCTGTCAGAGTTCTCCTTAACATCTCTATCCTGAGGAGAACAACCCCAACTTCTCAAGTCTATAATAGTTACAATAATTAACCACACAATGATTTTACATCTTTTCATGACACAGAAAGCTAAAGTTAAATACACTTAATTACTGAACAGTTTAAAAAATCTATATCACTGAACAATCACTGAGTGTAGTTTTAGCTGACAATGCTCAGTGATAAGTTCTTAAAAATACACTTTATATCTGCTTCCTTACACAAAATGAAAGAAGATGAAAATTAGTATGTGATGAATTGCTGATGTCCACTTTATATTCAAACCATACATTGGTGTAAATAGTGGCTAAGTTGCTTTGGTGAATTTACTCTTCATAATCTACGTTATGCTATAGAAAATAAGAGTGAAATATGCATTAAATCGCCATGTATTAGTGCTTTGGGAGATCAAATTACTGCACTTTTAAAAGTCCTTTCACATTTCCTTGCCCATATTGAATGCTTCCTCTTTAATCCTGAACATTACTTGCTGCTATTGAAAAACAAAGGTGAAAGGTCAAGGTTCTACTCCAGGACACTAGCAATGGGCAGATCAAAAATGAGATAAAGCAGGATGTGGTGATTAAATGATGCCAAACTTGTGTATGTTCGAAAGAAAGAAAGATGAAGGTGCAAAAGGAGACTTCACAGATATGAAGAACGGGAGAAGAAAATATCTCCATGAGACCCGAGGTAGTAAGCCTTAATCTCAACAGCGAATGTGTAGGAATTAGGACCAGTCAATGTGTAACTCTTCAGAGGAAAGTTTAGACTGTGGTATTTAACACTACAAATTTAAGAACAAAAAGCAACGTTAACTTTGCAGAATAGGCATATAATCAACAAACTGGTGAATGGGTATATTTTGATAGAAAGAGTAAGGGGAATCACATGATTCACATGAAAAATAAATGTCTAAATATGGCAGAAAAACAAAGGGATCTGCATGTACAATATACAGATCACTAAGGGTAGAGACACAGGTTAATAAGGTCATAAAGAAGCAGGGGCTGGGGTTTATTTCCAGAAGAATAAAATTGAAAAGCAAAGAAGCTATATTAAACTTGTATATGACTTTGATTAAACTAAACCGTGAATACTGTAAACAATCCTGGTCTAGATATTCTAACAGATTCAGAGGCCCTGGAGATCGTGGAAAAATTATTTATTAAAAAACTTCCAGTATTGGGAGGTTGTACCTATTAGGGAAGCTTAAACAGGATGGATTCTTTACTCTAGGAAAGAGAAGCCTGTGAGATGGACTGCTAGAGGTCTTCAAGGTAATGAAGGAGATGAGGAAGGATGTGGAGAGATGTTGTCATGTGGGCACAGCAGAACTTGGGGCCACAAATATAAGATGATCACTCATAAATACAGCAGGAAGTTACAGAGATATATTTTTCTCCAGGAAGTGGCTGGAATATGGAACTTGCTAACTTAAGGAATAGTTGAGGCAAATAGCAGGAAGTGAGATAAACGGGAGACAGAAAAGATAGGATGATATGCTGATGGGTTTAGAAGAACATACAGGAGAAAGTGGCTCAGGAGAAGAATAAACACCAGTATGGATCTGTTGAACTGAATGGCCATTTCCTATGCTGTAAATACTTTGTAATACTTTGCAAATGTTCTTTTAACTATGTTACTATCTTAGTGATTAATTTTAGAGTTCACCTGGCAACAAAACAATGTTGAAACGTTTTACCTCTGAAGTTGTGGTGTTAAAATAATGGATGAAACATGATTCCAGGAAAACATTGGAGATCAAGGACATGCTTCTGTTCCAGCAGGATGAGAAATTTGCTTGTTGCTCCATCACAGCTGGATCCCCTTAAATGGGAGTCATTTGGATTCGGGAAGCTGGAGAGCGAGAGGGGATTTCTCCAAGAGAGACCCCACTGCTGTGTAGGAGCAGAATGTGAATGGAGCCAGGAGAACCATGAAAAGGGCAGGGATGTAAGATGCTGCACTGGAAGCCTCTGCATGGCTAGAATTCTCAGCAAGTAAGTCTTAATAGTGTTAAGGAAAGAAAGGAACCTGCTACTAAGTAAGCTTCTTTCCTCCACTGGGGCATCTCTCTCATGTTACCTCATTGCTCTGTCCCACAGGAGACTGTTGCTATTTTCCACATGTTGACCCAGGGTAGCAGTAGTTCCAGTGGCCACCAGAATCAAAATCAGTTCAAGACATCAGCAGCAGTTCCATCTGGGAGGCGATTAAGTGTTGAGCCAGCCTCTCTACCTACCTTCTCTCCAATTCTCTGTCATCCTCTCTGATTCTTTGATCAGCTAATGTACAAAATTGCCCTCCATGACAAATATGCTTCCAAATCTGTGCACATAACAAAAAATCTACTTCAGATATAAAGACTGTCACTCTAGGATGTCCAAAGACAATGATACAATTCCATGTAATTACAAATTCCTTCTATCTATCAGTTACAACTTGAGCAATTTGCATTGATTTTCTAAACTCTTGGTGTTGACATCAATTAGAATGGTAGGAGCTCCCAGGAGAAGTCTCTTAACAAGTGCCTGCTGCTTCCTATCCTTCAGTCAAGTCTTTATCCTTTATCTTGAATCCTTCTCACTTTAAAAGTTGAACCAATCACCCCTCATCTACTGCTGTATCCATGACCCTTGACACAAGTAGGTCTGGAAACACTAGTGTATTGTCTTTGATTGTTACTGTGGATTGGCTGAATGTTGTTATTTTCCATTCTGTGTGGTTACACTGGTGGATAGCAAGGCAGCTCACTTACTGTCAGTATTTGAGAGCTCTGAAGACACCTGGCCTTTGCAAAATATGATTTTTGGAAGAGACCTTCTTGTGCCTAATCCTCAGTTGCTGACTAAGTGCCTGGAATCAGAGAGTTAATCAAATCACTGAGTATTGAATAGGAGTTAAGTTTTATTCCCCCTCCTTGTCAAAAATTGGGCAGAACAGGAATTAAAAAACGACCAGTACTCTTTTCCAAACCCACTTTAGTGCCACTGCTTTTTGGACAATTGAGGTTCCTCTTTAACAGATTGTTGATCTTTACATAATGGCAGCCAGGATCTAATATTTCCCTTAAAAATCCTTATGCCATTTTATTTGTCTTTTGAGTGAAGGATCTGTAGATGTCTAAGGTGATTGAGGGTTGTGTAAAACATGGTTAGTGTAGCAGAGATCTTGTTTTAACTTTAAAGCTGACTTCTGCGGGTCAGGAGAAGCAGGGCTATTCCTGGATCCACAGGAGTTTGAGAACCTGCCACCCCAGGATCCTCTCTCGTTTTTGTTCTGCACCAGCCCAACCAATTCCTTGGCTAGTTACCTGAATGTAAGTTGGATGTACTCTAACCAATTCAATCCATGGAGGCTGAAAGCCTCTGACAGCCCAAATAAGGCAGCTTAATTGACGAAGAAAGTCAAATGCAGCCGACCAGTTAAAATGGATCATGCCTCCCTGTTTTATAACCTCTGCTTAAACTTGCACGGTTGCCCTTGGTTGATTATTGGACTTCAGCTGAATTTTTAACATATGTGTTCATCCTTCTGAAAAGGTATTGGATATTGGATAGAGACTTGGCAAGCAAGTTAGTTATTTGGGAAGTTTTATTTTATTCAAAGGACACGTTGCTAGGAAGGCCAGCAGTTATTATTCATCCCTAAATGTCCCATTAACAGAGTGGTTGCCGGATCAGATGAGTCAACCACCTTGCTAGAAGTTGGAGTCACATGGCGGCCAGACGATGGAAGAATGGCAAATTTCCCACAGTAATGTACCTTTTCAGTTTTGGAAACAATGCAAGATTTTTATGGTTACCTTTGGCATTTTATTCTGAACCATTTATATAATCTGACTTTAAATTTAACAGCAATTGTGCTGAAATTTGTAGTCGTGCCTCTGAAACTGTGCTACCATACGCTGGAAGATTTGAGTCAGAGCAGTAGTTTTGGCAAATAAATGAGACCTCTTTGATTGTGTGCATTGTTTATTGACTCATATCTACCTAAATATTTTCAGGTTTCGGCTGGTACTGCAGGATACTTTTTATTAACTCAGAGTCATAGATTTTTGCAGATGGTGCATGCTATCTTTAAGCAGAGGACATAAACCATATGGCCTGAACTCAGAATAATGTTAGGATATTATAAGTGCCCGTCAAATGTAAAACATTCCTACTTTTCAGATTTAAACCATTATAAAGCCAACCCTACTGACATGATAAACTACATGCACATCTGGCAGTATATACTACAGCCATTAACCAAGTAAAAATGGTGCTATGTGTCGGCAATTTTCTAATTTTTAAACAGATTTCCTGACTGGTTAAGAATGAACTCAGTTAAATGTCAGTACATTATTTGGGCTATGCAGTGAAATATTTATTTTTTTCGAACCAGAAGAGTCATGATGCTGAAAAACTTTGTTTACTCTTAATGCTGTTTTAGATACATTCCACAATTAGTTCTTAAATAATTTGTCAATTTCACTAAGTTTTGAAAAGCATAAGAAGATTAATTATATAAAAAATGAACAAAAATGGGTGTAAATCATTGAATGACAACAATAAAAAAATACTGATAGTTTAGTGGTGAAATTCAATTAGGAAAAGAATATTTCAGAACAGTAAGTGAATACAAGTGGCCTAGAAATTCAGTTGCTAGTTTCTGGGTTGTGTGTTATTGTGGACACCCCAATCCTGATCTCCAGAGTTTCAATCCACCTTTGACTTTAATCATTACCCATATGCACACACACGTTCACAGTCAGACATGCAACACAAGTATATTTGTGCGCGCGTGCACACACACACACACACACACACACACACACACACACACACACACACACACACACGCGCACGCGCACGCACACACACACACCCCTAAATCTCTTTCTCTCTCTCTGACTGCTGCTACTATCTACAAGTACAAATGACAAAAGCACCAGAACAGGAGTATATCCTCCATTAATTTCTGTGCCAGTCTTAAATATACACCTTCACTGACGCACACAGTATTTACAACAGTGTGCCAAGCCAAACATTCCATTGCATAAGTTTTGATATTTTGAAAATGATAAATTTCTTTTATCGCGCTCAAGTGTGAGACCAAATTAATTATGAATGTATGTTTGACATTGTGAGGGAAACAAATCAGCAGTAAATCTGTGGTGTTCATGCATTTTCCAACAGCCATGCTTCTGTCCCTCCAGCCTATGGCACTGAACAGAAGCAGTCGGGGCTTTTTTGTCTTGTTCATAGGAGGTTCACAAGAATGATCCCAGGAATGAAAGGCTTAACGTATGAGGAGCGTTTGATGGTTCTGGGCCTGTACTCGATGGAGTTCAGAAGGATGAAGGGGGATCTTATTGAAATCTACCAAATACTAAAAGACCTGTATAGAGAGGACATGGAGAGGATATTTCCATTAGTAGGAGAGTCTAGGATCTGAAGGCACAGCCTCAGAATATAGGGATGTCCCTTTAAAACAGAAATGAGGAAGAATTTCTTCAGCCAGAGGGTGGGGAAACTGTGGAATTTGTTGCCACGGAGGGCTGTGGAGGTCAAGTCATTGGGTGTATTTAAGGCAGAGGTTGATAGGTTCTTGATTGGTAAAGGGGTTAAGAGTTACAAGGAGAAGGCAGAAGAGTAGGGCTGGAAAAAAAATCAGCCATGTTTGAATGGCAGAGCAGACTCAATGGGCCGAATGGCCTAATTCTGCTCCTATGTCTTACAGACTTGAACTTAAGACAGGTAGTGAGTGGGTCAGATGGGCAAAATCACAGAAACCTGAGTATGTGGTCTCATTGTTTTAACTCTGGGGCTTGATTACAATATCATGCACAGAAATTGCTGTTCTTGATTGACTACAGATTCAAGTAGTTTGGGGAGCAGGAGTGATATTACCTACATTTCAATACTTTTGCCCAGACTTTCAAAAGATTGTCCAAAAATCCCTTGCTTACTTTCCTTGGCTGGTTGCTGACCAGTCATGAGAAGGAAGCCGTGATATCAGCCCGTCAGTTGTTGGAAGGTCCACTGAGGAGCTTTATCACTTTGGTAGATCATGTGGAGAAATTTACATTCAGCCTCTATTCTCTCATCTTTGATGCTTTCTGCACTTTGTGGTTTACTCTGGAAGATGAGGTCTCTGCAGTGACATGATGACTGGATCCCACAGAGTGGTTCATGTTCACATACTTTCCAAATGTTCTGGAAGCTCAAATGTAAACAGAAAATGTTGGAAACACCCAGGCAGCCTCTGTGGAAAGAGAAACAGTCAACGTTTCAGGTTGAAGACCCTTTGTCAGAACTAAGTTGTTCTGGCTTTGGTGTTGGGAGGCAGGTACACATTTCAGACTGAATGATGGACACATTGCACAGACAGAGGCATTGAAGGGAGAAATGTGAATGCATATAGCCTTTTGCAACCTCAGAAGTTCTCAGAATATCTTACAATAAAACAGTAAATTAAAATGAAAAAGAACTGAATATTCTGGAGATCTGAAATAAAAGCAGAAAATGCTGGGAACACTCGGCAGGTCAGGCTGCATTTGTGGAAAGAGAAGTAGTTAACATTCTAGGTTCAGGATCCTTCTTCAAAAGCCTGAGTTCTGATGAAGGGTCCTGGATCGGAAATTTCAACTGTTTCTCTTTCCACTGATGCTGCCTGACTTGCTGACTTTTTCCGGCATTTTCTGCTTTTATTACAGTAAAATATATCTCACGCAGTGTCTTTGTGACAAACTAAATGAGGCAGCCAATTTTGTGCACAGCAAGCTCCCACAAACAAGTATTTCAAAGTGATAAGATAATCTGTTCTAGTGATGTTGATGGAAGAATAAATAATGGCTCTGTCACTGTAGTAATCTTCCTTGTGCATCAGAATTGTATTTTAGGACCGTTAGTTCACCTGCTAGAGCAATGAGGTACTTCCCACAGTGCAGCACTAATTCTATTTGAAGTATACACCCTTTCTCTGTAGTCTCCCTGCTGATCAGCAATAGAAAAGGGTAATGCACCTTTTGCCCTCTTTCAGGATATCAGTTTGTTTAATCCTATCTGCATTCTCAACCTTCTCTGTCAGAGTACCACCACAACAACTGAGCAGACTGTGTCGACTGGGTAGCTGCAACTGGACCATGTCAGGTTCAGACCAAACGATACACAATCATCATGCCCAAATCAACTATTAGAGTTTTGTCTCACTCCCTTCCCCTTTCCCCATAATCCTATAAAATTTCTCCTTTTCTAGATGTTGAAGATGCTACCTCTGCAGAAAATACTGTATATCCAAGAGATCTAGTTGGGATCACTAAAAGCATGGTTTGTACTTTAATCTTCAATTAAATAAATAAAAGTTATTGAACTGTTTTCAAGGAAGATACATTTGCTAATATTGAAGAAACAATGGCAAACCATTCCTTGCTTGTTCTGATCATAGGGAAATCCGTCAGTACTAAATTGGCAGCAAATGGTAAGTGAAGCTTTTACTTCAGCTAAGAGCCTGAGTAAGTTAAGATTTTGATTCAGTCATGGATGACCTGAACTGAAAACCTAAATTAGAAGCTAAAGTTCAAATGTCAAAAACCAGGTACCCAAGGGTCAAGTAATGTTCAACACCTGCTGGCAGCAAGCATCCTGTCCTTCGATCTCTTGGCAAATTATTGTGAGCTTCTAACCAACCTCTCGCTAGGGAATCACTTTCTATTGGGTTTCTTAGACTTGTAGCCTTTTATCTTCACATGTGTGTAGAAGATGGTTTTAGAGTGGACTGTTTTCAGCCTATTATGCCATCTATTTATCTCATCCTAATTACCATCTCTGAGCTCCAGAAACAAATTAATTTGTTGTTTTAAATACTTTAGTGCAATTGGTCTTATTTTAAGTGATAAATAAACTTAAACCTCTCTTGATTATCCATAACTTTAGGTTAAATAAATTGGAATCAAGTTCTTGCCAAGGCAAAATTATATTTCAAAGTTATTATTATATCAGAAGAATGTTGCACCACAGGCTTAAGCAAAAAGTAAATCCCAGGCGGATTAATATATGTCAAAAAGCAAGTTCTTTCTGCATGAGCCAAGTTGGAACGTAAGTATTTTCCTGTACACAGTCGGACTCTTTCCTTGTGGTTTTTTTAATAACTAGTTTTGCCAGCTTCTAACCCCAAGAGCCTTTTCGTTTCTGCCGTGTTACCTCCAAACAGGCGTCTTCAGTTCTCCAACACTCTAATACCTCTCTTTCTGTGCTGTTGAACCATTTCATTGCTGTTTCATTGACTGGGTGGTGTTTTATTACAGTGAGATCAATAGCAAAGGGCTCTCAGCCCACCGATTAGCTTGTCACTCAGAGTCAGGGAGGAGAGGCCACACTAATCCCAGAACATCACAGGCCACTAATGAGGTGAATAGAATACAGAGAACTTGAAGTTCCCCCTGTAATTTTAAAAGTTTATCTGCAAAACTTGAGGCAGTGATTTTGGAGATTGCCTCAATTAAAGTATCACCTTAGTGGAAGAGATAGAACTGAGATGGGATTTACATTTGTGTCGTACTTTCTAGTTAAATATAAATAGGACAATGTATATTTCTTCTTTCTCTGTTGGAAAGGAACTGTATGACTAGAATTATAGAGTCATACAACAGAGAGACGACCCTTCTGCCCACCCCGTCCATGCTAACCATCAAGTGCCCAACTATAGTAAACAAGAATTCAGAGTCATAGAGTTATACAACAACCCATTTAGACCCATCTACATTATTATCTTCGAAGACCTCATTGATTTGTAATTCTGCTGCCTCAGTTCTTTCCTGAAGTAGATCATCAATGGTTTAAACATATTTGGTGCTTAATGATGCAAATTGTATGTAAATATTATCAGCAGTGACTGATGTTTGTATGCCTTTCATGATGTATAACTCCCAATCTCAGATCCACAAATATAAAATCCTTATTGTCTTTAATTCTTCCATTGCCTCTCCCTTTCCTTGTGACTTCCTCCTGTCTTATACACCATTGGCTCTAAACCCTTCATTCCACTGTGTGGTATCTCTTAGGTATCTTTATTGTGCCCTTGCTCACTCTCTGGAAATATCTACCATTGTTTTGTCTTTGAACAACCTCTTTAATCCCCATCTGAAAATTAAGATCATGTGCTTGTAATCCTATAATGTAATTTGTTCTTTGCTAATCTCTTGACACCCTTCACCAATGGAGAACAGGTAAGTCAGCCAGTGTTTTAAATATCAGCATTCTATTTTTAAATTATGACCCCAATTTTTTTTAATACAGTACCTCCAGCAATTCATTCTGGAATTTTTGCAGAGTCTTGACTCCAAATAGCATGTGTTTTACTTTCCAGTCTTCCTCTTATTATTCCCTAACCACCAAAGTGCAGGTCAAACATCAATCCAAAAGCAAAATGTTGAAGATGCTGGAAATCTGAAATACAGATAAAGCTGGAAATACTCATCAAGACAGGCAGCAACTGTGAAGAGAGAAATCGAGTTAGCTTTCCAAGTTGTTGACCTTTCACCAGAAGTGTCTGTTTTGATAGAACTGGAAATGACATCCATCAGGAATACTAACTCTCCTGACTGAGTATTTCCAGTATTTTGTTTTTATTCCAGGCTAACCATTTCTGATTCCTGGCACAAGGACTGCAAGTAATGTTGTACAAGATCCCCAAGTTATTTCCTCCATTGATTTTTCTAGGGAGCAACATTGCACTATTCTTCACAGTAAGTCATTGGGTTCAGTTTTGTTCTTTATGTGGAAAGGAATCAACCCAACGAGAGGTAGAATTTCTTGATGTGTTTTTGAGATGTTGGTACACTGTTCCTGCTTAATAGTTTTCATTTTGTGTTCTGGTAAGATTCCAACATCGAACAACATGATTTTAAGAATCTTCTTGAAGAATCTTCCTTGCCAGTGTAGCTGGCTATATAACCAAAAGATTCACTTGCAACTTAGGCCATCAATGGTATTTATGAAAATAATGAGAATGTGAGCGACATACATCTGGGACAAGGCCTTATTGGTATTATGTTGTTATTGAGTACTGTCAATGTTATTATGTTATTTAATAGCATGCAAACATACATCATTGAGGCTGTCCAAAAGAGACTCACTAGTCTAATTCCTGGGACAAGAGGGTTGTTCTATCACTGGTGGCTAAAAAAATTAGGTCTATATTTTTTTCAGGTGTAGGAGAATGAGAGAAGGTGATCTTACTAAAACATGTAAGATCCTTAGGGGGCATGACAGGGTAGATGGTAAGATATTTCCACTAGTGGGATCAATCTCGAATGAGGGAGTAATAGCTACACGATTAGGGGACAATCATTTAATTGAGGTGTGTAGGGATTTCTTCTTGCAGAGGGTGTTGAATCTCTGGAATTCTCAACCCTGGAAGATTGTGGAGGCTGGATCACTGGGGGTATTGAAATAGATAACTTTTTGTAAGATAAGAGAATTGAGGACTATGAGGAACTAGCAGAGAAGAGGAGATGAGACTGGGGTGTAGACCAGCCATTGAATGATGGGGCAGGCTTGAGTGATCTGTTCCTGCTCCTATTTTCTAACGTTCTTCTCAGATCTGTTTTCTTCAGCAATGCTTTGTGACTCTCTCCTGCAGCTACAGAAGATGTAGCATGGCATATCAGGTTTGCTGATGACAGTTTATAGACGTAGTTGCAATGGTGTTCCACTGGCTTTCAAAGGAATATCCCTCTTTCAGAATCTGCAGCCATCCATGAAGTAAAGGCTGGCTGGCGTAAAAAGATTTTGCTTTCCTGCAATACATTTTTGTTTATTCAACTGATGTTTTCCATGTGTGGAAGAAAAAGCAATGGCAATTTTAAGTATGCAGAGAGCATGCTTTCTTCAACATTTTAATATTCCTTGAATGTACAGGACTTCACATGGCACCAAGTAATATTAGAACAAAGAATAATATTTGTACAGTTAATATGTGTATATTTATGCATTTTACAATATGCTATTTTTTGCTGATTGATTTTGCCAAGTCAGTTGAGTTCAAATCCCCAGACGATGAACTGAAGCTCTACAGTGCTGGTCAGGCTGCACCTGGAGCACTTAGTTCTGGTCGACATGACATGAGAGACCCATCCAAGCCCCAGAGACATTGCAAAGGAGAGCAATGAGGCTGATCCCAGGTGTTCGAGAGGCAGTTAGGAAGAGCTAGTAATAAAAGTGCAGATCATGAGTCTGGAAACAAAAGGTCTCTAAGGGTTTCCCCTATCAGGATGCACGGGGCACTCAGTGTGATGGAGTAATTGAACCTAAAACAATACTACTGACTGGCAAGGTGAAAAGAGAAATAGAAAAGCACGACCTGAATTTGTATAACATTCCTTTGGGATATCCCAAACCAATTTTACATGGTGTGGCTTCCGTGAGAGATATTTCACTTGACCAGCCAAACTATAACTTTCTCTTGAGATTTCATGATTATGTGGAAATACTTGCATGCTCTCATGAACCTGAGAGCAATGTTGATGTCAGTATAACACATGATCAGGCCGCCATGCAAAGCAAATCAAAAACTAACAGCCAGGTTAAAGGCTAACTAACTTGTGATGCTTAATTAATAAAACCAAACATTTTGGGTGCAAACATTTCTAATATTTAATATGTTATTTGCCCACTTGCCTGAAATGAATATGACAAAAGAGTTTTAATAGCTGCCTGACCTCAAATTTTTTCCAGCATTATCTGTTTTTTTTTATTTCAGACTTCTTCCATCTGCAGTGTTTTACTATCTGATTAATGTTTGGCCTGGACTTTGATGGTTAAAGAATAATAAGAGAAATATTGGAAACTAAAGCAAATCTTGGTCTGCATGGACAAGTTGCGCCGAGGAGCCTATTTTTGTGCTGTATAACTCTATGACACATACCATTGCAGAGTTAGCATTTTCTGCAGAAATGCCAGATTGGATTGTTGAAAGTAAGTCCATTTCCCTTTAAAATCTCTAGATATTCTTTGTTTCAACAACTTCAGGCATTTCATTACAATGTTTTGAGATTCAGAATTAACCTTTTGTATCCATCTGACTTTATGCCAGAAACATAATGGGAAAAATTTTCACCTCTCCTATGATCCTGTTTACAATTAAAAGCAGAGCAATAGCACAACCAAAGCTTTGTGGTTACCAAAGAAGATTTTTAATCGATCTCCATTCTTCTGACTGGAATTTGAAGGAGTTTCATAAGCAAATTAGAAAATCAACCACAGGTGAGTGTACCATTTTCAGTGAGAGCTAGAGGGTTCTTCAGCTGCAGTTAGTGGTTTGGGAGGCAATCAGTTGCAAGTTTTTGAGGTTAAAGGCTTTCAAGTGTATTAAATGAGCTGCCATAAATTCTGCTATCCCAGGTAACAGTCTTTGGCATGATCGCCCATTTTCCACTGTCTGACAGCTAAGTAGATTTTGCATGAACAGCCAAATGAATGTACTCCAGTATAAATCTCAGACCAAAATTGACCTGGGCCCATGCTTTTGCCTACAATTAACCTCCATATAAAGCAATAGCATGAATAATTCACAATGTAGTCTATATAGCTCAGCTAAACTTATAACTGTTGAACCTTCAATCTGAAATCTCAACACCTTTTGACTCAAAGTGCCAGGAAGAGTAGACATTATATTGGCCAATAGACAAGTGGGCTCACTATTTTTGTTTTAAAATGCATCCTCAGCAGAGTACCCTAAAGACTTCCTTTCTTACATAATTCTTACGGTAATTCTGCCTTAATTCTGCCGTTATTCTTTCTTATGGCACAGACGAGTGTTGTGGAACAGAGGGACCTGGGAGTACAAGTGCACAGTTCACTGAAAGCAGCCGCACAAGTAGACAGGGTGGTGAAGAAGGTGTTTAGCATGCTGGCCTTCATCAGGCAGGGCATTGAGTTTAGGAGTAGAAACATTATGTTGCAGTTATATAAGTCATTGGTGAGGCCACACAGAGTATTGTGTACAGTTTTGGTCACCCTGTTATAGGAAAGATATTTTCAAGCTGGAGAGGGCACAGAAAAGGTTTACAAGGATGCTACCTGGACTAGAGGGCCTGCGTTATAGGGAGAGGTTGGCCACGCTGGATCCTTATCCCTTGGAGGGTAGGAGAATGAAACGTGACCTCATAGAAGTTTATAAAATCATGAGGAGAATGGATAAAATGGACAGTCATAGTCTTTTTCCCCAGGGTTGGGGAGTCCATAACTAGAAAGCACAGATACAAGGTAAGAGGGGAGAGATTTAAAAGAGACCTGAGAGGCAACTACTTTATACAGAGGGTAGTGAGTACCTGGAATGAGCTGCCAGAGGAAGTGGTTGAGATGGGTACAATTGCAACATTTAAGGGGCATTTGGATAGGTACATGGAGGGGAGGGGCTTGGAGGGTTATGGGTTGAATGTGGGGAACTGGGACTAGCAGGGAGGATGCTGTGGTCGGCATGGACCAGTTGGGCCAAAGGCATGCTTCCATCCTGTATGACTGTATGATTCTATGACTCTGTAATTGTGAAACCTAGCAGGGAGGAGCATGAAACTGGCTCATAATGAATTTCAACCTCTTTTCACCATGTCCAATCTCATTTTGCATTGATTTACATGAGGAAGAAAAATAGCCACAGTGTAAATCAAACTGCCAATCCACTGAGAGTCTGTTGCATCTAACTAGCACAGATCAATTTCACCCTCTAGGCATGGGCACAATGGGCCAAATGGTCTCCTTTTCCACAAATTTCTATAATTCCATAAAGCTCACATTATAGATGCGAAAGAAATGATACAGGCCCAGAAATTCTGTACCTAAAAGCACGTCAAAGCAGTACTGGCTGGGGTTACATTCTAGCTTCTTACAAGGCCCTCAGGCTCTTATTTCCTAACATTCATGAGGCCTGAGTCATATGCATCCAAACTTGCACTAAGGTCTTTTCTCAACAGTTTCCCATCATAATAAAGAATAGAAGTTGTTGAGTGGATCTAAGTGAGGGGAAGTGATGATGATTGGTAGGAATGACTTGAGGTGACGTATTTGGTTACCAGCAAGATAATCAGAGACGTTGAAGATATTTGTAGAGTTGGAAACATTAAAGCCCCTCCCAGCAAATGTCCCCAGGCACCGCTGGAGTTAGTGAAGGAACCGGCCTGGAAGAAGGTGGGTTTTCAACCCACTGGCAATGGGCAAGGTAGAGTCATGTTCCTTAATCAAAGCTGAAATAGGCCTTGATACTCCAGTTAAGACCAATGTCAGATCCTCAGGGCCTCATGTTCATAGAAGATTTAGCATTAAGTGACATCAAACAGGCATTGTGCAGCTATTGTTGTCTCTGCACATGCTCAGTGACAGTATGCATGTCATGCACAGAGGATCAAGGACAAAAATCTTCAGGTAGACACATGGAACACAACAAAACTGAATGTGTTTAATGCCTGGGCTTTTGATAAAATTCTATCATAATGATATAAAAATGCACTACATGATATTAATTCCAGATCATATGTTTAATGCAAAGCTTGTCTGCCTCAAAGACTAAATCTTTATGATCGACACCAGTTTACTATTAAATAAAGATTACTCTATCATCATTGAACAAAGAAAAGGATTATTTTCCTGAAAGAACAATAAATGTCAGGTGAGTACATCCTGTTTTTCTGGATTCCTTTCCTGAACAGCAGATGTATGGTATTTGGAGCAGTTATCAAGTTATCTTGTCAACAGAATCCTTTCTCATGATGGACTGAACCTCTTTGCTGAATAGAGCAAAATAGTGAAGAGACCATGTCTGAAAGTTCATGAGAAATCACAAAGGGGGAAGAGGGAGTCATTTAGTTCTTTGAACCTGTTCTGTTGGACCATGGCAAACCTGTACCAGAACACTATTTGTTTCATAATAATCGCCATTTGGAAATCCCAGACTTGGAATTGTAGTTCACTTCTGGCATCATAGTCCTTTTTCGGGAAAGTAAGATGTCCAGCACTGTTTACGTACAAAAAAGGTTCTATCATCTCCTTCCTTAAAACACCTAGCTCTATTTATTTTTGTTGTGCTCCCAATTTTAAGACAATAGTCCTTCTTTCTTTCTTACATCCCTTAAATCCTTTCACAATTCAAAAAATCTTCAGTTTAATCTGTCCTCTTCTGAACTTAAGCTTGTGTAATATGGCTCCATAAATTAATCCTTTAAATCCTCAGATAACTCAAGTGAATCAGTGCTCAGACTCCAAAATATATATATTTCTATAAAACATATACTCATTCTCACCTAATGTGGTTATTCATCAGAATTTGCCAGCTTTGTTTACAATTCTTTAACTGACAGGAAAAGACGAAGGAATGAAAACCAAATAATGCTGTTAATAGCAATACATCTGTAATAACTCATTCCAGAATACTAATATGTCATGGTAGGTCATAACATTGCTAAAAATGCATAAATATGCAAATGTAAATTGTACATGTATCTCTTTCTGAATCTTTATCCTTCTGACAAACATTTGGAACTGATTATCATGATATTATTCTGTGTCAGATTACATTGCAACCTTTGATATACTGTTAGACTGTCTGAATAACTCCCCATTATTCTAACATTGTATTTGTATTGCCGATGGAGCTAGACAAATTTATTTTTTTCATGAAAACCTATTGAAACATTCAGACTACATAGACTGTAAAAACATTTGACCCTAAGCAATGTCCTTCAAAAGAAATGAAAGCAAATTAAGGCCTTTCATCAGTTGCAAATCAATTTCTTGAATTAAATAATGAGCATATTGAATAATTTGATAATAACAACAACCTGTACTTACATAACATTGCACTTCATAAGAGGATAATAGATCAAAATATGACATTGACTCCAAAATTTCAGAAGGCCAAAAGTTTGGTCAATTAAACAGATCTTTCTTAAAGGAGGAAAGCAATTTTTTATATGCACTTTCGAGACCTGGGCACCAATGGCAAGGCCAGCATTTATCACCCATCCTAAATTGTTCTTGGGAGTATTCTGACGAGCAACTTACTTGAACAACTTTAATCGTTCTCCTGCAGTGTTGTTAGGTAGCGAGTTCTAAGATTTAGATCCAGTAAAGGACAGGAGGTACATTTCCATGTCAGGATGGAGTGTGACTTGTAGGCAGCTACAGGTTGGTAGTGTTTTCTTGTTGCTGCTGCCTTTGTCTTTCTTGGTGCTAGAAGTTACAAGTTTCTGAGGTATAGTCAGAGTAGCTAGGGCAAGTTGTGTATCTTGTAGATGGTAAACGCACTACAGCCATTGGGTACTTCCAGTGAGGGAATGATCGTTCAAGGCATTTAATGGGGTGCCAGTCACATTAGCTGCTTTGTCCTGGATTATACAAGCTTCTTTTCAAGAGTTGTCACTGAACTCATCCAGGCACGTGGAGGTTATTCCATCACACGTCTGACTTGTGTCTTGTAGATGATGGAGAGGGCTTCAGAATGTCAGGAGGTAAGTCACTTGCCACATAATACCCAGCCTCTGACCCACTCTTGTAGTCATGGTACTTGGAATGGCTGGTCCAGTTATGTTTGTGGTCAACGTTGAACACCAGAACATTGATGGTGGAGGACTCAGCAATCGTAATGCTATTGAACATCAGGGGTAGGTCTCTTGTTATAAGTAGTCAATGCCTAGTGCTCCTTTTGCAGAAATCATTTATTAGCCCATGTCTGAATGTTGTTTAGGTCTTGCTACCTGCAGCTATGGCTCCTTCATTTGCTGAGAAGTTGAAAATGAAATGGATAGAGACAGCTAAACAATTAGAAAGGAAATTCAAAGCATAGCCCATCAATTATATAGTGACCAAAATTGGACATATAAGCTGCCAAAATTAGAGGTGTACAATCATCCTGAAGATTTTTAAGATTGGGTTCCAATACCAAATAGAAATAATTTTGGGACTAAGGATGAGAATTCAAAAAACTTAATGCTGTAATCTTCAGGGAACCAGCATAGGTCAGCAAACACAGAGGTGCAATATACATGCATGGAGCTTTGGAAGAGAACAAAGTCATTTAGATGGGACAACTTCCAGGAGGTGACGTGAATGGTCAAGTCTGAACTAATGAAAATGTGGATGAGTCTTTCATCATCAGAGGAGGTGGGGATCACACAGAAGATAAAATCCTTTTATAAACCGGGTAAAATTTGGCAGTTTTACTACCAGAACAGGTATATGGGCAGAAGCTCATTCAGAACAGTCAAATGTGACACCAAGGTTGCAAATCTCACTCAGTTATCAAGCAGAAGAATACTGCACTGGTCTTTTTAATACTTAATTAGAGGAAATTTTGTTCATTCCATGAGGAATGCATCAAATCAGAGAAAGCGAATGGGTCAAGGGAAGGGGTGTCAATCTAAATGTGGAAAACAATGTTTGCTTTCAGATGATGTGATTGGGTGACAACATACAGTTGGGAAGTAGAAGAGGGCTAAAGAGTTGGGAAATCCAGGGGCAATGGTATGGAGCAGAAAAAGAAGCTGTTACAGCTGATAATATGACTGTTGCTGGATGGAGAGGAATGGAATTGGTTGAGAACAATTACATTCCAGGAGACACAAGAGACTGTAGATGCTGGAATCTGAAGCAACAAGCAATCTGCTGGAGGAACTCAGCAGATCATGAAGCAGTCTATGGAGGAAAGAAATTGTTTCGGGTCAAACCCTGCCATCAGGTTCCAGGAGATGCTGAAGGAGGGGTTGCTCAGCTCACTCTGCCAAAGGCTACAGGTATGTCAAGGTGTTTATTTATATTTCATATTTGTATATGTGATGTCTAATTCCTCAGCAATTAACAAATTAATAATCAATATGCTGCACAAATTGCTTTTTGAAAACTCTTTAACTGACAAAGATTAATTACAAATTCTAAAACAGGATACTGTGCCACTCTTATTTATAAGGTCTTCCTATATCACGTTCTTTCCGGATATGTTGTATTTATAATTAGGGATTTGGTAACAAATGAATGGGAGATCCTAATAAAGTCATTAATTAATTTGACTGTTGAATGTTTGGAATTCATTCAACTAGACAAGATGTTTAGTAGAGATACATTTTATTATTTCAAAGCAAATTATGTATTCACATTATACGCTATCATCAGATACCTGCTTCACTGTTTTTACAGTCTCATCAATTAAAATAATTGCATTACTGTTATACCTCTAGATATTTACTTAAAAGAATTGCAAAACACATGCCTGTGGCTTGTAACCACCAAATAAGGTTTTTTATTAAAATCAGACATGCCAGACTGGCCTAGCCAACTGCTTTCACAACAAATCAGGCCTTGAGTGAAATAGTGCTGGCACCAAAAAGTGAAAAGACAAACTACGCCTCTTCTATGCAAGCAATGTTCAAAATCCTTCGCATCAGCAAAAGTGCAGTTGGAATTGTTGAAAGATTTTGAAACAATTTAAAGCTGAATTTCTTAACAACCTACATGCCCAATTAAGCTGTGCATAAACGTACACAGCATTCTTTTTAGCCTGAAAAGTGAAAGTGGAACTAGTTCATTATGCCAAGATCAACGAGGTTGCTTAAGGCTCACTTTGGACGATGCTGTTTTAGAAATTCATTATGTCAATGGGATTAGCAAATGAAAATTCCTGAAAAAAGTATGCAGTAAAACCAACTGTAATTCACAAAGAATGATGGCATAAAAATAAGGTGATATAATGGAGTCATTTTTAGAGCATAGGGCTTTAACTAGACTTGGAGTACTTTGTAAGTTAGTTTGCTGTATTTTGTGGCACACTCTTCCTTGCCTAGTCTTGGATTTTAAATCCCAAATTGGTGTGAGTATTTACACAAGGCTGACCATTGAAATACTGAAGAAGTGCTGGCTTGCTGGGGCATCACCTTTGAGATCAGGCATTAAGGTGACAACCAAACTACCCTTTCAGATCATTATTACTTGAAGAAGTGAGGATAATCAGCTCTCTAAAATAAAACAGGAAATGTTGGAAGCATCGGGCAACATCAATGCAGACAGAGTTAACATTTTAAGTAAATGACCTTTCCAAAGACATGCAAAGAAGCAGAAAATAACGAAGATAAAGAAAGTTTAAAAAATAGAAATATCTTCAGGAAGAGGAGAAAAACTTGTAAAGTGGGAATTCCCAAAAAAAACTAATTAATTAAATATTCTTTTCTCAACCAATGCCACTAAAAAAATAGTTTATTTAGTTTGCTGTGCTTGGTGAACTATTATAGCACAATATTTGAAGCTAAATTTAATACCATGTAGAAGCATTTTGAAATAGTTCAACATGATAAAAATTTTAGGCTTTACTGAAATATTTTTGCTCTCGATATTTCTTGTCAATCAGGATTTCAAGAATAAAATAAAAGCCATTGAATGCAACTTCTGGTTCAAATTTTTAGTTGACACTCAAATTTCAGACTTTACATGGGTAATGACAAAATATTGATTGTTTTATACCCTTCTCTCAATCTCCCCAAAATACACATCATCCCTGGACAGCGATCTTGTTCTCAGGTCTCCTTCAATGTCGTTCTATAACCCATTGCTCAGAGATAAACAAGATAATATAGTCAATCTAATTTTGTTTCTCGGTATTGACAGGAGATTTTCTGGCCAATCAACCGATAACAGAAAATTGTAAGCGGTATAATGAAGAAATGAGTTAATTTGCCCAAGGGGTCTTTATCTTATCAATCCAATGTTATTGCAGTTTGAGAATCAGCATAAGGCCTCCAATAAATGTATTTTATATCCTTTAGATCCTTGACTGTTTCTGATCTTATTATAAAGACCTATTCTGTTTCTCACTCTATGGTCAGACATCCACCAGCCATATTCTTTCCACAACTGCATTTATGGTCTTTGCAAGTCTTCCCCATAACAATCTTCCCCTGGTCTACCTTTAAAAACCAAGTAGCCTAACATCATGCAAAATTCCATCCAGGGACTCCCTGACAATCACACTCTGCCCAATAATCATTTCACAAGATGCCTTCATTTTTCTCTCCTTTGTTATCCTTATAATGACAGAAGAAGGCTTTTAGGCCTGTCAGGTTCATGCCATCTTCCAGTGCAACAGTCCCATAGGTCCCAGTCTTCCTCTCAGTAGTTTCCTGCATCTCTGAAACTCATTCTTTCTCACACAAGCCTATCAATTTCCACTTTGCTAATTTTTTGCCATTAACCTACACTAAGGTGTTATTTATAATGGCCAATTAACCTATCAGCACATCTTTGGGATGTGGGAGGAAACCAGAGCACCTGGAGAAATCTCACATGGCCACAGGGAAAACATTCAAACTCCACACAGGCAGCAGCAGAGGTCAGGATTGAACCTGTGTTGCTGAAGTTATGAGGTAACAGCACTAACTCCTGCACTACAATGCCACCCAATACCAGCTCTAGCTATTAACACTAACAGAATGGAATGAGCTTCCACATCATGAATATTGATTAAGTTCACTGCTCTCATGACATAGTCCTGATAAATATTGAGCTATTTGACAGCATGGTCGAAATTTTCTTCAGTTAGGTATCAGCAAGAACAACATCACAACATCTTTCTCTTTGGCTCCCACAAAATGCTCTACAGTTTTTGGTCCTGACACCACATCTTTTTCTGCTTGCCATTCAGGATAAGCTTACAAGTGGCTAATCTATTGTCCCACTTGACCTTCAACTGTGCTTTAAGCTCTCCCTCCTAGTCAGCAGAAAAGAACATACCTATTTCTGGCTCCACTTCTCATTCAACAGCTAAAACACTGATCCATGTATTTGTCACCTTCAAACATTATCTCTCCATTTCAAAACCAAAATACCACTCTTTCTGGGAATCTGTTCTGATGAAGAATCATTGATCTTAAAACTTTTGTTTTGTTTCTTTCTACACAAGTGCTGCCTGACTTTCTAAATAATTTTAGCCATTCCTCCTTCTATCATTCCAATGTTCTCTTTGTCAGTGTCTCAATTTGAAAGCACCAAAAAATATAATTCATTCAAAATTCAATCTCCCAAATGTTGCTCTTCTCTAATTCCCATTCCTTGGGTTTCCATTTCCTAACATGCTGATTACCAGTTACCTTGCCCTCATCCACAAAATCTCTCCATGTCCCTCTTCAACATTTCTACCATTTTCATGATCTAGCATGTTGTCCAAATCTGGTTTTCTATGTCACCAAGCTCCTGATATTCACCTTGGGCTAAAATCTACAAACTGGAACTCTTTTCTCTGAACTGTTTTATCTCAGCTTCTTGTTCCATTGAAACCTTTTTTTTTGAAAATCCCTTACCTTTTGGTTTTGCCTTCAGTCCCCATATCTAATCAGCCTGTTGTAAAAGATTCTTTTTGACATCTGCTGTGCATGCCTTAACATTTGTTACATCAAATGTGTTATAAGACCGTTCATATTACCCATTCAACATTCAATTTTTAAGATATACCCTCTGTTCAAAAGGCATCTTCATGGCAATATTAATATTCACACTGGATGGACACACTGAAGATAAGTGGCTTTGTACTGTATGGATTGGTGAGAGATTGCCATTATTACTTCAGTGGTCTTGAATTCCTGATCCATGGCTGACATTTTCTGCTGTTAAAGTGCCCTTTACACACTATAGATTACAAAATAAAAAGATAGTAAGTACTTCTCCAGTTGGCTATATTAGTAAGAAGACATTATCAAGTTAATAATAGGTCTTATTCTTATCACAACTCTTGCATTGTTGGCATGTAGGTAGAGAGTAAAACTATGTGCCTCCAACTTTCTTTGTTGTTTGCTGTTCCATCAAAACAATGCAAACGTCATGTTCTATTCTGTATCCAAAAGCATCAGAAAGCAGTTTTACTCAAAAATATGTGTTTTACCCACAAGGTGTGCTAAGAATTTAATCAGTGATTAGACGTACAGTATTCTCTAAAAATTGACAGCATAATTTCATTCTGCTTTCTGCAAGGTCTGTTAAATAACCATCACACAAAATCAACACAGACATTAAAGTTATTTAATTTTCTCACATATTTTGAGATTTTGTTCTTGAAGTCTTACTCTTTGGCAGCAATTTTTCAAGCTTAGCAAAATAAATGCAAAGTTAAGCACCACAATGAAATAATGTCATTGTACAAGAGATAAATTGACCAATGTGCAAGAGAAGATCGGCATTTCGTTTTGCAAAGATGAGAGGTGAAAAGCAATGCATACAGGTCAATGTGTCCATATCACACACTCCTATCTGACACTTTGATTTATGATTTTCTAAAACTTTGTCACTTAAGAACATCAAGTGTCATGATGTTTACAATTGTGAAGATTATGGGAGAAAAGCTTTTAAAACAGCTTGGATAATCTTACCAAGATTAGATCATTGACCACTTCATTAAAGTCTCTCAAAAATGCCCTTTCAAAATAATGCCAAGTAAAAGTTTTCAACAGTGCAACTTCTGCTAGATGCTTTAAAGCACCTTTAACTGCCAAGTGATCTAAGTGCTCTTTCCCAAAGACGAAGCATGTAGATTAAAAATATATATAAAATATGATACACTCCTCCGAATGTATTTATTTATTTATATCATCACATTTTACTCGGGTGGGGTATTTAACAATGACTGGACATGCACATACATTGAAATGTGTTTATATATATTTTGTGTGCATAGTTGTGCGCTGGTAATGGCAAAATGAGAGAAAGGGGACTTGAATGAACAATGAAATTAATGAATTATTTAGGATTAGGGTCAAAAAATTAAGAGGATCAGGACTGAGAAGGAACTAAAAGTTACTGGAGATGAATTCAATGCAAAATCAAGTCCAAAAAGATATGGAAACAACAAATGGTGGGAGAAAAGAGACAGAAGGAAATAAGTTACTTTTAATAAAATTTAAATTGACGTTTTGTTACCTCCAACAACCATTAAAACCTGAACAGATTGGGCATAATAGACTGGCATGGTTGACAGAAAGGAACAAAAGACTCTTTAGGATGGTAGTCAGTGACAAGTGGGGTGTCACAGGGATCAGGGCTTTGGCCTAGTTATTCACAATATGTATGAATGATTTGGATGAGGGATTTAAATGTAATATCTCCAGGTTTGCAGAGAATACAAAGCCGGGGTGTGAGCAGAATGCAAAGAAACTCCAATGTGATTTAAACAAGTTGGGTGAGTGGGCAAATGCATGGCAGATGCAGTTTGAAGTGGCTGAATGTGACATTATCCGCTATGATTCTAAACTCTGAGAAACAGATTATTACGTGAATGATGATTGATTGGGGAAAAGAAAGGTTCAACAAAGACCAAGGTGTTCCCTGTACATCAGTCGCTGAAAGCAAAGCACTCAGGCACAGCAAGCAGAAAAAGCAGCAAATAAAACAAATGGTATATTGGCCTCCATTGTCAGAGGATTTGAGTACAGGAGCAAGATTGCCTTATTGAGGCTGCACAGATCTTTGGTGAGAACCCATCTGGAATTTTGTGTGCAATTTTGGTCTCGTTGCCCAAGGAACATGTCCTTGCCTTGGAAAGGGCACAACAAAGGTTCACAAGACTAATTCCTGCCATGACAGAACTGACAAATGGGGAGAGATTAGATTGCTTAGGTCTGTGTTCGCTGGACTTATGAAGAATACAAGGGAATCTCATGGAAATTCTAACAGGATTCAACAGTTTAGAATCAGGGAGTATGTTCCCATTGACAGGAGAGTTCAGAACTAAGGGTTACCGCCTCAGGAAACAGGCTATTCCATTTAGAACTGAGATCAGGAACAATTCCTTCAAATTGAATTCTCCACCACAGAATGTAGTCGAGGTCAAGTTATTCAATATATTCAAGGCAGAGGTAGATACATTTCTGAATGCGAAAGGGATCAAGGGACAAGGAGAGAAGGCGGGAACAAAGTACTGAAGTTAATGATGGAGCAGGTATGAAGGGCCGAATAGCCATCCTCTGTTCTTATTTTCTATTGTCTCTAAAGTTGCTTGACCTTTAATTCCTTATGATACTACTTTTCTCTTGCCCCTACTTCCCTACTCTTTACCCTTTCCACATCATTTACTGGTTCCCAGTTAGGAGAATGGAGAAACTGATTGAGAATCCTAGAAGTTTGAAACCACAACTTGAAGTTAAATAACACCACCAATAACTTTTAAATTAATAAGAACATTGCAAGGTAGTTTTCTGATGAAAGTTGATTTTGAACCACCTGAGAAGATGTTAGGACAGGTGACAAAGTTTGATCAGAAATGGAGATATACAGTGACAAGAAAGAGTGAGGTCAGAGGTTTAGGGTGGGGATTACAGGTGGGGTCCAGATGGTTGGACGGACTGCAGTCAGTATGGAGCAAATCCAGTTGTGCAAAATGCCAAAACTGGAGGAATGTTTGTTTTGTGTGATACAAATTAAGATGAATATTAACTAATAAAACAAGATGCTGGATATTTAAGCATGTGGGTGTCATCTCAGAAAGTAAAGGAATTGGAAAGTCTGTTTGTGCTGTTTAAGGGCTGGTCACATGAGAGCACCATGGGGGTAGGGTGTGGGGAAGAGAACTGCAAGCTACTTCCCAAGTTGCTGGGGAAATGCCAAGCCTCTGGTCCCAGTCTCCCTTTATGGCACAACTGAGCTCGAGAATTGGATCAAGAGAAAAATGCAGTCATGAAGCTGCGTCCAGCCACCTTTTGGCACAGACTGGCAAAACACCAATGTGCTTCACATACGTAAAACATTATTTTCAATGCCTAAGTACAACGTCCCCAGCCCCCAGCTCCCAACCCAAAAGACAACATTTTTGAACACTTCAACTTTCCATGACCTTTCCAGCAAATTGGTTTAATACTGGAAGCCCACACATTTAAAGTGATAAATGACTATTTATTAATCAATTAGTCAAATATTTTGACAAATGTTGCAATTTTAAGAGAAGAAGCTTTTTGAACTATTTTAATAGTTCTGAAATATGGTTCAAGTGTTTCACTCACAAGGGATATGTGTAGTTAAAGATTGCTTTCTTATTTGATTTAGGTCTGTGTGTGAACACAAAGAACACCACATATGGGACTAATTAGGGGGTCTAAATCTGGAAAGTCTGAATAGTGGTAGGAGGTGATCATTCTTTTGGTACCTAATTTATTGTCCTTCCATGTTACACTTTACTGGGATCTGTACATTGGGCATCTGAGCTGTAAACTCAGCCTTGAAGGGGAAATGTTGCTCACTTTGGGAAACAAAGACTTGAAGAAGTTTGTGTCCCACCTTCTAGACTCCTTAAGCACCTTTGTTTGTGTAAAGATATTGTACAGGGTGTGAGGAAGGAGGGGTTAAAAAACTCGAGCTGAATGTACCATTAGCAGCAATTTGAAACCTGCCCTCTAGAGTGCTTCACTCGTAATGGAATGAATCTCCTCTTTCATGAACAGCTGCATTTCAATGGGTAGGGTTGATTCTTGAAAAGAGCCAGAAAGCGCCAGGGGAGCATTCTTTAGCTGACAAAGAGAAGGCTTCTAAAGAGCACCGATATGCTAACATGCTACGTTATTGGATTGAGTCACTCTTGTAGATCTGTGTGAAACTAGCTCTCAACATGTTACTAAGAAGCTTGTAAACTACTTTACAGTTCACAGTCCCCTATTTTGGTTCACTTCCAGGTAGGGGAGCTAAAGGTCACTCACTCTGTGGATAGGTTTCCCTCGCCAATTATAGTGCTATGGTGGTCAAATTATAGCAACAAAACCTTTTAGCAAATGGATTGAGAGACCTCACACATTGAACACTAAAGGAATTGCAGGGATTATTATTAAACATATAAACTTCAGAACAAACAAGGA
Source organism: Pristis pectinata (assembly GCF_009764475.1). Classification (NCBI taxonomy): domain Eukaryota; kingdom Metazoa; phylum Chordata; class Chondrichthyes; order Rhinopristiformes; family Pristidae; genus Pristis; species Pristis pectinata. Next base: position 18,475,025 of record NC_067432.1, read on the forward strand.
TTATCAACTATTAACCTGGTAACAAATTAAGAAATCTGCAAGCCTTTTTGGGATGTGTTCATCTAATCCCCTACTCCCTACAGGTGTGGCAAAGAAATTCTGCTTTATAAACAAGCTGATTTAAGACATTTCATAGAGGATCTTCTGTTTTCAGGGTCCCAGGCCTGCAAAACCATTGGGCCTGGGACTACTCATTTTCCTCAGTGTTCAGAGCCCTGGAATGGTTGATGTGCAGGTTTACTTTTTAACTAAGAGTGTCACCAGTGCTCTGGTCAGGCCTACTCTGCTGGGTAAGGAGAACAGAACCATTGATGAAGCAGCGAAATACGTAAGTTAGAATAGACCACTAGGAATAAAGAGAAAATGAGGAACCGAGCTCTATGTTCCTGGGCTCTCTTATACTGGACAGGCCCCAAGCCTGGAGAGTGACAATGAATTTAGCACACAGCCAGCATGCACCTCTCCAAGAAATAACGAAACATGGGGAGTCCTTGCACTTCGCAAATCCTGTGACACAATAGGAGAGCAAATTACCCACACATAAAGAGGATCATCAAAACATTGAACAGGTCAGTTGGATGGTCAGAAAACAACCTTGTATTCAACAGTTTGTAACTGTGTTTCCAAATCAATTCACTAAAATCACAGGCACATGTTCAGTCAATTATTTATAGCAACAATGGGCTGGATTTTGCAGTCAGCAATTAAGGAACAATGCTCACTATTCATTACATTTGTAGCCATGCAAAGAGATTCCACTGGGTGTTAATCAGCAATTTAAAGTTAACAGATATCTTGTCCAACACGGTGTCCTCTACAGGTGACTTAAGGCAGCAGTGTATCTTTTCAACAAATCAGACTGAAGAGTCCTCACTGAGATAGCAGACTTTCACAGTATAAGCAAACACACATTTCCAATGGTGCTGTGAGGTTATGATTTTGTGAGATTATGGTAGTGTAATGCACAAATGCATGCATACTTTGGAATCACAAATCCAAATGTTACAAGCACAGAAATTGTGTATTACTTTGAAGTTGTGAGAGAAGTGCAAACTTTAAACATCATCACCTGCCATGGTCAAAACTCTTAAAGCTGGAACCACTGCTTCAAGTAGTGAGGTTGCCTTGGAGCAGGAATATACTTGAATGTCATGTGTGTGATGGCTTGGCATGTCTTCAGTAATTAATGGGACAAAGGTTTATGGAAAATGGCCACTTGAGACAAAGGTCAGTCTTAGTCATTTGCATTCTGACCCCTTCCATATCCTTGCCAGTGTAAACTAACACAAATGTATTTGTAAAATTAACACAGTCACAAACTGTGGAAAATAGTGAACATTTCAAATTAAACTAAAATATGATGGCAATTTGAAAAAGCAGTATAGAATCTCCAGTGTTGTCAATGTATTTGAACTCCCTTTGGGACTGAATTGGGGCAAAATGATCAAACTGAAATTGAAAGGTTGCAATAATAGAACTCCTTCAAATAAAGTTGAAAATTCAGTTGGTCCACAGCACTGTAGACCAATGACAATCTCACTCATTAATAGGACGCGGAAGGGTGAAACTGCCAATATGGACTGGAACGTGGACCCGGACAATTCTGGCCTCATGGAAAGTTTAGTCAGATGGGAGTAGGTAGACAAAACTTTGTAGTCTTTTCTGATAAATGGCATGGTTTTGTCTGGTTCAATTCCAATAGTATCTCGAATTACACTGTATAGACCCTAAGTCTTGGCGGTCTTGGCCTAGTTTCTTTAGGTTTGGGGCAAAAGTGTGCATTCTGTGTCAGATAAGTAAAAACTGCTAAATATCACTGTTGTTTGGGCTGTAGACTCTTGCACCATTTGATGGTTTGCTTTGTACACAGTATTTAAACAACATTAAACCAAAATATACGTTGTGAATGTAAAGGATATTCAAGAAAAACAGAATGTCAGACTGGAGTAAGATTGATCTAAATTATTGTTCCATCGACAGAGACCTTTTTTTTCTCCTCATCTCCACTAAAATGGGAATGCTCAATAGCAACGTTATCCAATATTGCTGATGTTTCATGTGAACTGAAAGGCAACAAGTTTATAGCTGTGCTTAAATCTACCACAATCTGAGCATTGTTGGTTGGGTAGTGGAGGAAGGGATGGTGGGGGAGAGGTGGGGTTGGTGGAAATAACAGTAAATCAAATTCACTTTAAAACATTAAACTGAGTGATTCAAAGCAGTTAGAATAACATGAAATCTGCAGAGACCTTTCTTTTTAATCTGTGCATATTTTTAAAATCCAACAGCTGATGGATGCAGTTTTGAGAAGAGATTAGTGACTTCAAACAATTGTGCCACTTGTGGGAGAATGGTTTCATTCAGGATGCATGCTGATTAATGAGCTAACATTGATGGTTGGGAACTTTGTAACCTGTGAGCAGTTAATACTAAATAGACTTTTAGACCAAAAATTTGCCTTTTACCATAATATAATCCTATGTATGTTTTTTTTAACCAAATATGCTTCAAGTCTTCACACAAATTGACATTAGCAAGGAAAAGGCAAATAAGATACAGCAGTTATGACCTTACTTGTGCTTTACTGTACAACATAAAATATTTACCTTATGGTATATTGGAACAGAAAGTGTGTTCCAGCTAAATAGTATCTATTGAGGTCACTGCTCTAGGGTTTAGAACATAATTATTCATATAGACTGTCAGTGCCAATGACCTGAGTGATAAACGTGAACCCTGGAACATGAGCAGTTTGGTTTGTGAACCTCACTGGCAATATGTTGCTGATGAACACAGAGTGGCTGAAGAATAAATCAATCAATCACTAATCAGCAGGCATCAAACACAAACCAGATTTGACTGAGCTTAGACTATCATTGTGCTATCACTTCCACCTTGAGGCATTGCAGTGCTTTGTTATTAGTGGCAACAATACCCAAGCTTTAGGTCACCCCTCTGAATACACTAAAGTGAAGGTGCAGGACAGCTCCACCATTATATGTTCATACACTGCTCATGTGTCACACCAGCGATAGTATAACTGCAGCTCAGCTCTATAATATTTTAAGTGGGGAGCACAGTGGCACAGTCAGTAGAGCTGCTGCCTAACCCCTCCAGCGAGCTGAGTTCAATCCTGACCTCCTGTGCTGTGTGTGTGGAACTTGCACTGTTCTCCCATGTGTGTTTCCCTCAGGTGCTCTGGTTTCCTTCCTCATCCTAAAGACATGTGGGTTGGTGGGTTAATTGGCCTTGGTGTGAATGGGTCATAGAATCCTGAGGAGAATAGGTTGCAGGGAAAATTAGTGAGGGTGGATAGCTCTGTGAGCTGGCATGGATTCAATGGGCTGAATGGCCTCCTTTTGTGTTGTTGAGAAATGTGGAAGTTCTGTGTTTGTACCAGCCATGTGTGCACAGAACTCTGTTATCAATGAGCTCAGTGTGACCTGTAAAGAGTACAGCTGGTTGTGTCACTCAGTTCCACTGACTGCATATTTCATTACTCCGGTAGGAGTCTGAGGGGTATCTGGAGTTTAGCAGGAGCCCTAAATGTGACTTTTACACCAAATTAATCCATGTTTATAAATGAGCAGATGATCACACAGAATGCTACTTTCTTAAAGACAGAAACATTGCTCTTAGCTTGGCTTTATTTCAAACATTGCCTACATTTTAAACTGCAGATAAACCAAAGCAATTCATGAAATTTTCAGCAGGCATATTCTGAAGATTGTGTGTTGCTGAAAACATGTTGCTATTCCAGTGCTAAGGGAAATGAAAGATGTATTTGCACTTGCAAGGCAGGTGAAAGGAGCAGCCAAGGTCACTGCCTGTCACCAGGTGCTGTATTTGAGTAGCAATGCCCTTGTTTCCACAACACCACCCATAAGCAACAGCGCAGTAAATCTATTGTCATTAAACAGTGGGAAGCTCGTTTCTGCTGGCAAAGTGCCCGTATTGTGAACTCAGTTGGCATTCTAAGGAGCAGACAAAGCTGACCAGTGTTTGGGCCGATGCTCCTGTTAAAGAAATACAGTTTTCTTTTAACCTTCTTAATTCAGCTTCTTTCAGCATATTAAGGATGGGTAATTTAAAATTCTATGTGTTACTGTGACCCCACTGTATTCCAAGCTATCTAATTATTAATTATATTTTCAACTAATCATTGCTCTCTGTGGTTTTGCCCTCTCAATGGCACTTTAGTTAAAGGACAGGAAGGGCAGGTTTGCAGCAGTGGAGCAGCTGTTATGATAATGGAATCATTGCTGTGCTCTTTGGCTACTGCTGTTCAAGAAAACAAAGTTAGTGTTTCAACTTATTTTTTAATTAGTAAATGTTTTACTCTTTTTTTTAATTCTGATGAGTTTGGTACTTGAACTGCACCTGTTCCACACAAGAGTTGAAACACAATTTATCACACAGGGGTGCGGATGGGAGAGGAAGGCAGACAGTTTGTTCCACAAGGGCAATGCTCAGGTGCCAACCTTAAACCATCAGCCTGTATCGCCAGCCCTGCCCACCAGTCTCATCCACCTGCCTGCAGTCAGAGATCATCAGTGTGTTCTCAGCTCCATCCATCAACCTTCGAAGTGCAAGGGGCAGGCCTAGGAGTGGAGTTGGAGGCTGTCAAAGGAGAAACAGACCAGGCAAAATCTGAGCCATTCCTCTTGGTTTTAGAATGCATGTAGCTCCAATTCAAGAAGGAGGAGATAGCTGTAAAAATAATAATAAAATTCATATAGAACATAGAACAGTACAGCACAGGAACAGGCCCTTCAGCCCACGATGTTGTGCCAAACTAATTAAACTAGTAATTAAATGCCTAGCTAAACTAATCCCTTCTGTCTACACAATGTCCATGTCACTCCATTCTCTGCACATTCATGTGCCTATCTAAGAGCCTCTATTGTATTTTCCTCCACCACCACCCCTGGCAGCACATTTCTGGCACCTACCACTATAATAGTTACCAATGAGGTTTATCCCCTTTCTGAAATTGTCCTGTTTAGTGCAATTAGTACTCAATAGCACGATATTGAAGATGATCACATGATGATAGCCTTATTAAATAAACCGTGCATTAATTAATGTACTTCTTTGATCCTTGGGTGACACAATTGTACATCAGGTAGTCTCTGCTGCACAGCTCCAGTGACCTGGTGTGGAGACCTCCCTGGGGCCATGTTGGTTTCCCCCAGGTGCTGAGGTTTCCCCCCACATCGCAAAGCCTGCAGGTTAGTAAGTTAATGGCCACTTGTAAATTGCCACTATTGCATGTAGATGGAGTTGTAGGGCATGTGAGAAAGACTAAGTTGTAGGGAAATGAGTGGGGGGGAATGGGATTAACCTGAGAGATGAAATAGGCTCATTGGGCTGAATGGCCTCCTTCTCTGTCATGAGAAAATATGAAATTAAAAATGTGCTATTATTTTTATCCAGCTGAAATACACATCAGGCAATGGAAGAAATGTAGAATTTCACCAGGATTTCTGAGTAAGTACCTCCATGTGACTGTCAGGTATTTCATCACACATATGACTACTTCCTATGCAATCAAAATTCACTATCAGTCAGGAGCCATGTATTCCTGGCTTATCGTGTAGGCTTCTTCTACTAGTGCTGGGATTGATCACATTTGTCTAACAGAACACCCTCATTTAAAAAGGACTACACTTAAACATGTATTAATTTAAGGTTACTAAAGCAAAACCTTGAAACAAATTATCATTTGCAAACAGTTGTTTTTAAAACTGTAATATTTGTGCTTATAGATTACATTTCTGGGTACGATTAACTTTAATGAGTTTTGTGGATTTGGTGGAAGATAAGAAAATGTTGGAGAAGCAAATGTAAAGATAAAATCCATCTTCACTTGGGCAAAGTATGTTTGAGGCATTTGTTTGAAGGGAGGAAGTAGATTAACATTAACAGAAGTCCCGCTGGTTTATTTTGTAAACTGATACATCCCCAATAAGTCTGTGACTGTGGTAAGTGCAGTAATATTGTGAGCTGGGTCATATATCATGTTTATTCCTTATTAACATCAGCAAAGCAACTAAAATTAGCAAAGACAAGATCCATCTGTCTTGGGAGATAAGTGTGGGCTATTTATTTTCTAGATGAAACCAATCACTTATTAGTATTTTTGAGGAAAAAATATATGTGTCTTGTTTATTACAAGCTCTTTTGCAAGAAAGTGGAAATTATTGCAACCACATTCTTCAGGTAAAGGTATCACAATGATTTTTAGTCACAGCACTAATGTGAGCATAAAGCAAACACCTGCAATGTACAAACCATGCCATTAATTGATGACTTCAGTTCAACTGAAACATTTTCTGTAGTATCATTCACCATTTTTTAATATATTAAAAACATTATGGCTACTAAATAGAACATAGCATTAGCAGCAGTACTTTACAATGGTAATTCTTTTGGGAATAGTGCCTCATAATAGATTTATAACATTGTCACTGATAAATATATGAAAGATTCACAATGTATGAAATAACTTCCATAATTTAAGGATCCCACCGGAATATTTGCAATAGAGTTGCTGCTCTGGGTTCTTAAGGGCACATTGCTTACAGATTTTATGAATATTTTGTTTAACACTTCACCATCTGTACTGTTGCAAACCACCTCCGGGATAACGAGTATTATAGATGTTAAGATTGCTTGAGTACTAATGGGGAAACCTCATTCTGAATCCCTCAACTTAGGTTACAGATCGTTCATGTCTGGGCAGGAAATTGCACCTGAGTTGGTGTGTGTGTGTGTGTGTGTGTGTGTGTGTGTGTGTGTGTGTGTGTGTGTGTGTGTGTGTGTGTGTGTGTGTGTGTGTGTGTGTGTGTGTGTGTGTGTGTGTGTGTGTGTTGGAAATGTGTCATTGTTGGTGAGGGAATGTGGTGGGGAGATATAGGTCGCAACACCTTCTAGACCAATATTACCCATTTGGCAAAATGTACTTATCAGCCCAAAGAGAATGCTATTTGATGCTAATAAATCTTCCTTGCACTTGTGTGTTTGGCAGATATAGGAACCACATGACAAGAAGATGAAGTTTATTTATATATAAAAAGAGGTTATATTTTGAACTAAAACATTGATAGCTATGATAAATCCATAATGTTGTTCTTTATTTCTGGATTTTGGGCATACAATTAGATGGAAAGGTAATTAATCGTGCATTATTATGCTGTCTGTGCCAAAGAAATCTAACTGTCTTTTTCTTCTTTATTGTCAGTTGTTAATCTTCCATAAAATGTTGCTGCAGGGCAGAAGGTGGTATGAACAAGTCAAAGAAAGACATTTTGCAAAGTAGACAACGAACAGCTGTTCCATTGTACTAATTTCGTCAGATTTACATCAAAATATTAGCCTGCACCATGTAAAAGACCTCACAATATGAGGAGTGACCAGAGCAATCATTGGTAGTGAATTATTATATATATCTGGTCCAGTAAATAATATTTGATGTTAATAAGGGTGACGATCCTCCTAACAGAATTTGTGCTAATTAAATCTGTTAACATTTTCTGCAGATCTCTATATCCCATGACAGCAATTTATGCAGAATCACAAGGACTACCCATAAATTTTGAATGTTTGAATGTATCGTTCCATTCTCTTGCAAGCAGGGTGATTAAAAGATTTACTTTTATATAGCGCCTTTCACACACCTTTCAGGACATCTCATATCCTTTACAGTCAATCAAGTACTTTTGAAGTGTTAGCAGTATTATATAGGAGATACAGCAACCAATTTACGTGATTGAATGGTGCCATAGACCAGGAACTAGCTTCTGACAGCTCAGATCTGAATACAAATTATAGTTAGCTTATGCGAGGAAGATATCCTCTGTGTATTGGCTGTAATGTTCACATGTTAATTTGTAAAGGAAAATATCAATTCAGTAGAAATGGTCCTGAACCTGTCTTCATCTTGACAATCATTGTCGATCCATGTCACAAGATGAATAGAACAAGGTGAGTTGTGGTGCTTTCCTGAGGCAAAGAGTCTTTTCTTGTTTCAGGCCATGTCATGCCTGAACCGGAACAGCCAGATGCTAACTCTATATCTGAGTCTTAAAAACAGATTCCAGTCTTAACCATGTATGTTGTTCATCTTGATTAATGCAAGGAAGAATGGATTTACATCGTAGAAATTTTGATTTGATAAAATGCAAACACACAATTTGTTTCCTGGAATATTTTAATTATAAATATTAAAATATTAACTTGTAGGAAGTCTGGGCAATAGATATGGTCAAATATCAATGGGATTGTTTCATGGTATACTGGCAACTGAAGTTTGGAAGTAAAACTGTCAAGTCATTCACTATCTAGTTGAGCAAATACTCAAAGTGTGACCCTGTGTGGTACTTTGATAAAGGCCTTATGGTATTTCACATTAGAAAAATGGTTGTATCACTGAAAATACAACATTCCTTCAGTAGAGCAAGTGTCAGTCTATGGTTGATGTGCTTGAGTTTCTGGGGTGAATTCATGAACATCTCACTCAGAGACAAAGAGACTTCTTCTGAGCAATGACTACCAGTGAACAATCTGTTTTTGATTATTGAACCAAATCAAGTTGACTGAGAACTGCTTGTCAACCATTCAGGCATAAATGTTGTGGACATCAACTTGTTGTGGACATCTATGCCTGCTTGGCTAAAAGCAGATGTCCCAGGTGTGCTGCATTCAGGAGCTTTACATCGGATCTCCAGTTCACTGGTGGACTCAGAGGTAGGAGAAGTGATGCATCACCTGGCACCTTAGTTTTATGTCAGGGTGGCTGAGTATTGTATCACACCATTCATTTCAGTGGAGTCACTGACCCTGTGGAGAAAGTAAATGATTGAATTATTTAACTTCATTTCAGTATAATCTAGTTTTTGAAGAAAATATTTGTGAGCTTAAATTACATTTTAATAGACTTAAATAATTAATTAAAACAGGTCAGGGGTCATTTAGAAACATCTCAAAACTCTTTGACAGCAGCAAGCCTGAGGTCTAGTTGCCTCTCAGAGCCCACTCCACCTCACAGAAAGCCTGTCACGTGGGCAAGTTCAGCTCATTCAGTGCATTTTAACTGGATGGCGAATAAGAACAGAAAAACATAAGAAATAGGTGTAGAAAGAGACCATCTGGTAAGTGTAAAACAATGCAACCAATTCATTATCACCTGTTTTGTACCATTGCTTGAGAAACATTTTGACCCTGATCTTTCTGAGGAGTTTCCAAGAAGTTTATTGAAATGATAATTCAGGTTACAATTTCCTTTGGTTTTCCCTTAGCCTCTCTCTCTTTTTCTGGATTTGGTTGGACCCTTGTGAAAGCCCCAAAATATAAGTGCATAGATTAAAATAGAAAAAAACTGTTTGAGAAATACTTCAAAGAATCTGTTGTTCTCTCCTTAACTATTGCTAATCTTTAGAAAGCAAACAAAAAACAACTCAACCATCTATCCATAACTGCAAATACAGGGCATAAAAATAGAAAATGCTAGAAATACTCAACAGGTCAGACAGCATCTGTAGAGAGAAACAAAATTAATGTTTCAGGTGATCAGATTCTGGTATGACTCTACAAATAGTGGCACGTTTTTAGGAAACGCACACAGAGGTAATATTAGGAAATATATAGGCAGTCCCCGGATAATGACAGATTCTGTCTTTACAGATGTCCATAAGCCAATTTTGTCTGTAAGTCAGAAAATACACAAAAATCAGTCCTTACAGCAATTATACCTGCACAGTATTAAAATAAATGGCATCAAAAGCACATAAGACTGATAAGAAACGATTACTAAAAGTAGAGAGCAAGAGGAAAGTAGTTCTGCCATTCATAGGAACGAACATACGTACGGTACATACGCCGACTTTTGAATTTAATAATGTTATGGGAGCTCGTTCATATGTAGAGGATGTCCATAAGTGGGGTGTTCTTAAGCCAGGCCTGCATCATGAAATACATCTGAAATTTGTTACATGAATTTGATATTGTGAAATACTTTTCAACATTATGCAACAAAGTGTCTGAGTTAAATCATGGATAAACATTGACATTTAAGCATATTGGATCTTAAGCTCTTGATCTGGAAGTAGTTTCAGTTGAAATCACCTTATTTTAACCACAAAAAGAAACACCTTTCAAAGATTTGTATCGAGTTTGCACAGTTCACAAAATTGTCAAAAGTAAGGGAAAGTGTGTATGTTGCAAAGAACACTAAGCTCCATAGTGAGATGGAATGGAACCTTTCGCTCAAGGTATAGAATTTTGAGTTTATTTTAAATTAACAGTAGTTTGTCCTTTCTGTAAGCATCTCCTCTAAGAATCTTGCACTGAATGAGCTTGGACAGACTCAACAGAGCTAATAATGAGTATTTGTCTACAGAACAAAAAGGTCTATAATTTAACATTAAATTAGCACTGATTCAGAATTGTCACAACAGCATCTTAGAGCAGGAAATGGAGCTACTACGCTGATGGAGCTGGGAGCTTTGCTTTTTAGTCAGACTCCAGGTGAGTTGCTGAGATAGAATACAAGGAACATTACCCTACATCTAACCTTGCTATATTTAATCTGCAACACTGCCAACCCTCATTACTCTCAAAGCGAATCTTACACAGTAGCTAGCCAGGAGTCTCAAGGTGGTGTGGAAGCGGAGCCAAGGGAATACATAAATAACCCTTTAAGATTACCTTGAGATTTCTAGTTGGATCTTGTTTCGAGACTCCTTTCATAATTGTGTGCATTGGGAACACAGAACAGCTTGATGCAGGCAATGGATAGAAAACTTGAAATGTGTTGCATTCCTAAGTACTGAAATCCTATCCCAAAATGCACACAAAATGTTCTTATGAAAGTTGCCTTACTTGGTGAAAGTAAATGAGATATCCATTGGACTTGATTTTACATGGCAGTTCGCCTCAGAGGCCTTGAATGACTGTAAACATGGAGCCCAGCAGCAGTGCAGGAAGTTGCAGCAGCTGCCTCACATTTACCAGTGGGTGTCCATTCAAACAAACTGAACCAGGGAGACATTGCACAGGTTCACTGTCTCCATTCACTTGGACAGAAAGAAGTGGCTTTAAGGACCAAAGGTTAATTGGACAAGATGGATTTTTGACCTCACAATCTATCTCGTCAATTCCTTGCACGTTATTGTCTGCCTACACTGCACTTCCTCTGTAACTGTAACACTATATTCTACATTCCGTTATTGCTTTTCCCTTGTACTACCTCGATGCACTGATGTGATGAAATGATCTGTATAGATAGCACACAAAACAATGATTTTCACTGTACCTCGGTACATGTGACAATAATAAACCAATTTACCAATTTAATTAATGTGCTTATAGTTCTATACTTTTAGTTTATTTAGGTGTTTTGTGTTTTTGCAAATGTTTCATTATTTTAATTATTTTGGAAAAAAATCAAAAATTACAAAATACTTAATTGATTCAGGGTATCAGAGAATTTTAGAAACACTTAATATTTTAATGTCTGTGACAGCTGGCTAAACATGGGACCATGTTTAGCCATCATTCAGCAGTTTTATTGGAAGGCCTTATTCTGCGAGCCCAATCCACAAAGCCCACTCCCTGGCCTGTCAGACCCTGCTCATTAAACAACATTTGCATGTGCTACCACAATACAGGATCTTACCACTGAGGATATTGGATGCTTAAAATGGTGCTGTGAGATCCACTGATGTCCACTGTGGACTGAGCAGGTGAGCACAGATAACTCAACGCTGGCAGCAATTTCTGGGCTCTCCACGGCCAACAACCACCACAGTGTCTCCGCTGAGGCAATAGCATTTACATAAATTATTCCATGGATTTTATTGCAGCAGTTGCCAGTCCTTCCATCATTTCTCTGTGTAATTGGCAGCAGGGTTGGAAATTTTCAGGCATGTATAGGAAAATACAGAAATACTGAAGTTGAAATTAGTGACCCAGTGCATCTCCAACCTTCCACAGGGCAACCAAGCTGAAACTGCTTGAACTAATGTGATATAGTTCATTTTTATGGACATCCACCTTAAAGTACTCCGAAAACTTTAAAACACACGTTAGTGGGACTTTGCAGAGAACATTTTCACTTTGTCACAGAGTACAACTAACTGGGCCCAAATTATTTGCAATGGATTAAAGTGCATGGGTATATCTCACAGCTATTCTGCATTAAGTGAAGAAAAGACCCAAAAGTTTCTTGATTAACTTGAAATTCAGGTCAGTTCCTAAAGACTGGCTAAGTGTGTTAAAATTTGAATGTGTAAGATAAACTGAGTGGGATGCGTGTTCCCTTTCGATTTAAACCTGTGCTTTAGATCTGGTCTCTCATGGCAAGTATCCATGACATGACTATCCAGGCTCAACACACAGTCAGTGTTGTCATGCACATAGACCACTCACTGCTAGTGTTCTCGTGCAAAGCTTGCAGTTTTATTCTGATCCTTCCTTCGGTGCTATGGTTTGCCTGCTGATGTGGCATCAACAGTATGTCAAGATCAGGTAGGAATCTGGGATAGCATGGGATCTTACCGACAAACACCATTTTCATACTCAGCAACATTTTCAGGTTTCTTGGCTTTGCTGTAAGCCTCAGTTTTCTCTTTTACTGGCTGCAACCTATTTTCGTCCACTCGGAGACCTGAATAAATTATCTCCTTCTTGATGAAAGCGTACTTGTTTTATTTAAGCTTGATATTATGCTGATACATTGTTCTAAATACTGTCTCAAGTATTTAAAGGCTGTCTGCATCTGTGGTTGTTGCAACTGGAATACCATCCTGTGCAAACAACATTGCATTTCCTGCAACATCTTATCCTTCTTCACTTGCAATATTTTTGGTGCTGGATTTATTCTATCTGGTAACATGGTCGACAAAACAATCCCTTCTGTGTATTAGAGTTATGGAGAGTCACAGAAATGTACAGCACAGAAAAGGGCCCCTTGACCCAACTCATCAATGCCAATCAGGATGCCTGTCTACACTAATCCCATTTGCCCGCATTAGGCCCGTATCCTTCTATGCCTTTCCTATCCAAGTACCTGTCCAAATGCCTTATAAACACCATAAGTGTATCTGCCTTTACCACCTCTTCTGGCAGTTTGTTCCAGATAACCACCACACTGTGTGTGGAAAAACTTGCCCCCAGAACTCCTTTAAATTTCTTCCCTCATAAACCTATACCCTCTAGTTTTAGACTCCTCCACCCTTGGAAAAAGACCCTGATTATCTACCTTATCTATTGCCCTCATAATTTTATAAACCTTTGTAAGATCATTCCCTCAGCATCCAATATTCCAGTGAGAATAACCCAGCCTATTCCAATCTCTAATTATAACTACAGTACTCCATTCCAGGCAATACCCTGGTGAATATTCCTTCTGCACTTTTGATTGCTACCACATCCTTCCTGTAGTGTGGTGGCCAGAACCGTACACAATACTCCAAGTGCAGTTTAACCAATGTTTTGTACAGCTACAGCATGACATTCCAACTCTTATATTTACTGCCTAGACCTATGAAGGCAAGCATGCCAAATGCCCTCTTCACTGCCCTATCTACCTGTGTTGCCATTTTCAGCGAGCTATGAATTTGCACCTCAAGGTCCTTCTGCACATCAGCACTCCTGAGGTCACCACCATTTACTTTATATGTCCTGTTAGTATTTGGTGGTCCAAAATGCATTACTTCATACTTGTTTGGATTAAATTCCATCTGCTACTTCTCCATCCAAATTTCCAACGTCCCTCTATATCCTTTCACAACCTTCTTTACTATCTTCAACTCCATTAATTTTTGTCAAACATGCTGACATTCTTCATTAAATTGGGCATAGGCATGAGAATGATCTATGTTCTTGGAAGATTTTGCCCCTGCTAACCTAATATGCAAACCTTGGGGTCCAAGCTGGAGATATTCTTCAGCTTTGCAACCACTATGATGGGAATCACCTACTCACTTTGTGCCTTTTTAGTTAATGCCCTGTGCCATTTATTTTTACTTACTTCTTTTTCTATCTATGCTCTCAATGTCTAACGCACAGGTTGGGTTGTACAATAGATTGGCTTGTTTATAATATATGTATATGAGCTCCATTCTCCTCAATGCCCATATATGAATCCTTAAACATACCTTCACACTGCTGCAGAAGCCTGTTCAAAACCAGCTTTGTGATATTCACACGGAACACATTTTTCCACTCCATGATAAACTCTTTCAACCAATCTCTTCCTAGCATCATCTGTCAGTTAACATAATTCTGCTTTGTAATTGGTGGCCCTGCTTTTTGCCTCTTAGGGCCACACATTCCATTTCACCTCATGTTTTCAGGGTCGCACCAGAATATATTCTTAAACTGCTTCTCACCAATGATATCAGACTAAGCTTTTCATTTTGGGTGTTCCTTCCCACAACAGAACAGTCTGAGGCTATATTAGTATTCATATCAATAACTGGTCATTTTTTTTCACATTTCAGTATTGCAATCATTTGTTTTTTTTAAAAAAGAAATTACCGTGAGTGGTGTACATAGAGTTCAAACTGCATTCCACACGTTGATTTTCCATCCCAATGTTGTCTAAACTGCCTTCTATGTTTTTTTCTATTGTAGTTAATGTCATTTCCATTGGGGCTTTACATGACCAGTGCTATTTTAGTTTACTGTGCTCCATCCAGTTTTTCATTTTGAGGCAATATGCTCTTACTTGTGACAATTTTTGTTTGCAACTGTAAACTGAGAGACTTGAACAAAATAGTTTCCTTAGCAATAATAGCAGGGTACCCTGCCCAATCCATTTTTTTTCAATATTACTTGTACTTACAGAAACTGGGTCTGATGTCAGAGCTCCTGCCATTTTTCCTAATATTGGTCCATATATCGCATTTATACTAACTTGCTACACTGGCCATAACTCTCTTGCATTTTTACAGACTGCATCTATCACTATCCATCACTGCATCTATGCTGCTTTCCCATCTGAATATTAGATCCTGCGCATTTCGTAACTTAGGTACTTATGTGGACTGAATATAACCAATCTTTCAGTGTGCAATCAAGAAGAAATTGAAAAAGGAAGAAAAAAGGCATATTAAAGTAGCATTATCACCATCACAAGATTTGCAATGGATTCCAATATTGTAATGAATGACGTGCTTTTAATGTGGAATCACGTTTGCAGTCTAAGGATCATGCAGTCAATTTGCAAGTAGCAAGGCCCTACCAACAGCAATGTCATATGGAACATAAAATCAGTGCTAGAACATTAGTCGAGGACTAAATATAGGCCAGGACACAAGCAGAAACCCCTTGTCTTTCTCAAGACAGTGCCATGAGAACCTGAACAGCCGCTTGAGGGGGAAAACTTGGTAGTTCCAATGGTTTTCTACTCTGTCAGTACCACACCGAAGTACCAACTTGGATTTTGTGCTCAAGTCTCCGGAGTGAAACTTGAACTTGACATCCTATGGTTCATAGATAAGAGTGCTGTCTCTCTCTGACAGTGCACAGGTACATGATTTTGTATCAAATTTGCATTATCTCAAAGAACTGTGATGCTGCTGCAAGCAGGTTTTTCATTGTATTGTACCTCACTGTACTTGTGCCCAAGACAGCAAACTCAACTTGACTTAAACGTGCATTTTTAGCTCTAAATACAACATTAAATTCTTGGTTTTAAGTATCACATGTTAACAATACAGCTTACATATCAGATGTGGTCTTCAATGTTACAAAAATAATCCCAGAATGAAGTGTAGCACAATGCAGAGAGGCTTTAGATGTCTTAATACTTAGTTCAAAAATAGCTATCCCTTCTGTTACCTCCAGGTACTGAAATACAAGTTAGGGAAGCTTCTTGAATAAGAAAAAGCAAAGGGATTAATGGATCCTGGACCCTGGATCTCTATCACTGATCGGATAACAGAACCGTAAGAAGCTAGAACTGGAACAGCAGTGATTAAAAAACTTTTAAATGTCAGAAACAACCTAGACCACCTTGGTGGAAAAAGAAATAGTTAGCTTTCCAGGGCAACAGAATAGCAGAAGTGAAGCTGTATCCTTGCCCCAACCAGCTTCAACTGCTTCTTAAATGACCTCCTCAGGAAATGAACCAGTTTACGCCTCCATGAAATAAAGCAACTGTCAAGTATGGACTGATATGTGCAAAGTACCATTCACACCACACAACTCCTGGACAATGACCAGCTCCATCAAGGAGAGTTTAACCCACCTTGATGTTCAATGGTATTACATTTCTCTCTCCACAGTTGGTGCTTGACCTGAATGTTTCCAGCGTTTTTCACTTTTATTTGTTGTCTTAATGTTGTTTCAAAACTAATTCATCCTCCAATTAAACTGTGAATGTTGTCAAATGTGCATGGATGCTTAATTGTGGAGTAATGGTCTTGGGTATTGAGAGCTACCAAATGATTATCAAGAGGGAATATAAATGAGGTGTGCACTTATAAGGCTGATTTGCAGACATTCTCGCTGAAGATGAACAAATGGAACCCTTGATTAAAAAATTACCTTTTTGTCATCATTTTTTTTATTGTTGAGGGCTTATGTCAACTTATCTGATTAGTTTGGCATTTTTGGAGAGAATTTTTAAAAATACTGGATACAAGTTACAACAGTTACATTAACCTGAAAAGACCAGAGCACCATAGCAATTCTAAAATGCTAGCATTTTTATATCAAGATATAATTAACTGTTATACTCTATTTAACTTCATGGAAAGCCTCTTCTTTAGTAACAAGATAAAATGTGAAGCAGAAATGTGCATTATCTCAAAGGCTCAGGAAGATGAATTTGTCTGTGGTGGGTCCTGGTGCAGACCCTCTTGTTTGTCCCTGAGAAACGACCACAGTCAGATGATTAGAAAATAGAGGCAAGGTCTGTTCTGTGTTAGTAGATACAAGAAGACAATCTTGGATGAAAAGATCAAACTCTTCCTTTTAAATATGAGACCATTACTAATAGTTACTGTACATGAGCCCATAACGGTTACAAAAGGGAAGATGGGGTCTCTGGATTGACAGAAGAGATGAACTGGCAATCCCTGTTTATTGTGGCAGTTTTCCTGACATCTGTGATGTTTATAAGCAGCTGTCTCTGCTAATGACATACCGATAACTGACACTCCTCAGCACACCGAGAGGACTGGAGTCCCTCAAGTTCTGTTAACTGTGCAAAGTTGGAATGTTTTGTTAGTTTGTGTGCGTTTGTGGTTCCTGACAGCTTTCAAATTGGTCCTTCAGGACTTTTGCATGACAAACATGTGGAGTGTTTAATTCCTTCCAGTGTCCTGTAATTTCATGTGTCAAGGATCCTTTTCAGTTTTAGGACCACCAAAAGTTATAAATGAATGATCTTACTATTTTAAATAAGCAGAGAAGAACTAACTTAAAAAAATGAAAGTTATTCAGGAAACACCAAGGGCTGATGGATTTTTTCAGTTTCCATGGGGTAAATTTGTTTTATGTCTTTGCCTAAGACCGATGTAATGCACTGAAACCACTGTATAGTGGCCAAGAGGAAAAATGTAAATGTGCAATGTTTTATTATTTTGAGGTCATGCGTGAATAGACAATCCTAAAGCAATCAACAAAGAGGTGAAATGCAAGACAAGGACTGGCAAAGCATTAAGAATGCTGTTGCCAATTGGCATCCCTACAAATCTTTGATACTTAGTGCTATAACTATTATAAAAGAGCTGCAAGGGGCACTAGTATATTGCCAGGGGTATAAAGTAGCAGAAAGTGATATTTTAGAAATACTTCCTGGAGAAATAGCATAGATGCCTTTTCAAAAATTACACATACTTTAATCTGTACAATGATTGACTTTAAATCTCAAAGATTGAAAGGTTAATGAGTCATTAGTGACTAACAGTATATAGAATCAGCTTATTTCACAATATTAAGTGGTCAAAAAGAGTAAACATAATTGTACAGAAGTGTTTAACAAAACAGTCCTCTGATGTTTATTGGGCTAAATGATTTTAAAATGTAGTATCACCAGAACAGATACAGTGGATCAACATCCTAAAAGATTATCTTAGTGCATGAATTTGAAACGGAGGAATTCATAGAGTGATCTTGGTTAATTGTTGCCTGGAATCAAGTGATGGTACTGTTGTACAGAAGACAAAGTTATAAGTTAAGGCAAGCAAGCTTCTTCCTGAAGTGTAAACACCATGTGATGTGACAAGTGTTTGCCCATAGTTTATAGTAAAATTTTTTGTTTCCAAAATACTCTTGGTATGCCGAGATTTTATCAAATCTAGAATGTGAATTGACTTCCTTCCATTGATCAACCTAAAAAAAATTACGAAAGCAAAGCTATAATTTCCACATGCATTTTTACAGGCTGAGAAACAAATATTTTATAGTTAAATTGGAATGGTTGCTTTACTGGGATTTGTTGTGATCTACACAGCAAGAGTTCATACATATATCTGAACATTGGATAAAAGCATGAGATAAAAGCAAAATACTCAGATACCGGAAATCTAAAATAAAAATATTAAATTCTGGCAATGTTCAGGAGGTCAGGGAGGGATAAAAAGAGTTACTATTTTAGGTATTTTAGGTATTGCTTTGCTCATGTCCCAAGGTGTTGAATTACCCACAAAAGAATTTCTAACCCAGTGATATTAGTTTGGCTGCAATATTTGCTGGATTTATGTTACAAGTAGAGTTTGGATACAGGTGTTAAGAGTTTCAGGAAAGAAGCCTAAGGGTTGCTTGGAAGCCATTTTGTGATATTTTCTATATTGATCCTCACCAGCTGGGTGCAGTGTTCAGATATATGTCTGAATATTTGATCCCATGTTCTCATCTAATGAGGTTAACACGTCAGGAATCAAGCCTCACAGATTTATCCCTCTGGATTATTCTATGCAGTCATGACTGATGATACATCTATAGGATTCAACATCCGAGTCACCAAAAGAATAAGACACATAGCACATTAGATACCCTCAACAGTGAACTTGGAGACCTAGAGCAATCAATTTGATGCTTGTGTTAGTCAGAGGGCTGGGGATATTATGATAATTTATAAAATTTTATCAGAATATTGTACAATATTGTTAATGAACTGAATAAGAAACATCTAAAGCCATGGAAGAGCAGTGGGATAATGAACCCCAGCAGTAGATCATTCACTGTAGTCTGGATCAGCTTTTTGTAGGGAATCATGCTGCCACATTCTTTCCCTCAGTTTAGTAACGTCCACCATTACATTGCTTTTGGACATCTTTACAGTCACCAAATTGCTAACTACCATCTCTGTTTCACTCTTGGCTTAACGATGCATTTTCCTTTCACTGCTAATGGTTCATTTTCTTCATAATCAAAGACAGAAAGAAAGGAAAGAAAAAAGAGATTTAATCAAGTGAATTATGAAACAATATGATGCATGTAACAATGAGATTTCCTCCGCTGGTGTGCCCCTTTCCTGTGTCGTGAAATTTTCTGGAGATAATTTTAATTTTCCATACCTTATTCCACCACCCCTCCACAAGTGGTCAAGGAGGGCAATTTCATCATACTTCTACCAGGCTGGCTCAATTAAAGATACTGCTTGACTAAGATGAAGGCAGATGGGTCTCGCAGCTACATACTTTCCCAGCTGAAAGAGTAGCATTGATGGATAGAATCATAACCAACTCAAATATTCTAAGGCAAATCAGAAATCCCGATGATGTAGTTACAGTGGACAGAGCTTATTGTCTGTAGGCCTACAATGCCAGCCCCCATGAATGACACATAATTATTCTTGTACATCTGTTTCCACCCACCAGTGGGGATCTTTTCTCATCTCTGTGTGTAGGCGATGGAGTTCTGAACACCAAAGAAAACAAACATTGGGCTATTGCCTCATATCCGCACCTGCAGATCCCTGTCCCATGACTCCCAGCTCATTATTCCCAGTACTTTCTTCGGTCTGAGATGGCAGGAGGGAGATGGCGTGGGTTGATGGTGAGGAGGGAAATGAAACAGCAGTGAATGGAGAAGAGATGCAGTGGGAAGGGGCGAATAGGGAATGGGGCAGTGGAGAAGTCTGTCATGGCAGGTTTGCTTGAATAGAAAGGTTAGGGCTGTGCTGCTCCCCACAAGAAGCAGTCCTGCAACAGTTCTCACCTGCTGCAGCTGACTATGCTGAGCCCTTCAACTGCTGGATAATCCAGTTTACAGATGTTAAAGTTCAGACAAATTTCTGACAAATTCTGAGGAACAGCACCTTGTTAAGTATTCCAATAACTGAACCACTTCTCATCGACAGTTTATTCACTTCAAAACAACCATGGCTAAACCAGACAAAGGCAAGATGATGGTTTCAGCTGAACTGAGAGTTGGCACTGATCTGACAGATGGAGGTCAGGTATACCACTTTGTTCAAATTTGCTAATGTCAAGAATAAAACAGCCTCCATATCTGATTAGAATGCTCCCAAGTCCCAAATGGACAAAAACTGGGAGAACTGAGACCACAATGAATCAGAAAGTGGATGATATTTTGTGTCTCCCCCAAATGTTAGCATTCATGTTTTGACCCACTTGACCATTGCACATCGGTCACAAGACACCAGAGAGCCTACATGAAGGGTAGCTTTGTAATCATTCATATCCATTACACTTCACCATAAAATGGTGTTTATTAATAATAGAACGAGGTTGAAATGTAAAAATAATGTCTTATAAATTGGAATGGTGAATGTCCATTACTGGATACTAGGCCAGGATTAGAGTTCCAAAATAGTACAAAGAGTGCACAACGCCATGAGGGACAAATCAAGCTTATGCCACATTGATAAGGGCATGATGTTGCTCAGTAAAATTCCACTACAATTATGCACAACAGGCCCATCAACTGATATACAAGGATTATTTCAGGGTACAGCATTCCAACCAACATTGGAGAGCTTCCCAGCCCCTATGGATCCAAGACCTTATTTCATCTCACCCTACAAAGCCTCTGTTGGAGCATCCACAAACTTTGGGGCACTCCGATTCCCACTCTCCCACCTGAGTTTTGCTTTCCGCACTACTGTTAACACTTGCTGTGGCCACAGTTTACCTTTTCTTTAACCAGAACGGTTTAATTTTAACAGGTGTTTGGCACTCAAAGAACTGGTGATCTTGCTAATACATCCAATGGAAGAATAGCATAATCAGTGCCCATTGAAAAGGAAAAAACAGGATTACGGGGGTATGGGGTGGGGGGGAGTGTTTAAGGTATTTGCATTTGTAATTTTTTTTCACCTCTAGACATCCCAAAAGGTTTTTTATAGCCAATGCAATATTTTTAAGCAAAGTTATTGTTATAAGATGGGGAGTGTGTTCAGAAATCTGTGCACAACAAGGTCCTAGAAACAACAATAACTAAATAATCTGCTTTACATTGATGTTAATTTGAGGGATAAGTGTTGATCAGGACACAGGAGAAAAATCTCTCCTTCTGCTTCCCATGGTACCATGAGACATTTTTCATCCACTTGAGAGGGCAATAGGATCTTAGTTTAACACTATATCCACAAAACAGGATAAGTTCACTTGCAGCATTATGTTGGAAGTTTCAGAACAGGTTATCTGCTAAACTTTTTGGGAGTGGGGCTATGGAAGGGGAATGCTCCAAAGGAGAGTTTTAGGGTATTACGAGTCTATTCTGAGTAGTGATAATTTCTGAATTCTAGTTCGGGAGAGGTGATTTACAGAGTTATTGCTTGGAAATCCAACTGCCTAATGTGATATGCGATTGAACTTCAATTGTTGACATCTTTTTCCACAGTGAAACTCAACAACAGCCATTTCCAGGTAACTTCACATCATTGTGAAAATTTAACAAGGCATTTAGAAGCACAAGTGGCTCTTGCACCCCAATATAATTTTGGCATGAATCACATGTCAGATGACATCATTTCCCATACGATACTCCTTATGAAATACTGTGAAAGAACTTGGATTAAATTATCTCAGCAACCAACATAGGTCACTCCTGGGACAACTAGATCTTCCCAATGCAATAATGTATTGGGAACTTTGCCAGGTAAGCTCCTTAATCATCTTGTATTCTTCCACATCCCTCCCACCCCACAATATTTTAAGGAAACCACTGCACCAGACTCTGGTGCAGAAAAGAGCACATTTACAAACAGTAGTACAGCATGCAATTTATCAGTACACAAAGAGCTTGAAAAACAGACACTTAACATCAATTCAATTTTGCACTAGGAAGAAGAGCTCGATCCAAGTATGTCCAGCCAAAATCATTTACAGAGGGCTTATAAACAGCCTGAGGAGGCTCAAGAAAGGTAAATATTTTGCCTATTTACAGACATTTAAAATTTTTCTTCAGCAGAAGTGAAAAATTGGTGTGAAGTGTATATTTAAAATGATTGAATTCAAAGATGAACTAAGATTCGTTCTCCTCAAACACTTCCAATTCATAAATGTGATATGAATGGAATGGAAAAATATCAAACTTCTGGCTCTGAGCACAAGCTCGAGAATGTGGATTTTATACAATCAGAACTAAGTAAAAGGTAGCATGAGAAATATTGAACATGGGAAGCAAAATGGAATTACTGTGTAAAAAGGTATCAAAGTGAAATTTGATGAATGATCCCATTTTATGTACTGTTGTGAGACTGTGGTTGGACCTGTGTATTTGAATGCAAAGGAAAAAAATACACACGAGGAGTTGGCCATGGCTCACAAATAGGCCATAAACCTTTGAAAAATCAAAAACAAATTGCAGATGTTGAAAATCTGAAGTAAAAACAGAAAATGCTGGAAACACTCAGCAGCCGGACAGCATTTCAAGTCAAAGTCCTTTCAACCTGAAATGTTAATGGTTTTTCATTCCACAGATGCTGCCTGACCTGTTGATTTATTTCCAGTATTCTGTTTTTATTAAATACTGACGGTTGTGTGTTTAAGTTCCACTCCAGATAGGAGCATAAAGATTTAGTAAGGGGTGAAACATCACCTATCAATCTCTTCTTAAGAAAATGAATGCATGTGCAAGATTTTGTTTTCAGAATTAACATTAGCCCATTACTGTACTGTCAAAAGTTGGAATCTTTTTGATGAGATGTTAAACTAAAGACATCCCTGCCTTCTCAGGCAGATGCAAAAGATGCACAACTCCATTTTGCTGAAAAGCAGCAGCATGCCAGGGATCTCGCCAATATTTATCCTCAAACAATATCACTAAAACTGAATACTTGGTTATTAATACAAGGCTGAGATTGAGACTACTGACCATCTTCTACCTCACTCTTGACTGCAGCCCATTTTCCTGATCAGAAGAGTTAGGATTTAATAAAGGCATCCAATGTGATATGCGACAGGTACCAAGTTAAAAACTAACTGTGGTGCTCTGAAAGTCTTCTCCAAGTGCTAGGAACAGACTACACAGGAGATGATGACACCAATTCAAGACTTTTATTCTGCACCAGGTGGCTACAAGGCCTTGTCTTGGATTACGGTATACTACAGATTCAGATTAGTTTATTGTCATATACTCCAGAGTGCAATGAAATTCCTTCCTTGCGTGAAGCTCTCGAAGTAAACAGTATATGTGGTAATAATAAATACAGCAATGAGCACAGAAACAACAGAATGGAGCAAAGTATAGTAGTGCAAACTGAGGTAGTGTAAAGAGAAATGCTAAAGTGACAATAATGGAAGAGGTAGAATTAAAGGTTCTAGAATGTGGCAGCACCACCGGGAAGGGGATGTGAAAGAGGTGGTTGGTTCAGAAGTCTGATAGCAGTGGGGAAGCTGTTCCTGAACCTGATCGTCCGGGCTTTCAAGCTCCTGGATTTTCTCCTCGAAAGGCAGAATGGAGAAAAGGGAATGACCAGGGTGGCAGGCATCCTTGGTGAGACTGTTAGCCTTCAGGAAGCAACTTTAGCTCCTGAGAACTCCCCCAAGTAAATGGGAAAATCAACTTGGATGTAGGGCACCGCATCTCCTTCAGCATTTGCATATAGCAACTAAAAAGGCAGCAGTGAAATTAAAACAGGGCGAGAAGACAACACTCAGCTTCTTCACCCAATTCTCACTGCTACCTCCACCACTACCTGATCTGCTTTGGGGTAAGAAGGAAGGAAAATGAAATGCGATTTAGAGAAATGCAAAGAGTTGCCAATTAGACAGCTGCCTTGTACGTAACTGAGGCAATCCAGAAAGGGAATAAACTGGCAGCCACTGGAAAGCCCAATGGGAACACAGCACATTAATCAGCCATTTACACTTGTTGAATTGCTGGAGGATGATTTTGTGTTTTGGTTAAATTGCGAGTGATGACTCGGTGAATGGTTGCACTGCTGCCAGCTCGCATTCAGCTTCCTCTTTACTTCCAACCACCATATGATCAGTGTGGGATAGCAAGCAGTTTATTCATTGAAAGTAATTTTGACTGAGGAATAATTACTGTCCTGGATAGTGAGAAATCTCCCCTGATCTTCAGAAGAGTAATATGTGAACCAACCATGGTTACCTCCAAGAATGCAAACAAAGCATAGCTTTAGTACATTATTCAAAATATGGAACTCCTGATGCTACAGAACTGCCTCAGTACTGCCAGTCTGGGTATAACACTCATTCTCGGTGCACTTCAAGCTGAGACATTGCTGATATTCCCATTAACTTTCAGAGTGTTGACTTACATACAGCATCAGATAATCATGCCCGTGTCACAAATCTATCAACTAATAAAACAACAGCACTAAGGTATGCCCTTCCAAAATGACAGGGCACAAAGCCAAAAAATGCATAACCTACAAACAAAAATGATTGCATTCCCAACTAAAATACCCATGTTCAGGAGATGCATATTCTTTTTTTAAGGAAATCAATCCAAGTATATTTCTAAATTAAGACATTATAATTTAATATTAATGGAAGACTGTCAGATTTTCTATATATCATATCCTATTGAAAATAAGACTATAGGCTTTGTTCCCTATAAACATACCCCAGAGATAAGACTGACAAATTAAACAATGCACTTCTGGTGGCTGATTCAGCCTTGTTTATCATAACAGCAACAAAAAGCTTCCAACTGACACCAGTTTCAGGAAATAGAGAATGTTACAGTAAAGTCCTACTTGCTATTCTACACCGATTATATGGTGGCTGGACATGAGCAGAAGTTGAAAACAAAGTGGCAACAGTACAACCATTCACCTTCTCATCACTAACAATTCAGCCAACAAAAACACACAAAATCATCCTACAGCAATCCAACATGTGTAAACGACTCATTATGTGCTGTGCTCCCATTGGGCTTTCCAATGGCTGCCAGTTTATCCCCTTGCTGGATTGCCATGCACAAATTGAACAGCCTCAGTTACAAACAGGACAGCTGTTCTAATCAGCTGTTAACCTCCAGGACCCAATAAAAGAGTGATTTGTAGAAATTGCTTTTGTTGCAAGTCTGGGAAGGTTTTATTTTAGCCAATTTGTTGGGATTATTTTCTTTAAGGAGAACAGCTTTGTTGTTGTTCCACAAATGTGCTGCACAGGAATTATATTTTGAAAAACTTTCTGATTAATGTTTGGTGTGAAATGCCTGATGCAGATTTTTATTCAGTGGAATTTCCACTCCAGCTGTTTCACTCTGGAGTGAATCCAAAGGCATTTCCCAATAAATCCACAGCTCAAATTTGAATTATCTGTGTCATTGTGATGTGCCATGAGCCCAAGCATTAAACAATTGTAGAACTTTTGAGAGCCCTGTGTCCACTCTGCTCTCAAAGCACTGTGCAACTGCTCAAAGTGGCTCTCTTATCAAGTGATATTGTGGCTTTTAGGAGTGCATTTTCTTTTTCAATCAAAGTTCAGTCATTTTAGGAGCAAAAGGAAAAGTTACAGCCAGATATTCAGTCACATATTGCTGCCTTACGCAGCAATGCCCGTATGAATATTGATGCTGCCTGGAATGGAACTCTGGAAATTCAACCAGGGATGTCTAACCAATGTGCATCGGTTGTTTGTCGTGTTGGAGTTGCATTTCCTGTTCAATGTTTGTTTCGAGCATTGGTGAAGACTTAAGTCACACTGCTGCAAAGCGCATTTTTTGTTAATGAAACATTTTCAGGATCTGGGTATTGCTGATAATGCCAATATTTATTCTCCACTGCTGCTGTGTGAGTTAAAGTGGCCCTTCCCCATAAATGGAGCTGAGAACCTTATTCAGGTGGATCCCCTTTAAGTTCTTTACTTAAAGGCTTTCCTATCTCCTACTGTGTCCCAAACTCACATCCTCACCTGAAGCCTCCCACCTACATATCATCTGACATCTCTCCCTGTCCATGAGTCATCTATCTGGCCAATTATCAATGACACTCAACAGACCCCAATCATCTACACAAAGCAGCAATCTCCACCTACCCCTCTTATCGCAGCCCCTCAGTCATTGTCATCGTCCAGCACTCACTCCTATCCTTTCTGATCCAGGATTCTCCTTCCAGCCTGAGCCTCACACTTCAGCAACCCCTGTTGTCCATCCCTTGTGCTAATCTCCAACCCGAGTTCACTTTACAGGCTTTACCCCAGTGTAACCAATGGAAATCATTTGGCTCTCACTACCAAAGGGGAAGTTCTCCACTTGGTTGTTAAAGAAGCCAGCAATGTCTATACTACAATGTTGGGTTGGCAAACTGAAAGTGTTTTATATGGGCTGTTACTGTATTTTTCAGGGGCCATGAGTAAACCACCAGAAATATGGAAGCAATATCCACCCTACAAATTTACTCAAGAGTCATGAGAATGTAGAATCCTCTATTGAGGTGAATGGCTTTGACATTTTATGGGAAGCTACATAGGGACAAGAGGGAGAAAGAAATGAAAGGATATCTTGAGAGGGTGAAATAAAAGAAGATGGAAAGAGGCTCAAGCAGAATGTCAACTCTGGTCTGAACTTGTTGATCCAAACGGTGAGTATTTCAGCCACACATTCCATGCATTTGCGGAGCCACCCCATTCATTTTACACAACAAAAAAACAAATGTAAAAGAATCAGTGAAATCAAGAGACTGATGACCAACTTATACCTTTTATTTCATTTGTTTTTTTAAAACAAGTTCTATACACAGGGCTTACAAAAGCATTGTTATCTCCTTTCCGTGTTGGTATCAAAACTATATCCCCTTTGTCTGTTGCTGAATCAAAACTCCATCAATATTTTTTGATTCATACTTCTAATGTACCATGCGATGTTCTATGGTTATAAAATTTTAGAGTGAAGATATTTCTCCAGATGATTCAGTGGCCTCATTATACTGTTTTTTTTTCTCATTTAGCATATAGGAATGCTCAACTTCGTTTCTTTCAGAATTTTTAAACCTTGGTTCTCTCATAGAGTTATACAGTATGGAAACAGCCCCTTCAACCCAATTAGTCTATCCTGACTAAGATATCAATCTGAGCTAGTCCCATTTGCCTGCAATTGGCCCATATCCCTCTAAACCTTTTCTATCCATGTACTTGTCCAAATGTCTTTTAAACATTGTAATTGTACCTGCCTCTAAAGCTTCCTCTGGCAGCCCTTTCCATCTACCCACCACCCTCTGTGTGAAGAAGTTGCATCTCAGGTCCCTTTTAAATTTTTCCCCTCTCACCTTAAATCTATGTGTTCTAATTTTAGACTCCCCTACCCTGGGAAAAACACTGCAACCATCCACCTTATCTACACCTCTCATTATTTTATATACTTCTACAAGGTCACCCCTCAGCCTCCTATGCTCCAGGAAAAAAGTCCAACCTATCCAGGCTTTCCTTATAACTCAAGCCCTCCAGACCTGGTAACATCTTTGTGAATCTTTTCTGTACCCTTTCCAGCTTAATGACATCCTTCCTCTAGCTGGGTGACCAGAACTGTGCACAATACTCCAAGTGTGGTCTCATCAACAACTTGTACAGATGCAACATGATGTCCAACTCCTGTACTCAATGCCCTGACCAACGAAGGCAAGTGTGACAAATGCCTTCTTCACCATCCTGTTTACCTATGTTGCCACTTCCAAGGAACTATGTACCTGTACCCCTAGGTCTCTCTGTTCTACCACATTCCCCAGGGCCCTCCATTTATTGTGCAAGTCCTGCCCTGGTTTAACTTCCCAAAATGCAATGTCCCCACTTGACAGAGTTAACTTCTATCTGCCATTCCTTGGTCCCATTCATCTAGATCCTGTTACGATCTTGGATAATCTTTTTCATTGTCCACTACACTATCAATTTTGGTGTCATTTGCAAAATTACTAAGCATGTTAACAATATTGTCATCCAAACTGTTAATGTAGATGACAAACAACAGTGGATCCTGCACTGATCCCTATGGCACACTACTGGTCACAGACCTCTAATCTGAATAACAACCCTCCCTACCACCCTCTGTCTCCTTCCACCAAGCCAATTTTGTATCCAATTGGCTTGCTCACCCTGGATACCATGTGGGAGTTTGTCAAAGGCCTTGCTAAAGTCTATGTGGACAACATCTACCACCCTGTCCTTGTTAATCTTCTTCATTCCCTCTTCAAAAAATCTAATCAAATTTGTAAAACAGGGTTTCCCATGCATAAAATCATGCTGAATATCCCTCTGATCCCTTTTCAGCATTTTCCCTCTCTGAGTTCAGCTTAATTCTTTCTCTCCTCAGTTTATCAAATTGAATTTTTTCTTAATCAAACATAATCCTGTAATCAACAACAATGATGCAGCTGTTTTCAGTTTGCTCATGAGATGGCACATTACATTCAGAATCAATTGGTTAATTGGTTAATACAAACAGGTCAGATATGAATGTTAATAAAAAGTAACACACACACATCTAATTAAATATGATTTTCCATATAAATGTAGTCACTATAATTTTGAAGTCTCTAACATTACAACAAGCAATTAAAAGAATTAGTTTTGTTAATAATTTAGGAGGATTTTTAATGTGATAATGGGCCAATAGACAGAGAAATGGTGAACTCTCATTTTACATGGTGCAGTAGCTATTTCAAAGCTGAGCTGATATTAAATACATAAATTACACTTTACTTTGTTAGACAGGACAATACTTGAAGAGTGTTTCATTTCACTCAGGTACTTAGTGAAACCTATAAGGGTTTCCCCAAAGGAGGTAGAAGGATTTCAGGAGGGGTGAAAGTGTGGGAGCATGTTAAAGAGGGAGGTGAAGGGATGGGGGGAGGGCAGACGTTACTAAATCAAACCAGACTAACAATGGGAAGGAGTAGCACTTTGCAATAAAGCAAGTAGGTGATGCCTTTTGGAAAGGGCAAGGTCCAAAACTCAACAGGCATGAAAACAGGAAATGGTTTTCAAATTATGCTTGAGAGAGAATGATTCATCGGAAGTTTAAATCAGCAGTGTACCCTCAGGTGGCATCAATGATGTCAGGAATCGTAAATAAGGGTACACAACACATTTTGTCAGTTTAACTTGTTTCTCTGGTTTAATTTATTAAAGTACTTAATTCTAGATCACTTTGCAAAAAGCTGAGCTTGGCCATACAGTTTATGCAAACCGCAGTCAACTTACTGCTGAAAGGACAAGGACAGGAACCCAAAAATGGGGAAAACAGTAAGTAAAAATTGTCATGAAAATGTATATACATTCCTCTCTCCTTTGTGATGCATCGGTTAGCTCTGGTCCATGCTGTTTCAAGACTCCAGCATTAACTGCTGATGATTAAAACTCTGCTATCCATAAAAAATGTGCATGATGGTGAAGATACAGTTCTTTACATATTGTTTGTATTATTGTTCTGCTGTTGTAACGTATGGAGTTATACTCAGCTTTCTGAAGTGTATCTGTCATGCTGCAACTTTAATAGGTCAGGTATCGTGTATAGGTCACATGTTCTTTTCATACATATATATTTATTTTCACTATCAATGTATTGTCGGTCATGGGTATTTTTGTCACTTGGGCCAGGAAGGTTTACTGCTTTTCTGGGTCATCATTTTACCTTATTACAAGATGTTCTACTTAAATATAGTGCTGAGTTTTAATAAGTAAGATCAGTGATTTAGAGAGGGCTTGCGTAATACCACAACATGATAATGACTAATATTCATGACTTACAGAACCCTCCTGACGTGGTTAGGCTGTCAGGAAAAAACTAAGATAGCAAAGAGAGTTGCTCAGATTCTTGAGGCTAAAGTCACTGTCGATCTAATCTGATGTTTACACACCAAAGCTAGTTTTGCCTTGACATCACATTGAGGACAAAGGAATTTCATTTGCAATACACCCATTACAAATATTACATTGTGTGAGTTCAAGGGATTTGACTGCTAACCTCGACAGTGGTTCTTCCTTTGTGACCTTCCTAACAGGATTTGTGGTGTTTTTACCCTTTCCAAAGATGGCTTCTCAGCTGAGCCATTAAATCTCATCTTGGCTAATACACTGCACAATAGCAGCCCTGCCATTTTTGCTTTGTTAGTGTTGGTACTTTATTTTTAAAGTCTTTCAGTTGTAGCTTTGTCACAGACTGGGAAGTTTCAGTGAGTTGTTACAGCATCAGCAGCCCGTGGAAATTGGAGCTGGCAGATATGCAGCAAGCCTATCATTTCTCCTAATTGTTGCGGTATTCTCTATATCCTGCAACCATCATTTCCCACAATGAAGATTGTATTTTCAAAAATACTTGATAACTGTGGTTGTGTTCCACCTAACCACCAA
This sequence comes from Pristis pectinata, assembly GCF_009764475.1. Lineage (NCBI taxonomy): Eukaryota > Metazoa > Chordata > Chondrichthyes > Rhinopristiformes > Pristidae > Pristis > Pristis pectinata. The sequence continues at coordinate 18,505,765 of NC_067432.1, forward strand.
TCATGGGCCCTGCCACACCAAAACAAAAACTGCTGAAGGTGCAAAGGTCAAGTGAAAATGTTATTAGAGATCGATGAAAATATTGTGAGGTATTGAGGAACCAAGGTAGATTGAGTTAATTGTACAGCAAAACAGGCTCAAAGTGTTGAGTCACCTCCTTCCATTTTGATGGAACAAAACTTTGATGTGAATTAGTTCAAGATATTGTTGTTCTGATGCATAATTGCAGAGGTCAGAGCAGATCTATTAATAAAGGACCTATAATTTACAATCTTTCCATGTTTCTCTGCATTTAAGGTTCTGTTTCTACTTTACTCTAGATTGGAGGTCTGGAATTTCCTAGGGTTTGCTATAGGATGAGGGGATAGTAAATAGTCCTTAAGTCTATATTTTGAGCAAAAACATGTGTTTTAACCACCATTTTTGAGATGAATAGAACTTTTTGTAAATTACCCAGCAGCAATATTATTTGTCAGACAGAATCTGTTGACTGGTCTCGTTCATCTGGTTCATTGAAAGCACAAGATTGATGCTGCTATCATCTAAGCCATTAAGTAGTTCCCGATTGAGAGAATTCTGGATGCTTTTATTTGGTTGGAAATCACAGTTTATTTACAAAAAACTTCAGGCTGATTTGGCCATCATTTTGGCTAGCATCAAGTCTTACATCTCATCATAACAAGGCCCTGGATACAGTGTCAATTGGAACCTTGCACCACTTCTCATTGTTTAAAACAAGTGAAGTTTATTCACACACAGCAGTTGTGTCCTTAACTGCACAAACCTACAAACGCATCCCTTCCAATGTCCAATCAATCCCTATTCCCTGCCTTCATCCCTACTGAGCATTTCCCTGACTTTTATTCTGTTGTGTTATTTCTTAAAGTTATCTCAAATTTAGAGCTCAGAGAATCATATTTAGAGTTCAGAATCTATCTATCTATCTTTCTCGCTCTCTCTCTCACTCTCTCTCTCTTGCTCTCTCTTTCTCTTGCTTTTTCTCTCTCATTCTCTCTTTCTCTCCCTCTCTTACTCCCTCTCTTTTTCTCTCTCTCTCATTCTCTCCCTCTCTCTAATTCTCTCTCTTATTCTTCACTCTAACAATTCTTTTTCTCTAACACTTCCTTTCTGTAGCAGTCTCTTTCTTTATCTCTCTTTTTCTAACTCTCTCTCGATCTTTAACTCTAGCTCTCTTTAACACTTGCATATGCCTGAGAAGGCATTAAATCCCTTTATCCACCTCCTGATCATTACTTGGATATAACAGAAGAGAAAGGGAAGGAAGCAGATCAGTAAGTAGCACTATTACTTGCTAAGAGTTGATTTTCATAGAATAACATCAATTTTTCTCTTGTTTGTATTCTCTGCTGGCTGCTTCAAAAGGCTGCATGTAACATTTCAGGTTTCAATTCTTATTGCCATTGTAACCACAGTACTAGTCCATGCACTTGTAGTGTTGTGATTTGCACCATGACCGGAAACTTATTCTTTTCTCAAGAGAACACCTATGTATATTTAATGGAGACAATACAAGTTAATAGGATCTACTTTCTCACATTAGTAAAAGAAAATTATGAAGTGTCGAGGAAATCTGATGGAGAGATGAATCCTGTTCCTCCTCCAATGCTGCAGTCCAAATATTTGTCGATCCTTTCTTTAGTGTGTAGGTTGGCGACATTGTATGAACAAGAAGTATCTAACTAAGTTCCAATTAAGCAACCTCTTTGAAACGGCCTGCATGGTGAATGAGGCTGCTGTTTCTCATGACCATTTAATACTATATAAGAAAGAGTCTTCACCGAATTTGAAAACGAGACTATAAGTATAGGGGGGCAAGTGTGTCATTCAACCAGGGAAATTAGTGTTCTGAAGGAGGTTCACAACCTTTAACTTTGGGGTGTTAGACTATAGGACATAGGAGCAGAATTAGGCCATTTGGCCCATCAACTCTGCTCCACCATTAGATCATGGTTGATTTATTTTTCCCTCTCAACCCCACTCTCCTGCCTTCTCCCCGTAACCTGTGACACCCTTACTAATCAAGAACCTATCAACCTCCTCTTTAAATATACTCAATGACTTGGCTTCCACAGCCATCTGTGGCAATGAATTCCACAGACTCACCACCCCTAAGCTGAAGAAATTCCTTCTCATCTCTGTTCTAAAGGGATGTCCTTCTAATCTGAGGCTGTGCACTATGGTCCTAGACTCTCCCACTACTGGAAACATCTTCTCCATGTCCACTCTCTTCAGGCCTTTCAATATTCAGTAGGTTTCAATGAGATTCCCCCTCATCCTTCTAAATGAGTACAGGCCCAGAGCCATCAAACGCTCCTCATATGTTAACCCTTTCATCCCTGTGATCATTCTCGTAAACCTCCTCTGGACTCTCTCCAACACGAGCACATCCTTCCTTAGATATGGAGCCTAAAACTGCTCACGATACTCTAAATGTGGTCTGACCAATGCCTTATAAAGCCTTAGCATTACATCCTTGCTTTCATATTCTAGTCAGTATTCAGGCAGAAGTAACTCCCATGTCATTTTATCACTCTCATGTCAACTTGAGCACTTCAACAACTTTAGACTAATACAAACAAGTCCATGTTCTGACCAGAGTTAGATCATTATTCTATTTTTTTTATTCTTAACATTTTTGGCAACAGCTTCTTAATGTCTCTGATCATTAGAGACATTTGGGAACAGCAAAAAGACCTTCTGACAGTGAATCTGGGCAGCTCCGGCTAATTTGTTAATGAAGCCTTGCTTTCTACCGCTCACAGCTCTCCCTGCCTTGCCAACAATTCTGGCAGGACCTTAGAACTCACGTGGCTGCAGAAGGTTAATGCAGCTGCAGGGTCAATGTTGGAGCGACTGTGAAGCCTAGATCCATATGAGCCAAATCCAACCCTGTACTGGGCCAGACGCTGCTCAGTCAAACCTGCTGTCCACTCTCACACCCACCACCACCCCACACACTCCACCCAATTAACTCTGCAGTCATACTAATCCGGAGGTATCTGTTCTGTGGAGAAGATCGACTGTGACCAGGCCTCTAGGAGTTGCAGCTGGAGGCCGCTGCACCCAATATGCAGCCCCAACAGCCTTTGACAGTTCATGCTATTGATAGCCTGTATCACTATTTGTAAAAGTTTCTGATAATGAAAGGCTTTTTAAAACAGTTGATATTGATTTACATATTTTTTTAAAATGGGAAGATATTAGTTAAGTAAAATTTTAAAAAATATTGGAAATACTCAACTACTGTGCATTAATTACATATATAGTGAAATAAACAAATTAAAAGCAGAGCTAAACATTTTTTTTTAATGAAGACCGGAAAACTATTTCAGATGAATGAGACTGCACAATGTGTGCAAACTGTGGCTGACTCATAACTGAGGAGCCAGATACTCAGCATATCTGACTCCACAGTTCAGTATGTTACAGAACACCCCAAGCCACAGTGGTGATTCCACAGCACAATTCCTCCAGATTGTGCTGATGACTGGAGTGTACTGCCCACCATCAGCACAATCTAGCCCATTATGTTTCCTAATGTTACAGTTGACCTATTCTTTTGGTGGTTAGCCTGCATATATTGGAGTTAATGCTTGCTTTACAAACCACGTGTGAGAGCTCTCTGATGGAGTGGTTGCATTGGGCGAGTGGAGATGTGTGGTAGCTTGGACACATTCAATGATTTGAGAACCAAGGATATTTATGCACCACTTTTCTAGGCTGGTCAATTCTGATGCACCTCTTGCATTCTGATTCCTCCTTGAACAGAGCTTGACAGTCTCCACATTATGTTTAATTTGCACAGTTGCCTTTCAGTCTTCTACTGAGTTTCTGATGACTGATTATATTTTGTATATGTGACCCAGTTTTATAACTATGCTCTGAATTTCCTCTTCAGGGCTTCCTTTTGTACTGGCTAGGTAATCTCTTGAATGAATAGGAAGATAAGCATCAGGGATGAATAAAGTTCTGTATGTGGTAGTGCTAACCTGGTGCATTGAGCTCAATTACCTTTGGGGGTCAGGAAAATCCTGTAAAATTTTGTTTCCTTCAGGAGATTAAATAAATTAGAAAGAATCATTGACAAGGCACTTTATACACACCCTTTGGAATGTTAGCCTCAGTTATCTGAAAGCACCTTCTAAGTTTACAACGATGACAGGAACATTTGTCTGTTGGCCATGCAAGCTACATAGCTGTGGCTGAAAAATAGTGGGGAACTTGCCAGTGATTTACATCTGTCTTGATGAGCAAGGGTCTGTGCCAACCACAAGCAATTAGAAAATTATCCCTGTTGCCAGGAGATCAGTTAAAAAATAAAACCTCTGCTTTGATTGTTAATTTTGCAACTTTTTAAGGAGGGCATGGAGACAAAGATATATTTTTCTCAGGAAACTTGATGTCATTTGGAAGTTCAGTGCTTTATTAGAAGAGATGATAAGACAAAAAAAATCAACAAGACTGAATACAGAATGGAAAATATTTTTATGGAGTTTAATGAATAAATTGTTTTCTTGTTTTTCAGTATATTAATACTCCCATCCTCCTCATTGCATGCCAGAGGAAAGGGAGGAAACCATCTCTTTCTTCCTCAGTTGTGAATCTAATTGTGAATCTGTCAGTGGTGGTTCTGTGGAAATGGTTTATCTCATCGGGATGAATGACTAGTTGCATGTCAACCACCACGAATGCCAGTAACTTCGTCTAATAGGGAATGTTTCCCTGATACTTTCAAAATGCTGGGGACACAATTGAGTTTGGCAAGGCCATCCATAAAGCATTAAGTTTGTTCCTAACTGTCATTGTTAAATGAGATGTGGTTAGTAGACTGAGGCTTTACAGTGGCTCTTAAAGGGAAGTGAATGTTTGCTGGAAGTGCTGCGTCTGTTTTGAGTATTGCTTCTATCACTGAAATGGCTTCCTGTGCTCGATTGTTTACATACATGGATGTAATATCAAAAGAGATTATTGCTTCATCCTCTCCACTACTGAAGCTTGTGATGTGTTCAGCAAAGCAGGAGGAAACTGTGGCCATGCTTTTACTTCCTGACAATATGGTCTAAGAATCAATGTAAGATATTTGGCAGCAGTAAAAGAAACTGTGCCAGCACATGAAATGGTGGATCAAGCCGGATTTTTTTTTAATACTACACCAACATAAAACTATCTGAAGCTAATATATATTTAATTCTACTGAAATCTAATTCACTGCTAATATACACTCATTGCATCATGAAAAATACAGCATGAGATTACATCCTTTTTTACTTAGTGATAGTTCCAGACTTTAGAAAACAGAATATGTGGTCAGAAATTATAGCCACATTTGTACCTCTGCCAGTTCCAATTTCAATAGATTGAACATGAAGTAGCAATAACTCTGTCGTCCCAGGGTTTGGCACAGCTATTGTGTATAATTGGAAAATGAAGTCTCAATAAGTTTTCAAATCTTCGATGTTTTCTATTGGCTATACACAAGTATGTAATTCTTCTTGCATACAGAATATACATGAAAGATGTTTTCAACAAGGAGAAAAGTCATACAATGAAACCTGTGCTTGGAGAGAGGAGAGAAGTGCGATATTGATAAAAGGACATACTTGCATTTCTATAACATCCCTCATCACATCCTAAAACTCATTATAGCCAGTGAAGTGATGCTAATGCAGTAACTGTGTGATGTTGGAGGCACAAGATTCAACTAGCTCACAGAAAACTTCACAAATGACAATTGGAACTGGAATTGGTTTATTATTGTCACATGTACTAAGGTAAAGTGAAAAACATTGTATAGCATGCCATGCATACAGATCATTTCATTACAACAGTGCATTGAGGTTGTACAAGGAGAACACAATAGCGGAATACAGAATAAAGTGTTAGAGTTCCAGAGAAAGTGCAGTGCAGGCGGACACTAAGGCGCAAGGCCATAACAAGTTTGCCAGACCTGTAAGTAGATTTAAAAGAACATTATTAGTAATTCATAGAGTAATAGAATTTAGATTTAAAAGAGTAGAACGATTATAACAGAGGTAATGAGTAGATCTGCAGACAGCAGCTTGCAACGAGTCGCCACACTCTGGTGTCACCTTGCAATGTTGGTTGAGAGATGAATATTGGCTGAGATACCGGGGATAATTTCTTTAAAGTAGCATCATAGAACCTTCTGTATCCAGTTAGAGCTCCAGTATAGAAGGACAGCATCTTGAACAATGCAGCAGTCCCTCAATACTGCACATTAGCCTAATGTTTTACAGAGAAGATTCTGGGGTGAGACTTGAAATCAAAACTATTGAAATCGGGCATGAGAGTGATTCCAAGCCATGACTGACAACCAAGAATCAAAAGAATCAAAATAATGAGGGTTTAAGGGGATATTTAAAAGCAGGGTGCAACAAGGTGGAGAGAATTGGAAAAGATTTCAGAGAGCAGGAATATAATGGCTGAATCCAGCTTCTGTGAACATTGGTGCAGAGAGAGCCGGAAATGTGGAGAATTCAGAGTGTTGGAGGAGCAGTGGACATAAATATATTGTTAAATACGGAAGACATCATTAGGGTGGGATGAAACAAAGCCAAAGTTATTTGTAATAAAATGGGTAAAGCAAGGGAACTGGTGGACCTTTAGAGAGGCCACAAGTCGAAATACAGACTGTGACATTTTGGATGAATTGTGATTTTTGGACAGCTGACATGAAGTAGTATGGTACTGGGACAATACAGTCTAATATGGAATGAATGTGGGAGTAATGTAAACCTCCAAATATTGTGGGACCAATATAAAATTGTCCCTCCATCTTGGCATTTCATACTAGTGTCACCAGTGTAAAGACAAGCTCTGTCACTTTGAGGATTTATGGATGTTATTAGACATTGGCTACATAATACAAAGTTTTACTTTCCATAGGTGCTGTAAAATCCAGTTGAATATGTTTTTTACATAAATACACCACCAAAATTTATGAATGTCATTTACCCACACACAGCCACTTCATTCATTATTCTGGTCCACTTATTATGTTACACTCACAGGGAACCCCCCCCCCCCCCCCCCCCCATATATCATAGTGGTTCATTGTGTAGAATGTGAATACAGGAGCTCATAAATCGGGAAGTGGTTGATTTCTCCAGATACTAGCCGCAAACATACACAGTCTTCCAGATGCCTCTTCATGACAGGTTAAGGTGCTCTGACATGTTGGTGGTGGTTGGTGTGAGAGAGTGTGCGGTGGGGGGTTATTTTAATATAATTTCCTCGGTGGGATCAGGTAAAAAAACTGATTTTATACCTTGTTCAAGACTATTCCATTGATTTAAAAGATGAGAAGTAAGGAAGGATGTAAAACTAGTGAGTAGACATCCGCCCTGACTATCCACCACCCATTTACACTAAACTTACATTAATCCAACATTCTCATCAACTCTGCCTGGGGACAATTTACAGTATGCCAGAGCTGATTCAGGTAAAATTGCATCCCAAAGCTGGCAAAAGCTTCATTTCAATATAAAGCAAGGTAAAATATGTTTATAACAACTAACATAATATTCCTCCCCCTCAGAATACAATAGTGTGGAGCAGTGATTACTCACCTAGAATGAACAATCTAGAAAAAATACAGTGTGTAGGGGAGTTCATAAAAGCAAAATCTATTAATATTAATTTTCTACTATGCTCTTAGTTTCTTCTTTGATCTTTTTAACTTTTTTCTGCCTCTGTGTGAATCTTTGAAAGAACTAATATCAGAATAACGCACAGAAAATGGTGGAGGAACTCAGCAGGTCAGGCAGCATCTATGGAGGGAAATGAACAGTCAATGTTTCGGGTTGAAACCCTTCATCAGGACTGGAAAGGAAGAGGTCAGAAGCCAAAATAAGAGAGGGGGAGGAACACAAACTGGGAAGTGTTAGGTAAGTCCAGATGAGAGGGGGAAGGTAGGTGGGTGGGGGAGGGGGGATGAAAGGGAATGATGCAAGAAGCTAAGAGGTGATAGGTGGAAGAGGCAAAGGGCTGAAGAAGAAGGAATCTGGTAGGAGTGGACAGTAGACCTTGGAATATTGGGAAGGAGGTAGGGAATAGGAGGGAGGTAGTGGGCAGGTCACTGAAATGGTAGAAGGCTGCCAGCTTGTGCTTCTCCTTCTCCCCCTACCTTTTCATTCTGGCTTCTGCCCTCTTCTATTCCAGTTGTGATGAAGGGTCTTGACCCGAAATGTTGACTGTTTATTTCCCTCCATAGATGCTGCCTGACCTGCAGAGTTCCTCTAGCATTTTGTGTGCATTGATTAAATTCCAGCATCTGCAGAATCTCTTGTGTCTCTGTAATGTCAGAACAAACTTTTTATTGCAAAGGCCAATTGAACAATTGGCAAGGGCTCAAAGGGAGATGAAAGACTCAGATAAAAAGTGGGGGGATACTAAATGCAAATTTTAACACAACTCATTTGTGCAATTGAGCATCTAAATGTAACTTTTGGTGTCCTTTTGCAGTTGTTCAGGGAAATTATAATTAAAGTTAGGTAGAATACTCAGTACCCTTGTAGAGTTGGTTGAAGTAACACAAGAGAAAATAAGTAATCGGGGGAACAGCAGGTCTCAGAAGCAGAAGACTCACACTTACAATAGTGCCATTAACCATACAGGAAATTCCTAGCACATCAACTGTCTGATGTGCTACCGGTCAAATGTCACCATGAGTTGCAGATCAGCATGGAGCCAGCTGAAGAGCTCTACCATCTGCTATGAGGACACTTGCAGCCTGTGAAGGTAGAACTGACAACATCAGTAAATGACACAGGGATGAACATTTCAGCAGGCGTGTTAGAAATGGTGTTGCATCAGTCACCTGCTATCCACCTGATACTTAATTTGGTTGACTTCAAAAGAATTGAATGTGGTATAATTGGCAGCCAACTTGATTTTGTCTGATGTGGATTTCTGTCCATGATTAAATTCATCAGCTCCCTCCTTCCAACCCCTACCCCACCCCACCCCACCAATTGCTACTTCCCTTAACTATTTTGCATCTGCCTTTTCTTCCTTCAAAGAGAGCAGAGGGACATCTGCAGATTCAATCAGTCTGTAGCTCGCGTTAGTGTCTAACAGGTTAGTGACGCATACAACAGAACTTGACTTTTCATATGTTCTTTTCTTTTTGAATAATATCAGCAGCAAGGCACAACTCCCCAATTACATCATATTGCTGTATTTTCACTTTCAACACTTGTGATCCAGGAAGTATTTTAATGGGTAATTTTCTTCATCATTCTTGTTTCGATCATTTGCTGTGAACATGGAATAATCACATAGATTGCTGATGTTCTGCCATCTCTTTCCTGATCAGAAAATTGAACAGGGTTCTATCTCATTTTGGGTATATAATTCCACTGTCCTTGAGGGTGGTGTGCCAGGATCTTTGAAAAGGCAATCGTCTAGCACGTAACTTGTCCAAGAGAATCCTACTTCACCACTTATCAAACAGTTAATTAAAGTATAATGCATTTCCATTAATCACCGTGGGCTTAATGTTCTGACAGCGTTTATTTTGCCACTGACTACCTTTTGCAGTCATCCCTTCAGGCTGAACAGCCTTTCAAAAGATTTCCAGAAACGTTGCTCTTGAGTAGCCAGATCCCATTAAGTCTCCAATACTGCCACTTAAAGACTTGCCATGCTGCAGATATTACATGATCCATTGACCCACCCATTGGCAAGTTCTCAGCATGAAGCCAACTCCGCACCAAGAATCCACCGGCCTTGTGAAATATAACTGGTTCTAGAACAGTTGGCACTAAATCTATTTCTAACTTGCTCAAGTCCAAAGTAGACTGCATAAAAGTCCAATAATTCAAGTGTTGGAAACTGGAAAAATATCTGGTGCTTTAGAATTCACAGCATAAATACCTCACACACATTATCATCAAAAGAATTGCCTCTATTTCGCATGTACAGTAAAAGCAATTAAATTGATGAATAAAGAGAAGGGAGCAATCACCCGTCAACTACTTCGTTTGCATGAGATGTTCAACCACATCTTAAAAGAGAAAACACAACACATCCAAATACTTTACCCTGAAAACATTTCTGCTTGCTTAATTAAACCAAGGTAAATTTTAAAAAACAGGCAACTGTCATTGTCATTTGCAAACTTGCAGAAACTGCCCATGAATAATAAGTTGACAATTTTCAAGTCGAGTTTTAAGAAATCACCAGGATGTATAGGTTTCATTGTAAATGTCATCTTGCTAAATATATTCAAAGAGTTGACTTACTTGTTTAACTGTGTAACTTGCAGCTGAACATGCTATCCTGTCAACATATCTACTCTCAATCAATATTTTGTCAACTTTGGCAGAAGTCCCTATTGCTTTGTTCTTATCCATTTTCTATCAACATTGTAATCTAACAAATGTGATGTCGTGACAAAAATAAATGGGGAGCAAATGGCAGTGGATAAACATGAGCTCGATTGCTATTATATGCCAACTTCTCCGACTTGTAAAATAACCTTTCAGTGTCTCAGGAAGGGTTGAACGGGTCCAACTCTGCACATCAAAGTGATGGAAAGAGTTGGTCAACTCTTCTTGCATACAATGGGCCAGGTGCAATGCACTGTCTCACATTTCTCTCCATTAACACCTTTTGGACAGACTCTCAATGAATTTCTGGAGCAGAGGTACATTTGATGTAGGTGTCACTGGCAAGATGCCAGGTAGTGACATGAAAAGATGCCAATGGACATTCTGCACAGAGGTTTCTGTAAATGCAGGCTTTAATTGTCCACAAAATGAAGCACTAAAAGGAGTGTATGCAGTAACATGGAGTGATGTCATGAATGGACAGATAGTTTGAGAGCACCAGTACAGTAATGAGCTTTTACTACATCCTGCAGTATCTTGGCAGTTCTGGTCTCAGGATAAGGATACCCCTTGGCATTAGCTTTAACTTTTCAACCTTCCAAGACCTCAATACTCTCTCCATCAACTGATCTCTCTTCTACCTGACTTAATTTATGTTCTTCAGATTGGCCCAGGACCCTAACAGAGCAACCTTCCAAATTCCAAATGGGGGTTTGTCATCAGAACAAGCCACCACCCAAGGTGTCAGATTTAATTGAAATTTGTAGCAGTGATCCCTGTTGTATGTACTAGAATTTCTAGGCCTATAATACACTTTCTGAATATGGATGCCCACCACATTGAACATGGAGCTGTGGCTTTTTCACCTTTAAAACAATTCTTGTACTAACAAAATGACATTACAGGCAGTGCTGCTATTATTTGGCTCCAGTGGCCCAGGTTTGATTCTGACTCTGGTGTTGTCTGTGTGGAGTTTGAATGTTCTTCCTGCGACTGCATGGGTTACCCCGATCTTGTTTCATTCCACATCCCAAAGGTGGTGGGTTGATTGGCTATGTAAAACATTCTTTGTGTGGTTGGCTAGTGGGACAATTGGAATTGTGTGTGGGGGCGGGGTGGTGGTGGTAGGGAAGGCGGTTATAATGCACATGTGAGAAAGAACAGATTACAGGGAAATAATTGGGAAGATAGGATTGTTGGGACTGCTCTGAGAACCGGCATAGAGAGATACAACACGGAAGCATGGCCAATGGCCCAATGTCCACCCTGACTATCTACCACCCATTTACACTAAATTTACATTAATCCAACATTCTCAGCAACTCTACCTGGGGACAATTTACAGTGGCCAATTAACCCACCAACCTGCACGTCTTTGGGATGTGGGAGGAAACTAGAGAATCTGTAGGAAACCCAAGTGGTCACAGGGAGAACATGTAAACATAGACAGTATGCAATGGGTTGAATGGTCTAATATATCATAAGAAATTAATTATGAAATATATAATCCAATATCTTTTCAATTATCGCTGGGCATGGAACTAAAATTGAGAGACTAGCTGAATGTTCATCGCTTTATACCATAAGCCAACAGCCACTTTGTAATTTGTTGAGATTTGTTTGACATTGTATGCCTATCTATTGTGTTAGTGTACTTCTACCTCTGTCTCATCACCTGTGCTTGTAGCAAAACAAGGAAATCAACATACACCATACAAAGCAATGTGTAACATTCTTGATATTAAACTATACAAAACCCTTTAAAAGATGAAAAAAAATTAAAGCAAGATATTTTAATTCATCGTTTTCTAATTTATATCCTGTGTTTTTTATATAATCTTGTCGAACCATAGTGAATCATGCCCACAAATAAATGTGGTTATATTCTCCTGATTTTTGTCAAGTATTTAATCAAGTGTATAACTTAGCACAGGATTAGTAGCACTGTACATTTTGGCATATGAGTAAGGCATTTAGTTCAGATTCTAGTAAGCTTGGAAAGTATCTATTTTATATAACAAACTGCAAAAGAGATCAGAATAAAGACCACTTCAATGCCATTTAATAGGGCCTCAAGGTCCAGTATAATTGTTAAGTCACAAAGCTGTTAAGCAATAATGCAAGCTTGCAGCCAAGGTAAAATGGAAATTGAAATCCATTCACACAATGTATTAAAAGTGATGTAAAAGTATTCAAGTATTAGGAGAGATGTTTTAACTTATGGAGAAATACATATCTACTCTGGCTAGATCATTTGCAATATATTCTGAAATTGTTTGGGGAAAAGGACTTCCAAAAGCAGCAGGAGGGCATAAGATCTGTCTAAATATAACAAACTATTTGAAATGACCCCATGCCGAGGTTGCAAACTGAATGCAGTTTAAACTTTTTCCATGTGCAGTAAAAAGGTGGGACAACCCTCAAAGTATTATTGTTGAATTGAATTTCTTCCTTGCACGAAAACAGAGGTAAATTTAATCACAAAGAAATGCAGAAAATACTGGAAATATTCAGCAGATTAGGTAGCATCTGTGGAGAGAGAAATAGAGTTAACATTTCAGGTTGATAATCCTGCATTTAAGGTGAGGGGGGAAAGTTTAAAGGAGATGTGTGAGGCAAGTTTTTTTAGACAGGGAGTGGTAAATTGATTCATTATTGTCACATGTACTGAGGTACAGTGAAAAAACATTGTCTTGCATGCCATCTATACAGATCATTTCATTACAAGAGTGCATTGGGGTAGTTCAAGAGAAAACGATAACAGAATGCAGAATAAACTGTTATAGTTACAGAGAAGCTATAGAGAAACTGCTGGGTCTTCAAGAGTTGAGTTACAGGGAAAGATTTAATAGGTTGGGACTTTATTCCTTGGAGCGTAGAAGAATGAGGGGAGGTTTGATAGAGGTTTACAAAATTATAAGGGGTATAGACAGAGTTAATGCGAGTAGGTTCTTTCCATCTAGATGAGGAGAGATAAGTATAAGAGGCCATGGCTTTAGGGTGAAAGGGGAAAGGTCTAGGGGGAACATTAGGGGGAACTTCTTCACTCAAAGAGTGGTGGGAGTGTGGAACGGGCTGCCATCTGATGTGGTAAATGCGGGCTCACTCTTAAGTTTTAAGAATAAATTGGATAGATACATGGACAGGAGAGGTCTGGACCGTTATGGACTGGGTGCAGGTAAATGGGACGAGCAGAATACAGTTTCGGCACAGACTAGAAGGGCAGAATGGCCTGTTTTCTGTGCTGTAGTGTTCTATGGTTCTAAAGTGCAATGCAGGCAGACAATAAGGTGCAAGGCCATAACAAGATAGATTGTGAGGTCAAGACTCCATCTTATTGTACTAGGAGACCGTTAAATAGTCTTACAACAGTGGAATAGAAGCTGTCCTTGAGCCTGGTGGTACGTGCTTTCAGGTTTTGTATCTTCTGCTCGATGGGAGGGGGGAGAAGAGAGAACGTCTGGGGTGGGTGGGGTCTTTGATTATGCTGGCTGCTTTACCAAGGCAGTGAGAAGTGTAGACAGAGTCCATGGAGGGAACGCTGGATTCTGTGATGTGCTGAGCTGTGTTCACAACTCTGCATTTTCTTGCAGTCTCGGGCAGAGCAGTTGGCATACCAAGCTGTGATACATCCAGATAGGATGCTTTCTATGGTGCATTGGTAAAAATTGGTGAGGGTCAAAGGGGACATGTCAAATTTCTTTAGCCTCCTGAGGAAGTAGAGGTGCTGGTGCCCTTTCTTGGCCGTGGTGTCTATGTGGTTGGACCAAGACAGGCTATTGGTGATGTTCACTCCTAGGAACTTGAAGCTTTCAACCCTTTTGACCTCAGCATCGTTGATGAAAACAGGAGTGTGTACACCGCCCCCCCTTCCTGAAATCAAAGACCAGCTCTTTTGTTTTGCTAACATTGAGGGAAAGGTTATTGTCATGACACCATACCGCTAGGCTCTCTATCTCCTTCCTGTACTCTAACTCATCGTTATTTGAGATCCGGCCCACTACGGTGGTGTCATCCTCAAACTTGTAGACGCAGTTAGAGTGGAATCTGGCCATGCAGTCGTGAGTGTATAAGGAATGGAGTAGGGGGCTGAGGACACAGCCTTGTGGGGTGCCAGTGTTGAGGATAATAATGGCAGAGGTGTTGCTGCCTGTCCTTACTGATTGTGGTCTGTTGGTCAGGAAGTCCAAAGATCCAGTTGCAAAGGCAGGTAGGTGCCTGGAACAGACTGACAGCCATAATTGTGGAAGAAGATACGGCAGTGGTGTTTAAGAGGCTTTGAGGTAGACACATGAATATGCAGGAATGCGGATCATATGCAGGCAGAAGAGATTTAATTTAATCTGGCATGGTGTTTGGCACAGACATTGTGGGCCAAAGGGCCTGGTCCTGTGCTGTGCTGTTCTATGTTTTATGCTCTAATCAGCTCTGACTGGTGGGAAGCTGGTGGATTTAGATTGGATGCTTATTTCCCACCCAGCTTAATTTTACTCTTAGTTGACTTAAATTGAAATCCAGTAGGTTAGGATAAAATTATGCCTGATGATAATTTAGCCTCCCAGCTCATCAAATATATGAACAGTAAGTTTAGTTCTGATGAAGGGTCATTGACCTGAAACATTAATTCTTTTTGTCTTTCTACAGATGCTGCTCGGCCTGCTGAATGTTTGCAGCATTTCCTGCTTCCATATCAGTTTTCCGGCACCTGTGTTTTGTTCTATTTTCAAGCCTCATTCTGGAATATTTAAAAATTTCTCATTTTTGCTTCTTGCCTCACTTCTCAAAATCTCTCTTGACATAGAAGGGAGGCCATTCAGCCCATCGTATCTTTGCCAACTCTCAGAGCAATCCCATTCCCTTTATTTTCCTGTAGCTATTTTCTTTCACACACCCATCAACTCCTACACTTACACTAGGGGGAATTTTACAGTAACCAAATAACCTGTGGGAGGAAAGCAGAGAACCCAGGGAAACCACACGCAGTCAAAGGAAGAACATACAAATTCCAAACAGACAGCACCAGGGGTCAGAATTGAAGCTGAGACATTGGAGCTCTGAGGCAGCAGTACCACATACTGTCCCACTGTTCCAACTGAAAAGGAACCAGGAAAAATCTCTGTTTTATCTGGCTCGTGTCTCCAAAAATATATTCTTTCCCCTCAAGTCTCATCTGGTGCTTTGTGGCCTTATTGAATAATACCATTTCCTTTTGTTTTTTTTCTTGTTAGCTGACTGAACTATAGTTCCATAAAAACAGCAATCAATATACAAAAATGTCAAAAATCATTGACTGGCCTGATGCAGTGGTAATGATTTTGACATATACACAACAAATAATGAACTGAACCTCAGTCAATAGTTTGCTATTAAATCTTTTTCAGACATTTGTGAGCATCTTCTTCAGAACTGGTTGTGTTGGAAGATGATGAATAGAATATTTTGCCATTGATGGTATGTTACTTGCATTGTTTTCATACCAGCATCACGGATGCAACACCTTAGGTTAAAAAAGATTACAGAGCAAATTGACTCAGACCAAAGAAAAATAGTCACCACCACTGTTGATTGAGTTTGGAGATAGTACGTGCTTGACACTGTTATCCTTCCCACTATATTCCCTGCAAACACCAAATTCACTGCTGTTACAGAGCAACATGCCCCTGATGGATTATTGGCAATATTAGTGATATGTACAAGATAGATTTCCATTGTTTCTTTTGCAGTCAAACCTTCCGTCTTATATAATGAAGCACAGAAAGGTTTCTACATTTTCTCATGATTCAACATTCCACGTGAAGTTATTCGATTCATTTACAGAAAGAAGAGAACGTCACAGAGAGGAGAAAGGAAAACAAAACTTTCAATAACAAGAAATCAGAATATGTTGGAACAATAATAATTATAGAGTATTACAGCATGGAAACAGGCCCTTCAGCCAACCTGTCCATGCTGACCAAGATGCCCACCTAAGCTAGTTCCATTTGCCCGCATTTGGCCCATATCCCTCTAAATCTTTCCCATCCATGTACCTGTCCAGGTGTCTTTCAAATGTTGTTATTGCATCTGCCTCAACCACTTCCCCTGGCAGCTTGTTCCATATATGCACCCAAATTGAAATATGTGTTTTAAATAACATTATCTCCCTTTCAATCTTATATTGTAAATAAAATATTTGTCCTTATTCTAACTGGATTCTGGTTTCCTCAAATATCATTACATTTCCAGACTAAATACTGCTTCCCAACTGGAACCTGGAAGCAGAGACGCACAATAGTGGTGCTGCTGCCTCACAGCTCCAGTGACCTGGGTTCTAAGTAGGTCTCAGGTGCTACCTGTGTGGAGTCTGCTTGTGCTCCCACATGGGTTTCCCCTGGGTGCTCCAGTTGTCTCCCACATCTCAAAAATGTACAGATTGACAACCATAAATTGTTCATAGTGTATAGGTGACTGGTAGAATCTGGGAGGAGTTGATAGCAAAGTGGGGTGAATAAATTCGGTAAGGATAGGATTAATGTAACAATGAGTGCTTGATGACCAGTGTGGACTCGATGAGTTGAAGGGTCTTTTCCCATTCTCTATCTCCCTATGACTTGACTAGAATCTGTAACTTTTATCATTCTGATTACCATTCCTATGACATTATCCCCCTCCAATTCCTTCACTCTGAGCATTGGCTTATGATTGAAATGGGGTTGCAAGACACCAACCACCAACTGGCAGTGGGTCTATGTGATTATTTTTCATGCGTGAGTACTTTGCAAGACACATTTCCAGCTGATTCTTTCATGAAGGTTGCTGCTAAACCTGACCCCATTTATAAATGATCTCCATTCATAGATATTACAAATGGGAAACACAAAATGGGTGCATGGAGCTTGCCAATCATTTCTATACTGGTCAATCAGTTCTGCCACAAGTCAGACTGGATGACTTAGTAGTGAGCAGGAGCATTATGCATCTTCCCTGGCCTTGCAGCTCTGCTAACCATTGATCCAGTAGAGGAAAGGAAGAAGGACTTACATTCATGTGATGTCTTTCACAACACTGAGAGACACCAAGATAGTTTACAGTCAATGAATTACCTATGAGGTGCTGTCATCATTTTATTACATGTCATGCCTGTCCAGATCACAACAGCCCCTGTGTGCTAATGTAAGGGAAATTGTTCAAATAGTACGAACCTTTCATGGATGTTGCTTCACCTCCTGCACTTCATGGGTATTTTAACCTCAGACTTTGTAATTCCCTCTCTTAACTATCCTGCCGCTTCGATTTTATCTCTGCTCCTTAACATTTACCACTTGCTAATCTGTCCTTTTGCTGTCCTTATGATAACTTTCCTGTGAAGTACCTTGAAACATAGTTAATGTAAATGCTGGTTGTTGTTGCTTTGGGGTTTTAAGTTACATTTTAACTCCATTAATTTACAAAGGCATCTATATTGGATGGGCTTAAAGCACTATTTCACCACTTGATATGTGTTAACAAATGGCAATGCCCCTTTGAAGGGTTTAAATAATAGTTGCACTGATCTGATTTAACTGTCATGAGATTAGAAGTGTTGAAAATCGGTAGTAGTTGGAAATCTGAGGACTCTCTACAAAGCTTTTTTCCTGTATCATAAATTGCATAATTGTGCAGTACAAGGGTTTCTGTTTTGTAGAAACACTTGAGAAGATTGTGTGATTGTCTCAGAGAGGTTTCACTCATAGTCTCAGTCCCTGAGCAGTAAAAAATAGTCTGCCTTGCAAAACACTCATTCTCTGCTGTGCAAGCAAGGTTGCTTCACAGATGCTCTGTTTGTTGTAGCTTAATCTGTTCTGAAGTACCTTTTCTCCAAAATCATAATGAGATTTTGAAAAATTATTCTCATTTGCACAGTTGGTGCTACAATTATGTCTTTCCAAACAGCCTGAGCACAGTACTACAGCAAGAGACAGTGCCCCTTTAAGTCAGATACAAGCTAAAATAAAAACAAATCAAAGTTTAATAGTTATCAATAAAATGGTCTTTTCATTATACTTTCTGCTAGGAGCTTTTATCTTTTCTTTGTTATTTTTAGTAATGACAACTTGTTAGTAAAATTAACATTTGTAATCATGATTTGCAGCTGATGATGCTTTGAGGTCAGTCACATCTGTGCATTTTAGTCATATGTATTCCTGAAACACAGCCTGATTAGTGTAATTACATTCTTTAGCTACTATTTTAACCACAGACAAGGCTAAAGTTCATCTCTGTGCTATTAACCAGTGTGAGACTTTGCCAAATCTTGAAGTAATCACCGAATTGGATTACAGATCATGGGTGAAGCAAACTCCATATGTCTGGGCTAAAAGCTCCCAGCAGCGTCTTTACTTCCTGATAAACACCTAGCAAGTGATGTCATCCTGACTTCTTCTATTCAAAACCATCAGTTCAAATAAAGCAATGATCCTTTCTGATTATGGAGAAGAACCGGACAGGATTCCTTCGTGGATATTCCCACGGGCAATGATATTCTATATCAGTTGAGGAATCCAGTTAGCCACATTTAAGCAGCAAAGGCTATAAAGTTTAACTAATATCCCAGGATTTCAATGAATTATCATTGGCATAAGAAATCTTCTTAATGTTTTTACTGTTGGTTATCTTGCTCAGAAAACAAGAGGATTGAGTAAAAAGCATGAACACTTGCAGGCTCACTGGAAAAAATAGCATTCCCTTTTTCCATACATCAGAATTGTGACATTTTATAATGCAGCTCTAAATATGATAAATAAAAAATTTAATTTGATATTTATGCTACATTTGTTGAAGAATGTTCTTAAAAATGTTTCTTTTACAGAATAATGGTTGTGTTCTGGAATGGGACTGAGTCAGCGGCATGTAAGTGTCAAACCCAAAATGATGAGCCTGAATGTTCTCTTTGTTGTTATAAAATTATATGATTCCAGGTTCAAATAAAAGCTTCAGTTTTCTGCAAGTATTTAAAAATGTGTTTCTATACTGTGAAATTATGTGCTTGTAAGAGGAAGGAAAGTAAAGGCTTTCATTGATATAGAACCTCTACATCTTTTTCATGGTGTTCCGAGGTTTTTAAATGACAAGAGAAGTATCTTTGGAATGTAACTTCTGTTGTAGCTTAGGAAATGCTGCAGTCAATATGCATACAGGAAGCTCCTACCAAACAGTACTGTGATAGTGACCAGATAATCCATTTTAATGAGGCTGAGTTGGGGACAAATATAGCCTGAGTAATTGGGGATAATTCCTCTGCTGGTCTTCAAATTGGCACCATGATATCTCTTAAAGCCAGAAAAGCAGGTAGATACAGCTTTAATTTCACACCACACTTCTGACTGTGCAGCACACTCTCAGTGCTGCATAAGAGTATCAGTCTGGACGTTTATGTTCGGTTCTCTCTAGAACGGGACTTGAGTCAAACATTACAACTCAGAATTGAGAGTGTTACCTAATGACCAATGGTTAATGCCATTTCCAACTGAATGAGTATATTTAGGTGCATATTGTCAAATATTAATAAATAAACAATCTTAATTTGATCTTTTTGGTGGTATGATCTTTTTGCAAATGGGACTAGCTCAGGTAGACAACTTGGCTGACATAGATAAGTTGGGCTGAAGGACCTGTTTCCTTGCTGTATAACTCTATGATTCTGTGCTGACATGAGAACAATACTCAAAGATCTTTATCTAAGTGCAGCATAAAGGTCAAGCTTTTTCAGAGAAAAAAAACTTCTCAATTTCTCAAGGTACGACTGTTAACCAATTAATTTTTGCTCGCAAGAAGATTCACGTTAAACCTTGTTTTTAATAAAACACGCTATCTTTTTGACAAAAATGTTGTCTCATCACTTCAATCACACCTCAAACTTTTTTAATATGAAAGAATGATGATCTCTGTAGAATCATAGAAAATGGATGATGCAGAAAAAGGCCATACCAGCTTCTCAATTATGTGCTAGTTGAAAAAGAGCCATCTAATCTAATCAACCTTCCAACCCCTGGTCCATAGCCCAGCAGGTTATTAAATTCAATGAAGATTCTGCTTCTACCAATCTTTCACGCAATGTGACCCACACCCTACTGCATTCTGGTTGAAAAAGAAAATTCTTCATCATATCCCCTCTAATTCTTCCACCAAGTCCTTTAATTCTATGCCCCCTGGTTTTTAGCACCTCAGCTAAAGGAACACCTCCTCCTTCTCAGGCAGTTCACTGGGACTGATGACTTATGTGGGTTATGACAGATGGTGACAGAGGTCAATAAGTCCTTCCTATTTACTCTTTATGGGCATCTCATAAATTTATACACCTCGGTTAAGTCTGCACCCAGCCACCTCTGTTCCAAGGAGACATATCCACTTGAAGAACACTGTACATTTCCATTTTGACAACACCATGATGGTCATGGATATGCCCAGATCACAAGACAATAAAGAAGCAACATGGTGGACTCCAGTTTGTGAAGCAGCTGTGTGTGTCCCTAATCACTAACGCAGGGGCTAAACAGGTGGAGTTTACATTTGGTAAAAGGAGATTTTAAAGGAAGAGAGCCAAGTGGAGGCTGGTGGTATTTAGTGAGGGAATTTCAGAATGTGAACCCTATAGAAATGAAGACATGTCTGGCAATTTTAGACCAAAATTCCTGAGATCATTATCAGACCAAGAAGAACAGCATGAGAGGAAACATCATAGGACTTGAGTGCAATAATGAAAGAACTTTTACAATATGGACGAAAGTTTTCAGTGTGAAACGTTGGAAGACGAGAAATCTGTGTAGATCAGTAGAATAGAGGTTGTGGGTAACAGAAACCTGGCCCATAAGAAAGATATGGTTAACAGCATTTTGGATCCACTGAAGTTTGCAAAGGTTAATGAGTGGAAGATGGGTCAGTAAAGCTTTAGAATAGTCAAATGTGAAGGTGACCAAAGCAATTAATAGAGGAATGCTGGAAGTCTTGGGGTGTCATTAGTTGTGGCCAATAACAAGAAAACTCTGATAATAAATCAGCAGCCTGTTTTACACTAGGCTTAACTCTATTTTCCATTCAATTCAATTGGAAATTAGGATTTTTCATCTTTTGTGATCAGGGCAAGTGCCATTGTTGGAGAATAGTGCACTAAGTAGGCAATGATGACAGTGTCAGAATAGTGGAGAAATATTCAGTGATTCAAAGAGGTCCCGAGACTGAGAAGGCAGGAAAAAAATGACTGCTTCACTGTCTATTAAGGTGCATGGCACCATATCATATAAACTGTGGTTTCCTTTTAAATAAGTATAAACTCCTTATTTTCAGTTGAAAGTCTTTTAATTTGTTAGAGAAATCATGTATTTTGATATATTAACACTACTTCATTCACACACACCAAAACAATACCTCACCAGACTTCAATATCACTATAACTTTAATCTTCAAGGAGTTTTTAAAAAAACTGGAACAGCTGGTCTGCATGGACTACAGTAATGAAGCAATTAAGTCAGTCACCACACAAACATATCAACTTGCACCACTGTCATTAGTTTAAGGTATTTATACAGTGTAGCCTTTTAAATTGCACAGACTAATCTTCATTAGTGTTATGTCCCAGTTCTGGAAATGATGCTGAAGAAACACTAACTCTGGGAAGAAGAATTTGACTAAATAAAGCCTTTGTAATGGAATAGTTTAGGACAGATTTCCTGTTATATAAATTCACGGAACACAAAGGGTAAATTACGAATACCAGAGGAGGTGCGAGACAGTCAATCTCTCACCATGTGGATCCCTGCCAGCCTAATGTGCCATGTCTGTAAGTAAGTTTAACTGTCATTGACTAATAGAAACAGTTCCCTTGGTGTGGAAAACTGGATTTTGGTTTAACAAAGACAACATAGTTGACTTTTCCCCAATTGTTTCTAGCAGTGCTCCCTGAAACAACTGACATCCTTCACATTAAAAGAAGCTACCTGTTGAACAAGACTTAGATGTGATTTGACACTTCCATGCAGTTGCAGTTTATAAAGAGGCATTAACAAAATCAGAGCTGATTCTAAAAATATGAAGTAATATAGAAATTCAGTCCAATGGATGAGAATCACAGTTTGTTTCAACAACAGCTCATATTGTATATGAAGCAACTTTAACCATAAGAATGGAAAGAACCTGATGTAATTTGGGTTCCTGAATCTCGATATTTGGTGCCTTCTTGCCCCTGCCTGTGAGGATCTGTGTGTGTGTGTGTGTGTGTGTGTTGCGGGGGGCATGATTGAGTAATGACTCTGACGATGGTTATGTTAGCCCCCCAAAGCAAGGAATTTTCACAGGTTGCAGTTGCTGGTAGATCAATTGAAGGAAACTATTACATTTATAGTAATTTTACATACTGGTCACCACAGCCAAATTTGGTCTCTGTTTTCATTGATCAGAACACCTGATTCTCCAACCATCATTTGGCACATAAAGGGCTGGATATGTTTTGGCATTTACAAGAAAAAGTTTCTGTGGTTCTGCCAGAATTTTGTTAGGTCTTATTTTAATGCTGGAATGTTTAAATCCTTTGTAGTCTGAATAAAGAACTTTTGGGTCCTGACTGACAATTTGAAATTTTAATTCCCTCGGCCTACCCATTTATAGAGCAAAGAAAATGACTACAACAATCTCCTTCCATTGTAGTCCTCTTTATTACATTCAAATATCTATCCTTATCTGGCTCTGAATAAGTATCATTCAGCTATCAAGTTTTCAGCCAGGGAAACATTTTTTCAGCAGTTACACAGAATAAAAATAATAGCTATCCTACCTTTGCTCAAGAAAGCCATGAACTCACATCACTATGGAGATGTTTGTAAGGCCTAGAGACCACCTCCTCTGTATCTAAAAACCTAAGTTATAATAAACATTTCAATGATTTTCCTGAATTTATTGTAGCTCAACTTTCCTGGTAAAAGAAGGAAAAGTTTAGAGTTGATCTAGAAGACACGACAACACTGACAGTAAATTACCTCTTCTTTTTATCTGATGTAACTGCTATGAAAGTGTAACCAGTTCCAAATGTAATTTGTAAGACCTCAGAAAAGAAGCTGATTTTGTGGTATCTGTGATATTCTTATCCTATAACTCAATCACCAGATAATTGTAGACCTTTAGAAATAGTGAGATGTGTAAATGATTTAAAGTTTATTTTGAACATGAACCTTATAAAATGGTGGAGATTTTTTGGAGTCTATTGTGGTAAAATTTAAAGGAAGGTATGAAGATGTCTTAGTTTATTCTAGTCTACCAGTTGCATTATAATTTATCAATAACAGTCTATTCATTGCCTTAATTTTCAATGATATTGTGAGCAATTTTGGGCACCATATCTGATGTGCTGGCACTGGAGAGGGTCCAGAGGAGGTTTACAAAAATGATCCCAGGAATGAAAGGCTTAACATATGGGGAGCGTTTCATGTCTCTGGGCCTGTACTCGATGGAGTTCAGAAAGATGAGGGGAGATCTCATTGAAACCTACTGGATACTGAAAGGCCTGGATAGAGTGGACATGGAGAGGACACTTCCATTAGTAGGAGAGTCTAGGATCTGAGGGCACAGACTCAAAATAAAGCAATGTCCCTTTAAAACTGAGATGCGGAGGAATTTTTTTCAGTCAGAGGGTGGTGAATCTGTGGAATTCGTTGCCACAGAGGGTTGTGCAGGCCACACCATTGAGTGTATTTAAGGCAGAGATTGATAGGTTCTTGATTGGTAAAGGGGTTAAAGGTTACGAGGAGAAGGCAGGAGAATTGGGTTGAAAAAAAGTCAGCAATGATTAAGTGATGGGATAGACTTGATGGGCCAAATGGCCTAACTCTGTTCCTTTATCTTATGGTCTTCTGGATATATAGTCACATTAAATTATTGGTATACTGTTGCATGCTAACAATACACTTAGAAAAGTTATTAAGGTTAAAGAAAATAGATTCACACTTCTGACGTTGTAGATGATACTTCACCAGAAACGGTATCTTTAAAAAGAGGAAAAAGATTTTATTTTTCAGAACAAGTAGTAACCCATAGGAAATTGAAGACAGGCATTAAAGTGTGGGGGATGAGTCACACATGAGTTCTTTTAATCTCAGTGAAGGGCAAATAATTCAAGTTTGTAACCTGGGAAAAATGTGTGTATTTCAAAGGGCCTGGTTCTCTATTGTTAGTGTCCTGAGCAGTGAGCCTAGCTTTTAACATCATAATGAAGGATGTTCCCTGATGGATTATCTGGAGATAGGATTAATTCCTTCACAGTTTCTCTGGAGGCCAGACATTTCAGTCCTGAGTACACAAGAAATAGGACTGCTAACACTTTATCTCATTTTCAAACTCTGCTGTGAATCAAATTCCTTTTCCCCTGAATCTCTGTTTAGTTTTGAAGTGAAATACCATCTTGACTACAAGCTGTAGGGATGAGTGAGGATCCAAAATGAGTCAATTTGGAGGATTTAAATTCAGGCCTAAATGGTGCTCTACTCTTAAAAATGAAGTGAGAAAAAGATTATAGTTTTAAAGGAGAGCATAACTTGTTTGGAGTGTAGGGGGAGGGTGGAGGGGGAGGGTTATTGGGTTGATCTTCAAAATGTGTAATTTGTATTTCATTCAGGTAAAACCAGCATCAAAGAATGGTATAACCTCATGCAGTTGTCACAGCACTTACCTCTTCCTGCAAAATTATTTTACATGAGCTTTTTGGATCAATATGCTACTACACACCTTTATGGAGATTCCAGACATTTGTGTTAACAAACAATCTATTGGCAAGTTTGATATCTCAATAACTATGAGGCTTGTTTATTTTTGTAATGACTGTGCCAGGGTCCAAATTAGTAGAGGCCCACCTCTCCTTTTATCTGCAATTTTTTGCTTATACTTTTCCCAATTTAATAACATTCATGGTGAAAGGAACACGAACACAAGCAATTGCAGTGTTAGCATAATTTCCAACCCCTTGAAGTATTAGCAATTGCTTGTCCTTTACACAATGTTTAGTTATTTTCCAGCTTTGATACTGTATTTTCAGATGTCATCGAGAGGAGTGATTAAACAATTAATTGTTAAAAAGAAAACTCTTAAATTGCAGGCAGTTCAACATTGTCAAATCTGTGCAGTAAGTTAGCAAAATCAAATGGAAAAGTGACAATTTTACTTTGTGTAAGATCTAGCCTAAGGAAACTTCAAAAATGGAAAGATTTAGAAGCATCACTGGAAAAAGGTAAATAGTACACAGATTTTTCTTTCCCACCAGACAGAAGGGCTACAGTGGTCATTGGCATGTATATCAAAGTGTAGGAGGATTGGTGAAGGGTTCAGAAGTGCAGAGAGCATAGGAGATGGATGACTTGTAGCTGATACTACAACAGGCAGGGGAGTATATTGCAACCCAGGTACAGAAAAGAAGCAGTATATGAGGAGATCTATTTTCATCAGATCATTTGTAACTGGGATGTACTATCCAGCTAGGAGTAAATGTGGCATTACCATTTACAGAGAGAAAAAAAAGACTTTCACTTATGTTACACTTTCCATTTCTCTTTCAGGACATTCCAAAAAGCTTTATAGCCAATAAATTAGCTTTGAGGTATGAATACCACTGTAATGAAGGAAACATAGCAATTAAAGATCACACAGCCAGCTACCATAAATGGGAATGTGCTAATGACAAACAATCTGGTTTTCTTTGTAATGTTGAGTTAAGGATAAATATTGGCCAGTGCCTAAGGATAACTCCCCTGCTCTTGTTTGAAACAGTACCATGAGATCTTTTCTATCTATCTGGGAGAGGAGGCAAGACCTCTGGTTAATGTCTTAACTGAAAGACAGCACCTCGAACAGCAAACAATTCCTTAACCACTGCACTGAAGTAACAGGCTGGATTTTTGCATTCATGTTTCTGCAGTGGCATTTAAACCCAAAACCTCTCAATTTAGGGACAAAGGTTATACTGAATGAATCTATAGTTGGTAGGTTATACCTCAAAGGGTTGCTTCTCTCCTAATAATTCAGGGAGGAAGAGAGTAACTGTACTGTTGAAAGCAGAAATTCCTTCCTTCTCTGCCCCCACCACCCCCCTTGCCCAACTTTTTAAAGGAGAAATGTTATCCTTTGGTTTCACAGCCTTAAGTTAATAGTGGCATATCGTAAGAATATGACTCAAGTGAACATTCTTTGTTTATGTACAACACTTGTTTATCCATTTGACATTTAAAGATTCTCATAGTTCAAAACAAACAATGTTGAAATACTTCCCCTTTGCACTGCCAATTCTACTCAGTTTGCCTCAAGCTGATTACTCTGTCATAGGCACTGTGGAGTATCTTGTTACTATCACAGTTGCTATGACAGATTCCAACCAAAGTATCATAACCACTACTATTTTCTCTAGAACAGCTACTCCTGTAATTTTCACCCTGTTGCCTGTTAACCCTGGACACTATTAGAGCTCCCGTCTGTCTATAAAGAGTTCTTTGTGTTGCCCAGGTTCACAGTCTCTATCATCACTTAAAGCGTTTTACTGGGTATTCTGCCAATTGACTCAAATCAATGTTCATACATTTTAAACACATTATTAGTCAAGCAGATACAAAGCTAAACTGTGAGCAAGTACATCAGTGTAACACCTGAGACACTATTTCATCTGATTACACTTGGGTTAATCAAATGTGCACATAACGAGAGGATAAAGAAGTTTGAAGCAGAGGATTTGTTGCACACTGGCATTGCTACCAGCGATACTCCAAGTAGAATGACCTGATGCCTGAAGAGTACACAGAAGCCTAATCATTCCTACGGTCATTGTTTTTCAATAAATTCCATTTGATCTGTGTTTTGATATCCTGTGTACAGATTGGTATCAGTGACACCAACAATTCTGGGCAATTCCATTATCCAGCACAAGGGTGATACAAGAGGCTGCAAATGCTGCAATCTGGAGCAACAAACAATCTGCTGGAACTCAGGAGGTCGAGCAGCATCTATGGGGGGGAGGGGAAGGAATTGTCAAACTTTTGGGCTGAAACCCTGCATCAGGACTGAAAACATACTGGAAGCTCATTATGGGAGAGTGCGTGGCATGAAACTGAATGATTCCAAGAGCTGACCTTTCATCTATACAGTTCTGTGGGTGAATACTCTTAAAGTACTTGAAGACTCAAATATTCCAAAGCACTTCATGCCAATAATGCATATTTGATGGATTGACAGTTTTATAATACAGGAATCACAGCAGTTTACTTGCACACAGAACAAATCTATACACATCAATAATCAAAAACATATGAATGATGGAGAAATCGGGGGCTATGTGGGAGGGAAGGGTTAGATAGATCTTAGAGCAGGATAAAATGTCGGCACAGCATCGTAGGACAAAGACCAAAATACTGTGCTGTAATGTTCTATGTTTTATAGTAACCAAATTGCCGATTTTTAGAAATACTGGACAGGAGTTAAATTTTAATCAGGAAAACAATTATGCTTGGGGCTCTTATACATCCACCTGAGAATTTTCTGTCTGTATTGGTGGTGCGTATATGGGATGAGCTGCCAGAGAAAGTAGTTGAGGCAAGTACAAAACATTAAAAGATATTTGGATATGTACATGAATAGAAAGGGTTTAGATGGACATGGGCCAAACATGGCAAATGGGACGAGCTTGGGATTAGCACCATGGTTGGCATGGACAAGTTGGGCTGAAGGGCCTGTTCCATGCTGTACTACTCTATGACTCTATGGCTCTATTTTCACCCAGGATAGCTGGCACAGCCAGTGTGGTTCATTCAAATGAATGGTGTTGCCAACCACCTAAAAGCTAATTCTTTGTTGCTTATTTTTCCTTGTTTCAATGTACATTTGTTTTTAATTGGTTAAAAGCAGTTTTAATTAGTTAAAAGCAGTTTAATTAGTTTTCAAATTAAGATTTTAATTATTTTTGTTGTGTTAAAAGTTTATATTTTTAAGTATCTTTTGGATTCCTTTCAACAGTGATGGATCTTCAGGTGACACTGTCCATGGGCATCTCCATGTGCAGCCTTGTTGCTTCTCGTGGCCCACTGTGCCTTGTGGAAAGGACCAGCAGCGATGCTGGCAATGCATGGGGAGCCATGCAGCCACAGGGCTGGTACAATGGCAATTTGTGGGGTTGGGGGGGGTGCGTAGACCAGGACCAGTACAACCCAGCTCATTCTTCCCAAGTCTCTAGATGTGAATTGAACTCACAACTTCATTATTAGCAAATGAGCTACAACTGACACTAAAACAAGCACCCTGCAAGTGCCTATTGTGAGGTCAAGTGAAAGATGACCTCCTGCACAAGTAACCAGCCTCTGCCATTCAAACAATATACAAACTCCATGCAATAGCCACACAGGATAAACTGTAGATGTTACAATAAGATAAGATAAGATTACTGGTTAACCAAGGGCCTCTGCATAGAATTCTTGTATGATACAATTCTGGGTATGGCAACTGCTCTGCCCAAGACCACAAGAAACTGCAGAGAGTTGTGGACACAGCTCAGCACATCACCTTTATGATTTCCACTGCATGGGCTCTGTCTACACTTCTCGCTGCCTCAGTAAAGCAGCCTACATGATCAAAGACCCCACCCACCCTGGACTTTCTCTCTGCTCTCTCCTCCCATCGAGGAGAAGATACAAAAGCCTGAAAGCATGTACCACCAGGCTTAAGGACAGCTTCTATCCCTCTGTTATAAGACTATTGAATGGTCCCCTAGTATGATAAAATGGACTCTTGACCTCACAATCTACCTCATTATGGTTTTGCACCTTATTGTCTACCTGCACTGCACTTTCTCTGTAACTGTAACACTTTATTCTGCATTCTGTTATTGTTTTCCCTCGGTGCACTGATGAGATGAAATGATCTGTATGGATGGCATGCAAAACAAAGTGTACACGTGACAATAATAAACCACTTTACCAATTTACCAATACATCAAAGATATTTGGAGTTACTGAGGATAGGATCTGAAGACATGCCCTTGCTCTTTTCCAAATCTGATATGTTCCATAACTTTCTTTTCCATTCAACCCATGCACTGACTGTTTGTCTGGGCCATGCATCATCAGTGAGTATAACATTGTGTATCGTACACAAAGTACTATAATATTCTGTAATTTGGACTACAGCCTTGTGTTAATAGTGTTGGAACATATTTATCTTCATTCACTGGATCCTGAGAGGAGGACAACTTTGGAGTGAGAGGTGGGAATGTCCTTGGCATTTGGGGTCTCTATTCTGTGATTTTATCCATTAATACATGAAAACTGAAAATCAGTAACTTTGCCAATGATTAGGAAGATTTAAAAACAGAATCTGAAGTCACAAAATTCCCACATGTAAACCACAGAATGCATGGTATAAATATTTATTACTCATGTATAAACAAAATATACTGTACAGTCAGGAATGCAGGATAGTAAAATGATTTTTGATTTTAAAAAAAGATTGACCTTTTTGTCCTGCGGTGCATGAGTTAGTCCATTCAGATTGAGGTCAGCTAAGATAAGTGATGAAAATATCAATGTGTGCTGGTAGTTTTACAAAACTGGTCTTTAAAACTGTTTGAGGAGGAGATGCAGTTCTCTCTTTGTACACTATGTCCATTCAGAAATGAAACAATGGATGCCTTCACCCGTTCAAATACAGACGTTGCATCTGCCAATACCGCCTGAAGTTCTTAAGTACAGAAGGACTTGATTTAACATTCTTAACTAATGCAGGTCACTTCTTCAGCCAGTTCCACTCTCAGAGATACTGATTCCCAGATGTGTGCATTCTCAGACAGTCATTCTGCCAGTTCCATGAAGAAAGTAATAAGATAACACACGTTAAAATGTGGTCCATATGTTTCATCCTCATTTTTGCAGCATACAGGTGCATGTCTTCTTGTATTACACTGGCTGCAACTGGCTGCTACTGAATCAGTAAGTCATGCAAATTTCTCTACCTTGATTATCAGGGTGAAATGTCACATTCATTATACAGCAACAAATCACAGCCAACAACGATGGAAGATACGACTCAATGTTTAGCAAACAACACAATCAAATTACAAGTTTTAACATCACCAGTCCAGAACCATTAAGTAAGAAAATCACTGAGTAACAGAGTCATACAGCATGGAAACAGGTCCTTCAGCCCACCGAGTTCACACTGACCATCGATAACCCATTTACACTAACCCTATCCTAATCCCATTTTCTTCTCCCCGCATTCCCACCAACTCCCCCCTCCCAAGGTTCTGCTACACACCTACATAACAGAAGCAATTTGTGGTGGTGATTCACCTATCAACCTGCTTGGACTTGGGATGTGGGCTGACACGGAAGTAAGGTAAGGTATCTTTATTAGTCACATTTACATCAAAACACACAGTGAAATGCATCTTTTGCGTAGAGTGTTCTGGGGCCAGCCCGCAAGCGCTGCCACGCTTCCGGTGCCAACATAGCATGCCTACAACTTCCTTAACCGGTACATCTTTGGAATGTGGGAGGAAACCAGAGCACCTGGAGGAAACCCACGCAGACACGGGGAGAACGTACAAACTCCTTACAGACAGCGGCCGGAATTGAACCCAGGTCACTGGCGCTGTAATAGTGTTATGCTAAATGTACCTGGGGAATCCATGTGGTCACTTGGTGACTCCAGACAGTAACTGTTGTAAGTAATTGAAAGGAACTGTTAAGTTGCTCAACAATTAGTTTGAATGCTTTTTAACAGCCATCCTTTTTGTTCAAAGAGAAAAGAAAAATCCTGCATTTATTTTTTCCCATTCATTCACAGGATGTGGACGTGGCTGGCAATGCTGCAATCGTGGTCCAACCCTCAGTGCCACTGTACCGAGACAGTAGTTAAGGGTCAAAGCCATTGATGGATCTGAAGACACATATTGGCCAGACCAGGTAACGATGGCAGACTTTCTCCCTGGAGGGCATTAGTGAACTCTATAGGGTTTTGAAGACAATCTGATAGCTTTGTAGTACTGTTACTGTGACGAACTTTTTATAGTACATTTTTACATTCTCAGGCTAAACCAAAGCATTAAACAGACAATGATATCCCTTTCAGGTGTTCGCACCACACTGGAGTCCAGTGACAGGGTACCAACTTCCTGGTATATCCTCTTAATAATGCTTTGGAATTTGCCCACCAAAGTTGCAGCATGTCAGAGATAGTTACAAACATTCAAGCTCTTGGAGAGTTTGACAACCAGTAAAAGCCTAGAGACAATGTTTAGCTGGGTGTCAACGTAATTCTTTGGGCAGGTCTTGCCATTTGTGATTCTGCTCCAGAGGGCTTTTCGCATTGGATTCATGAAATATGAAAATCAAAAACAAACTGCAGAGGCTAGAATAAAAGCAGAAAATGCTCAAAATACTCAACAAGCCAAGCAGCATCTGCGGAAAGAGAAACAGTTAACACTTCAGGTACGGGATCCTTGGAAGGTTTCCCAGACCATAAACATTAACTGTTTCCCTTCCCACAGATGCTGCGTGATCTGCTGAGTGTTTTCAACATTTTCTTTTGTTTTATTTTAGATTCATAAAAGATGTCGCAATCTGAATATTGGCTCTATGTAATTATGACCTAACAGGTAAGGCACGCTGTAAGAGCAGGCAAGGATGTTCACTGTTCCCAGGACCTGGGTCTGCTATTTTAGCACTCTTTTCGTGGTGACAAAAATACAGGAAAAATAACCTTACTTGCCTTCATCAGTGCCAAGTGATCTTTTATGCTCTTCTGAGCAGTCAGATAGGGCTTCAGATCAACATTTTTTCTGAGGGATGGCTCCTTTGATAAAGCAATGCTCTTAATACCTCACTGTAAAGTCTAGATTATGTGTTCAAGTGCATTAAGTGGAACATAAACCCACAGCCTTCTGACTCACAGGTGATGGTGGTCATAATCCACAGGGAAATATCAGCAATGAAATAAGTAATTTATCAGAGTAGATTTACAAATTGAATTTGGATGCAGTCAATCAAGGACAGCTGAGCAGCCAAAATACAGAACTTCCCCTGATACGAAATTCTTTGTGTATTTAAATTTTGTCAGTTATTGTACAGTGCAATATTTATTTCCAGCACAAAAAAAGACATTTCCAAGGAGATGTTGACTAGAAGTAGCAGTCATAATAGGCTAGAATTTGGGGTTAGTGATAAGCTGCTGAGTTCCAAATAAACATTGAACATCTCTCAATTGAGTGAGATGATGACAACCTGCAGACAAAAGCGGGGTGGGGAGGAGATAGGGTGGGATCCAGTTGAATTCCTTATGATGATTCTCTGGAATGGGATTGTTGTGAGTGGTGTTGGGGAATGCCAGAAAGGGCCCTGCTCAGATAAACAGGATAAATGTTTAACAGGCAACTCACCTATCACAGGATCGAAAGACAAAGGAGCAGAAGTAGGCCATTCTGCCCATCGAGTCTGCTCCGCTACCTCACCGTGAGCTAAACTATTCTCCCATTTAGCCCCAATTCCCGGCCTTTTCCCCATATCCCTTGATACCTTGACTAATTAGATACCTCTCAATCTCCTCCTTAAACACCCACAATGATTGGGCCTCCACAGATGTATGTGGCAACGAATTCGATAAATCCACGACCCTCTGGCTAAAAATATTTCTCCTCATTAGCCCCTCTGGCTAAAGAAATTTCTTCCCCTAAAACAATAAATAACTTAAAGTGAATGACTTAACAAAATACTTACCAAAATCCCTCACAGCCAAACCACTCCATTGAAATGAATGGGAAAATGCTTCCTGCATTGACTCCAACTTGGCCCAGGTTGTAACATGCAGATTTCCCTTATTTGGTCCAGGTTTGGAGCATGATGGTAAAACAACAGTGGGTATGCTGAAATCCCACATTTCCTAATAGCAACATGGGGAAATAACAGCAGCTTTTCAGACTTTTCCTAACAAAATCCAGGTCAATGTTTGAAATATTTTGATACTCTTTTAATGGAAGCCATGATGGGCACCGGAATTACATGCAAGCAAGTTTAGCATCTCCCAGCTCTATCCCCAGTCTCCTTTCAGCAGATGATTGAAATGTACAGCAAGATTGATTCACTTCTAAAAGAGGAATAAACAGATTAATACTTGGTACAACCTAAATAAACTTGATATTAAAGTTTTGCTTCAGTGGTGCTGACAATTTATTTCTCTTAAAATTTAAAGTTATTTATTTAAAGTGATTAAAAATCATGTGCGTCTAACAGTTCATGTAGTGTTAATCTGTCCTTTGGATGGATAGGATGTGAAGTAAGGGACTTACTTCAGGGACAGGAAGTGAAGTGAGACAGTAAGTATAAGTAAGATATTAAGATATCCAGAAGGATACCTTGTGGGATTATTATTGGTTTTTTGGTCTCAAGTTTCTCCTTCACAAATTAACATGATGTTTCCAAAACCTTTAGGACATGATCTTAGTGATTACAAGACCAACTTCTTCAGAACATCCCCACTGACCAGGACAAGGGTGAAAGACTCCATTGGTGACAGACATATAAAAGACCATGGAAACCAGGAATAATGCTTTTTGCTCTAACAATACCCTCAGAAAATGAAAGTTTATGACATAAGGAACTTTGTTGTGTCAGCAGAGTTCTTGAAATATTTTTCAAAAAAGAATTTTCAACCCAGTAAACTGGTATGAGTTGGGCTTCACCAGTTCACTTGCCATTTTCTGGGTTCAAACTGCTTCCTTTCCTAAATATACACATCCAATATGTTCTCTCGGTGTGATAATTCCAGGTCACAGTATTGAAGAAAAGTGCGAAGGTCCTCTACTCTATCTTGGCCAAAATCTATCTCCCAACTAACAACATTAAAATAGATTATCTGCTCATCATGTCTTAACATTTATGGGATCTTGCTAGGTACAAAATTGATTGCTGCTTCTTCCACACTGCAATAGTGAATAAACATCAATGTAAAAAAGAAGTGCTGGACACACTCAGTAGATTAGTCAACATCTGTGGTAGGAGAAACAGAATTCATATTTCAGGTCAAAGATCTTTTGAAGGATCTTCAGCCTGAAGTGTTAACTGTTTCTTTTTCCACAGATGCTTCTTGACCTGCTGAGTATTTCCAGCATTTTTATTTCAGATTTACAGCATCTGCTTTAATTTTCATTTACATATCAAAATACTTTATTAGGTGGAAAGTGTAGTACAATGCAAATCCTTCCTTCTCCATAACTGTATCATTTTAATGTAAATGTGGAATTTTATTTCCCAGTTGTGATGATGGGTCTTGGATCTGAAATGTTAACTGTTTCTCTTTCCACAGATGCTGCCTGGTCTGCTGAGTGCTTTCTGATTTATTTCAGGTTTCCAACATCTGCATGTTTTTTTTTTGATTTGCAGTGGTGTAACTGCCCTAATGAAATGATAATTACTTTTATTTTGATTTTCAAAATAACTGGAGCTGTCTGAGAAAATATACTTCTGACCTGCAAATTAGAATTAGCGTTGACAGACTCCAATCTATTGCAAAATAAACTAACTCATGTCAAAATCAAAATCAATAAATTTCATACCCTCAGACTTGAATCTTTCTTTAATTAGCTACATATCTACGTTTGCTATAAAATTCTATGAATCAGGTACAATCTCAATTGGCCTCAAAGTGATGTTACGTTGACTGTACCTGAAGAGTAAGTTATAACAAGCCTTTTTCAGTCTAACTCCTTTTTTAAGTGTCAATAGGACTACATTTAGGGTCACTATTTTTAACTCTTGTCCTTTGTTGCGGTCCATCAGCTTTCATTCGTGTTCTAGGTTGGCTTGCATAGGATTGACCCGTGGGATGAAAAACAGGATATTATTTGACTTACGCCCCCACACTAATTGTCTCATCCCCTGAGGAATGTTCCAGTGGGCACTGGAAATCTTTGTCTGCCTTTTTGGCTTTTGGAACAAAAAGCATGTGGCTCTAACCATTTCCTTGTTCATTTTTGATGCCTTGTGTAGGCTTTTAAATCATTTGAAATCATTAGCATTAACGATTGTTTCTTTGCAACCAACAGATTCAAAAGAATAAATAATGAAAGGAAAATCTGTTGGCTGCTTTAACTAAACCACATCTGCGGTGAGTTACTACACACTGTGCATCCTGAATAATCATCACATTATCCTGAATCAGGGCAAGCCAATCTCCAGTCCAGTGGGCCTGCTATCATCTTAGTACATGGCAGTTAACTGGTTAAATAATCAGCTTCTGTTCTGTTGTACAAATCATCGAGAAATATAGCTGGAACTCTTCCTCTCTCATAGAGATCTTCTGTCACTTCAGCCATCCTTACAAATCCCCATTCCCCAAATGTTTGTCCCATTTCTGCTTAGTACTTCTCATTGTCCTTTGCTATATAATCTCGTAGCTCCTATATTGACAGCTGTTGCATAAGTGCAGGTTGCTGATTTTATGCCACTCATCCCAGTGTCCATTGATAGCGATTATAACATTAGTCAAGCGTGCATTTAGTGTTGAGATCAGAATGAATGAATGAATGAATGAAGCAACTCTGAATCTCCCAATACCAAGTCATAAAGTTTATTTGTATGGGTTTAACAAAGAAAATGGTTTATTTTTGCCTTGATCCCTGAAATTTGGTTGGGCTGGGGGACAACAAAGAGTGTAGAAAAAATTAAGTGGTAATAGGAGCTTGTTAGGGTGGAAGTATTAGTTGACTAATTGTATTTGTGAATATTTATTTTAATATTGTTGCACTAAAATAGTGCTACAGGCTTTCTAATGTTGTCCATGCTCAGTACATGGGTTCCTCATTGTCCTGGTTTGACCAGGTCTGGATCCATGAGGCTGATCTTGCTGGTTAGGATAGACTTGGACCTTAGCAATGAACCCGTTATGGTACTTGGTAAATGACTTAATTGGGTGCCATATTCACCCAATGAATAGGTAAATCCCTGCCGAGGACATCACTTAAAACTGTCAAGCTTGTTCAATTCACCTGTAATACTGCTGCTGAAATGCCCACAATTCCTACGTCTCACCACCCCACCCCCTGTTGACATGTGAATACTATAAACAATGCTCACTGGTTCAAGGTCGCTATTTGATGTGTAAACTTGGATTCTCATGGAAGGAGTTAAGACATGCCCCCCTGCTGCTCCCCAAAAGCCAACTTCGCAAATGAAGCCCTAATGACCAATTTGTGAGCAATTTGAGTGAATAACAGCATTGGCTTCCTGCTGAAATGGGGACCAGCAAGTTTAAGTAGCTTTTGTGTAGAATACAAATATAATAATCACAACATTTGCAATATGAATCAAGATGTCTAATTGGAAGAATGCTGGAAAGCAGTGGTGGAGTAATGGATAGTCTATTTCCTCATGATCTTGCTGTTGTCTGCAGGGAATTGTGGTGCAAAAGTTTAATGTGGTGACCACTCAGTGAGACTATGGCTTAGATGTTATTTTGCTATTATTCTGGATCCAAGAGCGATTGGATTTGTGCAGTCTTTTCATGCACCTCTAAGATGTAAGTAAACAACTTGTTATCAATATTTCACAATCTTTTGACCCTTCTGCCCTGCTTCAGTGATGCTAGAAAACCACCTTTCTCTCAAGCTGTGTTGTTCTCCAAGCCACTACTCTAATTGCATTCTGAAATCTGCTCCCATGCTTTGTTGCTTTATATTTATATGTTCATTCAGAGGAGCTGGGTGTTATGCACAAGGTCAGCAGTTAGTTCCTAGCCTAAGTCCCTTTGAGAAGATGGAGATAAGCTGCTTTCTTGAATTGCTGAAGTGCTTGCAGACAAGGCACTCCCACAGTGCTCTGAGGTTGGGATTTCTAGGAATTGATGCAACAACAACACCTACAGTAAAGAAGGAATAATGATACATCTGCAAGTCAAGATGGGTGAATCAAAGGGGAACTTTCAGGCAGTGGTGTCCTGTTCTGCTGCCCATGTTCTTCTTGACAGAAGAGTTTACAGGTTTGTGAGATCCTGAGAAGCATTGTTAAGTTTCTGATGTGCATTGAAGCCACGGTCGGCTGATCGTGGAGGAAGTGAATGTACAAAATACCAGTCAAGGGTAACACTTTGTTCTGGAAAGCAATTCTATTTGTGGAAAACTAACAACAGGTTTGAATCATACGAATCTGCATGTTCAACATTTGATAGACCAGAGAATTTTCCTAAAAATTACATTGAATTAATTAATGCACCCTATTGCGTGAAGTCAGTGGTGCTGCTACAAGCCTCGCTTGACGGCAGTGTGGAATGGGAGAATGAGTTCCGGCCACCCGACTTGTGTTCTTCAGATTTTCCAGCAATTCATTTATCTCTGATCTGCATTCCTGCTGAGTGAAGCTAAGCAGGGGAACATAACCTTACCAAATTTACCCTTGCACCTGTTTAGCCCCAGGGACAATTTTAGGACTGCCTACAAAAGTTGGTGCCCACAGTATTCATGCGAGCAACATTGCGACACTTGAATCCATAATTGGTGCATATGTTAGCTGTAAGGCGTAGAACGAAGGAAACCCCAGTGTGATCTTTGAATAGGGCTACAGACTTACGCCAGGTGCCAAATTAGAGCTCAATTAGACTGGGTCTGAAAATGCACAGTCTGTGAAACACTTTGAAATTGAACGCTAGATTTATGATGCAAAATGCCACATTATTTTTCCATTCCAAGCAATTATAGTGAGAAACCAATCACCCTTTCATACAATGCTGAGTACTACAATTTCATAACATAAATCTTGTCAGTATAATTGCATCACTGCGCTAGTAGGAATGAACATCTATGATAAACATGCAAGTGGAAATTTACAGGTGGAATAAATAATTTATATTTGTAAAATGGTCAAATCCAAACTGCCTGTTGCAAGCTATGCTAATTGGGTTACATATTGTGCTATTTCAGGCAGATAATGGTTAGGGTAGAAATGAGAGCTCGTTACATCCAGTTTACAGCCAAACCTCTCCAATGAGGTCTTGTTTAGCAAAATGTATATAACTGTTAAGAGGCTTGGCAGGATAAATGTGGATTTGTATCTAGAACCAGGAGTCACACTCAGAAATAGGAGATGACCATTCAGGATAGAGATGAGGAGCAATTTCTGCAGAGGATGGTGAATCTTCAGAATTCCCTATCCAGGAGGACTGAATCACTGAGTATATTCAAGATAGAGATCAATAGCTTTTTTGATATTAATAAATATGAGGGATGTGGGGTTAGTACAGAAAAGTAGCAGTGAGGTAGCACTGGACAGCAGAGTAGCTCAGCTAGTAGATCCACTCGCTCACAGTGCCAGATACTTGAGTTCAATCCCGACATCTGGTGTTGTCTGTGTGGAGTTTGCACGTTGTCCTGTGACAATGTGGGTTTCTTTCACGTGCTGTTGTTTACTTCCGCATCCCAAAGATGTGTGTGTTGGTAAGTTAATTGACTGCTGTAGAATCTGTGTGTGTAGAATCTGTGGGGAGTTGATGGGAATGCAGGAAAAATAAAATGGAATTAGTGTATGATTGGTGGAAATAATGGTTGGTGTGGACTCGGTGGGCCAAAGGGCCTACTTCCGTGCTGTATAGTTTTATGTAAAGGATCAAACATGATCTCATTGAATAGCAGAGTGTGCATATGGGGCCGCATGTGGCCAAATAGCCTACTCTTTCTTATGTTCGAGAGAAATCACCTAAAGCAGGCATTGGACTACTTAACTGCTAATGACCACATGGTGAAGTAATCAATAGAATTTATGGGCTGGATGGTGCTGGACCTACCCTACTGCCTGGACTTATCCACCTTATTGCCCAGCTATACTTACTTTTCCAGATGTTGAGAGTTATTCAAGAAGATCCTCTGCAAAGAGGTCTCGCAAAAATCAGAGTGAGATCTAAAAGACTAGTAGGCCCTTCATGTAGATTGAAAAAATGTTAAAAGACTGTTTCTAAAATAAAAAAAACAATCCTACAAGGTAATAGAAGCAGGAGTAGACCTCAAGCCTGCCCCACCATTCAGTATGATCATGGCTGATTTATGCTGGCCCCAACTCCTCTTCCATGCCAGTTCATCAGAACTCTCAATTCCTCAATCTTTCAAATATTTATCTATCTCCACCTGAAATGATCTGGCCTCCATCATCCTCAGGGGCAGGGAATTCCAGATATTCACTACCATCTGAGAGAAGAAATAGCTACGTACCTCAGTTTTAAGTAACCATCCCCTTATTTTATAGCTACATTCCCTTGTTCTTAACTCTCCCAGTAGTGAAAACACCCAAACATTTACCCTGTCAAGTCCTTTCAAGATCTTGTATGATTGGATAAGGTCACCCCCTCATTTTTTTTCACAGGAGTGAAAGAGGTTGCTGTACATATGCCAGGCAACCTTGACACAATGCTGAGGAGCCAGATGGGAAGTGGACCTGACCCTCTTCTCACCAACATGTGTATGCTCCCAAGTGGCCTCAATAGTAAGTCCAGAAATGAAGTGGAGGGTCAGGTAAACCAGCTTCTGACATCAAGGTTGTTTCCAACTTCTGTGTTGAACCAAGCAGACTGCCAAGTCCAAGAGAAGCTGAGCTGTGAACAGGTGCCAAGAGCCAACTAGGTAGTAGGACAGAAAGTATTTCCTCTGATGGAAGAGAGCAGAACAACCAGCATACTGCCTTAAAGTTAGAACGGGATCTTTCAGGAAACAATTCTTCATATAAAAGGCAGCAAAAATCTGGGCACACTCCTCCGAAAAGAACTCTTAGAGCTGAGGGTCACATCTTTGTTTAGCATAAGACGATATGGCATGAAGACAGATAAATATTGTTAGCTATGATTTAAGTTAATGGTGGACAAGCTTGGACAGCTAACTGGCCTATACCTGCTCCCATGCACCTGCTATAGAACTTCCAAAGAAAATTGGGAATTGGAGAAGATCCACATGTTTTCCATGTCAGGAATGCAGCCTAGCTTGTAGCTACCACAAACTAGTTTTCCTTTTTTTGGTGTTTTATGGGGAAGCGCAGGGAGTACCTCTCAAGCAGAGCAGTTCTCAAGGCCACTGCTGGCAGCCATTGGAACCTTCTCCTGATATCCTTGATGGTGAGACAAGCAGCCTGCAATTATAAGCTTGGACAAGATGCACGTGGAAGCACAACAGATGACATTAGTGGACTCCAGTAACATCTGTGAGGTCCAAGTCTGGG
Organism: Pristis pectinata; assembly: GCF_009764475.1. Lineage (NCBI taxonomy): Eukaryota > Metazoa > Chordata > Chondrichthyes > Rhinopristiformes > Pristidae > Pristis > Pristis pectinata. Next base: position 18,546,350 of record NC_067432.1, read on the forward strand.
ATAATATTGAACCCCATGATGGATTAGCTTCTGAGGTACAGCAAATTAGTATCCAGAATCTTGGATCATTGGCCTGAAGACACCAGTTCATCATTCCACCATAGGAATGGCCACAGTCTAGCAGCAGACCTCCCATGATGACACCGATATGATCAGCTAAGCCACTTCCGGGTACATTGGCCAATGACAGATGGACGTGTTGTCGATGTGCATGTTGAAGTGAATACAGAGTAACCATTACAGATATAATTTCTTGCAAGCATCCAATTTCCTGCTCAGAGATGCAATCATTGACAGATGTCATCCCTGGAACCATTGTAGTCGACCTTATTTTTTCTTCTCCACAGACATGATATCCTTCTTAAGCTGTGGATCTCACAAATGAACACAATAACTCAGGTGAAATCTACACAGTGCTTCACAAAGATCAAATGTAGCTTTCTTTTTTGTGTTCTATTTATAAAGGTAAGAAGACCAGATGTTCTCTATGGCAAATATCATTTCTTTCAATTTATTACATTCTGTTTCAATGGCTTCATTAACCTAATTATAGAGATATATATTATGATGTATTTGGAATATTTTATACGTATTTGTTTGCTGCTCAACTCTTTTGCAGAATTTCTGAGGCTCCGACATGTTATAGCGCTGACTATACTGCATCATATTCCTAGATTGCTGTCATACCTTTGAAGAAAAATCATTCTCCTTATATACTTCCCATGCTCCCTTCAAAAATGATTTTACAGCTTAGGCATTCAACCAGAATGAGAAAGCCTTCACTTTAAGGGTAAAATTTAAATATTAGCATTTAATAGAGTTGTAAACCCTTACCATTCCTGTTGTTTAGTCTTAAAAATTCATTGTTGGAAAAGAGTGAAGATCCTTCTAGTGTCACAAATCAACAGCATTGACTGATTCAATCAATTTTAGCTTATGCATATGAAGATCTGAATACAATCAATTTGATTTCATTCGAAAACAGAGCTACCACTATTTCACCTCTGCTTCTAAAGAATCCTAGTATTTTATTCATGCAATTTTTCTCTTAAAAGACTTTTTGTGCATAGAAGAGTAGTTTTAACTTATTCACAGTAATGCACACTTCTTCAAAATCCCCTTATTGCAAAAGGAACTGGACAAAAACAAGAGAACAATAATTCTTTAAGTCTTGTTTTGTCTGAAGGGATATATTTGACATTTCTGGTGAGAGGTGTTTGGATTGGATTCATTAAGTCTTGGGGTCTCCTCTCTCCTGCCTTTTAATCTGTGTCAGTGTTACTATGTGTACATTGCACAGAAGACAGTAAGATTCGGAGATGCCTCTATTTGTAATTAGGTCCCCATATTCGCATGACAAAAGAGCAGTTGGGCGTTTTGTGGGCGGACTGGCATTCCTCTTCTCAGCAGGCCTAGCAGAACCACAGGTTTACCATGTCACTCACCCTTGGCACACAAAGGAGATTTAAACAAAAAAGGCACAAAAGCAAAAGTACAAATCAATGCAGCAAATAACATCTCATTGCCAGACACTTCACTTTATATTGTTCTTGATTTCCCTGTTGTGAATATGCCCCTAATGATAAATAACACACACACTAGAACTTACAATTTTTAAATTGATTTCTGTGGAAGAAGGATCATGTTTTGATTTTCAAGAATCTTTTTGCAAATGGCCTGGTCAAATGAGTTTTCATTGCTTAATGCACCGAAATTAATATGTAGAGATAAAACATCTTCATTATTTGTTAATGCAATGAAGTCACATTACACAGAGCATCTCGCTATCACTGCACTTTTTATATGCTGTTCTGGAACAAGAAATGTGCTGCTGTATGATGAAACAGAAGGCCATTTGATAGTCTTAATAAAATTTTTTGATGAAAGCATCATGATTGTTTAAATATGCTACTTCAGCATTGTGTTCTCAGTGAAGATTATGTTGAACTACAGGAGGAAGCAGAATTGATTTTGTCATTGTGACTGTGGTCAAATTCTTGTCAGAAACACTCCACTATGTTTTTACTCCACTACCTAAGAAGATACAATTACCAAGGCTTAAGGGTGAAATTTGAAGAATGACAATGAGTATCAGCTTAATTTAACGAATAGTCAAGACAATGAAGGTGCACTGGATCAGACATTTGTCCTCTGCTGATGTCATTATCAATTACCAAACTAGAACAAGATTGAGGAAGTGCGGGTTAGCTTGTAATGCTGTATGAAAAACATTCATTAATTTTTGACCTGCCACTTCCAGTCATTATGTAAAATAAATCTTTCATCAGAGTAGCACTAGGTCTTCAGTTCCCAAAACTTGTTCTACCATCAAATTAAACTCTGGCTCATCTCTATTTACCCATTTTGTTTTTATTGTAAATATGTCCTTTTTCTGAGGCAGCCCCTCGGAATCAAGAATGACCTACTTCCATTCCATTTCTGTGTGTTCTTTGAGAGACAATGAGGCCAATATGGGAACTACAGACTCTCCTACAAATGGGACAGGATGTTGCTGAGGAAATGAGCAGGTGGGCTGATGATGAAGTGTTGGACTCCTTTCACTGCTTATACAAGATTTCTGTGCTTCCAATAGATGGCCTCAAGGTTCTCAGTACCATATCAAATGGTCCAGGGGCCCATACATTCATTCCAGGTGAAGCAGTAATTTACCTGACCTTCTTTCAATGTTGTGTATTTATTCAGTGCTCACTACTGTATTCATCTGTTCTAAATTGGAGAAGCGTATGCAGATGAGATAACTGCCTGTCACTTTAATTTTCTATCCAACATTTCTTCCCACTCTGACCTCTCTGTCTTCACCTCCTACATTATTCAAATGAAGCTCACTGCAAATTCAAGGAACAACTCCTAATCTTCTGACTAGGTACATTGCAGCATTTCAGGGTTAATATTGAATTCAATAATTTCAGATAATTAGCCACTCCTGTCTTGTATCTCACATTTCCATCATTCAGTCTTTTCCCCTTCTCTCTTATTGAGCGTACAGCACAGAAATGGGTCTTTTTGCCCACCATGTCAATGCCAAGCTTTATACCCTTCCATCCTAATCCCATTTGCCTGCAGTAGGTCCATCTCCTTCTATGTCTTGCCATTTGATTATGGGGCAGAGATTTCAAGAAATCAGTGGTATGCTGCATTTCTCCAAGGTGGCTTTGAGCACATCCTTGAATCTTCTCCTCCGTTGTCCTGGTAATCTCTTCCCTTGATTGAGTTTAGAATAGAGCATCAGACATGCAAATGACATGGCCTGCCCATCACAGCTGACTGAATTTAACTGGGGCTTTAACACAGAAGATGTTGGTCTGAGGTGGATACAGACACTGGTTCACTTATCCCCCAAGTAAGTTTAGAACATTTTTCTTAAATTGTGCAAAAAAATCCATGAAATCTGAAATTAAATGAGAACATTTTGGTATACACAAAGGGAAATGAATAAGTATATTTTTAAATACACACACATTATGAAAAAAGGTAGTTGGCAAACCAATGGCACAATGGAACACTACATTTGATTGCCAGAAAGAAACAGCTTTGTAGCTTTTTTAGAGTGATGAATATCTAAATTTACCTGGCAATGCATCTCCTGAAAGTTATATTGGCATTCCAATATTGGATTTCATTGATAGTTCAGCTTGCTACTTGGCCTAGTTTCAAGCCTGCTCACTTTGCATTAGAATATATTAAACCTACACAATTTGCAAATAGATTTTGTTTGTACATAAAATTTGATGCTTAAACCTCATAAAATTTGAGAGAATGGGGTAATCTGCCCTTGGTCCTTAAGAAAATAGGTGAAGGAAGGAGGAAGGATATCAATAATATCCAATTCTCAACACCAATGAGCCAATTCCAACAATTTGACAACTTCTGATGCAATAGGCTTAATTATTTCTTAATTAAGACAACTAGAAAAAAATTTCCCATTGCATGACCTTAGGCATTGGTAATGAAGAACTTTCTATCCACTGGAGGCACATTTGAACAAAAGTGATACTGTTAATGACTAACAAAAAAAAAGTTGTTTCCAACTTCAGCCCAAATCCATGCTATCCAAAAACAAAATAATAGTTACAGGGGCAATAGAAAAAAATCAACATTAACTGCTAGAATAAGATAGCCGAATGCCATAACCTCAAAACCACATCCTCCATACACCTGGATTCAGAATCTCCATTACAGTTAGATTCATGAGAGGAAATACACACTGTACACCGAAGAAAAACATCATAGATCTGTGAGATCACCACAAGTGCATCAACAGCTGATTAAGACAAGTTCAAAAACAGAGTGAATCATTTTGGGTCAGATGAAAAATTAGCACAAAATAAAACAAGAAGGACAGCTTCTCTTATTGACAACCATTCCATTTTATCCACCAAGATTAGAACCCACAAAACAGATTGTACATGGAGGTCTGGATTTTGTTTTCAATTGCACGAGCACTTCTTAAAGGGACAGATGTGTAACATATGCAATATTGATCGGTATCATTTTAAGATCCATTGCATATCATCAACTCCTGTCTGTTGCTGCAATGGTTCTGTGTAGCAGCTTCCAGAGGCTGTCTGGCTCCATAGAGAAAACCACTGTAAGAAATGTTTCTCTGCACTATATAAGTCCTTTTATATATAAATATGTCTGTTAGTTTAAATTACTAGCTGTCCTCCAGTATCTCAGCAAGTGAATGAGAGAAAGGAACTGAGATAAAGTATAAATAATTAGTCAGAAATTTGGAATTTTCTTTGTAAAATATTAAATAAGGTGAGTTCAGATTAATCTCAGGTAGTAAACAAACAATAGTAAACCTATGGTTTTGTCACTATTTTTGTACTTAAACAATATTTTATGATAAGTTCTGACATTGATAATGTAGTAGTAATATTCCAATACAAAATCATTTCAACTCCATTTTCTGAATGCATTGGATACCAAAAATAAGATGTTAAGTAAACATCTACTTGAACAATGGTTCTTCTCTCTCTTTTCTTTATAGCATTCCCTCTGATACACTCTAGTTCACCCTTCCATCTCCACCAATACCCATTCCCCTTCACACACACTGGTCTGAGCAACTGTAAGAAATGGAGAACTTGCCCTTTTTGAACACCCTTCCCGCAGTCCAGGGGCCTATGCATTCATTCCAAATGAAGGAGTGATTTACCTGAGCAGCATTGTGTATTTATTCAGTGCTCACTACTGTATTCATCTGCTCTAAATTGTAGAAGCTAAATCCAGATCAGATAACTGCTTATCACTTTAATTTTCCATCTAACATCTCTTCCCACTCTGACCTCTCCATCTTTGCCTCCTACATTGTTCAAATGAAGCTCACTGCAGACTCAAGGAACAGCACCTAATCTTCTGACAAGGTACATTGCAGCCTTTCAGGCTTAACATTGAATTCAATAGTTTCAGATAATTAGCTACTTCAGTCTTGAATCTCATATTTCCGTCATCTACTTTTTTCCCCTCTCTCTTAGAGTCATAGAGTGTACAGCACAAAAATGGGTCCCCTTTCCCATCATGTCAATGCCAAGCTTTCTATCCTTCCATCCTAATCCCATTTGCCTGCATTAGTTCCATATCCTTCTATGTTTTGTCTTTTTAATTGCCTGTTGAAATGTCTTTTAAAAGAAGTGATTGCATCTGATTCCACCCTTCTTCTGATAATTCCAGACCTCATTCCAACTGCTCCTACTTACACCTTCTCCAAACCTACATTTACAACTCTGTCCTCAGCCAAGACCACTGCCACTTGTGTCAATCTCTTCTTGTCTCCAAGCCATCACAGGCCTTCCCTTTTGTTCTCTCCAGCCTCCCCACTTTCCAAGCATCATAAAACTTGTTTGAATTCTATTTTTTCCTAGATCTGATGAAACCGAAATGTTTGCTCTTTTTCTCTCTCTACAGATGCTGCCCGACCTGCTGAATATTTCCAGCATGTTCTGCTTTTACTTCAGACTTCCAGCATCTGCAATACTTTATTATAAATGATGGTTCCAATTGATCTGCTTCTTTTCTGTTTTGGAAAATAGTTCAAAATTGAAAGTGTGGGTGGTACAGAGGCACAGCTGCTGCCTCAAAGCTCCAGTGACCTGAGTTCAGTCCCGACCTCTGGTACTGTCTGTGTGGAATATGCACATTCTCCCTGACCCACATGATTTTCCTCAAGGTTCTCTGGTTTCCTCCCACATCCAAAAGATGGTTTGGTAATTTAATTGGCCACTGTAAGTTACCCCTAGTTTGTAGATGAGTGGTAGAATCAGGGGGTGTGGGGAGAATAAAAATGTGATTAGTGTAAGATTAATATAAATAGGTGCTTGATCATCAGTACAGACTCATTGTGCTGATGGGCCTGTTTCCATGCTGTATGACTCCAAGACTCCATATACCTTGGAAGGGCACTCAAAGAGTTAATCCACATTTCTTCATTTCAACTGTTTTAATTTATGGTCAAGCAATATGAGAGCTGTTTCTGATAAACGCATATTATATAGATGCAATTAATTCAATATTGAACGTTGAATTACCATTCTTCTACCTTTTTTATTAAGGCTGAACTCAGATGAAAGTCAGATTACATAAAAAAAACATAACATGCTTTTCTTCAACTTCCAGATGTAGAAATAAAGTAAAACAGCATGACTGAAATCTTAGAGTGGTTGGATGACACAGTGCAATGATGTCACATCTGTTGCTCTTTTCCTTAAATTCAGTTGCTTCTATATGTTTTTGCAATGCATGGTTCAGCATCAAATACTGCTCTTTCTTCCAATACCTTTGCTGATTAAAACCTTCATCAAAATTCATCAATGTTCCCTTTAACAACATCATTAAAGCCCTAGATGAAGCATTATTTGACACTCGCTAATCCAGTATCAAACTGTGAAATAAAACTTCTATGACATTTCTATGGCATTGTTTTTAGTACCACTTCACCATTACCTCCTCAGCATCCATTTGCATTTGTCTAGACCCCAAAGGCAAGTTGCTATAGACCCCGATAATCATAATCCCTATTTCCTTTCCCAGCTCCTGCTATTAACTTGACTTTCTAATTCATTGATGGTCACTGCAACCCAGCACTATGCTCCTTTAAATAAACAAACCTGACTCTGATGATTTCACTAAGAACCAAAATCAATTTTAACTGAAGGGTTGTGAAGATAGCACTGTGGCTTTGTTACCAGACCAATCAAGCAGGAATTGGAAAATAGGCCCAAAGTCACCAAAAAAAAGTAAATGGACTTTTGTTTCATTTAACTTCATGTTAAGAAGTGACCAAAATGAGTTCTTCTTCCAAGTAAAGGGTAGGCCCTTGTTTAATGAGCAGGAGAAGCTTGGCTGTATTGTAAGAGTATGCATTGATTTGATGGCACACTAAATGAAAAGTAATTGTACTATCTGTACATATCTTTGATGAATGAAGTATATGTTTAAAGTAAAAAAAATAAATTGACACAGAGAGGCTGGGTCCTGTGTAAAAACCTCTCAAGTACTTCATGGGTGTATTGTTTAAGGAGGTAACGTGAGTGAGGTTGATGCATTGTAAAAGAATGTTTTGGATTGATGGCACAATGAATGTAGACAAGAATGTGGAATACATGTGTATATATTATAAATAAAGTATATCTTTGAAATATAACAAAATAAATTTGTGTTTTATATTCAATATATATTTGTTGGCAGTAACTCAATGTATTATACTATTGCCTCTAAGGTAGAAGATTTTGAATTCAATGTCTACTCCAGAGTTGTGAGCATAGAGAATGTGGGGGTCTGTTGAGTAGTGTTTTGTTTAAGATGTTAAACTCTTATTTCCTCTTTCAGAGAGATATACATGGGATCCACATAGATCTACTGAAAGATATGCCTGAAACTACTCCTGAGCAGAGACTGTAGTGTGGTCTTCCTCTTAGCAGAGTGTCAGCCTTGGGATATCTGGGCCAATGGAGGCCAGACAAAGTCCAATAGGGTAGTGCAGACTTCTGCACACTTCCAAAGTTCTCAGGCTCGGAAATCTGCCTACTGAATGCAGACTGGATACAATGGCACTCTGCATATGAATGGAAGAAATCAGCAACTTGGAGAAAGGTAAGTAAGACATTTATTTGAGTTAATTAAGTTAATTTCAATGCTTTCATCTTTCAAGTGCGTGTGTATGCATTGAAGTCAATTAACTTCTAAATTATTTAATATTTTTTGTTTTTATAACATTTTAAATTTTATATTTTAGCATTTTTGTAACGAGTGATTTCAAATGTCTGAATGGCAAAGACAATCATTTAAACAGCAGCTTTGTTATCTGATGAGCTGGTGTGTGGGTCATCACCAGCTGTCAAAGCCATCCTATCAGCTCAGCAAGCTCTGGGAGAGATCCTGCTCTGTCTTGGATAACACTGATGAACTGGGTTAGTGCCTTAGCCTTTGCTTGCTCCAGTGTTCTCTGCCAAGTATTGATAAATGCAGTGTGACTCAAATTGGTTGAAGACTGGCTTTCATGATGGTGGGGATATCAAGAGGATGGGTCATTCTCTGGGCATTACTGGCTGAATATGACAGTAAGTGCATCAGTCACTGTAACTGCAGATGAGTAACAAACACAATGGATAAGATCAATGGACTAAGCTTGTTGTGCAAATGAATGTGTATGATCAGATCACAGCATGACATATCAATGAGTAGTTCAGCCATGGGCTATCATTGGGAGGAGTGGTTGGGTGAGGAGGTGCAGGGGAGGGGTGGGTAAGGGGGGTGAGGGTATGGAGGGAAGGGGGGCTTTCTGTGCATCAGTACTACTGCACAGGTTTCAGCTTCGAACCGTGACTGGGACGTTTCATGACCAAGTTGAGGTAGACGTGCATCAAGATGGTAAGGGATCAGGTCTGCCTGGCCAAATGCAGGAAACGATGTGGAGCAGGAGGCCCTCATCCTTGTGTTTCTGCAGGAGGTGAAGTGGAGCCAGAAGACCATATTGCCTGGCAATGATGCACTCGTCTTTGAAAGGACTCTATGACTAGGCAACAATTCCATTTCACAAGCCTGGCTAAATAAGGTAGACTCATAAGAATGAATATTTTGTGCAAAAGTCATTGACATTCAAACAAGTTGTTACTCATCAAGAAATGCAGAAGTATTGTAATAAGCCATTTAAATTGGTAAATTGGTTTATTATTGTCACATGTACCGAGGTGTAGTGAAAAACTTTGTTTTTCACGTCATCCATACAGATCATTTTATCACATCAGTACATTGAGGCAGTACAAGGGAAAAGCTATAACAGAATGCAGAATAAAGTGTTACAGTTACAGAGAAAGTGCAGTGCTAAGTAATTGGAACAGGATTTTATTCATGATGTGTTATATTCAGGGCACATGAACCTGCAGAGCAAGATGTGGGAGAATTTAATTTGTAATCTGGAGTCCCTTGTATTGGTGTAATAGGTTGGTGTTAAAAAGTGGAGTGTGGAGATGGTCACTTGGTTTACACTGGAGATGATCAATTAATCAGGCTTCTTATGAAAAATCTTTCTCTACAAATGATTCTCTACTTGGCCTTCCTCCTATGTTCAGCTGGGAGATGAGGACTTTGATGCTCAGCTGGGGCATCCCCCGAGTAGCCTTCCTCGTCTTCCTCCTCGTTTTTCTCTTCCTCCTCCTCCTCGTCTTGCTCCTGCTGGTTGGTCTTCAGGCTGTGCTTCATGGCCCTCAGGTTCTTGACCTGCATGCTCTTCCTCAGACTCTAAATGCTGTCAAGGTAGCAAGGGGTGCCAGCACATGATGATGAAGTTCCTGCACCAATTTGGCATGTACTGCAGGCTCTCCCAGACTGATATAGAGAAATAAAATCTTAAATTTACTGGACTGGTAAAGTACATCAACAGCATTTATAAGATACTAGGACAGGTACATGGATAGGAAAAGTTTAGAGGGATATGGGCCAAACACGGGCAAATGGGATTAGCTTAGATGGGAATCATGGCCGGCATGGACCAGATGGGCCAAAGGGCCTATTTCTGTGCTGTGTGACTCTATGATTTGAAGACTAGTGGCATTTCTCAGTGCAATTCTGGTACTTCCATGGCTCCCATTGTAACAAAATTTAGCTGGTGAGGTTGGAGTCCAAACTGGTCTGGGGAGCCATGGAAGAAGGGAATAGTCCTCAGGATCCAACCCAATGGGCACTATTGCCACTGAAAATATTGAGATCCCTGACCATCCCTGATAAACTTGCCTTAACAATCCCAAAACTTCCAGCAACGGAACCCTGCCAGAGGTGTCGCTATTAAGGCACCCAGTGAATTAATGGTTTGGCAGCTAAATGCTGGAAAAAATCATTCACTGTGACTCATTGTGGACTTTGGAAGGTTTTTGAGCAGTCTTCTGTAGTTCAGGGGCTTTCCAGTCAGGTCTCCCAGCACAGTCTCTCTGAGATGCATGAAAAGCAAGAATGAAGACAATATGCTCCTAGTTCTACAGAGACTGTTCCACAACGGTTGTTGCCTCAGCTTTGAACTTTTGTTTATGTTAGTGCTGGTGAAAATGTACATTGTGCAAATAATGATGTTATTAAGTGCATACCCGACTCCAGGAAAAGGTTGGGCACGCAAACATGGAACATGACCGGAAGTGCTCAGTCCAGTTTCATGATTTCACCTGCAAAAGTTTGCTAGTGTCATTGACACCACATAAAATCAATTATGGTTCAGGTTGTTCCTCCTAAGTCCATTGCAAAGCAATTGCTGGGCAATAATTGTTGTTCAGTACTTAACATTAGAGTGGAGAATAGAGTTGGAAGGTCCCAGAATAAAATAAATCTCTCTGAAGTGGGGTGCTGCAACAAATTGTATGGGAACCGCTGCACTGGTATCTTTTTATGAATTGGAAGGTTACTGTATTTAAACAAGATTTAAGGTGTCAGAACTTTTCTGACTATATTTGAACTAATTTCAAGTTCAGACTGTCCCCGGGTAACGAACAAGTTAATTTTGTCCATAAGTCAGAAAATACATAAAAATCACTTGATATGGTAACCATACCTTCACAGTACTGTAATGAATGGCACAAAAAGCATACACAACTGATAAGAAAGAACAATTACTAAAAGTGGAGAGGAGGGGAAACTGGTTCTGCTCTTTGAAGGAATGAATGTACGTACTTATGTCAGACTTTTGAATTAAATTATGTTATGGAAGCTTGTTCATGTGTAAGGATGTCCATAGGTTTGGCATTCTTAACCTAAGGATAACCTGTAATCTCATAAAGATATTCAAAGGTTTAACTATTTTGATAGTGCAGATTGTGATGGATTGTGTCTCTTGATCAGTGAGATGATAATGGACATTCATAAGTTTAAGGAAACCAAAAAATGAAAAAAAAATGTTCCTAATTACAGGATGATGAGTAAACTAATCAGCCTCCAGTCACCATTAAGGAAGAACCTTTTTCTTATAAGGAAACTAACTAGTTGTTTCAATGAAATGAAATGGCAACAAATGCAGAATTCAAGCAACAGAGTAGGAGTCATTGTGGTTAATAAGGAGAAAAATGCTAGCAAATTCTTGAGGCAAATTACTTTTCTTTTCTCTCCATGCGGCATTATTCTACAATTCTTTCCAACAGCCTAGACTGAATGGTCATGTTAGATTGTAAAGGAATGTGCTGGCTTGTGATTTCTTTTACATTTGAATAGCCTGGTGAAATTTAGTGGTTTAGTGTACATGTTAAGAATGGTTCCTTGAACAAGATGTTGGAAAACTGCCAAAACCATTGAAATCATAGCCCAGCAAAAGTTAATGCTATTAGAAATGGGATGGAAATAAAACAAGAGAAAAATCTGAAAACCCAAAGACCACCAAATGGCATCAAAATAAATATCACAATGATGAGTGATGTGCCAGAGAGATGGCATTTGAGGCTCTTTTGACTATCCCCATTATTGGCGCTCCTTGACACTGTCAACAAATATCAAGTGGTAGCAAATTACACTCTGATCTTCCTTCACTAAGGAAGAGAGCCCAATAAAGGTGCCTTTCCACATTTTTGGCCCATTCTCTTAAGTGACTTTCTCCTTTCTCCTCTGTTCTAATAGATAGGGTCAATCCTCTCATGACAAGCAGCTCCCTTTAAAAAGCTTCCCTTTCAGTCATCTGTGATAATTAAAGAGATATGGAGTCAACTGGCTTAATAGATATGTCCCCAGGATCAATTTCACGTAAGTAAAATTGTAACAGTGACTACCAATATGGTGTCAAGTAATGTGGCTTTCCATTCTCTGTTTGAGTTGATGTCATGTTGATGCATGATGGACAAAAGGATATCCTCTTAATTTGAGTCTACAGGTATTCCTCGATTTATGAAAAATTTGCCTTTCTAGAAAACATTCTGTTAAGTGACATTTCACAAATCAGAAGGGCAAAATGAAATGCATTATAAATGTTTTGATACAATGTATTCTTAAGACTGTGGAGTGTCATTTTGTTTGTAAAAGTATTGATTCATAAATACAAGACACATACCCTTATTAGTCAATGGCTTTAAAGCAAAGATTTGTAAATAAAAAAAGTTTTTAAATTAAAGAATGCCTGTGCTTACCATCAAAAGCTTAGCAAAAGTTAAGTTCAGAGGTTATTTAATTAAACTTACTTCACAGTGGTTTTCCTTTTCAGAATTGTTATTTGCTTGCTTGCAACTGAGTGCCAACCAAAGAAATTTTTTTTTTTAATTACAAGTCAGGCAAGGAAATTGAGAGCAGAACTTTAAACTTATCAAGTTTGCATTTAATTGTGATGTCTAAATGGGTCCACTTATACAGAGGAACTACATCTACTTGCCCATTATCTAAGGTCAAGGTCTTGAAGATAAAATAGCATTGGAAGTGAAATCACTGTGAAGTCATTGATGCCAATTGGCTGATCTTTAGAAATATATAATTCTAATGGCAAATGGGATATCTAAAACTATTCTCTCTATGAATGCTTCTGTAGTAATGGGGTACAAGACAGCTTTAACATTAGAATATTGGATTATCAATGTGCAAGGAATACATGAAACCAGTCTTCTCCTCAATGTTTCCCTCTCACCTGATTCCTCCAGGAAAGCCCTACTCTGACGAGTCAATTTTCAACAAGCCACCACATGAGATTTCATTCCCTCATTCAACCATTTGAACCCTGTGCAACCTGCCTTCCTTGAAGAGCATGGACTCTGGTGGAGGTCAGGTGTTTCCCCTTGGTTATCCTGCAGCAATAAGGATGGAAACAATAGAACAGCACTGACAGCATGGCTCCTTTTATAGGAAGCATCCAGCATACATGCAGAACTGTTTGGAAAAGGTCAGTTCTGTGAGGGAGCAATATGAAAGAACCTTACAAAACTTGCACAATGGAGATCAGGAGCTTCCTCTGTGGACTGTGGGACATGGAGCTTGGTTAGCCCAATCTCCTTCAGGAGAAGGATTCCTTTCTCCAGACTGATGAGTCTCTGAGCCCAAAAACAACAGTTTATTCCCACCCATCTCGTGGCAGTGAGTGAATTACTTTCCATCTTGCCCTGTTAAAACAAAAAGGAGTGAATCAGTGAGGTGGACCCATAACATTGTTGACTTACATGGTGAATATGCATTTTTCTGTCTGGTTGCTAGTTAGGTTGAGCAAGTGTGATCTGAGGGCCTGGGTGATCAGATTGCTGCAGATTAAGCTAATGTGTTGCTCCTGTAGCTGCCAGGCTCCTGTTCTAGAAAGTCATCAAGCAACTCAGATTTGAGGTGTGACTTGATCTCTCTCTTTTCCTGTCTCTCTCCTTCTTAACCCATCTCCCGCTCGCCTTTTGTCTATCTCTCTCTCTCTCTTATCCTATCGTTCCTTCCTTTCTCTTTCCTTCTCTCTCTTTCTGCCATTTTAGGAATGATTACTTGTTGCAGAAATGTGTGTAAGTTGCATGGATCTCTTTTTAGGCCTGTGCCCCACCAGCACAGCTGTGTAGGTAAATGCCAAGAATTGTATGAAATTCCATTGGAGGTTTTCATTAGGCTGCACCACTTTCCAAGTAAGGGTATGTTGCAGACTTCAGGCTCAGTATTGAATTTGAAAAAAAATAATGCCCATGTTATTGCATAAAGACACATTTCTTTCGGAACTTTAAAAAAAACCAGAGCTGGTGCAAAGCTCTTTGCTGTTTTAATGCTCCCATTTGGGAACACATGAAATTCTAGGCCAGTGTATTATGTAAAGTGAAAAGTACCAAAGACTGGAATTCAAAGTCCTTGTGACATTGTCCGTGCCCAACACTACCCACCCCCTCATCCCTCACCAAAAAAAAGCTGGATATCCTGTGATCACTTCCACTTTGCCCATTCTCCAAGATTTTAATTAATTGCTATATACAGTTGTGCTCTACAAATTTGTGTAAATAGCTAACACGTGTTCCTCCTCTGCTTAAAAATTCTGAAGAATGAAACAAATAATAAAACAAACTATAATTAGAGAATTATTCATCTGAGTTTCCATTTTTTTGAGTTATTACTGAACATTGTCATTTGCTATGCAAAATAATCCTCTATTACTTCATAGCTAATATTTACAGGTTCATTCTATGCCTCATTCTGAGATTTGCTTGAAATATGTTGCCAGCCTAGATTTTTTTTGCTTTAACATCCAAAATGTTTCATTTTAGCATCAGTGAGTATTTGAAGCTGTCTTGTAACCCTCTTGACTTCTCAGAATCTTCTCAACCTATACCTCTTTCCACCTGTAAGGGCACCACTCCATTCTTCCAATTCCTCTGCCTCCATCGTATCTGCTTATCTCAGGTGACTTTGAGATGAATTCCTACTTCCCCTCCACCTCACTTGACAGAGCCTTTGACTGCACAGCATCTATTTCCCATATGTCCGCTCTTGCCCTCTCTTCTCCTGGACAGCACAGGGATGGAGCCCCTTGTTCTTATTTTCTTCCCTACCACCATCTGCAATCAATGGATCATCCTTCATAATTTCCACCAACTTCAATGAGATTCCACCTCCATACATATATTTCCTTCCCCTCCACTTTCAGCATTCCAAAGGGGTCATTCCATTTGCAAGTCCTTTGTCTGCTTTTTAATCTCCTCCAACCATCCTTCTTCTTAAGGCACATTCCTATACAACCACAGGAAACACAGTTTCTGTCCTTTCACTTCACTTGAGTCCCTGGATGGATGGAAAGAGTGATTCACTTGTACTTCTTCCAATATAGGGTACTGATTTCAGCATTCACAATGTGGTCTCTTGGAGAAACCTGCATTCACTCCACAGGGCTACACCTGAGCTTCCTGTTGACTGCCACTTTAATTCTCCACCTCACTCCCATTCTGACCTATCAGTCTGTGGCCTCACTCTCTGTAATAAGGTTCAAAGTAAGCTTGAGGAACAGTATCTCGTCGTCCATCTGGGTATATTGCAGACTTCTGTACATAATATCGAATCTAACAGCTTCAGGTAACTTGTTCACTTTGTTTGTATTGGCTCAGTTTTTGATGCATTCTCTCTAGCTCAGTATTTTGCAGATTTTACTATAGCCTTTTATGTTTTCTCTCTCTAATTGCTCTTATTAATTCATTGACCAGGTTATTTCCAAAATGGCTAATCTTGATTCTGACATCAATTTATAGAATGAGTTCTTTTACCTTTTGCCAATTTTTCCTTCCCCAGCTCTCCAAAAGGTGTTGGCTTCTTTCTGGTTTATATTTCTAAGGCACATTATTCATTTGTTAAATTTGATAAAATGTTTTAACGGGTAACTTGATTGGGTTGGTCCTGGATGAAGCCAATCTAATTCTGACTGAAGCAAGAAACTGCAGATGGTGAAAATCTGAAACAAAGACACAAAATGCCAGAAATAGCCAATCAGTCAGCATCTTGTAATGAGGAACAGTCAAAGTTTCAGGTGAATAACTTTTCATAAGGAAGGTCAAATCCAGTTCTATTCTCTTCTATCAAATGCACTTTCCAGCAACAAATGTGAAGGCTGGATTTTGTGACAAGCAAACTGAAAGAACATGACTGCATTATTCCACTGTCAGTCAGCTCGACTGACTGTTGTGACAGGGATTGAACTGAAGTACATGGAAATATGATCATGAGTCGGCTGTAATGGTCCCTCTGTAAGGTAAATTCATGCATGGTTTGATCTTGGCCACAGCTTTCCTCCCTGTTCCCCACAACCTTTTCTCCTTCACAGATCAACAATATATCTACACACCAAATTTGTGTGTATCTATCCATAACTGTCTGCATTCCTGGAGAAAATATTCTGCTGAGGTTGGGAGAAGTTGCTGTAGTTACTTTCAATATGGTTAACTTTGTACACTCTTTAAGTAGACTGTTTCTGAATAAATTGGCACTGTTAGCTGTATAAGCAACAGTTTGCTGTGAGCCCAAACATATACCCTGCCTCTCATCCAACTCACTGGCTGAGAAATAGAGACTCTGAAATATGAAGTACCAGTCCTAAGTGGAGCACTGAATAGGCATCCTCAATGATTTTCCTCTCTCTGGCCCAGAAGTACTGTTAATATCACAGAAGAGACAAATTAGTTTAGGCTCTTCAGATCCCCAA
This sequence comes from Pristis pectinata, assembly GCF_009764475.1. Lineage (NCBI taxonomy): Eukaryota > Metazoa > Chordata > Chondrichthyes > Rhinopristiformes > Pristidae > Pristis > Pristis pectinata. The sequence continues at coordinate 18,562,965 of NC_067432.1, forward strand.
ATTTCGGTACGTCCTTACCTACTCACAAGATAGTTATGGATGAAAGAGAGTATTCAGCTCATCTAAATTTGCCTGCCATTTAAAATATACGAAGACTCTTTTGGGGACCCTCAAGTTAAATTATGGGTCAAGAAACTTAAGGATAAGAACTTGACCAATTAATCAAATATTTTGAATAACTTCAGAAATACATTTCTATTTTAAATCTTCCATAATACCAATGGAATTGGCCACACCACATATTATGATGGGTCCCTAATGAAGAAATTTTCCTTTTTGCTATAGCCTGAAGAATAAGGATGAGCTGCTATTGATTAATACTTCAGATATTCAATCCTGAAACTTAGCAGTCCCATTTCACATCAATGTAGGTTTTGGAAATGATAATCTTTTAGCTCTGCATTAACTTCAACATTTTGTTCAGATCTAACACGGCCTCGTCCATATTTGTTCACAGTCACTTAACAGCCCGTGATAATTTTACCATGCAGCCTAGAAATGTGAACAATAGCCTTGGTTTAAACTTGGAGTAATAATGACAAAGCCTAGCCTCACAACTCACTGCAATGTGTGTACATATAACTTATGCCATTCAGATGTGATCACAGTGTAAAATGATTGTGATTGAATTATTGAAATCAATGGAGCAAAGATCAGGTGGGACATATGCCCAATTTATTTTGTGATCCATTTTACACCATTCACAAAGCTAACATTGCCCTTAGAATATGAAGCATGGGATTAGGGAACAAAATACTAAATACAAGCATCACCGTCTGATTTCTTTGAAGATAATGTTTAATGTCTATCAAGATGAACGAAGTCCATTCTGATGATTGGAGTGTTTCTGTGCTTCATGACACCCACTGTTAGTCTAAAACTACCCATCTAGGTGCAGCATAGACCACAAGTAAAATAAAACTTACCCTATACTTTTGGAACAGAGAAGTTTAACACATGTTAGTATGGAATTTCAATTCCCATGTAGTCCATTCTGGTGACCTTACTCAGAGGTGCAGTTAATTTACTGTGAATTATAAAGCCCTAACCTATAAAGGAAGTGTCAGCCTGGCACAGCTACAGAGCTCATGCATACTTCCATTCTGGTTGTGAATGGGGTGAACAACTAAACAGCTAATAAGAGGAGACTTCATAAACAATAACAGTGGAGATCACCATATGGTTGTAAAGCATATCCCAGACGTCTTATAAGTCACATAGGAAGTTCTATGATCAAGATTCATGTCTGTCAAAATCTCAATTGAAGCTAATTTCCTTAATAAGTAATGCATTCACAAAGGTAGAAGGCTTCTCTTCTGCAGACTGAAGCAACAAATAACCTAAATATATGATGTGAAAGAACAGTTTCCAGAGGAGATTTGTGAAGAAGTTGCCAGGAGTGGAAAAATTGAAATAAGATTGGATAAGCTCGTGTTGTTTTCTTTGGAACAGAAGAGGCTGAGAGAAGAACAAATTGAGATGTATAAAATTATGAGGGCTTAGACAGAGTAAACAGGAAGGACTTACTTCCTCAGCAGAAACCAGGGGGCATAGGTTTAAGGTAATATATGGAGGAGAGATGAAGCAAAAGGTCTTTTATCCAGAGGGTGGTGGTGATCCAGAACTCATTGCCTAAAAGGGTGGGAACAGCAGAAGTCCAAAATAAATTTGAACAGTACTTGAAGGACCAAGACCTGAAGATCTGTAGACCAAGTGCTGGAACATAGAATTATGTTGGAGACCTCTTTTTTGACTGGCACAGATACAATGGGCTGAATGGCTCCTATGTTTTGGATTTTCTATGATTCTATACCATGGATGAGCAGACAAAAAAGTATAATTCTGAAAAATCCAGGTTCATATTTAAGAATTAATGTGTGTTTCTTTCACTATGTTACCTCAGCTTTACAGCTGCCTATCTTGTAATCTCTCCATTAACATGTACCTTGGTCCTGAGGAGCAAATTGATGGATCATGTACATTTTCATCTCCACAGCTTGAATGGTGATCCAGCAGAATGGATAACCTTCCCATAATAGAATCCATCGGATCTTCATTGCAATGCAATTAATGGAATGAAAATCAGACACCTTCCATAATTAGGCAAAAGGCCATTCCATTTCTGTCCTACCCTTTTCTCCAAGCTGGAACATCAAACTGCTGCTAAACATTGAATATAGCAGGCACTTCCATCAGTTGCGAAGAAGTAAGGCATGGAATGTCGCAACCACAGGAGGAAATTTAGACTTAATAAATTTTAAAGTAATGCAAATGATGAAAAGAACAGTTTCACACCTGTAGAAACTTGCACACTCAAGGTAACACTACAGCTAAAATAAAACCTTCACTGATTCCCTCTGTACATTGAATAATATAGGGTGCAGCATTACATGATGCTTCCTTTGGTTTAGAGTTTTTAATTAGGATGAGAAAGTGAGCAAAATGGAAACCTACCACAGCTCAGCTTGCCTGGTAAGGTGAAGGCTAAACTATTGGAAAGCAGCCACACAAAGAAGCTGAAAGCAGCAAGTTTTTTTTTAAGTAGGAAAAATGAATACCACCTTTAACTCATTTAGACAGAACACACTGCAGGAAATGTCATGAAGTGGCAATCTCATTAGCTGGCTTTATCCTGCTTTCTGAATGTAAACAATGTTCCAGCCAGGGAGGTAACCTTGAGCTTTTTATCACAAAGTAGGGCAAGCTCACTGCAACAAGGCGCCTTTCGTATCGACTTCTGAGCCAATCAGTGATACCAAAATCAGTTTTACTTAGAGGCCTCGGCAAGTTATATCTAAAATTAAACTTGGTCTGCTTAACAGCTGATGTGATTGTTTATTGTTCAACAAATTCACCTCTTACACCGTGGTGTCGTGTATTGAACACCCATGAAATATGATTAAATCGATCTGAATCACTACATTGAAGAGCTTCAGCATTCCCAAAAATATCAAATTGTAGAATTCGCAATTTTTTATTTTTCATATTTAGTGCTCTGAAAACATCTTTGTTTCATTACTAGGGGTGTAACATAGAACATCCGAGTCCTGTAATTCATAAATAGAATAAATATGTGATGCGTAAAAATTCAGATGGACATCTTAGCTCACACATGGCATCAGCCCCCAGTCATGTTATGTGTCCCAGAATGCATTGCTTGAAGAACAAATGGCATCACCTGGTGGTGAAAAATGTCAGTATTGCAATCTGTATTTTTCATTATGTACAATAGATGAATCAGCTAGTTCCCTTTTAGCATAATGAGCTGCACAATTTGTTACAGGTTTATTAAATTAATTTCTGTATGACATAAAATGAAGAATTAATCCATATGTCAAATGAAACTGATTTTATTGATAATATCAATTGACATCAAACATCTGTATTCTCTCTAAGGTCTTTGAGTGTGTTGCTGCGACACAGCTCTTGCCCATTTTACAGAGATTGCCTGCTTGAAACCCTTCAGTGCCTCACCAAGCCACCCTGCATCAAAATAGCCTTAGAAAAAGGTCTGGATTACACCCTCTTTCTCTGGGTTGCTTTATGTCTTTCCATCTCCCTCAGCACCTCAGGCTCCCTGGCTATCTATAGGTTCAATTATTCTATCCTCCACTTTGTTAGCTTGAAATAATCAAGGAATCTCGCACTCTTATCTGGTGTCATACTGTCCCAGTCACCTGTCAACCAAGTCCTTGCTGACCTACCATTGCTCAACTACTTTGGTTGCACCACTAATATTATTTCATTGTTTGGTTATCCTTCTGTGGACTTGCCGCAGTCCACTCCTGCAATCCACTCCAGTCTGATGTTCCTGCCCCATTTTCCATTCACTGAACTCTAGCTTTCTGCATACTCCTTTCTCCTACATCATGCAATACATACTTCTTTAACCCTTCTCTTTGAAACCCCATCTATACCCACCTGACTCTGCAATCTTTTGCCTTTATAAACCTCTCCAAGATCCTGCTCTTTGGCCATTCAATTTACCCTGAATCTCTCCAAGGCTTACTCATTCATCGCTCTAACTTACACTTCTATTTGGCCTCACTTCGAGCTACTTCTACTGTTCTACTTCAAGCTATTTCACGTGGCCAACAGTTAAACCACCACAAAGCATGATGGGAAAAGAAGCGAACCTGAACTCCAGTCTATCGTAAGAAGTTAAATCAGACAGTTGATTAAACTGATGTCGGCTGCTAAAAATCGCTTAACCTTTGTGGTTATAATGGTCACTAAGTCAGGACAATGGAGCAGATATGTCCTGTTTATATGATCCTTGGATGGAAAATATGAGGAGACCCATGAGGGTCCTGGACATATATGTCATGGAACATTCTGGAAGATTGGAAGGAAATGTATGAAAGAAGGAACATCAGAGAAGTGAGCAGCTTTAACTTGGGACCAGCTGGTGAGGAGAAGACCCTGAGTCATGGGCAAAAGAAGACCAGTTGCACTCGGAGTGAATGTGGCCATTTGCACTAGAATGGGTAATATCAGGGTCTGATCCATGAGACAATTGCTAAAGTGTACTAATTCATGGAGGTTTTTAAGCTGCACAGTGAACAGCAATAAAATCCTTAAAAATATAATTGCACTGAGTGGTTCATTGCATTAGTTGACTAGAGAAGAAGGGTCAACATTTCTGGTGTTTTAGGGTGGGCCTTCTAAGTTGATCTGATTTTAAGGACACCTGTACACTTGACCAACCAACAATCTGACAAAGGCAAGAAAGAAAATAGGTACTTTGGTGGAATTTAACAATGGAAAGACAACCATCTGACCTGATCCTGTTTCAGTAAATACACGAGAACTTGAGGTAGAATGGGGAAATGTCCTCTGGGAATTCTTAAGTCGTAAATGGCCCAAGTGGATGGAATACATGGGCCATAGAGTAGAATCAGCAGGACAGGCACTTTGGGAGAATGGAGGCACAAGTGACTGCAGATGCTAGAATCTGGAGCAAAAAGCAAGATGCTGCAGGAACACAACAGGTCAAGCAGCTAATGTGGAGGGAAATGGACAGTCAACATTTCCGGTCAAGACCCTTCATTTAGAAGCAACGGGCTTCTAAATTAGAGAAAATGACCACTATTGGAACATGTTTTCTTCTCTCTCTCTTTTTTCCCACTTGCAACCAAACAAACAAGAGTGCAAGAGTTGCAAGTAGAGAGAGAGAGAGAGAGAGCGAGCAGAGAAGCAGCAGTGGGAGATAGAGGAACTGTGCACTCTAAAGAAGGGGGAGATGAAAATGATATGAATGTGACTCGGATGAATCAGTTCCAGGCAGAGTGTGAAAAGTCTACCCAGAGAGAGAAATAGTACCCAGAGAAAATGAAGATATGGAGTGAGAGAACAAAAACCTGGCCAGCAATACTGTCAGGTGGTTGTAAGGCTTTGTACCAGCAAATTGAGGAAGTGTCAACAAGAAACAGATAAACTAAATGCACAATTGTCAGCGAGGGTTTGATGTGTGCCTTCTAACCAATCCTGGGAGATGAGAGGGTTGATGCCAATTAGAGGAGAGGGACGGTGTTTGGGAAGAAAACTCACCGCCTATAACTATGCAACTGGAAGGGAGCCTTTGGCATCCCCATCACCTGTCCCCAATGAATCCCCCTCATCATGTCATGGACTAACCAGGAAAGAAAGGAGGTGAGGCATCAAAAACATGAACTACAATGTACCTGGTGGAGCAATTGTCAGAGACAGGAAAGAAAGTACCAGTATTCAAGCCCTCCGGGGAATGATAAGATTTTATAGAGTGCATTGGACAGGTTGACTATGGGTTCAACAATGCCTGTTCCGCCATTCAATTAGTCCTACTCTTTGACCCCGTTTCCTGCTGATGTGCCAAAGCCCAGTGGTGCATTTGCCGCTGCTTGATCTGTAAACGTGAGCAACGGACCATTGGAAGAAATGCGGCAAGCCACTGGGGCAGCAGTAGCAAGCAATAGAAATTACCTGGAAGAGGGTTTAAACAAGTGTAGACAGAGAAAAGGGAAACACCTGACAGCCTTTGTCAGTCACTTGTGGATCCACTTTGAGGGTCTACATGGATCAGTTGTTACAGACCTGTTGTTTTGGTTAATGCTTAAATCATATTGCTTGGCTTCTGGAATTCCTACATTAAAAAAAATTGCAGCATCTATGGAGAAGGAAAATGTTAAACTTTCAGATTGATCATCTTTCATCAGATTTTTTGGGAAGTTAAGAACGCAGTAAGTTTTAATTCCTTGGCAGAGAATGGGGGAAGGAGAAAATATGATAAAAGACAAAAGGTCAGGTTAGGGTAGAAGATGGGAGCAATCATGTGACAAATCTAATGAAGGCACATGGTAAAAGTGGATGGTAATGAGACAAGTAAGGTAAAGATAGATGGATTCAAAAGAGATGTAAATGGAAATAGCAAAATTAATGTATCAGTTACTCTTTGAGTAGATTTACAATCTCTGGCAAATTAGAAAAATTACTGGGTCTTTGCAGACTTTGTTGTTAACTCAAGGTTACCAAGCTTTGTTCCTATCTGTGCACACTTGATTCTGGGCCCTAGCTGTAGAAGTGTACTCCTGGTATTGGGAATGCATTCTGAAAAAAGACCGTCAACCTGAAATGTTAATTGTGTTTCTCTCTCAACAGATACTGCCTGATCTGTTGAATATTTCCAACAATTCTGTTTTCATTTCAGATTTACAGCACCTGCAGTTTTATTTTTCACTTTTCTGCCTGTCTACACTTGATATTGGGCTTGGTCTTTGGTCTGCACTTCTACACTGAGGCTTGGGCCCTTCAGGCCACAGGCTCCAATTGATGCATTCACACACAGTGTCGGGATCAAAATAAGAATGGCCATTAGCTCGGGATAAAGCCAGCAGATTGGATGGAGATGCTCTGTACATCAGATAGCCAATCTCTCTTTGGTATTCGCAAAGTATCAGAAACCATATTGCGTGCAGCAAATACTGTACATAAACTGCAAAAAAAAAAGCAATTTCACCACTGTTTCACCTGGACACAGTATTTGGAGTCCTCATTGGCAGGAAGGATGGATGAGGTACCAAGAACCCCATCACGTTCCAACAGTACATTCCCATGTAAATTCAGGGGTTGAAATAAGCACATGAAGATAGGGCCTGTTCTGCCATTCGATAAGGCCTAATCTTTGTTCTCAACTCAGTTTTACTGCTTTCTCTATAATCCTTGATTTCCCTATCATCTAAAATGTTACCTATTAGTTTTGAAAAGTACCCATTGACTCAGCAACCACAGATAAAGAATTTCAAACTTTATAACCATTGTATAAAGACATTTTTGCTCACTTCAGTCCGGAATTATTGATTCCTTATCCTGGGACAATGTCCCTTAATTCCAGGCTCTCCAGCCAAAGCAATAGCTCTCAATGTCTACCCTGTCAATCCCTCAGTATCAATAATGCCTGAATGAAAATACTTATCAGTCTTTGCAACTCCAGTGAGTACAGGTTTATCTTCCTCAATCTCAGCACAGGGCAATCTTTTCATTCCAGGAATCAATCTGGTGAATCCATACAATCCTAACGCTAAATACTTTAGTTACAGAGGACAAAGGATGCATCTACTGACCTATATGTAACATTCCCTCTTAATCTCCTTCTGAAGTATATTGGTTCAATTCACACAATTGACATTTGCATTAATTAGAGAAGTGAACACGCAAAATATAGTTTAGCGACAAATAATACAGCATCTGATGTCACAGTGGTTAAATTACCAGATTCGCACTCAGATTTGTGGACCAGTGATCCAGAGACGCAAGTCCAATCCCACCATGGTAACTGTGGAATTTAAGTTAACTCAAATGGAATTTTTTTTAAGTGGTGAGATTTCCAGATTGTTATAAAAGTTGGTTCACTAATGTCCTTCAGAGAAAGGCATTTGCTATCCCTACTCATTGTGGTCTAGATGCATTTCTAGACCTGTCAACATGGAGTCCATGGAGTTGTGCAGCCTTCACCCCACTTATCCATGCTGGCCATCAAGCACCCATTTACACTAATCCTACACTAATCCCATTTATTCTCCTCACATTCCCATCAAATCTGCCCAGATTCTACTACTCAACTGCATACTGGTGGCAATTTACAGTGGCCAATTAACCTGCAAACTCATAATACTTTGAAATGTGGAAGGAAACCGGAGCACCAGAAGGAAAGCAACAGAGACACAAACTCCATACAGAGAGTGTCCCAGGCTTCAGAATTGAACCTGGGTCACTTGAGCTATGAAGCAGCAGCTCTACTAGATGCACATTGTGCCATCTAAATTTGGTTGATTCTTTGCTGCCCCCTCACTTCAGGGACAACTAGGGAAGGGCAATAAATGCCAACACTTCCAACAAAATGTTTCTCCCCCCTCCTTCCACCCTCCACCCTGATCTATACAAAGCTGGCAGAGCAAAACAAGGAGAGCTGAAGTTCATAAATCTCCTTATGTAGTTTTGCATATGATCCAGATGTAGAAGAACTTACCGCCAAACAACAAAGTCACTTCTTGGAAAACTAATGATTTGTCCTAAGAAAGAATATGTTAGTAGCACACATTTAGGTACTTTAAAAGCATTTACCAAAATTGAGGGTGATTTAGAGACCTAAAAAAAAATTATAATTTTGATGGATTTAAATCTTTAGTTTGTGGACAAGAGTCACATCCACAGATCTCTTCTTCAAACCAAATGCCCATAGTGCTAAAAATTTAACAAATCATCAGAAATTACATTGTTTAATTTATTTGACTGGAGGCTTCACATGAAATTTAAAGAATCATCTGGTGTAAATGGGGTGGGTGGGGGAAGAATGAGGTGGCAGAAATAAACTAAGATGCTTTTATCAACAATTGATAACAGTTTATCAACTGTTGTGTCATGTATTCAATTCTTGCTAGTATTGACGTCAGTGGAGCTAAATCTGAGGTGAAGCATATGATAAGTGACCCGCACCACTCATGTTCAATCCCTGCCCTCGTCCAACCGCACCACTATGGACCTTGCTGTTGTGGTTTATGATGGACAATTTTGTATTTTGTTTGTTTGAAATTCCCTTTGGTGGTGAATTCCTCGATAGCTTTGCCTAACAAAGTTCTATCCATCCTGGTGAAGACATTGAGTAATACCAATCAGGGAGATTTTACAGTAAATGAAAAGCAAATAACTACAAGCGTAAAAAAACCTGAGTTTTAACAAAGAGTCATGACCTGAAACATTAACTCTGTCTCTCCCTCCACAGATGCTGCCTGCCTGTTGAGTGTTTCTAACTTTGTCTTTTTGTTTAGATTTGACGTTTTATTCAGCGATCCCAATACTTGATTAGAAATCCAAAACTCTCCCCTCGGAGGCCATCAATACTATTGTTCAATTGTCAACTTCAAAACCATGATTGATAGGTTTTTTTGGTTAGAGAAGAATATGAAGGAATGTGGCACCAAGATAGTTAAGTAGAATTAGGACGGGGTTCAGCTATGATCTATTTGGTGGTGAAAAGGGTGGAAACTGGATGGTGGAAAAGGCTGCCGAGGAGGAAATACTCTCTCCTTATCCTATGTTCCCTGCTGGATTTACGCCTATGTGGACATTGCAGGAGGTGATCATTAGGTATGTCTCATCACTAGTTAGCCTGTATCATTCCCTCTCAAGATCTATGACTTGGACAAGATATTACAGTAGGGTTGATGTTGTGAAACTGTGCTCCGAGCTGGTGCAGGGGAGGAGGAGACTGTCGGGGAAAACTGTTGTGAAGTAGATTTGAAAAATTCTATATATTGTAGCACTATATACTGTATATGTTAGCTTTGTCCAAATGTCAAAAAGAGATCTGTCTGTGTTGGTGTGACATTAGATTGGCATCCTGTTCAATAATCCACACAGAAAATCATGTCGGATATGTAAAGGATGATCTCTCCAATACCCATCAGCAGTATGCCTGGCCCACCCCATGCTTCTTATTGAGAATTCTTCCCAATGATTCAAAGTTAAAGAATGTGTAACACAGCAACAGCTACAGAAACAGCCTGAAGTTCAAAATAAGCATTGCTCTAAAAAAAGAAAGCAAATTACTTGGACAGAAAATGGAACTGTACAATATCATTCAATTGCTGGACTCAAACATATGAGACTTTTTCAATTGTTATGACAACATGTGTCTGGGAACCAATGGGGGATATTGGCAATGCATATGTTACACAAAAAAACACATTAAAGAAAATGAAACTAAGAATTTGTAAACTGTATTTAATGTAAGTAAGTTTTAGAAACACATTTTCATTGTTGGTAAGGAAATAATATTGCATTTTTTTGTTAACAAGCACACTTGATTGTCAGTTCATTTATAAAAAGCACATTATTGCAATATTACAGTGAAAATGCAAAAAATAGATTGAATTTTAATGAAACACGTTTAATTGTTGCTTGCAACTTTCTCTAATGTGGTGATATGAATGACACAAGGTCAGCATAACCCAAACACAAAAAGGGCGCAACAACTTTTTGTCAGATTCTTTTTTCCAAACAAAAGGCAAACAAGCAATTGACTTTTGACCTTTGCATGTTAGGCAACTGGTGTAAAACTGTTAAATGTTTGTCAGCATGTGCAGGTGAGGTCATCCAATCTAATTAGGCGGCGCAGACTGTTTAGTGATGTTTATGACAGCCTGTTCTTGTCATCAATGACAATAAATAAATAATAATAGAAACAGAGACCTGGAAATGAGACAAGTCAATCAATTTTCTTGTGCTATTAAAACCAAAAGTGTTCTGGGAGAAGGTTACAGTAGATGATGACATGTTTAACTTTGCTTTGCATTAAACAAAGTTGCAAGCAGTGGATTTTCAATTGCAAGTGCCTGGACATAAATTCCAAACCTCTAGCTTTTGTATGTCTATTAAACATGCTGGAATTATAATTGTAATGGATTATTATTCATAAAAATGTTTCTCTACAAACCACAGGTTATCCATGGCAGCGGCATCTGATCATAAACTCAGTTAGCTTTTCAATATTTTGGCTTGACAGTAAGTAGGACAACAGGGCTTTGGGATTGACTGAGTAGATCAAGCCATCGTGTATCTTCTTAACCAATCAGACTGAAGGATTGTGAATCAGCAGTGCAATTACTGAGAAAGAAGAGGTAACGAGAGTGGATTAATTCAATGTTAAATTAGATACAGAAAGAAATCATGAAAAGAGGCAAAAAATAGGGAGAAAAGTTTCAAGAGAAGTTGTGAATTTTACGTTTTTAAAACATCCAAAAGCAATTGAAGGAATCAATAAAATGAGTCTCCACACTTCATTGTCAATACAAGAGAGGTTGATAGAAGTGATTAAAACTTATCACAATGTTAGAAGGTACTTGGATTGAAGCAGAGAAGAGTTGGCTTTCTGTGAAGAGTTTAATTCACATCTATTGAACAAGAACAGTAACGTCACAGAGTTCAATGCACTACAACAGTGAGAAAACAGCAGGACTCTACTTCATGGAGAAAATGATGGAGTCATGCATTCTGGACAGCAACATTTGGATTTCCGTGATTTGTCTGAAGTTGATGGAGCATTTACACATAGACAACAGCAGATGCCTGTTTTCATGTCATTTTTGGCAGGATATTTGGTACTCTTCCCTCCATGTCTAGTGTTTCTCTCATCTTACTTTAAGTTGCCTGAAATAATGCACAGGAAGTTCGTCCGCCCCAGGAAACAGAGCCCTACATAACACTGGAATCCACCCCACAGATTGCTACACAGGTGGTGGTCATGAAAATCTCAGCCAGTAGGTAGAATGGCAGTCATTAACAATGGTGGCAATAAAAGATTTAAATTTGGCAATCTTTCAAGCATAAAACCACAAGCAATGCCAAGCTATTTTACATTCCATAACGAACATTTTAGAAGTATGCTCGTGGTGAAAACTCTACCATGCTTCAGTTTCATATTCTCAGTAAATTCCTCAAAAGAGTGCTATAGCTTTGTAACACACTTCCAGCTATCTTTATTTCTGCAGTTAGTACAGAGTGGTCAACAGGCAGACAACTTCAGATCCACAACTTGCAACAATGACATTACAGTTGTTAACCTTCTTCTGAGAATTTCACTGCAGATCCAAAGCATGAATCACACTGACATTTGGTACTCATACTGACCCTCATGGCTGCTGTAAAAAGCTGGCCAGTAACAGATATTCTCAAATAAATGTAAAATTGTATATACACATGCAACATTTAAAAATAAGAGACCTAGAAATGACTTTGAAATAATTTCAAATGACTGTTAGAATTTTTTAAGAAGAGGCAGTATAAAAGGTCCCATCTGCTTCAACAGGTGAGTGTTAGTTATCACATAAGTGTTAACCATGGCTCATTTAGTAGCCCTCGTGCTTCTGAATCAGATGGTGCACGTCCAAGTTTCACTCCAGTGACTTGAGCACAAAATGTAGGCTGACCCACTACTGTATTACTGAGGGATTGCTACACTGTTGGACGTTACACCTCTTGAACAAGCCCTTGAATGAAGGACAAGTCTGTCCTCTCAGGGAGATGTAAAAATTCCCACAGCTTTGAAGGACACAGGAATTCTGGCTGATACTTATCATTTAATCAAAATCGTTTAAACAAATTATCACGCTCCTGTTCATGAGAGCTTGCTACGGAAAAATTGCTTCTGCACTTCCTTCGTTAAAACAATGATACTTCTTTGAATGTACAGTACTTTGGGACATACAGTGCTCAGGAAATGTACTGAATAAAGCAAATATTTGGGTTTTCCCCCTTTTCTACTGTACCTGCTGCTGATAAGCAACATTGAGCAGCTTCAGAATGAAGCCAAACCCACTGACTTACTTAATACCAGAGCAAAATGAAAGAAGACGTGGCACAGAGTGTTTCCTGCCTTGTCACTCCAAAGCCAATTAATTGCTTTATCCCCAGTTTATACCTAATAGTTCAATGAGGGTACACAGCTGAAGACGCTAACCTTGCAAGTTCTGATTTTGTACAGGGATCCTGTCTACCTCCCTTCAGAACAATAATGAACCCTTCAGGTGCGATGCAAAAGCACCATTAGAGCCAGTAAGCTCCACATCTCGTTGTTTTTGACGTCATCTGAATCTTGGCTTATAGACATCATCATGTACTCATTATTGACTATGTAATAACAAGTGATTTGCCTTTTAGGAGTCTCCTATTAGGTTTTGTGTTTGTTAGAAGTCATTTTTGATTTAAAGTAGACTATGTTATGATTCTTGTCCTTCATTATGACCTTACTTTTTAGAGGCATTCACATCGGATAACATCAACATTTTGAAAAGGTCTGGGTTAACTTATAAACCTGAACAGCAAAAAGTATGAAAGAGGTAACTAAATTTATTGATGAGGCAGTGCAGTTAATGTGGTTTACATGGACTTCAGTAAGGCCTTTTGACAAGGTCCAATATGGAAGGTTGGTCCAAAATTAGCTTGGTAATGGAAGGCAGTGGGGTGGTGGTGGAGGGTCGCTTTTGCGATTGGAAACCTGTGACAGAAATTACCGCTGCATCCCTTGCTGTTGATTATTTACATTAATAACTTGGATGTGAATGTAAGAATTATGATGAGTAAGTTTGCAGATGATACAAAGATTGACGGTGTTTCTGATAGCGAGGAGGGTAGTCAGGCTACAGAACAAACCTGGTGCTGGTTAATGGCATTAATATAGATAGGTACTTGATGGTCAGCAGAGATGTGATGGGCCAAAGGGCCTGTATCTGTGCTGGATCACTCCCTGACTCCACGACTCTTTTAGAACCAGTAACTTGAAAGGCATATACATTAATAGTCAAACTTCAGATTTTATGGAGTATGTTTACAGGTTATAGTTCTGAGTGAAGAGTAAAAGTTTGAGGAAGAGGTTACAACATTTTTGTGTTCATTATTGGAGATCACCATTCCCTTGGACTTCACAAAAGTAAACATTTATGTTAATTTTTAAAGTTGAGATAAAAATCTACATTTCCATCAAAGAGAAGTCAAATAGACATGCCCAGCATTAAGAAGGAATTTTAGAAAATTGGCCCTTTTTCACCTCTGGTCTTTCCTTTTTTCTCCCCCTTTTTATATGAATATGCAACTGCATCATGTCAGGAGGTCGAGATATATGTGGCAATATTTTATATCTTAGTTCATTATCTTGGTATCTCTGCAAGATTTTTCTTAAATATGGTTGTCAGTGAAATAAACTTGCATAATATTATTTAAAGAAAAAGCTCTGTTCTCAGGGTCTAAATGGTGATATTGATTAGAATGTTGCTGATAAGGTTACAAAAATCTTCTGTTATATCAAAGGGACTGTAAACACTATTAATTCTGTCCCATTAAGTATTATTGCTACTGTAACAAAAGCAATATGATATTATATATCAGTATTTTTAAATATAAAAATAAAACATTTGTCATTTGCACTATTTTTTAATTACCATTTCACTGGCATGTTACAGTTTAAATCTTGTTGAATGCAATGTTTCTAGCTACCTAGTTAATAGAATAAGATGTTTGTCATTGTTGTAGCATTTTGCAAAAGGCAACTGAAATCTCGTAAGTCAATGGTGTTTCATGTAAATTATTTGATAGCTCAATTTTTCAGTACTCTTTGTTTTGTTGCATATGGATTCTAGTTCATTTTATTGGATAATCCCAATTTTTAGCATTGAAAAGGTGGCTTTGAGACTACGTTGTTGGCTTTGAAATGCGTTGGGACTTAATGAGGTTGTGAAAGGCACGATACAAAAACAATTTATTCCTCAGTAAGTTGAGAGTATAAAAGCTGAAAAATATTTATATCTAGAGAGCTTTTTTTTTAGATTTTATATTTGGTTTACTTTGGGACTATTTTTGGCTTTTACTGGTCATGGAGTCATAGACAGGTACAGAATGAAAACCTACTCTCATCAACTCCCCCCAGATTCTACCACTTACCTTCACACTAGGGGCAAGTTGTACTGGCCAATTAACCTACCAACCAGCAAGTTTTTGGGATGTGGGAAGAATCCAGACCACCTGAAGGAAACCCACATGGTCACAGGGAGAATGTTCAAGTTCAAGTTCAAGTTTATTCTCAAGCTGCTCATAGACAACACCCAAGGTCGGGATCAAACCCAGGTGTCTGGCACTGTGAGGCTTAACTAGCTACTCCACTGTACCACCTGCAGCCTTCTGCAAAATCAAATATTTTTGGTCATCAAGAGGTGTATCAACTTGTGGCCTGTAACAAGTGCAACCAAGTTAAAATCAGAAATAATATCAACATTTGCACATTAAAAGTTATATTAACCAATAAAAATTAACCAGTCTACCATGGCAACACTGCAATGACTCTGACCAGTGAATATAACAAACAAGTGGCATTTTTAGTAGTCTATGTTGCACGGTTTGATAGGCACAAGTAACATTCTCAAAGTGCATGAAATTTTACTTAGTTAATATTTATTGCCAGCATGAAGTTTTATTAGTGAAGGAATATATTATTTTTTTTCAAGCTGGCTTTTGGAGACTTTTGTTTTTCAGTTTAAGCTGAAAAATTCTAGACCTATGCATGTATATGTTGCTCTTCTTGAATTTTTTTTGGAAAATATAGTCTCATACACAATGATCTGAAAAATAATTCTGATTAAATGCAGTATCATACATACCAGAAAAGATTGCATCATAATGATCTCAAATTCATGAACTTTTATGGTGCCTTTGTAAAAGTTCCAAAGAGCTCTTCAAGGGAGTTGACAGAACTATTCATTGGGCAGAACTTAAGAAAGGTCACACAACTCTTATTTTTAATACTGGCTTCTCAAGATGACTTATTACAGAAGTTTTTTTTTCCATAAAATGTGAACAAAGCATGTTGGGATCAGGCTGTTCAAGCAGTTCAAAGTTTAATAAGAAACATTTTTTGGCTGGAGCTAAACATCCCAGCACATGTTGCCCTTTGCTGCCAAACAGTTCCTTAATTAAGAACAACACTAAATCTTAGCTGACTGTGACCTCTACATCTCTTCAATGCAATTTTGATCAGATTTACATTAACTTGCATTTATCTCTTTGAGTGCGTTCATGCATGCTTTTTCCTGTCCCTGCTTCACATTTCCTTTGCTTTTTCCTAATCTATTTATCACTTGTTTTCTTTGGCTGTCTGTAACTTTCCATTTTTCCCTTTTTTTTATGATTCTTTGTTTTCTCATCAGTCATGGCTGCCGTCCCACCAGTCCTCCTCTCAGCCGATGTTTCCCATTCTTGATGAAGCTGTAGTGCTCAGCCTCCTCTGAATTTATATCCAGCTGTTTCCTCTTTTACTGTAAGCCAGTATTCACTCTGTTAAGTTTCTTTAAAAGGCCTGTTTTCACATTGCAGATTATGTCCACGACAATCAATGATTTTCTGGTAAATTGTGAGGCACAATTCCAGCTGTGGTTTATCAGTCAAGCTTTATTATACTTACTACAGTAACGAACATGAACACTCATTCTGTTTATCTTCATTTCCTATAAAATAAGTTATGTTGTTTTTTTTGTCTCTATTCTTCCCCACCCCAAAAAGTGTTTCACTTTGCCAACTCTGTAAGAGTGCATCATTCTGCTACCACCTTCAATCTCCATGACTTGTCTATGTAAGCTTGCCAACTCTAGGTGTTGCCTGCCAACTTAAGTCACTGTGTTACAGGCACAGAATGTGCAAGTAGGTCCTAATGCACATTTAATCATTAATGTGCCTCTGACATCATGAAAAACAGCAAGCTCCTGTCATCATTTTAAACTTACTTAACTGTTTAGTGATGGTTTTGCCACAATGAAAACTGAGTTACTGTAAATGCACCAGTCTCTGACATGTTCCCTGAATTTAGTAAGTACAGTTAGTCCTATGTTAAACATCTGAGTAAAACATCCTCCTGGACTGTGGCCAAAGTGCCATAAATTTTTGAACTCGAGAAATTGCTTTCCCCAGAACTTAAGAATTAGTTCCCAGAATGCCACAGTATTTTTGTTTTATGCAGTTGTAGAGTGGATGGCTCTTGCTGAATTTCAAGGCTAAGGATCATAATAAGAATACATACCTAAAGATTAATATAAGATTGTTACTCTCTTTTAGAGGGCCCCACTGATTCTATTTTAATGCCACTTTTATTCTCTTCAGACCTTCCATTAACATTGTCTGCTTTCACCATTTTTGTTTTGTTTAGCCAGTTTCTTAAGTTATGAAGCACATGGTTAATATTTGCAAGTTCTTCATGTTAAGCTGAAAACAAGTTGCAAACTCTTGACTTTCTTTTCTCTTATTCACTGCATCTGGATCTCACAGGTAATCAATACATTATTGCCCGCCTTGGTAAAATGTGGGTCTCCTTCTTGAACTGCTGAAGACACTGTAGTAATGGAAGTCCAAGCATATTTTTTGGTAGGAAGTTCCCAGAATTTGATTAAGCAATGATAAAGAAACGGTAATATAGATCCAAGTTGGAATGGTGTTTGCCTTGGAAGTGATCATGTTCCTCTACAAGTACTGCTATAAATGTCAGGGAACAGGGAGGCAGATGTTGCATCCTATAGAGTATATATGCCATAGCACTGAACTAAAAAGTTGGCACTGAGTGCAAAGATTCACTTCAAGGAGACTGATAGACAAATCATTAGTTATATTTGACTTCAGGAACTGAAAGAATGGGAAAAGCCATTTGGTAGGTGACTCATTTCCCCAGGGTCCCTACCCTAGTTCCTGCTCCTTCAAGTGTTGTTGGAAGGTAATCATTGTCCCCTTTGTCCCTGCCACAGTGCTCTGATCTTGCACTGAGAGACCAAACCCAAATGAGATTTTTGACATTCTGAGGAAATTAATCCTTAAAATTGCAGCAAAAACTCTGGGTCCCTGGAAACAGTTCGTCAACTCAGGGTTTTATGAAGGTCTGTGCAATAACCATTGAATCTAAAGAGCACTCTTCTGAGGCTTGGCTAGAAATAATTATCACGGAAATGAAGATGGCACAGCTGCTGCCCTGTGCCAAGCCTCACGTTGTTTCAAGTAACGGCACAGGGTTTGAACCAAAAATATTTTCATTAATATTCTAAAAAAATGTACAGAATAATTAAAAAGTGTATGACAAATAACGCTAGATAGTAACACAACAGAAGACTGCAATACTGTTATAAATACATATCATTTGAATCCCAAGATCATGTTATTGTCTAACTCACATCCAGAATAGAAGAATCCTCTTTACATCTGTCTGTGTTTACCACTGAATAATACTTGTCTTAAAGAATTATAAGTGTTTTAATTGATATAAGTGTTATAAAGCCAGAACCTTATTGCTATTTCAGAATTATCTTTTGTTCATGGGTTTTATGCTCTAAAACTGCTGCTTGGAGACAGTCTGGGTACAGACCATGTGTAGAAAAATCCCTGGCAGTAACACCAGGAAATTACACTCAAATTACATCATAAATCGGAATTGGTGCCAGAGCCCACTGTCTCCAGGGTGGCAAAGGAATAAGAGATTGCAACATTTAACATCAATCAAATAAATAAACTCCTTTTAAAATAATATTTGATCTTAATTGATCTCCCTAGATTTTGTAGCAAAACTGAATGCTAAGAAATAAAAAGCAGATTCCTGTGTTCTCTGATATTATGAAGTTAATGTTATCTAAAGGGATCTGGACAAATTAAGCAGTTAGGCTAAGGACAACAGATGGATATCAATCTGGATAAATGTAAGGTAATGCACATTGGTACTAGAAGGTACTGCACACATTAAGAAATGAATAGGATTTATTTTCTTGCAGGCTGGTGAATTGAAAAATTTGGATAAATAACACCCATATCTGTGTTTATCCAATGTTTTATCATACAGTAAAAATTCATTTTGGCTACTAAATTAGCTAGGTCCAATTTTGAAGCTGGGCTGGGGATGTGGGACTGGCAAAGTTTAACATCACTGGGATACATCAGGAAAGAGATATCACAGAAAAGTCTGGCATAAGCAAAAGCAGAAGCAGAAAAGGGTTCAGGTGTAATTACCATGTTGGACATTGAAACATGTTGAATCTGTTCAGACATTCAATTGGCTCATGATGTCTCTGAACATAACTCCAGAAAGTTTTCAAAGTTTCAGTTGACCCAATACGCAAACCAAATACCATTAAGTGAGAGAGTTCCATATTTCTACTGCCTTTCTGTGCAAAATTCAGATTCCTGGACTGTATGAATATTTTTTTAAAATTTCATTCATATTCCAAAAATTGCTGACAGATGCCTTCATCTCCTATATGTATCAAGTATCTCCCTATTAAGAATAGCTCATTCATCAGCTGTAAGTGTGTTTATTGAGTGCATTTGGGGGTTGTGTTGGCTGAGAAGAAGTTGGCTTTAGTTTGTAAGGTAGTCTTTTAGAGTGATTATGAATGGTAACTTTTTTTTGGAGTCACTATGAACTGTAGTTTTTTTTTGCATCATGATTCACTACACATCTGGAATTAAGGCAATTTGATCAGAGTTCCTGGTTAAGTGCCAATTTAGGTGATTGAGATGTGTGGAAACAAGTCACAATTAGCTACTTTTCTGCTCTTAATGTTATTAAATTTATGTTTCACAAATTACAAACAAGTAAAATGTCTGCCAGCTGTTATAGATTGTCAGTATTTAAATATCAAAATAATAACACATAAGGAGGAAAAATTTCTAACGCCTTCAATACTTCCATTAAATTAAACAGGAGCAAAGTAGTAGCATACAGTGAAATAAATACTGGTGGTTTCAGAATAGAAAAACAAAAGACATGAAGCTAGGCTTACACTTGTGGAACCGTGTAACAGAAAGTAGTGGTGAAGAGGTGTTTTACCTACTGGAGGACTGTGACCAGTGGTGTTCCACAAGGATCAGTGCTGGGACATCTGTTGTTTGTAATATAGGTAAGTGATTTGGATGAAAATGTAGGTAGTCTGAACAGTAAATTTGCAGATGACATGAAAATTGGTGGAGTTCTAGATAGTAAGGAAGGTTGTCAAGGTATACAGCAGGATATAAATTGGTTGGAAATTTTGGTGGAGAAATGGCAGATGGAGTTTAATCATGACAAGTCTGAGGTGATGCATTTTGGAAGGTTAAGTGCAAGAGGAAATTATACAGTAAATGGCCGGACCCTTAGGGGCATTGTTGTACAGAGGGATGTTGGGTCCATAGCTCCATGAAAGCGACTGCACAGGCTGATAGGGTGGTAAAGAAAGCATATGGGCAAGCTTGCCTTTATTAGTCGAGGCATTGAGATCAAGAGTCAGGAAGATATGTTACAGCTTTATAAAACTTTAGTTGGGCTGCATCTGGAGTAGTGTATTCAATTCTGGTCATCCCATTATAGGAAGGATGCGGAGGCTTCAGAGAGGGTGCAGGAAGAGTTCACCATGATGTTGCCTGGATTGGAGTGTATTAACTATAAATAGAAGTTGGATAAACTGGGATTGTTTTCTCTGGAGTGTCAGAGGCTGAGGGACGACCTGATAGAGGTATATTAAATTATGAGAGGCACAGATAGGGTAGATAGTCAGTCCTTTTCCCTGGATGGAAACAACAAATATGAGAGGGCATAGATTTAAGGTGAGAGGAGGAAAGTTTAAAGGAGAAGTGTGAAAATGGTAGGTGCCTGGAACACGCTGCCAGGGGAGGTGGGGGAAGCAGATATGACAGCAACGTTTAAGAGGCATTTAGACAGACACATGAATGGGCAGGGAACAGAGGAATACACACCATGTGCAGGGAAATGAGATTAGTTGGATTGGCATCATGGTCGGCGCAGACTTGGTGGGCCGAAGGGCCTGTTCCTGCACTGTATTGTTCTATGTTCTATATAAGCATTGGCTGTACTATTTCCCTGACCTGTGCAAGCTAGTTGCCTCCCACTTACCTGAAATGGGTCTTCAGATAGTTCTTGATCAGTGAAGCCTGGTGTTGTGCAAGGCATACAACATTTGAAAAGCAATTATATATATTAAAATTAATTCATTTAAAAAAAACTAAATTACTATATACCACACCCTTTTCCCTCACAGCCATTCTTTGCTTTGAAATGAATGGGCCTGTTGTGTTTCATCAGGTTTAACCTGGCACAGAAGCAACAAGTGGATTTCTTAGCATGAAGTGCTGGGAAACATGTGGAAGTTCCTACTGGACACTGTTCACTGTGACGTGCAGCGGGAAAACTGCTTGAACCTATAATAAAATGTGAAGTAACAGAACACTTGGAAAGCACTAATGGGAATGGACAAAGTCAGCATGGATTTAATGAGAAGGAAGTGAAGCTTAACAAATCTACTGGAGTATTTTGAGGATGTTGCTAGTAGAATAGATAAGGGAGAATCAGTAACTAGTCAGTATGATAAATTTGACTTTCAGAAGGCTTTTGATAATGTGAACTGTGGATGCTAAGAGGATCCAGTGATATGGGACAAAGGCAGAAAAAGAGTACAAAGTGAATAATTATATTGAATTTGAAGCAGATCTGAAGAGTCAAATGACCAGTTCCCACTGCTGTTTCTCTACATTACTGTAAGTTCAACTGCAGAGCACAATCAGAAAGTCAACAGTGATTGAAGATTTGAATATCAATTTCAGATGACTAAAGAAATGGCCTCAACCACATCCAAGAAGGATTATCTGGTCATTATCATGTTGCTACTGTTGGGGAACTTGCTGTGTGCAACTTGACTGACTGTGTTTCCTGCATTATAACATTGACTACTTAACAATTACTTAATTGGCTTAATGTGCTTTGGAATGTCCTGCCAAGTCTGTCTTTCTTTAATTTGTACTATCTGACTGCAATAGGGTTAAATTATATATAAAGAATTTAAAGCCAATTCCTCATTCCCCTCCCCACCCAATGCAACTTTAAAAAATAATTGCTTGACAGGGAAAGTGACAATTCATTTTCAGGCAAACGAAAAAAAACCTTAATTGATCCATTTTCTGTCACAAAGGTTAAGGTCCAGTTCAATGCTCTTCCCTATAATAAACATTCAGGAGTTGTCCAACTGAGTCAAATATTTCCCTACTTTTTAGTCATACGATATGACCTTTATTTTACAAATAGGCTACATAATTCCTTGATTAATTTAAATATTCTTTCCTCCTAAAGGTGTTGATAACACTGACATCATTTGGATTGAATAAAAGTTATCTACAGAGTAAACTAGTCATAGAAGAAAACTGCCATTGTGTAATCACTGAACCTGTGTTTTTTAAATGATGTTCAAGGTTCTTCCTTAATTGCTTGCCCCTGTTTGCATTGATTGCCTGTGAAAGATTAAACGGATCATTGCAAACATGACTTGTTCTGAACTTTATCTTTGGTCAGCTAGGCTTCTGACTTACTGAAACACAACCCCACAGCCAGGAATTTCTGTGGAACTGCTTCCGCCTGTGTGCCATAAATGTGTCAGAATTGAAGTAGGCTTCGGCCGCATTCCCAAGCAAAGCTGCAGGGGACCAGAGTGGGAGGAATTTTGAGAAATGCCTGTCTGGTTCCCGGATAAGCAACAACACCATTTTAAAATTCTCATCATCTCCAAATCAAGTTTGACACTCCCAATGCCCATAATCTCCTACAGCTCTGCACACCTTATAGATACCTGTGCTCTTTTAATTCTAGCTTCAATGAACTTCCCTCAGTTTTAATTGCTCTATCACTAGTATCCATTCCTTCAGCAATCCCAGTCCACAGCAAGTATTTTCTTCTTTTTTGGGATGCTTCAAAATCCTGGTTAACTGGATAGTCAATAGCAGTTATCTGAAAGGTAGCTTGATTCAGGCAGTCAACCATTTGGTTTTCCCCAGTGTTGATCGATTCTATCACTAGATAGAGTCATAGAGAGATACAGCATGGGAACAGGCCCTTCAGCCCATTGAGTCTGCACCAAATATTAACCACCCATTTACACTAATCCTACATTAATCCCATTTTTCATTCTCCCCACATTCTCATCAACTCCCCTAGATAGTACGGTACGGCATAGTAGTGTAGCAGTTAGCGTAACGCTTTACAGCGCCAGCGACCCAAGTTCAATTCCGACCGCTGTCTGTAAGGAGTTTGTACATTCTCCCCGTGTCTGCGTGGGTTTCCTCCCACATTCCAAAAAAGACGTACAGTTTAGGAAGTTGTGGGCATGCTATGTTGGCACCAGAAGCGTGGCGACACTTGCGGGCTGCCCCCAGAACACTCTACGCAAAAGATGTACTGCACTGTGTGTTTCCATGTACATGTGACTAATAAAGGTATCTTATCTTATCTCATCTTATCTCACCTACACACTCAGGGCAATTTATAGTGGCCAATTAACTTACCCATCCACGTTTTTGGGAGCAGACAGGAGCACCCGGAGGAAGCTGGAGCACCCAGAGGAAATCTGCACGGTCGCAGGGAGAACTTGCAAACTCTACACAGACAGCATCAATGTCAGGATTGAACCCAGGTCTCTGGTGCCGTGAGGCTGTGATTCTGCTATCTTAGAACCATTGTGATCATGTTTACTACTCTCCCAGGATAATAAGCACTGACTGAATGATAGAAAGCTGACAGGGGTTACTGTGAGCTCCTGCAGGGCATACAACTGCTTGCTGTAGCTCCTCTTGAGCAACATCGACAGAACCACAGCCCAACAAAAAACGCGTGCATGCATTTACTACCATTCTCCCAATTACATCATGGGCACAGTATATTCACCAGCTGGAGAAACACAGCCTCAGTACCAGGTACTTGCCTTCCTGTATTCTTATTATAATTGGCTCTGAGCTTCAGTATATAACCATATAATTATAGAAATCACCAGATAACACTTAAAGCATCGATTGTCCCTATTTTTTTCATTTTTTCATGTTTTGGCATTAAGGTAAGAGGGAAAATACATTTTGGACTGTTTGTATATGCAAGTGCCACATTCTCCAATCAGCATCTACTTAGTTCTAATCTTCATATGAAGGACTTTGGCAAAGAAGAATGTCTACTTTGAAGGGAGGAGACTCAGTAAATGTTTATTCCAGGCCAGAATCCTTCTTTCTGTCTTTTTTTAATGGATATATATATTTCATGGATTGGTTTTAGAGCACACAGATGTATCGGAAAAGAAACACCTTTCAAATGTAGAATCACTGAAGTAAGCTGTTTGACTGCATCAAACATGTTACAATCTTAACAGAAATTAGAACCTTGTTATCACTGAACAGTCTTCCAATCCTCTTTCCAGTGTTGTCCCAAGAACAAACTACAGCCTCAAACTGGAGTCCACTAGCACCTCTAGGTACAAAATTAATTATCATCTTGGATAGATAGCCCTTGCATTTTCCAATTGGAAACCCCTCAAGCTGTAAAATATCACACTGGTTATCCCATGGTTTAAGCTGTGTCCAGTATATATTAAATATCTAGGTGGATTGATCAACCATACAGTGTTTACTACTAAAAAAAAATGCCTTGATGTTCTCACAAATATTTGAAAGAACTATCCTGCATGAAATTAGGTACCATATAGTTGAAGCAAATATTTTATCATCCACCTTTAGACAGTCCATCATCCACACTTATGCTGTACCTGGAGCTGAAGTACACACCTTAGTCTGAAACCACAGTTTGGTCAGCTACTCAGAGGTTACATTTCTTTTGGTGAGGATAATGCAAAGCCCAAGAGCAAAGGCTCAATGAAAATAGATCAGAAAAACAGCCTAAATGGCTTCTCTGCAATGCCAGATCAGGTAATGTTTCAGAAAGCTAACCCTACTATACATATGTCTGAAAGAGCAAAATCTAGCTTCTCACCCACTGAAAATTTCACAGGTCATTTGAGTATCTGATTTACATGACACACATTTGATTCTAAAGATTTTTTTTTACTCATATAAGGCCTTTGCTGGCAACACCAATATTAATTGTCCATCCCTGGTTATTCTTGAAAAGATGGTGTTCAACATTCATTGGGGAATGCTCCAATCTATGTGGTGAAATTTAGAGTTCAATAGAAACTAAAATTAGTAATATTTCTACAATCACCACTGATTCACAAAGGGAACTTTTGATCCAACTGAGCACTTAATTACCAACCTGAAGGTCACAAGGTCAAATTCCAGAATTGCCTGTCACTCAAATGTATTTGTCTCAGAGGGTTAACTCTTTAAATTCAACTGTTGGAGAGAGCTGCAGTAGGAGAAACAAGAATCAGGTATAAATTATTTCTATAAAGAAGGAACTTGGACTTAAATAAAAACTTTCACTTTATTAAGTACTTAACAATGAATTAATTGCTATTCAAGTGTGGTGGCTTTGTAATGTGGGCAAACAGAGCAGTTAATTATGTATTGGAAGGTTTCATCAGAAGTAATAAGAGAAATTATTGAAAAATCTATGTTAGATTTTTTTTAATGGATAAATTCATGGCCAGAACACCCAAAGAAATACCTTCCCTTCTTCAGAATCTGATGGGTATCAACCTAAAACTAAGAATTAGATGCTCCTCATATCTGCTCCACCATTCAATAAAATCACGGCTGATCCTTTACCTCCGTGTCACTTCTCGGCACTAACATTTCCCTTTTGATTCCTTTAAGATCAAAAACCTGTCAATCTGTGTCTTGAACATAGCGAGATTCCAGAGTTCCCTTGGTTGGAGAGTTCCAAGGATTTACTATTCCCAGGTAAAGAACTTTCTCCTTGTCTCAGACCTGAATGGCCAATCTCCCATTTTAAGACACTTATCCCTAGTTCTAGGCCACCAATCTACATCTACCTTGCAAGCCCCTTAAGAAAAGATTTCTAAGACCTTGGCAATGATCTTTGCATCCTCACTGGCCACAGGAATAGTACCAGATGATTGGAGAGTGGAAAATGTTATTCCTTTGTTCAAGAAAAGGAGTAGGAATAACCCTGGGAATTATAGACCGGTGAGTCTTACTTCAGTGGTGGGCAAATTATTGGAAAAGATTCTTTGGGACAGGATTTATGAGCATTTGGAGAAGCATAGTCTGATTAGGGATAGTCAGCATGGCTTGTGAGGGGCAGGTCATGCCTCACAAGCCTGATTGAATTCTTTGAGGATGTGACAAAACATATAGATGAGAGTAGAGCAGCGGATGTGGTGTATATGGACTTTAGTAAGGTGTTTGATAATGTTCCCCATGATAGGCTCATTCAGAAGTTTGGGAGGCATGGGATCCAGTGAAACTTGGCTGTGTGGATTCAGAATTGGCTTGCTGTTAGAAGACAGAGGGTGGTTGTAGACGGAACGTACTCTGCCTGGAGGTCAGTGACCAGCGGTGTTCCGCAGGGATCTGTTCTGGGACCCCTGCTCTTTGTGATTTTTATAAATGATTTGGATGTGGAAGTCGAAGGGTGGGTTAGTAAGTCTGCAGATGACATGAAGGTTGGTGGTGTTGTGGATAGTGTAAAAGGTTGTTGAGGGTTACAATGGGACATTGATAGGATGCAAAGCTGAGCTGAGAGGTGGCAGATGGAGTTCAACCCGGAAAAGTGTAAAGTGATTCACTTTGGAAGGTTGAATTTGAAGGCAGATACAGGGTTAATGGTAGGATTCTTAACAGTGTGGAGGAACAGAGGGATCTTGGGATCCAAGTCCATAGATCCTTAAAGTTGCTGTGCAAATTGATAGGGTTGTTAAAAAGGCGTATGGTGTGTTGGCCTTCATTAGTCGGGTGAATGAGTTCAAGAGCCCCGAGGTAATATTGCAGCTCTATAAAACCCTGGTTAGACTGTACTTAGCATATTGTGTTCTGTTCTGGTTGCCTCACTATACGAAGGATGTGGAAGCTTTAGAAACGGTGTAGAGGAAACTTACCAGGATGCTGCCTGGATTAGAGAGCATTTCTTATGAGGATAGGTTGAGTGAGCTTGGGCTTTTCTCTTTGGAGCGAAGGAGGATGAGAGGTGAACTGATAGAGGTGTACAAGATAAGAGGCATAGATCGAGTGGACAGCCAGTGAATTTTTCCCAGGGTGGAAATGGCTAACATAAGGGGAGAGAAATGGCTAACATAAGGGTGATTGGAGGAAAGTACAGGGGGGATATCACAGGTAAGTTTTTTACACAGAGAGTAGTGGGTGTGTGGACCGCACTGCCAGGGGTTCTGGTAGAGACAGATACAATAGAGACATATAAGAGACTCTTAGATAGGCACCTGGATGATAGAAAAATGGAGGGGTATGTGGG
The DNA here is from genome assembly GCF_009764475.1 of Pristis pectinata. Lineage (NCBI taxonomy): Eukaryota > Metazoa > Chordata > Chondrichthyes > Rhinopristiformes > Pristidae > Pristis > Pristis pectinata. The sequence goes on from NC_067432.1 coordinate 18,590,200, forward strand.
AGGGAATGGTTAGATTGAACTTAGAGTAAGTTAAAAGGTTGGCACAATATCATGGGCCGAAGGGCCTGTACTGTGCTGTAACGTTCCATGTTCTATGTTCTAAGAATTATGTAGGTTTCAATGAGATCACCTCTCGTTCTTCTAAATTCTGGGCCCAGTATAGCATCTTTGCCAGTGGAACATTCCCTCAGTGCTGCACTAAAGCATCAGCCTAGATTATATAGTCAAGTCTCTGGAGTGGTAATAGGAGCAGGACTAGGTCACCTGTCACCTAAACATACTCACCTATTCAATATGATCATAGCTTATCTGTCCCAGGCCTCAACCCTACTATGTCAGCTCCTCATAGCTCTGAATTCCTCAGTCTTTCAAAACAGTTTTTACTCTTCCTTAAGTACCTCCAGTGATCTGGCCTCCATAACCCTCTGAGGTAGAGTATTCAGAGTACAACCTAGTGAGACCGCTGCTATTGAACAGAGGCTCCACTTAGTTATCACCCACTGACCATCTCATAAACTGCTGAGTGAAAAAAGAACTGTGAAAAATATAAGGAATACTCCATAAACCAAGTGAATTCCAACCAATCAACTGGAATGTAAAAAAATCACAGGGATCCAATGATGTTAATCCCAGAAAATTGCAAACGGTCTTCCAAGGTACAAAAGGAACATCTTCAAAAGCTAACACAGACACCAATGAGGTCTACCAAGAAGGGAAGTCATCCTGCTTCTAAACCTTGGAATATAAGTCAAGTAGCAGGGTAACTAACATTAACCCAATCCATCCATGGTGTCAATGGAAAATGAAATAGAACAAATGTAAAACAGATGGCTGATCCAGTCCTGCTATTTTCCTGCTGGACAAAATAGGATAAAGTTATCTCCAAGGATTTGGACAATGAGCTACAAATGTTGGTTGTTTTATTTTAAGGGTTACTGTTGCAAATATAGATATATTGGAGAGGGAAGAAGGAAGGTAAACCTGGGTGAGTGAGGAACTTCTGAACTGAGTCCTGAGCTCAATCTAGCTGACTGAAATTTTAAATTGCAAACAGCGAGAGCACCTGCTCAAGGCTGGTGGGGTCCTCTTTTAAATGTGCTTCTGTCAGCACTGTCCAACTGCAATGTGAGCCCAGAGCCTGAGGGAGAAATCAGTGGAGGCTTCCCTGGGTCAAAACCCCACCAGAAACAAAACAAAGCAAGGTCAGTTTTATTAATATTTCTTTTAAGCTTCCTGTTGGGAGGAAAAGGTGTTCATTCACACTCAAGTGGGAAGCAGATAAACATCATGTAAATGAGTTCTGGCACTTAAAATCAACCTGGTCCAGCAAAGTGAATGAAGTGTCTCTCCCTATGTATCAGTTCCCCTCTCTTCTCCCCACTCCTGCACAGATTAAGCCCATTGTGTTTTGCAGAACCTGTTTTTAGTTGCTAGCAGACTCAGTGGACTCAGTTGCTTCCTTCTGTTCTCCTTTTTGACTTCAACAAAAACATCTGGCACTGCATTTAAATGGCTGCCTGTGGCAGTCTTTTCTTGACCACGCTTGAAATTTCACAAGAGCAAAAGGACTGACTTGCCCTGTATCATGTGATACAGCTACTGCTCTTTCACTTCTATGCCATAACACAGGTATATAAAGGATATTTGTGGGTGGAGGGAGAGTGGTCGAAAAACTGTGCACCCTTGCCCAACGTATATGCCATAAACTTATTGACCAGAATTTACCAGTGGCTCTAAATTCTTTTAAGGTCATGAAAGTGTTTACATACATGCAGTCTTCCTTTCTATTCTGAAACATGCAGCAACTAAACTAACGACAGCTACATGGATAGGAAAGGTTTAGCACCAAATACAGGCAAATGGGATTACCTTAGATGGGCATCTTGGTCCGCATGGATGATTTGGGCCAAAGGGCCTGTTTTTGTGCTGTATTGCTTGATGACTCTAAATGAAACAAGGCATCATTCTCCTCAATAGGAAGGCAGTGTGCCTTTTTTTAGAATCCATACCTACACTTATATGTACACAACTTTCCCAAGAGGTGCACAAAAAGTGATTGGAGAATTTTTCTATAATGCAAATGAGGCTGTCTCAGTAAACACAGGATGTTTCCCTCCAGCTGCCCCCACATGCCAGACCCTTGTCCAGGAATGCAGATCCACTGAGCCACTGAATCTATATCTTTCAAATCTTTCAGTGCTTGACCCATTGGGTCATAGAGGATTGAAGTATCACACAGAGGGACATCTGAACTGCCTTTAATGGAATAAAATCAGTTTGTATTCACCGCATTAATCAGCATTCAGGCCTTCATCGGCAGCACACTGACAGATGGAGAGGATGGGATAAATGCATCATGAAATACAGCTCTGACAGAGTTGAAATAAATGTAATAGATTCCTGCCCTTTAGGTCACTCTTGCAATGCAATTGTATTACAATATGTACACTTTATATTTTTACTTTGTTGCAACTATTGAACTGTTAAAAATACATCATATAACTTCACTTTGAATCAGATTGCATGCTATCATCACAGCCTGAGTCAGCACAACATTACAGGAACTGATTCCTCTGACCTTTGCCCCTGCAGAAATGCCTATTTCCTCAGTACTGAGGTCAGGAAAAGGGGGCACAATCCTATTGTACCAAGTAGTCATCCTCCTTACCCCTGTTTACATTCCAGCAGGATCACCCCAGGGCAGATCAGAGGTCCAGCATGGGAATGCAAATGAGATGCAATGGAATGCTCCCAAGCTTCCTGCTTCAATGGCCTTACCTTGCAGGAGCCCCCAGACACAAGAATGTCAAGAGGTTAGCAGTGGTGGAACATGTGCCAAAACCCTCATCAAATCAGATCAGAAGGAGCCTCACAATAAAGTGAAGAGTGGCTTTCAAAAAAGGTATTGCCAGCGTTAAGTGATCTGATGACATTTGGGTCATGGGATCGTTTGACTGTTGATCTCCAGAAACAGCCCAAAGGCACTGTGACAGGCAACCAGACAAGCTTCACTTTTGCTCCACTTCCCCGCCTCTATCCAATGTCCACCTCACTCTTCTGCACAGAGTCCACTACCTTTGTGGGTGAGGTGGTGTGGACAGGGAGAAACCCTGGGTGAGGCCTGAACTGTGAGGTTTCAAAATGCATGGTCCCGTTTCTGAAGGGAGACCAGCAGATTTTTCCCCCAACTTATTACTGCTTATCTTTAATAAATGTCTCTTCATCCAAACTGCATCTAAAAAGTGTTCAAATTATTTCTTATTGTGTGTATCATGAAGAATAAATGTAGGGATTTATTTCAGAGCAGTGTTAAGATGACATGATAAACTGCTTAAGCTTTGCACTTGTAATTTATATTACGGGAATCCCACAATCTATTACTGCCTTGTAGCACACCGTTATTTATTATCTCATATTTATAGTGACTCCTAAACTGAACATGTTTCATAATATTGTCATTTGCATTTATCAGTCAAATTTAAGGCAATATATTACGTGCAGCTATATTTGGAATATTGGTGTTAGTATATCACAAGAACTCTTAGTACAATATAATCATCGGACATTTAACAAAGGAAGATAAATGCTAAGGAATTAAATCACTATCAATGCATGTATACCATACATATTTATAAAATAATCAGTTGGTAGTATCATTTCCAGAATATCTCTATTTCTAAACCAACATCTACTGTATCTGCCTGATGTCAAAATTAAGTTAGAACAAACTGCAGGAGGACAGTTAGATGAAAAGAATACAATATGTTCGTTTTCATCTTTAACCCAAAGGAGCATTTTTCACTAAGTCTTTGCTTTGCTAGTTTGTCTTTGCTGATCAATTGACATTAGTACCTTCTTGCGAATGTCTCTTCCTTCCAGATGTCACAATCTGGACTCCACTCACAGCAGAGGATTGGTGTCTGCTGGTCACATGCTTCAAGTAACAAATGAAACTGTCACAGGCCTGTTCTTTCTGTGCTTTGACCTCCTCGTGATGTTTTCCAGCTCAAGGCTATTCAGAGAAATGATTGTGTTTGGTGGTGGGGTAGGCATGGGGGTGGGGCGATCAGGAGGGGGAGTAAAAGTTCTTTTGTTCTTTTATTTTTAATTTACTTTAAATTTTTGTCCAAGTTTGAGGACACCTCATTATTTGCCTCCAATGGCCATAAAGATTGCTTTAAAGCATTACTTTGTTAAGAAACTAGAAAGGGAATGTTGTTATTAAAATAAAATACAATATTTTTTATTTAATTAACTTTATTAAAATAGTTGTACAATGCACAATCATTTGAATAAAAATTATCTTTAACCTCTGTATAGGGCATGTTAGGCAGTAGTGTAAAACAAAACACAACTCAGCATTAATATTTGAGACCGTAACACTGGCTAATAGACAGTAATGTGTCTGTGTGCATAAAGCTGAAGTCACTTACCTCAAAAAACAGAACATGAAAAAGACAAAATCAGATTTTTTAAAATGCTTAATATGAAATATTAATAATAATTTCAAAAATCTCACAGGGACTTTGGTGAAGAATACAAGAGAAATTTGAATATGCCTGAGATATACAGAGAAAAAGAGAGAAGATGAGAGGTACAACACCATAAATAGATCATATTGCTATTTACAGTTTTGACAGATGCTCCAAATGAAAGAAAATTGGTCTCCTACATTCGCCCATAACAACCTTTGGCTTTCTACGTGCGTGTCTCTGTTTGAGACCAGCAGTTATTTATCACTGGAGTTTCGTTGTATTTGACAATCGGTGGATGCACTGACATTGTAATTGAGTCTAGTTGTCTTTTCTAGGACACCGAAAGATCTAACTAAGTCAAGGCATCTCACTTCTACTCGAGATCTCTATAAATGATCTATCACTGAAAGGAGCAGGCTGAGTAATCAATCAATGCAGAAATACCAAAGCCCCTGTTTGTATCATCTAGGGCACCATACTTTGCAGTTCCTACTTTCTTGCAGATCGGCAGTTCAGATAGCAATAGAACATTGATAAAAATGTTGACTTTTATGGGATTCCAGGCTGGTACATAAGGGCCATCAGTCAGAAAACTGATATTAATGGTTAGCAGAATAACTGATAGATAAACAGGCCCAGTTAAAAATTAACTGAAACATATAGTGTAAAGACACATATTACAGATTTCAGCCTCTGTAAGCCTTTCTGTGAGTAAGCACCTATTGGGAAATAAAAGGGAAATCGATTTGAATTGAGTTACAGAAACAAAATTTTGAAAACATTGTTCAGATCAATTATCGTGCACATACACATTCACTTTCTAACGCTAGAACCTGGATCTAGCTGTCTAATCTTTGATAAACAGAAATTAGACTGCTTGAGTTCTCATGCAGCACACTGTGTTCCCCTGAGTTAACATTTGTGATACAGATCAATTAAGTTTTATTTAAAAAGAGAGTAGATTTTAAAAGAAACTGATATGCTGCATTGAATGTTTAGCATCAAAAATAGAATGGGACTCTTATACCATTAGGCTTATGACTAATGGAAAGACAAGGGCATTCCAATTGCAGTTATCAACTGAAACTGCATGTTACCTGCAGAAACAGTGAAGATCTTTCTGCTGATATAAAAGTGTGAGAAACATGTGAGGACCAGTGACATGAGCTCTAGGCCTCCCTTCAGAGAAATACCCAGTATCATGTTTTTTTTTATTTTTTGAGTTATCTAAAAGACTAATGATTTTGCTCTGTACTGGAATATGTTCAAACTCAGTCAAAGAAGTATGTGTAAAGCACTTATTTAGTTAAGGATGTTGCCAAAACTACACACAGATTAGATCTGACTGGCACATTGGAATCAATACTGCAGAGGAATATTCACAAGGATTATCTTTTCGTTGCAAGTATTCCTGATTTTGTATTTTGATCCGATTCTGTTCTACTTTTACGCATAGAAATTTACTTTAATAATTTACATTCTGAGGAATTTATTAATGACTTGAGGTGAAGCTCTTTAGCCTACACCAAGAAAGCCCCGGTTTAAACTGTGTCAGCAACAAACTGTCCCAGCAGTCATGCAATAAATCTGAGAATAACTATCTCGAGGACTAATTGCAGTGAGCTGCCCCCTTGAGAAGGACTAACAGTGTATGGTGTCCTAGAGTGTTTGCAATCACTGACCTTGAACCACAACTGTTTCTCTGCCAGGCATAAATAACATCATGCTCAGGTGTTCTTGCTATGTGAAGAATTTGGGCTTAGATCCGAAAAACATGCTGTGCAGATCAAACAGCAACTCCTATTCATTTGCACTGATAGTACTAATTTATGGCATTGTTTAGAAATGGTGGGGTAATTTACTGATTAGAGAGAAATACCTGGCAAATATGAGAGCGAAGTCACCTAGACAAGTACATTTGATGCTTACAATTATTGGCATTGGCTTCACAGAAATAGATAACAATGGAACTGTTAGCAAAACTTCCTTGCCATTCTCCTTGCTTGCTTTGTGCATCCATTGTCCTGAACCAGCCAGGATGATGGAATGGTTTCAGGTAAAAAGCTTGATTTGGTGAATTGAATCATTCTGTTGATTTTCCTCTGGTCCCCTCCACTTGGCATGCATACAAGTGAGTCTTCTGCTCCCACAAAAAAACAATTGTTCTTATTACTGTGTTCACTTTTGTTACCTTTTGGGAAATAATTTTCTATTGCCTCTCTGCATTTGCAGCATCATTGAAGGAGGTCCTTCCACCCTACTTTGGACTGGAATTCCCTCTTAGAAACATTTTCTCTGCCCCTTTCCTGTTGATTTCTTAACTTCCTTAACAAACTTCCCTTTCTTTGCTTTCATATCCTTCTCTCTCATTCTTGGTCAATGTTCACTTTTGTATGTAAACTGCTCTGAAATAGATCTTATACATGGGCAGTACTGGTAGAAGTTGTATATTACAGTTAGATGATAGATTGCAAACCAATACCCATATGATTTATGCCAGTATTGCAGCTGCATCCAAGTCTCCTCCAATCCTATTGTATCTAACCCAATCACCAAATTCCTATTTTCTCTCACGTATTTACCCAGTTTCCCTGCTACCCATGTTACTCACCACAACTGCTCCATTTGGTAGAGAATTCCATATTCTTTTGATTCTAAACATAGAAGCATAGAACATAGAACATTACAGCACAGTACAGGCCCTTCGGCCCACAACTTTGTGCCGACCTTTCAACCTACTCTGAGATCAATCCAACCATTCCCCCCCACATAGCCCTCCATTTTTCCCTAATGTCCCTAATGTATCTGCCTCTACCAGTACCCCTGGCAGCAAGTTCCACACACCCACCACTCTGTGTAAAAAAATCTTACCTCTGATATTCCCCCTGTACTTTCCTCTAATTACCTTAAAATTATGCCTCCTTGTGTTAGCCATTTCCGCCCTAGGAAAACGTCACTGGCAGTCCACTCGATCTATGCCTCTTATCATCTTGTACACCTCTATCAGGTCACCTCTCATCCTCCTCCTCTCGAAAGAGAAAAGCCCTAGGTTGCTCAACCTATCCTCATAACATATATTCTCCAATCCAGGTAGCATCCTGGTAAATCTCCTCTGAACTCTTTCTAAAGCTTCCACATCCTTCCTATAGTGAGGCAACCAGAACTGAACACAACATTCTAAGTGTGGTCTAACCAGGGTTTTATGGAGCTGCAACATTACCTTGTGGCTCTTGAATTCAATCCCCCGACTACTGAAGACCAACACGCCATACTGTGGGTAAAGAATTGATTATTTTTTAATCACTTGTTGGATTTACTAATGAGTGTAGTGAGTGTAATTATGTATTATCACACATAATTCAAAACAAAGAAAGAGACCATTTTTCCCGAATAATCAAAGTCTGTTCAAGGGATTATAATCTGAACCTCCTACATTTATGGTCAAATTTCCTAATTCTCAGAGCAAGATGTTTCTCTCCATTAAAAAAGGGACAGTTCCATGGTTTGACAGTCCCAGCAAGGAACACCAGTCACATGGATTGCATCTTTGGAAAATGCTGATGCACTCCCATGACCTTGTGTGCTTTAAAATGGATGAAGTACTCCAGGCTGCCTCACCACGATAGCCTGCATGCAGCATGCACAAGATTCCCCCTGGATCATGGAATCATAACAAAATATTGTCATTTCAAAGGCCATATTTTCCCAGTAGATTGGGAGATATGTGAATTTGACCTCGTCAGAGGTAATATTACCTATGCTGATTAACTCCTTCAGAAAAGATCTGGATTGATATTTGATTAAGAGGAACCAAAGGTCATGTGTGTATGTACAAACACAAATGATCAAAAAAAAATACTGATAGACAATGAAATCTGTACTTGGCAGAACATAATTGGTCATAGCTGAATAAATAAGGTAGATCGATATCTTGCAGTTTCAGTTGATAACCTTGGAGGCTGAAGAAAAATTTCACGCAACTTCATTATCTCAGAAATTTCACCTGTAGTTAGTTTCTTGACTTTGGAGATCAAATAATTCGGACAGAATCCAAACTGTATGCAATCTCCAGAAGGAAAATGTTTAATGAGCCAATTAACCTTTTCTTGTTCTGTACCTGCCTATGTTTTTTCGATGGAGTACCTCATTTTCTTTGATCTTACATCTCGATGCGCAGATGGGAACTGGTAAAGCTCATCCAAATTAGCTGGGTGGATCACAGTGACAGGTCCCTAAGTTCCTTGAAACCACAGCCTCCTTGTCAAGAGAGAGGAATTTGCTATTGGCAAAACATAGTTACCCCCCTTGTTTACATTTCTCTTGAAATATATTGATGGTATTCTCAATTTTCCTGCAGATAGCACTTTGTTTTTGTCAGATTAGTACAACTTTATGGAGGTTGCAAAGTTTTTTTTCCCCTGGTCATTTAAACTGACTTTGATTCCTTTGAAATGTTCCACAAACATTTCCTAAAGCAGTACAAGAATTCCTGCAAAAGCAAAATTATGTCTAGGCACACAGGACAGGAACATGAAACAGAGATTACAGCCATGAAAGTAAGATATAGCTTTTTGACCTGGACGATCTGTTATTAAGCAATGACATCATGTATAGGCAGGACATCATCCATGTTTGATTTACATGAAGGTATCAGAGGGCATAAATGGTCTGTGGCATTTTAGGCTGAGTATTTGGCAGTTCAGCAAGCCATTTATAAACCTCCAATGTTAATGGGTAAAACTATTAAATGGTTAAGGCTGAAGGCTCATGCTTGAGCAGCTGTGCTGATAAGTGATTAAAAAGGAGTAAAGGATTGCCAACTGGTTTTCATTAGGGTGATAAAATGGTTCTCTTTTCACTTGAAACGGTTTACTAGCCAGTTCATTACTGGGGTGCCTGTGTGCTTTACTCCATCACAGGCAATTTGACCTAACATAAAAGGCTGAAAGGACTATGGACGGGTCTTAATCAAATGCTAATTGTAAGATATACCGGGGAGTATTAACACCCTGAGTGGAGGGTTGTGCCTGTTATGGATCATATCTATTATGGCATAAAGCAGACATGAACATTAAATACAACAGTCGATAGGGAAAGCTCTGTTGCACTGGAGAGGGGAACTGTGGTTAAAGGAACACAACCTTTACACAACATTACAGAGGTGCTTCATTGAGCAAATAGCTCAATGAAACTTTTCACCAGTAACTTTGTTATATGTCGACTTCACTGCTATTTCTATGAAGCAGTCTGCTTCACCTTTTTTAATGAAGCTGCACCAAGTCAGACTTCTTTCTCCCTATGAATAGTATGCAACCATATATTGTTAAAGCAATTTATTTTCAGTGGATTGGAAGTCCCACTATTTCCAGTCGAATGGTTTGGTCAAGCTATGCTGAATAATGGACATCATACATCTGTAGCCATATCATATCCAGTCAAAAATGTCTGTGGCCATTTAAATAAATGGCAGGAGAAGACTCAGGAAGCTTCCCCATCTTCTCTGAGCCCAACATGGTTTGCAACCATCTACTGCCAGATTGAGTCTAAGCCAGCTCTCAGGGCATTCCCATTAATCCCATTCCTGCATTTATTTCTCAGAAACTCATTCTCTCTCACATGCTCATTAACTCACCCCTGATTCTGTTGCCAGCCACCTATACGACAGGGAATTAACCCACCAACATGTCTTCGGGATGTGGATGGAAACCAGAGCACCTGGGGAAACTCACAAAGTCTCAGGCAGAACATGCAAACTCCCCACAGAGAGCACCCAAGGTCAGGATTGAATCTAGGTCACTGGAGCTCTACCACACTCTCTCCTCCAGTTCCAATAAACTGACAGATGGATTTCTTAAGGCAGTGTGTTTGGCCCAACAATCTTCAATCTTCAACTGCATCGTCAGGTCTATATTTTTAGGTTAGAATGGGCTCAAATGGACAATTCTATTTAATTCCAATTAAAAAATAGTTGATTATTTGCTATCTTACCAACTAACATGAAGAATAAATAGGTCCAATGAAAATACTTGGAAGAACAACACTACTTTGGTTAGTTTTATTTCAATTCAGGGATGTATCTTTTGCTTTTTATTAATGTTCAACAAAATTAATTATTTTTGATTATTAAAAACTTCTGTCAGAAGATACAGCAAATTTCAGTCTCTATAAGAAGCAAGTACACTGAAATCAATAATGATAACACCACATGCAAAATCAAAGTCACATTAAAATTTTCCATGGTCTCTCAGGTCATCATCATCACACCTCTGACCAACACATCCCACAAACAAATAGCATTGAAAACCATTTGCAGCATTCTCAAGCATGCATAAAAATATATTTCTGCATGGGTGGCATTCATTGTCAAAGCACAACTTTATGAACAAGAAAAAAAACACTTTTCCAAGTCAGTTTTAGGGGTTGTTTTCAGTTTTAATCAGTTAAACCTGAAAAATTCAATCTTCATTTATAAAGCAAACATGAGATATTAAAATAAGACAAAGGAGTTGGCAGGAAAGTTTCCAGACAAGGTTTGACACTGATGCACATAAGAACAATAAGAAATAAGAAATAGATTGCAAACCATGCTGGATTGCCCCATTATGGAGGATGGGGAAGCTTACAGGGTCTCCTCCTGCCAGTCATTTACTTTGAGATCATAATTCTTGACTGGATGTGGCAATGTCTTTTGAGCCTATTCTGCCATTCAACAAATTTGTGGTTGCTGGTACATAGATCATAGAACATAGAACAGGACAGCACAGGAACAGGCCCTTCGTGTAAGAGGGTTGTTTTGAGGGATCTGCGAGATCTGTGAGATATTAGTGCACCAAAAATAGGTGAAATCCAATTTCAGGGCACCCCTTTACTCTCATACTGTATTTCTCCTGCTGTAAAGGCAGACTTGCCATTCATCTTCCAAATTGCTTTCAGTGCACGCATCCTAACCTTCTTTCATTCATTTGCAAGGATGCCCAAATCTCTCTAAACAACAACATTTTAATCAAATGCTGGGAAAACTCAGCAGCTCAGGGACAACAAGACAAAAGGGGACAGGAAGAAATCCCATCCAAGAGCAGAGGAGAACTTTGTCAAGTCTGGGACTTCTGGAAGAGGAGTGGCAGTGAATTCAACAGCAATTGAAAATCAAAACAAAACTGCAGATGTTGGAAATCTGAAATAAAAACAGAAAATGCTGAGAAAACTCAGCTGGTCAGGTGGGATTTTCACCATCATATGTCATTTCTTCTCCATTTAAAAAATGTTCTGTCTTTTTATGTATTTTTCTTACCAAAGCAAATAACCTCACATTTTCTCACTATACCGCATCTGCCAACTTCTTGGTCCCCTCTATAAGCCTGTCTATATCTGTATGAAGCCCTTTTGCATCCTCACAGTTTGTTTTCCCATTGAACATATAATGAAATTGGTCTCTTCTAAGACATTAATATAGGTTGTAAAAAGAAGAGGCCCAAGGTCTAAGTCTTGTGACGCCCCACTACTTATAACCTGCCGACATGAAAATATTTATCCCTGCTTTATATTTTCTATGTGGTTACAATTCCATATCCATGCTAATATATTACTCCCAACCTAATCTTGTGTAACAACTATTAATGCGGTATCTCATCAAATGCTTCACAAAAATCTAAATTTAGAAACCCACTCTGCTGTAAATATCCTCAAGAAACTGTAATAAATTTGTGAAATGTGATTTCTCTTCCATAAAGCCAAATTGACTGCACCAATCATGTCATGTTTTTCTGAATATTTTGTTATCACTCCCTTAATTATGTGCTCCACCCCTTTCCCTCGATAACTGATGTGGACTAGCTGGCATAAAGTTCCCTGTTTTCTCTCTCTCACTCCATTCCTGGATGAACTGGTCAGTGAGGTGAGTTTAGGGAAATTCTTGAAGGAGGAGAGAGAGGCATAGAAAGACAGAATGTTTTGAGAAGGGATGTCAGAGCATTCATAGCTGAAGGCAATACTGTGTAAGATACAGACTTTACATGTATCTGGAATGTAGCTGTGGGGTGAATTAAATGCCCAGCAAAAGGTTAGCATGGAAGTTCTTCTTTAAATGTCATTTAAATGTAGATAAAGTAATATATTATCAATATAGCATAATTTCAGGTGCTGCAAGAGCAGAAAGTTTCTTGGGCTGGCTCTGGCATTGATATCAGTTTGCCTGGATCTAACTACAACAATACTTTTTCTCTTGGTCTTGCTTCTTAGAACAAGAAATACTCTTTCTGAAACAAAAGCAAGTTCTGGTACAGACTGCTTCTATCATTTTTCATTACTTTGAATGAGAGAGGGATCACATAATATTCCCACTTTGCTGGATAATAAAAGTTTGGTTTCTGTCTTCTGTTTCTGGTTCTGTTTGAGGGAGACATTTTGCAGCCTTTAAAGCTGCAATGCACTGCTCTTGACATTCCCCTATTGCACCATTTGTATTAGGATCACACAGCACTGGTAGTTGCAGTTGAAGAAAGCTTGGTTCAGATTCCAGTTTCGAGTGACATTTGCACTTTGGTTTTCTATAGAGGAGAGTGTGGCGGTTTCAGACCGTTCTTTGGGGGAGGGAGGGATTCATTCCTGTTCCACTCAACTGCAACTCTTGGCATCCCTGGAGATGTCAGTGGGCTGAACTGTCCCACCCTCTATACTGAGGAGGTTAGTGTGGATGAAGGGAATTAAGCAAGTGGGAGGAGAGAGAAGAGGGAAGAAATTAAGCTAACAGAATTGTAGCAATTGCTGATAAACATCATTCTCTCAACACACAATTCCCAAGAAATTAGTAATCATCAGAATATCTGTCTAATTCCTCAGAAGCAATGGTCCTTTCAAAGCATGCTGAGCCATATTAACTAATAATTAATCTAAAGATTTCTCTTTACTGTAAAAACAGTCTGGTAAAACTTATTTGGTAAAATTAAGCCAAAAGAACAGATATTAAAATGTTATTGGATAACAGCTCTTCAGGCAAGGAAAATAAATTTGTGTCGAGATAAAGTAGATTGGCTTTGCCTTGCTATGTGTAGACTAGAAGCTAAATGCAATTACCTTAATAAATTTTAATGTTTAAAAGTCACCAGGATTTCAATACAGTATCATTGCATGTTGTGGTGCTGTTTGATTGCTGTAAAAGATTTTAATGGATTATAGTCCCTTAACAAAGGCCCACTGAATAGCTGTTACACTTCTAATTGAAAGTTCCAGTCACCTTCATATAGACTCCTGCCTACATGAAAAAGTTTTCTGTAGTGTTTAAAGCTGGTTGTTTCTTTGCACCCACATGTCTTGTCAGCAGTCTCTTTCATTGAGCTCGGCATCTGTGACAGTGAAATCATCTCACCCTCAAATCTTTCAACCGTGTAATCACTTTGACTTGAGAAGCACAGATATTTTTCAAAGAGAAGTTACTGGGTGGTTTCCTCCACCGATCCAACATTTTCATTTCCTCCTGCCTGTGAAGATTTCCACAGTGGTAATAATTTTTAAATCCTCCACCTGGATTTCACACTGTGTAACTAAGAAGTGAATGGCTTATCTGTGTATCGCATTAAATGTTTTTCAACATACATTGTATAGCCTTCACTAACCAGCTAAAGATCTGCAACTCTCCTCCCAAGACAAAAGGCACTGCATACTCCAACTGCGCACTAAGCACCCCTTTGACCATGTCTTACTTTGAATAATTATGAAGGGATTTATTTAAATTAAGACATACCAACTATTCAGGTTTAAACCTTGGCACAGGATGAGATAATCATGTCCATGAGTGCTGGATTAGTAGTATGAAGCTAAAGGACTCCTATTCCTTCGACACAAGAGCAATAGAGTCCCTGCCCCTTCTTTTTAAAGGCTTTATTTTAAGACCCATAATTGCTTCAAGTGTTCTCAAGTGTACCTTAACCCAGACAAAGTGTAAAAAAAAGTCACTATAGAAAATTTTTGTATTGCATTAAGACAGATAAGGCCAGAGAGCATCCCTTCCTCATTACTCAACTTTGCAGCAGACACTGTTTTAAATAGTCAGGGATTTAATTAAACTAATTGATTCCCATGCATTTTATTAGTCATTGTCATAACAAAAATTTGACTCTGTGGTTACTCACTTAGATTAGAGTCTGTGAGGGATGTTCTATGCGAAAAAATGATGTAAATTGGGGTGGAGCTTATCTGCTCACTCAGTGTTAAGGACTTGTATTGGCCCACATGTTAGCTTTAAAGTAGGAAGGGAGAATAAAAAAATAGTAAAAATAATCTGCCATAATCTTCAAAATAAACCTTTTTTTGGACTTCCAAAAGTCAAAACTAACTGCTGAATTACAAATAGAAAAATTAAGAAAAGCTTACATTTTCTTTCTGCCTTATACGACTGACAAGTATAATCTTCAAGTCTGGGGTATGACTGAGTTTAGATAGATATTTCTTCAAGGAGATGAAGTTACCCCCTTTGGAGAATAGATAATACTGCAAATTGGGCCAATCCCAATTGACCTGTGATTATGCCAGCTTCCCATTTCTGTTAAGGCATTTAATTAGGGAAGATAATGCCAAAAAATGCTGGGCCAGCTTGCAGCAGGGATCAGAAAACCTGTAGCTAGCTCTATGGCTGACTGAAAAGAATTTAAAGTCTAGGTGATGTGGTTTCTTGACTTCTCTGGGAGCCTATTGTTTAAATGCCGGATGATTGGCATCTTTGAAGGTATGCCAAGATGTCAGGATAAGGGGCCAGAGATTCAGGATTGGCAAAGGTAGACTTAGGACAAACTTCTCTCTATGGAGAACGATCTGCAATGGGAATAAATTACTAAGCATGATAATAGTGGCCAGGGCACTGGTCTCCTACAAGAGAGAACCAGTTGTTTTAATGATGAGATTTAATGTTGGCATCCAAGATGAAGGAAATGTGGTTCTGAAGTTAGTGTGGATCTTGTGATCGTCCCACCGATGCTCACTATCAAGAATCACACATGATTAAGAGCCAACTGGATAAGAGTGGTTATGAACTCTCACCTAAGAATTCATCCTCAGTTGCCAGTGTTAAGTGAATCATATGGATACATCAGCATATTGTACTCTGCTTCAAAAATTTATGACATTGGCTTGAATGGGATGAGTTTCAAAAGCAGATTACAACTCAAGTCTGGATATTTTTTTCTATAGGAGAGGAAGAGAGAAAAATCAGATAGATGAGAGGGGAACCGATGGACCAGACTGAATCTATATTAAGGATGACCCATGTGATCCAAAATAATTACAGTAAAAGGCAAATAGAAAGAATACTGAAGGTGGAAATACTTCTCTTTATTCTTAGAGTATTACAGCTGATCTTAATCTTCTCCACAGTGAGTATCTATCCTCCTCATTCTGCCATTCCTAATTTCTATCCAGGTGTCCCTAGACAGTGATTATGAATAACTGACCAATTATAGTCCTTTTGATTAAGATCAATTAATGTGGCTTAACCTGTAGACTTAACCTTGGACTTTCCTAAATTAAGTCAATGAGACAGCCACCTGTGCCTGAGCCAGAATATGGCCTAATCTTCCTGCCGCAAATAGTGTTTACATCCAATTGGTTATGACTGCTACCTCTTCCCATGCCTGGCCCCAACTTTTACGTCATGGAAGGGAGCAGATGCAATCAAATAATATTCCAGGAAAAGAAACCTCATGGGACTGAGGAAGACCATTCAGCTCATCAAGTTTTAACCAGTCCTTATAAAAAGGCATGCAGTTGGCCCCACTCCATTAGTTATTTTCATGTCCCTGTGATTTTTCCCTGCTACTATTATTTATCCACTTCCCTTTGAAAGCTACTATTGAGCCTGTATTTACCATCCTCTTGTGTAAATGCAGAATGGTGTCACAATATCCGCTGAGCATTTTTAGGCTGTGATTTTGATTTGTCCTTATCCATGTAAAGTTTGAAGTAATGGAGCTGCCTTGTGCAACCCTTTGTTCAATGGAAACTCTGCCAAATAATTGAAACTCTGGATAAAGCAGATTAGAATAAAGGAAATTCTGCTGTAAGATCCATTTCATCATTCAAGAAATGTCCAATGTGGTCTCTTTTTTTAATATTACCATTACTTTCATGTTGCTTTAATTTACCTCTTCCAGTTGTTGCACAATCTCTCAATCAAACTCAAGTAACCTTTTATCTTAGAGTGATAACTGATAATATAGGGGAAAAAACTCATTGCACTTTTCAGTGGTTTACTATTGATTTATTATGAGTCTCCGATTATTGTGTGATCACGACAATGGTTATTGCCATCATCAGGATCTATCATCATATTGAAATGATATACATTGAAGGCAGCCGCTATTCCCAAATTTCTCTTAAAAGGCTTGAACTGAGCATTTAGACTGAAATTGATCTTGCCACTGCTCAGAATGCAGCAGCCTAGTGGAGAGTCACATGTTGCTACAAATTTAATGCAATAATATGAATATTTCATGGCCCTTAGAAGATGAGACTAATCCATATTCATACTTTCAGATTATAATATTATTTCTCATATACCTTTTGTTTTATGTAATATTGGCACACACATATTTTGCATTATCAGCACAATTCAGCCACCTTTCTGACCTGAGTATGACTGAAATATTTATTCCTGTTTTAGCTGAATATATGTTGGTCTTTATCTTTGTTCATTAAATGCTCCAATTTCAAATTCACCTATAACAAAAAGAGCTGGACTCCCATTCTCAGATCTTGGCATGAGCTTATATTTGAACTCTATAACTACATATGAGGGTTTTGACTCCCAGATTTTGTCCAGCATCCTAAATTGTATCCACAGAGAAGTAGAAATTGGCAAGATCAAACCCATCGTCAATATCCATCCCTTGTAGTTGATATTTACAGTTTGTCCTCTCCAACCCTCTTCCTAACTCCCCGTTGAAGGAAATTTTGGAGAAAGCAGGAAGGCAAAGAATGAAGGTAACCAATTTGAGAACAATGCTAACATAATTAAAAAGCTAATATAGCAATTAGCTTATTGCTCTTTTATATTCCACCTGCTTCATAGATTATGTTCAGTTTTGTCTATCAGAAATAGTCAATTAGATCAACTAATTAGCAAGTTGTTAAATTGGTCATTTCACTTCACGGTTATTTATAATGAAGTATGAAGACAGATCATTGTTTAATGGTTGCAGATCATGTTTACTGCTTTTTAAAATAAGCTTCCTGTGAAATATAAAAATTGAAATTTACCTTCAAAATTACCATCCTCCACTTAGGGTGTTGTCTTTAAAGTCTAACCTTTGTTGCTACTTAAACTCTGCTATGGAGGACATTGGGTGTGGGCTGAGTCATATTTTCATAGAACTGTGCCCATTAATCTTCTGGAAAGCTGCTAAAGATCTTTCAATTTTGATTTGTTTTCAAATATATACTCAGTTAGATCAAAAGAGAAACTAGCCCTTTAACTCTGCAGAAAAGCAGCTCTCCCTTGCAGCTTTATTACCAGTTGTAACTAATAACTGAAGGCAGTTATCTCAGCTGTTAAAAAGGGTGTGTGCATCTGTTGGCTACAGTTTAGAACGTTAATAAAAAGGTCATAGAGTGAAAACCTAATAGCTGTCTTTTTCTTCCCCCTTTTCAGGTTATGACTCTTATCATGCTGTTCTTACATAGATGCTGTTTCATATAACCTTAGATGATTAAATGCAGAATAAAACTAGACCTCTGAGGAAGCTATTACAGCCCTCTACAGGCGTGATGTAAGCCCAGCCACCTGCAACTTTAAGCATCCGCTTATAGCCATAAAAAGGGGCATCTGTTGCAGAGATGTGTTATCACTTTATCCTTGCTACTATCTGTGCGCTCCATTCACCAGTTCTACTTGATGTGAATTACTGTCAAATATTTTACAAACAGCTCATACAGGAAGTTCATGGTTATCAGCCTCTGTACAAAGGATAGGGCAGAGAGTTTCAGAAAACCTTTGACACCATGAAAGACACGTTGCTGGGCTCTAGTTGACCTCTGGATAATGAGAAAGTTTTTTTTTCCTTCGCAGTTAGTGCATTTAGTATGGGGATTATTTTGATCCTTTTTGATTGTTGCAATTTTCTGTGTCTATTTGTGGTACTAGGATTTCAAAATACTTGTACAGTAAACAAAGCAGTCATCAGTAGTAGCTTAGCTCTCACCTATCATCAGCCAATTTGGAATTTGCTAAATAGTATTCAGACTAAATCCAGAAGGTATGATAAAATGTGTCTTGTAAAAACAGTTTCCTTCTGACAAGCATTGTTAAATCACCAGCTCTTTCCTCCTGGCCTATTTACAAATCTATATTAACATTTATGTAGTGAAGCAGTGGAACTGTTCTCAGTTGAATAAATTTTACTTTCTTGTTGCTTTGTGTTGTTAGTTTTCATGCATTTCATGTCACATGTATTTAATATCAAACTTGAAGCTTTTTGGTGTCAGTGGCAGCAGTTTTATTGCTGAGTCAGAAGATTTTGAGTTCTAGCACCATTCCATTGGCATGAGCGCATAATCTAGACTGCCTGTTTGTAAACACTGGGATTGTAGGACTGTCAGAGATGCTGCCTTTTGGAAGAGGTTGCTAAATTGCTGCCCTATTTGTCCTGAGAGATAGGCATAAAATATCCCAAAGCACCATTTGAAGGAAAGCAGCAATCTCTCACCTTTACATGGTTCGTCTCTGACTCATCCCTTCTCTATCTCTCTTTCGGTGTGTAGACGAGTGACCACAATCTACTACTAACCCCAGTCCCCAAAGCTACCTGTACCTCCAACACATCAGTTCTGTCGATAACACTTGTCATACCCACTACCAATATTTCTCCCCCTTTTCCTCAGCTGAGAATTTGTCTTCACAATTGTTCAGATTGGGTGCATTGCAACCTTCCAGACTCAATATGGAGTTCAATAACTTCTGGTCATTACCACTTCCAGCTTTCCAACAATTGTATTTCTTTTTGTAATTTCAGATAATAATTCTGCCTCTGCCATCTATAGTTCCCCCAGACATTTGTTTTTTTTTATTTCTCACCTACTTCCTCAACTTTCACTGTATCTTAAAAGCTGTATATTTTATAGAGTCAGAGTGTCCTGGAGACATAGGGCACAAAAACAGGCCCTTCAGCCCACCACATTCAGGCCGACCTTTTTGCCATCTACACTATTTTTTCTTTAACTTAATCTCTAACATTTTCATTTCCAATCAAAAATCTTTCACCTAAGTGTTAACTCTGTTTCTCTCTCTGCAGATTCTGTCTGATTTGCTGATTATTTCCAGCATTTTCTGATTTAATTTTTATTCTGATTGTATTCTATCCAATTTCTTTACCTCAGATAAAATCTTGTAAACAAGTTCTTTCTTTCAGAATAAACCTGCTATTAACAACCAGGAATCAGCTTTCAGAAATACTAAAAAGATCTGTATATATATTGTAGCTGCAAATAATCTTTTATTTTCAGTTTTGATATATATTTAAGTTGCATTTTCAGTTATGTTGCTAGTAAGTATATTACAATATTGATTATAAGGAACTGTTTATTGATTCTTATAGGCTGTTGACTTTAATGTGATAGTGCATTAGTTTTAACTCTGTGTTCTAACATCAGCAAACGTCATTTTGCTGAAACACGTGAGCAAGATCAAGGTTACTGTGCTAAGCTCTGTTTACATTGTGTCTTGGTGCCTTAATTTAGACTCATTGCATCACACTGATCTGAAGGATTCCATGCAGCTGGACCTCTTTCAACTGCTGCTTCTTCACAGTGTGAATTTTCTTTACAAGCATGTTTCGTGTTGGGTAAATGCACACATTGGGTATTGCCTGATCACGTCAAATGATATAGATGTACAGATGTATTTCTGTCTCCCTTTACTTAGCATAGTAGGCAGAATGGATCGGATGTTGTAAGCAGATCCCAGAGAACACAGATGTAAACTCAGATTCCACTAACCCTATCACTGACCAGGCTTAAATAGGCCTTACTTCAGAGCTGGGTTAACAGCATTGCTGGGATTAATTCAGAGTGCACCATTCAGTGAGGTTACACCCAGGTTACTGGAATCAGGCAGATGTTCAGTCTTTTTCCAAATCTGATTCTCTTTGTAAATGGAACACAAAATTACATTAATATATCACACTGCAGCTCATCTTTCTTTCATTGAAGCTCATTATGGATCTACTTTAAGTAATGGTATTAGTGCAAGAGTTATAGCTTATGTGCTCTGGCACAACCTGGTTCAAACATTGTATTTTAGCAGGCACTGCTGTATGCTGTATGCAGACCTGAAAAGTTAACTTCTTATGTCTTGCCAATGGAATGATAAAATAACCGTGGAGGCAAGTTAAGAGCCCCTTCTTCTATTGTCACCAGACTAAATAATTAGGACAACAAATAAATAAAAGTAATATCCTCTAGATTGGGGGTAGCGGTTAGCATAACGCTATTACAGTGCCACCGACCCAGGTTCAATTCTGGCCGCTATCTGTAAGGAGTTTGTATGTTTTCCCCATGTCTGCGTGGGTTTCCTCTGGGTGCTCTGGTTACCTCCCACATTCCAAAGACGTACGGGTTAGGAAGTTGTGGGCATGCTATGTTGGTGCTGGAAGCGTCATGACACTTGTGGGCTGCCCCCAGAACACTCCACAAAAAGATGCATTTCACTGTGTGTTTCGATGTACATGTGACTAATAAAGAAACCTTATCTTGTCTTATCTTATCTTAGTACTGCTTTATACCAAACTGGTCATTCCTTTGGACATTCTCCTGGAATTTTGACTGGAATTTGTTGAATTCCTCCACTATGTTACAATCATCATGGTTTTACCAGAGCCAGTGTAATCAAACAGCTCATTTGAGATCCAACGAACAATGGCCAAGAATAACAGAACAGGGTTTCTCCCTTTTTTACACACAACTTTTTGATCATAACTAAGAACAAACTTGGTAAGGAAAGGGGTAAGGTAAAGAAAAAGAGAGTTGGGAAGAATCACAGGTTTGCAAAATATTCATTGCTAATCAACAATAATTGTGGAAATTAACTCACCACAAAGTCATGAATTCTTTGTCTTCAGTCCTCCACTGGACAAAGAACGCAACCATTTATTGAATGGGGATGGCTGATTAGAATTTTATTCAGGCCATTATACCGCCAGCACCCAACAATTACCCCACCCTTGCTCCTTATTTATTACCTCTGTATACAGAGTCATAAACCTAACCAGAAGGACTAAGTGTTGTCAATGCTTACATTTGTCTAAATGGTTTTCAAGCAAATAGCAAGATCATCTCATCTTCAATTTGCTTCTGGCTGAATACCAAACTTTCTCTTCTTGGATAGGAGATAGTACAAGACATTGATCTCACTGGGGTTTCTTTCAGTGATTTTCTCCCCCCCTCCTCACTTCACTCCTTCTTTAGTTAAGGTTAAGGCTCTGCCACTTCTGGTTTTGCTTTAATGTTTAATGTTCAATAAAGCATGAGTTAATGTTCATTTGCTCAACGCAATTTTGTATAAGATGCGAGAGGGAACTGAACTTTTCAATGATAAATTTTACCACTGGGTCACTTAACGTCTTTTTTTCTGGGATTCCCAGGTATCGAACCTATCCTTCCTTTTAGGGTCACAGTTCTTGTCACAGTTTCATTGCACATAACAGCATGTGTCCTTCAAATTCATAGAATTTAACCTTTACACCAACCTTTACACCTCGCCAAAGACTATCTAACCCCTTCCTCCCACATATCCCTCTATTTTAAATTCCTCCATATGCTTATCTAGCAATCTCTTGAATTTGACCATTGTACCTGCCTCCACCACCACCCCAAGCAGCGCATTCCATGCCCCAACAACTCTCTGGGTAAAAAACCTTCTTCTGATATCTCCCTTGAACTTCCCACCCATTACTTTAAAACCATGCCCTCTTGTATTGAGCATTGGTGCCCTGGGAAAGAGGCGCTGGCTGTCTACTGTATCTATTCCTTTTAATATTTTGTATACCTCTATCATGTCTCCTCTCATCCTCCTTCTCTCCAAAGAGTAAAGCCCCAGGTCCCTCAGTCTCTCCTCATAATGCATACTCTCTAAACCAGGCAGCATCCTGGTAAATCTCCTCTGCACCCTTCCCAATGCTTCCACATCCTTCCTATAATGAGGCGACCAGAACTGGACATAGTATTAATTTATATTCATTCAAAAGAGACGTGTGATTGGTGCTTCAGTGTGATAAATACAAAAGTAGCAACTTTGTTGGCCACCACCTTTGCAATAGCATAAATTGTGAAAGTTTGATTTAATTTTGAGGGCTCTGACCTATTGTACAGTGCTGTTTGCATTATTACTAAATCAAAATACTGCAGATACTGGAAATCTGAAATAAAAACTGAAAGTATTGGATACACTCATCAGTTTGGGTAGCATCTGAGGAGAAAGAAACAGAATTAATGTTTCTTCACTTATATTATGGTAAAAGTATATGTTCACATGATTTCCAGTTCAAAATCAACTAAATCTAAAGGAACAAAAATTAATAATTTGTTTCAGTCCAGGTAAAACTAGTAATGCAACAATACAAGACAATGATCCTTCATATAAATATTCTTTAACAATCACCAGTAGTGATGTGAGTAATAATCAGAGATGCCTTCAAGAAGCAATGAAAATAAATATGCATACAAAAGTTACATTTAATATAATTCTCTTTAAGTAGGTGTCTGCCTAAGCATAATATGTACACTTACATGATTTCAGTGTTGAAGTGCATCAGAATGCATTCTTTTTTTTCTTTTGTACAAAAATGTTTTGATTATTTTTATCTCCAACTCTAGAGCAACCAAAATAGAGCTAATCATGGGAAAAGCATTGAGTTTTGAGATTAACACCTACAACTTTCAGTGATTGTTTTTATGCCTTGTTAATGCTCATGGTGAAACTAAGTTGTGCAGGGAACTGAAGTCACTTGAATTGAAAAAGCAGATTCAATGGCATAATTGGTATGTGAGGGTAACAAAAATTTCCCCAACAGCATTACCAGTCAATATTGTTGTCTCAATTAAATGTGGTAGCAATTTTTGAACTATTTTCTGCAGTTGCATATTATTGGCAGATCCAAATTCCTGAGTAACATGATTGGAGCTCCTTTCAGTTCAAGATTATGTGATGGCATATGAGATAGTGACAGAGAGATTAAAAATTGAACAAGAAAATGTCCAGCCTCATCAATCTCTATTACAATGTCAATAGATTTATATTGTACAGGTTGTCCAGGAAGAGTTGAAAGAAGGTATTTATTCTTAGCTTGTACAGCAACATTTTTTGGTGCTAAAGTTGCCCTTTCATGCAACCATTGGTAATCCAAATAGTATTAAGTGACATTTGGGTAAACAATTTGCATCAGATCACAAAGTTATGAAACAATTTTGTCCAAGTTTTTCATTGAAGTCATTCCTTTTGAGTCTTTGTGTCTTAATTTAACATGCGCTCGAATATTGGTCTTCACGTGTAATCATTTAACTTTTTCCCAACTGGTGTATATGATCCTTTAATACAAGCTTTCAATTCATTGGCTTTAGAACCTCATGGAACTGCTGGCAGCTTTTGATGAAAATCTCTAGATACCACTAAAGTAACACCTCCTATTAATTTATTATTTGTTTCTAAGATTTTGCAACATTTGATCTAATGCTTCAATGGCTACTTTGTGAGCCATTGTACATTCAACCTGTTTCACCAGAAGCATCCAAAAAAATGATTCCCTGGTCATTGTAAACAGCCTCTGAAGTAGTATCTAAAGCATTTCTTTGGTATCTCACTAAACTTGGCTCTTTCTCTCGGATATATCTGCCTAAATTGTTTAAGTGGTAACTGGTCTTCTGCAGAAACTTTGTGCACAAATTTTCAGTTTCTCTTTATGGTTCAGATAGACCAAAAGTACTTAGGTCTGATCCACCCAAATATTTAGTACCTCAAGAATAGATCTGAAAAAAAAATCTCATCAATTTTCAATGGGGAAAATTAAAATTAGGCCTTCTTTGGGCTATGAGGGCTTCCTATGGGGGTTTTAAACAAACTGTGATAAAGAGAACTTCCTTATGCTAAACCTAACTTACATGCAGTTTGTTTCATCACTGAGCTATGAGCGAGACATACGGGCATTCTATTTTATATATCTTTAGATTACATCTATAATGACATACCCTTGAAATGGAAGTGCTGTGCTGTACAGATGGTGAGTGTGGTTTGCTGGTTTTAAAGTGAGCAATTAGTGCTTTACAGCTTAACCTGATTCTCTCATTAAGTAGCATTCATCAGATATTCAGTGGCTGGGTCACTATATCACCTTTGCTCATGAGACCACTGTACACTTCATTCATGCTTCCATCACAGGTGAGTTTTCTGTGTTCATTTTATCCCCACTTCACCATGAGCAAGTTGAACCATATTCCCATTCTCAATAATCCATGAATGAAAAATTTCTTCAATCTGCACTTTAGTATTGAAGTCGGTCAGTCTGTCCAGTCACCTCTGCTGCTGTTTTGGCTGGGACGTATCCACATTATGTGCGTACAAAGTGGATTTTCAATAACTTGGAGTTAATGACTCAGCAAGTAATCAGCTCTTTTTTGACTGCATTAATTGACATAGTGCCTAATAACATCTTCATGCACTCCCTCCACGATTTTGATATACAGGAAGTCCCTGGATTATGAATGAGTTCCGTTTTTGAGTCTGTTCGTAAGGTGAATTTGTATGTAAGTCAGAACAGTTACGTACAGTTCACATCCAGCATCAATTAGTCCTAAATCACTACAAGCTTCAGTTATTTATTGCTATATATTAAGATCCAAATGGAATTTTGATTCCAGTTTCATTATAATTCCACACATAACGTGAAGCAATCTAAAATACAGCATAACTTGTTATCGCCGGGACATATGAAGACTGTCATCTGTCTTATGTGCGTTTGGTGTCATTCATTACAGTACAGTACTGCCGAGGTACAGTTACCACATTGAGTGAATTTTGTGCATTTTCCGACTAATGGACAAAATCAACTTAAGGACATCTGTAGAAACGGACCTCGGTCATCACCCGGGGATGACCTGTCGGGGGAGAGCAAGTGCTGGATAGATAGATAGATAGAGAGGGAGATAGCGATAGAGGGAGATAGAGAGAGGGCTAGAGATAGATAGAGAGATAGATATGGTGGGTGGGGGCAGTGGGAGAGGGGGCTGGTGACCATTCATGGCGTCCCTCATCATTCGGAACTCCTCGAACATTCCTGCCCGAAAAAGTGGTACAGACTGTAACACATGAAATCCACGATCCAGCCGTTCGCCACCTCCATCACCTGGAAAAAGTCAACACTGACAGGCAAACCGTCCTGCACCCAATTCCGCGCCTTCTTCCCGCCATTCTTAAGTAAGTCGGGCGTTCGTAACCTGGGGACTTCCTGTAGTACCAAGAAATGGAGACACTCAGGCAGTATACCATGCTCTGAAATTTATTGGTCATTAACTGATAGACAGCAAGTGACATAACAACAAAGTGCACAGTTATTTAAACCCTACAGGGCAGAATATCTTATTGAAAGCAATGGTAATGCCCATAATGAACAGGCAAGAATGAGGAGCGAGAAAAAATTCAGGCAAACAGGCCAAATGTCTACTTCTTGCCCATTGTATAAAATGCCTGCTTTCCTATTGGTAGAGGAACCATGGAAGAATCTCATTAAGTCCCCAAACTGAATGCAAATTTATGTAAATGACTGTCAGTCATGATTTCCTGTGCTATTCACTGCAAATGTGCTGACAGATTTTCAAGCCTGTATAAAATAAGAGTTAAAAGACAGCATGTTTTGGCCTTTAGGGATTGAACATTTGAAGGTGCACTCCAGTATTTTCTGCTGGAATTAAAGCGATCAGCTGCATTGAGGGGGTGAAGATATTTTGAATGCAGGATGGATTGAGAATGGGACTTGGATTTAACGTGGTAAAGGGGGAACAAAATGAACAGAGAAGAGGAACCTGCTATGAAACAGCAAATGCGGCATGCAGTGTTCTCCTGCACAAAGGTGATATAGCGACCTAGCCTCTAAAATTCAGGCACGGTAATGTAGCAGTTAGTGTAACGCTTTACAGCGCCAGTGACCCGGGTTCAATCCTGGCCACTGTCTGTAAGGAGTTTGTACGTTCTCCCCGTGTCTGTGTGGGTTTCCTCCGGGTGCTCCGGTTTCCTCCCACTTTCCAAAGACGTAGGGGTTAGGAAGTTGTGGGCATGCTATTTGGCACCGGAAGCGTGGCAACACTTGCAGGCTGCCCCCAGAACACTCTACGTAAAAGATGCATTTCACTGTGTGTTTCGATGTACATGTGACTAATAAAGATATCTTATCTTATCTTATCCTTTCACTTGGCTTTTCTGCGGTTTTATTTGTAGGCTTTTGATGAATTCTTCTTACTATCATTTAAGAAGTGAAGTCCACTGGTAATCTACCATAATATTGTTTACAGTTGCAATTTTATCTGACACAAGTAAACCTCTGAGGAAGAGAATTCCTCTGAATATTCATCTTTCACAGAAGTTTGGAACCAGAATTGGGATTACTGGTGAGATAAGAGCAGGAAGGGATTACACCATGCGACCCACCCTCTGCTGACAGAAGAATTTCTTTCTGTAAATCAGTACATACTTACATTCAGCATTTATTTGTCAAGAAGAAGACAGTGACTGAGCTTTGCTATATCTTGAAACCTTGGACCTCACATAATATACATTGCACACATTCCTCTGTTGGTGGCTATGAAGATGAAAACATCATTTAATTTTCACATCACCAGATATTCGTGCCAATACCGTGTGATATCTGCCAAATAGGTCAGTCTTTTTAATGGTTCACAGCCACCATAGTTTGAAGGACAATTTCCAAGAATCAAATCAAGCTGGTAGTTGATATTCCAGGACTTCTTCATGCTATCTGTCTTATGCAGTCTTTTTTACAAATACAAAATTATTTCATTCTGAAGGATAGACACTTTGGACTGGATAATTATCTCAAAGTATAGTGTAAAATGGGCTGTATTGTATTAACTGTTATACCTAAATCTGATAATCAGTCCCATTGTCATCTATAAAATGGCTGGTGTTCTGATACTCTCATTATTTGTAGAGATCTTGTCAGAAGTATATCCCACTGCTGGTGAAACTCCTGTGTAAAGTATACATGCAACAATGGGCCAAATATCAGCAGTTCATGCAAAATAGTGGAGCTACAATATTTCTGAGCAACGCTAGAAGTGTATTTCACCAACATCAGAAAGTTTAATGTTTTATTATTACAGGCCTTGGCACCTAAAGCTGAAGATTTAGCTTAGTGATTTCTGCATTGCCTCAGTAAGGTAAACTTATTATGGTATGTGCCCTATGACCATATACTTTGAGCAAATGCAGTCAGGGTAATATGTTCATCACAATCTACCTGAGTGCTGGGAACATTTTCCTTAATTGTTTCCACAATTATTGATGAGAGGCCCTGTATGAACTGACACAACCAACTGCATCCACATGTCATGGGTCTGTACTTGCTGCTAATGGCAAATTATCCTTGCTCTCCACTGTCCTATATAGTAACTACAGACTTAACTTTTCCAGACCCACCAGTGTTGACTTACTGTCCCATGCCAAAGTGATGAAATCTTTCACTGCAGCACGATCACTTGTAGCATAAAGTTCTGCATTCTGCCATGAAACTGTTTAAAAGAAAACTCAACAGCTGACTACCTTAGGCTGAGCTGGCTGTCGAACTAGTTTTGAATATTTCTGAATATCTTTGAAATTCAAAAAATTCGAAAACAATACAAAATTAAAGAAATAATTTTAAAAGTTTAAAGACAATTAACATTAAAAAATCAATTTTCAAGAATTAAGGAATTGACTGGAATGTATAAACTTTGAGCAAGCATGTTCATGGTTGTGTGCTATTAGCAATCAACTTGAGTGTATGGAGCCTTGCCAGAGGAGATTAGGAAGCAAGTTTGAGACTTCCGAACTGCACGTGAATCTCAAATTTGATGGAAGTTATACTGCGAAATGCTGACAGTTTGGCGTATGCTTGTGGCATTTCACAGCCAATACAGAGCCATTGATTTTTGTGCCTGGTAGAACATGCAGTCTTCAGCATCATCCAGTGCCTCTGGGCTAAACTAATTACTGCCATTCGTCAGAATTTCCAAATAAGTGCTAGGTAACCAACCCTTTTAAATCAACAAGCTCTTTGAGATTGGGGAAATTTCAAATTTTGCAAAAGATATCACCTTGCAAAATTGTGAAAACTTTTTATATAAATTAACTTTGGTCACCCTATCCAGGTGACAACACAGTGCCAGGATCGGAACAGGGTGCATTCGACAGTGATCAGTAATTGCACCACCCCATTTGAAATAAGGTAAGTTGTTCCATCAAATAAATTTATTTTGCAGTCAGACAGTGATTTATTCCCCAGATCAATGGATTTGGTTAATTTGATAGAGGAATTCACTTGCATGTTTGTGTTCTTTCAATTTTGTCTTTTCAAGAAAATATCATCAGCAATAGGAAACATTGCATCATAGTTTGTCCATTTGGACTGATATTTTTACAATATTGGTCTCTTATTCCATTCAACATAGTCATACATTCAATGTGGATGATCATTGACGTGAAGCATTAAATCTGTTTCTCTCTTCCCAGATGTTGCTTCACCAGCTGAATATTTCTTGCATTATTTACGTTTAATCCATGTACTCAACACAATGAAAATCAAAGAACAGCAGATAAGGGAAATTTGTAATATTAATAGAATTATACACTAAAAGGTCAGACAGCATCTGTGGAAAGAGAGGCTGTCAATGTTTCAGCTTCCCTTTGCTAACCTTTGACAGCATTTTCTGTTTTTACTCAACAAAATGCTTTTTTTAAAATGAAGCTCAGCTTGCTCTTTTCGACAATGCAAACTGCACAATGACAACATGCATATTGAATACCTACAATGGAAACGTAAGGCTTTTATTTGATGTTTAACAGTCCATGTTGTTTACAACAACGTCATCAAAATGCAGGACGTTTGTGCAGTGAGTTATTCTGGTTCATAAGTTATGCTGTTAACAAGGCAGGAGCAATAGGCTCTGAATTTCTGTGAGCTTCTCCCGATGTCCTCCCACAGTCGAGGTGGAAAATCAGTAGGATTCTTGGAAAGGTGACAGAAATAGATATTTTTGGCCACCTCTGACATTCTGCCAGGAGATGTATTAAATCTCCTGCTGGTGAGCACCTAACTTAACCCACCCCCACTACTACAAGAAATTCCAGATGAGCGTTTAATGTTAAAGATACATTATAGAAAAAGAAGTTGGTAAACGTTGTTTTGAGGTTTCCCAAATATTATAATTTAAATATAAATCACATTGAAAGGCATCATGATGTCACCTAAATGCCAAAGATGACACGTGATATCATTGAAGGAAAACAATGTACAACCGTTCCACTGTTCTATTCTTCTCACTCTACAGTGACCAGGGCAGTGCCCTGGAGAACCATAGTTCAATGAACAAAATTTGAAGCAATGCACAATAAGCTTTCTGTGTGGAGTGAAGAGGAAGGCACAATCCTTTTCTGTGTTCACAGAAGGTGGCGGAGGATTTACGTCACGACAAGGCTTACACCATCGCCTTGCCTAACAACCACACTGAGTTCAGCTGACACTGTAAAGGATGACAGTATCCTCTGCCAGCTGATTGGGGATTCCACTGCATCTTCAGAAAGAGAAAAATTCTCCCCTTCAGAATCAGATGCTCAGTGCTTCTAACTCCTATCTTTGTCCTTGTCTTAATCTTCTGGAAAAAAAACAGCAACCTTGTTCCCTTAAGAACCAGTGCCTTTGGCATAATGGAGTGCAGTTTAATCACCCCTCTTCCATAGCATTTTCTTAGGGGTTTGGAGCCTTGACAGAACCTACAACTATCTAGAGAGTTAAGGCAATAAGTTGGATGAACTGTCCCAGCATGCATCTGTCTTGGTGCAAAACTGTTGCAGCAGATCCGTTCCACCTTAGCTTCTAATTCCCCAGTTGCCCACACAAATGGTGCCTGTCAAACCTTCTCCTGATGATATTCTGAGTTCCATTCTACAACAGGGATCATCAGCTCAGGCACTCACTGCTCCTCTGCTGTCCTGGTGCCTCCCAGTGATATTCTGTCATGGCCTGTCTGTCTGCCAGCAGAAACTCCACCACAAGAGAATTTCTCCTCAGGCAGGCAGGCTGACAGCAGAGACTGGTGGATGTCCTTGCCAGAAGAAGAGGAGCTGAATTAGTTCTACCCCATCCCCACCCCCACCCAAACATCATTGTCCCAAAACATCAAGGAAATGGTAAAGAAACTTAAGACAGGCCCACACATATTTCAAGTACATGTTTTATTATTGTGATTGTAGATTGTTGAGATTGCAAAATACAGAGAGAAAAATTGGAGGAATTCTAATGGATCATAGTCACATGTAATTAGACGAGGGAAATTAAAGATTAACTTTCCTTCTAAAAAATGCAGCAAATAATATTTGCTAATAAACAACACACTTCGCTAACTACAAGCTGGCCTAGACTGGTACAACCAACATTAACATTTGTGACTTTGGTTTAATTAAATGAAGGTACTATTGATTTCCAACCCTAAAATAATAGGTTTCACATAAGACGATTAATATTATTCACACCCACATGTCTGCTCAATGATCTTGACCCTTATAACCTTGGCCTTTTCAGAGGCTTACATTGCGCCTGCCTGCAGTCTGTCCCTGGCATGTTATTGACATAAACAGAATTTAATCTGTCTCCAGCAAGCATAAGCCAAGCACCACACCGAGTGACGACTCTGTGCATCACATAACAAGCCACAGAACAATGCCAAGTAGTGATGGTACTATTACTATAGTCAGAATTAAAACAACAAAATATCCCCATGTACTCCGCTGTATTTCTACTCAGAATTGAATTGGTTTTAAATTTGATTGCTCGAATATCTAGTCACAAACACTAAGGCAAAAATGAAACTATGCAGAAAACAAGAGTCAAGAATGAAGCAAAACATATACAAGCCATGTTTGAAAATGTTCCGGCGAAACAGGAGTGCAGCTTGGTTTTAATGACCAGTGGAATTCCAGTGGGAAAACAGCACTTGCAAGTTCATTTCTCGGTCTCCTGTGGCAAAATGAGACCCAACTGGGCT
Source organism: Pristis pectinata (assembly GCF_009764475.1). Lineage (NCBI taxonomy): Eukaryota > Metazoa > Chordata > Chondrichthyes > Rhinopristiformes > Pristidae > Pristis > Pristis pectinata. Next base: position 18,621,957 of record NC_067432.1, read on the forward strand.
TTGTTTAAATTCTGCTCTCAGCAGGAAAGCATTGGGAAATTCTATGGCCTGGAGATAACCATCCAATAGCAGATAGGTGCTGCAAACAACTGCTGCACCATCCCACAACCAGGGAGTGAGTGGGAATGGTGAACGGTCGGGTGAGATTATTCTCGGGTGGGGATACACGATACTGTAGATGCTGGAAGCTGGAGCAACAAACAATCTGCTGGAAGAACAAAGCGGGTCGAACAGCAGCTGCAGGGGGAAAGGTCCTGATGGAGGCTTTCAACCCGAAACATTGACAATTCCTTTCCTTCTACAGTTGCTGCTTGATCTGTCGAGTTCCTCCAGCAGATTGTCTGTTACTCTAGGTTAGGGCCTAACCTCACAGCCAATATAAACAAAATTGTTAAACTTTTCCCCTTTTGGTTCTTTTCTGGCCCTGAAACATTTCCTTGCTGGATTGGTCTAGCAGGAAACTGAGTGCCAATTCCTTCTCAGGCTGCCTGTAAAATTGCAGTCAACATTTTAATAATTTCCAAAGAGAACTAATATGCGGATAGGGAAAAAAAGACCTTGCCAGGTTTGTGGGAATGACTTTGTCTTCTGCTAGTTGGAAAAATAAATTCCCAGAAGTTTCAGGCAACTTCCACGGATAAACAACTTCATGATTTTAATTTCTAACCCATCCAGTTTTCATCAGGTGTGAAGTGCTAAAGTCAACCTATTTGTAATTAACATTAGAAATGCTCATATTGCCATCACTTTCAATGCGATAAAGGTGGTTGTGTTTCTGTCATTCAGGGGATGTGGGTATCACTTATATCATGACCCAATCTGTGAGATTATTAACAATCCTTGGTAAAACAACAACAGTATAATCCAGCATTTATATGGCACCTATAAAACAGTAAGATGTCCTAAGGTGTTTCACATAAGTGCTATCAGATCATGATTAGCACTGGTTAGTAAACCACACAATTGATCAAGCTTCAACACCATTATTTTTGAGTCCGTTGAGTTGAGGATGTGTAATCTCGTTTCAGGTTTAAAGTCAAATGTGAGTAAACCATGAAAGTTACATGATCCCTGACTCAATAGTTGACATTTGTTGCTGTAAACTACTTCAACATCGAGAAACAGGATTGAATCTTTACTGAAGGCATCAGTTCTGCTGGAGTTTGGACACGAATACCTCCTGCAACTGATGAGTAAGAACCAGTTCTGATTTGCAAACACAGAGCCCTTTGAAAGCAAAGAGTGAATGCATTACAAGGTCAATAAATATGAATGCCACTGGGTCACTTGGACTCATCTTCCTCAGCCTAAGTGGAAATAAGGAAGACCTATCAGAGCTACAAACTGAAATAATCCACTCATTGAGTCTCTGACTAGGGAGGATCCTTTCATTAATCTACCCAGTGGAAGGATTCATATATGTGCCACCAAGGATCCACTCTACTGAGGCTTGGTTGAACAATGCACCCTTTAAACATTGAGTGGGATCCACTCATCAACATACCGAGCAGAAGGATCCCACAACTGAACCACTGAGCAGATGGACTCACACCAAACCATTGTGGAAAGGTTTCACTCACTGAGTCACTGCAGAATTATCTATTTTCACTCCATTGATTTAGAAGATCCACCTATAGGGTAACTATAGTAGTATTAACCTTCTGAACATGAAGTGAAAGGACCCACAACTCAAACCATTGAAGGATCCATACTCTAATCCACTGTGGAATGATCCAGTCAGTGAGGAACAAACTGGGAAGTATCTACAATCTGAGGGTCTAACCAGGAGGGATCCACTCAGTCACTGACAGACACTGATTCACCAACTTGGAAGGGTCAGTCTCTGAGATACTAACTGACAAGGATCAAAGATTGATCCAATCACAAAGCAAGATTCAGTGATGGCTACTTACAATTTCACAAGAGGCCACTTTGGAATCTGGATCACAAGGAGGTGTTGCTAATGCTATGTTGCTGTTCGGCTCAACAGCTATCCATCGAAGATCATTGCAGCTGTTGTTGGTGTGGTTTCTGATTGGCTGCTGTGCCTGCTGTAATATACATTAACTTGCAATACAGGAAATATAAAGTAGGTTATCTACATTGAGGCTAATACACCCAGCAACAAATATTAAGGGATGTTTCAGCAGCTTGACATTGCAGAAATACATAAATTACTTATGAAACACAAGGTGAATTTAATAAAATCATAGAAATTTATGACACTAAAGAAAGTCATTCAGCCAATTGTATTCACGGAGACCAAACAATAACTATTTAGACTACTCCCCAGTTCTTGGTCCATAGCGATATATGTTTAGGCACATGGTGTAAAAGATGAATTTACCTTTAGAAGACACAGGCTTCAAGAGAATACACTTGGCAAAACTTGATACTGGTTTAGGAACTAATTAGAAACTGTGCACAGAGATTTGACCAGTGGGTGGGAGATGGGGGGAGATGGAGAATGATCACCGTTGCAGGAAGTGATGCTCCAGAATTACCCACATGAAGGCAAATTGGCTGTGACCGAGATAACTTCTTACCTGACTTGCTTTCCCTTTAAAAATAGATGTTTCCCCAAACATTTTCACCTGAAAGCTTGGACACTTTGTAATGGTGGGGTCCCTGGAATATCATATCCTGATTCTTGATGTCTTTTAAACTGCGCAGTTTACTGACTATGCAGTGTTTATATCTCTTTTATCTCTCTCTTTTTTCTCTGTCTCCCTCTCTCAATATGCAATACATAGTTCTCTGCTTCTTCTAGATAAGATTCTCATTTTTACAAAATCTGAATAGCATTATTGTTTAGATTTTTGTTTATGAAAATTAAATCAAGAAGGTGTGATAGATCTGACAGTAAGGAATCAAAGCAGAAAGTTCATGGAAGTCTGATTTACACATGCTTTTTTGCCCAACTATTAATATTAGATAGATCAGTTCAAAAGTTGCTAATTGGGAAGAAAAGCTTATTTGGAAATAGCTTAAAATATAACCTCTTCTTTCCTAGGTGATGAGAGAGAGGTCAGTAATATTAATATGGTTGCCAATCTGGGTTCAGTTTGTTACATTAATACATTACGCATTAACTCTGGTGTGTCTGTGAATGCCATTATACACCCAAAACTGATTTTACTGCAGCTCAGAGCAACTATACTGCTGGCACATTCCAAAGCACAAGCATTAGAGTCTTGACTGTACCTAACCTGACCTCGTGATGTTCAGCAGCATCATCAAATGCCTACCGCAGAGCTGAAGTGTTGTGGGAGTATTGCAGCACTAATGAGGCACACCTCCAGCTGACAAAATGTGGCAGTGCAACATCTGAATTGCTGAAACAAATCAAAATGTAAAAGAAGTGATTCAGCTGAAGACGATTGCTTGATCCATTCATTACAACATTTTTGAATATGTAAAACATACTCAAGAACAATTTGGCAAGTGTTCACGCAGAAAATCATAGCCAGGTTCCCTTTGAGGGAATTCAATTTTGGATGATTTAATTTTTCCTGCATTTGGACATGCAAATGTATACAGGCAGTATTAATGGTAAATTGCAATTTTCATGTTTAAAGAAGATTGTGTTAGCAAATCAAAATGATCAGGCATTGACTGAGCCAGCTGAGAGAATGGGAATGTTTGTCAGGCATTTAGTTAGACACCTGTGATATTATAATAAAAGGCACGGGGCCTTGTTTGAAGCTGGTATATATTTGAGAGGCACTTAAATAACCGATTAAGAACCATGACAGTGTTTCAATGTCAGAACAAAACACTTTTCCTCTTTTTGTAAATCTATATATCGCTGTAATGTATTGTAGCCTGATCACTTTTCAGCTCCATGGTGCTTTTTTATAACATGACTTTGTTCTAGTGATCACAGCAAGAACAATATTAGCTGAACTATTATGAAGGAGAGTATGAGCTAAATAAATTGAGATTATAATAGTTAACACTCATCACTATTATTTGCATCAGAAATTAACAGTAGCAAAATAAAATTATAACAGCAGTGTTTAGGAATTGTACAGATTTACTAAACAATCTTGTATTTGTTGTTTCATCTGACTTGATACCTATTTTTTAATATACATTTAGTGATCAGATTTAAATGCCAGAATTATTGTACTCTTACCAAATTGATTCTGATGTCTTCTCTAATCATCAATATGTTTGCCATCTTTTTTGATGCTTTAACCATTTCAATTTGGAGAAAGAAATTATATTTAAGGCGGTATTTTAAAACAACATTTTCTGGACAGGTTTATAAAAAGCACGAAGAAAAAATGTAGTTCAACTGCCAGTGGGCAGAGTCATGAACTAGAAGCAAAGTATTAGAAGCCTCCATTATCGATAGATAACTCATCCACTGCATTGGGAAGTTTGTATTCATGGGAGTCACTGGGGTTTGACTGGCTGAGGTCTTACCAATAGTTTGCAACTACAGACAAATAAGCTAAAAAATCTGGTTTCCAAACAGAATCTAGGAGAACACACTTTGCCAGAGTCAGAAAGTTAAAATGCAGGATAGCAATGAAGATAGCAAAGTGGTCCACTGACATCAGAAAATGTAGCATGTATATTATTTTATATTATTATAGAAAAGCAAGTTGCAATGACCAAATTGTGAATCTATGAATAGCCTATTTCTCCGTATGATCACTTGCTGTCAATAAACTTCACAATATGTATTTGACCTCATCAAGAGTGTTTTCGGACTACTCTCAAAGGGATTCAAGAAACAAAAGATGATATCCAATTCATATGTTCAGAAGAGCACATTCTTACATCCTTTGGGTCATACTATTGTGTACATAGATATCAGATAGCATGAGTCAACTCTAGCTTGTAAGGAATGTGTGATCGACTTATCACAGTGACTGACACCATTGACCCACAAAGGTTTCGAAGCCAGACCTGAATTTGTAACAATACTGAAAGGTTACTTTTCCTATATGTAGGACATTGTTTTCTTTTACTGAAGATGTCAGTCAGCTTTCTTACCACCAAGCTCTGAAGTTTACAGATGAGAATTGTGATTGCTTTCTTGGATGTTGTTGAAAGGTGCTTACTTCATGTACATGCCACTAATCAGTTCTATACTTATTCTCGAAGACTTAAATTATATAATGTAGACAGGGATATATTTTGAATGAGAAATATTGTCAAATGGCTGTTATATACTGCTGGTTTTTACAATAGTGTTTCCACATGGCATGTTAGATTAAATTATATTAATTTACCACCTTAATGACCACTAATGAGCCACTTACCCTTTGTTAATGAAGTGGCTTAAAGCACTCAGGCATTGATGTGGAGAAAATAGTGTCTAAACTTACCAAAATGCCACATTTTAGAGAGAAAGAACTGAACATAAAAGCCCAAAATCTTCATAAAAAGAAATGAAGATATGGATTCATCTGGCAAAATGTCAGTAACTTCTGGGCATTGGAATAGTTATATTAAGACTGTTCAAAAGATGAACAGATGCTTTTACACAGCCAGAGACACTGGAAAAAATCATAAAAGAGTAATGTATAACAGTATAAAAAAGGAGAAAGTTGATGTGCACAAAAGAAGAAGTAGTTGAGTCTATGATTCAATGGTATGAATGCTTAAGACAAGGAAGACAGAATAGAACATTGAGAATGCCTTCATTTCTCTCCTATATGTTTCTGGTTGCCCCATATTTGATTTCTCAAAGTCGCTTATCACTAAAGATCTATTTTTTTTCTTATATACTATTTGTAGTTTGCACCTGTCCATTCTGTTATACTTTGTTTCTGTTTTATAGATGCAAAGTCTGAGCCAAAATAGTTGTCTAATCCCTGGCTAAGTAAATGTTTTCATGTGAGTGATCATTTTAAATTCTTAGTATTAACAAAAAAAGGCAGCTGCCATAATCAGTTATAGAAAAAAAATCAGCAATATGAATTCTGGCTCTGTTTTGACAAACCTTGAGTACAGTAACCTGATGTATTCTCAGCAAGATTAGGTCCAAAATGTTGAAATGTTCATGCCTTACTCTGAGATTTATTAAGGAGACTGTAAACAGAGACCCAGCTACTTTGATAAACATAAATTGCATTAGCATATAAACACTCAGGTCTACTTTGTTTTCCTTGACAGAAACTTGCTCACAAAATCTTCAAAAGTAAATGGCTCAATTTGATCTCTAAATATTATTTTTCCTGAAAGTCCTCAAAATAGGATCTGTCTATGGATGTTCAATGAATTCCTATCATCTTGCAAAAGTAAGCATGACTTGAAAAGCAAAAGACACGGCATGTTCTGTGAGGGGCTTGTTTTTAATACAAGAAATAAGTAACTCCAGAGCATTTCAGATGTGTTACATCACTGCATTGTAAGGGGTAAGGTGCAGAGGCATAGATTTAGAAACAGCAAATGCTGGCAGTCTCCACAAGTAATCACTTGACCCTTAAGCCTACACTGGAGCCAAAATGAAGAGGCAAAGAGCTTACACTGAATGACAGATGAATCTTGCACTGCTCCATTGCATAAACAATCAAGAGTGCCTGCAGCATTTTGTCTGTTAATTTAGATATAATTCATGCATCAAATGTGTTGGCTCTGAGTTGTGAATGGACAGACAGTACACTTCCTTTGGTTGCTTGGGAAGGTGTCAAAGGAGGGGCATTTTGAAGTGGTTAGTGAGTGAGCAGTCATCTGGAAAGCAGGGAAGGAGGATATCATATTGTAGTCAACAAAAAAAGAGGATATTGCCCTTCAGATTCCCATTCCACTGGTTCATTTTCATGTGCTCCTGAGAGTAAAGGAAGAGGAAAAGGATGGAGATTTGAAAAGTAGCAGCTTTCAATGTGCTCAAATCCAATATTTCTCAACCTTTGATTGAAGAAGGTTGATACATTTTAAATAGATGAGAGTCTGGAATGTAGGCAAGCTTTATGATTCTCTTGTGAATTTTCAAATGTCTTATGACTGTATTACATTACAAATCTTATTTCCAATACTAAATTCCTCAGCTTATTAAGTATCCAACATGATAGCCAAAAGCATGTTCAAAAAATTCTTGTGCAATTTAGCTGAATCCCCTTTTTATTATTGATGCCTTTGTTGGCCACTAACTTCTAATTAGATGTGCCCATATAGCCTTGGTTTTTATTGACATTTTATGGTCCTTCTTTGCCATTTTATGATTGGTTTATTCCTGACCTGTTTGGATGTGAATTGTTCCTGAGTCATATGGATGAAATCTGAGCCTCAGGTGAATGTGTGATGTATGCTTTGTATGTGTGATGCTTCATTATGAACTTTGAAGTGTGAGAGATAATGTGCTTTACCAGTAGTCCCGTTGAATTTCAAAACTGACCTGCAGGTTTTGATGTTTTGAATATCTCACCTTTCCCTTGGGTGTGTCCGAATTACTCATACACCTTTTATGTCTTTAATTTAGGTAATAAAACACAAAAAAAGGGAGCAGGAGTTGGCCACTCAGCCCCTCAAGTCTGTCCTGCCATTCAATATGATCATGGATGATCTGCCTCAAATCTCAACTCCTCCTTTGTGCTAGATCTCTATGCCTCTCAATCTACCTCGGTTTAAAATACTTCTATTAATCTAACCTCCACAACTCTCCAGGATAGAGATTTACAGGGATTCACTTTAATCTGCAAGAAGATATTTCTAACTATCTCAGTTTTCAATAACCAGCAGCTTACCTTGAAAGTATGTCCTTTCATTTGAGACTCTCCCATTCATGAAAAGATCTTGACATCTACTCTGTCATATCCCTTTAGGATCTTATATGTTTCAATAAGATTATCCTTCATTCATCTAAACTCCAAAGAATACAGACCCAACCAAATTAGCCTCCCTGATAGGATAATCATCTCATCCCAGGAATTAGCCTGGTGAATCTCCTTAGGACTGCCTCCAATGCTACTTTATCCTTTTGTAGTTTACAGGAACTAAACTGGGCACAGTGCTCCAGGTGTGGGCTCAGCTACGCCCTGTACAATTGTAACAAAGCTTCCCTAAACTGCAGCCCCTTTGCAATAAAGGCCAATATGCCCTCTTAAATACTTGCTGCAGCTGCTTGTTAACGTTCTGTGATTCATGCACTAGAACATCAAGATCCCTCTGTAGTTCACTCATTTGTAGCCTCTTTCCATTTAGATAATAATCTGCCCTTTGATTCTTCTCAACAAAATTCACAACATTACACTTTCTCACATTTAACTCCATTTGCCACATTTTTGTCCACTCACTCACTCAATCTATCTATATCTCGTTGCAGGGTCACAATATCCTCATCACAACCTACCCTTCCACTTTTCACATCATCAGCACATATTTTATTTCCTTGCCTGAATTAATCTTCGACACAAAAAATGCATCATTACATCCATTCTTCTTGTTGTTTTTTTCCTTTGATTCCCTTTTTTTTATAGTTATTCATTTTTATTTCCTGGTGCCAAGTGTTCTTTTCTCCCTTCCATTGAACAGTTTCTACTAGCATCCTGGAAAGATGAGGAGTTACAGCTCTCTAATTTAATAGTGTTTCAACAATGGATGAAGCTTTTATTTTGGAGTTCAGATGCAACCACAAAACCATAAGAGATCTATGATAGGCTGGAGGATGTTTCTTTAGCAAGAAGTAAAGTTTACTATGATTTTCATATCGTGATTTTCTGTTAACTCGAGCCAGCAAAGGTGAATGAGATAATTTATCCAATAGTCATAACCAGGTTCTGTATACAATGAAGGGAAGAGGATAGTTAGTTACAACTATTCTAAATAGAAAATAGACACATCCTATCAATGATGATGGCAAAGAAAATCTGTTTCATCCACGCCAAATGGTGATTCTGACCATCTCTAAAATCTGATTGATTATCATATGTACACTGTACATTACGTGTCTTTTCATCTCGATAATTAACCTTTCTTATTGTCACAAATGCATATCTGTATTCCTGGTTAGTATAAAATTGATTTTGAACTTGTATTGTTTTTCGCATTTGCTTGGCAAGCTGAAGGTTCATGCAGGTTGTCACCTGGCTATGACTAGAATTTAATCTGGAATAAGTCTGTCTACCCACAATAACTAAGTTAGTCAGCACAATGATAGAGTTGAGATTCATTTTTTTTGTAAATCTGTTATTTTTATTGACTACCTTGCAGAAAAACCATGATTTAGCAATATTGATGATATGAATTTGTAGCTATTAAGTCATTATGCACAAATATTGGAAAATATTTTGGTCAGCTTCAAATTTCTGAAACAATCAATGACTAAGTAAATAATATCAGTGCTGCATTAAACATATTAATGTGTAAAGGAGGCCTGAAAATAGTTGTTATCTGAAAACAATTGTTAGCTGATACAATTGCTGAGCTGATCACTTACTTGATTGACAATAACTTTCTACTAATCACTGCTTCATTTTCATCTTAAGATTTAAAAATTATGGAATCTAGAGTTCTTTTTAATTTAGGCAGAATTCACTACACTGTTAGAAACAGAATCAATTTAAATTTAGGCTACATCAACCTATTCTGACAATAAAGTTTCCAAAGCAGAAGGTGTGTGTGTGTAAATGGATGCATGTGTGTGTTGTATCCATGTTCATGTGCGCATGCTAGTGTGTTTTAATTTTGCTGTCTAGATTAATATTCCCCACTGTCATTCAAAAAATCACCCAGTCACCTTTTTCTACTCGGCCTTGAACTTGTAAAAATAGTCTCTCACTCTGCTGTGTTGTTTCAGGATCTTCCACTGCTTTTTCATCAGTAATTCATTCAATCATGGAGGATCAGCAGAAAATCCAGAAATGCTGTAATGTTTTATTATTTTCAGGATTAGCAGAAAAGTATGTTTTCACAGTAAACCTGTGTAAGTTTATTTAAAGGATTTGAGTTGCAGACTTTTAAAATTTCAACCCTTAAAGCACTCGTGCCAGCATTCTTTCTGTTTGTTACAGACCATGTAAACAGAATGAGGTCTTAGCCCTTTACTAAATCACATACTAGGAGCATTTAGCTCACTAGTCATTTTATTCAACAGCTGTTGATGTGATTGTGAGGTGAAGATTAAACCCTGTATTCATTGTTTATTAGATTTCCTTTGCAGCCAGTGACCTAATGATTTTAATAGTTGTACTGTCCATTCTATCTTAGTTTAGTAATCCTCAAGGTACCTGACAATGCCCTATAATTGCAGCTGTAAGTGGCTATACATCTATATAAACTAAATTAGCTCATACAATTAATATTTTTGCTTCTAGTAAGTAAGCAGCTTTTTCCCTACAATCTCTTCTGTTCAGGCTCACAATAGTGTTTGCATTTCGAACAATGCTGTGTTCCCTTCTTAATTATCTGAAGCGTAAATATCTCTGTCAAAAGTATAAACTTCACTTGATTAAACCATAAACTAAATCTGGTTTATTTTGTTTGTTTCAACAGAACTATCAGACTGAAGATGTGTTCACACAAGCCCAAGACTTCTGATTCACATCCTATTGGAATGTGGTGCCTTGTGGGAATTAATTACCAGAAAAGGAGGAACTTGTGGGAAATGTAGTTTGTTAACATTTCCTGTTAAATGAATCAATGAGGCAATGTTGCTTCTTGTGATTTCCCCTGTAGCAGAGAAACTATATATCTTCATTGTCAAATATTAGGAAAGGGCAACAAACAATTGGCCCAAAACTCTGCAAAATCCAAATCCCATTTCAAAGTAATTTTGAATCAATTAGCTTTGAAGCACAGCAATTGTGTGAATTACATTAAAGTTTTCTTGCTTAATATAACTTTCAGCTCAAATTCTTACTGCTGATTTGCAGGTCATGTTGAACTCTGAAGGGCTGGTCCTTTTTTCTTGAACATGTCTCACTCCTATGACATTCTGCCTCAGGTCATCGAATAAGTGGAACTTACCCCTGATGCTTGTCCTTCACACAACCTGCCTTAATTAAAACATTCTCAGCTTTCAGTGCAGGCCTCAATGTGTATAAATCCAGTTTTATTTTACAGAAGAGGCCAATATTTACAGCATTTTCAAATAGCAGCATTTCAATTTTGTAGCCTGCATTGACTGAAGACAAAGTGAAAATGAATCTTACAAAATGTACCGCACGTAATTTCATCTCTTTCAAGCACTTTTAGATATCATAAACTTTGGTAATAACTGAAACACTTGTAAGAACTGCCATTTTACAGTAAACATTTATTTTCTCTCACTGATGGAAGCTGCAATATTTCAGTTAAATCTGAAGAGGCACATGGTTGTTAATAACATTCTTCACCATTTTAAAATGCAGTTGGTGTAGGATGGAAAATATAACGCTGCAGCCTTAACCCTTCAACCTACTGAGTCCTGCTTTGCAAAAAAATGACCTTGCAGTCCATGGAGACTTTTACTATCATGCTGTCACAGTCGCTACCAATCTGCTGTCACTACTGATGCAGCTTTCATGTATATAAAAAAAACAATCAATTAGTGTTACAGTTTCCGATTTGTCAGGGGCAAAATTTAACAGATACTTTTGCCATTAGCATCTCAGCATTCACGCCAATTATGCAGACTGCAATTTTAATGCTGGTCTATACCTGTAAACAAAAAAAAAGCACCTGCTAAAGACAGCTTAGACATCAATGGAGATACATGCAATATGTCTGGAGACACTCTTAGGAAAACACTGGCAGTGTGTCAGTAAGTGCTCCTGGGAGTTCAGGAATGGAAGTAGGGTATTCTCTGGTGTATTTATCAGCTCTTGTTTATAGTTTTGCCTTTATTAATTATACAGCAAAGAGGACCATAAATTTCTAATTATCAAATGAGACGTCTATCGTCACGTTGAGTGACGCATTGTAAACATTAGATCAGCATACAGTCTGATTCAAAGGCAATCATATAGACTATCTCTCTGTGACTGACACAGTACCAAATTGCTCTTTCTTAAGTATGAAAGATTTGGAATTATAGCAAGGACAAGTCTTTGGCTTATTGACAGGATGAAGATAAACTGCTATAATGCTAGGCCTTTAAAAGTATTTGTTTGCAAAATATTTTCAAAATTCCTCATCAGGTCTGTTTTTCATTTTGTATGATTTGTCTGGTGCAACTAGGATTGGCAGTTTTCTACCTTTTTAGTCTTTATTTTTTATAATCATTGCACATGGCCAATTGAACATTAACTTAAGCAATGTTAAGGACCTAATTGCTGTGCTTATTCAGTTGGAGGGAGTGCTGGTTAACCCTTTACTCAACCAATATGAATTATTTTTAAAGTAACTATCATCTTTTAAAAACAATGTGATTAACATATTTGGAGACCTTGTGAGATTTATTGGAAAGACTTCTTTTCCCCGTATATTTTAGGGACCTGGAGGAATCTACCACATATCAACCAGTAAATTAATTATCAGAAATATAATATACACTTCAGATGCACTTATCTCAGCTTAAAATGAACATATGCAGTGGAGTCCCTGCAAAATTGTTTGAAAACATGATGTTTTATATTTAATAAAATAAAAATAAAATCTTTAGAGGGTGCAGAATATGATATTCATGCTGTAAACATCAGCAGTTACTAAAATATTGATGCAAAAATCATCTTATTAGTTGAATAATTAAGAATTAACATTTGTAAAAATGAAAATGGGGAATCGAATGAATAAAATGAAAATTATCATTATTGTCTTAATCCAGGTAATGTATTTGACAGAGGTTAGTCGTAAATGAAAACTTCTTGTGAAAAGACTTGCGTTTCAAATGAGCAGGTTAGTTGACAATCCCATGGCGTTTTTATCAGTGTAGTTACTTTTATTAGCAGAGGTAAAGCTGTATCTGGGTAAATAGAAAATAAAAGATATAAAACAGATAAAAATGAGATTATGCAACAAATACTTTGATGTATTATGTTAGGTCAAAGATTGTATCATATTCCAATGGGATGTGATATATGTATGTATTAACTGATAATGTTCCAAAGGGAAAAAAAACACAACCTCATTCAGTGCTGTCATAAATTTGATGTATTCAGGTTCATTGTCATAGCAATAATGTGACTATTGAACTATTGTATAGCAGTGAAGTGACGAGAAACAAAAGCTGATTGCATTTACCTTTTATAGCACCCCTTCTATGCTAGAAGAAACAAATAAAAAGAAGTAGATATTCATTATTTAACATTATTTTTAGAAAGGTAAATATATTAAAAAAATAATGGTTTGTGTTGGAAGCAAAATAGTACAATAATCCTTCTGTTTCATTTACATAGACAATGACTGCTTTTGTATGTATAACCCTGACTATTATTCTGCTTGACCATTTTTAAAATAAGTAATAAATAAACACATAAACAGTTGGTAGAATCTAATGGAAGGAGTTGTTCTGTAATTGGTAGACTGGCTAATGTCACCATATTTTAAGCAATAAATGCATAACTCTATCATACAGTCATCAGTGTTCCAAAAGGTCATTGTTCATTCACTGTAGCACAAAATTAGTTCATGTCTGATTTGTGCTTGAGGCCTACCATGATAACAATCAGCAGATGATTGGACACACACATTCTTAACATGGATGACCCATGACATCAAGGATGCAGAGGAGTCTGTCATTAGGTGTACAATGCTCCTCTGTCTCCCCTTATCTTGCCAGATGACTTTGAGATTTTTATTCTCGTTCACAATTAGGGTCGCAAACCAGCATCGTAACAACAGTATTGCTGCAGGTTCAGAAATGCTAACACTCTCATTTTTATTCCAGCTTTATCTTGGAAAATAAAATCCCATTACTTAAACATTGCGAAACTTAAGTAAATAACAAATAATCTTTATGATCATGAATTTCAGTGGCATTGTATTGATTTTTTGCCATTAAACTATAAGGGGCTTTAACATATTTAATTTGACTCTCTGGGTCAACATAAGTAGCCCCTAAACTGTTTCTCACAGGCTCATTTGTTGCTTGAAATAGACATCAAGATGCACACTTAGTATATTTTTGTGAGTCTCTATTGAGGTTAATATTAACTTCTGAAATTAGCATTGATTTTACTATTGTTAATTCAATCACATCTGATTAAGACCAATGCCCAGAACAAAACTCTGTCAATTAAACAGTTCCTTTGGTGTCACAGTCAATATTTGTTAGAAAGTGTTAGATTAAAAAACACAGTTAACAAATAAAAAGAAAAATATCACTTGCATTTAAACAATGGCTTTCACAACCTCAGACTATCGTTAAGTACACTGCAGCCAAGTTTGGTAGTACAACAGTTTGCAATGAAAAACATCTGATTTTATTTTTGAATTTGGGGAAGTATGAAATCAATTTGGATCTAGTTAAGACAGACATATAAAGGAGTTCCAATATATGCACTGGAATGTCAATCATCAGTCCTAGCACCACCATGCCTCAGCTCACCACCAAATGTGCAGAGGTATTCATTGTTTCCACAGCAGCTTGCATTTAAAAAAAAGCCCTTTAATGCTGTAAGGCATCCCAAGTCGTAGGAGTAGAGTTAGGCAAAGCATATGAAGAACAGGTGGCAAAAGCTTAAGGTAGGATTTCAGGAGGATCTTAAATAATAAGAGGAAGAAGGAGTGTGGAAAGGGATTTCCAGAGCTTCAGGATACATGACTGAAATGATGGTGGCCAAGGGTGGGAGGAACAGAGGTGCAGATGCTTTGAGGAAGGGATAAATAAATGATAATTTCTGATGAAATATAGAATTTTTAGCAGGTCTGGGGAAAGTTACAGAAGCAGGATACATAAATAAATGAATGTGTCGTCCATTATTGGATAGATGGATTGTCCTCTTCTCAAAATTATATTTTCTACTATTGGGATTATGCAACATCAGCTACAGTTTGGTTTATGGAAATACTGAATTGTTATGGCACAGGAGAACACTCTGTCCATTGAATGTATGCTGGCTTCTAGTACAGCAGTCTCAGCAGTCCCATTTCCCTGCTCTTTCCTCATGCTTCTAAACTTTCTTTTTCTCTTAAGTGTTTCTACAATTCTCTTTCAAAAGACTGATTGATTCTGTTTTCACAATACCTACAGGCAGTGTATTCCAGATCACTACTACTGCTGGAGTAAAAAAAGATTTTCTTCACAACCCTTGGTATCTTTTACTGAACTTGTCAAATGTTTGTCCCCGTATTTAAATCATCTGCTAATAATGCTTCCCTCTGTCTATCCTATATTAGCCAGTCGATTGTGCATACCTTCATCAAATCTCCTCTTAAACTTCTTTGCTCCAAGGAGAATAACTCCAGTTTATCTGAACTAAACTTACAGCTGAAATCTCTCATCTTTCGAACTATTCCATTAACCTTTCTCTGTGTCCTCTCTAGGAACTTGACATCCTTCCAAAAGTGTGTTGACCAGTATTGGATCAATACTCTTGTTGAGACCCAACAAGTGTTCAGTACTGGCTCTGTATAACTTACCTGTTTTTTATACTCAATGCCTCCATTTATGGATCTCAAAATCCTTGCTGGTAATGTTTTGACCTGAATCAGAAATTTGTGCCCCAATTCTGAATTTGTTCAAGGCAGACACTTTAATATAGCTCTGGCGAGGTCTGTATTTTCAACATTGGCATCTTCTGGGTAAAAAACATTGGAACAAGAGCCTATCTGAATGGCAACTTTATGTCTTAACTTGAAAAGATTTTCACCTCTACTGGTGCCACAAGTAAGAAAATGGAACAACTGCTCATTTATTTCTCATTTGCTACTTGCGTTTGCTAAACTTTATAAATGATGGTTGTGAAGAATCTTGGAAGAATGTGATGTGGTGATAGGATGCTATCTAAAGGCATGCAACTATCCATGAGAAAACAATTATCAGCTTTCATGGTAGTTACTGTATACCTGAGTTTAATGAGGTGTCCATGCTTGACCTTTTGCATTATTTTGAATATTCATAAGCTGTTCTGAATCATATGATTGTTCCTTTGACCTTCAAACTAATTCCAGACTGTTGATTGCAAAACTACATTTAAATCATTAAACATCTGTGATTCAGCAATGAGTTCAGATTTCTTGTTAGGTTTAGCATACGGCCATTTTACTAAAAATCTAAACCAACAAAATTAAACCTGATGACCTATCTGCATTTGAGTAGATATGTTGTTTGCACACCACTCCCCATTATCTAGTCATCTATTCTGGATGAATCATCCAACTAATAATGTTGTGGGACACAAATTCATACCCATGATTCACAATCTTTCCCATTTCAGAAGGGACTGGAAAGTTCCCAGTGGAGTGGAAGGAAATCACTACGGGTGAGTCAAGAAGGTCACTTTTCTGCAATTCCAGAGACAGTTCTACAGCACCAAAAACATGGAAATAGGTGTTTTCTCAGATAATGAGTGCAAATGGAAATAGGAGGGTTTACAGAATGAAAGAGGAGGATTTACAAGATGTAAAGACATTTTATTTATGTGCATCCTGTACTGTGGATGACTTAATGCTTCATGTATTTGGTTATCACATAAAAATGATAGACCTGCACTCTGCACACTGAACGAGATATCTTGTAGTTCATCTGTCAAGCGTAACTTTCTCAAATACAAGCCTCTCTCTGTTTTCTTCCTTCCATCAATTTAATACTTCGACACATAAAAATACAGCTCACAGTTTTGTGCTTTTTTTTTCTTTCTATGGCAGCAGAATGTCTATATTACCAATTCACATGCTGCTCCAACCATGCTCCTCTGCCTTCTGTCAAACAGGTGGGCCAAAGAGCCACCGGCCCTTCATCTCTGAATTACAACATTGTTACTTTTTCTAAGTTTCCTTGCCTTTCTGATTGGTTCAGACATCTGTGAGGCAGGAGAACTCTCCTGATTGAGCTTTTTTTTTGTTGAAAGATCTCCATGAACCTTGAATGTCCAAGGCCATGAAGTTAGCAGCCTGTTATTGGTTCTTTACACATGACTGCTGGTGCCCTTGCATTAAGTTTAATCATCACTTTTATTCACTGTGAATAGAGAAATGAGTTACAGCAGTGAAATGATTGTACAGCTTCAGGGAAGCAGATTTGTAATAAAGAAAATAGACTGTGCTAGATGGGAAGAAAAGGAAAAGTAAAAGTCAAAACATCAAAAGATAATTATAATCCTATAAAAGGAAATTAATGATGACTTTGGGAAGAATGGAAAAATTCACAAAGATTAAGAAAACATTGGTAAAATGATGAAATGAGAAAATAAATTTAAAAATTGGTCAAATATTTTTTCTCAATTTTTGGGGAAGATCTTGTAACTTCATTGTGTGGTCATCTCTTATTATGCATCACATTATTTTGTTCAAGTTTTCTCTTAAATTATACAAAATCATTGGCATTGTGGAAACCAGCTTGCCACCTTCATTCACACAGAAATTATACTTTACAGTGATTTTGCTTTTTTAAATCATTTTTTTGTTCATGCACTCACCACCAACAGGGTTGGTCTTTGCACCTCTCACAAAGCTTTTGTCCTAATGTGACTCAGCATCATTTTTTTTAATGCTAACTCTCCTTTGAAGCAACTCGGATGCTGTTTTACATAGAATATGCAACCTCAAAACCAGCTGTCGTTATTGTAACAGTCCATGATAGCAATTGAAGCATGTCGATCCCCATAATCTCAGGTGACTGCATTGGGATTGGAGCAAGCTGACCACAGCTCTCTCCTAGAAATAGTGATGGATCCTGACTCATCTCATCTCATAATTATCATCATCTAGCTGAGATTGTGTTGTTCTTATTCTGCCCAGCTGTGAAAACACAAAAGGCTGGTCATACAAATGACTAAAAACTGTACTGTTGGTAAACTTTACATACACAATTGGACCACTGTTGAATATACCTGCTTTCAGAAAGAACACACTGAGGAATTCTTCAAATTATTTGCTCTTAAATTACATTTTATGGATCTGACAGCTATTTCAGAAGAAATGTACTGTACAGGTGTCTTATATGGCCATATGAGTAAATTGTCCTTAGAAAAATTGTATACACTTTAGTTAAATGTACTTCCTAATATGCACTTCAAATGCTTTTAAGACCAATAATTCAAGAATATTTTAGAATTAACCTAGTGCTTTACTGATGTGATGGTAGTAGTTTAATGTATTGGGTTTTTTTGGGAGAAAAAATGCATTAAAATCACATCTCCCTCTACATTTCCATTAGGAGAATATGAAAAAGCCTTAAACGAAACACACATAACTCGTCTCTAATGCAGCTTAAAGTAGATATTTAAGAGCTCTCACTCAGAAGGCAATTGTAACATTTGAAAAGCTACTCCAGTTTTTGGCAGCTGTCTTTTGTGGGAGTCTATGGAAGTCATTGTGAAACAATAAAATTGATCTTTGGAGCCACAGCTACCCAGAACACATTTAATTGTCTCTTAGTCTGTTAACAAGGGGTCTTCTGGAAGTTTTTAATTTCCAAATGTAGTCTTGAGGAGGTCACTAATGTGATCCACAATATCTACTAGAGAGATAACATCATAAATCAAAGCAGTCTACATCTGACTAAATGTGCTAGACACTGATTTTTTTTTAAAAATGATTTTGAGAAGTGTCTGCATTTGAATTAATTAATTTTAAACTTGGGCTTATATTTTAGTGCAAATAAAAGTTGTTTTTCAGTAAATCCAACATAAACGAGAAAAACTGAGGGAATAAATTACAGGAAGCAAAAGCGATGAAGAGGGATTGTGAGGTATTGATAAAGCCAAGGTGGTAGAAGTCAGAAGGAAGAATGTAAAGAACATGTTGACGTGCAGTGAAATATGACTCATTATCAAATTCACGTTTAGACCATATTGGTCCAGGGACACCATCCGTCACAACATCACTCTGCTCCTAATGAGCCCTCATTGAATATTCATACTATTGGAGCATGGCTACTCACACCCTAGGCTAATTCCTGGTAAATATCTCCACCTCAATCCCGACTCTGCCCGAGTGACTTTTTGTTATGTCACAGCAATTACAGTGCAAAAGTGCTGCGAAAGATTGATTACTTTGGTCTGTGGTTCAATTGTAAATTAGAATACGCTGCCCCTGGGGAAACAGAGGCTATTTGTGATTAAGAAAAGCTCCATAATAGACTAATAGATAAAGTTCTTTCTCTACTTTCAGGCAATTAGCTTGATGAAATAGCCTTTTTGTGCTTCCTGGATATGTAAACTGATACTGTAATGAAGTGCAAGATGTTTATTCCCCCTTTTCACCTTACAATACAAGAAAACGCTTCATTAGTGTTCGCTTGATTTTCAAATTAGATAAGGAAAGATGCAGTTTTACAACCCACATTAGTTCTTTTAAGAGAATGGTATTTTTGTGGAATCTCTAATATCTGACACTAAATGGTAGTGGGTTGCTCGCAAGTTAAAATTTTATGGAAACTGATTTAAGAGTAGGTAGATAATATATCACAGTAAAATTTTGACTTCCATCCAAATTCCACTCCATTTCACTATGTTATAGTTGCTTTAGATGAACTCCATTGGGGTGCAAAACTTGTCCCCGGTCGTATGTATTAAATATATGACATCGTGATGCATGCACATTCTAATTTTGAAAATCCGACTCATTGAAATCTTGAAACTGAATTTCTGAAACTGAATACAATGTGCATACAATACAGAATTCATGGTTACAACCAAAGGCAATAAGAACATTATTTAATTGTAACTGCAGATGAGGAATTTTAGCAGTAACTTTGTTATCTGACCATATTGGTTGTAGTTAAATTGATTTCTGGAAGAAGCAGTAAAGGGTTCCTTTTAAATTGTGCTGTTCACAACCAGTTCCTTTACTTGGCACTTCTGGTTGATAATTTACAATGTTTTTTATTTTAGGTGCAATAATTCTTGTACAAAATGCACCTGCATTTACTTAGCACCTCTCAGAAACCTCCATCTTGTTCCAAAGTGCCTTTCAATGAATAAAGTACATTTGATGTGCCATCACTACTGCAATACAGGAGAACAAGTTGATCACACCACCTCGATGTATTCAGGGGATTTAGACTCTCCTGGGGCTTGCTTGATTGTCCAAGCACACTATGAGGGGAATTTGTAAATGGTACAACCTTGAATCACCTGTAGGTATCTGGAGTTTAACTCAGATTAGTGCGAGGTGTTGCATTTGGGAAAGACAAATCAGAGTAGGACTTTCACAATGAATGGTAGGGCCCTGGAGAGTGTTGTAGAACATAGGGACCTAGGAGTACAAGTACATCTAACTTAAGGACATCAGACTTAAGGACAGCTTCTACCCCACAGTGATAAGACTATTGAACAGTTCCCTTATACAATGAGATGGACTATGACCTATGACCTCATGACCTCACGATCTACCTTGTTGTTTCCTTGCAGCTTATTGCACTGCACTTTCTCTGTAGCTGTGACACTTTGTACTATTATTGTTTTTTTTACCTGTACTACATCAATGCACTCTGTACTAACTTGATGTAACTGCACTGTGTAATGAATTGACCTGTAAGATCGGTTTGTAAGACAAGTTTTTCACTGTACCTCAGTACAAGTGACAATAATAAACCAATACCAATACCAATACATGGTTCCCTGAAAGTGACGTCACAGTTAGACGGCGTGGTGAAGAAGGTGCTTGATGCGCTGGTCTTCATCAATCAGGGCATTGAATATAGAAGATGGGGTGTTATGCTGCAGTTGCACAAGTCGTTGGCGAGGCCACATTTGGAGTATTGGGTTCAGTTTTGTTTACCCTGCTATACGAAAGATGCCATTAAGCTGGAAAGAGTGCAGAAAAGATTTACAAGGATGTTGCCAGGACGCGAGGGACTAAGTTATAGAGAGAGGTTGAGCAGGGTAGGACTATATTTATTGGAGCATAGGAGAATGAGGGGTGATCTTATAGAGGAGTATAAGATCATGAGGGCATAGATAGGGTGAATGCACACAGTCTTTTTTCTAGGTTTGGGGATTCAACAATTAGAAGGCATAGGTTTAAGGTGAGAGGGAAAAAATTTAATGGCAACTCGAGGGGCAACATTTTGACCCAGAGGGTGGTCCATACATGGAATAAGCTGCCAGAGGAAGTGGTTGAGGCAGGTACATTAACAACATTTAAAAGGCATTTGGACAGGTACATGGATAAGAAAGATTTAGAGGGATGTGGGCCAACTGTGGGCAAATGGGACTAGCTTAGATGGGCATCTTGGTCTGCATGGACGAGTTGGGCTGAAGGGCCTGTTTCCGTGCAGTATAACTCTATGACTTTATGACTCTATATCTCTGTCTTTTTAACCCTATCCCAGGAATCGAGGGAAGGAACAATTAATGATTGAATCAATTGGAGGAAAGACATAGGCCTGGAAGCCTTTTCTATTCATGGATACATTAATGTGAGCAAACAGGACAAAAACTACAAATCAATATACAAAACATAACACAATACTGCCATGTGCCATGCCATGTAACTTGTTCTCAGTGTTTTTGCACATAAATTACAGTATAAGTTACACTATGTTTCCAAAACTGAAATCATCTTCCACAGAAGTCAGCTGTGGAGTGTGTGCTTTCTCAAGAGTAACTTATATTTTTATCCTATGAGTTATTGTAATAAGTCACTCAGGCAGAGTCAGAGAATAAGGTGGAGATGATAAGGATCAAATAAAATAAATGCACCCATTTGATTTTAACTGAGAACCAAGGCTGAAAAGGAGAGTTTGCAAGTAGTTTCAATGTACGAGATCCAGGCCTCTTATGTATTGCCTGAAGTTAACTTGTTGTTCCTCTTCATATTTTATAACATGAGTTGCAAACAATGGAAAGAACTCCATTTTCTGTCACATCCTAGTTAATAATAAAGTATTCAGATAAAACAGCACCTTCTCTTGGTATGTAGGGCCCAAGAAATCAGGAGCGATATTTGTAATCCTATATCAGAAATTATTCTAGTGGCACATGTAGTGATAATGTTACATGAGGAGTTGTTCCATGTACTTTACCTGACACACATCATATATAAACAATTTCCTAGAAAAAATCAAATTTGGGGAATATTCCTGACCATTTCTTATTAGGTTGTCACACGTAGAAGCCAAGAGAATTCTTTCTACATGACTACACACAGTCCACCCACCAAGTCCCATTTCAAAAAATGCAAACCAATTTCCCAGTGGTCAGCTTCCAAAAATGGTCCCAATATTTGGATTTGCTGATATGAACTCACTTAAGTAATTGTAATATACTCCACGCACTTCACAGTGGCCAAGACCAAAATGACAGTGGAAGGGTTTGAAATCTGAAGACGTGTCCTTCTTATAATTGTTGCTCTTAAAAGGCAGTGGTCCTTTCTTTAACTCTTTAGGTGAATGATCATGTCTTTATGGAGCACAGTATGTTTTGGTTTACTGTGCCAACCTTCTCCATAAAATGGGAAGAGACTCTTCCTGTGTTGCTGGGAAAAGTGCAACAGAGAATTATTTCAGTTTTAGGATTAACGGAGCACACAGGACACAGCACAGTACATCTTGTATTGTGCCTGGGTCATCTACAACCCAATGGTGTGAACATTGAATTCTCTAATTTCAGGTAACCCTTACTCCCTGTGTTCCCCCTCTCTCTCCATCTGATCAAACCCTGGTCCTCCCATTTTTGTTCCTTTTCCCATACCCCCTTCCAGCCCCCCATCACCCATTTTTGTCCCCTCCCCCTACTGATTTCATCCACCTACCATCCACACACTTCACCTGACATATCCCCACTTATCACTCTCCAGCCTCTTGTCTCCCAACTTCACCGAACCGCCTCCCCAAAGAACATGATAATTAAAAATTGGTTGCACCTTCTTTGACAAGCTACATAAATTTAGCATCAGAACAGATGAATATTGTACACAGTGGGAAGGAGACTCTATTTGAAGGAAAGGGAGTGGGATTAATCAGGGTATGCTATTGACGAGCCAGTGCATTATTAAAATGACCAGAAGACTTCATATAGGGGCATCAGTGCAACTCTTAAAGAAAATGCCATCCATGAACAATTGACACATCAGTCCTGCTCATTCATGCATCTTCATTTTCTTTACCATTTGTAGAGTTCTTGGATATCCTGAAGATATGAAAGACACAAAATCAATACACATTCCTCTTTCTTTTCAATTCCTCTTTCTAGATGCTAACTATGTACTCTACCAGAATATATTCTCAAATCAACACTGTGGTACAACAGGTAGTCTTACTGCTGTACAACTCTTGGGACTGTCGGAACTGTCTGTGTGGAGTCTGCATGTTCTCCCTGTGATTGCATAGGCTTCCCCCCACCCTGCCCCAGCTCCTTTATCTTTCCCCAGCCAAAGGACATGCTGCTATATAAACTGGCAACTGTAAATTGGCCCTACTGTAAATAGGAGGCAGAAGAATCATGGGGGGGGGGGGTCAATGGGCATGTGAGGAAATATCAATTACAGGGAAAATAGGCAGGAGAATGGGGTTGGTGAGTATGTTTTGAGACCCAGCATAGACTCAACGGGCTGAAAGGCCTCCCTTCTATGGCATATGAAAATATGAAACTAATACCTCCACCAAGTGCAGCAGGTGCATGGGAACTCAATCATCTCCAGTGTGCCCATTCAATACACTGCAGCCAGCTCAGCAAATTCATGCTGTCCACACATTATAATGTTAGCACTTTATCTGTCTACCTGCACTGCACTTTCTCTGTAACTGTAACACTATATTCTGCATTCTGTTTTTGTTTACCATTTGTACTGCCTCAATGTACTTACGTATGGAATGACCTGTTTGGATGAAATACAGTCAAAAGCTTTTCACAGAATTGTGGTACATGTGACAATAATAAACCAATTACCAATTACTAATTACCAATTGTTCAATCAGCACTAACTGCACTGTTCAGCAGGTGTAATAACTTTGGGAGTGACTGGCACCAGTAAAAGCTGGCCTGCTTTGCTTAAAACATGTATTCTCATACTGCAGCAGACATAGAAAATCATTGTGTCTTGCCAAAAGGCTTGTCGTACAACATAGGTTCCATAGGGTTTTCCTTCACAGCACTAGATGTCCTCAGTGAAGGGGATGAGAGATTCACCATCAACCAAGAAGCCCTCTACAAATATATTCAGAAGGAGAGCACAGAGCCAGCTGTGAAGGTCACTGTCAGGACCTGAGAACCTGGTGGTCAAGGCTAGTTAACGCATCCTCAAATGCCAACACCCCACCCCCGAATGCGCCACTAGTCTCACATACTAATAAATCACCACATCCCCATCACTTAGTGGAACTACAGCATCATGTGTGAGCTACTGAATTAGCAGCTAAATGCTTCAGCTGATGATCCAGAGATACATTCAAATCTTGCCACAACAACTATAGCACTTAAATTCAAGCAGATAAATAAATCTGGAATTAAAGCTGGTATCAATAATGAAATTACTGGATTCCTTTAAGCAGCTGTGTTGTTTGTTAATGCCCTTCAGGGAATGAATCCATTGGTCTCGATGTGACTTCTATCAATGTGGTTGATCACTAATAAACCTGAAATAGCCTAGCAAGCCACAGAGTTCAGGGGGTGATCGAACTTGGTGCAGCAACCATGAACTCATTGATTTCAATGGGGATTGGAGAGTAAGGATTTAAAGACAAAGCTAACTAACTTCTTAAAAATAATCTGCTTTATTTTACTGTTTTTAATTACTTATAAGTACTTGTATTAGGTTCTTTAGTTAACCTTAAAAAATGAATAGCTTTCAATTTTGGAAAAGAATATTTACTTCAATTATAATAGTTTTTAAATGTTACTTTTGGCTGTCAAACACTGCTAGGATCATTTCTGGAACAGGGCTTCTGAACAGTAAGACAGGAACCCCTACAGATGGACCGGAATATAAATATTTATTTATCAGTCACATGTACATCAAAACACACAGTGAAATGTGTCATTTTGCGTTATTGAGAATGTGCTGGGGGCAGCCAGCAAGTGTTGCTATTCTTCTGGCGCCAACACAGCATGCCCACAGCTCCTAACCTGTACATTTTTAGAATGTGGGAGGAAACCAGAGCACCCAGAGGAAACCCACGCAGACACAGGGAGAACGTACAAACTCCTTACAGACAGTGGCAGAATTGAACCCAGGTTGCTGACGCTGTAATAGCGTTACGCTAACCGCTACACTACCATGCAGTAACCCGAAGAGGGAATTGCCAGAACAACCTGGTCCAGCCTGTTGCTGCCTCTTTAACCTAAACACTAGTTCTAATAAGAATAGGATTTTATGTGATATTGTGACAAGAGTGACAGAGGCCAGCAACTTGATTCACATCTCTCTGGATTTTTATATCTGTTGAAATAAAAGGAAACAAAAATTGGGAACTAGTTATCGTATAGTCCCATTTTACACATTTTACAACTATCACATGGTTAAAATTACCCTCAGTATCTTCATTTGCAATTAACTTTGCACTGGCAACATCTGGCTATAGCATGGTTTCCAATACCATATGGACATCAGAAAAAGACATAAGGGATGGGGATAGGATTTGGCTATCTGGCCCTTTGAGTCTCTCACCCATTCATGGCTGGTCTTCTGCTTCAGCGCCATTTTCCATCACTAACCATATATTTCCTGATTCCCTTAATGTGCAGAAATCTATCGATCTGTGTTTTAATGAACACAACAAGTAAACCTCCTCAGAAGTCCAGGGCAGAGAATTCCAAAGCTTCACTTCTCTCTGAGTGAAGAAATTTCTCAACCTGCAACTCCTCAGTCAAGGGAAACACCTTCCCTGCATCTAGCCTGTCAAACCCTTTAAAGCATTTGTATGTGATGTTGAGATCTCCTCTCATTTTTTTTCTGAACTCTACTGAATACCATCTCAGTCACTCGGCCTTTCCTCATATGACAAACCCACAATCCCTGGAATCATACCAGTGAATCTTTGTTGCACTCCTTCTGTGGGAAGTAAATCCTTTCTTCACTAAGGATACCAATATTGTACACAATACTCCAGTGAGTTTTCTCAAGTACAATTGCAATAAGACATCTTTACTCCTGCATTCAATTCTTCTCCTAATAAAGGAAAATGTCAGCTCTGCCCAAACTCTCACCATTTGTTAAAAGCAAATCATGTCCAGCTAGATACAATTGTTTGATGAGGTAACAGAGGGTCAATGGGGAAAAAGGTGTTGAAGTAGTATCTATGGACAGAAGGCTCAGATTCAGATTAGTTTATTGTCATATACACCAGGGTGCAATGAAATCTCTTGCTCGCATGAAGTTCACAGAGTAAACAGTATACATGGTACATAATAAATATGCCAACAAATACAGTGACAAGCACACAACATAGAATAGTACAAAGGAATAAAAGGGGTTACAGATAGAAAATTAGTTAACAGAAAACAGGGTAATAGTGAAAGGTTATTTTTTGGACTAAAAGGAAGTACACTGTGAAGTTCCATAGACATCAATACCAAGACAACAGATTTTCTTAAAACACAGTGAAAATTTGGACTTGGGTGTTCAGGGCACCATTTCCAAGTTTGCTGCTGACACAAATTTAAAGGCATATTGAGCTGTGAAGAGGACAGTAATAGAGTTCAAGGATAAATTAACGGATTGGTGGACTGGGTGGACGGGTGACAATGAGATTTAATTCTGAGAATTACACTTTGGTTGAAAAAATAGCATGAAAAGCATAAGCTAGAGAGCATGATTCCATACGAGATGCAAGACCAGAGATATCTGAGGTTATATGTGCACAGTTCATTGAAAGTGTCAGGGCAGGTTGAAAAAGTGATTTATAAAAACATACTGGATCTTGGGCTTTATAGATTTGACAAAGGGATTTTGACCTGAAAAGTTAATCCTGTTTCTCTTTCTATGGAAGCTGCCTGACCTGCTGACTGTGTTCAGCATTTTTTGTTTCTGTTTAATAAATAGAGGCACAGAGTACAAGAACAAGGAAGTCATGATGATCCTTTATAAAACATTGGTTCAGATGCAATTGGACTCTACACATTAGGAAAGATGTGAAGACTTTGGAGAGGATGCAGAAGAGACTAACCAAAATGTTTTCTGGGATAAGGAGCTTTACTTATGTGGATAGAATGCTCAGCTGAGGTGGTTCTCCTTGGAATAGAGGAAGTTGCGAGGGAATCTGATGGAAGTGTTTAAAGTCATGAAAGGTACCGACAGAACGGAGAGACAGAAACTGTTCTCTTTGGTGGAGGGAACAAGAAAAATGGGACAGTGAATGAAAGTGATTGGCAAAAGAATCAAAAGTGGCATAAGGAAAAATTATTATACTGTAGCGGCTAGCTACACACTACAAAATGAAGACACAGAGTCGCTGGTTCTAAATCAGAAGTCGAATGAACGACAGGGGCGCGGTGCGCCTTTAATATCCCAAAACTTCCCGTGCTACAGTTCCCACGCTGACATCATGCGTGGGTCACCTGACCTTCCCGCGCACGGGCTTTCCTAGCCCAACGATGGGGAAGAAGGAGGGCCCCGCGCCATCTTGGATCGGGGCCTCCGACGACGTTCGTGACGTCGGGAGCCGGTTCAATGCCGGTGCGGTGAGTCGTTACACTACACAATTAAAGATTAGAATCCAGGATGCACTGCTAGTGATGGAGACAGTTTCAACTGCATGTTACTCTATATTTCCTTACGACAAGGAAGGAGATGCTTTGGTCCATTGAGTCCACGCCATCTCACAAAGCAATCTCATTCTCTCACTAATTTTCTCTTTGATCTATTCTCCCCCCATTCCCATCCATTCTACCACCCACCTCCACTAGGGCCAATTTACAGAGGTCAATAAATTGACTAGTTCCAATGTCCAAAAAGGGCTGAATTCAAAAGAAAAGAATATACATGGCTATGGAGAAAGAGCAGGAGAGTGGGATGAGCTGGACTGCACTTAGATAGAGTGAGTACTCAGTGGACTGAACAACCTCCTACTGTCCTGCAATCATCCTATTATTTTGTGAATTACATCACCTTATAGTTTGGTTGTAGTTAGAGAACTTTTGGTACTTCCTAACAGGTCAGTATACTTATAACATCATAGAGCAACTATTGTGTCATATTGTCCAACGTCTGTGAATGGTCTTTACTATTGATAGGATGCCTCAAAGAAAGCATTTCACCATTCCATTTTGTCCCATAGAGAAAAGTCATATGAGAGCCACTCATAAATCCAAGAAGGAATTTCCAAGAACCAAAGTGACTGGAATGTGGAGCTTGCACGAGAAGCAATTGAGGTAAGGAAAAAGTAGAATGACACATGAAAGAGAAAGGTACAGACAGGGTTAGTTGAAGAGGGGTGAAAGGAGTTGTACCAAATGGCTGGTTTCTGTGTTGTGCATTTTATTTAGCGTTTTAAAAAAAACTGCAGGCCTCTTCAGCAAATCTTCATCTGCTCCTTTGCGTACTGCTGTGCACTTCACAGATGGATTTGCAAACCGTAAGTGTTTAATGCTGATTAAGTGGCTTGTTTGATGCCTTAAGAGGGTTCAGCAGCATTATTACAGGTACCATCTAATTGCTTATCAGTTGCAAGTGCATTCCAATGACATCAATCTTGCAAAAATATCACTTTTCAAAGTCATGCAATTCTGTGAGCTTGCAAGAAAATAAAAGCACTGTTTTATCATAGTTTCCGTATTCATTGAAGGTTTTTACACTATCAGCTGTGGTCAGTTGGTAACACACTTGCCTCTGAGCCAGAAGGTTGTGGGTTCAAGTGCTGCTCCAGAGACCAGTGACACTCCTATGAAATATTGAGGAAATGCTGCATTATCCACGGTGCATCTTTCAAATGAGTGAAGTTAAGGCTAAGTCTGTTCTTTAAAGTGACAATAAAAGAATCCTTGCCACAAATTCAAGGAAGAGTGGAGATGCAATCCCTTATACTGTATGCTGGACAGTATTTATCCTACAATCAGCATTTCATTATCACATTACTGTTTGTGACAGCTTGCTGTGTTTCTTATATTCTATCAGTGACTATACTTCAACAGTACTTCATTAAAACACCATGTGACATTCTAAAGGGACTTGAAATGAGCAATGAAAAGGTAGGTATCTTTTTCTTTCCCAATGGATCCTTGTTTGGTAAATAAGCTGGTCTGCATTTATTTTTTTCACTGACAAACTGCAGCAGAAGCTCCAAATAGCAGTCTCGCAGAAAAAGAAAGAAGTTCAACCAAGTAAGTTCAGTAAGTCAGGGGGGCTGCTCACCAATCTCCCATGTGAATGTCTTTCCCACCTATTCTTCAGAGGAGATATGCATCAACTCAATACATTTATTTATAAACTTAATTTTGGCTCCTCTGTCCAAGAAGGTGAGGTGTTTTTAGTAACTTGTACCAGTTTTATTCAAGGTGCACTTGCTTTTGCTCGACAGGAGCTAGCAATTGCGGGTGAAAGATGTAAATCACAAACCTGCAATCCAAGCCCCACCACATAGAGGCAGTTGGGTTGTTTTGAGATGTATCTCTATTTTCTCTTTAAAACTGCTTGAGCAACACAACTGCAGTCCACCAGAAGCATTCAATTAATGTTGCCTAGTAACACATTTCAACCCCAAAGGTTACTCTGAATGTCACTATCTAAATACTTACTTTAACATTTTTAAGTCCTAATTATACCACATTTTGACATTAGTGATACCACACTAGCACCAAATATTTAATATTATATTGGCAACTTGACATCAGAAGAGAGCAGACTATCAATAGTAGTTGTTTATCCCAGTCTGTTGTGCCTGTTAAAGTTAAATAGCCTAAACTTAAATAAATAGAAATCTGCCAGAAAATTGTCTCACATTTAAATTTCAAGTGCTGAACAATCAGATCGCCCCTGTTGAAAATTGTACTGGCAGATGGAGCCGAACTCTTATTATTTAATCATTCATGGAAAAATTTATGTTTCCTCCATTTCGACAGTGAGTGGTGTCATTGCAACTCCTAACAGAGACTGCTCCCAGAAATCTCCTCAGTCTGACGTTGACAGAATCAGCACAACTGAAGGTTTTTGCGTGTTCTACCACTCTGTAAACTGGTGGAGTATTGTTTATTTGTAGGGTAGCAATAAAAATTTGTTTTTACTTTACTTGAGGATGATTGTAATTATATTGTGGTTATGGAAAGTTTGTGGCTGTCAGAGTTTGTTTAAGCAAAATGATATGGAAAGCTGTGTCTGAATGAAATTTTAAATCAAAGGTTTTCAGGATATATTTATCATACAATATATTTTATATTTATGCTCTCGCACTAGAGTTTTCTTTACATACAGCCAAAATATTGCACATTAGTCACATGTGTTTCTATAATAATGTGCAGTATTTACTTCTGTGAAATAATACTGAATATTTTCTTGTAATTGTTATTATTGAAGCATGAAGGAAATATTTATATGTCACAAAAGTTTACATCTGGAGAACAAATGGGCAGGAAAACTAAGACAATTGTACCCTGAACTTTGAGACAGATGTTTGCAGATCCAAACTCCACCCAATCGTTCAACAGATAATTAAGGCTAACTGCTGCACTGCAGTACTGAGGGAGTGCTGCATCAGTTAAACAGCAATCATTTAACGGTTAGTAAACCTAGGACTGGGCTGCCTACTCAGATATTAAAGATACTTAACACTATTCAGAAAAATAATGGATGTTGATTATTTGCTCTTTATAGTCATTTACTCTTTGTGGGATCTTACTGTGCCTGTGGCAAAATCTATACTTTCAAAAATAAGTTGCATGGATCTCTTCTGGACATCTTAAACAATTATTACAGAGGCACAAAAGACTGCAGATGCTGGAATCTGGAGCATCACACAAGAAGCTGGAGGAACTTAGTGGGTCAGGTAGCATCTATGGAGGGAAATGGACAGTTGATGTTTTGGGTTGAGACACTTCATCTGCACTGAAGGATAGAGGGAAGATAGCCAGTATAAAAAAGTTGAAGGGGAGGAGTAGAACAAGAGCTAGCAAGCAATATGTGGATCCAGGTGAGGAGGGGTGATAGGCAGATGGAGGAGGGAAGAGTGGAAATAGGAACAGAAGACAGAAGAGTACTTTCTTTCTTTGCACAGCATGTAAAAAGAAGCTGACCCGAAACACACTCAACAAAGCCTCAAGGTAAATAATTTCAGTTGTTTGATTATTTGCTAATGAGGCCCAACATATTATCTAGAATTTTATAAAATTACTTCAGACTTAGAGTCATAGAAGGAAAGTTCTCTACCAGGCAGTTCATCAGGAAAGTCCATTCATAAATCTCGAAGTTAAACTATTCTGGGCTGTTATCATGTTCTAACATTAGCCCTCTTGACAGGAGCCAAGTTTTATTTGTAGAAGAAAGCTAGCAAATATTTTTCAAGTGTAATACATCCTTGAATATGATACACATTAGGAATGTGTGATAACACAAAAGCAGAGATGAGGTTAAACTGTTGTATCATGATTTATGAAATATCATGTAAGGAAAAAAATCAGTTCTGATTAAACCAGGGTAAATCAGATCTTTTGTTTTAAATACCAAGCTTTTTCACTTTTATCCAAATACTGTATATGGAATTACAGGTAGGATAATAGAATGCGTGGAGCATTGGCTGGTTGGCAGAAAGCAAAGGTTGGCTACCAGTTACTAGCGGTGTTCCGCAAGGGTCGGTGTTGGGGCTGCTTCTTCTTACTCTGTACATTAACGATTTGGATGATGGAGTAAATGGTTTTGTGGCTAAGTTTTCAGATGACACCAAGATAGGTGGAGGAGTAGGGAGTATTGAGGAGACAGGAAGGTTGCAGAGAGACCTAGATAGTTTAGGAGAATGGGCAAGGAAATGGCAGATGAGATTCAATGTTAAGAAGTGTGCAGTTGTACACTTTGGAAACAGAAATAAATGGGCAAATTATTATCTAGAAGGGGAGAAAATTCAAAGTACAGAAGTACAAAGGGACTTGGGGGTACTCACGCAGGATACCCTGAAGGTTAACCACCAGGTCGGATCGGCGTTAAAGAAAGCGAATGCTGTGTTGGCATTCATTTCGAGAGGTATAATGTATAAAAGTAAGGAAGTGTTGATGAAGCTCTACAGGGCACTAGTGAGGCCTCATTTGGAATACAGTGTACGGTTTTGGGCCCCATATCTTAGGAAGAATGTGCTGATGTTGGAGAGGGTTCAGAGGAGATTTACAAGCATGATTCCTGGAATGAAAGGGTTTACATATGATGAACGTTTGTCAGCTCTTGTACTGTACCCACTGGAGTACAGAAGAATGAGAGGGGACCTCATAGAAACATTTAGAATGTTGAAAGGACTGGACAGAGTAGATGTGGTCAAGCTGTGTCCCTTGGTGGGTGAGTCCAGGACTAGAGGGCACAGTCTTAGTATTAAAGGGTACAAGTTTAAAACAGAGATGAGGAGAAATTTCTTTAGCCAGAAGGTAGTGAATTTATGGAATTCCTTGCCACGTACAGCAGTGGAGGCCAGATCATTGAAGGCGTTTAAGGAGGAGATAGATAGTTATCTAATTAGTCAAGGTATCAAGGGATATGGGGATAAGGCCAGAAATTGGGGTTAGAATAGTTATCTTTCTGCTCATGGAGCAGAACACCCCCCTTCCCCCATTTCTCATTTCTTTTTTCTTTTTCTTTTTCCCCTTTTCTTTGGAGCAGACTTGATGGGCCGAATGGCCCACTTCTGCTCCCTTGTCTTGTGATCTTGTGATGCTACAACTGGGAAGGCATATTTTTCTTTTCATTTAGAGAAAGATTTAACAAGAATTTTTTTCAGTTGAATTTAACAAGTCAAGTGAAACAGAATGCCAGTTGTGTGGGATTTTGTAACCATTGGCATTGTTTGTAAAATAAATTGGACAACTGTGAATCATTTGAAACAATGTTCCATTGACATTTCTAAAATAGCCACTTTATTACTAAAAATGTTGATAATCAGCCTTTGATGTATGCAATACCTGAAGTATATTTGTGTGCTAGTGTCAGACAAGGCTACATGGGACCACTTTTACCTCGGAAAGTTTGGGTTTAGGTCTTACTGCAGGGGCTTGACCATATAATCAGGTCTAATAATCCAAAGCAGTGGTAAGAAGTTGCTAGGCTGTCAGACAAGTCCTTTAGATGAGTCATGAAACTGAAATGCGATCTGTTTTTCAGGTAGAGGACCTCAATCTTATGCTAGTGGTGCGGTAGTTAAATTACTGGACTAGTGATCCAGAAGCCTGGACTGACAATCCAGAGTCCTGCAATCAAATCTTTCCATGTCAGTTGTGGACTTAAATTCAGTTAATAATTTAGAATTTAATCAAAAGCTAGTCATGAGTAGTGATGACAGCACTATAACTAAACCCATCTTGTTCACCAGCATCCCTCAGGAAGAGATTTGCCATCTTTACCTGGTCTGGTATATATCTGTTGACTCAGTCCTGTGAAGTGACCCAGGAGGCTGTTCAGTTCAAGGATAACTCAAGATGGGCCTTGCCACCAATACCAGATCAAGAAAATAATACCATACCAAAGAAAAGCAAGGAAACCTCCTTGACATACTGCCCATTATTTACCCCTCTAGACAGCAAAGAAAAACAAATTCTGGTCACTGCTATTTAAAATGTTCAGGTCAGCTCCCATATTTCTTATCTGCATGGCAACAATACTCCTTGGCCTATAAAGCATTTTGTGACATCTTGAGGTGATGAAATGTTCTCCAGAATTACTGCACTTTCCATTTCTTTGAATAGATTCCAAAGCTTCTCACCAACCAGAACTGAGCAAGGTGTCAGGATGCTGTCTAATCTGAACTCTATCCATTTTAATCTGGATTGTCTTTCACTTTAACTTTATCGTTTGGTTTCTGTAGTTTAATCTTCTTTTGGCTTTATTTCTCTCAATTTATCAGTGCTTTATTCAAAGTTTCTAATATTTCAAGATCTTAGAGCAATGTTCCTGTTTGCTCATATGTCTCCTTCAATTGTACGGGATTTTTTCCTCCCTGGGCCATCGTGCTCCACTTAACCCTCTGCCCATGCTTGCCCCTTGAGCTAACCTTGTAGCCCCGCAGACTGGAGTGGGCCACAGCTGGCGATCAGATATCCAAGTGGTGCCTCTTGATGCATTACGCCACAGCACATGCAGCCAAACATCTATTTCATTGTTTTAAGCGATAATCAGTTAAAAAAACCTGATGAACTTGATTAAATTACTTAAAAACAAAAAGTTAGTTTTCAAAAAAAAGATAAACTAATTTATTTATTAAACTTGTCAGTTAATTAATTAAAAAGATAAAATTACAGTGAAATAAAGCGAAACTTAAAACATCACTAAACTTATCTTTTTAATGAATATTTGGAACTGCTTTCAAATTAGTGGGGCCAAACTGGATGTGAAGAGTGTCTGGTCCTTCAGTTTAGTAAGGTGCCCTGGGCTTATCTGATTTCCACTGCATTCAGTACTTTCACAATACAATGCCATGGCATGGAATTCTAAAGTGCCTTGATGTACACATGGCAGCAGAATATTCTCTTTGAAATCAATGAATGTCCATCAGCACAATCCAGTCTATTACTTTTAACAAAGCCACAACAAAATTTTAAATTAGTAGTATTTGTACTTTTTAATTAGTAATTTGATAGTTCAATGACTAATGAATAACCGAGTTATTATAATGGGACTTCCTTGGAACATTGTCCTCTGGTCAGCATCTTCAAGTGCTGCACTAATAACCTCTTTCCATCATAAAGTCGGAATTAGGGTATTCACTGAGGTCTGAATAGTGTTTGGTCCCATCACAATTCCCCAGATATTGAAGCACACCATACCTACATACCACAAGACCTGAACAACATTTAGATTCAGCTGGCAATTGAAAAGTTCCATTCAAGTCACATGACTCTCAGCAATGGCAATCTCCAGTAGAAGAACCTCTTATCATTTTCATTTGGATTTACTGTGGTTGAATCACCTATCACCAACATCCCAGGGATTATCATTGACCAGAAACTTGAGTGGATCAGCTTCACATATACTGGCTTTCTAAAAGAGTAGGTCAGACACTGAGTATTCTATGAGGAATGATTCACCTCCTCAATTCTTCAATGCTTTTCCTCTATCCTCAAGGCATAATTTATGTGTATGAAGGATACATTTATGTCTCCTTGATAAATCCAGCTGCACCAACAACAAACAGTACATCTGATTGATATCCCTTCCAACCCTTATTGTATCCACTCCATCTAAAACCATGGTGGCAGATAATATTATTTACAAGACCCACTGTAGTATCTTCCATGGCTTCTTCTACAGCATCCCCCAAACCCATAACCTGGAAGGATAAGGGTAGCAGGCTGGGATCAGTAACACTTGCAAGTTTCCACCAAATCAGAGACCATCCTGACTTGGAAATATATTTTTGCACTATCATGGTCAGTCAACGAAAATCCTGGAAGTGGATGACTTCATGATGCATACCACAAATGTTTAAGAAAGTGGCTCTTCATCATAAGGAAATTAGAAATGGACAATAAATGCTGTCTTTGGCAGTAATACTTGCATCTTCTGAATAAAAACCGTACAGCAGAAAAATTGACACTGAATTATCATGAAGCAACCATAGTTATATTCTCATTATTGCTAGTTATCTCTTTCTACTTTTGTTCAGTTCATTCAATTCTCTAAGCTTGTTTTGTTCCTCCGAGTCATGCAAGTTTTACTAACATTTGAGCACAATTTCAGACATTGCCTGCACAGGTTTTAATTGCTCAAACAGACAGCTGCGTGGATTTACTTGCAAGCCTTGTGGCAAGCATTAGACAAATATTATCTTTGTAAATAGAACACATGTGAAAACCACCACACAGAATGCACATGTATGGATCATAAACAGAGACTGACTTGTATGTGACAGCACAAGAAAGGGAATCACACTCACATTGATCTATAACAACAATTGTGCGCAGCTTGGACAGATTCTGCACCCTGAAGGGTGATATTTAACTTGGCTGAAGGTTAGGAAATAAAAAAGGTATTAAAAAGTCCAAATGTAAAATCAATTTGACAGCTTGTCTGCAAAGTGATACATTTCATGGAAAATTACTATCACCCAGCTTTAAATAAAGTACACATTTAATGGGTATATAAATTGCAGTTGACTGAACAAATAACTTGCACTTTGTTTTGGATTTATTAAGCACGGTGATATCAAGAAAGCTCTCTGCCCACTAAACACTGTACAAGTTTACTTAAAAGCACATATTTTTAACAGTTTAATACAGTAATAATGTGCATTTACATAGCTCCTTCATAGAATACTTAACAATTTCACTTTATGTGAATATCTGCACCAAATCATTAATCTTTCTTTCCCTTTCCTGTACCACAGGCAATGTGTGTTCATTCTATAAATCCATCTCATGCATAGATTGAAGAAACACATTGTAATTGCTGTGAATGAATGAGGAATCCTGCATAAAGCAGCTACTTTTTGATGTCCTAAACTGATATGTTTAACCAAAAAAACAGATATATCATGGTATTGTAGAATATTTTTATAGTACAGACATTGAATCTTCTGTCTGACAATAGATGCTGTGTTGCAATGATAATTAGAGTTTTCCTTATTGAAGGCTTTCTTTGTGGAAGCTTGCATTAAAATCCTACATTTGCTTTTATCCTTATTCCTAATACCACAGGATTTTCTCATCATTATTGTTAACAAAGCCAGAACAGCCCCTGACAAAACATACTATTTTCCTAGTTTCCTTTTACCTCCTTTAAAAGAGAAGTAAAACCAGACAAGATTAAGGTGAGGTCTAATAGAAGTCTTTAAAATCATGAGGGAATTTGATAGGGCAGACAGAGAAAGATGCTTCCACTTGCGGAGAACACTGAGAATAGGGGGGCTGAATGTAAGTCCTAAAGAGAATTCAGAAGAAACCTCTTTGCTCAACGAGTGGTGAAAATGTGGATTCATTACCCCAAGGAGTGGTTAAGGCAAGGAGTATCAAGTGAAAGTGAGACAATTACTAAGGGAGAGGGAAGTAGATCATTGTGATTAAATTAGATAATGTTGGGTTCGAGAAGACTCACGCAGAGTATAAACAATGGCTTGGGCCAAGTCATGAAAATGAACTTAGCTAGTTCAGCCCCTCAAGCCAATAAGAACATGACTGGTCCAGGCTTGGTGTCAGCACTGCTTTCCCACTCTTTCACTGTGCCCTTTGCCTGTCAGTGACCACCTTGAATATATTTTCAACATCTCCACATCCACAGCTCTCTAGGTTGGAGAATTCCAGAGATTTACAGCCATCTGAGAAGAAATTCCTTCTCATCGTTGTTTTAAATGGGATACCCTTATTCTGAAACTATGCCCCACCCACCCCTATTCTAGATACCCCAACCTATGGAAAACATCTTCTCAATATCCACCATATCAATCCACCTCCGAATCTTGCATGTTTCAATAAGATCACCTTTCATCCTTCTAACCTCCAAAGGATATAGGCTCAATCTGCTCAACCTTTCTTTATGAGTCAACTCTTTCATCCCAGGAATCAACCTAATGAATCTTCTCTACACTGCCTCCAATGCAAGTATGTGCTTCCTTAATGTCCAACCAGAGCCTTATAGGGTTCCATCAGAACTCCCCTACTTTTATAGCCCATACTCCTTGAAATAAAGGCCAACATTCCATGAGTCTTCCGAATTACTTGTTGTAATTGCATTCTATCTTACCCTTAGATCCACTTGTACCACAATATTTTATAGTATTAATCCATTTAAATAATAATCTGCTTTTTCATTCTTTCTTCAAAAATGGATTACCTCATATTTTTCATTTTATACTCCATCTACCAAATTCTTGCCCACCTATGGAACCTTTCTATGTCTTTTTGCAGGTTCCACCCTACTTGCCAATCTACTTATCTTTGCGTCATCCACCAATGTGGCTACACTATACTTGATTGCTTAATTTAAGTTACTAATAAAGATTTCAAACAGTTGAGGTTCCTACAACTGCCTCAGTTGATTGCCAAACCAACAAAGATCCATTTATCCTGACTCCCTATGTTTTTTGGTTGGTCAGTCCCCTACCCATGCCAAGATATTACCCCGAACCCCATGCACTTTGTGCAGTAACTTTGGCCTTTCATCA
The DNA here is from genome assembly GCF_009764475.1 of Pristis pectinata. NCBI lineage: Eukaryota > Metazoa > Chordata > Chondrichthyes > Rhinopristiformes > Pristidae > Pristis > Pristis pectinata. Next base: position 18,660,151 of record NC_067432.1, read on the forward strand.
AATGTCTTCTGGAAGTCCAGATATATTACATCTACTGGTTCTTCCTTATTCACCCTGTCTGAAACATTCTCAAAGGTAATGTGTCAGACATGATTTCCCTTTCATAAAACCATGTTGACACTGCTTGATCGTCTCATGATTTTCTAAACATCCTTCTATTACATCCATAGTAAAAGATTCCAGCATTTTCCCAATGACAGCTGCTGAGCTAACATTCAATCTAATAACATGTAAAACTCAGATGAATAGTACAAATAAATAAATTGCTTATTTAACGGTTCTATGAAAGCTTTTCACCATTGCATCTAATTTTTCATTAAGGATAACATTCCAACAGTGTATCTCGGATCTCGCAGCCTTTGGGTTTAACAAGGACCAAGAGCTATTAAAATGCTAAAATCTGAGAGACGGGGCAATAAAATCCTTCATCCTTTCCACATTGACAAAGTATTAATTTTTCCTGTGCCTTTAGACCCAGAACATATTTTCAGTTGCTTTTATATAACTGAGATTGTGCTTTGTATTGATAATTGTAGAGTTTGTTTATTGGCATATGTTGAGAAGTATTAAATATTTTTAATGAGTAGATATGAGAAACTGACTTGCATGATTTCTAGATGACACAAATGACTCTACAGCAAGGAAATAATCTGAAGATTATCTGAAGGAAACAGTGCACACAGCTGTATTCCACAATCAGCAATGTTATAATGACCAGGTCTGCTTTTGGTTAATTTGGTTGAGAGGTGAATAATGGGCTAGATCTTGCGTACCTGGATTCCTCATCCTGAATAGCTCCCAACTTGAACCTCACCTCAGCACCTCACCAATCTGGTCGGGATATGAATGTCCAATCTCAGTCTCCTGGCATGGTCTGTGTGTCAAAGAGAAATCGAGTAGTGCAGTAGGAAGGCCTCACCCCCCAAACAATTCCCCATCTGCAAAAGCTGTGGGGGATTTTAAACAACTTTTAAATCTCTCTGACATTAACAATCATTTAAAATCTATTAATTTTGAAGTAAAAAAATTCTTAAAAAACACCTTAAGTGCATGTACAATTAAAATACTAACAATGCAGAATAATTTACAAAAAGGAAATTACTTTCTCATTTGCATCCTAATCTAGAGCCCTTCAATTCACACAGAAATCAAAGGCTCCTCAGAATGCAAGCAGCAATTCCCCAGACTAAATGGACAGTGTTCCACCTCTGGGCTCCATTTGACGGTGGACCAGATTGACAGATTTGGCCTTCCAAATTGTTGAAGAATATGGGCAAACACATCTGCACTTCTTCAAACCAATCTCTAGTAGTTTTTATTCCCAAATGGAAGGTGGTATAGCATCCCATTTAAAAGGCATCAACTCTGATAGTGCAGCAGTCCTGCAGATCTTTGCTATATTGTCGGTCTAGAATTCGTGTTGAAGTCCCTGGATTGAAACTCAAATATACTAACAAAGGCAAAAAAGCTCCCACAGAGCTCTACCTGATACCTTTCACTGATGTGATTTGTCCTTGACTTACAAGTCGAAAATGCCTTAAAATAAACGTGCATTAACATGATTGGGAAACAACTCCAGATATCCAGTGCAGTATTTCCTATAAATTTTTTATCCATACTAAAATTTAAGTGTTAAAAATGTAGTTGGCCTAGAGATTCTTCAAAGTCTGAAGTGCAGTGTGCGGTACGAAGTCCAGCAATGAAGAATTGTATTGCACTTGAAACCCAGGTATTGACGAGGAATTGCTCTTTTGATGAACTCCATCATCTTTCCTCTGCTTATTCCACCATTGCTGAGTGATCATAGTAAAATTGGCTGGTTCAATTCTTAAGTTGCTGGCTGAGCATTGGAAGTGATGTTCTAGCTGGAATTACAGAGTGAGAGCCTCGATCAGCAGCTGGATAGAATTCCAGTGGCTTGGCCAAAACACCAACTGCTGGGGAGATATGGTCACTTTCAGAATGGTGGATGGGACAGTGGTTAGTCATGGTCACAGTGGGGTGTGGGGAATGTTAACTAAACAAACACAAGTAGTGGTATTGTTACTTAAATTGCACCTACCTAAAACTGGTTTCCACAGCTGGACTGTTAAGACTGATACTCTTTTGAGCCAGTCCTCTTTAAGACATGCCAAGAGAGGTCTCACATGTGTGCTCCCCTGATCATTCACACTCACAGTGAAATTTATAGAAATATCATCCAGACTTGCACATCATTGAATGCTATATCCTTCATGCATTAACATTTCAAACACACAGCAGATCTGGAAGAAAAATATGATCTGTATTCTGAAGAAATTCTGTAGCAGTGTACACATGAGCCTTGTGCTGTGCAATAGAATTTCTAGCCCCATATGTGTATATGCATATTCACACTGAACATTCATCGTGAAATAATTACTGAATTTTGTTGTGCTTCCAACTGAAAAAGAGCCACCAGGTAAAATTATTTTGCTGATTGCATCTGAATGGGTGATAATGGCTCCCTTGCATGTAGACTGAACTATTACTTGTGTCTAATTCAATTTTTAATATGGCTAGCAGTGATAAAGGTGAGTAAAAGCACCACTTAGCACCACATTGCATAGATCTCTCCACTTGAGTGTTGTATGATCTGTTATCAGCAACACCTTTTAATGATTGTCACTGTGAAATATCATTGGAAACCATGCAGAAAATTTAAATACATTCTTTCTTCTGATTGAGAAATCAATGCAGATTTAGAAGTGACTGAAATCTTTGAACAAGAAAATACACACATTATAACTTTTGTTAGTCTGAAGTTTTCATTCGCTCTTGCTGATTTTGTTCAGTTTTTCTTAAAGTCTAAAGCATTCCAACCACGAATTTTGCTGAGTGATATCTAACAGCACTATATCAAGACCAGGAGTCGGAACTGTGATCCCAAACTAACAAATGCTTTAAACAACCTCTGCAGTTAATTTCTTGATATTCATAATTCAGAACTGGAATTAGGGAACTGTGTCTATTACAGGGGGAAAAAAACACTGTAGCATTCCTGAAATAAATCAAACGTTGCAAATTTGACATTAAAGTGATGCTGTGTTTGTCAAAGCTTTAAATAGTCCTTAATCAGAGGAAGATTTAAAATCTGACTGATAGGTACAATGCACACTAGTAATATAAAAACAGACTTATAAATATTTCTCCTTGTGCCATTGGGAGGCTGGTTTGCAGTCAATAAACGATGTCATATTGTGATAGTTCACTATAAGATGACCTGCTTTAATTATTCTTACAAGTTTATATTATCTAGATTTGAGAGCAATTATAAACGAATTACCATTAATGTGCATTATGCAGTAAAATGTAAAATCTAATAAACTCACATCTTGTATGTCTGGAAGAAACCTCATAAACGTTATTTATTTACACATTTTAGAAGAATTCAGGAAATTCCAAGTGAAGCATATATAGAATTTTTAGTAACAAATGCATTTGTGTGTTAACCTATTAAGTGACATTTAAATCATCATTTTAGAGGCTTATATATTTCTTTGCCGCAGCTCTTTTGGTCTTTATCTCTCTTTCGTGCATTAGTTGTCACCTTGTGACACAAATATCAATTCAGCAGAAAGGATAGATAATATTTCTGTCTTCAGTACGTAATATTGAGGTAGAAAAATGTGAAGTTTTAGCAATTATAAAGTTACTAATGACAAAAAATAAGGACAACATGTCAACAAACCATAGTTGAATTAATTTGGCATCAGTTCTCAAGTATAGTGCTTAAAGTATGCAAAATGTATTTGCCTGTTGCCATAGAGTCATAGAGACATACAGCAGAGCAACAGGTTCTTTGGACCACTATGTTAACCCCATTTTCCAGGCCTTGGCCTGTATCCTTCAATGTCATTGGTACTTCAAATGCCCAACTATTGTAATTCCACTTATTTAAATTTCTCCATTGTCTTGCTCATAAACTTCCATGACCTCTTCCTCCCTTTCTCTACACGTTCCTTCAAAGAACTATGTGTTCTTCCAATTCTGCCATCTTCATACTTCCCTCAAAACATTGGTTGTTATGTCTTCAACTGTCCAGAGTCTAAAGGCTAGAATTTTCCTCCTTTAACTTCTGCATCTCCACAGTTAATGGCGATATCTTGAAGAGAGTCCGCCTCACAAAGAGACAGTGCTGGAGGTCTTAAAGTTCATAAAGGTAGATAAGTCCCTGGAACCTGATCGAACGTATCCTAGGACTTTATGGGAAACTAGGAAAGAAATTGCAGAGCCCTTAGTGGAGATATTTGCATCATCAGTAGCCACAGGTGAGGTGCTGAAAGACTGGAGGGTGACTGCTGTTGTGTCTTTATTTAATAAAGGCTGCAAGGAAAAGCCTAGGAATTACAGACCAGTGAATCTAATATTACTGGTGGGTAAATTATTGGAGGGGATTCTGATAGACAGGATCTACATGTATTTGGAAAGGCAAGGGCTGGTTAAGGATAGCCAGGATGGCTTTGTGCGTGGGAAATCGTGTCTCATGAATTTGAATATTTTTGAAGAGGTGACCAAGAAGATAAATGAGGGCAGCATGGTAGAAGTTGTCCACATAGACGTTAGCAAGGTCTTTAACAAGGTACTACATGGTAGGCTGGTCCAGAAGGTTAGATCATATCGGATCCAGGGAGAGCTAGCCAATTGGATATAAAATTGGCTTGATGATAAGAGATAGAGGGTGGTGGTAGAAGGTTGTTTTTCAGCCTGGAGACCTGTGACCAGCAGTGTGCTGTAGGGATCAGTGCTGGGTCCATTCTTATTCTTCATTTATATGAACAATTTAGATGAGAATGTAGGTAGCATGGTTAGTAAGTTTGTGGATGACACTAAAACTGGTGGTATAGTGGACAGTAAAGAAGGTTATCTAAATGTTCAATGGGATTTTGATGAACTGTGTCAGTGGGCTGAAGAATGGCAGATGGAGTTTAATTCAGATAAATGCAAGGTGTTGCATTTTGGTAATACAAATCAGGGCAGGACCGACACAGTAAATGGTAGGGCACTGGGGAATGTTGTAGAACAGAGAGACCTAGGGGTGCAGGTACTTGGTTCCTTGCAAGTGGCAATACTGGTAGGGTGGTGAAGGAGGCAATTGGCATTCAAATAATCTGTTGGAGCAACAGTGGGTCAATCAAATGCTGCTCGACCTGCTGAGTTCCTCCAGCAGATTGTGTGTTGCCCCAGGTTCCAGAATCTGCATTCTCCTGCGTCTCCAAGGTGTTTGGCATGTTTGCCTTTATTGGTCAGGATATTGAGCACAGGGGTTGGGATGACATGTTGCAGCTGCCTGCTGCACATTGCCGATTGCCCCACTAATTAAATTGATACTAGAAAGTGAGACAAAGCTCCAGAGGCAAGACAGTGTGATTGCAACTGATAAAGCTCTCAATGATAATGCCTCCGTAAGCATGACAAAGAAAGAGACAAAGAGTTAGATAGCTAATAAGTATGGTTAATCAGTGAGTCTCCAGATACTCTGGGATGACTACGCAGAATAGCAAACAAATTGGGATAAATTCTGAAGACTGCAGATTGCAAAGGATGTCAACATTCATTTCTGATTTGTCATTAACAGATTTCCACCTTAATGCAAAAATATATTTTTGGCTCTGGCTTTGATCTTCCACAACAGCCTACACACAGAGAGCTGGCCATTCCATGGCACTAACTCACAACATGGTTACAGTCCCAATCTGATTGAATTGACAATGCAGAGGAAAAGCTAAGTTGAAGTGGTAAAATCAGGTGGCATAGAAGGGAGGTGCTGAGTGGCACATGCACAGTGGAAAATTGATACTGAATAGTTAGATGGAACATGGGACGGTTGCCAGGGGAAACAAGAGCATGAGCATAAACAGAACTGTCCAGTATGACTAACCTCAAAATCCCTTTCTAATTTCAAACTGTCTCTTTAGGATTATAATAAGTTTCCCATATTTGATATTCATATAATATTTCCTGTTTAGCTCATGGTGGTGGTGTAGCAGTTGAGTAACAAAACTGGTAGTCCATAGACCTGAGTTCAAATCCCATCATGGTCACTGTGGAATTTAAATTGTTAATAACCTGGAATTTGCTGCCACAACAATTGGTGTTAATAATGATGACCACCATTATCCAGACTGGCTTATAAAATGAGATAAGATAAAATAATTTATTTATTAGTCACATGGACATTGAAACGCAGTGAAATGTGTCATTTTGTGTTACTGAGAATGTACTGGGGGGCAGCCTGCAAGCGTCGCCACTCTTCCGGTGCCAACATAGCATGCCCACAGCTCCTAACCCGTACGTCTTTGGAATGTGGGAGGAAACCAGAGTACCAGGAGAAAACCAACACAGACACAGGGAGAATTTACAAACTCCTTACAGACAAGTGATTGAGTCTTAAATGGCACATGGCCCATGATCCAACAAGCAATTTATCTTATGGTTGAACAAAGAATAAAACTGGACATGGATTCACAATTTGGGCATGCCAGAGTCACTTCAAGCTCAATTGACATTGCAAAGCCCTGAGGTCTAAATTGGGACAGCAGTCCCACAGCCTAGTGAGACAACAGCATGACATGTTCATACTCACAGATTCTTACCTGATAGACAGTGTGCCAGTCTCCCTCATCAAAATCCCTGGGTGCATTCTGTCCCATCACTAGAACAGCACTCTGGAAATATACACCATCACAATTTGCAACCTCTTGGCCCAGCATGTCATCAATGTCCTTCTTTCCATCAGAAGGTCAGAAGTGGGGAGATTCGCCAATAATTGCATAATGTTTAACTCCATTCACAACGCTTCAGAAAATGTCTATGCCTGCATGCATTAAGAACTAGAAAGTATTCAGGCATGGACAGATAAGTGGCAAGTAATATTCATGGTGCAAGAGTGCCAAGTAATGACCACATCTAACAAAAGAGAGCCTAACAACCTACCTTTGACTTTTAATGACTTTACCATCACAGAGTCTCTCACACAAACATCCTTTGGGTCACAATTGACCAGAAACTCATCTGGACTAAACCATTTAAATACCATGAATACAAGAGCAGGTCAGAGGCTGGGTACCCTGTGGCATTTGACTCACCTCTTGATACCCCAAAATCATTCCACCATCTACAAAGTACAAGGCAGGAGTGAGAAAGAATAATCTCCACTGGGGTGGATGTGTGCAGCTTCATCACCCAGAACAAAGCAGCAAGTTTGACTCATACCCCATGCACTATTCATAACATTCATTTCCTCCATCACTCAAAGTGTGTACCAGCTTCAAAGTGCACTGCAACATTTGCCTTGGCTACTCCAATGGGACAGACCAAATCCATAACCAAACCACCAAATAGAGCAAGGGCAGCAGGTGACTGAGAATGCCACCAGTTGCATGTTCCACTCCAAGTCACACACAATACTGACTTAGAAATGTTTCTTTGTCCTTCATCAACACTGGGTCTAAATCCTGAACTCCCCATTTAACAGCACTCAGAAGATCAGAAGGACTGCAGCAATTCAAGAAGGTGGCTCATAACCACTTTCTCAGGGAGTGGTAAATAAATGCTGGCCCTGTCAGTGACATTCAGATCCTGAAAATAAAGATACATACATAAAATAATTTACTTTACACAAACTGTTGAATGCAATCAGAACACAGAATTAGGTTTATCTAATCCATGTAAAATTAAATAATACAAGGGAGCCAGTTAAGACATCTAAATACTAACAATATTAATGTCAATTTGTGGAAATCATGTTTTGATCTTATGATACAATTTTGAAAAAAAATAATGCATTTTTCTTTTGAAGAACAGAGAACTTGCTGTGTCTGACAACAACTGACATCTGTCCTGAGTTTCAGGCACTTGGAAATATTCCTAAAGGTGGGAAAGCAAATGTCAAATGAGCATCCATTGTGATTGAAAAGCATTCAAGTTTCATTCCATTGTTTGCTGGCCATGACATTTATCATTTATGTGCAAATGTGTTATTCTATCATAAAAGTGTTATTTCTTTGCTTTTATTTGATCCCATCCAAAGGAAAATGCCCAAAATTGAAGCTCTTTCCTTTCTTCCCAATTAGCCAATGTCAGCATGCAAAAATATTTATACGAGAGGTCTTATGCCTTTTCATAAAGTAAATGTAAGTAAAATAGATACTCCATTAAAACCTATAACCTTACCTCTTTGGAATCCAGGGAAAAGCATAACCAGTGGGTATAGATATTGTAGTAAAACATCACTACTAAATATTCAGCCTGACCATGATTGAGATTTAATTGACCTCAGTTTGGTAATCTCAGGCAATACTTTTATCTTTCAAATGGCATGGTCTCACTACATGTTCCTCGAATTTGTTGCTCCTTCCTATTTCTCCCTTTTCTCCCTGTATTTCTTTCTCTGCTGTTCAAAAAGCTTTGTAAACAGACACAGGTGCTGTTGTGTGCAGAAACTCAAGACTGAACTCAAGTCATCCAGTTTTGTTATTTAATGTGTTGGCAGATTGGCCCACAGTACACCAACAGATGTAATAGGGATTATTAAAGGAATCCAAGTTTTGGTGCAGGCTGTACAGTAAATGTCCATTATCCATCAGTCCTTCAGTCCCTTGTTACTCATTATCAAACTGGCACCAAAATTCTACTAGACTTCAGTGCATAAATTATTGGCTGTTCCAATTACCAAGCAATTCAGAGGATTTTTTAAAATGATGATATTTCTGCTTTCTAATTAGTTTTAGTTTTCATATTTCTTCAGTTGTTTTTCAAATTTCCTGACAATCATTTCAATGAATGCAACATGTTTTATTAGGCCATATATTTGAATAAGATTGGTGCATTCGTTGTGAAAATTAGCACCATACAAGATCACAATGTACTTAACGAATCCCATTGAATCGATTTTCATTAATCCATCCTGAGCAATGATGTGGTCCTCCAGTATTGCTTTCAACTGTTTGTTAAATGCCTCTAGCACACTTCAATTCAAAGTATTTTCTGTGTGAAGAAGAACCTTCTGCTCTAAGTTTTACTTCAGCTTAACTTAATATTTGTATTTATGTACCTTTTTGTTTGATTGCCATAGTTTAATTTGAAGGGCATTCAAAATACACCTTTTCTTACCATTGACCTCTCAGATGCTTACCTCACCATGCAGATGCCTCTTCTGCAGGTCAGAAATCCCTGCGTTCTCCAGTCATTCTTCATAATGTTGCATCTTGTTTGTGTGGGTTCATCTCCACTAGTGTATTTCATCATTCTGTTGCCATTTTTTGACTGCTTATTTGCAATGGCTTTGAACATTGAGCATTGACTCTGTTAGACTCCAACATCTCCTTCATCCCCTGTTATTTTAATGTCAATCATGAAATATCCAATGCCCTTAGTTCACACTTGCCCATATTAAATTTCAATCCCTCCCTTGCATATTTTGTTTACCCCCTTCCATAATTTACGAGCTGCCTGGTTCACTTCTACTGCCCTTTCCTAATTCCATGTCATCTACACATTTTACCCATTTGCAACAAGTTTCAGAATCCATGCCGTTAATGTGGATTAAAAGTGACAGTGACCCCAGCATTGAGACATGGAGCGTCCCACTTAGTACTCTTTCCAGCCTGATGTTGGTCCTCAGATATTATCAACTGTTATTTTGTTTTCTGTAACTTTCTACATCTTAAGTCTTGAATTCCAACAGCTTTGGTTTAATTACAGATCCCCAGTGTGAATCTTTATCAAATGCCTTTTATAATCCAAGGAACACCTTTTGTTATGCCTTCCCACAAATGGTGCAACTGCATTTTTTCAATAACTTATGGGGGAGACTCGACCACAAAAGTAGTACATTGTCAAGGATGTTAATGCAAATGCTAATTACTCTGTAGTTGCATGATTGCTCCATGCTACCAATGCTACCACTCAAAGAATATGTGATGCCTTCACTATAAATCTATTTTCAATGCAAAGTCTGAAAATTAAGAGGATTTTCATTTTACTTAAACATTATAAGCCACATCTTTCCTTTGAACTAAATGATTTTTAATTGATCATTTTTTGGAGGACTTGCTTGAAATTTTAATGGAACATTCACTTACATTGTATGTACATTGAACCACTTCAAAATAAAGCAAAATCTCTAAAAGTGTTTTAATCCCTTTTCAACAATCTTGCTGTAGCAGGCAAAAGATTCATGGATCTTCCTAAGGGTCATGGGGAAAAGGCAGGCAGGTGGAGCTGAGTCCATGGCCAGATCAGCCATGATCTTATTGAATGGCAGAGCAGGCTCGATGGGCCAGATGGCCGACTCCTGCTCCTATTTCTTACGTTCTTATGTTCTTCCTCCTTTTTGGTTACATGGAGAAACATTGCTTTTCAATATATTTGTATGGTGATTCATGGAAAAGGACAATTGTAATTTGGATATGTACAAATGTGCTGTAAATGCCTATAATTTTTTGGAATAGAATTTTTGATCCCCCGCGATAGTGTGCAAAAGTAATGATGTGAAGCCAGACTGGTGCTTTCAATAATATATGCCTTTTTATCTCACATGTTATTGTGCTTGTACAATTAGTTTAAAATAGAGTGGCAGGAATATGGGGTTCAGAGCAGTAGGTCAGCAGATGGAGAGAATGAAGAGAAGGTAAAGGCTAAATCAGGTAAGTTTAACAGGAGAAACAAGAAGAGGCTGGTTAATGAACACAGTGGGACTGATGGACTGAAGTCTATTTATTTTAAGGCAAAGAGTATAACCAGTAAAGCAGATGAGTTTAGAACCTGGATTAGCACATGGAGCTACGATGTTGTAGCCATTACAGAAACTTAGTTGACAGAAGGGCAGGACTGGCAGCTCAATATTGCAGGGTTCAGATATTTCAGACATGATGGAGAGTGGTGTAAAAGAAGTGGGGGAGTTCCATTACCGATTAGGGAGAATGTCACAGCTACACTTGGATGGGACATCTTGGAGGGCTCATTCAGCGAGACCATATGGGTAGAGATCAGCAATAAGTAAGGTGCAATCTCTATGATGCAATTATACAATAGGCCTCCCAATGGCCAACAGAAGATAGAAGAACAGATGTGTAGGCAGATCATGGACAGACATAAAAACAACAGGGTTGTTGTAGTGGGTGATTTTAACTCCCCAATATTGACTGGATCTCTCTTTGTGCCAGGGGTTTAGATGGGACAGAATTTGTTAGGTGCATCCAGAATGGTTTCTTGAAACAATATGTAGAGAGTCCAGCTGGGGAAGGGGGCATAATAGACCTTGTAATGTGGAATGAGCCTGGACAGGTGATCAAAGTTTTAATGGGAGAGCATTTTAGGAACAGTGATCATAACCTCATTAGGGCTAAAAGAGGCCACAAAATGTCTGTGGCAAGTAGGATTAAGGAGAATCCCAAGGGAATTTTATATGTATAGTAGGAACAAGAGGGTAGCTAGGGAAAGGGTAGGTCCACTCAAGGAGGGAATTTATGCGTGGAGCCAGAGGAAATGGGCAAGGCCCTAAATGACTACTTTGGGTATTCATAATGATGAGATCAAGGAGGGGTATGTTGATATTGTAGGGTATGTCAATATTAAGAAGGAGGAGATGTTGGGTGTCCTGATAAACATTAAGGTGGATAAGTCCCCAGGGAATGATGGAATCTATCCCAGAATACTGAGGGAGGCAGAGGAGGAGATTGCGAGGAGCTTTACGGAGACCTTTGTGTCATCTTTAGCCACAGGCTAGGTTCAGAAGGCTGGAAAAAAGTTAATATTGTTCCTTTGTTAAAAAAGGGCAACAGAGATAATACAAGAAATTATAGGCCAGTGAGCCTTACATCAGTGGTAGTGAAATTATTGGAGAAGATTTTTAGGGACAGGATTTACTTGTATTTGGAAAGGCATGGTCTTATCAGTCAGCATGGGGAGGTCCTGTCTCATAAATTTGAGTTTTTTGAAGAGATAGTGATGATTGATAGGAGTAGGGCAGTAGACATGGACTTCAGTAGAGCATTTGACAAGATACCCCATGGTGGGCCAAACTAAATTAAGTTATGTGGGATCCACTATGATTTGGTAACTTGATACAAAATTGGCTTGGTCATAGATAACAGAGTGTAATGTTGGAGGGATTTTTGGAGGTCTGTGACCCATGGTGTTCCACAGGGATCAGTCCTGGGATCTCTGTTATTTTCAGTACATATATAAATGATTAGTTAATGAACATGTAGGTGGGATGATTGGTAAGTTTTCAGATGATACAACACTTGGCGGAATTATGGATGGTGAGGAAGATTGTCAAAGGATACAGCAAGATATACTGCACATCAGTTGGAAATTTGGGTGGAGAAATTGCAGATGGAGCTTAATTCAGGCGAGACTGACGTGATGCATTTTGGGAAGTCAAAAACAAGAGGAAAATATATAGTAAATATCAGGACGCCTAGAAACATTGAAGTACAAAGGGATCTTGGTGTAACTCCATAGATCATGAAAGTGGACACACAAATGGATAGGGTATGGATGAAGGTATACAGCACACTTGCCTTTATCAGTCAGGGCATCGATTAGAAAAGCTGACAAGTCATGTTGCAGCTGTATAAAGCTTTGGTTAGGCCACATTGGAAGTATCATGTGCAGTTCTGGTCACCACACCAGAGGAAGGATGTGGAGGCTCTGGAGAGGGTGCAAACGAGGTTCGCTGAGATGTTACGTGGATTGGAGTCTATTAGCTATAATGAGAGGTTGGCAAACTTGGATTGTTTTCTCTGGAGCATTGGAGGCTGAGGGGCAACCTGAAAGAAGTATATAAAATTATGAGAAGCACATATAGGATGGATAGTCCGAGTCTTTTAGTCAGAGTGGAAAAGTCAAATATTAGAGGCCAGAGATTTAAGGTGAGAGGGGGAAAATTTAAAGGAGAAATGCAAGGCAAGTTTTTACACTGAGGGTGGTAGGTGCCTAGAACTTGCTGGGAGGGGAGGTGGAAGAAGCAGATATAATAGCAATATTTAAGTGGTATTTAGACAGACATAAGCAGGGAATGGAAAGATACGGGCCATGTGCAGGCAGACGACATTAGTTAGGTAGGTGTCACAGCACAGGCATGGTGGGCCGAAGGGCCTATTCTTGTCCTGTGTTGTTGTATGTTCTATATTTCAAACGAATTTACCTACCCTGAGACTCCTCCAATCACTTGCAAGAAAATCTCTGCAGCCTTGGAGTTATTTGTCAAATCTCAATCTGGAAAGAATATGGAAAAGATCTTGAACTGTACAAAGTCCTGTAAAGTAAAATAAAACAATAAATGATCATTTGAAATTAATTTATTCTTAAGGGAAAAAAAAGGATAACTTTACCACAGATAAGAAATTAAGAAATGTCCAGCATTAAGGACAGCCATAGATAATTAATGTAAATACACTACATTTTGCAAACAGTTGAATTGTCAGATAGTTCCTTCTTTTCAACAGATGTATAATACTCTCGCAATCAGACTAGACCAGGAATTATCCACAACATCAGCAAAGGAAAACTTCACTGAACAAGGGAATGAACACATCTACAAAACCCCTTGATGATGTTTAAATATTGCAGTGGTGAATACATAGAATTACTAATGACTGTCAACTATCTGGTTAAAAGTTTTATTTTTATAACCGTTCTTTATCATTAGCACAATCTGATGATTAAAAAGGCATTAGTTTTCTCATCAGAGTATTTTCAAGTATTCTTTCATACTGGTAAACATAAAAGATAAGTATGATTGTTCTTAAGCTAATATTCACAAATTCTGATGTCATGCATGAGATCTTATCGCAGATCTTATTGTATTTTTTAATGCACCTCTGCTAACTGTGTTGTGAGAATCAATAGTGCTACAGAAATGAAAACGTTTTCACTTTACACCTGATAATGTCTAACACAATCAAAGAAGCTATCGAATTAATTAAGTCCAAAATGCACAACTTCCAATAAATTTTTGACAATGCACTTACGTCTCGTACATGCCTTCACACACACACACAAACACACACACACAAACACACACACAAACATCCCCACACGTGTGCACACATGTCTGCACACACTCAGCATTAGCACTCTTTTTCCATCTCTCACAATACTTTGCAACTAAATTAACTGTGCCAGATAATGCCAGTGTCAACTGACACTGACCAAAATCATTTTACTTATGCCTCCAAAAATAAGATATTCATTCTCCCTTACTAGGATCAATCTGAGGTTAAAAGAAATGTTTCAACACACAGTTGTTCTTAGGTTATGATAAAAAAACATATTTTTTAACTGGACCTCCTATAATCGCACAATTTTGCAACGTAACACTTTTACATTGCAAGACTAGTTCAAGGTATACCTAAGATACAATTATAAAAATATGTCCAATGTTTTGCTTCATTTTTTGCTGGTCATTCTAAATTTAGGGATAATTTATTGAATTCTGACTTTGCTGGACTGTGTCCTCAGACCTTGGGCTGTTTTTTGACTCCAAGCATAGATCAAGGAAAGGAATGCATAAACAAGGAACTTCAACATTCCATTCAGTTAATTGATCCCAAATGCTATTTGACATTGATTATTGGCACATACACTTCTTTCTCCCATTTATTTATTTGCAGTTCCTGATCAACATTTCAAACAACACTTAAAGAAATATTGGATCATTTCATATTATCCCACAATTCATTAAAAAATGTCTCAAAAACAAATAAAACAACTAACTTTTTTTTGCTCTTCTTATTCTTGGATTAACATTTTCTTCTCAATCTAGTAACTCATTTTAAGAGCTGATGCTATGATGTGCAGCATGGAAAGTTGTTTTCTCTGGTTGGACATATTCTTGGATATTTGGTCACATGACATTCTGTGACCACTCACTCCACCCACTTAAACAGGCATTTTTTCATTTATGATAGTTTTGAAATTTATAAATGTATGTGTGTTCTCCCTTGTTTTCTGAGGCAGTCATGAAATATTTTATTTAACTCCTGGAGAATATACAGCACTCCAGTAGGATTGAAAACTACATAGATCTAAGATGTTCAAATAACTTATTTTTTAGAGTATAAAACAGGAAAAATGAACACTTGAAAAATTCCATGTAATAATAATCTAAAGCAAACTACGCAGAATGTCCCATGAACTTACCTTGTATTTTCAGATAAGTGCAAGAACGATCATTTACTTCAGTCAGCTTGGCATAATCAGATTCATTATTTTCATGAAATATTGATTTTATTTTGTACACTGTATCAATGGCAGCGATGCTTGGATTTTCAGAAACTTGACTGGTAGAACTAATAGGCATAAATTTATGATTGGTGCCCACATGTGGCCACTATTTTGCATCCCCTGAAACCCCCATAATGAAACTTCTTCAAATGAGATCTTTCAACAAGCTCAAATATTTTTTCATCTCTTTGAAACTTCTGGAAATGTTTATATTTCCTTATAACTTTCATTGTGTTTGATATTCTATTACTGAACTTGAGCAAAAGATACATATTATATTGAGGGACAAATATTTTCTGGTATCATTAACAAAGAAGAAAGCAATTAGCACTAGACACACAACTTGTTTAATTTGAATCAAATATAATATTTGTAAGCTAATAGTACCTTATATGCTGTGATATATCAGGTTAGCTGCAAGGAACTTATACATGATTAGGTTATGGATTAAAATATATTATTTAAAATGTTCTGTTTCTTACAGTTATGAAAACAAATCCTCCTTACCAGTAAGAATCCAGGCCATGTGCTCCCATCTGTGCACATTCAAGGAAAATTAGGAGTTGCAATATAATGTAAGTAAGTAAAATCATTGCTGTATCAAATAACAGATTCTAAAAGAAAAATATATTCTGGCTAACAGCAAAAACAAAATGCATAATTTGAAATTTTGTGATAAGAGGCCACTGCAATCAAACATTACTTGCATGGAAAAGCATTCATGGAGGCATGCTTGTCTGCCTTTACTATAAACAAATTATAATCTGTGTAAAGATGCACCATAAATTAGCCATCACATTAACTTCTGCTAAAAAGATTGGCTAGCTGGGAGAATGGAAAAGTTATTCCTTGAGCTTTCAAATATCTGCAGCAGTGAGATGGAAGAAAGCATCATACTTATTATTCTTATTATTTTATTCCATGATGTTTCTAGTTTTGTGTCCTGCCTTAACTTCACCTGTTGCCCTGAGTCTTTCAGTTTCTTGTGTCTTGTCAGAAAGTAAAAATGTGACAGTTTTGAAAATGCAAGGTACTGGAAACCTTTTAGCATCTCGTGAAGTCTTTGATTATCAAATATTTTCATAGCAGTTCCAGAATACAGTATATATGCAATGTAACTTGAAAGTTCGAAGCTACAAAAGAATCTAATGCTCATAATGTGAAAGAACTGCAGGAGGTTTAAATAAGCCAGCATCTAATACCCTTAAACAATCAAATTAGTTTGTTTGTGTTAGAACTCAAATTGTCTGGAACATTTGCCAAACAAACCCTTCAGACTCAATATATTAGCACATTGTTTTTTTCTCTGAAAAATCTCAGTCATGTAGACAATTGCATATGAAAATTTAATTGCTTAAAGGCATGATGGTTAACTGATGTTTATTCTCTATCTTTGCTGTTTGAAGATTGCAGCAGTAATCTGACAACACAGTAAAGAAATAATGTAAATAAAGCCTTGTGCTTTCTTTTCTCTGGCAGTTTTCTCTGACTATTTTCATTTTGGCAAAATGGAGTTTGGCATTTAATGATAACTTACTCATGACAGTATATGAGTCTATTGCAAGGTTAAATCCAGACAAATTGATGAATTTTTGTTGTAATTTCTTGCTTGACATGTGGATAAGGAAATGATCCATATTTTCATCATTTTAGGGAATACTGCTGCGTATTAAAATGTATTATGTTTGTACCAACATGTTTCTCTTATGTGGTAGATCACTCAAAGTTAGCTTGAAGCCTCATTGAGGTTTTCCTTGTGATGATTTGTATTTCTAGATCTGCAGAGTTAACATTTGCTAAAGCTTTCAAAGTTTGAAATTAAGAGAAAGCAGGATTTCTTTTTGTGTATACCATTATTTAGTTAGCACCCACATCAAAAGCTATTACTATTTACAACTGGAAACTTTTGTTTTCCACTTGCAAATTACCATTTTATTCCATCTAATGAATACAGAATTAATCATGTTTTGGCCTCGGATGAGGAGCTGAAATGCAGCTGCTGTCATCTTTTGATAATATGCCCTGGCCTTCAATCATTACAACCCATCATTTCTATCACAAGATTAGAAAACAAATGCATAAAATATTAATCCTCAAACTACAATGTTATTTATTAATTATGGTTTTATCAGTAATTAATAACTAATCTTGCTAAAAGATTGAAATGACAAAGAACGATAACTGTTTTTCTTTTCATATCCAATACTTACTGAAAGATGAAAGTTCTGCTTATCATGTCCCACCTAATTTTTCCCTAATCTCCGTATTCCTTCAATTTCCTTCACTCCACTCTTGGCATACCTGTGTTCAGCTGTCTATGCTCAAGGCTCTGGCACTCTCTCCCGAGGCCTTTCTGCTTCTCTGCCTCTCTCTCCTCCTTATAACCTGTCCTGTTGAATCAGCTTCTGGCTACATATTACCTCTTTTTGACTGGATTTCTAACTGTATCTGATAAATTCCCCTCAAGTTCTTTGGAAGTTTCGACAGCTATAAAGGTGCTACATAAGTGCAAGTTGGTATTGCTATTGTTGTAAAATCAATGGGTCAGGTGTTGCTGACTGTGAACTACGATACTGAAGGGAACCCCTGACGTTCAACTGTTCAAACAAGACTCATGCACATGTACTGCTGATAAATTCTATCAGTTCACCTCTCCACTGCCGTCCCCTCTCTCCACTCCAAATTTGTCAATTCATCATGCCACTTTAACCAGCACTGTCTTGCTGAGATTTCCACAAGGGGAATCTGATTCTCAGATCCTGCACCATTCACATATTTTGCAAGATGTGAGACCCCATTGATTTGAAAGAAGATTCTAGATCTGTTGTGCAGGAGGCAGAGAAAGTAAGTTAGAATTTATTTCAATTATTTTGTTTTAGTTTAATATTCTCAATTAGTTCTAATTTTATATGTTCTGAATATTTTTTCAAAAAATATTTGATAATTGTTAGTATTTCTAATTATTTACCTCAATTACAGTAATATTTGAATATCTCTGGATTTCAGAAACATTTAAAGTATGTTAACATTCATGACAGATGGCAAATCTTCAACAGCCACCCTTGCTACCTCTCCACCATAACCTTCCAACATTGCCCTTTGACAAAACTTATCATGAATATTCCAGGACCACCTTACACAACAATTTGCTGCCATCCAGATTTCATGGCCCAACTATAGACCACTAGGATTGGTCCACTGCATCTGGCCCAGGTACGTATGAAAGCACAAGGACTTCAAGCAATTATTTCAGGCACTGGTCTGCCCCTGTGTGAATTGAACCTGATTTCTCGGGCCATGGATCAACAATACAGAGCCAAAATTTGATACTATTAGTTTTGTGCTTCCTGTTTTGTATGGTAAGTAAGTGATCTGGTTACTGTAGAAAGTAGGAAAAATGGAAATGCTCTGCTAAATTCAAGCCAGTGCACATGATTCAGAAGGCCACTGGAAAAAATATTCTCTATCTCAACACATTGTTATGAATGTGCTTGCTGGTGACATTGGGCTCTGAGTTGGAAAACATTCCAAGAACTCATATTTTGTGACTCATGAACTCAAAATTACTGGGCAGTGTTTTTGAACACTTACAAGGGACTTCTTTCTGAATTCTTGCCCATATTGTATGTGATGGCCATTACAGTAGGCTGATGGACACCATAAATGTCTAAAAATCTGAAACAGGAAAGGGAACTGGGACTGAGGTCAAAGTATATGCAAAAACCAATATGTCTGGAACATGTCATTTGATGATTCCAAGATGTATAAAGAGTACAAAAAAGATGAATGGCACCAAAGTCCATATGTTAAACAAACTGGAGGATAAGGAGAAGCCCCAGAAACATATACTGGAGCATCTGGTAAAATGAAGAAGCAGATCCAGCTGGATTGAAGTCAATGTTGAACACTTAAAATGTGGTTTGTGTTTAAAACACCAAGCATTTTCTTTGATATTTACTGCTTCTTTCCCCAATAGTGATGGCATCTATTTACATTCCAAAATATGCCAAGATACATTTGAGGATGTATTGAATTTCTTATTGTGTGTTCACTAAGGATTTAAACAGATTTTCATTGATCTATAGAAAGAGATAGAAACTGGCTCAAACTATTTTATAATAAAGCTACTGCTGTCTTTTACATAATTATTCAAGACAAATAATTTTTCTTACTTTATATTGAAGAGCCAAATCAGATGGGTTTCTAAGTAGCTTTTGAAATGTTGAATATACCCTTTGCATAAGAAATCTCTGTAGAAGCAAGTTGTGTTTAAACTATCATTTGAATTACTGATTATAACATGAGCTAGGACGTCCTTTCAATGAAATATCAATTGATTTTTTTTACTTAGCTTTGTTCCTGATGGGATTCCAGTAAAGCTGCTTGTGACAAGTTGTCTGATTACATCTTCATGTGTGTTCTGAGCTGCAAACCATAGGACGTGCAACCTAAATCAAAGTGTTACAAAATCTGATTAGTGGTGATATGGAATAAACTTTGTTTTCCACATATGCACCTGGCCTCAGGTTCTACTATATTGCCCAAATGTTGTGATTGTGCAAAGATGCTCTTTGGTATAAAAAATATAGTATATTTTCATTGGCTTTCAATGGGACATGCTACCACTGTCATTAATTCAAATCTTTGCTCATGGGTTCAAGTCATAAATAAATATGAAGCATTGCTTATTTGCAGCAAATAACAACTACTTTAAAACTTATATCTGGCACTATCACAAATTATTAAGCACAAAGATACAATTTTACATGCAATATAATTATTTCAGAAGTTATTAAATAATTGGATGTTTGACCATGAATTAAATACTTGCCTCTTTGTTGCATGTTAATTGTGAACTGACCTGTTACATCCCCCACAAATGCACATGGGAAATCCACTGGAAATTTAACACGTATAGATTTTGCAGATGCATGCACTGAAATATGGCCAGGAATGCATTTTGTCTGCAGTTTGAACTTTGAATATGGGCACGTCAAACCATCTTAAGTTTAGCATTGCTATAATAGCTACTCTGGTTAAGCATGTGTATTTAAATGTAGAAAAAAGGAAAGAATGATAATTAGACCATCCCATGAGTGAAATTTTCAAACTGAAATTCAACAACTTAAGAGGAGAATATATTAAATCTTCTGCCTCCAGTGACAGATTGACATTGCCTCCACCTTCCCTAGATAAGAATGGAAAGTAAATTTCACAGGTGCAATATCCTTTAATATTCTGCTTAAGAGTATGACCAATTTCAGTACTGTATCCCAACTGATTCGGGTTGATGAGAGAATCTGATGTGGGGCAGAAAATTGGCAATTAGAGTGGTCGAAATCTAAGATTATTATTAACAATAACAATGATAATAGACAACTATCAATTTGACTAAATTAGTTAAAATCTATGAACATTTTAGGAAAATGAAGTTGATATTTTAACCAGGCATTGCACAGACGAGAATGGCTAAGCTCGATTTTTTTCCAACACTGGACACAAAATCCTGAAAAGAATTTTATTAATTAGTTTGAAAGCCAAGTGCTTATTTTGTAGTAGATTCTATCGCCTCACAGTGTTACGGTTCATTACAAGAACATCGAGACAATAAATTCAAGATCTTTTTAAAGAATCAATGGATGCGGGGGAGATGCAGAAAGTGCCACTGAGGTAAAAGATCAGCCATGATTTTATTGAATAGTGAAACAGACAGAAGGGCTGAATGGCCCACGACTGCTTCAACTTCTTATGCTATTCGCTATTCTTCGTCAAAGTAGATTTGCGAATTCATTGGCAGCGAAAAAGATATGTGCTTGAAGTTTAAATGAGACGTGGTCAAAATGAACCAATGTATACACTGTTCATTTCGCAATGAAGTCTCGGATTCCTCGATAATGAATAAAAGTACTGTTAATTCACCTTCTCTGTTACATAATATTGTGTGCCAGTTTTACAGCCACAGATATTGCATTTATTCGTAGCATTCTGTTAAGAAATAAAGCTCCACGTTCCAAGATACATCACATTTTCTATTGTAATTGATATTCGAAACATGAGATATTTTCTTGTACACAATCGAAATATGGGTATGCGCAATGCGCAGAGAAATATTTTGAGGTAAAATCGTGCGTTAAATGCAACTGCCGTTTAACTTTTCCTGTTGTCCACTCACCCGCGTCTATACACGTGTTAGACCAAAAGTTATGGAGTTTGACTCAAAATTGAAGAGCTGAACAAACGGACCTTAAAACAGCAGTTTCCAACACACAAAAAATTTTACTGCCTGTCAGTGAATCAATACTGTTCGCAAAATTCACAGCGCAGCTACATTAAAAGAACTTTTCTTTTATCTTTCCGCCAAGTCAAATATTCGTCAAGTGACTTCAGCCTAGAGCGTCCCCTTCTCAAACGCCCCAACCCCATCGCGCTTAAATATCAGATGGCAATCGCTAAGCAATTCTAATTACTTTGAAATATCAAAATGCTCGAAGTGCAGGAAATGTGATCGGGATCTGAGCTGGGGATTCTGAGACAGATACCTTGGTGAACGGTTAAAGGAGATGTGAGGAAGGTGACAGCTACTTTTGTGAAGCATCGATTATTAAAATGTATATGCAAAGTTGTTATTCTGCTATACACTTTACCGCCGGCTTTTATTGTAGTCCCAAAACTCTTGGCATGAAGGATATGTTATACCTTCTCCTTACAGCTATTTCCATCATTGAAGAAGGAGGTAGTTAAACAGTACACGCATTTCTGTCGGCTGCTATTGATCATAAATCAGCGATTTGAATAATGTTCTCTTAGAAGTAAAGGGTAAGCATAATATTTCAAATAAGGCAAAACAGGACGGCGAGGGGGTGGGGGCTGTTTATCCATTAGACAAAAATGCAAAGTTTGCCCGAAATAAAAGCCAAATGGAGCCACGCTGAAACATAGATGTTTTAATTATCTTACGAAGCTGATTCGTGCACAACATAATTTCAGATTTTGGAGAGAGAGAAAAAAATACTAATTAAATCCAGTATCTGAGGACTGGAGATGTTTGATAACTAAAATCTTCATCAGCAATTTATCTTCCTGGAGCATAAATTTACTGCAAAGCTGTGCTTTCATAGCTCTGACGAGTCCTATTAATCTTCTTCACCAAGTTTTCGATAGGAGTCTACAGCTATTTGTGCCATGTGATCCACGAACATCTAAATTGTCATCTAGAAGGGCAGAAGGGAGATTCCACACTAGCCTACTTCTCTTGTACAGTTCGAAAGATAGCACAAATGCAATCGAATACCAAACCTATTCAGTTCGAATTGATCAGTGCTTTCCTATCTCGCCCGCAATATTTTATTCAATATAAATTCCAATCATATGGGATCATTCTCTTAGTATTGGGAACTCAATGTTCATACCATTGCAGAAAATGCAAAACCAAAAGTTATCTTTGGATGTTATGAAATCGACGATCGTCCACTATGTAGTTGAAAGCAAATATAGTAAAATCTAATTAATTGTAATAATTATGGAGATGCAAGATTTCGGTAAGCAATTGGATGCAATGGAATCAAGTTATCATTGGAGTACGAAGGAGGTGGAGGTGAAGATGGAGGTGGGGAGGGTTGCAGATGGGGCTTGTTAATACCCGGGCGTGCGAGATAACAGAAAACCTAGGCCATTATCTTGTAAAGAGCAAAACTGGGTCTTCCTTAGAGAGAGAGAGAGAGAGAGAGAGAGAGAGAGAGAGAGAGAGAGAGAGAGAGAGAGAGAGAGAGAGAGAGAGAGAGAGAGAATCTGCATTTACCAGAATATTGTTCTGGTTGCTCATAATGTGTAGTAAGATTTGTCCAGAATCCTTTCTGGTAAGACAATTTGAAAAATATTTGGAATACAGAAATCAAATACAAATCTTTAAAATGATTGATTTTGTACTTGGTGTGTTAACCATGTTAGGAAAACGAAGTATACAGAAACTGTTTTGCGCTGAATTATGAAAAAAGCATCACAGACATAATAAATTTGATTGTTAAGTTGTAACCGGATAGCAAGCAGTCATTTTAAGGAGATAGAGAATCACAGAGTAACACTATTGCAATGTCACGGCACAGCAGAGTCAAACTTATCTCTTACTATTATCACCCTTACAAACTACATCCACTTTGGTTGTAAAGAGGAGAGGAAAGGGGAAAGGAAGAGATAGAAAAATGCTGGCGTTCTGCCTAAAGAGAAATCATTGAAACAAATTAATCCTTCGCCGGTTAAATTGACATGGCAATCCATCATCGCAGAGCCAGCCTCTGAAAGCAATCTACTGGCTGCGTGTTCTCAGATTGGCCCTGGGGGCACAGAGACAGATAGAGAAGGTGAGGGGGGTGGGGGAGGGAGTGTAACCTGCACCTTTAAATGAACAACAAAGTGTTTATGGAAGGAATGTAAAAAAAAGCACAAGAAACGTAAAAGTTAAAGCATCCAAGTCGGTGATTAATGAAAGTTAAAACGAGTAGTGATTTGACTGTTCAGCAAGAAATTCAAAGCAGACAGCAGGTGAAAACGGGCACTGCCTGCTCACTACACCTTAAATAAACAAGATGGTTCTTCGGTTAAAAAATATGATACAGTCCAGATCCAGATTAGTAAAACAGAACAAAAAGAGGCCAGCGTTTGGATTCGTCTTTAACATGCAGCACAATAAGAATGGCGAAATCGTGTTTTAAAATGGTAATGAAACGCTTAGCTATCATTGACATGAAAAGAGATGCAGGCAAGAGCAGAAAGTCCTACTGATTAACTAATAAATGGAAGGGATGATCATTGCAACCGGCAGGACGGCAGTTTTGTACAGAATGGGGAGCTGGGGTGAAAAAGAGACTGATAACTTGTTTAATACTTCTCTAAGATCTGAACTCTCAGTTAACACAATCTTGTATTTTGGCAAAGTTACATGAGAGATCGCCGAAAGCAAGAGATGAGTGAAGTTGTGTGGTACAGGCTATCCGGGGGATACACGTAAAACCCTTACCAATATATTAAGAAGAAACACTGAAAAAACCTGGCGTTTCCCCAATAATTAAAGTGGACAGTGACAAATTGGTTTACATCGGTAACACAAATCGTGTCTGCACTAGTTTAGAAGCAACTAGGAAAGTTGAAAAAAAAGGTTTTAGAGGAGTTTTTTTTTGTTTATTATGTTGATTCCCGCAATGCGTGATACTATTGTCAAGAGATGGGTAGCCTGGATATGCATTCGCTGGACAAATATACTTATTAAATCCTATTTTCTCTTTTTTTCAAATCTATATTCAATCCTCAGAATATGCATCACATTGCTAACCACACTTTCGCTTTCTTCCGCCGCAAATCATCTTTCTGACAATCCCCGTTGACAGCTCTTGTTTATTGTTTGTTTCTTGTGTCTTTGTGTATCGATCAAATTTCCTTGCCACCTTTCAACATCATTTATGGTGTAACGTAAGTAAGTTCAAAGTGCGTCGTGAGTTTGCTCGGATGAATTTATGCGTTCGGTATGGGCTTGAATTAAGAAAATCACACGTGTTGCCATTTGTGGTTTTTTATATATATATACTGGGGAGAATGTTTTTAAAAAGCGGAGTCTTCGGATGACATACAATGAAGACAGGGGAAGGGATGGCGGGGTGCTTTTGTAAGGAGGATTTCTAGTAAATTCAATTGTTACAAAAATAATACAGCTAAAACTTAAGAACGTTAACAACTTGGGATTTTCCAAGAGTTCGTGCACAATAAACTAATACCAAAATTCCAGTTGCGAGATCAGCATTCAGTTTAAAACGTATCAGCTAATCCTATATTTTCTGACATCTCCACAATACACTATACCTCAAAGAAGTTTATCACCAGAGACCAGTGCTGATTCTCTACCATGTACCCAGTTAAACATCAATCAGATTCTAGCAACATTCTCGTTTACTCTAAATCTTTCCGCCCAGCCTTCAAACTCGATCAGATTATTTTTTAGCGTGTTCATTAGCCTGGTTAAGCTTTGTTATATCTTGGGCCTGTATGGGTTAATCAGGGCAGCAGCGTGAGGCCCTGGGTCAGAGGTGTCCATCCTAGTCTTGGCGCGGGACATTTGCTGGAAGGTGAGGGAAAACGCATTTTCTCTCTCACACAAGCGCACACACCATCATCGTCTCCACCTGCAGCTCGCAGTTTATCTCCAGGGAGTGCAAAACAGGAGATGACACTCTGCAAATCGCTAATTAGACTTCCCAGATACCTCGGGATGTAGTTTGCCTTTTCGCTTCTATGCAGCTATACAGCTAAATATAGATGGAATCTCAATTTGTTTAAAATGTTATCTAGCTTTGCTTCAGCATTTATGTGGATTTTTTAAAGTGTTTCTGTTTACATCAATGTTGTGACACTTAGTATTTATCCGTGGAATGCATTGGAATGTACGGATATACTGTATGCATGTAGGGGTATGTACCGTGTATTATGTGTCCATCCTTTTCGTTTTATAACAGCATTTAAGACAAATGGAATTGATGCCCAACTCCTTGCATCTTCCACAGATGTCTCACCCCTCGCCATCTCTTCAATTCTCTTTCCATAATTTTACAGCACAGTCTTGTTTTTATCCTTGGTCTTGCACTTACCCCACCGTCAGAAATCGCTTCCTAATCAGTGTCTATTGATTTTCGCACCTCTTTTTATCCTGTTATCCCCACATCTGAAACATGCCTTTAAAACCTCTCTTTACACACAATGATTTACCCCTTTGCTCCGTTCTCACCAGCGAAAAACAATCGATATGCCCGTGTTATTTGTGTGTGATCAGTAAATATTTAGTGTGGTGACATCTTCAGCTTCCCTCCCAATCGATACAAGACCCAATAGGCGGCGTGTTGTAATCTGTAGACAACTACTGTCTGCTGCTCTCTATGGTGTACCTTTCAAGCCTTTTTCTTTCTTTCTGCTCCTCTGTTAAGATCAATTTCTTCTTGCCTCAACCTCTGAGTCAGTAACCCTTTAGTGCGACACGATACATAATAAGCTGGTTGTCTTGTTATCGTCAACTTTCCATTCATAAAACTGGACGAATCTTATTAAAGCCACACTGTACATTGCTACTTATTAGCTTTATCCAACGCCTATTGGTGCTGATCCGAATTTTAGTGGCGCCATGCACTCGAAGGACTGTGCATCCGCTAATAAATTGTGTGTATTTATTTCTAGCCATGTTATATTTTACCATTATTATTCAACCAGTTATTTTTCACTATTAAAAATTGCAGGAACAATAAAGTTCACACATTTTCCATTATCTGGACTACTGAAAATTGACTTAGAAATTAAAAATACATTTGTATATTCACTGCAACGTTGTTAATGTTATTTTTTCATTGTCAAGCAGCCCGGTGCGTTCTATCCTTGACAAATAGGTCACAACATTATATTCTTACATGTTGCGCATACTTCTCAAGACTTAGCCACTGTTAACTTTAAAAAAAAGTATTCACTCAGTATAGTCAACATGATAGTGACTAAAACGAACTATTTTTTAAATGAATAAACTGTCGCTTCGCGTTAAAATAAAATGTTTCACGTACTAATCGGCCTCATCTCAATCAAACCACAAGACTTTTGAGAAATTCGGTGCTCCACACACACACACACACACACACACACACACACACACACACACACACACACACATATATATATATACACATACATATATATATATCTAACAGAGTTAGGCATACGGACATTAAACACCTTGAAAATAAGCAGTGCTCACATTATCAACAATTAAAGCATAGTGTTACATATTAGCGATAAGATTTATAGTCATGCATTTTAAAGCATTCTCCTCCGTTTGACAATTTTACTTGTAAATTCCTTCCTTTTAACACACAGAAATATTTGTTTTTTTTGTATAAAAAGCACTGTACTGTCGGTATATGTTATTATATGTTCTATAGTGTCCAGTAGAAATGTCTATGTGTTGTTTAGGTTCTGATATCTATTGTGCCATTGGAAATGGCTGCATGGAAAAGTGGTGGAGCGGCTAATACTGGCAAGATTTGGAAGTGCACATGTACTTAATGATTTAATTGCAGCAGATTCCAACGCCAGAATCCGGAGGGTGAGCAGTATTTAGCTGCAATCAGGCCAGAAATGTTGCACAAGGTTTTTCTCTTGAAAGAGCGCCTATGTGTCCATTGAAGGGCGCTGATCCGAAAAGACAGAGGGGACAAATAAAAATCGATCTGAAGCGACCCTGGCCGTCCTTTTCACACGATTCACACACAATCCCCTCTCAACTCTGCCAAGACAAAGGCCTGGGGCTGGAGGGATTCTCCACCAGCCACAGATACCCTTTTGGAAAACGCGGAGATAATTTTACACTGGGCACAAACCACGTTCTATATCAACAGATCATCTCAAACCCCAAAAGAAATATTTGCTCTTCTTCGAAGCGTTGATGGGGGCGGGGTGGGATGTTAAGCTTTGGGGGACTGGGTCACTTTTGTACCCTGAATCTGAAACAACTTTATAGATGAAACAGAACATAAATAAATTACTTTGACATGAAGTTCTTCAAACTCCAGTAACCACACATATCAGGGGGAGAGGGGGTGATCAGAAGTTGAGGGTAACTTAATTATTTATCCCCATCTCTTCTTGCTAGACTAATATAGTCGCAGTATAAATCTGGTTTGCTTCTGATGCACGTATTCTACACTGTTTTCTGTACTTTTGGCCTTTCATTACCATCCCCCCCCCCCCCCCCCCCATCCACTCCGAAAAAAAATCCATATATTGGAAACTTTCACTAAAAGCGTTGAACTGACCAGAGCAAAGGAGCGAAATTGCGCAGGGTAGGGGTATTACTCGCTCGGGGGTTTAAAAGGAGCGGATCGCATTCCACTGCACTTTCCCTCAGCTCGGCGATATCGATAGGCCCATAAAGTTAACCATAAGAATGGGCGAAAGTTAAATTGCAAATCGAAAGTACTTCCCTGGTTTCTGAATATTTATATCAGCCTCTCGCTCTCGCCAAAGGCTACCTTTTATCAGTTTACACTATCGGTCGAGCAAACAGATGACGGTCGATGAAATGAATGATTCTCTTCAATAGGCAAATAGATCAGGTGAGGAGCAGACGAGCCCTCCTTCAGTTCACCTGCCAGAAAAAAAAGAGATTCATCTCACTCAGTAGTTCCCAACTCGGTTCCGCCAAGATTCACAACTTCCTGTGTCCAGAGGAGACTCGAACCCATCACGATGCAAATAATTTCGGACACTGAACAAAGACAATTGCAAGCAATGATGTTTGGTATGTTTTTAATAAATATATGTATCTATACTTTTCTTTATTTAATCGAGGGAAAATACGCTTTTCTTGATCAAAACATTATCGTTCTTAAACACCTGTATTAATTAATCTATATTATTTTGACACGAAGCAGGTTTAGAATTTCAACACATGCTCTACTTTGTAGCCTATTGAATATCCGATAAAACAATTAAAGTTTTGCTTTAATTATTTCTAGATTTAATGAAAAAAAATCATCAAATCATGCTCGGGTTCTCGTTCTGATTATTTTGGTAATCTAGTGCTCAGTTCCTACGTTCCGGGTAGTTATGTACGTGTTTCCAAATGTATTAGCGATCACCGGTCGGGAATTCAATCGAACCGTGAATAGGTTGTAGCATCGCACGATAGTGTAATATTAGCAAATATGCAACAGAACCATCAGAAATAAACATTCTTCGCCAACCTCTAAATAAAGCCAAGGTACCTAGAACCTTTCTAAAGCGATTGCCCGTCGAGTACGCAGAAATCCAAAGCCTCTGTCCCGTGTTTCAATGAATTAGATTTGTTTTTCAGTCATTGCTAAATTGCTGTGTAATAGTGCTTTGATTTACAACGCTGGATATCGCCGGCGAGCTCATTTAAAGAAAAACTTTTGTCTTTAAAATAAGAAAACAGTCTGAATCGCCGCAAATGAGCGAGTAAACGTTGCCACAATCAACAGATTTAATTTGAACTGTGCATTAGAAATTGGTACTCACCACTTTTATCTAGATCCAGACACTCAGCTGATGATTTTTGTGGGGAAAATATATATATTTATTTATTTGAGGGATGAAGCAGCCAGCTTCGGTTTGGCTTTACTGCTTTAGATGAGCCGTTTTAGATGGGGGAAAAGTCTATTAGCAATCGGTTGTTTTGGAAATACGACCAATTCCAGGCACTTAAGCCAACCCAAGCGTCCAGGCAGATCTAGAAAAAAAACAAAGCGACGGAGATCACGCAGTCCCGCTCAGCAACGTCCGAGTCAATTAGAGAAAAATCCTAAAGAATTAATCACATTAAAGGTGCAGAAGTTTTTTTTCGGGGTATAAAGGACGCGTTGTGAGCGAGGAGGCGCCGCGATCCCTTTGAATGGCTTTTCTGCTCCGGAGTTCTACAGCGACACTCCATACGCTAGGTGGCAGCCAGATACTGTACAAGATTTTGACAAATTCTCCAGCATATGCTGCGATTTAGCACTGTAAATTTTTCAGAAGCCCGCTGCACTGACAGCTCCCGGCGGTTATCAAAGTGCCACAAGTCACCGCTTAAAAACTGCAATGACTTTGAGATCACCAGGACACAATGGGAACCACTTTCCCTATTCATTGTGTTGAAATGTAGTGAGAGAGAAAGAAACAGGGCGAATTCACAGGGAACTCAAATTCAATAGATCTAGCTGGTTATCAGAGAACAACTGGGAAGTAAGTGGCATCTAGTTCGTGTTATAAATAGGTTTCTATGGCCATGCCATAGTTGGCATAGAACACAATATTAATTTACCAAATCCTATGCACCTCCATCCCTTGGAAACTATTTGAACTCCGACTGACTAGTTTCTGATTGTCTCTCTGGTTGATTTCGAAGCAACTCAAACTTACTTTTGAAATTATCACCAAGTGTAACCTTACTATCTGCAATTAAAAATAATAAAACAGCGATTCAATTTTGCTCCAGAAAACATGTTTCAAACTTCTGCCTGCATCTCTTAAAAAGGCTTCTAGCAACATGCACCTTTGGCTAGATAATAGTGATATTGACACATTGTTTAATTACTAACAAAAGATATTCATTTCACATTTCTCAAAACTAACCGCATATAGCGTTCCAGCCTGTCGACTATCTGTTCAAATTAAATTAAGCTTTTGCCTAACTCATTGAAGCTGTTCAATTTAAAACCATGCGTACTTTTTTGTAACTTGCCACATATATTGCCTTAGATGCTATACTGGAGATTTTGTCCCTTCTTTACTGAACCAAGTGAGCGTAGTTCCTGTGCGATTGCATTGTGAAATGGACATTACAAAGAAAAGGAGTTCATTTACCTCCAAGTAAACACATCATGTGTTACAGATTTTAATCACTTCCTTTAATTGTAAGGACACTGCTAAGGAACTGTACCCACAAATTATATACATTCGAGTGGATTTGTGAAGGAAGGTCAGCAAAGCACAGAGGGAAAATGTTTTCTTCAAAGTAACGGTATTTAAGGTACTATCCATTGGACTTCAAAGTGAACACCTGTTTAATGCAATGTCTCATGTTTGTGTACAATATCCTTGATCGGGTATAATTTCATATTTTATATGTTAACTGCGTAATAATGTATTCATCGATAGGCGTGAGAATTTCTGAATATTCCCGGTAAAGCATACTATCAATTTTGAAAGCATGTATCAAATGTACAGGATGCATCTAAATTGTGCTTTATAGTGCATATGTATTAAATTATATCCTTTTTTTGTTAAAATACCGTGAAATATGCAGTTGCAATTCAGCGCGAGCGGATTCTAAATAGCACGCAGCTTCCTACAATAATGCATTTTTTTCCTCCATACACACTAATTCAATTCCAAGTACTTATTTAGTGTACTACAAGAATTCCGCAAAGTATTAGTTGCTGCAATTAAACATAACATACAATGTGGCCAGACTCTCCAAAACCATTGAATTTACGTGTCTGTTATATTTCTCACGCCAACATTTGTCAATTCTGCCCTGTTGAAACGTCAGATTTCTAGTTAATTTTAGTAGCACTGCCAACAGAATAACCCATCCAGCCCAGAGTGACCCTTAAATATAATATGGTATAAATGGAGATGTCCTTTTTCCATAATAAATACATGATACACTGAAATCCATTATTATAGAGGGACAAGGGAGAAAGTCTTATCGGAGCAACTACGCTCCAAAGAATCGTCCGTCCATATAGTTTCGGGCATTTTGGTGCATATCTGCATATCCTTGTGGAAATATCAGTCTTCCTATATGTTTCAATGTATCTAGCTAACCAGTTATTCGTATACTTCAAAGCTCTTTTTCACTTTTTAGGATTTCAAAGTAAACGCGTTATTTATCCGAATTAATAATGGTTCATCAGATGAATGAGACCCTCTCGAGTATTCATAGCTCTTCTAAGGCTAGATACCTTGTGGAACTAAAAAAAAACAATTATTCTCCATAAACTAGCCGTAGCTGATTTCTGACATTATTTTACTTCATTTTATTTGGACGCTTTCAAAAAAAATCTTCATAATCCTCGCTACCGTTAGGATGTCCCAATTAATACAATAGCGTCGCCGCTAATGTTAAGACAATCTTCAGCATCAACTCGTCACTGATAAAACTGACACTTCAAAAAAAATTGGTATTGATGGATCTTTGATTTTTCAAGAAAATGCTTATCCCAGAAGCTATCAAAATTATATATACATATTAGGCATATTGTAAACTCTGGACTAGTGTCTTTAATAATGTTGAATAAACTCTTCATATATCAAAATTCTCTTTCTACAAGACACGCTTGTATAAATAATTTTAATGAGGATTGTTCAATGTTTGTTGTTGCGTGAGTTTGCTGAGTCTTTTATCTCATATCATTTATTAGATTATTTAATATTACCTATATATTAATTTTATCTACATATGGCTCAATTGTGGCGGTTGCATTTATAAAATCTACAGTTCTCCCAACGCCACCCATCCTTCCAGATTTTTTAAAATGAAAAAGTGGAGGTGGTGTGGGGGGAGAAATAAAAAACTTATTTTTCGAAGTAGACCTCTGCGCATGGATTTAATGTAAATTTGTTGCCGGCCAGGATGTGCTAGATAATAAGTAAGGTGCCTATCCAATGCGGTGCAGGGGGCGGGCCAGATGTCCCAGCCCCTCGAACCTAAAGCTCTGACCAGTCGCCTTTGATTGTCAGTCGCCAGCAGCCGCCGCTTGGCTCCGTCACTCGGCAGCGCCATATAAGGAAAGCATCTCCATAGAAACGTGTCAGTTTCAATAGTCGTGTCAAAGTTCACTATATACAGCCATCCGCGCAGATTTCCCCTTTCAGAAAAATTACTCCGCAAGCCCGCTCGTTCAAATCGGATTCACTTCCAACCCCCTTTTGCATATTTGATCAGTTTGATTCTCTCTCTCTTCCTTTTTTTGCCTCCTCTCGCATGAGAGAGGTTCTATAGCTCTCCCTTTTTCACGACGTCGACTCTTTTTTTTGTAGTCTCTTTTGCTGGCGAGTTGTTGACTCTCATCGTGTGTATGTGCAGTTCCAGCACTACCAGTACGGCGGAGAATTTATGATCAGTTGATGGTCGGGCACTTCTACTCCGGATCGTGCATCTGCCTTCAAGAGTCGATCATTTTTTTTGTTTTCAATCTTTAACCTTTCGTCCCCCTTCTTCCTTTTTTGATGGGTTTCCTGAATGGCTGACTGCGTGTTGCCCTGGTCCTGGCCCCCCGACACTCGCCTCTTCTCTGCCGATCGGGTTTGAACTGCTGCTCTCTCTCTCTCTCTCTCTCTCTCCCCTCTCTCTCTCTTTCTCTCTCTCTCTCTCTCTCTCTCTTTCTCTGTATTTTTTTTTGTCGGCTAATCGACTCTCCTTCCTTCATTTTCCTGATTTGCCGATCCAAAAGACAAGACCTTTTTTTTCGCTGCCTGATAACACTCTGCCCGAGATATGGCAATGGTAGTTAGTACGTGGCGAGACCCGCAGGACGACGTGGCCGGAGCGCAGGGCACACAGCCACCCCCGCCTCAGCAAGGACCGCAACAGCCTTCTGGAGCACCCCTTACCCCGCAGACTCCGGGCCAGCCGGGAGCCCCGGGCACCCCGGCCCAGTCCAACCAACAGCAAGGCGAGAAGCAGCAGCAGCACATCGAGTGTGTGGTGTGCGGGGATAAATCGAGCGGCAAACACTACGGCCAGTTCACCTGCGAAGGCTGCAAGAGTTTCTTTAAAAGAAGTGTGCGCAGAAACTTGACGTACACATGTCGTGCCAACAGGAACTGCCCCATAGACCAACACCACCGCAATCAGTGTCAGTACTGTCGCCTGAAAAAATGCCTCAAAGTCGGCATGAGACGGGAAGGTATTGAGAATTCATTTATTTCAAATGTTTGAACCGGTCTAACCACCAACCCCCACTTCCACCTAGTAAAAAAAACGCTAAACAGCGCTTGTTTAATTCTATAAAGTTAAAATGGGCTTTCATGCATGCATATTGCAATCAATTGCTATCGTCTGTCTCTGCAGTTTAGGGTTGAGAAAGTCCTTTAAATGTTCTTGTAAATGTTATATTTTGCTTTCACTTTGTATGTGTGTGTGTTTGTGTGTTTGTGTGTGTGTGTGTCTGTGTGTATAAGAGAGAGAGAGAACTGTGTGTGGGGGAGAGAGTGCTCGAAAATTGTAAGTTGTAGATTAACCATAGAAAGCGTGTTTTGATTGTAATCTAATTTGAAAAATGTGTTATGTTACACATGAAACTTCACATGAAAAGAGAGGAGGGTGCTAATAATGCACTGTGCAAGTTGGAGCAGTTTGTAGAGTAAAGTCCAGATAGGAAAATAAATCAGCCATTGTTTTAAAATATTTAATCAGTTTTTACACGCTTTAGGGAAATGACATAGCAAAATTGCATTGCAGTGCTTGGCTTAACATATGCAGTCGTGGTTTAAAATATGCAGCATTATGCTGTAGCATAGGTGAGATTTATATAAAAAAAGATAGTGTCTGCGGCAGCTCTTGTTTTTTGGTAAATGGCTAGGAGTATGTATTGTGTGCAAACTGTCTGAAAATGTGGTAAGATTCAGGTTTCAATATCTGTAGTCTGTTCTTTTCGCACTGCAGCAGTCCAAAGGGGAAGAATGCCACCTACACAACCGACTCCAGGCCAGTTCGCCTTGACAAACGGAGACCCACTCAACTGCCATTCCTATTTATCGGGATATATCTCCCTGTTACTGCGGGCCGAGCCCTATCCGACCTCCCGCTACGGCAGCCAGTGCATGCAACCGAACAATATCATGGGCATTGAAAACATTTGTGAACTGGCCGCTCGGCTGCTCTTCAGCGCCGTGGAATGGGCGAGGAATATCCCTTTCTTCCCGGATCTGCAGATCACAGACCAGGTAGCCCTGCTAAGGCTGACCTGGAGTGAGTTGTTTGTTCTGAACGCTGCCCAGTGTTCCATGCCTCTTCATGTGGCTCCTCTCTTGGCCGCCGCCGGGCTCCATGCGTCTCCTATGTCTGCAGACAGGGTCGTTGCTTTCATGGATCACATAAGGATCTTCCAGGAACAGGTCGAAAAACTCAAGGCTTTGCACGTCGATTCGGCAGAGTACAGCTGCTTAAAGGCCATTGTCCTCTTCACATCAGGTAAGCAAATATTCACTTCAAAATATGGCTGATCTGCAATCAGAACAGCCATGATATCAGATCAGAATGGAGATTCAGGAAAATGTTCAGCTCTACTTTCAGTGTACTTAGCGTACTGTCATGTACTCTCCATATAATGTCTATTAATATTGAAATGGCTTAAAAGTCTTCATGCTTTAGCAAAACACAAGTTTTAAAATATGATGAAAACTCTTCATGAGCTTTTTAACCATTTGTAGTGATTTATGTCATAGGCAGTTACTGCATATTTTCCAACGTTTTTCATGGGAAGGTATATTAGGATTTTTTAAAAATGAAGTCCGAATGTAAATCTGAAAGAAGAGAAAATTATAATTCTATTTTCCATTTTTCCTACGTTACAAAGTGAGTCTATTTCCATCATATAATGTTCAGAATTACTGAATTTAAGTTATAATAGTAGCACAACCGTTCTTTTAGAGCTGGTATAAAGCTTTCAGGGATTGATATCAGGAAACAGAAAATTCCAGTTTATGTGGGAAAGCGGTTCACAATCCCTTCCTTGTTGTGTCAGAGTGATCTGGGTATCCAGAGGACTCTCTGGACCCCTTCCAGTGCTCGAGTCGTGACCCAAACTTCCTTTTTTATATTATTACTTCACACATAAAAACGATGCTTTTCCAAAATGTCTTTTTTAACCAAACTAATCAAATTAAAGTGAGCATTTAGTTGGGGAAAAACAATATCCAGGCAACTGAGCTTAAATGAGGGTGACGTTTTGTGTGTTTGCTTTAAGTTATCACATGCCAGTTTTTATGAAGTAGTATTTTTCTTAGTCTTTTTTTTATACTTGAATTACTAACCGACTTGGAAACACTTTTAAATGTTATGCGGTTTATTTTGTTTGTTCAGTCTACTTGATCCTACTCAACCAAGAGCAATCGATGACATTACCATAGCAGTTAATTTATTACTATTTGTAAAATGTCAGGCCTTGTGTGCAGCGAAGCAAACTCACTGTTTTGTGAGCACTTTGGTGTTACATGCTGATGAAAAAAAAATATATATACATGTAAATATATACGTTGCTCGCCAGAGCAAGCTAAATCTGGTTTGCGTTTACAAACGCAAAAAAGTA
The DNA here is from genome assembly GCF_009764475.1 of Pristis pectinata. Lineage (NCBI taxonomy): Eukaryota > Metazoa > Chordata > Chondrichthyes > Rhinopristiformes > Pristidae > Pristis > Pristis pectinata. The sequence continues at coordinate 18,696,243 of NC_067432.1, forward strand.
TTATGTAAAACGTGGTTGTGAATGGTTGCTGTATCTGTGCTTTGTGTTTTCTTTGATGCCTGTAATAATATGCGTCTGCTGGGCTGGGTTTGCAGTATTGCAAGATGCAATGGCTAGGTCAGGTCATAACCTATGCTCTCTAATTAAAGGTCCCATGCAAGTATGGGTGTAATATATTTAATCCTACACTTTTTCTAATATATTTCTTTTTTTTTTGCTCCTTCCTTTGTGCTCTCTTTCCTTAATGAAGATGCTTGTGGTTTGTCTGATGTGGCCCATATAGAAAGCTTACAGGAGAAATCGCAATGTGCTCTGGAGGAGTATGTTCGCAGCCAGTATCCGAACCAACCGACCCGCTTTGGGAAGCTTTTACTTCGTCTCCCTTCTCTTCGCACCGTCTCGTCTTCTGTCATCGAGCAATTATTCTTCGTCCGTTTGGTAGGTAAAACCCCCATAGAAACCCTGATCCGTGATATGTTACTATCCGGGAGCAGCTTCAACTGGCCTTACATGTCGATTCAATAAATAGGAAGGGAAAAAGGCAAGTGACATTATTTTGCAAATTCCTTCTGTAAGGAAGGAAATAAAAGGCTGTTACAAGTTTACCTATGTGACACAAAAAAAATTGAAGAGAGGGAAGAATAAAAAGGACTGTGGATTTCAATGACTGTACACGAACTTAAAAACGCATTCAAAAACTCTCGTGTGTCGTTCAGAACAACTTGCTACTTATCATTTTGTAACAAAAGGAAATTAGTCTTTTATTTTGGTTTATTTTGTAAACTTTTGAGAAATATCGATATAAAGATAAGTGCATTTAAACAAGAATTTCAAAATTAGGAGGAAAGAAAAATAACATTTTCCAAATTATTATAAATTGTCCGGTGTCTATGTATCTATAGCTGTTTTGTATTTTTCCTGGTTTCAAACCAGTCTCCTCTGTGATTCTCTACTAATAATTTTGATATAACCATTGCTTCTTATCAGATACGGTGTATCACGTAAATATGTTCTGCAAGAATTAAAACTGAGTCCGCTAAAATGTTAGATGAAAGGGTTTTTTGACGGAATTGCAACTTAATGCTGGAAGCGCACTTATAGTGTTAACTCAAAAGACGTTTAATTTGGGGGAAATTGACTGCAGACCAATATTAAATGATACACACTTGTAATTTAAAAATCCATTGTTGAAAACTCGTTAATATTGACATGTGGGGGTTGGGGGCGGGAGTACATTGTGGGTATATATCTGAAAGCAAAAATCTTTTATGTGTCCAAGACACAGTACAATTTTTTCATTAAATTTATGTGGCTCAATTTAGTTCCTGTCGCAGTATAGAATCGTACGAGGCTCCAAAACACGCCTGTTTGTATATTTCACACCCATTTGTCACAATTATAAATCCTTCGCCCTTTTAAAGGAAAAAAATAATACCACAATTTCTTTTCTTGGATTCAGCATGGAACTCTATGTCGGCACTTACTATTTGACATGTGGTTAATTAAGTATCTGGAGTTTACAGTCGTGTATACAAGCTGAAGGGTTTTTTAAGTGCAAAATTTCTGTACTGTAAAAGTTATGATTGGATTGTTTGGTCAGTCTTGTGTGTTATATTCAAGAAAAAATGAAAGTATTCGGAAATTATAATATTATTTGATATATGGAACTTTTCGCTGTTACAATTGTATGTTCACCCAAGGAAAAAAAAATCTCATTACAATGGTCAAACATTGCAGTTTACTGGAGTCATTACAATTCGTGCATTATTTGTCTTATTTACTCTATATACCTGTATAGTTTACTGCCACAGTCTGTAGTAGTGGACAAACCACATGCTTTTTCAATGAAAGGATAAATCGTGGACTCATGCTGCTCCTTGCTTTTAGGTTTTAGCAATGACACCCTAAAGATACAGTCAAATAGCCCCTATACGACACGCCGTACCCCTTCCTTTTAAAATTCAAAATGCCATGGGGATTTTGACCACCGACCCTTATTTAGTTCTAACTTAAGTGCCTGTGCAACCAATGTACATTAGACAGGTGTTAGGAAGCATGGATCATTATGTGTTTTAATGGTCAGGATTTTGTTTTGAAGCTTATTGTGTCTAAAGTTCACGCACAGAACACACTTAAACAAGCAATTGCTACTAGGAACAGTGTTGATTGTAAATAAAATATATTAAATGAGATTTATTCAAAAAAGTATGTCTGGAAAAATGTGGTTGCCAATTTTTGTTATTGGAAGATCTTCAAACGGAGGATGATGTGGCTGACGTTTGATGTGTAGCACTACAAGTGAGCCTGATTTTATGTATATAAATATAAATTCATTTGAATTTTTATATATGGGAATAGACTGTGAGAGCATGGCCACAGGTCGCTAACACATTTTACATTTGTTACATACATGTAAATGTTTGATTGTATAGAGGATATACATTTGGGCGAATGTTTGCCTTCAGTGCTCCCATATACCCTTGTTTAAAAGCAAAACACACACACAAAAAAAGCAAAAATAATAACAGAGCGAGCTGGTTTGGGTTGGCCAAGCCATTTGTTCCAAGCTTTCTGGTAGTGCTGCTACCCACACTGCAGTGTGAAAACTTGCATTTTGTCCCTTTTTTAAAAAATAAAAAAAATACCTTTTTTTGTGTGTGGCTGTCCAGCCACATTCTACACCATGTTGTGGTTGCACAAAAAAAAAGAATCATTTTGTATAGTTGATGGAACAGTGATCTTTACCTGTTATAGAGACAGATCTGGACCAGAAATGATGTATGATTGTGATTATTAACACGTTTGCAGCTGACCCACGTTTTTTTTTACTTCAGGGTATTGCTACGCTGTTCTAACTTATAGATCGAGCCTTTTCAGATGTTTTTTATTGCAAGTAATATGTGTGTGGAGTTACTACGCCAGACTCCTGTTTGTGTTAGCTATTGTATACAGCGTTTTTGTTGTAAATTGTTCTTGGTATTAAATTATAATTTATGGCTTTGAATCAAAGTCTCTCCCTGTTTCATTCCCTATTTTCTTAACTTAAATATTGATAAATCGAAGCTTTCATCATAATAAACGATTCTGCATATAATCTGTACATGGTACGAGACTGTATTGCCGTACAGTAAAGTTCCACTATTGCAAGTTGCTGGATTATCTGGTCTGCATTTAGTTTAGATTAGTTTATATAAATAATAATATCCCTCTCCGTCGCAATCCCTCCACACTAAAAAAAAGTTTCCCCTTTTCTCGCTGCGTTAGAACAATAAAATTAACCCGGGGGTGAAACTGACAAAAGGGATTGAAATTGACGAGCTTGTCCTTTAACTGGCGAGATCTGAGGCCGTTGAAATATGGTGACGCTCCCCTGAAGTGTCCATTTTTTTCCTGCGGCCTTTTTTTATCTGATCTTACTTCGCATTTCTGTGCTAGGGGTTAAAAGAAACCAGCCAAACATGATCTGCAAGCTTGTACGGCTCCGGCGTGCCGCCCCCTCCTCCCTCCCTCTCCCTCTCCCTCTCTCTCTCTCTCTCTCTCTCTCTCTCTCAAACACACACACGCACACACACACACACACACCCTTGCAGCGAGTAGAGGGAGGTCTGGGCAATGTGACTTCACTCGGCATGCTCAGTAACCCAAGTGATTTGCCTTTAACCGCTAATGACCAAACCTCGGCAATTCTGAGGGGTGGGGGCATATCAGATCATGTTTTACAACGCGGCTAGGCGATCTTTAAACATCAACAAAAAGCCCCATTAAGAGGATATAACTCAATATTACACCACCTGCACTGCATCAAATCCAGTGCGATTTCCAAAGGCTGCTTTAAAATGTAGGCGTTTGTGTTGCAACATGAAGTTTGGTGCATTCTTTCTCTGTTTGTCTTTAATGTATTTTATTGGGTGGTGGTGGTGGTGGTGGGGGGGGGGGGGGGGGGTTCGGATTGTATTTGTAATCGGAGATCGAGCGTGTGAAAGTATGCGTTCAGCCGGCTGGGTTTAGTGTCCTGTTAGCAACCCAACATGGCGTCGTGTAATATGCTGCCGTCTCCAGGCGAGTGGTAATAGGAAACACATTTCAGCCCCCTTTGCTACTTACGTACAGAGCCGCTCTAATAAAACTATTAGCAGCAGGCTATGTACACCGGGTTTATAATATATATATTTATAATATATATATGTGTATATTTGCGATCGTAACTGAGAGCGATCCAAGGGAGAAATTGAGGAGATTCGGGTCTGTTGCTGGAAGAGCAGTTTTTTTTGCAAAAGACAGCCAGGTTTTACCCCTTGCAGTCCTCGAGGTAAAAAGGCCCGACGTTTCACGCGATCCTATTGTGGTTTGACATTTAAATATGCAAAAATCGGCAGCCTCAATTCAATCTCAACTCACTTTAACTTATACAGAGAAGAGTGCTAGCTACTCACAACCACAAAACTATAATGTATATTTGCTTAGATAGTTGTCTACTTAATACTCTATTTACATTACTGCGCCCCATATAACATACTTCTCACTTAGGCATTTATTTTTTAATTGCAAAGACCAAAAGGGTTAAATTCAATCCTGTGCAGCTCAGCTTAATGGTGCGATGACAAAGCCAAAAAGAAAAGGCACAAGTGATTAAACAAAGTTTGGATTCCCCGTGCCATCGACTTAAGGGAAATGCATTTACAGCCTTCGAGACGCAGACACGATCAGAATTCTAAACCCCTGCGAGCATTTATTTATTTAAACTGGGCTGAAAGTTGCTTCAGATGATCACCCCCCCCCCCTCTATTTTCTCGAATTTCAAAGCCTCCCTACTGCGCTGTTGCCTAATTAATGGTGAAACGCAACTCAATCTAATTACTCAGTAATTTTAAAGCAGTTAAATCTGGGCGTTGGTTGTAACAGGATTCGAGTTGATGAAAGAAAGTTTACTTGAAATGTGTGTCTGTGTAGGCTCAATCAATATAAATGTATTGCATTAAAAAAAGGATCGCCAGAATATTCTTTAGAGATCAGGCCTTTAAAAAGCAATGGCGTTTAAAAAAACAAAGGGCAACATAGACAAGATACCAAGCAAAAATTTAGTTCTATACCTATTATCCAAAGCAAGATTTATTTTAATGTAGCTTTAACGCAAAGATGATTGCCATTATATTCACAACCTCAAAGGGACTGAAATGCAATTTTGCAGCAATTTGTATCATGGTTCTAGGGGGCTGATTTTAGTTGACAACGCGTGTGCTGGGTTTGAACTCTATAATTTGCACTTATGTCCCCGTATTAGGATCGTACAGCGAACTAATGAGCTCTTGCTTAGCCGAATGTCACATTTATTTATTTTCTTCAGCAGAAAAGTTTCAGAAAGAACTAGCGTTTGCACAAAAAGTACCAGCGCTTCTTGATACACAACTGAGCCCACATATTTTTATGAAGGCTTTTCATAAAAATAGGAAGTGTCAACAAGAATGGCGCTGCATTTTACCACTTACCTTGCACTTAGAAAATGGAAACATAATCAATAAAGGAGCCCAATAATCAGGAAACGGCACACACACGTACACACTCACATAGTCCTCACATATTTTTCCTTTAAAGCAATTCGTAAAATAGTAACATTGCCAGAGACAAAAAAAATTACGAACAGAACTATAAATAAGTGCAATTTTCCATTTGGTGTTACAACGAGTGACAATATGCCGCTGGCTTGGTTTTAAAACGTTTTGCAAGAGTTTTATTTTTGTTCTATTTTATTTCTCCGCAGAAGGTTATTTATCTTAAGCAGTTTTACCTTTTCATAGAAGATAGAATAAATCTCTTGACGACAAGAGACCTGTTACTAATTACACTGTTAATGCACAATCTATCTCCCTCTCACTCACACACACGTACACGTATACACATTCACAGGTATTTTACTTTCTGTGAAATTCGCATTAAGGTTTACTTTAATGTACATGGTGAGAAATGTAAACCGGATCACGCAATGCACATTGGCCGATCCAACTGCGTACGTTTTATCAAGGCACTCACAAATATACAGCTAAGGTGTGCGATTGAAAAAGATGAAGTTGCTCTGCCAAAAAAAGACTGTTATATTGGGATCCATCTCCATCTCTTGAATGCACATTTGTTTGACGCGATGAAGCACTTTTTAAAGAAAGGTAACCAGATTACCAACTCGCGTCTTTAATGCTCAATTTCTAAGTTTATATAATCAGACGCCCCACGCTCTCTCTAAAAGCATTTAATAAATGTCTATTAAATCGCTACAAAAACGAGATAAATTTACTGTAGCTGCCGCCTTACAGGAAATAAATGCTAATGATGGATTTACCATCAGGGATTCGCCTTCGGCTCAACAGACTGTTCTACGCGGCCCAGTCCTCCAAAACTCAAAGCTTCTGCACTATTTATTTTCAGTTCAAATTGACATTTCTTTGGAGGGGAATTAATTTATTGACAACCCCATGGAATAATGCTTCCCTTTTCTACAATCTTCACGTCTCCAATTTTTCTTCATAAACCCGTGATTTGCGAATTCCTTTGTGCAAACTTTTACAAGCTTCATTGAGATGTCTATGTTCTGCTTGTCTGTCAAGTTATCTCTGTGCACACAAAGAAAGTGCTTCTAAATGGACTTAGTACTCAGCGTGTGTGCTCTCTAAATGTTAGAAAATTGTGCCATCTACCCGTTATTCACAGAATTGTCACTTAAGGACCTACTTCGGGTTTCAACCACAAATTATACACGACGAGAACACAACTGTTTCAAACTGGGGAAAGGGTTTTATTATCTTCATACCTGCACCCGATAGAAGTTAACCGGTCGTACTTGTTTTTCTCATAATTGCTAATAGTCCGCTTTATTGAAACCCCTCCAATATTAACCACCTGTTATGATCGGTCCGAAAATGTCGCAGGTTCACTGTAATGCACATTACATCAATCTTCGCCATACACAACGGAAAGGATGGAGTCTAAAATCTCCAGAATTGTGATCTGGCACTGTGCTCGCGTCTGAATTATTAAAAGTTTGAGAAGTGTGTAAGTTGGACATACGCTAATGTTTGCTCACATATACACCTCCAAAGAAAGAACTACTGCAGTGACTCATGTTGTTCCAACTTAATGACAGGACAATCCTGGTTTGTCCCTGAGAGACAGTTTATCCCCCTGTCTCAGAAATATCAAACTTTAGTTTCCCGAGGCATGGAGAAGTATAAAAAGCATGCATACTTATACATTCCTGCGCATCTACAATCTTGAACATCAAAACTAAACGCGGACTGCATCCTATATAGTCAACAAATAAGCATTAACCAAAATATCCACGTATTATTAGATCTGTTCTCTTGATCATTATTTTATTTCAGCTGACACTTGTATCTTCAGTCTTCTGTTGTGGAGGAGTGCTCTAATATGGATTGATTGTTATTAAACACCAGCAATCGTAATTGCAGGAATCTGTATTAACACAGACAATGACACTACTTGGAGTACATTCTAATGGATACTTGTTTTGTAACTTTAGTGTTGAATCGACATCATCGCCGCAATGTCCGCAAATCGCATTTAAATACACGGGACAACATAAGCTGGTAGATAATAGTTGCTTCTCCAAATCTTAGTCTTTTTTTTACCCCACGGCATTTAGACATACTAACACAGAACAAATAATTAAAAGGACATTTGGATTTTGACGGACTTTCAATATGAATTCATGTGATACTCTGGAAATACAGAGTTGATTGTTAACAAAAGTTGTTGGTTTGTGAGTGGTTCAGTGCTAAAGATGAGGTTGATTATATCATTGCTATGCAGCATAAATAAGACGTCCTGGGAGCCCTGGGTCAACAATCGATCCCTTCCAATGTAACGAAAGGACGGGTTAATTTTGTCTCATTAGCATTCCCATTGCACGACCCTACAGATTGACAACTAACACTGATGCATTTGCTCTGAGCTTATTTTAAAAGCTTTACCCAATCACCAAACGCGAGTCCTATTTCCATTCTTGTCGTTATTTTTTATTACTCGTAAGGGAAGACAATCCAACCCTCCCAATTATTCAATTTTTAAAGTTTATTTTCATTGCTTCTTTTTTCTCTTTCCTTTATTTCGGTTTTATTTGCTCTCTCCTCCCCCCCCCCATTTATTTCCTTCCCAGTGACCGCCCCCCCACCACAACCTCGAATTATATTTCGTCCTCCCATCACAGTCCCTTCCTTCCAAATCTCAGTGTCTTGTTTTTTTTTAAGCACTGTGCATTAGGCGAGATTTAGTCGACACTAAAGTGACAAAGTTCACATTGAGGGAATGGGAGGGTGTGTGTGTGTGTGTGTGTGTGTCTGTGTGTGTGGCGGGGGGAGCGGTTGGTAGTTGGGGGTGGAGGTAGGGGCAACACTCCAGCGACGAACAAAAGGATGCCTGGGTTTGAAAACTATAGCAGGAATATGAAAACCGCAGTTTCGACTGGTGTATGTATGCGTGTGTTCGTGTGTGTGTGTGTGTGTATGTGTGTGTCTGTCTGTGTGTGTGTGTGTGTGTGTGTGTGTGTGTGTGTGTGTGCGTGTGTTTTAAAGGTTCCTTTGAACTGCCTTTGTGCTGAGTCGGCGCTGCTTTTTGCCAATGCAAGTCACGGTCATACGAACTTTGTGTTAACCTCTTATGTCGAATGAATCTTTTCATTTGGAAACCCATAAATCTCATTCCGTAGCTCCTTTTGTGCGGCACGCTACGACTTAGTAAACCAAGTGTGCGCCGAACAACAACTATATAAAAAATAAACAGAAAAAAAGTTGCAACCGATAAAAAAGTACAACTTTAAAAAAAGATTCCAGTGTAAAGTGCGGAACTGGCTGTTCACAGGAGGGACGTGGAAGCGAACGGAATGGAAACGAAGCTCAGCACTCACAACCACAGTAAGCAAGCTATTTTCTAAAAAGCTCCTTCAAGGTTTACATGGAGACGATGATTTATCGTTCTGAAACAGTCATTATTTTGGTGAATTTCAAGTAGTTAGGACCTGCTGTGATTTGAGCCAAGGAGGTGGAAATCGGACGAAGGACTGGAAGTGAGAGAGAGGGAAAGATAGAAGGAGGCGGAAAATAAATAAATAAATGGTCACTTTAGAAGGATGTTTGTAAATGAGGTGAACAGCGACACACACACGGAAAAGAATATTTTAACTGAAGTTTATGTTGAACTGTCAGCAGTTGGGATTGGGGGAAGGGCCGTGAGCGTTGTGCATGCGCGAAAGGAATGAGTGGAGAGAGAGAGAGGGGGAGAGAGAGAGAGAGAGAGAGAGAGATAGAGGAAGTTTAACATTAAATCATCTAACCTGCAAAAGTCTCCAAAAGGAACTAACAAGATCCCATTATACAATGACTGTTATATCGGTCATCCCTAGATGTGATGCTTTTATATGTGTTATGATTGTAAGTGAGTTTTTTTGTGTGGCGGGATTTAGATTTATTTTAAATATTTTCATTAAGTTATTGGCAGTGGCCGTCAGTTCGTTCAGCACGTTTGGAACCTATTGTAATCCGCCGTACTTTCAGCCGCAAGATGCTCTTTAGATTGTGTGTCGATCATCCGTTGGGTCGTGCGGTGTTGCATATATCGTTCATTTGTGTTTCTTTCGCCCTTTCTTTTCCGTCTCTTCCTCTCTTCCTACTTGTTCCTTTATTCTCCCTCTACTCCTACCTGCGAACGTTTCATTACTAAGCTTTCTTTCAATTGACTCTCCCACCCAACCCCCGCCCTTTTCGAATCTTTCTATCATTCGCCATCATTGCGGGACAGCTGTGCTTATCACTACCGGTACAGAAGGATCCATTCGTCTTTGAGTGTTCCACTCAGAGTGTTATTAATTGCCACTACAATGCTGGTGATTTTTAACTAATAACAAAGTTGTAAATTAACGCGTTCCTTCAAATATTTCTAATTTGTCAACACTGATTGATTTGATTAATTCTCCTCTTGTATAAATAACGTTGCAACCGGTATCTCTGCTGCGGGACTATTAATGCGGATTGGTAGCTTCATACCAAAAACTGAATGACACCGTTGTATTTTTTGTTAGTGCCATCACCGGTACTACCGTTAAAATAACGATTGCATGACTAAAATCTCCATTGTACCTTAATGTTGAACGCCAGTTTGTTCTACGCGCCTGTACCTTACGGTAAGTGGTACAGTACAGTATCTACGAAGTGCAATGTGTAGTTGTTTACGTAGATCGTTTGCACAACACGGGTCTTGACCACACCACGTTCCAATATGTTTATTCTTTAAATAAAACCTAGGTGCAGTATAGCAGTACTGATGCTTGAATACCGCTTGTAGAACACCTGGAAGTCAAAAGAATACTGTTAAACTTCGACCTCTGCTCCTTTGGACACCCCCTCCCCACCAACTCAACCCCTCCTCTCCACCACCCCCCCCCCCCCCCCCCCCCCCCCCCCATCACCACCCATTTTGGGATCAAGCCGGAGAGAGAGAGAGACAGAGGGAGAGAGAGAGAGAGAGAGAGAGAGAGAGAGAGAGAGAGAGAAAGAGAGGTTTGAATCGTCTCAAAGGATGGTTAAAAAGCCTGAAAGAATAGCACGCTCTGATGATGAACTTACTGCCAGAGTTAAGCCTTTAAGCCCTTTGGCGCATTCTGACACTCCTCTATTGGAAAACAGTAACGAAGATTTGCAAAGTTCCCTCGTTCTGTGAACATCTTTTGTTTCATCCCATTTCCATCGCATTCTCTAAATTCTGACAATCAAAGTTTTATATAAATCCCAAATGCATCGATTTTTGTTCCTTATTACTTGAAAGCTAAGTAAACTTTCAACTCTCACGAATCTGGCGACTAGGTAAAGTAGAAAGGAGCAAGAGTACACTTTATATACCTCATCAGCGGTCATATTAGGAATATAAATATGCTTGTGAGAGACAAACTTTCCACAGGAATTAAAGTTAAGTAGAAATTGCATCTGCTATGAGGCATTATAAATAAATTACACAGTATATATATATATATATATATATATATATACACACACACATTAATAATATATATTTGTGTGTGTGTGTGTGTGTGTGTGTGTGTGTGTGTGTGTGTGTGTGTGTGTGTGTGTGTATGAGGTATTCAATCTGCCGAGTATTGTGACTCTGACTCGTCTTTAAATAGGTTGCATTTGTGTGCATGAAACCTTTGTCTGGGTTTGCGAGCAAAGCTTTTTCAAGCAGACCCAGCGATAGTTCAGGGTCACTGGCAATTTACTGTCCTATTACTATAAAGCACAGTACCGCAAAGTATTCAAGAAATAAGAAAATTGGAATGCCTGCTAAATACTACCTTGACGTTTTTTTCTTCTCTTGCAACTGAAGAGTTCGGTTCATTTGAATGGGAATATATTCGGATATTTCAGCGACAAGAATGGCGCACAATGCACGTTCACATTATGAAAGAAATATTTTGCTATGTCATAAACACAACTTGTACAGAATATATTTCAATGTAATTAAACGTGGAAATGCTTACAAAATGCATGACATAAAATGCATTTCAATAGCTTACTGGTGCATTATATACACCACCTCTAAGTGGCTGAATGACATGTTTCGGCAGTGAGGATCACTCGTTTGTGCTAACGTGCATTGGTCAACATAATGTCCAGTTTGATCGAGACAAATTTTATTACAAAACATAGCCTTTAAAACACAGCTGTGCCTTATCGCACACGTTTTTTTAAACTTTAGAATTATGTTGATTAGTTTGATTCATTTTGATAAACATAGTTAAATGTTAACATTTCTATGAATTGTCCCGAAACCAATTGGAATAGAATCTATTCATCAGATCCGGGAGAATATCTAAACTTCTAATATCATTAAGCAGAAGACAGAATTAGGCGTCATATGGCGATATTGCATGTAGTTAATCCTTGTAGCATCCTTTCAAATTTGGTTATTACATCGGTGGCCAGCAATAATTTATTAACAGAGTGACTCACACATTTTGTATATTGATGACATATTATTCAACCACATCTGTTTGCTGCCGTCAAATAATATGCAAAATCTGTAAAACATTAAAAATAGTCACACCGAAGTCTTAGCGGGTTTATGTTTTGCAGATTGCAGAGAAAACAATCTTCAAGAAAGTTTCTGCGAAAATATGCAGAATATTTTTTGAAAGTGTGACAATCCAGGCGTGTGGAAGTATATTGTCATCATAGTAGAATCACAATTAAACAAGTTTCATACTTCTACTGACTAAGTGGAAATTGTATGCTAAAAAAAATCCCCTAGTCTACCGAAATATAAGGATTTTTTTTAAAAACAGCGTTAGGTTCAATAAATTGTTGATTAATTTGGTGCACTTAACCAATGCCCACTATAAATATTTGCAATCATACTATATCTAAATAGATATCGGATAATAGGAATAAAACACACATAACCACTGCACATAGGTTGGCTCTTCCTACCTAGAAACCGATTTAAATGAAACGCGATAGAGTAACATCTAAAACATTTAATCCTCAGTATTATTTATCGTAGATTTAGTTTGACACGCTGACTATAAGGCTCCAACAGCATTCAATTTCGGTGATTATACGGATTCATTTGTTTTAGCAATAAAAAAATCTGATCAAATTGTGAGGTAGATCATTTTATTGTATCAATACTTTACCCAGGCACGACTTCCAAGAGATTAAAAAAATGGCTGCTTTGTGGCAGGCTATCAACTGCCGCCATTCCGTGGACGCGGATAAGTGGAACTGTTTATTGCAAGTATCAATAAATAATTTTTACTCGGCAATTTTAAGTATTATGATTTGGCTTCTGTCTAAAATTAAGGAAAACAATTAACTGGGTTCGATTTAAAGTTTTTTAGAATGTATCTACCAAACATATAGAAACATTTTCATTTATTGAGGTGTTAGATTATTGGACATATATGGAGAAATATGGCAGGTTATTTGCTTTGATAGTACTGATCTGCTACCCAAGTAGACCGACCCATATGGTAGCAACGCAGTAAATGATCCTGGACATATGTTTAATATCCCAGCGTTTATTGATCTCAGATGCTACAAGTATTATATTTTTTTCTGTTGCATTGATTTATTTATATGTTGAGATACATATTGTATGTATATCAGGAATATCGGTGTTCTTTTCTGCAAGTCCGTTGGATTGATTCTGCGCTCCCAGTCCTTTTTTTGTGTGTGATGCTTAACAGGCATACACACCTCAGTGCTTTGTCTCTCTCTGTGTTTGTGCGTGTTTTTAATAAGACTCGTGTTTCTTTTAATTTCTGTTTTTTTTTCTCTTTCACCCCGAAGATCCGACGATTAAAGCATGCTCAGAGTGAGCAGATTAAATCGGATCTGAGGTTGGAATCCCGGCCTAGCACGTGACTCTGAACAATTGCATTTATTACAATATCAGGACAATCAAACGTAAACCAAGACTTATTAAAATAGCGAACCTACTACATTCGAATTGAACTAGAACGAATCAGTAAGATCGTGGCGCTAGTGTAATACACGATGAATATTTCACATTATTACAAGATATTGTTCAATATATTAATAAACTAAAATGCTTGCATGTATATTTTAGAGCCAGATACGACGAGACCGTGCTTATTAATAATCGGGAACATATTAAGACTGGGAGTAAGAAGGAAAATTGCAACATTTTTGTAATAGCAAGAAGAAATATTAATGCAGAAGTTCTACACCTCGCAGTTTCTGAACCTGTAAGCAGCAGAACTGGTTTGTGTCAAGGATATCTTTTATTAACATGTCTTCCGAAATAAACCCAGCGACTTGATGTTTAATGCTGTTGAGCCCGTTTAAAGGCAGTGAATCCTCGATATACTTGCGTGGTCGAGTTATTTCAAATTCATAGAATTATTTCATTAAATACTTCATAAATTAGGAATATATTACAGGGACACTTTTAGAAAATATTTCAAAGATAAATGCACTCATGTTAACAAAAACAAAAGCTGCATAGCAAATTGTATTAATGCTGCAAGGTCCATCATCGTTTTGATTAGTATTAACAAAGTAACAAAACACCGATTCTCTTTGAGATTGATAGCGCTTAAAAAGAGGTCCAGAAAGTAGTTCCGCCACCTTCATATTTACAAATGTTCCCACACTTTCCAGCACTTAGTATTGAATTCAAATACCTCCTTTCAATAAAACGGTAAAGCAATATTTAAAGGTTTTTATATAGCCCCATCCTGTTAGATTTAATATCCCCAACCTTAATAAGGACGATCTTGTAGTAAAATTAGCTCAAACTTTAAAGAAAATCTTTCATTGCCAACATTTAGTTTGATTCCACTGTATTAAATATCATCTGAATTGTTAGGAAACTTGATGCACAAAAAGGCTCGTCTTATATTCTGTATCTGGTACTTTAAAATGACAAATGTCTTGTCAAATGTAGAAAACCTATTCCATCTGGAGCTCCGCAATTACTCATTCAGTGAAAAGCGGCTGGAAAGGTCTGACGGTGCGTCACATAAAATAAATTTGTAATGTAATAGCAAAAACGTCGGGATAATTTGCTGCTAATCGTCTTGTAGCCTGGTGCCGGAGAGGAAATCAGCTGTATAAAGAGTGAAAGCGGTCTTGAAAAGAAGAGAGAAAAGTTTATAATTAGCGTTGAGACATAAAGCATCATATTTAAAAAAATCTTTATGTTGGAGTGCTATGTGTTTCTTGTTTTATAGTCCGGGGAGAGTTGGATAAGTGCCTGACCACTGAATTAATAATGGCCAGTTTCTAGGCTGCCTGTTCTTTTGGAGCCGGGTTTTATACTGTAATCATTAGCAGGCCCTCTGGCTACATGTTTTGCATCGGTGTAACACTATGACACAGTTGTAATACAAACTCCTCAGTCTTGCTTTGCATTTGTGGCAGGAAGTTTAACAGCACTAGAATTCAACGGTACACTAGTAGTATAAAAGTACCCTTAAAATGTGCAAAGTAGTTCCATGGCCATTTAGAGGAAAATGCTGGTATATATTTCAAATACTTAGTCTTAAATTTGCACGGAAGAATTGATCGAATGCTTGCTTTAATAAGAGTTAGGGTTTAGTACATATATTTATGTTTTTACTATTGACTTTTATATCATTTATAGTGGTTTATTAATAGAATTAATTGGTATTATATAACTTTGCCGTTAACTGTCAAACTACAAACTCTTCGTCAAAGGGATATTCTAATATAATCGGTTCAGGATCAGCACGTCAAAAAGGATGCTGCTGTTGGTGTCTAATAAGAGGTTCAATAATTTAATGAAAAGTTACAAAGGGTAACGATGTGTGTGTCATGTTTGAGAGACTGTTTGATCTGCTCCCTGCTTTTGGAATGCACATCCCACGAATGACAGCGGGGTGGCGCTAATATCTGTGGTTTTCCTGCTGTACTTCCAAGATGGTGCAATGCAAGCACAAAAGGACCTTACATTACTGAATTTGTTTGGGATCCATAAAATGTGATCAAATCCCATTCATATTTTGAGCATCTTCGTAAAACAAAATAGGACCGAACCTATATAATTTATATATTGCAATCCGAGATCGGAGTAGTAAAGAGCGTTACGGAGTAAAAGTTCTTTTTAGAGCAATAGTTAGAACAAATATTTGCGAAGAAGGCGATATTTTGCACAAAGGGGTTTCCTTAATTTGATCTTGGTTGCGAGTCGTCTTTTTGTTTGTTTGCTGAGTAGATGGCTAACAATGGAGTCTCTAAACTTAGTCAGATTTTGATTTTAGTTTTGCTTTGTTTGAATAAAAGTGAGAGATTAGAAACTACTCTGATCTATTTGTTATAACTGTAGAGGCTGGGCGTGTAATGACTGCTTTTACATTGTTTCCATTTCTAAGATAACCACGTTTTCTCAGCAAAGGCGTTGAAGAAAAACACAAACTGAAGTGTAAAACAAGGCCCTAGATTTAACAATGTAATTATTTAGGAACCATTGCATTACTCAATGGTTTTCAAATATATAACCATATAATTATAAAATAGCAGCAAAATAAGTATAATACATTAATCCTACTCCTGCCAATTCCACACCCGACCCCACCACAGACACCATCTTCTTGAACTGAGCGTTTAATCTCGTTGTTGGCTCCCTATTTACAGATGAATCGATTTACATGTTATTGCTATTTCTTTAAAAAAAGGCCTTGCACGGATAATATAAACAAAGTTGGGCAAGTGAAAGTTATTGGAGCCTGTAGCAGCTAACTATAGTTAAATCTAATTATATGCCTAAACGATCAAAATTTACTAAATACATTAAATAGATTTTGATCAGTTGTAGCAATTTAAGCAATATAGGAAAGACCTTTTTAATTTTTACAGTTTGTATTTGTTTAATTTTATGTTCGATAGCTTGGTTCATGAAACATTATTAATCGTCGATACATTTAAAACACTATAGCTATCAATATACTTCACATTGAACAATCGTTTGATTTCAGTGTAAGTTCGTATTTATCAACACACTAAATCACCGATGCGAAATATTTTGTGGTATAATTAAGAAGTTAGCATTTTACATTAGACTGATGCCGACAAATGCGAAATTGCTTCGCACCCATTTTCTTTAAAACCTCTGTGTTTTGGTGATGCCATTTGTTTTTATGTTATGTCGTATTGTGATGAATCTTTCGGAGAATCTATTGGAGTTAATACCCAGTCAGGTACTAGGAGGCGCTGGTCCTTGAACAAGATTATGTTCCATAAAGCTCAATTCTTTGTCTAGTGGTATGTGTTGAAGGTAATATCAAATTGTAAAATTAAATTTTAGTCAACGCAAAGCCAACATATCTATAATATAAAAGATAGTTTACCCCATCCCCCACTTTATTAAACTATTTTGCGTGAAAAATATATGCAGTGTATCATCGACAAAAAAAACCTCTGCTGAATTCAATGCTCGTTTTGGAAAATAAAGAAAAGTTTTCTTTTAAATTTAAAATGCAGATTTGGAGCCATTATTAAGCGAGAGTACAATAGCTGCACTTTTATTCTTTTAGTTTACCAGTGCAATATGAAATGAAAGACATTCATTTGTGCACCAGTTTCGTTTAATATAATACGTCGAGAACGCTGTTTGTCTTGTGAAATTTAAAGTGACATTTCGGCATTAAAATCTCTTAAATGTGATAAGTGAAGTCGTACCACGAATTCGTCCAAGGTCCTGATAACTAAAGAAGGAACAGGCGAAAAGGCTAATCAATGAAACTATGTTTTCTCCACGACGTTAAGGGAAATGATAGCTTATAATTGAAAAGAGCTGATATAACTGTGAGCACCAATCTAACCGTTTCAACCGAGTATCATGAAATAAACACCGAAGGTCGTCACAGTTATAACATATTATTGCACTTCTGAACATTGCACATTGAGATCGTTTGAGGTAATCAGAAGGCTTTCTCTTTTTTAAAAAAAGCGAATAAAATAACTAAATATCATGTATATTAAAATAAAAACAAACGTGTAATTTGGATCCATAAATGCTGAGTAATTATTTCTGATTAGTAAAATTAAACTAAATGCAATACGAAAAGTTATTTTAAAAGTAACAAATTCACGAATTAACGTGTAAGATTGATCTAAAACTTCTTAACGTCCAAAACAAAAATGTATACAGAAGTATTACTGAAATGAAATTAAACTTCTGTTCGCTGTGTTGAAATAAACAAGCAGTATGTTCTTGGGACAGGAGCCGTTGTCATAAATTAATAATCAATCCGCATGTGATCCTTTATGGTCTGCCTTCTGAGCGTAAATTTCATTGAAGCTCTGTGATTTTTCTAATTTCCTGTTTCCTTATAATCTTTACAATTGTCTGGTTGTCACTGTCGCTGCATCAATATAATAACGGCCAGAGCAAATCAATTTGTTCTTTACATTTGTTTCTTTTTCAATGCCGATTTCAGGTTATAAAACACATTATTTTCTTTCCAGATTTCAAGAAGATGGACAAATATGGTTAGATATTTTCCTCATGAAATTGTGTTTCATTCTAGATTATTTTACATCATTAATATTTTAAAAAAGGTAAAGTGAAAAAGTAGCCAGAAAAAAAAAACATTTAATCGCGGTATTATAGTCTTCCTTTATGTATTATAATCCATTGCTGGCGCTGCGTTTAAATGAATTGTTACCACATCACAGAACAAAAATCACATATATGTAGATATACTATACATGCGCGTATTTGTGTGCCCAAATAAAGGAAAGAGTTTGACTGAATGTTTTAAAACAATTCCACATTCTAACATATTAATTATACTTTTTACGTATTTATTATCTTGACAAATGATGTATATTTCATTAACAAGGTATATTCGTTTGCTACTTCTAATGGAATAAAATCGTTTGAACACATAGTCACTACTTCTGCTTCTTTTTATTTCATTTGAAGATGATGATGGTTATAGGCAGATTTGTTTCTTGAAAATATCTTATGTCATTGATGCTATTGATATATCTTTCAAAATAGCCTTGACGCTAAGGTCAATTAGATGACGACCGGGGAAATAATTTTGTGCATTAATATCTAAAACAAGAAAGTTATCATTGCAGATCAGGGAAGATCTTTCCCTTATTTTATGGTCAACTGATGTTAGGTTAACACTAATATCTCTACAAATAATTGGACCATATTATTTAAGATATGCATGATGTTAACTGTTATTATACCCTCATGTTAATATATCATAATATAAACTTAGCCTTGTGGCATTTGTATACAGTGTATTCATTAATTTATTGCATTTTTTTTTAGCCATTGTACGGCAACATGTCATTGCATTGTATGCGTTGTACAAAGATATTGCGTTAGAATTCCGGAAAATGAAGAGGAGAGTTTGTGGAGTAGTCAAGAAAACCCACAAAATTATCCCATCAAATGTTTCCTTTTCATTTGTGTTTTCATTCTGTACTAACGCTGCAAAATTGATATCAGCAAAAACATACGTGTCATTAATAGAGGTTATTTTTATCATCATTGGGTGGCTGCAATATAATGGAAAAACTTTGTTTAAAAGAGACTTAAACCGTCTTAGAATCTTGCAGCTTGTATACGTCAGAAGTGCTCAATACATGATGAGTTCCTGCAAGGAGCACCTGTTGAACGCCACTATAGACAAGTTCCACTTCTGACTGCCCTGCTACTTGAGCTCCATGCACTGTTTCTGTCCATATGTATTAAACACTTCTTTCACTGATTTTATATATTTGCACGTGAAAACGAATTTAATTATTCGTGTTACTTATATTCATTGATTACAATTATAAAATTATCCACTAACTGAATACACTTTTAGAAATGACGCTGCCTATTATTTCAAAAATATTAATTTCAGAACAATGAGAAGTAACTTCTTATCAAAATATGTGACATATCTTTATTAATTAAACAAACGAATTCCTATCTACAGTGAAGTAGAACTAAACATTTAAATCGCTTAAGAGCGTATGACGCCCACTGGAATTTTTTTTGACAGGCTGTTGTTTATCTTTCCTTTCGAAAAGTCCAAAAATATTTTCGGGGCCATTTTAAGTGTCAGTATTGTGGAATATCTGTCGTGATGGACACTACAGACACTGATGATTTTAGATGAAATTCGAACCTAATCAAAAATTCACATTGTTATCAGTTCAAAGATTTTTTTTCAATGACCCTCCACAGATGGCAATGCCACAGGTGCTAGAGAGGAAAAGTTTCACTTGAAGCAGATATAATAAATCCCATGAAACCAAATTATGTTGAAAGTTTGCGTGAAGGAGTATTCCGCTAGGATCTTCTCCAACGCACACAGAAAGAAAACGAAACATGTTAATCTGAATTATTTATTCCAACTAGGTCGTGTCAGGAATAAACAGAAATGTATCTGGAAAGTATATCTGTAACGAATTTTTGGTGGAATCGATGCACTGTCCGTTCTCTCTTCTTTCATCTTCCCCCAACAGGCAAACCCACAGAGATCTGCAGATTATTTTTTTTACTCAAGATCTGACTGACACGAATCTGAGATTAAAACAAAAAAGTATGTAGAATAATTTTAAATGTATGAAGGGCAACCATCTTAGCTTCACACACTAATGATTTTATCATACATGATTGCACCCATGTTATGTAACATAAAACTATTATAATAATTATTTCAAAGGATAGGTATCAGTATGCTGCTCTGAATCCGATAGGCTTTCTATAAAATATAGCAAATGAACACAAATTAAGCGCAATTCTTCATCGCTATTTCTCCCATCCATTGTTCGAAAAAAGCACAGGATTTCAAAAATCGAAATAGTTGGATTACATCAAGAAATGTATTACGTTTTCTTTATGCTACAGCAAAAAAACCGAAGAACAATTCATATCAGGAATCAGTATCGACTGATACATTGCGTTGTGCGTTTCATGGAATTTCCATTACATTTTAAAAGTGGGTATTTGCAAGAACTATCCAACGATGCGATAACTGTCAAAAGTTTACATCAAAGACACAATATTATTCAGTTACCAGAGAAACTGTCTCCCCATATAAGAATATCTTAATTACTGCGACACAAAGGTAACGATTGTAAAAAAAAATCAGTTTTGAAAAGGGAGCCTTTCGGTCTATTTCTTTGATGGATTTCTATATCGGATCACGATGAAGCTCTCAATCAGGGAACCCTGAAGTTCGCTGAACTCGGTAGCTATAAGTAAACAAGTTGTCAGATTGGAATAATCTCTCTTCTTTGGGTTCTGAGAAAATTTCGGCTTCACATTCTTAGATTTATCTAAATCTACTTTCTCCCCGAGCCGATAGTGGCGTACTTCGCGTCTTGGACAATAATGTGGCAATTGTTAAAGTTTTGTGACCCATAAAATTTCGGGGTTAGTATTCTGGCTATGGCATGTAATTATGCAAAACACTTTCCATAAAGACTTGCCATTCGATCTAATGACATAGTCTACGGTCCAAACCTCTGTCTGTGTGTATGCGTATTCGTTGGGGCGGTGGTGATGGTGATTGGAGATGGGGAAACGGGGCAGGAGGGCGGTGGGAGTCGGGGTTGGGGGGGGGCAAGAATATTGATACTTGCACCCAAATAGTACGCAGCCAGAAACCAACTATATTCCAAAGTTGTAAACTGCAGTTATGATGCTAACACCCACATTGCCTGTGTTTTTTTTTAAGCACATGTACATCAAAGCAATCTATTCCAATATGTATCTGCGAGCAATCCCTATTTACTCAGCTTTAATGACAGTTATTGATAGCTATAAGCGATCAGTGAGTCCCAGGCATCTCCCTGGACTGACGGGAAATTGGCAGGTGCATTGTGGAAGAGACCTAACAGTTGGGATTGAATTAGTTGAAGAAATGAGCAAAATTTGTGGAACCAATAATCAGAAAATCAAAGGGGGGTGGGGGGTGCTCCGACATTCAACAGAATCAAAGCTGTAAATCGCCGATTGTTTAATAGAACTGCATTTCTTCATCAAGGCAATAAACGAGTGCTAACATGTAATATAATCCGACAAGCTGACATGGGAGAAAACAGGCTATACCAGTTATATCTATCTATCTACCTCTCTCTCTCTCTCTCTCTCTCTCTCTCTCTCTCTCTCTCTCTCTCTCTCTCTCTCTCTCTCTATATATATATATATATATATATATATATAAACACAAATCCTCAGCATTTTTAAGTACTTGTAGTAATGGTCTAAACAATGGCAGATAAATACAACCACGGGCTTGTGTTCACTACTTTGCGATCGATTTCCATTCTTCAGTTTCATCATCCCCTCCCTTCCTCTGAAGGAATTATACGGCTTCTGTACCGATTTCTTAATCGCAATTTTAAACAAAACATATCAAGTTTTCTCGTGCAGTTTGCTTTAGCATTCAGATGCTTTTGGGAAGGGTAGCAAGTGCAGTTAATAGTGAAGGAAAGTTACTCAAACTTTCAGCGAAGAGTATGCATATGATGGCAGGTGTAAGGTTGTAGGATAATTTGCAGTCATGTATCTAATACAGTGAGCCCACGAGAATTCTGTTTGAAGTATTATACATTACTGCACAACATTGATGGGTGTACACGCTGTGTTTGAAATTTTGGCCTGTCCTGCGAAACACCCATCCAAGCTAGCGAGTTAATCACTTATTATTTAACTGGACAAGATTAACATGAAAACAAATGGACGGTACGTCATTTGCAGGTATTCTTGTTCATCTTCAATTCTGACGTCTCTAAGTCCGTCTGTATCTCCTACAATGATTTTGCTCGCAGGTCTTAGGATTGCAAGATGCTGAAACATTATTCCTAACACAGGAAGAGCGCACTGTGGATAGTTATTATAGACGTAAATCTAAAAGATACTTCATAGAGAATGAAATATTGCCAGAGGTAGGGAGCTTTAAGGAAAGGGAGAGAGAGAGAGAGAGAGAGAGAGAGGGAGAGGGAGGGAGACAGCGAGGCTGTCAGGGGTCAGGCAGCCGGAGATTGCTTCTTGAGATC
Source organism: Pristis pectinata (assembly GCF_009764475.1). NCBI lineage: Eukaryota > Metazoa > Chordata > Chondrichthyes > Rhinopristiformes > Pristidae > Pristis > Pristis pectinata. The sequence continues at coordinate 18,718,799 of NC_067432.1, forward strand.
TTTCAAATTTCACACGTTTGAAGGCTTATAGGCTTACTGATTCGCATTTCAAAACAAGATCAGTGGATTCATAATCAGAAAATTGAGGTCTGTAACTGGACTGTATTTTGATGCAGAGAGATGTCTTGTAGGGTGAGTGAATTTGGAAAGCACTGTTCTGACACGTCTCTGATCGTTGGGATGACGGGTCTCTCAGAGGAAAGAGGAGATTTCTGTTGCCTCTCTAACATCAAAGCCCGAGTTAGGGGAAATTGGAAATGAAATTAAGTAGCTGGCGAAAATAAAAGCCATATCAAAGTTTTCTTTTTAACCACGTGTTGCTTATAAGAATAGATTTTCTTTAAAAGAACAACTTCCACTGGTCTAAGCACTGAAGAAAGTGAATGAACACTGTGGCAATCACAACGTGAAATCTACTGTAGTTCCAAACAAGTCGATGACCAATGACGATTAAAGAAACATGCTTGTTTTCAAGTCGTATTGTGTGTTGTAATTTGATGACGTCATCTGATGGCATCAATTCAAAAAACTTTGATATAAATGTAAAATATCCGACTAATTATACATTAAATATTAAAAGTAAACTGGAAAATTAGCATTACAATAATATCAAAGCAAAGAACATTTAATATCAACACAATTTACAGTACCTCACTACTTGAAGCCTTTGAGCCCAATACTATCTATAATCTGTGAACTGTATAGAAAACAATAGCTTATACATTATATTGACATTAATATGTTTCCAAAAACAAATTAAAAAATCTAAAATTAGTGATTCATTATTCAAAAGAAATAAAATATTGCTATAAATCGTGCGAGTTTTCCTTTGTCGTTTATAACATGACATATAAAAGTCCATATAAAGTTATAACTTAAAAGATAGGCATTGAGGGCATAATTGAATCTCCCATCCGTCACGTTTGTGAAAGGATATCTAGAATATAGTTTCTGCCAGTATAAAAATCTCATGAGAAAAGACATTTATTGACCACGTTTTCAAATATGAGGGATGCAATCATAGTTTGTAAAATATACGTGAGCGTTTATTTTATGAATAAAACTAGTTTTGAGCTTATGGGAAGAAGAAAATCGAGGCTTATCGTCAAAGTACGAGATCACAAGCCAAATAAATTGGGGGAAAAAAGTCAGTGTATACCAATGTCTCTTCTTGTGGTATTTCGGATAGTTCACGACACTGTAACAGATATGTAGATTTGATAGCAGGACGAGGATTTCGGTGTGAATCTCCTTTCAATAAGTTTATTAGTTGCGTTGTTTATATTTTTTGTAAATAAATAAAACTATAAATAGGTTGTTTAGTAATAGAAACTTGGATGAAATAGTTAAAATAAATGTAAATGAAAATTGAAAGAGATTGAACGCAAAGCGTTGTGAAGAAATTGGAATGGAACCATAAAGGTAAAATTGGAAAAGGCAATGTCAGATAGATATAAAGATAAGAAAATGAAACAAACGAGGGCCGGATAGTGACGTTAGCGCAAGGTAGGAACAATATAAGAAATGATCGAAAACGGGGAACATTCAAACAACTGAACCGGGGGGAAAGTGTGAGAAGGTGTAACGCGATAAACAAGAACAGAAACAGTAGTGACAAAGAATTTACCGAATAAGCAGAAATAGAAAGGAGGGAAACACTTGGCAGAGGAGAGAAAGTGCGAATCTGAGAAAAGTGAGATAGAAGGAATAGAGATAAAGGACTGCTCTGATTGATGACCAGTTTTTGTAGCTGACATTACCATTAAATTATTGCCCAGTATCCTAGTTGTGTTGTCTCTGGCAAACCCCTACCACAAGCTGTTTTAATTTTTTTCTAATAGTCTCACGCCTGGCTGCCTTTAGCGGTTCGCTATTAATCAGCAAGAGGCTCCACGCTCAGCAAGAAAAGCATTTCCATTGCACGTGTTTGACAGTGTAGGATAGTCTGCACTCAACCATTTATACAACAAATTATTCTTATCAGGTATGGCTTATATTCCAATAAAACTTCGCTCACGCAAATATTACTTCGGATTTCAAATAATAAACAGCATGATTAGGGGAGAGCATACTCTGCCTGTCTCACTTTTACACAGAATCATAGCCAATCAAGTCAATGAATCTAAATTTTGCGTATTTATCTAATGTAACCACAGTGATATTGGTTCACTTGAATTCACCTTGAATAGAACTGTTCTCTATTCTTAGGTTAGCAAACAGTGGTATTATTACAACACTTTAAACTTTTTAATTTTCTAATGAAATATCTGCAAGACCATAACAATGTTTTATTTTTGGTATATGTGTGTAAGAGATGGGTCATATTATTTAATGGCTCAACTTAGTTGCGTATACTCTCTTATGGATGCTAAAATTTGTTGATTTAAATTATATCCAAGTAAGAGTCTTTTTTTTAATCCACCTTTTATTTTATTTGTACCTCCGTATGCGCTTCAGATCAATGCTGTTGAATTACTCTAAAATGGTCCAGTGGGAGCGACATACCCTTTTCAGGTGAATCAGATGGTAACTTTTACAGTGCTAATTGCATCCCTAAGTGCCCCGAACATGGACTCGGTCTTTTTCTTAAGTGACAACTCTTCTGGGAAGTTTCAAGTCTCTGCATAATATGACAGAATAATGTCAGAATTGATCAACAACGTCACTTTTAGTGATTTTTTTTTGTATTCTTTGAAGTCGATTAGTGCCATGAGTGAATTAGTTGCGATTTCTCAAGGAAGCAAAGTATTAACTCTTCTTTTAAAGGCAGTTCATTAATGCGTTAAGGAAGAAAAAATCCGAAGGACATTGGGTTTAGCAATCCCACTTCTTTCTGTTTCATGGTGGTTCATTGATTTGTTTGATCCGATATTACATTCCCGAACCTTACAATGACATGCCACATACGTTCAGATATAGTAGCACTTTCAGATACGTTGAACTCCAATGTTGGACCCTTTAACTGTCAATTTTGCATCAATTGGAAAACGAAAGATTCCGTTTATTAGAAATGGAGAGCAATTTATATTTTTTTTCTCTGGAACGATACTTTGCACACTTAAACGTTATTTGAACCTGCACTTGAAAAGCAGTAACCTGCTGGGCCGTGGACCTACTGCCGGGTTCTTGGATTAGATTGGAGAGTTTTTCTCTTCGACGGGCACAGACATGATGGGCCAAATGGCCTCCTTCTGTGTCTCAGCTTTTCTGTGGTTCTGTGACTCTGCACCAAGTCAAGAAAATTATTTTGCACTAATTGGCCTCGAACTGGCTGCAACAGAAGACAATTCATGTTCATAACCTCTAATCTTCGGCCACACTGAAACTGATTTCACTAGTAAGCAATACGTAAAAGGCAACCTCTTTCTTGACGTGAGTCGGAAATCGGCGGCGGATTCATAATTCAAAGACACTGTAGAAGAATAATGACGAAAAAGATGTAAGAAGAAAAAAGCAAGATAAATATATTGGGGTGTATTAACATATCGTCAAGAACAGCAAGGAATAAAGGCATAAAATACAGATTTATTTGTCATTAGATCAATAAAAGAAAAGCAAATGCCTCACAAAAGTGCAAAGAGAGTTTGACAGAACTCGTCCTTTCGAAAGTATATGTGTCCTATTGTTCGTTACAACTTCATTACAACCCTGGTGTATTTGGCTGTTTAGTACAATTATACTCAAACCAACCAAATTAACATACAAATTTCACTTAGAATTGATCCATAAAACTGAGGGATATGAAATTTCTACCCTCCATAATGGCCTGAAAAGTGAATCTATTTTCGTTTAGTTTTAAAATTAAACCCATTGGTTGAAATGTTCCTGTAATTATAAACCTAGTTGGTCAGATAGCAATCCTACTTATTCTGATCAGTAGCAGACTGTGACAGCTGGCTCAACTTTGTTTAGACTTAGCATATTGTTATGTCTTCTCCAGGGTTGGACATGTCGCAACCAAAGAGAGCAGATACTAAAATCCATAATATCCCAGAAGCGTCCTCACCCACCGCTTCATGATGTTCTATGAACTATTAGGATGGACCATCACGGGTGATGTTCCTGAAGGAGCTTTCCATTTAACAGCCCATTCTAGGGCAAGATCTAGAGAAAATGAAGGAATACTCTTGGATAAGTCATCAACTTGCCACTTCGAGAATATTTGTTCCAGATGATTAACAATGACAAATTATAATATAGCCTTGCAATTTGAAAGTAACTATTAAAAGTTTTGTTATTAATGTGGTGCAAGCTGCCATTTTGCCAATGCCAGATGCAAGAGTCTCAGCATGAATGTTTCAGCTGTCAATAGTTGTAACAGTTTCATTAACTAAATTATGGTGGGCCTATCATGTGTAATATATTTATAACTGAGTAAAATCACTTCAGTGCAAGTTCTTAGGTTGAAGCATAAACAAACGAGTGGTTTTAATGGTAACGCCAACGCAGGCTAAAACCCCCCTTAAATATATGAATATTCACTAGTTACTGAACTTTGATTGAAATGTCAGTGTAGTCCACTGACATCCAACCAAGGCTGGAGCCAGTTTGGGCATTGTTAAGAGTTTGTAAGGTTAAAGACAACGGCGGTCCAATTATAGTTCGCGACAGAATTCCCTGCAATAGTCGATCCCATTCAAACACAAATTAAAGCGGGAGAATGACGGGTGTCTCTTCTCCGTATCACATAACAAGATTTGCTTTGGCAGAGATGGGATTAGAAACGATAAAAAATGAAGTGGGCATTAGAAAGTGCACAGAAAGAATTATTGAGCGCTATTTTGTTAAATGAACAGTTTTGGGACTAATCGTCAAAAATACCCATGTAAGCAGGCACAATTTCTTTTCCCCAGTATTTAAATTCTAGCAGGTGTTCCCTTATTTTTTATATAAGGTACCAATGTAAAATTGCCAGATAGTTGGAAGTGGCTAATTTGGTGTACTTGACAAAATTTCAAGTTGCCATTGACATTTCACACAGGTATACACATGTACGTGTTTCCACAGCTATGAGAGGGGTCGTATCTGCACAAGCACCACCGTCTGATTCCTGGACCCGTTTCACCATGATAACAGGAGAGTAGTTTCTAAGAGCCGAATAGTTACTACATCAGGATGGATACATCTATTCGTGAAAAAATACAACAAAGGGCAAATGAATTTCCGGGCTGGATTGGTGCTCCCAGAACTTTCTGTGATTTAAGCAGGTGTAGCTGCCAAATTGAAGTTATACCGAGATCAATTGGCCAGGGATATAAGCAATTGTATATAACCTTGCTTTTTAGGGAATGCACAACTGAGGACAGGCTTGCTTACTCATTTAAACTCTGAAAGCTATCAAGTTTTCAGAAATCCAGGTGACTGACGGGACAGTTTTCAAATGCAGAATCTCTCTTGATAGAGGTGATATTGCAATCCCTGTGAACTGCGGCAGGTTGCTGGAGAGGTTCGTTCATCTTCTGACTCTGTACAATAAGAGCACTTACATTTCCATAGATAATTGTTGCACGGCGGCATCTCGAAGCACTTCACGCGATGAATTACTTCTGGAGTGTACTGACTGTTGATATGTATGCAAGTGCGTACGCTTCAATTAACCAGAAAGATAGGCAGAGCGGTGACTCCAGAATGATACTGCACATCCAAAGCAGATTCATATCAATGCAAATTGTTATATAACTTTATGTAAATGCTGCAACAACACTGCACCTAACCATCTAAGATTGGGATCTGTAGAAGTCAATGCACAGCTGCATTCTAGATTTTTTATCTGTCGTTCATACCACTGTAAACGGCATTGAGACCCGCTGCCGAGGATATTTGCGGACACAGTGGTCCGTAAATATCAATTTTGCAGTGTGAGGGAAGTGCAGTTCTTTTCTGATGGATGTGTCAATATGGTATCCCAACAGCCTAACCGACTACCAGGCCCTTTAAAGAGGGACTTTTCACGATAACACAGGACTGCATCTGGTACAAGATCTCAGAATTTGAGCTGCCCCTTCCGAAATCAAATAACTGACCGAACATTTGCTTTATATCACACGCTCAATGGCTTTTGGACTGTGATGCGAAAAGGCTCTACCCTAAGTTATTGAGGTGATAATCGTGTTCTACATGATGTAAGAGGGGGCATTTCTTATTTATTAACGATGAAATTACCACTGCTTCTTTCTAAGTTGTTGAAGCGACTGTTGAACTTGACGCAGGTATTTGATATTTACCAAATAAGACACAGAAAATTAAACATATAAGATTAAATTGAAGGGATGGCACAGAGTTCACATCTTCTACGCACAAAATAATGCTTCCGTCCAAGGATCGGAAGAAACAGTAGTCCCGGTTTCCATCAGAAAAAGCCAACTCATACTTTTTTTTAGATTGTCGTTTTGTTGACAATTCCGATAGAATCTTGACTCATTTGTGGGGTTCTTGTCCCCGAGTCAGAGTTCCCTTTCTTCCCCGGGTTTCAGCACGTACTTTAAGCTCATGCTCCAATATCGAATTAAGGGATGCAATTTTGTTGGAAGAACAGTTTTCAAATTAGACCTTAAACGGTCTGTCTATTCGGGTAGATGTGAAATATCCTATTTACTAAATGAAGAACAGCAGCGACTTTCCTCATGACCTCCCAACATTCAGCCCTCAACCAAAGCGAATTAAATGGCAATTTGTTTAATTTACTGCACAAATTGGGTGGGCAGTTGTCTCCTTAACAACAATGATTACACTTCAACTATTAATAAATTGACCACGAAATGCTTTGGAACATACCAAGAACAGGAACACAAATTAAATACTTTCTTTTCATAGTTTTATTCGCGTTAACATCTTACGGGTGTGCATTGGTTCAAAGAAATGAATATATAACTATGACAATTTGTTCCACATTCAAAGCAGCAATAGACACCTGCTTCAGCTATAGCGCTCGTGTAATATGATGTTTGGCAGCAGAAATGAATCATACCCTGGATCTGCAATGCAACAAGACGGCTCTCTCTTCAACTAGGAGTGGGACCTAAATGTGCGGGTCCAGTAATTTTAATCAGGTGGTATGGCTGCGGTCTTCTGCATTGTCTTGGAAGGGACTGGAAATTCCCGTTTGACACGGACGGGATTGCCTCATGTAGACTATATGCATAGCGATGTGCCTTTGGTCTAATACCTTGAGACTGTTTAACCGTCACAATTTATCCTTAGTGAGCCCATATCACAAATACACACCAGAACTATGGTGTCGTGAAAACACCGGAAAGGAAACTGTTAGCTTGCGTGCATTTTTGTGGAGATAGAAACAATGTTAACTTTCCCACAGGTTAATCTTTCGAGATCTGAAATGTTCACTCGGTGTTTCTTTCTCTCTCTCTCTCCACAGATACTGCCCGACCTCCTGTGTATTTATCGCATTTTCAGCTTTACAGTATCCCCAGAACTTTTTCTTCTGTAACTGTGGACTGCGGTTTTATGGGAAAATTGTCTTCTAATTCTTTTATCTTAAACGTTAGTTTTGGGAAGGGGTTCCTTCTGTCTTATTTTCTATTCTTCCGGTTTCAGTTTTTTTCCTCCTTAACCTAAAGGAACCGGAAGAAAAGATAAAATGTTCCATATATAGGACAGAACTTTCTGCTGGCTAATCGTTAAAACTGGCGTTACGTAAAAAAGACAGTTACACTACACCTTGCGTGTAGTTCAGGGGGTAGAAGACTACCCGAAATAAATAGTTTTATATATTTCACTTATTAATGCCTAACCCCAAGTTATATACTTGGTTTCATGTTGACCCATACCCAAGGGTACTTCGCATAGGGCTGCGTGTATGTGCATTTGTATGATGCCAGGATTTAATTTCATATACGTACCTTCTTTGTTTTTGTCTTTTTTCCATTAACCGAATACTACTTTTTTTTGGCGGGAGAATTATTAAACCTCACAATAGCAAGTGTGTAAGGATGTACGCCGGTACTGATATTGCAAAACGGTTCCCACTTCACGCCCTTGTAAAATCGATGTGTAAACCAGGGGAAGTAACAGAGTGAATCAATCTCCCACTCACCTATAGAATCTCTGTCTTCTAAAATTGCAAACCTAATCTGCAGGTCCCAGATTACAAGTCAAAGCTTTGTTGCGCTTTGCTCCAACATATAAGGGAGAAAATATCAGGTGTAATCGGGCAAGTATGAGGGAATATTAAGAATATATTTCATGGATACAAAATTAGCTATAATTTACTACACATGCTATGAGCCGCCTTGCTGTCACAACAGGTACACCATGATCCCATAAAAATAATGAATCTGCGATTTGGAAGTGCCAGAAAAAGTGGTCCAACCCGCAGTGAAGTGAGAAGCTATTCGTTCTGGATTCATGAAACTGAATACGAATATGTCTAAATATTCACAACACAAGGTGTTTCTGGAAATTAGAAATGTGAAGGCTTTTAGCGTTTTTCTCATGTCAATGTCAGCGCTTAGCAAGCTTCTGCACTCTTCGACTATCACTCGTTGTTGTTGATATTAGACTGAAAGTTTAACGCCTCCTCCCAGCTCGTTGTTCCAGTAATGGCAACAATAGCATGTCTATAATACAACTGAAAAAAGAACAAAAACTAGTTGAAATTAATGTTAATAATTATAAAGATCCTACTCTTTAAGAGAAAGCGAAATGCGCGATTTTTATTGTTCCATTAAAAGAACTATACTATTATAGAAACGAAATGTTGAGATTCGGAGACTGCAAAATTGGCGGTTCCTTCAGAAAAGTCCACAGACTCGAGCACATGGATAAAAAAGTCTGGACTTTCATATTCCAAAGTTACTGATTTATTGAATCACGGGTTCCAATTGCAAATGACGACATGTCGCAAAGCGACTGTTATCTCGCCGATGAAAGAGAAGGTCCCACATGTAAAGGCGAATTTTAACTTATTTGGTCATTGTGAACTAATGACCTTAAAGAGGTTCTCTTTTAAGAATATAATTTGCACTGTTTAGTATTGCTTCTGAGATTATCACATCCATTGATTCAACCATTTATCCACCCATCACAGTGCTGGTCAGGTGACATACTCAGGGGGAGGACATACCTGAAGCCGACGGACCAAAAGTATGTGCTGTATTAGTTATTCTGAAGTATGCTACAGCTGATCAAACTGTTCCCAGGTAGAGGTGCGGTGAACTGGCCAAGGATCCCGTCACTGATCTTTATGCAAATCCCTGCATTGCTTGGACCACAGGTGAGGGCTTGATCTGGCGCTATTGCCCCTGTGGTTGTGTAACATGCCAATACATTTTTTAAAAAATATGGACTGCATTTGAATCGCAGCCACTTGAACGAAGCAATGAGGGAATGGAACCAAATCTCAACAAGAAGTCAGCAATAAAGACATTTAGCCAAAAAGGAAATAACAGAATATATGACAGATTTTCATCCCAGAACGATTAATGTTTGCATTACAGTGCACTTCAGTGTGTGCGCCTCTTAAACGCAGTCCTCTGCAAAGTGTAGAAAGTCACTTATAGGGTTAGTATGGAGCAATGTCGTACCGAATAGATAAGTGAAGCTGCAAGATAATTTATGCAAAACATGGCAAGAGGATGATTGACATTTTAGGGGTAATCACCTCTCATTCAATTAAAATATGTACATTTTCATATGATTTATTTTGCAGTAACTGCCTCTTGTATAAACTTGTCAGATTAAAAAAATAGTGACAGTATTATGCAACAGCTTATTGTCACGCCGTGGTAGCCTATCCCCGAAGTACATTTAATCGATTAATTTTCCTTTAGTACGTTTCCGAGTTGACTACTCAGCAACAAAAAAATAACCTTAAACGTTGAAATAAGTGCTTCCATACTTAAGAGGACTATTTATGAATAGGTTAGAATACAAAGGAGATAATATTGTAATTTGAAGAGCACCTTCCGTCAGCCTAAAAGTTGGTATTTTGTACTGAATGCCATTGAAACATGGATGTCAGGTAACTTAAACTTTTTTAAATTCTGTTTGTTTCATCAGATTTCGATGTTGTGCAGAGGGAAGCATACACCTTTGAGTTACTGCACCCTTACTTTATTGGCAAAGCAGCAGTTCTGGAATGAAAGGAAAGCTGTTCATCAATGAAAGTCATCGGATGTCCCTACACTTTTTCAAAGCAGACTGGGACATAAATGACGCCAAGAACGAATTCTGTAAGTTAAGGAGACTGCTAAATAAGAATCCATACATAAATAACTCCAGGCAATGACAGAGTACATTTTCCAGATTTAATAAGGAATCATTCACCAATCAGCAAGCAAACTGAAGTATTTCAAAGAAAATATGGGAAACAAATAATTTGCAGACAAATCCAGCCTTGAGGCTGTACAAGTTGCTTTAATATCATACACAAGGTTCCACGAGAGACTAATGAAACTGAAAATGAAAATATTTGCCATCCATTTCCTTGTAACTATTAAAATGTTGAAATTTCATTTAAAATGAAACAGTTTCCAGTTGCACAGTTGTGGCACAGCGGAAATCCAGGAAAACAAACGTGATCCTCTCGTCTTGTCATTAAAAGTTTCCCCCTCTCCACGTCACCAATAATGGCCACATGCTCACGCGCGGTTTTTCTTTGGTTTATTTGCTCTCCTAAGGCTGGCAGTATCTCCAGCAGGCACCGGGAACATGGAGACAGGCTAAGGCTGTGATCTGAGATCTGTGCCACGACAGAAACCTATAACAATATAAGTCTGTTGGACATGCTGGCTGGGCTGTCAGTTTTAATTTGTGCATGACCTGTTGGCCGAAAAATGGGATAGAAGTGGCAGAAAGTGGGACTGAAAGCTAGTATTATTGCTTTGACAGCTTCACTCATCTAGAAGTAATGCAAAATGCAATTTATATTTATACTCCCTGACCTCCGCTCCAAAAGGAAAGTATCTAATGAAGGGCCACGGAGGCAGAGGGGATGCAGACTTAAGTTCAGCTGGAATTTGTCTACATTGTTGTTCTTCAACTGTTTAATTACAGTCGAAATGTAAATCAAACACCGAAGAGAGCAATGGTGCCTGAAGTCTTGCCATTGTCTTTTTGGAGGCTTGCATGGGGCAGGAAGGAATACAGAGTCCTAGGGACGTTCTGCAGGATGTCTGTTCAAACTCTTTATTAGATAAATGTTCAAGCAACACTCCCGGCGTTTGTTTTTCCCCTGAGACCCAGTCACTGAACTGTGCTGACTTTTCACCGTGGCACCAATGGCCAAACGTTAGATATTCTGGAGCAGCGCCAAGCAAAGGTTTGCGCCGACACCAGAATAAGCATTGTAGTGTCTTCCAGATCTACGCGCACTGAGTGCTGTCTACAAGATATGGGTTTGCTGCAGTCGTATGCGTTGCTTTTATTCTTTCTCCCTTTTAATCCACAGACCCGTGGTTCGGTTTGCTTTATAATCCCGTGGCATGTGCTGATGACATCACACGGTGCCCATTGCCGGCAACATCCAGTCCCTTGCAACTGTCATTTAATGTTGCGAGCAAATGAAAAATGACTGTGAGACTCACTGGCTCCCAGAAGTGACCTTGGGTATTATTAGAATGACCTCCCATCGGCTTGACCAGAAGACCTTTGATATCTGCATGAAGAAAATATACGAGTGAGATGCCTTGTCTACCAATTGAAAGAACAATAATCAGCGAGAATAGCACAAATCTCACGCTAAACTGCATCTTATTGCTATCAACATTAAAATGTGATCAATACACTCAACTTGCATCTCTTCCCGTTGCTTTGAGAATGCTGCTCTTTACGTACGTCATTGGTTCATTACATTCATTTAAAAAGCCATATATATGTTAGGTATCGTCTCTGTCAGTTGGAAATGAATCTGATAGTCGATAGAGTTTAACTCCTGTCAAAGAGCATTCTATTACAGGTTATGACAGGCCAGAGAGAGGCAGGAAGAACTCAAGGAAAACAACAAACGGAATCCCACGTTTTGAACCGTCCGTTTAGTAAGCAGTTCAAGCTTTACTGATGATCTAAAAATATAGGTAAACAGAATTCCTTGATGTAATCAGCTTTTCTCCACTCAATCACGCAGTCTATCCCATCCCTAAACAAACTCTAAACACTACCCTGCTCTAATCAGCTCACACACTCGAAGCACGCTCCATGACTAATACGATATCCTCAAAACAAATTAATGAGGACTGATTACGGGAAAGAAGGTTAGCTCCCGGCTCTACTTTCACCCCCTGCGTCGTTCATCTTTCTCCGTCAGTCGTTTCTTCCCTCCTCTTCAGATTTCATCTAGCTCCTTTATCTTTTCCCCCGCTTTCCCCGATCCCACCTCTCTTCCTCTTTAATCCTCTCCTTCGTTTCTTCAGCTGGTCTTTTTCAACACCCTCACCCCACACCACAAACACACACTTGTACCTTTCTCCTTCCCTTACCCAGAATAACTGCGACCTACAACCGTTTTAAGGGGAATGTCATTCAGATGTATGCCGACATCAGCTGATAAAATGAATGTGGCATGATCTTGTATGTTGTCAACACAGAACTTCCTGCTACATGGTGTACCTGTCCGGTATATTTCGCACAAGTGAATTAGTGCAAGATGCATTTGGCCGCTATTCAGCAGAAACCTCTATCTAACGGAACAGACCAGGAGATAACGATTTGCCACAGCCTGGTATTATTACAAAATTGGAGCACCCTCCAGTAAAACCTAATTTCATTTAATCCTAAAACTAATCACATGAAAATGGGTGTTGTATACAAACATTTAAAACCCAGTTTGAGGAGGAAAATGCAGTCTTATTCTTCCGTATTCGCACCCCTCCCAATATTAAGTAAGCTGCCTACTTCCAAGCAATTCTGAAATGAATACCAATATTGCCATGTGCATTTATGACCAGTGGAGTACTTGAGTTGAGCTAATGTCTTACCCCCCAACCCCCAAACCCATCCGTCAAAATGATAAAATGCGTTCTTTCCAAATGGACTACTGATACAATGAGATTGCAACACACGATGTTACTAAACACAATACGTTACTAAAACGGGGAGACAGATATTTCAAAGGCTGCAGATTCTTCCAATGATCTTTCCATGACAAAATTGATAACTTAAGTTAAAAAAGGATTATTTTGAAGCACTGCTTCGTGTCCCGTCCATTATTCACGGAGAATGGCAAAACCATCAGCTCTTCATATTTCTGAAAGAGACTATTTATGGCGGACGGCCACTGTCATGTTTGTAAACTGTATCACCAGATTTCTAAGGGTGATTAAAGAGTGAGACAAGGGAAACAACGTAAGTAGTTACAAATAATTCACATTCATCGGGATTAGATACTACTTTTTACCTGATATTATCAATACACGTTGCCACAGAGAGAATTTCTGAGGCTTGTTAAGAAAAAAAATCTTGTGATTTATATCAAAATATATACAATCCACAGAGGTGGCTTTAAAAATGTTGTCCTCTGAAAGATGATCCGACAAAAACTTAAAAGTTAATCGTGTCTCACATTAAAATAAATGATGAAAAAAGATAACTGAATAATTGTTCAGGTTACAGCAGCATTATAGACAGTATGAAAATATAGCTCCTTTTTTCTGAATATTGCCTACGGAATATAAAAAGGGAAACCACAGAGACAAATGGGAATTAAATGTGTCTGACTGAAAGGTGAACAACACAGGATGGTTGGCTGAACACACTCTTCATTTTCTGCATTCTCATATATTATCTGGGCACCCTAAGTCTATTTTTGTGCATGGAACAGAGTAAAAGTGGTGGGGGTTTGCTCAGTCGGGATGAAAGTGATATATCCTTTGGGAAAGTGGAAGTTTGAATTGCTCCTTTTCCATTGGACCTTGTGAGCTCTTTGGGCCAGAGGTAGAGCAGATAATGGGTGATCATGCTGAGCTCTTAAAATAGTTGCAATAATTAACAACGATAATAAAATGAGTTAAATCTAAAGTTCGGGGCAGCTGCATCCTTGAGAGTAAACTGCAATAGGACAAAATACATTGTTCTGGAAGTACACGCTTGGGTCCATCTAATGAGACAATTTCTGTGGACTCCTCGTTCAGTGATCGAGGGCAATTATTCTTTTCTCCAGAAAACTTTGTTCCTCTGCTGGTTTCTTCTTTCCACCAATAAAATAACTCATTCAATCAGTTGTTGCTTGTCAGGAACCTAGCTAGCCTCTAAGAAAAAGGCGCACGTTTCTTGCACTTTCTATTCATCACGCAGACAGCATCACCAAACATTGTTAGCTAGCGAATTCTGGTTCTAGAAAATACATTAATTTATATGTGTTTAGAACTAAGGACAATAGAATTCTTATATAAGAATACAGGAAAAAAGTAAGAGCTAGTGGCTGGTTATGGTGAGAGCTGATTCCAATCATTTCATACCCATTTTCTTGCGTTCCTTTGAATATGGAATGATGGCATAACGAGACAGTATAACATCATTGCGTAATAAATATATACGGCACAAATTTCCATCACTTGTTAAGCTTTACAACAAATAACCACCTTTCCCTGTAGCTGGTTCTACAATAACTTGCAATGTAGAATTGCTTAATTTTGATTACCTACTGAGAAACGATCACCTTCCTGTTTTAGAATGCGAAAGAGGTGTGTATTAACTGCATTTCCCGTAAAATTATACACCGTTGATTTCAGTCTCACCGACTGTTGCACTTTTCTACACGAAACCACTGCGTGTTTTTAAATTCAAGCAGTTTTCAACATTTTCCTTAGGGTTAAGGTTATCAGGCAGAGATTTTGCAAAATGGAAACATTTTTTCATTCAATTCATGATTGAGCAAACAACCCTTTTGGCTACAAACAGAAGTAGTTCAAGGAGATTGATGGCAATGTCTGCGGCGACTTTTTGGAACAGAGGCAAAAGGTAACACTTAGTGGGATTCCTCAGAGGAAGTTCTAGCGGACAGCATTTGAATTATGGATCGCAGCTTTTTAACCTGCGCACAATCTAATCATTTTTACACTATTGGAAGATCACTCAAAACGTACTCGAATCGACTATCGAAACTTTTAGCTCGTTCCAGTTCAAGAAATGACTAATAATAAGAGATACACGTAATAAACAAATGCTTCCGACACAAGATACAGGAGCGTGTTGAGAACAATTTAAATCTGACATCTATTTCTACCTACGTTCCACTCTCATTAAGTTTTAAACAAGTCGGTGTGAAGATTTTGCTTCAGCGATTACATCTTTAAACGGGATTTCAGGAGGAAAGTCAAGCAATATCATTGCAATTATACTCAAGTATTTTACATTCTTTAAGGATTATCTATGGATTTTATCTACTTTACGCAGTAAAATATATATCCAGAAACATCAACGTCTTTGATTGTAGTTACATTAAACAGAAACAGTCTACTCAAATCTCAAATGCCAGAGGACAAAAAAAACAGTTTGAATAACTGCTTACTGGCCCTAAACTGAGATCAAAGAAAAATAAATTTATCTTAGTGTGTACATTAGCATATAATATCTGTAAACTCTATAATGGAGCCTAAACATCAGGAAGCTAGTGACCATTTGACCGACTCTACTGCATCTCTATCAGCTCGTATCATCTTCTTTAGCAAACTTGACAAAATAGAAGAAATATGACATGTGAATTATTAAACAGAACCCATTTGACTTTTAACCCTGCTGTTTTCAGGAAGCGAAATTTCCGGTATATTTATCTTGATATACATTATAGGGTCTGCGGGCTACTGGGTTGAAAAATACAGAGGCAGAACGAAATGCCAGAGCTCGAGTGAAGGTCTGCATGAAAAACGGGCTATTTGTCACAGAAGATCGTCAATAAATTAGATAGAATGATAGATAGAAGGGCCGCAAACGGATGCGAAGGACCAGACAACAAGCGTCCTACGGCTGATTAAAGCTGGCGCAACAGGCAACTAACTCTTCCAGTGCAGACTAGTTCTGTTAACTGTGCAAGATCATTGGCTGCACTTGCAGCGTCTAACAGGTGTTATGCCGTACAATACGGTTTCATCTGAGTATTACACAAAATAAATCGAGAATCTACTTTACTAATGACATTACGTTGACAACGATAGATTTAACTTTGGTTTCAACTGGTAGATTTCATTATCGAAGTGATGGTAATCAATCGAGATTACCAAATGTCCAGATTAAGCATAAATAATTGACAATATTATGTCATTTAAAATATCAAAAATATGATATTTATCACCCATTCGGATTGAAAAGAAAATGTTTGAGTGTTCATTATGAACTTGAAATCAGATTCTACACTTCCTATTTCGATAAACGGAGGTTGTCTAATTTAACAAATAAGTATGCTGTAGGATAAAGATAAATGAATTTGTGTTGCTTGATGTGCATCATTAAAATTGTCTGTTTCTTTGTCTATCTATCCATCTATTTGTCTATCTATCTCTCTGACTCTGCCCCCTCTATCTATCTGACTCTCTATCTATCGATCGATCTTTCATAATATACAGTGACCTATTGTCACAAAATAATTATCGCGTCATTTATTTATTCTTACTGCAATATTGCTATTTAAATTCACCATTAAAATCACTTTCTTTTCAAAAGATTTTGTGAAAGCCGCTGCCTGCAAAGTATATAGATATATCAGGTACTTGTTGGACAGGTGCATCGGTTAGCAGGATCTCTGCATTCTGGACGTGGCTACATTTTCCTTATTTATCCGGAACACGCGATCGAGGTGTTTTGTTTTAAGAATATAAAGACGTATTATTGATGCGAAAACACAAAATTAGCAACTGGGCGTTCAGAGGAAAATCCCAAGTAATTGAATAACTAAAATCTGGGTGATAGAGCAGTCAAAAGTGGCCGTGGTGACAGGGGAGCTATGAGGCAAGTGATGGATACTATTGTCCTAATTTGACCCTCCATTAACACCAGTTCTCAGCAGCTGTATTATGTCAGAAATTCCCATCGACATACAGAGGTTGTCACTAATTTTCTCAGCACATTCAGTTCTCGAAGCAGCGCTCAATCCTATCTCAAATAAATGGGTGGAGAATATGACCCAAAACTGCTCTCCAATCTGAGCAGCCTTTTACTGACTCCAAAATGCATTGTTGTGCAGGTGCCAGTAATTTGGTCCTTATCTCTAAAATGTTTATGCAGCTCCGTCCATTAATACTGGAAATGTTATTAATATTAATTAACAAATAAAACGAACCATTTTGGACTCAGTGAATAGCCTCATCTTCTAATTGGACTTAAAGGAAGAAAAAAGTTGACCTACTAGTGACAGACACAGGTTTGAGGGTGACATTTCATTGTGTAGCACCATGTGAAAGAAATAAAAAGGGACCCGTCAATTTAATGCAAGGACCAAAAGTGCATATTGTTGCTAAGAGACAGGGATGCCGCTGAACTTCCATCAGAAGCTCTGCTCCGACCTTATGCAAATGGAACTGCAAACTCTTTGTGGATGGCAGCGAATTCCACCCACAATGTCAGGAATACCTGGCAGAGGCTTTTATTCAAATGTTCAGTAAAAACACACAAGATGTGACAAAGCGTGACACATTCGGCACTGTGGAGGGAAAGGCAAAGAGAAAGGGAGGTGGGGGGGAGAAGGAGAGAGGGAGAGAGAGAGAGAGAGAGGGAGAGAGAGAGGGAGAGAGAGAGGGAGAGAGAGAGGGAGAGAGAGAGGGAGAGAGAGGGAGAGGGGGAGAGGGAGAGGGAGAGAGAGAGAGAAAGAGAGAGAGAGACTCACCATCCAAAATGCCATCAATCCATCCTCCGGAGCTGTCATTTTCCCCCTTCAGCCTCACAGAAGATTGGTCCAAACTACTAAAGTGCTTCTCTTTACATCTCTAAAAGGACTATTAAGACAGATTAATGAAACTGACCAATCTACCAGCTATGTACAGTGAGGCAGGCGGAAAGGAATCCAAGGAATGGTTAGATTCTATCATTCCAAAGTGCTCCTGAAATTACCTAGACGGACAGAAAACAAAAAAAAATCAAAATCATCTTAGTAACACGAGTGAACAATACACAATTTCAGGTCATTACCCAGCAAGAAATAAATTACTATGATATTTGAAATTTCAATGAAATGAATTAAAATTATGCCATTCATTTACGAATATTATTTGCTAGAGTAAGAAATTAAGTAAACAGCAATAATATATTAGCTGATTCTATTCTTTCATATAAATAGCATAAACGTGAATATTTTCTCAAGAAACAATGCAGAAACGATTTATTTTATAAAGGTGGAAATCTCGCCGCTCGTGACTGTATAGATCACATATTCATAATCAAAGGTTATGCGTCTCCAATAGCAGAGAAAACAATAACTAAATTTAATTGTAATTTACTCGCGCAGGCCAACAAAAAATAAACTTCATATAATCTGACACGTCAGAACAATATTGCGCCGTGAAATAATTTACTCAAATAATGGATTAATGTTTTAAATGATTCCATAAACACTGAAGCTGATTATTTGAAGTAGCAGGAAAAAAATAGAAAAATCAAACCATAGTTCTCATGGTGTTTTAGAAGTTAAATATTTCTTTTTTAAGTGTATAAAATATAAATGTAACCGTATCTTGGAAGATTTGTAATGGTTAGTGTGCTGCTTTAGTATTTGATTTAATCTTAATACGACATAAATAGCCAACAGAAATAATAAAAAACAAATCAAAAACTTAATTATTTATTTAATGTCGCCTTTCATAAATAAGTTCGTTCGGAATATAGCAAGTTAATCAAACTAATAACCTTAAACACATATTGTTTTCAATTGTTGTGCGCATTATATACAATGGGGGCTCTCCCTCAAAAAAAAATCCAATAAGGAAATTACATTCAGATATTGAACGAACTGTAATAAAATGAAACCATCGAAGACTTCATTACTAAAAGCGGGCGCACCGTTGTAATATTACAGAAAGCCCGTTAACATCCAAAGTTCGTCAACTTCGTAGCATAAATATTAAACTAACAAAAGCAAACGTTCCTGTATCTGATCACCGGAATAAATGTTCTGGAAATCTTATTTCAAGAATATTCTTACAGTGATTAGAATTGTTACATCCCCCAGTGATAATGGTCAAGGTGATTTTTTTAAAAGATTAGAGTGAATGCTATTAATCTTAAAATGTGGAGTGGGTGATCTTCTTTTATTCAATTTATATCAATCCTCTTTAGAAATGCCAGCAAGTTTAATACTGAGTATTTTGTAACGATAATATATTGATAACTGCAAAACAAACCATTTATAAATTTCCAGAACACCCCCCTTCATCCCCCGCTCTTCCTCACCATACCCCATCACCTCACCGTTAAAGTTTTAAATAAAATGTTTACATTGCTTTGCAAAACACCTTTAGGTTCCATGTATTAACAGTTGAGAATCAACGAAGTTATTTATTTCTAACTCAGAAAAACGCTGTACGCCGCACAAGGGAACTAATTTGCTTCGTGGTAAATGTAAAAGTTAAACAAGTACGGTGGTTTGACACATATCAAGTGAAAATTACATTGTAGAAGTTATATCGGGATAGAAGGAGAACCATTATATTTCCAATATTGCAAAATACGAGGATACTAAAATCTGAATTGTTCCACATTGTTTCACAATGCTATTTGAAACCAGCTGTTAAATTACTTTGAAATTGCAACTGAAATTGTGGCAAAATTTCCAAATAGCACCCAATTTTCATAATGTGTATAATAAGATGGATATTTAAGCAACCATTTCGTATGTTCAATAAGGGTTTTAATGGGACATTCAATAGGTGTTGTAAATATTAATGGGATTTGAAATGATTTGGTTTCTGATAACAGTGCATGTAACAGCTGACAGTAATACATACTGAACATGTGGCGGCCCTGGGGCAGGATGGTCCACGCACTTGTCTTTCCCACTTCATTACATGATTCCAAGAACTTCCCCATAATTTAGTTCAGGTAATGAAGTTCACGGGTCAGCCAAGACAACTGTTCCCGTGTCCGGCCAAACACTAGACACCTATGACCCACCAATGCAAATGTTCAACAGGCCTCACAAGAGTCCTTTAGTGTCTCGCTTAAAGGTACATCGCATCAAGAGACTCTCAAACATGGAGCCAAAATCGGGTTGTCTGCCCTTTCTCTTCACTAACGTAATTATTTATCCTGCTGTTTGACTGGTCAAGGACAGTGGCTGCCAAAGTCAGATACATTTCAATAGTCCCCAGGAATGGACGTCGGTTGATTCTGCTATGAGCTTTTGTTCCATAATCTTGAGGCAGCGACCGTCTTTGGAAACCAGTCTCCCAGATCACACCAATCAGAACATCTTACGGTTAAAGTTGCTCCTCACATTATGGAACCCAATAGACTGGAAAATAAAAACACTTGACTATTTTTTCTCAAGTATCTACCTGTTAACTGAAGTCAATGTTATCGATCCAAAAACTTATCTGCCAATGATCTAGACTCTCGAGCCCTGAGTGTCCACAGCAACTGAACAAAATGATTTGAAAAAAAACAGGAAGCATAATAGCAGAATTAAATTTTTGAATTCAAAAACTTGCTCCATCAGTACCAATTTCCAAGTAGGGAAATATATAATTTTATCCCCGTCAGCATCCTTTTCACGTTGTTTTATTGTTAAATGTACGCAGATAAGCTTCTTTTTCGATAAGTGTCGGGAAAATTAAAGAATTGACAAGTGTTCGCTAAACCAAACGAATAGATCGCGGTCCAATTATATGCCATAAGCCTGAAGGAAACTAATGGAAATCTTTCTTCACAATGTAAACTCGAATTGCTTTTTGCAGTTCGTTTGCATAATGCATTAGGACTATCATAATTATATTTTACAGGGCACTACTTCTTATCGAGATAAATGTGGTTTAGCAAAATGGAGCATTTCCGCATAATCACGATTTTAAAGACGGTTACAGATATGATTGTCTGTTTCATAGACTCGCTGATTGAACTATTATTAACTACGTTTCAAATGTAAATGTGGTACAATAGCCCATCAACAACCAGCGTCCCATTCGAAGGCTCAGGGGATTAATGCTGTACTGTTGATTGGGTTTACCTATACCTGCAACACGCGATCGTCAGCCCTGATTCTGTGATAGCAGAGAACTCACGCTGCAAGACGTTTTTTTATAAAGTCAAAGTCGATTTTATTGTCATATGCACAAGTACATGTATGCACAGGTGCAATGAAAAACTTACCTGCAGCAACATCACAGCCACTTAGCATCAGATAAGCAGCACACACAAGAAAAACATAAATTATACACACTTATTTTTACAAGAAAGAACACAATTAGACAAAAAAAACAACGTCCATTGAAGTGCAAAATGGTCAAAGTGGTCATAGTATTGCTGTACTGAGATGGTGATTAGGGTTGTGCAGGTTGGTTCAAGAACCGAATGGTTGAAGGGAAGTAGCTGTTCTTGAACCTGGTGGTGTGGGACTTAAGGCTTCTGTACCTCCTGCCTGATGGTAGCTGCGATGGTACATATGCACGTTGTCTCAGCAGCATTGGGGCCAGAGCGACCTTTCCATAGAATAATGAAATGGCCATTTCAATGCATAGCTTGTCGATGGGATACGATTATTTCACATCTTTTGTACAGTTCTAGATTTCTTTCTTTCTTTGGGCACAATTAACCGCCCCCCCCCCCCCGCTCCGCCCCCTCCTCCAATAGCAAACCTAAAAAAACCACTAAAATATTTGAGGTACGGGATAATGAATCATTGCCAGGTTAGGCAAGTATTACTCACTGATCCGTATCAAAATAATCATACCCTTCTGTAATTAATATATTCATAACAAGAATAGAATGCATATTTATTGATTTCATAGCAAAATATTTCATTCATATATTTAACTGTAACAGCAAACGCATGGACTATGAATTAAATATTAATAAAAAAGACAATCTCCTAAGGTTAAAACAATATAACCGGTGTCATTGCTGATTTAGATCTGGAATGGGAGCATAAATCAAACTGATGTCATGACTTCATTGAGTAAAGACAGGACTAAGCACCACATACCATTTTATGGCTTAATATTAATGACATAACTCCAGGACAGTTAAATTATATTCCATTCGGATTTCCGGTTAATGCAAACTGCTAACCGTGGATGTGATTCCTTCTAAATGAATCTGTCTCGGTGATAATTATAATGGTTTAAAATCTGTTGGACTTTCATTAACGAAAGGCAGAATGAATTGCCAGACGGCGGACTATTGTAAACAATCGGTAAGCAATTTAACACTCTCTCCGTTATTACAATTAATTTCGTTGCCCATTCCACAGGAGTTAGTCTTGAACCAGCGTGGAACTGTTTCAGCCCAACCTTGCTTGCGAAAAGTCAAGGGGCAAACATCACAGGATAACAAATTCACTCCCATGCCATTTAAATGTTTCTCTCAGATAAGATGCATGATCATGGCCCATTTTCTAAATCTATATCTGGCTCTGCCTCAGCCAAGTGATTGCTGAGACAATTATGAGTCACATTCATTGCTGCAGAACTGATAGATGAACTACAGAACCACAGGATGTTAACGGCACCCTGAGAGCTTACTTTCAAAACCTCGCGAAAAATCTGCCGCATCCGTTGATGTCCGTTACCTCGCAAATCCATAGGAGTCACTTGATCACCGTGGTGCTGTGCTGAGCTCCCCACCAGTACACCCACCCCCATCCCCCTCACCTACTCGCACCCTCAGTAGAATAGGGACACGCAGGGAACTTTTTGATGCACTTACTAACATTGCACCCTGGATCATAGTAATCAATGTGTTGCATTTTATAGAAAGATTTCTTTCTCCCGCCAACTTCTCCGATAGGGCAGTAGTTATCGGAAGCTAATGCATTTTTGCATTCTCAGTACTCACCGCGACACGTCCTTTGGCTGATAACGTTGTGTACAGCCGTTAAGGTACTGCAACTCACACATAGACCTGCTGTTTGCCTTTCCATGTGTTTTTTTTTAAATGACAAAAATGTTTGAAAGGCTCCTGGAGGTCCATCAGTTCACCCGGGAAACATATCTATCAGCCTAAGTACACAGAGCTCAGAGAGGGCGTCATGGCATATACAATATTGACGCATGACTCAGTGTAGACAGGGTGCAAAGTCGTACCAAGGTGAACAAAGGGGCAGCTCCGGATCTGACACAGTCAAGTAGGTCAACAAAAGTTGTAAGATGTAGTGATAACATTGGCTATTAATATTTTTGATAATGATTTAGAGATAAAGAGAAGGGGCAACAAGGGTAACCAGCAACTTGTCCACCAATCAGAAAAGCAGGAACAGTTTTAATGGGGTTTTGGCCTTATTTGCAGGTTTTGTGTTTACCTTTGAACATTTTCACATCATGAATCAGGGCACTGTATTTGGTACTGATAAGCTGGATCAGAACAAACATGGTCCCTGAGGGTTTGAGGGCAAGGTGTAGGAATGGTTATCTCTAAGTGAAAGCAGCACTGAAACATATCAAGTAGGATATCAAAATCTTCTGTAAGTAAAATCATTTTAATAACAAAGTTCAATTGGCTTTGAATAAAACTGACTTTATCTACACACAAATGTAAATTGCACATCTTATGAAAGGCCATTTGAACTAAAGATGAATTCAGATACTTGTATCTAGAGTTACTGTAGATGACACTTGTGAGCAATACCACAGCAATGTTGCCAATCACCAGTGCATAGTTGTCACTGACAGAAAATTTTTTATGACACTGGAAAGTGCAAAGGTAAAAGTTATTTATTCAAAATGCTTAAAGGAAATCTGAGATTAAACTAGTAAAGTGGCCCCCATCATTGTTCATTCATGTCTGCTTGTAATAGTTGCACTTGTTTTACAAACATCAGCTAAGGAGAACATGATTCTCTGATAAGGAATGATGGGCAGCTTCCAAAACTTAACTTAGTTTTGATAGGTCCCTTTCCATGAGACAAGTTACTGTCATTGCAGCATAATTAAAGAGATTAAACCAACCCAAGCATTGAGCTTTTTAGCTCAATGGCAAAGTTCAGTTAAAATTTAGTTAAAATTCAGTTAAAATTTTGCCTCAAAGGCAAAGTTCAGTTAAAGTTCAGTTAAAATTTAAGAAGGCATATCCAAAAATGTATTTTAAGACAGACAGAAGTGGAATCAGAATTTGCAGGGTTTTCTACAAATAACATCAACATTTGGCTCTGACTGTGGAAGACCCCTTTCAAAGTCACTTTATGCTTTGTATGCTCTTCTAACATTAGGGGCAATTGCACATAATTCTTAGTGTGTTAAGCATTATGTTTGATGTAAATAACAATTTGGCAAATAAACAATAAAAAGCTTTTAATTGTACACTAATCGATCCCAGATAGCTTACTTTATGCACAAATCAGGGGTAAAACTAAGCACCAAAATTAATAGTGATCTCCTCTCACACTGTAGATAAACAAGTATTCTCCTGACATAGTGAAATAATAAAGTCAAATGCACGTAATGTTAAGCATTAATGGCATTGTTTTTATGATCAAAGTTATGACTGACTTTTCATTATCCAAAGTAATGACAGGAAGGGCCTCCAGAGATAACATAAAAAATTGAATCATGCAATGCAGTGCAATAAACACTTCAACAGCTTGAAAACAGGTTGAATTTCTAACATTTAATCTGTCAGGCTGTTCAGTACCATTCTGGGCAAAGTAGTTGGAAGAAATAAGCATGGATATGAAAATTATCTTATTGATGAAGGGGATAGATTGTACACAGTTGATAGCTCATATCAGTTAACAAAATCGGGAAGAATCAGGGCCTGAATTCCTCTAAAACCAGATCTAGGTTAAATGTCAAATAACAGTGGACCCCAGAAGAGGTTACCATTACTCAGAGTGGATGCTGGTTCATGAGAACTGGTTGGGGTGTACATCACATAGAACATAAAACATAGAACAGTACAGTTGTGCCAAACTAATTAAACTAGTAATTAAATGCCCAATGAAACTAATCCCTTTTGCCTACACAATGTCCATATCCCTCCATTCTCTGTACATTCATGTGCCTATCTAAGAGCCTTTTAAATGCTTCTATTGTATTTGCCTCCACTACCAACCCGGCAGCACATTCAAGTCACCCCCCACTCTCTGTGTAAAGAGCTTGCCCCACACATCCCCTTTGAACTTACTCCCTCTCACCTTAAATGCACGCCCTCTAGTATTAGACATATCGGCCTGGGAAAAAGATAATGGCTGTCTACCCTCTTTAAGCCTCTCATAATCTTATAAACTTCTATCAGGTCTCCCCTCAGCCTCCGCCGCTCAGAGAAAACAACCCAAGTTTGTCCAACCTCTCCTGATAGCACCTGCCCTCTAATCCAGACAGCATCCTGGTAAACTTCTTCTGCACCCTCTCCATAGCTTCCACATTCTTCCAATAATGGGGCAACCAGAAATGAATACAATACTTCAGATGCAGCCTCACCAACCATTTATAAAGCTACAACATAACTTCCTGACTCTTGAACTCAATGTTTCGATGAATAAAGGCAAGCATGCCATACTCCTATCAACTGGTGCAGCCACCTCCTATGAAATAGTCCATGTGCCTGTGGGTTATACCTCTGTGTCCAGCACCATCTGCACCTGAATCCACTGCACCCACAAGTGTTAGATGTGGTGGATCTATCTGAAGACCATGCACCTGGATGAGCCTGACTCAAAACCCTGTCCTCCCAAGACAACGTCAGTGAGAAATTGCACCAGGTCCACAAGCAAAAGAGCAGGTGCTATTGGGCTCCCCATTGTGTGTTATCATGCAACCTGGATGAAGGTGCCCAATGATCTCAACAGCCTTCAGGAATACATCTCAGGTGGCCAGAGCTCCAGAGCTATGTGGGAGGGTGGGTGAGGACGGGCCAGCAAGGACAGCCATATCTTTTTCTGCTCACATTGCTTGATTGTGCTGGAGACAATTCCTGAAGAAGTGCTCTGAAGGACACTGGGAATTCCTTGTCCCCAGTGCAACAAGGAACTCTTGTCTTATGCAAGATTCAAGTCCAACAATGACCTTCCAAGTCACATGTCATTGCTTCTCCTTGATATGACCCCCAACAACATCAAGCACCTGAAACTCTGCCCATGCGTTGCCTCTGCTGAAAGTCAGCTCACTGTAACCGGAGAAGGTAATTACCAAACTGCAGCCATTTCTGCCACCGTGGGGCTTGTTGAGCTCAGCAGGGTGAGATCTGGAAGCGTGGCTTTTTTTCTTCCTTGCACAGTTAACTCTCAATCCATAAAGTCAGCTACTGAATTATCAAGTCTGCAGATTTTAAAAGGTAATGCTAGATTTTGATACTTTGGGATAAAATTAATCATTTTCATTTCTAAAGGGGAATTGCAACAGAGGGTTAGGAGGGCTGGGTGAAGGTAGTGATGTGGAGGATTTACAGAGTGGGAGGGGCTGCGTTTGCAAGTAGCCTATTCTGTGTTTGGCTGTTCTTGCTGTGGAGCTTACAAAAACTCTTTATGTATCCTGGTAGTATGTACTCCAATGTATACTTCAAAACATTTTGCCATTCATTAGTTTCAACAGTGAAGTAGACCTTGAGGCACACTTGCGTTTTCGGCTATGATGAAATTACATACATATGAGCAATGATGCACAGGTAAAAATTGTCTTGTCCATCCAAACTGCCACAGGTAATTATAAAATTTCTTGTATCATAACATATTACTTCCTAGTTCACAAAGTCATGTGAGTTTCTGGGTGGTCCAAAAATCTTGTGGATCATTGTAGTTTATACTTCCCAAAAGTACTTTTGTTTTGTAGGAAGTGATGTGACATCCAACCAGTACCCATGTAAGTGGCATCAGTAATCCAGCATCCACCACACACAATGGCAGCCTCTTTTAGATCCCCACTGTTTACTGGGAGAAAAACCATCACTTAACTTAGATCTGACTTTAAACAATTTCAAGTCCTTGTCCTCTCTAACTTGGTTAAGTGAAATGAACTGTCAGCTGAACACAATCTATTCTCTTTATCAACTTCTGAAACCCAGTCAGATCATCTTCAAATCTACACATCACTAAAATGTAGAATTCCAACTCTTTTAATCTACTTTGTCTGGAATGACACTGGAACATTCTGTTGAACAATGACATGAGAAATTCTGTTTTTAAGCTCAAAGCAAGTGGTCATCCCAAACGGGAACCAAGTACAGCCCAAAATTTACCTCCAAGCCACTTTCTTCTTTGGGTGAACAGCCAGTGCACATCATGTTTACAAAGGCATCCCAAACATCTTATTAAGTTTTACCAATGCACTTAATTAACTTCTACAGGTTATTTTTAGCAAAGGTTTCCTGTGATTACAGATAAGACAAGGTAACAACTGAAAATATTTTACATATGTGCTATAAGTGCCTTAATTGGGTTTTGTTTTCCTTGCTACTTATTTTAGTTTTAAGTAGATTTATTTTACTGTTGATTCATGCTTGGTAGCTTTTATTCTCAGAATTCCTTTGTTCCTTTCTGCAAATTCACCTCCTGAGGATACCAGATACCTGGTGACAAAGATCTGGAAAATGGATTGATGTTCCCTGCAATTTCTGGTGCCTTTCAAATTGCAGCAGTAGGGCAGAATTGGACCTGGAATTGCAGGCCAATCAAATGAAATATACCTCTTGCTTTTCACTTTATTTTTCTGGGAAAATGAGCAATCCAGTACCAGGAATATCTAGTGAAACATAATGCCATGGTATTCCCCCAAATGGACCTGGAAACATATCAAAGATCCTAAAGTTGCTCCTTGTCCCGAGAATTTGCAGATATTTGGAATCTACTGGCCAGAGGAACTTGAAGTTTCCTTCCCAGGTGAAGGGCCTGCATATCTTAAAGGGGAGAAGAGTTCTGAATAATGTTTTGGAGCAGGTGGATGGGGTTCAAAATGAGGAAGCACCCAGAGAGAAGTGACCATAACATGATAGGTTTTCAGGCTAACAGTGAAAGGAGGAAGGATAGAGCACAATCAAGGAGTCCACATTTATTCTATTCTGGGCCAGAATTTAGAAGAATGTGGAAAGAGCTTTTGGAAGTAAACTGAAAAAGGGAAACTCTAAAGGACTGTAGGGCAGTGAGCTCTGTGGGAAGAAAACAGAAATTCCTAACATTGACAAACAGGAATAGGTACAGGAACAGGCCATTCAGCCCCTCAAAGCCCATCCTTCCAATCCATTAGGTCAGAGCGGATCTGTAACTATATTACATTTATCCATCTTTTCTTCATATTTCTTACTTCACTTACCTAATAAAAACTTGTCATTCTCAGTCTTAAAAGTTTCAATTGACCAAGCATCCAGCACGATAACCACCTGAATGATAAAAATAGTATGTATTAATTATATTAATCAGCTATGATCCATGTAAGTTTGATTCTATCTTTAATACCCTTGAGATCCACGGGTCTCATAAAATGGTCACATTAAAACCCCTTTCACTCTATGGAAGTTTTCACCTTCTACTATACAACTCACTTGGTATTCAAAATATTACTCGATCAGCATTTCCTAATCTCTGCCTTGTGTATTTTACACTAATGCAAACTTCTGTCTTTTATTCCAATTTTCCTGGCTTACTTGAATGACTTTATGAATTTAATTTATACAATTTAATATGGTACTTAATTTCAAGGTCTCCATTAAATGTCTTCTTATACAACCTGGGAAACTCTTATCAATCATCCCAGTCTCGCTGTACTTCTGCATCATCTTTCTATCTATCTGAATAGCATTTGTGAGAGGGTCTACAACCGATCATGGAATATCAAGTGTGTGCTCCCCATTTCAGTTTGTCTCTGTAAAATATTTTGCACAATACATAATTGGTAAGGATTTGAATAGATGTGAAGTGGGGTTCAAACAAAAACCAGAGAAATTCAGTGTGAATCCATCAGCAGAAAGTAGTCTCACATCTTTTCAGTTTGTAACTACATGGGTCTGAAAAGTGCAGGTGGGGAGGAGAAATGGGAGAAGATCTTTGGACACAAGAACCTGTTAAACCAATCTGGAGTAGATTCTTTATTATTCATGTAATTTTCAGGTCCTGGGGTTCATCCCTAATTACCCATCCTAATTACTCATGAACTGAGTGGCTTACTTGGCCACTTGGAAGTTATTGAAGAGTCACCCACATTGATGGTTAAGTGTTACATATGGGCCAAAGTCGATAAGGATGGCAGATTTCCTCCTGAAGGACATCAGTGAATCAAATAGATTTTTTCAACAATCTATAGTTTTATGATTATCATTACTAATGATTATTACTTTTAAATTTAAATAATCCAGATCATTGACAGATTTTAAATTTCACAGCTGCCCGTGTGTGGATTGGAACTCCAGTCCCTATGATTGCTGGTCCAGGTCTCTGAATTACTAGTCCAGTAAATTAAATGCTGCACCACCACATTTCCTTAAATGCTTCCTGAGTACAAACACTTATGCTCACACTCCCAAAGGAATTACATTTTCGAGGAATTCCTATGTGGGATTAGATCTATGAAGAGCTCTCTTTTGGACAAGGGTTTCAGTTCTAGTCAGATAGTTTTAACAGAGTTGCATTTGTCTGGAACAGATTCTGCATCGACAGTTCTTTGATTGATAGTTGCAATATATTGACAGCTCTAGTATCAACTTTGAAGACTTGTATCTTACTATTGAATATTAATATTGGATAGGGGAGAAAAAAGAGCCACAACCTTATTAGCCAAAGGAATTCACTTTGATTATTTACATAGATTTAACCAAGTACAAAGAACATGGAACACAAAACAATACAGCATGAAACAGGCCCTTCGGCCCACAATATTATGCTGATCTAATTAAATTAGTAATCAAATGCCCAACTAAGCTAATCCCTTCTGCCTAAATATCCATATCCTTGCATTTCTCTCACATTCATGTGTCTATCTAAGAGCCTCTTGAATGCCCCTATCGTATTTGCCTCCACCACCACCCCAGGCAGTGCATTCTAGGCACTCACCACTGTCTGTGTAAAAAACTTGCCCTGCACATTTCCTTTGAAATTATCCCCGCTCACCTTAAATGCATGTCCTCTGGTATTAGACATTTCAACCCTGGAGAAAAGATACTGGCCGTCTACTTTCTCTATGCCTCTCATAATCTTAAAAACTTAATCTGATAGATCTCCCCTCAGACTCCACTGCTCCAGAGAAAACAACCCAAGTTTGTCCAACCTCTCCTTACAGCACATTGCTTCTATTCCAGGCAGCATCCTAGTAAACCTCTTCTGCACTCTCTCCAAAGCATCCACATCCTTCTTATAATGGGGTGACCAGAACTGATTGCAATACTCCAGATGCAGACTAAGCAGAGTTTTATAAAGCTAAGTTCCCGGGGACTTATCCACCTTAATGCTCTTTAAGAGACCCAACACTACCTCCTTCTTTCTCCTGAAGTGCCCTAGCATATTCGCATGCTCCGCACTGATCTCCCTATCTTCCACGTCCTTCTCTTTGGTAAATACTGATGCAAAGTACTTATTTAGGACCTCACCCCCATCTTCTGCTTCCAAACACATGTTCCCTCCTTTCTCTTTGAGTGGTCATACCCTCTCCCTCGTTATCCTCTTGCTCTTGATGTATGTATAGAATGCCTTGGGATTCTCTGGAATCCTACTTGGCAAGGACTTTTCATGGCCCCTCCTGGCTTTCCTAATTCCCTTCTTGAGTTCTTTTCTGGCTTCTTTATAATCCTGAAGGGCTCTGTTTGATCCTCGCTTCCTAATTTTTACATACATTTCCTTTTTCTTCTTGACTAAATGCACCACCTCTCTTGACATCCAAGATTCTCTTACCCTGCCATCCTTGTCCTTCCTTCTTACTGGAACATACTTGTCTTGTACTCTGTGCAGTTGATTTTTAAACACCATCCCACATGTCAGATGTGGACTTGCCCACAAACAGCTGTTCCCAATTAACTCTCTCTAGTTCCTGCCTAATGCTCTCATAATTTGCCCTGCTCCAATTTAATGCTTTCCTGCAAAGTCCATACTTATCCTCATCTATAGCTATCTTAAAACTTAAGGAGTTGTGATCACTGTTCCCTAACTGTTCTCCCACTGAAAGGTCAGTCACATGACCAGGCTCATTACCCAACACCAGGTCCAGTACGGCCCCTCCTTTCATTGGACTGTCTATGTATTGATTTCAGAAACCCTCCTGGATACATCTAACAAATTCTGCCCCATATAAATCTCTTGCACTAAGGAGGTCCCTTTGTTCCAACAAATTGAGTTTCTATATTTTAGGGAAGTGTAGACTTGGGACACTTTGACTGAGGGTTATGAAATAATAAAGAGACTGGACTGTGTTTATATGATCAATTATTTCAGCTGAATCTGTTAGAAAGGATCATGAGGTCATGGTTGCAAGTTAGATAAAGGCAGAACCAGACTGGATTTTGTTGGTTATTCTGAAGCCAGAGGACAGTGAATCTGTGGAACAAACTTCTATCTCATATAATGAATACTGATTCACAGTATATTTTCAGCTCAGAGCTGGATGTGATCATTTCTGGATGAGGTAATTTCATACAAGTAGTTGTATCTTGCAAAGTAAATCGAGGGCAACATGATGAGTTGGGATGTAGAAGAAATGTCCACTATTTCCCCTCATTGCCCTGGATTTATCTCTAGGATGTAAAATGATGGAAAACCCTTTGATAAAGGAATCAGAAAATTCTTAGGGAATCACAAGACAAGAGCCTGAGAAGCAGACCACACCATAATGAGCACCTGTAAATACAGCTGAGACATTGATTCTGCAGGACCTTTCCCATCTTAACCCATGTTTGTTGTTTGTTACCAAGATATTGTTGTGTAGAAACCTTTGCAGTTCAAACTTTAGAAAGAATTTAATTTTACCTATTAATGGTTAATGGGCTTGTTCCTTCTTGGTTTAACTTTGCTTTCCTAAGTTCCAGTGAATGTGAGGCTGTGATTCTGGCCAAACACCAGAAATGTGGCTGCTGAAGTCAGACAGTGTTGACCCAGCTGAATTGTGTGGTGCAGAAGAATGCTTGATGTGTGTGGGATCTACAAGGTGGCTGTGACCCGATGTCAGGTGTTCACCTTGTCCACCTACTGCAAAATCCGCAGTTTGGCAGGACCATATAACCAATAATTGAAACACAATTTTAACCCCCTTTTTGACCCACTACACAGGACATTGGCACTAATACTTTTTTTCTTGAGGAGTTCTCATTTTCAGGGACTCAGGCTTCTTCTCCAACTTCTCCCTTGTGTTGTGCCCTTCTGAAGAATAGTATGCCTCATCCCCTGGGGCACCTCCAGGCAAATGCAGAATCCCATATAGACAAAGATGCTCTAGACATTTCCCATTCCTGTCTTTGCTATCTTCACACTAACACACTATGAAAGTGGAAAAGAGGCCAAGTCCCTTACAATGTTAAGTAGGAATTTACACATTCAGTTTGGAGTTGAATCTTGGCATTTTTCTAAGACAAGTCTCTGGACTTCCATTGAAATACATTCAGCCACACTCTCATTGTATCCATTTCCTCAGAACCTCAGCACTGCCCTATTCACTGAAACACGAGTGGAAAAAATTACCTCCTATTCTTCTTCAGCTGCTATAACTATGTGGCACTAGGGCATGACCAGAAACATATCAGGTAACTCCATCACCTCTGTTTTGTGATTAAGACTAGTTAACTATTTGTGCATGATAACAATGATTACACAATCTATTTAATAAGTAGACTACCCCTTCTTTAACCATTCTTTTAGATCTTAAAATTTCACTCTCACCATTCTTTAACTATGATAATACTGAAGAGTATTTTTGTCCTACCGATCTACATAATTTATCTTTCATCTAAAATATCTTTAAGAACTTACTTTAGCAAATGCTGTTGCTTCTTGCATAGTTTCCTCTCTGTAGAATATTGAATTATTTTTGTTTTATAAGACCATGTTAATTCTCCTATTTGGAGACCACTTATTTAATAACTTTTCATACACTTATTAAACATTATATTTTTAAAATATTTCATTCATCCCCAAGAAATATTTCAATAGTAATACTTATTGTTCTCTTTTAGTTTGTCATCATGTTAAAACTCATAATATTTATTTCGGTTGCTTACTGATCCTGAGTGAGTGAACAGTTTATGTGATTCACAATCCATAGCAGGTTTCATTATTTCCATTTTATAGATGCAAGTTTCCCCAGTGATATTCTCAAAGCACTGAGTTAACAAATATCTGGCATCTAATTCCTCAGCCCTGATTCAGTTGCTCCACTTCTGGTAGGGGATAGTCCAAGTTTATGTCCATTGATTAAAACCTGTGTATAATTAATCACTTCCTCCTTTTCATGAGGTTGTTGACTCCATCACTGAGGAGAACTTAAGTCAGTAAATCAACTGTGGTTCCTTTGTGCTTCGTTTTGGTCAGCTCTCAAATGATGGTGATTTCACCTCAGTATTTCATAAAACTCCTTCCTCTGATTCAGCAAGTGAAGATTTAATCCATTGACATGAATACAGAACCATGGGTGCCTGCAGTGCTGTGCTCAACAATTCCTGTCTTTCAGATAACAAATTGAGCTGCCTCCATTAACCTTGTCAGGTGAATGTAAGACAATAGTGCACAACTTTTTTTTGTAGGGAAGAAATTGTAAATCATTCATGGGGAATACTGAAGTCTCAGACTTACTAACAAGTGACTGTTGCTGTCATTCTGACTATACTGCAAAGTTGGATGATTCCAAGGACTTGGTATAGGTAAGGAATTCTAACATTTGTCTTTTACAATTTATATTATTATCTATTTACTTATCCTATAATTATACTCACATTATTTATCTTCACTTTTTTCTGGTGTCTATGCTAATCTTATACCTGCAGTTAGGAAGTTTGACTCCATATTTAATAATTTAAATGAAACACAGTTTTCTCGTCAACATTATTAATTAGAATTTTGGATCATATTTCATTCCTTATTCACTGTTGGGATGTGAGTATGCTTGGCAAAGCCAGTATTTATTTTCCTCTTCACTAAATATCCCTGAGAAGATGGTGGGGAACTCCCTTCTTGAGCCACTGCAGCTTGTGTGGTGAAGATATTTCGAAAGCGCCATAAGATAGGGATTACCAGGATTTAGACCAAACAATGATAAAGGAATAATAATATACTGTTGGACAGATGTGGAGGAATTTGCAGGTAATGGTGCTCTGGTGTACTTGTTTAACTTCTTTTTGGTGGTAATGGCTGGTTTTGGGAGATATCGTTGAAGAGGGTTTGGTAAGTTGCTGCAGTGAATTTTGAAGATGGCCCACAATGCAGACACAGTGTGTTACTAGTGGAGGAATTGGATGTTTATGGAAAAATTGTCAATTAAATGGAACACTTTATCCCTGTGAACATTGCACTTTTTATTTTGTGCTGTTAGATAGACATGGACTTTAGCAAGGCTTTTGATAAGGTCCTGCTTGGTAGCCTAGTTTAAAAGGTTAAAACAAACTGGATCTAACATTTGCTTGGTGACAGGAGGCAGAGAGTTGTGTTGGAGGGTTGTTTTCTGACTGGAAGTCTGTGACCATTGGTGTACCTCAGGATCGGTGCTGGGACCTTTATTGTTTGTCGTATATATAAATGACTAAGATGAGGATGTAGATGGGCTAATTTGTAAGTTTGCTGATGATACAAAAACTGGTGGAGTTGAAGATAGCAAAGAAGGTTGTCTAAGGGTACAGAGGGACATAGATCAGCTGGAAAGTTGGGCAGAGTGGTGGTGGATGGAACTTAATCCAGACACGTGTGAGGTAAGTGCATTTTGGGATGTCAAATACTGGCAGGACATATATAGTAAATGGCAGGGACCTGAGGAGTGTTGATGTACAGAAAGACCTTGGGGGGGGGGCAAGTTCATAGTGCCCTGAAAATGGTTACATAGGTGGCTAGGGTAGTGAAGAAGGCATCTGGCATGCTTGCCTTCATAGGCCGAGGCATTGAGTAGATGAATTGGGACATCATGTGGCAGCTGTACATAACACTGGTTAGCCCACACTTGGAGTATTGTGTGCAGTTCTGGTCATCACACTCGAGGAAGGATGCGGTAGCATTAGAAAAAGTACAGAGACATACACTAGGATGTTACCTGGAATAGAGTGCTTTAGTTACAAGGAGAGATTGGATAGGCTGGGTTTGTTCTCACCAGAGCACAAGAGGCTGAGGGGTGACCTAGTAGAGGTTTATAAGATTATTATAGGCATAGACAGGATAGATTGTCATAGTCTTTTTCCCAGGGTTGGGGAGTCCAGAACCAGGTTTGAGTTGAGAGGGGAGAAATTTAAAGGAGATCTGAGGGGTAAGTTTTCAACATAGGAGGTAATGGTTAAATGGAATGACCTGCTGGAGGAGGTGGTAGAGACATATATAATTACAACATTTAAAATGCATTTGGACAGGTACTTGGACAGAAAATGAGTAGAAGGATAAGGGCTTAATATAGGCAAATAATGCAGGGATTTGCATAGATAAGCATCAGCACAGAAGAGTTGGGCTGAAGGGCCCATCTCTTTGACTGTATGACTCATCGAGTGAGTGGAGAACTCTTCCTTTGGTTCTAATGGGCTTCAACTTTACTGGAACATCTTGATGCTGCATCCAGCCAAATAGAGCCTTGAAGGGCTGTCACTCTCAGCTCATCCAAGTAATCCACCTCTTAAATCCCTGTTTGGACCCAGGCTGTAATTATATCCCAATCTGAGCATAGGGCATGGAGCTTGTTGGGTATCAAATAGCATTTGATAGAAGGTTGATGACACCTTGCATCACTTTGCTGAGAGTTATAAAAGAACATAAGATATAGGAGCAGAAGTAGGCCATCTCAACCCTGCAACCCTGCTCCACCATTCATGAAGATCAAGCTGATCTATTGCAACATAATTTTCTTACACTATCCCCATATGCCATGGTTCCCTTAATATCCAGGACTGAGAACAGACAAATGGTTAGTAAATATCCAGATTGGATTGGCCCTACTTTTTATCAAGGCCCCTTTTTTTCATTAAGTCAGGGATTGTGAGTATTGACAACCCTTAAACTGAATGGTTATTAGGCTACTTCAGAGGCAAGCTGAAATTCAACTGCATGGCTTTGGTTGGAGAATCACATATAGTCCAGATTGGGCAGGGTCAACTGATTTCATCTTCATAGGCTATTAGTGAGAACCAGTGTGCTTTTTATGTTATGCTGGTACTTTCAGATTATCATCAGCAATGCTAATTTTTTATTCCATACTATTTTAATCAACTGAATTTAAATCCTCCATCTTTGAACTCATGCCTCCAGGTCATAGGTCCAGACCAATGGATTACTAGTCAAGTAAGATTACAATTATGCTATTATATCCATGTTAATATATATGCTCCTTCATCTATGCTAATTTAATAAAAGACTACTAAATAGTGCCCTACAAAAAAGGACAGTTGAAATATTTGCTGATAACTTTAATAACCCTTTTTTTCTATTTTCTTATTAATATTCAGAATAATTTTGCTTCATCTTTTTCTCCTAATCGCTTGGGTACCCGTGTTCCTTTAAGACACATCTTCCAGGGTCCAAGCGTAGGAAATGGTGCAATAATGTTTCCACCAACAACCAATTAGAGGGTTGTAACTAACAAGATCAGATTGTTGTCTGCATGGTGGTCATTTGCATAACAATGCTAGGACCCTTCAAACCCACCAATCTGATACTGTAAACGAGACAAATAAGTCTTTGATAGAAGGGAACGGTAAATGACTACTGTTAGTCGGTTTACCCAACCTAATATCCTATTATCCCTCTCAGAAGTTTTGACCTTTTGGAAAATTGGCTCAGGATCCGTGGATCCACTGGAGAACAATATCCATGATACTAACAATGTACCAACCATTGGTTACTTCCATTTTCCTTCCCAAATTTTTCACATATTTGGACGTACTATCAATCAAAGATTTACCTTAATCTTTATATGGTAAAGTATAGAATTTATGGCAGGAGTTTGAAGTTTCAGGGTGTCTTTGTTGTTACTTTGCTAAGATGAAGTGCTGTAGGCTCATGAGATCTGATTGTTCCACCCTGAACAAAGTTCTATACAGGAAAATCCAGGTTACTGGGATTCAGTTTGAAAGCTGGATGTAGAGCAAAGTGTACCAAGTGAAAAAAAATGTCAGTGACAAGGTGTAAATGCCGTTGGCAGTAAAGGACTTGGCTTAAAGTTCTGCTCTAGCTCACTGCCTGTTAGAGCATATCAACATGGATGCTTTACAGTATTTGCTAATAAAAGGATGATGTTTTCTGAACATTTTAAATTATGGGGAAATTTGAGAGAGTACACATGCATCTCCTGAACTACCCGCAACAAATTCATTGTTAGAAGAGGTCGTAGATTCTCTTTGAAGTGTATTTATTGATAATAGGGATCTTGGTTTCCAGTGTTCATACATAATGATAGCCCAAATTATAACTTCACTGAAAACAATGGGTATATTTGTTACAAAAGCACTTCCCAACTTATCAAACAAATGGATGTGTTGCTGAAGTTGGCTTTCACCTTCTGTCTCAGCTTCACCTAATGGATTTCAACCAAGGATTGAAGGGACAGTTGCTAATATGGCTCTAATGTTACATCATTGCAGTCCGAAGATTTGCTCTCATATTAATTATAGGACATGCAGCAACAATGTCCAGTAGTCATTCATGACCAAAGAATTGGTCAGGTAACTGGCTCTTGAGGAGAGTCTCTAAAACATACCTCCCACTTGAAATGAACTCCATAAGGCTCAGAAAGATGCCAGGCCTGGTAACTCTAGACGCAGCTGCTGTTTGTTGCCCAAAGGTTAGTAAGACAATTCCTATTACCGTGGGAATCCAGAAGGAGAGGCTGAGACAGAAGATGCAGATCTCCAGCATTCACTTAATTAAACCGGCAGTCCTTTGACAGCAAGCCTACTAATTCCTTTTAGTGAAGTCATAGTGAGGCACTTACAGGCAGCATGACTCCTACTCTAGGTAACTCACAGGCAGAGTGCTCTGAACCTAAATTATTTGCAGAAGATCATTTCCACTACTTGTCCCGGGACTGCTTTATTCAACACACACATAACTTGGTCTCCAATCAACTTGGACCTTGATTTTGCTTTGTAAAGTTCGTATGGTAGCTGGTGTGTGACTGACATCCCACAATAAAAGAAGTTATGCACAGGCATTTTCTGTTTGAGTTCTGGAATATCAGGAGGTTCATGGACAACCCAAACAGCAACAGACCTGGATTCTTCATTATCCAAACTCAGGAACTCAGATGTTCTGATATTGACATTGTCAGCTTGAGGGAGGCACAATGGGGAAGGAGATGACCAGCTCAATGAACAAGATGGTGGCTACATGTCATTCTGGAACGACAAGCAGGAAGAGGAATACAGTCTTTATCTCATGGGTTTCATGGTCAAGAATGACCTAGTCTCCATCTCAGTGACTTGCCTGTGGGATGTGAAGCTCCTGCTCACTATAACATGGAACAAGCTGCGTCAGTGTACCCCAGCATGTGTACCCCAGCCCAACAAGATAAAATGCGGCCAAGGCAGTGTTTTACCCCAACCCTGGAAAAAACCATCCACACTACAGAGCATGACAAACGAATCCGCCGTGGTAGTTCTCTGGAAAGCTATGATCAGCGAAAAGGGAGCAGGAAATGTTAACTCCAAAGAGATTTTTCACCTAACAAGTAAAGAGAAACTGGTCTTGTCATTAACAACATCCTATATTGCGAGAGGAATAAGTACAAAACCTCATGGCAACACCACCAATCCTGACACTGCACCTATTAATCTGAGGGAGAGACTGCAAAGCTTCATTATTGTACCTCATGAACTCAGATGCTCTGGTGTTAACTTTGTTGCTTTGACTGGGATATGATGGGCAGGAGGTGGCCAGCTCAGAGAACAAGATGTTTTGCATCATCCACTCTGTGCCAGACTCCAATGACTGATGGATCACTGACTAATTTGTTACTCCATCAGCCTGATCCTGAATCATGCAAGAAAGTCAACACTGAAGATCTCAAAGACCATGTTAAGTGAGGTCTTCTCTGACAGTTCCACACAGCAGCCTCATAAACCCAACCAGCATTTGTCACAGGTTGGCTACAGCATTTGGACTACCCTGAAGTTAACCACACTTAGCACATGTGAGGAATGTCTTGTTTCCTCCACCAGAACAACTACAACTGGGATGATGACAATGATTAAGAGATCAAGAAATAAATAAACCAGAAGCACAAGGCATTCTTGGATTGGAAACTCCACTCTACTTCAAAGGAAGGGAAAACAACCGAACAGGCACCTGAAGGTTAAGTTCCAACACGAAAACCCATGAATTAGAGATGAGCTGACAGGTAGAAAGATAGCAGGCACTCACTGATAACCTGGATTTTTCTGTGCTATCAAGACTATTACCAGCCCCAATACTCAAGGGTCCTCCTTTCAAGAACAGAAATGAACCTTTTAAGAACAGGGAGGTAGTCCTTGCCTGCATAAAGGAATTCTTCGGAGAAATCCTCAACCGTGACTCTGTCTTTGACATGAAGGTACTTGACTCTATCCCTTATCAACTTCTTGAGTTCAGCCTCAAGAAGTCAAAACAGCTACCTCTATTCTGCTTAGAAAGAGAAGAATGTAATGGGGGTCCTCAGAGATACTGCAATTATGACCATCTTCTTTCTTTCTTTTACAATATTTTTATTAAATCCATGAAAAAAAATACAGAGTACATGCATCAAGAAAGAGAGTAAATATACTACTGAATAAATTGTGTTAAATCATACTTAAGATCACAATACTCTAAATTAATAATCACATGTAATAGTTAGTTAATAAAGGAAGAAAAATTGAAATATTTTATTATAAAAAAAATCTACTCCCACTACCAAAAACTGAAGCTGTCTGATGGAAAAAAACAAAGAAAAACCCTTAAAA
The DNA here is from genome assembly GCF_009764475.1 of Pristis pectinata. NCBI lineage: Eukaryota > Metazoa > Chordata > Chondrichthyes > Rhinopristiformes > Pristidae > Pristis > Pristis pectinata. The sequence goes on from NC_067432.1 coordinate 18,758,882, forward strand.
ATGCAACAATGTCAACCAATATCTGCATTTTAGTCACCAAATCAGAGATTTTAAAAATAGTTCAAAAAAGGTCCCCACAAGGTTTGAAAGTCTAAGTTAGATTCAAAAACTGAACAATGAATCTTCTCTAGATTCAGGTATGACATAACATCCTGTAACCTTTGAGCATGAGTAGGTGGAGTAACTTCCTTCCATATAAGCAATACAGCTCTCCTGGCTATAAGAGAAATAAAAGCCAGAATGTGTAAATCAGAAGCCTTCAAAGTTATATCTTTTTCTCCAACGATCCCAAACAATGCAGTCAAAGGATTAAGTTTAAAATTTATTTTAAAAAGTACAGAAAAAGTTTGAAAGACCTCTGTCCAATATTTTTTAAGACTATGACATGTCCAGAACATGTGAATTAAAGAAGCCACTTCGTTATTGCATTTGTCACAGTAAGGAGATATATCGGAATAAAAATGGGATAGTTTATCTTTAGACAAGTGAGCTATATGGACCACTATGGAGAGAATGATGAGCACATAATGACGAACACATAATGACGAAGTATTAACCAATCTGAAAATTTCATTCCAAGTTTCCTCAGAAATTGACATCTACAAATCTTGTTCCCAAGGGTTTTTAATTTTATCCAGTGGCACCTTACTCATTCCTAGTAATCTGTCATAAATATTAGATATTGAGCCATCCTGAAATGGTTCCAAATTAAAAATTACATCTAATAAATTTTTATCAGGACTTAAAGGAAAAGAATGTAATTGAGATCGAAGAAAATCTCTAATTTGTAAATATCGGAAAAAATGAGTTTTTGGTAAATTACACTTGGTAGACAATTGTTCAAACAAAGAAAGGTTTCGTCCAACAAACAGATCCTGAAAACAAGTAATACCTAATTTGTCCCACTCTTTAAAAACTACATCAGTCATAGAAGGTTTAAAAAAATAATTGGAGAAAATGGGACTGCACAAAGAAAAACTCAATAAACCAAAATATTTTCTAAATTGTCACCAAATCCTCAAAGCATGTTTAACTACTAAATTATCTGTTAGTTTATTTAATGATATTGGAAGTGAAGAACCAAGCAGAGAAATAATAGAAAATTTCTTAACAGAGTTAACTTCTGAAGAAACCCATACTGGACAAGCCTCTTGATTAATCTAATGTAACCAAAACGTAAGATTTCGTATATTGACTGGCCAGTAATAAAATCTAAAATTAGGTAAGGCTAGACCTCCATTCTTTTAAACCTTCTGAAGGTGAACTTTATTTAGTCTAGGATGTTTATTATTCCATATGTAGGAAGATATAATTGGCTCAAGAGAGTCAAAGAAAGACTTAGGAATAAAAATAGGTAAAGCCTGAAATAGATATATAAGTTTAGGTAAAATATTCATTTTAATAGCATTAATTCGGACAATCAATGATATAGAAAGGGGAGACCAACTTGATAAAACCCTTTTCACATAATGCATTAAGGTGAAAAAATTTTCTTTAAATAAATGTTTATAATTTTTAGTAATTGACACCCCCAGATAGGTAAAATGATTTCTTACAAGTTTAAAAGGAATGTTAATATCAAATGGTACCAGGTTATTCAGAGGAAAAAGTTCACTCTTGTGTAAGTTCATTTTGTAGCCTGAAAAATGACTAAACCGAATAAGCAAAAAAACATAGGAGGTAACGAGGCTTCAACATTAGATATAAAAAGTAATAAATCATCAGCATATAAAGAAACTTTGTGATTAATACCTCTTCTGGAGATACCAAGGATATCTCTAGATTCTCAGAGAGAAATAGCCAAAGGTTCTAAGGCCAAATCAAAGAGCAAAGGGCTCAAAGGACATCCCTGTCTGGTTCCACGTTGAAGTTTAAAAGATTTAGAAATTTGAAAATTAGTAAGAACTCAAGCAGAAGGTGATAAATAAAGTAATTTAATCCATTGGATAAAATCAGGCCCAAAATTAAATTTCCCTAAAGTTTTAAATAAGTAATTCCATTCAAAGGCCTTCTCAGCATCTAGAGACATCACACATTCTGATATTTCCTTAGAGGAAGAATAGATAATATTCAGTAAATGATGAATATTAAAATAAGAATATCAATTTTTAATAAAACCAGTCTGATCATCAGATATAATTGAAGATAAAATATTTTCCAATCTATGAGCTAGAACTTTAGATAAAATTTTAACATCCACATTAAGTAGCGAAATTAGTCTGTACGAAGCACATTCTATTGGGTTCTTATTTTTCTTAGGAATAAGTGAGATAGAGGCTTCATAAAAAGATTATGGTAGTCTACCCAGTTTAAAAGAATCCAAAAAAAAGCACATAAATGAGGTATAAGCAAATAGGAGAAGGCCTTATAGAATTCTGCAGGAAATCCATCAGGACCCCAAGTCTTTCCAGAATGTAAAGATTGCACAACCTCGGCTATTTCCTCGTATGTAATAGATTGATCCAACTGTTTTCGGTTTTCAGTGAAAAGTATAGGAACGTTTAATTGGTCAAAGAAATTATTCATTACAGTATTATCTTTAGGAAAATTAGAACTGTAAAGTTTAGAATAGAATTCTCTAAAAGTATCATTTATTTCTAAAAGATCAGTTGTCCTTTCATCATTGGCTTTCAAAATTTCTTTAATTTGCCGTCTAGCTCTGGAGATTTTTAATCGGTTAGCCAGTAATTTACCTGTTTTATCTCCATGAATATAAAATTGACTTTTATCTTTTAAAAGTTGGCTTCCAATTGGATATGTTAAAAGAAGATCATATTTAGTTTTAATTTCAACTCGCCTTTTATATAAAGCCAAATCTGGATCCAAAGCGTATTTTTGATCTAATAGTTTCAGTTGATCAACTAGATCAGCTTTTTCTTTGTTAGTTTTTTTCCTAATGCTTGCCATATAAGAAATAATTTGACGTCTAATAAAGGCTTTGAAAGTATCCCAAATGATAAGACTAGAAATCTATATGTTTCTCCATAAAGTTTGAAAATGTTTTTATCAGATAACAAGGTTAGGTTAAAACACCAAAATCTGTTTGTCTGAGGGAGCCCAGGGAGATTTAAAGAAAGAAGCACAGGAGCATGATCTGAAAGAGCAATCTCTTTGTAGTCACAGGATCAAACTGATGAAATCATTTGATTATCAATAAGAAAAGTAGTCAATCCTGGAATATGTATGGTGAACATGAGAGAAAAAGGAATATTCCTTATCTTCTGGGTGCAAAAAACGCCAGGCATCAATGACACCAGTTTTCATTAACAACGATTGAAGAAATAAAGCTGATTTATTAGGAGCAGCTAATTTAGTGGATGACCTATCTAATTTGGGATCTAACCAGCAATTAAAATCTCCTTCTAACACCAAAGATTAAAAATTCAAATCTGGTAGGAGTGACAAAAATCGTTCAAAAAATGCTGGGTCATCCATATTTGGACCATAAATATTAGCCAATACCATTTGTCTATTATTTATTTTCCCTGATATTATAAAGAAACGACCATTAGTATCTGTTATTACCTTATGTTGATCAAATGACTATCTTATCTATAAGAATTGAAACCCCTCTAGATTTAGCTTGAAAAGAAGAATGAAATTGGAGCCCATTCCATTGATTAAAAAAACGTGAGCTATCACAGTTATGACTGTGAGTTTCTTGTAAAAAGATATTAGATACTCTGAGTTTTTTAATACAGGCAAAAGTCTTATTTCGCTTCAAAGGATGATTTAAGCCTTTCACATTGAAACTAAGTAAATTAATAACTCGATCCATTATAATATTTAAATGTAGGTAAAAAAGAATAATGAGCATACCATTGGAACGTACCAGCAAAAAAGTACAACAGTAGAGTTACAGATAAAGTAACTAAGCAGTAGATTTGGCTGACAGCCCAGAACAGCTTCCCAGGAAAACCCCCCACCCCCCTCCCAACACCCAAAGAAAACAAGCCAGCTAAGAAGTAGCTGGCACCTAACGAAAGACAGTATAACCCCAATTATCTCTGCTCAATAACTTCAAGGTTAGTAAAATTCCAACCCAGACATAACAATAAGATAAAAAAAGAAACCACACTTACAAATGTAAAAAAACAAGTGTTCTTAGTTCAACACAGCTTTTACATGTAGCTTTTTTCTTATTTCAAACTGTATTGAAAAAAAGATTCAAAAAAAGAACAAAACAAAAACGAATCAAAAAACATAATCATCCCAAGTATTAGTAAGTGATTACTAGAAAAAAACCAAAAGAAAAAAAATAGAGAACAGAAAATGTTCATAATGAGGAATATGAAATCATTCAGTGGGAATTTCCAGAAAAATCTGGGCTTCTTCGGACGATCAAAACCATCTTTGCAAGCCATTTTTCAGTATGATCCTGAGTCTTGCAGGGAAGTGAAGTGACGGCTTATACCCTTTCTAATACAGATCTGACATAACCTTTTTAAATTTAACCCGTTCCTTCATAACCTCTGGTGAGTAATCTTCAACGATTCTAATCTGACAATCTTGATAGTTAATAATTCCCGAATTAGAAGCTCCTTAGTTTGAAAGTCATGGAGACAGATGATAATTGATCTGGGTTTGACTTGTGTAGGAGGTTTAAAAAAAGGTATTCTGTGTGCTTGATCAATCTTAGGCAAAGATTCTAGAATACCAGGGAATAACTGAGTCAAAAACTTTGCAAAGAATTCCGTAGGTTGATTACCTTCAGTTTTTCTGGTAATCCTAGAATTCAAAGATTGGATCTTCTGGTCCTGTTTTCTAAGTCAGTAATCTTCAGCTTTAATCTTTCATTGTTTTTGGCTTGCTTTTTACAAAGGTTCTGTAAGTCATCAATTTTCCCATCCAAAACTGAAAGAGAGGCTTCGTTCACTTCAATTCGTCCTTCATGATCTTCCAGCCTTCTTTGAAAAGAATCGAATTTGGCATTAAGTTGTTGAAGCTGCTCAAAAATAGCTTCCAGAGCTGCAGGAGGAACATCTTCCTTAGTGGCTTTCATAGCCTTAGCACCCCTTGTATTCATAATAAGATAAAATCAGGTTTAAATTTACTACCGAGGGTGAAAAGGGAGGATTTCAAATTGGGTTGAAGAGGTTAGATATAGTGAGAGCAGCAGCAAATAGCTGTTACTCCATCAACAGCCAGCAGAGGCTCTGACCATCTTCAAGAAAGGAAGAGAATCCAATTAAAGTAACCAGTAGCTGGGATGGCATTGAGAATTTTAAATCCATTCATCTGGAGCAGTTGGAAGCCTAATACACCATCTCCCAAACTGCTCATCTTTCCACCCAGTCCAGCACTTTCTCTGCCACCTGTAGTAAAGCCTGTTGGTCCCACATTGGATTCATCGACCACATCAGACCCTACAAAACTAGAATGAAACCAAGTCCTCCTTGATCCTGAGTAACTGCCCAAGATGCAATGCAGAGAACCAACATTCCTAAACTTTCCAGAGGTTAGTGGAAATAAACTGACTAGTATTGAAACAACTTCTGATATTAATTTTGTAGCTTCCTTGCTCTTAAGCAACTCCAACATGTTCAGGACTCTATAGCTTACATCCAGCTTGATCACAATGTAATATATACACATCACTCTTGAACTTATTGACTTCCAGTAACTCTCTGTTCATCAGTGAATTGATTTCCAAAACCTCATCCTTGCCTATAAATCTCTCCATAGCCTAGACTACTAAAGACATCAGTTTTGTTAGACCAATGTTCCAGCATACTCCTTACTTTGGTCCACAGATCCTCTTTAGCTTTCAGTCAGACATCTTCAAGTTATTGCCCCTTGCCTTCAGAAGTCTGCAGAAAACTTATGGTTTTTACCATGCTATCAGTCCATTCCCTGCATTTCATTCTTACATCTTGTGCCATGTTCAATATTCTTTACTTAAAATGGCATGGAATGTTTCATTTACAAAATATTCCATTTAAACACTCAGGGATTGGTAGCAACATTATGTAATGTTTGTGGAACACTTGTAGACTGCTCTATACCTGTCTCAATTTTTATTTTCATTGATTTCAACAGAAATAAAGTTGAGGATGGACATAAAGTAGGCTGCCAAACTGCTTTAATGCAGTTTGCACTCAAGCATAAAGTCAAACTCCACCTAATATGCTTTACAACCTAAGGTTAAAACTTTTCATTGCAGTTAATATATGCTGCGTGTCTCTTCTCCACATTTGACAAGGACAATAAAATATTATGCATTGAGATTTTACAATGCTTTGAGATGATGCAGTTGCAGATCATAATCATCAAGGGTTATGGGGTAAAAATAAATAGGATCATTGATAGAGGGCAGCCTTGTCATTAGGGCTTTAAATACATTTTCAACAATATCAGATATATAACCTGCATTCTGCTCTTTAAAAAAGGTTGCGGCCTGATTGTAGTGATGAATCATAGAGTACTGAAGAACTTCCAATATAAGGCAGGCATTACCATTAACTAACAGTTGAGAGCTTTCAGTTAATGGGTGGCAATATCACCCTGTTATTTTTACTTTATAGTTTTTCTTCCTCTTTCAATGCCTTTCCCTTTTTAATGTTGGCTGCATTTAGGTATAACAATCTGCATCCGTGAGTTGAAAACTCAAATTAATTGGAAGGACAGGATAAAAATAAAGTAGTGAAGTAATAAAGAAGAGACAGAAAAGAAATGATTGAAATTTATGAATCAGATGATGGAACAGAGTGATGAATAAAAACATAATCATGAAGAGATGGATTGCTACTAGAGAAAAATATATTTTTACCATCTTCTTCAGCTTTTTAACTGACAGTTTTATTATTCTGTAATAAATATACATGGGTTATGTAAAAGCAGTGTTCTTTAAATGTTCCATTCTAGTCAGAAGAATTTATGAAAACCCTCAATTTTGATTTACAGTTGAGGGCTTTGCTAATGCTGTGTTTTCCTTCAAGCACCACTGATTAAATCTTAAAACATTAAATGCTGATGGATGTGAAATAGTGCACCTGCACTGTTAAGTGATGGGAGGTTAGAAGACTGCACTCGCCAGCCTGAGTCACTGACTCCCAAGACCTCATCTGTCTCAATCTCTGCTGCCAGCTGACATTGTACAAGCAGGCACAATTAATAATGGTGTTATCCACTAACACCACTATAGACATTCTGATGAAGAGATTCTAACCCTTACTACAAAAGCACTTCAGAGAAGGCCAAACAGTCACCTCTCTGCCTTTAAATTCAGGACTCCACCTTTGCCACTGACTCTCATCAGACAACATTCTCACAGCAAAAATAAAAGATCAAGTGCTACTGGTTATTATGTTATTTTTTCCTCTACATCCACGAGGGAAGGCTGAGACCAGTTATGGATTAACTAAGTGATCAATAGTTCCTTGCTGCCTTTCTCGGCAGGGGAAAATGAACTCCAAACACAGTCAAACTCTTATTGATCAGAAGATAGCTTTCACTTTCATTACCACTGTCTCCTGATAACCCACAAATAATGTGATGAGCTGGTAATCTCTCTGATTTTCAATGGACCCTTCACCCTCTCATCTCTGGTAGGGCTTTCATTTTTTTTCCTGGATAAATCCTTTCACATAATTTATGCAGGGACTCTTCACCAGTTTTATCAGACTGTGTCACTCACAAATTTTCCATGAGCACCACCCAACACTGGCAGCAGTAAATTGTTTTGGTTTTCTGTTCTGTAAGTCTCTATACCATTTATAAAATCTCATTGATTAGTAAGTAAATAATCAATCAGATTGGCATTAAACATGTAACGTAGATTTAGCTTTACATATGAGAAATGCAAATACTGCTTGAAATATTTGAAAGGCATAAACATTGCAGGAATATTGTGTAGAATACTTAAAGGTATAGATATATGATTTCATTTTCTTATTTGACATATTGTGCATAACATTAACTTTTTATTAAGGGCAAGGATTGTCTTTATTCTTTAAGGACAACCTTAATGACATTTATTTCATGTATTTTTAATTTGTAGCTTGATTCCTTTATAAAGCAAATGGTATTTCATTTTATATGCAGTGAATGGTAGGTGCCTCTAATGGGTTACCAGGGGTAGTAGTGGAAGCAGGCAGTTTGGTGGAGTTTATGAGGCTTTTAGATAGACATGTGAAAATGAAGGGAATGGAGGGATATAGATGATACACAGGAGGACATATAACATAAATTAGCATCAAGATTGGCACAACATTGTGGGCTGATTGGCCTGTCCAGTACCTTACTGTTTACGTTCTATGTTCTATGTGCTCATTTTAAGTATCATTGAATTTCTCCAAAGAAAGCAATATTCATGAAATGTTTTCATCGATGTATGTGTTATGTGTGCCTGCGTGTGCATGTGCGAATGAGTAATGCATCAGTGTGTGCATAGATATATGCACAAGACTCATTTAGTACATCCTGTTAAAATGCTTACATATGCTAGACATATCACTCCAGTAATTCACAGCATACCAGCTAGAAGCAGCAAATTCTTATCAAAAATATTGTGTTTTGTGTTTATATGGAACTCAGTTGAAGAAGAGTTATGGAAAAGTGAAAACACCTTTGCATATCTAGTGCATATAATCGCAATGAGTGGCACTTTGATGAAATCACAGTGGTAACAATATTTTCACAGTGGTTCTCTGCACTGCTCTGAAACTGGTGAGAACATTCAGCAAAGATTTACTCATTAAGATTTGCCAGGGACTAATTACTGATAACTAGAACAGGATATTTTAATATGTTGTGCTAACATGAAGGGGTGCCCTGCTGGTATTATTTCATTAATGTGTTATTGAGGGTATTGACGTTTTTAACCTAAAATTCATAAGGGTTCTACGTGATTTCTGTGATTCTTAATTAGATATATTACAAGAGGAAAGAATACAATGCCATAATCCTTTTTCAGAGTTTGGGAATGGTGGTGGTCCTAATCCCAGATGCTCCATTTGGCTTGGGGGGATTACAGCTGAAGGACATATAAAATAACTATGTCCATTTCCAAACATCTGTTTGATGCAGCTACTTACAATAGCTAAATATAAAAACAGACAAAAGCTTTGAAGCACAGGCAGGAGTGAACCACATCCCTTATCAGAACACACTTTACTACTCCACTTTAAGGATTACCTTTTAGTGAAATGATCTTGGGTTTCTAGATCTGACAAAAAATGTCTCATCTCTGAGCATCTATCTGAGACTGCATTTACAGAGAATGTAAATTCAAACCATTAGGACTTAACTATTGCATTACATTAAAGACTTGAGTATGTGGCAAATATCATGCTTAATGGTCAACCAAGCCACTGTTCAATCCAGTTTATATTTTGTTAATTTGTCCAAACTATTCTGCTTATTGTTTACTTTGCATAAAAATTCTACTTTAAAAGACAGGTTGCAATAACTCATTTATATGTGTTAACTACAATCCATATCTTTTCCCCCTTTCTGTTTGTGAAATTTTGGGAAAAGCAACAAATTAAAAATAACAGATTACAGGATTGCTTTTGTTTGGGACTTGTTGCAACTGAGAACCATGATTTAAAATGTAACAATTCAAAATTTAATTTTCTTTGCAGCAGCCATGGTCTATACATGAGTAAATCTTACAAAAAAATGTGAAATTTGAGTTTCCTCAAATTATACAATAGCAAGTGATCAAATGGTGATATCAGTGGACCATATTCAAAAAGATACAAACACATTGTCAGTGAGCACATGATGCTTCATATTTCTATTGGTTCCGAGAGTGTAAGACTCACATTGACCATCTTCATCCCATCAGTGCAACAAGGAATTGGCAGCCGTGGTTCAGTGGGATTGCTAACATTGTCAATCTCTCTGCAAGACAGAGGTCAGGTAGAGGGGCTAGTGTGAAGAATAGTCTAGATCTTGCTGGTGATCCCATGCCTATATTACCTGGTCAAGATGTGGGAGATCTGTCTTGCTTGTCCAAAGCTGTCGAAGAATGGAGACATTAAAAACTATTGCATAAGTTGAAAATTAACATAACAAACATAACAAAACTTATCTAAAGATGTTCTGAAATACATTTGATTAAAAACCTTAACCTAAACTGCAATAAATTTAAAAATGGAATCTACCTTCCCCAGTGCCACTTTATTCTCAGCCTCATTGTGGTTGTAGATCGAGTGCCAGATCTTTCCTGGCAAAGGACTGGAGAGCAGATTCTCCAGTATAATCTTAAGTTTTATGGGTGATGTAGGAGAAATCTTGAAACCAGGAGACCAAAAAGTGGTCATGAAATTACTTTGGTGAGTAGGACTAAGGATAATCCTAAAACCTTTAATAAGTAGATTAGAAGCAAGAGGGTAGTTAAGGAAAGGACCAGGGACCAGCAACCAGGGAGAAGAGGAGCCAGGGGATGTGAACGATATCCTAAATGAATACTTCGCACATGGAGGTTGGAGAGTTAAAGGAGTAGTATGCTGATATTGTGGAGTATGTCTATATCAGGGAAAAGGAAGTGCTGAAAATATTGGAGCACAGTTGGGTGGATAAGTCCCCAGGGTCGGATGGGATATGCCCTAGGATGCTAAGGAAATAAGGGAGGAAATTGTTGGGGCTCTGACAGAGATTTTTGCATCTTCATTACCCACAGGTGAGGTACCAGAAGATTGGAGGATGGCTAATGTTGTGCCTCTATTCACAGAGGGAAGTAGGGATAAGCTATGAAACTACAGGCTGGTGAGTCTTACATCAGTGGTAGGGAGGTTATTGGAGAAGATTCTAAGGGAGAGGGTTTATGTTCACTTGGAAAGGCAGGGACTGATTAGGAGTCAGCACAGTTTTGTGTTGGAAAGATCATGTCTCATATGTCTAGGTTAGCTTTTTTCAGAAGGTAACCAAGGAGGTTGATAAAGGCAAGGCAGTAGATATTGTCTATGTGGACTTCAGTAAGGCTTTTGACAAGGTCCTACATGGTAGGTTGGTCAAGAAGGTTAAAGCACAAGGGATCTGAGGTGGGTTTGTGAACTAGCTCCAAAATTGGCTTGGTGAAAGGAGGCAGAGAGTAGTGGTGGAAAGATGTTTTTCTGACCAGAAGTCTGTAACAAGTGGTGTACCACAGGGAACAGTGCTGGGACCTTTGTTGTTTGTAAGATATATATAAGTGACCTGGAGGAGAATGTAGGGAGTATGATTAGTAAGTTTCCAGATAAAACAAAACTTGGTGATGTCATAGAGGAGGGTTATTTAAAGATACTGTGGGACATAGATCAACTGGAAAGTAGGGCAGACCAGTGGCATATGGTGAGGTAATGCACTTTGGGAGGTCAAATTATGTTGGGATATAGGGAATAAATGACAGGGACCATAGGAATATTGATGTAAAGAGAGACCTTGGGGAGCAATTCCATAGTTCCCTGAAAGTGGATAGGGTAGTGAAAAAATTCTATTTGGTATGTTTGCCTTCATAGGCTGAAACATTGAGTATAAAAGCTGGAACATCATCCTGCAATTGCACAAAACATTGGTTAGACTGCAGTTAGGATATTGTGTACAGTTCTAATCGCCACAGTACAAGAAAGATGTGGAAGCATTAGGGACAATGCAGAAGAGATTCACCAGGATGTTGCATGGAATGGAGGGCTGTAGTTATAAGCAGTGATTGGATAGGCTGGGTGCATTCTCACTGGATTGTAAGAGGCTGAAGGGTGACCTTACAGAGGTTTGCAAAATTATGAGGGGCATTGATATAATAGATAGTCAGAATCATTTCCCCAGTCCACAAGAGTCAGAACTAGATAGCACAGGTTTAAGGTTTAAAGTGAGAGGGGAGAAATTTAAAGGGGATTTGAGGGGTAAGTTTTTCCACACAGAGGATGATGGATATCTGAACGAGCTGCCAGCGGCCATGATAGAGGAAATTACAATTACAATGTTGAAAAGGCATTGGGCAGGTACTTTGATAGGAAGGGAATAGAGTGAAATGGGTCTAATGCAGGCAAATGGAATTAGTGTTGATAGGCATCAGAGTCGGCATGGATGAGATGGGCCATTTCTGTGCTGTACACTTCCATCATTCGATGATTCTGTTTATAGGTGAATAGCTACAGGTTGGTTCAGAATTGATATCGTTTACCATCACAACCCAGTTCAATATTTTTAAAACAACTGAGAGACTGAGTCAGAAAATGTGCTTCAGGCATTACAAGCAACTGGCCATAAAGACACCTACATTAGACTATTGGTTATGACTACTGCTCTGCCTTCAATACAATAATCTCAAGCAAGATTATCACCAAACTCTGAGACCTAGGACTCAACACCTCCCTCTGTAACTGGATCCTTGACTTTCTAACAAACAGACTGCAATCAGTGAGGATAGGTAGCAATACCTCCGGCACGATTATTCTCAACACTGGTGCCCCACAAGGCTGCGTCCTCAGCCCTCTACTCTACTCCCTATACGCTCATGACTGTTGTGGCCAGATTCTGCTCTAACTCCATCTACAAGTTGGCAGATGATACCACCGTTGTAGGCTGTATCTCAAACAACAATAAGTCGGGGTACAGAAAGGAGATAGAGAGCTTAGTGGAATGGTGTCATGACAACAACCTTTCCCTCAGTGACAGCAAAACAAAAGAGGTGGTCATCGACTTCAGGAAAGGGGTTGGTGTACATGCACCTGTCTACATCAATGGTGCTGAGGTCGAGAGGGTTGACAGCTTCAAGTTCCTGGGAGTGAACATCACCAACAGTCTGTCCTGGTCAAATCACGTAGATGCCATGACCAAGAAAGCTCACCAGTGCCTCTACTTCCTTAGGGAGCTAAAGAAATTTGGTTTGTCCCCTTTCACTGTCACCAACTTTTACCGTTGCACGATAGAAAGCATTCTATATGGATGCATCACAGCTTGGTATGGCAACAGCTCTGCCCAAGACCGCAAGAAACTGCAGAGAGTTATGGACACAGCCCAGCACATCACGGACACCAGCCTCCCCTCCTTGAACTCTGTCTTTACCTCTCGTTGTCTTGATGAAGCAGCCAGCATAATCAAAGACCCCACCCACCCAGGATATTCTCTCTTCTCTCCTCTTCCATTGGGTAGAAGATACAGGAGCCTGAGGGCATGTACCACCAGACTTAAGGACAGCTTCTACCCCACTGTGATAAGACTATTAAATGGTTCCTTTATACAATGAGATGGACTCTGACCTCATGATCTACCTTGTTGTGACCTTGCACCTTATTGCACTGCACTTTCTCTGTAGCTGTGACACTGTACTGTTATTGTTTTTACCTGTACTGCATCAATGCACTCTGTACTAACTCAATGTAACCGCACTGTGTAAAGAATTGACCTGTATGATCGGTATGCAAGACAAGTTTTTCACTGTACCTCGGAACACGTGACAATAATAAACCAATGCCGATACCAATACCAACGAAAAGGAGTAACATTTAAATACTAGAGAAGTAGAATCAGTGATGGAGACTCTCCCTAAATTAGTCAGAGCATAATACTAGTAAGGCAAAAATACTACACCAGTAAGGAGTTACAGTTTCCCTAGGATTGTACAGTTTTCATTCTAGGTCTTGAAATGAAAGACATGTTTTATTATAGATGCTCGAAACATAATTTTCCAATGTTCTCTTGATTCAGGAACCATTCATTTAGCTAAGAAAATTGTGCCTGTCACTCAACTATTTTGGAAGAATGAGAATTGGAAATCATGGAATCAGAGACTAGCTAGCCTAACACATGGTTTCATGAAATTACTCGGATCCATAATTAAGGATAGCTGGACTGAATACCTTCAACAGTTTCATTTGATTACAGAGAGCCAGGAGAAAATTATAAAGGTTGGGTCCCACTTGAGAACCTTGACTGACTTCTTGAAGATGTCATTCAAGTAGTTACAGAGGAACGTCTATGGATATTACATTGGTAATATCTATAGACATTCCTCTGTTACTACTTGAGTGACATCTTTTGAGAAATCTTTTGATAAAATCCCTCGCACAAAACTTTCAGCTGAATTTGAAACTCATGGAATTGAAGGAAAATTATTGACGATTAGGAAATTGGCTGAGCATTAGAGACAGAGTATAGAGATGATGGGGAAATATTCTAAGTGGCAGTGATGGACTGTGTATTGAGTGCTCAATGATTCACCATATTTACTCATAACTTGGTTGATGAAAGAGAAGGCCAGATATCCAGGTTTGCCAATAGACATAAAACAGTGCAGATGGATGTCTAAAATTGCAGCAGATGGGGAAAATACTGGCAAATAGATTTCACTAACATCAAGTGAGAGATCATAAGCTTTGGACTTAAAAATAAAGACAGTGCAGATAACTTTTGAAATGGTGCAGAGCAAGGAACAATAGCAATCTATAGATGTGAAAGGCCTTTATGTAAGTAAAAAGATTAAAGATAGAAGATAATTAAAAAGGCTATTAGAACTCTGATGCTTGAATGTGGAATAATAGAATATAATGGGGTAGAAGGGATGCAGCAACAGATTCCACATTCTAATATCTCTGAGGGGTTTTGACAGCAGACACAGAGGACATTGTCCATGGTGTTATGTTTGAATGTTTGAAATGGGATAGGCTGACAACAGATCCAGCCACAAAACTGGGCATGAGGAACAGTAGTTTATGGAGAACAGCAGAATTGTACTCCATCACAATCAGTAACAATCTCCTGCTTCACCTTTAGCATCAAGCTAGGGGATCAACCCTCGTACAAATGGGAGGAAGAAAGCGTGTGTTGGAAGCAGCAAGAGACAATCCTAAAGGTCTTTGGACTCTCTGTCCTTCAACATTGTGGGAACATCTCCACCACCCAGACTACAACATTCAAGAAGATAGCTGATCATCACCTTCACAAGAGCATTGATAGATAGCCAATAAATGCTGTCCTTGCCAATGATGCCCCCATTCCATGAGTTAATAAAAAAAATCATATCATGTGATGACAGTTCAGAAGCACCACGGGCTAGGCAGACTTTTTTTTCAGATTTGTGTACTCATGAAACTATATGGGCTTGACAATGATTTTATTCATTTGTCAATAGAAAATGTTGTTATTTGCATAAGATACAGAGGGTATGTAAGCAGGCACATAAAACGAGGTATCTACATATAGCCTTTCTGAGAAATGTCCATGTCACAAGTATTTTAATGGGATGTGGAGCTGTCCAACTTTTCTGAAAGTAAACTGATTGCATGATGAAGTGTTGGCACCCCTGAGAATCATCTTTACCCCTCTAGAAATTTTAAAACTGCTTCAAACCACAGACAAAATCAGAATAATACTGGTAGAAAGCACAATGTATTTCTGCCATAGTAACATATTTGGAGGAGATTAACACAATAAGGGTTGACTTTACTCACGGGGTGAGCTTGCCAGTGAGGGTGAAGGTAAAGAGTCAGGGGATGCTGAGGTGACATTGCCACTCCAAAGCATGGTCTGATTTGAATACTTTGGAAGAGAGGGATTACATGGACAAATACTTGTGTCTATAAGCAGAGGCACATAAAGCATTCAGTTATCGACCTCCATTTTGCAGGCTGCACTGGGCCCTAATGAAAGAATAAGGCTGCAGCATATCAGCATTAATAAATAACATATGAAAGCAATGTTTACAACATTCATCATTTTGGTTTCTTTCTGCATTGGTTTAGGTATGATGTGTGAACATCGTGGTTGTGATTCCTGCTAGGCTTGCCCCTTGCACTTCATCATGTTTTGCCTTCTACTCAACAGGGCGAACGTGTGGTGGTGGGTTACATACAAACATACAAATTAGGAGCAGGAGTAATGCTGTTTAATAGGATCATGTCTGAACTGATTGTAACCTCAATTCTGTGCTCCTCTCTGCTCACCTTTCAATTCCTTGCTTATCAAGAACCTCTATCTCAACCTTAAAAATATTCAAAGACTTGGCTTCCACTGCCCCTTGATGAAAAGAGTTCCAAGGACACACAGTGTACTCCAGCTATGGTCTCAAAAATCCTTTATATAACTGAAGAATACTCCCTACCAGCCACAACCACCAAAGAACTGCTCGTGATTCAACTGCCTACCGAGCTCAACATAATGGTCATTTATTTGTGTTGCCATGAATAGTCTGTTATTTTAGGCATGAAGGTCTGTGTAATTGCTTTAGCAACTCCTATCATTTCATAGATACTGGCTGTGACTTGAGACACTGAAGTACATCTCTCTGCATTGGGAGCTGAATTTGATGTTCATTTCTTGATTGATGCGACCATAAGTTATCTGTGTCAATAAAGGTTTTCAAATTCTCACGTAACAATTGCCTGTTACCTTTATTTGGAATGCAGTGGTTGCATCATAGATTGTTCACCTCAAAGTCTTGTTAAAATAGGAAGAGTAAATGCTACTCCCACCTGTTCAATCTCTGTGTCTGGAACCATTGGCCAAGTGCTTGTTCAGTGGCAACTTAAAGCAGGCAATTCTGGCTTACAGGATTGGCAAACCAGCAAGTTGGCAAACCAGCAAGTAGAATCAGCAATAGTGGCCACCACAGCCAACTGCTGCTCTCCTTGTGAACTACTGGTCATTTTCAAAAATAACCCAGGAAAATCCTTACAAATCCTGAACCTTCATCCCTTCACTTTTACCCTTACTCATGATCAGCAACTCTCCTCAAACTCACAACTAACCCCCAAAATATTTGTTACTGAACTGCTCCCTGTGTCTGGTAAAGTGGAGGATAGAATGTGCTGTGGAAGTATGAAGGAGAAGCAGAAGCAATCCATTTGGTTTCTCAAGTCTGTTCTGCCATTCAATCAGATCATGGCTGATTTGATTGTAACACCAGCTTCACCATTCCCTACAGAGAAAACAATCCAAGTTTGTTCAACCTCTCCTTGTAGCTAATACTTTCTAATTCAGGCAAAATCCTGGCAAACCTCTTCTGCATCCTCTCCAAAGCTTCCACATCCTTCCTGTAATGCAGCAATCAGAACTACAAACAATACTTCAAATGTAGGCTAATCAAAGTTTTATACAGCTGCAACATGATTTGTCAACTTTTATACTCAGTGCCCTGACTGATGAAGGCAAGCATGCCATGTGCCTTCTGTATCACCCGATCCAATTGTGTTGCCACTTTCAGGGAGCTATGGACTTACATCCCAAGATCTCTCAGTACATCAATGCACCTGATATTTTCCTGATATTTACTGCATATAACATGGATTGTAAACAATCATTGTTGCTTTAAAGCATTTAAGGATTGTGTCATTTGGCCAACTACTCAAAGGCTGCAATAATGTTTGTATACATTGTTCTAGAGGCAGTCTGTGAGAGTCCTTGAAAAAAACTATACAGATTCAGCTTCTGTGTCCCACATCTATCAGACATGAATTCACTGAACATACATATCTTATATGAGCAATGAGGATGAAATAGTTAACAACCACATGAGGACATTGGATAACCACATCACTGTGTCAGTAGGGTGAGTTTAAGAAACTCACCCTAAGAAACTGAGCAGCAGATTTGAGCTTGATGGAAAAAAGTAGTACCTAAAAATTATATTGAGAATGAGATGGCAAGTCTAGTTACTTTTGAAGTGGAAGACCAGTCCCGGACTGATTATAGTAGATATCTCAATGAGAGGTACAAGAGCAAAATGCAAGAGCCCCTCCTTATGCTGAATAGATAGAGACATTTCTTTGGGAGAATAGCATCATCATGGTAGAGGGTGATGTGATAAAACTTAGAATGAGGCCAGACATGAACAGAAAAAATTGGGTAGAATAGGGCCAGTTACTTGGCAAAAATGAAGGGTGAATAATGTCTCATTTACTGATGTATAGAAAAGTTATCAAAGCTCTTCAGCCTAGTACTGGGGATGAAAGAAAGTTGTAATGATGGAACTTGTAATCAGAGGTCATGGGAGGATACCAAAAACTATATAGTAGTTCTGTACTATCACTAGTGGCATTGCAACTTTGGAACAGTTTCAATCTACATTGTACGACAAGTTTGTGTGTAGACTAACTGATGATTATATCCAGTGTAAGTTACTAAGTACGCTTAGCTTCATGTCAAAATGGGTACACATCTGTGGAAATGGCCACTAAGAAGTTCAGAGAAATTTCAGCAATTATAGAACGTTAGAGAAAATACCATATATGGGTCAATAGCATGATTATAAATGGGAGCTCCAACCTCAACTCCTGGTCATGTGAACATGATTGCCATAAGAAGTATGTCTAGTGAGAAAACCTGCTACTTTATCAATGGGAATTATTCAGAACAAGTGTGTCAATTTAGAGCAGCAAGGTGTTTCAATTGTAGAAAACAAGGGCACATAGCCACTGAGGGCTAAACAGAGTATAGCAAACCAAAGTAGATACAATCAAGTAGTGTACCATAGGAAGAGAACAAATGTAGTGTAAACACACAGAAGGGAGGTTCACAAAGCAAGGATAAGGGTGAACAATTTCAGGAACACATTTAAAATATTAGCAATGTTCTTGATGATCATGAAGTGATATCAAAATTAAAGAATAATAATCAAGAGATCGATCTCATTGATTGACACAGTTACTGGAACTCTAGTGAGGTGCCATTTTCTAGGAGCATTAAAGTTGAGAAAATATTCTGGTGAGACCTGAGTATATTAGGAAAATGGAATGCGAAGTCCTCCATGATGGCCAAAAGCAAGGCTATAGATTGAGCAAACCAAATGCGATAGGAAGGGATTGTCTGAAAGAGTTGGGGAGATATGGGAAAAGCCAACTGAGTGTGAAAACATCACCATCATGTTTAAGAAGCTTTTGGAATAATATGCAGATACGTTTAAGTAGTCATCCATGGGCATTTATGGGCACCAAACAAGTTTATGAATCAAACTAAATGTCCTTTTATAAATTTAGACTTGTACCTAGTGAATTAAACCAGATGCACAGGTGACTCAGTACATGAATATGCAGGGAATAGAGGGACATGGGTCATGTGCAGGCAGAAGAGATTTAGTTTAGAACATAGAACATACAACACTACAGCACAGTACAGGCCCTTCGGCCCACAATGTTGTGCTGACATTTTATCCTGCTGTAAGATTTATCTAACCCTTCCCTCCCACATAACCCCCCATTTTTGTATCATTGATGTGTCTATCTAAGTGTCTCTAAAATGTCCCTTTAATTTGGCATCATGTACGGCACAGACATCATGGGCCTGAGGGTCTGTTCTTGTGATGTGTTGTTCGATATTCTATGTTCATGTTGAGTTTCATTCAGCCCATTTGGAAAGAAAAGTGGAGGAAAGGAATAGGAGGCAGAGAAAGCATCATGACATAAGTTGCAAGAAGATAAAGTTCAGTCTGTGTGACAGAGTTTGTGCGTACAGAGACATGAGAAGATGTGATACTGGGAAAATAGTGGAGGTAGATAATTTCAAGAATAATCTGATGGAACAGAAAAGTTCAAGTAAACTACTTGATCCTAGTGCACAATACCAGTGAGATCTGTGAGATTGAAATTGTTCCTGAAGCAAATTCCACAATAATACAAGAACGAAAACATAGCCTTCTCAATGAAGGTCCAGAGATAATGATATTCTATCAAATCCTGGTGAATCCACAAGCTCAAAAAGCTAATTCCAGTAGTTCTGAGAGATCACAGAGAAAGCAAAAACCTATGAGTGAAACATTTGTAAATATGTTAAATTGGTTTGTGTTTCTTTTTTATTTTAAAGATAGGAAGCAGCATTTTAGGTGGTCACCCTTTCAGGATTGGGTCATGCTCACTGGGCAACAATAATATGTACAGGAAGTTCCAGTGACAGTTCTGTTAAAAGTTTTTAAATAAACTACATCTCATTAGAACTCCTCGTGTCCTGAGGTGCATCAGTCTGCACGCTCTGATAAGGACTTCAATAAGAGTTTAAGAACTCACTGAATATACTTGGCTTACAATTGGCCATGATAATTGTGAACTGCATATCAAATAATCCATCAGTAAATAAAAATGCAAAATGCTGAAGGAGATAGTCTGATGAAGGGTTTTGGACCTGAAACATTAACTCTGTTTCTCTTCCCACAGTTGCTGCCTGACATACTGAGTGTTTTTAGGATTTTCCGTTTTAATTTCAGATTTCCAACATTGGCAGTTTTCTTGAGTTTCAATTCATTATCATCATTTGTAGTTATCCCATGTACCCTCAGCTGTGAGGGACATCATTGACCAAATTTTCAATGCACTCCAGTAGCAGTTGCCTCCTTTCACTGATGCTCAATTATAGATTTGAATCATTTGAACCTGGACCTATCCTCCTGGCTGTAGCTTCATCCACTCACACTCACCTTTCCTGGTTGCAGAGGGCTGGATGAGCTGGCTCCCACCTGTCCAGTGAGGTGGAGTGAACTTTGCACTGTGATTGGGCCTTTGGTGGCATTTCCCCAGGTCCTGCAACTGGATCAATCAAACAGTCTTTGATGGCTCACCAGGGGTCAAAGACTTTTTAACAGTCACAAATGGAAAATTTAAAAACTACACAAGTAGATGCAGCTATCTAAAAAATAAATACAATTTTTGATTAAATTAAGAATGAAAAATACTTTTAATGAAAAACACTTAAAAAGTAAAATTTGTGGAGAAGTTCCCTGTGCTTTCCTTCTCCCTCAGAGTTAGTGCCACCATGTAAAATATATCTGGGCTCTCTCTTCAACAAGTCACTGCTGCACCTCTGAACTTAATGGTGAGAACCACAGAGTAGTGGGGTGTCAGATGTGCTGGCATCTGACCTTTAGTGAATTGGACCTTAGTCTTGGACTTCCTCATTTGGCCAAAGATGCATAGAACTCCAAGAGTTAACAAGACACAAACAACTGATTAGCAGTGTTCCTGGAACCATTCAACCCCACTCAATCACAAAACTTGAGATTGCTTACTCTACACAGCTCCATACAGATTGGTTAATTATAACACTTGCTATGGAACAATTTTTACTGAATAGACAACTTACACAGAGAACAAGATACTTGCTTGATAAACACCCCATTCATCACCTTAAACATTCATTCCTCCATACTAGATATTATGTCAGCAGTGTTTACCATCCATTCATCTATAAATGGAACTCCCCAAACCTATAATGGCTACAACTTCTAAACCCAGAACTTTTGTCATTTTGGGAAGAAGGAACTATGACACCACTAGGAAGCTCCCCTGCAGGTCACGCATCATCTTTACCTGAAAACATATTGTCGTCACTTTTTCATTACTGGGCCTAAGAACTGAAAGTCCCTACCCAAGAACATTGGCGGAGTCCCTTCATCAGAATGAACATGGCAGTTCATGAATGCAAATCACCACCATGTTCTCAATAAATACAGACTTTGCCAGCAATGTCCACATCCTATTAGAAGTTTTTCAACAGATGTGATTATGTTGCTGTAATCTTGGAAAATGCTGAACTACAAAACCATAAGAAACTGCAGAGAATCGTGGACACAACTCAGCATATCATGGAAACCAGGGCCCCCTCCATGGACTCTGTCTACACTTCTCACTTCTTTGGTAAAGCAGCCAACATAATCAAAGTCCCTACCCACCCCGGACATTCTCTCCTCCCCCCTCCCATCAGGCAAAAGATAAAAAAACCTGAAAGCACATACCACCAGGCTCAAGGGCAGCTTCTATCCTGCTGTTATAAGACTATTGAATGGTCCCCTAGTATGATAAGATGGACTCTTGACCTCACAGTCTACCTTATTACGGCCTTGCACCTTATTGTCTGCCTGCACTGCACTTTCTCTGTAACTGTAACACTTTATTCTGCATTCCAGTATTGCTTTCCCTTGTACTACTTCAATGCACTGTTGTAATGAAATGATCTGTATGGATGGCATGCAAAACAAAGTTTTTCACTGTACCTGCGTACATGTGACAATAATTAACCA
Organism: Pristis pectinata; assembly: GCF_009764475.1. Classification (NCBI taxonomy): domain Eukaryota; kingdom Metazoa; phylum Chordata; class Chondrichthyes; order Rhinopristiformes; family Pristidae; genus Pristis; species Pristis pectinata. The sequence goes on from NC_067432.1 coordinate 18,780,810, forward strand.
ATTTGTCAATTTACTAATTTACACAAACTTAAAATGGAGCCATGATTACAGTTATACTGATCTAATAGTTCACTAAAACAAAAATCAGTAGCTACTCTTCACTTTTGCTAATTGAGGCTATCCTGTCGAAGATTAACTTATAAATGTCTAACACATAAATCTCCCACAAGTGCAAATACAGTTCAAGGAGCTGCCTTCTTTCGGTTAATATTTTGGGGCCCAAGAGTCAGCTTACTAAACAAACCTTGAAACTCCGTGAAACTATGTCAAGTAAACCGTCTAGGTGCTCACCGACTGTTGAAAGGAACTAGTGAGTAAACAAAATTTCCATTAGGGCTGATTGGAGGGTCAAAGGTGAAACTTGCCCTTATTGAAATACAATGACTGTGTTAACCTACCGTCCCTATTTTGTTTGCCCATTGACTTTGCTTTTCTTTTTAGACACACTAAGGAGATATAGAGAGAGTTCAGTGCTGCATTGACTTTTGACACTCTGCATCTGGAGATGAGACACACAAGCAACTGCTAAATATACAAACAGCTTCATGTTTATACCCTGGTACGTTTAGTTAAATCCAATTAATTTCTGTATTAATGAGGGATTGAAAATCCATACAAGCATGAAAAAATAATGACTCTTGAATGAGTAAACTGATGTACTGATCAGTAGAGAAAAAATGTTGATGTGTATTGGTATTGAATGCAAAGAAACAAAACTGTGTAGTCTAATGTTGCATAGCCACTGGAAAAACCAGCATTGGATTGGAATTGTGTACATACTTTTTGTTTCTTTGTCTTTTGTGTGCTGACAGGCCCAAAATATTATGTTTTCCCTTCAGTTTTCCATGCTCTGATGCTGAAATAAATACTAATTTTACAATAATTGTATTCTAACATGGAATTAAATAGAACAGCCAAAATAAAATGATCTTAAATTTCCAACAAAAGTATTTCTTTCACATGCAAGTTCTCCTTGTAAAATAGAGAAGGAAGTAATTGACATGTGCAGATTGATTTGGAAACTTGGCCAAAGTAGCAAGCTATACAAAGGTAGTTTTTGTGCCAATGGAAACTGCACTATCTTTAGTCTCATGAGCAGGTTATGTACGTTGAGCAGTTCATTACTTGAAGAGGGCTGAAAATCAGCTGTGGAACAAGATATTCAGTGGAGGGACAGATAATCATGAGGCAGGATTACTAAGAGCTGGTTGTCATGAGGTTGACTTTTGAGGCACCTCCCGATCCCTCAAAAAAATTTGTGTCACCTGAAACTTACCTGCCTTTGATCAACCTACAAAGTCCTTTTAGTGATAGTAGGTGATTCCACGGCCTCCAGATTGAACTTGTGAACAAGAGTCCAAACTTTGTGGCAAGTGTGCTGCTTGTACTTAAAATGCAAATCTCTCGCCCTCTTTCTATTAGTTTGAACTTTCAAGTTCTCTTTCAGTGATTACATGGCAATCACTTGAGGAGTTTAGTAGCTAATGGATATCCTGCAACCAGGAACATTACCAACATCTTTCAGAAATGATAAATGAAGAATCAGAATTTAAAACTCACAATAGCTTACTGTCAGCTAAAGAACTCTTTCAAAACATTTTTAAAAATAAGTATCAATAAAGTTGCTTGAATCAATGAGTGCAGCATTCCTCTCAACAATGTTTTGGATGCATGGAGCTTTCTGAAGACTCTTAATCGGTATACTCACTCATTTGAAATTCCTGGGTGCCCAGTTTAATTAATTAGTTATAACATTTTCTTTAAATAATCTAACAGTTATGTAGAAATAAAACATAATTGTGTCAGATTGCATTTGCTGCAAATCAGTCTTTTTTTCTGTGATAAATTTAAGTTACAAAACCTGTTACAATTTAAGTAACTGAATCCTGGAAGTTCATTCTGTCCATTTGGATTGATTTCTCTCTCTCCCACAAATCGCAGGACACCAAGGCAGTACTGCCATCACATGTGGTGACAATGTGAGCTATCAACGTGTCAGTAGCCCCCTATTTTCACAGAAATGCTTCTTCTCCACTGTTGTAACTTGCTGAAGGTGAGTCGAAACCATGCACTTCAACATTTCACCGGACAGCAGGAGAACAGGGAGGATCGATTGCAACACTGAGGAAATTTTGGGCTAGATTGACACTCGACTTCTTGTGATGACTGCTGTGATAAACTTAGATTCAGTCCTGATGGATAACATTGATCCAATTTTGTCAATCTGTCAATTAATATTTAAAAATAGATGCAATCTTAGAGATTATCTTGAAAATTAACCATTTACTTTGCAGGTTAAGGTGTGATTATGTTAGACTTTGATAGAAGTTTGGGCTTTGCACAACTGTAAACTGAAATCTCCAGCTGGATCGATATTCCAATTGGTGACATTTATTTTCAGCTCCTGGGTCAAAAGGTGGGATGTTTGACCTTAACTAAATCCTTTTTTCACTTCACCATTTTTGATTCAAGGAGTCAGAATCAAGAGCATTAAGATGTTTTATGTTCTTTCCATCTAGAAACACTTCCTTGTCAGGAATTTGCAGTCAAACTAAAGAAATGCATAGAACGCTTAGTTCTCCGGGTGGTATTTATGATGGAGTTGTGCTTTATACAAAGAAGTGATAGAACGTAAAGGCAAAACGAAAACCTCACAAGAAACATAGCTCGTCATGCTATAATCAGTTTATATACATTTTAAAACTGATCATTTTTGTCCGTGTGATGGCTGTTCCTTTCTGGATCAGCTCACAACACCATCAATTTCGCAAATAGGCAACCGTGTAGCTCAAAATGGCAGAGTCCTTATGATATTAAAAAGTCAACATAGCAAAAAGAATTAGTAGTCAGGCGCCTTATCAAATGTTCTAGAAAACTGAATGAAATGGCATGTTGTCACATGTCCAGAGTCCACAATGCATTAAGCATGCAAACAAAGGAAGCTTTAAAATGAAAGGATTAGGACCTCTGTTAAGACAGCAGACAAAGGCATGTCAATCAAACACGACCACCAATATCAAATGGTGATGACTAAGCAGGAGATGAATGTTCTAAAGATTACAAAGGTTTCATTTAGGTCTTTTTTCTTTCTTTGTGTTTTATTTATTTTACCTTATTCCTTACCTTTTTTTTGTCTGCATTGCATTTTCCTGCAATTTAGTTTAGTCTTGTCATGGACTTCTAGATACATTTAATAAATTTGCACCAGACTGAATCTTTGCATGTTGGGAGCCTGAAGTAAGATTTTAAAAGCAGAGGTCAGTGGATCATACACACCTGTCTTTTTGGCATTTGCCATAGGTTTCCCTGTCCATGAGTTTCCCACAGGACGTTCTTCTCCAGGATATTCCCCCACCTCTCCCCATCCCCTTCCCCTGGATTCTCTATCTATGTGACTCCCTGCCCTTGTGATTCCAATAGTCACATCTGCTCACATGATTCACTGTGGGAATTCCATCCAATGGATTTACTGAAGTTCTCTCTCTCAAGGATTCTTTGTTTATGACATTCCCAGCAGTGTTCCTTTATCATGAAATTTCCACAGAATTCCTTATCTTTGAGATTCATTGTAAGATTCTTGTTTATTTCTGCAGGATTCTTTATTGACGATATTTCCAGGATTCCCTGTTCATGAAAATCCCACAGAATTCTATATCTATGACATTCACAGAAGGATTCCCTATTTTAGGAATTCCCACAGAATTCTTTGTCTTTGAGATTCTTGACAGAATACCCTGTTCATGAGATTCTCCGAAGTTCATCTGTCCATGAGTTTGCCACAGGATCCTTTGTTCAAGAGATTCTTGCAGGATTGACTGCCCATGAGATTCCTGACAGGATTCCCACTGGATCTATTATTCAAGAAATTTGCACAGGACTGTCCATGAGATTGTCATAGAATCACTTGTTCCGGAGATTTCAATAGGATTCTCTGATAATGAGATTTCCAGTGGAATTCTCCATACGATTTTCCAACAACAACAAGAAATTACTTTTATGTATCTACCTGAGCAAGCTCCTGCATTGCACTTATTGCACAAGATGTGCTCTGTGGCATAATCTCAATATCTAGCCTTTACACTACCCTTAAATTCTACACCATTTTAACAATTAGCAATTCCATGTGGTTTCAACATTTTGGATAAATGGATCTTATTGCAGGTAACCCTGATCTGAGAACAAGCCCTCAAAATAATAGGCAGCAATCTGGTCTCTGAGTCAGAAGTATGTTTTTCGAACCCTGCTCTAGACAGCGAATGAAGACTGGAACTCTAATTTTGAGTTTGCATTGCATCCCGCCAGGAAAAGTGCTCACCCTACAAGAAGTAGGACATGGGAGTCCACAAAACCTTCTGGCGATACATATATATTAACTTATTGGTCGTTAAATGAACTTGGTTACATCCATAGAAGAACATTTATGTCACAGCCTGTCAAGTGGTTTATTAACCTTTAACCTTTACCCAGACTTCAAACAGGGTGACTGTTGGAATATTCCAAGAGAGGGGACATCTCAATGGTAATTGGTTTGTTATTGTCACATGTACTAAGGTACAGTAAAATGTGAAAGTTGCTTTGAGGGCTCCATACCAAAATCCTGAAATGTAGAAGAACTAAAGGAAATGTCATGAGCATGATGCTCAATTTGTCTGTGGCCAGAGGTTAATGATGCTGAGTGCCTGATAGCTCGTAAGAAGCTATGACTTATTGATTAATTATGTTATAAAAGAAGCCCATTTAGCCCATCGAGTCCATGCCTGCTCTCTGTGAAACAGTCCAAACAGTCCCATTCTCCTGGTTTCTCCACATAGCCCTGCAAGTTTATTTTACTGAAGTACCTTTGCAATTTATTTTTGAAAAGATTGATAATCTCATTGGCAGTGAGTTCCAGGTCATTGCCACTTGCTGTACAAAATGGTTCTGCCTCAAAACCCCTTCCTCCTGGATCTCTTGACCAAAACCTTAAATATTTGTCCACTACTCATTGTACCATTAGCTAATGGCAAGAGCTTGTCCTTGTCAACCTTTTTTAAACATGTAATAGTCTTGCATACCTGTACCAAATCTTCCCTTATCTTCCTTCTTTCCAAGTAGAATATCTAATTTCTCCCGTCTAATCCTTCAGCTAAAATCCTCCTTCTCTGGAATCTTTCTGGTAAATCTCCTCTACACCCTCTCAAGGACCTTCACACTTTCTTAAAGTGTGGGGAAGAGCATTGAACACAATACTTTAGTTATAATGAAAGCAGAGGCTTTGCATACCTTGCAGCTATTTTTGAACTAATATCTTACTTATCAAGTCCAAGCACCCATATTCTTTGGTAACTACTTTCAATATGTCCTTCCATCCTCAAATACCTATAGATATGAATTCCAAGGACTCCCTGTTCTTGTGCATTCAGTCTCTATGTTGCCTCTTCGCATCTGTTCTGAAAAATGCATCACCTTGTACTTATCTGTATTAATGTCCAGATGGTATTCCTCTGCCCATTCTGTTGGCCTGTTCATATCTATCCTCACTATTTGCTACACCTCCAAGTTTGGTATCACTGACAAAATTTGACATCTTACGCTGTATTATAGTAGCTAACATTTTCTATATTAAAACCAGTGGCCTTAGCACTGGCCCTTGATGAACATTACTATCTTTCATTATATACCATGGCTCACTGTTTTCTGTCCTTTATTATCCTAACTAAACTGATCCTCCTATTTCAATTTCGTTAACCAGCTTCACATGTGCTATTTCACTAAATACTTTTAAAAAAAATCCACGTGGATAATATCCACATCATCCTCTTCATCACAATTCTGTTACCTCATTAAAATATTCAGTTTGGTCAGTGGAAAATGTCCAGACCTTTTTCAAATCTGCACTGGCTCTTCCTAATTAACTCAAACCTTTTCAAGTTCTCTGTTATATTTTTTCTCTCTGATTATTGTTTCCAGAGCATTACTCACGAATAATGTTAAATTAACAAGCTTGTAGTTGATAAGATTATCCTTATACACCTTTCTGAAGAAGAATATCACATTTGCCACTTTCCAATCCATTAGCTGCTCCCCTATATCTTAAGGAAATTAGAAAATTACAGCAAGCCCTTCTGCGGTCTCTACCCCAAGATCATTTAGTAGCCTGGATTACAAGACATTCGACCAAGTGACTTAACCATTTTATGCATAGAGAAACTTTCCTTTTTTTCAGTTATTACCATATCCATTACCTCTCCCATCTCTACTTCTACCAATATTTTGTCAGCATTTCATTCCTCAGTAAAAACCAATATACTCATTGAATATCGTAAGACTTATCATCCTTTTTGGTCCTCATACATCCCACCACACTTCTTATTAACTGCTTACTATTTAACTTCTGATAGAAGATTGTCCTTTATTTTAACTGATATTCTGATCTCATATTCTCCCTTTGACTATCTTCTCTTCTTCACATCCTTTCTCAACTTATACTTAGCCTGATTCTCTCTTGAATTCACCTGAAATGCATTATATGGCCCCCTTTGGTTTTATTACATTTTCTGCATTCACTATCACTAAGGATCCTTGGCTTGGGTTCCCTTCCCTATATCTTATGCCAGACTGCACCTGAAATATGTTCTCCTCAACATTATAGTTGTTTTTTTCAACCTCTGTTTCTATTTAACTTGGATAGATCCCTTGTCATCCTGCCAAAGTCAACTATTTTCCAGTTTATAAGTTCTAAATATGATAACACAATTAGTCTTAACCTGGTCCACCCCATTCCTCAGCACCCAGATCCAACAATTCCTCCTTCCTAAATGAATTCAAAACATACTGGTGTAGAAAATTCCCCTGAAGGCATTTCAGAAATCCACCAACCCTGTCCTTTCACTTTGCTTTAACTTTATCTCAATGAACATTTGGGTAATTAAAGGTCCCAATATCATCACTCTGTTGTCCTTGGACATCTCTGTAATACTATCACAGATTAGTTCCTCTTTCATATTCTTGTATTTGAAGGCCTGTAGAATACCACCATTAACATGATCATATCATTTATTCTTCTCAACTCGAACCACATAGATTCTGTCCTTGTCCCCTTAAGGATATCCTTTCCTTCTCCTTGGGGATCATTGGCTTCAACACGATCAAATCCTCTACCTGTTGGTCACCACTGATCCAAAACCATGAACCAGCCACATAAATATGATCACTGCAAAACCAGGTCCTGCAGCAAGCAACTCACCTACTTCCTCTTCAAATACCATCAATCATCTACAAGCTACTTGTCAGATGTATGATAGAATAGTCTCTGTTTGCTTCAATATGCAGTTCTAATAATACTCAAGAGGTTCAGTGCCATCCAGGAACAAACCTGCTAACTTTTTTGGCAATCTATCTCATACCATAAACTTTCAAATTCCTTCACCATTAGTACAATGCATACCATCTACAAAATGCAGTGGAGCAATTCATCAAGGTTCCTGCCAAACCTGTGACCTCCACCTAAAAGGCAAGGGTAGCCAACATGTCGGAAGATGGTCAGCTGCAAATGCATCTCAAGGTCACGTGCTTTCCAAGCTTGAAAATATATTTGTAAAATAATTCTACTGAGGTCAAAGCATGAAGTTTGTCTTGCACTGCTCTGTAATGCCATCACAGATTAGTTTCTCTTTCACCTTCTTGTATTTGAAGGCCTGTTTGAAGCACTGCTCTGGGTCAAGCAGGTGAAGGCTAAACATGTGTCATAATTTCTGCATTTTTCAGCACTATCCAGTTTACTCCCTTCAGGCCTTGGACTGAAGGAGCACATGTCAGATTGGAATGTGGAAGTGAAGCCAGCAAACACTATCGATCAAACAATTTTTATTACGCTACTTCATCCAACACTTTTGTAATTATATTTTCTGTGTAACAATTTAAATAAATGATAGCATAATAAACTACCTTGAAAACTACTGTAAAAATAATGGTAGACTCTATGCAAGTGTACACCTAATGAATATAAATGCCTTTAGCACCCTGAACACCTTTAGCCAGTTATCCAACAAATCTTACTCCCACTGGATCCAAAAACAAAACAAAATGTATGCAATTTTCTCTGTGGTGAAAGTGAAAATGGATCATTATTATTATGGGGCATTTTGAGAATGAAGTAATCACTCTAGTTTCGGACAAATGTTGCAAAAAAATCCTTGCAATTGATAGGCTGTGGTTATTGTTTGATTAAAACAGGGAAGAGAACGTTATCCAGTGAAGCTACTGAGGGGAATTATTAGAAACCAGCAACAAGACAAACATTTGAGAAATGGTGGACCAACGACCCAGCTTTTCAATATACAAACCTCTACAGCATTGTTAATTTATGCAGGGCTTTCTATGAGAGTGTAGATGATTCCTACCAGACTGATAACATCACAGAAACGACTCTTGAACAGTTTCATAAATACACTGGAAATCAATCCATAGTATACACAGAGCATCAAGGGGGAATATAAATCAGAAAATCTAAAGTATACTCTCAAATGAAGTGTCAAACAGAGTCTATTATGATCCGGTTGTGAATAACACAATAAACCTTGTTTTGCAAAAATGAACTTTTGACAGTTTTAAGGATGGATGGAATGTAGTATAGGAATTAGTATCCATAGCATACATTTATGATGGGCATACAGAGACTGTAAATTAACAAATGAACTTTGAAAACACACAGTGGATTAAAATCAAAGATTCATGATCCCTGACTTGAAACATTAATTCTGTTTCTCTCTCCATGGATGCTGCCTGACCAACTGAATATTTTCTATTTTTCTGTCATAGATTCCTTCCATTTTATTATCATTTGCCTATAGTCACCCCTTACCGCCAATAGATATGAATTCACTGCCTTTACACCTCTCTAATTGATTCAACCTATTCATTATTTCATTCAACCAATCATACTGATTTTTCTGAAATAATTTTGATGATGTTATGTGCTATAACATTAAGCTTCAAGCCTAATATTCATTGATTCTACTTGTTTACATAATAACTCTGAACTGGTCTGAGGGATTTCATCCCTTATTTGGAAAGTTTTATGCAGTGACATCAGAGCAGGAATGCCATGGAAATGACAGCCTGACTTAGTCTCAAAGTTCTATGACTCTACCATTTATTACAACAACATAGCTCCCCCCCTACACACACACACACTCACTCACACACACACATACACACACAGACACTCACACACACATACACACACACACACACACACACACACACACACACACACACACACACACACAATCACTCTGATTGCCACATAATTTCATTTGGACTTCAACACTTTTCAGATCTTTTAATTGTGATCTGACACAGCATGTCAGTGTTTTCCTTCAATTCAAGTTTATAATTGTAATTAACCCTTCTTTGGGAAGTACTTCTAAAGCAAAAATGCTTTCTAAGGCACGATATCTTAAGTGCAGTTTGAGATTCAATGCTCACATTAAAACTGCTCATTCTCCATCCACTCTTACCAAATTATAGAAGAAAATAAACGTAAAACAATGCTTGCACTAATAATTCTTTTTAAAAAGAGTCTACAGGGAGAAAGTGATACCATTAAGTTGCTGGAGCCATTGGAACACAATTGGTGGGAAGATGCTGTTTAGTGACAAGTTAATCTATTTTTTTTGTGAATTTTACCACAATCAACTAATCAGCAAGTTTCAGCTATGTATCGATATTATCATTTCACCTCAGCAACTATTTCTCTGTGAGTTCCATTTTTATTGTTTAAACATTTTTTTATGAACTATAAAATGAACAAGAAGAAGTCATCTTGAGAAAGCTGCAAAAATGAAATCAGAAGCAAGCCCCTTCAGTCTCCACATGTTTCAGGATGTAGTGATAATAATGATACAGCTTCCCAATTACAAAGTAAATCTCCAGTGCCTACTTCTCACTAGTCATTTTCTGATTACAAAAACCAAAACGCAAAAGTTATTGACTTGTAAAATTTTACAGTGATATGATTAGCGGATAACTCAAAAAAGGTCTTTGTAAACTTGCACTGAAACTTAACAATGATAATTATAAAATAGAAACAAAAGACTTGTTCCCATTGCTTTTACAGATCATATTATTCTTCCCTAGTGCTTCAGGACTGCATAGCAGTTACCCACACTAATTAAACCCTGCAGTGCACATATTCCTTTATCAAAGACTGTTTATACTTTCATTCTGAATTCTCCTAAACATACATATAATTCACTGATTCCTTTATGTTCCTTTTAAGTGAGAGTTGCATTTCTGTCAATAACTGTTGTCATTCATTTAGGAAAGAAAATTGGCTTCATCTGAGGTCTCTATCAGAGTTCCAACAAATCAGGTTAATTGGCGATCAACAGCATCTTTCTGTCTTTAATGAGGCAGTGTAGCCCAAGGCAAAAGACCCATCCCATGATGAGAGACTTTCCTCTCTCGTGCTTTAGGCTCTTTGATCACTTCTGGTATGAGACAACAGTAGGGAATAGCATTGTTTTTAATTGCCTTATTACTAAATGGGCTATATAACATATAGGCGCCTATAATTAATAAAATTTCTGTAGGTTATTAATGCAAGACTGATTAGAATCAAGTGACTTCTGTTTCTATATTACATTTTAAGCTCTGAATAGATCTGTGATTGAACCTGTTTTAATGGGGTGTTTCCAAAATGTAAATACTTTTCAAAATATATCTTTAATTGCTGGGTGAGTTGGAATTTATACTTTGAAGTGCTCATTTGTTCTCCACACAATTTATTACTTAATTGTGTGAGAGGAAACACAACAGATAATGAAGATTAGTGTGATGATATATTTTTTGAGATTATTTACATAGATATAAACTGAGATATTATTGTTGGTAATATTAAAGAACAATTGCTCAGCCTATTCATCTCACATCTCTCCACTATTTTAATAATTAGTGTTAACCCAATAATTTATAAATGGGTTAATAGCTAAGGTAAAAATATGTGGAGTGAGGAATGTTATGTAGAGTTATTAACTGGTAATGTTGTTATGAATAGAAATTTTGGAGCTGCACTTTTCTCTTGGTAAATCAATGCCAAAGTTCTTAAAATGACAATTTAATATGGCACATACCAGTCCAGATTTCTCAATAATGACTGCATTTTATGTGGAACCAATTTTTGTTCTGTACAAGTCTTAGAGATTTTAACTAATTACGTGTGTGCCAATATTCTTTTCTGGCTACATTTATTTTTAACATGACATGAATATTAAACATAACTTACAGCCTTAATGACATATAGTCATTGTTAGTCCATGTCCTGCATTGCTGCTGTGATAGTACACTCTCCATTAAAGAAAGAAAATTAACAAAATTTAAAATTTTATAACAATTATGCTTCCTATTTAAACAATTGAACATATTAAATAGCAAATTTTATTTGAGAATACATAGGTTGCTTTTTGAGTGTTTGTTAAGCTTTGCATCTAGTTAGTAAAGCAGGTGCCCATTTGGCTCAACAGCAATGATTACCTGTAAACTCATCTACATGAGTGCCTTGCTCCACCTTAAAGTTGTGGAAAAGACATGCTTCACAGCAACCTATCCTTTTAAAACATCACACAATTCTGGCTGAACAAACTGGATTGAAATAAAGCTCACCACAAAGTATAAGCTGAGGCAGAGATGTTGTCATCCAAATAGGTTAAATAGGTTTGTGAAGGGCAGTGGAAGAAAGAGAAATGCGATTAAAACAAATGTCCACAAAGATTGTTGAAGCAAGCAGTTTGTTTCTGTGCTATAATTTATATGGTGTTCTCTGCAAATCTGTAGATTTGTAGGTCATTTGGTAAAGTTTTCCCAAGCTTCAACTGTTTCTATCTTGTTATGGCTAAACTTCCATCAATCCCTATCAAGGTAAATAGTATTTTAATTGCATGGAAACTGTCCCTGCACTGAGAGTCATTACTCGACTAGTATATTTTTTTAATCTCTGGAGCGCAGTACACTGTCTAAATTGAACATATCATTCTCCAAACTGAGTCTCATTGGTGACGCCCAATCTGGGGAGGTATTCTACTTCCTCAATGAATTGGCTAATTAGATTACTGCCCTCAGTGAGATTGCCAAGAAAGACATAACTGTTATTCGGCTAACCCCAATAGTCTTCCCACCACAACAGACAACATAATTTTGATCCCATAGTGGAGGCAGGCTCCAGAGATCTAGTTCCCTGTTCAGGTGGTGATGTGAACTCATGTGTCACATTCACATTGAATGTACCCCCATGGAGCTCATGTCTGTAGCAGGACTCGACTCAAGGAGACTGGGGATGCAACGATTAGGTAACTTTTAAGATTCTGTCTTGAGATATTTTGGAGTTCTAGTTTATTTGACATAAAGGTGACCAATGAGTTATGTGAGCATTTTGAGCAATGGAATAAATAATGTTATTCAAATATAAGGACATTTTGCTCAGAACATCATGTTAACACATTTGCAAACTATTTCTTCCATCTGTTGTTTTAACAAGGGCATTGAATGTAAATGAATTCATAGTTTTTTTATAATGATGCAAAGACATAAAAATGAAATAACCCATTCCTTATTAACATTTGTCGACAATATGGATTATATTGCATTGAATCTGTGCTCAGCCATTTTAGCAATAAATAGGAATACAATGATTAGAGTACCCCACTGTAGCATGATAACATCATGGCAGAAGTATATTAGTACTTGCTGTCCTTAACTGATATAAATATCTCACAACTTTACTTTCTCCTATTCCTCTCCACTCCATCTGCTTTTATAGCCAAAGCTGTCCTTGCTTCTCTTTATTGCTTGCCTGGATTGCTTCTTTATTTAAATGCTGAAATGTCATGTTGTTCTTCAGAAGGTCAGCATTACAATATCCATGCTGCTGCAATCCCCAGGGCCACTATATCTCTTCCGCAAAGCTGCCACCACCGTTGGTTTTTGTTTTTGTATATTAGGTGGCATGACAACAAGGTGCAGCCAGGGGCAGCGCTAATGAGGACAGATTTCTCACGGAACTGACTTGGGTAGTTGCTGAGAGTGCGGAAAAAGGCCTTGAGAATATATGCTGGGTGACAAGGGCACGTCCAGAGACTTCCCATGGCCTAATGCATGCTCCAACAACCCAGCTTCAGCAGGTGATGGTTAACTCTGTCTCTGAACCTCTGTACTCAGAGAGCAGGATTGCAGACAGCAGCATTATCAGCAAACAAGTTTTCTGGGTAAGAGAGGCTCATAGGTGCACAGGCTTTGCTGCTGGCAGTCTCTACATGCACCTGGGACTGATACAAAATGTTGATGTGCTGTTATAGCAGAATTTATAATCTCATATTAGCATAGAAACCTGTGCAAGATCTAGATATTCTTTTATTGTGGTTGCAGTTTTTTTTAATCTTGTAATGGACACCTCACAATTGTGAATTGTTCACTCTTTTGGACATGGAGCTCTGGGGGTGTGGGGAAGAGTCAGAAATTCCAAAATGCATGATTTCTGGCCTCTTTGAGTTCATGAGTTCGGTGAGGTGTTGCTTTGTTGTACAATACTATATAAAGTGGCAATTTTTGACAGGTGTTTTTTCTTTATAGACCCTTCTTTCCCAGACAGTGATAGATGCAAATGTCTGTCAATGCTTGGTACCTTGTGTAAAAAGCTATTTGCAAATTTGTTGTAGACTGGGTGTTAAACAGTGAAGGTAAGTGTGTGAGTGTATAACTTCATGTGTTAGAAATGGCATCACAAAGAGGATCCATTGTATCATCATCAAGAACTGAGACTGATATTCCTCTACCTATCCTGACAATTCTGAGGTCAATTTTAAATGCCACTACTTTCTTGGCAGAGATTAACTCATTACGAAGCAAGTTTAAGACAAGTTTTTAGATGACTCAGTAGTACAACATTAGGAAGTGATTAATAAAATAATAATAATAGTTCCTTTAATATTCTGAAATATCTTAAGAGTCTTATTAAACAAAAAAGGTGCATAATCAGACAAGAAAACATTGGAACAAATGATTAAAAGTTGATACAATGAGTTAGATTTTCAACAGTATCTTAAAGGAGAACGCCACAGAGATTGGCAGAAAGGTTTAGGGCAAGTATTCCAGATCTGAGGGCCTTGATATCATCACCACAGTTGGACTGAATAAATTCAGGGATGATTAAGAGGTCTGAACGAGGGGAATCACTTCCTCCAACCCCCACCCCAGATACCTCAGAGGTTATAGGGCTGGAAAAGATAACAATGATAGGGAGGAGGACAATGAACATAGGAGTGAGAATTTTAACGCTGAGGCATTACTTAATCAGGAGCCACACAAGTGATGTGTGCATTTTGAAAGGGATGATGGGAGGTAGGACACAGGCAGCAGAGTTTTGAATGACCTCAGGCTTATCGAGACTAGAATGAGGAAGGGTATTCAAGGATTGGAATAGTCACATCCAAAGGTAATAAAGGCACATGTAGAGGCTTCAGGAGCTGATAAGCTGCAGTAGTGGAGGAGACGGGCAACACTGCTGAAGAAGTTCCAGTTTAGTGATGATACAACCAGATGGCTTACTGTTAAATGTAACGTCAAGGATTCAAACAGTCTGATTCAGTTCTGGATTGTTGTCAGGAAAAGGGAAAACAAAACCAGTGTCTAAGTGGTCCAGTTGTCTAGTTTGAGGCAGGGAATGATGGTGATGCCTTTGGTCTTCCCAATGTTTAGATGAAGGAAATTTCTGCTTGATTTGTAGATATCAGCTAAATGACTTTACAATTTATGGACTGGTCAAGAACAGTGGTAGTGAGGTAAAGCTGTGTGCCGTCAGTTTACAAGCTGCAACCACTGCTGTGTTTTCAGATGATATTGCCTAGGGCAACATATTGATGAAAAGGGGATGGGAAGTCCAGAGGGGAGGGGAAGCATAAATCCTTGGGACTACCAAAGTAACAGGAAAGTTGTAGGCAGAGAAGCTAAAGTTGAATACATGGCTATCACTAGATAGATATAAATGGAAACAGGCAAGTGCAGTCCTATCCAGCTGAAGGACTCGGGCAAAGAGTTTGGGGAAAGATGGGAAGCCACAATATATCCAGCTATGGAGTTGGGGGCAGTAACTTGCTGAGATGGAGTTGTTTTTATTTTGAAAGAGGTAATGGTAAAGGGCAGCAGGTGCAGTATCTGGGGAAAGTGAACCATTCTCAACATACTTAGTGCAGGGAAATAGAAAGGAAGTTTGTTGGGAATAGAGTTGAGGGACTGGAAGGCTGGTTTCTTAGGCAAAATGGATTTACAGAAAAAGAGAAGAGAAAAATGTGAGTTTCGAACTCGGCTGGGGAGAACATTAGAAATTTTGCCCTGTGGGTAATGGGAGGTGGAAACAGAAGGGCAGATAGAGCAGCTCAGATGGTTTTAAAGAAATCTATGAGCCTTTTGGATGTTGTTGGCGATGATGGTGATGGAGATAGGGAAGTTATAAAAAAAGACAGTTCATGATAGAGGAACTAAATTGGAAGCATCCTAATGGTTCAGGATGATTCTGGAATAGTGAGTACTTTGGAGGCTTACTATTGCTCTGTAAGTTCCAGCTGAATCCAGGAAATATGTAAACTAGTTGTAACGTAATTCAAACCTGCATTCCTTAGACTTAAGAGATAAGGTCTATATTGGATAGAATGGTAAGGGTGAACAAGAGTAATGATTTATGTTGATTATGAAAATGACTACTTGCTTTCATGTGCTCCTACCAGTTCCTGCAATGGCCCATCATAATCTTTCATCCTTATCCTGTGCACCATAAAAACAGTGAGAAAGACATGGGATGTCTTGAGGTTATGAAAGCATCTTACTTTTTTT
This sequence comes from Pristis pectinata, assembly GCF_009764475.1. Taxonomy (NCBI): domain Eukaryota; kingdom Metazoa; phylum Chordata; class Chondrichthyes; order Rhinopristiformes; family Pristidae; genus Pristis; species Pristis pectinata. The sequence continues at coordinate 18,796,671 of NC_067432.1, forward strand.
AAGGACAAAATGCATCAGAAATGTTTTGAGTTAGTTTCCCAAAGCTCTCCATTTTGGAATCTAATATCAAAAGAATCAAATGTTTGCCAATGTGCCTGGATGTTTGATTTGGATTGCACACTTACATGTATCTGGTATTCCCTCCAAAGTCAGCATTAGCCATCACCAGCTTCACTCTTTTCAGGAAATGCTGAAAATTAACCAATGCAATTGTCAGACAGTTAGGCATAAAGATTGCAATACAGAATGCTACAAACATAAGGAATTGCAGAGCTGCACATCAAAATGCACCAATAAACTAAACCTGCCAATCTCCCCAAAACATCACCAACACTATAAAAGAAAACATCAAGCTACAATTTCACAAGTTATTTAAGCAGAATCTTATGTCCACTTTGATGTCTCTCAGCCACTTCAAAGACTTAAGAATGGGCCTTCGGGTAGTGATAAAGGCAGTGATGATTGTTGAAGATCTCTCATTTGCTCTGATACTGGTCACTAAATGTGCTCCTAAGCAGGAGCAGATCACTAACAGAGCTAATTAATATTAATCTGTCTAGTTCCATCAGCCAGCTCATAAATCGATTCTTTATGCTGAAAGGTAAATCAACCCTAGCTGTTCAAAGCCTTTGTACCCGGTTTAGGAACATATATGCAGAAAAGTGTAAGTCGTTTCCCTGCAAATTCATAAGCCTTTAACCATTAATAGCAATTTATTGTTCACTCTTAATTTTTTGATTAATCTTCTGATGAGAAGATTAAGAAACAATGAACTGAATATACATGAAAGGTGAGTGCCCCACGGCTGTTCTGAAGTGAAATATTCCTTAGTGGTGGCCAGTTTCGGGCTCTGTATCATGCTTTAAAGTATTTTTTTAATTGATCGCAGTGTGATAGATTTCCCATTAAGTTGTTCCCATTGTTTCACTCTATTTTTATTCATTCCAAGTACTGTACAGCCCTTCCCCTTGCCGGAAGACACATTCATTGAAGTGAATGCTATTTTGGCGACAAAAGTCTCTTTGGTGAAGGAAAAGGGTTAAAAGCATTAGCTTAAGTGCATTTAATCACTGTTGACATGCTGTAATTTTGTTGGCATCATAATAGAAACAGGGCTTATTTCTGCGGAATGTTAAAGCGTAGTAGCTGAATAATTTACTCTCGTCTAGACCCGCACATCAAAATTCCACACCTCTTTAGCCACCTTTGCTGTACCAGCTACTGTATTTCTGTGATTAGTGGTATTTGTGATATGAACTTTAATTGCCACAAAGTACCAGTTCAGCTACAACATGTTTTGAGTGTCATCTCTGAATGACACTGCACTGGACAAGCTGGCATTCCTCAGAATCTCACAGAGCTTCTGCTGTTGCACATCAAATCCTGGTCTGGATTTGCTTTTGGTGGGCTGTAAGCTTGCCAGCCTATTTTCCCAAAATGATCTATTGAGAAAAAGCATATTCTGGCTGGTGTCCACACCATTAACTATCATTATAGGCTACAGAATGGGCATTAAGGAATGATAAGGTGGCTCAGTATAGTTATCAGCCAGTCATGATTTTCTTTTGAATAGCTGAGAAGCAGTCAAATGCTTTGTTTCCAGTTAGATCTCTCTGGATTCCTGCCACATGTTCTGACTGTGAGAGATTTGTGGCAAGAATACTTCTTTCTATTTGGGTATCACTGTGTTATTTGGTCTGACTCTATCATTTTTCATTCATCATCCAGTTCAGAATGAGACCATTCTGCCCATTATACCCATCCTAGCCTACTGAGAGACAACTATTCAATTAGTCCCACTCTGCTGCTAATTCCTCTCAGCCCTGGAAATGATTCCTTTTTAGTCGAGATTCAATTCCCTTTTGAAAGCTGTTACTAAATCTGTTTCTGTCACCCTTTAGGCAGTGCATTCCAGATCATAATAAATTGTGAGCAAAAATAATTTTTCCTTATCTCCCTCTGGATTTTTTTTGCTGGAAATATGTATATTTTTGGCATAGATTGCAGCAGAAAACTATCCAGGATGACTGGGCTTTCAGTCAGAACTGGGAAATATGGTAAGAATCTCGATTCTTGGCATTATGTCCTTCATGGTTGCTCAGTGAAATATCAGGCCTATCTGGTTAGTATTTCCAAACAGATGTAGTTCCAGTTATTGGGAAGACAACAGTCCCTTGGCAAAGCAACACACTCAATAATAGTTGATAACAACTGATGCATGCAACAGTGTAACAAAGGCAGTCAAGAAACTCACAGTACAGAGAAGAAATATGAAGAATGAATAACTTGCAGTTAGCTCCTTTGATGTACAAGGGAAATCGTCTCAGTGGTAAAGAGAAAATTAACCAGTAAATTAATCTTCTGTGTCCTCTGGCAATAGCAAGCTGAAAATACGCAATATGGAAGGCAAGTCCCATTATCTGTAATGTCTATCTATTTCTGCTATTAGATTGCAACAGCCGGCTACAGAGATGAAGTACAGCTGGTGTGACTGGTGTAACATTGGGGGCTATGAACTTCACCCGGCTTGAGAAAGTTCTACCTACATGTGTTTGCCTTGTAAATGTTTTTATATTAGGAATATGTGGCCAGAAGCACCTGCAGTTTATAACATTAAGAGCACTCTGCAAGGATGTTTAAAAAGAACTGCCTGAGCATTTGTTTAAATCTTGCTTCACATTAAATGGGGACATAGGAAAAGGAGGGGCTAGTCAGTCCCTTGAGTCTGTCCCACTGTTCAATTAGGTTATGGCTGATTTGTGCCTTGACTCCTTTTATCTGCATTACACCCATATTCCTCAATGTACTTGCCTAATAAAAATCTATCAGTCTCAGTTATTAAACATCGAATTGCCCCGGCATCTAACTTCAGCCCATGCCGAGCTTTAATAGCCTCTAGGGTTGTGGAACTGCAGTAGGTGACAGAGACAGGAGGGATGGGGGGGCTGGGGAAGGGGGTTGACACCATAAAATAATTTGTAAAAATGCAGAAAAACTTTAAAAACTGAGAATTAGCCAGATAGGAGTCAATGTGAATGAGCAAGGGCAGGGCACTTGAATGGAGATAGGATACAGGGAGAATTGTATCTGATTTCCTCTGATCAGGACGTTTATAAAACTGGCAATCACATTGAAATAAAATGAGAGAGAGAGAGAGAGAGAGAGAGAGAGGGGGGGGAGAGGGAGAGGGAGAGGGAGAGGGAGAGGGAGAGGGAGAACAATGGAGAACAGGAACTGGCCATTCAGCCCACCATGTCTGTGCCGACCATGATGCTAATCTAAACTAATCCCATCTGCCTGCACAGGTCCATATCACTATCACCGGCCTGTTCATGTGTCTGTCTAAATGCTTCTTAAACATTGCAACGTATCTACTTTTACCACCTTCTCTGGCAGCGCGTTCCAGGCACCCACCATCTCTATGTAAAATAAAATTGCCTCACACATCTCCTTTAAACATTCACCCCCTCACCTTAAACCCATGCCCTATAGTATTTGACATTTACACCCTGGGAAAAAGACTCTGTCTATTTACATCTGACTTAAGTGTTTGGGTTTAACAAGACTGGGATCCATAGGGTATCTACCCTATCTACGCCTGTCGTAATTATATATAATTCTATCAGGTTGTCCTTCAGCCTCTGACGTTCCAGAGAAAGCATTCCAAGTTTGTCTAACCTCTCCTTATAGCTAATACTCTCCAGTCCAGGCAACATCTTGGTGAACTTTCTCTGCACCCTCTCCAAAGCCTTCACATCCTTCCTACAGTGTGATGACCAGAACTGTGCACAATACTCCAGATGTGGCCTAACCAAAGTTTTATAAAGCTCAACATGCCTTGCCAACATTTATACTTAATTCTCTGACCAATGAAGGCATATATGCCATATGCATTAATTGCCACCATATCCACCTGTGTTGGCAATTTTAGGGAGCTATGGACTTGCACCCCAAGATCCATCTGTACGTGAGCACTCTGGAGGGCACTGCCATTTACATAATGTTTTCCTTTTGCATTTGATCTCCCAAAGTGCAACACCTCATACTTCTCTGGATTAAACTCCACCTGCCATTTTGCTGCCCAAATTTTCAACTGATCTATATCTTGATGTACTCTTTCAAAACTTCCCTCACTATCCACAATTCCACCAATTTTTGTGTCATCTGCAGACTTACTAATCAGACCAGCTTGCCTTCATTGGTCAGGGAATTGAATAAAAAAGATACAAAGCTTGAGAACACCAAGCTCAAGGACAGCTGCTACCCAGCTATTATAAGACTTTTGAATAGACCTCTAATACGATGAAGATGAACTCTTGACCTCTCAATTTACCTCATCATGGCCCTTGCTCTTCATTTATCTACCTGCATTGCACTTTCTCCCTAACTGTAACACTATATTCTGCATTCCGTTGTTGTTTTCGTTTTGTACTACCTCAATGTACTATGTATGGATTGATCTCTGGATGGAGTGCAAACAAAGCTTTTCACTGTATCTCAGTACATGTGACAATAATAAACCAATTATCAATTATCTATATTTTCATCCAATCATTCATATATATCACAAAAAGAAAGAGAGCAACAGAGAAAGAAAAAGAAAGTGATATAATAAGGTAAAGAAGAATTGAAAAAAACAACAAAGATAGAAACTAAAGGTAAACTTTAAACATACAGGATTAATACAGGATCTTTCATGACTGATTTTTGTCTCAATAAGCCTTATAATAAATAAAATCCTTTTGAAGTGTTCAGGTTGATATTATATAGGAGACATAGCAGCCAATTTATACACAGTAAGTTCTCACAAAGGGCAATGTGATGAATACAAGTTATTCTGATCACTTCCCAAGAAAATACAACAAATATATATAATTCATCCATTACTCCATAATTAAATATCTTTCTGTTATTCCTTCTTGTTTGGACTTGATGGTAGATTTCATCCTCACGTAATCCAGCCATTTATACTTTGTTTGCAGAGAGGCTTTATAGCTTTGTACTTCTGAAATTGTCTTTAGAGTTCTTTTTATCTAATCTGGACTTTAATTCTATATGGTTGCAGAGTGGAGTCTGTTTAGTTTGAACAGTGTTTGTTTGGATTTATCCACCTGCAGATTATCCAATTATAGACAGATGTTTGAAAGCCTGTCTTGACTGAGCTCACTCCAACCCACAGTGTATCACACAGTGTATCTGGTCATTTTCTACCAGTGTTGTCTGTATTGTACAGTAAATTAGAATATTTGCAGAACATGGAGAAAGCAACATAAATGGGTAAGTTAATAAGTGAGAAAATATTTCAATAATTGTTGATATTTTCAGCCAATGAAAAGGAGCACCTGCAAGACAGGTAGCATAGGGAGAGGAGGAGTTAATGCATTATCATTCGTTGAAAGATTTGATTAGTTATAAGTTCTATTGGTGAATAATTCATAACCATTCAGATATTAATGCTAAACTTTTGCCCATCTATACCAGTGAAGGCTATTGTAATCATCAGACTTCGGGCCATTCAGCCATACATTCTGTATTGCTTCAGCTCCTCAGCAGGAGCTATTTGTCCCCATTTCCTCAAATCATTTCATGTCTTCCTCTCCAAATAGCTATCCAATTTTATTTCAAGAGATATTATAGACTCCATTTCAATAGGTACTTGTGGTAAATCATTCCATGTGCTAATAACTCAGAGAGTTTCTTCGAGCCTTTTCCTTTGTTCTTCTATTGATAATCTTCACTGAGGGAGAAATTCAATTTTGGTTGACAGGAATAAATGCGTGCATGTATCAGCAGTTGGCTGTGTTCGTTGCCACACAATCAGCTTCATTGAAATCAAAGATGAATTTCTCCCTCAGTCTATGTACCACTAGTGCAATCAGTACTTCACCATTGAACTACTCAAAATCTGTCTGAAGTTAATAAAAACCCTTTATTACCCTCCTTCCCCCTAATTCTTTAATATTCTCTTTTCTAATGAAACTGTAACAACTACTCAAGATTTCCTTCCGACTCCCTAATGTTCCTGATATTAATATAATGATTCTTTGGCATTATATGACACAACATGACATAACATGACACAAAAATTCCTTCATATGATGCTGTGCTCAGATCTACACGTAACAGTTAGACTGAGACCTAACCACCTGTGACCTATTTGTTTTCAAGTTCAAAGACCTTATATATGAAGTCCAGAATTCTACTTACTTTTCCTTAATGGGCTTCACCACCTGAACTCAAAAAAGGATACATTGACAAAGTTAAGTGTAAAAGAAGTAAGCAGTAACTTTAAGAAGTAATCTATTATTTCTCCCAATACAAACAATCCAGCAATTGTATCTCCTGCTGCTTTCTGTATTTATTGTGCTATTAAGCAAGAGATCAACTGAACTGACTTGATTTGCAATACTGCTCCCATATAGTTAGTTCAAACAAGAATACAAACCTTAATGAAACTGAAGACTTAGCAATAATAATCCAAGCGGTTTCACCTAATGTAACCCAATAAAATACATGGGTAAAAAGATAAGTGAAATTTTGGTTAGGAGGACTTAGTCCCCAGGTTCCATTAATTAAGGCCCACAAAACCACAAGTGATTGGACGTATAACTATGATTCCCTGTACTATGTTATTAATGCCCAAGAGGCTCTACTTGCTTTCTTGGAATTCATATACATATAATTCCCTTTCACCCGACATAGATACCATGCAACATTCATTTACTGTGTGTTCATCATATTTGTATGAAGTTTCCTAATATTCACCAAATTTTACTCTATTTCAGCCTTCTTGGTCTTCAGGTGTATACACATATCTAAATCTAAATCTAAATCTATATCTAAAGGAGATATCATGAGTGCTCACTTTGTATTCTCTGACTGTGTAACAAACTGAAAATAAACTCTATGGATGAAAGGGCCATGGGAGTAGTATTGGACATTGGCAGGGATACAGATTGGGTGAATTGCATTGGTTGTTTATTGCACATTTCAGCCACTATTCATTGACCAATAAATTAGAATGTTGAGTTTGCCTCCATATAGATAGCTAAAGCAAATCCTCTGTGTTATGTCCATGGCCATATTCAACTTTACATCGATTCACGTCCAAAGTGAACTTTGCTTTGTTCAAGAAGAAGCAGTTTTACCTTACCATTAAGTATAGAATTCTGTTCATTAGATTAAATGAGATATCAATGTCCAAAAGGATCTTCTAAATATGCTGTAGTGCCTGCTTCACTGACAGGTTTGCCTCCATAGAAAGAAAGGACTCTCTCTACCAGTGAGCAGATGACCTCAGTCTTTACTGTGGGATGGTGAGTGGATTGGAAATGCAAATAGTAGTCAGTATGTGTGGGTTTTCTATAGTCTCAAAGTTCTAAGAAACAAGTATATCCCTTGTCCAATACTACTAGAAATGGCTTGTCAGAAAAGCTGAAAGGATTAAAAATATAACAATTGGAAGCTCATTTTCCCTAATGAATGCCATTATTATTAAAGAAACATTCCTTTTGTTGTTGCAATGTGCATTATTTTAATATTTTCAGAGGAATTTATACACCAATATTCTGGAGAGACATTTTTTTCTAAATGTTAAGGACTGAAAATATAGTCATATTAAAATACTGCAGCGCAAAAAGGAAGAGGCCATTAAGAGTGACACAGAGTTGTTAAATTTAAAATATATATTGTGGGCAGATGGACAATCCCTTTGTTTTGTTACATAAATCTTAGCTAAAAAGTACAGAGAGTGAAATCGCTTAACCTTTCAGGCCTGTGAGTTTTCTGCAGTTGAAAATCCTATGATTTATAATAGGTGAATAAACAATTACTTATGCCAACAATTTATTTATTATCTACCTGGCAGTATAGATCACTGGTTTTGCAGGTTTGTCGCATCACACTCAAAATGAATCTTGTTATTATCCAACAGGAATCTTCATCAAAACTTGCTGGGTCAGAAAAGCTCAGAACGGCTATTTTTTTAAAGAGAAACTATTTCCCTTACTAGCAGCTATGAAGTTGCAAATTAATCATGTCAAAATGAAGGATGGTTTTGTTGTAGAGTGAGGATTTTCCATCTCCAACACCTATTGTCAGCATCAAGCATATCCTGATCAGTCCTGCTGCTTTAGATGCAAGGTAAACCTCCCACTACAATATGCTTTAAGCCTATCTTCAGAAGAGCACTCTTTACTACATCAGTGCTTCATTGCTCTGCTCCAAAAAATGCATATTATTATAGCTCACCTTTTGTGAAATTTACCTATTATAATATTATTTTATGTGTGGTTGTGTTTTGGGTGAATATCCACAGCATAGAGTCAAAATAATCAAAGTAGATTTCATATAAGACTTTTACAACTTTCATGGAAGAACAGACTACTATTATGGTGGTTAAGGATGGGTTACCATCCTCTTGTTGTTCTCCGTAACCCTGAAACATTTATTTTCCACAGTTTTAAACCTCTGGCTAAAGAATACCTGTCTTTTGCAGATTCTGGCTTGAAATATGACATTGTTATGTCAAACACTAGGAATATTATTCCATGTTGAATATCATGTTTTACAAGATGCGATGCATAAATATTGGCCACAGACCACCAGTGATTGGACATGTAACTGATGCACAAGAGGCCAAATTTAATATTTTAGTATTCATATACTTAAAATTACCTTCTCCCCATTATTCACCAGATTACAATTGTTAAGTTTTTCTCTTCCTCTTCCGAAGTGATCCTAGTGAACACTTATTTGGACCATCGAATTTAGAGGAACAATCATAAGGTTTACAGTAGATTCTAGGAAATATTCTTATGATGTGTTGGATGATATGTGGTGTTATATAAATAGATGCAGAATAGATGACCATTCCACAAAGTGCAAACTAAATAAAACACTTGGAATATATTTCAAAGGTATAATTCTTCATGCAGGAAACTTAGCTATTAGCTATCTGGTTGTTTAATACCAAGAAGTGATCTGCACTTTATTTTATTCTCAAGTGAGAGTTTGGAGGTGAAAATTTATTTTATATTTTTCTCTGTAAAATTCCATAGTAGTTCTCAACTTCTGAAATACTTGCAGTTACCAGTTCACCTTTTTTACTTCCAACTCAAGTTTGAACAACTAATATGAAGCCAATGGTCAGTCTTGAGTTCATAGGATTGTGTCTGAAATGAGCTAAGTAACAAAATACCAGAAAACAACTCAGAAGTGTCATTTATTTCTGAAAAAGATGCATAGCCGACATCATTTGGATGAACTGACGCATAATGATTTGTTCCCAGCTGACCTACCCTTGCTTAAAAAAACCTCATAACTACATCTCTTCCATAGGAAACATAATTTCTGAAAGTTTCAAGCATTACAAGTGGCTTTGAATTGGATTCAGACTGACCTAAACTAAAAGCTTCAGATCATTTCTGAGTGTCCATCACATTTTCCTACTGTTCCTGACTACAAAGCTTCTATCCTGCTGTTATAAAGCTATGGATGGCATGCAAAACAAAGTTTTTCACTGTACCTCAGTACATGTGACAATAATAAACCAATTTACCAATGTGTCATTACTTTATCCTTCTGCTTTTTCTCTCCCTGTGGTTCTGTTTATGGTTCATTCTCTTTCCTTCCACCTTTTCTTGTTAAAGTTGCATATCACTGGAACATATGCTATCTTCCTAAAAGCCTGTTTTTTTTCCAGAGCTGCTTAGAATTGTGCCCATGCCAAATTGTCAGCATTCCCACCTGGGCCTCGTGAAAGACTTAGCCAGTAGCAGTGTGAAGGGCACAGCATACGACCTGTGGTTTATATGACTGTAACACCTTCAGGTCAGAAGTCCACTCAGATTTTTTATAAATCCAGTGGATATAACACAGCAAATAAGATTAAAGGAGCCTTCATATCATTGCATGACAGAATTGAAAAAAATAACAGCTGTTAGGTCCCTTCTGCCAAAGAAGAGGCAGGTAACTCATACTGGAGACAGCTATAGCTTAGATGGAAGCCACAATGCTTCCTGCTAGTTATGGTCAGATCAACAGCTTGACGAATGTCAGAGGGCAAGATTGCTGCAGTGAAGAGTGGTCACTGGAAGATTTTACTTTGAAGACTGAAACCAAAAAAATAAGCAATATAAGCAATATGGCATGAAGGCAGGGAATGATGGGTAAAATGCTTAAGAAGCTTTACAGGAGCTTTGTGGGCCTATTTCATATTTGCTTTTAGCAAACAGGGCTGCACTGTGGCTCATGCGAGCTGGCACTAAGCAGGCAGAATAACAAATCCCTATGCATATTCAAATGACTCCAACCCCTCAGATTGCTGAATCCATGCCAGATGTTGCCTGTGCCTCATTCACTGCACATGTGTCACATTACACAAAAACCAGATAATCATTACCAATGATTATAAGAGACACCATGTCCAGTCATCATATCACTTACATTTATGCAGAACATTTGTGACAGGGGTTGAAGGGAACAGAATGCAGCTGTCCAACATGAACTTCCTTTCAAAAAATCAAATAAAATGGCCTGCTGCTCTCTGACAGACACAGAACTGCAAGCAGCAGCTGTAGACTTTTTCTTAAAGGCAATCACCAATTATGGCATCACGTATGTGATTAGGACAAAAATTGCAGCAAAGGCTTTTAATTTTGTCAGGGAGGGGAGATACCCAGCTTAACTTGCTCATCAGATCATATTTGACTTAAGCCTTTATCTATCTGCTTGCTCCAGCTCTCAACCCAATGCAGACACAATGCAGGCAAAGTGATATAATATAAAGTGTTTAAAAACCCCAATTTTACTTGCATAAAAATATTCCTGTTGTGATTATTTCCTTGCCATTTTCAGAAATATGAACATTAATAAAAATATTGTATTTTAGCAGGACATTGATAATTTATTTTTCATTAATTAATCTTTATGATTTAATGAATGCAATACATTTAATGAAACTTCATCTGTTGAATATAACCATTTTTTATTAACAATGATTTTTTTTAAATACTTTATTTACAGCAGAGTAACAGGCCCTTCTGGCCCAATGAATCCACGCCGCCCATTCAAACCCATGTTAACCTACCTGTACGTCTTAAGTATGTTGATATTTTATAGTTGACTTAAATTTCATTTTATAATTTACCTGCATATTAAAAATATGTAATATTCTTGGAAAATGTGAAAACTTTTCATTCAGTGGTTTCAAATTTCATTTACTTTTTTGTGGAGTTTTTCCTCCACTGTAAATACCAAAGTTCTTACCCTCTTCTCTTTCAAAAACAAAGCCACTTGCAATATCACTTTATTAAACTCTTTCCCAGTGAGTCTTGCTAATACCGGTTATTAGCACAATTCAGTAAAGTGGTCACAATTGCTTTCCAACCATCAGTGAAAATTTGCATTTCTATTTTAAATATAGTGATTTCAGTTTAATATAATTGAATACATTTCAATTATCAGTTACTTGGATTGAACATTAGCAATGGTGTTGAGCAAAATTGTATGAATGGTATGGAATAGTAGGAGATGAAATTTTTTCCTCATTTTCATTCAATAAAGATCATGGAATCTGGTGGAAAACATGAGCTGATAGCGAATAAAATTTAGAAAATGTTTGCTACAGCAAGCAATAAAAACAATGAATTTACGGACTAATTATTTAGTATTTCATTAATATGTTTGTGATTTAAAATTTGAAACTCTAATAAAAGATCTATAGGATTTATCAATTTCCAATAGTATTAATTTGTATGAAAAAATTGGTATATGATTAATTCAAAAGTTTTCTTTGCAAATCATTGTACTCCTTTTCAATACTTTTTCTTTGGCTATTAAATTTATTGGCCCTTGAAAAATTAAAATATTTAATTCAAGGTTTTTTTTTCCTTTACATGAAAAGCTACCTAAAATTGAGTTGTATACAATCTCAATAATGTAACAATAATTAGGGATTTTACCCCCTCATTTAGCATGAAGAGAGCTATGATCAACAAAAGGTCTGACTTAAAAGGCAACTTTTAGAAAGAAGATTGTGGAGGATATATTTACCGCAGGAGGTTTCCATGTGAGAGTCAGCTATAGTTTGGACATGGCAAGTGAATTATATCATGCTCCGTAGATCATGCTCCACAGATGCTCACAACACATTCATGTCAGACGGGAAATGAACAATACTGAACTGATCTGCACCAAAGATTTGCTGATGTTTCTTAATCAGTTCCAAAGAGGCTTATATTTTAACTACATCTGAAACTTGTGCACATGTAATAATGCAAAATTCTTCCCTTACAAGATCATAGTCACTAAGTTGATCTCTTTGATGCTCAACATCCTTAATTCTCTGCAAATTGGAAATTATCTCAGAACATAACTGCACAAGTAATATGGAATAAAACCACTGTCATATAATATTGATCGTTTACTTTGAAGGATCCCAAACATTGGATGTACCAGTTAGTATAGAACACGATAGATAAAAGGTTACTCTTGTATTTTTCCTTCTTTCTGTTGAGAATAAGATTTTAAAAATGTTGGGTGTTTATAATCCATTTTGTAACTTTATAAAAATTTGATTATTTTAAAATTAAAGAATGCACAAATTGTAGTCAAAACAAGATTTGTCTCAATTTACAAAATTTAATAAGTTTTTATGAAATCTACATGCTGTATTATTTTATTGGTTCATTAGAAGCCTAACTACAGCAGAATTGAGAATTAACTTATCAATATTTGTTCATCTATACACCTATTTTACATGCAGAAATTATTTCAAACTTGTAAGTGATGCATAAATAATCTTGTAAACTTATTTTTTTCTTTTTATTTGTTTTCACAAACCACTAGTATTTTATATTCTCATTGATACTATCTTATTTCACTTTTTCATGTTTTCACTGATCTACACTTAGGAATTAGACCTTATTAAATTATCATGTCATTAAAATGTGAGCTTGGATGTGTAGGATGCTAAATACCCAATGTCTCCTTGTCAAGATATAATTAATAAGGAAAACATGATTATAGCTCATGGGTATATCCCTATTATCCTGACTAACAGACATTTTATATGTTAAATTGTATACATAAATTCATTTTCTAAAATAAATGATGTGCAAGTTGAAATGGAATGGAATTCTCTGCACAAGTGTCATGCTATGAACATCTCCAATAAGAAAGCAGCTAACCATCTGCATTTGATATTCAACAGCATCATTGTTACCAAACACCTCAACCTCAACACATTGTTGGCCACCATTGACCAGAAACTTAACTCTACTAAATTCATAAATAATATGGCAGCAAGAGAAAGTCCGAGTTCGGTATTCTGACCAAATGGCTCACCCTTGATTTCCCCTAAGCTTTTCCATTATCTACATTGACCTAGCAGAGACATGATTGAATATTCTTTATTTGCCTGGATAAGACATTTCCAACAACATTAAGGACATTAAAGACAAACTAATGAAGGGGACATAATGCTCCATTTCATTGGCTCTCAATCCAACATCTTAAACATCTATTCCCTCCATTACTGGGATATTTTGACTGCAGTATATCCATCTACAATGTACAATATAGCAACACAAAGAGACTTTTTTGACAGCAACTCCTAAGTTTGTGAACTCTATATAGGGGGACAATGATAACACTGCCTAATCCAAGATCTCCTCTAAGTCACACGTTTTCCTAGCTTGCAAATCTATCAATAGTCCTTCATTGCAGTTGGACAAAATTATGGAACTCTGCACTCCATATTTCTGTAGAAATAATTTTACCATATGGACTGCTATACTTCAAAAAGGTGGCTCCCCACCTATTTCTCAACAGCAATTATGGATGGGTAGTAACTGATGGCTTTGTCAGAGACCTCCTCATCCTGTGAATGAACAAATAACTCAATAAAGTACATCTTCTAATAATCATCAATTGATCACGGCAGTTCTTGAGCTAGTAACTTTTTGGCAGCTAATACGTTAAATCATAGCTTTACTTTCACAAAGCAGAAAAAGCATAGGAAAAGGTAGAAAAGTGAAGAAATACTGTAATGATTGAATAAATTATTTCAATAAGTAGCTGACAACCTGATCACAAATCAATTTTAAACATCAATAGCCACGAATTTTCATAAAACCATCAAACTTATAGATGATTGTCATGGGAATTCATAAGCATTTTTTGGAAGTTTATTAAGGTATTTATCACTGTGGACCCTACAAGATTTTCTTTAGTTAACATCGTATTCGCCAATTATTTTGCAATGATTTCCTGTAGTTCTTTGTATGCGCAGGGCAACATCTTCTCAGGAAAAATTACTGTGTAGAGCAGAATGTTGAAAGTTAGCTCAGCAATCTCATGCTAATACATTGCAATTTATGTAAATCACAATTAACTTAATGGACTCAAGTCAAGGAATATATGGGGTAGAGTTGAACGGTCAATTCCTTTCAGTTTTCACCAGAGTGCAAATTGCGTACATCTTGCATTAACTGTCTAATGAAGGAAGTAAACATGTTTGTGTGCAGAAATTCCTTTTTATTATATGTCCATAGCTCATCTCATAAAAGTCAAAATTAAATATTCAGAAATTATTTTTCCGGCATGCTGCATTGGTCATCCAGACCACAGCACTTAAAAGCAATAGAAATCATTTTTCCACAATTGTGCAAGGAAAATAGTAAACAAAGACAAGATTTATTATTGCTCTGTGCATTAGGTTGTGCAGTACAGGCCTTAACATCAGGCTTGTTTCTTGAAAATTGTTTAAGTTAAATGTTTCAAAAGCAGTAGTGAATGAAAGTCATTTTGAAATAAACACGTAGTTTCTGAATAAATATCATTGAAAATAAAATGCTATTTTGAATTATTTAAACAATTTCAAATGACAATGGCCACAGTTACAATTTGAAAGAGTAGCATTTCATACAGAGACAGTTTATAATATTTATATAGCTTTTTTGCTGATGGAGAGTATATGTATCAAATGCACCATAAGCAAAACATCATTTAAACAATGACTACAAATACCCTAGCAGTAAAGCCACCATTTAGCTGTAAAATCTAGTTATCAGAGTCTTGAACTTAATTTAATTTAATTATTTTAAAGGTTTGGATTTTCTTGAGTGAAATCAAATTGTTTCTACTTTTCCACATCAAGATGCTACCATTCAACTTGTGATTTGAAAGTCAACAAGAAGGAAACAAACATTGTGGGATTAAGTTTCAAATATTAGCCTTATTGATGAAGAATAATTTATAGTTTTTAAATGATTTTCATTGTTTTATTGATGAATCAGTTCCAACAAATTAAGTTATTTGACCTTACTAATTAATTCCATAAATATTGCTATTGTTTGTACATTTAAACAGCCACACCATTCTGGTGTAATAAAAAAGGGATGTAGAAATAAAAGATTTCATTAGGTAAAGCAAATGCTACATTTTGTTCCTTCGTCTATATTTATAATGAATCAATTGTGGATACAATTATATAAAAGCCTTATTAATTTAGGAGTTTATTAAAACAAATAATGTATTATGACCAGACTTAACAGAACTATTGCTAATGCAAAATACTTGATAGAAAAGTAGAACTATATATATAATAGAACTTGTTTGCTTAATGTTCATCTTCAAAAAAAGTTTGAAGATCTTTTAAAAAGAAATGATAACAGTATTGATTTGTTTCACCCGACAAACTTCATAGAACTATAATTAAAGCAAAGACCTTCAGATATTATAGTAATATGACAGAATGTGTTTGCTCTAAATTAATCTTCCAAAAGAGTTTGAAGAACATTTTTCTTAAAATGAGCAAATATATTTTTTCACCACATTAATTCACAAGATGTACACTTTGAAATTTAAAATACTTAGGAATTTCGAAGCAAGTATCAATTTGAGGAGAACTTCCCTGACATCCAAGGAATATATTGTCACGCTCAGTTCAAACATTAATCACATATTCTGTTAGATAGGAGCAGTCCTTTTGTTGACCTGCTCTGTGTAAACAGGCACTGACATGAAAAAATATATTAAACCCTCAGTGTGTCTGATGCCTGTCAAATCAGAAGAGGTGCCGTTATCAATTGAAGGGAATCAGTGATACTTCTGGCAGAGAGCTCTGTGCTGTATATATCTGCTGTTCAGCCCTGGGAGGCTACTGTGACATTAAAGAATGCCCTGTTACTTGCAGAAAAAAATGTTTATGTTCAGCTTCAGCTAAAATAGTACATTTTCTTAAGTTGAAAACTACAAGGAAGCCTAATGCTTTGAAATAAACGAATAAAGAAGGCTGATCTTTGTTTCTTTTTATCCTACCTTTGACACTTGGTGGCGTCTTATTTCTCAACCTTGCTCAGAAAATTGGTCGAATATCTTATTTTCTTGTTCGTATTATTCCACACTGAACATAATCTAGCGCAGCCTTCTAAAATAAAAGTCGTGGTGCCATAAATGATGCTACGTACTCAAACTCCTGCTAGATGCTCTCTATTTACAGTGCTTTCTTTCTTGTGTCTGTCCAGGGCAATGGTGTCCTTTTGCCTCACAGAGCAGCTGGACTGTGACCTTCAGGACTTCAGAAAAAGCATTCTTTCCAGACCCGGTCTTTCCCCTCCCACTGACACCATCCCATTCAACGATACAGATAACTTCATCCACGGGATCATTGTATCAAATTCAATGGGCATTGCTTTAGCCAAGCCACAATACTGGACATGAAAGTTATGTCTCAATTTGTAGAAAGTGATCGAGCTGTTGAAGGCCTGGAGTGACACTATATCGTTCCAATGCAAAAAAAACATGCCTGAACAAACTCTGCAAAGAAAACCAGTCCATCCAAAATAAAAAGCTTAAAGAATAAAAGTTAGGCAGCTAATATCAGTTAATTAAAAAAAAACTTTCCATTCTGTGATTTGCATCTTATACTTTTGGTTTACATAGCATGTGTCACAAAACTGGACACATTCTATGGTTTATAAAACAGCAAAAAAGAGGTAAGAATTGTCAAGTTGTTCACGTAGAAGGTGTGCAGCTATTTGAGGGATTCAGTTCAAAAGGGAAGAAGTTTATACATTTGCAGTGGAGTTGCAAAACACTGTTGATATTCAAATGTTTATTGTGCAAAATCTGGGATAAGCTTCTGCCTGAGAGCCTCACTAAGTGTCTACAACTATTGCTAATTCTCCTCAGCATTGTGGGCTAGACAATAGCAGTAATCCCATTTCCCTTTAAGAAAGCATGGTTTATTTTCTCCCAGATAAACCAACAACACTACCTCAGCACACAGAGAAGAGGATCAGGAATGGGGCTGTGTGCTTATACGCTACTGCACTTTTGTGGGTTTATTTTTGACTGTTAGCTCCAGCCAATTTTTTGAAGAAAAAAAAGATGAAAATATATCTTGTAGTTTAGTGGAATAAATCAACATTTATGAGGTAGAGATTTGCATACATAAACTGATCTATACAGCCTGAGGAATTGTGGAAAACTTGTCAATTTTCACCTTTGCATTTAATCAGTTTTACTTTATTGCTGTAGGAATTACATAACAGTCAATCCCCTTCTTCCCCGTATTTGCATCAGCAGCTATCCATCTGTCTCTTGTGGTTCCGAAGTGACTTCATTTTATCAAGTTCAAAGAAATCTGGTTTAGTTAATAAAATATGAAAAGTTCAACATGTGGTTTGGCAGCATTTGATATGGATGTTTTAGAAGTGACTACATATTGTATGAAAATTTTGTATGGTGTTATAACCTCAGTATTTTTTTAAAACACAAGTGTTTTTTTTACATACAGAACTAAAGTCTAATCAAACGCCCCATAATTAGGTTACAGCTCCTTGGAGCTGTGATGTAGTACCTCATGGAGAGATGTGTTGGGAACTGCCCTAACAGGTCATTGGGTTCTTCCAGCGAGTAACTGAGCCCTACAGAATAGTGCTAATCGAAGTTCTATGCCGAGCTATCTGATGTCAGTAGGATTTTTTTTGTTTTCCCTTAGTGTCCTGAATTAGGGAGGGGAAATTTAGCTTGGGTTCTTGCTCTTGATAACAATCCAGGGCAAAGCAGCCTGTTTGAATATCAGCCCATCTGTCCTACTAACTATTCACTCGCTCCACTATTGATGTACTGCTGCAGTGTCCAACATCTACAACATACAGTGCTGTTACTTGCCAAGGCCACACTGAAAACAGTTACCAAATCCATGAATTCGACCACCCAGAAGGAAAAAAGCAGAAGACCCATGGGGACACTGCAACATAGAGGAACAACTCCAAATCACATGCAGTCTTGTCTTGGAAATGTATTGCTGTTTCTTCATCATCATGAGGTCTAGATCCAGGACCTCCCTACCTAAAGGTGCAGCAAGAGTACCATCAACAGAAAGACTGTAGTGGTCCAGTAAGTCCTTTCATTACTACTTTCTCAAAGACAATTAGGGGTGGGTCTTGCCAGTGTTGACTGCATCCCATAATAATCAGACCGTAAGCAAAACCACTTGTTGGGTCATAGATGCGAACAAGGTCAAGCTAAGCTGTTTTTATCTCTGTGGCCACTTCACCTGTAGATATTTTACTTTCAAGGCTGACTCTTGAACGATGGCCTCTTGAGAAGATAAATTTTAGGTAAAGAGGCTACTCCAGTGGGGGTCAATGCATTCAGAAGGAAAGTGAGTGGGAGAAAGTTGTTGGGGAAATTCAGACAAAAAAAGATTGAGAGTTTATCGCTGGGTTTCAAATTTTAATCCATAGGTTGTGGGCAAGTGGAAGCCAAGTATTTTATGACAAAGCAGGAGACAACAAATCAGGCAAATCATGCAGTTTCAGAGCCTTTGAGATTGTAGCTATACAGGGCCATTTAAGGTGACCTGGGAGGCTGTCTCAAATTGTATCTTTTCAACGAGAAATGTGTAAGCTTTAAGAAACTCTGTGTAAGAAAATATAAAGATGCAATTAGTTGGGCTTCAAAAATAAAATCTCAATACCTTGTTTAGATTTCCTTCTCAGTAGGAAGTGCTGTCTGTTCATTAATTCATTTCAGATATCCTTGATAACTGTTGGTGAAAATGACCTTTCTGAGATCAGCATTATGATAAATATTGTGCATGGGTGTGGTAATGAATTTGTTGGGAGTCTGCTATCAGAAACAGGATAAAATTAATGTGAGAAAGTGCACACAAATCTATGGGAGACTGTCCTTCATTCCCCAAAGTGAAGTCTGAACCTTCACGATCCAGTTATTAAAACAACTGTCTGTTTATTTTATAAATCAGCACTCAAGGAAGACAAGGATTTTTCTTCCTGTGCTTTGATGACTCCTCTCTTTCCCCCCTCATCGACTCTACTTGTTGTTTATATGAAAATTACACCACTTCAGGAAGTCTAGCTTTTGCTTGGCACAGTCCTTACAGAGAAAGATGTGTGCACAAAAAGGTCAGCTCCAATATCAAAAGGTTTGAAATTAATGATTTTCAGTGAGGTAGAATTTATTGCTCCTTTGTTGCACTGTTGAAGTGAATTTCCTCCCTTCTTGGTTAAGTAGTGAAATGCTAACATTCCAACAGGCAGCCCAAAGTACAAGCCTCCTCATCTGATGGGTCTAAGAGCTACTATGCAAAGTTAGAATATAACAAAGGCGTTATAAAGTTATACTAAATCCAGAATAATCACTGTTTCCCAACCAGTTCTATTCAATGACTAGTTAATAATTAAACCAAAAATACTCCATTTCCTAAAAGTATTTTGATTGATTTATTATATTCATTTTATTTACTTCCCTATACATTTATCAGCAGTCATTGATCGATAGTTTTTATTAAATGGACAGTGAGTTGTGTCACACAGTGCTTCTATCTGCAAAGTAGTTTTAGTTGCTTGTCTGTGTAAACTGTGTAGTGTGATATGGACACAAAGTCATCTTTGGCAGATAGCAGGAGATATGTTCTTGATGCCATTATTCTCTGTTATGGTATAATTCAATAATAAAGCAAAGCTCAATTCATTGTCATGAAGTTCATCTGATTGTAGAGGAAACTTCATCATTTCAAACTTAGTTTTCAAAATAAAACAAATGAAGGAAAGCTTTTCATAGCACTTTGCAAGGTTTCTGTAACTCCCAAAGACTTTTACAACCAATGAATTACTTTTGAAGTGCAGTCATTGTTGTAAATTAATATAGGAAATGCAGCAGCCCAGTTGATTACAGCAAGGTCCCTCAATAATGGCCAAATGACCCATTTTATTGGTGTTATCTTAGGGATAAATATAGGAAGGAGACTTCTGCCTTCTTTCAATAAGTGCCATAGGAGCTTTAATGTTTACCTGAGAAGATTCTCAGGTGATTGCTTGCATCTCTGTTTGTGTACCATTTCTTCTGCTCTGATCTGAAGCAGAAGCCAATGTTATCTCATCATGTTTCCAAAATGGGACATGAAGCTCTAAACTCCAGCTCCACCAGTGAATCACACTTAATAAAATCTTTGCCGACAGTTAACTAAAAACCTCATTTGTATTATGCTCCTTACATTGAAATTTCATGGGCATCAGATGCTGGTGGGTAGAAATGTATGCTTTTGTGTAAGTGTTACATTTGCCGAGACAGAGAGTAATGCAGACTCAATAGTACCTTGCTATTCTTGGACAGGTTTCATTCTTAAACCAATAGTTTTAGTAACTGCTTCATTCATTACTTTTTTTTCAGTACAGTGGAAGCTCTTTCTCTCAGGTTTCCATGTTTATTTGTGACATGGGAAGAACCAGTCAACCTCTCCCTTTTGTTTTTTTAAATGAGGCTTTGCATGAGAAATAGCAAAGAGAAATATGTTTTTAAATTATCATTTGTTTATTTTGATGAATGCACAGAACTTGACTGAGGGAGAAGTTTGTCCTGAGTTACCAGTACTAGCGACAGGTGAGTGGGCCAGTTGCCAGTTGTGCTTAGCTGGCCAAATTCAGTTCCTTTAGCTTCAGTGAACCTGAATATGTAGAAGTGAGCACAACCTATGGCCAATATATCCATGCATGTTCTAAACTGGTACCTAGAAAAAAGTTTTCCCCCAGTATTTCTATCTGTAACTTTTAAATTGTTAAGAGACTACAGAAATATGTTTGTTGGTGAATCAAGCCAATTTTCTCAATAGGAACTTAAAATATACATAAGCAGATGATTGATTTTTTTTCATGGGTACAGTTTACTGATAGAGCCTAGATATTGATAATCTACAAACTTAAATTCCAGCCACAATCTGTGAGGTGATGTCAGTGTAAATCTGATGTTTTTCTGAGAATGACCACATTCAGAAAGATGCAACATTAAGATAACAGAACCTTTTCTGTGTCGATTAATTCAGCAGGCAACTTCTGCCTCCCTCTGGCTAACGGTTGCAAACAATATGTGGGACAGGCCAGTGCTGCAGCTCATGGACAGATAAATAATTGTGATTTAACGGGAAAATGCAACACTAATTAAGTCCACAGGTTAATTGGCAGGTCACCTACTGTTGTCAGCCAAGAAGTTACTGATGCTAATAATACGGAACAAGGACTTAACACACTCAGTTGGCATTTCTTTTTCTGCTCTTTCTGTGAAAATGCTAACTCATAACTAAGGTAAGTGGACTAACACTAGTGCTAAAACACTGGTCAAGGAAATGTTACCTGAATCTGCAAAGTATTTATCCATTTACATCACCAAGAATTGCTGATAAATCATCAGTTGTATTTGTATTTACCGATAGAGTAATCTGCCCCAAGAACATAGATCTGGATATTTCCTTTGGTGGTTGCCTGGTTGGCTTTAGAGGTTGTAGTTTTGATTTTCTCCACACTTAACTCCACACCATTCATCATTTAGCTTTGATGAATTCACTGTTTGGAAGCCAGCCTGACTAATAGGTTGGGCTTCCAGGCTTCCCTTGAGTACGTTAGTGCTAGTTGCAGGTTCTGGTTGTAACATTTGGAATATGAGTTGGTACCGCTTTAAGAAATGTAGCAAGTGACCAACTGCTCTTACTGTAAATTTAAGGCTTTCTCGTAGCTACTTGTCTCTGTGGAGTAAGCTCACTTGAAAGAAATGTTGTCTCTTTGCATTCTTTTCTTCAATCAAGTACCTTTCTTTAGTAGTTTAAATAACCAACTGTCCTTCAGTACCTTGAAGAATGAATGAGAGAAAAGACTGAGATATGGGTGTGCACAATCCAATCCTCAATGTAGAGTTGGGCAGTGAGTGGGGTAAGGCCGTGAGGAGTTTTCCAATCTTCTGATCTGCAGATATCAGATAGAGTGGCTGCAAACACCAACTTTGAAGTGGGATGTCCAGTTGAGAGAGACAAAGGTGGAGCTTGGAGATCGAGATAAGGACACCTGTTTGTCCTGGTCCACGAACAGTGCTCTAGAAGTACTTACCTTCTCCCAGATGCTGGTTTACTAACATACTGAAATTACCGGAGTATCTGCCTCCATAACTCCAGACACTAAGCCAGATTTTCACCATTGTTCAAACTTCTCCTTATTTAACATTGACTGACACTTAAATTCACATCTAACATGTTAATACTTCGCCTGTAGAGGGGTCCATAGTGGCACAACCAGTAGAGCTGCTGCCTCACAGCTCCAGTAACCCAGGTTCATCTCTAACCTCCAGATCTGTCTGTATGCAGTTTACATGTTCTCCCTGTGACCATGTTGGTTTCCTCTGGGTGCTCCAATTTCCACCCACATCCCAAAGATACATAGGTTGGTAGGTTAATTAGTCATTGTAAATTGCCCCTAGCCTCTTGGTGAGAGGTAGAATGGGGGGGGGGGGGGGTTGGTGGGGCAATTGATGGGAAACTGGAGAATATAAAAGGGGATTAGTGTAAGATTAGTATAAGAGTGTGCTTGTCGGCTCTCATGGACTTAGTGGGCTGAAGGGCTGTTTCCACATGGTATGACTCAAAGTCTCTACAATTATCACACATAGAAAAGAGGTAAGTACTGGCATCTTACACAACCTCAGGATTTTCCAAAGCATTTTACAACCATGTACTATGCAAACTAATTTACTATTTTCATGTAGGAAGGATTGCCTGTAAAGCAAAGCAGAGAAAAAGCAATATCTGGTTATTTGAAGTCAATAGATTTGTAATTAGTAACTCTCAGTCTTTTTGAAAAAGATATTAATTTATATACCTCCAAACTCAACTTGTACTGATTTCACTGAATGTGAACTCTATATTGATTTTCCAATGTACATTTTTGTTGCTTGTACATCAATTGTCACTACCACTCTCCACCGTATACAGTATATTCTTCTGGTTTAGGCAATGGCCACTGCATGCTTGATCTTAATTTAACCTGTAAATCGTCAGTGTTAAAGAAGAAATAATTCAGCACCATTCATAACACTAGGATTCCAGAAAAGTACTTGAAATCAGATAGATGATTTTTAAAAAGTAGTCACTGTTATTCTTTAAGCTGTATTTCAATTATGCATGTATCAAGTTTTTTATTCTCACTTACTTCACAGTGATTTGTGCAGGTGGACCATTGCCTTTTGCATTTGATGCTTGCCTGCAGAAGAAGTGCAGAGGACCAAAATTAACATGGAGTAATCCATTAGCCTTTCCTGTATCAGGCTCAACTGCTTTCATTTTAGAAAAAAATACGCAAATTATGTTAAGAAACTCCTGTTATAGTTAGTTATCAACAAAGCTCAAAAGTTCAACATTTACTGAAATTGCAATATATTAAAATAAATTCAGAGTTCAAGAACCTCTTCAGTTGCATAATCAAACTTGATAATTTCTAAATGACAAATTTCATTTGTATTCATTGTTTTTCAGAATGTTGATGGCCCACTGTAACAGGACATAATACAGAATGATAAAAAAGAGAAAATGCTGGAAATGCACAGGTGATGTGTGTGGATAAAGAAGCAGAGCTAATACTTCATGTCGTGCACTGTCCTTCAGAAATGGAAACACAGGAAAGATTTCCTTATCTCTGTTCTTGTTTAAAACCTGTTGCACTTCCAACTCTTTCCGGCTTTGGTGAAAGAGCATCAACCTGAATGGTCAACACTACTTTTTCTCTGATTTCTTAGATGCTATCTGACAAGTTGAATATTTGAAGCATTGTTTATTTTACTTTGGATTTTTGTACCCCTGCTATTGTTCTTTTATAATAATTGTCTTTTTCCCAGGGTTGGGAATCAAGAACTGGAGGTCATAGGGTTAAGGTGAGAGGGGAGAGATTTAATAGGAAACCGAGGGGCAACTTTTTCACCCAGAGAACGGTCTGTATATGGAATGAGATGTCAGAAGAAGTGGTTGAAAAAGGTACATTAACAACATTTAAAAGGTACTTGGATAGGTACATGGATAGGAAAGGTTTAGAGGATTATGACCCAAATGTGGGCAAATGTGATTAGCTTAGATGGGAATCTTGGTTGGTATGGAGCAGCTGGGCTGAAGGGCCTGTTTCCATGCTGTATGACTCTATAGAATAATCTACTTGCAGAGGATAAAAATAAACATTTTCTTTGAGCGGATGCAAGAACTGCTCTACTGATATTAAATCTTTAATAATTTATTCAGTTTGGTTTTGAGTGAAATACATTAAGAATTCGCACAAAGTGTAGAAATAAATCAAGGAGCTCATTGGATTCACAGAAATACACAATAACTACACAATAAATCTACATAGTTGGAAATGGGTGCAAAGGGTAGTAGTACTGATTGACTTAAACTCATTGAGTGCAATGCAGGGAACATACTAATCTTGTGCTGCTTGCTCACAATAATGATTTCTCTGGTCAGTCTGCACCAATCCTGATGTTGCTTGTCTGCCTTCATGAGAAGTCATCCAATATCACGAATGGTTGGCATCAGTTAAAGCTCACCATCATAACTTAAAGCCAGCCTGCAAGATTCTTGATGTATTGATGCTTGTCAGAGAGCCAAAGAGCATGAGTCTCATCATGCTGCTTCAATATTTATTGCTCTTCCTGAGATCAATGGATCATCTTTCTTGAATGAATCATGGTGATTCTAACCTTTCTGAAACACTTGGTGAAAACCCCCTGTACATTCAGCATAGAATCTCACTGATTTGACACAGGAGTCATTGAAACAAAAGCATCTCCAAATTATGCTCCAATTTGATAAACCTCTAATCAGAGAACAAGTTTTCAGGTCAATGGCAAACCTGGTGCTGAGTTACTTTTCAACCAAGATTCTCATATCATTATGCTTGTTGACTATCGTACCTTCCAAATGTTACATTTGCATTGACTTACAGACAGTAGAATTAACAGATATTTTCTGTGTTCTAGGTCCAGATATTGTATATAACAATGTGTCAGATGATAACTGTCCACTTCCTGGTTACGTCTTCATATGTAGTGAAAAATATATTTATAATTTTGAATTGGACCACTTTTCAATGAATGCTCATACAATCTATTTCAATGTGCTGTTAAACTTCCAGCAGACCTCATGAATGACTGTATGTTTCTGCACTATTTAATATGGCAGTATTTCCACAGCTGGTCCATAAGACCTTCCTAGGAAACCCCTGAAACTATTACAAATGGGAATTGGGTAGTTATAGCTGTAGAACTGAGGTAGTTAGTTCTTCTTGTGGATATACATGGAAATAGGCAGATTGGTCAAAGTGGGAGTGGGATGTAGAATTAAAGTTGCAGTCAACGTGGGTAGTTCACTAGACAGTCATCCAATCTGCATTTGGTTTCTACAATGTAGAGGAGATCACATTTAATCACGAGATGCTGAGCACGAGATTTTAAGAAATGCAAGTTAATCACTGCTTCACCTGGAAGGACTGACGACTGTTTGCATCCTTAGATTGTTGGAAGGAAAGAATTAAAATGACAGTTGTTGCATCTCCTGCTGTCCATTGTCCTGATGAAGGGTCTCGGCCTGAAATGTCGACTGTTTATTTCCCTCCATAGATGCTGCTTGAGTTCCTCCAGCACTTTTTGTGTATTGGTCCATTGTGAAGGTCTGTTTACATTATATTTTAAAAGTTGTGTTGTCAATGAATAGAGATCATGAGCTCACTTTGGTTTGTTTTTTTGTTTTACCCTTTAATAGCACTGAATACATGTTTTACACTTAGGGTAGTAAAGTCACAGAGTCAGACAGCACAGAAAAGACCCTTCAACCCACTGAGTCTGCACCAACCATCAAGTACCCCTTTACAATAATCGTATATTCATCTAATTTTTTTATTCTTCCAACATTTCCATTAACTCCCTCATATTCTACCATTCACCTACATATTAGGGGCAATTTAATGGCCAGCTAACCTACCAACCTGCATGTCTTTGGTATTCGGGGGGAAATCCCAGCAGCCAAAAGAAACCCACACAGTTACAGGGAGAACGTGAAAACTCCATAGAAACAATATTGAACATTAGATTGCAACCTGTTGCTGGGATTGAGGCAGCTGCTTTACTAAACCCCATGGCATGCATCTTCAAAGAAAAGTCTGGTGATAACATATAATAAGAAGCAAAGCTTCGTACCCATTGTATCATGATAGCCAGTGAATGGAATGCTATACACCACTCTCAATTGGAACCATTTTAATTCTTTAGAAATAGTTTATTTCAAAAGCAATAATCCTTCTCTGTACCTGGGTCATCTCCCCTTGCCTTTGTTGTCCCATATTGTCAGGTTACAAGGTCTGATTTTAAATGGCCAGGTAGTTTGTCTATAGAACATTAGGTACAGGCAATAGTTAAAATGTCCTAGATTCCCCCTTGTTCAGCTAGTGAAAACCTTCATTCCTGTATAATGTTGTCAATGTCCACCACAGCCAGTTCCATCAATACTGAATTGATTTGGCTGCGCTTTTCAGCTTTAGTTTGTCTGCATGTGTGCACACTTCATTGAGATCTATATTAATTCCTAATAAAAGGTTATATAGTAACATTACAACAATTTCTACATTGTGATTACCTTTCCAAAACAGACAATTCTGCTGTATCCTTGCTGTTGGCACTTTGTCTGCCCTTAAAAAATCGTGAATGTAATAGTCCTTCCCCCTATGTACCGAGATAATTGTCTCAAGGATTGTTAAGGTAACATCTAACTATTATCATTCCAATAAGGCTCTTGAATTTCTTTGATGTTTGCCCTTTAAAGATGAGCAAGCTGAGCCCATACCAGTTTTCAGTGTGTGATTTATGCGTAAAATATGCTCCCTGATATTTTATGGTATCTATTGATCCCTTTGTTTAAACGGATTGCCAATAATAAAACAGCCCATGACCCCAAGTTATAGATAAAGGCTCTTATATAAGTGTGCAGCAATTGTGCTTGTTCAAGCACAGCAGGGAATTCATTTTTCTGGTATTTGATTGCAATATTTGAGAACTGCTTTAAACTCCTACTGACTGACACCTGCATGGCATATTTATTTCCTTCAAAACATTTTAAGGCATTAAGTATGAGTCACATTAAAAATGAAAAAAAGATTCCTCAATTACAGGTTCTTAAACATGTATGCCTGATATAGCTGAGCTTATGATTAAATTAAATATTAACTTGCATGCTTAAACCAGAGGATTTCAAGGTACCGCCTGTTTCCACTTGTAACACCATGCAATCTGGTTGGAATTTACCAAAGAAAATGCAAAGCTCAGGGAATTTGAAGAGGAAGTGAATTATTCAAAAAGAAACCATTGTTTTTGTTTTCTACATTCTTATAAAGTGATTCAAAATTCAATCTACCTGCATCAGACACTTCCCACTAAACTAGTCTTCACCCCTTGCTGTGCCCTGCTGAAAATCATAAGAATCTAGAATTAGTTCTGCAAGGCTGCACCACCCCAAACTTCTGAAAGGAAAATGGATTCAAGTATATAATAATCACTTATTCTATTTGTATCGGTCAAATCATGATTCAAAGAATTTCTAAATGTAATAAAGCTGCTGATTGTTGACTCATGTAACTTGAAGCAAATCCCATAATAATAAATTGTATCCATAGGAAGATTTGTGACATACTCAGTGTTCAACAACATTAACATGCCAGAAACATGTTCTTAGTGACATGTACCCAATGCACATAAATATTAGAAGCCGTGAATTGTATGTCTCATTCTGAAAGTCAAATTCAAATTTCAGAAATGGTGTACAGCACATGGTTTCTATCAAATGTTGTATAAGCCATCGACAACAACTTTGTTTTGCAGCATCATGTTTCAGGAAATGTTGATCATTTCTCAACAAAATATGGAAAATAAATTACCTTCAACATTCTACTCTAAACAATGAGACCAAAATGATTGGCATTTAATGGTGTTTCTTCATAGATACTCAGTAATACCTATAATTCAGTAACTTCTCTTCTGCAGC
This sequence comes from Pristis pectinata, assembly GCF_009764475.1. Taxonomy (NCBI): domain Eukaryota; kingdom Metazoa; phylum Chordata; class Chondrichthyes; order Rhinopristiformes; family Pristidae; genus Pristis; species Pristis pectinata. The sequence goes on from NC_067432.1 coordinate 18,825,040, forward strand.
TGATGAACAGCTTATACCCACAGCGTTGGAAGGATTTTAATTTCTTTCTAACAATTAAATGGGACAAAGAATGATGTTAAATTCCCCAGAAGATACTCAACCTGATGAAGAAGGTGCGGTTGAGGAAAAAAATGTTTCAGGTAAGGCATGTTCAAAATGTCAGGTGCATAGAAACAATGGGAGCAGATCTTTTGTGGTCCTGAGGTTACTGGCTGCCTGCTTCTTGGCCACACTTTGTCCTAGGGCATCTGTTGGAAGCCTGGCTCCCGGGATTTTGCCATGGCACAAAATCTGTCTCAATGTAGGCAGTCAGCTGGAGTTTAGAATAGCTTTGACAGCCAATGAGCCCCCTTCTCCACCACCTAGCCCTGCTATCCTGCCCCCTCATCCCCCACTCCTGGCTCACTGGCTGTAGAAACTGTTCGTGCTATTGAACATGCAAGAATGTCTAACATTGATAGATATTCAATAATAGATCTTTCAAGAAAATAGAAATACTGTTAAAAAATATTAAAAATTCTAAAAATTAATTTTTACATTTAAGAAACTAAAAGTCACTCTCCTACAAGAAAGAACAGTAAAAAAAACAATGAAGCCAAACTAATTAAGTAATTAAATAAGTTTGACGTACCTTTCTTCCAGGAGCTGATCGTTCCCATTCAAATGAATGGGAGTGTTCTCTTTGCATCTGGTTTAACGTGACCTAGTTTCTGATACACCAGTTTGAAAGCTATGTTATCCATGGAGGTTCACTCCATGGTGAGTTTACCTGTGTACCATAGGTTTGGCTGACAGTATAGATGTTATGGTAGAAATTGTCACTGGCAGAGACCCACACCAGCACTGGAAGCTGAGACTTCCACAGTGATACATAGGTAAGCCCCAGTATTAACACTGGAGGCTGGTTGGAAGATTCAACCAATTGTGTTCAAGTTATGCGAGGTGACTCACTGAAGTGGGGTAGGATGATATGTGTATTAAATTTGTATGAAAAATTATTTGTTACTTCAAATTGTACTGTGCAATAAATGAGATTAATAATTAAATAATTCTGAATAAACTTAGTTCACTTAAAGGAGTTTTTAGAAGTACAAATGTAAACATCAGCACCCTTATAAGGTGTTTCATTGTTTTACACCTGGTCACAGATTTATATCAGAATATATAGACATTGTATGCCAACCTTTCTGAAAAGATGTACAGGCATGGCTACAGATGTGATTGAACCTGTAGAATTACCTTGGCTGACATAAGACTGAGTAGAATTCTCCTACGAGCACCCCTCATGCTGAAAACATAGAAATATGGAAGCTAGTCTGCTGTTCTTAGTTTCAAGTGCAAAGCTTTCTCTTTAACTGGAGTTGATTTAATAATCAATACATTGGCCTAATATGCTTTATAAAGTCTTTAGACACTCAGAAACCAATACTAACTGCATTTCTGTTATGGTTTGTGAAAGTGTGATTCACTACTTATTTTATCCCTGATAAATTGTGAGATTGTCAATGTGAAATCCTGGAGTCCAGCATTCAAGTGTTTGTGGAGAGGCTAATGAACATAAAAACAAAGAGATACCTGTGCAAGTTCTCTCATGCACAGAGCTCATTGACAAAAGTAAATTTTTTCATGTAGGAGATTTTTTCAACCATGCAAGTTGTTAACTGGTTCTTGGATTTTTGTTTCACTAGATCTGCAAGTCTTTGCAAGTTTCTGCTTCAGATTGGAATAAATCCCCAGTAGAGAACAAGAAGCTAGACTGTCACCTGTAATTGAGCAGAAAAATATTGTCAGGGAGGGTTGGCGATGGGTGACATCTTCAGACATTCACGTCCATGTCCCATATCTGATGATTAACAGTGGCTGGGGTAAAATAGTAAAAAAAAATTGTGATATATTGAAAACATTTTCTAGTTCAGGACATAGCATCTTTAGTTTAAAATGTTTAACTAGATTTTTCAATGTTCTAATCTACCAGGATCAAATTATTTTCCCATATTGAATGAAATTTACTTACCCTCCCCAAAAAAAGCACCATGCAATTCTCTAAATATAGCTGGATAGTTGGACCAAGTCTTGCAATGTTGGAAATAGAATAAACATAGCTATGTGAGGGCTTCATATGTATTTTGCAGCTTGAGAGTGTGTTTTCATGTTGCCCAGGAACAGATTGTAGACCATGAAAGAGGAGCAAGAATAACTGAGAATTTTGCCTGGACCAGCATTTGCTTGACTTTGTCACAGGACATCTTTCTGGCTTATATGGCTTTCTTAATGTATGCTATCTCCTCCTGCATCCATCCCATGTCCTGTTCATGTTATACAGTACTGACCCTGGCTATGGCTTCCATTCAGATATGCTTCACTGCTCTCTCGTTGAACAGGATATGGCCTCACACCAATTTCATGCAGTAATACCTCTATTTTCTCCGACACTGGATCTTGCTGATCATGATTTGTCATCTGAAATTTTTAATTTTAGCTTCCTTTTTTTTTCGGTCCATGACTTCTTCCTGCAAATTTAATTAGTTCCATCCTTTGAGGTGAGAGATAGGAGTTTTAAAGGGGATCTGAGGGGTAGGTTTTTTACGCAGAGAGGTGGTTGGTATCTGAAGCACACTGCCAGAGGAGGTGGTGGAATCAGATATGATTAGTATATTTAAGAGGCATTTAGACAGACAGTTAAATATGCAAGGCATAGAAGGATATAGTAGTAATGTAGCCAAATGGGATTAGTGTAGATAGGCAAAAAGGTTGATATGGACATAATGGGCCGAAGGACCTGGCTCTGTGCTATACAGCTCTAAGGCTTTATTTTAATATAAATAATAGCCACAGAAGCCCTCAGCCTGCAAGAGGCATAGTCCATTGATGATATTGCTCCCAGTTGAAGGCCATGAAACTTGACAGGTTGTATGATTGATTGAATTACTTTATCTGGTGTTGACGTAAGCTTAAAGAGCTAGTAATGGTCTGCACCTGATTGCTAATTCCTCAAGGGATTTACATTAACCTGGACATCTCCATTATCCAATTACATCCTCATAACAATGCTTCATAAATGTTTCTGTTTTGTGTTCTCAGGTATATCAAGCTACCTAATGATTTGTTTCTTAATTCTGATTTGAAGTCTGTTCTGGACTTCAAATTAACATCTTCCTTTGTGGATATTTTAGAGAAAGTAATCATACCTTGCATAAAGTATGTTCTGTTCTTTCTCAGTTTCAGTTGAGATGTTAACTTCAAAATATGACAGTTGTTACAGGCCATTAAAATAAGTACTTAAAGTTCATGGAGAGTCTGTGATTTATAAACAGAAGCTACCTTGTAAGTAGAAAAACTTCTAATTTGCACTTAACTTCAGGTTGGCTCATGTACAGCAGTCATATCCTATGACCTTAAAGGGACAGGTTTAATGTTCTAACAGAGTAATACACTAAATATGTTACGACCTATGTTTTGCTGTCTGAAAGGGCAGTGAAAACAGATTCCCTAGTAAATTATGAAATGGAGAAGGACAGAAAAAAATAGCTTTACTTTGGAGAGAAAATGGGAACTGGCCATAACTGGCAATTCTTTTAGAGAATCCGGACAGGTAAGATGGGGCAAATTTCCCCCCTTTGTGCTGAATGATTTTATGATTCAATGATACAACACAATCCCCCTATGTTTAAGAAACAGCATATCTTTTGATTTACCTTGAGTAATACTGAGGGAGGACACTGCTATCACTAAGTAGTATGATAGATATAGCAGCCATTGTAGAATTGAGTGAAATTAGATCATCGAGTGCTGGTTATTTTATGGCTACATAACAGAAAACTAACTATTTACAAATTGAAATTTCTATATGACCATTTCTGGGTTGATTCACTTTGCTCTGCAAATTTAGCCAGGCACTTCTTTGCATGAATTAAGACATAGAAGTAGGATGTCGATAAAGTGATATCAATCCCCATACAGCACTTCCTTTGGGATATTTCCTGAGAAATTTGAGATGTTAATCCATGTTATCCTGGGATTGATTATTATGCACTGTGCCTGGTAAAACTGCCTTTTTCTACATTCCACTAGACTGGAACCCAGATCCACTAAATCAAGTCCTGACTTCCCTTCTTGCATTCAGAGCTCCCACTCCACAAAACTGATCCCCTTTGACTTCTGAATCAACCCAAGTTGTCACTCCTGGTTTCACAATTACTGACCTTTCAATTCTCTGAAATTCTGATAGTCAATCAACATCCACTCACAATCCTGATACTGATCACTAGCCCAATCCACTCCAGCCCAACCCTGGTTCTGATTACTAACCTCAATCAGCCCCAAGCAAGCTCAATGATCTAACCCAATCTTGCTGGCCAACTACCAAATTTCCTCCTGGGTTCTATCTGTACTCCGAACACCTGGTCCTGTCTCTACTCTGGGTCCTCTAAGCTGAATTCTATTTTACCTGTGTGATAGTGTGTACAGAAAAATCGTAATGCTGGTCCTGACCTGATCCTGATGAGTGACCTGGCCATAATGATGTTTGTAGTAAATTGTGCATAACCAATGCGACCATTGCTGCACAACACAATTAGCATTTGGTCTTCTTCATCTTCTTAGTTAGGAGCTTGGGATCAAGGATGACTTGATTCCTCTCCTATTTTGTGGGTTTTGAGGTGGCTGATGAGGCCAACGTGAGAACTGCAGACTCTTCCACAGGTGGGGCAGGAGGTGCCTGATGGAGCAGGTAATTGGGTAGTGTGTGAGCTGTGCATTGTGATCACCATGCCAGCATTGTTCAGATGTGACATCAACAGTCACATCATGAGCAAAAGAGATAGGAGCAGGATCCCCAGCATAAAAGGAAACATTCATGCTTTGTAAGTAAAGGAGTGCAAGTTGTAATTCAGAACATCAATATACATATCTGCAAAAGCATGGTCTTTGCTTTAACAATATTCAGGAAGCCTAATTGGCAGTGACATTGCTTCACCTCAAAGTCACTTCGGAAATATTTTCTATTTTTCAAGCCTTCAGGGATGTGAAGTCGCCTGGAAATTATACTGCACCTGTATGGATGCTTCATAAAGTTTCAGTGGTGTCAGCGACCCTATGTTTCAGTGATCTCTGTTTTGGGACTAAAGGTGTGGGTGGAAGGGACTTGGAGTGTGGGGGTGGGGTAGATGTTGGTGGAAACAGAGGGAGGGTGCAGCAAAGGGGTGAAGATCAGCTTCTCAGGAGATCAGAGGTTTGGGTCTATTGGAGAGATGGGTGATTATGGTTCAAAGTGTCAGCACTTGGGCAGAATGTGGTGAAGTTGGAAGGGTTAGGAATGGATCTTGAGTTGTGAACTGGGCTGATCAGAGATTTGGGGATAAAATCAGTGAGTAGGTACCATTGTGGGAGAGTGGGTCACAAAATAATAGAACATAAGGATGGCACCTCGCTCAGCTTAGTGTGGATGTAATGATTAGGTACCATTGTAGGAGAGTGGGTCACTGAATGATAGAACATAAGGGTGGTATTTCCCTTAGCACATTGTGGATGTAATGGTTGGGTACTATGGTGGGAAAGTAGGTCACTGAATGATAGAACATAAGAGTAGTACTTATCTTAGTTCAGCATGCATGTAATGGAAGCATTATTGTTTGAGAAGTGACCATTGGTGGTGGTTCCTTGAACAGCATGGTATAATTTCTCTTGCAATCCTCCACAAGGAATGCTGCACATGGAATAATATCACTGTTGGGTGTCTGACACATAAATCTCACCAGATGCATAATTGCAATTCAGACTGAAAAGTGCCTGGGCAAACTTCTGGACTAATGTGTCACAGTAAGGAAACTCGTTACTGTATTTCATTCCACCAAACTGCACCTGCAATCTCATTTCACTGTCATTTACAATAGAATTTCTAGGCCTATGTATTCTATTCTTATTTTAAGTAGAAAGCTGCTGGTACCAACTCTGGTTACCTTTCAAGTGAACTCTGCACATACCAAGCAAACCACAGATTGTACTGTAGCTTTGTTGCATCATTCCCAAGCATGCTATTGTCACATTAATATCAACATAGCTTTTAACAGTTAAGATAAAAAGAATAAACATTTGTGTAACTAAAACTTACAATATGACAATGATTGCATTCTGGGATTGGTTGAAAACAATTATATCTTCATGAGTGCAATGGGAAAATTCATAATAAGTATTTTGATCAATTAGAATGGAAATTTCCATCTCCATATTATTCTACTGGATTGTAACTAATTAAAACAGCAATAAACACATGTCACCTTTGCCCAAATTAAGAGTGCGTTGTATGGGTATTTTGAATAGTCCATCTATCAGTCACATTAATCAATACAATATTCCTGGAAGTTAGTTGTTCCTATTTTTAAGGCTTTTAATGCCTGCACTGGAGAAATCAAAGTAGACTGGGTCAAACAAGTTCCACAAGGTCACAGCTGAGTGCACCTTTGGAAAACATCTGCTTTATTACTTAATTATTAGTACCACAAACATTCCTGCCGATAATCAGATAGGAGTGCTTTACTCCAGGGGACCTTGGACCTTATTCCCTAGAAACCGGATTTCATTCTTGCTTGGTGAAGTGAATGTGAGCTACAGTTAGTGCTAACGCCTGACCTTAAGCAAACCCCATCCAAAAATTATCGCAAAATTGGCCAAAATATCTTTAAAAATTTGTAAGGATGGCTTGCACCTAGAATTGTGGATGAAAGCAGACCTTTGTAGTTCCAGAAGGAACATCATCCAATTTAGAACAGCAGCAGATACTCTTCAGTACACCCATCCCAGAAAGACACCAGGTCATAAGAGCATTGTCCCCACCATGGTCACATAGCAGCAATATACTACTGAGGAAGCAATGTAGAAAGGAGAGACAGTGGTGGAAAGGAAGAGAGTAGCCTCATTTTACCCAGCTGCATGTCAAAATGCTGTTGCTCAACAGTGATGTATAAGGCTGGGAAGTACAAGAGGGCCTCAATTTAGAGCTTTTCAAAAGAACAAGAATGAAAAGTATTCTTCATCTCCCCTGTTTATCTGAGAGTAGCAAGCAATAGCAGGGAGTCCACCTAAAACAGGTTCCTCTTGAGTTTAGAACTTGACCATAATGAGGAGAGCATCCAGAGACTGATCCGTGTCGTGGCCACCTACTCACCAAAGCACAAACGTCCTCTGCAATCTGTCAGGTATCGTCAGCAGCAAAGCTTCATACTGATTATTACATTTGATCAATTGTACACATCCTCAATACCATTTTTGTTCCTGCATCATGAATCAAGTGTTACAGACATAAAATGTGTCTTCTATTTTGACTTTGCAATGCACTGGGAAAGGCCATTTCCTTCCACGTTCATTAAAGCAGAGGAGGAAGGGCAGCTGGAGCAGCCACTGGGAGCTGTGAGGGGTGGGGAGAATCCGGAGAAGACACTAAGGGAGGCCACAAATAACAGGGGGAAGGAAACTTGAAAATGAAGATGATACTGTATTGGATCTGTTGTCCCATAGCACTATCTCAGACACCAGTGAATGAAGGATGAAAAGATTAGATTTGGGGGATGCTTTCCTCGAGGAGATAGACCAGGCAGCAGCAGACTGTAATCTGACACAAGGCCTGGTGAATCTAGTGTGGGGGCTTGCTGAAGGATGGATGTGGAGGAAGGGGTGGATCATCAATGGATCAGATTTCCCCATAAAATTCAGAAGATAGTCACGAACAAGATGCTTTCATAACCCGACTGATGCAGAGTGATATAGTTGGCGGTTGTTTGTCCTGCCTGATTGAATGGAAGAGTTGACAAGGAGTATGAAGATGTACATTGTTGTGTTCCCCAGGAATTTTTGCAGAGCTAATAGTGCAGATACCACCTCAATGGAGGCCATGAGGACATCCTACCAGAGCTCAGCATCAATCTCCTCATCTACAGAAGATGACAGCTCCTGTGGTGGTACAGACAGAGGCCACACATCCTCTATGCAGGCTCAGTATAGTCCAGTTAAACTTCTGAATTGTACCACGTAGGTGTAACTTCAAGTTCTCAACCAATAGTGACATGCCACAAGTAGCAGCTTAAGACCTTGTAAATGGAGAGATGCCCCTCATGAGCAAATTGCTGCTCCCACTGGACATAAGTTTTTCATCATGAGCAGCTAGTTATTCCCCATGAAGAGAGAAATTGTTTTCCTGTGTCAACAGAAATATACTCCTTTAATTCACCAGGAGCTGCAGTCTGAGTCTGACCTACTTCAGGCAAGAGTATCTCAAGGACATCCATGTGGACGAGAAGTGAAATGGAGCAGCTTTCCAGCAGCAAGTCACACAGGGATCATTGACAGTACTATTACTTCTAAACTCACTGAACAGATGACAAAATTCAAAGGACACCAAAGTGTTAAAACATTAATTTCTAGTTAGGCTTAAGGTAATTTCTATTGTTTAAAAATTTGATGCCTTCCCCCCATGATAAATTGATTCCTAGCTCACAATTCTTCTCCCTTTTTGTTCTCCTATTTTATTTATCATTGCCATACTTGAGGGAAGGACTCCATGGAGAGTCAAAGAAGTAAGATGGAGGTTGAATAATGAGATGCAAACTTTGCTGAACTGTGCCTCTTTTCCAAGAACCCTGTTATGGACGGCATTGAAAGGGACGGAATGAGAGACCAACAGTAGAAAGTGATGGCTTCCATAGGGAAGAATGACATTCCATTGACCTGACTGATTGTTGAGAGCTGAGTTTATCTCTATGCTGCTGCTGCTGTTGAACATCAACAATTGTGTCTTCTTGTGCTCCTTGAGATGGTCATTTGGTGCAATGGTAAAATGAACTCAACTGGAGTCTCAAGAGCGATATTCCATCTCTGAATGACTACAGACTTGATTAACTTGAAATGTTATCCCTCAAAGTATCTCCCCACCCAATGAATGTCAAAATGATTAATTTTCCGTGCATGGAATGGTCTGTAAGGAATAAGCTTTTCTTTGTATTTCGGTACATGTGGCAATAATAAACCAATACCAGTACCATTGTGTACATTATTCTCAGTCATTGTGGTTACAAAGCTGACTGGCCACCATGGAGATTGATCAACGGAGTGTAGGATTTTGAACAATGTTTAGACCTACAGGAAGGAAGATTTTAGTGCATTTTGTGTGGAAGGCAGTGTTCTTCCAACCGGGTGCCATTCTACAGCTAATACAGATTCTGTGGTAAGTCTTTGCATAGCAGATACTACCAAGGCTACTCCAATAGAACCCACCAACACAAGATCACTAGCATCAAGGAGATCAAGGACAACAGGTGCATGGAAAGATCATCTGCAACACTTGCATTTCCCATCCAAGTCACCCACCATCCTGATTTGGAATTATATTGCTGCTCCTTCAAAACTGCATGATCTAAATCCTGGAACTCTTTCTTCAACAGCACTGTTGGAGTACGTTCAATACAAAGACTGCATCAGTTCAGGAAGATGGCTCACTACCACCTCCTTAAGGCAATTAAGATTGGGCAATAAATACTGGTCATATCAACGATGCCCAAATCTTGCCAAATGAATAAGCTTTTGTTACCCCACTAGACCTTGTATTGCGAAGTGAGTCTGGCTCAGTTATTGGAGTTTCAGGGAAAACTTTCTGGGAACAGTGATCATAAGTTCTCAGATAGTTATGGTTAAGGATCAGACTGGACCTCAGGGGAAAATGCTACAATGGGAAAAATCTAATTGCAAAAGGATTAGACTGGAGCTGGGCAGAGCAGATTGGGAGCAGCCATTATTGCGTAAGTCCACATCTGACACATGGGAGTCATTGAAAGGCCAGCTGATCAGAATTCAGGACCAGCATGTCCCTATGAGGAAGAAAGACAAGGCAAGCAAGGTTTGAGAAACTTGGATGGTGAGAGATGTTGCTCACTTAGTTAAAAAAGAAAGAGTAAGCATGTGTAAATTTCAGGAAGCTGAAATTGGACAAGACCTTTGAGGAATATAAAGGAAGCAGGAAAGAACTTAAACAGGGAATCGGGAGGGCTAAAGGGGGCAAGTAGTTTTAAAGAGAATCCCAAAGCATTTTATACATAACTAAGGAGAGGGTAGAACCTCTCAAGGACCAAGGAGGGAATTAATGTCTGGAACCAGAGGAAGTGGGTGAGGTATTAAACAAGTACTTCACATTGATACTTACCAAGGAGAAGAACATGGAGGACAGCAAGATCAGGGAGGGTATGCTGAAATTTTAGGGCATGTTGATTTCAAGAAGGAGGAGATGTTGGGTCTCTTGAAGAGCATTAAGGTGTATAAGTCCCCAGGGCCTGATGGGATCTATGGATCTATCCCAGGTTATTAAAAGAGGCAAGATGGGGGATTGTTGGGGCCTTGACAGAGATCCTTGTATCCTCTTTAGTCACAGATGAGGTCAGAGAGAACTGGAGAATAGCTACTGTGATTCCTTTGTTTAAGAAGGACAATAGGGACAAACCAGTGCTGGGACCTCTGTTTTTTGTAATATGTAAATCATTTGGATGAAAATGTAAATGGGATGATTAGTAAGTTTGCAGACAACACAAACATTGGTGGAGTTGGGGACAGTGAAGAAATTTGTCAAAGGATTCAGCAGGATATAGATTAGCTGGAAATGTGGGCAGAGAAATGGCAGATGGAGTTCAATATGGACAGGTGTTGCATTTCAGGAGTTCAAATGTGAGGTGAAAGTATACTGTAAATGGGGCAATCCTTAGAGGCATTGATTTCAGAGGGATCTTGGGGTGCAAGTCCATAGCTCCCTGAAAGTGACAACATAAGCAGATGGGTGGTAAAGAAGGCTGATGGTATACTTGCCTTCATCAGTCAGGGTGTTGTCTATAAAAGTTAGGAAGATGCATTGCAGCTGTGTTAAAATTTTGTTGGGCCACAATTGGAGTAGTGTGTGCAGTTCTGGTCGCTGCATTACAGGAAGGATGTGGAGACTTTGGAGACGGTGCAGAAAAGGTTCACCAGGATGTTGCCTGGATGTTGCCTGGATTAGAGAGTATTAGCTATAAGGAGAGATTGGACAAACTTTGATGATTTCGATCAGAGGCTGAGGGGCAACTTGATAGAAATATGTAAAATTATGAGAGGCATAGATGGGGTAGATGGTCAGAGTCTTTTGCCCAGGGTGGAAATGTCAAATTCTAGAGGGTATATGTTTAAAGTGAGAGGGGAGAAGTTTAAAGGAGATTTACAAGGCATATTTATTACTTTTTTTTCCACTGAGAATGGTTGGTGCTTGGAACTCACTGCCAGGGGAATTGGTGATTGAGATACATAAAGCATCGAACATAGAACATTACAACACAGTACAGGCCCTTCGGCCCACAATGTTGTGCCAACATTTTATCCTGCTCTAAGATCTATCTAACCCTTCCCTCCCCCATAGCCCTCCATTTCTCTATCATTCATGTGTCTATCTAAGAGTCTCTTAAATGTCCCTAATATATCTACCCCCACAACCTTTGCTGGCAGTGTGTTCCATGCACCCACCACTCCCTGTGTAAAAAACTTACCCCTGACATCCCCCTTGTATCTTCCTCCAATCGCTTTAAAATTATGTCCCCTCGTGTTAGCCATTGTCACACTGGGGAAAAGTCTCTGACTGTCCACTCGGTCTATGCCGCTTATCATCTTGTACACCTCGATCAAGTCACCTCTCATCCTCCTTCTCTCCAAAGAGAAAAGCCCCAGCTCACTCAACCTATCCTCATAAAACAGCAAAGTTTGCTATCATATGATAGCAAAGTTTAAGAGGCATTCAGACAGACTCATGATCAGGTTGGGATTGAAGTGATAGAGACTATGTGCAGGCAGAAGTGTAGTTTAAATTGGCTTCAAGGTCAATGCAGACATCCTGGCCTGAAAAGCCTGTTCCTGTGCTGTAGTGTTCGATATTCTAAGTTCTATGTACTTACTGGCTTTCACCGTCCTCACTCAACCGGCACCATCACTCATGCTATTCAATCTCTTCTGGTCTTCACCCTATCACAGCCCTTTTCTTCCCTCCACTCTCCCATCCTTCTTGGAAACATCAGACTTGTTTAGCTCTCAACTGTGGTCGGTGTGATGAAAAGTCATCAGCCTGAAACATTCACTTTATTTCTCTCTCTGCAGATGCTGCCAGACCTGATGTGTGTTACCAGCATATTTTGTTTCTATTTCAGTTTTTCAGCATCTCCATTATTTTGCTCTCAGAAGAAGATTATCCTCAGGTGTTGTTGTTTTAAGAAACAACATATCCTGTAGTAACCAGTTCAAATAGAACATTGGTGAGAGGAGTTCATCCATGTCATCCAACTAGCCAGAAATAGCACAGCCTAAAAATCCAAATAGTATAGCATTGAAATTGATGTTGATGAGATTTTGAAGGATTGCAGTTATTAAGGGTTCCAAAAAATCAACAGATGACTTTACTGTTCCAACTGATGCACTAAATTTTACATTTTAAACAGTAACACAGTAATCCGGCAATGAGGCTGAAGAATTAGGAGCCATTTAAACTGTTGAAGTTTGGCTGAAGAGACCAAGGCAAATGTTAACTGAACAAAATAGTATTGAATAGTATGCAGAAAATGAAGTTTACAGACCAAGTATTAGTTCCATTATGTAGCCATTCTCTTCAGGAACCAACACTTCTGGTGACAGATTTGAGAACAGGAGTATGTAAATCTAGAAGTGTCAAACCTCAACAATCTACTTTGTTAAGTTAATAACATTCCTCTGCACGACAAACTGCTGCCCCAAGTATGCTTGCAAATATTTCTGCTCTGTTAAAAGTTAATAGTTTAATCCCTTAATGCTGGACCACACTAAGCACTCACAGTAGGTGATCTAGTGGGCTGCTCTGGCATAGTAGAATCAGGGCAGAGACCACTAATTTTAATAGTGAAGCTTAGGAAATTTTTTAAAATTGTAATTAAGGAATGCATATGGAAACCTGCATGTATATTTTTAAAAAGGGGATTCAAACAATGAATATGAAGGCTATATCACGGACTGTGTACTCCCAGTGAGGAGCTAGAGTTGTGGGAGAGGCTGGGTGGGAAATCATGGGTCTACCCCATTCAATTCTATTCCTTAATATGAATGGAAGAAAGTCAAGGTCTCTTTCACTAGCTAGTGTCCACAGGAGATTGGAACCACAGTCTACCTTGGGATTAGTATACCTGGGTACTTGATGGTCAACATTGACATGGTGGGCTGAAGGCCCTGTGCTCGAACATTTTATGACTCTATGACTTTATCATTATGACTAGCTGCCAACACAAAGTGCCTGGAAGATGTAGAGAGCATTATGTGAATCACAATGCATGGATGAAATGCAACAATAATGGTGAATAGCTGAATAGCTTCTGATAAACATAGGGATAACATAGTTCCAGTCTCTGCTGTAAAGATTAAGAGTTAAAACCACATAAAGTATGAACAGAGCTACCTACAGGATTCATTTTTTACCATAGTGGTGAACAGCAGGGTCTGGTGAAGATGATGAGACCAGAACAACATGAAAAATAGGAGCAGGAGTTGTCCTCTTGAGCTTGCTTCACTCTTCAATATGGCTGATCCTGCCCCTCAGTATGGATCAACCCACATCCTAGATCAAAGCAATCGTATATGAATTAGTATAATAGAGTCATAAAGCCATACAGCACAGAAACAGGCCCTTCTGCCCAACTGGTCCATGTCGACCAAGATTCCAATCCAAGCTAGTCCCATTTGGCCCATATCCCTCTAAAGCTTTCCTGTCCATGTACCTGTCCAAGTTCCTTTTATGTTGTCAATAACTTACATTATAATTATAAACTATATTTAATTATACTTATAGCACAGAAACAGGCGATTCAGCCCAACTAGTCTACACTACATTCCACCTGTGTCCTCCCAATGCAACCATTTCATTCTATCAGCATATCTTTCTATTCAAACATTCTTCATAACAATGTTACTCCTGAATTTCTTATTTAATTTATTGGTACTTATCTCACATATATGGCCTCTAATTTTGGATTCCACCACAAGTGAAAATATTTCCTCTCTTACTATCCCAGCATTCCTTATCAAGGTTCTAAAGAGTCTCATTGAGCCACCTCACTTTGTCCAGAAAGGAGTCCCACCAGGTAAGGTCTTTCCTGATTGTTGCCCCTTCTTAGTTTACTCTTGCGAATTTTATTTGCACTTTTCCCAGTGCTTTAATATTCTTTTGTTTGTATGATGGAGATCAGAATCGTGCACAGTAAGTGTAATCTGACCAACATGAAAAGTTGACTGCAAAGTCGTTGTTTAGATCTGCATGGCAACTCCTGTTGCTTCTGCAGTTGAATCCTTCTGGGCTCCAGCCATTGATGCAATGACAGCATATGCCACAAAGGATTGGCTTGTTGCTAGAGAGACTTGGGGCTCACTTGGGTCCCAATGATCTTATGGCCAGATTCAACATGCTGGGAGATGTTGAAGCAAACAAACAAAGCAACAATCTTGAGATTGGTACTCAAAGATCTCATAGTTTTGCTCCAATATTAACTGTCAGAATGCCCCAGAGCTTCAGAAAGCCCAGACATTTTTTGAATAAAACACCTGGCATAGTCACGACCCACATCTGGGCCAACATGCATCCATGAGCTAGTGACAGAGGTGCCGGAAAGCAGGCAGGAAACATCCAACTATGGTTACATTGCATATGACTGATTCAGGCACAGAGTTCTCACGTAAGAACTAGAGTGAACAGAATCCCAGCAGGCTCTGTAGCCAGCAGCCAGCACACATCTTCCATTCACAGGGCAAACACTTGGACAAAATAGCAAACGGGATATCACCTGTCATAAGCAAAGCACAAGTACAAAGGAGAAGGAAAGTGGTAACATTCACACATGACATAATGTGTTTAATAACTACACTGCACTGATTATAACTTTGTACTGGATATTTAGTTGTAATTGTTCAGAATAATAGTGGAGAAAAGGACAGGAATAAGTGGCCTTTCCGATTATTACTTTGCAGATCTAAATTGATACCTTAAAAAAATCAGTAACTCTGGTGTACTGAGTTTTGAAGTAGTACCTGGTGTACAATCTTCCTGACTGCATGGTGGGTTGCTACCTAATTCCTTTCTGGCATTTTCATCACCCTGCTTTGATGTAGCTTTGGCAACCTCTCCTGTGACCTACTTAAGCTCCTTTATAGGCCAAAATTATGGAGCATGCAGCAGACAGAAGTTATTTGTGAAACTCTCGGAAGATCTCTGTAATATGGTATACAATAATTTTAGTTGCTGCACTAATTTTGTTTTATCAGTGCTCATCTTCTGTCTGCCATTACTGAAATTGTCTCATGAGCCTTCACTGCAGATGGTAGCTTTGGTCTCCCAGAAACTACACTTCCACTCTTCCTTTTGCTTCAAATACATATGACACAGATAATTGCCTTTAAATGAAGATATCATAGGAGTTTCCAAGGAACATGCATTATTCTGCACTGATAGTCGCATACCAATTAGATACTGAGAGAATAAATCTCTTTCAGTTCATGTAGAGGGACCTGAATGGCAACATCAGTGAACTCAATGATCCCTGGCTTTACAAAGCTAGTAGACCTGTACAATTATGTTCTCCTATAACATTGCTGCTCTTGGTCAGTGATGAAGTCAATGACCCTGTTGAATAATGCATCATTGACCTCCTTGATACCTCTGTGGACAGCAAACTAGCTGACACTGCAGATGTCCTCAGTACTAATGTGGAAGGATTCTGACACATAAGAATAGAGCAAGGTGACTTTGAGAGCACTGGCAGCACTGCACAGAAGTTCAGTCTTGTCTGGAGATCTTTCTAAAAAAGATGGCATATGTTTTCTGCAGCCGCCTTGTGAAAGGTTTTAGCTTAATTGGTAATGTTTCTGTAATTCCTAGGCAGTAAACATAGTAACATATTGTGCACCTAAGGAAGGGATCAGATGCTAAACCATACTTATTGCATGACATTTCAAAAAAACCCTTTCCTGATGTTACTGATCAATTCCTGCTGGTTGTAGTGTTACTAGATTACTGAATTCAACAGTCCTAGTAAAGGAATGACTGGGATTTATATAATGCCTTTGAGAAACTTAGGACATCCCAAAGCAAAAACGTGCAGTCACCAGCAGAAGTATTATTGCATTTTCCCCACAACAAGCTTCTACCTCCAGCAACATGATAATAGTCAGATTATCTGATTTTAGTGAGGTGAATTAAAGGATATCTTTTGGTAGGACACAGAGGAGAAATCTTTTCTTTGAAGTGGATGCATGGAGTCTGGGAAAGCAGTTCTCCTGATAGTCAAGTCCTCCTCCTTTGGAATTAAACTGCGATGTCCACATTCTCTGGTCAAGAATGGGAATTCAACCCACAGCCTTCTGGCTCAGAAGCAAGAATGCTACAACCTAAGCCACAGCTAACAACACTTCACAGTCAGTATTGTATGCAAAATCTGAAATTTAAACAAAAATAAATAGTAGATCATTTTGCAATAATCAAAACAGGTCATTGTAGCTCATACAGCAGGAATGGTTCTGTACAGTTACACTCTCTGCTTCTGGGAAAGTGGCAGCACAAGCTAAACATTCATACAAAACTATAGATTAATAACATTTCACTGCAGCAGATGTTAAGCTGCCATCAACAACAAGTTTAAAAACTCATATCAGTTAAGCTTCAAGTTTTGATAGCATATACTATATGAATTTTGCATATTTTTAGATTATGACTGATCGTGTTTCATGTATATTCAGAGATATACATGTTAATAAATTAGCTGTATTATAATCTGTAGCAAAACTAAATCTAAAGATTGCTTCACAAATAAGATGTAGTTTAAATCACTCAGAGGCTGTATTACATAATGTAGCCTTTCATGGCCCTTTCATACGAGCCCCAATGCTGCAACTTATCCACAGAACAAATAGGAAACTGTTTAACCCATTTCGCTTCTGCTCAAGAATGAAGGTCACTGTCAACTTTAATCATCGAGCTGCAGTGTGCTGATGACACTTGCATATGTGCACATTGGAGGCCAGGCTCCAAGTTCTTCATCAACTCGTTCAATGAAGGATATGAGAGAATAGGTCTCACACTTTACATCTGCAAAGCAAAAGTTCTCACAAACATGATCCACTGTACTATACTGGTCTCTGACAATAATATCCCACAATGACACCCTGAAAAATGAGGACCCCTTCTACATCTCAGGAGCCACTTACCATTGAGGGCAGACATAGATACTAAAATTCACTGCTGCCACTGGTGTACCAGGCCAGTTTTGGCCATTTGAGGAAAGAGACTGTTTGAAGATCGGAACCTCAAACCCAGCACAAAGCTCATAGTCTACCAGGCAGCAGTGATTTCTGATCTCCTATTTGTCCCTGAGGCTTGCCCTGGAGAAATACAGCCAACACTTGTCTCCACAAGATCTTCCAAATCCAGTGGTAGGATATGTAAATCAAAATCAGCATCCTCTCCTCAGCAGTGAGGCCCTAATCACACCCGATCAACTCTGATGGCCTTTCATGTGCCTGAAACCAGATTCCCAAAACTGACACACTTTGAGTTGTGTCACATCAAGCAGTACAGACAGACAGAAGAAAAAATTCAAGGATGTCCTCAAAACCTTCTTGACAATATATACCCTCCCCATTGACTCATGAAAATCCCTGGGTCATGACTGCTTAGAGAGAAGAAGGAGAATTCAGGCTGGCACTGAGAACCTTGTGTCTATTCATTGGTAGCACACAGAAGCCCAGTGTAAATGGCAGAAGGAGTATACTAGTTCCCAAATAACCCACTAACCTGCCCCATCAGCAGCTACTGCTCTACCTGTGGCAAAGTCTGCAGATTCCATTTTGGCATCATGAGGCTTCTCAGAACCCACAGACCAGGAAGTCATCCTTGATCTAGAGGAAATGCCTCAGAACACCAGGCAGACAATGAAATGTTTCTGAAGTGTAGGTACAGTGGTGACGTGTCATCCAATTTGTATTGACCATGACTGAAAGTAAAACAAGAACAGAAATTGCAGGAAATAATGAGCAGATGAGGAAGTAACAATGAAGAGCAAAAGAGATCCAGCATTTCAGATTGATGAAATTTCATTAGACTGATGAACCTGGTCTTCACTGAGTGCAAAATGTCTGAAAGTGAATCCACAACCTACTCAATAGCAAAAAAAATGAATCTATGAACGAAGCAGTTTCCTGAATACTTACTGCACTCTAACAAGACTCAACAAACAGCTAACAGATTACTGACCAATGTTGGCTAATAGATTAATTGATCAAAGAGAACAAACCACTTTCTTCAGAAAATAGCACCATGGGATCTTTTGCCTTTAATAACAGCTTCTCTGACAGTGTAGCTGTCCCTCAGTATTACACTGAAGTGTCAGCCTAGATTATGTTCTCAAGTCCACAGAGATCTCTCAATCTCTTGAATTTAAGCCTCGGCAGTGAACCAAGGATGACACTGAATTACATGGCTTTCCTTTGGAATTCTTAGGTTTTGACATCTGAGTGGCAAAGCTTCTTTTCAAACTTGCAAAATGTGACTACACAAAACATTGGCAAAGAATTCTTTAAATGATGCATTTTTGTGTACTTCTTTATGGATTTGCATGTCACTGCTCATCTCCAATAGTTCTTATTACTTTGGATGTTGATTAAGAGTCAGTCACATAACTGTGGGTCTGGTGTCACATTTAGGCCAGGCTAGGTAACGATACAGGATTTTGTCCCCAAATAACATGAGTGAACCCAGTAGGTTTTCAAAACAATTCAGTAATTCCTTTCCCATCATTACCTGCACTCACAGTTTGTCTCAGTTAACAATATTTAAAATCTTCAGCCACAGTGAGGTTATTTGAATTCATATCTCTCAAGTGCTAATTCAGTAACATAACCATTACAGTTCCAAATCATTTAGGTTTCTGTGTATACTTCTTTTGATTTTCCTGACCTTTTGTTCTAGCAGTATCTCTCAGTGTGAAAAGTGACCATCCGTATGATCTACGTGTTTCATTATTGATGCATCAGATCAGAGAATGAGCAACTGCAACAGTTTATTTAAAAAGAATGCTGCTAACTCCTGGGACTGCCTGTGTTCACTTTCTATTCTAATATCCTAATACACAAAGCATTTATATTCTCTGATTTCATTTCAGATAAACAAATCCTGAAATCATGAGTTATCATTCCATATGAATAGAATACACAAAACTGTCAATAATCTTACTGCAATGTGATATACCCAGTAGCCAATAAAAGTGAAAGCAGAAATTATACACTGTAAAGAAATTTAGTGGGAAAGCATGAAATATATTTAATGAATAGATTATTGCAGTACCACATCATGTTGAAGTTCAAATGGTGTTCATTAGCTGAGACAACCTTCCCCCCTTGGCTCAAGACTCAACTGCACCCATTACACCTGCTTCAACAATTGTTCGTGATAAAGCAATCAGGATCATTCAGTTAGAATCCAATACTATATTTGTTCTTAATTCACTGTTGCATACTCTTTCTGAAACTGACTGCAAAATAATTTGAAATACTTTGTATTCTACATTCAATAAATGAGCTGTCATTATATAATGGAGTCTATCAATTCTTGAAAAAAATTCTTACCTTGATCATTGTATTATTTGCTCAATGGCATGCTTTTGACTATAATTAAAATATAACTATTTGAGTGGAATGATGTCCCTTTAATTTCTTCATCATTTCATAAATAAAGTACATATAATGCTATGCATGGAGTTCACTTTGAATTTACTTGATCAAGCATCAGATTAAGTTAATTATGTCTGATGGCTTAATGGAATTAAACCATGATATCTTAAGAACAACTGCTTTATATTGTTTTCTGGAAGCGACATTGCATCAAACTGCAATAATAGCATATACATGTAATGTAGCAGTGGCACCAATTAAATCGCAAGTGTAGTGTCCTATGACCTAATGTCAGAAATGTACATGTCAAATATGAAAGCAACCTCTGACCTCTCAAAATGTAAAGGTCCACAAACCCCTCCAACATAAAGTGACACACTGGAAGAAAGTCAAAATTCCATGTGCAATTTGTGTAAATTTCAAACAAGATGTCATTCTTCAATGATCATTTAATTGGTTAAGATCCAATGATTTGTAATCCATATTGATAAATCAGCCACATTGATTTGATCCTACTTATTATGGGATACATAAAAACAAAATCAAGTAATTGAGGGTGAGCTAGTGGCGAGGTTGAACGTATGCATGAAGGTATTACATTTGTGCCAATATATTTGTTTCATGAAGTATAGCAACTGCTATTATATTGTTGCCCAAGATTATACAAACAGTAATCTATTGAGTATTGTTTGTAGGTGGAAAGAATTTCAGATTTTTAGAATGCACTTTTCGATGAGTTCAAACACTGATTTTCTTTTGTCTTTTTCTGCTGAATTAAACATACCTGCTTTAAGTAATATTATGAAATGATGCAGTATAGTGATGTTCTGCACACATAATAACTTCACAGATTATAATAGGTATAATTATCATCATGAATGCTATAAAATAAACAACACTTCAGTGGGAACATTGCTTTAATAATGGTATCCCATCATTAAACTGAAAATTGCTAACCTTGTCTTATCTCACAGCAGGGTACAGAAATACTGCTGCTGGATAATTGAAAAATTAGTTTCTTTCTGTGGATTGATAGTGTGTGGTTTACACATCAGCTGTCTTCCTTCTACCATTTAGGAATGTTATAGGGTGTTAAAAAGGAAATACTTATTCAAAAAAAGTTTTGGATGCCTAGGAACTAAATTGATAGGTGTCCTTTAGAAAACATATTTGTTTATCAGTTTAATTGAAAGCAAAAGGATTGACTGTACAGCACAATACCCAGCCACATTTAAATATTAACCTCAGACCCTCATCAGCAGCTCTTATCATATCTCTCTTGCACACGGACATAATGTGCTGTGAGTCATGGAGTCCTGGCATGAAGACAGTATTATATCTAAACTCAGCAAAGGCATGCATTCAGCAGTCAAGACAGGTAGTCTATGTCACAGGAGAAAACGTTGACCCTGTCTGGATTTGCATGAGAGGTGCTAATTGAGAATATGGTGTAATCTGTGCAATTTTTTTGTCCAGAAGCTGAGGTTGAAGTTTATTTCCACTTTTCCCTCATGGATAATCATGACCTTTGCATTTTCAGTATGTGGAGATTTCTGATGCTGGCAGATTTTTTATTAAGCAGCAGGTTGAAATTTAACTTTGCCCTATATAAAACAATGTTGGTTGCATAATCACAAAGTTACGGAAATGATGCTCCCTTTCACAAAATCTTTCTCAAGGCTGCCAAAACTTCACACTGCACATATTTTGCTCATATGGTGCTAAATATTCTGCAATGCCAATCTCCTCCTCAGTGTGTTTGTGCTGCAGCCGTTCATATACATGCAATGGGAAGAACAAGGGACACAGAGCTGCATTTGCTTCCATGGCTATATGAAAAATACTCCACTATTAATTAGCTAATATTACAAAGAAGATCACCCTCAAAAGTTGGGTACAGGACAACCCAGAGTCCTTTTGTCAGAGCTTTAGGCAGATACATTTTTGTTGAGTGAAGGCCTTGTCATGCCTCCTGGTTAACTCACCGCACACAAGGAGAGCAGATTGGAGTGTTGGCCTTTGTTGGAACCCAAACTGGACACAATAAGAGGAGCGAGGTAATGAACCTCCTTCAGACCCTCAGTGCTTCTCACAGTTTTCAGAGTCAAACCAGGCGAGAAAAACACCAGACAAAAGGACCAGACTATTTTAATATCTTATGTTCAATATTTTAACAATATATATTAATAATTTTAGGACATATTCCACCTGCCGCACCCCACCTCAAAGACATAAATAAACTGATGCTGGATAAGCATGATTCACACATTGCTTCTCCGCACATATTTGCTATTTTCAGCACCATTGCACCAAATTGGAAATAGCCGCAAGTAGGCAGCACATTAATATTTAAATGAGGTGGTAATGATGGGGCCACCATTTGTGTCACTCCTACCAGCACCAGGGAAATTGGAATTACTGTGTGAGAGTCTGGGTCTGTAATTTGCCTTTAACAAATAAAAATAAATAAAATATATCTCCCCAGATGGCCACTTCACCATCAGGGGTTAACGCCCTGTGGTTTTCCTTCCCCGCATAATTCTCCATCCCTGCATTGTAACAAAGTGGCACAAAGATGAAGGGTATTGGTCCACAAGCCTTTTGAATAGGTCCTAATTAGTTGCTTCTGCATTGTCACTCCTTCAGCTTCAAACCCATGGAGGCACACAACTCAAACCATTGATAACATGAGGCAAACATCATTTGGCAAAAAAAAATAATGTGAAGGGCCTGGCATTAATAAAAAAGAAACCTTTTATTTTCATTCAAAACTGAAGATCGCTAACATAGAAGTACAATGAATTTGAACGTTTCTTTCCTAAGGTTAGCAGCTTGTATAAATGGACTAAAAAATTTGTGGAAGAGCAAGAGGATGAAAATAATATTTGATATATTTTCAAATGGCATTCATTGACAGGTATCAATGGCAGTGAGGAACTGTAATTTGAGATGAGTTTGTAGAATAACTCAGATTTAGAAAGATCTGATTCAATTAATGCAAACTGTGAAAAAAATAAACAAAATTACATAACTGCTTATGAAAATAGTTTATCAGTCTGTTTTAAAAATAATACAATTTCCATTTTACTTTTGACCTTGGTGGGAACAATTATTTGCAAAGAGGGGCAGGGTAAAATGTGGTAGCTCATTTGTGGACTTTCGGTTTATGTACACAAGAGAGATTGATTTAAAAATATACATATGTCAATAAAAAAGACCAAAGCAGTGTTCTTATTGTGATACATGGATTTGCACTTTTCAGTAGCAAAGAAAGGATTATTTTACTTCTTTTAAGAGCTTTCATCGGGGTATAGAGCACAGTGGAGGTTAGTGAAACCTTGGAAATAGCAATGGTGGTGAACAGGTGGATATGCATTAAAAAGACACGAAAGAACACTACTGATTCAGAGGGGCTTTTGTGGGAAAAAATGCCAGTTATGCACACGTTGATAGATAATATTAATTTCCACACTTGGTAAGTGACGAGTGTTCTAATTTACTGAAAACATTGTGCACAAGATATTTCTTATAGAAACATTAGCAGGTATTTATATTGCCTGAATTGTGATACAGAATCAAATAATGATCACAATGTTTACTTTTCACTCTTTTTAAAGTATATATATTATTAACATATTCACTTCGAAAGTATGAAATGACAGTATGTCAATGAACATAGTGAGGTAGGTGAAGATTAAGTAACTAAGTTAATAGTTCTTAGTAAAACTGTGAGTTAAAGCCTTCTCAATTATTTTGAATATAATATTCCCACAACATTCATTTACTTTCCTTTGTGCTCTGCAGATAAAGTTATAACTCATGAAACTGAGCTGAAACACCCAGGAAATTTTAATGTGATAATTAGAGGTCAGAACAAACAACAAAATAACAGTCAATACAATATATGGAATATTAAAAAATTCCCACAACCAGATCTGTCTACATTACGCTAATTATTGATAAAACAGCAACTGTAATTAAAAAGGCCATTGTATAATAACTTTTGGGAAATGGGTGAAATTGCATTCTGCGTTCTATTAGAGCTCAAGGCCTAATTATTTTCCTTGGCCTCAAACAAAATCAATAACATGGAAAGCAGTTTAATAAAGGCAGATATTCTCTTAAGGTAATTGTTTTTTTTCCTTTGCTTTTCATTTTGGCTTAATTTTTCAGAAGGTGAAAAGGGGGCAACAGAGATGCTTGATACAGCTCCTCCTGCTCTAGGGAGCCGCTGGCAAGGGACAAAATGAGGAGGTGACAGCAAAACTGGGGAAAGTTCAACAAAACGAGGACTGTGGATTAGTGGAGGCCTCCGCTGGTGGCTGTTACGATCTCACAGGTCATTCCATTTCAATGCCATCTGGTGCTCTTCACAAATAGGAAATGGAATTCTCAAATGACATGAAAATACCGAATTATCTAGCAAAGTATGCATGCATTATGCAAAACATTTGTCTCTGAAATATATTCAACCTACTTGGTATTCTCACCTTTAGGTACCGCAGAGTTTTAGTTTGTGAGAGACCAGTTCTTTTTCTTACCCTTTGAGGACCAAGGTTTATTCCAACACTAAATGAAAGGTCTATGAAAGTGGTGAGTTTGAAGTCGATGAGGAAATAGTTTTAGTCTTCTTTCTTCCCACTGTTCTTTCTCGATGCATGTGACAGAGTGATAAAACCTGTTTGTGTGTCAGCTTGAAACTTTAATTGACACTAGCCCCTAAACAGCTCACCCTGACAAAAGCCATAGCTGCTGACAATTTATGAATTTCTTCAAATCTATCATGCTAACAAAAACGTAAAACTTGTTCAGACGAGATAAATTACCAGTAAATTTCACATCAGCAGTCAACTGTCCAGACAGTTAATAAATCACAAGGCCTTTTTTAAACACTTACATTGAAACCCTCTCTTCTTCTGCATGTCATGTATGTACAGGGATAAGCAAATCTTTTCAAACTGTCTCTTCTTGTCATGGCATTTGTACAACCTTTAAACAACGTGTACTAATTTACCGATATCTTTTAGTGAATTATAAATGTAAAAAGAGACAAATTGATGTTTTTGAAATCAAGCCATCTAGAAAAAAAGGTAAAACTGCACTCATACCGTAAAAGACAACAAAAAGTAAATATTCTTATGAACTGCTGCTTTTACATTCAAAAGTATCTGCATTTTAAAATTATAATTTAAATCTTGTAACATTAAAGATGTTTGATTTTTAATGATGTATATATTTGCAGTTTTGACATATTGTTTGCATGTTCCTGTCATTACAGGTGCAATAGTTAGTCAGATAGACATCCTGAATATTAATTAATTGAGATGTGGCAGAGAATGCAGAAACCTTAAAGTATATTAGGAAAACAAAAAACAAATTCAGCATGCAGGTTTAATGATATAGAGGAAAAATATTGTTCTATGTCAGCAATGGTCCTTTGAATGATCTTAATGAAAACTAATCTTGTCATTTTAAGCAAGATTGTGTCATCTTTTATGTCTTGGAGTACTGCATAATAACTAATAATGTTTTAAAAACAATGTATTTTGCATTCTCAAAATTATGAAGAATTTATCTGAAATATTAGCAATTTTGCAGTCTACAATTACATTCAGTTTTGTTTCTAACACGAGCATTAGAAGCAAAGGGAGAGGTTCATTTTTGTGGTCTCCCTGTTGACACACAGCATGATCCTTTCTGGTCAGAATCCAAACCCCGGTTTAAGTATTTGAAGCATGCCTGAATTTTTCAGTTGTACTCTATTCAGTCACAAGGAGCGTAGAAGCTCTGCCAGCTCTTGGCAACTGTGCCAAGATGAACGCAGCCACTAAAAAGCGTGGTTGGCATTTTTAAACACAGGACTCACATTCCACCAGCATTCCCTCAGCCTAAGCCTTTTGGTAATAAAATAAAGCACCAGCTCTCTCATGCCAGGAGTAAGAGAAAAAAAGCTGGCAATCTATCTGAAACAATGAAATCCAGAATCTAACGACGGCAACCTTACCGCTGACAAATAGAATGCTAATTAGAATTCAGCTATTTTTTCTCTATGACAGATGAGGGATGCCCCCTATTGACTCTACCAAGCAAGCTGAAGGAAAGGGTCTCAGCTAGCATACGCTGCAGATTGCAAATTGCAGCGAAACCCGTGCCAAGTCTTCACTCTCACCAGGACCTGGCACTGAATTTTAAATTGCAAGAGAAAAAAATGTACACCATGAGGAAATATATTTTCCACCATTCGATGATTCCATTATGGACCTATATGACATAAGAACATTATATCGTCATTTATTCTTTGAAAAACCAAACTGAAATGAGTTATTTTAACGGTATTTTCTCTAACCCAACTCTGCATAATCCAATGTAAATCCTGAGCAGTAACGATAAAGACAAAACTAAGGTATAGAACAATCAGTTCTCTTCTCTATTCCATGGTACCATACATTATATTCCAGTCATAGCATGGATTAAAGGGCGAGAAAATAAAGTTAATTATTTCAATCACCAAAATTAGAATTAAGTAACTTATAGCATACAGTACTATTATACTTGAAAAATAAGTGCTCCAAATGTAATGTTCTCATGATTGCTGTGGTTAACTGCTATTGTTAATGTTAGTGCTATCCATAATATTGCACAATACTTTTTTTTGGAAGGTCATTGGCGTGGGTGTGGGGGGGGGGAGGGGGGCAGGGGGGGGTCACTACTCCTGCACACCCTTAGATCTACAAAGCAAAAATATAGCCTACAGCAAGTCCCATCAATATCTGTGCTGTATTTTAAAAAAATAATAACAAGGTATGTTTATGACTTCAGCAATATTTGAGGTGATAATAGTTCTTGATTCCCCAATTTATTTTGATTGAATCTGTGCCTAAAACCACTTAACTTAGCGCCTGAACTGAACCACAGGTAGAAATTAATGGGCAAGTGAAAGGCAGGCTTGGCTCCTTTTCCAGACTATCAACTGTAGGTTCCTCCATTTCTAAAGAGCCCTTAGGCTTTATTTAAGGCTGAGCCATGCAAAGCACTACCAAGCTCAGTCAGAACTTAGATACGTGTAGGCGGCTGACTTCAGGTTTGCAGCGAACTAATTCTTAGAGAGTATGCTTTGTGCTATTTTACTTCTGATTAATGAAAGCAAATTGGCACTTATAGTTCCAGACACAGGCAAGCGCAGGACTTTAAATTTTCTGGCTTTTGGAAGGCCGCCCACATGCAGCCTTAATGCTATGGGGCAAACATGTGTGCATTGGTCCATAATATCACATTATACATTTTTCTTGCATGATTACTGGGAGGGATCCTGGCCTGTGGATACCATAAGACAATAATGCAACACACAGCAGGTCCCGTTAATGTCTGTGCTCTATTTGACCTAATAAATGGAATGGAATTGCTAGATTGTAAGAAAAAAAATTATTTACAATGCAAAAGCTTTTTCCTTTAATATATTTATTCCACCCATGAACCCCCCCCCAACTTGCCCAGTAAATCAAATAATCACACTTCTTCTCCAAATGGTATTAATAGAATTCAGACAGCTTGCAATCTCATTTCCTACATTGCAAGAAATATTTATTTCCCTCATGGACAAAAGTCACAGATTGCAGATGCAGCTGTATAGGTGCAAATTGCAATATGTGTATGGATATTTACTGAAGGAAATATAAGCAATATACTTTCATTGAGGGAAGCACCAGCTAATCTTGCAGTAGCGTTGATGTGTGGATACCTTATCTTTCCAGTGTCTGCCTACTCCATAAAGCCCCTTCTTTCCGCCTAAGTAATGAGAATAATACACAGAAAAATACAAATATTTCCAAAGAAACTGTCTGGATTACTTCTGTGAGCCCCAGCCTTTATTAAGCAACCTGAGTTTCATTAAACTTCCAAAATCCGAGGGCAAGAGAAAGTGCAGTAGCACAGTTTCTGCTTTCATGAGGATTCTGAGCTGAGCCTTCAAAATGAAAAGCTTCGACACACGGTGACGGACCCAGGGCGGCTGAATGACAGATCTATTTCTCCTGCTCTCAGATAAGAGTTGGAGGGGCAGTGACACTCTTTTTCCCAAAAACATTGTCACTATCTGACTAGTTCAAGAGCTTTTCATTAGTATCCCCCACTGCCTGAAAAAAATCCTGCGTTATATTTTTTTCTGTATGAGAAGAACAAAATGCGAAGACTTTGTGTTTTTCACTCCATAGCTGATAGACATGTCTTACATCGAGAATGAGGCTTTTCCTTTTGTTTATCATGAGAATAAGATGAAAAGGCCCATTGCTATGTCTGAGTGCATAACCACATGGAACATATCTTTCAAAATAATAGTCATGCGTTTTATATACTTTGAACAAGGAAGGTTCAATCTCTTGCTGTGAGCTATCTTGGCTAATTGTCATATGCAAATGAGAGCAATTACAAAGCTTTTAGGTGAGGATGACAGCTGAGGTTGTCAGTTGAGTAGGCCTCACCTACCTTGTTGCCATAACAACACAAGAGGATGGAATCAACAGACAAATGGGAAGAAAAACAAAGTGTTTTTTTGGTTAACTTCAGAGAAATAAAATTAAATTGTAATCAGTAATGAGTGTTATAGAAAGTAGTGTCTATTCAGTAGGGTAACAGTGGTCAAAGAAACATTGCTGGTTGAAATTCTTTTATTTGTTATTACACATGGAAACACCACAGCAGTAAAGCAAAATGCTGCATACATTCTAAATATAAATTTTAGTCACAAATGGATATTTTCTATGGCAATTTATTTCACAATTACTCTTGTGGAAGCTTTCATGAATTATATATGAGTTTCGTCTCTGAATTAGGTGTTATAAAGCTAAATTACAAGAGGCAGCCAGTAATTGAGGTGCCAGTGACACAGACCTACTGAACTAATCTTCAGCAGTGTCATGTGACCACCTCATAACCAATAGCAAATCCCTGCTGTCAAAAACAGGGCAACTGAGAAAATTGATTTCTCATATGAGCAATATTTGATAGCTTTTGAAATCAAAAATTGAAATTAACTAACCTAAGCCCCTTCAGTACAAAGAGCAAATTAAAACTGCAACAGCAAGCCTATTGATAGTGTGAAATACTGCCAAGGTGAATTTGTAAATGTATTTTCAGCTGCTTCCTCCTTTTCTTGCTTACTGTGAAGTAACTACACACACAGATTATTTACCCCAAGTGCCGGCTGCACATTGTTACTAGGGTGGAGTACTTGCTGACTACAAGCTATGCAAATCGAATTTTCTTTCTTTGCTCACTTGGGGTTTCAAGTAAAACAGCAAATTTTATGGTGCATCAAAATAAATTATGGTTCAGCAAAAATAAATCTTGTTCCACAAATTTTCAATAATTAAATCCACCGCCTGTTCTAAAAATGACTAATTGGTACTATTGCAGAACTCAGAAGCAGAAAGAACTGCAGCACCTTGAATGCCTAAGTTGAGTATTTGAATGTTGTCATGTTGGAAATGCCTTTTGACAACAGTGTGTTTTGAATCATTTACCTTTCGCCAACCAGATATTTTAAACTGCACTTTCTTTCATAAATACTAGATTGCTGAAAATTGAAAACTCAAAATTAAAGATAGACAGAATATTCTTTTATAAACACACTGCTGGAATTTATTTATGTTTTGAATGATACAAAACAAATTCAGTCCCTAAAGTTAGTCTGTACAATTGTAATGATCGAACATTTACAGCATTTGTATGGAATTTGGCTTCTTGCTATTTTATGGAAGTGGTAAGCTATTAAAATAAGAAAAAAATGACATACTCCCTTAGCACAATTGGAGGCAGAAGAATTTTGTGAAGATACATCAGGAATTCATAGATTAAAATATTGTAATATTATTTTAGAATGATCATTTTGTAATGTCTATATCTGAATAAAAGTACAATAAATGCCAATTTTTTTTGAGTATTGACTTCAGTGATTCCATATAAAAGTAAAACTCATTCTTCTGAATACTTAATATTTGGCATGGATTTGCCTAATCCAGTAACTGTGGCTTATTCCTAATATCTATATTGATATTATTTAAATGTATACAACTCTGCATTTGGTTTATCTAGTGAGTAGCTGTATTACACAGTTCAAGAAGGTCTCAGGGTCAATGGCTGGTGTGGTCTGAGTTAGCTGAGTTAGAATGTAGCAGCAGCAGGTGGATTCCCTTTGACTCCAGTGCCCCTGGTTTGCAGAAGGTACAAATTGGCCAAGCTTTCTGCAACTGACTGCCACCTTGCAACCTTTCCAGAGAGTGATGCGTGAAACAAATGAAACTTCACCTGCGAGACAATATAATGCTGGAACTTTATATTTTCAACGCGTTCTATGCAAAATAAGTCTCAGCTAATTAGCAACATGCAGCTTCCAAAATGAGGAAACTAGTGTCCTCGGCTGTGATGCCCTCTTGGCAAAATAGCCTGCCAATCAATGTCAGGGCTCACACATGAAGAATTGCCACTTGGAATGCATGCAAGGCTGCTGAAACTGTGCCCCAACTGGGAGGCAATGAGGAAGAGAGTAAATTGGCGAAGAAACAAAAGTGGGCACTTAATCTTTAATTAAGTGGGATTTAGGCAACCAAAACAGACTGTAAAACCTGTATTCAGCTGTTCTTCATTGCATTGTTACAATTTGCTCCTTTACCAGTATCCTGAATTGGTTTCCTTTTGACAAGTCAAAAACCTGTGGTGAGTTGGAGAAAGGTACTATAAGGGATTTAAGCTGAATGATTTAACTCAGAGGATGGCACAACTATGTAAGGTCAAGGTCTTCGTATTCATGTGAAAGAGCCTCAATGTAGCATCCAAGCCTTATTTTATCCACGTTAATTAAAATTAACTTTACATTATCCATCAAAAGTTAAAATCCTGACACAGATTTGTAATGTGGAACATAGAAGAACATTAGCATTGCAGCAAATATTATCGGTTCAAGTCAGTGCCAAAGTTGAAGCAAGCTAATTATTTTCTTCCAGATATTGTTGTCAACTAGTTAACCTCATCTCACTTAGGCTGGGTGAAATTGGCCATCTCATAATTTTTTTTGGAGCTGTACTGAAAGGCTAGCAGCAGTCATGTTGCTTTACTTTTGTAATATTTATAATCAATTATGTGGCAATTTCATCATTAGATCATTAGAATATGTCTGTGGCATGCATAAAATGTGACATTTTGGGAATACTGATTTACTCAATATTGGCATTTTTCTGAGCTCATTGTTTGAAGATTCAGGACAGCAATCACATAAAGAAACACTAGGTGGGAGAGGGTTAATGAGGAGGAGAATAATTGTTCCTTCAAGGGAGTTACCTAGAGTAGCAATTTTTGTCAATCACAACACACGATGGGAAAACATTGCTTCCACTAGGAAGAGTACTTAGCAGAGCTAATGAGGAGGAAGAAAGCTTCTGCCCTCCAGAGAGTCAACTAAGGTAGATTCACGGAGTTAGGGAAGATACTGTCTCTGGTCAGTGCTGGCAGAAAGACTCAGGAGGGAAGCATTTACTCCAATAGATGGTGTAATAAGATAATCAGTCCTGACAGTCAGGAACAGGAGAAAGAAAGTTAGTCTCTCTGGAGAGCTGTTACAGTGGAGTTGAGGTGAAAGTCTTCTTCCAGAGAGAGAAGGTGGGTATGAGCAAATAGGTTGGAGGTCAAGGGGCTTCCAGCACCTCCAAATCTCAAGATAGATATGTTAAACTACAATTATTGGCTGCTGCAAATAATTTAATCACAAGCTTGTTAACTTGTATTATTTCATGCCAATTGAGAGATTATAGTTAATACTAAAAATGATATGAAGCAGATGTGTGAACGCATGTGAGATATCAAGTCGTTTAATGTAGGTAATGTGTTAATTTCAAATGGAGCAGACATATATAAGTACATGTAAGCAACTTCAGAAAGGAAGTATTACATAGGGACGAGGTAAAGGAGAGAATTTTGACATTGTTTGAAGCTGTGCAAATCTCCACCCCTGATCAAAGCAGCAACAAAGCAATCATGGAGGTATCCACAGCCCAAAACATCTTTCACTCACAACCAGAACTGGGTGTATTAAGAAGAGAACAATGGAAGAAAATGAGGGGGGGGGGGGGGAGAGAAAGCATCCAATCAAAGTAGCAGGATTAAGTTTAACAGCCACAGATGGCAATTCCATTTTGTCTAAAACTGCAAAGATTATCTATTACCATCAAATGGTTACTCTCATCTGCTCAAAGAGATGTTGTGTAGAACAACTTTCTTATGCATGTCTAACAAAGAAAAAAGAATGGACAATGATAAAATTTTGCCAATTAGGGAAATATTACAACTTCACCAAAGACTATTTGATGATATTCAATGCACAGCCTATGAATAGCTTTGGTTGTATTAAGTGAATAATTTAGTATCTGCACTAAGTGCACAGACAATCAAACAATATGCAACAATCGGAAATTTGTCACTAACATCAGCCACAGTAACCCACAAATGTATACATTAAAATTACTGCTAATCCCATTTAAAGTGCTGGCCTTATTATCATGTGGAGGTAAATATGGCCAAAGTTTGAATAGTTGAATCCTTTTTTCTTGATTATGCTTTGATCTGATTTTTAAAATCTAATTTTTAGATGGCATGATGCATGCCTTTTACTAATTGACAACTGATAATGTTGATTTTAGACCACGGTATGAAACATGTGTCGGTCTTCTCTATCAGAGGAAGAGTCAAACTACCAAAGGAGATTGTTTTTCATTGAAAACAGAAAACTCTGGAAAGGCACAGCAGGCCAGTTCAACCCATTACTGGGCTGCATAATAACTAGGACAGAATTGGAATCTCCTTAATCTTGGGTGGTATCCTGGGCCCAACCATTTTAAGATGTTTCATCAATAACCTTCTCTTCATGATAAGGTCAGAGCAAGGATCTTCGTTGATGGTTGTGCAATATTCAATTCCATTCACAGGACCTCACATGATGAGCTAGTCTATTTCTGTATACAACATATCATGCAAGAGTTGGGAAGATAAGTGGCAAGCAATGAGTCTCTCCAGCAACACAGAGTTCAACCATCCCTCCTTGGTACTCTAGCTGTGCTCCTGTGGATGCAATTTAACTGGACTAGGCACATCATCACTGAGGTTACATGGAGGGTTAGATATTTTTCAATGAATGACTAACCTCCATCCACTCAAAACACTTCCCATCATCAGCAAGGATCAATTCAGGAATGTTATAGAAAATTCTCCATTTGCCTTCCAGCCTTTCAACAATACCAAAGCAGGTCACAAATTATATAATCTGGAAAGACAAGGGCAGCAGGCAAGTATTAGGCACATAGTAAAGGTACCAACGACAAGCTCTCCTCTAAGATACACACCAGCCTGATTTGGAAATATACTGCCTTTCTTTCAACGTCACTGGGTCAAAATCCTGTAGCTGTAGTTAACAGCTGAATAGGAGTATTTTCACTACAAGGGCTGGAACAATTCAAGCAACCACCTTCTTCGGGACAATGAGGAATGAACAAGTGCGAACAACACACACATCTGGTGCATGAATAAAAAGAAACTAGTTGAGTATACAGCCATCAATAAAGGACAGGGATGTCTTTAGGGAATTGATTGGTTTCCCTTGCTATTGATTTCAATTTGAGGCAGTTCCAGAATGGGTGCAAGACTGTACCATTAGTTTTGTGATTCAGCAATGAGCTGAAAACAATTTTTCTGACTGGTTGCAGAATGGTCTGGATCTTTCACTGAATGAATTCACAATTGCCTCCCTGCTAAATCTGTTCTCACCTGGAACTGGTCTCTGGCACAGTCTTCCACAGGTGAGCCAGCCTGGAGATACTGACTGAAGACAGTGCAGGTTCTTTCCACACATCACCGCCATCAAAAGGTGGGACCTGAATTTCCTCGACATCCAGTTAAGCCATGCCCCACTGACTTCACATCTGCAACTGGTCAAATATATTGTACATTTGAGACAAATGTTCACAAATATTTAATAATCTTCAAAAATATAAAGCATACTCTTAAAAATGTTCAAAATTGTTAAAAGTTCTAAAAATAAAGAAGAGGTCAGATCACTAGAAAATTGGAAATCAATCAAGAACAATTAAATATATTTAAATCAACCCAATCAAATATATAAAAATATTTCATACTCACCCTTCTTCCTTGTAGCTGTTCCTTACCATCCAAAGTAATGGGCACAGTGTTCTCCTAAGTTAAACCTGGTATGGTAATAGTGGGCAGATCTCCCACTGTAAGTATCTGTGGAAATTTTCCCTCATGCGATGGGCTCCATAACAAAGTGTAGAGATCAACCCATGTTGAGCAGCTGAGGTGAAACTGGAGCTTCTGCATTTCCATGGGAATCCCAAAGTTGTACTTGTAAAGATCTACAATTCCAGGCAGAAATGTTGATTTTTTTTTCACAGGAAGCTCTCTGTCAACATAGTGGATTGGCTTATTTTTTGGATATCTGTCAGAAGTATCTGGCACACCCTGTGCACATATTATTGCAGTCTTTCAACGCAGACTTGTTATTAAAATCTCTTTCGGAGTCCATTTCTCCATTTTAACCATCCTAACCTTGGAGTCCCTTTTAACCTGACAAATGTCATGCAGTTTGTTGAGTTACCCACTCTTAAAAAGTGAATAGCCATGCAGACAAGAGCAGGTCAGAGAAGTGACTACTTTTTTAGGTTCTTACTATTGTGTTAATCTGTTTCTAAATAAATGGCTTGATTCAAAACTATAAAGAAGAGTCTTCTAAAATTGAACCTTGTTATATATAAACTAGTGAAATTGTCAAAATGTAACAAAAATGGAAATCAACAAATTTGGAGCAGGATAGGGCAATGTGTTGAGGTAAATGAAAGAAGTGAAAAGGAACTTGTATAAATTTTACGAGACAGGTTTGAAGGGATTAAAGCATAAGCCGAAAGGTCAGTGCTGCTCATGTGTGACTATACTCACAGAGGATAATGACTGAGGAATTCACAACCAAACTAGGTGTGCTTTGTAATATTTAGGATAGATGTGGCTGCCTAAGGTCCAGTTCAAATAGTACAAAGTATTTTTATAGACTAATAATAAACTGTGACTGTGACAAATTCCCTTTGTACTCTTTTGATCTCTCACTGAATCTACCTAATTGCTTAACCTTATACAAGATAGGGTACAAGTAAACTAATGCAGTGAAATTATTGATTTTTATGGATTGAGACATTTTAATGCAGTCTCATTTTGGGGGCAATAATATTTCAACAACAGAACTTACAGCAATACATATTAACGTTTAGAAACTAAGCACAAAGTCATGGTTCAAACATTATGGAGATTCCGCCACATTTGTGCTCAGAAAATAACGTGGGTCATGTTTTCAAAGGCTGGGGAATTAAGCGTATGAGCGAATTAAAAGTGTATCTACAATTTATTCAAGTCCCTTACATCTTTTACATCCATCAAATTCTTGCATGACAAATCTCCCCTTATAAAATTGTTTGTGCTCAGCACTCAAGTATAAATATCATTCATATCTCACTACTGGAAAATAGTCAGTGATTCAATTTAACAGCAAAAGTCCCTTATTAAACAAAATAAAGCTGAGGGAAAAGGGCAACCTTCTTGCTGTGGCCTACGCCTACACAGGCAGCTGGTTCTGTCCATTTCTCCAGTGAACCATTTGTAGTGCAGTTTGTCACATGCTACAATTCTTGAAGAGATATACATCAATTGTTTGAGCCACAAATTTACATCTGTCCTTTGACAATGAAATACAAACATGAAAAATAGCTGCCCAGTGTCTCTGCACTCTATCTCGTCATGAAGTCTTCTAGACACTTGGGATGATGAACACCAAACTGGTTGCAGTTCTTTTGGGGCCGATAGAGTTCTCATTTCTCATGGTTAGTCCTGGATCATTCAATATTTCCACGTCTGCTTTGTGAGAGTGAGAGCTCAACCAATACCACAATGCATCCTTCATATGACTCATGCATCTTAACTTCCTGAGATGGTGGCTGTTCCTCCCATGAGTTCTCTCAGTTGTCATGACCTCATATGATATGGGATGTGATGTGTGTTGAGTCATCACTGCCTCTGTTATACCTGGTGTCAGTCTGGGGTAGGCTTCATCCTCACCTTGTCTCTCTAACCATTAGCAGTGGTATACACTTATCAGATAGCCTTCTCAATCTTCGGGAAGAAACAAAGGGCTGCAGATGCTGGAATCTAGATTTTAAAAAAAGGATGCCGGAGGAAATCAGCAGGCCAGGCAGCATCTGTGGAGAAAACAGATGGTCAACTTTTCGGGTTAGGACCCTTCTTCAGGACTGAAGATAGGAAAAGGTGAAGCCCAATATATAGGGGGAAGAAACAGAGATAGGTAGACAAAAGAGGGGAGGCGGGGTGGGCACAAGGTGGTGATAGGCAGATGCAGGTAAGAGATTATGATAGGCAGGTCCAGCGGAGGAGGGGAGAGCAGATCCACCGGGGGATGGGTCAAATGTATGGAGGCAGATGCCCCATGGGGGGAGGGGAGGAGAGAAAAAAAGGCAAGGAGAAAAAGAGAGAGAGAGGCTAGGAAAGGGAAGAAAAGAAGAGGCATGTGGGGTGGGGGCATTTGGTTTCAACCCCTCCCCTGCCATGCCTCTTCTTCCCTTTCCTAGCCTCTATCTCTTTTTTCCCCCTCGCCTATTTTTTCCTCTCCTCCCCTCCCCCCATGGGGTGTCTGCCTCCATACCTTTGACCCATCGCTTGGTGGATCTACTCCCCCCTCCTCGTTATCACTATTTCTTACCTACATCTACCTATCACCACCTCGTGCCCACCCTGCCTCCTCTCTTTTGTCTACCTCGCACTGCTCTGTTTTTCCCCTCTATATGTTGGGTTTCACCTTGTCTAATCTTCAGGACTTGAAGAAGGGTCCTGATCTGAAATGTTGACCGTTTGTTTTTCTCCAAGGATGCTGCCTGGCCTGCTGAGTTCCTCCAGCATCCTGTTGTTTTTTTCATCCTCAATCTTTGGTGTTGATGGCTGAGAGATTGGGAAATGCTTCATCATCATATTGATTGTCTCAAGCTCAATATTTTCTGCATGTCTTTTATCCTTGAGATAGACTTGGTTAAGCATAATGGCTCCAGGCATGTCTTTGCCAAGGTACTGAATCTTAGCATTGTGTGCCTACAGCCTCAAAAACATTCCCTGCAATCTTTTTAGTGCTCCACAGAAATTATTTCAGATGGATTATGAACTCTGTGCACATGTACAATTCTTTCTTATATGTAATGGGAAGACTTTTCCAATCAAAGCTCACTGTAAGTAGCTTATTCTAAATTCACTTCCTGTAGTGTTATTGTTCTGAGACTCTTGGATTGTAACAGCTCTTTATCATCAAAGTATCATAACACAGGATCTGCTGTGATTATCTTCTAATTTTTTGACTACTTGCTGGTGAGGGTCCAACCAACACCATTATGCAATCCTTATCATCAGCTGACTGAGTAACTCACACGTCCCACTCAGATGAAGCAGAAACTTACTCATATAACTGATTAACACCACAGAGCATTGCATTCCTCAAAATCTGTTGGGTTGGGTATCTGCTTCACTCTCTTGACTTTTGCTGGATCTGGCCATGGACCATTTCTGGTGTTAAAACCACACATGATAAAGATGCCCTTCAATCTGAACTTTTTCTCATTCAGCTTCAGCTGCTTCTCCCTACAGGTGCTCATCAGGGCTCTTAGCTTTCTGCCTTGTTCAAGGTTTCTCCTTCTCCAAAGATCAATATATCTTCTGCTGTGGTCTTTTCCCCTCTGAGTCCTCCAAATCCAGCAATTCTCTGCTGAAATTCCTCTGGTGTAGTGTGCATTCCAAATGGCATTTTTCTCCCATGGTATTTACCAAGTGGTGCATTGAAACAGGCTAAATATCCTCATCAAACTCTACATGCGAGAACCCATTCTCTATATCCTGTGCCCTGAAAATGTTTTGTTCTATTCAGGTCTGAAAAAGCATTAGTTCAGTTCTCATTTAAGGGACTCTTAAGAATGCAACCTGATTTTCAAACACCTCATGAAACTAAGTAATTCCTCTTGTGTTTAATTGGAATTATTTTTAAAAGATTATCCTGACTTTAAGCTGCTCTGCACCTCCTTCTGTTTTGAATAGATTTTTATAGCGTAAGTCACATAAAAATATTGGATGGTTTCACTGATTACAGATTCATAGAAATGCTGTTCCTGATGTGTGTGAATGCTGGTTAACTTAAATGAAACTTTAAATGTTCATACTTAAAAAAAATGAGCTCAGCTCTTTAGCACTGTTTGTTTACTCTAGCTTAAGCTAAGTTTAAGTATGTCTGCATTCTAAAAAGACTTGAAGGATACTTTGGTGTAATTTCCAAAATAATGGTAATATTTCAGGTCTAGGTTCCAGGATGGCTTAAAGAGAAGTTCCAGGCTTGTGCTTAAATATACAGCCATATTATACTGGACCAAATAAAGCAACAACAGAACTATTGCTGCCACATTATTTTGGAAACATCAATGGAGAACTCTACTAACCTTGGTCACCACAAGATAAACATTGTGGAACTATTTCTAATGAGAAGTACTAGTAGATCTTTGCATTGTGTACTAGATTATAAAGAATATTATTACTCCACTCTCCAAAAGGGTTTAAGTGGCATATCCATAAACATTTTGATCTGGGAATTTTTCAAACCTTCTTCGGCCTTCACAGGTATTGGAGTTTTCATTATTGATGAATGAGGGCACTGTTAAGATTTGCAAAAATATTGAATTCTGGTCTTATAAATATTGCAGTATCACATCAAATCTGTATACATTTAGCAAAAAATAAGTTCATAGTAATATGCAAGTAGCAGTACGCTTAGGTTGTAAAAATGACATTGATAGAGTCCATTATCAGAAAAGGTAAAGTATATTGTTAGAAGAGGTACAGAAGGGTGTGGCTGGAAGAATGTAATAAAATTTCAGTTTTGCTTCTGTGATGAGACAATAGTTTACTTCCCCACTTCTAACTGCCTGAGTAGTGTTAGCTCCTCAGGACCTGGTTTTGAGGTGCAAAATTCAATGCCATGTTGCAGATATACCTCCTCACTGAGTGAGTGGCTGAGTGGTAGGCAAATCAGAAAGAACTCTTTCAAAAAATAAATAAACTATATAGGTACTTTGTTATAATTTATGTTAAGCATAACATGCTTATGGCGATAGGTTGACTTTCACTCAGTGATTACCAAATCTTTCTAAAAGTGGGGTTTCTTACCCTCATGTCTTGGTCTGGTGCTTTCCAACTGATAAAGATCAACTGATAATTAGCCAACTATTACATTTTTGCTGCTTCAGGCATGACTAGGATAATGGAAAAATGAACCTAATGGGTCCCACTGTTGATTTATCCAGTAATTTCAATAACACCACAGCAGATAATTCGATAATTAAATTTCCTCTTACAAGTAGCAATGCAAAACTACTGTGCAGGTAAGTACTGCTCAAAGAAAAACTCTCGAGCTTCTCTGCTCCTGATCTCAACATATACATAGAGAAACATATACATAGAGAATCTACAGCCTTAGTAATCCTTATGCTCTTAGAGAGCTGGTAAATGTCAACCTTTGCACCATGTGGGAGAAGGGAAGGCCATTTCGCCCTTTATGTCTGTGTCAGCTCTTTCAAAGAACTATCCAAAAAGATTCCCAAAGCCAATAAACTTTTCCTTTTCCTGTGTATATCCAATTCCTTTTTGAATCCGTTCTGATCTGCTTTGTGTCATATTTTCAGGCTAAGTACTCCAAATTATTACATCCGTAACATTGCTTCAAACTTATTTCTTTTCTTGATCTGCCTTTGTTGGAGAAGTTACTGTTTGTAATTGCCAAACCACAAAACCGAATTTTATAATTAACGACAGCTTGATACTGCTGTGCAGTATACACAAACGGATAGATCATTGTCCAAGTCTGCGTAGGACTTTTTTTCTGCAGTAAACTAGTGATTGCTTGCTCCTCAAATTAGGTGAGTAATCATCCTGTGAATGGTTGAATTATTAGCAAGGGGAGCAGAATCATAGTGACAGTGAAGAGAATTGTAAGTGTTGAAGCTGATCATCCATCTATTATAATAGCATGATGCTTTAGTTCTTATGACTATTCTCAACAGTCAGTTTCAAATCTGTTAAGGGAAAAATGCTGCAAATACAATATTATGTATTTTATCATCTAGTCAAAAATGAGAGAACAGTCATTAGCAAACACCAAAGCTCTGCGCTGACTTATGCTATTGTTATTACTATATACTACTGAAATGGAACCTTGCAAAGAAATGTACTTTTAATGTACTTTTAATAAGACACACATCCAATTTGCAGCAATCGATGATAACTATATTGAGGCACAAAAGCCTAGAAAATAGACAACATAGCACCCACTTTTTGAATAAAAATAGTGCTAAATTCAGTTTTGCCTGGAGTAGATGCTTCTGGCTGAAGTCATGCCAATCAGAAAATTCGACTGAACATCTCCACCCATGATCCATGTGAAGGTGCTTGACTTTTCCCAGGGTCAGACATGCACTGGTTGATGCCATTATTGGCAATGCCTATTTTCAAGCTCAAAGCTCCACATTAGAACTGTAATGGGACAGTCAGTACCATGAGATACATTACACTAGTATATTGTATTTCTTGCTATTTAAAGGGATGCCTTGGCAATATCAGCAGACAAAAGGCTGGTTGGACACTTTTTAATGTGCAGCAACTAAAGGGGAGAGTTTTCTTCAGCAAATATCTGCAAGATGCTTGTTCAATGGATGCTTCATGGTGAACACGGCTGGAGGTGGCAATGTGGCCTTGGCTGGTGTGAGATAGGGTCCCTTGGAGAGGAGGGACCAATATGTCTATCAGCGAAGAGCCTATTCTCACATTGTGTCCTGATCTCTCGTCTCTAATATATCCACAGGCTCAGGTTTTCCAAATATGTCATCATTGAGATATCCAACATTCTGGGGAAGACCTTCAATCACGTTCTCACTTCAAAACTTCTTATCACTAATGAGGTGGGGGAACCCAGATGATGCATTTAAATCCCTCACATTATGCTTTGCAGATCCA
Source organism: Pristis pectinata (assembly GCF_009764475.1). NCBI lineage: Eukaryota > Metazoa > Chordata > Chondrichthyes > Rhinopristiformes > Pristidae > Pristis > Pristis pectinata. Next base: position 18,865,912 of record NC_067432.1, read on the forward strand.
CTAACACTGACTACAGCACATGAATGAATGAATCTCTGCAACAATTTGTGAAGTAGCTTGCTACAATATCTCTGAATTTCCTTATGAGTGACACCTCACACAAAGTCAAAGTCGAGGTACCTGTATGCACAGGTGCAATGAAAAACTTACTTGTAGCAGCATCACAGGCACATAGCATCATATAAGCAGCATTCACAAGAGAAACATAATTTATACACAACTTTTACAAGAAAGAACACAATTAGAACAAAAAAAACAAAGTTCAAGTATTGCCACACCTCTGGTGCAAAAAGTGTTGTGTTAACCACTCCAAAATACAATGTTTAGACATGACATTTCTTTTGTGTTTCTCTATTTTCCAGGAGAAGGAAACTAATGTAGTGAGATCCTGCCAGGTTCTTCTAATGGTAGGTTTGATAGGTTGCCTCGTGTCCCCAGAGCATGGAACCTTCTTCTAGGCATGTACTTAATTGGCCAGGACTTGCATGTCTCTTTGAATGAATGCGGGAGCAGTCTTCTTCTCCCCTGCAGCCTCTGTGTGTATTGCTGCTATCTGCCTGCCATGGGAAGTGTACTGAACAGCATAGTGTTGGGAGATAAGCAAAACTGAGTGAGGTCCCATTGGGAATCAGCAAATCCTGTTTTAGAGTTTGTAAACCACCTAAAGTTTTCTCAAACTTCACTTTGAACCAATAATTAAGAACCTGACTTAAGCGTTAGTGCAAAACACTGCCATGTTTTAGCATGCCAAAAATAGGTGAACTACAATTTCTAGGTAAAATATTTCTTCCATGTCCTGAGGTACAAAAATCACTCAACCAACCATCATGTTATTCTATACATTGAATAACCCTTCACTTTGCATTTGGTACATAAATTTAAACCTTACTATTTGATATTAGATCCACCTTTATTGAATAAATCAATAAACCCTCAGTCATTAAGGGGATGACAGCATCATAGAAACAAATATTGTTCGCAACCATTATTACACATTCCTTTCTTTACTGCTTCCCTTATTTTTGCAAAAAAAGAAAACATTAACGTTTTTAACCGAGCAATAGGTCTTCACAGTCTTTATAATCTATGCAGTGGTGCTGGTGTTACTTGCCCAGAACTTACAAATTCAACAGATGCAGGAGTATTTTCCATCTTAGCCACATTGTCTCATCAGAAGATATTACCTGTTGCTTCTTCTTGAACAATTGTGGAATCCACTTCAGCAAAATTTTCAATCTGGCAGCTTTCCCTGCTGTTCTTCCAACAACTGTGAACTGGAAACAAGTGGTCTAACATGGACTTCTTCATATTTCACACCAAATATTATGAGATAAATCTTGCCACCGCTGATCTTCTGAGATATCTCAGTGCACAACCTGAACCTCTGCTCCTTGCAGTTTTTGTTGTGATTCTTACTCTGTGAATTGTCTTCACCTGCTTTTACTCCCAAATTAGAATGAACAGGACTCAACCATGTCCTTAGTCTCCTGAGTATTTCATCCGGAGTGCATTTTGTTGACGAGTGTATCTTGTTCTATACCTTTGAAAAAATTGAGTCATTTTGCATAGCTCTAGCTATTTCCAGGGATAGGAAACCTGCCTTCTACCATCTATAACATATCAAGTTCACTTCCCATGTTCCTTCCTAAGGTATTTTTGACAAGATGTAAACAACAGGTTTTTCAATGCAACTCTCCATTCCGTGACTTATCACTGCCCTAACTCCACATTCAGTAACATCACAAGAACGTTTCAGCATCCATTTGGTGTTGTAATGCTGAGGCCTTTCTTGCCCAGATCATACATCCTTTCCTGATTTATTTCCCACTGCCATGCTGTACCTTTCTCTAATATCTGCTGAATTAGTTAACTTTGTGCAAAGTCAAGTAGAAATCTATCACTATATTGGATCACACCTCGCAAAGACCAGAGTTCAGTGACCTATCTGGGTTTTCTGACTCCAGTGGTTGTTTCAATTTTCCCTTTGATAAGCTGCAGCTCATTTTCATCCATTTGCAGACCTCATTATTAATCTTCTTCTGCTTGAAGGCATTTTTATTTCTTTTAAGCCTAGAATTATCTTAGTGAAGTCTATTGAACACATCCTTGGTACTTGAAAGTTTTCTTCCGCTATGCAGTTAGATACAATCTTATCCATTGTTGCCTAGATTACTTTTGATGATGATTGTACCCATACAGTACCTTAATTTACTAATGTAATCCCTTGTGGATGTTAACTGTCAAGCTGTGTTGGCTTTCTTCACCTGCATTAAGCTGGGCAAGGAAGTTTGTCAATTCTAATTTGGTAAAAAACTTCACCTCTGCCAATTTGACATATAACTTTTGAGGCACAACAATATTGTCCATCCTTCATTGATCTATTAATGGTTGCTTTATATTTTCTGTGGTATTGGACTGTCTTATCTGCCTTGGATACTACAAGTTGCGTGTCACCCAATCACCGTGTATCATTTTTGCTAACATTCTGTGACTTTCCATTTTGTTTTACCCTTCTTCTTCTTGGGTGTTTATCTCAGGTTGAGAAAAGTTTACAATTGATAAGTTTAGCACTTGCTTTGATAGCTCTTAAAGAACTTGGATACTTTATTTCCTCTGTATAAATCTTCAAATATAACTTCATACCATTCCAAAAGCTTTTTTAAACATGGCCCTGATGCATGCATACCAATACATTTTCACAAACCATCCTCAATTCTTTCACTATCTCTCCCCAGCAGATTTGGTCTATTCAGGGAAACAGCCACAACAATCAGCAACCCTGCCTTTTGCCAATTGTGGAGGTCTGCACATTCTATTTGTCCTAATATTCACAGGTTTCACTAGAATATGCACTCCATCTTAATGTGCCTCTTGCTGTGGCATCTTCCTGATCGTCTAGACATATGCATCCCTTCTGATGATGGAGAAGTCTGCTACTCTATTACTATTCATATGGCAGTCTTGATGATTAATCTTTAATTTTGAGTTCACTGTTTGTTTATTATTAGTCATGTATATACTATTTAAATAACACACCTCACATGACTCATCCCCTTCAATGAAATGCAAATCTCTTTTCTGTGGTCTTCCATTATAATTATTCCCCTCTCATTAATCCTTTGCTTGACTGACACTACTTTCGCTTGCTATCCTTTGTATAACCTTGCATAAAGAGACCATGTGGTCTCACCTTCAAATATTGAATCGTCTTGTTTCTGGAGTGATGCACTTCTGCTGAATAACTCTGAATGCAACAGCAAGAGAGCTTCCCACATTTGAACCAGACACAAAGGCAGAGTTCCCGCTATTGGTCCTTTCATTGGCCTGCATGCTGCATGTGTACTAATGTCCCATATAAGCCAAAATTCCTTCACATTTTATGTACCATTTTCATAATTTAGCAATCTTACATGGATGTTTGAGTTTTACTAACTTGTACTGGATATGCTGATCAGTAAGTGCACACAGAAACATCTCAATCCAAAACTTTGCCAAAAAATGGTTTGTTGCAACAGGTTTTCAGAATAATTGTGTAATTGCTAATCATCATTTCAATCCTCTAATTATGGTTTACAAATTTATTACTTTGTATAATCTCTGACATTGTTGGCTTGAAATGATTCTATAACTTTTCCATTACTTCATTAAATGCCAACATTGTATAAATACCTGGCCCATTTCCTATGAAAAGGTTCTCCTTCTTGCATTCATGCATGACTTCATTCCAAACACTTTTGCATGTGCCTTCTACTTTATCCCGAAGGGTATTTCCATCCATTTGATATACACTTGGAAGGACTCCTGTGTTTTGTTGTACCTATGGAAAATTTCCAATGTAATCAGAGTGGGACTGGATTGCCACCATGTACTGCCTTACACTTCAATGGTTACGAGATGTGCCTATTAATTACAACATATTGTACAAATGCTACCTACCTTCACATGTGTTCAAAGACTGCATATTAGACTTGTTGCAATTAGTTCTGAGTTCTCACACCTTTCTTCCTCTCAGGCAGTTCCTTGTGACTGGGGCTAACTCATTTTCACTCTGTTTTTTTTGGCTTCTTAGATGGTTAATGAGGCCAAATGTGAGAACTGCAGAATCATCCACAGATGGGGCAGGGGGTGCCTGATGGGACGGATGGGTGACATTTCGTGAGAACATGTGTTTCTTCCACTGCCTTGCTGCACCTTTTATTCAAAGGCCCTCCACAGACTGACCCTGAAACTTGCTATGAATATTGATGAAGCTCAGAGAGCAGCTGGTCACATGACCTGCTCCTTTAACCTTAAAGAAACAATTGATGTTAAGAAATGATATTACATATATTACCAATGAAAACAAGTCTAATTCTCCATTCCCTACAACTCTTCTGCTGCTAATCATTATAGGAACCAGTTGACTATAATGCCAAATAAAGCCCCCATACAATGCAGGTGGAACAGTGGTGCAGCTTGCAGAGCTGTTGTTTCACAACTCAGCAACCTGTATTCAATCCTGACCTCTGGTGCTGTCTGTAGGGAGTTTGTACATTCTCCCAGTGACTACATGGGTTTCTACCGGGTGCTCCAGTTCCCTCCCACATCTCAAAGAGACACAGTTTTGTTGGTTAATTAGTCACTGTAAATTGCCCCTAGTGCAGGTGAGTGATGGAATCTGGATGATGATGGGAAGATGGGGAGAATAAAGTGTGATTAGTGTAAATGGTGGGCAAGGACTCAATGGGCTGAAGGGCCTGTTTCTGTGCTATATGACTTTATGACTCTACTCTATGACTCTAAAATCATAATACCAAATCAAATTTGTACATCAAACCATGCATAAAAGAATGCATAATGGTGATTAATTTATGTTTGCATGAGATAAACTTTTAGTGCTCACATCCTATGTACCTTTGCCTGATCTTGTAATCCCATCTAGCGTAGATCCATGGCTGCTGCATGGCTTGCTGAACAATGCTGACTTTCAGGAGAGGAGGTTGCTGAACAACCCCAAGCAACTTCAGGCAAGAAAACCCAGCTTCAGACTACATCTTCTCAGAAAGGGCAGCAACAGTTTAGACTGGCTGACAGGCAACAGTAAAGGAATTGGCAAAGTGGATATGTTGGGATCAACAAATGTTATGCTGCTGAGAGTTCAGGAACTTCATGATCCTCAGAGCCACTGTGGCTCCCCCAAAATGGCACCACAGCCATCCTAATGCTGTGTTGGAGGGCAGACTACTGAACCACTGTATCATGACACAATCTCAAGTTTCTACTGAATGAAAGAAGATTGACTGTCTACTACAGCACCAACCAATGAAAACTGAGACATAGGCGTTAGAGTCTGTTCAATGGTTGAGTCCACCAGTGTGTTGGAAATGAAGGACTCCAAATAAAGTTCTGTGTAGCAGTTGTGCCTGAATCCTTCATACTCCTTCATACTCCTTGTCACTGCATGCCCCAAGTACTACATTGTGCATGCCTTTCGGACTCTTGTGCAACCTACTCAGTTAATTACTAATCTGAGTTCTCTGTAATGGAATTTCTGTGCAGCTTTAACTTCTGTATAACTTCTGTGCAACTTTAACCTCTTATACAATCTCATACAACAATTGTACAAGTCGTTGGTGAGGCCGCACTTGGAGTACATTCTTGGTCACCCCGTTACAGGAAAGATGTGGTTAAACTGGAAAGAGTGCAGAAAAGATTTACAAGGATATTGCCAGGACTAGAGGATCTGAGTTATACGGAGAGCTTGGCCAGGCCAAGTCTTTATTCCTTGGAATGTAGGAGAATGAGAGGTGACCTTACAGAAAGGTTTGAAATGATGAGAGGCATAGATAAAGTGGAAGGTAACAGTCTTTTCCCCAGGGTAGGGGAGTCCAAAACTAGGAGGCATAGATTGAAGGTGAGAGGGGAAAGATTTAAAAGGGACCTGAGGGGTAACTTTTTAATACAGAGAGTGGTGAGTATATGGAACAAACTGCCAGAGGAAGTGGTTGAGGCAGATACAATAGTATCATTTAAGAAGCACTTGGATAGGTAAATGGAGGGGCGTGTCTTAGAATGCAGGAAATTGGGACTAGCTGGGTGGGGACTGTGGTCAGCATGGACTCGTTGGCCGAAGGGCTTGTATCTGTACTGCATTGCTCTATGACTCTATGACTCTAGGAAGCTGCCACTTAGACTAACCTCTTCCTTTATTCTAGATACAGGACAAGTTGGTGAGTGACCATGCCCAGATCTGCCACTGTATGCAAAGCGTCAATATCTGATCTAACACCCAGGAGTGTCAACTCAAATGGACATATGTCTTCTTCATTATCACTATTTCCTCTCCTCCACCCCTGCCTGGCCTGCATACTGTCCTTGGCTACTATAAAGGGCCAGAGCACCAAGGGCAGAGTTTGGTTACGGGAAGGGGAAAAGCAAGAGGCGTATACTTACACATTCAGCTGATTGTAAGTCAGAGGGGAAGTGGGATATGGGAAGGTTAATGGCATGACCTTTCCACTCTGAAGAGGACACTCTCTTCCAGGCCTGTAAGCTGACGGAGCCAGCCCTGAAAGTTACTGTTTTGTGTTGCTGGTTCCAGTTATGGACCTGGATGTCCTGCAAGATTGAGGGACTAGTGTTTGTGACTGTGACTTAATGTGTTTGGGAGATGTGGGTGTCAAGCTATAGGATGTTAGGTGTAATACAGGGCAATGGAATGTATAAACATTATGTTGATAGTGATTGTTAATCAGTGAGTGTTGGGGAAGCAGTGTATTGATCAGTGCGTGAGGCTATGTGCTTCACTTCATGAAATATGGTATTTGAAGAAATACTGGCTGCATTAGATCATATATTTCAAGTTACTGACTCTGACCACTCCAGCAAAGTCTTCTTATTTTTTGTGGCACTACCTCTGGTCTCTTTCAGTTTGATTCCTGGCATTGCCCCCCGAGCTGTACCCTCCTGCCCTTCCACCGGATGGCCTGCTGGCTCCCTGCAGGCAGAGGATATCTCACCTCTTCTCTACCTTCTCCACTAAAACCTCCAAAGGAGTGTCCAAAATTTGTGGAACCCATTCTGTCCTGTGCTTTGTTTTGTCCCAAGATGCAATCACTTGCAAAATTATTTTATCGATCTGCTGCAGCCACAATGCACCTCCTCTGTAGGAGGATTCAGGGGGGTTAGGTGAGCACAAGCCAATGCCCATCACTGACAAAATTGGGCCATTATTGCATTAAGGCAAATAGTGGTTCCATTAGTGCTGGCTGGACTGTGATCTCATAAACAGAAATTTCCTGAGATAAACAGGCATGGATTAATAATACATCATCAGTTTCTAATACTATCCAACTGAACTCCCATGGCCTCCTGTTTTTCTAAACACTACTATTGATATTGATAAGGAAAACTTCCTGGATGATATTGTAATGGTTTTATTTTAGTTTGATCTAATTTAGTGTTATTCAGATTTCACATCTGCTTCATCAAATTAAATACATGGATAACTTACAACTTTTTTTGCCCATCTACCATAGAGCCACTTTTCTCAACTTTTGGACTGGATGGATGTTTTGAATGTAATTTTCACATTCTCTGAGCAACATGACAATGATTAACACAGGGCAAACTGAAGGATATCTACAAAGGAACAAATTTCCAAAATCTGAACTTCCAGAAATTTCGATCCAAAGACAAAAACTGAGAATACCTGGCCAATTAATCAAAAGTGACAGAGAACATAACATAAGAAAATCTTAAAATACTTTAACATGACTATGTGAAGGTACCAGCAAGTGAATAAAACACTACATAAAAATGACAATAATATACACATTTCTTTATAACCAGGAATGTAAATAAGTTGACTCTGAAGGGGTTGCTTATGTGGTCACATTTAATCTCGTATTACCTTGTTTGAGTTAACTGAAATTTAAACTTGAGGATCTAAAGTTTTGGTCTAATGGGTCATATTTGGGTTGGCCAAGGGAATAGGATCTTCAGTGAGGAGTAAGAAATCCTTCAAGTCAGCAAAGAAGGCAATACAGAACAGCAGAAAAATACATGGAAACTTTTCACTTTAGACTAACCACAGTCCTGAAATTCTGCCAAGTTGTTTACTTTAATGCTTCCACGAAAGCATAGCACACAAAGATTGTGAATATATTCCAACAAGCTTATTAGGCTCAAAACATCCATGTATACTCCAACTTTTAGAGATAACTCAAATAAAATGACTATCTGATGGATGAGCAATTCTCTTACATAGCCAGAAATCCATATACACAGAATCTATCCACTCATTTAATGAATATGGCTGTGTGGGTGTAAATAATTTTAAGTGGAAAGTACATTGCTTTAAGTGCAGTATGTTATAATCGCTATCATTCTTTTAAGACAAAATTCTATAATTGAAAAAGCAGATATCAATTTTGATGAAGAATAGCATCAATGAGATGCTAAAAAGGAAATTAAGCACTTAATTTATCCCAAAAAATAGCTACCAAAAAGTAATCTTAAATCTTGCCATAAAACAATTGAATAATGCACGATTTAAAAAAAAATCACCCTTCAGGATGTGGGTGTCATTGGCAAAATGAGCATTTAAAGAGGTGAAGAAGTACCTTCTTGAACTCTTGGAGAAATTGATGAAAATTGTGACTTTTTAGATTCCTGCAAGCTCAAAAATCACTTGGGAAGTTGTACAGCAAAAGTATTGATTTCATAAAAAAGCATCTCCTTATTGTGAAGTGTTACTTAGTGACACTGAGTGGTGAGCACAATCCACACAATTTAGCGCCACATGGAATACACTTTATATTGTTTCTCAACTGCACCATTTTTTCCAACACAGCAGGAAGAATTTAAATAATATGTAATTAAAAGTATAAATCTTTGAAGGGCTTCTGAAATGTTGATATACCAATTGCCTTTTTGTAAGTAAAAGACCAACATTCATGAAAGATAGCTAACACTTTCACTTATTTCTACCTATATTCTTAATACATTTAATGTTTGAAGAATGACCAAATTGAAAGGGTGTTGAAACAGTTACTACAAGCTGTTGTGTTTACAGTACTCAGCTAAAGCAATATAGTTTTCCAGCTGCCTTGGCCTGAGATAATATCTTCCAAGTTGTGAGTATTATATATCTCAGCTGACAACATTAGTGCATCAGTATATGCATCAACACCAGGGATAACAAAGTGAAACAGTAATGTTCAATATGTTAGTACCTAAGGCTGAACAATTAAAACACATATTTTTGTTTGCTCACTTGCTTTGATTTTGTTGAAAGAATTTGCAAAACTTTGAAGTTTTAATTTCAATTCACTGGAATAACTTAAATTATTAAACTAACATTTTGAAAAAGCAAAATAGAAGATTTATTGCAGGATATTTTATTTTTTTCTTAGTCTTGGAAACAAATGGGGGCCTAAAGGATAACACAAGTGTGGCCAAATGCTTGCTGTGTGGACTTTAAATACAAATTGTAACTTTTGTTTTTTGCTGGGGGAGTTTTGAACCATTGCTGAGATAATTTGATTTGCAACTCTCTTCCTTTGCATTATGATAGAGCCATATTTTCAGTTGAACAAATGAAAGTAATATATCGCTTTGATAAAAAGTTTGCCTGAAGAGATCATTTCCTGAATTTAAGATGATTGAGCAGGATCTAGTCAAATAAATGCTGGCTACAAATAACAAGTCAAAGACTGGCACTTTTTGACATTTTGGTGGAAAATTAATCTATTGTGTATCCAAGAAATATATTTTTAATTGTCATTCTAAAGAGATCAACATCACTGCACAAGTTTTAAGATGTGTCATCCAAATATATTTAAGAATGTTTTTTTCAGTATTTCAGATCAGAATTTCTTATTCTTACTTGGTTATCAAAATCTCTTGTTGTTAAGTATCCAGGCTATATAAAAACTGTGTAAGATTAATTTACATTAATCATTAAATCTAGTGCAAAGAAACAGAAAATCCACCGAAGTTCCAGCATTAAAACTAGGTTTATTGGATAGGAAATGTGCAACTGGTAATATGCTAATGCAACTTGTAATATTGATATGTGTGGATAACATTGATAATGTGATCAATTTGACATATCAAGGTTTATAGAATTGTAATTAGCTTGCAGTGTTTTCAGCAAACTTTAATTTCCTGCAATATAGTACCATGCCCACAAAGATGGGTCATTGCAGTATTGTTGATTGAAACTTCAATCACCTTTAATTTGGCAAATATTGCATTAAAAACAATGTTTCGAGTCATATTAAAATAATGACGGTGAAGTCTCCCACCCAGTCAGCAGGTTGAACTTAAAAAAGCTACCTTCATTATTATAGCAATCAAATAAAATTACCACTTGAAAAATCTCTGATCTCAGTACATGAGTTGATCTACTTATAGTAAAGAAGAATGAACACACTTTGTTAATTTTTTTGTCTGTAAACCATAGCTAGAAGCAGAATTCCTTCACTATAACATGCTGCTCATCTTCCTCTTTAACATTTTCTTTTATCTGACTTGGCATAAGAGCTGTCAAGGCAACCTTACTGTATGGGGCCTCTTCTCTGATATATTTTGCAAATAAAATGGTTCATGTGTCATCCATGGTCCCTGCGGTCTTGCTGTCTGGGTTCCTGCTCGAACAGGTGATAACCTGATAGACTTTATCTTGTGTTCGTCAGCCTCCCTGAAGTCTGTAGACACTTCCACTGGCTGTTAGGCATTTTAAAATTCCCCCTTGAGCCATAACCTTCCCCCTTTCTCCTATCATCAGCTGGTATGTCTCTGAGCTGTCAGTAGCTTGTTTTTTATTGATGTTTCCATGTGTTTTATGTCTTTCTGAGATATGACGGCCCTGACATAGCTATGGAGCTGTAGTGATTTCAATCAGGCTGCATAAGAGGCTCTGGATTTTAACTTATACAGTCTGTCTTCGATACTTCAGAGTTTCACCTTTAATGAAAATGTTTCTGAAGGCAGGAAAAAAAAGCCTGTGTGCAACATCAGTGATGAATACACAAGACAAAAGCCTGCTTTTGTCATAAAGGAAGCAAGAACAGAAAGTGACCCTTGAGCCAAAGGTTCTGACACCACATCAAATCCCTTTAGGCTCGATGTGGCAGGCTGGGGCTGGCTTAAGATTACTTTATCACATCCAAGAGTGATGCTTGCATTTACTTCAGATGTCCAACATGTAAAGAGTTGTACATTTCCCAACCCATGTCGCCTATTAAATCAAGTTTAAGTGACTTGTGGAGCACATAGCCTTGTCAAACTGAGCTAAGCTTAAATCAAATTGAAACGTGAAAATGTGCAGAGAGTTATTATTGAACAAAACTCCAAGCTTGCTTCTCATCAATATCATTTATTTGTAATAATCCTGAAAACAAATTAGCTAACATATTTTCAAAACAGTACAAATATTGTTGCATCTGTGCTTGGGACTCCTGTGGAACAATAATGCAAAGAAACCTTCTGCTGGAAAATATTTTTTTCTCTATTTTTAAATAATAGGTAACATAAAGCTATTAAAGTTCTGGAAAACCTTTAACCTGTACTACACATTTTCATCATAACAATGGTGATTACATTAAAATAAAACTTAAAAAAAATTAAAACCACTTCATCTTTTTACAAGTCAGTTAAAATATTTATTTTGTGTTCAATCCCTCACTGTCCAGTAGTTTAACAATTTCAAAAGCACATTTGTATCACTTAGAACAACAGCATCATTATATGTATTCAAGCATCTTAATTAGCTGTACTGCATACAATATTTCCTCATATGAGATGACTTTACGGAATATAATTCCTGCCAAGCCCTGCTAAGGTGATAGGAACTTAATTAATTCAGTGAGTTTCCAGCTCAGTATAATAATATCAATATTTGTCATGAAACTATGTAATATGAAAGCTCGTATTATAGAGCTTTGAATTGGAGAACAGAGAAAAGATTAAAAGATCATGAAATATTTTTGTTCCAATTAAGAGTTAAAGGTTCCCAGTTCCTATATTGTAAGAACTAGGACACAAAAACTATGTTAATATATATTGCACATTAATTTATTTGTTGTAGCTTCTTAACATTGATAAAAATGCTGAATGTAAATGTCCTAACACAATAACCTTTGCAAATGCTTAAATCTATTTAACAAAACAGTGCAAGAGACTAACTGGTTTCATTGTAAAATTTCAAAAATAGGAATATATTTTTCATGATATATTTGCATAGCTATGCATAAATTTTACATAATTGTTCAGAACTGATCTTTGGTTGGTGTAGTTTGGCAATGTTAGTCTCATACACTAACCCAAGGAATCTACTTTCAATACACTATGAAATGCAGTCCTCTAGGCCTGCTAGAACTCTTTTCAAAAAATACTGTGACAAGTAGCCCCAGCACTCAAAATAACTCACTGTTCAGTCAGCATAATAATATGCCATTGTTTTCTGGTTAAATGCTTTTCAGAAATCTAATTACCTGAATGACAATTGTTGGCATCACCGCTGAGATAAGTGCCTTAATTTGTTTTTATTAATATCATTAATCCCTTTGAGAACTTCTTAGTAGGTGGGGGGAGAAAACATTGTTCACAACATATAATACATTACTTTTCAAGCTAAGTCTAAGCAAAACCAAAGCTGAATACTAATCACATTGCTAAACTATGTTACAGAACATTTAAATGGTATAAGATAAAAATATCTTGGCTCTGTAAAAAAATATTCTATCATATGTTGTTTAAAATGATAATCTTGTTTATTTAAAAATCCTTAAAGATAAACTATGTACTTTATTTACAAGGACACTGAGATAGTATTCATCTAATGTTGCAGAAATACAGATAGGTTCAGCTTTTCTGATCTAAAATATTTGCTGCTTGCACGCGTTCTGAATTTTTAACACTATAATAAGCCTATAGTTGGGGCTGAGTCAAATATAAGCTGTCACCCAGGAAGTATTGAGGGAAGGAAAACCTTCACAGCAGAGCTTTAAAATTTCAATTTATATTGGTCATGACTTGTGACACAGTTTGGTGAGTTGGGGCCTGGGATCAGGGTTGCCACTGACCTCTGTTCAGACTGGTTGAGAGAGATGTCAGCTGAAAACTCCCAGGGATGAACTGGCTGCCAACTAGTCTGAAAACTTCTGCCAAATTGTCGTACCCCTCAGCTGAATGCTAACCCGAGAGGAGGGGAGTAGAAGCACTAAAAAGGTTAGAGGTGGGCATCACTTTCAATAGTGGGCTGTCTGGTTCATTAAAGACAGCCGGTCCCAAACAGCATGGGAGTCAAGCAGTTCAGTAACCTCTAGGTTGGTATTTTCTGCATAATTTTAAAATCAAAGGGACAATATTCTGGAGTGCTTAATGGGATGGTGAAAAGATGATAGAAAGACGTTTTTGTTTTAGATTTTTTCCCTATTCTTAGGTTTGTTATACTTTATCACAATAATTAGCTGCATTATAATTATAGCTTCTGAAGAAAATATGTTGAGGATCAATAAATAATTTTAATTTATAAATATTAATTCCAGCATATGGAATTAATTCCAGCATATTGGTTACAATCATGCAGACATGATTGTAACCAATGGTGGGTATTTCTGACTAAGCATTATAAAATATTTCTGTTTATGTAAAACTTTTTTATATGCTACTGTATGTCCATTTCCAGAATATACAGTATTGTGGAGCACACTTGTCAAATTAACATACAATGCAAGAACCAACACTGACTAATTTGTATTGTTTTTTTCATACTTTCATCTCAATAGCTTATCTTTATTCCTTGTTTGCTTATTAACATTTGTTTTTCTGTGATGTTGTTTTTAAGGAAAATGAAAGCAAATGAGAACAGTATACATGAATTAGTTTATTAAGTAATTCATCCTTAACAATGAAATTATTTCCCTAGATTAATGGATAAATTAAGACCCATGGATGCTGAGTATTATTGCTTAGAAGGAAAAGGCATGTAAATCTATTTTATTTTCAAAACGTAATGTACTGTTGAGACAGTTTTTCTGTTGACCTTACAATCTGATATTTTTAATGCAATCCCACCTTGTTAAAAGTATGCTACCATACTTCAATAGCAAAATAAATATACTAATAAGTATGATTTTCCTTAGCATTAAAATGCTTAATTTGATTTTGTCTGGGATATATAGATGTACAGCAATCAAATAATGTACAAAATGGCTCATATTTCAAAATGCATGTCAGTCCCTATTATAAATAAAAAAATTATGGAAGACATTTCGAGCAATGAACATCAGCATCTTATATTTTCAAATGAGCAAAATGATGCTCCTCATGTCTATTAAAACTTATCATTGTGCAATGCTAGTTGTAAAAACCTGTCTGATTGATCGTATTGGTGTGACAAAGAGTTACCTAAGCATGCATTCATCTGCATGAACACTATACTGTAGAAGTTGGTGACTGGTGATTGTAGCTAGTTCTTCGAGGGAGCTGATAATTATAGGAATTATTATGATGTCTGGATCAGATTACAATTTTTGACCTGGACAATGAAAGCCAGTAACTGCTGAAGAGAGTATTGGTAATAATTAATAAATTGCATGCACGGGAAATTTTCTGGGATGTCCTTGTAACTTTTTTAATAACATTTTTGCGTATATTAGATTGACTAAATAAAACAAAATAGTGAAGAATTCTACTTAAATATTGCAGTATTAAGTTTAATCACAATGTTGAAATAAACAGTATAAAGACATTATTGTCCTTTTATTATCAATGTAATTGGATATTTTTGGCCTGTTTTTGGTATAGGCACTGGTAGGAGTGAAGGATTTTAATATCCGAAATGCCATAACAAAATTAACACAATTAAACAAATCATAAATGGTTAAAATAATTACTAAAACTTATTAAAACAATGGATCATTCTATTTCAGTATGCTTTAAGTTATAGATTTAAGTCATGGCATTTTTGTACATTCTGTTATATTTTTAATAGAAGTACAAGATATAAGCTGCAAAGTGAAATAAGGCAGATGATGGCAGAAAAACATAGCATTTCCATTTGCTTTTGGAAAAGGAAAGGGCAAATTAATATTTCAGATGTAAACCATTTCTTATAATAATTCCCATCAAAAGCCTGCTGCTCCTGTATCATTATTTTATGTTTTATTATAATAGAGTCTGGCATATCTGCAGTGTATCCCTGGTATTTTCTCTTTTAATTTTCCCAATAATTTCTGTGTCAAAATATGTCTGAATACATCAATGTACAGATTATACAGACACCCCGCTAACCCATCATGGACAAATTAGTCTGTTGCAAATATATATGTAAGCTTTACACTCTGAAGTTACATATTCATGATATAAATATAATTCCAGTTTTAAAAAAACTGGGTTATGAAATAAAAGTAATTAGTTGCTGTAAAATGCTGAATAATAATTATAATTGAAATAGAACAATTAACAAAATCAAAATAAACATAATTCTCTTGTTCATATAAATTTTATTGTCTTGGAAAATTATGATTCTATATTTTAACAGTCTAACCATCCAGTTATACTTCATATTAAATTAGAGACAGTTTAACCAGTGAATGCTAAAAATATTAACATTTATAACTCCAGTATTCAAGTTGACAGATGAGCAAACTTTCAACTGAATTGATTAAAACACAACAAAGCAATCTGCAAAAGGTAGGAAGTAAAGGGAATATAAAGTTGCCACTGCTTATGGGTAACAACAGGATGCGTCAAGGTAGATAAGCGATGCAAAACAGAAAGCTGCTAAGTTTCTGTACAGTCAGATTCTGTCAAATTCACAGTCAGCCAAGCAGCTCAAAGGTGACACCTGGAGACTATGCTTCAGACCATTTCTTCTTGATGGGGGTGTCTTCTGTATGAGAGTTATTACCTGGCATAATAGCATATGGTAAAATGTAAACAACATCTGCATATTCTTGTAATAATTTCATATGTTTAATTAGTTCCAGCAAAGCAGTTTACCCTTAGAGACCCTCACTGTCAGTGTTGAGATCATACATTTGTGCCCTGCTGTCTGTGCTGACAGGCTTCCATTGTTCAAATGACGCATTCAGCTCACCAGCTAATGTGACTGAATCTTCAGAGGGTAAGAGCACATCTCACCAATCCAGCTGTAGGAAAATACGTCTGTCAGTCCAGCAGAATGTGCTAATGGCAGATGTGACAGATCATATAAATTTGGGAAATGTACATCACGAGGGCCAGAAGTGACTATCCCTTTACCTTTGAATTACAAATAGTAAAGAGACTATTAAGCATATTAACAAGGATTATGAATATAATTCAAATTTTTCCCACCATGGTCAATATGTACAGATTCAAACCAAAATTATGATGTGTTGGGATTTTGGTGGTCTGGGGGTGTGGGGATGGACGGGCACGGTGGAACTACTTATTTTTAACAGAGTACACGTACTTTACTTGGGCATGCATAAATATTGTTAGAATTAGGCACAATGGCTGTTGCTAAGTATAAACATTTGAAGTCTTCTCCATGTGGATTAGATGTAAAGGATAATGTAAATGAGAGAAAGAGAGAGCTTGCCAGAACTGGGCCATGTGTAGAAATAATCATCATAATCCTGTTGAATCAGTCTCTTGTATGAGTCTCTTGTTTTTAGTTTAGGTTCTTCTTAATACCTAGTTCTTTAACTAAACTTTTAGTCACCAAACCCAATGGCCTAGACATTCTACCATCCCTGTTCAACTAGCATGACATAGTTCTCAGGGAATGATGTACGATGAAATATGAAACCATGATCTCACAAGTGGAGATAAAAAAAATCACTGCAATCTTTGAAAATAGGCAGGGGAGTTCTCCTGATATTCTGACCAAATTTACCTCATAATTAACATTACTGGAGCAGGTTGTCTGGCCATTATCACAATCCTGTCTGTTGGAGCTTGCTATGCACAAATCTGCTGCAATATTTCCTTAATATTAACAGTTACTACACTTCAAAAGAATTCATTGGGTGTAATCCACATCCTGAAAAGGATATGAAAAGAGATATATAAATGCAAGTCTTTTATTCTTTTCTTTCCTTTTTCCCCACAAATGACAATAACTTGTAATACTGACATACTTTTGTTGTAATAGTATATTCCAAGGCATTTTGCAGGAGAGTTTTCAGAAAAGAAGTTACCAACAAGTTAGAACAAGTGAACATAAGTTTGCTTTAATGGGTGGGTCTTAAGGAACACTCTAAAAGGAGAGAAAGATAGAGATGTGGAGAGATCTGTAGAGTGATTCCAGAGATCACAGCTGAGGCACAACCACCAACTACGTAGTGAAGAAAATAAGAGCCTACCCAAGAAGGTAAGGATAGAGGTGCACAAATTTCTTAGAGAGATGTAGAGCTAGAGGAGGTTACAGAGATCAGTAAAGGAAAAATATACAGTCATCGGGTCACAGCACAATAACTTGGTCACAGCACCAAGCCTATGGAAGAAATCTCCACTGTGATGAAGCTACAGTAAATTTAACAGTATCTTAATGGTACATAATAACACAGTGATTCAGCTGCTGGACTTGTATCCAATGGCTTGAATGATTGATCCATTAGTATGAGCTTGAATCCTACCTTAGCATCTGAGGAGTTTAAATTAAAGTAATTAAATAAATGGGGAATAAAGAGCCAGAATTAGTAATGACAATCATGAGACTACCAGATTATCAGAAAAATCCATCTGGTTCTCCAATGCTCTTCATTTACGTCTGTCAAGGAAAAGATCTGAAATCTCCACCCAATTTATATGACTCACCATAATGGTTGATTATTTACTGCCTCCTCTGTTCAGGGGCATTTGGCGCTGAACAGCAATTGCGAATCCCAACAGTGGCATCAACACCCACCAAGCAAAAAATAAAACAAAATCATCCCCAAATAATTACAGCCAAGATTTTAATAATGGAGCTATTATCTGTGTACTTAATAGAGTTGAATGACATTCCACTGTATGTTATCTTAGGGAAGCAATTCAAGGAAAATGTGCTAACATATACATCAAAACAACAGATAAAGAATGTTGTAATAATGCATTGTGGCCTATCACTAACATAACCATCAGTCATTTGTCGAATTGTTCAAAAAGCAATAGGATAGTGTTAATTCTGGAGAGGAACAGATGACGCTGTAGATGAGATCAGGTGCCTAAAGGAAATTGCCAGTCTTAAATCAAAGAGTTCTGATGATACTTGAAACCTGCTGTTGCTCTTGGCTAATTGGCAGCACACTAATTTCTGAACCAGAAGTTCATGGGGTCAACTCCATTCCAAGGAATCATATGAATAATCCAGGTAACATGTCAATGTACTACTAAAGGAGAGCTGCACTGTCAGAGGTGCTGTTTTGGAGTGGATTGTTAAATTGAAATCATGTTCGAACCCTTAGATGGATGTTTAAAAAAACACAAAGTAGGATTTTAATAAGAAAGGGGGATTTTCCAATGTCCAAGCCAACTTATTCCTTAAAACAAAATAAATTAAAGAAAAACTCTGATAAACCAGTCTCCAGTTGTTTGGAAATCTCAATGGTTCGGCATTTAGATCACTGGATGCTCATTCCCATGCTCTTATTAACATATCAGACCCCATTTCTTGCACTCCCATTAAACTCAGCGAGGCCCTGTTTCCTGCAGTCCCTTGAAACTCATTTGGAATGTCTTCCTAGGCTATTCCAGAGGGCAGCTGAGAGTCAACCACATTGGTGAGGTTGGAACTTCATATAGGTCAAACCAGAATGATGGCAAGATTTTCTTCCCTAGAAGACCTTTAACTTTGTCCATATTCTTTGTTACTATAATTCATTACAATAATTTAATAATAGCTTTGTTGTTACAACATTGTTATACAGTCAGAGTCTACCATGTCAGAATAAAGCTTCCGAGCCACCAACTGGATTCCACCAACTGGCTGAAAGAAACTTTGAAACCTGGCTGATAAAACCATTAAAGACTGAGTTCTTTTGAATGTCACTGATATTCAGTACCATTCAAAGATATTGTAAAACTGTAAAAAAGCAATATATCAATCACATTATAAAATATAGAAAAATAAATCAAAAAGATTGAGATACCTACAAACACTTTGAAAGGATTGAAGTAATTTATCATAAATCAATCACTTAAAATGTAAATTAACTACTAACTCTTGTACCTCACTGCCATTTCTCTCTATTGAAATGAGTATGATGGTTGTTCCTACACTGGATCCAAGCTGGTAAAGATACAGCAGATAAATTTCATGACGTGACTGCGGCAAATTTATGTTTCACCATTGCACTCCACATGGAATCCAATGTAGGAACGCAGTTAGAAAAATCCCAGGACAGTCAGCCAAGTTCAGGAATTCTGGATCTTCGTGGAACCCCAAACTTAGTGGAAAGTAGGGGGAGAACTGCCATCCAGTCAACATATAACTACTGACATATCCCTGCAAATTCCAGCCCTTTATGTTGGTCTTAGATTGTTATTGTGGGTAAATTGGTGAGGAAGCAACTTTGTCTCCTAACTATCTAAAGGTGGTGTCTAGTTTGCAGTATCATTGTGAGGAGAATGTAAATCTCCAATTGCATGTTCTGTGAGCAGTTCCATCAGTTTGCACAGCTGCTGGACAACCAGCCTACTGACATAGAAAGAGATGTGACAGAGATATATCAAAAGAGTATTCTTCTGGGTTATGCAAGGAATCATAGAGAGGCTGAAGGGAGATCAGAAAGCACCATGGCAAGGAAATTGCTGTCTTTTTGCTGTGGTACTTCGCTATAATAGACCTTGCTTATTTATTTAAATGATGCTGCATCACACTTCCACGATGGTTATAGGAACAGGAACCTCACACTTTGAGGAAATTCCCACCCCAATGGCTCTGTCTAACTCTTCTGCAGACATATTTAGGAGCACAATGTGCAAAACATATCTACAAAGATGCTTACTTATCAAGTCAATTTTCAAGTATGATCTGTGCATGAAGTGTAATGTGTGTGGAGGAACCAAGATGGATCCATCCTCCAAACAAGTGGAGAAAACCATCCAATGAAATAGAGATGTGTCTCATGTCATTCCTTCAAAACACAAATTCACTAGAGTTGTTCAACACCTTCAAGCCTTTTCAAATAAATATATTTCAACATAAGACAGTTAACCCTGTTTATCATATAGAGAACAAGTTCAAAAGGATAACATTGTCTAGCAGTGAATTATAGTTGCAGGATAACCTTTACCAGTCATTTTGCTTAATTATCTAGCCTTATCTTCATTAGCAATTGCACTGTGCTTTCATTTGATCCTGCAAAGTGCCAGGACAAAGAACAGATAATTGTAATGTTACAATTATTGCAACAAATGCAAATACAACAAATTGCTTATATATAAAGCCTATAATGCTGGAAAACATTTCAGGGCATTTCACGGAAGAGCAATTTCTCAAAATCTTTGGAGTTCCCTACTCTAGAAAGCTGTAGTAAACTGAGATAGATTTTTGGTCCTGAGGGGATCAGGGGATGAATCTGAGCCCAGAAATCAGCTGTGACCTTTTGGAATGTCGGTTAGGTTTGAGGTGCTGAATGGCTGACTCTTATTCTTGTGAAACTGAGGAAAAATATTACTATGCCTGGTCTACCACGGGCATAGCCTTCCCCACTATCTAAAGCATCTACATGATGCGCTGTCTCAAGAAGGTGACACCTATCATCAAGGATCCCCCCCATCCAGGTCATGCCCTCTCCTCGCTGCTACCATCGGGCAAGAGGTACAGAAGCCACCAGGTTCAGGAACAGCTACCTTCCTATAACCATCAGGTTCTTGAACTGACCTGCACAATCCTAATCCTACCTCAGCAATGGAACATTACAGATCACCTCTTGCACTACATTGGATTTGTCTCTGAATGTGTTTTTTTGCACTAAGGTCTTGTTTTATACAGTCTTTTTATTTCTTCACTGACTTGTATAATTTATGTTCTGTGCATTGTCTGAACCTACGTGCCTGTGGTGCTGCTGCAAGCAAGTTTTTCACTGTACCTGTACCTCACCGTACTTGTGCACATGACAATAAATTCGACATGACTCGATGTGACTTGAAGTGTTGTTCGAAATAATAAGTATGTGAGAATGATGACGTAGGAAATAGAGAGATAGAGATGCTGAGGGAGTTATTTTCAACATGCAGAGTCTGAAGATGCAAACAGTAATACTGAGGTGAAGAGGGAGTTAATGGACATGAGACTTGAGTCACAGGGGCACTGTGATTTAGGAAATTGCTGGGTTCAAAAAAAGTTAGATAGGGTAGAGTGAGGTCATGAACCAATTAAAAAACACACACTGAATTGGAACAATTAAGGGACAGGAATCCATTAAGGTCAGAAAAAACAGGGTGAAGTATGAGTTTGGTTTGGTGTGGGGTAGACCACAGGCACAAAGCTTTCAATGAGCTAAAGTTTATAAAGAGTGGAAGATGGAATGCTAGCCAAGGTAATATTGTGACAACCTTAACTAAAAACGATGGAAATATTCAGTGGATCAGGAAATATTTGTTGAGACAAACAGATTTAACGTTTCAAGTCAGTGATCTTTCATCTGACTCTATATCTTATCCCAACATCTGCAGTGTGTACTTTTGAAACAAGCTTGTGGAGAAGTGATGAAGCTATTGGTGGATAGCCACACAGGCACACGGGTAACTATATACAACAAATGAAGTGGAGTATCTTTATCCAACACAAGTTTCTTCATCATTTTGGACCATCTTTAATCCAGGAATGAACCAACCAGATATGGTTTTAAACTTTATCATGGAGAAGGTACTTTGATGGTTGAATCTTCAGACTCTGCAACATTGGAACTAACTCCCTCAACTTCACCATCTCTCCATTTTTGTTTCCTTTGCGATGATTCTCATAAACAACATATGGGTAATTGGGATACATCCTTTATACTTTTTTTATTGCCCATTGAAAGCAGGGATACAGTTTTCAAATACCTTCCATTGGCATTTTGAACTCATTTTTGTTTACCCATTTAACCAAGAACAAGTAGATGCTCAGAGCTTCATGAACCTTCATAGTGAGACACACTGAAGAACATGGAGTAATGATCAATATGGCTTTCCAGGTCAACAGTGAACCATCAAACTTTAAAGAGGCAATGGAGGCCACTGAAGGGAAAGAAGCAAGGTTTATTTTTTTTATCTCCTCGTTTGTGCAGCTGGAAAGAGAAGGATTACCATTATTGCTACCATTGGGGAGGAGGTACAGGAGCCTGAAGATCCACACTCAATGACTTAGGAACAGCTTCTTCCCCTCCACCATCAGATTTCTGAATGGTCCATGAACCTATAACACTACCTCATTATTCCTTTTTTTTGCAATATTTATTTATTTTGTAATTTATAGTAACTTTGCACTGTACTGCTGCTGCAAAACAACAAAGTTCATGTCATATAAGACAGTGATAATAAACGATTCTAATTCTGATAATCACCCAATCCTCTCAATCTTCTCCCCACCCTCATTCCCTACCCTACCATTGTGATTTCCATTCATCACTTATGAAAGGACTAGCCAATAACTGTACTGGTAATGGAGGTAGGGGATAAGGAAAGAGATGTTGATTAGACCAAGGCTTGTCCAATTGTTGTCTTGCTTTAAATCACAATCTCATCCAATATCTAGTGGGAAGGTCGAGATAAATTCCCCCCTTACTCCCACTGCTTTCCACCAAACGTATTTCATTCTAAGTTATTCCATAAGTTTCATCAGGTCCATAATTCCACAATCAACCAAGAGAAAATTTAGAAAGGTATCTTTGTTCCTTTGGTTTCTAATATTTACTTTGTCAGTGTAAGTGGGAGCAGAAAAGATATAAATATTGAACACCGGTTGATGGTGTCAGATCCGGTTATTTTCAAATCTGCAGATTCTTCTAGGAGTCCAAGAATGAGTTGAAAACAACTTGGTGCGTCACAAAGTTTTATTGGAAAAGTTTAAAACAAAGAAACAGTCACAGAGCACATGGCATTAGCTTTACTAATAGGAGATGAGCCGAGACAAAAGGAACTAAAGAATGAGCTTGGGCTGGGGTGGGGGGGGGGTGTGGGGGGTGTGGGGAGGGGGTGGAGAGAGCAAGAGAGATATGAAGGCAAGAGAGAGAGAGACAAGAGAGAGATAAACAGGAGAGAGATAGAGGCAAGAGAGTGATTAACAAAAAATGACACCTTTTACAACTGAGATAGGAGGTACTCCTTAGCTAACAATAGTCCAATCAGGAAACCTATTAGATACCTGTGGCAAAACCAACCAATGAGAAGACACGTATTCACCTGATGGATGAACCAATAAGCTAGGAAGTGGCCATTCCTTGCGCAGCCACTTGAGGTGTATTAAACATTATACATGTTAAAAAAGTACTTAAAACAGTCAAATCAAACAATGGTAAACACAAGAGATTGCAGATGCTGGAATATGGAGCAAACAATAAACTGCTCGGGGAACCCAATGGGTCAGGTAGCATCTATGGAGGCAAAGGAATTGACAGCCTTGATGCAGAATCTTGACCTGAAACATCGACGACCTCTCTGCCTCCACAGTTGCTGCTTGGACCATTGAATTGCTCCAGCAGTTTGAGTTTTGCACCAATTGATGATAGGTGTGTAAAATTAAGGAGTCGGGGTGAAATCAAGAAATCTAGGTGCTTAATAGGAAGCTTGACTTGTAGATTGAATACCCCCTTTCCGTCTGGCACCAGCAATCAGCACCTCCTGGTGTGGACAAATAGAATCAGGTGGCATCACAGAGTGATGGCAGCAATTGGTTTAACAACGCAACAGATGTCTTTGGCAGACTTCATCACCAATGCCTTGCACAAACAATATTTACTCAAAGTACGTATTGGTCAGAACATTGTGGAATCATGTCCCGTTCCATCGACTCGAGCAGAAATGTCTAGGCTGACTTTCTGGTGGTACTGATGTGGTCTGCACTCTCATATGTGCTCTCATCAATCCACAGCAAGTCTCGTCTTTCAATTGCACCTAAAAAATGCCGTAATGTTCTTGTGAAGAAAAGCAGGGGAGCATTTTGCCCAAATACCACCACCAACATCACTGAAAAGAAATATCTGATCATTATCACCTCAATGTTTGTGGGAGTTTGCAGACTTATTGGCATGTTTCCGACGTTACAATGATTTATCATGCTGTAAAAAAGTACTTCATCAACAATAACAATGTTTGGAGATGTCCTGAGTTTGTGAAGGCTGCTATATCATTGCAAGTCTTTTTTTTCCATCTGATCATCACTTCAAAGTATGTGCAATTTATGGTTAGCCTATATCTTCAGACACTTGCCTCATGACCAAACTAGGTAAGGAATTTTGTTTAGGACTTCTTATTCCAGCAAAGAGTTTGATCCAATTCTTATTTCATTAGACAAGTTGAACTTATATGGATTGTTTCCATTATGTTTATGTACACCTGGTCCTAAAAAATAAATTGATTGCATTAACAACATTCTTCCCAGCTTCACTTCCAGCTGATTCGTAAATTTACACTATACTCAGAAGTATAAATAATGGACAATGACATTTTCCTTACAGCAGGAACAGAGTTAAGCATTCAACATTACAAAAACATTCAGTTTCAAATGCATTCTATTCCTATTAGACTAGTAAGCCACTTAATACAAAATATTTATTCATTGAGGAATCCTAATTATACCTTGCCTTATTTTTGTTGAAAACAAATTCTGCCATTCCAGCTTGGTAACATATAATACAGAATGAGAAATTATAATTTGCTCTGCCAACATGTAAAAAGTATGTAAACACTCATACAAGGATGAAAGAAAATAATATCTAATTAACACAAATGAAATACATTGGCAGTGATTTGCCTGCAACAAACATTTCCACATCATACTCATAGGAGAATCCAAATAGAATATTTCCAAGTTGAAATAGGTGCTATGGTATTTAGATTTGTTATTTTAACTGAATGTTGAGCATTCCCAATTGTAGACAAGCACTTAATTGGGAAGTCATTAACGACTTTGGAATCAACAATTATCATCTGAAATTTTGAGGTTATGAAGAGAGAAACAAAACTCACAGTAGTAGGATATTCCTATCTACATGCTCCTGACACTTGGCTGAGTACACCTTACATGGCTAATATATGTTCTTCCATTTATTAAAATTAATAGTCAGAACATCATGAGATGCCCGTCAATGATTTTCTGTACTGTGCTGCCTATTATGATCTGGAATGCATTCCCTGAAAGGCCAGTGAAAGTAAAAACAATGGTAACTTTCAAAGGGGAATTAGATACCTACTTGAAAAGGAAACATATAAAAGGCAGTGAGGAAAGCCTAGTGGAGTAGAACTAACTGGATGGTCATTCAAAGAGTCACAATGATCAAGATGGGCTAAATGGCCTCCTCTGCTTTAGGATTCTCTGTATCTATCCCGAACCTTCTGTACAATGATTTCTTTCAATAAAATGACGGCATGATAAACACATTTTTGCCAAGCTGATGCAAATAAATGCTGTATCCTTCAAATCTTGTTTTGAAACTCTACTTAAAAGTTATTTGGAAAGATAGCACACAATGCACAAGAACAGGATGGACTAAATGCAAACTTCACGTAAATAATATTATTGGATAACTATTAGAAAAGCATACTAGCTTTTGTGATAAGGTTAAAATCCATTTTC
Organism: Pristis pectinata; assembly: GCF_009764475.1. Lineage (NCBI taxonomy): Eukaryota > Metazoa > Chordata > Chondrichthyes > Rhinopristiformes > Pristidae > Pristis > Pristis pectinata. The sequence goes on from NC_067432.1 coordinate 18,891,653, forward strand.
CCTGCACCATTGGTAATATTATTGACCCTAAGTGCTCAGGTCCAATGAATTACAAAGTAGAGGAGAACAATAACTTGTTAGAGCATGATATATATTTTCGTAGATTATTGTGATAAGGTCTGTATGTCGCGACCCACTGGCGTCAAACTAATCCGGCAATATTCAGCGCTACATTGTTCTTAATCAATAACTAATTATCAAAGTATGGCTGAGGTAGCAGTTCTTTCAGAATTCCTTGTTAAAAATGGCTTTTGGCTGTGAGCAGGAAGAAAGGTCGCCTCAGTGACATCGTCACAAGCCTTTCAACATCCACTGCACTGTCAGATTGAATTACTGTTACTAACTAATTGATATAAATTTAAACAGAAGAATGCTTGTTACTGCGGGATGTCATAATATCATCTTCAGTAAGTGTGCGTAAGGACAAGCACACTGTAGACTCCCACTCTAATAGATGCAAATTAGGCTTGGCACAGTTAGGACATGAATATGATTAAAAATAAATATAAAGGAATTTAGAGACCAAGAAGAGCATGTTGTTTTCTTCTAACAATTCCAGGTATACTTCTCCTGAAAATCCTTAGTATAAAAATCAGTTTGTGAAAATATTCAGATTTCATTTCATTTCACCAAGTATGATTTAGAATTTAGAATTTAGAATTTAGAATTTAGAATTAATTAGGTTCTTCATAAAGTAATAATAACAAATAACTATTTAGTTGAGCTCACAAATATTCATAAATAAAATCTGCTGGCTATGTTCTGTGTATCTGTAAACAAGATGAGAAACATTAAGAATCGCAATGGTAGAAACTGAATTTACAACTCAAATATGTTTCATGAAAATTGTAGGCTGTTCCAAAATAATAATGGCTAAAGGTATACTTACCTCAGAGTCCTTTTCGTTCAGAAAGACTTGAGTTAGAAGTTAATCGCAACAGTCTCCTTCTGATGTGAAGGTAAACTTACTTCAGTGTGCTGCACAAGCCCTTATGGCCTGCTGCACAATCCTGATATAAATATGTGCTTCATTTGATGTGACATGTGGATTTTTTGGTTTTAAATTATCATGCAGATTCAATCATGGTGGTTTTACAAATTTCTCATCAATATTATGAACTCTGGAAAAGGTTTTCTGAAAGTTAGCTGTGTGGCAAAATCATCTCGGCTTCATTTTGTTATTCTAAGGCAAATAGTTGTGTTTTTGTATAATTTTTAAATGTCTAAATACCGTTATAAGAATATGGTATTATGGATTAGGGTTTGGTGAGTAAAGTGGAGAGGATTTGTGACCAAATTAAACTAAGCAACCTTAAATTTGTGTCATGTACATTTAATTGACTTATGAAATAACAGGGAGATTTCATGCAAAGATACAAATATGAATGCTACTAAATACAATGCAATTTGATATAAAGATTCTTGGAACCTTACAAAGAAGTTTTGTCGAATTTGTGTTACTTTTACTAAGACAAATTTAAGACAGGCTGATGTGCAACATATCAGAGAGTTACAAGCAGAACAGGAAAATACATTCACTGGTAATAGGCAAAAATAATTAACATAAACAAAGTTGAAAATGAAAATGTTTTATGTGAGTAACAGCAAATGTCAAATAAAACAATTTAAACAATAGGAAATCATTCCATCAATAACATGTGCACAAATCATCTACCTAAATGAATTGCAGGGAAGTGATTTGATCACTGCAAAATTAATAGGAATCAGGCATTATTTTTGAAAAGTCATCCTTGTTGTGATAAGTCACTATTCAATTGTATTTTTAATTGTGGTTAGAATATAATAAAAATGTTGGTTAATTGTTGAAAAAAGATAACTAATGCTAACTCATTGCATTAGATCCCAACCTAACAAACCTGCAGCCTATATGTTTTCATATTTCTGCTGGTTTTAGATATGTACAAATGTGCTGCAAACTAGCACTCATTGCATTTGGTGACAAATGTTTAGAACAAGAAATACAATGAGCGGTCAATTAAAAAAAGAAGCCCAGTTTGTAGGGAGAGTAAAGAATCCCGTAATCCCCTTTCCGGGAATTCTTGGGATCAAGATCAACGCTGCTTTTCAACCCAGCACAATTTTATTCTCCATTGAAGTCTTTGCTAGGTTAAAAACTATCCACATGGGCATCAAACTATTCTCTGGTCCAAAACATAATATTTAATGCAGAACTATTGAGCGGAAAAGGGTTTCAATTTTAGCAAGATAGTGACCTTAATTTCATAAAAGTCCAGTGATTAAAGATAATCACAAAATATTTATTTGTTTTTAACCTGTTTGTCCTGAAATTCAGCAGCTAAACCTATTCATAATATCTTTGAATTTTAAGCTATTTCACATCACTGATTTTGGATATAAATAAAACCCCATTCCCCCTCTCGCCAGGAAAGAAACAACTGGTCAGCAAGTTACAGATATAACCGTTCATTTTTCTTCTGAGAAAATATCATAAATGTATATAAGGTGTTGTTCAAACAGCTCCATTTTCTTTGTACTTTGTATTCTTATCCCACCCCCCCCCCCCCCCCCCCCCCAGTGCCTTGAAAAGTCTGTTTAATTGCACAGCACATTGGCTAATTTCAACAAGGGTCATTTTTGTAAAAATAAATCAAATATGCATAGCCTTAGTTGGTCCTGCACCTGCTATCAGTGATATACGAGTCCATAACTGACTTTGTCAAAAATGTTCCTTTTGTTCTGATTCTCCATTTTTCCCATGAAAATGTTAGAAAATAATTGATGAGTTTGCAAAGTTGTTGCACTAAGATCTTCATCGGTAACACTGACATGAACAATCCAAGTATTGAAAAACATTTGCTTTTCCAAAGGATACATTTTAATGATTGCATAACTTGCATAAACAATACTTTTGGAAGTGTTGATTGAATATAAAATACCACAAAAAATCTAATGATTGTCAAAATAAAGACTTTTGTTTAAAAGGAATAAGTTCTCATGTTCTAGCATGGCAATGAATAGTTGAATGATTCTGACTGCACCATTTGTTATTTGAATTGCAATGGTACAAACTTACACGAAGTACACTTATGGGGTCACCTCTTCACTTCTGGACAATTTACTATGAATTTATTTTTTTGCTCGCTGGTGCTCATTAAGATAAATTTTGACAGAATCACAGAGGGGATTTTTCCCCACAGTGTATCTAACACAAAAGAACTCTTTAGTCAAGTATGGCAAGGTCATTAAGGATGATTTAATTCATGGCTTGATTCCAAAAGTGTAAACTTGACCTTAGAATTAGAATGTCAGAAGTTGCAATATGTACAGCACAAAACTTTAAAGTATGACTGTGAGGAAAAGGGCAACCATGTGTTTTGTGGTTGAATTCCTAACATTTACTCAGTTTAGATATTTTGGGTGTTATGCAATCCAGAACACCGTTGACCTAACTAAATAATAGCTGGAAGATCCTGATGACATAATTAGAGCAGGTCACTTAGAATAAAGCTATATCCAAATAATGAAACACTGTAGGTGTAATGAAAATCGGATATTGAAAATTCACTTTGTGGATTAATTTCGGAAGCAGAATTTTCATGATCTAATTTTCATTCACTTATTTTTAATGTATGATACTTCTATAAATAGATTCATTAACCTGACATTGTAATTCATTCAAAGTCAAATATTCATAATTGGTGCTGGCTAATTTAAAGTCCAGTTCTCTGACTGGTGCCAAGCTTGAGATTTATCACTTATCACTTTAACTAGTTGATAATTAGCTTTTAGAGAAATATTATCAACTCATTTGTAACCCACCCATTTCCAGTGACAACTCGATCTGAACAAACTGGTTGTGAAAGAGTTACAAAGGATGGCACATTTTATTTAAGAAAGATGACTAATCCTGAATAGGTGAAAAGTGGAACTCTGTCCTAAGGCTTTCAGCAGCTATCAGTGAATTGCCAGCAGTTCTGCCTGTGATAGTGAATGCTGGCACAGAAGTGCAGATTTGCAGTAAATCTGTGCTTTTGTGTGGCGTTGCAAGAGCATGCTGAAATATTTGGACACTAATACCCATTCAATTTCTGAGCTCTATAAATAAAAGCTGCTTGAAATTCAGTGGCCGTGAAGTGGTATTCTTCAGGTCACAGCAGGTAGCCCATCCTTATTACCGCAGTAGGGGAGGAGGCCAGAGCAGCGAGACATCTAAATCAAGACCTTTTTACTGCAGACAAAATCACTTGTAATAAAAAAGGAGCCACATTAGAAATTTCTGGAGACCCGTGGCCATCATTATTTAAAGATAAAAGTATTTGAATGTAATGAAAAGAGTTTAAACTCATCTGTACTGGAGTACTGGCAGTTCTATTGGCTCTTCAAGCGTGTGTGTGTGTGTGTGTGTGTGCCTGTGTGTGTGTGAATGTGTGTGTGTGTGTGCGTGCGAGTGTGCATGTGTGTGTGTGCGCGTGTGTGTATGCGTTTATTTTTCTTTATATGTGTATGCGTTTGTATATCTGTGTACTTTTGTATTTCTGTGTGTGTGTCTGTACGTGTGTGTGTATGTGTCTGTCAGAATAGAGGGAAAGGGACTGTCTGCAATCAAAATAAAAAGCAAGAGAACTGCATCACAAGAAGCTGACTTGCAATTATCCATTTTACATAGTCCCACATAGCCAACATTTTTTTTGCAGTGTCTTTATGGTGTGCAAGTTTAAAAACTTAATGAACACATAGTCCAGCATTGTAATAGCTCCTGAAGAGGTAGTGATAGGTGGGGTGAGCAGCACCCAGGAGCATGAAAAAGTTGTTCAGTAGGTAACAGGAGAAATGCTGCTTGTGATTTGCCACTCAGCAAGCCACTGCACTTAGGAGGACTGCCAGGAGAAGGTGAGGAATAAAGATGATGTGCTTCCCCACAGAGAAAATTGGAAGGGAAATCAGCTGGTGCCAACTGTGCCATTGGCGGGTTCAGAAGATCATTGGCACAGGTGTTGGAACAGATGTTTTTGCTGCCCACCTTGTGGATAGTAACTGAGGCAGCAGAAGAATTTAACTTCACAAACCAAAAGGGGAGAGGATTAAACTAACATCTGCAGCAGAGTGCACTGCAGAATGTTTCAGATTTAGGGAATGTTTCTCTTCTGTGAGCGATGGTACCAGTCACCAGCTACCTGGCTGTTTTTACCTGGTTTACTCACAGCTACTGTTCCTACACGCCTAAGTGCTTTGGGAACGTGACAAAATATTAATTTCCTTCTCCTAATTGCCTTTTCTGAAATAATTTTCCCAGCAGGAATCAAGTGAATAGAAAATACAATCTATATTAATTCGTTCTACATCCTCTAACTCGTAGTGTATACAAAGATCATGTTAAAAGTCAAGTTTGTTCTTATCTACTGTCCATTTAGCAAGTTACAAACAGCAGTACAACAAAGTGAATGGTAAATTTAAGCTTTTGCTCCTAAACTCTAATAATTATTCATGATTGCACATTTGCCTGGACAATTATAACACAGCTTAAAAGAAAACTTGTGTGATAGGCATCACTTCAGAACTGTTAAATTGCAAATATGTGGATTCAACACTCTGAGTAAAGGTTTGTGCATTTTTGGTCTTTAGTGATTGAACAATGTTAACCTATCCAAAAGATGAGTAGTAACAAATAGAAATCCTCCGTTGGTGCTAATTATGTTTATAAATGGATAATTACAGACTCTTGACACCAATATTATTTTTCTTGTGAAAGATACTAATGTAAAACAGGATATCAGATGCAAGATCTCATACATAAATTGACCAAATATAAGCCTAAGAAGTATTGTGTGTGATGACTTCTGAATGCTTAACATATTCATATCAAATTCACTCCATGCTTTTAATGGAAGCATTAATCCAAGCTTCTTTAAAATAGCAGGGAGAGGGATTTGATATGAGCACTTCAAGGAGTTGCAACAGTTGCAGTTATTAAAAGTATGAAGGGCGACACTTTGATCCTACAATCTCTTTAAAGAACTGTTGGCCAGAGAGTTTGGGTCAGAAAATTGGGAGTCGATATGTTGTGGTCTTACCTTCAGCCTGGGATCTCTGTAAGTGTGGCTTCTCCACTGAGAACCTGGAAGCATCCACATAGTTCTCTTTTAATAGCCACGTAATCTCAGAAGCAACTTTTTAAGCAGTATGGGTTCCAAACTGACTGCATACAGAGACAGAACAATGCTACACGGTGAATAACCAGGAGTCTGGATTTCAAATTTTCCTTCCACTTGGCTTAAGTTAAAGTGTTGTGTGACTGCCTGTTTAGACTCAAGCAGTAAGTCCACTACTTTAGGCACAGCACGGGTAAATAATGGTGTCCTCGAGAAATGTCTTTAGCATGTTAGAAACGGACCATAATATTGATTTTAGTGATTTATAAGGATAGACAACATAAGAGGAACATGGGTGAGTATTTGAGTTCATCAGGAGCCTGCATTATTCAATAAATACTGGAGCAGTTGGCATTTCCTGGGACCCACTTGAAACTCCTTTTCACTCAATTGTTGGGTACACTCATGCTAAAGAAGGATTTTTGAGCACTGTGTTGTAGAAGATTGTTGTGGTAAATGAATGCATCTGAGGAGGGAAGAGAGCAAACAAAACCTTGGTTTGTGATCCTGCCTGCTGATTGCTGCTCAGGCCAGCAGGACATAAGTGAGCTCAATACATGGAGACAGCCTAAGAAAGCTGCAGAGAAGTAAGGCCGAGAAAGAGAGGGTAAGATCTAAATCATTGAAACTGAGAGCAGCAAAGACAAGGCTTGAATTAAAGGGTGCCAGCAGGGAATAAGCTGAATTGCATGAAGAAAGCTGGGGTGTCACAGTTGGTGCAGTGGCAGAGCTGCTGACTAACAGCTGCAGCAACGTGGGTGTTGTCTCCATGGAGTTTGTATGTTCTCTGGGTGAATACGTAGGTTTCTTCTGGGTGCTCCAGTTCCCTCCCACATCTCAAGATATATGGACTGGTAGGTTAACTGGTCTAGTTTGGTGAGTGATAGAATCCAGAGGGGAGTTGAGGGGAATAAAATGGGATTGGTGTAGATGAGTGCTGGATGGGCAGTGTGGACCTGGTGGGCTGAAAGGGTTGTTTCTGAGCTTCATGATTCTATGTTTCTAAAGTAATGAGAGCAGGAGAAGAAGGGTAAATACAAGTAATAAGTGAGCTACAATAGAAACCAGGAAAAATAGTGGATACTACCCTCCACCCACCTCATCAAGCACCTCCTGCCCCCTCTGAGGCAGAGTCTATGGTTCATCAGCAACCCCAGGACCCACTGACCTAGATTGGAAGCAAGTCATCCTTGATCCTGAGGGACGGTTGAAGAAGACAAGCAGAAAAAAAAGCGGTTAAATTCCAAAAAGCAAAAGAAATTAAGGGAGAGATTAAGTTGCCAAAGCACTAGAAATTTGGTAAAAGGAACATCCTGAGCTGCAGATAAATAATTTGTTGCTTACTTTGGGTTTTTGTTAATTTCTTTCCCTTTACTGCTAAACACCTATACAATAAATTAGATGTTCAATAGAATCCCTTTTAACCATTCACCAATTGAGAGATAGAAGCTGTTGCTATTGTGATTATTTCAGCAATCAATGCATTTTAAATAAATTCCTCTCTGCTGTTCTAATGGGAGTGACAACCAATTCAAATAAACAAATGAGTGCTTGTGCTCACATTGCAGAAGGAGGAATCTGATGCAATCAGTTTAAGCATTGGTAAGCTAACACCTTTAGTATTATAATTGCTGTTGTTCCACTGAGGTTGTAACAGTGATGAGAGATTGCCAAACAAGTGCTCTCATTCGCTTTATGGTCAAAACGCCAAAGTTGAGGAAAGTTCTTACCACTTGGAAATGAAACTGCAGTTCTAAAATTGTAAGAGAGGCTCGGTGGCAATAGCTGTAAATGCTCCTAATATGTGTAAGTAAGTGTACTGATCAGCTCAACCCATGTCACAGCCTTCGGCAATGTGTGCAGGTGGTCGATTGCCTCACTTAAAAAGGTTAACCTAGAGTGAACACACAGGCTCTAACTCTGAATAGGGGAAGCACCCAGGGAGCCTGTAACAATAAGCAAATAATGAAACAAACCTGACCATGGTTAAATACATAAAGTGATGAAGATTCACGGATCTCTGGCATTGAACAAGGGAAATAAAGGAACTTACCCAGCTAGAGCACAGCTGTCATTAGGCTTGTGTTAGTTCAGGGGAAGGTATGTTAGGCTGGCTGCCATTTTGATTAACTCAGAGCTAACCTCTCAATTCACATAAAAAGGATCAAAAGACACATACTTTAATCCACATCCTGCTGTTGGTTTATAATGGGCTTCAAGTGAAATACAATATAGGACACAAAATAGTTTTGGATAAAAAGTAAAGTAATTGACACATTTTCAATGATTTTAGAAAGATAGTGCATTAGCTGAAAACAAATGTTCATTGAAAGTTTGCTTATAAGTTTATTAAAAATGATATTCCTGCATTCTTCACAATTAGCAGTGCTGATGCTGGGCTATCTCAGCATTTCTTTACTGAGTGCTTTCAAAAAATGAGTCCGTACCACATCCACTTTCATCTGCTTTGGGCTTCAAAGAAGTTTCACATTATCTACAAAGTAATGAAAGGCTTTCATTACCACAAATGGGGCTGCCTGTGTTCTTGAATGGTACTCTACAAACCAGAAATGGGCAAATCTCTTCGCCTTTGCCTGCATGCTTTGTCTAACTCCAAAGATGTTGAGATGCTTTTAAAGAAAGCCATTCCATAAGCAAGTTTGGGGTAGAATAATAGTAAAAGCTGTAACAGCTGGATAAATGAGGAAATGGTGAAGGACACTGAGAGTAATGCAAGTGAGGACAGAAGTGGTCAGTAACAGTAAGCATTTAGTGAGGGTAAGTGATAGCGAACACACTAAATGGACTTAACACTTAAACCCTTAAACTAAAAAAAACAAACATCTCACTTCAGTACTGCTGCGATTAGCATTTAACGCATTGTCTTTAGGGAAAAGTTAACTAACATTGCACCTAAATGTAACCCTTTAAAGATTAAATTTTTATTACATATAAAAATGTTGATTAATAAGGCATGTGCAAAAAACATGTTAATAAATTTCAGTGTATCCGCAATATATTAGACATGTTCTGTATCGAACATATTAGTAAACTCTCAGTGTATATTAAACTAGCCAGTAAACCTTCAGTGTAGATAACACATGCTTGAACAGCCACAGTTTATCTGAAACCTGTGAGTGACTTTCCAATGTAGCTGGGATCTGCCTGTAAATCTGCATCTTACATGAAATATGCTCTGTATAGCCAGTACTCATGTAACATGTTAGCAAATGCCAGGGTGTATGAAGCATGTTCGTAAATCATCACTGTATGTAAAACATCAGTAAACCTTCAGTGTGTAATAAAATATATTGCTGAAACATTCACAACTTAATGGATCCTTAGCATATACAAACCTTGTTAGAAAATTTTCTGTATAAATAAAGCATGCTATTCAGTCCTCGGTGAATAGAAAATCTGGCAATAAATCTGCCGGGCAGATAAAACATGCTGATAAATCATTTGTGTGTGACAAAAAAGAGTACAGTAGTTCCTTAATCTACATAAAACAGGCAAATAGATCCTTACTATGTAAATACCTTGAAATAGGATTGTTTTGTGTCATGATTTTGTGTGTTACACAATCTAGCTTCAATGAAAATGAAATGTAATGTTGTACAAAGACAATGATTTCTCTTCTGGGTCCTGCATACACCTAATGTACTACTGCACAGCAGACCAAGACTCATGATAGGACTCCACGTCCTAATTTGCATTCAAATGTTTGGCTGTGCTATCCACAGGTTGTTCATGAAGGAGCTTTTGCTCTTGGGAAGCCATCTTCTACGTGGTTTAAATAATCTTAAAGGATCTTAGCAGGTCCTAGACTGGCATTGAGAATGTAAGTAGATCTCCTTAAGGTAGGTACTTAATTCTCTCCTTCAAACACCACATTATCCACCTACCCCAGAGCGACTCCAAAATATCCCATCTTCCCTCATCTGACTTGTCCTTCCCACTAATCTCCAAAAGCAACCATTTGCTTTGTTGATAAAACCCTCTGTTGATGAAACCCTTACTCCCACCACAGTACTGATCAGTTAGGTGAATTGGGTAAATTTAATGCTCCTGAAGAAAAAAAAGTTTGTAATTTCCAGGGGATTATTTTGGGAAGCTCCTACTAAAAATCAAGTTTTTATTTCTGCACTAATATTGTGGTCCTTTTCTTTTGATACTGGATCACAGAAGGAGTGTAAAGTTTAAAGAAATGGGTATTCTTATTTACAAAAAAATAAACTTTAATGCCAACATCCTGAAATGTTGACTGTTCATTTCCCTCCATAGATGCTGCCTGATCCGCTGAGTCCCTCCAGCATTTTGTGTGTTGCTCCAGATTTCTAGCATCTGCAGTCTCTCTTATGTCTCCATTTTAATGCCAGTCAAGTTTGTTGATATACTATGTGTTTAAATTAAAGATGACACAGGTCTGGAGCGTGATCATCTGAATCAGGTTGAAACCATCTTCTTGTTGATTGCAGGTTGACAGCTTGATGTTGGGGCTGAAACAATGCTGTACTGCCACAGGTATTGTTTTTCCTGCAGGAAGCATCAACCAAAAGCTTCATCTTGCTCTTAAGATCTGGAAGACAAATTTTTCAAGAAGGACAGAAAATCCTTTTGGTGCCTTAGCTTAAGTTCTGCTCTCAAATTGTCCTCCAAAGCAGATTAACTGGCCACTTATATTGTTCCCATGTGTTGGATCTTGGAGGCTGCCCTGTTTAAGAAATAAGTACAGTAGTCGGCAATGTGGCCCCTCGAGTCTGCTCTGTCATATACTGAGATCATGGCTGATTTGATCTTGGTCTTGGCTTCACTTTTCTTTCTATTCTCCATAACCTTTGCATCCCTTGTTGATCAAATATCTGCCTGTCTAGGCCTGATTGCACCCAATGATTCTGTCTCCACCACCCTCTGGGAGAAAATTTAGAAAGATTCACAAACCTCTGAGAAAGGAAATTCCCCCTTTTCTTCATCTTAGTTAGATAACTCCTATTCTTAAGGGAAAAAAAAAACAAACTACTAGAGGAACTCAGTGGGTCAGGCAGCATCTGTGGAGGCAATGGGATGGCCGACATCTCAGGTCAAAACCCTGCAACAAATGATGATAATGTGATACAACACACACAAAATGCTGGAGGAACTCAGCAGGTCAGGCAGCATCTATGGAGATAAATAAACAGTCGACATTTTGGGTTGAGATCCTTCATCAGGACTGGAAAAGAAGAGGGCAGAAACAAGAATAAGAAGGTCAGGGGAGTGGGGGGGACCACACGCAGGCAGATGATAGGTGAGTCCAGGTGATAGGTGAGTCCAGATGATAGGGGGAAGTTAGAAGGGTAGGGGAGAGGGAAGATGTGAAAAATTGAGAAGTGATAAGTAGAAGAGGTAAAGGGCTGAAGAAGAAGGAATTTGGTCGGAAAAGGGAATAAAGGAAAGGAGGTGGGGAATAGATGGGCAGGTCATGAGGGTGGGAGAAGAGATGGGCAGGTCATGAGGGTCGAGGAAGGTGAAAGAGAAGGGGGAGGGAGAACAGGAATGAGGGAAGACAGAGGAGAAGGAAAAAAGGGGGGGGGGGGAGAGAAGAGGGGAGGGGTTACCGGAAGTTAGAGAAATCGATGTTGAGGCCATCAGGTTGGAGACTTCCAAGGTGGAATATGGGGTGTTGTTCCTTCTACTTATGTCTGGCCTCAACATGGCAGTAGAGGCGGCCATGGATAGACATATCGGTATGGGAGTGATAATGTGATGCAGGGTCTTGACCCAAAATGTAGACCATTCCTCTGCCTCCACAGATGTTTGTTTGCTCCAGATAATAGGATCTGCAGGTTCTTGTGACTCCTATTCTTAAACTTTCTCCCCTGGTTTTAGATTCCCTCGTGATCAGAAACATCCTCTCAGCATTTCCCATCAATCCCCCTCAGAACCTTACATGTCTCAATAAGATCACTTTTCATTTTTCCAAACTCCAATGAGTGTAAGACCAAATTGCTCAGTTTTTCCTCACTAACGAAACCTCATTCCAGGAATCTTTCCACTGAATCTTCTCTGAACTGCTTTCCAGTGAGGTATATCCATCCTTAAATAAGGAGATCAACACTGTAGATAATGGTCCAGGGTTGATTTATCATTATCCTGTACATTTGTAGCAAAATTTCCCTACTTTTGTAAGTGTTCTGCTTCTGCAAAGATAGCCAGATTTGCCTGTAAAACAACAGTGACTATATTTCAAAAGAACTTCACGAGGTGTGAAACACTTTGGGACATTCTGAAGACATGAAACATACTTTATAAATAAAATGTGTTTCATAAAATTGTGACCATTTTATAATTTTCCTATTCAAGAGAGGTAGGTTGAAGGATTATTAACAGTAAATTAATTGTTTTGCGCTTAAAACCAAGATCTGAAGGTGTTGTGCTCCAATCATTATTGAAGATGTTAGAGAATATATTATAGAATTGAATAAATCCAAAGGGTAAAAAAAAATAACAGACTGGGTTTTTGGACACATCTATGAAAACTTACATCATCTCAGTCATTGGTAGACACCCTGAGCTTGGGAATCAACCATGAAAATAAGATAAAGTACGAGAGATGAAATCCAGAGTCATAAAGTAATCCATTTAAGAGTTATAAAACAACATTAAGTCTAACAGATAACTGAAACATATCTGGCCAGCAATTCCTGAGCTTTCCCCCCTTTCCCTAACCCTACATGCTACAGATAACTGAAACATATCTGGCCAGCAATTCCTGAGCTTTCCCCCCTTTCCCTAACCCTACATGCTCCAGATCCAAAAGGCTGGCCTTGCTGACTTGCTGAACCTAGAGCTAAATGGCAAAGCCCTGACTGATGGTGGGGCCTTGGGCGATGGTACTGAGTCAAGTGGGTGAGCCAAAATATGCCCTGCCCACAAAACTCCTCTGTGGACATTTGATGGACAGTGAAACCCCATTCCTCAGTTCAACCAACTATCAAAATGGTTGTTTTTTTTCAATGCTTCTGAATGTTTCTGACATTTCAAGACAATTGGAACTTACATGAAAAAACTCTTTAAATAAGTAATGAAAATCTACTAAAAGCACTCTAAAACACTGTTAGATAATCAAATACAATAAACCAAGTAATTAAACATGTAACTTTTCTATCCTTCCCTTTCTTTTCTGTCATCCAATGAAAAATGAATAGACTCATAGATCCCTTGCCATGTATAAACTGGTACAGGATATTAGAGCAGATTGCCCAACATACGTGCTGGGAATCTCAGTAAGCTCAGTATAAGTGGAGGCAGGAAATCATTGATGGACCTCGTAAGTCAGAGATCTGCATTCCTGTGAGTAACCTGAAACGTGCCAATACCTAATGCGAGAAAGACCAGCAGCCCTGTGCGAAACTGTTTGTAAATCCAAGCAAAACCTGGACCATTAAACGCTTGGTGTTTATATAATATGCTGTGCACCTTCAATGGGTAGAAAGCATACACATAAATGCTCAGAGGATATCGAATATTAGCTCTTCAATATGTATAAAATGAAAGATAAATTTATGAGTTTATATAGTATATAGAGTAAGAAAACAGGCCAGGTTGCTCCACAGATCTTTCATGCTCTATACAAACTTCCCTTCTCTTTACTTAACTGCATCTACATATTCTTCCATTTCTTGCGTTGTTATTTGCTGGCCTATCTTCAGTGTATATTAAATAGGTTGCTGAATCTTAATGTATACAAGCCCTGCTATTACATCTGTGGTGGTTTTAAAACATATTACACAGGGTTCTACTCTGTTTTGTGCTAAAAATCATAAAATCTTTAAGAATCACCATTTCAGAGCTGAGCGATTCATGGGATTGCCTTCAGTTTAGAAAAAAAATGACAGACACCATTTCTTATGAAAATTAAAAAAATCATTCAAGTGTTTTCTTGACAGGAGATTATAACAATTGTTCATATTTAACTATTTGCCTGAAAATGTGTATCTTCTGTGTGAAGAGAGTGAGCACAATGACTTTCCTTGGAAGTGCATTTGTATCTTTGCGCTTTTTAGTTGATTAGCATAGTAGAAACTAATCAACGAAAAATCTAATTATAAATATTTTATGTTCACCATTACACTAATTATAGGGACAATTTGTTGAAATAAATAAGCATTTATTTAAACTCTCAGTCTTTGCATTGTAGAGAGTAGCTTTCATGCCTTTATTTATGCTCTAATGAGAACTTTATTTTGATTAAAAATAAATTCTGACCAGTGTGAGCACATTGTTAAACCAAAGATTCCTGGGAGGCCCTTGATTTATGTTGTGAGGCAGCCTCTCTGTGCTTGTCCTCCAAGCCCAGCTGGCATTTAATTGGTCAGCAAAGAGAGTGAGGGGGTCCCCTTTGAGGAGTGAATAACAATTGTTTATGTTTAAGTGTCGGGCTGAAAGGAAGGCTGCACAGGAAAAAAGGAGTTCTCTATGCAAGAACTGTGAACACAAAAGAGACACCAGTGAAACACAAGAGAATACCCATTGGGGTGCAAAGCAGCAGGATGCAGAAATATATGGAAAAGTAGGACTACATGTGGAGGAATCTGTGACCAGCTACAGCATAGAATGAATCAGCTGATTCATAAAACCAGAGGTGGAGTTGGCAAAATGAAGCTAACATTTGTTCTTAAATTTCCTGCACTTATTTTCAGAAATGCATTCCAATTAGCTTTTTTTTAATCCTGATGCAAAGATTAAAGGTTTGCTCCTATGGTTAATTACTTTTTAGACTGGAGGAGCAGACAGTGATTATGTTTTTATGGTGTATGCAAACTGCACCACTATAATCAGTGAGATACATTTTTGTTTGTATTACATGTAATGAGAAGGAAAATGAAAGTTTACTGCATAACATGTTCATTTTAATAAGTTTGCATTTTTTCTGGCAAGGTCTTGCATTAAACAAATAAACTACAGTACTTCAACTTTTACGAGATTTCCTTCCTTAGAAATCACAGCTGCTGTTTTGCAATGGTGGGATCGACATTGCAACCAGACTGACATTTTAGTGGAGTTTTTTTTTAAAGTCTGCAGCTGTACAACACCTGCAGCTTTATGTCACCAAAGGGAAGCATGATGAACCTTGGTCAATATATTAGGTACAGGAAGGTGAATATAGCTTCAAGTCAAGGTGATGCTGCATTCCATTAGAACTGACACGGAGTAGCTCACTGGTGACAAAGGTTCACTTAGTCAGAAAAGTTCAGGTGTTGTAAAATTCATTACAATGTCACTTCGAGATGAAGTGATGTCATTTGTACTGTCTTGGGGGATGAAAAGGAGAATCGTTCACTTTCTGTCAACACACTGTCGTCTTAATTTCCTTACAGGTTACCATATTACCATCTGCAGATCCAGACAGCTTGGGACTATAGTTGGATTGGCTGTCAATGTTTCATGGTAATCTTTTTACTTCGCGATTCCTTCCTCTGTGCACCCCACCTCCCTCCCCAACCCACCACTCAGAATGGCAGAAGTGTTCGATTGACTCATTATATTGCTTGTGCCCCTTTTGAACAGGATAACAGTTGTGTTAGAGTGCTGTGAGCCTCACAGAAACCTGTGCTGTCAGTTTGAGAGCAGAAGAGAGATAACATGAAGAGCCTTCACGTTAGAGAGAAATACCGATTGGTAACGATCTGAAATAAAAGCTGAAAACAGTGGAAATGTATTGTTGTCTTGGCTGTACAATGCCTTTGTAAAAAAGAAATACCTGCATTTATATAGTGTCTTTCATAATTTCTCAGAAGAATTGCTTGATAAGAATCCTGCTGCAATGCAGAAAATTTTGAATGTCAAATTGCAGGTAAGCTGGGTTAAAGTCAACATGCACATTAATGTCAGTCTCTGGAGTAGTTCAGTCCTCTCACTCAGGTGCCTCAAAGCTACAACTAACACATGTACTGCTAGTTGGACGCATGGATATAGAATTGTAATAACAGATAAACATCGTAATTTCTGCCCTAACCTAATACATCAAATAGTCTTTGCCATTTTATTGATAACTCAGAAAGGGATGAAAACAGATGGTAGATGCAGGAAAACTTTCCGACCAAAGTGCGGGAAGAAATATTCATTGAGAAAAATTACTTCATATCAGCTAAGTCAAGGAACTGACCTTCTGAGACCTTCTTGAACCAGTGACAGAGGAGTTTAGTTGCCATCCCAGCATAGGTCCAACAAGAAGTCTGAGGCTTTTACTTCATGGAAGCTTCTGTGGGCGTCCTGAACTTCCAGAAATAAGGTGGGAAAATTCCAGCAATTCCACATAGAATTGTTGGTGTTTCTCAGGAAGTTGTTGGCTGTTCTGATGGTAATTGCTCTCATTGCAGGGTCTGCAAATGATTTGCTTCTAGCTGTTCTATTTTCAAGTTCTGATTTAAGGCAAGGTTATGAGGAATGTGTTGGGCATCCACTAAACTGGAGACTCAACTGAGCTTCTGACCAATGGAATTGTTACTTCAGTCATTAAAGGTGTGTTCCATACTGACCCTCGTAGATGTGTGAGCCATAATGGACTTCTCCTTAATTCTTGTTCAGGATGTCATTGAAATATTGGAGCTAAAGCCAGAAGGCATATATTTTGTGTTTGCCCTACAAATAATGCTTCAGCCATTGACTGCTCAAGGAAGAAAGAATTGTGGCTATTGTCAGGGAAACTGATATCAACATGTCACTTGCACATTATGAAATGAGAGCTTTGGCTGTATCTGCAAGAAGGTGCTTTGGGATTAAGGATGCATGGGAGCGTTTGACAGATACCAGTTGCATCCTACACTCTACAGAATCCTAATTCACACAGGAAGGAGATAGGTTGGACTGACTGCTTTCCATGGGACAAGACAATGGTCTCTACCTCATCATCAGCCCTCTTGACCTCTCCATTTTCACTAAGTTGACAGCCTGCCTGGTGGAAATTTCCTCCAACTAAGTATTGAGTAGACCAATGCCATGGTTGCTGGTCGTCATTAAAAGCTTTATGTCCCAACTACTAATTCCATCTTTCTTTTCCTGATTATTGTCTGGGACTGAACCACATTCTTTGCAACCTTGATTTGACACAGCAAAATAGTTTGGACCATACATCCATATCATCATGAGACTGTCAGTTTCAACCTATGTAATGTTACCAAACACTGATGCTGCCTTAGTTCATTTGCTGCCGATATCCTCACTTATAGCATCCAAACTTGACTACTCCAATGCACCCTTATATTTACCCTCCATAAACCTAAGGTTATCCAAAACCTGTTATAACTTACTCAAGGACCACTTTGTTTTGGACTTTATGTATCTCCCAACAACGTAGAAACCTGATGAGGTAGAGACCAGTGCCTACTCCTGCGAACTCAGCCAATATGAACTATCTGCCTCCTGTGTAAGTTAGGACTCTGCAGAGTGTAGAATGCATTGGCATCCGTCATATGCTCCACACATCTCTAATCACCTCCATGCAGGTACAGACAAGGCTTCCATTTCATCTGGAGCAGCAATTAGTTATTTGATCATTATCACATTTTGCGCAAAAATGGCTGCCACACTTTCTACCATAGAAAACATCCTATCTGGATGTATCACGGCTTGGTACAGCAACTGCTCTGCCCAGGAGCGCAAGAAACTGCAGAGAGTTGTGGACACAGCCCAGCGCATCACAGACACCAGCCTCCCCTCCTTGGTCTTTGTCTTTACCTCTCGTTGTCTTGGTGAAGCAGCCAGCATAATCAAAGACCCCACCCAACCAGGACATTCTCTCCTCTCTCCTCTCTCCCATCGGGTAGAAATTACAGGAGCCTGAGGGCACGTACCACTAGACTTAAGGACAACTTCTACCCCATTGTGATAAGACTATTGAACAGTTCCCTTATACAATGAGATGGACTATGACCTCACGATCTACCTTGTCGTGACCTTGGACCTTATTGCACTGCACTTTCTCTGTAGCTGTGACACTTTACTCTGTACTGTTATTGTTTTTACCTGTGCTACATCAATGCACTCTGTACTAACTCAATGTAACTGCACTGTGTAATGAATTGACCTGTACGATCGGTTTGTAAGACAAGCTTTTCACTGTACCTCAGTACAAGTGACAGTAATAAACTAATAACAATACCAATACATTACAACATTGCACGTACTTTAAAAATACCTTCTCAGTTGTAAACCATTTTAGGATGTTTCGTAATCATGATAAGCATTATATAAGTGCAAGTGTTTGCTTCTTTATTGTTGTTTAAGTAAAAAAATTCTCACATGAAATACAATTCACAATACTTTTATAGACAAGGTATATGCCATGAATACAGAATTTGTTTTGTAAAGTATTTTAATCTGTTTAAGTTCCAAAAGAGCAAAGAAATCACTATATGAAATTATTGTATAAATGCCTAATACATTTGCTGCAAACCTCATGACCAATTATTTTAACAAAGCAATTACAAATTTAAAATTAATGGGTTAATGACTCTGTTGAAAAAGCCCAACTCTGCACTACAAACATATCATGCATTCCTTTAATACCATAACCAGTAATTTATCAGCTAATATTTTAAAAAAGAGTAGTAATAGTTATAGTTTCTCAATTAATATTCTACATTTTGTATGCATTAGTTATTCAGGAAAAATAATGTACCTTCTATCCATATATCATTGCCATTATATTTCACATGCATGATTTCTACTACCACCTTTAAGGATACAGATGTACTTATGCTTCTTCTATCTTAAATCATGGTGATATACATTAGTTTTGAAAAACTAGGCATGGTGAATTTATATCGACAGTGCTGCACGTTAAACAGGATCACTAATGGATGACCTTGAGGTTCAACCATTACAGACTCCAGAAGATCAAGTCTCAGCCCTCTCCTGCGAGTGGTCTGACCCTTCCATTCTCCCTTCACCATCCTAACCTTTAACTTCTGATCTTTGACCAAATTATTAAACAGACACCTGCTTCTTTCTTGTGACTTCAGCATCAGACCTGGAGTGGTACCATAATTTCCTGTGAATATGCTGTGATGTGAGAGAGACACATGGGTGATTGAATGCACTGTGTTGTGAAGAAGTCAGTCAGGTTTCAGGATACTAGTTTTCCCTGCACTGAGCCTCAGCGTCTGATTTGATTTGGCCTCAAAATCAGTGTTTGCAAGTTACGAGCATCTCATAAACAATGTTTGAAGTAAATAATAATTGTCTTTTACGCCTTGCTCGACATTGTATTATGCACCACAATCAATCATTACACATAAAATGAATTCTTCTCCGATACCAATTTATTATGGATGAAATCAATTAACATATTTTTATTTCCTTTCAATAGGTAGTGCATATTTTATTCTGTTGATATATTAGTCACGGTAGAAGTAATCATCTGCAATGTTGCAAACTTTTGTTAGATCCCTGCCCTTTTGAACAGTGACCTCAGTCTTAAACACAAATAGAAGTTATAAATATCAGGAAATTAATTGGTCTTGTGTTTTGAAATCTAGAATGATATCCTGCTTGTACATATTACACTGCTGTCTGTTAATTTCTGAAAAATTATTGGTATGATTTTTGATTTCAGTAAAGTATATATTTCTTATAAGCACTGATTAGTTGTAAGAAACCTGTTCTGGTGTATAGATAATTTATCTTCTGTATTATAACTTTCGAAATGAAAACGCTCATATGCAGTTAAGGAAGCCATGTTGTTTGTTTGGGGATTGAAAACATAATTGCCCTTTTATCATTTATTTGAAATATTAAAGATAACCATAACATTAACAACAGTATTCAAACTATGCATATATACATGACATTACAGTACTGCTGCTAAGAGCAGGTTGGGGAAGTGTAACTGAGGTGGGGCCAGAGAGAGCAGCTGACATCCAATGGCAGAAATGAGTCATTATGCTGCAGTTTGGGATTGACACTGACCTAGACCTGCCATCTTGCATTGTCCCACCATCTGCCCAGACTTGATCTTTGCCTCCAGTACTTTGCTTCTCAATTAACAGGTCCAGGTGGGCAAGGATTCCGTCATTTCCCTAACATCATTACTGCAGCTATGGATGGAGTATTAATACTAAGCATTGATCTGAGCTGTCCTCGGCATCTTCTGTTATTCTTACATAACAGACAAAAGTCGACACCATGTAATCTGAGAATGGACTGACTGATCATTGCTCATGTGCAAGCAAACACCTCGATCCATCTCCTTTATGCAGGCATATTATCTGATGTCTGTTCTCTGCTCTCATTGGTGTGGTTTTGAACAAAGGCTGTATCTGTGCAAGCCTTGATGAAGAACAAGGGACTCGCAGAAGAGGACCCTTTGACATGATGCCTGCAGCTGTTTAAAGCCCAGCAATTAAAACGCCACCTACTGAAGAAAGAGACAAGGGCAGTGGAGCTGCAAAGGGCTTGTGCTCTTATCAGTACCTTGCTTTCATGTTATCACTTTATCCATAACCAATGTATTTTCTGCTTTCCACTTGTCTGCGTTGATCTGGGTCCCAAAACCCATCAGTGGTGATGATAGTGCTTTGTTTTTCACTGTGAAGTACGTGCTTGGAGTGATTGAAAATGAAGTGCTATATGAGGTTTATGTGGACAGCAGAAATGAGCTGAACTTGAATAATATCAAGCAAAAAAAATGTGGAATGCAAACTAAAAGAAAACTCTTTGCTCAGTTGGAAGATGCAAACACAATGCACGTTTATGCTAGGGAATTCAGAATGCAGTTAGGTTGTGAAGAGGCATAACACACAGCAATGATATCTTTGATCAGTGTAAGAACTCTGCAAATGGCACTGTGTCGGATACAGTTATCATCAATCTATTTTCGATTCCCAGAGCTCAGATCATTCCAAACATTCTGCAACACATTTCCTTCATTTAGCTTCCAAAGCAATTTCAGTAAAGAAATAAGGTTCCTTTTTTTTTCAATTTTAGAGTGATTTCAGTGAAGTTAGTATTATTTCCCTATCCAGTACACTGATATTTACATATTCCTTAAAGTAAAATTGCTAGTTATATTTGTCAAGTCCCAAAGGCTGCAATTTTCAGTTTTCTATTTTTAATCTGGTAGAGCACTTCAAAAGGTCACACTGACCATCAAAATACCAGATATGGTAGGTGAAGTAATCCATTTACTGTGAAAGAGAATGGATGGGGAGGTAGTGCAGCAGGGCTCCATGTTCATGGATGAAGTGTGCAGCTTTCAGCTGACAGAAGATATATTATGGTCTGGAAATCCTTTCGAGTTTGTTCCCAGATGTGAACTGAGCAACAGCAACATGCAGCAATCCTGAACTGATTGACAAGAGGCTTGTTTGATATCAGGCCCCTCGTGGCATCAGGAAGTGGCCACACATACTGCAGGGACCGATCACCAGAGTCAGCTTGCCGTCCATGGGGATGAATATCAGGTGTCTCAGAACTCCGGTGTCAAACTGTGCAAAAAATTTTGCGGAGTCCTTAAAAGGTTTCCTGGAGGTCTCCTTGTAATTTTTTTCTGAATTTTCATTTGCCTTCTTTGCACTTGTAATGTGGTGCTGAGAAAAGCATAATTGTCTCAGACATTGTTTCCATCCTTTTTACACTCTATCCTGAGCCTGGATGTTGTTGATTTCCCAGTGCAGGGCTGTGCAAAATCTAATTTTTAAATCAGCATTATAAGTGTTGCATTCTGTCAGTATACAGTCTTAACACTTAACACGTAATTGAATTCTGTGTAATGCTTTGAAATGTTTCAAAATATTAAGGTGTTGCGCAAAATAATAATTGGTGATTTTTAATTTCATTGGTTAATTTCTTGTGGGCTTGCCACTGAATATTCATCAAAAATGATCTGTGGTTTTTGCTGGCTTTTGTTAACACAGGTCAAAATGGTGGGTGATCTTGTGGCTTAGCGCCATCAGTGGTAAGATGCTTGAATAGCAGGTTGCCTATTTAGACTAATGGTGGTAAGTTTGACCATCACACTTTATCCCAAATTTTTGTTGTAAAATCATTGCCACAGAAAACAGGTGCGACAAAAGAGGAGCTTTAAGAATTTTATTGTATGCCTATAGATTTATTGTTGAATGTTTTCAATTCTCACAGCAAGTTAGGCTTAGAATTTGTCTGTCATCTCCAAAGTGCAATAAACAGTTGCTCTATAGTGGGCGAAGGAATGTTTAATTCATAGGATCACTGGTTGGAAATTTAGTGTGCACGAGGCCCAAGGCTATTGAATTGGCTTTGCACAAGGAAAGGCCCTTCTTTTCTATACCCCGCACCAGTGAAACGTGCAAAGGAAATCAGATGTGGGCCAGGTGGGAGGGTCAGGGATTGGGCCAGTGGATTGAGGGGTCTGGTGAGAGACAACTACCCAGTGAGTGGGTCAGGGCAACAGTCATCAGCTGAGAGAGGTGTCCATTGGTTAGGGGATACAATCGTCAATTAGGGAAGATCAGGGATCTTTAGCTCAGAGTGCAATTTCCTCCTGGTGGGTTATTGGCAAACGTGGGTGGATCATTGGTGTGGAGCAGGGTGTCAAGTGTTGTGAAGGTGTTAGATCGGGTTAGGTGCTTGCTACTGTATGAAGGCTGGTGGGGTGGGAGGGTGTGGGGTGAAAGGGGGGGCCCAAGGAAGGGAAAGGTAAGTAAATTACTTAAAGGGGACCAACCTGAGCTGGGTTAAACAGTTCACGTTTCAGTCAAAGATCCAATAGTTTGCCTCAAGTGATTCTGTGAATACTTATTCACATTCCACTCAGGCACTGAAACACTGCTAAAAAATGATTGGTACCTTGAATGTCCACAAATTGGTAACAATTGAAACTTAAAATTTCAAGCAAACAAATTCAGGGCCACTTTAGAAACAATAATTGCCACAAAACTAATCTGGACAAAGGTCACAAATTGTGACCTAATCCAGATCTGTTCTCCTGACAGGCTCGTACCACACAGGGAGATGTATTTGTTCACTGAGTCATCAGAGGCTTGTGGTGCTTGGATATCTGTGTTTTTTAAAGGAATATGTTTGGAGTGTTGTGAGCATTCCTGAATCTGTTAACCATTTTTCAGAGAATCATAGGACTTCAGAGAATAAACCCAGAAACATGTCCTTCAGCCCACCAGGTCTGTGCCTACCATCAAAAGCACTCATTTTATTTGCCCACATTCACATCTACTCTTGCTTGATTCTACCACTCACCTACATACTGGAGGCAATTTACAATGGCCAGTTAACCTATCAACTCACCAGTTTTTGGGATGTGGAAGGAAACCAGAGTATCCAGAGGAAACCAAAGTGGTCACAGGGAGAATATGCAAATTCCACGCAGACAACAACTGAGGTCAGGATTGAATCCCAGTCTCTGGCATTGTGAGGCAGCAGCCCTACTAGCTGAGCCACATGGCTGCCATAACAGTTTCAATAGTTTTACTGATTATGTTTAAAATCTACTTCAGGGGTGAATGCTTCTGTTTGAAAATTTTAGATCAGATGAGCTGATCCAGCTGTATAATTACATGAACAAAAGATGAGATAGTAGGATTGATCTAAGAATATTTTAACACATTAATCAATGAGATATTAAGCAAAAAATGAGCAAAAATATATTGCTAAAAAATGGTTGTCCTATCTATATTAAAAATGTTTACATTTCAAACTTATAAAACTTACCTTTCTGTTGTCAACCTTTCTCCTTACAAAGGCCTAATAAGTAATAAGTTCACACAAATAATGGAAGTGCCTACAGTGTATAAACTTGTCACCATGTAACTGTATCTTTCCATCAGGAAGGGTGCTGTCACATCTCAGTTTTCTATTTCCCAACTTCCCAATCTCTCCTGCAGAGAACGTTTGTTGCTGCAACCAACTGAATTTCTCTACATCAAGAATAACTTGAATTTTACGACCAGTCACATCTTCCCCTCTCCTCTTCTTTCCGCATTTTGCAGGGACCGCTCACTTTGTAAGTCTCTGGTCTGCTCTTCCATCCTCACCTATCAATCCCACGGCACCTTCCCGTGCAACCATAAGGGATGCAACAGCTGTCTATTCATCTCTTCCCTCCCCACTATTCAGCGACCCAAGCAATTACTCCAGGTGAAGCAGAGATTCATTTGCACTTCTTCCAATCTAGTCTACTGCATCTGGTGTTCACAATATACTCTCCTCTATATTGGAGACACTAAACATAGATTAGCTGATTGCTTTGCAGAGCACTTGCACTTCTGCCGCAGGAGCGATCGTGAGATTCCTGCTGCATGCCATTTTACTTCTCAATCCCACTCCCAGTCCAGACTCCCACACTGCCACAGTGAGGCCCAACGTAACAAGAAGAACAGCACGTCATCTTCCGCATAAACACTTTGCGATCTTCTGGAATGAACACTGAATTTTCCAACTTCAGGTAACTTGCTCTCTCCTCATTTCCCATTATCATGCTTATGTCTCTTCATAACCCCGGTTCTTTAAAATACCTTCCTGAGCAGTACAGTTCTCTTGGATCGGAAATCCCACTAAATCTAACTGGGCTGAACCGGTCGTCAAAGCTGTCAAGGGACTGGAACATTTGTGAATGTCACACATTTGAAAACATACAAGAGCTCTCAATATCAAACATACTATACAATATATTTTTAAATTGAGTGAAAGCAAACATACTAAAAAACAATTAACTACACTTAAGCTAATTCTAAATGAAAAATGTAAATTACCTGTCATCTATCTACTTCACAGCCTTTCCAATGCATTGAAATGAGTGGAACTGCTGATTAGTCAAAACTTGAACAGTTTCAATGGACAAATTTCCCAGACAATTTCCCAAAGTGCCAAGGAACCAAAGAAGTTCAAGCTCCACAGCTGGACTAGAATGAGGTGAAAGGCATTGGAAAGGCGGGAGCAATCAGGGTGTGGAAGTTTGCATGTTTGAACGGGAACCCAAACATCTGCAGAATTACAGAACCAAAATTTCACTAAAATTCTTGGAAATTTCACACAGGTGTGCATACATCCCGTAGAGCCATACAGCATGGAAACAGGCCATTTGACCCACTACAATGCACACTGACCAGTGGGCACCCACCCCTTTTAATCCCACCTTCAAACATTTGGCCCGTAGCCTACTATCCTTAGTCATTCAAGTGCTCATCTAAACACTTCTCAAATGCTGTCAGCAACTCTGTTTCCACCACTCTCTCAGGCACCACACTCATCTGCAGCCTCATAATTGAGGCTAGGGCATTCACAACACAATGCTCTGAAGGATTGGATGCACTTTGTACCTGGCCATTCTGCATTATAACGACAAGAGATAATATGTCTAATGTGGTCCCAGTTGTATCAAAAGGATTACTGATCTTTATCAAAAAAGTATGTTTCACTAAGACTTTTATTTATCTTTCCCTAGTTTACTGTATATTCATGCTTTTAATTAACTAATAACAGTTTAATGTGTTTCTGAATGACATGCTTGAATTTGTCGAATATTTTTATACTTTTTTCTAATTATTTAAATAAACTTCAACTGTATTTAAGTGTTTCTGTTCATCAGAGATGTTTAAAAACTTTAAAACAAACCTTTAACAATGAGTGGTGCTGGGGGCAAGGTTAGCAGGATGCAATGTCTAGAAGTCTAATTGACAATTGTGGCCTATTTTGCTCACAAGACACTCATGGAACTGAAGTCTTGAGGTGGTTGGAAGCCTCACAACATTTAAGGGTTGCTGTAGTTGCGGGATTAGTGGTAGTTGGGAGTGGGTGGGCTGTTGGCGAGTACTGTCTAATCAAATTAAGCACCCTCTGACCCATTTGCTTGTGATCAAACATTTTTACACTTAGAGATACTTGAAAAGATATAAGGTCCTTGGAAGGAATGCAGCATGCATTGATCAGAATCATACTTGGATACCAAAAAGTTAAATTACAAGGAAGGCTTATAGTGTCATCTTCCCAAGAACATCAAAGCATGACTGGATATAAGGTTACATATATTAAGGATAACAATTCCCATTGGTTGAAGAGTCACAGACTGAGGAACATAAGCAATACATTAGAGCTTCATGAGTAACGTTTAGAAACTCTTCTACAGTCAGTGTTTGATAGCTGTATGGAAATGTTTACCAGAATTTTTAGTTGATGGTATGTCAATCGTTGCATAGGTCTGTGTACTGAAGTTATTAAGGGATATGAGGCAAAGCGAGATGTCTGGAGTTCAGTCATACCATCCATAATGTTATTAAAAGATGGACAAATGGAAGGAAATAATGACCTACTCCTGTCCTTATGTTCCTGGATCATCTTGTCCAGAACAGTAGAATCAGCAGGTGCTAGAAGGGAGTACGTTCAAAATTAATTGCGGAAACAGTACTTCAAGCTTCCTATAAGGACCTTGGAAATAGTAAGTATTCATTCAAACACAGATTAGTAGATTTCTTTAAGGGAAAAAAGGATGTTAAAATAAAGTGAATGTGTAACTTAAGGCTGAAGGTGCTTAGTGTAGAATTCTTGGGAAGGTTAGGTGATCTTGGCCCAATGATTTCCAACACCCTCCACCACGGGGCTTTTCTTCTACAACATCATGTGGGCCTGTAATACAGCAATTAATAGTGATTGATTGTTACAATGAGATAATATTCCATTTTTTCTTGTTTCATGCAACTATCAGGTTGGTAGAAGTGGAATTAGATAAATCCTTTCATTGCAATTCCAATCTACCTATATAAGTTTTTATGTCACAACATAGAATTAAAGAGTGGAAGATGAATACAATTAAAAAATTACAATTAAGCAGCAACAGAAACAAAAACTACCAATTACCTCTGTGCAATCTTTAGTGCCTGCCTTCTGTGCTTGTTCAGTAATGCTAATACTTTCACATGATGTATCACTGGTGATTATAACCAGCAACATAGAGGAATGGGGGCTTCCACTGTGGAAACTTCAGAAGATCACAGAAGGGACCATGAAAATCTTTACAGAATAAGGGCTCTGCACCAGATTGCAGTAACTTATCATGGGCCTAAGTAATTGTATTGTTAAGAGGACAACATTTCCTTGATATCCATTGTCAACATTATTCCTCAAAACCAATGACACCAAAAATAATGATCTGAACAATCTTACCTTTGATGGCAATGGTAACAGCTGTATGCAAGTATGTTACTACTTTGCCTATGTAATATCAACAATTTTGGTTGTCAAGTGTGTTGCAAAGCCTTGAGGGTGCGATTTGTGCTATAAATTGCAGGTTGTCTCTAAAGCTCACATTTTTATTCATCAATCAACACCTCAGATGCTGCTTATAAATAAAAAGAATTATTTATAATCACACTTTTTATGATCTCAGAATGTTCCAAAGTGTTTTAAAACCAATAAAGTACCTTCTTTAAAGTGTAACCAGTGTTGTTAGATTGAGAGACTGGGAGATTATCCATCAGAGTTCAAACATTCTTGAACCCTTTATTTAAATGCACAGTGTGTCCTTGTGAATAATAATCTTGATTTGCCAGAATAGACACAGGCAATAAATTTACTCTAACATTAACTGGACACATACATCTAAATAATATTTTATTGTTTTATTACATGTAGAAAGCTGACAAAGCAAGCAAAGTTTAACATCTGGCATTATGCAGTTAGTTCGTGACAAGGAGGCAAAATGAGAAATACAACAGGGTAAAGCAGAACACAGCTAACTGATTTTGACTTTGACTCAAATATTACCAACATGAAGTTGCACAGTATGTCTTCAGAAAATGTGTGAAGGTGTAGGTGAGAGTCTAGAAATTATATGCTGACAGATTTCATGAGCATTACAACACCTTGTTTAAGTCACATCAGATTTAAGAAATGCTGCTTGTCTATCAGTTAATGAGAAGGCTGTCACATTGGCACAGCTTCAGCCATTTCTGTGTTTAACAAAACTCAGATGTTTTTTTGAAATCAACAACAACAACTGGCAAAACAATGGGGAACTGCTATTCCCCTGGTGCAATGCTAAATATATCTTTTGTCATTTTCTTCTCAAACATTGTTGATTTGAATTATGGATGTTAGCTGTTTAGGATGACTTCTGGCAATGGAAGATGCTACATAAATGTATCTTTCTTGCTTGGTCTCTTCCCTTAAACTCCCTCCTGACGAGTGCGTATGATTACCGCTCCCACATCCCCGACTCTCATGTTCATCCACATCGATGCAATCTTTCCTTCTCTTAAAGTGAGGCTCTCTCTTTGTTTTGGAGCTTCACTGAGTCTGCCCTCACTTGGCCTGGTCCTGCTCCCATTCGCATTGCCTGCCCCACCCCTCCTGACCCCACACATACCTGCCAAAATATGACAATGAATCAAGATTCACTCTCTCATTGCTATGCAGATACTTTGAAATTTCCTATTTTTTGAACTCACGAACACCAGTCAGACCTGGAATGAAATATTTCATCCACTAATGCAGTCCAGGAGCAGCCACACCAGATGGTGAGGCAGAAGGATGTCATGTTGGATTAGATTGATGCAGGCACTGGAAACTGGGGTTTCCTGGGTATATTCAATTGTATGCCCTAGCATCAGGGTTACCAAGGAGATGAAGAAGGGAGAAGATTTCCCACAATGGCTTTAGTGTCTTCCATACTTAGCTGGAGGACAATTCCCTCATCTAGGACTGATTTTGGACAAGAAATCTGATCATTTAGAGACACTGGGGAGGGGTGTGGGGTGGGGTGGAGGGGGGCATCAAGAGATGTTGTAACACAGCTAACAGAGATGCTGCCTCACAGCTCCAGTAACCTGGTTTCAAGACTGACCTCTGGTGCTGTCGGTGTGTAGTTTGCATGTTCTCCCAGTGACCATGTGGGTTTCCTTCCAGTGCTCTTGTTTCCTCCCACATCCCAAAGATGCAAGGGGTGGGTGGGTTAATTGGCCACTGGAAATTACCCCTAGTGTATAGGTAAGTGTTTGAATTGGTGGGGAATTAATGGAATGTGGGGAGAATAAAATGGGATTAGTGTAATTGGGTGCTTTATGGTTCTTGCGGACACAGTGGGCCGAAGGTCTGGTTTCTGTGACTCCATGACCTCTGTGATGGAGAGTGGAGCTCAGTGTCATCAATTGTAGAGTCATACAGCACAGAAACAGACCATTCCACCCATCATCTCCATGTACTATTAAGTACTCATCTGCACTAATCTAATGTAGTACTTTGTCCATGTCTCTGTGCCTTGGTGATACAAATTCACATCCAGGTGCTTTTTAAGTTTTGTGAGGGTCTCTGCCTCTACCACCCCTTCAGGCAGTCTGTTCCAGATTATTAGGGCTCTAAGGATGAAAAAAATCTTTCTCAGATCCCCTTTAAACCTCTTACTTTTCAACTTAAACCTTACACCTATGCCCTCTGGTGGGCAGAAACTGGTGCTCTGTTTTCAGGTTACTTCACCAAGAATGAGCAAGGTGAGACAGGGCCAAGGATAGATCTTGGTGACACCAAAGGCAACAATAGAAAAGAAGGTGTTGTAGTGATTCTCTAGGTATGACTGGGTAGCAGGCAAGTGCAATCCCACCCAGCTAGAGTGGAAGAAGGGGATGGCCAACCATCTCAAAGATTGCAGATAGGACTAAAAACATGAGCAATAAATTATTTTGTGATCATCACCTAGAATGTATTTTCCTCATGAATAATTTTAATAAGTCTTCAACAAACATAAATTCCTTTGCTGATATTCACTAATCCACCTCAGTAGAATGTTTTGAGAGGATCGCAGAAGAAATGCTCACAAAGATGTTATCTTTCTGATTACATAGCAACTCTGCCAAGTGAGATCACTGGAATGAAAGGGGAAACCATGACTTCAGCCACTCACTCTGTTTCCAGCAAAATGGGTGATCGAACAAAATTTGACAAATGGATTCGATTTAAAAGGCATTCTCTGAGTAGCTCTGAACACAGAGGAACTGTGCTTTCTACAGAATCTTTATTAATTTATGACTGAAATTTATGAACAAAGCAAGATATCAGCAAATGTGAATCTAACTAATTTGCTTTCAACAAACACTTACACTTGTGAGGAAATCCTCAGCTTAGGGTGAGATTGAGAATGCTGGTGGGCTATACCTAGTTTTATTAATGAGAAAATATTTGGATTCAATTGCACATTTATGCAAAAACAAAACGAGAACTAATGGATTAGCGCACACAAAATGCTGGAGGAACTCAGCAGGTCAGGCAGCATCTATGGAGCGAAATAAACAGTCGACATTTTGGGTTGAGACTCTTCATCAGGAACTGGAAAGGAAGAGGGCAAGGCCAGAATAAGAAGATCAGGGAAGGGGGAGGAGCACAGGCTGGTAGTCCAGATAGATGAGTCCAGGTGAGAGGGAGAAGGTAGGTGAGTGTGGGAGGGGGGAGATGTAAGAAGCTGAGAGGCGATAGGCAGAAGAGGCAAAGGGCTGAAGAAGAAGGAATCCGGTAGGGGAGGGCAGTAGACCATGGAATAAAGGGAAGGAGGTGGGGAATAGATGGGCAGGTCATGAGGGTGGGGCAAGGGGTAAGAGAAGGGGGGAGGGGTCCACAGGAATGACAGAATGGGATGTGGAATTGAAGTGGGTGGCCACCGGGAGATCCTTGCTTTGGCGGCAGTCGGAGCGAAGGTGCTCAATGAAGCAGTCACCCAATCTGCATCAGGTCTCACCAATGTAGAGGATGCTGCACTGGCAGTACTGGATGCAATAAATGACACCTTTGGATTCACAGGTGAAGCGCTGCCTCACCTGGAAGGACTGTCTGGGGCCCTGAATGGTGATGAGGGAGGAGGTGTAGGGACAGGTGTCGCACCGCCGGTAGGGTCTTCAGTGGGAAGGAATGAGTGGACAAGGGAGCCACGGATAGTGCGATCCCTGTGGAAAGTGGGGTGGGGGAAAGGGAAGATGTGGGATCCCATTGGAAGTGGCAGAAGTTGCGGAGAATGATGTGTTGGATGTGGAGGCTCATGGGTGGTAGGTGAGGACAAGGGAAACCTTGTCCCTGTTATGTCAGGTGGGGGATGGGGTGAGGGCAGACATGTGGGAAATGGAGGAGATGCGGGTGAGGGCAGGATTGATGGTGGTGGAAGGGAAACCCCGTTTACTGAAAAAGGAGGACATCTCCGAAGTCCTGGAATGGACTCATCATGGGAACAGATGTGGCGGAGGCAGAGGACCTGGGAGAAGAGGATGGCATCCTTGCAACTGATGGGGTGGGAAGAGGTGTAGTCGAGGTAACTGTGGGAGTTGGTGGGTTTGTAAAAGATGTCTGTGGTTAATCCATCTCCAGAGATGAGACAGAGAGAACCAGAAAGGGGAGAGAGGTGTCAGAGATGGACCAAGGAAATTTAAGGGCAGGGTGGAAGTTGGAGGCAAAGTTGATGAAATTGACGAGCTCAGAACAGGTGCAGAAAGTTGCCCCAATACAGTTGTCAATGTAGCGGAGAAAGAGTTGGGGAGCGTTACCAGTGTAGGCTTGGAAAATGGACTGTTCCACGTAGCTGACGAAAAGGCAGGCATAGCTGGGCTCATGTGAGAGCCCATGGCCTCACCTTTAGCTTGGAGAAAATGGGAGGAGCTGAAAGAGAAGTTGTTGAGGTGAGTACAAATTCTGCCAGATGGAGGATGGTGGTGGTGGAGGGGAACTGACTGGGTCTGTTGTCGAGAAAGAAGCAGAGAACCTTAAAGACTTCTGATGGGGGATGGAAGTGTACAGAGACTCGATGTCCATGGTGAAAATGAGGCAGTCAGGACTGGGGAACTGGAAGTTGTTGAAGTGATGGAGGGCATGCGAAGTGTCACGGACATAGCTGGGAAGGGACTGGATTAAGAAAATCTAATCTAATGGATTAGTTTTTCTGCACTGATACGCTGAAATAACACGATATTACAACAACAAAAACATTGATTTATCAATAAATTAAACAAAATACCATTGGAGAAGCAGGCACTTGCAAGTTGATGTTAAAATACAATCTAGGTAATCAGATAGAAAGTAAGGAGTTGAAATTTATTCTTGATCACATGCACTAAACTCAATCAAGCAGTATAGGCTCATTGAACTTGGCTTCCGAAATTAAAAATCATTAATCTCAATGGAACTAAATTTTGGAATAGAGTACAACTCACATTCGCAACCATGCTGCATGTTTAGCACATGTGAGCAAGAACAATCTCTGCCCTTTGAAATTCAGAGCACCAAATTATAATCACATTCTTCCACATGGAAAGGACATGGGTTTGAGAAAAATCACTAAGAATTGTGCTGTAAAGAAGCTGAATTTGTTCTCATTCTTTTTGAGTTTCTGAAGAGAACCAAAAGAAGGAGCTATAAGTTCACCGCTCTAATCAGCTGGGCGAGGGAACTTGGAGGCATATCCAATTTAATGCTTATCAGTTGTTAAATTAAACAAGATCAGGGATAATGAAGAAGATGTAATCTGTCTTCTTCTCAGACACTCCTTTAGGGTCAAGGTTGCCTTCATCTTGCTACACTTCTGTGGTACTTGGGTTGACTGGGTCCTGAGTGGGATCTGCAGACTCTGCCACAGGAGAGACAGCTAGAGTTTGAGAGGAGGATGTGTGGGTAGATTGGATTATGCATCTTCCTCTGTTGTCTGAACTTGGTCTCCCTGTGTGCCCTCACTGGAGAGACTTGAAGTGCTCAGTACCTTTCCAGATGCCCCTTTGCTAATTTCAGCAGCTGAGGCAGGTTCGGGCAGGAGTTACCAAGGATGTTGCATTTTGTCAAGGAGTACTTGAGAACATCTTTGAAGATTTTTCTCTATCCCCTAGGGTATCACTGCCTGCAATGGAGCTCAGAGTAGAGTGCTTGCTTCAGAAGTCTGCTGGCAACCATGAAGCCCACCCTTTGAAGCTTTTGAGTATGATCAGAGCCTTGGTGCTGGGGTCGTTGGCCTGGGAGATGACACAGCCTATCTTGCCAATGGCTTTGGAGGATTTTGACAGGGCAACATTGGTAGTATTCTCCATGGTCCAAGATTTCTTCAAAGCACACAGCTGCTCAGGGACCAATGCAGTGCAGTAGAAACATGAGCCAGGATTCTTCAAACACGTTTCTGCAAGAGCCAAAGGCTATGCTGGCCTGCTGGAGGAGGTCATTCATTCACCACAGCATTCAAGAGGAGCCAGTCTCTACTCCCAATATAATTGTTCTGTAACAAGAAGAAGCAAATATTTGCACAGCATATATATTTAACAGCAGACAGGTAATCAATGAATTGTGAAGTACTGTGCTGTCTTGTTTACTCCTGTTGCATTAATTATAGATGAAAATTCACCCATAAAGCAAGGAGGACCATCAGATTAACATGAGCATTTTGGATGATTATTCAGGAATTATTCCAGAACCAAAATGAAGGATGCATACCATATCAGCTAAAAATGACAAAAATCAATTTCCTCAACACCCAAGAATTTGACTATGTGCTTCTTTAAGTTATTTATTATTGATCTCTGTAAGAAACCGTAGTGAGCTTAGAACATAACAACATAAGAAATAGAAGCAGGAATAGGCCTTTCGGCCCCTCTACCTGCTCTGCATTCAATAAATTTATGGCTGATCTTTTATCTCAGTGCCATTTTGCTCCACAATCTCCATGTCCCTTGACTCCCTTAATATCTAAATTTTACTGGATATACAGTAGAACTCTAGCAATCCTATGTCCGATTGTTTGGAAGTCCCAATGGTTTGGCATCTGGATGACTGAATGCTTTTGCCTGGGCTTCCTCTATACTCACCAAGACCTTGTTTCCAGCAAACCTTTTAAACTCACTGGGGTCCCATTCCCACACTATTTAAAAACACCTGTGCCCTTTTCTCATGCTCGCTTAAATAGATCAGGGCCCCATTTCTTGTGCTCCCTTTAATCTCACTGAGTTCACTCGAAAAAAAACTATTATAGTCCTGTGTAACATTTAACAAAAGTGAAATCTAAGTAGTATTGTAATATTAATAGGAGTATTATCCAATATTCCAGAAAATCTCTTCCCAGTGCCATCAAAAGTCCCAAGGGTATTGGATTGTTAGAGTTTTACTGTACTTTGTGATTAAACCTCTACAGCCATCTTGAGTAGAAAACTTCAAGATTCATTATTCCATGGACGAGGAAATTCCTTCTCATCATTGCCTTTAATGGCCTACTTCTCATTTTGAGAAAGCCATTCCTTGTTTCTAGACACTTCAGTCAGGGGAAGCATGCACTTTGCATCTATTATGTTAATAACAATTTTTCATGTTTCTATGAGATTAGATTTTATTTTTCTAACCTCAAAAGAGCATAGGCCCAGTCTGCTTCATCTCTTCTTATCTGACAAACCCACTTACACCACTGCATCTTGTGGGACATAGGAGCTCTTTGATATAACTGTTTAAAACTCATCTTCTGAAATGATCTAACGTGGAATGTATTTGAGCACTTATATACAGTACTTGCTCTAACTCTGTAGTATCCAGACTCCTGCATCTGACTCAGAAATTTATGGGTCAAAGTCCCACCTAAAGCTTGAATAGACTATCTAAGTTAACAGTTGCAGAGCTGAGATTCTCTACATTGTCAGAGAAGGCATCTTTCTGAGGAGATATTAAATCAAGATATGCTCTGCTGTTCGATGTGGTCATATTCCCTTATAAGGTTACTCCAAAGTAGAGTAGGAAAGTTCTCTACGTGTTGTGTCCAATGTTCAGTGCTCAACTGATGTCTAAAACAGATGTATATTTATTTCATTGTTATTTGGGGGAATTTGCTTTGTGTAAAAATGGCTGCTGCATTCTCCACTGAATTGTGAAATTACTACACTTCAAAAATAGTTCATTGCCACTTGGGTATGTCATGAGACAGTGAACAGTGCGATGTGAATACAAGTTCTTTCTTCAGTAAGAATGTCAAAGATAATTTTGAAGGAGTTAAACCATTACATGTTGTCCTTGAAGAAAAAAATTACATTTTGCAAAAGCTCAGTCAAATCTCTCATGAGCTGTAGTCAGAAATGGGTGTCAAACAATATTGTTTTACTGGACATGGGTCAGTACAGCTCACAATCGATCACTTTGGGTTCACAGTCTTTTGAACTAAGACTATAGAAAGAAGGTCTCCACAATAAATTGAAAGAAATAGAACCCAATAAAATTTTAAAAAGTTACATTTAGGAAATTGTGGGATAATGCTGACAAAAAAGTCCTGATATTTTAAGTTTTCCTACCATACATCACCATAGATTCAGGAATATTTTCCGTTATGAACTAAAATATTTGCTTTACATTAAACTGCCACACATGGGGTAGATCCTTGTCTCCCCAGACTGGTGCAATCTGATAGCAGCTATGGCACAGGAGACAGCAATTTCATCTTTGCATCGAAAAGTTATGGGTTCAAATCTCACTCCATGCTGATCCTTCAGCGCTGTACTCCTGGAGGTGCTGCCTTACGGCTGGAACATTAAATAGAGTCTCCACCTGCTCTCTCAGATGGATACTGATACCAGTATGTGAGCGGAAAACAATTTGCTGGGCTTTGAAGAAGGATTTGAGAAATGGAGCTGACTGGATTGATTGAAAGTAGCCGGCACATATTTGATGGGTTGATGACCACTCTGTGCCACATTGATTCCGTGATAGAGTGGACCACCTGATGGTTAAAAAGGCCACTTGACGTTTCAATTCACTGAATTAATTTAAGTTTCAGCGTATTATTTATTACTTTATAACAGCAACAGTTCTTCAAATGAATTCATTTCCCATAAATGCTTTGGGACATTCACAAAACTTGCAAGAAAAGTTCTTTTGTTTGCATATGCAGTTTGATTCTAAGTTCCCTATATCAGTTGAAATATTAGGGTCAGGGAAGGAACAGGGTAGCATGAAATCAGCCAAAGACCCCAGAAAGGTTGATGAAAATGTGCCCCCACTGCACAGTGAGAGTATTCTTGGGCTATTTCCTACGTGGCTTTCAGGTAAATAGAAGCAGGTATTAGGGAATATTAGGTTGGCACCATGAATGAAGTTCTGATGGGCAGTTGGGACCGGGGAGGTTCATCAACTGAAAATGGTCAGAGGTTAATAATCTGCATGGAAAGAGAACAGTAGTCTGAATGGGTTTACCAGCTGAGCACAATGGAGATCAGCAATTGAACAGGGGAAGTCAGAAGCTGGTAATTGGACTGGAATAGTCAGAAATTGGGAGGCAGGAGATAACAATTGTAAGAGTAGGGTTAGCAGTCAGAAGGGGGATAATCACTAACTGGGAAGGGGGAAGATCAGCAATGTTAAGATGCACCAAAGGTACTGAGTCCTCTCGCAGTTGTTGGTGGAGGATAGTGATCAGCAGATGAGAAGGGCGTATCGGTCCCACCTTGATTCAGCTGCTCAGAATTTGTCTGCTCAGTATTGCTGTTAAAGCAAAGCAACATTGCTGGTGATGTCATCGAGCCGGACCTTTGTAGATTAAATGGAAAAATGCATTTCAAGTGAACCTTGTCCTTGTAATGAGTTATGCCTATTAATATTTAAAGGGGCAGGATTGTGGTTGCCCGATCTTTATGTTGTAATCTGTTACGAGCCAGGTTACTACTTGGTGAGTGTCCCTTTAAGGCACCTGAATGGTAGTGTGTGTGGTTTTGTCTGATTGCTGGGAGTGGGAGCGAAAAGCTTCTATAACTGGACTGATACAAGTGTCTGAAAGCGGATTCACTGAAGTACTGGTAACTGCAGACACGGACGAGAGAGAGAGGGAGACTGAGAGTTGGTAGCACTGACTGCCAGTCTCTGTATTTACGAGTGAAGCACAATCGTTGTGACTATCACTTTACAATCCATCCATGGATTTTTGGAGCAATCTGTGGAGTCCACTTTGTCCTTAACCTGTACCAGGAATCAGGTATATCTGTGGATGGCCACGTATCGAGTGCTCTCAGTGTGGCAGATAATTTGGAATAAAGTAACGGAGTTCTTCGGTGATTGGGGTGTCGTATTGGTTCCATTATGGAACTTGTGGAATTCGTAAACACATTCTCTCTACATTCTACTCTACATTTTAATGTGGGTTTCAGAAGCTTTCGCTCGTTGTCTTGCTTCATGACTGATGGAACTGGACTTTGAGAACTGCTCCTAGACTTGGGGTTTAGGAATTAGCCACACACACGCTTTGGTTTATTTTGATCGATCTCTGATATCTAACATTTTTATTTTGATTATTATTATAAGTAGTCATTAACAAATAGATTCTAACATTTAAACATGGCTCATTGTATTTCTATTGTTGCTGGTACTGAACAAACCACCTCCAATTTCACCCTCAACTATATCCTGCCCATTGAAGCAGAGGATTGGTTAGTTTATAATCAAAGTCATTAACTTTTCTAAGAGTACAAGAAATAAAATAATGAAAGCTGCATGTAGGTAGAACAATGGTAGGTAACAATGCCAACCATACTCATACTAATCTGATGCGGATCTTCTCCAGAATTTGATTACCAAGAATTTAAATTAATTGAGTTCAGATTACTTCCTTTCTTGTTTGGGGAAACAAATTCCGATTTTTGAAATTCTAATGGATGTGAATGTTGGGAGAAATAGAAATCAGACAAGTTCAAAAGTTGGATTTCTGAGAATGGGATCCTTTCAACAAATTGTGTCTATGTGTAATATTTTAGAGGCAAAACTGATGTATTGAGGGAGGGAAGGGTTAGATAGATCTTAGAGCAGGATAAAATGTCGGCACAACATTGTGGGCCAAAGGGCCTGTACTGTGCTGTAATGTTCTATGTTCTATTAAAATAATTGTCATGCAGAGGCATAAATTAGCACCCATTACATTCATGTGGTCATTTTGCGTTTCTTGCTGAATTCCTCTGGTATTCTCGTCAGTGGCGAGTAAGCATATTGTGGTTAAGTTGCATGGATGTGAATCATAGTCACACATTTGCCTGTGCCAAGCAATTTCACTTGAGGAACAAGCACGTGATTGTGATTGAGGTTTGTATTCAACATGTTTATGGGGAAGAGATTAAAATATGGTGTAGTGGAATGGTAACAGATCTACTTGATCTCTGGTGGTTTAGTAGAGATGTAATATGTACTCAACGGTTAGTGATACATCTAAAGCACAACTCAATGTGGCAACACAATTTGAATTTATATTTGACTTGCAAATGCCCAAATTCAGCTTCTTTCTTAATCTATCAAAGATCGAAAGTGAATTTTCACCTCTAACTCGATGAATCTCAAGGGCTGCATGAGGCACACATATGTGGGGTAAGTGTTATTATGAATGGGTGTTTAATCTCCCAAGGATTTACCATAAGAAGGAAGGATCATCTGCCCAGTTTTAGTATAAGCCTAATTCAAAAGGGAATTGAATCTGGAATCTGTTCATTTCTTTTTGAGTGCTTTGACCAAGTCATCGATCACTGTGCTAGATGCTGATTTAGTCCACAAAGATTGCTTGCTTCCTTTTAGAGTTTCAGTTACTTTGAGTTTTCTTTATCTAAGCACTATTCCTTACCTCTGCTGACCATACTTAATACATTATGTAGCTATTTCCACAAACTATGGGGAACTTTGACCTGAATGAGGCTCACCATGGGTGAAACTGAAAACCCACACACACATGAAATGATGCTTAAAAGCTGGTATCCACCAACTCTGTTCCTTCATTTACCAGCACAGTAGTAAAAATAACAGCTGTTCCTGGAGATTTCTTAGTATCACCAAGCACAAGTGTCCACTCAACCTTTTCTGATTGGAAATTCTCGAGGAAAATATACCTTGCAATATTTGTTCTTGGAGCTGATTTAAATGCTTTGGCCTTGTTTTCTTAAAAACAAGGTTATCTTGATTAGTTTCACTGAACGTTTAACAGGGAACATACGTTGTACCCTGCCTCACAAAGTTCTTTCACCAAATTTTGGAAGCAGAGTACATGATGTTATGTTCTGAAGGTGTTCAGCACAAATGACCAAGGGCAAAATTTGTAACTCTGCCAATCTTCCTCCAGCAAATTTAGAAAATATGGAGCAAATCAGCCCTTTTATATTAGCAAAGGTCAATTGCTGGACAAGAGAAATCTGAACCTTTTAGAGAGGGTGGGCAGTGATGATGAAAACCACCAGTGGTTCCAATGCACTACACAGGCCTTAGCCACATGAGAGAATTTTGGAAGAGCAAGGCCTCAAACCCAATGCATGTTCATGGCCTGTTGATCAGCAGTGATCCCCACCTTCATGCATGCCTTGGAGACATGGAGAACGTAAATCAAGCACCTCAAAGCTCTGTAGAACATAGAACAAAGCAGCACAGGAACAGACTCTTCAGCACACACTGTCTGTGTCGAACATGATACCGATCTAAGTAATCCCATTGCCTGCACGTGGTCCACATTCCTCTATTTCCTGCTGTTCATGGATTGCCTAAATGCCTCTTCAACATTACCGTCGTATCTGCTTCTACCACCTCCCTGGCAGTGCATTCCAGGCACAAAGTAACACCAGTGTTGTCCCTGACAAAATCCTTTAAATCCATAGGGAAACAAATGAATCAATGTCAATGGAGACACAAGAGAGACTGCAGATGCTGGAAATCTGGAGCAACACACACAAAATGCTGGAGGAACTCAGCAGGTCAGGCAGCATCTATAGAGGGAAGTAAAGTATCAACGTTTCAGACCGAGACCCTTCATCAGAACTAAACGTAACTAAGACAAAACTAAGACTAAACTAAGTTTTACGTATTGCTAAATTTGCCTTTGGTCATTGAATCCCAATGAAGGGTCTTGACCTGAAACATCGACTGTTCATTTCCCTCCATAGATGCTGCCTGACCTGCTGAGTTCCTCCAGCATTTTGATGGTGTGTTGAATCAATGGCAATTCCCAGCCATGATGCACAGATCACACTCAATTAGCTCAGCTAGGCTGGCCACATTTTCTATATGCATGACTTCAGTATCATTTTTAGAACTGGCAAAGCAAAAACTTTCCAGGAGAACAGAGAAAATGTTTCAAGTATGCTCTCAAACCACCTTGAAAAAATGCAACATCAGGATTAACATTGGAGATCCTGAGCTACCACTGAAACTTGAGGAGAAGCACTTGGACTGTGCTGAGCACTTTGAGGTACTTTCATCAGAGCAGAAACAAAACTGGAAGAGTGGCTGTACAGCAGTTCAAACCACCAAAACTCTGTTAGAGTTGTAGCACATCGGTTATCAGACTAATAATCCAAAGACATGAACAAACAATCTGGTGACTGGAGTTCAAATCCTGCCACAGCAGCTGTGGAAGATAACTTTAGTTGGAAGAAGAACAACTAGCTTTAGTAATGAGAACTAGAAAAATAACTGCATTGACATAGAAACCCATTTGGTTTACAAATATTGCTCAGAGAACAAAATCTGCGATCCTTACTCAGTGTGGCCTATATGTGATTCCA
The DNA here is from genome assembly GCF_009764475.1 of Pristis pectinata. Taxonomy (NCBI): domain Eukaryota; kingdom Metazoa; phylum Chordata; class Chondrichthyes; order Rhinopristiformes; family Pristidae; genus Pristis; species Pristis pectinata. The sequence continues at coordinate 18,932,250 of NC_067432.1, forward strand.
GACTCAACACTATGAAATCTACTCTAATATGCCCTCTGAAGTGGCCCAGCAAGCTCTTCAGCTACACCATTACCATTATCACTACATTCACTAGAAGGTTCAAGAAATTGGCTCATTATCACCCATTCAAAGGCAATTAATGATAGGCAATAATGTTGGTCTTGCTAGTAATGCCCACATTCTGAAAAGGAATAACAAAAAAAAGTGGTAGATCCTACAGATATTGTATAGGATTCAACAGGTCCAATAGTACTTATGCAGGAACAAGTCATCCTTGACCTCAAGGGAACACCAAAGCAGAAGAATTACCAAAATCAAAAACTTTCCAGCTAATATATGTTTTGAAATGGTCCATTTCAGTGATGCTGAAAAGTATTCCTAAAGAACAACCAAAGAAAAAAAGAATATTCCTCATGAAAGAAGTAAGGATCTGTATTCATGCAACACTTCTCACAACCTCAGGACATCCCAAATTGCTTTACAACCAATTAAGTACTTTTTTGATGTGTAGTACAAATGGTAATGAACAGGAATAAGGCAGCTGTTTACTGTAGAACCGGCTATCACAGACAGCAGTAAGATAATGACCAGATAATCCATTTCAGTGATGTTGGTGAGGGTTAAATTGAGGGCCTAAGCAACTCTTGGTTAATCCATTTAATTGTATTAGTTTACCTCAGCCAGTAATCTATCATGGGCTTTCTTTAAAACCTGTCAAGCGCCCAAAAGACTCAAGTATTTTTTAAAGTTGTAAGTATTTAAGTGAAGCAAGCATAATCATTCCCAGTTTTCTCTCCCATACCACAAGACAAAGCTACTTTAGTTCTTTTAACTTCACAGTAAACAGAACTTCCGGTATTCTTTATAGCTTCAATAGTTTTAAAAACTTCCAGAGAAAGCCTGAGTCCAAGATTAAATGAGTGACACTCTCAATGATGCAGCTAATGGTGCATTTGTTCATGGAGATGCAAATGAATGCTTTCCTTTAACTTGTTAAATGTACTAATGGATCTTCTGTGGTGGATTTGATTAACAGTTAAAATATGCCACATAGGGTATAATGTCCTGAGTGGCTCTTGACCTCCAACTGAATTCCTCTCATGTCCTCAAAGTCCACAAAACTTTGCACTTGGAATTTAAAAAAAAGTCTCTTTCTTCCTGTTATCTTATGCCTGACTTTTTATTCTCCTGTTTTCAGCTTCTGTCTATTTTTTCATCATTTCTCACTCCTGCTTTCCATAAAGAACATAAATGAAAACAATCTGATTGATTGGGATCAATATGTATGACCTTGGAGTGATCTAGCTAGAGTTGCTAGGGCAACGGTCATGAACTACAAGGAATTCATCCTCCATTTCCCCCCCCCCCCCCCCAGATAAGCACACAGTTCTACAGATTTTCCTTTTCTAGATTACATACTTGAATATTTTTTGTTCAGTATGGCATTGCAGAACTTGTTACCAATTAAGTTATTCAAGAGGACTTTACTTCACCTGTACACTTTTGTGGGAAGGGAATATTCTGAGATATACACTGGAGAACACATTCAGTTTTGTCACTTGTGAGATCAAATGGTTGCATCTCCTCTATCTGTCATTCCCTGTCCTATTTGATGGACTATTGATCTATACATAGCCGTAACCCATTTTAGGATATCCAAAGGAATTCGCTACAATTAAATTAATGTTTGTCATTATGTGCACAAATGCAATAACCAAATTGTCGACAGGTTTCACAAACAGAAAATGGGATATAAGCCCCATTAATTTATCTTGTGTCCTGTTCAATACTTATCCCTAAACCTGTATCTCCAGAGAACAGATTATCTGGTCATTATTTTGTTGTGATTTGTGGGAGTTGCCCCATTTTCTATATTTTAAAAAAATAATTGGTGTGATATGGGCATCTCTGGTATTTAGTCCCCAACTCTAACTGACTATATGGTGATAATCTTACAATCTGCTTTCTTGAACTACTGCAGACCTTCAGGTGAAAGCATTCTTACAGTCTGTCGGTCAGTGAATTACAGGATTTAAATCCTGAGATGATGAAGGAATGGAGATATACTTGTGAGTTTGGGAGATGCTAACACAGTATTCCATGGTGAGCAGATGATGGAGGTAGTGAATGTTTTTGGTGGTAGATGGAAGTGTCAATCAAATAGATGCTTTGGCTGAGATCATGCTGAATTTCTTCAGCTTTTCAGAGCTGCATTCCTGCTGGCAATTAGACTCTATCAGTTCACACTCCTAACTTCTGCTTAGTAGATGGTGGAAAGTATTTGGTGGTCACCTGAGTCACGTGCTCAGCCTTGGATTGTAGCCACAGTATTTATGAGTGTGGACCAACTTAGTTTCTTGCCGATGATGAGTCCTAGGATAATAATGGTGTGGAATTTGACAAAGACAAAACCAATAAATGAGCAACAAACAATCTGCTGGAGGAACGCAGCAGGTTGAGCAGCATCTGTGGGGGGAGTTGTTGATGTTTTGGGTCAAAACCTTGCAACAGTCCTGATGCAGGGTTTTAACTGAAAAGGTTGATGAATCCTTTCCCCCCACAGATGCTGCTCAACTTCCTGAGTTCCTCCAGCAGATTGTTTGTTGTTCCAGCTTCCAGATCGGCAGTCTCTTGTGTCTCCATAAAACCAATAAATGTCAAGGTTAGGTGGTTAGACTCACCTCTGATGGAGATAAGCATTGCTTGGCATGTACATGGAGTGAATGTGACATGCTACTTATCAGTCCATGCCTGAATATTGACTGGTCTTGTTGCATATAGGCATGGACTGCTTCATTTTCTGGAAGTGTGAGCTTCACAGTCACCAGAGAATATCCCTAATTCTGACATGATGGGAGGAGGGTCATTGATGGAACAGCTGTAGGATTCTGGGCCCGAGACCCAAGGAATTCCTGCAGTGATACCTTGGGCATGTAATGATTGGCCTTCTAATGATTGACCTTCTTCCTTTATGCAAGGTTTGAGAGTTCTCCCCTTGATTACCATTGGCTTTCCTGGGGCATATTTGGTCAAATTTTGCCATCTTGCCAAAGGCAATCAACCATATTTCACTTCCGGAATACAGTTTTGTGATCCAAGTTTGAACCAAGGCTCTGAAGCAATCTTATGACACCCAAACTGAGAACGAGTGAGCAGTTTATTGGTGAGTGTCACGTTTGACAGCATTTCATGAAAACGCCTTTCATCATTCTCTTGGTGTTTGAGGATAGACTGATGGAGAAGCAATTGAATGTTTCCTGCTTTTTTGCTGCAGTCAAGCCGTAGCCTGAGCAATTTCCACATTGTTGGATAATGTCAGTGTTTTAACTATGCTGGAAAAGATTGGTAAGAGTCACAACTAGAACCTGAGCATAAATCTTCAGTACTTCAGCCGCTGTGCTTTCACCCATTTCTTGACACTGTGTGGACTGAATCTGATTGATTTAACATTGCCACTCACGTACAACGCACTACCACACTTGTACCTGAAACTGTTCTCAGAGCTCTCTCCCCTGGTTAGCTGTTTAATTGTCCACCACCTTACTGAAAGTATAGAACTGGAGTTTTGATTTGATCTGATGGCTGAAGGATTGTTTAGTTCTGTAGATTTTAGATTGTTTTTGCTGTATCTCCATGTTGCAGCTTCACCAGGTTGCCATTTCATTTTTTTACTTACTCTTAATAGACCCTTTTACATTCCCTACTAACCAAGGTTGATGCATTAGGCTGTTGAAAATGGTATACTGTGGGATATATAGGGCCATGACATTACAGATTGTGGTAAAGTGCAGTTCTTCTGCTGTCAGTGACCTGTAGAAAGTTTTCAGCAGCTAATACTTTCTGAATCTATCCCATTTCATAACATAAAAGTAGCACAGAAAACAATGGGGACATACCTGGAACAAAGATAAGAATCTGAGCCTACAAGACTGATGTGATTATCATTGTTACCAGTACTATGACAGAAAGATACAGTAGTGTTGTGGTTAGCATAATGCTATTACAGCGCCAGAGACCCAGGTTTAATTCCACCCACTGTCTGTGAGGAGTTTGTACATTCTCCCTGTGTCTGTGTGGGTTTCCTCCGGGTGCTCCGGTTTCCTCCCACATTCTAAAGACGTACGGGTTTGGAAGTTGTGGGCATGCTATGTTAGCACCGGAAGCATGGCGACACTTGCGGGCTGCCCCCAGGACACTCGATGCAAAAGATGCAATTCACTGTGTGTTTTCGACGTACAATGTGACTAATAAATGTATCTTGTATCTTATCTGCAGCAGGTAGATTGGGAAAGATGAGCTTGGATTAATTAATTAATGCCATTTAAATTAGTCATCTGTCATTTTGGGGTTTGAACTCATCTGTTGATTATTAGTTCACTCTGCAGGACTTCTAATCCAGTAATTAATCCACCTTGCCATCATTCCCATTAATATCATTATTGAATAGATAACTTGTTCAGTTAATCACTATGCTTCCAAAGAACTTTGTTGGTTCTGAAACGTTGTGGGTTGTCTTGATGTCATTAAATGTCCTTTTCTTTACTGATTTAAGAATAAATGTCTGAGGTTCATCTTCAGCTACAAACAGTAAAAGCAGGTAAGAATATCAATTGGAAGTTGTAGTCACCTTTTTGGTTTCCTGAATGCAAATGAATGGAGGTAAGGACTGCTGACAACTTATAGAATCATAGAAATTTACAGCACAGCAAGAGGCCATTTGGCCCATCATGTCTAGGCTGGCAAAAATAGAGCAACTTAGGTTACCCCTCTTTCCCTGTTCTAGGTCCATATATTTGTAGGTTATGGCCCTTGAAGTGGTTATCCAGGTATACTTTACATGTGATGGGATTTTCCTCTCCACCATCTTTTCAGGCAGAGAAATCCAGATTCTCACTACTCCGCTAAAAATGTTTTTCCTCAATTTCCTAATCATTTCACCAATTATCTTAAGTTTAGTCTGCTAGTTATTAATCTCTCTGTCAATTATTCTCATTTTTCACCCAGTCTAGTTTCCTGAAATTAAATCTCTTCCTGTATTCCAAAGAAAACAATAACCACCTGAATATTTGTAAACCCTCCTCATATTTGTAATATTTCAGTCCTGGAAATTTCAAAAATCTCTTCTGCAACGTCTCTCATTTTGTCTTATCCCTCCTGTAGCATGGTCATTCAAACTAGCTGTGACCTAATTAATGTTTTGTATAGCTTACGTGAGTTCTCAAGTCTCAAGTCGAATTTATTGTCATATACACAAGTACATGTATGCACACTGGCAATGAAAAACTTACTTGCAGCAGCATCACAGGCACGTAGCATTAAATAAGCAGCATTCACAAGAAAAACATAGATTAAACATAAATTATACACAATTATTACAAGGAAGAACACAATTAAAACAAAAATAACCCAAAAAAACCCCCCAAAAAAACGAAGTCCATTTCAGGGGTCACATGTTTCATATCTTGATCAATAAAGACAAGTATACCATCTGAACCAAACTACTTTTAACTACCTTACTATAAGGCTGGGGCTTCTGTTAAGCCATCCTTGAACACCCAAAATATAACAGGATCTGCCTTCCTCTTGTTCAGAGGCCTACCAAGCTGCTTATAGCTACTATACGGAGAGCTCCAAGTATTTTTTTAATATTTCTGTCTGACTTTGAAGAACTGGTTGGGCAACATTAGAATTCATTCTGTGCAGCTCAAACTCCTTCCAAATTCCACATGGTGTACTTGAACTAAAAGTGAGTGCTTTCGCCACCATTTTGTTGTTGAGATACACATTTAAATGGTATCTTAGTGGTAAACATGCTGGGAACAATCCATTACTAGAGGCCTAAGTTATAGCAATTACTGACTGCGCAAGGTTTGATAACTTTGGGACAAGAGGGTAAGTTATTTTTCCCTGGGCGACAATGGCTAACACGAGGGGACATAATTTTAAGGTGATTGGAGGAAGGTATAAGGGGGATGTCAGGGGTAAGTTTATTTACACAGTGAGCGGTGGATGCTTGGAACACACTGCCGGCCAGAGGTTGTGGGGGCAGATACATTAGGGACATTTAAGAGACTCTTAGATAGACACATGAACGATAGAAAAAATGTGGGAGGGAAGGGTTAGATAGATCTTAGAGCAGGATAAAATGTCGGCACAACATTGTGGGCCGAAGGGCCTGTACTGTGCTGTAGTGTTCTATGTTCTATGTTCATATGAAGACACATAAAGTCTTCAGAGGTATTGCATCCTATCTTCACTTCTGGTAAACAATGACATACAGGTTAAGGTTGTCAGAGGCTGTCATCACTGAGATATGTAAAATGCTGTGGAGAGAAATGTACCCACACTCTCATGCCTGGATTGCTCTCTCCATGGAAGTCAATTTAACCACAGGATCTATCCAAGCAGCTGCAACAAATCTCTGCCTCATGATCTCATAATTTACCACTCGTCACAACATCAGAAGGGACGCCCAGGGTCAGCACACCTGAGGAAAAAATTTTGTGGGAGACAGGTGGGATCCCAGCCCCTAGGATTTGTTGGCATTGCTGACTTCATGTGAGTGCAGGCAGACATTGTGCTCATATGCCAATGACAGCTCCCCTTAATAACCGTGACTTTTCTTCAGTTGAAAGGGTTTCCATTTCTGTGATACTGTGGATCATCAGAAATCTTCCTGAAAGCATATATGACATACATATATGATATATATCTTATATCATCCTCAGGGAGATCAAATTTCCAGATGTTTTTTGGGGGCCAGTAATGCCTGAAGAGATGGATCCTGTTGCACAAGGGATACCCTCTGGTTCCTGGGCACAAATTCACAAAAATACCATTGTTCAGCTTTGCTGCAACAAGAGCCATAGAAGTACAGGAAACGTTGCAGAAAATTACATTGGTCTGACAATGAGATTCTGTTGCCTGCATTGGTGTGGGGACAGCATGCAGCATGCACCCGGCTGATGCAGACGTCATCCTGGTACAATGCATGTTGCACAATCTTTCCAACCAAAGATAGTTGCCCATGCTGGAGGATGAGTAGTTTACTGATCTGGAGGCTGAGTGAGATGAATCACTAGCTGAAGAAGGATGGGCTTGAATATGAGGAAGACTATCTGAGGGTGTCCCGGCAGAAAGCCACCAGTTTTATCTCCCAGCAGAATGAAGGGGAAAGGCATGGGAAACAAGGGACCCTTTGACAGAGAAACGCTTTTCATAATGGCGCTGCTAATAATAATCTTCCATCCAGAGAGAGACTTTCCCCACGGTCCAATCTTTATCACCAACATGTTCATCAATTAACAGGAGACAGACCACAAATTATGCATAATAATCATTTGTCTCATCCTTTACATTGAGCAGAACACATGAATGAATGAATTCCTGATCCTTTCTCTGAAATAGCTCACTATAACTGTTCTCATTGGAAATCACGTCAGCTCACCCTGAGGTGTCATAAAGACATAAATTTATCTGTGTGATACTCAATTGAGTGGGAAGTACCTGCAGGCAAGATCTTCCTATGGGGGTTCCCAAGAGTTAGAAAGCATTACCATCACCAGGAAAATTAGGAACAGGCATTCCAAATACTATACACAAATTGACTTTAACCACCACTTTTTTCATCTAAATCAATTAAAATATCCATGTAATAGAACAAGTGCACCTGAGTAAAGTCTAACCATAACTGTTTTTAGTACTTAAAGCCGTAAATACATCTCATAATAACACCCCACTGTTTAGTGTGAATGAACATCTTTTGGTGATTGGAAAATAAATGGTGTGGAGTCAATCTTGTTGTGTTTCAATGCATTAACTCACCTGAGTGAATAATCCTATGCATCGGCATTCAGTTTAATTAAACAAAAGTTTGCTTGACAGATGTTTCTGAGGGATAATTTCATTACTATATGGCTCTGAACACTTTATCCCCGATTACTGTTTATGGATTAAGACTATTTTGCAGAGACCTTCCTTTAAGAGAACATAGTAATAACAACAGGGTATTCCACCCCTCAACCAAAATTCTGACATTCAATTAGCCTTAATTTCATACTCATTGCCTAACAGAAATCTATTGACTTCATTTTGAATGACTTGACAACATTCCTAAATAGAGCTGCATTAATTTCAAGGCTGTGTTACTTTGTTCTGGACTCCCCCACCAGAGGAAATAGTTGCCTACAGATTGAGACTTTACATATTTTCAGTGTGCTAAAGGTGCTGTGTACAGAAGTGATGCCTGACCAAATCCACCACAAGAACTATTAAACATGGTCAAAAATACATTAGAAACAGCTTTAGAATTGCTTTTGGGCATGATCATATGTTCCCACATGGTATTATGGGGAGGGAGTACCTGGATTTGGGTGTAGCAATGATGAAAGAACATCACTCTGCTTCCAAAGGAGGGTACCTCATTACTTTGACCCTACTTCTCTTGCAGTCCATCAACAGGGCTGTTTGCAGAGCTCAGTCACCAGCCTGACCATTCCCTCTTTCCATAACTGGCACACCATGGCTACCTTGTGTCTACAATCCACTAAATGCACAGAAGGACCATGCTAAGGCTGCTTCCATAACACCTCCAAAACACACATCCTCCACCTTTTGGAGAGTGGTGGATTTGGTCGGGCATCACTTCTGTACACAGCACATTCAGCGCACTGAAAAATGTGCTGTATACAGAAGTGATGCCTGACCAAATCCAGCAGGAAACACTATGACCTGAAGGTACACTTCTAAGTTGCATAGCATCCCATTCCAGAAATACATCACCATTCCTTCACCTTTACTGGGTCTAAATCCTGGAGCTCCTTACTAACAGCAGTGTGCAAGTACCTCAGCAGAAAGACTGCAGTAGTTTAAGAATGCAGTTCTCCATCACCATTTCCAGGGCAACTGGGGATACACAATAAATAGTGGCCTTATCAGCAATGGACATCATGTAGCAGGCTGAGGAAAAGGTTTCTTAAGACCAGTTATTGTCACCTACGGGTCCAATATTTATGGGTAGTTCTTACTTTGAACATTGGGATCCAATTCAAAGGCCATCCATCATAGCTGGTCCTAATCCTGTCCTTGCTAGAAATGTTTACACATCAGTGAGCGGAATCACCTGGCAGACAAACCCTGAAGACTCAGCTGATTGAAAGTATTTCAAAAACAGCTGTACTGAAGCTAACTGTAATCTCTACTTTTGCACCTCGAGTAAGATCAGCTAAAAGGGATGAGATAGAAGACTAGGGATCAAATCCAGCAACTACCTGACCTTATATTGTTCTAATTACTAGCTCTCCTTGGTGCATGCAAGTGATTCCACAGTGCTATTCAAGAAAGAGTTTTTCTCAGTGTCCTAACCAATATTTATCCTGTAACCAACAGTGAATAAAACAGATTATCCAATTATTTATGTCAGTGCTGCTTTTGGGATCTTTCTGTCTGCCGATTGACTGCTATGTTCCCCACATTCCAACAGCAAAAACTCTTTGAATATATTTACCTAGCCATAAAACACTTCAGATTTTTGTGGGGTCATGAAAGGTGCAATGCAAATGCAACTGTTGTTACTTTTTTTTTAATGGCTCATTCCTGTAATGAGGAATGTAACTTAGCCCTGTGGACACCTGTTTCTAATATTTAATGGGGTGATTTAATCAGAAGAAGGGAATATAGTACAACTTTTAGAATGTGCTTTTCACTGTGCGTTCTTTAGAATTATCATTTTTGATAATGATTTCAGTAATAGTTAAACAATTTAAGAAACAAATATCCATAAAGCTTATATTCATAATGCTATTTCTAATATTCTTCCATTTTGATGAAATATTTTTACCTGACAAATGTCTGCCAAAATATCAAGTTAACTTTATCCTTATAAATTGAGTGAAATAGTATCCCTGCAGAAAAGCAAAGACACAGAAACAGGAGTAAAACAGATTTTTCAAATCAGAGATGGAAGCTTTTGCCTGCAGATCAATTAATTTGCATTGTTTGAGTCAGATATAAATCTCACAGTGGCAGAACTACATTTGAAACTACAAATAGTTACTAAAACCATTATAAAGCAACTAATACATAAAAACAATGTAATATTATGGTAAAGCAATTTTGGGGGAGATATCTTGTGCATGGGTTTGTGTGACCAAAATTTTCAATAAAGTGGCTTAAGACTTGTTAGATTCCAATGATAGAGGGAATGATATATTTCTGATGTATTTTAGCATGAATTAATCATTGAAGTGGTGACAAATTTAGTCCCCCTCAATATCACATGACTAAAAGTCAGCTGCATAGCCAACATAGTTGTTTAACAGGCTGAGTCCTGTGAGAATTAGAAGAAATATTTTTGAAACTAACTTTTTGTTCATTCCTGGTATTTGAATAAATGCAATCACCCTACTCTGGATATTTGTGGTTAATTCGTGATTTACAAGTGAAATAAATTATTTCTGAATGCTATAAACCTTCAATGCTATCATTTGATTTCCTGGAATTGAAAGTCCAGTTGGAAACTAATATTAGGTTCCAATATTTGAATAATTATCATCCTCAAATGTGGAAGCATGACAATATTTTAATTTACTGCTGAACCGCACATAACAAAGATTATTGACTGTTTACACCCTAGATTCCATTGTAAGCATACTCCACAAGTTAGTATCCTAATAGCAACATAATTTTATATTAGTGTCAAGTAACTATTACATGCCACTGTTTCACTATTTAACATGACAAAGAAGAAAATGCATCAGTCATTTTATTTGTTTCTGTAATAAAATCCACATACTTCACTCCCTCCCCTGTCTGATCTATGAGTGATTACTTTGGAGGTAGCATCTCACCATGGCGCAATCCTCCAAAAGCAAGTTTGCCTGCTTTCAAAACAAGTTCTGAATTGGCTACTAGTACAATTTAGCTGCCATTAATTCAAACCTAAAAAAAAGCAGTTTGAAAAGGAAAGTTTCATACAAAAAATATTATAATTGAGATATTTTTTGGAAAGCAAATATATTTTCTTCTTCAACTGATATGCTGTAAAAAAATAATCTGTTATTTACTTTGATCAGAAGGCTCTGAGAGGAACATCCGCACAGGGTACTGGCAGCAATGCAGTTTTCCCTATTATTTTTCTTAACAAGTAAGTGGATCCTTCAGAACGTGTTAGTATACTGGCTAGTGTTGGCTGTTACTCAGTGAATAGCACACTAGGCTCTGAGTTATAATATTAAGGTTTCATGCCCCACTTCCAGACACGAATACAAAATCAGGCTTATACGTCAGTGATACCCTCCTAGGTGCGGGTGGTTAGGTACTTTAGGCATATTGTGGTGGAAGCCTTAGCAAGCATCTGCAGTACATTGTGTAGATGGTATACGCTATAGTTAGAGTGTGCCGATGGCGGAAGGGAGGAATGGGTAGGCTGATGAATGAGTCCTGAATATAGCCCTGTCAGCAGACAACTAGAAAATTGTGTATTTTTTTTATAAATTATGTATTTACGTACCCTCCAAATGGGGTGCTGCACTAGCAGAGGAGCTGTCTTTTGGATTTGATTAAAGCAAAGGTTCTTTTTGCCCTTCTCATTGGATGCAAGAGAATTCACTATTTTGACATAAAGAGGAAAGGTGCTTCTTGGTGACCTGATAAATATGTAGATGTCAATCCAGATCACTAAAAGTACTGATTATCTTGCTACTATGCTTGTGTGGAAATTGACAGCAGTATTTTCTTAAGTTACAATAATAATTACACTTCAAAAGTAATTCACTGATTTTAAATCATTTTAGGATGTCCTGGAAGTATGTTCAGTCTTTAATACAATACATTGCAATTTGTCCCATTTGTAAAGCTCACAGGGTTGGGTGTAAGCAGTAATCTGGATGGTAACAGTGAGGTAGCTCCGACAGATTACTGTTGACATGATGAAATTGAAAATTATTCCTCATCCTCTCCACTTTGTAATCCTCCATCTAGATCCATTGGATCATCACATTATCACAATCTTCTTCACAATATATTGGAACCATTTACTCTGTGAGGTGCCAAACTAACATCTGGCAAAATCAAGACATGAGCTATAAAGTAGAAGTCTTATGTCATGAGTATAAATGTAAATAATTGGTAATGTTTCTTGCACTAAAATAAGTGAACTACTCATCAGAAAAATGTTGAGTGGTCAACATTTCAGTACCACATGAGAAACAAACTGAGGAATAGACTATTTAGCCCCTGTTGGCTGCTTCACTGTTTAATAAGATCATGGCTGATCTCTTACCTCAATGCCACTTTCTTGTTCTAACCTCTAATCAATTTATTCTTTCAATATCCAGAAACCTATCGATCTCTGACTTAAATATACTTATGGACTGAACCGTCACAGACCTCTTGGTAGAAAATTACAAAGATTCATTACTGCTTGGATGGAGAAATTCATTCTTATCTCACTTCTGAATGGGAACCCAATATCTTGAGATTTTGAGCCCCATATCTCAAATTCATAAATATAATACTTATTTGGGAGAGATTGTGTCCAAATATGATATTTTAGGGCTGCTGGCATTCATGCAATGAACATACATATGTAAATGAAAGGATGAGAAAGACCACATCAGAAATCAAGACGGCTGCTCAAAGCAGGTTAAAGAGATACTTGATTTGGTTGTTTGTTTTGATAGCTCACTTTGAGAATAAATTGAATGATTTGGTAGGTCGGTTCTGCTGTTTCATTTTCATCCGCGGTACAATTTGTTTTCTCTTTAAACCGACAGGTAATTTGCAGTGTAGGTAACTAGGTATTAGACAAGCTGAGGGGAGTTGATGGGCATGTGCGGGAGAATAGGTTGCAAGGAAATAATTGAGGGAATGGGATCAATAGGATTGCTTTGAGAGCTAACAATGATTTGGTTAGGCGAATGGCCTCCTATGTCATAAGGAAATATGAAAAAATATGAAACCAATGTTGAAAGTCTCAAGACCACCATAAATAGAATTATAGAACAAAGTCATAGAATCATACATCATAAAAACAGGTCATTTGACCTAACTTGCCCATGGTGACCAGTGGGCACCTGTCCATATTAATCCAAGCACTTGGTCCATAGCCTTATGTCTAGATGATTCAAGTGTTCATCTAGACACTCCTTAAATGCTGTCAGTGATTCTACTTCCACCACTTTCTCAGGCAGTGCATTCCAGGTACTTACCACTCTCTGGGTGAAAAAGGTCCCCCCCAGGTCCCCTCTAAATTTATTCCCCATTACCCTAAACCTATGTCCTCTAATTTTATCTATTTCTGGTATGGCGAAAAGTTTCCTGCATTCTACTTTATCTATACCACTCATAATTTTATATATCTCAATCATATCCTCTTTTAAACTTATCTGTTCCAGGGAGAACAGACTTAGCTTCTCCAGTCTCTCCTCATAACCTAACTGCTCCATTCCAGGCAATATCCTCCTGAATTTCCTCTGAACCCTCTCCAGTGCTATCACATCCTTCCTATAGTATGGCAATCAGAAGTGGACACAGTAGTCCAGCTGAGGTCTAATGAAGGTTTTGTAAAGTTGGATCATAACCTCATTACTTCTGTATTTGATGCCCTGACTAATAGGCCTCCCATATGCCTTCCTAACCATATTAATCTACCTGTGTTATCACTTTCAAGGATCTAGGGGATTGTACTCCAAGGTCTCTTTGTTAATTAAGACCCTACAATTCATGGTGAATGCCCTAACTTCATCAGACCCTCCCCTCCCCCTTCACCCCCCCCCCCCCAACCCTGTTTCTTAGGTCAACAAGCAGCTCTATTGTCCTGCTGATGGGGCTAGGTTATTGTTGTGACTCCATGACACAAGGTTCACAATCTCTTTCCTGTACTCTGTCTCTTCATTGTTGTTGATGGCCTGGTTTTGTCTTTTGGTAATGTTATTAATGAAACCTCATAAAATCAGCCGAATATAATCTATCCACAGAGAGACACAGCATGGAGAAAGGCCATTTGGCCCATTGAGTCCATGTTGACCATCAACCCATTTACACGAACCCTACATTAATTTCATTTATTTTATTTTCCCCACATTCTCATCAACTCCCCCAGTATTCCACCACTCACCTACACACTGGGGACAATTTACAGTGGCCTACCAACCCACACATTTTTCGGATGTGGGAAGAAACCAAAGCACCAAAGGAACCCACACAGTCACTGGGAGAATGTGCAATCTTCACACAGACAGTACCCAAGGTCAGGATCGTAACTCAGTCTCTGGAGCTGTGAGGCAGCTCCTCTATCAGCTGCAGCATGGTGCTGTATCCACAGCTTCTTTCTGTTGGAATATCAATAAAAATTGAACAATCACTTAATTTTCTTTCTCTTGTCTCTTCCTATGCAATAAATAATTACACATTTCTGATAATTTAACAAATTAAAACATAATTATGGTGGTTCAGATAATGTTTGCTGTACATTATCTGGCATCTGATGGTCTGGTACTGTACCTGTCTCACCCATCAGTCTGAAATATTTTCTTGGTGTCAAGAGTGCCAGTGGGCTATGCAGCCAGAACTAGGAGTCTGGAGTGCTCCCAGAGCTTGGATTCTAGAATGTGGGCCACATAAATGGCTGGATTCGGATTGGAATCCGGAGCACCAATGGTCAGGAACGTGGGCAGGTTTGTGGATGGAGCTGGGGTCTGGTGTACTTATATGTTCCCCTCGCCCTTCAAACTCACCGTGGAAAATTTAATTATACCACTGCATTCCATGTTAAAAAAGCGAAATAAAAGTGTGTTTGGGTATTAATAGATGTCACATCCAATGGTCCAGAAAATTTGCTAGTCCGGCACTAACAGAATCCCAAGGGCATCGGATGCTTGGAGTTCCACAGTTTATTGCAGAAGTATTGTAACTTTGCAGTGAGATCCTTTGAGTTGAAGTGAGATTATTTCTCAGAATCTGTTGCTGTGGCATCACTAATTGATGCTCCTTGAGAATTACAATGTGCGATTTAACTGGAACAAGCTCCTGGCACTTGAGCAGCAGCACTAATGACAATGGCATTTTATTGCAGTCAAAACAATGTGAAACGGGTTGATAGAATGAGAATTGATGCTTCAATTTCCATCAGTCAGAAGGCTAAAGTATGGCCACTTCTAATTCCAGTTGCTATTGACTCAGGTAACTAAGAGAATGAAAATAGGTTTCAACAATAAATTGATCTGTATTAACATCATAGGGAATATACAGGAAAATTGAATGGTGAAGAGGCTTAATGAAATGCATTGCAGTCCAAAGGTGGGGGTGTATGGATTTTAAGCCAGAATGGGTTAACACCAGTCCAGCTTTAATTTCCTACATGTTAGAAGGAGCAGGAATCCTGGTGATTTTGACGTCTGAGCACTTTTTAAATGCTATGGGCTAACTTCCCATCTGATGGACAGGAGGAAATTACAGACTTTTTACTTGTGTAGTGTAACAGGGTGGACTTTGGTTATTCTTAGCTTCCAGGTAGGTCCTGTTTTGGGGAAGGGTTCTAGAATTTCATGCAGAAGGAACAGTGGGAGGGGGATGGGGAGAGTCCAGGGTGAATGGTCACAATATACTTTATGAGACCAGGAAGAATGTTCTAATTATTCAGGATGCACAAAGCAACTGTTTTAGCTCAGCTGCAGGGCTTATACACTCTTTTCAGCAGCTCAGTCTGGTTGGTGCTTCATTCACTCACAAAACACAGCAAACATTTGCCCAAGTGTGTTGACCAAACTAAAAAATTGGAGATTAAAGGAAAAGCGACTTCTAAGCACATTTTTGGCATAGAGTCATTCACCACAGAAGGAGACCATTCAGGCCTATGTGTGAGCTGTTTTTTTTCTCTTTCAAGAGCTGTACAGTTCATGCCAAACCTCTGTTCTCTCCTCATATCACTTTCATTCCTGCTTTACTCAGCACTTTTATGAGATTATCATAACTTAGTTGAGAAACAATAAAGCTTTTTTGCCTTAAGCTGGGGTGGATATAAGGCCCATATGAAGGCACCAAGACGAGGTGAATTTAAGCCAATCCACCAAACAAGAATTGGGCCAGTTGAATTTGGATGCGATTTTACACCCTGACTTCAATAGTCAGTCATATAGTAAGTCAATAGTCATATTAACTGGAGTACAAACGTTGGCTGAACATTGGTTAACCAATGCCTAGGTTGGGTTAAAATTTTGCTCTTAGACATCGTCATCTTTTAGTTTCATTTAAGTCATGACTACTGCTTCCTTCCTCCTAGAGTATCACTAGTATTTAGTGGTTGTTATGTATCACTACAGAGGAGTCAGGGACGATACTGATGAAGCACCTTATTATCATCAACTATATTTGAATTACATTCCATCCTCATATAATCGCACTTTAGAACATTAAATTAACATCATCTAACAAGATTTATTTTAATGCAGTTATAAAGGTGGAATTGTTGCTGAATGTATTCATGCACATTGTTGACTATATTTAACAAAGGCTTCTATCCATTCATTTCACACAGGTTAATGTCTCTTTGAAGTTCAGACAGCTGATTGTTATCAGGGTTCATTAAGGATTCCCCTGCTGATTTTGCCAGCAGCTAAATTTATCTTATTGTCAGCTGATCTTTACGAATGATGACTCATCTTCAAATCTTTATGTTTTAAAGGGCACCAACATACAGCCAGTTGCCAATGCTACTCTCCATGGATTGGAACCTGTGTCAACAGGTCCTCTTTAAGAAACATCAAAGCAACCTCACATTCATAGTGAAGGACTACAATGGATTCATTTCATATGCATGTGTTAGTTTTGGGGAAGAAGCATTCAGATTGTTGTTGTACTTAAGCACCACTATTCATGCTTGGGTACCTCTCATGCATTGATGTGTAATGCACAAGAAAGACTGACATAAAAAGTCAAGAGCTTCATGATAAGCACCCAAGTAGCCCACATAAAAGTTGCATTTTGCAATTGAATTTCATCAAATGAGATGCTGTGGGAGCATGTCATTTATAAATTCAGGTGTACGTATTCTATTTACATCAGTGGTCATGGGCAACATAATGATGCATAGTAACCAGAAATTTCTGGCAAAAAAGATTATAAAAGTTAGCAACAATTTTGTTCAGCATAGAAAAGTTGAAAGTCTGTATGCTACATGCAGAAAACATGTCTTTAAAAGCTGTTTGTTGCCAGATTTATTAGGGGGAGATATGAGTGCTACCATTTTTGAATGCTGCCCAAAATACACCAGATGGGTAAAACAGCACCTGGAATGAATATCACAATAAGCAACTTTATATGTAATGGTGAAATGGCTCAAAAATCTATGGTTCACTATGGTCACCCCTATTTTTTGCTGGTGTCATCAAGAAAAATCTCATTTAAACTGTAATGGGGGCACCTTAACTAAGCTTGGCCAAAAGTTGGGGGTCAACTTATCCCAGATGCTTGTCATGGTGTCATTCAAGAAATTATGTATAAACTGAAATAAAAGGGCCCAGTTTTGCTGATACCAGTGAATGGGAACTACAAGCTATTTTAAACACTTGCTCTTGGCCATAGGTATTTTACTGGTTTTGCACTGGAAGATCTTTTCAACCAACAACTCAAAGATGGTTCTCTCTCTAGGACATTTGGGTACATTTTGATCACTGTAGTCTAAAACTAGAAATGTTCATCAGAATAATTTAATGCTTAATGAGCTGCAGAAAGCACAGTAAAGAAGATAAAAGGAAATAAAGGAAGAAAAATAAAATGGGATTAAGATGGAAGTAAAATAACAGAAAAGGTATGATTGTTCCCAGAACCCCATACATCAATGTGTGCAAAATAATCAACCTCTATTCCAAATCTGAAATCAGTTGTTCTGTGCATGCATGCAGTTCAACAATACAAATTGTGACCAATTCTTATTTCTACAACTTTAGCTGTAGTATTTTTATTAACCTTAAAAATAAATATTTAAGCATTCTGTTACTTAACAAAGGAAGAGGGAGGTTTAGTAAGTCAACATCTGTTTTTCAACTCTAATTCACTTTCTTCCAGAACTAGTTTCTCAATTGTGCTGCAAACAGCTTTAATTGTTGGGTTGGATCATGCAAGACCCAACCCAATGGCTGCACTCACTTCCCATGGTAGTCCTGTGGTCACACGAACCTTTTGTGGCCACGTGACTCCTAGCAACCTCAGCCCATGATTCCATGATCGTCCCATGAGCAGAGCAGACAGTAACTGGCAAGCAGGCACCGAGATGATGCATTTTGATCAAGGATGTGTTGAAGCTGATTTAAATAATTTAAAAATTATAGATAATAAATATTTAAAAACACATTAAGCAATTGTTAATTTAAAACATATACGTACACTGAAATAAACTAAGCTTAGTTAAAAACATGCATGCACACTGAAATAAAATAAACTTAGTTAAACGTACCTTTTTAATGAAAGTCAATGAACCCTTTCAATGAATAGGACTATGCCAGATGTGCCGGCTATGTCTCAGAGACAAAATAAGAGGTGTATCTAATCCTTCAGCTCATTAATTTACAGAACATCATGGGCTTTATGATGAGTCCAAGTAACTCCATAGAACTGAGGTAAAAATCAAGATTCAATTCAGTCAAGTACATTAAAAATTCTAAATTCTTTCAATAAAGTTTAAGCATAAAGGTGAACAATACTAATGTTAGTTCCCGTGTCCTCTCCTCCTTTTAGCTGCTCTTGGTGAAGCCAATGTTTTAACCTAGAGTAGAGTACTAACCTTTTCTATTTCTTGTCACTTCACGTCTGTGCCTACACAAAGACGCTTATTCTGAGGAAGCTGATCAAGCTTCAAGCAGTCACAAAACTGCTCTGATTGCTCTTATGAAGAAGTTTCAGAACTTATTTCAGAAAATCCTTAACAGCAATCAATATGTGAAATAGACCTCTGGATAAAGCTCTCAAATTATTCCAGAAACAGTTGGATGGATGAACTAAGATGAGCTAAAGGCCTTTGCCATCTATGATTATCTTGTTCCCTTGTGACCTCTACATGTACATTTACAGGAGACCATTAGAAGTGATCATTATTCACGAGAAATGAAAATTGAGTGACTTCTATAACAGATAGCTCTTTGTTTTACTTCTGCATGAAAATCTACATCGTTGCTTATTATCCTTATTGATTTATTGAGATAGTGTAAGATAACTGAACTATTCTTTCAGATTTTGATTGTCAATGAGAACCCATTGTTTCTTCCCACATTGGGAACACACATTAATTCTCTAAATGATTCTCACACATGTGCATTCAATTTTTAAATTATACTGAGTATAAATCTGTTGGGAAAACCAACACGTAATAAAACAATATTGCACACTAAAGCAAAGTGCAAAAACATGATTCTTATAGTTTTATAACAAGTCCAAGATGTGGTTCAATATGACTTAATTTGAATTTGAAAAATTAATTTCTGATGGTGCTGTGGTTTACTGTTATAATATTCCTTCTATACAGGCTTAAGGATAGCAACACAATTAGTCATTTAATAGTACTCTCATTACTTTTATTGTTGTGAATTTGGAATGATTAAACTGCTATTACCTGTAATTTACTGGGTTGTTTGATTTTTTAGTGATTGACAAAAGCTGGTAATACAGCTGCTGAAGGTATAACTGCTCTTTACACTGAAGCAACTTGATAATGCTTAAGTTTGGAACCTCATTTCTTTAAACACATACAATCCCTCTGGGTTTGAATTGATG
Source organism: Pristis pectinata (assembly GCF_009764475.1). NCBI lineage: Eukaryota > Metazoa > Chordata > Chondrichthyes > Rhinopristiformes > Pristidae > Pristis > Pristis pectinata. The sequence continues at coordinate 18,952,014 of NC_067432.1, forward strand.
CTTCTGAGGACTCACCATGAGAAAAATGGCACAGCTAGTAGAGCTGCTGCCTTTCATCTTCAGCAGTCCAAGTTCAACCCTGTCCTCTGGTGCTATCCGCACTTTTCCCTGTAACCATGTGGTTTCCTCCTGGTAATCCAGATCCCCCCTACATCCAGTAGTGTATAGGTGAGTGGTAGAATATCGGGAACATTGATGGGAATGTGAGGAGGAGAATAAAATGGGGTTAGTGCAGGATTAATGTGCGTGGTGTCTCATTGGTTGGTACAGACTTGATGGGCTGAAGGCTCTGTCTCCATTCTCTATAATTTTATTTGGTAAAATAGTAATCTGCTACACTGATTAAAGATTATTTTACTTAATCAAATGAACAGAAAGTCTTTTGGGAGCAGGATAAAGATTGAAAATGGGGAATGAAAGAATTGAGTAATCAGGGACTTGAGTTTCCTCCCATCATGGCATGATCCTGGCTTGATCCAGTGCTTAACTGGCTAGAGCTCTCATTATCCATATAAGTGTCTTAGAGGTCAAAAGGCCACCCCTCATTGGATTACCAGCACTGATAGTAGGGAAGTATAGTGTCTGTACAGTCCTTTAGAAGGCTCCAATAACTGAAAATGTAACTTCATTTTTTATTGCAACCTGACAACATTCCTGGGGACATTAACAGCTGAAAGGGCCACTGTATTTTCCAATGCATCCCTAGAGATGCGAGTGATAAAACTGTGGATGAAGACAGACAATTCAATGTGAATTGAGATTAAAAAGCACAATAATTATGTGGTGCCAACTGTTTGGAGGATGCTGGCAACTATCATCACAAGTACAACCGTACTCTACGAGAATTCCAGTGACCTCGAATGCATTGTCAAGGTAAGTGAAGTCTGTGGTGCCTTCACCTTCTACCACTGATCCAGTTTATTCATCAGTTTTTCTCACCTCTACAAACCTAGACATCAGGGAAACACAGTTATGCACAGGAGACCTTTTTCAAATCCTCAAGCACCTTCTTTGCTCCAAACTATTCTCTCAGTTAGTTGACGATTCTAATTTTTTTTTGTGTGGCAAGAAAAAATACTCCAGGTGGTCCTATTTCCACATTGGACTTTGCCTTCAAAATCTATTTCCTTATTGCCAAAGGAATAAATTACAGAAACAGGGTATGATACTCTGACAGACAATAAAATATGTTTAATATTACCCAAGCAGTGATGAATTTCTAAGCAAGCAATTCTGTTTAAAATAAGTTAAAAGAGAAAAATATCCTCATCTCCCCTTATGTTGGAGATATCTCAACAATACTCATGATAATATCCTTTATTCTCCCTTCAAAGAGAAAAGTTACATACAGCTGGCACCACAGTCTTGCCTTTTTTTCCCACTATCTCTGGCCATCCCAAACTGCTTCATATCCAATCAAGTACTTTTGAAGAGTACTTACTGTTGTAAGGTGAGCAGCCAATTCATGCACAACAAGCTCCCACCAACAGCAATGAGATAATAACACAGGTAATTTGTTTTTGGTGGTATTGATTGAGAGATAAATGGAAGCCAGGAAACTGAGAGAACTCTGATGTTCTGCTTCAAATAGTGCATTAGATTTATTACATGCTCTTCTTAAAAGAAGTTGGGTTTGAACATGCAACGTATATTTAGTGTCAATCTGAGTTATTAACAATATGTTCGTGGTGCCTCATCTGCTCTTTTCTCTTTAACACAAGTTATTTGCAGTTGGTGACTGGTCATTTGTTGTATAAATTTCACAATGAACATGTTTTAAACTGCCAACTGGAGGCTATAACAAAAAAAGACATCGTTGTTCCAAATATGAAAAATATGGGAAATGTAATAAATATTTTTGATTTTCAGGCCTTATTTTTCCACAGTTTATTAGGGTAACTTCCATGGGTGGTAACTTGAAAAACTTAACATAGCTTTTCAAATGGAAAGTAATTTTAAACATTATAACCAATGCATTTCATGTTACTTCTACTCCCGTTCCTGATGTTGATACGTTCTCTGCTTTTTCTGTGCCCTTTCAAAAGAAATGAGAAACAAAGTCTACCTTTGTATAGCTCACTTACAAAGTCAAAAAATGGTAATTTGCGAAGTGCTGATATAAAGGTTTCGGGAACAAGGAAGGACAGAAGGAGGTTAGACAAAGAGGTAAAGATAATTTGAAATGTAAGCTGCTGAGGTTAAAACTCCCAGTACCATGGAGAAAGTGTGAGTGACAGGGTTTATTGTGCAACTTTGATTTCCTTTAAATAGCACTGTGATTGCTGTCTTCCCGACTGTACCACCCATGCTTTATAAGCAGGTTGACTGCAGTAATTAATATAATTTATTTAGTTATATATGTAAAATTGAATGTCTATAATTGATAGTAGTTCTTCCCTGAGCCAGCAAGGGTCGTGGTGCATTTTAGGCCTTACCTTGTGTCGCTGTTTGATGCCTAACAGATGCCATTTTGGTTAATCTCTTTGAGGTCTGTATTTACAGACATGTGCACTCAGCTGGTGTAAAAAAAAGCTCCAAGAGGAGGAAACTCAGCTTTCATCTCTTTTGTATGAGAAAGGAACACTGGCAACATTGATTGATGTGACAATGGTAAGGGGACGATCTGACAATGTTCGTATTTTCCGAACAAAATATGTTTTAGAGGCTTCCATGTTTCAAAAGTCAGACTGAGATTTGGGGAAGGGGAGCTCAAACAACCAGTTGAGGTTTATTTCTTCCTGACTTTTGACCTGTTTGCTTGTAAAGACAGCAATAGCAAGCTCAGAGAAAAACTGAGGCATTGAGAGGAACAGAGAGAAAGAGATAGATGAGAGACTAAATGAGAAAGAGATAATGTAAAAATGACTGTGATTGATGCAGGAAATAGCAAATGGGGGAATAAATGGTGAGGGAATAAATGGAAGTAAGTGTAGTTGAGAGAGATGGGCATAGAATAAAAAAGAGTAAGTCTGGATATGGAAAAGTGAGTCACAGAAGAATTGAATAGAAGGGAAAAAGGAACACACGCACACACACACACACACACACACACACACACACACACACACACACACACACACACACACACACACACAAAATGTGAATGACTTCGAGAGAAGTATAGAGGACAAAAAGAGAAAGGATAATTGAAAAGAAGCAGAAAGAAACCAATAATATTTATGGGAGAACAAAGAGTGAAGGAATTGGAGGTAAGAGAAAGATTCAGAGCAAATAAAAGAAAATAAGAGCAGAATGAGAGACAACAGGAAATAAGGAGACCATAGAGTCATACAGCATAGAAACAGGCCCAATGGCCCAACCAGTCCATGCCAACCAAGATACCCATCTAAGCTGTCCCATTTGCCCATGTTTGGCCCATATCCTTCTGAACCTTCCTATCTGTGTTCCTGTCCAAGTGCCAAGAGATTGAATCTGGAAGATACTGATCAAGTGAGGAAGAAATAAAGAAGGCATGAAAAAGAGGCCATGAGGGAGGAAAAGATTTGTGGAATAACAGAGAGAAGAAGAGCTAGAAACTCTACAACAACTACATAAAGTGCTCTGGGGTGCCATGCCTGTCTTGTGTGATACCATCACACAGCAGCAACATTCTATTGTGTACAAGGCCCAATTAGTTATATGCAAGAGAACAGGGCTCACCCATTTTGTGCCTACAAAGCCCTTTCTTTTGGCTGCTCTGTCTTTGCAGAACTGGTGGAAGAAGTCAGAAGCCATATATTAGGAGGGAAGTAAAGGAAAAGGGCTGGTAAATGTGTGGGCAGGGAAAAATGGACCAGAGTTGTGGATCATTGGATCAGGGGACTGGAAATAAATTGGAGATAGAATTGGGATACAGCGTCAAGTCAAGTGGCAAATGAAAGATAATAAAGAGAGGTGTCAATTGATGCAATTTGCCAGAAAGAATAAGGAGGTATTGTAGATTAAATGGCACAATTCTAAAGGGTATTTAGGAACAGAGGAACCTGGTTGTACATATGCAAAAATCTTTGAAAGTTGCAGTGTATACTGAGAGAGTGATCATTAAAACACATGGCATCCTGGGATTCACATGTAGAGACACTGAGCACAAACACCAGGAAGTTATTTGGAATCTGTGCAAGGCACTGGTTGAGCCCAGACTGGAACATTGCATTCAAAACTGGTCACTAGACATTGGAAAGGATGTGAAGTTACTGGAGAGGCTGTAGAAAAAAGACTGAGGAGAATAGTTCCAGAGATTTTGGCTGAAAGCTTAGACCAAAGAAGCTGGTGTTCTCCTTGGAGGAAAGAAGATTGAGAGAAGATTTGATGGAGACATACAAGATCATGACTGGTTTAACTTGGGTAAATAGATGAAGGCTGTTTCCATTGGCACATGGCTGAAGGACACAGATTTATAATTTTGAGCAATAGCTACAAGCAGGATCTAAGGAAAAACCTATTTTACTCAGAGAGTGGCTTTGAACTGAATTCATTGCCTTTAAGGGTTGTGGATGCAAAACCAATCAGTGCATTCAAAAGGGAATTGAATAGGTTCTTGAGAGAGAATTATTTTTAGGGCCACAAGGAAGGACCAGAGGAATAGCACTGATGGGATTGCTGTATTCATTGAGCTAGCATCGATTCAATGGGCTAAATGGCCTCATTCCGTGCAGTAACAATTCTATTTTGCATGGGAGGATTCTGTCCAGAAACCAGTTAATAATTGGATATAAAATGTGCCAAAAGTCTCTGCAATAGTCTATGTCTAGTCAGTCTCCCTAAAATGCAGTGAGATTATCGCTGAGCATACTAGTACAGTACAAAGTATATTTTCTGATCTCACATTCAGGACAAGGAGCTGCGATCAAAGTGAGCACATGCCAGAAATGTGGTTACAAGACTGCTGGGCTGACCTGCTTTCCCTTTGAGCATGCTTCTCACCAGGGCAAAGGATAGGTGATGAATTGTGAATATTTCAAACATCTGCCTTTTGTCACTGTATGATTTCCTGTTCCAGCTCTTGACCTTTTAGAGGTGTTCTGCCCATCAGTAGGAAATATTAGCATAATGTCGAAATGATAATTTGTAACTATCATGCACTGACCAGGCAGTACAAGTAAATAGGGAGAAAACAATTCAGTTGCAACATCTTCTGTTCGAATGGGGTGCACAGCATTAATTTTGCAAGCTTGAGTTAAATCTATTCCGACTTTTGAAATGTTAACACTTATTAAAGTTTACAGCAATTCCGTCACAGAAGTAGTCATACACTTATCAATTAGCTTTTTTATTTATACCTGCAGCTGAAACAATTTTAGTGTTTGAAGTGTTAACTATTCAGTGAGAACCTGTGCAGAAAGCGCAGGGGTCTGGTTTCAAGTAAACAATTAGTTTTTCACTGAAGCATTACTGACACTTTAATGAAATGAGCAAACAAGCAGTCAAATCTGTTGAAATCATTTGCTATCATTTCATTTTGATGTGAAGCTGTTTGAAACAGTTTTAAGGTGCCATGGGATTATGCATGCAGCAATATGTAGTTCAGTAGAAAGGATTCTTTGGCAAATGCAAAGGGGTCATTAAACTGTGTTATATGTCTCAATGCTTTGATTCATGCCGTGTGCTGTAATCGGCAGACTTTGTATGGTCATTATAGCAGAAGAGCTACTTAAGATTAAAAGAAGATACACTTGGTATTGAAAGAGTTGACATTTGTGCCTTTAAGAAAATACTTCTATTTGCATAGAACAGTTCATGCTTCTGAATATCCTAAAGTACTTCTCAGCCATCGAACTGCCTCTGAAGGCATTTTTGTTGTGTAGTCACTCCAGTTACATGAGCTGAGAATTGCAACCAGCTACTGGACAGTGAAGATAACTTCAGAAGCAGTTATTTGGCTGAGAAGTACTTTAGAATATTGGGAAACATGAACTGTTTGATTCATGAAATAGAAAAAGTAACATATAATGAGATAAAAGGCCAGTTAATCTGTTATTGCGGTGGATGCAAATTAAACTGGGTGAGATATTGGGAGAAATCGTCTTCTTTATAAGGCGGTTTGGGTTTCTTACATCCACTGAACTGCCTGGTGTGTTTAATGTCAGATTTGAAAGACCAGAGCTTTGAAATCCATTTTTTGGTCGGCAGTGCAAAATGCAGTATTTAATGTCAACAGCATCTCGTAGCCTGCCTCTGAAATTCACTGTCAGTGACTTTACAGATATGGCAACCACTTCTGCCAAAATTCTTCCGGACTTCCACACTTGACAAGGTACAGGTGGAAATCCTTGACTTAATGACATTTAAAAAAAGTAAATGCCAGCAGTCCTTTCCACAAGTCCAGTGAATAAGATGATTTTAAACCACTGTAAATAGCTTAAAAAAGAACAAATTAGCATACATTAGCAATTTTCTTGGTATATCACATACTTTTCCATCAATAGGAACTTTGAAATCATGTCTTTGTGTGTGTGTGTGTGTGTGTGTGTGTGTGTGTGTGTGTGTGTGTGTGTGTGTGGGGGGCCATGAATGAGTGCAAGCAGTAGAAATTCTGCATGCTTGTTATTTCTATCTGGGCGTGCTCCCGATTTAATGTGTGGGGCTGACTTTGGGCAAAATATTTCTCTAACTATTGGTAACCATGTATAAAACTTTATTTACAATGAATTTTATGTACATATATTTTATGCATATTTGCATAATTTGGTTAATTTCACATTGGTTATGCTGTTAAAATCAACACAACTTGATGGAAGCTCCAATCCTCTGTTTCGTCTTTAAAAAGCTGCAAAAACCTCTGCTGTAGTACAAGTCCATAGTATGCAAATCTGCCCTCACCAACTGAACACACTCAGCGCATACCTGTTGATCTTCAGGATAAAATTTTGAGCATTATTAGACACAATCTGGCATTGATTGATTGTTGCCAATGCTAATATGCCCTACAGCACAGGTGTTACCATCTGTCACCAGAAATTCCTACATTTAAATCTTTTCTCAACCTAAATGCTGAAATACATCACAGTCAATCACACTCAATACCAACCAACTGTTGATTAAAGCTAGTAGTGATTTAAAAAAGGCTCATTTCTTTAACAAATCAGAAAGTATTGTTAACAGACGGTAAATTGGTTCTCCTGGAGCGAGTTTGATCATTTAAAGAAAATAGTAAAAAACTGCACATGCTGGAAATCTGAAACATAAATAGAAAATTCTGGAAATACTCAGCAGGGTCTTCAACCTGAACGTTAATCCTGATTTTCTTTCCACAGATACTGACTGATCTGCTGGGTGTTTACAGCATTTTCTGTTTTTGATCCTTTAAGGGGTTGGAGAAGAAATTACGAAAGTATTTTTTAACAATTCATAGCAGCTGTTTATTTTATCATGTATTGTTGCCTGGACCAAAGAAAAAATAAGCATCAACAAGGAACTGGAGGAGGATGGGGCTGGCAGGTAGGTTTGCAGTTTGGAAGTATTTGGTTATGATTCCCTCTGCATCATGAGTGTGGGGTTAGGTTTTTAATTCACCTGGTTCTTTCCTGATTGTCATGTTTATACATTTATCTTTAGGATGCATGGGTTTCCTCCGCCTGCATATCCCAAAGGTGTGTGAGTTGGTAAGTTAACCGTCCACAGTAGACTGCCCCTCGTATCTGGGTGAGGTGTAGAATCCGAGGGGAGTTGATGGGAATTTGGGGAAGAATAAAATGGATTAAAGTAGGATTAGTTGTGCAATAAAAATGGCAGGATATTTTCATTTATAACGAACCACCCAGCCAGTGAGTAAAATTTCAAAACCACCATTTGTTGTCAAAGTAACTTTAGTTTAAGAGATTCCTTCAATCTTCCAGCACAGAGGAATTTCACTCATTAAAATAGTGCTGGTGATAAGTTTAAACTCATTTGGCCACCTTAAGAGTGAATTAGATCATTCAATTTGTTTCAAAATCTGACATTTTTGACATATAGTAGAATAACACTTTAAATATAATTGCCTCAATATCCAGGAAAAAAGATTTGGTGTGCTGTTAGTACATCTATTCATTTGTAGATTTGTAATATTAGAGGTCTGAGGTTCATTCAACTTTTAAGGTTAAGGCACCAATATAGCTAGTGTGGTTACCATGTGATGCAAATTCATGATCTCATCTGGAAACAAGAGAATGTACCAGGTTATATCAGAGGCATTGTAATTATGAATATCTTCATAAAAGGAGACATGTCCAATTGCAGTAATTACAGAGGAAACTCCTTATTGTTTGCCAAAGGCAAAAGCATTTCAAGGATCCTCCTCAACGATCTTCTCCCAGTGGCTGAAAAGTTCCTCCCAGAGTCACAATGTGGATTCTATCCATCAAGAGGCACAGTGCACATGATCTTCACCATTTAACCACCAGCAAATCACCACTGTGCACTCAGGGGGGTAGCACCAACAGCAACAAAAAAAGATTCATCTCCAAAAACTGAGAGGGATTATAAAGGATCCTTCCCAAATCTGGATGTCCTCAAAGACTTATTGTCACCTTCCATCTACTTCACGATGACATGCAGCTGTGCCATCACTGACTCCAACACAGCTTTTGGCCATCTAAGGAAGAGACTGTTTGAAGATCAAGACCTAAGCTATGAAACAAAGCTTGTGGTGTAGTGAGCAGCAATCCATGGCTAGTGGCAGAGCTGGGTGGCACAGTGGTGAGCTAGTATAGCTGCTGCTTCACTGCTCCAATGACGTGGGTTCAATCCTGACCTCTAGTATTGCCTGCATAGGGTTTTCATGTTTTCCTTGTGACCACCGGGGTTTCTTCAGGGTGCTCTGGTTTCCTCCCAAGTGGTGTTTGGGTATGAATGACTGTAAAATCTAATAATCTGGAAAATCTTCCAATCCCTCACCACCAAAGTCCAAGTCGGGTTATTGGAGTTTTACTGTATTTACTTTGCATTGTAGTAAAAAAAAAGTTAAAACAGACACAGATGGTGTCACCGCCTGTGTCCTGAGGAATTAAAAGCTGCTGACCCTCTCCACCGTTGATCCATCAATGTGGACTGGTGCATGTTTGCCCTCCTTCTCCTTCCTGAAGTCAACAATCAGTTCTTTAGTTTTACTAACGTTGAGCGAGAGGTTGTTGTTGCAGCACCATTCAACCAAGTGTCCTGTCTTGCTCCTGGACAATGACTTATCGCCACCTGTGATTTGTCCAACAACAGGGGTGTCGTCGGCAAATTTGTATATGATTGCATTATACTAAGTTCCTGCAATAGGCTCCATGCCACTAATTCCACCTGCAGCTCCAGTTCAAGCTGTATCAGGTAGCTAGCAGCCTTAATTTTCTCACTTGAACAAGCTTCAATTCCTCTTTCCCTCTCTCCTTCCCAGCATTAGGCACATCTGGGAAACAATAATGCAGAGGTTTAGTGGTCTGCACAAACTTTCGATAGAGAGAAAAATCATTTTTAATACTTTCTTGTCTACCAGCTTAACGTGGTGAGATTATATCCCTCTCTGAAGTGGTTGACCTGGTCAATATTCAGCTACTTGAAAGAAACACCACTAACCACATTATATTGACTCATGCTTGAGAGTGACAGTTAGGTCATCAGGTATTACACTTTTTCCATTTAGTTCTCAGCTTTATTTGTTACATCTATTAAACTTTTGTCTGGCTACAGGATGGCATTTTTGACATTAACCTTGATCAAACATTACTACAGAAGGGTCTCCATGTTGCACCACAGGAACAGTCATCACTCTGGTTCTCCTCAACTGCCTTCTCTCAGTGGCCGAAGAGCTGGTTCCCAAATCACAGTCTGGATGTTTTCTACCTACAGACACAGTGGACATGATCTTCACTGTGTGTCAACTCTAACAGAAATGCAGAGACTGACATCAACTATTATACAAGGCGTTTCTTAACTCATAAAAACCGTCATCTCTGTCAACAGGAGGGGCTGTGAAGCATTCTTTTCAATTTTGGCTGCCCACAGAAATTCATCTCTATCTTACCTAAGATACATGATGGCAGGCAAGCCATGATCTTAACCAATGGGTCCACAACAGACCCAATCTCAGTGCATAATGTTCTTAAGCAAGCCTGCATCATTGGCCCATCACTTTTCTCAATATTTCTCACCGCAGTGCTGCACCTCACCTTCAACAAGCTTCTTGTTGGAGTGCAGCTAATCTATAGGACAGATAGGAAACTGAACAATCCACATTGCTTCTGCTCCAGAACTAAGGTCAATCCAACATTACTTATTGAATGCAATTGCAGATGATGCTTGTGCGCACGTACATTTGAAGACCAAGAACTGAGTCATTGTTGACCTACTTGCTGAACCATGAGAGATTGGGTAACTCCTTAGTTTTGTTTCCAGATACTCCCACAAGAAGAAACATCCTTTCCTCATCCACTCGTCAAGATGTAATTTGTTTCACTCAAGTATCCCCTCATTCTTCTGCACTTCATCAGATACAAGACTAAATTGTCCAACCTGTCTTCATGTGGCAACCTGCTCAGTACACATAATATTTGCAAAACAAAAGTGCTCTAGCAACCTGCCTTTGTTGTACAACACCTGAACTCCACCCCATCCCAACCCTCCCCCCGACAATAAAGATGCATACGGTCAACATCGTGATGCAGCAGTTAGTGCTGCTATCACACAACTCCAATGAGCCAGGTTTGATCCAGACTTTTAGTGCTGTCTGTGTCGAGTTTGTACATTCTCCCTGTGACTGTCCGGATTTCTCCCTGGGTGCTCTGGTTTCCTCCTACATTCTGAAGATGTGCAAGTAGATTAATTGACCACTGTAAATTTTCTCTAGTGCAGGTGGGTAACAGGAGAATCGGGGACTGGTGGTTGGAGTTGATGGGCATGTAAGAGAGAATAGGTACAGGGAAATACTTGTGGAATGGGATTGATCAGAAAGTTCTGAGCATTACAATTGACTGTTTAGGCTATATTGTAGGCTCCTTCTATATTGTAAGAAAATATAAAATATGAAAAATAACAAGACCTTAGGAAACATGACGCACCTAAGGACGTGAGAAACAGGAGCAGAAGTAAGCTAATTAGTCTCTCAAGCCTGTTCTGCCAATGAATAAGATTACAGCTGATCCAACCTTGGCCTCAATTCCAGTTTCCCACTCTCTCTCCATAGCCCTTGACTACCTTGTCATTTAAATATCTGTCATTCTCCACCTTGAATATATTCAATGATTCTGCTTCCACAGGTCTCTGGGAATAAATGCTTCCTCATCACCATCTTAAGAGGGTGACCCCAAGTGGGTGATACTTTTAAAAGAAAGTCGTTTTTTCCTGAATACTCTGATAGAGAAAACCTCTTTTCAACATCCATTCTATCAATCCCCTTCAGAATTCTGCATTTTTGAATAAGATCACTTCTAATTCTTCTATATTCCAATGAGTAACCGACCTGCTCAACTTTTCTTCATATGTCAACTGTATTGTGTCTAATTATTTCCCTACTATACAAAAGAAAGCCATTCAACCCATCAAATCTATGCCAGGATTCAGAGCACACTATCAGTCACATTCCCTACTTATCTCTCTGTAATCTATTCTTACTCATTAATTCCCTATTATGTTCTGGTCTTCATATTTAAGAAAGGATGTTAATGCATTGGAGACAGTTCAGTGTACTAGACTAATACCTGGAATGAGAAGGTTGTTGTATGAAGGAAGGTTGGGCAGGCAAGTCTTGTATCAGATGCATTTAGAAGAGTGAGGGGAGACTTGATTAAAACAAATTAGATCCTGATGGGTTTTGACAGGGTGGATATGGAAAGGATCTTTCATCTTTTTGGAGAACCTTGAATCACTGTTCAAAAATAAGGAGTTTCCCATTTAAGATAAACTTGAGGTGATTTTCTTTTCCTCCCAGAGGTTGAGAGCCATTGGAACTCTCTTCCCCAAAGGTCAATGGAAGAAGAATGCTTGAATAATTTTAGTGCAGAAGCAGAATGGATTCTTGATAAGCAGGTTGGTGAAAGGTTATTATAAGTCGACGGGAATTACCTTGAGGAATGCTGGAGTCAGCTTGAGAAGCTGAATGGCTTACTCCTGCACCTAATTCATATATTCATGTGTTCATCATCCACCTCAAAACCCACAGACTAGAGTGCAAATAAGTCACCCTCAATCCTGAGAGTTTGCCTCAGAAAATGAAAGCGATTTTTCCATCAACTTCTGTGTGGGTTCAAGCACCTATGATAATTAATAGTCACCAGTTGAATTAGTTTTGTTGTTTCACAGTCAGGGTGGATAGAATTTATAGTACTGTTTGACACTGCATATGAACACATTGCCATGTTTTTCTTTCCTGAAAAACATGTTGAAAAAAGGTGGGGCTTACATTTACATATGAAAAAATGCTCTTAGCAATACTAAGGGCAATAATTGGTGATCACAGCCACTCATTTCTCCATGTTCATATCATATAACAGTTGGGAGGAAGAGGGGTAAAAAAGAAATTGAAATGTCAGGGATCAGGTGCTCCTAGTTCTATATGAAGCCTGCAATTCCATTTTCCCTGGAAGTGGAATCTGCATGCCATTATTTTGTCAGTGCAAGAAAGCTGTGAGCGTGCATCATCTCTTGGCTCTTTTCTTCCTTACAGTTAGTTATCATTTGGGCTTTAGCCTATGCACTTAGTTTAAGTTTGTGGAAAAAGGTTTCCATAAGCTAATTCCTTTCTTCTATAATCTGCAATGTATTAAATTCAGTACCCGATAGCTGAGTAGCAGGTCACAGGAATAACAATATCCCTTTTACTTCCCACTACATTCTTCTGTTCACTCTGAAAGACGCGATACATCAACATTCATTTCAGGCTCAGACGAGTCATCAGATTTATTTACAAGTATTATACCACACAGAACCAAAGGAATGCAGCAACTGATGAGCAGATAATGCATAATTTATACAATTCTTTGAGCAGTTTGGAAAATAATAAACTGCCAAAATTCAGTGCCCTTTTCAGAAGCTTTGAGCTAAATCTTTGATGAATACATTGGGGTATTTCACCTTCATTGAGCCTTTCCTATTGCAATAAACAGACAGACAAATACGTATACACATGACACTTTCTGAAATATGGGTCAACTTCTACGAAGAATACCTGAGATCAAAGCAATGGTTTCTCACTAGATATGCAAATATGTTATTAATATTTTACTAGAAAGATGGACAAAGTGTGCCCAACAACTCTCCCTCTATCCATTGGCTTTTTTTTAGTACATGACTTGTATATTAATATAGCTCACATCAGATACAACCTCAAAACATCTTACAGGTATTTGAAATTTCTATAATCTATGAGACATTTCTTATGCAAGGAACTTGCCACTATGTGTAATGACTTGGCATTGGAACCCGGCTGGCTAGTTCTTATAAAACTAGCAGCTACTCAAGAATAGATTTGTGTATTGTCTTACTTCCTCACATGGAAAAAGCAATTCTCTTAGCCAAGCAGTTTAACAGAGTGACAATTTATATTGCGATAGTTTGGTCTAATTAGAGTTTCACATGAAAAAGATATAATGCAGAGATTTTATAGTTTGAAGCTTAACAAGAGCTCTGCTTCTGTCATAGGGTCTAATGTCACTAATATGATTTGTCCTGCCACATTTAATAAGATTCATTTCAATCTGTCTTGGATACATGGCAACAGATTTCAATATTTTATATTTCCTGTCAGAAGTACTTGTGAAATCAAAACAATTATTTTAGAGAAATATGCAAATTACTGGGACCTGAGTACGTACATAATAAGATGAATGATTTCATGTAATGTGAATGGTAATAGGATTTCTCGCTCTATTATATACTAGGTATGCATGGAATATACTGCACTGTTATTTGCTTGGGAGCTTGCTTTGAAGGTAACACATTTCTCACGCAATTATGCATACTCCTAATGCCATTGATATGATGGAAGATAATATGCATGAAAAACGTTAAAACAATTTTTCCATAACTGCACTTCCGCACTATGAAAGATATCAGAACAAGTTAAGATTAATGCCAATAGAAAACAAAAATTGAATGTTATAGCTTTGTCTAGACTGTATTTGCTTAATAAAAAGTTAAGGAACTAACAAATGCAATTTCTAAATGCAATAAAATTCCAATAAAAAGTGATGACATTCCATTGTACAACACTCTTTCAATGCAATGTATAGAACATGCACTACTGTCAGAGTCTCAGAGAGGCTCAATGATAGCATTCTTCCCTAAATCAAGAGTTTGTAGGTTCAAATCCACTGCTGGAGCACAAAATCCTGATTGATACTTGAGTGCAGTGCTGAGGGAAAACTGTACAGTTGTAGATATTATTCCCCCTTTCAGATGGATAAAGAAGAATCCCTGATATCATTATTTCCAAAAAAAGAATGGAAGTCTCCTGTCCTTTAGCTGTATTTTTATCACATTACTGCCAGAGGAGGTGGTAGAGGCAGATATAGTTACAATGTTTAGTAGGCATCAGAACAGGTACTTAGATAGGAAAGGTACAGAAGAATATGGATCTAATGCAGGCAAAGGGGACTGATGTTGATAGACATCATGTTTGGCATGGATGAGTAGGCCAAATGAGCCCAATTGTGCTGTACAATTCTATGATTCTGTTCTGAGATTGCTGTGTGTGGGATATTGCTGCTGGCAAAGTGGATGTTGCATTTTCTGACATTGATGAAAAACAATCAAATTCCAGTCTTTCTTTGTCACTTTTATCTGATGTAGGTTTTCTCCATGCATGTTTTAATATACATCAGCCGTGAAGAATTTCCTGTTAGATTTGTGTAGTAATGAAGGTGAACACTGATAGTTTCCTCGTCATGGGACAATGGCAGCAGTACTGAGGAAGGAGAGAGCTCTTCTTTTGGAATGGCCTTCACTTGAGCTGTGCTGGGTTCAGTGTTCTGGTGAATCTCGTAAACGGGGCTCTAGACGGGGCTTTAAACTAATTAGAAAGGGAGAGGGCTCCAGTGACAAGATGTTTAATATTGAACGGTGGGGCATGTTTGAGGGGCCAAGGGGCCTACTTCTGCTCCTATTTTCCTGTGTTAATGAATCAAGAAAAAATAAGAGACTGGTGCCCAAGATAGTGAAAGGGAGAATGACAATTACAGTATGACAGGAAGGGGTAGAAAATATAGTGAATCCAGAATGAAAATTGGAGAAAAAGAAAATCAAAGCTTAGGGCTCTTTATCTGAATGCATATAGCTATTGCAGCAAAATATATGCGTTGATGGCACAAGTAGCAACATATGAGCAGAACAAAACACCGAAGGAACTCAGTGAGCTGAGCAGCATCTGTGGATCTGTGGAAGGGGTGGGGGGAAGGAACTGTTCATGTTTTGGGTTGAGATCTTGAATCAGTTTGTTTTTTTTGCCACAGATTCCAATATCTGCGGTCTTTTATGTTTCCTAGCAACATACGTGTATAATCTAACGGTTATTACAGAGATATGGTTGGAGGGAGACCAGGACTGAGTGCTCTGTGTTCCAGGTTATACAATGTTTCAAAATAATAGGCCAAAGGGGAGAGGAGATGGGGTAGTATTGTTAATCAAAGAAAGTATCGGAGCAGTGCTGAATCACTGTATAAGTGCAGTGGGTAGAGATGTGGAATTGGTTTGTGTGGAAATAATTAACAGCAGGGAAAAATGACACAGGTGGGAGTGATCTATAGGCCCCCATAGTGTGGCCTCTCTATAGGGGGAAGCATAAATGGAGGAACGTCAAAGGCATGTATGAAGAGAATAACAATTTCATTGGGAGATTTTAATCTACTTATTGATTGGGCAAACCAAAATGGCAATGAAGAAGAAGAATTTGTGGACTGCATTAGGAATAGCACCTTAAAGCAGTATATTACAGAACCTACCTGAAGACAAGCTATTTTAGATTTCGTCATGTAATGGGGAAGGATTAATTAGAGCTTTTGTAGTTCAGAGTCCCTGAGGAAGTCATGACCACAACTTGGTAGAATGTAAGATAGAGTTTGAGGGTGAAAAACCAGTGAAAGAACAACTTAAAAGGAGCAATTACAATGGTATGAAGGTGGAGATGTCTAGAGTAAATAGACTAAGAGACAGATCAGTAGGTTATTAGTGCCAGATATTTAAATGGCTAGTTCATAACACTCAGCAGAAATTTATCCCAATGTTCGGCAAAATGGAAGATTTTACTTGAAAGCGTATGGCATAGGATGGGTGGAGGTATGCATGAAATAAGCATTGTCATTAGTCATCTCATTAATTTTTACCTGTTGTACAAAGTTGCATTTTGTATACATCAATCATTCTGCAAGGAGCAGCCCAAAGTTCAGGCAGAACATTCTTACACTGTTGCCTCAAGGTCAGGTAAACGTAATCCCTTACTGAGTCTACTTATCATATTACTTCCAAACATTAGCAGTAATTGTATACTTAAGCTTATGTCTTTAAATTGTATTTGGATTTAAGCCAAACTGCAGGATTTAAGCAAGTCAGTGCAATATTGACAGAGTTTTGTATTATTGGAATTATCACCTTTTGGATGATATGTTCATCTCCCCTGTCTGCCCATTTATGTGGGTGTCACATATACCATACAGCTTTAGAAAGAAGAAGAGGGAGGTTTCCCAATGTCTTGGCCAATATTCATTTCTCAAAGTCAACAACAATGTAGTCATTCCCTTTGGTAAGACTTTGTTGGGCATGAAATGGCTGCCTCATTTGCCTACATAACAATTAAAATATTATTAATTGGAAATTAAGTATATTGGATATACTGAGGATTTGTAAATACTATTTAAATAAAAGGTCTATCCTCTGTTACTTGGCTTCAGTTGTAAGTAAAGGTGAAAGCCAACATTTTAATTGTCTCATGCCTTTGATAACTTTGCATCTTTGCAGCAAATGTATAGTGTTGATAATGTACATGTCCTGAAAAATTATTTGAGTGAGTGTAGGAAACCTTTTTCACTATGGGTCTTCCATGTGAATGAATTAATATTTTGGACTTCTGTAGTTTTAAAATAAATATAAATTGTTATGTTGAAAGTGCTGAAAATGCTCGTGTATTGAGGCTTATCTCTGCTTCATTTTTCTTTAATAATTGGAAACATTATTTTGTTAAATGATGAAAAACGACCCAACAACTTTTAGTAATTTGCATTATACTGTGACTTCACTTAAGGTCTTGAATTTTGCTTTCAATAAAACAGTGATTAAAGGCAAACAGTTAATACTTTAAGATTCGATTTGAAACAATGATACATCATTATTTTTGGTTTAAAAGATTGTTTGGATTCTCCTTTTCATATGGTTAGGCAGCCACGTGATGTGCAACTTGCAAGCAGTCTTCTGTTTGTCAGCAGCAATTAATTTCATTGATTCTCCCCTCCAATCGTCGATTGGGCTTTGTGCTTTGAATCTTGTGATTATAAGCCTCCTCTGTTGTATTGCTGTAGAATGCTCAGTCTGTCAGATTATCGTGGTGCAGTTGAGCATGTAATTGCTCAAATGAGTTAAAATCCTTTCAAATGTTTGCCTTTGTACCTCATCGCACTACTTCTTAGAGTAAAATATTTGACAATTGATGAAGATATATGAAAGAATCTTCATTAGCTACCAACCACAGTGACATTTATTTTTCTAGGACCTGTGGCAGTTGCTTTCTATTCTTGTTATCAAGTCAAAAATGGAAAATAAACTTGCTAAATTTCATGGAAATGGTCAAACAAGTTTAACCTGACTCAGTATTAATTGCAAGAATAACTCAGTGCTTCTTTTTGGACAGAGCCAAACACTCATTGATAAATAATCTTGCTGTATCCTGGAAATTACCATATTTGGATTAGTGGATTTCCAGGGTTGAAATACGCACTGCTGCCTTTAAAGTATTCTGTAACATGTGTTTCAATGCTGTACATCGAAGGGTAGCTAATGCTGTGAGCAGTAGTTCGGTAATGTCATCTCTCCACCTCCAGCCGTCCTTCAATGTTGGAATCCCAATGGGTTTGAATGGCGTATAGACTTAAGCATAACAAATGCACAGGTGTGGTGATACAAACTGAATTCTCTGCAGCTGGGAGAAGGAACAGCAATTTGGCCACTCTTCCACAGCAACTGGTTTTTGGTTATTCTCAGAATTCAACCTATCTAAATCTTTTAAATCCCCAGTGATAACACCTCTGGTATGAACCTCCAATCAATGAGTGAGAATTAACTAATTAACTGAGTGTTCTGTTAAGTACATTTTTTGGGAGTTGTTTCTATTGATTTGTGAACTATTGCTGTATATGCCACTCTAGTATTAATTTGTTCAACCATGCTGATCCTTGGTATGTGTAAATTCAATGAAAGTTAACTTCTCAATTGATCTGTATACTTGCTGACAATAACTTTGAATAAATATTCTCCATTTTATAGAACAACTTCTGATGCATTTTTTCCACCATTTCTTCAAGATCCACCTTATTGCAATTGTTGCTGGCTGCCCTCTAATCAAATGCTTCATTGGGATTATGTGCACTACATTCATGTTTGCTGCAGCAAGTGGGTAATGCACGCATGTGTGATTCATGGTGGGAAGTGGCCATTCGGATTTCTGTCATGTCGCAGCCTGATGTGGGAAACCTCATAATTGCACTTTATTCCAGGAAGCATTAATTTTCTTATGCGCAATCTCAAAGGCAGTAGCATCAAACTGAATTGCAGGGTGTGAACACTGCCTTGACCTCCTTCCCCATTCTATTTCTTTCTCATTTGTCATCCCTAGTTCTGACTTTCTCCTTTACTATTTTCAGCCCTCTCCGTTTTCCTTTACAGTATCCAGTTCTGTCTTTCTTTTACATTTGCTTCCCCTTGTTCTCTCTTATTTTAATTTGCTTCTGTTTTTCCACCTCTTTCCAAATTCAGTTTTTTTTTCACTTTCCATTTCTTTTCTCTCTCAAACGATCTATTATCGTTTCTTCCAACTTCTCTGTATCTTAATCTCCCCAAGAGCACTATTGGAAAGTTGATGTAAAATTTGCAAAATGATAAACTATATAAATTAGACAAAAGTGGCCAACCATAAATTTGGAATTGGTATTGTGAGAATTAATTAAAGACTTAGAAAGGGGAAAACATCATTGATAGCAAAGATTGGCTCTTAATTTTTGCCATACAAAGTTTCTTTCCATCAGATAAGCAAAAACTCCAACAGTTCAGCAGCAACAGAACAAAGATGATAACAGATTGTCACTTGATTTGCATTTGTAGCTTCATGTATTGGATGGGATAGCTTGGAAGTAGGTTCTGCATGTGGCCTAGAACAAGGGATGGGGAATAGACTTCAGTACACTGAAAGACCAGGTCACCCGCAAGTTCTCCTGGATATGAATCAGATAAAAGAACAGTAATGTGGGATTATGCTCTGGCACTATTAATTCATAAACTTGTACACGAGTTTGCATCCCATGAATGCAGTTGGGAACTTTACTTCAGTTAACTAAATAAATTCAGAATAAAATGCCAATATCCATAAAAATATTGGATTGTCATAAAAGTCATCAAGTTTACCAATGTCCTCCAACATCCTTTAAGGAAGGAAATCAGTCTGGTTGATATGTGACTCCACAGACATGATATTGACTCTAACTTGCCCTCTGAAATGACTGAGTAATCTGCTCAGTACAAGCAGCAATCTGGGATGGTCATTAACTATTGGCTTTACCAGTGACAACCACATCCTGCAAAAGAGATGAAGGAAAGGGCAGCCAAGAGATGAAGTTTGATAGGGATGGAAAGTGCAATGTTTAGTCCAATTCATTTCCTTCACATTTGTAAGGGAGCAACAGGTAGAAAGGACATGTGGATTTGCTAGGATAATGGTGTTCATGGTGGTGTAGGGTGCATTTAACTTGTCCTCCTAAATTTACAAAGATCTCTAGGATATCAGTGTGAGTGAGTACAAATCTGAAGTTATTTCTCAGGTTGATGGCATTCCTGAATGCACCACCATAACTCCATCAGCGTCCTTGATATAACCTGGCAGTCAGCCAATCCAGAACACTGCTTCTCTTGGTTAGATGGTGCCGTGCAAAGCTGGGTCTCATAGATTCAGAGTGCCTTAGGTTATCTTCTGAGGTAATCTGCAGGCTGCAACACTGAAAGTGAGCAGGTTCCTACCAACCATATTGCAGCCAACAAAGAAGCATGGTGCAGTAATACCAGGACAAGTAAAGGCACAAAGTTTGAAAAGCAAAATACTACAGATGCTGGAAGTCCAAAATAAAAAAAAAGAAAATATGGAAAGTATGCAGCTGGCCAGACAGCATCCATAAAGAGTGAAAACACAAGGATGAGAGAGATGCAACACTTGCCTTTTTGTCTCTTCCATTCCCTCCAGCCCAGGGATCAAATTCTTCTTCCAGGGGAAGCCCTGATTCACTTGTACTTCTTCGTATACCACATTCAGTTCCACAATGTTAGCTCCTCTGCATTGGAAGAATTAAATGCAGACTGGATGACTGCTTTCCAAAAAAAAAATCTATTCAGTCTCCAAGAGTAAACATGAGCTTCAATTTACCTGTAACTTTAGTTTACCATCCCATTCTCACTCTGACCTCTCTGTCTTTGGCTTCTTACGCAGCTCCAATTAAGCCAAATGTGAGCTCAAAGAACAACACCCATCTTCAGATGAAGCACCTTACAGCTTCTAAGGCTCCATATTGAATTCAACAATTTCATAAACACCAGCCCTTCCAGTTTGTGTCAGAACTAATTAGTTCTGATGTCAGGTAGTCAACCTATAATATTAACTCTTTTCTCTCTCCAAGAAGCTGCCTAACCTATTGGGTATTTTCAGGATTCTCTTTGACTTCAGATTTCCAGCAAGTGCAGCATTTTTCTCTCACCATACATCACTTTCTGTTTTTACCTCCTCTGGACAGATCAGCTATGATAAACAAGCTTTCCCCACCCTCTCTCAACCAGCATCATAACCACCCATGCCAGTCAGTCTCTCTTAGTCTCCATCCTATCACAGACATTTCCTCTGTTCTCTTCACCCATTCCTGTTTTCTGCAACCTAAAACATATTCAAACTTTTCCTAGTTCTGATGAAAGGTCAGCGACCTGAAATGTTAACTATGTTTTGTTACTTACTTACTCTGGCACAGAAGGAACCAGTTCCACGATGGCTCCCAGAGTAATGATCCTACAATTAATCAATCACATCTTTGGGATGTGAGAGGAAACCAGAGCACATGGAGTCATAAAGAGAAAATGCAACTTTCACACAGATAGCACCAGAGCTCAGGATCGAACCCTGGTCACTGAAGCTGTGGGATTTCTCTCTTCATAGATATTGCCTGACCAGTAAAGATACAAGATTAATGTGTTGCCTTCATTACAATCAACAGAGATAACTTATTTGCTGTTTGACACCACACTTCTGGAAAAGTCAAAAGCACTTAAAGACTGAAAGTTCATTGCTTTACACATGCAGCTATTAGTTCTCAAATTGAAAAGTGTGAGAGGGGAGGGGGGACACCAGCAAGAGAGGCCTAAAGAGGGTCAGGATGTAGATCAGGGTTGGGACAATAGGAGGACAGTAAAGATGAGGTTTGGCCCAGAAGGGAATGGTAGATTTGAGTTACAAAGCAGTCATCATGAGGAGTGAAGTGAAACCTATGGCTAAAGAAACCAATTGGCTGACATTAGACCACCCATGAACAAACTTGTTGAAATTATCAACTGAGGGAGAAGAGGTATTTACTAATATCACCTGCTGACACCAAACCTCTGGAGTCAGGTATGTGCTCATGATTACCTGGTTCTCACTCACACCATAAGACAATCTCTTCCTGACCACCACTAATATCCCAATGTCATTAGTGTTAAAACTCCAAAATGTCCTGCAAAGCCTGCAGTTCCTAAACTTACCAAACATGGTTGCTCTACTGCTCAGTCCTCCAAACTACACCCCACAAAGGTCATTGACCTTGGGTGTGGTTCCCTATCTCTGAAAACTCTGTGCCAGGTGCATTAGTTCATGATATCCTTCTTAGAGAACCACATCTTTCTCTGAACTCAGAATTTCCTTTGAGTTATATTTCCAGGGAATTAATGGCAGAGATCAAAAGTTGGCCTGCAGGAAATCTCAATCTTGGTTTTGTTGAAATGCTGTGGACATTACTGATGTTAAACAAATTGTGGTTATTCAGTTGCCACCTATAACTTATCTGTGTCTAGATAAAGAGTGTTGCCATTAGTTTATGTCATCAGTGATCATCAATGGATCATTTAAAAATACTTTTATGTCTGTGGTGTTAAAAAATTGTAATCAGGATGAAATTAAATAATTCATTCTTAAACAGAAATAAATAATCAAAACAGGCCTTGTTCTTAGAATTATCATCATCGCCTGTTGTTTACAAAAGTGCATCACTTTTGGCAGGATACATAAATTCTGCAAATGATACAGTGATCAGCAGACTGAAGCAATAGCACAAAACTTCAAGCCTTAAGACATGTATCTGAGAATGGAAATTCACTGCATTCCATTCCAGTCAGGTGAGGAAGGCACCAGCCAATTATTGCTGCATCTAGTAATTGCCTATTTACATTCCTCAGTGGTTATTACTTGCCTTTGTTAATTTCAGTGAGTACTTCAGTCACCTGCTTGAAAAATAAACAGTAAAATCTATATATTTATCCTAAAATATGATCACAGACTTTCATTGAACATGGAGCATAGAAGCCTCTCTGGTCTGTGCACAAGATGCTATGTCATGTTTATGGGCCTCACTCTCATTACACCCTGTCAGCCTAATGTTCTACATCTTTCTCCCTCTTGTGTTTATCTCTTTTCTCCTTAAACACATCTCTTCAGTTAGCTTGAATTACTTCTTGTATTAGTGAATTTATCATCTAATCATTGTCTGGGTTAAAAAAACATGAATTCTCCATTATATTTATTAGTGACTGGATCTTATGGCCATTGTTTAGTCTTTCCTGCTACATATATTTGTGAAAATTGGATAAAATCAACCATCCACATGGCAAGACATGCTTAAGGTGCCTGCGGATCAGAGAATACTCACTATTGTGTAATGTCATCTTTGACCCATAGAACCTTGAAATGCAGCTGTCTTCTGCGAGCACAGAATCAGAGAATTTGCCCTATTGATCTGTGGTAGATTATTGCTAAGACTTTTCTGACTACGACACAGCCATGTGCATAAGCAATGACAGCAAACTGTTCGTTTCACAAGATAGAATTTCCACATGCGTTCCTGATGTCCTGCTGTAAACTTGTCAGAAATCCTGGAGAAAAGCCATAAACATTCATGAAGCAGATCATAAAACCTGTTGTGAAGATCCAGACACTGTTACTGTTTTAATGAATGTTGTGCACCTTAAAGTGAATGAAATTAGAGCAAGTGGAATAATCTTCGTTTTAGGCACCCAGTCATAACACTAAACATTGCTGCAGTTAACTCCATTAATCCTGCACAAGATTAGATAGATTAGATAGATTAGATCAATAGATAGATAGATAGATGCCACATGTACATCAAAACACGCAGTGAAATGTGTCATTTTGCGTTACTGAGAATATGCTAGGGGGGCAGCCTGCAAGTGTCGCCTCTCTTCCAGCACCAACATAGTATGCCCACAGCTCCTAAACCTGTACGTCTTTAGAATGTGGGAGGAAACTGGAGCACCTGGAGGAAACCCAGGCAGACAAAGGGAGAATGCACAAACTGCTTACAGACAGCAGCAGAATTGAACCCGGGTTGCTGGTGCTGTAATAGCGTTACGCTAATCATTAAAAGATTAGCAAATTTTCCAGACTGTTGGATGTGATTCCCTATGCGATCTCTAATACACATTTAATTTGCATTTTTAGATGTTGCACAGTAAAATAATCTACTTTCCATTAACTTTAAAAGGAACACAGAAAACAAGGCTCCAATAAGTTTCAAGGGAGTTTGGGAAACAGTACCAGGTGAGTTCCAAGGAAGCATGGGAAACAAAGCCAAGTGGGTTTCAAGGAAGTGCAGGAACCAGGGATTTGATGAGTTTCAAGCGAGGGCGGTAACCAAGGCCTGTGTGTTTCAAGTAAGCGCAGGAGTTGAGGCTGGTGTATGCTTCAAGAGAGAGTATGAACTGGGATCCTGATGAGTTTCAAGGGAGCACAAGAAGCTGGTCTCCCAAGAAAAGGAGCACAGGAACTAGGGGCCCTGGTGTGTGAAAGGGAGCACAGGAATTTGCACCCGGTAGACCAGATGCCAGACCAGTGGGCTTTCTGAACAGTAAGAAAGCAGATTATTAGAGTTTTACGACATTCCACATTGTTAAATACAGAGTGAAGTGTGATTTAGTTACTGCAGCCCCAACCTCAGAAGAGTATCACCACCGCAGTTAAGAAAAGACATCTTTATTAGTCACATGTACATTGAAGCACATAGTAAAATGCATTTTTTGCGCAGAGTGTTCTGGGGGCAGCCCGCAAGTGTTGCCACACTTCCGGCGCCAACATAGCATGCCCACAACTTCCTAACTTGTCTCTTTTTAGAATGTGGCAAGAAACCAGAGCACCCAGAGGAAACCCATGCAGACACGGGGAGAACGTACAAACTCCTTACGGACAGCGGCTGGAATTGAACCCGGGTCACTGGCGCTGTAATAGTGTTACGCTAACCGCTACATTTCCGTGCAGTTATAGAATCATGGAATTTTACTGCACAGAAGTAAGGTATTTACTCTGTCATATTATGCTGGGCCTGGCCTAATTAGTTCTAAATTCCAGTCTTTTTTCTATAAACTGAAAATTAGCACTCCTCGAATGCTTTCTTTAAAATTTCCATATACTCTGATTCCATCACTTCTTTAAATTGTCCTTTCCTAACTTTAACAACCATTTGTGTGAACAGTCTTCTCAAATCTGTTTTTTATCTTTCAATTCTAATCTGTGACTTGCTCAGCAGTAGAAACAATGCAATGCTGCCTCAGTTTCCCATTTCCCACATCTGCCATCCTGCAACATGTTTAAGTGAGGATGCTGACTAATGCTAAATAAAGAGCAGTGTTGTGCTGTGGGGCATGCAGAACTGGACCTGAGAATGTTCAAACCCCATTTAATGTGGAACCCATGACTGCCAGTGGACAGGGAAAACATGTGGCTGATCAGTGCAAGCTGCAATAAAGCACTACTAGAACAGCACAGTACAGGCCCTTCGGCCCACGATGTTGTGCCAACAGTTATCCTGCTCTAATATCCATCTAACCCCTCCCTCCCACATCACCCTCTATTTCTCTATCATTCACGTGGCTATCTAAGAGTCTCTTAAATATCCCTAGTGAAAATGAGAGATCAGCTAACTTTTCATTACAGTTCTTTTACAAATAGTATAATTTTAATTTGTTAAAAATTATCTTCATTATATGAAAGAGAAATGGACTGCTGCTCCCACCCACAATATGATGTGCACCATAAGTGTCTCATTCTTTGAAATATCCATCAAACTCTTCATATTCATGCATGCCTATCATTATTGACTGAATGCAGTATGCTGTCGTGAAATAAACCAATTAGTGGGTGGGGAGAGGAGAGACCGCACCTTTGTGCTCATGAGTTGCGGGTCTGGCATTAATCAATAGTTTTATTTTTCAGTCATCAAGATAACCCCAGTGTTTTCTTTTATAGTACATTTAGTATCTTTGATGTCATTTAACGGCAAATTAACTAATTTGAGACCATTAGAGTATCTGTAGAGTCAAATGATGTATAAGGACTTATTTGAAAGCAGAAATGAGTGTGATGGACATCAGTTTATTCCACTAAACCTGTCAATCAATCAACTAATTCAGTTGCAGTCCAGGGATATAGAAAGCAGAGAAAGCAATCTCACTGAGAGTTGCATTAAAAATGGGCAAGCAATCCTGCAAGGAGAGAGGAAGTGTGGTATAGAGAGAGGAAAGATAGTATCATGCATGAATTTGTGGCTATACAAGATAGGAGAAATGAAAGAAAAGACAGAAGGGTGAAGATACTGACACAAATTCAGCGCAAAGCATTCGAAATTCTCCAGCTGCCACTCTTTAATTTGCCACCGCTCTAATTAAAATGCAAATTAAAATTATAATTAGCAGCAGCCGTATCTCAAAAACCTTCTCACATCTCACAAACAACATGCAGAGTCCGTGGACAAAGGTGAAAGGAAGTTTTTGAAAGTTGGGCTCTGTAGGGTTGCGTCATGCCTGATTTAACCTGAGGAGGGAGAGATGGGCCAGACCTTGATAAAGAGATTCCTGAATATGAACGAGCTGTCATGGACTTCACATTCTGTCCCGATGGGTGTGAAAGGTCTTTTTAAATGTCATCACTTTTGCTTTTAGGGTCCAAAGGTGGCACAAGAGGTCAGAGGATCTTATCAAAAGATCTTGGATGACACATTAGCTTCTAATTACTGTGTCATTCATTTAAAGTTTGATTGAACAGCATTAGCTTTGCTCAACACCCAATCATGTATTGTTCAAGTTAAAAAAACCCAAGCACATGAAAATTTTGCCCTGATTTTATACCACATTTAAAAAATCGATTTATAATTAACATGTTTATTTTAGTTTGTAATGATTTACTCTGGTCAGCTCTCTTAGGCACTTTTTACATTGGCATTATGCTATGAATGGCAGAAGCACAATATGCTCATGCTATTAGCAAAGTATATGGGATAGAGTTCATGCTTTGGGAACAAACAGGAAATGTGGCTCAAATTGCGCTTGAAATTGAAGTGATTAGTTTACAGTTCAAGTTTCTGCTAAAATTGATTTACATAATCAGAAACATAATACCTTCCAGCGCAACTGGATGCTGTAACGGAATAAACTTGTTTATTTCTTTTCATTAAATTATGTTTCTTGGTGTATTTAAGAATGGTAAACCAGTCCAGTTTTAGTCATTTAACTCAAAATGATATTATTACAAAATATAAACATTTGTAATGAGTGTAATCTCCTCCAAATGTGAGTAACTTTGTTATAATCACTGGAAATGGCTTAAAAAATCTATTCTGAATCATTTATTAATTTATTGGTGTATGCTTGCCAGATGCTTTGTAAATTAGTTAATTTTTTGAGCAAGCAAAAAGATAAAAAAAAATCATTTTGTCTATTTTTTCTAAGAACAGAAGCTCAATTTGGAGAGCATTTTCAAAAGCAGGATACTTAACATTCCAACAATTCTGATCTGGAATGCGGCCAATTTCATGGGTGGGAACTGCTTCAGGTGAAATAATTTTTAAATAAATGTTAGAGATCCTCAAAATTTCATTTGATCTGGACTTAATCTATGCTTGAACTTTCATGATGTGTTGCACTGGTTAGGTCAATTAGACTCTGATGGGAAAAGCTATCAATGTTCCCCAATCAAGAGTCTGATTTATTATTCAGGCTGATTCCCTATGACCACATCAAGCTCCAACCTACATACTTCATGAAGAATTCACTACTCACCTGTGGATATCTAGCTTATCTGCAAAATAAAAGAGAAGGTGAGGCATGGCAGACAGGCAGATCTGTTCATGGCAGATCAGAGAAGGCAAGTGGCTGCCTTTAGCTGTCCTTTGCCAAGTTTCCTAAAGCTGCAATCAGGGTAGTGTAAATTTTGGCATAGAAGTTGAAAGTAATTATACTTCAAGCAGGGAAAGGATCTTTCAGGGAAAATGGTATGTGGATTTTAGATTTGCAAAATATTGGCTTATTTATGGGAGTCAGCTTTTCATTTGACCTTCTGCAGGATTCAAGCCACCATTAATTTCAGTATGGATTGTAAAACTACAGATTAGGAAGGAAAGGGATGGGTAAGTTCCTTTCATTTTGCATATTTTCATAATGACATGGAATGGTTCTGTTCAGTCCACCAAGTCCAAGCCAGCTCTTGGAACGATCCCATTTATCCCATTTATTTCTGTGGAACTTATTCCGACTTGCACGCCCAACAGCTCCACCCTGATTCATTAGGGTGTAATATACAATGGTTAATCAACCTACCAACCAGCACATCTTTGGATCTGGAAGGAAATCGGAGCACTTGGGAAAATCTCGGATCGTCACAGGGAGAATGTGTAAACTACACAGATAGCACTGGACATTGGGATCGAGCATAGACCTTCAGAGCTGTGAGGCAGCAGCACTACTTGTACTGATCATATTATTGGTATTGGTATTGGCTTATTATTGTCACTTGTACCGAGGTACAGTGAAAAGCTTGTCTTACAAACCGATCGTACAGGTCAATTCATTACACAGTGCAGTTACATTGAGTTAGTACAAAGTGCATTGATGTAGTACAGGTAAAAAAAGTAACAGTACAAAGTAAAGTGTCACAGCTACAGAGAAAGTGCAGTGCAATAAGGTGCAAAGTCACAACAAGGTAGATCATGAGGTCATAATCCATCTCATTGTATAAGGGTGAGTTGAATGTTATTAATTACTTGTATGTGTCTTTAGTTAATTTTTTTGCTTCAAAAATACTTGTTGATTTTCTTATTAGTTACTTCAATTTTAATATTTTTTAAAATGTCTCTGAAAATCACAGTAGCATGCCATCATGATCTGGAACATTAGGAACAGCTTTTACTGTGGGCAAGTCTGTATAAAAGCTAAAACAAACAAGAAGGGCCTCTGTCAGCTCATACCAATCACATTTGTGAATGAATGAACATTCATTAAATGGCAACAACTTCACGGAAATAATTTTAAAGATGGGCAAAATCTTTAAAAAAAACTCACACAATGTCGGAAAATAAGGGTAGATGCATTGTAGACCTCTTGCACTTACTGCGAGTTAGCCTGGGAAATCCAGTTCCAGCATTGCCTTCCTGAGGTGTGGTGTGGTGCCCAATATTCAGACATCTACAGACCTGTAATTGAGTTCCATCCCTTTGAATTCCATCTTCTTTGAGGCCAAAACATACTATTAATTTTGGAAGTGTATGTTGAGATGCCAACAAACCACCTCTCTGGAGTGGCTAACATGGTAGAATGTTTCAATATCCCAGTGTCCCAGTGGTGCATCTGGTAGAACTGCCACCTCGCAGCTCCAGCAATCCAGGTTTAACACTGTTCTCCAGTGTTGTCTGTGTGAAGTTTGCACATTCTCTCTGGGACTGGATGGATTTGTGCTCTGATTTCCTCCTACATCCTAAAGACATGCGTATTGATCATTTAATTGGCCACTGTAAATATGTGTATGTAGGTCATTGAATCTGGAGATGGTTGATAGGAATGTGGGGAGAATAAGATGGGACTAATATAAATGGGTGCTTGATGGTCAGCATGTCTGGTGGGCTGAAGGGCCTGTTTCTGTAATGTATGACTCCATGATTCTCTTTTCCAATCTGGTTAACATCAAAGGTCACCAGTGGTTGAAGCTCCAGAATAATTATTGAATCCATATATGAATGCATAGTGTAATTTACATTTTGACTGCAAAGTAATATAGTAATACATTCTTGATATTGGCCAAGTTCTGTTCCTGTAATATGAGTGCTTTTGCATTCAATACAGAAGACAGATGCAGTAAAATTGCCTGACCCACAATAACATTAGATTAGCTGAAATAGTTAGCAGACTAAATTTTAAAAATTTATGGAAATTCTTTAGTCTCTCAACATTGCTGAATTAGGGAGCAAGCTTTTGTGAATATTCAAGTATCAAATGGTCTCACTTTAAAATGATCTTTCATCCTTGAGTAAGATAACATGCTTTAGCAGTGCCTTGGTTTTGTGTGCAGTGTTTGTCATGTGCAGACATAGATAAAAATCACCTATTCATCTAAGACTAAATTACAATGTGTGTTTTAGTCTGGTCTGTCTATTCCAAACTAGTGTTTCTTTTTATTATTATTGAGAAGTAATTTATACAGAAAATGTATGTTTTCCTGGTCTGTCTATCAAATAAAGGCAAAGAAATTCTTTCTTTATTGAAAAATTAATTACAAAATGTATGTTTTCTTATCTGCGTATGATGTATGGACCTAAATTATTCAACAATGACATATCACAGACTTCGAAAGAATATGCTAAGGCATTTCATTGCTTTGCTTAGAAATTCCACAATACCCTTAAGGAAGTTGTACATAGACTATTCAAAGTTCATGTAATTAATTTGAAGAAGTCTGTCTTATTTGTGGTCACAATTAAATCGACAAAAAAAGCATTACTTTGCCAGCTGTGAATGACACAGGACCATCATGAGCAAGATCAAGAAAGAGCTATCAATCTTGCATTCATTTCTGTGTCATGGCTGGGTCAGCTTTCCTATGTTGAATCAAATTAAACTGCATGTTCTAATCATGCTGCTGCCATTCTGTTAAGTTTCACTGTCACAACTTTACTTCTACCTTCTTCTTCTCAGCCTTGACATCTTGCTCTCGTATGAGTGTCACAATGTGTTTAGTGTGTGTCAGTCTCTTCTGTAAACCTTTTACTGTTCTGATCAATGCACCAGATTTCCACAGGGTGAGGGTGCCAAGGAATAACTGATGGTTATTTGTCTTGGAAAATCTCAGTCTTAAGTTATTTACACTGTTATAGTTTACTATAGACTATTTGAGATAATGTTAAATTCTTTTGTCATTTGCATAATGTTGTAGATTCCATTGACCATGATGCAACTGCTTTTATGATGGTACAAATCTTATTTTAGATTCTGTAAGCAATATTTTCCTTTCATAACAAAAGTAGGAAAGAAGGCTATTTAATATTATTTTATATTACAGCATCAGGTTGTGTCTAAAAAGGTGTCTAATGCCATTGAAAACATTGATCTTTCTTCTTAAAACTTTTATTTTGAAATATCATCCAAAAGCATTTTAAAATATCTGAATTTATGTAAATGTAAATTTTAAAACATTTTAAAATATCTGAATTTATGTAGTGGTTTTGTTAAAGAACAGTATTAAAAGCCTTGGACAAATCATCAAGGTATATGGGCACTAGAGAATTTAAATTCCAATAATTACATGCATATAAATCTCATTAACTAACCCGATTGTTTTTTTTAAATTATCCATCTAATTCACTGATGTCCTTCAGAGCAGGAATCTGCCATGCTTAGTTTATCTGGGCTATAGATGACTCCAGACCCATAAATATGGTTGTTTCTTAACTGCCTTGGTTCAGGGGTAATTGGGGATGGACAATAAGTGCTGGCACTACCGGCAATATCCACATCCTGTGAATGAATTGGTTTAACAAAAAGAAAACAAAGTTCACAATCTAATCAACATGTTTTGAAATGACTTTTATTTTAAGGTGTCGGCTGATTTAACAGTAAATTTTATGTACCTTAAAATCTCGAAGAACAATCAATAAATAACTAAGTTAGGTTGTTCTGAGAATCAAAGAATGGTTCTGCTCAGGAGGAGGTCCTCGAGCCATTTGGCTTCAACCAGGTCCTTAGCAGAGTCAACAATTAACCCAACACCCCTACTCTCCCCCACTTGCCTGATAGCGTTCTGCAAATATTTATCCAATTCTGTTTTGAATGTTACTATCGGATTTAGTTCTCTCTCAGGTATTGCACATTGATGTTAGAATGAGAAGAGTTAGGTAGGACTGCATAAGTAAAGTTGACTGATGCCAATAGCACAAATTTCACCTGATATTAATAGATATTTCCACAAATTGCCAAATTTTCTATTACATTACAATTAGGCCCAGTGTAAAGTCATCTGTTCATCTGTTCATCTGTGGCAGTGACAAATGTTACTCACCTCATTTCTTCAAAAACGGATTGCACCATAATAATGCAGACTGTAAATCTGTACTCCAACAAGTAAGCAGGCCATTGCCGTGCAACACATGTTTGATGCTGTTCACCTGATTAAGCCAAGGAATTCCAACAATGGTTCCAAATGAGCAGCATCAACCACATTTTATATCTGCAACCATGCCAAAGATTGCAAGTTTTGTTGCTTAATTGTATAAAGCCTTATATGATATGTTGATGAAAATCATTCTCCAGAACCATGGAAACTTGTTTCCCAAGCAGTGGCATCATAGGGCATGTTTCAAATGAACATGAATGTCTAAGCAACTATCTCCACTAATGTAATGCTTCCACAATATACTGTTTATTTTATATCTTAATATAAAATGCTAAACAAAACCTGCTAAGGCAAAACTCTGTATTTTGCATACTGAACTAATGACCAACATGTTAATATTAACAACAAACATTTCAAAAGAGTCTTTAACACAATAAAACTTTACATATGATTCAATGCCTTTGACAAGACTGTAATCTTAAGCTGCTCTCAGTGTTTGCACATCCCATTCTTGTACTAAGTCATCTTTTTCTTGAACAGCTGCTGGGCTGTATTGCACAAAGAGAATGAGATGTGATATTATTACTGTGCAAACTTATAACATGTCAATTTTTTCAGTTATTTCAACAATGGCTTTCCCCAGTTCAAAGCCAATGAGTCAGTACTGCATTTAAGAATGAATAAGCAAAGGAATTTGATATAAAAATGTTAAGTGCAATTTTAATTAAAATGCAACATTTATTTGTCAAAGTTGCAAAGATGACATAATTTTTAAAATTTGTGTGTGTTTGTGTGTGTGTGTGTGTGTGAGAGAGAGAGAGAGAGAGAGAGAGAGAGAGAGAGAGAGAGAGAGACTCCCAGCATCATAGCCCTATTTACCCTTGAGAAGATGGTTGGAAAGGTGTTGTTGCAGGAGCAGAGGTGAATAAGTGTAATGCTCTTTACCAATGGTAAACATTGCAACCATGGTGTGGCGGTGGTGACAGGAATGAATGTTTAGGCTTATAGATGGGATTCCAGTCGAGTAAATTCATTTTGCTAATCTTCTTGAGTGCTCTAGCTGAGTGAAATGTGGTCTAGGCAGTACACTGTAAAGGCTTAGCACAACTGTAGAAGAAACACAAGATCACTTTTTAGCAGTAGGAAGCAAGGGGAGTCTCTCTGTCTGTCTGACTTCCCAGTGTTTCTCTTGAGGACCCCACAGCAGAAATACCCTACCCAGGCAGGAAGCTGGTAAGTGTGGAAAT
This sequence comes from Pristis pectinata, assembly GCF_009764475.1. Classification (NCBI taxonomy): domain Eukaryota; kingdom Metazoa; phylum Chordata; class Chondrichthyes; order Rhinopristiformes; family Pristidae; genus Pristis; species Pristis pectinata. The sequence continues at coordinate 18,985,080 of NC_067432.1, forward strand.
GATGGTCCACACCCATAAAAGGCTTTGGTATTCAATTGCCCAGATTCCATGGGCAGAGATGATAGTTTGAATTCCAATGTTCTTTAACTGATGGAAGAATCACCTAGATTCACTTGTGAACGTCCACTGAATGGATCACGACCTGTCATTAAGGGACAGAAAAGCCATATGCTGCATCACCCAAGTAATGTTTAATCATAACTTTCTTTCCTTAACACAATAAACATCCAGTCACAGATGGTCCACCGTTAGAGAGGTTCAAAAGATACTGTCTCTTCAGTGATGTGTGTATGCTGAGAAATTATCATGAGCACAAAGAGGAAACATTCATTGCAATCAAACAATTCATTAGGGATCCTTACGGGAAAGTGTTGTGATTAAAGTTTACACAACTATGAAAGCAATAATAAAAAATCATTACTGATGAAGCCACAAAGATTGTAATTGTCTGACTGACAGTCTTTGTCACATAGACTCTTTAGGTGGATAGCCATACTCTTTCAGAAGGTATCAGAGTGAAACATGAAGTCCAGAGAAATCTCTTGACTGAGGGACCTGTGAGATGTAAGACTTTGTGCTCATCAATGACCTTTGAAAAGCAATGTTATCATACTGAACACATTAAAACAAACACTGCTATCTAATTTAGGTGGCCAAAACCTTAACCATCATCAGTGCAAGCACAGCAGATAATGACTGAGGCAAAACATTGGGCCCATTTATCCAGTGGATATATACGGAAGGCAATGTTAGTAAATTGACAGAGTCAACATCATTAGCTGGTGGTAAATGTTTGAAGAAAAAATTCAGAAAGATGGCACATACCACTGAAACATTTCACCTCTCAGTAAAGGAATCAAATATAGTGATTTCCTCTAAATGGGCAAAATGAAAGGTTGGCCTTTTAACTGCGAAGAGAGTCTCAATATTTATATGTTCTAATTGCCCATTGGGAGGTGGCAGTAAACTGCCTTCTTGAACCATTAGAGTCCATGTAGAGAACGTACTCCCACAGAGCTGATTGGTGTTGGGGGCAGGGAATGATGAAGGAACAGTGATCGATTTTCCAAGACTGGATTATGTGCTAACAGAAAAATTTAACATAATAGACAGATTTGTTTTGATTGTGCCACCTGGGGAAATGTGACATGGTTTTGTAGAATTAGATCTAGTGGAATCAAGGGTAGATTTATTTCCAATGTTTTCTCATATTTTCTTACAACATAGAAGGAGACCATTCAGTCCACTGAGTCTATACTTGTTCTCAGAGCATTCCCATTAGTCTGGTTTCCCACCCTTACTTTGCCTGTAACCTATTTTCTTCCACACGGCCATCAACTCCACCTGATTCTCCTGCCAAGTACCTACACAGGGAGTAAATCACAGTGGGCAATTAACCAACTAACATATCTTTGGATATGAGAGGAAGCCAGATCTCCCTTGTCACAGGGAGAATTCGCAAACTCCACATAAACAGTACCCAAGGTCAGGAATGAACCAAAGTTGTTGGAGCTGTGAACCAGCAACACTAACTCCTGCACCATCATGTTGCCCAATTTTGATTTACTATTGCGTGAAACTCAGGCTGTTAGTGGTAGGCAAGCAGCAACAACAAGGTGCTGGATGAAAGGAATTGTCCATGTTTCAGGTACACCTCTCATCAATCCGCTAATCACCTCAGACTCCAAAACGTCAACAATTCCATTCCTCCCATAGATGCTGTTCGACCCACTGAGTTCCTCCAGCAGGTTGTTTGTGCCTCCAGTTTACAGCATCTGCAGTCTCTTGTGTCTCAAGCATCAACAGCATCCTGGTTGAACTGCTGAGGTTGGGATACAATGGCGTTTCCAATGAAAATTGATTCAAATATAATGACACGAGAAATAATGATAACTATCAAGATAGGACGCCAAACGACCATATCGATCTGGAGATAATCAATCCTTCAAGCAACCCCTTAGCAGTAGGAACAGATTTATGTGGAAAGGAATTATGCTGCCAGAATATGCAAAACACTACCAGTCTCAAAAACACCAAGATATGTTCCTTGAATACCGACTCAATGAATGCCAGTGTTTTATGACACAGTTAGAAAGAACACCACTGAAACATGGGTTTCAGTCATGTTATATCTGAGGCTTGTATTAACAACCTAAGATATAGACCTTGGGAACCAATTCTGGCAACAATTATATAGAAACTACAATGAACAACAGTAACAAAGGGTTCCATTTAATTCACAGAATTATCAAGCAGAGCAAAACCAGTACCTAGCTACATGTTAGATTACTATTGTTAAATGCTTTATAACAATTATAGTAGAGGGAAAAATGGAACAACTCAAATTTATATAGCACCTGTCATTTAAAAAAAACTTATTAGAACATTTTACAAGGATTTTATCAAACAAAATCACATGAGGAGAAATCTAAGCATATGACCAAAGGTTTAGTCATTGCAACAGATTTAAAACCAGTTCTTAAATTAGGAAAGAAATTAGAAAGGTGGAGCAGTTTAGCAATGGAACGTTAGAGCTTAGCGAAGGTATGGCCAAGGATGGAGTGATGGAAACAGCATGAAATGGAAAACAGAGAACGTAAGACCCAAACTGTGGAACTGGCCTTGTGATGTAGTGTTTGGTTTTTCCACTCCTAGAAATAATTGCCTTTATGTATCACCTTTCCCATTCCTGTTAGGGTGTTGCAACCAATGAAGAACATCTGAAGTGTAGTCACTTTGTTACTGTAAGAATCATGGCAACCTATTGCACACAGCAAGGTCTCAGAAACAGCAATGTGATAATCAACAATAAACCTGTTTTAGAAATGCTGATTGAAGGAGAATTATTGGTCAGGACATCAGGGACAGCTCTTCTCCTCATGTCATGGGATCTCTTTCATCCACTGGAGAGAAAAGATGGAACCTTGACTGTGCATCTCATCCAGAAGATGGCACCTCTTTTGGGTTTGCACTCTCTCAGTACTGCACTGGTCAGCAACCTGGATTCCACTGCTCAAACTGTGTAACACAGTGAAACTTATGAAATGGGAATGAATGCAGTAACTGGGGTTGTGTGTTGACTGATGAAAAGTCTACACAGGAGAAGACTCTGCTTTGATACTCAGCGAATATTGCGGTCTGTTTTGGAAGTCTGAGGTATCTGCTTGTAGAATTCTAGTGTCAAATTAGTGTACAGTTAATATCTCAATTATGTTGAAAGATGCCACTTGCTAGGCACAATTACCAAAAGTGAGTTTGCTAAGTGAGTTAGCTCCCTCAATAAGATTAATTTGCTACTATAAATTGTATGTTGATTGTGGGCAGGAGATTTGGGTGGTCATGTGAGAGGAAAATAATTGGGGAATGGGATTGATCTGAGAGCCAGCAGAGACTTAATGGATTAAATGACCTCTTTCTATGTTGTGAGAAATATGAACTATCAAATGCTGGAAAATGCCAGGGAGAATAGACCCCATTTCATTCAAGACAAATATGCATGTATTATGCTTTAAATCACTTTAAAAAGAGTGGGATACTGATTAGAGTGTGAAACCTGACAGTGAGCAAGTTGAGGCTGTAGTTATTATTGGCAGACCTATCAATAAAAGAGAATTACAACAACTTCATGAATATGTAACTTGCCTAAAAGAAATTCAATTCAGACACATCCACCACTTCAGTGGATGAACACTAGTACTAATTTCAAATGAGACGGCAATGGACATCACAACTTTGCATTTTAAAACTTGGTCAAGTACTCTCCCAGAACCTGGGATGGATTCTTGAATTTTGATTCCCCCCAGAGAGGAGAGTCTGGAATGGATAAGCAACATTTTGTTTTGCAGAGAAGTAGATAGAATATAAAGCAAAGAGTCAGTCAACGTAGCCCAACCAGTCCAAGCCAAGAGCTTGCACAACTCAAGCCTTCTACCATCTTTCCACATTCAAACTTTAAGATAGTCCTTTGCTCCTTTCTTTGTATCCTTAACAAGTATTCTAAATGTATCCTTACCATTTGCCTTTGCCACTTCCTGTGCTAATGTGTTCCTCATTCTCAACACCCTCCACATAAAGAAGGTTCTCCTGAATTCGCCGTCTGATCTTGTGTTTATTCCCCTGTTTTATTCGTTCCCACATTTGGAAACAATCATCATGTTTTCTCCATCAAAATCTTTCATAAATTAATTGGAAATGAGATCTGAGCATAGATTTTTTTTCCCCTGGAATTACAATGTTTTCTCTCTCAGTATTTTGATTCCACTTCAACAGAGCTGAAATTTTGGATTCAGAATGCACTGCACAAGAACTATTATATCACATTTGAGCATTCATGATCTGAGGATCAACATGGAGCTATCTTATTTGGCACATTCTCTCTGAAGTCCCTTTAATGCTCTTTGTCAGGAATTTCTAGAGATGATGACACTGATTCTAGCTGTAGGCTTCTCAAGCAAAGCTTTTGCCTTTACCCTTACTTACTTGAACAAGACCTTTATCTGGGGTTGGTTTGGATCAGAATGTCAACGTAGCCCTTGAATGATATTGAATTGGGACTGGGATTTAGGTGATAAGCTGGAAAGAAGAAAATCTCCTTTATAGCTTTACTATATTTCATCTTGTTATTAATCAAAATTTTTTTTTGTGGTGTCTTCATACATAGGGTACTCTTTAGGGAAAGACCAACAGAAAATATTGGAAACTACTCACCAGGCCAGGCAGTATCTGTGGAGAGAGAAACAAAAGTTAATTATTTAGGCTAATAATATTTTGTCAGAATAAGAAAATGATAGAGATGAACAGACTACAAACCAGCACAGGGCCAGGAATGTAGGAAAGTGTTTGGAAGGGAGGCGGATGACTGGCCTTGCATTTGGTAGGCACGAGTTTGAAGATAGGAATGAGTAAATAGTGACCAAAGCAACAATTCCCTTGACATTAATAAGTTGTTAGAAGCATGACTGAGATCACGTATCAGCAGATCAAGAATGTGCTCCTTAAAACTTTTCAGCTGTTATAATTAACAGATAGAAAATGTTGGGGCACATGTTCAGAATATGGTATTATGAGTTTACAGTGAATTAGACTCTGTATCAAGAGCACACATCACAAAATTGGCTCAATACTAAGTACATTTTCTATCCTCTCTTCTATCACCAGCATTCACCTTCACAAGCCTTTCACCTTTTTATTTATTGCTTATACTCGAACACTGTACACGTTTTAACCTGCAAACTTTCAAAGTTCAGCATTACTAAGGTGGTCATTGACATTAGACTTGTCCTCCAAGAGATCTATGTTAAAGGTTTCAAAGTTCACTCGCTACAGTCCATTAAGACTATAAGAAAAAGAAATCAATAAAATACATAATTAAAGGGACACTCTTAGCTCCAAATAGTTCATATATAATGTACAGAAAAGGTCTCCATTTTCCAGTACTCATTTAGTTTCATCAAGTAAATGTTTCCCACTTAATGAACACAGACATTACTTATTTTGGAGATATTTAGAGCCTTTGTTAAGATATGATTTTTGAACCTGGGTCAAATGATAGAGATGCATAATAGTTCTCCTTACATTCATGTATTGTTCCTTCATTACTATTGGGGTGAATTTCAATACACAGATATTTCTCTTCTGTTTAATTATTTGCAAGGACCAACATTGTTTAATATAATTAATAAAATAAATTAATTGTTAACAGTTACAGTTCTTTGCAGTATTTCCACCAGCTGTAGCAAGTGATCTAAAATCATCAAATTGTGTCTAGCCTTTACTCTAAAGCTTCACTTTTCAGAACCAGTCATGGAAAATACCCAAGTGAAGTGCTCTTAACTTTTGGAGTGGTGATAGGTTGGAATGAGGTGGAGTTCTTCTTTCAAGACACCATATTGCCACCTTCAAGACTGTATAAATTTATGGTCATAAGAAATGAATTGCTACTGATACCAAGTGCTACAAGAATTTGAATCAAAATGTAAAACTCTCTTTTTAGAATATTTTTAATTGAATATTGTTGTTAAATTGTAGTGCTAGGCATAAAGTAAATGTTCACAGTAATTAAATATTCCTTTTTAAGTATCTGGAGGAGATAAGAAATAGATGTGTCCCTCTGATATTCCTAAACACCGTTGACGTACAATGTTAGATCTACCACTTGGATCTACAGAAAGGCTAAGCTGTGCTTTGCACAATTTCAGATTTGGATTCTATACAATAAGGTGGCCATCGCTCCACAGTTTAGTTTGACCTTTGTCACCCACATGAACACTGCAGATGGAGGAAGGACTGGTAACAGTTGAAAAGGAAAAGATGTATATTTATATAGTAGCTTTTATGACTTCAAAATGTGCCAAAGTACTTTAAAACCAATGAAATATTTTTGAAATGCAGTAACTATTAGAATATAGGAACTCAGACCAAATAATTTCAACACGGTGAGATTTAACAAACAGTCATGTGATAATGATTAGTGAATATGTTTTAGTGATGTTGGCAAATGCATGCTAATTGGATAGGACAACAGGAAGAACTTTCCCCTGCACTACTCCCTGCACCACCCCACCACCACCACCACCACATCCTCTTTCTGTATACTCGATCTTCTGCATTCTCTTTGGAGGCCAGATGGTGCTTTGGGTTAATGTGTTATCTGAGAAGAAACTTCATTCCCAGTTAATAGAACTATCAACCTCTATGGTACATAGTCATGGTATTGTATCTACGAAATACATTCCATTGAAGTGAACAGAGTGAATTTTGGAGATGGAGAACAATGCAATGATATAGCATGTAACCAACCAGGGATGAGCTTCTGATCGAGCAGCTCTCCTTGCATTGTTCATTGACTCTGAAGATACTTAGTTCCTTTGTATTGCAAGCTCACTGTTAGGTTCAAAATAATGTTAGTGGTAAATTTAAAGACACAGGAGCAACGTTTGCACTTCAGGTGCAATTGATGATCCAGGTAAAAGTTATGCTCAAAACTGCACATATTTTGATCAGTTTTTTTTTCTTTGACAGTTGGTGCTTAAATGTATTTGCATACCATCAAATACCAAATCTGTCATAAACGAGAGTAATCAACCAGTATTTCAAAGATGTTTTTTTGAAAAATTGCTTTGAAATGTTACTTGACATACTTAAGAATGGTAACTTTGTGCATTTTGATTAGTACAACTGAAAATGGGTTCACCACAAAGTGGAAGCATTTTTAATTTTTAATTACAGCTTCAATCCACCACCTGTGAGTAACCTGCAAATGAGTGTAATTAGCGGAAACTCCCAATGGTGATTAATTTATCCAGGAGTGTGGGCAGTTTTATGGGCAGGGCTGGCTTCAGGCAAAATGTTGTTTAAACTCTATCCTACAGAGATGGATGAAATTTAATTTCTGTGGAGGAAAAACAGTGCAAAGAATTAATGCTAAGTATGAATCAGAAGGAAAATATATACTCCTGATGACAGGCTCAAAATCACGTTATTTCTATGAGATAATGGTTTAGACTTAAAGGCTTTTATCATATACTGCATTGAGATAAGCTTAAGATTTTGTGTAAAGCAACAGATGTTTTGACAAAAGGTTCAGTGTCAGGAATTATACGTTTGACGGACATAGATAGCAAATAATGAAACTGCAAATCAAATTGTGCTCTATTGCATTAAATTTCTAAATGCAACATGCTCTAGCCAAAAGTGTTTTAAGGGCATTAATAATAAAGATGTTTTTATATGGTGAACAATGATATTGATTCATTGTGGTTAGGCACATAGTAACTCAATTCAGGAGTTTGTTGAATGGGTATTGAAACCAGATGTAGGTGAAAAGTTAAGTTTGAAATTACACCACCCCATGGGCACACATGATTCAATGGCAGGATCCCAAGTGATCATTGGATTCCATGCACAAAGGGGAACTATCCATCACGTTTAACATGTGGGGATACTCAAAACGGATCGAGCTCCAACATGTGAAATTAGCCGTTGACTTTTCCATTTGTATAATTTGGGATACAAGAACACTTTTGCTTGACAAACTCTTGATTTCTTGGCTGGAATATCATAGAAGTTACCTCCCATTCTTATGCATCCTTTAACAGACCATATCAAAGATTAAAGTAGGTCAAGTTTTGTTGGTTTTCATAGCCTTGTGACCTTGAGTCAACAGTTCATGAATGCTTTGGATATAATTGTAATTCACCTCTCATCTTACCAAACAAAATGAACAAAATTCCCTAGGGTAGGAGTTAAATTCTGGTCTCCAATCCTGGCCAGTTAATTACAACTCATACTTTTAATAAGCATTATTAATTAAAATCAAACATCTCCAACATTTCTGCTGAAATAAAAGCAGCTATTTCCCTTCTTCTGGAGGGGCAACACACTGAGAATAATTCATGTTAGATAGAATAGCACGGTATGATTTAGAAATAGTTTGAGCAAGTTGAGCAGTTGTAATTTCAGATTTAACCAGATGTAAAAGTTAGCAGGGGCTAAATTGGAAAAACCCACAAAATATGGAAAGCACTGTGAATATGTACACTTGATACATCCAATCCAGGTAGCACACAAGTGTCATAACATCATTCATTGTGTCAGCAGGAACTCAGTTTTATGAGTCTCCCGTACAAGCTAAAGCTATCCTACATCACTTTAAACAGCTGAGACCTAAAGAGGAGGTGAAAGGTGGCTGCAACAGGTGCAGAGGGCAATCTGGGTATCATTCTGACCTTGCAGGCATTCAAGAATGGCAGAACACAGAAAAAAGTGGAGACCAAGGGCTTTTGCTGTAGCACTGGAGATGAATAGGAGCAGAGATGTCCTGTATTGACAGGGGCCTGGAATATCCTCCAGATACACAGAATGAGTGTTATGGGGCCATGAGTTAAACCTCAAGGACCTGGATCCAGTGTAACGCAATGTTCATTTGTATGGTCACAATGAAAGCATTTCTTCATATATTTTATCTGACCAATGTCACCACTGGCCTCAATGCACAGCACTACCCCTTGTCTATTATTTAGGAGCAATCCCTAACATGCTGTATCATATCCTCAGTCACTTAACACTGCTGCACACCTCATACCCAGACCTCACAGCTAGAACATGCTACCGGCTACGCAGCCAGCTCACTCAACAGGATACACTAACGTACTCCACTCTCAGTTTAGGACATGCATGCCACAACAGTCATCCTGTGGTGACCAAGCCTGCACAGTAACAAGCATTTCATTGTGTATACCCATCATAGCCCTCATCTAAATCTTCTGCAATGGATATTGTATGTGACCTTCCTTTCTATTACACCTGCCTGCTGGCTGCTTGTCCAATTGGCTTAACACATCTGGGTCCTGCTTTTAATGTGGCCTCTAGTCAAGCACCATGACCATATCCTCAATCAATATTTGCCATTATTAGAGCAACCATTATTAAACCTGTATATTGCAAAAGGGCAGGTATTAATGATCCCAGACTTGTTCCTCTTTCTCACAACCCAATGTTCAAATGGTGTAAGCATTGTATCTATTAGTTTCATCTCACCTTACCTGTAGGCCTTTTTCCTTTCAGGCAAGTAAAAGTTGAAACAAGTTAGGCTGGGATTGAAGGGTGAGGGTGGAATGATGGTGGAGGATCAGAACCTGACATTTATCTTAAAACATGACCTGGATACGTTGAGGCAGACAAGCACCAGCAGCCAGGTCTGGGTGGAAGTTAGGTCATACCTGAGTCCCATTGCAGAAGGTTCATACAAGGACTCGGGGCTGCTTCCAGAAGGAAGCTACGTAATGTGATAAGAAGTAAGGTGTACAACACCAGATTTGATCAGGGCAGAGCCTGGAGCCAATCCTTTTAAACAATGAGTAACTATGATTACTCATTGTAATCGTAGTTACAATGAATATTTTTTTTCCTTGCAAACTCACCAACATGCCAACCTGATGACTGATTGTTCTGCTTCCATTGCCACACCATACTCTCCCATTTTTAATATGCTGTTGTTGAAGTTGTTATGCAAGCTCAGTAGATGTCAAGTATGAGGAAACCAGTGATCGAAGGAATATTATAAAACATTACAGTCCAGCAGGCTGTCCTCCAACAGATTCCTGGGTTCCACTGTCCTTGCTCAAAATGGCAATATCTGTGATATCACTACTCAGGTGCTGGTTTTGCTATCAGCCAGTGCAAACTACTCCCACTCATGCTTAGAACCATACGTTGAACCTGGACTTTCTAGGCACACTTGAGGTTAACATTCCACTGAATGTTAACATGCATCCACCAGCTTGGCTGCAGGTTGCACAATACTGGGGCTGTGCGATGGGCAAAGGCACACAGAAGCCAAGGACTGAGGGGGTTTGTCTCTTTTGGAATGTGGACCAGAATGTTTTCAGAATTAGTTTTCTTCACCTCATCTGAAACTTCTAGCGTTGGACCAAAGTGTGGCCAAAGTGTGTTGGTTCCATGAGCCAAAAGGGCTTAAGGTCTTCATTATTTCTGCAGAACGAGTCACAGAGATGCTGGTCTAGCTCATTCTTGATGGCAATGCTCATCCTTGAACACAGCATTCCTCTTCCAGTTTGTCCTTCCAGAATAAGGTGTGCCCACCACTTTATTCTTTGAACTGGCCATCTCCATACTGTGTCCCCTTCAGGATGGTGATGTTGATGTCTAAGTTCCCGAGCAGAGCAAAGAAAATGATAGCAGGGAGACGTTCAGGTCTGTGGCTGATGGGATTGTCCATGAGGGTGCTGGCATCCCAGGTCCTAAATTTCATATTATGATGTGAAAGTTGCCTGCATATGGTTTTGTTTAACGTGGGGTGCCCATTGCACACCGGCTCCTATGACAGAGACAGCCAAGACCAGGCTCTGTTGCATGGGTTTCAATGTTCCCACAATGTTGGCACATGCATAGGTGCCAGCCAGCATATGTGTACTCATTCATTCACATGTGTGTGAACACATACAGACACACAGATATACAGACACATGCACATCCTACTCACTTCTCACCCCACTCGCCTACTTACTTGTGTTCCTGCCATGGTGCTTATCTGGTGTTTGATTGATATTGAACAGTATTAAAATAAAAATGAAAGACATATCAATATGAACAGGAAAAGATTTATCAGTATATTAACCATAGAACCATTCAGCACAAAACAGGCCCTTCGGCCCACCATGTTGTGCCGAAGGCAAATCCCATGCAGCCGGTATTAGAACAGATCAATAATTGGCAGAGTTTTTAAATGTGTACTTTGTGCCTGTTGTCACAATGGAAGAATAGGGCACAATATCAGGTGCACAAGGAAACTTTAGGTGGGGTGGAGAGCTTAAAAGATTTAGTATAAGTAACAAAAATTTCTATGGCTCGTGTCTCCAACTCAAGCTTTATAGAAATGGGCAGGGAAATTGGATAGGGATTAATTATAACTTCCACAACTCTCTGGCTTGCAGAATTGTATTTTAAAAATTCTAACTATCATTCTTTTATTTGAGAAGGGATGCAGAAAGAAACTAGATGTCTATATTCACCTCTGTTTAATATCAATTGAGGGGATGTTGCTGGGATCTATCATAGATTGAGAATTTAGCTATGTATCAGTTCATCAGAGAGAACCAGACATATGGTTGGTTTGATATCAGCTGGCTTTGGATTCATGGTTGCCAAAGGTTTCTGCCACTGTGGTTTACAAGTCTACTATAGACTGACTGAGTAGTGATTGATGCAAGATTGATTGCTCTGATTAATCAGCAGCTTTATTATCATTCTTGTATGCACCATCGGATTGGTCTCCTAAAATCATGAAAACCTTATAATGCAAAAGGAGATTATTCACCTCATCGGGCTTAAGTTCCCATAACAATCCAGTCATTGCCATTCTTTCAATCCTGCCCACAGCCCTGCCTATGTTATTTTCTTCAAGTATTTGTCAAATAACTTTTTAAAAGCCTTGATCAAATTGGCTCCTATTGAACTTTCAGGGAGTGAATTCCTAATCATAATCACTCATTAAATGAGATTTTTTTCGCAGTCATCTTTGGTCCTTCCGCCAATCAGCTTTAACTTATGTCCTCTGGTTCTCAAATATTGCACTAATATAAAGCTTTATTTTTAATTCACTTCATCTGGATTCCTCATAATTTTGAAAACTTCTATCAAAACCCCTGTAAATCTTTCCTGCTCTTGGTCCCTTTCTGTTGATCAGCTCTTGAATTCTCATGATCTGCTCTAAGATCCCATCCATTCACCAAAATAACTCAGATGAAGGAAGACAGGCTTGAACAGCTAAGTTTATGAATGATCCTAAGTTAGCAGGCACAGTAATAAGTCCTGTGCATGGGAACAGAAAGTTAAACAGGCATAGGGCGGGCTAAATGAGGATTCAGTAACATGGCAGAAAGAGTTGGATTTGGCAAAGACTGAGGACATCCACTGTGGATGTGAGTAAAGAAAGATGGAATTTCTTCGGAAGGTAAAAGACTTGAAGCTGTGACACACTGGTATTTTGATGTAAGAGTTACCACACAGTTACAAAAAGTAATTAAAAAGTTTGTGGAATGTTGGTGCTTATTACAGGTGTATATGAATGCAGAAGTGAGGAAGTGAAGCCTCTGTTGCACAAGTCAAATCCCACTTGATGCAAAATATTCTCCTTTGAACATCTAATCCCAGAAAAACAATATTGTGGTCTTGAGCAAGTAAAGGACTAGTTCACTCGAATGATTCCAGGATTTCTCAATTTAATCCATATCTGTTGCATAAACTTGGTTATTATTTGCTCGAGTTTAGAAATCTGAAATCTTTGATTGATGAATTTAAAGTGATTTGAAAGATTAGATATGGAGAAGCAATTTCCTCTGGTGGAGGAATTGAATAATAGGATGTAAACTTGGACAGACTCAAACTGGTTCGAAGTGAAAATGGGAAGTGTTTTCACAGAAAGGCTAGTGTAACTCTGGAATTCACTCCCCAAAATACTGTAGATTCTCTGTTATTTGAAATTTTGGAAGTTGAAATTGATAGGTTTCTGGTAGGTGGGAATATCAAGGCATATGGAATAAACAAGGGTAAATAAATTTGAGGAACAGATCAGATTTGGTCCATTTAAGTGACAGAATAAACAAGGTGCTGAATAATCTACTCCTGTGGCTGTGTTTGTAAATAGGTATGATAGCAAAATGTGATTTTCTTCATCACAATCACTTACTGTTTGAAGATTTAGCCAAGTGTTAGTTTAAGTGCTTGCCAAGCAATTGTTTTGTTCAACCACCTGTTACCGGTTAATTATTCTGAGGAGATACTCATAAATCATAACACTGGACAATTAATCAAGTTGTCAGCATTGGGGTTAGAGGTTGTGAAGGAAAAGTCACAGGTCACCTTCAAGCTGATAAAGGTCAGGGTTGTGTTGCATCTCTCATTGTCAAGTAATGCCAAGAGAAGATCGAAGGGAACAAAAGGGAAATCAATGTCCAAAAACAAGTATACAAAAAACCCTCCCCCCAATTTACAAAAGGGGATCAGAATAAACTATTATTTGTACTAAAATATTAGTGGGTAAGTCATTTGGTAAGCACTATCTTGCTACCAGATTGTGATGAAAATTATGGAAACACACTTCATATAGAAATACAATTAAAAACCCATAATTTTCATGCATCATAAATATTCTTCATGCTTGTTGTTAAGTTAATTAATGTAATTAGAGAATCTAAATTGATCAAGAAAAGTCTTTGTGTAGAGCCGCTTTGCTTTGCCTCATTGCTTCCTAATCAAGAAATAAAATGTCACTTTTACAGATGATTTAAATATGAAATCGGGAAGGTCTTCTGTTTCAGAACAGGAAAACAGCATTGGATCTGAGTTTAATTGTTTTCCTATTGGAGGATATACGTGCATAATCCTATTGGAGGATGTATGTGCCTCCTCACATCCTGAGGCCTTTATAGATAATGTGTGAAGCTACAGAAATATGAGGGTTTTGGGGTGGAAAGGTAGTAAGAACATTAGGTTTGACCCCATACTTATAGATGGGAGTTAGCATCAGCCCTCAACTGTGAGCTGTCAAAGTCATCGCTTTTCTCAATGTCTTGGTGATACCTCTTTTTTGATATTTGTGCTAATTACTGTGATGACAATCATTGCTTTCATCTCTGAACATTAAGGTGTAATTTTCTCACCAGTGAAAGCATAGACCTTGTGGTGGCAGACTTAAAATCCCATCTACTGTCGTGATTCCTTCAATCATCAGCAGAATAAGAAAGGACAGTCTCTATTATCCTTAGAGACTGTACAACATGTATTTCAAATGATCTTCAGTCACTTTAATTTAATTTTATGGATGAAACCTTTCAAATACCGCAGTTATTTTTCAATGATATATGTTGCAGCAGTATGGTTTTGTCTATATTACAAATTGACAATTACTAACAAATATTTTACTCTGTGTACTCTTCATTTGAATGAATAAGTAAGAAGTCCAGATTAACCCTGTTAATTTGTGCTGTTCACAATATATCTCGATATCAATCTGGAATTGTTTCAAATATCAAAATGATAATCTACCAGTCTTTCCACTCTTAGACTATTAAAAGTGCAGACTTTATAGAATCTGATTTGAAAGTCAGTGCATTTGACCTTGTTAGATAATTGCTTTTTGCTAACTGATTGCCACTGAGCAACACTTATGCACGAAGATTAAGAAAGTTTAAAAAAGATATAGGCAGATGCCTTTTGCACCTAATTGTTTTAAATGGTGCACTCCACTTTTAAAACACTGTCTTATTATGTTATTAAAATACAGACCTAGTGGAGGAAGTGCTTTAGCAAAGGAAGACATGAGCTAATTTTTTTTGTTATAGAGACATAATTGCCTGAGTGATGGTGTGCAGGGTTGTTATATCATTCAATACTAAAAGCTACTTTAAAAATGTTCTCCAACTGATGTTGTATCACCCTCCATACTCAGAGTCCTAGGCCTTCACAGATTGGGCTTCTCTAATTAGGTGTCAGAATTAATATTCCTTTGATTTATGTGTGGTAGGAACTGCACAGAGGCTGCCAGCACAGAATTCACATGTGTTGTGAACAATTTAAGTTAAATCAAAATTTCAGCTGGGCTGTAATCTCAGACTACAGTTATGCAATTGCTGCTGATCGCAAACTGATATTTGTTCTGTGATGTAGTATTGGCATATTCTTGTTTTACTGAAGGCTAGGGTGAGTTTGCAGTACCAAGAAAGTGTTAATGAGGGGCTAAGTCTTAGTGTTAGGACAACCAAACAGCATGGCTCAAAAAGCTATGTGCATGTTAACAGATCACCAGTGCACTACATAAAGAATATGATTGTGTATCTGGCTAGAATAATAATGATACAGGCACAGTTAACCTAGAGTGATGTGGGCCTACCTTTCAGATGACTCTCCATTGATGAGGATCTGAAAGAAATGTTACTCCAGCAGTTTTCACTACAATATGTGTTCCATCACAATGCCATGATGGCACAAATTGCATTTTTAAGGAAGATCTTTGGGTAAGCAAAAGTTGTTTTAAAAAACAATAGCAATTGTTTTCCAAAGTTTATGCCAGTTTCTGTATTATGCCAAAAAGGTTCATGGCATGGTTTCTATTTTGAATTTCAGGATAATTATTTCCAGAGATTATGGGAGAGAATTTCAACTTCAGCAATGAAGTAATTGATAAAAATGGCTTTGCTGTCCACTGTACATCGCAGCCAATTTCCTTTACATCAGAGGTGAGAAATTGATCCATTATCACCCGTTTTCTTCCCCATTTCTTTCCTGTTGTCTCAACAAAAAAGATTTTGAAGCATCCCACCAGATAGAAAAGGGTAGTGCTGTCCAGAACATTATGGGGGAACAACCCACTGCCCTCATTGACGTGACTATTTGCATTTTGCCAGCGCCCTTGACATAATGGGAGAGAAGTAAAATCATTCCTAGATAGAAATGTGAAGAAATGTAATGGTAAATATCAAAATCCATTTGTATTCTGTCCTTTTCAAGCCCTTTGCATCGGATGATGTCATGAAATGCTGTCAGATTATTGCAGAATAGCTTCATTGAGAGTTAAGAGTAGCAGCATTTTTACAGTCATTCGCTGAGAGCACCATCAATGTACGTGAGGTATCAGCACTACATTTTAACGGTAATAATAAGCTTCCAGAACAAGTAATTTAAGCAATATATGTCAGTGTTACTGGTTTTATGAGGCTATAAACAATTCCTGTGAGTTAAGTAATTGTAGAGGCAGCACATACAGTCACTTATCAGCAACAGGGCTGTTTCTGCTGAGTAAACTTGACATATTTTAATTGTTGTTGTGGTATAAGTTCAAACTGTAGATTAAAACCAGCAAAAACTACCACAGAAAAATTGAAATCACTGCAAAAACACAGTTAGGTTCCCCAGCATCAGTTAAGGGAAAAGATGGTAACAGTTCAGATTCCAATGAAGGGGTTAAGACCCAAAGCATTCCTCTGTCTTTGATTTACAGATATACTTGTACTTTCTGTAAATGTAAATTGGATGTTGCATTTCCTATTTTACACCAGTGGTTACATTTTAAAAGTTCTTTTAACTATAAGGTGCTTTGACACTTCATAGTCTCCTGGAATATGTTGTAGTAATCCAAATCATTCTTATTTTATAATTTTAGTTTGTCATGTTGTTATGTCTGATTTTTTTTAGATTTCTTCCTTTGCATATTTTAGAACAGCATTCTGTTCTCACTGAGTGCATTGTCTCTGGAATATGGACTTTATGACTTCAATGAGGCATGGACAATTGAACAGCTTTATGTCATAGATTCAAAGAATCATGTAGCACGGAAACAGGTCCTTTGGCCCATTGAGTCATGCCAGCCATTGAACACCCATTTGCACTGATCCTCACTAACTCCACTTTATACTCTCCACTTCCCATCAACTTCTCCCATAATCTAGCACCCTAGGGGTAATTTATGGCACCCACTTTAACCTACCAGCTCATGCATGTTTTTGAGATGTGGGAGGAAACTGGAAAACCCTAAGGAAACCCATATTGTTGCAGTGTCAGGACTGAACCTGGGTTACTGGAGCTGTGAGACAGCAGCACTACAAAATTAAATAAACTAAATTATTCTGGTTTCTATTTGGTCAGCTAATCTAATCAGAAAGACCTATAATGAAGCACATCAGACCAATGGAACACACATCCTGGATCTCCCGGATAGTTAAGTAATCTCCAAGAAAGGTGAGAGGAGGTGTGCAAGGCGGCTTTTTTACTCAGAGAGTAGTAAGTGCTTGGAAAGCACTGCTAGGGAAGGCAGTGGAAGCAGATACAATAACAATGTTTAAGAGGCATTCAGACAGGCACATCAACAGGCAGGGCATGGGTGGATATAGGCCATATGCAGGTAGATGGGATTAGTTTAAATTGGCATCATGGTCACCCCAGACGTCATGGGCCGAAGGGCCTGTACCTGTGTTGTATTGTTCTAGGTTCTATGATACTTACTGTGTCCTGAACAACCACATATGCAAGAAGTGTCTACAGCTGGAGGAGCTTGTGTCTGGGACTTGGAGAGTGAGCAGTTGATGTCACTATAATCCATCTGTGAGCTTAAATGTCCCATAGATAATACTTCAGGAGGGGTCACCCACAGCTCAGGAAGTGGAGGTAGAGAGAAACTAGATGACTGCCAGATAGAGGAAAAATCTGGGCTGGTAGTTCAGGGAGATCTCAGCGTAAGGAGATGTCCACAAGTGCATGCCGCTGACTGTCACGTCCCAAGCCACAGGAGTACATGCTGAGTGACATGAAGCTCAATGCAGCTCGCACTAAGGTTTTGTAGGGAATTACCATTGTCACTACTGGATACCGAGGGACTGGGCCCTGTGTAACAGCCTCTCAAATCCTTCATGGGTGCATTGTTTAAGGGGGGAAACTTGAGTGGTGTTGATGCAGTGTAAGAAATTGTATTGATTTGACGCCACAATGAATGTAGAGAAAGATATTTACTAATTGTATTTATTATTATGAATAAAGTACATTTTTGAAATAAAACAATATCTTGCCTCTAAATCAGTATTCAGTCCTTAACACTAATAGGGGAAAGTGTTCCTCTGGGGAGAACAGGCAGATGAGAGCATATTATCATGGGTGTTTTAGAGGTAGGAGGAGAAAGTTTAAGAGAACAATATTATAGGAGATTCTGGAGTCAGGAAACAGGCAGCAAGTTCTGCAGTGCTGTCATGATTCCTTGTAGAACTGAGGTAACATGAAAATTGCTGTCACAAAGAGGAGGTTCAGCCAATAGAGTTGGGTGTACAGGAGACCAATGAGTGTGTGAAAGCAGAGGACATCAGTACTTAATGAATATTTTATAGCCAACTTCAAACAAAAAGATGGTGGTGATGCAGATATTTTAATTAAGAAAAAAGCAAATGTAAAATATCGGATGAGGTAGAATTAAAGGACATCCCCTTTGAAAATGGATAAAACATCAATTTAGGTTGAAATATACCTGTAGAGGATCCATCTACAACTTTTTTAACCTTCTTGGCTACTGGCAAGGTGCCAAAGAATTGGAGTATGACAGCTGGAAGTGACATGATACCATCATTTAAAAAGCAAGGAAGGGATAAGCCAAGCAGTTACAGATCAATGAGTTAAAATTCATTCATGTACCAATTATTGGATTCTGTTCTAAGGGACAATATAAAGCTTCATTCAGAATCATGGACCAACACTATGCTTTTATTAAGGAAAGGTCAACATTAAGTGAATTGTTTGAGGAGAAACAAGAAGAGTCAATGAGGATGGTGTGGTTGATATGGCCTATATGAGTTTCTGTAAGACAGTAGAAGCCCATAGCAGCCAATGGAGAATGGCAAAGTGGATCCAAACTGGCTCCATGGCAGGAAATAAAGGGTATTGTTTAATAGATGCTTCTGTGATTGTAATGCTATTATAAATGGATAAAAGAATATGTGGATGATATGAGATTTGTGGATATGGAAAGCTTTAGATTACAGGAAGATATAAATGGTCTGGTTTGGTTCAGCAGAAAAATGGAACTGGAATTTAATTCAGAGTAGTGTGAGGTCAAGCATCTGGGGATGTGCAACAGGTCAAAGGAAGATTAAATAAATAGGAGGCCATTCAGTGGTACAGAGGAACTGATGGGTGTAGTGGGGGCTGGGATAGTTAAAAAGACATAGACAAAACTTTCCTTCATTAGCCTAGGGACAGAATATAAGAGCAGGGAGGTTAGGCTGAAACTCTATACAAAATGCAAGTTAGATCACAGCTTGAGCACTGCAAACAATTCTGGTCACCACACTACAGGAGAGATAAATTGTACTAGACTGTGTATGAAGAAGTTATGAGGAAAGATTGGGGTTATTTTCCTTGGAATAGAGGAAACTTTAAGTATGAGCTGAGATGGATAAAGTAGGAATGATTTATTGCGCTCAGCAAAAACTATGGAGCATAGATTTAAAGTAATTGGAAGGATGATTAGAGGGGAATTGAGGAAAAACCTTGCCACCCAAAAGAAGGTAATTGTCCGGAATTCACTGGCTGAAAGGCAAATGAGGCAGAAACCCTCCTCATAGTAAAACAGTAGTCATATATGCACTTGAAAAGCCATGACATGCAGGGCTATGGACCTAGTGCTGGAAGATAGGATTAGGTTAGATAGCTCTGTTTTGACTGGCACAGGTGCAATGGGCTGAAAGGCTTCCTTCTGTGTCATTCATTTTCTACAGCTCTATGGTTTTCATCTTTACCTGTCTGGCATACTTACACTTGATTTTTCAGAACACAACTGTCTTACGTGTCCATAATTCTTTTATAGTAACATTATGGGAGAATCATTGTGCAAAGAGAAATATATTTTTGCCATGTTAATGTAAGCTGTCCTTTCATCGCCAGGAACATTCCAGGTTCTCACCAGGGAACATGAATAATTTTTTGTTCAATCAAGAATATTTTCTCTTCCCATTAAAACAGATAAATTAAATCTTAAGCATCTCCAGATGAAAGAGAGAATGAATAACATTAATCTACTCCTCTATTAATAAAATGCCTCTATACCTGATCAAAAGTTAATTGAGATGCACACCGGTTAAATGGTTTGCTTTGTAATCTCTTTATTGGTTCTTGGTAAATTGAAAATCACACCCTTGTATTTATTCACCATTACAATCTACCCATTAAGTTCACCACTAAAGTGGGTTTTGCATGTTAGTTTCTACACATGTGTTTACAAATTAGGCAATCATTATTGGTCATAACTGCAAGATTTAGACTATCAGTTAATCACCAATATAATTATAAGTAGAAAAGCATTATTTTAATGATTTCTACTCAGAGAAGAAATGCATATTGATAACAGGACCACTGAAACTGAAGTTTATGAATCAATTTATAAATAAAAGTGCTGAAAATGTATACACAGTGAAATCCTTTCCCAGCTCATACCATTGTTTAGAGACACTGCAATAGAGACAGAAATCACTATAGAGAGATACAGCTGTTACTGTTCAACAAAGTTACCTTGCCATGTCTTTGTTTTACTTATACACATATAGCAGAGCCTAATGCCAGCATTTTAAGCTGCAACATCAACAACCAAATCTACAGAGTGTTATTCTATTGGAATTCTAAATTTGAAATGACCAGCCCAAGTTGAAGGTGATCCCAGAACTCAAGCATTGACCAGTGAGTTCCTTTGTTGTGCAAGGCAGACAATTTGCATATTAAGGAAATATAAAGGTGATGGTACTGGGGTTACCTGATCTCTCTACGTGTTGATATCTGACTCACTGGGGAAGCCAGCACTACTGACAAATTAATAGTGCTTCTGCAGTGTTGATGCAAACCTCTGCAGATATTGATGAGTCCAGTTATGCTCTAAGTATAAAGAATTATTCTCCTTTGATTGGTTGCCAAGATATTTTCTGCAGCTGATTAAAATGATCTTGAAACATAAAAGATTTACAGCAGCTGTAACCTTCATAACAACAAGCAAACCAGGTCTAGTCACACGATGATCGTCAAGGATTCATCTGCCATTTGACAAATTTTATCAATTGCAATCACAAGAAGGCATAACTTTATTTGACTTTGCTGCCTTGTGAGTGCCATATTATATTATGTCCTTAAAGATGGATCCTCTTTCTGAGTTTGATTTTCTCCTTAAAGTCCTGCGCTTGAGAGTCTTTCCTTTCAATTTGGATTACTCCTTGTCTGACAGGTTGATGGCTGCCAAGACAGAAGGAAGAATGCATTGCTGGGTTTAATGAACAGCTTGTCCTTTTTAAGTCTTGCATATATGCAATAGGTCGGCAGTGTTCTTGTCAATGCAGAAGGTGAAATGTGGCCTAATTTAATTTTACCTATCCCCTATTTAATGAGCTCAGTTGGAATTTTGTCAACATTTTGGTCATCCTATTATGATGTGAGGAACAGTTGCCAGAAATTGATAACCTCAATTCCAGTGGGCAACTGTGTTGAACCATTATTTCGGAGTGTTATTTTGCTGCCAACAATTCTCTCACCCAAAAGTTTGTTTCCTATGAAATTAAATCACTTGCAGTTCTATGACTGATGCTGACAGGATTCTCATTTACTGCAAAATCTAATGAGGCTTATTTTGAGAGAACAGAGATAATTGGTCCATGGTTATGAATGGTAGTACATATAAATTCCTATTAGAGATCTTGTTCAATGTGCCTTACCTAGGTTATGTACAGAATACTGCATGAGCAAAGCCAAATAATAGCAAAGTTTTCTTATTAACAAACTTAATTCATCTGTGGATTTTCCAATTAACTTCTTTGACACTAAGTTTGGGTACATGCCAATGAACTATGGTAGTTAAAATCTGTATTCTTCAGTTTAAGGACCAAAGTCACTCAACTAAAACTTGTCACCAAAGGGGCGCTGAAGTTCCTTGGGCCATTTGTGTAAGGCCTGTTGTTCTTCTGGGTCAGAACTACCCCTACGTTTCCTCTCCAGCACTAAACATGCAGAAATTGCAAGGTTAGTTCATTTACATTCACACTAATGGTTTGATAAGACAGATCTCAGTAAGAATGTTTATTGATATAACATCTTTTATGTTCCTTTTAGAATACTCAAAGTTGGTTTCCAGTCAATGAAATATTTTGAGTGTAGTAGAGGGGAATTGCCAATACAGCCTCCAGCCAAAAAAGATGATGAATTCCTGAAACAATAGACCTGGAGAATAGCAGCTAAGTTCTAATGTTTGGTGCAGTGAAATGATTGTTGGCTGGTTGCACATGAATGACAGGATCCTCATCTACTGTAAAATCTAATGAGGCTAATTTTGAGAGAACAGGAATAATTGGTCCATAATTAAGAAAGGTCAAATATATGAATTCATATCCTGTTCAATGTATATTACACACATTATGCATAGAATACTGGTTCTGGTGATCTTGGGCAACAGTCAAAAAAAAAGTCTTATAAAGTGGAGGGCTGGCAGAAGCAGTGAATGAGAGGAGCAGGATGTGATGAGGCTGAGGAGAAAAGATTATAATCACAGTGAAGGAAAGACTCTTGAGTAAGGTGCAACAAACAGTGAAACTGTCAGATGCAATGAAAAATGCCTCATATGCCACTCAACTTGTAAAAGCAGTAGCAAAATGTACTTCCTGTGTCAAACCCAGAAAAGCAGACCAGTGCCGTAAAAAGTGCAAAGACTTGGTGAGGGAAAGCAAGATAACATATTGCCATTCTTGATATCCTTCCTTAGATAGTTTGAACACATGCACTTTTCAGTGCAAAATTAGCCCTTGATACTGGGTCATTAATGTTCCACACTTGCCATTGACTTCTAATCAAAGTTCAGAGCGAACACAGTGGAAATGTACAGTCTGGAGCAGAATTGATCTCTTGTCGTGAAGTCCTATATATTGACAGAGTTTTCTGCAACATTATGGGAGCATGGAGGAGGGGTAGATGGGGCAGAATGAACGTAGCCAATGAAACTGCTGAAAAGGCTTTGGCAACAACCAAACCACAGTCTGTTAAAACTGTCAACACGCACAAACACTTCTGACATTCAAAAGCTATATTCAGTTTTGAAAACTATTTTAAAAAGTGTCATCTTTAAAACGAAACTAAAGAAATAAAAACAATTAAAGACACGTACAACATTTAAATACAGTCAAATAATTTTCATAAAAAATATATTAATTATAGAATACTGACAGAAGCTTGAATCATTATAGTCAACGGAGAATCAGTCGCCCACAGTTCATTGTACCTGGCAGAGCAGACTTGATGGACGGATGGCCTAATTCTGATCCTATGTCTTATAGTCGTAAAATAGCAAGCTGATTGTGTAGTGAAGGCATTGCTGTTGGAGTGTATTCAGGGTAACACCAGCAAGCAGTTGCTGGCAATTTCAGGGATTCTGTGTTCACACAGAAATTCTGGCCTTGAGGATACTTTCCTGCCCAAATTTCACATGCAGTTCTGGCCCTTTGGGTCAGGTTGGACTGAGGGGTAGCCAGTACTTCCATTGACAACTCCCATGTAGTTGCAGTATACACATTTCATATCTGACCCCTCAACATCATTGCAGCCATTGCTGGTGCGTCATAATGTAGCCCATTCATTTAATTGGGATTGCTGAACCTTAAGTTATAAGGGTCGGTTTATGTAACTTTTCCGTTTTTCTATTTCATCATATTAATGGTTTTGAATCATAAACTAGTTGATTTGTTTTTCAAGTAAAAGTTATTATTTCCGCAAAATTATTTTTTTCTCTCAACTGTTTTCACACATTTGGAAGTTGTTAAAGGCCATTTGACAGCATGAGTTTTCGAAAAGGTAATATGTGGGCAGTGTCTCAGGTTGTGCTGCCTAGGACTATTCCCCTCTTCCCGTCCACAGAACATCTGTGGCGCAAACCCTCAAGCTTGTTGGGAGCGAAAAGGGTTAGTCAGCCATAGCTGGCATAAAGTGGGGTGACTAGCAAAGATGCAGGCTGGGTCCATACAATCCAGTCAATTAATTCAGTATTTTAGTATAGTTCAACAAACCCCATTCCCTCCAATGTTTAACTGAATGCAGCATATTTATTATATTCATTGTTTGATTATATCTGGATATGTGCTTCAGCTGGAAGTCTTCACTAATTTCTCATATTGTCGCATTGGTCAATGTCCATCATTCACCAGTAGTCATGTGAAATTATCAACATCAGATCCTCTCCAGGGCAGGAAACCACCATGCTCATGTTTTCCACCATGGGAAGTGGCAAGATTGGAAGAAACAGTGGCAAGAGGCAGGCTGGTGTGTGTCCAATGGTGAAGTGCACTATGGGTGACTATGTACTAGCTCTAGGCCCATGCTTATTCAAAGATATGCCCCTGAAGTTACTGCTCAGGTTTGATGGTTTTCTCAAAGTAATAGTCCATGGAGTCATACGAGAGAGAAACAGGGCCCTTCCATTCACAAACATGCTGACCATCAAGCACTCATTTCCACTAATCTTATACCAGTCCCATTTATTCTCCCTATTTCCCATGAACTGACCCCAGATACTACCACTCACTTACATGCTAGGGACAATACACAGTACCATTTAACCTTCCAACCTGCAGGGCTTTGGGATGTGGGAGGAAACCAGGGCACCCGGAGGAAACCCACATGGTCACAGTGAGAATGTGCAAACTCCACACAGACCGAACCAGAGGTGAGGATCAAGCTCGGGTTGCTGGCACTGTGAGGCAGCAGCTCCACCAACATATCTTGCCATCCATAAGTGTGTATACTCTGTGCAAAAAACCACATTACTTTTGGTACAAGTTGCATTCACTGCAAACCGAATTTTAGGATAATTTGTGGTATCTTCCAAAATTAGCAGCTGATCTCCCCCATACAAAAATATCAAATCACTGAGAATAACTTGATTGTCACTTGGAGTTTTCAATAATTATATTCATTTGCAACTCTACTTGGAAATTTCAAAAATTCTGATGTAACTTTTGAGCACAAGAAAACTGGTCAAGTTTGAGCTATTTTCTTCAAAATTATTCTGGAACTTACAATTCCACTCTGATATGATAAATACTTTGGTACATATTTTAACAGTTGTTTTCTATCAATTAAAATTAGGTTGCTCACAAATGGGGGTGGGGGGTAACATTACAATTTAATTTTGCTTGTGGTAAAGTCATTTTCAACAGTGGTAATCAAACAGTATAAAGTTTCAACTGTATGAAATGTATGAAATATAATTTAAAGCAACATTTTAATAAATGTTTTAAAGGGCAGCCTATATTGTTTACAATTTTTGCTTACAGTTAAATGCAAATGATTTGTGTGAAATCTCAAGGGAAATTAAATACTTTTTAAAATGGGTGCAGTTTTGGGTTCAAATTCATCATTGTTACCCATGAGTAAATTCCTTGCCTTTTGTCTATCCGCCTTGTCTGTAACTTCTTTATCCTAACTTGGAAGAAACAAACTTTATTACTATAAACTGTGGTTATTCCCTTTATGTCACAGAAGTATATCTTCTTTGTAAATATAATTCTTAATAAAATATTGCTTTTTCAGTAATATCTGATACAAAGCTTTATATCATCTAGGATCTCAAGATCTGAGAATTGATTCCACACATGAGCTAAATCTGTACTCCTATAATTGTCACAGAGCCACAAGTTGAAATATAAAGCTCTTTCTCAAGCATGGAGATTCCCAAAGAGTGTTCTGCTTATGCAGGATTCATGTAAAATTAATAATATCTTCTAATTTACCCTCAATGAACAACATTACAAGATATCAGCTGAATTCTTCCTCATGATCTTTTCAGTTGACCTCTCCATTGTGTCTGGAACTGAGAAGTGGCCAACCTGAAACATCTCTGAGTTGAGATGGATAAGTTTTTACAGGTAGCTTATGGCAACAAAACAAGAAGACAATGTGTTAGATTTGTGGAGCCTGTCTTGAATCCATCATTGCTGTCGAGCTGATGAAGCTGAATTTAATGGCAGTAATATGGAGCTTATCATTTCTATTCTATGCCACTTCTTTGTTGCTACTTTGATAGAAGCTTCACTATTCTGATGAAAGGTCATTGTCCTAAAATTTCGACTCTGTTTTTCTCTTTTTACAGTTGTCACCTGACCTGCTGAGTAATTACAACATTTTCTGTTTTTATTCCAGATTTTTCTCCTCTCTTTGGAAGAAAGTTTGTATGACAAAGGGGAAAAAGGTAAATAAGTGATGTGTTGTATCATGTACCATCTATAATGCACAAAGGGACTGATTATATCTTGTCTCTTTTCTTCTTAGGCAGTCCCTTGGGAATGTGAATGAGATGTTTCCATTGAAGTTCTTCACATTTTGAGGTGGCTGATGAAGGCAATGTGGAATCTGGAGATTCTGGCACTACTGGAGACCGAGACAATTGATCTGTGGACAGTTTGGGAGGTGGTTCATTCCTTCTGATGTTTTTGCTTGGTTTTTGCCTACTTCTGACAGAGGTTCAAGGATCTCAATGCTATCCTGAATACTCCTCCTCCACTTTAGTGGTCGCAGGGCAGGGATTCACATGAATCAATGAGGATGCTCCATCTTTTGAAAGAAACTTTCAGAACATCCTTGCAACATTTTCCCTGTATTCCTGGCAATCTCTTGTTGTGATGGAGTTTGGAATACGGTGCCTTTTTGCAGACAATAGTGCTCATCCTTTGGAGATGGCTGAGTTAATTAAAATATCTTAATACCCTCTTGTAAATGGGAAGAGAGTAATTTCATGCAGAAAAAAATGCCCTCTTCTCAGGTAGACTTCTGTTGTAAAAGGCCAGTTCATATAAAATGTCATGATGGAAGTGCCCATTTGAGTCCATTTAAGCTCTCACTGGAGTTGGATAGAAATCATTTCCTGATGCTCAGAGAACTTCTAATGTTGTTATGGATCCTAGGGTCCTCCCTTTAACAATATCAGCAGGAATAAATAGGAAATGCCCTACTTCTCTGCAATTCTTGACAATAAGGTTTGTTGCCACCTTGAACCGACTGTTTCAAATATGACACCAGAGGAAATTGCACTGTTGACAGCAACATTTCCAGTAATCGATGCAGCTGGCCCATCCACTTTGCTGTGTGACATTCTAACCTATGACCACCACTTGGTTGGTGATTCTAACTAGGGTGAAGTTATGGCACCATTTCAGCATTAGCAGAGTTGATCTGATCCTTGCTTCTGTGTCCACTTCTCTTCTGTCATGCTGTGGGAGAACAGGATGAGGTGAGCCACACAAAGAGTCTAAATGACAGAGTTGTGTTTCTAGTTTACCGGAGAGCTTTATAGAGCAGACTTCTCTGGATCATTACCAGCTCAGTGTAAAATATTCGAAGCTTCATTTCTTTATGCGCCCTTTAAATTTCTGATATACATTGCATCTAATAATTCAGGACTCCAAATTCAGGAATATTATCCCGAATGAGCTGATAGAATTGATCATTAGTTTGCTAAACTTGTTCAGCTTATGGGGCACACATTGAACAGGTTCCATATGTAAGATTAGCAAACATTTAGGCTATAGTTGGATAGATAACTGCCCAAGGCTCTTTAAATGATAGCACAAAAATGATCAGTAATGCTTAAATAGCACAAGGGCTCTCAAATCAGTATAATACTGAAAGCCAACACAAATTCATGGTCCCTTGAAGGCTGAGATGTCTTCTAAAAACAATAAACCTGAACGTTACAGCAAGAACCTAACAGCACTGTGCCATCCTGTGTTTAACCATGGTTAAACTTGTTCTTCACACCTGCAACCCACCACCAGCACCCTCACCCATTGAACCATTGCTTGGAAATACACAAAGACTTTAGATACAATTGAAGTTGAATGTACATAGATGCACACATGCCTTCAAATGGTTAGAAGCTACAATTGGGATAAATTATACACAATCGTATTTATAATCAACACAATTATAGTACATGTTGTTGTATAATCTTTTTATTACACTCTAAATAAGTTTTAATGCCTCTCTACGTGTTACTTTAACAATTTGTTACATATCCTATAATTTTCATGGAGCACACCAATTTACTTTGGGTTTTAAAAGTATTGCATGAAATTATCATGAACTATTTTTATGAGATGTAGAACAGCTGCTAAATAGCCATTTATGTTGTGGGTACTCTTGTACTGACTGTTTCAAATGTGACACCAGAGGAAATTGCACTGTCGGGAGCAGCATTTATAATTTCCTTGGCACAACAAAAGAAATGATGTATGTTTACAGAATGAGGATTAGAGTAAAGGAGAGAACAAGAATGAGCACTGAAAGCAGCATGGTTGGAAACAGACATATCTAACAAGCTGCAGTCTTTCTCTCCCTTTGTGATTCTAAAATCAGGATGGCTTACCTGTATTGTACGGAAAAGGAACTGGAGGCAAGCAATAATATCTTATGAATCATCAAAAATAAATAAATCAGCAAAAAAAATAATTCTACTCTATCATGTTTGTTGGTTCAAACCACCTGCAGAGAACCAAGCACAAAAATCCACACTGACATTCCCAGACGGGATCAAGGAAATGCTGTTTTGTCAGAGGCAGCGTCTATTGAATGAGACATTAAACCAAGACCCTGTCTGCCATTTCATGTTGAAATAAAAGTTACAATGCCACTATGTTGAAGAAGTATCCCATTTCCTGGCAAGTATTTATCCCTCAGCCTATATGTGAATCTTTTCTGTACCTTCTTCCTATGTTTATCAAGTAGACCTGTGTAGACAGTTAGAAAGTGTTTCACTGGCTGTAGAGTACAATGTTTTTCTATTGGGGTTGTGAGATTGATGAATAAGTCTTGGAGTCACAAAATGATACAGCCCAGAAGCAGGTCCTTCAGCCCACTGTGTCCATACTGACCATCAAGCACCTATCTATATCAATCCCATTACCAGAACTTGGTCCATAACCCATCATCCCTGGGCGATGCAAGTGATTGTCCAGAAACTTCTTAAATGTTGTGAGAGTACCTGCCTCTGCCACCTCTTCAGGCAGTGCATTCTAAATTGTAACTACTTGCTGGATGAAAAGATTCTTCCTCAGATTCCCTCTAAACCTTTCATCTCCAGATTTAGGCACCCGCTGTCATGGGGAAATGTTTGTTACTATCTCATAATTTTGTACACCTCAGTCATGTTCCTCCTCTCCCCACCCCCACCCCACGACCTTCTCTACTGCAAATAAATGTATGTTCTTACTTTTTTGACCATGTTAGTATAGCACAGTTTCTGAAAACTGTTATTATTGAATGTGAAACTTGCTGGAGAATCTTCATCGGGGTCAACATCTGTAGAGAATAGCACAATGACATTGCCAAGGTCTCAACAATTGCATCAGTTTTCCTTTAAAAAGCTCTTTGTCACTGACAAAACTGAACAGCGAAAAGACGAATTGCTGTGGCTTATTGCAGGCCAGAACAGTTATCAATTGACCCAACAACCAGACTACTCTGCAAACTGTGTTCAACCTTCTTGCACCAGCATTTATGTCTTTTGTTGAAGCCATGGTACAGGATGCTATAAGGGTCATTTCCTGCTTCCTCCATGGTTCTGAGGAAACAAGTCCTGAGCACGAGGCTACCGAAACCATCAGCTTTTCCAGATGGTGGGAAAGATAAACTTACCTTTTCAAAGGAGAGTCTTTTAAATGTGGTGATGTCATCCAAGAAGTTGCTCTTCTTAGCGTTGTCCTCCCATGGTATGTTTACTGGACCTGGTGGTTTGGACTGAGTCTTTAGTATCCTTGTACAATTTATTAAGTTTGAGAAGAAGTGGTGTTAGCTCCTGGGAAATGGACAATCAAATTATCGGTATTTGAGATGTGAGATTTCTGTATAGGTCACAATCTCCTTTTACCCAATAAAACGTGCTTGCAAGTTTACACTGAACTTTGTATATGCTCTTAAAATTTAGTGTTCTTCTGGGTATATGTTTTTATATTCACACAAATTGGTTAAGTGAGTAAATAATGGAGTATAGTTTAAAAAAATATCTTAACTATGGAATGCTTCATGACTGGTGGCTCCAATGCTGAAATGATGGGATAAACTTTTCATTTTTTTCCTTTGAGAAAGTGAGATTTTGGAGCGGTGGAACCCGTTCTTTTGAGATTCCCCAGCATTAGCTTGGAGATTGTCACTCAGTTCCTTGGCTGATCATTTGAACTGAATCTACCTGCCTGTGGAATGAGATGGCAATATTCTACTTTTTACAATGTTTTACTTTAGCTTAACATTTTTAATGGTTTGTGAGTGATATTATATCATCTTAATGTGCTTCATTCTTTTTTTAATTTAATTTTTTCCCCTTTAAATATTTGCTTCTATTTTAATTATTTTTTTAATGCCTCTGACAGCTCTGACTCAGGTTTACCTTCAGTCAGAGGTACTTTGGGGATGGGATGTCAGCAGCATATCTCTTGAGGCCCAAACTCCACTGAAGCTGAAGCCTGCCTCACAAGGGGCCCAGTGAGTTCCCACCAATGCATCCACACCATGTAGTAATAGATGCCAGCAGAGGGAAAAGGTGAGATGACTTCCTCAACTGTGGCTTCTCCTTTACCATAGCGTTCAGAGCCCTTGGCTGCTCCTGATCTTCTTCCAGCACCTCTGCTCTCACTCCCTCTCCTCCTGGACAGATTAAGAACAGTTCTCCTGGTCCTCACTCTCCACCCCACCAGCCTCCACCTTTCAGTATTTGAAAGGATCGTTCCCTGGTCAACGCCCTGTTCCACTCTTCTATTCCTGCAAAACATTATTCTTCTTATGGTATCTTCCCATGCAACCTCTGGAAATGGAACACCTGTCCTTTCACCTATTCCCTTCCCACCATCCAGGGACCCAAGCAGTCTTTCCAGGTGTAGCAGGGATTCACTTACACTTCTTCCAATCCAGTATTCAATATTCACAATATGATCTCCGTTACTCTGGAGAAACCAAGCACAATTTGTGGAGCACCTGTATTCAGCCTGCAGGAGTGACCCTGAGCTTTCTGTTGCCTACTACTTTAGTTCTCCAACCCCACTTCCACTCCAATCTGTTTCCCTGTGGTTTTCTGCACTTTTATAAGAGTATAAGGGCATCTTGCAGCCTTTCATACTCAATATTTCAGACTACAACTTCTGATAACTAGCTTTTTCTGCCTTTTTGGTTGTCTATCATCCTTCTGTGAGACTAGCTCAGTTCTTCTCTCTCCACTAGTACAGCCCGACCTGTTGGACATGTCCAACAGCTTTGCATTTTGCAACACTTTACACTTCTTTGTTTGTATTATCACCTCCCAACTTCTCCTATTTACCCATTGAAAGGAGGACCTCTGCAATTTATATTAACAAGCACACTGGCCTCAACTATCAGGGATATTTCTTCCCTATCTGTTTCCCTTTCCACAGATGCTGCCTGACCTGTGTCCCCAGCATGTTCTGTTTTTTGTTGCAGATTTCCAACGCTTGCAAATTTTTTGTCTTTCATCTTTTTTAAGTTTTTATTCTGTGTGTGACATGAAGTGTTGGTGTTCCCATGTACTGTACCTGTCTTTCCAGGTGGTAGCGAATGTGGAGGTGCTGAAAAACATTTGTTGGGCTAATTTGGTTTGCACTGCATTCACAGTGCATTGGTAGTGAGTGGAGTAATCTTTGAAGGTACTGCATGCCATTAGAAATAAGTGAGTATCAAAGAACCAACAACATTAAAATTGCAATAATAATGATATAAGAAAACAATCAAAGTAATGACCTTATTGATATGATGTTTCCACAGACTTCATGATAGTACCAATGTGAAGACAGGCCCATTGAATAACAACCCTTAATGATAGCATTAATTTAAGGACAAAATGATTGCAATGACAGGACTAATTATAATCAGAATACCTATATTGTGATCATCCCAAATACAGTGACAATGCTCATATTATGACAATATTGATTTTAATGAAAGCACTGAAGTAAGGAGAAATGATTACAATGATAGTACCAATATGGACATAGAACTGAAGTAAGTGTAATTGGGAATTGGTTTATCATTGTCACATGTACCAAGATACAGTGAACAGCTTTTGTATGCATGCCGTCCAGACTGATCTTTCCATACATAAGTACATTGAGGCAGTACAAAAGGAGAAAAATACAGAATGTAGAATATAGTGTTAGGGTTAGGTAAATAAAATGATGAGGTAGATTGAGAAATCAAGAGTTCACTGTTGTCATATAAGAGGTCCATTCAAGAGTCTTATTACGGCGGGATATAAGCTGTCCTTGAGCCTGATGGTATGTGTTCTCATGCTTTTGTATCTTCTGCCCAATCAGAGGGGGGAGAAGAGAGAATGACCGGGGTTGGAGGGTCCTTGATAAAGTTGGTTGTTTTCCCAAGGCAGCAGGAAGTGTAGACAGAGTCAATGGAGGGGAGACTGGTTTTCATGATGGACTGACACCACCAATAAAATAATAGATCATTTTAATGCCAAAAATTCAACAGTGACCACACTGATATATTTAGAAGTTTGAGAGTAGGACATTGCATGTATCTGGGCTAAATGACCCTTTGTCATACCAACTTACATTGTCCATATCAACACTGGATTGTCCATCCAATTTTATCCTTTAGTTGGTTTAGCCGGCAGCTTTGATACAACTGAGTGCCTTGAAAGCCCATTTCAGAAGGCAGTTAAGTCAACCAGATTAATGTAGGTTAGCGATCATTTATAGGGCTAACACAAATAAAGATTTTCTTTGCTAATGCAAGTGTTTTACAGGAGCCCAACATCTCATAGTTACCATTACCTTTTAACTTTTAATGCCATATTTATTTAACTAATTAACTGACTTTATGTTCCTCATCTGTCGTAGCAGGATTTGAATTCACAACATATAGGCTTTAGGACTCCAACATAATGGCAATATTAATATAACAACAATAATAATAATATACTGACAGTAGCATTGTAATGAGGGTACATATATAGTGATGGATAGATATGATTTCAGTAGTAGTATAACAACACCACCAATAAAGCAACCGATGAAGTAAGAGCACTAGTATTATGAATGGAATGGTGGAATGCCAGTAATTAGATAGTGACCATTCTGATATAGTGACACTTTCAATATGATGTCAGTAACAAACATAGAGAACAAAAGAAAGGTTGTATTGAACCTTTGTAAGAAGCCAGTTGAGCCAAAACTGGATTGCTGCACCTATTTCTGGACATTGCCCTTCAGGAAGGATGTGAAGATCTGAGAAAAGGGTGCAGAAAAGATTTACCAAAATGGTTCCAGGAAAGAAGGTTTCAGGATACAAAGTTCATCTGGAGAAGTTGCTGCTGTTCTCCTTTGAGTGAAGAAGGTTGAGAGCAGATTTAATAGAGGTGGTCATGATCAGATGGGTTTAAATGAACTACTTAGAGGAAAGCCATTTCTATGAGTAAATGGTTCAATATCCAGGAGACACAGATTTAAAATAAAACAAAAGAAAGTCATAAAACACTTTAAAAAATCTAAATTAACAAGACGTGTGAGATTTGAAATATTTTAAAATGTTTTTCTAATTTAATAATTTTTAAAAGTTGACCTTTTTGGGGTAACATTTAGCATTTTGGGTGCGAAAGGACAAACTAATTTTAATGACAGTGCTAATTTTAATGAGAGTATGCACATTGCGACAGTCCCAAATTCAGTGACAATGCACATAATAGGAAATATGAGGAGCCATCTTAAATATTCTTAAAGGATTGAATTCTAAGCAGTCCTAGCTAAGCCTTGCGGCATGAATCAGCCAACTGCCAGATTTCTTTCTGCTTTGTGAGTGTAAAGAGTCTTGACCATCCACGTAATGTCACTTTTACATCTACAGGATGGGCTATTGCACGGTGTGGAATATTTCCCAGAGCTTTGTATAAAACCAAAGTAGATAAATTACCGGAGATAAGTATGGATACTTTTTTTTATTATTGAGGTCAACAGCAGCTCACAGTGGGTTCACTGATGACAACAAAATCTGAAACAATATGAGTAAATATGTAGTGATGGTACTGATACACTAACAGTCATGAGATAATGAAAATATCATAACAAAACCAATGTGATATAACAACAGTGCTGATGTAGCAATAGTTCCAGTATAATAACTAGACCATATTTAATGATAGTCACAATGGCACTGCACTGGTCAAGCTCATCCTCACAGCTCCAGTGAACCATGTTCAATCCTGACCTCCAGTGCCATCTGTGTGGAGTTTGCATGTTCTACCTGTGACCA
Organism: Pristis pectinata; assembly: GCF_009764475.1. Taxonomy (NCBI): domain Eukaryota; kingdom Metazoa; phylum Chordata; class Chondrichthyes; order Rhinopristiformes; family Pristidae; genus Pristis; species Pristis pectinata. The sequence continues at coordinate 19,019,409 of NC_067432.1, forward strand.
TGTAGGCTTTCTCCAGATGCTCTGGTTTCCTTTCATATTTCAAAGATGTACAGGTTGTTATGTTAATTGTCCACTGTATGTGAGTATGTGATTGGTAGAATCTGATGGGAATGTGGAGAGAATAAAATGAAATCAATGTAGGATTCGTCTTAAATGGATGTTTAACAATTGGCATGGACTCAATTGGCCAAAGGACTTGTTTCCCATGCAATATGACTCTATGAGAGCAATAAATCTAACTATAATGAAATGTTTTTCATGGAAATATTGGTACAGAAATAGTTCCAATATAGGTGCAATTCCAGTACAATGACAACACAGAGATAATGACAAAACCGAAATGAGAAAAGAATCATTAAGTGACAGCACCAATATGACAACATCACAGATATAACAACAATGCCAATAATTTCAATACCAGCCAACACATTACTGATTAAACCTGCGGGAATTATAAAATTCAAGTACTAAGTTAGCAACAAGACTGATATGATGACGGCACTGACATAATGAGCAAACTCAATTTTGAAGTACTGATGTGATGGTACCAATACAGTGACAGCATCAACACTCCAAAATTAATTTATTAACTGTAATGAATTTCAGGATATTTTGAGATTGTGAAATGATGCCCTGAAACATAAAAGTTTGCTGTTTGTTTAATATTTGAGCATCAGAAACATTAACTCTTACATTTAAACTCTGCTAACTGCATATAATTGAGCATTGATATACCTCCGAATACAGTCAAATTTGACTTAAAGTTTTGCAACTGAAATCTGTTATTCTAAATATATAATTATAGTCTGAATAATATATAAATATAGGCTGAAATATGTTTTAAACATATAATAATAAACTGAATAGAATGTGCTACAACTGTTTTATGCAATCATCATTTTCATTGAAATGTGTGTCTTCTCAATAAAACACTTCATCAAATTTTGGTGCAAGATCCAACACTTTATTGCTGGTTATTTTTGATCATCTTAAAAAAAAACTTCACATTCAGTTAGAACTGTTCAACATTAAAACATTTTATATCTTTGAATAATTAACATGTTTGGATTTGCCCAATCAGCATCAAAATAATTTGTTACATTTTTATATTTGTATGCTTTTAAATAATCATTTTAACCTTTTAGTGCTGAACGTCTCTGTCGCTTTGATTAAAAACTATAATCGATCACAAACTCTGGCAATTATTAATCACTTAATCAAATAATCAACGCATCACTAGTTTTAATGGCATCCATTTATTTTACTTTCTGCACGCTTTGTCCAGGAGAGTGTCTGTCCCATTTGGGTTGAGATAAATAGAGCTAGGCTACATCCAAAAGCCGCAAAGAGAGTTATAGGTAGTTGCTTGCAAGGATCATTATCTGCCTAGTGCATCCTTTCCCCTATTTATTAAGTAAAATCTGACTAAAGTAAATGCTTGGTAAACCACACAGTCAGACTCAGATAAACATGGGCCATTTGTTTACGTTCGTACCTGACAGTTTGATGATACATGATCCTGGGAAGATTAATCTCTTTGGAAGGGCTTCCCCATCATTAATGTTGTACACTTACACCAACTTGGCCTGGCTTTGCAGTTAAAATTATGCAATTCCATTATCAAAAGGGATGGCTTCATTTAATCTCGATTATAATAATGATCAATATTTGTTTAATTTGTTTTTAAAGTCTTTTGGTCAGTGGTTAAACCATTAGCCCAATAAATTGGTTAGGATGCTTATTTACAAATCATAGTTCATTCTTACTTCCTCTCTGGCTGCTCTCTCAGACTAAATTAGACTGAGTGCATCTGGGCTGCCCAGAACTGATCTTCAAGCCTCATTTCTTATCCATCAGCAAGATAATTTAATTCCACTTTGAAAACATCCATCCATAATCACTGGAACTATGGCTAAACATTGTTGTATCGGGTATCATTATCTCTAGATGAGAGTTATCCAACAACCTACTCACTAACTTCACAGCCACTACAAAATCTAATTCAATTGTCAAACTTGGATCTTTCCCATTTGACTGCCATTCCCAAACTACCTACGCAACAATTGTTTCACTTTCATCAGCAAATTCCTTGAGCTTTATGCTCCATTTTTAGAATAGATATTAAACCAAGTCTCATCTGCTCTCTCAAATTGGATGTTAGAGATATAATGGCATTATTACGACTAAATATTCTGGAGGTATCCCAGGTTTCCTGACCTATATTTACATCACTATCAAAATCACTTAAACAGATAATCTGATCACTATCACATTGCCATTTGTGAGAACTTCCTGTGGCCAAACTTTTCCGTCTTCATTTGCCACATCACAATAACAACAATTCTGCTGTACTTCACTAACTGTAAAGTGCCTCTGGGTGTCCAGCAAGAAATGGGAAAGACATGCAAATCTTTTTTTTCTGAATACAGCCTTTGTCATTTTGGGTCCTTAGCAATTTCAAATCTCCATTCGAGAGCTCAACTTGCCCTCGTCCATGCATTTCCAATTCTGAATCAGTTATCTTTCCACTTCCTTCTCCATTTATAAGAAACCTCTTAAAGTTCATCTGGGTCATCATAGATAGACTCCTTTCCTTTAATCTTTGTGTTTCTTCTGTTCTCAATTACTTTTGTGAATATTTTCCTCTTCCTTTGAGGAACAACATCCTCATTTTAATCTCTGTATCACCCAATGATAAGCTTCTGTTCACTACTTTGTTGGCATTACTTACCAATGAGACAAAAATCTGCATTCAGTAACATACCATTTATGTTTGCCACTGATCTACAAATAAAATTGCCCTGGTTGACGCATGTGGAGAGAAACTGAATCAAACAACTGTGGCAAGGTTCTTCTGTGATGTGCAAGTCATCACCTGAGGAGTAGAGGGGATGTAAGATGAGCACAGTAAGCCCCGCTCATCATCTTTGATGATTGTATAATCATTGGAAATTGGAACTGGAAATTCAAAAAGAATTTGGATGAGCTCTTGAAGTGCTATAATCTATGAGACCAAAGACCAAAGTTAGGCTGGGTAACTTGTTTTGATCAGGATGGAAGCGATTGGTCTGATAGGTTACTTGTACTGTAAAGAAGTCCTCTCTACAACTTTGGGAATTTATCTTCCATAAGCGATGGTCACATTCAGAGAGTGAAAAGAGATGTGAAAGCAAGACCGGCATTCAGATGTATTGGAGAAGGCGAGGTGAAGAAAGTAGATATGCACACTTGAGTGATGGTTGTTGCATTACATGTGAATTGAGATCTGGAAGGACTTTATGAAGGTTCAAATGGTTATCAGAATCTATGCCACCAGAAGCTCAGAATGTTCAAAGAATGGCAAATTTGTACAAGAAAAGGTTGTAGGACATATTGGAATACGGAAAGAAGTTTTATGAGTTTTGTTGTTCTGAGTATCTGATAGAATGGTTGAAAGCTATCACAATGACCAAAACACAATTATACTTCAAAAATAATTTATTGTAAAGTGTTTTAGTGTGTCCCAAGATTATTTTACACATTATATAGATACACATTTATTTCTTTTTTGCCTTCATCAACTAAGGTTCCCAATTAACCCACCAAAAGTAGAGGTCTGAAACAATTAACCATCTGAGGCCAAGAGTATTCACTTATCCGAAGACAGGTTGGATGCTTTGAACTTTACAGAACTTTTCAGTAGTATTTTGAAACCATTAGGACCGAAATCTGCCACCTACATGGACACTATTAAATATTGTATGATAGCAAAAGGCAGGTTTGAACTGGAGGTGAAAGTTGGATTGTGGATTTCTGCAAAATTAGTGTTTGACTCCAGCTGACAAAGGTTTATTTGATGAAGTAGATTAAAACTGACCAGTGTGTGATGATTGTATCTTTAGAGTTCACACTGTTTATATATTGGGGAATTCTAGCATTTTTTTTCATCCATGAGTATTACCTGCAAGTCCAGCATTTAATGTCTATCCTAATTTTTTCTTGAGAAGGTAAACCACCTTACGATCTTCAGCTGATGTGAGGAAAGATTTTAATTCAGGCATTATGAAGGAATGACAATACATTTCTAGGTTAGGATTGTGTCTGAATTGGAGAGAACTTGAAGCTAATGGTGTTCCTGTGTGCCTGAATAATAATTGGTTTTGTCGCTTTGCTTTTGGAATTCATCACTTTTGTCTATGTTTGGAGCAAGACTTTAATAAGATCTAGAGCTGAGCATTCATGGTGGAAGACAAGGCAAGATGAGCAATTGGCACTTGATGGTATTTTCAACAACCTCTTTCATAACTTTGTTGATTATTGGGGAGACTGATGGGACAGTAATTGGAATCTGTTCTACTTTTTTTAGGAAGGACATATAGTGAAAAAGTCCTCATGACCATGCAGTTTTTGGATTACTGATAGAATGATAACATAGGTGCAGATAGAACATAGAACACAGAACATTACAGTGCAGTACAGGCCCCTTGGCCCACGACGTTTCAGCTGACTCAAAGATCAATCTAACCATTCCCTCCCACGTACCTCTCCATTTTTCTATCATTCATGTGCCTATCTATGAGTCTCTTAAATGTCCCTAATATATCTGCCTCTACCACCAACCCTGGCAGCGTGTTCCATGCACCCACCACTCTATGGGTAAAAAACTTACCTCTGATATCCTTCTGTACCTTCCTCCAATCACCTTAAAATTATGCCCCATCACATTAACCATTTCCACCCTGGGAAAAAGTCTGACTGTCCACTTGATCTATGCCTCTTATCATCTTATACATCTCCATCAGGTCACTTGCCATCCTCCTTCGCTCCCAAAAGAAAAGCTCTACCTTGTTCAACCTATTGTCAGAAGTCATGCTCTCCAATCCAGGCAGTATTCTGGTAAATCTCCTTTGCACTCTTTCTAAAGCTTCCACATCCTTCCTATAATAAGGCGACCAGAAATGAACACAGTATTCTAAGCGTGGTCTAACCAGGGTTTTACAGAGCTGCAACATTACATCGCGGCTCTTGAACTCAATCCCCCGACTAATGAAGGCCAACATGCCATACGCCTTCTTAACAACCCTATTAACTTGCGCAGCAACTTTGAGGGATCTATGGACGTGGGCCCCAATATCCCTCTGTTCCTCCACACTGCTAAAAATCCTGCCATTAACCCTGTATTCTGCCTTCAAATTCGACCTTCCAAAGTGAATCACTTCACAGTTTTTCAGGTTGGACTCCATCTGCCACTTCTCAGCCAGCTTTGCATCTTATCAATGTCCCATTGTTACCCTTGACAACCTTCTACACTATCCACACACCACCAACCTTCATGTCATCTGCAAACTTACTAACCCACCCTTCGACTTCCTTATCCAAGTCATTTATAAAAATCACAAAGAGCAGGGGTCCCAGAACAGATCTCTGTGGAACACTGCTGGTCACCAACCTCCAGGCAGAATATGTTCCACCTACAACCACCTCTGCCTTCTATGGGCAAGCCAATTCTGAATCCACACAGCTAAGTTTCCCTGGATCCCATGCCTCCTGACTTTCTGAATGAGCCTATTATAGGGAACCTTATCAAACGCCTTACTAAAATTCATATACATCACATCTACTGCTCTACCCTCATCAATGTGCTTTATCACATCACTAAAGAATTCAATCAGGCTCATGAGGCATGACCTGCCCCTCACAAAGCCATGCTGACTATCCCTAATCAGATTATGCTTCTCCAAATGCTCATAAATCCTGTCCCTGAGAATCTTTTCTAATAATTTGCCCACCACTGAAGTAGGACTCACAGGTCTATAATTCCCAGGGTTATCCCTACTCCCTTTCTTGAACAAAGGAATAACATTTGTCACCCTCCAATCATCTGGTACTACTCTTGTGGCCAGTCAAGATGGAAAGATCATCTCCAAGGGCTCAGAAATCTCTTTCCTCGCTTCCCATTGTATCCTGGAATATATCCTGTCCAGCCCCGTGGACTTATCTACCCTAATGTTTTTCAAATGTTCCAGCATATCCTCTTTCTTAACATCGACATGTTCTTATCAGCCTGTTTTACGCTCTCCTCACACAAGGCAAGTTCTCTCTCGCAGGTGAATACTGAAGCAAGGTATTCTTTAAGGACCTCCCCTACCACCTCCAACTCCGGGCACATGTTTCCTCCTCTATCCCTAATCAGTCTTACCTTCTCTCTAGTCATCCTCCTGTTCTTCACATATGAGTAGAACGCCTTGGGGTTTTCCTTAATCCTACTCACCAAGGCCTTCTCATGCCTGCTTTTAGCTCTCCTAAGTCCTCAAGTTTGAGTCCTAAGTTCTCAAGCTCCTTCCTGGCTACCTTGTAATTCTCTGGAGCCCCATCTGATCCTTGCTTCCTGAGCCTTAAGTAAGTTTCTTTTTCCCTCTTCACCAGATATTCCACATCTCTTGTCAACCATGGTTTCTTCACCCTACCATCCTTTTCCTGCCTCAATGGGACAAATCTATCCAGAAACCCATGCAAGTGATCTCTAAACAACCTCCATATTTCCATTGTGCATTTCCCTGAGTACATCTGCTCCCAATTTACACTCCCAAGTTCCTGCCTAATAGCATCATAATTCTCCCTTCTCCAATTAAATGCTTTCCCATACTGTCTGCTCCTATCTCTCTCCAAGGCAAGAGTAAAAGTCAGGCAGTTGTGGTCATTGTCTCTGAAATGCTTATCCACCGAGAGATCTGACACTTGACCAGTACCTATTGCCTAGTACCAGATCCAGAATGGCCTCTCTTTTAGTCGGTCTGTCCACATATTGTGTCAGGAATCCTTCCTGGACACACCTAACAAATTCTGCCCCATCCAAACCTTTTGCACTAAGGAGGTGCCAATCAATATTAGGGAAATTGAAATCACCCATGACAACAACCCTGTTATTTTTGTATCTTTCCAAAATCTGCCTCCCAATCTATTCCTCAGTGTCCCTGTTGCTATTGGGGTGTCTATAGAATACTCCCAATAGAGTGATTGCTCCCTTCCTGTTTCTGACCTTCACCCACACTGACTCAGTAGATGATCCCTCCAGGACATCTTCCCTTTCTGCAGCTGTGATACTATCCCTGATTAGCAATGCCACTCCCCAACCCTCCATGCCCCTTTTGAAACACCTAAACCCAGAACATCCAGCAGCCATTCCTGCCCTTGTGACAGCCAATTCTCTGTAATGGCCACAACATCGCAGTTCCATGTACTGACGTATGCTTTAAGTTCATCACCCTTGTTCCTGATACTCCTTGCATTAAAATCAACACATTTCAACCCATCCAACTGACTGAAATTTTGCCCAATCAAATGCCTGTCCTTCCTCACAGTCTCTCTACATGCTGCATCAACCTGTACACCAATTGCCCCATCCTCTGACCTATCACTCTGGTTCCCATCCCCCTGCCAAACTAGTTTAAACCCTCCACAACACCTCTAGCAAACCTACCCGCAAGGATATTGGTCCCCCTCCAGCTCAAGTGTAACCCATCCCTTTTGTACAGGTCGTACCAAGAGATCATTGGCAATGTTTAACAAAATTGTTATTGCATCCTCACTTTGGTAAGGAATTGAACATTAAGGAAAGGAATGCAATGAGTAAGATTAAACTTTTAAAAACACTTAATTACTAAATGCATTTACTGACTTTGTTGATATGGATAAATATTTTGTAAAAAGAATCTTCCTTCATAAAGTTTGTTGTCTCCTTGATGAACTTCTCCTGGATATAGTAAGCACATATAAAGCCTTGCTGTGTGATCCAACTCCTCTTGCTCCAAGAACTTTATGTATTCCGAATTATTTTGTAATACTTCACTATCACTGCCACTGTCATTATGGATGCACAACCATGGAGACAATATCTTCATCTCTCATCTAGAAGACCACAGGTCCTTCAATACTGCAGTTCAACCAGATCATGATGTTATTATCAAATTGGTCCTTGGTCACTACATTATTCATACCCTGTTACACTTCTCTTGCTTCTCACCTCTCACGTGAAATTTTAAAACCTTTGACATTGTTAAACATAATATAGCCATAAGTTATGCCAGGGATTTTGTAACGTTGTTTATGTCACTGACTCTCATGTCCATAAAATTGCCCCCATACCATCATGCACTGCTTCTTAAATGCAACAATCCCATTGCTGGATGAGCAGGAACTAAGAGGCAATATGATTGTTTATTTTGTGCTTGTACTTCATGCTGTGTTTATCCATTGGCCCATCAGTTGGATCAGTGAGGGGTGGTTTTGGGTAAGAAATGTTGCAACAATATTTCTGGACATGAGCACACCAGCATCCGGCTGTGCAGAGCGATTGTCCAGGCAGACAAGAGACTTACAGCATTCCCATCTTACAGCAATGTTCCTGAGCTTCTGCCACAAGTTATTATCAAACTACTCAATGATCTTCTTAATAATCCAGGCCCATTTATTACTCCTTTAAGGTCTGGCAACACCTTCACTCGCTCAAGTCTTCAAGGATGGGCAAACTTGACCATGTTGTATTTACATTGGTAAAGACAGCCATTCTGTCCTTATTTTGCCTCATTTTGTACACTGGCTGTTCTTCTCTTCCAGTAATCCTATAACTTTGAATGCAAAGCCAAAAATGGCCTTGTTCATCTGCATTAAAACTTTGCTCAGGAGAAAGTTGCAAGTGCATTAATATATTTGTCTCTCACTACCCACTTTTATGCAATTGATATAATGGAGGGAGTTAAATTTCTGCAAACATTTAACCACATCCATCACAAACTCATTACTTTGCAACTCCTGATGAAATTGTTTAGCATTTGAATCTTTTAGGATAACGAATTATTAGACTGGAGAATCTTCACTATACCTGTTCAATTTTCTAATTCATTGTGTGGTTGAAATTGCACTTGAAGTCTTTGATTTGAGATGCACTTTGTTCTGGAATTCAGGTAGTCAACAACATAGAAAGAAGGCTGTTGGGCCCATTGCCTTTGCCCTATCTAGCTTGTTAGGTATTTCTTGATCACTCGCAGTGAATTGGATTTGGTGGTGACTGGTTACTGTGTAAATAGTAACTTGAAAGAGAGAAATATAAAGAAAATATTTGGCACTTCCAGCTGAAGATGGTTGCAAATGCTTCTGCCATATAGCTTAGCATCAAATTTTGGTTTTCACTAGAGTTGAAATTGGGGATGTTCATTGAGCCTTATCTTCCTCTATTTAATTGCGATCACCATGCAGATGAACATAAAAAATCAAAAGATAGCAGGCACCAGACCTATAGTTTGCTCCGCATTTCAACAGCATGGGTGATCCTTCATCTTGTCCACTTTCCTCTCTGCTGATCATATTGGCTGGCTACTTTGGCATGCAAAAACCGATTAATCTTAGCTATCTGTATACTTCACTGGTGAGATTTCATTGGTCTCATGGATGCAGAAGTACAAAGATACTCAAGCCCCTCAGAAAAAGAAGTGTTTTTCTCATCTCAGACCTAAATGGCCCCTAGTTCTAGACTATCCTGACAGAGGAAGCAGTTTCTCAGGACCATTGGGTCATTCTCTTCCAGCATTGTTTATGCTTCAGTGAGTTCACATCTCATTCCACTAGTCAGTACAGTCCTGTTCTGGATAATCTCTCTTCACTGGAAAATCCTTCATCCCAGAAATTCCTGTGAATCCAGGTGGCACCATCTTCAAGTTAAATATATCCTTTCTTTGATATGAAGAGCAAAACAGCCACAGTATTCTCAATGTGGTCTCACAAAATCCCATGCCATTTTAGCAAGATTTCTTTCTCTGCAGGAAACACTCAGCAGGTCATAGCTGCATCCTTGGAAAAAGAAACAGAGTTAATGTATTAATTTGAAGACCCATTGCAAGTTCTGATGAAGGTGGGTCATCATCCTGAAACACTAACTCTGTTTCTGTTTCCACAGATGCTGCCTGACCTGCTGAGTGTTTCCAGCACTTTCTGATTTTATTATGTGGGAGTACTGATTTGTCAACTGAGGCAGGACGATTGAGTAGGGGTGGGGTAGGAAAAGAGTGGCATAAGGTTTTATTCCTTCTGATAAAAATATGCATATGCCTCAGTGTTAACTTATGAATATGTGTAAATATTGAACTGCCATTTAATCAGGTAAATCAAACATCAGCAATTTTTAAAGGTTATAAGAACCTTCCTAGTGTAGGCCTTGTCTACTTTGATTGAGGAGGCTTTAATGAAGACAATTATTCCATTCTCACCTTCAAGATTGGCTAGATATGTTAGATAAGAAGGGATGCTAATTTTCAAGCCATATTAACTAAAGGGAATTAAGCATTTCCTCATTTTGGATTCTGCATGAATTAGGCCAAAATTTGGAATTAACACATCAAGGGAATTATGTGTTAATTTTTTTATCTGATTAAATGTAAGCCAGAGGCACTAATTAAACAATGATACACATCCACTTGCATCCTGGTTTAAAGTGAGTCGAGGTAACATGCTGATATTACTAACCATGTACGAACAATGTTCCAACCTAACTCATTAATGAAGAAGCATGATTAATTAAGTGAGAATATGGGACTCAAGTTATCAAGAATAGAGGGAGTTTTCAGGCCAAAAAGACACAGGTCCAAAAAAGTAAGACCATAAAATTGCATTTGATGAGGAGGTATTATGGTGCTTAGTTCAGCCCAGAGGGTCAGTGGAAATTGTGGGAGAATGTAATAAGAGTGTCTTCTTCAGATAGGGATAAATCACAGGATTATAAAGTAAATTCATGATGAACACCATATAGAGGAAATATAAATATTAAATATTAGGGAATATTAAGCAACTGAATTTGGTTAGCTTTAGACAAAGTAATATATTAACAGCACAAGAAATAAATGATAGTTTCCTAGTTAAATGCGCATTTGGAGTATTGCTGAGTAATGTATGATGATTGGTTCAGTTTGCTCAATCCTATTTCCTGCCAGTTGCCCAGCTACTGAACTATTACCCTAACATGTACTTCACTGGCTTGATTCATGATTGAAAAATTGCCAGAAGTCATACGCAGAATAGGATTTGAACAACTGTATCCAGCCTGTGTACACTCCTGTACCGTGCCCATACCAGGTGGCGTGTTGACAAGACAATTAGGTGATTAATTTCCTGCTGAGTACAATTTTTAAATCGATTATACTTGTTTAATCAGTGCAATGCTAATCTCAATAAAATTGTTCAGAGGATGCATTTGTTAAGATCTACCCAGCAGGGTGATAACATTTATAATGTATCAGCTCCATTAACACCTTGAGTGACTTTAATTTGGTTTTCACAACTATATGTACATTATATTTAAAAAGCTGGACATGCATAGAATGCTTTTGTATTCCTAATGTAAAATAGTATCAATGTTTTACTATTATGTTCATTGTGTAATCCATCACTGATTTAAGCTAATCAATCCTGTAATGCCTCCTGTTGTGGAAAAGGTTAAATGGTGAATTTTAAAGAGTTAATTTTACAACCTGCCACTAGAATCAGTGATACTGCTCATAAAGAAGAAGTTCAGTGCGCCCCACTACCTAAAACAGTTTATCTGGAAACTTATTGCTGTTTGGGGACACTGGTTGCAAAGTGATATGTGATATCCTCAGATTGTGTATGGCACTACATAAGTACAAATTGTCTACACACACATATCTTGCTGAGTAGTGATTCTATGAGGAAGTGGTAAAACTACAGAGTAGATGTTGGTTCTTGACTGCTTTTTCTAAATATGCAGGAGGGTGATGAATCTGAATTGAAGTCTGCTCCAGAAATTCAGGTCCACATGTGACTGAGAATGAATTTCTATTTGCTGTGCTTCAGCCCCAAGCAGGATGATAGTCCCTGGGGCACTATTACTACTATCAATAGCACGTATCGATGTCGACTTCATCTACCACTTCTCTGCATTTGTACTAAAATAGCCCTTCCCAAAGTAAGAAAATAAGCAAGCTAATATCTCAAATCATGTCGAATTTTTGAATTTCAGAATAGCAATTGATTAAAATTTGCAACAATTTGAGTATAAAATACCCTGTGGTGCATCTTACTGGGGATGGTGGAACAGGAGGATCCATGATGGATGGATCACTATAAAGGGCATATGTGGGAACAGCAAGTAATTATGGAGCCTCTGCCCATGATATTTATGAGGAGATGGTTGTGGAGCAGAATATCATTGGCAGGGATACCTCAAACACCAGGAGGGCCTGGCTTCTGAATTTAATGACAGAATCTAAATAAATTTCATGTCCTTTCTGTCAAGCAGCTGGTCAAAATTCAAAGCAAAACTGACTGTTAGGTGGGAAAGTCTTTGGCCCAAAATAGCTGGTGGGAACCCAAAGCTGAGAAGGTGTTCACATATTGTGCTTGATGGAGAGGAAGTGAGAGGTGGTGCTTGAACCAAGGTGGAGAAAAGGCCGAGAGAGGTTGTAAGAAAAGGAGGATAATGACTGTTGGGGACAGAGCAGTTCAGGGGTTGGAGATCACAGAAGGGGGTAAGGGAGATAGAACTATAGATATAATTGGTTTGTGCTGTGAATTGAGGTCAAATTTCACATCTTTCCCAATCCAATCCTACCCTTCCCAAGCCTTTCTTACTCATTGTGGGTGGAGATGGGATGATTCCCCAATTTTGCTTCCAAATTTAGGCCTGTTGTGTATTAATTGATGGAAATAATTAAACAATAACTTTATTTTTGCTGTAGCATTTAAACACCAGGATCATAAAAGGCAAACTATATTGATCTAACATTTGATCATAGAGTCATACAGATATAGAGCGTGGAAACTGGCTTTTTGACACTTTGAGTCCACACCAACATCAACCACCTATTCACACTACTCCTATGTTAATCCTATTTTTTTTATTCTGTCCACATACTCATGAACTCAAATTTTACCATTTACCTATATACCAGAGACAATTTACAGCGGCCAATTAACCTACCAACTCACACGTCTTTGGAACGTGGGAAGAAATCCGAGCACCTGGAGGAAACCCATGTGATCACAGCAAGAATGCGTAAACTCCACACAGGCAGCACCCAATGTCAGGATTGAATCCCAGTCTTTGGTGCTGTGAGGCAATGACTCTACCAGCTGCAACACTGTCATATCCCTTTTGATCTTCCACCTTTTGCAAGGAGATTTATGTTCATAGCCAATGAGATGGATTTTGGGAAGGTTCTTATGTTATCATTAGGAAAGTGAAACAGTATTTACCCTGAGGCATTGAGCAAAAATTTGTTTGAAAACATTCCCATTGCAAGTTTATGAGAACTTAATTATTTCCCTATTAACTCTAGTCTTTAACCAGCAAAGATAAAGTTAGGTAAGAATTAGATAAAGCTTGTAGATTCATCAGTTTCTTTTTCTTTGATTTTTGAAAAATTTGTTCATAAATTGCCCAAAGTAGTTCTCAGTATGAAAATTATTCATTGGAATTATTTTGTGTTTTATAGTATTTAAAAAGTACAGGGCTGGTCAAATACTGGTAAAAATGTCTTATCTAAACATCAGGCAGAACCCCTTCAAGGGTTTCCAGAGACAGAGGATGACCCTTTAAGTTAAACGCCAGTGGCTTATATCCAAATCACCAGGAGTGTACCTCCTTTTTCAGTGCAATTAAGATTGGGTGTTAAATGCCAACTTTCCTGGTAACATCCACAAACTGGCATTGAGTAAACAGAAACAAAGGTCTAATTGGGATGAGAAGAACTTTGGCCCTTACAAAACTGTATGTAATTCTGGCATAAGACCAAAGCTCTGACATATTTAGTAATGGCTTCATCCATGGCTCATTGTCGCATTCTCAATGAAAGAGATCAGAAAGATTCTATATTAATTCACATACTGCAATATGTTCAGAAAAGAGGTGCGAGTCTATTATTAATATTTAATAATAATAATAACAAAATTATTATTAATGTCATTGTGAAAATATGGATGTAAACCATGATCTAATATTATAATTATATTGAAAGGGAATGATTTGTAGCGGTTGCTACCGCGGAATAAAACAAGATTCTACTCGGAGGATTGCCAAACAGAACTGGTTTATTTTCCCGCCTTGCGCGGGCCCTTTAAGGGAGAATGTTCCCGCCCAAAACAACCGGCAATGACGTAAGTCCTATGTCATCAGGACTTTCCCGCGCGCGGGTTCTCCCCGTCGCTCGGAAAGACGAGGCCCGCTGCCATCTTGGGCCTCGTCACTCCGACGCCGCGCGACCCGACTGCCGAGCCGGTTCGCCCGACTAGACGGTGAGTCACCACACAACCCCCCCCAGAACCGGCGATACAGTCCCCAAGGTCCGTGGGCTGTGCCAGCTGCCGCTTAGGGGGGCGGCCTCTGCGTCGCGGCGTTGCAACCTCGACAGGCTGTTGCAGATCCAAATGGGCCGGTTTGAGGCGGTCCGCCGTGAAAACCTGTTCCCTGCCTCCAATGTCCAAAATAAAAGTGGATCCGTTATTCCATATGACTCGGAACAGTCCCTCATATGGTCATTGCAATGGCGCCCGAGGTGTGCCCCTGCGAACGAAAACAAACTTACAGTCCCGTAGTTCCTTGGGCTGGCAGGATGGGGCTTGACCGTGCCGTGAGGTGGGAATCGGGGCCAAGGCACCAAGCTTCTCGTGCAGTCTTTGTAGGACTGCTGGGGGTTGTTCCCCTTGGTCCCGAAGGGCAGGTATGAAATCCCCGGGGACAACTAGTGGCGCCCAGTATACAAGCTCAGCTGACGAAGTGCGGAGGTCTTCTTTGGGGGCAGTGTGTATGCCGAGCAGGACCCAAGGCAGCTCGTCAACCCAGTTAGGACCCTTCAGGCGGGCCATCAAGGCCGATTTCAGATGGCGGTGAAAACGTTCCACCAACCCGTTTGACTGAGGATGGTAGGCCGTGGAGGTGTGCAGCTGCGTCCCTAGCAGGTTCGCTAATGCAGCCCAGAGACTGGAAGTGAATTGGGTGCCTCTGTCTGAAGTGATGTGGGCCAGAACGCCAAAACGTGAGAGCCAAGTTGTGAGCAGCGCCCGGGCGCAGGAATCAGTTGTGATGTCAGTCAGGGGGGTTGTCTCAGGCCACCTCGTGAACCGGTCCACAATGGTAAGGAGGTACCGGGTTCCTCTTGAAACCGGCAGAGGGCCCACGAGGTCGACGTGTATGTGGTTGAACCTCCTACGGGTAGGCTCGAACTGCTGTGGTGGGACATTGGTGTGTCGCTGGATTTTTGACGTCTGGCAGTGCGGACAAGTCCTGGCCCACTCACTGACCTGTTTGC
This sequence comes from Pristis pectinata, assembly GCF_009764475.1. NCBI lineage: Eukaryota > Metazoa > Chordata > Chondrichthyes > Rhinopristiformes > Pristidae > Pristis > Pristis pectinata. The sequence goes on from NC_067432.1 coordinate 19,034,702, forward strand.
GCAGGCCATGCCAGACAAACTTGCTGGCGACCAGTCGGACAGTAGATCTGATGGACGGGTGCGCCAACCCATGTACTGAGTCAAAAACGCGTCTCCGCCAGGCTGCAGGGACTATAGGGCGGGGCTGACCAGTCGCAACGTCGCAAAGTAGGGTCCGCTGACCTGGACCAACCAAGAAATCTCGGAGCTGCAGACCCGAGACTGCGGTTCTGTAGCTGGGCAGTTCGTCGTCGGCTTGCTGTGCGTCAGCTAGGGCCGTGTAGTCGACACCCAAGGATAGGTTGCAGATGGTTGGTCTGGAAAGTGCATCAGCAACGACATTATCCTTTCCGGAGACATGTTGGATGTCAGTTGTGAACTCGGAAATGTAGGATAAATGTCTCTGCTGACGAGCTGACCAGGGATCGGAGACTTTGGAGAAGGCAAAGGACAGAGGCTTATGATCGGTGAAAGCGGTGAAAGGCTTGCCTTCTAGAAAGTATCGGAAATGCCGGACCGCCAGATACAGCGCTAGAAGTTCCCGATCAAAAGCGCTGTACTTCAGTTCGGGCGGTCTAAGGTGCTTGCTGAAAAATGCCAAGGGTTGCCAGCGGCCTTCGAGTAGCTGTTCCAGTACCCCACCCACCGCGGTGTTGGACGCGTCTACCGTGAGGGCAGTCGGGACGTCAGTCCTGGGGTGTACCAGCATCGTGGCGTCTGCCAGGGCGTCTTTGGCCTTAACGAAAGCAGCCGCAGCCTCGTCAGTCCAGGTGATGTCCTTGCCCTTACCAGCCAGCAGCGAGAACAGAGGGCGCATGATACGGGCTGCTGCAGGGATGAAACGATGGTAAAAGTTGACCATCCCAAGGAATTCCTGTAGGCCTTTGACTGTGTCGGGGCGGGCAAAATGGCGGATAGCATCCACCTTGGCGGGTAGGGGTGTTGCCCCGTCGCTGGTGATTTTGTGGCCGAGGAAATCGATAGAGTCAAGTCCGAATTGGCACTTGGACGGGTTAATCGTGAGGCCGAAATCACGGAGGCGGGAATACAGCTGGCGGAGGTGGGAAAGGTGTTCCTGGCAGTTACGGCTGGCGATCAGTATGTCATCCAAGTAAATGAACACGAAGTCCAGGTCTCGGCCTACCGCGTCCATCAGCCGCTGGAAGGTCTGCGTGGCGTTCTTAAGGCCGAACGGCATCCGAAGGAATTCGAACAGGCCAAATGGGCTGATAATCGCAGTTTTGGGGACGTCATTCGGATGGACCGGGATTTGGTGGTATCCCCTAACGAGGTCCACTTTGGAAAAGATGTGGGCCCCGTGTAAGTTCGCTGTGAAGTCCTGGATGTGAGGGATGGGATAGCGGTCCGGGGTGGTGGCGTCATTCAGCCTGCGGTAGTCACCGCAGGGCCTCCACCCTCTGGTGGCTTTGGGGACCATGTGCAGTGGGGAGGCCCAGGGGCTGTCTGACCTGCGAACAATCCCCAGCTCCTCCATGTGACGGAACTCTTCCTTTGCCAGGCGGAGCTTGTCTGGAGGTAATCGTCGTGCTCGGGCATGAAGGGGTGGCCCTGTGGTAATGATGTGGTGTCGTACCCCGTGTGTGGGCCTAGAATTTGTAAACGAAGGTGCCAAAATCGATGGGAATTCGGCTAGGAGCTTGGCGAAATCATTGCCAGAAAGGGAAATGGAGTCCAGGCGCGGGGCTGGTGGGCTGATTTCTCCCAGGGGATAGGTCCGGAGAGTGCTAGAGTGGACTAACCGCTTCCTTCGCAGGTCGACTAACAGGTTGTGGGCCCGAAGGAAATCGGCTCCTAGGAGTGGTCGGGCGACGGTGGCAAGGGTAAAGGTCCAGGTAAAACGGCTGCCGCCAAAGTGTAATTGAAGCGTACGGGTGCCGAAAGACTGTATTGTTGTACTGTTGGCGGCATTGAGTAGAGGACCTGGTGGCCTGTCACGAGTGTCGCGGCCTGTCGGGGGCAAAATACTGACCTCTGCTCCAGTATCAACAAGGAAACGCCGTCCAGATTTCTTGTCCTGAACGAAGAGGAGGATCTGTCGGCGGCCAGCCGCCGTAGCCATCAGCGGCGGCTGGCCCTGGCGTTTCCCTGAAACTTGTAGGGTGGGCGGCATCGACGGGCCTCCGCACCCCAACCTCTGATGGTAGAAGCACAGCTGGTCACCCGTGTCCGTCGTCTGCGTTCCTGGGCGTGGCTGCTGGGTTGCTGGGGCCGGGCGAGGGCGGGTGTTGGGCTCGCGGCCTGGTGATTTGACTGACGGACGAACCGCTCTCGCGCTTGGCCCTCCACAGGACATCTGCCCGGGCGGCCACCTCACGGGGTTGCTGAAGTCGGCGTCAGCTAACAACAAGTGGATGTCATCGGGGAGCTGTTCGAGTAAGGCCTGTTCGAACATCAGGCATGGCTTGTGTCCCTCGGCCAATGCCAGCATCTCATTCATTAGGGCGATGGGGATCTGTCCCCCAGGCCATACAGATGAAGCAGGTGGGCGGGCGCGCTCACCGACGGAGAGGCCGAGGTCCGGATCAAAAGGTCTTTGAAAAGCCGGGTACTTATCTTCCTCCGGAGGCGACTGGATGAAGTCTCCAACCTGGGCGGCTGTCTCCTGGTCCAGAGAGCTAACCACATGGTAGTACTTCGTGGAGTCGGAGGTGATCTGCCAAAGGTGGAATTGCGCTTCGGCCTGGTCAAACCAGACGCTGGGCCGAAGTGTCCAAAAGGTGGGCAGCTTGAGGGCCACTGCGTTGGCTGCTGCGCTGTCGTCCATTTCGCGGGTCCAAAAGCCGTTTGGACCATCGGGGTCACCAATGTAGCGGTTGCTACCGCGGAATAAAACAAGACTCTACTCGGAGGATTGCCAAACAGAACTGGTTTATTTTCCCGCCTTGCGCGGGCCCTTTAAGGGAGAATGTTCCCGCCCAAAACAACCGGCAATGACGTAAGTCCTACGTCATCAGGACTTTCCCGCGTGCGGGTTCTCCCCGTCGCTCGGAAAGACGAGGCCCGCTGCCATCTTGGGCCTCGTCGCTCCGACGCCGCGCGACCCGACTGCCGAGCCAGTTCGCCCGACTAGACGGTGAGTCGCCACAGATTCATTAAATTTAGCTCTGCTGATATTTTCATATCTGCACAAATAGGCAGAACATTTTATAACCAACGTATGATCTTGTACATCCTTTTTCACAGTGAGGAAGTACACACTCCATGGGTTGCTTCAACGGAAAATGCTGGAGGTGTTCCTCAGTTCAGGTAGCATTATGGAGATAGAAAGAGAGTTAATGTTTCAGGTCAATGACCTTTCAACTGAACTTGGGAGTATGAGGAAGGAAACAAGTTTTGAGTTGCAGAGAAGGAGGAGTGGTGGAGAGAACGGAAGTGGGTGGAGATCAAAATCTAGATGCACAAAAGGTGTTGGCTTTGTCTGAAAGAAGGTGGTGAAAACTAGTTAATCATAGCTAATCTGTCTGGCAGGGATACAAATAAAAGGTCATGAGTGAGGCGGCAGGAGAAAAAAAATAGACAAACAATGCAGATTGTAACAGGTGACAGAAATCTGAAATGAAAGGGAACATTGGAAATAGTCAACAGGTCAGGTAGCATTTGCAGAGAGAGATAAACAGAGATCATGTGACAGGTTGGTGGCCAGCTCTGACAGAATCAGGAAAGGCTGGACATCTGAAATCGTTGAATGCACTATTGAATCCCAAAGGTTGCAACTCATTTTCTGTTTTTATTTCAGATATACAACATTTGCAGTTTTTTTTTGCTTTTGATAATCATGTTTCTGTCATCTATTTTATGCTTCTCTCACCTTTCCATTCTACTTTCTGACCATTACATTCAAATTCCTAAACATTGGACCATCACTTCAATTACATCAATGGACTCGACAGTTGTTTGTCTCTATCTGTTTAAATTCTTGTTTTACTCTTGCTTCTTTTGTGATACAGAAGAGCTCAATCATGACTAATACTAACTTCTTTCACTTTTTGCGATATATTATCACAGTCTTTTTATTTTTCACCTAGAAGTGATTTAACAACTTAAGACTGAAGATAAAGAGAAGTTACAAATGTTTTGCAGATACCCACAAACTACCCTCACCACACCACCCCCAACCACTTTTGAAAGCAAATTTGGCATTCAATAGAATATAGAGTGAGATCATCTCCACCTAGAGATCACATCCATCTTCTCTGCAAAACCAGGTGAGGACCTCGCTTCAGAAGTCAATTACAGCTTTAGGCTCTCTGAAAGTGAAAAGTTATATACTTGACTGCTAAAGTCTTAGCACAGATGCATTATTAAGTAATGGTAGCTTTTCATTTGCACAAACAAAAAAAAATTAGCCTTGTATTATAACATGTCAATTAGATTAGTTTAATAGCAGCTGATTTGAGCATAACTGACTTGCATAACGTATTATTCTAAATGTGTGCAATCATTTCCAAAACCGTTCTTAAACTGATCATGTGCACTTACCTACTCTATTTCAATCCATGATATTTTTCCTTGGGTATCCCTCATTCTCCCCTGATTGTCTTGTCTTCCATTTTGAAACCTTTCCTTCAGTATTTAACGTTTGTTATTAGAATAAGGAAAAAAGAATGAGGCATCTCATCCCTTCCATGTTAAACTGTAAATATATGTAATCATTTTACATATTAAGCAAGAGCACAATATATCTAAGGGTTTCTTTCTTATAACTTTTTTTAAAAGATACAAAGAAAATACTTCATCAGCAATAAGTACTTCTGAAGTATCGTAATGTAGGGAAAATAATAGTCAATTTGTACAGAGCAAGGCCCTATGAACAGCAATGCAATGATGATTTGGTAATCTGCTTTTTAAGCAATGTTGGTTGAGGGAAATATCAAAGTGGAGAATTCTGCTGCTCTTTGAATAATGACATGGGATCTTTAACATCTACCTGAGAGAGATGACAGGTCCTTGGTGTAACGTCTGCTCCTAAAGTCCACCCTCCCCCCTGACAGTGCAGCGCTCTCTCAGTACCATATATACTGTCTGTTGCTTCTTGGATTTCTCACTCCTGCAGGCTTTTTGGTTGCCAATCCCCCTGTCACCAAAGTTTTTAAATTACATAATATGGAAAAATGGTAGACTTTAAAAAGTTTGTGATATAATTTATCCTAACAGAGTAACAGAGAGTCTTTTATACATGTGGTATTGAGGGCAGCATGGATGGACTGAATGCACCCAAACACTTTTCAATCACTCTCCTAGGAGAGGACAACAAATAAGTTTCCAGATGATCAATCCAAACTAATGTTATACAGTTGCAGGTATAAATCACAATTGTTCATCATAGCTTGATTTGGCAAAGCAGATAGTGATTCCAGAATGTCTGAATTGGTGGAACCTCCAATTAATAGAAATAAATGTAGAGACAATCGTATGGAATTGAGAAGGAGAAAGGGCATGCATAATTTGAAAGGCGTTATCAGCGATTAAGTTGGAAAGAAAGAGAAAGAGTGGAAGGGAAGAAGAAAGAGAGAGAAATAAAGAAAAATGGAAAGAAAAAGTAGATGAAGTATAATGCAGTCAAGTTAAACAATTGCTACTTGTTTTAACATCATTCCTTACACGTATTCTTGAAAGTTTAAAAGGGTACATAGACCAAGTGGTTAGAATTAGGATTAAAGGAACATAATGTGGCAGCTTGTCAAACTTCATGTAAATTCATGTTTAAAGCTAATTTTCCTGAAGCCAGCTCAATCAGAATTCTGAGTCAGCTAAGCATTATAAGTTATCATCATTTCAAATGAAGGATCATTGGAGACATATTTATCACAATGTGGGCTGCTTAGCAATTCACCAGACATAGCAAATGGCCCCCACCATCTGTACCCTTTGTGGGTTCTCAGTCAGTACCATGCAGATGGTGGGATGTAATACACAGGAAAGACAGAGCACTCTGAAAGGTTATTTGAGATTATTTTTCACTTCTGTTGCTGTGTCATTGCTGCTTGTGTGGACCTTGTTGGAGCTGCATCCCTTTCAGGACTTGCTAAAGGAGACTTCTTTATTCTCTTCATGTCAAATCTTCATCAACCAAAGTGAGACACACTTCTGGAGGACTCTTCCTCAGTACTTCCTTGATTATCTTGCAATGAGATGAAGTGATCATGTGAACTTTTCTAAATCTCTCACCAACTTTCATGAACTAACGCTTGGAAACGTATATCTCCGCAACTTCTCCAACATGCTAAATTCTCATCCCTAAACTGCCTAGAGCTCTCCGCATGTGAATCTTATTATGTAATCTGAACTTTCTAAAGTTAGAGCATTTGTCATGAAAATTGGTCCGTTTCAACTGCCTTGCTTCCATATTCCCTTCCACACTTGGAGTCATGCTGTTGGTGACTGTGATCAGCAGTTTTGGAATACTGTGGACTTGCTGGCTAGCTCTTCCAGATGCTTGTCTATATCAAGCAGATACCATTTCTCTCTTGCCCTCATTTTGATTATATTGTTTATCCTGATTAAAGGGCTCTCACACTTTATCACAGAGTGCAAGGTTACTGAAAGAGTTATTTTACAGTCTGCTGAATTCTTGGCAGCCCTGATTTTACAATTGAGCATCCTGACTTGACAATCCCATACACAAGCCTTAATTCTTCCATGCTTGAGCTGCACTTGAGGCCTATGGCTTCCGATCTTCACCTTGAAGTTACTTAGACTCACCCAACAAACGTGAGTGTACAGCCCCTCAATGCTTTCAATGACTTCACAACTTCAGGAAACTTTCTTTCTGATCCTTGCTGTCTGTTTGATGCCTGTAAACTTTATTGAGTCTTATTACAGTAAGGTGAATCATGTATGGAGTATCATGAAGGAAACACAATGGTCTATTTAAGCTTCTTCTTAGGCTGCATACATGCACACATGATGTACAACATGATCAAATCTGTTGCAAATGACGTTGCACTTATTGAATATATTATAACCCATAATAACAGGAGCCGAAGGACATCACACATCTCTTTGGAACTTGGCCATAAGAAAACCGCCAATAGTAATAAAAATGTTATCCCTCATAAGAAAATACCTCGCGATAGAAGGAAATTATACATTTTATTATGACTTCCACGGAGCTACTCCATAGATGGAATGAGTGAGTTTGTTTCCACAGATCCAGGTAAATAAGGGACCCAGATCTGTTTCATGTTGCAATTTGATTTTCCACAGTGATAAACAATCCTAACCAATGCATTACTTCAAAAAAAAGCTGCCCACCACTCTAAACATTGCTGGGGCCTCTTCCAATGAACATCTGACATCCCGATGTCCCAAAACACTGAGTTTCTTCCACCCACCTAAACTGAGTTTCCTGTTCCCTCTATGATACTCAAGTCCTGAACTCCAGTTCCCCCACCCCTTGAACTTTATCCCTTGACTTCTCCTAAGCCCTGACTGAAGATTCTGTTGACACCCAGTTACCCTCATTCCTCATAATTGTCCCCATCTACTTACCTGCATGCTTTCATTCTACAGTGGCGTCTTTATTATAAGGGTCCAAGCTCAGTGGTATTTGTCATGTTGATCCCAAAACGAAGTCCAAAGGGACTTAACAGCTCAAATGTGGTAACCAATCCAATGCTAAATTTCTGCAATGGGTGTAGATGATGTTGCCCAGAAGCAGAAGTCTCTGTCTGAATGGGAACAAGGGGTTTAGACCACCGAAGCTGCAGAGTGGATTCTCCACACAAGACTCACAAGATAGCACTGGCATGGAACCAAAGGTGTTCTTTACATCTGTGGCAGCCAAGGTATAAAGTGAAGAATTATAAGAAAAACCAGGACAAGAAAGGGCATATGAACTGCTTGGTTTAATGGATGGCTATTTTAAGGATGTAGCTCAGTATTAGGATTCAAGTGAAAGTAATCCTGAAAACTTTATTCTGTGACGACCTCACCGTCTAGTCCGGGCGAACCGGCTCGGCAGTCGGGTCGAGCTGGCGTCGGAGCGACGAGGCCCAAGATGGCGGGCGGGCCTCGTCTTTCCGAGCGACGGGGAGAACCCGCGCGCAGGAAAGTCCTGATGACGTAGGACTTATGTCATTGCCGGTTGTTTGGCGGGAAACATTCTCCCCTTAAAGGGGCCCGCGCAAGGCGGGAAAATAACCAGTTCTGTTTGGCAATCCTCCGAGTAGAGTCTTGCTTTATTCCGTGGTAGCAACCGCTACAATTCTCTATTAAAGATTTCTTTTGGAAATATGTGCATTAATATAGTGGGAGTAAGTAGATGTAAAGAAGAAAGAAGATACCTTAACATCAAAGCATTGTCCATTCATATACAGGAACAGGATAGTTAATCAGTTGAAGATAGAGGGGGAGAATTCTACTATTGGCTCACACCAAGAGCTCAGACTGTTCAAATTTACACTCCCAATCTACAGTTTTAACCACGGATCAAAATTAAGATAGTGAAGAACAGAGAATGTGTATGTGCTGCCCAGATATTTGCTCCCACATTGCACTAACAAGTAACAGAAGGGAACTTTTACCCAGAATTACCAATTCCTGGAATGTTTTCATAAGTTGGATGTTCACAGACAGATTTCAACTTTGACCAAACTTTAGTTTCCCTGTCAGACTATGGTATCAATGGCCAGTCAAACAATCCAGCATCAACGTTTACCACTCTTACATTAACTAGTGGCTAGTCAAGGTGGCACACAGAAGACAAGGCACCACAAAATTGGCCAATGTCTTATTGTACATGAGGAAGATATGTGACAGAAAACAATCCACAACTTATTAAATTACTTTCTGATGCATTAAGAGCAATGTATTAATTCTTGGTGGTCTTTTTGGATGTCTAGTAGATTGGCAATGACCGAATGAAGCTTGCTCAGAAAAATCACTGTAAGAAGGTGGTAGAATTTACACTTAAGAAAGATCACTTGATCACCTAATGGATCAGGCTCAGGGAAATCCAGAGTGTATAGTGGTGCCAGAATTTCAGGATGGGCAGTAACGGACAAATACAACAAATAACATGAATGAGAGAACATAGTAATTAGTAATATCCTTATATCATATGAGATACAGGGAATAATGTGAATACAGCACAGAGTAGAGCAGGTTTTCCAAAATTCAGAGGATATCAACTTAACACTATGGAAGATCATAGGACCATTCTGCATGTCCTAGTTTCTGATTGAATCGAGTAAGCTTAATTTAATGATTTCTCTCTGTACATTGGAGATCGGCACCATTAGTCAAGTGAATTTTCAAGTACCTAATACCTTATATGAAGGAAAAGTACGAAAGGTTCTACATCTGGAATAGAAGATCCTTAATGACTCACTGACTATTTACTGTGTTGATCATTGCTGAGATGATAAGCCTCTCATATGTGCAGTTTACAAGACCTTAAAAGCTTTAGTGAAATCCACTCTTTGCTATGCATGGACTTATCATTGTGACCTTTGAATACTCTGTTGATTGTCACAGCGCAGCGGCCTTCTGCATTTTCTGTACCATCATGGTTGTATTGGCTCAAAAGTCACCAATTTCATGATGAAAATTGCATGAGCCCCGGCATGAATTTTGACCAGAAGACAGTCAGAAATGATATCATTCTGCACAGAAAAACAAACACTTCTATCGAGAAGTGGACAATTACTTAGCCCTTGTCACAGATGAATGATGATAAATATTGAAGAAAGGCTTAACAGTGAAGGCAAAAAAATTGTCATTGTGAAGTACCCAAGAACCTATTCCTTGGTCATAGCATTGATAGTGGAGGAACAGAATCCTGAGGAGGTGAAAATTAGTGTAGCTTTTCAAAACTCTTACATTATGAGTTGAGCTTGTGCTGTTGGCTAATAGAAAATTTATTTGATGTTAAAGTAACCAGAAAAGCAATCCCAAATCACATGATGAAATCAGTGTAAATTATCCTCCAGAAATGCCATGATCAGTGATTGAAACATTGGTTAAGACAATGGAGAGTATTCAATTACATTTTGACATATATACAGGCCTCCAGTTGAGCTAAATTAGACAAAATGTTGATTTGTCTTCCAGATTTTCAATATTAATTGAACAAGAATAGCAAAAGGTAACACGGATGAGATATTGTGGCAGAATACATTTGCAGCATTAATTAATATAAGCAAGATATGATTAGGACCCTTTAGACATATTTGGAATGGTTGGGGGGTACAATAAAGCCATTTTTTTTAAATTAAAGCAACATTGACCTTTTTCTGAAAGTATGAACATTCTTCTGGAACTAGATCAGTTTGGCTTGCTAAATTGGTAATGAGCACATCAATGTAACTAACAGGTGTTTCCTGTAATCTTGAATGTTAATGGCTTGTCCATTGTCCATGACTGGTTACACCTTACCTAACAAAATCGTTTGTCTCAAAACCTTTTAATGGGTTTGGACTTTAACAGATGTGCATATAGTTTCCTGTTAATTAAGTTATGGAATTGCTGTCGGGCTAACATAATATTTACCATTTCAATATATTGAGCTGAGTTGAAGTCTTAATTTGAAAGGATAGATTCAGTTAAAAGAAGACAATTTATTCAGTTCAACAGTCTCCCCTGACTTCTAAGTCTAATAATTAGGTTGTAAATCATCTGTTTTTTAGTACTTTCTGATCTAATTTCGATTTTACAAGGAGTAGATCGCACTGGATATCATTTCCAGGTGTACTTGCACCAGAACCAAAATTGGACTGGCCACTTCAGCGCACTATTCACATTAATGCACCTAATGTTTTCCTGCTGTCAGACGTGAACAAATATCATTATTTATGTACTGCACATTTCTACTCATATTGACATAAATTGGAGCAGAAAGCTTCATACTACAACTGTGGGGGAACATTCTCAGTAGAACTGGGAGCACGTTGCTGTAGGTTGTTGCTTTTTACATTATTTAAAGGGACACTCTGCTGACAAAGGAATACCTGAATGGGCACCTTCAGAAGTGGCTGCAAGCAGGTCACACACCTTTCTAGGCTGTGCTTATACTAACAGGCAATGCCTTTCAGTATTTAACTACTGAGATATTCATTTGTTTGATTCTTCAGTATTGTCACTGCTTTTAGTATAGTGCATTTGGAGTCACATGTACAATGTTGTTTTCCTTGTTTAAGGAAGGATGTTAATGCATTGGAAGCAGTTCAGAAAAGCCTTATCTATTTAACGCCTAGAATGTGTGGGTTTTCTTATGAGTGACAGACTAGGTTTGTAATATGCTGGAGTTCAGAAGAGTGAGAGGTGACCCGATTTAAACTTGTAAAATCCTGAGGGGTCTTGACAGGGCGGAAGTGGAGATAATGTGTTTCCTCTTGTAGGTGAATCTAAAACAAAGGGTCACCATTTAAAAATAAAGGGATCATTCATTAAGCGAGAGATGAGGCTTTTTTTTTCAATGTGTTGTGGATCTTTGGAATTCTCTTCTTTGAAGGGTGGTGGAGGCAAATGTGGATAAGTACCTGATAAGCAAGGGAGTGAAGTGTTACCATGAGTAGACAAGAATGCAGAGATGAAGTTACAATCAGATCAAATATGATCTTATCGAATAGTGGAATAGTCATGAGGGGCCAAGTAGACTAGTCCTGTGCTTAATTTGTATGTTTATATGTACCACTTCATTGTTAGAAGCTTCAGGAGAGCTACAGATGGCCACTCGGGGTGGGTCAGGGACTTTGGGGCAGTATCCGTAGACCTGCTCATCAACAAAAATCCACTTCCACAGAATGTTCTAAGGCACACCATCCCAATCTGGAGCTCTCTGATGAGCAATGTGTCAGGTGACTCAGGTTTTCCAAGGCTTTCACTGAGCATTTGAAATGTTTCAGGAAGACCTTTGCCCGCCATTGACTCTCAACTTTCTTGTCACAAGATCTGTCCAAGGAGCTGAAGCAGATCACTGCCATATCTCCTTATTGGATTGTTACTGGAGAAGTCACCCAGGAACTGTATTCATGGAGGCATTGTTTCTTCTACCTTGAATTCAGTGAGCAACAGGTGACATCATGGACAGTGTTATTTGTCAGCATTGCTGGCTTTCCACAAGCATAGGCAGCCATTAACTTCCATCATATGACCCTTAGTGTTCCCATTAAAAACTCCAAAACTTTCAGGAATAGAAAATGTTTCCATTTCTTCAGTATACAGGTCATCATGGAACACAAGAAGAATGTCATGTTCTTAACACTTGTACCTACGAAAGAGATTGAATGATCTGAGTTCTCAAAATAAAAATAACTGAAGAAAGTCAGCTGGTGTAACTACTTAAAATACCTCGTAAAAACTAAAGGTCTACTTTGAATTGTTCCCACCTGAATTTTACCTCACTCCTCATTCTTATTTTTGCCCATATCTCCATTTGACTTGCTCACTTCCAGTGCCCACAAAAGTTGCAGGCCAGGTAGTGAGAAAAATACAATATTTTACTTTCAATTTTACCTCAACAAATGTTTTTAAGGTTCAAACTTCACTTCTTGGTGTTTGCTGTTTTGTAAGAAAATATGTTTGCATTCAAGTGAGCATAATTGCTTGTAATAGTGACATCTATCATTTTTTCTTCTATATCCAGTTAGGAAATAGACATTGCCAACAGCAAGAGCCATCTTGCTTTGTGAATTGGTGCCTCAGTGTTAATAAGAGAACATTTTGCAAGATTAAAAACACAGATGAACATCTGAAACTATGGATGATGCCTTACGGAGTCTCTTTAGCTAAAGACAATAAATATCAGAACTCTGTAAAGCGTTGATTACTTTCTTGTAAGCTTTAAATGTCACAAAGCTTATTCCTAAGCTTTGCAATATAGCAAACCTGATTTTTTTTTGAAAATTCAAGAAGATAGCTTATTATCACCTCCTTATTGGCAATTAGGGATGGGCAATAGAAGCTGGATTGTCCATGTTACCTACATCATATAATAACTACATGCATTCTTTATACAGTATTTTTAACATATGTAGCATATGTAATACTGGTTGATGTCACTTTAAGGATTGTATTATGTGGCCAAATGCCTCTCTCTGCTGTTGCAACTTTGTTTAGTGTGGAGCTTGTTAGAGAACTTGTCACTACCTGTGGAGAAAGCTACAATGTGAAAATGTTGTTCGAACACTGTAAACTGTGTTTTATTCACCAAAGTATCCTTGAGTTTGAATTACCAACTGTTTTCCAGTTACTAGAGGGAGAGGTACTGAGGCATGGCGTCAGAAGTGCTGGTTGATGGAGCTATGAAATATAGACACAGGCCTGATTCAATCTTCCAAGATCCAAGCATGATCCCTCCCAACTGATATAACATGTGAACGTGTGTCAAGAGGCAGTGGGGCTGTGTGATTCCACTGACGTAGTACACGGCGGAGTAAATAAAAATACCTCAGCTGCTGGATTTTCAGTCAGTTAGCTGACGATGAATGGAGAAAGTGGAAGGAAGAGTTCATACCATATATTGAATTAAGTATGGCAGATAAATTAGAGCAGACTAAAATAAAAATGTTGTTATATGTCACAAGAGGAGAGAATTGTACAATAGCATAAAGCCCTAAAATGAGAGACTGCATTAGATGAATTACAAATACGTTGTAACCCAGTCTAGAAATGAATCGTTGACCAGTTGCTGATTCTTTAGATACGTACAACCAGGAGTAGAGAGAATTGTTTGCTACTTTCTTAGCAGAGCTAAGATTGTTCAGAAATAACTGCAGTTTTCATATTTGAAGGAATCATGTGTCATAGATCAGGTTGTTTACAGAACCGTGGATTCTACCCTAAAGGATGGTTATTAAGTAAGAAGCTGACTCTAGAGAAGTGCCAACAGCTATGTTTGAATTATTGGATGGCCAGCAGTTGGAAGTGCACATGGTGATAGGCTAGACAAAGGAATATAAGGAAAAGTACCGTCAAGGTTGCTGAGCATATTACAGATGGAAATATGAGTGGCTGAGAAAGTAATTTCTTATATATAACATAACTGCACAATATGAACTGGAATTAGTGCAAAAAAGAGAACATCAATAGTTCATGAAGCTGATGAGATGAATTATGCAGATTTAGAGACCAGGTCAAATTCAGAATGAAAAACAAAGTGGTGGAAATCCTAAGAGATTTAGGCAGCATCCACAGAGAGAGAAACAGATCCATCAGAACTGAGAAAATTCAGAAGGTAAATATATTTTAAGTTGCAGAGAAGAGTTTAAGGGAACAAAGGGAGTGTCTGTGATACAAGTGGTGGTGGTGCCTGCTGAAAGACGGTGGTGAAGGCTTGCCAAATGCAGGTGATCTATATGGAGATGAAAATAGAAAGGATGAATGAAAAGAGGAGGAGAGAGGAAAAAAGGAAAAATAAACGAAAAACAAAACTGGAAATGAGGAAGATCACTGATCTAAAACATAGATTCCATTTCTCTCTCCACCAATCTGCTAATTTTTCCTGCATTTTCTGTTTTTATTTTAGATTTATAGCACCTGTAACTTTTTTTGCTATTTACCAGTTAAACACAATATACAGGTGACAAAGGGAAGACTCAACTCTATGAAAGGAACACCCACTCAATGTATTTACACCAAGATGACAATATGACAGCAACCAACAACATTTCAATTTGATTCAGGAGCAATGTGAGATGTCCTCTGGAAATCAACCATCGATTTTGAGGTAGCGCAGACGAAACTAAAAAGTCATGTGCTGTCAAGATACAATGATGCTCTTTGGTGGGGCGCCCAAAGAACCAAGAGAATAATGAAATTTCACACCTACAAGTAGTGCAATACAATAACTGGGATTGATAAAGGTACACCATGTTAGGATTGTCGACTCAACATCAGCAATCACTACAGCTGTTCAACTCATTGATGAATATGCAGATGTTTATCATCAAACATGGAAACTAGAAATGCAAAAAAAAAGGAGGACGTAGTCAAAACAAGACAGACACATTACTCTGACAAAGGTAACTGAACTTGCTACTGGTAACAGTGAGGATGAAGTTGACATCGGGCTAATGCCAGATGTAATGGATTGTAGTGGTAACTAGCACACATTATACCTCAAATCAGACGGGATCATGGCAGGGGGAGGGCATTCTATATCACAAGAACAGGCATTTTCTCAGGATTATCATCAAAGAACATACTTGATAGAAACAGGTGGGGAGATACCATAGGATGAACTACTAACCTTGCAGAATGGGAACACCATCCTCAACAAAATGGTCCAGGAGAACTGGAGGCAATTAGGAGCAGATCTGGAGGCACAGTCTATGTGGACAATTATGCCTCAAAGTAAAGTAAGTACACATAGACAGCACAGTTATTTTGAATGAGTTTCTCTTGTTTTTTTTTTAATATATTAAAGGACAAATGTAACATATAATATTGGTTTGTGCTACTTCAAGAGTTGTAATTAATTATTGTTGCAGAGCCTGTCTGTCCTCCAGGGAGAAGCTACCAGAAGAAGAATGGTGTCTTGACATTAAACTTCCTTTTATTTGGTAGATTACCTTTGTTGCTTACTTGAATTATTGATTATTTTCAGGTATCTCAATGAAAGATACTGAGACAATTTTGCTCTGGTTTAGCTAATCTTTAAGTTCCATAAAATTGAGGAGTTAGTGCTCAGCAATTCCACACAAAAAAAGTACAAATGAGACCAAGTATTTGCAGGTCTGCTACCTGTTATAAAATGATAGTGGACAATTAAATAGTTAACACAAGGAATGATCCAAGAGCAACTCCATCCTTCACAACGGTGGACCCCAGTGACTGAGTGCCAAGGACAAGAGTGAAGCATTTGCAACCACCTTCAGCTAAGATTGCCAAGTGGATGATTCATCTCTACTCCCTCCTGAAGACCCTGCCCTCACAGAAGATGGGTTTCATCAGTTTGATTCAAATGTTAATTTCAAGAAATGGCAAAGAAGCAACATCCCTGCAGTAGTACTCAAGGCTTGCACTCTGAAGCCAGGTATGTCTCTGGACAAGCTGTCCCAGTACAACTACAACACTAGCATTTGACCAGCTATGTGAAAAACTGCCCAGGCATGTTTGGTTCACAAAAAGCAGAAAATATCCAATGTAGCTCAATACCATCCAATCAGTCTACTCTTGATCATCAGCAAGGTGGTGGAAGGTGTTATTAACATTGCTATCAAACAGTACTTACTCTGTAATAATGCATTCACAGATTCTCAGTTTGGGTTTCACCAGGACCACTTCACTCCAGATCTCATCACAGCCTTGATGCAAACATAGATTCTAAATGCAGGGTTGGAATTATTGCCCTTAACAGCAAGGAAACACTGCAATGCAGTGTCAAAGAGCTCTGTGAAATTGAAGTCAATGGGCACCAAGAGGAAACCAATCCTGTGCCTGGGATCATACCTGCCACAAGATGGTTGTGGATGTTGGATGTCTACCCAACTCAGCCCCAGTACATCACTGCGGAAGTTCCTCAGGGCAATGTCCTGGGGCTGGGATGATTGGCATCCAACTTTCAGTTGTTTCATTAATGATTCTTTGTCCATCATAAGATCAAAAATGGGGACATTTTTCAATTCCATTCACAATTCCACGGAAATGGGTAACAGTAATTTCTAGGGTAGGGACATGTTCGGCACAGCTTTGTGGACCGAAGGGCCTGAATTGTGCTGTAATTGTTCTATGTTCTATGTTCTAAAATGAAGCAATCAATGCTTGCATGCAGCAGGGCCTGGACAATATTCAGGCTGATGTGACAATTGTGTCCCACAATGCCAGCAAATTACTATGTCCGACAAACAATAATTTAACCATTTAATCCTTTACATTCACCATGTCTTCCACCTTAAAAATCCTGGGTGTCACTTGTCAGCAGAAACATAACTGACTTGTAAATATTGTGGCTATAAGAGCTGGGTACCCTAAGAAGAGTGACTTGTTTCTTAAGCGAGAGTCATAGAGTTATACAGCACAAAAGCTGGCCCTTCAGCCCAACTTGTCCATGCTGACCAAGTAGCCTACCTGAGCTAGTCCTATTGGCTGCTAAACTGCTAAACCTTTCCTATCCATGTGGTGGTATAAATGTCTTTTAAACACTGTAATTGTACCCAGCTCTACCACTTCCTCTGGCAGCCCACTCCACATACCCACCACCCTCCATGTGAAAAAGATGCCCCTTGGGTCTGCTTAAACTTACCCCCTCTCATCTTAAACCTATGCCTTCTAGTTTTTAACTCCCCTACCCTGAGAGAAAGACGGTGAACAGTTCACCTTATCTATTATAAGGTCATACATAATGTCATATGATGAGGTCACCCCTCAGCCTCCTACGCTTTTGGAGGAATAGCCCCAGCCTATCCAGTGGTCTGCTTATAACTCAAGCCCTACAGTCTCAGTAACATCCTTGTGAATCTTTCTGCACCCTTTCCAGCTTAATGAAGTCCTTCTACAGCTAGGTGACCAGAACTGTACACAATACTCTATCAATACACACAAAATGCTAGAAGAAACTCAGCAGGCCAGGCAGCATCTATGGAGGGAAATAAACAGGTGATAGGTTAGAAGAGACAAAGGGCTAGAGAAAAAGGAACCCTATAGGACAGTAGACTATAGAATAATAAACAACGACTGTTTACTTCCCTCCATAGATGCTGCCTGACTTGCTGAGTTCTTCCAGCATTTTGTGTGCTTTGCTCCAAATTCCAGCATCTGCAGAATCTCTTGAGACACAATACTCCATGTGTGGTCTCACTAACATCTTGTACAGTTGTGACATGTCGTGTCATCTCTTGTACTCGTGCCTTGACTGATGAAGGAAAGCATGTCAAATACCTTCCTCACCATCCTGTCGATCTGTATCACCACTTTTAGGGAACTATATACTTGTACCCCTTGGTCTTTCTGTTCTGCGACACTTTCCAGGGCCTTACCACTTACAGTGTAAGTCCTGACCTGGTTTAGCTTCCCAAAATGCAACACTTCACACTTGTTCAAGTTAAATTAACAAGGTAAAAAACAGGAGTGTGATGGAATATTTTTCACTTGCCTGGATGAGTGCAACTCTAGCGACTCACAAGAAGCTCAACACCATCTCGATAAAGCATTGGCAACTCTTCCAACGAACTAAATATTTACTCCCTCCATCACTGATGCACCAAGACTGCTGCATGTGTTCTCTGCTTTACACGCTGCGAGTATGGACCAAGACTATTCAAGCAGCACCTTCCTGGCCCACAACCTCCAGCACTAAGTGCAGCAGGTATATGGAAACACCACCACCTGCAGGGTCCCCTCCAGTCTACACATCATCTTGACTTGGAAATAGATCTATGTTCCTTCATCATCACTATATCTACACCCTGGAGTACCTTACCCAACAACATTGCTGGATTTCCATCAACAGAAGGATTGTAGTGGTTCAAGGCAATGATTTGCCCCAAATGCCCAAGAGAAGTTACTGATGAGCAATAAATGCTGGCCTTGCTAATGATAACCACATCCTGCAAAAATAAATAAAAATGTCATTTGATATTATTTTGTTGAGTTGAGGTGTTCTTATTCAGCAAGGTTATTTGCAGCTCAAATAAATAGTTTATTAGGAGTGATTATGGACTAATTTTCTCAAAGCCACAGCTAAAATATTGATTTGGTAAATTCTGCAGCAAAACCTGGAATCAGAGTAAGTGGGTATCTGTGTGCACTGAGCACTGGCTTGCTGTTGTAATTGTCGAGTAGTTCTTTAACTTGCTTCAGATTTGCCTACACTTTTTTTAAGTAATCGCTTTCTCCTCTCTGTCTTTGTGCCAAAGGATGCTGTCTGTGCCATTACCGTAGCCCTTGTTACCAACCACACACGAAACACTGCACAGTGTTCAGACACTGAATAGAAAATTGCACTTGAGCGCCCTTACCTCCCCCTCCCCCTTTAACAAGGGGGCCCTGAAAGCTTTATAAATTTGCAGTGCTCTTGAAAATAAGCCCTTCACACCTGAAACCTTTCACACAGGCAGAAAAGCAACCCTTCAAACCCCTTAATTGCCTATTGCTTCCAAGCACGTTGAACAAGTGTATTATTTGGCCGACTGCAAGACAAATGCCTAAATGCATGAAATGAAATGGTTTCTTCCAATTGTGTGTATAGTATTAAGACTGCAGTATCACTTTTTGTTGGCAGACAGAGATGGAATCAAAATTATCAAAAATCACATCTATACATTGCTTCTCTGTTGACCTCTGTTTATATTCTTGTTGCACATAATTACATGAACAGAGGGTTGTAAGTATTTTATGTGCTTTCTAAGTTTTTTTTGTTATCTGTTTTCATCTTTTTCACAACAATTATGAGGATCTCAAATTTTGCAAGGGAAAAAATATGCATGCAAAACTAATAATGAGTGTACAAACTGAACATGGCATTTTTTTTTACAACCAGCAGCGTTAAATGCAAAACTTAAAAAAAATCTAGTTTGAAAGGTCTATTCTTTCATTGTTAATTTAAGTTACCAATAGTACACATGAAAAGAGTTATGAGATAAATGCAGTCATCATATTTCATGATGTTATTTTACAAGATTGTATATCCTGTAATGATTCTATTAAAACTACAGTAATTCCATCGACAGGAATTTTTAAAGTATAACCAGCAGACATTAAACAGTGAAATCAATTTATAGGCAGCATCAACTTTCCTTTCCCCTTAGAAAACTATTTTGAGGCAACTTTCATTAACATATTTTACTAATTCACTCAACAACATTTTAACAAGAGATTTAACTTGTTAATGTTATACCACAAGCCTGTATAACATTCCTTTGTCAGTTAAAATTGAGGCAAAAGGAAATTCATACAAAAAATTTAATGCATTTGAATATTAATATCTAACAGTGCAATTTCATCCTGACTGCCTTGTTTCAAATTACCATAGATTGTCTATTTATAAAAAAATACAAAAAAGCTAATGCACATTATGACATATTTAAGATAAATCATATTGCATAACATTTAATTTTTCAGCTTTATCTGTTGCATCAGGATTCAAATAGTAATGCAGCTATTTTTCCAAAAGATTTAAGTGTAAAACATTGGCATTTAATAAAGGCAGGATAAACCAAATCCACTTTCATTTTGGATACTGCAGATTTTACATTTCCTGAGCTATAGACCATGCCAAATTATGAGGTAACACTCTGTAAAGGAAATAAATAATTATCAGTCAACAGACCTCTCTTTCATTAAAGATGAGCCATTTCTTTATTTTATAAATAATTTCTTTGTTTTGTTCGCATCATGTGTATTTATGTCAAGAAAGTATTGACATTTGCAGTGCTTTAAGTGCCTAATTTACCTAGCCGAAGCCGCTTTTCAATTCAGCTTTGTTTAAGTAAGTGTATAGAGAAACAAGACTTTCAGCTGTTAATTACATCTTAAATATCTCGTCTGCTCATTAGTTTACTTTCCTGAGGCAAACAGCAAAGCTCTGAATTCCTTGACAGGTTAACCATAAATTATCTTTAACAGCCACCACCCTTCAATATTTTTTTTATCTTCAGTCAGCTGCAGCCAACATACCCATAATCCTGACCCATTGGAAGCTTTGGGGCTCCCCAGATGTTCCTTGGGAAGAAAAAAAATCTAATCAGAAAAGGTAATCATCCTTGCAAGGATGAAAATATGGGGCCCAGCATGTGGAGCGCACAACTATAGACCACCAAAAAAGTCGACAGGATTGAGAACTCCCACGTTTCTCATCTCAAAAAAATTCTTAAGAAGCCCCTAAAAGAAAATGAATCAGTTAATTATGTTCCAGTGCTAAAAACAGGACTAATAACCATAAATAGTCCATTGAGTAGCTCAGCTGTAGTATTTTTTTCCAGTTAGAAATAATCTGCTTACATAGTTAGGCAAGGCTAAGCTTGCTGACACTAATTACCAGCTGTTGTACCCTCACGTAAAAGACCAACCACCAAGCTCACTGCAAAGGGCCGACCGTTTTCACAATACACCATTCGCAAATAACAACAAGTGGACTGAAATGCTTTTCAGCCATTGAGAGAAGCCTATCTCGCACCACTTTTTTTTATTATGCACTCATGTGTAGGCTAATAATGTGAACTGGGAGAAAATGACAGACTTAAAAATGAAAGGCAGAATGAATCAGGGCAATTGAGGTCCCCTCCTTCTCATTTTGCCATGGGGAGCTCCAGATTATCACTTAGTGGCTGGGTTTAGATGAAATAATGAATAAATCCTTTAGCTTTTAACGTTGTGCCCGCAGACCATTGAATCTGGATGCATGATTTTTGAAAAGTTCTGAATGCTCTGTGAAACAGGTAGGGTTTCAGCCTCTCCTCTTCATAGATTCATCAAATTCCTAAACAGTGTTATGCTAAAAATCATGAAGAAATGTATTTAAAATGAACTGCTCGTCCTTAAATACATTCTTTTCACTACTTTTGCATGGGTCTAAAAAATGTTCCCTAACACAGGGACATGCTTGCCCTTCTTTTAATTTATGTTATTTGCATGCATGGTTATCCCCTTCATCTAAAATGGCTTAAACCCTGTTAACTCATGCTTCCTTATCAGCCTCCCGGCAGCATTTGTGATTCATAGCAGTCATCAAAGTGATAATAAACTCATTCACAATACTAACAAACACAGGCTCCCAGTTATTTACGAGGCAAATTCACTTCGACTGCTACCGTGGATGAAAAAAATCAAGATGGTGTTGATTGATAAATTGACAGGTTAATTTACAAGCATATAATGGGAATAAGACCCAGAGGGATGACAGCCTGATCTCCACTATGGCTACAGTGCCATCTACCCAGCACCTAGAAAACTGCAGTATCGGCTCTCTGCAGCCAACTCTGAAGCTTTTGCATTTGAAGGATATATATAAAAAAAATGTGGGGTCGGTTACCAATTTAGGTCATTTTAGTATAATACTGGCAGCTGATGCTATCACATTTTTAACCACATATTTCAATGACAATGGAAACAAAGTTTTAAGTTGCACAACAATCAGTTCAGTGCTGTACATATGGGATAATAGATAGCTGGCAGTGACTAACAAGGTTGTAATTCAATCCAGTAGCTGTGACATCATAAACCATGAGAGGGAAAGTTCTGCTGTTCCTGGACATTCAAAACACTCCAGTTTGAATTATAACCTTTGAACTGACTGTCCACTGAACTGTTCTTTTTAAAGAAATCTACTTCGCTTTTGCTGAAGACACGTGCAAGATAAGAAGTAGCGTGAAATAGGTGAAAGGGTAATGATGCAGGCAGTGATTAGGGCCTGAAGGAATTGACTGCTGTTCGTCAGGCATTGCAGTATTATTATGGATCACTGCTAACCAAACTTTTTTTGGAGATATTCATAGAATAAAAGTCTCTGCTGGCTTTATTTTCATTCTTATTTGTAAAGGACAATGAAATAAAAATCCTAAAGCAGTAACAGTTTATGAATTGATTGTGAGCAATTGATTACTTAAGTGTATGTTTTTATCCATGCCAGATTTTATGTTCTCCACTGAATGGATTTTGTACCAAAATTACATAATACAGGTTTATCTCAAACTGCAGTATTTTGAATTAATCCTCTTCAAGAGCTCAGTAACGACAGTGCATTATTTTGAAACATATTTGAAGCCTTTTCTCTGTCCATAAATATACAATAACTGAAAATCCATGCTTCATAATGGCATGATCAGAGGTAGAAGTTCTTACTTTTTTTAAAACATAGAAATAGTGGACCCTACTTAGAACACTACCCTTGGATTCCATGGATTAAAAATATTATGGGGATTGTTTAATATACATTTGTTCTGAAGATAGTAACCCACAATAAAAGATTGTGGTATAATAAAGAACCATCTTAATATATCTATTATTGTTTTAAATTACTGCTCTGGGGAACTAAAGATTAATTTTGTTTTTATTAACCATTATACAAATTTTTGCAAGGCAGACTTCTTCCTGAATTTCTGATACATGGTTCCATGTGCTAAATGTCATTTCTGTTAATGCTGTGGGGACATTAAAGCTGTATCAAGTATCTACTTTGATCTACTACATTGTATATTAAAGGTAGATGAAGTATAACTAAACAGAAGGGAGAAATAGTTTTAAGGAGATCCTGTTAGCTATACCTACCTGTGTACAAGACAAATGCAATCAAAATCAATTTTACCTCTTCAGACTTCAGAAATCTAAGATTGCCAATAGAATTAAGGAGCTATTGTTCAGTTCTGCGAAAACCATAAAACAGATAGATGTTGACGTGAGGTCAAAGTTTTTTTTTCTGATATGTTCGGCTGTACTCAGACACAGAATAGTGGGTGTTGGTGGATCAGGTTTAAGAAAAGAATTGTTAACATAACCTTTCCAAATTTCCTTTTTCTGAGAGATACAGAGTGAAGCAAATTCACATCTCATTTTTTTATTTATTTTACCTTTCTATGCATTGCAGCAGATTTTAACAACCACTTTTATAGTTTTTCAGATAAGGTAATACCTTTTGTGAGGAGCAGCTTTGTACTGAAGAATATGTTTACCATTTATAAATTGTAATGGGAAAGAATTTATGCCAGAACAAATATTCGCTCTGCATGAAAATACCAACTTACAGTTCCGATTATCACATATTTTGTTTATGAGTATTTATATTATATGTTTAACAGGCTGGAGTTTTTTTTCAAATTTATTATGAATCCTATTGATTAAGTAATTATATTTCTTCTTAATATTGTTAGTATTATCTGAATAATAAAATTCTGCATCAATCACACTGTTTTCATGATATAGTTACAATCCCAGCTCTGAGTATCTGTGGGATATACTGTTCTACCATCATTCAGTTTTAACCACATTAATTTCTTTTTCTTTCTGCAATAGTCCTACAGTGGAATTCAAAGGCACCAAAGCGTAAAGTGAGAGCAGAAGGATATTCACATAAACTTAGTCCAACTGCATAAGTTTATTAAACACCTGAGGGTCTGTGGCAGACTTAATTAGTGCTAATGTGTAACCTATTCACAGTAACGTTTAACAAACTTTTCAGAAATGTATACTCAGACGTGATTAAGCATAAGTACTTGTGATATTTCATTAGGTTTAACTAGGTAACACTTACCAGTGACTTACTACAGTTGTTTTCAGCTGTCAGTTTCATTCTAGCAAGCTAATTTGATAACCTGACGTATAAAGGAGAACTAAAATGTCTTCACAATCTCACCTTCAGGAAAAATTAAATACAATGGATAAAAATAAGGCTTTTGTGGGAAGTTCAAATATAGAAATAAAACAGACATTCTACATCACTGGCTATTTTTCTAAAGATTTTCATGCAAATGTTATTTAGAATAATTATTTCCTTTATTTCTCTCATTGGGTTAAATATCACTTCTTGTTGTATTTGAAATGGACCATTGCAAATAATTGAAAGCCCTCTTCAAGGCATGGATCCTTCCTTTAGAGATTCTTAACTGCTCGCTCTTGGTTAATGTAGAGAAGTGAATTTAGCCAGGTAGTAAGGATTAGAATACTCAATATTCATTTAAACAATTTAATTTAAAGACCACAATTAAATATCCCCACCTTCCCGCACTTCCTAGAGAAATATATTGTGCTCTAAACTGCCAAGTGGTTCAGTTAACAAAGAGTTCAAATCACCTTCCTCCTCCTGTCCCTTTGTGGCCTCTACAAAATAAAGTCCGCCCACATGGGAAGGACTGCTAAGTTGTAATTTCGTATCATTAAGAATGTGGCACCAGTGGGCCTGCTGTGTGCGATCACACTGCAGACGAGTGAGTGCTTTAGATCCCTTCGATGGAGAAGGGAGGCTGGGCTGTCAAACCAACTCTCCTGTGAAAGTGTTCCACTGAGAGCACAGTCAGTAATAGAAGGAGCTTTGAATGTTAAAGTGGCAGCACATTCTGAAAGATTTGTGATTGTTATTATGTTCAACATTTACATCTGCACAATATTGTCAGCATTCGTTGAGTCTCTCTGCCTTCATGGAAATTCAATTGGCTTTGTTAAAAAAATGAGTTGGCTGTTTGAAAGAAGTTTAAGTAGAAAAAATGGTGTCCTCTTCACCCTAACTTGCTTCTTGCCGCAGAAGCTGTGCCTGGTAAACGGGTAGCAGCTTGTTAAACAGAAGGCCGAGGATTTTTTGTGTTTTATGCTACTGACATTCAATGCAGGATAAAATGTGAGAAGATAGCATGAGATAGAAAGCAGTGCTGGAGAGAAAGAACACCCGTGCACTTCCAGGGAATAATTAAGAAGAAGAAAAAAAAGAACCTAAATCAGTGACCCTTATCGGCAATGAAAAGCTGAAGATTATAAAGTGTTTCATGCTAATTTCCATGGAGATTTCTTTAATTTATTGAAAATTACTTTCTTCTGCTTTGATTTGTCCAAATGGCTGCCCCTCGCAGGTTTGATCGGGGTGGTCTTGCCCGTCACACCACGCCAACTGCAATCCCACTCTGCCCCCTCACTGGGCCAAGGCGTCATGAGATTACTCAAGCAGCTCTGACATCTCTATCAGCTGCACCACCACTGTGGCCCTTCTTTCTTCTTTGGTGGAATAATACACGGACTTTTGTCACATGACACCTTCATCAGGGGAAAGGGGTGGTGTTCGGGATGGGGGTGTGTGGAGGGGAGGGGGTTGGGTGATGGTGAGTTTGAGCCTAAGCACTTCACCCTTCACTCTGATCCCTTCTGCCTGGTTCACACTGCTATCTGCTGCATCAAAGGAGATCTGAGGGTCAGCGAGCTACAGTCACCTAATATAAAGTCGTCAGCTTATGTTAAAACAGGTTGCCCATGAAAAATCAATTTTGTATTGATCTAGGTATCCATATCTTTGTTATCCTATAAGACAGAATTGATAATTTTTCCATTAATGAACTGGACCAAAAAAAAGGTTATTTGGGGAACTGTTTCATCTTTCTTCTCATAATATTGTCAACATTCACTGTATCACCGTTCTGCTGATGAATTCCTGGACATTGAGTGAACGAGCTATTAAAATATAGTGCACCTCCTCCTTAATGGTATCAGCTTCAGTGATCTACAGCTGAAGTTTATTGTTTAATTATATTCTGCGTTAAAGTAAATCTTATTCCGAGTAGATAGAACTACTCGTCCCTCTTCTCTCTGTCAGTGTATGGCAAGGTACTTATATGGTATTGAAAAAAAATAATCACCAAATCAAAATATAGTTTGTGAGCATTTTTTCACCGTGGTTTACAAATGTGTTAATCCAACAAGGTAATGCTGGACAGTTCCAGCCACAACGACTGGTTTTCTGATAATTTCATCAACTGTATTAGAAAATGCAATTTTGCTGCAAACATTTGCACCATGGGTGTTTGGTCCTGTGTTGTAAAACCCCCTGCAGAATTCACACATAGCTCATTATTCAGTCGTACAAAGGGGAGTGACGTTTAAATTGGCACAATTGAAAGATTTTT
The DNA here is from genome assembly GCF_009764475.1 of Pristis pectinata. Classification (NCBI taxonomy): domain Eukaryota; kingdom Metazoa; phylum Chordata; class Chondrichthyes; order Rhinopristiformes; family Pristidae; genus Pristis; species Pristis pectinata. The sequence goes on from NC_067432.1 coordinate 19,061,179, forward strand.
TTTAACCAGATAGTTGTGGGGGAGAATTTTCTCTTTAAGACTTAGACATAAGGTACTGTATGAATGGAACAGAGGCAAATTGGGCTGATGATGCAGCTGGTCTGATTTTTATCTATTCATTAAATGGACAGAAAATCAGGCAGGCAACATTACTGAACTGCGACCCTTACCTCCTGATTTTCCTCTATGCACACAACCCGTGCTATGCTTCAAATCTCTGTACAAAAGAGACCAATCTGCTCCTGTGTTTGTAACTATAAATGTACCAAACTAATTCTGTTCTGCTGTCATTGGGAGTGAAATAAAAAAAAAATTCTGTGGCAGACACTGAATATGAGCATGCTAATGGAATGGGATGGGTCAGTGGGATCACTCCACTCAGCTCTGAATCAGCGTGCAGGGACACCTTTGATACGGGAGGGATGATTAAAGAAGGGTGCTCAAAAGCAAACATCACGTAATGTAGTTTCTGTTGGGAGCAGGTTAGGCAGCTGCCTTCCTGACTGTAGTGTGTCAAACCTAAGTGCTTAAATTACGTGTGGCAAAATTCGATTAAGATAAAAGAAGTTGCAACTTTTTTTTGAAAAAGTAATTAAACAAGAGGCACGACTGGTTCAAGAGCAAATGGAGTCCAGGAGATAATTGGCTTTTGCTAACTAGTACTAAACAGGTGGAAGAGTATCGGTCACTAATTGTCATCACCTCCTGCATATTTGGTTCTATAGAATGTGTGGAGGTGAGCAGGGACAAGGGCCATGTTCCATCCCTTTACCTGCAGCAACCTTGGGTGGATTTAACAATCATTTAATTTAGAAGAAAGCTTGCTAAAATTCTGTTCAGGCTGCAAAAAAGTGTTGAAATTCTGATGTGTGGCTTAAAACACAGCATGGTGGTTAACCTATGTGATGTGGAATTTCCAGGCGGGGGTGTGTGTGTGTGTGTGTGTGTGTCGGTGTGTGTTTGTGCGTGTGTGTGTGTGTGTGTGTGGGTGTGTGTGTGTCTGTGTGTGTCGGTGTGTGTGTGTGTGTGTGTGTGTGTTAAATGCCATTCATCAGATCTGGCCTTGTTCAGTACCACATGGGCTCACCCAGCCCCAATCATCAGACTACCCAGGTGGCACTGCAGTTGTTGTATAACATCACAATTTCTTAAGAGCCACGGCAGCAATAATAAGGTCAGAATGTTGTAAAAATTGGATCTACTCGGAAAAGTATCAGTGCTAATCTTGGTTTTATTTCTCCAATATATTTAATTGAACTTTACCCAGATTTTGATGCTGATTTAAGCAAGTGCTGGATGTATTTTAAAAGAGGGACAATGAATTCATCAGGTACTTTATAACAGCACATCATATAAATGAGTAAAATATTTGTTTAGGATGTGTGATTATGAAATTATTTTTGACATTGGTGACTACTTCTTTCATGATATAATTCTGGTCAAACTGTGCTTTAAAGAATTATGGTTAAGCACAAAAATGATTACCATGAAAGTCTTCATGAAAGCTTTACAGCCCTTTAAAGCAAAACTAATGTTTGCAAAGAAATTGGTTCCAAAGCATTTGAAACACTCAAATGTCTGTCCATAAATATGGTAATTTGTATAAAATAAAAAAGTCAAAATTTTAAAAGTGTTGCAGGCAGAATGGATTTATTAGGAATTTCACAATAATGGTTCCACAGCAATGCATTCTGTAATATTATCAGAGTCTATATAGCAAAGTAGTTGTCTTAAAACATCTTATTTTCAGTGTATTATATGTTACTCTTGCTATTCATCCTGCATAAATGATAAATCGTGCAACTTCTTATGTATGGATTGTACTGCAGCCTTTCACATGAATTATTGCTCACTGAATGTTTAAATAAAGTGAGAGGGTATTGCCACTAAACCTGTGTGGGCCAGTGTGAATAAATATTATACTTCTGTTTTATTGCAAAACACCTACTATTTTTTTCCCAAAGAAAAACTTAATCCTGTAGGACCAAACCGAACCTACACTCAGATGTAATTAGAATGCCATATTAATTTAATTGTATTTTGATGTCAGTAAACATCAAATAATATCTTATGTTAACCATTTGTGGACTCCAATCAAATTATTACAGCAAAGGCAATGAAGAATAACAGAAATAAAATTACCTTATTTTACCCACGTTATGAATCAATAATATTTTTATGTTTGAAGTTCATTAAACATTCTAAAGCAATTGTAGTGAGTGAAAGACCTAATATGAAGGTGAAGATCATATTTAAATGTTTGGAATATCATTGAAATTGATTTAATAAACTCCAAGCAAAGCTACAACATCTTACTATGGTAAAGATATAATTATTTTCGAACTAGTTACAGAAAATTTACATAACTATTTGGCTGTTATGATACTGCATTTTATTTTTTAAAATTTATATTTGATTGGTTAATTGAATAGTTCTCCTCTGGTCTATATTCTGAAAGGGGGCTGTAAGGATAAAAGTATATGGGCAGAATATGAACAGAGACAAAGAAGGATAATGGATTTCCAGTTGCCAATTTAACTCATTTGGTCTCATCCTAGCAGAGGTTTTTCCTTTGCTCCAGCCGTATCTTCCCCACATTCTCTGCAAAAAAAAAAGAAACCTGTTTTCTCTCTTTCCCTGTTCTGATGAAGGGTCCCAGACTTGAAATTTTAACTGGTTCTCTTCCCAGAGATGCTGCCTGACCTACTGAGCATTTCAAGCATTTACTGTTTTTATTTCAGAAATATGGAGTTAAGTCCAAAGATCAGATCAGCCATGATCTCAGTGAAAGGCAAAGGAGGCTCAAAGGAGTTCATGTTTATTATCCCTCCAATATCTAAAGTGGTTAGATATTACAGGGATTGGTTTTAGTGGTTAAAATATCTGATGGTTTAGAGCAACACAATGATTTCATTGTTCCATACAAAGAAAAATGTGCTCAATATGTTTTCCATTTTAAGTTAGCTGCCTGCAATTATCATTGACATTGTCAGAACCATTTGTTTTCATGGATGGAATACCAGTAATCAGATTCCCAGGCACGATGAGGATCTTTAGCAATAAATTCCTGTACTACTGTCAGCCGTTTCATACAGTGTACACCCTCAGCTCCAAGTGTTTCTTTCAAAATGTGAACATAAAAGTTTGAGTGCAATGTTTAAAACAGGTGCAAAAGCAAGTTTGTTCACATGGAGACAGTGTCTATTATGTCAAATCTGTAGAAGCTGCAATAATCTTTACTAATACATTTGGTACTGCAGAAAGATGTACATGTTTGAATTGAGATACTCTGTGTCTAAAGTAATATTGCAAATAACATTATACAGAGTTGGTTCTAGTTGAATGGAATATTGTTATTGATGGAATTTGAAATGCACAAATTGTCAGTTCTATTTTCTCCTCTTATTCAAGTAGTTGCATTCAAATAATTCTCTTCACCTGGAAGATCAAAGGTAACTTAATTGCCCCTAAAACAAGGGGCAAGGATTGCTTTGTGTAGTGATTGCACTACCCAGCCAGTGTTAACTACACCTTGATTGGCTGGACACCTTATTAGGAGTCCAATAAATGACCTGGATGAGGAAGTGGACGGGTGGGTCAGTAAGTTTGTGGATGACACAAAGATTGGGGGTGTTGTGGATAGTTTGGAGGGCTGCCAGAGGTTACAGAGGGACATAGATAGGATGCAAAATTGGGCTGAGAAGTGGCAGATGCAGTTCAACCCAGATAAGTGTGAAGTGGTTCATTTTGGTAGGTCAAATATGATGGCAGAATATAGTCTTAATGGTAGGACTCTTGGCAGTGTGGAGGATCAGAGGGATCTTGGAGTCCGAGTCCATAGGACGCTCAAAGTGACTGTGCAGTTTGACTTTGTGGTTAAGAAGGCATATGATGTATTGTCCTTCATCAATTAGGGAATTGAATTTAGGAGCCGAGAGGTATTGTTGCAGCTATATAGGTCCCTGGTCAGACCCCACTTGGAGTATTGTGCTCAGTTCTGGTCACCTCACTACAGGAAGGATGTGGAAGCCATAGAAAGGGTGCAGAGGAGATTTACAAGGATGCTGCCTGGAATGCGGAGCATACCTCATGAAAGCAGGTTGGGGGAACACGACCTTTTCTCCTTGGAGTGATGGAGGATGAGGGGGAACCTGATAGAGGTGTATAAGATGATGAGAGGTATTGATCGGGTAGATAGTCAGAGGCTTTTCCCCAGGGCTGAAATGGTGGTCACAAGAGGACATAGGTTTAAGGTGCTGGGGAGTAGGTACAGAGGAGATGTCAAGGGTAAGTTTTTTTTACTCAGAGTGGTGAGTGTGTGTAATGAGCTGCTGGCAATGGTGGTAGAAGAGGATATGATGGGGTCTTTTAAGAGACTGTTGGATAGGTACATGGAGCTGAGAAAAATAGAGGGCTATGGGGTAAGCCTAGTAATTTCTAGGGTAGGGACATGTTCGGCACAGCTTTGTGGGCTGAAGGGCCTGAATTGTGCTGTAGTTTTTCTATGTTTCTAACCCTGCATTCCTTAAAGTGTGCATATATTGTGATTGGAGTGGGTGCCAGCCATCATTCCACATCTGAATTTTAACTGCAAAATGGTGAATAATGACACCATGCCAGAAAAAGTTTGGTTCAAGGTTCTTAGACTCTCCAATGGAGGTATAGTGAAGAAGGTACTTGAATACACTCCTGTGAGATGTTCCATTATCTCATACAAGTCAGCAAAGGATTGTGAAAGTACCTTCAAATGTCACTCTTGCACTATCAACCTCAGATACCTCTCAATGCAATGTAGTCCCAATACATATCTACCAACAATCTCCAACTGTCAGGTACCAGCCACTCACATTCTCCAGCACAACCTGACACCCTTACAACAGCGGCAAACCCCACACCTCACCACCTCTTGCTCGCAAACACTGCTGGTTATTCAACCAAGGCAGCTGCATCTCCCAAATGATGCAGGACAAGATGATGTTCAACCAAACATAGCAGGAGCTAATTGAACAAGGATATGCATGCTATAGCTTCCATGCAGAAGACTGTGCTGCTTGTCATCACTGTGGAATAGAGATGGGATAGAAGTCAGCAGAGGTGACCATTCTTGAAGCTAACCTTCCTTCTAACATCCCAGTTCCTCCTTAACTAACACCTTCCTCTAATTGACTGAATGGAAATGACATAAACATCCACTTCTTAATTTCCACCTCCCCCTACCTCCCCCTACCTCCCCCCACCCCTTTTTGCCATTTGCAGTTCTCTAGTCAGGAGTCCAAGATCTGCAAGCTGGCCAGGCAGTTTGTTTGGGAATTATAGACAGAGATGATAAAGACACACAAACACTTTTCAGGCTCCAGCCAAGATATGGCTGGAACAAAGGAAAAATCTCTGCTAGGATGAGACCAAATGAGTTAAATTGGCAACTGGAAACCCATTATCCTTCTCTGTCTCTGTTCATATTCTGCCCATATACCTTTATCCTTACAGCCCCCTTTCAGAATATAGACAAGAGGAGAACTATTCAATTAACCAATCAAATATAAATTAAAAAAAATAAAATGCAGTATCATAACAGCCAAATAGTTTTGTAAATTTTCTGTAACTAGTTAGAAATTAATTATATCTTTACCATAATAAGATGTTGTAGCTTTGCTTGAAGTTTATTAAACCATTTTCAATGATATTCCAAACATTTTGCCACAGGCAACATGCCCTTACTTTCATCCGTTAGAACATCTTGCTTCTGAAGTGATGTGCTTCTGCTGGATGATTCCTGCAGCAAAGTTTCCAGCAGACTCGCTTTTTACCTTCAGTCACATTCACATGACCCAGTCTTGAAGCTGGAGATCTCTCCCATTTTTCTTGCTATTCATTTACCATGCTTCTGCTAATACTTTGTTCTAGCTGAAATTCCTTTCATTTTTAATGGCCATTTCCATAGTCACAGTCATTCTGCACACCATTCGAGTATTAGATCTAATGCCTTAAATAACTTGGACTGGATTGGCTTATCAGTTAGTCTACAAATAACTTATCTTGTAGCATGTGATCCAAGGATGTGCTGAAGTTGCAATGCCACAACACATCTTTCAGAGCAACTACATCATCATTAATAGTCATCACTACCTCAAATGAAGGTGCACAATGGCCTACTGTTGAATGCAAGCATCATGATTACTGCTAGAATATTAGATGGTGACCTTTTTGATTCACTGCCCATGGACACTAGTCAGCTGAATGCTGAGGAAGTATGTTTTTTTTTAAAATTCCAGTATTGCATAGAGTTGACAGCAGCCAATGATGCTCTCTGACATGGAAAAATCTGCCTGCATTGCGAGGTCATGTACTTACCTTTATCAGATAGTTTCAGGCAAGTGAGAATTAGATGACTTTGGGTGTCTTTGAACAGAGAGCTTTAGTGATATATCAATGAATAACAAGCTGTGATATATCGCAAATATCTATAGACCCAGATTGAAAGAAGCTAGCTATGTAAAAAAAAGTTGCCATAGTCACCATGATAGCCATTGGCAATGCAATTCTTGGCATGCTCTGAGGTTGCAGTTGTCAGTGCAGCAAATGGAAAACATCAGGGTTGATGACATTATGGAGTTGAGACATTATGAACACCGTTCCTTGCTAAAGTTCAGGAAAAAGAATTGCTTCCTGAACACTGTTAAAATGATATGACCTTCCTCTTCCTCCAACTTCCAGCTCATTGTCATTCATCTCATCTACTGTACTCCAAAGAGAGTGCTGAATAATGCAACCATGTTTGAGACTAATGCAGATGCCTCATGGTCAGCAAAATCATTGGATCTAACCCTCCTGTGACCTGAAAATACTCCTACACTTATGGAACAACCGGTGGAAATAAATCAGCATCCAACCAGTATCATGTCTAAACAGCATTGTTGAAATGCTGGTTTGGAGCTTTCTGCTGTTGTTCGTCGATCAGTCGTATAATGCTGAGAAGGCATTGCTGAACTGAGCAGCTCCAAAATTACAACACTGGCGTCAATCAGAGTTGTGTATTATGATCCATCTGTCCTGCATACCTTTGGCAGAATTTTAATGTACATACATTTGCTGTCTCTGGGTTGTGTCAGCTGTGGATTACCACATGAATATGCACATGTGCCAGGGTTGCCATTTTGGAGTTCTCAGGCTTCTTGTGACAGCTTCTCAAGCCCAATTACTCACTAGCAATGTTTGAAATTGAAATGAGCTTGATCGCAATATGACTCAACTGGGATATGGGATATGTTACTGTAAAACTATGTGGATTTCAAATCCACAGCAGAAGTTTGGCAAATCTGCCTTTGGTAAGTGTAATCCTTCAGCGGGATATGAGACTAATAGAGATCTGTTTATCTCTAATTGTGCAATAATCTTTGCCCATCTTTCGGTATAATGTACAAAAGTCAACTTTAACTATTTTTTGCACTTCTTGTATTTTGCATTTATCTACAGGATGAGTCATTGTACCCCATCAATGCAGTCCATGACACGAGTGACATTCTTCCACCAAACAGCAGTAAATTGTGGGAAGGAGTCATGGCACTTATACTTCAGGCAGGGATGCACTAAACACAATTGGCAGTTTCAGGATGGTCAAGTGTCTTCTAGATGCCAAGTTTCATTGGCACCAGTACGAATGCTGATCTTGCCAGAATCTATGAAGATGCACACACCATCTGGAAATGTGCTGTATTTCAGATCTGTGATATTATGTTAGAACCAGATCCAGATGAGATATAACTACACCTTAGCATCATTGACTTTACATAATATTGTTTTAATGTAATTTAATACTGCTTGTTCTTTTTAAACTGAATCTAAAGAGAACTTTTTTCACTTTGACAGTTAAAAGTTTTGGATTTTGTACTTTTTCTTCTAAAAGGATAGTATTATCATTGGTAGCTATGAATGTTTCAGCTACTTTGAATCTCACATGTGTCATAATTCCTTCTGTTTGCTCTCTTGGCATGAAATCTGTTTGCAAAATGGGTCAGTAATTAAGATTGGTTGCACAACCATTACTACTACTGCCATACCACAAATAAACCTACAAGTGCCACAAATATATTTTCACTTAATTTAAATATCCTCACAAATGTTCATAACAATTCATTCATATTAATAAGCTAAATAAAGCAGATCTTCTGCCTAAAAAGTGTGGAGCCTAAAAAATTTGACACTATGTACGTGTAGGCTTGAAGTAGAATAATATTTGTGGGGATATATAGAATATTGAGATGTTTGCCATCAGCTATTTCAAACCGATAAATATTTTAAGAGAAGACAGCAAGGTAATTGCAATAGTTCTGGACTGTTCTAATGAAGAACCAGCACAGATATGATGAATTTCTTATGTGCTATAAGTTAGTTTACTTGTTAGTTTATGTTTATATCTACAGTTCTGATAGAAAACAATCAGTTTGTTTTGGTCCCTTTGTTCACCATATTAACCATATCTGGTCCTATTCGTGAAGAATTAGTTTTTTTTTGTAATATCTTCCAGAACTGTAGGATGAAGTATTTTAAAATTTTAGGCATTGCAACAAAAGGGCAAAAGCACCAATCAAGTCGGAGACACAAGAGATTCTGCAGATGCTGCAATCTGGACCAACACACACAAAATGCTGGAGGAACTCAGCAGGTCAGGCAGCATCTATGGAGGGAAATAAACAGTCCATGTTTTGGGTCGAGACCCTTCATCATGTTTCATTCCTGATGAAGGGTCTCGACCTGAAATGTCGACTATTTATTTCCCTCCATAGATGCTGCCTGACCTGCTGAGTTCCTCCAGCATTTTGTGTGTGTAGCACCAATCAAGTGATGCACAGCAAGGTCCACAAATAAATTACAGGCTAATCTGCATTTGCCTTGTTGGTGGAGGAACAGGCACTGGCTGGGTCCCCTCAGCAGTTCCCTGAATTTTTTCAAATAACACATGGAATCTTTTACATCTACTTGGGAGGGAAGATATGTCTTAAGCTTGAAAAGGTTTTGACTCTCAGTATTCTCTCAGTGCTAAACAGAAATGTCATAGAGGCCAGCATTTAGTGTCCATTCCTAATAGCACTTGAGAAGGTGGTGCAGTGAGTCCTTCTTGAACTGCTGCTGGTATATTATTGTGCTTTAATTTCAGTGAATGACTTTCTAGGTCATTGCAGAGAGCAGTTAAGAATTGAGCACTGCTGTGTGTTGGGAATCACATGTAGGTCAGGCAGGTAAGGGTGGAAGATTTCCTTCCTTGAAGGAAATTAACAGGACAAATGGACTTTTTCAACAACCTGGAACTTTGTGTTCACCATTAATTATACAAGATTATTTTTAACATTCCAGTTTATTTAGTTACTTGAGTTTAAACGCCCCGTCTACCATGGTGGAATTCAAATGTATGTCACCAAATCATTAGTTCAGAACATTGGATAACTAGAGTCATGGAGTCATTGAGTTATACCGCACGGAACAGGCCCTTTGACCTGAGTTATCCACTTTGACCAAGTTGCCTACCTGAGTTAGTCCTATTTGGCCCATATCCCTCTAAACCTTTCCTGTTTATGTGCCTGTCTAAATGTCTTAAATGTTGTAATTGTGCCTGCCTCAACCACATCCTCTCTCAGCTTGTTTCATATACGCACCACCCTCTGTGCGCAATAGTTGTCCCTAAAGATCCCCTTTAACTCCTTGCCCTATCATCTTGAACCCATGCCCTCTAGTTTTGCACTCCACTATCCTGGGAAAAAGACTGTGACCACGCACCTTATCTATGTCCCTCATGATTTTATATACCTCTATAAGTTCATCCCTCAGCCTCCTATACTCCAGAGGAAAAAAGCCCCAGCCTATCTAATATCTGGTCATAACTCAAACCGTCCAGTACCAATATCATCCTTGTGAATCTGTTCTACACCCTTTCCAGCTTAATGACATCCTTCCTACAGCTAGATGACCAGAAATGCACAATATGCTGTAACATGATGTGCCATGTAACAAGTGTGTCAAATGCCTTCTTCACCACCCTGTCTACCTGTGCCAACACTTTCAAGGATCTATGTACTTATACCCCTGGGTTTCTCTGTTGTACACCACTCTCCAGGGCTCTGTTATTTACTGTATAAGTTCTGTCCTGGTATAATTTCCCAAAATGCAACATTTTACACTTGTTCATAATAAATTCCACCTGCCATTCTTTGGTTCATTTTCTCAGTTGATCTAGATCCTGTTGCAATCTTAGATAAGTTGGGTATCAGCCATTCTACCACATTTCCAAAAGTTGCAGCTCCATCTTGAAATTTTGTTGCATGAGGAATGTATCCTGCCACAGCAACTCCTTTAATTCTTTCCTCTGTCGGGTTCTAGAGCTCTATCCCACACAACTAATTCCATAGCAGTATCTTGTAAATACCATGGAATCCAATGACCTTCCACTTCAATTATACTATCAAAAATATCTGAGGTACCTCCCATCCCTCTGATTGATAGTCTCCAAATTGTATGATGACAGGAACTATCAGCTGAACACATATCAGAGAATACTGACAAATCACCTGCAAGAACTGAGCCTTTATTGAGGTTCACCAATCCAATTAAAGCACAACGCTGATAGTTTTAAATGAGAAAAGATAAGAGAAGACTTGAATGATGTACAAATGCTAGCATGGATGTTTAAGGTCAAATGGACTCTTCCTGTTCTGTTTATCTTATGTGATCCAAAATTAATAGATCATTGTCATGTCCAGATGCAGCTCTCCCTCCTTTTTTAATCTCTGAGTGTAGAAATTTAGAGGTGGTTGGTCAAGTCTGAGAGGAAGTTAAATCCAAATGAAAAGGCTCGTTGCCCAGCTGCCAGCTTCATTGATCGCCATGAATGATCACAGGTAGTTTGCACTCAGTTAAGCATGTCTGACTTCAATATGGAAGTTGCCACCAAGGAGCTGGATGACTCCCAACCAATCAGAAAATGCCTATTTAAAGTCCTTCTCCCAATTCCTTGCAAATTTGCCCATTGTGATTACACAATCATTGCATGTGCTATATCAACTTAAGTACAGTGAGTAATGGCTCATTGATGCAATTCACAGAAAAGATGACTAACATGGTAGGCCAAAGTTTAAGTTGGTCTCTTATTTGTTCAAAGCCAACATTTATCTTATAACAAGAGGCCATCTGGGCAATTATGGCCATGTCAGCTCCTAGGAGAGGAATCCCATAAGTCTGTTTCCCCCTTCCTTATTACTCTGCACCTCTGCTACTTCTCTCTCACACATACTCATGAACACTCCCTTGGTCCTTTCTGCCATTAACCCAGACTAATGGGCAATTTACAGTAGCCAATCAATGTAGAAGGAAGCTGGAGGACCTGAAGGAGAGAATGTGCAAACTTTGCACAGTTGTTATCCAAGATCAGGGTGGAATCTTGGTTGCTGACAGTGTGATATGGCAACACTAACTGCACGCCATTGTGTAGCCCAAACTTAATTGCTCCTTGAAGTAAATAGCTTGGTACATAATTTCAGAGAGCAGTAAAGAACCAGTCGCATTGAGGCTGGAATCTCATGTATACCAGACAATGTAAGAACAATAGTGAACCAAAGGGATATTTATGGCAGCACAATAGCATTGAAATCATCTTCAAAACATAATAAATAACAGCAGGAACAGACAATTCTTCCCATCACACCTGCTCCACCATTCAATAAGATCATGGCTGGGTTTTTACCTCAGTGGCATTTTTTTTGTTCTAATTCCATGTTACGCGATTCTCTTAATATTCAAAAATTTATCTCTGTAAGTTTTAGAGTCATAGAGTTATAGTCATACTAACATTTTATTTGAAATATCCCCCAGCTAATGTAGTGAGATTCAAATTCATGTCTTTGGAATGATATTCAAGGCCCCTTGATGTTGATCAAGGAAGTTATGCTGTCATACCTGAAGAAATTCACTTCTCAGAATGTTGGTTCTCTAAATTGCAGGACACCTGGTCATCACAATAGATGTATACGTGTTAACATTTGCTACTCAGGGGGAAATCATCAAGAAATTACACAGCTGTATTCTTCGTTGAAACTGGAGATTGCACTGGAGAAGATTTAGAGGAGATTTGTCAGAATGTTGCCTGAGATGGAATGATTCAATTATGAGGACAAAATGGAAAGGCTGAGTTTGTTTTCCTTGCAGCTGGAGGAGGCTGAGAGGTGACCTGATAGAGGTATTCAAAATCATGAAGTTCATGGTGGGCCGCACGGCTTATTTATGTGCTCTATAATTATATGGCTCTATGACTACATAAAGATTCATTTTAGTTACCTCAGCACGTTGGAGCATGGCTGCATAAAGTGCTATCACAAGTTATCAGAGAACAAATTCCTTTAAACCCAAAAAGCCTAGCAATGGGATGACCATGTTGTTTGATTGGGAACAAAATTTGCCATAAACACTCATAGTTGTGGAATCTCCTACTGGTTAAGACTTAGGTTAAACACTTTACCTTTATGTTTTTGTTGATTACCACACCCAGGAATATGCTGTAGTTTTATTCTTACGTTTCTCTTTCCTTAAGCATTTCTACACAAATCTCATTGTGTTGCTAGGTACATAACTTAATATACTATACTTTAAACACTGTAGATAATTTCTAGAACCTACATTTTGTCAAAAATCCCCGTACCTCAAGTACTAATTAGCTTATCAACAACTGACAAAGGTCCAAAATCCATGGTAATTTAATGAATCTTTATATCGTGATGCAATACTTTTCCAAAAGTGATGTAGAACAATAGTATTTGTAGCCATGCAAACTATTATTCATTGCACACAACTAGAAAATTGTGAAAGTTGATTAAAAATAAATCTCCTGATTATTTGCTCCATACAAGGCTTATAAGGGAGAAATATGATCTTGTGTGCCAGTGCAAAACACATGTCCATCAGTTGAAGATTATACTCTCTGCAATGTAGTTGGTAAAATTAACTTTCAGTGAAACCAAATGTGCAGAAGTTCATCACACATTAGTAGCTGATAATCATGCATATGTTTGGTGCCAAAGATGAATTTCTTCCTTATAATTACATTTCAGTGTTACTCAATTCGAACACCTAAAAAATATACTGTGTGATATTGTGCAATGCTTAGTACATTCATATGAAATTATTCTGTTCACAACTTTAACTGAGGTGTTAACAGATATTGTTGTTAAAATAGTAGTTAATGTAGATATGTTGTGTTTATAGGGCAATATTGCACAGTATAAATCCTAGGCTATCAGTATTAATTGAGAGTGGTCCATTATATATGATGTGAATTGGTGAAGTTTTAACCTGTTAACATTTAACTTGACTAATTTATTGAGACAAATGATGCAATTAAACATAGTAAAACATTGAAAAACGGTCCTGGTAAAAGGCTTCCATCAAATGCTCATACAGTCTTTTAAAAATGCCTTTCAATATATTTTCAGTAGACTGACAGGATTGACGTATTGAATGCTGTGATTGTGATGTGTGACAGGTGTCCACCAATAGCAAATGCAAACAAATTTTAGGGTAAATTACCTATGATAAAATCAGGTTGTGGTTATTGTGAAATGTGTAATTTAGTTGCAACACCAGGCTTTGCAGATTTTATGGATTAGTGACTTAACAATCAATTAATTGCCATGAAACTCAATGGCTTACAAAAAGTAGTCAACTAGATAGAACGTACATCAATTGTGACAGCACATTTGCAGATCTGCTGATTTGCAGTCTCAGAACTCTATCAGAAGTGCAAACTCCACTTTAGATACTTAACCTAGGCTATCATTCCATTGAAGAACTGAGGTTGTGCTGCACTGTTTCAGTGGCTGGCTTTCCAGATGACATTCTAAATCCAGGACCTATCTGCCTGCTTAAGGTGGATTTAAAATAAGCCATTGGAACTAATGAACAAGGAGTTTTCTTAGTACCCATTAGGAGTCTATAAATATGTGGGCAAGAAGTGTTGAGAATTCCAAGCACCACAACAACTGGTTTCAACAGCAGTGATCAATTTGATGACATAATTTCCATCCTCACCTCATGCCATTCCCTCACCCAACCTGTGTTTGTGACCAGAAGCATGGTTACATTCAAGTTCAAGATTATTATTGTCATAGGCATACGTACATAAGGTATAAACGCCATGAAAATTGCCATGGGGACAGGTAGGTGATGTTCAGACCTTCTGTTCTCATGTCCCATTGATACCTCTTGGCCAAATGAAAGGAATAGCTCCAAAAGCAAAGAAAGCACAGCAGCAGAAGGAAAGGCCTGGCACAGAGCAAAGTCACCTGGATTTATTAGATGAACAATCACCAGTAGTGAACCTATTGGGAAGGCGCTACAAAGATTCAGAGTGGGATGAACACCCACACCACAGGGAATATACAGTGATGCACTGGCCTAGGATTTCAAAAGTATAACTGATACCTTTTATATAACAGCTGATTGAATGGAAGAGTAAATTCAAAGGCCAAGCATGAATGGCACTGTCAGCTGGGACATCATGGAAAGATGAATCAGCCAATTCTGACTGTGTGGTGTATCTATTAATGGAAGTCACTGAACATAACAGTGACCTCAGTTGGTGTCCCATGCATATTTGACACCATTGCTGCAACATTGCAACATGCCTGGAAAGAAGTGTGGGCCTCTGCCAGGAAGGCAGGTCTCTATGGAAGGGTCAAGGCAGCTCAAGCATTACTTAAAGGAACAATCTTCAATTGAGCCATGGTTGGATAGTCTGCCATGGAAGCCTAAGCAATATTCTTGTTTGAGGGAGCAGATTTGTCCTCAATTCAGAAGTAAGGTCTTCTACTTTCTTCGGGAGGGGCCCCAACACTTGAATCCTTGCCTCAGATGTCATCAAAATGCCTGATGGGGCATCAAAGCAGTGGGGTGCCCACTCACATGCCTGCCCCACCACGCCAAATAAGATGAGCTGAATCAACCCCAGAACCTGTTTCTTTTGAGAATGACTGATTCAAGATTTCCTCCCATGATGGGAGATTGTGCAAATAAATTTTATCTTCTTCCACAGTGACTGAAATCAATTCAATTAAGGAACCACATATTGCTTTCGGCACTACTTCTACAAGCGTTCTCCTACATCTCCATCTTCTGCACCAATCTCTCCTGCTGCTCCATCTCACAAACAAAGATATGCCTCTTTCACAATTGTGTTTTGCAGCTGTGGCACTGATGCAGTGGTAGGCAACCTGTTCCACCATTCTGTTTTTCTCCATATCCTTTGATAACCTTACCAAAATCAACCCATTGTGCCAACCTGCCCATGGAGAGAGGTTTTATCGAAAGACATAATCAAATCTCCTTCATTGTAGGATGTTTGTTAAAGGACTGTTGTGAGTCAATTCTTGAATCATGTGAAAAGACCAAACAAACAGTAAAGTGAACAGCCTTAAAGTATTAATCTGGGAATCATGCATTCACATGCAAAAATCTTATTGGTGGCACAGATCTTAACAAAGATATGCTCTTACCTTGAATACTATTGGTTGTTACCGACATCTAAAAGACAAGGTCAGAATGACAATTGTATTTCCCAGCACGTTGTGACAAGAGTATTCAGTGTTTTTGTTCAATTGTCCATAATTTTTACTTGTAATCAGTTAGTTATATATAACCTATAACTATAGAAAATATAATTATGTTTTAAAATTCTTTATATCATTTATTGACACAAAGATGGGGTGAAATGTATTATGCATATTATGATGCAGTATATTCCTATGCATAGAGAGTGATGCACTAAACATAACAGCAAAAAAAAAATTGTAAATCAAAACCTTTACCCCCAAAGAGTTAATGGCATTGTAATGAAAGCTGGTAAACTGAGGAATTACTGTATTTAATATAAGACTTAAGTCTTATTTTAATATTACTTTTATTCTTAATATAAGACGTGTTACATTTTTAAGAATATTTAAAAGTACATTAAATGAGAAGTCCATTAACATCAGTGGCATCAACTGAGTGGAGATGAATACAGCTGGGGCTGATTTTTTTGTACATGTTCAGCAGAGATAACTAAAGTCACGTTTCCCTCATATTATCCTTAGACTGTAAAACTCCTCACACTTAGGATTTTTCATGAGTGGGTGCAGAGATCAGCAACCTCTGCAGGGAAAGGTGTGAAATCTCAGCTTCGGACTTTTAATATACAATATGTATGACTCTTTCTGTTCACGCTTGTGCTATTGACAGTGACGATCTTGGGCTACTTTGCAAGTTGTTAAGGGTTCTATACAAGTGAAAGCTGGTGTAGCAGTAGCAGCCTGTGGCACACAGAGTCGCAAGTTCATCTAAATGCAGAAGTTCCAAGGGGAAATATTGGATCCTGCTTCTCCTCCACAAGCCTTACCTTACCTCTGTCCCTCCAATATTCACAATGAGCGTTTCTCTTGTGTTGAACTACTTCTTTCAATGTCTTTTGTTTTGCTTTATGCTGGAATGCAGCCAAAATTTCTTCAACGTCTTAATGCTACATTTCTCTGAAACATCATTATCATGATATGTGCTGGAAGGCAAGAATGAGAAAATTTACACATTCTTCATTAATTGCTGTTCAACGAGCCTTAACAAGTCAAACTTATACTAAAGTAGGGTCTGTATGTTAACATATGTTGATTTGGATTACTCCAGAAGGAATTTTCGGAACATGCACACAATTGAGGCACACTTCAATCTATGCAAATTGATGGTACACTGTCCTATGTACTCCCAGGCCAGAAGTTCAGAGTTGTGAGTTCATATCCTCTTCTGGTCAGTTGTTGAATGGAATTCCTTAAGTTTGATCATTCATCTTCGGGCAGGAAAAAATATGAAATCTGCTATTTGTTGTAAAAACCTAACTAATTTACACATGTCCTTCAGGGAAGAGAACCCACCAACTTGCCTGGTCTGGCCTACAAGGGAAACTGGTCCTAAATTATGTCAACTCTTAATGCACTTGGGGCAAACAGGGATAAGTGATAAATGATCTGTAGGCAATGAACTGAAGATGTTGAAAATATGAAATAAAAACAGAAAATGCTAGAAATACTCAACAGGCTAGGCAGAATCTGTGGAGAAAGAGAGACAGAGTTAATGTTTCAGGTCAATGACCTTTTATCAGCTGAATTTCAATCAATACAAGAAAGGCTCTAATTCATATCTGTGAGATATATAAATTTGGACATGTATTACTTATTATTGTATAATAATGTATTCAACAATAAAGATATGACTTTGGGTAGGAATATTAAATCTGGCCTATAGCTTCTCAATTTTTCCTATATTTCACAAAAAAGTAAGGTACAATGAAATTAGTGATTATGTAAAAGGAAACCTTATGATGGTCTCTCAATTATGAATAATACATGAGAAAGAATTTCAAGGCCCAACAGTTGCTTTTTTCATTGGCTTTAACAATGGAAAAATGCACCCGGGCAACTTATTCATTGGTTGCAAAACACAAAGATTTTCCAAATGCTTATGTTTTGCAATTAATAGAAAACATAGGTTTATCGTTGTGATTGAGGGGAATTATCTAAACATTGGGAGTGTACAGGTGAGCACGAATATGTTTTGCCCTGTGGTAGAATAGTGAAGGCTGTAGTTTTGGCTGTTTAAAGAGATCAAGGGATATGAGGAGAAAGTAGGAACAGGGTACCGAAACTGAATGAACAGTCATGATTGTATTGAATGGCCTATTTTTGTTCCCATTTTCTATGTTGCTTTTTCTGGGCAAAGTCTCTTGATCAGGTTCAGATCTCCAATTACATAGCATGACATGGAAACAGGCCCTTTGCCCCACGATGCTGTGCTGAACTAATTAAACTAGTAATTAAATGCCTAACTAAACTAATCCCTTCTGCCTACACAATATCCATATTCCTGCATTCTCTGCACAAACATGTGCCTATCTAAGAACCTTTAAATGCCTCTATCATATCTGCCTCCACCACTACCCTGGCACCACATTCCAGGCACCCACCACTCTCAGTGTAAAAAAAATTCCCCACACATCTCCTCTGAACTACACCCCCTTAGATGCATGCCCTCTTGTATTAGACATTTCAACCCTGGGAAAAAGATACTGGCTGTCTACTCAATCTATGCCTCTCATAATCTCATAAACCTCTATCAAGTCTCCCCTCAGTCTCTGCCACTCCAGAGAAAACAACCCAAGTTTGTCTACCCTCTCCTCATAGCACATACCCTCTAATCCAGGCAGCATCCTCGTAAACCTCTTCTGCACCCTCTCCAAAGCCTCTACTTCCTTCCTATAATAGGCCGACCAGAATTGAATGCAATACTCCAGATGCAGCCTAAATAGAGTTTTATAAAGCTGTAACATAACTTCCCAACTCTTGAACTCAATACCTCTACTAATAAAGGCAAGCATACCATATGCCTTTTTTACCACTCTCTCAATCTGTGTGGTCACTTTCAGGGAGCTATAGACTTAGACCCCAAGATCCATCCGTAAGTCAACACTTGCCATTAACAGTGTACTTTTCCTTTATATTTGATCTCCCAAAGTGCAACACTTCATATTTGAGTTGAGTTTCCTTTCACATAGATTTTCATGGCCCAAGTTTTCAATCCTTTAACATTGATCAGACCAGAGGATCCAACTTATTTGGATAAGTTATTGATTATTCAAGCATGGTCGACTTATAACAATATTTTACAAGAAATTGAAAATTATACACATATTTACAGAATAAGGTGAACAATAAGTATCTGGAGACTAACTTAGCTTTCACTATTCTATTACTCAAAATAAAATTTGCCCAGTTTGAGTACAAATGCTTCAGTCTTTGAGTAACATTTATTTTAAGATTTTGGTCTAGATTCTAATGGATCAGTGTATCTGTAACAGTTAGATT
Organism: Pristis pectinata; assembly: GCF_009764475.1. Taxonomy (NCBI): domain Eukaryota; kingdom Metazoa; phylum Chordata; class Chondrichthyes; order Rhinopristiformes; family Pristidae; genus Pristis; species Pristis pectinata. The sequence continues at coordinate 19,080,102 of NC_067432.1, forward strand.
CCTAAGGATTGTGGTACCAATAGATTGTGGTGCCATGTTACAAGTGATGGCTAATTGAGTTATTCCTGGATTCCTTAGATTATGAAGAAAGTTGTTATTTGGTTAGTTATCCATACACAACAGTGATTGTGGACATTTAATTCCATCTATGCCAATGCACATTTTCTAAAGAAGTACATTTGGTATGATCGCACTTGTGTATGACAAGAACCCTCTGTCTAACTTGAGGATTCTATTGACATGGGAATTCGTTGCCTAGCAGGCTGCACCTGTGATAAGTTGGGTCACAAATTGCAAATTCTGGCTGTTTTTAAAGGACCACACTTCACCACAATAAGAAAAGTTCTGACATTGACTGAAAAGTAGTTATTGTTCTCTGTTGAGTCATATGGGCACCAATTCTCCTTTTGATGTTGGGCTGTAAGAGGTCGTGCTGTGGATAGTGTGCTGGGTATAGTAGGCAAGAATTAGAACTGATGAATGCCTTCAAGTCAAACAAGTGTGCCCTGTGTAGAGCGAGTTAATAACTGAAAAAGTGCGGTCACTCAAATTGATTATAGCAGGATACAAATAGAGAAATGTTTACAGCTATCAAAAGAAGATGATAAAGAAGCCCTTCATTCATTGCAGATATTTCTTGTGAGCCCCATCATGTAAGACAATTTTCTTGCTGATAGATACATCGGTCGAGGAAGAACAAATTGATGCTCAGTCTTTTAACCTAAGGTGCTCCTCTGCCATTTGTGGGCTTCTAAGTGGGGTCAGCAACCAGAGATAGAAGATAGACCTGGTCTTCTTCAAATCATGCAACCATTGTTTCCTCTCCCTCGATAAGTGCAGGCACCACAAAGTGCTGCAGAAAGAAAGTACTGTAACTGCTTCTTCGATAATGGCTATTGATGTGTCTAATGATGTTTCTGTGGTCAACTCCGTCTTGAAATTAATTGAGTGCAAGCCCTTCCTATTCATTTAGGAAACGGCATTGATGTGAAGAGCCTTATGGCACACAGGTGTCATTGTTTGCTTTCAAGGAAATGCTGGGAGAAACTTCAGTTGACACTTCTTAACCACAGGGAAACTGATGACACTGGTGTCCATCAAAAATAGAGCATATAGTTACATGATTGGTATGTCTGCATGTTACACACCGCTCAATGTGCTGAATGGCTCCGTGGATGTTTGGATGCTATCAATAATATTGCAGGTACATGCAAGAGCTTTCTCTGAACCAGGTACGGTTTGTTTATCATCCCGCAGCAGATAATCCAGCTTTGTGACTCCTGGATCATGAGATGTAGAAGACAAATATCTGTTGCTTCTGGCTGCATCACGTACATTTGGTGAAGGTCTATAAATGTAGATTTCAGAGCAGTGATAGGCCCAGGAAAGAACAGCAGGTGATGGTGCTCCTGATATACATATTCACCAATTGGCACTGATTCATCATCAAATAAGTCATGTCTCACAGTGGGATTTCTATTAGAGCTGCAGTCTATAACATTTTGAAAACAAAGGTGTTGACAGGATAGGAAATGCAAAAATAGCAGTCAATTCCATAACTCTAAATACTGCAAACTTCAAATTCAAAACAAACAAAAATCACCTCTCCCACAGCTCCCGGTTGCTTTCTTTAATCTTGTCCTATAGGTAGAGCCAAATTTGATGTTACAATATAAAACATAGAATCTGATCATGTGATGTAAATGAGGCTTTCTCAAATCATGGCACAGCCTCATTGCTCTTGCCTTCAAAATGCAATCCCCATTGATTTTCTTCAGTCTATATGCAGCCATCAGCATGGTTGACCACTTGACTTTTTATCAACACATGTCCTTTATTGTCCTACTCATCGACTCCATGCTAGCATAGCTTCATTACTGCATAACCCAATTGTAGCCACCCTGTATCCAGCAATGATTTATCTTCCATATCATTATCTTAAGAAGTCCATCAAGAATCTATCATTGGCCATATTCTATACCCCATGTAATCCTTTTTCCTTAGTAACATTAGAGGGCTAAGCTAATCATTAGGATCCAGCTTTACAACTCTGGTACTGCTCTTAATACTTCTATTACCTCTTAATTGGAAGAAAATACGTAAATACTATTGCATTTTCTTGAAGTAACTTGCCAAAACTATTTAACCTGTTTAGCATCTATTGGGAGTAAATTTGTATCATCAGGGTTAGATTGACTGAAATTTGGACATATGATGTGATCAGAGAGAGGCAGCATGTATTTGTATCAACCAAACAAAAACTGTAGATGATGGAAATCTGAAATAAAAACAAACAGTTCTGATGAAGTATCTTCGACCTGAAACATTAACTGTTTCTCTTTCCACAGACGCTGCGTAACCTGCTGAGTTTTTCCCGAATTTTCTAGTTTTATTTTGGATTTATGTAGGGTGGCTTAAGAATGACTTTTCTTTTTGGAGGAGTCACTCACATGGGATAAGGGATTCATTGATGGATGATACCATTGTAAGGCATCTGATAAATCACAAGATGGGCTGAATGGCCTTTCACTGCATTGTTAAAAAGTATAATATAAGTTAAGAAATTGAAATTGGATGGAATTGAGGTCATGTTTGCACCTTGGGTTGGAAGCTGATTGCCCTCTCTGGCCACAATTAGACTGAAGTTTACTTACATCACACAGGACTCCTTATTTCTACTCTTGGCAAAGCTTCAAGTACATCTGCAATTACTATACTCTTGTATGTCATTGTCACTTGTGGGTTTGACTATAAAATGATGTTCTCGGCATCCTACCATCTCCTACTACACTACAGAGCAGCTCATCCAAAACACTGAGGGTCAGTATTCTGTCTTTCACCAAGTCACGTCCATGCATCACCCATGCCTTTATACTGGATACCAATCCCCTAATGTCCTTATTCTGAGAATTAATAAATAAGTGAACTCATTATAATTAGGTAGGTTAATGCAACATATATATTTTGTATACAACAAACCCAGAAAAACACTAAATAGGAAGAAGAACCGGGTTTACCGTTTTTATTGAATTAAATTGAGGAATTTTTAGCTGAAACATTAGCTTCACAACTTTTTGTTATAACCTTTGTTATAATAATAGAGAGGAAGACAGAGACATGTGCTTTTTATCTCTGTGCAGCCATGTTTTTTTTTCTGCTCCTCACTCCCCTGCAGTTAACTGCTGGTAAGCCAGAGCCAAAGTAACCAAAACAGAAAAACACAACTAATTTTACAATATGCTACATTATTAATTCTTTTCCAAATTGTGTCTTGGAATTTTTCATTAACATCAGGACAAAGTAGCCTACTTAATCACCAGAACTACTTCTTAACCCTGTCACTGGCATACCATGGCTACAATGTGCACCATCTACAAAATATGCAGGCACTCACCAAGATAGCACCTCCCAATCCACAACTTCTACTACCAAAAAAGACAAGGGCAGCAGATTCATGGAGTACCAGCAGCTAGAGGTTTCACTCCATGTTGCACACAATCCTGACTTGGAAACATCACTGGATTTATATCCTGAAGCTCCCACAACACTGATGGAATACCTCTACTAAAAGGACTGCAATGGTTGAAAATAAGCAGCTGACCACAGCTTCTCAAGGGTAATTAGGTTTGGCTCAGTAAATATTGGCTTTGCTGCTGATGCCCACATCCCTTAAATGAATAAGATACAAACTTAAACCAGCCGATATGGTTCACACCCAAAAGATGGCTCCCATGAGAGTCCAGAATACTGTCAGCATTGTACTGATTGTCTGCTTAGATTAGCCCTGAAGCTGAAACTTAAAATTAAATTGGAACAAGAATCTTAATGACATGAGTATTGGATTAATGTACTCTTTATTCTATTGAGAAACCCCTTGAAGTTTTATGGCAGATATTCTGTGCTCATATTTCAGTGCAAATCTATGTACGAGACAATTTAAAGTCAGCTCTTGTGCAAGTGAAAACATTGAAATAATGAATTGATTTCTCATTCTCATCTATAAACAGTGTGTTAGAAATAGTTAGGAAATGGTTAACAGAAGCTATTCTTCTCTCAAAATTCTGCAATTTAGCTGTAGCTATTAAAATACTCTGTACAATTTTGAGGAATTTGAGATTTTTTTCCAGGTGGTAATGTTTCAGATGAGTCCTTGGTAAGAAATGATCAGAAATAAATGTTCAAGCTGGATAAAGGCTGATCTCTTAATGGCTCAGTGGGTAAAGTCACGATTGCTTTTGGTAATGTATGATACTGAACAGAAACATTTCACCTTTGGCTTCTGGCTTTAAAGATTTTGGTAGTGTAAATGCTAGAACTCGTGTCTGCACTTCTGCATGGGAGTTAGTGAAAATCAGCCTGAACATTCCTGATTCCCAGGTGAAAGGTCTTAAGTTAGGAGAGATAGACTTGGATAGCATTAATGGAAAATATTTTTGGACTGAAAATATTTCCATTCAAAATGTTTTCAGGCAATTAGCATGATGCTTTGTTAAATATAAAACAAATATTAATAGAACTTTTTTGTATATAGCTTGATTTGATTTCAGAACTAGTTTTTTATAGATCTGTTTTGAGTTGGGTTCATATTTTCCATACTGTTAAAAAGACTAGTATTAGTTTTACAGATGGAAATGGAGCCACAATGTCTAGATAAAGAGTGTAGAGGCTGATGATCTTCCTTAAGTGCAGCAATTGCAATTTTATAACTAGCATCCCAGGGGTCTTATACAGTACTGCAAACCTTCTAAATTGCCATTTTGAGTTGGAATGTCACAGGAAGTCAAAATTAAGTGGTTTGATACCCCTGCATCTATGCTATGCATCACTGAAGATAGAAACATCGTCTAAAGCCTCTATAGTAAAAAAACATAGTCAATAAAAGAAGGATCCATGAAATATTGATCAGAGTCACACTGACTTCTTAGTGTTAGGAATTAAAAACAAGGTGAAATCTAGATTTAATAGTGCTATCCTCCAAGGATTATATGTAGTGCTATACAGCATATTATTGCGCAGTACGAACAACACCTTTTGATGTCCTATAAATAAGGAATCACCAGCACTTGTCAACAACTTCTATTGATTATTGGAGCAATTAACAGTACTTAGTATGTTAAGCATACACATTATTATGTTCTGGTTAATTGTACATCATTATCTCACATATTGTATTTTACTATATTGCTGATTAGATTGTAATTTGTTTACATTACATTTGTCTTTGAATAATATAGTGAACAACATGAATATGCTTTAGAGCAGTTAGAATAATAGGAGTTCAATATAGGGCCAGGAATCAAGAGTAAATACACATTTGATTGCAAGGGAATATAAAAGCTTTCTTCTCAACAATGGGTTGACTAATTAATAGAACTTATATTGTACTCTACATGCAATCACAATACACCACTGCGGTTAACTTAAGGAGGAGAAGCACGGTCTGAGCCAACACTGCAGTGCAGCACAATGGGAGTGCTATACTGTCAAATGCACACATTTGGTCAGATTAAATGTAAACCGTTTGCCCTCCCATTTGGTTGTTGAAGATTGCATGCCACCATTTGAAAAGAAGAAAGCTGTTTTCCTGGTATCCAGGTCTTCTTAATACAGTAACACATTGTTTTCATCTTCCTATTATCAAAGTATGTTGGTCCAACAGACACTGAAAGTGCTTAGTGCAAAAGAACAGAATCTAAAACATTTCGTCCCAGTGTTTACAGTGATATGGTTTCAGCAAGCTATATGAAAATTTTAAGTGCCAAGAGTGGCTGTATGTTCCTCACACATCAAAGATAATGTTTATCAGATTTGTCTTCCTGGTCATTTTGAGTGCAAAAATGTTTTGTTTTACTTTCACAACCGAAATGTGTTGAATAATTTGTTGCATTATATCTTCTGTGGTTTTCGTCTTTTGGGACAACCACTTCTATGCTTAAGACAAATAAAAGTCACATCTGCATCTGGCATAATCAAATATTGGAATCATAACCATAAGCTACTTTTGACTTCATGCCAGCCAGATGTGACTTGCTAATTATTGTGGTCAAGCCAGATGTGACTTGCTAATTATTGTGGTCAAGATCTGCATGGCGAATGCTTTGGTCCAGCCTGCCTTGTGTTAGCAAATGCATTTGGCAAAACTGCATCAAGTCAGGGCATTAATGAGGGGTGGATAGTAGAGTATCCTGAATGTGGTCTCATGTTCCTCCTCCTGCAATCAAAAAGTGGAATATTTTGTGTTTAGTTGGTAAATTATCAGGACAAGTATTGGAATTCAACTTTAGTTGCATACAGATTCAAGGCTAAAGAAATTTGGAATGTCCCCTTTGACACTCACCAACTTTTATCAATGCACTATAGAAAACATTCTATCTGGGCGCATCACAGCATGGTATGGCAACTGCTCTGCTTGTGACTGCAAGAAACTGCAGAGAGTTGTGGACACATCTCAGTACATCACGGAAACCAGCTTCCCCTCCATAGACTCTGTCTATACTTCTCGCTGCCTCGGTAAAGTAGCCTGCATTATCAAAGACCTCACCCACCCCAGACATTCTCTCTTCTCCCCTTTCCCATTGGGTAGAAGATACAAAAGCCTGAAAGCATGTACTACCAGGCTCAAGGACAGCTTCCTTCCCGCTGTTATAGGACTACTGGACAGTTCCCTAGTACGATAAAATGGACTCTTGTCCTCACAATCTACCTCGTTATGACCTTGCACCTTATTGTCTACCTGCACTGCACTTTCTCTGTGGCTGTGACACTTTATTTTGCATTCTGTGTTGTTTTACCTTGTGCTACCTCAATGCACTATGTAATGAATTGATCTATATGAACAGCATGCAAGACAAGTTTTTCACTGTACCTTGGTACAAGTGACAATAATAAACCAATTCCAGTTCCAACTTCAATATTGTACCAATAGCTTCAACTGAAAAGGAAAATAAATGCCATATGACTTCTGCTCTCTCTCCTGTCTTTTCCTGGTCAAAAGTTTACATTTCAACATAGTTACAACTTTGAAAACATTGGTTTAACTCTATCTACTTAAATATATAACTAATCTGCCATCCAATAGCATTCAGGATAAGGTTTAAGGGGCTAACTGGCCAACTCATTCCTGGATTCCATTTTCCCTTTGCTCCCTTTCTTTTGTCACAGAAGCAAACTTGTTTTCTATATTCTGCTATTAGTAAAGTCGTTCTTAAAGGTGACTTTATTTTGTTCTATTTTAACCTTCAGCAATCTGAGAATTATATTCTGCACTTGTATGATGAATATCTGTGGGTTAGATTTCAGAATTGACATTTGGACTATCAACACCTGAAATCATTGTTGCTGTGGGGTTTTGATCAACTCGGTAAATGAATTCATCTCCAATTGCTATTTTAATGATGTAGTCTTAGCCTGATGGTGTGCAGAGAAACGCTATAGGGAAGTTTCTTTTATCTGAGCTCTGGCACAGTGCATATTGGAAAACTGGATGCATTAAAGACAGCAACCCAATTTTCCTCCATTTAGATTAATTATGGAATATCAAATGGATTCCTTTACATGTCTCAGCTCTCTGATTTTTTTTTCAGTAGGGAGAATATCTATTGGGTCAAGTTGCAAAAACCAGGAAAATCTCTCTTTATTTTTGTGTTTCACCAAATCTCCTGCATTTCCAGTACTTTCTCTGTTTTTAGATTTCAGACTGTATTTGGGTCTTAACATTGGCTGCTGCTGTATGACATGCCTTCTGCTTCTCTGAGGATTGATGCTACAGAATAATCCAACTTTAGATATCTGCACGGGGGAGCTCTTCATGCCCTTTAAGTTGTTTACGAACCATGTATGACTCAGTATTGATCTACACGTCACTATGTACAAACCTGTGATGAAATGTTCCAAAGCATCTTCTTATTTATCTCAGATTAAACAAAAGTTGTAAATTGTCTTTAATTTGTATGCAACTTTAATGTAAAATAGTCACAATGAACTGCAATAACAGGTCATTGTAACGCTACTTCACAAGCATTTTATAGTGCCAGTTCTGGAATTTAACCCACACATTTTCATCACACGGGTACAGAGTATTATTCTCAAATTGCTAAAGGTTAAAGTAAATCAACATAAAGTTTGCATTGCAATCACTCCAGCCACAGAATGATGTCCACAACAAATGGAGACACAAAGGAATAAATGCACAGGAGAAGATTTATTCATAGGCAGTTTGCAGTGATCTAATTTTGCTCATAACACACATGCAGAAAAGCCGAAATTGGTTCACTTCAAGTCACATATTTAGCCCACTGCTCATAATGTTTATTTTGTTATCATCATAGTGTCACAATGACTCTCCTGTGGAACAGGAACTGAATTACCAGATCAAATGTATGCACAGTATGCACCATGCCCTCTCTGACTGGCTTTAATGATAAACCAGTTAATTGGTATTTAAATTGGTGTTGATTAAAGTTTACGATTCATTATAAATTTGATTGATCAGTATCACCGTAAACTTTGCAGCATTTTACCAGCTGAATATTTTAAATGCTAATTAGACTATGCACACAGCACTTTCACTGGCATGCAAAGGTGGGGTTCCACTTAGTACTTACTATCATTTTCCACTTTTATTTAAGTTCTAATAATGTTCAATAATTTGCTGCTTACATCCCTTTAGCCAACACCCATGTGCATAACCACTTTTGCCTGTTTTATTGTTAATACACAATTTCATCCTCATCACTTCACTATGATTCTCTTGTTGCCCAGGTTCCTCCAGCTTAAACCATTTAAATGGTTCAATCAAATAGGCAGAAGCTCACACTGCAGCTGGCTGGAGAAGGATTTTATTTTGATTTAACTGAAATATTCAACATATAAGCAAACCTAAATCTTATTTGAGTGAACCCCACTACTTACACATATATTACATCCTTTCTGACTTGTAAATCAATTGCAAAGGCAACCAGAATCTGTTGTAAAGGTTCAGGGCACGGACAATTGCCAGCCAAAAATAGATAATTGTGAATTATTCATTACCACCACTATACTGAGCTATCCCTGTTGCTTTTTTGGACATGAGAGGAGTTATTATTTATCTGTAGTTAGTAGTGTGATGAAAACCACCATTAACTCATTGACTATGAAAGAAGATGTGGTCAGAGAACTTCTCTGTAGGTTTGCGGTTGTCCTGTACAAGATGTCCTCCACCCCTTACAGTAAATGCCTTCTTTATTGATCATTCCCATAACTGCTCCCAGAAATGAATGCTGTTTAACTGACAACTAATATTAGAACACTTAAATAGCATGATCTTATTCTAAGCAAAATGCACTGGTTATGAATCATTCCTAGCATAATAAATATTTCTATCACATCTGTGATAATTTCTAGGGCTAATTGGCAGGCCATTGGTACTACGGTTTAAAGACTACATCGCAGAGAGTACTTGGGAGCAAGATGACTTGCATTCTCAGAGGCAAAATTATGTGAAAGTATAAAAGAACAGAAATTGTGTCATCACACTGAGGTGCACAAATCAACAGTTTTTTTGTTGGAAATATATAATTCGGTTTCATTTCCCCCATCTATGTAGATGAGATTTATAATTAAAAACAACCTGATGAATCATTTTGATTGAATCATGAACAGAAATGATATCCATTTAATGTCCCATCTGCTGTGAAGGAAAGACACTTCAAAACACTAAAATAATACCAAATCAACAACAATTAAAACTAAGATCTTGCAGAAACAAATCTGAAATTACTTTCTTATTCAGTCCAATGATTTGAACCAGATACATAAATTAATAGTTACTATTCTAATGAAAGCTCAGTTTGAGTATCTAGAGATTACTCCATAGGCAAATCTCAAACACATCGTTTTACAATGATCCTACTGAAGTCTATTATCTTTTTCAGACTGAGGGAGAATCATACACTCACGCCTCAGCCAAGTTTGGCTCAAAAACAAATATTCTCTCCTCTCTTAAGCAAAAGTCCCTGGAATGTAATAAGCAGGTTGCTCTGAAAATAATATGTTTTATTTTGCCAGAGATTGTGCTCATCAAGGTGAGTGATAACAGGGAATAGAGCACTTTTTAAAATTTTAAACAATGGAGGGAGAGTTTTATCAATTACATCCCCAGAAACATAAAACCTCTGTGATTTTCTTGCAGTTTGTTTCATTAGATCAAAAGTTATACAGAGCACATCTGTGATCTCCCAATTTATTCTTTTGGTGAGCAAGATCGCCCTGCAAACATACATTAATTAAAGTAGTTCTTAAGTGTCAACATCAAGTACTTGCAAAAGAAGTACAATTGGAATCAAGTGCAGAGTAAAAGGAGACTTATTCTTTGATCATCTTGGGTTTGATGCAGAATAAAGCTCGGTCCAAAGCACATGCATCAGCTCTAAGAGTGCATGTCTCTTACACTGGCCTGGCATTTTATATTTCTTGTCTCAGGCCTTCTGAGATTGCCAATTAATGCTGAAATAAGAGCACTTCTGTGTTAGAGGTTCATGTTCATCAGGAGCTGGGCAAGCCTTCACTACTCAAGAGATGGAGAAGTCATAGGTTTCCATCAGTCTGAGCTGAATTAGGCTCTGACTATCAGTGAAAGTAAAGAGTTTTCAATGACATCACTCTGTTCCTCCATGCAATTTTTTTTTATACATCAGCAAAAAAGATACAAAATAAAATTGCTGTTTTAGGATCTATTCCATGGCTTCCCATCTTTTGGTATTTTTAAAGGAAAAATACTGACTACTTACAAGAAAATAATTTTTTTTTAAAACTGCAGATGTTGGAAATCTGAAACAAAACCAGGAAATGCTGGAAACACTCAGCAGGTCAATCTTTGCAGGGTCTGGCAAAGGGTCTTTGACTTGAATTGTTAATTCTATTTCTCCTTGCATAGAGGCTGCCTGACCTGCTGAGTGTTTCCAAAATTTTCTGGATTTTTACCAGTATTTTTCTTCATTGATGATGACGTTAAAGATGATGTTAAAGGCTGTTGTTGTTTGAGGTGAAATGATTCTTCCCAAACTGAATTATGAACCCTTTTCTAGGCTGATTTTCTGTTCACCTTCATTAACTGGGTTCTCCAAGAGTGACACCCATGTCATTGTCTTATGTAGCTTTGATACGTTAGATTACTAAACAATAAAAATACTGTTGACTTTTTTGTTCAGTATAAAATTAAATCAATGTGTTCCATAGTACACCCATCTCAGAGAACTCCTGAATTTTCACCAGTACTATGCAATAGAAAATTCCATAGGTTGAGATCACCTTTGGAAGATAATTTGAGGAGATGTAGTAAAGTAGTGGTGTCATGATCACAATATTCTAATTGTTTTGAACCAACATCATAATTATGCAAGAAAGAAAAACTGTCATTTGCATAGGGTCTTCCACATCCTCAGGATATCCAAGAGTGCTTTATAGCATGGAAGTCTCCTGAGTGGAATCGCTATTGTAAGTTTGGAAAGATGGCAGTTAATTATTGCCAGGTCTAGATTCTAAAAATGATTTTGACTGATGTCAAGAGACAGGGAATGTTCCCCTGCTTTTCTCTGAGTGGTGCTATGATACGGTAATCTGTTGTGAACATGCAAGAGGGTAGACAGGGCTTCCACTTAATGACTAAAAGATGTTATTTCAAGCAGAGCTGTATCTCTCAGTGCTCTGGTGGAACATCAACCCGAACTTTGTGCTCATGTTTCCCTTGCTCTCAAATCTACCCTGATAAAGCTGAGCCCAAAACCTGAACCAGCAACTTGTTCTTCTCATTAAGTTGTTAACTCAGCTCTGCCAACAGTCCAGACTCTCCTTGGGCTGTGCAGGATCTCCTGGGATGGAGCCACCAAGTGTAACAAAATGTATCATGAACTGTGGAGTCAACACCTTGCAGGAACAGAAGCTGGGCCATCCCACGAGCGAACACAGAAGGTGCATGTCAATCCTCAGGAGTCACAACAAACAACAGAATGCCAAAGGTATTGAAAAAATTAGACCTCCCACCTTCAAGAGGGAACAAAAGATGTAAAGCCACTAAATAATGCATGCTTACTGTTCCTCTCAGGGCCAGGGAGAAGAGGTTAGGAAGGGAAAATGTCCAGGGAATGAGGAGACAGGAGTAGGTTGCAAAAGGTATTTACTCTACTCCATCAAAAGCTTGCAAAACCTTCAGCCATTCATCAACAGATGACTCTGTTGTTTACTTTGCCAGTTTTTATATTGTTTGCTGTCCAGTGTATCCAGGTGGAATCTGGCTCAAATCACCCCTGGGAATTTCTGAGGACAATATTGCACATGGATCACATTTTACAGTATTATGCCTCTGATGAAAGTAGCCACTGAAGAAATTCTACTTCAAGCAAAACAAGAATCTTGGCATGGGCTGAGAATTTAAGTTAAAGAAAAAAATACAATAAAAGTATCCCCTATTGACAAAGAAAATGAACAAATGAGTCGGAAATAAACATGTGCTCCAATGAGGAAGTTGACTGGTACTGTTAAATTTTATAGCACACATTGCTGTCTGATCTGAACGTGAATTTTTAACGTTAACACACTATCTTTCCAGTAAATCAATACCCTTTGTTTCAGGTGGACACTCAATAGGTCAGAGAAGAAGGTTTATTAAAAGGAGTGGAGGAATAAATCCAATAAGGCGACTGGTTCCCTCGTACTGCCCCAGAACAGACTGATGTCTATATGGTGTATGGATATCCAGCCATTTTTCAACACGGAGCCTACTGCATCATTGAGGTTAATGGGGAGCTAAGACTGCTGACCTCATTGAGAGACCATTACCTCGCCAAGAAAACCAGTCGAGGCAGTTCAAAATTGACTCATTGTGCAGGGAATAACCTAGTGATGTCAGATCTAAGTTTGCCTTTCACAAGTTTGAATTTCTACTTCCTGTATTGTACTGAGTAGTAATTTAACTGTAACTTTTCATCTAATGTACCTCAATAAGTTCAATTTTCAGTCATTTCCTTCCACCAGAGAGTCCAAGTTTCTTCAATCTTTCCTCAGAACTGAGATTTTCACTATCTGTCAGTCATAAAGTATACAATAATTTCTCCAGGGCCCGACAGTTTCTCTTGATGCTCAGAATCAAATACAGCTGGTGTATGGGTAAGCTTATTTTATATTGTTTGGCTATATAGTTTAACATATCATTTGCCCAGTTCATGGTAGTCCAATGGAGATTAGACACAATAAACGTTTAGTTTACCACCAAAATCCACTTCAGCTTGGCCATTAACCATTTCTATACCAATCATGTCATTAGTTGTTTTCTTCTAGTGCTCACGACATTCTACTTGCCCAAATTACATTACAACTGGCACTGATCCAGGTTTTGCTGTCAGCAGCAGAGAGGTAACACTCACTATTCATTAAACTTGCAACTGCACATGGACTTTCTGTGAGCTTTTGAGCTGCAATCCATGGTTCCATAGTTAATGGGGGCCACTGTTAGTGTGGAATTCACTGCGGGGCATCTGGGACTTGTGAGATCCAACCAATGATTTTCCACAAACAAATAAAAAGGTACTTGTGAGTCATGCTACAAGTAATTATATTTTTAAAGAACTTTGAATGTAATAAATACTTTCCAAAACATTTCACTGGACCATTATCAGACAAGAAAAAAACCATAAAATATTGGAAGCACTCAGCAATTCAGGCAGCATCTGTAGAAAGAAAAACAATGTTAATATTTCAGGTCCAAGACTCTTCATCAGAACTGGAAAAGAGAGAAAGGTATCTGACTCTTAGCCAAGAGTTTGGCACTGAGCTAGATAAAAAGGGTTTAGGAAAGGTGGCCATTAGTTCAGTTGGAGTGTTAGGCCTGAAGCTGGAAGTTAAAGGAGGAGAGAGATGGAAACCTTGTTCAATCAAAGTAGCGATGAGAAGGTCATGAACAAATCTTTTGCATTGATAACACTTTTTAAAAGATTGTTTGATAGAGTTCTCTTCAAAATGTTTAAATAACACTTTAATAGCATCTGCTAAGCAACCTGAAAATGGTGTGATTAATGAGTCATTGAATGGCACTCTTAACAATACTAAACATAGACAGGATACTTTGCAAAGAGCCATTAGTAGGTCAGCACTTTAAATTTTGTTTCAAGCTGTGATGTTAATTGGCATAATCATCAGCTAGTGTCTTCAAAGCAGATACATGATAAGAAATGAGTCTGTTCATGTACAGGTTAAAGATGAGATCACCAGAAATGTATTGTAATTGCAGAAATTATATTTCAATTATATTGGTGTGTTGTTGTCCCCTGGATGACTATCTTTAGATAGATTAAATTTGTCTCAGAAGTATTGCAGATTTTAGTTGGGTGTACACATAATTGTCACAAATAATTAATTTAAATTTAAGAGCCTATTCATTAACATCAGCCTCTTCAGAGTAAGATTACCTTTTCACAAAAAAATAGTTATTTACCACCCTTCCCACCACTCATACATTATATAAAAACAATTTGCCTTTAAAAAGCATCCACCATATACAAAGAATCTCAAGGCATTTTTCATTCAGTGAAATCCGGGGCAAGGAAAAATATCGTGAAAAGTTGTTCTGTTTTTTAAGGGAAGTTAAAGGCAGAAAAAGACAGAAATGTTTGAAAGGAAAATGCAGAGTACAGAGCTCAGGCAACTTAGCTCAGAAACTGGGTGAGTAGACAAACAACCAGGTTCTGGGCCTGATCAATGTCAGCTGCCAGGGAGTATCTCTGAACAAGCCAGAGGAAAATCCCCCATCCCACCCCGTCACATATGAGGAACGAGCTTACTTCGTTTTTATGGCAGTACAACTCAGATAGTGTGGAGATCATGGGCACAAAGGCACACTGTGTCTTTCAATAGCTGAAAATGGTTTAGCTTCAACATGCTCCAGGCTGCAATCTGTGTGAAATTAGTTTTGATCATTTGCCATAGACTGCAAGGTCTCTGAATCTTAGCTCTTCTTTCAAGAGATGCCAACAACTGGACTG
The DNA here is from genome assembly GCF_009764475.1 of Pristis pectinata. Classification (NCBI taxonomy): domain Eukaryota; kingdom Metazoa; phylum Chordata; class Chondrichthyes; order Rhinopristiformes; family Pristidae; genus Pristis; species Pristis pectinata. The sequence goes on from NC_067432.1 coordinate 19,095,116, forward strand.
GCATTCACCCTTGAGCACTCACCTTTGAACCAATGCCCAAAGTTCAGGATGATTCATCTAAATCACAGAGCTACGTTACTCCTTTGCAAAGAAACAAACCGCTGAAGGACCTCAGTGAGTCAAACAGCCACTGAGTTGACCCACTGAGTTCCTCCAGCAGTTTGTTTCTTTGCTTCAGATTCCAGTATCTGCAGGCTCTTTAGTCTACATTACTCCTTTCATGCTTTGACTTTGGCCGACAAATGAATATTGATTAAGGCATTGGGGAGGCCCACCATACTTTTAAGTGCCATGTCATCTTTTACATTCAACTGAAAGGGCAAATGACGCTTTGGTTAATCCCTTCATCTGAAAAGTAGTTCCTCAGACACTGCAACATGCCTGATGCATTGCAGAGAAATGCCAGCCTCAATTTTTGTACTCAAGTCTCTGAGGTGGGCTCACAGCCTCACAACCTATTGGCTGAGTGCAGACTCTGCCGTTACCTGTGCACCTATGGTTAGGGCCAGTCAGCAGCTCCAACACCATGTGAGCATCAGGCACAAGAAACCTGTGGCATTTCAGAACAGCAGATGTTTTATGTATCACATAGAAGGAGGCCATTGGCCCATTGATTCCCTGCTGGCTGTCAGAACAATTCCTTCAATCCCCTCTCCCCCTTATTTCTCTGTTACCTATTAACTATTACATACCCATCAATTTCCCCGATCCTCCTGCCACCCACCCACACTCGGGGCAATTTACTGCAGCCAATTAACTTACCACCATGTGTTTGGGATCAGTGTACATGGGGAAACCCACACCCACAAGGAGGTTGCAGTTCAGACTGGACCCTGTCTGACAGGTAATTCAGTAACTGACTGATGCTCCCTTGAAGGTTTGACAGTCTCCACTGGTCATGCATACACACTTGTCACTAGCTGCAGATAAGTCAAAACTGTCAGGCTTACTGGAGGAATGCATCTCTCCTTCAGGATGCCTCCACAAAGGGTGTCCAAAGAGGGGAGAAGGGCCACATTTGTCTTTCTGTGAGTGTTTCTGTTACAATCTTGCTGGAGTAATCCTCCCAAAGCCAATTCTCAAGGTTTTTCACAGTGTCTCACTCCTGCTTTGGATTGTAAAGTGTAAATTTGATCTGGTAAATAGTTAAAGTGTTTGAAAGTGCAAGAGACAAAAACGATGAGGGAGGAGGCTTCTGTAACACCTTCACCCTCCATTAGCCACATACACAGACATGCTGACTATTTAATCAATGGGTCTGACCAGGAAACCACACCCATTGGACCCAGGAACAGAACTGATGGATGGTGGAGAAATGGACAAGGAAGCCAAGCTTAACATCCTTCACTAGAGACTGCAAGCAATGGCAATGAAAGAGGCCAATGGTAATCCAAGCAACAGAGGAGGGAAACTGAGATTTGGCCAAGAGTTGCAGAAAATCCACCTTAATGAGATTCATATGACATTGCTTTAATATTCACCTGTATCTTAGTAGAGATGAAACCTATGTACTTTAAACAGAAGTTAATATTTGTGTTAATCTCACAGCTGGAGGCGTGTCACATAAACCTGCTAAGCCCTTGATATCTAGTATCATGATCAAGATTTGGTTTATATGTTTTTAGCTATATAAGAGATCTAACAAATGAGTGATTGTAACATAAAAGCTGCAAGTCCCTCTATTCTGCAGCTGTGCTGGATCTCCTGTTCTGTTGAAGTAAATTTCCAGGACCATAAACCTTATACAGGAAATCATTAGTGTATCACCCAGAGCAAGTGCTATGTGGTTCAGAATTGATTACTTTTTTGGCTCGACTTTTTTGTCGGCCTGAGTAGATTATAATTCATGGCTGTCGACCATCAAACTTGCACGTCATAACGTTAATGTGAATCAGCCTTCAAACAAAGTTCTGGGACTTCGTTTGGAAGGCTGTGTGAAGTCCAATCCACTCTGTAACTTTATAACCTTTGGCAAAGATGTTTTCTTTTCTGAAACGGCTAATCGACATTGAATAATTTAACCCATATTGTAGTCATCTTCTTTTGTTTAATATAGTACAGATGTTTGCATCTATGCATGAAAGAAGTGATTAATAACCAAGATTTAATTGTCATTTCTTTTTTTAAGTTTGACTTTTATTTTGGCATCTTTTCCCAGTTAACTGTAGTCCCAATTACTGTAAACCCATTGGCGGTCTGCTCTGGGGAGGTGAAGTGCAGTCAAGAGTAACAAGATGAATGAGAGGAAATTATCATTGTAACCTCTTAACACGTTAGTATTTTTAATATAATTTTTCATGTGATTGGGCTTCATCATTTTCAGGCAGATGGGGAGATAAAAGTATGCCTGTTGGTATATGGCGAACAAACTTACATCATCTTGATGTAACAGTGCTATAGTTAAATAAAAGTGAATAGAAATCACCAGTTTCCAATACAGGTTTACGATGTTGGAAACAAGTTTTAAATGCCAATTGTAAAACCAGCAATTAAACATATTCTTTGGGGGAACTGGCTATGCCATGTTGTACAAATCAGCCAGAGTTGGCTGTGATTGTAATCCAGTGCACAATTTGTCTGTTTAAACTGACAAAATCACATACCAAACACAGGGGAGGAAAATATGCAACCTAAATAGACAGGCCATTCAGCCTATTTAATCTTGCTTGTCGAGCACACTAATCTTCCAATTAATGTATTTGTCAATTGCCTGCCTGCTGATTGTTCAATGCAATTGGGTCAAGTGGCTGGGTTGAAACAAGCCACTCCCACAAAAACTTGGTTAGATGGCAAAACCATGCCTCAAGCTTTACTGTGAAGATTTGTTCATCCTTCTGAATTTCCCTAACATTCTAAAACTATTATGGATGAAATGAACAACAAAAGCATTGAAATCATTGCAAATTTTTCAAAAAAATTTGAAGTACTGAAAATCATTCATATATAGTAAAAAGCATTACAGCAAAGACAAATAATATATGGGGATGTAAATTAGTACTTTTCTTTCTTTCAAATGTAAAAACCAGTTGTAAATCCTGCACTAGATCCAACCTGATGCAGGACCAATGATCAAATTCCCCAGATTAATTGTTGAGGAATTTTAGTGGGTTCATGCTCCATCTGTGGACTCCAAACGTAGTGAGAGATTCAATGATGGGATTCTGTCAACAAGATATGGAGTCCTGCATTCAAAAACCCATGTGCAGGGGTCCCAAGCTTGTTCGTATATAAGTGCGTAAACACTAGCAGTTCACCAAAAATCCTCAGCAGTTAACTCTATTTCTTTCTCCACAGATGCTGCCTTGCCTGCTGAGTATTTCCAACGCTTCTTGTTTTCATTCCCAATTGCTAGCATCCACTGTATTTTGCCCTTCGCTATGTATTTGATAATGCAGTTATACAAGGAGGAAATAATTAATAGCCTCTCCATGAATTAATCAAGAAGATTTAAACTATTTTCAAGTCAATGGGAAACACTGTTGACTTTAAACATTCTTAAAATTCATACTAACTCTACGTCGTGTATTAAAGTCTATCATTTTAGTATTTATTGAATAATTTATTTGGATGAGTACACCAAGTCTTCAAAATTAAGTGGGAATTGAATGTATTATTTTCCCAAGCTTAACCTCCATAAGAATAAGGCAGAAAATCTTTTATAAAAGATCATAGAATATAAATTATGATGCAGAAGGACACCAGCTCAGCAAACTTGTACCGGTGCCAGCTCTTAATTTGCAGCCTTCTAATCCCATTTTCCTATCCTTCCTCTGCGTCCTTTTATGTTATTCCTTTTCAAATATTTATCCAATGCCATTTTAAGTGATGTTAGAGTTTCTGCCTCAATAGCAATTTGTGGCAAAACATTCAGCAGCATGGATATTTTCAACATACCTGTTGGAAGATTATTTTTTTCCAAATTGTTATTTTTGCTAGATTCATGGTTAATATCTTTGATGTCAGTTGAATTCATCAAAAAGCATTAAACCATTCTTTTGACTGCAAGAAAGAAATTTAAAAAGTGAGTTTAAGTAATCCTTCAATACACTAAGTATACATTTTCTGTGAGGAGGGAAATAATACTTTGAGATAAATCATTTCAAATGTATTCTCACAGTGCAAAAATAGGAAAGCAATTCTGGCAATTATAAGCACTAGGTGATATAATATGCAATCCTAGAGCCATACAGAATGGAAATAGACCCTTCCACCCTCTAAGTCTATGCCAACCGTCGAGCACCTATTTACACTAATCCTAAACTAATCCCTTTTTTTTCTCTCTCCGTTTCTATCAACAACCCCCAGATTCTACCACTCACTTACACACTAAGAGCAATTCACATTGGCCAATTAACCTACCAACCTGCATGAGTTTGGTATGTGGTAAGAAACCAGACACCTGGAGAAAACCAACATGATTACAGGGAAACTCCACACAGATAGCACCAGAGGTCAATGGGACTGTGAGGCAGCTGTGCCTCACTGCACCATCCCATTTAGATTATTATAGATCCTGATTAGTTGGTTAAGAAAATATTTTCATTTTGGCTTTTATGTTGCTGTGAGAATATTTGAGTTTAAATATCCAGTTCTTCACAGTCTACCTCCAAGAAAATCAATATGCAGTTTTACCTTTTCAAACAAAGTCATTATATACAGTAGGTTCAAGTGTTACTTCCTCTTTTAGCTACCTGTCACCTTTGAAGTATCTTGGAACATCACCCTGAGTACTCCTGATTCATTACCTGCATGGCAGCTTCTGCCAAAACCATCCATTAGTGCAAGCTCAGCTTCCATGTCAAGGTAGCTAGAAGTCAAGTTTTGCAGACTTTTATTACAAGAGCTGTTGTGGGAAGAAATTACTCAGTAGGCTAGGCAGATGGAGAAAAAGATTCAAGGATGTGAGTAGCATTTCCTTGGAACAGTGCAACATCCCCACTGACTCCTGGGAACCTCTGGCCCTTGACCACTCAAAGTAGAGAAGGAGAATTCGGGGAATCACAAGGCCATGCATTGGGAGCACACCGGAGCCCTGCAATTGGTATTGGTATTGGTATTGGTTTATTATTGTCACTTGTACTGAGGTACAGTGAAAAGCTTGTCTTACAAACTGATCGTACAGGTCAATTCATTACACAGTGCAGTTACACTGAGTCAGTACAGAGTGCATTGATGTGGTACAGGTAAAAACAATATAGTTAGTGACATAGAGTTTAAGTTTAAAAGTGTAGAACGATTATAGTAAAGGTAATGAGTAGATCTGTAGAGAGCAGCTTGCAATGTGTCACCACGCTCCGTCGCCATCTTGCAATAACAATTGAAGGACTGCACTACCTTACAAACTATTCTGCTGCACCCCCCACCCCATCAGCCACCTCCCACCTCTTGCCCAATCTGAGGTTCCCACATTGATCTTATCAGCCACCTCAGAACCCACAAAACCAGAGTGGATGCAAGTCATCCCCGAGTCCAAGGGCCTACCTAAAGCAAAGTATAAGGCCTTGTTTCTTCCTTGATTGTTTTGTTTCAGTCATAACACTTAGGATAATGATTTTATTCATAGAAATTATCAAAGATATTGGGATAGATTTTGACTTTGTGTGACAATATAAAGCAGATGATCCACGTTTTTATTCATTACTGGATATCGATGTTGCTAGTAATGCCAACATTTCTTGCCCATTATTAACTGCATATGAACAGCCATGTTACACTCAGATCAGCAATGAATTTAATAAATGGTGCAGCAGGCTTGAGGGACTGAGAGGATGACTCTTGCTCCTGAATCATATGCCTTTGACAGGAGAGCGATGAGCTAGTTTCTTGAACTGCTGCATTTTTCTGGCAATGGTTTTGCTAAAGGATTGGGAATCCCCTTATCTAGATCCAGTGATGATGAAGGAATGGCAATATGTTTTTTAAATATGTGACTTGGAGAGCAACATTGGTGGTAGATATGCTGCCAGTGTCCTTCTTGGTAGAAGGGGATCACAGGATTGGGAGGTGCTATTGGAGTAGATTAGCGAGTAACTGTTGTGCGTTTTGTAGATATTGAAGCAATGATATATCATTGGTGGAGGACAGGAATCTTTTGAGTGGTGGATCAGGTACCAATCAAGCAGGCAGCATTTTCCTGCAAGGTGTTAAGATTCTTGTGTGTTGTTTGGGGTTTGCTTAAGTTATGAAAGGTGCCAAGTTCATTTCCAATAGCATTATTATGCTACTATTTCAGACTAATTTTTTGAGCCTGAACACATGTACGTATTCTTTTCCAGGTTCTTTATTTCTCTGTCTTGTTTGTAAAATATAAGAGACAGTGAATGTATGGTATTTATCTAATGCCTTGTGGGGCTGTATACTGATTCTTAAGAAGGAATTTGAGAAATTCCAGTCTTTTGTCACAACATTTTACAAATCTGCAAACTCACAGTTAATTCAATAGAAGTTGTTTAATGGTTTGAGATTTTAATAATATTGATTTCCATTTCCACAAGGAGTCAAATATCAGGAAATAATTGATAAGGGATTACATATCACATGCAGTAGATTAAGACACGCTTCCTGCCCATGGAGAGCAGTATCCTTTAAATAGTTCCTAGGCCAGTTGTCCTGTCACTTTCAATAATAACTGATCAAGATCTAAGAGGTCCTGTTACATGGTGAAAGACGTAACAGTAATTGAGAAACAGCTTTAAGTTTCAGTCCAATACCAGAATTTTCTATTGACCAGAGGCTTCATTGCTTCCTAACATTAGCCAGTATACTACCTTTGAAAAATATTTGGTGAAAACTCTTCAACATATTAATCTTACTCATGATGTAAACAACACCATTCATTGTATACCGACAACACATATATTAACCTCTGTGCAATGCATTCTGCATTAATTTCATCTCATGCATATGTTTTTAGCATATCAACTTCAGAAAAAAAATTCTATTGCTTGAAAGAACGTGGTTTACTTTTTCAAATTTCCATGACCATGTTTATGGAACTTTTTCCAGACATAAATTAAAATCCACAAAATCAGTGTTCCATTTTGAACATTTTGGCAAAATTGTAATTGGTGTTTGGCCTTGGTATTGACATAGTTACATCACAACAAGAGAACTCATATTCAGGAATTACAGACATTGCATTATTTTTATCGGTTAGTCTGACATGCAGTGTTTTGGGAGATTTATATTTAATGAGTAAGTGCTTTGTGAATTGAACAAAGAGTTGTTAGGGGTTGAGAACATTATGATTACATCAATTACATGCACTTGATATCAGTCTTAGTTCTCATTTCACTCATTTTGCACAGAATTAGTAGATTTCAGACATCTCTCATAATAACTACATTGACATCAGTCAGTCAGCATTGCCCAAAGCCTTGTCAAGGTGGTGATAATTTATGTTGATGAGATATCAAAGGCTTAAAATTGGTGTTTTTGGTAATAGTGATGAAGATACTGATGTAAATTGGTTCCTAATTTTATCAAGGACTATTATTTTTAATGGGTTAACATCTTATTTAAGATAGCAGCATAAATCCATGCTCTGGAACAATGAGTAGATGCCAATACTATGTCAAATTTAAGACATTTATGGATATGTTTGAAAGGACACTTGTTTCTTCGTATTTAACATGGACCAAGAAATTCATCTACACCTTTATTAAAGTGGTGAAGACTCATTGCATGGTAAGCCAATAACTATTTCAGGTGTTAGCCCATTGCATCTGAGGCCCAAAGCACTAGGTGCTCCTCTTTGCTCATTGCAAACTTTACTTTATGTGGAAATTCTGTGAATCCAGGTCCAAGGCAGATTGTAGAGAGGGGAATAGAAATTGTGGACCCCACTGGGGCCTGGTGGAGGAGTGGATACTCTGTGCTGAGGAGGGATGGGGGTAGCCTGGTGATTGGAGTTTTGGTGAGGGGGAGGGATTGCTTGCAGATCATCCTGGGGAAATGGGAAATACCTCATTTGGGTCAGTGGAGGAGCAGGGGGAATAGGGATCAGCATAATCGAACACAAGGAGAGCAGCTAAGAAAATCAAAGAGGACCTACCTTGGTTGGGTTCCAAATGATGATTTGGAACAGTTGCAGGTGGCCCCTATTAAATAGTACTGTTGCAAAATATGGCTATTCTGATTGGTTGTATCACTGCCTATTGAAAGAGGCTGCAGAGGGTCCTAGACTCAGCTAGCTCCATCACGGACACAACTCTCCCCAACATCAAGGACGTCTTCAAGAGGCTCTTCATGTTACTACCATCGGGGACGAGGTACAGGAGCCTGAAGACCCACACTCAACATTTCTTGCCCTCCGCCATCAGATTTCTGAACAGTCCATGAACCCATGAACACTACCTCGTTATTCCTCTTTTGCACTGTTTATTTATTTTTGTAACTTATAGTTTTTGCACTGTACTGCTGTCACAAGACAACAAATTTCAGGACATATGTCAGTGATAATAAATATGATTCTGATTCTGATTCTGATATACTGGGTGCATCTTAGTACAGACATTTCTCTGAGCAATCTGGTCTAATTTCCTGTGCACTCCAGAGATGGAAGATGTACAAGGATGATTGGCACCTAATGGTGACCAGTTGCATTTCCAAAGTGGTGTGAATCAACCCAGAAATGGTTAGATTCACAATCCCTTCTGGAAGTAAGTACTTCTCAGTTGCAGGGTACTGCAAAAAAAAAGGTAGTAAGAGAATGAATTTCTAGACCATGGAAATTGCAATAAATCAAGGTTTATGCAAATTATCTTACACATGTCATGACAGAAAGGAATATAAATACCACATGAAGGAAACCTCTTGAAATAAATCACCATATCTCAAACCCCAATGACGTTATCTTTCTCGATTGAAGATCCATTGCAGAAAGCTCAGACAACTCAAGCTTTCTGGCAGTTATTCAGGAGCCAGATGCTTTCACCTCAGAGTTTGCAGTGCATTAAGTATCAGCTGTAAAAATGTTTCCTCGTTAAGTACAATCATGTGATCAGTTGTCTGGTTGCAATTGTCCGTAGATGCATGCTGAACCAATCTGATGAGGCTCTCACGCTGAGCTGAAATCTGCATTTATGAGTCTTTTTGGTTTCTCACCCACAAGGTTACATGAAGTGCTCTGACACTACTGAGTTCATGGGCTAGGGAAATTCCCTTCTCCAGCTCTGACAGGGCTTCACTGATCAAATTGCTATCATTTGATCTGCTTCTTCATAATCAGTGGCCATGTAGAACTAATCTCCAATGTTAATAGCATGACAGCAATGTATTCACAAGTCTGTTGCCTCTCAGGTTACAACACAAACCTATCATCCCACCAGTTTCCTTGAACAAATGTACTGCATTAGTGCCAAAAATAAGGAAAAATAAGCTGCCAACAAGGCAGCATTGACATACGCTGTTTAGATTTAGGTGTTAAATGATAAGGCCTTTGCAATTCCTGGTGATTAACTAAACACACAAGAACTGGTCACCTCCTGCAGTGCCACCATGTGTGGGAAGAGCAGAAAGTTTAAAAGTTCCTTTCATGTATTGGCATCAAGGGAATGCACTGGTGTTAAGAATTGTGGGACGTGTACACTCTAACTTCAAAACAAAATATTAAGAGACTTGAATTATGCATTTAGATATCGCTATTGACAAGCTTGAAAAATGGATTTGATTGGAAGCTTAAATGGAAGCTCTGTGAGTTAGTACGTGGAGTCAGGATTGAACCCATTCCACACTGCACCAGATACCTGGATTCAATCCTGACTTCAGGTGTTGTCTGTGTGAAGTTTGCACGTTCTGCCTGTGGCCGCATAGATTTCTTCCAGGTGCTCCGGTTTCCTCCCACATCCCAAAGACATGTGGGTTGGTTAGGTTAATTGGCCACTGTGTGTAGATGAGTGAGAAAATCTTGGGGGAGTTGATGAGAATGCATGGAGGATAAAAACCTTGGATTAATGTAGGATTGGTGTAAATGAGTGGTTGATGATCAGCTTGGTGGGCTGAAGGGTCTACTTCCGTGTGTATCTCTCCATGACTCGAGAAGATGATGCCACCCTTCTGTTGGAAGGAAGGAAACTGTTGGTATACTTGGGAGCATTGGAGGCCAAAATAATTTCTCTTATAATGGATTTCACAGTAAATTGTGACCTCTTCATGTTATAACTAATAGCTTATCTGATTCCCGTCCACTATACCAAACCATTTTCTTCATCCAGACCTCACAGCATACCTTCTTCATCCACAAGGCTTATAGTAGAATACAATGCAGAGGAGCCATCAGAACAATCTACGTTCTCGGTGTGCATTCAGTACTCTGCTCCACTTAGTGGCAGAATGGAGCTGAAATTTAGCAAAGGCACAAAGGATGCCAAAACGACCTCCCAGGAGTGAATGAGAGACATCCCTTTCTGGGTGAAGGAGGATAGATGTAGAAAATCACATTAAAAATGAAGGCATCAAGCTGGATGCCAGAAAAGCAAGTACTTACTTGCTCAGTATATTGTTTTCTGCCAGAAATCAACAGGATATTGAATGGATAAACTCCTTCCCTGATGACTGATGTTGGATGTAATGAAGGAAGTTTGAAGTCCAAGGGAATGCAAACAAAACTCTCCAAACACTGGGGAATCTGCTCCTTGGTTCAATCACAGTGCTCAGTCATGTTCTTGCTGGCTGTGATTACTCACTACAATGCATAGCAATAATAAGATTCAATTGTTTCATTAAATGCAGACAACTTTGTAAATATTGCAGGATGCCTTTAACTTTCAGAACCTCTGGACATTTGATCGATATCTGTGAATTGCATAAAGACCATTCTTGTCAGGAGTACATTGTGCTAGCCATCTTTTCCTGGTGAAATCACACTCATTGTGAACTCGAATGGGCACTTACACGTAATCTTCATGTCAGTGTGCCTGACATACTTACGGCATCAGATGTACACCTAATTATGTCACTGGTTGCACAATAATATTCATTTCTACCTTTACCAGCATAATTTGGACTTCTGGATTGCAATGTATGACTGTTGTTGAACAGTTACAGCACAATTAGGAGAGCATTGCACTACCTTGCTGCTTCTTCTGTTGGTTACTGGGACACTCTGCTGATTGTTCAGACATCTTTCATGTAGTGTACTTCAGCTAACGGAGGTGGCTTTCTGCAGGATTTAGCTGCTGACACACTTAGTACAAAGGTACCTCAGTAGTGACACTATTGGCAGCATACCATTAACATGTTCTAGGTGAGCTATGGTGGGGTCTGCAACAATATGAGCAGCTGTCACACCAACATCACTTACCTCTGCACAAAGAGGAATGTGATTTGCTCCAGATGAGGATATATTTGAAAAGTGCTTGAGTGTTCATACTTGTTTATAATGACAAAAATATCAATAATGCAAAAACAGGAAATGATAACACTTGCACTTGAACTTTAACATGTGACTTTCCTGTTTTACAATCCTTTATATTGGCATAGATAACCTAATGCCTTCAGCCTGAGGTTGAAGTCGGGCTGCTGAAAGACTACCACCTTATCCTTTGAGTGCACATAAATGTCCTTCAGGAGCCCTGAGAAACCCTTGCATTTGATTGGTAGATCCAGGTTTATGTCCAGAGCCAAGTGACTGAGCAGCTTTGGATGGCTGGCTGTGGAGCACAAGTGAGGGTGCTGCCTGGGAAGGTGAGGTAACAGCAAAAGTGACAGAGTACAGTGTAACCAGCCATTGAACAGCATTCATTGGCCGCACCCAGAAGCCCAAGTTAGTGCTGGTAAGACAAACGTGCTGTGAGGAGAGACAGCAATAGCCTAATCTTGCACAAGGAGTGATCTCTCATACGTTGGGTAGACAATAGTGCAATGAGTTGCTGGCACTCAGAACACTCCATCATCGTTTTAAACTCTAGATCTGGAGCTGGACTGGTCCCTACTTGCTCTACTTTTCCTGTCCAATCTGAGCAGTGCTCTGAGAGTGAGGGAGGGGTGTCCCTGCTCTTGTTCCCACATGGTGTATCTCTGCTCTCATAGGAAAGCAATTTGCTCACGTGTGATATCTCACTGTACATGCAGGAGAGTTGTCTGTTGACATGTACGACTTTTCTATTTGTGAACAAAAGCTAGCTGCTCACGTGCACAAGATCTCTGCTTCTCAGAACAGCAAGGTTCTTCCCTGCAGCCTTTCCCTCCTCCATGGCATCCACTGTGCATGCCATTGGTGTCTAGATGGCAGGGTAAGTTTTTATATAAGGACTGACACCCTTCCATCATTGAAAAGCAACAAAGAGTCAGGGGCTGTGCAAAACTGGGATCTTACTGCAGGTCCTGTTTTGGTAAAGGTGTCTGGTGTTAAAACATTGTGTTAAGTGTCCTTTTGGTCAATATCATGACTTTTCACAGGGTCCCACTTCAGAAATGGCAAGAAATGGAATAGTGGTTTAATGCACTAATTTCCTGGCTAATGTGTCTAATGTTTCTGTGGAGAAATAAAATTGATTAACGAGCAAATCTAAGTCAAATTTTCACCTTCCAGATATTATCAAGCCAAAAAGAAAGGCCCAAGAAATGGAATTCATCCCAAATTTTCCTATTCTTGCTCTGAGACACTCTTGGAAAAGGGACGTTCCCTAAAGTTCTCTGACTGAGAACCCATCATTATATAACAAATCCTACTGGATTCATGCTAATGCTGGAGCTCTATTTTAGTTAAATGCAGCTTTGAAAAGGCTGAACAAGAAACTAAAGGCAAGCATTCCTGGAATGCAATATTGTTCTTGAAACATAGTAAGGAAGGTTTTTTAAAAATGTCTGGATGATAGATAGATGAAGTGGCAATTTCTAAAACTATATTTCAGTGTCCTTTATGGTAAGTGGATGCATGTGGAGACTTAGAAGCACCTGCACAATTCAGGAGGTCTGGTATGTGTCTTTACGTCAGCTATGTCAGGTTTGTTCTGAAGGCTCTCAATGAGTGTATATTACACCAGTCTATTCAGCATACTTTCAATCCATATAACTTTCATCAACATCTGACATTAACACGCTGACAGCAGTCTGTTAATCAGCACTTGTTTAAAATATTTTATCCGGATTGTTTGGACGTTTTACAATGTAAGACAGAGAGAGTCGGTTATCATTTTACAGACTTTCAAGCAGTAATGGGGGAATAGAGGCTGCTACAGGGAGGGGTGTAGAGTAAGTTGTTTCACTGTTTAAATTGAAAGCACTCTGTCATCATTCACGGAGTAACACTGATTGATGGGATGTTGAATAAGTATTGGTTTTGGTTAAACATGACAAAGTGAAAGATTTACGGGCAGTGGTTGAAGAGGTTTAGAAAGGTCTGGCAATGGTTCAGTGCCCTGTTATGGCAGAAGTGACCTCTGACTCTTAAAGAAAAAGTCAGTAAAATATACCAGCTGCTGCTTGAGTTTATTGATTTACAACGTGTTCAGCATTTGCTAGTTTTTGAAGAGTAGCAATAACGTTTCATGGTGAACAATTAAAAGGAAAGTTAGAAGTTTGAGGTAGAGAACTGTAAACTTTTCACAGCAGAGTGACAACTAAATTAAACTTGGAAAAACATGTCCCCTGTTTCACCTCAGTTGCAATATTTGCCATAACAAAAGAAAGTAAAGAAAGACTATTTTAGAGGAGATTTACATCTCATCTAGAAGGCAGCGTATTGTAACAAAGGAAAGATTAGTAATGATAAGTTTGCGAAAACATTTCTCCCTTAAGATTTGGGCACTGTTTAACAATCTAATTTCTAAACCTTTGGTATAGCCAAATGTGGCAACCATGTCAATCCACAAATAAAATGTTGATCGTCGTATAACATGCGTCGTTTTTGGAAATAAGAACCAATCTAAACCTCATTGCTGAACGTCACCTGTAAATCTTGCATGGTTTTTCTTCTGAATTGATATCCTTATACTGCATAACAAAACTACTGCAAGAACTTATTGCAGCAAGCTGTTAAAACTGCTTGCCAAAGTAAACATCAGACTTTGGATATCCTGGGCCACTTCCATTCATTTTTTTTAAATGGTGAATCTTGGGCAAGTCAGCCTGGAAAATTTCTCATTTATTCTCCTCCTCCCACCAGCGTGAATTAGGCTGCACATTAGTTAAAGGAGGGAGGGGTAAATATAACTGAACACACAGACCAGGAAACTTGTGGGATCAGGAGGAATATCAGATTCACACCCTGCCTGATATCACTCCCAGTGACCAAAATGGAGGATGAAACAGGAGGGTGGAATATGGTATATAATGATGCTACACTCCAGCTGCCTGTCTACCAGTGGGAGGTTTAGGTTAAAGTTACTCTCTGTGACTTGACCTAATTGAACACAGATTGCAAAGGCATCAATCTATTTCCTCCACGAACGCTGACTAAACACCTCTTTGGTTGTTATTGATGAAGGAAATAGATCGATGCCAATGATGAGGACCCGCCTGGGCCAACTATAGGTCACAATGGACATTGGGTTGCTTGCCCCAACAGCTGGAAAGATGTCAGTGTTTGCACACTTTGTGACTACGATTTCTACTCTGATTATAGAGTTTCATCCTGGCAAAGACCAGATAACAATAACTCAGAAGTAGAAAACCAGCTGTGGCTGGAAGTGATGGGGTATTTAGAAGCTGCCACAGCTGGCAGAAGACCCAACCCAACAGAAGGACACTTCCACCGGATGTCCATCTCATCCAATGTGATTATATAGCGAAGCCATCATACATGTGTTGTTTGTGAGCGCTCAACAGAGAAAAATACTTACGTAGGTTTGGCACCAACATCAATGAAAGAGAGACTCTGTTTAATTTGCCAATACATTATTGGTAATATTTTAACACTAAATCTTTGTTGTTAACCTTCAGTTCCCACTCTTCTGAATCCTGAACCTTTATCCTGTAATGGTGCCTCATGGAAAATCGGGAAGTGTTTCAAGGTCATACCCTGGCCAACCTAACACTGGAAGGGAAGTGAACCCTCAACATTATCTGATGGACTCCTCCAGAACAAAAAGTTAGCTAAACAAGTGGCCAGGCCATGTCTACCAATTTGTTACCTCACGGAGATGATCACAGAATGGTTATCCTGGAATTTACACAGAGATGCTATAGACTCAAGGTACTTCATTGAATAATAAAGACTGAGAAGTGATCTAACTGAGGTGTAAAAAGGCAACTGAAGGAGCCCTATTACAGAGAAAACATTTACTGGCTGCAGAAGGTGTTTGCTAGGCAAGCAGTTATTGCCCATCCCTAATTGCCTCTGAACTGAGTAATGTGCAGTAACCTAAGTAACTGAGGGCAGTTCAGAGTCAGCCACAGTCTGGTTCACAAATAGGTTTCATGGAGTAGGACCTATAGGCTTTCCTTTCTTGAAGGATGACAGGACATTTGTGAACCAATAGATCTTTAGTGACAATCTGTTAGCTTCATGGCCACCATTATCCATAATCAAGTCTTTTTCCTGATTTACTTCATGAAGCAAATTAAGTTCTCCAGTAGTTGTGCGATTCACACTCATGTCTCTGGATCAATAATCCAGATTTTTGGATCCACCTGGTAACTTAGCCACCATCCACTACACCTCAAGAGTCATGGAGGAAGACCCAGGTTGTTCATTGGCCTCTCCTCCTAAGTTACTCCAACATTATAACCTCTTGACCATGAAACAAAGGCCTCATTTACACACAAGTGGTTTCTGTTCAGCTCAGCAAGCTTCAGTACTTCAATATCAAGAAAGTCTGGCAAAAAAAAAATGTGGACATGCAACATTTGAATTGGGAACAAAAGTAGGCCATTGGAACTGCTGAGATTCCAAAAGGTTTGGACAGGTTGGATCTGGAGAGGATGCTTCATCTTCTGGGAGAAACTAGAACCAGGAGTCACTATTTAAAATAAGTGATCATCCATTTTAGACAAAAATGGGAGAAATGGCAGTATCAAGTGTCTATTCCTTTCGTATGTATGCTCTACCATTTACTCAGACCCTGGCTAATCTGATTCAAACTTCTTGAGAATGTACAGTAAACTTTCACCCTCTTGCCTATCTACCTCTGGCTTAAAAGATTTCAAGTACTCTGCTTCCATCACCCTTTGAGGAAGAGAGTTCCAAAGACTCACAATCCACTAAGAAAAGAAAATATTAATCTCTGTCTAAATGTGTGACCCCTTATTTTCACACAGTTTCAGATTCTCCCACAAGAGGAAACATCTTCTCCACATCCCCCCTATCTAGACCTCTCAGGATCTTCTGTGGTTCAATCTCACTAGATCAGCACAGAAGGGGTCTCTTCAGCTGCTTTTGGCTGTGTCATCTCCGTTTTTCTTTATCCCTTGTCAGGTCAGTAACATTTCTCATTTCTATGTTGAGCTGGTACCTTATGTTCCTTTAAAAAACAGGAAGTTTTTCCTGTTTCCAACTTCATTGCTGCCACTCAAAATAAATCTCCAAATTCTCTTCTGAGTGTATCCCTTTAAAAGACTTCATACACAACGGGGATGATGAAACCATGGAGAAGGATGGTGGGGGTGGGGGGTGGTGGTGGTGGTGGGGGGGGGAGGTTGCAGTTTCCAACAAAAAAATGCCAAATTCCCATGACATCAATTGAGGGTCAAGGTTCAATTTTCACTCCCTTTGAAAAACAATGGGAGTCTTAACTTGCTGTCTCTCTTCTGTTCACCCACAGACCCCATGCTTTCTTCGTATAGATATGCTAAAGGATATTGTGTAGACTAACAACAGTGATGTCTTAATGTTACACTGAAAATTTGGCAATCGCCCCTGATTTTTAAAAAAAAAATATAAAAGTAATGTGAGTTTTTACAAGCATCGAGGTCAGTGAAGGGTAACTGTTCCCCAGTGTTAGCATCGCTTTCCCAACTTCAGGATATCAATAGTTGGATACAACTTTACTTTTAATTCTAATTCTTTTATGGTCTCCCAAACTGTCATTGACAGCTTAATAATCGCATTGTGTGGTCAACATGCCATTTCTTTTCTAGAATTTTCTAAAAGATGTGATCAGTGGAATTTTGCTGGAAGCATAGTTTAAATGTGTAAATTCAGATTCTGCCACACGGCTGAAATCCTGAAGATAAAAGTAACACAGGGAGAGAAAGAGGTCATCCAACCCCTTGAGTAAATGTTGTGGGGTCATTCCAGAACTTGGGGTGGTGCAAATTCTAAAGCAAGTACATTGATGAAAGGCCATTGAAACAAAACATTAACTGTTTCTCTCATCACAAATGCTGCCTGACCTGCAGGGTACTTCCAGCATTTTTGCTTTTATTTCACTTCTAGCATCTTCAGTTTATTCCTTTATAATTTTTTCATGGACTTTACAACAACACAAAAAGAAGCCATCCAACTGATGGCCCATGTGGAATTAAATCCATTATTTTGTCCGAGTTTCTCCTTTTCTGAAGGTAGGGTATGTTTACAGACCTCAACTCCTGTTTCAACTTCCTCAAGTAGCCGTCCTTCATTTGCAAGCCAATATAATAATTATTGTCGGGCTATTCAACTGTGAGGACGTACAAGCCAGCTTTATCCTCCCTCACTATCCTCTCTACCTCTCACAATATTTCCAGTATGGTGCAATGGATAGCAACAAGAAGGGAAACATTATCAAATTGCCTGTCCCTCTTTAACTCAGGATCACCAGTCCTGCATCATCCATGCCCCAAATGAGAATTGTGAACTCAAAAGAAAAGGATGTGTATCTACATAAATCTTAAGGCCTTTGACAAGTTGCCACACATGAGGCTGCTAAACAAGCTAGGAGCCCATGGTATAACAGGAAAGATAGAAGCTTGGCTGACTGGAAGAAGGCAAAGAGTGGGAATAAAGGGGGCCTTTTCTGGTTGGCTGCCGGTGACTAGTGGTATTCGGCAGGGGTCAGTGTTGGGTCCACTACTATTCACGTTATATGTTAATGATCTGGATGATGGAATTGATGGCTTAGTGGCCAAGTTTGAGGATGATACAAAGATAGGTGAAGGGCAGATAGTGCTGAGGAAGCAGGGGGTCTGCAGAAGGACTTGGATAGGTTGGGAGAATGGGCGAATAAATGGCAGATGGAATATAGTGCAGGGAAGTATATGGTCATGCACTTTGGTAGTAAGAATAAAGGCATAGACTATTTTCTAACTGGGGAGAACATTCAGAAATCAGAGGTGCAAAGGGACTTGGAAGACCTAGTGCAGGATTCCCTGAAGGTTAACTTGCGGGTTGAGTCGGTAGTAAGGAATGCAAATGCAATGTTAACATTTATTTTGAGAGGTCTAGAATATAAAAGCAAGGATGTAATACTGAGGCTTTATAACGCATTTGTCAGACCACATTTGGAGCATTGTGAGCAGTTTTGGGCCCCTTATCTAAGGAAGGATGAGCTGGCGTTGGAGAGAGTCCAGAGGAGGTTGAGAAGAATAATCCCAGGGATGAAAGGGTTAACATGAGGAGCGTTTGATGCCTCTGAGCCTATACTCGCTGGAGTTTAGAAGGATGAGGGGGGGGATCTCATTGAAACCTACCGAATATTGAAAGGCCTGGATAGAGAGGATGTTTCCAGTAGTGAGGCAGTCTAGGATCAGAGAGCACAGCCTCAGAATAGAAGGACATCCCTTTAGAACAGAGATGAAGAGGAATTTCTTGAGCCAAAGGGTGGTAAATCTGTGGAATTCAATGCCACAGACAGCTGTGGAGGCCAAGTCATTGGGTATATTTAAAGTGGTGGTTGATAGGTTCTTGGATCAGTGAGGGCATCAAAGGTTATGGAGAGAAAGCAGGAGAATGGGGTTGAGAGGAAATAATAAATAAACAATGATCAAATAGCAGAGCAGACTCGATGGGCCAAATGGCCTAATTCTGTTCCTTTGTCTTATGGTCATATGGTCTTTTACTTTGCAACAAATTAATTACTTGTTCGTCACTATTTTAATATAAGAAATGTTGCACCCAGTACATGCAAAGCAGCTCCCAGATGGCAATGACAAGATGATGTGGACTTTGGTTGAAATATCAGTATTAGACAGGAATTCCCATTTAATATTTTGCATTTACCTGCAGGATTGAGTAGGCTTCGCTTACCTGAGAGTACAATTCTCAGTATGGCACTGGAGTGCTGTTTTAGATTGTGCGCTGAGTTTACTAGATTGAGACTTGAACCCTGATCTTCCAGTGTTACTTCTTACTGTTACTATCCTTGCAAAGAGGTGATGCTACATTATCACCCGCAAATCATCAGTGATTTGCTCCCCTCATTTCAGGAAGAGCAAGATTTGGAAACAGAGTCATAGAGTAATACAACACAGACTCAAACCCTTCTAGCCAACTTGTCCAGGTCGACAAAGGTGCCCACCTAAGCCAGTCCGATTTGGCCACATTTGCCCCATGTCCCTCTGAGCCTTTCCCATCCATGTCCCTGTCCAGATGTCATCACATTTAATAACAACTCTGAAAAGACAATGTGACAACTGGTGGAGGATCCTGTGCAGGTTTTTGTATCCAACATCAGCTCAGGAAGCAGAGGCCGAACTATCTGAGATGGTTTATAAAGCAAGTTGGGTGCCATCTGCATTGCCTTTGACCTTAAAGAAGCCAAAAACTCATAAGAACCACATGAGGTATTTGTCCAGCTGTGATGGGATGGGTGATGTATCTCCATTGTCCCCTGTAAAGACTGTTGGTCCTGGTAAATGCTTTGCTATTTGTCATCCAGGTAGATGTTACGGTGACTAGGTTAAACGCAGTCTCAAATTTTTTTTTATATACACAACGCGGAGGAGGCCATTCATCCATCAAGTCTATGCCAGCTCCCAGGGGAGCAATCCCATTAGTTCCATTTCCCCTCTCCTCATTTCCCTGTACCCCTGCAACTTCTACCCTCTTGCACGTGCTCATCAGCTCTTCAGAGACACGAGAGACTGCAGATGCTGGAGTCTGGAGCAACACACAATCTGCTGGAGGAACTCAATGAGTCAGGCAGCATCTGTGGAAGGAAAGGAATTGTCGACACTTAGGGTCAAAACCCTGCCACATATCAGCAATTCCGTTCCTCCCACAGATGCTGCTTGACCTGCTGAGTTCTTCCAACAGATTCTTTGTGTCCCTATCAACTCTTCTTTTGGTTCCTTTTGTCATTAACCTATTTTACAAGGTAATTTACAGTGGCCAATTAACCTACCAGCACAACTTTGGGAAAACCCACACTTTAAAGGCAAGAACTTGCAAATTCTGCACAGACATCACCCGAGATCAGGATCGAACCCATGTTCCTGGAGCTGTGAGGCAGCAGCTCTACCTGCTGGGCTATTGAGCCTTCCAATTAAGTAATTGATTTACTCATGTTGATTGTGTCCACCACTTCCACTGCACATAGAAAGCAATGGAGGCAAATAACTGCAACTACAGTAAGTGGTAAGAGATCTCCCTTGCTTCTTTAGGTAAAACACAGTGTTCTACATTGCATGTATAGTTTACAAGTCCACATTTCACTCTCACACCTTTCCTTGGACCACACTTACCTCTGGAAGACCAATCGACCTGGAGGCCTAGAAGTTTCAGCCATCCCATGAACCAGAAGCAGTTGCAAAGGTCCACTAGGCCTCAGGATGTGAACCCTCAGGCTTTACACCACAAAACTCCATGATAGACCTTTTACCATCATACTGCAGCCAAAGTATTTGTACTTTTAAAATAATATATCCCTGGTAATCAGGGACATATAAAACCAATTCAAGTAGATTTAAATAACTTTAAAAAAGATTGTTAAAAAATATACTTTATGCCAAAAGTGTTGAAAATTAATTGAAAATGTAAAGGTAAAGTAAAATAAAGAAAAATAAACAAATCACTTACCTGCTCTTGCCTTTTTAAATCATGGTCAATAACCCTATTACACAAAAAGTAATGCAAAAAGATGCATTTCACTGTGTGTTTGATGTATATGTGACTAATAAATAAATATCTAATATCTATAGCTATTCAAATGAATAGGGGTAAATTACAAAGGCCAGCCAATGACACAAGTGAATCCAGCCCTTCAGGGTAGAACATCTGAGATTCCTGTCCTGGGCTCAGTGGTGAATCCAGCAGTAGAGCATTGACCTCTGACCTCCAGCTCACCCCTGACACCCATGTTTCAAAGCACATTCACAGAAGTTGGAAGCAAGCTGACCCATGAGGCAGAAGTATCTGATGATTCTCCATGGAACTGCTGGCTTGAGTTAAGTATCTTTTGGCACAACATCTGGCAGATTATAATCTCATTAAAAGCCACCTGACCCCTCTTAGTTACTCTTCTTACGTTACTCCTCTTCTTTCTCCAAAATAATGAACATACAACTCTACACCCAGAAGGTTGTCACAGCTGCTTACCAAGTTCATTCACTGTGGCCGGAAGATGATCAAAATCTGCCGATGTTCTCACACCTGCGGCAACAGGCAGAGGACAAAAAAAATTGCTGCAGAGAAGACTTTCAGGCACACATAAATACAGTTGAATTCTCCAATGCTCTCCCAAATTCCTCATTTCTGCCAGTCTCAGCTCTCTCCAGCAAGAGCTGGGCCTCCTTCTAATTTACTCTCCCGGTGTTACAGTACAAGAGCCCCAATGTCACTGCTCTTCATCATAATAGATATGAAAAGGCTCTTTTGAAACTCAGGAGAAAGATTGTGAAAAAGGCCACAAGGAGGGGCAAAATAAAATTGATTAAGGGGTTGAAAACCAAAGCAAGTACTAGTTTCAATAAGATGCAAAAATTGTGCTTGAACAATGCGGTTTTTAAAGTCCCTCCTGTTTATTTTTTAAATATCATTTTCACAATTTCCCACAGAGAAACAGATTGGCATATGTAGATACAAAAGCACATTTTTACACAACTTTTTATACCACCTATAAATGGAAGCAATAAAATCAAAGATGGAATTAATCCAATATTTGGAACAAATTAGCTGTTGCAGTAACTACAAACAGTCTAAGTTGGCAATGTTAATAATACAACAAAACTAGTTAAAAAATGTGACAAATCTGAATAAAACTGTCATTGGAAGTAATGTCAGTGTTCTTCTGAGTCACCAAAACACCAGTCCCAACCATTGGTAGCCTGAATGAAGTGATCCATGTTCCAGAGATTCAGTGTGGGAGAATCAGATTGTAAGCACCAGACCTCAACTCCTGGATCCACCCTTCAATCCAATACTGCTCCATACAGATGTGTATTAACTTTTCCTCTTTATATTTGCAGTTTAGTTCATTTACCCTGCAGGTTCACACTGGAGGTTAGTTTAAAAGGTTAGTTAAATGTTAATGGATGTTAATGTTGCAATTAAATTGTTAAATCAATTGAAAGCTGCAGACCTACCTCACTCAGCAGGAGCTGGAAGCCCAAGCTGTATTGGTTCATGAATTAAGAGCTGTAAACCTGGGTTAGTCCAATTAAATGCTGAATTCCCATTCATCTTATTTTCCTTCAGCATTGCATCCAAAGTCTGTGATGAGTTACTGTATGACTGGTTAATGCTGGGAGAAAAATTGAGGGCTGCAAGGTAAATATCAGCCTTGTTTTAAAAGCTATTCAAAATACAATGAGGTTTACTGTGTTATGCAGAAACAATGCCTTTTTTTGTGGAAATAGATTGTATGTCTATATTTTACGATATGAACTGGTTGTCTAGGAGCATTACATACAGAACATATGAGCGCTTGTGTTTAGTGCAGGTATCAGGAGGTGTCAGATAATGGCGTCCTGCTGGGGAGATAGAAAGTAATAACTGAATCAATAGCTTCTGATGACACTGTAAGCTGTGAAAGCGAAGCAATCTTCTACCTCACCAGAACTGCAAATTGCTGCCTTGTAAGCCTGCCAGGTGGTTTAGACTTTTAATATTTATTTCTGAAGGTTTGAGTTGCTTACCATGCTGCTGTGAAACAAATGGTGTAGCAGATAGGCTAATATCAGTAGTAGTGAGAGTGACCTGCATGAAACATTATGTGCCTGGTGTTACTGAAATATCATGGGGTTTCCTAACAGCAGATAATGAGGATAAAGAAGTAACAATATGTAATATGATTCCACTTCACACTAAATCTCCATTGCTTTGCTTGCTTCTGAACTAGGCTTGATTCATTTGTTGTCTCCATTCTTTAGGTGTCTTCCTCTAGAGGGGTCCTCTAGGTATTGCTTGGTAACCTAATCCTAGCCACATCTTCTTTTCCTTGCTGATTCTACATTATCTATATTCCCCCTTGGAGACCACTGCACACGGTACCAGACTTGAGTCTCTTTGAATCCTTCTCGATCTCTTTCAGCCATTTTTTGACCTGTTCTCTTTTCCTCCATTTCGTCCTTCCACTTCAGCTGTTCTTTTTCCAGTATCATGGTCCATTCAGTTTATTACCTCCATCCTTCTTCCTCCACCCCCACACTCAGTATTGCCCCCCCAATCGAACATTCTTCAGCCTTTAATTGGGGGTGTTGGAGTGTCAAGCCCTATCTGAATAAACCCACAGCTTCCTTCCGTTCTTCCCAACCTCTTGGCTTTCTGCTTTGCACTCACTGTGACCCTTTATGTTGGCCTTCCTCACTGCCACCTTACTGTCAGTTCCCATCAGTTTAATCCAAGGAGTTGCATATCGTTTTCCATACCAGCATTCTTTGGCATTCCTCCTACCTCTCCCATATCTGTAAGAATGTCCTTCTGTGATTCCACCCCTCTCTGCCCCAATCACCTTCTTTCCTACTCCCACTATCACCAAATTTCTTCCAAATATTTGTCACATCTATGTACTGCTAATCATTATCATCAGAAGACACCGTTGCACCTCTTTACCATTTCTTTCAATCCTGTGATTTTTTTCCTGTGCTGTCACACTGCCTGTTTAGCATTAAAGGGACCAAATTCAGATGAGGAAGACCTGTCCACTGGTAGAGTGTATTAGCAATTTGGGTACATGGTACTGGAAATATCCGAGGTATACCTGGAAAATTGTGTTCTTCAAGTGTTCAAGTTTGCATTATGAATTACCAGCAGATGATGATCCTCTGGTAGATCAAAGTAGAAAGATTACACCAGAAATATTAGATGAGTTAACATCAAACTTATTATCTTCAGCTACCCTTCACACATCTGCACCATTGCATCATGCAAGATCCTTGATCCCTCAAACAACCTAGAGTTGAGTATCAAAACATAAACTATCAACAATCAAATGCTATGTTCTCAAAACCTCCATTGATTCCTGAGTATTTGTGGTCATGTCTGCCCAAAGTGAAGAAGGAACATTTGAACACGCAACACACAAGAACATGGAGACAGGAGTAGGTCATTAGACCCTTCAAACCTGCTCTGCCATTTAATATTATCATGGCTGATCCATGCTGGCCTCAACTCCTCTTCTATGCCATTTCTCCATACTCCTCTATTCTTCGATCAAATATTTATCCACCTACACTTTAAATACTTCTAATGATCCAGCATGTCACTTGACCTCCGTTGGGATGGCAGAGAGAACCTCAGGAACCCCAGAGCAGCCCTTCATGAAGAGGCAGAAGGTGTGCAAACACCTCAAAAACTACCTATCCATTTGTCCCTTGCAGGTTGTTCCTGGCCCATCTGTGGAAGAGGTCTGCATTTCCCACATCAGCCTCATCAGTCACCTCAGAACTCGCAGAGCTGGAGTGGAAGCAAACCATCCTCAATCCTGAGGGAATACCTAACAAGAAATGGACATGTGCTTATGTACCTATGCACACATTTAAGGTGCTAAATATTATTGGAAAAAGCTATCTTACTGCATTGACTCCTGCATCCCCAAGTGGTTATTGTTAAGCTTAACTTAACTATACCTCTATGCCTTTGACTGATATCACTTTTCAATCATCCATCTCCTAAATCTCCCACTCCCTTTGCCTCAACTTTATTAGGTGGAGGTTTCTGTGTCGAACCTCCTTGTACTAGAACTTTCCATGCAATTCTTCCAATTGTTCTGCTCCTGTCATCCTAAAAACATCTGTTCTATTAAGTTCGTCTTTGTTATTTCTTACCCACAGGGCTTCACATTTCTTTCCAGCAGCTTATTTTTTCACTCATTGTAAGTGTCTTTTTCAACATTAGGGTGCCTTATTGATGAAGTGCCTCTTGCACAGGCAAATATGACACATTTTGTTGTAAATCTTTTAAAAATACAAGAATGATTTAAACAAAATGCTAATGTACCCAGATATACTGCTCCAAATAAAGGCTGTTGCAACATTTTGAAATTATGTTCATAATAAATGCCTGTTTCCACAAATAGGCAAAAGGTAAGTTTCAAAGGTAATGGCAATTTGTTGTTCCAAGGGTAATAAACCAAAATGCTGTGTTAATGTAGCACCTTGCACATTCTCAGAATGTGCCATTCACAGCTTGTAACCAATGGACTAACTATTGACTTGTTTCATCTACCTTATCTTGGTTTATTATTGTCACATGCACCGAGGTATAGTGAAAATCTTTGTTCTGCATGCCATCTATAAAGATCATTTCATCATATCAGTGCACTGAGGTTGTACAAAGGAAAAGCAATAAAAGAATGCAGAATATACTGTTACAGTTATAGAGAAAGCGTCATGCAGATAGGCAATAAGGTGCAAGACCATAACATGGTGGATTATGAGGTCAAGAGTCAATCTTATTGCACAAGGGGTGCATTCAATAGCCTTATAACAACAGATAGGAGCTGTCCTTGAGCCTGGTGGTATGTGCTTTCAGACTTTCATATCTTCTGCCCAATGGAAGGGGGGAGAAGAGAGAATGTCTGGGGTGGGTGGGGTCTTTGATTATGTTGGCTCTTTTCCCAAGGCAGCGAGAAGTGTAGACAGAGTCTATGGAGAGGAGGATATATTTCACCATGTGCTGAGCTGTCTCCACATCTCTTTGCAGTTTCTTGCAGTCTTGGACAGAGTTACCATACCAAGCCATCATGCATCTAGATAGGATGCTTCCTATGGTGCATCTATATAAAAGTAATTGGTAATTGGTTTACTATTGTCATATGCATCGAGGTACAGTGAAAAACTTTGTTTTGCATGCCATCCATACAGATCATTTCATCACATCAGTACATCGAGGTAGTACAAGGGAAAACAATAACAGAATGCAGAATAAAGTGTTACAGTTACAGAGAAAGTGCAGTGCAGGCAGACAATAAGGTGTAAGGCCATGATGAGGTAGAATGTGAGGTCAAGAGTTCATCGTATCATACAAGGACTCTGTTCAGTTAATTTTATAACAGCAGGATAGAAGCTGTCCTTTGCAGATGAATTGTAATTAAAATTTAAATGGTGCACCATAAAGATACTGATAAGGTAATATAACAAGCAGAAAATTCTGCAAACATTTTGGCAAATACGTAATATTGAAAGTTTCACAGGACTTCAGGAAGTGAGCTCCCCCGTCAGGATAAAGCTGTAAGATTGGCTCCTCTTTGCTGCATCTCTCTTCTCTTTGGTGCAAATGAAGGACCACTGGAAATAAAATACACAGTGATGCCAATGGTAGCTGTTTATTTTTCATTTGAAATTAATTATGATTGGACTTTCACCTACCAATGGTAGCAGCAAGCAGAATAAGACTTAAATGCACTCGGTGTGCATTAAATTCCATTCCATACCTAGTGGTGAAAGATAACTCATTACCACATCCAATCAGCATTGCCTCATTGTCTTCAAATATGTGCCAATTGCTTTTCTAAAATTACAAGGTGCTATGCTTTCTTCATACTAAATATATCTATTTAAATTCAGTGAACATCCAATACATACAAAATGTGAGTAGATTGAAGGTAGTATTATATATAACACAAAATAAAAACAGAAAATGCTGGAAGTACTTGGCAGATCAGAAAATATCTTTAGAAAGAGAAACAGTGATAACATTTCAGGTCTGAGACCCTTCATTATTTTGAATTATAATATGATTTGGACAGGAACCTACTAATCACAGTGTTCCCATTTGTCTGTTACCCCGGTCCTTCTCGTTGGTAGAGACTGTGGCTTTGTGAGATGTTGGTGAAAGAGATATGATTGTGAGACATCAAATCAGCTTTCTGGGATACAGATATAAATGGGCATTCTGTTATCCAATTGAGGCAGAAAAACCAGGAACATTTCATCCCTTGTCTATCACTGACCTAAACCTCAATAGAATTCCCTTTCTGGAATGCCCAGTAAAACCCTGGGCAACCTAAAGGCCCAAACCAGGGCTCTCCTCTTCTCTGTCAGTAACAGAACAGAGTGGAAGTTTAGGGTCTTGGAACATGCTGCTGAGCCCTTCCATATTATGAACAAACAGTCAAGCAGTGATACTTAACCGAACAAGGACCCTAAAAGTGTTTAGTACATTAACTTCCAGCTAACAAATATATGATGCTCAGTGGTTTACAAAAGATATCCTAACCTGGGATGCACCTTTGCCACCATCTGTTCATTTTACATATGACTGCAGTCCTGGTAACAATCATGCAGAATAATACTTGACACCAGAGAAAATGGGTCTGGTATTCAAATACTAAATTGATTCTCCTGTACATTTTAATGTTCTTTTACAAACAAGAAAAAACAGATGGGTGGCAGGGTAACTGAAGTTCTGATCCCTGTAAGGAAATTGGAAACCCAATGTGGTTTTGAGGGCTGGGTCAGTTGTGCTGCAGTCCATTTGGTAACATTTGTGTAATCTGACTGTTTTCAAACAGAGCTGCCTTCTATAAGCTTTAGGAACCAGTACTAATAGAGAAGACCCGTTCTTTGCCTCTGAGCTTCAGACAGTCAGGCTCTTGGGGAAACAACAGAAAGCCATTAACTAACCACAGTATTATCTTGATCCTTGGGAGGAATGAGGTATAGACAGCTAATGAACTAACCTTAACATTTCAAACTGAATGTCCCTTTGGGAGCTTCTCTAGAACAAACAGTGTGACAGATCAATCTCTGATCCCTAAATCACGGGAAAAGGTTATTCACTGCCTCAAAGGAATTCTGGGATTGCTGTCTCTCTCTGATAGTATTCCCTCTTTTTTTAGTCAAATTTGTCTTTAATAACAGAATACACTGTCTAATGCTTAGGGAAAACTCTCTGAATTCAAAACTGCAAGCAGAAGATTTACATGACATACAGCTAAAATTATTTAGTAAATTATGACAGCAGATTGTGCATAATTTTACCTCAGTCCTGACACACTGGATACACTTTTAAGTGCAGCAACCATTTGTTAATTCTGTTAGATTCCACACTAAAATGAACATAATATTTTGAAGTCATAACTATTGGGATTTTTAGGATCCAAGAGATTACCAAATTATTTTGGTGTTGTTATAAATAAATAATATTATTAAATAGTTATCACGTCCGTATTAATAGCATTATAAAAATAGACCTGGTATTGTTAACTTGCCGCACTGCTGGAAGACAATAATAACATTTTGTGTGCAGCAATTTCTATTACATGATTGACAGCAAAGCCCTGAGAGAGTTGGCTCATTAAAAAAAGGGCAGACTCCTTTGAGTCAGCTGCTTAATAAGAAGGTCCTCTGATGTTACACTAACAATCTGGGTGTTATAAAGCAATGACTTGCAGGTTGGATGCCCCTGTGATACTCTCACTGACCCCTGTGCATGAGAGCCAGGTGCCATGATTGACCTACTTGCTGACCATTGAGCTTTTAAAAAATGTATTTAATTTTGAACCTTCCATGCCATGTTTTAATTTTTGTCGAGATTTTGCATGTTGAGAACATTGGAACAGAAGAGAAGATAAGGAGAAGGGGAATTAAGAGTGATACTGGTTGTGTTCATGAAACAAAGGGCATATTGAGTGTATGAACACTGCTGGTGTAGAGGCATCTTGAGAGGATTCAGACCACCACCCCTGTAAACTAGTCCTTCCCCATTCATGCACTCCAGACACAGGATCCTGCAGCAAACATGGGATTGTTGATTTTGCCCTTGCACATCATTTATAAAGACATTGCAACAGTTTCTTCATTGAAGCATAGAAAGGACTGCATCAGATGTTATTTTTTCTGCAGTTAGATCAAGTTGCTCTCTGCAGGTTTTTAATTGTGGCTCTAACCTGCTGCATTTAAATAGTAAAGTTTCCACTGGAAAAATAGAAAGAAGAACTTGATACAAGTATAGTAAACTTCAGGTAAAAATAACTACCTTTTACACCCCTCAAGAAAAGTTTTCTTTTAACCTGATTGGTTAATTCACATAAATAATTCTCCTAAAATTTCCCCACACATGGCCTTTGCAGAACTACCATTTAGGATCGGGACCCTTGGACTTAACCTAGACAACAACAGTATTTGCATGGTACAATCTCAGGGTACTGGCATCTATTTTCATATATCATAACTGATATTTTTGGTTAGAACATTGAGTCTGTGACTGGAAAATGCTGACTCCTGTTATTTCCTCATTTTGCTTTGAGTTCGGAAACATTTATGATATCAAATCCTTTTAAAGAATAGTTCAAATTTTTGAGATATACATGACAGGCACACTTGTCTGTCAATTGTGTCTCAGTAGCTGGCACTGTCATCTCTGATTCTGTGTTCAAGCCCCACTCTGAAACTTGTCTGATTCTCCTGTGCCATGCAAATGGAGTGCTGACTATCGTAGATGCCTTGTTTTGGCTATGGTGATAATTCGAGTTCTTCCTGCAAGTTGCTCATGGGAACTTGTTGTGTGCATATTGGATGCAGTGTTTATAATATTAAAACAGTAACTTCACAAAAGCTCTTTATTTCTTTGTAATACCTTTCAAACATAAGTTTCTATTGGGAATGTGGGACTGCTATTTACCACAGAATATCATATATAAAACCACTACAACTTTTTTCTTTGGAATTTAGAACTGAATAATTCTGGGTTCCAAAGAACTGAACAGATATAAACACGTGTTTTTCTTTTTATTTTGTTAGCAATGATTTTTACAGATACTTGCATAACCGAAAGAATACATTCTGGATATTTTCACAATAAGTACTGAGCTAAAGCTACAGGAATATCCCTTATTGTTGTATTGCGTGACAATTCCATAAGGTCCTTAAGAATGGACAATAGCCTGGGCATAACAAACAGGAAACCATTGAAAAGGTGGAGCTAAATGTTCTTGGAATCATATTAATAGAAGTTGATTAGCTAGTACTCAATAAACATTGATAGGTTAGTGGCTCAGTATTGTTTCTATTCAATAGTTAGAAGGATAATATTAATTGGTGCTCCACACCACAGTGCTTGCAGTCTTGGTGGCCTGGAAAACTCACATCATCAGCTTGTAGACAGTGCTGCCTAGTAGAGCAACCTTGTTCAGGGGTGTTGAGCAATTGGTCCTTAATAATGTTTTTCCAGAGGATGGAGCTTTAGACATTTATGGCAAACCCATTGTACTCTGAAGTCAAGTAATATCCAATGACAAGGAAAGTATATGATTCACATGTACTGCTTGATATTCCATAATCCAAATTGACTTCTTTGTTTTGATATTAGATATTTACCATTGCTGAGAAATACTTGCCTTAATAGTGAATGTTCATCAAATAAAAAAAATAGATGACAAGTAATGCCCACAAGGCTGTCAGTCAAGGTGCTGTATTTATTAATCGTGTGATTATATGGTGAAGTTGGCACTGTTGCATTTTCATTCTCTGACAACGGGAGTTGTTTGGCAAACATTAGATTGAAGACTCATTTGTAATCAATGGGTGGAAAATTTGGTCCAGAATAGAGCAAATGCAGTTTATAAGTGACATGTCCCAGAGAAAATAACATAACCCTACCAAAACAAAATTAGCATTCTTCACACATATTGAGACAGTGAAATGTTGTTGCTGTTACATGGATCCCAGATAAACTTGTAGTCTTTCTGGTTTAAAAAAAGATTTAATCCTCAGATCATTTTTATTAAAATTGCAATGAAACCTGATGCATTTTGTTTTAACAAAAACCCAGTGACAGCTGTTCTGTACGGCTTCATTCAACTTTGAAATCTTAGCTATTTTAGTGGACATCCCAGAACAGGATGATTAATGAATTCACTTGAGTAACAAGAAGATACAGCTACTGACCCATAGTTTTAGTGCAGGTATTGATGTGAAACTAATGAGAAACCTGAGGCTTGGATCTGGCTAGTTTATTCCAATTACCAAACAACTTATCACAATTAAGAATTAATAGCTTTCGATCCTTACTTTTAGTGCTGACACAATGCAAATTTTCAGTGGAATTACTAAGAAGCATTAAAGTTCCCAAATATGCTTTCAAGGGATAATTTTGCAAAGCAATATATGATATCACATTAAAATACATATTGTATCTTGCAGAGGGGACATTTGTCAAAGCAGATGGTCATAGTCAGCAGAGTGTATGATGGGTTAATATTGTTACTTACCTTGCAGAAATCCTAGATAGTTCATCTTGGGTGATAACAGAGGTTAGACAGTGTTGCTTCAAAGATTTAACCTGTTACTGAAGTAAATGGCATTGTAGATAATTTGGACAGTTAAAGCCATCTTCAAAGATAATAAAAAAATAATGAATGGCATTCGAAGCTCATAAAGGTGATGTTGTGGTAAATAGTTACAAAAATAATCAGACTTTAAAACGGCTTAAGTGATACTGAAAAACAGGGGTTTGAGTACTGGTTTCTTTTTGAGCCTCTGAATTAGATGAGGCAATCAGTACCTCATAGAAACTGGGTTTTAAGGGAGAAAATATAGAAGTTGAGATCAGAACATGTATGTATAAACATCTTGGAGTAGAGTGTACAGTTTTGGGCTCCATATAGTGGGAAGACTAATCAAGCTTTAGAGTAGTACAATGCAACACAAACTCACCAGGACTTTGCCTGTATAAGAAGTAATAATATGAGGGACAAAGTTTTGGGACTCTTCATTGCTGTAGAATAAACAATACAATGTTCATCCTCACTGAGAACTCATATTGGTGAAGAACAGCTTCCATATTCAGAAAGGTTATTGGAAAAGATTCAATTTCCACATCCATTTTTGTAAAGCCAGCAATCTAGTGAAATTGGCTAATCAGAGGAAAAGGAGATAGTGGTTTTCGGTACCTTAAACAAGGTACTGGTCATCCATTTAATGTATCTGCAGACAGCAACTTAGATGGTATTCTTAATGAATGGGGTTACCTTGATAGCCACTAATAGTGGCATATATGATTAGCTGAGGGCTTTTCTCAAATAGTAGCTACTTACTGATAAAAGTAGGCTGACAATGGCAATCTTCTTCATATGTTACTGGGCAATAGTGGCAATCAGATAGAGCAGAAACAGAATCAGGGTTTTTCCTTTCCAAATAGTTGCATAAGCATTTACTGGGCAGCTTGGAATTGAGTGAGAACTTTCGAGAACATTTGTAAATTTTGTTTCTTTTCAAATTGGAGAGAGCTACTTATGGAAGACTGGTCTCCTGCATTCTGAAGGGTAATAAAGCCTGGAGGTAATGCTATTTCAAAGACTTGCTCTTGGCCAGGAAGAAGGGTGGTTGGAACTAGTTTGATTGTTCTATTTTTGCTCTAATATTTGATGACAAGCTAGGAAATAGTTACAATTTGACCCAGCTATACACAGTGGTTTATTATTTCCTTATTTCTTGAGTCAATGAGCTACAACATACATTTCACCAAAGGACTGTAATAACACCTGTTTTGTATTGGCTCAAATAGATCCACTTACCAACAGTCTCTCACTTTGGTATCAAGTATACTCCACTGGTCACAGAAAAGTTCCGTTCTTTATAAATTGCAGTTGGAACTTTTGAAGTTTTTCTTTCCTTTTGAACTGTAATAAAGCTTAAATGAATCATTGCTGGTAATGATATTGTATTAATGTTTTTGTTCATCTTAAATAAGACTCTGTTAAAATAACAAACAGGGAATTTGATACTAATGCACCAGAGCTTTAATGTGATAAGATCATTTTTGGTAATTTCTACCCATGTAATATTAACGTTGCTCACCGCCTTCCATTACAGTAAAATTCATTAGACAACCTGGATAAGTACAAGATGATTTTGTCTCCTTTCTATATTTTATGCCATTGAGAATATGAATTATATCATAAACAAAATAGTACTGGAGAAGGTCAAAATAGAGATAATCTCCTTAAAATTGTACGTAACTGTCATTCTGATTTAAAAGAATATATTTTATCTCAAATAGCCTATTATATGTGCACTAAAAGGTTTCTGATAATTGGTGGCAGTGATGTACCAACCCATCAACTGTCTCTTTTATTACACTTTACTGTTACATATCCCAGATGTTCTATATTTAGTTGGAAATGCAGTAGCTGTTCTTAACCAATTATCATTATGCAAACTGGAACTTGGAACTGCAACTTTATTTAATGGAATTAGGAGAAGAATACTGGTTGGTCAAAATTGGTTTGACCAAAAGTAGTTTTGGATAGTCAGTTATAAATATAACTAAATGCCCTGAATTTCCACAGGACTATCAATCAGGAAATCAGTAAAATCACCCCACCTCATACTCAGAGGGAAGTATCGTAAACACTAAAAATAAAGCAGTTTTGTCATTACCTTGGGAGTTCTCCTGACTTATCATATAAAATTAAGGCAGAAGATGGAAAGAGTTCCATGTGATTTCATGACCATTGAGATTTACCATTGGCTTTACACCTTCAATATTGTTTATAATGAAATTCGGTGACTAAATACTTCATCAGAATTCCCTTGCTTGGTCTAAGTGAAAGAGGTATTGTCCTTAATTCAAAGGTGGCACTCGCATATCTTTGTCAGAAGGTTTAAATCCTAATTTATAGTTTTGAACAAGTGATCCAGCTGGACCCTTCTTTAAAGTGGTGAAGCAACAGTACATATTCAGAGGTGACACTTTTTGTATGATACTTTAACTAAATCTGAATCAGGTTGAGGTTCCCAGTATCCAGTAGCCTGATTCATTGGTTTGGAGACATGAACTTGAAACTGAGGCAGCAACAAAAAATAAATTCAAGTATTAAACACATCTGGAACACAAAGTTAGCATATTATAATGATAATGAAATTAACAAATTGTTGATAAAGCACAGCTGGTCCACTCCTGTTCAGGGGACTATCTGAAGAAGTCTCCACCACAGTTCTATCATCTGACGTCCCTATACAAGTTAGTTGGTTATTCTCGTGGCATTTCTGGGAGTTTGCTGTGTGTATTTTGGCTCTCCTGCTTCCCCATGTTACAGCAGAAAATTCCATATTCAAGTATTGTACTGGGTGTAAAGAATCAAAGTGAAAACTGCTAGATAAGTGCATGTCTTTCTTAGTACCTGTCCAATGGAATGAAGAAAGTCTTTTAATAAATTATCGGATCAACTTACATTCACCCTATTTTTGTAGTATTTTAAAGAATGAGTCAAAGTATAAACCCAAAGAATAAGGCTTTGAATTGCATTTCACTGCCTCTTGGGGAACAAACAATAGATTTATGTTCAGGTTTTTACTATACTGGTTTGTAATTTTGTTATCATAGGACTTGAGTTACAGGGATATGATTATACCATAAATTGGCTGAATTTAAATTGATTACACTGTACCGTCAATTTGAAAAGTACTTGATTATGTGCAACTGTTTTGAGAATATGTGACAAGCAGATAATTATCAGATATATATGCTTACTATGTGTGGACACCAACATTGATATCAGTGCTAAATATTGTTGCTTACTCCCTGAAGGTGAAGAATTAGCATTGTATAGTAAAGTGCTAACTCCCTAATAATTCAGGAAATGTATCCATCAGTGGAGACGTAAAGACAGAGCAGTCCCTATTGAGGCTGAGCTGTGTCATTTCACTTGCGTTAGCAATTGAAGTGCCACAATGGACTTAAATTCCCTTGGATCATGGATGGAAAAATGGGCCAAATTTACCATTCCTGATCACTTCCGTATATGTTGATTTCAAGTGATAGAATTAGGATTAATTGAGATCTTACCTCAACACTGAAAAGTTATGAAATGAATGATAGCTTTTGGAAGAGATAATAAGACCTTGTCCTCCAAGTGGTTATAGAGTGTAGTCACATTGTGGCTAAGTTACTGGAATTGTTTCCAGCATCCAGTCACCTGGACCAGTTGTTTGGAGGCTTGAGCTTGAAGCTGAAGCAGCAAAAGTAAATAAATTCAAGTATTAAACACATCAGCAACACAAAATTAGTACATTTTAATGATCATGAAATTATCAGATTGTTGATAAAACAGTCATGGTTCACTCATGTTCTTCAGGGAGGGAAATCCACTTTGGCCGATATACAACCCTAGACCTACAAAGGTAGTTCACTCTTAACTTACTACTCAGTTCGAGGGCAGTTGGGGATAGACATTAAATGTTAGCCTTGCCAGCAACATCCACCTTCTATGAACAAACAGATAATAAAAATACATGCAGAGCTATATGCAGCATGAAGAGGGACGAGAGGAGAAACGCAGTAGAGTGAAAGCACAGTGTGTTTTCTAATATTTACAAGGATGAAGGGAGTGCAATTTTTAATTTTGCTATTCAGATGATAACATGGAAGAGCATATCATTCACCTGCTGTAGGTTTTACACAATTATTTTCTAATTGGCATAGTGATAAAATGGGGTGCATTTTACAAAGAGTGGGAGTTCAACTTATAATATTATGTTACACCAATTGACAAAATTGACAATATTATATAGTTGAGTAAATGTATAATGGATACTGTAGACAGTGCATTGTATAAGTGAGCAGAAGGAGCTGCATTTAGTAAGTATTGAACTTGTTCCATGTGACCTATTTGCCTCGGGTGACATTTTAAGGCTGATTTTCTAAATATATATTCTTGGTGGAAAAGCCTTTCCTGGTTGGCTGCTGGTGACTAGTGGTGCTCCGCAGGGGTCAGTGTTGAGTCTGCTACTTTTCACGTTATATGTTAATAATCTGGATGACAGAATTGATGGCTTTGTGGCCAAGTTTGCAGATGATACAAAGATAGGTGGAGGGGCAGGTAGTGTTGAGGAAGCAGGGAGTCTGCAGAAGGATGTGGACAGGTTGCGAGAATAGGCAAAGAAATGGCAGATGGAATACAGCGTAGGAAAGTTTATGGTCATGTACTTTGGTAGAAGGAATAAAGGCATAGATTATTTTCTTAACGGGGAACGAATTCAGAAATTGGAGGTATAAAGGGACTTGGGAGTCTTAATGCAGGATTCTCTAAAGGTGAACTTGCAGGTTGAATCAGTAGTAAGGAAGACAAATGCAATGTTAGCATTCATTCTGAGACAACTAGAATATAAAAGCAAGGATATAATGCTGAGGCTTTATATGGCATTGGTCAGACAACATTTAGAGTATTGTGAGCAATTTTGGGCCCCATATCTAAGGAAGGATGTGCTGCCATTGGAAAGGGTACAGAGGAGGTTTACAAGAATGATCCCAGTAATGAAAGGGTTAACATATGAGGGGTGTATGATGGCTCTGGGCCTGTACTCTCTGGAGTTTAGAAAGATGAGGGGAGACCTCATTGAAACCTACCGAATATTGAAAGGTCTGGATGGAGTGGATGTGGAGAGGCTGTTTCCAGTAGTGGGAGAGTCAAGGACCAGAGGGCACAGCCTCAGAATAGAAGCACGTCCCTTTAGAACAGAGATGAAGAGGAATTTCTTTAGCCAGAGGGTGGTGAATCTGTGGAACTCATTGCCACAGGCGGCTGTGGAGGCCAAGCCATTGGGTATATTTAAAGCGGAGGTTGATAGGTTCTTGATTAGTAAAGGCATCAAAGGTCATGGGGAGAAGGCAGGAGAATGGGGTTGAGAGGGAAAAATAAATTAGCCATGATCGAATGGTGGAGCAGACTCAATGGGTGGAATAGCCTTATTCTGCTCCTATGCCTTATGGTCTAAGCCAATGGAGGAAGCAATCTGTCCATGTTTTCCTAATAAATATGAGAAATGGAAATAACTTTCCTACACCCTCCTGTACCATTCTTTCCTAAATTTCCAACAGCCAAAAGCATGATGCACTTGGAGATTCTTACAGTAAAAGAAATAAGTATTTAAACCTCTTGAAAATCTCGAAGTCTTGCACATGTATAACAATTAGTCTGTATGAATTATAAAAATGTTATAAACCATCAAATTTGCCAAACAATTGAGCTAATTCATGCTAGTGTGGATGCCCAAATTAGAGTAATGTATTGGCAAAAACCAGACTACCTTAATCCTCTAGAGATGAAATCTAAAAAGAACATCAAATAGTTCATGAACAAATTAATTAAATATGGCTTTCAAACATAGATTGGAAATGTTCACCTTGGAGTATATCTTCCACTGCCTTCTATTCTTTAAAGCGTTATGGCATTCTCATAGCAGTAGCACACTCTGGAAAATATATATATAAAGAGCTGCAAGTGTCTTTAAATAGCATTATAAAGCTATATATCACCAATCTACTTATGAAAGGAGAAAATTTACAAGGTTCCACTGTTCAAATATTTATGTTAAATATAATACACTGTCATTTATTGGTTCTTAAAACATTCTGCAGAGGACAAGTTTTATAGCCAAAGTCACTAAGAACCCCATGTAGGTCTTAGTACAATGGTAACACAATATACTCTGCAAAGATCAGCTCAACCTTAACCCAGGGTATCTTTAAGATTTTATTTTTATGAATTTATGTACAAAGGAAACTTTGAATATTTCAAACTTCCCTGGCTGGTTAATTTCCTAAAAAAAACACTACCTGTGGTTTGTGTGCCAATCAGTAAATATCGCTTTGAAATCAAACAGAAAACAATTGCAAATGTGGAGAAATTTAAAAATGTTTAAGAAGGTTGAAGCAGAATAACTAGAGTTTGGGCAACATTGACCTGTAGTGGTCTGGGCCAGGCAATGACAGATGATGCAGGGGACAGAGAATACAAGGTTGGGAGATATTTTTGTGTGTGAAGTAACATAGATTTTCCTTGCGACCTACTCAATGTTTGGGCTTGAGAGGTCTGATAAAGGATTGGGCACACTTTACTCAGCGTTAAGGCAGATAGTGGATTATAATTTGTTGTAGCTGAACATCTGTTGCAGATAGTTTTACTCTTGCATGTTTAGATTTCATTTTTTTTTGGCATTGAAAGATGTTGTAGTGTGAAATGGTGGCAAGGCAGTGAGAGAACCCAAGCATTTGCAACTTTGGTGAACAAGGCAAGCTACAATGCAAATCCTTGTCTAATTAATGGATTGTGAAAGGACTCAGAAGGACTTGAATGCCAAATCAAGAGCAGAAGGTGAAATAAAGTTGGACAACGAGCAGAGAGAGAAAATAATATTACAGTTCAGTTCCTTTTTGTTTATTAATCTCAGAGTACACGTTTTTATTCACTGTGTATGCTTAAATATATGAATACTGCTGTCATCAATTCATTAAAAATATATTTCAATGAGGTACAGAACCATCATTTATCTGGCAAAATTAGGAGTCATGTAATTCAAACAGTGAAAGTGGAAGCCACCAGCTCAGACCCTGACATACCATGTTTTGAGGTTTTGGTAAGAAGAAGGATGTGTACATGGTAAGTGACATGGCGTAATTATAAAGGAGCCAAGGCATGGTGCAGGTTGGTGTATGGTTGAATGAAACTACCATTATTCAGTCATTATTGCATGGGGATGAAGATTGTTTTGATGCAGCAGAGAACTTAATGGACCAGGCTACAGAGGAAGGTTAATGGATGTATACATCAACTGCTTGCTGTACTGGAAAGATGTTTGGACCTCTCCTCCTCTCCCTTTCTTCCTCATCTGTTCCTACTCTGAGTCGCCTCTCTTCACTCTCCAGGTCAAATTCATTTCCAAGGGGAGTACTCACCAGGCCTCCCAGGTCTGGAAGTAACTTGTTTCTATCACAAGTTTTAAGTGAGCCATTGAAAGGCATTATATAAATGCAAGTCTTTCTTAAATGTGTGAAGCAAGTTCATCACTTGTACTAATGTTTATGGGAAATACAGACTTAATCAAGCTTACTAGGATTAATTAGTCTTTTTAAACCAGAAGTGACGATTTCAGATGACCTGTGAACGTTGAATGCTTTCAGGTACAGTATTTTAGCAGAAGGATTAATTCATGCACAGTAGCGGACAAAGAAATATTAAACAAATCGGTTAAGTTTATTCACTAATAGCAATTTCCAGCTTTCATTTATACAAAAACGTTTTATGCTTTCTTTAATATTTCCAAATCCAGAGGGCATTTCAATCAGTCAAATTATGACGTACCTAAACCATGAGAAAATAATTATGATTAGGGTGGTAATCGCTTAACAGAATAAAAGATATTAAGCAGAATGTCACAAATAAACTTAATGAACAAACTATATGTTGCACACGTAAAGCCAAATAAAACTAATGCATCAAGTTACATTTGAATTGCTATCATTTCCTAGCATCTTAAAACACCCCAACTTGGACAGGTTGGGAGAATGGGCAAAGAAATGGCAAATGGAATTACAGCGTAGGGAAGTATGTGGTCATACATGTTGGTAGAAGGAATAAAGGTGTAGACTATTTTCTAAACGGGAAGTAGATTCATAAATCGGAGGTTCAAAGGGACTTAGGAGTTCTAGTGCAGTATTTCCTAAGGGTTAATTTGTAGGTTGAGTCAGAAGTAAGGAAGACAAATGCAATGTTAGCATTCATTTCTAGAGGACTAGAATATAAAAGCAAGGATGTAATGATGAGGCTTTATAAGGCATTGGCCAGATCACATTTGGAGTATTGTGAGCAGTTTTGGGCCTCAGATCTAAGGAAGGATGTGCTGACATTGGAGAGGGTCCAGAGAAGGTTTACAAGAATTATCCTGGGAATTAAAGGGTTAAAATTTGCTGGCTCTGGGCCTGTACTCGCTGGAGTTTGGAAGGATGAGGGGGAATCTCATTGAAACCTAACGAATGTTGAAAGGCCTGGGTAGAGTGGATGTGAAGAGGAAGTTTCCAGTAGTGGGAGAGTCTAGGACCAGAGGGCACAGCCTCAGAATAGAAGCACGTCCCTTTAGGACAGAGATGAGGAGGAATTTCTTTAGTCAGAGGGTGGTGAATCTGTGGAATTCATTGCCACAGATGGCTGTGGAGGCCAAGTCACTGGGTATATTTGAAGCGGAGATTGATAAGTTCTTGATCAGTAAGTGCATCAAAGGTTACGGGGAGAAGGCAGGAGAATGGGATTGAGAGGGAAAAATAAATCAGCCATGATCGAATGGTGGAGCAGACTCGATGGACTAAATGGCCTAATTCTGCCCCTATGTCTTATGGTCTTACGGTAAAATCTAAAGATCTAAAGTAAAATGACTTGTTTCCATCCTTTGCTCACAAACTGATGGTCAAGGACTCAAACCTCAATAGGGATTAGTGGTGTTGACAACAGTCAGTTATGAACTGTTTAAGATAAGATATCTTTATTAGTCACATGTACACCTAAACACACAGTGAAATGCATCTTTTGCATAGTGTTCTGGTGGCAGCCCGCAAGTATCGCCACGCTTCTGGCGCCAACACAGCATGTCCACAACTTCCTAACCCATACGTCTTTGCAATGTGGGAGGAAACTGGAGCACCCGGAGGAAACCCACGCAGACACGGGGAGAACGTACAAACTCCTTACAGACAGTGGCTAGAATTGAACCCAGGTCACTGGCACTGTAAAGCGTTATGCTAACCACTACGCTACCGTCCCTGCCACGGTTGCCACGTGTTGGTTTCCAGTCAGGTGCTTGTTGTATTCCCGGTCTATGCTAAACCAGTACCAGCCTCTTTGCTTTGGATCAGCTCAAGTTTACCAAAGGTGCCAGGTGTCGGGCTGAACAGGCAAATATTGGAATGGTCATGTCAGGAAGTAACAACGTACAACATCAGAGCCAATTCTTAACTATATGTCTTTCTAAATATGAATTACCAGTTTTGTAATTTATTAGCCTGTAGCGGATATTAACACTGAATGAAAGTGCAGGTAAATAAACCAGGGATTCATTGACTGAACACTCCATAAGCAGAATGTTGGTGTTTGGAATGACAATGTTAACAAATTGAAGTGCAATGTTTTCACCTCTCTCTCCCTTTTAAGGGTTTGGGAAGCCACAGATAGCTCTTTATAAATTGTAATAGTTACAAATGTTGTCATCTTCAGAGTTGGATTTCTTCAACAAGGCTCCAGAATTCTGTTGTTGATGTGGCTGTCGGGTGGGGGGGGGGATAATGATTCACATTTGATTTGTGAAACAGTTCAGCTAGAGAGGAACAAAAAGAGTGCTCAGTTGTGCAATTTAAAGCAGGAATCCTGTGGTGATAAAGGTCTTTGGTGTAGACATTATTTTAGGATAAAATGTTAATAATGGTTGAAGGCTAAGCCTTCACTTTGTGCAACTGCCATGCTGAAAGTTTGCTATTTTCCATTTAGGTTTGCAAACCATTCAACATTATTGGTGCATTATCTCCAAGGAACTCAGTTGGATCAATATTGCATTCTCTCTTCCCCATCAGCGCCCAGTGGGGGGAGGCAATCGCTGCCATGTGGTTTTGAGCACCTCTAAGAACAGATCAATAATCTTGACAGAGGCAAGCTTTGTTCTATCACAGACACAAGATGTTCACTGTTCTGTACATGATTGCTTACCAGGTTTGTTTTCTCTTGTGTTATATGACAAATCTCTACCCTCTGTCTCTTTCCCCTAATGGCATCAATATAATTGCCTTGACAATAAATAACACTGCAAATACACATTTCTTTTGTAAGTTTTCTAGCTTTTTAAATATCTCTATCAGCCTGACTGCCTGCGTATCTTTCTTAAAAAGGAACAATAATCATTATATTTTTGTTGTCAAATTTATGTTGTTTTGTGGTTACTTTCAGAGCTGAGACACAGTTTAAGCATCAAGCAGCAGTTCAAAAAATAAGATTTACTTTTTTTAAAAACACACCTAATTGAAATGAAATCTTGCTATCTTTTTCTGTAGTCATAGGGACATATTACTGGTTGACAATGGTGGAATCAATGGCT
Organism: Pristis pectinata; assembly: GCF_009764475.1. NCBI lineage: Eukaryota > Metazoa > Chordata > Chondrichthyes > Rhinopristiformes > Pristidae > Pristis > Pristis pectinata. The sequence continues at coordinate 19,137,209 of NC_067432.1, forward strand.
TTACTGTTACCTTGTACTCAGTGTACTTATGTTAAGCACAGACAGTAGTCCAAACTTGATTTAACTGTACTCTTCAATATGGGGCCAAGCATCCAGTGTTTTGATTCCTGCTTCAACTTCATTTATTTTCAATTAAGACACCATTGACATAAAAACAGTAAATATTGGACATATTCAACAGGCTGAGAAGCATCTGTGGAGAAAACAAAAACAGCTATTGTTTAAGGTCAATGACCATTAGTCAGACATTATTGATAACGTACGCATCGTATGAAGCCAATCTCAAATCTATGAACCTCTTAATAAACCTTGGAAGTTCTGCTCCAACTTGAAAGTAAAATTTATTTCATTCATGAGAAAATAACAAAAAAAAATGATGTCAACGTCAACTCATTTCTCCAATTCTATTTTTAATAGTCAACTTTAGATTTTATAGTGATCTCTTTCTACATACGTTACCCACTATGATAAAGCTGGTTTCTGATGGTTGGTTCATTGGCTTATACTTCCACTGATCTTCTGTTGGAAATCCATTTTTAAACTGCCAAACACTGCTTCAATAGGAAAAGTACCAATTGAGACTGGGACCTTTAGAGACGAGTATTAAGTTAAAATGAAAGACTAATTTAAGTTACACAGAAGGATTGTAAAACAGTAATTTAAGGTACAAGCTGGGGAAAAATAAACAAATTTAGGATTTGTACCAGGAAGTTCTTCATGGGGAGAGTGATTAATTCCCGCTATAGTTCGTAGATAAGCTCAGGATTCAAGATTCAATGCACCCTTATCAGGTCTATCCACAAAACTGGTGATGCTCCAACCCAAAACTGCCAATTGCATTGGTTTGGGAACACCGGTAATATAGGCCTGATTTTCTTAGGTACATAGATTTAAACATAAACTTTTTTTAAAAAATTGTGCATAAAAATATTTAGTTTAGTGACAAGTGTACACAGATGAAACTACTTGATGATTCTGGATTTTTTAATTTAAATTATTTGGAATAATTTTGAATCAAGTTATCACAGGAGATGAACTGTTCTTGTGCCAATGATGCCTTATTAGTGTTGCTAATTTTAGATAAGATATCTTTATTAGTCACATGTACATCGAAACACACAGTGAAATGCATCTTTTGCGTCTAGTGTTCTGGGGGCAGTTCGCAAGTGTCGCCACACTTCTGGTGCCAACATAGCATGCCCACAACTTTGTAACCCGTATGTCTTTGGAATATGGGAGGAAACCAAAGCACCCGGAGGAAACCCATGCAGACGTGGGGAGAACTTACATACTCCTTACAGACAGTGCCCGGAATTGAACCTGGGTCTCTGGTGCTGTAATAGCGTTACACTAACTGCTACACTTCCATTACAAATAAACCTATTTTCTGCTCGATTCATCAAATTCTGCCAGGTTACCACTCTGACATCAAGGAATACTCATTGATGGAAAAAAAAAGTGCTGCTCTGTTCATTGTGCTGGAAGATTTCCAAAGATTTTATCTCATGGAAGATTTAACATTTCTAATCATCCAAATAAATTTTAGTGGAAATTTGGAGGCTAATTTAATTCCAAGCAACTATGTCATGCAGCTTGCACCGAAAGGAGAGACTCCACTCCACTGCATTTGAAAGGAAATAATATTACATTTAAGGACTCAATAGTTTAGACAGGACATTCTCTCAAACTGTCCTTTCAATGATGTGTTTCTTGTAGCCTCTTTATTTTATCAAATTCACCAGTAAATGGACCAGTCAAATCACCATTGGTCCTGAAGCAGTCTGTGACCTGAAATTTCAACACTGATTCAAAGGCATTAATTTCCTTACTTCCAGGTGAAGGTTCTTTTGTCTCGAGTCAGGAGTTGGAATCTCCTTATGGCAGAGGGAGGCAGGGCTCAAATTCAATTTATTAAGTAAATATGATTTTTTTAACTAAATCTGGTCTCAATTGTGACATTACTGGATTATTATAAGACTATATCTGTTCTACTAAGTCCAATTTGACTAATTAGTGCCCAAACAACTACTCTCAGTCATCAATAAAGTAATGGAAATGTTATCAAGAGGAATTTGTTCTTTTTCTTCCCAGCTAGTTATCCGAGATTGAGCATGGATTACTTCCACTCAAGTTTTGTTGGTTCTGAAGTGGCTGATGAGGCCACTGTGGTTACCATAGACTTTCACAAATAGTGGCTAATGGAATGGGTAGGAGGATAGTTTCTACTGCTTGTGCAGGCCCACTGTAGACTCCTAGTGCATGGCCATGAGATTCTCAATATCATTTTGAATTGTCCTTCTCCACTTTTACTGGTCCTAAGCCAAAAACTCTAAGGAGTCAGTGAGAATGTTGCATTTCTTTAAGGATACTTTCAGCAAATCTTTGAATATTTTCCTCTCTTGTCTGGTGGTCTCCTCCCCTGAGAGAGCTCAGAATGGAGTGCCTGTAGAACAAAACATATTTGTCAACAACATGCTTATCGATGTCCAGTTTAGGTTTTGCCAGAACCACTTGGGTCTGCCTCTTCACAGCAGTGGTCTGTCCAAACATGGAACAAAGAGTTAATTCCCAAGGTGAGGAGAGAATGACTGTCTTTGACATCAAGGAGCCCTGCTAAAACTGAAATCAGTGGGCATCAAGGGAAAAACGTTCTATTGGTATTGTCATACCTCACATAAAAGATGATTATAGTTGTTGGAGGTCAATCATTCAAGCCTCAAGATCAGGAGGTCAGGGCAACATCACAGGCTCAACTTTCCCCAGAAATTTCATCAACGACCTCCTTTCCATCACTAAGTCAGAAGCAGGGCTGATAACTGATCAGTGGTAAATTTCACTCAGGCCATAATTAGGCCAGGCATTGATGATCTCTAACAAGAGAGCATCTAACCACATCCTTCAATATTCAATGGTATTATCATCACTGAGACCACACTATCAAAATCCTGAGGGGTTCCCATTTACCAGCTCAGCTGTACCAGTCACATAAACATAATGGCTACAAGAGCAGATCTGGGGTTAGCTATCCTCCTAAAATCCTTTGGTCTCTCCGCCATCTATAAGAGTGTGGATGGACTGCTCTCTGCTGGCCTGGATGAGTGCTGCTCCAACAGCATTCAGAGAAGCTTAACCTCATCCAGGATAAAGTAGCCCACTGATTAATACTACATCTACCCTAAACGTTCCTTCCCTTCACCATCGACACTCCATTGGTGCAATATGTACCACCAACAAAATGCATTACAGTTACTTGGCTAGGCTAATCTCAAAGCATCCTCAACTGCCAAGAGCTACAAAGGTCAAGGGCATTTGGGAACTCCAGCACCTGCAGGTTCCCCCCTAAGTCACATGTCATCTAGTTTTGGAAGTATTTCCCCACTCCTTCATCGTGGCTGGATTTAAATCCTGGAACTCCTTGTCAGACAGCATTGTGGGAATATGTTCCCAGAAGGAAGCAGCAGTTCATGGAGAAATCCCCCACTACTTTCTCCAGGGAAATTAAGGTTAGACAGAAAATGATGATCTTGCTGGTAACATTCTTAAGATTCTCACTTAACTAAGAAAGGTCATGTACTATCCTGAAATATATTGCTAATCCTTCACCATCACTGGTTCTAGGTATTGAGAATTCCTAACTCAGAAGCACTGCAGGAATACCTTCACTGAAATGGACAGAGTGGTTCAAAAAGGAGCAATTAGAGGTAAGCAATGATCATTAGCAGTTCCAGGGTTGTAAGTGAATAAAAGTGAAATAAAATTATGTAGCAATATTTCTGTGGGAAACTGTGCCTTTCTATGGTTAGAATCTAATAAAAACTGTGGGTATGCTTCATTTTTCTTTCCATTTAGTTGTCAGACATTTGGTATGTCAAACATGGCAACCTATTTATCTAATTATGTACTTTCTCCTACTTTCCACTTGGGTTGAAATTATTACGCAGTGAATAAATGACAGTGTTTGCGATTACTAGAACAATGGTTGGGGAGCTAAGAATGCAGTGGTCAAATAACAGTGCCAGAATTCTTCATGACTAAGTGCTGGAAGCAGAACTATACTCAACTGTGAGACAGTGATGCAGTTAGGAATAGTAATATTGCTTCAGTTCACACAGTTTTGTCATTATTATAATATTCCACAGAGGCTTTGGAACCATATCCATCCAAGCATATTTGATTGTGCACTTCCTTTGTCTGTTAACTTTAACAAAAAGGCACAGCTGCCATATTATTAACTCTATAACTTATGCATTTATTTCACAATTTAAGAAATAACCCATTCTTTTTCCTTTCAAATATAAAATATTCTTTTTCATATTTTTAAGGTTATTATTAATGAGATTCCTTATTTCTCTCTGCTAAAAGAAACTGGTATGAAAAAATATGCAGCATTTTAAGGAGTGGTTAGCACATCAATTCAATGCCATCTCAGCCAAAGTCTTGCTGCTCAACCAGTTTATCAAAGTAAGAATTCTGGGTTTATTTTGAAGGCATGACTAACACAACCATCTCCAAGCCAAGAAATCAGAAATTACAATGTTATTAGCTTCATTTAGAAGGTAGAAGGTGTTACTTCCCACCAGAATCCTTCCCAACTTTTACTCTACCATGTATCCATTTAGTGCTTGGTCCCACTTGGTGCCACAGTCCATAAACTCTCTCACACCAATCATAATCAATGCGAATGTGCCATCCACTGTTCTTATTCTCTGCTATAAACGAAAGCATAGTGGAGACTGCTCTCTAAAATATATTTTGTTTTTAGTGTTATTTCAAAATCCTACAAGTTCCATTGTGTTCCATGTGGGATGTACATAATACAACATATAAACTTTCAGTCAGTTTACACATTTACCTCACTAGCTGATTGGCATCATGCCAATACCTTTAGTTTCAGCTGTTAAACATAATAGGCAGTGAATACTGCAGAGAGCGAGTGCTTCAGCATGCTGTGCTTTGGAGAGGATAAGGCGCAGATTCATGGACATGATTTCCCACTTGTCAGTTTCCCAATCAGGGCAGTGTTGAACAGCAACAAAGAGAAAATTAGGAGAGACTCTGAACAGCACCAAGTATCGTAAATAAAAATACAAAATGCTGCAAACATTCAGTAGGTCGGGGAGCATTTGTGGAAAGATAAAGAATGTTAGTGTTTCAGTTCGAAGACTTGGTCAGAACTGGGAAAAAGAGAAAACAAGTTAGTTTTAAGGTGCAGAGAAGGTGAGGCATTAAGGAAACCTGATGGTTAGGGAAAGAATGAAATGGAATGTATCACATAGACCTGTGAGCTAATAGTTGTCAGGTAAATTCATGGATCTCATGCTCTCAACTATGTTTGAAGGGACTGGGGTTGCAGACCTGGTATTACCTGTAAGCTTTGCTTTCTGTAAAGACTTCTCTTCTCATTCTGAATACAAGATTAATAAATTGATGTGTATACCTTATAAGTGAGATGGAGCAATAATACCAATTTAATGGTTAGTGCATATCAATTCACTGGCAACACAGAAGCTAAAATTTGATAAGAGGTGTAACAACAAGATCATGATATGCATTTCTGACAGCCCAGATGTGTACAGAGCTGAAATGTTTATAAAAGGTAGAAGTAATTTATCGAAGACTATTGTCTTTTCCAGGCTTTAGGTTCAACCATTTTAAAATAATACTCTTCTGCTAGGTGTTAAACTGTATAGTTAAGGGGCTAGTAAAAAGATTTATTCAACTGTTCATAGGCCATGTCTAGTCCACATCTCAAAATTCTTTCCTAGTTCTTTTCTGTTGGCGAAATGGTTCTCATGAGCCTTTATGCCATTGTTTTACATTTTTTTTCCTCCAGTGGTCATTAATGACACATTGATTTGCCTTTGGAAAGAAAAGGAGGAAAACCACTGAAGAATTATAGGCCAGATCAGCTGAATTTCTGCTGAATTCTGCTTCTAGACAATATGTCATGCCGACTTGATGCCAACACTGCCATTTTCAAACCTCACACTTGTCATCCTTTCTTACCCTCCCACAACTGAACTTGACATGATGAGCAGGTTAGTTGTTGGACTACTTCTGGCTACTATTGGTGTTTAGAGAGGTGAAGTTTGAATGTTGTTGAACTATTTTTTTCCAACAGAGCTGAAGCAAGTTGCTTCCAGACGTAGCTAAATTGGTAGAACTTCCCTTGGGATCAGATGTGATTGGGAGAGTGAACAGAGACAGCGCAGAGGAGGCCAAGCTGTTGAAAGAGATAGGGGGAGAATGCAAAACAGGGCTCCCTGCAGAAGGTTATATCAGTTGAGGGTCTTCAGGAAAATTCTTTTAGCTTTGCAGCACGGACTAATGCATGAGGCATTTTTGCTCCATTGAAGGTTATTCAACTGATTGGGTGTAAGATCTATGGTTTTTCACTACACATTCCTGTTAAGTAGGGACCAGGGGTACAAAGAAGTGTTATGGAAAGTGAAGTCTTCTACAATGAACTACCAACCATCAAAAAGCCAGATAGAGAGAAGTTTGTTGATGATTGTATCATACTCAGTTCCAGTCACAGATCTTTGGACATCCAAGCAGTTTATACTGCATACAGTATCAATCATGCAATCTCAGACCTGGACTATTGAGGAGCAAATAACATTCACCGGATACAAGTGCCAAGCAATGTGACCTCTATCAGGAGACAATCTCATCTCTGATATTCCATGTACGCCCCATCAAAATAATCCCTGACATATCACAATTGAACAAAATCAAGATCAGTTGCATAAATACTATGACCAAGTCAGAGGTCAGATACTTTACAGTGAGTGATCACCTTCTGACTCCCCAAAGATGTTCTGCTAGCTACAAAGCCTAATTCAGGAATGCCAGGGAGTATTCTCTAGTTGTCTCTATGAGTGCAGTTAAGAAGCTTAACGCCATCCAAGACAAAGACATCCACATAAGTGGCACTCCCACCCACCACTGTAAATATTTCCTCCATCGTGGCAAACAATGGTTGTGGTGTTTACCATTTTAGAAATAACTTGCCAAGGCTTTTCTGATAGATCTCCCAATCTATGTCTTTTGCAAAGGCATGAGCAGGATGCACATAGAAACATCATTGTTTCCAGGTCCCCCTGAAATCAACATCTTCTAAATGGTGCTGCCCTTTCACTAATACTGGGTAAAAGTCCTGGAGGAAAACTGTCTACCCAACAGCAGTCAGGAGGGTTACCTTCAACATATGAACTGCTGAAGTTCAAGAAAGCAGCTTCCACCACCTTCTAAATAACCATATAGGCAATAAAGGGATGAATTAAAAAATTACATTACAAATGAATTTTAAAAAAAATGTAAAGAGGTATAAATGCTTTTACCTGGATGCTGATCAGGCTTGCACCAAGATAGTCAAGTTGATAGTTAACAAAGCCATGATTCCAGCAACTGATGAACTGAGGCAGCAGGAGTTGAAATAAGCAGTGTGAACAATGACATGCCTATGTGATCTATTGTTCAGACGTGACATTGTTTAAGAACAGCTTGGTTCAGTGTTGCCAGTGAGAGGGATGAAGCTGGTGTGTGTAGAATAGTATGTGTATTAGAAATGGAAGACACTGGGTCTAATATTCCAGTTATTTAATGGAAAACATTCAGACTAGCATTGTGACACTTTGGAGACAATGCTGGGGCCCCCAAATTCTATCAGTTAAAACATGGAAACTGATGTTATGTGTTAATGTAGTTGACCTGGGTTCAATTCCGGCCGCTGTCTGTAAGGAGTTTATACGTTCTCCACGTGTCTGCGTGGGTTTCCTCCGGGTGCTCCAGCTTCCTCCCACATTCCAAAGACATACGGGTTAGAAAGTTGTGGGCATGCTATGTTGGGACCAGAAGTGTGGTGACACTTGCGGGTGCCTCCAGAACACTCACCGCAAAAGATGCATTTCACTGTGTGTTTCAATGTACACATGACTAATAAAGAAATCTAAATCTAAAGTTTTTGTGCCAAGCTTAAAAACTTAAGGGAATATGCTTATTTGCCTTGATTTTAGCCTACCCCACTAAATAGATCCATACATATGTCTTTAAGACATCTGTCATTACTTGTTAAAAAATAAAACTAAAACTGCAGCTGCTGGAAATTTGAAATGAAAATAGAAAATGCTGGAAACACACAACAGGTCAGGCAGCATCTGTGGAAAGAGAAACAGTTAACCTTGTTCTGATGAAAGGTCTTTGATCCAAAATGTTAATTTTGTTTCTTTTTCTGCAGATGCTACCTGCCCTATGGAGTGTTTCCAGCATTTTCTGTTCTATTTCATAATTAATTAATAGCCTTTTAAACTATTCAAGCTAGTTTTTACCACTTCCAGCCCTTCGATAATCTGGGTGAACAATATGCATCTTACCTTTATTTATAATCAGCGATCCTAAAGCATCTTTCTTGCTAACACTTGTCTGCCTGCAGACAAGGTTATATCTCTTCTGATATTCAGCTCCTATCAGCTTGAGAGGTTACATTTAATTTGTCTGCAATCTCTATCTGGCTCTTCTCATCTTGTACAGGAGCTCTGCAAAGGTCAGCTTGCAGGTGGATTGCAGTGTGTAAGGGTTTTGCAACAATCCAACAGTCGGACTGCCAGAAGATTACTAGGATTACTGAGCCACCACTCAAAGAGAGTGGCAGTGATTGCATATGGAGCACAAGCATGCCTTCAGGAGGGCAGCAATCACGTCTTCACCCCTTCCATTTTGCCAATAGCATGGCTGTTGTCTGTCCTTTGTGCCTGGCATGATCATGCAGTCTATAGCCAGGTCTTCTGGACCCAAAGCTGCCCAAGGTCATCCTCCAAGGTTCCTTGCACTTTCACCCACTTAAAGTTACCAGCTTTGCTGTAGTCACTGGGACACCACGATATTGCAGCTTTCGGACAGATAAAGTCAAATGGAAAACAACTCATAGGGATTACAGAGGTGGTTAATATGCAATTTACCATACTGTAACCTATCTACTTTGTTTGAAATGTTCATTTTGCAAGTAGCTAATTCGCCAGGCCTGAATAATTATATCCCTGGCCATTAAGAAAAGGAAAGAAATAGTGGAAAGTTTGAGTCATTTTCCAGGTACCATTTAGATCCTCAGCGGGACTCATAGCACTGAATAAAAAGAAAACAGAGCTGCTAAATCAATTTCATCCTTGATTATTTTACATTTACAAATGATCAGTAGTTGTATTTTTAACAAGCAGAGAATTTATGAAAGGAAAGGGTATATTAAGGGAAAACAGTGAGGATGGGGGTTATATTTTCAAAAAAAAATAGCTACCAGGTTTTGCAGGAGTTGCTATTATGAAGAAATTAGGACTTTTCAAAAAGTCTGTCAATTCTAAATGACTTTAAGTCAGTCTGATTCATTGTTATGGATATCAACTGTAAATTGCATATACTTGGCCACTTCTGAATGTGATAATCCCCAGTGAGAGGTCAGAACTGTAAATTAGGTGGCAGGTACTTTCCAAATAGTAGGATTAGGTAGGTCCATGGTCAACCTCCAGTTTGCACGTTTACTTCCTCTCTGCTTGAAAAGGGACTCAAGCAGCAAGATATCACAAGGTGAAATGTGTGGAAATCAGCCACCAAAGTGATAAAAATAAAATCTGTATCAGGAGCCTACTGAGAAAATGACAGCTTCTTTCATCTGAAGCACGATAATCCCATATTTCATAAATATCTTAGTCCATCTAAATTGTGCTCTTGGATGGCATTAACCTTTGTATGATGGGATTTTACCTCAAAAAATATTTTCCATAGCTCTTCGGTAAAAGATTGATTCTATTGCTGTGGTTTCTCACAATCAGGAATAAGAATATACATCACTTATTATGTATCCAGGATTCTTTTTTTTTAAAGCAGAGATGTTAGTTTCAAGTCTAGCCTTGTACCTATTTTTCTCCTGTTTGCATTTGGCTCAAATTCAATTATTTTTATGCCCAAATTCCACAAAATAGTTATTTGTCTGTATTCCTTAGTTTGTTTAGTATTGCAATTAGCATAAGTACCTAATAATAATTGCCCATTAATAATATTGAAGATTTGGCTAAACATTATATTCTAAAAGTGCTTAATGTAGCAATTTTTCAGGGAGCATTTATTGTATGTCAGCTGACTCCTGATTTTCACATGGCCTTGAAGGAAAATTGGCACATCTCAAGGAGGACAGCATTATGGACTGCAAATCAAAAACAAAACAAAATAACTGCAAATGCTCGAAATCCAAAATAAAAGCTGGAAATACTTATGGGGTCAGGCAACATCTGTGAATGGAAAAGCAGAGTTAAACTTTCAAGTTGATAATGGATCTCAGACTCTCTTTAAAGATCCTTTTGATTGAACAAGGTGAAAGTCAGTTCTTGTGCCAATGGTAGCAAGTTTGTTGATGACACGAAACAATGGAGTTCTCATGCTCTATGGTGCTGGGTTAGGGGCAGTTCTGATGGAACGTCATTAAACTGAAATATTAACTCTGTTTCCCTCCCCACTGATGCTGCCTGACCCACGGAGTATCTCCAGCATCTTCTGTAATTATGGACAACAATGAAAAGGACCTCACTGCACTGTTGAATTCCTAATCAGTTCACAAGAAACATTTGATGCGAAAGCTGTATGAATATGACTATCAGTGGAGGTGGTTACTGCTCAGATTATTGAATTTATGATGGACGAATCACACCAGATAAATCTCAAGGTCACAACTCCAGGTACCAGCAGAGGGAACACTCTTTTAACCTTCCTCCAAAACACGCTGTGCATCTTTCCCACAGATCTGATCTTTGGTCTAAGAGACAATCTTTAAGTACGGAGAGTAGGGGCTGGGGTTTGGTTAATGTAGTATGTATTGAGTTTGTGTGCATGTGTCTCTCTGTCTATTTCTGTGTGCGCGTGTGTGTTTCTGTGTGTCTCTGAGTGTGTCTGTGTCTGTCTGTGTATGTGTGTTTGTGAGTGTGTGTGTGTCTGTATGTGTTTGTGTCTGTCTGTCTCTGTGTGTCTGTGTCTGTGTATCCCTTAAGAGAGTGTCTATGATATGGTACCACTTTTGATGGACTGTTGTACCAGTCATTGTTCTTATTTAAAAGTTGACCAGCTTTAATAAAAGATTAAATCTATTCTTGTTAATTGTTTTACTAAATCAAGGCCGAGACCTCTGTTGCTTGTGATGTATCTGAATGATATGAATGAAAATGCAGGTGGGTTAATGAGTAAATTTGGAGATGATTCAAAAACTGGCAGAGTTGTGGATAGTGAGGAAGTTTGTTAAAGGATACAGCAGGATATAGAACAACTGGAAATATGGGTGGAGAAATGGCAGATTGAGTTTAATCCAGGCAAAAGTGAGGTGTTGCATTTTGGGAGGTCAAGTGAAAGAGGAAGGTACAGAGCAAATGGCGGGAGCCTTAGGAGCATTGATGTTCAGAGGGATCTTGGGATGCAGATCCTTAGCTCCCTGTAAGTGGCAACACAAGTAGATAGGGTGATAAAGTTTGTCTTCATCGGTCAGGATGTTGAGTATAAAAGTAGGGAAGTCATGTTAGAGCTGCATAAAACTTTGATTAGGCCACGTTTGGAGTATTGTGTGCAGTTCTGGTTGCCTATTACAGGAAGGATGTGGAGGCTTTGTACATAGTGCAGAAGAGTTACACCAGGGTGTTGCTTGGATTAGGGAGTATTAGCTCTAAGGAGGATTTGGAAAAACTTGGATTGTTTTCTCTGGTGGAGCATTGGAGGCTGAGAAACGAACTGATAGAAGTATATGAAAATAATGAGGGGCATAGACAGGGTAGATAGAGTCTTTTTCCCAGGATGAAAATGTCAAATACTAGAGGTGAGAGGAGGAAAGTTTAAAGGAGATTTGGAAGATGTTTTTACACAGAGAGTGGTAAGTGCTTGGAATATGCTACTGGGGAGGTCGCAGCAGTAGAGATGACAGCAATGTTTAAGAGGCATTCAGACAGGCACATGAATAGGCAGGGAATAGAGGGATATAGACCATGCCCAGGCAGATGGGATTAGTTTAATTTGGCAATCACGGTTGGCACAGACATAGAGGGCTGAAGGACCTGTTCCTGTGCTGTACTGTTCTATGCCCTAAACAACACAGAAAAGAATCTATAGATGCTACAGTTAGGACTTTAGGATGCATGTTGTTTGTCTCGCAGCTACAATATGGATTTATTTTATTCATTATAACCAGAAGAATCCAATGCATATTTCACTACAGGTTCATGAATGGTGTCTAGATATACAGCATGATAACAGCAGAACTTTGGACTCCCTTTAAAGATCTTTTTGATTGAACTAGGTAGAAGTCAGTTCTTGTACAATGGCAGTAAATCGGCTGATGACAAAAGACAATGGATACCTTTGTGTGCTGTGGCTCAGGGATATGTTTTTTCCTCTTTGTGCTGCATGGAGCACACCCCAGACTTCTGTACACTTTGTTTAGCTCAAATTGAAAATCTCATCTGAGTTGATGTCAAATGCAGCAATTCATGGAGGGATCAAAGGCTTTACTTTTCAGTCACCAAACAGTACCACCATTAATATCTAGCCTGGGTCACTCTCATATCCTTATGAAAAGCAACAATGCATAAAATGCAGTGTCATGGAAATTAATCTTCCCTCCCCATTATTATCTTTGACCAAATTGCTGTGTTCTTGCTAAGGTGAGTGTATATGTCAGAACGTTGTTTACTAGGGTTGTTTTATCTGATGCCATGAATGTGTGTTGTCCAGGGAGCTGGGGGAATGTAGTTTTTCAGCGCACCCTGCCCACACATCAGGAGTACACCAGTGAAAGCTGTAAGACCCAGACCATGTCTTTTATCCTTCTACTTCAAACATGACTACTGCCAACATAACACAACTTTGTTACTTCAAATATCAAAAAAAGTCCTGAAAGACCACTTCTTCACTGATCATCTCCGAAAAGTTAAATAGGATAAAAACATTGGAGTCAATTTATGTCTACATCTCTTGTACAGTAACTTAGTGGAATGGATTGTCTGTCTCTTTCGAGCTTGTGTTATTTTTTATTCCATTGAAATCAATATAAGGGATAAGCAGTCTATTCTGTTGGATTACCATCCAGTTTCTGAAGCTTAAAGAATTCTCCATTATTTGGAAATGAAATTATGCCAAAGGAGGGGGAGAAAAGCCAAGCTGTAAGCATTCTAGTACATGCACAGTTTGTACCAATAAACAACAGATGAACTCTTAAATATCTGCACTCTTGTTACCTGCACTTCTAATTATCTGTCAATATTTCTGAAGAGTTCAAGTCTGAGGAAGCTTCATTGGCTTCGAGTCCCTTAGTGTTTTCAGCCAGGTTTGAAACTGACAGTTTTTGTTCCTCTGCAACTACCCTTTTGGTCCTCTTGAATGTTTGAGGAGATCAGGGACCTTGAACTCCCACAGGATGAAAGCAATATTGCAGCTCCTTGGGAATCCTACACTCACATATCTCTTTGTGACTGTACACTCGCTGTACACTGATGACATGGAAATACTGAAGATTCTTCAAAGCCTCTGGTGCACAGAGGAAGCAGCCAAACCATTAAACCTAATGTCACTCATCCTTACTGATATAATTGCTGGTGAAGTTAACACCTACTTGCAGGTTCTGGCAAACTGCCCATCATTCTAACTTTTGGGTTCCCAACTAGACAATTCTGGTACCACAGTGGAAGAAATGGGAAACACAAATTTGAAGGCCATTGCAACTTTGACAACTGCATGTATTGTGTGACCAAAGAGTACAAGGGGAAGAAGAGACTGGATCTCCACCACCAATTGACACAACAGTAAGCTCTTCCTCCTGCAAACTGTACACTTCCCTGCCTTCTTTCTTCTTTCTCTAATCTTCAAAAAAAACTGCTTAAGTTTCAGTGCTGGAACTTTAACACGAGACCTCCTTACTCAGAGGTAAGGATGGAATCATTGACACATGACCAGTATCCTACATTCATGTAGGGTCCATTTAAGAACTAGTCTGACTCCAATACATTGTTGTATTCAGACACTGATATTTAGTTGAGAGTTACTAACTTGAATAAAGGATGTTCTGCTCATATCTCCACCTGTGTCTCTTTATGGTTGGACCAGCACAGAAACTACAGGCATTGACTTTGAGATATTACAGCTGGATAGGGATTTAGTGTGATCTAGTGGGTGATTATTTTTAACTAATGCAGTGAAGATGGCAGGCACTGGGCATGTTGGATATGAGGGGGAGCTTGAGAGCTTTGAGAAGACTCAGCTATTCCACTTGTTCTGTTTATAACTCTACGTCCGTCTATGTGCATGCTTGCAGCAACACGAAAGAAATCCATAGTCACTATGTGTGCTGATATCATCAAGTTTTAATGAAGTTTGCTAGTTTGATCCAGCTCTAAATTGTCTCTAACCTGAGGCATGGATTCTTACTGTTGATCTCAAGTGAAAAGGTCAAATGTTCCAGGCTCTCTCATCACTCAGCTTAATGAACTCAAAATCCTCTTAGATGTTCAAAAAAAATTGCAAGGCCGCATTTCGTTTGGAAATGTAACTTCATTAAGTCTGACTAGTTTTAGACTCAGCATTAAATTCCAAAGATCAGACGATCAGACATGTTTGCAATAGTTATGCACATGTACATACTGTTGTGGCAAATGCAATGTGGGAAGCCATTTCCCTATCTCAATATGTCATGAAACATGTGTCTGTCAACATTGGGATGAGAAACATTCTTTTAATTTTGTGAATATAAAGGGTTTTCTGTCAGGGTTAGATAAAAAAAAAGGTTATAGTTGAGATTCTTCAATCATCTTGTGTAGTGATAACAAGGTGAATGCACTATTAAAATCGACTTTGGAAACTAATTTCTCCCATTCTCCATTTCTCCCACGACCAGCTGTCTGCTTTTATCAGCCACCCAATGTAAATTGAGATGCTACAACGTCATCAGAATCCTGATCGGATTTTACCCCTTGTGGCCATCCTACTTAGTGCAACCAGATCTGCAGGAAGCAAGCCTTGTAAGGAGAGTTCTAAACATTTTTATGCAAGAATGCTCCTCCAGGCCTCATAAGGAAAATCTAAGTCTCTGCTACACCGTGGATGCCTATCTCATCAACCCCCATCATAACCTCTCCCCACTCCCCTCCCCCCCACAACTTATCTCAGCGGGCCATCTGATCTTCCATTGCTACTTGATGGCCAGCTGCCTTTCTCTGTGCATTTCTAGTGGCCAGCCGATCAATGAGTTGTGTGAGGCTTGGGAGTTAAAATGACCTAAGATTTAATTTGATGGCAAAGGGACAGTGGTTAATTCGTACAACACCAGCAGCTGCAACCAGTTAAAAGTTTCTCTGCCTGGTTAGCAATAAGAGTCTTGCTGATTTCTAATATCATTAATTTCTATATATTAAGTATAGTTGAATTTTGCACTGTTTAATAGGAAGCAATTGGTGGTGATTGTTGGTAATTTTTCCAGTTGCAATGTTAATAGAAGTACTGTTCATTTTTAGCACATTTCACAGCTAAGGGGGTTAATATACATTGATTTAAATGAAGTGCATTTAACAAGCTAAATTTACAGACATAAATATGGAGAATGAAGGCTTAGCTAAAAGCAGAGCAATTGGAAAATCACGGGTGCTTGCCCCGAATATGCTTCCTGCAGCTGAAGCATTCTGCATATACTGCACTCTGCTAAATCCTGCCTTCGATATCATGAGCTCTTAAGATTTCCAATAAATAGCTGGTGTATTTATCAGTGAAATATGCAGTTCTGGAATTGTATTGGATTCTTTCAGTACATTTGTTAACAACGAGTTATAGACATCTTGACTCACTCGCTTTGGTTTCTGACATTCGCTGCTTCAAGTTTAAATATTTAATTCCAGTCCTGTGACTCTGCATATTGCCTTTTTTTATTCAGCTCATTAGTGAGCACAAATGAAAACTGAGGTTGATACACTAGACTTTACCTATCTTTAGAGCAAGTGATCAGAACCTCAAGGTCTACATCTGACTGAGACCACCCTGAGGTAGTGCCAATTCAGGCCTTATTTTATGGAACTGGCTTATTAATTATTGTCCTTAAGAAGAAGCCACATAAAGAATGTGTCATTCTTTGAAGAGAAAGAAAAGAAGCAGTAGAGATCAAAAGCAATCCTTTCGCTTTTCATGCCTCAGAACCTCAAAGAAAGATCAGTAACAATCAGGTCTAGGGTCTCGTGTCCTTTCTAGCAATTAGGCTCAGCTGATGGTGTGAAAGGATGAATGGCAGAGTTCATGGCCTTCTCCAGGCTTCAGACAACAGACTTTCAAAGCGGCAGACACTGCTGAAATCATTTCAAATGAAGGGTAGTGAGATTCATTATCCTCTATCCTTACAATTACATGAACACCTGATGTCTGTATATTCCAGGCCCTTCATCTTACACCAGCTTAGATTAGTTGGGGATTTTACATTATACTTTATTTTATGCAAAGAATGTGAGTTTTGTCAGAATTAGCATGAAAAGCAAAAATTCTAATTGAAACCTCATTATAGTTAAAATGTCAACCCCTTTTAACCTTTGTTAAATAGACATTTATTTTTTTCTCAATATATGTAGTACAAGTAATTAAAATATATGCAAATCTACTTACATGCATATTTGTTGTAAGTGAATTCCTAGTGCAAACATATTACTGTTTCTTATAATGATCACAATTTATTATTTACTAATAGCAAGTGAGTTTGACATTAAATGTGCTTTGATTTGTAGGACGTTTGCTGGAATATTATACAGTTCACTAAGCTGCCACTTAAAAACCTCCAGATATGCAGCAGTGCTGAGCAGGGTTTGGTTAGAACATGCAAATTTGTACTCTAGTGAGATCGGCAAGCCACGTGCTTCTCTGCGATAGGTCGGTTTTCTGCTGCTGCTCCTCGTGATAGTTTCAACAAAAACGACTCTCTAACTCTTCATTGTGGAGTTCGTTCTTTTTTTTATTCACAGCCACCTGATTTGCTTGGATCAATGCAATAGGCTTTTGCTCAGATCAGCTGAGAATGGCGTATCAAAAACCTAGCACACAGATCGACTAGCACAACAATGGAATCTGAATTCTGTTGCATGGGAGTTATAGCATCCCATTCAATTCATCTGGGCTATCCCACCCTAGTTCATCCCATCCTAACAAAATACATTTCTATTCCCTGTTCTTCATGCATTTATGCACAGCATCACAGCCTTTAAGGGGAGAAAAGTATAACATTTCAGACAAACCATTTCCTGAAGGACAAGCTCTAATTTTAACAAATCAACTCACCACCATGTTTTTAATTCCCCCATCAGATAGAATAATTTCCAAGCCTACCATTATGTTACAGTCATAAAGTAACTGATCTCATTGTGTCAGCCCAAGGATGAATAAATCAGGAGCAACAAACAATTTGATGGAGGAACTCAGTGGGTCGAAACCCTCCAAACCCCGAAACATCGATGATTCATTTCCCCCCACAGATGCTGCTCGACCTGCTGAGCTCCTCCAGCAGTTGGCTTGTCGCTCCAGATTCCAACATCTGCAGTCTCTTGTGTCTCTGAATAAGTCAGGAGACTCTCCACTACCTGTAGCATGCACTAATAAACTACCTTACCTTAGGAAACTAATTTTAGGAATTCATTCTTTACCTAAAGGATGAGCATTCCTGGAATAGTTTTCAGAAGATTAATCCAAGTGGCAATAATTTGCAGGATCACAGATCATGGAGCTTAATACACTGAATAGCTTCCCTGATCTTATCTTATGAAGGTTCTCAACCTGAAATGTCGACTGTCCATTTCTCTCCATGGATGCTGCCTGACCCGTTGAGTTTCTCCAGCACTTTGTGTGTTGCTCCAGATTCCAACGTCTGCAGTCTCTTGTGTCTTCACTGACCTTTACTTATTTTTCTGTTTACTTGAATGCCATTCCCTGTTTGCCATATGAAACCCATTAAAAACTTTCTGGGCTTCCTGGTGGTATTCTAAAGGAACCTGAGGTATGGCAGATTAATGTCAGTGTGACTTTTTTTTTTGATATTCAAAACTAGAAGGAGGGAAGCTCCAAACTCAATTAGCTTTGAGCTCCTGATGAGATCTAAAACTACTTGGCAATTGAGAATATACCCCTGCTTATGAGGGTGTCCACTTGTGTTTTGGAAAGCTATCATTGGGATTATCCTTGTAAGGTGGTTGCTGATATTAACAAAAGAACCACTATAAAGGCCATACCTTGGTGGTAAATCTCTTCATCAGCAAGTAAGTTCCACAACAGGCTGATAATCTGGCACATTGTTGCACATGCTGTCTTTCAGTCGAAACGTTAAGCTGAGGTCCCATCGATGCTCATACAGTATTATATCGAAGAGAAGCATAGAGCTTCATCCCTGTTGGTAGCAGTATACGTGCTATGTAGTAGTGACAGTTTGTTGTGCTTGGCCTCAAACTGACTCTATCGAGACTAATGGAATGTATTTCAGAGACAGAACACATATGATACCTTTACTAGATATCATACGTAGCACTATCAAGTAGAAATGAAATTCTAGGCAGTTTTCTTAGCTTCTCTGGCCACATTACCAAACAAGTAGATGATTTGGTCATTATCTGTGGCACCTTATGCATGCATTATTTGCTATACTTTCCAATATTACAGTGATGACTAGTCTTCCACTGTATGTTATTGAAACCTTCAAGGCAATAGAAGGGACTAAATAAAAATTAAGTTCTTTCTCCTTTGAAGGATACTTTGGGACATGTAAATCTGAAAGCATGAACACAGATCTCATGATGCACTATGTATTTTTCAGTCAAATGGTTTTAAAGAGACAATTGACAAAGAAGTGTATAGTATATGGAAGTGCTGAGATATCACACATTAAATGTTTAGTTCATGCCCAATTTCTGATACAAATGGATTATTTACTTAAATGTTTGTGTTGTTCATGTGGTGCTTAAAGTATGTTTAGATCGCTCATATGTGCAGTAATATTTTTCCAGTTAAGTACAAGCCCTGTGGTTAATACTATTGTTCACTCTACCAATTGAATAATAAAAATGCCCATTTAGAAAGAAATAGAATTATGGATGATTTGAATAGAACATAGTTTTGAAAACTTGTTGGTGAACTGCAGAATTTCCAAATTAGATCTGAGTATTGTCACAAATATTTTTGGCAGAACTTGAGTAAATTCCTTGTGAAAACTGCTCAGAAATTCTTCAAGTTGCTGAAAAAGTAGTTTATTATGATGGTTTGCAACCATGATTGCTTGGTTGTAATTGATTCCATAGGTCATAGTTGGATGTTTGATCTTTTGATGAGTACTTAGAGATATGATATTAAGTACTGTTAGAAAGATTCAAAGCTCGTCAAAAGAATAAGTAAGATAGTTTCTGGTCATCACAGTCACACAACAAGGTATTACCCTGCATTTGATCACTTACTAAATTGGATATTGCATTATGTGGTAAGAAATCTAATCAATAATAATCCAACATGACAAGTATGCTGCCAGTAAAAGAAGGTTGAAGCTCCTGTAATTTAGTTCTTCATAAAATGTCACTTTACAAACAACAAATAGCACTGCAGAATACCAGGATAACAATTTATCTTTGATAAAAACCTTTAATTATCAAACTGTTCATACAAAGTCAACACAAATCCCTCTGATTTCCAACTATATTTTGATACTTTATTCTAATTTGAGTCAGTGAACCAATTTGGTGACATTATTTTTGGATATCCCACAATCTTCTTGGAATCCCTTTCAGGAAGGGATTTTGTTTCACATGTGTGTGCTAATGAATTATTTTTCTTCATGACCTGCCTCATTCCTTTAATTTCAAGAAAATATTTGATAACTTGCTATTTTGGACTCAGATATAACTACATTAAATGCAATGTAGGAAGCAACAGAGAAAGGTAAAGAGCAGAAAGCAAAGAATGAGGCAATTGAATGTTTTTTTGTTTAAGAATGATTTTGTATCGATAATGGTGTCCGCCAGTGACCTGTATTGGAACCTTTTTATTTACATAAATGATTCACACCATTACAACTTGGGGTCTGTGGTAACTGTCTCCTTGGGGTGGGTGAAGTCAGTCATTTTCCTAAGAAATAACAGCATTTCATATTTACTGTATAAGAATATCTACAGCTCCTTTATTACATGGTATGCCTAATACTGAAAGACTTACAAAGCCATTTTCTATTGCCAAATTAAAACCTATTTTGGAGACACAAGAGACTGCAGATGCTGGACTCTGGAGCAAAAAATCTGGTTTATTTAGCTTTTGAATGATTAGTGTCAAGTTATGGAAGCAAATTTTTAAACTTTGTGGGTACGTAAAAATGCTGTTCACATTCAGACAAAACAAATCAAACAGAGATTTAATTTTCAATGTTGCTAAACTCAAGAGAAATAAGAAAAGGACTTTAAAGCTTGTGGACCCTGAAGTCCATGGGGTTTGTTGGGAACAAGAGTGTTAGTGCAGACTCTGCCATCATTTGCCACTGTTCTACATATATTTATATACACGTGTATATATATATATATACACGTGGCCTAAAATTCATGAAACTATGCCATTTTGTTTTGAATGCAATACATGTCTTTTGCATATATTTCATAAAATCTCTTAGCTAGAATGGAGTTACATTAGCATGATGTGGCTTGGTACAAATTATTGAACTGCTTATTTCACAGTAAAGTGAATATTCACATCAATAGATGTGACCAGGTTCTCAGGTCAACTGGTAACAGTTATCTTATATAATTATATAAAAATAACAAGCATGCCATGCTATACCATCTTATTTAACTTCTAAACAGAATACACCAGAGGTATTCTTTCCTACAGCAGAATATTCCTTCAACCTTCAATTGCCCTGAATAAAATTTGAGGTTGGCCTGAAGGATTGCTATTCAAGACCAGCATTGTGTGTCCTGAAAATGTGCTGTCCTCCCTACAGCACTGTAAGAGTAAGCAGGATCTACACAAAGCAATTCTAATGAGTCCAGTTGAGCCCAACAAGCATAATTCCTTTGGAACATCAACAACCTGAAACAGATGTTGCCCGACCCGCCAAATGTTCACAGCATTTTCTGTTTCATTTCTGCATTAGGTGTGTTGTCAGTGAACCTTATGAATTTCAGGGTCTACAAGTATTTATATCTCTTATTTTCTTGAGTTTAGTGATGTTGAAAATTAAACCTCTATTTGATTAGTTTCCTTTACATTTATGCGGCATTTTTAATTATTGGTGCATTAGACATTTGTTTTTTTTTCCATTAGACATAAATCACACACAAATGTAAAAAAAAAATGGATTTTCAATTGGTAATAAAACCGGTCTGTGCAATCCTTAAGTATTAGGGAGACTACTTAACTGAGGACCCATAGTTATACCTTCAACCTCCTTAGAACAGTTACTACTGCATATTCTGCAGGATGCAACTAATGGTCAAGAGTGGTCACACGCCACTAATCAGAAATGGGAAGAGGAGCTCTCCATAGCAGCCAGACCACTGAGTCCACATGACCATCAAACACCCATTTACACTAAACTCATTTTATTCCCCCCTCATTCACATCAACTTCTCCAAGATTCTACCACCTACCTACACACTGGGGGTAATTTACAGTGGCCAATTAACCTCTCAGCTCACACACCTCAAATGGTTCAATGGGCTCAGAATGTGGATAAGTTTTGGATGGTACACAACCTACAACTCAAAACCTGAGGGTGGCTGGGAGCAGACTCTCCACATAACCCTTTTCTGCTCCTTTGAGTTTAGCTCCTTTATCTTTATCTATCATGCTTTTGAGCTTCAGCCAGTGCCCCTGTTCTAACTGTACTCCCACATGTTCTTCCTCCAGAGTGAATATTCCCGGTCTGATAATTGGTGCAGTCAGAGTTAGTGAAGCTGTGTAGTGTGAAGTAGTTGTCCTCCTGCAGACTCAGGCCCTGCAAACTACTGGTCCTCAGCTGTTCCTATGGAAACTCATGGGAAGGAGCATTTATTTCTGCCTTGTTAGACATTTCGCTAGTCAAAACATGCCATGCTCTGATGTGGTGGGCTGATTTCAAATGACAGAATGCCTGAGTGTTTGAGAAATTTATAGATGTGAGAAGCAGCAGCAATAAAAGGTTTTTGTCTCCAATGCAGGCTGACCAACTAGATGCCCCTCTCCAGTGGCTCCAAAATTCATCTTTTCAATTTGTTCAAATTAGGAAGTGGGTATAGACTGAAAGTGCCCCACCACTTTGTAATCTCCCCCTTACAATATATAATTTATGAAGAGACTCTTTATATACTTTTCATAAGGGTATTTTTGAAATACTGTTTTATTTTCTTATCTTTCTAAATCCCAAAGCAAGAGCATGTGTATACACAGTGGACATGTAGATGTTATTAGAGTTTATCATGGTATTCCTCCAATAAGGAAACAACTTATGGCAGTGTACACCAAGACCTGGGTGATATTAGGGCAGAGGTGATGAGTAGAAAACAGTATTCATACTTTGTAAATACCAGACAAAGAGAAAATACACAAAGCAAGGAGGCTAATCATCTATCCTTGATAATTATTGGCATTCTGACCACCAGATCCCCTATACCAACATCCCAAGGGTGATTTTAACCAGAAAGTTAACTGATCAGCCATATAAATAGTATAGCATAAGAATAAGTCAGAAGCTGGGTACCTTGCAGCAAATGAGTTACCTTCTGATTTGTTAAAGTCTTACCTCATATATAAGTTACATGTCAGGAATATGGTGAAAAACTCTGTGTTGTGTGGATAGAGAGAATAACTCACTTCCTAACTCCTCAAAGTCTTTCCACCATCTTGAAACCACAAGTCAACAGGGTGATAGAATATTCAACTTACCTGGATGAGTGCTTTGCCTGCCATAAAACTGTCACTTAGAACTCTTACAGAGGTGAACTTACACTGTCTACTCTATTGGTTTGGGACAAAAGCCAGGATACCAAGCCACATCTTGAATGTGAGAAATATACTGTATACATATATCACACATACACAGGCCTAACAACTACTTAAGGGCTCCACTTCAGAACTGGTTTGTCCCTAAGGCACTCAAGGATGCCAGACTACAACCAACATGATACGTTTTTGAAACATGGATTTATGAAAAGCTGGATTGAACTTCCAGTGTCAATTTTCAAAGAGTATCAGCCTGTGCTGCCCTCCTACGATTGCCAACACACCCTAACCAGGTTGCCACAACTTCTTCCACCAACCCCCTCTCTGATCAGCCTCTAATATCACCCTAACTTGACTCCCCCACCTTTGCCCCAATCACTCATCCTTCTCCTAGACTCAAGTGCAGGAACTGGACACTATTCATCCTGAACACCAAGATATCTAGGCAGATGATGTTAGTAGTCTTTGGTATTGTCAGCCACTGTGCCTGTAAGAGAAACCCTACCCTTATGAAACTTGTCATAAGTTGATGAATACTTCATCGACTTGCTACAGAAATTTCAGCTTAAACTTTACCTCAATTGCACTGGGATATTTGACAGACTTGTTAACAGATAAAGCTGCATTTTGCAGTTTACGAACAACAGCAGAGTTTTCTTTTGTGAAATCTAAATGAAAATTCATTGTGTGATTGGTGTCAACTACTCTGTTCATTAGCACAGGGCTAACCTCTTGCCATGGAGTCAGAGAGAGTTACAACACGGAAACAGGCCCACGGAGCTTGTGCTGACCATCAAGCACCCATTTTTACACTAATCCTACTGTAGTTCATTTTATTCTCCCCACAAATTGCCCTCCCTGCACTTTCCCCCACCCCCATCCTCATCCCCCTCTGATTCTTATACCATTTGCCAACATACAAGGAGTAATTTACAATGGCCAATTAATCGACCAACCTGCATAATTTTAGGATATGGGAGAAAACGGGAGCAGCTAGTGGAAACCCCCACAGTCACAGAGAGAACATGCAAACTCCACACAGGCAGCAGCAGAGATCAGGATTGAACTTGGGTTACTGGAGCTGTGAGGCAGCAGGTTTATCAGCTGTGACATTGATCCTCCCCATAATATTGATATTTTAAACAAGCCCAAAATCATACAGATTCAAAATACGTATATACAAAAGGCTTTTCTATTTCTCCCTGTAGTACAGTGTACATCTTCTAATGCATGCACTGATTTGGGGAGAAGGTGCCAGGTGCTGATGAAAGAAGAATTTGATCCTCATGTAATGGATATTCAATTGCTTTGTTGAATTCTCCTGTAATATGTGGTAAATAACGTTTTAAACTCCTTACTGATTTAAAGTTGTGAACAAAGTTGACCTTGAGGTTGTGGCATTCAGTTCTGTTAAAAATAACACAAAAGTCATTCAGGCTGTTTGCATCAGCTTGCAGAGAACTTCACTATCCAGTGGTGCTGATCAGAAATGTGGGTGTCCATGAATTTTCAACCACTGGCTTTAAATCCAACCCGCCTTCCACATACCCTAGTGGGTTATACACAAAGAATGTCATTTAAGTGATTAGTTTTAGATTATCGTGCAGTCTGAGTCCCAGCTATATGAATGGTTTTGGTCTGTGACCACAATATGCAGTCCATATTTACATATATATGGCCAATGGAATGTAGTTTGTCAAATCCTAAAGGGTTATAACAATGGATCCATGTCTATAGCTCTGAGGCTTATTCTGTTTATCGATACCTAGAAATTCATTACAGTGCTGCAGCACTAAATGCGGCTGTAAGTTTTGCTCCACTTCTGAAACACAACTGATGCTTTAGAATACACTTTGTGCTGTGGTCTGGGGATGAATTTCTTGGCATATTATTGTTTAATTTTGTTGTAATTTTTTTTCTTACTGAATATAGGAAAAAAAGATATCCTTTGTCTCATAAGGCTTGATCCATCAGATTATTACAATGATGGAATAATTTATTTCCTCACAATGCTTGAAAAAATTTTCCGGCAACATCTTATAGAACTTTACAGCAGAAAAGGAGATTTCTCAGTCCATTGTACTTATATGGCACTTTGCTAAACAATCCCAAATTCATCACGTAGTCTATTCTTTCCCCATGGATTAACCACCTACTGAAGCAAAAATTCCATGATCCAAATCCTCTGCACACAAATGTATTTCCAAATGTTTTGCCTTGATGGCAGATTTAACTTGATGGCCCTTTATTACTAACTCTCTGACTAGTTGTTCCTGTTTGAAACTCCTCAAAATTTTCAATCCTTTTATTACACAGTGGGTTCAATGCAGTAGAATATCCCAAGCCAATTTGCATGAGCTTCATCAAATCAGATTTGAAACTGGTACAAAAGTGAAGATATTGGCACAGGTAATCAAAGCCCTGGTCAAAGAGAGAGGTTTTAAGAGACATCTTAAAGGAGAGGCAGAGAGAAATAGGAAGGTAATTTTTGAATTCAGAACCTAGACAACTGAAGGCTAGGCTGCTAGTGGGGGAGCAATGGAAATTGATGTCATGCATGGGGCTCGTTGGAGGCCAGAACCTTGCAGGGGTTCAGTGCCCATTCCTTAACATGCTAACTGATTCTTTGTGACATGAAAAGACAGGCAAAGGTTAGGTTCTGAGAGAAATCAAGTCAGGAAGATTTCAGGAGATCACATGATTGCCTCACATGTTCAGATAGAAGCTTGCCCTCACCCCATTCCTCAGTAAAAAAAAATTCCCTAAATACTTTACAAAAGATAATTAAAACTCTTTTTGGAGATGGTCAATGACTGTGACTTTTGTGGAGTGATTATGAATATAAAATCTATTTGAATACTTCCAATGTAATTTTGAAAAGGTTCTTTTGATCAATTAAGGGTGGAGGGTGGCCTCATATTAATTGACTTATTCAGCTAGTAAAATTAAGCTTGGTAGGAATTGACATTTTCAAAACTGTACCTGTTACTGTCCATACTTTCATATTTGTTCATACTTTTCTAAGCTTTACTTGCTTTACTTAATTTTACTCAACTTTAAAAAAAACTTAAGATGGCATTATTAATAGAATATAGGTGGTTTCAAAACTTGATTTGTTTCATTACTGACTAAGCTTACGGATGAAAAACAAGTATGTTTTAAATCCATAAAATTTGTTTTCCTAAAATGTCCTCAAAAGGTAGGTAGGAACAAAATTTTCCCCAATGTGGTATGACTTTCTAGTACTTGCTACTTAGTACCCCAAACCTCAATGTTATCAAACAGTTACCTTTTCCACGTATTGACTATTATTTTCTGAGGAAATGCAAGTGGAGCTCAACACGTGCCATACAAATGCATGGGGCTTTGGCAGCTAAAGGCAGAAACTTAGAGAAACCCTGTGGAAGATGAGTGCAAAGATATCAAAGGACTGAGCTAGAGGTTAGAGAGCGAGGGAGGAATGGAGCCATGGAAGGATTAGCTAAGAAGGACGATGGATTTGGAATACAGGCATTGCTGGATTCTTTGACAATGTGGATTAGTGATGGTGCAATGGCTCTTGATTCCTACTTGCAAAAATGTCCTGTTCCAATTTATTTCATCTTACCCATCACACCAGAGCCCCCTTTCCAGACTAATTACTTTTTTTTAACATAGTTGCCCTGCAGATCATAATGATATACCAAACAGTGATCTGATCACAAGGCCCCATCACGTTGATTTCTTTCTTTGGCTGTCTTGTGGCATTGTGTGAGCTTTCCTCAATTCGTGAGAATCCAGGAATGACAAGTGGATTGATCCTACCGGGGATTGTAAGAGAATTGCTACAACACCACTCCATTCATTTCGCTGTGAACTGATTGACATTAGAGCATAGCCACAGAAAGGTGAGTTGTTTTCCAGTCAGCCTCAATATAACAGCTGCATAACATGAGACACAAAATCCTCAAAGAGAAAGAGGCATCAGACAAAAGGTGGGGAAAGCATAGGGTGGTAATTCAAGAAAGCAAGGGAAACAAAGGTGGACAAATAATAAAAAAAAAGACAAGAATAGATTGAAAAATACTAATTAGGAAACTAACAGCAAAATAATGTAAAATGTGATATTTCCCTTCCTACCTCTTCTGCCAGCCTTTGGAATTGCCTCTCATTTCCCAACCTTTGCAATCCTTTTCTTTAACCTCCTGCTTCTGCCCACTTCGTTTACACCTACCTCTTCATTCCTCAGACTGTATCCCACGTGGCATGTCATTGCTGCAGTCATTGAATTCTCCTTCCTTGTTTTGCTGAATATGTGGTCTGATCAGAACAAAGGAACACAATCTAGAACTGTGTCACTTAGGGGAGATGCGAGAAAGCACATCATCCTGCAAAAGATACTGAAAACCTGTAACTCCATTCCCTGATACAGGTAAGTGGAATCCAGATACAGATCAGCTGCAATATAATTGAATGGTGGACCTGATTCAATAGCCTTCTCCTATTCAGATGTTCCACCAGTTACATTTCCTGTCACTATTTTCTATTTGAACTAACCATTTGTTTTACCCCTATTTCCTTACACTCCATTTTGGGCTTTTGTTTGGATATATATATCCCATAGTTTAATTAACCTCCTAAGCATCAAAAAAAACCTTGCAGGAATATGGAAGCAAGGCCTGACATTCATTACTCTGTTTGGATTTGTTCTTCCTGTACCAATCTACTGACTGCACACATGGCTAGCTTCAGTGGCTTTAATTGATTCAACTGTGAATGTCAAATTCATTGCCATATTTGTCAAGTGATTTTCTTTTATCCTCAAGCCGGAGGTTTCATATTCCACTGAATTCTGTCAAAACTCAAACTTATAATTAAATGTAGTTAGTTCTTTATTAAGGCCACCATTCATCAAATTTTCACAGAGCTGTATTAAATGAGTCTCCTTCCATTTTTCTTTTGTTTAAATAGCACCTTATAGACTTGCACCATTAGTGGATAAACAGAAATATTTTGGAGTTAGCTTTCTGCAATGAATTGGAGAGTAGTGGAGAATCAAATACAATTGGTCACACTATTTCACCAAAGCCCATAATCCACCAGGCACTATGCAGCAGCTTCCCTTAAGGGTCAGAGAAGACTCAAGAAGACCCTTGAATTTATCTGAGGTGGTAAGTTGACAGGAACAATCTTCCTCACTTAGCTAAATATGGAGGCCCACAGAAAATGCATTTTGAAGTCTTTTTTTTCTCATGTGAAAACAAATGTCATCTTTCCCACAGGGTGTTACCTTACTTTTTTGTATTAAATGTACATTACCACAAAGCATAGCTTGAACATTAAAGGACATATCAATTAAGATTCTAATTTCAGCATAAGTCCAATTATACAGTAGGTAATATCAATAAGCACTGATATTTTTACCATCTGTTTAATAGATTAAATTCTGAAGCTTTACCTCACTTTAAACAAGCTATAGACTCATAGTGAATGATCTTCCAGTGACCGCAAATTATACTCCTGTGGCTGCTCCTCATATTACCTCCCACCCAAACTTATATTTTCCCCTCATTGCTGCTACAACTGTTTCTTGACAACATATTAACTTTCTCCCAGTACCATAATCGACTCCAATCAGCCGTTATCACGGAAATATCAGAGGTAAAGTGTTGGTAATAGGATCCAAATCAAATCACTGTAGGTTTAGTAGAGTCTGCCAAAGAGGAGAAGGCCCCGGGGAGTTTCAGTGCAAAGAAACACCTGCAGACTGGAGCCTGGACTTGGAGAAATAGAACACGACAGGCTAGCCAGTTTTGCCATTTCCTCAGTCTAGTTTCAGCTGGTCACATCAAATGTAATAACTGCAGGCAGGATCTGATTATCGTGTGCCCAGGGCTTTTGCTAGGGTTCAGAGTAAATCGCTTTCAAATTGTTTCAAAATTTCTGAGTGTTTTCCTTTATCAGGATTACCATAGTTTCATATCTATGAGCTGCTGCTTTTACAGAAGAATGAATTACATTGGCTCACCATGTCAGGTATTTGACTTATTGAAAATTACCCCAAAAAAAGAGCCTTCAATTCCATTTGAAAAGTATATCTATTGCTGATCTGACAGTTGTTACTCATCAAGAACCATGCTGTCTGTAAAAGTTAATCAGATCTTTTTATTGTTCCATCTGATGCAAATAGCTGGATCTATACAATTGTGCTCAAACATGCCTGATTGAAACTTTTATTTCTTATCATTAGATGGGGATACTTTTGATAATGCATTTGAAACAGTGAACTTCTAAATACAGATGATGACTGATAATGTGGGGTGCCTTACACGAAAACAGCTGTTTCCAAACCACCCCCAAAATGGAGTGATTTTTCAGACATTTGTGCATGTTGGAGGACTTGACAAAAAAATCATGGAAGATCGCTAGCACCTTGATTTTGCAGTACTTGCTGCTTGCAGATGTTTTCAAATCATTTCAGAGTTAGCAAGATGACAGAAAGCTGCCGGAAATATTCATGTAAAATTTAGCTTCATGGGAGTCAGCAGGTTTTCTGTGTGTTTCTACAAATGAATGGAGAAACACATTCATCTGCCCTTTCCAACGTATATTTGGAGTGAGCATATTTGCCTGTCACTGGGGCACACTTAGGAAAATCACTCCCTGAAAATCATTGTTAATATAGATCTTTTTCTATTCTTTTATGTGTGTTCATCACACAAAAGATTATAATGCTGGGGAACAGAATGATTTTTTTTTGTTAATGTCGGTATCCAAACGCACGTTGCCCCTGCTCCCCACAACCCACAGCACACCCATAGTTAGAGGAAAGCTTCTTCCACACAACACCAGCAACATGCCCCATCCCACGCTCAAATGAGCACCTCCTATTGTGAAGTGTGACATTTTAACATTCCCCACCCCAATCATTCTGTGACCTCACTGAACGACATTGCCAATTAGTGCCAAATTAGGTCAGTTTTGTGCTGTAGAACTCATTTCTTGCAATGCAGCAGGCAGAGAGAATTCTCATCCCATTAACGTGACCTTGGTTTGAACTCAAGTGTCAAAGGTGGAAGGCATGAAGCAACCTCACTATAAAATTCTACCAAACCCAATTTGTTTATCTGTTTAGCATTATGTATGGAACAGAAAAATTACACTTACAAGTCATTCCTCTTCCCCAACATATTCATAGCAATAGAAAATTTGAACAGATATAAGGTTTTTTTGACAGTGCTTATATTTGAAATGTGAAAATGCAGAGATTAACTTACCACCCTAGTCACAGGCCAGTACTGGCATGTATTCAGCCACTACTCAATTAATGAACCAACCCATGGCCTGGATTGGCATCTAGGATACAAAAGAATGCCAAGCCCTGTTGCTTTCAGACTAACTGATCATTGATTCAGTTCATCACTGATGTCAAGTAAATCGGGACTGATTCCCCTGCCCAAAAGCATCAAACTACAACTAATGCATCTCCTATCACATAGTGGCCTAGATTTTGGACGAGGTTGGCCAAGCTTTTTCACCATAAAAGTTCACAGAATTTTAAAATATAAACGGCATAATTCAGGTTTCTGTGATTCTTCACACTGCTCTAAGCAACATTGTGATGGAAGGCACCCCCAGACTGAATTAAGCAGCGTGGTCAGTTTTGGCTAATTGCACCTGTTTGCAGGGTTTTGAAGAGGCTCTTAAAATTATACTGTTTCTTTTGAGGCTGAAGATCATAATAAGCCATATTTTGAAAAGTTCATTTTTTAAAACTTAATTTACTCAGAAAAATGACCAGCTGTATCATTCTAACTAGTATATTGTTCAGTGTAGGATCTTAAAACTTATTTTCATTATTTAAGAATGTTACTGTCAGATGTGTGTCAGACATTCTGTTTCATAATTATTTGTTTCCTCGGTTCTATTTTGCTTCAACTACTCTGTGTCATTTCCAGTATATTAAAACAATTCACACATTGACTCATGCATAGGTTTCCTCATCCTGTAATTTTCACCTTTCACAATGTATAGAATCCTTACCTTTGTTACATATTACTCCCCAAACAATGAGTAGCAGCAATGAGAGTGCTATTTTGTTTTACTATTGCTGTCATTTTGGATGTGAACCAGTTAGTTTCATGCTGTACCTTTATACCACCACTGGGACAAGAACATTGAGCAGCCCCTTCTCACAGTCAGCTAAACTAACAACCAAAGAAACAGACAGCCAGATTGTGGGTGCATCCTTTCAAGCACTGTTGTAGGACTTTTCCCTCACTAATTAATTTCCTCTAGAGCTCTGTGAATTAAATAAAATTAATTGAAATGTTTACAGTTCCTATTTAAAGTTTTGGATAATGAAAACCACCATATGTATTGAGACCAATAAAAAAAACCCTGTAAAACATTTTTTAAAAGATTAGTTGCTGCAATTCTTGGTTTTATCTTTTCAGCTAACTAGTGAGATGACAGAGACATTTGTTATGTTCAACCCATACTCCTTAAAAAAAATACTCTCCCAGATCTTTGATAGTTAGTTGCATCATCTGAGGATTGAAAGGTGGAGTGTGAAAAATACAAAACTAAAAATATAACTGTTAAATATGTCAGAAAAAATTAAATAGAATCCAATTTCAATTTAAAAGGCCCATTCTTATTGACAAATCCTATTCATTTTCATAACACAATAGGGCTAATTTATCTCTCTGAATATTGTATGTAAAATATGTACGATATAATGGAGGACAGGGATTTGAAACATTGAATTGAAAGTTAATTTATGCATAGTTACTTAATTAAAATTGGGCTTGATTCCCCAGTTCAGACCAATCTAATTGTAGGTTATGGGTCATGAGAGGAACTCGCAGAGAGAAAAGTAGATTTGAATTCAAAGTAATACAGAAAATTGAAATGGAGGTACTGTCTGGTGAGATGGGAGTTTTTTTATTATGCGATGATATCTAGTAATATTTACTTGTTAACAAAACAAGATGATGGTGGATTATCTTGTGGAAATGGTGGCTGAATAAGTTACATATAAGTGAGAACAGGTAAGGAAGGTTTGTTCATTTCTTAGGGTATATTAATGAATTATTTGGGGTTTTATGATAATTAGACAATATTATGATAATTTTACTGAGATCGTTTAAAATTGAACTCAGATCCTAAACGCTGCATTATTACTCCATACATTTGGATTATTTACAGAACAAATTCAAGAACTACCTCACCTATTCAAAGTTAAGTTTCAATTATTTTCTTTGTAGACTTGAAGGTGAGGGGATTTTAAACCCAGTAACTGGGTGACTCAAGGGGCAGGCAAAGGAATGAACCCGGTTGGTTATGGCTGGTGGACAGTTCTTCAGAGGCTAGCTGCCTATGTCAGTGCACTCTGGAATGTTGCTTCTACTCAATGCATTGAGGAAAGACAGAACATGCTAGAGGACAGGTCCTTGAGGTGGCTCTTGATTGGTCTGAGCTGAAGGGCTTGAGTATCCTTTGCACAGACAGAGTTGCTGCATCTAGCTCTGCGACACTCCTCTAAATCAGCTCACTGAACATCTTCAAAAAGATAAATCAAGCTCAGTTGTTTTTCCTTATTTTAATTACTTTTAATGTTTTTTCTCATAATATTTTTATTAAATCCATGAAAAAATACGGAGTACATGCATCAAAAAAGACTAAAAAATACTACTGAATACATTGTGTTAAATCATACTTGAGATCACAATACTCTAAATTAATAATCACATGTAATAGTTATTAAAGGAAAAATTGAAATATTTTGTTATAAAAAATATCTACTCCCACTACCAAAAACCAAAGCTGTTTGATAAAAAAAACAAAGAAAAACTCTTGAAATGTAACAATGTCAGCCAATGTCTGTATTTTAGTCACCAAATCAAAGATCAATTCAAAAAAGGTCCCCACAGGGTTTGAAAGTCTAAGTTAGATTCAAAAACTGAACAACGAATCAAGTAAGGTGCCACGAGATAAAAGTAAAAACGCTTGTGAACAAGATTCGCAGATGTCAATTTCTGGGGAAACTTGGAATGAAATTTTTAAATTGGTTAATATGTCGTCATTATGCGCCCATCATTCTCTCCTTCAATTTAAAGTGGTCCATGGATCTCACTTGTCTAAAGATAAACTATCCTGTTTTTATTCCGATATATCTCCTTACTGTGACAAATGCAATAACGGAGTGGCTTCTTTAATTCACATGATCTGGACGCGTAAGAGTCTTAAAAAATATTGGACAGAGGTCTTTCAAACTTTTTCTGTACTTTTCAAAATAAATTTTAAACTTAATCCTTCGACTGCATTACTTGGGATCGTTGGAGAAAAAGATATAACTTTGAAGGCTTCTGATTTACACATTCTGGCTTTTATTTCTCTTTTAGCCAGGAGAGCTGTATTGCTTATATAGAAGGAAGTTATTCCAGCTACTCATGCTCAAAGGTTACAGGATGTTATGTCATACCTGAATCTAGAGAAGATTCGTTGTTCAGTTTTTGAATCTAACTTTTAATGTTTTAAGTAACTTACATAGTTAAATTAATTTATTAATTTTAATTATTTTAAATTATTTTGAATTATTATTTGTATGTATCTCCACAATTCTAAATATATCTGATCACCTGAAACAGAAAGAGCGAAGGCCAAGAGGATGGTAAGAGCTAGGATCTCAGGTGCCATTGCCTGAGAATTTGTTGCTGCTCATGGACCGCTTACCTCCATGGGATGGCCCCATCTCCTGAAAATTGTGAGCAGCTTCATTGCTTGATCAATATACCCAAACCACAGGCTGTATCAGGTACAGTTTAGGCCATTTTGTCTGCTAGGTAGGGTAAATGTAGAAAGTGGAATTAGATTGGGACTAGTGAGCTGACAGGAAAATTTGACAATAAACACTAAAGCCTCAGAGATGCTTCTTGAGTGAATATACAAAATGTTGTCTTCAGAAAAGTGGGTTTGGGTGTTTGTTTAAGAATCATTGGGAAACATATATTGAGCTAACTTTATGAATGTTTCATAGTTTGGAGTTAGTCATTCTTCCTTGCACTTTGCAGCACTCCACAGGTACACTACCATGGGTTCTAATTATATTGTAACACCCAGAGAGCCAGGGGAGATCCACGATAGATAACAAGAACCACAGGGACAATAATAGGCTGCTTCTCATCTACCTAGAGCTGGACAAGAGAAGAGGAATCATCAGAGATGTCCTACTCACTGAAAACCATATCCACTTTCCACTGAGGTAAAAATTCAATCCCTGTAAAATGCACTAAATTCTAACACGTCATTCATTGAATTCCAGAACAAAGTTCAGTAAGCATAAGCTACTACATCACCATGTAGCAAGAATTCGCCAGACTGGTTCCTCAGATGCCAGGTTTGTCATGGGAGCAGAGATTGCGTAGACCAAGCCTTTATTCACAAGAGTTCAGGAAAATGAAAGGCAACCTCATTGAAACAATCAAAACTCTTTAATGGTTTGGCAGGGTAGATGCAAGGAGGAAGTTCCTCACGTTAAGGAGTCTAGAACTAGAAATCACAGCCTTAAAATAAGGACTGAAATGAGTGAAATTTCTTCTCTCAAAGGATGGTGAATCTTCAAAATTCTCTACCCTGCTGGGCTATGGAGACTTAGTTATTGATTACTAAGATCAACAGATTTTTGGATAGCAGAGGAATCAACAGATATGTAGAAAGGATGGGAAAATGGCACTGAGGTAGGAGGTCAGTCATGAATAGCAGAGCAGGCTTGAGGGGTGAATGGCTTCCTCCTGCTCCTAATGTCTATGTTCCCATTAATATTGCAATCAGTGTCCAAAGCTCAGGTTGTACAGGCAGAAGTTGAGCTTCTATGACAAGTCCAAACACCAGCACCTTGAGAGGATTCAAGTTTTTACACCAAGTAGAGTCAAACATTAACTATTCCTTGGCAGCTAGATCTGCTGGTTTTACCACTGACCTCTGACCTACACTTCCTTGTTGGAGAAACAAGCAGGATATCGTGACCAATTTTAATCTTCATATAGATTGACAAGTTGGCCTTGAGGATGAGTAAAAGAGTATACTTGGGACTGTTTCTTATTGGGAATGGACTGTTTATGATCTGGTTATGTGGAAATGAGATGAGATGAATTAGAGAATCCAGTTTGTTTCAGCAGGGATAAAGGTGAGCAGTTTAAACCATTGCTCTGATACTCTTGGTTGACATTTCTTCTGAGTTTTGGAGCTATCGAAGGCAGCCATTTTGCATAAAGTAGTTCCCACAAACAGCAATGATGCTCATTGAGAGATGAGTATTTGTCAGGACATGAGAGAAATTTCCTGCCCTGTTTTGAGATCATGATTCAAGATCTTCATGTCAACCTGAAGGGCAGTCCATGCCTTAGTTTAACATCACCTCTGGAAGATAATACCTCAGACAGTACAGCAAACCTGAATGAACTGGAGTGCCAGCCTAGATTACGTGCTTGGCTCTGAAGTGGTGTTTTAAGCTGTGACCTGAGACAGAGACAACTATACCAAAGGTTATTAACTGCTGGTGTGAAGCCAAAGCCATTATGAATTGAAACTAAATTTTTAGTTTGAAAGCACCCCTTCAGCATAATTCCTCTGTTTATTACTTATCTGTTGGATGAATGAGATTGGATTTATTATATAGCTGTAGGCTGCAGAAACATATTTGTGTCACTGTAGTGACAAAAATCACTCTGCGAACAGTTTTACACTCTGGTAACCAATCCACAAAGGAAATAAACATAGCTTAGAACAGTGTGTTCTAACAGCTTTTGCCAATCGGTTTCCCCTCATTAATTTGTTTTATAATTTGGTAATACTTGACCACAAGTACAGTGTGTAGCAAGTCAGCACAAGAAGACAGTGGTGTATAATCAGACAGTTGTATAAAGAGCATTTGTTAAATATAGTTGCTCATCCATCATAATTTCCCAGATCATCTGATACTGCCACGTTATTGTAGGTGATGTCCTAATTACAAGTGCAAGTTGCTTTTTTTCTAAAATATAATCCTTTAAACTTTGCTGTAGATGAATCAATCATGTAAAACTCATGACTAAAGAAAGGCTGTCACTTATGAAGTACCTCTTATGACCTCATGATTTCTCAAAGCACTTTACACTCAATAAGGTGCTTTTGATCTATAGTCACTTTCATAACGTTGGAAATATGGCAGCCAATTTGTGCACAGAAAGCTCCCACAAAAAACAGTGACATAATAACTGAGGAAATACTTCTTACAAGCACAAGTTTAGGAATACACATTGAGCAGAAAAATAAGGAGAACTTAAAGCAAATTCTTTGCCACATAGTGTATATGAAGCTTTAACATCCAGTTGAAGGGGCAGATGCAACTTACTGTAATGCCTCAGCTGAGAAATGAAATCATTGACTCTGCAGGACTGTTGGTACAAATCTGGACTACCAGTAGGAGATCGAGTCCCTGGAAGGAAAGTTGAACCAGTAACCTATTGATTTAGACAGGAGGGTTCAATGAACTGGGCCACACATGACGTAGTCAGATTGTTTAAGTGGCAATAACTCTTGTGACTTGTCTGTTGAGACACTGAACACTCTCACTTTGGGAACAAATTGTCATATGATTTGGTTTCAAAGACAAGGAGAAACACTGTTTTGTCTTTGAATTTCCTGGTTCATATTCATCTAGAAAAGGGCAAATGTAACACTCTAAACTAACTGTGGGCCAATTAGTTTAATCTCTGTTGTAAGGATACTTTCTGAAACAGTAAAGCATGAAGACATTAATAAACATGTTGGAAGTCTTGAATTGATAACAGTGATCCAGAAGAGAATTGTTAAAGGCAAGTTGTGTTTGGTGAAACTGGCTGAATTTCTTTGACGAAGTAACAGAGAAGGTTAAGGAAGGGAATTCAGTAGATGCTATCTATTTGGATTTTCAAAAACCCTGTGAGAAATTCCCACACAAAAGGCTGGATGCCCATGGAATAAGAAGGCAGTTTCAGCATGGAGGTAGAATGCAGAGTATTGAGGTAAATGGTTGCTTTTCAGTCTGAAAGACAGTAGACAGTGGTGTTCCTTAGGGGTCAGTGCTGGGACAATTGTATTTTTTTTTATGCATGTCAATAATTTAGATATGGATTTGCAAGGGTTAAATACCTAAATTTATGAATACCACATAGGTTGTAAGTGTAATGAACATTAAGGATGCTAGCATGTTCTGTGAAAGGCCATGGACAGGCTTGTTAAATGGGCAGACAGATAGTGAAACTTAATACAAAGCATGAAGTGATACATATTGGTAGAAAGGAAAGGGAGAGACAATGTAAATGAAACAGCCCTGGTCCAAAGAGGGATCTGATAAACATACATGTAAATCCTTGAAGATGTCACCATGTGTTGAGAGAGTGTTTCATAAATTAGATAGAAGGCCAAGGTTTATAAATTAAGGCGTTCAGTACAAAAGTGGAGAGATTCTGTTGAACTTGCACAAAGCAGTGGTTTGACACCACACTTTAGTAAGGATAAAGAGGTCCTGAAGATGCTGCAAAAAAAAAAATTCTAGAATAGTCAGGGGTGAGGGATTTAAGCTGTAATTTAGACTGAAGAAGATGCTGTTGTTCTTCTTGGACAAAAAGGATTCAGAAGAAACTTGACAGAAGTTGTCGATATTCATGAATGGTTAAGGAAGGATTTGGAGAACTGTTCCTATTAGTGGATGGTTCCAGGACCAGGGAAGAAAGACTTCAAGTTTTGGGCAAAAGGAATAAAGTGTATGTGACGATTTCTATTTCTTAAGCAGAGAAGAATTTGGATTTGGAATTCACTGACTTTAAGAGTGGTGGAAACAGAATTAATTGATGTCTTCAAAAAGAAATCAAATATCACAAGAGAAAATCATATGCAGAGCTTTGGGGAAAGATGAAGTCAATGGGACTGTCAGGATTACATTCAAGGAGACAGCATACATTTGATGGGCCAAACAGCCTCTTTCTATGCTGTTACAATTCTTTGATACTATGACATTGAAATATAAGTGCATATCTTGCTTCATTTATCGAAAGATCAGTGTTAAAACTCTGGTCTATTATATGAGGGCTCCCAAAATCAACAGTTATGTATGTGTCTTGGAGGTGTAACATATATGAATTCTATTGATAAGATAGTCAAAAATAATAGGCTCTGCAAAAATGTCTTATCACCCAGGACAGATATCAGGTGGATAATGGGCAGTGTTTTGAAAACAGATGCAGCAGATGAAAGATCTCCCAATCATGAAGCCTACAACTATGACTTAATGTTTTTTTTTTAAAATTGACCCCTTCTTCTCAAAGTTCAGAAGGTCTCTTTCAAAATAAAAACTAACAGTAATGCAGCCAGTAGTCTTGCAAATCCGTTAAACTAAGAAGTGTTCCATGTAATCCACAAAGTGGATGTATAAATTATTGTTTTCCTTCCCTTTGTACTTGTAGCTATAGATCATGCACTTGATGTGATAATATTGTCCTGAGAGTCAGCAAGTACCCTGATAACATCTCAGAGTGCAGACCCCTATAGAGGTTATATTTCAATCTGAAGACCAATAGTATAACACTGTTGTTCACAAATGTCAGCATCAATATTTACTGCCAGTCTGGGTTGTAATCTCCCTTGTCTACAATAGAAAAACAGCTGAGAGCTGTGGACACATAGGTTTTAAGTGACAACAAAAAATAGAGATTCGTGAATTGAGATGTTTATTCTTTCCCGTTGAAAAATCCCACATAGCAAAAGCATTATGTCAAAATTAGCACCATACCCAAGTCAACAGATACCAGCAATTACTTAACATGTAAGAAAATGATTTTAAAGGTATTTTCAGTGTAAAAAAGACAAATATATGGGATGAGGACATTGTTCAACTTGCTAAACCAATCTTTTCCACAGATCAATTGAATCAATTCTGCGATACTGCTAACATTTCTGCTTTAATAC
This sequence comes from Pristis pectinata, assembly GCF_009764475.1. Taxonomy (NCBI): domain Eukaryota; kingdom Metazoa; phylum Chordata; class Chondrichthyes; order Rhinopristiformes; family Pristidae; genus Pristis; species Pristis pectinata. The sequence continues at coordinate 19,176,161 of NC_067432.1, forward strand.
AATGAGGTACTGAGTGGAACGAACTGGGATGAATGGGAACACAGTTATTATTGATAATCACACAATACGAGTTCAGTTTGCACTTGTATCCAACACATCTAATAAACTGAGGGCAGATTCTACCAGGAGTTTTACTCCTCTATAGGTGACCCCGTGTTACAGTTATTGGGGTTATGGAAATTCGCCCTTATGGAATTCATGTGGGGAAAACATAAAAACAAAATGAAAAGAAAACAAATTTTACTGCACCCTTCATCTGTGAGGCATTTTCTCTGATGTGTTGCGTTGAGGGGAGCCGCAATTGGCTTAGCCAGCTCTCAGACCAGCTCCTTAAAGTAATCCCTTGGCCTTTACCCCACTTCCACTGTTTAACCCATTACCCCTTTGAACTCCTTCTGCTCCACCTTTCTCCCATGAACCCCAGTCCTCCAAACCCACCCCTTTCCCTGATATTCCCATTTTCTAAACCCTTTCTTAATCCACAAGCCTTGCATTTCGGAGAAAATACCTTGCAGATAAAGAGTGCAGCAGCGCTGCATTTTTTTCACACCCTTGAACTGGAGAGGGCGCAGCAAAGGAGAGCCTTGGCTGTGACTGCCAACCCAATCGATGTGGTGATGTCATATCCAAATCTTACTGCCCTACAGTATCGAGTGACTAAAGATAAAAATTGACAAAATTTGCCGTTCCTTTCTCACGAGCCTTGTCCATCCCTCAAGTCTAATGTTGGCCTCAACTGCAGTGGGTCACTTTGTCATCCCTGATAAAATGGTTTAATCTATCCTGTAGGAATGTATCTCTGCTTATAACACAGGATTCGATTGGAAAAGGTGGTTTGTGTTACAGAAAATAGTGATATAGATGGTTTTCTAAGAATACAACCCCTCTGTAATTCAGGGGGATGTAATTGAGCCAACTTTTAGAAAGTTTAGCTAATTTTACAACCAACAACATTTAGCATTATGGCAGTACTTACCACTACATAGCTGGTATTAAAGGCTTTAACAATTCTTAAAAACATTGATTTCCTGACCTAATGCACCTCAGGAGAAATGTAGTAGGTACAAATGGGGAGTGCAGTATGAGTTAAGCCAGTCGATATCAAATTGGTCCTGACATTATTTGAGTACATAGGAGGGGAAATCAACCTTATACTGTTTTCACAATGGTGATTTTCTAGCTATAAGTTTGCATTCACCACCGTATCTCTGCTATAGTTTTTCTCACTTCATTCTCAGGGCATGTGCATAAGTAGCAAGGCCAGCATTTGTGCCCATCCCTCATTACCACTGAAAAAGTGTCAGTGTTTGATTTTCATTTAGTGTATGTGATGACATTCCTCCTACAAAGATGGTTTTTGGAAGGGAATTTCAGAACCTTGACAGTGACAATGAGGAAAGAGCTGTAAATATGTCCAAGATCGCATGGTGTGCATCTTGGAGAGGAACTTGCTGGTGTTGGTATTCCTATGCAGCTGCTGCCCTTCTCCTTGTTGGAAAGGGAGTTGATGTATTTGGAAGATGCTGATGAAGGTGTGATGTACTTTCATGCATTCTGTTGATGACACCTTAGCAGCTCAAACTTTCACTATCAGGATAAACTTTCACAGTACATTACCTATTGTGACATCTCATAAAAGTTAGCAGGCAATTCCAAAACAAGACCATCAATTATTAGAAGCACATAAACTCACATTTTAAGTGTCATATTTTTAACATCATTGGTTTCTGGAGTCTGATATCCCCCATATCTCAATTAATGTCTGTCATTAGACCAGGAATTCAATCCATGAAAGGTCTTCCAGTAAAACAATAATCAACCTCAAGTTCCAGGAGGTGAGTAATAATGTATCCAGATTCCCCTTCGCTGTCTTGTGATTCAGAGTGCTATTAGTGATAGAGCTGAATTCCTAAAGCTTTATTTAAGAAAGCTTTATGGAATTGAACATAAAGTCACCTGTGAATAGTTATGGTCATTACTATAAACTATTAATGAAGTTGGACTAATTCTATTAAGAGCAGCAGTGTTCACGAATTGAAATTATTTCTATAGATTTATTTATAGCTTACATTATATTCTGCAAAGCTATTATGTCACTAAGTGCTAATTCTTCCATGCTCTTTGTCTGGGTAACATTAGAAAAGAACACTCATTGTACACTTGATATAAATAGAAACATTAGTGAACCTTTGAATGCACTGTATAGTCCACAGACCTTGTTTAATGGTTAGTCATGTCTTATTCAAGAGGTTTTGGTTTGGCTCAGCTCAACTCTAACAAATTATGGGGTCAAACCCACCATTGGGACTGGGGCACATGAACTAGACTAATACCACAGGGCAGTACTGAAGCAATTCTGCATTACCGACAATGCTATATTTTGGGTGAGTTGTAAAATTGAGGTCCCATCTCCCTGTTTAATTCTATGTAAAATCACTAAGGCAACTTTTGAAGAAAATGGATGTTCTTCTGATGACCAGAATTTATCCTTTAATTAATATATACAAACATATTAATTATTCAATTATCTTATTACACTGTGGGATCTTACTATATAAAAATTAACTGGATCATCTTCCTACAAAACCACAGGGATTACACTTCAAAAGCATTAATTGTCCAGTGCCTAGGACATCCTGGAGATTTGAAAGGTGTTATATAAGTTACTATTTTTCTTTTTCAATGGGTAATGATTACATCCACAAGGTCACGCCATCAATTGTTCAGAAAGTTGAAGCTGAAATATTCCTGCTGGAAACGGAAAATAATTTTAAATCAATTATATAAATTTATGAAAAAGTAAGTTAATAAATAATGCTGTGATACTGATGCCATTTTTGATAGTTCAATTCCCCTGTAATTCTATCTAGTTCTATCCGTCCTGCTGCTTTGCATTAACTCTGGAACAGGGCTGGCAGAGAACTCAGGAAAATGGCTTCAATGTTTGAAAAGGATGTTTACAACTTTTTCTCTGCAGTTCCCTCCACCCACAGCAACCATCAGCCAAGGTAATGAACAAAGTACAGAAGAATTCCTGAAAATGACAGGGCTGATGCCTCCATGTTAAAATAGTGAAGAAAGAAATTTGAGTTAACTATGTCTGACACTTGGTTTATGCCTGCTATAATTAAACCCAGAGTGATGATTCATTCAAATGAAGATAAATTCTATGATAGTGACTTCCTCTCATATCTTATAATGACACAGAATGAGACTATTCAGCTGGTTCCCGGGGGAGTGATCCCATTAGTCCCATCCCACCACCTCCCCCCTCCTCCCCACCGCCGATTTCCCTGATAAAGGCCTGAAACATCGACTGTTTATTTTCCTCAATGGATGCTGCCTGACCTGCTGAATTCCTCCAGCACTTTTTTTGTGTATTGTACTACATATAAAACTATGCACTAAAACAGAGGATCTCCACCTACTTCATCAGGGACTGCAGGGGAATAGATTTCATGCATGTATTTTGTGGAAGGCTTCATGCATCATGCCACCAGCTATTAGTGCACTTAGAGTAATGGATAAATACAGCACAGAAACAGACCCCTCAACCCACTGAGTCCACGTCACTCATCAAGCACACATTTATACTAATCCTATTTTTATTCTTCCAACATCCCCTTTAACTCCCTCCCAGATTCTACCACTCAGACAAACACTAGGTGCAATTTACAGTGGCCAATTAGCATAACCAACCTGCAAGTCTTTGGGATGTGCAAGGATTCTGGAGCTGAGGCAACTTAACAGATGTGTATAATTATGAGAGGCCTTGAGCAGGTGACTAGGTAGGACAGGTTTCCCTAAATAGAGAGAGGTCAAAAATAAAGGTAGTGAAGATTAAAAGGAAGTTGAGCTGATTTTTTTTCACTATTTGATCATTTACCTGTTCTACATGCCCAGTTTTCCATATTAAATTTTTCGCAATGAAATAAATTGGATTTTCTGTTTCTATCCCATGTATAATTCATTTTAGTCCATCAATTTATAATAATCAGTTCCTTCTACAAAACTCGCTTCTAAACTAAACCTCAACTCTCTAATCACATCCATGTACTAACCAGAAGGTCAGGTTGTCCCGGACTATTGAAATAAATTGCAGAAGCCTTTTTATCAATTACCACTCCAACAGAGCAGATCTAAATAATTCTCTTCTACTTCACTTGATAGACTTTAGAATTACATGTACATTATCATAGTTCTGGCATTTAATGTTAATGCTGAGGGTCAACAGTGGATAAAATCTACTTGGATTTCTTTGAAAAATGGAGGTTCAATATATGTTTATTTCAGATTTCCAAGCAAAGGTTGTTAACAAGTTTGATCATTAACAAAATAACTTTATCTTCACATCTGCGTTATTCTCATTACAGATGTTTTAAAACTAAGACTGCAAGAACAACTTTTCAACCTTGTAGGCAGATGAGACTGCAGATACTGGAATCTGGAGCAATGAACAATCTGCTGGAGGAACTCAGCAGGTTGAGCAACATCTGTGGGAGGAAAGGAATTATGCTGATGAAGGGTTTTGACCCAAAATGTCTACAATTCTTTTCCTATCATAGATGCTGCTCGATCTGCTGAGTTCCTCCAGCAGATTGTTTGTATCTTTTCAACTTTATTCACCAATTAGACATGCTGCACAGCAGCCCTAATGTATAATGGGTATAATGGATGGGGTGTCTACTGGGAAGGCCAAAAAATGGGTGAGTTGAATAATGGATAGGTTGTAGAGTGAATAATGTGTAAAATGACTTGGGCATCTAATGAGCAGATTATACAATGGTTTGTAACTATAACATGTGGGGTTTAAAATGGGTGAGTTGTATGATGGGTGGAGTATACAATGGGTACTGTATTCAGTGTCTAGGATGTTCAATGGGTGGAGATATGTTGTGAGGATTGCACAATGGGTGAAATATACCATATTTCTGTAATGGGCAGGGAGCATAAGGGTGGATGGATACACCTTGTCATACCTACAGGAAGATGTTCCCCAGCTGAAGAGTATAGAACTAGGAACAACAGTCTCAAAGTAAGGGATGGACCACTTAGGTTTGAAATAAGGAGAAACTTCTTCACCCAAAGGGTAGTGAATGTTCAGAAGTTTCCAGTAAATTTACAATGCCAATTTCCATTTCCCTCTGACTTTATAGACTCATAGATTTATACTGCATAGAAACAGTCCTACAACCTATGACTATCAAGCAGTCACTTACACTAAACCCAATTTTATTCTCCCCATGAAGATTCCATTGCTCACCTACACACAACGAGCAATTTACAGTTGTCAAGTAACCTACCAACACACACGCCTGGAGATGTGGGTGAAAACCATAGCACCCAGAGGGAAAAGGGAGAAAATACAACCTCCACACACACAGCACCTTAGGTTAGGATTGAAGCCAGGTGACTAGAGCTGTGAGGCAGCAACTCTATTAGCTATACTACAGTGCTCCCCCTCTGCTTCTGCTTTACACCTTATAAGACCATGACCCTCCCTTCCAGAATGGTGGAACAGAGCTTTCTGCCCCACAGTGTAACAAATTTCATTCATCAAATTGTTCTAGTTTAAAGCAATTGTGATAAAAAGAGACAAAATGTTCAAATACTAATACACCTTAAAGTAATATAGTTCTACTTAAAGAAACATTCAAATATTATGTGTAATTAAAATGAATTACTTTATTCTTTGTCTTCATTAACACCAAATAAAAAGACATTTAGATAAAAAGCTTCCACTGATTGGTATAAAAACTAAATGAACAGTTAAATGTGTTTTTGCCTAGTGGTAATGCATCAAGGAAAATTAAATGAGAGGTAAGTAGCTGAATGGAAGTGTGCGCCAATCAGGACTTTCTGCTGGTAATAGAAGCAAAACTATTGTGGATTGCCATCATTTCTCTGTAAAACTGACATAAACTACAATTTTCACGCATCGGTGGTTCAGTGTAGAAATCCCAAAGTTGATGTCAGTGATTCAGTCATTCTCCACCTGCTGTGTTTAATGTAAACCTCTCCAACAGAGTCGAGGGAAATTGACCCAAACCTAAGTTACTTAAAAACTAGTTTTGCTTTAACATATCTTGAAAATGTTATGTTTTGTCATGTGGGATGTAAATAAGATTTAATGGTACAGGTACAGTTTAGCAATCTCTCTTATTAGTGAATTCTGATTTTATAGATGAATGCAGAACTTCTCTCAATTTACCATTTTAAAATAGAAAGGATTTTAAAATAAAATGATTTTGCTACTTTTTTTAAATACTGTATTTCATCTCTACACTCAGTGTGTTTGTTCCAACCTTTTGTAAGATGCTTAAAACAATGAATTAAAAACTGTGACTTTTTTTGCTTACAGGTTTGCCGTCTTGTGAGAATTCTTTATTATACACAACTGCTTATTGTATTGATGACATCACAACTGCTGGGAGCCAAAGACCCTTTTGAACTGGTATCTAATGGCAGTGGGGTGTTAGAGAAAGAAATTTTTTAGCACAGATTTCATGTCCTTTGAAATCTGCTGCTGTTTTGCCACTGAATGTAAAATTCAAACCATTGCATTCTGAAGATTTTAAGTACTCTGAATGCTTTGCGCATTGAATGTTATTTTTGAATTATTTGATAAAGGATTAAATAAAAGTCTCTGGAATACAATTTACTTAAGACATCTGTTCATCTTTAGGTGTTCCACTTAGTCCTAAGGTAATATCCATGTCCTTGTTTTTGTGTCCTATATCACAGTATTTCTTCATATCAAATTTCTTTTGTAACAGCTAATCCTGTATTTTGATCTCTTCTACACCAGGAAAGTACATGGCACAATTTTAATAGGAGCCATCTAATAAGTATTATATTATTTATAAAAAACAGTTCCTTAAACTTTATTTACTCTGGAGGTTATGTTTGAATGTCTTAATTCTGTTCCCTGAGTCTGAGACACAACCCAAATATTATCCACAGTAATGAAAAGGATCGCATTAATGAATGGCCATTAACTTTGTAAGACATTCCCCTGGGCTTTACAGAGACATAATCAGACAGAACTGGGTCAGCAAGCTAAAGAAGGTGATATTAGAAGAGATAGCTGGAAGCTTACAAAAACTTTCAGTTTTCTCTATGTATTCGTTTCTCAGGATCTGAGCAACATTAGCAAAGCCAGGATTTATTGCTCACCACTAGTTACTCTTGAGAAGAGAGTGGTGAACAGCTGCAGCTTTTCTCATGAAGGTAGTCCCACATTGCTGTTGGGGAGGGAGAACAATGAGAACAACGGCAGTATATATTTGCCAGTCAGGATTGTGTGCAGCTTTGAGGAGAATGTGCAGCTTGTGACGCTCCTGCTGTCCTTGCCCTCCTTGGTGATGAACGTAATAGATTTTGGTGGTGTTTTCAGAATAGCCTAGGTGAATAACTGCAGTACATTTTGTGGATGATTCACTACTGCAGCCATTGTATGCCAGTGATGGAGGGAATACATTTTCAGAGAGTTGGAAGGGGGACCAATCAAATGGGCTGGTTGGTACCAAATAGTGTTGAAGTTATTGGTGCTCCACTCATCCAGGCAAGTGGAGCGTATTCTGTCATGTTCCTGACTAATGTCATATAGAAGTTGGAAAGGCTTTGGGGTGTCAGTAAATAAATCCCTCGCCACAGTACACCCAGCCTCTGACCTGCCCTTGTAACCACTGTATCTACGTGGCTGGTATTGAGTTTTTGGTTAGTGATGACCCTCAGGATGTTGTTGGTGAGGGACTCTACAATGGCAATGCCATTGAAAATCAAAATGATTAGATTCTCTCTTGTTAAAGATGATATTGTCTGGCATTCTGTGACACAAATGTAACTTGAGAGTGCCTGAATGTTGTCTACATCTGATTGTATACAGGTTTGAGCTGATTCACTTGCTGAGGAGTTATGAATGGAATTATACATTGTGCAATCATCAGCGAACACCTGATTGCTGACCATATAATAGAAGGCAAGTCATTGGTGAAACAACTGAAGATGGTTTGCCTAGGACACTGCCCTGAAGAACTCCTGCTCTGATATCCTGGGGCCAGGATGATTGAACCCCAATAACTAAATCCATTTTCATTGTGTGAGCTATAATAACCATTGCTAGAGCGAAGATAAGGTGTGAGAGTGTTATGACCGGACAACACTCGGATATATTTTTCACAGACAACCCGAGCAAGATAGGGCTGTCCAGTTTCTCTCCACCCTTTTGAAACCTCAGTATTTTCCTTTTCCTCCTCTTGCTCTTGTTCCAGCTCCTCAGTTGCTCAGTTGTGGTGTAAATGACTGTCTCCCCTTGATATTGAAGTTGTCAACATGCAGCAAATGAATACAAAATTCAGGGTCTACCTGGCAGCACTGAGCCCTGCCCTCATATGGCTTCTGAGATCTGGATTACTTAGAGTAAGCATCACAGGCACTGGTAAAATTGCCCCAGCAAAATGATCCAAATTCACTGGAAGGACAGATGAAGCAGTGCCAGCTTCCTCTCCCATGCCAACATTCCCAGCACAGACACCCCATTTGGGCTGGGCACATCATTCACAGTCTTGACATCCAAGTCCCAAAACAACCCATTCTGTTCTGAGTTCTGTTATGGGAAGAGATTACCTGGTGGATGGAGAAAAAGATTCAAGAATATGCTCCAATCTTCTTCAAAGAGGTGCAACATCATTATTGGCTCTTGGAAACAGTTGGCTCATGATTGATCAAACTGGAACAGGATTATTTGGGGGCATGGAGGCACTGGGAGCACATAGAGACCACATGTAAGTGTTGGAAGGAACATATTATCTCACAACCTACCCCCACCCATCTGACAATCACCTCCTGCTCCAGCTGTGGAAGAATCTGTTGTTCCCACATTGAAATAATTAGCTACTTTAGTGCATATGGAACCAGTGTGGAAGTAACAGAGAGAAAGAAAGAGAGAGAGAAAGAGGGCAAGAAAGAGGGAGTGAATGAGTGTGTGTGTGAGGGAGAGAGTGAGGGAGAGAGGGAGAGAGAGAGAGAGAGGGAGAGAGAGAGAGAGAAAGACAGATATGCCTACGTTAACCATTCACACCTCTTGCTTATTGAGAATCTATTTACCTTTGCCTTAAAAATATTCAAAGACTCTTCTTCCACTGCCCCTTTGGGAACAGCACAGTGGTGCAGCCAGTAAAGCCACTGTCTCACAGCACCAGAGACCCAGGTTCAATCCTGACCTTGGATGCTGTGTGGAGTTTGCACATTCTTCCTGTGACCGCAAGCATTTCCACTGGGTGCTCCGGTTTCCTCCCACATCTCAAAGTCATGCAGGTTAGTAGGTTAATCTGTCAATGTAAATTGGCCCTGGTGTATAAGTGAGGGGTAGAATCTAGGGGGTAGTTGATGGTAATGTTGGGAACATAAAATGGGTTAGGTTAGGATTAGTGTAAAAATAGATGGTTGATGGTTGGCATAGGACTCAGTGGACCTGTTCCTGTGCTGTATGACTCTAAGAAAGATCCAAAGTTGTACAATCTCTGAGCAAACCTTATTTTTAAACAGTTCGAGATTCTCCTACCAGAGGAAACATACTCTCCTTATCTATCCTGTCAAACTCCTCAGGATCTGAGCAGGTCAGGCAGCACCTATGGAGAGAGATGGACAGTCAACATTTCGGGTCGAGACCCTTCATTTGTCCGGATGAAGGGTGCCGACCCAAAATGTTGACAGTCCATTTCTCTTTATAGGTGCTGTCTAGTCTGTTGAGTTCCTTCAGCGTTTCATGTGTTGCTCCAGATTCCAGCATCTGCAGTCTCTTGTGTCTCCTTAGGATCTTATATGTTTCAAACAAGTCCTCTCACTCTTCTAAACTTTTGCGGATATAGCCAAGCATGTTCAACTTTTCATCCGAAAATAACCCTCCTATTCCAGGAATTAGTTTAGTAAGCCTTCTGTAAACTGCTTCCAAAATATTAATATCCTTCCTTAAATAAGGTAGTGGTTTCAATTAGGTTTGACATACTACATAAGACATCTATGCAGTCAGTGACACCATGCACTCTGAGAAAGCTGGCAATCCAATCAAAAATATGTGCTTTTCCTGCTTGCTGATCTCTGGCAAGATAGAATGAAAATATATTGAAAAGAAAAATGCAGCAAATTCTGGAAATCAGAAATAAAAATAGAAAATGCTAGAAATATTCAGCAGGTTAGGCAATACCTGTGGAGAGAAAAACGGAGTGTCACATTGAAGAGTCGTGAGAAAAGTATTTAGTTCTCTATAAATAGATAAATCAGTGAGCTCCTTTCCACAGTAGTAGAAAGCAAACTGTAAGATGTTGCAAATACCTCAAGGTCCATCCTGGAAAGAACCAAATACATGTTCACAGAAATTTGGTCAGACACCAACAATGCAGTTCTTGCCCTGCTCTGACATTACATGGATGTCTGAAGCAGGCAGCAAATTTTAATGCAACATTCTTTTTGGAGGTTCAGACATCTCACTCATTGGCCTGCATGTTAGGATGCATTATGGAGACACAAAGAGACCGCAATGCTGGAATTTGGAGCGCACACAAAATGCTGGAAGAACATGGTCAGGCAACATCTATGGAGAGAAATGGAGAGTTGGCGTTTCAGGTTGAGACCCTTCATTCTGCACTGAAAGCCAGAGGGGAGATAGCCAGTATAAAAAGGTAGAGGTAAGGGCGTGGAGCAAAAGCTGGCAGGTAATAGGTGGATTCAGGTGAAAAGGGGTGATAGATACCTACTGACCCCAAATCCTCGGCTTCAATCTTACCCATTGACAGAAGCCCCTTACATTGCATACTGACGTGTTACAATCTTCGATCCTCTATGGTTGTTGACCTTCTTTACACCTCACTCCCCAAGTTGCAGACAGTCCAGACCTGGCCTCATTTTCCCCCACACAAATGCTCCATGGTCTTTCTGTAGCACTCAAGACATTGCGATTCAGGTCTCATTGAAATCTACAGCCACAGGCCAACAGCATAAACAAGGTTCACATTCTGCTGCTTCTCCTATCCACATGACTCTTCAGGGTGAGTTCCTGGCAAGGGGGATTTCCCCCAGCATCCTGGGTAGCTGTGGTGTCCATCTGAGATCATTTATCTTCCTCTCCCCTCTTCCAGCAGTTCATCCCTTTGTGCTGTATTCCAAGGGAAAGCCTTCCAATCCACTAATGTCTGAGAGCAACTGGTTCATCACAAGGTCAGGGAATCAGCAAAATACTCGTCAGGTCTTTCATACTACTCTCGGAAGACTTCTTGCAACTGCATGTAGCAACAATCCCCTGATATGGTGTTGTTGCGGAGTTCATGTCAGACAGGATTGAGAAAGTATGAGTTGGATTTGTAGCTCTAAAATGGCAATGCTTGCATAAAATCACCTTGGCATACTAACTGATTAATCTCCTTGCCCTGAACCTGACTGCTGTGTGATAATAGTCACCTGTATCGTTTCTGGAACAACTCACCTCATAAATCATAGAGTTATAGAGTAATGCGGCACAAAAACAGGCCCTTCTACCCAACTTGTCCATGCCAACAAGATGCTCATCTAAGTTAGTCCCATTGGCCTATATCCCTCTAAGCCTTTCCTATTCTTATACGTGTCTATTTGTCTTTTAAATGTTGTTATTGTATCTGCCTCAACCACTTCCTCTGGCAGCTCATTCCATATATGCACTACCCTCTGGGTGGAGAAGTTGCTCCTCAGGTCCCTTTTAAATCTTTCACCTCTCATCTTAAACCTATGCCCTCTAATTTTTGATTCCCTTTCCCTGGGAAAAAGACTGTGTGCATTTACCCTATCTAGGCCCTTCAATTTCAGTCACCTCTATACGGTCACTCCTCAGTCTCCTACGCTATGAGGAATGAAGACTTAGCCTACCCAATCCCTCCCTATAACTCAGGCCCTGGAGCCCTGGCAACATTCTTTTAAATCTTCTTTGCATGCTTCCGAGCTTACTACAACTGTACACATGAACTACCAACATCAAACAGACTCCACAAAACACTCTTGATACCCCAAAATAGTTGATTCTTACTTCAATTCCTCACAGACAATATTTTAGAGCAAATCAATACATGACCATTTGTTAAATTGTAGAAGGCCAGCAAATTCTTAGAAATAACCAAAACTTACAGGTGTCTATTGGAGGAATGGTGGTGGAATTCATTGGAAGCTATCTGAGATTGAAGTACAGCACTTAAATAATTTTTACATTTATTAAATTGGTCATCCCGTCCACTTACAGTGCTCCATATGGGGCAGTGTAAAGCCAACATTAAAAAAAAATGGGATTTCATTACAAGCAGATGTGCTGCCTTGGGCTCAAAAATCAGTGGCCACATTACAGATGATGGGTAGTTAATCAAATCTTTTGATCTGCTTATTCTGATTCAGCACATTTATTGAGGTAAGGCATTTTCATAACATATAACTAACATTCTCCATGTAAATTTGAATGGTTAAGGACTACAATGTGACTTTAGAATCAACGTTTGATTACCAACAGGAAATATATTGGAGCAGAGCACTTAAAAAGCAGCCATTAATGTTTTGGGGTTTACATCCATTCGACTTAAAATGATTTAAGTAAATTGCTGTCATAGTAGCTTAATTCAAAAACAGAATGATAAGTTAAACTGGGGAATCAGATAACTGTCATCATAGATGTTTAGGCATTCACACTTCAACCCATGAAATGATAGGCAAAAAAGAATGGGGGGGACACCACTTAGACATTTCTTACTGGCTAAAAATACATATATTTTCCACGTTATTGAAGCACAATAATGACTTACAATAATTGCAATAATGACATTAGTATTTCTATTGTTAATTCAGTAACCCTGATAGTCTTTGACCTTTTTATATGGTACAATTTACCTATACCGCTGCATGTGAAAGCAATTTGGTAGTCACTGGATAATTGTTAACCTACTAATTATTAATTTTTTTCCTCCTCTACTGTGGCATTAGCACTATTTTACAGTCACCACTTATCGTGAAATCCTAAAGGATTAATGGATTCACTTATGCCGACTAAAGTCTTTAAATTGCCTCGATTATCTGTGCAGAATGAAAGAATAATGGTTATTTGTCACTGCATTTAGGAGCAGGATGGATTGTCCACAAGAACCAGATTAACCCTCTGAGGCCTACAATAGTACTTCTCTATATTTTTTCCACAATAAATGAGCATTGTTATTTTTATACAGGGGACAGCTTTGGTTGGAGTCTGTTAGTTGTCCCTTCTCCTAAGAGAAATGGAAAGATGAATGCATTACTCTTAAAATTGTGTAATGTGCATATATTCTCTGAGTCTGCAAACTACTGTTAACAGAGACTTTGATTCAAAATATAAATTATGCTCAAAATTTCAACATTAGAATAATTTATGCCAGATTGGGGTCTTATGTTATCATTCTCAATTTGCCTGATTAAGCAATTGGAATTAAATCTAAAAAATAAAACACATGAAAAAAAACCTAAAATGAACTTGAACGTGAAAGTAATCAAATAGAATATAGCCAGGAAAATGGAATTGGTCCCAAGAGAAAGCCAGATCATGAAATGGTGGGAAAGTTCTCTTCTGTCCCTCTAACCCTTGACCCCAAATGCCATCAGCATACCCCATCTCACCAAAGAGAAGCCTAAATCTGTGCCCATTATGAAGAAATAAATGACCTCTGGCTATGTTAAATTTTCTCTGTTTCCTGAAAAAATCTAGATCAGTTAAGACAAGAACTAAAAGCAAGAAAAGGATGCTATTTGGCTCAATGTACAATCCTCTTTAGAAGTGCCACTCAATCAGGCCACTCCTCTGTTTCCAACCCCAACCATTTACAAATGTTTCCTTTTCACCTACATTTCCAATATCATTGTGAAAGTCACCATTCAATTTGCTTCCAAAATCCTTCAATGTAGTGCACCCCAGATAACCAATATTCATTCCCTACTACTTATTATTTTTTTAAGTTAGTTAATTATTTCCAAAGGTTTGCTATATTTGGGAGCCATATCTGAAATGAAAAATTTGATATGCTAAACCAAAATTCAAATCAGGTGAATACTTAAAACATGCCTTCTCATTTCCCTCTTGGTTCTTTCAGTGGTAATGGTCACTGTTAGCAGTGGAGACAGTTTATCCTGATCTGCTGTAGCAAATCTGTCCATAATTTTGAACATCCCTATTGCATTTGCCCTTAAACTTCTCTGCTCCAAGGAGAATAATCCTAATTTTTGCAATCCCTCCACATGCCAAGTCCCTCACCACTGTGCCATTCCAGTTAAATACATCTATAACCTCTCCACGGGTTAGACACAAAAATGTGGTTAACAGGTGAGAAGGGATTAAAAATATTAAATTAGAAGCCATGGGTAATCATACGTTAATAAGTCCAGGAGTTGAACAAGGTTGAACATAAATTGTCTCAAGGGTTTTGGTTACAGTTCACAGAAACACCTACCTGCAGACATTATGGTCTTTCTATTAATAGTTCCAAAAATAATAAAAAAAAAGTGCAGTTGTTGCAGATTTGTTTAACATTGTGGAACAGTTTTGATGCCCAGTGGAATATTGAACGTGAAAAATCACATGAAAGGCTTCATGTTGAAATGAGAAGTTGAGTTCTTACCTGTAAGGTATTGAAGGCCAATTAAACCCAAACTGAAATTGCCTCAATAGCTAAAAAAAAGAGATAAATATTTGTTGGATGAACTGAAAGGTTATAGAAATACTTGGCTAATTGATTAGTGATTGGAACAAACTTCCAGCTAAGTATGATTCTGGTCATAAAACTTTAAAAACTTTATTAGGACTTTATTCATACAGCATGATAACAGGCCCTTCCAGCCCAAGGAGTCCGCACCACCCATTTAAACCCACGTTAACCTCCCTGTATGTCTTTGGAATGTGGGAGGAAACCACAGCACCCGGAGAAAACCCACACAGACATGGGGAGAACATACAAACTCCTTACAAATAGTGACAGGAATGGAACCCTGATCACCGGCACTGTAATAGTGTCACATTAACCGCTACACTACCATGCGACCCATCATGTTGCCTCATTTAAACTTGGAATCATAAACCCGGCTTGATAAAGCTCCTGTCAATCATTTGGTCATTTGATGGCTTGTAAGTGAGTCATGGCTGCTGGAATTGCCTACCAAAAAAGTCAGGAACAGACTGTGCCTTCTTTTCTGATCACTGGAAATGCTTCAGTCTTGCACATACTTAAACTCCTGTGCAAATTCTGCTGTTGCTTCTGATCCCCAACAACATGACCTCTTTATGTGTCAAGAAATGACATCTCTCAATGTCATCACATATACAAAATAGTAATAAAAATGTACTTTGACACTCAAAGCTTTATCAACTTATTTGTTTGAGTTAGCTGATACATAAGCTGGCAGGATTTAGTCCTTTACTTTTGTACATCTGTATTAGATTCATTCACCTAATGGTGGCCATGGTGTCATTACTTTTTAGTAAGATCTATATGAAGCATTTAAAATTTGTTTCATTGCACAAGTCACATCAAATCATGTAGAAAGTTGAAATTGTGCCATTTTCAATGTGTAAAGTTGGAAAGTTGTTATTCTTCACTTTTAAACTAACACTGATAAAGTGTGGCAAGGAAGCAAATCAGGGTTGAAGCAGACTAATTCCTTTCTTAAAATAAATATCAATAATATGCAACAAGGTGAAGATTTAATAGCATTAAGATATCAAATACCAAACAAAGTATTTACTCCAAGATAAACAAATACCACTACTTAAAGAGAATGGCCAAGTTTTGATGCTGATTCATATTTCACATCAATTCTGAAAGGATTCCCTGTCACAATGCCCCCATCCCATTCCATGTGTGTCAGGAAATAAGGGCAGTGACTAATATATCACCTGCATGGATAGAATTTGGTGAAATGTTAACCTGTCATTGAAATATACTGGGTGTTGACTGGAGATCACACTGTCTAGAATAAGCTGAAAAATATATTGAAAGTACAGCGTTGGAATGCAATAGTTTTCTCAGTGCGGGCGAGTTTGAGCATATTGCTTAATAACAATCAGCACAGAGTGAATGATTGACCTGCATACAGAAAGGCAGGGTTGGACAAGGTGGATCCTGGTGTGGCCCTAGTCCAGCTTGTTAAAAATGCTGTTGTGCGAGGGAAAGCTGCAAATATCATTTCTAATGTATTTACTGAAATAAAATGAATAATAGTTAAACCAGCTTTTGCTCATTACATCCGGACAGGTCTTCACCTCAAAGATTTCTTGTATTTGGAAGCAAAGGTCACAACTGACCATTATTGGGTGTCAGTAAAGGTATGATGAAAGAAAAGAAAGAATGTCAATATAACTAACTAGTTATAATAACATTAAGGATCCAAGAACAACACAATCTATTTTTGTAAGCTACTTTGTTGAGTGAAATCATTGACAGAATTTTTCCTCTAGCACTTCAAACCTTTCATTTCAGATATCTAAACATACTTCAACAAATGGCAAGTAGTAGGAAATGAATATTGGTTATCGACGGAAATAGCAATTACCAAGCCCCAGGATAAAACGGAATGGTCAAGGGTATGGGATTTAAGATTTCTTCCTCAGAAAGCGAAGTGCAGGAAAATGGCACTGAGGTAAAAGAGCAGTCATGATCTTATTGAATGGCAGAGCAGGTGTGAGGAACTGAAGAGCCACTCCTGGTTCTGCTTTTTAATATTCTTATACTCTTAATTGCAATGATAGAAGAGTTGTGTGAGGAAGTTGTAGACAGTGGAATGTAGTTAGATGGCTTGCAAAGCTGAGTATATGGATTCAGAATAACCTGGGTGTTGAAGATGAAGTGGATGTTACAGAAATTATGAGTAATATCTTGGGAGATTTGAGATGAGAATTTTAAATTGGAGGCAATGGAAACCATGAGCTGGTGAAAGTCATTACGAGTAGACGTGGTGATTAAGTATGACTTCATGTGGAATTAAATGCAGGAATCAGAGTTTTGGATAGGCTGATGATGATGAAGTTACAGTCCAGTCAGGAGAACATTAAAGAATAGTTCAGCCCAGCAATGGAAAGTGCCAGATGGGTGAATAGAGAGGTGGCAACTGAAGATTCATTCATGCCTATAAATTGATATCTCCTTGTTCTTCTTAATCAGTCCCTCAGAATCAATGATGATTTGCTTCCACTTTGTTTTTATGGTTTTGAGACGACTCATAAGGCAAATGTCGGAACTGCAGATGCTTACTGCACTAGAAACTGTTTTTCAGTTATTGGTTTATTATTGTCACTTGTATCGGGGTACAGTGAAAAACTTGTCTTGCATACTGATCGTACAGGTCAATTCATTACACAGTGCAGTTACATTGAGTTAGTACAGAGTCCATTGATGTAGTACAGGTAAAAACAATAACAGTACAGAGTAAAGTGTCACAGCTATAGAGAAAGTGCAGTGCAATAAGGTGCAAGGTCACAACAAGGTAGATCATGACGTCATAGTTGAGCACCCACAGTGGCAAGTGCAAGGAATGTTTGAAGCTCATTCATTGACACGTGTGGCAGAGCAGTTGGACGTCTGACTGGCTCTTGTTGGGTAGGAGGGAAGGATTGGCTGGTTGGGGTTTGCCAGTTTCATGTTGGGAGATGAGTGGGTGGTAGAGGTCAGGGAGTTTGGGAGCTGGAGTTTTGGCAATTGGGTGAGTGGGGTACTGCGAATTTGGTGGAAGGCGGTGATGGGTCAGTGACTGGGGAGGTCGGGCTTTTGGACAATTGGAACTGAGATTGGTGAAAGTGGTTGGGGTGTCAAGGAATATTAGTTCATTAGTAACATCTAATTTAATGGGGTTTCAGCCTGCGAGAGACCAACGATGGGTGATCTGAGGCAACATGGACTATTTTCTCAAAGTACTCTTTGCTGAGAAGCACCCATTAAATTTCCAGGAGATGCAAAACGATTGTTATTGTGCTCCACTCTGGGAAAAATTGAATTTCAATTTCATAGCATAAAAATGGTGGTTGAAATTCAAAGTCTGGGTTTATGATACAAACGTAGCTTGAATTTATGTAGATCCTTTAATATAGCAAGAGCACTCCAAAGGTGCTTCACAGAAACATTTTCAATCCAACGATAAATGTTGAGTCATATTGTGAGGTATTAGAGAAGACGACCAAAGAATTGGTCAAAGAGATAGATTCTAATAGACTTATTAAAATGGATATGAGAGGTAGAGGTAAATTAATTGATTCTGGGAAGGAATTCCAGAGTTTAAAGCCTTGACAGCTACCAGTGTCTCTGGGAATGGTCGAGCAATTAAGTCCAGGGTTGAGCCCGAGATCACTCAGTACACATTGACCACAAAGGACTGGAGGAAATTACATAGATGGAGGGGTAAGACCATGAATGGAATTAAGAATTTTGAAATCAAGCAAGTGCTTAACATGTAGCCAGTGCAGATCAGTGAGCAGAGAGGGAAGGATTGGACAGGACCAAGTGTGATTTGGGATGTGTGAGCCACTGTTTTCAATGAGAGGGTGTCGGGCTTAAAGGAGAGGCTGGAGAGAAGAGGGAGATTCTGTAAGTATACAATGAATGCATCAGCAAATTAATATCTTGTATGTTAATTCTTTTTGAGACAAAAATATTGGTGAGTATTCATGTAAAGATTATCAAGAAACAATATTTCCACATGTGGCTACATAGCCACAACTTACAGAAGTGTGTGATTTACTCGACCACTCCTATATCATTTTAGGATGCAAAAACGGTCACATATAGGCAAGGTCAAATAAGAATGCAAGATTTAAGTTCCTAAAGGATCAGATAGATTATTATATCAATAGTTTGTCAATAACTTGATTGATATCAATATTTCCTTTTCAGATTTTCTTTTCAAATTGAAATGAAATGCTCAAAATGTTTCAATGGAGAGTGAACTCACATTCACCAGATTACCAGTCTAATATTATTGCCACTACACCATTAAGTGATTACTTCACTGTGCTGTCTCTTCTGTTGGAAAGCAGACTATGTAAAATCTCTTATGTCAGTACAATTTAGAAAGGAAATGCAACAAGCTCTATCTGTATACACTTCACCAACCTTACTTCATCTGCAACTTCATCATGAACAAATGCCACTTCACACTATTAATCAGAAATGAAGGTAAGGTTGTTGGGTTACGTGGGGGTGGCCAATCTACATTTGTATAGCTGTTTTCCACAAGTGTGGGCAGTGAAAGTCACTTTGACCTTCTCCACTACTTTCCATTACAAACCACTTGATTGTCTTTGCTCAGTGAACTTTATAACTAATGACTCCTTGTGCAAAATTGTTGTGCTTGGGCACATTGGTATAGGATATTGCTGAATCACAAAAAATGATTAACATGTCATATATGTAAAATAATTGGGAAGTGAATAAAAAGGGAGATGAAGAGAATTTTCCTTTCTGCAGCAAGTTGTCTGATCTGGAGCAAACTGTCTGAATAAGTGGGTGGATATGGGTTCAAAGGTATTTGTTCAAAAGGATATTGGATTAATACAAAGGCATAAGAAACTCAGCAAGACTGTGGCTATTGAGCAGGCAAGTGAGACTGTTCATATAATTCAGAACTGGCACACGTGATGGACTCCGTAGATTTCTTCTATTCTGTTTAACACTACGTTTATTTTGTTGCTTTGCATTTAGCAGGTCCTTCAAACAGTGTTTCTGGCTGGTTTTCACATCTTGTACCTTTAAGGGAAGAATAGTCGATGTGGCACTTTGAAATATTCATTCAATTTTCTAAAAAGATCGTGAATTATTATCCTCACATCCATACCTGTCCTTTGAACCTATTTTCATGAATGTTATAACTTTGCCTTAATAACTTTCACGTGGCAAAAGTTAACCCAGAACTCCTGCAAGGTCTGTTCTTGTTAACCCGAGTTCAATTACTTTGTTTGAATCATCACATTATTTGTGTCTGATATGTGATTGTCGCCAAGTTGATCCTTTCTTTTTCAGATTGCACCATCAGCTATCATTCCACAGCTCAAGTCATCAACCAGGCTTCAGGATATGCACTGCCAACCATTATCATGGAGTCATGTTCTCCCTTGCACATTAGATAAAGAACTTCACAGGCCATCGTCAGGTTATGACAGGGTTCTGTTCCTGAGAACTGTTTGTAACCTGAACTGTACATAAGTCAGAAATGAACAGTGCATAGAGAGGATCACAGAAAGAGCTGTGATGGGAGAGTGAGCAGGTGTGGGAAGAGTGGCCGCCAGCCGGCCTCACTGACTCAATGAATAAGCGAGTGATTCTGCTCAGTGCTCCCAGCTCTGCTGAACCCAGGCCCCCGATTACTGCGGCTCGCGTGGGGGTGGGGTTGAAGGCACACAGAAATGTCCCGTTCCCACCTGACAAAAGATGTCTGTAGCCCTGCATCAGCTGGCAAATCCATCCCCTTCCATCCCACCGGTCTCCCAAACCCTCATTTGTATGTGTGGGCTATCCATAAGTCAGGCACGCATAACCTAGGGAGGACTTGTATATGTTTAAATGATAATTCAACATAGACAAATAATTTTGTTTGCACAATGGGGTGTGAATATCACTGGCAAGTCCAATGTTTTATTGCCCACTCCTAATTGGCCTTGAACTTAATAAATTGCTGGGCCATTTCTGAGGTCAGTTAAGAGTTAACCACATTACTCTGGATGTGGAGACACATCTGCCAAACCAATGGATTACAGTTTCTGCTGCTTTCACATTCCAACAACAAAACCAATGGCTAGAAAATCAGGAGAAACTGCTTCTTTTTTTTAAAAAAAGATATTACAAAGATCAACATAGTGTTTTTATTTATTATTAAGAGAGGTAATTACATCCCCATGTCTGTATGCTAATTGGGGTGTTAGCCCAACATTAAATGATGCATATACCTTTCTGGAATCTGACTTACAGTCCTTAGAATTCAATCTGTCTTCCTTCATTTATCAATGTATCAGTGAACATATATAATTTGACCACATCTATAAATCACTCAAAATTGTTCTTCATATTAAGAATGAAGAGCTCTAACTTAAATGATGTTTGTTTCATCTATACTGCTTCATGAATTTCCATTTATGTTTATTGCTTCTTAAAATTTAGTATCAAAGATAAGTTTTATGACAATTTAGATTCATAAATGCTATTCTATAGAGAAGATTGTTTCCCAGCAACATACTACACAAGTTAACTGGAATTATTAAAAGTTCTTTGAAAAAGAAAGACTTTTAGTATCAGAATAAAAAGCTGAGGTAAATCAAGTTATGTTCACTTCGCTCAAAGCAATCTAACTATCCATCATTTAGATTTGCAAGTTTATAATTAGGATTCTAGGTTACATTGAATGCAAAAGAAATAAATAACTACATTCAGAGCCTGAAGTAAATATTTACTGATTTTGCTCAATATGTTAACAAATTAACATATTTGCAGCAAAATAAAGCATTATAAGACCATACAGCTTTTAAATTCATAGACTCGGTTTTAATGAAGTTATGAAATTTGAAGGCAAATTCAAGCATCACTGAAGCAATGTAAACAACAGTATACATCTAATGTTATTTTTATAAAATTTTATGACTTTTTAGTTATAATGTATGAAAATGTGGTAATGCTGAACCTGAGTATTACAAATTGAAATAAATAACTACATGTCTTTAATTTATATAAATATCAGAATAAAAAAATCTGCAAACTATTTTAGTCTAGTTCCGGAAATACAAATGCAGCCAATTCCTGTGCTCATCTCATTTAGGATGCTTGATTTAAATGATAGTGATTTTTTTTATGATTACTAGAGCAGGCTTTTTGTGCAGAATATGTTTATTTCTGATGCAGGCAATTAAGTTTTACAAGGTAACTCAGAACACTGAAACAACCTTTAAAACTGAAAAGGATTGAATTGTGCACACTGCCTGCTAATGACCCAGAAAACTGAACAAAGTTGGAACTGCTCCAAAATCATATTTTGAGTTCTATATTTTTATAACTAAAATTTTCAGCCAACTATAACCAGTCACGCTGAGGGTCTGAGTCTCTCTACCCTTTCAGAGGACATGTGATTTGTTGTGTTTTGCCTCATCGTAACTGGGTTCTCTTTTCATATTATTCCCTTAAATGAAGGACATTCAATGTCTTATTCCAGGTCGATTGTCTGGAAACCACACAGAGCTTTGTCTTTCCTGTCTCTGTTGATGGCAATGGACCACTTAACGGAAAAGAGTGCATTACCGTGTTAAAGGGCACAGTTCAAAGGTGACCATATTTCTCATTAAGAGTGGGATCCAAAGTATATACATAGCCAGCCTAAAATCAATATTTGTTGTGCTCACGTGATCAGAAGTGGTGAAGAATACTGTAATTGGACTCTTATGTCAAATAACCCTTCCCTTAAATAGATCTCTTCTATTTGACATTAGTTTGTTTGATCTTGTACAAGCTGCATTAGAGCTATGTTATTTCATTGCCATTTAATGTCAAAGATAACAGGTCACTTGTGAATATTCATATCTGAGACCAAGGTTACTTTGAGTTCAGTAGAGGTGGTCTGTAATTGTGTTGCCTCTGCAGTGTTGGTTGATGATTATTATTTTATAGTTTATGGACAAAGTCTCCCAACAGAATATCTTTAAGTACTATATCTGAATCACAAGGAATGTTTCAGTGTGGCAGTTTATGTAAACAAAAAAAAAGATATGGCTATATTACTAAAATATTAAAGATGCTTACTTTATCTGTCTAAATGGTTTGATTAATTTGTTATTTAATGCTCTATTAAGCATACCTTATACTACTAAAAACAGGACTAATTGTGTGTCTTTCTCTGTAGGATGGAACATATATCAATCCTAAGCAGTAATATTTAATGTTAATTTTAAACATACAGTAGTCACTTCTTTTGGCTTATATTGTTCTTACTGACATCTTTTGAATCAGTCAAATATTCCTGTCAAAGGTAATCAGAGCTTATCTTATAATTGGCACAGGTTTTATGCACACTGAAGGTAAATAACTTCAAATAGATTTTATAAGATACATTAAAATAAATAAAAGGAGTGGCATATTTAAAGTCTGAAGGGATACATTGGGTGCCATTTTGCATGCATAATACAACTCCGTTGCATAGGTTCCATCATTAATTGAATAAACTGTAGATAAAACCTAATACTGATGAATTAATTCTAAACTGAAGGCATACAAAAAGCTACATGCAACACCCGCAGGGTTAAAATTCTAAATTGCTTTCGTCCTTTACATGTTATCATATTTTGATGTTACACAAGGTGTTTATAGTTAAATGATTGTATCTACACATGAACCACTTTTGCACACAGGTAGAAGACTAATTCTTTTTAACAGCACAAATTTATTCTATTGTCTACTCTAAACTGTTTCTAACTGCAACCCATTTTCCATTGAGAAGAGAGGATTTTTTTTAAAACTGAATTTTGATATATTTGAAGGAGAATCATTGTTCACTTCAGTGGGGCTTAGACTATGTTTCAATAAGACAAATGACATTGGAGTGCTAAAATGGCAGCCAATGATAACTCATTGTAAGGAGATCGGAAGAGTAAGGATTGAATAGACTAGCAAAAGAGTAATTGAAAAGCATGTGTAAGAGAAAGAGATTTAAGCCAAAGCAATTACTTACTTTGTGAGTGGCTTCTTATTTAACCCTTTCTAGCATATAATAGTTATTAGAAGTACTCATCCTTTATAAAATTAAAATATTTAACTGCAATGTTCTAAGTTGCAAGGTTTCTCATTTTCTAAAGATCAGAATTTCATCCTGCCTTTCCCCAACCATTATGAAAAACATAAAAAGTTGGCCACAGGCAATTCTTTCGTAATTATATAAAGTAACAGAGAAAGGCCATTCAACCCTTTGAGCCTGTTCTACCATGTGAGCATAATGGCTAATCTGTACTTTAACTTCATTTATCTTCTTTGGCTCCATATCCCTTAACTGACAAAATACCAATCATAGCTTCAAGTCTTTCCTTTGACTTAAGCTGACTGGAGTTGTATTGTGGGTGAAAGGCAAAAAGAGTAAACTTTTCTGTGAAGAAGGGCTTCTGACATCATTCCTTCATGGACCAACTTTAATGTGAAGGTTATCCACTTTATTCTGGGCTCCCCCCACAAAAGAAATAATTTACTCAAACCATCCTTTTAAACCCTATAGTGCTCATTTCCCCACCTGTGCAGAATAAAGATCATATTTAAATGAGAACAATGTAGATCTTTAGACATTATCCAATTTTTTATTATTGCACCTGCAGAGCTCTGGTGAAATGACACCCAAATAACAAGAGGACCCATCCACAAAACCTATTAGTGAAGCAGGTCTTCAAATATTTCAGTTCACTCTAGTGTTTGACTTGAGATTCAGGTAATGTTCTGCTATCAAATGGTGAAGTAATTTTTGGTTCTTTTTACATTCTATAAAGGCAGAGAACTTACTCTCCTGCTAAACCCAGAATCACTAAGAAAGGATGAATCACTTATATATTTTAAACAGGCAATATATGCAGTTTGTGCAAACCTGTGGCATCAGGAGCTATGTGTGGGGGTTTGAATGTGATTCTTGAGATTATTTTCCATTTTGTTTTGGCATTTTTATAAAATTATGTTGCTTGCTGGCTTTAGGTTACATTTTACACGGCCTCCAAGAAAGTTCTCAAACCACAGCAGAATTCAAGTCCATCATGCAAAGAAAGCAATCCAATGTGTTCCTATTCAGTCAGGTTATCCTCTCTAATTTTGAAGGTCCAAGATTAAGAAGTTGCTATCTGTGCTGAAAACAAGGAGCTTTTAAAAGTGCAAAAGCACTGTCCTAGAGTTTGTGTTCCAAAACTAGAAGCATCATAGCAATCTGGACTTTAACACAGCTGGTCAAAAATGCAAAGCAAAAATCATTGCAAGTGTCATTCTACTGGGAATCAGTGAAATCTAATAAACAGTGAGAGATGGGCGAGTATACAAGGGTACAATTTAATAAAGGCTATTAGGGAATGCCATTGAAGAGGTTGCAATTATTTTCAGTCATTTTCCAGAGTGCTCAAGAGGTTTTGGTTTCCTTTCTGCTCACCTCCCATCAAAAGCCAACCTTCAGTCAATTCAATTTACTCTGGGTGGTTATAAAGGTAAAACTGAGTGCACTGGATATAACAATGGCTGTGTGCCCTATTAACATCCCAGCTGTGGTGACAAACATTCTCCAGGACTATCCACATTTTCAGCCAGGCTCTTCCGGTACATGATTTACATATGACAACTTTTAATAACTTTCCTATCACCTAGTTTGTTGGCAGCACATCTTTTGTTCATATACAAGTTGGCATCACTGGCAAACATAGCTTTTATTATTGATAGCTAATTGCCTTATTGAACTACTGCAGTCTGAATAGTGTAAAGGACTTCACTGTTCTTGGGGAAGGGTTTGTGTTTAGACCCAGAAATAAACTCCAAATGAAGACTGTCACCTGCCATTTCCCTCCATAGATGCTGCCTGACTCAGTTCCTCCAGCATCTTGTTGCTCCAGATTCCAACATCTGCAAGTTCTTGTGTCCAATACATTTTCAAAGGTGAAGGGGCACCAAATGGTACTGTGCACCTTCTGCCCTTTACCTTCCAGATGGATTTGAAAGATGCTTTTGATAAAACTTCAGACATGCGAGAGATGAAGGGTCTTGACCCAAAACATTGACTGTCCATTTCCCTCCATAGATGCTGCCTGACCCACTGATTTCCTCCAGTGTCTTGTGTTTGAAAAAACTTTTGTCAAGTTGCTATTTTGGGGCAACCTCAGGAGTGAATACAGGTCTGATGCTCAACTCACTGCCTCACCTGGGCCACTGTTTCTTCTAGGGTCACCCCAAATGTAGACTTCCACATGGCCTAGCATGACATGGGGTGGTCCCTGTTGCACCCATAGTACAGTTTTGACAACCAGTGAGACCCCATCCCCAGGCTCACTGACTACCAAAACTCACTGTTATCCAATTTTTATGGCATTCACAAACATTCAAAGTTCACTGCTGATTAAGTAAAATACTTAAATAACTAAAATTTTAAAAATAAAAGCCACATATGCAGATACACAAGTTAAAATATTTTGCCTAACCAAATTAAATGTAAGCCACATTTCTCCCATTCATTGCAATGGGTGCACTACTTGCTCTGGATTAACCTGGCATAGTCTCAGTGACAGATCTTGCAGTCTGAGAACTGGGAAAGCTGTGGAAGTTGGATTCCATAGAGTCCACTAGTGAAACACAAGTGCCCAGGACTAGTGTTGGAACTCCCAGCTTAACAGCATTGTAGAAATACATTCTCCACATGGATTGTAGTGATTCCAAAAACAGCTTAAGACCACTTATGCTAGTGTGATTGGAAAAGGGTAATAAATGGTGGCCTTGTCATCCATGTCCAAACACCTTGCATGAATAAAGATACCAGAGCTCAAAAGTGCTCTAATGTTCAATTCCCTATCAGAAGCTGTCTAGAATCTACATACAACCCCTTTTCATCCATTCCATATTATACTTATCTGCTGGGGAAAAACAAAACTCATCTCCCCCTTACTCTTGCCAATGACATTAACCCTTGGTTACAGACACCTATCAACAGAGACAGTCTGTTCTATCAGAGTACTTCATAATTACACCAAAAGCTTAAACATTAATTGCCAACATTTTGATTGCTTTTCCCCCACAGATTTCTTAAATACAAAAGAGTAAAAATGTTTAATGGAGTAATCTTGTTGGTCTTATTCTTCCACTCTTTCCCAATCAGCATGGAAATTATTTTTCTTCATGAGTTTCTAATTTCCTCTTGATGTTGTTTCCACCACCCTTCCAGGCAGGGAGAACCAGGCCATACCTATGATTGGCATTCTTCTTGTACCTTTTGCCCAGAACCTTAGATTTATGTTCCCGGTCCTTGAATCATCATCTAAGAGCAGCAGCTTCCCCATAATTACATTTTCTAAACTTATGATCTTGTACACTTCCATCTGATCTCCTCATTTTTCTTTGTTGCAAGACTAGCCACAGCTCCTTCAGTATAACCTTGCGGATGAACCCTGTCATCCTAAAACCATTCTAGTACATTCTTACTCCACCTATTGCCAGGATCTTCACATCCTAAAGCGTGGTGACCGGAGTTGTATGCAAAATTCCAGTTGTCCCCTAACACTGTTCCCTGTTCAAGAATTGTAGATTGTATGCTAACTCATTAAAAATAATGATTAAAGGCCCTGTGGAAAAATAATGGGAGAGAGACAGTTATAAAGTGAGCACTGAAAATTTGTGATATACTGTCCCACCATGCAACTTCTGACTGAGAAATTGAATCAAATTTCCTTCATACAGTGAGTGATCAAGGCCCAGAATTCACTGTCAGGATTGTAGTGGATGCAGATACAACCAAGTCTTCAAAATGGGGTGTTTTGTATCTCAAAGGAATGATTTTGCAAGGCTAGGGAGAGGGTGTGGGAACATGGGGCTATTTGGACTTGAGCCAAATGGTTTCCTTCCATTGCCAAAACCCTTGTGATTCTGCATTGTCAATCTTCAATCCAATTTGCAGCTGTACATTGTCAATAGCAAACACCATTTTCAATACAGATTTGAAAGTTTTTCATCTTTTCCCACTCTGCCAATAGCAAGAACAATTGCATTCAGGTAGGCAGTGATAAATTCCTACACTATCAATGTATTTTTTTGTCCCCTTCAGCACATGGAACATTGGAGAGAGTCATGAAATGGGAGGTTCAGGCAAAACAAATTGGTGTCATAAAATCCAAAGGATCCTGATACAAGATTAAAGTACTAATAGACTGAATACATGTCAGTTCATTCAGGGATCATATCAGCAACTTCTAGAGTCAACACAAAATGCTGATAGAACTCAGTAGGTCAGGTAGCACCTATGGAGGGAAATAAACAGTCAACATTTTGGGCCGAGACCCTTCATCAGGACTGGAAGAGGGCAGAAGCCAGAATAAGAAAGTTGGCAGAGGGGGAGGAGCACAGGTCAGCAGGTGATAGGCGAGTCCAGGTGAGAGGGGGAAGGTAGGTAGGTTGGGAGGGGGATGAAAGGAAGTGATGCAAGAAGCTGAGAGGTGATAGGTAGAAGAGGCAAAGGGCTGAAGAAGGAATCCAGTGGGAGATGACAGTAGACCATGGAACAGAAGGAGGTGGGAGAATGGATGGGCTGGTCGTGAGGGTGGGGGGAGGGGAAAGAAAGGCAAGGGGGTCCCCACAAGAATGAGGGAAGACAAAGGAAAGGGGAGAGGAAAGGTGGGGTGAAGAGGAGAAGAGTTGCCAAAAGTTAGAGAAATCAATGTTGAACCCATCAGGTTAGAGACAGCCAAGGCAGAATAGGAGATGTTGTTCCTCCAAGCTGCATCTGGCCTCAACATGGCCATGAATAGACATGTCAGTATGGGTGTGGGATGTGGAACTGAAGTAGCAGGCCACTGGGAGCTCTCAGCTTTTGTGGTGGATGGAGCAAAGGTCCTCAACAAAGCAGTCACCCAATCTGTGTCCATCTCCCAGGTGTAGAAGAGACTGCACAGGGAGCACGAGATGCAATAAATGACACCCTTGAATTCTCCCTCAGATTAGAGGGATTTTAGTCTTCACTGTGAAATATTGGATGAGCATGCATCTATGAGAACTAAGTATGACTTGGATGTGGGAGACAAGATCAGTAAATATGCATTCTGATCATGGTGGATAGGCACAAAGGCTATCCACAAAGTTGATTATGCTCGACATGAGCCTCCTGCTGCCCTTCATTTCATGTGCCCTTCTGTCACCCTTCATTTCATGTGTATATATGCCTCTGACTGAAGAAACCACTGTACCTGCCTCCAGTTCAAGGAAAGTCCAAAAAATTTGGCCCCTACAAATGAGATCTTTGTTCTTGAGAACATGGCATGATGTTGAGATTCCTTTATTTTCTCAAATAGCAGGAGAGAATACCTTAAATATTTAAGCATTCACATGACAGTAGAAGCAGGGATGTTGTTTTCCCTGGCTGATGTATCAAAATCCAAGAATTATTTTTTCATTACTGTGGGCATCACAGTGCCAAAGCTAATAGAGCAGCTGCCTCACAGCACCAGGTGTTCAATTCTGAACTTCAATGATGCCTTGTGGAGTTTGCATGATCTGCCATGACTTCATGGATTTCATAGAACATTACAGCACAGGCCCTTTGGCCCACAATGTTGTGCTGACATTTTATCCTGCTCCAAGATCTAACACTTCCCTCCCACATAGCCCTCCATTTTTCCATCATTCATGTGAATATCCAAGAGTCTTTTAAATGTCCCTAATGTATCTGCCTCCACCACCTCTGCATTCCACACACCCACCACTCTAAAATATTTACCTCTGACATCCCCCTTATACCTTCCCCCAATCACCTTAAAATTATGCCTCATGTTTGCCATTTCCATCCTAGGAAAAAGGTCCGACTGTCCACATGATCTATGGTTCTTATCATCCTGTACACCTCTCCTCCACTCCAAAGAGGAAGGCCCTAGCTTGCTCAACCTATCCTCAAGACATGCTCTCCAATCCAGGCAGCATCCTGTAAATCTCCTCTGCACCTTCTAAAGCTTCTGTATCCTTTATAAGGAGGTGACCAGAACTGAACACATTACTCCAAGTGTTGTCTACCCAGGGTTTTATAGAACTGCAACATTACATCATAGCTCTTGAACTCACTGCCCCAACTAATGAAGGCCAACACACCATACATCTTAACAACCCTATCAACCTGTGCAGCAACCTTGAAGGATCTATGAACATGGACCCCAAGATCCCTGTTCCTCCACATTGTTGAGTCCTGCCATTAACCTTGTATTCTGCCTTCAAATTCAATCTTCCAAAGTGTATCACTTCATTTTTCCAGTTGAATGCCATCTGCCACTTCTCAGCCAGCTCTGCATCCTATTAATGTCCTGTTGTTAACTAGCAGCAACCTTCTACACCATCTACAACACCACCAACCAGGTCATCTGCAAACTTACAAACCCACCCTTCCATATCCTTATTCAAGTAATTTATATATACACTGACCTCCAGGCAGAATACTCCCCATCTACCATGGGAGAGTTGATTCTGAATCCATACAGCCAAGTTTCCATGTCCATGTCTCCTGACTTTCTGAATAAGCCTTCCATGAAGAACCTTACCAAACACCTTACTAAAATCCATGTACACCACACCCACTACTTGACCTTCAATGTGCTTTGAATGCTTTGAGGATGTGACAATCAGGTACGCGAGGCATAACCTGCCCCTCACAAATCTATGCTGACTGTCCCTAATCAACCTATTCTTCTCCAAGTGTTCATAAAATCTTGTCTAAGAATTTTCTCCAGTAATTTGCCCACCATTAAACAAGACTCTCTGGTCTGTAATTCCCAGGGTTATCCCTACTCCCTTTCAAGCAAAGGAACAACATTTGCCACTGTCCAATCATCTGACAATACTCCTGTGGCCAGTGAGGACAAAGGTCATTGTCAAAGGCCCAGCAATCTCTTCCCTCACTTCCCACAATAAGCTTGGATACATCCCATCCAGCTCCAAGACCTTATCTATCCTGATGTTTTTCCAAAAGTTCCAGCACATCCTCTTGCTTCACATCAAGATGCTCTAGTGTATCAACCTGTTGTATGTGATCCTCAAGTGTCAAGGTCTCTTTCACTGGTGAATCCTGAAGCAAAGTATTCATTATGGACCTCCCCTACCTCTGACTCCAGGCATGTTCTCTTATCCTCAATTGGTCCTACCCTCACTCTAGTCATCCTTCTATTCTTCACATAGGTATAGAATGCCTTGGGGTTTTCCTTTATCCTACTTGCCAAGGCCTTCTCATGCACCTTTCTAGCTTTAAGTCCATTCTTAAGTTCTGTCCTGGCTACCTTGTAACTTTCCACGGTCCTGTCTAATCCTTGCTTTCTAAACTTTAGGCAAGCTTCTTTCTTCCTCTTGAAAAGATATTCTACATTTATTGCCAACCATGGTTCCTTCACTCTACCTTCCTTGCCCTGCCTCAATGGGACAAACCCATCCAGAACCCCATGCAAGTACTCCCTAAACAACCTCCACATTTCAATTGTGCTCTTCCAAGAACTTATGTTCCCAGTTTATGCTCCCAACTTCCTGCCAATATCATCATAATTCCCCCTCCCCCAATTAAATACTTTCCCATATCATCTGCTCCTATCCTTCTCCAAGGCTATGGAGAAGGTCAAGGAGTTATGGTCACTATCTCCAAAATGCTCTCCCAGCAAGATCTGAAACCTGATCAGGCTCATTGCCTAGTACTGCATCCAGTATAGCCTCTCCTCTAGTCAGCCTGCCCACATTGTGTCAGGAATCCTTCCTGGGTACTCCTAAAACTCTGCCCCAATTATCCCCTTTACACTAAATAGGTGCCAATCAATATTAAGGAAGCTGAAGTCACCCATGACAACCACCCTGTTATTTTGGCAACTTCCCAAAATTTGCCTCCTGATCTGCTCCTTGGCATCTCTGCTGCTTTTGGGCCGGGAGAGGGGCACGGGTCTATAGAATACGCCCAATAGAGTGATCGCACCCTTCCCATTTCTGACTTCCACCCACACTGACTCAGTAGACAATCCCTCTGGGATATCTTCCCTTTCTACAGGGAAGATACTGTCCCTGATCAAAGCCACTCCCCCACCTCCTACCTCTATCCTTCTCCATTTTGAAACATCTAAACCCTGGAATATCCAGCAGCTATTCCTCCCCTTGTGAGGGAGAAGTCCCTACTGGCCACAACACCATAGTTTCATGTACTTACCAATGCTCTAAGTTCATCACCCTTGTTCCTGATGCTTCCCACATTGAAGTAGGCACTTCAGCCCATCCAACAACTGCAATTTTACTCTTTCAACTGCCCATCCTTCCTCACATTCTTTCTTCACACTGCATCTACTTGTACACTAAATGAACCAACCTCTAAATCACTCAGGTTCCCATTCCCCTGCCAAACTAGCTTAAAACCTCTCCTACAGCTCTAGCAAACCTGCCCACAAGAATATTGATCCCCTCTAGTTCAGGTGTAACCTGTCTCTTTTGTACAGGTCATACCTTCCCCAGAAGAGATCTCAATGATCCACAAATTTGAAACCCTGTCCCCTTCCCCAACTCCTCAGCCACACATTCATCTGCCAAATCAACCTATTCTTATCCTCAGTGGCACAGGCAGCAATCCAGAGATTACTACCCTTGAGGTACTGCTTTTCAGCTTCCTACCTAGTTCCCTACATTCCCCCTTGAGGATCTCATCTCTTTTCCTACCTACGTCATTGGTGCCAATATGTACCACAACTTCTGTCTGTTCACACTCCCCCTTCAGAATGCTGTGGGCCCAATCTAATACATCCCAGACCCTGGCACCTGGGAGGCAGTATACCATCCAGGAGTCTCTTTCACATCCAGAGTCTCCTGTCTGCCCCCCCTTACTATTGTATCCCCTATCACTACCACACTCCTTTTCTCCCACCTTCCCTTCTGCACCACACAACCAGGTTCAGTGCCAGAGACCTGGTCACTGCAGCTTTCCCCTGGTAGGTTGTTTTCCCCCCACCAACAGTATCCAAAGCAGTATACCTGTTATTCAGGGAACAGCCACAGGGGTACTCTGCACTACTTGCCTATTCTCCTTCTTTCCCCTGAGAGTCACCCAGCTACCTGCAGCTTAGGAGTGACTGCCTCCCTATAGTTCTTATCTATGAACACCTCACTCTCCTGTGGGAGCTGAGTGTCATCCAGCTGCAGCTCCAGTTCCAGTTCCCTAACACAGTCTGTAAGGAGCTACAGCTGGATGCATCGCATGCAGATGTAGCTATCAGGGAGACTGAGGTCTCCCAGAACTCCCACATCCACAAGATGAACACACCACTGGCCTTGGAGCCATTGTAGCTACTCTGGCCTGGCATTAGAAAGAAAAAAACTTACCTTAACCTCCACCTCGCACCAAAGCCCCTTGAACCAGAGCCTCAGTTCCACCCCCAACACTAGACCACTCACACAATAGCTACTCTGCTTGACCTGACCTTCTTTTTATTGGCTGTCGTTAATTAGCCAATCAACTATTAACAAAGTGCAAATGTGCCTCTTTAAGACTCCTGCAAGCACAAGCACGGAGACTCACCTCTTTTCAAAGCTCCTGCTCCAAATCTGACTCTGCGAGGTGAAACTCACTTCCCCCTGGGTGCTGTGATTTCCTCCCACATCTTAAAGATGTGTGAGTTGGCAAGTTAACTTGCTGCTGTAAATTGTCCCTAGTATAGGTGAGTGGTTGATGAGAGTATGAGAAGAGTAGGGTTACAGGGAAAATTCACGGGGGAATGGAGTTTCTCTATTGGCCAGTATTGACTTGATGGGCCGAAATGGCCTCCATGGCAAGAAATTTCTTCACTTAGTGGAGAGTGAATCGTTGGAATTCTCTACCCAGGACGCTGTGACAGCTTAGTCTCTGAATACATCTGTGACCAAAATTAATAGATTTGTAGATATTACAGGAATAAAGGGGTAGGGAGGGAGTGCAGAAAAGTGGCACTGAGGTAAAAGGTCAGCTCTGATCGTATTGAGTGGCAGAGCAGACATAAGGGGCTGAGTGCCCTACGCCTGCTTTTATTTCTCACATCCTTATGTTCCTAAATCTATTTTGAACGCCACAATGATAATTTCTTTCTTGCACCATCCTGAAAATGTGTTTTATCGTTGATTAACCCATCAAGGATATAAATTCAACTGGCTCACCATAATCTCCAAACCAACAAGGCTCTTTTTGAAAATAAAACAAACTGTCTAAATCAAAATCCTGGCAACAAAGCATAATAAAGTCAAGGAGTCATTAAGAATCTTTGTCACAAATCTTTGCTGCTGGATCAGTGCCAAACTGCACCCTTTCTACTTTCCACTGGGTGCTTATTTCTTGCTGGTGCATTAAATTGAGGTTAAATATGATGCTCCCAAGCCTCCTTGTACTGACCTAGTGATGTATTTCTTCATACTCTGCTGGTACTTACTTCCATATACCAGTCCCAATAGTAAAGTCTGTTGTAAATTAATTTTAAAACAGATCCTTCTATCATAAATTACACACAATAAAATTAGTTTATTTTTCACATTAAGAACCACATGCATAACTCAATCACAGCTTTGATACTATAGACTTCTGAGGTGATCCTTAGCAATATGCAATAAATTGCTGAACCTATAGAAATTCCATGTGAATTCAAACTGGATTTTGTGGTAACAATGACAGAAAAACTATTGGCGATTGTTGTCATTACACCATGAAGCCAACAATGACCTTGGGGTTTCTGTGCACGTGGGATCCTCAAGTCATCAGTACACGATAACCCAGAGGCTTGGAAAAGAAAAAAAACTGGCAGATGCTGGACATCTGAAATAAAAACAGAAAATGATAGAAAAACTCTGCATGTCATGTAGAAGAGAAACAGATCTGCCAGTCACAAGAAAGGCTCCAAGAATGTTCAAGAAAGGCTCTAAGAATAAGCTGGGAAATTATAGGCTGGTGAGCCTAATGTCAGTCATGGGTAAACTATTGGAAGGTATCCTAAAGGACAGGATATATAAGTATTTGGATAGACGGGGCCTGATTTGGGATAGTCAACATGGCTTTGTGCATGGTAGGTCATGTCTAAACAATCTTATAGATTTTTGCAGAGATTACCAAGAAGGTTGGTGAAGGAAAGGTGGTGGACGTTGTTTACATGGACTTTATCGAGACCTTTGACAAAGTCGCACATGGTAGGCTGGTCCAGAAGGTTAAATCACTTGGCATGCAGGATGAAGTATCCAAATGGACTTAACATTGGCTTAACAGGAGAAGCCAGAGAGTGGTAGTAGATGGTTGTCTCTCTGACTGGAGGCCTGTGACTACCAGTGTGCTGCAGTGATCGGTGCTGGGTCCGTTATTGTTTATCATCTATATTAATGATTTAGATGATAATGTGGTAAACTGGATCAGCAAATTTGCAGATGACATCAAGATTGGGGGCCTAGTAGAAAGCGAGGAAGGCTATCAAAGCTTGCAGTGTGATCTTGACCAGCTAGGAAAATAGGCTGAAAAATGGCAGATGGAATTTAATGCAGACAAGTGTGAGGTGATGCACTTTGGGAGGACAAACCAGGGTAAGACGAATACAGTGAACGGTAGAACTTTAAGATGTGGGGTTGAACAAAAGGGACCTGGGAATACAGATCCATTATTCCTTGAAAGTGGCATCACAGGTAGATAGTATCGTAAAGAGAGCTTTTGGCACATTGGCCTTCATAAATCAGGGTATTGAGTACAGGACGTGGGATGTTATGCTGAAGTTGTACAAGACATTGATAAGGCTGAATTTAGAGTATTGTATGCAGATCTGGTCACCTATCTATAAGAAAGATACCAATAAGCTTGAAAGAGTGCAGAGAAAATTTACAAGGATGTTGCTGGGACTTGAGGACCTGAGTTATAGGGAAAGGTTGAATAGGTTAGGACTTTATTCCCTGGAGTGCAGGAGCATGAGGGGAAATCTTATAGAGGTATACAGAATTATGAGGGGTACAGATAAGGTGAATGCATGCAGACTTTTTCCCCTCTGGTTGGGTGAGACCTGAACTGGAGGTCATAGGTTTAGGGTGAAGGGTGAAATATTTAAGGGGAATCTGAGGGGAAACTTCTTCACTCAGAGGGTGGTGCGAGTGTGGAATGAGCTGCCAGTGGAAGCAGTAGATGCAGGTTCAATTGTAAGATTTGAGAAGTTTGGATAGATGCATGGATGGGAGAGGTTTGGAGGGATATGGTCCGGATGCAGATAGATGGGACTGGGCAGAAGATCAGGTCGGCATGGACTAGATGGACCAAATGGCCTGTTTCTATGCTGTAGTACTCTATGACTCAGATGTTTCAGATGCTGGAGTCTGAAGTAAAAAAAGAAACTGCTGGAGGAACTCAATGTGTCAGGCAGCTTCTGTGGAGGGAAAGGAATAGTCAATGTTTTGGGACAAGACCCTTCATCATGACAGGTCTGGCAAGTTGTTTGCTTCTTTTCCCCATTTCTGACAAAGTGTCCTGGACCTGAAGCATTAAGTCTGTTTCACTTTCCACAGATGCTGTCTGACCTGCTGAGTATTTCCAGCTGTTTCACCCAGAGGCCATGCTGTTTGTACTCTTCTCCATGACAATCAAGGGACCTCATTAGAAATGTTGTGATCTTAAGTTATTTATGAACTAGCTCTATTAGGGAATACCTTGAAGAGCTTATGTTTTGTTGCATGTAATTCAAGTGAGTTTTAATGGAATGTTTGTCCATTTTATCTGCTCAGCAAACTATCTAGTTATAGAATGTTACTTTTTGTGTGTGGATTGTGGTTCTTTCTCCAATTATGAGAAATATTACTATTTTTTTATTTTTCTAATATATCCATGAAATCTAATTTTTACTTTATTAATAAATGGATGTTCATATTTTTATTTTGTGTACTGTATAATATTTTAAAAGTAATTAAAAATTATTTCTTGGTCTGTCATCTGCGGGAATGTGATTGGCTGATGGATGCCGGGGGACCATTCAAAATGACGTGCAACACCAGCAGGGATCAGTGAACATGAATTTATGCCACAGAGATTGCTGGATTTTGTGTGGAGCTTCCATTAGAATCGGTGACAATCCGATTGGGACTAGTTCTAAAGTATATGGTTTACAGGTTCTGTGATTGTAAATTGCAATATTACACATATGCTGAAATTCTATGAAGAGTCACAGCACCTTAGAGTTATACAGCATGGAAATAGTCCCTTTGGCTCACAGTGGCAATCATTGATTTACACTAATCCTACACCAATCCCATTTTTTTCTCCCTGCATTCCCTTCAACTCCTGCCAGACTCTACCGCTCACCTGCATAATGGAGGGGATTTGCAATGGCCAACTGCTCGAACAACCTGCATATCTTTGGGATGTGGAACTCATCCATAGCACTGGAGGAACTTCATGTGGTCACAGTGAGAACATGCAAACTCCACGCAAACAGCATTGGAGGTCAAGACTGAACCCGGGTCACTAGAGCTGTGAGGCAGTAGATCTACCAGCTGTGCTACCCCAGAGAAGCAAATGTTTAGGAATTGGAAGTTCTTTAATGAGGAAAGGTGGTTACAAGAGAGAGAAGTAATTTAAAGGCAGTGATGAACAGCTGAGTGTTGGCCAGTATTAGAGACCTGTTGACTGTTAGCTCCAGCTGTACATGTGGTTCATTCCCACTGTTAGCAATAATACCTCAATGCATTGAAGGTCAATGTAGGTGGGAGACAGTACCCCAGCAGTAGGTCCAAACCCCACCTAGAGCTGTACTGTAGGCACCTTTCAAACCATTTCTGGCACCACCAGTATGGGTGACATTCAGTACCAGCTGTGGTTAAGCTGTCTGGTCTTCATAGGCCTTGTGGTGTTTTCAAAAGGAGTCTTCAGTCAGGCTTGAAGCCCAATACAGGGTGAGCTACTCCTCAACAAAGCGAAAGGAATGCTACACAGCCACAGATATGGGCCTCATGGGAGCTGCCTGGATAATGTGCACAGAGAGGTCTAAACAGCTGCTAGCCAGATGGGCATTAAGTTAATGACATCCTCTATGACTCATGAAGATATCAGTCTCATTGACAAGACCCTGATTACCACATGTGTAACATTGGTGGCAACTTGAGCTTGTGAGAATCCTAGAGAATCCTACAATGGCCACAAAACCCACATCCCGTCTTCCCCCGCCCCCCACTGTCGCTGAAACCTAAGAATATCCCAGAGTATCAAAATTCAAGAGTTTGATGGTCTACACTATCATGAGCAATGCACTGTCACCCATGGTGGTGGCCTTTCTCTGCTGCTGTAGTCTGGCAGAAGCAGCACAATCTCCACAATAGTGCCTCTCATCGAGGCCAGAAGACTGAGAAGGGCCACTTATAGTCAACCATGTTCCCTCCTAAGCCAGTGAAAATTTCCCACTTGAAACTTTCCTTTTGTTCTTTTCCCACAGCAAGCAAAGGGATAGCCAATATGTCATCTGTGGCCCAGAGATGCGGCTCTGACCTCCATTAGCTCATTATGGGTCCAAGTTGGACTCTGGTGATGCAACCTGAAAATCTAGGCTGTCAAATCTAATGCAACACTGTCAGAGTGCAGCACTGTCAGAAGCACTGCTTTTGAGATGAGACATTAAACCACAGCCCTCCCATGTAGATGTGAAAGATCCATTGCCATTGTTTATAATAAACTCAGCAGAGTTCAACCCAGTCTCCTGATTAATAGTTATCTCTCAGGCAAAGTCTCTAGAACTGTTATCAGATTAATTATCAGTGTTAAAAATTAGCTGATGGAAAACAATGATTATACTTCAAAAATACATCATTGAATATAGAGCATTGCCCTGTGGTTGTGAAGATTGGCATATTAATGAAATTTCTTTCATTCAACTTTACCCCTATTTGAGAATAGTATCAGAATCAGAATCAGATTTATTATTACTGACTTGGGTGATGTGAAATTTGTTGTTTTCTGGCAGCAGTATAGTGCAAGACATAAAATTATTATGAATGACAAAACAAATGAATAAACAAATAGTGCAAAAAAAAGGAACAAGGTATTTCATCATAGAACAAACATTTCACCACTAGGACAATGGGTGAATTGACTGCATTCATAACTTTACTTGTAAGAAAGCACAATTTCAGCCAGTACATATACCCTGTAAATTTCCTTCAGTCACCAAAGATAAAATAGTGATCTGGCAATTGCAAGTGAATGTCCCTTTAAATACTATAGGACCTTCCTGTTTCTGACCATGATAGTAGTCTCATCATATTGAATGGTGCTGGGGTAATATCGTTGTTACACTTTAATGCCTGTTTCCATTGATCACTCTCGCTACTTATATCAATAAAGGTCACTAAAATAGACTTTGTTTTTTCTTGTTCTAATTGTGTTCTTTCTTGTAAAAATTCTGTATAATTTATGTTTCATTAATGTTTTTCTTGTGAATGCTGCTGCAAGTAAGTTTCTCATTTCATCTATACTTTTGTGCATATGACAATAAACTCGAATTTGACTTTTTGGCTTTGACTTAAAAATTCCAACTAGCAGTGGCATTGATGTGGCAAGTTTTGTATCCTGAATTTTCAATGCATATCTGCCCTGTTCTCACCAGAAAACTGGGATAAAATGTGCTTCCATCATTCTGTACTATGCATTATCATGTATCATCACTGAATTTGCTATTGTATTCTGTGATCTTAAATTCTTCAACGCACACAACCACCTCTGAGTGGTTCATAGGGCCCCTGAAGTCTAGATCCTGCTTTGGAAGCAGAACTGTGATACACTAGGTATCTGGATTATTTAGCACAGGCAGGATGGGGAAGAGAGCTTTTTCTTGTCAGATATTGTTTGTGTGATCATATATTTACTTTTAATCAAAGAAGAGTACTTGACCAAGTAGCCGAGAACAATATTCTATTCTAAGTTAAACTTTGTCTTCTTGGAGGAAGCCGATATCTGTCTGACCCCTTTTTGCTGTGTTCTAAATATATCAGCATGATCCTTTCATGTAGACACATCTGCTAAGATCTTAAACCAGAACTTGCAGGCTGGACATAAAGATTTCTTTCTTTGCTGGGGTAGGAATCCAGTAAACTGGAAGCAGAAAGGCTGCAACTCAGTGCAGAACACAATTGAAAGGCCATTTCCACTGGGAATGGCTTAACGTTCTTCCAGCCTCCCCAAGACTGATCCCATTATTTGGAGAATATTTGACAGCTTCCTGAGCTCCCGACATTACCCCATCTGCAACAGTGTATATGTCTGCTTAAAGGAGTTTGTTCTAATGCAAACATCTAGAATTCCTCCAGCGTCTTGTTTTTTTTTCATCTAGATTCCAGCATATGCAGTCGTTCATTTCTCTCAAACATCTACAACATTATATTGAAAATTCCAATTAGTACAATGAAGATAAGTCACCAGTTAAGTACCAGACAGAAAGAAATCAGAAAGATGAAAAATATCCAAATAGATCTCTCTAGACTCCAGAAGTCTTTCCAAGATCTTGCTAGGTACACATGGCATGTGCCCCGGATCAGGGGTTTCCCCCAAAGGTAATTGGTAATTGGTTTATTATTGCCACATGTACTGAGATACAATGAAAAAATTTTGTTTGCATGCCATCAAGACAGATCATTCCATACATAAGTACAGCAAGGTAGTACAAAAGGAAAAAAACAGAATGCAGAATATATGTGACAGTTAAAGAGACAGTGAAGTGCAGGTAGACAAATAAAGTGCAAGGGCCATGACGAGGTAGATTGAGAGTTCAAAGTTCATATTTAACATATAAGAGGTCTGTTCAAATGTCTGATAATGGTGGGATAGAAGCTGTCCTTGAGCCTGGTGGTACGTGCTCTCAAGTTTTTGTATCTTCTACCCAATGGGAGGGGGTGGGGAGAGAATGATCAGGTTGGGAGGGGGTCCTTGATTATGCTGGCTGCTTTCCCAAGGCAGCGGGAAGTATAGGCAGAGTCAATGGAGGGGAGGCTGGTTTGCGTGATGGAGTGGGCTGCGTTCACAGTTTCAGAGTTTCAGAGGTTTACATCACTGGCATCAAAGCCAGGCAGATGCACAGGTAGAAATCCCTCTCTCTTGCTCCCAGTTTTTTGAATTCTTACCCCAGCAAAGGAATCTTTATTGCAGGAATTTGTAAGACTGGCTCTTTTAAAATGTGTTACAATTTTGTGTGGGATTGCGCAGAATATGTAACACATAAACACTTTAATTGCCATTTATTCTACTC
Source organism: Pristis pectinata (assembly GCF_009764475.1). Lineage (NCBI taxonomy): Eukaryota > Metazoa > Chordata > Chondrichthyes > Rhinopristiformes > Pristidae > Pristis > Pristis pectinata. The sequence goes on from NC_067432.1 coordinate 19,217,127, forward strand.
CCTTCCAAGTCTTACAACCCCGAACCCCAACTCCCCAAACTGCTTAACCAGAAATGCACTATTCTTCTCAGCAACCCTTTGTTGTAGAAGCTTGCACATTGTCATTATTCTCTGGGTCAAGACGTTTCTTCTGATTTATTAGTGACTTTCCTATACTGATGGCCTCCAATTAAAATGAGTGAAATAACCTATCCTTCGAATCTTGCAGTCATCCTATCAGATCAACCTACTAAAAGGGTCTTTTGACCATTCGTCCCAAATTAGGACTGTATTTGTTGTATGGAACAGGCATGTAGTTAAACTTTTCCTGTCAGGTCAAATCTGTCAAGAGGAGGTTCCTGGACCAGATTTTATTTTTAAATAACAAATTTATTTCAGGTTTCTTTGTGGAAGAGCTGAATTAACTTATCACATTCCAAGTAAGGCTAGTTCAGGAGCGGGATAATGAGGTCCCCCTGAGATATTAAAAATATTCCGTAACCAAAGGAATCATACTAATATGTATGAAATCTGCACAATTTCAAAGACAAGGAAAAACATGTTTGACCAATTTATTGGAATTGTTTGGAGAAGTGTGGATAAAGGGGAAATGTTGGATATACTGTACTTGGATTTTCACGAGCCATTTGATAAGTTACCACTGAAAGAATATTTGCAAATAGAGCTGCTGTCTCACAGCGCCGGAGACCGGGGTTCAATCCTGACTTCGGGTCCTGTCTGTGTAGAGTTTGCACGTTCTCCCTGTGACCACTTGGGTTTCCTCCAGGTGCTCTGATTTCCTCCTACATCTTAAAGACATGCAGATTGGTAGGTTAATTTGCCACTGTAACTTGTCCCTGTTGTGTAGGTGACTGGTAGAATCTAGGAGTAGTTTATGAGAATGTGGGAAGGATAAAAAATGGGGATTCATGTAGGATTAAGATAAATGAATGGTTGATGGTTAGCATGGACTCGGTCAGCCAAAGGGCCTGTTTCCATACTTGTCTCACTATGACTCTATGAATCTACGAAAGCTCATGGTGTGGGAGGTAACAAGTCAACTTGGTTCAAAAGTGGCTGGCCAATAAGAAGCAGAGTGTAGCCATAATACATCTCTTTTCTGGTTGGCAAGTTGCAATGTGTGGTGTGCCACAGAGACCTTATCTTTTATTACAATTTGTGTAAATGACTTGGATGAAAGCAATGAAGGTACAGCTGGTAAATTTGTTGAAGACACAAAAATAGGTAAGAAAGTAACTTGTGAAGGTTGGGGGGTGGGGGTGGGTGCAAAGGGATATAGATATGGTGAATGAGTGGACAAAGACCTGGCAAATGAAGTATAATGTGCAAAATGTCAAATTATCATTTTAACTCGAAATGTTTCTAAATGGTGAGGGACTGCAGAGCTCAGAGATACGGAAGGATTTGGGTATCTCATTGCATTATTCGTAAAAGGCTGAAATGCAGGTACTCCAAATAATTAGGATAGCTAACAGAATGTTATGGCATACTGTTAGGGGAATTCAACACAAAAATAAGGCGGTTATGCTTCACTTACACAGGGCATTGCTTCAGACCACATCTGGAATACAGTGTACAATATTGGTCTTCTTATGTAAGGAAGAACACCAATGCATTGGGACAGTCCAGAGCAAGTTGGAACCGGCAGATTGTCATCTGAAGATTAGACGTACCCACTGGAGTTTAGAAGATTCAGAGTAAACTTGATTGAAATATATAAGATCCCAAGGTGACTTGGCAGGATCTCTTGGAAGAACCTAGAACTAGGGGTCATTATTTAAAAATAGGGTGTGACTCTTTTAATAGAGAGATGAGGCTTTTTTTTTATTTTTCTTCAGAGATCCATGAGTCCTTGAAACTCTTGTCTTCAAAGAGCAGTGAAAGCAGAGTGTTTGAATATCTTTAAGGCATAGGTAGACAGTAATGTGGAGTTGAGGTAACAATCAGATCAGCCATGATCTTAATAAATAGTAGAGCAGGCTTGAGGGGTAAGAGACCATCTTTGGCCCCTAATTTATATGCCTGTATAATTGTAACATAGCTGTAATTAGGATGCATTGGCCTCTCTTGTACACAACATTCTTCTAAAACAACGATTTATTTACTTTTTCCCCTTCTAATGCAATAATCCACAGTTTGTTCTTCAGCACACTGGGAAAATTGATAATGGTTTCCTGCCACAGACCCTCCACAACTAACTTGGAAGCGACGTTTAACTGTGACTGAGAGACTTGCTCTCAGGCATTCTCTTGTTTCTTAACTGGAGCTCTTTCTGCTCATTAATTCTCCTCTCACAGGTGAGGGAAACATGCACTGTGTGTCAAGGCAGACTGTGTGACAGCAGTCACCTGTCCTTACCAACTTCCCCTCATCCCTTCTTTTAATGAAGGTCTTGACATCTTATCGGGATATGGAATTTGAGTGCGACACACTTAAGTGACCCCTGTTAGCCTTAGCCATGAAACCGGAAGTCACAGCAACCATGTAGGAATGCTAGCCTGTGACATCCTCCCATAGCTGACCAATCAATTGACGTCCATACATGGAGGTCAGTAGATAGCACGAAGAGCAAGAATCCAAGAGCATTGAGAACAATTGCAGAAGCCCTACTACCCTCCCAGCTGAGATCAATGAACCAGCACAGACCAGGTATTGAGCGTGTGAATGTGTCTTTGTTATATCTTTGAATCTTTATTCATGTCTCTATATGCAACATGGTCAGGCCATTGCTATGACAACTCACTGGGTTTCAGATTGACAGGACTTGTAGCAGTGTGCAGATTCATCATACTTTCTTTTAAAATAGACTCGAGCTAAAATTAAGCTCTTAAATGGTTAAGATGTGAAGTAGTAATGGGGGTTAAAGTCAGAAACCTTGGCAATCTTTCTGAAGTGATTTTTCTTTCTCTCTCTGAACTGCTAAGCTCTATCTGTTTAAACTTGTGCAGTGACATACTAAGATGCAAGTGGTGTGAGGGATTATAAAATTACCATCGCACCCCTCCTCCCCACTGCTCCACAATATTACTGAGGAGCTTGGGCAAATTCCGCAATGTGAAAATACAGCAGGAACATGGAAACACTGTGCTGCTTCTCTTACCTTGTCCAGGTGTGTGCTAAATTGGTATTAATGGCAATATCATTTCATGCAGTTGGCTACTGGCTGCTATTTGTTTTTAATTACCCGATGCATTCTATTTCCCTTTGCTGACAACCATTAAATAGGGAGTGACACCATCACCACAGTGGTGTCAGAGAGACAATAGGCCTCCTGCTTGGATAAAACAGGCTGCAATGCCTCCTAGTGGTAGAAAATCATATGAACCTGCCTTACGCAATATTACTAAGTTTGCCTACTGCAGTGCTGATTAAATTCATTTAATCCCCAAGTATTATCACTCATTGGATCCGAAGTCCAGGAGTCTTGTTAATATTCTACCACACCCACGTTGCATGTTTTGAAAAAGCTGTTATTTAGCTTCACTGTGGCTTGTAATATTCAATCTGTAGCTGGCTGGAATGAACAATTTAAATACAAGTTGTTAGAAAGAACAATAACTTTTATTCTTTGTATTGCATGTAAACTCTCTTGGCAATTGCATTTATTAACAATGATGAAGAGTATAACCTGTTAATCTTTCTTAAACCATGATATGACAGATTCCTAATGCAATCATTTTGTTCTTGTGCAACTGGAATACATATCATTTAGAATATTATTCTTAATAATAGTCATCACTGAGAAGGTTTGACTGTGGATAGACCATGAATGGGCTAATACTCTGGACAAATCTGATGTTACCCTTTTTTGAACATTAGTTTGTTTTTTTATATGTAAGAATATGGTACTAGCATTTGTGTTATGAAATAAAATCATGTATTTAAACACCAAAGGTTTGAGGTATTTTTAAACCATTAAGTGAAAATATTCAGGTATTCATCTATCACCTTTCCATAATTTCAGAAAATGGCTGAAATATAATAAAAGCATGCCAATGTTTTGAAAATTATGAAATGGGTCGCTTGCTTCTTGTCAGGTGAAAGACCATGGAAACACTAAAAGCAAAAAAAAGATATTAGGAAGAATGACTCCAAATGTAGCTACTAACCTGCCTTTGTCTTTGAACTTCAAGACAAAAACAGAGGCTTCACATTGATGGCCTCTGAAGCAAACAAGAGGAAGAAGAATCCTATCATTCCCTTTATAGCATCAACAAATGTAAAAAAAACAAATGCCTATATTTAAACATAATGTTGGAATATCATAAACTGCTCCACCACCACTATTTGTTTTGGGAAGCTTTGGCAATTTCGTAATATGGAGTATTGCAATCAAATTTGTACTTAGCAATATCCCACAAATGGCAGTAAGCTAATAACTAACTAATCTGTTTTCAATTTTATTGATTGAAGGATAAATATTGCTCAGGACACCGTGGCTTTGCTTTCCTTCAGAGCAATGGGCGATGGGATCTTTTATTCCCTCCTGAGAAAGCCGATGAATCCTTGGTTTAACAATCTATTTGAAAGAGGGCACCTCCTGCAGGGCAACACTCCCTCAAGTACAACATTTGGTGTCATCCTAGCTTATGCACTCATCTACATGTGATAAATATACAAGTATTTTAAATCAATTTTCCGTCTAAAGTAATAAATAGTGCATTAGAGATTTAAAATGAAATCACTTAAATGGCAAGCATATAAAGAGAATTTAGCAGGTAGGGGAGAATTTACCTGTGAACCTACGAAATAGAAACCTCTTTAGCACTTTAGTGGGAGTTGTGTATAGGCTCCTGGTAACAGCTGTGAAATGGCAGAATGCATAAATGCAGAAGTTAGGCAAGCACTTAGTAAAGGCAGAATGGCTGTGATATTAACTTTATGATGGATTGGGAAAGGAAAACAAATTCAGATCAGGTAATGAATTTTTGAAGTGTATTCAGGATAAACTTTCAGCAGCAATATGTCCAGGGACCAAGAGGAGGGCAAGTGATATTATATTTAGTAATGGGTAATAAGCCAGATTCAGTTAACAGTGCATGATCTCTATCCATTAATGATCATAACATGATCATGTTTGATGTAGTGGTTGAAAGAGGGAAACACAAATCAGCTGTGAAAATTCTAGATTTGACTATTCTGCAAGGAGACAGACAATCCATATTAAGCCAGGGAAATCTGCTAATGGGTAAAACAACAGTACAATTGTGGCAGGATATTCAAAAGCACTTTAATGTGGTAAAGAACCACTAAAGGCAAAAGCTCCTCTTGTCAAAAAAATGCTGTGGGTGATTAAAGAGATAAGAGACCATAGAAAGCTAATATAGGTTCTGGAAATTGGGAGAAGCACAAAATATAAGATGACAAAACCTACCAAAAGAGAATAAGAGATTGCAAAATATATTATTATCAATGCAAAATTGCTAACAATTTTAAGAAAAGATTGCAGTAGTCTGAAGCATTATGAGCCCCTCAAATTGTGTGGCAATGACATTGTAAGTGAACATAAAGGAATAAATGTTGAATGAATAATCAGTATCTATACTAAAGGTAGAGGATAGTTTCCCAGATATACCAAGGAAACTAAGATAAGATAAGATATCTTTATTAGTCACATGTATATCGAAACACACAGTGAAATGCACCTTTTTGCATAGAGTGTCCTGGGGGGTAGCCCGCAAGTGTCGCCATGCTTCCAGCGCCAACATAGCATGCCCACAACTTCCTAACCCGTACGTCTTTGGAATGTAGGAGGAAACCAGAGCACCTGGAGGAAACCCATGCATACACAGGGAGAATGTACAAACTCCTTACTGACAGTGGCCGGAATTGAACCCGGGTCACTGGCACTGTAATAGCATTATGCTAACTGCTACACTACTGTGCCTGCCATAACTGACATTGAATTAGGGACAAATAATTGTTAAAATTAATACAAGCAAAGTAACAAAAAAGAAGAAAGTATGGCACAGTGAATGATCCTCGGTATCTGTGTTTCCATCCCAGAGAAGTAGGTGGGAACATTACAGATACCACAACTATAATTTTCCAAAGATCTCTTCATTTGGGAATGTTTCCTTTAGAACAGAAAATTGCACATGTCACCCTACTATCTAAGAAAGGTGAGCAAAAGAAACAAGGGAATTATAGACCCATTAGCTTAACATCTGTTATTGGGAAATAACTAGAGTCCATAATTAAGGACAATGCCTGAACACCTTGAAAATTTTCAGTTGATCAGAGAGAGCCAGCCTTTATATGTAATGGGTATGTCATGCCTGACAAACCTGATTGAAATTTTTGAAGAGGTGGTAAATTAGTGAACAGAAAAATGATTATGGATGTTATTTGTATGGACTTACAGAAGACATTTGACAAAGTCCCTCACAAGACACTGTTAACTAAAGACAAAGCTTATGGATTTGAAGGCAAATTATTAACCTATCTGGGAAATCAGCTGAGTACCATGAGAGAGAGTGTGGAGAAAATGGGCAGGTATTCAAACTATTATAGTGGCACAACTGATGCCCTGTGATCTATGGTAAAATAACAACTATTTATAATATTGAAGAATCACCTGGATAATGCAATTGAAAGTATTTACATTTTCATTGAAACCAAAATAGATAGCATAAGCAGTACAAATATAAAAATGAAATTACAAAGAAATATCAATAGATTAAGCAAATGGACAAAATTGTGGCAATTTAATTTCACTGCAAGCTATTGTGGAGCTATCTACTTTGGAACTAAAAAGGATAGAACCATGTGCTTTCTAAATGTGAAGAGCAAAACGCCATGGAGACTCAAAGAGACTTGAAGCTTTATGTACATAGATCATTAAAATTTTATGGATAGCATAGAAAACAATTAAAAGGGTAATATAAAGTTGAAATTTATATCTAGAGGACTGAAGTACAAGAGGTTAAAAACTATGCAGATAAGCAAAGCCCTGATTAGATCACAACAACACTACGAGTAGTCTTAATACTACATATTAAGGAGAAAGTATTGTCCTTAGAGAGAGTGCAGCATTGGTCAATCAGGAGGATATCTGGTTCAAGAGTAAATTGAGAGAAATGTTTACCAAAGCTGGGGAGTGTTCCAAGGAATTTAGAACAAAAAGGGTGACTTGTTTAAAGTTTACAACATATCAGGGAGCAGACGAAGAGAAACTCTATTTGCTGGTTAGAGCTTTCAGGATTGGGGTATGTAGTCTAAAGGTTAGGTCCAGACTTTGCATGAGTCAAGTTAGGAAATATTTCTACATACAGACAGTGATAGAAATACGGATTTATTGTTAAACTGTAAATGTTACTTAAGCAAATGAAAGAAAGGATTTGGGGGAAATGCCTAAATTATTAGATTAAATTCATATATTCTTATGTTTTTCTAATCAACATAATAGAGTTCCAATCATTGTCATTAACTGTAACATACTCCTTCATGAAATCTGTCCTATTTTAGAGGGTCTGTATTGAAACCCTAACTACAGGATAGAGAGGAAGACTAGTTATTAAAGTTTTATTTATTTCAAAGACCCAAACATGTATGTAAGTGACACTTGCCTGAATAAGAACAAGACTGTTAAATGGAAACTTTTGAAGGGAACAGCACCGCAGTGAAGAATGACATCCTACAGAGAAGGCAGTGCACATTCTTGATCAATTCAAAGCAATAAGAAAAAACTTTAAAAAAGTGAGTTGATACCTTTCTTAAAACAATGGCTACATTGGCCATTGATCAGGCTCAATGAAAACTCTGTCACCAAGCACCATGCTTTTGTTTTTGTTTATATTTGTTCCACAAGAAGAGGTTGTGTCAAATTTGGGGGAAATGTCAATGCTAAGACATAGCTTACTCTTAACTTCCTGGATAAATATTCCAAGGCTGGATCCAGACCAGAAACTGTTATACAGACCAGAAACTGTATAACATGAATCCTCACTGCTCAAAACCTCTGCAATAATCTGCTTTTAAACTGATACCTCCTATAGTGGAGACACCTGTGCAGTTAGCAAGACTAGTACTTTTAGAAAGTCACGTTCCTGAATTTAGCAAGTCTGTGAAGCTCATTATTATGACTGCACTTAACTCAAAAGTGAACATTGCTTCAAGGTAATAATGCTAATTATCAAAGTTTAAACAGCACAATCCTGTGTCTTCTTGTGTATTATTGGTCCAATGGGTATAAAAGTGATCAAATTCACCCCATTTAAGACCTTCAGAATTAGAAGGACAAAGAGGGTGAGAGAGAGAGAGATGAAAGAGAGAAAAAGGAGAAGTGAGAGAGGAAATAAGAGTGAGAGACAGAGGGAGAGAGATTTGGTTTCATCAGTTTCCATCTCCACTAGATTTGATTTCAGACCCACAGGTGAAATGTCACTATTCTAACCTACTTAGAGAGATGATATCAAATTAATTAACACGGTTCTGATTGTTCCAATAATACTGAAGGGTGGTAATGCACTGTTAAAAGCAACACAGGAGCTTATGTGGCAGTGACATTGAAGGATTATAGAAATTGTACAGAATCAAAAAAATTCAGTTGTTACCGACAGTTTTATAAACAATAGAAGTGATGTGACTGTATAAACAGTTTGAAAACAATGGAAAACTCTATTGCTATTTTATAAAATTAGAAGTGATATATCAAAATTGAGGCAATATGTATTTCCAAGTGAGAAAAAAGTGGAAACCTTTATAATTTGCATATGTTGCATAGGAGATATTTTGTTTAGTTTTGCTTTACTTATACAGGTGGAGATCATATGATATTAATGTTTTGAATACTTCTTAATTTTAATAATAAAATTTACCCATGTATTTTGGCATTAATTATGAATCAAGCCATTCTCTCCAAATATGTCTACATTTGTACAAAATAAAACTTAAGAAAATAGCCATGCCTATTTTCATTTTGTAATTATTGTTGTTTCTTCCAGCATCATCCTTTGTTTCTACATTTGTTCCATTTTTACCTTCCATCCTGTGCTTTCTTTTTTTTTCTTCTTAATGTGGTAGGGTGTTCAAATAGTAGAATACTTTAGAAGAATGACGTAGATTAAATACAGGGCCAAAAATATTGCCTGTTCATTTTGCATTCAGTACTAAAACAAAATTAAATCAGCTTAAAGGTTGAAGTTGGCAGAAAAAATTGCTGCACCTGACTTAAAGTGTTAGCCTTGCTAAGAATTCTGAAGGTTAAATTACATGATAAGTAACAGTGCTTTATTGATTTCCTTATTGCACAATTTGTCGCATTTAAAAGACCTTCTCTGTAACCCTGCAATAAGACTTAACTGCAGGCTATTTCCTTCTGTTTCATTTGAGGTTGTTTAATGCAGAAAGCTTTGAAGTATAACTGGTTGCAACTTTCTGTTTAAATACATCAAAGGGAAATACACTGCCCAAAAATCTGACCTAAATTCAGAACTTCATGTGGAAATAAGAATAAATGTTAATCATTTAATTGTGCTTTGGCTTCTCTTGTAAACTGACTTTTTCCTTAACCTCTTCTTTTTAATGATTAAACAAGCTTATGAAGAAGAAAATGATGAACATCAAAGGGGATTTAAAAAATGAAGACAAGTTTTACCACAATAATTAAACCGTACATTCTAGCCTTATGGGTGATTTCAGTCTGTTCAGACAGTGAATGCAACTCTCCTTTTGGCAGTGATATGAAATATGCAGCCACATTTCATGCTCTATGTATTTATACAAGTGGAGTTTACATAATATAGCTCTTTCTATTACCTCTTCATTAATTTTAAGAAGTGTTTATCCACCGATTTTTGTTGTAAACTTGTCAACTTCTTCTCCCTTGAATGTCTAAATTTATACAAAATGGAACTTTAGAAAATAGTCACTGTTTCCATTTTCATTTTGTAGTCATTTATTCATCCTCCAGACCCAGCCTTTGTATCTAAATTTGCCCCATTTTCATCTACATTCTATCTTATCCCCTGGGGTCTTTTCCAGTCCATCTTTTCTCTTCTGTTTTTAATATATTCATCCAAGGGATGTGGACTATGCTGGCTGAGCCAGCATTTAATTGTCCACACCTATTTGTTCTTGAGAAGATGGTGGTGAGCTGCCTTCTTAAACTGCTGCAGTCCTTGAGGTGTGGGTGTACCCACAATGTTATGAGGGAGAGAGTTTCAGAATTTTGACCCAGCGACGGTGAAGAAACAGTGATATATTTCCAAGTCAGCATTGTGTGTGGCTTGGAGGGCAACTCCATGCTTTTGGGGCTCTTATCATTCTAGCTGGTGGAGGTCGTAGGTTTGGAAGTTTCTGTTCTTGCTCAGAAGCATTTGGAAAATTGTGCATTTCAAATGGAAAAGCTTTAATATCAAAAAATAACTGTTCCTCATTCCACTGATGCTGCATGTTTTATAAAACTGAATGTTTTATAAAATTTTCTGAACTCCATACAGACACTGCTGGGAGTCAGGTCGAATACAGATCATTGGAGCAACAATACCTGACGTGTTGCTCTGCTGCTCTTATGAATGAATAGCACCTACAGTTCTCTACTTAAAGTGTCCAACCTGTTTCAAGTGTCCAATGAACCTCCCAACCCACACGTCTTTGGGATTTGGGAGGACACTGCGGAAACTGGAACACCCAGAGGAAAACCATGTGGTCACAAGAAGAGCATGCAAACTCTACACAGACAGCACCTGGGGTCATGATTGAACCAGGCTGCTGGAGCTGTGAGGCAGTGGCTCTACCAGCTGTGCCACTGTGTCACCCTTTATTTTAAAATTCTTATCTTTCTGTCGGCTCATCATTCTCTATTTCGATAGGCTCTTTCAGACCAATAGTCTTCCAAAGAATCACTGTCCATTTAATTCTAGCTCATGTACATATCCACAGATCCCTGAGAGTTGCCTCACAGGTGGATAGGGTAGTTAGGAAAGCTTATGGGATGTTAGCATTCATAAGTCATGGGATCGAGTTTAAGAGCCACGAGGTAATGGTGCAGCTCTACAAAACTCTGGTTAGACCACACTTAGAGTACTGTGTCCAGTTCTGGTCACCTCATTAGAGGAAGGATGTGGAAACATTGGAAAAGGTGCAGAGGAGATTTACCATTATGCTGGCTGGTTTAGAGAGTATGCAGTATGAGGAGAGACTAAGGGAGCTAGGGCTTTACTCTTTGGAGAGAAGGAGGATGAGAGGAGACATGATAGAAGTATACAAAATATTAAGAGGAATAGATAGAGTAGATAGCAAGAGCCTCTTTCCCAGGGCACCAATGCTCAATACAAGAGGGCATGGCTTTAAAGTAATGGGGGGGAAGTTCAAGGGAGATATCAGAGGAAGGTTTTTTTACCCAGAGAGTGGTTGGGGCATGGAATGCGCTGCTTGGGGCAGTGGTGGAGGCAGGTACATTGGTCAAATTCAAGAGATTGCTAGATAAGCATATGGAGGAATTTAAAATAGAGGGATATGTGGGGGGAAGGGGTTAGATAGTTTTTAGGTGAGGATTAAAGGTCGGCACAACATTGTGGGCCGAAGGGCCTGTATTGTGCTGTACTTTCTATGTTCTATGATACATCCTTGACTCCTTTCAATCCCCCAGCACAAACCACATGTTTCAGTTCAAAGATCCAGTGCTCTGGAATTCCCAACCTAAATGTTTGGCTTTTCACGTCCTTCTCTTCATGAAACCACCTTAAAACCTCTATGAGCAAGATTTTGCCACCAAATTTATTGTCTCTTTTTGGGCCCGGTGACAATATTTCATCCAATTAGGCTCCTTACTAATGCAAAGGTGTTGTATTAAAATGGAGAACTAAGGAAGGAGCAAAGGGGAAACCATTCAGGGTTCCCATTTCTTGATAGATATGCCATTATCCCAGCTGTACCTGAGACATGGTTGGAGGTCTATTGGGGGTTGGATCTCTGGTAGACCTGTTATCACCGTAATAGAATAACCAATTAACATATTCTAATTTGGCACAAATATGAAGAACAACCACTAGACCAACCCTAAAAGGCTGCCGTTATCCCAAGGTGTGCTGTCACCTTCAGGAGAAAAAAATATCCCTGGAGAATTTGGAAATTAATGTAAATTAAGCATACTATAATCAATGGTCAATTATTTATAAGTCATTGATATAATGATTATGATATGAATGTGCAGAGGAGTTAGAACTGTCCCATTACACTGTAAACTAGGATCAAATTTTCCTCAGTTTTACCAATTAATCCAAATGTAAATTTCAATCCACTAAAATTAACACTCTTGTCTGCATGCATATTAATCACCATCTTATATTTTGCACTCATTGCAAATTATGTTCTCGCTGGAAAATTAAATTATAACTTGATGAATGCATAATACAAAATGGTTGTTTTCATAACCATTGAGATTGGTCCTGAACAAAGTTATACAACTATTAACTTATGACTAATTATGATCAATTTACAGCCTGGTGGTGTTTGTGCAAAAATAATTATCTAGTGATGTGGTTGTTTGCTTGGTGTTAAAGTTGCAGCCTCTGGATTATATTGCAAATCAATACTTGAAAGTCCACAGCTTTAATTTATCAGGAACTTGTCATTTTAACATTTTACATTTAGCTTCAGTTTTCCTCTCACTTTGTACTGAAGATGAGTAAGTCTTCATTTAGTGACATCTAGTTTCATAATCTTCATATGCTTATGAAACTAGATGTCACTTGTACTTTCAAAATATATGTACACCCATTAAATGCAAAAATGCAGCATGACTTCCTGGTTAAAATTCAAATGAGTGCGAATAATCTTGCTTAATATCTGTTTTATGGAAAAATATAAAGATGATTTGATTTGACGCAGTGAGTTGTTAAAGTTTGTTTTCCTGCTGCTACATAAATGTAGAAATTTTATTTCTCAATATTGCTGATAGTGCACCCTTTAATGTGATCTATTTATGTTCGGCTTTTGTAGCCTGCTGCAAACTGCTACTGAATGTTGAATTTCTTTCAAGTAGAGTGACTGTACTATTTGGTGTAAGTGGTTTTATCAAATAAATAATGTAGATTATGAACCTTTCCTGAAATCTATATGTCCTGCACACACTGCCATTAATGCATAATCTGTTTCCCTTGTAAGACCAATGATTCCTCTGTGCAGTTTTTTCATAATCCATCCTCGGATGTAGTGCATTGCTGGTGAAGATAGTTTTCCCAAGCTGCCCTCATGATAATGGTACGGGTAATGGATATGAGAAGATTTGGCATGTCCATGAGGATTCATAGAATCATAGAACAGTACAGCACAATACAGGCCATTCAGCCCACAATGTTGTGCCGACTTTTAAACCTCTCCTAAGACTATCTAACCCCTTCCTACCACATATCCCTCTATTTTAAATTCCTCCATATGCTTACCTAGCAATGTCTTGATTTTGACCAATGTCCCTGCCTCCACCACCACCCCAGGCAGCACATTCTATGCCCCAGCCACTCTCTGGATTCTCTCAAACTTCTACAGATGCGCTATAGAAAGTACCCTGACAGGTTTCATCTCAGCCTGGTATGGCAACTGCTCTGCTCTGGACTGACAGAACCTGCAGAGAGAAGTAAACACAGCCCACTCCATCACAGGCTCATAACTTCCTTCCATTCGGTCCATCCACATGGTGCATTGCTTCAGGAAGATTAATAGTGTCATTGAGAATGCCGGCCATCCTGGCCATTCTCTTTTCTCTCTTCCGCCTTTCTGGGACAAGATACAGGAACTTGAAAGCTCAGCTGTCAAGAACAGCTTCTTCCCCATTACTGTCAGACTTTTGAACCAATCACCTCTTTCACACCCTCTTCCCTGCAATGCTTCCACGTTCTCGTACTCTTAATTCTGCCTGTCTCGGTTATTCCGTTATTGTCACTTCAACATTACTTTTTGCACTACTTCAGATTTGCACTACAATCTTTGCACCATTCTGTTGCTTTGTGTTTGTGGTTGTATTTATTATTACCATGTATATTGTTTACTCTGTGAGCTTCAAACAAGTAAGGAATTTCATTGCACCTTGGTGGATATGGCAATAAACTAATTTGAATCTGAATCTGCTCTCTCCAATTGGTGATGACCATAATGCTGCTACACAGGTTTTCCAGGACCAATATCAAAGAAGAAACAATGATATATACAAATGTCAAAAGAATGTACAACATTGGTGGGTGTTTGGAGGTGAAGGTGCAACCCTCCCAGCTATGCCTTTGTCTTTGTCTGCAGTGGAGGTCATGGGTTTGGAAGGTCCAAAGACAGGGTACAGGCCAATTGATGAAAGGAGTAAAGAACACTCAAGGAGTAGGCCTCTCAAAGCCCGGGGCATTCTACAACCAATTAAATATTTTTGAAGAACAGTCACTGTTGTAACATAGGAAAAGAATGAAAAATGTCGGCTCTACTGTTAAAGATTAGTTCCAATATTACAAACCTGATGCTCAAACATTATGGAAACAGCCCCCTTGACCCACTGAGTCCGTGCCGACCTGAAAGCACCCATTAAAGTTGATCTGAAAATCAGACCTAGAGTTGAAGAGAAGGAATTTGAGCTGCGGGTGAGGCTCTCGAGAACTTCTCAGAAATGTCGGCTGGGGAGTGGGATTATCAGCATGATGAAAGTAATGAGGGCTGATTCATGGAGAGTAACATGGAGGACTGACAGAGCTATAGAGTTAGAGTTGTGCATCATAGAATGGGCTCTTCTGCCCATTATATCCACACTGACTTGTTGCCTTTTGACACCAATCTCATTTACCTGCATTAGGTCCATATCCATAGAGTCATAGAATAATACAGCATGGATACAGGACCTTCAGCCCAACGAGTCCATGCCAGCCACAGCACCCACCCAGCTAGTCCCAATTTCCTGCATTCGGCCCATATCCCTCTAAGCCCCACCCCTCCATGTACCTACCCAAGTGCTTCTTAAATGATACTATTGTACCTGCCTCAACCACTTCCTCTGGCAGCTCGTTCCATATACTCACCTCCCTCTGGGTGAAAAGTTGCCACTCGGTTCCCTTCCCTTCCCCTCTCACCTTAAATCTATGGCCCCTAGTTTTGAACTTCCCTACCATGGGGAAAAGACTGTTGCCATCCATCTTATCTATGCATTTCATAATTTTCCATATGGTCGCCCCTCATTGTCCTACGTTCCAAGGAATAACAACCTAGCCTGGCCAACTTCTCCCTATAACTCAGGCCCTCTAATCCTGGCAACATTCTTGTAAATCTTTTCTGCACACTTTCCAGTTTAACCACGTCTTTCCTATAACAGGGTGACCTGCACACAGAATTCCAAGTGCGGCCTCACCAACGACTTATACAACAGCAATATAATGTCCCATCTCCTATACTCAATGCCCTGACTGATGAAGGCCAGCATGCTAAACACCTTTTTCACCAGTCTGTCTACCTATGATGTCGCTTTCAATGAACTATGCATTTGTACTCCTAGGTCCCTCTGTTCCATTACACTCACTAGTGCCCTACCATTCATAGAGTAAGTCCTACACTGGTTTAACTTTCCAAAATGCATCACCTCACACTTATCTGTATTGAAATCCATTTGCCACTCCTTGGCTCACTTCCCTAACTGATGAAGTTCCACCTGTGATCTTTGACAACCTTTTTCACGATCAACAACACCTCCCAATTTTGAGTCATCTGCAATCTTACTGATCAAGCCTTGTGCATTTGCATCCTAATCATTTATATAAATAACTAATAACAAGGGTCCCAACACCAGCCCCTGCAGCACACCACTAGTCACCAGCCTTCATTCCAAGAAACAACCTTCAACCACCACCCTCTGCTTTCTACTTCCAAGCCAATTTTGAATTCACCTTACTAGTTCTCCCTGGATTCCATGGGACCTAACCTTCCAGACCTGCCTACCATGTGGGACCTTGTCGAAGGCCTTGCTAAAATCCAAATAGACAACATCCACTGCCCTACCTTCATCTACCTTTTCAAAAAACTCCAAAAAGGTTCATCAAGCATGGTTTTCCACCCACAAAACCATGCTGACTCCTCTTAATCAGACTCTGTCTATACAAATGCCGGTAGATCCTGTCCCTTAGAATTCCCTCCAGTAACTTCCCCACTATTGATGTCAGGCTGACCAGCCTATAGTTCCCTGACTTGTACTTGCTATCCTTCTTAAACAACGGAACATCATTAGCCACCTTCCAGTCTTCAGGAACTTCACCAGTGGCTAATGATGAAGCAAATATATCCACAAGGGCCTTCACAATTTCTCCTCTAACCTCCCACAAAGTCTGAGAATGCACTCGGTCAGGCCCTGGGGATTTATCCACCATAATGCACTGTAAAACTGCAAATACCTCCTTCCTGGTAGTATGAATGTTCTTCAAAATATCTCCACTTGTTTCCCTTATCTCTTGAACAACCATGATTTGCTCCTCAGTAAACACCAAGGAGAAATATTTGTTAAAATTCCCACCCATCTCCTGCGGCTTGAGACATAGGCGACCCTGTTGATCTCTAAGGGAACCTTCTCTCTCCCTAGCCATCCTTTTACTCTTAATATAGCTATAGAACCTCTTGGGATTTTACCAGCTATCTCCATCTCATACCTTCTCTCTTCCCTCCTGATTTTCCTCTTAAGAGTATTTTTAATCTTTTTATAGTCATCAAGGGATTCTCTCATCCCCAGCCTCCTAAACCCAATGTACGCTTCCTTCTTTTTCTTGACCAGAGCCTCAATATCCCTTGTCAGCCAAGGTTCCCTAAACTTGCCAGGTTTACCTTTCACCCTAACAGGAACATGCTGCTCCTGGACTCTTGATATCACACTTGCTATATGTTCCTTTCCCTTCAAACAGGCTCACCTAATCAACCACTACTAGATTCTGCCTAATTCCCTCAAAATTAGCCCTGCTCCAGTTTACCACTCTAATCTGTGGACCTGCCCTTTTCCATCACTAATTTAAAATAAATAGAATTATGGTCACAGGAGCCAAAATGCTCCCTGACTGCCACTTCTGTTACTTGACCTACCTCATTCCCTCAGAGGAGGTCCAGTATTGAACCCTCCCGAGCAGGGTCCTCTATAGATTGACTCAGGAAACTTTCCTGGACATATTTCATAAATTCCACCCTGTCCAGGCCCTTAACACTGGGTAGTTCAGTTAATCCTGGGGAAATTAAAATCTCTCACTAATACAACCCTACTATTCTTACAACTATGAGCAATTTTTCTACACACCTACTCCTCAAGTTCCCGCTGACTATTTTGGGGTCTATAATACAGCCCCACTAGAGTGACTCTCTCCTTCTTGTTTCCAAGTTCTACCCATGTGGCCTCACTGGACAATCCCTCAAGAATGTCATCTCTAAGTACAGCTGTTATGTCCTCCCTTATCAAAAAGGTAACACCCCCTCCTCACTTACCTGTACCTCTGTCAGCCAGAGGTAACTCCATGTGTTGCCTATTTAAGTACCTCTCTTAAACGTTATGATTGTATCTGACTTCATGACCTCCACTGGCAGCGAGTTCCAGATATCAACCACTTTCCTCTCCAAATCCCCTTTAAGACTCCTTCCTCTCACTGTAAGCCTCTGCCCACTTGCTTATAATATCCCTACCATGGGATAATGATTCTGACTATCTACTCTATCTATGCCTCTTATAATTTTGTACACCTCTATCAGGTCATCCCTCAACCTTCTTTGTTCCAGGAAAAACTAACTCAGCCTATCCAGATACAGAGCCTTGACCTGAAACAATTCCTTCCCCCCCCCCCCCCAACCCAACCCTCGCTACGGATGCTGTTCAACCTGTTGAGTTCCTCCAGCAGGTTGGTTTTTGCTCCAGATTCCAGTATCTGCAGTCTCTTCTGTCTCCAGCAGATTGAATCTCTCCCCATAACTTAGGTCTTCCAATCCATGCAACATCCTGGTGAATTTCCTTTGCACTCTCTCTCCAGCACAACCACATATTTCCTGTGACATATTTCACGGCGACCAGAACTACACATCATATTCCAAGTGTGGTCTAACCAGAGTCTGCAATATATCATTCCAACTTTTATATTCTATACCTTGAGCAATGAAGGCAAGCAAGCCATATACTTTCTTCACCACTTTCAGGGAACTGGAACCCAAGGTCCCTCTGTTCATTAACGTGCCTTAGCACCCTACTGTATATGTCCTGCCCCTATTTGACTTCCCAAGCTGCATCACGTCGAACCTGATGGGATTAAATTCCATCTGTCTGTACTCTGCCTAACTTTCCATCTGATCTATATGCTGATGTAGCCTTAGACAATTTTCCTCACTATCTGCAACACCACCAACTTTTGCGTCATCCACAAACTTACTAATCATACCTTCACATCCAAATCGGTATATATATATATATATATATACCGATTATATATATATCACAAACAAGGGTCCCAGCAGCGATAGTTTGTTTCCCTCCCCCCCATCCCCCTCCACTGACACGTCCACCATCTTCCCAGTTTCATTTCCTAAGATAAGGTTAAGTACTACCCCGGCTGTTGAGCTGGTTTGATTATACTTAGTAACACTACAAATTTTGGGATAAAGGGGTAGAAACTGTATCAAGCTGGAAATGTGCTGGAGATTGATATATATGCACATTATGTGCACCTGTTTGAGTCAGTGGTGGTTGGATGTGAAATTCATTCTCACACCTCATTAGCATTGTAAGAGTGTCCACTGAGTGTAAACCTAGCTGTTGCTACAATTAGCACTGATACATGCTCCTCCCTTTCTGGAATGGTATGTCCACTGGAGTTAGCCAGTGTAAACTGGAAATCAGCAAAAACCTGCAGATGCTGTAAATCTGAAATAAAAACAGAAAATGCTGGCTATACTTCACATGTCATGGCAGCATTGTGGAAAAACAGTCAACATTTCTAATCTAAGCCCAGTGTTAAATGGAAACAGACTTGCACCTCTTAAGGGGGAAGTGGTGGGCTGGCTACTGATGGCAGAAGTTATATGACAGAGTAGACTGCATTGCAGAAGATGACAACTACAGTCACTCCCCATTTCTTTGAGGAATTGGTGGGCAAAGTGAAGATGCAGAAAGAGTCCATCTGCACATAGCTGTGCAAGAAAGCCTCTAGGTATATCATGAAGCACTAGTAGGAAAGGCTGCAGTGGAGGTGAAGCCAAGTGCCAACTCTCAAGGACATGTATCCAGTACAGGAAGTTTAATAAACACCTGGTCAAAATAAGTGATCCATTTTCATCTCCCCTACACCCAAAATGGGTCTAAAAGCTTCACATTCTATTCTATCCAATACAATCCCATCAGTCACCTCAAAACACTCTCCCTTGAAACATTATCAACTTAATATTTATTGGTATTGGTAATGGTTTATTATTGTCACTTGTACTGAAGTACAGTGAAAAAACTTGTCTTGCATGCTGTTTGTACAGATCAATTCATTACCCAGTGCAGACACATTGAGTTAGAACAGAGTGCATTGAGGTAGTACAAGTAAAAACAATAACAGAGTACAGAGTAATAGTATTTATAAAATATTCAAGTTATTCACTATTGATGCCACCAATGTTCTCACACTGCAAGAAACAATGTCTCCAACAACCACCGATTTGTTGATAGTAGATTAATGAACACAAGTTTCCAAGCCTCCATCACAAAATATACAGACTGGGCAACCACATGAGAAAGCAGATGGTTAACTATATCAAATTGTTGCCAACATAACACAGAAACATGACCATGATGTTCAACAAGTTTGGTATTCTGATAATTATCAATTTATACAACTTCACCACCCCCACTCACCCCTTATGGAACCCAACCACAAAAGGCCCTTCTTAACCCTCAGCACAAGGCAATATCTGTTGGAGACTTCAAGAATTGCCATACAGAAATGGGCTACAAAGTTAACAATGAAAAATGAGGCACTCTGGCATATTGAATATTGGCTCAGTGTGTGCCTCCAGCTTTTGATAGCAAACAGCACACAATCTTCTGTTCTGAAAGATGGGGTCTAGTGTACAAACCCATTCTCACCATCCTATCGATTAACAGATCGAGGTGTCAGGATCCCATTCTGTTCTCTCAGTCTTTCAGTCCAGGTGCGGTGGAAAATAATGGCAAACATGATGAAGGAAAATAGAGATCAGGCTAAGTAAATGAAAGCTGGAAATATTACTGAGGAAAGAAAACAGTGCCAAATGACGTCTGTAGTGTTACAGTGAGACAAGTATTAACAAGAGAACTACAAGGATGGAATTCCTGACTCAAGAAGTTCCATGGACCCCTCAAAACTGTAACTAATCCTGAACTTTCTATTGATGATAAAACTCTACAGAAACAATTGAGGAAGATAAGAGCGCTTGAGGAAAAGCAAGAACACCAAAAGGATGATAGATCACTGAAGGCAAGGCAGATGAGAATTCCAGAAGCCCTCTGGATTTTGGGCTTGTGGATCTTACAGAAAGATGCAAAATCAACTCAGGTGAGCCAGGAAGAAAGCAGCTTTGGAAAGGAGCACATCACAACCCATTCATGTCATTCTTCAAGAAACTGGTTGTGCTGTATAAATCTGGTGGATGAAGATACCTTTGATTGTCTTTTGTAATTGGACATTAGATTGGCTTCCAGTTTGACAGCAGTTGTGAAATATGAACCAAACCTAGATAATGGCACTTATTTCACAGAAGAGTTAAGATGGGCTAGTCCTGATTCATAAAATGTGCTTGAAGAGAATATTATTGTCAAACATGAAGCTAAGCCACAGAGGAGTGGCATGAGAGGGCCCTAGAGAAATTCTAGTGAGGTTTAAAGGGAAGATTCATTGAACCTCCAAGAGAAACACAAGTGAGACTTTGTTCACATCAACACCATTGCTGAGAGAGTGAGAAGAACCATGATATGGTTAAATCTGTAATTGGAATGTATGCATTGAAATAATAATCTTCTCGTCTCTTTGGAATGGAGAGTCATGTAATGTGTTTAGTATATAGAAGAGCGACTGGCTTTGAGACTGCTACCTCATTAAACACAGAGTCATGTAATCGACCGCTTTCTGGATTATAGCTGAAGAAAGCACTCCCTGTTGGTTTAAACACACTCTGTGAACTTTGGAAGGTGTTTGAACAGCTGACTGTCAGATCTGAAGCCATAGAGTCAGGTTTCCCCATGTTAGTAGAATATCCATTTAAATAGACATAAATTCAACACAGTGCGATTCCGTGACTGCAATGTGAATTGCCCATGCAAGTACCTAGTCAAATTCCCAATGGGCTGACTTGATCTGGAACTGATCACATAAGATTTTAAGAGCATAAGAAACAGAAGCAAGATTGGGCCATTTGGTCCATCATGCTTGCTCTGTCATTCAATAAGCAACTTGATTCATTTAATATGGTGAGAAGGCAGGGGAGTGGGGCTAAGTGAGAGAATGGATCAGCTCATGATAGAATGGCAGAGCAGACTCAATGGGCCAAATGGCCGACTTCTACTCCTTCGTCTTATGGTCTTATGGTCTGATACCTAAATATCTATTGATCTCCAACTTGAATACAGTGAGTGACTGAGCCCCATTGGAAAAGGAATTCCAAAGATTCCAAAGAAATGTCTCCTCAGCCCTGCCCTGATGGCTGACCACTTATTTTGAGACTGAGACCATTAGTTCTAGACACTCTGGCCAGGAGAAACATCCAGCCTGTCAAAGCCCATAAGAATTTTATATGTTTCAGAATTATACTTGTGTACTCTCTCTTTCACTTGCTCTCTGTCTCTTTTGTTCTCTGCCTGTCTCTGTCTCTATGTCTCTGTCTCTGTCTCTCCCCCCTCTCATGTGTTCCCTCTCTCCTACACACAATCTAAAAGAGTTAAATTGCTTTTGTGCACCGTTCAAACTGTGCACAAGTGAAACAGGCATCAATGAATTCAATTTCCAGGGTAAATTATTTCCAGAGTAAACTTGCTTCCTCATTTGAATTTATGGTGTCAAAAACTTTATGATATGACTGCTTTTATGTCTGATTCTAAAATGTATACATTTTATCATAGTTCAAAGAATCAAATCTACAGTGCAGATTTCTAAATATGAATAATTTAAAATGATATACCCCTATGTGGTCACAGTGATCCATAGATCTTATTCTGTTGTTATGTTTGGAGCCCAAAATCTACCAACTTGATAACAGACATGCACCAACAAGAGGACTCGGCTACTGATGTAAACCTGACAGCTTAATTTATATAGAATGACAATGATGAGAAAGAAAGCCATATAGTGGGCTGGTGACAGATAAAGCTCATGCTTAGAATTCACTGATACAATCCCAAAAGAGGAATTAATATGTTAAATGTGGCACTTCTGTTCTCAAGAATGAAGCCAACTTCATATGTGGCAAAGGTTATAAATCCACTTTAACAGGTTCTTCTTCAGGGATTGGTCTCGGTGTTG
Source organism: Pristis pectinata (assembly GCF_009764475.1). Taxonomy (NCBI): domain Eukaryota; kingdom Metazoa; phylum Chordata; class Chondrichthyes; order Rhinopristiformes; family Pristidae; genus Pristis; species Pristis pectinata. The sequence continues at coordinate 19,239,584 of NC_067432.1, forward strand.
AAGTGCCATGTATTTACTTATACGTGGAGAAATGAAAAGGAGAGTTTTTATTTTCTGCCACTGAGAAACTTAATTTCAAGTCTTTATTGAATGAATTGTAGCTGGTTGGGCACTGTGGTCAGCCTGGACTGGTTAGGCCAAAGGCCCTGTATTGATGCTGTCTTGCTCTATGACTCTGTGTCTCTATAATACTGAACAGAATACTCTGTGCATTTGCTTTTCTCAACAGACAAGTACCTAGAAATTAATTGGAAGAGAAAATGCAGTGTACCAAAGAGCTCTGGGTGGGGAGGTTATGCCAGTTTTGTGCTTCACCCACTTGCACTGACACTCTATAAGCAGAGAACATGACAGATAGGCCCCTCACACATCATCTCACACAAAGATATTTCCACCATGTGCAAAGCAAGTAGGTTGTAGATCTTGGATGGGCGGTGAGGTGTTGGGGAGTGTTCTTGGACAGCTAAGAAGTATCAGTCCTGGAGTTGGGATATCAAGGGATAGTGGATTGGGGATGGGAGACGTAATTCATTAGTAATGGGAGTGAAGTGTGAGAAGATTAGAAACAATGATTTTGTGGTAGGTTCTTAAATTGGAACTAATTTAACATAAAGTTGATCCCTTGGATGCTATGGCCCTGAACCAGGTAATGCTGGTTCCCTTTAAGTAACACAGTGGCAGGCCCCAACTCTTCTTAGGAACTCCTTCCATGGTCTGTGCTTTTCATGGCCTCAGATGTGGTAATGAATCTGTGGGAAGTGGAGTTGAAATGATGTGCAACTGTGAGCTTGGGATGGCCACTATGGACAGAGCACAGGTGCTCTGCAAATAGGTCACCTAGTCTGTGCTAAGTCTCACCAATGGAGAGGAGGCCACATCAGGATCACCAAATGCAGTAGATGAGGTTGGAGGAGGTGCATGTGAATCTTTGTCTCACCTGGAAGGGCTATTCAGGTCTCTGGCTGTTGGTGAGGGATAAGGTGTGAGAACAAGTCTTGTACCTCTTAATGTTTCAGGGGAAAGTGCCAGGGTTCCACTGCTGGGTTTCAACACAAAATGTTAATTCCTTTCTCCCTACTAATGCTGCTCGACCCACTGAGTTCCTCCAGCAGATTGTTTGTTGCTCAGTTTATGTCAGATCCTTCCAGTCTGAATACTTTATTCGTCAGCCTAAATTTGAAATCCAGCCCTCAGAAGCAGAAGACCAAAATATCATTATTCTTCCCTCTAAAAGAGCTTGTTACTGGAATAAATGGTGAATACATTTATTTATTAATGGGCATAATTAAATCATATTGCTTCAGATACAAATGACAGTGCAGAAATTCCCATAATTTGAATGCATAATCCATACCTATATTGGTAAAAAATGTTTGCAAAGGATCTGATTAGTTTAAGAAAAATATTATTATTTTAAAAATAGTCTTAAATTCATGCCTTTGAACTTTGAATCCTTTTAATGACCTTCCGCATATGGTCCAAGGTACATACAGAGTCCATAATGTAGCTGCTTTGTCATGGAGGATTTGCACTAATTGATGTCATTAGATCCTACTTTTCCACTTTTGGTCTATATAATCTTAATGTTACAATGAAACTGTCCTTGATTTATGCTGTATTCTCTTTTTGGTCTCAGTTAAGTTCTACTTAGGGGCAGAATTCATGATATGAGATCACATTAACACTGAGAGCCTTTCAAAGAGCCCTGAAAGGTGTCTCCATCTGCAGGAGTGACTTTTAAGGATGACTGCACTTTGGCATCTTGCACCTGGCATTTGCGGACTGTACAGGTTGTAAAGCCAATAGCTGACGTCTTTCTGGAAAAAATATAATATACATAAGGTCAGGCTCAATAAACCATCTAGAATCTAAAATCATTTTCCATGTCATGCAGCCCTTTAATTGATTTTTTTTAGATTTAAAATGATAATGAAATCCTACTACTGAGTATTCTATTACAGACTTCTGTTTGTTTTAGTTTGACATTGTAAGTAATATAATTAGTAACATTATTCATTGATTCATCATTTACATCATCCCAAATAGTAAAAAGGCACAATTGTATTATGTTGCAATCCCATATTGATAACAACTAAAATGGTACAATATACTCAAAAGGCAACTTTCCTTTAATATATCACATCAAATCATTAGAAAATGTAAAATTGTTACAGCAGTAAAAACAGAAAATGATGGAAAATCTCGGTAGGTCAAACAGAATCCATGGAAAGGGAAACAGTTCACCTTTCAAGTTGAAAACCCTTCATCAAATCCATCTGATGAAGGATTTTTGACCTGAAATGTTAACAGCCAATTACCGCTAGTCCTACGCTAATCCTTTCTCTTATTCTCCCCACATTCTCATCATCTCCCCCACATTCTGCCACTCACCTACACACCGGGGACAATGTACAGTTCACCGATCAGCCTGCTCATCTTTGGTACGTGGGAGGAAACCTGAATGCCTGGAGGAATGTGAAGAGGAACCCTATCCTCATTATTATCTTTATGCTTTCATAGGTATTTATATAAAACTTTTCCCTTAGCTTCTAAACAGTCGATGTGTTATGTGACTATCGAATCAAAACCCTTTTATATTAATTTTATGTCCAAGGATGACTACAAATTACTTGATCCAAATTTTTATCAATTAAATAAACTGGATATATATTCACATTTATCTTCCAGGTACTAATTTATTGGAGCAGGTCATTCTCCTTTTAACAACCCTGCACTTATTCTTTGATTTCAATGTAGCACAATTTCCATAAAGCAGGATCAGAATAGGTCAGATGATCTCCTGCCACAGATCATCATTCAGTTGGTGAAGACTAAAAATTATCTCAAGAACGAAAAAAAATCTACGTTACACTAACAGTTCCTGATAAGGATATTTTTCTCTGTTTTGACATGTAACAGATGAAATCATCTTGAACATGATGCAAAAGTACCATTATCTAAGTTCTGCTGAATGATCACTGATCTCAAGCATTAAGTTCCCTTCTCCATTGGTGCTGGCTGACCTGCTGAGTATTTCTAGTATTTAATATTTTATTTCAAATTTCCAACATCTGTAATATTTTTGTTATTATGTTGAAGAAGATAGTTACGTAATTCTGAGTTCTATCTACCTTTTAAAGTTGAATTATCAAAATCATCATGTAAGTAATCCATTGATGTACAGAGGCAAAAGGTCTCAAGTTAGAAATAGCCATTTAGTTGCCTAATTAAGACGTAGAGATGAAAATGATCTTACTGAGGTAGTCAGCATTTCATGGCATTGTCAAAAACTCTTCAGGAGTGACTTTCCAGGTGCAATAGTCTGTTAATGAATTAGTAATCTAGGAATTTAGAAAAGTGATCTAGAGACAGAGGCTCACGTCTCATCCTGGCAAATGGAGAATTTAAATTGTTAATTGATTAAATAAATCAAAAATAAAATCAATAAGGATAGGTATGAAAATATTGGATTAGCTATAAAATCCATTAGCTTCACTAATATCCTTTAGGGAAGGAAATCTGCCACTCTGCTTGTTTTACCCTAAACTTTTTACTGTCCTCTGAAATAGCCCCAGTGAAATGAATCAAAAAGGTGAATCACCACTACCTTCTCAGCTCTAATTAGGAATGGGCAATAAATGTTAACCTTGCCTGTGAGTTCATAACCCATGAATGTACTAAAAAAATGTTCAGTAGCACGTCAAAGATGTAGGCACAGGCTGCCATGAAAAAGGCCTGTATTGTCTTAAGAGGAAAATTAATATATCTCCTCTAATCTCAATCCCATTTAAGAATGAGGTCTTCAAATAATTATGAAGGTAAAATATGATACACACAAGTAACATCTACCATCAGTTATTACTGTTGTTTTAATTTTACTTATTTAAAAAGAAACACTGTAAGAGATTTGGCTTTAATTCCTTTCACTCTGATTAAAATGCTGGCTAGTAGGTTGCAGTTAGGGATGCTCTAGGAGACATTACAAGGACGCAGTGTGTGTGAAATATTATTTCCTGGAGACTTAATAGGTTCTATCAGATCTGGGTTACATTGTCTGCAAGTATGGCACAAACTACTGCATTACATTGGTATTTTGCTAATGTGAAGTGACAGATTACAGTAAAAGAGTTTACCCTAGATTCCATCTGATATAAACTAGGCACCAGTTGTGTTTACCCCTGTTTCTTGTCACCTTCCTATTCAAAAATTATAACTCTCTAAAATAATTCTCATGTTAGCTTTTATTGTTTCACAGTGCTCTTTCTACCTGTGACATTTTTTTCAAAGTTTCAAACACACTGCACTTTATCATAAAAAAATCCACTCTGTTCAGACAAAGCCGACAGCTCCTCCCTAACTGTGCAACATAATGAAATTCTCTGCAACATTTCAGTACCATTCATTGTAAAAGGCTTATGAGGGATTTACTGTAGGTCATCTCAAATATTATTTTGCTAAAGAAATCCAAACAGTTTTGAAGGGGAATCCTATTAGTGTCAATTCTTGTTTTCAGTGGATAATAACAATAACACAAATGTACTGCATTGCCTGAAGTGCATCTATTAATTACAAAATGAATTGCTAAAATTTGTTTCCAACCTCTCATAAGCTTTTGTCTATGTTGTCTGCTCCACCTGCCTGCTGTAGCCACATTGCAGTGCCATTAGAAGCTATTATCAGTGAGTGTGTTTTCACGGTCACAGAGCATTAGAGCAAGGGTCCCTCTAGGCTCAGATCGCATAACTATAAATCTACCCTTGAGCGTCTTGTTTCAATGTACTCAACTACAGCTTTACTCCTTATTTTTTGGCACATGCACCTTGACCTTACCTGACACCGCACATATGTGAGAAGAGGAAGTTCATAGTCAACGGTCAATGGTAAATAAATCTCTGGTGAACTATTAGGTTACACCATTTTTTTTCTCTTCCTATGAAATGAATGCTTAGATGACAGTTGGCTTGAAAATGGATAGATATAGGCCAGGTCAAATTTAAGTGGCAATGAAATATCTTTGACTTGAAGACCAGAGAACAAAAACTTTGAAATAATTTTCACTGTGTCAAGCTGTCTGCATCAGTCATTCCCAAAATACCTGCTGGCTCACATTAATCAAAATGCAAAACAGGTTTCCCTGCTTGGCCCAAGGTTTCTGGAGAATTTCAAAGATAAAAATTGGGCACTTTGTCATCTTAGGTTCGCCTGGTCAAATCTGTGGTCACTTTTAATGTAGGCTTAAATTTTTAATGGTGACAATTTTTTCTCAATTTATTATTGTAAAATAAACACTGTTGGATGCTAGGTAATGATTGCAGTTAAGTTTAAAATGAGGTGAGACCATCAAGGAAAGCAACACATTATAATAATTTTATGATGTCACAGAGAGATAAATATTTTGGCAATGTAATATTCTTATGTTCTCTTCTAATATCCTCATGAGTTAAGAGCACATACTTCTAACCTAAATTTTTGTTGTGTAAATACCTAAATAAAGTGAGCTGAAATACACGTTTGTGTGTGTTCTGCTTTTTTATCTCTTAATAATTTTTTGCTAACCCGGACTGCTACTTGTTATGTCAGGAAACTGACTCTATCGATGAATAAGTTAAAGATCAGTCCATTGGATGAAGTCATCGACAGAAACACTCTTCCTTAATGACTTGAATGAGCAATTATGATTTTTTTAAAAATCCTGGATTCATTTCAAAATTCAGCCCTGCTTGCAAAGGGCATTTCTTTAAGGCAGGCTAGGGACTGCATTGTTGGAGCAATGTAAGAAGAGCTTGCAGCAGCTGCTGATTTGCACTTATGCCCCCTTCGCCATCCGGATCAGATGTAACCTATATTAAATAAAAAGTTCTATTGCCAACACTTTTATCCTGACCCTTGATAAATGGTTTCTAGCAAAGTATGATATGTATTCTGTTATTACAGCCCCCTCAAACAATTGCAGTTCACAAGTTTATCAATGACAATGATTTATCAGTGTCTTCAAAAAAATAAACAGGCTGTGGGGGAATAATGATTGCAACAGCCCCACCCTACCAACAATGAACAGTGTATGAATTAGAACACGGATTATATGAAAACTGTTGTAATTAGTGTGATCGTTTTTCTCTTTTTCTTTGATGCATTGTCTGCCTGCAAAGGAAATTTATAGAAAAGGCAATTTAAAAAAAAAACACAGCATGATGCACAAAATATATTGACTCTTTGAGAGTAGAGTTTGCATATCTTGAGCAGAAATAATGCAGAATTTTGAAAGTCTTAGGACCTTGAAATATGCAGAAGGACTGAAACCCTTCTTTAATTTCCCTGTGTTTCAGAATTGGAAAAATACAAGGAATCTACAAGGGCAGAAAACCTAACTTAGAAAGTGTCTATTTCTAAATTAATGAAGAAACAAAGTAGTAACCTTCATTATGAATTCAGTCATCACAGCTTTTTCTTACTTGTCCCTGCCCTTTATTGAAGCTATTGATTCTCTAGTTAGAAACCTATTGGTTCAGACTAAGAAGTCAACAGCTTCATTAAACCTTTTGGTATCTTGTCCAGGTGTCCATTATGTGTGTGAGAGAATAACAATGGTGCTTTTTAACCTCAGAAAGCATCACTGCTTCACCCATGTGCACTATCTTTAATGCCCCCTGGACAGCTGGTTTCTTCAATCCCTAAACCAGAGCTGTGTAGATATTGCATGTCCTTATATAGTCCCTAACTGAAATCAACACATTCATCACAGGTTAGAGATCAACCCTGGTAACTCCTGGTCTGAATGGCTCTGTTCCTCTCTCAATAAATCACAGAGATGTCATGGTGACAAGATCTCCAGCAAACATGAAATTTAACAGGGGAAATGCAAATATCCAAATGACGAGCTCCATATCAACGTATCTGATTTTTTTGACTTAACTATCAAAAGCTATCTCTTCCGAATAAAGTCTCAATTTGTTTCCTCCAATAGAGAATCTTTTAACATGCATTTGCCTAAAGGTAAATTAATCAAAGTGATGTGTTGTACATAAAATTTTGTTTCATAATCTATCTAAAATTTCAAATGACATTCATTCCTTCATTTCTTGTCCTTTTACTGTTAATTTATTGTTCATGAAAGCCGGTGAGGACACAATAATTGCGTTGCAACCTGCAGGTGCAGTCATAATTCTTCCAGTAAGGTGAACACAATGCAACCAGCTGGACTTTTTGCTGCAATCTCACTTGAAAAATGATTAGGAAAATGAGGGTCTAAAAGTACGTCTCACTCTGCCTTTGATTTTACCCCCCACTCTCTGAGTACCCTTTCTCAGCCTGCTGTGGACAACTACCACTTCATGGAGTGGGTCTGGGTAAATGGTTGAAGTAAGCCCAAGGTAGCAGCACTCCACATGAGTCAGTTATTCATTGAGTAAACGTTGAATCCTTGGTAAACTGATATTCACCTTATAGTGTTTTTTTTCTTGTTTCATGTGGAAAGATTAGACAACTTCAACAATTATGGTCAATACGCCCTTCAGTTCTTGCATTCTAATACCAAAAATTATTTTTCCCATGTTATTATTTCACACAGATTGGGGAGAACATAATGACTGCCCACAAAGCTTTATCAACATCTGCCTGATAAACTGTAACACATGTAGAGTCTTAAAGTCATACACCACAGAAACACCATATCCATGCTAATGATCAAATGCCTATCTATTCAAATCCCATTTACAAACACTTGGTCCATAGCCCACTGTACCTTGGTGATTCAAGATGTTTTGTGTGCTTCTTAAATGTTGTGAGAGAACTTCCTTCCATCATTCACCCAGGCTGTGCGTTCCAGATTGCAAACATCCTCTGGGTAAAAGAATTCTTGTCCAAGTCCCCTCTAAACCTCCTAGTTCTCACTTTAAACCTATGCCCTCTGTTCTTACACATCTTTGCCATGAGGAAATGTTTCTTGCTATTTACCACACCTATGCCTCTCAGAATTTTGTATACCTCTATCAGTTCCCTTCTCAACCTCCTCTTCTCCATGGAAAACAAGCCCAGCCTATCAGCTCTCTCCTCATAACTGAAATATTCCACATTCCATCTCAGATAACATCCTGGTGAATCTGCTATGGATCGTCTCCAGTGCAATCAAGTCCCCCCCCTGTACTGGAGTAAAGCTCACACAATATTTGAGCTATTGCCCAACCAATGACAAACTTCCCTGGACTTGTATTCTATGCCCTGACTATTTAAGGCAAGTATCCCATATGCCTTCTTCACCACCCCATCTACCTCTGCTGCCACCTCCAAGGATCTTTGGACAGTTACCAAGCTCTCCTTATCTCTCAATACTTTCCAGAGTCCTACTATTCATTGTATAATTCATTCCTTTATTAGACCACTCAAACTTATTAGGTTCAAATTCCATCAGCCATTGCCCTGTACTACTTACTAACTGATCACTATCACTCTATGGCAAAGACTTCTCTCCACACTATCAGCAACACTAAATTTCATGTCATCAACAAACTTACCAATCATACCTCCAACATTCACATCTTTTCTCCATTTCTTGTGACATATAACAATTTCAAACTAATAGATTTGATTCCTAATCACTAACAGGTACATTAATATGACTGGAGTTAGCTAACCCCGTTCCCACACTCTCACTGTTGTTATGGACTAGATGAATGTCCCTTTAAGATAGAGCATAGTGGTGTGTGGGGCGTGCCTACATCAACAGAAGATAAAGGACGTAATGACGTTGTTAAAGAAGTCAGTCAAAGTCATTCAGAGGAGAGAGAGAGAAAAAAGAGAAAGAGAGACACCAGCCTGCTAGTTTTCTCTATCGATGGATGAGAAACAATAACTGTGTCTGTTACTACAATCCATGTATGGAAATTGGGAGTAATCCAGTGGAGTTCACTTTGTTGCTGACCTGTAGAGAGAAACAGGTATTTATGTGGACGACCACAGTTCGGATGCTTTTCGGGGTGAGGAAGTCACTACCGAGTAAACACTGAGGTGTCGTTTGGGTTCCATCGTGGAACATTTGGATTTCGTAATTACTCTCTATGTTCTCTCCACATCTACGTTTTATCTTCAGACAACAGTGGTTGTTGAAGAAGCCTTTGCTCATGTTTCACCTTATGGCTTGCTGAACTGAACTTTGAAAACTATTCCTGGACTTGGAGTTTGGGACTTTGCCACGCACACACGACGAGTTTAGTTTTGGGGTTACTGTTCAAGGTTTTCCTTTTTTACTTCTAACATTCTAATATTTCTACTGTTATTTTGCTTATTATCATAAGTAGTTATTAATAAAGTAGTTTTTAACACTGAATCATGACTCAGTGTGTTTCTTTTGTTGCTGGTTTGTGACTAAACCATTAACAAGGAAACCTTGGTGCAAGTGCACACCAGCGTCACTCTGGACAATGACTCAATATTTCGCCATATTTAGATACCCATTGCCACTGAAGTTAATTGAACTAAGGTTTCTGCAGAACAGATTCACAAGGATGTTGCCTGGACTGGATGATTTGAGTAATAAGGAGTGATTGTTAGAGTGGGACTGTTTTCTCCCAGGGATCTTATAGAGATCTATAAAATTATGAGAGGCCGAGATAAGGTAGATGGTCACAGTCTATTTCCCAGGGTAGGGGAGTCTAAAACTGGAGGACATAGGTTTAAGGTAAGAGGGGAAAGATTTAAAGGGTGCCTGAGGGGCAGGATTTTCACACAGAGGGCGGAGATATGGAAGGAGCCACCAGAAGAGGTGGTAGAGGCAGGTGCAATTACAACATTTAAACAAAACACTTAGACAAGTACATAGAGAGGAGAGATTTAGAGGGATATGGGCTGAATGCAGGCAAATGAGATTTGCTTAGACAAGCATCTTGGTCAGCATGGATGATTTGGGCCGAAGGGTCTGTTCCTGTGCTGTATAACTCTATGAATCTCTTTGAATCTATAAACACATAGGTTCAGGCTACTTTCAGTTTCTTTCTTCACTGACACCACAATGGTTCTCCACTTGCTTTGATCCATGACATTTCTTTCATTTGAGCTCATGAGCATCTGTGGTTTCATGTCTAACTTTGGAGAGATATCGTGCAACAGCTTGATGCACTTACTGTATACTCACAGGATCATACCTTACTGCCCCATGTCGGACTCCCCAAACACAATCCCTGGATGTGTCCTGCGTCAGTGGTAGGAGTGACCTGCCAGAGAGGTTGGTACTGTGGCAGGAGGGAATGGCTTGGGAGTCCCTAGTGTTAACTCCAGTCCCCATACTATAATGATACCTGGTCAAACATGGACAAGAGGTTTTGCCAATTACCACATACCATCCTCCAGCAGCTAATCCATCAGTACTCTGTCGTGTTGGCAGCAACACTGAGAGTAGCAAGGGTACAGAATGTATTCTGAGTGGGAGACTTCAAGATTGGCTTGGTAGCATCACCATTCATTAAACTGGCCATCTAAGGCAAGTAATGAGCAAACCAACACAAGCAATAAACCTACTTGTTCTCATCCTCACCAAACTACCCAAGCAGATGCATCTATCTGTGAAAATATTGGTAGACGTGACCACACCAGTTGTAAAAAAACATTCATGCCATTTGATTGTGAGGCAATTATCCAATAAGAGTGAGTCTAACCAGCTACCCTTGGCATTCCGCGTCAATACAGTTCATAGGTCCCCTACCATCAATACCCGAGGGGTTACCATTGATCAGAACTTAACTGGACATTACCATATATACAGTATATACTATGGCAACAAGACTAGGCTTGATATCCTGTGGCAAGACACCCACCTCTGATGATCCAAGTGTAAGGAGTGTGATGGATTGCTTTCTACTTGTCTGAATAAGCACAACTGCAACAGTCAGGGAGCTGGGCACCATTCTAGACAAAGCCTGGTTGGCACCACATTCACATATTAAGCATTAATTCTCTATAACACTCTGTATATATCATTTATAATATGTATGCAGTTGCACACCCAGGCTACTCTAACAGCAACCCCAACCCTCTGACCTTCACCACTAAGAAGGACAATGGCAGCAGGTGCCTGGGAACACCATCCTTTGGAGGTTCTCCAGGCTTGAAAATTAATTATTTTTCATTCTTTATCGCTGGGTCTAAATCTGGAACTCTCTATCCAACAATACTGTGGAATTTCTTTCACTGGGAGCAGTGCAGCAATTCAAGAAGGCTCACCACCATAACCTCATGGGCAGTTACAGATGAGCAGTAAGTGATGGCCCTGTAAACAATGCCCACAACCTATTAAATAAATAGAGGCTTAATGGCATTTTTCATTGACCAGAGTACATTATCTACATCTGGCACCAGGAAGGACAGGAAGTACAGCTGAAGAACTGCTTTGACAATAAAACTAACACTAATTTCCTCATTATTCTCAGTGGTAACACAAGAAGTGGTAGTCTGACCTCTAGATCAGTCCAGGCCATAGGGATTGCATTCAAGCAACACATTAATAGGACTTCATTACAAAAATGCCAGAGAAACTATGATTTTGACCAGAACTTCCAGGTCATGAGTCACACACCCATACTGATCTGATGATTCAATTACCAGCATTCTAGCTAGAGATTTTGGAGTTGAATATTTTTAATTACTGAACAGTTAGTCATGATGGTGAAAGCTTTCCTATTTTCACAATATATAACAATATTGTCAATACGAAGAGTTAGTTGACTTTTTGATAATAGAATGTTGTATTTTTTAATGTTTTACAAGAGTCCCCTCAAAATGCAAAATACTAAACTAACTAAGTTGTTTTAATTTAGTCCAAAGTGCATGAAATATTTATAAAGTATTAAGTGGCTCTCTGCTTTCCCATGGTAACAACTGACTGATTTCCTCTGGAGAAATCCAAACTTAGGAGCCATAAATCTAACAGAATTACTAATAAGTCCAGGAGGGAATTCAGGAGAAGCTTCTTTGCCCAGATAGAGGTTGGAATGTGGTTGAGTTGTGGAGACTGACCTACGTATATTTAAGTGGATGTTAGGTAAACACACGAGGGAGAAAGGATTGGAAAGAAATATGTATGTACAGTATGCTGTTGAGGTAAGATGCTGTATGGATGAGGAGCCATGTGTGAAGTACAAATTTTGCTAGAAACCAGTTAGGGTGAATGGCCTAACTTTGTGCTGTAAATTCTATTCTTGAGTAAAAGAATCACAGGAACTTTTTAGTTGCATATGATTTTTTTCAACAAACTGAGAACAGAGGAAACCTTCATGACTGTAGTTATAACTTCACCCTGAGTACCAGACAACCCAATTCCGTTCCAAAATTGTTTTATGCCAGTACAATGGAATCTGTTTATTTGACTCGGTAACCAATACTAATGCAGTAACAATTACCAAACTGTACAGGCCCAATAAAAGTGATACTTTCCTGAATTCTTCATCACAGAACATTTCTTTAAAAAAAAAGCCTGAACTGGGCTCTTGTTATGTCCCTAACAAGTAGAATTATAAATCATCTTACAAGCTTTATCAGCAAAGCAGGGAACAATAGCATGTTTGTCAGCAAAGACCATTTTATAAAATTTTATTTCCACACCAACTGTGATGTGAAAGGTGATAGGCAATTCCAAGAAATGAGAGCCTCTCATATTCGTTCAAATCTGCCTATTACTGCATTTTTTATTTGGTAGCAGGCTGATTTTTAATCTTTTTAAGTCATTATGCTCAAGGTAGATAGATAGATAGATATCTTTATTAGTCACATGTACATCGAAACACACAGTGAAACGCATCTTTTGTGTAGAGTGTTCTGGGGGCAGCCCACAAGTGTCGCTACGCTTCCAGCGCCAACATAGCATGCCCACAACTCTTAATCCGTAAGTGGTTTGTAATGTGGGAGGAAACTGAATACCCTTTGGAATGTGGGAGGAAACCGGGGCACCCAGAGGAAACCCACGCAGACACACGGGGAGAACGTACAAACTCCTTACAGACAGTGGATGGAATTGAACCCGGGTTGCTGGTGCTGTAATAGCATTATGCTAACTGCTATCACAAGATAAGAACCTTACTTAAATATTTAAAACAACATTCTGTGTCAATTGTTTCAGGTACCAATGTATGAAGTGTACTGGAAGTAGTGAAGGTGTCGGGTGAGGGTCAGTGTCAGCCCTTACCTCAGTGGGTCATGGGTCCAGGTTCTACACCAGAGTCTTGATCACATACCTTAGTCTTAGATATTTCAGTACAGCACTCAAGAATTCCTTTTGGACAAGGCATCAAATTCTTTAGAACTGGGTGATTGCAAAAGATTCCCTTAAGGTTAAGTGAAGGTGAGCAGAGGTATTATCCCCAGTGTTCTAGTCAACGTTTCTTCATGAATCAACATCAATAAAACTGGTCATTATCATACAATTACTATTTGGGCTTTGTTGTGTGCAAATTGGCTGCTCCAATTTCTATTTAAGACAATGATACATTTAAAAATAGTACTTCATTGGCTGTAAAGTGCTTTGGGATATCTTGAGTTTGTGAAAGGTGATATATAAATGCAAGTCTGATATATAAAATGAGCCTTATATCAGTGGTAGGGAAATTGTTGGCGAAGATTCTAAGGGATAGGATTTACTCACATCTAGAAAACCATAGACATTAGGTAGGGAAAATCAATGTGGCTTTTGTGTGGGGGAGGTGATATTTTACAAACTTGAGGGGGTGATAAAGATGATTGATGGGAATACTGCAGTGGATGTTGTGTACATGGACTTCAGTAATTCAACAAGGCATTCAACATCGTCGCTCATGGTAGGCTGATCCTGAAGGTTAAAGTACATGGGATCCACGCTGATGTTGTAGATTAGATTCAAAATTGGCTTGGCCATAGAAGACAGAGGGTAGCGGTGGAGGGATGTCATTCTGACTCAAGGTCTGTGACCAGTGGTGTTCTGCAAGGAACATTGCTGGGACCTCTATTGTTTATGACAAATATAAATGATTTGGATGAAAATGTAGATGGGCTGAGAAATGGTAGATGGACTTTAAACTGGACAATTGTGAGGTGTTGCACTTTGGGGGGTCAAATCTGAGAGGAAATTATACCATCGATGGTATAACCCTTAGGAGCATTGATACACAAAGGGATATTGAGGTGAAAATCCATAGCTCCCTGAAAGTGGCAATACAAGTGGAGGGGATGATAATAAAGGTGTACAGCACACTTGCCTTCATTGGTCAGGAGACTGAGCATAAAATTTGGCAAGTCACGTTGCAGCTGTATAAAACTTTGGTACGGCCACACTTGGAGTATTGTGCGCAGTTCTGTTCACCATATTATATGAAGGATGTGGAGGCTTTGGAGATGGTGCAGAAGAGCTTCACCAAAATATTGCGTGGATTGAAGAGTATTAGCTATAAGGAGAGATGGACGATACCTGGATTCTTTTCTCTGGAGCATCGAAGACTAAGGGGAAACCTGGTAGAAGTGTATAAAATTGTGAGGGGCATGAATAGGATGGATAGAATCTTTTACAAAGGGTGGAAATGTCAAATACCAGAGGTGTAGGTTTAAGGTGAAAGGAGTAAAGTTTAAAGGATATTTATGAGGCAAGTTTTTACGCAGAGAATGGCAGTTGCCTGGATCATGCTGCCAGGGGAGGTGATGGAAGCAGATACAATAGAATCATTTAAGAGGCATTTAGATAGGCACATGAACAGCCAGGGAATGAAGGAATAAAGACCATGTGCAGCCAGATGGGATTAGTTTAAATTGGCATCACGATTCAGACAGAAATTGTGGGTTGAATAGCCTATTTCTGTGCTGCACTCTGTTCCGTGTAATCTAATTCAATGATTGTTCTCATAGGGATCCTCCAAACCCCAGGAAACTTCCTGTTACATGTTGTAATGGAGCCACAGACATCATGGATCCTATTGTTGGGCCAGGGCTACCAATCCTAGTGATTCTCCTTTAATATTTAACTTTTGCTTCTTTTCCCTGGAGGAGTTGCTGGATTTTGGATGGCCGCTCACCGACCCAGTTGCAATTGGCCATGACCGTGAAAATAAATACTTGGGCTTCTTACCAGTGTGAGAGCTCTGTTCCACTTTCACCTTGGCAGAGACTCGAATTGGAAATCAGTTCCAAATACCTTTTAACAAGGCTATTGTTCTTGGCCATCTTAATATACGGTGGACACATCATTGAGGTAATCAGCCTGTTATCAAATAGAAATTAGGACTAATTATGTAAGAGCTGTGTCTTGATTTTCTTTATCCTGAAACGTAAGTCACAATTGAGTATGATATATGTTATCCTGCCTCCTTATCGGGATAATAATCTCTGCTATTGCTTGCAACCTCTATTGCCCAGTGATTCTGTATGATTCATTGACTGCAATACGGAAAGTTTAATTACAAGAGATACTGGAAATGGTTGTCACTGATATCATACCACTGACAAGTTTAATTGTGACAGGAACATCACCACATATCACAACAGGAATAAAGTTTCCAGCACGCTGTGGAGATAAATTGGACATATTCGCTCTGGTAATCTGGTGTGTGGCAGCGCAGTAATTTTGTTCAACAGCTGCTAATTATTGAGCCTCAGCACCATAAAATATACAGCTGTGCTGAATACTGCAAGAATACATTGGGTGTCGAAAATGACTTTCAGCCAAAGATTTTCCTGCTGCTTCTTGTGACTGCATAAAGCAAGCCAGTGTTTATTTTTTAAAAAAACGGCTGAAATAAGAAATAGGAACAAGAAATACTGGAAACACTCAACGGGTCAAGCAGCATCTGTGGTGAGAGAAACAGAGTCAGTGTTACAGGTCAAAGACCTTTCCTTGACCTAAAACTTTAACTTTGAGTTTCCCTGACTTCTGAGTCTTTCCAGCATTTTGTGCTTCTGGCCTACTTAAGCTTATCTCGATCTGTCTGAAAAATAAAATATTATCTAGGAGTAAACACTGTGATGAAAATGGAAAGTAAATCCAGGAACTAGATCAGAAAACAAAATTCCACTGAGGTAGCCTGAACAGCGGGCTTCAGTCTGACCAGAACCTGGTGACATGATAACAGAAGTATTCAGAGTAGCCAGCTGAAGGAGGAAGACGTTTGCAGAATTCCCTCCAATGAGGCAACAACATCTTTTTTTAAAATGTTATTTCAACCCTGAGTGGTTCCAGCTTGTACCATCTCATGTGGGGAGACAAGAATGTGGCCCTCAGGAATTTTCATTGTGTTATTTTAATGACACAGCCTCATGGTCAAGCAGAGATATTTTACTGTGCGAGGATTCTTCCACCCACAGTGAGAAAGGGCAGCAACACTGCTCTCGAGTTATGCAAAGTTCACACTGCCATGGCCACTGGAGTCAACACTGTAGTGAGCACTTGGCCCAAGTTGGGTTGGGAGCTAGCAGAATTTGTATCAAGGAAGCACCCAGTGTAAACATTTCACTGCAACTGTAGACCAGATTGGATGTACCTCAGCTGTTATCCTTTCATTATTCATTCATCCTTTCACTTCCACCCACAAATACATCCAAAACTTCTGTGCATGGTATTAAGCATTCATCATTCCCGCCATGTAAATAGAGAAATCTGGTATTTCCCAATGCTCCGAGTGTCTATGGAGTCCAAGTCCATAGATCCCTGAAAGCAGCAACTCAAGTAGATAGGGTGGTAAAGAACATGCTTCCCCTAGGCAGTTGGGGCATTGAGTCTAAGAGTCGCAAAGTCATATTGCACCTGTATAAAGCTTCGGTTAATCTGCATTTGGAATATTTTATACAGTCTTGGTCGCCCCATTACAGGAAGAATGTGGAGGCTTTGGAGAGGATGCAGAGGAGGTTCACCAGGATGCTGCCTGGATTGCAGAGTATTAGCTATAAGGAGAGATTGGACAGACTTGTATTGTTTTCTCTGGTGCGTTGGAGGCTGAGGGGAGAACTGAAAGTAGTTTATAAAATTATGAAAGGCATAGATAGAGTCGACAGCTGGTATCTTTTTCCCAGGGTCAAAATGTCTAATATTAGAGGGCATAGCTATAAGTTGAGAGGAGAAGGTTCAAGGTAGATATGTGAGTCAAGAGAATGGTAGGTGCCTGAAATGCGCTGCCAAGGGAGTTGATGGAAGCAGACATGATAGTGGAGTTTAAGAGGAATTTAGACAGAGGAATGAACATGAAGGGAATGGAAGGATATGGATCATGTGCAGGCAGATGGGATTAGTTTCATTTGGCATCATGGTTGGTACAGACATTGTGGGCCGAAGGGCCTGTACCTGTGTTTTACTATTCTGTGTTCTACCTCATAACACTGTCCAATCATTTACCCCCTCTTTACAAGCACTGGTGCAGGTACATTCAATCCAGATGATTAGTTCATTTTTTTAATTCAATAAATAAAGAACTCTTGACACAATCAATGGTTTACTGTGGTTTATTTGAACAGCACTAGTGTTTTCTTATCATGGTGCAGAATAAGATCGAAGGGTAAGGATGAAACCAAAGTTGCAGGGCTGCTGTAGACCACCAGGTGACTCAGGTACTTCAATAAATTCCTAGTTTATGAGGATCACTTCTGCCTCACAGCTCCAGAGACCTGGATTCAATCCTGATCTTGGGGCCTATGTGGGTGGAGTTTTCACATCCTCCCCGTGGGGTTCCTCCAGATGTTCCTGTTTCCTGCTGCAGTTTAAAGACGTGCTGATTGTTAACTAGTTAATTGGTGGGTGAGTAGCAGGAGAATCAGGGTGAGGAGTGGGGCTAGTTGAATGGGATGTGAGAGGAAAATGGGATTGGTGTACATGAGTGCTTCATGGGTGCAGGGATGCAATGGGCCAAAATGTGCTTTCTGGGCTTATGACTCCATAACTTGGTGAATGTTTCCTTTGGGTTACAAGGACATAGATAGCAGGGGTGCTTGTAAGATTCAGGTGCATGCAGTCATCCCCTTTCCTCCTCCCTCCTTTGCTTCTCTTTCTACCTCATTAAGTTTGATTTCGTATTCATCATAACAAGGGATATTTATGCAATGGTATATTTGTTTTTTGTTTCTTGCCTTTTATGCAAATGTCAATGTGCCAGAGAAGTCTGAGAAAATATCCTTAAGCCAGTCAATGCTCTTTGTCCTTAAAATGGTTTTAATTTTCTATTTCATGCTCCCTGGACTCTTAATTGATCACTTCTCTGGAAGGCAAAGTAAACAAAACTGTGGGTAACATTGAGAAGGCTCTTGGAAATTCCTTTCCAAGTCCCATTGGTAACTATGACACATCATCCAACATACTTAACCTAACCCCACTGATACTAACATGACCAAATTGCATTTTTAGACTATTACATATCATATGGTGTCTGCATCCCAGTTATGCTTGCTCAGTAATTCGGAAGTGGTACAGTTGAGTCCTGAAGTGGTACTTTGCTTACTTCAGTAAAAATTGCTCCTTTCAGAGCAAATTCTTGCACTTTGGTATTGGCACCAAGCTCAAGTTTCGTAAGAAATATTTTTAAATAGAGGAAATTTTCATGAATGCTCTTCTTTGACAATATAAGTTCACTAAATGAATTCTTATCCCTCTTACTGGAGATAAGCATTGTTGAAAATGTCAAATTGAACCAAATGAAATATGTGATTAAAAAGGAATTAATCAAACTAAATAACGACTAGTGAAAAAGGCAATGTAAATCTCAAAAATAATCGTCCTATTTTTTCTAAATGTCCAGAAATTTTGACTTCTGTTGCAATATTGCGGAGAAAAAAAAATACATATGGAAAAAGTAGTGAATTGTCTGCTGTTTCTAATAATGATTCAGCCTCCACACTGGAATTTATTGAGCTTTGTATCAAAGGTTAGTATTCGTCCTGGTTTCAGGATCCAAAGGATATCAATTGTATTGGCTTAAGGTGGTTAGAATACTGTATAATACAATTCTACATGAAATGCATTCCTGTCACTGCACCAAGTACGGTTAAAGACATTTTTGACAGAAATGGAAGACCTTGGCATTTTTTACAGATGAGTGAATTTAGCCCATTGTTAGTCTTCCAAACGACTTGTCACAAAACACTAATTTTCAATTCTTGAAATTTAAGATGGGTGCAATACACTGCCTAAATAACTAATTATGTGCCAAATATTTTTAATTGTGTACCATAACAGTGAAATTAATTATTTGTAAAATAAATATACTAGTTTTGGAACAAAGTTTATGTATTATGAAAGAACTAATCTACAAGATTAATGTG
Organism: Pristis pectinata; assembly: GCF_009764475.1. NCBI lineage: Eukaryota > Metazoa > Chordata > Chondrichthyes > Rhinopristiformes > Pristidae > Pristis > Pristis pectinata. The sequence continues at coordinate 19,258,829 of NC_067432.1, forward strand.
ACTTTTTGAAGTATAATTCACACAGGCAATTAAAATGATTACTTTCATTATAGATGAAGGGTACAGTTACAAGCAAAGTACTTACTGGGACTGTGTACTGTCTTTTACATTGAAAATTCTAGTTGAATTCCACCATCTGAAAGGGAAGCTTAATTTAGGATCTATTATCATGTCAAATGATGATTTCATTTTGTGGGTGTTCAGCGTCAAATAGTAATGAGATTTTTCTTCATTTGAATAGTTGACTGTATGTTTAGAAAAATCCCAAATTCAATGTACAACTCTGCATGCATTGCATTTTAGAAATAAAATATTATAATTAATTAGTTGAATGAATTGTGCTGGTAGGTATTTAGCCAATTATAACTGGACCAGGTTAGATGATGGGCATTCCACCACTGCGGTATTGGTCAACAAAATCTCCATCTTTTTATCATTGGAACAAAAAGAAAATATTAAAGTGGCCTTCTGATGTCAACTACTTTGCAATGCATTTCCACATATGACTTGGGTCAGATTTAGATGAAGTTAAAATTTAAAGGATGAATAACTTACATTTTTAGAACACTTTTGTGATGTCTGAAGGCCAATTAATAACTCCTGCATGTTGTTGCCATTATAATATTGGAATCCACCCGATAACAGCAATATAAAGTCAAGGTAATCTATTTCAATGATTAATCTGCAGAAAACTCTTCAGATTGCCTTTAAGGTGTACTGTGGATCCTTTACATCCACCTTAAAAAACAGGTAGGGTCTTAGTTTAACATCTCAACTGGAAGAATTCTGATAGTGTAGCACTCCCTCAGCAAACCTATTCTTTGAGATCAGGGCTGAGGTGCAGCTGATGCAGATTAGGTTGCTGAATTGAATGTATCATACTCTCTATCTATTGTAGAGATTCAATTTGTAAGATGAATCTGACTGAATGTCTGGAGATGAAAAGGACCCCAAGGGTAGGAATAAGCAAGAGAGTGCAAAAAGAGACACAAGACACCTCTTGCTCCCCCCAGTAATTATAAAATGAATATTATGCATTAATGGATACATGTGAAAATATTTTTCTCATAACATTAAGGATGTGTATATATGTGGCCCTTCAAAAGTTGGCACATTTAAATTCATGCCAATGCCCTGACTGGGGACTAATTGAATACCCACCCCAACCCCCCAACTACTAAAACAAGTATGGGTGAAAATTTCTTTGGGCTACAGTTGTAATGCAAACATTGCTGCTTTAACCTCTATGCATCAACTGCATTAGCCACTTCCTTGCTGATACAGGCTTACTTGCACCTCTGAGTGAAGTGCAATTAAACCTTCATTGATTCCAATGCAGGAAGCTCGACGAGTTTTGTGCTGCCTGCTCATTTAAATAGTGGGTTGATCATTGTGCAATAACTGTTCTATCATTGCCTGATGTCTCAGTAGGGAGCCCGATATTATGAATTCCGACCACTTAAGGGGAAAGTGCAGTGTCTTATCCTGCACACTGCAACAGGACATAGTGGTGCATAATCACAGGTTACAACTTAGAAGTGCTATACAGTTCCTTCACTTTATCCCTGTGGAGTAGGCAGTGGTTGCTGTAATTAGAGTGACCATTCCAGAGAGACATCGGCAGCATTGTGTCTAAAATTGTGGATGATAGAATACTCATCCCCAATCCTCCTCACTACCCAGTCCCTCGTATCTTGTGATTTACATGCTGCAGATGTTGTAACTACCCATCTCGTTTCTTCCTGTATCACTCCCTTTGCCACAACCCAGACCTTGTGTCTGTAGTATATGTAATATTACTGAGGAACAGTCATTCTTACTTTAAGATCATCACTCTTTTAAGAATTGTTTCAAGTGATCAACCCACTATTTAAATGAGCAGGCAGCACAAAACTCGTCGAGCTTCCTGCATTGGAATCAATGAAGGTTTAATTGCACTTCGCTCAGAGGTGCAAGTAAGCCTGTATCAGCAAGGAAGTGGCTAATGCAAGTTGCCACAATATTTCTAGAAATTTCCAAAGAAAATCTGTGAACAGCCTGTGAATGTCCCACACGTATTTTGTTTGGGTTCCTTGTTTCTCAAGTATTATAAATCTGTACATTCTCCAATGGATTTCATTAAAGGTTGAGAACCTAGCAGCAAAGCCGGGATGGCAAAAAATAAGAGCCATTGGGACTGACAAAGTCATCAAAGATATTGAGTGACCCCGTTGGCAGGATGAGTGTGACAAGTCTGAGATATAGACTTAAGCTCAAAGCAAAACGGTAGCACCTGTAAAGGTTGTTGGCAAATAAAGAAAATAAGCCTGGTAGCTGTTAAAGTGGAAGAAAGCTGAAAATGGTAGTCTGGTCCTATATCAGGCATGCTGGAAGCAACTAAAGAAAGAGCCCTTCCAATCATTCCATGAATGAATGGAAATGTTTCTGCAGGGGAATAACATCCTTTAAGCAGAGGGCAAGGGGAAAGTACACAAAAATGAGGCCACATATGAATGCAAGAAGACAATCCTGTTCCTTGTAATTCGACCTGATATTTACCCGGGGTTGACAAACTTTAGGATGATAAAAATAGAAAAGTTGCAAGACCACTTTAGTGCAGCAGTGCCAGAGATCGGGAAGGTTATGAGTTTGAAACCCATCATCAGAGGTCAGGAGAAACAATTGTGAAATATACAGATATGTTGCAGAATTGCAGTTTTGATACATTCTTAGATTCTTAGATGAGACATTTATGTGTGAGCCAACTGATGAACATATCCAGTCCAATTTACCAAACAGGCTAACAATGCTGGATGCAAGATTACTACATTCATCAGATTGGCCTTTAAAAGTGTCAAGGTAATTTGGCTAGTGCAGAATGCTAGCATAACTGGACCAGCAGTAGGGACTCTGGTGGGACCACTGGCTTTGCCTCCAGGTCATTTGAGTATGAGTGGTACTATAAGTGGGTTTGGTGAGAAAACCTGTTACCTGTGGGAATCACTCAGCACAAGTGTGGCAGTGCGGGGGTAGCCAAATGATTCAGTTGCAGATAGCAAGGGAACGTGGTCAACGTATGCAGGACCAAAGAGTGTATAGGACACAACCATACTTGGTCAAGTAGTGTTCCAAAACAGAGAGGAGGTTGCACATTGAGCAGGATAAGCACATCTTAATTAGTATAGGTGCCACGAGGAAATCGAGGGATATACACTTTATGCAGGAAAATAACATTGAGGTAAAAGATCAACCAAGGTCTAGTTGAATAGTGGAGTGGATAAGAGGGACTAAATTGCCTATTGCTGCTTCTGTTTCTTATGTCCTTTATATATTGGTGATGACTTGATAGAATACATCACAACCATGGTTTGTGCTGCTTCTTAAATAATATGAAGATGTGGACTATCAAAGGTACTAAACTCATACATATAACTAACCAATTTCCAAACTGATCTAATGTAGATATAGACTTGTATTAATACACTGAAAGCCCAGGCAAAAGAAGAGCTGGAGTGTTTTTAAGAATTGATGAAAATGTCAGAGAGTGAATGGGTGATGTCCGTCATGATGGTACCTCAGCCAGAGCAGACTGTTCAGTTTTGCAGAGGTTGTAAAGTGTTTCTAAACAGAGTTGGATAACAAACAACACTTCCCTCCCATATCTCAAGGTTGGCAGGGGAGGAGGTCTTCACTGAGTTAGATCTGTCAAATGGCCATGCCCAACTTAGTAAAATGAAGAAAACCAGCACATTAACAATTAGCTTCCATATTTGTGTACCAAGCTATTGAATGGGGTACAATCATCATCAAAACAATTCCAGATGATTATGGGACATTGCACAGGATCAGGTAATGTTTGTGTAATCAGGATGACAACCTAATTGCAACCACTACAGAAAAGGAAAACTTTCAGATGCTGAGGAAATGTTTAGAAATCTTTATCAACAGAATGTAAAACTGAACAAATGCAAATGTGCCTTTGTGCAGAAGGAAGTGATATATTTAGGTCTGCAATTAGATTAAAATTGGCTGCAGCAATTTAAAGAGAAAGTTGAGGCACAGCCACAAAATCCAAAAACTATCACTGAGCTCCATTCATTTCTAGGATGAGCCAGTACTATTTTGCCACAGTGTTGACTCCACTTCATTAACTATTAGAGAAAGACAAACCTGTTGAAAGATCAGCAAAAATCATATGGTTTGTGCAAGGAATGGCCCAGCACCAAGTCATTTTGTAGTGCACTAAGGCCCCAACCATGTACTAACACGTATAATAAAAACAGAAAATGGCAGAAGCAGTCAGCAGGTCAATTGAAACCTATGGTCGAGATATTAAATGAATACTTTTCATCAGTATTTACTATGGGGAAGGACATAGAAGCTAATGTTCAGTGGAAGGAAAAGCAATATCCTGACCATTTGTGAAAGAGGAGGTGGTGGAGGTCTTGAATTGTGTAAAGGTGGATAAATCCCTAGTGCCTGACCACATGTATCCACGGTTACTATGGAAAGCAAGAGAAGGGATTGCTGGGGCCTTAGCAGAGATTTTTGTTTCTTCGCTAGCCACAGTTGAGGTACCAGAAGAACAGAGGATAGCCAATGTTGTGTCTTTATTTAAGAAAGCATGGATAAGCCAGGGAACTACAGGCCAGTGAGCCTTACATAAGCAGTGGGAAAGTTATTGGAAGGGATTTTGAGGGACCGCATTTATTTGCATTTGGAAAGGCAAGGACTGATTTGGGATCGTTAGCATGGCTTTGTGCATGGGAAATCATGTCTCACGAATTCAAATGATTTTGTTTAAGGAGGTGACCAAGTGGATTGATGAGAGCAGGGAAGTAGATGTTGTCTACATGGACTTTGGCAAGGTCTTTGACAAGATCCCACATAGTAAGCTGGTCCAAAACGTTAGAATACATAGGATGCTGGGTGAGTCAGAAAACTAGGAACAAAATTGACTTGGTGGTATGATGTACAGGGTGGTAGTGGGGAGTTGTTTTACAGATTGGAGGCCTGTGACCAGTGGTATGCCACAGGGATTGGTGCTGGGTCTTCTGTTATTTGTCATATATGGTAATAATTTAGATGAGAATGCAGGTGACAGGATTAGTGAGGTTGCAGATGACACCAACATTGTTGGTATAGTGGACAGTGAAGAGAGTTGTCTAAGTTTACGACAGGACATTGATCAACTGGGAGAGTGGGCAGGGAATGTAAGGTGGAATTTAACTTGGGCAAGTGTGAAGAGATGCATTTTGGGAAATTAAAACAGGGCAGAATGTACACAGTGAATGGCAGGGCCCTGGGGAGTGTTGTTGAACAGAGAAACTTTGGGGTACAAGTAAATAGTTCCCTGAAAATGGGAACACAGGTAGACAGGGTGGTGAGGAAGGCATATGACAAACTTGCCTTCATCAGACGAGGCATTGAGTAGGAGAGTTGGGAAGTCATGATACAGTTGCACAAAACATTGATGAGGAAACACTTGGGATATTGTGTGCAGTTCTGGACACCACACCACAGGAAGGACTTGGTTAAGCTAGAGAGGGTGCAGAAAAGATTCGCAAGGATGTTATCTAAATTGGAGGGCTTGTGTTATCAGGAGAGATTGGGTAGGCTAGGTCTGTTTTCCCCAGTGTGAAAGAGGCTGAGAGGTGACATGATGGAGGTATATAAAACTGTGAGAAGCAGAAATAGGGGTCAGAGCCTGTGTCAGTTTCCCATGGTATGAGTGTCTAAAACAAGAAGCCATGGTTTTAAGGTGAGAGGGGAGGTTTAAAGGGGATCTGAGGGGTAAATTTTTCACACAGAGAGTAATTGGTATCTGGAATGAGCTGCCAGAGGAGGTGGTGGAGGCAGGAACAGTAACAACGTTTAAGAGGCTTCTTGACAGGTACTTGAATAAGCAGAGAATAGAGGGGTATGGAATTAATGCTGGCAAGTGGGATTAGTATTGATAGGCATGATGGTCAGCATACATGTGGTGGGCTGAAGGGCCTGTTTCTATGCTGTACAACTCTATGACTCTGTTGCACACATATCATGCAAATTGACCAAAAGTTAAAATAATTGCTCAGATGGATACTTTCACACCATCACAGATTACAAATTTCTATTGACCAGTCTGGGACTGGAATCTGCTAGGATGAAGAGGTGGGGCATCCTACTGTCTCACCATGACCATGATGTTGAGTACGTTGCATCTAAACAGAATGCTGTCATGGATACCTTATCACAACTACGTTAGGGAGAAGCCACACCAAACAAAGAAAGTGACATTTAGACCCACAGGTGATAGAATATGATTTCTGCATCACAGCGTTGCAAATAATTTTGAATTTGAATCAAATGTATAAATACAAGTTAAGTGGATGGCTTGACTTAGACACAGGCCTGAATAAGGCTATGGACCTGTTTTATTGCATATTCAACAAATTGTCTACCAACCAGGGCTGGATGAATAGGGAGACAGGATGGTGATGCAGAAGGAATTGTAAAGCAGAATTATGGAAGAGCTTCATGCAAAACACTTGGATGGATTGAGGAAAGGCAGTGGCCAGAGGATTTGTCTGTTGGTCTGGTTAAAATTTAGTTAAACCATATTTGCAAGGTCAAAGAAAATCTAAGCAGGTGTCAGGACTCAGAACACGACATCCTAAAGCACAGTTCATGTGTGGAGGTGCCCTAAAACCATTCCAGCTTGCTCAAATAGATCATTGCGGAAAAAGTGTGGACAACTTTTCGTTAATAATCAACAATCATTTGACGTTGTTAGAAGTAAAACACGTGCACTATCACAGACCACAGAAAGGATTTAATATTTATCTTTACCATACATGACCCTCTTAAAGAAGTCATATCAGACAATGTCCACTGTTTAGAAATAGGCCATTAGGCCCAACCAGCCCGCAGTTATGGACCAATGAATTTCTTTTCATCCTTCTTAATCTAAATCTAGCCATTCCATTTTCTTTTATGTACTTGCCAAGCCTCCCCTTACTTTTTTTCTGTATAACTTGCTTTATCCACCAGTGTGGTAGTGAAATCTACATTCTCACCACTATTTGTATGAGGACATGATCTAAGATGGCATGAGGAACAAAAGAATCCTGGGTTCAAAAATACCAGTTGCTAAAGTTGTGCCTCAAGTTAGAAAGACTGTAAAAAAAAAGCAAAAGAAACATGAGGCTTAATCTCTGGAAGAATAGAGTAGAACAATACGGAAGTTATGGTAATTAGATCAAGCTTTGGTTAGACTATTCTTGCAGTATTACATATAATTCTGGTTACAATATTATAAAAACTCTATAGATGCATTGGACATTGGATTTCTTATTTACTATCTACCAATAAAGCTCTTTACTTATGCTCTTCCCCACAAGTGGAAACATTCCCCCTGTACCCAGTACACTGAAACCATTCATAATTTTGATCTCTGTTAAGTGACCCTTTAGCCTTCTTTTCTCAAGAGAAAATAATCCCAGCCTGTTCATCATTTCCTAATAGGAAAACCCTCACATTTTGTGATGAATTCTTATCTATATTTTCTGCATCCTCTCCAACGCCTCCATATTATTTTTACAAGATGGTGAGCAGAACTGTATGCAGCATTTATGGTTTAACCAAGGTTTGATACAGGTTAACCAAACTTCCCTACATTTCAGTTCTATCACTCTAGGATTAATCCTAGTGTCTCATTCTATTGTGCAGCAGGTTCTTGCAGAATAAAGACTGCCAGGATTCTGATGTACAATGTGCATTACTTGTTCATGCATGAGCTGGAGCTCAGAGGAGTAGATTTGCTTCCTGCTTCATTACATTTCCAGGGTTGGCATGTCATGGCTGTAAATGTCTCAGCTTCCATTGCAGAATGGAGAAACCACCAAAGCATGTGATGCATGCAGGCCCAAACTGCTGGCATTCATCTTTTCCCTTCTCCTGCCATTTCTCTCCCTGTTTCCTGACTGCTCACCCTAGAGCTATCACCAAGGATTGAGCCTTCTGATAAGAAACTTATGCAGCGTGCTCTTCAAATCTTGACAACTGCCTAGCTGAGTATTGCAAACTCCTCCCATACAGTCTGTGCACTGGAGTTGTTTCTTGAGCATACCAGTCATCTGTATTATCATGTTTTGTCTAACAACCCTGATTTTAGTTGTATGCAAGCTAGCCACCTGTGATTAGGCAATGCACTGAAATAAATAGCCCTGTTGTCAGTCAATAAGCCTTTTAGTCCAATAGCCACATTTTATTTTATTGTGATAGTTTTAATGCATATCGTGCAGCAGATTCTTGCAGAATAAAGACTGCCAGGATTCTGATGTACAATGTGCATTACTTGTTCATGCATGAGCTGGAGTTCAAAGGAGTAGGTTTGCTTCCTGCTTCATTACATTTCCAGGGTTGGCATGTCATGGCTGTAAATGCAGCTTGCACCATGGAAAACCCTGTGGTCATATGAAACCGCACACTTATACAGGCTGTTATATAACAAGAGAAAATGAAATATAGTCAGTCCTCTTTCAATCAGGACATCAGCAACCTGCCTTATGTGGATGGCAAAGTGTGAGATGCTGGGTATTTCTTTAGTTAAAACTTGGAACAACATTGATGGATTAAAGTTCATGCCAATGTTACCTTCACCATCATAGCAATATGGGTTTAGCCCCGCCTCAATGTTGCAGTTGTGATTGGAGCAAGTGGTACTTCTCAGTAACAATTTTCTTATTGAAGCAGAAAGACTCACATGGTCTTAATGAGGTCAAAGTGCAACATTGTTCCTTGAACAGCTTGGCATGTTGGCTTCCCTCCCTCCTTTCTTCCAGTTGTTTGTCCTGTTCTATGGGTACACTGTTCATCCTCCCAGTTGTGCTGGACTCCAAGGGGAATGCCTTTTAGTAAACCCATGTCTACAAGCAACTTGCTTGTGCAGAAGCTTCAACTGAAGATGAAGTCTTTCATCACCTGGCACTCCACTCCCCGTGGCTTTTAGCATTTTTAAAGATCTCTAGATAAGACGAAAAGTTGTTGAAGTTATAGCAACAGCCAGTGGACATCAAACAGCAACAAACTGCAAGCAGAGTTTGATCACTTTAGGTAGTGTTAGTGGGTGGTCCTTCCTGCTGCTGAATGTGCTTCAGCTATGCAAAATTAAGAGGGAACATGTTGCAGGAGAGTTGAGCTGCAATATGGCATTGCTGATATCAAATTGTTGAATACATTGATATATCCTATTTGCATACTGCTGATAGGATATATCAACAGTCACACTAATATTCCATCAACTACATATCAGACTCCTAAGACTGCATTTGCTTCACAAGCTCAGCATCAGCACGATCAGTTATCACCTGGCATTAGCGTTGAATTGGCTGTCTGAAGACTGATTCCTGACCTGTATTTATACAAGGATCAGGGATTCCTCCATCTCACCTGGTTGACAAATGCTTACATTTCAAAATGTTGAAACAGATCTCTCTCATTTAGATCTCCAGACTCATATAGAGCTTTACATTGGGCAAGGTTCTTAATGTCCAGGCAAGTAGGAATCAAGAAATGTAAGGAATGCCTGACAGGAATCCAGCCGCAAACCTCAGCCCAGTTTCTGAACTGTAGATGAACTCATATCTTGGAGACACCACTTGACCACATAGTTGAAAGCACTTAGTTTAATACTTGTCTTACTACTTTAGGATTTTTTCTTTGGTTCTTATGCCATTTAAACAAGTAAACCTTTGTGTTCATGGATTGCCCTCCCCTCCTGAAGGGGGTGTGTGTGTGTGTGAGTGTGTGTGTGTGTGTGTGTGTGTGTGTCGGGGGGGAAAGGGGGGGGGAGGGGGGAGGGGAGGGGAGATGGGGGGGTGGTGTGACCCACTGAGTTTTCCCAAAAATTAACGCCCTATTGCAATCAAAAGCAAACCAACTACTCTAAGTACAAAGGATAATTGAACTACTCTGCTATCTTACAAATTTTTATGGCAAAAAAGCTTTATTTTCTGCAAATGTGAAGATAACACAATTACTTCTCCTTTATATGTACAATTTAACTATGAAATGAACAGCTTTTATTCTGAAAATAATTATATTTTCCAGCTGATGACTTTGACAAGTATTAATTCATTTTGCTTCCTGCTATTCAGAAATGTCAAGCTTCTTCTGTGGTAGATCTGTCAGGATCTGAAAGGAAAGATAATAAATAAATGTTTTGAACACAAATCCTTTGACAGATCTCTACCCAAGACGATTGTTTAGTTGCTGATAGACCTGTTGTCTACTTCTGAGTTTTCAGACATCTAGCATTTCTGGATATTTAAAATTCCTTTTTATATTCTTAATATTACTACAAAATCAAAAGCTCAGAGCTCTACTTATAACATGACAAACATATGATGAGTGGCTTTCTATGAGATGGTGTAAACTCTGCCTTATACTTGATTCAGGAGCTTCAGAAGATGTAAATTCATTTCACAATCTCTGTTGGCAATGTGACAAGCTGTTCCATGAAACAAAAGGGTGTTGCTGTGAGAAATTGATTTGGACTTTGTCCACAGTTCTTCTCGCCAATATCTGAAAGGACTGTAGTCAGCTTCTTTTGCATTACCAAAAGAAGGGTGGGACCTCTAGTGTAAAGTGGGTGGTGAGTGGTAGTCGGAGCAATTTAGGCAGATTACAATGGCGCAGGTGACTTCAGTAGCATAATTGATAATTAACCAATCACAGGACCATCTTCAGACATAACTGCTCCTCCAACCAAATGTCAACATATTTAAGTGGCACCAGCAGTGGAGGTAAGTGCAATTATTATCTTTTGCTCACAATAGTGAGAGATGGAAGTCACATTTTATGCCTTACTGCACGTCAATATTACCAAGTATTAGGATTTCAAAAATGAAGCCAACATTATACAAGTAACAGACTATCCAGCAGGACACAATAACAAGTGAAGCTACTAGAACCCCCAAATCTAGCGAGCTGGGACAAAGGCAGGGCAGAGGTGGAAGAAGGAAGAAATTTGCATTTATATAGCACCTTGCATCACAGCATGCCCTGAAGCATTTGACAACCATTTAGGATTTGCAATATAATAACTGTTTTAAAGTAGAGAAAATGACAACCAACGACAAGTGACAACAACAAAAGCCCACGGACATCAGTGAGATGAAGGACTATTGAACCGGTTAGTCGAGGATAAACGTAGAACAGGATAGCAGAAGATCTTCTTGGCTCTTCTTTAAATAATGACATAGGATTCTGTAATGTTTACTTGACGTAACTTGGATTTAATGTCTAATCTGCTGGATCTCTAACAATTCAGAACACTCTCAGAATGAGAAAATGTTCAAGTCCAGTGTGATCCCATAACCTTCCAAAATGTGACTGATACTTGAGTCCACAGGAGCATGCTCACATGCAATCACAGAATGATATTCTGTCACTTTCAATATCTGGGAAAATCTCACAGCTGATTGTTTAAGCTGGCAAGCAGTAATACATGGCAGTTCTGGTTAACTGCTATGGGCACTAACATATAGGTCTTCTGAAGGAGAATTTGCACAATGTGAACAGCTGGATCATGTCAACTCCAGATGGACTGCTTGGGATCGTGAATATGTAGGAGGACTTTGTTTTCTTGTAATAACAACTAACATTCAAATAATATCGATGGGAACATGTATTGATGCAGGGTTATCAGATGGTCAGCTTCTGAATAGCCATAACCACAGAGTTCCTATCTTAGAGTGTCAGCTTTTTAAATTACAAAATAACACCATGAGACAAGACTAATAATTTTGTGAAAGATTAAATAGTGATATTCAGAAACACCCCAGCATGCTTTACATCTAATCAAGTACCCTTGAAGTGTAAATCCTACTATAATGATGGGAATGCAGCAAGCAATTTATACACTTCACAATCGCAGGAAAACCATGATGGTGACCAGGTAATCTGATTTAGTAAACTGGTTTAAGAGATAAATATTGGCCTGGCCACTGGAGAGAACTTCTCTGTTCTTTTTCCAAATAGTGCCATGCGGAGAGAGAGAGAGGGAGTTAACACTGCCTTAGCTTAAGATCATATCTACAAATTGGAACTCATGACACTGCTGCATCCCCTCGGTACTGCAGGGGTGAGTCTGCCTGGATTCTTGCGTTTGAGTCTTGAGAGTAGGTGACAAGGTCACAAACATCTGACTTTGCTACCAAACCTAGCACAGTTGACAGTCTGCCAATCGTGTTGTTACCTTCAGATTTAACTGCTCTTATAATCAAATGTATACTTATTTAAAATAGATTTAGTCCACATACAGAATCAGAATTTTCAGATCATAAAGAAATGGAATCTAGTAATCTGTTCAGCACTTCAAATAGACAGAACACATGAACAATGGTACTAAGTCATTTCAGCCCAACAGTTTTGTCCTGCTCCAAACTCACCTGCCATTTTCCTGTTTCTCCCAATCTAAGACATGGTCTCCTGTTCCCTTGCACAACTTTAGAGAGTTGACCCACCTTGCTGCCTGGAGCACTCAGAGATATGAAGAGAGACGCAATCACTTCTGCAGCTTTTGGAGCTGTACATACCTTGTTCTAGTTCCAAGTCATATTGACAAGTGTGAAGAAAGAAAAGAACACAACTTGCATTAAAAAAGAGGAAATACAAAGTCAGTGGGAATGACTTTGGATTATTTTGGAAACTGTATACCAAAGCAATGATGCATGAGTAACTCATGCCAGTTTTATCCCACACAGGATTCTCAGAAAGTGTGTGCTCCCACCTCATTCTGATGATTGCAGTATCTTGCCAGCTTTAATAATGCTGCAATTGCACTTGCACTCATCCACTGGCTGCAGTTTCATGAGCAGATAGCCCCAGTTAAAGCTAGCTGGTGACCATTGAAGATATGCCTGCATTGTTTAAAAGTGAGGTCCTCGTTGTCTGCAGTCCCTGCTGCCAATCGTCCCCAATGTTTGAGAAGCTTATTGAAAACCATTATTGAGAGCAACCAGCATAGTCTAGCTGTGAATGCCTTGGAGATCAAGGTGAAGAGTATAAGAGACTTCCTCTGCACAGAAGCCAATGTAATCATCTATGTCCATACTGAAACTATAGTGGGAGGGACGGAGCTGTCCAGGTTAACACCCAGAGCAGAGCACCTAGATCTGGATGCAATGTTCCCAAAAGTTTAGTGACCTTGCAAGCATGGCCAAGTTCATAAAGAAATCATCTGATTCCATCTCTCAACAACTGTAGTGTAAGATTCACATATTGAACAGCAAAATATACATCCATCACACATTCAACAACAACCTCCATCAATCAAGAGTCATAAGCACCAACCTAAAATGTATATCCCTTTCCACACCATCATACACCTACCAGTATACTAAGCCTTGTGCCCACATCTCACAGCTTCCACACATGGCAAACATTCACCATAGGCAATTGACAATACATTCCACTTTCTATTGCAGGAGAAGACAGCATACACTTGGTATCTGCAAACCAGTATTGGACGAGCCCCTGTCCTAATGGCATAGTGTCTGAAGGAGATAGTGCTGGCTATTTTTTGAAGTGACTGCCATGTATAACCAAGATGCAGAAGTTCTAAATGTGATGATGGACTTGTGTATAATTCATTTTTCCATTTCCCTAATAAAAACAGAAAATGTTCAAAATGCTTACTAAGCCAAGAAGCATCTGTAAAGAAAGAAATCGAGGTAATGTTTCAGGTAGATGACCTTTCATCAGAACTGGGAAAATTTAGTAAAAAGACATCTTTACTTTGCATTGAAGGGGGGAGAGTAGGGAGAACAAAAGGAATGTCTGACAAAGTGAAGACCAAGAGAACATGAATGACACAGGCATGAGAGAGGGCAGTAAAAATTGTTAACGGCAGCTGGTCTGTTTGGAAGAGTTGTACTTCTCTCATCCACAGATGATATAATCATACCTTAACCTTCTGCCTTTCCAACTTGCTGCCCTTGTCCCTTCCTTCCATATACCCCAATGCCGTCAGCTCACAGGCTTTGGGTATTGAGCAGCAAAACAATAAAAACAAAGCACCCACCCCTCGTACTATGTTCTTCAGCAGCTCTGGGCTTGTCCAGTCCCACAGAGCCAAATATTACTCAGCCAGCAAGCCATCATTTCCAGGAGTTTTATTCACTTTAAATGAATGGGTAGCCCTTGGTAATTGTTCCAACTTTAATGGGTGGTCCAGACCATCACTCGCTGTCATCTAAAAATCTTCAATATAGAAAGATGGGGAAGTCTGGGAGGCTGTGCTGAGTGTGGCCCTCAACTATAGAGCCCGGCATAGTAGAATTTTTAGATCCTTACTAATTCAGGCTGCAAGAACATTGCTGAGACATCCTCTTCCTTAAACCTGCTGATCACAAGCTCCCTCTGTGAAATTTTTGAAAGAAAACAGAAGGATGTGCATCAGTGCTGATGTTCTGGGCAGTCTGATTCTTGTCTTGGCTCTTCCTTGTTTGGGATGCATTGGCAGAATCACCTTTCTACCTCCCATGATATGCATTCTTTGGCTGATTTCCTTGATCCTCAGCAAAAGGAAGGTTTCTGCTGTCCACTGTGGCCTCCAGTGCTTGAACTCCTTGAACTTTGTGCCTCTGGATTAGTGAGCTTTTCTCTCCTCCTATATGCGATCCAGCCCACTGACCCCTGGTTCATTTTCCATCTCTCCTCAGCTCTGTGGGTGATTTTCACAGTTCACCCTTTTCCTCCTCTGTACTGTCCCTGTTGCTCTATATCCTCCTCTTCCCTCTTCTTTCTCCTCCTACATATGGCTTTTGGTCACATGGTTTGACAATGGAGGCTGATGTTCCGGTGATGCATGGAGCAGCAGCGTCTTTCGGGTGTGGAAGGAAACCAGAGCACCAGGAGGAGACCTGCGTGGTCACAGGAGAACTTTGAAATTCCACACAGACAGCAGCAAATATCAGATTCAAACCCAGGTCACTGGAGCTGTGAGGCAGCAGGTCTACCAGCTGTACTACTGTACCACACACTGATGCTTGCCTTGTAAAACCAGATCCTGAAAGAATCGTCCTTTGATGATAGTCCTCTCCCCTGCCAGGTAAGATTATATTCAAAATACTCATTACAAAGTTGGCTGAAATTACAATATTTAGAACTTCAGTGACTCCTAGCATACCAGTATTGATTGAGTAGAAGCATGTAGCAAGAATGAGACAGCATTCTGCAAACACACCTTAAGTGAAAATGCCTTTCACGGCTCAGTAAGCTCATTGCATTCTGGAGGAGCTGTTTGTATCTGTTTTGTACCTACAGGCAAAAGTGCCAGGAACAAATCATCATGATTAGGGCAAATTTTATGTCACACTAGATGAAGCATTTTGTAGGCTTGTTGTGACTGATTGTTAACATTAGTCAGTGTGGATTATGATTAATATGCTTGCTTTTTCAATGACAGTGAGCAAAGTATGGGAGAGAACTCTGCATTAAGCTGCATGCCACAATGTTTTTTTTCAGATAATAGATCCTTTCCTAAACCTCCGGGGATCTATTTTTCTTCCCTTTTACCTACCTGTCACTTACAAAAGGAAGCTGTAATAAACTCCAACTCTTATCAGGAGACTGTTCTGAATATATTTTTACAAGACAATTACAATTCTGTTTAGATCCAGTTTTTGATAAATGTTCAATTAATAGCTTAGAAATGACAAATGCGTTATATGGTACCACCAATCCTTCCTCCTTTTTTTCAAGCAGGAGAAAAACAGTTTATTTCAATAGTCAATGACTAAAATAAAGCAACAAAGAGAAAGGAGTTCAATTGGAATGTGTAATGTGTTTATGTAACAACAGCACTGACTTGACCTGGTTCCCCAGGAAGAAGAAGCATGTCAAAGACTTCATCACAACTGACCTGAAACGTTAACTCTGTTCTCTTCCCACAACTGCAGCTTGACCTGCTGACTATTTTCTAGCGTTTTCTGTTTTTATTTTTAGATTCTTCCTGCATTTTCAGTTCTTTGGATTTTCAAATTAATTCCAGTTCATATCTGAAAAAGATATTGTTACATTGCAAAGAAAAGCTATGGACATATGAATGTGCATTATGTTGCTGAACTATTAAAAAAATGGAACTATCTTGTATTATAAAAATTAACATCACAACAGTAGACTTAATCAATACCAATGCTGAGTTAGATTTACTAACTGTACTATAACAAAAGATCATAGAAAATTTATAACACATTCAGCCATCTGTGTCTTTGTCAGTCAATGAATAGCTCTCCCAGATTAATCCTACTTTTCAGTTCCTACTCCTACTGACCATATCACTTCAAATCTACAACCAAATTGTTTTTAAATGCAATGAACTTTTCTGAATCTACTGTCTTTGGGCAGTGAGAACCAGGCCCTAACCATCCTTTGGTTAAAACTGTTTTTCGTCACACCCCTTCTAATCCATTAAATCTAATCCTACTGTTCTTTGACCTATCTACTAAGGGATAAAGGTTCCAAGAGCAGGTTCAGGCTTGTGGTTGTGTGTCCTGAATACCTTCCACTTTCCTGGATGAGTGCAGGTTGAACAACTCTCAAGAAGCTTGACATCATCAAAGACAAAGCAGCTTGCTTGTTTGGCACACTGTCCTCCAGCCAAAAACATTCACATTCTCCAACATCAGTACTTCATGACTGTGGTACTTCTACACAATGCACAGCAGCAACTCAAGAGCACTTCTTCATTTGCAACAGTTCAGTGAGTTGGCTCCCTACTCCCTTTCGAAGAGCAACCAGTGATGGGGAATAAACACAAGTCTTGTCGCGACAACCACATCCCATAAACAAAATGAATATTGAATTTATATTACATAACTTGCCATTTGAACTATGGATCTATGGTTTATTATTCCATTGCCATTGCCCTAGGCTTTCCTGATGGGAAGAATAAGCAAAGGACATCTTCCCTGCATTTTCCATATCACATGAGGCTCCCACAATCAGAATAAGAATAGTTACTACTTGATCACAGCATCACTAATGATGTTTTAAAGTCAGGACTCTCTCAATGCAGCTATAAAACATTGCTGCTGGGGCAGACAGCTTCCAGTGCTTCTCACCACCCTCCAGTTCATTGAATGTCCTTTGTGAACTCATGAGTCTGGGCACTAACAGCGAGACGCAATGCTGCAGCAGGACCTGAGCTTCATGGCACACTCTAACATTTCCCCTTGTTTACCCATACATAGTGCTCATACCAGTGACTTCTTCCAAACTCAATATTGTCTGAGGAAATGTAAGTTCCTCAGATGGTGCTATCTTTAGTTACAAGCTGATACTGGCTGGCATTTTCCATATGAGAGGACAACTTGCCACTGTCAAAGTGGTCTTCATTCTCAAAGATATGGCCCAAGGAAGCAGCTTCTTGATATGAGCATGTGATTTGCACATGTGATCTCTTCTTCCATTGCTAGTTATGTTTCTGTCAAGAAAGCAGCTGGTACTGGTTAATATTGCAATTGGATTTTATGAACTGATGAAATATATGCTATTTAGATTAGTTTCTGCTTGGTTTTCCAAGTCAAACCATATCCTCAGATCTTTCCAAGCATTGTTCACAAAGATCCTAAGCTGCAGCTCGATCACATGCCTTCCATTACCTTCCTTGATGCTCTCTACAGATGTGTCCTGGATGTTACTATCCTCTCAGCCAATAACATTTTAAAGCAGATTATTAAATCATTAACATTCTGTTGGTTTTGGGAGCTTATGGTTCACAAAATGGTTTCTGTGATTCCTACATTACAGCAGTGAATTCATTTTGTGAGGGCTTCATTGACAGTAAAACACTTTGACCTCTAAATAAAATTCAAGTTCTTTTCTTTCCTTTCAGTTGGTAAGCATTGCCTGCCCAAAGTCAAAGTTGAGTTTACTGTCATATGTACAAGCACACGTATGCACTGGTGCAAGGATACCAGGTGTAAGGATTGAAATCTGGTCAACAGAGTTTATTGACCGATAGTCTCTAACAATTTTGAATATATTAACTGTGCTTGAACCTCCAGTGACATCAAAAAGTGAAAAGCCTCTGTCGAGACAAATGCTGTGATACTATTACTGAACACTTACCTGCTCTTCTAAGATCAGTTTAATGTCCATCTTCTTCACTTCAGTATTTTGTATGTAGAGACGCCACGGTAGAGACACTTTCCAGAGATTCTTCGACCTGCATCATTTTTCCAATATTGCCTTCAATCTGCTGTTGTACAATCTCAGAGTCATACAGCTCAGAATCAGGCCCTTTGATTCACCGTCTATGGTAACCATTAAGGACCCTTTTACACTAACCCTACACTAATCCTATTTTATTCTCCAACCATTCCCATCAGCTCCCCTCACTTCCACCACTCACCTATACATGAGGGGCAAATTTATATTGGTCAATTAACCTACCAACAGGCACATCTTTGGGATGTGGGAGGAAACCAGAGTATTCAGAGAAAATGCACACAGACAGTACCAAAGATTGGAACTGAACCCATATTACCAGAGCTGTGAGGCAGCAATTCTACCAGCTCTGCCACCCTGTCACCCTGAAAATCTGCTATGAATGTAACTAATCTAACACACAAAGAAAGTGTGCACAGGAAGTTAAGAGCAAGGAATTAACTTTTCAAAACAGCAATGGCAATGAAGATTCCCACTGGATGACAATGGAAATAATCAAGCAAGCTATTCATAGACACAGATTTTTCAACTCTTGGTATTGGTATCGGTTTATTATTGTCACTTGTACCGAGGTACAGTGAAAAACTTGCCTCGCATACCATTCGTACAGATCAATTCATTACACAGTGCATTGAGGTAGTACAGGGTAAAAACAATAACAGAATACAGAGTAAAGTGTCACAGCTACAGGGAAGTGCATTGCAGGTAGACAATAAGGTGCAAGGTCATAACAAGGTAGATTGTGAGGTCAAGAGTCCATCTCATCGTATAAGGGAACCGTTCAATCGTCTTATCACAGTGGGATAGAAGCTGTCCTTGAGCCTGGTTGTATGTGCCCTCAGGCTCCTGTATCTTCTGCCTGATGGGAGACGGGAGGAGAGAGAATGACCCGGGTGGGTGGAGTCTTTGATTATGCTGGCTGCTTCACCAAGGCAGCAAGAGGTATAGACAGAGTCCATGGAGGCGAGGCTGGTTTCGGTGATGAGCTGGGCTGAGTCCACAACTCACTGCAGTTTCTTGCCTGGAAAATAAAGGCAACCCTAATTCACACGTCCACCTAGTGCTGCCTAGAAGTGAAATTCCCTCAGCATGGAACTCCAGAGCTCATGTATCTGTGTAAGTTTCAGTTAAGCTTCCACTTAAAATTTTACATGCATTTTTTCAGTTGATAAGTAGCTGTGATTTCTTGTGCAGGTAGTATTGGTGGCATTCTGGTGTTAACTTCAACCTCTGGCAGTGGTGCCGTAAGGTGGATGCTGAATTGCGGCTGCATCATGAGTGAAACCCCTAGCAACAAGTCTGTTTCCCAGAATCTGCACATTACAGTGTCTGTCATGTTCCTATGTCGTTGCCAATGATTTGGAAATACCAAATTGAAAACATAACAAGCAATTTTGGAAAATGAGGAAATCCATTACTTGAACAACTGTATCATAAGATATCTGATTTGCACACGATTATACTTCTGGACTAGCGACACAGCGGCCTGGATTAATTATTTAGAGACATGAGTTCCTCGGCAGCAAGGGAACTTAAATTCAGTTAGGTAAATAAACCTAGAATTTAAAAATTGTGGTATTTGTAATGGTGACTCTGAAACTGTTGGTTTTCTTGTAAATCTATCTGGTTCAGGAATGCGATTTAGGGAAAGGAATCTGCCAGATTTACCTGACCTGCCCTGTTCATGACTCCAATCCAAAGTAATTGACTTGTAATTTCCCTCTGAAAAGGCTAAGCAACTCATTCGATTCAAGGGGAGTAGGGATGAGCAATAAATGTTGATCTATCCAATGATGCCCGCATCCCATGAACAAATCAAAAAAATCAGTGTTTTTCCAACAACCACTTCCCAAGCTCCCCACAAGAAATGAAAGAATGTGTGGAATCTTTCATTTGAAAAAAGGTTATTCCCATCTATATCATATATCTTCAAAAATACCATTCATATTTGAGTATTGCACTAAATGTTAAATTAAGCAATAGTGAGTAGAATGGGGGCAGTTATCAATCCCTTCCAGTTTTTTGATTTCTCATTGAAGTTTTCCTGCAGATGCTCTGGGAAAAATGAAGGACACAAACAATATGGAAGGATGGGGGGAGGGGGAAAGGACAATATTTTTATGTAATGGTCTTTGATTTTTCACTACAGTCGAGTAATATTATGACCAATTTTAATCTTTACCACATGTTTTCAGTCACAGCAGCTTTTCCTCCTCCTTCCCAACTATCAACTTTTTTTCCAGATGTCCATTTTCCTCACAACCCCATAAGCTCTCACAGGATATTTTTTACTGAGTCACTATATAATTGCAATGCATTGTACAAATAATATATTTATTTCATTTGATCACAGAATGCGGCCTGCTCGCCCAGGACTTGGCAGCCATCCTGAATTGTCCTTGAACTGAGTGGTTATTTCAGAGGGTAGTTAAGAGTCACACATTGTGATGGGTCTGTGGTTGAATTTAGACCATATGAGAATGGCTTATTTTCTACCATAAAGGACACTAGTAAACCAGATGTATTTTTATGACAATCCAGTAGTTTCATGGTCATGATTCCTGATGCTAACCTTTTATTCCAGATTTATTTAATTACTTGGAGGATCAGCCATATGAATACCAAAGGCTGCAAGTTTGGATGCACCAAGGCAAGTGACTCATCTTCTGACACTCCAAAGCCTTTCCATCATCCACAAGCCACACATCAGGAGAGTGAAGGAATGCTCACATCGTGCTTGGTGAATGCAGCTCCAGCAACAATCAAAAAGCTTGATACTATCCAAGCAAAGCAGCCCATTTGATTGATATTCCATGCACCACCCTAGGTATTTATTTACTCCACCACTGCCGTACTGTGTCTATGCTGTGTGTCATCTGTAAAACAGAAAGCATTAACTCATCCCAGCTACTCCATCAGCACCTCCCACACCCATGACCTCCATCACCAAGGAGGACAAGAGCAGCACGGTGAACACCACCACTTGTAGGTTCCTCCTCCAAGTTGTAGAACATTCTGACATGTAAATATATTGCCATTCCTTCATCACAGGCACCTTCTCAAGGATATGGAGGATGGAGAATAAATGCTGGTTAAGCCAATGAATCCCACATCCCAAAAATAAGCAATAAAACTTGAATTCAACTTCTCCAGCTGCTGTGGTGGATTCAGACACATTGCCTCCAGATCAACAGTTCAGGCTTCTGGATACTAATCCAGTGAGAAAGCCATGTTGTTGCCATACCCCAAATAACTAATGCTGATTATTAAGCAAACAGCATCAATTTTAAGAACCTACAAATCAGCCTTGTACGTCAACCTAATTATGATTTGAAAAGTATGCAGTGAAGTCCATGTTAATGATGTTTGTTTAGTATTTAATAGTAACAAGATTAACTCCTCCAAGTTCACTTTTTAAAAGCTTGCAGGATATTACCTTTTAATGACCGTGGAGTAACATACTAAGTAAAGCTTCTCTGTACTAAGGCACTCCTTTGAAGATACACATTGCCAGCAGGAACATATTAGCGACCTAATGTGCATCAACTGTTTCCATTTTTAAGATGCAGCTGGCATACGCCCAATTGTTGGGCTCAACCACTCCCATTTTGTCATTATAAGTAAAGCTGCCAAGATGAGAAATGGATATGAGGTAACTGGTTATTAGGATTAATTGTCTTTTAACGGTGCAGTGAAGCAGGTAGGCCAAAGAGATTAAGCTGCAGATAATAAAGGGCAATATACTCATTGTTTTCTTTCAAATTTGCTCACACATATGAACTCTGCTGCAAGCTGCTGTGTCTGTCAGTAAGTGAAATATTGCAAAGCAATTTAACAGCTCCCTTTGTGAGACCGTCTTGAGTTTATGGAACTTTGTTTAAAGATCGATTGACTCAAACGTAGTAATGAAAATTTTGTTATAATAGACCCTTATTCCCTTGCACCTGCAGCTTACTAACCTTCCCTTCAACTTCAGTCAGTTCCCCCCTGCTCTTGTGTCAAATGGAATTCACTCTATTAACAACAAAACTTCAGGAATTAAAAGCTGAAAGATTTATGGCATCTTTAAATCTCGAATAATTATTAAGTAATGCTGTCCATCTGGACATTGTAAAAGTGAACAAAATAAAATCTTTTGTTTATAGAGCATCATCTATATTTTTATTTATGAAGTACGATAATTGCAGCAGCAAATCATTTAAATTGTTGAAGATCAGAAGTTCTGTGGCATCGTTAAATGGGGTAAAGAAGATTCAGGAGGGAAGTGTAAAGATTACAGGACAAAGATCTGAAGGAATAATATTGGATGTACTGAGCGTGAGATTGTATACCAAATAATAAATGATGAATTAACTCTTTGGGGTAGATAATCATTGAGCATGGGGATATCATATAAAACTAAGCATACCGTAAAGCTTGCTTCTCATTTTGACCTAACAGCAGTGTAGCTAATAAACTATCCAAAGGAAATTTTGTTTTTCTAAAAAGAATATACGTTTGGATAAAGTGTACAAACAATAATCTGCCTTGCCCATAGAAAGTAACAAAGTATATGGGCTTTTGATCAACTTCCACTTCTCTGGACCCTCTGCACCGCTTCGGATGCAGAGCTGAGTGTCCTTTTATGTATCCTCTATTTTACATTTAAGAAGATATTTTGATGACATATAGTGTACTCTATGGGCAGTTTAATCCAGTGAATAAATTCAGGAGTAAACCTATTTTGTTCTTCTTTTCATTTAATTTAAATTAGAAAATGTTGACAGAGAGTGAAGCTTAATCCTTTATAATTATTCAGCATTATTGTAATTTTTTTTCTGCTGAAAACATTCCATGACATGCCAGAAAGAGGCCATTTGGCCCATTGGCCCAATGCCAGTTATCAACAGAGCAATCCCATCAATCTCTTTGCCCTTCTCCTTTCCCTGTAGCTCTGCAACATTTTCCCCCAAATGCCCCCAAACTGCCTCCCCCTTGCCCAATTCTCCTGCCACCCATCTACTCCAGGGGAAATTTGCAGGAGCCAACTAACCTACCAGCACAGCTGAAGGATGAGGAAGGAAACCTGAACTGCTGGGGATAACCCAAGCAGTCACAAACTCCACAGAAATAACACCCAAGCTCAGTTTTGAACTTGAGTCATTCTGGGAGCAGCTTCATCACAAAGAATGCACCTGTTCAAAAAGGTGGCTCCCACCACCTTTCCAAGAGCAACCAGTGAGAAGGAATAAATGCTCATCTGACAGTAACACCCACATCCCATGAACAAAATGAATTATTGAATACAGATTTCATAATTAAGCATTTGGACTGTGGATCGATCATTTATTACCCTGTCACCATGTCCTATGCTTTCCTCAAAGAAAGAGCAAGCAAAGGAGATCTTTCCTGCACTTTCTGTATCACTTGAGTCCCGTACAATCAGAATAAGAATTCAATTAACTGCTTGATCGCAGAATCAACTACAATGCCTTACAGAGACACAAGAGATGGCAGATGCTGGAATTTGAAGCAACAACCAGAATGAAAGGTCTCAACCCAAAACATCAACTGTCCTTTTCCCTCCACAGATGCTGCCTGACTCGCCGAGTTCCTCCAGCTTCTTGTTTGTTGCAATGCCTTACAGTCTGGTGTCTGCTTGTGGCAGTCAGATTCCAATGCCTCTGACTTTCCTCCAGTTCATGGACTGTCCTTTGTGTGGAAGGTGGTTTTGTACGTCTGATACTAGAAGCAAGAAGCAACCTATAGCCATGTGTCTGCACAGGACCTGAACTTCAGAGCAACCTCTAACATTTTCCCATGTTTGTCAATACATAGTGCCTCTTCTCAAATTCAACGTGGTCTTCTCCGATGTAGGTGCCAGAGAAGGTGTTGTTTTCAGGTGGGCAAGATGACACAAAGCCCACTGGATAGCATTTTTCCTCACAAGAGGACAATTTGCCAGTGACCTATCAGCCTTTGCTTTGACCCTTAGAAGAGGCTTCTAAATTCAAGTATGTTGGATCTTCGTCCATTGCTGGTTATACTTCTAACAACACAGCAGATGGTACATTGTTAATATTGTGTTTAAAATTTGTGAACTGATGTAGTAATATCAATTGAGACTAGTTTTATGTTTGGTTGCAAAGTCAAATCATATTTTCATATCATTCCAAGCATCACTGACAAAGGTTCTAACCTGCCTTGCTTATCAAAAATCTATCTACCTCTGCCTTAAAAATATTCAAAGACTCTGCTTCCAATACCATTTGATGAAGGGAGTTCCCAGGACTCACCACCTTCTGAGGGAAGATATATTGTTTCATCTATGTCTTAAATGTCAATTTTAGTTTTAAATAATGGCCCCTGGTTCTAGATTCTCCCAAAAGGATCCCTCCACATTCATCTATATTCACATTGTTGAGACCCATAGGAGCAGATAATCAGAATGTCCAAACACAGGCTGAATCAGGTTGAAGATGGCTTCCATCAAGTATTTCTCTCCTGTGTCCACGAAAGGCAAAAGAGATTTTAGTAGGTAGGAAAATGCAATGGATGAGCAACTCCAGGAATAGTCTAGGCCATTAGTTCAGTGTTGCCTGTATTTCTTTCCTCTCAATATCCTCTTAAGTTTCAGTTTTATCATTTAATGCACTTCCTATTAACTGACACCACATCCTATTGGCTTAGTAAATGTGGTCAACTGTCAATTTTCTTTGATGAATGTGAAGTGTTGAAATCATGAAAGGTGTATTAGAATGCAATCTTCCATTGTTTATATATGTATCCCATCCAAGTCAGATGGGATATACAAAAACATACTGTCCAACTTGGCAAATATAAGGGTTTCTGAATGAATGTTTTTACTACTTTAATTTCTCTATATGAAGAGAATCCATTGCAGGGACCTCCTGCTAAGAATGATTGACTAGATAAAGGTCAAGGTTTTGAAAAATTCATCCTGGCTGTGACCTTCGAAGAAAACTACCCCAAAATATTTAGCATCTGTGTTGTGTACTGCCACATTTCCATCATTGACTGCTGTTAAGTTTCAAGTCAACAGCAATAGTGATATCACCAAGCTGACTGATTATTTTGAAGAATTATCATAGACAGCAAACCAGGAATACAATTCTTAGCTAACATTATTAAATACATTGCAACACACAAAATAAAGGTTGAAAGAAATCCACAAAATAGATAGTAGCTGAATTATCTTAAACAAATTTCATAAAAATATTTTTCCAGATGTATATGTTAGGGTATTATAATCTACATGGACCCATAGAGTAATACAGCATGCAAATGGGTCCTTTGGCCCAACTGGTCCATGCCAACCAAGATTCCCTTCTAGTCCCATTTGCTTGCATTTGGTCCATATCCCTCTAAATCTTTCCTATCCATGATCCTGTCCAAATAACATGCATAAAATTATTTTGGAAGTAGTAATTACAACTTAATGTGCCATTAAACACTCAGTTCATGAAACAAAGTTCAACATTTTAGGCTATTCTACAAAAAGAATATTTCAGAAAAACTCAGTATAAATGGAATAAATTGTGATCAGCATTACAAGTAAACTATTAGACTATATGCTAGAAGTCTTCATAATGTATTTTGCCCGTATTAAATGAATAAACACAGAGTAACAGATCTGTCAGTTTAATTGTCCATATTATGTATTATCCTACTTGTCCTGTCCAAGATTGCAAATATAAAGCTTTCTGCTTGTTTCCAGTAGCCCTGCACATGGGCCTCTTCCTACATATCTTCCAGTAACCTTACTATTCCAGTTTAAGCACTTCTCCATCTTCCAATTAACTGCAGCCAAGTCCTTCACCACAATTCCATCTTCAGTTAAGGAGCTCCACACTTTTTGAAAAAAGACCAAGAAATTCCCCTAAATTTCCATTGGATTTATTTGTGATTTTTTAATATTTATTATTACTAATTTTGTTCTCATCCACAATTGGAAGCATCTTCTTGATCTAAATTCTGTTCTATCAAATTCTTTCACAACTTCAAGGATGTCTGCTAAAGCACCCCCCCCCCCCCAACACCCCAGCAGCCTTCTTCCTAACCTAACCAATGCACTCTTTTCTAATGGGTGGAATCTTTCAGTTCTGATACAATTTGTGATAAAATGGGTTCTGATTTTGATTAAAGATGTCTTTAAAAGAGATTATGTGCATGAGGGAAAATTCAAATTTACAATTCTGTCAGACAATAAGCAACATGAGTACCAATTAGTCTGTTGTTCTGTGATGGGAAAATGAGAATGCCAATATACTGAATATTCTCATGTTGTTTTGCCAAATTAACTTTTAATTCTGTAAAATTGCATTTTGAGAGAAAATTATATAATATGTTCTAGACGTTGCCATTTTGATGAATTATTATTACATTAATCATCACAAATGTTATAAACTGAGATTGTCCAAGGATGCATTATTAAGATATCATTCTGAGGAATGAAAGCTGGCCATGATTTTTTCTGCAGTTCAGCTATACGGTATATTCTTCCAACCCTTTGCTATTCAGAAACAGTGATATTAATTTGAATTTTCACAATCATGTATCAAATTAGCCACTGGAATAAACCAAGCCAAAATTTCCCTTATACCGATGACTTCAAAAGAATAAATCGAGGCGGCATGTAATGGGCAGCTGTCCCTATAGCTTCTGTTTTATGTTCTTCTACAGAGCGATTTTATCAAATTGCTCACTGATGGGAAGCTGTTCCCATTAGCTGGTGATTCAAAGACCAGTAGACACAAGCTTAGAGTGAAGGGCAAAAGATACAAAGGGGAAGTGAGGCAAATCTTTTTTATGCAGTGAATTGTGATGGTCTGGAACTCACTGTCATTTAACATGTGGAAGTTGGGTCAGTAAGGGCTTTCAAAAGGGAATAGGATAGATACTGGGGAAAATAATTTACAGGGCTACAGGAAGGAAAAAATAGAGTAATAAATGGATAAGCCTTGATAGTCTTGAATGACTGAATGGCCTCTTTCTGCACTGTCAGAATTTTATGATTCTACAGGCCTTTTAGTTGTATGCATTAGATCAGAAACTACGGTTGACGCTATGACTTGTTTGGAATGAGAAGGTAACCACTTTATAATGAAATTGAATTAGCAATTTAAATGTGCATTTAGCTTCTAAGACATTAGTTCCAGATCTTTAAGTAAGTTACAGTTTGATTGAATAAACGTGGGCTGACCTTGATAAGGTAGATATAGAGAAAATGTTCCCATTTGTAGAGTCCAAAACTGAGGATCACAAACATAAGAAGGAATTCAAGACCAAGGGATCTGCATTCTTGTTTTATTTCCTGTGGAAACCCAGTTAAACTGACTCAAGCCCAATCAACTATTTGAGTGGGAGACCACCTGTGAATATCACTTAATGTAAAGTTGCTGACACTCCAACCAACAGACTAAATTCTTGTGTTAACAAGGATCTTATTCACAATGCACACACTAAAAAAGTAGTATCTCATGAGGTGATTAGACTTGGAATATGTCGGTAAACAAATGGGTAGATTCCTGACTTCATTGGTAGGGAAATTGAGGAGACAAGTTTTATCAGCAAAGACCCCAAGCTGACAAAAATGCCTGAAACACACCAAGTAGGTATCAAATATGAGTCACTTTGTGCATGGCAATGTTCGCCAGAGCGGTCAGACTCAGGCAATAAGCCGCAGGAAAAGAAAATCAGGGCTTGATGAAATCAATAGGGCTTTTAACTGCCATTCTTGGCTGTTGACGAAATCAATAGAACCTTAAACTGCCCTTCTTATTTTCTTCTTAGAGTCAGTACAGTGCAAGTACTGACCAAAATCAGGTGATATGCCAACCAAAGTTGATCTGAAGGGTTCAGACCCTATTCATTTTCATCCTCTTGACCCTTTAGACCACTGTCAACCTGCCACCTCCTTTCCCCAGTCTCTCCTCCATAACCATTTATCTACATTCATCCAGTTTATAGGTTCTTAGGTATGCCTGATGCTGCAGTAACATCATTGCAATGATCCTCCCTCACCATCTCCTACCAATGGCCAAAAATCTCCTTCCAGAATGAGAATGAGAGTTCCCCCTTTTAGTGGTACAATGGATGTGATCTTTACTGCAGGCCATATCCAAGAAAAACATAAGAGTGTTTCACCAACCATCTGTTACACAATGAAATGGAAGCCGTGATCTTAACCAAAGGATCCAATTCCAGTGTAGACTGGAACTAGGCTCTGTCATTGAACCAACTTTCTCTCTTTCTCAATGCAATAATGCATCACACCTCCAGCAAACATTCCACTACAGTAGAGTTGATCTACAAGACAAGTGAGAAACTCTTTAGCCTCTATTGTCTCCACTCCTGAACCAGAATCATCAACACTCAGCTGTCGAATGGCTGTATGCTGACTGTAATTGCATTTGTACATATTTAAAAACAACAGTCCAAGTCATTGTTAGCTTCTTTGCTGGAATTGACATTAAATATTCAGAAGAGAAAGTTCCTCTATCAATCTGCCACCACGTTGCAACACCACCTCTCAATAACAGACCCTCAGTCACTAGAGTGGAATGAACCAGCATAGAAGCAAATCATTCATAACCCCAAGGGATTGCCAAAAGAAGAAGAAGATGGTCCTGGAGGTACAGAGTCATCATACAGTCATATTGAGTCATTGAGCACAGAAACAGGCCCCTCAGCCTACCACTTTCTAACTGTCGCAATGAGTTGGTAGCTGTCCCAGAAGGCTGGACTCCAGTCATAAGCCAACAAGCTAATGTATTTCCTAGCCAAAACATGAGCAACCACTTCAGAATAATGAACCAAGCCTATTATATATACAGTCAACTCCTGATTATCTGACAGTAGTTAGTATGTCAATCAATGGAGCCACTCCAACACTAATCTCCAACCCACACACTCCATCACCACTCCAATCACATCTGCAAAGTTGGAGCCAGGAGGCAAGTCACACATTCCTGGCTGGTAGCCCATGTGGTGACTCTGTCATCTGGAGACCCAAGTTGGGTTGCACATTTAATTATAACACTTACTTAGTTGTTAAATTATTCTATGTTAAGGAATCTTCTTGTGTCAAATTGCATAATAGAACATAGAACATAGAACAGTACAGCACTAGACAGGCCATTTGGCCTGCGATGTTGTGCCAATTTTGCTACTAATTTATACTAAATGTCCTCCTCCTGTGTATCATCCATGTCCCTCCATTCTCTTCACATTCATGTGTCTATCTAAAAGCCTCTTAAACTCCTAAACTAAACTGCCTGCTTCCACTGCTACCCCTGGTAACACATTCCAGGCACCAACCACTCTCTGTGTAAAAAACTTGCCTCTCACGTCACCTTTATACTTTCACCCTCTAACCTGGCCTCTGGTGTTTGATATTTTTATGCTGGGGAAAACATTCTGATATCGAAGATAATCTTATATAAAAGATCATAAAAATAAGCACTGTGCAGCATGTTATAGAAAGATACAGTATGGAAACTTTGACCTATTAAGTCCGCAATGACCATCAATGCCACATTAATCCCATTTTTTATTCTCCTCACATTCTCATCAACTCCCCTGAGATTCCACCCCTCACCTACACACTCAGGGCAATTAACAGTGGCCAATTAACCTATCAACCTGCATGTCTTTGGGATGTGGGAGGAAACCAGAGCACCCGGAGGAAATCCATGCAGTCAAGGGAATAAGTGCAAACTCCACAAAGACACGTCAGGATTGGATGGCACAATGGTTTTACTAGCTGCACCACTATCGGCCCTGGTTGACGCTTTTTGAAGATACAAATTCTGGCAATAAAGTTATAGAGGGCAAGTTCAAAACCACACTCACATAATATAAATAAACTAAATACACAGGGTACAAAGAGTGAAGAAGTAGATTGATTTTTAAGAAACTGCTTGAATAATGCTTCAAATGTTCAGACTTCTTGATGGCATAAGAAAGACAATGGATTAATAATTATTGTTTCAGGGTTTGAAAATGTGTGTGCTTATGTAGGTTTGTGCATGACATCATTCTTGTATAAGGAACCTCCTCCGCTAGTTAATATCAATTGCTATTATGTTCCATGCGCTGTATCAGTTATTGATCATCTGCAGTCAGAATGTTGTTTTAATATTTTCAGATACATCCTGATGTAAATTACTGGAAAGCTACACACTGATATTTGATCACCACAGAAGTGGGATCCTGTTGACAGACACTCCTGATTTCTTGTTAGCATAATCGTACACATGCCTGCCATCAACAGAAAGTTGGCAGTTTAGTTGAATATGCTGCTTAGGAATGATGAAGTCATTGTCAGATAATCCTGACAGGTAACTGGATTCTTATTTTCCCAATAAAACTCAGGTGTTCTTTATCAATGGACTTGCCAACTTTCACACTTCTGCCCAAAATGTTCAACCAAATCATAGTCAATGTCAGGTTTTTGGAGGGCTCTCAACTGTTGAGTATTACCTAAAGCGACACAAATATTAACAGTAAATCATGTGAGTTCTTTTGTTCATTGAGGGTAAATAGTTAATTTTGCCTCATTTGGCTTGTTTGTGCCTTGACCGCCTTACTTCTGATGTAAAATTACTAGATTTGTAGTTCATTTATTCAGTGAATGGTAAATTGAGATGACTTATCATTCCTGGCTCAGCACTTATCCAAGGTAGTATATATTGAGCATGTCAGTTTCCTTTCTGCAGATCAGAATTAGAGGTTTCAAAGTAATTTACATTATTTGATATTCACTCCACATTGACAACATAATTACAGTGACATTTGACAACTTTTAAGTAGTTAATTTGCTACTGTTGTAGCTCTGTTGATAGTTAAAACAAATTCCATTGAATTGCCTTCATTTCCAGAATGTAACTTTTTTATTTGATAAGAAGAAACGTTGGTATATTTGTTCCATCAATCTGATGCAAGAGAAGCATTTTCCTGAGATGTGATTGAGCTTCTGTCCAAAGGCACCAGGTTGCAAAATAAGCAGCTTGTATCCATCTTTGTCCGGTTTAAAGACTATAAATGCATTTGACTCCTCACAGTGACAGAAAGTGGAATGAGGCTGGAGTCTTGTCAGAAAATGTAGAAGCCCCAGAAGCTGAAAGTGCTTCTGAACTCTGGGTTCTGCCCCATTTGAAGGACATAAAGAGGGTTGCAACAGAAAAAGAGATCTTGAAATGCTCACAGGTCAAACATCATATGATTGGAGAGGTCAGGGGGATTAATATTCCAGGTGTGGTTCTGGCAGGTATAGATTTTTTGCCTTGAAAAGCACTTGAGTTCCACAAACAAGGAAAATGTGACATTTTGCGATCTATGTCATGTTTGAACGTTATTTAGGAGAATTAAGCAAGTGCATGTGTAAAGCAGACCTCACAGGTACAGGTAGATGTTGACTAATGTAGAGCGAGTTGGCAGCTCATTCTCCCATTATATGTCGAAGGACCTGATGGAAACCCATTTAACCAAGCTTCCTGGCCAGAAAGCAACCTTTATCACCCAAGTCACCCTAACAACCTTCAGATTTAAGTAAGTGAGAAGCTGGCTACAGCAGACTTGCTAGCCCCTTTTTAAGGCTATCTGACATTCTGAAGCACAAATAATCCATTACATTAATAGCTGATGCACTTACATCTTCACCAGTAATGCTACCTTCAATCCCTAGACAAGTGGCACAACAATAGGAATCTATACCACTCAGGACTACAACTTACAGTGTTGTTCTGAAATTGGTATTACAGTCCCTAAAACTCACAATGTTATGACTGCAAATTTGACCTGAAGCTAGTACATTAAATTCAAAAAACACAAGCCCTAAATTTCTTGAAGAGCATGAGGCATGATTTGGAATGTAGTCAAAGGCAACCAGCAACATCTCGAAAACTTGGGTCTCAGGTATAAATATGTTCCGAGCAATTTCATCTGTGGTCATAGTGGGAGTCACGGAACCAAGAAGTCTGATATCATAAAAGGGGCTGAAAGTGATAGGAAGGCTTCATCCATGGGATTACCAGCTGTTCTAATTTCATCTGTATTGAAAGCACTTGATGCCAGAAAGATACCAGGTCAAAAATAATAGAAAAGTACAACTGGGGCACTCAATAGCATTCCAGGCTGAGATCGTGACCTGGAGCCCTTCAGAGAAGAAAATAATGCCATAAATCAGCCCAAGTACAAAAGTCCTCAGTTTCTAGTTTGAACAGTGTTGTAGTTAAATTTGTCGGATTCTACCAATAATGGCCCCCCAGTGCAATCCTCCCAAACAGGGAGATACTCACAAATTCAGTTTCCAAAGTGGTACCACTAAGGAGGTGCATTTTCCAGA
This sequence comes from Pristis pectinata, assembly GCF_009764475.1. Taxonomy (NCBI): domain Eukaryota; kingdom Metazoa; phylum Chordata; class Chondrichthyes; order Rhinopristiformes; family Pristidae; genus Pristis; species Pristis pectinata. The sequence goes on from NC_067432.1 coordinate 19,291,374, forward strand.
TTATGCCAATTTCCTAAGAGTACAAATGTCAGGCCAGATCTCCTTACTTGTTTTTATCTGTTTTTTTGGTTGTACTTTGCAGATGGAAGTGAGGTTGGACAAAATAACCTTTTATTAAATGCCAGCCAGCCTCATCTGCAACTTGATTGTACTTGTAAAACCAGACAGGGGATTGCCAAGTAGGTCTGTTTATCAACAGCTCCATGAAGACTGGCTTTGTGCAGTTGAATGAGCACATCCAGTGTGTTTAAACATCAATGCTCTTGCCTGTGAGTTAGATGGTTAAGATGCATAAGAACATAAGAAATAGAAGCAGGAGGAGGCCATTTGACGCTCAAGTCTACTCCTCAATTCAACAAGATCATGGCTGAAGTTTCACCTCAACATCATTTTCCTGCGCTATCCCTTGAATATCCAAAATCTATTGATCTCTGTCTTGAATGCGGTCAAAGGCTGAGCCTCCACTGCCTCCCACGTGGAGAATTTCAGTGATTCACCATTCTTTGAGTGAAGAAACTTTTCATTTTAGTCAGAGATGTCCTTCTCTTTATAGTTAGGTTTCTCTTGTCCATATCCTCTGAGTGAACTCTGAACACATCAGGTGAGGTAAAACTATCAAAGCTTACAAAGCACCACAACTCAGAACTCCCTTAAAAGTTCATAATATAAATACAACACTGCATGTTTCATTACTGCATAGAAGAAGGCCATTTCTGTCCATTGAGTCTATGCTGGGTCACAAAGCAATCCAATTCTCCACAAATTGTTCCTGTAACCATTTTTTCCCCACATTCTTATCAACTCCCCTAAACTCTATCATTCACATGCACACACACAGACTTGTGGCAATTTACAGTAGCAAGTTAACCTATTAGCTGACATGTCTTCGGGACGTGGAAGGAAACTGGAGCACCTGAGGAATCCCCCACGTAATCACATGGAGAACATGGAAACTCTACACAGACAGCACTAGAGGTCAGGACTGAACCTGGATCACTAGAGCTGTGAGGCAGCAAATCTAGTAGCTGCGCCACTCCAGCATTATATAAGACATTATTTAACTTACCAAAAAAGATATGATGTAAAATATTACAGAGTGTTATACAATAACATGAGCTCTGTATTCCATACTTTACACAACTTTAACCTTAATTGTAATTTATGACATTAATTCAGATAAACCTTTCTCTGAACCTGTACGCATGTTCAACTGTGTTAACTGTTCCCTTGTAATTGTTCCTAAATATCACACACTCCTTAAATAAATGTTTTTGGACATATCTTACATTGCTGATCACTCAGAGTGTGGTACAGTTCAGTCCCCAGCTTCTTGCAAGTTGTTAAAGTCCTCCCTGAGCCCTCATCATTTTATAATGCGAAAATCAATTTGATTGATTGAAACTTCCCCTTTGATTGTACCATCTTCATCATGTTTACCAGCTACAAGACCATGAATGAGCAGATATAGGAATGTTTGTTATTCGTCCATTAGCACAATGAAAATGCTTTGGTGGACAAAATATTTGAGCTTATCGACATTCTAAAACGTCGGTGACTGGATTTCACCTTAATAACGATTCTGATTTTTACCTATTGCGGGCACTGTTGGAGACAGGGCGGGCACATTAGCACCATTCTTCTTATTTATGTGTTGACTTGTATGTTTTTGGTAACATTGTCACATTGCAGGGATCCAGAGAGAAGCTTAAAATATAAATGAGTTCTTCATGATTTTCTTTCAACTTCTAGCCTGTTTAAAAAGTTTATCTCAGATTCTCTGGGTTCTTCACATGGTATTGGGATAGAATTTTCAGTCAATTTTGAATCACCATGAGTTAGGCATTTCTTGCTGATAGTAACTACCTACTTTCTTATTTTGATACCCCTAGTTTGAGGTTTCTCAGCCAGGCGAAAATCCTCCCTTACCTATCCTTGTAGAATTACTGGAGAGTTTGTATGTTCCAAAGAGCTCACCTTTCTTTCCACTAAACTCTAAAAACTAAACACATAGTCTACTCAGGCTGTCCTCATGTGACAAAAATGTCATCCCAGGACATAGTCTGCTAACTCTTGACTGCATTCCCTCTATAGAAAGTGTGTCCCCTTTTAAGTAAAATGATCAGAATTCTACATGAAACACCAGGTGTGGTTTCACCAAGGCCCTCAATAATTGTAAGACATCTTTACTCTAGTACTCAAATCAACTAGCAATAAACACCAACATTCCATTTCCCTTCCTAATTGCCTGTTGTAACTGCATGTTACAAATGGTGCAAACCTCAATCTGAGGACTTCAGGACAAGTTCCAGTCTCACACATTAATATAATACTGAGATGGTACTGCATGTTGGAGATATAACTTAGAAGAGTTGTTAAACAGAAGCCGTTCTCAGTTTTTTTCTCAATGGGTCATAACATTCCCACTACATTATTCAAACTGTGCAATCTTTTTCTGTGACCCAGATAGTATTTATTCTTGAACTAACATCATTGGCCATTGCTACTCTTGAGATCATGTATTCATAAATTGCCTACATTGTTTTCCACCTTTCAATTACAACTACCTTCAAATGTACTTTATTGGCTGTGGAGCACTTTTGAATGACTTAGCATCATGAAAGGCATTGTGGAAATTAAGAACATTTTTGTTTTTGTTAAACTCAAACCATTACAAGAATAATGATTTAATTTAAATTAGTTTCCAATCTCACTATTAACATATAATGAGTACAATTTGTTGATAATGCAGTATTAGTAAGAGTTTTCATATATGACTTCGCAATGGAACAGAATTGCAATCCTGCAAAAAAGCTTGCCAAAGTACAATGGTTATATCCAGTAAATGACTTCCAGTGAGATGACTCGATTACCAGCAGTGTGATTTCATAAAAATCCGCCTCAATCATGACTGATACATTGACCCCAAGAAACATCTGACTTCCACCTATAACATCTTTAGTCCCCATCACTTAAATATGAATATTCGAGAGAAAGAAAAGAGAAAACAATCAACATTTTTAATGTGAAAATTTAAATGTTGGCATCTTTGCAAAGTAATATTTTGCATTTCAGTAAAGATAATAACTTCATTAGTATACTCCAGAATTTATGTCTGACTTCCTATTAAGAACATACATTTAATGCAGCAGTTGATTTCCTGACCACAAGATAAACCAGAAACGCCCATCCTTTGGGACTTGTTAAATGATCCTGTTGGTCTGTAGGTCATAATAAACATACTTCGGAATGTATCCATTCTGCTGGAATTAGTCCTTTGATCAATAGCTGTAAGAATTAGTGGCGATGAAAAAGAAAGTGTGATAACGTGCAAAATGTGAAATACTATCAGAAAACACCAATGAGACACAGCAGATTTGTCAAGTTCGAGAGAAAGAAAACACAAGGTTGTGTTTTGAGTGGAAGTCCTTCATTAGCTGACATGTTCTGTTTTGATCTTAGTGCCATAAGTCACGTGGACCTTCTAATGTTGGCATTGCAGTGACATTCAGCTGAATCTAGCAAGAAGGCCCTTGTATTTGTATAGCACATTTCATAATCTTGACACATTCTGAAGTGCTTTACAACATTAACAAAAAAAAATACTTCTATTGTAACTTTAACATGCCCAGTGTTTCAAACTACTTCACAAAAGCATTATTAAATTGACATTAAACCATGATAGGGGTTTTAATGAGTGGCTTGAATGAGTAAAGAAAGGTAGAGAGTCTGAGGTTTAGCAATAGGTTTTGAAGCTTAAGGGCTTGGCAGCTGGAAGTAGAGGTGCCAATAGAGCAGCAATTATAAAATGGTTAAGTACGTCTAATTATCTCATATTTCTTCTTACAACATAGAAGGAGGCCATTCAGCTTATCCAATCCATGGAGGATCTCTGAGTATTCCCATCAGTCTCATTGCCCCATGACTTCCTGATAACCTATTCTCTCTCACATGCCCATCAGGCTATCCCCACCTCCAATTCTCCTGCCCAGGGGGCAATTAACCTCCCAACTGGCATGTCTTTGAGACGTGGAGGGGAGAACTGAATGACTGGGGGGAAAACCCACGTGGTAGCTGACAGAATGTGAAAACTCCACACAGACAGCCCCAAGGTCAGGAGTGAACCTTATTGCTGGAGCTGAGTGGCAGCAGAACTAACCGCGGTGTCACTGCACCACCTTACAGTGGCATCCTGAGTTCTGAGGCTTGTTGTCTGGCGCTTGAATTTGCCATTCTAATTACTTAGGAAGAGAGGGGACTCATTTTAACATCTCGGCTGGAAGGTGGGGTCTCCAATGGTTATACAGTCACTCTGTGTAATAGTGTAGTGTTAAGTTTGGTACTTGGGTCTCATGAAAAACACTTAAAACAAGAGTAACATTTTCTCTTTTTCAGTAACCATAATATTCCCATGTCTCTCCTTCCCACCGTCAATATCAAAAACAAAAGCAACTATGGTGAACTTGGAACGTCATCCATGAAAGCTCCCTTAAAACCAAAACCTATGTCGTTAATATACTTTCAGTCAGGCCTTCATACACTAACATGTCAGCCAGCATTATGTGTTGCTAAGTGGTTTTTGAGGGAGCTTTAGTGGCTGACATTCCAAGTCAACCATAGTTGCAGAGGCTTTTGATATCAACAGCAGAAAGGAGAGACATGAGAATATAGTAATCATTTTCAGAGAGAAAGCATTATTCTGGGTTCCAGTTCAGAAGTTTTGCAGAGGTATGGAAATGTAGGGATTTGCAAATTAGGGGGCAAAGATTTTGGTGCTCATGTGTTGGGATTTGGGGACTCAGTTGCAATCAGCAAAAACAACAATCGGTATTTTGGACAAGGAATAAAATACAGCCAGGGTTTTGGATGTTTCCCGGTCTAGTTAGGTCGGAGGTGTAGAGACTGATTGATGGGATGGAGTCTCAGAAATGTTGAATCATGGATTAGGTTTTCTGTCAACAAATCTTAGGAAATTTGGAAAATTAAATCTATGCATCAACTATCTCACTAGCTGTTTCTTTTAAGACCTTAGGATGAAGATCATCAGGACACAGAACATTTACAATCTGCAGCTTCATTTATTCGCTCACTTCCACTTTCCCTGTGATTGTAATTTTCCTGCGCTCCTCCTTCCCTTTCAATTCCTGATTTACAGACATTTCTGGCATATTATTTGTATTTTCTATAGTGAAGGCATGCAAACTACTTGTTTAATTCATGTGCCATTTCATTGTTTTCTAATATTAATTCCCCAGACTCATTTTTTATAGAACCAACACGACACTATTAACTCTCAGTATCTGTTTTCATATTTGTGGCAGCTTTATCACATTTTCATACATGGTATGTCTGCCAAGGGATTGGGTATAGGAGTTGGTACATCATGTTACAGTTATACATTGGTTAGCCTGCACTTTGGACAGGTACATGGTTAGGAAATGTCTAGCAAGATATGGGCCAAATGCAGGCAAACGGGAATAGCATAAATAGACACCTTGGTTGGCACAGGTGAGTTGGGCCAAAGGGCCTGTTTGCATGCTGTATAACTCTTTGAATCTATCTATGTCCCTGAGAGTCATGAATAAATTTGATAAATTCTAGAAATAAATGCATTGCACAAACAAAGCAGCACTTTGCAGTAACAATTTTAAGCTCAGAAATTGCCATTCTGGTTATGAAGGGGTAATAGTGTTTGTTTCACAAAGAGTTCATAAAGATGTCAGTCAAACCTAATGTAGAGAGTGGCTGATTTTTTTTTGTGAAGTGTTGTTCTGGAATTTATAAATGGTGTAAATCTGTGGAGAACCCTTGCACAGTAAAATTAATCAAGTCACAGTTGAATTGGCCTGTCCACTGAGGACAGAAGTGGTGAGAAGGGGCTACATTGTGTGATGGTGGGAGATGACTGCTTGTGACGGTTGGGTGGGCTGCCAGCTGAAGCAAGGGAAGACTGGCAATGACAGCTGAAAGCCTCTGACAGCTGAGACTTGGACAGTTTGACCTCAACTTGTAAGGTAATAACAGGGCCAACTGGATGATAATATCATCCTCATTTGAATTGTCTCTTTGTTGATGAAATCCTTAAATTTTTCAAAAGAAAACTTCAGCAAGAACACTGCGGACATAATAGCTAACAAGTCCTTGGCAAGTATGTTCCTTTCTGCTTTCATTGTTTGCCAATCGTTGGTTTACAAATGAGAGGAAATTACTTGTCTAAGTAGAGGCTACTGTTAGACCTATTTATAGACGAATGCTTAATGCATCCGTATGAGATTCATTTGTCCATTAGTTTAATGCAGGTAGACGGAAGAATATCAAACATTCATATACTATTATATCTAATTTTGTTTCCTAACCCATAGAGAGAAATGATTCTATTTTGATAAAAGCAGTAAAGTTCCAAAGATAATCTTGACACATGTCCATAAAAGCTTTCACCTTTAAGAAAATATTAACAACTAAATTTTTGGAAATTTCATGGCTTTTATTCCATGCTTTGCTAATCATATAATAATGCAACCACAAATTTCACTTATTGTATTTTCCCAAATATTTATCATGAAACGTAATTTGATAAATAAGGGATCCCTCAATTGTCCATGTGTATATATCACATTTAACCAGAAGGGTTACTTCAATCTATTTACCTGCATTCTATAATTAGAACATTGAGGAATTGTACAAAAACCAGTGCAAGTGCAACAAGATCTTTCAATTTTCTATTTTAAAGCATGTACATTCAGGCTTAAGTCACCCATCTTCTGGTCTACTTTCTCAATTGTTAGCCTTCAAGGTTTTAAATTTGAATGTACCCAATGGGTCCATCATATCAAATACTACCTAATATGTCATCTATCTACCACAGCTTAAAGTAAAATAATCCAAAAATATACATAAATTTATCCCATTTATTTCTTTTAATTCATTCAGAAATATATCTTGGTGATAACTAAATTGGTCATGTGGACATCAAATTAGCAGAATAGTGAAGAATTGAATAGATTTGCCAAACATGAGTTCCCTTTTATAAGTGGATTCTGCCCATATTGACTCTGCCAGTCCTATTATTATTTTCTAAGCGCCTTGTTATCACTTCCTTATTAATTGATCCTTGCATTTTCCCTGCAACTGATGTTAGGCTAACAGGTCTGTTGTTTCATTTTCTACTTCCTTCTTTTCTTAAACAGTGGGGTTACAAATGCCACCCTCTAATCTGTGGGAAATGTTCTAGAATCCATGGGATTTTGTTAGATGATAACCTTTGCATCCACTATCTCCAAATTTTCAAAATTTTGCAGGTCATCAGGGCCTGGGAATGCATTGCCCTCCATTAATTTTATGAATACCATTATTTTACACTTCCTAATTTTTTGCAGTTCCTCATTTTCTCTGGAGCCATATTTAGAACAGAGAACAGTACAGCACAGGAACAGAATCTTTGGTCCTTCATGTCCATACCAATCATGATGCCAATTTAAACTAACCTCATCTGCCTGAACATGGTCCATATCCTTCCATTCCCTGCCTGTCCATATATCTGTCTAAATACCTCTTAAATGTTTCAATCACATCTGCTTCTACCACCTCCCCTGGCAGTGTGTTCCAAACATCCACTACTCCCTGTGTAAAATACTTGACCCGCACATCTCCTTCAAACTATCCCCCTCTCACCTTAAACATATGCACTCGAGTATTTGATATTTCCAACCTTGGAAAAAGACTCTATCTAACCTATTTATGCTTCACACAATTCTCCAACTGTAGCCGAACCAAAGCTTTATACAGCTGCAACATACTTCCCAACCTTTAAACTCAATGACTACCTCATTATGCATCTTTTGCACTGTTTATTTAATTTTGTAACTTATAGTAATGTTTATGTCTTTATGTCTTGCTGCCACAAAACAACAAATTTCACAGCATATGTCAGTGATAATAAACCTGATTCTGATTCTCATTCTGAAGGCAAGTAAGCCGAACATTGCCTTTACCACCCTACCCACTTGCGTTGCCACTTACAGGGAGCTATGTACTTGCAATCCAAGATTCCTCTGAACATCAATGCTCCAAAGGGTTGTACCCTTTACTGTATACTTCCCTATTGCACCACCTTGCACTTGTCCAGATTATACACAATCTGCCATTTCTTTGCTCAAATTTCCAACTGATCTGTATCCTACTGTACCATTTGACAACCTTCCTCACTATCCACAACCCTGACAATTTTCATGTCATTTGAAAACTTACTAATCACACCACCCACATTTTCAGCTGAATCATTTTATATAATTTGCAAATAACAGAGGTCCCAGCAATGATTGTTTCAGATCAGCATTGGTCACAGACCACATGGAGTACCAATGTTGGATATCTACTGCAGCAATGCACCAAGGTTACTTCAACAGGAGGAGGATAAGGCAGTAGTTGCAATATTATCACCTGCGAGCCAACATCCTGGAACATTTTCCCAGGGGTCAAAATGTCTAATACTAGAGGGCATACATTTAAGGTGGGGGGGGGGGGGGTAAGTTCAAAAGAGATATGCAGGGCAGGTTTTTTACACAGAGAGTGGTGGGTGCCTAGAATGCACTACCAGAGGTAGTGGTGGAGGCAAATATAATAGAGGCGCTTAAGAGGCTTTTAGATAGGAACATGAATGTGCAGAAAATGGAGGGATATGGAAATTGTGTTGGCAGAAGGGATTAGTTTAGTTAGGCATTTAATTACTAGTTTAATTATTTCAGCACAACATCGTGGGCCGTAGGGCCTGTTCCTGTGCTGTACTGTTCTATTCTATGTTCCAACTCCCTACCTAACAGTTCAGTGGGAGAACCAGCAGAATAAGGAATGAAGGTGGCTCACCATCATCTTCTCAAGTCCAAAATATGTCAGCCATTTAATACTTGCTTTGCCAGTAAATTTCACTTCCCATGTGAGAATAAAAGAAAACAATCACGATCAGAAGAGATGATATGGGGTAAACTTACTGAGAATACAAATAAGCATGTGTGGACAGGAATTCATCCTTGGATACTTGCAATAAACGGGGTGCTCAGATGGGTCACAGGTTATAGCCATCCCGTTAAATTCAATTCCACAGACTTTGATGTTTGGGAAGTAAGTACATGTAGCAGACGATGCCCTCCCAATTGTTTAGCCTAAGTGACCAAAGACCCAATGAATTTAAGATACATCTTATTATAACTTGCTTACATTCCTGGTTCATGCCACATTGTAGAATTCTAAGTCCTTATTAGACACTAATGTGTGCATCTATTTAAATATAAGTAATAGAATAGGGACAATAGAATTAATAGTGCAGTGCTGTTTGCACTTAGTAATTGAATCTTTGACCTATGATAATACACAAATAGTTTCTGTTGCTATGCAGATGCTTTTATATTTTCACTGTTTCTCTCTGTTTAGTTGTTCCAAGGACACTTAATTTGCAAGAAAAGTGGCTGCTGATTTTGTGGTACCTGCATGAACTATGCACAAATATAGATTATAACCCATTACACCCTTAGTTTAATATGCAGGCACTCTTTAAAAAAAACATAAATTATTTCTGATCTGGCGGACAGGAATCCACTGTTGAACAGCCACTCAATGGAGAAGGCAGGAGAAGCAATGAAGCACGGTAATGAGTAATCTTATTACTCAATGGTCTGTGGTCTGTACTGGGCTCTCGAATGGTAGAAGTGTCAGGGAGATGAATAGCAGAGTGTCCCATTGAAAAATATGATTAATACCAGCCTCTCACGGACTCTGAAGATGTAGTAGCAGCAGCTGGTTGGGCAGCACTTGCATGCTGGGAAAATCCATCGGATGGCATTGGAGCAGAGAGGGCAGAACATCGGACAAGCAATTATTACGAGTGGGAGTGCAAAGTGGGATGGGGCAGGCAGAAGAGGCAGAGGGGTCCTTTGACTTCGACAGTGTGAAATTGGATGATCCAAATTAGGAAAGAGAAAAAACGTTTTGAGACAGTCAAAATCTCAGGCCACACATTGGATAAATACATGAAGTATTATATTGCCTTTCAGTGTGTAAACATGTCAAGGGATAAGGTAGTTATTCATGCTGGCGGCCTTCAGCCTCCTCTACGGTGGACTTTTTTTCTCTAATGGAATGATTGATAAGAGGGAAGTAGATGTTTTAAGAAGGAATTAATCATTCTACATGGTAATTTATTCATGTGTTTCATCATCCACAGACTGTGTTGATCACCTTCCTGTAAAACAGAGGGTATCTTCAACATTCGCCAGCGACTATAACTTCAGTCAAAATGATTCTTTTGGAGGCACGTTGGAAAGCAGTTTGTCTGTTACAGAAGTAACTAGAATAGACTGGCATTTTTTTTGTGTTGTAGTCTCCTATCAGAGATACAGCTGTATTGGGTAAGCTTAGTCACTTTGACATTACAAATTTGAACTTACCCTGACCAGCTAATGGCTCATATGCTACAATGCACCAGAGTTATTTTAGTTTTATTTCCATAATTGAGTTTTATGATCAGAATCATTCAGAAATGAATGATCTAATTGCTAATCAAAAAATGAAAGTTAAGCAGTGCATTATTTTGAAAGTTGACAAGTCTTTCAGTGCTAGAAGGATTAATGACGAACATAATCTATTCTCCTAGGCTTTGAAATTGTGTTGGAGTACACTGGTGCACGTGTGTGAAATGCTTGTCTAAAATTCTCAATGCTATTTTAACATATACTGGACTTGTCTATTTTAACTCATTACAGAACCTTTTTTTTCATGCTGAAGTCATAGAAAGGATTTCAGGCTAATGCATTTGGCATTTGTACATCCGTATTCAAATGATCTGACCTCAAAGCTGGAGAGTATCCATGTGCTCGATGGTAAACCAAATGCTTTGAAAGTGCATTGTCAGATATCTTTCCAATTTGTACATTAGTGAGGAGGGAAAGGTGTAAAGGAGGACATCTGTTGCTGTTTCTTTTGGATGGCTAGTTCCGCCTAAACTTTGAGACTTGGGGTTAATTAGCTATGCTATATAAAGGCCTGCCCACCCAGTAGTCTGCCTCCAGAGGTTGCACGCACCTGAGCATTGCTTCAACTATTTAAAGGGCCACAGCATCTGAGTCGGTTGTCACATTGATGTATTAATGGAGCTTTGCAAAGCAAATCCTTTGTGTACACCCGAGCTGCATGATGCATGTTCAATTGCTGACACACAGAGTAAGTTTCAGGTTGTGCGTGTGCCTGTCATTGTAAGTGCTCTTTAAATTAACAACTCTTCAAGTTTATTTTGCTGCCTGCAGGAAACATGGCATGTAAGCTTGATTTTTCTCAGTCTGCACTTTGCATAAAGGAAATGTTCAATGAAATCAAACACAAATGTCTCTATTCTGTCTTATCATCAAGTCTGAACAACATTGACTATGCAGATTTTGCAGAAGTTAAACTTCTCAACTTTGCACTTTGTAGAGGAAATTTAATAAAGCCAGCTTGATGCAGTAATTTAGCATAGCTGCAGAATTAGTGGGAAATAACAATACAAGTATCACCTGTACCAAGATGTCGTTCCCTCGAGAATGTAGAGGACAGAAATATGACAAGAAGATCTGGTATTTGTTCCTGAAAAAGAACCTGGGGAAATATGCAGCTGGTTCTTCACTCTGTCCTCCACCCCTTGACCACCATCCGAAGTTCCTGTACAACCATGGAGGGTATTCCAGCTTTTCCTTAATTCTCAGGCATTTATGAGACCTAGCTTGGAGTTATCCATCAACTTTCCTTATTGTTTTTCCTCAATCTTTATTCTACTTTTTCAGATCTAGGTGATATCCTTTACCATTGTCTTGACCCTTCATCCAGATATCTTAATTTAAGTCAAACCCTCACACATGAATTCCTATTTAGGCCTGACTTTAAAATAACTTTCTTATGAACTGTCTTAAACATGGTCTGACTTTAATTAGATGGTATCCTGAAGATATTAATAACAACCCAGCAACTCCAAAGAAAGGATTGAGTTTATCTTGATCTTCTCTTCAATACAACATCTGAGTTTGATTTGATTTGAGAGATCACTGTATCCATCTTTGCATTTTACCACTTTACAAGCCAGTTAAATGATGCAGATTCTTAATCTTATTGATTCTTACACTGATTATTGGTTTCACATGGAAGAAGGGAAGATGTCCATAAGGTTTTAATACTTTATTGTACCTCGTGGCAAACATTCTTTGAATCAACATCAGAATGAAGTTAAATGATTAGCTGAGTACATTCTGAACCGTTAGTAATTGCAAAGTATGATTCCTCCAAGGAGACAACATGTAGGGTTCAAGATCTTCCTGGATTTTGTGAGACTGCTGGTATTCCTCAGAATAAATCCTGATAAACTTCAGAACTCCTGCATAGAAACAGTTGCCCTGAAACTACTGGTCAAATTCCACCAGCCTTTTCCCAGTTGTGCTCTGCCACTGAGCACCCACAAATAGTAGCAGTGGAGCAGGATCTTGCAGAGTTTGCCTCATCATTTATGCTGATAATCTTCTTTTGGGTCAAAACCAGGTGAGGCTTGATGCAAGATCTGCAAGCCAATTCATTTGTATGAGGATTACCTAGCGAACAATGGGAAGAAAAGAGAAGTAAATTTTCTTTTAAATTATTGGTGCTTTGTTTGACAGTTTTAATTTTTTGAAGTATTTTAGTTGGTTTTATTACTTACTTATTTTGTTTTTAATAGTATTCAAACATTCCTGAATCTTTAGTAGAAATCTTGATCACCTTGACAGCCGACAAAGCTGGGTCTCCACTTTGCCTGTTGTCAAAGGCTTAAGGAGAGTTTTGTGCGTAGATCTCATCACTCCATTATTTAATTTAATTTGTGGTCCTACTGCTTCCAGAGCCACTCATCTTGGCTTCAGGACTACCTGGACCAGACAGATCACCATTCTGGATATAGTTAAAATGAATTCATGGAAATAGTGGATGCAATCAGCAATTGTGGGCAATAGTTCTGTGTCAGTAAAGTTCAGAGCCTATACAGTTCACTTCAAAATATTTCTGACTTGACAGTGTTTACTTTAAGTTAGGTGCTTTCATAAATGCATTGAGACATGGCATACAATATGTATTTGAGGAGGTAGTGGTTTAGTTTGCAAGGCAACACATAAAACTAATTAGATGTTTGGATTCTAGCTGGCATTCTGAATATTTGTGACAAGGCTACATTGTTGCAAAGCAGCCACATCACATCACTCTCTTGCCTGATGGGATCACAATATGAATTCACAAATAAACACAAAGAAAACAACATTTTCCATAACTTAAGATACACTACAGTGCTCCCTATTTTTTGAAAAGAAATAACAGTCAGATACAAGTAATATATCATTTTCACACATGGAATGAACAGCAAACATAATTTAGGCCAGTCTTGATTTTCAGAGTCTTTCCGATCACCATACACCTTTTGATTTTAAATCAACTTTTGGGTTGGTTCTGGGTTTGAGCTTAGAAGGTTCTATTTCTTTGTTGAAAATATCTTTATTTGGTGCTTCATTTCCTGCACTCAATGCAAGTCAGATATAACCTTATGACTGAATAATTCAGCTCACAGACCTGTTTTACAGGAGACCATGTGATCCACATGAACACTTGGAAGTTTGCCGCCTACTTCAACCAAATATCTGTGGTTCTGCAAACCTTTATCATGATTCCTAGTTCACACTTGTGTGGGGTTGATATGCTAAGTAAGTTAAGAATAAAATGGTACTTGTTTTGCTTGAAACTGCATTTCTTCTGGTTAGTGCCATAATGACAGTTTTGATTCAACTGCTTCTGTTCAACTCTCGAAGGCAAATTTAGTTGAACAAGGCGCAAGAATGTTCTCAACCTTCTCTTCAATCTTCTCTGCTAGTTTATATCCCAGAGCAGTGCACAGAATTTTTCTCTACTTCAGCAAGAAATTGGCCATGTGATGTTTCATGCTGAGTATTCACTTAGTGCTCACTTCTTTAACCATTCTGACTGAAGTCAGAGTCATAGAGTCATACATGTAAACAGGGCATTCAGCCCACCATGTCCATGCCGACCTATGGGCAATCATCCGTATTAATTCCACCTTCCAGCATTTGCCCATTGCTTTCTATGCCTAGGTGATTCCAGTGGTTGCCCAGACAATTCTTAAGTGCTATCAGTAACACTGCTTCAACTGTCTCAGGAAGTGTGTTCCAAGTATCCATCACTCTCTGGGAGAAAAATGTCCCCTTCAAGTCTAATCTAAATCTCTTACTCCTTATCTTAAATCTATCTCCTTTAGTTTTATCTACCTCTGATATGGGGAAACGTTTCCTTCAATCTATCATATATATACCCCTGAGAATTTATATACTTTGATAATGTTCCCTCTTAACTTTCACTGCTCCACAGAAAACAGACCTAGCCCCTCCAGTGTCTTCTCATAACTTAAATGCTCTATCCCAGGCAACATCCTGGAGAATCTCCTCAATGTCCTCTCCAGCACTGTCACATCTTTCCTGCATTGTGGTGACCAGAACTGCATGTAGTGCTCCAGCTGAGGTCTGTCCAATATTTTTTAAAGCATAAAGTACCCTGCTCTTGTATTCAATGCCCAAACTACTTAAGGCCAGTACCCATATGCCTTCTTAACTATGTTATCAACCTGCACTGCCACCTTCAAAGACCTTTGGACTTGTACACCAAGGTCCCTCTGTTCTTCAATACCCTCTAGAGCCCTACCATTCATGGTTCATTAGTACTCCCAAAACATACCTCCACATATTTACCTGGATTAAACTCCATCTGTTATTTCACAGTCCATTTTGCCAACATATTAATATCACCCTGTAGCCTAAGACTACTCTCCATACCATTAACAACTCCATCAATCACCAAGTCTCAGCAGTTCCATTGAAGCTGGATGATATGTTTGTTGACATTGTGTTTTATGAAGTTTGCAAACACAGTAGCTCAAAACTGTGGGCAATTGCTAGAGAAAAGAACACTTCAGACAAATGCTCAAAGGCACTTCAGTTCATCAAAGGTATGGTTAATAGTGTTACAGGAGCCCATGCGTTTCATTTCAATCTATATTGAGTGACTGTCAATCACTACCAGGAAAGCACCATTTCCCTTTTTAACACAAGGCTACATGTAACATCTGAAAAGGTTTAGTAAGCTGTAGTCATGATTGCAAAAGAGTTTTTGGTGGCATGTTCTTGCGGCATTGTAGCTTACAACCCTATTGTATGAATATTGAATTTTCCAATTTCACGTAACCCACACCCACAGTGCTCTCCTCCCTCACACACTCACCTCACCAGCTAGTTTTCTTCTCCCTTTGTCCATCCCTCCCATCCCCTCCCACCACCCAGTTCTATCTGCTCATCATCCCCTCGTCAGCTGGCTCCACCCTTCACCTGCCACTCTTTTCTTGCATTCATCATAAGCACTTTGTTGTTCTCTGTTCCACTTGTACTTCATATCCATTTTCAATGAGTGACACAATGGTCTGCATGCCATTTCAAAATCTGGAAACAGTCACACATAACACAGCACCATTCCTGGGAAGGACTTTGGCTCCACTGTTTGCTTTTAAGTTTTGGCCTCTGCTCTTTACTGGCTATTAACAATTTTCATTAGTCTTCAAGCCAATGTACACCAGGGCTTGTGGTAAAATGTGCATATGGTTTGCTCCAGCTTCACATTGTGCTCAAGTCATTTCCTAAACACTTCCACAAAAATCAGAAGATTTTCTTCTGTGTTCATAGTAATCAACAGATTATCTTAGTTAAATAAGCAATGACTCGCTCCCTGTAAGATTTTATCCATTGTGGCCTGGAAAATCTAGGCAAAGACTTGACTCCAAGGTAACCTTGTATATGAGTACGCAAAGGTCCACCTTTTGTGTGCTGATGGTCAAGTACTGCTGACTATCTTTATCTGTTTTCAATTGTGTGAAGGCATGAGAGCAGTCAAATTCATTGAATAACTTTGATTCTACTAACACTAAGTAAAAACCTTGAGGAATGAATAGCAGTCATTGTTCATCATCTACAACTTTATTTAGTGTGACTTTGTCTCCTCTGCGCAGTTGTACAGTTTTGTCCAGCTCAGCTACAAACATTGGCCTTCACAGGCACAACATTTTGTTCTAACCCATCAAGTTCCTTCTTGAATTGAGTCTTTAGAGTTTTTGAGACTACTCTGGATTGCAATAGACTGACTTTACATTTGGATGTTTGCATTTCACCCTCTTCAGACACATTGTCATATCTTTTAGATACTGTGTCAAGGTACAACTTTGGAGCATCAGTGCTGAAAACATTCCCACAAACCAGCTTGAGTTGCCTTAACCAGTCTGTTTTCATGTTCTGCCACCATGATGTGCAACTAAACTCACTGTCCACTGTTTGCACTCTCCATTCCACTTGCATAATGTCTGTGAAACCGCACTGGAGTAGGTTTTCAGTGTAACAGTGCTTTCCATCAATTCTAACTGGCTGTACATACTGTGGTAAAGGTTTCACTCATTATTGAACAGTAATTTTCATTATCAATGCACATGTCAATGTACTGGTTATTAATCAAGATCTTTACTCAGAAATCTATCTGTTTTCCTGCATTACTGCTTCTGGCATATATACCATACAATCACATTTCTTCATTGTCTGAATGAACTTCCAAATTATGACAACTTCCTTTCTGTTTCAAATTGTCATTGGAATTGCTTTTTTTGATTGGCTTAGCCTCAGATCTGCAGGCTGTCAAAATCTGACTATTGTTTTGGCAAATGAAACCCTTGCCTGTTCTAAGCTTGAGGTGAATGATGGCCATAAGATTGATAGCAACTGGCTGAACTGGTCTCACCAGCATAATTTAGATTTAGTTTCCTAGCCGTGGACTTTGTTGTGGCTCTCTGTAAGCTACAGCTACCTCAGTTATTTTTGGGGCATGAAATTCTCAAGCATTCTTGGATACTTCCATTGACACAATAATCTTGCATGGAAGTTTGAAGGTCAGGTTTTGCATGCTCAGTAATTTTGTCTGATTTGTTCATCTATCAGTCCCTGCATTTTCCTAACATCTCAGGCATGAACCAAAAAGGCAAAGTATATGTTCACTCATTGTTTCATTCTGCCTTAGTTCGTTGTTCCAATCTATGGCTATATTAGTAGCTTCAGATAAAAGTAATCTTCCATTTTCTGCACAACAGAGTCAAACAAGACAACTTTCACCTTGTTTGGAACAAGATTTGTCAGCAAGCCATATAATTCTAGTCCAATCTCTTTCAGGCTCATCACTTGTTCATATACAGATACTTGCATCATTTTGGGGTCTCATGATATCCCCTTATCCTTACAGTCTTCAGGAAATTGATTGCTTTAAACTTCATTCACCAAGTGAGTTGAATGGCTGATGAGGTTAAATTCATGCCAAGGCTAAGGTGCCCTGCAGGAGTCATCCTATTGCCCCACCCCTTTTCAACAATGCCCTGGCTAAACTTGGTGTGTTATAATGTGGCAATGTTTATATCTCTTGTCACTGTGCCTTGCTGTTCTGAAGCATTCTGAAGCAGAAGCTTTACAAAAACAAGAATCCACATGGATGGTCACCTCAAAATATCAAAACTAACTTAAGATAGAAATGTTTGCATTTTCGTTACCTACAGGTGAGGTCCCAGAAGACCAGATCACTGATGTTTTCCTTTATTTAAGAAGGGCAGCAGATATAAACCAGGTAACTACAGGCCAGTGAGCCTTATGACAGTGGTCAGGAAATTATTAAATAAAATCCTAAGATTCAGGACTTTTGCATATTTGGAAGGGGCTGATCAAGGATAGTCAGCATGGCTTTGTGCAGGGGAAATCCTGTCTCACTAATTTAAGTTTTTCAGGAGGCAACTAAGAAGATTGATGAAGGCAGGGTGGTAGACATTATCTCTATGAACGTTACTAAAGCGTTTGACAAGGTCCTGCATGGTAGGCTGGTTGAGGAGGTTAAGGCACACAGGATCCAAGATGAGCTGGTGAATTGAATCCAACATTGGCTGCATGATAGGAGTCAGAGGGTAGTGGTAAAAGGATGCTTTTCTAATTGGAAGTCTGTGACCAGTGGTGAACCACAGGGATTGTTGCTGGGACCCTCATTGTTTGTGATATAAATTAATGAGTTGGATGTGAATGTAGGAGGTATGATGAGTAAGTTTGTGGATGACATGAAAGTTGGTGGTGTTGTGGATAGCTGTCTAAGGCTACTGCAGGATATAGATCCGATGGAAAGTTGTACAGACCATTGGCAGATGGAATTTAATCCCAACAAGTGTAAGGTGATACGTTCTTGGAAGTCAAGTAGAATAAATACCATAAACGATAGGGTGTTAAGGAATGTTGATGAACAGAGGGACCTTGGGATTCAACTCCATACTTCTTTGAATGTAGCAACACAGATAGATAGAGTGGCAAAGAAGAGATATGACATGCTTGCCTTCACAGGTCAGGGCACAGAATATAGAAGGCGGGATGTTATGTTGCAACTTCACAAAACACCAATTAGACCGTACTTGTGTGCAGTTCTGGTCATCATACTATAGGAGGAATGTTGCTGCACTGGAGAGAGTGCAGAGAAGTTTCACCAGGATATGGCATGGATTGAAGGACTGTAGTTATAAGGAGAAATTGAATAATCTGGGTGCATTTTCACTGGAACTGGGAGGCTGAGAGGTGACCTTATACAGGTTTATAAAATTATTGGGGACATATGGAGTTGATGTGTTTCACTCAGCTGCACTTATATAGCATGGTCAGAGTCTTTTTTTGCAGGGGCAGGGAATCTAGAACTAGAAGGCAGAGGTTTCAGGTGAGGGAAAGAAATTTTAAAAAGGTCTAAGGGGTTGGAGTTTCCAAACATAGGGTGGTTATCTGGAATGAGCTGCCAGATTGAGGTGATAAAGGCAGATACAATTACAATGTTTAAAAGGTATTTGTACAGATACTTAGATAGGAAAAGCACAGAGAGATATGGGCCTAATGTAAGCAAATGGGATTACCATAGTTAAACATCATGGTCAGCATGAAGGAGGTGGGCCAAAAGGGT
This sequence comes from Pristis pectinata, assembly GCF_009764475.1. Taxonomy (NCBI): domain Eukaryota; kingdom Metazoa; phylum Chordata; class Chondrichthyes; order Rhinopristiformes; family Pristidae; genus Pristis; species Pristis pectinata. Next base: position 19,310,472 of record NC_067432.1, read on the forward strand.
CCATTTCTGTGCTGTACAATGTTATGATTCTATACGGATTAATGTTTTATCAGTGTAGAGAGTCTGATAACCTTCTGGAGAACCCTGACATGAAGAAGGCGAATTCCAAATCTTGATTTAATGTATGGATGTAGTCATGGAATACAATAGATGTCTAAAAGTTGTCCCCTTTCAAACCAATTGAAATAAGGAAAAGATAACTCCCATCATGTATCTATACATTTGAACAACAGCTTGAGAAGAAAATACACATGATTACCTTGGTTGATCATCAATTGCCACGAGGTACTGTTATAATGGAAATTGAAGGTACAAATGTTATACAGTAAAGCCCAATTAATGATAATGTGATGCACTTAAATTACTGATACACCCATAATTACATTCTGTTGATTCATGTTAAGTATTCAATTACTTCACCGCAATCATCACTGCCATCATCAAGATCCTTGTTAATTGTGTTATCATAGTTTATATTAAGCAGAGTTAGCTGATGTATCCTTGTACTTGTCTCCATTTTAGATGGCTTTAGGAAATAAAGTGCACAGAATATTGTATGGAAAGCCAGTCAACAAAAAGCACGCTCTCTGTTGCTCCTCCATAATTATGCTTCATATCAACAAAAACATAGCAACCAGGTCGAACTAAGCCGAGTCGGAGAGGTGTGGTGCCGTCTGATATGGATTCTCCACAGCTGTCACTTCCACCAACATTTCTTGTACCTGTTCTCTCTGTGTTTACCTGTGGAAGTCCTGGTTCCCAGTACAGACATGGGTTTTCTGCCCCGCCACTGTTACCATATCAGAAATAGGAGGAAGAATAGGCCATTTAGCCCCTTGAGCATTTTCCACTGTTCAACAATGTCATGGCTGATCTATTTCAACCATTATTTTCCTGCCCAACCTCATATCGTTCTCAGTTTGAATGCAATCAGTGACTGAGCCTCCAGAGTCCTCTGGGGAAAAAATACTCGAAGTATTCACCATTATCAAGTAAAGAACACTAGTTTAAGGTGAGTGGAGGAAAGTTTAGGGGAGATGTCAGAGGTACTGTAGGTGTTTTACACAGAGAGTGGTAGGTGCCTGGAATGTACTGGCAGGGGTGAAGGTAGAGGCTGATACAATGGGACATTTAAGCGACTCTTAGATAGGCACTTGGATGTAAGAAAAATAGAGGGTTATGGGCTGTGTAGGAGGGAAGAGTTAGATTGATTGTGAGTAGGTTTATATAGGTCAGCACAACATCGTGGGCCAAAGGGCCAGACTGTGCTGTACTGTTCCATGTTCTGTGTAAGAAGTTTTCCTCATTTCAATCCTAAAGTCCCCTTATATTGAGATTGTGACTTCTAGTTCTAGATTCCTCAGCCAAGGGAAGCATCCTTCCCACATCTACCTTGTTGAGCCCACTGTGAATTTTCTACATTTCAGAGGTCATCACTCCTTCTTCTAAGCTCTAGAGAATAGAAACCTAGCCTACTCAATCTCTCCTAATATGCCACCTCAGGAAACAGTCCTGTGCATCATTGCTGCAGTACCTCTAAAGCAACAATATTTTTTACCTATCCTTGCTGCTGTTAGATGCCTGAATTTAAACCAGTGGACTTCTCGTAGGGTTCAACAGAGCCAATGAAGGTAAGCTTACTGATCTGAGCACTGACATATTCATCCAAATCATTTATATGGTTGGTATTTTGATATTGGATTTATTGTCTCACATACCGAGATACGGAGGAAAGCTTTTTGTTTTGCATGCCACCCAGAGAGATCACTCGATATATAATTACATCAAGGTAGTAGAAAGAAAACAGAATGAAGAATATAATGTTACAGTTACAGAGAAAGTGCAGTGCAGGTAGACAAATAAAGTACAAGGACTACAATGAGATAGACTGGGTGATCAAAAGTTCAAGATTTCATCCCTTAGCATATGAGAGGTTTGTTCAAGTGTCTAATAACAGTGGGATAGAAGCTGTCCTTGAGTCTGGTAACTCATGCTCTCAGGCCTTTGGGTCTTCTGCACAATAAGAGAGGGGAGGAGAGAAAATGACTGGCGTTGGTGTTGGTGTGCTTTCTGGGCTGTTGTGTCCACATGGCTAGACCAGGACAAATTGGTGATATTTACACCTGGGAACTTGAAATTCTTTACAAACATCAAAGGTCCCAGCACTGATCGTTGTGGAACTCTACTGGTCACAGACCTCCAGTCAGTGTAACACCTCTCCGCCAGTACCCTCTGTCTTTTGTGACCAATCCAATTTTGTATCCAATTTAATAGCTCACCATGGATTCAATGTGACTTAATCTTCTGGATTACCCTACCATGAGAGACATTGTCAACTGCTTTACTAAAGTCCAAATAGATAACATCCGCTGCCCAACTCTCACCAATCGTCTTCATCATCTCCTCAAAAAACTCAATCAAATTTGCAAGAAAGGACCTCCTCCATAATATCCTCCTTAATGTCCTAGAATATCAACATGCCTCTCCCTGATCTCACCATCATCTATGTCCTTATCCTTGGTGAACACCAATGTGAAGTAGTCATTTAGGATCTCACCCTTTTCACCTGTGCCCACAGATAAATTCCCTCTATGTCCTGAGTGGACCTATCCTTTCCTTAGCTACCCTCTTGTTCCTAATGTATGTATGAAATGCCTTGGCATTCTCCTGAATCCTACTTGCCAAAGACATTTCATGGTTCCTTTTAGGCCTTCCAATTTCTTGTTTAATTTCTTTCCTGCTTCCTTTGTATCACTCAAGGGCCCTGTCCAATTTCAGCTTCCTAAACCTTACATATGCTTCCTTTTCCTTTTTTGACTAAACTTACAATATCTCTTATCATCAAGGATTCCTGAACCTTGCCATACCTATCTTTCATCTTCACAGGAACATGCTGGTCCTGAACTCTAACCAGCTGGCCTTTAAAAGATTCCTACATGTCAGATGTGTCTTTACCCCCAAACAGCTGCTCTTAATCTACTTTTCCTACTTTCACCCAAGGACCAGTCTTATCCTTTACCATAACTATCTTAAAGCATACAGAATTATGATCACTGTTCCCAAAATGCTCCCCCACTGAAACTTTGATAACCTGATCAGGCTCATTTCCCCAATACAAGGTCTGGTATGGCCTCTTTCCCAGGTTGTACTATCTCCAGATTGCTTTAAGAATTTGTCCTGGATGCACCTAACAAATTCTGCTCCATCTAAACCCCTGGCATTAAATGATTATACTGCTCAATGATTACTTTTATAAAAAGTAAAGAAAAGTTAACAAGCAATTCCATAGATGATGGGTCTTTTTACCATGAACCCTGACCTCAAAAACATTCAATTATTATTCCTTAGAAATTTCCCAAATGTCAGCAGTCAGTGTTTTGCTCATTAGAGAAGTTATCAAAAGCAGAAGAAATAAACAAGAAATCCAGACATTGACTGTGATTCTTGTACCATACACATTGTATTCACCTCATAAAGCAACAAAATAAGTGTCATGTTGGTTCACCAGACTCCACTTGCATAACCTGACAACCTGCTGAACCCAGAAACAGCAACTGGAGTTTGGTGTGTCAGAATAAGGTACATAAAAATGTCCATAAATTTTCTTTTAGGCTACAGCTCCCAGCAAGCTCTTTAAGCACTGTTGGAATGACTGCTGAGTACCGGAAGGAACCTATCCTCATCTACTGCTTCCACTCACAAAGTAATTCAGCAAAGCTGCCAGCTCCTCCTCTGCATATGCATTAATTCTCAGGTCTGCTTCAGACATGTGCTCTGTATGCCTACTGAACAGCTCTGACCATCACAACAGATAGGACACTTCTAATATGGAAATCGCTACACCTTGCCCTTCATCTTCCGCTATTAGGCACACATTTTATGGTAAAACTTGCCAGCATCAGTAAACTTCTATGCAAGCTTTAGCAATAGCCAGACATTGCCCTTTGTTGAATTGCATCACAAGTGTTATCACTGGGTGTAAAAGAAGAAAGAATTACAGCAGGAACAGAGTGAATCTTCACTTTTACTGTCGTCTGCAGTCAGGATACAGGATAGTCATAGTCCAGGGTGAAATTTGGTGCTGAAAGGGTCCACATGTGCACAAGATCAGAGCGTGAAAGAGAAAATCCTCCCCAGTAATTAGGAATCAGAGCTGAGCAAGATTTGGCAATGTAAGGTATTAATTTAACTTTGAAAATTCACCATACTCAGCTATAAATAGCAAATACTGATTGCACAAAGAAAATCTTCTACCCTTCAAATCATTTTTGGTAATGCAATAATTATTCGAGAACAGGGGGTGGGGACAGGCATTTAAATTTGACTGCTTTTGGCAGAGTACATTAAACAGATGTATTTTATACATACATGTGTCTACACACACATCTTTAATATGCCTGATGATTGTTAGTGGGGGCTGGGGTGCAAAGTCCTGCTGGCCACCAACAGCCCATGCCAGGTTGTTAAGACAACATGTCATTGCATCCAGTATGTCTCTTAGAATATCACAAGTACTCCGATGAGCAGCAGTGATTCCTGGTGATCACTTGGATTTGAATAAATGCCGTCTGATTAACAATATCAAATCAATAATAAATATCAATTTCAATATTCTGTATCCTGGAACAGTGTCACCTGATTTTTTTAAGACGTAAGAGTCCTGAGGAAGCATGCAGACAGGACCCCGGTCCATGAATAAAAGTCAGAAACTAATCCAGATGAGAGTGAATCACCCTGAGTATGTGAAATATGAGGAGCCAATAGGGGCCTGACTAAACTCATCTCTATTTATGTTGGAGAATACAGCAAACACAGACAATACCTAAAAAGGAAGCAGGCAGTTTTTGTGTGAATTGTGTTGGGAATTTGAAAGATCTTTCACGGGACAAAATAAAATCAAAAGCAAAGTTTCTCTTTAGCTTAAGGGAAAATGAAAAAAAATCAAAGAAAACCTTGGACTAATTAACTGAGGCATGACTCCTTGATAACATAAAGGAAGGAAAAAACCCTGAGATTGAAACTGTTAGAAAAATTCCCAAGGCAGAAACTCAAAACCTACAAAATGCCGAGCTCTTCTAAAGGGTTAGTTGTTACCAGAGGGAATTAGAGGAGAAGACCAATTCACCGAATAGAAATTGAGAACAAGGAGAATGTTGCAGGAATATACAAAGAGAAAATGTAAAAAATATGTAGGAAAGGTCATGAAGCAATTAAAGCCTGCAGCTTTATAATTTTTACATAGACAGAACAGCCAGAAATGGGATGTTGAATTAATAAAAAGGAAAAAATTCTGGAAATACTCAGCAAATCAGGCAGAACATATGGAGAGAGAAACATAGAGTTAATGTAGATGAGGTAAGAAAAAAGGCCACAAATACTGGGAATCCAAAATACAACAGAAGTTTCTGAAAACACTCAGCAGGTCAGGTAACCACCATGGGGAGAGAAACAGATTTTGTATTTCAGGTTAATGACTGTCAGGTGAAGGGTGCTTAGCCTGAAATGTTGACTCTGGTTCTCTCCCCTTGGATGCTCTCTGACCAATAGAGTTAGTGTTCCAGTTTGATGCCTTTTCATCAGAATAGGGAAAAGTTAGAAAATTAAACAGGATTTAAGTTGTGTAGGAAGGGTGTAGGACCAAAGAGAACAAAAGGTGAAAGGTCTGTGGCAGAGTGGAGATCAGGAGAAATCAGAAGTGGTGGCTGAAAGAAGATCTCTCTGGGGGGAGATGTGAATGTGAGAAGATGAATGAAATCCGAAATACTAGAAAAGGAAAGAAGGAAAAAAAACTGAGCGTGTGAAATGTGAGACACAAGACCAAACTAAATGACCATCTGAAATGGTTCAATGCTATGTTGAGTTCAGAAAGTGTATTACAGTCATTAAGTCATAATCATACAGCATGAAAACAGGCCCTTCAGCCCATTGAGACATGTAGGGTGCAGTGGGAAACACATTATGCTTCTTTGTCTGTGTAGTGTATTGTTAAGCGTGAGGCTGTGGGACCTGCCCAGCAGGTCAGGATATATTATGCAGAAAAAAATAAAAGAAAAGGAAACAGGAACACTGAGCGAAAAAAATGAAGGCCAGTAATGGACAGAGAGAAAGGGTGAGTAAGTTAAAGCTGGTGAAATTTCTATTCAGTTCAGAAGGCTGCAACATGCCCAGATGGAAGATGAGGTGTTCTTCCTCAAGCTTGCATTGGGTTTCATTGTATCAGTGCAGGAAGCCACAGATAGAAAGGTCAGAGTAGAAATGGGATGGAAAATTAAAGTGAGAGGCAACTGGAAACTCAGGGACACTCTTGAGGACCAAACACAGGTGTTCCACAAAGTGACCTCTATTATAACGGAAACAGCATTGTAAACACCATACACAGTACACCAGATTAGAAGAAACCCAACTGAATTGCTGCTTCACCTGAAAGGACTATTTGGGTCCCTGGATGGTAGGAAGGGAAGAGTTGAAAGGACAGGTGTTGCATCTCCTGTAGTTAAATGGTAAAGTACCATAGGAGAGAGAGTGGTCAGTGGGGATGGAAAGGTGGACCAGGTAATCACAAAGGGAGTGATCTCATCAAAATGTTGAAAGAAGACAGTTGGGGAATTTGTGTTAGGTGGTAGAATCTTGTTGGAGCTGGTAGAAATCGAAAAGGATGATCTGTTGAATGCGGAGGCTGGTGGGGTAGATAAAGAGATCTCTGTCCTTGTTCTGTCCAGGTGGAGAGGGGTGAGAGTGGAGGTGTATGAAATAGCCAAGGCCTCTGTCCATTATGGTAGAGGACAAGTCACAGTTCAGCAATGTTTGCTCTACTCATCCATACCGCACCTTCTCTGGTACTGAAAACTTGCTTATTTTCATCCTTTCCTGTCCTGATGATGGGTCCCAGACCTGAAACTCTTTTCCCACGGATGCTGCCACATGAATGATAGAAGAATGGAGGGCTATGTGGGAGGGAAGGGATAGATAGATATTAGAGCAGGATAAAATATCGGCACAACGTCGTGGGCCAAAGGGCCTGTACTGTGCTGTAATGTTCTATATTCTATATAAGACCATTGGTGTACTAATGTCACTAATGGAACCAAATGTGTCATCCTTGTCTGCACCTGGCCTATAATGTAAACCTAGACCCACAACAATATGGTTGACTCTGAACTGACCAATGCAATGGGTTTGTGAGCCACTCAGTTCATGAGCAACAATTGATGGCCTGCCCAGGGACATCCACATCCTAAAAGTCATTTTTGATCAACAGCCAGTTAAGACATGGTCTTGCCTCACAGATCCGGGGACCCAAGTCAGATCCTGATCTCGTGTGCTGTCTGTGTGGAGGTTGCATATTCTTCATGTGATAATGTGGGTTTCCATCCAATGCTCCAGTTTTCCGTCATATCCCAAAGATATTCTTGTAAATGAATTGGACTCTGTAAGTTACGCCTTAGTGTGGGTAAGTTCTAAGAGAATCAAAGGAGAGTTAGTGAGCCTGTGTAAAAAGAGAATAAGGGAAATAAGGGGAAAGGGAATGGGACTGATGGGATGGCTCTGCTGGGAGTCCACAGATATCAGATGTTTTGATTGCCTCTTTATCTCATAATGAATAAGGCCCTCTCTAATATGATTATACACAAGGGCAGTAAGAATTCCCTTGCTCACCAAGCGCAGTGGGGCATTGGGAACATGTGAAAATGCTGGGAAAATTTGAATTCAGGAGTGTCTGGGCTGATATAATGCACAGGTTGGGCACCAGTCCTGCCGTGGGAGGGTTTCATCTGCTTCAAAGGATACTTAGTCATCATTATGCTACTGAATAGCTGACAACTGCCAAAATGACTTTCTGCTGCAATATCAGAAGGCTAATTCATACAGCAAATCAGTAAGCCTAGGGAGATTAGACTCGGTGAAAACTCTGCCCAGTTGTCCATCAATAAAGGACTCCAGTTTGGATAAGGTAATGAGGCTTCCACTTATTTCAGTCTTGGCTGCCCAACTAACGCCATCAGTAAATGTGGCAGTGGAGCAGAAAAAGGAAATATTTCATTATCTTGACTCCATTACCATCCACTTCCACCAAGCACACCAAATTAAGATTGATTTCTTTCTCCTACTCTCAACAGCTATCTTAACTTGATTCAAAAGGATGTCCCTGATAAACTAAACAGAAGCAATTATGATATTATGATCAAAAGATTTCTAACTCCATGCATGTTTGTGGCACATCTGTTCAGGAATGTGGGGAGAGTAGCAACTGACTGCATACACACGTATCATTCTGGTTTAAGTTTGCTGTTCATAACCCATGTTTGCTATTTGTAACCCATTCATTTAAAAAGACACAATCAACTGAGCTCTTAGAACCATGGAGGTCTCAGTGATGATGTTTTTTCTTTCGATTTATTCTCATACTTTTCATGTGTTTAAAGGTTATGAGATAAACGGATGAATGATAGCCACCAGAAGATTGAAGGAAATGAGATACACATCCCAAAGTCCAATAGAAACATAAGCGCATTGATCTCTGTAGTGAAGCAGCAGAGATATAGGGGAAGGCTCTCACTTCTCCATGGAACTGAGACAAATGGAAACAGGCAGCCAAGATGATGATATGGTGTATGCTTCCATCAGTGCCATTCATTAACTAAAATGGAACTGCAAGTCAAGAACTGAAGGAGCAGGTTGTGGCACAGAAGGAACTTTACCCTGAAGCAAAGTCGGGTGAAAAAATAATGGACCTTTAGCCCATTGCAATGGATAAAGCAGATGCAGAAGAGTTGCTAGGGAACTGGCAAGAGAAGCTGTGGTGGGTGGGGATCACTCTGAATGAGTTCCAAGTGAGTGTCTTGACTTTGTCACACTGCAAATGTTATTTCCTTTGGATAAACACGAACGCATTATCCCCAGAAAATGAGCTAAGTGTTCAGAAATGTATTTGGTAATCTCAGGTTACATTACACAATCCAAAAACAAATGAGGTTAATCCTGGCCGGGAGGAAAACCAAGAGACCGACAAGAGAAGGACAACAATCAGATAAAAAGGAAATGATAAGAAACGCCACAGCGACCTCTACTGTGGTCATTTGTGTTTTAACATTCGAGGTTATTGATGACCACTGCCAAGCACAAAAGGTCCTCAGTTGCAGGAGCCATCTCACTTCAAAGACACAATTTACTGACAGATTCAGTGCAGATTCACAGGTATAAGGTAAGTATAAGATAAGGAGAATACATTCTGGCGTTTTTATCGCTCACCCACCCTGAAAGCTTAAAAATTACGTGTAATATTCCCTGATAACATCCTGCTGCCACCACTTAGGTAATGATTTGACAAGCACTGTGAAAACTTTCACACATCATCTTTTACAATGTCTAACTTTCTTCAAAACTTGATCCTCTGATATGTTTTTAATCTGCTTCATTAAATATGTCCCCTCCTTTTGGCAAGTGGGATCTGCTTAAAAGAAATCACAATTATCCATCTAACTACAGACCTGTTAATCTTGAATCAGTAACGGACAAAATCATTGACTAGTTCTGGAGAGAAAGGAAAGCAAAGAATCAAATCTAGAGGACTGAAGGCATAAGGGTAACCTAGAACATGATAGCCAAGATGCTCTCTTGAGGAGGAGATCTGGCTTTGCCAAGCTGGCATGGGCTAATAACTTACGTAACAATGTTGGTGGCCATTCATGATGAGTGAGGAATTGCTTGGAAGAGGAAAACATTGGACAGGTTTGGACACCAATGTAGGGCTGGGAAGAGGTAATGAATGGAAGGTGTAGGAATCAGTGTTGAAGTTCCCAGGGCACCTTATCAAATTAAAATGGATAGAATACAAAATAAAATTATATTTGGTCATATTTGCAGCCAAATACTGCAAAGACACAGTAGTCAAATCTGACAAGAATGTTGAAGGAACCTGATAAATTTTGCAAGTAATTGTGGCAAATGAAATCCAATGGATGAGTGCAAGTTTAGTCTTCAGGAAATGCATGAACACATTACCAAGTCAGTAGAATATCAGCCTGCAAAAATCCTTCAGTTGAAAGGTAGGAAAGAACTAGATTCATCTTTTAGTTCATGGAGGAGCCTACTTAAGTTTTTTGAGGTATATGAACTATTTGCCAGTTGGAAGACCTACTGTGATAATACTTTGAAATGCACCACTGGCAGTGGAAATGAGTGAACAAGGTCAGGAGTTTGAAGGGTAATTTTAACATAGTTTGGCATCCATTTGATCACCCTGATATCTAAGTGGATGAAATGGATTGGCTTAAGAGCTGGATGGTGGAAAGTGTAAATGATAGAGCTGGCATTTTTGAAGTCTAAGATTACATGGGTTGAATTGCTTTTGTATTAATTCTGTGACTGTCAACACAAAACAGTGGAGTGTCACTTTAAGCAGCAGGGAATGAGAAAAGGAAATTGTGTAAAGAAAAGAAGAAAGTAGAGGATAAAAAAATAAAGTGAATGTAAAATGAAAGAATGAAGTGAGGACCTTGCTTTGATTTAGCAACATCTTGGGGAGAGATCTTAGCTAATGACAGTAAGAACTCTATTTTTTTTCAGTACTGCAATGACATGTCTAACATGCACTTGAATGAATAATGGACTTTAATTAAGGAATGTGAGTTTAAATCTAATTTTAATTGACCCTAACTCCAATCTTTCCCTTGACTTTGACATTGTCTATTTCAAACAGGTGATCTTAGGAAGTTGATTACCTTAGCAACAGTGGGTGGATCATTCCAATCTCCTAATTTTAGAGTGGACACAGGGCTAGAAACTAAAGAAAAACAAACATTTAATATGTAATAAAGACATTACTTTCAGAGGAAACTAAAACTGTGAAACATACATAGTCCTTAAGTTAATAAAATCAGACTTCCAAAAAAAATTCAGGAAGGATCTAATTTAACTTACAATAAATTTAATTTATAATTTAATTTATGATAAATAATAATGAAATGCAAGTAGTAATTACAGGCCTTTGGCAAACATGACAAATTACAAGGTGGGTTTTATCAACTAAACATTTTAGTATGAAATTTGTAGAAATATACCAAAGTATTTAGCACAGAAAGGATTGAAAAGCAGACATTTCCCGTTATATGTTCAGGTTTCCTAATGCCCAATGTAATGATTTAGAACTTTCCTATTTTCACTCTTGATCACAGTGACCTTTGAGTTCTCAGCAAAGAAACCAGATTCCATAACTGTAAATAAGAAGCATTTAGTTATCACCATCATAAAACTTAGTTTATAAAACATGGTTCATCTATTTAACTGATCACAGCAATATATTTTTATTTCTAAAATTATGAAAGACAGGATTGGCCTCAGGGGTTAGGCAGTCATTGCTGAATAAAGTATGATAGTATAGTGGTTAAACTACTGGATTAGCACTCAAAGTACTGGGCCATTGGTACAGAAACATGAGTTCAAATCCCACCATGGCAGCTATGAAATTTAAATGCAAGTTATTAAATAAATGTAGGATTTAAAATTAAAAGAGAGTCTCAATGACAGTAGGTATGGCTCTACTGAATTGCTGTAATAACACATCTGGATAACTAATGCATATAATGAAGAAATCTAAAGGGTGGGACAGCTAGTCGAGCAGCTGCCTCACAGCTTCAGTGACTGAGTTCAATCCTGACCTCTGAGTGAAGTTTGTACATTTGCCCTATAACCACAGGGATGTCCCCCAGTTTCTCACAGTGAGAATGTGTGGGTTGGTAGGTTAACTGGGCACTGTAAGTTGCCCCGAGTGTATAGGTGAGTGGTGGACTCTGGGGGCAGTTGATGGGAATGTGGAGAGATTAAAAATGGGATTACTGTAGGCTTAATGTAAGTGCATTCTTCACTGTCAGTGTGGACTTGGTAGTCCAAGGGTCTGTTTCCATGGTGTGTGACACTATGACCTTCCATGAAGAAAAGCTGCTACTCTTATCTGGGTTGGGCAATATTTGATCCACCAATAAGGTTAAGTCTTCAATGCCTGCTCAATTCAGGGGCAATAAGGGGTAGAGAATAATTGCTGGCATTCCCAATGCCCAGGGACAATCACATTGTGTGAGAAAAAATAAATCAGAAAGTTTATTTTATCACCTTTCAGGGGATAAGGTTAACAACAGGAAGAGAGGGAAAAAATGTGTGCCAAGTGTTTTTGAAAGGGATCTTTCTATCCCTGGACAAGAAAACCCTCTCCTTGCATTTTGTTGTTTGTCTCCCATTACTCTGTTAATTAGCTCACCAGGTATGAGTTAAGTGAAATACTGAGTAGATCTCAGCTATGAACACAGCTTAAGTTTCTCAGCTTTCTTAAGAAGAATTAAGTCATAAAGACTGACACATAAGGTTGAGACCGTGTTTAACTCCCTTGGATTCCAAGGACTTAAATATATAGTTTAAATTTGTCAACCAGAATATTGTCAATTTGTTCCTCCGTTTTTAACTCTTAGACAATAATTCTGAGTGACACTTGATTGAAAGCATTTGCGGTAATTTTGCTCATGCTTGTCTAGTAAATCTAAAGAATTGAATGAAGGTTGATATGTGGCTATTAACCCATTGCAAACAGCCGTAGGCTTTTAAATGGTTGTTGGGCGGATGAAAGATTTCAGGATTTAGAATCAGCATGTGGTTGTATATATCACTTTGCAATCATAACTGTTTTCTTTGGCACTGCAAAGTAAATGTGACCCCAGAGAACCAGTTACAGTAGGGAAACCCTGATCATGAACCTCCCAGCATTCTCTGGAGGCCCTCAAACCATATGGTTCACATTTAAAGTGTGAATTAGGCCTATACACCAATTATCATATTATATAAACACAGGTGAGTTAGATTTTAGCACATGACTGCTTGGGTTTTAAGAATCCTTTCTCTAAATGTTCCTGTACATATAATGTCACATTTGTCGTGTTTTTAGGGCATCTTGGCCTTCACTCCCAGGCAATTCATGGTCAAGAACCACATCTGGTCTTAAAACCTATCATCTTGTTCTTGCTGTGCTAATATCAGACAGGAAATAGCAATCTAAAGGCTGGGGGGTAAATGGCTGCCTCTGTGGTCTATAATTGGTTCTTTCTGGCTTGTGAAGAATGGCATAAGGGGCAAAGGGTGGGAGACAGTTTAATAAAGAACATATGGGCATCAGTAAACTACTGACAGGCTACAAATGTGTTCCACTTACCATTAAGCAAAATACTGATCTTAAGTTTTAATAGACTATATAAAGGAAATTCTTCATTTAAAGGACCAAATTAATTCTGAAGGTCTATCGAGCCTGTCAAGCAATTATGAAAAAATGAGTTTTCTCTAAAATCCCAACCACTGTTCCAGTAATTTGATTAAAGAAGATGACCACAGCCATTTAATTACTGGGATGACTCATTCTAACTATGGTTTTATATGAAATTCCTCTTACAAAGATCATGCATATATTTCATCGTGAATTGTGGGCTGCAAGTAAGCCGATAAGAAGGGACAGTTACAACATTTTGTCCTCTACGATAAGGCAGATTTGTGTGTGGTGCAGTGATACAGAAGATAGCCTAAAAATTCATCTCCAACTGTCATATCAGTGATTTTACTTAGCTGTTGAAATTCACTTCATGCTGTTAAAAGGAACCCTGGACCCTATTCACAAAATGACCCAAGAATAATTTCTTTGTCTTTTGTTGATGGGATCGTGAGGGATGGGAATAGTTCTTACTGAGCCCAGCAACAAAACCAGGCCATGGGTTCAGTTCCATGGTAGTTAAGTTGCTGGATTAATAGCCGGAGTTCTGGATCATTGATCTGGGGACATGGGTTTGAATCCCGTTGCAGGAGCTGGGGAATTTAAATAGAAGTAATCAAATAAATTTACAATTAAAAGGGAGTCAGTTTCTGTCATGGTAACCATGAAATTATTTGAATGTTGTAAAAACTCAACTGGTTCATGAATGTCCTTCCGGGAAGGAAACTAGCCAATCTTACCTTGTCTGGCTATATATGACTCCAGACCTACTAAAGTGGTTGACAGTTAACTGCTTCTTCAGAGGCAATGAGAGATGGATAATAAATGCTGGTATTGCCAGTGATGTCTACATCTTGTGAACAAATAAAAAGAAATTATGAGTCTGCATAAGACTTAGCCAAGCCCTTCACAGAACTGAAAGTTCCCAGTCCCCCACAGGAAGCTCTGACTGCCACCCAATTACCTTCATTCTAAACACCAGGAAGCAGCAACAGCTTGCTGGTTGGTGTCCTGATTACCACTTGTTCAGTCTCCACTGATATTAAAATCATTTCCCTAGATTCTCATCAATGCAAGATGTCTCAAATCATCCATTGACATGGCTGTAAATGTGGACAATCATTGGCAAAAACCTCTCAGAATAGCAATGAACTTAATGAACAATTATTCTTTTGCTAGTAACCTTGAGGGAAGAAGTTTAACTTGCAAATCAGGAAAACTAGCTGATTTTCTTTGCAGAAAATCTTTTGATCTTTAACATCCATGAAGGCAGGCAGACAGATTCACCTCGGTTTAATTTTCATCTGAAAATCAACAATTTTAACAAGACCCAAACACCCAAGTCCAGCAGTATGGGACTTACACTCTCTAATAAGGGACAAAACCACTGACCAGGAGAAAAAATATCAATTACTCCTGATAATAAATGGAAGTTATGCAAAAATCTTAGGCAAACACTTATGTACATAGTACATATCATCCATTTCTTGACGCACTATAATTATCTAAGTGACAGCAAGCTTTTCAACTGGAGTGAGTGAATGTGCAGACATGTAATACAGTTCCTTGGCATGCTCCAAGACAGGATGTTCCAATATAAGTACAAGCCCTTCATTCCTTCACAAATGGGACCTTCCCCAACCATGAGGTTGCGGCTTTACTGGAGAACCAACAAAACTGTTAGGTGAAGTGGTGAAATTCCTTTCTCTTTCTGTTAAACACAACAAACACGCAAAGTATGCATGAAGTTATTAGAATTTTCTGATTTATAGACTCTATAATTGAATGCATTCGGCAAAGATTTCTTGATGTCACTCACCACGGGAAATGTTCTGCAATTAAGAGGGCATGCCAGGAAATTGCAAACCAGTTTTTATACATTTGTGTTAAGGGATGGAAAATCATGGGCTGAGAATGCAAGTTCCTGTGTGTGCTCCCAAAGTGCTCCAGAACACCTTAAAAGAAAAATGCCCCTCACAGAATAAACTGTGGTTACTCATATTTTAATATGTTAGAAGGTGTGATGGATGCTGACTCGAGCACCCTTTCTGTTCATCTACAGCTTCCCTGCAGTTTTGGTGGTGATGGAGCTCCCAGAATGATGGTAGGTAAAGAACTCCAGGACTTTGATACAACAATATTGAAAGAACATCAGAGTCCAAATATCAATGCACATGACAATATTTCATGTTTAGCACTAGCTTCTGTGGCTGAATTTGTACTCCAATGTGTCCAAGTCAGGATAGCAAATAAGTTAAGGTGGATTTTCCAAACAATGACATTCCAGTTCTTTAACTGCTCCTGTTGTATTCAGGGACAGAAGTTATGGAGACTCAGAGCTTGTACTCTACTGAGAAATATTGAATGATTTTATTTAGAAAGGGCTCCACTTCATGGGCATCACATTTAGGTAATAAATTTATTTATTTCACAAGTAGCAAGTCAGGAGAATAATAGAACACTGTACACTACCCTCAGAGAAATAACTGCATAACAAAGAAGGAATGCCTTGGACTATTTCATAAGGTTGTAGAACAATCAAATAGCATTTGTACAATGAGAATTTATGCTTATGCAATTAATATAACATTTCCCAGAAATTCATTCCTGGTACAGCAGCACCTTGTATTCTTGCTCTGGAATTCAGTTCCCTGCTTCAAAGTACAATGTACTGCTACTGCTATATAGGTGTATAACACCACAGACCTCGGGTGAATTTCAAGAGAGAGAGAGAGAGAAATATTTTTATTAGTCACATGTAAATTGAAACACACAGTGAAATGCATCTTTTGTGCAGAGTGTTCTGGGGGCAGCCCGTAAGTGTCACCACGCTTCCGGCACCAACATAGCATGCCCACAACTACCTAACCCGTACATCTTTGGAATGTGGGAGGAAACCAGAGCACCCAGAGGAAATCCATGCAGACACAGGGAAAATGTACAAACTCCTGACAGACAGTGGCCAGAATTGAACCTGGTTCGCCGGCGCTGAATAACGTTACACTAGCCACTACAGTTTACAGCATATTCCTAGTTCATCAGGTGAATGATATCTACACTCTCCTGATCTTACTGTTTTATCATTGGGCTTTTCCTTTCGATGTTGTTTATGCAAATTTATATTAAATAAGGAACTTTACTTTTCTGTCAAATCAGTGATGTACTAAAGAGATTTGGAGATGTTGAATATCCACTTCTTACTTGCACAAAGCCCTCTTGTAGCAATTGCACCTGAAGGTTGCAGCTTTTTAGTTATGTTGCTAAACTGGTAAGCCGGAGAATATGAGTTCAAATCCCACTAATTTGAATACAATTTGAAAACATTTTATTCGTAAGTATGGTTCCGGTAAAAAGAGCCCATGAAGCAGGTAGATTGTCATAAAAAAAACTTGCTTCACTTATTTTCTTGAGTGACAGAAGCTTGCTATTTTTTAAGTATACTTGCCTAGAAACCGGATTTCATCAATTGTTGGTATGCTGAACATGTTTTGTGTATGGTGTTTGCACCCAGTCTGATCCCCTGCAAGAGGGTACAGAATAGAAAAATCGGTAAGGTAGATCTATGTGCTAGGAAGGGAAGTGCATTATTCCCAATTACACCAGCCTCAGATGAATGCAGCTCTCAGCAACCTGCTGCACAGCATGATAGGGCTGATAGACCTCAAAGCACAATCCCCATGACAGCCAGTCACACATCATGGCTTCAATGAAGGAATCAGAGATTGCAAGGGAGAGGGAGAGATCCACAAAAGACTTCTGGCATCTGTGAGGTAAATGCCAGGAGAGAGGTCCTGTATGCTGGGTGGGGAGTTGGATCAAGATGAAGAGCCTGGCTGGAAACGAATCCAGCTTAATCCTTCAGATATGAAAACCCACAGTCAATCGAACATGTCAGAATTAAATTTCATGCCCTCACAAGACAAATCAGGTGAACTACACGTTATCCTAAACAGTTCCAGTGACCCTCTTCAGTAATTAGATTCGGGATTCTTTAATGAATATGTTATGAGTAGTCCAAGTGCTCTTGCAATGGATGTTGTGAGGGTAATAATATGCTTTCTGTCTGATTACCGGTAAAATAATTTGGCGTTAAGAATGGGAGTGCGGAGACAGTCATTTTGTCTGAATTCTGGACCGAATGAGTGCTAGCTTAGCCAATAACATCAAGAGATTGAGAGTGAAGGCAAAGCTAAACGCTGGAGGATACAAGAAACAAACTGGAATGTATTGGCAAGGAGCTACTCTTATGAAAACTATGCTTCTATTCAAAAGTTTCTCATAGATTTCCTCCTCAACGCTGTTAGGAGGTAAGGCTGAGACTCCCCATTAACCTTCTTCATTCTCCTACTCCTCTTAATTTTGCTGTTCTCCAACATCTCATGTTCCTCAGTCTCTGGGTTGTCATCTACCAGCAGTGGCTGTTTATTTTGATTGTAAGATTGCACAACTGACAACAAATGATGATGAAGTCTCCACACCTGCTGCATGTAAACTGCAGTGTTCCTCTCTGGGCTGATGCATACACTGGATGTTCCTTTTAAGAAGACCAATGGTGTTTTCCACAGAGATTCTGGTATTTGTATGGTTCTCATTGTGTAGGTGCTCAGCTGCTGTGGTAGGGCTGTGAATTGGTGTCAAGAGCCAGACAAACAGTTGATATCTCTTCTCCCCTAAGATTCATCCATCAGAGCAGTGTCGGCCATAGAAATTGTCAGCCAATTTCTGAGGATGAATGTGCCATGTGTGCTTCCTGGAAACACAACAGTCAATATCAGGAAAATTGCCTGATGCCTCACAAACAACGAAGCATTGACAAAATGGAAGCCTTCCCTGCTGAAGAAAAAATTAGTTACTAATGGGAGCCCCTATAACCATCGGTGCAGTCAACGGCCAGCTTGTTGAAAGCCAGTAATGGTGGCAAATATCAGATTGAGAGGTACGACCAAGTCATCACTGAAATCATGGCACAGGGAGACCATGGTGGCTGGCTGACCCCTCCGATGGTACGGTGAGCAGAAGCTTTAGAATCATTGCACAGGCTATGTGTCCACTTGGAAAGATCCTTTAGTAAGGAAATTGAGAATCAATGTGACTTTGACTTCCATACAGCACCCACCTGGCAATGGAGAAAATGTGTTTTATGAGACTAGTAACATCACTAGATGCACCTGAAGCCAGAATAACATCAACGATGCTGAGCCAAACTGTGCAAGGGAGTGCTCAGGCCAATGGCTCAATCTCATCATGAAATTAATGATAACACCATCTCACCTTCCTTAAATTGCTTTTATGCAGAGTTGTTTATAAAAACCAAGCGCTAATAAAGCTAGTTTCTAGGCAATTATTTTATATGTAACTCCATCCCTCTTGCAGTTGACTCTAAACTGTTTTCTGAAATGGCCGAGAAAAATCTCTCATTTAAATGCCACACACCTTAGGACGGGCAATGAGTGCTAGCTTAGCCAATAACATCAAGAGATTGAGAGTGAAGGCAAAGCTAAACACTGGAGGATACCAGAAACAAACTGGAATGTATTGGCAAGGAGCTACTCCTTAAAACACTGAAGTTAAGTACCATTTGCCTATACTACACCTGACCTAGAAGTACTTGGTCTCACTCTGTGTGCCTCTAATAAGAAGAATTCCATTCCCCAGAACTAACATCTCAGTCTGAGGAGCACAGTGAATTTGATTAAAAGTTCTATGAGTTTTGCTTTGTTACAACATTTGGCAAAATAATTTTCCTTAAGTTTACAAGCAAAGAAGAATATAGGCCAGTGTCATTCTGAATGCTGACCTTTTCCACTTGCATTTTCTCTGGTCTCTCTGTGTAGGGGTGTTGTTCACAGACATGTGAAGACAATGCACTCTATTGCCAGTATGTGGTATTTATGAATTAGCCAGCGGTCATGAACAGAGGAGAACTTCATGACCGCTTTTATGATCCTTCTGCACACAATGCACATCACCACCATCTTTATTGGATACCTTCATGATTTTACTGTCCCGTGCATGCAAAATATCATTCAGCCTTAGTGACCAGTGAACTCTTTAGTCCTGTATTTTTTCACATTCAAAAAGGAGAAGGGATTTTAATTGTAACTGCATGTATTTTTTTCCAAGCAAGAGGAAGGGGAGCATTACTAAGGAAAGCTTTATGTTTTCCCAGATGTTCATTATTCTGTATTTTTCTTCGAATGCAAGATATTCTTCTATTTCAAAAAACAAATCTACTCCTAACCCCTTTTCCTGAGCAGGAATGTTTTGCTTTACATCAAACATCCAGTACACAGTGAAAGGGACTGAACATTTCTCCAGTGTCCCACTGAAATCCCAAAAAGGGATAATTCTATTTATTTAGTACCCATGCAGGATATTTGTTGCAAATAGTCCTTAGTGTCACAGCCTGCAACATCTGGGTTTATATCCTGCTCAGGTCAGAACTCAGGAAGCTAAGTTATTTGGCTGGTGCATAGTATCCTCATGCAATGTTGACCTGTCATAGTGGCAGCATTGAACTGCTCTTTTAAATCAATATTGAAATGTTAATGGTAATGCATAATGGCTGCTCTGCACAAAATGGGCATATTTATTACAGGTTCTGGAGAAGGTGGACAGATGAACTTCTATCTCCTGGTGGTCTCCAACTACAAGTGAAACATCAAAATTCAGTGAGAAAATTTGGAAAAGCTACTTCTGGTAGTTGGTAAAAAGAGATTGCACATTTAGGTTCATCGCCAAAAGAATGAAGGGAACAATAAGGAAACCTTTGTCAAACAAGTAAAGGTGTCAGAGATGGAGTGAGCTACTAAAACCACAAAGCAACTTTAAAAGGGGAGATAAGCATTTTGGAAGAGATATTTAGATGGATTTGAGGGAAGTTTATGAGAATGGGATGAAGGGATAACTTTTTCAGAGTCCTAAGTCAGGTATAATAAGTCAAAATGTCATCTTCCAGTGCAATAAGCTTCTAAGGTTCTACATGATCCCCTTCATGTAGAACCTTCAGTCTCCCAGAGAGTGAACACAAGGAAAGCACCTGGCCCAGATGGTATCCCGGGCCATGTGCTCAGATCTTGTGCTGATCAGCTGGTAGAAGTATTTGCGGACATATTCAACCTCTCGCTGCTTCAATCTCAAGTTCCCTCCTGTTTTAAGAAGACCACTATCATCCCAGTACCAAAGAAAAGCAAGGTAACATGCCTCAATGACTACCGACCAGTAGCTCTGACATCCACCATCATGAAGTGCTTTGAGAGGTTGGTCATGGCACGCATCAGCTCCAGCCTACCAGGCAACCTGGACCCATTGCAATTCGCCTATCGGTGAAACAGGTCTACAGCGGATGCCATCTCCCTGGCCCTACACTCAGCTCTGGAGCATCTGGACAGTAAAGACACACGTTAGACTATTGTTTTTTGACTACAGCTCTGCCTTCAATACAATAATTCCAAGAAAGCTTGTCACCAAACTCCGAGACCTAGGACTCAACCCCTCCCTCTGTAACTGGATCCTTGACTTTCTAACAAACAGACCACAATCAGTGAGGATAGGCAGCAATACCTCTGGTACGATTATTCTCAACACTGGTGCCCCACAAGGCTGCCTCCTCAGCCCTCTACTCTACTCCCTATACACTCACGACTGTGTGGCCAGATTCTGCTCTAACTCCATCTACAAGTTTGCAGATGATACCACCGTTGTAGACTGTATCTCAAACAATGATGAGTCGGAATACAGGAAGGAGATAGAGAGCTTAGTGGAATGGTGTCATGATAACAACCTTTCCCTCAATGTCAACAAGACAAAAGAGTTGGTCATTGACTTCAGGAAAGGGGGCAATGTACATGCACCTGTCTACATCAATGGTGTTGAGGTTGAGAGGGTTGACAGCTTCAAGTTTCTGGGAGTGAACATCACCAACAGCCTGTCCTGGTCAAATCATGTAAATGCCATGGCCAAGAAAGCTCACCAGTGCCTGTGCTTCCTCAGGAGGCTAAAGAAATTTGGTTTGTCCCATTTGACTCTCACCAACTTTTACTGATGCACGATGGAAAGCATCCTATCTGGATGTATCACGGCTTGGTACGGCAACTGTTCTGCCCAGGACCTCAAGAAGCTGCAGAGAGTTGTGGACACAGCCCAGCGCATCACAGACACCAGCCTCCCCTCCTTGGTCTCTGTCTTTACCTCTCGTTGTCTTGGTGAAGCAGCCAGCATAATCAAAGACCCCACCCACCCAGGACATTCTCTCTTATCTCCTCTTCCATTGGGTAGAAGATACAGGAGCCTGAGGGCACATACCACCAGACTTAAGGACAGCTTCTACCCCACTGTGATCAGACTATTGAACGGTTCCCTTATACAATGAGATGGACTATGACCTCAGGATCTACCTTGTTGTGACCTTGCACCTTATTGCACTGCACTTTCTCTGTAGCTGTGACACTTTACTCTGTACTGTTATTGTTTTTACCTGTACTACATCAATGCACTCTGTATTAACTCAATGTAACTGCACTGTGTAATGAATTGACCTGTGTGATGGGTTTGTAAGACAAGCTTTTCACTGTACCTCGATACAAGTGACAATAATAAAACAATATCAATACCAATTTCTCACCAGAATTTTCCATCTAAAATGGACCAAATATTCACACTATTACCCACTGTAATTCTTCTTCTGTGTTCTATTAGCATATTATTATGCCCAACTTGACAATCAAATGAATGTGGCAATAATCAACTGTTCTTTTATTTCTATACTCACTGGAGCATGTGTTTCCAAGAATAACAGAAAATAAAATATAATTGATACCAAGTGGTTAGACCCATCAGAAGCAATCTAGTGGTCAGCTAACAATAAGAAAATTCACATTTCTTGAACTAATGTGTATCATGTCCATATATTGCACAGCCTTCCATTATCAAACTTGAACAAACCTTTGGTATTTAATTGAGCATTCTGTGGTACCAATGTGGGATCATCAATGTTGTTCAGTACTTTATCTTAGCCATTCACTCCATGGAAATTGTAGAGAGAGCCCAAATATTTCTGCAGAATTGGAAAAGACCACAGCATGGTGAGATAACCTTAGATCATTCCCATGCACCATCCATCATCCAATTTTAGGCTTTATTGCCAGCCAGTTTGTTGAATTTTATACACAGCTCTACTACGTGAGTTGGAAGGACTTTCTTCAGTTGGCAGATTCTGCCATCTCGTTATAATTGGACGGCCCTTGATATTTATTTTTTTTTACTGCCACAATACTTTTTTCATTTGGGTTGTGTTGAAATTTCTCTGCTGCAACATAATTGTGGGAATAGAAGATCTTGTCAATCTGTTTGTCTCATTGACCCTTCCATTTATAGCCATGCTAGAGGGAAATTTTCTAGCATCACTATCGATCCATAACATTTGTTCCTTTACAAACAGCATCAATATAATTTACAAAATAAGAAAATATCTTACACTTGAGTAAAAGATAAATAATTGCATTTATATCACACCATTCAAACCTTTGAAATGTCTCAAAGACCCTTACGGACAATGACTTTTTTAAAATAGTTAACACAGTAGCTAAGTTGTCGACAGTAATGTTCTCCAACAATAAAGTGAAGATGACCAGATAATCTGTTTTGATTATCTGATGCAACACCAGGGAGAAGTCATTGGGATATGAGAGAGCAGACAGGACTGTGACTTAACATCTCAAAAAGGACAAAACTTTCAGTACTATAGAACTGCTGTGTTGGAGTGCCAACAAAAACTCTTCAGCTTTTGAATGGGATTTACACCAACAATTAGAGGGGAAATTACTGCCAACTGGTCCACAGTTGGAATAGCATTTTGTTTGATTAAATAATCATTCTTCTTTCATCAGATCTGGTCACTGATTTTGGAATTTGCTAACATCTGGTAGACAGAACTATTCCTGAAAACCTATTAAATAAAACTGGTTCAGTGCAATAAGCCTGATATGTGATTTTTTTCCCCTTACGTTTATTTTTTAAGATCTGGGTGTCATTGACAAGGTTCGAATTTTTGAGTCATCTTTAGTAACCCTTGAACTGAAATGGTTTCCAAGCCAGATAAGAGGGCCTGAAGTCACCTGGTAAGAGAGGTGGATTTCCCTCCTTGAAGAACATTAGTGAACAGGATGTTTTTTTTAATGTTTAACTACAATCTAGTAGTTATGTGGCCATCATCATTAATGACTGGGTTTTTATTTAGATTTCAGATAATTAACTGAATTTGAATACCACAGCTATCATGGTGGGATTTGACCAAGGGTCTGAGAATTACTGGTCCAGTATATTAACCACTGCACCACTAGCATACCCCACTATATGCCATGTTGATACTATGACATCACAGGCAACCATTTTGTATTGGTATATTTGCTGTTGATTTGCTTATTGACCCATTTTCAGAATTAATCAACATTTCTCAAACATTCTCTCAATGTAATTATTTAGGGAATACACTGCCCTCTGACACTTTGCCATTTTATTAACAGAATGAATCAATGGAATGAGCAGTATACCCAACAAATTTGACAGCACAAAATTGGCCGATACACAACAACTTAATGTAACTTTTCTCAATTATTGAGGAATTAATAACAAGTAACAAACATGGTCAATAATAGTTTGACAAAATTAATGCAGGGTATTTTCAGTGCCAATGAATTCCTATATCCCTGTATTTAATTATACAGGTAAACTTCTCCCTGTATTATTAAAATTCCTCTGGGTACTAGGAGCAGAAATTCAAACTTAGTCACATGCACTAACATGCAATCTGTCAGCATACATACATTATGCTCCTCTTCCAAAATTAAGCTTTATTACCTTCAATGGAGCCAAATGTGAAAGCAGTGCTTAACATGCTGTATTGCATGCTTAGCTCATACAATGGACGATCAATACCTTCATCTTAGCAGGATCAAAAGTATGCGAGGACCATTTCCACCAGTGTGGATGCCAGGGAAATGCTGATGTAGAATGTGAATACATCAGGAGAAGCAGCTGGGGAAAGATCATCCCTAGAATTATCTAAGTCTGTCAGTTATTTAGCAATATTTTGGTGAATTATATGGGAGTTATATTCAGTCAGGTTATAATTTATCTCTCAGGCACATCACTAAAATCAGATTATCTGACCATTATCTCATTTTGTGGGATCTTGCTGATCTACATTATTTCACTAAGCACACTTTAAAAGTACTTTAAGGTTGTAAAGTTGAGATGTTCTGAAGTTGAGAAAGGTGCCAGCAAGAACAACATCTGAAAGAATGTCTTTGACTGAAGTAATTTTGGACAAAATTAGCCTTTAGCATTGTAATAAACCACAATGCAGTTTGAAATTATCAAGGACATAATGATTGATGTGTTTTCCAGAAGTTAAGGCACAAAGTTAAAGCACCGCATGCCTATGAACAAATTCATTGAATTCCCACCAGCTCTTACCAACTAGTCACATGCAATGCTCGATGCAAATTTCAGATTCAACCATTCATCAATATCTGATGGCCAGTGTCTCAGCCTCCAATGCAGCAGAAAAAGCAACCCACTTGACAGTTAGGTCAAAGTGCTCCCGAGTGTCCTTCATGCCCCATATCTGTAACTACTACTCACATGAGATGCCCAAAAGTTACACATATTAAAAAAAGACAACAATATTTACTCAAGTATTAAACACCACCAGAAAGATACCTTGATAATGGTTCCAGGAATGGAGAGCTGGAGCCTTTACCTACTATTTCTTACATGCAATTCAAAAACTAATTTACAGAAGTAAACAAGTTGGTGCATTTTTTCTAGGTAAAATTTGATGCATGTAAGCTTTTGCAAATACATATCTATTAAGCCTGTTGATCAGCTGCAGTCTCATAATATATTGTATGTTCCTACAGAAAAGAAAGGTGTAAAATTTTAGTTGACTTTCTTCATCAATTTAATGCTGCTACAATAGCTAGGAAGCTGGTTATGCTGCACCAAATAAACAAATCCCTGATGCTCACGTACATTAAAGAAGGAGAAAAAAGTGGATGAAAGGAATACTTTTCCCTGTCCACATATCATTTGGCGAGCAATTCTTCTAAACAGGTTGAGCCTAACATAAAAGCCTTTGCTCCTTTCTGTTTCCAGGCTCCATAATGGAACTGAGATGATTCAAAAAACATCTGTAATAATAGAGGTTTGGCATCAAAAGAGGTGAGGAGACTTCAAAAAGCGGCAGAAGTTTTGTGTGAGGAGCAGTACTCAAGGGGCTGCTGCTCAGCTTTTAGTTGTCACTTTGAAGGGCTGAAAGGGAACAAACAAGCATCATCACTGTTGAACTCTGTAGTCAAAGTTTCATGTCAGCAAAGATGAAAAGAAGGCAGTTTGGGCTGTTATACAATATAAAAAGGGAATAATACCTCTACACCCACTAATTCCTGCTATAAGGTGCTTCAACCATCTCTTTCATTAGCAGTCAAAATGATCTCAAGACCAGCAACAAAACTTCTTGAAAAACTTAAACCAGCCAACAAGCAAGGTACAAGTGCCATACATAAAGTTCAAACTGTTTCCAAGAAGTGTTCACCTAACTATTCAGACATTTTGAAACATTTCTGAATCAGAGAGTTGCCAGTCATTGGCTATCTCTCCACCACCACTGTAACATTTTTAAATATGCCTATTGGTTCTTCTCTGTCCCACAGAGGAGTGTACTAAATGATTCTCTGTAGGTCAGTTTGAGCACTGAGTGCCTAAAAGATAGCTGGCTACCATTACAGTAACAAGTTTGGAACGGGTTTATCTTTGACTATTGTTGCTCTCTGCTATGGCAGAGAATGCACATCAAAAACTAGATTAGTAACCAAACAACACTCCAGTGCAGTGCTGAGGGAGTTGTGACTGTCAGATATGTCATCTTTCAGTTGAGATGTTAAGCTGAGGCCTCTCTGCCCTCTCTCATTGATGTGACATTACTTCAAATAACGGCAGGGGATTTCTCCCGGGTGTTCTAGAAAATCATATTTCCTCAGCCAACATCACTTGGAAGCTGATAATCTGATCATTACCTTCTGAGATCTTGCTGTGCACAATTTGCTGCAGTGTTTCTTCCATTACATCAGTGGCTACACTTCAGAAGTACTTCATAGGCTGTGAAATGTTGTATGGCATCCCAAAGAAGTGTAAAGAGCTGCACAACGCAGGCTTTCCTTCCTGCTGCAGATGCTGGCTTTGTCCATATCTCTATCTGCAGAGGTTGCTCAGAAGGAATGCAGATGTGTGCAAATAGTAACATTTAGTGATCTCAGAACCATTTTCCCTGCCTTGTTTTTCTGCTGTAAAAACTGGTCCCATCCTCTCCCATCTGAATAGAAAGTCCACATGAAGGTGTCAAAATTGACTCTGCTAATTATTAGTAACTAAGTTACACTGCAATGCAGTGTCAAGGGAATGCTGCATGGTTGGAGGCACTGTCTTTAAATTAGGACATCTGGTATCCCTACAGCCAATCCTGTTAAGGCACAAGGAAAGAGGAGTGAGCAAAACAATATAGAGGCATGGGTCACAACTATCACTGATCTAATCTGGAGTCAGAGTAAATCAGTTGACTTCCAAACCGAGTAATCTTTTGGCTCAGATTAATTGAGCTTCCCATTTGCTAAACACTGCCAATGTTAAACCTTGTTGATGGAAGCTGGTGGTCAGGTGCGTCAAATTACTCTGGGCAGATATTGATAGGTTAGCACATTTAGTGGACAAATACTGAATTGTCTATAAAGTGGTGAAGAGGAAGTCTATGGCTCCATTAAATACCTGAGTAAAATAGATGATCTCGGTAGTCCAAATTTTAACATATAGGAACTAATTCTTGGAGGAATCAAGATTTTGGAGAGTGAGAAGTCACATTTAAACTTGGTTGTCTTCACCACTTTGTAGATATAACATACAAGAATATAACACAAAAGAAATAGGACTAATGGGCTGCAGTTAGACCCTCCAAACCAGCTCTGCCATTCAATAAGTTCAATCTTGATCTTTTACCTCAATGCAACCTTCCAACATAATTCTCTTAATTTCTTCCATATTCAAATTCCACTGATCTTTAGCTTGGACACATTCAACCACTGAGCACCCACAGGATTTAAGAATTTCAAAAATTCATCACCTTCTGAGAGAAAGAATTTCTCTATGTCCCAGTTGAATAATTGACCCCTTTTTTCTAACACAGAAATACTTTGCTCCAGACTCTCACCCATGGGAAAAATCTTCCCAGCACCCACCCTATCAAGTCTTCAGAATATGTTTCAGTCAGATCTACTTTCATTCTGTTGCACTCCAGGGATTGGGGACCTATTGAACCCAATCCCCCCTCATAAGGCATCCTAGAAATCATTCCAATGAACCTTTGTTGCACTCCCTCTAATATAAGTATATCTTCCCTTATGTACAGGAACCAGGTGGTTCCTGGTGGTTGCAGACCCTATCTAATTACAGTAAGCTATGAACTACTGCTAACCTACCATATGCTTTCCTAATTATTTGGTGCAACTGCATGTTAGCTTTGCGTGATTTGTGTTTAAGGAAAACCAGGTCCCAGTGTCTTATGTTTGTTGTGCTAGAAACTTGACCTTAATCCCGCAGGGCTTAATTTAAGTAATTTGCCTACAAATTGATTTCACTCTTTTCTTTGTGAGTTAAATGGGCCCTAACAGCAAACTTGTTGTCACCAAAGTAAAATCACAAAATTTGCACATCATTGCTTTAAAGATGACTTATGTGGTTCTCTCCCATTTAAAAGTGCTGGGGACTGAGTTGTGCTCAATTGTTCGGGTACATCATCGAGAAAACTCAAACAGATCAGTCAGATATGACTTTACTCTTAGAAATTGTGCTGACACTGCCCGGTCACATTGGGTATGTAACATAGTCGTTAAATTACTGGACTAATAGTGCAGAGGATTAAGCAAATGATTCATAGGTGCATATTTAAAACCCATCATAGCACTTGAGGAACTTAAATAGCATTAACCTGTTGAATCTGGAATTCAAGGTGCAATATCAGCAATGTTGACCACGGCAATGAAAATTCCTCTTGGTTCACTAATAACCTTCACAGAGAGAAAGGGCGTTAATGACCCACAGAAATATTGATGTCGTTTTTTCAAAGTTAACAAATGGCATTGATACCCAAATCTTGCAAATGAATAATATAAAGATGAATGTATTACTTTCTAAGCACCATATTACTCCTTCTAAATAATAGTCCAGTATTTTCCCCTACTACTGATGTCAGATTAACTGGCCTATAGTTTATATATATATATGTTGTCTTTTGTTTTCTCCCCATCTTTGCCTGAATTGTGAGATTATGTTTGCTACATTCCAATAAATGGGATCCACATTAAAATCTAAGAAATTGTAAATACTACAGGTAATATCACCAGATGAAAAGTAAGGAATTATTGGAATTCCTTTTTAAGATTAAATCTGACTGTATGCAACTTTTGAAGATAATGCCTAATACTGTATCAACCTAAAACTCACCCATAGGTCAATGCATAATTTTGAAGATTGCTGTCATCAGAAAATGGATGTCACTTGGGCCAATAGAGGGCGCTCCTAACAGTCACTCAGTAAGTCTGATGAGTGACGTATGAAGCAAAAGCATCTTCTGTTAAGGCAGAAAATTGTGGCAGATTTGTGAGGGAGAGAAGGAAACAAAATGTACAGATGCATCAAGTCAAATATAACCAGAAAAGATTTTCCAATCTTTCAATCGCCAATTTAAGAGAAAACAGCACTAAATGATACAGCCCACTGCTGGAAAATGCTTTCTTGTTTCAGATTTTTAACTGAGTACACAGAATGATATGAGGCACACTGAAATGAGTCCAAATTTGCTGTTTCTTCTTCTTCCCTACTGACTCAGCTCTTTCTACTTTTTTTCACCACTGGTTGCTCTAAGAACTATTTTCAAGGTACTTTGGAAAGCAATGCAACTTAAAGATATTGAACACAATGACAAAAAGCAATCGAATCTATTCTTTCATTTTACTGTCATATTTACTGACATATTTTCAGATCAGATTCTGAAAGAAAACCTACATTTAAAAGACTATGGAGAAAAGGCAGGAAAGTAAGACTGATCATTTGCTCTTTCAGAGGGTCAATTAGATGAATGACCATCTTTGGTACAAAGAAACTTCACTAATACTGGAAAGATGGACACCACTATGATGACCTTAACAGCCCAAGTTGAAAGTTGGAGAAATAGTCTTTCAAAGCAAAACCTTGACAGCACAGTGCAAACCTTTGCAACTTAATCAATAGCAATTCGCTTCAGAAATTGATCCACATTTTTATTTGAAATATGTTTTTGAATTTACAATTGATCCCATGTTTCACTTAGTGCTACAAAGATCTTTTCATTACACAAAGGCATTGTCAAGCTGGAGAGGGTGCAGAAGAGATTTACCTGGATTAGAGGGCCTGAGTTATCAGGAGTGGTTGGCCACACTGGATCTTTATTGCTTGGAGTGCAGGAGAATGAGGGGTGACCTCATAGAATTTTATAAAATCATGAAGAGTATGGATAAGGTGGATGGTCATAGTCTTTTCCCCAGGGTTAAGAAATCCAAAACTAGAGGGCACAGATACAAGGTAAGAAGGGAGAAACTTGAAAGATTCCTGAGAGGTAACTTTTTACACAGAGGGTAATGAGTATCTGGAATGATCTGCCAGAGGAAGTGGACATGAGGCATTTGGATAGGTACATGGAGGAGAGGGGCTTGGACGGTTGTGGGCTGAATGAGGGCAACTGGGATGAGCAGGGAGGATGCTGTTGTCAGCATGGACCAGTTGGGCTGAAGGGTCTGTTTCCATGCTGTATTACTAAATGACTCTAAAGGCACAGCTATTGTTCAAAGAATATATTTTAATTAGTTTGTAATGGTTCTGAAGCATTATTTCATGTTCTGTGGTGTGGTGTCCTGAACTTGCTAATTTACTTTTGAATTTACAAGATGATGATCTTGTGATGCCACACTGAGATGCCTTCATCTTTTCCTTAGGTTAGCAGCAACAAGGTTTGATTAATAGCTAAAATGGAGTAGAACATAAACACACTGAGTCCTGCAAGGAAATCTCAGATCACCCCTGCTCTGCCCACCCCCCCATGAACCTTTCCCCTGAGCACTTATCTCATACAAGCACAAGTTTACTTGGATTCCCGTGGTGATGTGTTTTCACTTTTTGTATTCTTTCTTGGGAAATTTGGACCAACGATATAGATTTAAAAAGAACACGAGAATATATTATTGAAAATACAGTCAAAATGCAATTTCTCTGTAATCTATTTGTTATCCTTTAGAAATCTTTAAAAATGAATTGGATATATAGTTGGAAAGGAGAAAATGGAAAAGATATGGGGAAGAGAGTGAGGCAGTAAAACTAACCGGACAGATCATTCAAAGAAACAGCATGGGCATAATGAGCCAAATAGTTTTCTTCTGTGCTATATGATTCAGTAATTTTCTCCTTGAACAAGTCTGGCCACAAAAATCCTCCTTTGAACATCATACTGTCAGCTATTAGTTCAACAACAAAAGAGAGAATAGTTAAAAGCTTAAAATCTTGCACTCATTTAAAAACATCTCTCACAGTATTGAACTGTTCTCAAAAATGTCAACTGCTGCTGCAGTCACATACATTCTAATGATGAGAAAAATATTCTTGGAGGAGAATCTCTCAAGTCAAAACAAAAGTTGCTGATGTGAAGCTTGTTGACGCACTTATTTCTCATAGCTCCTAATGATCCCTTACATCACTTGTATCCTCATAATCAAACCTTTCCTTACAGACTTTCTAACCTCGCACAGTTTACCTGCCAAAATGTCAAACCTAAAATGACAGGAGGAAACCTGTCAGAAGATATGAAATGGAACTGCAGTGCTGTCATCTTTGTATCAAGGTAACTTTTACAAATTAAATTTAGATGGAAAACTTGTTTGTTATCCACTTTCTGTAATTCACTATAAATTATCCACCTAATTATCCATTTTTTCTGTCACATTTTCTGCCAATTAATTCTGCATTGTTACTATAGAGCATCAAAGCAAGCCATTCAGTCCACCTGGTCTGTGTTCCTGCTTTGCTGATGTGCCTCCACTCTGACACTTTGTCTATCTCTATCAGCACATCTTTCTATTGATTTCTTACTTATTTGTTGATGGAGTTCACCTAAAAAATTTCAAGGCTCTTCAGTTCAGGAGCTATCTTTGGCAATTTCTTCCACATTTGAACCAATTGTCTGGGTAAAGAATTTCTTCCCAAATCCCCTGTTGGATTTATTGGAGACTACCTTCTTAATTTTGGTTTCCTCTAACAAGTGGCAGGGTGCTACAATGGAAGGAATGAATCTTTGGCTTATTGATAACATTCCATCATCAGAAGATGCAGAATTCAAATCCTACTCCAGATAGCCCCAGCCAGTAGAGGTAAGAACGTGGCTTATAAATATTTAAGTTACATCCAACTGGGGACACGTGTAAGCATTTGCCCATTGAGTGGAAAGAATAAAATTAGAAGGCTTGAGTTTGGGCCTCACTTGAGACATCTCCAGCAAGCAGTTGGGGCTCAGTTACAGTTCATGTAGAAAGTGGTGCTGAGATTAAAATGAAAAGAAACACAACCAAAATCACTGCTATTCAGCAGCTCAAGAATTTCATCTCACATTATGATCTTCCTGAGAGAAAAATGCAATAAAACTACCTGTATTTTAAAATATTACACAAAATGATAGATATTTTGAATTAGTTAACTCATTGATTTTATGAGTGTTGTTGCTGTGTTAACACCACAAATGACTTTTCAGTTTATTTTATTCAAACCAAAATGGGGATTTATGCTGCAGAAAATGATTTGATACTTGCCTGTCAAAGAATTTACATTTATCTACATTAACTTGTGAACTTCTGTGAGGTGCTGCTGTACTAATTTGAACATGGAATGAAGGCTGCAAGCAGATTCTTTTGGACTGTACAGTTGATTAGATTTTAATGGGAAATGTGTGAAGGTACAAAACAATATAGAAGTACTTTTTTAACCTTCGGCAAATAATCTCTCTTTCTTGAATACCCAGTTGCTAGGACACCAAAGCACTATTTTGTGATTTAACCTCCAGCAGCATCAACATGCTCTACTTTTGCTGAGATGTTTAAGTAGCTGAATGAGGTCAACGTGAGGAGATAGCTTCATGAATTGTGAGAATTATTGTTCCATGTGACTTATACAACCAGAATTCCAACATGCCAGGTTTAATTATGATTCATTTACAATATACAAAAGACGAAAAGTTAGCCTCATATTCATTTGAAATCACAATATTCTTTGCTTACTGTCATCCGCTGGGCCTGGATAAATTGTCCTTTTCAAATACTTATTACCTGACGGAGATGTGTATTTTCTCACACGGCATATGAATGGAGTTCCATCCGTGATATCTTTCCATCTAATAACTTCCAATTTAGAAATAATTTAATGCATTTCATCCTACAGTACTTTGTTTCTCAAATTGTTAAGAGATAAGATGTTAACTAAAGTTAACAGGGTTCAGTGCAGTACTCTTTCCTAACAAGTGGTTATATTGCGGTATCACGATATACAGTTCATCTCTTAAATCAATTCTCCAAAGGTTTCATGGCATGGTCACTGCTGATGTGAAAGTAACTTGCATCAGTGTACCAGGGTGTTTTGTCCTGAACCACCAATTAAAAGATTTAAACCACACAAATGCATCATCTATTGCCCTTGCCAATGTACAAACAGAGAGAAACCCCAAGGTCACTTCTGATCAAACAATACAAGCAGATGCTGGAAGAAGTCTTGCAAGATTGGTGTGTGAAAGAAAGTTAAAATAAAAATTGAATGAACACCCCTTTGTTTTAGGTCTGAACATGCAGTTATCTGGAAACTAGGCTCAAACTGAATTAACTAAACACCTATGGCTGGGATGGGCTGTGGGAGTTTTATGGTATTTATTGCTTTTCAGTGCAAGTGCCACCTCAGATCATTGGAGCATAGAAAGGAAGGAAGAAATTTGTGTGTAATGCTATTACCATTGTACAGTAATCACTGTCAGGGACTTCCAAACATACTTTGATTTGGATTTGTTCTCTTGGAATCAGGTGAAAGGCGGGATTTTGTAAAAGCACAAAGTTCATTACTTGGTATCTTCCTGATAGTCAAAGGTGGCTATTACAAGGAAGCTTCAAAAGGAAAGAGAACACCAGGTGCGTGATCCAAGTTATGTTTGCTCTCTGGAAAATGGACAGCTAATGTCACAAATTCCATCAAGGCAATTTATATTTTCTCATGGGTTCTGAACAACAAGAGCAATTTCTGCCCAAACTTGAAGCCTGTGTAAGTGGGACTTATGTTACATGTAGACCAGACTTGGAAGGGTTGGCAGGTTCTCTTTGTTCAAAGAGATTAGGGAATCAGTTGGGTTTTTTGTAACATTTCTGTAACTGTTGTGGTCATTATTTATGATAACTGCTTCTATATAGCTCATCATATCAAAATACATTTGCCCAGAAACTCAGTTGCATAATGTGTTGTTTTCAGCATTATGCATCATTCAGCATATTAATATCAATTCCATTCTGGAGTTAAATTGAAATTAACCATTTCTGGCTCATTTTGCATCACTTTGGAAACTCAAGTGGGTGCTTCCTGCATGGGTTTCCCTTATACCCTGATGTGATACCAGGGGCGTATAGGATGATGCCATCCCCCTAAATAATTCCTTTCAAAGTATTGTTGAGCATTTTATCACGTTGTCCTGAGACCAATCATCATTGCTTACTCCGCGGAGGCAACTATATTTAAATAGTGGGATGGTAGACAGAGCTTGCAACCATTTTCCTACCCATCTCCCACCCACCCCCCAACACTGTACTAACTTCCCCCAACACATTCAGATCTCACACAACCCCCCAACTCAACGATCACCCAAGTTTGAAGCCCTCCCTCAAGAATTTGACACCCCACCTTATATCACCAAATATTGTTGATTCCCCATCACTATACCTCACGATCCAATCTGTTGCCTTCCTACTCCCCAATCCGTCACCATTGTCACCATCATACAACTTGTCAGTCTCCTCATTTCCCTCCCCATTCCCAGCCTCCTGGCCACCAACTAATCTGAATCCAGCTTCCAAAATGAGTATCCAATAACATATTTTCAATATTAAAATACCCAGTTGGCCAAGATGGGAATCAGCAACCTCACCTCACACATTTAGGATGCTACTCTGCAATCATCTTCCAACCACTTCATTGCAAGTAGAAACATTCACAACCTGACCATGGAAGACGAGCAAAGGAATGTATCTTAAAATTGAGGAAGCAATTATCATCCAGTCATACAAAATGCTGGAGGAAATCAGCAGGTCAGGCAGCATCAATAGAGGGAAATGGACAGTTGACATTTCAATACTAACCTCGACTGTCCATTTCCCTCCATAGATGCTGCCTGACCCGTTGAGTTCCTCCACCATTTTGTGCATTTCTCTGCAGTCTCTTGTGTCTCCATCATCCAATCATTGACTTCCTTGAAATATTTTTGCAATTGTAAAATTAAATAAAATAGTCCATGTATAAATGTTTATTGTCATAGACAGAAGGGGGTAGAACAATTTGAAGAGCTGCTTTCGTGCTCTATGCCTCAATTCTTTGAAGAATCATGTACATGATGTTCTGCCAGAAACCAAAGAATTTGAGGCAATGCCAAAATATATGCAACAGCATCCTTTCCCCCTTGCCTTATCTTCAATACAAATGTTTGGTCGTCTTTTCAATTTCAACCTATATGTTCATACAATATATACATATGCTATACCGAGGGACTGAGGATGATGACCACCTCAGTAATATTACTTGAAGGAATTTTTTTTCCCAGGATAGGAGATTCCAGTACAATTGTATGTTAGTCTTGCCACAGACATTTTTAAAGGAATGTTTACATTTCACCTCACTCATCTGAGATTCCAAGAAAATGACCATTTCTAATTAAAATTGACTTTATAGCTGGAGAAAAAATGTTTGGATCACCCAGAGAGCATTCCTTGTGTTTATTCTCCATCTTTCACAACCCCAGGATGTCCCAAGGATTTTTACAGTCTGAGTATGATCACTGGATGAGTTTCCAGGCATCTAGATCATTGATGGAGAGCTGGAGGTTTATGTCCCATTGCAACAGATAAAGAATTTAAAAATTCAAATAGTTAAATAGGTGTGGAATATAAAGTCAGCATTGGTAAATCTACCACAGAACTATTGAATTACTGTAAAACCCCATCTGGTTTACAAATGTCCTCTGGGAAAAGAAATATGTCATCCTTTTCCCCCTCTGGACACTACATAACTCTTAATTCACCAAAGTGGTTGACTCTTAACTACCTCTGTTCCAAAGTGAACAAGGATGTGCAACATTTGTGATAAGAATGGTGAACAAATGGTACCCTCACAGTGATATCTATTTCCTCTGGAAAAAAATACCTTTGATGTATTGACGTTATGAAGAAAACAACAAAGGCAATTTACATAAAGCAAGTCCCACAAAAAATAATGTGGAAGTGATCAGAATTTTTTACTACAGTT
This sequence comes from Pristis pectinata, assembly GCF_009764475.1. Lineage (NCBI taxonomy): Eukaryota > Metazoa > Chordata > Chondrichthyes > Rhinopristiformes > Pristidae > Pristis > Pristis pectinata. Next base: position 19,346,386 of record NC_067432.1, read on the forward strand.
AGTAAAGTCAAGGGATAAGTGTTTGCCAGAATACTACAGTTCTTTGATATGCAAATCAGAACCAGCTGAATTTGGTCCTGATTACAGCATCCCTGAGGTCCCTTGTTATGTCCTCCTCTTCCTATGCTTAGGTAATGAAGTTGTGGCTTTGTGACAGAAGTTTCTCACTGCCAAGTTTTTGATCTTCACCAGGGATACAATCTCCTTCCTAGACCTAGTTGGTTTTTTTTAGTATGTCAAAGATTCATTGTTGCATAGAGCTGGTAGCAAAGCTGGACAAAGCAGATTGCCATGGGGTGGAGCCAAGTCCACTCATGTCAGGGGTGGAATCATAGATGAGGAAATATTCAAAGTGTTCTTTCTGTCTGCCTCTCTGTATAATAAAGTCACCTCCATTCTTGGGTCTCATTTGGGTGAGCCTTAGAGGTTTGGTCAACATTGTTCCTCCAAAAAACTCATTGCAATGAAACTATGTACAGTGAGCTCACCTGCGGGGATGACAGCCAATATTTCCCCATCCATAGGGATTCAACGGATCCCCCAGCTCACTGTGTGGATTCCCAGCAGCTTCTGTCAGCACCTGACTGAGCCACTGTAGGATATGGGAATGTCACAAACTTCAAAGAAAGTGTGGAATGAAACCACTATCCAGAATAAACAATTGATCTCCAACCGATAGGAATGCCTTTTGGTAAACCTGGAAATCTCTAAGTTAAATCTGCATGGGACACAGTTACTATGGTCTTTTGATGGACCAATGACATATTGGACACTCTGCAGCATGTGACCATGGCAATCCTGATCAAATTATGGGCCACATATCAATATTCCGCCTTTAATACATTATATGCAGAGACATTGCATTCTTTCTCAGGATTTTAGAATTGTTAACTAACACTAAATCGATTTTGTAATTATTGTTCCAATTTAGCCGTACAAAAGACAAGGGAGAAGAAACCATATCAAAAATGTGTTACTGTTGTTATGAATATTGCAATTGAAATGGAGAAGTAATAGAAAATTCTTTAAGTAGCTGAATCGACGTTGATGTTGAACATTCTTACTCTTATCTCCTTCATCCACTGTGTTTCCTGTATTCCAATAAAGAAATGGACAAGGCAATGGTTCTGGTTAGATGCAAAACATCTGCAAGAGGAAAAACACATATCTCAAAATGCATTTTAATTTGAGCTAACAACCATGGCCCAGGTAACATTTCTCTTAGCAGACAAAGTGTATAAGTAAACGTTAAACTTTAAAGGGTTAATTCTAGAAGTTTGCTTCTAGAAGAATCTCTGTGTCATAGTTTAATAAGTAAAGTAACAGTACCAAATCCAAAATGACAAGGGACTGACCAAAAAGCCACTCAGCAGATCGAAATGTTGGATTGTGGGGCAATCCATTGATGGATGTTCAGTTGCTGTGAGAACCGATTGGAGAACAAAGTTTTAAGGTTACTTCCAAGGGTATGGCGACCGTTTCCAAGTAGAGCAAAACTGAAGTCTCCCATTGACAAATGAGCGAAATGTACAATAGGGGCTATCATGAAAAAGCTCAATATCTTAGACAATTTGGGATGATCTTATGAAGATGTCAAACTACAGAATGCCACCAATGTAGAATCCAAAGACCTCCTTCCTATCCACCCAACCTGTGGACCTGCACCTCATTAACACCAGATAAGTCTGTACTCTAACAGAACAAAGAATACTAAGAGGAGGGGCAAATGATAGGAAAAGTACAACCGAGCCCTTATATAGCTGCCAGCCCTGTGCAAGAGGCAGAGCTGAACAAAGTGATGAGGGATGAGTCCAAAAGACGTTACTCTCCAGAAAATGAAAAACAGAGAATAAGATAAGATAAGAAATTTATTTATTAGTCACATGTACATCAAAACACACAGTGAAATGTGTCTTTTTGCATTGCTAAGAATGTGTTGGAGGCAGCCCGCAAGTGTCGCCACTCTTCCAGCGCCAACCAAGCATGCCCACAGCTCCTAACCTGTCGGTCTTTGGAATATGGGAGGAAACCAGAGCACCCGGAGGAAACCCACGCAATCACAGGGAGAACGTACAAACTCCTTACAGGCAGCAGCGGGAATTGAACCCAGGTCGCTGACACTGTAATAGCGTTACGCTAACTGCTATACCACCCGGATTGTCATATATATGTATCCAACAGTGGGCCTTGGGTACTACTGGGCTTCCACTTACAACAACAACTACAGACAACAGAAACTCCTTACCATGTAAAAGAACTCATTACATCCTTAAATCATATGTCCATATCCTCTGGCCACCTGACTTATTTACATGTACGCAACAGAGACGTTGTCAAGCATTGGCAAAAACATTCATTTGAATCACATGCTACCTAACACTAAGTAAGTCTCTGTACTTTTTTCTAGGCATTAATATATATTCTAAAGCTACAACACAGCCCAAATTCCAGGCACTTGTTCAGGTACACATTAGGTTAACTAAATGTTCAAATTCCCCTGTTACCTTTTATGTGGACATAACATATTTTAGTTTTTTCATGTACTATTTACTTCTAAATATTATGGTTTTGCAATTAATTGCACAAAGGAAAGCTAAAGAAAAATAAAACAGGTCTCAAGGATACAGTCAGTTGGAGCCTGGTGAATTCAAAATGACTCTTGCATGGTCTGATTTTCATTTCACTTATTCTCTGCCTCCCTTTACTGTGCTATGAAGTTTGTTTTGCGAGATCAGAAATCATTCTTTTTCCATCATGAGAAAGTGACACTAGCAATTTTATATTTATAGGATTTTCATGGCTGGCCACCTGTGTTTGTTTGTACCTGAAATATACTTCTGTTAATATCATTTCAAGGGGCTGAGAGTTATCCCTGTCTTTGTGTACTACCTAACAAGTTTTAGTTACCAAGTGCACAATCATGACAGAATCACTTAATATTAATGAGCTGGCTGCCAGGAGACAAAACTAACCGTATGGGATCGCCAGCCTCATATTAAGGGAAATCTACCAGCATTTTACAAGAGTTGCATTGTCTCACAGGTGTGAATGTTGTGCCAGGAAATCCTGTCAAGCTGGTTGCTTTTGACAGCTTTCCCTACTGGGAAGGAATGCCTTTTGATCTTCTTTTGCTCCAACTTGGCTTTTTAAGCAATTGAATTGGAAACTGGGACCTTATCTCACAAGGTGTTTCTTTTGGTTAGTCGATATTTAATTGCCTGGCAGCTAATGTGCTGTGGTGCATGGAGACACTTTGTGAATAATCTGATTTTATTCTTTCTGGCATGCATTTCAAACAATGAGAACAACTGAAGTTTCAGGATTTTATTTCTGTCTTGAAACCGATTCCAAAGTAAATAAATTTGTCCTTTGCCTTTCTCAGTTCTTTTGGAAGTGAATTTAATTCATCACATAGCAGAGACATGTGATGTCTGTATGTGCTATTTTCCTGCAAAGGTCAGGAAAATCAGGAGAAATAATGACTTCATAACTTTTTACAAGCTAGTTATCAGTAGTATGAAGTTCAATCTAGGCAGCCTAAACTAAGTTTGGATGAACCAATGAGTAACATTTTGCCTGACCTCTATAGAAAAGTGCCTGATGGGAGGACAAATTCTCATTTTTATCTGCTAGTTCCTATTTTGCTGCTTAATTGCCAGTTAATGTACACCTTTTGTAAGATCAATGCTACATTGCACCATCTAAGGGTTCAATTCAGGCTCTGCCCCAACTTCCTTTCCCTTTGAATACAGAAGATTCTGAGTTGAACCTGGTTACCTTCCCCAAAGCACCTCCTTCAATGCAAATTTCATTGTGTAATGTTGTGTGGAAAATAGTCTAATACAAATTTATATGGTTATCTTTTTAATTGATTCTAAAGAAGCCTCTAATAAGGCAAAGATACATGAATACTGCATATTAATGTGTGTTAAATCAGTTTGATTCTGTAAAGAATTTTCAAATGGTTCATTAGCTCTTACACACTGAGTCATTTTTCAACTTAATTTTGCACTTTTGAATATGTTTTGGTACTTATTTTTTCAGGAATATGGTTAACGGAATGCTGCCTGATTGTATAATCTGAAGGGTGAAGTTAGTTGTTGAGCCAAATTATCAAAATGTTATGTCATTAAGGTGCAGCTGTAATAACAGAAATTAAACTAAATTAAAAGTTAAGAGGGGCAATTTTGTCAATTTTTAACAACAATAGATTGAGAGAGTATACGTGCATTATGGACTTGAGCACATAAAGTCGAATGTTTTCATATGAAGTGACCCTGTGGCATTAAGATCCAGATAAATACATATGTTCCAGTTAATCATTACCTCTAGTGTGTATATGCTTTTATTTTTAATTGCTGTCTCTGATTCTCTTGACTGCACAGTGGTAGTCCTCAAATAAAATAATGCAAAAATGAGGAAGGAAGTTGAAGGCTTAATCAGCTCTGTTAATTGGAGTTTTAAAATGGTGTTCAGTCAATTAAGCTCTTCTTTGTTCTTACCCCACAAAGTAAATAACTAATTAATAACCATCAATCAGTTGTATATCACTCCACACTTAGAATGCATATAACAGTGCACAAAATAGGATTCTATTCGTTGGGTTGCACTCTGCGGAATTGAGGCTAAAAATTAAGAGACAACCTTAATGTGGTTGTGTATTTCTCTGCTAGCTCGACGGAGGTGTGAAGCTGTTTATTTTGTTATGCACATATGTTAAGCATTTATCAACAAATACTGGCAATAGTAATTATCATAGTGTTCCACATTAATATTTTGCACGTGAAAATAATATGCCTATTATACATGTATAAAAACATGACTCACTGCACAAATTGTTCCTCTCCACCCACCCACTGACTGGGAATTTACAATTAAGTTGAAGTTTTAACTCTGGATACCCGACACAAACAGAGCCGTAAAACTCCCCCGCCCACCCTGTATTCATTCATCACATATCACTTTCCCAACAAGAATTTTAAATTTGGAATCACTGTTTCCCTTATATGTGAAGATGAAGTGCCAATGATGTCATCTGGGTCCAACTGCTACCAGTTAAGATCGCAATTGGGCCCAGCTGACATCATAGTAGGTTGCCATTGTGATCATGATGCCAACAATGGACAGAGAAGGGTCCTGTCAGCACATACGGAGTGGAAGAAAGAGAGACGTAACATGAAGGAGAAAGAAGAAAGATTGCTAACATGAGACAGACGCAGGGGAGATGGAATGCTGGGCTAAACTGAAGGGAGGGAAAGGATGCCATACAAACCAGTGGCAGGTTGTAAGTGAAGAACAGATCATTGGGACGAGCTGAGTGAAGGAGGAGAAGTGCATCATCCTGGGCTGATGTGAGAGGCAGAGAAGACTATCAGTCTGAACATAGGTGGAAAGATAAGCCCTGCCATTGACTGAATGTATAGGAGGGGAGAGGATAACTCTGCAGCATGAGATGGAGGATACAATGATCAGGAGATGTCGATTATACCTGTGAGACAAGGTTTGGAGTGGAAGACAAACTTGATGAAATAGCAAGGGTTTGAAATGAATTTTGAGTGTAGTTTTGTGATTGATTGGACTGTTGCAAATTTGGACATCACCTTCATTTTGCTTAGATCATCAAAGACATTTAGAAATAGATGAAAAGGTCATTGACCAAAAGAGCTACTGTGAAAGGCCATCAACACTGTCCAGTGCAGAGCCCAGGATCAGGATCCTGTGGACTAGTCATCAGTCGCTGACAAATCTGTAGGATGACAGTGGCAGTGAGGCCAGAGGCTTGATTCAACCCAAGTGTCTGCTTAAGGTTAATGCGACGAGAGAATTCGCACAGAGTGTGAACTCGAGATGCATGCCAGTTGAGCACAATCCAGCCCAATAATTAATTTGCAAAGTGCATGGGTAGGCAAATGTATTATTTTTATTATAAAAAATATTTTTTCTTTAAGGGAGCATCTGTCCGAATCTCTTAGACTTGTGTCATTAGTTCATGCTGAGATGAAGCAGCATTTGTGAGATTTGTGTTCCAATGTTAATTTGCTGCTTGCAATCCTGACTGGAATTATTAGACAGACACCAGTACTTGGTTTGAATTCCCTATTTGCTGTGAGCCAATTTATTTTTCTTTAAGAAAAAAAACTAATTGATTCTTTTTTTTCTCCTCATAATAGGTAATCTGTCACTGCTGGAGTAAAGAAGATTCAAAATATAAAGCAAAATAATTAATTCCCAAATGGCAACTGCAGAGTGCTTTTTGACAAAACTGATAAAATGGCTTTTCTTGTTGATATAAGTTATAATTTTCATGTTCAAGATATTGGCAACACAGCTAATAATGAGTCAAAAAGTTAGCTTTGTCTGAGAATAGAGTAGGTCCTCTGAGCTTTAGGATTTGTACCCTCCTCAGTCCTTCATTTTTTCATGGTTTAGTTCCACCGAGACAAGATCTACACCCCCTCAGATACTCCTCAAAACCATGGAGCTTCAAGGCCTTTTAAGTTTCTTAAGAGGTTTATTTTGGATTAAAGACCTTACTGCTGCCGAGGGTAAAGTTGAGGAGTCCATGACTTGGAACTAGACAGGTCATCAAAGAAAGGTTAGAGTCATAGAACCATACAACACAAAAACAGGCCCTTTAGCCCAGCCCAGCATGTCTATGCTGACCTTCAAGTACCTATCTATGTTAATCCCCATTTACCAGAACAGTAAGGCCATAGTTTACTGTGGTTTGGCAATTCAAGAACTAGCTGAGATGCTTCTTAAATGTTATGATAGTTCCTGCCTCCACACTCAGGCAATGTGTTCCAGATCTCAATCAGCTCTGGGTGAGAAAACAATCCTTTCTCAGATTCCCTCTAAATTTACATTTTGATCTACCACTGAATGCACGGCAGTTCCTGCGGCACTGACAGTAGACCTCTCAGTAACAGAGGTTATTACTGTGGGGGCATCATTTGTCAAAGCTTTGCAGAACACAGAAAGTAAAATTTGATGCATATATTCACAGACCATACACAGATCAGTGTATGTAGAAGGCATGGCTTACAGCAGGGATTTCATTGGAGGTGACTCAGATTGCAACTATTTCTATGTGACCGACAGTGGATAAGACAGAAAGCAAACAGAGCAGACTGATAATTGGCAGAAGACAGTTTAGTTGTGCTGCAGGACTTCCTCAAATGCATCCAATGAGGAGGATCAAGCATCACTTATTAAGAAGGAATTCAGAGCACAAAGAGCAAATCACAAGAAAGATGTAATTGTACTTGAGAGTGTGCAGAGGTACCCATGAAGAAAGATTAGATAAACTGTTTTTTTTTAAACAGAGGAGGCTAACGGATGACTTAGTTAAGGTGTATAAATTTATAAGGTGCCTAGATAAATAGGAAGAACCTACTTCTTCAACGGGGGGATCAAAATCCATGGTACATAGATTTAATGTGACTGTAGAAGGATTTGAGGACAAATAATGAAAAATATTTTTGCCCAGGGGATGGTAAGAGTTTGGAATTCACTGCCTGAGAGGGTTGTAGAGATAGAAAGCCACGTTTTTGATAGGCACAGACTGAAAGGACTGACCAGCCTCATTCTGCATCATTCATTATCCATGATTATATAAAATCATAGTAACACAATGCATATGCATTTAAAGGAATGCAACACAATTAATTTAAAGATTGTACTAAAAATTCTGTAATAATATTTGTAATTAAAATATCCACAGAAAGCATGATGTGATTTTTAAATATGCATAAGACAACAAATATTTGGGGAAGTCTTTCCTTGGTGCAATACAGCTTTTAGAAATGGAGTAGCGATAATTCTCCAAAATAACAGCAACATTCTGGTATAGAATTTTGGTATACTTAAGTTTATCTTAGCTGCAGTTAGGGGATAAAATTATCTTCCTAAGATTTTTCATGCTATTAGTAATTAACGTTGTAGCTGCTATTTATGAAGTAATAAAAGCTGTCATATTTGGAGAGCCTTATAAAGTAAACCATCTGGGTGCAGGCCTCAATGACATCCTCCAGACGTGACATTGCCCATTCAGTCCAAAACCAACCCATACCAAATTAGGAATACGAGTAGACTAGGGGGCACTGACTAGTAGCTTGCATTGGCTGACATTCCTACCTGCGTCCAGTCATAGCATTTGGTAGTAATATATCAAACATCTAAGAAAGCAACTAGGATGTGTGCACTCTTTATATCTTTTCAGTGGCATTTTCACCAAAAGGTTTGTTTTATTTTTATTTTTAATGGATTCAAAGAGAAAACTTCTGGCTAAACACATGTAAAATATCCTGCAAAAAATTGAAATAAATAAATGAATGAATAACTGAAGTTAATGAAGATATTGCTTGTTTCTAAATGTGGGTTAAAATTTAATTAGACTATTTAACATTTTGAAATCATATATTGCAAGAATCACATTGGAACCTTAACCCCAAGAAAAAAATAAGAATTGGCTTTCAATCTTCATCTCTATTTGCTATCCACGGTCAAAGTCTAATGACATGGAATCTATTGTAAAATACTTGTAAACATTTGGTTTTTGAATGTTAGAAAGGCATCAAACAGATATTTGAAACAATGAAATAAAATAGTAAATGAAGTTGTCCCTGATTTGGAAATTCCAAACACTCAGCAAGCTAATGTAGCATGAGAGACTGCAAAGAAACTCCCAGAGCCCCAACAATTCTCCAGTTTATTTGAGGATTCTGTTTGATCTGGCATTGGCATCTGTTCTGATTTCCTCCCTGCTTTGATAGCTCAAGCTCAGTCCTCTTGTGTTTGTTTCACAGGACTAAAGTCACATGTTCCTGACTTTTCTGCAGGTAATTTGAAACACTGACAATAAACAGGGCACTGACTCCTGGCCCAAATTAGAAGCACAGGCTACATCCCTCCCCCATAAAGTTTGTGCATCCCTCTGAAGAAGGCACTTTTTCAATTTGGACCAGCGAATCCTTTCTTTGTGAGAAGAAGAAGCAGCAATCGAAAGCAGATGACTAGAAATATTGGCTATATATTAAATATATTAACAGTTGATAAGGTTAAGGAAACTATAGGTTTCAATAATTTTTAATTGATTTGGCCCAATGATTATTTAAATAATGACCAGATTCATGTCTACTTTTCTCCTTCATTTTGCGTTTTCTTTTCCATTATACTTATTTTACCAATAGTGCTTCTTACTGACTAGCATTGGAAAAGGTTGGACAGCCAACGGACATTCTTTGAATCTATTTCCATTTGATTCTGGTTGATTTTATTGACCTGGATTAGAAAATTGTGATTCTATACTTCAGAAGTGGGTAATTACCAGGCAATATGGTGCTGCGGCATTTAGTACTGTTGCCTCACGTTCCAAAGACCTGGAGTCAATCCTGAATTTGGATGTAGAGTTTGCATGTTCTCTGAGTACTCTAGCTTCTTCTCTCATCACAAAGATGTGCTGGTAAGTCAAATGTCAACAGCAAGATCCCATACTGTAGGTTAATTGCAGGATGAATCAAAAGGGAGTTGATGGGTGTGTGTGAGAGAGAACAAGCTTCAGGACCACAGGGAAATAAAGAGAGGTAGCATCGACTTAACAGGATTGATCCCTTCGGAAATGGCATGGATCTGATGGGCCAAATGGCCTCTATCTTTGTTGTGATAATTAGAAGATAATTATCTTTTGACTCATAGAGTCAATTTGGAATATCTAGACATAATGTGATGAAATGTACCGTGGAGTCCAAATAGACAGTAAACATTATTAAATGCAAAAGAGAATGGCAGGGGCAATCATTCATAAAGCTGCCTGTGATAATGCCTGGCTACCAGAGAAAATAATATTTGCATTTCTACAAGACAACAGTGAGACAAGAGGTAGAATATTCTACATGGCTTTGGGAACTCTGTGATGGAAAGCATACAAGGAGCCATGGAAAGGGTAAAACAAAGATTTTCTAGTGTGATGTCAGGAATGAAAGATTATAGATAAAAAAAATGGGCCCAAAGCTCCAACCTGTTTCACAGGAAGATTTGAAATATGAACAAATAGAGACTTGCAATAAAGTTTTAACAAGGAAACCCTGAAACAATGCTCCATTAGTTTGCAAATAAGTAATAATGAGGTTACTAGAAAAATGGAGAGCAATGTGGACATCTACAGTTGTTTTATATGCAATTTGATATTGTGTAGAAGAAAATTCAACAAATGAATCAGACATTAAAAATCCAAATATTTGCCAAGTTTCTTCCATCATGATAGTTAAATCAGGGCTTGACATATTAAGTGAATAGCAGGGCCTTGCGGAGTGTTGTAGAACAAAGATTCTTAAGGGTACAAATACACAGTTCCCTGAAGTTGCAACACTGTTTAGTGGTGAAGAAGGCATATGGTACGCTTGCTTTTATCAGATTGGGCACTGAGTACAAAAGTTGGGATGTCATGTTTCAGCTGTACGAGACTTTGGTGAGAGCTCACTTTGAGTATTGTGCAGTTCTGGTTGCCTCGCGATAGGAAGGATATCATTAAGCTCCAGAGGAAGGAGGAAAAATTCACAAGGATGTTGGCAGGACTGGAGGGCTTGCGTTATGATTGGGTAGGGGGAGCGAAGGAAGCTGAGAGGTTATCAAATCACGAGTGCCATACATAGGATGGATGTCATTTTCCCACGGTAGGGGAGTCTAAATCTAGAGGGCTTAGGTCTAAGGTGACAGGAGAAAGTTTTAAAGAGGACCTGAGGGGTAAGCTTTTCACACAGAGGGTGGCGAGTATATAGAATGAGCTGCCAGAAGAAGTGGTAGAAGTGAGTGTAACGACAATGTTTAAAAGACATTTGGACAAGTATATGGATAGGAAAGGTTTAGAGGGATTGTGGGGCAAATGCAGACAAATGGGACCAGCTTAGACAAGCATCTTGGATGAGTTGGGCCGAAGGAGCTGCTTCTGTGCTGTATAACTCTATAATGTACATCTTTTGCCTATTGTCATACGCATTTCTCCCACTACTTCTCACCACGCACAGAAAGATGTAACCCACTCTCGCCCATCACCACACCACCAGCCCCCATCCCCCCCACAACCCCCAGCCCCGCTTCAACTCCCCTCTCCCATGCAATCTCCTGGTGGAGGTAAAAAGACAGGGCTTAACTGTGAGAAACTGATCAAGAAAGCTCCTGGAGAGCATGGGAACTGGATGAAACATCACCCGGTAATGTCTATGTGTAATATGTTACTCATTCTCAGGATCTCAACCCCCCCCCCCCAACTTCCCTTTTTGCATGCTTGTGAAGAATGCAAACCCACAATATATGCCAAAGGCTTATTTCAGAAACCAGTGTCAAGGAGGCAGGAAGAAGCACCTCATATTTCTAAAATAAAAACATAAAATACTGGAGATACTTAGCAGTTCAGGCAGTATGAGTAGAATAAAAAATAAAATTAATGCTTCAGGTCCATGACCTTTCAACAGAACCAGGAAAAGTTAGAAAACAAACATATTTTAAATCACAGAGAATGGAGATGGTTGGAGAGAGCAATGGGAACGTATGTGATGTGTTCATAGTTCTATACTTCTTTCATGTACACTTACAGCCATTAGTGCTGTGTAACTTTAAGTTACCTTGTCCATTTGGTTTGAATCAAAACCATTTCAAGGCTATTGTCAGGTCTCCTTGAAATCTATGCTCTTCCAGGATAAAACATATCGGTTCCACTGACTCTCTTTAAACACATCTCAAGACTTCTGCAAAACCTGCTGTCTGATGGGAACAAAATGGGTTTCTAGATGTAGTTCTGATAAGGAATTCAAATGGGGACAGTATTTGTTTTCGTAAATTCATCGAGTCCTACAGCATGGAAGCAGATCCATCAGACTACCAAGTCCATGCTGACCCATTTACACTTATTCCATTTTTATTTTGACGGATTTCCAACTCTCCCCAGATTCTATCACCCACGAACATAACATAAAGCACTCATCTTAACAACTCACAGAAGCTCAGGAAATTAGAGCACCCACACGGTCACAGGGAGAACATGTAAGCTCCACACAGACAAGACCAGAGATCAGTATTGAACCTGAGTCGCTGGGTCTATGAGGCAGCAGCTCCACTAGCTGATCCACCATGATGCCATCAAACGAATTCATTGAAGCAGTCAGCCCATCGTATCAGTGCTCAGTGCTGTGTAATAGATCCTGTTTTTCCTCATAAAGTACTGCTTATTTTTCCTTTTTAAGTAAATATCCTTTCTAAAAGTTATCATTGAATCAGGTTCCACTGCCCTTTCAGATGGTGCATCCTGCACCATAATACTCACCGTGTATTTAAGGTCTCCCGCTCTTGCTCCTGGATCTTTTGCCAGTAATCTTAAATCTGTCTCCTTAAGTTACTGACCTTCTTGACAGTGGAAATAACTTCTCCCAGAATTATGTGTGAAAGCCATTCATAATTCTGAACACCTCCATTTAATCTCTAAGGAGAACAAACCCAGCTTTTCCGGTCACTCCAGAGAACTAATTCCCTGGTATTCAAGGAATGTGTATTGCATCCTCTTCAAGGCTTTGATGTGTTTTCTGAGGTGTGGTTGCCAGAACGAGACTTTAGCTGAGTTCTAAACCATCAATTGGTAAAGGATTGGGCATACTTCCTTGCTTTTATATTGTATGTCTTTATTTATAAACTCAATCATCCTATATGTTTTCTTAACAATTTTTCTGTCAACCATAAAGATTTGTATTTGTGAACTCTTGTTTCTCTTCAAAATTGTATTACTTACTTCATGCGGCTTCTGTTCATTTGTACTTTTAAAATACATTACATCTTTCTGCATTAAATCCTATCTGCATATTTTCTGGCTATGTTTCTATAACTTTTGTACTTAGTTCACTTGGCAATACATATTAGGCTGTGTTTAGTATCAAAGCTATAGCCAGCTGAGGCAATGATGACTAGGTTGAGACACAACTGCTCACCCCTCCCTCTCTCCCCTTAATACTGGCTATACTCCCTCTGTGCTCTCAGTCCTGTTACAGGGTCTCAACCCAAAATATCAATCATTCCTTTTTCTCCACAGATGCTGCCTGACCCGCTGAGTTTCTCCAGATAAAGATGATTACATAATTCCCTTGCCAACCATGCAAGATGACCTCACTGCTGTAGGTGACTAAGATTGATTGTATTCATGCAGGCCACATCCATTCATTTTTTATGGAGAAACTATCCTGCTTTTACTGGAGAAGTTTCTGTTTCTGCCTCTCTTTAAATAGAATCTGTTTTCCCAACAGAGTGAATTCTCTTGCTATACAATAGACCATTCACTTTGAGTCATACACTCCATTCCACCTCAGTTCATCCCACCCCACCACAACACATTGATAGTGTTGTCAATAAATACTCTGATGATTGGCTGTAAAATTCAATGACTCTTGTATTTTGATGCATATCTGCCATGTATGCTGTGTATTTTTAGGCCGTTCCTCAAGAGAGGGATGACTTGCTTGCACTTCAATTCTGTGGGTCCTGAGGTGACTGAATAGTCCCATCAGGATCCCACAGATGCTGCCATAAATGGGCTGGCAGTGTTTAATGGGACAAGCAGGTGGGTTGTTTGGGATGCTGTACACCCCATTTACTGTTCGTACCTGGCCTTCACCTACTCTCTTGATAGAGAATCCCAGTACTCAGTGCCTTCCCATATGTTCTTTCTGCATTTTGTGTGTCAGAAACCAAGCATTCTCATGGGTCGGTGAAGATGTTACATTTTGTCAAAGAGATTTTGAAAATATCCTCCAAGTGTTTTCTATGTCCTCTTGGAAATCTTCTGCCATGTTGGTGTTGGAATGGAGTGCTTATTTCAGGTTTCTGGTGTAAGACATGCAAAGTTTGTGGCTTGTCCACTCAAGCTGGTTGGTTACAGTCGCAGCCTCAGTGCTGGGGATGTTGGCCTGGGAGAGGACACTGACACTAGTGTCCTGTTAATGGATTTGGAAGATTTTGGAGAGAGCACAGGTCGTACTCCTCCAGTGTGTTGAAGCGTTGATTGTCTGTATCTCCAAAGTATACAGGAGGGTAGGAATCATGTCTATTCATTAGCTAATGAGCTTAGAGCCAGGTCTGAGGTCTCAGTTTTTGAATATCCTTTTTCCTCAGTTATCTGAAGGTTATGATTGCATCCTGGAAGCTGTGGTAAACTTCATCATCAATGTCTGCCTTCTGAGAAGCTCCTGAGCTATTGTCCAGGATCTCGTCATGAAACTTGATTGTTGGGGGTGGTGTTTTGCAGTTGAAGTGTCTTCTAGATGCTTCAGGTAAAGCCCATCCCCTCCACATCTGTGTAACCCTGCCGAATGTACGCATACTTGAAATTGCCTCTAGCCAAATACATCATGCTACTTTTACCAACATCAACAACAAATTACAAGGTTAAGCAATTTTCACAGCACCATCCAGATCCTGCTGCAATCAGTTCCTTCCCATCTATGTTTTACATCTTGTGTAGCTTTCATATCTTTGCAGAAAGTTCCTTTGTTGCCCTCATCCTGATCATTAAAAGAGATGTTGATGTGCAACAGCCCTAACACAGTGATAATTCCCTCATTCTAAACAGTTCCTGTTCATTGCTACTTTCTACTTCTGGGAATTCAACTGATACCATTCAGTCCAAAGCTTGTACCCTTAACCAAGCAGGATGGTGACCATAATAATATCATGAAAGGAAAGAATATAAACAAAGAGAGGGATTTTTCATGACTGAGTTGATAAATAATTATCATGTTATTGAGGGGTATGGATCAAATTGTGCAGATGAGTCATGATCTGATTGAACATTGGAACTGTCTTGAGCCAACGTATCTTCCTTTGTACGGATACAAGAGCAAGGAAGTAAGATTAGAGTCAACAGTACCACTTGAAGTTCCTGAGTGACTTCCTTTGGCATTAAATTATGAGATACCAGATGTGGACATCCAAGGGTGTGACTGATTATTAAGATGCGTGGTGGTTTATAGAAAATAATCTAGTAGAAAACACATTACGAAGTAATAATATACATTTCATGCTTTCTGGAATCACACTTTTATGAATATCATAATAATACCACATTTTAATATGATTTATGCTACCTATTTTCATAACCACAGACAATGCACAAGTCATTTTTACAGTTGGAAATGGAGGTGACAAGCAGGTCACTAAATCATCAACATCATTTCTGGCTTTAAAATTGCCAACAGATGCATTTCAGACCACACGTGGAGTATATATTTAAGTTGTGACTTAAAAGTTCACCAAGAGTTTGATTTTGTACAGAGAATGAATTTAATAGGCCATTGGATCTGGACAAAATGCAGTGTAGATCTGAAAAGAAGATTAATGAAAGTGACGGAACATCATTGTGGGGGGGGGGGGGGGTTCCTCAAAAAAAATTAATATATTGACTTCTATGTTAGTCAAATAAAAAAATAAATAAAGGAAAAAACTATGCTTTCTTCTGCTCTATTGCCTACTTTTAAAATGCATTTCATCTACATAGAATACCGGTGGTAAAATGTGAAGACCGTGATTAATTAGATTTAATTAACAGATGATATAGACAGGGTGGTAAAGAAGGCATATGCTTGCCTTCATCAGTTGGGACATTGACTATAAGAGTCTTGAAGTCATGTTGCAACTGTATAATACTTTGGTTAGACCACATTTGGAGTATTGCGTGCAGTTCTGGTTGCCCTATTATAGGATGGATGTAGAGGGTTTGGAGAGGGTGCAGAAGAAGTTCACCAGGATGCTGCCTGGAATAGAGAAGTTGAGCAAACTTGGATTGTTTCCTCTGGAATGCTGGAGACTGAGGGGAGACCTGACAGAGATTTATAAAGTTATGAGAGGCATAGATAGGATAAATAGACCAGAGTCTTTCTCCCAGGGTAGAAATGTCAAATACAAGAGGAGATAGCTTTAAGGTGAGAGGGGGAAACTTTAGAGAAGATAAGCAGGATAAGTTTCTTACACAGAGACTGGTAGATGCCTGTACTGTGCTGCTAGGGATGGTGATGGAAGCAGACACAATAGTGGTGTTTAAGAGATATGTAGACAGGCATATGAAAATAGAGGGATTGGAGGGATATGGATCATATGCAGGCAGATAGGTTCAGTTTTATTTGGCATCATGGTTGAGACAGACATCATGGGCCAAAGGGCCTTTTCCTTTGCTATACTGTCCTATGTTCTATGACATGGCTTCTTCTCATTGACTGAGCAGATTGGTGTGGTGTTCTCTTATTGTCCTTCTGAATATAATATGCTTCCTTGTTTAAATCTTTACTTTTCCCATTACTTTAAACATCCTTTCTGTTAGGATTATCATCCCATTGCAAGCCACTGAGATATCAACTTGGAGCAGTGACAACACTCTCATCTCGAGATCAGAAGATTGTGGGCTCAAGCCTCACTATGGAACACTTAAATTAAGACAACCGTGGAAGTTAAGTTCTTATCTACAATGTATTTCTTTGAATTTTTTTTATATACCAAGCCCCTGCTGAGGGAAGAGAGCTTATAGCCCAAGGTAAATATGAGATGTTCTCCTATTGTGTTGGTCTGTGTTCATTCCTGAAACTATGTCATCAATAAACAAAGCTGTATCACAATTCCTGGGACCTCGCTTTCCACAATTGCCTTCGTGCAACAGAAATTGTTCTGCAAAGACAATTATGAAAAGTTGGAGAATAAGAAAGACAACATAAAATTGTAAACGTTCATTTTCTGCAGTCTGTTTCAATCTTTTTATTTTTCAGCTACTTTTTTGTTTAGGTATTTGTAAATGTGGTAAATGCCATAACTGACAATTTCATTTCCGTTTTTTTTTTGCCTGAAACCATCACATTTTTGGAAACATAGTTTACATCTTTGAGGTTTTGATGAGGTTTTGATGAGGTTTTTTTTTGCTGTTGCTTACAAGTAACTAACATTTTACTCATTATGGCTCATTTACTGTTCTGCAACTCAGTTTGCTTGATCACACTTGAAGTTCCAGTGGTTACCTTACCTTGCTGTGAAGAGCATGAGAAAGTAATACATTGCACCTACTATCCTCAATTATTGCACTCAGGACAGTTCCAACCCAATTCCTAGCACTATTTTGTTATTATACTTTCCAAGTCTGATGTTCTGGTTAAGATTAGCACCACTAACACCTCATTTGAGAAGAAAAGGAAGAATAAATGATTGATTGGCAAAATAAGTTGCAGAACTGCTTCATCAGTTGACTTTTAAATGATTGCCCAATTGTGGCACGTCAAATCAAAATCTGTCTGGTACAATGAAACATTAACTATAATCAATTATCAAGTGCTGATGCTGGTGGTTTCAGAAGACAGTAAGAATGAAGTGTCCATGCAATGCAAATATTAAATAGAAACCTCTTCCAAGACATCAAATGTTTCCTTGCCATGATTCAGTTCCATTGCATACTAATATTATGTTATGATAATACCAATGCAACATTATAATAAACCTACTTTGCAGGAGGTTAACCTTAATATATGATTCTCAACAGATGAAAATACATTTTGATATATGTTTAAAAAAATCTTTATCTCAATTGCATAAATTGTGTTTAAGTGACACAGTTAACACAAAAGTCAATCAAATTATTAATCCAGGTAAAAGAATCTCCAGAAATATATAAGCACTGTAGATCATACATGTCCACAAATGAGTGCAATTAGAAAACAAACTTCACCAATTTAACAATACTCTACATTTTTTAGATTTTTCTGGAGATTCTTTTACTTAGATTAATAATTTGGATGATTTTGTATTGACTGTGCAACAATGCAATGTGAACATTGAACACTGAATAGGGGGTCTTCTCTTGTGACACATCATATGCAAGATTCTGAGCTCATTGACTGTTGATAGTACTCTTTCTTACACAGAGCTTTGACTTGCTGTTAAATCAGTTCAATTCAGAGCAAAATAAAGCAGTCTATCATGCTCTTCTTCCTCTCTCTGTCCATGTTTGAAGGCATATTTCAGAGCAGCAAAATTATTCTGTGTAAAGCAAATATTTCTCAATGATAAACCTTGATTTTTTTTTCCTGAGATTCTTTTGCAAGTTCAGAGAATAGTTCTAGCTTTCTCCCATCACAGGAATATGTGCAAAAGAATGACAGGAAAATCAGAATTTCTACTCTCACCATTGTGCAATCAATTGTACCAGCAAACACATCCAACCCTTTTCAAACAATTGCCATTACATAATGTTTTGATTTGGCTGTAAAAATTACTTTTAAAAAAAAAATTCTTTATGGAGTTAAAAAGAGAAAAAAAATTCCACTGGTTATTTCTTCAGCCTAAATTCACAGGTTGTGATCTGCAACGTTTTTATTTCCTTAGCAGTAAGTGTTAGACTGAGTGTGCATCAGTAAATGAAAATGAAAAAAAAACTGTCTGTTGCAAACCTGAAATAAACAGAAGAGGTTGGAAACACTCAGCAACATTGTGGGCCGAAGGGCCTGTACTGCGCTGTAGTGTTCTATGTTCTATGTAGGTCAGGCAGCATCTGTGGAAAACAACCTCCAGGACCTGAGATGTTAACTGTTTCTCTTTTCACAGATCCTGCCAGGGTTGCTGAATGTTTCCAACATTTTCTGCCTTTACTCCTTTTTACTAAGTCAGTCTTAAAACTATGGATGTCATTGATTCTGTCAGAAACATCACCGAAGTACAAACTGCTACTTTAAGCACACCTTTTGCTACAGTTCAGGCAGATTGCTAAGAGAAACGAACTAAGAATCAAAGGGTGCTTCTCTTGAAATACAACTTTCCATTGTGGTGGAAAAAGATTCCTTGTAATGAAATGCAACCCTCAGAAGCACTCTATTTCTTTCTGAATCCTTATGGAATCCAATCTTGCCACTGATTTAATAACTGCCCAAATAGGTTTGTATAGCTCAGTAGTTATTAACATCAACAATGAAAAACACCATGAGGCTGGAGGAACTCAGCAGGCCAGGCAGCATCCATGGAGAAAAGCAGGTGGTCAACGTTTCAGGTCAGGTGCTTTTCATCTAGATTCCAGCATCTGCAGTCTTTTATTTTTCTATTAAGATAATATAAGATATCTTTATTAGTCACATGTACATGGAAACACACAGTGAAATGCATCTTTTGCGTAGGGCATTCTGGGGGCAGCCCACAAGTGTTGCCATGCTTCCGGTGCCAACATAGCATGCCCACAACTTCCTAACCTGTACGTCTTTAGAATGTGGGAGGAAACCGGTGCACCCGGAGGAAACCCACGCAGACACGGGCAGAACATACAAGCTCCTTACAGACAGCGGCCGGAATTGAACCCGGGTCACTTGAGCTGTAATAAAGTTATGCTAACCGCTACACGACCGTGTCTTTTAACATCAACAATATTAGCATAACAATAGTGTGATTTTAATTGGGCAGGCTAATTTGACAACCTCAAATTAAAATTGCAAGGACTGAAACAATTATAAGTATATTGTCTAATTTTATAATGTTGAAACTGCATCCCAGTATTAATCTAACAATAGCTCAATATATGAACTTTGTCTTGACATTCTCTTTTAAAGGTAAAGCCAAACATTGGCACTTCTTTTTCAACTCTTTCCAATATAATAGGCCCATTTAGCATGAAAAATAAATATTCTACTTTGTTACATCCACTTTGGGTGAAAAGGTCCCTGCACTTTATTTTTCAAGACATTTATCTTCTATTGGTTGCACAATTAACTTTGATTTCCTCACACTGAATTGAAACACTTAGCCGTTAACCAACAGGATATAGCGTGGATTCTCCCTCGAGGCTTATGGCATTTTTCTAAAGTGTTTCCAAATGCTGCTCTGGAGGTAACCCTTGACTGAAAAAACGCTTGGTGTTCAAACAGGTGGAAACACTTAATCGCGGCATTTCTCCACAATGAGGCTGGAGAAGGGATTATTCCATCGATGGCTGATCAAGCCGTAGTGCAAAGCTGGACATTGTCTCTCAGTTTCATTCAAAAAATGGGTTGCCCAGCTATTTTTTTCTGACTCTCTAATTTTGAGGTAAAAAGGAAATGAAATCCAAACTTATAAATAGGAAGTGAATTAAAGACATTAAATAGGAATATATTTTCAAAATTTTAATTGGAAATAGATTAGAAATCCAAGAAACTGGAAGATATGACTACAAATAGAAAATGGATTACAAGACTATACATGGGAAGCAAATTTCAAGTTTAAAAACACAAGAACTTCCATTTACGTTATGTCACTTTAAGCAGTGAAAGATCCATAATGTTCAACCAGATGTTGATTAAACAAAAGTGGATGTCAACTCACATTAGAAAATATTAGGGAAGATAACCAAAAGCTTTGTCACAAGGAAAGATTTTAGGAAAAACCTTAAATGAGGAAGGAGAATTAGATGCAAGGAGGTTTTGCGTTGATATTCCAGAGGTAGAGAGGCTGCAGCCAGTGATAAAGTGACTCTCTCTGGGGATGAGGAAGAAGAAATAATTGAAGGGATGCTTATATCTTGATTGATTATAGACTTGGAAGAGATTACAGAAATAGAATGGGAAAGGATCATGAAGGGATTGAAAGTGAGAATGAGTATTTTAAAATCGAGTCATTGCTTAAATGGGAACCAGTAAAGATCAGCAAGTACCAGACTGATAGGTGAATGGATCTTGTTGCAAGCTTAAGGAGACCTCAAAGGATGAAGGGAACCAGAAAGTAATTCATTGAAATAATCAAGTCTGGAGATAACAAAACCATGGAAGGGGGCTTCAGTGGAAGCTGAATAGAGCTGGGAATGGATTTGGATAACCTTTTTGAGTTAGAAATGGACAGTGAGGGAGTATATCCATTGTCAGATATGTGACTTGAACCTCAGTGTGGGGTTCAATTTCAGGTATTTGCCAGTGACTAGAGAATGGGGTTTTGACAAGGAGCAAAAGCAATAGTTCCATTCCTCCCAATACTTAGTTGGAGTAAATTTTGGCTCATCCAGTACTGAGCTTCAGACAGATGATCTGACAACTGAGAGACAGTGGAATGGCTAAGAGAACTGGTGGTGGTATAAAGCTGCTGGGTGTCATTAAATGTACCTTCGGACACATTGATTTTGAGACAGATTGAGAAGAAAGTGGATTACAAAATCCAGCAGAGGGGCAAACTACAAATCTTGAAAGGGAAATTACCTCTAAGGCCATCGTTCTGAAGAAAGACCATCAGTTTGAAACATTAACTGCATTACTCTCTCTCTGTCTTTAACCAGAGTGGCCCCTCAGAATCAAGGACGATGTCCACCAGGTTTGATGAGTCTTCCTATGACTGAGAAGTCTGATTCTTCAGCAGCTTGTGGAAGTGGGTTGGTCTTCTTCTCCTTCCTCTGTCATCACCAGCCCACCTCAGTACCAGGTTATTGAGCCTCAATGACACACACCTTAATTGACCAAAAGAGTTTACAGTACTGAGTACTTAGCAGTATGCTCCTCTCAGTTATTGCTGTTGATTCTCTCCAGAGACATTACCTGACCATTTTCTGATTTTATTCCAGTTTTCCACCATCTGCAGCATTTTATTTTTTGCAAAACAATAAATTGAGTGCAAATTACAAGAATGCATTTGAGAAAAGAATTGTGTCATAAACTACAAAAGCAATTCTTGGATGGATTATAAACAGAATCTAAATGTATTTATTGCATTTTGCCTTTTCCGTAGAACAACTTGCATCAGTGTGTATTTTCCACAACCCCAGAAGCACATTTTATGCATCAGAAAACAGTGTCAGCTGACCAAGGAACGCCTACTTTGAACCATAATGTGTTCTGTTTCTATGGTAATGTTCATACCTAAGTATTCAATGATGGATTCCAATACTCCAAGTTATGTTTGCATAGAAACAGAGTGGATGTTGCACTGCTTAATTCCAGAAGGAGTAATGTGTTTATATATATTCATTAAATTCTCTGCATTCATTGATTATGCATGTGAAGAACTGTGTCCAGAGATTGGCTGGATTTTTTCAGAGAAACTAGTTCAAAGAAGGAAGGTGCTTTTCAACATTTTGAGAGGCTTGTTGTTAACTCTCTTCCACTTGCTGAGACCATTCACATTATGCCAGGGTCTGTTAATACCAGATAAAAGAGACTTCATAGAGATATTTTAACACCGCAAGGCTATATGGTCTGTATTGGTGCAGAAGTGACACCAGAGATGTCCACACTGAGCAGATGAATCGCAGAGGAAAATTAATTTTTGTCCCCTTGCTGACGGTTTTCAGTCAGCCAATCCAGACTGCAGATACCCATAATCATGTAGTCCAGAGAAGGCCTTTTCATGCCTAGGGCTGTATAACATTTTTCCTAAAAGACCATCTGTAGTTTCCTGTATTTAACATCTTTTGCCTTCCATTAGCTATGCTGTAACCACAGGATTAGCACTACCTAAGGTGACCAGGACAGCCAAAGGTGCACAGAAGGGAGACACTCAGTGAATGCTGTGTGGAATAAGACATGATTCAATATAAATTTGCTTTGGAATATTTCTTCTGCATATTTTTATGTGAGGCCAAGTAAACATGAAGATGGTCAGCGAGAGAAGGAAGATGAGGGTCTGGTGATGAAAGGGGTGTTGGGGTTACTGATATGACACTTCAAATCACAGGAAGTCCAATCAGAAGCAGACTTTATAGTTGTTCTCCTCCACTTGCTCCTTCTTCTTTTGCTTCTCTACCCATAACTGGTAACAAGGGACATGTTGTTGTGAAGGTGAGGTTGTACACAGGGCAGCAGCCCACCACCTCTACTGAGTACTTTTGGGCTTTTTCCAGAAGCAGTGGAAATATTTGCTTAAACATGCTCGAGCTTCCTGCTGGAATCGTTGCCCCACATCATCAGCAGACAGCTCTTATCATTTAGTAGCCAACCTCAATTGAAGTGGGTGTTAAAAATGGTCACATAATGAGGTCATCATGAATGCTGCCAAGATAGCAGAGACTGCCCATGGTCACACAGCAGCTGTACCTTAAGGAACTGGAATCCCCTTTGGTAGGACATTAAAGCAAACTGCCGCAGTGATGGTCACAAGTTAATATTAATGCAAACAATGGCACCCTGCACCATGAGGAAGCCTATAGTCATAGCTAAACTCTTAGCCTCTTAGTTGGAAAGAAAGAGTGACAGTTCAAGAACAGCTACTTCCCTTCAACCACTCACTTCTTGAACCAACCAGCACAACCCTAATCACTACCTCAGTATAGCAACACTATGACCACTTTGATCACTTTGCACTACAATGGACTTTGTTTTTCTTTGTTCTAATTGTGTCCTTTCTTGTAACAAATTGTGTATAATTTACATTTAATTCATGACTTTCTTCTTGAGAATGCTGCTTATCTGATGCTATGTGCCTGTGATTCTGCTGCAAGTAAGTTTTTCATTGCACCTCTGAATATATGTACTTGCGCATATGACAATAAACTCGATTTTGACTTTTTTGAACAGTCATGGAAAACTACAAATATCCCCAGCGTATAAGAAGCCAGATGTTTAGAAGTTCATTGCCATGATGACCTTCACAGCAACTGGGAATGTAGTCATTGTCCTGCTCCACAGTTATGCTGTGAATGATGCAGGTGGCAGGTTTCACCGAGGACAGACTTACTGAGCTGGCTTTCACAATGTTCCCTGCTGAGGTTCAGGTTAGAGAGTTGGTTACTGAACAATTCCTACTGAAAGCCTTCTCCTCCTTCATCATCCTCCACCCTTTCCTGACCATTTATTTATCTCTGCACATCCTCTGCTCATTCTCCTAGTTATGCTGTCCTTTCATGATTAGTAATCATTGAATACTGTGATTAGTAAGTTTGCAGATGATGCAACAATTGGTGGTATTGTGGATAGCAAGGAAGATTGTCCAAGGTTACAGCAGGATAGAGATGAGATGTAAAACTGGGTGGAGTATTGACAAATGGATTTTAATCCCCACAAGTGTGAGGTGATGCATTTTTTAGAAAGTCAAATACGGGTCGGAGGTATATAGTAAATGGTAGGGTCATGTTGATGAACATAGAAACCTTGAGGCTCAAGTCCACAGTTCCCTGAAAATCGCAATATGGGTAGATAGGGCAGTGAAAAAGGGATATGACATGTTTAGCTTCATAGGTCAGGGCATCAAATATCAGAGTTGAACCGTCATGTTGCAATTTGACAAAACACTGATTAGATTGAAATCATCTGCAGTTCTGGTCACCACACTATAGGGCAGATGTGATTGAGCTGGAGAGGGTACAACGGAGATTCTTCAGGATGTTGCTGGGATTGGAGGATGTTAGTTATAAGGAGAGATTGGAGAGACAGGGCTTGTTTTCCCTGGAAGGAGGAAAACTGAAGGATGATTGAGAATATAAAATTGAGGGACATGGATAGGGTAGTGAGTCAGAAACCTTTTCCCATGGTAGGTTTGTCAAAAATGAGAGTGAATATGTTTATGGTAAGAGAGGGGAGTCTTAAAGGGGACATATTTTTTTAACATAGTGAAGTGGTTGATATCTTGAACGTCTGCCAGAGGAGGTGGTGAAGTCAGGTACAATCATTACACTTGAGGCATTTAGTCAGGCAATTGAATAGACAAGGAATAGAAGGACATGGGCCAAATGCAGACAAATAGGATTAGTGTAGTGGGAGAGACATGGGTTGAAGGGCCCGTTTCTGTGCTGTACAACTCTCAATGGTGCAAGAGTCTTGAAGACAATGAAGTGTCCTCAGTAGCTATCCTAGCCCTGACAGGAATACAGTGCAATTTTGGAAAAATTATAGAAAGCACCAAGTAGTGTGGATGTTCATCCTGAGGGAGTCAAAAAGCCATGACCTTATCAGCGGTTGATTATTCTTTTAATTGGTGCTGGTGGAGGCTCCTTCTGTTGCATTACATGTATTCAGTCAGACAAGGTGAGCTCGAAGATTGATCCCTTAATGACAGCATTGGCATCAAATCAGTACTGCTCATGGATTAACCCGCCTCCTCCTCAGTCTTCTGGCAGCCATTCACTTTAAGGCACGGATGCCCTCTCCAATATGTCATCCAAAGTAAATGCATCTGAACACTCCAGGTGCTATCTTAGGACACTTGTAATAATTAAACAAAGCCTGTTACTGTCTAAGTGTTCTCAGGATGATAATCCTAAAATGAGAATGCAACCTGTCAGTCATAGCAGAGAGAATTCAACTCCCATTAAACACTAGAGATGATGGCCCAAAATTTCAGTCAGTGGCAAGTCTTCCACATTTCCCGATAACTTCTGAATGAAGATCAAGTTGATGTGGAAGGCCATCGGTTTTGGTGCAGAGACAACTTGATACCTCAGGGTGAAGTCTTCCACTACACCAGAGCCTTCTGTGATGTAATGAGGTCATACGGAGGCAGAACAAGCTCTGCTCATCATAAAACATCTTATATCTGGCCTAAGCAAAGGCACTAGACATTCAACATTCAAAAGCTCTTTTTAAACTATTCAAGAGGTGTAAGAAATTTGAAGATAGTTTTAAAGGACTTAAAATTCCAAAAATATTTAAAACCATTCAACTTTAAGTAATCTATGTTAACTACCATACACCATATTCTGTATCTCCATATCTTTTATAACATTGAAAGAGGCTATTTCTGCCCATCAAGTCTATTGCTGGCTCAAAGAACAATCCCATTCCCCACTAGTTTTCCTTGTAATTTTCTTTTATCTCCACATTTCCATTCCCCCAGACTCAAACGCCCACCTATACACTCTACTGATGTCAATTAACCTACCAACCGCTGCCACTGAACTGAGTGGTATATTAACCTGTCACTCCCCTCCACTGAACTGAAGGGTAAGCATACACTATGCCAGGTCCTATATGGTGCAAATCCTTCAGCACTGGGATCGAAAATTACTGTAACTTCCAACTCCCATGCTGGAATTAAATGCTGAGATAGATTCAGAAACACAATGGTGACTCAGTGTACACAAGTCCATAGAATTGTCAGCAGTTCTGTGAGTATATTCTGCCATCACCCCACAAAATGTGGGCCACTATATTGAAACATTTACAGGGCAATTTTCCCCAGGTTGCTTTCCCAATTTGACATGGGAACATGGGGAATTGAACAGCAAGGTTGGCTAAGCCAGCCGCCAGCACACTTCTGCAAGGGATTTGAAATGTGAACAAGGAAAGGGTGCCTGAAGAATCATCAATTGACAATTAAATTGCTACCTTAAGTTCATTAAATACACTGCACACCACTTAGCCGACGAGCACTTCAATTACCAACCTTTCATAACATCAACCAAATGAACAGGAGGGAACAACATTATTGCTGAGAGTTGAGAAGGCCGCTTAAAATTCTGTTCAGTTTCCACTGTGATCATTTGAAGAGGACTTTGAAGACACATTGGGAGACCACCCAAGATATTTTATCCAGACTTCAGCATTCTATCAAATTTTTACCTGAAAATTCTATGAGGATTTTGCTGGAAGAAAACAAATTCTGTGCTGTTCTAACTTACAAAAGAGGATCTCCCTTTTTCTGGAGGAGTAAGGAGAAGAGGAGGCCATGAACAGCAGGACCAGGGGAGAAAGGGACTAGAAGGTGAGCAGTGTCCAGGATAGAGGACACCCCTCCTTCCGTGGGCATCTTCCACCAGGAACTGCTGTGTTTTATTTGAGACTTTTTGTGCCTTCACATTCAGTCTCTGAAAGATTCTGATGCATGTCTCTCAGTGCACTCTGTACTTTCAGTGGAAGTGGGTGTGTAGAACACACATAAATCACTTTGCCAAAACTATTTCCTAAGTGAATGCTAGTAGGTTAATTGGATGCAATAAATTACTTATTAATGTCCGTTAATGGCACAGTGAATCGCAGCAGACTTGATGGGTATGCATGAGGGAGAATAAGGTGCAGTGGTACAGGTGTGGAAGAAGAGGGAGAAGGGGACCGATGGGATTGTTCCCCTGGGAGTTCGATAGGTCTTATGGGCCAAAAGACCACCTTCTGTGTCATTATAAGGTAAGAAGATAAGGTGCTCATATCATGTAATGATGGAACACAATCGCCATTCTAGATCACAGGTTAAAACTGACTTTCAGACAGGGCTGCCTTATAACCCATCCACCCGGGTCATTCTCTCTTCTCTCCTCTTCCATCAGGTAGAAGATACAGGAACCTGAGGGCACGTACCACCAGACTTAAGGACAGCTTCTACCCCACTGTAATAAGACTATTGAACGGTTCCCCAATACGATGAGATGGACTATGACCTCATGATCTACCTTGTTGTGACCTTGCACCTTATTGCACTACAATTTCTCTGTAGCTGTGACACTTTACTCTGTACTGTTATTGTTTTTACCTGTATTACATCAATGCAGTCCTTACGAACCCAATGTAACTACGCTGTGTAATGAATTGACCTGTACAATCGGTATGCAAAACAAGTTTCTCACTGTACCTGGGTACGTGACAATAATAAACCGATGCCAATACCAGCACTGCATGTTTGTTTTCACCATTTCCTCTGTAGATCTGACGGCTACAATGAATATGAGTTTCCCCTAACATTGAGAGAGTACACACACTCTAGTTCTTGACAACTCCAGGTAACATGTGTGAAGCCAAGGAAATCTTTCTCTTTCACTATTAAGCAATTAACAACAACACCATCAAATATGACACAGTGTGTATTATCTCTCTATCTCCTACCTTGATTCCTCCATTATTTCTATGCTGTGTTATTTGGCTTCCTCTATTGGGTGAATCGGAACATCCACCAGATGTGGTCTAAAGTCATTGCAAGAAATTCTGTACCATTCTCATTGATCTCTTCCGATTCTAAACCAATCCACCCAAAGAACCATTTCACTTCAGTTTCTCGGTTCATGGAACTTAGATCTATCCGTTACTATCAATTATTGTCAAGGGATGAGGTTAAACTGTTCTAATGCCAACAAAGTTTGAAATGCACAAGTATTACTAGGGATTGGCATTCACCCAGATGTGTGAGGGGCTGATTTCTTCCATTATCTTGAGATGAACTTCCTTTACAAAATTTATTATCCATTTGACATATGATTGCCCCTTACCCCTCTTCTGCTCCAAGGGGAAGTGCCAGCTGAGTCTGGATCAAGGATATCCTTTTAGTATTTGAAAAGATGCCAAATAAAATTATTTTCCAAATGAATCTTAGTAGGTTAATTGGATGCTATAAATTGGATGCTCTCTCTGTTTTGGAGTAGAGTCATTGAGCAGTACAACACAGGAGGAGGCTATTGGCCTCTTTGTAGAGTGATTCTGCTGGTGGGTTCACCCTCATTTTTCCCTGTAACACTGCCAATTATGCCTATCCATTTCTTATTTGGAAGCCCTGACTGAGTCTGTTACCACAACCTCAATCCATTAGTTTCAGATCATGACCAACCACTCATGGCACTATTTTCCTGGCATTCACCCTTCTATGTTTTGCCCTTCACCAGGTATTTTAAATTGTATTATTATTTTTAAAACTTCAATGCAGCACACTGATGCTAGTCATTGCTTTGCAATCTTTCAATCATTAACTGGACTGAGAACAATAAATTTAAGTTATGTGCTGTTATAAGGTTCTTGTTACTTATACAATGTACTATTACTGGCCAGATCTTTATCACTCTGCTCAGTATCACTTAATGCTTTTGTTGTTGCTTCTATATGATATTACTTGCAGGAAGAGATCTCATAACAAAGAAAAACATTTTCACACTAACATTTATCAGATGATTGGGCAATGCAAAGGCACCTTACAAAATGTGATACCTATTTTACTTCAAATAATCAGTAAGTAAACCAGTCCGAAATTTTTTCAGCCTCTTTGTCTTGGAATGATATTTTGTAGTTTAACATCACCTTATGTGGTTTTGTGTCAAATTTTATTAACACTTCTCTGAAGTACACTGGGATATTTTACTAAGTTAAAGGGACTATATAAATGCAAGTTGCTCTTGTTGTTTTGGTTGTCGCCTTCATTTTCAACCAACAAATAAACAGTAGGGGGGCAGATATTACTTGCTGCCTGCTATGAGCTACACATTGTATCCTGTTACACTGGTGCAAGGAAACAAGAGTTCTCTCCTTTCACTTGGGTACGAGCAAAGGTGATCACAATAGTAAAATAGGAAATGAAAGTAGACAAGTTGGAATGGCTCCAAATGATAACATGTGAGCCTGTCACTCTGTGAAAGCCTGGCAGCTCTCCTTCAAATGTTCTGGGGACTGGCAACCTGTGATATACAAGAGGAAGACAACGGGCACGATCCTGATTCCTGTGGAGTGAAGAAACCAGTTGTTCCAGGGACTCTCCCGAGGTACTGAGCAGTGATGTGTCCATGTGATTACATTTCATTAAAACTTTCAGCATGTATGAGAGAATTTTTGCAGTTTTGTGCAATCCGAAAGATGTTCAACACTTAAATTATGCTTCTTGCCCCATAAAATATTCTGCTTCTGTTGTCTGTTTGATTATGTTAAATAGCCAAACACTCCACTGATCTCCTCACAGTCACTAATACTCCAACAGTTTACTTTTCCTTGGTCAGGGAAGCATCCTCCAGGGACATGGTGATTACAGCGATCCAGCCAATATCCCTTTTTAAAGGTGTATGCAAGGATAATTTATATTTGATTTTTGGTGATTGCTTCTCAACTAATCGCCATATTTTTATTGATTAAGTTCTTCGAAATATGGCATTCTGACTTAAACACAGTGACAATAGTAACATGTGTTCATTTTTTCATCTTAAATCTCAAAATTGTATGGCTCAGAAGAAGGCAATTCAGGCTAAGGTCTCCACACTGGCAAAAAAATAGATTTTAGGTTAATCCTACTTCCCAGCTCATGTCTCTTCATCTTTTATCCAGGTGTGTTTTAAATGCAGGGAGGGTTTCTTCCTCCATTACTCTTTCAGGCAGTGAATTTCAAACCCTTATCAATTGCTCAGTGATTCTTTTACAGCTCCCTTCTAATTCTTCTGCCAATTAATTTAAATCTATGGCCCTTACTTACTAACCTCTGTGCTGAGGGAAGTAAGTCCTTTCTGTTTACCCTGTCCAGGCCTCTCATAATTTTATACACTTCATTTGTTGCAAAAAAACAACAAACCCCAGCCTACATGGTCTCTTTTCTTAACCACAATTCTCAAGTCCTGGCAACAACCTCATAAAAGTCCTCTGCACCATCTCACATGCTATCACATCCTCCTTGTTTGTAGTAAGCTGAACTGTACACAGTCCTCGAGCTGTGGTCTAACTAATGTATTGGTATTGGTTTATTATTGTCACTTGTACCGAGGTGCAGTGAAAAACTTGTCTTGCATACTGTTCGAACAGATCAATTCATTACACAGTGCATTGAGGTAGTACAGAGAGCACTGAGGTAGTACAGGGTAAAAACAATAACAGAATACAGAGTGAAGTGTCACAGCTACAGGGAAGTGCATTGCAGATAGACAATAGAGTGCGAGGTCAAACAAGTCCATCTCATTGTATAAGGGAACCGTTCAATAGTCTTATCACTGTGGGATAGAAGCTGTCCTTGAGTCTGGTGGTATGTGCCCTCAGGCTCCTGTATCTTCTGCCTGATGGGAGAGGAGAGAAGAGAGAATGACCCGGGTGGGTGTGGTCTTTGATTATGCTGGCTGCTTCACCAATGCAGGGAGAGGTATAGACAGAGTCCATGGAGGGGAGGCTCGTTTCTGTGATGTGCTGGGCTGTGTCCACAACTCTCTGCAGATTCTTATGGTCCTGGGCAGAGCAGTTGCTATACCAAGCCGTGATGCATCCAGATAAGATGCTTTCTATGGTGCATCAATAAAAATTGGTGAGTGTCAAAGGGGTCATGCCAAATTTCTTTTGCCTCCTGAGAAAATAGAGGTGCTGGTGAGCTTTCTTGGGCATGGTGTCTACGTGGTTGGACCAGGACAGGCTATTGGTAATGTTCACTCCTAGGAACTTGAAGCTCTGAACCCTTTTGACCTCAGCACCATTGATGTAGACAGGTACATGTACACCGCCCCCTTTCCTGAAGTCAATGACCAGCTCTTTTGTTTTGCTGACATTGACGGAAAGGTTGTTGTCATAACACCATGTCACTAAACTCTCTATCTCATGTTTACATAGCTTTGGCATAACCTTCCTCTGTTGTATTCTATGCTTTGGCCATTAAAGTATCCCATATGTCTTTACCTGCTTATTCATCTTCTCTGCTGCCGTCAGGGAACTAAGGACATGCCCTCCATGACCCCTCTGCATCTCCAAGTGTCTAAGTAAATGATCACACACATTTATCCCCTTGCCTTAGTTACCCTTCCCTGAATTCAATACTTTGCACTTCACTGGATTGAATACCATTTGGACTTCTGTGCCCATCTAAACAGTCAATTGACACTTTCTTACTCAGGCTGAGTAACCCACACTTGTGTGTGATCATTATCCTGCAAATGTGCAGACTCATCTACAAATACATCTGTATAAATCTTCTCTGGTCGATCTTGATATGGTGTGGCACCTTCGGTAAACAGATGTTGGAGCAGTTTCATACAAATACCGTACTAGCTTACAATATCACCACTTCATAAGTCTCTATGGGGAAGTGTAAGTTACCCCAAGAAATATCATCAAATCTGCATCAGTTAGAATGTTAACAATGACTTTATGCAACTAAAACCACAAAGCTGTCAACAAGGGATATTTTTAATTGATAGGTGTGGTCTGCACACTCTCACAAGGCCACCTGCAATTCTACATTGATCCTAGAAAGTCTCCTAAGATTCACTGGTTGGAAAGGAAGAGAAACTCTTAAATTTCACTGATAATGAGCTATCATTACTCAAATTACTCAGAACACTGATTAGGTTTTAAGTAATGAAGAGGCTAACATAATCAATCATAATCTAGGCTCATCTTGTCAATATACATTGAAAGGTGAGGGAGCGCATTCAAGGCCTGGGCAACGTCAGCAGAAATAAGTCTTCCTGTCTGTACATTTACAGGGTAAAGCAGAACTCTGCACTCCAGAATCGATCCTGTAAGGTCCCTAAAGGTTGACTAGTGGGAGAACATAAAAAAACTCTTAAACTTGGAGAATGCCGATAATGAGCTTTCATTACTTAAATTGCTGTGAACACTGATTAGGTTTTATCAGGCGAAGAAGACGACAATGATCAATCATAATCCAGCCTCGAGTTGTCGATGTACATCTAGAGGTTAGCCAATTCTTACAAGCACTGGCGACGTCAGCAAAAATTAATCAAACTGATCATCGGCTGGTAATAGATCCAAAAGAAAATTAGCGAGTGATTAAATTGCCGGTGCCTGGGAACCAATAATTAAATTAAATCACCTATTCACCTAGGTCCTATCAGGATAGCTTCGTATGCTAAAAACAATAAATTCAGAATGCCTATTACACCTGAGGTGAGAAGGAGTCATTTTGTCGAGAATTAGGTCACTGGCAAAAAATACTGGCGCACAACGTCAAATGATCTTAAAGCTTGTCATTGCTCATTCCACATGTCTGAGTTTCTTTTTGAAGAGTCTTTCCTTTATTTGTAAATGAATTGCCATTTCAATTAAAATCAGACCATTTTCTGCCCTTCCTGTCCTTGAGAAAATGTAAATTTCTTTTCATTTATGGAAAGCAGACTCAATCTTATTTTTGTGCACCGTCCATTTTAATAAGGAGATAAAGCTGAGGTGCCTTCATTGCATTTTATTGTTTGACTTGACAGAAATATTACTTGAGCTGAAATTGTACATGCATTCACTAATTTCATGATTATTTACATGGCAGTGGGAAGAAATGTTAGCAAACAGATGCTCCATAAAATAGAAATGGAATGAAAGGCATTCATATCTTTGCTGAATAATATTTTATACCTTTACGTGTCATAAATGGGCTCATTGCACCATTTCCATTTCCCTGCACATTTATAATTCATGCTCTGTAATAGCTCCAAATATTTTTTTGGGAGAAACTCAATGTTTGCCGTTTGATCCGACAAAACGTTCAGCACGCAATGCACACATGGTAAGGTGACATGTTAATGACCCTGGGCTTGTGTGCAGCAGAAGTGACACCCACTTCTGTTAGAAGACAAATTCACAGCTGTGCTTCACTCTAAGATCCTATGGAACCGGCCTTTTTGACGACAGATTCAGCAAGCAACACCATTCTTATCGCTTCATTGCAAAGGTGTTTTCAGTGCCCAAGTGAACAGAGTTTCCCTCCTGCCATTACTTTTGGACAGTCAACTGTTCTTCCAGCCACAGCCCCAAATGGCTTTTGGGACCTCCGCTCTTTTCAAGTGTTTTTTGCAGAATCAAAATGTGGGAGTCACCACCCACTCTCCCATGATGAAGTAATAAAAAATGACAACATATAGAATTTCTAATCCTTGCAAATAATAAAATGATACAGCTATTTACTCCAGCTAATCAATGATACCAATACCTTTTGCCTCTGTACAAATGAAATTTTGAAGCAACTTTTAAGATATATCTCAGAGGAAGAAAGAGACACGTGGATACACACTTGAAGCAGAGCAAGGAAAAGGGTTAAATGAAGGTTGCAGGCCAAGGGATCAACTGTGAATGTCCTGGCAAAGAGGCACTGCAGATAAATGATTTCTTTCTCTGCTTCAGGCTTCAAAATGAAAATTTCCCAATTTCAGGACAAAATTCAATAAAATGCTGTTCAAGTGTTATTAGTGTTGTAATGCAGGCCAAACATGGTAACAGGTTTGCATGTAGCAAAAATCCACAAACAGTAACAAATTATGAGGTCAGTTCTGTTTACTGGCATTGGTTGAAGGACTCAGTATTGGAGAAAACATTGGGAATTTATCCTGTTCTTCTGCAAATGGGGTCATGGGTTTTTTAAGTCCAGTGCAGAGGACAAGTAGCATAGCATATCATCCAAACTTCAGCAGGGCAGCATTCTATCAGTATTATACTGCAATTCTAACATGGATATGTTGCTTACGAGGGGCTTGAGTCCACAGCCTTCAAACTCTTGTTCATTGGATTTAATTTCTGTTTCAGATATCCAAAATGGTGATGCCATTAGTTTCCGGAAAGTGAAATTCAATGCTTTTTATCTCTTTTCTAAGGAATTCCAGAGGGACATACTTTTCCAGAACCCATACACCAGTGGCTGGGCATTGCACAAAGAGGACATCTTTTTAAGACCCACAGGTATTGAGTGATTCCTCTCCCTTCTGAGACAACATCTCAGGACTGAGAATGATTTGCTTCCACTCTGGTTCTGTGGTTTCTTCAGACTCTTCCACAGAAGGGGCAGGTTGGGGAGGTGGGTTTTGGAAATAGTGTACTCCTTCTGTCATTTGTATTGAGCTTCCGTGTGCTTCCAATACATGGAATCAAAGTGTTCAGTCCAAACCCAAAAGCCCCTTCTCCACTCTGAGTTGTCACAGGCCAAGGATTCCCAGTGGTTTTGAGAACATCTTTTCAGAGATGTTTTGATAATATCTTTGAATCTTTCTCTGTCAGTCTGTTAATCTCTTCTCATGAGATAAGATAAGATATCTCTATTAGTCAGATATACATCGAAACACACAGTGAAATACATATGGCACCAACATAGCATGCCCACAACTTCCTAATCCATACGCCTTTGGAATGTGGGAGGAAACCGGAGCACCTGGAGGAAACCCACACAGACACGAGGATAACGTACAAACACCTTACAGACAGCAGCCGGAATTGAACCCGGGTCGCTGGCGCTGTAAAGCGTTATGCTAACCGCACACTACCGTGCCTGACAGAGCTATGAGTAGAGTATTTGTTTCGGGAGTGTAGTGTCTGGCATGTGGCCTGTCTGACAAAGCTGACTGCATGTAATTAAAGACTCAGTGGTCGAAATGTTGGCCTAGGAGGGGGAACAGATGTTGAAGGATTTTGAGGAGGCAGCATTGGTGGTATCTTTCCAGTATCTTGAGGTCCCTGCTGTAGGTGTCCAAGTCTCAGAAGCATATAGGAGGGCAGGGACCACTACTGCCCAGTTTTTTCCAGGTTTGTGGGCTTGATCTTCAAACATTATTTCCCTCAGATGGCTAAAGGCTGCACTGTCACACTGAAGGTTATGGTGAATTTCATCAATTCTGCCTTCACTGAGAGGTGGCTTTCATAACATGGAGGAGAATTCTTGCCATGAACTTTTACTGAGGTTCAGTACTGAGGTTCAGTACTGAGGTTCAGGTGACCTTCATTC
Source organism: Pristis pectinata (assembly GCF_009764475.1). Lineage (NCBI taxonomy): Eukaryota > Metazoa > Chordata > Chondrichthyes > Rhinopristiformes > Pristidae > Pristis > Pristis pectinata. The sequence continues at coordinate 19,381,699 of NC_067432.1, forward strand.
TGTAGTGTTGACACTCCGGAATGAACAATTTCCCATTAGCTTTGTCAATGAATTCCACTCCAACAGGAAGCTTGTTTGAGGGGAGTCGCAGCAGTGAGGCAAGAAAGATTGAAAGAACAACAATGCAACTTTGCTTGACACTGATCTTCACCGAGATTGGTTCCTGTTGTGGACCCTTTGGTTAGGATCTTGCGTGCCACCTTGAAGCAAATGTAAGACAGAGATGAATTTTTGTGCCAGCCAGACTTGAAGAGATTTCTCCACAGACCATCCTGGTAGACGGAGTGAGGTTGAAAAGGCAATGTATAGTGATTGGGGCTGCTTCTAGAAGTACAGAGATTACGGTGAGATTAGTTGGCAAATCTATAAGTGGACTAAGCTGAAGAGTGAGATTGTGCAGAAAAAGTTGGAAATATTCAGCCGACCAGACAACATCCTTGGAGAGAGAAATTGAGTTAACACTGTAAGTTATGGACCATTAATCAAAGCATTAATTATTGCTTCAATCTCTCCAATGCTGCCTGCTGCAATTCTGAATATTTCCAAGCCTTTCCATCCTATTCCATATTTTCAGCATCTGCAGTATTTTGCTGTAGCACAGCTTGGCAAAGCAAACACTTTTTGCATTGAATTTTAAAATTGCCGTTTAAACACTTGTAAGTATTCAAATCAATTTTCAAAATTTGGGCTAAATCTTTACTCTTTAGCCCAGCTGAACCATTCAAGTCATGCTGGTGCTTATGTGATTGGGAACCTACAAGGTATTTGGGGTTTTTACATAGATGTTCATTTCTGCAATAAAAAAGGATTTCTGAAAATACCGAAATAATTAGCATTCAATATTGTTATCATTTCACACGTTTGTTTACACAGGGATAATATAATACCAATTTTAAAGGCTGGATCTACAGAAGATTCATCCCCTCCCTTATTTCAGATGGAGTAAGCTGTTGGCACTTTTTGTCTATTGACACAGAGATGAAGCAAAGCAATCCATGCCCAGCACTGCATGAGGCCAGCTCTGCATTATACATGGCTCTGAACAATTACTGCTCAGTGTAATTGGCTTTCTGTGAGTTTGGATTCAAACTACATTATTGAAGTAATGTCAAGAGGACTTGACACTGCCCCTTACTGCCACCGTAGATCAGTTCACTCTGCAAGAACACACAAGCTTTACACTAATGGGCAGGAGAAAGCTCTGAATGGCTTCACTTAGTGGCAGGTTTTTGACATAACCAATACTCTAGTAATTTGATATGGCTGTAGTCCAGACAGCCCAGCCATGTGTCAAGAAAAAAAATGATAAAGAAAGCTCGGGAGATCTTTCCTTTGGCAGTCAATGTACCTGTCATCAAGTGAAATGCTGAGTTTAAAGAGGACAAGGCAGAACTAAGGATGTCTACGTATTTTCTTGGTCTTCAGTAAGTTTTTATTATTTTTGAAATGTATAATCAATTTCTTAGAAACAGATTGAGGCTTGGAGTCACGGTAAACCAGAGCCTGGGAAATCCTTTGAAGCTGCTCCCATTGTCCTGGCACTTCTTCACTAGACCTGCTGAGGAAACCCTATTTGTGTGCAGGTCTCTGCTGCAGATCTGATACTTTATACTTAATTAAGAATGTAGACCTTCTAAACACTTGTTTTAATTCAATTTAACCTATTGAAATAGTCAGTGAAAAACAAAACAATGCACAGAAAAAAGAATAATTGCCCCAAAAGTACACAGTGATTGTCCAGTCTGTTATTTTCTGAAGAAAGGTTTGAGCTTTGGGACATTAACCCTGTTTTTCTCTCTATAGACATGTCCAACTTTATTTTCAACTGTTTTCTTTTTAAAAATTCTATATTATCTTTGTCATTTTGGGAAATATATAAAGCAGCGAAGCAAAAATAGAAAATGCTGGAAACACTCAGCGAGTCAGATATCATCTGTGGAAAGCGAAACAGTCAACATTTCAGGTCTGCAATCCTTCATCAGAACTGGGGAGAAAGATTTTCAGTGGGGGGGAAAGGAGGAATGTGTAGAACAACAGAAGTGTCTGTGATGGGATGTGTCAAAATGGCTTAATTGGGACAGTTATCAGCACATTGCATTACTAGGCCTGTGTAATGAGTTGTGTAATAAACTAGGGAAGCTCCTTGCATCCCTTGAGTCTTTTCCGATATACAATCATGACTAATCCATGTCCTTACTCTCTTTAGCAACTTTGGATTCTTATCCCCATTGGGGTGAATCAAGCTTGTATTCAGCCATATCCCCGCAAGTTAGATTCAAGACTGAGTGACATTATCCATTCCACTTTCTTGCTGAAGCCCACATGGATCCCATCCTTGCTGGGATTCCTCAGCACTGCGTTGGGGACAACCTGCCCATTGTTCCTTTGCCAGTCAGAGCAGACCTGGGCTCAGATGCCCTATTCATTTCAGTGGAGATACTCAGCCTGCAGAACTGAGATGCTAAGTTTTTTTAAAATTATTTCTCTTTAACATCTTTATTGACCTGTAACTGGTTTAATGTGTTTTTAATTGACTTTACTTATGTTTTTCTTAGTTATGTACATCATTGTTAATAACATTTGAATGTCTCTGAGGATTCTTAACAGGGTGGATGAGAGGATGTTTCCTTTTGTGGGTGAATCTAAAATGAGGGGTCACCTACTTGAGATAGAAATGAGGCCAAAGTTTCTTCTCTCAGGGGGGTCGTGAGTCTTTGGAACTCTCAAAAAGCAGTAGAAGAAGAGTGTTTGGCTTTTTTTAAGGCAGAGATAGATAGATTTCTGATCTGGAAGTGGTTAAAAGATTACTGGGGGGAACAGGAGTGCAGAGTTGAGGGTTACCGTCAGATGAACCATGATCCTATTGAATGGAGGAGCAGGCTTGAGGGTGGCACTTGACAATCCCTGCTCCTAATCCACATGTTGGTGTATAAAGGCTCATATTTGTAAAAAAAACTCATGGTCATTGATGGGAAGCAAAATGCTGCCTCAGCCTTGCCTCCTTTCAGTGGTTTTCAGGTCATTCCTGGGGTGGAGCCTCAGGACCACATCACCTGAGATCTAACCATCGCTAAAGCTTTTCTTTGTCTTGCTGCCCAACTCCCAGCTGCAGAGACCAGCGGGACCAACATTCTACACCCAAAATAAGGAAGTGCGGGCGGTAGTGAACACAGCCACTGCTTCTGGATAACAGATCAGATTCATCATGACTTAGTCTAATATCACTTGCCTAAAAAGTGTCTAAATCTCAGTTTTGAAGTTTTCACTCAATTTGGCCTCAATACCTTTTCAGGCAGAATGCCAGATTTTCACTGCCCTTGGTACAAAGGTTTCTTAACATCATCATGGGTCACTCTGCTGATTTCTGACTTCTTCACAATAAGAAGAGAAAAACTTCTTTCCATCTATCCAATCAAATGAGATAAGATCAGATATCTTTATTAGTCACATGTACATCAAAACACACAGTGCAATACATCTTTTGTGCAGAGGGTTCTGGGGGCACCGCACATTAATCACCTTATGTACCTCAATTAGATCACCCCTGCATTGCCTGCACTCAAAAGAATACAGACTGGGAAAAAAAGTACTGCAGATGCCAAAAGTCTAAATTAAAGGCAGCGTCTGTGGACGGAGACACAGAGTTAATGTTTCAGGTCAATGGCCTTTCATCGTAACATTGGAAACATTCAGAAGCATGTGTGTTTTAAGTTGCAGAGAAGAGTGGTAGAGGTGAAGCGAACAAAGGGAACATTTAACGCAGGACGGTGTTCAATGTTGTCCAGATGACTCAAGTGCTGCAGATGATGAGAGAGGATGATGGTCATGAGTTATCGTGGCTTATCTGTCTGTAGGAGGAGTAAACAGACAAAGAAGAATGAGGGCAGTTAAGGGAGAAAGAAAACAACTCGCTGGAACCATGAGATACAAACACAGCAGCTGCTGGTCTTGGCCTTGTTCAACTCATTGTCATAATTTAACTCCATACCAGCCTGTTGAATCTGTGCTACACTCCCTGCAAAGTCAATGCATCCTCCCAAGGTGCTAAGACCAGAATTCTGCTCCAGATATTGTACAAGAAGAGATTTTGACAAATGATACACAACTTCAACAAATGTTTTCCATCTGCAGCTGAAGAAAACATAGTTAAATAAGTAGTTATCTTTTTTGTTATCTTTCTTAAGATTACTGAAGATTGTCAACCTACTCATTGTTGATAGAACAGAATCTTAGTAATCAAATTATAATTTGATAATGCAAATGATACAAAGATTGTTGGCGTTGTGGATAGTGCAGAAGATTGCCAGAGGATACAGAAGCATATAGGTCAGTTGTAGATATGCGCAGAGAAATGGCAGATGGGGTTTAATACGGGTAAGTGTGAGATGTTGCACTTTAGGAGATCAAATGTAAAGGGAAAGTACACAGTTAATCGCAGGATTCTTAACAGCATTGAAGTACAGAGGGATCTTGAGGTCCAAGTCCATAGTTCCCTGAAATTGGCCGCACAAGTTGATGGTGTGGTAAAGAAGTCATGAGACATGCTTGCCTTTATTCATCGAGGCATTGAGTTCAGGAGTCGGGAAGTTATGTTGCAGTTTTGTAAAATCTGGTTAGGCCATATCTGGAGTATTGCATTCAATTCTAGTCATCCATTATAGGAAGGATGTGGAGGCTTTAGAGAAGATGCAGAAGAGGATTACTACTAATACTAGAGGGCATGTATTTAAGGTGAGAGGGTGAAAGTTCAAAGGAGATGTGCGGGGCAAGTTTTTTTACACAGAGAGTGGTGGGTGCTTGGAATGTACTGCCAGGGGTGGTGGTGGAGGCAGATACGATAGAGGCATTTAAGAGGTTCTTAGGTAGGCAGATGAATATGCAGAGATGGAGGGATATAGACCATGCACAGGCAGAAGGGATTTATTTAATTAGGTGTCATTAGCTTAGTTAGTTTGGTACACCAAAGGGACTGTTCCTGTGCTGTACTGTTCAATGTTCTATGTTCTATAATCAACATGGCATTATTACTCATACAGTTCAAGATTAGAGTGTAATGGCCTCACTTGAATGTGTATTTGTCTTTTGAGGGCTACAGTACACTGTATATTTAACATTCTTGGGCAACACTCTGTATAAAACATATGAACTGAAGAGGATTAGTAAGTGTTGAACAACTCCAGTGAAACTATTCACTCTCCTTTGCAACATGTCTTCTTGAGACAAAATTGGTCTTCAGCTAGCTTCTTGACTGTGACAGTCAAACTACAGTTATCTAAATTATCACAACTATTGGATTCCTTTCTGAATTAAGTTTGAACATAATTGAGTAGTCTTACTATAGGATTAAAAGCAGAAAATGTTGGAGATATTCTGCAGTTCTGGTAGCATCTGCGGAGAGAAAGAGAGTTAAAATTTCAGTCTGATGACCAATCACATTTTTATTTCAGATTTCCAACATCTGCAGTTTTATGCTTTCCAAGTCCTATTTTGGAACTTATTTTCTTCACACCTCTAAATTTCTGCTAGTAACCTTCTGATTTTAGAAAATCCAAATTAAAATTCTCTCTTTAATGATACTATAACATCACTATGTGTAATCTTATTCATCAAACTTTATTCAACAATGTAAAAGTTTCAACTAAAAGTCTGCAGACTATCCAAATAATATAATATTTTCATTGGAAAGCCAGTTATTGTCAATGAATTATGTGCTAAATTTCTGAACTCTACAAACTATTAATGACCAACAGAACATTAAAAGCTTTTAAGTAATTCTTCAACTGATTGAATCTTTGGTTATGTTAATATGTAGTAGAACTCTTTAACCTTTTTAAAACATTAGCTATGTAACTCAATGGTTTAAAACTTTGTCATTTTTAAACCTGCCAGAATATAGAATTGTAGAGTCATACAGTGCAGAAAAAGGCCCTTCACTCCATCATGTCCATACTGTCCATTATACCCATCTATACTAATCCCATTTACCCACATAAATTATCAATTTCTCTTGGATTACGTGATCATACCTTAGAATATAACATTTAATGAAGAAAAGTTTGCATAGACCATAACTTGTTAGCTTACGAATGTAAGAAATAGATGCAACTATGGGGAATTCACCCCCTCCTGCCTTCTCCATCATTCAATCATCGTGACTGATCTTAATCCTCATCACCACTTGCTTGCAGCAACCTTGTATCCCATAATTCCCTTACTATCTCAAAATCTATTGATTTTTGTCCTGAATCTACTCACCAACTGAGATTCCACAGCCCTCTTGGGTAAGCCCTCTGAAAATTTCAGCTGTCTGGATGAAGAAATTTCTTCTCATCTCTGCCCTGAGTGGTTGAGACCGTGACTCGTGTTTCTACTTACTCCACCCAAGGGAAACAGCAAACCCCATATCTACACTGTCAAGCCCCACGATGTTGCTTTGGCCTCCCCTAGCTATTTATGCACAGACTGAAATATTTTTAATTAAATCACTGATTTCCATCAGTGGCCACCTTGCCACTGATATATACCGGTAGCAACACAACCATTTAAAGTCCAACCCTAGTTCCCTTTGAAGAGATGGTAGGAGCTCATTACTAAACCATTCATTAAGATCCTGATAAGTAGCAAAGCATTTGTCCTCCTAATACAAAGGTAGTGTTTATTCATATCTGCACTTTACAAATTTTGCCATCCATTAGTTGGCTAACATGTTTCTCTGTCAAGAGCAAAGGAGATTATGATTGACAGAAGTGCACTTTTGAGAGGAAAGAGAGTTATGTCTTTTTTCTAGCTATAGCAATAACAAACACATGTAATATTGAGCTCAGAATGAGGCCAGCCATAAATTACTGATCGACAGGAAAGATCCACCATAGTAAAGTAATATATGCAAATGATCATCAGAATTACACCCTTCATCTTTAATTTCCCCTTTCTGCCATCCCATTAGTTTATGATTAGGGCAAAGAGCCAATGGAAAGCTGGAGTCTCTGCACAATGTTAAGTTCATATTGAAAATATTAACAGTTTTGATGAGTAACCTGAATGCCAGTGGCCTCTCCAAGTTCCTGTGGTCCACAGACTCCAGATTGCAAACCATTGACCTGATATCCAGCCAAAAGAATTGGCTGCAAGTCGAAGGGGTTAAATGAGATAACAATCATTCCCAAGTCACTTTGTGTCCAGTCGGTAATACATCTGAGTGCTTTCTCGTGTGATTCAGACTTGTGTTCTTGATATGATTTTGGTAATCAAATGATGCCATTTCCAGTGAGTTTAGTGGAGGAAATTGGACTACTAGTGGGCATTGCTGGAGTAACTAGATTTTAGTGGCTCTGTGATGGACTAGTGGTGCATAATTACCTGCAATCATTCCCTCTCCTCACACTACCGCTCCATTGCCAATGGTGCCAACATCTACAATCTCAGCCCTAACCATCCTATCTCCCCTCGTCAAAATTCTCTGATCACCTGATCTCCAAATATCCAAAGTCCCCAACAGCCCTGATCTACAACCCCAGGTCCCATACCTCTAATACCTAACCCATCTCCTGCCCTGGATTCAATCGTTCAACGGCCAACCTACCAACCAGCCATTCCCTCTCACCAATTTCCACAATCACTAATCCTCCAAACATTCCACCTCTCCACCACACTGAGAATCCAATCATCCCTCCACCTTCTGGCCCCTTTCTCTCTGCTGAACATTCATCATATTATTCATACTTCCTCACAACATGGAAAGAGCCCATTTCAGACCATCAAGCTTCTTCCAGCCAACTGAGCAATTCCATTCCCACTCCCCCAGTAGATTTTATCCCTGGAACCTATCCTCTCCACATTCCCATCAACTCCTCCATCCACCCAAACTAGATTCTACAATCTTTGGGCTATGGAGGAAACTGGAGCACCTGAAACAAACTCATGCATTCACAGGAAGAACTTGGAAATGCCACACAGATAGCACTATAGGTCAGGATTGAACCTGGGTCCCTGGAGCTGTGAGGCAGCAGCTCTACTCACTGTGCCACTGTGCAGGCTCTGTTCAGACACTGGTAAGTCATGAACAACATGGTATAGCTGGGTACTAGATCCACTGGAGTAATGGAGTCATACAGTACAGAAACAGGCCCTTCAACTTAATCTTGGTGGCTGATGAGCTTGTTTCTGTCCTGTACATCTCTGACTTGATGACTCTAGTGTATCTAGAACAACATCCTGCAGTGTTAGTCCTATGTGCTTTACCTATGCCTCTGGTTTCATGCTACAGAATACTGCTGGGCAGCATATTGCACACTTTGTGCTGGTTCCTCTGGTCTTTGGAGAATTCAACAATACATTCTTCAATGCTTGAATAAGATTGATTGCATTATTTACAAAACAATCCCCATCATTCAGATATCAGTCAGAATATCTTCGATTTTGGATAATGGCATGTATCGTGATGGTGGGACTGAATTCACTGGAAGTGAAAATCAAGAGGATCTTACAACAGGCAGTTGATCCTCATTGGGGAATTTTACTGTATCAGCCAAACTTCGGGTAACTCCAAGATACCATGTTCTGCAAAGGAGATAGAATTATGTTGAAGAGTGATTCAGATTGGATTCCAGTTAAATTCCATGGCATTCCTTGAACTAGTTCCATGAAAAGCTCTCAATAAATCACAGCTTCTTTGCAGCAAAGCATTTGGCAAGAAGTTGTGCACAGTTTCTCTCTGACATTCTGGAAAATAAGTGATTCAGCTGCTTCTCTTAGGAAAACCATCCATCCATGGCCTAACCTGGAAAACCCAGAAAAATTATAGAGAGCTCTGGCAGAATAAGTAAAGTTAGCTTAATCCACCAAAGCTGGTTGCAAGTTGAATTGGCCAATAGTTTATGCCTATCCCTTTAAATCAGAGGTCTCGTCAGCTTCCTTTTAATGACTGTTGACCTGAAATATGAATGGGCCTCATTGGCATAGTGGTAATATCCCAGTAATGCCACAATATTGCACCTCATTCTCTTTTCTCCCTCCTTCCATTGGGCAGAAGATACAAAAGTTTGAAAACACACACCACCAGGCTCAGGGACAGCTTCTGTCCTGCTGTTATAAGCCTATTGAATGGACCTCCTGTACAATAAAGATGAGCTCTTAACTTCACAATCTACCTCTTCATGGCCCTTGTACCTTATTGTCTACCTGCACTGCACTTTCTCTCTAACTGTAACTGTAACACTATATTTTGCATTCTGTTATTGTGTTTCCCTTGTACTACCTCGATATACTTATGCTGTGAAATGATCTGTATGGATAGCATGCAAAACAAAGTTTTTCACTGTATCTCAGTACATGTGACAATAATAAACCAATTATCAATTACCTCTACTCCAATGAATTTCCCTTGGGACTGGAGCTTGTTTTCAGAACTATTGGGAAACTGTTCAACCTATCGTAACCACACTCCAGAGCCCGGGTCAACTGAACTTCAATAATTAAGTAACAGTGTGCAGATGTACTTGTACAGAAGCACACTCGAAGGCTGAGTTCCAAGACTTCATTGACTTGTTCACCAGTTCGTGTGAGAGGATGGGCCTCACACTCAACATCCACAAAGCCAAGGTCCTCTACCAAGCTGCCCTTGCTGTGCCATACTGCCTTCCAACAATAACAATTCTCGGCAAGACCTTGGAAAACATGGATCACTTCCCGTAATTCAAGAGCCACCTCTTGGCAAAGGCAGAAATTGGTGATGAAATTCATCACCTCTTTCAATGTGCTAGAACGGGCTTTGGTTGTTTGAGGAAACATGTATTCGAAGCTCAAGACCTCAGGCCTAGCACAAAACACTCAGTCCACTGGGCAGCAGTGATCCCTACCCTCTTGTATGCGTTTGAGAACTGGACTACCCAGAGTAGGCATCTTTAATCATCACTGTCTCTGCAAAATTCTCCAAATTTACTGGAAGGATAAACAAACCAAAATCAGTGTTCATTCCCAGGCCAACATGCCCAGCTTTGGGGCTTTATTTACACTCAGTTAACTACATTGGGTAGGTCATGTCATTTACATGCCTGACACTACAGTCTTGAAATAGACACTCTGTTTCAAGCTCTGTCATGGGAAGAGATTACTAGAAGGACAGAGTAAAAGATTTAAGAAGGTAGAAAAGCAACATCCCACTGATTCCTGAGAACCTCTGGCCCATGGAGCACCGAGTGGAGGAGAAGCATTGGAAAAGGCATTGAGCACCTCAAGGCCATACTTCAGGTGAACACAGAGCCCTGTGTAAGCAGCAGGAGAAGGACATTACCTTGCAAACTGCCCACCAGCCACATTATCAGCCACTTTATGACCCATCTGTGGAAGAGTTTGCTGTTCCTACATTAGCCTCATTAAGTATCCCCGAACCATAAAATAAGTATTGAGCAATTTACCTTCGATCCCCAGTGAATGCCTAAGAAGAAGAAGAAGGAGGCAACATTGGTAATGAGGTTCCCATTTGCAACAAGTTGGAATGAATATAAAAGGTGAGCAGTGCATATTGGAGTTACCACCGGGTGCATTTGCAGTGAAGACAAGGTCCATGCAATGGTACATCATCCCTTGTCTACTTTATAGTGCCAGAGGAATCAACAGCAATGGGAATTGCTTGCCAATGTTAGTTTTTAAATTCAATAACTTAATCTCTATTATTATATGCCAAAACATCCAGAAAATATGTGGGGCACTTTCCACTTAAATTTTCAGCTCTTGTCAAAAACAAGAGGCAGATTGCCTTCTTACACCTACTGTCTGGCTTAGTAAATGTTGCTATTTCCCAAAACCGAGATGCAGAAAGGAAAATTCGTAACAATTCATTTTTGGTACTCTACTGTATGTTGAATCTGCATGGAACATCAGATAGTGAGATGTAGGGACACGTTTAATCAAATGACTTCAAGAAATGATTATAAATTTTAATGAAGCTGGAGGTTTAACACGCTAGCTGAAAACATTAGAGCAATCACCAAATGGTTTAAAGTTATAACGCCATTCCTGGGATGTAAGAGGTTGCTGATGGAGCTGAAAGAAATCAGAAATTTATTATTAGTTCCCTTCCATGACCTGAATGGAAAAAAAAAACTGCACATTGTTCCGAGTATCAATACATCTGCACAGATGCAGGATAATTTATTATCTCAGGGTTTTAAAAGGCATATAATAGGGTTCCTTAAAGAAGTTTCTGTTTTTAGAGACCTGTATATTGCAACATAATTACTCCATTAAATTAAACATTTTGTTTTCATCAGTCTTATTACAGCTGTCATGTATGTACTCCCTGGGTTTCTAGTCCCTAGTGAAGTAACATGTAAATGAAAATCAAAAAACTGCAGATGCTGGAAATCTGAAATAAAAACAGAAAAAACTGGAAACATTCAGCAGGTCAGGAAGCATCGGTGGAAAGAGGAACAGAGTTAATGGTTCAAGTCAAAAAACGCCTGTCAAATCTTCAATCTGAAACATTAACCCTGTTTTTCAAGTAACTTGCAGTCTGAAGGAGAGATCATGGAAAATGTGGACAGCCTCAAAAGATGTCTGGTTTATCTGAAATTCTTCTTATATTACATATATTTGCACAATGATAGACACATGATTAAATACTCCATGCAGTGACGAAGAAATATTTATATATACTATGCTGTTCCCCCCCCCACCTTTAAAACAAGACAGAGTGAAATGAACTTAACAATATTTACAAATTTACAAACGTACTGTTCTATGTTCTGTGCTTAACTGATTTGCTGGGTCTTGAATTCTCTTCAATCTTTGTAACTGTTCTAGTGTTGCTGCATCTATCTTTGAATTAATTGAAACTATCAGTTCTTAACTCACTTCACTCATGTTCCATGTCAACTCTTCAACAACTGAAGGACTCACTTCAGCAGTTTATTCAAACTCACTATCTTTTTCACTGTTGTCTTTTGTGTTAGGTTAAAAAGTCCATATGCACTTTTCTGAATCTCTCACTTCCTTTTATGAGATAGTTGTCAGAACCATATGTCTCTCAATCTCTTTGATATTTCAGTTTCCATCCCTAAACTCTTTGGTGGTGTTAGCACTTGAATCTTACTGTATAATCTGAATCTCTTCTCCTTATTGCATGTATTATGATGCTTCCTTTTTTGAACTGCCTTTCATCCACCTTCCTTCCAGATTGGCTGAGTTGGACTCAAATGAATCCTCGCTCTTCTGTGCAGCAACATCTTTGATGTGAAGCACGGCAACGATCTAAAGCTCAGAAATTGGTGCTTCATACAAAGACCTGATCTACTTTGCATAACTTACTGCTATAGTCCCTCCTGCACTATCCAGACTCATCTCTCACCTCTTTCATTTTATGCTGACAGATACAGAGGTGTGAAGCAATGTTTGATCCTATTTCCTTTCACAAATTCTTAAATCTAAGACAACTAAAACTGCAGAACATTATCCAATACAATCATCTCTTGAAGATCTAAATTCAGTGTGTTCAATGGTCATGTATGACCAATGTATTTTTCCTCAGTTCAATTTGGATGGTTTCCACTATAACACCAGGAAGCTGTCAACACCACTTTCACAGTAGCCTATGTGGACATGTTACCTTATGAAGATGTGTAAGTATGGCTTTGTGATCCACTTTCACATTTGCTATGGTGCTTTCAGTGGCTGTGACCTGCATTATTAACAGACTGACCAGTTCATCCAGATTCTTAATTAATGCCAGGCTAATATACAAAACCATGAGCTACTTCATCCCTGTCACTAATGCCTAAATGCTTTGAGAGCAGTCTCTTCATTACTCTACTTCATAATTCCTTGGTTAACATTTCTCCATTGCTCCATGGCTCCATTTAATGTAGCCCTTATCTATGGGCAGCTCATGTCTGTGATGAAAAGACTTTGTAATCTCATTCAAACACATTTCTGAATTTATCCAGCAACTCAAAGCAAACTCATATACTTGCTTTCATACAGAATCCTTCTGCATCAACTTTATCTCAACGACTGTTACAGAGAAATTATCCTTTACATCCTCTTAGAGTTTATATTGCATTGTATCTATGTCTGCAAAAGGTAATCTGAATAACATAACTGTTGTGGCCTACTTAGATGCTCGTTATTCAGTATTGTAATAAGATTGGGAAAGGAGGATGGCCAACAGTTTCATTCTTGTAGCTGCTATTGTGGGAATTGTGGACTTGGATTCAGGAAAGGGCAACAAGGCGTCACACCTAGGTTGCAGGATACAGGTAGCTAGGTGACCGTCAGGAAAGGGAAAGAGAATAGGCAGTCAGTGCAGGGCACTCCCGTTGCTGTTCCCCTCAATAACAAGTATACCTTTTTGGATACTGTTGAGGGGGATGACCTACCAGGAGAAAGCCACGGCAACCAGGTCTCTGGCACTGAGTCTGGCTCTGTGGCTCAGAAGGGAAGGGGGGAGAAGAGGGGTGTGGTGGTGATAGGGAATTCATTGGTTAGGGTAACAGATAGGAGATTCTGTGGACAAGAACTAGACTCCCAGATGATGTTTTGCCTCCCAGGTGCCAGGGTCAGAGACGTCTCGGATCAAGTCCGCATCATCCTTAAGGGGAAGGGGGAGCAGCCAGAAGATTTGATACACATTGGTACCAACAACATAGATAGGTAAAGGGATGAGGTCCTGAGAGAGAATATAGGGAGTTAAGAAGGAAGTTAAAAAGCAGAATCTCAAAGGTAGTAATCTCTGAATTGCTGCTGTACAATATGCCAGGGAGGGAAAGAATAGGAAGATATGGCAGACGAATGCATGGCTGAAGGGTTGGTGCAGGGGGCAGGGTTTCAGACCAGTGGATCACTGTGATGTCTTCTGGGGAAGGTGTGACCTTTACAAAAAGGATGGGTTACACCTGAACTTGAGAATAACCAATGTCCTTGCAGGCAGCTTTGCTAGAGCTGTTGGGCAGGGTTTATACGCGGTTGGCAAGGGGATGGGGACCAGAGTGTTAGGTCAGATGATGGAGCAGTCGGTGTAAAGGTAGATGCAATGTTCAGAGAGACTGTGAGGAAGGATAGCCAATGGACAGGGCATAAATGCAGTCAGTTGAATGGGTTGAAATGTGTTTAATGCAAGAAGTATTAAGAATAAGGGTGATGAACTTAGAGCATGGGTCTGTACATGGAATTATGATGTTGTTCCCATGACAGAAACTTGGCTGTCACAAGGGCAGGACTGGCTGCTTGATGTTCTGGGTTTAGATGTTTCAAAAGAGATACAGAGGGAGGTAAAAGAGGTGGGGAGTGGCATTGCTGATCAGGGATAGTATCACAGCTGCAGAAAGGGAGGATGTCGTAGAGGGATCGCCTACTGAGCCACTGTGGGTGGAGTTCAGAAACAGGAAGGGAGCAATCACTCTATTAGGAGTATTCTATAGGCCCCCCAATAGCCACCAGGACACCGAGGAGCAGATAAATGGGCAGATTTTGGAAAGGTGCAAAAATAACAGGGTTGTTGTCATGGGTGACTTCAACTTCCCTAACATTGATTGGCACCTCCTTAGTGAAAAAGGTTTAGATGGGGCAGAATTTGTTAGGAGTGTCCAGAAAGGGTTCCTGACACAGTATGTGGACAGGCAGACTAGAGGAGAGTCCATACTGGACCTAGTACTAGGCAATGAACCTGGTCAAGTGACAGATATCTCAGTGGACAAGTAGTTCGGAGATAGTGATCGCAACTCCCTGACCTTTAGCATAGCCATGGACAAGGACAGGAGCAAACAATATGGGAACGTATTTATTTGTGGGGGGGGGGGGGTGGACCTGCTAATTATGATGCTATTAGGCAGGAACTTGGGAGCATAAATTGGGAACAGATGTTCTCAGGGAAATGCACAGCAGAAATTTGGAGGTTGTTTAGAGACCACTTGTTTGGGGTTCTGGATAGGTTTTTCCCACTGAGATAGGGAAGGGATCGTAGGGTGAAGGAACCATAGTTGACAAGAGAGGTGAAACATTTAGTCAAGAGGAAGAAGGAAGCATACTTAAGGTTTAGGAAGCAAAAAATAGGCAGGGCTCTTGAGAATTATAAGGTGGCCAGGAAGGAGCTTAAGAAGGGACTTAGAAGGGGACATGAGAAGGCCTTGGCAAGTAGGATTAAGAAAAACCCCAAAGCATTCTACACATATGGGAAGAACAGGAGGATGACTAGAGTGAGGGTAGGGCCACTCAGGGATAAAGGGGGAAACATGTGCCTGGAGACAGTGGGGATAAGGGAGGTCCTTAATGAATATTTTACTTCAGTGTTCACCAGATTTACCAGGATGCTTCTTGAATTAGAGAACATGTCTTATGAGGAAAGGCTGAGTGAGCCAGGGCTTTTCTCTTCGGAGTGACGGAAGATGAGAGGTGATTTGATAGAGGTGTATAAGATTATGAGAGGCATAGATAGGGTGAACAGTCAACACCTTTCTCCCAGGGTGGCAATGGCCAATACCAGAGAATATCTGTTTAAGGTGAGTGGAGGAAAGTTTAGGCGAGTTGTCAGAGGTAGTTTTTTTCTTACACAGAGCGTTGGGTGCCTGGAACACACGACTGGGGGTGGTGGTAAAGGCTGATACAATAGGGACAGTTAAAAGACTCTTAGATGGGCACATGGATGTAAAAAAAAATTGACAGTTATGGGCTGTGTAGGAGGGTTAGATTGATTGTGGAGCAGGTTCATATAGGTTTGCACAACATTGTGGGCTGAAGGCCCTGTCCTGTGCTGTACTCTTCTATGTTCTCAGGGCTCATGGTGAAGAAAGTGAATAATCTATCAAACAAGTTCTGGTGACATTGTGAACTCAAATATGATTATCAATGTCTCCTTTTCAAACTGATTATATTTCCTCTTACTTTTTGCTAATGCGTACAACACAAAGGTAATGGAAATTTTGTGGTCATTGTCAATAGTGTAGCTTATAGCCACCCCAACATAACCAGAGGTATCACATGCAAGCTTTAGCATGTGAGTGTTATCATGGTGCATCAGGAGGGATTCACTGTTAAGACTTCTCTGACAGATGATGTGAACCTTCTGTCGCTCCTCCTCCCACCGCCATGGTTCATCCTCCTTTAACAGATGAGACAGCAGTGACAATTTAGCTCTAAGGTCTGACAGAAACCTGAATAACATTCTGCCACACTGAAGGAAGATCAAAATTCAGTCATATCCTTGGGTATCCTAGCTGTTACAATGGTCTCCACATTTTCCTTGACCAGTTATAAGCCATTTACTTCAACCTTCAGCCCCAAATAAACTAGTTCTTTGTGCACAAGAGGGCATTTACAGCTTATGTTATAGTTAAATATCCCCTTCAGTATTCAGAACATCTCTTCTGTGAGAGTTACTATCATGTTGGTTGCATTGGCAGTGTTGGACTCCCTTCAGCAACTTGCCCATCGTGGCCTGAAGTATTTGGGGGGAATGATAGCTTTGTATATGAGTACAGCCCTGGTATAGGCATTGATTGCAAGACCGTGCTGGCTTTCTTTATCCACAATTAATTATACATTAGTGTGTAAAGGACCTAGCCTGCTCAAAAAATACTGGCTCAATATATAGTTCACGTGATTTACCAGTGGAGTTATGTGTGATCTGCAATTTGGTTGAGAACTACCTTACAATCCTCACTGAGCCAGACAATTTTCTCTGCTTTGGACACCTCTACAGCACTCTGTGAAGCTTGAACCACCAATCTGTTTGGATTTGGACAACAAGAGTATCTCAAGGTAGCTATGGTGAGACAGATTCGTTAAACAGCTTATCTCTTCCAATCAGAGATTGTAATTTGTCCAAGACAACCCTCCCTGCATCTCTTCTGCAACTTAAAAAACCAACTTGTCTTCTCACTTTTCCAGTTCTGACGAAAGGTAATTGACCTGAAATATTAACTCTGTTTTTCTTTCCACAGATGCTGCCTGGCCTGTTGAATGTTTCAAGCATTTTCGGTCTTTCTTTCCCATTTCTAGCAAGTTCAATGTGCTTCTGGCAACTTTAATTCATTTCCATTCTGTCCTCATTGTCATTTATATTGGACCCTTTGTGTTCCTTTGTCTCTACTGAAGTGACATGCAGAATGTGTGGAATTACACATAGGAAACAAGGAGACCACTATAAGATGTGTCTAATTTATTAAAGGTCCTTCTTAGAACATACATGAGCGCATAATGATACACTTGATTAAGTATATCATATAGCAATGTCACACTTCTTTCCTATATCATAATATCATTGCAGTGTTAAAGATGCATATTACTGCTGGTGGTGTACTTTGCTAGGTGGTTACTGGAGTCAGTTGATCAGCCCAGGAGTAAGTTTTCAGTTTGCCTGTCTCAAGCCAGTCCTTGATTCTAATGAGCACAAAAGTCTGGTTGATTTATAAGAAAATGCACTATGTTTTCTTCAGAGATTTCAATCAAAACTTCATATTATGACCTTGTGCTGTTATCAGTTTTGGAGTTAATTAGCAAATTGTGTTTGCATTTCATATAAAAAATGTAAGTGGTTGCAAAGCACAAACAGATTAACTTCAGTTTCCCAGAGTAAAATTGTCATTTGCCCCATTTAGATTTGCGCTCTAAAAGGTGTTATGAAATTTAGAGAAAAAAAATCACAGTTCTGAAACTACATGAGAATGATATTGAACAGAAAGTCTGTATTAATACTGAATGTTTCAAGGGTAATGAATCACTCATGAAGGAAAATGGAAAGACAGCAGCTATATTGCCAAGAACAGCAAATGAGGTAGAAGGTCTGTTTATTGATAACTAATGGCATGAAAAGAATATTGGCCAGGTTACTCCCTTCTTCAGATGTCACCATGGAATCCTTCCATGTTAGCTCTACTTTATTTACATGGATCACTACCATCAGTAGTGGGAATTCCATATCATGGTATCTTCTGTTATGTATTCCCTAAGAAACCAAGGTTAGCCAGTAATTTAAACCAATAAACAAAGGTACTTATAAAAGAACATAGACTGAGCAAAGCAGCATTTCCTACACTGTCTTTCTCAACAAAGCCAGACAGCCTCTAAAAGCCTTCAGACTGAAACCTTCATTGCTGTATTCAGAACACAGCTGACCATGTGCTACAATTGTATGTGTTACGTTGACATATTTGAAAATCGAATTGCTTTACCCAAGTTACCAGCACAAACAGGATAACTGCACAGAGGATTAGGTCTGATTGCAGCTTGCAAAAATCTATGGCTTTCTACATTCATAACTTAAAAAGAATAAAAATATACTTTTGTATATATGGTGTTTGTCATTCCAATCAGATAGCCAGCAAAGGATTTTGCAAGTGCATTCACTGCTGTAATGCAAACAAATTTGCATAAACTGAGGTCACACACTCAGTATTCAGTTCAGTCAGTAGGTAATCTGAAGGATAGACTTTAGCCTATATATAAAAGAACTCTTCTGTTCAATCTTTAAAGAATGCTATGGGATTTCTTATACCTATCACAGGCAAACAGGTTTGGTCTTAGCATTGAATCCAAAAATTAATGAAATTAACTTACATCTGGGGCAGGATCAGTGGATGGGTGAGAAAGGCACCCCACCATTGTGTACTAATGAATCCCACTGAATAACCATAAGCTGAGTTTCCACCTGCAGCTACTGTTAAAATGAATGGCATTGAGGATACCACCAAGCACTTACTTCTGCATTTAAATTTAGTCTCTGCCTGACAGTAACCAAAATTCTGGCCAACTCTAAATCCAGTCAAAATAAGATGGGCAGAAGCAGCAATCTGGAGCCAGTAAGTGGTCTTGAATGATTTTAAGCATTCCATTATAACATTCCTGCACACAGAGGAAGAGATAGTTCAGAGCCAGTGGTCTGACCCTCCAGCACTATCTTTCATTAATACAGATGTACCACTTAACCAAGATTAGCATAGTAATAAGCACTTAAAAATATAAAACCAGGCAGTTTCCACTCCAATTACCTTGCTCCTTCAGTTGAAGTCAACATTTATCACATCTTACATTTTGGACCCCATTGCCTCAACATTTAGTGGCTATTGATGAACATTTTCACCTGTAACATGACAATGAGGTTTGTGAAACAGTCCATCTGATCAGTGTGATTAAATATTGCATGCACCTTACATTCCAGCATTTTTAGCCAATGAAATGCAGTGCTGACCTTAGATTAACTAGTGTTTAGATAGCAATTTGTTGAACTAACCCAGGCAATTTTTTTTGTGTGTGGACATCAGTGTCAAAGCCAGCATTTGCTGTCCATCCTTAATTGTCGTTGGATGAAGGGACTTGCTAGAACACTTCAGGGGACAGTTATCAACCAGGGAGAGCTAGCTCAGTGGATACATAATTGGCTTGATGGTAGGATGCAGAGGGCAATGATGGAAGGTTGCTTTTCGGACTGAAGGCCTGTGACTAGTGCTGAGTCTGAAGGCTCAGTGTTGGGCCCATTTTGTTCATCATTCTTATAAACAATTTGGATGAGAATGTACAAGGCATGGTTAGTAAGTTTGCAGATGATACTAAAATAGGTGGTATTGTAGATATCAAAATTATAATAGGATCTTGATCAGCTGGGTAAGTGGGCCAAGGAATGGCAAATGGTGTTCAATCCAGTTAAGTGTGAGGTGGTGCATTTTTGGAAGTCAAACCAGGGTAGGACTTTCACAGTAAACGGCAGGGGGCCTGGGGAGTGTTATAGAACAGAAGGACTTAGGACTACAAGTAATAGTTCCCTGAAAGTGGTGTCACAGGTTAGACAAGGTGATGTAGAAGGCAGTTGGCATGCATGGCATTATCAGTCAAGGTACTGAGTAGAGTTGCAATGTCATGTTGCAGTTGTACAAGACATTGGTGAGGCCACAGGATGGAGGAACAGTTTTGGTTACTCTGATAGAGGAAAGACATCATTAAGCTGGAAAGAGTGCAAAGAAGATTTACGAGAATGTTGCCAGGGACTCGAGGGCCTGAGTTATAGGGGGAGGTTGGTCAGGCTAGGACTTATTCTTTGGAGGCGTAGGAGACTGAGAAGTGGACCTTTTGGAGGTGCATAAAATCATAAGCGGCATAGATATGGTGAGTTCACACAGTCATTTTACCAGGGAAAGGGAATCAAAACTAGAGGGCATAGGATTAAACTGAGAGGGGAATGATTTAAAAGGGACCTGGGGGGTAACTTCACGCAGAGGATGATGCATATATGGAGTAAGCTGCCAGAGGAAGTGGTTGAAGCAGGTATAATAACAACATTTAAAAGATGTTTGGACAGGGATAGGAAAGGTTGAGAGGGATATGGGCCAAACATGGGTAAATGGGACTAGCTTAGATGGGCATCTTGGTTGGCATGGATGAGTTGGGCAGAAGGGCCTGTTTTGGTGCTGTATGCTCTATGAGACTTTGCAGTGAATCTGGATTCACATGAAGAAAATGGAATCCAGGTGAGGGCAGGGTTCTCTGCCAACCAGTTTGGTTTTAAGGGTAATCCAGTGGTTTCATGGTCACTGCCTGCAATGATAGTAGTTCTTTATTTATCCCAGATTTTATTAATTATGAAATTTAAATACCCATGGCGTGGGAGGATTCAAACTCATGTCCCTGTTCATAGTTCATAGTTCTGAATTACTAACCCTGCATAATAACCATTCAGTTTTTTAAAGTTTCACTAAAACTTTACAGAAATAGTCATTTATCCCCCTTGTTTATGGGACGGATTGTTATAAAACAGCTTCAAGAATAAAATAGATGAAGTGAGGAAGCAGAGAACGATGAAGATGTTACATGATTATTACATATTACTCAGATTTTATTATTTTATTTGACACATTGTAAAGTAACTGTATTTTACATTACAAGGATTCAGCGAGAGAGAACTCAAACAGGATTGACTATTTCTTTCCATCAAAATCAGGTATCAGTAAGGTATCCAGATACCACTTGGAATGGGGAACAAAATAACAAAGCTGCGATTGAACTGGAACAGGCACCAAACAATTTTACAAATAATAGAGATTTGTCTACTATTAGCCTACTATTATTATTCAAAGCATGAATAGTTAGAGGAATGAAATTGCAAGAATAAACCAATACCAATTAGTCTTTGGCCATTCGTAATATGGAGTACTACATCTAAATGCACAATGCAGTCATCTAATGTAAGCTGATACAGATTCAGCATATGCTTGTGTGTGTGATTCACATACACTTAGAAATACAAATTAGTAAAATAAAATTTACCTCACTTACTAAAATTTTATTTCAAAGATAATATGACTCAGCCAAATTTGTACTTCTAATTTCATCCAACAGTATCAGAGCTCTGGGAAGTTGGAAAATATTATCCGTCCTTTTATTGGATTGTTTATCCCTAAATATGAAACTAATGTGAATCAAAACACTTTATTAGTCATGACTGATAAGAGAAAAACAATATATGTATTGTTTGGTCAGAGAACATTTCTACTTAACTTGAATTTACGCTTGAAGTTTAATTTTCTTATGATGCTAGAATTGCTTCCTCGCTCAGTGTCAATCAATGAATTGCCCAGCTCACAAATAATGGATGAAATCGCCTTTTGTTTTGATCACATGTAATCAGATGAACATTTGATATAACACTCTATATTATGATGGGCTACAAGGGGAAAAAGACAGGGTAGAGAATCAAAAATTATCACACAAAATACATGCAGGTTTAAATATTCAGCTTGTATGAGAGTAAACACGTCAAATGTATTTCACAAATGCAGGACTGTCCTGAAAAGGAGAAGATATGTGCAAGCTGACCTCGTCTGTACCACTCCCATGCATACACAACAGTCCATTTGTAATATGACTTTGGACCAAACTTATATTCCAGTCACCTGTGTCTTAATTTAAAAATTCTCATCCTTGTATTCAAGTGGCAACATGACCTTAGTCTTCACTGTCTTAGTACTCTTCCATGTGCAAAGCTCATCAAGAATTCTATGTTCCTCCAGTTCTGGTCAGCATTCATTCCTCGACTTTTTTTGTCTGTTGTTGCCCATCATATTATCAACCACTGGCTCTAAACTCTAGAGTTCCCAAATATATTTGCTTCTCTACATCTGGCTGAAGAAATAGGAACAAGAGCAGGCCAGCTGGGCCCTGGATCCTGCTCCACCACTCAACAACGTCATGGCTGACTTCTTCCCCAATACCATTTTCCTCTCCTTTCCCTTTATCCCTGAATTATTTTAATGTTCAGAAATCGCTCATCGACCAGTTTGGATACAATCAATGACTGAGAATCCATATCCCTAAGGGTTGGAGAATTCCAAACATTCACCATCCTCTGGGTGAAGAAACTTCTCAATTCAGTTTTAAGTGGCCAACCCTTATTTGGAGATTGTGATCTGTAGTTCTAGACTCCTCAGTCTTGCAATACATCCTTCTAGTTTCTACCATGTCAAGCCCTCTAAGGACTTTGTCTGACTCAGTGAGGCCACCTTTCAATACACTAAACAGAAGAACAGAGGCCTAGCTGGTCAATCTCTCCTCATATGACAGACTCTTTATCCCAGGTATCAGTGTTCACTTCACTCACTTTGTAATAACTACATCCTATTTCTTAGGGAAGGAGACTAAAATTTTACATAATATTCCAGGTGTGGTCTCACGGGGCCTTGTATAATTGTAGTAAGGTATTTTTACTCTTGCACTGAAATTGCCTTGCAATAAAGGCCAACATACAATTTGCTTTCCTAATTACCTGCAGCACCTGCATTTTAGTCACATGTGTTTGAGGACTTGCAAATGTCTTTGAACATCAACATTTCTCAGCCTCCTATTATTTAAAAATACTCAGCATTTCTGATATTTCTGCCAAAGTGGATAACCTCACAATTTTTCTCCTCCTTAAACTCCTTCTCTTGGTTAACACATTTGGCCATCCACCTTATTGCATATGAATAAATTTATGTGAAAACCTTGGGACATTCTATTATATTATCACAAAATATAAATGTAAGTTTTGTATTAATTCACTGTTATTTCTTAGAGATATCATATTGGGCCATGCTATATTTGCTTCAGTCTAGTATTCCCTCGAGAACTAATAACTATATTCTCTGCAATGGTCAACTCAGCTCTGAGTTCCTCATCTGCACATTTAAAGGAAATTCAGAGACAATATGAGGTCAAATATGGTGAAGTTAATACCTTGCTCTTCCTCTGCACTCAACAATGATCCCAGGTGAAACTCAGTGGTGCTAAATGCAGAAGTCGCATGCTCTTTTGCACCTGGCCCCTTAGTATTATGCGAACTAGGATTTGCATAATCATCACAAACCCATTTGTTTAAATAGGGTACTGAATCTTACATAACAGCAGGAAGAAAGTCTATTTATTTGCCTTTGCCTTTACTTTAATAATTTTAATTCATTTCTAGTACATTAAGGTATTTTAATTAAATATATTTATTACTTCACTTGTACTGAGGTACAGTGAAAAATTTGTCTTGCATACTGTTCACACAGATCAATTTATTACGCAGTGCATTGAGGTAGTACAAGATAAAACAATATAGGATGCAGAGTAAGGTGTCACAGATACAGAGAAAGTGCAGTTAGGTAGACAATAAGGTGCAAGGTCATAACAAGGTAGCTTGTGAGGTCAAGAGTCTATCTTATTGTACCAGGGAATTGTTCAAGAGGCTTATAACTGTGGGATAGAAGCTGTTCTTGAGCCTTGTGGTACGTGCTTTCAGATTTTTGTATCTTCTGCCTGATGGGAGAGGGGAGAAGAGAGAATGTCCCAGATGGGGTCTTTGATTATGCTGGCTGCTTTACCAAGCCAACAAGAAGTATAGACAGAGTCCATAGAGGTGAGAGTGGTTTCTGTGTTGTGCTGAGCTTTGTCCACAACTTTAAGCAGTTTCTTTGAATAATTTTATTTAAGCCCATTTTAAAAATGTGTCTGATTATCAGGGACACTTGAAAATAGTTCAAAGGACTTTGATAGCAACAAATATTTGAAAGGTAGTCAGGGTCTTTGGCAATCAGTCCACATGACAAGAGAGGACTTCAAGCACACATGATGCCTTTTGCTGATGTTAGTCACTGTATCTTTATTTTGACTTTTGGAGTCAGCACAGGCCTGGTTGAGCGCCGACCACAAAGACCAGCAGGATCCATAACACAAATGTCACCTTTTTCTTTTTCCCAGGATCAAGTACCAGAGGACAGGCATTTAAGGTGAGAGGGGGAAAGTTTAAAGGAGATGTGCAGCGCAAGGTTTTTACACAGAAAGTTGTAGGTGTCTGGAATGGGCTGCCAGGAGTAATAGTGGAAGCAGATACAATAGTGGTGTTCAAGAAGTTTAAGAGATTTAGCTTAGTTTGGCATTGAGTTTGGCGCAGATATTGTGGGCCAAAGGGCCTCTCCCTCTGCTAAACTGTTCCATGTTCCATGTTCTGACAGTACTTACATTCAGGCATCTGTTCAGGGGATAGCTGGCACTCAGTAACCATAACATCATCCATCTGGTTTAAGCGGCTAACCTCATAAAAGAATGTGCAGACACCAAACCTGAAAGAAAAAGTACGGATTTTAGCTAATGTTGATATATTTAAAGAACCGCAGCAAATAAGATTCAAATGAATGTATATGATTAAAGTGAAAGCTGAAATATTTTATAAAGAAGATAAAAATAACAACAGTTTTTATTATCTTAAAAATCTATATATTTTCAAGTATTTATAATATACACATATGTAAATTTACCTTTTTAGGGCCAGAGCAGTAAACATAAGAACATAAGAAATAAAGAGCGGAAGTAGGTTACTTTTCTCACCCAATATGATCATGGTGATCTGCACCAGGCCTTATGTCCTTTTGTGCCAGTTCTCCACAGCCCTCAATTCCCTTATCTTTCAAAATGTTATCTACTTCCACTTTAAATACCCCGAATGATTCAGTCTCCATAACGCTCCAGAGTAGTGTAGCGCTTAGTGTAATGCTTTACAGCGTCAGCGACCTGGGTTCAATTCCAGCCACTGTCTGTAATAAGTTTGTACATTCTTTCTGTGTGTCTGCGTGGGTTTCCTCTGGGTGCTCTGGTTTCCTCCCACATTCCAAAGACGTAAAGGTTAGGAAGTTGTGGGCATGCTATGTTGGCACCGGAAGCGTGGCGACACTTGTGGGCTGCCCCCAGAACACTCCACGCAAAAGATGCATTTCACTGTGTGTTTTGGTGTACATGTGACTAATAAAGGTATCTTATCTTTTCTTATCTTAGAGAATTCCAGAGATTCACCAGCCTCTGCGAGAAGATGTATCCTATACTACTCTGTTTTATATGACTGGCCCCTAATCTTGTAACTGTGTCCCCCCTGCCTGAAATTCTCCCACATGCAGAAATATCTTGACATCTACCCTGCCTTTTCCATAAGTTCAGTAAGATCACTCTTCATTCTTCTCAACTCCAAAGAAAATAGACAATTTCTTTAGCTGCTCATGACAGGTCATTTCAATAAGAAACTCACTTATGACTCACGTAACTGAGAATCTTTTTCTCAGTCTATCTTGCAAGTAAACTAATTCACAAACACCTTAGGCTCAGAATCATTTCAACTGATTTCCACTGATTTTATCTGAGAACATAGAACAGTACAGCACAAGAACAGGCCCTTCAGCCCTTGATGTCTGTGCCAAACACGATTCCAAATTAAACTAATACCATTTGCCTGCACATGATCCATATCCCTCCACTCCCTGCATGTTCACCTGTCTGTCTAAATGCCACTTAAACATCACTATCACACACACACACACACACACACACACACACACACACACACACACACACACACACACACTTTGCCCTGCACATCATTTAATCTTTCCCCCTCTCTCTTTAAAGCTACAACCTCTAGTATTTGACATTTCCATGGTGGGAAAAAAGACTCCAACTGTCTACCCTATCTATGCCTCTCATAATTTTATAAATTTGTATCAGGTCTCTCCTCAACCTCCAATGTCCAGAGAAAACAATCTAAGTTTGTTTAATCTCTTCTTAAAGCCATTACTCTCCAATCCAGGCAACATCCCGGTGAACCTCTCCTGCACCCTCTCCAAAACCTCCACATCCTTCCTGTAATGTGGTGACCAGAACTGCACACAATTCTCCAAATGTGGCCCAACCAAAGTTTTACATAGCTGCAATTTGACCTCCTGACTTCTATACCCTGTGCCCTGACCGATGAAGGCAAGCATGCTGAATACCTTCTTTACCACCCTGTCTACTTGTGTTTCTACTTTCAGGGAACAATGGACTTGCACCCCAAGATCGCTCTGTACAGCAATGCTCCTAAGGGTTCTGCCATTCACCCTTTGCGCACCCCACATTTGTCCGCATTAACCTCCACCTGCCATTTCTCCACCCATATCTCCAACTGATCTATATCCTGCTGTATCCTTTGATGACCATCTTCACTATCAACAATTCCACCAATTTTTGTGCCGTCTGCAAACTTACTAATCAGGCCATCTACATTTTCGTCCAAATCATTTATTGTTTTTATTGTTCGGAAAACAGACTTAAACACAAGTTAGCATGCTGAAACTGCTTTCTGTCACCTGCTGTCAAAATATGTTGTTTTTTCCTTTAAATGAAATAAACAGAGTAGAAGAACCCAGACCCCTAATACAGACGTTTCCTCCAATGGAAGAAAAAGCAAGGGATGTGCTGTTCCAGGTAGTCAATTGTGCAATATTCAATATCACTCCTAAATTTGGAGGAAGGATTGACGAGATTGAAAATGCTTACAAATGTACCGCTGGGCAAATACATGCTGAAAATCCAGGGAATAGAAAGGAGCACAAAGCAGAGTTTGTTGCACATGAATCGTCCTGTGTGCCAATCCATGGTAGCCATGAAGCACAACACATAGAACTGTTAACAGTACTAGAAGGAGAATCTATTGAGATCAGAGGATGCTGCAGCTGCAAGTTGTACACTCAGAAAGAAGCAATCACTTGGCAAATTTGCAGATGCATTTGAATCTATAAAGCTAGATATAGGTATGCAGCCAGGAATCATATCTTCCAAGACACGTTCTAGTAGCTGTCAAACAGAAGTTGAGAGCTGAGCTTGAAAGATTGATGAAGGCAGAGGTCAGTTCCCCAGTAGACATCCCACCACGGAGAATGGGCCAGCAGTGACTGAGAGCAACTTTCAGATTTCTGGAAATCCAGATGTTGCTGTCAGTTATGTGAGGTAATGTTGTAAAACACTGGCTGATATTTCCCTGTAATAACAGGATCAATATTCTTGCAAATTTATTTCTTTGTTGGGATTACAGAATGGCTCGTTTCTGTCCTGCATAATATTTTTGTAATTCTACATAAAGACACAGCTGTGACTTTATGTGAAATGCAGTCACTGGTTTCTTAGAAAATTGGGAGCATGCACAAAAGTTGTCATTCATTGAGACTCTTGGATTTATAAGGCTTCATCAGGGATGTGACCTGGGAAAGCATATTAAAGTTTCAATGGCATTATCACTTAAGAATTTTCAAATGAATCTATTCATTTTCCTTTTAAAAGAAGAAAAATGCAATTATAAGCTGCTGAATTCTGCACCTCACAGTTCCAGCATGTTGTTTTCTTCTCCCTTCACTGTCCACATTCACCTCCTTCAATTCATGCCTCGTCCACACAGATTGGCTCAGCATTACTCAGCACTCATCACCTGCTCTCAGACAATAACAGCAGCGCTGGTGTCACTTCAACAACCTTGGGTTCCACCTTATCCACGTAGACATTCCTGCTCTTCTTTTCACCTCACCCACTCTCTGCAACTTAAAAAACACTTGTTTCCTGACTTTTTCTAATTCTGATGAAAAGTCACCTCCTAATATGTTTATTTGGTTTCCCTCTCTACAGATGATATTGGTCTGCTGCGTATTTCCTCCATTTTTTAAAATTTCAGAATTCCAGCAACTGCAGTTTTTTTTTGTGTTGTGAAAAATGCAATCAGTCCTTTTTGACTTTTTCACTTGACTTGTGAATTAGACCGAACAGATACTCATCTAATAATTCAATCTATTCTCTGTGTAATGTCTGGCACACAATGTGCACTTCCTGTGAGCAGTGGAATTATTTCCTGTTCTCCTCTTGTTTGCATCACTTCACAACTTCCCTGTGATGCATAGCACCCCATCTTCAGACTCATGATGAGGAAAGATATAGAATATTTGCTAATTGAAAAGGAAAGAGCTTATTTATTTACCTCTCTGGGTATCAATTAAGCTCCCTCTGTAGGATATTTCAATTTGCTCAGTATTTATTGAACTGGCGTGAATGTTACACTCCCAAAATGTTATCAGGATTATTCAAGCTGTCACACAGTTAAGTATTGTTTGAATCTGAGCTCCACTCATGGCTCATTTGCACGACTCTCTCTTAGCTGAAATCCACCTCTAATCACTTGCGCAGAAAATTCTGTTGGCAAGCTCTCTCATAACGGACATCTGTTTTTGACAGTTCTTTCTGATTTGCCTGAGCTGTACCCTCTGCCAGTGCAGGAGCATGCATTTCATATTCAGCATCTGGTACCAACAGGACATGTAAATTTACACATGAATCAGCTGTCAGTAGCACAGACACTGTGCACTGACAGCTTTGGAATGTGTAGGGAATTTTGTTGGCTTCCTTTTTTTTCAAGAAAGCTTGGGTATCCTGAAGTAACGCACCTTTTATGCGGTTTTTACTTTCTGATTGATTCCCTACAATACCTGCCTCATTAGCATTTTGGCATCTCAATCCCCACACAATCTGCAAGCTTTCCGCTTTTGAAAACTCAAATCATGCAAAAAAAAATCAGTCGGCTTGTCTCGATGTATACTGTCAATGCTCCGTAGTTTTTCTTACTGCCCTTTTAATAGTATTTCTATAATAGATATTCCTCCCATTTTAGAAAAAGATTTGGAGGACAGAGATCTCCTAAAGGTTGGGAGTTCTAGTAGTCGGATATTTTGATTGGCTGGCTGTTAATGAAGAATACAGCTCTCCTTAGAGCAAGGCTGTGCTTTACTGGATTTAACAATCTGCAGCTTAAGCAACACCGAGAGCCCATGGGCCCAACAGTAGCTGACAATAATTAACTGATCAGTTTGGCAGATTCAACCACTGCACAGCCCCTAATTAACATTGTAGAAACGTCTAGGTTTGAAAGCAAGCAGTTACTTTCTGCACATGTAATATATACACCACTTGTGCTTGTTCCCATCGTGAATGTTTACCTCACACCTCAGACAAAAACAAAATTAATAATATTATCAGATGCTACAGGAGTGTAAGATTCACCTGGTCCAAAAACTATCAGCTGGTTGGATACTTTTGAGCTCAGTGGTTCAATTTCCAGTCAAACAAATTAAAGGTGACTGTTGATCAGTGCACTACAGTGCAAATTGTGATTATGTGAATTGACAAATCTTTAATTTTAACTTACACAGTATCTCAATGAAAGAACAGAGATTTTGAGGGCTTCATTCCATCACCAAAATATTTTGATTTGCATAGCTCTTCTGTTATTTAGAAACTAAAACTGCAGAGTATTTCAGCAATGGAGTTTGTTATTGGCTGATTTACAATGGATAAATAAGGGACATATCACTGAATCATTTAGTACTTATAGAGCAGATAACTGAAATGAAAGCGAGGAAGATAGTGAAGGCAAATTACAAGGAACAAAATTAGAAAGCTTGTGGTTGTGAGAACATGGTCGATGTTCTGTCTCAGGTTTTACTGAATAAGTGGACATTGGCATTGAATATGACCAGGAATAACTAGACATGGAAAGTTGATCTTCAAAGGGGGAAAGTTCAAAGGATTTATGATTAATCTGCTCAAATTAAAGAATGAAAGGAGAGACTAGATATTTACAGAGGATGAATAAAATAAGCAATTCTCAGCAACAAATCATTTTTGAAGGAGAAACTATAACTTTGTTGGAACGCTTGCTTGGAAAATGAATATAGCAGGGTATGGGAAGCGAGCAGGGAGGTAGGGACAGACCGCATATGGTTCAGTTTGAGAAAATCAGGATGCAAAGTTTCAGGGTTAAGAAGCCGGAATCTGTACGATGACAACGATGAATTTTACTGAGTCTCATCAATTCATCTAGTAATCAATCGACAACCAAGAGTTGCAACTTCAGGTGGTGGAGTTTGAGACCCTTCCCTGGAACTGTTCTGATGACTTTTTGACAGCTTAGTGTAGTCAATGAACTATTGTTAACGTCACTATTATTCAAAATCTTTCAAAAACAGCTCAAGAATATTAACATGATTTAAAAGGATAAAAAGTACTTAAGTAAATGGAATAAATCAAAAAATAAACATACTGAAAATATCTTTATGTATTAGAACTTAATTATAAACATAAATTAAAAGAAAATAACCAAAACACTTACCTCCACTTACCTTTTTAATTATGGTTAGTAATTCCATTCGTATTAATAGATTCAGACTCCTTACACCATGTGCAAAGACCACCAAGGCCCTCAGCTCAATACGTCTGTGCTCTTGGGCTCAGCTCACCTCTGAGGCCCACTTAGTAATGGGTAGGCATGGAAGTCAACAAAGAGCTGACCCAATGGTTCCACCAGTGAAGGATTGGACCCATAAGCCAATCATCAGAGAATTTGGACTCCAGCCTAAAACTGTGACACTTGATCTTTAGCTCATTACCACACATCCCCATCATATGTAGCACACACTGCAGGGAGAGCTGTTGGCCTCTTCCTTGTTTCCAGCAATGTGCACTCTTTAATAGGCCACCCAGGAGGTACAGAAGGCAACCTAGAACAAAATGCTGTCTCTAATCTCCTTACGCGGCTCTGCATCAAATTTTGTTTGATAATTGCTCCACTGAGGGCCTCTATTAAAGATGATATAAAAACTTAAGTGGTTGTCATCACTTTATCTTACAATCTCTCTCTTGGATAGAATGAACAATGCATCTTGTAGCACAGATTTACATTTTCGAGACAAGGAATTTGAAACCATAGACTTTAGTTCTTGGGATTTATGGACAAGGGATTAAATATTCAGTCAGGATTATTGTTTAAAGGGAACACAGAGTGGGCAATTGGATATATTGACTTGGAATGAAGCTTTAAAAACTGTTGATGCTGGAAATCTGAAATGAAAGCAGAAAATGCTGGAAATGCTCAGTGGATCAGGCAGCATCTGTGGAAGGAGCAACAGAGTTCACATTTCAGGTTTAAGACCATACATCAGTTGTGTGGAACGTGAGAAAACAAATTATTTTTAAGCTGCAGAGAGGGTAGGAAGGGATGATCAGGATAATGGGAATGTCTCTTAAAGGGTAAGGCCAGGGACCTGTTAAAAGAGTCACCAACCTGAAACATCAACTCTTAGTCTTTCTACAGATGCTGTCTGACTTGCTGATTGTTTCCAGCATTTTCTGTTTCTGTTACATATTGATTGTGGAGTCAGGGAGGTCATAGGAAAGATGTGCTGGTCTTCATTGCAAGGCACAGTATTGGAAGAAAAATCTTTGAAAATATTCTCCAAGAGCTCTTTAAGATCTACATCTGCTTTATCAGGGTGAAGTATAGAATTTCTCTGGTGGTATGCAGGTGTGTTTAGTTTTGTATATTCATCATTGCAGATTCTTTGCCGCTACTGTTGTTGTTCGTGCCCTCACTTTGTACATCTCTATAAATAGTTTGAATGAATGACAAAACAGATTTTAGATTCTTTGTAGATTCCATGACTTTCCTTTCCCACTGAGCCTACAGTAGGGTGTAGTACGGTAGAACACTGTCCTTTCAGTATTTATGGACTCTGTACTTTCACAAGAGCTACATTAAGGCTGTCAGGCTGTCATCAGGTTATCAAGGAGCCAAATCATGCATAAAGTGAAAAGCAGGTGTTTTACTTATCATGGAAAGTACATTCACGCTTTTAGCATAGCTTATTAGCTCTCTCCGCATAAGTGAGTTTCGACGGCATACTCTGCAAAGAAATGTGAAGGCTAGCAGCTAAAACAATACATAATCCTTTCAAAAACTGTTTGGGAATGATATCAGTATCAGCACCATGATGGTCCTATTATGATTTAAGATACTTTGCACAAAGAATTATGAGAATTTAAGGACTCTTTTGATAGGTTCCTGGTCCTTTTCACTCAACAACTACTCTCTGCACCTTTTAACTTGTGTTTTTGGCCCTTTCAAGGGGGTGGTTTAATGACCTGAACTCTGACTGACTTCTAAAAGCTCTAGTCATTTGATGCTTCACTCTTTCTCTATAACAAAGAGCTAAAAGGGCTGCTCTGAGGAGTTAACCATCAGAATCAGTGTGAAAACATCTGGTTCATGTGTTAATCTGCTTCTATTGCAAAAGTAACTCCCTGTCAGTTAGCAGTTAACATGAGAGAAGAACACATGGCTGATTGTCTGCAGCCTTTCAGAAGCGGGAAACTAATCAATCAGAAATCATTATTAATGGCTGATCCATTTGCTCATCATCAATAAATGTTTCTCATTGGTTTAACAATGTGACTGTCTTGTTCTACTGTACTGCAGAGGTATACAGTGGATCAGTGATTTTCAATCAATTTGTTTCAACCTAATCAAAGTTGTTACAAAGGGCAGATTTACACATTTTCAGTTTTTAACACATCAGAGTACAGTAGAACAATACAGCACAATACAGGCCCTTCGGCCCACAATGTTGTGCCGACCTTTAAGCCACGCCTGACTATCTAACCCCTTCCTCCTGCATATCCCCCTATTTTAAATTCCTCCATATGCTTATCTAACAATCTCTTGAAATTGCCTCCACCACTACCCCAGGCAAAGTATTCCAAGCACCAACCACTCTCTGGGTGAAAAACGTCCCACTGATATCTGCCTTGAACTTCCCACCCATTACTTTAAAGCCATGCCCTCTTGTATTGAGCATTGGTGCCCTGGAAAAGAGGCACTGGCTGTCTACTCTATCTATTCCTCTTAATATTTTGTACACCTCTATCATGTCTCCTCTCATCCTCCTTCTCTCCAAAGAGTAAAGCCCTAGCTCCCTTAGTCTCTCCTCATAATCCATACTCTCCAATCCAGACAGCATCCTGGTAAATCTCCTCTGCACCCTTTCCAACGCTTTCACATCCTTCCTATAATGAGGCAACCAGAACTGGACACAGTACTCCAAGTGTGGTCTAACCAGAGTTTTGTAGAGCTGCATCATTACCTCGCGGCTCTTCAACTCGATCCCACGACTTATGAAAGCTAACATCCCATAAGCTTTCTTAACTACCCTATCCACCTGTGAGACAACTTTCAGTGATCTGTGGATATGAAACCCCAGATCCCTCTGCTCCTCCACACTACTCAGAATCCTGCCATTAACCTTGTACTCTGCCTTGGAGTTTGTCCTTCCAAAGTGTACCACCTCACACTTCTCTGGATTGAACTCCATCTGCCACTTGTCAGCCCAGCTCTGCATCCTATCAATATCTCTCTGCAATCTTTGACAGTCCTCCACACTATCCACAATGCCACCGATCTTTGTGTCAACTGCAAACTTGCTAACACACCCTTCTACCCCCTCATTCAAGTCATTAATAAATATCATGAAAAGTAGAGGTCCCAGAACTGATCCTTGTGGGACACCACTAGTCACAGCCCTCCAATCTGAATGCACTCCCTCCACCACAACCCTCTGCTTTCTACAGGCAAGCCAATTCTGAATCCACACAGCCAAGCCTCCCTGGATCCCATGCCCTCTGACATTCTGAAGAAGCCTACCATGTGGAACCTTGTCAAACTCCTTACTAAAATCCATGTAGACCACATCTACTGCACTACCTTCATCAATCTTCCTGGTCACCTCCTCAAAGAACCCTATCAGGTTTGTGAGACATGATCTTCCCTTCACAAAGCCATGCTGGATGTCCCTAATTAGTCCATGATTCTCTAAATGATCATAGATCCTATCTCTTAGAATCCTTTCCAACAGCTTGGCCACCACAGATGTAAGGCTCACTGGTCTGTCATTCCCTGGACTATCCCTACTACCTTTTTTGAATAAGGGGACAACATTTGCCACCCTCCAATCCTCCGGTACCATTCCCATGGACAATGAGGACTCAAAGATCCTAGCCAACGGTTCAGCAATCTCCTCCCTTGCCTCGCGGAGCAGCCTGGGGAATATTCCGTCAGGACCCTGGGACTTACCTGTCCTAATGTTTTCTAACAGCTCCAACACATTGTCTCTCTTGATATCTACATGCTCTAGAACATTAACCTTACCAACACTGTCTTCAGCGTCATCAAGGCCCCTCTGTTTGGTGAATACTGAAGAGAAGTATTCATTGAGAACCTCACCCACTTCCACAGCTTCCAGGCACATCTTCCCACCTTTGTCTCTAATTGGTCCTACCTTTACTCTCGTCATCCTTCTGCTCTTCACATACGTGAAAAAAGCCTTGGGATTCTCCTGAACCCTACTCGCCAAAGCTTTTTCATGTCCCCTTCTTGCTCTCCTCAGCCCTTCTTAAGTTCCTTCCTAGCTACCCTATATTCCTCATGAGCCCTGTCTGTTCCTTGCTGCCTACAACTGATGTATGCTGCCTTCTTCTTCCTAACTAGTTGTTCCACCTCTCTTGTCACCCATGGTTCCTTCACCCTGCCATTCTTTCTTTGCCTCACTGGGACAAATTTATCCCTAACATCCTGCAAGAGATCCTTGAACAACAACCACATCTCCATAGTACATTTCCCTTCAAAATTGTCATCCCAATTTACACTGTCAAGTTCTAGCCTTATAGCCTCATAATTTGCCCTTCCCTAATTAAATATCTTCCCGTCCTCTTTGCTCCTATCCTTGTCCATGACAATGCTAAAGGTTAGGGAGTGATGGTCACTGTCCCCCAAATGCTCACCCACCGAGAGATCTGTCACCTGACCTGTTTCTTTACCTAATACTGGATCTAATATGGCATTCCCTTTAGTCAGCCTGTCAACATACTGTGACTGGAATCCGTCCTGGACACACTTAACAAACTCTGCCTCATCTAAACCTTTGGCACTAAACAGGTGCCTATTAATATTTGGGAAGTTGAAATCTCCCATGTTAACAACCCTGTTATTCTTGCACCTTTCCAAGATCTGCCTCCCAATCTGCTCCTCATTATCCCTGCTGCTACCGGAGGGCCTATAGAATACTCCCAGTAGAGTAACTGCTCCTTTCTTGTTCCTAACTTCCACTCATACTGACTCTAGAGAAGATCCTTCTACATCATCCACCTTTTCTGCAGCTGTAATAATATCCCTGACCAGTAATGCCACCCCTCCTCCTCTTCTCCCTCCCTCCATATCCCTTTTAAAACACTGAAATCCAGGAATATTCAATATCCATTCCTGCCCTGGTGACAGCCAAGTCTCTGCAAGAGCCACAATATCATAGTCCCATAGTACCATTGTACCTCTTGTGTAAAGATATACCAAGTCTAAATTCTGGGAGTGAATGATTCAGATCTGTTTCTGAAACTCATTTCCAGAAGTATCAACAAAGTGTGCACAATATCTCATTTCAGACACTATGGTAGTTGGTGAGTTTAAAGGTAAGAAAGCCATAGGATATAATTTGTGTCGATGGCTATTTCATTGTTTGATCTTGGGAATGAACAGCCAGCAACACCAGATATAAAAGCAAAGCAAAATACTGCAGATGTTGGAAATCTGAAACAAAACAGAACTTTTATCAGAACTGGAAAAGAAGTTAGAAATGTTGGAGATTTGAATATGGTACAGACGGAAGTACATGCGGAACAGGAAGGAAGGCAGCAACGCTTTTATCGGTTAAAACATAAATAAACTGTAGTTGATGGAAATCTGGAATATAAACAGTAAGTGCTGGAAATATGCACCAGGCCAGGCAGCATCTGTGAAGAAAAAATAAGCTGAGTTAATTGAATTAATTCTACAACACAGTAGTGTGAGGTTAGGTTCTGATGAATTGTCATTGATCTGAAAAGATAACCCTCTTTCACTCTCCACAGCTGCCGCCTGACCTGTTGAATGTTTCCTGCAATCTCTGCCTTCTGTCAATTAATCAGTCCTGCCCCCCACCCTTTCACAGACATTCCTTGAGCTCACAAGCAGAGTGAAACTTAGTTGTTTATTCAAACTCCATCTATCCTTCAATTCATCCAACTGAAGGATAGATGGAATTTGAATAAGTAACTAACTGAATCAACAAAGTAAGTTTGGAAATCCAGTAATATTTTTCATAATATGTTTATTTGAAGGTTTACTACTATTTCCTACTATTCACAAGTCATAATAAGCTCTAAACATTGTTTATTTGTGAAAATAAACAAGTTAGAAAGATTTCAGTATTGGAAAAAAAGGTCACTAAATGTTGTATATTCATAAAACAAAAGAAATATTCATTTAAATAATGCTTTACTGTATCCAGAAGCACCACAAAATAATTCACATGCTACAGATTATTTTAATGTACAGTCCTTGTGGAAAGGTAGGCAGATATAGCAGTCATATTACAGTTAGTAAAGAACTGATTTTCCATTATATTAGTTGAGAAAGAATAGTGGCCAAGTTGCTGGGACATCCATGACACTAATTACACTTTAACATGTGTACGCTTATGTTTATCTCAAAAGCCAAAAAAAGTAATTGAGACTAAGACCCATTCATAAAAATGCTAAATATCATACACAAAGTATTGCAGTAACTAAAAGCTGCAACTGCAACAATATTAGAAAGAAATGCCACTTGTATAGGTTAATATTAAATTGCCAGGCTGTTTCATATACAAGCTAGTGGTTTCCATTAATGACAGTTTTACAAAGAAACCATTGACTGCCCAATCAATGCAGAGCAAATCATTTATAACCTTTCGTCATGTTTGGAATACATTCCAAGCTGGTAAACACTCTTGATATTTGCTGGCATATTTTAAAAGCTCTCTTCTGTTTTCAATTAAGTGTGGAACTTCTGTACACAAGCGTTGGATATATTGGTTATTTTTCCACTTTAAAGAAATACTTCAGAATAAATTATCCAGAAATTTTCCATGAATTTTGAAGGATCTTTTTTGGGGTCTTCTTTGAAGAGACAGGGAGGCTTCATTACAATGGTCCTCAGTTCAGATAAAGGGCCTTTGACTGAAACATTGACTGGTTTCTCTTTCCACAGATGCTGCTTGACTGGTTAAGTTGTTCCAGCATTTCTGTTTTTGTTTCAGCTTCCAGCATCTGTAGTTTTATTTATATTGCATTTTTCTTGGATGAGTGGCCAGACATAGTGGGATTATCTGCTTAGCAAATGTAACGTGGACGCAAGATTCATCAGAGATACTTAAAAGTGAAATGGTTATGAATTCACAAATAGAACACTTCCACCAGGATGTGATTCATAAACCAAGAATGTAGATTTAAAATAATTAACAAAAAAAATGAAAGGTACTTATTAACCCAAAGGAATGTGGTGGAAGTAGATTTAACCACAATTTTCAAAAGAGTGTTAGGATCAGAGATAGGTACAGAATGGAAGGAGGTTTCTCAGCCCACTGAGTCCACACCGAGCATCAAACACTCATTTTTACACTAATCTTACCCTAATCCATTGTATTATGCTCACATTTCCATCACTACCTCCACCCGCCCCACCCCTCCCAGATTCTACCACTCACCATCACACTGCGAGCAATTTGCTGTTGCCAATTTGCTGTTGCCAATTAACCGACCTTTGGGATACGGAGGAAAACTGGAGCACCTGGAGGAAATCCACATGGCAACAGGGAGAATGTGCAAACTCAGCGCAGAGAGCACTGAATATCAGGATTGAACCTGGATCACTGGAACCGTGAGGCATTAGCTCTATCATCAGCACCACTGTGCCACCCTATTGGATAAATACATGAAGGGAAAAAATATTGCTAGAATATATTTAAAGAGATGACTTGTGTAGCTCTTTCAAAGGGCTGGTATAGAGATGATGGGCTGAGTGGTCTCGTTTGTGTGATATGATTCTATGTGCTGGGTGTTGCCCATTGGACAGCTTTGTCAGTGTGGGAGGTGGGAAGCTGATCAGAGCATAAGTAGGGGTGGTTGACAGCATCAGGAATGAAAGGAAACATCAGTTCAGAAGAGCAGCCAATATTCCCATGGAAAAAGAATATTAAATGCATTAAATGCAGGCAGATCATCTGCAACTAATCTCCTTCATTCAACACCACCTCCACTTGCATCGCAGTCCCTCTTGCTCTCCCTGTCATAGACATTTTCTTTGTTCTCTCCTACTCTTTCTCTGCAGCTTAGAAGATGCTTGTTTTATAAACTTGCCAAGTTCTGATGTGAAATATTGACTCTGTTCCACTCTGCAGAGATGTTTCCCAGCATTCTCTGTTTTTATTAAACATCTAATGCACTTTGGCATTAAATGTGAAAGCATCTAAGTCTCAAAGCCTGCAAGAGGATGCAAAGAAACTGGCTGCAGTTTTCCAGAGTGTAGCTGAGGATGACTTTAGTGAGAATTGCTGAGTCTGTGTTAAGCCAACCAGGTGCTCT
Organism: Pristis pectinata; assembly: GCF_009764475.1. Taxonomy (NCBI): domain Eukaryota; kingdom Metazoa; phylum Chordata; class Chondrichthyes; order Rhinopristiformes; family Pristidae; genus Pristis; species Pristis pectinata. The sequence continues at coordinate 19,420,294 of NC_067432.1, forward strand.
GGAACAAGAGCAGGGAATGGAGTTAACAATAGAGGAAGGTAGGGCAGGCACGGTAGTGTAGCAGTGAGCATAATGCGCCAGCAACCCAGGTTCAATTCCGGCCACTGTCTGTAAGGAGATTGTAAGTTCTCCCTGTGTCTACGTAGGTTTCCTCCCACATTCCAAAGACGTACGGGTTAGGAAGTTGTGGGCATGCTATGTCAGTGCTGGAAATGTGGCGGCACTTGCGGGTTGCCCCCAGAACACTCTACACAAAAGATGTATTTCACTGTGTGTTTCAATGTACATGTGACTAATAAAGATATCTGATCTGATCTGATCTGAGGTATGACACAGGTACTGTGGTCCAGCAGAGGAAGAGACATGCAGTGGTTATTGGGGATTCGATAGTAAGGGGTACGGATAGCAGATTCTGCGATAGCAATAATGAGTCTCGGATGGAGTGTTGCCTCCCTGGTGCCAGGGTACGGGATATCACTGACCGTGTCGAGAATATTCTGAGAGGGGAGGGTGAGCAGCCAGAAATCTTGGTACATGTAGGTACCAATGATGTAGGTAGAAAAAGAGAAGAGGTCCTGAAGGAGGAATACAAGGCATTAGGGAGAAGGTTGAAAAGTAGGACCTCAAGGGTAGTAATCTCAGGACTACTACCCATGCCGCGTGTCAATGACAGGAAGAATAGACAGCTCTGGCAGTTAAATGCGTGGCTGAGTGACTGGTGCAAGGGGCAGGGCTTCAGATTCTTGGATACCTGGGACCTTTTTTGGGGGAGGCAAGACCTATTTGCTAAGGATGGGTTGCACCTAAACTCCAAAGGGTCCAATATCCTGGCGGGAATGTTTAATTTAGTTGTAGGGGAGGGTTTAAACTGATCTGGCAGGGGGATGGTAACCAGGATGCTAGGTTACAAGATGCTAAGGTGAGGGAGAAAGTGTATAGAAACGAATCCATTGAGGATGGCAAGAATGACAGGCAGGTGATAAGTCAGGATAATTTACTGAATAATAGAAGTACAACAAATCAGGATGTTAGGATACAGAATGTTAGGATAGGGGATGAGGTCTACACGAACATGTCTAAGATAGTAGGTAGCGAAGATAGTAAGAAGGATGGACAGGTAGAAAGTCAGGATAATCTGCTGAACAATGGAAGTACAATAAAATCAATAGCAGATACCAGTCTAAACGTACTATATTTAAATGCACGTAGCATCAGGAATAAAGTAGATGACCTAGTGGCACAACTACAGGTTAATAAATATGACATCGTTGCAATCACTGAGTCATGGCTTCATGATGGATGTGATTGGGAACTGAATGTCAAGGGGTATACAGTGTATAGGAAGGATAGGCGGGTAGGCAGAGGGGGAGGTGTGGCCATGATGGTTAGTAGCGATATAAAATCAATAGAAAGGAAAGACATTGGGTCAGAGGAGGTGGAATCCTTATGGGTGGAGCTAAGAAATAGCAAGGGTAAAAGGACAATAGTAGCAGTCATATATAGGCCCCTGAACAGCAGTCAGGAAGTGGACCATAAGTTGCAGATTGAGATAGAAAAAGCGTGCCAGAGTGACAATGTGAAGATAATTATGGGGGATTTTAACATGAAGGTGGACTGGGAAATCCAGCAAGGCGGTAGTACTCAAGAGAGTGAGTTTGTGGAATGTCTAAGGGATGTTTTTCTGGAGCAACTTGTTGAAGAGCCCACCAGGGGATCGGCTGTTTTGGATTGGGTGCTGTGTAGTGAACCCGAGGTGATTAGGGAACTAAAGGTAAAGGAACCACTGGGAACAAGTGATCACAATATGATTGAGTTTAGTTTCAAGTTTGAGAAGGAGAAGCTGATAACTGGTGTATCGATATTTCAGTGGAATAAGGGAAATTACAAAGGTATGAGAGAAGAGTTGGCCCAAATTGATTGGAGGAGTAAGTTAGCTGGAGGGACGGCAGAGGAGAAATGGAAGAAATTTCTACAGGAAATAAGGACAATGCAGGACAGATATATTCCAAGAAAAAAGAAGGTTTTGAATGGAAAAAAGGCACAGATGTGGATAACAAGGGAGGTGAAGGATAAAATAAAAGCAAAAGGGGCGGCGTACAAAGTAGCAAAAATTAGTGGGAAAACAGAAGATTGGAAAGTTTTTAAAAATCTGCAGAGAGAAACTAAGAAGGTCATTAGGAAAGCAAAGATGAGTTACGAAAGGAAGCTGGCGGACAACATTCAGAAGGATTCTAAGAATTTTTTTAAATACATAAGGAATAAAAGAGAGACACGGGTTGACATAGGACCAATTGATAACGGTGCAGGAGGGATTATAATGGACGATAGTGAGATGGCAAGGGAATTGAATGAATATTTTGCATCGGTCTTCACCGTGGAGGACATAAGTAATGTGCCCGTTAGTCAGGAGTCTCACGAATTGGAACTGAGTTCAGTTGAGATTAATAGGGAGAAGGTGCTAGGAAAACTAAAGGGGCTTAAGACTGATAAGTCTCCCGGACCAGATGAGGTGCATCCCCGGGTTCTGAAGGAGGTGGCTGTAGAGATAGCAGAGACATTGGCGATTATTTTTCAGGAATCGATAGATTCTGGCATGGTTCCGGAGGACTGGAGGGTAGCGAATGTAGTTCCGTTGTATAAGAAAGGTGGGAGGCAGCACAAAGGCAATTACAGACCTATTAGTCTGACGTCAGTGGTGGGAAAATTATTGGAATCTATCCTCAAGGAGGAGGTTACCGAATACCTAGAGGCGCAAGGCAAGATTGGACCTAGTCAACATGGTTTTGTGAAGGGAAGATCCTGTCTGACCAACCTATTGGAGTTTTTTGAAGAAATCACAGGTAGGGTGGATAAGGGAGAGGCGGTAGACGTTGTGTATTTAGACTTTCAAAAGGCCTTCGATAAGGTGCCTCACAAGAGACTGATTAATAAGATGAGAGGTCATGGAATTATGGGTAGGGTAGCAAAATGGGTGGAGCATTGGCTGGTTGGCAGGAAGCAAAGGGTGGAAATAAAAGGATCTCGTTCTGGTTGGTTACCGGTTACTAGTGGTGTGCCGCAGGGGTCGGTGTTGGGGCCGCTCCTTTTTACCTTGTACATCAATGATTTGGATGATGGAATAAATGGTTGTGTGGCTAAGTTTGCGGATGACACCAAGATAAGTGGAGGAGTAGGGAGCATAGAGGAAATAGAAAGGATGCAGAGGGACCTAGACAGTTTAGGAGAATGGGCAAGGAAATGGCAGATGAGATTCAATGTTGAGAAATGTGCAGTTGTACACTTTGGAAGCAGAAATAAGCAGGTAGATTATTATCTAGAAGGAGAGAAGATTGATAGTACGGTAGTACAAAGGGACTTGGGGGTACTCGTACAAGATACCTTAAAAGTTAACCACCAGGTTGGATCGGTGGTTAAGAAAACGAATGCTATGTTGGCATTCATCTCGAGAGGTATAGTGTATAAAAGTAAGGAAGTGTTGATGAGGCTCTACGGGGCACTAGTGAGGCCTCATTTGGAATACTGTGCGCAGTTTTGGGCCCCACATCTTAGGAAGGATGTGCTGACGTTGGAGAGGGTTCAGAGGAGATTTACAAGAATGATTCCGGGAATGAAAGGGCTTAAGTATGATGAGTGTTTGTCGGCTCTTGGACTGTACTCGCTGGAGTACAGAAGGATGAGAGGGGACCTCATAGCGACATTTAAAATGTTGACAGGTAAGGATAGAGTAGATGTGGCTAGGCTGTTTCCCTTGGTGGGTGTGTCCAGGACCAGAGGGCACAATCTTAGAATTAGAGGGTACAGTTTCAAGACAGAGATGAGGAGAAATTTCTTTACCCAGAGGGTGGTGAAATTGTGGAACTCCTTGGCACGCACAGCAGTGGAGGCCAGATCAGTGGGGGTGTTCAAGGAGGAGATAGACAGATATCTAGATAGTCAGGGTATCAAGGGATATGGGGATAAGGCTGGAAAATGGGATTAGAATGGGTTTTTTTTTCTCTTTTCTTTTTTCTTTTTTTCCCACCCCATTTCTTTTTCCCTTTTCCTTGGAGCAGACTCGATGGGCCGAATGGCCTGCTTCTGCTCCCTTGTCTTGTGATCTTGTGATCTTGTGATTGGCCATTCAATTGCATTTAACCTATATACACAAAGTTCTGACTTGTTCTTGCTGCCTGGATCAAAGTTAAGGCAAGAGCTCAGCACTAGTTCATCTCTTTTATTGGTATGTCCTCTCTTGCCTTGTTCCCATGTAATTTAAAAGCACAGACTCAGCATCAGGACATGAGAATCACAGTTTGACGTGGTCTGGAATCACTTCTGTATTGACTTTCTCATCATAAAATCTGGGAATAATTTTCTCAGCATCTGTGACATTGCATATGTCGGCCATTGCCTCAGCTGATATGCTATTGAATTTCTCATCAATGCCATTGTATTTCTCGAGTCAATTCTTTCTCTCCTCATCAGTCTTCCACCTGCATTCTCCATCCCCTTGAGCTCATCCACAACTCTGCTACCTGTATCCTAACCCACATAAAATCCTGCCCACCCATCACTACTCTGCTCACGTATCTGGCTCTCTGCCCTACAATACCCCAAGTTGATAATTCCTGTCCTTATTTCCAAATCTCTCTGTGTCTTAATGACCTCCTCCGGATTTACAGTCCTCTGAGATCTATAATTCCAATTCTGGCTCCATGCCTATGCCTGTTTTTTATCATTCTACCAATTAGATGTTGTACATCCAGCTTTCTCGGAGGTCTGGAATTTCCTCCCTCACGCTTCCTGTCTCTATACTTCTCCTCCTTAAAACCCACCCTTGACCAAGTCTTTGATAACATACCTTAACATCTCCTTATGTGTCTAGACATCAAATTCAGTCCGATAACGTCCCTGGGACAAATCTAGACAATTTATTTGGTCAAAGGCATGTGATAAAGCCAAGTTGTTGTTGTCAATACAATTGATTTCCCTGTTGTGACTGTGTGCTTTCAGTATCTGATTTGAATTCTACTGAGTGCCCTGTCCCTTGATGTGATGACATGTTAAAGCAAGACTGGATTTATCACAGTTTTCTTGAACTCCATTGCCGGTAACTGTAACTGTAATTGTCACTGTAAGATGATGCCTGGTTTGGCACGATAAGGCTGACTTTCTCAGTGTTTCCTTTTAGTACAGACCCTGCTCTCTGGGCGGGATGTTATAGGCATACCAACACATTTGTTAGTTAATAACTTTTATGCAATAAAATTCCTGGCATCCTGCTAGATTTCAACACACCAAAGATCTTGTGATGTGGAGAGAATTACAAAATAATAAGAACGTTGCACTACGGAAGGAGGCCTTTCTACCCACTGAGTCTATGCTGACTCCCTGTAGAGAAGTTCTATCAGCCCACTCCCTTGCTCTTTCAATAGCCCTGCAAATATATAATTCTATATAATTCCCCCTTTATAATTCCTCTAGAAAGCACCGATTGATTCTGTTTCCACTAACCTGGCAGGCAGTAAGTTAAATTATTGAAGGCCTGAATGCAAAAGAAAGTGAATTGGTGGGGAGGGTTTAGATAAAGAAGTGATAGATGAAAAACCAAAGAATTAACACTGAATTCATGTAAAATGCTGTTGGGGCCACAGCTGTAATTTTGGAATCCCCATCATGGGTGGGCTAGTATAACCTCAAAATAGTCACTGCATAATTAGCCAATGTTATATCAAAAGAGAAATAATAACTATGAAAGAAATCTATAAGATTTTGAGGGTTTTTTTTACGCACTATGGGGGAATGGACATTTAATGAAGGATTTTAAAATGATGAGCAGTCTTGAGAGGATAAATAATGAAAGGGTATTGTCAAGTCATAACAAAGGGAACATAGATAGAGGACTATCAAGAAGAATGAAAGAATAGCTGGTTGTTTGAGAAGGATGATTCGAACGTTGAGAGAGTGAGATTGGACATGATTTGGGAGAAAAGCATCCATTGTGCTTCAAAAATCTTACTTGGAAATTGTATTTCACTTTTTTTTGGTGCACAGCTGAAGGCACTAATGCCTATTTATTTTGCCTGCGAAGTTGCAAAGTTGGCACAATGACGGTTTACACTCAGAATCGTGCTTAAGTAGGACCAGGCTCAGCTGAACACAGCTCCTGACAACTTGCAATCCTTAAAGACGCAACTCCATGGCAGACTGATAGCACTAGCACCTACAAAACCTGCCATAGAAGAGGTAGAGGCATCAGAGGGGAGGGAAGGAGCCCTTAGGTTTAATGTAAAGAAAACGCCATTCTCATCAGTGAGATAAATGCCACTGTCTATGTACTTTGGTGGAGAAATGGAGGTTGGGTCAGGAAGGTCACTGGACCACCCATGGGTAAGCCCTGTCTGAAGGTTCTCCAGCTACTTCCTCCATGTCCCACTTATTTGAGCAATGCATAAGCACATATCCTTCCAAGGCATGTCCAGGTGAGCAGCACATCACCATAAACCATTGTACTGAGACATTTCAGTAAATTAATCAGGTTATGGTAACTGTAATGATCAAATCAGGTACTCCTGTAAAGGAGGAGATGCTGGATTATTCTCTACCATCTGGGCTCCTTCGGCTGTTAATTGGTGAACTACGATGCTGCTAAAAACCATTGTTTGGCAAGGATTGTTTTGCGGATAAGCAACTATGATTTAGCAGTCTCCTTATGAAAAGCATTTCTCTATCAGCGAGTCTCTTATTTCCCGTGTAGTCAATGCCTGCCTTGTCTGGTCTGCTGGAAGATCAAGCTGGTGGTGTTCTGCTGGCATTCTCCCCTATAGACTTCCTCCTTCCCCTGCTCCCCTTGCTCTTGCTGTTCTTCAACCCACATGTCAAGTCCCTTGGGCTCGGGATCTGCATGTTGTTCTTCATCCAACGCCAGCCGCTATCATTGGATTGTGAGGCTGTGCAGTCAACAGAAACAATGATGAAGTCTCTACACCTGCTGGGCAAAAAAACTGCAGGCTGCCCCTGGACTGATGCAGGGACCAAAATCTCATTTTCAACACAGCAATTGGATTTTCCACAATGATTCTGGTATTTGCCTGGCTCTCGTTGAACAGAGGCTCAGCTGTGAAAGGACTATGAATAGGTGTTGGGGGCCAGAGAAGTCGAGGATAGCCCTTGTCCTCCAGGATCCATCCATCACGGCAGTGCTCGCCACAGAAATGCCGGCAACTCAATCTCCCCGAAGGTGATTGTATTATGTGTGCTTCCTGGATGCAAGACATTCACCATCAGGAAAATCTGTTCATCTGGACTTTGAGAGGTATTCTCTATTGAGAGTAATGTCCAGACCGTTAAGGAGAGCCAACATGGGCACATGTGCACATTCAATGGCTGCCTGCACTCATGGAAAGCCTGCAGTGCTGGCAATTTCTAGTGTCCAAGATGCCACATGCTCAGAAATTGATGTAGATGAAATCTATGCCAATACTTTACTTGAGTGACCTCACTATTGCTGTATTGTGCTTCATGTTGGGAGACATAGTAGGGATCTGCAGCAGCTATTTGGAAGGATCCTGTGGGAAGGAAGTTGAGAGCCAAAATGATCTTGACCTCCATGCAGAGAGCAGTCCCAAGACCATAATGTGGTCAAAGGCTTTCCTGGAACATTTTACATCTCAGTGATGACAACCTTGGAAATGCCAAGTCTACGAAACATTGCTCATTCGAGGGTTCCTGGTAGGATGAGGTGCCCTTGCAGATTCTGTGGGAGTGGACACTTTCCTGATTGATGTGTCTTTAGCCCCTGCTACAATGTCCCTGTGTGGATATTCATTCCCATTGATGTGTCTTTAGCCCCTGCTACAATGTCCCTGTGTGGATATTCATTCCCATAACAATGCCTTTGGTAATGAAATACTGCCAGCCCTTTTATTTCTACTTTTCATCCATTCAATGAGAATCTCAGCAACTAAAAGCAGGAGAAAATACTCCTTGTTAGATTAAACACATTCTGCAAACACTGGCAGGTGTTTGGGTAGCCTGCAGTCAGTTCTACAGCTGCCCTCTCAGGTCTCCCTGACTGCAAGCATCTCACTGAATAACAGAAAAGTCTACAAAGTAAGTCAATGTGTTCCTTGTTGTACTGTGATTGTCCAAGGACAGTCATCGTTGCACCCAAGAACTCTAATTTATGCTGGTAAGGGCAAAAATGGATGTGGTGTGAATAATGACATCATAATGACATTGACGCCATCATTAGGGCAGCACAGTGCTGCCAGTAAGTAGAGCTGCTGTCTTACAACTCCAGTGACTTCAGGTGCTGCCTGCATGGAATTTGCACATTCTCCCTGCAACCACATGGTTTCCTTCTGAGTACTCCGATTTCCTCTCACATCCCAAAACCATGCTGGTTGGTAGGTCCGTTGGCTACTGTAAATTGTCCCTAGTGTGTAGGCAAGAAGTAGAATCTGTGGCACTGTTGACGGGAGAGTGGGGAGAATAGCTTACAGGGAAATTTAGTGAGGGAAATGGGGATGCTCTGGGAGCCCGCATAGACTTGATAGGCTGAAAGGTCTTCTGTGCCACAAGGAAATATGGATATTGAAATTATGTACCTATCGGATACCAAAAATAAACCAGATTCATTAAAGGAAAAGCAAATTGAAGTGCCCAGCTAGTTTCCTGTTGAATGCTACTATATCAGAAATGATTATTGGAGCAATTCTTAATCTGAGTTCACATTAGTTGTGCATAAAAAATAGGCCAGACCATCCAATTTCTAGACTCCCGCCCATTATTCAGCAACAATTACTTCGACAGAGTGTACTGTTGGGTAGGGCAGGTAACAGGAGGCTTTGTCTGTCTTGCTGTGCACACCCAATTTGTACACTCAAATAGTTTGCCACAAGTTGCTACTGAGACAGATCACATCATTGAAATGGCAAGGTATTTGATAAACACATATGCCCTTGGCCATACGCCACAAGTTCTTTGATCCATTATATACAAGACTGGTGATAGCTTTCACACTCAACCTGCTGTGCCTTTAACATAGAAAATACCCTGATATAGCTTAAACGTACAATGTGAATTGTTTCTGCCACTATGACCCTAAAGATGATGACCCTCTTCTATTTGAAGCAACAGTTTATTTGTCACCATGAGCTTCTTTTAATCCCAAAAGAAAGTTTATTTTTGCAGTTTAGTCACCCAGTCACCCTAAATGCTTCAGCTTTTCTAAGGATTAATGTTTTGGAGATTTCAGCTACACTGAGACACAATTCTGAATTTACAAGACTCTGCAGAATTGTTCCTGATATCAACAATGAATTCATCTTCAGCTTTGGTTAAAAGTGCTTTGTTGTCATTCCATTTCTTTGCCTTTATTGTCTACGCAAGTAGGCTGTGTTCAAAGCAACAACATACATAGTCTTTCCATGCTTGTACTTCACCTGCCAAGTACTTGCTCTGAATGTTACAACAGGCTTTGTAATCATTTAGCTGTGGGATGAAAGGCTTCTTAACAATACTCTTCAAGGTCCCACTGGTCAATTTGAATTGGAATTTCTTTGCAACACAAACTTTGCTCAATCCACTTGTAACCACACACATTCTCAATAGAAGCCCTACTTCTTCTTTGTTGAGCAAATGGTTTTGAGGGATTAGCCATCTCTTTTACATCTGACTTTCTCCAAGCCTTGATTTCTTGAATCATGTTTTAACCAATAAAAAGGGGAACATCTCCTTTGCTATCTGTGTGGAACTTGCATGTTCTCCCTGTTACCGTGTGGGTTTCGTCAGGGTGCTCCGATTTGCTCCCACATCCCAGAGACGTGCAGGTTGCTAGCTCAGCTTGCCACTGTAAATTGTCCCTAGTGTGCAGGTGAGTGGTAGAGGAACGTGGGGAGAATGAAATTGGATTAGTGTAAATGGTTACTTGATGTCCTTGGTGGGCCTGTTTCTGTGGTGTACGACTCTATGACTTTGGCATAATGCTGGTGCTTATCTTGTATTTACCTGAATATTCCCACTGAAGCCTCTGTTCCCAACACTTGATTTCTGCTAAAGGCAGCAGCAGCATCTTCCACCCAGCTCCCATCAGCTGTGGCTGCTCATGTGCTGCTCTGTTGAACTCTTCCTAGAGTCCAGCTGGACTGTGGAATCACGTATCTGAATCCCAGATTGAGGCTGGGAATTCTCTCCCTGAACTTGTGCCAGGTTAAACCTGCAGCAGGCACTACTTCATGACAGTCCCTCTTCAAGTGAAGGGAGGACATCACCTGCTGGAAGAAAGTTAAATGCTGTTTTTAGCATTCATTTAGTTACCTTTAATAATTTTGATTGATTTTTAGTGTGCTCTTGAATGCAACTTTTAAATTGTTTTTCAAGCTATTGACAATATTTTTACATATCTCAAGTGTTATTTATTTATTAGTCACATGTAAGTCGAAACACACAGTGAAGTGCATCTTTTTGCATTACTGAGAATGTTCTGGGGGCAGCCCGCAAGAGTCACCACTCTTCCGGCGTCAACATAGCATGCCCACAGCTCCTAACCCGTACGCCTTTGGAATGTGGGAGGAAACTGGAGCACCCGGAAGAAACCCACGCAGACACAGGGAGAATGTACAAACTCTTTATAGACAGTGACGGGAATTGAACCCAGGTCGCTGGCGCCGTAATAGTGTTACGCTAACCGCTACACTATCCTGTCACAATGGCCACAATCAATTGACAGCTTTGGCAAACTGTAAATCTGGGGGAGGGGAGAGGAAGGATAGGGGGATAAAGTGGGGGTCAGGTCCACTCACCAGCTGTCAACGCCATTGTGTGAGTGCAGCCTGCACAGATGCACACAGTACTCGGCACAGGGCACACACTGAGGTACTATGACCCAAGCCATCAACAATAAACTGCACTGGAGCTACCTGTGTAGCGCAGGGAAAAGTGGTCAGTGATTTAGTGCCTATTTAAGATCTGGCGCAATAGCAACATTTGCACACTTTTACACTCTGATGCCTGGTGACATCTTGGTTAAGTAATGAGCACCCACCAGAAGTAAGCAACTCAGGAGGTCCTGGGTGTCAATTGAATATGATGTCTTTACAGCCTTGCTGCCAGTTGGGAGTTCAGTACTTCAACCAAAGGCCTCTCTTGATCTTACCCAGCTAAGCATACCTTCAACAACAAGAAGGAACATTCCCTCACAGTGCTATTTCCAAGAATCAGCCAAGTGGGCTGCCGGTTGATCTCTACCTCCATTTAAAGCCTGTAGAAAGTCAGATGGCCAATGTATATTCCCGAAAAAACATTCCCTCAACAAAGAAAACATAGGGGACAAATTGAGAATGTATCTGGTTATAAGTGAATTGAACAATGTTTTCCACAGTTCAACATGTATTCAGTACTCTTGATGGTTGGTTGAATTTTCCGATGTCAGCCGGGAGTAGAGTGGGAAATACTGAAGCATTTTTCTGCATAAACCACTTACTCTCAGGCATGTGCAATAGACCATGACTGGGAAAAAGAGCGGTCTTCAAAAATCGGGGAATTTTTCAGTTTTCACAACTTGTTGCCCTTTTATGGGATCTGTTTGTAATGATTGCCACAAGCCTTCAAAAATTAGCAGTAGCCATTCCTATATTTCATGTCTAGTCTCGTAATAAAGACAAATCTGACAAGGCAGTACTGTTGCTCTGAATGCATTAAGTGTCAATTCATTGAAACTAGACCTTAGCTTAGATGGGATTAGATGTGGCTCAAAATGTAGCAGATCACACCATAACTATCATTTGCTTTGGATATAGTGCTTCAGTTGAGTTTTTACAATAGCCTAGATTTGTTAATAAACATAATCTGTAAATAAAAATTCTTAACATATATATTCATATCACCTATGAATTGTTGGTCCAATACTATAGGTTACAATAACCCATATCCTCACGCTAAGCTAAATAAAAGTGATCATTACCAATGAAACTAGGAATCTCAGGAGATGGAGATAACAAACGCATGAGAGGAAAGTATCCTGCTGCCGAAAATCCCAACCCTAACCCTCAGGTACCAATGTCTCCTTGCTGCCAACAAGTCCTATGTCCACACCACTTAGCTTACTTTTATTTCTATGAAAATAAAGACACTAATTCAATTCATCAAACCATATGTAGATTCTTTGAGAAAGAGTCATTTTCATGGAACTGGATGATATAAATTGTCATTGTCACACAAAAAAAATTAGATGATTTCTTTCCATGTCCTTTTCTGTTCATGTTGTATATATCCACTCTGTGTGCTCTTCACCTACCTTTTGAGGTGCAGATATTTCTTTTCCTATCCCTGTACTTTGCATTTTTCAGGAACATTGTTTTGAATCCACTACTTCTGGACATTTCCTTACCGATGGAGAATTCTGATGTGTAAGACTGTCTTGCATCAAATGTGGCAGTGAATTTATTTATTTATAATCCTCTTGGACTTCTGCCTGCCAGAATTTCCTAAAAGGGGAGTTTAATACTCATTCTTTTGTCAGATTGTACAAACAGCTATGACACCACCAAGCAGCTCTATCCAAAACTGAATAACTTCAACTACTGTTAACTGAGTCAAGGTTTGATGTGCTCTGAACTTTTTCTCACTTGGTTGTCCCTGACTCTAAACATAGTTGTAGATCATCAGTGACTCTGTGGAAAATAAAAAGTTTTTCAAAAGGCTTCTATACCATTAAAATATTGAATATGATTCTCTCACTGAATGTTGAAAACGAACCATTTTTCTGTTCTTTGTTGTATTTTTTTCTGCCTCATCCTGTAACATCATAGGCTAAAAGGCCTGTACTGTGCAGTACTGTTCTCTGTTAACATACAAAGGAACATATAAAGCTTAAGAGTTATTTGGTCCATTAAGCCTCTACGATACAATATCCACCACTAAACAGTAATTTACACCCCCCCACACATGCAAATCCTCTCAGATAAAGACAGAGAAACGTGATTCTGTAACCAATGTTGAGACTGTATCCTCCAGTCTCTGCAGCACCAACAGCTTTTCCAAAATGCAACCAACTTGAACTAAACCTCTTCATTTGGCTTTAAGTTTCCAGGTAAGACTTGAAATTGCACAACAGATGCCTTGTTTCTGTGTTTTTTATTGTCTGTTTCTTTCTATTCTGCTTTGAGTTGTTTTTGCACTTCTAGCTTCATGTAGTGTCTCTGATTCACAATAAACGTATTATGATCTGGCTGCCTGGTGGGTTCTCCTTTTTTCTGCTTCATAAAGCATACAACTTAAACATTGTTTCTGAGAGAAATTTGAATCCAACCATGTTGTTAAATAATATATATAGTCACCCACTCAGCAGCTGCTAAGAATACAGTGACCTCAGGTGAATTCTACAGATCTCATTACACCATCCAACAATGAGGGCCTAATGCCTACCATTGAGAGATTCCATCTTTCAACAAACGCCTTGATTCGTCCTCTGACTCCTTACACTTCCTCAGTCTGCTTAGAGTGAGATCTGTTCAGAATAAGATACACGTAACTCGTAATGTACCGAAGAAGTGACCAAGACATTAAGGGTTGCACTTAAGCTGTCAGACTTGCATATCCTTGACATCAAGATCCTAACTTGAATCATTCTAAGTGGGCCGAGCTTTCATTTTGTTGCTGTCTCCATTGGCAACACTTTAGAAACGACTTGTTTTCTGTTCAGTATATGTGATACTTTTTGTCATCTCACCCACATATTAATTCTGAATTTCCATTCTCTGAGATTCCAGCAGATTACAGCTCTATCCTTATTTTTGCTCTCATGTTAGGCTGGGAAAACTTTGCTGGGCTTCTGCCCAGTCAATGTCAGAATACACAGATGTACCATTTGATCTGAACGAAGCAAGCTGGAGCGAAGGTAAAGCCAAGAAAGATTAGGACTTCCTTCATACCGCACATTAATCAGTCAGGACATATGATGACAGAAAAGCACAGGAAGAATCAAGTGAAAACAAGCTTGAGGTTACATTTTATTCCATGCCTTGAAGATAGCGGATAAACAACAAATACTTAAAGCTTCAGCCTCACTTACACTTTTCCGATTATCTACAAGGAAATTAATCCACTGAAAAATATTCCCTGCTTGAGACTTTTGACAGTCACTTTAATGCTTGGCAAGTTAAAAAAAAAGAAGTTAAATTCAATCTGATGAATATGGTTTCATCTGCCTGCAGCAACTTACTTGGTAACACACCTGATTCAGAAACTTGTTCCACTCAGGAAACTTAAGTGCAAAAATCTCCGCTGATGTTCTATCACAGCAGTGACAGAATGCCACACTTTTGTAGGTGCCATCTTTTCAATGGGGCATTAAACCAAGATTCTATTTGCTCTCCCACATGGATGTGAAAGATCCCAGGGCACTACGCATCTCAAGCCTCCTCTAGCGCCACCCCCCTTGACCTTCCATCCCTCTTTCCAGGGTCATCTTGCTGTGGTGAAACCAGTGAAACTCCGGGAGAGGGCTGCCATTTAAAAGGCCCTGCTCAATGCAGGACCTCACCGATCCACGGGATGCCTGCCACCCACTCAATGATTGCACTTGCGAGCATAAAGAAGCATCTTGTTGCTTATGAACTAACATAGTAATGCATTAGTTGTTCATTGAACATCATTTACTAGGACAGAGTAAAACTTCTAGAAGTAGAAATTTATCCTCAGTTATATTCACTACATGCGCAACATGTCAGTGTATACATACAGTGTACTGCTTCCAAAATTCAGTTCCATTAAACTCAATGCACATATTCTAATATATTAAATGTTTAGCACATGTGACCAAAGACAAAGCCTTACCCTTAATGTTTCTCAGTGGAAGATATACCTCTAGCGAGATAATTATTTAACACTGGTTGCATTTATATTGAATTCTTTTATATTGAATTCTTTTCAGTGACACATTAGGATGGAAATCCAATCCTCATGAAAGCAGATGTTTATGGACTACGAAAATGGTTTGTGTGGCTCCAAGGACTTTCTGTATTTGGCACTGGTAGGACCATATAATAGGTTAGGGCCACAACCTGGTTTTCTCAGGATATTTATTTATTGAGTACTTATAAACAGGAATTCTAAGCAGCAGAGAGCTATGCACACTCCTCAAGACGGTTTAAGCTAATTTGGCAGAGGGTGGGAAATATAGTAGCAGTTCAGCAAGTGGGGAGAAAAGTGTGGAGAATAAATCAAGCAAATCCATTGGGCAGAACAGACAGAGGCAGGTTCAGAAGCATGGGAAGGCTGCATTAACTTTAATAGAAGGAGCCTCACAGGTAACTCAGATGAGCTACAAACATGCATCAGTACTTGGAAATATGATGTTATTGCAATCATGGTAAAACTCTTTTAAAGGAGAGTGAATAAGAATTCATGGCCAGCATGTTCTGGTAAGGGTGAAAGGCAAAGATGGCAAGATTAGGAACTTTGGATGACAAAAGATATCAAAGCTTTTTATCAGAGAAAAAAATCACAGGTATAGACAACTAGGAGTCTCTTGAAGAATACAGAGCGTGTAGGTGTGAAGTTCGAAAAGAAATTAGGATGGCAAGAATAGGTCATGAAATATCCTTGGCAAGTAAGATTAAGGAGCAAGAGGGTAGCCAGGGAAAGTATGGGTACGCTTAGGGATCAAAAGGGTAATTTATAAGTAGAGCCATGTGATGTTAACGAGGTCCTGAATGAATACTTCTTGTCTGTATTCACCAAGGAGAAGGACATGAAAACTAATGAGTTCAGTGAAGGATATATGGATAATCTGGAGCAGGTCAGAATTAAGAAGAAGGAGGTTTTAGATTTTAAGTGATGTATGAGTTGATAAATCCCCAGGGCCGAATGAGATCTATCCCAGGTTGCTATAGAAGCAGGGAACAAGATAGCATCCCAGCAGAGATTTTTACATCCTAGTTATCCTCAGATAAGGTGCCAGAAGACCAGGGGATACCTAACATTAGTCCTTTATTTAAGAAGGGTAGCAAAGATAAGTCAAGTAAGCCTTACATCAGTGGTAGGGAAAGTATTGGAGAACATTTTCAGGCATAGGATTCATATATATTTGGAAAGTCAGGGGCGAACCAGGAATACTTGGCATGGCTTTATGCAGGGAAAATACTGTCTCACTAATTTGATTGCTTTTTGAGGGAACTAAGATGGTTGATGAAGGCAGGATGGTAGACATTGTCTTTACTGACTTTACTAAGGTATTTGACAAGGTCCCATGTGATAGGCTGGTACAGAAGGTTAAGACACATCGGATAAAAGGCGACCTAGCTAGTTAGATCCAAAATTGGCTGGGTGAAAGGAGGCAGTGTGTGGTGGTGGAAAGATGCTTTTCTGACTAGAGGTCTGTGCTCTGTGGTGTACCACAGGGATCAGTGCTGGGACTCTTGTTGTTTGTGATAAATATCAACAGCTTGGATGTGAATGTCAGAGGTATGATTAGTAAGCTTGTAGATGACAAGAAAGCTGGTAGAGTTGTGAATAGCAAGGAAGTTTACCTAAGTTATAGATCTATGATCTATGATATAGATCAGATGGAAGGTTGAGTAGAGCATTGGGAGATGGAAATATAATCCCAACAAGTGCAAAGTAATACATTTTGGGAAGTCAATAGGGATAGGACATATACATTCCTTAGGGCACTAAGGAATGTTGATGAACAGAGGGACCTTGGAGTTCAAGTTCATAATTTCCTGAAAGTTGCAACACAGGTACATTGGGCACACAGGTGAAGAAGGCCTATGGCATACTTGTCCTCACAGGTCAGGGCATAGATTATAAAAGCCGGGATGTTATAATTTTGCAAAACACTGGTTAGACTGGACTTGGAGTGTTGTGTACATTTCTGGTGGCCACACTAAAAGAAGGATCTGGTTGCGCTAGAGACTGTGCAGAGGAGATTCACAAGGATGTTGTCTGGATTGGAGGACTTTAGATATGGGGAGAGATTGGATGGACTGGGTTTGTTTTCCATGTAGCAAAGGAGGCTGAGGGGTGACCTGATAGAGGTATTTAAAATTCTAAGAGGCATAGATAGCATAAATAGTCAGAGCCTTTTCCCATTGTAGGAATATCGTAAGCAAGAGGGCATGCGTTTAAGGTAAGAGGAAGGAGTTTTAAAGGAGATCTGAAGTGAAAGATTTTCACATAGGAAGTGGTTGACTTCTGGAACTTGCTGCCAGAGGAGGTGGTGGTGTCAGCTAATCAGTATGCTTAAGAGCCAATTAGACTGCATTTAAGTAGGCAAGGCATGCTTAAATAGGCAAACCTACTCTTACATTCTGTCAGTGACCACGATTCCACAGTTTATGCCGTAGTTTGGTCTTCAGCACAACTGCAGGCTGGATTATTTTGGAGACCATGGTGCTGGAGTCTCAAGTAAGTAGTCGGCAAAAAGCTCAAAGGTTAACAATATCTTAACTCAACATACCAGGAACGTGGAGCAAATTAACAAATGGGATTAGTGCATGGGTGCTTGATAATTGGCGTGGACTCAGTGGACTGAAGTTCTGTGTTGTGTGTTTCTATGATTAATCTGTATGGAAAACAGATATTTTTTTTATATTACCAAGGCTCCTGTTTCTCCTTCCAACAATATTGCTGAACCCACTGAGTGTTTCCAGCAACTTCTGTTTTTATACCATGAACTGCTGTGTGAGTTTATTTCATGGTGAGTTGGGCACAGGATCAGACCAATTCCACTAATGTCCTCCAGCTTATTTAAATAACACCATTAGATGGTTGAATTGTTCTGAAGCAGCTCCAACCAATATGGTGAGTGACTCTCGGCAGATGTGAGACGCCATGCTCAACCTACTCAGCACTGAACTACACATTGGATTCTTAGCCTGAGACACAGAGAATCCCCAAACAAATTTCTAGGCTGTTGCCCCATAGACTCCCTGGTTAATAATAAAGATAACTGTGTTATCATACTTTCTTAAAAAAAGATAGAAATGATTAATAATGGACAGCAGGACACAGTATATAATGCTTGTGGATTTCAATCCTTATACAAGGTTGAATATAAATAACACCATCTAACAACACTGATTTCATTCATGTTGTAACTAGGATTTATCAGACTGGACATTTTTTTAAATTTTAATTAATCCATCATTCATTTGTAGTTGATGTTTACCTGTCTCTGAATAGTGCTCATGTTGATAATAGCATATCAGCAAGAATTATGATGAGCATCTCTCATAAGATAATTTTCAGGTTTGTTCAAACACATCAGTATGGGCCAGATAATATTGACCAGGCTCTAGTTTTCAATAAACAACCTTGAAACTGATTGTTGAATTTTAATCTCTATTTATTAAAATTCCAGACATTTCAGTATGAAAGAAATGTTATTTTAAAATTCATAAGCACTTCAGGCTTCCAATAAACATTTTGCCTGAGCAAGCACCAAACAGTCTCATCCTATACACTTGAAAGATGCAAATGTTCGGCTTCTTTTTGAAATTCACAGCCCATTTGAACTTGCCATCATTGTGACAGGAGTACCTGAACTGCTTCTAATTAGGTTGCACAGTATAATACAAGACTGCAGTAAGACCAGCACCTTGTCCTTTCACCAATGAGCCTTGAGGATTCAGGACTCTTGATTAAGATATCAATAGATATTCCCTCCATTTCTGGCATGAATGATATCCAGTGGAGGTGAAGACTGAGTTAGTGTGAAGAGTCCCTCTGCAGACAAATATATTTTTAATTTTTAATACATTTTTTATACAATGCCTTAGGGTAATAATTAGAAGAAATCAGGTGACCCGCTCCACATTTATTCTATTCAATACATGAACAGATCTCTTTTTTTGTGCAGTTATTTGAGACATTGGTTTTCCACCATAAAACCACACAGATTTATTAATAAAACATAAGTCTGGCTTATCTAGCCTTCCAGATAATCATAGAACATGGAGTCATTCTCTGGGAGTATAAGGGATAACAAATTAGTTTCATGCTCCTTGTTGGAATACTTTGGTTAAATTTGGCCAAGTTGTGAGCTCCATTATGGAATCACTGAAACTGAGTTCATCAACAACAAAAGTTTCAGAAAATGTGCATCAGATCAAATCTATTATGTTCTGATAAATACAATTTCCTATGAGGCCATTGTTCAAATCCACCCGAACATGGTGGATCTGATAGGCCCTGGCTGGATTAAATTTTTGCAATCAAAGATTAAATGATATGCACATTTATCCTCTTCTACGGCAGTTGAAACTATCTAGTGATGGTAATGATGATCGGGGAAACTAGTGTGGTACTTCCAATCATATAGGGGGAAGTGTACCAAACCATCAGCTGTAAACAACAGTGTGTGCCAGGAGAAGCTTTTATGCACAGCTGACAAGTGTAGAAAATACAGAAATACTAACAGGTTTAGAAATAATAAAGCAACATTAAACAGTTTCAGCTGAAGTGTTGTGTTTATTTAAGAAATGTGTGAGGGCCTCGGAAAGGGTACGGAAACAATTTACTAAGAGACTGGAGGAGCAGGAGGTTTAGGTAGAGATTTACTTGAGGAGTTCATGATAGAGCTTAAAATAACTTGCCCTTACATAGTGTTTTTTATGATCTCAGAATGTCTCAAAGTGCTTTGCAGCCAATAATGTACTTTTGAACTGATGTCATATGGTAACGTAGAAATCCCAATAACCAATCTGTGTACAGCAGGGTCCTATAAACTGCAGCGCAACAATGACCACATAAGCTGTCTTAGTGATAAAGGGCGTAATATTGGTCAGTACTCTATGGAAAGCTCCCACATGCTTCCATGCATTGGTGTATGTTGATATTCATCTGAGAGAATAGATGGTACCTCATCCAAACTCATCCAAAATGGAGCCATGAAGAGAACTTGAGCTGAAAATTGTAGCCTGCCTGGAAACGCACATTAAAATGGCACTGCACATAAGCCTGTGTTGGATTAGTGAGGTTTTCTGACAGTGAGGGCACTATGTGTGATAGAACTGTCCTTGCACTCTGTGCATACACAAAGGTCTTTCATATGCAAACTCCCAGCATTGTAGGCACTGGAGCTTGTAGATTGTAGAGAGCTAATGAAGATAGATTGGATGGCTGTTGAGATGATCGACCAAGGGTTAGGGGCATCATCAGCTGGAGAATGGAGCTAGCAGAAATTGCTGAGAGATGGTATCAAGATGGGATGGGGGGAGAGTGTCAGTCAGAGGGGGGAATCTGGCTTGAGTTGCATGAGGAAACCAAAGTGCTTAGTCTGAGAGATGAATGGCCTGGGGAGGAGAGATTGGTGGGAATGATGCTAAAGCTGGGAGTTAGCCAAACAGGAGGGAAATTAAAGCACGGGGTGTTCACCTGGTATTGTGACAACATTCAACACTCAACTAATACCATCAGTGGTTTGATTGAACTCAACCTTGTGAAAGTTGGCTGCCATCATTGTTAAAGAACAGTGTTCAAGCTTAATTAAATGACCATATAGTACTCTAGGTGCTGAGAATAAGGAAAACACTAATAGACTTCTTTCTCAGTTAGTGTGTCTTTTTAAAAAAAATATTTTTCCCCTTGCTCTCTTTCATCCTGAGTATGTTAATTCCTTGCTATGTAATGACAACTGGAGCAACAGGACCTATCAAGTGCTGCCTCTATTTATTCATTTATAGGCCATAGCCAGGCCAACATTGACTCTCCATCCCTAATTGCCCTTGGGAAGGTGGTGATGATCTGCCACTTTGAAATCCGGGTATCCCACAACACCACTTAACATGAAGTTCAATACGCAGACCACAAAGGAACAGCAACTTATTTCCAAGGCAAAATGTTGTTTGGCACTGAGGGAAGCTTGCATGTGAAGGCTTTCCAATGTGTCTGCTGCCTTCCACCTTTCAGATGGTAAAGGCCTGTAAGACTCATTAAATTGTTTTGGCAAGCTACATAATCAACAGTGTCACCACTGCCAGACCTGATGCTTCCATCACTCAATTATCACCTAACGTCACTACGGATCACGTTATAAAGATCGGAAATTTGCCCAGCTCCATCCTCCCCAGGTCCTGATGCTGATGGCGATGTCTGCAGTCCCAGCTTACTCACGACAAACCAGGAATACCCCTGCTGGTTTGTATGGCTGAGCTGTTTGCTTCCTAAGCTCACTGAAGCATCAGCTCTAATATTCCACACATCTGTAAGAGCAAAATAACAATTATTTAGGAAAAGCCATTAACAGGTCTCAGAGTCTCAGCAATATGTCATTGTGAATAATGCCATGGCATTCAATTTTCAGCAATAATTTAACAATTTTGCCTTTGTTTTTCACGTACAGGGCCCCAAAAATCCATGCCTAATGCTGAATTATTTAATGACTGACAGATTTGAATCGGCATCCAGGAGTAAAAACAAATGATGTCAGTCCCTGTTGAGTTAAAGCAGGTGCTCACTGATGGGGGCCCCTTACTGACAACAAACACTGCGGGAATCAAAAGCTCGAGTCAACATGAAATGTTAGCCTCCTCAGTGCTACCGTGGAGCTATGTTAATAAAGATTTCCCTGAGCAGGTAGGAGATTTTTGATCAATTATATAGCTGAGATGTAAAAGGAAGAAGCACTTCACATCCAAAGTACCTCCCTGTAGTGTCTCTATTGCCTCTGAGAGCAGGTTTGCCAAAGAAGTCAAATTGCTATTGAGTCTAATAAGAAGCCACTGTATATGATCTGCTGCAGAATTCGAATATTGCTGCATGATTACACTGTGTACTTGTGTGTGCGCATTCATTTCATTCATTTCTGAGACTAAACTCTTGCCTTCCTATTTACAGCAAAGCTCTGGTTCTGCTACGAGAGTATCAGAACAAACAGCATGGTTAGAAATGGGAAACAGGTCTTGCCAAAGGAGCATCAACAAATTAAAAAGCTAGACCTCAAGGGTAATAATCACTGCATTATCACCCGAGCCACATGCAAATCACAACAGAAGCCGACAGATGAGGAAAATTATCATGAGAGTAAAAGGCGTGTGTGGGATATTGGAATCAGTCTGGGGCAGCAGGGGCTGTATTGATGGGACAGGATCCATCTGAACCAGAAAGGCACCAGTGTTTATGCAAAAAGGGGAAAGGGAAGTAAACAAGGAAGGGGAGATTAGAACAGATTAAACTAAAAGAGGATATAATCAACCAAGAATAAAGCATTGTTGCACAGGAGTTCAGGAGTAACATCACAGATTGGTGTATTCTTCCTCTGGTCTATGAAGAAATACAATTGGTCAGCAGTGCAAGCACAATACCTACATTTTGAAAGCTGAATTCTTATAACAAAGTGCACGACTAACCTTTTAAAATGTATCATCAATGTGAAATTTTATTGATATTGAAGATTCAATTCATTTTTAATATTTCTTCAGAAATAGTGAGCATCATCTGCTAACATGAAATAAACTTTGTTCAGCAATAAACACAATTTCCCTCATAAAGCAGAGGAAGTAGAGGTAATAATACAATATGGTGAACCAGATAATAATCAAGACTATTGAAATATGGCTCCTAAAAAATCCAAGTTTGTAAATTAAAGTCATACTATATTTAGAAAAGAGAGGGGCGGGGGTTAAAGGTAGGCCGTGCCTCTACTTAGTAGAGATAATGTAGAGTAAAAAAAAGTTTTCAATGAGACAGAGTGGAAATTACTTGAATAAATATAAAATACAATTAGGGCTTGACTGCTTCAGATTTTTCAATTCTTAGCTCAATTTGGGGGTGTTTCCTTTAGTTATTATCATTCTTTAGCAAAATCAGTTTGACTCACAAAGTTATTATCAGAGAGAAGGAGGCCGTTTAACCCATCAAGCCCATGCTAGCTCTCTGTAGAGCAATCCAGTCAGTCTCCCTGACCCCCCACCCAACCCCCCAACCTGTTCCAATGCCTGCATGTTTATTTTCTAAGAGGAACAAAATATTTTGGGCAAATACATCAATTTTTTGTTTCTAATAACTTCCAAATAAATGGGTTACATTAATAAATAAAACCCGTACATTCAAGATCTGTTGGCAACCACATTTTAACGAATCCAGATTTTTGCTTCCACTGCTTCCCTCTCCATTTCTGACACCACCCTCCCCCCGCCCCCAAGGTACCCAGACAAGTCTCAGATTGGTATGTTCTTCTACTGGTCTTCAAAGAGATGGGATTGGTCAGAAATTTATGCACAAAATCTGCACTTTGAAAGCTGTATTCTTATAACAAAGTGCATGATTGACTTTATAAAATTATTGTCAATGTAAAGTTTTTTCAATGTTGAAGAGACAACTTAAGTACTTCTTCGAGAATGTTTTATCAATTCCTATTAGTAAAAGTCAAAAGTATCAAACCCTAACCTAAGAAAATGATTAATCACATTATTATTGGTAGTTTATATATAGTCACTTATAGAGAAGCAGAAGAAGCATACAAATTGAGCAAACGAGTGAAAAACATAGGATAACAGTCACTTCAGCTATCCTGAAATGAATTAACTCGATGAATTAGGGAAAATGAAGAAGTAAATTTTGTTCCATTATTGAATACAGGATGTTTCTAACCCAAAATGTAAAAAGTCTGAGAAAGGAGGATTTGCCTTTGGATCTGATAATATGAACAGATAAAATCAAGGGAGCACATCGCCAAATGTGACCATTATATACTGTATGTTATGAACATGGCAAAGTAATATATTAAGGAGTTAAGAAAAAGACTTGGGAAATCAAAACACAAAGGAACATTAGCAAACGATTAGAAAGACAATGGGAATTATATAACATTCAATAAAGTCCAGAAAATATATACCAATGAAAACAAGAGCAAGCTAAATGGGAATCAAGCAGCATAGACAAATAAAGACACAAACCCACAAATGTAAGGAGAGGAGCATACAAAAAGTACTTGGGTGGTAGTGATGAGAATGAGAAGAGAGATTATGAAGAGATTTGAAATGGACAATTGTACTATAAAGTGAGATTGGATAGACTATGTTTCCTACTGCTTAAGATAATCTGAGGTGATCTTATTGAAAACATATAACATTTCAAGCATCTTAATAAGCTAGCAACATGGTAGCGTAGTGGTATGCGTAACACCATTACAGCACCAGCAACCAGGGTTCAATTCCGCTTCTGTCTGCAAGGGGTTTGTACATTCTCCTTGTGTTTGTGTTGGTTTCCTCTGGGTGCTGTGATTTCCAGCCACATTCCAAAGGTTGTACTGGTTAGGAGCTGTGGGCATGCTATGTTGGTGTCTGCCCCCAGCACATTCTCAGTAACACAATAAGACACATTTCACTGTGTGTTTTGATGTACATGTGACTAATAAATAAATATCTTATCTTAGAACTGGCTGAGGAGGATAGAGTTGGGGTCACAGTCCAAGCAGAAGCAGTCGGCCATTTAGTGCCGAACTGAGGGAAAAAAAATTCATTCACATGCTGCGATATTTTGGAATTCTCTACCCAAGAGAGTTGTGGGTACTCAGGCAATGTGTATATTCAAGACAAAGATCAATAGATTGTCGGATAGTATGGAAATTAATGGATGTGGGGCATAGTGTGGAAAGTTGGCATTGAGGCAGTAGACTTGCCATGACTATGAACTGCAGAACAGGCTGAAGAACTCAACAGGCTACTCCTGTTCCTCTTGATATTTTTATGTAGAAATCAAAGGAAACAATTAGGACAAGCAGGAGGAATGGGAGATATAAATCATTGAAGAAAATAAACATTGCTATGAAATATTAAACAAAAAATGAGCCTTGGTTAGAAGATGCTTGGAGTACAGAGTACTGTTCTGGTCACCAGATTTTTAAACAAAGTATCTATTGCCAGCACAGCATCAACCAAACGGCAGGTGGAGGCTAGTTACCTACAAATGATGTGCATAAGATCAATCAGTGTCAGTCATTAACTGCAGTGTGGTCACCAAGCTTGAGGAGCAGAAATTAGCAAGTCATTTCCACAATGGCTAGCTACAGGATTGTCGCACAGGCTCTAGGAGGGGGTACAGCAGGACATAAACAGATTTATCAAGGTGGCACCATAAATGAGAGGTGCTTGACAGGTGATCAGATTGGATGCATATGAAGAGAATCCACAAAAGCAAATGACAAAGAAGGATTAAAGAGTTGTTTTAGTTAGATGAGAAAAATAGGAGGAGGTTTGAATAGGATATTAATGTAGGCGTGTACTACTTGGGCTAAAAGGCCTGCATATATGCTGCATATTCTGTGTAATTCAATACAGGTATCATTATTCTGCCCTCTATCATGCACATGTACTGGTTTGTTTCCATTTCTACATAATAAAGTAAAAAAGATTTTACATAAACTCACTGAGCCACACTCAAATAAACTTGTCATGCTTATCATGCACAATTTGCCCTTCCTGATTTATAAAGTGCAGCTGATCATTGCTAAATGTTTTTGCTTTCAGTTGGGAACTTTCTTGTCAAGTGATGAAGTAAAGAATATAAGGACAGCTGTATCAGATCCATTGCATAAAATGGATGACTGAGCAGATAAGGTCTCCATCACATTCATGAGCAAACTGTGCAGAACACCTGTGTTTACCTGCACCTGACAGAACTTCCCATTGCTTTAGTCTGTTAACCTAAAGATGTCTATGACATGCCCTGAGGGACAATAAATATGCTTTGTGTTTACCTAATAGCTTTTAGGGAATTTTGCAGCTGACAGTGATTGCTCTAATTATTGAATTATTCAATGTATCTCAACAGCATGAGACATATTAACTCATCAGTCAATACAGAGAGTTTTCAGAAATCCTTGGCTTATCTCGTGTGGGAATAGCTTTAGTGATGTCTATTTGATCGGTCATAGGCACAGAATAGGCCTCTGTCAGATTGATACAGATACATACTGTAACATCTCTGAGCTCAATTATATTAGAAGTCTCATCATGACAGCATTCTGTTACTATTGGGTCTTGTAAGATACAATGCCTAGGACTAAAAAGGCACAATTGGCAAAATTTTAACTGCACAGATATACACAGAGGAGATGATAAGAATAAAAAAAACACATTTCATTTCCAAAGAACATAGCTCCATAGGCTGCGTAGTAACCAATTGCTCTTAATCTTTGAATACTATTTGATTTCCTACAGCTTTATTGCTTTAAAATGTGACACAAAAACACACTCAACTTGCCAAGAGCAAAGAAAAGTAAGTACATGTTTTATTTTTGTTATTTTTTTGGGAGATATTGGAATCATGAGGGAGGCCAGCATTTTCTGTCATCTTGAGGAAACCTAACATGACGTCAGGAATAAAAACAGCAGTAGGGTATTCGGCCCCCTGTGCCTGTCTAACATTCAACAACTTCTACCTCAGCGTCATCTCACTGCACTAACCCCATTTCCTTGGATTCCCTTAATATCTAAACATCCATCAATCTCAGTCCTGAATATGTTCAACAACTGGGCTTCCACACTCTATGGGTAAAGAATTCACCAACCTTGGGTGAATAAATTTCTTCCTGTCTTTGTCCTGAATGGCAAATCCCTTCTGTTGAGACTGTGAACCCTGGCTCTAGTTGCCCCAGCAAGGGGAAACATCAACTCCACAACCTGTGCATGATTGGAGAACACCTTCAGTCTCCTGTTATATTGCCTGATCTCGGTCTGCTACCTCACCATCCACCCTGATGACTCACCCAGAAGGCTATCACTCACTATGAGCCGTCAATACATATAAGCCACCCCTGCTAGTCCATGGAGTCAGACACTTAGAGAAGATGATGCTCATCCATCTTCTTAAACCACTTCAGCTTGTGTGGTGAACTTGCTCCCATTGGCTCTGAAGTGGGGGCTTCCAGGATTTTGGCCTGCAATAGTAAAGGAGCTACGGTTTATACCCAAGAAAGAATGCTATCTGATTTTTGGGTACTTGGATGCGATGGATTTTGTGAGCACCAGCACATCTTATTCGTAGTGAAGGAGATCAAGGACGTGTGAGTTTCTGTTGCTGAAGCCCCACAGAATCTCTGTGTCATGTTCCGTTAATATTCATTTATTGTGTTTTCTATTCAGCCAAAGGAGGTACTTAGTATGTTTATGGTGGTGGCACACCAGTTAAATTTGAGGACCATCAGAACCCTGGACAAACAATCCAGAGACTCAAATTTAAATCCCACCACAACAGCTGTGGAATTTAAATTTAGTTAATAATCTTGATATTATAAAAAATACAGGCCAACTGTATCACAGAGGTCCTGGGTTATTGTAAAAGGCTCTTGGGTTCACTGAAGTCCTTCAGTGCAGGAAACCTATCTGCACCTGACTTGGCTTACATGTGATTCCAGA
Organism: Pristis pectinata; assembly: GCF_009764475.1. Taxonomy (NCBI): domain Eukaryota; kingdom Metazoa; phylum Chordata; class Chondrichthyes; order Rhinopristiformes; family Pristidae; genus Pristis; species Pristis pectinata. The sequence continues at coordinate 19,447,638 of NC_067432.1, forward strand.
CCCACAGCAGTGTGGTTGGTTCTTATTAACACTTTCTGAAATGGCCTAGCAAGTCCATCAATTCAAGAACAATTAGGGATAGGCAACAAATGCTGGCTTTGCCAGTGACTTCTTCCCGAAGGATGAATAAAAAAGAAATAAAACAACATGAAAGCATTACCATTGTTTCTGGACATGCACAATGCCACAATAGCCCCCTTTTATATGATCTCAGGGTTGAAATTGTGTCAATGGTAGCACCAGCAATTTGAACCAATACATTTTACACTGTCAGTGCATGGACACTAATTGCCCTGGTTTTTCACTCTCCCTTCATTGATGCATTGCCAATGAATTCCAGCAAAAGTTATCTGTTCTTTGTTTGCAGAGGATGGGAGGACAGAATCTCCTGAGCAGACACGGAAACAAACTATCGCACCGATTCTTTGATGTAGTCTGAGGCAAGCCATGTTAAACTGTGCAATGTGTTAAGATAAGGGAGAGGTGTCTGTTGATACCTGGTGAGAAAACAGCCTACTTGAACCAAAGCAGTACTGAGTCAAAAGCAAACAAAAAAAGGAACAAATTAATCTAATCCAATGAAACAAACTGTGCAGCAATGAAAGGAAGAAAAAAAAGTCCCAAAACGAGGACTAACAGATCACTCAGATAAATATTTTTGAAATTACTTTTATAAGAAAAAGCACAAACAAGCAGAGTTATAGCAAGAGGGCAGGGGAGTGGGACTAGTTGGATTACTCCTACATAGGGCCTGCATAGGTTTGGTGGGCCAAATTGCCTCCCTTCACATTATAACTTTTCTGTGATTCTGTGTGGCATATTCCAGTTTTTTGGCCAAGGGAGTAAGACAGTGGGATTCCTGGGTCAACTTTCTACTGGCTCTACTTCACCAAAACTCTTGCAACTTTATATGGATGTACGGTGGAGAGCATTCTGACTGGTTGCATCACTGCCTGGTATGGAGGCTCCAATATACAGGATCACAAGAGACTGCAGAGGGTTGTAGACTCAGATAGCTCCATCACGGGCACAACTTTGCCCACCATCAAGGATATCTTCAAGAGGCGGTGCCTCAAGAAGGCGGCACCCATCACTTAAGGACCCTCACCATCCGGGACCTGCCCTTTTCTCATTACTACCATCAAGGAGGAGGTACAGGAGCCTGAAGACCCACACTCAATGATTCAGGAACAGCTTCTTCCCCTCTGCCATCAGATTTCTAAATGGTCCATGAACCCACAAACACTAATTCATTATTCCTTTCTTTTGCACTATTTATTTATTTTGTAATTTATGGTAATTTTATGTCTTTGCACTCTACTGCTGCCACAAAACAACAGATTTCATGATATATAAGTCAGTGATAATAAACCTGATTCTGATTCTGAACAAGTAAGCCATTAACAGTTTCAACTATCAATTTCCACAATTTTCCAATCCATCTCATTCATCCTCACTATAATACCTGTAGGCAGGGCAGATCTGTGCAGAACTGGTGTCCAGGAGAGGACATACACTTCAGGTGAGAAGGGGAAAGTTGAAAGGAGACGTGCAGGGCAACTTTTTTACACAGAAAGTGATAGGTGCCTGGAATGGGCTGCCAGGGTAATGGTGGAAGCAGGTACAATGGTGGCATTTAAGAGGCTTTAAGATAGACACATGAATATGCAGGGGATGGAGGTATATGGATCATGTGCAGGCAGAAGAGATTTAGTTTAATTTGCCGTTGTGTCCGGCACAGACATCATGGGCCAAAGGGCCGGTTTCTGTGCTGTACTGTTCTATATTCTATGGTGTAGGTTATAATTATCATCCACTCAGTGTCCAGCTTGGCCTGCCAATAGAAGCAGAATTTTAGCTTCAAAATTACTACTACAATACAGACCTCCTTTCAGATCCCTGCATCCATTCAATACTGTCAGTATGTACACATTCCCTATAACCTGAGACGTAAATTGTAAAGCATCTGATGAATTTCTGCCTAATACCCCAGTCCTCGTTGTATATTCTTATACCATTGAGTTATATAGGCACATCAGAAAGTACAAGATTGGACTATGAACCTCTCAAATTACTGTTGTCTTAATGGTCCCACAAATCTTTTCACCCTGTGGCCTAGAAATCAGATTGTACAGTGCAAGGATTTTGTGCACAACATGATCTAATTTCAATTAAGGAAAACTGAAGACTTACTGCAAGTTCCACAAACTCCCTATTTTCCTTCTGATCCTTAGTGCAACTGTCTTGCTAATTCACAGAGAAGCCCAGACATGTGTAGTGGTATCCAAAGGCATGAGCATTCCATTCCTGAAGAGTATATCCATGAATCTGGTCAACAATTCTGTGGACCTGCAGAGAATACAGGCAAATTATGGAGGAACAGACCTTCACTCAACATGCAAGACCTGCTTCAGAGCTATTGAAAGGCAACCTGCCTGAATATGAAATCTACACAATGGGAACCTGTCTCATGTTGATTTGCTTTAATTAATATTCTTACACAGCTTTTCTGTGGCTTCCATACAGACAACTCCTTTAAGAATTGATGCCCTTCCCAGTGACAAACATGGCAAAGATGTGGCAGTTGGGAACTATGACACATAGCTTCCATTAAGAAGCATGCAGATCCCTTTTATTGCAAGACTCTCAATGCAAACAACCATACAGCCATTTTTAACATATCTTTGGTCAATTTCAATTAGGTATTAGTGCTAAATGCAGTACAGCTTTAATGTACCAAATCCAGTTCTAGGCATAAGACTGTTGACATCCTTGGAAGAAGAAAGTTTCAGAAGTGACCATTGGAGGTTTTCAAGACTGTGAGTCATTTTGAAAGTCATTTAAAAATCTACTGAGTGGGTCAATTAACAGAGATCACGGATTTAAAATCTTTGGCAAAACTTTTAGAACAGAGTAGGAATTTTTTTTCACATCATGACTGGAATCTGGAGAGCTTTACCTGTAAAGGCACATGAATCCATGGACAATGAGAGGCAGGTAAAGGTTCTGGGTCATTCAGCCTGTCCTGCTTGCTTTACCTAATATATTAGAGTACATAAAGACATTTGGACAGACCCTTGAGCATGAGGGATTGATAGACTTAACAGACTAAAACTGTGGAACTGTAGAACTAAACATGTATGCTCATTTAAGGAGCTAACAGAAGTCTGTAAGGTCACTGGTTTCTAACTGTGCTCTACAAATTGATGGTTCCTTGATACAACTAAACCTTTGCTTCTACAAAGTAAAATATTTCAGATTCTTTAACCTCTCAGCCCAAAAGTCTAAAGCTAGGTATTAGGTTAGTTGTCGTCCAGTGGTCTGTTTCCAATCCCTGGATATGTTTATTGCTGTGCACTCTACTCTTTGTGGACCTCACCAGTGCCTTGAAGCAATTGACTGGCACTCTCAGTAATTTGTGTTTTACTGCCTCAGTCACATATCCCAAAATGCTGTTATCTTTCTTCAACCTGCTGCTTTGCACTATGAGGTTCAATTATTTCTTCTCACATCAACTGCGGTCTAATACCATTTAGTTTCCCTTCCTTACTTTCATTGCTTTGCATCTGTCCACTTTAAATTTAATTTCCTACTCAGCGGCACCCTTTTCAACTCTCCAGAGCTCTTCTATAGTTTCACTTGTTCTGTATTACCACAGGAGCCACAAAGTTTTGGGCCACCAACAATCTCTCTGTGACTGGCTTCAAACCATTTATAAATATTACATCCATCAATGTACAATGAACAACCATGGCCTGCCTTTGATCCCTGTCTACATACAATCTTCACAACATCTGCACTAGAACACTCATAATTACCACTTTGTCCTATTTTCACAACTCTTATTGCTTTCTCTGGCAGAGCTATTTTTAAATCTATCTATCCAATGCTCTTATCACATGGACTAATAATTTATACACTATTGTATATTATTGAAATCTAAATTTATCAATCCCACAGAAATCCTGCTGTCAATTTCTTTGAACATTTCTATTAAAGTTTTCAGAAATTCATGCTGAATCCCTCTCACTACACGGTATCTACTGAAGTGTTTCTTTGGCTCTTCCTTGCTTTCAAATTACATAATCAATTTGACTGAATTAGTTTTCAAATTTAAGAGCTTAATTTAAAAACTAGTCCCCTCAACTCAATCTTCATGCCATCTACATTAGAACACTCGTAGTTACCACCATTATCATTCATTGCACAAACCAAACTTTGTTCCTCTCTTTCTTTCAACAAAATATTACTCAGGCATTGTCTCACCTTGTTAATATTTCTCAGCTCAATTGTTACACATCAGAGGTCATATAAAATACCCACAGAACACTGGGGTCACTTTGGCAGGCTCTAAAAAAAGCACCAATCTTCAGGCCATAAAGTTCAAGCTAAAATTATGAATCGGATGTTTTATTACTGGAAGAGAATTAGGCAGAAATAAAAAAAATAGCTGGTTAACTATTAAATTAAAACATTACTTGCTATCATAAGACAGTTTCTGAAACTAATGGGATAGCTATTCAAAATATTTGCAATCTTTTTCAAAGTGTTTTGTGTTATCTTTTATATATCCTCACAAAATATTCTCTCACTTCCATGAAATGGATAAGATCAGTTAAACTGAGTGCCCCAAGCAGCAATTGGTTGGTGTATCCATGATATGGCCTCACTTCCTTTAAAGTTCAAAACTCCTACATTGAAGAATGCCCATGGCTCTTTCTCAATGGGCAAATAATTGTCTTCATCATCAAAGTAGGTAGGGATATGGATAAAAGCATTTTTGGAGTCTCCATCCAGCACGGCCTACTTAATGGTTAATTAGGGCATATCCACAGACGTTACTGGAGAAAGACTGCATTGCTGGAGATACCATGGTACATTTCACTGTAGAATGAAACCTAGTTGTGAAAGATCCTGTTTGTAAAGGAATAGATAAGATAGAGGCAGGAAGGTTGTTTCTACTGGTAGGTTAGACTAGAACTAGAGGACGTAACCTCAGGTTTCGGGGAAATAGATTCAGGACAGAGATGAGGAGAAACTACTTTTCCCAGAGAGTAGCAAATCTGTGGAATTCTCTGCCCAGGGAAACAGTAGAGGCTACCTCATTAAATATATTTAAGCCATAGTTAGATAGATTGTTGCATAGTCGAGGAATTAAAGGTTATGGGGAAAAAGCAAGTAGGTGGATCTGAGTCCACGACTAGATTAGTCATGATCTTATTGAATGGCAGAGCAGGCTCGATGGGCCAGATGACCTACTCCTGCTCCTATTTCTTATGTTCTTATGAAAGAATTTAAGACTAGTGAGTTTTCCTGAATTCCTAATAAGCTGGCCAGAGGACTGAGGCTTGCAGCACCCAACAGTGGTATTGAGAAGTAAAAGAGGATGAAAGGTTTTACATGACTGGGGAAATCATGTTTCATTATAGATAGATGGGACATCACCTACACATGGGAGAGTATAATGTTCAGATGAGTGAGTGTGTTCTTCCAGTGATGTATGCATTCTTCAGTTGAGTGATGAGTTCTTCAGTTGGTGAGTGTGTTCTTCGGTGCAGGACTGTGTACCTCAGTGGATGAGTGTATTCTTTAGGTGGGGAGGGATATGTTTCTCAGTGGGTGAGTGTTTTCCTCAAGTGGGGGAGGGTATTCCTCAGGTGGGAGAGAGTGTTCTTCAGTGGATGAGTGTGTTCTTCAGGTGGGGAAATCTGTTTCTCAGTGGGTAAGTGTGTTCCTCAAGCGGAGGGGGTGTTCCTCAGGTGGCTGAATGTGTTCTTCATTTGGTGGGTGTATTCTTCAGTTGGGGAATGTGTTCCTCAGGTGGGTGAGTGTGTTCCTCAGTGGGTGAGTGTGTTCTTCAGTGAATGAGTGTGTTCCACAGGTATGTGAGTAATATGTTCCTCAGTGGATAAGTGTTTTTCTCAAGTGGAGGCAGTGTTCTTCAGTGGGTGAGTGTGTTCTTCAGTAGGGGAATGTGTTCCACGGGTAGGTCAGTGTGTTCCTCAGACAAGTGATCATAAGACTATTAACTCATTAATGTGAGTACCAACAAATTTGCCTGTAAGTCTTTTTCCCTCATACATTGCAGACATGTCAGATGAATGTTGTCTCTCACAAATGGAATATGGAACTTAGTTTGGGTACAAGAGAAAGCTGGAGCCAGTGTGCCACTGCACAATAAAATGCAATCAAACCTTAAGGTGCTGTATTTGTCTGGATGCTTTAACTGTAAGCATACCAACCCCTAATCATTCCCAGAAATCAGCTGAACTGTAATACACATCTAATGACATGTAATGCACATCTTAGCCAAGTACCTAAAGATAGTTCATTCTCTCGCCTGTTGCAGTTCATAGTTACTTCACATTTTAGTTAAATTTACAAGCACACTTGAGTTTTATGGAGAGAAAATATATCATCAACAGGTGTCAATGTGAGTTGATGACATCATTATACACTGCCTGTTTCTTTTAAAGTCATTGAATGGGAATGAAAATGATAATCAGGATGGGCATGAGGATTTCATCTGAGCAACAGCAACTGCCCTTTCAATTCCAGATCGGAACAAGTTAAACTATAACTAAAGAGGAAGGAATAAATATGGAACACCCTTTTTAAAAGAGTGAAAATTTCTGAAAGTGTGCAGCATTTTGATTGCATTTGAGAATGATTGTTAATTACTTGGAAACGAGCAGGATTTAACATTTTTGCAATAGAAAATGTGTGCAGTTGACCAATGAATCTAGCAACACCTTGTAGTTTTTAATATTTATAAAGCCAATTAATGATCTGAAAAGTCTAAATGAGTCAACGCATGAAACCATCCATGTAATTCTCTTCAAAGGGAACAAAATAACCTATAACTGAGCTGCCTTTTTGTTTTAATAATAACATCAAAGTTATTGATAGCAATTTTAGTGAAAGCACCAAAAGTGGAGGTTTGGAGAGAAACCAGTCTGGTCCAACCTTGCAGAAGCTGTTTTACAATTGAAACAATCCTCAGATGTGTCGAATGTTCAATGGCACAACGAGCAGTTTAGAAGACTGTGAGATCAAATTCAATTCCTCATGTCACAAAGGTAATTAGTTACAGCTTAATAAAACTTGCTGAGAAGGGAGATTCATAGAATATTGTAATGAAAGACAGCATTCAGCCCATCATTCAGCTGTGCCAGCCCCCAGCTCTGAAATGATCTACCATTTTGTTTGCTTCCTCAGATAATCAGTATATTTTCTATTTTTATTCTTTCATTGAAAAGGAAAACACTTTGTACAATGCATTTCTGCACCCTGTCCAATATGCTTTGTCTCAAACTTCTTGTTTGACTCTGAATCATCCATTCTGGTGCACACTTGATGCCCATCTGATCCATTTTCCCAGATTACTTTGTATTTAAAGTCAGTTTTAGCATCAGAGCAATCAAAAAACTGTAGATACCAGACATCTGAAGTAAAAGCGGAAAATGGTGGAAACATTCCTCTGGTCAGACAGCATCTGCGGAAAGTTAATGTCTCAGAATTCATCCACAATTCATTCTCAAGGTAGCCCTGGCTTTACCACTTCAGAATAGTGCCTTTATCCTATCCATTCCCTCTCCCATACCCTCTGCAACATAAAACTAACTTACTTTCTCCCTTACCCAGTTCTGACGAAGGACCTTTGGCCTGAAACATTAACTTTAGTTTTCTTTCCATTGATTATGCCTGACCTGCTGAGTGTCATCAAGCCATAGCTTCATACAGCATGGAAACAGGCCCTTCGGCCCAACTGGTCTATGCTGACCAAGATTCCCATTTTAGTTAGTCCCACTGCTTCTATCATTTTCTTATTACTTTTATAGAAGGTCATATTGCCTGTGGTATTGACATGTAAAGAAGTAATTGGAGCCTGTTGAGATCACAACTATTTATGGACTGGTGCGTGATTCAAGTGGTCAAGGAAACTTAATTGGGAGAAGAGTTCATGGGATTAAGGCTATTACACTATGAATGGAAAAGGATGGATTATGTCAGAATCTGAGAACTGCTTACTAATAGGGAAGACAAAACATTGTTAAAATTAAGCTTATTGAAGAAATAATAAATTCTGGTGATGGGGCGTTCTGCCAAATGACTTTGACAGTCTGCTTGAGAAATTCTACAGGGGCCAGCATTTCTTTCTCCTGTATCCTAAGACAAAGAACACAGCAACAAAATAATTCAAAAACAGCCATGAGGAACACCAATTCTATTTGCTTTTAAGTTGAACTTCAACAATGAGATTTAAGCAGGGTTGTTGAGAAGGTCAGAAAATAGAAACAGTTATTACTGCAATCATAGAGAGCGAGTTAATGTCCTTAATGAAAAAGCAAACTCCAAAGTAGGACTCATTTAAATGACAAATATACTATTTCACTGAGGCACTGGGAAGGTATCAAACAATACATAAATACCCAGGGTGCATTGGGAAATAAACAAGAAATGAAGAGATATTGAGTTAAGAGGATTTTGGGTTCTGCTGCCAGATGAGGAGAACAGAAATCTGGGCTGATATTTCAGTGGAGTCCTGAGAATGCTGCTCTGTCCAATGTGCTGCCATCCACATGAGGTGTTAAACTGAGGCCCTGCCTGTTCTTGGTTGGATGGATGTTAGACTTTCCACAGCACTGTTTTGAACAAGAGTTGGGGAGTTCTCCCAGCGTCCTGGACAATATCTGTGCTTCAATCAGCATCCAACATCACTGAAACAGATTGGCTGAGAGACTGAATCTTCTTTTGAGTATTGTGTGATCTGATCTTTAGGAGAATAAAATGTGAATGAAAGTCAGGGATTTTCCCTGTAGATCACAAATTCTTCAATTTTTCTTCCAGGTTACTCCAAGGTATCCAATGGCATGCAAAGCATATCTTGATGCCATTTCTGGGAACTTTACACATTACTGAGCAACATTACTGAGCAACCCACACAGACCACAAGCCACTCACACAGGAGCAAGGCCCAATGCTCTTGCTTGCTTCTGTGAAACTTGAGGACATTGCAGATTCGTCCTTGCTGCAGAGCTCAGGAAGGACCCCTTTAAGAAATTTACTTATTTCCTCTGCTTTGGGCTAACCTACCATCCCACCACTGCATCGCTTCCTCATGGTAGTGATTACCATCAAATGTTATGATCATTGCCCCTCCCCAAAGCGGAACTCCACCCAACCAAGGATTAAGATCCTCTTCCCTCCAGCCCCTCTTCCCACACTGGTCTCTGGCAGATGACCTTCATACCAAACACTCCACCTAACAGCCTGATATCTCTTCATTTCCTAGTCTTGTTCCTTCTATTCTAGAGCCACAGTGGTGGAGTACACAAAGGAAATGCTTGAAAATCTTGGCACAGAACAAGAACAAGCCCTTCAGCCCACCAAGTCCGGGCTGACCATCAAACACCCATTTATGTTAACTCTATCCTAGTCCCATTTTATTCACCGAACATTTTCACCAACTCCCCTCAGATTTTACCACTTACACAGGGGGCAATTTACAGTGGCTTATTAACTGACCAACCCACACGTCTTTGGGATATGGGAGGACACTGGAGCACCCGGAAGAAACCCATGTGGTCACTGGGAGGATGTACAAACTCCACACAGACAGCACCTGAGATCGGGATTGAACCCAGGTTGCTGGAGCTGTGAAGCAGTGGCTCTACTGGCTGCACCACTGTGCTGCCCACTATTCAACAGCTGAGCCACACTGCAATTGCTTTTTGTAAATTTACAATCGCCACTGAAACTCTAGCAATTACCTGGTCATTATCTCATTGTTATGATGTCTGAAAATGGTGCAAAAGGCATTATGTAAATTTGTTGTGACCTTGAAGAGATAGCAGAGAAGAGCAAAGAAAATAGCAACTGGGAGTGAATATTTATTTACTTTATGACGAAATGCTCTTGAAACTGATGTCAGTGACTGTGGATAAAAAAAAGCACAAAAGTGACCTGACTGAGATATCTAAGATCCTAAACAAAAGGAATTAACCTGGATCCCAATCTTACAACCTGAATGGCATTGTGATTTATCAGGAAGGGAATTTAGATTGTTAAGTAAATATATTATGTGAGATGAAATTCTGCTGCATAACTATGTGTGAATATGCACACATATACAGTATATGTTAAGCTACTGTAAAAGATTTGCACTTTGAGTTGTCCATTTGCGGTAAATCCTTATTATTTAAGTTAAACTTATCTGGCAAAACTGCTCAGTTTGTAGTTACTGCTTGCTTAAGTTACTGGCTCTTTGGCTTAAATTTATATTGAACTTTGAACTGACAGATCCCAATTATATCCCATGTATCACTCTTAAAGTGCTTAATGTTCCAAATTGTTGGTGCACCTGCAATTTGCTTTCAAGTTGCAGGTCAGGCAATTAGAGGTAAAATAGGTCAAAGAATACATTTGCTGCCTGGATATTCCTAAAAGCTAATATAGAACCGAGATGGTTTCTCTGTCAAGTCCATATAGTATCTTGGTCCTACCACCTTGAAGCCCAGCAAAGTGACTCACCTGCCAGACTTGCAGTTATGGATAGTACCAAGTCTAGATGGTCTAATGCAAGAAATGCTGGAGTTTCTTGCTGCTGCTGTTGCTCCTCCATACTAAACAGCTCTGAAGAACTTAATGTGACACCAGTGCTGCATAGTTGACTCAATCTCTTCCTTCAGCAAATATTTTCCGTCCAGCACTAAAACTCCACCAACTCCCTCTGGTACTTTCATGCCAGTTTCAAAAGGCAGGTATTACTGCAATATGGGAAGAAAGTTAATCCTGATTATTCAACATGTTTCACTTTAATTGATGCTTAACGGCATAAAAAGGAAGTGTTTGCACACTCTTGAGATTCATCATAAATATTTCCTCTCAGTTGCTGGACTGGAACACCAACAAGTGGCAGCTATTACCTATAACAGAGGTACATTCACTTTGAAGGTGCCTGTTTTTCCAGGAACTAAATATTGCAGCCACATATTGCCTTTACAAGCTAGGTGCTGGTGGAGACTGCATGGTTTTATATGCTAGTCAGTGAGTAAAAGTTACTGAAAATGAATGCCAAGCTCTTTCTACACATATGGTTAGGTCCTGAGGATGTTGCATGTAGGAAATGCTGTCCATTTTGAAATGATTAAATAAACCTGGATGCTGAAAATTGCTCAGTTCCTTAATTCCTTTTAAAGATACTAGGCAGTAAATTGATGATAGTTCCATAAACCAAAGAATCATTAGGACACATTCCTCCAGCTGCAACCCCATCCTGCTACTCAATGGCATGGATGCTTTAGACAAAGAATGCAGGAGGAGGATGCATTGGATATCCTTCCAATGAGCATGCTGTGTCTAACCCAGCAACAATACAGTTTCACTGTAACACACTGGCAGGACTGTCAATGCTGACTAAAAGATGATACAGCTTTGCACAGATTGCAACCCTTCCCACAACAAACATCTGTGGGACATATTCCATTTGGAATGTGTGATTTACAATCCCTTCCTGGCACTTCAAGCATCAGGCAGTCTGGAGCCCTTTCTTGGAAGCTCTCATGACCCAAATGGCCCTTGGCACAGCTACCTCCCAGGAAATGGCTAACAGCCTCCTCCTCAGTGTAATAGGGAAAGAACATTTATATAGCGCTTTATACAGACTCAGTACAGTCCCAGCCACTTAGCCAACTAATTACATTTGAAGTATAGTTGCTGTTGTAATGTACGATATGCAGCAGTCACTTCCAAAAGCTTCAAAATGACAGTGACCAAATAATCCGTTTCCTCATTAGTGATATTGATTGAAAGGTAAAGATTGGCCAAGGCAGCAGAAAAAACTCCCCTTTTATTCAAAATTGTGCTTTCGTATTGCCTGGAAGAATAGATGGACCCTTAATTTAAGACCTCATCTCATTATTACCACAATCCCTTAATACCACCCCTGAGTATAAGTGCTCAAGCATTAATAGCTGGATTTGAGCCCTCAATTTCTTGACTCAGAGGCAAGACTATTATCAACAGAGGAACCCCAATATGGAGAGCAACTGTCCGGCCCTTTGAGACGTATGACCACACAGGCAGAATCTTCACAATCTCCTTGAATACATCAAACCCCATGGATAATTGTCAAAGTGACTTGACCTCCAAATGGGCCAGATCCAATGGTTCTTACATTGTTACTGATCTTTCTAATCCTACCAAGTTTCTATATAATTGTAATTCCTCCCAGCTTGGCCCACTCCCATTTCTCGGACAGCTGCCAACAGTTCCAGACCTGGATCAGGCTGCCTCCAGTGTGAGTCCTTTGCACTGTTGCCATTTTGTGCAGGATATGCCAACAATCTCAATGGTTTGCTTTATGCATCAAGACTGTCCTTCAGTTTCACCAACTACACGCAGATATTTCGAGTGAAAGTAAAGAGGGTACAGGAACATGGGTGATGATCACCATGTTGTATATCAGAACCCAACCTCATACACATATACATTCTTCCCTCATTGAAGCTTTGCAGTTCAATAAGGATTCCTGAGCCAAATCCAATGGCCCCTACCTTGCCTGTGATCTTCCCAATCTAGTTATGTTTGTCACACAATTGTAAGTTCTAGTGGGTTTGTTTCTACGTTCCCATCACTCAATGAGCCTGCCAGCATTGTGTACCTTCATGATTTGAGGGAGTTATTGCTGCAGTATAGCATCCCTGTTTCATCCACTCTATTGGCATGTTTTTTCCACCTGATAGTCTGCGATTCATTGTCAACAATAGAATACATTGGGAACAAGGAAAAAGAGTAAAATTTCTTATCTTCATTGAAATTTCTTATATTCATTGATACTGCCATTACCAAGGAGGAATGTCAGTCTTAAGGATAGAACAAATAAGAGAAAAAGAGAAGACTGCTTAGCTTTCTTCCAATAAGTGTGTGTCCACAACTACTTGTTGCAGAGTTTATGACTACCTTAAACAGGTGTTAGTTCATCAAGCTCCTTTAGGACCCTAAATAAGTTATAATCTTTACTGAGTATTCTTGACAGCACTAAACATTCTTCAACTTCCAAAGCTCCAACTCACAAGCCAGATGCATAACCCCAAATCCCATGAGCGAATGCAATTGCTTCATGGAGTGGAGGGAAGAATTTTGCATTATTCTCCAGCTGCCCTTGTACTCTGCCCCAAACACAGCATTACAAATTGGTGCAGCCTTTTCCTGGAACAAAATAAGTGAAGCTTTTAGTGCACTTCCAAAAACCAAGAGCTGGATTCCATCAAAAGTTATGTCTTTAGCCCCATTATTATAATCTCAGGGGATCTTTATAGAATTATAAACAAAGAATCATCAGATAAAATAACTAGTATCAAGTTGGGCAACAAGGTCATTTGGCCAGGAAATATAGTGGATCCACTCAAAGATCCAAATGTCCAAGATGAAAAAAATTAGGCCTGATGTCAATGCCCCTGACTCTCATGACATGTTTGAAACTGGCTGATTCAAGCAGATTTGCAGCTGAACCAAAAGTGAAATAAAGGGCTGTGATAGGTAACTTTAAATCTTGTCCTGACCATGAAAAACTACATAAGTACGAGAGAAACATGGAACAGGAGATATAGGAAACAGGTTGAACATTAAGTCTGAAGACAAAACATAAAATCAATACAGAATTTTCATACTTCTGCAGCTCATTGGCAATAGCTATGAAAGAGTTATGTTTGAGTTCACTTTTCTTTGACATTCCAATTAAAATGGATTTCTGCATTCCTTTAAGGTGCAGTGTAACAGTTGCTGGCCAACACTGCCATAAAGCACATTGTATAGTTTACTGCAGATAGAGATTGCAATAGACCAGAACAGCTTTCTTCACCCATAAAGGCCTGAATTTGAATTCTGTCTAGTGTCAGGAAGGTCACTCTATAATGGCGGTTAAGTATCATTGGCAAAAACAAAAAAAATTCCTGCAGTTTCAAACAAGTCCCCGAAGAACACAGCTGCCCTTTCTTTGGCAATCTGAACTCTGTAATGCCTGGGGTTGATTATGTGGGAAAAAGTGCAATGGAACACATTCTTCTGAGGTCAAGGCTGCAGTATCAGGCACTGCAACAGAATTTTTAGCATTAACTCGGGAAGCCTTTTGCTTATCATCTCAATTCTTAAACCAAATGAAGGCCCATTAATGGGAAAAAAGAACACATTCATCACTGAAGAATTGTCATCCACTCCCTACAATAGAGATTAGAAAGTCCTCAAATTAAAAAAATATACTTGATGCAATTATTTCTCATGCTGTAATTTATGAACTCTTGTATCTGTGACTCCAAATAATCTGTAGATAAGACTGAATAAACTGCTTAATAGTCTCTTAAGGATGATTTTGGATCCAAAAATTATTAACGGATACAAAGGTATGTTTTTATTTTGTTGATTAAAATTCCAAATATGACATGTAGTGTCCCAACTGAGAGATTCAGCTGCTTTAAGCATGAGCGTAGTTCCTGTAGTGAAAGTGCATGACCCAACATACCTAGCTGTAGTTGGCATTGGTGATTGACAGAAAAATGAAATAAGTTGATATCTTTCACATGGGAATCACAGCTTGGAGCAATTTAAAGCAAACGCTTTCTTTGAGAACTTGTGGGAAAAGTTAATTGTATTTTTAAAATGCCTCTCTTTCCCAAAGATTGTAAAAACACTATTTATTTATACATATCAAGTGGCAGCAGTATGTTACAATGATTGAAGTCATGTGACGTGTTTTCCCTAAATAGAACCAGGCACTAACAACAAAAGCCAGCACTGCCTGGAGATCCCCTTTGCCTTGTGTTAAGCCTGTTTGGTCTCAGTGCTCAGAGCTACAGGATATTTTCTGTGAAGCTGTTTCCAGTTAGTGACAAATGGAGTTTGCAGTTTAACTTTCATCTATTTTTATTAAATGATGTTTAGTTAATGACAGAGAAAAATATTTTTTTTAAATATTCTAAACAACGCTGCTCGGCTGGGAATCTGGCTGTTTATAATCCCAAACAAAATATCCTCCCAAAAGTGTCACGTTCAGCTTTGGTGCTGGCTATTTGAGAAACTGCCCAAATTACATGGAAATATTCAATGAAATGAACAAATCCAGCGATCTAATTGAATATTTTAAACACTGGCTTTCCCAGGTTAAAGAATTAATGGGCATGTTGAACACATTTTACTCATTCACCTCCAGCTGTTAGTGGGACTCATTCCCGTCAGGTCCCTGGAGTCCAAGAGAGATTAAGTGGTATTGCTATCAGTTGTGGATAGAACCTGCAGTAAGATCTACAATGGCAGTCAATCAGCTAATCTCATTTATGGAAGGGATTTGAAAGACCATGGCCCCAATTTTCTCCTAGGCCAACGCTATTTGCACTGGTGCAAAGGGCTTTCTTGTTGCCAGCAGATGTAAATGGAAAATCTGCATTGGTGTCATTTGTGCAATTTTCAGCCTTGATGGAGCCGGTATAATGGTAGCTGCAGATTAACGTATATGGACATGTGACCTAGAAATTTGATCGTGTCCTAGCAGAGGGGGCAATCTGACCATGCTTGCTCATTGTGTTCCAGGCACGGTGTTCATTTTATGCTGGGGCATCATTATTAGAATTCAGGTGTGTAGTAAGCAGTACCATCAATAGGGCATTTTCAGCACTATTTAAAGACAGCCAGAGCACTGGTGCATATTGGCAGGGAAACTTCTCCGATTGAAGAAGTTAACTGGAAGAGATTGATGCTGACATTTCTAGGGCAGTACTGCGGAAGTGTTGCATTATTGAAAGTGTTGTCTTTAGGCTGTGGCATCAAATTGAGGCTTTGTCTCCCTCTCGAACCATGGAGCAGGTATTTTGGTTTACTCCGGACAAAGAGCGTGGAACCTGGCTTTTGATGTCATACTGGGAGCCCTGGATCAAGAAGGAGGAAGCATGTTTTGCTTGTCCCAGAGGCAGACAGTCACCAAAATTCCCAGTGGAAAGAGGTTGTGACGGAGGTCAAGTGGCTGCAATGGAAAAAGAAGTTCAATGCCTGCACAGGATTTATCAAGGTAAAACTCTATTGTCTTGCTACATGGAGTCACCCCGTCACCTACAACCTCACAACTCATTGTATATCTCACCCCACACTCTGTTATGCTCTCTCTCAAACTGCAGATGATTTCCTGAGCCATTGATCTCCTCTCATGTAAAAGAAAAACTGTTCCCTGAGGAGCTGCTGTGTGTGTAATCTTCAGTGCTATGCTTCCCCCATCCTCCCTCTTCTCCCAGCTTTCCTGTTGCAGATACACAATCCTACTCTATCAGGCTACCTACAACCACAACCAGACTCTTGTGACAACCATAAAAAGAGTGGCACCAGCAAAAACTTCTTGTCAGAAGCTAGAACTCAGTTTCATAAGTTCAAAAAATAACCCAGATGTTAAATAGCAGAATAAATGCACAAACCAGCAATCATACATAACAAATGAGCCTTTACAATGCGTCGATGAACATTGCTCCCTGCCTCAGTTGCCACACTGTTTATCTGGAGTAGACCAAAGTACCTGCTTCATGGTCTGAGAGGGAGAGACAGAGCCTCAATTTCATGCCACATCCTAAAGACAACACCTCCAACAAAGCAACACTTCCTCGGTACTGCCCTAGAATGTCAGCATATGTGCTCTAGTCTCTGAAGTGGAATATGAAGTGATCGTTTTTGAGGCTAAAGCAATTGATATTGAAACAAAAATCCTGGTCCATGGTTTAAAAGCTTGGTGTGCCCTTACTCTTCCATCCTTGCACATTCCCACATACACGCTAATGGTTCGACACTGCTGTCTGTGCATTTTCCCCATCGCCATAATCCTTAGCTCCACTCCTGCGTTTGGCTACCCGAGCCCCACTCTCTGGTCCCTGACCATAACCTCTCCACTGTCCCTTTCGAAAACCCATCTTTTTAGGGATGTTTTTGGTAACTTCTTCCTTTCATATCTGGCTATCCACTTCTCTTATATCCCTTTGCCCATAAAGCACGCTGAGCTGTTTTCTACCTTGTGACTGCTACACAGGTTATAGTTGTGTGTTCCTTATATTGACCTATGTTTTAGCTTTCCCTGGACCACCATTGTGTCACCATCATTGCTACTGTTGATATCAGAACATCCTCCACCGCATAATTGCTTATATTCTAAACTCTTGCGGACTGACTTGATTAAATTGAATCAACCATTGCATCTGTTCAGGACTACTGTTCACATAAAATGTGGATCAGTTGATAGTAGTTTTGGTAATTTCAAAAAGACTTTTTTTTGGTGTATACAATGACAATGCAACCTGAGAGGGAAAGTTTAGTGAAAATTATTCCTTTAGCTACAGATGCAATTTGCTTTGCTTACAGCAGAGAAGACATTTAGAACTAGAACTACATTACCATTCTGCTTCCATCTACCGTCAAGTATCAGAGATGAAATTATAACCACATGTGAGGTGGAAAGTAAGAACTGAACCACAAGTCAACACCCTCAGGGAAAACAATACTGCAATAATCTTTGTTTTAGTGACGCATAATATTGCAATATTAATAAAGATACCAGTAGTTGGATGTACGTGGAGAAGACAGTTCTTTTTTCTAATAGGTTACATTTGAATTGCCCAAAGGGCAGACCAAAGCTCATTTCTATCTCAGTAATTATTGGTTAGAAACAGTAAAATGAACTCCACATGCCAATATAATCTAAATTTTGCATTGCAATCTATCTGAAGCGTCCAGAATCTGGACCAATTCAAGTCAAAGCATGTGCAAAGGTATCTATTAACTAGAAAACCAGCAAAACTTACCATGATCAAAGCACTTATTAGATATACCTGAATAAGTATCTGAGGCAAAATTCTAAAGTTGTATTGTATTTTCTTTCATTTGTTGTATTTTTATTAAATTCCCTGCTTCAATTGCCCATTTCTCACTTGTGTTTTCAGTCTCTTGCTTTGTAATGAAGATACGAAATGTTCATACTATTAGATTAGGTATCTAAATCCTAATAATTAGATTGAGCTAGCCCACTATATTACCTAATCAAACTGCTTTGCTCCAGTCTGAGTATTTTACTTGCAAGTAAAGAAATGGCTTAAACATTTACCTCAGGGCAGCAGGAACAAAATAAAACATTATTTTTTGATGTTGCTGTGTGTAGATATTTCAGAGTTTAAATGAAAGGATTTAAATCTGTGGTACATCAGGAACAACACATTAATGGGAGTAACAGAGGCGGACACAATGTCAAAGACATGCCGCAATCTAAACTGCTAAGCTGACACAATAACAATAATAACTTTACATCTCATAACAATGTAATGTTTTCTTACAGCATAGAAAGAGGTCAGTTGGCCCAAGTTGTTTTTTTTTTTCTACATGTGATTGTTATTGGCAAGGCCAACATTTATTGCCTGTCTAATTTCCTTGGGAAGATGATGGTGAACCATCTTCTTAAACCTTTGCAGTCTATCTGGTGAAGGTAACCCCACAGCATGTTAGATCGGCACTTCAAAAGTTATTTAATTAATGGCCGTGCCCCACACTTACCACATTACCTTGAATGTTTTTTCTTTTCATGAACTCAGGTAGTTATCTTCTGAAAATTACTATTGAATCTGGTGTAATCAGGCAATTCAGTTTTTAAAGGAAGAAAATATTCAAAGATTCTTCACAAAACTGTGATAAAATAGAAAAAGTTTAGAAAAAAGAGATGATTGGACAGGTTTGGTCAAAATATAAATTTTAAGGAGGGTCCAAAGGCAGAGATGCAAGGAAGAGAGGGAATCCCAGAGGTTTAGAACCTTGATGGCTGAAGATATCAGAGCACAAGGAAAGTGGGTGAAAGATGCAGAAGGCTTCAAAGAGAATAGAAAAACTCTCAGAACTATTCCTTTGTCATATTCACTTTGCCTGCTCTATCACATGTTTAATCGAATTTAGTTTGCAGCACAAAAATTACCAAAATTTGGTCCTAACTTAGCAGCCTAACTAAATGAGTCAACCTGGATAAATCAGTGTGGGAAGTGAAAAACCCAGAGGATGAAGCTCATCTAAGATTGCAATTGTTATCTTTCTAAAGGCAGAGTGGAGAGAGTTTTATGCCTCAGGAGAGAAGGGCAGAAAAATTGATGAGGTGAGGAGAGAGCGAGCCCCCTAAGTAACTGAACTTTCTAGGGACTGTTACAGCTGTTCCCAGTGGACACGCAAGATGATAAAGAATTTCTACATTCATGTGCAACAAGATAGGAAAAGATACAAGAGATCTGTATATATAAAAGGTTTTACTTTAGGAAATATAAAAATATCAGGAGTAAATTGCATAGTGAATGGTAAACTAATATACATCAGTCTAGCGATTCTGACTACTGAGTAAGTAGTAGCCAGAGGGATTATTTTACAAATTATGCACAAGAGATCCCAGTTCTAAATGTTAATTTGTAAAATTAGCGTATATATGTCAAATAAAAGATAATTTTTTAAAAAAGACCTGAAGAATCAACAATTCCACAGAAATGTTGATTACTGTAACAACAAAATATTGAAGAAAACTAATAGAATTGCATTAATGAGGTAATTTTATTTATTTGCATACACATGGTCTAAAGTTGATTACTATGTTCTGCTCTTTAATGCACTAATAACTGGCTGCTGAATGTTGGCAGGAATTAACACAAAAATTATCATTCATATGCTTGTCTATGAACCAGGAAACATCTCAAATCAATGCACTTACAAGAAGCCCTGCAGAAGATCTTCCTTCCAAAGACCTATAAGAGCTGTTCCTGGGAACAACATCTACATCATGGATAAGGAACACTAATGTTGCAGCATGGTTTTAAACAGATTAAACAAGGGAGTCCTTGACTGGCTGTGCATAGATCAGTTGGATAATTTCTATTCGTGGCTATGCATTTGGCTTTCACTAAATTGAACATGATGGAATCACAGAATTGTTACAGTGCAGAAGGCACTGCAACAATTGAGTTTTTGTCAGCAATAGCGCAAATCTGAGTAGTGGCCTGATAAACCAGCATGACTCACTCCTCATAGGGCCAGCAAGATTATATCAGGATTAAAGGGTAAACAACTGGATGATTGTGACAAAACGTTGACTGCCCTCTTCTTGCAGATCTTCAGGTTTGTAGAAGTTACATAGGGAGGAAACCATATAGAAGAACAAGTGATAGACATCCCGCTGCTCAGAAAAATATAACCTCTTGCTTTTATCATAGGGGCTCAAAGCACAAGTGGCAGACATCAATCCATTCTACCTGGATGTGCACTTCCTCAGGTGATCCAAAACGAGTCACCACTCTTCTTCTGTCCCTAGTTTCCCCTGCCATCCTTTCTTGAAATATAATCCAATTTTCCAATTTTCCATGAGAAGTTGCAACAATCTCGGCCTTACCCCCACCTACACAGACACATTCTACTAGCCATTTGTAAAGAAAGTTCTTCCATGCCCAGTCTAAATTGATTTTGCTCCCCCACACTAGCCTTTTATTCAAAACGGAATAACATTTACCCTATGAAGACATTTTATCATTGATTATAAGTTTTATTAAGTCTCCTTTTAGCCTTTTCTGCTGCAGTGGAAATAGCCTTAGCAGCTCAGTCTGCACCTGATAACCATGCTCACCCATCCCTAGAAGCATGCCCATAAATCTCTTCAGTCATTAAGATTGAATCTTGTTGAATATCTTGCAGCCATTCTTTAAGAATGGAGAGAGGGGAAGTAGACGAAGATGATCAACATGAGCAAAGCGAACATTCATCTAAAAGTGGACTTTCATCTAAACATGCTAAGGAACCACTACAAAAGTTTGAGAAACATGAAGTAATTTGAACAGGTTAAGGAATGTGAACACATGTGCAGTGATGACTTTCAAATTAATATTATCAGGCTGATTAATATAGAATGATGAACAGGGCCACTGATTTATGGTGACTTAATAATTCAAATTCCATTTTTATTACTTGAAATTCAGAGAGTTTTAGTGGTTGTTTTGGGGACCACATTCTACATTCCATCCTTTTGTAATTACACCTATTGGTTCATGGTGACTGGGGTAAGTTAAATTCCATTTTTATTACATAGGATTATAGGTTTTGCTGAGATTTTTCCTACAGTTTTGGGAATAGTATTCTGTGATTTTGTATTTTTTCCTCAAAAGCAAAACGCAAATCAGTGATTATGAATGATTCCTTCGAGTAAATGCAATGTTCAGGGGTATTGTTTGAAGCTGGCAGGAAGTTGCAGTGCTCCCATCCAATTAATAGCTGTTGGAGCTCATTATCTAAAGTTCCCCAACTCTACAAGTAATGATTTTTGTCTCAGGTTTCTCAGCTGCACAATTCCAGAAGAGTAGCTTTGGGGGTAGAACCAACCAATTATATACACTTTCATTTTACAGGCATACTTTTTATATTTAAAGGGCTGCTCACTCGTGCACTGTGAACTCCCTATCACGGCCAAATCTGTCCATTTTAAAAGTTTAATTCTGAGGATTTTAGCACCATTGGCAAGTTGAGATTCATTGCCCTTGAGAAGGTGGTGATGAGCTTGTCCCTGAACCTCTATAGTCCATGTGGGGAAGCTGTTTCCTCAAAGCTTTTGAACAGGGAGTTCCAACATTTTGTCCCAATAACAATGAAGAAACAACATTATTTGTGCAAATCAGGATGATGTGTGACTTGGAGTGGAATGTGGAGGCAGTGGTGGAACCAGATACTCTCTGTCCTTTGTCTTCTGGAGAATGGCAGTTGAAATTTTGGTTGGCGCAGACAAAAAAACATTGGCAACTTACTGCAGTGCTTTCTGACGCATTGCTACTTCTGGTGCCTTCATGTGCAATGGCGTGCCCAGTAAATACTTCACAAGACCGGCATAAAAGTAATTGTGAAATAAAAAGTAGCAACAATCTTTAAGAGAAAAAAAGATGAAAGTACATTCAAATAATATCTTTTCCTCCGTAAAATGAGGCTGCAGATAGTGTTCAAGAGAAGACATCTGAGAGCATTACAATGAAAGCAGCAGGGGCTCCTGAGAGGCTCAATGTAGAATTATGAACAGACATTCAAGCATGTTAAAATGTTCCTTGCGCAGATTTCAAGGTTAACTTTGTTGCCATTTATTCAGTTTAACCTTCAGACCTTTCTGCCCTCAGCTAGCCTATTGCTCTTTTACTAAGACATTGGTGATGTTACAGAAAGCAAGTAAAGCTGTTACAGATTAACAAACATTCCCAACATCAAAATTCCACCAGAATCTTCACTGGCTGAATGGGGAGATGTGGGACTCTGGGGCATCAGCAAATTTGTGTTTTGGTAGGTTAACTTCAAATTGTTGGCAATTTCATCTAAAGCTTCATTTGCTGCCTCAGGGAAGGACTAAGCTAAAATCAAGTTTTGTAAGTTCCTCAGTCGTACTGATCAGTTGCCCAGGTTGGAGCTGGTTGATGCAATTTACGTAAAGCACAGGGGTCAAGTTACCTTAAATCCAAGGGGGTGTGTACTCCTAACATACAGAGCTTTGTTTTTCCTCCAGCTCATGCAATTATTCTCCTTGCACCACTGCACACAAGGAGAGAAAGGATAATGGAAAGTTGCAACTTGTAGTCTTTAACCCACTGGCAACTACATGTGCAGCATTTGCTGAAATTCCTCAGGTGTATTGTTGATTTCCATATGTTATTCTTCTCCACTGATGTGTACCCACCGCATGCAGAAAGTCCTTAAATTTGAACTCTCCTCGTCAAGATCCATATGCCAGAATCCGTGCATTGCATCAAGCACACTAAAAATATTTCTCTGCTCCAATGTGGCAAAACCATCTTCTATTGTTTTCGTAGGGGACTGACTCCTTTTCCAAACTCCATTAAGGCCTCCTAGTAATAGACAAGTCAGCTTCCACTTGATTTCACAGCACACACCAATCTGGATGATTACGTTAGCTGTATGGAGTTACAATCTCCGTCTTAGCCTTTCTCTCCAACTCCGTTTTAAGTTTCTTATTGTGAACCACTGGAACACCATTGGTTGCCTCATCTCCCCAAGGACTGGGTAATAGTTGCTCTGTAGTTTTCCTGTTGCATGAAAGGTGTCTACATATTGATCAGTGAGTTCTGCAACAGAAGTGATTGCATACGTTGAAGCAAATTTGTCATGGTGTGTCTTTATCAGCCCAAACTTCTGATACTGCGCAACTTTCAAATATAGGTCAAAGTCAAAGTCAAGGTTTATTGTCATATCCACAAAGTACATGTATGCACAGGTGGAACGGAAAACTTACAAGCACAGAGCCTCAGATACACAATATTCACAGGAAAACAGAGCTTATACATAAGTTATACAAAACTTATATAAGAAAGAATACAATTGGAACAAAAATAACAAAGTACAAAGTGCTTAAAGTAGTCATCGTGTGGCTATACTGAGGTAGTGATTTAGGTTGTGCAGGTTGGTTCAAGAACCAAATGGTTGAAGAGAAGCTGCTGTTCTTGAACATGTTTGTGTGGGACTTCCTGCCCAATAATAGCTGTGAGAAGATGGCATGGCCCAGATGGTGGGGATCTTTGATGACAAATATTGCCTTCTGGAGGAAGTGTCCCACATAGATACTACCAATGGTGGGGAGGGATGTGCCACCGATGTATTGGCTGAATCCACAACCTCTTGGTCTACTGCAATGAAATCCAATTCATATCCCTCTTAAGGCTTCAGGTTCACCACCTTCAGAGTATCCCCTAGCTGGCTTCACTGTGGTCTTGCAAACTCAACAACACATAACACATTGCTTTTAATTAAATTGCCTCAAGACTGATGGTATGTTTGGGAGAAAATTACACATTTCTCCCAAATCTAGTTTGAAATCTCACTGGTTGCCCTTTCAGTAACATCATGGTGTAAATTTATGTAGTGTTCCTTCCACAGGGCTGACCTTATTGATTTCTACTGGTAGTCTGACACTGACCCTGTCTCTTCCCTCTGCATGCTTCACCTTGTCCGTTCCATGGACTTCCAATATGCTCTCAGTAAATGGTCAACCGTTTCATTTCTATGCGTTTATAATGCATCTAATGGATTTTCCAGAGTCTTATTTGAGGGATTTATAGTAAAGCACAATTCTCTGCCCCTGTGTTCAGTGATTTACAATCACGTCTTTACTTTGATCTGCTTCCTCTGCCACGGCCAGCTCAATAAATAGTGTAACGTTTTCCTTCCACATTCTCCATTCCTTCAACAGCCTGTTGCCTGGAAGTCCAGCAGCTGGGGCAGATTTATTTGTTCCATGTGTCCTCTCTCATTTGAACATGAGTTCACTGTCCCTCAGTGTACATCTTTGTGTTATCTCATTTGGGAGAGATCACATCCAATATTCAGTATTCTGATTGAGGCAAAGCATCTAAACTTATGATTTAACATTTCTGACAAGGTACTACCTTTTTCACTTTCTAACATGTTGAACAACCAAGTAATTTAAATCAAGAAAACTACAGCTTATAGAACACCTTAATAGTTGTTTTCTTTCAAACAATTTTTTTTCCTGGAAAGCTGGTTATCTGAAATTGTTGAATTCAAACATTCGGTCTTGAGGATTATAACTTGCCCTGTCAAAAGATTGAGGCATTGTTCCTCAAACTTACCTTGGGCTTTGAAGAATGTAGGAGGCTAAAAGCAATGAAATCAGAGTGGAATTCAGGTAATAGGTAACTAGAAGCTCAGGGTCACCTTTGTGGACTGAACAGAGGAGTTTTGCAAAGCAGTCACCAAATCTGCACTTGGTTTCCCCATAGTAAAGAAGACTAAATCGTTAGCACTGAATGCAATGCACTAATTGTCAGAAATATGAATGTATCGGAGCTTCAGCTGGAAGGACAATCTAGTTGGTGGCAAGGGAATAGTAAAAGGGGATGGGTTACATCTCCTGGAATTTCTGGGCATGTTCCTGGAGAAGGGGCAGTGGGTGTGGGTGGAGATGGAAGAGCGAACCAATGAGTTGCAGAGAGGACAGTTCCTTTGGAATATTGAAAGGGGATGGGAGGGTAAGATGGTGGCACAAATAGAAAGTGGTGGAAATTACACTAGAGGATCCATTGGACGTGAAGGGTGGTGGAGTGAAAGGTAAAGACAAAAGAAGCCCGACCTTTGATCTGAATGGGAGGAGAGGGAATTAGAGCAGGTGCGGAAAATAGAAGGTGTGCGTTTGAGATCCCTATGAACTATGGTGAAGGGAAAAGCACAGTTAAGGAGAGAGAAAAAAAATCTCAGTCCTAGGTGCTGAGAAAGGTGTCATCCCCAGTACAGATACAGCAGAGCTGGAGAAATTTGGAGAATGGTATGGAGTCCTTACAGGAAGAAGGGTAGGAGATGGCTCCGTCAAGATAGCTATGGGAGCCTTTGAGCTTTTAATGGATATTAGTTGTTAACCTAGACTCTGAGATGGAGACCAAGGGAAGGGAAGAGTCAATGTGAGAGGAGGGTGGAAATTGGAAAGATAGTGATAGAACATTTCAATTCTGTACATGAGCCAGAGGCAGCATTGATATATTCATCAGCATATTGGAAAAAAGAGGTGAAATATGGGGCCTGAGTAGGACTGAAACAAGCAATGTTCCATTTATCCTGCATAGAGACAGGCATAGCTGGGAACTGTTTGAATTCCCATAGCTACACCTTTGATTTGGAGGAAGTGAGCAGAATTAAATGAGAAGTTATTTAATGTAAGAATAAGTTCAGACAAGCAATGTAGGCGGGAGTGAATGGGGACTAGTGGGACCTTGTTTACAAGGAAGAAGCAAAGAGCTCTCAGACCTTCTTGGTGTAGGATGGAGAGGTAGCAGGATTGTACATCCATGGTGAAAATGAGCTGTTATTACATGTTAAACATGGTGATTTGAAAGAAAGTTTCATATGAGGTCTCCTGGCAGGTAATTATCATACCCACGGCCCAAGGTATGATAGGTCTTACACAGATGAACATAAATTAAGGTCTTTCTTCCATATTCTCTTGTCATAATGGTGACAAATGATTGTGGGGAAAATAAGTTTGCAAGTTATGGATTAGTTGGAGGAGAAGTGAATTGAAGGGTAGGGTAGGGTAGGGGTGGGCGGGGGCTTCAGAAGGGAGACAATCCCAAATGGAAAGAGGTTAACAACAAGAAGAGGATCATTGAATGTGGGCTGACTGAAGAAAAGAGTGGAGTCAGTCATGAGGCAGGAGCCAATTGGAACAAATCCATCTGGAGGAGCGTAGAGATGGTTGCTCAAGAGGAAATGGATGAACTGGGGAGGATGGGTGTAGGAGGGGAATTACGGGGAGGTCAGTTCAAAAAGGGGTCTGAGGACAGTGGCTTGAGGGAGGTAAGAGTGGAAGAACCTTCTTGAAGTTGGATTTCTTTAAATAATTGGTAATTGGTTTATTATTGTCTCATGTACTGAGGTACAGTGAAAAACTTTCTTTTGCATGCCATCCATACAGATCAGTTCATCACATCAGGACATCAAGGTAGTCCAAGGGAAAGCAATAACAGAATGCAGAATATAGTCTTCCAGTTACAGAGAAAGTGCAGAGCAGGTAGACAATGTGGTGCAAGGCCATGACGAGGTAGGTTGTGTCCATCTTATCATACAAGAGGTCTGTTCAATAGTCTTATAACAGTGGGATAGAAGCTGTCCTTTAGCCTGATGGTATGTGTTTTCAGGTTTTTGTATCTTGTACCCAATGGGAAGGGGGGAGAAGAGAGAATGTCCAGCATGGGAGGGGTCTTTGATTATGTTGGCTGCTTTGCTGAGGCAGCGAGAAGTGTGGACAGAGTCCAGGGAGGGGAGGGGAGGGGAGGGGAGGGAATAATACCAGAATCAATCTCAGCCCTTTAGTTCATATCTGCATTAATGTTTGAGGCCGATGCTATTCACACACCTTGCATGAGCAGCACAATCTTGCACAAGTGATGTGCAAAAGGAGCATTCCATGTCATTTGACATCACTCTGCACACTCAGTGGTCTCACACACACAGAGGACCAGCAACTAATTTAGAGATCCTCACCAGTGATGTAATAACAGCCATTGCAATCAGCAATTGAGTTTCCAAGCCTCTGCTTCTTGAGGTAGATGAATCCCAGGAAAAGCACAGATTTCTCCATGTCCCCACCATCCTTTACCACCAGGAAAAGCTAAGTGATAGACCCCTGATCTGACTGTGGTCAGACAATGTCAATTTTCACAAAATGGCTGTTTAACTTACCGGCACAACTTCACTGAATGTGAGTCTCTTTCTGATCCATTTGTACAGACTGGTCTGTTTCGTTATCCAGTTTACAGTTGCAATAGTTTTGATGAAGGTTGCTCTTTACTATATGTGTAATAATGTCTTAAAAGGAAAAAGTTTTGCTTTTCCTTTTTTCAATTGATCGCCCCTTTAGTTGAATTCATGCTGCTCATGCCACCTTCTATGTTCAGCTACTCCATTCATTGCTCACCACGTGGCCCATGCATGTCTCCACCCATTCCCTGTCATTAGCTTGTCCTCCACTCCTTTCTTCCTCATGGCCTCATCCAGCTTCCCTCTAATTGTGTTCAAAGCTACTCCTTTTGGTAGTTTGTTCAGAGTCAGAACCAGAATCAGAATCAGGTTTATTATCACTGACGTTCTAACTGCTCTTTGGGTAAATCTTGAGTTTTCTATTGGATTTGAAAAATAAAAAATGCAAATGCTGAAATATAAAATAAATACAAAAGTTGCTGGAGATTCTCAACTGGTCAGGCAACATTTGTAGAGAGACAAATGGACTTAATGTTTTAGGTTGATAGCCTTTTGTAATGAAAAATGCCAACTGGAAACATTAAGTTTCTCTCTCCACAAATGCTGCCTGAACTGCTGAATATCTCCAGCATTTTCAGTTTTCTATTGGATTTGTCAGAACCAAATGACATTTCTGACCCAAGTTTTGCTTTCCTCCATGATTTGAAACATCTTTACATCTACGTTTTTAAATTCATTTATAATTTCAAGGACATGTGCTAGGATACATTTAAACCTCTTTTCTAAAGGAAAGATTTTTAACTCAGCCAATCTCTCTGAATATGTACTAGTATGTCTCAGTTCTGGCATTGTCCTTATGAACTACCACAGGCATTCATAATTTTATACAAGTTATATACTTAATGTGAAAGATTACTTTCCAAATAGCAAACTAACACCAACATATTTATCAATATCCACTCCATGTGCTGACAGATATCATGCCAGCACATTGCTGTTGAATACTCAATGTCACAGCACAATGCTATCTGAATACTGAATGCCTTGCTGATGTGAATAAGAAACTTGTGGAAATTACAATTCAACTTCTGGAACTCAATATTAAAGTCAACGATTTGAGGTAACTAATTTTGTGTTTATCAGAATTGACCAATTCAGCTGTAGGTTATCTATCTGTAATATTAACTCAGTTTTTTCCCTCTACTGACACTGCCTGATCTGTTGAGCATTTCCTGAAGTTTTGACCTGCAATTCAGAGCTTTTACATCTCCCTTTGTTTGTTCCCCAGCTCACTGACTGCCCTCGTTAATCAATCAACCAAATAGCTTAATCAACATCTTATCATCATGGTAACCCTGGTCTCACCTTATCACAGACATTCCTTTTGTCCTATCCATCCTCCCTACTCCCACTCCCACCCCCACCCCCACCCCCACTTCCCACCTGCTCTGCAATTTAAAAACTCAATTATTTTCTCTTTTTCTCACGGGGATCTTCAATCCGAAACTTTAACTGTTTCTGTTTCCTCAGATGCTACTTGACCTGTTGACAATTCACAACATTTCCTATTTTTATTTGTAATTAAAATTCAAAGTCTTCTCTTTTATTGGTTGTCTTATTCTTTTGCAGGAATATTTCAGATACTTGAAAATAAATGCCATCAGATATTCACTTAATACCACCTCATTTTAAGTGTTTATTGGACATAAAAAACAGGTTACTTTCTCAAAATCCCAATTTAGTTTTTATAAATTCCTTACATTTCTGTATCAGAAAATTCACTGCACATTTCTAGTTCAATTTGCTGAAGCATGCTCTTATGGTTACCTCTGACTGAAATGCATTGGCTGTGAGTTTTCTTGGAAAGATTCCTCTGGAAATGCACCAGAAATTCAGTAGAACTGCTCTGAGGAAAGTTTTCATCAACCAATATCACATCTAAGGAGGCATGATGTTTTCCACCTTCCTGAAACAAACGCACACAATTTTCCACAACGCATCCAGAACAGGCACAATCCTCCTCTTGCTCTAGAACACTGCACTGAAGAAGTGTCAACTGCAGATTAATAGTAAGATTTCACTGTGCATTCAGTTCTTTCCCATGAATGTGACTATTAATCGTCTCGAAGATTGAAAATAAACCCTCCATAACAAAATGAGAGAAGAAAAATTAAAAGCACGCCTGAGGCATTGAGAATTAGGTTGATGGTGATAACTTTTATTAATTCTATTATTGACATTTAAACGATCATCAGATAAATTACTGTGATATTTGTACTTGTGAGTCAGTCTCCATCATAGAATAAAAATGGTGTATAATCCATTGCTGGGTAACTCTCTCTTACTGTAGGCAGATCAAAATTAACCTGTTTCTTATATCATTATATCTCAACAATGTTATATATAA
This sequence comes from Pristis pectinata, assembly GCF_009764475.1. Taxonomy (NCBI): domain Eukaryota; kingdom Metazoa; phylum Chordata; class Chondrichthyes; order Rhinopristiformes; family Pristidae; genus Pristis; species Pristis pectinata. The sequence continues at coordinate 19,477,333 of NC_067432.1, forward strand.
AGGGTAGGTATCCATGTGCAAAAGAATAAGGCAGATACTCTGATTAGCATTCAGTTGGCCAGTTGTATTGGACAAGTTATTTATTCATCAAAAAGTTATTCCTGAGAGTTTGCTAAGTTAAAATTAATAGCTAACAAAGAAAGAGGACACTACATCACTTCCTACATAATGTCAAGCCATCATGACAGTACTGTTTGAATTTGTGTAATAGTAATGTGAAAGACAAATGCCTGCGGAAGTGTTTAATAATGATCTCATTTATCAACATAAGATTTATGGTTGCAATGTTAAATACCAGTAAGGATAAAGTTTGCTAAACCCTTTGAGTACTGAATTCTGCTAGCACTTTGGTCAACATATTGTTTGCCGTCACCAATGTCTATCATCTCTCACAAAATCTGAATATCAAATATTTAACAATGTATAAAACACGCAGCATAAGAACTATGTCTTCATTGGAGCAGTTTCTGAACAAATCAAACTTTTTATATACCTGCTTGTAACACAGTGGAAGAAATAAATATGGTCCTTTTGAGAAAAGCCATTTCAGTATTATCTGCTAAAAGGTGATATTGCTGAAAATATTCTAATGATGAGATATGCATTGATGTTAAAGAGGGATTTTCCACTTATTTGGATGAGATTAACTCTGCATTTAATGTTGTTTGTCGGTATAATATGTTAAATGCTACACAATGGGGGTTAGGTACCCACTAGCTTTAGTTTATCATTCATCATTGTAAGCAAATTGGAGAAATGGCTGGAGGGAACAAACATCTGGGCAAGATATATTTCCTACTGTTCATTAAAAATGCTTATGACCTAAGGAAATCTCAGGTACTGCTGGTGGAGCTGGGGAATGAACTCCTGACAACACGGTAACTGGAATTAATTTGTTCCAGTCTTCCTTCTTTTTACATTGTCGGGAAAGGTCAGCAGTAATCTCTAAATAAAATGAGGACACATGGTTCCCATTCCAGGAGAGACAATGCCATTTGAAAGTTCAAACCCACCTGCCTGCCAAGTTGATCTGATATCTTTACATCTGCTTCACACTGTAAGTGCGATTAGCAGTAATGTGCATACTACCTTTCATGCATTGTACGTCTTGGGAAATTAGTTCCTGCTTCTCCTAAAACAAAACTACCTCTGAATCTACAGCTAGAGAAAAAAAAAGTTACAAGTCCGGATTGGCTTTGCATGAATGCTTGATAGTATGGAACTACCAAAAATGTGAGCCCGGAGGAGAATCAAAAGGCTTCCAGATGTGTCAGCCTTGGCTCATTGGTGGCACTCCCTCAGCTTGTGTTTGAAGCTCCACTCCAGAGAAAAGAACATACTATCCAGGCTGATACTGGGAAGACCACCAACTGCGGACTCCCTTTCAAGTTGCACGCCGTCCTGGTTTGACAGTCATGACGAGGTTTAAATCCTGGAACTCCCTATCCCTGGAAACAGTTTTTAGGTGTACTCTACCTGGAAAGATTGCATGGATTTGAGAACATGGTTCACCACAACCTCTCAAGGGAGCTTGGCAATGGGCAGATGGGTAGTTAATACTGATCTTTCCAGTGACACCTACTTCCTATTAATGAATAAATAGGAAAGGTCTGAACGGAGGTTCTGATGCTATCCTCCGGATAAGACATTAAATCAAGGCACTCACGTGGATCTAAAATATCCCACAGCATCTTTGCAAAGAGTGGGTTTCTCCTAATATCATGGCCAATCAACATCCATCCCTCAACCAGTACCTAAACCATGTCATCTATTTCATTGTCAGTTGATGGGAGCTTACTGTGCACAAACTAATTGCCAGGTTTCCCACATCACAAAATTGGCTTAGCCTCAAAACTATATAATTGGCTGCAGTGCACTTAAGAATATCTTGAGGCTATGAAAACAACTATATAAACATATTTGTCTTTTTCAGATGGAAGACATACTTAGCATTGGTGCTATCTTTACACATGTATTTAAGGGCAAGAGGGTGAGTTTCCCCATATCATTTAAGTGCCAAAGGGCCTCTAAGGTGGAAATGATGGTGTCCTGAGATGAAATGCAGTTTAGCTCACCTTTACTGGAAGACATGTTCCCGGTGAAGAAATTGAAGTGTGCATGAAGAAAAGTTGCCTCAAGAATTGCTAAAATGCTCATTGTCAATTTTCCCACAGTACTCATAAAAGAGGGTGCATGGTACTTTAGTGAATTGTGCCTCAGTTAATAACTGCCCCTAACAATGGCCAGCAGATAAGAGCAGCAAAGATATTGCTGAGGATTTCTAGAACGACTTAAAGTCATATTCACCCTCACTGTTTACTTTCCAGTTGAGATAGATGGTGTTTGAAGAGGATTTTGAGGGTGCATTGAGTTAAATTCTGGGACAATATTGCCAAAACTTCACTATCATTTTCACATTACTTTTTCTGGGAAATTCTCATTGAATATCATCTACAATGATGGTGCTAGATCCTTATACCTCATGAAACGTCCTGTAATGTGTTAGTTATGGATCCCTACGTCTTCAGTACAGAGCTTCTCAAATGAACCTGAATCTTTTTTAGCACTTCCAGAGTTGTTTAATTTGCTGTAATCATCAAGTAGCCCAAATTTGCTGGCTAACATCAGAGTTTCAGACAGGCCTGTCCTATTGCACAGCACCTACTTAGCATCTGTTTTTACTCTCTGACAAAAATAACTTATTGTTTTTGCTGATTAATGCACACATGGTCTTTGCATTGACAGCCTCCCATTGTCCTTCTCACAACCAACTAAAAGAATCTTCTTTCACCTATTTTTTGCTTTTGGACTGGTGCCTGTTGTTACTGTGTATAAGAAAAGTTTGTCTAGTGAATGCACACTTCAGAATTAACCCCTCAATTGAAAATTTCTTTGGGGTGTCCTAATGCTGTAATAAGATGCTAAGTAAAGACATATGCCACACTGAATTTGTATTTTCATACATTTACCAAAATAACCCCAAGTGTAGAAGCAAGCTCTTAAAGGGGCAGCGTTTTTTAAAATATTGTTAGCCTTTTTACTGTAGTCACTTCTTTCTGATATTTTAGCCTCTTTCAACACTGTATAAGTCGTTGATGAGGCCACACTTGGAATACTGTGTACAGTTTTGGTCACCCTGCTATAGGAAGGATGTAGTTAAACTGGAAAGAGTGCAGAAAGGATTTACAAGGATGTTGCCAGAACAAGAAGGCCTGAGTTATAGGGAGAGGTTGGCCAGACTAGGTCTTTATTCCTTGGAATGTAGGAGAATGAGGGACGACCTTAGTGAAATTTTTAAAATTATAAGGCATAGATTTTTAGCAGTAATTCTATTGCACTATCCTCTTTTGCACTATTTTGTTTATTTATTTTTGTAACTAATAGTAATTTTTATGTCTTGCACTATACTGCTGCCGCAAAACAACAAATTTCACAACATATGTGAGGGATGATAAACCTGATTCTGATTCTGATTCTGAGATAAGGTGCACAGTAACAGTCTATTCCCCAGGGTAGGGGAGTCCAAACCTAGGGGACATAGATTTTAGATGAGAGGGGAAAGATTTAAAAAGGACCTGAAGGGCAACTTTTTCACGCAGAGGGTGGTGACTATATGGAACGGGCTGCCAAGGGGAAGTGGTTGAGGTAGGTACAATAGCACAATTTAAGAAGCACTTGGATAGGTACATGGAGGGGTGGGGCTTAGAGGGACATGGGTCGAACACAAGAAATTGGGACTAGCTGGGTGGGCACCATGGTTGGCATGGACTGGTTGGGCCGAAGGGCCTGTATCCCTGATGTATTGTTCTATGACTCTCTAAGTTATTGATTTACTACATAGAAACATAGAAAGTACAGCAGAGGAACAAATTCTTCAACTCATCATGTCTGTGCCATCCATAATGCCAAATTAAACTAATCCCATCTACCTGCACATGGTCCACATCCCTCTTTTCATGTATCTGTCTAAATGCCTCTTAAACATTGCTATCATATCTGCTTCTACCACCATCCTGGTCCAGGTACCTACAAGTGTCTACTTAAAAAATCTGCCTTGCAAATCTCCTTTAGACTTCCCCCTCTCACCTTACAACTATGCCTTCCACTCTGGGAAAAAGACTATCTACTCTATTTATGCCTCTCATAATTTTATATACTTCTATCAGATTTCCCCTCAGCCTATGATGCTCCAGAGAAAAACAATCCAAGTTTGTCTAACCTCTTCTTTTAGCTGATACACTCCAATCCAGGCAACATCCTGGTGAACCTCTTCTGCAACTTCTCCAAGGCCTCCACATCCTTCCACTAATGTTGTGACCAGAAATGCACACAATACTCCAAATGTGGCTGAAGCAAAGTTTTATATAGCTGCAACATGACTTGTCAGCTTTTATATTCAATGTGCCAACTGATGAAAGCAGGCATCCCAACATCCTCTGTACATCAATGCTCCTAAGGGCACTGCCATTTACTATATGCTTTCTTCTTCCATTTGACCTGCCAAAATGCATCACTTCACACTTGTGCAGATTAAACTTCATCGGCCATTTCTCTGCCCATATTTCCAACTGATCTATATCCTGCTGTACCCTTTGATATCATTCCTCGTTAACTACAACTCCACCAATTTCTGTGTTACCTGCAAACTTACTGATCAGAAGCAGAAGAGAAGGGAATTGCTAAAAAAAACATTAACACAACATGCTGTTAGTAGACATGAATGATCACAGTGGAATGGGTTGGGAACTGGTTGAGAGGAAGTAGAGAATTAAGTAATAGGAAATATTCTTAAATTGGTAGAAAAGGAAGAATTTGTATTGTGTTGGTTTCATTGGATCAGTGGACAGAAGGCAGTGTAGCCAGAGTGGGAGAAGGGTGAATAACTAAAGTGATAAGTAATTGGATATTCATTGTCATACAAGTGGACTAAACAAGGGTAATCTACAAAGTACTCAAATAATTTGCATTTTGTCTTACTGCTGTAGAAGATTCCACACCAAGAACAGCAAATGCAGTTTACCAAACTGAAAAAAGTACAAAAACATCACTGCTTCACTTGAAAAATTGAGTCTTAGCTGGCCCTGTAAAACTGCATTGAATAATTGTTTGATGTAATATGGGAACCTCACAGAGGAAACAAAGTCTGAGGAGCAAGAACAATCCTCACACACACCCCTCCCCAGCAGTGCCAATTAAGTAGATCCCCAATGGATCGCATGTCAGTTGGACGTTGAGTTGGAGGCAAGGTTGTTCTGTTAAATCAGACTACAGAATGTGGTTAGAAGTATTCCTTACCCTGGAGATGAAGAGTGCAGAAGATGAGAGCTAGAGTTGCAAAGACAAGAAAGGAGACGGCCTGGTACCTTGCCAGAGGAAGCTGGAGATGGGAGAAAAGACACTGGCTCGGACTGTTTAACACCCAGAATTCCCCTGACGGAGGAGCACTGTGTCCAGAGGCTAATATTTTTCAAGGAGCTTATCACTGAAATCGACCAAAGTCAAAGTTAATGTCGCACTTATTGTCATTTGCACCTGTACATCTATGCACAGGTGCAATGAAAAACTTACTTGCAGCAGCATTACAGGCACATTGCAGCAGCATTAGAGACACAACAATCACAAGAAAAACATAAATTAAACATAAATTATACAAAATTATACCACGGACTTCAGGCGGATCTCTGCCTGGACCACCTGTGCTGTGGCAGGGAAGTTCACAGTGGGTCCAAATGTCTCAGTCCATGTATCAGGCAGCAACAGATGGTAGTTTTGTGCATTCCAATTTGCAACCCACAGAGTCGGTCAGGTGAAGTGAACTTACCTACTTCTCCTTGAGAGCGGCCAATGTGGGGCTACAGATATGACCAGATGATGGGCTTTCTCTAGTTCAGAGCCAGGCGGTGCAAACACACACCAAGACCTTATCAACATTTTTGCTTTGGTTAGGCAACAAGTGAAATTCATGACCCACAAGTGCAGGGTAATGATCATTTCAGCAAGAAGAAGTCTAATTATTTCCTCTTGATGTTTAATAGCAATACCATCACCTATTCTTCCACTATTGACATCCAGAAACTAACTGGGACCAGACACTCAATTACTTTATCTGTCCGAGAATATCAGAGGCTGCTTAATATGCAGCGAGGGTCTCCAAAAACTTCATGGTGTCTTTTCACCTCTAACATGCAAAAGAATGTTCCCAATTTCCCTGGATATGTGTAACTCCACCCACGCCAAAGAATGTTTTCTGCTTGTCTTGATTAATGCAGCTCTAACTGCACTGAGGAATATTCCTCACTTCACTGGATGAACAGCTCCAAACACATGTTATATTTCACTCTGGGCAAAGTAGTCCCCTTGTGTGCTTAGCCCACTGCTCTACTCTCTCTACACCCACGACTGTGTGGCTAGGCACAGCTCAAACACTATCTATAAATTTACTGATTACACCACTGTTTTTGGCAGAATCTCAGATGGCGATGAGGAGGCGTACAGATCAGCTGGTTGAGTGGTGTCACAACAACAATCTTGTACTCAACCTCAATAAGACCAAGGAATTGATTGTGGACTTCAGGAAGGGGAAGTCAGGAGAACACACACCAGTCCTCATTGAGGGGTCAGTGGTGGAAAAGGTGAGCAGCTTCAAGTTCCTGGGCGTCAACGTCTCAGAGGATATATCTTGGGCCCAACACAATGATGCAATCATGAAGAAGGCACACCAGCGGCTCTACTTCATTAACAGTTTGAGGAGATTTGGTATGTCACTAAAGACACTTGCAAATTTCTACAGATGTAGGGTGGAGAGCACTCTGACTGGTTGCATCACCTCCTGGTATGGAGGCTCCAATATGCAGGATCGAGAGAGGCTGCAGAGCATTGTGGACTCAGCCAGCTCCATCAGAGACACAACCCTCCCCGCCACTGAGGACTCCTTCAAGTGGTAGTGCCTCAAGAAGGCAGTATCCATCATTAAGGACCCTCACCACCCGGGACATGCCTTCTTCATGTTTCTACCATCAGGGAGGAGGTACAGGAGCCTGAAGACCCACACTCAGTGATTCAGGAACAGCTTCTTCCCCTCTGCCATCAGATTTCTGAACGGTCCACGAACCCATGAACACTACCTCATTATTCCTCTTTTGCACTGTTTATTTATTTTTGTAACTTATAGTAATATTTATGTCTTTATGTCTTGCACTGTACTGTTGCCACAAAACAACAAATTTCACGACATATGTCAGTGATAATAAACCTGATTCTGATTCTGATTTCTGCCCCCTTCAATAATGCAAAGACTCATTATTGATCAATGCTGATGCACTGTGGCTATTACTGGTACCATTTATAAAATGGATGGTACCAACTTGCCAGAAAGATACTTAACATCTAGAAGGATAAATGCAGCAGTTCCTTGAGTACTTCCACAGTGGCCTCCAAGTCACCCACCATCCTGACATGGAAATGCCCTTCCTCAGTTGACACTGAGTAGAAAACCTGGAGTTGCCTGTTTGGAACCGTTGTGTGACTTTCATCACCACGAACACAGAATCAGGACCAGATGCTTCTTTCGCTCCTTCTCCAGAGTAATCAGAACCATTAGAGGTGGGAATAGTGAATGTTGTTATCACACAAGGGAATAGCCCACAGCCCGCTAGCTTTCCCCCGATGGATGGATCCTCGGCAATCCCACTAATCTGTTGGAAGACTGATTGCTGGAATCACATTCAACCTTTAAAGGTCCTCTGAACATTGAAACAAGGGCAATGGAAATAGAGACGTCAACCATCTGCACAGTGGGTGGTTCTGCAAATGTTGAAACCGACCTGGCCAATACTTACACACAGGAACAATGGAGTCCTGGCCCTCCAAAAAACAGGAAGGCCGATAGTATCATCAAGAATGCCTGCCACCCTGACCATTCCCTTTTCTGCTTTGTGGGAGAAGATACAGGAGTATGAAAGCCAGGATGTCCAGAGTTAAGACATGTCTTCTTCCCTACTGCTGTCAGACTTCTGAACCAATAACCCCTTTTACATCCCCTTCCCGGTGGTGCTGCCATGTTCTCGCACTCTTAATTCTACCTCTCTTGGTTATTCCATTATTGTCACGTCAGCATTTCTTTTTGCACTACTTCAGATTTGCACGACAATCTTTGCACCAGTCTGCTGTTTTGCGCTCATTATTCTATTTATTGTTGTATTTAGTATTATCATATACACTGTTTAATCTGTGAGCATCACGCGAGCAAGGTATTTCATTGCACCCTGGCATATATGACAATTAATTAACCTGAATCTCAATCTGAAGAAGAAAGGGAAGCAGCAGAAGGCTGCACAGTCCTTGTGCACTTTCCTGCTTGATCCACAGATCCCACAAGTCTTTTCATCTCTAAAAATGTAGCAATCTCATTCCTGAATATACTGAGTATTCACAGTCCTGTCAAGTTGAAAATTCCAAAGATTTATAATCAAATTTATAATAATAAAACAACATTCCCTTCTTTTCAATCCCCAATGACTAATTCCCTTTTCCTGGCTCAGAGTACATAGCTAAACGTGGAGTCTCACAGAACTGGCATTTCCTCAGAAAATCTGGGATATTATTTTTGACATTGTCATTAATGTCAGAAACATCAGTTATTCAATTCACAGTCCCACTCACATTGGTGTCAGTTCTGCACAATACAGACATTTTTGGTTGGCTAAGGATTCCATCACAAAGGGGCAGACTTCCAGAAATGATTAGATGACGGAGCTTAAAGAGTGTAGGTCTTTCCCTTCATTATTTAAATAACCAACAAGCATTTCCTCAAGTTTCATGGTCACCATATGGTTATTGTGCAATACAGATATATTTTAGCTCTGGTCATTCAACTAACTTTCCTGGTGAGATACAAATAAGTGTCTTATCTAAATTGCAGGATGAACATGATAAAATTGCAGCTGAGTTATGGTCAAAGCAGACAAATAGAAGAAATTAAAATGTATTTTTATTAATTGCAGCAATGTAGCAAAAATCAGTGTTCATGGAGTGTGTTACCTGAAGGACTATCGATTTTATTCGGTACACATTTCTTGCTTCTGGTCATTGCTTCAATCAAGGACTTGATTGGTTTGGTTCAATGGTTCAACTCCAGAAACAGATGAGAGGGGAATTGGGAATGGGTAGACTGGGAGTGGTAGAGCAAGAGGTCAGAGACTCCCAGAGTGACCAGAATGAAGGCCAGAGATCTTGAAATCTGGATCAGGTCAGATGATCCTGCCCATTGAAGAATCCACTATTTCCATAATGTTGCAATTTAGGTAGGGTCTAAGTTGGAGGCCTAAAGAAATCAGCTACATCCTGTCATATTTCTCCGGTACTAAATAGAATCCTGAACTGCTCGGTATGGAGAGGGAGGAAGCATGCCCTCATTTCCGACTGGAATTTCCCTACCCATCACATTGGGTAAGTGGTGGGTGATGTCCCCTAACTCTCCACAGCTCCCCCATATGAAGTGCAACAACAACTGGGTGGAACTGACTTATTGAGCAGTACTGTTTAATGGGCCCAGTCTTTATGTCAACAACACATGCTTTTAGTATTTCCATGCTAATGAGTACAAGAAATGCCATTTCAACATTTAGACAGGTGATAGCTCTCTAGGACTTTATCCTGAATGCCCACTGCTATCTACAGAGTTATCTAATAAAAATGACGCTAACTGTTACAAAAGCAGCTTCCATTTCCTTTTCAATATTCTGTAATTGTACGACAGAGGCATTGATTTCAAGCAACGTGTGTAGCTTAGTAGATATTTTACTGTCCAGATGTAGTTAATGGTACATTGCAGACCACTGGCCAACTACTTCATCATCAAAAGAGCAGCGTTTCAATTGTGGGTACAGCTCTGGTTTTGTGACAAGGATAATTATCAAAGTAGAATGGCTTGTGGCCTCGTGATGCTTAACCAGAAGGAAGCACGTGCTACCAAGAAGCTTAGCCTGGGTCTATATAGTTGTACATATGGTGTTCTCCATGACTCATGAATCTATTGATTATTTTCTTGTCTCTGTAACTGATACCAGGAAGAGACTAAAGTTAGAGCATTCTATCCAGATAATCACCATGTGATCATGTAAAGATAAATATGAAAGCAAGAGAGGGTTAGATTAAAGTGGACAGTTTTTAATTCAGCACATGAAGTCTTTACAGAGCAATTGAGGGCTACTGCAAAGCTACAATATGATGTGATTTTTTTTTTAGCGAGGCTAACAGGATCACCGTGAGATGAAGCAGGTCAATAGATGGTGTTCATCAACAAAGACTTGCAATTATACAAAAATTATCTTAAATTATTTTTCCGTCGGCTAAAATCTGTCATGAATCATGGTTGAAAGGATTTTTCTGAGCTGGTGCCAATTACTGACATGTCCAGTGCCTTTCAACAAACCCTTCAAGGCATCATTGAGATCCAGAGAGAAAATTATTTTGAGTTGGCATCCGACCCAATAGGCATTAGCAGTCTATCTGCATAATGCTGGAACTGCCAATGGAATGTGCTGCATAGATAGAAGGCCTTAATTAAACAGTTCACTGGAAGAAAGTGAACTCCACACTGCTTCACCAAGTTAATGGCACGGATTTTATTTATGCTGAATTCTTATAAGTTGCTCCAGGCAAAGAAAAGAGGAGGCTATTAATGATCTTAGAAATCTGTGCCTTGGGCTACCTTCTTCCTCTGGAGTTGCCCTTCTGAGCCAGGGATTCTGTTTGACATGGATATATCTTTAGTGTCCTAGAACACACGTGGTTTCTATCAACTAGAAGGGGACTCTCGTAAAAGTGAAAACTACTGAGAAATTCTATTAATATCAATGATTCCAAAGGTGGTTTCTGAGGTACAAGCAGCGCATGCATTGACAGTGTTATAATCAAAACAGGCTGTACTTTGTTCATGTGTTATTGTGCAGACTGTGCTGATATGTTGTACAGTACAGCAGCTCAGGGAAATCCACTTATCTAACTTCAGCAACTTTTATGATGATTTTAACAATGCATGTTGCCCTCAGGATAGGGACTGAAAGCTATTGGAGTAACTCTGATTTCTTGGGTTTTGTCCAGGGATGTATTAGGCCAGATAGCAGCTCCAGTGAACCAATAAAACAGAAGGATGACACACAGGCTATTCCATGCCCTCAAAAATAATGCATTGAAGGTCAATTTAAATAACAATCCTGGAAGAACTGTTTTCAGTCATTCTCAAAGAATTGTTACTTTTTATTGCTGATGTATTGTTGACAATCTCACTTGCTATTTTCATGGACTCCATTGTCACCTTGAAAAATGGCCTCTGTGTATTTATGTATGAAAGGGATGCCTTAAGTGGTATCATGGCTCTGTGAAATTCAAGAAGGGACCTCAAAGAAATTGGAAGATTCAAGGACAATTGGCCTTAAGGAATGGTCTCTGTAGATACCAGGAGGTTCTGGTGGATGTCAACTTGAATTCGGACATAATTGTTTGGAGCTTCACTGAGAACATCCATATTGTTTTTAATTTCCCTTCAATGGCAGTTCTAACATCTGAGTCTGCACTTGATTGGATTTTATTTGGAGAAGATGCAATCATGCAATCATACATCTAAGGTTTACAGTCTATGAAAACCAGGCTCCATCGAGCCAAGGATACTGTAACAATGCAACCATTGTTCAATGTATGCTTGCTGTCATCCTGATTCCAGAATCTGCAAACCAAGGGAAGCAAGGGAAAAAAAATCTGAGGCCCTGGTGGAGATTTTTGGATCTTCTTTGGCAACGGGTGGAAGGCACTAAAGTTGTGCTGTGATTTAAGAAGGGCTGCAAGGACAAACCAGGGAACTATGGGACAGTTAGCCTAATATCAGTGGGGTAAGTTACTGGAGAGGTCTCTGAGAGACAGGATCTATCTGCATTTGGAAAGGCAAGGTCTGATTAGGGATAGTCAGCTTTGTGCATGGGAAATTATGTGTCATGAATTAAATTGAGTCTTTTGAAGAGGTGACCAAGAGGACTAATGAGGGCAGGATAGTAGATGTTATCTACATGGACTTTTGAAAGACTTTTGACAAGGTCCCACATGATACACTGGTGCAGAAGGCAAGATCACATGGGATCCAGGGTGCGCTCGTCAATTGGATACAAAATTGGCTTGGTGAAAGGATTCAGGGAGTAGTAGTGGAGGGTTGCTTTTCAGATTGGAGGCCTGTGACCAGTGGTATGCCACAGGGATCACTGCTAGGTCCTCAGTTGTTTGCCATATATATTAACAATTTGCATGAGAATGTAAGTGGCATGATTAGTAAGTTTGTGGATGACACAAAATTGGTGATGTGGTGTACAGTGAAGAAGGCTGTCTAAGATTACAACAGAATCTATTTCAAATGGGAAAGTGGGCAAAGGAATGTGGGACAGTATTTAGCACAGGCGTGTGAAGTGATGCATTTTAAACTTGGGTGTGTTGTGGAACAGAGAGAGCTGGGGGTACAAGTACACAGTTCACAGATAGTGGCGACACAGGTGGATAAAGTGGTGAAGAAGGCGTATGGTAAACTTGCCTTCATTGGACGGGGCATTGAGTCCAAGAGTTGGGATTGTCATGTTACAGCTGTATAGGACATTGGCAAGACTGCACCTGGAATATTGTGTGCAGTTTTGGTCGCAATACTATAGGAAGGATGCGATTAAGCTCAAGAGAATGCAGAAAAGATTCACAATGATGTTGGGGGGACTGGAGGGCTTGAGTTACAATGAAAGACAAGGCACTGTTTTCCTGGAGCAAAGGAGGCTGAGGGGTGATCTTTTACTGAGGTTTATAAAGTCATGACAGGCATAGATAAGGTAGATGGTCACAGTCTTTTTCCCAGTGTAGGGGAGTCTAAAACTAGAGGGCATAGGTTTAAGGTAAGAAGGGAAAGATTTAAAGGGGACATGAGAGGCAAGTCTTTCACACAGAGGGTGGTGTGTATATGGAACATGTTGCCAGAGAAAGTGGTAGAGGTAGGTACAATTACAGTGTTTAAAAGACATTTGGACAGGTTCATGGATAGGAAAGGTTTGGAGGGATATAGGCCAAATGCAAGCAAGTGGAACTGGCTCAGGAAGGCACCTTGGTCAGCATGGATGTTGAACCGAAGGACCTACCTCCATGCTGTATAGCTCTGTGACTCTGTGACGCTAATTGCAAATGCTGCAGATGCTAGAGATCTGAAATAAAACTGAAAATGCTGGAAGTGCTCAGCAGGTCAGACAGCATCCACAGAGAAAAAAAACAGATTTAATGTTTCAGGTCAAAGATCTTTCAGAACTGTTTTATTCCAGAATTTGTCATCCACATAGAATGAGCTCAAATCTGCAGTTACTTCCAATTGAACTAATATCCACACAGAGGAAATTAAGTATAATTCCTGAAGAATTGAAATACTTTCAAATGTCACAACCTGGCAGTAGAATACTGGAAAGAATTAGATCCTCCATAATCCTCCGTGGTTTCTAGGGTTCACCTGATAATTGACCAGAGTTGGAGAAGTAGACTGAAGAATGAAAGTCATTCCTTTCAACTCTATGTAACAATGCCAACTCACATAGTAATCAATCCCTAGTGCGAGATGGGCAAACAAACAGAATCCACACACATGCAACGTTAATAAACTTTCCTCTACTGGGCAATTAAACTGTGGCATTCCTCTTGATGACCTTGGCTGTTCCCTGTCCATAACTAATTGTCTTTTAAAAGTAAATGGGATTAATAGCTAATCTGATTAATTTACTCATTTAGGCAATTGAACAGTAAACATTATGATGCACAAAATCTGTTATATCCTAGCCCTCCAGCAGAGTGACACTAGTTTGGTGTTATTCGGTCATCATACACAGACATTTTTGGCAAGGCCAACATTTATTGCTCATCCCTAATTACCCTTGAGAAGATGGCAGTGAGCTGCCTTCTTGAACTACTGAAGTTCATGTGGCATTCGATTAAATTCAGAGATCATTTGATAATATCTCTTTTTGTAAAGCCAGTTTTGCTTAAGCCACAGCTGTGAGATTCCTTTGCAGATTAGCTTTCAGCGTAATATTACAGCAGTCATAACCTCAGCACATAGAGACATAATTGCCAGTGACAAGGAGATGCAAACTGGCAGAGGTTTGATAAGCATTACATACAGATGACAGAAATCAGAGATGTATTACTGGTGCTGTGACATATTGCATTACCAGTGTGAATAAAATAAGAGAGATACTAAATGCTTAGGCAGTTCAAAGCTGAACCATTTCTTGACTCTCTTGTGGGGCCATTATCTCCATTTACCGCCACTGATAGCCTGGTCGGAGCTGTCATCCAGAGATCCAGTTGCATTTCAATTGAATAGGAACTGCTAGGACTCATGGTGAATCATGAAGTCCTTTAACACTTGAAAAGCAATTTATGTTAATTATTTTTACACTGGTTTATCCCTGCTCCCTGTTAAAGAGCCATGTGACAATGTAATCTGAACCTCCTGATATGGACATAGGTTCTGCTAGCAATGACATTAAATGGTTTATCCCTGTTAGAATATAAATTACTTTCACTGTGGCAGACCTTTTGGGAATGATATGCTGTCAATTTGGTTTCATCATAACATAATTTAAAGTCATCAACAAACCAATAGATAGAATTACATTTTAGCATGGAACTTTAGACCAGTTACATTATAAATATTGGAATGAGCCATTAAGCTCAGTTTATCAGTATGCTAAGGAACAAAGGTTTCAAGTCGATCATATCAAATAACAATTTCTTTCATTCAGAAGTAAGATACTTAGACAGAGATTTGGCCTAAAGGTTAACTGTCAGTTTTTGAGATTATTGCATATTTATGAGGTTTATATCAGTAAATAATGGCTTACTTTCAGTTGTGATGTTTCTTGCTCTTTTAACTTAATTTCAGTCCCTCAGAGCTGATGGCTGAGGGACTTTTTCAAATTTCAGGAATGAGGACAATAACAAATATTGCAAAAATGAAAGTCCTGTAAGTTTGCCATTGGTTTACATGAAACATCACAGGAGAGACACGAACAAGGGGGCATAGCTGCAAAATAATGGGCCACCCATTTAAAACTGAGGTGCTTAGAAACTTCTTCACTCAAGAGGGTTGTGAACCTCTAGAATCTTTGCCCTGAAGGGTGATGGAGGCTGCATCAATAGATATATTTAAGGCGGAGATAGATAAATATTTGAAAGATTGAGGAACTGAGAGTTATGGGGAACTGGTACAGAAGAGGAGCTGAGGCTTGTATAGACTAGCTGTGATCATATTGAATGGTGGGGCAGGCTTGAGGAACCAAGTGAATGTGAAAGGTTGTAATTCGACCCAAACACAGTCAGATTATTGTCCTAGAAATAGGTCGTAACAAAATATTTGAAACTTTCTCTTGTAAGAAATCTTTGACCACAGCTGATGATCAAGATTATGAACTATTATGAGGAAGCTGCCAATCAGCAAGAAATTCTTTCACCCTTTGACATAAACCTACACTTTATTTATCAGTAATAGTTCATAAATTTTTGTGTGTTCATTTATAATTGAACATAATTTTCTTCACTGTTTATTTTTACCAAAAAAATCCAAATTTGTTCAATTCTTTTGAACACAACCAAATTTGGCTTCTTTTCCACAATAGCCCAGGGGTCTCTCCTGGGAGGCTCACAGGAGATTTTGTAGAAGAATCATGAATACTTTCAGAAAGAATTAAGAGGAACAAGTCAATCTCAATACTAGCTTTAACTCATGGTGTATCAATATCAAGAAAGCTTAACACCAGTACCTTTATGAAACAGCTAAAAATACCCAGGATTATTTTCCATAGTTTAATTGAGTCAATGATAACATTCTTTTGACTTTCTTCCTGCCACACTGTATAATCAGTCAAAGGATGATAAACCAATTTATACTCTAAATATATATGTAAGGTATCATTTTTTCTGGAAAGTGAAATAATGACTATCAAAGCCCTTTTTCATTAGATGCTCACCCAATTAGAAAGACAATGTGAGTCTCTCTGCTTTCTGAAGGGGAAAATCTTACAACTCATGGTGTCAGACACATATTACATTAAAACCAAATAGGCAATGAAATAGTGTTCCAATGTAAGGAACACAATAGCAAATGTTTGTGTGGTAGGTTCCCACAAACAACAAGTGCCTGTTTTAGTGATATTGGATATTAGGCAGGAAATAAAGGAAAACTCCCATCTCTGCTTCAAAAACTGTAATGGCATCCTCTAATTTCACCAGAAAGAGCAGGTGAACTATTAGTTTAATTGAGACAACCACCCCTGGCAGCCCATTCCAGAAACCCATCACTCTCTGTGTAAAACACTTGCCCCACACATCTCCTTTGAATTTATCCCCCTCACCTTAAATGCATGCCCTCTAATATTAGGCATTTCGACCCTGGGAAAAAGATACTGGCTGTCAACTCTATCTGTGCCTCTCATAATCCTATTGAGAGACTAAAGGAGCTACGGCTTTACTCATTGGAGAGAAGGAGGATGAGGGGAGACATGATAGAGGTATACAAGATGTTAAGAGGAATAGATAGAGTGAACAGCCAGAGCCTCTTTCCCAGGGCACCAGTGCTCAAAACAAGAGGACATGGCTTTAAGGTAATGGGTGGGAAGTTCAGGGAAGATGTCAGAGGGAGGTTTTTCACCCAGAGAGTGGTTGGCGCATGGAATGCGCTGCTTTGGGTGGTGGTGGAGGCTGATACATTGGTCAAGTTCAAGAGATTGTTAGATAAGCATATGGAGGAACTTAAGATAGAGGGATATGTGGGAGGAAGGGGTTAGTTAGTCTTAGGTGTGGTTTGAAGGGCGGAACAACATGATGGGCCGAAGGGCATGTATTGTGCTGTATTGTTCTATGGTTCTATGGTTCTATAGTTCTAATTACTCGCCTCACATCATGGAACTTCTACTGGTGAAGAACTCTCACAGTGCCACCCATATTGAATGCACAAGCTTTGGGAGTGAAACTTGAATCCACAATATATTGTCTCAGAGGCAAGATACTACAACAGAGCCAAAGATGACTTCTTAAATAAAAATTGGTCATCAAATGAGTGATTGTCAAATGTTGTATGATCAGTTTGAAACATGTTGGGGGCAGTAAAAGACTTGTATCCAATAGTATCCATTTTTTGCTTTCTACAGCAGAAAGGGGGCCATTTAGTCCATCAGGTCCACGGCAAGTCCCAGCAGAGCAACCCCGTCAGTCCCATGCCCGCTCTTCTTATTTCCCTCTAGCCTTGAAACTTACCCTTTCTCACGTGGTCATCAACTCCCCATGTTGCCTGAAGGATATTTATACAGTAGCCAAATAACCTGCCAGGTTGCCTTTGGGATGCGGAAGGGAACCAAACACTCGGCAGAAACCCAGCAGGTTAGGGGAAGATGGTACAACTTCAAACAGACAGCACGGAATCACGATCAAAACTGGGTTCCCAGAGCAGTGAGGCAGCAGCACTAACTGCCGCACTATCACGCATGCAAACATTTACATTAGTGAGTGGATAGATGCAGATCCCCTAATCCTGAAAGGCGCAGCACAGTAGCATAGAGGGTGGCATGGTAGTGTAGCAGTTAGCATAATGTTACTACAGGCCAGCGATCCGGGTTTAATTCCGGCCAATGTCTGTAAGGAGTTTGTACGTCCTCCTCATGTCTGCATGGATTTCCTCCGGGTGCTCCAGTTTCCTCCCACATTCCAAAGACGTACGGGTTAGGAGTTGTGGGCATGCTATGTTGGCGCCGGAAGAGTGGCGACACTTGCGGGCTGCCCCCAGCACATTCTCAATAACGCAAAAAGACGCATTTCACTGTGTTTCAATGTACATGTGACTGATAAATAAATATCTAAGGACTTCTAAATGGACTGCTCCTTATTTTGAAACTATGACACCCTAGTTCTGGCCAGGGGAAGCTTTCTCCTTCAGCTACCCTGTCAAGTCCTCTAAGAATGTTGCATGTTTCCATGAGAAAGGAAGTAGCATAGCTGAAATCTCCATCACTTGTGATGGGGAAACCAAGAAATGCACAAAGGTCAGTTTTAGTGGCTGAAGAATGCCCAAGGGTGTATCCATCTTATGAGCTTGCAAAGTAGATCAGGAGGAAGATGTTTTCAAATTGTGTGCATGTGTGCTTCAGGGAGGATGATATTAATGGGAAAGAGGAACTTGCTGAGTCACTAAATTTTGCATGAGTCAGAGGGAGGAGGAAGAGGGACTGGCAAGAATTTCATCAGAAAAGTTGAGTCTAGAGGTGATTAGACCTCGCAAAAATGGGGCTAATGTACAGAAAAGGTAGGCAGCAATGTGAAGGTCCATTTTTGTAAAGAATTGTTATGGAATCTGAGGCTCCACTCGTGGTTGAGTAGTATGCTGGGAATCCACACATTACTTCATGTAGCCTGAGTCACCAGATATGGGAAGAAACAGTCAGTGGCATGAGATCTGAGTTACTATCTGAGCTCAAACAAATATTTGCTGTTTCAGATGCAATTCATAGATTGAAGCAGAATGATGATGAAGATGAGGGAAAGTGGGTATTCACTGCACAGTCGTTTAAAATCATTTAGAAGTATTAAAAAAACATAACCACGTGCAAAGAAGTGTATAAATACCAATTATACATACCGTTAGCCATCATAAAAAGTGGTTCTAATTTTAATGTTATTGCCAATTACTTAATAAGCTGTTGCACGTTTTGTAAATCACCACGTCATTTTATTTTTAAGCAGGAATTTCGGATTGGATATATCTTCAATCTTAGCTAATCAGATCAACTGGAGAGGAAACAACTTGTATCTTCACTTCCATAAAATGATGTATCTGCTGGATAAGATGCTAACTAAATTCCAGGGCAGCAGTTTAAGTAATAAACCCTCTGATTAAATCAGTTGTTACTTGAGGACTATTTTCCACAAGAAATATCTAACATGAAGTATCTTTGAGAATAGAGATTTATGTTATCCAGAGTGGGAAGGTTACAGCAATCTGAAAAAGGTACTAAACTCTGCGTAGTATCCCTGGTATACTATGATAGATGCTTCACAATTCATTGGTATCCAGAAGTATGCTAATGACCACCACAGTCGTCACGGGCTTTAGATTCCGCATGCTACCGAAGCAAGGCACAGTACCAAGC
This sequence comes from Pristis pectinata, assembly GCF_009764475.1. Classification (NCBI taxonomy): domain Eukaryota; kingdom Metazoa; phylum Chordata; class Chondrichthyes; order Rhinopristiformes; family Pristidae; genus Pristis; species Pristis pectinata. The sequence continues at coordinate 19,496,538 of NC_067432.1, forward strand.
AAACAAAAGAGAAGAGAAAAAGCTGAGGCCATGGTCAGTTCAGAGGGATTGGAAGTGGTCACGAGGAAGAGAGGCCATGGTAAGCAAGGAGTGGAATACTGGTGATTGGTAAGTCCTGTAATCAGCATTCAGGGTTCTGGGGGGAGGATAAGGTGGTGTGTGTGAGTTGAGGGACCAGCGAGTGGTGGGTGAGAGGAAGGAAGCATGTTATTAGTTGGTCAGGGGAACATAGTGATTGAATAGCAAGATGCTGCCTAGATGCTCCATAGATGTTGCCTGACCTGCTGAGTTCCTCCAGCACTTTTTGTGTGTTGATTGAATAGCAAGAAAGAGTTTGTTTGGTGAGGGTGGTGTGTCAGTTCAGGAGATGAGTGGTCAAGCAAGAGTTGTGAGTTTGAGGGGAGGAGATGACAGTAATCAGCAGGGGGAAGGACCCAAAGGAGACGAAGTAAGAAATTATTTAAAGAGATTATATCTGACTTGGGTTCCCTTGGTCAGGCTGGAAACTTTCAAGGGGTCCCCTTTAAGTTACAGAGCAACCGGCACCATAATAACTAGATTGAGACAAGGGTGCCCAGAGAGAAAGATGCTTCAGAATCAGATGAACTAATTTTTCCTGCCAAGTTTCCAAATGAGCCTTGTTGAGCGAACAATGTTGTTATGTGTGCAGTCAATATGGGACCTGGTGAACCAGTGCCAGAGTGATTCATGACAGGAAATACTCGAGTGGTGCAAAATAACCCCAACACCATGAATCAAGTTCAATTCCGGGGGAAAAAATAATCAACTTTCATGTGCAGAGTGCTGAAAGAAACAGCATCTTCATGGTTAAATTTCAAAGCCAGCATGTCTCTGTTGGTTTCAGACATCTACATTCAATACAGAGTCATGGAATCATGCAACACGGAAATGGGCCCTTCAGCCCATCAAGTCCATACTGATCATCAAGTATTCACCTATACCAGTCCCAGTTACCAGCACTTGGTCCATAGTCTGCTATCCTTGGCAAATCAAGTATTCATCCAGATGCTTTTGAAATGTGGTGAGAGTACCACTTTCTCTGGCAGTGTATTCTTAGGATATTGGTGAGGGATATTGGTTCGTGACAATCCCTTGTTGCCTTTGTAACAAGGTGCTGGGTTGTCTGTTTCATTTGATATGAAGTCCCCTGTAGGCAATGGCAATTGAAGTGGCAGATGTAATCATTCAGCAATTCAACATCTACCATGGTCATGTGTAGGACCAATATTAACTGCAGGAACTTAGTGGATGTTGCAAGTGAATACATTCAGGTTGTTTGCAATTGCATATTCCAAATAAATAAATTACTGTGCAAAGAGCAGTCATTCATTTGATTGCTGAGATGTAGAATGAAATGTTTTGAAAATATATTTCTCATGCATTCTCACCCCACCCCTAGTTTATAGCCTTCTTCTGGGTTTTTAATGACAAGGCAGCCATTCTCTCAGCTGCACAGGTATCACTGTTTAAGGGAAATTAGTTTCCAGGGCAAGACAGCACGGTCAAATTAAATGTATTTGTTTCTTACATCAAATCAGCATTTTCTTTGTAAAGTGAATGGCCTAAAAATTCATCGGCACCAAAACAAGTTGGTTAAACTGGTGTTCCATGAGGGAATGTGTCTGTTTTCTGCAAGATGACCCTCACCCCTACAGCAGTAATCTGTTGTGCATATGAGATGAAATCTGGAGTTAGGGGGATGTGAAGAGGTGGGTGGAGGGAATCAGAGCACAGAACATTTGAACATCAAGGATTGAGCTGGCTCAGAGAACTGATTGGGCAGAGGTGTGAGCACCAGTGATATGACTGAGTCATAGTCTGGTGGTGAACAGGGAGTGTGCCAGAGATCTAATTGGGTCTGGGAATAGGAAGGTGGTGGTAATCCGACTGATTTCTGCAGCAAGAGGTGTGCGACATGGTGGGTAGATGCAAAGAGTAAGAAAGGTTCGGAAAGCAAGACCCACCTGAGGGAGGATAGAGGCTTTGGACCTAACGTCCACAAATCTGGAAAGGTTAGTAAATAAAACAGAAGTAGAGCTCAATGGGATACTTGCCTTTAGTAACTAGGGCATAGAGTATAAGAACAGGAGGATAATAGTACACTTGGTTAAGCCAACACTGGATACTGTGTATAGTTCTGGTCAACATAATATAGGAAGGATATGATTGCATTGGAGAGGATGCAGAAGAGATTCAGCAGGAATTTGCCTGGGATGGAATGTTTAAGTTATGAAAAGAGACTGGATTGGCTGGGTTTGTTTTTCCTTGAGCTGAAGAGGCTGAGGGGGCCTGACAGGTATGCAAGACTATGCTGGGCATAGATAGGGTAGATAGTGGGAATCTTTTCCCCACTATATCAAAAATCAAAGAGCATATAGAGTCATAGTGTCATAGAGTACTACAGCACAGAAACAGGCCCCTTGGCCCAAAATGTCCATGCTGACCTGTTCTTCTGCCTAGTCCCATCTACCTACACCCGGACCATATCCCTCCAACCCCTCCCATCCATGTACCTATCCAAACCTCTCTTAAGTGTAACAACTGAACCCGCATCTACCACTTCCGCTGACAGCTCATTCCACACTTGCACCACCCTCTGAGTGAAGAAGTTCCCCCTCAAATTCTCCTTATATATTTCACCTTTCACTCTAAACCTATGTCCTCTCGTTCTAGTCTCACCCAACCTAAGCGGAAAAAGCCTGCATGCATTCACCCTATCTCTACCCCTCATTATTTTGTTTACGTCTATAAGATCTCCCTTCATTCTCCTGCACTCCAGGGAATAAAGTCCTAATCTATTCAATCTTTCCCTATCACTCAGGGATGTTGGGTAGGAGTAAAGGAAGATTTAAGGAAAAGCGTTTTCATTCAGAGTCTGGAATACACTGCCAGCGTGGATGGTGGAGACAGGTACTCTGACAAAATTTAATAAGTATCCAGATGAGCACTTGAATTGCCAAAATATAAATGGCTGCAGACCAAATGATGGTAAGTGGAATTAGTACAGATAGGTGCTCGATGAACAGCAAGATCAAGGGACCTGCTTCTGTGCTGTATGACTAAACATGGAGAACCTGCTGTATCTTTGCACATGAAGGACACAATCACATGTAGTGATCGAGCTTTCAGTTTCAATTCCTTTCAGTAGTTCACAAAAACATTGCAATATACAAAAAAAAAATCTGGCACTCTTTATTTCTCAAGGACACAAAGAGATTACAAAGCAATTTCGATAGATTAGGCGAGGGTGCCAAGGTCTATCAAATGGATTATAATGTGGGAAAATCTGAAATTCTCCACTTTGACAGAAAAAATAAAAACTTACAAGGGGTGAGAGAGTGCAGGGTTCTGAGATGAAGAGGGATCTTGTGCATGATTCATAAAAGGACCAAGAGACAAACTGCTGGAAGAACACAGTGGGTTAAGCAGCATCTGTGGAGGCAAAGTGATAGTCACCATTTAGGATCAAGATGCTGCATCAGGACTGAGAGTGTAGAGAGAAGATAGTCAGTACATAGAAGGGAGACAGAGGCTGGTAAGCGATAGGTGGAATCAGATGGTGGGGGGAACGAAGGGCAGATGGAAGCAGGTGGAGGAGGGGATAGGAAAGGTGAACCAAGGGAGAAGAAACCTAGGTAGATAGGTATGTGGGTGATGGGCAGATGAAACCTGGTGAGGAAGGATGAAGAGTCTTGGTAACAAGGTGAGGATGGTGGAGTTGGAAAAGGTGAACAAAGGGAGTGAGAGCCTGAGTCCCACAGATGCATCAGGTAATTAGGTTCATTGCTAGGAGAATTGAATACAAAAGTAGGGTCGTTATGCTACAGTTATATAGGATATTGGTGAGACCACCTCTGAAGTATTGTTCTTGTTATTTGAGGAAAAAATGTGAATGCATTGGAAGCAGTTCAGAGAAGATTTATTAGATTGATACCTGGAATGGGAATGAGTTGGTTGTCTTATCAGGTAATGTTACATGGAAACATAAAAATGTAGAAAATATGGGTAGAAGTAGGTAAATTAGCTCTTTGAGCCTGCTCTGTCAATCAATGCAACCATGGTTCCAGATTCAATTCCCTGTTCCTGCTTTTTCCCTATATCTCTTCCTCCCTTTAGCCCTAAGAACCATATCTAACTTCCAACTACATTTAACGATTTTTCTTCAACTGCCTTCTGAGACAGAGAATTGCACAGGCTCACCTCTCTCCAGGAGAAGAAATATCTCCTCATCTCAGTCCTACATGGCTTATCCTTTATCTTTAGGCTGTGATCCTGCTCTTGGACTCCCCTGCCATCAGGAATATCCTTCTTGTATCCAATCTCTCCAATCCTGTTAGAATTTTGTAGATTTCAATGAGATCCCCTCTAATTCTTCTAAACTATTGTGAATATAAGCCCAATCATCCCAATTTGTCCTTGTACAATCTCACCAGTTCTGCCATCCCAGGGATCAGGCTGGTGAACCTCCGTTGTATTCCCACCACTTGTATCTTTCCCACCACTGAGGTCAGGCTAACCAATCTATAATTCTGTTTTCTCTCCCCCTCTAATCTGTTCCAGAGCCTATAGTCTATAGAAAAAAGACCAGAGATCCATCTATTATATCTAGATGTAGATTTTCAGGCACAGGAGATTTATTCGTTTGCAATCCCATCAACTTCTCTCAACCAATTTCCCTACTTCTCCTGATTTCATTCAGTCTGTCCTTCTTACTAAACCTCATGTTCTCTAACATTTCTGGAGGATCATTTGTACACTCCTTTGTGAAGAGACACCAAAGTACCTATTTAATTGGTCTGCCATTTCTTTGTTCCCAGTTATAAATTTATTCATTTCTATCTGTAAGAGATTTACATTTGTTTTACTCATCTTTTTCTCTTCACATATCTACAGAAGCTTTTCTCTCATGCTCTATTTTCCCCTCTTTATCAATCCCTTTCTCTTCCTTGGCTGAATTCTAAACTACTCCCAATCTTCAGGTTTGCTGCATTTTTTGGCCACTTTATATTTCTTCTCCTTGCATCAAATACTATCCTTAATTTCCTATGGTGAGCCACCTTTCTTGTATTATTATTGCACCAGTCAGAAATGAACAATTATAATTCTTCCAGCTGCTCTTTAAATGCCAATTGCTTAACTACTGTTAACCCTTTAAGTAACATTGCCTAATCCATCAAAGCCAACTCATGCCTCATATCTTCATAATTTCCTTTATTTTGATTCAGAACCCATGTCTTGGAATCAAGTACCTCACTGTCCATCAACCACTTCCCCAAAGGAATTCACATAACAAGATTGCCAATTAAATCTTTTTCATTACACAAAATCCAGTCTACCATGGCCTAGTTGGTTTCTCAACATTTTGGTCCAAAAAATCATCACAAGTGCACTCGAGGAACTTTTTCCCTGCAGTACAATTGCTAATTTGGCTTGCCTTATCTACAAACAGATTAAAGTCATCCGTAGTTATAATTGTACGCCTCCTCACATTTGTCTCCAATTTATTGCTTAATGTCATACACTGCATCACCACTAGTGTTTGGGGGCTCTATCTATAATCCTCACCAGGGTTTACAGGGTTTCTTAGCCCCACCCAAATGGATGCCACATCAGGATTCTCTGATCGAATATCCTTCCTTATTGTTGTACTGATTTCTTCCTTTACTAACAACACTACTTCAACTCATTTTGCTTTTCACCTGTCCTTTCTAAATATTGAATACCCCTGAATGTTCTGTTCCATCATCGGACATTGTCTCCGTAATTATACATATAGTATATCTATTTACGAATATTTGTGGGGTTAATTCATCTTTCTTATTTGAATACAACAGGCATTGAGACACAATGCCTTTAGGCTTGTCTTTTTAATATTCTTAGTCAATTTAGCATTATTTCACACTACAGCTCTCTTTGGTTCTCGGGCTAGTCTTGCATCCACTGGAGTTTAGGAGAGAGGGAGGCCACTTGATTGAAACAGAAAAGATCCTGAGGTGTGTTACTGGAGAGAATCGTGTGGGAGGATCCAGAACTTGGTCATTCATTTAAGACAGGGATGTGGATTTATTTTCTTTTCCCCTCAGGTGGCTGAGTCCTTGGAATTCTCTTCCTCAAAGGACAATATAAGCATAGAATATTTTTAAGGCAGAGGAAGATAGATATTTAACAAATAAAGAGGTGCAAGGTTACTGTGGGTTGGCTTGCATGCAGAGTTGAGCTTACAATCAAATCAGCAATGATCTTGCTGAATGGTAGAGCTTGGAACAAGCTTGAAATGCCATGTGGCATTCTGATCCTAATTCTTATGTTCGAGTGCAAGCATTTTTTCCAATGCCTATGAACATTAATAGGTGTTATATTCTGATAGGATCTGTGCCATTGAGATTGAGGCTAGGACTAGCATTCTGTATATTCCAAGGTGAATCACAGTCATTGTGACTGAGCAGTCACTGCTAGTAGTTATCAAGTCTCACCCTACCCAAATATATGTGATGGATGTAAATATTCGCCTGTCCATATTCTGCTCAGCATGAATCTCCTTCCATAAATGAGGTGAGGTTAGAATCTATATGTACTGAAGTAAAATCAATGCTAAACCTAGTATATTCAGCAGATCTGTAACATAGACCCAAGCACATAGGTTAGACCTAAGTTCAATATCTCAACTGTCAATATGGAACTCTCCCAATATAAAACATTATTCCAATCAAGCTAAATGGTGTGAGTTTACCTCAGATTTAATCTGACCATGGCATAGACAACACCCAAATATACAAAAACAAGGAGAGATCAAAATTATTGAAAGAAAGTCCCAAAGCAACAAGAACATGTTCAAGAAGAAAGCAAAGGCTCAAAAAACTGTCAGTTGTGATCAGTTCCTGGTTTGCTGTACCCTCTATCAGTGGGAATTGTAAGAATCTATCTCAGATAAATCTTAAGTAACTTTGCAGGAAATCATCTTTTAAGCAGGGAGAACAATGGCTTGTGCTTTGGAAATCCAACTGATAGCTTCGGTATCGATTAAGCTCACTTCTTCTACATGTGTAGATGCTCAATTGTCTCATTGCTGCAGTTGGGCTGATTTCCAGGGGTTGGTGAAAATGCATCACAGCTTCTGCAATTGTTACTCTGGCAGTCCCACTGAGAGGTAAAGATACCCACGGGTGCCCAGCCAAAGTGACGCTAGGGTCTTCCAGACCAAAGTCAATAAATGGCTCAGAATATTTCTTCATGTTGAAATCTTTGGTCCGGAAGATTAGGCTGATCAATTCCTTCTGGCATTCTGGAATTAGATTCTAACCTCACCTCATTTATGGAAGGAGATTCATGCTGAGCAGAATATGGACAGGGGAATATTTACATTTAATGGCTGGCTGACTAAAACTGCCCCAAGACCTGCACTGGCTCTCAGTTGGCATAATGCCCTCTGCAGACTACAGAAGTCTGAACAGACAACTCAGGAAACCCAGGTCATCCCTTTTCACATTCCTAGACTCATGGAAAGCAAGGGCAACTTACAGCCAAGGATTGAGCTGTGGTCTTTGTTGTAGAATATATGAAAAGGAAGCAGAAGTCATTCAATGAAATCATATCCAATCCTTTACCTCAGCACCACTTACCTGCATTAATCCCATATCCCTTGATTCCTTCAATATATAAAATTCTATTGATTTCTGTGGAAAAGCAGCAATAATTTTCACACAGCAAGTTCCTACAAGCAGCCCTGTGATCATAACCAGATAATCTGCTTTTGGCTGAGGAGTGAAGATTGAGCAGGACACAAAGGTAAACCTCCCTGTTTTCCTTTAGGCTGATGTCTTCCTGCAGAGGGTGGTGAATCTCTGGAAATCTCTGCCCAAGAGTATTCGGAGGCTGGCTCACTAGATGTGGTTCAAGTGGAGGTAGAGAGATTATTGAAAGATTGGGGGATTGAGCCTATGGAGGTCGAGCACAGAAGAGGAGATGAACCCTAAGGTAGAACAGCCATGATCATACTGAATGGCGGGTCAGGCTTGAGGGGCCGAGTGGTCTACTGCTGCTGCTGTTTTGTTGTGTCCTTGTTACAGGATCTTTAAACATCCACCTGTAAACAACCACTGCCTCAACAGTCTGAAATTTGACAGTTCTGGCAGTGAAACACTCTCTCCGTCCTCCACTGGCTTTCCTTATGACAGAGGAGGAGGCCATTTCAACCCTTCTTGTCTATGCTGGCTCACAGATCAATCCCATTCCCCATTAATTTTCCCTGGAACCTATTTTCTTCACATTCCCATCAGATTCTATCACAAATCTACACATTAGGGAATTAACAGTGCACAATTAACCAATCAATCTGCAGGTCTTAGGGACATGGGAGCACCCAGCACCCAGAGAAAACTCGCATGGAAGCAGGGAGAATGTACAAATCCCACTCGGATAGTGCCAGAGGTCAGGATTGAACCCAGGTTGCTGCAGCTGTGAAGCAATACCACTATATCAAAAGGACAATCTCTGGCACCACTGACTGAGCAGGAGTTGATACTGTCAAAAGATTCTTACATCTCAAGCTGGATTTGTGCAAAGAGGGAGAACTCCGTTAGAAGTAGCATCTCATCCCTCTTCACCAGACATCTTGCAACTCTTCCTTTTCAAGCCAGTATTTCAGTAACAGTAATTACACATTATATTCAATTCCTGATGATGTCTTGAAAGACAAGTAGAAACCAACTTCTATTCTCTGAAGCAGGAAAGAAAACTGGAAAGCAATTTACCCTTTCAGGAATCTTTTAGCAGTCAGATGTATAGTGGTATTGATATGGTTCAAGGACTAGTTCTCCATATTGTTTTCTCAGCTAAGAAGTATACATTGAGCCAGAAGACCCTGGTGAAGGAAAACTGAGCACAATTTTGAAATGAAAGCACTGTTTCCAATTGTTCACCAATGATGTAGCTATGAATGCATGTATAATAGAATAATAGAAAATCAGATTTTTGTACATACATAGGCATCCTTTGTGATTCCATGGATGAATAAGGTGAAAATGTAGCTCAAAAAAAGCCTTTAATACTTTTGCCACAATACTTATTCAATATAGTTTGAGTATTGCTGAAAGTCAAGTGTTCAGAAATATAACTGCAATAATTGCTGCAGAGAAGGAGATACTTTATGAATTACAGAGGTTATAGTTGTGCCACAGGTGTTGGGGCCTCATGAATATGTTGCATAGAAACTCACAGAGTTTCAACAAGAATAAATTGGAATCAATATCTGAATACCTTTCTTAAAGGCAAACCTGAATATTAGATCTAAAACCAATTTCACAACCAGGCTGATTTCCTGGTAAGTAATCTGCATGATCCTTTTTCTCCAGATTGTGATCTGAGGTGTTAAACAATGCAGAAAAAGAAAACGTCACTAGGAGAAAATGCAGAAATAGTTTGTGTCCTGTATTTATCACTGAAAGTAACTAAAAATAAATGACTTGCAAGAACATTCATAGATTAATGTATAGTCAGTAATCCAAAATAAAGTTGCCACCTCCATATCCTGAGATTTTGTAAGAGTTCACTTCATGATAACATTCTTCAAATTGATTTCTTATCCAATCCTTTTACCTAGGCTTCAAACTACTTTGTTCAGACAAATGTATTGATAAAACAGCAAAGAGATGCACTTCATATAGAGGATTAAGGTGATGATATTGAACAGCATAATTTCCAAAGTTGAAATCCATGAAGTAATTCCCTATCAGAGTGCAGTCACTGCTCTACCTTGGACTCACAAACCCATTAATGTATCCTGCAGGAGAATGATAAAAACATTTGCAATGATATCCAAAAGATAATTTTCTTCAGTAATTTATAGAAAAAAGGGTGACTGCATATAATACTTTAACAATCAGAGAGAGAACAGAATGAGATATTTGAAATACTTTGTTCCAGAAGACTTGGGAGTGCATTGCACACTAAGCACCAAGCTAGAGTCTGTCAAAAGCAGCAAATCATTCAAGAATCTAAACCTACAAACTGCTATTCAAGGTTTTGCCAAAAGGAAATCTGCAGCAGTTTGGACACATCCCTGCAAGTACTATATCAAAGACTGCATGGAGCTTCAAATGACAGGACAGAGAGATTGGGGGCTATTGCAGCCTCTAAGGTTCCCTAGTGATTACAGTAGCCTCAAGACTGACTTCACTTGAATACATTATAGGTGTTATACATACCTTCTATATTGTTTCAAGTAACAGTTTCCCTCTTACACATTCAACTCAGAATAATCAATGCAACTGCAGATCTAATAGCACTTTATAACATTTTAAAGAGATTTTGATTTAATATAACTTCAAGATTTAGGGGCAATTTATAAAATAATGACTATTTAATAGTGACCAATAAATGCTTAAGTAATTGTAGTAGATATATGGTGCTGTGAATTAATGTACTAAAGGAGAACTTATGTCAAAGATTTCCAGAAGCAAAATATACTGAAGGCAATTTGGGTCTGATTTAATATTTTCCAATAGATAGAGTGGGGAGAAAACTGACATAATATTTTCCGACTGCAACTTGATTTGTGCTGCTGATTGAGTTACTGAATTAAACTTGCTGGAAAATGATATCTGCAGATTAGTTATCAAAGAACACAATGAGCCAAGGTGCAGCCATGTTAGACAAGAAATACTTAAACTTTGCTAACATCACTAGTGGATAATATCTGAGGAAAGACTTCAAAGCATCTTCAGGTGAAATTCCATTGTGTAATAAGTACATTGATATAAAATATTTTTGTCTAGTATTTTAATGAGTCATACACTAATGCTACTAAGGCCATTTTTAAAATAGTGGCTAGTAGATTTTCCTGGTTAATTTTTCACTCACGTGACCTTATACATAATTGTTTAACTTTCTCAAAATAAGTTCTTTAGTTCATTTCTATAACTGTGAAGAAGATCTCAAGCAATTTAAAAATGCACAGAAGATTTGAGCATGAATTTGCTAAGCACTTGTTGAAAGGGAAAAGCTTAACAGACCATGTAAAAAATGAAATTTGTTCACAGCACAAAAGTAAGAATAATGAGGCATTATAAAGACTTTGGGATAGGGTAGACAAGTTAGCAACATATAAAACCACACAGCTAATTTAGTATAAATGAATCTGAAGTATCAGTATTCCTCAATTTATAAAAGTTTGACTGATGAATTTTTGCTATAACACTATTGACTCTTTAATGTGCATGTCCTTGCTAACAAATCTATATTTTGCTGTAATAAACAGTGTCCCATGCTACCTGTGTTGGAGTAAATACACTGAAACATCTATTATGTATTTTGCATAGCCTTTTTAATTTTGCTTAATAAAACATTTTCCAGAAATGCAACCAGTAAATCAAGGAATGTTTGTAATATATTTCCAGAAGGAAAATAGGGCTAGCAAGTTATAAAGATGCTGAAAGTTATGGACAAAAAAGAGACCAAGAATAGTTTTCAGTTATACACTGAAAGTAAGTTCAGGTATACAATCAAAAGTCCAACACTAATTTGCTTTTTTCTGTAGTGACATAGAGTAAATGAATTGTGATAAATTTTTACAGAAGTTGTTAACACAGTTATAGTATCATGTGGATTAGTGAAAAGACATCAACACTGTCCAGTTAATAAGATACAGATTCCCTAAACTGATCTCATGCAGGGCCTGTAGTAGTGATTTGGAGATCAGATACTGGACCAAAGAAGGTTAATGAAGGAAGGACTTGTATTTATATGGCACTTTTTATCACTTCTCACAGCACTTTACAGACAATTAATACCACTGAGATGATGAAACTCAAAAGAAAAAAAATATAACGTGTTTTGATGGGGTGAAATAAGAGAGTGTAGGAAGGGATGAGAGGTCATCAGTACAAAAATTAGCAATAAAAAGTGAGCTGAAAATTTAGAAGCCATTTTTTTTAATGGGGAGAATCAATGTAGCAGGGAATGCATTGTCATGAGTTGCTGAGACAGAAACTCATCCACTGCCAGTAGCACTCAACAAGTCTGTGGTTGTAAAGGTATGCTGTCTTCTGTCCCTGAAATTCATTTCCAATGACTTCAATGGAGGGAAATTCAGAGACAGAACACAACACACAAACTCTTCTTGGAGCGCATTTGGTGCTACTGACCAGGTATGAATTCTTAGGCATTTATCTTTGAAGGGCATTTGGAAGCAGAGATAGAAATAAAGATGGCAGATAGTGAAAATATTTCGGGAATCTTGACAGACAAATAACTTGCTTTGTGCTGTAATCCTACCTGGTCTTACGGCTGGACAATAAACTATGTAATTCTGATTCCCAATATCAAATAGCAATATCCCAATATCCAATTTCATTCGATCTGACTCAGTCCTTGTATTCTCATTTAATCTCTGCAATACATTGGAAGACTAAATTAGAAAATGAACGCTGTGGCAATAAATTTTAACGCTGTCTGCTCATCAGGGAAAGTGTACACACTCTCATTAAGATGGTGGAGGCTTCTATGCCTCATTGTTGATGTACTTCTGCCTCTGCCATCTTAACTGAACCCATCTTCTACACCAATGAGTTGCCATCGGCCAAATTTAATTGGAAAGCACTCCATTTCTCCAGGTTGGCCATTCCTCCTGTGTAAGTCTCTCAAATTAATTGCATTGCCTTACTCTGACATATATACTTAATATATATACTTAAGTATATCTCCAATATACTTAAGCAGGCTTTTGTTCGAAACCTAACACCCATGTAGACTTAGGTCTAACAGTGGTCAGTGAGTACCCCTTCTAGATCCTCCCTTTCACAAGACTGGGCAGATTGTAATTTCCTATTTACATCCTTTGCTCAAACATTTCACTATTTCTTGTCATTCCATCAAACTGAGCCAAAAGCCTAAAATAAAAGTGGAAAATGCTTCCCAACTCAGCAGGGCAGGCAGATGAGGAAAGAGAAATAGAGTTAATGTTTCAGGTAGAAGATCCTTTATCAGATCCTCAAACCTAATCTGGGATTTGAAAGTGTGGTTGATGGAATATCTTGAGTTTCAGATTGATCCAGAAATGTTAATTCCAATTATTCAGTTTACTTCAAGGACATGGAATCAACTAAAGAATCCAAATATCTGACATAAAATAAGCTTTTTCCAGATTTTTATTGGGCACAAATGACAAATGTATGTCTTAGCATGGAAATTATGCATGGTTTTCCCGTTACTCATTTAGTCTAAACACTATACAGTCATTCTCGGTCTTCACTGGGCAGCAAAACCCTGATAATCCGGTGTCTGATCATTCAGAAATCCTGATGATCTGACTTCTGGCTCATTCATTAGTCTGGAATCTGAGTCAGGAGTCCAGAATGCCAGAGGGTGTACAACCACAGCTGGGTGTCCTGTGTGTGGCCAGCCCTGTGGCTGGATTGTGTTCCAAGCATGCAGCCTGAGGTAGGGTTGAGTCTGGAACACCAGGAGTCAGGAATGTGGGTAGGTTTGTGGCCAGAACCAGGGCCTAGAGTGCTTGTATATTACCTACTCCCTTTTAACTCACCAGGCTCACTGGAAAAGTTATCATACATGTATAAAGGTGAAATAAAAGTGTGTTTGGGTATAAATAGGACTAACACCAACTGTTCAGAAAATGTTATCAACATTATCCAATATTATCAAAGTCCCAAAGGTGTCATATCATTGGAGTTTTACTGTACCAACCCACAGTTAGTCCATATGGTCACACCTCAGAAGAAATCTGTAATAGGAATGCCAATCACAAAACAAAATTTGGACAGTGTGTTTATGTTAATCACTCGTGCAAATTTGCACAATATGAATGTTTAATATTTTTTAATTTGTCTGTAAATTGCACATACTCAAGAAAATTATTTATGACAATCTTAATAACCAGTTGGATATAAATATAGCAGTGCAGCTCAATCCTTTCAAATAAATTACCTGTTGGCTTTCTAATCTGATGCCTTTAGCAAGTTAACCAGAATTAAATATTAAAATGCGTGGAATGGAAACTATGATGAAATAAGATAAACTGGTTTCAATGCTCACCTTTCACCAATAAGAAAACATTGATGGAAAATAAGAATACTTCATTTATGTAGGGACGTATTATATTGTAGGCTCCCACTGCCTGTGTTTTTTTTGGAGAAAAACATTAAAAAGACTCAAAATATGTTGATCATTATCACTATCACCGTATTACATTGTGAAGCTTCTTGTTTTCAGTAACCCATGCTTATATTTTGTTCCTTCAAAAAGGTAACATATTAGGTACTTGCTGCTTGTCACTTCCAACTGTTGTGGACAGATAATTACAGACTGCTGTGACCATAGCAACGAGTGACTTGACACTGAAAATATCTTTCATGATGTTATACTTAAGTGTTATATGCAGGGGATGATGCTATAAGATTTTAGGCCCATCTGCCAAGGAAATGACAAGGGTAAAGAGAGCAGCATTGAAAGTTGGACTATATGCTGCATCCAAGGTATCTGCGGTGCTGCTAAATCCCTGATTTGTTTGTGGGTTGTCATTCCTATCCATGGATCAGTATTCCCAAGTTAGTTAGTTAGCTAGGCCTTCTCATCTCCACTGCATGAGTTCCCTCCAGTGTTCCCTTTCTTTCTTTGCCATCTGCCATGTCTCCTGGGCTGGTGACTGCTGTTACAATGCCTGTTTTCAATGGCCGCTCATCAGTGCAAGCTCGTTCTTCCTCAGCCTGTGCTTCCAACAACTGCAGCATGCACCATTGATCCCGTGAGTCTTCATCCATGCATTCATAAGATATAACCAAACCACTGAAGGAAGAGACAATGTGCTGTTCTCCTCAGGCATTAATGTTCTTCATTTTGATGCCTTTAAGGGAAGATAGTTAAGAATATGAGGGAGAAATGAATAGAAGAATATAGTGTGATAAAGTAAATTGGGGGGAGGCTCATGTGGAGGATAAATATATTGAGCAAGTGATCTATTTGTGCGCATTACACTCTGACTTACCTTATTAGGTAATCCTTTTGAGGTGATGCAGATGCATGATTGAAAGACATAGGTTTCTGTTTCAGTATCTCTCTCAAAGATACTGGACAGTAGTCACTGATTCAAATTAACAATTAGCGCACTTTACTTAAAAAATGATTAAAGCAAGGGACAGGATCCTTGTTTCCACATAGGCTGGTTCTGCCCAATTCAGCGCCGAAGTATTTGTACTAACATACAACTGGTCACAATAACATAAGAAAACAGGAGCAGAAGTTCAGCGATCTTGCTCCTCAAGCCTGCCATCTCATTCAATATGATCATGGCATTTCTACCTCAGGCCTCAACTCTTCTGTGTCAGATCCAGAATTCCCAGATCTTTCAAAAATGTATCTATCTCCACACTAAGTACTTCCAGTGACCTAGCCTCCACATCTCTCAAGGTTAGAAGTTCCAGAGATTCACTACTCTCTGCCAAGAGAAATTTCTATGCAGCTCAGTTTTAAATAAGCAGTCCGTCTTGAGACTATGTCCTCTTGTTCAAAACTCACCTACTAGTGAAAACATCTCAACATATACCCTGTCATGTCCCCTTATTTCAATAAGATCACCCTAAATGTCAGAGAATATAGACCCTACCTGCTCAGCCTCTCTTGACAGGACAATCCCCACATCCCAGGAATTAGCCTGGTGAATTTCCTCTGGACTGCCTCCAATGCTACCACGTCCATTCTTGGGCAAGGGGACTAAACCACAAACTACAAATTATATACTACAATTCTTAAAGGGATACTCCACTGAAAATTATATAAGCCTCATAAGTTACGAATTCTACTTGCCCACAGTTGCTCTCTTAGTTTTCCTTATAGTTTTTAATTTGAACAATAACATAGGCATTGGTGAGACTGCAATAAAATGGAACAAAGATTTTAACTCTTTCAACCTTCACATAGAGCCAAAAATGCCTGTAAGCAGAATACTAAAATATGCTGTTAAGGGCTTAGAAGGCCACAGTAACTAACTATCCTGTAAACCGCAGAACAATCATCTAAATAATATTGAATTTGTGTTCTGAACTCCTATTCAAATGGAGGTTGTTCATCTGAATGAAGATCAGCACTTGCATGTGTCATTTGAGCAGTGAATGGTGTAAATTGTAGGGGATAGTCAACAAGTCCACCGATTAGATGCATTTCATCAGGATCCCAGAAATTTGGCAAATCTTGGAGAAGCAAAATTCAGAGAAAATCATGGGAGTGAGTGCATTGGGATAAACTATTCATGGTAAAAGGCCAATGAATATGATCCACGAAATACTTTGCTAATAGGTTAGCCCAGGAGTTCTATACTGCAAAATGTGTCTTACAACATTCTCTGGGGAGGACAGTAAATTGACAGTGGTACTCTAAATATTGCACAGTCATTCTATGGATTCCCAGTTAAGCATAACAGGCAGAAGGAGCAAGTCATGAAGTACCATGATGTCATGTGGGCCAGGTACCACACTCAGGAGGGAGATGCATAACTTACTGTTTGATTCTCTTCTCCACGAGCTCTGTAGCAAGCTGCTTCAATTCCTACTGGATGGAATGCTTATTGTGACAAATAGAAGACTTTTATTACTCTAGTGCATCTCTGCTATAAAATGGAACAGAATCAATTTTCTTCTGTTACACACCTGGGAAATGTTCAATTCCTGATCCTAAAGCAGAGAGGAGGAGGTCCCAGTTGAGTTTTACACCTGGGAAACTGGTTGTACCCAACCCTGCATAGACTGAGGCATTTGAAAGTGGTAAACTCTGAGGTTTTAAGGAACAGCCAATGAACAATGAAAGACTGAGCTCTTCATCATTACCAGTTGGGTACTCACTACACACCTTCAAATGGGAGCTGGACCTGTCTGTGACTAAGGCAGAGATTACATCAAATAAAGGTGATTATGCTTGTAACATCAACAGATACTCAGCAGATCAGGCAGCATATGTGAAGAAAAGAACAGAGTCAATATTTCAGGTCCATGACCTTTTATCAGAGCTGTGAAAGTGAAAAACAAGAGTGCTGTTTCTCTCTCCATAGATGCTGCCTGACCTGCTGGTTATGTCCAGCATTTTCTATTTTATTTCAGATTCTAGTATTTGCAATATTTTGCTTTTAAATTATGTTTATCAATTGTCCTTGAACACATCCAACACTCCCCCCTACACCATTGGTGTATGGTGGCTGCAGATAGACCCTTTGCATCATCTTGCATAGACTTCTTTGACAGCACCTCCCAAAACCACAAATTGCATTGAGGTCAAGAGCAGCAAACATGTGGGAACATCACCAACAAGATCACTCCCAGTTTGCACACCAAACTGATCTTGGAAAATATCACTATTCCATCATTCTCAGTGGATTTAAGTCCTGGAACTTCCTAACTTATAGCACTGTGGGAATACCTTTGCATGCAGTGCTTCAAATCGCCTACTACGACCTTATGAAAACCAATTGACAATGGACAATATATGCCTTGAAGAGTTCTAGCTGTGAAAATCTGGAGGAGTCACTTTGGTAGTCCATGAAATATCAGTCAGGACTTTATCTCAGGATTTCAGGAAGAACAATCCCGGGAGTGTGCAGAACTGATGAAGTGAAAATTCTTTACTTACTTATTATGGCACAGAAGGAAGCCTTTCTGTCCATTGAGTTCATGTCAGCTCCCAACAGAGCAATCGCATCAGTCATATTCACTCCTCCTAATTTCTCTACGCCCTTGTAAAGGGGTAATTTACCGTAGCCAAATAACTAATGGCACAGCTGAGATGAGAAATTTCTCCAATCAAAGAGTGGTGAACCTGTGGAATTTTCTACCACAGAATGCAGCTGAGACCAAATCATTAAATATATTGAGAAAGGTGTCAGATATGGTTCTAATGGCTAAAGAGATCAAGGGATATGGTGAAAAAGCAGGAACAAGCTACTGAATAGGGATGGTCAGCCATGATCACACTGAATGGTGAAGAAGGTTCAATGGAGCTCCTGCTCCAAATTTTATGTTGCTGTTTCTTTGGGATGTGGGAGGAAACTGGAGCATCCATTGTATACCTGCACAGTCACAGGAAGAATGTGGAAACTTCCCATGGACAGCTCCCAAATTAAGAAGTAAATCCAATCCTTGGAACTGTGAAGCTACAGAACTAGCGCTGCACCACCATGCTGCCAAAATTCTGTCCACTGGTTAAGGTCTCTTAGCCGCTGTGACAATATGAAACATAAGAGTGCTGGAAGAGTGGTGGAAGCAGAGTCACTGACAGCATTTAAGAACTGTCTAGATGAGCACTTGAATTACCTAGACACAGAGAAATAAGCGCTGGAACATGGGATTAATACGGATGGATGCCTACTTGCCAATGTGGATGTGGTGGGTGGATCCTGGTTCCATGCTCTATGACTCAACTCTATGACTTTATGACTCTGAACACAAGAAGTGAAAGAACAATACATAAACTACTGGAGGAACTCAGTGTGTCGAGCAGCATCGAGCTCACAAGTAAAACAGAAACTTACCAGCCCAACATTAATACAAACAGTTCCACAAATTGGTCCACAGTACATTAACCTTCTGCCACTGGTCAGGTAGGAACTAGAAACGAGGTTCTCTTCAGAAGAGAGGCATAGATGGGGTTGATAGTCAAAATCTTTTTCATATGGTAAGGATAGCAAAAGCAAAAGGGCATCGTTTTAAGGTGAGGAGAAGATAATTTAAAGGGAATTTGAAGGGAACATGTTTCACACAGAGAGTGACTGATATATGGAACTCACTTCCGGGGAGGTGATGGAGTCAGATTAAGCACTACATTTAAGAAGCGTTTAGACAGACACTTAGAAAGGCAAGGCATAGATACGGTCTTAATGCAGGCAAGTGGGATTATGTTGATGGGCAAAGTGGTCAGTATGGACCTGGTGGGCTGAAGGGCTGTGGCTCTATCATTCTAAGTCACCCCACCTCTGACTTGTGCATTGCAGCACTGAGGTCAAGATTTTGCTGGAGGTCAGACACCAGGATACCTGGTCTCCTGCTGTGCTGCTGGGCCCAGGGTTGAGTCCAGGGTGGAGCACAAACGTATTGAACTAGGCAGCAAAATGCCTTGTATCCAGCCCCTCGGGAACACTTGGCATATGTAAAACTACACCATTCACTTGAATAGGATCGTTGACCTGGATTGATAAAGAACAGATTAGTGTTTTTCTTTACTCATTTTCATTAATCTTAAAGTTTTAAGCTAATTTATGTCACTTCAACATTTTTTCAATGTACTTTTTACTTTGTTTTATTAAAAAATATCATTTTAAATGTTACTGATCACCAGAGACATATAAGAGCAGTTCAAGATCTTTGACAGCTCTAGACCTTGTTCCTCCTGTGTCTCCAAGCACAGTGCTTGTATTGGACCACTTCTGGTCCATAGCTGGACCTCCTCTGGCAGTGAGGTCCAGATATCAAAAGGCCATCAGGATGGTCTAGGGCAGGGTCCTCGGACTCCACCTCCTGGGGCCCAGTAAACCACTTATCAATGGCTTTCTTGGTTTGTAACTTCAACTCTGTTTCTTCCTTAACAGATGCTACCAAACCTATTGAAAAAGGTTTTCTTTTTTATTATTATATATATTTAAGAATTCTCCCTAGCACTTTAAGCATTCTTCCAAAAAAATTTATGAAAGTAACTTGCCTTTCACAACAGGATGCCCATAAGTGCATTACAGCCCATGAAATACTTTTGCAGGTTATTCAGTCCAGAGAGACACATTTTTCATGCTCTGTCCCATTGGAAAAATAGTTTGCTTTCTGAATAGTTGTTTTAAATGAAGTCAATCTGTGTCCTTACCAAGCCAAGAATGGAATATTTTTAGTGAACTAGGGGCAGGCATTCACGTAAATTCCTACCCAGAGATCAAGATTGGTCAGATTAATGTATGAAATAGGCTCTGGTACTACTTGAAGACTGAAGACTTTCATCTGAGCTGTTTGGGCTGGTTTCAAACCCTAGTCCCAGAGAGTAAGGAGAATACGTAACCCATTGGGTCATCTGAACCCTTGGAGTTTATCACCTGGCATTCTCAGTCAATCTGCTGGGAGAAGGAACCAGGATACACAATGGACTGAAAAAGCATCCCTTTGCCTTTGAAACTTGAGCTGCAATGCAGATCAGCTGCTGGGGCAAAGGTCTCCTCTTTCTCTGACAGCTGGAAAGGTCTGAAGGAAATGAGTTTGAATTGTCTCTGCCCAGTTCCTGTTGGATATAAACCACAGCATAACACCAAACGTAATTTGGCAATTGGCAGTTTCAATCAGAAATGTCACAAGGATAGCTAATGTGGGAAATTGAAATGTCACATTGATGCAGTAGGATGATCTTCTGAGGCTGGGGGTTAAGGCACATTGTTAAAGCAGAGCAGCAGGAACTTTACTCTCTATCTAAAGTCTGCTGCATGTTGCTGCAAGCACCACTCTTCATTTTCCAACATCTGAGATTTAAAA
Source organism: Pristis pectinata (assembly GCF_009764475.1). NCBI lineage: Eukaryota > Metazoa > Chordata > Chondrichthyes > Rhinopristiformes > Pristidae > Pristis > Pristis pectinata. The sequence goes on from NC_067432.1 coordinate 19,517,054, forward strand.
ATGATTAATATTGATGTTAAATTGACCACTTTAGAGAATGTAGGTTACTGAGTGCAAAGCGTAACATGGTGTTCTATTAAACCAGACTGACGCCACGATAATTAGAACAACATTTCAACAAAAATGGAATAAATACATTTTTCATATTTCCTAAGGGTGATATCTTGACTTTTTTGGAAAAAAAATGACTTTTTTTTATTGGTAATTAGTAATTAGTTCTTCAGTTGTGTATTGTGAGTAAGTAGAAACACATTTACTGCAAAGCAAATATTCATGTATGTTCAGCCTTTTCAGAAATACATACCAGGCATTAAGAGTTATATGTAAAAATTCTGAGCTCCTTAGCTTTCTGGATACACATTACTTCATATTGGGTGCTCAGACATATTGTCTATCTGTTTCCAGTGTTGGATGTTAAATAATATATGGAAGCAGGAATAGACCATTCAGCCCCTTGTGTCCACTCTAACATTCACTAAGATCACAACTGATATTTTACCTCAGTGCCACCTTACTCCACTAAACCAACATCCCTTGATTCCTTTAATATCTAAAAATCTATTGATCTCTGCTTTGAATATACCAACAAATGAGCTCCACACACAAGCATATAAAATTTGATTTTAAATAGAGATAGGTGTTGTTACAATAATTTGAATAAAAATGTGATTTACCCTCAGTAGGTGGGAATAATGAGATCCCCAGATTACTCACTGTTTAGTCACAAGTCATCTCTTTCTGTGGCTCAGTAAGATAATGGACTTATTTCCTCTGGAGCTCAAAAGAATTAGAGATGACCTCTTTGAATTATCCAAAATTCTCAAGGGTCTTTACAGTGGATGCAGGGAGGTTGATTCTCCTGGCTACAACCACAGGTCATTAACAGAGAAAAGAGGTGAGGAAAAAATTCTTCTTCAGATAATTGAGGATTTTGAAATTCTCTGCCATAGATAACTGTTTATGCACAGTTATGTAATATTTTCAAAGATTGAGCTTGGTAGGTTTTTAAAGGACTCAAGAGATAGGGGAGAAAAATCAACTTTGATCTTGTTGTAGGATAGAGCAGGTTCATGAGGAAGTAAGCACTGCTGTTCTTACATCAGTACTGTCCTTCTCAGGAAGCGTTACCACACTACAGATCGTTAGATAAATGCCAGGTTGTTGTCAAAAATCTGCTTGTAAGTGGATTGCAGCCTGAAATGGTATACATTTTCCTGAAGAAGTATATAGGCAGAGCATTCAGACTCTATGTTGTTGAAGCCACCTTACATTCCTCTGCCTCCGTTAAGGGATACAATTGATGGAATCCTCACAGTGTTGTACACAAATGAGAAACAGGCCTAGGTATCTTGATGGAACTTTATCACTAAACACAATTGGGTACCTCATGACATCATTGTCTCTTTAAGACAGTCTTCCACATCACTGTGAAATTGAACAATGATGGGTAATAGCAAAGGAAAGGTTGAGTTTTAGGAATATTCTAGAAGCCTGATTTGTAACAAATTAATGAATGCAGCTGTTAGAATCTGTATTGTTGCATTTCCTTATCAAAGAATTTTCAGCTTTAATAAAATATTCCTTTTAGAGTTGTTCACTTGGTGAGACCTTGTCGAACTAGATGTGACAGTCACTGATTGGCTGTAACAATGGATATGTAGTTGGGAACATCTCCTGTTCCTGTGTAACACATCACATCCTGGAAGTATGGATTTGATGACATTAGGGAGGAGGATCTGGACTTTGGTGGGAGAAGTAAGTGGGAATTCTTTAGAAGCTTCCAAGAGAAGAGTTGACAGGAGGTTCGGAGATGAAACAGCTGCAGCAGCCATGCCTGATCACCTTGAGTCTGCAAGAAACCAATTTATTGTAAAACCATAACAGTTTCTGTAAATTGGGTGCCTGAATAACGATCATGTGCTTGAACAACATATTCAAGACTGAACTGCAAGGAATCATTTACTTAAATTCAGAACATAGGCTCTGTGAAGGGAGCACAGCTCAGGAAATTAGATTGGGATCCCACGTGATCATGGTGCACATATTCCAGGAAGAGGCCAGGAGCCTTGCAGAGATGCCAAATAACACATAACACTTGATGGACATTACTTGAGCAATGTTGCATTTTGTAGGTGTGGATGAGTTGTACACTGAAACCGGCCTTAACTAGGTGGAAGCCTGCTTTTGATTTATTTCAAAGGAAGCCGACCTGACTGCTGGGAACCATGGGGTATCCATCCTTTCTCCAACCCATGTTCTTCCTTCCTAATGATTATTCCTAATCTGCGCCCCCTCACTGTAGATCTCCGCCAGCCGATCCCAACCCTGACCCTTCCAATTACTGCAGGTCTCCTCCCTGGCCAACCCAACTCTCTCCAATGCCACCAGTCACTTCCCTGACTGACTCAACCGAGAACCCACCTCAAATGACAAACTTCTCACACTTCCCCCCCAACAACCTGACTTGGACTTCATCGTTAGGCTTAAACGATTCAATTGTGCTGAAACACAGCTACAGTTAATAGAGAGGTAATGGAAGGCATTACCAAACTAAGCCAATGCGAGAATTTGTGCTTCTATTGCCTATGCAAAAAAATCCTGGTCAAGCTTAATTCACAAATTGGCATTTTTTTCACTAACATAATTCAGCTTTTTTTGGAACTGCTTAATGCTTGACCCCACAGTTAAAAAGATCATGTCCTCTTGAAGAAAACCCCTCTTGAAAAAAGGGGTATTGGATCTAAATCCCAGAACTCTTTACCAAACTAGGGATACTTTCACCACAACTACTACAGTGGTTCAAGAAGGCAGTTCCTCACAATTATTACAAGGGTGATTCCAATGGCCCATAAATGATGGATTTGCCAGCAATGCAAACATTCCATAAATGAGTAAAAAAGAAAACATGGAAACTACAATGGACATAAATGGGACACAAGCCTCCACTGACCAACATGCTTACGTCAACTGCCATAATGAATCGAACAATAGCTTCATATTCAGTAATATTAGACAATATGCACAGGAAATGTGATAAGCCGCATTCCTGATTTTACTGCTCCATTTCCCTGGATTACTGCCTCTACACCAATTTCTGGGCTCATCATAACCAACAGATTGCACTTCATTTTTAGGGTTAGTCCTCAATTTGTTTTCCTTTTTAAGTGTTGAAACACATTACATTTCTTAAAGAGGTAACGGAGGACATGGCCAAGCCTAGCCAATGTGAGGATCTCTGATCCTATTCATCCTTACAAGGAACCTGTATAGCCTTAATTCACAAATTACCATGCTTTAGATTTTCAGTCTTCTCACTATGGTACTTATGCTATTTCCGAACTGCTTAATCCTTTATCCCTGATCAAACAGTTAACGTGATTGCATCCTCTTAAAATAAATGCCAATATTATTTGCAAAGGAAAAGATTGAAAGAGCAATGCATCATGTTTGTTTTAATGATGCATTGCATTCAAGTAAGGTGATTCATTCCAGTATGACTTACCATGGTAAAAACAATGAAGGTTTCACTTGATAGTATTGTTTCTTTAAGGCACCCTGCATGATACCGTCACATTGCACAGTGACTGCTGGCAACCAAGGTAAAATTGGAGACAGAAATATCCAAAGAAGATCCTTAGACTTATTTTTAACAAATTAGTAAACATAACACAAGCTATGAAGCATTAAGATCCCCTTGAAGCCAAAGCAAGACCTTATAATTGCTTAATGTTCTGGAATGGAGGAGAGAAACTGGATAATAAACACAGCCCTGTGGATTTCTTGGGTCAGAGTGTGGACATTCAACCTCTGTAAAATGGCAGGTCACACACGGGGATGGAGTCTTCATGCTGGGGGCACATCTCCCCCTAGGGACAGGGAAGAGAAAATGACCACCTCATGAGTCTCAGTGTGACCATCCCCTGTTAGCTTAGCATGGGGGATCATTGGCACCTGGAACAGAACATGATGCTACAAAGGAAAAATTGAGCCTCAGAAGTTACAAGAAGTATTTATTTTGTATTGCGATTAAGTATTTGCAATATATATGAGCTGCTATTTACATTTCTATTCACAGAAAATGAGCTGCAGTGTGTTTGATTTAAACAGTACAATTACAACAGAATTTACAGCATTAAAACAAGTCCCTCAGCCTAGCAAGTCTTTGCTAATGTTCATTCCCCACTAGACCCTTCCTTAATCTTATTTTATTTAACCATATCCATCTGTCCCTATCTCCTTCATGTATTTATGTAGTTTCTCCAAAGACAAGCGTAAGTCAGTATATGAACAACACTGGGAGAAGCCTCGAATCCAGTCAGCAGATTGCCCAACATTCAATTGTAATAGCAAGCTCTGTGTATTGAAATTTGACGTGCCATATCCTCATATGTAGCCTGTATGCTTACATCCCACAAGCAGTATGATACAAGTGCCCCAGTGTGTCCCAGCATCAAAACAGACTCTGGTTATCATTCATTTTGTACTGTTCCAACAATACACCATAGAAACACACACATGCAAAGGTAGAAATAAAAATAGAAGATGCTGGAAATGCTCAATGAATAAGTCAGATTCAGAAATGATGGAGAGAAAAAGTTAATACTTCAGGTCAATGACCTTTCATTGGAACTGGAAAAATTTAGAGATAATTGTCATTTAAGGTCAAGGAAGGGAAAGAGGGGAGGAGGGAACAAAAGATAAGGGATGGCGGAAGACATCAAAAAAGGGATAATGTGCAGGGTGTGATAATGGGACAAATGAAAAAAATACTCATTTTCGGTCTGGGAAAAGTCTAAATGGGAGTGTTCGAATCATTATATGAAATTAACTGAATGTTATCTGAAATCTGAAACTGCAGTGAAGTGTGAAAAGATACATAGTTCATTTATATAAAGACAATGGGTCAAGTAGAAGAATGACAAAGTTTCATACCAAAGCCTTAAACATCAATTGTAGTTTTGAGAGTGGGGTGGCATTACTTATGAGACTCTGGTACCGCTTCTGTTATAACGGCTTTCAGCCACTTGTCTTCGATTAGTAGGAGAGAAGCAAAGAGGATTGCAGGGAAATGCCACAAAAGATGCTGTCAATCCATGGCCCCAGTGTAATTTGCAAAGATGAATGAAGTGTTTTTTAGACTGCCATCGCTCCTGTTCAAATGTATTTGCATCTCTCGCAGCCTCTGCCACTTGTATCTGACACCCGGTCTTCTGGGTAACGTTACAGGGATGATCTCACTGCTAATCACCTATCACATGTGATGAATTTCTGCAGACTCAGTCCTGACTTGTTAAATTTGGAGCCAAGGGCTGTGGCTTCATTCCTGGCAGTTATTTATCAAAGATGACAGCTCACAAATATCTCAATCTGGAGAAGGCACTCTGGTGACACAGAGGCTCTGCGTGAAATTGCAAAAGTCAGCAGTCAGCATTTATTTCATCAGAGTTGATCCAATCATCAGAGCTGGTTTGACAGTTGGGATTGTTGCTGCTTCTTGGTTGACTATCCAGTGGTCACTTTAATCTATTCTGTGCAGTTCAACGTGAAGTACTGATATAAAAATGCAAAGGAAAAGCTGGCAATGTTTTCTGTACCTCTGGACTTCTTTCTAACTTTGTCATACATTTGGTTTTCAGAATGAGATTTGACACTATACTTCAATGTTTTAATTTATTGTCTGAAGCAAATGAAAGGCCAGGAAACGTTATTTCAAATATTTCAAAACAGGTGACTTTATGATGCTTGGCCCAGATCACAATTTTGACCAAAGTGAAGAAACTTTTAACATTGCTGCAGGAATGATAGGTTCATCATAATAACTAAGGCATGGCCTAAGAGTGGAGTATCTATAATGCTTTAATTTAGCAAGTCTGACTGGATTTTTACCTCACAATGTAAAGCAATTTTTTCTTTTGATATTGTAAGCTAACATTATCTCATATTAAAGTATTGGTATTGGTGTTGGTTTATTATTGTCACTTGTACCAAGGTACAGTGAAAAACTTGTCTTGCGTACCGATCGATTATTTTCTATACATCAGTACTCATAAGTCATTATTGTTATGATGTAGATAAAAAGTCACTTTGCCAAACAATCTTATCCATAAGTGTTATGCTAAAATATTGTGAAGGAACTGCAGCTCCTGGAGTTACTCTTATAAATGTTACACACCCTTTAATGAAATTCATTTAAAAAACTCCAAAATAACAATGCTTTTAGTTGAATGTTTGACTCAGCTGGAGTGGAGCAATATTGCACACATTTCAGGGTGCCTAAGTCTCCTCAGTGTTGAAGTATTTTAGGTAACCCTAGCATTAATTCCTGCATATCCCCAAAATAACGTCAACAGTAGCTCAACATGCAAAATTCATCTGCAATGAGACATCTAACCTCACTGCCCTGTAAAATAACAATTCCTATCGAAGCACAGAACAAAACCTTTTTTCCCCATACCTGCTATTTAAAGGCCAACACTCAAGTTATTTATTGAATTGCCCTGGTGCCAATCTGCTGGATCCAGTCTCTTCAGCTTCCCAGAGCTGATCAGCCAATTGGTCGGTGGAATTTGATCATACTTTATCCTGAGATCTGCAACCTCCCATGACCTCAGATGTAATCTTAAACTTGTGCCCTGACTGCTTTGCCTATGAAGATTAGGGTCACAGACACCCTCAACTTCTGAAGCTCTGGATTTCTTCCACATTCCATACTTTGCTGCTCACTGTTGCATTAGGGAAGCCAGTCAAACTCAGTAATGAAGAAGAGGAGATTTTCTGCCTTAGTTATCATAAAGACCTCATCATCCCTGTGGTTATGTCCAAAGTTTATTCATGTTGGACAAATCAGTCCAAAATTGTGATATGGACCAAGAATCATAAAGTCATCTGTTGTGAAATATTTAAAATAATGCTTCCTGGCCTTATGCTTGCTTCAAATAATAAATTAAAACATTGAAGTACAGTGTCAAGTCTTACTTTGAAAATGAGATATACAAAGAACAGTTGGAAGGAAATCCAGAGGTACAGAAAACATTTCTACTCTGAGCAACAGGCAGAGCTGGCACAGGGATTTGCCTCTCTTACAGACTTCCCCTTAGACAACGCATTCATTATCTGCACTCATGTCCTAATTGAGACCCTCTTTGCAACTTACTGCAAGAATACCTGGCTCTATCTCTCCAGTGTCTCTTGTGACCTCCATTTGAAAGACTGTGCCTCCTGTGGATATTGTTCCTCACCAGCCTGCCCAGATCCTTCTGACGCTTGGCAGCAGTCCCTACCACTTCCCAGCAATGCAATGTCCATGCGTTCCCCAATAAATGAAGAGTGCAGCTTGTCTACTGATACATCCCTTTAACATCTGCCTGCAAATATCACACCTGCTGTGCAACAACCATTAGAACTTGATACACATCAGCAGGAATTCTGTGTTGATACCAATGACAGTAAAGCTTCAAAATCAGCTATCTAATTATTCAGAACTCCGAATGGCTCAGCGTCTGACTCATCATGTTCTCTTAGCTCGCCTTACACACACCGGGGTCCCATTTCCCACACTCTCTTTAAACTTACCAGGGCCCCATTTCCCATGCTCCCTTTAAACTATAACCAGGACCTGTTCCCATACTCACTTTAAACACAACAGGGCCCTGTTTCCAACACCTTTTTACTCACCAGGGCTCCATTTCCTGTACTCCGTACGAACTCACTGGGTCCTGTTTCCAGCACTCCTTTTAAACAGACCAGGACCATGTTTCCCACGCTAGCTTTAAAGTCACCAGATTTACTGGAAATTTTATTATAATATTTTGAAAAAAGTATATTACTAAGAATAGCATCCAATAGTCTGGAAAATCTTCCTGTGCGACACCACTAGCCTAAGCATGCTGGATTAACAGACTTTACTGAACATCAGTTTCAGTGTGGCATTACGTGAGAAAAGCCAAAAACATTGTTCTGTGAGCTTGCAGCTGAAATTCTCGCTTTTTTTGCGACTTTCAAAGCTTTAAGGTGATCCACAATGCTATTTTAATGCCAGAAAGAAAATGATGTGAAGTTCGTAGTAATTTGTAGCAAACTGCTTCTAAAACACAGACTGCCTTTAACATAGTAAAACTGCTCCCCTGGGTCTGCAGGAGGTGACCAATAACCTGGTCAAAGAGGCAAACATTCAACTGGCAATTTGATTTATAAAACTTCTACAACTATGTAACTGGAGTAGAACTGCACACTAAGAAATGTAACATAATGGTTTGGCAGACAATTGAAATTTGAGTCCCATTTTGCAAAAATGTGCCATGTGTTCTCATTGCTGCAGGTGCAGTTTTTTTTCTGATCATCTTACCAGTTAATTGAACGATGTCCATCATAGATTGTAATCATCTGGAAAGTGACATTGTGTTACCGTGAAACAGAAATATTTTAAATGCTACATCAGTATAAAATCCCAGAGAGAAACTTTCCGACAAGGGGAGCAAGCTAAAGCATGCTTTCTTATAAAGTTAAAATGGAATTTAATATTTATTGATGATTTCAATATCCATTATATGTAAAGCTTCAAAAGTTAATCCCATACATATTGCTGTACTGACCGAGTTCGAAATGACAAGAGTACACTAGAAAAATGGCAGCAGGTGAAATGAGGCTGGTTAAGCTCTGTAACTGAGCTGAAGTTGAACAGGTTCTTACTGTGACTTTTACATGGATAAGTATTACATAACACACACACACAACTGAAAAAAAACACTAAGCTCATAATAGTGGTCAGGCATTTGAAGATGGAAAACTGGAACAAAAACAGAAAATGCTGGAAACACTCAGCAGATCAGGCAGTATCTGCACAAAGAGAAACAGTTCATCTTTCAGGTCCAGGATCCCTCATCAGAACTGGGACAGACAGAAGACAAGTTAGTTTTCTGTAGTTTTTCAGAAAACTGATTCATTTCTCTCTTTTGCAGTTCTGATGGAGTCCTGTATCTGAAACATTAACTCTAATCTTTCCACAGATATTGCCTGACCTGTTGAGTGTGTCCAGCATTTTCTGATTTTTATTGGTGACACTGATGCCCTGTATTCCTGCCAGACTGGCCTGAGATGGATGAGGTCAATGGCATTATCTATTTCCCTGTTATGTAGATATTAAAGATGAGAAGGTTATGTCAGAACTATGATGCCAACATTTGACAGTCTGAAGCTGAAAGGCTCTTAAAAGCCACTGATTGTTAATTATCGTGGCTTGGTAATTTACGAGTGCAAGCTTCTTGCTTCATTGATTGATGTGGATGTTCTTGTACTTAATGAAACTGAGTGTCATTCTGCAATTCTTTTCCTGCAAAATGATTTATAAGTAAAATTGTGAGGAAGTTTTGGAAGCAGGTCCATTGATTCCAGGTTTTTTTTAAAGCTGGTTGGATAAGAACCCAAGTTCTATCTATGATACTTCTTTAAAAAAAAAGAGAATTGAATTGTTTTGGAGCAGAGGGAGACCATTAAGTCTCTGCCAGCTCCTGGTGGAGAAAATCCATCATCACCCCCACCAAACCCACCCCCCCCCCCACGTTTCTTTCTCCATAAGCCAACAAATCATTTTATCTCAAATACCTATCCAACATGAACATAATGTTTGATTCTGTTTCCACCATCTTTATAGGCAGTAAGTCCTGATACTAAAAACTGTCCCTGAAAAAAAGTTTTCTCTCATATTCTCCTTGTATCTTTTGCCCAAAATGTTGCATCTGTTCCCCTGCATGTTGAACCTTCTGCTAATGGGAACAGCTACTCTCAATTTGCCCCATCTAAACTATTCATTATTTTCTCTACCTCTATCAAAGCTCCTTTCAACCTTCTTTGCTTTAAGAATATCCCCATCTTCTCCAGTCCTAACCCCATATCTGAAATTCATTAAGTAATAATTAAAAGATAGCAGTCTAGCTTTTATGTTCACAACAAAGGCACAGCACTCAGCACTGACCTTGAGTCTCAAAATATTCAAACTTCTTTCCATCATGCTGGTTTCCATTTAGTTATGTATCTAAATATAACACTCACCAAATTCCTGGATTATCACAGATGTGTCTACCCTGCTTTTTAGCTGGACTATTGGACTCTTGTCAGAGTTACAACAGGTGTCTGCCAAAGCTGCCTTGTGAAGTGACAACACACTTATTGTTATCAGAGAAGTTTATCGCACAGCGTCAGTTATTAGTCTTCAACTGTTAGTGCCAGTTGTGGCCCCGTAGGTCGCACTTGTGCAACTTGATCAAATAATGTTGGGTTCAGGTCACTCTCCAAAGACATGAGCACCAAACAGCAGAATCTCTGGAACATTACTGAGGATGGTACCTATTCATATGAGACATTCAAATGAAGTCTCTCTGCTTCTTTAGATGGTTGAAAGTCTTCCCAAAGAAAAACAGGGGAGACATCCTTAGTGTTCAGCCAATATTTATCCTTCAAACAACATTCTTAATGAATTATCCAGCCAATATCACTTTGTTGTTCTTTGAAGTTTGCTCATGTGAGAATCGTCTGCTTTGTTTCTAACATTACAGCAGTGACTACACACCAAAAGTAGATCACAGACTGTAAAGCATTTTGGGATATTTTGAAAGGTGCTATATAAGTACAAGCCATCTTATCAGCATAATGAATTAGAAGAAAGTGCTCCCCTTAAAATATGCCATAGGGGTAAATACTCTCCAGTGAATACTGCCTTATAGCTATCCTAATCTGTCTCTGCGGTATCATAGGTTCATCTAACAATAAAGGTTCTTGGCAAAACCTTTGAAGTAGTAAACTACTTCCCAGTTCTTGGAACCAGTTCTCGATGAGGACAGACATTAATTGCCTTTATGCGTCAGCACAAGACTTCAGACCTGATACAAAGCTGATGGACTACCTGGCAGTGATCTCTGCCCTCCTATATGCTTCTGAGATCTAGACTACCTACAGCATCTCAAGGCACTCGAAAAATACCATCATGCTGTCTCCTCAAAATTCTCCAAGTTAACCAGAAGGACAAACCAGCAAATATCAGCATCCCCCTCCTAAGCCAACTTCCCCAGGATTGAATCCCAAATTACAATTGGTTAGCAATATGTCATTTACATACCCAACACCTAACTTCCAAACAAGCACTGTATTCCAAGCTCTGTTGTGGGAAGAAATTACCAGTGAACAGAGAGGAAGATTCAAGGATGTTCTTAAAGCTTCCTTGAAGAAATTCCACAACCCAAGGACTTCTGGACTCTCTGACCCACGGCTGCTCAAAGTGCATAAAGAACATTCAATTTGTATCAAAAAACTGGAAAGTCATGCATTGGAGACACACAGAAAACCAGTGTAAGCAGCAGGAGGAGAAGAACACCTCACAAACTACCTACCTCATCTCTAGAAGAATTTGTACTTCCTAAATCTGCTTCATAGGTCACCTAGATCCACAATACTGAAGTGGAGGTAAGTTATCCTCCGATACCAAAGAATTGCTAACAAGAAGATGGACAAGAATCTACTTAAGGGATATATCTGAAAGTTTTCCACATTCAAGTAAACAACTGGCCCAGTTTGGCTCACTGCAGGTTGATACAGTAGTTCAATGATCATTCAGTTACAGTATAACATAACAACCTGTTAGTTTTCAGCTATTTGAAATAACAATATCCTTATCAATGTGAAAGAAAGCAGTCACCTTAGGGATAATCAAAAACCACACAATTCAGATAAAAAGGCATAGCTAAATCATCTCTCTCTCTCCCTCCCTCCCTCCCCTCCCCTCCTCCCCTCCCCCCCTAATTGTTCTCATAGCTTATGTATTTGCAGACATTTGGTTCTCTCAAAGTATGTTGGGATGCTGTTCTTGGCCAATTTCTGAATTTGTGGGTAACAAAATGTCTTACTGTACCTGCTGGCCCTGGCAATGCAAGTAGCCACTCTTCCTGTAGGTATTGCTAATACACTAAGACCTACACCATAATCAGCTTAGGTTGATATGTGACAAGTAACATTTGTACCACACAGGTGCCAGGTAATGACCATTTCCAACAAATGAGAGTGTAACTACCTATGGTTGATATGTAAACGACATTAACATCTCCATGTACCCAATCATCAACATCCTGGAATTCACTCTTGACCAGAAACCAACTGGAGTAACCAAATAAATAGTACAACTACACAAGCAAATCAGAAGCTGAGCATCCCTGCAGCAGTGACTCATCTCCTGACACACCAAGGCCTTTTCACCATAAGCAAGGCAAAGGTCAATAGAAATTTGGAATACACTACTTAGTGAGTGCAGCTTCAACAACACGTAAGAAACTCAGCAAATCCAGAACAAAGCAATGTTGTGTTATGACTATCTGGCCCCAGTAGAGAAATAACTTGAGTTAAATTGGGGCCCTCACACCCGTAAAATGAAACTTACACATGGTTTGTGTTATAATATTGAAATATAAGCTGCAATTGTAGGGAGAATAGGTCACATTCTGGGTCAGAACACCATAGTCCTGATTCACCAATCTTCACTCACAATGAGATCAACACATTAATTGAGAACCTGGGGCCTCTGTACTTATTAGCTGAGAAGCTGTGCAGGAGCAGAATATTCTGAGCTATAACTTTTAATTTGGGGCTGAAGCTGGGTAAGAAGAGCATGAGATGGGTGGTTCACTACATGCAGCCCTGCAATCTAGTGTCTTCACCTCTGCAGTCCAGTGTCCCCACCCCTGTAGCCCACCACCACATCTCAGCTTCCGGCAGCCATGACTCCAGCAGCACACTGCCCACACCACTGCAACAAGGTGACTGTACCCAGCAGCCCAGTGTACACACCACTCTAGCCCACTTACCACACCCTGGTAACAGTGTCCACATCACTGTAGCCCAGTGTGCACTCTCCTGTTGCCTATTACCCTCAGCACAGCAGCTCAGTGTCCACAGTGCTCACTATTCTTTTCCCCACAGAAACCCTTTACCCACATCCTGACATTCCACTGCTCATATCCCACCTACGTGAAACTATGACTCCAGCAGCCCACTGCCGAGAAACTAGCAACTCATTACCCATACCCCAACTGCTCATTGTTCATACTTCAGCAGCCTACTGCTCACAATCCAGTAGCTGCTCAGACATCCATAGTCCACCACCTACATCCCAGCAGACCACTACCCACACAACAACTACCCATTGCTTATATCAGACCAGCAACCCCATCCCCAGGCTCAATCCAGCAGCCCACTACCCTATGCCGGGTCACCCGTCTCCCAGAGCCTGTACATCAGCCTGCATAGTCTGCCCCCCAGCAGCCTACTAGTCACATCCCAGCAGACCACCCTCTACACATCAGCAGCCCACTGCCCTGACTTAACATGAACTGACCTGACAGATTTTTATGTCCAAAGCCAGTGAGAACATTACCCTCCCCATGCCACTCAGCCGAGCCAAAGGGAGGGGGTTTAGGGAGATCCTGTGTTGTATTGGAGATCCCGGGCCAAAAGATCAAATTGCTTGTTTATCACCCACAGGATATTCTGAATCCTGACCAAATACAAGAAATGTTAACACTATCTGGAGGCAATAGGTACCTGATCCCTGCTGAGTGCTTGTATAATTTAGGACTATGGCCAGTGTGTGGTAATAGAGAAATCCTGAAAAAGCCAGTTGGACTGGTTCCCAGAATATGTTAGGGTTGTCAAGCCATAAAGGTCCCAAGGTGTCGCTCCTGGGCTATTATTTTTGTCCCATAATCTAAATTCAATTTGTCTTTCATCACATAATCTGGAAAAGCTTGGAGTGTGTGCATGTACTAGGCCACAGGCAGTGTCTTCCCTCATCTGGGAGCCTGGGATGCAAACACAAATGGTTGCAGTGGTTTGCATATTACAGTTTTGAAGAGATGATTTCCTTCTTCTTGCTAAGCGATTGAGCCCTGTGTTGTACCATGTCTAATTCTTCTCTCTTATAAAGAGCTACATTTTATCTTCATGGAGTGCAGTCAATAACATCTCTTATGTCATTTTGCAGACTTATAATGTTTGGGACTTTGTAGCAATTTTGTGGTGACACGTTGGAGGGTGGCATTGGAGGGTGGTCCCATCAATGATTTCCAAGTCGAATGGGGCAAAAGATAAAGAAGGTTGCCTTTTCTGAAATGTAATTCATGAGCTAAGGACCTCCCAATATGGTTTAAATGTGAAGTACTATTGGAGGGTAGTCCTTTCTGTAACATAACATCCAAATTGTGCACAGCAAGTTCCCAGAAACAGCAAAATGATAATCATTTTCAGTTTCTATAAATGAGGAGTAAATATTAGTCAAAATGCTGACTCTTATTTACTGTCTCATCTGAAACCAACATCTCAGTAGTACAGGACTCCGTCAGATTATGTGTACAAGTGGCTTGAGATGTAACCTCCTGAATTGAGTGCAACACTACAGAAAGGATATGGTAGCATTAGAAGAGGCTCACCAGGATGTTACCAGCAATGGAAGGCTTTAGTTACAAGGAGAAATTGAATAAACTAGGTTTGTTCTCACTGGAGTGTAGGGCACTGACAGGTGACATTATAGAGGCTTATAAGATTATGAAGGGCATAGATAGGGTAAATAGGACAGTCATTTTCCCAGGATAAGGGAGTTTAAAATTAGAAAACATAGATTTAACGTAAGAGAGGAGAAATTTAGAGATTTGAGGGGCAGGTTTTCACACAGAGGATGGTGATTATATGGAATGAGCTGGCAGAGAAGGTAGTAGAGGCAGACACAATTACAATGCTTAAAAGGCATTGGACAGGTACTTAATAAGAAAGGAAGTAGAAGGATATGGGCCTAATGCAGGTAAATGGGATCAACGTAGATAGCCATCACGGTCAGCATGGATGAGTTGTGCCAAAGGGCCTGTTTCATTGCCATGCAACTCTATGACTCTATGATCCAGAGGCAGGTAGACTACCCACTAAACCAAGGCTTCTCTGAATATAACTCTAAATTAACTGGCTAACTACATCACAACATGCCCCTACCTGTGGGAGTGTGCAGTTGTAGTAATAAGCTTGAGATTCAGTCTGCTCCTAGGGATGTATTATTAAAGTTTATGTAATTATAAATAGTGATACCTGAATTTCTTTTAGAAATATGTGACAATTTACTTCACAGTAAATCAATGGGGATAGCTTGGACTTTTGTAGACGTGAGCTTACGAGAGCCTCTAAGTCCCTTTATAGCAAGAGAGAAAACAAGTATGCTGAGATAATAATGGCAATATTCTTCATTAGGAAAGGCCCAACACAAAATTCAATGTGACTGCCAGAAGTATAACCTTGAGGGTTTAACTCTTTGGACTCAATGACACTTTATTGCCCAGTTCCTGTTGTTAAGTACAGGCACTTATGCCAAAACATACATCTGTGTACGATTTAAGAAACATCCAGAATTATTATTTTTTTTTTTTTACAGAGGATCTAATTGAATGAAATGCTTTAAAGTGAGTACAGGAACAGAAAATCCTGGAGGTTTACATACCCAAACTGATGAAGGTAGTATGGTCTTTCATAAAAACAAATTAATAAGCCTACATGCTAAATGGCTCTGTGTAAGGGGCCTTTGATTTACCTGGTGCTGGTAGTATGAAACTTTCTGTGGCTCACCTCATGGAGGAACATGCCCACTATTGAGGCAGAACTCATGATATTTCAGTTGTTCCTGTGCACCATCTCTAACTTGCACTGACTGCCAGCATGCCCAGGGCTGTTGAAGGTAAAGGGAACCCTGAAACCAACCACTACTGGAAGTCATTGTGGAGCCTGGGGTAAAATGACAGCAGCAATGGCTGGAGGGGTGCCCCAAACTGATGCAGATCTTGAGTCTTGGTGGAAGAGATGGTTATTTGGAAAGGGATCCTGCACAGAAGAAGGCCTCAGGTGGATTACTAAAGATAGAAGAAAGTGCCGGTGGAAATATATGGATGGAAAGGTTAATGTCCTCTGTGATACCCTAAAGACGTGGTCCCAATGCTATGAGAAACTTAATGACCTCGTGTGTTATCAAGGTGAGTGGAGACTGCAACAAATTCCATCCATTGCCACATACAGTACTGCACTTATACACTTAACATTACACACACACATCCTCACACACTCTCACACATTATTCATACCTTGGACACACCTACAACTGCTTAACCATGGCAGACAAATTAAACACACTCATTGTTACACATTCACTAACTCTCACCCCTAACCATCAGGAAATGGTAGTGTGCAGCTACAGATTGCAGCAGCAGTCTGGATGGGGACCTACCTTGCCTCAGTGTTCAGATGGTTTGAGGAGAAAGTGCTGGTGATTAGAGACCCAGCTGCTAAACGGCCAATGGTCAATAGTGGATCGGGGTCACTAAGGGTAACATTGTGGTGACAACCTACCTGTCTTTTCACATCAACCTCCACCATATCCTACAATCTCTTCTGCCTTATATCATCCAGGTGGCTCAATGCACCCCTCCTATCTTCCCCCCTCCACTCACCACAAAGATACCTCGTGCTCTTCACATTTTAAATGGCTGGACACAGCAGCAGAGCTGGGAGAGTCAGAGGAGGGGGAAGAAGATCCCATGACAATGCATCTGTTTATTCATTATCTTTCATGCAGTGGAGCATGTTGGGAAGCTCACTCTATATGCCATTGAAGGTGGTGAGGACCATGCTGACCTGTTGTAATGGGGACAGCTCCAACATAATGAGTAAGTGAGTGCAGTCGAGAGAAGATATATTTCCAAGTGAGGATGTTAAGTGACTTGGAGTCCACCTTACAGGGGTTAAAATATACAATCAATGCTTTGCTCTTCTCTCCAGGTGGTACAGGTTGTGGTCATTTTTGGGAAGGAGAAATATAATTTCTTACTATACAGTTGGAAAACAGTTCATATTGGTAATTGGTTTATTATTGTCACATGTACCGAGATACAGAGAACAGCTTTGCTTGCACACCATCCAGAGAGATCTATCCATACATAAGTACATTGAGGGAGTACGAAAGGATAACAATATCAGAATGCAGAATATAGTGTTATAGTTACAGAGAAAGTGCAGTGCAGGTAGACAAATAAGGTGCAAAGGCCATGATGAGGTAAATTGTGATCAAGAGTTCATTCTTATCATATGTGGTCCATTCAAGAATCTGATAACAGTAGGATGGAAGCTATCCTTGAGCCTGCTTGTATGTGTTCCAAGCTTTTGTATCTTCTGTCCTTCTCTGAATGGCCTCCTCTATGTTTGTGAGAAAATATAAAATTTCAAACCCATGTCGGGCTATAGTAAGAATTCAGGGAGCTTCATGGGACTGGAAGTGAAGTCAGCTGCCCAGTTCTGAATGAGAATTAGTATACTTCAGCACTTTGGAGCAACACTCATCAAGACAAGTGAGCCCATCACTTGGTGCTCTGGGAGCTTTGAATAGATGTTCCACAACCCAGGCTCAAGTATTTGAGAGGGTAGTGTGTCTTTGCAGAGTAAGGAGTGGGGTCCTCCACTCTGGTGCACGCAGATACATTCTGCTGAACTCACAGTCATTAAGTATCCGGTTCTTGTGACTTCCTGATCAGCAGTGATTTTCAAGCTCTTCCTGATGTTGAGGTTGGGTAATGGTAATTGGCTGCAAAGAGGAAATGCTATCATGATATCAACTGTGAGGCTTTCTGTTGATGGTCACACACCATCTCTGGTGTGCAATTGCAAAGATTTCCACTTAAAAGGGATATTCGATGCCTATGCTGGCATGGGTGATGGTAACCTTCCAAATAAAATTCCAAACCCATGTGGCTAGAGATCTTTGTGCATTCAGTCATAGACTGGCTCTCTGTTTATGTGACATTGGGACCTCATGTGAATTGTAGCATACCCTGACACTACATCCAGAGAACACCTCTTTATTGTCACCTGAGGTATGATTGCTATTCCTCTTTCTCCTCTTGTTCCTGCTGCTGAGCATCAGAAAAGGACTCTACAATCAAGGTGGATAAATTACCAGCAGTCCTCATCGTTCATCGTGAAGATCATAAGGGCGCAGTCTCCACTAAGCTCCCAGTGGTTGGAAGTGTAATTGTGATATCTTACAAGACCAGGAGTACAGACTGGAGTGAAAAGCCTCGGACTGTGAGGAGTGGAGATAGTCCTTGTCACCTAAGAGCCATTGGTGTGGCAGGTAAAATATGGTGAGCACATCAGACCACAAGGACCAATAAAATGGGTTGTATAAAAATGGGTGCTTGGTGTTCAACTCAGACTTGGTGGGGCAAAGGGCAGTTTCCATGCTGTACCTCTCTATGACTCCAGGAGTCTATGACTCCATGATCCTGTATGCATGATATCAACTGTGAGGCTTTCTGTTGATGGTCATACACCATCTCTGTTACGCAAGTGCAAGCATTTGTGGTTGATGAAGAGCTTTTAGAGTGCAGGATGAGTCTGTCACTTCCTAAATCTTTGTGAAACTCACAACACTAGCAAATCTGCATGTCCGTGGTGGCTGCTGATTTCTGCTCAACAAAAAGAAAAAAAAATATATGTATCAATTTGTCAATTAGAAGGCATCCATGACATCATGTGTACTGCAGTAAATTACCAACTGGGTAACATGACAGATCTCCTGCAATGATACCAAAGCTAAGAAGTTCAGGGTGACAATGACCTTCACCTCTATCCAAGGCAGTCCAGACCCATGTGAGTGGCTGGAGCTCTGTCACAACAGGTGACAGGTATCTGTTATTGCTGCATTAGAAAACCCGAACCTCCAGATATATTTCTCCTTAGAAAGTCAGAGATATAAACAGAGCTTCCACAAGACCTTTGGGGTATAGAGTGTCCAATCCAGAACTGTTGTGCCCCTCCACCTTTGGAATCCTTTGGCAAATCGTCATCCTTAACTCTGGACCTCTCCTCCTGCTCCTAGGAGGCACACAGAAGGCACCACAAAATCTCCCCCAACAAACATCATTAAAAAGCAAGCTGATCTTGGTGTTCACCAGACTCTGTATGTTCTTCCAACTGCAATCTTCTATGTTGGCTACATTTGCATGCTCATGGGGAAAGTGCAGAACAGTTGGAGCAATTGGATTGCTCCTTCAAAGGACTGGCATAGGTACAATGGACTAAATGGCCTTCTTCTATGTTGTAAGGTTCTATGATTTTATCAATATTACACAATAAATTTGCATAGCTCTCATAGAACAGTACAGCATAGAAACAGGCTATTCAGCCCATGATGTTGTGCCAAACTAATTAAACTAATGATGGATAATTACACTAATCCCTTCTTCCTGCATATGATCCATATCCAAAGTTCTCAAGTTCTCTTTTTCCAAACTTACACTAGTATTAAAACCTGAAATAACCTTGGAACATTAATGTTATCTTTGTATAGAGTTATCATCTATTTTAATAGCCAGTGGATCTTGTATTTCAAGGAGGGCTCTGTAACTTTACTGCACAATATAACACTGTATCTTGCATGAAGGTAAGCTCCAAGAAAGCCATCATATAAATGTACCATAAAACTGATTGATAAATTTTGTTACCCTTACATCTTCATCCTTTTCACCTCACAAGAAATGTTGAATGTGAACATCAGCCAAATAAATCAGAAGAGTCCCATTCAGTGTAAATTAAAATGTGACATCTTCCAGACAGTAGGTTTAATACAGCAATTCAGCCTTAATATTCTACTCACAGTTTATGATCAAGGCAGCTCCAGTGAAATACTGCCGTGAATGCACATTTAAATACCTGTTGATCAACACAAAGCCTCAAAATGAATGGGTGGTGAATTTTAATTGTGTGAACATCTAACAATATTGTAACAAAAGCGTGTGGGTTGTGAAATATTGGGCTCATTTATTCACATTAACATTGCTTATGTAATTATTTCATTTCATCTGTGTTCAATGTATAACTTCAACCTTCTATCTAGATGCAAGGTGGATCTGAACCTATCCACGTTTATGGGAGCATTTTTCTCATGTTACTATTTTTGCAGAAATTTCACTTGAAACAAGACTACAGATAAATTTCTCCAAGCAATTTTATAAAATTCAAATTAATTATCAGGAAAAATGGCAACCAATCTATCACTGTGATCTGGAGAAATTCACTTTCACACTTTGAACAAACCAAATGAAATTAGCTGTATCATCGTTAATTTTCAACAGTTGGATATATTTCCAGCTTCCATCTCTCTTGAGAGCCATTGGATTGGTTAATACTCCATTTCAGACCCCTGATTTAATTTGGGAATCCCCTCCCAACATGCAAAATCTTCCTCAAGGATCTCTTTAGACCTTGTGTCAGTCTTAGAGCAGCCACAGCACTCTCTGAGACAGAAGGTCACAGGTTCAAGTGCTACTCCAGAAAATTGAACTCATAATCTAAGATAGCACTTCAGTGTTGTACGTTGAGGATTGTACTTTACTGAAGATGTCACTTTTTGAGTGAAATGTCATTTGGAAACCCAACTACTCTCACAGGTGAAAGTTAAATACCCTATGGCATTGCCAAAGAAGAGCAAGGATGCATTTAAGA